>NC_138078.1:131478236-137288487 GCF_964212035.1 Myotis nattereri | reverse complement strand
ATGAGTTCCATATAAATTTTGGAGATTAGGCCCTTATCAGATATGACATTGGCAAATATGTTTTCCCACACAGTGGGTTTTCTTGTTTTTTTGTTGATGGTTTCTTTTGCTGTGCAGAAGCTTTTTATTTGATGTAGTCCCATTTGTTCATTTTCTCTTTAGTTTCAAGTGCCCTAGGAGCTGTATCAGTGAAGAAATTGCTTCGGCATATGTCTGAGATTTTGTTGCCTTTGGATTCTTCTAGAATTTTTATGGTTTCCTGTCGTACATTTAAGTCCTTTATCCATTTTGAGTTTATTTTTGTGTATGGTGTAAGTTGGTGGTCTAGTTTCATTTTCTTGCATATATCCGTCCAATTTTCCCAACACCATTTATTGAAGAGACTATCTTGGCTCCATTGTATGTTCTTGCCTCCTTTGTCAAATATTAATTGAGCATATTGGTTCGGGGTGATTTCTGGGCTCTCTATTCTATTCCATTGATCTATATGCCTGTTCTTGTGCCAGTACCAGGCAGTTTTGAGAACAGTGGCTTTGGAATACAGCTTGATATCTGGTATTGAGATCCCACCAACTTGGTTCTTTTTCAGGATTGCTGCAGCTATTCTGGGTCTTTTTTTTTTTTTATTCCAGATGAATATTTGGAGAGTTCGTTCTAGATCTGTGAAGTATGCCGTTGGTATTTTAATGGGAAGTGTGTTGAATTTATAGGTTTCTTTGGGTAGTATGGACATTTTAGTGATGTTGATTCTTCCAATCCATGAACATGGTATGTTCTTCCATCTGTTTATGTCTTCCTCTAGCTCTTTTTTCAACGTCCTGTAGATTTCTGAGTAGAGATCTTTTACCTCTTTAGTTAAGTTTATTCCTAGGTAGCTTAATTTTTTTGGTGCGATGGTAAGTGGGATTGTTTTTATAATCTCTCTTTCTGAAAGTTCACTATTGTTGCATAGAAATGCTCAGATTTCTTGGGGTTAATTTTGTATGCTGCTACATTGCCAAATTCATGTATTAAGTCTAGTAGCTTTTTGATGGAGTCTCTAGGGTTTTGTATGTATAATATCATGTCGTCTGCAAATAAGGACAGTTTTGCTTCCTCTTTTCCAATTTGGATGCCTTTTATTTCTTCTTCTTGCCTAATTGCAATGGCTAACACTTCCAGTACTATGTTGAACAATAGTGGTGAGAGGGGGCATCCCTGTCTTGTTCCTGTTCTTAGGAGAAATGGTGTTAGTTTTTGTCCATTGAGTATGATGTTGGCTGTGGGCCTGTCATATATGGCTTTTATTATGTTGAGGCATGCTCCTTCTACTCCCACCATACTGAGAGTTTTTATCAAAAATGGGTGTTGATTTGGAGAACCAAGATGGCGGCATAGGTTAACTCCGGAGTTTGCTGCTTTGAACAACTACTTCAAAAGTGAAACTAAAAGACAGAACGGACATCACCCAAAACCACTGGAACGCTGGCTGAATGGAAGTCCTACAACTAGGAGGAAAGAGAAACGCATACGGACACTCAGAGGAGGCGCAGTGCTGAAGTCAAATTCTGAGGTGCAGAGTGCGTGCGCGGAGCGGGCTGGCGGCGGAGGGCGCGGTTGGCGTTTTCAATCGGGAGGGAGTCGCAGACTCTGAGCTCCAGATCCGGGCGAGTCTTTAGGGACCCAGACTCAAATGGGAGAAGCGGGACTGCCTGGCTTCGGTCAGAGCGAGTGCAGCTTTCTCTCCAAGCTTTGCAGCGGGTGCTGGGACTCAGAGAGGCAGAGCCCCTGGGGACAGGACTGAGAGCCGCCATCACTGCTCTCTCTGGCCCACCCTATTGATACTGTGCGACCCGCCCCGCCCAAGCCCTGCACAGAGGCATTTGCCGGATAGCCTCAGGCAAACGCCAGATTAGCACCTCCCTAGAGGACAGAAGTTCTCTCACTGCTGACACAGCTGATTCTCATAGCCACTTGGCCTGGAGGTCAAACCCTCCCTGGAATTAGCTACAACAATCAAGATTTAACTATAAAACCACGAACAAAGACCACTAGGGGGTGCACCAAGGAAGCATAACAAAATGCGGAGACAAAGAAACAGGACAAAATTGTCAATGGAAGATCTAGAGTTCAGAACCACACTTTTAAGGTCTCTCAAGAACTGTTTAGAAGCCGCCGATAAACTTAATGAGATCTACAAGAAAACTAATGAGACCCTCGATGTTATATTGGGGAATCAACTAGAAATTAAGCATACACTGACTGAAATAAAGAATATTATACAGACTCCCGACAGCAGACCAGAGGAGCGCAAGAATCAAGTCAATGATTTGAAATGCGAGGAAGCAAAAAACACCCAACCGGAAAAGCAAAATGAAAAAAGAATCCAAAAATGCGAGGATAGTGTAAGGAGACTCTGGGACAGCTTCAGGCGTACCAACATCAGAATTATAGGGGTGCCAGAAGATGAGAGAGAGCAAGATATTAAAAACCTATTTGAAGAAATAATGACAGAAAACTTCCCTCACCTGGTGAAAGAAATGGACTTACAGGTCCAAGAAGCGCGGAGAACCCCAAACAAAAGGAATCCAAAGAGGACCACACCAAGACACATCATCATTAAAATGCCAAGAGCAAAAGATAAAGAGAGAATCTTAAAAACAGCAAGAGAAAGAAACTCAGTTACCTACAAGGGAATACCCATACGACTGTCAGCTGATTTCTCAACAGAAACTTTGCAGGCCAGAAGGGAGTGGCAAGAAATATTCAAAGTGATGAACACCAAGAATCTACAACCAAGATTACTTTATCCAGCAAAGCTATCATTCAGAATTGAAGGTCAGATAAAGAGCTTCACAGATAAGGAAAAGCTAAAGGAGTTCATCACCACCAAACCAGGATTATATGAAATGCTGAAAGGTATCCTTTAAGAAGAGGAAGAGGAAGAAAAAGGTAAAGATACAAATTATGAACAACAAATATGCATCTATCAACAAGTGAATCTAAGAATCAAGTGAATAAATAATCCGATGAACAGAATGAACTGGTGATTATAATAGAATGAGGGACATAGAAAGGGAATGGACTGACTATTCTTGGGGGGGAAAGGGGTGTCGGAGATGCGGGAAGAGACTGGACAAAAATCGTGCACCTATGGATGAGGACAGTGGGTGGGGAGTGAGGGCGGATGGTGGGGCGGGAACTGGGAGGAGGGGAGTTATGGGGGGAAAAAGAGGAACAAATGTAATAATCTGAACAATAAAGATTTAATTTAAAAAAAAATGGGTGTTGAATTTTGTCAAATGCTTTTCTGCATCAATTGATATGACCATGTGGTATTTTTCTTTCAATTTGTTTATGTGATGTATCACGTTTATTGATTTGCGGATATTGTACCATCCTTGCATCCCTGGGATAAATCCTACTTGGTCATGGTGTATGATCTTTCTGATGTACTGCTGGATCCGATTTGCTAAGATTTTGTTGAGGACTTTGGCATCTATGTTCATGAGGGATATTGGCCTGTAATTCTCTTTCATTGTGTTGTCTTTACCTGGTTTTGGTATTAGGGTGATGATGGCTTCATAGAATGAGCTTGGAAGTGTTCCTTCCTTTAGAATTTTTTGTAGTAGTCTGTGGAGGATAGGTTTTAGTTCTTCCTTGAATGTTTGGTAAAACTCCCCTGGGAAGCCGTCTGGTCCTGGGCTTTTGTTTGATGGAAGCTTTTTGATGACTGCTTCAACTTCTTCCCTAGTTATTGGCCTGTTGAGATTTTTAGATTCTTCCTGATTGAGTTTTGGAATGTTGTATTTTTCTAGGAATTTGTCCATTTCCTCCAGGTTGTCTAGTTTGTTGGAGGAGAGCTGTCCATAGTATTTTTTAACAATCATTTGTATTTCTGTGGGTTCTGTTGTGATTTCGCCTCTATCGTTTCTGATTTTGTTTATTTGGGTCCTCTCTCTTTGCTTCTTGGTGAGTCTGGCTAGAGGTTTGTCAATCTTGTTTATCTTTTCAAAGAACCAGCTCTTAGTTTCATTGATTTTCTGTATTATTTTTTTGGTCTCTATGTCATTTATTTCTGCTCTAATCTTTATTATGTCCTTCCTTCCACTCACTCTGGGCTTTTTTTGTTGCTCTCCTTCTAATTCTTTGAGTTGAAGAGTTAGATTTTTTACTACCATTTTTTCTTGTTTTTTTTGAGATAGGCCTGTAGAGCTATAAACTTCCCTCTCAGGACGGCTTTCATTGTGTCCCATAGGTTTTGGATTGTTGTGTTTTCATTGTCATTAGTTTCCAGGATGTTTTTAATTTCTTCTTTGATCTCATTGGTAACCCAATCAATATTTAATAACATGCTATTCAGCTTCCAGATGTTTGAGTATTTTTGGTTGTTTTAATTGTAGTTTATTTCTAATATTATGCCATCGTGGTCTGAGAAGATGCTCTTCATGGGTTCAATCTTCTTGAATTTGGGGATACTCTGCTTGTGACCCAATATATGGTCTATTTTTGAATATGTCATATGAGCACTTGAGTAGAATGTATATTCCGTGGCTTTGGGGTGAAGTGTTCTGAAGATGCCTATTAAGTCCGTCTCATCTAGTGAGTCATTTAGGATTGCTGTTTCTTTGCTGATTGTTTGTCTAGAGAACTTATCCAGTGCTGTCAGTGGTGTATTAAAGTCCCCTACTAAGATTGTATTGTTATCGATCTCTCCTTTGATATCTTCCAGGAGTTTTTTTATGAATTTGGGTGCTCCTGCATTGGGTGCATATATGTTTACCAGGGTTATATCTTCTTGTTGTATTGATCCCTTTAGTATTATGAAGTGGCCTTCCTTATCTCTTGTTATGGCCTTCACTTTGAGGTCTATTTTGTCCGATATAAGTATTGCTACCCCAGCTTTCTTTTCCTTTCCATTTGCCTGAAAGATATTTTTCCATCCTTTCACTTTCAGTCCGTGTGAGTCCCTTCTAATGAGGTGGGTCTCTTGTAGACAGCAGATGTATGGGTCATGTTTTTTAATCCATTCAGCCGCTCGATGTCTTTTGGTTGGAGCATTTAGTCCATTTACGTTTCAAGTTATTATTGAAAGGTACTTGTTTGTAGCCCTTTCCTTTTTTTGTGTGGCTGTTTTCTTTCTGAGCTTTTTATTTCTTCTTTTTACACCAGTCCCTTTAGCATTCCTTGCACTGCTGGCTTCGTGGTGATAAACTCCCTTAGCCTTTTTTTGTCTGTGAAGCTTCTTATTTCCCCTTCAAGTTTGAATGATAGCCTTGCTGGATAGAGTATTCTTGGATTCAGTCCTTTGCTTTGCATCACTTTGTAAATTTCCGTCCATTCTTTTCTGGCCTGATGTGTTTCTGTTGAGAAATCATTTGATAATCTAATGGGAGATGCCTTGTATGTAACTTTCTGTCTCTCTCTTGCAGCCTGTAAGATTCTCTCTTTGTCCCGAACATTTGCCATGGTAATTATGATGTGTCTTGGTGTGGGTCTTTTCGGGTTCACCTTGTGTGGGACTCTGTGGGCTTGTGTGACTTTTTTCTTCCCCACCTCAGGGAAGTTTTCTGATATTATTTCTTCGAATCGGTTTTCTAATCCTTGTTCATCTATCTGTTGTTCTGGCACCACTATTATTCGTATGTTGTTTCGTTTCATGTTGTCCCAAAGCTCCCTTAGGCTCTCCTCCTGTCTTTTCATTTTTTTTCTCCAATTGCAGTACATTTTGGGTGTGTTTTGCTTCCTTGTCTTCTAATTCACAAATTCGGTCCTCCACTTCTCCTAGTCTACTGTTGATACTTTCAGTGGTTTTTTTTATTACAGCTATATCACTCTTCATTTCTTCATGGGTCTTAAGTTGTTGATTTTTTAATCTGTTCCTACTAGCTTCTTCCATATGTTATTGACTTTTTTCATCTGTTTCTTCTTGCTTCTTGCATAGGTAGTTGAATTTTTCATCTGTTTCTTCTAGCTTCTTGCAGAATTAGGGGATAAGGAAGAAAGAAGAGAAAAAGATAAAAAAGATAAAAGAAAAGAAAAGAAAAGTAGGGAAGAAAAAAAGGAGTGCAAAAATGAAATTTGGAAAAAAGAGGTGGATTGAAAAGAGAAAAAAAAAAGAGCGAAAAGAGAGAATGAAGTAGAAGAGGGGAAGAGGCTATGTGTATGAGGAGAAAACTCCTATAGAACTGCCACTAATTCCAACAAATTCCAGCAACAGCTCCCTGGAGAGGAATGCAAACTAGAAACAACCAATAATATCAAGAGAGGCAAGGGAAAACAGAAGCACAAAAATAACCGGCAGGGGGCGAGGGGGGGCGGAGGAGGGAGGGGAAAAAACAGCAGAAAAAAAGAAAAAGCAAAAGAAAAACAGCCTCACAACCAGTCCTTAAAAGCACACACACACACACACACAGACACACAAAAACAAACAACAACAACAACAAAAAAAGCCAATATACTAAAAAATCAAGCAAACAGCAACAAAACAATAGAAAGATAAAAGAAGAAAAAAAATTTGGATAGTGAAGAAAGATAAGGGATATGTGTATAAGGATTTAGAGCAGTGGATTGGAAATAGGATATATAAGTAGGATGAAATTTTGACAGGACGTAAACAGAAGGAATAGGGAAAATCTAAAGCAGGAATAGGGTAAGAGAAACAGGACAACAAAAGGGGAAAAGTGAGGGAGAGGGTTTTAGCATAGAGGTAAAATTGAGGTAGGGAAAATTGATGTTAAAGGAATGATGAAAATAGAATAGAGAACACTAATCCCCAAATAAAATAAAGAGAAAATAAAATGGCACTTTAAAAAATGGTAAAATGGTAGCAGTAATAATACTGGTTAAAAATAAAAATGTAGTAATTAAAAGGGTAAAATCAGGTGATGGAAAAAGAAGAACAAAAATTGGTTTCTTAGTTAAAAGGTGGAAAAAGAAAAAAGAAGAAAAAAAATTGCAGTAGTGAAGGTCCTTCGGTTCTTCTACTCGTCAGTCTGGCTCGCCTTAGTCCTGTCAGGTATTCAGGAGAGTGTTGAATTTCCCTGTGATACACTGTTCCTCTGTGTTGTAAACCATAGTCCTGATTTTAAAGCAGGCCGTATTTGTGTCCCAGACTGCCTTAACTTGTATTTAGCTAAGAGTCAGATTGTGGCTCAGCCTCTGGGTGGCAGTGTTTTTGGGTTGGCATCTGAGGCTATAGGGCCTCTGAGGCTATAGGGCCTCTCTGTCCAGTAGCTTGGGTTTATCATCTCTATTGCACTTAAAACTGGTGTGGGGAAGTCCACTGCCCAGAGCTGCTTCCTTAATAGTTACCCGCTCTGTGTTGTTGCTGGGATTGAAAATCCCTCTATAGGCCAGACCCTGTTAACTCCCAGGGACTGATCCGATTATTTAGTACTTGATCTCATTCAGGGTGGAATCTGGGTGTGGCTGTGCTCCTTGCCTGGGGGCTGGGGAGAGGAGTCTCACTCCCTGGAGAGAATGGCTGCCCCAGTCCTGGGCTCAGGGGTGTCTCAGAACTCAATTCACTGCCACCTCTCCCGGCCCCCGCCCCTCTCCTCAGTCTCTCCCCAGATTCCACTAGTCCGCACCTTCTCCCTCTCTTGAGCACAGGTGAGTGTCTGTATCCAAAATGTCTTATGAACTGGATTCAGTGAAAACAAACAAACGCTGGCCGCGGAAATCAGGAAGGCTTAGTTTCTATAAGCTCTTCTCTGATCGGCACTGCATGGTCTGGTCAGCTCTTCAGGCTGCCCAGATTAGGCTCAGTCCTCCGTGAACACAGAACCCAGATCTCAAATCCCCTGACGCCAGGAATCCCGTGGATCTCCTTTCCCCAGTCAGGGGCTGTGCCTGGCCCAAGGGTCACGGCTGTCTGCCATGTGGTCTCCCTCCGACCCTCTGGGCTCAGGGGTCTGGCAAACGTTCCTGCCCAAATCCCTGGGTTTTTTTTTTTACCTTTCCAGGGGAGTTCTGCCCTTCCCGGCTGCAAACCCTCTCACCACTCTATGTGTTTGTATGATTGTTTATGTGTGTATACACACGTGTGTGTGTGTGTGTGTGTGTGTGTGTGTGTGTGTGTGTGACAGACCAGGGTCAGCTGCACAGCGCACAGAGAACATTGAGTAGCCTCCAGACTCAGGCTGTCTGCCTAACTTCACACACCTGCCCCACCCCTACTGCCCATGGCATCCTGGGCCCTTTCGCTCACCCTTCAGTGGTTGAGGTCCCACACTAGCTCCTTGCACCTGGTCAAGAGCTTGGGACCTGATTGCCTGTGGGTTCCCCATAGCAGCCAGGGCCTTTCTGAGCTGTGCATGCTGCCCACAGTAGTTGGGCTGGCACCTGCCCATTAGTGGACCAGACTCTCTCCTCTTCATTTCCCTCTCTCCCACGGCCTCACCCAGAATTCCCTGAACAAAGTTTGACACATCAGAAGTGCTCAGTCAGAGGTTCCCAGCTCACTCCACGTCCCTTTGGTGAAATCAGCTTAGCCTCTAGTGCAGTGGTTCTCAACCTTGGCTGCACATTAGAATCAACTGGGCATCTTTTTCAAATCCTGATTTCTGGGCCTCATCCTCCAGAAATTCTGTTTCTTTGTTATGGGGTGGGGCTACAACATTAGTAACAAACAGAATTTCTGGAGGATGAGGCCCAGAAATCAGGATTTTAAAAAGATGCCCAGGTGATTCCAATGTGCAGCCAAGGTTGAGAACCACTGCATGGGGGAAACTCTGAATAACTCTTTCCTCTCACAGGAATCCTTTGGTTTATGGAAGGAAAAAACGTCTCAATGTTTCTCTAGTGGTTCGCAGCGCTCCTTGACTTTGGGGAATCTTTTCAGGCCCAGTAAATGTAGCTCCTGTGGAGGTTGTGGAACTGGAAAAGCAGGCTGTACTGTCCAACCTGAAGCAGAAGTACCCAACTTCACTTTCAAAACCCAGTTGGTTACTGGAGCCCATAACCAGGAAAGGGGGAAAGGATATCTTCCTGGTAGGAATCCCACAGCACCTGTCCCCTAGGGGCAGGAGGACTCCGCAGGAAGTTCACTGAGAATCCAGCTGAATCATGACCATCAACGGGCCATCATGCCGCAGATGTAGAACTGAATTGGCACCACCGTGGAGAACACTACCCACCATCTGCTGTTCAACTAAACAGATTGCTGTGCCCAGAAGTAGGCGACTGTCCTTGTGAGATGCCTCTCTGAGCTCATTGACTGTCTCAAGGACTCTGAGCTTTAGGGAAAAGGGAAAGCTGCTAGGAAAGATCTCGGTGCTATCACTCATTTTGGCCCTGCTTATTCCTGCAATGTACAAAGAGAAATGTTTTAGGAGAATGGGTTAGTGTTTAGGACTCCCTTATACAGTCTCCCCCTCTCTGTGTGGTCAAACTCCGAGAACACTTCAGGAGCACCCAGGTGTCATTGTGGGAGGTCTGGGAGCGGGCACTGAATGACTGCCATTGCCAGAGGGTGACCAGCAGGGATGAGCTCATTCACCTTGAGGGAGACACCAGACTTTGAAAGAAAACACCTGTCTGTCCTGGCCAGTGACTGGTCTGCTGTAAAAGTCTCCCTTGGCTCATGAGGGCTTGTATTACACATGTTGTATCACTACCTCGTGACACAAGAACAGATCTGAAGTACAGCTCTGATGGAAAAGTGATGGGTAGAGGTTTTGTTTTTTGTTTGTTTGTTTGTTTGTTTTTTTCTGTGTGAGCAATCTTTATTTGGGTCCCTACTAGCAGGGTTAGTAATGGTTGTTACTGGTGAGGATGATGGGCTTTCTCCCATACGTTGACTGGAATGGCCCACCTTCTGAGCCAGACTGCCTCTGTCATACACCGCTTAGCAGATGGAGTGGCCAGGTTCTAGGTGGACCTCTCTTCAAGGCCCCTGGAACTTGGGCTAGAGATACTCAGATGCTGATCAGAAACTTCCTGGCATCATAGGGGGGCCCGTGAGTAAAGACCCTCCTGTTTCAAGTTGCATGACTAATGTAAGGTGATTCCACCAAGGTCACGAGCCTGGCAGTTCTTGTCCTGTCCAGTAGGCAAGGCTCAGGGGACCAGATCTTCCTGGGCTTGCCTCAGGACTAACTAGCAAGTTCCGTGTCTGAGTATGTGAAAATGAAAGAGGACAATGGGAACAAAAGCCTGTCCAGGCCAGGATTTCTAGTCTCCTCAGGCTCATCTGACGAGATGTGTGGCACGGAAACAGAAGAACACGGACTCACAAATATCATTGTGCTGTTTATTTTCATTCATGGTGTTTTGCCTTTCTTTATTAAAGCCTACATGGATTCGTGGGTACAAACTGTTGATTGTTTTCTGTCACCTGTGATCTTATAGGCCTGCATTGCCCTTGAACTGCTCACAGAGTGAACAGTTGCCATATACGGAATCCTCCCCCTCCTAGTCCTTATCAGGTTCCTTGGGCTGGGTCATGACTGAAAGGTCAGCCATTTCCAGAGTTCAACCCCAGCAGGTCCAGGGGTTCCCAACGGCATAGACGGAGTCGACAAAGAAGGAAGGACACGGAGACAGTGTTCAGTTGATCAGCAGCCTAGCCAGGATCTCCAGCCAAGTTCTGGTCTGGATCTCCAGAGAGGTTCTGGTGTTTATTGTCTTGTTACATCCGTATTTATACCAGTTGATTTTAATCCTGTCAATTTCTATTACAAAGGTTAGGGCGTTTCTTATCTCCATTCCAGGGAGTAAAGATTATGTAGCTTAAGCATGATTGTTTGTAGTTAAAGTGATTAACTACCCGCCTGGCACTTAGTTAAGGAGTTTCATCCCCTCCCTTACTTCAGGGAAAAATCCCTACCTGGGGAAACAACCTTTCTCGGAGAGATGACCCTGGTTAAAACACACAGCGCTATGGGGTGCAAACATATTAAGAACAGTATGCTATATACGCCAGGTCCCTTGAAACATATGCTGTGCAGATGATTCTTTCCTGCAGCGACTGTGTCAAGCAGCAAGGATGGACCGGCTTCCGGCAAATTCCCCTTTTTTATTTTTTAAATGATAGTGCATGCAAATCAGTGGCCACCTCTCAGATTGGGCCGTTTACAACTCGGGAGAAGACTGGCAAGCAATGACAGTGAGCATAACTATAAACATAGTGGATGGATTGCACAAGGAGCCCCATTCCTGTAGAAGGTTGCCGGCCTCTTCAGTCAAGGGATTACAGCTGTCTTCAAGTTGTTGGTTTGATTGTCTTTGTTGGTCTGGCTAGCGGGCGGCATCACTGGCGACAGGCTTCCCGAAGCGTCAGCAAGTTGAAGGGCTGCATCCAAGGGTCCATCAGGGCCGTGGTTGATGGTGGTGTCGATGTCCGAGGAGGAGTAAGCTGTGCCCTCTGGATCCAGCTGATATGGAAAATGGAGGGTAGTAGAAAAAGAAGAGAAAGCAAAAGAACTACAAGGCATGGAAGTGTTTAGAAAAAAGAGGGAGAAGAAAGGGAAGAAGGCAGCATCCTGACACAGCCCTTTCCTTCAGCTTCCCCTTTCCCTGTGGTCCCAGGTAGAAATGGGAAACAAGTCCTGTTGCAGTGAGTGGGCAGCTGCTGTCAGCCAGTCTCTGTCTTTACCTGGGTCCCGATCTGAGCTGGGCATGGGAAGCAGGAAGCAGCCATGGGGACAGGAGACCTTCCTCAGAAGGGGCGAGTGTTCAAGCCCCTGCACCATTGGGGAGGGGGGTCTGTGCCCCACCTTTGTTGCACCCCAAGTTTTCTCCTACTGGCCCCCGACTGTGCCTGTCTTAGGTTGCCCCACCCTGTGGAGTCTTACCCGTCGTTGACTACCAGCCATCTCTGGGCCAAGTAGGGTGATGTGAGGTTCAATTTTGTCTCCTTGATAGCCTATGTCCCTCTGGCCTCCATGCCCAGCAACTGCCTTTGGATTCCCTCGCCTGCTGGCGGGGCTCTGGCATTGATCATAGGGAACTCAGGTTTCTTCTCTAGAGAGGGCCCAGCTTACGCCATTGGGCCAGAGACAGATCCATGGTACCAGCCACCACGAGGCTTCAACCTCAGCATGAACAGAGAGCTCAGGCAACAGCTATGGGCAATTGGATTGTAAGAAGAGGGTCCCTCTTGGCACAAGGGTAAGAGGCGCCAATATAGGACAAAGGAGAGTCCTGGAACAGGGCTTTCTCAGCCCAGGATGTCAGGCTCTTGGCACAAGACAACTCCATGTATGGGGCATATACCAAACACCCCTAGTCACGGCATAAAAGGGAGGTGCCCTTCCTGGAACAGTAGGGTAGGGAGATTCTAGAAAACGCTGTGTTCAGCAAAGAAGGAGAAAGGCCAAAGAACCAGCAAACAAGTAGTTAGATTTTTAAAAAAGGAAAAAGGAAAGGAGATGTGGGGCAAAGCTGGGACATGTGGAAAGACAAAACGGAGGCACATGTGATCCTCCCAATGGACAGATTGTTCCAGCTCAGGGCTGCACAGCTGCTGCAGACGGGCACTGGTCAGGTGTGCTATGATGAGGCAGAGATGGCGGGCGGTGAGACATAAGGTCGGACTAGACGGTCTGGAATCCACACAGGTGAGTCTGCGTCCTGTGGAAATATACAAGCATATCCTCTCCCCTGGGTTAAAAGTACATCAGGTCCCTTCCAGGCTCCTGTAAGCAAGTCTCTCCATTTGATGAGGGCTTTAGGTTTAGTTAGATCAGGGTTCCAATGCCTGTGCATTGGGGAATTTCCCTCAGAATCTACATTTAGTATATTAATTACAAATAGAGTATGTTGTAGAACATGATGAGGAGAGGAATATTTAAACTCATTTTCTTGTAATATTTTGTAACAGGAGTAAATCAAACACCGCTGGGGCTATATAATAGAACTCCCATTTGAGATAAGATATCTCTTCCCCCTAATGTAAAGGGGATAGTTGTAATTACATAGGGACAGAATGTTCCTGAATGTTGATCTTCATCAGCCCAAGTTAAAATCTGAGAACTCTTTTTTACATTAGATGCCTTGCCTAGTCCTACTAGGGAAGTGGAGGTGGTGTGCGTGGGCCATGAAGGGGGCCAATCCTTCCCTGCTATGCAGGAAATATCTGCTCCTGTATCCAATAGACCTTCAATTGGTTTTCCCTGAATTTGTAAAAATTTTGTAGGTCTAGTAGCATGGATTTCTTGTATCCAAAATGCTGCATCACTAGATCCAAAGCCTCCGACCCCTCTAGCTTTCTGAGTAACAGCTGTCCCTATTTTATGTATTGGTAACAGGATTAATTGGGCAATTCTCTGGTTGGGCTGAATCTGTATAGGTGTGGTGGGTGGGGAAAGTAAAATCTGTATTTCGCCTGTGTAGTCTGCATCAACAACTCCTGGGATGACTAAGATCCCCTGTAACGAGGTGGAGCTCCGTCCTAATATTAAACCTACGGTTCCCTCAGGCAGCGGCCCAGACACTCCTTTAGGAATGGCTGCTACTGGCGAGTCTGGGGTTAGTATTGCGTGGGTGGTTGAGTGGAGGTCCAATCCTGCACTGCCTGGGGTTGCCCTGAAGAGGTCACTGACTGATTGAAATTTGCAAAGGGGTTGAGGGTTGATGCCCCTATTATTGCAGGGGCCTGGGGCTGGCCCCGTCTCAAGTTTCCCAATTGAGGTGATGGGATATATCCTCCTTGGGAGCTATTTGTAGAGTTGAAAGGCCGACCATTTTTATGGTATCTTGATCTACATTCCTTTGCCCAATGGAATCCTTTCTGACATCGGGGACAAACGGTTTTTGGAGGATTAATATTATTCCCTAATGTATTTCCAGGCTGTCGAGGAGCTTGCCATCTGGCCTGAGTATTATTATTTTTATTTGGGCATTCTCTGCTAAAGTGCCCAGATAAGCCACAAGAGTAGCAGTTCATATTTCTTTTATTACCTGTACTATTGCTGGCTTGTCCTATACCCTGTACATATTGAGGGTATGTCTCCCCTTTGAGAGCTGCAGCTATAGCTACACCCTGTATAAATGCTGGACTTACATCAGCACACTGTTTTATAAAATCCTTTATAGTTCCTGTTCTGAGAATCAGCCTTAATAAAGCCTGACAGGTATAATTAGCGTTTTCAAAAGCCAGTTGTTTGATTAGGATATCGGCTGCCTCTTTGTTATTGATTACTCTCTTGACTGCCTGCATGAGGCGAGAAAGGAAATCCTGATATGGTTCCTCGACCTTCTGTTTAACCTCTGTAAGGGTGGTTGTTTTTCCTGCTGTATGAGGTAGGGATTTCCAGGCACTTACTGCACAACTGGTTACTTTGGTAAGTGCCTCTGTGGGCATATTCATTTGCTCCTCAGCCGTGTTAAAATCACCTTCTCCTAATATCATGTCTAGGGTTATTCCTTTTCTGGTTTTTTCGCTAGTGGCTACAGCTTTCTTAGCAAGATCTTCATATTCAGTTTTCCATAATAAGTAATCGCCTCCTGAGAGACAGGATTTACAAACCTGTGACCAATCATAAGGAGTCATCCATTTACTGGCTAGGGTTTCTACCAAGGTTTGTGTGTAAGGAGCTAGAGGTCCATATTCAGAGCAGGCCAATTTTAATTCTTTAAGTACTTTGTAAGGTATAGGCTCCAAGGTGGGGTTTCTATTCCCAACAGACTCATTCTCATATGTAACTGGGAAGCAGAGTGAGAATTCAAGATCTCCATTAGCTTCAGCTTCTCTTATCGCCCTTTGAAATTTAGACATGGAGCTCATAGGAGCCACAGGACCTGGTTTAGGCTTCCTTTCTAATTTGGGGAGCCTGTTTTGAATGGGAGGGCCTCTCTCCTCTCTACTGACTGGAAAGGACCAATGGTCATGTTTATGATACTTATTCTCCTCCCGATCAGTAGGCCTAGCTAAATTGCTTTTAGATTGAGCTGAAGACAATAATGATGTATCCTCTCTGGGTGGAGCCGGGGGACTATTTAAATTTTGAGAAAGTTCAACCGTTTTTGCCTCTGGTGCCAAGGTTTCACAAATTGAATTCCAGAGAGAAAAGGTATCTGCCGGGACCTTCTCAGATCCATGGTAGCTGTAATTGTTCTGTAATTGCTCTCCTACTTTAGTCCAAGTTTCTAAATTAACAGTTCCATCCTCAGGAAGCCATTGACATACGTCTTCTATAAAACTTTCTGTCTGACTGGGAGTAACCTTAACTCCTCTGCTAGCAAGCATAGGCGTTAAAAGATTAATACAGAGTCTTTTTTCTTTAGACTCAGTATGACCCATCCTGTCAATCTAAGTTCTGTACTAACTACCCGCTTACCCTACTTTTTCTCTATGGGGGGGGGGTCTGCAGCACCCTATGGTGCAGTCCTATCCGCCCCAAGTACGGGGGGACTTACCTAAGGGTCCCTGTTCGGGCGCCAGATGCCGGGGTCCAACCCCAGCAGGTCCAGGGGTTCCCAAAGGCGTAGACGGAGTCGGCGAAGAAGGAAGGACACGGAGACAGTGTTCAGTTGATCAGCAGCCTAGCCAGGATCTCAGCCAAGTTCTGGTCTGGATCTCCAGAGAGGTTCTGGTGTTTATTGTCTTGTTACATCCGTATTTATACCAGTTGATTTTAATCCTGTCAATTTCTATTACAAAGGTTAGGGCGTTTCTTATCTCCATTCCAGGGAGTAAAGATTATGTAGCTTAAGCATGATTGTTTGTAGTTAAAGTGATTAACTACCCGCCTGGCACTTAGTTAAGGAGTTTCATCCCCTCCCTAACTTCAGGGAAAAATCCCTACCTGGGGAAACAACCTTTCTCGGAGAGGTGACCTTGGTTAAAACACACAGCGCTAAGGGGAGCAAACATATTAAGATCAGTGTACTATATACGCCAGGTCCCTTGAAACATATGCTGTGCAGATGTTTCCCTCCTGCAGCGACTGTGTCAAGCAGCAAGGATGGACCGGCTTCCGACAAGCCATCACCATATAAATACCAGGTGTTGTACAAATACATCATCAAATCATATAGTGTGTGATTTAGGGGGCTAGAGGTCAGAGCCCCTGTGCCATCCATTCAGGCAATAGCAGGGGAACAAGCATGCCATTCCCATATATGCCCTCCCCACTTGGACCACCTGCCTCACTTTCACACCTGACCTCAATGGCACTGTTCATGAGCAGCAGAACTGAGAACTTGAATGAGCAGGTGGCACTCGGTCCCTGCGGATTGCGTGATTTCCTTTTGCTCAACTTCTTCAATGCCTTTTTCATGCTGAATTCTTTCTTCCTGAGTGTCTGCTATGGGGCAGCCTCTTGTTTCTCTGCGGAGGAGTTGAGGTGGTATCTTGCCAAGTATGATTCATCTGGTTTCCTTTTGTCTTGATGTTCTGGACGAGCCAAGGTTTGTCTTTCTGGAATTGCTGTTTCTGTACACCTGAAACAACATTAATTCAGTAATTCTGGGAGGAAAAATATATCTACTTGATATTAACTGGCTTCTCAGAATCTTTAGTCATCCCTGCAGGTTATGTCTAAGGGGGTTACAGTTTCATATGGAAATCTGTACTTTCTCACCTTTGGAAAAATACTATCTCATGTGAAAAAGAGTTATCCCCTGAAATGAAACCCTTTCAGTATATCATTCTTCTGCACCTACTAAGAAGATGTTTGAGTAACAGAGAACATGGGACATGGGAGGACTTTCTAATTTACCATCATCCTGTTCCCTGGAGCACTGCCTGGGCATATTTTGCTGAATCTGATTCAGCAAGCGGATGGATGAACGTCTTCAGGCTGTCAGATTCAAGGACTTGCTCCTTGCCCCTTCGGCAAAGAACCTCACATTGGAAAAGATCTTTCTCAGTTATCCTGGAGTCTCCAGCATCATTCCAGTGCACAGACATGGAGGCATCATCCACCACTATCCCCCAAAGCATTCTTGGGAAGGACAGTCCCAGAAAGTCATTGTTTCCTTCCAATTTGGCAGCATGTTGGCTTGGGTCCTCTGGTTATAGGTTGTCTTGGCACCCTGCTTGGTACCTGTGTCTCTCCAACACCTGTGATAGGATCAGCTTGGCTCCGTGCATCTCATGGGTACTTGGACTTGGCATGGAGATGCTCTACATTAAAAAGCATTGACTACTCTAATCCTATCCCTGAGCAGGGGGGTCACAGCACGGATGCCCAATATATACTGCCCTCCAAATTCTTGAGCAGGGGTGGGCAAACTTTTTGACTCGAGGGCCACAATGGGTTCTTAAACTGGACCGGAGGGCCGGAACAAAAGCATGGATGGAGTGTTTGTGTGAACTAATATAAATTCAAAGTAAACATCATTACATAAAAGGTTACGATCTTTTTTTTTAGTTTTATTCATTTCAAATGGACTGGTTCTGGCCCGCGGGCCATAGTTTGCCCACGGCTGTTCCAGAGTCTCAGCCATGGGGCCACCAGATGCTTAAGTCATGTGATTTCCCAAAGATGGCTCACAGCTGCTCTGGAGTTTGGGCCCTGGATAAGTGTAGGGGAGTGGATGTGTATAGGGCCCCCAGGTTCTCTCTTTCCAAAAAGCACAGAAAAATTGGGTTCAGGATACCAGAAAGAACTCTCATCTGCTGCCAGGGAGATTGTTTCTTGTTGATAGTTCACTGGATGTGTTGAGAGGTCATGAGTCTATCTCTCTTTCATCCCTAGAGAGGGAGAGGCCTATTGATGGCCTCTTTGATAGCTCAAGGTCAAGGCCTTGCTTAGTCCTAGCTTGGCTACCACCAAGAATGCCGGGGTCAGATGGGCCCCTGGGGGACTGTACCTCCCAGAAAATGGTGGTTGGCCCCATCTCAGCAGGTAGCCCCCCTGTCCAATGCACCCTCCACAAGCATGCTTCTTTGGTCTCTTCCAGCTACTCTTGCTGGTTGCTGGGTCCTGCTCACATGAGCCCAAACGAAGAGTCCTGCTTTATTACCCCGGGTCAAGTTGTCCCTAGAGTAGGGTGTGTTCCTGTATAGGTGGGGGTACAAGCAGTGTCACCTTTCCACGGTACCTTTCTATCTCCCTTTTTAGAGTATTAAGACCAAAGTTGGTAGTTAGACCACCTCAAACAGATAGAGAACATGGAACACAAAAACCACTGTAGTATCCTCTCCTCTGTGGTGAAGATGACTTGCATTTGACTTTAGTCACATCCCACACCCAGGATCTCATCTATGTTCAAGTACATAGCCATGATTATTTTCATATCTGCTTCATTCAGTCACGGCTACCTAAACATGTTGGAATTGTCCTTTTTAGTGAGTCTGTGTCCTTGTCCCATGAGTCCTTGTCCCATGTCTTGCACTAAGTGGTGTAATTTGTGCTCTCTGAGGGTCCATCCTTTGTTTCTAAAAGTGGAGTGCAAAGGCATTTGGGAACAGAATCCCCCAAAGTGCCCCTAGCCTAAGGACTGGATCCTTAATGGAGCCCCTGGGTGAGGGGTGGGCAAACTTTTTGACTCGAGGGCCACAATGGGTTCTTAAACTGGACCAGAGGGCCGGAACAAAAGCATGGATGGAGTGTTTGTGTGAACTAATATAAATTCAAAGTAAGCATCATTACATAAAAGGGTACCGTCTTTTTTGTTTTTAGTTTTATTCATTTTAAAGGGGCCGGATCTGGCCCGCGGTCCGTAGTTTGCCCACGGCTGGTCTAGATTCAGGCTCAGTCCATGGTCTCTGTGCCTCTAAACAGGATTACAGAGCATTCATGCACAAAGTCAGTATATTCTTGGAGGATATGCCCTAGAGCAACAGTTCTCAACCTGTGGGTTGCGACCCCTTTGTGGGTCGAAAGACCCTTTCACAGGGGTCTCCTAAGACCATCAGAAAACACTTATATAATTACATATTGTTTTTGTGATTAATCACTATGCTTTAAGTATTTTCAATTTGTAACAATGAAAATACACCCTGCATATCAGATATTTACATTATGATTCATAACAGTAGCAAAATTATAGTTATGAAGTAGCAACGAAAATAATTTTATGGTAGGGGGTCACCACAACATGAGGAACTGTATTAAAGTGTCACGGCATTAGGAAGGTTGAGAACCACTGCCCTAGAGGATAGGTGTTGGTGGGTTCAGGGTGGGGTTGGGGGGCTCCTAGTGTCTCTGGAAAAGCAGCCAGCTCCTTTTAGTTGCCTACCAAACATTGTTTCTTAAATGAGTTCTTTAAAGGCTGAAAAGATTTCCTTGTGCACTTTGCTAGCTCATGCCTCTACCGATTACTTATATGAAGGGACTTGTCCATTTTATGGGAGGGAAATTGGAGAGAGGGTTTGGAAACCACAATCTGGAATTTGGTGGAGAGAGGGTGTTTATTTGTTATGATTAAGGCACCCTTGCATCCCAAGGCTTCTGTAGGACCATTAGCTAATGTTCTTTGAAGCAAGAGCAACTGAATTTCCACTGAGGTGAAGAATCTAGAGCATCAGGCTCATCTTTTCCTTTGAAGATGAAATACCCACTTTGCTGACTTCCGTGGAGTTGAAGAAAGCCATTATGAAACTGGCCTTCCTCAATTAAGTCTGCTGGGTCCCAGAAATTCACCCATTGGTACCCTGGCCACCAGTCAGACAGTCTCTATTAGGCAACATGTTCAGGACCCTTTGAGATAGGAGAACAAACCTAGAGGAATCACAATACCTGATATCAAGCTATGCTATAAGGCCACTGTAATCAAAACAACTGGTAATGACAGAAGAGCAGGCATATGGATCAATGGAACACAACAGAGAGCCCAAACGTCAACCCACACCTAAACTGTGAACTGATATTTGACAAAGGGGGCAACAGCATACAATGAGGTAAAGACAGTCTCTTCATTAGTAAATGGTATTGGGAAACTTGGATGGGTACATGTGAAACAATGAAATGAAACCACCAACTTATACCATTCAGAAGAATACATTCAAAATGAATAAAAGACTTAAATGTAAGTCATGAAACCATAAAAATCCTGGAAGAAAACATAGGCAGTAAACTCTCAGACATTACACATAGCAATATTTTTTGCTGATATGTCACACAGGGCAAGGGAAATAAAGGAAAATATAAACAAATGGGACTACATCAAACTAAAAAGCTTCTGCACAGCAAAGGGTACCGGCAACAACATGAAAAGAGAAGCCTCTGCATGGGAGAACATATTTGCCAAAGATACATCTGATAAGGGGTGAATCTCCAAAATATATAAAGTACTCATACAGTTCAACCAAAGAAGACAAACAATGCAATTTAAAAGTGGGCAGAGGTCTTGAGTAGATATTTCTCTAAAGAGGACATACAAATGGATGAGACAAGAAAAAATGCTCAATTTCACCCATCATTAGAGATATGCAAATTCAAATGACAGTGAGGTACCACCTCACAACTACCAGAATGGCTACCATCAATAAATCAACAAACAAAAAGTGCTAGTGAGGATGTGGAGGAAAAGGAACCCTTGTATACTATTAGTGGAAATGCAGACAGGTGCAACCACTATGGAAGACTGTGTGGAGTTTCCTAAAGTAATGAAACATAAAGCTGCCATTTGACACAGTGATCCCACTTCTAGGAATATATCTTAAGAAGCCTGAACCACCGATCACAAAGAATATATGCAGCCCTATGTTCAAAGAGCATTATTTACAACTAGAGGCCCAGTGCACAAAACTCGATCACCGTAGGGGGTGGCCCTCAGCCAGGCCTGCACCCTCTTGCAGTCCGGGACCCCTCACTCTTTACCACCCACCTGATTGCTGCTCTTTAGTGCCTCCATGGAGGCGGGAGAGGTTGCTGCCACCACTGATGCACTCGCCACTGATGCACTGGCTGAACCGAGCTCCCCCTGTGGGAGAGCACTGACCAACAGGGGGTCAGCTCCTGCGTTGAGTGTCTGTCCCCTAGTGGTCAGGGCACGTCATAGTGACTGGTTGTTCCACCATTCAGTCAATTTGCATATTAGGCTTTTATTATGTAGGATAGCCAAGAGCTGAAAACAGTGCAGATGCCCATCAATAGAAGGGTGAATAAAAAAACAATGGTATATTTTCATAATGGCATACTACCTGGCATGAAAAGAGAAGGAATTCTTAACTTTTGAGACAGCATGTATGGATCTGGAGATTATTATACTCAGTGAAAGAAGCCAGTCAGAGAAAGAGAAAAACTATATGACCTCACTTATGTGTGGAATCTAGTGAACATTATCTGTCGAACAAACTAGAAACACAGGCATGAAGACATGGAACAGACTGACAGCGGTCAGAGGGGATGGGGGAGAGAGGGATTGGATGAAACTAACTGAAGGGATTAGCCAAAGAACATCCATGAACACAGATGGCAATGTGGTGAAGGCCAGAGGGTGCAGAGAAGACAGGTGCTATGTGAACAGGGTCAAAAGAAGGGAAAATATGGTATCTGTAATAGTGTCAAAAATAAAATAAAAACTTCTTGAAAGTATATTCCTATTTACAGTTATCTCTTAATAGAAAATAAATAAGGGGCTATTGCTCTCAGATGGGATGGAGGGTGAGCTATGGGAGAGCAGGGTCATTCTGAAGGGAGTAGGGAGCCTCTGTGAAAGGTTGAGGGCAGGAGATTCTGTGCAGCCTTAGAAGGAGGCTGCACTGATAAGCAAGTCAGCAGATCATGATTCATGGATGGACAGGAGGCACCCAAGGGAAGACCAGGGGAAGGGTGTTGTCATGAGGGAAAATGCTGGGACGAGGCAGAAATCCTGGCCCCGGGAAGACTGAGATATCAATAAACCTCCGACAATCTCCAAATTATGCTTTATTCTCACTGTCACCTTCCTTCCTTAGGCCTGCTCTTGCCTGGGCCCCAGGGTTCTACTAATTGTCATCTGAAAGAGTTCATTCATACTTAGAGGACAGATTAATTGTGAGGCAGAAGGTGGGCCATGGGCTAGAAAGGCAGGAAATATCATGGACTCCTGATGAATTCAGGCAAGGGGTCAAGACTCCACGATGCCACTTACTAGCCATGTATTCTTGGGAAAATTAGCAGGCCCAATGGGCATCAGGTTCTTCCTCTGTGAAGGAAGTGGGTCTGATAAGCCCTGTCTTATAGGACTGCAGGGATGTGTGGAGTGTTTGTAAACCACCGTGCACAGTACCTAGTGGAGACTGAATCTGTAATGAATGGCAGTTATTTCTAATATCGTTTTTATCCCAGATACTTCCACTCTCGCCTCTGGCACTGTGATTACTTGTTTGTTATTAAGGTCATATTAGAGAATGTGCAGCTCAGTTGGGCACAGAACACCCAGTCGGCCAAAGAGGATACTCAATTCATGGATGTATGCTGACATTCAGGTGTGGGGAGCCTTCCCAGCTGGACACACACAAAGATGCCAAAAAGAGAATCTACTTACAACTCTTTCCCTCTGTCCAAGCTGCTCTTTCATCCAAACAAATGCTTTCATTCATTTCACCCCCACCCAAAATCTACCCCTTGATAATGATTGGCCAGAGTACACTCAAGATCATTAACATTTAATCCCAATTAGGCTCTCCCAGGCCATCATGTTTCTCATGGCTCAGTAACTCTATTTCTGTAGAAATCTGTGCAGATGATGGGTATAACACGCCTAGTGCTCATACTGTCCAATGGCACAGTGTCTGCGTGGCTCATGCCATGCACATCATTTTTTAATTAAGGTATTACATATGAGTCCTTATCCACCCATTGCCCTCCTCCAGCCCCCCACTCATGCCATCACCCCCCTGGCGTCTGTGTCCATTGGTTAGGCCTATATGCTTCATACAAGTCCTTTGGTTGATCTCTCCCCTTTACCTCCACCCTCCCCTACCTTCCCTCTGAGGTTTAATGGTCAGATCAATGCTTCTCTGTATTTGGATGTTTTTGTCCATCCATTTGTTGTTCATTATATTCCATATATAAGTGAGATCATGTGATAATTATCTTTCTCTGACTGGCTTATTTGGCTTAACATAATGCTCTCCAGTTCCACCATGCTGTTGCAACTACGCTGCGGTAAAAATGAAGGCCATTCAAAATTGAGTGCTGTTCCCTGGAGGCCCACCACCTCACCTGTTCTGTTACTTGTTTGTAAGATTTAGGGGACACCTAACCCCTCCCTTATATGACTATAGCTCCTACACTATCATTCTGTGGGTGGGTGTGCCCTGCTTATGTTGGTGTCCCCACTACTAACACAGGATCTTCCAGAGGACATAGGCTCAGTGAATGTCTGGGGATTAAATGAACCACTGAGCAGGGGTCGTCTTTATGCAGATGAAATCCCTCCACTTTCTTGCCGGAACCAAGGATCCTTCGATAAGTTGTTTCATGCAAAGACAGACGAGAAGAGATAAGAATCAAAAATTAACAACCTTTTGCTATTATTTTTCTATTTATTAACTCCATTGCATGTACTGCCGAGTTCTTACACATTTCCAAGGAAATCCTTTTATAATGCCACGTTATCTATTTTGGGATCACAAACTAGGATGGAAAGTGTCCCAATTTTGGTTATACAATAGCAAATCTCTTACTCTTGAGCTGGACATGTAGAAATATATAATGTGATCAATGTCATTTACAAACTCACATGCTAAAAGTTTATGAAAGCTTCTATGAAAAGGGACATTCAAAAATTTCCTTAAAAATCGCAAAATAATAAAGCACAAATTTCTCAATCATAATAGGAGCTCATACCTTTCCCTGGGCCTCACTATTAGTTTCTTCTCAAACATAGAGTTGAAAATTGGATGCACTTTCTGCCCAGCAAAAGAAGTTAATGCTCATGGGCCTGAAAAGTGCCTGGATTCAACTCTGGCTCAGGCATAGTGTCATTACTCAGGCCCTTCAAGCAGGGATGAAAGGGAATAGGGATCCCTGTCATTAACCCCGAGCACAAACTGGAGGGTGTTCAACATGGTAGTCTCTGCATGTGCTCGGGGACCCCACAGGAACTCATAGCATGCAGGATCACTATTGGGCACCTGGTGGTACAGCAGGTACTGTTCCTGGACCCAAATTTTGGTGATGAGCTCCCTGGGCTCCCCATAGAGCCAATGCTCCTTCCCATCATACACCCCTAGAACATTCAGTGCTTCCCAGACTTTTTCCTCAGGGGCACAATCACCCTCTGAGGCGATCACCCACAGAACTGTGACCAGGAGGCCTGTGTTGGGATATCTGTGCCCATCGCTCACCATCCCATCACAGCTGAGCCCCAAGGCAGTGGCCAGGACATAGGTGTGAGTACTGGGGTCCATTTCTTTCACAACAATACCAAAGCCCCACTGGATGCATTCAGTGGCTGCACTGAAGAGCTCAGGAAAGTGGTCCTGGTGCTCTTTGATGACACTACTCAGCATTTCTGCCTTGGTGGTCGGCTCCTTTGCACGATACTTAAGGAGTAGAAACTCCACCATTTCTACCATCTTCAAATGCAGTGCTTTGTGGAGCAAGGAATCGGCATCTTCATCAGGGCCTCCCTCAGTGTTTGGACCCTCCTCATCTTGGCTGCTGGAGCTCACATCGTCAGCGTGTCTCCATGGAAAGGCTGCCATGGCATGGGGGGAGGCACCCTGAGGACTCTGGGGAGGACTTGGTGTCTCAGCAGCAGACACCTCCTCTAGGCTGTCTATAAACAGGACTGAGGGGGAGGAAGACCGAGAGGAGGAGAGAGACAGGGCCTCCTCCTCATCCTCCTCCTCCTCCTCCTCCTCCTGCATAGCCCAGAACAGTTCCTCTACCAACATGTCAGGGATCTCCATTGGGTCCAGATGGTCTTCCTCAGGCTTCCACGGCTCACTCATATGATGACCAGGCATGATGACTCGTGCTCGAACAGTGACCGAGTGTGGGCAGAAGATGGGCGATTAGGACCCACGGGCCTGGGGGAAGGGGAGTATGAGAGGCATGAGCTGAGAAACACACCCTAGGCGACTCTGACAAAGGTGACTTCCAGGTCTCCCCTTTAGGGGTGTCCATGGGCCTCACAGGGCTCACTCCTGATCAGCCTGCCCACTAGGAGCCTGAAGTAGGAAGTGACATGACTGCTCAGGGTGTAGAAGGCCCAGCGCAGGGTTCTGTAGCTGACGGTGGGGTGTGGAGGTGTCAGGCAATGTGGGGTCCCCTCTGACAGTGGTGGCGAGCCCATGGGGACATATTCATGGTCGGAACCTCACCTTAATTCCTAGCACTTCCTGGCCTCCTGCTGCTCTGTGACCTGAGAATATGTAGCATAAACCAAGGCCTTCACCTCCTTCTATCCGGGGGCTCTGCTGGTGGGAAAAACGGAGCACCTCAGGATGCCCATGGCAATCACAGTCCTGGAACCCCAATGCTGACAGGAGGGGCAGCAGGACTCTGTGAGGTCCCCTCTGTTGTGGGTGGGAGGTTCCTCCTTGCACATGTAGGATCCTCACCCTTCCCCTGCCAGGGCCAGGCCCCTCACTGCCTTCTGCTGGCCTGAGGTCAAACTCTCAGAACAAGACCACACACACCTGACACTTGAGTGAAGAAAATGAGGGGGTCCCTCTCCCAGAGGATCAAGAAGGGGTGACTGAAGATTTGGGTCCATCTACGCTGGGTTAAGGCTCTGATCACTTCTCACCATGACGCACTGCAGGGTTTCAGACACTCTCTCTGCTGACTGAGCGCAATCTACTTAGACTTAGGGTGCACCTCCCTGAGATACAGGAGTAGGGAAGTGAGCTGAGGTAATCCAGGCCCTATTCCGAGTTTCCCCATTGCTGACAGAGGAGGCAGGGTAAGTCTGGGTTCCCATGTGCTCTGCTCCCCCTCAGTGCTCACCTTGATTCTTGGCAGGAACTGGGACTCGTCTCTCTGTTGACAAAATTTGGATCCTGGGGATGATATGACGTATGGTCTCACACCAAGGTCCTCACCTTGCTGATAGCTCTGAGACAAAAGTGAACAGGAGCTACATCTGCCCCCACCCCTGTTCAGGTTATCACACAACTGACACCAGGGCCTGGGCCCATCCATTCCGGGTAGAGTTCCCGTAGTCTGGCCTCAGGATACTTGCCTTTCTTCCTGGACTGGCCTGGGTCTGAATCCAGCTGACTTGATTTCACCCTGAATAACTGTCCTCAGTGACAAAAGCTCAGGACGAGCAGGCATGTGGAAAGGGAGAGCATGTCACACCCAGGTAACCCTGCTTGGGGAATCTGGATGCTGAGGACAGGACACTCCCTGATGCTGAGGGCTCTCTTCTTTTCTCGGGGAGCTCATAGCTGCAGTTTCCCACAAGAAAGCATTCACAGCTTTATGACCCTTCCACAACCTCCGCTCATCTGTGCATGAACTGAAGCCATTCCCTCTGACCAAGGCCCTGTCCTTCCAGAGTGCCCTCAGACAAACGTGAGGAGGAACCACCTCTGCCGACCCATGCCAGGCCTTTCCCAGGGCTGACAACAGCACAGACTGGGTTCAGGGCACCCATTGTCTGGAGTGTGGTATCCTCTTTCCTCCCTGTGCTACCTAGGCTTACTCAGAGAGTGCCTGGGACCTTTCCCTTCTGCGGAACTGAGAGTGAATACTGCAGGCCATGCCCTCCATCTCTCTGAGACCTCCAAGGTGGATTTTAAGACACACCACATTGACTATCGTGCCGAGTGTGCCAGTTGTGCCTGCAGAGCCTAAGCCAGCCAGTCGCTGTGTTTACCTGGGTGGGAAGTACCATCATCCTGCCTCAAGACCCACACTTTAATTACCAGCATTGCCTGGCACACCTCCCACGTTGCCGTGAATCCAGAACCTTGAAGACAATGCCCTCACCTCCCTTTGCCACTGCTAAGGTAGAAGTCTGGAAGCAACCCAAATCCCCAGCCCTACCATGAGGCTTGCAGGTGCTGCTGGCAGGAACAGGCACACTGCGGACACTTACGGCTCTAGCCAAGCCTCAGGCATACAGACATCCAGGTGTGCTAGGGGGCTTCCTGAGTCCTACCTTGGGTCCTCACCTGGTATCCTGGCAGAGCCCTGCAGCCCCCTTCTTTGCCTACCTGGAGCCTGACCCCTCAGAGCTCAGGGGGTGGAGTCCGCTTGTCTTCCTGCAGGATCCTCACCGTGACTCCTGGCTGGAGCTGGAACCTCCTGTCAACCTGAGAGGCCCAAGTCAGGAAGAGAGCAAGTGGTCATGGACCAGGGACTTCCAAGGGTTCACAGTAGGGGTAATGTGGGGCATCACTGTTGTGGTGTCCAGGGTCCCTCAGTCTTCCCTTTGCATGTTCACCTGGACTTGGGGCAAGACCCGGGTCCTCCCCTCTGCCACATATGTCATTCCCCTGAATTCCAAGGGCTGACATCAGGTCTGGGCTTCTGCGGTTCCTCTCTGCATGGTCATCCACCATAGGGCCTCCCAACACTTTGAGCAGGGCAGACTTCTGTGGACTCCCCTCCAGTTAGGGTTCCTGGATTCCCCCAGTCCTCCCTGGGGGTTCTCACCTTGACTGTTCCCTCTGCCCACCTGAGACCCTGCTCCTTACACCGAACCCCAGAGCCTGTCAGACCCGGATGCAATAGTCAGGAAAAGCACCTTGACTCTGGGCAGTGCTTCTGCATCCCTTCTGTGGACCTGAGTGAGGCCTCACATGATTTACCAAGTTTCCAGTCTCCCTCTGACCTGCATGCGGAAGTCAGGAGACACCTCACAGGGTCATCTGACATGGACTCCTCCATGGCTAATATCAGGGGAGGCCCTTTATGGGTTCCCCTAAATTGTGGGGTCCTGGTCCCCATCTTCTCTTCTTCAGCGGACTTGTGGCACTGCTCCTTACCCTGAAACCCAGTCTCTCACACCTGATGCAGAAGTCACCCCATCCTGTAGTACCCCGCCCACTCTGGTCCTCCCCGGACTGAGGATTCTGAGGTCCAGGGCCCCCAATCTCCCTCAGGGACCTCAACTTGACAGCGGCAGGACCTGGGGGCCCCCTCTGCTGCCTGAAGCCCTGCTCCTTCTACCAAACCCCCCAGTGTCTCTCAGACCCAATGCAGAAATCACAAAGCACAATGTGTGAGATCACCCCTCCCCCACCCCAGGAGGCCTGCCCGATGGACACCCTTGTGGGGTCCAGGGCCCCCAGTCTCCCTCAGGTTCCCACACTGACGCCGGGCAGGTCCGGACCCCCTCTGCCGACCTGAGATGCTGCTCTGACACGGAGCCGCCCGAGGGTCTCAGAGCACGAGGACCCGGAAGTCAGTCCTGACCACTCGTGGTCATCCCGCGCCTTGGGGCTCCCGGGACTGACGGCTCTGGACCCAGAGTCACCATGTCCTCCCCACGGCCTCACCATGAGGCCTGCAGGTCCTAGGACCCTCCCTCTGTGAACCGCGAGGCCGGACCCCCACACGGAGGCCCTCACCCCCGAGACCCCAGGGGAGGCCTGTGGGCATACCTCCCCAGGGCTCCCAACTCGGGCTCAACTAGCTCCCCGGGTACCTCCGTCTGGTCCTCACCCTGATCCCAGGCAGAGCCTGGGCCCCGCCGACCTGAGGAGGCTCCCCTCAGCGCCTGTACCGTCTACCGACCCGAAGCCGGCCTCCCAAAGATGGCGCTCAGCTCCCTCAGACTTCTCAGGCGGAAGTCCATGAGTCAGTGACATCACTTCCGGAAACCAATTGTGTGGTCACCCAGGACACTTGACAGGGGCGGAGTTCTGCTCCTTGGTGCCCCGCCCGCCCCTTCTGGTCCCTATCTGGGCTGAATGGCCTGGGCCACCACCCTGTGCTGACCTGGGTCTGTGCCCCGCAGGCCAAGTGCCCTGAGACAAACCTGTGGAGGAACTACCTCTGCCGACCCATGCCGAGCCTTACCCAGGACTGATAGCAGCACAGACTGGGTTCAAGGCACCCACTGTTTGGAGTGTGGTATCCTCCTTCCACACAACCCATGCACAGTGGGAGAGTGCCTGGGACCGTTCCCGTCTGCTGAACTGAGAGTGAATACTGCAGGCCATGCCCTCCATCTCTCTGAGACCTCCAAGGTGGACTTTAAGACACACCACGTTGACTATCGTGCCCAGTGTGCCAGTTGTGCCAGCAGACACTAAGCCAGCCGGTCCCTGTGTTTACTGGGGTGGGAAGTACCATCATCCTGCCTCAAGACCCACACTTTAATTACCAGTATTTCCTGGCACCCCTCCCACGTTGCCCTGAATCCAGAACCTTCAGGACAATTCCCTCGCCTCCCTTTTCCACTCCTAAGGTAGAAGTCTGGAAGCAACGCAAATCCACAGGCCTACCATGAGTCTTGCAGGTGCTGCTGGCAAGTACAGGCACACTGCGGACACTTATGGCCCTGGCCAAGCCTCAGGCATGCATACTTCAAGGTGTGCTAGGGGGCTTCCTCAGTCCTCAGACCACGAGAACCCCGAAGCCAGTCCTCACCATTCTTGGTCATCCCGCGCCTTCGGGCTCCCGGGACTGACTGCTCTGGCCCAGAGTCACCTTGTCCTCCCCACGCCCTCACCATGAGTCCTGCAGGTCCTGGGACCCTGCCCATGGGTAGGAGACCCAGCCAGAGAGAAAGGGAGGGAATGCAGAGGTGCTGGGCACAGGGACTGTCAGGACACTGGATTGGGAAGAGAGTGCACAGGTGGCAGCTTTAATGTCCTCAGAGCCTGGTCTTTGAGATTGGGTGTGTTTTCATAAACACGAGGACAGAATAGCTGATATCAGGTTCATGGACTTTAAAGACAGGAGGGGAAAGACAAGCAGAGTGGGGGTGCTCATGTCGAGTGTGGTAACGAGGCCCAGGCCCTATGATGATGATGTGTAGCCACCGGTTCTGCCTATCCTCTTAATGGGCAGGTACTCACAGCCCTATGGAGACTGAGCTCCGTCAGGTACTAGGACCCAGCTGAATCCGCAGGCTGTGTTTCTGCTCCTGTGACTGCACAGCTCTGAGGAGGTACGACCCCCTTCCCCAGGTACAAGGAAGAGAGGCAAGAACAGCGGGTGAGGTAGTCAGGGCCCAAGATCATGGGCCATATTTTGATCCCTAGGTGCCACCTTCGCAACTGTAGAATGTGGTGACAATGGCACAGCCCACCCAGTTATTTGAGGCTTGAATTCTAGGATCCGTGGATCATGCCCATCCCAGGGCCTGATAGGGGCATGCTGTGTGGGTTCTAGTGCCAATTGTTCCTGGTCCTGTTATTCCTGTCTCTAGGCTGCAGTGGGGACCAGGTGTGCCTGCTGAGAGCGGATAGTATTGGTGCAGCCAGGGAATGGAGGAGGGTGGCTCCCAAAGTGATCGAGTGTAGACACCTGGCTGGAGGATCTGAGCTCGCACAGGGGTATCCCAGGGCCCAGCTGAGGTTTGATTATAAGGATTTACAATCAGGAGCCTTGGAAGAGGGACCAGGGTGCATGGGGACTGTAGCACCTTGGGGTGAAAAGAGGAGGGAGCTGACAGTCTTGGAGGAGGGGGGAAGAAACAAAACCCAGGAGGGTCTTTGCTGGGAGAGGACTAGAACCCACTCACCCGGTGTGAAGCCAAAGCTCCCGTTCTCCCACATCTGTGCTCCCCTGGTCTCAGTGACCTTCTTTGTGGAACTGAACACACCCTGTCCTGAGTGCCTCTCCTTACCTGTCGCCACCTTCTTCCTTGAGCTCCCCAAAGACTCCATCTGATGGACGAGGCATCTGCATCACCAGCCCTTTCCATGGGGCCTGGCAGCTGAGTGCGTGGGGATAGGAAGAAGGAGCCAACACTCTCTGCTCTCCCACCATCCCTGTCAGTGGGGTTCCAGGTCCCCAGGGGACACTGGGGGAAGAGGTCAGCCCACAGACCATGAACACGGAGGCCTGATGCATGATGCTTATTGACATTCACACTTTTGGGTTTCCACAGCCCACGTGAGGCCCACGGACCTCTGGGGAGATGGAGTTCTCCTGCCTCTCCTGGCAGCCTTATGCAGGCTTGGTCTTAAATGGGGCCATGACTCTGGAGACTTGTTGGCGACCCTACGGAGCTGCCACAGGAACTGCAGCATCGCCATCCACATTGCTCACAGGGACTGGGAAGAGCCCTCTGGCTGGAGCTGCTGCTGGAGAGGCTGGGCTGGAACCCCATGTAGATTCAGACTCTCCTCCCAAAGGGAGAAATATGGGAGAGGAGTGAGCGCTGGCAAGGCCTGACACCCTGAGAGCTGCTCACACTCCTCCAAGAATACCCCCAAGGACCTTGCTCAGGAGTTTGGGGCTTGTTTTCTTTTGAAGCTGTGGAGATGGGGCTGTAGTTTGTGTAAGCAGCACACCTTCAAAGGGGCAACAAGGGGCCCAGACTTGGGTTCCGTGGGCCGAGTTCCTATGATTTGGGTGAACCCTTCTGTCTATATTGAGTCTCAGTTCCTGTTGGTGATCTGAGAGGCAGGAACAGGTTCAAGTTTACATGTGGCGTTGTCTATGTGTTGTGTTTTTTTTTGTTTGTTTGTTTAGTGTGAGTGTGTGTGTTTTTTTTACTGTTCTGAAAACCAGAATATGTTTTTATTTTTATTGATTTTTTATTTTTCCCTCCTCTCCATTACTTTTTTTTTAATTGCTTAAAGTATTACTCAGGGTATTACATATGTATCCTTATTTTCCCCCCTCCCTTGACAGGGCCCTAGCCTCCCCTCTCCCCCAATGTCTTATGTCCATTGGTTATGCTTATATGCATGCATACAAGTCCTTTGCTTGATCTCTTACCCCCTCCTCCTGCCCCCCAACCCTCCCCGGCCTTCCTACTGCAGTTTGACAATCTGTTTGAGGCAGCTCTGCCTCTGTATCTATTATTGTTCAAAAGTTTATAATGGTCTCTATTATCCAGGAATGAGTGAGATCATGTGGTATTTTTCCTTCATTGGCTGGCTTATTTCACTTCACATAATGCTCTCCAGTTCCATCCATGCCATTGCAAATGGTAAGAGTTCCTTCCTTTTTACAGCAGCATAGTATTCCATCGTGTAGATGTACCACCGTTTTCTAATCCATTCATCTACTGATGGGCACTTAGGCTGTTTCCAGATCTTAGCTATGGTGAATTGTGCTGCTATGAACATAGGGGTGCATCTATCCTTTCTGATTGGTGTTTCTGGTTTCTTGGGATATATACCTAGAAGTGGGATCACAGGGTCAGATGGGAGTTCCATTTTCAGTTTCTTGAGGAAACTCCATACTGTCTTCCATAGTGGCTGCACCAGTCTGCATTCCCACCAGCGGTGCACAAGTGTTCCTTTTTCTCCACATCCTCTCCAGCAGTTGTCGTTTGTTGATTTGTTGATGATAGCCAGTCTGACAGGTGTGAGATGGTACCTCATTGTTGTTTTGATTTGCATCTCTCGGATGATTAGTGACTTTGAGCAAGTTTTCATATGTCTCTTGGCTTTCTGAATGTCCTCTTTTGAAAGGTGTCTATTTAGGTCCTTTGCCCATTGTTTGATTGGATTGTTTAACTTTCTTTTGTTAAGTTGTATGAGTTCCATATAAATTTTGGAGATTAGGCCCTTATCAGATATGACATTGGCAAATATGTTTTCCCACACAGTGGGTTTTCTTGTTTTTTTGTTGATGGTTTCTTTTGCTGTGCAGAAGCTTTTTATTTGATGTAGTCCCATTTGTTCATTTTCTCTTTAGTTTCAAGTGCCCTAGGAGCTGTATCAGTGAAGAAATTGCTTCGGCATATGTCTGAGATTTTGTTGCCTTTGGATTCTTCTAGAATTTTTATGGTTTCCTGTCGTACATTTAAGTCCTTTATCCATTTTGAGTTTATTTTTGTGTATGGTGTAAGTTGGTGGTCTAGTTTCATTTTCTTGCATATATCCGTCCAATTTTCCCAACACCATTTATTGAAGAGACTATCTTGGCTCCATTGTATGTTCTTGCCTCCTTTGTCAAATATTAATTGAGCATATTGGTTCGGGGTGATTTCTGGGCTCTCTATTCTATTCCATTGATCTATATGCCTGTTCTTGTGCCAGTACCAGGCAGTTTTGAGAACAGTGGCTTTGGAATACAGCTTGATATCTGGTATTGAGATCCCACCAACTTGGTTCTTTTTCAGGATTGCTGCAGCTATTCGGGGTCTTTTTTTTTTTTTATTCCAGATGAATATTTGGAGAGTTCGTTCTAGATCTGTGAAGTATGCCGTTGGTATTTTAATGGGAAGTGTGTTGAATTTATAGGTTGCTTTGGGTAGTATGGACATTTTAGTGATGTTGATTCTTCCAATCCATGAACATGGTATGTTCTTCCATCTGTTTATGTCTTCCTCTAGCTCTTTTTTCAACGTCCTGTAGATTTCTGAGTAGAGATCTTTTACCTCTTTAGTTAAGTTTATTCCTAGGTAGCTTAATTTTTTTGGTGCGATGGTAAGTGGGATTGTTTTTATAATCTCTCTTTCTGAAAGTTCACTATTGGTGCATAGAAATGCTCAGATTTCTTGGGCTTAATTTTGTATGCTGCTACATTGCCAAATTCATGTATTAAGTCTAGTAGCTTTTTGATGGAGTCTCTAGGGTTTTGTATGTATAATATCATGTCGTCTGCAAGTAAGGACAGTTTTGCTTCCTCTTTTCCAATTTGGATGCCTTTTATTTCTTCTTCTTGCCTAATTGCAATGGCTAACACTTCCAGTACTATGTTGAACAATAGTGGTGAGAGGGGGCATCCCTGTCTTGTTCCTGTTCTTAGGAGAAATGGTGTTAGTTTTTGTCCATTGAGTATGATGTTGGCTGTGGGCCTGTCATATATGGCTTTTATTATGTTGAGGCATGCTCCTTCTACTCCCACCTTACTGAGAGTTTTTATCAAAAATGGGTGTTGAATTTTGTCAAATGCTTTTCTGCATCAATTGATATGACCATGTGGTATTTTTCTTTCAATTTGTTTATGTGATGTATCACGTTTATTGATTTGCGGATATTGTACCATCCTTGCATCCCTGGGATAAATCCTACTTGGTCATGGTGTATGATCTTTCTGATGTACTGCTGGATCCGATTTGCTAAGATTTTGTTGAGGACTTTGGCATCTATGTTCATGAGGGATAATGGCCTGTAATTCTCTTTCATTGTGTTGTCTTTACCTGGTTTTGGTATTAGGGTGATGATGGCTTCATAGAATGAGCTTGGAAGTGTTCCTTCCTTTAGAATTTTTTGTAGTAGTCTGTGGAGGATAGGTTTTAGTTCTTCCTTGAATGTTTGGTAAAACTCCCCTGGGAAGCCGTCTGGTCCTGGGCTTTTGTTTGATGGAAGCTTTTTGATGACTGCTTCAATTTCTTCCCTAGTTATTGGCCTGTTGAGATTTTTAGATTCTTCCTGATTGAGTTTTGGAATGTTGTATTTTTCTAGGAATTTGTCCATTTCCTCCAGGTTGTCTAGTTTGTTGGAGGAGAGCTGTCCATAGTATTTTTTAACAATCATTTGTATTTCTGTGGGTTCTGTTGTGATTTCGCCTCTATCGTTTCTGATTTTGTTTATTTCGGTCCTCTCTCTTTGCTTCTTGGTGAGTCTGGCTAGAGGTTTGTCAATCTTGTTTATCTTTTCAAAGAACCAGCTCTTCGTTTCATTGATTTTCTGTATTATTTTTTTGGTCTCTATGTCATTTATTTCTGCTCTAATCTTTATTATGTCCTTCCTTCCACTCACTCTGGGCTTTTTTTGTTGCTCTCCTTCTAATTCTTTGAGTTGAAGAGTGAGATTTTTTACTACCATTTTTTCTTGTTTTTTTGAGATAGGCCTGTAGAGCTATAAACATCCCTCTCAGGAAGGCTTTCATTGTGTCCCATAGGTTTCGGATTGTTTTGTTTTCATTGTCATTAGTTTCCAGGATGTTTTTAATTTCTTCTTTGATCTCATTGGTAACCCAATCAATATTTAATAACATGCTATTCAGCTTCCAGATGTTTGAGTATTTTGGGTTGTTTTAATTGTAGTTTATTTCTAATATTATGCCATCGTGGTCTGAGAAGATGCTCTTCATGAGTTCAATCTTCTTGAATTTGGGGATACTCTGCTTGTGACCCAATATATGGTCTATTTTTGAATATGTCATATGAGCACTTGAGTAGAATGTATATTCCGTGGCTATGGGGTGAAGTGTTCTGAAGATGCCTATTAAGTCCGTCGCATCTAGTGAGTCATTTAGGATTGCTGTTTCTTTGCTGATTGTTTGTCTAGAGAACTTATCCAGTGCTGTCAGTGGTGTATTAAAGTCCCCTACTAAGATTGTATTGTTATCGATCTCTCCTTTGATATCTTCCAGGAGTTTTTTTATGAATTTGGGTGCTCCTGCATTGGGTGCATATATGTTTACCAGGGTTATATCTTCTTGTTGTATTGATCCCTTTAGTATTATGAAGTGGCCTTCCTTATCTCTTGTTATGGCCTTCACTTTGAGGTCTATTTTGTCCGATATAAGTATTGCTACCCCAGCTTTCTTTTCCTTTCCATTTGCCTGAAAGATATTTTTCCATCCTTTCACTTTCAGTTTGTGTGAGTCCCTTCTAATGAGGTGGGTCTCTTGTAGACAGCAGATGTATGGGTCATGTTTTTTAATCCATTCAGCCACTCGATGTCTTTTGGTTGGAGCATTTAGTCCATTTACGTTTCAAGTTATTATTGAAAGGTACTTGTTTGTAGCCGTTTCTTTTTTTGTGTGTGGCTGTTTTCTTTCTGAGCTTTTTATTTCTTCATTTTACACCAGTCCCTTTAGCATTCTTTGCACTGCTGGCTTCGTGGTGATAAACTCCCTTAGCCTTTTTTTGTCTGTGAAGCTTCTTATTTCCCCTTCAAGTTTGAATGATAGCCTTGCTGGATAGAGTATTCTTGGATTCAGTCCTTTGCTTTGCATCACTTTGTAAATTTCCGTCCATTCTTTTCTGGCCTGATGTGTTTCTGTTGAGAAATCATTTGATAATCTAATGGGAGATGCCTTGTATGTAACTTTCTGTCTCTCTCTTGCAGCCTGTAAGATTCTCTCTTTGTCCCGAACATTTGCCATGGTAATTATGATGTGTCTTGGTGTGGGTCTTTTCGGGTTCACCTTGTGTGGGACTCTGTGGGCTTGTGTGACTTTTTTCTTCCCCACCTCAGGGAAGTTTTCTGATATTATTTCTTCGAATCGGTTTTCTAATCCTTGTTCATCTATCTGTTGTTCTGGAACCACTATTATTCGTATGTTGTTTCGTTTCATGTTGTCCCAAAGCTCCCTTAGGCTCTCCTCCGTGTGTGTGTGTGTGTGTGTGTGTGTGTGTGTGTGTGTGTGTGACAGACCAGGGTCAGCTGCACAGCGCACAGAGAACATTGAGTAGCCTCCAGACTCAGGCTGTCTGCCTAACTTCACACACCTGCCCCACCCCCACTGCCCATGGCATCCTGGGCCCTTTCGCTCACCCTTCAGTGGTTGAGGTCCCACACTAGCTCCTTGCACCTGGTAAAGAGCTTGGGACCTGATTGCCTGTGGGTTCCCCATAGCAGCCAGGGCCTTTCTGAGCTGTACATGCTGCCCACAGTAGTTGGGCTGGCACCTGCCCATTAGTGGACCAGACTCTCTCCTCTTCATTTCCCTCTCTCCCACGGCCTCACCCAGAATTCCCTGAACAAAGTTTGACACATCAGAAGTGCTCAGTCAGAGGTTCCCAGCTCACTCCACGTCCCTTTGGTGAAATCAGCTTAGCCTCTAGTGCAGTGGTTCTCAACCTTGGCTGCACATTAGAATCACCTGGGCATCTTTATCAAATCCTGATTTCTGGGCCTCATCCTCCAGAAATTCTGTTTCTTTGTTATGGGGTGGGGCTACAACATTAGTAACAAACAGAATTTCTGGAGGATGAGGCCCAGAAATCAGGATTTTAAAAAGATGCCCAGGTGATTCTAATGTGCAGCCAAGGTTGAGAACCACTGCATGGGGGAAACTCTGAATCACTCTTTCCTCTCACAGGAATCCTTTGGTTTATGGAAGGAAAAAACGTCTCAATGTTTCTCTAGTGGTTCCCAGCGCTCCTTGACTTTGGGGAATCTTTTCAGGCCCAGTAAATGTAGCTCCTGTGGAGGTTGTGGAACTGGAAAAGCAGGCTGTACTGTCCAACCTGAAGCAGAAGTACCCAACTTCACTTTCAAAACCCAGGTGGTTACTGGAGCCCATACCCAGGAAAGGGGGAAAGGATATCTTCCTGGTAGGAATCCCAGAGCACCTGTCCCCTAGGGGCAGGAGGACTCCGCAGGAAGTTCACTGAGAATCCAGCTGAATCATGACCATCAACGGGCCATCATGCCGCAGATGTAGAACTGAATTGGCACCACCGTGGAGAACACTACCCACCATCTGCTGTTCAACTAAACAGATTGCTGTGCCCAGAAGTAGGCGACTGTCCTTGTGAGATGCCTCTCTGAGCTCATTGACTGTCTCAAGGACTCTGAGCTTTAGGGAAAAGGGAAAGCTGCTAGGAAAGATCTTGGTGCTATCACTCATTTTGGCCCTGCTTATTCCTGCAATGTACAAAGAGAAATGTTTTAGGAGAATGGGTTAGTGTTTAGGACTCCCTTATACAGTCTCCCCCTCTCTGTGTGGTCAAACTCCGAGAACACTTCAGGAGCACCCAGGTGTCATTGTGGGAGGTCTGGGAGCGGGCACTGAATGACTGCCATTGCCAGAGGGTGACCAGCAGGGATGAGCTCATTCACCTTGAGGGAGACACCAGACTTTGAAAGAAAACACCTGTCTGTCCTGGCCAGTGACTGGTCTGCTGTAAAAGTCTCCCTTGGCTCATGAGGGCTTGTATTACACATGTTGTATCACTACCTCGTGACACAAGAACAGATCTGAAGTACAGCTCTGATGGAAAAGTGATGGGTAGAGGTTTTGTTTTTTGTTTGTTTGTTTGTTTGTTTTTTTCTGTGTTAGCAATCTTTATTTGGGTCCCTACTAGCAGGGTTAGTAATGGTTGTTACTGGTGAGGATGATGGGCTTTCTCCCATACGTTGACTGGAATGGCCCATCTTCTGAGCCAGACTGCCTCTGTCATACACCGCTTAGCAGATGGAGTGGCCAGGTTCTAGGTGGACCTCTCTTCAAGGCCCCTGGAACTTGGGCTAGAGATACTCAGATGCTGATCAGAAACTTCCTGGCATCATAGGGGGGCCCGTGAGTAAAGACCCTCCTGTTTCAAGTTGCATGACTAATGTAAGGTGATTCCACCAAGGTCACGAGCCTGGCAGTTCTGTGTCCTGTCCAGTAGGCAAGGCTCAGGGCACCAGATCTTCCTGGGCTTGCCTCAGGACTAACTAGCCAGTTCCTTGTCTGAGTATGTGAAAATGAAAGAGGACAATGGGAACAAAAGCCTGTCCAGGCCAGGATTTCTAGTCTCCTCAGGCTCATCTGACGAGATGTGTGGCACGGAAACAGAAGAACACGGACTCACAAATAACATTGTGCTGTTTATTTTCATTCATGGAGTTTTGCCTTTCTTTATTAAAGCCTACATGGATTCGTGGGTACAAACTGGTGATTGTTTTCTGTCACCTGTGATCTTATAGGCCTGCATTGCCCTTGAACTGCTCACAGAGTGAACAGTTGCCATATACGGAGTCCTCCCCCTCCTAGTCCTTATCAGGTTCCTTGGGCTGGGTCATGGCTGAAAGGTCAGCCATTTCCAGAGTTCAACCCCAGCAGGTCCAGGGGTTCCCAACGGCATAGACGGAGTCGACGAAGAAGGAAGGACACAGAGACAGTGTTCAGTTGATCAGCAGCCTAGCCAGGATCTCCAGCCAAGTTCTGGTCTGGATCTCCAGAGAGGTTCTGGTGTTTATTGTCTTGTTACATCAGTATTTATACCAGTTGATTTTAATCCTGTCAATTTCTATTACAAAGGTTAGGGCGTTTCTTATCTCCATTCCAGGGAGTAAAGATTATGTAGCTTAAGCATGATTGTTTGTAGTTAAAGTGATTAACTACCCGTCTGGCACTTAGTTAAGGAGTTTCATCCCCTCCCTAAATTCAGGGAAAAATCCCTACCTGGGGAAACAACCTTTCTCGGAGAGGTGACCCTGGTTAAAACACACAGCGCTAAGGGGAGCAAACATATTAAGAACAGTATGCTATATACGCCAGGTCCCTTGAAACATATGCTGTGCAGATGTTTCTTTCCTGCAGTGACTGTGTCAAGCAGCAAGGATGGACCGGCTTCCGGCAAATTCCCCCTTTTTTATTTTTTAAATGATAGTGCATGCAAATCAGTGGCCACCTCTCAGATTGGGCCGTTTAAAACTCGGGAGAAGACTGGCAAGCAATGACAGTGAGCATAACTATAAACATAGTGGATGGATTGCACAAGGAGCCCCATTCCTGTAGAAGGTTGCCGGCCTCTTCAGTCAAGGGATTACAGCTGTCCTCAAGTTGTTGGTTTGATTGTCTTTGTTGGTCTGGCTAGTGGGCGGCATCACTGGCGACAGGCTTCCCGAAGCGTCAGCAAGTTGAAGGGCTGCATCCAAGGGTCCATCAGGGCCGTGGTTGATGGTGGTGTCAATGTCCGAGGAGGAGTAAGCTGTGCCCTCTGGATCCAGCTGATATGGAAAATGGAGGGTAGTAGAAAAAGAAGAGAAAGCAAAAGAACTACAAGGCATGGAAGTGTTTAGAAAAAAGAGGGAGAAGAAAGGGAAGAAGGCAGCATCCTGACACAGCCCTTTCCTTCAGCTTCCCCTTTCCCTGTGGTCCCAGGTAGAAATGGGAAACAAGTCCTGTTGCAGTGAGAGGGCAGCTGCTGTCAGCCAGTCTCTGTCTTTACCTGGGTCCCGATCTGAGCTGGGCATGGGAAGCAGGAAGCAGCCATGGGGACAGGAGACCTTCCTCAGAAGGGGCGAGTGTTCAAGCCCCTGCACCATTGGGGAGGGGGGTCTGTGCCCCACCTTTGTTGCACCCCAAGTTTTCTCCTACTGGCCCCCGACTGTGCCTGTCTTAGGTTGCCCCACCCTGTGGAGTCTTACCCGTCGTTGACTACCAGCCATCTCTGGGCCAAGTAGGGTGATGTGAGGTTCAATTTTGTCTCCTTGATAGCCTATGTCCCTCTGGCCTCCATGCCCAGCAACTGCCTTTGGATTCCCTCGCCTGCTGGCGGGGCTCTGGCATTGATCATAGGGAACTCAGGTTTCTTCTCTAGAGAGGGCCCAGCTTACGCCATTGGGCCAGAGACAGATCCATGGTACCAGCCACCACGAGGCTTCAACCTCAGCATGAACAGAGAGCTCAGGCAACAGCTATGGGCAATTGGATTGTAAGAAGAGGGTCCCTCTTGGCACAAGGGTAAGAGGCGCCAATATAGGACAAAGGAGAGTCCTGGAACAGGGCTTTCTCAGCCCAGGATGTCAGGCTCTTGGCACAAGACAACTCCATGTATGGGGCATATACCAAACACCCCTAGTCACGGCATAAAAGGGAGGTGCCCTTCCTGGAACAGTAGGGTAGGGAGATTCTAGAAAACGCTGTGTTCAGCAAAGAAGGAGAAAGGCCAAAGAACCAGCAAACAAGTAGTTAGATTTTTAAAAAAGGAAAAAGGAAAGGAGATGTGGGGCAAAGCTGGGACATGTGGAAAGACAAAACGGAGGCACATGTGATCCTCCCAATGGACAGATTGTTCCAGCTCAGGGCTGCACAGCTGCTGCAGACGGGCACTGGTCAGGTGTGCTATGATGAGGCAGAGATGGCGGGCGGTGAGACATAAGGTCGGACTAGACGGTCTGGAATCCACACAGGTGAGTCTGCGTCCTGTGGAAATATACAAGCATATCCTCTCCCCTGGGTTAAAAGTACATTAGGTCCCTTCCAGGCTCCTGTAAGCAAGTCTCTCCATTTGATGAGGGCTTTAGGTTTAGTTAGATCAGGGTTCCAATGCCTGTGCATTGGGGAATTTCCCTCAGAATCTACATTTAGTATATTAATTACAAATAGAGTATGTTGTAGAACATGATGAGGAGAGGAATATTTAAACTCATTTTCTTGTAATATTTTGTAACAGGAGTAAATCAAACACCGCTGGGGCTATATAATAGAACTCCCATTTGAGATAAGACATCTCTTCCCCCTAATGTAAAGGGGATAGTTGTAATTACATAGGGACACAATGTTCCTGAATGTTGATCTTCATCAGCCCAAGTTAAAATCTGAGAACTCTTTTTTACATTAGATGCCTTGCCTAGTCCTACTAGGGAAGTGGAGGTGGTGTGCGTGGGCCATGAAGGGGGCCAATCCTTCCCTGCTATGCAGGAAATATCTGCTCCTGTATCCAATAGACCTTCAATTGGTTTTCCCTGAATTTGTAAAAATTTTGTAGGTCTAGTAGCATGGATTTCTTGTATCCAAAATGCTGCATCACTAGAACCAAAGCCTCCGGCCCCTCTAGCTTTCTGAGTAACAGCTGTCCCTATTTTATGTATTGGTAACAGGATTAATTGGGCAATTCTCTGGTTGGGCTGAATCTGTATAGGTGTGGTGGGTGGGGAAAATAAAATCTGTATTTCGCCTGTGTAGTCTGCATCAACAACTCCTGGGATGACTAAGATCCCCTGTAACGAGGTGGAGCTCCGTCCTAATATTAAACCTACGGTTCCCTCAGGCAGCGGCCCAGACACTCCTGTAGGAATGGCTGCTACTGGCGAGTCTGGGGTTAGTATTGCGTGGGTGGTTGAGTGGAGGTCCAATCCTGCACTGCCTGGGGTTGCCCTGAAGAGGTCACTGACTGATTGAAATTTGCAAAGGGGTTGAGGGTTGATGCCCCTATTATTGCAGGGGCCTGGGGCTGGCCCCTTCTCAAGTTTCCCAATTGAGGTGATGGGATATAACCTCCTTGGGAGCTATTTGTAGAGTTGAAAGGCCGACCATTTTTATGGTATCTTGATCTACATTCCTTTGCCCAATGGAATCCTTTCTGACATCGGGGACAATCGGTTTTTGGAGGATTAATATTATTCCCTAATGTATTTCCAGGCTGTCGAGGAGCTTGCCATCTGGCCTGAGCATTATTATTTTTATTTGGGCATTCTCTGCTAAAGTGCCCAGATAAGCCACAAGAGTAGCAGTTCATATTTCTTTTATTACCTGTACTATTGCTGGCTTGTCCTATACCCTGTACATATTGAGGGTATGTCTCCCCTTTGAGAGCTGCAGCTATAGCTACACCCTGTATAAATGCTGGACTTACATCAGCACACTGTTTTATAAAATCCTTTATAGTTCCTGTTCTGAGAATCAGCCTTAATAAAGCCTGACAGGTATTATTAGCGTTTTCAAAAGCCAGTTGTTTGATTAGGATATCGGCTGCCTCTTTGTTATTGATTACTCTCTTGACTGCCTGCATGAGGCGAGAAAGGAAATCCTGATATGGTTCCTCGACCATCTGTTTAACCTCTGTAAGGGTGGTTGTTTTTCCTGCTGTATGAGGTAGGGATTTCCAGGCACTTACTGCACAACTGGTTACTTTGGTATGTGCCTCTGTGGGCATATTCATTTGCTCCTCAGCCGTGTTAAAATCACCTTCTCCTAATATCATGTCTAGGGTTATTCCTTTTCTGGTTTTTTCGCTAGTGGCTACAGCTTTCTTAGCAAGATCTTCATATTCAGTTTTCCATAATAAGTAATCGCCTCCTGAGAGACAGGATTTACAAACCTGTGACCAATCATAAGGAGTCATCCATTTACTGGCTAGGGTTTCTACCAAGGTTTGTGTGTAAGGAGCTAGAGGTCCATATTCAGAGCAGGCCAATTTTAATTCTTTAAGTACTTTGTAAGGTATAGGCTCCAAGGTGGGGTTTCTATTCCCAACAGACTCATTCTCATATGTAACTGGGAAGCAGAGTGAGAATTCAAGATCTCCATTAGCTTCAGCTTCTCTTATCGCCCTTTGAAATTTAGACATGGAGCTCATAGGAGCCACAGGACCTGGTTTAGGCTTCCTTTCTAATTTGGGGAGCCTGTTTTGAATGGGAGGGCCTCTCTCCTCTCTACTGACTGGAAAGGACCAATGGTCATGTTTATGATACTTATTCTCCTCCCGATCAGTAGGCCTAGCTAAATTGCTTTTAGATTGAGCTGAAGACAATAATGATGTATCCTCTCTGGGTGGAGCCGGGGGACTATTTAAATTTTGAGAAAGTTCAACCGTTTTTGCCTCTGGTGCCAAGGTTTCACAAATTGAATTCCAGAGAGAAAAGGTATCTGCCGGGACCTTCTCAGATCCATGGTAGCTGTAATAGTTCTGTAATTGCTCTCCTACTTTAGTCCAAGTTTCTAAATTAACAGTTCCATCCTCAGGAAGCCATTGACATACGTCTTCTATAAAACTTTCTGTCTGACTGGGAGTAACCTTAACTCCTCTGCTAGCAAGCATAGGCGTTAAAAGATTAATACAGAGTCTTTTTTCTTTAGACTCAGTATGACCCATCCTGTCAATCTAAGTTCTGTACTAACTACCCGCTTACCCTACTTTTTCTCTATGGGGGGGGGGGGTCTGCAGCACCCTATGGTGCTGTCCTATCCGTCCCAAGTACGGGGAGACTTACCTAAGGGTCCCTGTTTGGGCGCCAGATGCCGGGGTCCAACCCCAGCAGGTCCAGGGGTTCCCAAAGGCGTAGACGGAGTCTGCGAAGAAGGAAGGACACGGAGACAGTGTTCAGTTGATCAGCAGCCTAGCCAGGATCTCCAGCCAAGTTCCGGTCTGGATCTCCAGAGAGGTTCTTGTGTTTATTGTCTTGTTACATCCATATTTATACCAGTTGATTTTAATCCTGTCAATTTCTATTACAAAGGTTAGGGCGTTTCTTATCTCCATTCCAGGGAGTAAAGATTATGTAGCTTAAGCATGATTGTTTGTAGTTAAAGTGATTAACTACCCGCCTGGCACTTAGTTAAGGAGTTTCATCCCCTCCCTAACTTCAGGGAAAAATCCCTACCTGGGAAACAACCTTTCTCGGAGAGGTGACCTTGGTTAAAACACACAGCGCTAAGGGGAGCAAACATATTAAGAACAGTATGCTATATACGCCAGGTCCCTTGAAACATATGCTGTGCAGATGTTTCCCTCCTGCAGCGACTGTGTCAAGCAGCAAGGATGGACCGGCTTCCGGCAAGCCATCACCATATAAATACCAGGTGTTGTACAAATACATCATCAAATCATATAGTGTGTGATTTAGGGGGCTAGAGGTCAGAGCCCCTGTGCCATCCATTCAGGCAATAGCAGGGGAACAAGCATGCCATTCCCATATATGCCCTCCCCACTTGGACCACCTGCCTCACTTTCACACCTGACCTCAATGGCACTGTTCATGTGCAGCAGAACTGAGAACTTGAATGAGCAGGTGGCACTCGGTCCCTGAGGATTGCGTGATTTCCTTTTGCTCAACTTCTTCAATGCCTTTTTCATGCTGAATTCTTTCTTCCTGAGTGTCTGCTATGGGGCAGCCTCTTGTTTCTCTGCGGAGGAGTTGAGGTGGTATCTTGCCAAGTATGATTCATCTGGTTTCCTTTTGTCTTGATGTTCTGGACGAGCCAAGGTTTGTCTTTCTGGAATTGCTGTTTCTGTACACCTGAAACAACATTAATTCAGTAATTCTGGGAGGAAAAATATATCTACTTGATATTAACTGGCTTCTCAGAATCTTTAGTCATCCCTGCAGGTTATGTCTAAGGGGGTTACAGTTTCATATGGAAATCTGTACTTTCTCACCTTTGGAAAAATACTATCTCATGTGAAAAAGAGTTATCCCCTGAAATGAAACCCTTTCAGTATATCATTCTTCTGCGCCTACTAAGAAGATGTTTGAGTAACAGAGAACATGGGACATGGGAGGACTTTCTACTTTACCATCATCCTGTTCCCTGGAGAACTGCCTGGGCATATTTTGCTGAATCCGATTCAGCAAGCGGATGGATGAACGTCTTCAGGCTGTCAGATTCAAGGACTTGCTCCTTGCCCCTTCGGCAAAGAACCTCACATTGGAAAAGATCTTTCTCAATTATCCTGGTGTCTCCAGCATCATTCCACTGCACAGACATGGAGGCATCATCCTCCAATATCCCCCAAAGCATTCTTGAGAAGGACAGTCCCAGAAGGTCATTGTTTCCTTCCAATCTGGCAGCATGTTGGCTTGGGTCCTCTGGTTATAGGTTGTCTTGGCACCCTGCTTGGTACCTGTGTCTCTCCAACACCTGTGATAGGATCAGCTTGTCTCCGTGCATCTCATGGGTACTCGGACTTGGCATGGAGATGCTCTACATTAAAAAGCATTGACTACTCTAATCCTATCCCTGAGCAGGGGGGTCACAGAACGGATGCGCAATATATACTGCCCTCCAAATTCTTGAGCAGGGGTGGGCAAACTTTTTGACTCGAGGGCCACAATGGGTTCTTAAACTGGACTGGAGGGCCGGAACAAAAGCATGGATGGAGTGTTTGTGTGAACTAATATAATTTCAAAGTAAACATCATTACATAAAAGGGTATGATCTTTTTTTTTTAGTTTTATTCATTTCAAATGGACTGGTTCCGGCCCGCGGGCCATAGTTTGCCCACGGCTGTTCCAGAGTCTCAGCCATGGGGCCACCAGATGCTTAAGTCATGTGATTTCCCAAAGATGGCTCACAGCTGCTCTGGAGTTTGGGCCCTGGATAAGTGTAGGGGAGTGGATGTGTATAGGGCCCCCAGGTTCTCTCTTTCCAAAAAGCACAGAAAAATTGGGTTCAGGATACCAGAAAGAACTCTCATCTGCTGCCAGGGAGATTGTTTCTTGTTGATAGTTCACTGGATGTGTTGAGAGGTCATGAGTCTATCTCTCTTTCATCCCTAGAGAGGGAGAGGCCTATTGATGGCCTCTTTGATAGCTCAAGGTCAAGGCCTTGGTTAGTCCTAGCTTGGCTACCACCAAGAATGCCAGGGTCAGATGGGCCCCTGGGGGACTGTATCTCCCAGAAAATGGTGGTTGGCCCCATCTCAGCAGGTAGCCCCCCTGTCCAATGCACCCTCCACAAGCATGCTTCTTTGGTCTCTTCCAGCTACTCTTGCTGGTTGCTGGGTCCTGCTCACATGAGCACAAACGAAGAGTCCTGCTTTATTACCCCGGGTCAAGTTGTCCCTAGAGTAGGGTGTGTTCCTGTATAGGTGAGGGTACAAGCAGTGTCACCTTTCTACGGTACCCTTCTATCTCCCTTTTTAGAGTATTAAGACCAAAGTTGGTAGTTAGACCACCTCAAACAGATAGAGAACATGGATCACAAAAACCACTGTAGTATCCTCTCCTCTGTGGTGAAGATGACTTGCATTTGACTTTAGTCACATCCCACACCCAGGATCTCATCTATGTTCAAGTACATAGCCATGATTATTTTCATATCTGCTTCATTCAGTCACGGCTACCTAAACATGTTGGAATTGTCCTTTTTAGTGAGTCTGTGTCCTTGTCCTATGAGTCCTTGTCCCATGTCTTGCACTAAGTGGTGTAATTTGTGCTCTCTGAGGGTCCATCCTTTGTTTCTAAAAGTGGAGTGCAAAGGCATTTGGGAACAGAATCCCCCAAAGTGCCCCTAGCCTAAGGACTGGATCCTTAATGGAGCCCCTGGGTGAGGGGTGGGCAAACTTTTTGACTCCAGGGCCACAATGGGTTCTTAAACTGGACCGGAGGGCCGGAACAAAAGCATGGATGGAGTGTTTGTGTGAACTAATATAAATTCAAAGTAAGCATCATTACATAAAAGGGTACCGTCTTTTTTGTTTTTAGTTTTATTCATTTTAAAGGGGCCGGATCTGGCCCGCGGTCCGTAGTTTGCCCACGGCTGGTCTAGATTCAGGCTCAGTCCATGGTCTCTGTGCCTCTAAACAGGATTACAGAGCATTCATGCACAAAGTCAGTATATTCTTGGAGGATATGCCCTAGAGCAACAGTTCTCAACCTGTGGGTTGCGACCCCTTTGTGGGTCGAAAGACCCTTTCACAGGGGTCTCCTAAGACCATCAGAAAACACATATATAATTACATATTATTTTTGTGATTAATCACTATGCTTTAAGTATGTTCAATTTGTAACAATGAAAATACACCCTGCATATCAGATATTTACATTACGATTCATAACAGTAGCAAAATTATAGTTATGAAGTAGCAACGAAAATAATTTTATGGTTGGGGGTCACCACAACATGAGGAACTGTATTAAAGTGTCACGGCATTAGGAAGGTTGAGAACCACTGCCCTAGAGGATAGGTGTTGGTGGGTTCAGGGTGGGGGTGGGGGGCTCCTAGTGTCTCTGGAAAAGCAGCCAGCTCCTTTTAGTTGCCTACCAAACATTGTTTCTTAAATGAGTTCTTTAAAGGCTGAAAAGATTTCCTTGTGCACTTTCCTAGCTCATGCCTCTACCGATTACTTATATGAAGGGACTTGTCCATTTTGTGGGAGGGAAATTGGAGAGAGGGTTTGGAAACCACAATCTGGAATTTGGTGGAGAGAGGGTGTTTATTTGTTATGATTAAGGCACCCTTGCATCCCAAGGCTTCTGTAGGACCATTAGCTAATGTTCTTTGAAGCAAGAGCAACTGAATTTCCACTGAGGTGAAGAATCTAGAACATCAGGCTCATCTTTTCCTTTGAAGATGAAATACCCACTTTGCTGACTTCCGTGGAGTTGAAGAAAGCCATTATGAAACTGGCCTTCCTCAATTAAGTCTGCTGGGTCCCAGAAATTCACCCATTGGTACCCTGGCCACCAGTCAGACAGTCTCTATTAGGCAACATGTTCAGGACCCTTTGAGAAAGGAGAACAAACCTAGAGGAATCACAATACCTGATATCAAGCCATGCTATAAGGCCATTGTAATCAAAACAACTGGTAATGACAGAACAGCAGGCATATGGATCAATGGAACACAACAGAGAGCCCAAACGTCAACCCACACCTACACTGTGAACTGATATTTGACAAAGGGGGCAACAGCATACAATGAGGTAAAGACAGTCTCTTCATTAGTAAATGGTATTGGGAAACTTGGATGGGTACATGTGAAACAATGAAATAAAACCACCAACTTATACCATTCAGAAGAATACATTCAAAATGAATAAAAGACTTAAATGTAAGTCATGAAACCATAAAAATCCTGGAAGAAAACATAGGCAGTAAACTCTCAGACATTACACATAGCAATATTTTTTGCTGATATGTCACACAGGGCAAGGGAAATAAAGGAAAATATAAACAAATGGGACTACATCAAACTAAAAAGCTTCTGCACAGCAAAGGGTACCGGCAACAACATGAAAAGAGAAGCCTCTGCATGGGAGAACATATTTGCCAAAGATACATCTGATAAGGGGTGAATCTCCAAAATATATAAAGTACTCATACAGTTCAACCAAAGAAGACAAACAATGCAATTTAAAAGTGGGCAGAGGTCTTGAGTAGATATTTCTCTAAAGAGGACATACAAATGGATGAGACAAGAAAAAATGCTCAATTTCACCCATCATCAGAGATATGCAAATTCAAATGACAGTGAGGTACCACCTCACAACTACCAGAATGGCTACCATCAATAAATCAACAAACAAAAAGTGCTAGTGAGGATGTGGAGGAAAAGGAACCCTTGTATACTATTAGTGGAAATGCAGACAGGTGCAACCACTATGGAAGACTGTGTGGAGTTTCCTAAAGTAATGAAACATAAAGCTGCCATTTGACACAGTGATCCCACTTCTAGGAATATATCTTAAGAAGCCTGAACCACCGATCACAAAGAATATATGCAGCCCTATGTTCAAAGAGCATTATTTACAACTAGAGGCCCAGTGCACAAAACTCGATCACCGTAGGGGGCGGCCCTCAGCCAGGCCTGCACCCTCTTGCAGTCCGGGACCCTTCACTCTTTACCACCCACCTGATTGCTGCTCTTTAGTGCCTCCATGGAGGCGGGAGAGGTTGCTGCCACCACTGATGCACTCGCCACTGATGCACTGGCTGAACCGAGCTCCCGCTGTGGGAGAGCACTGACCAACAGGGTGTCAGCTCCTGCGTTGAGTGTCTGTCCCCTAGTGGTCAGGGCACGTCATAGTGACTGGTTGTTCCACCATTCAGTCAATTTGCATATTAGGCTTTTATTATGTAGGATAGCCAAGAGCTGAAAACAGTGCAGATGCCCATCAATAGAAGGGTGAATAAAAAAACAATGGTATATTTTCATAATGGAATACTACCTGGCATGAAAAGAGAAGGAATTCTTAACTTTTGAGACAGCATGTATGGATCTGGAGATTATTATACTCAGTGAAAGAAGCCAGTCAGAGAAAGAGAAAAACTATATGACCTCACTTATGTGTGGAATCTAGTGAACATTATCTGTCGAACAAACTAGAAACACAGGCATGAAGACATGGAACAGACTGACAGCGGTCAGAGGGGATGGGGGAGAGAGGGATTGGATGAAAGTAACTGAAGGGATTAGCCAAAGAACATCCATGAACACAGATGGCAATGTGGTGAAGGCCAGAGGGAGCAGGGAAGACAGGTGCTATGTGAACAGGGTCAAAAGAAGGGAAAATATGGTATCTGTAATAGTGTCAAAAATAAAATAAAAACTTCTTGAAAGTATATTCCTATTTACAGTTATCTCTTAATAGAAAATAAATAAGGGGCTATTGCTCTCAGATGGGATGGAGGGTGAGCTATGGGAGAGCAGGGTCATTCTGAAGGGAGTAGGGAGCCTCTGTGAAAGGTTGAGGGCAGGAGATTCTGTGCAGCCTTAAAAGGAGGCTGCACTGATAAGCAAGTCAGCAGATCATGATTCATGGATGGACAGGAGGCACCCAAGGGAAGACCAGGGGAAGGGTGTTGTCATGAGGGAAAATGCTGGGACGAGGCAGAAATCCTGGCCCCGGGAAGACTGAGATATCAATAAACCTCCGACAATCTCCAAATTATGCTTTATTCTCACTGTCACCTTCCTTCCTTAGGCCTGCTCTTGCCTGGGCCCCAGGGTTCTACTAATTGTCATCTGAAAGAGTTCATTCATACTTAGAGGACAGATTAATTGTGAGGCAGAAGGTGGGCCATGGGCTAGAAAGGCAGGAAATATCATGGACTCCTGATGAATTCAGGCAAGGGGTCAAGACTCCACGATGCCACTTACTAGCCATGTATTCTTGGGAAAATTAGCAGGCCCAATGGGCATCAGGTTCTTCCTCTGTGAAGTAAGTGGGTCTGATAAGCCCTGTCTTATAGGACTGCAGGGATGTGTGGAGTGTTTGTAAACCACCGTGCACAGTACCTAGTGGAGACTGAATCTGTAATGAATGGCAGTTATTTCTAATATCGTTTTTATCCCAGATACTTCCACTCTCGCCTCTGGTACTGTGATTACTTGTTTGTTCAGTTGGGCACAGAACACCCTGTCGGCCAAAGAGGATACCCAATTCATGGGTGTATGCTGACATTCAGGTGTGGGGAGCTTTCCCAGCTGGACACACACAAAGATGCCAAAAAGAGAATCTACTTACAACTCTTTCCCTCTGTCCAAGCTGCTCTTTCATCCAAACAAATGCTTTCATTCATTTCACCCCCACCCAAAATCTACCCCTTGATAATGATTGGCCAGAGTACACTCAAGATCATTAACATTTAATCCCAATTAGGCTCTCCCAGGCCATCATGTTTCTCATGGCTCAGTAACTCTATTTCTGTAGAAATCTGTGCAAATGATGGGTATAACACGCCTAGTGCTCATACTGTCCAATGGCACAGTGTCTGCGTGGCTCATGCCATGCACATCATTTTTTAATTAAGGTATTACATATGAGTCCTTATCCACCCATTGCCCTCCTCCAGCCCCCCACTCATGCCATCACCCCCCTGGCGACTGTGTCCATTGGTTAGGCCTAAATGCTTCATACAAGTCCTTTGGATGATCTCTCCCCCTTACCTCCACCCTCCCCTACCTTCCCTCTGAGGTTTCATGGTCAGATCGATGCTTCTCTGTATTTGGATGTTTTTGTCCATCCATTTGTTGTTCATTATATTCCATATATAAGTGAGATCATGTGATAATTATCTTTCTCTGACTGGCTTATTTGGCTTAACATAATGCTCTCCAGTTCCACCATGCTGTTGCAACTACGCTGCGGTAAAAATGAAAGCCATTCAAAATTGAGTGCTGTTCCCTGGAGGCCCACCACCTCACCTGTTCTGTTACTTGTTTGTAAGATTTAGGGGACACCTAACCCCTTCCTTATATGACTATAGCTCCTACACTATCATTCTGTGGGTGGGTGTGCCCTGCTTATGTTGGTGTCCCCACTACTAACACAGGATCTTCCAGAGGACATAGGCTCAGTGAATGTCTGGGGATTAAATGAACCACTGAGCAGGGGTCGTCTTTATGCAGATGAAATCCCTCCACTTTCTTGCCGGAACCAAGGATCCTTCGATAAGTTGTTTCATGCAAAGGCAGACGAGAAGAGATAAGAATCAAAAATTAACAACCTTTTGCTATTATTTTTCTATTTATTAACTCCATTGCATGTACTGCTGAGTTCTTACACATTTCCAAGGAAATCCTTTTATAATGCCATGTTATCTATTTTGGGATCACAAACTAGGATGGAAAGTGTCCCAATTTTGGTTATACAATAGCAAATCCCTTACTCTTGAGCTGGACACGTAGAAATATATAATGTGATCAATGTCATTTACAAACTCACATGCTAAAAGTTTATGAAAGCTTCTATGAAAAGGTACATTCAAAAATTTCCTTAAAAATCGCAAAATAATAAAGCACAAATTTGTCAATCATAATAGGAGCTCATATCTTTCCCTGGGCCTCACTATTAGTTTCTTCTCAAACATAGAGTTGAAAATTGGATGCACTTTCTGCCCAGCAAAAGAAGTTAATGCTCATGGGCCTGAAAAGTGCCTGGATTCAACTCTGGCTCAGGCATAGTGTCATTACTCAGGCCCTTCAAGCAGGGATGAAAGGGAATAGGGATCCCTGTCATTAACGCCGAGCACAAACTGGAGGGTGTTCAACATGGTAGTCTCTGCATGTGCTCGGGGACCCCACAGGAACTCATAGCATGCAGGATCACTATTGGGCACCTGGCGGTACAGCAGGTACTGTTCCTGGACCCAAATTTTGGTGATGAGCTCCCTGGGCTCCCCATAGAGCCAATGCTCCTTCCCATCATACACCCCTAGAACATTCAGTGCTTCCCAGACTTTTTCCTCAGGGGCACAATCACCCTCTGAGGCGATCACCCACAGAACTGTGACCAGGAGGCCTGTGTTGGGATATCTGTGCCCATCGCTCACCATCCCATCATAGCTGAGCCCCAAGGCAGTGGCCAGGACATAGGTGTGAGTACTGGGGTCCATTTCTTTCACAACAATACCAAAGCTCCACTGGATGCATTCAGTGGCTGCACTGAAGAGCTCAGGAAAGTGGTCCTGGTGCTCTTTGATGACACTACTCAGCATTTCTGCCTTGGTGGTCGGCTCCTTTGCACGATACTTAAGGAGTAGAAACTCCACCATTTCTACCATCTTCAAATGCAGTGCTTTGTGGAGCAAGGAATCGGCATCTTCATCAGGGCCTCCCTCAGTGTTTGGACCCTCCTCATCTTGGCTGCTGGAGCTCACATCGTCAGCGTGTCTCCATGGAAAGGCTGCCATGGCATGGGGGGAGGCACCCTGAGGACTCTGGGGAGGACTTGGTGTCTCAGCAGCAGACACCTCCTCTAGGCTGTCTATAAACAGGACTGAGGGGGAGGAAGACCGAGAAGAGGAGAGAGACAGGGCCTCCTCCTCCTCTTCCTCCTCCTCCTCCTCCTCCTCCTCCTCCTCCTCCTCCTCCTCCTCCTGCATAGCCCAGAACAGTTCCTCTACAAACATGTCAGGGATCTCCATTGGGTCCAGATGGTCTTCCTCAGGCTTCCACGGCTCACTCATATGATGACCAGGCATGATGACTCGTGCTCGAACAGTGACCGAGTATGGGCAGAAGATGGGCGATTAGGACCCACGGGCCTGGGGGAAGGGGAGTATGAGAGGCATGAGCTGAGAAACACACCCTAGGCGACTCTGACAAAGGTGACTTCCAGGTCTCCCCTTTAGGGGTGTCCATGGGCCTCACAGGGCTCACTCCTGATCAGCCTGCCCACTAGGAGCCTGAAGTAGGAAGTGACATGACTGCTCAGGGTGTAGAAGGCACAGCGCAGGGTTCTGTAGCTGACGGTGGGGTGTGGAGGTGTCAGGCAATGTGGGGTCCCCTCTGACAGTGGTGGCGAGCCCATGGGGACATATTCATGGTCGGAACCTCACCTTAATTCCTAGCACTTCCTGGCCTCCTGCTGCTCTGTGACCTGAGAATATGTAGCATAAACCAAGGCCTTCACCTCCTTCTATCCGGGGGCTCTGCTGGTGGGAAAAACAGAGCACCTCAGGATGCCCATGGCAATCACAGTCCTGGAACCCCAATGCTGACAGGAGGGGCAGCAGGACTCTGTGAGGTCCCCTCTGTTGTGGGTGGGAGGTTCCTCCTTGCACATGTAGGATCCTCACCCTTCCCCTGCCAGGGCCAGGCCCCTCACTGCCTTCTGCTGGCCTGAGGTCAAACTCTCAGAACAAGACCACACACACCTGACACTTGAGTGAAGAAAATGAGGGGGTCCCTCTCCCAGAGGATCAAGAAGGGGTGACTGAAGATTTGGGTCCATCTACGCTGGGTTAAGGCTCTGATCACTTCTCACCATGATGCACTGCATGGTTTCAGACACTCTCTCTGCTGACTGAGCGCAATCTACTTAGACTTAGGGTGCACCTCCCTGAGATACAGGAGTAGGGAAGTGAGCTGAGGTAATCCAGGCCCTATTCTGAGTTTCCCCATTGCTGACAGAGGAGGCAGGGTAAGTCTGGGTTCCCATGTGCTCTGCTCCCCCTCAGTGCTCACCTTGATTCTTGGCAGGAACTGGGACTCGTCTCTCTGTTGACAAAATTTGGATCCTGGGGATGATACGACGTATGGTCTCACACCAAGGTCCTCACCTTGCTGATAGCTCTGAGACAAAAGTGAACAGGAACTCCATCTGCCCCCACCCCTGTACAGGTTATCACACAACTGACACCAGGGCCTGGGCCCATCCATTCCGGGTAGAGTTCCCGTAGTCTGGCCTCAGGATACTTGCCTTTCTTCCTGGCCTGGCCTGGGTCTGAATCCAGGTGACTTGATTATACCCTGAATAACTGTCCTCAGTGACAAAAGCTCAGGACGAGCAGGCATGTGGAAAGGGAGAGCATGTCACACCCAGGTACCCCTGCCTGGGGAATCTGGATGCTGAGGACAGGACACTCCCTGATGCTGAGGGCTCTCTTCTTTTCTCAGGGAGCACATAGCTGCAATTTCCCACAAGAAAGCATTCACACCTTTATGACCCTTCCACAACCTCAGCTCATCTGTGCATGAACTGAAGCCATTCCCTCTGACCAAGGCCCTGTCCTTCCAGAGTGCCCTCAGACAAACGTGAGGAGGAACCACCCCTGCCGACCCATGCCAGGCCTTTCCCAGGGCTGACAACAGCACAGACTGGGTTCAGGGCACCCATTGTCTGGAGTGTGGTATCCTCTTTCCTCCCTGTGCTACCTAGGCTTACTCAGAGAGTGCCTGGGACCTTTCCCTTCTGCTGAACTGAGAGTGAATACTGCAGGCCATGCCCTCCATCTCTCTGAGACCTCCAAGGTGGATTTTAAGACACACCACATTGACTATCGTGCCGAGTGTACCAGTTGTGCCTGCAGAGCCTAAGCCAGCCAGTCGCTGTGTTTACTGGGGTGGGAAGTACCATCATCCTGCCTCAAGACCCACACTTTAATTACCAGCATTGCCTGGCACACCTCCCACGTTGCCGTGAATCCAGAACCTTGAAGACAATGCCCTCACCTCCCTTTGCCACTGCTAAGGTAGAAGTCTGGAAGCAACCCAAATCCCCAGCCCTACCATGACGCTTGCAGGTGCTGCTGGCAGGAACAGGCACACTGCGGACACTTACGGCTCTAGCCAAGCCTCAGGCATACAGACATCCAGGTGTGCTAGGGGGCTTCCTGAGTCCTACCTCGGGTCCTCACCTGGTATCCTGGCAGAGCCCTGCAGCCCCCTTCTTTGCCTACCTGGAGCCTGACCCCTCAGAGCTCAGGGGGTGGAGTCCGCTTGTCTTCCTGCAGGATCCTCACCGTGACTCCTGGCTGGAGCTGGAAACTCCTGTCAACCTGAGAGGCCCCAGTCAGGAAGAGAGCAAGTGGTCATGGACCAGGGACTTCCAAGGGTTCACAGTAGGGGTAATGTGGGGCATCACTGTTGTGGTGTCCAGGGTCTCTCAGTCTTCCCTTTGCATGTTCACCTGGACTTGGGGCAAGACCCGGGTCCTCCCCTCTGCCACATATGTCATTCCCCTGAATTCCAAGGGCTGACATCAGGTCTGGGCTTCTGCGGTTCCTCTCTGCATAGTCATCCACCATAGGGCCTCCCAACACTTTGAGCAGGGCAGACTTCTGTGGACTCCCCTCCAGTTAGGGTTCCTGGATTCCCCCAGTCCTCCCTGGGGGTCCTCACCTTGACTGTTCCCTCTGCCCACCTGAGACCCTGCTCCTTACACCGAACCCCAGAGCCTGTCAGACCCGGATGCAATAGTCAGGAAAAGCACCTTGACTCTGGGCAGTGCTTCTGCATCCCTTCTGTGGACCTGAGTGAGGCCTCACATGATTTACCAAGTTTCCAGTCTCCCTCTGACCTGCATGCGGAAGTCAGGAGACACCTCACAGGGTCATCGGACATGGACTCCTCCATGGCTAATATCAGGGGAGGCCCATAATGGGTTCCCCTAAATTGTGGGGTCCTGGTCCCCATCTTCTCTTCTTCAGCGGACTTGTGGCACTGCTCCTTACCCTGAAACCCAGTCTCTCACACCTGATGCAGAAGTCACCCCATCCTGTAGTACCCCGCCCACTCTGGTCCTCCCCGGACTGAGGATTCTGAGGTCCAGGGCCCCCAATCTCCCTCAGGGACCTCAACTTGACAGCGGCAGGACCTGGGGGCCCCCTCTGCTGCCTGAAGCCCTGCTCCTTCTACCAAACCCCCCAGTGTCTCTCAGACCCAATGCAGAAATCACAAAGCACAATGTGTGAGATCACCCCTCCCCCACCCCAGGAGGCCTGCCCGATGGACACCCTTGTGGGGTCCAGGGCCCCCAGTCTCCCTCAGGTTCCCACACTGACGCCGGGCAGGTCCGGACCCCCTCTGCCGACCTGAGATGCTGCTCTGACACGGAGCCGCCCGAGGGTCTCAGAGCACGAGGACCCGGAAGTCAGTCCTGACCACTCGTGGTCATCCCGCGCCTTGGGGCTCCCGGGACTGACGGCTCTGGACCCAGAGTCACCATGTCCTCCCCACGGCCTCACCATGAGGCCTGCAGGTCCTAGGACCCTCCCTCTGTGAACCGCGAGGCCGGACCCCCACACGGAGGCCCTCACCCCCGAGACCCCAGGGGAGGCCTGTGGGCATACCTCCCCAGGGCTCCCAACTCGGGCTCAACTAGCTCCCCGGGTACCTCCGTCTGGTCCTCACCCTGATCCCAGGCAGAGCCTGGGCCCCGCCGACCTGAGGAGGCTCCCCTCAGCGCCTGTACCGTCTACCGACCCGAAGCCGGCCTCCCAAAGATGGCGCTCAGCTCCCTCAGACTTCTCAGGCGGAAGTCCATGAGTCAGTGACATCACTTCCGGAAACCAATTGTGTGGTCACCCAGGACAGTTGACAGGGGCGGAGTTCTGCTCCTTTGTGCCCCGCCCGCCCCTTCTGGTCCCTATCTGGGCTGAATGGCCTGGGCCACCACCCTGTGCTGACCTGGGTCTGTGCCCCGCAGGCCAAGTGCCCTGAGACAAACCTGTGGAGGAACTACCTCTGCCGACCCATGCCGAGCCTTACCCAGGACTGATAGCAGCACAGACTGGGTTCAAGGCACCCACTGTTTGGAGTGTGGTATCCTCCTTCCACACAACCCATGCACAGTGGGAGAGTGCCTGGGACCGTTCCCGTCTGCTGAACTGAGAGTGAATACTGCAGGCCATGCCCTCCATCTCTCTGAGACCTCCAAGGTGGACTTTAAGACACACCACGTTGACTATCGTGCCCAGTGTGCCAGTTGTGCCAGCAGACACTAAGCCAGCCGGTCCCTGTGTTTACTGGGGTGGGAAGTACCATCATCCTGCCTCAAGACCCACACTTTAATTACCAGTATTGCCTGGCACCCCTCCCACGTTGCCCTGAATCCAGAACCTTCAGGAAAATTCCCTCGCCTTCCTTTTCCACTCCTAAGGTAGAAGTCTGGAAGCAACGCAAATCCACAGGCCTACCATGAGGTTTGCAGGTGCTGCTGGCAAGTACAGGCACACTGCGGACACTTATGGCCCTGGCCAAGCCTCAGGCATGCATACTTCAAGGTGTGCTAGGGGGCTTCCTCAGTCCTCAGACCACGAGAACCCGGAAGCCAGTCCTCACCACTCTTGGTCATCCCGCGCCTTCGGGCTCCCGGGACTGACTGCTCTGGCCCAGAGTCACCTTGTCCTCCCCACGCCCTCACCATGAGTCCTGCAGGTCCTGGGACCCTGCCCATGGGTAGGAGACCCAGCCAGAGAGAAAGGGAGGGAATGCAGAGTTGCTGGGCACAGGGACTGTCAGGACACTGGATTGGGAAGAGAGTGCACAGGTGGCAGCTTTAATGTCCTCAGAGCCTGGTCTTTGAGATTGGGTGTGTTTTCATAAACACGAGGACAGAATAGCTGATATCAGGTTCATGGACTTTAAAGACAGGAGGGGAAAGACAAGCAGAGTGGGGGTGCTCATGTCGAGTGTGGTAACGAGGCCCAGGCCCTATGATGATGATGTGTAGCCACCGGTTCTGACTATCCTCTTAATGGGCAGGTACTCACAGCCCTATGGAGACTGAGCTCCGCCAGGTACTAGGACCCGGCTGAATCCGCAGGCTGTGTTTCTGCTCCTGTGACTGCACAGCTCTGAGGAGGTACGACCCCCTTCCCCAGGTACAAGGAAGAGAGGCAAGAACAGCGGGTGAGGTAGTCAGGGCCCAAGATCATGGGCCATATTTTGATCCCTAGGTGCCACCTTCGCAACTGTAGAATGTGGTGACAATGGCACTGCCCACCCAGTTATTTGAGGCTTGAATTCTAGGATCCGTGGATCATGCCCATCCCAGGGCCTGATAGGGGCATGCTGTGTGGGTTCTAGTGCCAATTGTTCCTGGTCCTGTTATTCCTGTCTCTAGGCTGCAGTGGGGACCAGGTGTGCCTGCTGAGAGCGGATAGTATTGGTGCAGCCAGGGAATGGAGGAGGGTGGCTCCCAAAGTGATAGAGTGTAGACACCTGGCTGGAGGATCTGAGCTCGCACAGGGGTATCCCAGGGCCCAGCTGAGGTTTGATTATAAGGATTTACAATCAGGAGCCTTGGAAGAGGGACCAGGGTGCATGGGGACTGTAGCACCTTGGGGTGAAAAGAGGAGGGAGCTGACAGTCTTGGAGGAGGGGGGAAGAAACAAAACCCAGGAGGGTCTTTGCTGGGAGAGGACTAGAACCCACTCACCCGGTGTGAAGCCAAAGCTCCCGTTCTCCCACATCTGTGCTCCCCTGGTCTCAGTGACCTTCTTTGTGGAACTGAACACACCCTGTCCTGAGTGCCTCTCCTTACCTGTCGCCACCTTCTTCCTTGAGCTCCCCAAAGACTCCATCTGATGGACGAGGCATCTGCATCACCAGCCCTTTCCATGGGGCCTGGCAGCTGAGTGCGTGGGGATAGGAAGAAGGAGCCAACACTCTCTGCTCTCCCACCATCCCTGTCAGTGGGGTTCCAGGGCCCCAGGGGACACTGGGGGAAGAGGTCAGCCCACAGACCATGAACACGGAGGCCTGATGCATGATGCTTATTGACATTCACACTTTTGGGTTTCCACAGCCCACGTGAGGCCCACGGACCTCTGGGGAGATGGAGTTCTCCTGCCTCTCCTGGCAGCCTTATGAAGGCTTGGTCTTAAATGGGGCCATGACTCTGGAGACTTGTTGGCGACCCTACGGAGCTGCCACAGGAACTGCAGCATCGCCATCCACATCACTCACAGGGACTGGGAAGAGCCCTCTGGCTGGAGCTGCTGCTGGAGAGGCTGGGCTGGAACCCCATGTAGATTCAGACTCTCCTCCCAAAGGGAGAAATATGGGAGAGGAGTGAGCGCTGGCAAGGCCTGACACCCTGAGAGCTGCTCACACTCCTCCAAGAATACCCCCAAGGACCTTGCTCAGGAGTTTGGGGCTTGTTTTCTTTTGAAGCTGTGGAGATCGGGCTGTAGTTTGTGTAAGCAGCACACCTTCAAAGGGGCAACAAGGGGCCCAGGCTTGGGTTCCGTGGGCCGAGGTCCTATGATTTGGGTGAACCCTTCTGTCTATATTGAGTCTCAGTTCCTGTTGGTGATCTGAGAGGCAGGAACAGGTTCAAGTTTACATGTGGCATTGTCTATGTGTTGTGTTTTTTTTTTTGTTTGTTTGTTTAGTGTGAGTGTGTGTGTTTTTTTTACTGTTCTGAAAACCAGACTATGTTTTTATTTTTATTTATTTTTTATTTTTCCCTCCTCTCCATTACTTTTTTTTTAATTGCTTAAAGTATTACTAAGGGTATTACATATGTGTCCTTATTTTCCCCCCTCCCTTGACAGGCCCATAGCCTCCCCTCTCCCCCAATGTCTTATGTCCATTGGTTATGCTTATATGCATGCATACAAGTCCTTTGCTTGATCTCTTACCCCCTCCTCCTGCCCCCCAACCCTCCCCGGCCTTCCTTCTGCAGTTTGACAATCTGTTTGAGGCAGCTCTGCCTCTGTATCTATTATTGTTCAAAAGTTTATAATGGTCTCTATTATCCAGGAATGAGTGAGATCATGTGGTATTTTTCCTTCATTGGCTGGCTTATTTCACTTCGCATAATGCTCTCCAGTTCCATCCATGCCATTGCAAATGGTAAGAGTTCCTTCCTTTTTACAGCAGCATAGTATTCCATCGTGTAGATGTACCACCGTTTTCTAATCCATTCATCTACTGATGGGCACTTAGGCTGTTTCCAGATCTTAGCTATGGTGAATTGTGCTGCTATGAACATAGGGGTGCATCTATCCTTTCTGATTGGTGTTTCTGGTTTCTTGGGATATATACCTAGAAGTGGGATCACAGGGTCAGATGGGAGTTCCATTTTCAGTTTCTTGAGGAAACTCCATACTGTCTTCCATAGTGGCTGCACCAGTCTGCATTCCCACCAGCGGTGCACAAGTGTTCCTTTTTCTCCACATCCTCTCCAGCAGTTGTCGTTTGTTGATTTGTTGATGATAGCCAGTCTGACAGGTGTGAGATGGTACCTCATTGTTGTTTTGATTTGCATCTCTCGGATGATTAGTGACTTTGAGCATGTTTTCATATGTCTCTTGGCTTTCTGAAAGTCCTCTTTTGAAAGGTGTCTATTTAGGTCCTTTGCCCATTGTTTGATTGGATTGTTTAACTTTCTTTTGTTAAGTTGTATGAGTTCCATATAAATTTTTGAGATTAGGCCCTTATCAGATATGACATTGGCAAATATGTTTTCCCACACAGTGGGTTTTCTTGTTTTTTTGTTGATGGTTTCTTTTGCTGTGCAGAAGCTTTTTATTTGATGTAGTCCCATTTGTTCATTTTCTCTTTAGTTTCAAGTGCCCTAGGAGCTGTATCAGTGAAGAAATTGCTTCGGCATATGTCTGAGATTTTGTTGCCTTTGGATTCTTCTAGAATTTTTATGGTTTCCTGTCGTACATTTAAGTCCTTTATCCATTTTGAGTTTATTTTTGTGTATGGTGTAAGTTGGTGGTCTAGTTTCATTTTCTTGCATATATCCGTCCAATTTTCCCAACACCATTTATTGAAGAGACTATCTTGGCTCCATTGTATGTTCTTGCCTCCTTTGTCAAATATTAATTGAGCATATTGGTTCGGGGTGATTTCTGGGCTCTCTATTCTATTCCATTGATCTATATGCCTGTTCTTGTGCCAGTACCAGGCAGTTTTGAGAACAGTGGCTTTGAAATACAGCTTGATATCTGGTATTGAGATCCCACCAACTTGGTTCTTTTTCAGGATTGCTGCAGCTATTCGGGGTCTTTTTTTTTATTCCAGATGAATATTTGGAGAGTTCGTTCTAGATCTGTGAAGTATGCCGTTGGTATTTTAATGGGAAGTGTGTTGAATTTATAGGTTGCTTTGTGTAGTATGGACATTTTAGTGATGTTGATTCTTCCAATCCATGAACATGGTATGTTCTTCCATCTGTTTATGTCTTCCTCTCGCTCTTTTTTCAACGTCCTGTAGATTTCTGAGTAGAGATCTTTTACCTCTTTAGTTAAGTTTATTCCTAGGTAGCTTAATTTTTTTGGTGCGATGGTAAGTGGGATTGTTTTTATAATCTCTCTTTCTGAAAGTTCACTATTGGTGCATAGAAATGCTCAGATTTCTTGGGGTTAATTTTGTATGCTGCTACATTGCCAAATTCATGTATTAAGTCTAGTAGCTTTTTGATGGAGTCTCTAGGGTTTTGTATGTATAATATCATGTCGTCTGCAAATAAGGACAGTTTTGCTTCCTCTTTTCCAATTTGGATGCCTTTTATTTCTTCTTCTTGCCTAATTGCAATGGCTAACACTTCCAGTACTATGTTGAACAATAGTGGTGAGAGGGGGCATCCCTGTCTTGTTCCTGTTCTTAGGAGAAATGGTGTTAGTTTTTGTCCATTGAGTATGATGTTGGCTGTGGGCCTGTCATATATGGCTTTTATTATGTTGAGGCATGCTCCTTCTACTCCCACCTTACTGAGAGTTTTTATCAAAAATGGGTGTTGAATTTTGTCAAATGCTTTTCTGCATCAATTGATATGACCATGTGGTATTTTTTTTCAATTTGTTTATGTGATGTATCACGTTTATTGATTTGCGGATATTGTACCATCCTTGCATCCCTGGGATAAATCCTACTTGGTCATGGTGTATGATCTTTCTGATGTACTGCTGGATCCGATTTGCTAAGATTTTGTTGAGGACTTTGGCATCTATGTTCATGAAGGATATTGGCCTGTAATTCTCTTTCATTGTGTTGTCTTTACCTGGTTTTGGTATTAGGGTGATGATGGCTTCATAGAATGAGCTTGGAAGTGTTCCTTCCTTTAGAATTTTTTGTAGTAGTCTGTGGAGGATAGGTTTTAGTTCTTCCTTGAATGTTTGGTAAAACTCCCCTGGGAAGCCGTCTGGTCCTGGGCTTTTGTTTGATGGAAGCTTTTTGATGACTGCTTCAACTTCTTCCCTAGTTATTGGCCTGTTGAGATTTTTAGATTCTTCCTGATTGAGTTTTGGAATGTTGTATTTTTCTAGGAATTTGTCCATTTCCTCCAGGTTGTCTAGTTTGTTGGAGGAAAGCTGTCCATAGTATGTTTTAACAATCATTTGTATTTCTGTGGGTTCTGTTGTGATTTCGCCTCTATCGTTTCTGATTTTGTTTATTTGGGTCCTCTCTCTTTGCTTCTTGGTGAGTCTGGCTAGAGGTTTGTCAATCTTGTTTATCTTTTCAAAGAACCAGCTCTTAGTTTCATTGATTTTCTGTATTATTTTTTTGGTCTCTATGTCATTTATTTCTGCTCTAATCTTTATTATGTCCTTCCTTCCACTCACTCTGGGCTTTTTTTGTTGCTCTCCTTCTAATTCTTTGAGTTGAAGAGTTAGATTTTTTACTACCATTTTTTCTTGTTTTTTTTGAGATAGACCTGTAGAGCTATAAACTTCCATCTCAGGACGGCTTTCATTGTGTCCCATAGGTTTCGGATTGTTGTGTTTTCATTGTCATTAGTTTCCAGGATGTTTTTAATTTCTTCTTTGATCTCATTGGTAACCCAATCAATATTTAATAACATGCTATTCAGCTTCCAGATGTTTGAGTATTTTGGGTTGTTTTAATTGTAGTTTATTTCTAATATTATGCCATCGTGGTCTGAGAAGATGCTCTTCATGAGTTCAATCTTCTTGAATTTGGGGATACTCTGCTTGTGACCCAATATATGGTCTATTTTTGAATATGTCATATGAGCACTTGAGTAGAATGTATATTCCGTGGCTTTGGGGTGAAGTGTTCTGAAGATGCCTATTAAGTCCGTCTCATCTAGTGAGTCATTTAGGATTGCTGTTTCTTTGCTGATTGTTTGTCTAGAGAACTTATCCAGTGCTGTCAGTGGTGTATTAAAGTCCCCTACTAAGATTGTATTGTTATCGATCTCTCCTTTGATATCTTCCAGGAGTTTTTTTTATGAATTTGGGTGCTCCTGCATTGGGTGCATATATGATTACCAGGGTTATATCTTCTTGTTGTATTGATCCCTTTAGTATTATGAAGTGGCCTTCCTTATCTCTTGTTATGGCCTTCACTTTGAGGTCTATTTTGTCCGATATAAGTATTGCTACCCCAGCTTTCTTTTCCTTTCCATTTGCCTGAAAGATATTTTTCCATCCTTTCACTTTCAGTCTGTGTGAGTCCCTTCTAATGAGGTGGGTCTCTTGTAGACAGCAGATGTATGAGTCATGTTTTTTAATCCATTCAGCCACTCGATGTCTTTTGGTTGGAGCATTTAGTCCATTTACGTTTCAAGTTATTATTGAAAGGTACTTGTTTGTAGCCGTTTCCTTTTTTTGTGTGGCTGTTTTCTTTCTGAGCTTTTTATTTCTTCTTTTTACACCAGTCCCTTTAGCATTCCTTGCACTGCTGGCTTCGTGGTGATAAACTCCCTTAGCCTTTTTTTGTCTGTGAAGCTTCTTATTTCCCCTTCAAGTTTGAATGATAGCCTTGCTGGATAGAGTATTCTTGGATTCAGTCCTTTGCTTTGCATCACTTTGTAAATTTCCATCCATTCTTTTCTGGCCTGATGTGTTTCTGTTGAGAAATCATTTGATAATCTAATGGGAGATGCCTTGTATGTAACTTTCTGTCTCTCTCTTGCAGCCTGTAAGATTCTCTCTTTGTCCCGAACATTTGCCATGGTAATTATGATGTGTCTTGGTGTGGGTCTTTTCGGGTTCACCTTGTGTGGGACTCTGTGGGCTTGTGTGACTTTTTTCTTCCCCACCTCAGGGAAGTTTTCTGATATTATTTCTTCGAATCGGTTTTCTAATCCTTGTTCATCTATCTGTTGTTCTGGCACCACTATTATTCGTATGTTGTTTCGTTTCATGTTGTCCCAAAGCTCCCTTAGGCTCTCCTCCTGTCTTTTCATTTTTTTTCTCCAATTGCAGTACATTTTGGGTGTGTTTTGCTTCCTTGTCTTCTAATTCACAAATTCGGTCCTCCACTTCTCCTAGTCTACTGTTGATACTTTCAGTGGTGTTTTTTATTACAGCTATATCACTCTTCATTTCTTCATGGGTCTTAAGTTGTTGATTTTTTAATCTGTTCCTACTAGCTTCTTCCATATGTTATTGACTTTTTTCATCTGTTTCTTCTTGCTTCTTGCATAGGTAGTTGAATTTTTCATCTGTTTCTTCTAGCTTCTTGCAGAATTAGGGGATAAGGAAGAAAGAAGAGAAAAAGATAAAAAAGATAAAAGAAAAGAAAAGAAAAGTAGGGAAGAAAAAAAGAGTGCAAAAATGAAATTTGGAAAAAAGAGGTGGATTGAAAAGAGAAAAAAAAAAGAGCGAAAAGAGAGAATGAAGTAGAAGAGGGGAAGAGGCTATGTGTATGAGGAGAAATCTCTTATAGAACTTCCACTAATTCCAACAAATTCCAGCAACAGCTCCCTGGAGAGGAATGCAAACTAGAAACAACCAATAATATCAAGAGAGGCAAGGGAAAACAGAAGCACAAAAATAACCGGCAGGGGGCGAGGGGGGGTGGAGGAGGGAGGGGAAAAAACAGCAGAAAAAAAGAAAAAGCAAAAGCAAAACAGCCTCACAACCAGTCCTTAAAAGCACACACACACACACACAGACACAAAAAAACAAACAACAACAACAACAAAAAAAAGCCAATATACTAAAAAATCAAGCAAACAGCAACAAAACAATAGAAAGATAAAAGAAGAAAAAAAATTTTGGATAGTGAAGAAAGATAAGGGATATGTGTATAAGGATTTAGAGCAGTGGTTTGGAAATAGGATATATAAGTAGGATGAAATTTTGACAGGACATAAACAGAAGGAATAGGGAAAATCTAAAGCAGGAATAGGGTAAGAGAAACAGGACAACAAAAGGGGAAAAGTGAGGGAGAGGGTTTTAGCATAGAGGTAAAATTGAGGTAGGGAAAATTGATGTTAAAGGAATGATGAAAATGGAATAGAGAACACTAATCCCCAAATAAAATAAAGAGAAAATAAAATGGCACTTTAAAAAATGGTAAAATGGTAGCAGTAATAATACTGGTTAAAAATAAAAATGTAGTAATTAAAAGGGTAAAATCAGGTGATGGAAAAAGAAGAACAAAAATTGGTTTCTTAGTTAAAAGGTGGAAAAAGAAAAAAGAAGAAAAAAAATTGCAGTAGTGAAGGTCCTTCGGTTCTTCTACTCGTCAGTCTGGCTCGCCTTAGTCCTGTCAGGTATTCAGGAGAGTGTTGAATTTCCCTGTGATACACTGTTCCTCTGTGTTGTAAACCACAGTCCTGATTTTAAAGCAGGCCGTATTTGTGTCCCAGACTGCCTTAACTTGTATTTAGCTAAGAGTCAGATTGTGGCTCAGCCTCTGGGTGGCAGTGTTTTTGGGTTGGCCTCTGAGGCTATAGGGCCTCTGAGGCTATAGGGCCTCTCTGTCCAGTAGCTTGGGTTTATCGTCTCTATTGCACTTAAAACTGGTGTGGGGAAGTCCACTGCCCAGAGCTGCTTCCTTAATAGTTACCCGCTCTGTGTTGTTGCTGGGATTGAAAATCCCTCTATAGGCCAGACCCTGTTAACTCCCAGGGACTGATCCGATTATTTAGTACTTGATCTCATTCAGGGTGGAATCTGGGTGTGGCTGTGCTCCTTGCCTGCTGGCTGGGGAGAGGAGTCTCACTCCCTGGAGAGAATGGCTGCCCCAGTCCTGGGCTCAGGGGTGTCTCAGCACTCAATTCGCTGCCACCTCTCCCGGCCCCCGCCCCTCTCCTCAGTCTCTCCCCAGATTCCACTAGTCCGCACCTTCTCCCTCTCTTCAGCACAGGTGAGTGTCTGTATCCAAAATGTCTTATGAACTGGATTCAGTGAAAACAAACAAACAAACGCTGGCCGCGGAAATCAGGAAGGCTTAGTTTCTATAAGCTCTTCTCTGACCGGCACTGCATGGTCTGGTCAGCTCTTCAGGCTGCCCAGATTAGGCTCAGTCCTCCGTGAACACAGAACCCAGATCTCAAATCCCCTGACGCCAGGAATCCCGTGGATCTCCTTTCCCCAGTCAGGGGCTGTGCCTGGCCCAAGGGTCACGGCTGTCTGCCATGTGGTCTCCCTCCGACCCTCTGGGCTCAGGGGTCTGGCAAACTTTCCTGCCCAAATCCCTGGGTGTTTTTTTTTTACCTTTCCAGGGGAGTTCTGCCCTTCCCGGCTGCAAACCCTCTCACCACTCTATGTGTTTGTATGATTGTTTATGTGTGTATACACACGTGTGTGTGTGTGTGTGTGTGTGTGTGTGTGTGTGTGTGTGACAGACCAGGGTCAGCTGCACAGCGCACAGAGAACATTGAGTAGCCTCCAGACTCAGGCTGTCTGCCTAACTTCACACACCTGCCCCACCCCCACTGCCCATGGCATCCTGGGCCCTTTCGCTCACCCTGCAGTGGTTGAGGTCCCACACTAGCTCCTTGCACCTGGTCAAGAGCTTGGGACCTGATTGCCTGTGGGTTCCCCATAGCAGCCAGGGCCTTTCTGAGCTGTACATGCTGCCCACATTAGTTGGGCTGGGACCTGCCCATTAGTGGACCAGACTCTCTCCTCTTCATTTCCCTCTCTCCCACGGCCTCACCCAGAATTCCCTGAACAAAGTTTGACACATCAGAAGTGCTCAGTCAGAGGTTCCCAGCTCACTCCACGTCCCTTTGGTGAAATCAGCTTAGCCTCTAGTGCAGTGGTTCTCAACCTTGGCTGCACATTAGAATCACCTGGGCATCTTTTTCAAATCCTGATTTCTGGGCCTCATCCTCCAGAAATTCTGTTTCTTTGTTATGGGGTGGGGCTACAACATTAGTAACAAACAGAATTTCTGGAGGATGAGGCCCAGAAATCAGGATTTTAAAAAGATGCCCAGGTGATTCTAATGTGCAGCCAAGGTTGAGAACCACTGCATGGGGGAAACTCTGAATAACTCTTTCCTCTCACAGGAATCCTTTGGTTTATGGAAGGAAAAAACATCTCAATGTTTCTCTAGTGGTTCCCAGCGCTCCTTGACTTTGGGGAATCTTTTCAGGCCCAGTAAATGTAGCTCCTGTGGAGGTTGTGGAACTGGAAAAGCAGGCTGTACTGTCCAACCTGAAGCAGAAGTACCCAACTTCACTTTCAAAACCCAGGTGGTTACTGGAGCCCATAACCAGGAAAGGGGGAAAGGATATCTTCCTGGTAGGAATCCCACAGCACCTGTCCCCTAGGGGCAGGAGGACTCCGCAGGAAGTTCACTGAGAATCCAGCTGAATCATGACCATCAACGGGCCATCATGCCGCAGATGTAGAACTGAATTGGCACCACCGTGGAGAACACTACCCACCATCTGCTGTTCAACTAAACAGATTGCTGTGCCCAGAAGTAGGCGACTGTCCTTGTGAGATGCCTCTCTGAGCTCATTGACTGTCTCAAGGACTCTGAGCTTTAGGGAAAAGGGAAAGCTGCTAGGAAAGATCTTGGTGCTATCACTCATTTTGGCCCTGCTTATTCCTGCAATGTACAAAGAGAAATGTTTTAGGAGAATGGGTTAGTGTTTAGGACTCCCTTATACAGTCTCCCCCTCTCTGTGTGGTCAAACTCCGAGAACACTTCAGGAGCACCCAGGTGTCATTGTGGGAGGTCTGGGAGCGGGCACTGAATGACTGCCATTGCCAGAGGGTGACCAGCAGGGATGAACTCATTCACCTTGAGGGAGACACCAGACTTTGAAAGAAAACACCTGTCTGTCCTGGCCAGTGACTGGTCTGCTGTAAAAGTCTCCCTTGGCTCATGAGGGCTTGTATTACACATGTTGTATCACTACCTCGTGACACAAGAACAGATCTGAAGTACAGCTCTGATGGAAAAATGATGGGTAGAGGTTTTGTTTTTTGTTTGTTTGTTTGTTTGTTTTTTTCTATGTGAGCAATCTTTATTTGGGTCCCTACTAGCAGGGTTAGTAATGGTTGTTACTGGTGAGGATGATGGGCTTTCTCCCATACGTTGACTGGAATGGCCCATCTTCTGAGCCAGACTGCCTCTGTCATACACCGCTTAGCAGATGGAGTGGCCAGGTTCTAGGTGGACCTCTCTTCAAGGCCCCTGGAACTTGGGCTAGAGATACTCAGATGCTGATCAGAAACTTCCTGGCATCATAGGGGGGCCCGTGAGTAAAGACCCTCCTGTTTCAAGTTGCATGACTAATGTAAGGTGATTCCACCAAGGTCAGGAGCCTGGCAGTTCTTGTCCTGTCCAGTAGGCAAGGCTCAGGGGACCAGATCTTCCTGGGCTTGCCTCAGGACTAACTAGCCAGTTCCTTGTCTGAGTATGTGAAAATGAAAGAGGACAATGGGAACAAAAGCCTGTCCAGGCCAGGATTTCTAGTCTCCTCAGGCTCATCTGACGAGATGTGTGGCACGGAAACAGAAGAACACGGACTCACAAATATCATTGTGCTGTTTATTTTCATTCATGGAGTTTTGCCTTTCTTTATTAAAGCCTACATGGATTCGTGGGTACAAACTGGTGATTGTTTTCTGTCACCTGTGATCTTATAGGCCTGCATTGCCCTTGAACTGCTCACAGAGTGAACAGTTGCCATATACGGAGTCCTCCCCCTCCTAGACCTTATCAGGTTCCTTGGGCTGGGTCATGACTGAAAGGTCAGCCATTTCCAGGGTTCAACCCCAGCAGGTCCAGGGGTTCCCAACGGCATAGACGGAGTCGGCGAAGAAGGAAGGACACGGAGACAGTGTTCAGTTGATCAGCAGCCTAGCCAGGATCTCCAGCCAAGTTCTGGTCTGGATCTCCAGAGAGGTTCTGGTGTTTATTGTCTTGTTACATCAGTATTAATACCAGTTGATTTTAATCATGTCAATTTCTATTACAAAGGTTAGGGCGTTTCTTATCTCCATTCCAGGGAGTAAAGATTATGTAGCTTAAGCATGATTGTTTGTAGTTAAAGTGATTAACTACCCGCCTGGCACTTAGTTAAGGAGTTTCATCCCCTCCCTAACTTCAGGGAAAAATCCCTACCTGGGGAAACAACCTTTCTCGGAGAGGTGACCCTGGTTAAAACACACAGGGCTAAGGGGAGCAAACATATTAAGAACAGTGTGCTATCTACGCCAGGTCCCTTGAAACATATGCTGTGCAGATGTTTCTTTCCTGCAGCGACTGTGTCAAGCAGCAAGGATGGACCGGCTTCCGGCAAATTCCCCCTTTTTTATTTTTTAAATGATAGTGCATGCAAATCAGTGGCCACCTCTCAGATTGGGCCGTTTACAACTCGGGAGAAGACTGGCAAGCAATGACAGTGAGCATAACTATAAACATAGTGGATGGATTGCACAAGGAGCCCCATTCCTGTAGAAGGTTGCCGGCCTCTTCAGTCAAGGGATTACAGCTGTCCTCAAGTTGTTGGTTTGATTGTCTTTGTTGGTCTGGCTAGCGGGCGGCATCACTGGCGACAGGCTTCCCGAAGCGTCAGCAAGTTGAAGGGCTGCATCCAAGGGTCCATCAGGGCCGTGGTTGATGGTGGTGTCGATGTCCGAGGAGGAGTAAGCTGTGCCCTCTGGATCCAGCTGATATGGAAAATGGAGGGTAGTAGAAAAAGAAGAGAAAGCAAAAGAACTACAAGGCATGGAAGTGTTTAGAAAAAAGAGGGAGAAGAAAGGGAAGAAGGCAGCATCCTGACACAGCCCTTTCCTTCAGCTTCCCCTTTCCCTGTGGTCCCAGGTAGAAATGGGAAACAAGTCCTGTTGCAGTGAGAGGGCAGCTGCTGTCAGCCAGTCTCTGTCTTTACCTGGGTCCCGATCTGAGCTGGGCATGGGAAGCAGGAAGCAGCCATGGGGACAGGAGACCTTCCTCAGAAGGGGCGAGTGTTCAAGCCCCTGCACCATTGGGGAGGAGGGTCTGTGCCCCACCTTTGTTTCACCCCAAGTTTTCTCCTACTGGCCCCCGACTGTGCCTGTCTTAGGTTGCCCCACCCTGTGGAGTCTTACCCTTCGTTGACTACCAGCCATCTCTGGGCCAAGTAGGGTGATGTGAGGTTCAATTTTGTCTCCTTGATAGCCTATGTCCCTCTGGCCTCCATGCCCAGCAACTGCCTTTGGATTCCCTCGCCTGCTGGCGGGGCTCTGGCATTGATCATAGGGAACTCAGGTTTCTTCTCTAGAGAGGGCCCAGCTTACGCCATTGGGCCAGAGACAGATCCATGGTACCAGCCACCACGAGGCTTCAACCTCAGCATGAACAGAGAGCTCAGGCAACAGCTATGGGCAATTGGATTGTAAGAAGAGGGTCCCTCTTGGCACAAGGGTAAGAGGCGCCAATATAGGACAAAGGAGAGTCCTGGAACAGGGCTTTCTCAGCCCAGGATGTCAGGCTCTTGGCACAAGACAACTCCATGTATGGGGCATATACCAAACACCCCTAGTCACGGCATAAAAGGGAGGTGCCCTTCCTGGAACAGTAGGGTAGGGAGATTCTAGAAAACGCTGTGTTCAGCAAAGAAGGAGAAAGGCCAAAGAACCAGCAAACAAGTAGTTAGATTTTTAAAAAAGGAAAAAGGAAAGGAGATGTGGGGCAAAGCTGGGACATGTGGAAAGACAAAACGGAGGCACATGTGATCCTCCCAATGGACAGATTGTTCCAGCTCAGGGCTGCACAGCTGCTGCAGACGGGCACTGGTCAGGTGTGCTATGATGAGGCAGAGATGGCGGGCGGTGAGACATAAGGTCGGACTAGACGGTCTGGAATCCACACAGGTGAGTCTGCGTCCTGTGGAAATATACAAGCATATCCTCTCCCCTGGGTTAAAAGTACATCAGGTCCCTTCCAGGCTCCTGTAAGCAAGTCTCTCCATTTGATGAGGGCTTTAGGTTTAGTTAGATCAGGGTTCCAATGCCTGTGCATTGGGGAATTTCCCTCAGAATCTACATTTAGTATATTAATTACAAATAGAGTATGTTGTAGAACATGATGAGGAGAGGAATATTTAAACTCATTTTCTTGTAATATTTTGTAACAGGAGTAAATCAAACACCGCTGGGGCTATATAATAGAACTCCCATTTGAGATAAGACATCTCTTCCCCCTAATGTAAAGGGGATAGTTGTAATTACATAGGGACAGAATGTTCCTGAATGTTGATCTTCATCAGCCCAAGTTAAAATCTGAGAACTCTTTTTTACATTAGATGCCTTGCCTAGTCCTACTAGGGAAGTGGAGGTGGTGTGCGTGGGCCATGAAGGGGGCCAATCCTTCCCTGCTATGCAGGAAATATCTGCTCCTGTATCCAATAGACCTTCAATTGGTTTTCCCTGAATTTGTAAAAATTTTGTAGGTCTAGTAGCATGGATTTCTTGTATCCAAAATGCTGCATCACTAGATCCAAAGCCTCCGGCCCCTCTAGCTTTCTGAGTAACAGCTGTCCCTATTTTATGTATTGGTAACAGGATTAATTGGGCAATTCTCTGGTTGGGCTGAGTCTGTATAGTTGTGGTGGGTGGGGAAAGTAAAATCTGTATTTCGCCTGTGTAGTCTGCATCAACAACTCCTGGGATGACTAAGATCCCCTGTAACGAGGTGGAGCCCCGTCCTAATATTAAACCTACGGTTCCCTCAGGCAGCGGCCCAGACACTCCTGTAGGAATGGCTGCTACTGGCGAGTCTGGGGTTAGTATTGCGTGGGTGGTTGAGTGGAGGTCCAATCCTGCACTGACTGGGGTTGCCCTGAAGAGGTCACTGACTGATTGAAATTTGCAAAGGGGTTGAGGGTTGATGCCCCTATTATTGCAGGGGCCTGGGGCTGGCCCCTTCTCAAGTTTCCCAATTGAGGTGATGGGATATAACCTCCTTGGGAGCTATTTGTAGAGTTGAAAGCCAACCATTTTTATGGTATCTTGATCTACATTCCTTTGCCCAATGGAATCCTTTCTGACATCGGGGACAAACGGTTTTTGGAGGATTAATATTATTCCCTAATGTATTTCCAGGCTGTCGAGGAGCTTGCCATCTGGCCTGAGTATTATTATTTTTATTTGGGCATTCTCTGCTAAAGTGCCCAGATAAGCCACAAGAGTAGCAGTTCATATTTCTTTTATTACCTGTACTATTTCTGGCTTGTCCTATACCCTGTATATATTGAGGGTATGTCTCCCCTTTGAGAGCTGCAGCTATAGCTACACCCTGTATAAATGTTGGACTTACATCAGCACACTGTTTTATAAAATCCTTTATAGTTCCTGTTCTGAGAATCAGCCTTAATAAAGCCTGACAGGTATTATTAGCATTTTCAAAAGCCAGTTGTTTGATTAGGATATCGGCTGCCTCTTTGTTATTGATTACTCTCTTGACTGCCTGCATGAGGCGAGAAAGGAAATCCTGATATGGTTCCTCGACCTTCTGTTTAACCTCTGTAAGGGTGGTTGTTTTTCCTGCTGTATGAGGTAGGGATTTCCAGGCACTTACTGCACAACTGGTTACTTTGGTAAGTGCCTCTGTGGGCATATTCATTTGCTCCTCAGCCGTGTTAAAATCACCTTCTCCTAATATCATGTCTAGGGTTATTCCTTTTCTGGTTTTTTCGCTAGTGGCTACAGCTTTCTTAGCAAGATCTTCATATTCAGTTTTCCATAATAAGTAATCGCCTCCTGAGAGACAGGATTTACAAACCTGTGACCAATCATAAGGAGTCATCCATTTACTGGCTAGGGTTTCTACCAAGGTTTGTGTGTAAGGAGCTAGAGGTCCATATTCAGAGCAGGCCAATTTTAATTCTTTAAGTACTTTGTAAGGTATAGGCTCCAAGGTGGGGTTTCTATTCCCAACAGACTCATTCTCATATGTAACTGGGAAGCAGAGTGAGAATTCAAGATCTCCATTAGCTTCAGCTTCTCTTATCGCCCTTTGAAATTTAGACATGGAGCTCATAGGAGCCACAGGACCTGGTTTAGGCTTCCTTTCTAATTTGGGGAGCCTGTTTTGAATGGGAGGGCCTCTCTCCTCTCTACTGACTGGAAAGGACCAATGGTCATGTTTATGATACTTATTCTCCTCCCGATCAGTAGGCCTAGCTAAATTGCTTTTAGATTGAGCTGAAGACAATAATGATGTATCCTCTCTGGGTGGAGCCGGGGGACTATTTAAATTTTGAGAAAGTTCAACCGTTTTTGCCTCTGGTGCCAAGGTTTCACAAATTGAATTCCAGAGAGAAAAGGTATCTGCCGGGACCTTCTCAGATCCATGGTAGCTGTAATAGTTCTATAATTGCTCTCCTACTTTAGTCCAAGTTTCTAAATTAACAGTTCCATCCTCAGGAAGCCATTGACATACGTCTTCTATAAAACTTTCTGTCTGACTGGGAGTAACCTTAACTCCTCTGCTAGCAAGCATAGGCGTTAAAAGATTAATACAGAGTCTTTTTTCTTTAGACTCAGTATGACCCATCCTGTCAATCTAAGTTCTGTACTAACAACCCGCTTACCCTACTTTTTCTCTATGGGGGGGGGGGGTCTGCAGCACCCTATGGTGCTGTCCTATCCGTCCCAAGTACGGGGGGACTTACCTAAGGGTCCCTGTTCGGGCGCCAGATGCCGGGGTCCAACCCCAGCAGGTCCAGGGGTTCCCAAAGGCGTAGACGGAGTCGGCGAAGAAGGAAGGACACGGAGACAGTGTTCAGTTGATCAGCAGCCTAGCCAGGATCTCCAGCCAAGTTCCGGTCTGGATCTCCAGAGAGGTTCTTGTGTTTATTGTCTTGTTACATCCATATTTATACCAGTTGATTTTAATCCTGTCAATTTCTATTACAAAGGTTAGGGCGTTTCTTATCTCCATTCCAGGGAGTAAAGATTATGTAGCTTAAGCATGATTGTTTGTAGTTAAAGTGATTAACTACCCGCCTGGCACTTAGTTAAGGAGTTTCATCCCCTCCCTAAATTCAGGGAAAAATCCCTACCTGGGGAAACAACCTTTCTCGGAGAGGTGACCTTGGTTAAAACACACAGCGCTAAGGGGAGCAAACATATTAAGAACAGTGTGCTATATACGCCAGGCACCTTGAAACATATGCTGTGCAGATGTTTCCCTCCTGCAGCGACTGTGTCAAGCAGCAAGGATGGACCGGCTTCCGGCAAGCCATCACCATATAAATACCAGGTGTTGTACAAATACATCATCAAATCATATAGTGTGTGATTTAGGGGGCTAGAGTTCAGAGCCCCTGTGCCATGCATTCAGGCAATAGCAGGGGAAAAAGCATGCCATTCCCATATATGCCCTCCCCACTTGGACCACCTGCCTCACTTTCACACCTGACCTCAATGGCACTGTTCATGAGCAGCAGAACTGAGAACTTGAATGAGCAGGTGGCACTCGGTCCATGAGGATTGCGTGATTTCCTTTTGCTCAACTTCTTCAATGCCTTTTTCATGCTGAATTCTTTCTTCCTGAGTGTCTGCTATGGGGCAGCCTCTTGTTTCTCTGCGGAGGAGTTGAGGTGGTATCTGGCCAAGTATGATTCATCTGGTTTCCTTTTGTCTTGATGTTCTGGACGAGCCAAGGTTTGTCTTTCTGGAATTGCTGTTTCTGTACACCTGAAACAACACTAATTCAGTAATTCTGGGAGGAAAAATATATCTACTTGATATCAACTGGCTTCTCAGAATCTTTAGTCATCCCTGCAGGTTATGTCTAAGGGGGTTACAGTTTCATATGGAAATCTGTACTTTCTCACCTTTGGAAAAATACTATCTCATGTGAAAAAGAGTTATCCCCTGAAATGAAACCCTTTCAGTATATCATTCTTCTGCACTTACTAAGAAGATGTTTGAGTAACAGAGAACATGGGACATGGGAGGACTTTCTACTTTACCATCATCCTGTACCCTGGAGCACTGCCTGGGCATATTTTGCTGAATCCGATTCAGCAAGCGGATGGATGAACGTCTTCAGGCTGTCAGATTCAAGGACTTGCTCCTTGCCCCTTCGGCAAAGAACCTCACATTGGAAAAGATCTTTCTCAGTTATCCTGGGGTCTCCAGCATCATTCCAGTGCACAGACATGGAGGCATCATCCACCACTATCCCCCAAAGCATTCTTGGGAAGGACAGTCCCAGAAAGTCATTGTTTCCTTCCAATTTGGCAGCATGTTGGCTTGGGTCCTCTGGTTATAGGTTGTCTTGGCACCCTGCTTGGTACCTGTGTCTCTCCAACACCTGTGATAGGATCAGCTTGTCTCCGTGCATCTCATGGGTACTCGGACTTGGCATGGAGATGCTCTACATTAAAAAGCATTGACTACTCTAATCCTATCCCTGAGCAGGGGGGTCACAGCACGGATGCCCAATATATACTGCCCTCCAAATTCTTGAGCAGGGGTGGGCAAACTTTTTGACTCGAGGGCCACAATGGGTTCTTAAACTGGACCGGAGGGCCGGAACAAAAGCATGGATGGAGTGTTTGTGTGAACTAATATAAATTCAAAGTAAACATCATTACATAAAAGGTTACGATCTTTTTTTTTAGTTTTATTCATTTCAAATGGACTGGTTCTGGCCCGCGGGCCATAGTTTGCCCACGGCTGTTCCAGAGTCTCAGCCATGGGGCCACCAGATGCTTAAGTCATGTGATTTCCCAAAGATGGCTCACAGCTGCTCTGGAGTTTGGGCCCTGGATAAGTGTAGGGGAGTGGATGTGTATAGGGCCCCCAGGTTCTCTCTTTCCAAAAAGCACAGAAAAATTGGGTTCAGGATACCAGAAAGAACTCTCATCTGCTGCCAGGGAGATTGTTTCTTGTTGATAGTTCACTGGATGTGTTGAGAGGTCATGAGTCTATCTCTCTTTCATCCCTAGAGAGGGAGAGGCCTATTGATGGCCTCTTTGATAGCTCAAGGTCAAGGCCTTGCTTAGTCCTAGCTTGGCTACCACCAAGAATGCCGGGGTCAGATGGGCCCCTGGGGGACTGTACCTCCCAGAAAATGGTGGTTGGCCCCATCTCAGAAGGTAGCCCCCCTGTCCAATGCACCCTCCACAAGCATGCTTCTTTGGTCTCTTCCAGCTACTCTTGCTGGTTGCTGGGTCCTGCTCACATGAGCCCAAACGAAGAGTCCTGCTTTATTACCCCGGGTCAAGTTGTCCCTAGAGTAGGGTGTGTTCCTGTATAGGTGGGGGTACAAGCAGTGTCACCTTTCCACGGTACCCTTCTATCTCCCTTTTTAGAGTATTAAGACCAAAGTTGGTAGTTAGACCACCTCAAACAGATAGAGAACATGGAACACAAAAACCACTGTAGTATCCTCTCCTCTGTGGTGAAGATGACTTGCATTTGACTTTAGTCACATCCCACACCCAGGATCTCATCTATGTTCAAGTACATAGCCATGATTATTTTCATATCTGCTTCATTCAGTCACGGCTACCTAAACATGTTGGAATTGTCCTTTTTAGTGAGTCTGTGTCCTTGTCCCATGAGTCCTTGTCCCATGTCTTGCACTAAGTGGTGTAATTTGTGCTCTCTGAGGGTCCATCCTTTGTTTCTAAAAGTGGAGTGCAAAGGCATTTGGGAACAGAATCCCCCAAAGTGCCCCTAGCCTAAGGACTGGATCCTTAATGGAGCCCCTGGGTGCGGGGTGGGCAAACTTTTTGACTCGAGGGCCACAATGTGTTCTTAAACTGGACCAGAGGGCCGGAACAAAAGCATGGATGGAGTGTTTGTGTGAACTAATATAAATTCAAAGTAAGCATCATTACATAAAAGGGTACCGTCTTTTTTGTTTTTAGTTCTATTCATTTTAAAGGGGCCGGATCTGGCCCGCGGTCCGTAGTTTGCCCACGGCTGGTCTAGATTCAGGCTCAGTCCATGGTCTCTGTGCCTCTAAACAGGATTACAGAGCATTCATGCACAAAGTCAGTATATTCTTGGAGGATATGCCCTAGAGCAACAGTTCTCAACCTGTGGGTTGCGACCACTTTGTGGGTCGAAAGACCCTTTCACAGGGGTCTCCTAAGACCATCAGAAAACACATATATAATTACATATTGTTTTTGTGATTAATCACTATGCTTTAAGTGTTTTCAATTTGTAACAATGAAAATACACCCTGCATATCAGATATTTACATTATGATTCATAACAGTAGCAAAATTATAGTTATGAAGTAGCAATGAAAATAATTTTATGGTTGGGGGTCACCACAACATGAGGAACTGTATTAAAGTGTCACGGCATTAGGAAGGTTGAGAATCACTGCCCTAGAGGATAGGTGTTGGTGGGTTCAGGATGGGGGTGGGGGGCTCCTAGTGTCTCTGGAAAAGCAGCCAGCTCCTTTTAGTTGCCTACCAAACATTGTTTCTTAAATGAGTTCTTTAAAGGCTGAAAAGATTTCCTTGTGCACTTTGCTAGCTCATGCCTCTACCGATTACTTATATGAAGGGACTTGTCCATTTTATGGGAGGGAAATTGGAGAGAGGGTTTGGAAACCACAATCTGGAATTTGGTGGAGAGAGGGTGTTTATTTGTTATGATTAAGGCACCCTTGCATCCCAAGGCTTCTGTAGGACCATTAGCTAATGTTCTTTGAAGCAAGAGCAACTGAATTTCCACTGAGGTGAAGAATCTAGAGCATCAGGCTCATCTTTTCCTTTGAAGATGAAATACCCACTTTGCTGACTTCCGTGGAGTTGAAGAAAGCCATTATGAAACTGGCCTTCCTCAATTAAGTCTGCTGGGTCCCAGAAATTCACCCATTGGTACCCTGGCCACCAGTCAGACAGTCTCTATTAGGCAACATGTTCAGGACCCTTTGAGATAGGAGAACAAACCTAGAGGAATCACAATACCTGATATCAAGCTATGCTATAAGGCCATTGTAATCAAAACAACTGGTAATGACAGAACAGCAGGCATATGGATCAATGGAACACAACAGAGAGCCCAAACGTCAACCCACACCTACACTGTGAACTGATATTTGACAAAGGGGGCAACAGCATACAATGAGGTAAAGACAGTCTCTTCATTAGTAAATGGTATTGGGAAACTTGGATGGGTACATGTGAAACAATGAAATGAAACCACCAACTTATACCATTCAGAAGAATACATTCAAAATGAATAAAAGACTTAAATGTAAGTCATGAAACCATAAAAATCCTGGAAGAAAACATAGGCAGTAAACTCTCAGACATTACACATAGCAATATTTTTTGCTGATATGTCACACAGGGCAAGGGAAATAAAGGAAAATATAAACAAATGGGACTACATCAAACTAAAAAGCTTCTGCACAGCAAAGGGTACCGGCAACAACATGAAAAGAGAAGCCTCTGCATGGGAGAACATATTTGCCAAAGATACATCTGATAAGGGGTGAATCTCCAAAATATATAAAGTACTCATACAGTTCAACTAAAGAAGACAAACTATGCAATTTAAAAGTGGGCAGAGGTCTTGAGTAGATATTTCTCTAAAGAGGACATACAAATGGATGAGACAAGAAAAAATGCTCAATTTCACCCATTATCAGAGATATGCAAATTCAAATGACAGTGAGGTACCACCTCACAACTACCAGAATGGCTACCATCAATAAATCAACAAACAAAAAGTGCTAGTGAGGATGTGGAGGAAAAGGAACCCTTGTATACTATTAGTGGAAATGCAGACAGGTGCAACCACTATGGAAGACTGTGTGGAGTATCCTAAAGTAATGAAACATAAAGCTGCCATTTGACACAGTGATCCCACTTCTAGGAATATATCTTAAGAAGCCTGAACCACCGATCACAAAGAATATATGCAGCCCTATGTTCAAAGAGCATTATTTACAACTAGAGGCCCAGTGCACAAAACTCGATCACCGTAGGGGGCGGCCCTCAGCAAGGCCTGCACCCTCTTGCAGTCCGGGACCCCTCACTCTTTACCACCCACCTGATTGCTGCTCTTTAGTGCCTCCATGGAGGCGGGAGAGGTTGCTGCCACCACTGATGCACTCGCCACTGATGCACTTGCTGAACCGAGCTCCCCCTGTGGGAGAGCACTGACCAACAGGGGGTCAGCTCCTGCGTTGAGTGTCTGTCCCCTAGTGGTCAGGGCACGTCATAGTGACTGGTTGTTCCACCATTCAGTCAATTTGCATATTAGGCTTTTATTATGTAGGATAGCCAAGAGCTGAAAACAGTGCAGATGCCCATCAATAGAAGGGTGAATAAAAAAACAATGGTATATTTTCATAATGGAATACTACCTGGCATGAAAAGAGAAGGAATTCTTAACTTTTGAGACAGCATGTATGGATCTGGAGATTATTATACTCAGTGAAAGAAGCCAGTCAGAGAAAGAGAAAAACTATATGACCTCACTTATGTGTGGAATCTTGTGAACATTATCTGTCGAACAAAATAGAAACACAGGCATGAAGACATGGAACAGACTGACAGCGGTCAGAGGGGATGGGGGAGAGAGGGATTGGATGAAACTAACTGAAGGGATTAGCCAAAGAACATCCATGAACACAGATGGCAATGTGGTGAAGGCCAGAGGGTGCAGGGAAGACAGGTGCTATGTGAACAGGGTCAAAAGAAGGGAAAATATGGTATCTGTAATAGTGTCAAAAATAAAATAAAAACTTCTTGAAAGTATATTCCTATTTAGAGTTATCTCTTAATAGAAAATAAATAAGGGGCTATTGCTCTCAGATGGGATGGAGGGTGAGCTATGGGAGAGCAGGGTCATTCTGAAGGGAGTAGGGAGCCTCTGTGAAAGGTTGAGGGCAGGAGATTCTGTGCAGCCTTAGAAGGAGGCTGCACTGATAAGCAAGTCAGCAGATCATGATTCATGGATGGACAGGAGGCACCCAAGGGAAGACCAGGGGAAGGGTGTTGTCATGAGGTAAAATTCTGGGACGAGGCAGAAATCCTGGCCCCGGGAAGACTGAGATATCAATAAACCTCAGACAATCTCCAAATTATGCTTTATTCTCACTGTCACCTTCCTTCCTTAGGCCTGCTCTTGCCTGGGCACCAGGGTTCTACTAATTGTCATCTGAAAGAGTTCATTCATACTTAGAGGACAGATTAATTGTGAGGCAGAAGGTGGGCCATGGGCTAGAAAGGCAGGAAATATCATGGACTCCTGATGAATTCAGGCAAGGGGTCAAGACTCCACGATGCCACTTACTAGCCATGTATTCTTGGGAAAATTAGCAGGCACAATAGGCATCAGGTTCTTCCTCTGTGAAGTAAGTGGGTCTGATAAGCCCTGTCTTATAGGACTGCAGGGATGTGTGGAGTGTTTGTAAACCACCGTGCACAGTACCTAGTGGAGACTGAATCTGTAATGAATGGCAGTTATTTCTAATATCGTTTTTATCCCAGATACTTCCACTCTCGCCTCTGGCACTGTGATTACTTGTTTGTTATTAAGGTCATATTAGAAAATGTGCAGCTCAGTTGGGCACAGAACACCCAGTCGGCCAAAGAGAATACCCAATTCATGGATGTATGCTGACATTCAGGGGTGGGGAGCCTTCCCAGCTGGACACACACAAAGATGCCAAAAAGAGAATCTACTTACAACTCTTTCCCTCTGTCCAAGCTGCTCTTTCATCCAAACAAATGCTTTCATTCATTTCACCCCCACCCAAAATCTACCCCTTGATAATGATTGGCCAGAGTACACTCAAGATCATTAACATTTAATCCCAATTAGGCTCTCCCAGGCCATCATGTTTCTCATGGCTCAGTAACTCTATTTCTGTAGAAATCTGTGCAGATGATGGGTATAACACGCCTAGTGCTCATACTGTCCAATGGCACAGTGTCTGCGTGGCTCATGCCATGCACATCATTTTTTAATTAAGGTATTACATATGAGTCCTTATCCACCCATTGCCCTCCTCCAGCCCCCCACTCATGCCATCACCCCCCTGGCGTCTGTGTCCATTGGTTAGGCCTATATGCTTCATACAAGTCCTTTGGTTGATCTCTCCCCCTTACCTCCACCCTCCCCTACCTTCCCTCTGTGGTTTCATGGTCAGATCGATGCTTCTATGTATTTGGATGTTTTTGTCCATCCATTTGTTGTTCATTATATTCCATATATAAGTGAGATCATGTGATAATTATCTTTCTCTGACTGGCTTATTTGGCTTAACATAATGCTCTCCAGTTCCACCATGCTGTTGCAACTACGCTGCGGTAAAAATGAAGGCCATTCAAAATTGAGTGCTGTTCCCTGGAGGCCCACCACCTCACCTGTTCTGTTACTTGTTTGTAAGATTTAGGGGACACCTAACCCCTCCCTTATATGACTATAGCTCCTACACTATCATTCTGTGGGTGGGTGTGCCCTGCTTATGTTGGTGTCCCCACTACTAACACAGGATCTTCCAGAGGACATAGGCTCAGTGAATGTCTGGGGATTAAATGAACCACTGAGCAGGGGTCGTCTTTATACAGATGAAATCCCTCCACTTTCTTGCCGGAACCAAGGATCCTTCGATAAGTTGTTTCATGCAAAGGCAGACGAGAAGAGATAAGAATCAAAAATTAACAACCTTTTGCTATTATTTTTCTATTTATTAACTCCATTGCATGTACTGCCGAGTTCTTACACATTTCCAAGGAAATCCTTTTATAATGCCACGTTATCTATTTTGGGATCACAAACTAGGATGGAAAGTGTCCCAATTTTGGTTATACAATAGCAAATCTCTTACTCTTGAGCTGGACATGTAGAAATATATAATGTGATCAATGTCATTTACAAACTCACATGCTAAAAGTTTATGAAAGCTTCTATGAAAAGGGACATTCAAAAATTTCCTTAAAAATCGCAAAATAATAAATCACAAATTTCTCAATCATAATAGGAGCTCATATCTTTCCCTGGGCCTCACTATTAGTTTCTTCTCAAACATAGAGTTGAAAATTGGATGCACTTTCTGCCCAGCAAAAGAAGTTAATGCTCATGGGCCTGAAAAGTGCCTGGATTCAACTCTGGCTCAGGCATAGTGTCATTACTCAGGCCCTTCAAACAGGGATGAAAGGGAATAGGGATCCCTGTCATTAACGCCGAGCACAAACTGGAGGGTGTTCAACATGGTAGTCTCTGCATGTGCTCGGGAACCCCACAGGAACTCATAGCATGCAGGATCACTATTGGGCACCTGGCGGTACAGCAGGTACTGTTCCTGGACCCAAATTTTGGTGATGAGCTCCCTGGGCTCCCCATAGAGCCAATGCTCCTTCCCATCATACACCCCTAGAACATTCAGTGCTTCCCAGACTTTTTCCTCAGGGGCACAATCACCCTCTGAGGCGATCACCCACAGAACTGTGACCAGGAGGCCTGTGTTGGGATATCTGTGCCCATCACTCACCATCCCATCATAGCTGAGCCCCAAGGCAGTGGCCAGGACATAGGTGTGAGTACTGGGGTCCATTTCTTTCACAACAATACCAAAGCCCCACTGGATGCATTCAGTGGCTGCACTGAAAAGCTCAGGAAAGTGGTCCTGGTGCTCTTTGATGACACTACTCAGCATTTCTGCCTTGGTGGTCGGCTCCTTTGCACGATACTTAAGGAGTAGAAACTCCACCATTTCTACCATCTTCAAATGCAGTGCTTTGTGGAGCAAGGAATCGGCATCTTCATCAGGGCCTCCCTCAGTGTTTGGACCCTCCTCATCTTGGCTGCTGGAGCTCACATCGTCAGCGTGTCTCCATGGAAAGGCTGCCATGGCATGGGGGGAGGCACCCTGAGGACTCTGGGGAGGACTTGGTGTCTCAGCAGCAGACACCTCCTCTAGGCTGTCTATAAACAGGACTGAGGGGGAGGAAGACCAAGAGGAGGAGACAGACAGGGCCTCCTCCTCATCCTCCTCCTCCTCCTCCTCCTCCTGCATAGCCCAGAACAGTTCCTCTACCAACATGTCAGGGATCTCCATTGGGTCCAGATGGTCTTCCTCAGGCTTCCACGGCTCACTCATATGATGACCAGGCATGATGATTCATGCTCGAACAGTGACCGAGTGTGGCCAGAAGATGGGCGATTAGGACCCACGGGCCTGGGGGAAGGGGAGTATGAGAGGCATGAGCTGAGAAACACACCCTAGGCGACTCTGACAAAGGTGACTGCCAGGTCTCCCCTTTAGGGGTGTCCATGGGCCTCACAGGGCTCACTCCTGATCAGCCTGCCCACTAGGAGCCTGAAGTAGGAAGTGACATGACTGCTCAGGGTGTAGAAGGCCCAGCGCAGGGTTCTGTAGCTGACGGTGGGGTGTGGAGGTGTCAGGCAATGTGGGGTCCCCTCTGACAGTGGTGGCGAGCCCATGGGGACATATTCATGGTCGGAACCTCACCTTAATTCCTAGCACTTCCTGGCCTCCTGCTGCTCTGTGACCTGAGAATATGTAGCATAAACCAAGGCCTTCACCTCCTTCTATCCGGGGGCTCTGCTGGTGGGAAAAACGGAGCACCTCAGGATGCACATGGCAATCACAGTCCTGGAACCCCAATGCTGACAGGAGGGGCAGCAGGACTCTGTGAGGTCCCCTCTGTTGTGGGTGGGAGGTTCCTCCTTGCACATGTAGGATCCTCACCCTTCCCCTGCCAGGGCCAGGCCCCTCACTGCCTTCTGCTGGCCTGAGGTCAAACTCTCAGAACAAGACCACACACACCTGACACTTGAGTGAAGAAAATGAGGGGGTCCCTCTCCCAGAGGATCAAGAAGGGGTGACTGAAGATTTGAGTCCATCTACGCTGGGTTAAGGCTCTGATCACTTCTCACCATGACCCACTGCAGGGTTTCAGACACTCTCTCTGCTGACTGAGCGCAATCTACTTAGACTTAGGGTGCACCTCCCTGAGATACAGGAGTAGGGAAGTGAGCTGAGGTAATCCAGGCCCTATTCCGAGTTTCCCCATTGCTGACAGAGGAGGCAGGGTAAGTCTGGGTTCCCATGTGCTCTGCTCCCCCTCAGTGCTCACCTTGATTCTTGGCAGGAACTGGGACTCGTCTCTCTGTTGACAAAATTTGGATCCTGGGGATGATATGACGTATGGTCTCACACCAAGGTCCTCACCTTGCTGATAGCTCTGAGACAAAAGTGAACAGGAGCTCCATCTGCCCCCACCCCTGTCCAGGTTATCACACAACTGACACCAGGGCCTGGGCCCATCCATTCCGGGTAGAGTTCCCGTAGTCTGGCCTCAGGATACTTGCCTTTCTTCCTGGACTGGCCTGGGTCTGAATCCAGCTGACTTGATTTCACGCTGAATAACTGTCCTCAGTGACAAAAGCTCAGGACGAGCAGGCATGTGGAAATGGAGAGCATGTCACACCCAGGTAACCCTGCCTGGGGAATCTGGATGCTGAGGACAGGACACTCCCTGATGCTGAGGGCTCTCTTCTTTTCTCAGGGAGCTCATAGCTGCAGTTTTCCACAAGAAAGCATTCACACCTTTATGACCCTTCCACAACCTCAGCTCATCTGTGCATGAACTGAAGCCATTCCCTCTGACCAAGGCCCTGTCCTTCCAGAGTGCCCTCAGACAAACGTGAGGAGGAACCACCCCTGCCGACCCATGCCAGGCCTTTCCCAGGGCTGACAACAGCACAGACTGGGTTCAGGGCACCCAATGTCTGGAGTGTGGTATCCTCTTTCTTCCCTGTGCTACCTAGGCTTACTCAGAGAGTGCCTGGGACATTTCCCTTCTGCTGAACTGAGAGTGAATACTGCAGGCCATGCCCTCCATCTCTCTGAGACCTCCAAGGTGGATTTTAAGACACACCACATTGACTATCGTGCCGAGTGTGCCAGTTGTGCCTGCAGAGCCTAAGCCAGCCTGTCGCTGTGTTTACTGGGGTGGGAAGTACCATCATCCTGCCTCAAGACCCACACTTTAATTACCAGCATTGCCTGCCACACCTCCCACGTTGCCGTGAATCCAGAACCTTGAAGACAATGCCCTCACCTCCCTTTGCCACTGCTAAGGTAGAAGTCTGGAAGCAACCCAAATCCCCAGCCCTACCATGAGGCTTGCAGGTGCTGCTGGCAGGAACAGGCACACTTCGGATACTTACGGCTCTAGCCAAGCCTCAGGCATACAGACATCCAGGTGTGCTAGGGGGCTTCCTGAGTCCTACCTCGGGTCCTCACCTGGTATCCTGGCAGAGCCCTGCAGCCCCCTTCTTTGCCTACCTGGAGCCTGACCCCTCAGAGCTCAGGGGGTGGAGTCCGCTTGTCTTCCTGCAGGATCCTCACCGTGACTCCTGGCTGGAGCTGGAACCTCCTGTCAACCTGAGAGGCCCAAGTCAGGAAGAGAGCAAGTGGTCATGGACCAGGGACTTCCAAGGGTTCACAGTAGGGGTAATGTGGGGCATCCCTGTTGTGGTGTCCAGGGTCCCTCAGTCTTCCCTTTGCATGTTCACCTGGACTTGGGGCAAGACCCGGGTCCTCCCCTCTGCCACATATGTCATTCCCCTGAATTCCAAGGGCTGACATCAGGTCTGGGCTTCTGCGGTTCCTCTCTGCATGGTCATCCACCATAGGGCCTCCCAACACTTTGAGCAGGGCAGACTTCTGTGGACTCCCCTCCAGTTAGGGTTCCTGGATTCCCCCAGTCCTCCCTGGGGGTCCTCACCTTGACTGTTCCCTCTGCCCACCTGAGACCCTGCTCCTTACACCGAACCCCAGAGCCTGTCAGATCCGGATGCAATAGTCAGGAAAAGCACCTTGACTCTGGGCAGTGCTTCTGCATCCCTTCTGTGGACCTGAGTGAGGCCTCACATGATTTACCAAGTTTCCAGTCTCCCTCTGACCTGCATGCGGAAGTCACGAGACACCTCACAGGGTCATCTGACATGGACTCCTCCATGGCTAATATCAGGGGAGGCCCATAATGGGTTCCCCTAAATTGTGGGGTCCTGGTCCCCATCTTCTCTTCTTCAGCGGACTTGTGGCACTGCTCCTTACCCTGAAACCCAGTCTCTCACACCTGATGCAGAAGTCACCCCATCCTGTAGTACCCCGCCCACTCTGGTCCTCCCCGGACTGAGGATTCTGAGGTCCAGGGCCCCCAATCTCCCTCAGGGACCACAACTTGACAGCGGCAGGACCTGGGGGCCCCCTCTGCTGCCTGAAGCCCTGCTCCTTCTACCAAACCCCCCAGTGTCTCTCAGACCCAATGCAGAAATCACAAAGCACAATGTGTGAGATCACCCCTCCCCCACCCCAGGAGGCCTGCCCGATGGACACCCTTGTGGGGTCCAGGCCCCCCAGTCTCCCTCAGGTTCCCACACTGACGCCGGGCAGGTCCGGACCCCCTCTGCCGACCTGAGATGCTGCTCTGACACGGAGCCGCCCGAGGGTCTCAGAGCACGAGGACCCGGAAGTCAGTCCTGACCACTCGTGGTCATCCCGCGCCTTGGGGCTCCCGGGACTGACGGCTCTGGACCCAGAGTCACCATGTCCTCCCCACGGCCTCACCATGAGGCCTGCAGGTCCTAGGACCCTCCCTCTGTGAACCGCGAGGCCGGACCCCCACACGGAGGCCCTCACCCCCGAGACCCCAGTGGAGGCCTGTGGGCATACCTCCCCAGGGCTCCCAACTCGGGCTGAACTAGCTCCCCGGGTACCTCCGTCTGGTCCTCACCCTGATCCCAGGCAGAGCCTGGGCCCCGCCGACCTGAGGAGGCTCCCCTCAGCGCCTGTACCGTCTACCGACCCGAAGCCGGCCTCCCAAAGATGGCACTCAGCTCCCTCAGACTTCTCAGGCGGAAGTCCATGAGTCAGTGACATCACTTCCGGAAACCAATTGTGTGGTCACCCAGGACACTTGACAGGGGCGGAGTTCTGCTCCTTTGTGCCCCGCCCGCCCCTTCTGGTCCCTATCTGGGCTGAATGGCCTGGGCCACCACCCTGTGCTGACCTGGGTCTGTGCCCCGCAGGCCAAGTGCCCTGAGACAAACCTGTGGAGGAACTACCTCTGCCGACCCATGCCGAGCCTTACCCAGGACTGATAGCAGCACAGACTGGGTTCAAGGCACCCACTGTTTGGAGTGTGGTATCCTCCTTCCACACAACCCATGCACAGTGGGAGAGTGCCTGGGACCGTTCCCGTCTGCTGAACTGAGAGTGAATACTGCAGGCCATGCCCTCCATCTCTCTGAGACCTCCAAGGTGGACTTTAAGACACACCACGTTGACTATCGTGCCCAGTGTGCCAGTTGTGCCAGCAGACACTAATCCAGCCGGTCCCTGTGTTTACTGGGGTGGGAAGTACCATCATCCTGCCTCAAGACCCACACTTTAATTACCAGTATTGCCTGGCACCCCTCCCACGTTGCCCTGAATCCAGAACCTTCAGGACAATTCCCTCGCCTCCCTTTTCCACTCCTAAGGTAGAAGTCTGGAAGCAACGCAAATCCACAGGCCTACCATGAGGCTTGCAGGTGCTGCTGGCAAGTACAGGCACACTGCGGACACTTATGGCCCTGGCCAAGCCTCAGGCATGCATACTTCAAGGTGTGCTAGGGGGCTTCCTCAGTCCTCAGACCACGAGAACCCGGAAGCCAGTCCTCACCACTCTTGGTCATCCCGCGCCTTCGGGCTCCCGGGACTGACTGCTCTGGCCCAGAGTCACCTTGTCCTCCCCACGCCCTCACCATGAGTCCTGCAGGTCCTGGGACCCTGCCCATGGGTAGGAGACCCAGCCAGAGAGAAAGGGAGGGAATGCAGAGTTGCTGGGCACAGGGACTGTCAGGACACTGGATTGGGAAGAGAGTGCACAGGTGGCAGCTTTAATGTCCTCAGAGCCTGGTCTTTGAGATTGGGTGTGTTTTCATAAACACGAGGACAGAATAGCTGATATCAGGTTCATGGACTTTAAAGACAGGAGGGGAAAGACAAGCAGAGTGGGGGTGCTCATGTCGAGTGTGGTAACGAGGCCCAGGGCCTATGATGATGATGTGTAGCCACCGGTTCTGACTATCCTCTTAATGGGCAGGTACTCACAGCCCTATGGAGACTGAGCTCCGCCAGGTACTAGGACCCGGCTGAATCCGCAGGCTGTGTTTCTGCTCCTGTGACTGCACAGCTCTGAGGAGGTACGACCCCCTTCCCCAGGTACAAGGAAGAGAGGCAAGAACAGCGGGTGAGGTAGTCAGGGCCCAAGATCATGGGCCATATTTTGATCCCTAGGTGCCACCTTCGCAACTGTAGAATGTGGTGACAATGGCACTGCCCACCCAGTTATTTGAGGCTTTAATTCTAGGATCGGTGGATCATGCCCATCCCAGGGCCTGATAGGGGCATGCTGTTTGGGTTCTAGTGCCAATTGTTCCTGGTCCTGTTATTCCTGTCTCTAGGCTGCAGTGGGGACCAGGTGTGCCTGCTGAGAGCGGATAGTATTGGTGCAGCCAGGGAATGGAGGAGGGTGGCTCCCAAAGTGATCGAGTGTAGACACCTGGCTGGAGGATCTGAGCTCGCACAGGGGTATCCCAGGGCCCAGCTGAGGTTTGATTATAAGGATTTACAATCAGGAGCCTTGGAAGAGGGACCAGGGTGCATGGGGACTGTAGCACCTTGGGGTGAAAAGAGGAGGGAGCTGACAGTCTTGGAGGAGGGGGGAAGAAACAAAACCCAGGAGGGTCTTTGCTGGGAGAGGACTAGAACCCACTCACCCGGTGTGAAGCCAAAGCTCCCGTTCTCCCACATCTGTGCTCCCCTGGTCTCAGTGACCTTCTTTGTGGAACTGAACACACCCTGTCCTGAGTGCCTCTCCTTACCTGTCGCCACCTTCTTCCTTGAGCTCCCCAAAGACTCCATCTGATGGACGAGGCATCTGCATCACCAGCCCTTTCCATGGGGCCTGGCAGCTGAGTGCGTGGGGATAGGAAGAAGGAGCCAACACTCTCTGCTCTCCCACCATCCCTGTCAGTGGGGTTCCAGGGCCCCAGGGGACACTGGGGGAAGAGGTCAGCCCACAGACCATGAACACGGAGGGCTGATGCATGATGCTTATTGACATTCACACTTTTGGGTTTCCACAGCCCACGTGAGGCCCACGGACCTCTGGGGAGATGGAGTTCTCCTGCCTCTCCTGGCAGCCTTATGCAGGCTTGGTCTTAAATGGGGCCATGACTCTGGAGACTTGTTGGCGACCCTACGGAGCTGCCACAGGAACTGCACCATCGCCATCCACATTGCTCACAGGGACTGGGAAGAGCCCTCTGGCTGGAGCTGCTGCTGGAGAGGCTGGGCTGGAACCCCATGTAGATTCAGACTCTCCTCCCAAAGGGAGAAATATGGGAGAGGAGTGAGCGCTGGCAAGGCCTGACACCCTGAGAGCTGCTCACACTCCTCCAAGAATACCCCCAAGGACCTTGCTCAGGAGTTTGGGGCTTGTTTTCTTTTGAAGCTGTGGAGATGGGGCTGTAGTTTGTGTAAGCAGCACACCTTCAAAGAGGCAACAAGGGGCCCAGGCTTGGGTTCCGTGGGCCGAGTTCCTATGATTTGGGTGAACCCTTCTGTCTATATTGAGTCTCAGTTCCTGTTGGTTATCTGAGAGGCAGGAACAGGTTCAAGTTTACATGTGGCGTTGTCTATGTGTTGTGTTTTTTTTGTTTGTTTGTTTGTTTAGTGTGAGTGTGTGTGTGTTTTTTACTGTTCTGAAAACCAGAGTATGTTTTTATTTTTATTCATTTTTTATTTTTCCCTCCTCTCCATTACTTTTTTTTTAATTGCTTAAAGTATTACTCAGGGTATTACATATGTGTCCTTCTTTTCCCCCCTCCCTTGACAGGCCCTTAGCCTCCCCTCTCCCCCAATGTCTTATGTCCATTGGTTATGCTTATATGCATGCATACAAGTCCTTTGCTTGATCTCTTACCCCCTCCTCCTGCCCCCCAACCCTCCCCGGCCTTCCTACTGCAGTTTGACAATGTGTTTGAGGCAGCTCTGCCTCTGTATCTATTATTGTTCAAAAGTTTATAATGGTCTCTATTATCCAGGAATGAGTGAGATCATGTGGTATTTTTCCTTCATTGGCTGGCTTATTTCACTTCGCATAATGCTCTCCAGTTCCATCCATGCCATTGCAAATGGTAAGAGTTCCTTCCTTTTTACAGCAGCATAGTATTCCATCGTGTAGATGTACCACCGTTTTCTAATCCATTCATCTACTGATGGGCACTTAGGCTGTTTCCAGATCTTAGCTATGGTGAATTGTGCTGCTATGAACATAGGGGTGCATCTATCCTTTCTGATTGGTGTTTCTGGTTTCTTGGGATATATACCTAGAAGTGGGATCACAGGGTGAGATGGGAGTTCCATTTTCAGTTTCTTGAGGAAACTCCATACTGTCTTCCATAGTGGCTGCACCAGTCTGCATTCCCACCAGCGGTGCACAAGTGTTCCTTTTTCTCCACATCCTCTCCAGCAGTTGTCGTTTGTTGATTTGTTGATGATAGCCAGTCTGACAGGTGTGAGATGGTACCTCATTGTTGCTTCGATTTGCATCTCTCGGATGATTAGTGACTTTGAGCATGTTTTCATATGTCTCTTGGCTTTCTGAATGTCTTCTTTTGAAAGGTGTCTATTTCGGTCCTTTGCCCATTGTTTGATTGGATTGTTTAACTTTCTTTTGTTAAGTTGTATGAGTTCCATATAAATTTTGGAGATTAGGCCCTTATCAGATATGACATTGGCAAATATGTTTTCCCACACAGTGGGTTTTCTTGTTTTTTTGTTGATGGTTTCTTTTGCTGTGCAGAAGCTTTTTATTTTGATGTAGTCCCATTTGTTCATTTTCTCTTTAGTTTCAAGTGCCCTAGGAGCTGTATCAGTGAAGAAATTGCTTCGGCATATGTCTGAGATTTTGTTGCCTTTGGATTCTTCTAGAATTTTTATGGTTTCCTGTCGTACATTTAAGTCCTTTATCCATTTTGAGTTTATTTTTGTGTATGGTGTAAGTTGGTGGTCTAGTTTCATTTTCTTGCATATATCCGTCCAATTTTCCCAACACCATTTATTGAAGAGACTATCTTGGCTCCATTGTATGTTCTTGCCTCCTTTGTCAAATATTAATTGAGCATATTGGTTCGGGGTGATTTCTGGGCTCTCTATTCTATTCCATTGATCTATATGCCTGTTCTTGTGCCAGTACCAGGCAGTTTTGAGAACAGTGGCTTTGGAATACAGCTTGATATCTGGTATTGAGATCCCACCAACTTGGTTCTTTTTCAGGATTGCTGCAGCTATTCGGGGTCTTTTTTTTTTTTTATTCCAGATGAATATTTGGAGAGTTCGTTCTAGATCTGTGAAGTATGCCGTTGGTATTTTAATGGGAAGTGTGTTGAATTTATAGGTTGCTTTGGGTAGTATGGACATTTTAGTGATGTTGATTCTTCCAATCCATGAACATGGTATGTTCTTCCATCTGTTTATGTCTTCCTCTAGCTCTTTTTTCAACGTCCTGTAGATTTCTGAGTAGAGATCTTTTACCTCTTTAGTTAAGTTTATTCCTAGGTAGCTTAATTTTTTTGGTGCGATGGTAAGTGGGATTGTTTTTATAATCTCTCTTTCTGAAAGTTCACTATTGGTGCATAGAAATGCTCAGATTTCTTGGGCTTAATTTTGTATGCTGCTACATTGCCAAATTCATGTATTAAGTCTAGTAGCTTTTTGATGGAGTCTCTAGGGTTTTGTATGTATAATATCATGTCGTCTGCAAGTAAGGACAGTTTTGCTTCCTCTTTTCCAATTTGGATGCCTTTTATTTCTTCTTCTTGCCTAATTGCAATGGCTAACACTTCCAGTACTATGTTGAACAATAGTGGTGAGAGGGGGCATCCCTGTCTTGTTCCTGTTCTTAGGAGAAATGGTGTTAGTTTTTGTCCATTGAGTATGATGTTGGCTGTGGGCCTGTCATATATGGCTTTTATTATGTTGAGGCATGCTCCTTCTACTCCCACCTTACTGAGAGTTTTTATCAAAAATGGGTGTTGAATTTTGTCAAATGCTTTTCTGCATCAATTGATATGACCATGTGGTATTTTTCTTTCAATTTGTTTATGTGATGTATCACGTTTATTGATTTGCGGATATTGTACCATCCTTGCATCCCTGGGATAAATCCTACTTGGTCATGGTGTATGATCTTTCTGATGTACTGCTGGATCCGATTTGCTAAGATTTTGTTGAGGACTTTGGCATCTATGTTCATGAGGGATAATGGCCTGTAATTCTCTTTCATTGTGTTGTCTTTACCTGGTTTTGGTATTAGGGTGATGATGGCTTCATAGAATGAGCTTGGAAGTGTTCCTTCCTTTAGAATTTTTTGTAATAGTCTGTGGAGGATAGGTTTTAGTTCTTCCTTGAATGTTTGGTAAAACTCCCCTGGGAAGCCGTCTGGTCCTGGGCTTTTGTTTGATGGAAGCTTTTTGATGACTGCTTCAATTTCTTCCCTAGTTATTGGCCTGTTGAGATTTTTAGATTCTTCCTGATTGAGTTTTGGAATGTTGTATTTTTCTAGGAATTTGTCCATTTCCTCCAGGTTGTCTAGTTTGTTGGAGGAGAGCTGTCCATAGTATTTTTTAACAATCATTTGTATTTCTGTGGGTTCTGTTGTGATTTCGCCTCTATCGTTTCTGATTTTGTTTATTTGGGTCCTCTCTCTTTGCTTCTTGGTGAGTCTGGCTAGAGGTTTGTCAATCTTGTTTATCTTTTCAAAGAACCAGCTCTTCGTTTCATTGATTTTCTGTATTATTTTTTTGGTCTCTATGTCATTTATTTCTGCTCTAATCTTTATTATGTCCTTCCTTCCACTCACTCTGGGCTTTTTTTGTTGCTCTCCTTCTAATTCTTTGAGTTGAAGAGTGAGATTTTTTACTACCATTTTTTCTTGTTTTTTTGAGATAGGCCTGTAGAGCTATAAACATCCCTCTCAGGAAGGCTTTCATTGTGTCCCATAGGTTTCGGATTGTTTTGTTTTCATTGTCATTAGTTTCCAGGATGTTTTTAATTTCTTCTTTGATCTCATTGGTAACCCAATCAATATTTAATAACATGCTATTCAGCTTCCAGATGTTTGAGTATTTTGGGTTGTTTTAATTGTAGTTTATTTCTAATATTATGCCATCGTGGTCTGAGAAGATGCTCTTCATGAGTTCAATCTTCTTGAATTTGGGGATACTCTGCTTGTGACCCAATATATGGTCTATTTTTGAATATGTCATATGAGCACTTGAGTAGAATGTATATTCCGTGGCTATGGGGTGAAGTGTTCTGAAGATGCCTATTAAGTCCGTCGCATCTAGTGAGTCATTTAGGATTGCTGTTTCTTTGCTGATTGTTTGTCTAGAGAACTTATCCAGTGCTGTCAGTGGTGTATTAAAGTCCCCTACTAAGATTGTATTGTTATCGATCTCTCCTTTGATATCTTCCAGGAGTTTTTTTATGAATTTGGGTGCTCCTGCATTGGGTGCATATATGTTTACCAGGGTTATATCTTCTTGTTGTATTGATCCCTTTAGTATTATGAAGTGGCCTTCCTTATCTCTTGTTATGGCCTTCACTTTGAGGTCTATTTTGTCCGATATAAGTATTGCTACCCCAGCTTTCTTTTCCTTTCCATTTGCCTGAAAGATATTTTTCCATCCTTTCACTTTCAGTTTGTGTGAGTCCCTTCTAATGAGGTGGGTCTCTTGTAGACAGCAGATGTATGGGTCATGTTTTTTAATCCATTCAGCCACTCGATGTCTTTTGGTTGGAGCATTTAGTCCATTTACGTTTCAAGTTATTATTGAAAGGTACTTGTTTGTAGCCGTTTCTTTTTTTGTGTGTGGCTGTTTTCTTTCTGAGCTTTTTATTTCTTCATTTTACACCAGTCCCTTTAGCATTCTTTGCACTGCTGGCTTCGTGGTGATAAACTCCCTTAGCCTTTTTTTGTCTGTGAAGCTTCTTATTTCCCCTTCAAGTTTGAATGATAGCCTTGCTGGATAGAGTATTCTTGGATTCAGTCCTTTGCTTTGCATCACTTTGTAAATTTCCGTCCATTCTTTTCTGGCCTGATGTGTTTCTGTTGAGAAATCATTTGATAATCTAATGGGAGATGCCTTGTATGTAACTTTCTGTCTCTCTCTTGCAGCCTGTAAGATTCTCTCTTTGTCCCGAACATTTGCCATGGTAATTATGATGTGTCTTGGTGTGGGTCTTTTCGGGTTCACCTTGTGTGGGACTCTGTGGGCTTGTGTGACTTTTTTCTTCCCCACCTCAGGGAAGTTTTCTGATATTATTTCTTCGAATCGGTTTTCTAATCCTTGTTCATCTATCTGTTGTTCTGGCACCACTATTATTCGTATGTTGTTTCGTTTCATGTTGTCCCAAAGCTCCCTTAGGCTCTCCTCCTGTCTTTTAATTTTTTTTCTCCAATTGCAGTACATTTTGCATGTGTTTTGCTTCCTTGTCTTCTAATTCACAAATTCGGTCCTCCACTTCTCCTAGTCTACTGTTGATACTTTCAGTGGTGTTTTTTATTACAGCTATATCACTCTTCATTTCTTCTTGGGTCTTAAGTTGTTGATATTTTAATCTGTTCCTACTAGCTTCTTCCATATGTTATTGACTTTTTTCATCTGTTTCTTCTTGCTTCTTGCATAGGTAGTTGAATTTTTCATCTGTTTCTTCTAGCTTCTTGCAGAATTAGGGCATAAGGAAGAAAGAAGAGAAAAAGATAAAAGAGATAAAAGAAAAGAAATAAAAGTAGGGAAGAAAAAAAGAGTGCAAAAATGAAAATTGGAAAAAATAGTTGGATTGAAAAGAGAAAAAAAAAGAGCGAAAAGAGAGAATGAAGTAGAAGAGGGGTAGAGGCTATGTGTATTAGGAGAAAACTCCTATAGTACTGCCACTAATTCCAACAAATTCCAGCAACAGCTCCCTGGAGAGGAATGCAAACTAGAAACAACCAATAATATCAAGAGAGGCAAGGGAAAACAGAAGCACAAAAATAACCTGCGGAGGGCGGGGTGGGGGGGCGGGGTGGAGGAGGGAGGGGATAAAACAGCAGAAAAAAAGAAAAAGCAAAAGCAAAACAGCCTCACAACCAGTCCTAAAAAGCACACACACACACACAGACACAAAAAAACAAACAACAACAACAACAAAAAAAGCCAATATACTAAAAAATCAAGCAAACAGCAACAAAACAATAGAAAGATAAGAGAAGGAAAAAAAATTTGGATAGTGAAGAAAGATAAGGGATATGTGTATAAGGATTTAGAGCAGTGGATTGGAAATAGGATATATAAGTAGGATGAAACTTTGACAGGACGTAAACAGAAGGAATAGGGAAAATCTAAAGCAGGAATAGGGTAAGAGAAACAGGACAACAAAAGAGGAAAAGTGAGGGAGAGGGTTTTAGCATAGAGGTAAAATTGAGGTAGGGAAAATTGATGTTAAAGGAATGATGAAAATAGAATAGAGAACACTAATCCCCAAATAAAATAAAGAGAAAATAAAATGGCACTTTAAAAAATGGTAAAATGGTAGCAGCAATAATACTGGTTAAAAATAAAAATGTAGTAATTAAAAGGGTAAAATCAGGTGATGGAAAAAGAAGAACAAAAATTGGTTTCTTAGTTAAAAGGTGAAAAAAGAAAAAAGAAGAAAAAAAATTGCAGTAGTGAAGGTCCTTCGGTTCTTCTACTCGTCAGTCTGGCTCGCCTTAGTCCTGTCAGGTATTCAGGAGAGTGTTGAATTTCCCTGTGATACACTGTTCCTCTGTGTTGTAAACCACAGTCCTGATTTTAAAGCAGGCCGTATTGGTGTCCCAGACTGCCTTAACTTGTATTTAGCTAAGAGTCAGATTGTGGCTCAGCCTCTGGGTGGCAGTGTTTTTGGGGTTGGCCTCTGAGACTATAGGGCCTCTCTGTCCAGTAGCTTGGGTTTATCGTCTCTATTGCACTTAAAACTGGTGTGGGGAAGTCCACTGCCCAGAGCTGCTTCCTTAATAGTTACCCGCTCTGTGTTGTTGCTGGGATTGAAAATCCCTCTGTAGGCCAGACGCTGTTAACTCCCAGGGACTGATCCGATTATTTAGTACTTGATCTCATTCAGGGTGGAATCTGGGTGTGGCTGTGCTCCTTGCCTGGGGGCTGGGGAGAGGAGTCTCACTCCCCGGAAAGAATGGCTGCCCCAGTCCTGGGCTCAGGGGTGTCTCAGCACTCAATTCGCTGCCACCTCTCCCGGCCCCCGCCCCTCTCCTCAGTCTCTCCCCAGATTCCACTAGTCCGCACCTTCTCCCTCTCTTCAGCACAGGTGAGTGTCTGTATCCAAAATGTCTTATGAACTGGATTCAGTGAAAACAAACAAACAAACGCTCGCCGCGGAAATCAGGAAGGCTTAGTTTCTATAAGCTCTTCTCTGACCGGCACTGCATGGTCTGGTCAGCTCTTCAGGCTGCCCAGATTAGGCTCAGTCCTCCGTGAACACAGAACCCAGATCTCAAATCCCCTGACGCCAGGAATCCCGTGGATCTCCTTTCCCCAGTCAGGGGCTGTGCCTGGCCCAACGGTCACGGCTGTCTGCCATGTGGTCTCCCTCCGACCCTCTGGGCTCAGGGGTCTGGCAAACTTTCCTGCCCAAAACCCTGGGTTTATTTTTATTTTTTTACCTTTCCAGGGGAGTTCTGCCCTTCCCGGCTGCAAACCCTCTCACCACTCTATGTGTTTGTATGATTGTTTATGTGTGTATACAAACGTGTGTGTGTGTGTGTGTGTGTGTGTGTGTGTGAGTGTTTGTGTGTGTGTTACAGACCAGGGTCAGCTGCACAGCGCACAGAGAACATTGAGTAGCCTCCAGACTCAGGCTGTCTGCCTAACTTCACACACCTGCCCCACCCCCACTGCCCATGGCATCCTGGGCCCTTTCGCTCACCCTTCAGTGGTTGAGGTCCCACACTCGCTCCTTGCACCTGGTAAAGAGCTTGGGACCTGATTGCCTGTGGGTTCCCCATAGCAGCCAGGGCCGTTCTGAGCTGTACATGCTGCCCACAGTAGTTGTGCTGGCACCTGCCCATTAGTGGACCAGACTGTCTCCTCTTCATTTCCCTCTCTCCCACGGCCTCACCCAGAATTCCCTGAACAAAGTTTGACACATCAGAAGTGCTCAGTCAGAGGTTCCCAGCTCACTCCACGTCCCTTTGGTGAAATCAGCTTAGCCTCTAGTGCAGTGGTTCTCAACCTTGTCTGCACATTAGAATCACCTGGGCATCTTTTTAAAATCCTGATTCCTGGGCCTCATCCTCCAGAAATTCTGTTTCTTTGTTATGGGGTGGGGCTACAACATTAGTAACAAACAGAATTTCTGGAGGATGAGGCCCAGAAATCAGGATTTTAAAAAGATGCCCAGGTGATTCTAATGTGCAGCCAAGGTTGAGAACCACTGCATGGGGGAAACTCTGAATAACTCTTTCCTCTCACAGGAATCCTTTGGTTTATGGAAGGAAAAAACATCTCAATGTTTCTCTAGTGGTTCCTAGCGCTCCTTGACTTTGGGGAATCTTTTCAGGCCCAGTAAATGTAGCTCCTGTGGAGGTTGTGGAACTGGAAAAGCAGGCTGTACTGTCCAACCTGAAGCAGAAGTACCCAACTTCACTTTCAAAACCCAGGTGGTTACTGGAGCCCATAACCAGGAAAGGGGGAAAGGATATCTTCCTGGTAGGAATCCCACAGCACCTGTCCCCTAGGGGCAGGAGGACTCCACAGGAAGTTCACTGAGAATCCAGCTGAATCATGACCATCAACGGGCCATCATGCCGCAGATGTAGAACTGAATTGGCACCACCGTGGAGAACACTACCCACCATCTGCTGTTCAACTAAACAGATTGCTGTGCCCAGAAGTAGGCGACTGTCCTTGTGAGATGCCTCTCTGAGCTCATTGACTGTCTCAAGGACTCTGAGCTTTAGGGAAAAGGGAAAGCTGCTAGGAAAGATCTTGGTGCTATCACTCATTTTGGCCCTGCTTATTCCTGCAATGTACAAAGAGAAATGTTTTAGGAGAATGGGTTAGTGTTTAGGACTCCCTTATACAGTCTCCCCCTCTCTGTGTGGTCAAACTCCGAGAACACTTCAGGAGCACCCAGGTGTCATTGTGGGAGGTCTGGGAGCGGGCACTGAATGACTGCCATTGCCAGAGGGTGACCAGCAGGGATGAGCTCATTCACCTTGAGGGAGACACCAGACTTTGAAAGAAAACACCTGTCTGTCCTGGCCAGTGACTGGTCTGCTGTAAAAGTCTCCCTTGGCTCATGAGGGCTTGTATTACACATGTTGTATCACTACCTCGTGACACAAGAACAGATCTGAAGTACAGCTCTGATGGAAAAGTGATGGGTAGAGGTTTTGTTTTTTGTTTGTTTGTTTGTTTGTTTTTTTCTGTGTGAGCAATCTTTATTTGGGTCCCTACTAGCAGGGTTAGTAATGGTTGTTACTGGTGAGGATGATGGGCTTTCTCCCATACGTTGACTGGAATGGCCCATCTTCTGAGCCAGACTGCCTCTGTCATACACCGCTTAGCAGATGGAGTGGCCAGGTTCTAGGTGGACCTCTCTTCAAGGCCCCTGGAACTTGGGCTAGAGATACTCAGATGCTGATCAGAAACTTCCTGGCATCATAGGGGGGCCCGTGAGTAAAGACCCTCCTGTTTCAAGTTGCATGACTAATGTAAGGTGATTCCACCAAGGTCACGAGCCTGGCAGTTCTTGTCCTGTCCAGTAGGCAAGGCTCAGGGGACCAGATCTTCCTGGGCTTGCCTCAGGACTAACTAGCCAGTTCCTTGTCTGAGTATGTGAAAATGAAAGGGGACAATGGGAACAAAAGCCTGTCCAGGCCAGGATTTCTAGTCTCCTCAGGCTCATCTGACGAGATGTGTGGCACGGAAACAGAAGAACACGGACTCACAAATATCATTGTGCTGTTTATTTTCATTCATGGAGTTTTGCCTTTCTTTATTAAAGCCTACATGGATTCGTGGGTACAAACTGGTGATTGTTTTCTGTCACCTGTGATCTTATAGGCCTGCATTGCCCTTGAACTGCTCACAGAGTGAACAGTTGCCATATACGGAGTCCTCCCCCTCCTAGTCCTTATCAGGTTCCTTGGGCTGGGTCATGACTGAAAGGTCAGCCATTTCCAGGGTTCAACCCCAGCAGGTCCAGGGGTTCCCAACGGCATAGACGGAGTCGGCAAAGAAGGAAGGACACGGAGACAGTGTTCAGTTGATCAGCAGCCTAGCCAGGATCTCCAGCCTGGATCTCAGCCAAGTTCTGGTCTGGATCTCCAGAGTGGTTCTGGTTTTTATTGTCTTGTTACATCCGTATTTATACCAGTTGATTTTAATCCTGTCAATTTCTATTACAAAGGTTAGGGCGTTTCTTATCTCCATTCCAGGGAGTAAAGATTATGTAGCTTAAGCATGATTGTTTGTAGTTAAAGCGATTAACTACCCGCCTGGCACTTAGTTAAGTAGTTTCATCCCCTCCCTAACTTCTGGGATAAATCCCTACCTGGGGAAACAACCTTTCTCGGACAGGTGACCTTGGTTAAAACACACAGCGCTAAGGGGAGCAAACATATTAAGAACAGTATGCTATATACGCCAGGTCCCTTGAAACATATGCTGTGCAGATGTTTCTTTCCTGCAGCGACTGTGTCAAGCAGCAAGGATGGACCGACTTCCGGCAATTCCCCCTTTTTTATTTTTTAAATGATAGTGCATGCAAATCAGTGGCCACCTCTCAGATTGGGCCGTTTACAACTCGGGAGAAGACTGGCAAGCAATGACAGTGAGCATAACTATAAACATAGTGGATGGATTGCACAAGGAGCCCCATTCCTGTAGAAGGTTGCCGGCCTCTTCAGTCAAGGGATTACAGCTGTCCTCAAGTTGTTGGTTTGATTGTCTTTGTTGGTCTGGCTAGCAGGCGGCATCACTGGCGACAGGCTTCCCGAAGCGTCAGCAAGTTGAAGGGCTGCATCAATGGGTCCATCAGGGCCGTGGTTGATGGTGGTGTCGATGTCCGAGGAGGAGTAAGCTGTGCCCTCTGGATCCAGCTGATATGGAAAATGGAGGGTAGTAGAAAAAGAAGAGAAAGCAAAAGAACTACAAGGCATGGAAGTGTTTAGAAAAAAGAGGGAGAAGAAAGGGAAGAAGGCAGCATCCTGACACAGCCCTTTCCTGCAGCTTCCCCTTTCCCTGTGGTCCCAGGTAGAAATGGGAAACAAGTCCTGTTGCAGTGAGAGGGCAGCTGCTGTCAGCCAGTCTCTGTCTTTACCTGGGTCCCGATCTGAGCTGGGCATGGGAAGCAGGAAGCAGCCATGGGGACAGGAGACCTTCCTCAGAAGGGGCGAGTGTTCAAGCCCCTGCACCATTGGGGAGGGGGGTCTGTGCCCCACCTTTGTTGCACCCCAAGTTTTCTCCTACTGGCCCCCGACTGTGCCTGTCTTAGGTTGCCCCACCCTGTGGAGTCTTACCCGTCGTTGACTACCAGCCATCTCTGGGCCAAGTAGGGTGATGTGAGGTTCAATTTTGTCTCCTTGATAGCCTATGTCCCTCTGGCCTCCATGCCCAGCAACTGCCTTTGGATTCCCTCGCCTGCTGGCGGGGCTCTGGCATTGATCATAGGGAACTCAGGTTTCTTCTCTAGAGAGGGCCCAGCTTACGCCATTGGGCCAGAGACAGATCCATGGTACCAGCCACCACGAGGCTTCAACCTCAGCATGAACAGAGAGCTCAGGCAACAGCTATGGGCAATTGGATTGTAAGAAGAGGGTCCCTCTTGGCACAAGGGTAAGAGGCGCCAATATAGGACAAAGGAGAGTCCTGGAACAGGGCTTTCTCAGCCCAGGATGTCAGGCTCTTGGCACAAGACAACTCCATGTATGGGGCATATACCAAACACCCCTAGTCACGGCATAAAAGGGAGGTGCCCTTCCTGGAACAGTAGGGTAGGGAGATTCTAGAAAACGCTGTGTTCAGCAAAGAAGGAGAAAGGCCAAAGAACCAGCAAACAAGTAGTTAGATTTTTAAAAAAGGAAAAAGGAAAGGAGATGTGGGGCAAAGCTGGGACATGTGGAAAGACAAAACGGAGGCACATGTGATCCTCCCAATGGACAGATTGTTCCAGCTCAGGGCTGCACAGCTGCTGCAGACGGGCACTGGTCAGGTGTGCTATGATGAGGCAGAGATGGCGGGCGGTGAGACATAAGGTCGGACTAGACGGTCTGGAATCCACACAGGTGAGTCTGCGTCCTGTGGAAATATACAAGCATATCCTCTCCCCTGGGTTAAAAGTACATCAGGTCCCTTCCAGGCTCCTGTAAGCAAGTCTCTCCATTTGATGAGGGCTTTAGGTTTAGTTAGATCAGGGTTCCAATGCCTGTGCATTGGGGAATTTCCCTCAGAATCTACATTTAGTATATTAATTACAAATAGAGTATGTTGTAGAACATGATGAGGAGAGGAATATTTAAACTCATTTTCTTGTAATATTTTGTAACAGGAGTAAATCAAACACCGCTGGGGCTATATAATAGAACTCCCATTTGAGATAAGATATCTCTTCCCCCTAATGTAAAGGGGATAGTTGTAATTACATAGGGACAGAATGTTCCTGAATGTTGATCTTCATCAGCCCAAGTTAAAATCTGAGAACTCTTTTTTACATTAGATGCCTTGCCTAGTCCTACTAGGGAAGTGGAGGTGGTGTGCGTGGGCCATGAAGGGGGCCAATCCTTCCCTGCTATGCAGGAAATATCTGCTCCTGTATCCAATAGACCTTCAATTGGTTTTCCCTGAATTTGTAAAAATTTTGTAGGTCTAGTAGCATGGATTTCTTGTATCCAAAATGCTGCATCACTAGATCCAAAGCCTCCGGCCCCTCTAGCTTTCTGAGTAACAGCTGTCCCTATTTTATGTATTGGTAACAGGATTAATTGGGCAATTCTCTGGTTGGGCTGAATCTGTATAGTTGTGGTGGGTGGGGAAAGTAAAATCTGTATTTCGCCTGTGTAGTAGTCTGCATCAACAACTCCTGGGATGACTAAGATCCCCTGTAACGAGGTGGAGCTCCGTCCTAATATTAAACCTACGGTTCCCTCAGCCAGTGGCCCAGACACTCCTGTAGGAATGGCTGCTACTGGCGAGTCTGGGGTTAGTATTGCGTGGGTGGTTGAGTGGAGGTCCAATCCTGCACTGCCTGGGGTTGCCCTGAAGAGGTCACTGACTGATTGAAATTTGCAAAGGGGTTGAGGGTTGATGCCCCTATTATTGCAGGGGCCTGGGGCTGGCCCCTTCTCAAGTTTCCCAATTGAGGTGATGGGATATAACCTCCTTGGGAGCTATTTGTAGAGTTGAAAGGCCGACCATTTTTATGGTATCTTGATCTACATTCCTTTGCCCAATGGAATCCTTTCTGACATCGGGGACAATCGGTTTTTGGAGGATTAATATTATTCCCTAATGTATTTCCAGGCTGTCGAGGAGCTTGCCATCTGGCCTGAGCATTATTATTTTTATTTGGGCATTCTCTGCTAAAGTGCCCAGATAAGCCACAAGAGTAGCAGTTCATATTTCTTTTATTACCTGTACTATTGCTGGCTTGTCCTATACCCTGTACATATTGAGGGTATGTCTCCCCTTTGAGAGCTGCAGCTATAGCTACACCCTGTATAAATGCTGGACTTACATCAGCACACTGTTTTATAAAATCCTTTATAGTTCCTGTTCTGAGAATCAGCCTTAATAAAGCCTGACAGGTATTATTAGCATTTTCAAAAGCCAGTTGTTTGATTAGGATATCGGCTGCCTCTTTGTTATTGATTACTCTCTTGACTGCCTGCATGAGGCGAGAAAGGAAATCCTGATATGGTTCCTCGACCATCTGTTTAACCTCTGTAAGGGTGGTTGTTTTTCCTGCTGTATGAGGTAGGGATTTCCAGGCACTTACTGCACAACTGGTTACTTTGGTAAGTGCCTCTGTGGGCATATTCATTTGCTCCTCAGCCGTGTTAAAATCACCTTCTCCTAATATCATGTCTAGGGTTATTCCTTTTCTGGTTTTTTCGCTAGTGGCTACAGCTTTCTTAGCAAGATCTTCATATTCAGTTTTCCATAATAAGTAATCGCCTCCTGAGAGACAGGATTTACAAACCTGTGACCAATCATAAGGAGTCATCCATTTACTGGCTAGGGTTTCTACCAAGGTTTGTGTGTAAGGAGCTAGAGGTCCATATTCAGAGCAGGCCAATTTTAATTCTTTAAGTACTTTGTAAGGTATAGGCTCCAAGGTGGGGTTTCTATTCCCAATAGACTCATTCTCATATGTAACTGGGAAGCAGAGTGAGAATTCAAGATCTCCATTAGCTTCAGCTTCTCTTATCGCCCTTTGAAATTTAGACATGGAGCTCATAGGAGCCACAGGACCTGGTTTAGGCTTCCTTTCTAATTTGGGGAGCCTGTTTTGAATGGGAGGGCCTCTCTCCTCTCTACTGACTGGAAAGGACCAATGGTCATGTTTATGATACTTATTCTCCTCCCGATCAGTAGGCCTAGCTAAATTGCTTTTAGATTGAGCTGAAGACAATAATGATGTATCCTCTCTGGGTGGAGCCGGGGGACTATTTAAATTTTGAGAAAGTTCAACCGTTTTTGCCTCTGGTGCCAAGGTTTCACAAATTGAATTCCAGAGAGAAAAGGTATCTGCCGGGACCTTCTCAGATCCATGGTAGCTGTAATAGTTCTGTAATTGCTCTCCTACTTTAGTCCAAGTTTCTAAATTAACAGTTCCATCCTCAGGAAGCCATTGACATACGTCTTCTATAAAACTTTCTGTCTGACTGGGAGTAACCTTAACTCCTCTGCTAGCAAGCATAGGCGTTAAAAGATTAATACAGAGTCTTTTTTCTTTAGACTCAGTATGACCCATCCTGTCAATCTAAGTTCTGTACTAACTACCCGCTTACCCTACTTTTTCTCTATGGGGGGGGGGGGGTCTGCAGCACCCTATGGTGCAGTCCTATCCGTCCCAAGTACGGGGGGACTTACCTAAGGGTCCCTGTTCGGGCGCCAGATGCCGGGGTCCAACCCCAGCAGGTCCAGGGGTTCCCAAAGGCGTAGACGGAGTCGGCGAAGAAGGAAGGACACGGAGACAGTGTTCAGTTGATCAGCAGCCTAGCCAGGATCTCCAGCCAGGATCTCAGCCAAGTTCTGGTCTGGATCTCCAGAGAGGTTCTGGTGTTTATTGTCTTGTTACATCCGTATTAATACCAGTTGATTTTAATCCTGTCAATTTCTATTACAAAGGTTAGGGCGTTTCTTATCTCCATTCCAGGGAGTAAAGATTATGTAGCTTAAGCATGATTGTTTGTAGTTAAAGTGATTAACTACCCGCCTGGCACTTAGTTAAGGAGTTTCATCCCCTCCCTAACTTCAGGGAAAAATCCCTACCTGGGGAAAAAACCTTTCTCTGAGAGGTGACCCTGGTTAAAACACACAGCGCTAAGGGGAGCAAATATATTAAGAACAGTATGCTATATACGCCAGGTCCCTTGAAACATATGCTGTGCAGATGTTCCTTTCCTGCAGCGACTGTGTCAAGCAGCAAGGATGGACCGGCTTCCGGCAAGCCATCACCACATAAATACCAGGTGTTGTTCAAATACATCATCAAATCATATAGTGTGTGATTTAGGGGGCTAGAGGTCAGAGCCCCTGTGCCAGCCATTCAGGCAATAGCAGGGGAACAAGCATGCCATTCCCATATATGCCCTCCCCACTTGGACCACCTGCCTCACTTTCACACCTGACCTCAATGGCACTGTTCATGAGCAGCAGAACTGAGAACTTGAATGAGCAGGTGGCACTCGGTCCCTGCGGATTGCGTGATTTCCTTTTGCTCAACTTCTTCAATGCCTTTTTCATGCTGAATTCTTTCTTCCTGAGTGTCTGCTATGGGGCAGCCTCTTGTTTCTCTGCGGAGGAGTTGAGGTGGTATCTGGCCAAGTATGATTCATCTGGTTTCCTTTTGTCTTGATGTTCTGGACGAGCCAAGGTTTGTCTTTCTGGAATTGCTGTTTCTGTACACCTGAAACAACATTAATTCAGTAATTCTGGGAGGAAAAATATATCTACTTGATATTAACTGGCTTCTCAGAATCTTTAGTCATCCCTGCAGGTTATGTCTAAGGGGGTTACAGTTTCATATGGAAATCTGTACTTTCTCACCTTTGGAAAAATACTATCTCATGTGAAAAAGAGTTATCCCCTGAAATGAAACCCTTTCAGTATATCATTCTTCTGCGCCTACTAAGAAGATGTTTGAGTAACAGAGAACATGGGACATGGGAGGACTTTCTACTTTACCATCATCCTGTTCCCTGGAGAACTGCCTGGGCATATTTTGCTGAATCCGATTCAGCAAGCGGATGGATGAACGTCTTCAGGCTGTCAGATTCAAGGACTTGCTCCTTGCCCCTTCGGCAAAGAACCTCACATTGGAAAAGATCTTTCTCAATTATCCTGGGGTCTCCAGCATCATTCCAGTGCACAGACATGGAGGCATCATCCTCCACTATCCCCCAAAGCATTCTTGGGAAGGACAGTCCCAGAAGGTCATTGTTTCCTTCCAATCTGGCAGCATGTTGGCTTGGGTCCTCTGGTTATAGGTTGTCTTGGCACCCTGCTTGGTACCTGTGTCTCTCCAACACCTGTGATAGGATCAGCTTGGCTCCGTGCATCTCATGGGTACTCGGACTTGGCATGGAGATGCTCTACATTAAAAAGCATTGACTACTCTAATCCTATCCCTGAGCAGGGGGGTCACAGCACGGATGCCCAATATATACTGCCCTCCAAATTCTTGAGCAGGGGTGGGCAAACTTTTTGACTCGAGGGCCACAATGGGTTCTTAAACTGGACCGGAGGGCCGGAACAAAAGCATGGATGGAGTGTTTGTGTGAACTAATATAAATTCAAAGTAAACATCATTACATAAAAGGGTACGATCTTTTTTTTTAGTTTTATTCATTTCAAATGGACTGGTTCCGGCCCGCGGGCCATAGTTTGCCCACGGCTGTTCCAGAGTCTCAGCCATGGGGCCACCAGATGCTTAAGTCATGTAATTTCCCAAAGATGGCTCACAGCTGCTCTGGAGTTTGGGCCCTGGATAAGTGTAGGGGAGTGGATGTGTATAGGGCCCCCAGGTTCTCTATTTCCAAAAAGCACAGAAAAATTGGGTTCAGGATACCAGAAAGAACTCTCATCTTCTGCCAGGGAGATTGTTTCTTGTTGATAGTTCACTGGATGTGTTGAGAGGTCATGAGTCTATCTCTCTTTCATCCCTAGAGAGGGAGAGGCCTATTGATGGCCTCTTTGATAGCTCAAGGTCAAGGCCTTGCTTAGTCCTAGCTTGGCTACCACCAAGAATGCCGGGGTCAGATGGGCCCCTGGGGGACTGTACCTCCCAGAAAATGGTGGTTGGCCCCATCTCAGCAGGTAGCCCCCCTGTCCAATGCACCCTCCACAAGCATGCTTCTTTGGTCTCTTCCAGCTACTCTTGCTGGTTGCTGGGTCCTGCTCACATGAGCCCAAACGAAGAGTCCTGCTTTATTACCCCGGGTCAAGTTGTCCCTAGAGTAAGGTGTGTTCCTGTATAGGTGGGGGTACAAGCAGTGTCACCTTTCCACGGTACCCTTCTATCTCCCTTTTTAGAGTATTAAGACCAAAGTTGGTAGTTAGACCACCTCAAACAGATAGAGAACATGGATCACAAAAACCACTGTAGTATCCTCTCCTCTGTGGTGAAGATGACTTGCATTTGACTTTAGTCACATCCCACACCCAGGATCTCATCTATGTTCAAGTACATAGCCATGATTATTTTCATATCTGCTTCATTCAGTCACGGCTACCTAAACATGTTGGAATTTTCCTTTTTAGTGAGTCTATGTCCTTGTCCCATGAGTCCTTGTCCCATGTCTTGCACTAAGTAGTGTAAATTGTGCTCTCTGAGGGTCCATCCTTTGTTTCTAAAAGTGGAGTGCAAAGGCATTTGGGAACAGAATCCCCCAAAGTGCCCCTAGCCTAAGGACTGGATCCTTAATGGAGCCCCTGGGTGAGGGGTGGGCAAACTTTTTGACTCCAGGGCCACAATGGGTTCTTAAACTGGACCGGAGGGCCGGAACAAAAGCATGGATGGAGTGTTTGTGTGAACTAATATAAATTCAAAGTAAACATCATTACATAAAAGGGTACGATCTTATTTTTTAGTTTTATTCATTTCAAATGGACTGGTTCCGGCCCGCGGGCCATAGTTTGCCCACGGCTGTTCCAGAGTCTCAGCCATGGGGCCACCAGATGCTTAAGTCATGTGATTTCCCAAAGATGGCTCACAGCTGCTCTGGAGTTTGGGCCCTGGATAAGTGTAGGGGAGTGGATGTGTATAGGGCCCCCAGGTTCTCTCTTTCCAAAAAGTACAGAAAAATTGGGTTCAGGATACCAGAAAGAACTCTCATCTGCTGCCAGGGAGATTGTTTCTTGTTGATAGTTCACTGGATGTGTTGAGAGGTCATGAGTCTATCTCTCTTTCATCCCTAGAGAGGGAGAGGCCTATTGATGGCCTCTTTGATAGCTCAAGGTCAAGGCCTTGCTTAGTCCTAGCTTGGCTACCACCAAGAATGCCGGGGTCAGATGGGCCCCTGGGGGACTGTACCTCCCAGAAAATGGTGGTTGGCCCCATCTCAGCAGGTAGCCCCCCTGTCCAATGCACCCTCCACAGGCATGCTTCTTTGGTCTCTTCCAGCTACTCTTGCTGGTTGCTGGGTCCTGCTCACATGAGCCCAAACAAAGAGTCCTGCTTTATTAGCCCGGGTCAAGTTGTCCCTAGAGTAGGGTGTGTTCCTGTATAGGTGGGGGTACAAGCAGTGTCACCTTTCCACGGTAACCTTCTATCTCCCTTTTCAGAGTATTAAGACCAAAGTTGGTAGTTAGACCACCTCAAACAGATAGAGAACATGGATCACAAAAACCATTGTAGTATCCTCTCCTCTGTGGTGAAGATGACTTGAATTTGACTTTTGTCACATCCCACACCCAGGATCTCATCTATGTTCAAGTACATAGCCATGATTATTTTCATATCTGCTTCATTCAGTCATGGCTACCTAAACATGTTGGAATTTTCCTTTTTAGTGAGTCTGTGTCCTTGTCCCATGAGTCCTTGTCCCATGTCTTGCACTAAGTGGTGTAATTTGTGCTCTCTGAGGGTCCATCCTTTGTTTCTAAAAGTGGAGTGCAAAGGCATTTGGGAACAGAATCCCCCAAAGTGCCCCTAGCCTAAGGACTGGATCCTTAATGGAGCCCCTGGGTGAAGGGTGGGCAAACTTTTTGACTCAAGGGCCTCAATGGGTTCTTAAACTGGACCGGAGTGTCGGAACAAAAGCATGGATGGAGTGTTTGTGTGAACTAATATAAATTCAAAGTAAGCATCATTACATAAAAGGGTACCGTCTTTTTTGTTTTTAGTTTTATTCATTTTAAAGGGGCCGGATCTGGCCCGCGGTCCCTAGTTTGCCCACGGCTGGTCTAGATTCAGGCTCAGTCCATGGTCTCTGTGCCTCTAAAAAGGATTACAGAGCATTCATGCACAAAGTCAGTATATTCTTGGAGGATATGCCCTAGAGCAACAGTTCTCAACCTGTGGGTTGCGACCCCTTTGTGGGTCGAAAGACCCTTTCACAGGGGTCTCCTAAGACCATCAGAAAACACATATATAATTACATATTGTTTTTGTGATTAATCACTATGCTTTAATTATGTTCAATTTGTAACAATGAAAATACACCCTGCATATCAGATATTTACATTACGATTCATAACAGTAGCAAAATTATAGTTATGAAGTAGCAACGAAAATAATTTTATGGTTGGGGGTCACCACAACATGAGGAACTGTATTAAAGTGTCACGGCATTAGGAAGGTTGAGAACCACTGCCCTAGAGGATAGGTGTTGGTGGGTTCAGGGTGGGGGTGGGGGGCTCCTAGTGTCTCTGGAAAAGCAGCCAGCTCCTTTTAGTTGCCTACCAAACATTGTTTCTTAAATGAGTTCTTTAAAGGCTGAAAAGATTTCCTTGTGCACTTTGCTAGCTCATGCCTCTACCGATTACTTATATGAAGGGACTTGTCCATTTTATGGGAGGGAAATTGGAGAGAGGGTTTGGAAACCACAATCTGGAATTTGGTGGAGAGAGGGTGTTTATTTGTTATGATTAAGGCACCCTTGCATCCCAAGGCTTCTGTAGGACCATTAGCTAATGTTCTTTGAAGCAAGAGCAACTGAATTTCCACTGAGGTGAAGAATCTAGAACATCAGGCTCATCTTTTCCTTTGAAGATGAAATACCCACTTTGCTGACTTCCGTGGAGTTGAAGAAAGCCATTATGAAACTGGCCTTCCTCAATTAAGTCTGCTGGGTCCCAGAAATTCACCCATTGGTACCCTGGCCACCAGTCAGACAGTCTCTATTAGGCAACATGTTCAGGACCCTTTGAGAAAGGAGAACAAACCTAGAGGAATCACAATACCTGATATCAAGCCATGCTATAAGGCCATTGTAATCAAAACAACTGGTAATGACAGAACAGCAGGCATATGGATCAATGGAACACAACAGAGAGCCCAAACGTCAACCCACACCTACACTGTGAACTGATATTTGACAAAAGGGGCAACAGCATACAATGAGGTAAAGACAGTCTCTTCATTAGTAAATGGTATTGGGAAACTTGGATGGGTACATGTGAAACAATGAAATAAAACCACCAACTTATACCATTCAGAAGAATACATTCAAAATGAATAAAAGACTTAAATGTAAGTCATGAAACCATAAAAATCCTGGAAGAAAACATAGGCAGTAAACTCTCAGACATTACACATAGCAATATTTTTTGCTGATATGTCACACAGGGCAAGGGAAATAAAGGAAAATATAAACAAATGGGACTACATCAAACTAAAAAGCTTCTGCACAGCAAAGGGTACCGGCAACAACATGAAAAGAGAAGCCTCTGCATGGGAGAACATATTTGCCAAAGATACATCTGATAAGGGGTGAATCTCCAAAATATATAAAGTACTCATACAGTTCAACCAAAGAAGACAAACAATGCAATTTAAAAGTGGGCAGAGGTCTTGAGTAGATATTTCTCTAAAGAGGACATACAAATGGATGAGACAAGAAAAAATGCTCAATTTCACCCATCATCAGAGATATGCAAATTCAAATGACAGTGAGGTACCACCTCACAACTACCAGAATGGCTACCATCAATAAATCAACAAACAAAAAGTGCTAGTGAGGATGTGGAGGAAAAGGAACCCTTGTATACTATTAGTGGAAATGCAGACAGGTGCAACCACTATGGAAGACTGTGTGGAGTTTCCTAAAGTAATGAAACATAAAGCTGCCATTTGACACAGTGATCCCACTTCTAGGAATATATCTTAAGAAGCCTGAACCACCGATCACAAAGAATATCTGCAGCCCTATGTTCAAAGAGCATTATTTACAACTAGAGGCGCAGTGCACAAAACTCGATCACCGTAGGGGGCGGCCCTCAGCCAGGCCTGCACCCTCTTGCAGTCCGGGACCCCTCACTCTTTACCACCCACCTGATTGCTGCTCTTTAGTGCCTCCATGGAGGCGGGAGAGGTTGCTGCCACCACTGATGCACTCGCCACTGATGCACTGGCTGAACCGAGCTCCCGCTGTGGGAGAGCACTGACCAACAGGGGGTCAGCTCCTGCGTTGTCTGTCCCCTAGTGGTCAGGGCACGTCATAGTGACTGGTTGTTCCACCATTCAGTCAATTTGCATATTAGGCTTTTATTATGTAGGATAGCCAAGAGCTGAAAACAGTGCAGATGCCCATCAATAGAAGGGTGAATAAAAAAACAATGGTATATTTTCATAATGGAATACTACCTGGCATGAAAAGAGAAGGAATTCTTAACTTTTGAGACAGCATGTATGGATCTGGAGATTATTATACTCAGTGAAAGAAGCCAGTGAGAGAAAGAGAAAAACTATATGACCTCACTTATGTGTGGAATCTAGTGAACATTATCTGTCGAACAAAATAGAAACACAGGCATGAAGACATGGAACAGACTGACAGCGGTCAGAGGGGATGGGGGAGAGAGGGATTGGATGAAACTAACTGAAGGGATTAGCCAAAGAACATCCATGAACACAGATGGCAATGTGGTGAAGGCCAGAGGGTGCAGGGAAGACAGGTGCTATGTGAACAGGGTCAAAAGAAGGGAAAATATGGTATCTGTAATAGTGTCAAAAATAAAATAAAAACTTCTTAAAAGTATATTCCTATTTACAGTTATCTCTTAATAGAAAATAAATAAGGGGCTATTGCTCTCAGATGGGATGGAGGGTGAGCTATGGGAGAGCAGGGTCATTCTGAAGGGAGTAGGGAGCCTCTGTGAAAGGTTGAGGGCAGGAGATTCTGTGCAGCCTTAAAAGGAGGCTGCACTGATAAGCAAGTCAGCAGATCATGATTCATGGATGGACAGGAGGCACCCAAGGGAAGACCAGGGGAAGGGTGTTGTCATGAGGGAAAATGCTGGGACGAGGCAGAAATCCTGGCCCCGGGAAGACTGAGATATCAATAAACCTCAGACAATCTCCAAATTATGCTTTATTCTCACTGTCACCTTCCTTCCTTAGGCCTGCTCTTGCCTGGGCCCCAGGGTTCTACTAATTGCCATCTGAAAGAGTTCATTCATACTTAGAGGACAGATTAATTGTGAGGCAGAAGGTGGGCCATGGGCTAGAAAGGCAGGAAATATCATGGACTCCTGATGAATTCAGGCAAGGGGTCAAGACTCCACGATGCCATTTACTAGCCATGTATTCTTGGGAAAATTAGCAGGCCTAATAGGCATCAGGTTCTTCCTCTGTGAAGTAAGTGGGTCTGATAAGCCCTGTCTTATAGGACTGCAGGGATGTGTGGAGTGTTTGTAAACCACCGTGCACAGTACCTAGTGGAGACTGAATCTGTAATGAATGGCAGTTATTTCTAATATCGTTTTTATCCCAGATACTTCCACTCTCGCCTCTGGCACTGTGATTACTTGTTTGTTATTAAGGTCATATTAGAGAATGTGCAGCTCAGTTGGGCACAGAACACCCTGTCGGCCAAAGAGGATACCCAATTCATGGATGTATGCTGACATTCAGGTGTGGGGAGCCTTCCCAGCTGGACACACACAAAGATGCCAAAAAGAGAATCTACTTACAACTCTTTCCCTCTGTCCAAGCTGCTCTTTCATCCAAACAAATGCTTTCATTCATTTCACCCCCACCCAAAATCTACCCCTTGATAATGATTGGCCAGAGTACACTCAAGATCATTAACATTTAATCCCAATTAGGCTCTCCCAGGCCATCATGTTTCTCATGGCTCAGTAACTCTATTTCTGTAGAAATCTGTGCAGATGATGGGTATAACACGCCTAGTGCTCATACTGTCCAATGGCACAGTGTCTGCGTGGCTCATGCCATGCACATCATTTTTTAATTAAGGTATTACATATGAGTCCTTATCCACCCATTGCCCTCCTCCAGCCCCCCACTCATGCCATCACCCCCCTGGCGTCTGTGTCCATTGGTTAGGCCTATATGCTTCATACAAGTCCTTTGGTTGATCTCTCCCCCTTACCTCCACCCTCCCCTACCTTCCCTCCGAGGTTTCATGGTCAGATCGATGCTTCTCTGTATTTGGATGTTTTTGTCCATCCATTTGTTGTTCATTATATTCCATATATAAGTGAGATCATGTGATAATTATCTTTCTCTGACTGGCTTATTTGTCTTAACATAATGCTCTCCAGTTCCACCATGCTGTTGCAACTACGCTGCGGTAAAAATGAAGGCCATTCAAAATTGAGTGCTGTTCCCTGGAGGCCCACCACCTCACCTGTTCTGTTACTTGTTTGTAAGATTTAGGGGACACCTAACCCCTCCCTTATATGACTATAGCTCCTACACTATCATTCTGTGGGTGGGTGTGCCCTGCTTATGTTGGTGTCCACACTACTAACACAGGATCTTCCAGAGGACATAGGCTCAGTGAATGTCTGGGGATTAAATGAACCACTGAGCAGGGGTCGTCTTTATGCAGATGAAATCCCTCCACTTTCTTGCCGGAACCAAGGATCCTTCGATAAGTTGTTTCATGCAAAGGCAGACGAGAAGAGATAAGAATCAAAAATTAACAACCTTTTGCTATTATTTTTCTATTTATTAACTCCATTGCATGTACTGCCGAGTTCTTACACATTTCCAAGGAAATCCTTTTATAATGCCATGTTATCTATTTTGGGATCACAAACTAGGATGGAAAGTGTCCCAATTTTGGTTATACAATAGCAAATCTCTTACTCTTGAGCTGGACACGCAGAAATATATAATGTGATCAATGTCATTTACAAACTCACATGCTAAAAGTTTATGAAAGCTTCTATGAAAAGGGACATTCAAAAATTTCCTTAAAAATCGCAAAATAATAAATCACAAATTTCTCAATCATAATAGGAGCTCATATCTTTCCCTGGGCCTCACTATTAGTTTCTTCTCAAACATAGAGTTGAAAATTGGATGCACTTTCTGCCCAGCAAAAGAAGTTAATGCTCATGGGCCTGAAAAGTGCCTGGATTCAACTCTGGCTCAGGCATAGTGTCATTACTCAGGCCCTTCAAGCAGGGATGAAAGGGAATAGGGATCCCTGTCATTAACCCCGAGCACAAACTGGAGGGTGTTCAACATGGTAGTCTCTGCATGTGCTCGGGGACCCCACAGGAACTCATAGCATGCAGGATCACTATTGGGCACCTGGCGGTACAGCAGGTACTGTTCCTGGACCCAAATTTTGGTGATGAGCTCCCTGGGCTCCCCATAGAGCCAATGCTCCTTCCCATCATACACCCCTACAACATTCAGTGCTTCCCAGACTTTTTCCTCAGGGGCACAATCACCCTCTGAGGCGATCACCCACAGAACTGTGACCAGGAGGCCTGTGTTGGGATATCTGTGCCCATCGCTCACCATCCCATCATAGCTGAGCCCCAAGGCAGTGGCCAGGACATAGGTGTGAGTACTGGGGTCCATTTCTTTCACAACAATACCAAAGCCCCACTGGATGCATTCAGTGGCTGCACTGAAAAGCTCAGGAAAGTGGTCCTGGTGCTCTTTGATGACACTACTCAGCATTTCTGCCTTGGTGGTCGGCTCCTTTGCACGATACTTAAGGAGTAGAAACTCCACCATTTCTACCATCTTCAAATGCAGTGCTTTGTGGAGCAAGGAATCGGCATCTTCATCAGGGCCTCCCTCAGTGTTTGGACCCTCCTCATCTTGGCTGCCGGAGCTCACATCGTCAGCGTGTCTCCATGGAAAGGCTGCCATGGCATGGGGGGAGGCACCCTGAGGACTCTGGGGAGGACTTGGTGTCTCAGCAGCAGACACCTCCTCTAGGCTGTCTATAAACAGGACTGAGGGGGAGGAAAACCGAGAGGAGGAGAGAGACAGGGCCTCCTCCTCATCCTCCTCCTCCTCCTCCTCCTCCTGCATAGCCCAGAAGAGTTCCTCTACCAACATGTCAGGGAACTCCATTGGGTCCAGATGGTCTTTCTCAGGCTTCCACGGCTCACTCATATGATGACCAGGCATGATGACTCGTGCTCGAACAGTGACCGAGTGTGGCCAGAAGATGGGCGATTAGGACCCACGGGCCTGGGGGAAGGGGAGTATGAGAGGCATGAGCTGAGAAACACACCCTAGGCGGCTCTGACAAAGGTGACTTCCAGGTCTCCCCTTTAGGGGTGTCCATGGGCCTCACAGGGCTCACTCCTGATCAGCCTGCCCACTAGGAGCCTGAAGTAGGAAGTGACATGACTGCTCAGGGTGTAGAAGGCACAGCGCAGGGTTCTGTAGCTGACGGTGGGGTGTGGAGGTGTCAGGCAATGTGGGGTCCCCTCTGACAGTGGTGGCGAGCCCATGGGGACATATTCATGGTCGGAACCTCACCTTAATTCCTAGCACTTCCTGGCCTCCTGCTGCTCTGTGACCTGAGAATATGTAGCATAAACCAAGGCCTTCACCTCCTTCTATCCGGGGGCTCTGCTGGTGGGAAAAACGGAGCACCTCAGGATGCACATGGCAATCACAGTCCTGGAACCCCAATGCTGACAGGAGGGGCAGCAGGACTCTGTGAGGTCCCCTCTGTTGTGGGTGGGAGGTTCCTCCTTGCACATGTAGGATCCTCACCCTTCCCCTGCCAGGGCCAGGCCCCTCACTGCCTTCTGCTGGCCTGAGGTCAAACTCTCAGAACAAGACCACACACACCTGACACTTGAGTGAAGAAAATGAGGGGGTCCCTCTCCCAGAGGACCAAGAAGGGGTGACTGAAGATTTGGGTCCATCTACGCTGGGTTAAGGCTCTGATCACTTCTCACCATGACGCACTGCAGGGTTTCAGACACTCTCTCTGCTGACTGAGCGCAATCTACTTAGACTTAGGGTGCACCTCCCTGAGATACAGGAGTAGGGAAGTGAGCTGAGGTAATCCAGGCCCTATTCCGAGTTTCCCCATTGCTGACAGAGGAGGCAGGGTAAGTCTGGGTTCCCATGTGCTCTGCTCCCCCTCAGTGCTCACCTTGATTCTTGGCAGGAACTGGGACTCGTCTCTCTGTTGACAAAATTTGGATCCTGGGGATGATATGACATATGGTCTCACACCAAGGTCCTCACCTTGATGATAGCTCTGAGACAAAAGTGAACAGGAACTCCATCTGCCCCCACCCCTGTCCAGGTTATCACACAACTGACACCAGGGCCTGGGCCCATCCATTCCGGGTAGAGTTCCCGTAGTCTGGCCTCAGGATACTTGCCTTTCTTCCTGGCCTGGCCTGGGTCTGAATCCAGCTGACTTGATTTCACCCTGAATAACTGTCCTCAGTGACAAAAGCTCAGGATGAGCAGGCATGTGGAAAGGGAGAGCATGTCACACCCAGGTACCCCTGCCTGGGCAATCTGGATGATGAGGACAGGACACTCCCTGATGCTGAGGGCTCTCTTCTTTTCTCAGGGAGCACATAGCTGCAGTTTCCCACAAGAAAGCATTCACACCTTTATGACCTTTCCACAACCTCAGCTCATCTGTGCATGAACTGAAGCCATTCCCTCTGACCAAGGCCCTGTCCTTCCAGAGTGCCCTCAGACAAACGTGAGGAGGAACCACCTCTGCCGACCCATGCCAGGCCTTTCCCAGGGCTGACAACAGCACAGACTGGGTTCAGGGCACCCATTGTCTGGAGTGTGGTATCCTCTTTCCTCCCTGTGCTACCTAGGCTTACTCAGAGAGTGCCTGGGACCTTTCCCTTCTGCTGAACTGAGAGTGAATACTGCAGGCCATGCCCTCCATCTCTCTGAGACCTCCAAGGTGGATTTTAAGACACACCACATTGACTATCGTGCCGAGTGTGCCAGTTGTGCCTGCAGAGCCTAAGCCAGCCAGTCGCTGTGTTTACTGGGGTGGGAAGTACCATCATCCTGCCTCAAGACCCACACTTTAATTACCAGCATTGCCTGGCACACCTCCCACGTTGCCGTGAATCCAGAACCTTGAAGACAATGCCCTCACCTCCCTTTGCCACTGCTAAGGTAGAAGTCTGGAAGCAATCCAAATCCCCAGCCCTACCATGAGGCTTGCAGGTGCTGCTGGCAGGAACAGGCACACTGCGGACACGACTCTAGCCAAGCCTCAGGCATACAGACATCCAGGTGTGCTAGGGGGCTTCCTGAGTCCTACCTCGGGTCCTCACCTGGTATCCTGGCAGAGCCCTGCAGCCCCCTTCTTTGCCTACCTGGAGCCTGACCCCTCAGAGCTCAGGGGGTGGAGTCCGCTTGTCTTCCTGCAGGATCCTCACCGTGACTCCTGGCTGGAGCTGGAACCTCCTGTCAACCTGAGAGGCCCAAGTCAGGAAGAGAGCAAGTGGTCATGGACCAGGGACTTCCAAGGGTTCACAGTAGGGGTAATGTGGGGCATCACTGTTGTGGTGTCCAGGGTCCCTCAGTCTTCCCTTTGCATGTTCACCTGGACTTGGGGCAAGACCCGGGTCCTCCCCTCTGCCACATATGTCATTCCCCTGAATTCCAAGGGCTGACATCAGGTCTGGGCTTCTGCGGTTCCTCTCTGCATGGTCATCCACCATAGGGTCTCCCAACACTTTGAGCAGGGCAGACTTCTGTGGACTCCCCTCCAGTTAGGGTTCCTGGATTCCCCCAGTCCTCCCTGGGGGTCCTCACCTTGACTGTTCCCTCTGCCCACCTGAGACCCTGCTCCTTACACCGAACCCCAGAGCCTGTCAGACCCGGATGCAATAGTCAGGAAAAGCACCTTGACTCTGGGCAGTGCTTCTGCATCCCTTTTGTGGACCTGAGTGAGGCCTCACATGATTTACCAAGTTTCCAGTCTCCCTCTCACCTGCATGCGGAAGTCAGGAGACACCTCACAGGGTCATCTGACATGGACTCCTCCATGGCTAATATCAGGGGAGGCCCTTTATGGGTTCCCCTAAATTGTGGGGTCCTGGTCCCCATCTTCTCTTCTTCAGCGGACTTGTGGCACTGCTCCTTACCCTGAAACCCAGTCTCTCACACCTGATGCAGAAGTCACCCCATCCTGTAGTACCCCGCCCACTCTGGTCCTCCCAGCACTGAGGATTCTGAGGTCCAGGGCCCCCAATCTCCCTCAGGGACCACATCTTGACAGCGGCAGGACCTGGGGGTCCCCTCTGCTGCCTGAAGCCCTGCTCCTTCTACCAAACCCCCCAGTGTCTCTCAGACCCAATGCAGAAATCACAAAGCACAATGTGTGAGATCACCCCTCCCCCACCCCAGGAGGCCTGCCCGATGGACACCCTTGTGGGGTCCAGGCACCCCAGTCTCCCTCAGGTTCCCACACTGACGCCGGGCAGGTCCGGACCCCCTCTGCCGACCTGAGATGCTGCTCTGACACGGAGCCGCCCAAGGGTCTCAGAGCACGAGGACCCGGAAGTCAGTCCTGACAACTCGTGGTCATCCCGCGCCTTGGGGCTCCCGGGACTGACGGCTCTGGACCCAGAGTCACCATGTCCTCCCCACGGCCTCACCATGAGGCCTGCAGGTCCTAGGACCCTCCCTCTGTGAACCGCGAGGCCGGACCCCCACACGGAGGCCCTCACCCCCGAGACCCCAGGGGAGGCCTGTGGGCATACCTCCCCAGGGCTCCCAACTCGGGCTGAACTAGCCCCCCGGGTACCTCCGTCTGGTCCTCACCCTGATCCCAGGCAGAGCCTGGACCCCGCCGACCTGAGGAGGCTCCCCTCAGCGCCTGTACCGTCTACCGACCCGAAGCCGGCCTCCCAAAGATGGCGCTCAGCTCCCTCAGACTTCTCAGGCGGAAGTCCATGAGTCAGTGACATCACTTCCGGAAACCAATTGTGTGGTCACCCAGGACAGTTGACAGGGGCGGAGTTCTGCTCCGTTGTGCCCCGCCCGCCACTTCTGGTCCCTATCTGGGCTGAATGGCCTGGGCCACCACCCTGTGCTGACCTGGGTCTGTGCCCCGCAGGCCAAGTGCCCTGAGACAAACCTGTGGAGGAACTACCTCTGCCAACCCATGCCGAGCCTTACCCAGGACTGATAGCAGCACAGACTGGGTTCAAGGCACCCACTGTTTGGAGTGTGGTATCCTCCTTCCACACAACCCATGCACAGTGGGAGAGTGCCTGGGACCGTTCCCGTCTGCTGAACTGAGAGTGAATACTGCAGGCCATGCCCTCCATCTCTCTGAGACCTCCAAGGTGGACTTTAAGACACACCACGTTGACTATCGTGCCCAGTGTGCCAGTTGTGCCAGCAGACACTAATCCAGCCGGTCCCTGTGTTTACTGGGGTGGGAAGTACCATCATCCTGCCTCAAGACCCACACTTTAATTACCAGTATTGCCTGGAACCCCTCCCACGTTGCCCTGAATCCAGAACCTTCAGGAAAATTCCCTTGCCTCCCTTTTCCACTCCTAAGGTAGAAGTCTGGAAGCAACGCAAATCCACAGGCCTACCATGAGGCTTGCAGGTGCTGCTGGCAAGTACAGGCACACTGCGGACACTTATGGCCCTGGCCAAGCCTCAGGCATGCATACTTCAAGGTGTGCTAGGGGGCTTCCTCAGTCCTCAGACCACGAGAACCCGGAAGCCAGTCCTCACCACTCTTGGTCATCCTGCGCCTTTCGGGCTCCCGGGACTGACTGCTCTGGCCCAGAGTCACCTTGTCCTCCCCTCGCCCTCACCATGAGTCCTGCAGGTCCTGGGACCCTGCCCATGGGTAGGAGACCCAGCCAGAGAGAAAGGGAGGGAATGCAGAGGTGCTGGGCACAGGGACTGTCAGGACACTGGATTGGGAAGAGAGTGCACAGGTGGCAGCTTTAATGTCCTCAGAGCCTGGTCTTTGAGATTGGGTGTGTTTTCATAAACACGAGGACATAATAGCTGATATCAGGTTCATGGACTTTAAAGACAGGAGGGGAAAGACAAGCAGAGTGGGGGTGCTCATGTCGAGTGTGGTAACGAGGCCCAGGCCCTATGATGATGATGTGTAGCCACCGGTTCTGACTATCCTCTTAATGGGCAGGTACTCACAGCCCTATGGAGACTGAGCTCCGCCAGGTACTAGGACCCGGCTGAATCCGCAGGCTGTGTTTCTGCTCCTGTGACTGCACAGCTCTGAGGAGGTACGACCCCCTTCCCCAGGTACAAGGAAGAGAGGCAAGAACAGCGGGTGAGGTAGTCAGGGCCCAAGATCATGGGCCATATTTTGATCCCTAGGTGCCACCTTCGCAACTGTAGAATGTGGTGGCAATGGCACTGCCCACCCAGTTATTTGAGGCTTGAATTCTAGGATCCGTGGATCATGCCCATCCCAGGGCCTGATAGGGGCATGCTGTGTGGGTTCTAGTGCCAATTGTTCCTGGTCCTGTTATTCCTGTCTCTAGGCTGCAGTGGGGACCAGGTGTGCCTGCTGAGAGCGGATAGTATTGGTGCAGCCAGGGAATGGAGGAGGGTGGCTCCCAAAGTGATCGAGTGTAGACACCTGGCTGGAGGATCTGAGCTCGCACAGGGGTATCCCAGGGCCCAGCTGAGGTTTGATTATAAGGATTTACAATCAGGAGCCTTGGAAGAGGGACCAGGGTGTTTGGGGACTGTAGCACCTTGGGGTGAAAAGAGGAGGGAGCTGACAGTCTTGGAGGAGGGGGGAAGAAACAAAACCCAGGAGGGTCTTTGCTGGGAGAGGACTAGAACCCACTCACCCGGTGTGAAGCCAAAGCTCCCGTTCTCCCACATCTGTGCTCCCCTGGTCTCAGTGACCTTCTTTGTGGAACTGAACACACCCTGTCCTGAGTGCCTCTCCTTACCTGTCGCCACCTTCTTCCTTGAGCTCCCCAAAGACTCCATCTGATGGACGAGGCATCTGCATCATCAGCGCTTTCCATGGGGCCTGGCAGCTGAGTGCGTGGGGATAGGGAGAAGGAGCCAACACTCTCTGCTCTCCCACCATCCCTGTCAGTGGGGTTCCAGGGCCCCAGGGGACACTGGGGGAAGAGGTCAGCCCACAGACCATGAACACGGAGGGCTGATGCATGATGCTTATTGACATTCACACTTTTGGGTTTCCACAGCCCACGTGAGGCCCACGGACCTCTGGGGAGATGGAGTTCTCCTGCCTCTCCTTCTGGCAGCCTTATGCAGGCTTGGTCTTAAATGGGGCCATGACTCTGGTGACTCGTTGGCAACGCTACTGAGCCGCCACAGGAACTGCACCATCGCCATCCACATTGCTCACAGGGCCTGGGAAGAGCCCTCTGGCTGGAGCTGCTGCTGGAGAGGCTGGGCTGGAACCCCATGTAGATTCAGACTCTCCTCCTAAGGGGGGAAATATGGGAGAGGAGTGAGCGCTGGCAAGGCCTGACACCCTGAGACCTGCTCACACTCCTCCAAGAATACCCCCAAGGACGTTGCTCAGGAGTTTGGGGCTTGTTTTCTTTTGAAGCTGTGGAGATGGGGCTGTAGTTTGTGTAAGCAGCACACCTTCAAAGGGGCAACAAGGGGCCCAGGCTTGGGTTCCGTGGGCCGAGTTCCTATGATTTGGGTGAACCCTTCTGTCTATATTGAGTCTCAGTTCCTGTTGGTGATCTGAGAGGCAGGAACAGGTTCAAGTTTACATGTGGCGTTGTCTATGTGTTGTGTTTTTTTTTTTTTGTTTGTTTGTTTAGTGTGAGTGTGTGTTTTTTTTTACTGTTCTGAAAACCAGACTATGTTTTTATTTTTATTTATTTTTTATTTTTCCCTCCTCTCCATTACTTTTTTTTTAATTGCTTAAAGTATTACTCAGGGTATTACATATGTGTCCTTATTTTCCCCCCTCCCTTGACAGGCCCCTAGCCTCCCCTCTCCCCCAATGTCTTATGTCCATTGGTTATGCTTATATGCATGCATACAAGTCCTTTGCTTGATCTCTTACCCCCTCCTCCTGCCCCCCAACCCTCCCCGGCCTTCCTACTGCAGTTTGACAATCTGTTTGAGGCAGCTCTGCCTCTGTATCTATTATTGTTCAAAAGTTTATAATGGTCTCTATTATCCAGGAATGAGTGAGATCATGTGGTATTTTTCCTTCATTGGCTGGCTTATTTCACTTCGCATAATGCTCTCCAGTTCCATCCATGCCATTGCAAATGGTAAGAGTTCCTTCCTTTTTACAGCAGCATAGTATTCCATCGTGTAGATGTACCACCGTTTTCTAATCCATTCATCTACTGATGGGCACTTAGGCTGTTTCCAGATCTTAGCTATGGTGAATTGTGCTGCTATGAACATAGGGGTGCATCTATCCTTTCTGATTGGTGTTTCTGGTTTCTTGGGATATATGCCTAGTAGTGGGATCACAGGGTCAGATGGGAGTTCCATTTTCAGTTTCTTGAGGAAACTCCATACTGTCTTCCATAGTGGCTGCACCAGTCTGCATTCCCACCAGCGGTGCACAAGTGTTCCTTTTTCTCCACATCCTCTCCAGCAGTTGTCGTTTGTTGATTTGTTGATGATAGCCAGTCTGACAGGTGTGAGATGGTACCTCATTGTTGTTTTGATTTGCATCTCTCGGATGATTAGTGACTTTGAGCATGTTTTCATATGTCTCTTGGCTTTCTGAATGTCCTCTTTTGAAAGGTGTCTATTTAGGTCCTTTGCCCATTGTTTGATTGGATTGTTTAACTTTCTTTTGTTAAGTTGTATGAGTTCCATATAAATTTTGGAGATTAGGCCCTTATCAGATATGACATTGGAAAATATGTTTTCCCACACAGTGGGTTTTCTTGTTTTTTTGTTGATGGTTTCTTTTGCTGTGCAGAAGCTTTTTATTTGATGTAGTCCCATTTGTTCATTTTCTCTTTAGTTTCAAGTGCCCTAGGAGCTGTATCAGTGAAGAAATCGCTTCGGCATAAGTCTGAGATTTTGTTGCCTTTGGATTCTTCTAGAATTTTTATGGTTTCCTGTCGTACATTTAAGTCCTTTATCCATTTTGAGTTTATTTTTGTGTATGGTGTATGTTGGTGGTCTAGTTTCATTTTCTTGCATATATCCGTCCAATTTTGCCAACACCATTTATTGAAGAGACTATCTTGGCTCCATTGTATGTTCTTGCCTCCTTTGTCAACTATTAATTGAGCATATTGGTTCGGGGTGATTTCTGGGCTCTCTATTCTATTCCATTGATCTATATGCCTGTTCTTGTGCCAGTACCAGGCAGTTTTGAGAACAGTGGCTTTGGAATACAGCTTGATATCTGGTATTGAGATCCCACCAACTTGGTTCTTTTTCAGGATTGCTGCAGCTATTCGGGGTCTTTTTTTTTATTCCAGATGAATATTTGGAGAGTTCGTCCTAGATCTGTGAAGTATGCCGTTGGTATTTTAATGGGAAGTGTGTTGAATTTATAGGTTGCTTTGGGTAGTATGGACATTTTAATGATGTTGATTCTTCCAATCCATGAACATGGTATGTTCTTCCATCTGTTTATGTCTTCCTCTCGCTCTTTTTTCAACGTCCTGTAGATTTCTGAGTAGAGATCTTTTACCTCTTTAGTTAAGTTTATTCCTAGGTAGCTTAATTTTTTTGGTGCGATGGTAAGTGGGATTGTTTTTATAATCTCTCTTTCTGAAAGTTCACTATTGGTGCATAGAAATGCTCAGATTTCTTGGGCTTAATTTTGTATGCTGCTACATTGCCAAATTCATGTATTAAGTCTAGTAGCTTTTTGATGGAGTCTCTAGGGTTTTGTATGTATAATATCATGTCGTCTGCAAGTAAGGACAGTTTTGCTTCCTCTTTTCTAATTTGGATGCCTTTTATTTCTTCTTCTTGCCTAATTGCAATGGCTAACACTTCCAGTACTATGTTGAACAATAGTGGTGAGAGGGGGCATCCCTGTCTTGTTCCTGTTCTTAGGAGAAATGGTGTTAGTTTTTGTCCATTGAGTATGATGTTGGCTGTGGGCCTGTCATATATGGCTTTTATTATGTTGAGGCATGCTCCTTCTACTCCCACCTTACTGAGAGTTTTTATCAAAAATGGGTGTTGAATTTTGTCAAATGCTTTTTCTGCATCAATTGATATGACCATGTGGTATTTTTTTTTCAATTTGTTTATGTGATGTATCACGTTTATTGATTTGCGGATATTGTACCATCCTTGCATCCCTGGGATAAATCCTACTTGGTCATGGTGTATGATCTTTCTGATGTACTGCTGGATCCGATTTGCTAAGATTTTGTTGAGGACTTTGGCATCTATGTTCATGAGGGATATTGGCCTGTAATTCTCTTTCATTGTGTTGTCTTTACCTGGTTTTGGTATTAGGGTGATGATGGCTTCATAGAATGAGCTTGGAAGTGTTCCTTCCTTTAGAATATTTTGTAGTAGTCTGTGGAGGATAGGTTTTAGTTCTTCCTTGAATGTTTGGTAAAACTCCCCTGTGAAGCTGTCTGGTCCTGGGCTTTTGTTTGATGGAAGCTTTTTGATGACTGCTTCAATTTCTTCCCTAGTTATTGGCCTGTTGAGATTTTTAGATTCTTCCTGATTGAGTTTTGGAATGTTGTATTTTTCTAGGAATTTTTCCATTTCCTCCAGGTTGTCTAGTTTGTTGGAGTAGAGCTGTCCATAGTATTTTTTAACAATCATTTGTATTTCTGTGGGTTCTGTTGTGATTTCGCCTCTATCGTTTCTGATTTTGTTTATTTGGGTCCTCTCTCTTTGCTTCTTGGTGAGTCTGGCTAGAGGTTTGTCAATCTTGTTTATCTTTTCAAAGAACCAGCTCTTAGTTTCATTGATTTTCTGTATTATTTTTTTGGTCTCTATGTCATTTATTTCTGCTCTAATCTTTATTATCTCCTTCCTTCCACTCACTCTGGGCTTTTTTTGTTGCTCTCCTTCTAATTCTTTGAGTTGAAGAGTTAGATTTTTTACTACCATTTTTTCTTGTTTTTTGAGATAGGCCTGTAGAGCTATAAACTTCCCTCTCAGGACGGCTTTCATTGTGTCCCATAGGTTTTGGATTGTTGTGTTTTCATTATCATTAGTTTCCAGGATGTTTTTAATTTCTTCTTTGATCTTATTGGTAACCCAATCAATATTTAATAACATGCTATTCAGCTTCCAGATGTTTGAGTATTTTGGGTTGTTTTAATTGTAGTTTATTTCTAATATTATGCCATTGTGGTCTGAGAAGATGCTCTTCATGAGTTCAATCTTCTTGATTTTGGGGATACTTTGCTTGTGACCCAATATATGGTCTATTTTTGAATATGTCATATGAGCACTTGAGTAGAATGTATATTCCGTGGCTTTGGGGTGAAGTGTTCTGAAGATGCCGATTAAGTCCGTCTCATCTAGTGAGTCATTTAGGATTGCTGTTTCTTTGCTGATTGTTTGTCTAGAGAACTTATCCAGTGCTGTCAGTGGTGTATTAAAGTCCCCTACTATGATTGTATTGTTATCGATCTCTCCTTTGATATCTTCCAGGAATTTTTTTTATGAATTTGGGTGCTCCTGCATTGGGTGCATATATGTTTACCAGGGTTATATCTTCTTGTTGTATTGATCCCTTTAGTATTATGAAGTGGCCTTCCTTATCTCTTGTTATGGCCTTCCCTTTGAGGTCTATTTTGTCCGATATAAGTATTGCTACCCCAGCTTTCTTTTCCTTTCCATTTGCCTGAAAGATATTTTTCCATCCTTTCACTTTCAGTCTGTGTGAGTCCCTTCTAATGAGGTGGGTCTCTTGTAGACAGCAGATGTATGGGTCACGTTTTTTAATCCGTTCAGCCACTCGATGTCTTTTGGTTGGAGCATTTAGTCCATTTACGTTTCAAGTTATTATTGAAAGGTACTTGTTTGTAGCCGTTTCTTTTTTTTGTGTGGCTGTTTTCTTTCTGAGCTTTTTATTTCTTCTTTTTACACCAGTCCCTTTAGCATTCCTTGCATTGCTGGCTTCGTGGTGATAAACTCCCTTAGCCTTTTTTTTTGTCTGTGAAGCTTCTTATTTCCCCTTCAAGTTTGAATGATAGCCTTGCTGGATAGAGTATTCTTGGATTCAGTCCTTTGCTTTGCATCACTTTGTAAATTTCCGTCCATTCTTTTCTGGCCTGATGTGTTTCTGTTGAGAAATCATTTGATAATCTAATGGGAGATGCCTTGTATGTAACTTTCTGTCTCTCTCTTGCAGCCTGTAAGATTCTCTCTTTGTCCCGAACATTTGCCATGGTAATTATGATGTGTCTTGGTGTGGGTCTTTTCGGGTTCACCTTGTGTGGGACTCTGTGGGCTTGTGTGACTTTTTTCTTCCCCACCTCAGGGAAGTTTTCTGATATTATTTCTTCGAATCGGTTTTCTAATCCTTGTTCATCTATCTGTTGTTCTGGCACCACTATTATTCGTATGTTGTTTCGTTTCATGTTGTCCCAAAGCTCCCTTAGGCTCTCCTCCTCTCTTTTAATTTTTTTTTCTCCAATTGCAGTACATTTTGGGTGTGTTTTGCTTCCTTGTCTTCTAATTCAAAAATTCGGTCCTCCACTTCTCCTAGTCTACTGTTGATACTTTCAGTGGTGTTTTTTATTACAGCTATATCACTCTTCATTTCTTCTTGGGTCTTAAGTTGTTGATTTTTTAATCTGTTCCTACTAGCTTCTTCCATATGTTATTGACTTTTTTCATCTGTTTCTTCTTGCTTCTTGCATAGGTAGTTGAATTTTTCATCTGTTTCTTCTAGCTTCTTGCAGAATTAGGGCATAAGGAAGAAAGAAGAGAAAAAGATAAAAGAGATAAAAGAAAAGAAAAGAAAAGTAGGGAAGAAAAAAAGAGTGCAAAAATGAAATTTGTAAAAAAGAGGTGGATTGAAAAGAGAAAAAAAAAGAGCGAAAAGAGAGAATGAAGTAGAAGAGGGGAAGAGGCTATGTGTATGAGGAGAAAACTCCTATAGAACTGCCACTAATTCCAACAAATTCCAGCAACAGCTCCCTGGAGAGGAATGCAACCTAGAAACAACCAATAATATCAAGAGAGGCAAGGGAAAACAGAAGCACAAAAATAACAGGCAGGGAGCGGGGGGGGCGGTGGGGGCAGAGGAGGGAGTGGAAAAAACAGCAGAAAAAAAGAAAAAGCAAAAGCAAAACAGCCTCACAACCAGCCCTAAAAAGCACACACACACACACAGACACAAAAAAAACAAACAAAAACAACAAAAAAAAGCCAATATACTAAAAAATCAAGCAAACAGCAACAAAACAATAGAAAGATAAAAGAAGAAAAAAAAATTTGGATAGTGAAGAAAGATAAGGGATATGTGTATAAGGATTTAGAGCAGTGGATTGGAAAGAGGATATATAAGTAGGATGAAATTTTGACAGGACGTAAACAGAAGGAATAGGGAAAATCTAAAGCAGGAATAGGGTAAGAGAAACAGGACAACAAAAGGGGAAAAGTGAGGGAGAGGGTTTTAGCATAGAGGTAAAATTGAGGTAGGGAAAATTGATGTTAAAGGAATGATGAAAATAGAATAGAGAACACTAATCCCCAAATAAAATAAAGAGAAAATAAAATGGCACTTTAAAAAATGGTAAAATGGTAGCAGTAATAATACTGGCTAAAAATAAAAATGTAGTAATTAAAAGGGTAAAATCAGGTGATGGAAAAAGAAGAACAAAAATTGGTTTCTTAGTTAAAAGGTGAAAAAAGAAAAAAGAAGAGAAAAAATTGCAGTAGTGAAGGTCCTTCGGTTCTTCTACTCGTCAGTCTGGCTCGCCTTAGTCCTGTCAGGTATTCAGGAGAGTGTTGAATTTCCCTGTGATACACTGTTCCTCTGTGTTGTAAACCACAGTCCTGATTTTAAAGCAGGCCGTATTTGTGTCCCAGACTGCCTTAACTTGTATTTAGCTAAGAGTCAGATTGTGGCTCAGCCTCTGGGTGGCAGTGTTTTTGGGTTGGCCTCTGAGGCTATAGGGCCTCTGAGGCTATAGGGCCTCTCTGTCCAGTAGCTTGGGTTTATCGTCTCTATTGCACTTAAAACTGGTGTGGGGAAGTCCACTGCCCAGAGCTGCTTCCTTAATAGTTACCCGCTCTGTGTTGTTGCTGGGATTGAAAATCCCTCTATAGGCCAGACCCTGTTAACTCCCAGGGACTGATCCGATTATTTAGTACTTGATCTCATTCAGGGTGGAATCTGGGTGTGGCTGTGCTCCTTGCCTGGGGGCTGGGGAGAGGAGTCTCACTCCCTGGAGAGAATGGCTGCCCCAGTCCTGGGCTCAGGGGTGTCTCAGCACTCAATTCGCTGCCACCTCTCCTGGCCCCCGCCCCTCTCCTCAGTCTCTCCCCAGATTCCACTAGTCCGCACCTTCTCCCTCTCTTCAGCACAGGTGAGTGTCTGTATCCAAAATGTCTTATGAACTGGATTCAGTGAAAACAAACAAACAAACGATGGCCGCGGAAATCAGGAAGGCTTAGTTTCTATAAGCTCTTCTCTGACCGGCACTGCATGGTCTGGTCAGCTCTTCAGGCTGCCCAGATTAGGCTCAGTCCTCCGTGAACACAGAACCCAGATCTCAAATCCCCTGACGCCAGGAATCCCGTGGATCTCCTTTCCCCAGTCAGGGGCTGTGCCTGGCCCAAGGGTCACGGCTGTCTGCCATGTGGTCTCCCTCCGACCCTCTGGGCTCAGGGGTCTGGCAAACTTTCCTGCCCAAATCCCTGGGGTTTTTTTTTTTTTTTTACCTTTCCAGGGGAGTTCTGCCTTTCCCGGCTGCAAACCCTCTCACCACTCTATGTCTTTGTATGATTGTTTATGTGTGTATACACACGTGTGTGTGTGTGTGTGTGTGTGTGTGACAGACCAGGGTCAGCTGCACAGCGCACAGAGAACATTGAGTAGCCTCCAGACTCAGGCTGTCTGCCTAACTTCACACACCTGCCCCACCCCCACTGCCCATGGCATCCTGGGCCCTTTCGCTCACCCTTCAGTGGTTGAGGTCCCACAATAGCTCCTTGCACCTGGTAAAGAGCTTGGGACCTGATTGCCTGTGGGTTCCCCATAGCAGCCAGGGCCTTTCTGAGCTCTACATGCTGCCCACAGTAGTTGGGCTGGGACCTGCCCATTAGTGGACCAGACTCTCTCCTCTTCATTTCCCTCTCTCCCACGGCCTCACCCAGAATTCCCTGAACAAAGTTTGACACATCAGAAGTGCTCAGTCAGAGGTTCCCAGCTCACTCCACGTCCCTTTGGTGAAATCAGCTTAGCCTCTAGTGCAGTGGTTCTCAACCTTGGCTGCACATTAGAATCACCTAGGCATCTTTTTAAAATCCTGATTTCTGGGCCTCATCCTCCAGAAATTCTGTTTCTTTGTTATGGGGTGGGGCTACAACATTAGTAACAAACAGAATTTCTGGAGGATGAGGCCCAGAAATCAGGATTTTAAAAAGATGCCCAGGTGATTCTAATGTGCAGCCAAGGTTGAGAACCACTGCATGGGGGAAACTCTGAATAACTCTTTCCTCTCACAGGAATCCTTTGGTTTATGGAAGGAAAAAACGTCTCAATGTTTCTCTAGTGGTTCCTAGCGCTCCTTGACTTTGGGGAATCTTTTCAGGCCCAGTAAATGTAGCTCCTGTGGAGGTTGTGGAAATGGAAAAGCAGGCTGTACTGTCCAACCTGATGCAGAAGTATCCAACTGCACTTTCAAACCCCAGGTGGTTACTGGAGCCCATAACCAGGAAAGGGGGAAAGGATATCTTCCTGGTAGGAATCCCACAGCACCTGTCCCCTAGGGGCAGGAGGACTCCGCAGGAAGTTCACTGAGAATCCAGCTGAATCATGACCATCAACTGGCCATCATGCCGCAGATGTAGAACTGAATTGGCACCACCGTGGAGAGCACTACCCACCATCTGCTGTTCAACTAAACAGATTGCTGTGCCCAGAAGTAGGCGACTGTCCTTGTGAGATGCCTCTCTGAGCTCATTGACTGTCTCAAGGACTCTGAGCTTTAGGGAAAAGGGAAAGCTGCTAGGAAAGATCTTGGTGCTATCACTCATTTTGGCCCTGCTTATTCCTGCAATGTACAAAGAGAAATGTTTTAGGAGAATGGGTAAGTGTTTAGGACTCCCTTATACAGTCTCCCCCTCTCTGTGTGGTCAAACTCCGAGAACACTTCAGGAGCACCCAGGTGTCATTGTGGGAGGTCTGGGAGCGGGCACTGAATGACTGCCATTGCCAGAGGGTGACCAGCAGGGATGAGCTCATTCACCTTGAGGGAGACACCAGACTTTGAAAGAAAACACCTGTCTGTCCTGGCCAGTGACTGGTCTGCTGTAAAAGTCTCCCTTGGCTCATGAGGGCTTGTATTACACATGTTGTATCACTACCTCGTGACACAAGAACAGATCTGAAGTACAGCTGTGATGGAAAAGTGATGGGTAGAGGTTTTGTTTTTTGTTTGTTTGTTTGTTTTTTTCTGTGTGAGCAATCTTTATTTGGGTCCCTACTAGCAGGGTGAGTAATGGTTGTTACTGGTGAGGATGATGGCCTTCCTCCCACACGTTGACTGGAATGGCCCATCTTCTGAGCCAGACTGCCTCTGTCATACACCGCTTAGCAGATGGAGTGGCCAGGTTCTAGGTGGACCTCTCTTCAAGGCCCCTGGAACTTGGGCTAGAGATACTCAGATGCTGATCAGAAACTTCCTGGCATCATAGGGGGGCCCGTGAGTAAAGACCCTCCTGTTTCAAGTTGCATGACTAATGTAAGGTGATTCCACCAAGGTCAGGAGCCAGGCAGTTCTGTCTCCTGTCCAGTAGGCAAGGCTCAGGGGACCAGATCTTCCTGGGCTTGCCTCAGGACTAACTAGCCAGTTCCTTGTCTGAGTATGTGAAAAGGAAAGAGGACAATGGGAACAAAAGCCTGTCCAGGCCAGGATTTCTAGTCTCCTCAGGCTCATCTGACGAGATGTGTGGCACGGAAACAGAAGAACACGAACTCACAAATATCATTGTGCTGTTTATTTTCATTCATGGAGTTTTGCATTTCTTTATTAAAGCCTACATGGATTCGTGGGTACAAACTGGTGATTGTTTTCTGTCACCTGTGATCTTATAGGCCTGCATTGCCCTTGTAATGCTCACAGAGTGAACAGTTGCCATATACGGAGTCCTCCCCGCCTAGTCCTTATCAGATTCCTTGGGCTGGGTCATGACTGAAAGGTCAACCATTGCCAGGGTTCAACCCCAGCAGGTCCAGGGGTTCCCAACGGCATAGACGGAGTCGGCAAAGAAGGAAGGACACGGATACAGTGTTCAGTTGATCAGCAGCCTAGCCAGGATCTCCAGCCAAGTTCTGGTCTGGATCTCCAGAGAGGTTCTGGTGTTTATTGTCTTGTTACATCAGTATTAATACCAGTTGATTTTAATCCTGTCAATTTCTATTACAAAGGTTAGGGCGTTACTTATCTCCATTCCAGGGAGTAAAGATTATGTAGCTTAAGCATGATTGTTTGTAGTTAAAGCGATTAACTACCCACCTGGCACTTAGTTAAGGAGTTTCATCCCCTCCCTAAATTCAGGGAAAAATCCCTACCTGGGGAAACAACCTTTCTCAGAGAGGTGACCCTGGTTAAAACACACAGCGCTAAGGGGAGCAAACATATTAAGAACAGTATGCTATATACGCCAGGACCCTTGAAACATATGCTGTGCAGATGTTTCTTTCCTGCAGCGACTGTGTCAAGCAGCAAGGATGGTCCGGCTTCTGGCAAATTCCCCCTTTTTTATTGTTTAAATGATAGTGCATGCAAATCAGTGGCCACCTCTCAGATTGGGCCGTTTAAATCTCGGGAGAAGACTGGCAAGCAATGACAGTGAGCATAACTATAAACATAGTGGATGGATTGCACAAGGAGCCCCATTCCTGTAGAAGGTTGCTGGCCTCTTCAGTCAAGGGATTACAGCTGTCCTCAAGTTGTTGGTTTGATTGACTTTGTTGGTCTGGCTAGCGGGCGGCATCACTGGCGACAGGCTTCCCGAAGCGTCAGCAAGTTGAAGGGCTGCATCAAAGGGTCCATCAGGGCCGTGGTGGATGGTGGTGTCGATGTCCGAGGAGGAGTAAGCTGTGCCCTCTGGATCCAGCTGATATGGAAAATGGAGGGTAGTAGAAAAAGAAGAGAAAGCAAAAGAACTACAAGGCATGGAAGTGTTTAGAAAAAAGCGGGAGAAGAAAGCGAAGAAGGCAACATCCTGACACAGCCCTTTCCTTCAGCTGCCCCTTTCCCTGTGGTCCCAGGTAGAAATGGGAAACAAGTCCTGTTGCAGTGAGAGGGCAGCTGCTGTCAGCCAGTCTCTGTCTTTACCTGGGTCCCGACCTGAGCTGGGCATGGAAAGCAGGAAGCAGCCATGGGGACAGGAGACCTTCCTCAGAAGGGGCGAGTGTTCAAGCCCCTGCACCATTGGGGAGGGGGGTCTGTGCCCCACCTTTGTTGCACCCCAAGTTTTCTCTTACTGGCCCCCGACTGTGCCTGTCTTAGGTTGCCCCAGCCTGTGGAGTCTTACCCGTCGTTGACTACCAGCCATCTCTGGGCCAAGTAGGGTGATGTGAGGTTCAATTTTGTCTCCTTGATAGCCTATGTCCCTCTGGCCTCCATGCCCAGCAACTGCCTTTGGATTCCCTCGCCTGCTGGCGGGGCTCTGGCATTGATCATAGGGAACTCAGGTTTCTTCTCTAGAGAGGGCCCAGCTTACGCCATTGGGCCAGAGACAGATCCATGGTACCAGCCACCACGAGGCTTCAACCTCAGCATGAACAGAGAGCTCAGGCAACAGCTATGGGCAATTGGATTGTAAGAAGAGGGTCCCTCTTGGCACAAGGGTAAGAGGCGCCAATATAGGACAAAGGAGAGTCCTGGAACAGGGCTTTCTCAGCCCAGGATGTCAGGCTCTTGGCACAAGATAACTCCATGTATGGGGCATATACCAAACACCCCTAGTCACGGCATAAAAGGGAGGTGCCCTTCCTGGAACAGTAGGGTAGGGAGATTCTAGAAAACGCTGTGTTCAGCAAAGAAGGAGAAAGGCCAAAGAACCAGCAAACAAGTAGTTACATTTTTAAAAAAGGAAAAAGGAAAGGAGATGTGGGGCAAAGCTGGGACATGTGGAAAGACAAAACGGAGGCACATGTGATCCTCCCAATGGACAGATTGTTCCAGCTCAGGGCTGCACAGCTGCTGCAGACGGGCACTGGTCAGGTGTGCTATGATGAGGCAGAGATGGCGGGCGGTGAGACATAAGGTCGGACTAGACGGTCTGGAATCCACACAGGTGAGTCTGCGTCCTGTGGAAATATACAAGCATATCCTCTCCCCTGGGTTAAAAGTACATCAGGTCCCTTCCAGGCTCCTGTAAGCAAGTCTCTCCATTTGATGAGGGCTTTAGGTTTAGTTAGATCAGGGTTCCAATGCCTGTGCATTGGGGAATTTCCCTCAGAATCTACATTTAGTATATTAATTACAAATAGAGTATGTTGTAGAACATGATGAGGAGAGGAATATTTAAACTCATTTTCTTGTAATATTTTGTAACAGGAGTAAATCAAACACCGCTGGGGCTATATAATAGAACTCCCATTTGAGATAAGATATCTCTTCCCCCTAATGTAAAGGGGATAGTTGTAATTACATAGGGACACAATGTTCCTGAATGTTGATCTTCATCAGCCCAAGTTAAAATCTGAGAACTCTTTTTTACATTAGATGCCTTGCCTAGTCCTACTAGGGAAGTGGAGGTGGTGTGCGTGGGCCATGAAGGGGGCCAATCCTTCCCTGCTATGCAGGAAATATCTGCTCCTGTATCCAATAGACCTTCAATTGGTTTTCCCTGAATTTGTAAAAATTTTGTAGGTCTAGTAGCATGGATTTCTTGTATGCAAAATGCTGCATCACTAGATCCAAAGCCTCCGGCCCCTCTAGCTTTCTGAGTAACAGCTGTCCCTATTTTATGTATTGGTAACAGGATTAATTGGGCAATTCTCTCGTTGGGCTGAATCTGTATAGTGGTGGTGGGTGGGGAACGTAAAATCTGTATTTCGCCTGTGTAGTCTGCATCAACAACTCCTGGGATGACTAAGATCCCCTGTAACGAGGTGGAGCTCCGTCCTAATATTAAACCTACGGTTCCCTCAGGCAGCGGCCCAGACACTCCTGTAGGAATGGCTGCTACTGGCGAGTCTGGGGTTAGTATTGCGTGGGTGGTTGAGTGGAAGTCCAATACTGCACTGCCTGGGGTTGCCCTGAAGAGGTCACTGACTGATTGAAATTTGCAAAGGGGTTGAGGGTTGATGCCCCTATTATTGCAGGGGCCTGGGGCTGGCCCCTTCTCAAGTTTCCCAATTGAGGTGATGGGATATAACCTCCTTGGGAGCTATTTGTAGAGTTGAAAGGCCGACCATTTTTATGGTATCTTGATCTACATTCCTTTGCCCAATGGAATCCTTTCTGACATCGGGGACAAACGGTTTTTGGAGGATTAATATTATTCCCTAATGTATTTCCAGGCTGTCGAGGAGCTTGCCATCTGGCCTGAGCATTATTATTTTTATTTGGGCATTCTCTGCTAAAGTGCCCAGATAAGCCACAAGAGTAGCAGTTCATATTTCTTTTATTACCTGTACTATTGCTGGCTTGTCCTATACCCTGTACATATTGAGGGTATGTCTCTCCTTTGAGAGCTGCAGCTATAGCTACACCCTGTATAAATGCTGGACTTACATCAGCACACTGTTTTATAAAATCCTTTATAGTTCCTGTTCTGAGAATCAGCCTTAATAAAGCCTGACAGGTATTATTAGCATTTTCAAAAGCCAGTTGTTTGATTAGGATATCGGCTGCCTCTTTGTTATTGATTACTCTCTTGACTGCCTGCATGAGGCAAGAAAGGAAATCCTGATATGGTTCCTCGACCTTCTGTTTAACCTCTGTAAGGGTGGTTGTTTTTCCTGCTGTATGAGGTAGGGATTTCCAGGCACTTACTGCACAACTGGTTACTTTGGTAAGTGCCTCTGTGGGCATATTCATTTGCTCCTCAGCCGTGTTAAAATCACCTTCTCCTAATATCATGTCTAGGGTTATTCCTTTTCTGGTTTTTTCGCTAGTGGCTACAGCTTTCTTAGCAAGATCTTCATATTCAGTTTTCCATAATAAGTAATCGCCTCCTGAGAGACAGGATTTACAAACCTGTGACCAATCATAAGGAGCCATCCATTTACTGGCTAGGGTTTCTACCAAGGTTTGTGTGTAAGGAGCTACAGGTCCATATTCAGAGCAGGCCAATTTTAATTCTTTAAGTACTTTGTAAGGTATAGGCTCCAAGGTGGGGTTTTTATTCCCAACAGACTCATTCTCATATGTAACTGGGAAGCAGAGTGAGAATTCAAGATCTCCATTAGCTTCAGCTTCTCTTATCGCCCTTGGAAATTTAGACATGGAGCTCATAGGAGCCACAGGACCTGGTTTAGGCTTCCTTTCTAATTTGGGGAGCCTGTTTTGAATGGGAGGGCCTCTCTCCTCTCTACTGACTGGAAAGGACCAATGGTCATGTTTATGATACTTATTCTCCTCCCGATCAGTAGGCCTAGCTAAATTGCTTTTAGATTGAGCTGAAGACAATAATGATGTATCCTCTCTGGGTGGAGCCGGCGGACTATTTAAATTTTGAGAAAGTTCAACCGTTTTTGCCTCTGGTGCCAAGGTTTCACAAATTGAATTCCAGAGAGAAAAGGTATCTGCCGGGACCTTCTCAGATCCATGGTAGCTGTAATAGTTCTGTAATTGCTCTCCTACTTTAGTCCAAGTTTCTAAATTAACAGTTCCATCCTCAGGAACCATTGACATACGTCTTCTATAAAGCTTTCTGTCTGACTGGGAGTAACCTTAACTCCTCTGCTAGCAAGCATAGGCGTTAAAAGATTAATACAGAGTCTTTTTTCTTTAGACTCAGTATGACCCATCCTGTCAATCTAAGTTCTGTACTAACTACCCGCTTACCCTACTTTTTCTCTATGGGGGGGGGGGGAACTGCAGCACCCTATGGTGCAGTCCTATCCGTCCCAAGTACGGCGGGACTTACCTAAGGGTCCCTTTTCGTGCGCCAGATGCCGGGGTCCAACCCCAGCAGGTCCAGGGGTTCCCAAAGGCGTAGACGGAGTCGGCGAAGAAGGAAGGACACGGAGACAGTGTTCAGTTGATCAGCAGCCTAGCCAGGATCTCCAGCCAAGTTCTGGTCTGGATCTCCAGAGAGGTTCTGGTGTTTATTGTCTTGTTACATCAGTATTTATACCAGTTGATTTTAATCCTGTCAATTTCTATTACAAAGGTTAGGGCGTTTCTTATCTCCATTCCAGGGAGTAAAGATTATGTAGCTTAAGCATGATTGTTTGTAGTTAAAGTGATTAACTACCCGCCTGGCACTTAGTTAAGGAGTTTCATCCCCTCCAAAACTTCAGGGAAAAATCCCTACCTGGGGAAACAACCTTTCTCAGAGAGGTGACCCTGGTTAAAACACACAGCGCTAAGGGGAGCAAACATATTAAGAACAGTATGCTATATACGCCAGGTCCCTTGAAACATATGCTGTGCAGATGTTTCTTTCCTGCAGCGACTGTGTCAAGCAGCAAGGATGGACCGGCTTCCGGCAAGCCATCACCATATAAATACCAGGTGTTGTACAAATACATCATCAAATCACATAGTGTGTGATTTAGGGGGCTAGAGGTCAGAGCCCCTGTGCCATCCATTCAGGCAATAGCAGGGGAACAAGCATGCCATTCCCATATATGCCCTCCCCACTTGGACCACCTGCCTCACTTTCACACCTGACCTCAATGGCACTGTTCATGAGCAGCAGAACTGAGAACTTGAATGAGCAGGTGGCACTCGGTCCCTGAGGATTGCGTGATTTCCTTTTGCTCAACTTCTTCAATGCCTTTTTCATGCTGAATTCTTTCTTCCTGAGTGTCTGCTATGGGGCAGCCTCTTGTTTCTCTGCGGAGGAGTTGAGGTGGTATCTGGCCAAGTATGATTCATCTGGTTTCCTTTTGTCTTGATGTTCTGGACGAGCCAAGGTTTGTCTTTCTGGAATTGCTGTTTCTGTACACCTGAAACAACATTAATTCAGTAATTCTGGGAGGAAAAATATATCTACTTGATATTAACTGGCTTCTCAGAATCTTTAGTCATCCCTGCAGGGTATGTCTAAGGGGGTTACAGTTTCATAGGGAAATCTGTACTTTCTCACCTTTGGAAAAATACTATCTCATGTGAAAAAGAGTTATCCCCTGAAATGAAACCCCTTCAGTATATCATTCTTCTGCGCCTACTAAGAAGATGTTTGAGTAACAGAGAACATGGGACATGGGAGGACTTTCTACTTTACCATCATCCTGTTCCCTGGAGAACTGCCTGGGCATATTTTGCGGAATCCGATTCAGCAAGCGGATGGATGAACGTCTTCAGGCTGTCAGATTCAAGGACTTGCTCCTTGCCTCTTCGGCAAAGAACCTCACATTGGAAAAGATCTTTCTCAATTAACCTGGTGTCTCCAGCATCATTCCAGTGCACAGACATGGAGGCATCATCCTCCACTATCCCCCAAAGCATTCTTGGGAAGGACAGTCCCAGAAAGTCATTGTTTCCTTCCAATTTGGCAGCATGTTGGCTTGGGTCCTCTGGATATGGGTTGTCTTGGCACCCTGCTTGGTACCTGTGTCTCTCCAACACCTGTGATAGGATCAGCTTGGCTCCGTGCATCTCATGGGTACTCGGACTTGGCATGGAGATGCTCTACATTAAAAAGCATTGACGACTCTAATCCTATCCCTGAGCAGGGGGGTCACAGCACGGATGCCCAATATATACTGCCCTCCAAATTCTTGAGCAGGGGTGGGCAAACTTTTTGACTCGAGGGCCACAATGGGTTCTTAAACTGGACCTGAGGGCTGGAACAAAAGCATGGATGGAGTGTTTGTGTGAACTAATATAAATTCAAAATAAACATCATTACATGAAAGGGTACGATCTTTTTTTTTAGTTTTATTCATTTCAAATGGACTGGTTCCGGCCCGCGGGCCATAGTTTGCCCACGGCTGTTCCAGAGTCTCAGCCATGGGGCCACCAGATGCTTAAGTCATGTGATTTCCCAAAGATGGCTCACAGCTGCTCTGGAGTTTGGGCCCTGGATAAGTGTAGGGGAGTGGATGTGTATAGGGCCCCCAGGTTCTCTCTTTCCAAAAAGTACAGAAAAATTGGGTTCAGGATACCAGAAAGAACTCTCATCTGCTGCCAGGGAGATTGTTTCTTGTTGATAGTTCACTGGATGTGTTGAGAGGTCATGAGTCTATCTCTCTTTCATCCCTAGAGAGGGAGAGGCCTATTGATGGCCTCTTTGATAGCTCAAGGTCAAGGCCTTGCTTAGTCCTAGCTTGGCTACCACCAAGAATGCCGGGGTCAGATGGGCCCCTGGGGGACTGTACCTCCCAGAAAATGGTGGTTGGCCCCATCTCAGCAGGTAGCCCCCCTGTCCAATGCACCCTCCACAAGCATGCTTCTTTGGTCTCTTCCAGCTACTCTTGCTGGTTGCTGGGTCCTGCTCACATGAGCCCAAACGAAGAGTCCTGCTTTATTACCCCGGGTCAAGTTGTCCCTAGAGTAGGGTGTGTTCCTGTATAGGTGGGGGTACAAGCAGTGTCACCTTTCCACGGTACCCTTCTATCTCCCTTTTTAGAGTATTAAGACCAAAGTTGGTAGTTAGACCACCTCAAACAGATAGAGAACATGGATCACAAAAACCACTGTAGTATCCTCTCCTCTGTGGTGAAGATGACTTGCATTTGACTTTAGTCACATCCCACACCCAGGATCTCATCTATGTTCAAGTACATAGCCATGATTATTTTCATATCTGCTTCATTCAGTCACGGCTACCTAAACATGTTGGAATTTTCCTTTTTAGTGAGTCTATGTCCTTGTCCCATGAGTCCTTGTCCCATGTCTTGCACTAAGTAGTGTAAATTGTGCTCTCTGAGGGTCCATCCTTTGTTTCTAAAAGTGGAGTGCAAAGGCATTTGGGAACAGAATCCCCCAAAGTGCCCCTAGCCTAAGGACTGGATCCTTAATGGAGCCCCTGGGACAGGGGTGGGCAAACTTTTTGACTCGAGGGCCACAATGGGTTCTTAAACTGGACCGGAGGGCCGGAACAAAAGAATGGATGGAGTGTTAGTGTGAACTAATATAAATTCAAAGTAAGCATCATTACATAAAAGGGTACCGTCTTTTTTGTTTTTAGTTTTATTCATTTTAAAGGGGCCGGATCTGGCCCGCGGTCCCTAGTTTGCCCACGGCTGGTCTAGATTCAGGCTCAGTCCATGGTCTCTGTGCCTCTAAACAGGATTACAGAGCATTCATGCACAAAGTCAGTATATTCTTGGAGGATATGCCCTAGAGCAACAGTTCTCAACCTGTGGGTTGCGACCCCTTTGTGGGTCGAAAGACCCTTTCACAGGGGTCTCCTAAGACCATCAGAAAACACATATATAATTACATATTGTTTTTGTGATTAATCACTATGCTTTAATTATGTTCAATTTGTAACAATGAAAATACACCCTGCATATCAGATATTTACATTACGATTCATAACAGTAGCAAAATTATAGTTATGAAGTAGCAACGAAAATAATTTTATGGTTGGGGGTCACCACAACATGAGGAACTGTATTAAAGTGTCACGGCATTAGGAAGGTTGAGAACCACTGCCCTAGAGGATAGGTGTTGGTGGGTTCAGGGTGGGGGTGGGGGGCTCCTAGTGTCTCTGGAAAAGCAGCCAGCTCCTTTTAGTTGCCTACCAAACATTGTTTCTTAAATGAGTTCTTTAAAGGCTGAAAAGATTTCCTTGTGCACTTTGCTAGCTCATGCCTCTACTGATTACTTATATGAAGGGACTTGTCCATTTTATGGGAGGGAAATTGGAGAGAGGGTTTGGAAACCACAATCTGGAATTTGGTGGAGAGAGGGTGTTTATTTGTTATGATTAAGGCACCCTTGCATCCCAAGGCTTCTGTAGGACCATTAGCTAATGTTCCTTGAAGCAAGAGCAACTGAATTTCCACTGAGGTGAAGAATCTAGAACATCAGGCTCATCTTTTCCTTTGAAGATGAAATACCCACTTTGCTGTCTTCCGTGGAGTTGAAGAAAGCCATTATGAAACTGGCCTTCCTCAATTAAGTCTGCTGGGTCCCAGAAATTCACCCATTGGTACCCTGGCCACCAGTCAGACAGTCTCTATTAGGCAACATGTTCAGGACCCTTTGAGAAAGGAGAACAAACCTAGAGGAATCACAATACCTGATATCAAGCTATGCTATAAGGCCACTGTAATCAAAACAACTGGTAATGACAGAACAGCAGGCATATGGATCAATGGAACACAACAGAGAGCCCAAACGTCAACCCACACCTACACTGTGAACTGATATTTGACAAAGGGGGCAACAGCATACAATGAGGTAAAGACAGTCTCTTCATTAGTAAATGGTATTGGGAAACTTGGATGGGTACATGTGAAACAATGAAATAAAACCACCAACTTATACCATTCAGAAGAATACATTCAAAATGAATAAAAGACTTAAATGTAAGTCATGAAACCAAAAAAATCCTGGAAGAAAACATAGGCAGTAAACTCTCAGACATTACACATAGCAATATTTTTTGCTGATATGTCACACAGGGCAAGGGAAATAAAGGAAAATATAAACAAATGGGACTACATCAAACTAAAAAGCTTCTGCACAGCAAAGGGTACCGGCAACAACATGAAAAGAGAAGCCTCTGCATGGGAGAACATATTTGCCAAAGATACATCTGATAAGGGGTGAATCTCCAAATTATATAAAGTACTCATACAGTTCAACCAAAGAAGACAAACAATGCAATTTAAAAGTGGGCAGAGGTCTTGAGTAGATATTTCTCTAAAGAGGACATACAAATGGATGAGACAAGAAAAAATGCTCAATTTCACCCATTATCAGAGATATGCAAATTCAAATGACAGTGAGGTACCACCTCACAACTACCAGAATGGCTATCATCAATAAATCAACAAACAAAAAGTGCTAGTGAGGATTTGGAGGAAAAGAAACCCTTGTATAATATTAGTGGACATGCAGGCAGGTACAACCACTATGAAAGACTGTGTGGAGTTTCCTAAAGTAATGAAACATAAAGCTGCCATTTGACACACTGATCCCACTTCTAGGAATATATCCTAAGAAGCCTGAACCACCGATCACAAAGAATATATGCAGCCCTATGTTCAAAGGGCATTATTTACAACTAGAGGCCCAGTGCACAAAACTCGATCACCGTAGGGGGCAGCCCTCAGCCAGTCCTGCACCCTCTTGCAGTCCGGGACCCCTCACTCTTTACCACCCACCTGATTGCTGCTCTTTAGTGCCTCCATGGAGGCGGGAGAGGTTGCTGCCACCACTGATGCACTCGCCACTGATGCACTGGCTGAACCGAGCTCCCGCTGTGGGAGAGCACTGACCAACAGGGGGTCAGCTCCTGCGTTGAGTGTCTGTCCCCTAGTGGTCAGGGCACGTCATAGTGACTGGTTGTTCCACCATTCAGTCAATTTGCATATTAGGCTTTTAATATGTAGGATAGCCAAGAGCTGAAAACAGTGCAGATGCCCATCAATAGAAGGGTGAATAAAAAAACAATGGTATATTTTCATAATGGAATACTACCTGGCATGAAAAGAGAAGGAATTCTTAACTTTTGAGAAAGCATGTATGGATCTGGAGATTATTATACTCAGTGAAAGAAGCCAGTCAGAGAAAGAGAAAAACTATATGACCTCACTTATGTGTGGAATCTAGTGAACATTATCTGTCGAACAAAATAGAAACACAGGCATGAAGACATGGAACAGACTGACAGCGGTCAGAGGGGATGGGGGAGAGAGGGATTGGATGAAACTAACTAAAGGGATTAGCCAAAGAACATCCATGAACACAGATGGCAATGTGGTGAAGGCCAGAGGGTGCAGGGAAGACAGGTGCTATGTGAACAGGGTCAAAAGAAGGGAAAATATGGTATCTGTAATAGTGTCAAAAATAAAATAAAAACTTCTTGAAAGTATATTCCTATTTACAGTTATCTCTTAATAGAAAATAAATAAGGGGCTATTGCTCTCAGATGGGATGGAGGGTGAGCTATGGGAGAGCAGGGTCATTCTGAAGGGAGTAGGGAGCCTCTGTGAAAGGTTGAGGGCAGGAGATTCTGTGCAGCCTTAGAAGGAGGCTGCACTGATAAGCAAGTCAGCAGATCATGATTCATGGATGGACAGGAGGCACCCAAGGGAAGACCAGGGGAAGGGTGTTGTCATGAGGGAAAATGCTGGGACGAGGCAGAAATCCTGGCCCCGGGAAGACTGAGATATCAATAAACTTCCGACAATCTCCAAATTATGCTTTATTCTCACTGTCACCTTCCTTACTTAGGCCTGCTCTTGCCTGGGCCCCAGGGTTCTACTAATTGTCATCTGAAAGAGTTCATTCATACCTAGAGGACAGATTAATTGTGAGGCAGAAGGTGGGCCATGGGCTAGAAAGGCAGGAAATATCATGGACTCCTGATGAATTCAGGCAAGGGGTCAAGACTCCACGATGCCACTTACTAGCCATGTATTCTTGGGAAAATTAGCAGGCCCAATGGGCATCAGGTTCTTCCTCTGTGAAGTAAGTGGGTCTGATAAGCCCTGTCTTATAGGACTGCAGGGATGTGTGGAGTGTTTGTAAACCACCGTGCACAGTACCTAGTGGAGACTGAATCTGTAATGAATGGCAGTTATTTCTAATATCGTTTTTATCCCAGATACTTCCACTCTCGCCTCTGGCACTGTGGTTACTTGTTTGTTATTAACGTCATATTAGAGAATGTGCAGCTCAGTTGGGCACAGAACACCCAGTCGGCCAAAGCGGATACCCAATTCATGGATGTATGCTGACATTCAGGTGTGGGGAGCTTTCCCAGCTGGACACACACAAAGATGCCAAAAAGAGAATCTACTTACAACTCTTTCCCTCTGTCCAAGCTGCTCTTTCATCCAAACAAATGCTTTCATTCATTTCACCCCCACCCAAAATCTACCCCTTGATAATGATTGGCCAGAGTACACTCAAGATCATTAACATTTAATCCCAATTAGGCTCTCCCAGGCCATCATGTTTCTCATGGCTCAGTAACTCTATTTCTGTAGAAATCTGTGCAGATGATGGGTATAACACGCCTAGTGCTCATACTGTCCAATGGCACAGTGTCTGCGTGGCTCATGCCATGCACATCATTTTTTAATTAAGGTATTACATATGAGTCCTTATCCACCCATTGCCCTCCTCCAGCCCCCCACTCATGCCATCACCCCCCTGGCGTCTGTGTCCATTGGTTAGGCCTATATGCTTCATACAAGTCCTTTGGTTGATCTCTCCCCCTTACCTCCACCCTCCCCTACCTTCCCTCTGAGGTTTCATGGTCAGATCGATGCTTCTCTGTATTTGGATGTTTTTGTCCATCCATTTGTTGTTCATTATATTCCATATATAAGTGAGATCATGTGATAATTATCTTTCTCTGACTGGCTTATTTGGCTTAACATAATGCTCTCCAGTTCCACCATGCTGTTGCAACTACGCTGCGGTAAAAATGAAGGCCATTCAAAATTGAGTGCTGTTCCCTGGAGGCCCACCACCTCACCTGTTCTGTTACTTGTTTGTAAGATTTAGGGGACACCTAACCCCTCCCTTATATGACTATAGCTCCTACACTATCATTCTGTGGGTGGGTGTGCCCTGCTTATGTTGGTGTCCCCACTACTAACACAGGATCTTCCAGAGGACATAGGCTCAGTGAATGTCTGGGGATTAAATGAACCTCTGAGCAGGGGTCGTCTTTATGCAGATGAAATCCCTCCACTTTCTTGCCGGAACCAAGGATCCTTTGATAAGTTGTTTCATGCAAAGACAGACGAGAAGAGATAAGAATCAAAAATTAACAACCTTTTGCTATTATTTTTCTATTTATTAACTCCATTGCATGTACTGCCGAGTTCTTACACATTTCCAAGGAAATCCTTTTATAATGCCACGTTATCTATTTTGGGATCACAAACTAGGATGGAAAGTGTCCCAATTTTGGTTATACAATAGCAAATCTCTTACTCTTGAGCTGGACATGTAGAAATATATAATGTGATCAATGTCATTTACAAACTCACATGCTAAAAGTTTATGAAAGCTTCTATGAAAAGGGACATTCAAAAATTTCCTTAAAAATCGCAAAATAATAAATCACAAATTTCTCAATCATAATAGGAGCTCATACCTTTCCCTGGGCCTCACTATTAGTTTCTTCTCAAACATAGAGTTGAAAATTGGATGCACTTTCTGCCCAGCAAAAGAAGTTAATGCTCATGGGCCTGAAAAGTGCCTGGATTCAACTCTGGCTCAGGCATAGTGTCATTACTCAGGCCCTTCAAGCAGGGATGAAAGGGAATAGGGATCCCTGTCATTAACCCCGAGCACAAACTGGAGGGTGTTCAACATGGTAGTCTCTGCATGTGCTCGGGGACCCCACAGGAACTCATAGCATGCAGGATCACTATTGGGCACCTGGCGGTACAGCAGGTACTGTTCCTGGACCCAAATTTTGGTGATGAGCTCCCTGGGCTCCCCATAGAGCCAATGCTCCTTCCCATCATACACCCCTACAACATTCAGTGCTTCCCAGACTTTTTCCTCAGGGGCACAATCACCCTCTGAGGCGATCACCCACAGAACTGTGACCAGGAGGCCTGTGTTGGGATATCTGTGCCCATCGCTCACCATCCCATCATAGCTGAGCCCCAAGGCAGTGGCCAGGACATAGGTGTGAGTACTGGGGTCCATTTCTTTCACAACAATACCAAAGCCCCACTGGATGCATTCAGTGGCTGCACTGAAGAGCTCAGGAAAGTGGTCCTGGTGCTCTTTGATGACACTACTCAGCATTTCTGCCTTGGTGGTCGGCTCCTTTGCACGATACTTAAGGAGTAGAAACTCCACCATTTCTACCATCTTCAAATGCAGTGCTTTGTGGAGCAAGGAATCGGCATCTTCATCAGGGCCTCCCTCAGTGTTTGGACCCTCCTCATCTTGGCTGCTGGAGCTCTCATCTTCAGCGTGTCTCCATGGAAAGGCTGCCATGGCATGGGGGGAGGCACCCTGAGGACTCTGGGGAGGACTTGGTGTCTCAGCAGCAGACACCTCCTCTAGGCTGTCAATAAACAGGACTGAGGGGGAGGAAGACCGAGAGGAGGAGAGAGACAGGGCCTCCTCCTCATCCTCCTCCTCCTCCTCCTCCTCCTCCTCCTCCTCCTCCTCCTCCTGCATAGCCCAGAACAGTTCCTCTACCAACATGTCAGGGATCTCCATTGGGTCCAGATGGTCTTCCTCAGGCTTCCACGGCTCACTCATATGATGACCAGGCATGATGACTCGTGCTCGAACAGTGACCGAGTGTGGCCAGAAGATGGGCGATGAGGACCCACGGGCCTGGGGGAAGGGGAGTATGAGAGGCATGAGCTGAGAAACACACCCTAGGAGGCTCTGACAAAGGTGACTTCCAGGTCTCCCCTTTAGGGGTGTCCATGGGCCTCACAGGGCTCACTCCTGATCAGCCTGCCCACTAGGAGCCTGAAGTAGGAAGTGACATGACTGCTCAGGGTGTAGAAGGCACAGCGCAGGGTTCTGTAGCTGACGGTGGGGTGTGGAGGTGTCAGGCAATGTGGGGTCCCCTCTGACAGTGGTGGCGAGCCCATGGGGACATATTCATGGTCGGAACCTCACCTTAATTCCTAGCACTTCCTGGCCTCCTGCTGCTCTGTGACCTGAGAATATGTAGCATAAACCAAGGCCTTCACCTCCTTCTATCCGGGGGCTCTGCTGGTGGGAAAAACGGAGCACCTCAGGATGCACATGGCAATCACAGTCCTGGAACCCCAATGCTGACAGGAGGGGCAGCAGGACTCTGTGAGGTCCCCTCTGTTGTGGGTGGGAGGTTCCTCCTTGCACATGTAGGATCCTCACCCTTCCCCTGCCAGGGCCAGGCCCCTCACTGCCTTCTGCTGGCCTGAGGTCAAACTCTCAGAACAAGACCACACACACCTGACACTTGAGTGAAGAAAATGAGGGGGTCCCTCTCCCAGAGGATCAAGAAGGGGTGACTGAAGATTTGGGTCCATCTACGCTGGGTTAAGGCTCTGATCACTTCTCACCATGACGCACTGCAGGGTTTCAGACACTCTCTCTGCTGACTGAGCGCAATCTACTTAGACTTAGGGTGCACCTCCCTGAGATACAGGAGTAGGGAAGTGAGCTGAGGTAATCCAGGCCCTATTCCGAGTTTCCCCATTGCTGACAGAGGAGGCAGGGTAAGTCTGGGTTCCCATGTGCTCTGCTCCCCCTCAGTGCTCACCTTGATTCTTGGCAGGAACTGGGACTCGTCTCTGTGTTGACAAAATTTGGATCCTGGGGATGATACGACGTATGGTCTCACACCAAGGTCCTCACCTTGCTGATAGCTCTGAGACAAAAGTGAACAGGAGCTCCATCTGCCCCCACCCCTGTCCAGGTTATCACACAACTGACACCAGGGCCTGGGCCCATCCATTCCGGGTAGAGTTCCCGTAGTCTGGCCTCGGGATACTTGCCTTTCTTCCTGGCCTGGCCTGGGTCTGAATCCAGCTGACTTGATTTCACCCTGAAGAACTGTCCTCAGTGACAAAAGCTCAGGACGAGCAGGCATGTGGAAAGGGAGAGCATGTCACACCCAGGTACCCCTGCCTGGGGAATCTGGATGCTGAGGACAGGACACTCCCTGATGCTGAGGGCTCTCTTCTTTTCTCGGGGAGCTCATAGCTGCAGTTTCCCACAAGGAAGCATTCACAGCTTTATGACCCTTCCACAACCTCAGCTCATCTGTGCATGAACTGAAGCCATTCCCTCTGACCAAGGCCCTGTCCTTCCAGAGTGCCCTCAGACAAACGTGAGGAGGAACCACCTCTGCCGACCCATGCCAGGCCTTTCCCAGGGCTGACAACAGCACAGACTGGGTTCAGGGCACCCATTGTCTGGAGTGTGGTATCCTCTTTCCTCCCTGTGCTACCTAGGCTTACTCAGAGAGTGCCTGGGACCTTTCCCTTCTGCTGAACTGAGAGTGAATACTGCAGGCCATGCCCTCCATCTCTCTGAGACCTCCAAGGTGGATTTTAAGACACACCACATTGACTATCGTGCCGAGTGTGCCAGTTGTGCCTGCAGAGCCTAAACCAGCCAGCCGCTGTGTTTACTGGGGTGGGAAGTACCATCATCCTGCCTCAAGACCCACACTTTAATTACCAGCATTGCCTGGCACACCTCCCACGTTGCCGTGAATCCAGAACCTTGAAGACAATGCCCTCACCTCCCTTTGCCACTGCTAAGGTAGAAGTCTGGAAGCAACCCAAATCCCCAGCCCTACCATGAGGCTTGCAGGTGCTGCTGGCAGGAACAGGCACACTGCGGACACTTACTGCTCTAGCCAAGCCTCAGGCATACAGACATCAAGGTGTGCTAGGGGGCTTCCTGAGTCCTACCTCGGGTCCTCACCTGGTATCCTGGCAGAGCCCTGCAGCCCCATTCTTTGCCTACCTGGAGCCTGACCTATCAGAGCTCAGGGGGTGGAGTCCGCTTGTCTTCCTGCAGGATCCTCACCGTGACTCCTGGCTGGAGCTGTTACCTCCTGTCAACCTGAGAGGCCCAAGTCAGGAAGAGAGCAAGTGGTCATGGACCAGGGACTTCCAAGGGTTCACAGTAGGGGTAATGTGGGGCATCACTGTTGTGGTGTCCAGGGTCACTCAGTCTTCCCTTTGCATGTTCACCTGGACTTGGGGCAAGACCTGGGTCCTCCCCTCTTCCACATATGTCATTCCCCTGAATTCCAAGGGCTGACATCAGGTCTGGGCTTCTGCGGTTCCTCTCTGCATGGTCATCCACCATAGGGCCTCCCAACACTTTGAGCAGGGCAGACTTCTGTGGACTCCCTTCCAGTTAGGGTTCCTGGATTCCCCCAGTCCTCCCTGGGGGTCCTCACCTTGACTGTTCCCTCTGCCCACCTGAGACCCTGCTCCTTACACCGAACCCCAGAGCCTGTCAGACCCGGATGCGATAGTCAGGAAAAGCACCTTGACTCTGGGCAGTGCTTCTGCATCCCTTCTGTGGACCTGAGTGAGGCCTCACATGATTTACCAAGTTTCCAGTCTCCCTCTGACCTGCATGCGGAAGTCAGGAGACACCTCACAGGGTCATCTGACATGGACTCCTCCATGGCTAATATCAGGGGAGGCCCTTTATGGGTTCCCCTAAATTGTGGGGTCCTGGTCCCCATCTTCTCTTCTTCAGCGGACTTGTGGCACTGCTCCTTACCCTGAAACCCAGTCTCTCACACCTGATGCAGAAGTCACCCCATCCTGTAGTACCCCGCCCACTCTGGTCCTCCCAGCACTGAGGATTCTGAGGTCCAGGGCCCCCAATCTCCCTCAGGGACCACATCTTGACAGCGGCAGGACCTGGGGGCCCCCTCTGCTGCCTGAAGCCCTGCTCCTTCTACCAAACCCCCCAGTGTCTCTCAGACCCAATGCAGAAATCACAAAGCACAATGTGTGAGATCACCCCTCCCCCACCCCAGGAGGCCTGCCCGATGGACACCCTTGTGGGGTCCAGGCCCCCCAGTCTCCATCAGGTTCCCACACTGACGCCGGGCAGGTCCGGACCCCCTCTGCCGACCTGAGATGCTGCTCTGACACGGAGCCGCCCGAGGGTCTCAGAGCACGAGGACCCGGAAGTCAGTCCTGACAACTCGTGGTCATCCCGCGCCTTGGGGCTCCCGGGACTGACAGCTCTGGACCCAGAGTCACCATGTCCTCCCCACGGCCTCACCATGAGGCCTGCAGGTCCTAGGACCCTCCCTCTGTGAACCGCGAGGCCGGACCCCCACACGGAGGCCCTCACCCCCGAGACCCCAGGGGAGGCCTGTGGGCATACCTCCCCAGGGCTCCCAACTCGGGCTGAACTAGCTCCCCGGGTACCTCCGTCTGGTCCTCACCCTGATCCCAGGCAGAGCCTGGGCCCCGCCGACCTGAGGAGGCTCCCCTCAGCGCCTGTACCGTCTACCGACCCGAAGCCGGCCTCCCAAAGATGGCGCTCAGCTCCCTCAGACTTCTCAGGCGGAAGTCCATGAGTCAGTGACATCACTTCCGGAAACCAATTGTGTGGTCACCCAGGACACTTGACAGGGGCGGAGTTCTGCTCCTTTGTGCCCCGCCCGCCCCTTCTGGTCCCTATCTGGGCTGAATGGCCTGGGCCACCACCCTGTGCTGACCTGGGTCTGTGCCCCGCAGGCCAAGTGCCCTGAGACAAACCTGTGGAGGAACTACCTCTGCCGACCCATGCCGAGCCTTACCCAGGACTGATAGCAGCACAGACTGGGTTCAAGGCACCCACTGTTTGGAGTGTGGTATCCTCCTTCCACACAACCCATGCACAGTGGGAGAGTGCCTGGGACCTTTCCCTTCTGCTGAACTGAGAGTGAATACTGCAGGCCATGCCCTCCATCTCTCTGAGACCTCCAAGGTGGACTTTAAGACACACCACGTTGACTATCGTGCCCAGTGTGCCAGTTGTGCCAGCAGACACTAAGCACGCCGGTCCCTGTGTTTACTGGGGTGGGAAGTACCATCATCCTGCCTCAAGACCCACACTTTAATTACCAGTATTGCCTGGCACCCCTCCCACGTTGCCCTGAATCCAGAACCTTCAGGACAATTCCCTCGCCTCCCTTTTCCACTCCTAAGGTAGAAGTCTGGAAGCAACGCAAATCCACAGGCCTACCATGAGGCTTGCAGGTGCTGCTGGCAAGTACAGGCACAATGCGGACACTTATGGCCCTGGCCAAGCCTCAGGCATGCATACTTCAAGGTGTGCTAGGGGGCTTCCTCAGTCCTCAGACCACGAGAACCCGGAAGTCAGTCCTCACCACTCTTGGTCATCCCGCGCCTTCGGGCTCCCGGGACGGACTGCTCTGGCCCAGAGTCACATTGTCCTCCCCACGCCCTCACCATGAGTCCTGCAGGTCCTGGGACCCTGCCCATGGGTAGGAGACCCAGCCAGAGAGAAAGGGAGGGAATGCAGAGGTGCTGGGCACAGGGACTGTCAGGACACTGGATTGGGAAGAGAGTGCACAGGTGGCAGCTTTAATGTCCTCAGAGCCTGGTCTTTGAGATTGGGTGTGTTTTCATAAACTCGAGGACATAATAGCTGATATCAGGTTCATGGACTTTAAAGACAGGAGGGGAAAGACAAGCAGAGTGGGGGTGCTCATGTCGAGTGTGGTAACGAGGCCCAGGCCCTATGATGATGATGTGTAGCCACCGGTTCTGACTATCCTCTTAATGGGCAGGTACTCACAGCCCTATGGAGACTGAGCTCCGCCAGGTACTAGGACCCGGCTGAATCCGCAGGCTGTGTTTCTGCTCCTGTGACTGCACAGCTCTGAGGAGGTACGACCCCCTTCCCCAGGTACAAGGAAGAGAGGCAAGAACAGCGGGTGAGGTAGTCAGGGCCCAAGATCATGGGCCATATTTTGATCCCTAGGTGCCACCTTCACAACTGTAGAATGTGGTGACAGTGGCACTGCCCACCCAGTTATTTGAGGCTTGAATTCTAGGATCCGTGGATCATGCCCATCCCAGGGCCTGATAGGGGCATGCTGTGTGGGTTCTAGTGCCAATTGTTCCTGGTCCTGTTATTCCTGTCTCTAGGCTGCAGTGGGGACCAGGTGTGCCTGCTGAGAGCGGATAGTATTGGTGCAGCCAGGGAATGGAGGAGGGTGGCTCCCAAAGTGATCGAGTGTAGACACCTGGCTGGAGGATCTGAGCTCGCACAGGGGTATCCCAGGGCCCAGCTGAGGTTTGATTATAAGGATTTACAATCAGGAGCCTTGGAAGAGGGACCAGGGTGCATGGGGACTGTAGCACCTTGGGTGAAAAGAGGAGGGAGCTGACAGTCTTGGAGGAGGGGGGAAGAAACAAAACCCAGGAGGGTCTTTGCTGGGAGAGGACTAGAACCCACTCACCCGGTGTGAAGCCAAAGCTCCCGTTCTCCCACATCTGTGCTCCCCTGGTCTCAGTGACCTTCTTTGTGGAACCGAACACACCCTGTCCTGAGTGCCTCTCCTTACCTGTCGCCACCTTCTTCCTTGAGCTCCCCAAAGACTCCATCTGAAGGACGAGGCATCTGCATCACCAGCCCTTTCCATGGGGCCTGGCAGCTGAGTGCGTGGGGATAGGAAGAAGGAGCCAACACTCTCTGCTCTCCCACCATCCCTGTCAGTGGGGTTCCAGGGCCCCAGGGGACACTGGGGGAAGAGGTCAGCCCACAGACCATGAACACGGAGGGCTGATGCATGATGCTTATTGACATTCACACTTTTGGGTTTCCACAGCCCACATGAGGCCCACGGACCTCTGGGGAGAGGGAGTTCTCCTGCCTCTCCTGGCAGCCTTATGCAGGCTTGGTCTTAAATGGGGCCATGACTCTGGAGACTTGTTGGCGACCCTACTGAGCTGCCACAGGAACTGCACCATCGCCATCCACATTGCTCACAGGGACTGGGAAGAGCCCTCTGGCTGGAGCTGCTGCTGGAGAGGCTGGGCTGGAACCCCATGTAGATTCAGACTCTCCTCCCAAAGGGAGAAATATGGGAGAGGAGTGAGCGCTGGCAAGGCCTGACACCCTGAGAGCTGCTCACACTCCTCCAAGAATACCCCCAAGGACCTTGCTCAGGAGTTTGGGGCTTGTTTTCTTTTGAAGCTGTGGAGATGGGGCTGTAGTTTGTGTAAGCAGCACACCTTCAAAGGGGCAACAAGGGGCCCAGGCTTGGGTTCCGTGGGCCGAGTTCCTATGATTTGGGTGAACCCTTCTGTCTATATTGAGTCTCAGTTCCTGTTGGTGATCTGAGAGGCAGGATCAGGTTCAAGTTTACATGTGGCGTTGTCTATGTGTTGTGTTTTTTTTGTTTGTTTGTTTGTTTAGTGTGAGTGTGTGTGTTTTTTTTACTGTTCTGAAAACCAGACTATGTTTTTATTTTTATTTATTTTTTATTTTTCCCTCCTCTCCATTACTTTTTTTTTAATTGCTTAAAGTATTACTCAGGGTCTTACATATGTGTCCTTATTTTCCCCCCTCCCTTGACAGGCCCCTAGCCTCCCCTCTCCCCCAATTTCTTATGTCCATTGGTTATGCTTATATGCATGCATACAAGTCCTTTGCTTGATCTCTTACCCCCTCCTCCTGCCCCCCAACCCTCCCCGGCCTTCCTACTGCAGTTTGACAATCTGTTTGTGGCAGCTCTGCCTCTGTATCTATTATTGTTCAAAAGTTTATAATGGTCTCTATTATCCAGGAATGAGTGAGATCATGTGGTATTTTTCCTTCATTGGCTGGCTTATTTCACTTCGCATAATGCTCTCCAGTTCCATCCATGCCATTGCAAATGGTAAGAGTTCCTTCCTTTTTACAGCAGCATAGTATTCCATCGTGTAGATGTACCACCGTTTTCTAATCCATTCATCTACTGATGGGCACTTAGGCTGTTTCCAGATCTTAGCTATGGTGAATTGTGCTGCTATGAACATAGGGGTGCATCTATCCTTTCTGATTGGTGTTTCTGGTTTCTTGGGATATATACCTAGAAGTGGGATCACAGGGTCAGATGGGAGTTCCATTTTCAGTTTCTTGAGGAAACTCCATACTGTCTTCCATAGTGGCTGCACCAGTCTGCATTCCCACCAGCGGTGCACAAGTGTTCCTTTTTCTCCACATCCTCTCCAGCAGTTGTCGTTTGTTGATTTGTTGATGATAGCCAGTCTGACAGGTGTGAGATGGTACCTCATTGTTGTTTTGATTTGCATCTCTCGGATGATTAGTGACTTTGAGCATGTTTTCATATGTCTCTTGGCTTTCTGAATGTCCTCTTTTGAAAGGTGTCTATTTAGGTCCTTTGCCCATTGTTTGATTGGATTGTTTAACTTTCTTTTGTTAAGTTGTATGAGTTCCATATAAATTTTGGAGATTAGGCCCTTATCAGATATGACATTGGCAAATATGTTTTCCCACACAGTGGGTTTTCTTGTTTTTTTGTTGATGGTTTCTTTTGCTGTGCAGAAGCTTTTTATTTGATGTAGTCCCATTTGTTCATTTTCTCTTTAGTTTCAAGTGCCCTAGGAGCTGTATCAGTGAAGAAATCGCTTCGGCATATGTCTGAGATTTTGTTGCCTTTGGATTCTTCTAGAATTTTTATGGTTTCCTGTCGTACATTTAAGTCCTTTATCCATTTTGAGTTTATTTTTGTGTATGGTGTATGTTGGTGGTCTAGTTTCATTTTCTTGCATATATCCGTCCAATTTTGCCAACACCATTTATTGAAGAGACTATCTTGGCTCCATTGTATGTTCTTGCCTCCTTTGTCAACTATTAATTGAGCATATTGGTTCGGGGTGATTTCTGGGCTCTCTATTCTATTCCATTGATCTATATGCCTGTTCTTGTGCCAGTACCAGGCAGTTTTGAGAACAGTGGCTTTGGAATACAGCTTGATATCTGGTATTGAGATCCCACCAACTTGGTTCTTTTTCAGGATTGCTGCAGCTATTCGGGGTCTTTTTTTTTATTCCAGATGAATATTTGGAGAGTTCGTCCTAGATCTGTGAAGTATGCCGTTGGTATTTTAATGGGAAGTGTGTTGAATTTATAGGTTGCTTTGGGTAGTATGGACATTTTAATGATGTTGATTCTTCCAATCCATGAACATGGTATGTTCTTCCATCTGTTTATGTCTTCCTCTCGCTCTTTTTTCAACGTCCTGTAGATTTCTGAGTAGAGATCTTTTACCTCTTTAGTTAAGTTTATTCCTAGGTAGCTTAATTTTTTTGGTGCGATGGTAAGTGGGATTGTTTTTATAATCTCTCTTTCTGAAAGTTCACTATTGGTGCATAGAAATGCTCAGATTTCTTGGGCTTAATTTTGTATGCTGCTACATTGCCAAATTCATGTATTAAGTCTAGTAGCTTTTTGATGGAGTCTCTAGGGTTTTGTATGTATAATATCATGTCGTCTGCAAGTAAGGACAGTTTTGCTTCCTCTTTTCCAATTTGGATGCCTTTTATTTCTTCTTCTTGCCTAATTGCAATGGCTAACACTTCCAGTACTATGTTGAACAATAGTGGTGAGAGGGGGCATCCCTGTCTTGTTCCTGTTCTTAGGAGAAATGGTGTTAGTTTTTGTCCATTGAGTATGATGTTGGCTGTGGGCCTGTCATATATGGCTTTTATTATGTTGAGGCATGCTCCTTCTACTCCCACCTTACTGAGAGTTTTTATCAAAAATGGGTGTTGAATTTTGTCAAATGCTTTTTCTGCATCAATTGATATGACCATGTGGTATTTTTCTTTCAATTTGTTTATGTGATGTATCACGTTTATTGATTTGCGGATATTGTACCATCCTTGCATCCCTGGGATAAATCCTACTTGGTCATGGTGTATGATCTTTCTGATGTACTGCTGGATCCGATTTGCTAAGATTTTGTTGAGGACTTTGGCATCTATGTTCATGAGGGATATTGGCCTGTAATTCTCTTTCATTGTGTTGTCTTTACCTGGTTTTGGTATTAGGGTGATGATGGCTTCATAGAATGAGCTTGGAAGTGTTCCTTCCTTTAGAATTTTTTGTAGTAGTCTGTGGAGGATAGGTTTTAGTTCTTCCTTGAATGTTTGGTAAAACTCCCCTGTGAAGCTGTCTGGTCCTGGGCTTTTGTTTGATGGAAGCTTTTTGATGACTGCTTCAATTTCTTCCCTAGTTATTGGCCTGTTGAGATTTTTAGATTCTTCCTGATTGAGTTTTGGAATGTTGTATTTTTCTAGGAATTTGTCCATTTCCTCCAGGTTGTCTAGTTTGTTGGAGTAGAGCTGTCCATAGTATTTTTTAACAATCATTTGTATTTCTGTGGGTTCTGTTGTCATTTCGCCTCTATCGTTTCTGATTTTGTTTATTTGGGTCCTCTCTCTTTGCTTCTTGGTGAGTCTGGCTAGAGGTTTGTCAATCTTGTTTATCTTTTCAAAGAACCAGCTCTTAGTTTCATTGATTTTCTGTATTATTTTTTTGGTCTCTATGTCATTTATTTCTGCTCTAATCTTTATTATGTCCTTCCTTCCACTCACTCTGGGCTCTTTTTGTTGCTCTCCTTCTAATTCTTTGAGTTGAAGAGTTAGATTTTTTACTACCATTTTTTCTTGTTTTTTGAGATAGGCCTGTAGAGCTATAAACTTCCCTCTCAGGACGGCTTTCATTGTGTCCCATAGGTTTTGGATTGTTGTGTTTTCATTGTCATTAGTTTCCAGCATGTTTTTAATTTCTTCTTTGATCTCATTGGTAACCCAATCAATATTTAATAACATGCTATTCAGCTTCCAGATGTTTGAGTATTTTGGGTTGTTTTAATTGTAGTTTATTTCTAATATTATGCCATTTTGGTCTGAGAAGATGCTCTTCATGAGTTCAATCTTCTTGAATTTGGGGATACTTTGCTTGTGACCCAATATATGGTCTATTTTTGAATATGTCATATGAGCACTTGAGTAGAATGTATATTCCGTGGCTTTGGGGTGAAGTGTTCTGAAGATGCCTATTAAGTCCGTCTCATCTAGTGAGTCATTTAGGATTGCTGTTTCTTTGCTGATTGTTTGTCTAGAGAACTTATCCAGTGCTGTCAGTGGTGTATTAAAGTCCCCTACTATGATTGTATTGTTATCGATCTCTCCTTTGATATCTTCCAGGAATTTTTTTTATGAATTTGGGTGCTCCTGCATTGGGTGCATATATGTTTACCAGGGTTATATCTTCTTGTTGTATTGATCCCTTTAGTATTATGAAGTGGCCTTCCTTATCTCTTGTTATGGCCTTCACTTTGAGGTCTATTTTGTCCGATATAAGTATTGCTACCCCAGCTTTCTTTTCCTTTCCATTTGCCTGAAAGATATTTTTCCATCCTTTCACTTTCAGTCTGTGTGAGTCCCTTCTAATGAGGTGGGTCTCTTGTAGACAGCAGATGTATGGGTCACGTTTTTTAATCCGTTCAGCCACTCGATGTCTTTTGGTTGGAGCATTTAGTCCATTTACGTTTCAAGTTATTATTGAAAGGTACTTGTTTGTAGCCGTTTCTTTTCTTTGTGTGGCTGTTTTCTTTCTGAGCTTTTTATTTCTTCTTTTTACACCAGTCCCTTTAGCATGCCTTGCATTGCTGGCTTCGTGGTGATAAACTCCCTTAGCCTTTTTTTGTCTGTGAAGCTTCTTATTTCCCCTTCAAGTTTGAATGATAGCCTTGCTGGATAGAGTATTCTTGGATTCAGTCCTTTGCTTTGCATCACTTTGTAAATTTCCGTCCATTCTTTTCTGGCCTGATGTGTTTCTGTTGAGAAATCATTTGATAATCTAATGGGAGATGCCTTGTATGTAACTTTCTGTCTCTCTCTTGCAGCCTGTAAGATTCTCTCTTTGTCCCGAACATTTGCCATGGTAATTATGATGTGTCTTGGTGTGGGTCTTTTCGGGTTCACCTTGTGTGGGACTCTGTGGGCTTGTGTGACTTTTTTCTTCCCCACCTCAGGGAAGTTTTCTGATATTATTTCTTCGAATCGGTTTTCTAATCCTTGTTCATCTATCTGTTGTTCTGGCACCACTATTATTCGTATGTTGTTTCGTTTCATGTTGTCCCAAAGCTCCCTTAGGCTCTCCTCCTGTCTTTTCATTTTTTTTCTACAATTGCAGTACATTTTGGGTGTGTTTTGCTTCCTTGTCTTCTAATTCACAAATTCGGTCCTCCACTTCTCCTAGTCTACTGTTGATACTTTCAGTGGTGTTTTTTATTACAGCTATATCACTCTTCATTTCTTCTTGGGTCTTAAGTTGTTGATTTTTTAATCTGTTCCTACTAGCTTCTTCCATATGTTATTGACTTTTTTCATCTGTTTCTTCTTGCTTCTTGCATAGGTAGTTGAATTTCTCATCTGTTTCTTCTAGCTTCTTGCAGAATTAGGGGATAAGAAAGAAAGAAGAGAAAAAGATAAAGGAGATAAAAGAAAAGAAAAGAAAAGTAGGGAAGAAAAAAAGAGTGCAAAAATGAAATTTGGAAAAAAGAGGTGGATTGAAAAGAGAAAAAAAAAGAGCGAAAAGAGAGAATGAAGTAGAAGAGGGGAAGAGGCTATGTGTATGAGGAGAAAACTCCTATAGAACTGCCACTAATTCCAACAAATTCCAGCAACAGCTCCCTGGAGAGGAATGCAAACTAGAAACAACCAATAATATCAAGAGAGGCAAGGGAAAACAGAAGCACAAAAATAACCGGCGGGAAGCGGGGGGGTGGGGGGGGCGGAGGAGGGAGGGGAAAAAACAGCAGAAAAAAAGAAAAAGCAAAAGCAAAACAGCCTCACAACCAGCCGTAAAAAGCACACACACACACACAGACACAAAAAAACAAACAACAACAACAACAACAAAAGCCAATATACTAAAAAATCAAGCAAACAGCAACAAATCAATAGAAAGATAAGAGAAGGAAAAAAATTTTGGATAGTGAAGAAAGAAAAGGGATATGTGTATAAGGATTTAGAGCAGTGGATTGGAAATAGGATATATAAGTAGGATGAAATTTTGACAGGACGTAAACAGAAGGAATAGGGAAAATCTAAAGCAGGAATAGGGTAAGAGAAACAGGACAACAAAAGGGGAAAAGTGAGGGAGAGGGTTTTAGCATAGAGGTAAAATTGAGGTAGGGAAAATTGATGTTAAAGGAATGATGAAAATAGAATAGAGAACACTAATCCCCAAATAAAATAAAGAGAAAATAAAATGGCACTTTAAAAAATGGTAAAATGGTAGCAGTAATAATACTGGTTAAAAATAAAAATGTAGTAATTAAAAGGGTAAAATCAGGTGATGGAAAAAGAAGAACAAAAATTGGTTTCTTAGTTAAAAGGTGAAAAAAGAAAAAAGAAGAAAAAAAATTGCAGTAGTGAAGGTCCTTCGGTTCTTCTACTCGTCAGTCTGGCTCGCCTTAGTCCTGTCAGGTATTCAGGAGAGTGTTGAATTTCCCTGTGATACACTGTTTCTCTGTGTTGTAAACCACAGTCCTGATTTTAAAGCAGGCCATATTTGTGTCCCAGACTGCCTTAACTTGTATTTAGCTAAGAGTCAGATTGTGGCTCAGCCTCTGGGTGGCAGTATTTTTGGGTTGGCCTCTGAGGCTATAGGGCCTCTGAGGCTATAGGGCCTCTCTGTCCAGTAGCTTGGGTTTATCGTCTCTATTGCACTTAAAACTGGTGTGGGGAAGTCCACTGCCCAGAGCTGCTTCCTTAATAGTTACCCGCTCTGTGTTGTTGCTGGGATTGAAAATCCCTCTGTAGGCCAGACCCTGTTAACTCCCAGGGACTGATCCGATTATTTAGTACTTGATCTCATTCAGGGTGGAATCTGGGTGTGGCTGTGCTCCTTGCCTGGGGGCTGGGGAGAGGAGTCTCACTCCCCGGAAAGAATGGCTGCCCCAGTCCTGGGCTCAGGGGTGTCTCAGCACTCAATTCGCTGCCACCTCTCCCGGCCCCCGCCCCTCTCCTCAGTCTCTCCCCAGATTCCACTAGTCCGCACCTTCTCCCTCTCTTCAGCACAGGTGAGTGTCTGTATCCAAAATGTCTTATGAACTGGATTCAGTGAAAACAAACAAACAAACACTGGCCGCGGAAATCAGGAAGACTTAGTTTCTATAAGCTCTTCTCTGACCGGCACTGCATGGTCTGGTCAGCTCTTCAGGCTGCCCAGATTAGGCTCAGTCCTCCGTGAACACAGAACCCAGATCTCAAATCCCCTGACGCCAGGAATCCCGTGGATCTCCTTTCCCCAGTCAGGGGCTGTGCCTGGCCCAAGGGTCACGGCTGTCTGCCATGTGGTCTCCCTCCGACCCTCTGGGCTCAGGGGTCTGGCAAACTTTCCTGCCCAAATCCCTGGGGTTTTTTTTTTTTTTTTTACCTTTCCAGGGGAGTTCTGCCTTTCCCGGCTGCAAACCCTCTCACCACTCTATGTCTTTGTATGATTGTTTATGTGTGTATACACACGTGTGTGTGTGTGTGTGTGTGTGTGACAGACCAGGGTCAGCTGCACAGCGCACAGAGAACATTGAGTAGCCTCCAGACTCAGGCTGTCTGCCTAACTTCACACACCTGCCCCACCCCCACTGCCCATGGCATCCTGGGCCCTTTCGCTCACCCTTCAGTGGTTGAGGTCCCACACTAGCTCCTTGCACCTGGTAAAGAGCTTGGGACCTGATTGCCTGTGGGTTCCCCATAGCAGCCAGGGCCTTTCTGAGCTCTACATGCTGCCCACAGTAGTTGGGCTGGGACCTGCCCATTAGTGGACCAGACTCTCTCCTCTTCATTTCCCTCTCTCCCACGGCCTCACCCAGAATTCCCTGAACAAAGTTTGACACATCAGAAGTGCTCAGTCAGAGGTTCCCAGCTCACTCCACGTCCCTTTGGTGAAATCAGCTTAGCCTCTAGTGCAGTGGTTCTCAACCTTGGCTGCACATTAGAATCACCTGGGCATCTTTTTCAAATCCTGATTTCTGGGCCTCATCCTCCAGAAATTCTGTTTCTTTGTTATGGGGTGGGGCTACAACATTAGTAACAAACAGAATTTCTGGAGGATGAGGCCCAGAAATCAGGATTTTAAAAAGATGCCCAGGTGATTCTAATGTGCAGCCAAGGTTGAGAACGACTGCATGGGGGAAACTCTGAATAACTCTTTCCTCTCACAGGAATCCTTTGGTTTATGGAAGGAAAAAACGTCTCAATGTTTCTCTAGTGGTTCCCAGCGCTCCTTGACTTTGGGGAATCTTTTCAGGCCCAGTAAATGTAGCTCCTGTGGAGGTTGTGGAACTGGAAAAGCAGGCTGTACTGTCCAACCTGAAGCAGAAGTACCCAACTTCACATTCAAAACCCAGGTGGTTACTGGAGAGCATAACCAGGAAAGGGGGAAAGGATATCTTCCTGGTAGGAATCCCACAGCACCTGTCCCCTAGGGGCAGGAGGACTCCGCAGGAAGTTCACTGAGAATCCAGCTGAATCATGACCATCAACGGGCCATCATGCCGCAGATGTAGAACTGAATTGGCACCACCGTGGAGAACACTACCCACCATCTGCTGTCCAACTAAACAGATTGCTGTGCCCAGAAGTAGGCGACTGTCCTTGTGAGATGCCTCTCTGAGCTCATTGACTGTCTCAAGGACTCTGAGCTTTAGGGAAAAGGGAAAGCTGCTAGGAAAGATCTTGGTGCTATCACTCATTTTGGCCCTGCTTATTCCTGCAATGTACAAAGAGAAATGTTTTAGGAGAATGGGTTAGTGTTTAGGACTCCCTTATACAGTCTCCCCCTCTCTGTGTGGTCAAACTCCGAGAACACTTCAGGAGCACCCAGGTGTCATTGTGGGAGGTCTGGGAGCGGGCACTGAATGACTGCCATTGCCAGAGGGTGACCAGCAGGGATGAGCTCATTCACCTTGAGGGAGACACCAGACTTTGAAAGAAAACACCTGTCTGTCCTGGCCAGTGACTGGTCTGCTGTAAAAGTCTCCCTTGGCTCATGAGGGCTTGTATTACACATGTTGTATCACTACCTCGTGACACAAGAACAGATCTGAAGTACAGCTCTGATGGAAAAGTGATGGGTAGAGGTTTTGTTTTTTGTTTGTTTGTTTGTTTGTTTTTTTCTGTGTGAGCAATCTTTATTTGGGTCCCTACTAGCAGGGTGAGTAATGGTTGTTACTGGTGAGGATGATGGGCTTTCTCCCACACGTTGACTGGAATGGCCCATCTTCTGAGCCAGACTGCCTCTGTCATACACCGCTAAGCAGATGGAGTGGCCAGGTTCTAGGTGGACCTCTCTTCAAGGCCCCTGGAACTTGGGCTAGAGATACTCAGATGCTGATCAGAAACTTCCTGGCATCATAGGGGAGCCCGTGAGTAAAGACCCTCCTGTTTCAAGTTGCATGACTAATGTAAGGTGATTCCACCAAGGTCAGGAGCCAGGCAGTTCTGTCTCCTGTCCAGTAGGCAAGGCTCAGGGGACCAGATCTTCCTGGGCTTGCCTCAGGACTAACTAGCCAGTTCCTTGTCTGAGTATGTGAAAATGAAAGAGGACAATGGGAAAAAAAGCCTGTCCAGGCCAGGATTTCTAGTCTCCTCAGGCTCATCTGACGAGATGTGTGGCACGGAAACAGAAGAACACGGACTCACAAATATCATTGTGCTGTTTATTTTCATTCATGGAGTTTTGCATTTCTTTATTAAAGCCTACATGGATTCGTGGGTACAAACTGGTGATTGTTTTCTGTCACCTGTGATCTTATAGGCTTGCATTGCCCTTGAACTGCTCACAGAGTGAACAGTTGCCATATACGGAGTCCTCCCCCTCCTAGTCCTTATCAGGTTCCTTGGGCTGGGTCATGACTGAAAGGTCAACCATTGCCAGGGTACAACCCCAGCAGGTCCAGGGGTTCCCAACGGCATAGACGGAGTCGGCAAAGAAGGAAGGACACGGAGACAGTGTTCAGTTGATCAGCAGCCTAGCCAGGATCTCCATCCAAGTTCTGGTCTGGATCTCCAGAGAGGTTCTGGTGTTTATTGTCTTGTTACATCAGTATTAATACCAGTTGATTTTAATCCTGTCAATTTCTATTACAAAGGTTAGGGCGTTTCTTATCTCCATTCCAGGGAGTAAAGAATATGTAGCTTAAGCATGATTGTTTGTAGTTAAAGTGATTAACTACCCACCTGGCACTTAGTTAAGGAGTTTCATACCCTCCCTAACTTCAGGGAAAAATCCCTACCTGGGGAAACAACCTTTCTCAGAGAGGTGACCCTGGTTAAAACACACAGCGCTAAGGGGAGCAAACATATTAAGAACAGTATGCTATATACGCCAGGTCCCTTGAAACATATGCTGTGCAGATGTTTCTTTCCTGCAGCGACTGTGTCAAGCAGCAAGGATGGTCCGGCTTCCGGCAAATTCCCCCTTTTTTATTGTTTAAATGATAGTGCATGCAAATCAGTGGCCACCTCTCAGATTGGGCCGTTTAAATCTCGGGAGAAGACTGGCAAGCAATGACAGTGAGCATAACTATAAACATAGTGGATGGATTGCACAAGGAGCCCCATTCCTGTAGAAGGTTGCTGGCCTCTTCAGTCAAGGGATTACAGCTGTCCTCAAGTTGTTGGTTTGATTGACTTTGTTGGTCTGGCTAGCGGGCGGCATCACTGGCGACAGGCTTCCCGAAGCGTCAGCAAGTTGAAGGGCTGCATCAAAGGGTCCATCAGGGCCGTGGTTGATGGTGGTGTCGATGTCCGAGGAGGAGTAAGCTGTGCCCTCTGGATCCAGCTGATATGGAAAATGGAGGGTAGTAGAAAAAGAAGAGAAAGCAAAAGAACTACAAGGCATGGAAGTGTTTAGAAAAAAGCGGGAGAAGAAAGGGAAGAAGGCAACATCCTGACACAGCCCTTTCCTTCAGCTTCCCCTTTCCCTGTGGTCCCAGGTAGAAATGGGAAACAAGTCCTGTTGCAGTGAGAGGGCAGCTGCTGTCAGCCAGTCTCTGTCTTTACCTGGGTCCCGATCTGAGCTGGGCATGGGAAGCAGGAAGCAGCCATGGGGACAGGAGACCTTCCTCAGAAGGGGCGAGTGTTCAAGCCCCTGCACCATTGGGGAGGGGGGTCTGTGCCCCACCTTTGTTGCACCCCAAGTTTTCTCCTACTGGCCCCCGACTGTGCCTGTCTTAGGTTGCCCCACCCTGTGGAGTCTTACCCGTCGTTGACTACCAGCCATCTCTGGGCCAAGTAGGGTGATGTGAGGTTCAATTTTGTCTCCTTGATAGCCTATGTCCCTCTGGCCTCCATGCCCAGCAACTGCCTTTGGATTCCCTCGCCTGCTGGCGGGGCTCTGGCATTGATCATAGGGAACTCAGGTTTCTTCTCTAGAGAGGGCCCAGCTTACGCCATTGGGCCAGAGACAGATCCATGGTACCAGCCACCACGAGGCTTCAACCTCAGCATGAACAGAGAGCTCAGGCAACAGCTATGGGCAATTGGATTGTAAGAAGAGGGTCCCTCTTGGCACAAGGGTAAGAGGCGCCAATATAGGACAAAGGAGAGTCCTGGAACAGGGCTTTCTCAGCCCAGGATGTCAGGCTCTTGGCACAAGACAACTCCATGTATGGGGCATATACCAAACACCCCTAGTCATGGCATAAAAGGGAGGTGCCCTTCCTGGAACAGTAGGGTAGGGAGATTCTAGAAAACGCTGTGTTCAGCAAAGAAGGAGAAAGGCCAAAGAACCAGCAAACAAGTAGTTAGATTTTTAAAAAAGGAAAAAGGAAAGGAGATGTGGGGCAAAGCTGGGACATGTGGAAAGACAAAACGGAGGCACATGTGATCCTCCCAATGGACAGATTGTTCCAGCTCAGGGCTGCACAGCTGCTGCAGACGGGCACTGGTCAGGTGTGCTATGATGAGGCAGAGATGGCGGGCGGTGAGACATAAGGTCGGACTAGACGGTCTGGAATCCACACAGGTGAGTCTGCGTCCTGTGGAAATATACAAGCATATCCTCTCCCCTGGGTTAAAAGTACATCAGGTCCCTTCCAGGCTCCTGTAAGCAAGTCTCTCCATTTGATGAGGGCTTTAGGTTTAGTTAGATCAGGGTTCCAATGCCTGTGCATTGGGGAATTTCCCTCAGAATCTACATTTAGTATATTAATTACAAATAGAGTATGTTGTAGAACATGATGAGGAGAGGAATATTTAAACTCATTTTCTTGTAATATTTTGTAACAGGAGTAAATCAAACACCGCTGGGGCTATATAATAGAACTCCCATTTGAGATAAGATATCTCTTCCCCCTAATGTAAAGGGGATAGTTGTAATTACATAGGGACAGAATGTTCCTGAATGTTGATCTTCATCAGCCCAAGTTAAAATCTGAGAACTCTTTTTTACATTAGATGCCTTGCCTAGTCCTACTAGGGAAGTGGAGGTGGTGTGCGTGGGCCATGAAGGGGGCCAATCCTTCCCTGCTATGCAGGAAATATCTGCTCCTGTATCCAATAGACCTTCAATTGGTTTTCCCTGAATTTGTAAAAATTTTGTAGGTCTAGTAGCATGGATTTCTTGTATCCAAAATGCTGCATCACTAGATCCAAAGCCTCCGGCCCCTCTAGCTTTCTGAGTAACAGCTGTCCCTATTTTATGTATTGGTAACAGGATTAATTGGGCAATTCTCTCGTTGGGCTGAATCTGTATAGTGGTGGTGGGTGGGGAACGTAAAATCTGTATTTCGCCTGTGTAGTCTGCATCAACAACTCCTGGGATGACTAAGATCCCCTGTAACGAGGTGGAGCTCCGTCCTAATATTAAACCTACGGTTCCCTCAGGCAGCGGCCCAGACACTCCTGTAGGAATGGCTGCTACTGGCGAGTCTGGGGTTAGTATTGCGTGGGTGGTTGAGTGGAGGTCCAATCCTGCACTGCCTGGGATTGCCCTGAAGAGGTCACTGACTGATTGAAATTTGCAAAGGGGTTGAGGGTTGATGCCCCTATTATTGCAGGGGCCTGGGGCTGGCCCCTTCTCAAGTTTCCCAATTGAGGTGATGGGATATAACCTCCTTGGGAGCTATTTGTAGAGTTGAAAGGCCGACCATTTTTATGGTATCTTGATCTACATTCCTTTGCCCAATGGAATCCTTTCTGACATCGGGGACAAACGGTTTTTGGAGGATTAATATTATTCCCTAATGTATTTCCAGGCTGTCGAGGAGCTTGCCATCTGGCCTGAGCATTATTATTTTTATTTGGGCATTCTCTGCTAAAGTGCCCAGATAAGCCACAAGAGTAGCAGTTCATATTTCTTTTATTACCTGTACTATTGCTGGCTTGTCCTATACCCTGTACATATTGAGGGTATGTCTCCCCTTTGAGAGCTGCAGCTATAGCTACACCCTGTATAAATGCTGGACTTACACCAGCACACTGTTTTATAAAATCCTTTATAGTTCCTGTTCTGAGAATCAGCCTTAATAAAGCCTGACAGGTATTATTAGCATTTTCAAAAGCCAGTTGTTTGATTAGGATATCGGCTGCCTCTTTGTTATTGATTACTCTCTTGACTGCCTGCATGAGGCGAGAAAGGAAATCCTGATATGGTTCCTCGACCTTCTGTTTAACCTCTGTAAGGGTGGTTGTTTTTCCTGCTGTATAAGGTAGGGATTTCCAGGCACTTACTGCACAACTGGTTACTTTGGTAAGTGCCTCTGTGGGCATATTCATTTGCTCCTCAGCCGTGTTAAAATCACCTTCTCCTAATATCATGTCTAGGGTTATTCCTTTTCTGGTTTTTTCGCTAGTGGCTACAACTTTCTTAGCAAGATCTTCATATTCAGTTTTCCATAATAAGTAATCGCCTCCTGAGAGACAGGATTTACAAACCTGTGACCAATCATAAGGAGCCATCCATTTACTGGCTAGGGTTTCTACCAAGGTTTGTGTGTAAGGAGCTAGAGGTCCATATTCAGAGCAGGCCAATTTTAATTCTTTAAGTACTTTGTAAGGTATAGGCTCCAAGGTGGGGTTTCTATTCCCAACAGACTCATTCTCATATGTAACTGGGAAGCAGAGTGAGAATTCAAGATCTCCATTAGCTTCAGCTTCTCTTATCGCCCTTGGAAATTTAGACATGGAGCTCATAGGAGCCACAGGACCTGGTTTAGGCTTCCTTTCTAATTTGGGGAGCCTGTTTGAATGGGAGGGCCTCTCTCCTCTCTACTGACTGCAAAGGACCAATGGTCATGTTTATGATACTTATTCTCCTCCCGATCAGTAGGCCTAGCTAAATTGCTTTTAGATTGAGCTGAAGACAATAATGATGTATCCTCTCTGGGTGGAGCCGGCGGACTATTTAAATTTTGAGAAAGTTCAACCGTTTTTGCCTCTGGTGCCAAGGTTTCACAAATTGAATTCCAGAGAGAAAAGTTATCTGCCAGGACCTTCTCAGATCCATGGTAGCTGTAATAGTTGTGTAATTGCTCTCCTACTTTAGTCCAAGTTTCTAAATTAACAGTTCCATCCTCAGGAACCATTGACATACGTCTTCTATAAAGCTTTCTGTCTGACTGGGAGTAACCTTAACTCCTCTGCTAGCAAGCATAGTCGTTAAAAGATTAATACAGAGTCTTTTTTCTTTAGACTCAGTATGACCCATCCTGTCAATCTAAGTTCTGTACTAACTACCCGCTTACCCTACTTTTTCTCTATGGGGGGGGGGGGGAACTGCAGCACCCTATGGTGCAGTCCTATCCGTTCCAAGTACGGGGGGACTTACCTAAGGGTCCCTGTTTGTGCGCCAGATGCCGGGGTCCAACCCCAGCAGGTCCAGGGTTTCCCAAAGGCATAGACGGAGTCGGCAAAGAAGGAAGGACACGGAGACAGTGTTCAGTTGATCAGCAGCCTAGCCAGGATCTCCAGCCAAGTTCTGGTCTGGATCTCCAGAGAGGTTCTGGTGTTTATTGTCTTGTTACATCCGTATTTATACCAGTTGATTTTAATCCTGTCAATTTCTATTACAAAGGTTAGGGCGTTTCTTATCTCCATTCCAGGGAGTAAAGAATATGTAGCTTAAGCATGATTGTTTGTAGTTAAAGTGATTAACTACCCGCCTGGCACTTAGTTAAGGAGTTTCATCCCCTCCAAAACTTCAGGGAAAAATCCCTACCTGGGGAAACAACCTTTCTCAGAGAGGTGACCCTGGTTAAAACACACAGCGCTAAGGGGAGCAAACATATTAAGAACAGTATGCTATATACGCCAGGTCCCTTGAAACATATGCTGTGCAGATGTTTCTTTCCTGCAGCGACTGTGTCAAGCAGCAAGGATGGACCGGCTTCCGACAAGCCATCACCATATAAATACCAGGTGTTGTACAAATACATCATCAAATCATATAGTGTGTGATTTAGGGGGCTAGAGGTCAGAGCCCCTGTGCCATCCATTCAGGCAATAGCAGGGGAACAAGCATGCCATTCCCATATATGCCCTCCCCACTTGGACCACCTGCCTCACTTTCACACCTGACCTCAATGGCACTGTTCATGAGCAGCAGAACTGAGAACTTGAATGAGCAGGTGGCACTCGGTCCCTGAGGATTGCGTGATTTCCTTTTGCTCAGCTTCTTCAATGCGTTTTCCATGCTGAATTCTTTCTTCCTGAGTGTCTGCTATGGGGCAGCCTCTTGTTTCTCTGCGGAGGAGTTGAGGTGGTACCTGGCCAAGTATGATTCATCTGGTTTCCTTTTGTCTTGATGTTCTGGACGAGCCAAGGTTTGTCTTTCTGGAATTGCTGTTTCTGTACACCTGAAACAACATTAATTCAGTAATTCTGGGAGGAAAAATATATCTACTTGATATTAACTGGCTTCTCAGAATCTTTAGTCATCCCTGCAGGTTATGTCTAAGGGGGTTACAGTTTCATAGGGAAATCTGTACTTTCTCACCTTTGGAAAAATACTATCTCATGTGAAAAAGAGTTATCCCCTGAAATGAAACCCTTTCAGTATATCATTCTTCTGCGCCTACTAAGAAGATGTTTGAGTAACAGAGAACATGGGACATGGGAGGACTTTCTACTTTACCATCATCCTGTTCCCTGGAGAACTGCCTGGGCACATTTTGCTGAATCCGATTCAGCAAGCGGATGGATGAACGACTTCAGGCTGTCAGATTCAAGGACTTGCTCCTTGCCCCTTCGGCAAAGAACCTCACATTGGAAAAGATCTTTCTCAATTATCCTGGGGTCTCCAGCATCATTCCAGTGCACAGACATGGAGGCATCATCCTCCACTATCCCCCAAAGCATTCTTGGGAAGGACAGTCCCAGAAAGTCATTGTTTCCTTCCAATTTGGCAGCATGTTGGCTTGCGTCCTCTGGTTATAGGTTGTCTTGGGACCCTGCTTGGTTCCTGTGTCTCTCCAACACCTGTGATAGGATCAGCTTGGCTCCGTGCATCTCATGGGTACTCGGACTTGGCATGGAGATGCTCTACATTAAAAAGCATTGACGACTCTAATCCTATCCCTGAGCAGGGGGGTCACAGCACGGATGCCCAATATATACTGCCCTCCAAATTCTTGAGCAGGGGTGGGCAAACTTTTTGACTCAAGGGCCACAATGGGTTCTTAAACTGGACCGGAGGGCCGGAACAAAAGCATGGATGGAGTGTTTGTGTGAACTAATATAAATTCAAAGTAAACATCATTACATAAAAGGGTACGATCTTTTTTTTTAGTTTTATTCATTTCAAATGGACTGGTTCCGGCCCGCGGGCCATAGTTTGCCCACGGCTGTTCCAGAGTCTCAGCCATAGGGCCACCAGATGCTTAAGTCATGTGATTTCCCAAAGATGGCTCACAGCTGCTCTGGAGTTTGGGCCCTGGATAAGTGTAGGGGAGTGGATGTGTATAGGGCCCCCAGGTTCTCTCTTTCCAAAAAGTACAGACAAATTGGGTTCAGGATACCAGAAAGAACTCTCATCTGCTGCCAGGGAGATTGTTTCTTGTTGATAGTTCACTGGATGTGTTGAGAGGTCATGAGTCTATCTCTCTTTCATCCCTAGAGAGGGAGAAGCCTATTGATGGCCTCTTTGATAGCTCAAGGTCAAGGCCTTGCTTAGTCCTAGCTTGGCTACCACCAAGAATGCCGGGGTCAGATGGGCCCCTGGGGGACTGTACCTCCCAGAAAATGGTGGTTGGCCCCATCTCAGCAGGTAGCCCCCCTGTCCAATGCACCCTCCACAAGCATGCTTCTTTGGTCTCTTCCAGCTACTCTTGCTGGTTGCTGGGTCCTGCTCACATGAGCCCAAACGAAGAGTCCTGCTTTATTAGCCCGGGTCAAGTTGTCCCTAGAGTAGGGTGTGTTCCTGTATAGGTGGGGGTACAAGCAGTGTCACCTTTCCACGGTACCGTTCTATCTCCCTTTTTAGAGTATTAAGACCAAAGTTGGTAGTTAGACCACCTCAAACAGATAGAGAACATGGATCACAAAAACCACTGTAGTATCCTCTCCTCTGTGGTGAAGATGACTTGCATTTGACTTTAGTCACATCCCACACCCAGGATCTCATCTATGTTCAAGTACATAGCCATGATTATTTTCATATCTGCTTCATTCAGTCACGGCTACCTAAACATGTTGGAATTTTCCTTTTTAGTGAGTCTGTGTCCTTGTCCCATGAGTCCTTGTCCCATGTCTTGCACTAAGTGGTGTAATTTGTGCTCTCTGAGGGTTCATTCTTTGTTTCTAAAAGTGGAGTGCGAAGGCATTTGGGAACAGATTCCCCCAAAGTGCCCCTAGCCTAAGGACTGGATCCTTAATGGAGCCCCTGGGTGAGGGGTGGGCAAACTTTTTGACTCGAGGGCCACAATGGGTTCTTAAACTGGACCGGAGGGCCGGAACAAAAGCATGGATGGAGTGTTTGTGTGAACTAATATAAATTCAAAGTAAGCATCATTACATAAAAGGGTACCGTCTTTTTTGTTTTTAGTTTTATTCATTTTAAAGGGGCCGGATCTGGCCCGCGGTCCGTAGTTTGCCCACGGCTGGTCTAGATTCAGGCTCAGTCCATGGTCTCTGTGCCTCTAAACAGGATTACAGAGCATTCATGCACAAAGTCAGTATATTCTTGGAGGATATGCCCTAGAGCAACAGTTCTCAACCTGTGGGTTGCGACCCCTTTGTGGGTCGAAAGACCCTTTCACAGGGGTCTCCTAAGACCATCAGAAAACACATATATAATTACATATTGTTTTTGTGATTAATCACTATGCTTTAATTATGTTCAATTTGTAACAATGAAAATACACCCTGCATATCAGATATTTACATTACGATTCATAAGAGTAGCAAAATTATAGTTATGAATTAGCAACGAAAATAATTTTATGGTTGGGGGTCACCACAACATGAGGAACTGTATTAAAGTGTCACGGCATTAGAAAGGTTGAGAATCACTGCCCTAGAGGATAGGTGTTGGTGGGTTCAGGGTGGGGGTGGGGGGCTCCTAGTGTCTCTGGAAAAGCAGCCAGCTCCTTTTAGTTGCCTTCCAAACATTGTTTCTTAAATGAGTTCTTTAAAGGCTGAAAAGATTTCCTTGTGCACTTTGCTAGCTCATGCCTCTACCGATTACTTATATGAAGGGACTTGTCCATTTTATGGGAGGGAAATTGGAGAGAGGGTTTGGAAACCACAATCTGGAATTTGGTGGAGAGAAGGTGTTTATTTGTTGTGATTAAGGCACCCTTGCATCCCAAGGCTTCTGTAGGACCATTAGCTAATGTTCTTTGAAGCAAGAGCAACTGAATTTCCACTGAGGTGAAGAATCTAGAACATCAGGCTCATCTTGTCCTTTGAAGATGAAATACCCACTTTGCTGACTTCTGTGGAGTTGAAGAAAGCCATTATGAAACTGGCCTTCCTCAACTAAGTCTGCTGGGTCCCAGAAATTCACCCATTGGTACCCTGGCCACCAGTCAGACAGTCTCTATTAGGCAACATGTTCAGGACCCTTTGAGAAAGGAGAACAAACCTAGAGGAATCACAATACCTGATATCAAGCTATGCTATAAGGCCAGTGAAATCAAAACAACTGGTAATGACAGAACAGCAGGCTTATGGATCAATGGAACACAACAGAGAGCCCAAAAATCAACCCACACCTACACTGTGAACTGATATTTGACAAAGGGGGCAACAGCATACAATGAGGTAAAGACAGTCTCTTCATTAGTAAATGGTATTGGGAAACTTGGATGGGTACATGTGAAACAATGAAATAAAACCACCAACTTATACCATTCAGAAGAATACATTCAAAATGAATAAAAGACTTAAATGTAAGTCATGAAACCATAAAAATCCTGGAAGAAAACATAGGCAGTAAACTCTCAGACATTACACATAGCAATATTTTTTGCTGATATGTCACACAGGGCAAGGGAAATAAAGGAAAATATAAACAAATGGGACTACATCAAACTAAAAAGCTTCTGCACAGCAAAGGGTACCGGCAACAACATGAAAAGGGAAGCCTCTGCATGGGAGAACATATTTGCCAAAGATACAGCTGATAAGGGGTGAATCTCCAAAATATATAAAGTACTCATACAGTTCAACCAAAGAAGACAAACAATGCAATTTAAAAGTGGGCAGAGGTCTTGAGTAGATATTTCTCTAAAGAGGACATACAAATGGATGAGACAAGAAAAAATGCTCAATTTCACCCATCATCAGAGATATGCAAATTCAAATGACAGTGAGGTACCACCTCACAACTACCAGAATGGCTACCATCAATAAATCAACAAACAAAAAGTGCTAGTGAGGATGTGGAGGAAAAGGAACCCTTGTATACTATTAGTGGAAATGCAGACAGGTGCAACCACTATGGAAGACTGTGTGGAGTTTCCTAAAGTAATGAAACATAAAGCTGCCATTTGACACAGTGATCCCACTTCTAGGAATATATCTTAAGAAGCCTGAACCACCGATCACAAAGAATATATGCAGCCCTATGTTCAAAGAGCATTATTTACAACTAGAGGCCCAGTGCACAAAACTCGATCACCGTAGGGGGCGGCCCTCAGCCAGGCCTGCACCCTCTTGCAGTCCGGGACCCCTCACTCTTTACCACCCACCTGATTGCTGCTCTTTAGTGCCTCCATGGAGGCGGGAGAGGTTCCTGCCACCACTGATGCACTCGCCACTGATGCACTGGCTGAACCGAGCTCCCCCTGTGGGAGAGCACTGACCAACAGGGGGTCAGCTCCTGCGTTGAGTGTCTGTCCCCTAGTGGTCAGGGCATGTCATAGTGACTGGTTGTTCCACCATTCAGTCAATTTGCATATTAGGCTTTTATTATGTAGGATAGCCAAGAGCTGAAAACAGTGCAGATGCCCATCAATAGAAGGGTGAATAAATAACAATGGTATATTTTCATAATGAATACTACCTGGCATGAAAAGAGAAGGAATTCTTAACTTTTGAGACAGCATGTATGGATCTGGAGATTATTATACTCAGTGAAAGAAGCCTGTCAGAGAAAGAGAAAAACTATATGACCTCACCTATGTGTGGAATCTAGTGAACATTATCTGTCGAACAAAATAGAAACACAGGCATGAAGACATGGAACAGAATGACAGCAGTCAGAGGGGATGGGGGAGAGAGGGATTGGATGTAACTAACTGAAGGGATTAGCCAAAGAACATCCATGAACACAGATGGCAATGTGGTGAAGGCCAGAGGGTGCAGGGAAGACAGGTGCTATGTGAACAGGGTCAAAAGAAGGGAAAATATGGTATCTGTAATAGTGTCAAAAATAAAATAAAAACTTCTTGAAAGTATATTCCTATTTACAGTTATCTCTTAATAGAAAATAAATAAGGGGCTATTGCTCTCAGATGGGATGGAGGGTGAGCTATGGGAGAGCAGGGTCATTCTGAAGGGAGAAGGGAGCCTCTGTGAAAGGTTGAGGGCAGGAGATTCTGTGCAGCCTTAAAAGGAGGCTGCACTGATAAGCAAGTCAGCAGATCATGATTCATGGATGGACAGGAGGCACCCAAGGGTAGACCAGGGGAAGGGTGTTGTCATGAGGGAAAATGCTGGGACTAGGCAGAAATCCTGGCCCCGGGAAGACTGAGATATCAATAAACCTCCGACAATCTCCAAATTATGCTTTATTCTCACTGTCACCTTCCTTCCTTAGGCCTGCTCTTGCCTGGGACCCAGGGTTCTACTAATTGTCATCTGAAAGAATTCATTCATACTTAGAGGACAGATTAATTGTGAGGCAGAAGGTGGGCCATGGGCTAGAAAGGCAGGAAATATCATGGACTCCTGATGAATTCAGGCAAGGGGTCAAGACTCCACGATGCCACTTACTAGCCATGTATTCTTGGGAAAATTAGCAGGCCCAATGGGCATCAGGTTCTTCCTCTGTGAAGTAAGTGGGTCTGATAAGCCCTGTCTTATAGGACTGCAGGGATGTGTGGAGTGTTTGTAAACCACCGTGCACAGTACCTAGTGGAGACTGAATCTGTAATGAATGGCAGTTATTTCTAATATCGTTTTTATCCCAGATACTTCCACTCTCGCCTCTGGCACTGTGATTACTTGTTTGTTATTAAGGTCATATTAGAGAATGTGCAGCTCAGTTGGGCACAGAACACCCAGTCGGCCAAAGAGGATACCCAATTCATGGCTGTATGCTGACATTCAGGTGTGGGGAGCCTTCCCAGCTGGACACACACAAAGATGCCAAAAAGAGAATCTACTTACAACTCTTTCCCTCTGTCCAAGCTGCTCTTTCATCCAAACAAATGCTTTCATTCATTTCACCCCCACCCAAAATCTACCCCTTGATAATGATTGGCCAGAGAACACTCAAGATCATTAACATTTAATCCCAATTAGGCTCTCCCAGGCCATCATGTTTCTCATGGCTCAGTAACTCTATTTCTGTAGAAATCTGTGCAGATGATGGGTATAACATGCCTAGTGCTCATACTGTCCAATGGCACAGTGTCTGCGTGGCTCATGCCATGCACATCATTTTTTAATTAAGGTATTACATATGAGTCCTTATCCACCCATTGCCCTCCTCCAGCCCCCCACTCATGCCATCACCCCCCTGGCGTCTGTGTCCATTGGTTAGGCCTATATGCTTCATACAAGTCCTTTGGTTGATCTCTCCCCCTTACCTCCACCCTCCCCTACCTTCCCACTGAGGTTTCATGGTCAGATCGATGCTTCTCTGTATTTGGATGTTTTTGTCCATCCATTTGTTGTTCATTATATTCCATATATAAGTGAGATCATGTGATAATTATCTTTCTCTGACTGGCTTATTTGGCTTAACATAATGCTCTCCAGTTCCACCATGCTGTTGCAACTACGCTGCGGTAAAAATGAAGGCCATTCAAAATTGAGTGCTGTTCCCTGGAGGCCCACCACCTCACCTGTTCTGTTACTTGTTTGTAAGATTTAGGGGACACCTAACCCCTTCCTTATATGACTATAGCTCCTAAACTATCATTCTGTGGGTGGGTGTGCCCTGCTTATGTTGGTGTCCCCACTACTAACACAGGATCTTCCAGAGGACATAGGCTCAGTGAATGTCTGGGGATTAAATGAACCACTGAGCAGGGGTCGTCTTTATGCAGATGAAATCCCTCCACTTTCTTGCCGGAACCAAGGATCCTTCAATAAGTTGTTTCATGCAAAGACAGACGAGAAGAGATAAGAATCAAAAATTAACAACCTTTTGCTATTATTTTTCTATTTATTAACTCCATTGCATGTACTGCCGAGTTCTTACACATTTCCAAGGAAATCCTTTTATAATGCCACGTTATCTATTTTGGGATCACAAACTAGGATGGAAAGTGTCCCAATTTTGGTTATACAATAGCAAATCTCTTACTCTTGAGCTGGACATGTAGAAATATATAATGTGATCAATGTCATTTACAAACTCACATGCTAAAAGTTTATGAAAGCTTCTATGAAAAGGGACATTCAAAAATTTCCTTAAAAATCGCAAATAATAAATCACAAATTTCTCAATCATTATAGGATCTCATACCTTTCCCTGGGCCTCACTATTAGTTTCTTCTCAAACATAGAGTTGAAAATTGGATGCACTTTCTGCCCAGCAAAAGAAGTTAATGCTCATGGGCCTGAAAAGTGCCTGGATTCAACTCTGCTCAGGCATAGTGTCATTACTCAGGCCCTTCAAGCAGGGATGAAAGGGAATAGGGATCCCTGTCATTAACCCCGAGCACAAACTGGAGGGTGTTCAACATGGTAGTCTCTGCATGTGCTCGGGGACCCCACAGGAACTCATAGCATGCAGGATCACTATTGGGCACCTGGCGGTACAGCAGGTACTGTTCCTGGACCCAAATTTTGGTGATGAGCTCCCTGGGCTCCCCATAGAGCCAATGCTCCTTCCCATCATACACCCCTACAACATTCAGTGCTTCCCAGACTTTTTCCTCAGGGGCACAATCACCCTCTGAGGCGATCACCCACAGAACTGTGACCAGGAGGCCTGTGTTGGGATATCTGTGCCCATCGCTCACCATCCCATCATAGCTGAGCCCCAAGGCAGTGGCCAGGACATAGGTGTGAGTACTGGGGTCCATTTCTTTCACAACAATACCAAAGCCCCACTGGATGCATTCAGTGGCTGCACTGAAGAGCTCAGGAAAGTGGTCCTGGTGCTCTTTGATGACACTACTCAGCATTTCTGCCTTGGTGGTCGGCTCCTTTGCACGATACTTAAGGAGTAGAAACTCCACCATTTCTACCATCTTCAAATGCAGTGCTTTGTGGAGCAAGGAATCGGCATCTTCATCAGGGCCTCCCTCAGTGTTTGGACCCTCCTCATCTTGGCTGGTGGAGCTCTCATCGTCAGCGTGTCTCCATGGAAAGGCTGCCATGGCATGGGGGGAGGCACCCTGAGGACTCTGGGGAGGACTTGGTGTCTCAGCAGCAGACACCTCCTCTAGGCTGTCAATAAACAGGACTGAGGGGGAGGAAGACCGAGAGGAGGAGAGAGACAGGGCCTCCTCCTCATCCTCCTCCTCCTCCTCCTCCTCCTCCTGCATAGCCCAGAACAGTTCCTCTACCAACATGTCAGGGATCTCCATTGGGTCCAGATGGTCTTCCTCAGGCTTCCACGGCTCACTCATATGATGACCAGGCATGATGACTCGTGCTCGAACAGTGACCGAGTGTGGGCAGAAGATGGGCGATTAGGACCCACGGGCCTGGGGGAAGGGGAGTATGAGAGGCATGAGCTGAGAAACACACCCTAGGCGGCTCTGACAAAGGTGACTTCCAGGTCTCCCCTTTAGGGGTGTCCATGGGCCTCACAGGGCTCACTCCTGATCAGCCTGCCCACTAGGAGCCTGAAGTAGGAAGTGACATGACTGCTCAGGGTGTAGAAGGCACAGCGCAGGGTTCTGTAGCTGACGGTGGGGTGTGGAGGTGTCAGGCAATGTGGGGTCCCCTCTGACAGTGGTGGCGAGCCCATGGGGACATATTCATGGTCGGAACCTCACCTTAATTCCTAGCACTTCCTGGCCTCCTGCTGCTCTGTGACCTGAGAATATGTAGCATAAACCAAGGCCTTCACCTCCTTCTATCCGGGGGCTCTGCTGGTGGGAAAAACGGAGCACCTCAGGATGCACATGGCAATCACAGTCCTGGAACCCCAATGCTGACAGGAGGGGCAGCAGGACTCTGTGAGGTCCCCTCTGTTGTGGGTGGGAGGTTCCTCCTTGCACATGTAGGATCCTCACCCTTCCCCTGCCAGGGCCAGGCCCCTCACTGCCTTCTGCTGGCCTGAGGTCAAACTCTCAGAACAAGACCACACACACCTGACACTTGAGTGAAGAAAATGAGGGGGTCCCTCTCCCAGAGGATCAAGAAGGGGTGACTGAAGATTTGGGTCCATCTACGCTGGGTTAAGGCTCTGATCACTTCTCACCATGACGCACTGCAGGGTTTCAGACACTCTCTCTGCTGACTGAGCGCAATCTACTTAGACTTAGGGTGCACCTCCCTGAGATACAGGAGTAGGGAAGTGAGCTGAGGTAATCCAGGCCCTATTCCGAGTTTCCCCATTGCTGACAGAGGAGGCAGGGTAAGTCTGGGTTCCCATGTGCTCTGCTCCCCCTCAGTGCTCACCTTGATTCTTGGCAGGAACTGGGACTCGTCTCTCTGTTGACAAAACTTGGATCCTGGGGATGATATGACGTATGGTCTCACACCAAGGTCCTCACCTTGCTGATAGCTCTGAGACAAAAGTGAACAGGAGCTCCATCTGCCCCCACCCCTGTCCAGGTTATCACACAACTGACACCAGGGCCTGGGCCCATCCATTCCGGGTAGAGTTCCCGTAGTCTGGCCTCAGGATACTTGCCTTTCTTCCTGGCCTGGCCTGGGTCTGAATCCAGCTGACTTGATTTCACCCTGAATAACTGTCCTCAGTGACAAAAGCTCAGGACGAGCAGGCATGTGGAAAGGGAGAGCATGTCACACCCAGGTACCCCTGCCTGGGGAATATGGATGATGAGGACAGGACACTCCCTGATGCTGAGGGCTCTCTTCTTTTCTCAGGGAGCACATAGCTGCAGTTTCCCAGAAGAAAGCATTCACACCTTTATGACCCTTCCACAACCTCAGCTCATCTGTGCATGAACTGAAGCCATTCCCTCTGACCAAGGCCCTGTCCTTCCAGAGTGCCCTCAGACAAACGTGAGGAGGAACCACCCCTGCCGACCCATGCCAGGCCTTTCCCAGGGCTGACAACAGCACAGACTGGGTTCAGGGCACCCATTGTCTGGAGTGTGGTATCCTCTTTCCTCCCTGTGCTACCTAGGCTTACTCAGAGAGTGCCAGGGACCTTTCCCTTCTGCTGAACTGAGAGTGAATACTGCAGGCCATGCCCTCCATCTCTCTGAGACCTCCAAGGTGGATTTTAAGACACACCACATTGACTATCGTGCCGAGTGTGCCAGTTGTGCCTGCAGAGCCTAAGCCAGCCAGTCGCTGTGTTTACTGGGGTGGGAAGTACCATCATCCTGCCTTAAGACCCACACTTTAATTACCAGCATTGCCTGTCACACCTCCCACGTTGCCGTGAATCCAGAACCTTGAAGACAATGCCCTCACCTCCCTTTGCCACTGCTAAGGTAGAAGTCTGGAAGCAACCCAAATCCCCAGCCCTACCATGAGGCTTGCAGGTGCTGCTGGCAGGAACAGGCACACTGCGGACACTTACGGCTCTAGCCAAGCCTCAGGCATACAGACATCCAGGTGTGCTAGGGGGCTTCCTGAATCCTACCTCGGGTCCTCACCTGGTATCCTGGCAGAGCCCTGCAGCCCCCTTCTTTGCCTACCTGGAGCCTGACCCCTCAGAGCTCAGGGGGTGGAGTCCGCTTTTCTTCCTGCAGGATCCTCACCGTGACTCCTGGCTGGAGCTGGAACCTCCTGTCAACCTGAGAGGCCCAAGTCAGGAAGAGAGCAAGTGGTCATGGACCAGGTACTTCCAAGGGTTCACAGTAGGGGTAATGTGGGGCATCACTGTTGTGGTGTCCAGGGTCCCTCAGTCTTCCCTTTGCATGTTCACCTGGACTTGGGGCAAGACCCGGGTCCTCCCCTCTCCCACATATGTCATTCCCCTGAATTCCAACGGCTGACATCAGGTCTGGGCTTCTGCGGTTCCTCTCTGCATGGTCATCCACCATAGGGCCTCCCAACACTTTGAGCAGGGCAGACTTCTGTGGACTCCCCTCCAGTTAGGGTTCCTGGATTCCCCCAGTCCTCCCTGGGGGTCCTCACCTTGACTGTTCCCTCTGCCCACCTGAGACCCTGCTCCTTACACCGAACCCCAGAGCCTGTCAGACCCGGATGCAATAGTCAGGAATAGCACCTTGACTCTGGGCAGTGCTTCTGCATCCCTTCTGTGGACCTGAGTGAGGCCTCACATGATTTACCAAGTTTCCAGTCTCCCTCTCACCTGCATGCGGAAGTCAGGAGACACCTCACAGGGTCATCTGACATGGACTCCTCCATGGCTAATATCAGGGGAGGCCCTTTATGGGTTCCCCTAAATTGTGGGGTCCTGGTCCCCATCTTCTCTTCTTCAGCGGACTTGTGGCACTGCTCCTTACCCTGAAACCCAGTCTCTCACACCTGATGCAGAAGTCACCCCATCCTGTAGTACCCCGCCCACTCTGGTCCTCCCAGCACTGAGGATTCTGAGGTCCAGGGCCCCCAATCTCCCTCAGGGACCTCAACTTGACAGCGGCAGGACCTGGGGGCCCCCTCTGCTGCCTGAAGCCCTGCTCCTTCTACCAAACCCCCCAGTGTCTCTCAGACCCAATGCAGAAATCACAAAGCACAGTGTGTGAGATCACCTCTCCCCCACCCCAGGAGGCCTACCCGATGGACACCCTTGTGGGGTCCAGGCCCCCCAGTCTCCCTCAGGTTCCCACACTGACGCCGGGCAGGTCCGGACCCCCTCTGCCGACCTGAGATGCTGCTCTGACACAGAGCCGCCCCAGGGTCTCAGAGCACAAGGACCCGGAAGTCAGTCCTGACAACTCGTGGTCATCCCGCGCCTTGGGGCTCCCGGGACTGACGGCTCTGGACCCAGAGTCACCATGTCCTCCCCACGGCCTCACCATGAGGCCTGCAGGTCCTAGGACCCTCCCTCTGTGAACCGCGAGGCCGGACCCCCACACGGAGGCCCTCACCCCCGAGACCCCAGGGGAGGCCTGTGGGCATACCTCCCCAGGGCTCTCAACTCGGGCTGAACTAGCTCCCCGGGTACCTCTGTCTGGTCCTCACCCTGATCCCAGGCAGAGCCTGGGTCCCGCCGACCTGAGGAGGCTCCCCTCAGCGCCTGTACCTTCTACCGACCCGAAGCCGGCCTCCCAAAGATGGCGCTCAGCTCCCTCAGACTTCTCAGGCGGAAGTCCATGAGTCAGTGACATCACTTCCGGAAACCAATTGTGTGGTCACCCAGGACAGTTGACAGGGGCGGAGTTCTGCTCCTTTGTGCCCCGCCCGCCCCTTCTGGTCCCTATAGGGGCTGAATGGCCTGGGCCACCACCCTGTGCTGACCTGGGTCTGTGCCCCGCAGGCCAAGTGCCCTGAGACAAACCTGTGGAGGAACTACCTCTGCCGACCCATGCCGAGCCTTACCCAGGACTGATAGCAGCACAGACTGGGTTCAAGGCACCCACTGTTTGGAGTGTGGTATCCTCCTTCCACACAACCCATGCACAGTGGGAGAGTGCCTGGGACCTTTCCCTTCTGCTGAACTGAGAGTGAATACTGCAGGCCATGCCCTCCATCTCTCTGAGACCTCCAAGGTGGACTTTAAGACACACCACATTGACTATCGTGCCCAGTGTGCCAGTTGTGCCAGCAGACACTAAGCCAGCCGGTCCCTGTGTTTACTGGGGTGGGAAGTACCATCATCCTGCCTCAAGACCCACACTTTAATTACCAGTATTGCCTGGCACCCCTCCCACGTTGCCCTGAATCCAGAACCTTCAGGACAATTCCCTCGCCTCCCTTTTCCACTCCTAAGGTAGAAGTCTGGAAGCAACGCAAATCCACAGGCCTACCATGAGGCTTGCAGGTGCTGCTGGCAAGTACAGGCACACTGCGGACACTTATGGCCCTGGCCAAGCCTCAGGCATGCATACTTCAAGGTGTGCTAGGGGCTTCCTCAGTCCTCAGACCACGAGAACCCGGAAGCCAGTCCTCACCACTCTTGGTCATCCCGCGCCTTCGGGCTCCCGGGACTGACTGCTCTGGCCCAGAGTCACCTTGTCCTCCCCACGCCCTCACCATGAGTCCTGCAGGTCCTGGGACCCTGCCCATGGGTAGGAGACCCAGCCAGAGAGAAAGGGAGGGAATGCAGAGGTGCTGGGCACAGGGACTGTCAGGACACTGGATTGGGAAGAGAGTGCACAGGTGGCAGCTTTAATGTCCTCAGAGCCTGGTCTTTGAGATTGGGTGTGTTTTCATAAACACGAGGACATAATAGCTGACATCAGGTTCATGGACTTTAAAGACAGGAGGGGAAAGACAAGCAGAGTGGGGGTGCTCATGTCGAGTGTGGTAACGAGGCCCAGGCCCTATGATGATGATGTGTAGCCACCGGTTCTGACTATCCTCTTAATGGGCAGGTACTCACAGCCCTATGGAGACTGAGCTCCGCCAGGTACTAGGACCCGGCTGAATCCGCAGGCTGTGTTTCTGCTCCTGTGACTGCACAGCTCTGAGGAGGTACGACCCCCTTCCCCAGGTACAAGGAAGAGAGGCAAGAACAGCGGGTGAGGTAGTCAGGGCCCAAGATCATGGGCCATATTTTGATCCCTAGGTGCCACCTTCGCAACTGTAGAATGTGGTGGCAATGGCACTGCCCACCCAGTTATTTGAGGCTTGAATTCTAGGATCCGTGGATCATGCCCATCCCAGGGCCTGATAGGGGCATGCTGTGTGGGTTCTAGTGCCAATTGTTCCTGGTCCTGTTATTCCTGTCTCTAGGCTGCAGTGGGGACCAGGTGTGCCTGCTGAGAGCGGATAGTATTGGTGCAGCCAGGGAATGGAGGAGGGTGGCTCCCAAAGTGATCGAGTGTAGACACCTGGCTGGAGGATCTGAGCTCGCACAGGGGTATCCCAGGGCCCAGCTGAGGTTTGATTATAAGGATTTACAATCAGGAGCCTTGGAAGAGGGACCAGGGTGCATGGGGACTGTGGCACCTTGGGGTGAAAAGAAGAGGGAGCTGACAGTCTTGGAGGAGGGGGGAAGAAACAAAACCCAGGAGGGTCTTTGCTGGGAGAGGACTAGAACCCACTCACCCGGTGTGAAGCCAAAGCTCCCGTTCTCCCACATCTGTGCTCCCCTGGTCTCAGTGACCTTCTTTGTGGAACTGAACACACCCTGTCCTGAGTGCCTCTCCTTACCTGTCGCCACCTTCTTCCTTGAGCTCCCCAAAGACTCCATCTGATGGACGAGGCATCTGCATCACCAGCCCTTTCCATGGGGCCTGGCAGCTGAGTGCGTGGGGATAGGAAGAAGGAGCCAACACACTCTGCTCTCCCACCATCCCTGTCAGTGGGGTTCCAGGGCCCCAGGGGACACTGGGGGAAGAGGTCAGCCCACAGACCATGAACACGGAGGGCTGATGCATGATGCTTATTGACATTCACACTTTTGGGTTTCCACAGCCCACGTGAGGCCCACGGACCTCTGGGGAGATGGAGTTCTCCTGCCTCTCCTTCTGGCAGCCTTATGCAGGCTTGGTCTTAAATGGGGCCATGACTCTGGTGACACGTTGGCAACGCTACTGAGCCGCCACAGGAACTGCACCATCGCCATCCACATTGCTCACAGGGCCTGGGAAGAGCCCTCTGGCTGGAGCTGCTGCTGGAGAGGCTGGGCTGGAACCCCATGTAGATTCAGACTCTCCTCCTAAGGGGGGAAATATGGGAGAGGAGTGAGCGCTGGCAAGGCCTGACACCCTGAGACCTGCTCACACTCCTCCAAGAATACCCCCAAGGACGTTGCTCAGGAGTTTGGGGCTTGTTTTCTTTTGAAGCTGTGGAGATGGGGCTGTAGTTTGTGTAAGCAGCACACCTTCAAAGGGGCAACAAGGGGCCCAGGCTTGGGTTCCGTGGGCCGAGTTCCTATGATTTGGGTGAACCCTTCTGTCTATATTGAGTCTCAGTTCCTGTTGGTGATCTGAGAGGCAGGAACAGGTTCAAGTTTACATGTGGCGTTGTCTGTGTGTTGTGTTTTTTTTGGTTGTTTGTTTGTTTAGTGTGAGTGTGTGTTTGTTTTTTTTTTTACTGTTCTGAAAACCAGACTATGTTTTTATTTTTATTTATTTTTTATTTTTCCCTCCTCTCCATTACTTTTTTTTTTAATTACTTAAAGTATTACTAAGGGTATTACATATGTGTCCTTATTTTTCCCCCTCCCTTGACAGGCCCCTAGCCTCCCCTCTCCCCCAATGTCTTATGTCCATTGGTTATGCTTCTATGCATGCATATAAGTCCTTTGCTTGATCTCTTACCCCCTCCTCCTGCCCCCCAACCCTCCCCGGCCTTCCTACTGCAGTTTGACAATCTGTTTGAGGCAGCTCTGCCTCTGTATCTATTATTGTTCAAAAGTTTATAATGGTCTCTATTATCGAGGAATGAGTGAGATCATGTGGTATTTTTCCTTCATTGGCTGGCTTATTGCACTTAGCATAATGCTCTCCAGTTCCATCCATGCCATTGCAAATGGTAAGAGTTCCTTCCTTTTTACAGCAGCATAGTATTCCATCGTGTAGATGTACCACCGTTTTTCTAATCCATTCATCTACTGATGGGCACTTAGGCTGTTTCCAGATCTTAGCTATGGTGAATTGTGCTGCTATGAACATAGGGGTGCATCTATCCTTTCTGATTGGTGTTTCTGGTTTCTTGGGATATATACCTAGAAGTGGGATCACAGGGTCAGATAGGAGTTCCATTTTCAGTTTCTTGAGGAAACTCCATACTGTCTTCCATAGTGGCTGCACCAGTCTGCATTCCCACCAGCGGTGCACAAGTGTTCCTTTTTCTCCACATCCTCTCCAGCACTTGTCGTTTGTTGATTTGTTGATGATAGCCAGTCTGACAGGTGTGAGATGGTACCTCATTGTTGTTTTGATTTGCATCTCTCGGATGATTAGTGACTTTGAGCATGTTTTCATATGTCTCTTGGCTTTCTGAATGTCCTCTTTTGAAAGGTGTCTATTTAGGTCCTTTGCCCATTGTTTGATTGGATCGTTTAACTTTCTTTTGTTAAGTTGTATGAGTTCCATATAAATTTTGGAGATTAGGCCCTTATCAGATATGACATTGTCAAATATGTTTTCCCACACAGTGGGTTTTCTTGTTTTTTTGTTGATGGTGTCTTTTGCTGTGCAGAAGCTTTTTATTTGATGTAGTCCCATTTGTTCATTTTCTCTTTAGTTTCAAGTGCCCTAGGAGCTGTATCAGTGAAGAAATTGCTTTGGCATATGTCTGAGATTTTGTTGCCTTTGGATTCTTCTAGAATTTTTATGGTTTCCTGTCGTACATTTAAGTCCTTTATCCATTTTGAGTTTATTTTTGTGTATGGTGTAAGTTGGTGGTCTAGTTTCATTTTCTTGCATATATCCGTCCAATTTTGCCAACACCATTTATTGAAGAGACTATCTTGGCTCCATTGTATGTTCTTGCCTCCTTTGTCAAATATTAATTGAGCATATTGGTTCGGGGTGATTTCTGGGCTCTCTATTCTATTCCATTGATCTATATGCCTGTTCTTGTGCCAGTACGAGGCAGTTTTGAGAACAGTGGCTTTGGAATACAACTTGATATCTGGTATTGAGATCCCACCAACTTGGTTCTTTTTCAGGATTGCTGCAGCTATTCGGGGTCTTTTTTTTTATTCCAGATGAATATTTGGAGAGTTCGTTCTAGATCTGTGAAGTATGCCGTTGGTATTTTAATGGGAAGTGTGTTGAATTTATAGGTTGCTTTGGGTAGTATGGACATTTTAGTGATGTTGATTCTTCCAATCCATGAACATGGTATGTTCTTCCATCTGTTTATGTCTTCCTCTAGCTCTTTTTTCAACGTCCTGTAGATTTCTGAGTAGAGATCTTTTACCTCTTTAGTTAAGTTTATTCCTAGGTAGCTTAATTTTTTTGGTGCGATGGTAAGTGGGATTGTTTTTATAATCTCTCTTTCTGAAAGTTCACTATTGGTGCATAGAAATGCTCAGATTTCTTGGGGTTAATTTGGTATGCTGCTACATTGCCAAATTCATGTATTAAGTCTAGTAGCTTTTTGATGGAGTCTCTAGGGTTTTGTATGTATAATATCATGTCGTCTGCAAGTAAGGACAGTTTTGCTTCCTCTTTTCCAATTTGGATGCCTTTTATTTCTTCTTCTTGCCTAATTGCAATGGCTAACACTTCCAGTACTATGTTGAACAATAGTGGTGAGAGGGGGCATCCCTGTCTTGTTCCTGTTCTTAGGAGAAATGGTGTTAGTTTTTGTCCATTGAGTATGATGTTGGCTGTGGGCCTGTCATATATGGCTTTTATTATGTTGAGGCATGCTCCTTCTACTCCCACCTTACTGAGAGTTTTTATCAAAAATGGGTGTTGAATTTTGTCAAATGCTTTTTCTGCATCAGTTGGTATGACCATGTGGTATTTTTCTTTCAATTTGTTTATGTGATGTATCACGTTTATTGATTTGCGGATATTGTACCATCCTTGCATCCCTGGGATAAATCCTACTTGGTCATGGTGTATGATCTTTCTGATGTACTGCTGGATCCGATTTGCTAAGATTTTGTTGAGGACTTTGGCATCTATGTTCATGAGGGATATTGGCCTGTAATTCTCTTTCATTGTGTTGTCTTTACCTGGTTTTGGTATTAGGGTGATGATGGCTTCATAGAATGAGCTTGGAAGTGTTCCTTCCTTTAGAATTTTTTGTAGTAGTCTGTGGAGGATAGGTTTTAGTTCTTCCTTGAATGTTTGGTAAAACTCCCCTGGGAAGCCGTCTGGTCCTGGGCTTTTGTTTGATGGAAGCTTTTTGATGACTGCTTCAATTTCTTCCCTAGTTATTGGCCTGTTGAGATTTTTAGATTCTTCCTGATTGAGTTTTGGAATGTTGTATTTTTCTAGGAATTTGTCCATTTCCTCCAGGTTGTCTAGTTTGTTGGAGGAGAGCTGTCCATAGTATTTTTTAACAATCATTTGTATTTCTGTGGGTTCTGTTGTGATTTCGCCTCTATCGTTTCTGATTTTGTTTATTTCGGTCCTCTCTCTTTGCTTCTTGGTGAGTCTGGCTAGAGGTTTGTCAATCTTGTTTATCTTTTCAAAGAACCAGCTCTTAGTTTCATTGATTTTCTGTATTATTTTTTTGGTCTCTATGTCATTTATTTCTGCTCTAATCATTATTATGTCCTTCCTTCCACTCACTCTGGGCTTTTTTTGTTGCTCTCCTTCTAATTCTTTGAGTTGAAGAGTTAGATTTTTTACTACCACTTTTTCTTGTTTTTTGAGATAGGCCTGTAGAGCTATAAACTTCCCTCTCAGGACGGCTTTCATTGTGTCCCATAGGTTTTGGATTGTTGTGTTTTCATTGTCATTATTTTCCAGGATGTTTTTAATTTCTTCTTTGATCTCATTGGTAACCCAATCAATATTTAATAACATGCTATTCAGCTTCCAGATGTTTGAGTATTTTGGGTTGTTTTAATTGTAGTTTATTTCTAATATTATGCCATCATGGTCTAAGAAGATGCTCTTCATGAGTTCAATCTTCTTGAATTTGGGGATACTTTGCTTGTGACCCAATATATGGTCTATTTTTGAATATGTCATATGAGCACTTGAGTAGAATGTATATTCCGTGGCTTTGGGGTGAAGTGTTCTGAAGATGCCTATTAAGTCCGTCTCATCTAGTGAGTCATTTAGGATTGCTGTTTCTTTGCTGATTGTTTGTCTAGAGAACTTATCCAGTGCTGTCAGTGGTGTATTAAAGTCCCCTACTATGATTGTATTGTTATCGATCTCTCCTTTGATATCTTCCAGGAATTTTTTTTATGAATTTGGGTGCTCCTGCATTGGGTGCATATATGTTTACCAGGGTTATATCTTCTTGTTGTATTGATCCCTTTAGTATTATGAAGTGGCCTTCCTTATCTCTTGTTATGGCCTTCCCTTTGAGGTCTATTTTGTCCGATATAAGTATTGCTACCCCAGCTTTCTTTTCCTTTCCATTTGCCTGAAAGATATTTTTCCATCTTTCACTTTCAGTCTGTGTGAGTCCCTGCTAATGAGGTGGGTCTCTTGTAGACAGCAGATGTATGGGTCATGTTTTTTAATCCGTTCAGCCACTCGATGTCTTTTGGTTGGAGCATTTAGTCCATTTACGTTTAAAGTTATTATTGAAAGGTACTTGTTTGTTGCCGTTTCTTTTCTTTGTGTGGCTGTTTTCTTTCTGAGCTTTTTATTTCTTCTTTTTACACCAGTCCCTTTAGCATTCCTTGCATTGCTGGCTTCGTGGTGATAAACTCCCTTAGCCTTTTTTTGTCTGTGAAGCTTCTTATTTCCCCTTCAAGTTTGAATGATAGCCTTGCTGGATAGAGTATTCTTGGATTCAGTCCTTTGCTTTGCATCACTTTGTAAATTTCCGTCCATTCTTTTCTGGCCTGATGTGTTTCTGTTGAGAAATCATTTGATAATCTAATGGGAGATGCCTTGTATGTAACTTTCTGTCTCTCTCTTACAGCCTGTAAGATTCTCTCTTTGTCCCGAACATTTGCCATGGTAATTATGATGTGTCTTGGTGTGGGTCTTTTCGGGTTCACCTTGTGTGGGACTCTGTGGGCTTGTGTGACTTTTTTCTTCCCCACCTCAGGGAAGTTTCCTGATATTATTTCTTCGAATCGGTTTTCTAATCCTTGTTCATCTATCTGTAGTTCTGGCACCACTATTATTCGTATGTTGTTTCGTTTCATGTTGTCCCAAAGCTCCCTTAGGCTCTCCTCCTGTCTTTTCATTTTTTTTCTCCAATTGCAGTACATTTTGGGTGTGTTTTGCTTCCTTGTCTTCTAATTCACAAATTCGGTCCTCCACTTCTCCTAGTCTACTGTTGATACTTTCAGTGGTGTTTTTTATTACAGCTATATCACTCTTCATTTCTTCTTGGGTCTTAAGTTGTTGATTTTTTAATCTGTTCCTACTAGCTTCTTCCATATGTTATTGACTTTTTTCATCTGTTTCTTCTTGCTTCTTGCATAGGTAGTTGAATTTTTCATCTGTTTCTTCTAGCTTCTTGCAGAATTAGGGCATAACGAAGAAAGAAGAGAAAAAGATAAAAGAGATAAAAGAAAAGAAAAGAAAAGTAGGGAAGAAAAAAAGAGTGCAAAAATGAAATTTGGAAAAAAGAGGTGGATTGAAAAGAGAAAAAAAAGAGCAAAAAGAGAGAATGAAGTAGAAGAGGGGAAGAGGCTATGTGTATGAGGAGAAAACTCCTATAGAACTGACACTAATTCCAACAAATTCCAGCAACAGCTCCCTGGAGAGGAATGCAAACTAGAAACAACCAATAATATCAAGAGAGGCAAGGGAAAACAGAAGCACAAAAATAATCAGCGGGGGTCGGGGGGCGGGGGTGGAGGAGGGAGGGGAAAAAACAGCAGAAAAAAAGAAAAAGCAAAAGCAAAACAGCCTCACAACCAGTCCTAAAAAGCACACACACACAGAGACACAAAAAAACAAACAACAACAACAAAAAAAGCCAATATACTAAAAAATCAAGCAAACAGCAACAAAACAATAGAAAGATAAAAGAAGAAAAAAAATTTGGATAGTGAAGAAAGATAAGGGATATGTGTATAAGGATTTAGAGCAGTGGATTGGAAATAGGATATATAAGTAGGATGAAATTTTGACAGGACGTAAACAGAAGGAATAGGAAAAATCTAAAGCAGGAATAGGGTAAGAGAAACAGGACAACAAAAGGGGAAAAGTGAGGGAGAGGGTTTTAGCATAGAGGTAAAATTGAGGTAGGGAAAATTGATGTTAAAGGAATGATGAAAATAGAATAGAGAACACTAATCCCCAAATAAAAAAAAGAGAAAATAAAATGGCACTTTAAAAAATGGTAAAATGGTAGCAGTAATAATACTGGTTAAAAATAAAAATGTAGTAATTAAAAGGGTAAAATCAGGTGATGGAAAAAGAAGAACAAAAATTGGTTTCTTAGTTAAAAGGTGAAAAAAGAAAAAAGAAGAAAAAAAATTGCAGTAGTGAAGGTCCTTCGGTTCTTCTACTCGTCAGTCTGGCTCGCCTTAGTCCTGTCAGGTATTCAGGAGAGTGTTGAATTTCCCTGTGATACACTGTTCCTCTGTGTTGTAAACCACAGTCCTGATTTTAAAGCAGGCCGTATTTGTGTCCCAGACTGCCTTAACTTGTATTTAGCTAAGAGTCAGATTGTGGCTCAGCCTCTGGGTGGCAGTGTTTTTGGGTTGGCCTCTGAGGCTATAGGGCCTCTGAGGCTATAGGGCCTCTCTGTCCAGTAGCTTGGGTTTATCGTCTCTATTGCACTTAAAACTGGTGTGGGGAAGTCCACTGCCCAGAGCTGCTTCCTTAATAGTTACCCGCTCTGTGTTGTTGCTGGGATTGAAAATCCCTCTATAGGCCAGACCCTGTTAACTCCCAGGGACTGATCCGATTATTTAGTACTTGATCTCATTCAGGGTGGAATCTGGGTGTGGCTGTGCTCCTTGCCTGGGGGCTGGGGAGAGGAGTCTCACTCCCTGGAGAGAATGGCTGCCCCAGTCCTGGGCTCAGGGGTGTCTCAGCACTCAATTCGCTGCCACCTCTCCAGGCCCCCGCCCCTCTCCTCAGTCTCTCCCCAGATTCCACTACTCCGCACCTTCTCCCTCTCTTCAGCACAGGTGAGTGTCTGTATCCAAAATGTCTTATGAACTGGATTCAGTGAAAACAAACAAACAAACGCTGGCCACGGAAATCAGGAAGGCTTAGTTTCTATAAGCTCTTCTCTGACCGGCACTGCATGGTCTGGTCAGCTCTTCAGGCTGCCCAGATTAGGCTCAGTCCTCCGTGAACACAGTACCCAGACCTCAAATCCCCTGATGCCAGGAATCCCGTGAATCTCCTTTCCCCAGTCAGGGGCTGTGCCTGGCCCAAGGGTCACGGCTGTCTGCCATGTGGTCTCCCTCCGACCCTCTGGGCTCAGGGGTCTGGCAAACTTTCCTGCCCAAATCCCTGGGGTTTTTTTTTTTTACCTTTCCAGGGGAGTTCTGCCCTTCCCGGCTGCAAACCCTCTCACCACTCTATGTGTTTGTATGATTGTTTATGTGTGTATACACACGTGTGTGTGTGTGTGTGTGTGTGTGTGTGTGTGTGTGTGTGTGACAGACCAGGGTCAGCTGCACAGCGCACAGAGAACATTGAGTAGCCTCCAGACTCAGGCTGTCTGCCTAACTTCACACACCTGCCCCACCCCCACTGCCCATGGCATCCTGGGCCCTTTCGCTCACCCTTCAGTGGTTGAGGTCCCACACTAGCTCCTTGCACCTGGTCAAGAGCTTGGGACCTGATTGCCTGTGGGTTCCCCATAGCAGCCAGGGCCTTTCTGAGCTCTACATGCTGCCCACAGTAGTTGTGCTGGCACCTGCCCATTAGTGGACCAGACTCTCTCCTCTTCATTTCCCTCTCTCCCACGGCCTCACCCAGAATTCCCTGAACAAAGTTTGACACATCAGAAGTGCTCAGTCAGAGGTTCCCAGCTCACTCCACGTCCCTTTGGTGAAATCAGCTTAGCCTCTAGTGCAGTGGTTCTCAACCTTGGCTGCACATTAGAATCACCTGGGCATCTTTTTCAAATCCTGATTTCTGGGCCTCATCCTCCAGAAATTCTGTTTCTTTGTTATGGGGTGGGGCTACAACATTAGTAACAAACAGAATTTCTGGAGGATGAGGCCCAGAAATCAGGATTTTAAAAAGATGCCCAGGTGATTCTAATGTGCAGCCAAGGTTGAGAACCACTGCATGGGGGAAACTCTGAATAACTCTTTCCTCTCACAGGAATCCTTTGGTTTATGGAAGGAAAAAACGTCTCAATGTTTCTCTAGTGGTTCCCAGCGCTCCTTGACTTTGGGGAATCTTTTCAGGCCCAGTAAATGTAGCTCCTGTGGAGGTTGTGGAACTGGAAAAGCAGGCTGTACTGTCGAACCTGAAGCAGAAGTACCCAACTTCACTTTCAAAACCCAGGTGGTTACTGGAGCCCATACCCAGGAAAGGGGGAAAGGATATCTTCCTGGTAGGAATCCCACAGCACCTGTCCCCTAGGGGCAGGAGGACTCCGCAGGAAGTTCACTGAGAATCCAGCTGAATCATGACCATCAACGGGCCATCATGCCGCAGATGTAGAACTGAATTGGCACCACCGTGGAGAACACTACCCACCATCTGCTGTCCAACTAAACAGATTGCTGTGCCCAGAAGTAGGCGACTGTCCTTGTGAGATGCCTCTCTGAGCTCATTGACTGTCTCAAGGACTCTGAGCTTTAGGGAAAAGGGAAAGCTGCTAGGAAAGATCTTGGTGCTATCACTCATTTTGGCCCTGCTTATTCCTGCAATGTACAAAGAGAAATGTTTTAGGAGAATGGGTTAGTGTTTAGGACTCCCTTATACAGTCTCCCCCTCTCTGTGTGGTCAAACTCCGAGAACACTTCAGGAGCACCCAGGTGTCATTGTGGGAGGTCTGGGAGCGGGCACTGAATGACTGCCATTGCCAGAGGGTGACCAGCAGGGATGAGCTCATTCACCTTGAGGGAGACACCAGACTTTGAAAGAACACACCTGTCTGTCCTGGAAAGTGACTGGTCTGCTGTAAAAGTCTCCCTTGGCTCATGAGGGCTTGTATTACACATGTTGTATCACTAAGTCGTGACACAAGAACAGATCTGAAGTACAGCTCTGATGGCAAAGTGATGGGTAGAGGTTTTGTTTTTTGTTTGTTTGTTTGTTTTTTTCTGTGTGAGCAATCTTTATTTGGGTCCCTACTAGCAGGGTTATTAATGGTTGTTACTGGTGAGGATGATGGGCTTTCTCCCATACGTTGACTGGAATGGCCCATCTTCTGAGCCAGACTGCCTCTGTCATACACCGCTTAGCAGATGGAGTGGCCAGGTTCTAGGTGGACCTCTCTTCAAGGCCCCTGGAACTTGGGCTAGAGATACTCAGATGCTGATCAGAAACTTCCTGGCATCATAGGGGGGCCCGTGAGTAAAGACCCTCCTGTTTCAAGTTGCATGACTAATGTAAGGTGATTCCACCAAGGTCAGGAGCCAGGCAGTTCTGTCTCCTGTCCAGTAGGCAAGGCTCAGGGGACCAGATCTTCCTGGGCTTGCCTCAGGACTAACTAGCCAGTTCCTTGTCTGAGTATGTGAAAACGAATGAGGACAATGGGAACAAAAGCCTGTCCAGGCCAGGATTTCTAGTCTCCTCAGGCTCATCTGACGAGATGTGTGGCACGGAAACAGAAGAACACGGACTCACAAATATCATTGTGCTGTTTATTTTCATTCATGGAGTTTTGCCTTTCTTTATTAAAGCCTACATGGATTCGTGGGTACAAACTGTTGATTGTTTTCTGTCACCTGTGATCTTATAGGCCTGCATTGCCCTTGAACTGCTCACAGAGTGAACAGTTGCCATATACGGAGTCCTCCCCCTCCTAGTCCTTATCAGCTTCCTTGGGCTGGGTCATGACTGAAAGGTCAACCATTGCCAGGGTTCAACCCCAGCAGGTCCAGGGGTTCCCAACGGCATAGACGGAGTCGGCGAAGAAGGAAGGACACGGAGACAGTGTTCAGTTGATCAGCAGCCTAGCCAAGATCTCCAGCCAAGTTCTGGTCTGGATCTCCAGAGAGGTTCTGGTTTTTATTGTCTTGTTACATCTGTATTTGTACCAGTTGATTTTAATCCTGTCAATTTCTAATACAAAGGTTAGGGCGTTTCTTATCTCCATTCCAGGGAGTAAAGATTATGTAGCTTAAGCATGATTGTTTGTAGTTAAAGTGATTAACTACCCGCCTGGCACTTAGTTAAGGAGTTTCATCCCCTCCCTAACTTCAGGGAAAAATCCCTACCTGGGAAACAACTTTCTCGGAGAGGTGACCTTGGTTAAAACACACAGCGCTAAGGGGAGCAAACATATTAAGAACAGTATGCTATATACGCCAGGTCCCTTGAAACATATGCTGTGCAGATGTTTCTTTCCTGCAGCGACTGTGTCAAGCAGCAAGGATGGACCGGCTGCCGGCAAGCCATCACCATATAAATACCAGGTGTTGTACAAATACATCATCAAATCATATAGTGTGTGATTTAGGGGGCTAGAGGTCAGAGCCCCTGTGCCATCCATTCAGGCAATAGCAGGGGAACAAGCATGCCATTCCCATATATGCCCTCCCCACTTGGACCACCTGCCTCACTTTCACACCTGACCTCAATGGCACTGTTCATGAGCAGCAGAACTGAGAACTTGAATGAGCAGGTGGCACTCGGTCCATGAGGATTGCGTGATTTCCTTTTGCTCAACTTCTTCAATGCCTTTTTCATGCTGAATTCTTTCTTCCTGAGTGTCTGCTATGGGGCAGCCTCTTGTTTCTCTGCGGAGGAGTTGAGGTGGTATCTGGCCAAGTATGATTCATCTGGTTTCCTTTTGTCTTGATGTTCTGGACGAGCCAAGGTTTGTCTTTCTGGAATTGCTGTTTCTGTACACCTGAAACAACATTAATTCAGTAATTCTGGGAGGAAAAATATATCTACTTGATATTAACTGGCTTCTCAGAATCTTTAGTCATCCCTGCAGGTTATGTCTAAGGGGGTTACAGTTTCATATGGAAATCTGTACTTTCTCACCTTTGGAAAAATACTATCTCATGTGAAAAAGAGTTATCCCCTGAAATGAAACCCTTTCAGTATATCATTCTTCTGCGCCTACTAAGAAGATGTTTGAGTAACAGAGAACATGGGACATGGGAGGACTTTCTACTTTACCATCATCCTGTTCCCTGGAGAACTGCCTGGGCATATTTTGCGGAATCCGATTCAGCAAGCGGATGGATGAACGTCTTCAGGCTGTCAGATTCAAGGACTTGCTCCTTGCCCTTTCGGCAAAGAACCTCACATTGGAAAAGATCTTTCTCAATTATCCTGGTGTCTCCAGCATCATTCCAGTGCACAGACATGGAGGCATCATCCTCCACTATCCCCCAAAGCATTCTTGGGAAGGACAGTCCCAGAAGGTCATTGCTTCCTTCCAATTTGGCAGCATGTTGGCTTGGGTCCTCTGGTTATAGGTTGTCTTGGCACCCTGCTTGGTACCTGTGTCTCTCCAACACCTGTGATAGGATCAGCTTGGCTCCGTGCATCTCATGGGTACTCGGACTTGGCATGGAGATGCTCTACATTAAAAAGCATTGACTACTCTAATCCTATCCCTGAGCAGGGGGGTCAAAGCACGGATGCCCAATATGTACTGCCCTCCAAATTCTTGAGCAGGGGTGGGCAAACTTTTTGACTCGAGGGCCACAATGGGTTCTTAAAATGGACCGGAGGGCCGGAACAAAAGCATGGATGGAGTGTTTGTGTGAACTAATATAAATTCAAAGTAAACATCATTACATAAAAGGGTACGATCTTTTTTTTTAGTTTTATTCATTTCAAATGGACTGGTTCTGGCCCGCGGGCCATAGTTTGCCCACGGCTGTTCCAGAGTCTCAGCCATGGGGCCACCAGATGCTTAAGTCATGTGATTTCCCAAAGATGGCTCACAGCTGCTCTGGAGTTTGGGCCCTGGATAAGTGTAGGGGAGTGGATGTGTATAGGGCCCCCAGGTTCTCTCTTTCCAAAAAGCACAGAAAAATTGGGTTCAGGATACCAGAAAGAACTCTCATCTGCTGCCAGGGAGATTGTTTCTTGTTGATAGTTCACTGGATGTGTTGAGAAGTCATGAGTCTATCTCTCTTTCATCCCTAGAGAGGGAGAGGCCTATTGATGGCCTCTTTGATAGCTCAAGGTCAAGGCCTTGCTTAGTCCTAGCTTGGCTACCACCAAGAATGCCGGGGTCAGATGGGCCCCTGGGGGACTGTACCTCCCAGAAAATGGTGGTTGGCCCCATCTCAGCAGGTAGCCCCCCTGTCCAATGCACCCTCCACAAGCATGCTTCTTTGGTCTCTTCCAGCTACTCTTGCTGGTTGCTGGGTCCTGCTCACATGAGCCCAAACGAAGAGTCCTGCTTTATTACCCCGGGTCAAGTTGTCCCTAGAGTAGGGTGTGTTCCTGTATAGGTGGGGGTACAAGCAGTGTCACCTTTCCACGGTACCCTTCTATCTCCCTTTTTAGAGTATTAAGACCAAAGTTGGTAGTTAGACCACCTCAAACAGATAGAGAACATGGATCACAAAAACCACTGTAGTATCCTCTCCTCTGTGGTGAAGATGACTTGAATTTGACTTTTGTCACATCCCACACCCAGGATCTCATCTATGTTCAAGTACATAGCCATGATTATTTTCATATCTGCTTCATTCAGTCACGGCTACCTAAACATGTTGGAATTTTCCTTTTTAGTGAGTCTGTGTCCTTGTCCCATGAGTCCTTGTCCCATGTCTTGCACTAAGTGGTGTAATTTGTGCTCTCGGAGGGTCCATCCTTTGTTTCTAAAAGTGGAGTGCAAAGGCATTTGGGAACAGAATCCCCCAAAGTGCCCCTAGCCTAAGGACTGGATCCTTAATGGAGCCCCTGGGTGAGGGGTGGGCAAACTTTTTGAATCGAGGGCCACAGTGGGTTCTTAAACTGGACCGGAGGGCCGGAACAAAAGCATGGATGGAGTGTTTGTGTGAACTAATATAAATTCAAAGTAAGCATCATTACATAAAAGGGTACCGTCTTTTTTGTTTTTAGTTTTATTCATTTTAAAGGGGCCGGATCTGGCCCGCGGTCCCTAGTTTGCCCACGGCTGGTCTAGATTCAGGCTCAGTCCATGGTCTCTGTGCCTCTAAACAGGATTACAGAGCATTCATGCACAAAGTCAGTATATTCTTGGAGGATATGCCCTAGAGCAACAGTTCTCAACCTGTGGGTTGCGACCCCTTTGTGGGTCGAAAGACCCTTTCACAGGGGTCTCCTAAGACCATCAGAAAACACATATATAATTACATATTGTTTTTGTGATTAATCACTATGCTTTAAGTATGTTCAATTTGTAACAATGAAAATACACTCTGCATATCAGATATTTACATTACGATTCATAAGAGTAGCAAAATTATAGTTATGAAGTAGCAACGAAAATAATTTTATGGTTGGGGGTCACCACAACATGAGGAACTGTATTAAAGTGTCACGGCATTAGGAAGGTTGAGAACCACTGCCCTAGAGGATAGGTGTTGGTGGGTTCAGGGTGGGGGTGGGGCGGCTCCTAGTGTCTCTGGAAAAGCAGCCAGCTCCTTTTAGTTGCCTACCAAACATTGTTTCTTAAATGAGTTCTTTAAAGGCTGAAAAGATTTCCTTGTGCACTTTGATAGCTCATGCCTCTAGCGATTACTTATATGAAGGGACTTGTCCATTTTATGGGAGGGAAATTGGTGAGAGGGTTTGGAAACCACAATCTGGAATTTGGTGGAGATAGGGTGTTTATTTGTTATGATTAAGGCACCCTTGCATCCCAAGGCTTCTGTAGGACCATTAGCTAATGTTCTTTGAAGCAAGAGCAACTGAATTTCCACTGAGGTGAAGAATCTAGAACATCAGGCTCATCTTTTCCTTTGAAGATGAAATACCCACTTTGCTGACTTCCGTGGAGTTGAAGAAAGCCATTATGAAACTGGCCTTCCTCAATTAAGTCTGCTGGGTCCCAGAAATTCACCCATTGGAACCCTGGCCACCAGTCAGACAGTCTCTATTAGGCAACATGTTCAGGACCCTTTGAGAAAGGAGAACAAACCTAGAGGAATTACAATACCAGATATCAAGCTATGCTACAAGGCCATTGTAATCAAAACAACTGGTAATGACAGAACAGCAGGCATATGGATCAATGGAACACAACAGAGAGCCCAAAAATCAACCCACACCTACACTGTGAACTGATATTTGACAAAGGGGGCAACAGCATACAATGAGGTAAAGACAGTCTCTTCATTAGTAAATGGTATTGGGAAACTTGGATGGGTACATGTGAAACAATGAAATAAAACCACCAACTTATACCATTCAGAAGAATACATTCAAAATGAATAAAAGACTTAAATGTAAGTCATGAAACCATAAAAATCCTGGAAGAAAACATAGGCAGTAAACTCTCAGACATTACACATAGCAATATTTTTTGCTGATATGTCACACAGGGCAAGGGAAATAAAGGAAAATATAAACAAATGGGACTACATCAAACTAAAAAGCTTCTGCACAGCAAAGGGTACCGGCAACAACATGAAAAGAGAAGCCTCTGCATGGGAGAACATATTTGCCAAAGATACATCTGATAAGGGGTGAATCTCCAAAATATATAAAGTACTCATACAGTTCAACCAAAGAAGACAAACAATGCAATTTAAAAGTGGGCAGAGGTCTTGAGTAGATATTTCTCTAAAGAGGACATACAAATGGATGAGACAAGAAAAAATGCTCAATTTCACCCATCATCAGAGATATGCAAATTCAAATGACAGTGAGGTACCACCTCACAACTACCAGAATGGCTACCATCAATAAATCAACAAACAAAAAGTGCTAGTGAGGATGTGGAGGAAAAGGAACCCTTGTATACTATTAGTGGAAATGCAGACAGGTGCAACCACTATGGAAGACTGTGTGGAGTTTCCTAAAGTAATGAAACATAAAGCTGCCATTTGACACAGTGATCCCACTTCTAGGAATATATCTTAAGAAGCCTGAACCACCGATCACAAAGAATATATGCAGCCCTATGTTCAAAGAGCATTATTTACAACTAGAGGCCCAGTGCACAAAACTCGATCACCGTAGGGGGCGGCCCTCAGCCAGGCCTGCACCCTCTTGCAGTCCGGGACCCCTCACTCTTTACCACCCACCTGATTGCTGCTCTTTAGTGCCTCCATGGAGGCGGGAGAGGTTGCTGCCACCACTGATGCACTCGCCACTAATGCACTGGCTGAACCGAGCTCCCCCTGTGGGAGAGCACTGACCAACAGGGGGTCAGCTCCTGCGTTGAGTGTCTGTCCCCTAGTGGTCAGGGCACGTCATAGTGACTGGTTGTTCCACCATTCAGTCAATTTGCATATTAGGCTTTTATTATGTAGGATAGCCAAGAGCTGAAAACAGTGCAGATGCCCATCAATAGAAGGGTGAATAAAAAAACAATGGTATATTTTCATAATGGAATACTACCTGGCATGAAAAGAGAAGGAATTCTTAACTTTTGAGACAGCATGTATGGATCTGGAGATTATTATACTCAGTGAAAGAAGCCAGTCAGAGAAAGAGAAAAACTATATGACCTCACTTATGTGTGGAATCTAGTGAACATTATCTGTCGAACAAAATAGAAACACAGGCATGAAGACATGGAACAGACTGACAGCGGTCAGAGGGGATGGGGGAGAGAGGGATTGGATGAAACTTACTGAAGGGATTAGCCAAAGAACATCCATGAACACAGATGGCAATGTGGTGAAGGCCAGAGGGTGCAGGGAAGACAGGTGCTATGTGAACAGGGTCAAAAGAAGGGAAAATATGGTATCTGTAATAGTGTCAAAAATAAAATAAAAACTTCTTGAAAGTATATTCCTATTTACAGTTATCTCTTAATAGAAAATAAATAAGGGGCTATTGCTCTCAGATGGGATGGAGGGTGAGCTATGGGAGAGCAGGGTCATTCTGAAGGGAGTAGGGAGCCTCTGTGAAAGGTTGAGGGCAGGAGATTCTGTGCAGCCTTAAAAGGAGGCTGCACTGATAAGCAAGTCAGCAGATCATGATTCATGGATGGACAGGAGGCACCCAAGGGAAGACCAGGGGAAGTGTGTTGTCATGAGGGAAAATGCTGGGACGAGGCAGAAATCCTGGCCCCGGGAAGACTGAGATATCAATAAACCTCCGACAATCTCCAAATTATGCTTTATTCTCACTGTCACCTTCCTTCCTTAGGCCTGCTCTTTCCTGGGACCCAGGGTTCTACTAATTGTCATCTGAAAGAGTTCATTCATACTTAGAGGACAGATTAATTGTGAGGCAGAAGGTGGGCCATGGGCTAGAAAGGCAGGAAATATCATGGACTCCTGATGAATTCAGGCAAGGGGTCAAGACTCCACGATGCCACTTACTAGCCATGTATTCTTGGGAAAATTAGCAGGCCCAATGGGCATCAGGTTCTTCCTCTGTGAAGTAAGTGGGTCTGATAAGCCCTGTCTTATAGGACTGCAGGGATGTGTGGAGTGTTTGTAAACCACCGTGCACAGTACCTAGTGGAGACTGAATCTGTAATGAATGGCAGTTATTTCTAATATCGTTTTTATCCCAGATACTTCCACTCTCGCCTCTGGCACTGTGATTACTTGTTTGTTATTAAGGTCATATTAGAGAATGTGCAGCTCAGTTGGGCACAGAACACCCAGTCGGCCAAAGAGGATACCCAATTCATGGCTGTATGCTGACATTCAGGTGTGGGGAGCCTTCCCAGCTGGACACACACAAAGATGCCAAAAAGAGAATCTACTTACAACTCTTTCCCTCTGTCCAAGCTGCTCTTTCATCCAAACAAATGCTTTCATTCATTTCACCCCCACCCAAAATCTACCCCTTGATAATGATTGGCCAGAGTACACTCAAGATCATTAACATTTAATCCCAATTAGGCTCTCCCAGGCCATCATGTTTCTCATGGCTCAGTAACTCTATTTCTGTAGAAATCTGTGCAGATGATGGGTATAACACGCCTAGTGCTCATACTGTCCAATGGCACAGTGTCTGCGTGGCTCATGCCATGCACATCATTTTTTAATTAAGGTATTACATATGAGTCCTTATCCACCCATTGCCCTCCTCCAGCCCCCCACTCATGCCATCACCCCCCTGGCGTCTGTGTCCATTGGTTAGGCCTATATGCTTCATACAAGTCCTTTGGTTGATCTCTCCCCCTTACCTCCACCCTCCCCTACAATCCCTCTGAGGTTTAATGGTCAGATCGATGCTTCTCTGTATTTGGATGTTTTTGTCCATCCATTTGTTGTTCATTATATTCCATATATAAGTGAGATCATGTGATAATTATCTTTCTCTGACTGGCTTATTTGGCTTAACATAATGCTCTCCAGTTCCACCATGCTGTTGCAACTACGCTGCGGTAAAAATGAAGGCCATTCAAAATTGAGTGCTGTTCCCTGGAGGCCCACCACCTCACCTGTTCTGTTACTTGTTTGTAAGATTTAGGGGACACCTAACCCCTCCCTTATATGACTATATCTCCTACACTATCATTCTGTGGGTGGGTGTGCCCTGCTTATGTTGGTGTCCCCACTACTAACACAGGATCTTCCAGAGGACATAGGCTCAGTGAATGTCTGGGGATTAAATGAACGACTGAGCAGGGGTCGTCTTTATGCAGATGAAATCCCTCCACTTTCCTGCCGGAACCAAGGATCCTTCGATAAGTTGTTTCATGCAAAGACAGACGAGAAGAGATAAGAATCAAAAATTAACAACCTTTTGCTATTATTTTTCTATTTATTAACTCCATTGCATGTACTGCCGAGTTCTTACACATTTCCAAGGAAATCCTTTTATAATGCCACGTTATCTATTTTGGGATCACAAACTAGGATGGAAAGTGTCCCAATTTTGGTTATACAATAGCAAATCTCTTACTCTTGAGCTGGACATGTAGAAATATATAATGTGATCAATGTCATTTACAAACTCACATGCTAAAAGTTTATGAAAGCTTCTATGAAAAGGGACATTCAAAAATTTCCTTAAAAATCGCAAAATAATAAATCACAAATTTCTCAATCATAATAGGAGCTCATACCTTTCCCTGGGCCTCACTATTAGTTTCTTCTCAAACATAGAGTTGAAAATTGGATGCACTTTCTGCCCAGCAAAAGAAGTTAATGCTCATGGGCCTGAAAAGTGCCTGGATTCAACTCTGGCTCAGGCATAGTGTCATTACTCAGGCCCTTCAAGCAGGGATGAAAGGGAATAGGGATCCCTGTCATTAACCCCGAGCACAAACTGGAGGGTGTTCAACATGGTAGTCTCTGCATGTGCTCGGGGACCCCACAGGAACTCATAGCATGCAGGATCACTATTGGGCACCTGGCGGTACAGCAGGTACTGTTCCTGGACCCAAATTTTGGTGATGAGCTCCCTGGGCTCCCCATAGAGCCAATGCTCCTTCCCATCATACACCCCTACAACATTCAGTGCTTCCCAGACTTTTTCCTCAGGGGCACAATCACCCTCTGAGGCGATCACCCACAGAACTGTGACCAGGAGGCCTGTGTTGGGATATCTGTGCCCATCGCTCACCATCCCATCATAGCTGAGCCCCAAGGCAGTGGCCAGGACATAGGTGTGAGTACTGGGGTCCATTTCTTTCACAACAATACCAAAGCCCCACTGGATGCATTCAGTGGCTGCACTGAAGAGCTCAGGAAAGTGGTCCTGGTGCTCTTTGATGACACTACTCAGCATTTCTGCCTTGTTGGTCGGCTCCTTTGCACGATACTTAAGGAGTAGAAACTCCACCATTTCTACCATCTTCAAATGCAGTGCTTTGTGGAGCAAGGAATCGGCATCTTCATCAGGGCCTCCCTCAGTGTTTGGACCCTCCTCATCTTGGCTGCTGGAGCTCTCATCTTCAGCGTGTCTCCATGGAAAGGCTGCCATGGCATGGGGGGAGGCACCCTGAGGACTCTGGGGAGGACTTGGTGTCTCAGCAGCAGACACCTCCTCTAGGCTGTCTATAAACAGGACTGAGGGGGAGGAAGACCGAGAGGAGGAGAGAGACAGGGCCTCCTCCTCATCCTCCTCCTCCTCCTCCTCCTCCTCCTCCTCCTGCATAGCCCAGAACAGTTCCTCTACCAACATGTCAGGGATCTCCATTGGGTCCAGATGGTCTTCCTCAGGCTTCCACGGCTCACTCATATGATGACCAGGCATGATGACTCGTGCTCGAACAGTGACCGAGTGTGGGCAGAAGATGGGCGATTAGGACCCACGGGCCTGGGGGAAGGGGAGTATGAGAGGCATGAGCTGAGAAACACACCCTAGGCGGCTCTGACAAAGGTGACTTCCAGGTCTCCCCTTTAGGGGTGTCCATGGGCCTCACAGGGCTCACTCCTGATCAGCCTGCCCACTAGGAGCCTGAAGTAGGAAGTGACATGACTGCTCAGGGTGTAGAAGGCACAGCGCAGGGTTCTGTAGCTGACGGTGGGGTGTGGAGGTGTCAGGCAATGTGGGGTCCCCTCTGACAGTGGTGGCGAGCCCATGGGGACATATTCATGGTCGGAACCTCACCTTAATTCCTAGCACTTCCTGGCCTCCTGCTGCTCTGTGACCTGAGAATATGTAGCATAAACCAAGGCCTTCACCTCCTTCTATCCGGGGGCTCTGCTGGTGGGAAAAACGGAGCACCTCAGGATGCACATGGCAATCACAGTCCTGGAACCCCAATGCTGACAGGAGGGGCAGCAGGACTCTGTGAGGTCCCCTCTGTTGTGGGTGGGAGGTTCCTCCTTGCACATGTAGGATCCTCACCCTTCCCCTGCCAGGGCCAGGCCCCTCACTGCCTTCTGCTGGCCTGAGGTCAAACTCTCAGAACAAGACCACACACACCTGACACTTGAGTGAAGAAAATGAGGGGGTCCCTCTCCCAGAGGATCAAGAAGGGGTGACTGAAGATTTGGGTCCATCTACGCTGGGTTAAGGCTCTGATCACTTCTCACCATGACGCACTGCAGGGTTTCAGACACTCTCTCTGCTGACTGAGCGCAATCTACTTAGACTTAGGGTGCACCTCCCTGAGATACAGGAGTAGGGAAGTGAGCTGAGGTAATCCAGGCCCTATTCCGAGTTTCCCCATTGCTGACAGAGGAGGCAGGGTAAGTCTGGGTTCCCATGTGCTCTGCTCCCCCTCAGTGTTCACCTTGATTCTTGGCAGGATCTGGGACTCGTCTCTCTGTTGACAAAATTTGGATCCTGGGGATGATACGACGTATGGTCTCACACCAAGGTCCTCACCTTCCTGAAAGCTCTGAGACAAAAGTGAACAGGAGCTCCATCTGCCCCCACCCCTGTCCAGGTTATCACAAAACTGACACCAGGGCCTGGGCCCATCCATTCCGGGTAGAGTTCCCGTAGTCTGGCCTCAGGATACTTGCCTTTCTTCCTGGCCTGGAATGGGTCTGAATCCAGCTGACTTGATTTCACCCTGAATAACTGTCCTCAGTGACAAAAGCTCAGGACGAGCAGGCATGTGGAAAGGGAGAGCATGTCACACCCAGGTACCCCTGCCTGGGGAATCTGGATGCTGAGGACAGGACACTCCCTGATGCTGAGGGCTCTCTTCTTTTCTCAGGGAGCTCATAGCTGCAGTTTCCCACAAGAAAGCATTCACAGCTTTATGACCCTTCCACAACCTCAGCTCATCTGTGCATGAACTGAAGCCATTCCCTCTGACCAAGGCCCTGTCCTTCCAGAGTGCCCTCAGACAAACGTGAGGAGGAACCACCTCTGCCGACCCATGCCAGGCCTTTCCCAGGGCTGACAACAGCACAGACTGGGTTCAGGGCACCCATTGTCTGGAGTGTGGTATCCTCTTTCCTCCCTGTGCTACCTAGGCTTACTCAGAGAGTGCCTGGGACCTTTCCCTTCTGCTGAACTGAGAGTGAATACTGCAGGCCATGCCCTCCATCTCTCTGAGACCTCCAAGGTGGATTTTAAGACACACCACATTGACTATCGTGCCGAGTGTGCCAGTTGTGCCTGCAGAGCCTAAGCCAGCCAGTCGCTGTGTTTACTGGGGTGGGAAGTACCATCATCCTGCCTCAAGACCCACACTTTAATTACCAGCATTGCCTGGCACACCTCCCACGTTGCCCTGAATCCAGAATCTTCAGGACAATTCCCTCGCCTCCCTTTGTCACTGCTAAGGTAGAAGTCTGGAAGCAACCCAAATCCACAGGCCTACCATGAGGCTTGCAGGTGCTGCTGGCAGGAACAGGCACACTGCGGACACTTACGGCTCTAGCCAAGCCTCAGGCATACAGACATCCAGGTGTGCTAGGGGGCTTCCTGAGTCCTACCTCGGGTCCTCACCTGGTATCCTGGCAGAGCCCTGCAGCCCCCTTCTTTGCCTACCTGGAGCCTGACCTATCAGAGCTCAGGGGGTGGAGTCCGCTTGTCTTCCTGCAGGATCCTCACCGTGACTCCTGGCTGGAGCTGGAACCTCCTGTCAACCTGAGAGGCCCAAGTCAGGAAGAGAGCAAGTGGTCATGGACCAGGGACTTCCAAGGGTTCACAGTAGGGGTAATGTGGGTCATCACTGTTGTAGTGTCCAGGGTCCCTCAGTCTTCCCTTTGCATGTTCACCTGGACTTGGGGCAAGACCCGGGTCCTCCCCTCTGCCACATATGTCATTCCCCTGAATTCCAAGGGCTGACATCAGGTCTGGGCTTCTGCGGTTCCTCTCTGCATGGTCATCCACCATAGGGCCTCCCAACACTTGAGCAGGGCAGACTTCTGTGGACTCCCCTCCAGTTAGGGTTCCTGGATTCCCCCAGTCCTCCCTGGGGGTCCTCACCTTGACTGTTCCCTCTGCCTACCTGAGACCCTGCTCCTTACACCGAACCCCAGAGCCTGTCAGACCCGGATGCAATAGTCAGGAAAAGCACCTTGACTCTGGGCAGTGCTTCTGCATCCCTTCTGTGGACCTGAGTGAGGCCTCACATGATTTACCAAGTTTCCAGTCTCCCTCTGACCTGCATGCGGAAGTCAGGAGACACCTCACAGGGTCATCTGACATGGACTCCTCCATGGCTAATATCAGGGGAGGCCCTTTATGGGTTCCCCTAAATTGTGGGGTCCTGGTCCCCATCTTCTCTTCTTCAGCGGACTTGTGGCACTGCTCCTTACCCTGAAACCCAGTCTCTCACACCTGATGCAGAAGTCACCCCATCCTGTAGTACCCCGCCCACTCTGGTCCTCCCAGCACTGAGGATTCTGAGGTCCAGGGCCCCCAATCTCCCTCAGGGACCTCAACTTGACAGCGGCAGGACCTGGGGGCCCCCTCTGCTGCCTGAAGCCCTGCTCCTTCTTCCAAACCCCCCAGTGTCTCTCAGACCCAATGCAGAAATCACAAAGCACAATGTGTGAGATCACCCCTCCCCCACCCCAGGAGGCCTGCCCGATGGACACCCTTGTGGGGTCCAGGCCCCCCAGTCTCCCTCAGGTTCCCACACTGACGCCGGGCAGGTCCGGACCCCCTCTGCCGACCTGAGATGCTGCTCTGACACGGAGCCGCCCGAGGGTCTCAGAGCACGAGGACCCGGAAGTCAGTCCTGACAACTCGTGGTCATCCCGCGCCTTGGGGCTCCCGGGACTGACGGCTCTGGACCCAGAGTCACCATGTCCTCCCCACGGCCTCACCATGAGGCCTGCAGGTCCTAGGACCCTCCCTCTGTGAACCGCGAGGCCGGACCCCCACACGGAGGCCCTCACCCCCGAGACCCCAGGGGAGGCCTGTGGGCCTACCTCCCCAGGGCTCCCAACTCGGGCTGAACTAGCTCCCCGGGTACCTCCGTCTGGTCCTCACCCTGATCCCAGGCAGAGCCTGGGCCCCGCCGACCTGAGGAGGCTCCCCTCAGCGCCTGTACCGTCTACCGACCCGAAGCCGGCCTCCCAAAGATGGCGCTCAGCTCCCTCAGACTTCTCAGGCGGAAGTCCATGAGTCAGTGACATCACTTCCGGAAACCAATTGTGTGGTCACCCAGGACACTTGACAGGGGCGGAGTTCTGCTCCTTGGTGCCCCGCCCGCCCCTTCTGGTCCCTATCTGGGCTGAATGGCCTGGGCCACCACCCTGTGCTGACCTGGGTCTGTGCCCCGCAGGCCAAGTGCCCTGAGACAAACCTGTGGAGGAACTACCTCTGCCGACCCATGCCGAGCCTTACCCAGGACTGATAGCAGCACAGACTGGGTTCAAGGCACCCACTGTTTGGAGTGTGGTATCCTCCTTCCACACAACCCATGCACAGTGGGAGAGTGCCTGGGACCTTTCCCTTCTGCTGAACTGAGAGTGAATACTGCAGGCCATGCCCTCCATCTCTCTGAGACCTCCAAGGTGGACTTTAAGACACACCACGTTGACTATCGTGCCCAGTGTGCCAGTTGTGCCAGCAGACACTAAGCCAGCCGGTCCCTGTGTTTACTGGGGTGGGAAGTACCATCATCCTGCCTCAAGACCCACACTTTAATTACCAGTATTGCCTGGCACCCCTCCCACGTTGCCCTGAATCCAGAACCTTCAGGACAATTCCCTCGCCTCCCTTTTCCACTCCTAAGGTAGAAGTCTGGAAGCAACGCAAATCCACAGGCCTACCATGAGGCTTGCAGGTGCTGCTGGCAAGTACAGGCACACTGCGGACACTTATGGCCCTGGCCAAGCCTCAGGCATGCATACTTCAAGGTGTGCTAGGGGGCTTCCTCAGTCCTCAGACCACGAGAACCCGGAAGCCAGTCCTCACCACTCTTGGTCATCCCGCGCCTTCGGGCTCCCGGGACTGACTGCTCTGGCCCAGAGTCACCTTGTCCTCCCCACGCCCTCACCATGAGTCCTGCAGGTCCTGGGACCCTGCCCATGGGTAGGAGACCCAGCCAGAGAGAAAGGGAGGGAATGCAGAGGTGCTGGGCACAGGGACTGTCAGGACACTGGATTGGGAAGAGAGTGCACAGGTGGCAGCTTTAATGTCCTCAGAGCCTGGTCTTTGAGATTGGGTGTGTTTTCATAAACACGAGGACAGAATAGCTGATATCAGGTTCATGGACTTTAAAGACAGGAGGGGAAAGACAAGCAGAGTGGGGGTGCTCATGTCGAGTGTGGTAACGAGGCCCAGGGCCTATGATGATGATGTGTAGCCACCGGTTCTGACTATCCTCTTAATGGGCAGGTACTCACAGCCCTATGGAGACTGAGCTCCGCCAGGTACTAGGACCCGGCTGAATCCGCAGGCTGTGTTTCTGCTCCTGTGACTGCACAGCTCTGAGGAGGTATGACCCCCTTCCCCAGGTACAAGGAAGAGAGGCAAGAACAGCGGGTGAGGTAGTCAGGGCCCAAGATCATGGGCCATATTTTGATCCCTAGGTGCCACCTTCGCAACTGTAGAATGTGGTGACAATGGCGCTGCCCACCCAGTTATTTGAGGCTTGAATTCTAGGATCCGTGGATCATGCCCATCCCAGGGCCTGATAGGGGCATGCTGTGTGGGTTCTAGTGCCAATTGTTCCTGGTCCTGTTATTCCTGTCTCTAGGCTGCAGTGGGGACCAGGTGTGCCTGCTGAGAGCGGATAGTATTGGTGCAGCCAGGGAATGGAGGAGGGTGGCTCCCAAAGTGATCGAGTGTAGACACCTGGCTGGAGGATCTGAGCTCGCACAGGGGTATCCCAGGGCCCAGCTGAGGTTTGATTATAAGGATTTACAATCAGGAGCCTTGGAAGAGGGACCAGGGTGCATGGGGACTGTAGCACCTTGGGGTGAAAAGAGGAGGGAGCTGACAGTCTTGGAGGAGGGGGGAAGAAACAAAACCCAGGAGGGTCTTTGCTGGGAGAGGACTAGAACCCACTCACCCGGTGTGAAGCCAAAGCTCCCGTTCTCCCACATCTGTGCTCCCCTGGTCTCAGTGACCTTCTTTGTGGAACTGAACACACCCTGTCCTGAGTGCCTCTCCTTACCTGTCGCCACCTTCTTCCTTGAGCTCCCCAAAGACTCCATCTGATGGACGAGGCATCTGCATCACCAGCCCTTTCCATGGGGCCTGGCAGCTGAGTGCGTGGGGATAGGAAGAAGGAGCCAACACTCTCTGCTCTCCCACCATCCCTGTCAGTGGGGTTCCAGGGCCCCAGGGGACACTGGGGGAAGAGGTCAGCCCACAGACCATGAACACGGAGGGCTGATGCATGATGCTTATTGACATTCACACTTTTGGGTTTCCACAGCCCACGTGAGGCCCACGGACCTCTGGGGAGATGGAGTTCTCCTGCCTCTCCTGGCAGCCTTATGCAGGCTTGGTCTTAAATGGGGCCATGACTCTGGAGACTTGTTGGCGACCCTACGGAGCTGCCACAGGAACTGCACCATCGCCATCCACATTGCTCACAGGGACTGGGAAGGGCCCTCTGGCTGGAGCTGCTGCTGGAGAGGCTGGGCTGGAACCCCATGTAGATTCAGACTCTCCTCCCAAAGGGAGAAATATGGGAGAGGAGTGAGCGCTGGCAAGGCCTGACACCCTGAGAGCTGCTCACACTCCTCCAAGAATACCCCCAAGGACCTTGCTCAGGAGTTTGGGGCTTGTTTTCTTTTGAAGCTGTGGAGATCGGGCTGTAGTTTGTGTAAGCAGCACACCTTCAAAGGGGCAACAAGGGGCCCAGGCTTGGGTTCCGTGGGCCGAGTTCCTATGATTTGGGTGAACCCTTCTGTCTATATTGAGTCTCAGTTCCTGTTGGTGATCTGAGAGGCAGGAACAGGTTCAAGTTTACATGTGGCGTTGTCTATGTGTTGTGTTTTTTTGTTTTTGTTTGTTTGTTTAGTGTGAGTGTGTGTGTTTTTTTTACTGTTCTGAAAACCAGACTATGTTTTTATTTTTATTTATTTTTTATTTTTCCCTCCTCTCCATTACTTTTTTTTTAATTGCTTAAAGTATTACTCAGGGTATTACATATGTGTCCTTATTTTCCCCCCTCCCTTGACAGGCCCCTAGCCTCCCCTCTCCCCCAATGTCTTATGTCCATTGGTTATGCTTATATGCATGCATACAAGTCCTTTGCTTGATCTCTTACCCCCTCCTCCTGCCCCCCAACCCTCCCCGGCCTTCCTACTGCAGTTTGACAATCTGTTTGAGGCAGCTCTGCCTCTGTATCTATTATTGTTCAAAAGTTTATAATGGTCTCTATTATCCAGGAATGAGTGAGATCATGTGGTATTTTTCCTTCATTGGCTGGCTTATTTCACTTCGCATAATGCTCTCCAGTTCCATCCATGCCATTGCAAATGGTAAGAGTTCCTTCCTTTTTACAGCAGCATAGTATTCCATCGTGTAGATGTACCACCGTTTTCTAATCCATTCATCTACTGATGGGCACTTAGGCTGTTTCCAGATCTTAGCTATGGTGAATTGTGCTGCTATGAACATAGGGGTGCATCTATCCTTTCTGATTGGTGTTTCTGGTTTCTTGGGATATATACCTAGAAGTGGGATCACAGGGTCAGATGGGAGTTCCATTTTCAGTTTCTTGAGGAAACTCCATACTGTCTTCCATAGTGGCTGCACCAGTCTGCATTCCCACCAGCGGTGCACAAGTGTTCCTTTTTCTCCACATCCTCTCCAGCAGTTGTCGTTTGTTGATTTGCTGATGATAGCCAGTCTGACAGGTGTGAGATGGTACCTCATTGTTGTTTTGATTTGCATCTCTCGGATGATTAGTGACTTTGAGCATGTTTTCATATGTCTCTTGGCTTTCTGAATGTCCTCTTTTGAAAGGTGTCTATTTAGGTCCTTTGCCCATTGTTTGATTGGATTGTTTAACTTTCTTTTGTTAAGTTGTATGAGTTCCGTATAAATTTTGGAGATTAGGCCCTTATCAGATATGACATTGGCAAATATGTTTTCCCACACAGTGGGTTTTCTTGTTTTTTTGTTGATGGTTTCTTTTGCTGTGCAGAAGCTTTTTATTTGATGTAGTCCCATTTGTTCATTTTCTCTTTAGTTTCAAGTGCCCTAGGAGCTGTATCAGTGAAGAAATTGCTTCGGCATATGTCTGAGATTTTGTTGCCTTTGGATTCTTCTAGAATTTTTATGGTTTCCTGTCGTACATTTAAGTCCTTTATCCATTTTGAGTTTATTTTTGTGTATGGTGTAAGTTGGTGGTCTAGTTTCATTTTCTTGCATATATCCGTCCAATTTTCCCAACACCATTTATTGAAGAGACTATCTTGGCTCCATTGTATGTTCTTGCCTCCTTTGTCAAATATTAATTGAGCATATTGGTTCGGGGTGATTTCTGGGCTCTCTATTCTATTCCATTGATCTATATGCCTGTTCTTGTGCCAGTACCAGGCAGTTTTGAGAACAGTGGCTTTGGAATACAGCTTGATATCTGGTATTGAGATCCCACCAACTTGGTTCTTTTTCAGGATTGCTGCAGCTATTCGGGGTCTTTTTTTTTATTCCAGATGAATATTTGGAGAGTTCGTTCTAGATCTGTGAAGTATGCCGTTGGTATTTTAATGGGAAGTGTGTTGAATTTATAGGTTGCTTTGGGTAGTATGGACATTTTAGTGATGTTGATTCTTCCAATCCATGAACATGGTATGTTCTTCCATCTGTTTATGTCTTCCTCTAGCTCTTTTTTCAACGTCCTGTAGATTTCTGAGTAGAGATCTTTTACCTCTTTAGTTAAGTTTATTCCTAGGTAGCTTAATTTTTTTGGTGCGATGGTAAGTGGGATTGTTTTTATAATCTCTCTTTCTGAAAGTTCACTATTGGTGCATAGAAATGCTCAGATTTCTTGGGCTTAATTTTGTATGCTGCTACATTGCCAAATTCATGTATTAAGTCTAGTAGCTTTTTGATGGAGTCTCTAGGGTTTTGTATGTATAATATCATGTCGTCTGCAAGTAAGGACAGTTTTGCTTCCTCTTTTCCAATTTGGATGCCTTTTATTTCTTCTTCTTGCCTAATTGCAATGGCTAACACTTCCAGTACTATGTTGAACAATAGTGGTGAGAGGGGGCATCCCTGTCTTGTTCCTGTTCTTAGGAGAAATGGTGTTAGTTTTTGTCCATTGAGTATGATGTTGGCTGTGGGCCTGTCATATATGGCTTTTATTATGTTGAGGCATGCTCCTTCTACTCCCACCTTACTGAGAGTTTTTATCAAAAATGGGTGTTGAATTTTGTCAAATGCTTTTTCTGCATCAATTGATATGACCATGTGGTATTTTTCTTTCAATTTGTTTATGTGATGTATCACGTTTATTGATTTGCGGATATTGTACCATCCTTGCATCCCTGGGATAAATCCTACTTGGTCATGGTGTATGATCTTTCTGATGTACTGCTGGATCCGATTTGCTAAGATTTTGTTGAGGACTTTGGCATCTATGTTCATGAGGGATATTGGCCTGTAATTCTCTTTCATTGTGTTGTCTTTACCTGGTTTTGGTATTAGGGTGATGATGGCTTCATAGAATGAGCTTGGAAGTGTTCCTTCCTTTAGAATTTTTTGTAGTAGTCTGTGGAGGATAGGTTTTAGTTCTTCCTTGAATGTTTGGTAAAACTCCCCTGGGAAGCCGTCTGGTCCTGGGCTTTTGTTTGATGGAAGCTTTTTGATGACTGCTTCAATTTCTTCCCTAGTTATTGGCCTGTTGAGATTTTTAGATTCTTCCTGATTGAGTTTTGGAATGTTGTATTTTTCTAGGAATTTGTCCATTTCCTCCAGGTTGTCTAGTTTGTTGGAGGAGAGCTGTCCATAGTATTTTTTAACAATCATTTGTATTTCTGTGGGTTCTGTTGTGATTTCGCCTCTATCGTTTCTGATTTTGTTTATTTGGGTCCTCTCTCTTTGCTTCTTGGTGAGTCTGGCTAGAGGTTTGTCAATCTTGTTTATCTTTTCAAAGAACCAGCTCTTAGTTTCATTGATTTTCTGTATTATTTTTTTGGTCTCTATGTCATTTATTTCTGCTCTAATCTTTATTATGTCCTTCCTTCCACTCACTCTGGGTTTTTTTTGTTGCTCTCCTTCTAATTCTTTGAGTTGAAGAGTTAGATTTTTTACTACCATTTTTTCTTGTTTTTTTGAGATAGGCCTGTAGAACTATAAACTTCCCTCTCAGGACGGCTTTCATTGTGTCCCATAGGTTTCGGATTGTTGTGTTTTCATTGTCATTAGTTTCCAGGATGTTTTTAATTTCTTCTTTGATCTCATTGGTAACCCAATCAATATTTAATAACATGCTATTCAGCTTCCAGATGTTTGAGTATTTTGGGTTGTTTTAATTGTAGTTTATTTCTAATATTATGCCATCGTGGTCTGAGAAGATGCTCTTCATGAGTTCAATCTTCTTGAATTTGGGGATACTCTGCTTGTGACCCAATATATGGTCTATTTTTGAATATGTCATATGAGCACTTGAGTAGAATGTATATTCCGTGGCTTTGGGGTGAAGTGTTCTGAAGATGCCTATTTAGTCCGTCTCATCTAGTGAGTCATTTAGGATTGCTGTTTCTTTGCTGATTGTTTGTCTAGAGAACTTATCCAGTGCTGTCAGTGGTGTATTAAAGTCCCCTACTAAGATTGTATTGTTATCGATCTCTCCTTTGATATCTTCCAGGAGTTTTTTTATGAATTTGGGTGCTCCTGCATTGGGTGCATATATGTTTACCAGGGTTATATCTTCTTGTTGTATTGATCCCTTTAGTATTATGAAGTGGCCTTCCTTATCTCTTGTTATGGCCTTCACTTTGAGGTCTATTTTGTCCGATATAAGTATTGCTACCCCAGCTTTCTTTTCCTTTCCATTTGCCTGAAAGATATTTTTCCATCCTTTCACTTTCAGTCTGTGTGAGTCCCTTCTAATGAGGTGGGTCTCTTGTAGACAGCAGATGTATGGGTCATGTTTTTTAATCCGTTCAGCCACTCGATGTCTTTTGGTTGGAGCATTTAGTCCATTTACGTTTAAAGTTATTATTGAAAGGTACTTGTTTGTTGCCGTTTCTTTTCTTTGTGTGGCTGTTTTCTTTCTGAGCTTTTTATTTCTTCTTTTTACACCAGTCCCTTTAGCATTCCTTGCATTGCTGGCTTCGTGGTGATAAACTCCCTTAGCCTTTTTTTGTCTGTGAAGCTTCTTATTTCCCCTTCAAGTTTGAATGATAGCCTTGCTGGATAGAGTATTCTTGGATTCAGTCCTTTGCTTTGCATCACTTTGTAAATTTCCGTCCATTCTTTTCTGGCCTGATGTGTTTCTGTTGAGAAATCATTTGATAATCTAATGGGAGATGCCTTGTATGTAACTTTCTGTCTCTCTCTTGCAGCCTGTAAGATTCTCTCTTTGTCCCGAACATTTGCCATGGTAATTATGATGTGTTTTGGTGTGGGTCTTTTCGGGTTCACCTTGTGTGGGACTCTGTGGGCTTGTGTGACTTTTTTCTTCCCCACCTCAGGGAAGTTTTCTGATATTATTTCTTCGAGTCGGTTTTCTAATCCTTGTTCATCTATCTGTTGTTCTGGCACCACTATTATTCGTATGTTGTTTCGTTTCATGTTGTCCCAAAGCTCCCTTAGGCTCTCCTCCTGTCTTTTCATTTTTTTTCTCCAATTGCAGTACATTTTGGGTGTGTTTTGCTTCCTTGTCTTCTAATTCACAAATTCGGTCCTCCACTTCTCCTAGTCTACTGTTGATACTTTCAGTGGTGTTTTTTATTACAGCTATATCACTCTTCATTTCTTCTTGGGTCTTAAGTTGTTGATTTTTTAATCTGTTCCTACTAGCTTCTTCCATATGTTATTGACTTTTTTCATCTGTTTCTTCTTGCTTCTTGCATAGGTAGTTGAATTTTTCATCTGTTTCTTCTAGCTTCTTGCAGAATTAGGGCATAAGGAAGAAAGAAGAGAAAAAGATAAAAGAGATAAAAGAAAAGAAAAGAAAAGTAAGGAACAAAAAAAAGAGTGCAAAAATGAAATTTGGAAAAAAGAGGTGGATTGAAAAGAGAAAAAAAAAAGAGCGAAAAGAGAGAATGAAGTAGAAGAGGGGAAGAGGCTATGTGTATGAGGAGAAAACTCCTATAGAATTGCCACTAATTCCAACAAATTAAAGCAACAGCGCCCTGGAGAGGAATGCAAACTAGAAAGAACCAATAATATCAAGAGAGGCAAGGGAAAACAGAAGCACAAAAATAACCGGCGAGGGGCGGGGGGGTGGTGGGTGGCGGAGGAGGGAGGGGAAAAAACAGCAGGAGAAAAGCAAAAGCAAAAGCAAAACAGCCTCACAACCGGTCCTAAAATGCACACACACACACACACACAGACACAAAAAAAACAAACAACAACAACAACAAAAAAAGCCAATATACTAAAAAATCAAGCAAACAGCAACAAAACAATAGAAAGATAAAAGAAGAAAAAAAAAATTGGATAGTGAAGAAAGAGAAGGGATATGTGTATAAGGATTTAGAGCAGTGGATTGGAAATAGGATATATAAGTAGGATGAAATTTTGACAGGACGTAAACAGAAGGAATAGGGAAAATCTAAAGCAGGAATAGGGTAAGAGAAACAGGACAACAAAAGGGGAAAAGTGAGGGAGAGGGTTTTAGCATAGAGGTAAAATTGAGGTAGGGAAAATTGATGTTAAAGGAATGATGAAAATAGAATAGAGAACACTAATCCCCAAATAAAATAAAGAGAAAATAAAATGGCACTTTAAAAAATGGTAAAATGGTAGCAGTAATAATACTGGTTAAAAATAAAATGTAGTAATTAAAAGGGTAAAATCAGGTGATGGAAAAAGAAGAACAAAAATTGGTTTCTTAGTTAAAAGGTGAAAAAAGAAAAAAGAAGAAAAAAAATTGCAGTAGTGAAGGTCCTTCGGTTCTTCTACTCGTCAGTCTGGCTCGCCTTAGTCCTGTCAGGTATTCAGGAGAGTGTTGAATTTCCCTGTGATACACTGTTCCTCTGTGTTGTAAACCACAGTCCTGATTTTAAAGCAGGCCGTATTTGTGTCCCAGACTGCCTTAACTTGTATTTAGCTAAGAGTCAGATTGTGGCTCAGCCTCTGGGTGGCAGTGTTTTTGGGTTGGCCTCTGAGGCTATAGGGCCTCTGAGGCTATAGGGCCTCTCTGTCCAGTAGCTTGGGTTTATCGTCTCTATTGCACTTAAAACTGGTGTGGGGAAGTCCACTGCCCAGAGCTGCTTCCTTAATAGTTACCCGCTCTGTGTTGTTGCTGGGATTGAAAATCCCTCTATAGGCCAGACCCTGTTAACTCCCAGGGACTGATCCGATTATTTAGTACTTGATCTCATTCAGGGTGGAATCTGGGTGTGGCTGTGCTCCTTGCCTAGTGGCTGGGGAGAGGAGTCTCACTCCCTGGAGAGAATGGCTGCCCCAGTCCTGGGCTCAGGGGTGTCTCAGCACTCAATTCGCTGCCACCTCTCCCGGCCCCCGCCCCTCTCCTCAGTCTCTCCCCAGATTCCACTAGTCCGCACCTTCTCCCTCTCTTCAGCACAGGTGAGTGTCTGTATCCAAAATGTCTTATGAACTGGATTCAGTGAAACCAAACAAACAAACGCTGAACGCGGAAATATGGGAGGCTTAGTTTCTATAAGCTCTTCTCTGACCGGCACTGCATGGTCTGGTAAGCTCTTCAGGCTGCCCAGATTAGGCTCAGTCCTCCGTGAACACAGAACCCAGATCTCAAATCCCCTGACGCCAGGAATCCCGTGGATCTCCTTTCCCCAGTCAGGGGCTGTGCCTGGCCCAAGGGTCACGGCTGTCTTCCATGTGGTCTCCCTCCGACCCTCTGGGCTCAGGGGTCTGGCAAACTTTCCTGCCCAAGTCCCTAGGGTTTTTTTTTTACCTTTCCAGGGGAGTTCTGCCCTTCCCGGCTGCAAACCCTCTCACCACTCTATGTGTTTGTATGATTGTTTATGTGTGTATACACACGTGTGTGTGTGTGTGTGTGTGTGTGTGTGTGTGTGTGTGTGTGACAGACCAGGGTCAGCTGCACAGCGCACAGAGAACATTGAGTAGCCTCCAGACTCAGGCTGTCTGCCTAACTTCACACACCTGCCCCACCCCCACTGCCCATGGCATCCTGGGCCCTTTCGCTCACCCTTCAGTGGTTGAGGTCCCACACTAGCTCCTTGCACCTGGTAAAGAGCTTGGGACCTGATTGCCTGTGGGTTCCCCATAGCAGCCAGGGCCTTTCTGAGCTCTACATGCTGCCCACAGTAGTTGGGCTGGCACCTGCCCATTAGTGGACCAGACTCTCTCCTCTTCATTTCCCTCTCTCCCACGGCCTCACCCAGAATTCCCTGAACAAAGTTTGACACATCAGAAGTGCTCAGTCAGAGGTTCCCAGCTCACTCCACGTCCCTTTGGTGAAATCAGCTTAGCCTCTAGTGCAGTGGTTCTCAACCTTGGCTGCACATTAGAATCACCTGGGCATCTTTTTCAAATCCTGATTTCTGGGCCTCATCCTCCAGAAATTCTGTTTCTTTGTTATGGGGTGGGGCTACAACATTAGTAACAAACAGAATTTCTGGAGGATGAGGCCCAGAAATCAGGATTTTAAAAAGATGCCCAGGTGATTCTAATGTGCAGCCAAGGTTGAGAACCACTGCATGGGGGAAACTCTGAATAACTCTTTCCTCTCACAGGAATCCTTTGGTTTATGGAAGGAAAAAACGTCTCAATGTTTCTCTAGTGGTTCCCAGCGCTCCTTGACTTTGGGGAATCTTTTCAGGCCCAGTAAATGTAGCTCCTGTGGAGTTTGTGGAACTGGAAAAGCAGGCTGTACTGTCCAACCTGAAGCAGAAGTACCCAACTGCACTTTCAAACCCCAGGTGGTTACTGGAGCCCATACCCAGGAAAGGGGGAAAGGATATCTTCCTGGTAGGAATCCCACAGTACCTGTCCCCTAGGGGCAGGAGGACTCCGCAGGAAGTTCACTGAGAATCCAGCTGAATCATGACCATCAACGGGCCATCATGCCGCAGATGTAGAACTGAATTGGCACCACCGTGGAGAACACTACCCACCATCTGCTGTTCAACTAAACAGATTGCTGTGCCCAGAAGTAGGCGACTGTCCTTGTGAGATGCCTCTCTGAGCTCATTGACTGTCTCAAGGACTCTGAGCTTTAGGGAAAAGGGAAAGCTGCTAGGAAAGATCTTGGTGCTATCACTCATTTTGGCCCTGCTTATTCCTGCAATGTACAAAGAGAAATGTTTTAGGAGAATGGGTTAGTGTTTAGGACTCCCTTATACAGTCTCCCCCTCTCTGTGTGGTCAAACTCCGAGAACACTTCAGGAGCACCCAGGTGTCATTGTGGGAGGTCTGGGAGCGGGCACTGAATGACTGCCATTGCCAGAGGGTGACCAGCAGGGATGAGCTCATTCACCTTGAGGGAGACACCAGACTTTGAAAGAAAACACCTGTCTGTCCTGGCCAGTGACTGGTCTGCTGTAAAAGTCTCCCTTGGCTCATGAGGGCTTGTATTACACATGTTGTATCACTACCTCGTGACACAGGAACAGATCTGAAGTACAGCTCTGATGGAAAAGTGATGGGTAGAGGTTTTGTTTTTTGTTTGTTTGTTTGTTTTTTTCTGTGTGAGCAATCTTTATTTGGGTCCCTACTAGCAGGGTTAGTAATGGTTGTTACTGGTGAGGATGATGGGCTTTCTCCCATACGTTGACTGGAATGGCCCATCTTCTGAGCCAGACTGCCTCTGTCATACACCGCTTAGCAGATGGAGTGGCCAGGTTCTAGGTGGACCTCTCTTCAAGGCCCCTGGAACTTGAGCTAGAGATACTCAGATGCTGATCAGAAACTTCCTGGCATCATAGGGGGGCCCGTGAGTAAAGACCCTCCTGTTTCAAGTTGCATGACTAATGTAAGGTGATTCCACCAAGGTCAGGAGCCAGGCAGTTCTGTCTCCTGTCCAGTAGGCAAGGCTCAGGGGACCAGATCTTCCTGGGCTTGCCTCAGGACTAACTAGCCAGTTCCTTGTCTGAGTATGTGAAAAGGAAAGAGGACAATGGGAACAAAAGCCTGTCCAGGCCAGGATTTCTAGTCTCCTCAGGCTCATCTGACGAGATGTGTGGCACGGAAACAGAAGAACACGGACTCACAAATATCATTGTGCTGTTTATTTTCATTCATGGAGTTTTGCCTTTCTTTATTAAAGCCTACATGGATTCGTGGGTACAAACTGGTGATTGTTTTCTGTCACCTGTGATCGTATAGGCCTGCATTGCCCTTGAACTGCTCACAGAGTGAACAGTTTCCATATACGGAGTCGTCCCCCTCCTAGTCCTTATCAGGTTCCTTGGGCTGGGTCATGACTGAAAGGTCAGCCATTGCCAGGGTTCAACCCCAGCAGGTCCAGGGGTTCCCAACGGCATAGACGGAGTCGGCGAAGAAGGAAGGACACGGAGACAGTGTTCAGTTGATCAGCAGCCTAGCCAGGATCTCCAGCCAAGTTCTGGTCTGGATCTCCAGAGAGGTTCTGGTGTTTATTGTCTTGTTACATCAGTATTAATACCAGTTGATTTTAATCCTGTCAATTTCTATTACAAAGGTTAGGGCGTTTCTTATCTCCATTCCAGGGAGTAAAGATTATGTAGCTTAAGCATGATTGCTTGTAGTTAAAGTGATTAACTACCCGCCTGGCACTTAGTTAAGGAGTTTCATCCCCTCCCTAACTTCAGGGAAAAATCCCTACCTGGGGAAACAACCTTTCTCAGAGAGGTGACCCTGGTTAAAACACACAGCGCTAAGGGGAGCAAACATATTAAGAACAGTATGCTATATACGCCAGGTCCCTTGAAACATATGCTGTGCAGATGTTTCTTTCCTGCAGCGACTGTGTCAAGCAGCAAGGATGGACCGGCTTCCGGCAAATTCCCCCTTTTTTATTTTTTAAATGATAGTGCTTGCAAATCAGTGGCCACCTCTCAGATTGGGCCGTTTAAAACTCGGGAGAAGACTGGCAAGCAATGACAGTGAGCATAACTATAAACATAGTGGATGGATTGCACAAGGAGCCCCATTCCTGAAGAAGGTTGCCAGCCTCTTCAGTCAAGGGATTACAGCTGTCCTCAAGTTGTGGGTTTGATTGTCTTTGTTGGTCTGGCTAGCGGGCGGCATCACTGGCGACAGGCTTCCCGAAGCGTCAGCAAGTTGAAGGGCTGCATCAAAGGGTCCATCAGGGCCGTGGTTGATGGTGGTGTCGATGTCCGAGGAGGAGTAAGCTGTGCCCTCTGGATCCAGCTGATATGGAAAATGGAGGGTAGTAGAAAAAGAAGAGAAAGCAAAAGAATTACAAGGCATGGAAGTGTTTAGAAAAAAGAGGGAGAAGAAAGGGAAGAAGGCAGCATCCTGACACAGCCCTTTCCTTCAGCTTCCCCTTTCCCTGTGGTCCCAGGTAGAAATGGGAAACAAGTCCTGTTGCAGTGAGAGGGCAGCTGCTGTCAGCCAGTCTCTGTCTTTACCTGGGTCCTGATCTGAGCTGGGCATGGGAAGCAGGAAGCAGCCATGGGGACAGGAGACCTTCCTCAGAAGGGGCGAGTGTTCAAGCCCCTGCACCATTGGGGAGGGGGGTCTGTGCCCCACCTTTGTTGCACCCCAAGTTTTCTCCTACTGGCCCCCGACTGTGCCTGTCTTAGGTTGCCCCACCCTGTGGAGTCTTACCCGTCGTTGACTACCAGCCATCTCTGGGCCAAGTAGGGTGATGTGAGGTTCAATTTTGTCTCCTTGATAGCCTATGTCCCTCTGGCCTCCATGCCCAGCAACTGCCTTTGGATTCCCTTGCCTGCTGGCGGGGCTCTGGCATTGATCATAGGGAACTCAGGTTTCTTCTCTAGAGAGGGCCCAGCTTACGCCATTGGGCCAGAGACAGATCCATGGTACCAGCCACCACGAGGCTTCAACCTCAGCATGAACAGAGAGCTCAGGCAACAGCTATGGGCAATTGGATTGTAAGAAGAGGGTCCCTCTTGGCACAAGGGTAAGAGGCGCCAATATAGGACAAAGGAGAGTCCTGGAACAGGGCTTTCTCAGCCCAGGATGTCAGGCTCTTGGCACAAGACAACTCCATGTATGGGGCATATACCAAACACCCCTAGTCACGGCATAAAAGGGAGGTGCCCTTCCTGGAACAGTAGGGTAGGGAGATTCTAGAAAACGCTGTGTTCAGCAAAGAAGAAGAAAGGCCAAAGAACCAGCAAACAAGTAGTTAGATTTTTAAAAAAGGAAAAAGGAAAGGAGATATGGGGCAAAGCTGGGACATGTGGAAAGACAAAACGGAGGCACATGTGATCCTCCCAATGGACAGATTGTTCCAGCTCAGGGCTGCACAGCTGCTGCAGACGGGCACCGGTCAGGTGTGCTATGATGAGGCAGAGATGGCGGGCGGTGAGACATAAGGTCGGACTAGACGGTCTGGAATCCACACAGGTGAGTCTGCGTCCTGTGGAAATATACAAGCATATCCTCTCCCCTGGGTTAAAAGTACATCAGGTCCCTTCCAGGCTCCTGTAAGCAAGTCTCTCCATTTGATGAGGGCTTTAGGTTTAGTTAGATCAGGGTTCCAATGCCTGTGCATTGGGGAATTTCCCTCAGAATCTACATTTCGTATATTAATTACAAATAGAGTATGTTGTAGAACATGATGAGGAGAGGAATATTTAAACTCATTTTCTTGTAATATTTTGTAACAGGAGTAAAGCAAACACCGCTCGGGCTATATAATAGAACTCCCATTTGAGATAAGATATCTCTTCCCCCTAATGTAAAGGGGATAGTTGTAATTACATAGGGACAGAATGTTCCTGAATGTTGATCTTCATCAGCCCAAGTTAAAATATGAGAACTCTTTTTTACATTAGATGCCTTGCCTAGTCCTACTAGGGAAGTGGAGGTGGTGTGCGTGGGCCATGAAGGGGGCCAATCCTTCCCTGCTATGCAGGAAATATCTGCTCCTGTATCCAATAGACCTTCAATTGGTTTTCCCTGAATTTGTAAAAATTTTGTAGGTCTAGTAGCATGGATTTCTTGTATCCAAAATGCTGCATCACTAGATCCAAAGCCTCCGGCCCCTCTAGCTTTCTGAGTAACAGCTGTCCCTATTTTATGTATTGGTAACAGGATTAATTGGGCAATTCTCTGGTTGGGCTGAATCTGTATAGTTGTGGTGGGTGGGGAAAGTAAAATCTGTATTTCGCCTGTGTAGTCTGCATCAACAACTCCTGGGATGACTAAGATCCCCTGTAACGAGGTGGAGCTCCGTCCTAATATTAAACCTACGGTTCCCTCAGGCAGCGGCCCAGACACTCCTGTAGGAATGGCTGCTACTGGCGAGTCTGGGGTTAGTATTGCGTGGGTGGTTGAGTGGAGGTCCAATCCTGCACTGCCTGGGATTGCCCTGAAGAGGTCACTGACTGATTGAAATTTGCAAAGGGGTTGAGGGTTGATGCCCCTATTATTGCAGGGGCCTGGGGCTGGCCCCTTCTCAAGTTTCCCAATTGAGGTGATGGGATATAACCTCCTTGGGAGCTATTTGTAGAGTTGAAAGGCCGACCATTTTTATGGTATCTTGATCTACATTCCTTTGCCCAATGGAATCCTTTCTGACATCGGGGACAAACGGTTTTTGGAGGATTAATATTATTCCCGAATGTATTTCCAGGCTGTGGAGGAGCTTGCCATCTGGCCTGAGTATTATTATTTTTATTTGGGCATTCTCTGCTAAAGTGCCCAGATAAGCCACAAGAGTAGCAGTTCATATTTCTTTTATTACCTGTACTATCGCTGGCTTGTCCTATACCCTGTATATATTGAGGGTATGTCTCCCCTTTGAGAGCTGCAGCTATAGCTACACCCTGTATAAATGCTGGACTTACATCAGCACACTGTTTTATAAAATCCTTTATAGTTCCTGTTCTGAGAATCAGCCTTAATAAAGCCTGACAGGTATTATTAGCATTTTCAAAAGCCAGTTGTTTGATTAGGATATCGGCTGCCTCTTTGTTATTGATTACTCTCTTGACTGCCTGCATGAAGCGAGAAAGGAAATCCTGATATGGTTCCTCGACCTTCTGTTTAACCTCTGTAAGGGTGGTTGTTTTTCCTGCTGTATAAGGTATGGATTTCCAGGCACTTACTGCACAACTGGTTACTTTGGTAAGTGCCTCTGTGGGCATATTCATTTGCTCCTCAGCCATGTTAAAATCCTCTTGTCCTAATATCATGTCTAGGGTTATTCCTTTTCTGGTTTTTTCGCTGGTGGCTACAGCTTTCTTAGCAAGATCTTCATATTCAGTTTTCCATAATAAGTAATCGCCTCCTGAGAGACAGGATTTACAAACCTGTGACCAATCATAAGGAGTCATCCATTTACTGGCTAGGGTTTCTACCAAGGTTTGTGTGTAAGGAGCTACAGGTCCATATTCAGAGCAGGCCAATTTTAATTCTTTAAGTACTTTGTAAGGTAAAGGCTCCAAGGTGGGGTTTCTATTCCCAACAAACTCATTCTCATATGTAACTGGGAAGCAGAGTGAGAATTCAAGATCTCCATTAGCTTCAGCTTCTCTTATCGCCCTTTGAAATTTAGACATGGAGCTCATAGGAGCCACAGGACCTGGTTTAGGCTTCCTTTCTAATTTCGGGAGACTGTTTTGAATGGGAGGGCCTCTCTCCTCTCTACTGACTGGAAAGGACCAATGGTCATGTTTATGATACTTATTCTCCTCCCGATCAGTAGGCCTAGCTAAATTGCTTTTAGATTGAGCTGAAGACAATAATGATGTATCCTCTCTGGGTGGAGCCGGGGGACTATTTAAATTTTGAGAAAGTTCAACCGTTTTTGCCTCTGGTGCCAAGGTTTCACAAATTGAATTCCAGAGAGAAAAGGTATCTGCCGGGACCTTCTCAGATCCATGGTAGCTGTAATAGTTCTGTAATTGCTCTCCTACTTTAGTCCAAGTTTCTAAATTAACAGTTCCATCCTCAGGAAGCCATTGACATACGTCTTCTATAAAACTTTCTGTCTGACTGGGAGTAACCTAAACTCCTCTGCTAGCAAGCATAGGCGTTAAAAGATTAATACAGAGTCTTTTTTCTTTAGACTCAGTATGACCCATCCTGTCAATCTAAGTTCTGTACTAACTACCCGGTTACCCTACTTATTCTCTAGGGGGGGGGGGGTCTGCAGCACCCTATGGTGCAGTCCTATCCGTCCCAAGTACGGGGGGACTTACCTAAGGGTCCCTGTTCCGGCGCCAGATGCCGGGGTCCAACCCCAGCAGGTCCAGGGGTTCCCAAAGGCGTAGACGGAGTCGGCGAAGAAGGAAGGACATGGAGACAGTGTTCAGTTGATCAGCAGCCTAGCCAGGATCTCCAGCCAAGTTCTGGTCTGGATCTCCAGAGAGGTTCTGGTGTTTATTGTCTTGTTACATCAGTATTAATACCAGTTGACTTTAATCCTGTCAATTTCTATTACAAAGGTTAGGGCGTTTCTTATCTCCATTCCAGGGAGTAAAGATTATGTAGCTTAAGCATGATTGTTTGTAGTTAAAGTGCTTAACTACCCGCTTGGCAATTAGGTAAGGAGTTTCATCCCCTCCCTAAATTCAGGGAAAAATCCCTACCTGGGGAAACAACCTTTCTCGGAGAGGTGACCTTGGTTAAAACACACAGCGCTAAGGGGAGCAAACATATTAAGAACAGTGTGCTATATACGCCAGGTCCCTTGAAACATATGCTGTGCAGATGTTTCTTTCCTGCAGCGACTGTGTCAAGCAGCAAGGATGGACCGGCTTCCGGCAAGCCATCATGATATAAATACCAGGTGTTGTACAAATACATCATCAAATCATATAGTGTGTGATTTAGGGGGCTAGAGGTCAGAGCCCCTGTGCCATCCATTCAGGCAATAGCAGGGGAACAAGCATGCCATTCCCATATATGCCCTCCCCACTTGGACCACCTGCCTCACTTTCACACCTGACCTCAATGGCACTGTTCATGAGCAGCAGAACTGAGAACTTGAATGAGCAGGTGGCACTCGGTCCCTGCGGATTGCTTGATTTCCATTTGCTCAACTTCTTCAATGCCTTTTTCATGCTGAATTCTTTCTTCCTGAGTGTCTGCTATGGGGCAGCCTCTTGTTTCTCTGCGGAGGAGTTGAGGTGGTATCTGGCCAAGTATGATTCATCTGGTTTCCTTTTGTCTTGATGTTCTGGACGAGCCAAGGTTTGTCTTTCTGGAATTGCTGTTTCTGTACACCTGAAACAACATTAATTCAGTAATTCTGGGAGGAAAAATATATCTACTTGATATTAACTGGCTTCTCAGAATCTTTAGTCATCCCTGCAGGTTATGTCTAAGGGGGTTACAGTTTCATATGGAAATCTGTACTTTCTCACCTTTGGAAAAATACTATCTCATGTGAAAAAGAGTTATCCCCTGAAATGAAACCCTTTCAGTATATCATTCTTCTGCACCTACTAAGAAGATGTTTGAGTAACAGAGAACATGGGACATGAGAGGACTTTCTACTTTACCATCATCCTGTTCCCTGGAGAACTGCCTGGGCATATTTTGCTGAATCCGATTCAGCAAGCGGATGGATGAACGTCTTCAGGCTGTCAGATTCAAGGACTTGCTCCTTGCCCCTTCGGCAAAGAACCTCACATTGGAAAAGATCTTTCTCAGTTATCCTGGGGTCTCCAGCATCATTCCAGTGCACAGACATGGAGGCATCATCCTCCACTATCCCCCAAAGCATTCTTGGGAAGGACAGTCCCAGAAAGTCATTGTTTCCTTCCAATTTGGCAGCATGTTGGCTTGGGTCCTCTGGTTATAGGTTGTCTTGGCACCCTGCTTGGTACCTGTGTCTCTCCAACACCTGTGATAGGATCAGCTTGGCTCCGTGCATCTCATGGGTACTCGGACTTGGCATGGAGATGCTCTACATTAAAAAGCATTGACTACTCTAATCCTATCCCTGAGCAGGGGGGTCACAGCACGGATGCACAATATATACTGCCCTCCAAATTCTTGAGCAGGGGTGGGCAAACTTTTTGACTCGAGGGCCACAATGGGTTCTTAAACTGGACCGGAGGGCCGGAACAAAAGCATGGATGGAGTGTTTGTGTGAACTAATATAAATTCAAAGTAAACATCATCACATAAAATGTTACGATCTTTTTTTTTAGTTTTATTCATTTCAAATGGACTGGTTCCGGCCCGCGGGCCATAGTTTGCCCACGGCTGTTCCAGAGTCTCAGCCATGGGGCCACCAGATGCTTAAGTCATGTGATTTCCTAAAGATGGCTCACAGCTGCTCTGGAGTTTGGGCCCTGGATAAGTGTAGGGGTGTGGATGTGTATAGGGCCCTCAGGTTCTCTCTTTCCAAAAAGCACAGAAAAATTGGGTTCAGGATACCAGAAAGAACTCTCATCCGCTGCCAGTGAGATTGTTTCTTGTTGATAGTTCACTGGATGTGTTGAGAGGTCATGAGTCTATCTCTCTTTCATCCCTAGAGAGGGAGAGGCCTATTGATGGCCTCTTTGACAGCTCAAGGTCAAGGCCTTGGTTAGTCCTAGCTTGGCTACCACCAAGAATGCCGGGGTCAGATGGGCCCCTGGGGGACTGTACCTCCCAGAAAATGGTGGTTGGCCCCATCTCAGCAGGTAGCCCCCCTGTCCAATGCACCCTCCACAAGCATGCTTCTTTGGTCTCTTCCAGCTACTCTTGCTGGTTGCTGGGTCCTGCTCACATGAGCCCAAACGAAGAGTCCTGCTTTATTACCCCGGGTCAAGTTGTCCCTAGAGTAGGGTGTGTTCCTGTATAGGTGGGGGTACAAGCAGTGTCACCTTTCCACGGTACCCTTCTATCTCCCTTTTTAGAGTATTAAGACCAAAGTTGGTAGTTAGACCACCTCAAAGAGATAGAGAACATGGATCACAAAAACCACTGTAGTATCCTCTCCTCTGTGGTGAAGATGACTTGCATTTGACTTTAGTCACATCCCACACCCAGGATCTCATCTATGTTCAAGTACATAGCCATGATTATTTTCATATCTGCTTCATTCAGTCACGGCTACCTAAACATGTTGGAATTTTCCTTTTTAGTGAGTCTGTGTCCTTGTCCCATGAGTCCTTGTCCCATGTCTTGCACTAAGTGGTGTAATTTGTGCTCTCTGAGGGTCCATCCTTTGTTTCTAAAAGTGGAGTGCAAAGGCATTTGGGAACAGAATCCCCCAACGTGCCCCTAGCCTAAGGACTGGATCCTTAATGGAGCCCCTGGGTGAGGGGTGGGCAAACTTTTTGACTCGAGGGCCACAATGGGTTCTTAAACTGGACCAGAGGGCCGGAACAAAAGCATGGATGGAGTGTTTGTGTGAACTAATATAAATTCAAAGTAAGCATCATTACATAAAAGGGTACCGTCTTTTTTTGTTTTTAGTTTTATTCATTTTAAAGGGGCCGGATCTGGCCCGCGGTCCGTAGTTTGCCCACGGCTGGTCTAGATTCAGGCTCAGTCCATGGTCTCTGTGCCTCTAAACAGTATTACAGAGCATTCATGCACAAAGTCAGTATATTCTTGGAGGATATGCCCTAGAGCAACAGTTCTCAACCTGTGGGTTGCGACCCCTTTGTGGGTCGAAAGACCCTTTCACAGGGGTCTCCTAAGACCATCAGAAAACACATATATAATTACATATTGTTTTTGTGATTAATCACTATGCTTTAAGTATGTTCAATTTGTAACAATGAAAATACACCCTGCATATCAGATATTTACATTACGATTCATAACAGTAGCAAAATTATAGTTATGAAGTAGCAACGAAAATAATTTTATGGTTGGGGGTCACCACAACATGAGGAACTGTATTAAAGTGTCACGGCATTAGGAAGGTTGAGAACCACTGCCCTAGAGGATAGGTGTTGGTGGGTTCAGGGTGGGGGTGAGGGGCTCCTAGTGTCTCTGGAAAAGCAGCCAGCTCCTTTTAGTTGCCTACCAAACATTGTTTCTTAAATGAGTTCTTTAAAGGCTGAAAAGATTTCCTTGTGCACTTTGCTAGCTCATGCCTCTACCGATTACTTATATGAAGGGACTTGTCCATTTTATGGGAGGGAAATTGGAGAGAGGGTTTGGAAACCACAATCTGGAATTTGGTGGAGAGAGGGTGTTTATTTGTTATGATTAAGGCACCCTTGCATCCCAAGGCTTCTGTAGGACCATTAGCTAATGTTCTTTGAAGCAAGAGCAACTGAATTTCCACTGTTTTGAAGAATCTAGAACATCAGGTTATTCTTTTCCTTTGAAGATGAAATACCCACTTTGCTGACTTCCGTGGAGTTGAAGAAAGCCATTATGAAACTGGCCTTCCTCAATTAAGTCTGCTGGGTCCCAGAAATTCACTCATTGGTACCCTGGCCACCAGTCAGACAGTCTCTATTAGGCAACATGTTCAGGACCCTTTGAGAAAGGAGAACAAACCTAGAGGAATCACAATACCTGATATCAAGCTATGCTATAAGGCCATTGTAATCAAAACAACTGGTAATGACAGAACAGCAGGCATATGGATCAATGGAACACAACAGAGAGCCCAAACGTCAACCCACACCTACACTGTGAACTGATATTTGACAAAGGGGGCAACAGCATACAATGAGGTAAAGACAGTCTCTTCATTAGTAAATGGTATTGGGAAACTTGGATGGGTACATGTGAAACAATGAAATGAAACCACCAACTTATACCATTCAGAAGAATACATTCAAAATGAATAAAAGACTTAAATGTAAGTCATGAAACCATAAAAATCCTGGAAGAAAACATAGGCAGTAAACTCTCAGACATTACACATAGCAATATTTTTTGCTGATATGTCACACAGGGCAAGGGAAATAAAGGAAAATATAAACAAATGGGACTACATCAAACTAAAAAGCTTCTGCACAGCAAAGGGTACCGGCAACAACATGAAAAGAGAAGCCTCTGCATGGGAGAACATATTTGCCAAAGATACATCTGATAAGGGGTGAATCTCCAAAATATATAAAGTACTCATACAGTTCAACCAAAGAAGACAAACAATGCAATTTAAAAGTGGGCAGAGGTCTTGAGTAGATATTTCTCTAAAGAGGACATACAAATGGATGAGACAAGAAAAAATGCTCAATTTCACCCATCATCAGAGATATGCAAATTCAAATGACAGTGAGGTACCACCTCACAACTACCAGAATGGCTACCATCAATAAATCAACAAACAAAAAGTGCTAGTGAGGATGTGGAGGAAAAGGAACCCTTGTATACTATTAGTGGAAATGCAGACAGGTACAACCACTATGGAAGACTGTGTGGAGTTTCCTAAAGTAATGAAACATAAAGCTGCCATTTGACACAGTGATCCCACTTCTAGGAATATATCTTAAGAAGCCTGAACCACCGATCACAAAGAATATATGCAGCCCTATGTTCAAAGAGCATTATTTACAACTAGAGGCCCAGTGCACAAAACTCGATCACCGTAGGGGGCGGCCCTCAGCCAGGCCTGCACCCTCTTGCAGTCCGGGACCCCTCACTCTTTACCACCCACCTGATTGCTGCTCTTTAGTGCCTACATGGAGGCGGGAGAGGTTCCTGCCACCACTGATGCACTCGCCACTGATGCACTGGCTGAACCGAGCTCCCCCTGTGGGAGAGCACTGACCAACAGGGGGTCAGCTCCTGCGTTGAGTGTCTGTCCCCTAGTGGTCAGGGCACGTCATAGTGACTGGTTGTTCCACCATTCAGTCAATTTGCATATTAGGCTTTTATTATGTAGGATAGCCAAGAGCTGAAAACAGTGCAGATGCCCATCAATAGAAGGGTGAATAAAAAAACAATGGTATATTTTCATAATGGAATACTACCTGGCATGAAAAGAGAAGGAATTCTTAACTTTTGAGACAGCATGTATAGATCTGGAGATTATTATACTCAGTGAAAGAAGCCAGTCAGAGAAAGAGAAAAACTATATGACCTCACTTATGTGTGGAATCTAGTGAACATTATCTGTCGAACAAAATAGAAACACAGGCATGAAGACATGGAACAGACTGACAGCGGTCAGAGGGGATGGGGGAGAGAGGGATTGGATGAAACTAACTGAAGGGATTAGCCAAAGAACATCCATGAACACAGATGGCAATGTGGTGAAGGCCAGAGGGTGCAGGGAAGACAGGTGCTATGTGAACAGGGTCAAAAGAAGGGAAAATATGGTATCTGAAATAGTGTCAAAAATAAAATAAAAACTTCTTGAAAGTATATTCCTATTTACAGTTATCTCTTAATAGAAAATAAATAAGGGGCTATTGCTCTCAGATGGGATGGAGGGTGAGCTATGGGAGAGCAGGGTCATTCTGAAGGGAGTAGGGAGCCTCTGTGAAAGGTTGAGGGCAGGAGATTCTGTGCAGCCTTAGAAGGAGGCTGCACTGATAAGCAAGTCAGCAGATCATGATTCATGGATGGACAGGAGGCACCCAAGGGAAGACCAGGGGAAGGGTGTTGTCATGAGGGAAAATGCTGGGACGAGGCAGAAATCCTGGCCCCGGGAAGACTGAGATATCAATAAACCTCAGACAATCTCCAAATTATGCTTTATTCTCACTGTCACCTTCCTTCCTTAGGCCTGCTCTTGCCTGGGCCCCAGGGTTCTACTAATTGTCATCTGAAAGAGTTCATTCATACTTAGAGGACAGATTAATTGTGAGGCAGAAGGTGGGCCATGGGCTAGAAAGGCAGGAAATATCATGGACTCCTGATGAATTCAGGCAAGGGGTCAAGACTCCACGATGCCACTTACTAGCCATGTATTCTTGGGAAAATTAGCAGGCCCAATGGGCATCAGGTTCTTCCTCTGTGAAGTAAGTGGGTCTGATAAGCCCTGTCTTATAGGACTGCAGGGATGTGTGGAGTGTTTGTAAACCACCGTGCACAGTACCTAGTGGAGACTGAATCTGTAATGAATGGCAGTTATTTCTAATATCGTTTTTATCCCAGAGACTTCCACTCTCGCCTCTGGCACTGTGATTACTTGTTTGTTATTAAGGTCATATTAGAGAATGTGCAGTTCAGTTGGGAACAGAACACCCAGTCGGCCAAAGAGGATACCCAATTCATGGATGTATGCTGACATTCAGGTGTGGGGAGCCTTCCCAGCTGGACACACACAAAGATGCCAAAAAGAGAATCTACTTACAACTCTTTCCCTCTGTCCAAGCTGCTCTTTCATCCAAACAAATGCTTTCATTCATTTCACCCCCACCCAAAATCTACCCCTTGATAATGATTGGCCAGAGTACACTCAAGATCATTAACATTTAATCCCAATTAGGCTCTCCCAGGCCATCATGTTTCTCATGGCTCAGTAACTCTATTTCTGTAGAAATCTGTGCAGATGATGGGTATAACACGCCTAGTGCTCATACTGTCCAATGGCACAGTGTCTGCGTGGCTCATGCCATGCACATCATTTTTAAATTAAGGTATTACATATGAGTCCTTATCCACCCATTGCCCTCCTCCAGCCCCCCACTCATGCCATCACCCCCCTGGCGTCTGTGTCCATTGGTTAGGCCTATATGCTTCATACAAGTCCTTTGGTTGATCTCTCCCCCTTACCTCCACCCTCCCCTACCTTCCCTCTGAGGTTTCATGGTCAGATCGATGCTTCTCTGTATTTGGATGTTTTTGTCCATCCATTTGTTGTTCATTATATTCCATATATAAGTGAGATCATGTGATAATTATCTTTCTCTGACTGGCTTATTTGGCTTAACATAATGCTCTCCAGTTCCACCATGCTGTTGCAACTACGCTGCGGTAAAAATGAAGGCCATTCAAAATTGAGTGCTGTTCCCTGGAGGCCCACCACCTCACCTGTTCTGTTACTTGTTTGTAAGATTTAGGGGACACCTAACCCCTCCCTTATATGACTATAGCTCCTACACTATCATCCTGTGGGTGGGTGTGCCCTGCTTATGTTGGTGTCCCCACTACTAACACAGGATCTTCCAGAGGACATAGGCTCAGTGAATGTCTGGGGATTAAATGAACCACTGAGCAGGGGTCGTCTTTATGCAGATGAAATCCCTCCACTTTCTTGCCGGAACCAAGGATCCTTCGATAAGTTGTTTCATGCAAAGACAGACGAGAAGAGATAAGAATCAAAAATTAACAACCTTTTGCTATTATTTTTCTATTTATTAACTCCATTGCATGTACTGCCGAGTTCTTACACATTTCCAAGGAAATCCTTTTATAATGCCATGTTATCTATTTTGGGATCACAAACTAGGATGGAAAGTGTCCCAATTTTGGTTATACAATAGCAAATCTCTTACTCTTGAGCTGGACACGTAGAAATATATAATGTGATCAATGTCATTTACAAACTCACATGCTAAAAGTTTATGAAAGCTTCTATGAAAAGGGACATTCAAAAATTTCCTTAAAAATCGCAAAATAATAAATCACAAATTTCTCAATCATAATAGGAGCTCATACCTTTCCCTGGGCCTCACTATTAGTTTCTTCTCAAACATAGAGTTGAAAATTGGATGCACTTTCTGCCCAGCAAAAGAAGTTAATGCTCATGGGCCTGAAAAGTGCCTGGATTCAACTCTGGCTCAGGCATAGTGTCATTACTCAGGCCCTTCAAGCAGGGATGAAAGGGAATAGGGATCCCTGTCATTAACCCCGAGCACAAACTGGAGGGTGTTCAACATGGTAGTCTCTGCATGTGCTCGGGGACCCCACAGGAACTCATAGCATGCAGGATCACTATTGGGCACCTGGCGGTACAGCAGGTACTGTTCCTGGACCCAAATTTTGGTGATGAGCTCCCTGGGCTCCCCATAGAGCCAATGCTCCTTCCCATCATACACCCCTAGAACATTCAGTGCTGCCCAGACTTTTTCCTCAGGGGCACAATCACCCTCTGAGGCGATCACCCACAGAACTGTGACCAGGAGGCCTGTGTTGGGATATCTGTGCCCATCGCTCACCATCCCATCATAGCTGAGCCCCAAGGCAGTGGCCAGGACATAGGTGTGAGTACTGGGGTCCATTTCTTTCACAACAATACCAAAGCCCCACTGGATGCATTCAGTGGCTGCACTGAAGAGCTCAGGAAAGTGGTCCTGGTGCTCTTTGATGACACTACTCAGCATTTCTGCCTTGGTGGTCGGCTCCTTTGCACGGTACTTAAGGAGTAGAAACTCCACCATTTCTACCATCTTCAAATGCAGTGCTTTGTGGAGCAAGGAATCGGCATCTTCATCAGGGCCTCCCTCAGTGTTTGGACCCTCCTCATCTTGGCTGCTGGAGCTCTCATCTTCAGCGTGTCTCCATGGAAAGGCTGCCATGGCATGGGGGGAGGCACCCTGAGGACTCTGGGGAGGACTTGGTGTCTCAGCAGCACACACCTCCTCTAGGCTGTCTATAAACAGGACTGAGGGGGAGGAAGACCGAGAGGAGGAGAGAGACAGGGCCTCCTCCTCATCCTCCTCCTCCTCCTCCTCCTCCTGCATAGCCCAGAACAGTTCCTCTACCAACATGTCAGGGATCTCCATTGGGTCCAGATGGTCTTCCTCAGGCTTCCACGGCTCACTCATATGATGACCAGGCATGATGACTCGTGCTCGAACAGTGACCGAGTGTGGGCAGAAGATGGGCGATTAGGACCCACGGGCCTGGGGGAAGGGGAGTATGAGAGGCATGAGCTGAGAAACACACCCTAGGCGGCTCTGACAAAGGTGACTTCCAGGTCTCCCCTTTAGGGGTGTCCATGGGCCTCACAGGGCTCACTCCTGATCAGCCTGCCCACTAGGAGCCTGAAGTAGGAAGTGACATGACTGCTCAGGGTGTAGAAGGCACAGCGCAGGGTTCTGTAGCTGACGGTGGGGTGTGGAGGTGTCAGGCAATGTGGGGTCCCCTCTGACAGTGGTGGCGAGCCCATGGGGACATATTCATGGTCGGAACCTCACCTTAATTCCTAGCACTTCCTGGCCTCCTGCTGCTCTGTGACCTGAGAATATGTAGCATAAACCAAGGCCTTCACCTCCTTCTATCCGGGGGCTCTGCTGGTGGGAAAAACGGAGCACCTCAGGATGCACATGGCAATCACAGTCCTGGAACCCCAATGCTGACAGGAGGGGCAGCAGGACTCTGTGAGGTCCCCTCTGTTGTGGGTGGGAGGTTCCTCCTTGCACATGTAGGATCCTCACCCTTCCCCTGCCAGGGCCAGGCCCCTCACTGCCTTCTGCTGGCCTGAGGTCAAACTCTCAGAACAAGACCACACACACCTGACACTTGAGTGAAGAAAATGAGGGGGTCCCTCTCCCAGAGGATCAAGAAGGGGTGACTGAAGATTTGGGTCCATCTACGCTGGGTTAAGGCTCTGATCACTTCTCACCATGACGCACTGCAGGGTTTCAGACACTCTCTCTGCTGACTGAGCGCAATCTACTTAGACTTAGGGTGCACCTCCCTGAGATACAGGAGTAGGGAAGTGAGCTGAGGTAATCCAGGCCCTATTCCGAGTTTCCCCATTGCTGACAGAGGAGGCAGGGTAAGTCTGGGTTCCCATGTGCTCTGCTCCCCCTCAGTGTTCACCTTGATTCTTGGCAGGATCTGGGACTCGTCTCTCTGTTGACAAAATTTGGATCCTGGGGATGATACGACGTATGGTCTCACACCAAGGTCCTCACCTTCCTGAAAGCTCTGAGACAAAAGTGAACAGGAGCTCCATCTGCCCCCACCCCTGTCCAGGTTATCACAAAACTGACACCAGGGCCTGGGCCCATCCATTCCGGGTAGAGTTCCCGTAGTCTGGCCTCAGGATACTTGCCTTTCTTCCTGGCCTGGAATGGGTCTGAATCCAGCTGACTTGATTTCACCCTGAATAACTGTCCTCAGTGACAAAAGCTCAGGACGAGCAGGCATGTGGAAAGGGAGAGCATGTCACACCCAGGTACCCCTGCCTGGGGAATCTGGATGCTGAGGACAGGACACTCCCTGATGCTGAGGGCTCTCTTCTTTTCTCAGGGAGCTCATAGCTGCAGTTTCCCACAAGAAAGCATTCACAGCTTTATGACCCTTCCACAACCTCAGCTCATCTGTGCATGAACTGAAGCCATTCCCTCTGACCAAGGCCCTGTCCTTCCAGAGTGCCCTCAGACAAACGTGAGGAGGAACCACCTCTGCCGACCCATGCCAGGCCTTTCCCAGGGCTGACAACAGCACAGACTGGGTTCAGGGCACCCATTGTCTGGAGTGTGGTATCCTCTTTCCTCCCTGTGCTACCTAGGCTTACTCAGAGAGTGCCTGGGACCTTTCCCTTCTGCTGAACTGAGAGTGAATACTGCAGGCCATGCCCTCCATCTCTCTGAGACCTCCAAGGTGGATTTTAAGACACACCACATTGACTATCGTGCCGAGTGTGCCAGTTGTGCCTGCAGAGCCTAAGCCAGCCAGTCGCTGTGTTTACTGGGGTGGGAAGTACCATCATCCTACCTCAAGACCCACACTTTAATTACCAGCATTGCCTGGCACACCTCCCACGTTGCCCTGAATCCAGAATCTTCAGGACAATTCCCTCGCCTCCCTTTGTCACTGCTAAGGTAGAAGTCTGGAAGCAACCCAAATCCCCAGCCCTACCATGAGGCTTGCAGGTGCTGCTGGCAGGAACAGGCACACTGCGGACACTTACGGCTCTAGCCAAGCCTCAGGCATACAGACATCCAGGTGTGCTAGGGGGCTTCCTGAGTCCTACCTCGGGTCCTCACCTGGTATCCTGGCAGAGCCCTGCAGCCCCCTTCTTTGCCTACCTGGAGCCTGACCCCTCAGAGCTCAGGGGGTGGAGTCCGCTTGTCTTCCTGCAGGATCCTCACCGTGACTCCTGGCTGGAGCTGGAACCTCCTGTCAACCTGAGAGGCCCAAGTCAGGAAGAGAGCAAGTGGTCATGGACCAGGGACTTCCAAGGGTTCACAGTAGGGGTAATGTGGGTCATCACTGTTGTAGTGTCCAGGGTCCCTCAGTCTTCCCTTTGCATGTTCACCTGGACTTGGGGCAAGACCCGGGTCCTCCCCTCTGCCACATATGTCATTCCCCTGAATTCCAAGGGCTGACATCAGGTCTGGGCTTCTGCGGTTCCTCTCTGCATGGTCATCCACCATAGGGCCTCCCAACACTTGAGCAGGGCAGACTTCTGTGGACTCCCCTCCAGTTAGGGTTCCTGGATTCCCCCAGTCCTCCCTGGGGGTCCTCACCTTGACTGTTCCCTCTGCCTACCTGAGACCCTGCTCCTTACACCGAACCCCAGAGCCTGTCAGACCCGGATGCAATAGTCAGGAAAAGCACCTTGACTCTGGGCAGTGCTTCTGCATCCCTTCTGTGGACCTGAGTGAGGCCTCACATGATTTACCAAGTTTCCAGTCTCCCTCTGACCTGCATGCGGAAGTCAGGAGACACCTCACAGGGTCATCTGACATGGACTCCTCCATGGCTAATATCAGGGGAGGCCCTTTATGGGTTCCCCTAAATTGTGGGGTCCTGGTCCCCATCTTCTCTTCTTCAGCGGACTTGTGGCACTGCTCCTTACCCTGAAACCCAGTCTCTCACACCTGATGCAGAAGTCACCCCATCCTGTAGTACCCCGCCCACTCTGGTCCTCCCAGCACTGAGGATTCTGAGGTCCAGGGCCCCCAATCTCCCTCAGGGACCTCAACTTGACAGCGGCAGGACCTGGGGGCCCCCTCTGCTGCCTGAAGCCCTGCTCCTTCTTCCAAACCCCCCAGTGTCTCTCAGACCCAATGCAGAAATCACAAAGCACAATGTGTGAGATCACCCCTCCCCCACCCCAGGAGGCCTGCCCGATGGACACCCTTGTGGGGTCCAGGCCCCCCAGTCTCCCTCAGGTTCCCACACTGACGCCGGGCAGGTCCGGACCCCCTCTGCCGACCTGAGATGCTGCTCTGACACGGAGCCGCCCGAGGGTCTCAGAGCACGAGGACCCGGAAGTCAGTCCTGACAACTCGTGGTCATCCCGCGCCTTGGGGCTCCCGGGACTGACGGCTCTGGACCCAGAGTCACCATGTCCTCCCCACGGCCTCACCATGAGGCCTGCAGGTCCTAGGACCCTCCCTCTGTGAACCGCGAGGCCGGACCCCCACACGGAGGCCCTCACCCCCGAGACCCCAGGGGAGGCCTGTGGGCCTACCTCCCCAGGGCTCCCAACTCGGGCTGAACTAGCTCCCCGGGTACCTCCGTCTGGTCCTCACCCTGATCCCAGGCAGAGCCTGGGCCCCGCCGACCTGAGGAGGCTCCCCTCAGCGCCTGTACCGTCTACAGACCCGAAGCTGGCCTCCCAAAGATGGCGCTCAGCTCCCTCAGACTTCTCAGGCGGAAGTCCATGAGTCAGTGACATCACTTCCGGAAACCAATTGTGTGGTCACCCAGGACACTTGACAGGGGCGGAGTTCTGCTCCTTGGTGCCCCGCCCGCCCCTTCTGGTCCCTATCTGGGCTGAATGGCCTGGGCCACCACCCTGTGCTGACCTGGGTCTGTGCCCCGCAGGCCAAGTGCCCTGAGACAAACCTGTGGAGGAACTACCTCTGCCGACCCATGCCGAGCCTTACCCAGGACTGATAGCAGCACAGACTGGGTTCAAGGCACCCACTGTTTGGAGTGTGGTATCCTCCTTCCACACAACCCATGCACAGTGGGAGAGTGCCTGGGACCTTTCCCTTCTGCTGAACTGAGAGTGAATACTGCAGGCCATGCCCTCCATCTCTCTGAGACCTCCAAGGTGGACTTTGAGACACACCACGTTGACTATCGTGCCCAGTGTGCCAGTTGTGCCAGCAGACACTAAGCCAGCCGGTCCCTGTGTTTACTGGGGTGGGAAGTACCATCATCCTGCCTCAAGACCCACACTTTAATTACCAGTATTGCCTGGCACCCCTCCCACGTTGCCCTGAATCCAGAACCTTCAGGACAATTCCCTCGCCTCCCTTTTCCACTCCTAAGGTAGAAGTCTGGAAGCAACGCAAATCCACAGGCCTACCATGAGGCTTGCAGGTGCTGCTGGCAAGTACAGGCACACTGCGGACACTTATGGCCCTGGCCAAGCCTCAGGCATGCATACTTCAAGGTGTGCTAGGGGGCTTCCTCAGTCCTCAGACCACGAGAACCCGGAAGCCAGTCCTCACCACTCTTGGTCATCCCGCGCCTTCGGGCTCCCGGGACTGACTGCTCTGGCCCAGAGTCACCTTGTCCTCCCCACGCCCTCACCATGAGTCCTGCAGGTCCTGGGACCCTGCCCATGGGTAGGAGACCCAGCCAGAGAGAAAGGGAGGGAATGCAGCGGTGCTGGGCACAGGGACTGTCAGGACACTGGATTGGGAAGAGAGTGCACAGGTGGCAGCTTTAATGTCCTCAGAGCCTGGTCTTTGAGATTGGGTGTGTTTTCATAAACACGAGGACATAATAGTTGATATCAGGTCCATGTACTTTAAAGACAGGAGGGGAAAGACAAGCAGAGTGGGGGTGCTCATGTTGAGTGTGGTAATGAGGCCCAGGCCCTATGATGATGATGTGTAGCCACCGGTTCTGACTATCCTCTTAATGGGCAGGTACTCACAGCCCTATGGAGACTGAGCTCCGCCAGGTACTAGGACCCGGCTGAATCCGCAGGCTGTGTTTCTGCTCCTGTGACTGCACAGCTCTGAGGAGGTATGACCCCCTTCCCCAGGTACAAGGAAGAGAGGCAAGAACAGCGGGTGAGGTAGTCAGGGCCCAAGATCATGGGCCATATTTTGATCCCTAGGTGCCACCTTCGCAACTGTAGAATGTGGTGACAATGGCTCTGCCCACCCAGTTATTTGAGGCTTGAATTCTAGGATCCGTGGATCATGCCCATCCCAGGGCCTGATAGGGGCATGCTGTGTGGGTTCTAGTGCCAATTGTTCCTGGTCCTGTTATTCCTGTCTCTAGGCTGCAGTGGGGACCAGGTGTGCCTGCTGAGAGCGGATAGTATTGGTGCAGCCAGGGAATGGAGGAGGGTGGCTCCCAAAGTGATCGAGTGTAGACACCTGGCTGGAGGATCTGAGCTCGCACAGGGGTATCCCAGGGCCCAGCTGAGGTTTGATTATAAGGATTTACAATCAGGAGCCTTGGAAGAGGGACCAGGGTGCATGGGGACTGTAGCACCTTGGGGTGAAAAGAGGAGGGAGCTGACAGTCTTGGAGGAGGGGGGAAGAAACAAAACCCAGGAGGGTCTTTGCTGGGAGAGGACTAGAACCCACTCACCCGGTGTGAAGCCAAAGCTCCCGTTCTCCCACATCTGTGCTCCCCTGGTCTCAGTGACCTTCTTTGTGGAACTGAACACACCCTGTCCTGAGTGCCTCTCCTTACCTGTCGCCACCTTCTTCCTTGAGCTCCCCAAAGACTCCATCTGATGGACGAGGCATCTGCATCACCAGCCCTTTCCATGGGGCCTGGCAGCTGAGTGCGTGGGGATAGGAAGAAGGAGCCAACACTCTCTGCTCTCCCACCATCCCTGTCAGTGGGGTTCCAGGGCCCCAGGGGACACTGGGGGAAGAGGTCAGCCCACAGACCATGAACACGGAGGGCTGATGCATGATGCTTATTGACATTCACACTTTTGGGTTTCCACAGCCCACGTGAGGCCCACGGACCTCTGGGGAGATGGAGTTCTCCTGCCTCTCCTGGCAGCCTTATGCAGGCTTGGTCTTAAATGGGGCCATGACTCTGGAGACTTGTTGGCGACCCTACGGAGCTGCCACAGGAACTGCACCATCGCCATCCACATTGCTCACAGGGACTGGGAAGGGCCCTCTGGCTGGAGCTGCTGCTGGAGAGGCTGGGCTGGAACCCCATGTAGATTCAGACTCTCCTCCCAAAGGGAGAAATATGGGAGAGGAGTGAGCGCTGGCAAGGCCTGACACCCTGAGAGCTGCTCACACTCCTCCAAGAATACCCCCAAGGACCTTGCTCAGGAGTTTGGGGCTTGTTTTCTTTTGAAGCTGTGGAGATGGGGCTGTAGTTTGTGTAAGCAGCACACCTTCAAAGGGGCAACAAGGGGCCCAGGCTTGGGTTCCGTGGGCCGAGTTCCTATGATTTGGGTGAACCCTTCTGTCTATATTGAGTCTCAGTTCCTGTTGGTGATCTGAGAGGCAGGAACAGGTTCAAGTTTACATGTGGCGTTGTCTATGTGTTGTGTTTTTTTTTTTGTTTGTTTGTTTGTTTAGTGTGAGTGTGTGTTTTTTTTTACTGTTCTGAAAACCAGACTATGTTTTTATTTTTATTTATTTTTTATTTTTCCCTCCTCTCCATTACTTTTTTTTTTAATTGCTTAAAGTATTACTCAGGGTATTACATATGTGTCCTTATTTTCCCCCCTCCCTTGACAGGCCCCTAGCCTCCCCTCTCCCCCAATGTCTTATGTCCATTGGTTATGCTTATATGGATGCATACAAGTCCTTTGCTTGATCTCTTACCCCCTCCTCCTGCCCCCCAACCCTCCCCGGCCTTCCTACTGCAGTTTGACAATCTGTTTGAGGCAGCTCTGCCTCTGTATCTATTATTGTTCAAAAGTTTATAATGGTCTCTATTATCCAGGAATGAGTGAGATCATGTGGTATTTTTCCTTCATTGGCTGGCTTATTTCACTTCGCATAATGCTCTCCAGTTCCATCCATGCCATTGCAAATGGTAAGAGTTCCTTCCTTTTTACAGCAGCATAGTATTCCATCGTGTAGATGTACCACCGTTTTCTAATCCATTCATCTACTGATGGGCACTTAGGCTGTTTCCAGATCTTAGCTATGGTGAATTGTGCTGCTATGAACATAGGGGTGCATCTATCCTTTCTGATTGGTGTTTCTGGTTTCTTGGGATATATACCTAGAAGTGGGATCACAGGGTCAGATGGGAGTTCCATTTTCAGTTTCTTGAGGAAACTCCATACTGTCTTCCATAGTGGCTGCACCAGTCTGCATTCCCACCAGCGGTGCACAAGTGTTCCTTTTTCTCCACATCCTCTCCAGCAGTTGTCGTTTGTTGATTTGCTGATGATAGCCAGTCTGACAGGTGTGAGATGGTACCTCATTGTTGTTTTGATTTGCATCTCTCGGATGATTAGTGACTTTGAGCATGTTTTCATATGTCTCTTGGCTTTCTGAATGTCCTCTTTTGAAAGGTGTCTATTTAGGTCCTTTGCCCATTGTTTGATTGGATTGTTTAACTTTCTTTTGTTAAGTTGTATGAGTTCCGTATAAATTTTGGAGATTAGGCCCTTATCAGATATGACATTGGCAAATATGTTTTCCCACACAGTGGGTTTTCTTGTTTTTTTGTTGATGGTTTCTTTTGCTGTGCAGAAGCTTTTTATTTGATGTAGTCCCATTTGTTCATTTTCTCTTTAGTTTCAAGTGCCCTAGGAGCTGTATCAGTGAAGAAATTGCTTCGGCATATGTCTGAGATTTTGTTGCCTTTGGATTCTTCTAGAATTTTTATGGTTTCCTGTCGTACATTTAAGTCCTTTATCCATTTTGAGTTTATTTTTGTGTATGGTGTAAGTTGGTGGTCTAGTTTCATTTTCTTGCATATATCCGTCCAATTTTCCCAACACCATTTATTGAAGAGACTATCTTGGCTCCATTGTATGTTCTTGCCTCCTTTGTCAAATATTAATTGAGCATATTGGTTCGGGGTGATTTCTGGGCTCTCTATTCTATTCCATTGATCTATATGCCTGTTCTTGTGCCAGTACCAGGCAGTTTTGAGAACAGTGGCTTTGGAATACAGCTTGATATCTGGTATTGAGATCCCACCAACTTGGTTCTTTTTCAGGATTGCTGCAGCTATTCGGGGTCTTTTTTTTTATTCCAGATGAATATTTGGAGAGTTCGTTCTAGATCTGTGAAGTATGCCGTTGGTATTTTAATGGGAAGTGTGTTGAATTTATAGGTTGCTTTGGGTAGTATGGACATTTTAGTGATGTTGATTCTTCCAATCCATGAACATGGTATGTTCTTCCATCTGTTTATGTCTTCCTCTAGCTCTTTTTTCAACGTCCTGTAGATTTCTGAGTAGAGATCTTTTACCTCTTTAGTTAAGTTTATTCCTAGGTAGCTTAATTTTTTTGGTGCGATGGTAAGTGGGATTGTTTTTATAATCTCTCTTTCTGAAAGTTCACTATTGGTGCATAGAAATGCTCAGATTTCTTGGGCTTAATTTTGTATGCTGCTACATTGCCAAATTCATGTATTAAGTCTAGTAGCTTTTTGATGGAGTCTCTAGGGTTTTGTATGTATAATATCATGTCGTCTGCAAGTAAGGACAGTTTTGCTTCCTCTTTTCCAATTTGGATGCCTTTTATTTCTTCTTCTTGCCTAATTGCAATGGCTAACACTTCCAGTACTATGTTGAACAATAGTGGTGAGAGGGGGCATCCCTGTCTTGTTCCTGTTCTTAGGAGAAATGGTGTTAGTTTTTGTCCATTGAGTATGATGTTGGCTGTGGGCCTGTCATATATGGCTTTTATTATGTTGAGGCATGCTCCTTCTACTCCCACCTTACTGAGAGTTTTTATCAAAAATGGGTGTTGAATTTTGTCAAATGCTTTTTCTGCATCAATTGATATGACCATGTGGTATTTTTCTTTCAATTTGTTTATGTGATGTATCACGTTTATTGATTTGCGGATATTGTACCATCCTTGCATCCCTGGGATAAATCCTACTTGGTCATGGTGTATGATCTTTCTGATGTACTGCTGGATCCGATTTGCTAAGATTTTGTTGAGGACTTTGGCATCTATGTTCATGAGGGATATTGGCCTGTAATTCTCTTTCATTGTGTTGTCTTTACCTGGTTTTGGTATTAGGGTGATGATGGCTTCATAGAATGAGCTTGGAAGTGTTCCTTCCTTTAGAATTTTTTGTAGTAGTCTGTGGAGGATAGGTTTTAGTTCTTCCTTGAATGTTTGGTAAAACTCCCCTGGGAAGCCGTCTGGTCCTGGGCTTTTGTTTGATGGAAGCTTTTTGATGACTGCTTCAACTTCTTCCCTAGTTATTGGCCTGTTGAGATTTTTAGATTCTTCCTGATTGAGTTTTGGAATGTTGTATTTTTCTAGGAATTTGTCCATTTCCTCCAGGTTGTCTAGTTTGTTGGAGGAGAGCTGTCCATAGTATTTTTTAACAATCATTTGTATTTCTGTGGGTTCTGTTGTGATTTCGCCTCTATCGTTTCTGATTTTGTTTATTTGGGTCCTCTCTCTTTGCTTCTTGGTGAGTCTGGCTAGAGGTTTGTCAATCTTGTTTATCTTTTCAAAGAACCAGCTCTTAGTTTCATTGATTTTCTGTATTATTTTTTTGGTCTCTATGTCATTTATTTCTGCTCTAATCTTTATTATGTCCTTCCTTCCACTCACTCTGGGTTTTTTTTGTTGCTCTCCTTCTAATTCTTTGAGTTGAAGAGTTAGATTTTTTACTACCATTTTTTCTTGTTTTTTTGAGATAGGCCTGTAGAACTATAAACTTCCCTCTCAGGACGGCTTTCATTGTGTCCCATAGGTTTCGGATTGTTGTGTTTTCATTGTCATTAGTTTCCAGGATGTTTTTAATTTCTTCTTTGATCTCATTGGTAACCCAATCAATATTTAATAACATGCTATTCAGCTTCCAGATGTTTGAGTATTTTGGGTTGTTTTAATTGTAGTTTATTTCTAATATTATGCCATCGTGGTCTGAGAAGATGCTCTTCATGAGTTCAATCTTCTTGAATTTGGGGATACTCTGCTTGTGACCCAATATATGGTCTATTTTTGAATATGTCATATGAGCACTTGAGTAGAATGTATATTCCGTGGCTTTGGGGTGAAGTGTTCTGAAGATGCCTATTAAGTCCGTCTCATCTAGTGAGTCATTTAGGATTGCTGTTTCTTTGCTGATTGTTTGTCTAGAGAACTTATCCAGTGCTGTCAGTGGTGTATTAAAGTCCCCTACTAAGATTGTATTGTTATCGATCTCTCCTTTGATATCTTCCAGGAGTTTTTTTATGAATTTGGGTGCTCCTGCATTGGGTGCATATATGTTTACCAGGGTTATATCTTCTTGTTGTATTGATCCCTTTAGTATTATGAAGTGGCCTTCCTTATCTCTTGTTATGGCCTTCACTTTGAGGTCTATTTTGTCCGATATAAGTATTGCTACCCCAGCTTTCTTTTCCTTTCCATTTGCCTGAAAGATATTTTTCCATCCTTTCACTTTCAGTCTGTGTGAGTCCCTTCTAATGAGGTGGGTCTCTTGTAGACAGCAGATGTATGGGTCATGTTTTTTAATCCGTTCAGCCACTCGATGTCTTTTGGTTGGAGCATTTAGTCCATTTACGTTTAAAGTTATTATTGAAAGGTACTTGTTTGTTGCCGTTTCTTTTCTTTGTGTGGCTGTTTTCTTTCTGAGCTTTTTATTTCTTCTTTTTACACCAGTCCCTTTAGCATTCCTTGCATTGCTGGCTTCGTGGTGATAAACTCCCTTAGCCTTTTTTTGTCTGTGAAGCTTCTTATTTCCCCTTCAAGTTTGAATGATAGCCTTGCTGGATAGAGTATTCTTGGATTCAGTCCTTTGCTTTGCATCACTTTGTAAATTTCCGTCCATTCTTTTCTGGCCTGATGTGTTTCTGTTGAGAAATCATTTGATAATCTAATGGGAGATGCCTTGTATGTAACTTTCTGTCTCTCTCTTGCAGCCTGTAAGATTCTCTCTTTGTCCCGAACATTTGCCATGGTAATTATGATGTGTTTTGGTGTGGGTCTTTTCGGGTTCACCTTGTGTGGGACTCTGTGGGCTTGTGTGACTTTTTTCTTCCCCACCTCAGGGAAGTTTTCTGATATTATTTCTTCGAATCGGTTTTCTAATCCTTGTTCATCTATCTGTTGTTCTGGCACCACTATTATTCGTATGTTGTTTCGTTTCATGTTGTCCCAAAGCTCCCTTAGGCTCTCCTCCTGTCTTTTCATTTTTTTTCTCCAATTGCAGTACATTTTGGGTGTGTTTTGCTTCCTTGTCTTCTAATTCACAAATTCGGTCCTCCACTTCTCCTAGTCTACTGTTGATACTTTCAGTGGTGTTTTTTATTACAGCTATATCACTCTTCATTTCTTCTTGGGTCTTAAGTTGTTGATTTTTTAATCTGTTCCTACTAGCTTCTTCCATATGTTATTGACTTTTTTCATCTGTTTCTTCTTGCTTCTTGCATAGGTAGTTGAATTTTTCATCTGTTTCTTCTAGCTTCTTGCAGAATTAGGGCATAAGGAAGAAAGAAGAGAAAAAGATAAAAGAGATAAAAGAAAAGAAAAGAAAAGTAAGGAACAAAAAAAAGAGTGCAAAAATGAAATTTGGAAAAAAGAGGTGGATTGAAAAGAGAAAAAAAAAAGAGCGAAAAGAGAGAATGAAGTAGAAGAGGGGAAGAGGCTATGTGTATGAGGAGAAAACTCCTATAGAATTGCCACTAATTCCAACAAATTAAAGCAACAGCGCCCTGGAGAGGAATGCAAACTAGAAAGAACCAATAATATCAAGAGAGGCAAGGGAAAACAGAAGCACAAAAATAACCGGCGAGGGGCGGGGGGGTGGTGGGTGGCGGAGGAGGGAGGGGAAAAAACAGCAGGAGAAAAGCAAAAGCAAAAGCAAAACAGCCTCACAACCGGTCCTAAAATGCACACACACACACACACACACACAGACACAAAAAAAAACAAACAACAACAACAACAAAAAAAGCCAATATACTAAAAAATCAAGCAAACAGCAACAAAACAATAGAAAGATAAAAGAAGAAAAAAAAATTGGATAGTGAAGAAAGATAAGGGATATGTGTATAAGGATTTAGAGCAGTGGATTGGAAATAGGATATATAAGTAGGATGAAATTTTGACAGGACGTAAACAGAAGGAATAGGGAAAATCTAAAGCAGGAATAGGGTAAGAGAAACAGGACAACAAAAGGGGAAAAGTGAGGGAGAGGGTTTTAGCATAGAGGTAAAATTGAGGTAGGGAAAATTGATGTTAAAGGAATGATGAAAATAGAATAGAGAACACTAATCCCCAAATAAAATAAAGAGAAAATAAAATGGCACTTTAAAAAATGGTAAAATGGTAGCAGTAATAATACTGGTTAAAAATAAAATGTAGTAATTAAAAGGGTAAAATCAGGTGATGGAAAAAGAAGAACAAAAATTGGTTTCTTAGTTAAAAGGTGAAAAAAGAAAAAAGAAGAAAAAAAATTGCAGTAGTGAAGGTCCTTCGGTTCTTCTACTCGTCAGTCTGGCTCGCCTTAGTCCTGTCAGGTATTCAGGAGAGTGTTGAATTTCCCTGTGATACACTGTTCCTCTGTGTTGTAAACCACAGTCCTGATTTTAAAGCAGGCCGTATTTGTGTCCCAGACTGCCTTAACTTGTATTTAGCTAAGAGTCAGATTGTGGCTCAGCCTCTGGGTGGCAGTGTTTTTGGGTTGGCCTCTGAGGCTATAGGGCCTCTGAGGCTATAGGGCCTCTCTGTCCAGTAGCTTGGGTTTATCGTCTCTATTGCACTTAAAACTGGTGTGGGGAAGTCCACTGCCCAGAGCTGCTTCCTTAATAGTTACCCGCTCTGTGTTGTTGCTGGGATTGAAAATCCCTCTATAGGCCAGACCCTGTTAACTCCCAGGGACTGATCCGATTATTTAGTACTTGATCTCATTCAGGGTGGAATCTGGGTGTGGCTGTGCTCCTTGCCTAGTGGCTGGGGAGAGGAGTCTCACTCCCTGGAGAGAATGGCTGCCCCAGTCCTGGGCTCAGGGGTGTCTCAGCACTCAATTCGCTGCCACCTCTCCCGGCCCCCGCCCCTCTCCTCAGTCTCTCCCCAGATTCCACTAGTCCGCACCTTCTCCCTCTCTTCAGCACAGGTGAGTGTCTGTATCCAAAATGTCTTATGAACTGGATTCATTGAAAACAAACAAACAAACGCTGAACGCGGAAATATGGGAGGCTTAGTTTCTATAAGCTCTTCTCTGACCGGCACTGCATGGTCTGGTAAGCTCTTCAGGCTGCCCAGATTAGGCTCAGTCCTCCGTGAACACAGAACCCAGATCTCAAATCCCCTGACGCCAGGAATCCCGTGGATCTCCTTTCCCCAGTCAGGGGCTGTGCCTGGCCCAAGGGTCACGGCTGTCTTCCATGTGGTCTCCCTCCGACCCTCTGGGCTCAGGGGTCTGGCAAACTTTCCTGCCCAAGTCCCTAGGGTTTTTTTTTTTACCTTTCCAGGGGAGTTCTGCCCTTCCCGGCTGCAAACCCTCTCACCACTCTATGTGTTTGTATGATTGTTTATGTGTGTATACACACGTGTGTGTGTGTGTGTGTGTGTGTGTGTGTGTGTGTGTGTGTGTGACAGACCAGGGTCAGCTGCACAGCGCACAGAGAACATTGAGTAGCCTCCAGACTCAGGCTGTCTGCCTAACTTCACACACCTGCCCCACCCCCACTGCCCATGGCATCCTGGGCCCTTTCGCTCACCCTTCAGTGGTTGAGGTCCCACACTAGCTCCTTGCACCTGGTAAAGAGCTTGGGACCTGATTGCCTGTGGGTTCCCCATAGCAGCCAGGGCCTTTCTGAGCTCTACATGCTGCCCACAGTAGTTGGGCTGGCACCTGCCCATTAGTGGACCAGACTCTCTCCTCTTCATTTCCCTCTCTCCCACGGCCTCACCCAGAATTCCCTGAACAAAGTTTGACACATCAGAAGTGCTCAGTCAGAGGTTCCCAGCTCACTCCACGTCCCTCTGGTGAAATCAGCTTAGCCTCTAGTGCAGTGGTTCTCAACCTTGGCTGCACATTAGAATCACCTGGGCATCTTTTTCAAATCCTGATTTCTGGGCCTCATCCTCCAGAAATTCTGTTTCTTTGTTATGGGGTGGGGCTACAACATTAGTAACAAACAGAATTTCTGGAGGATGAGGCCCAGAAATCAGGATTTTAAAAAGATGCCCAGGTGATTCTAATGTGCAGCCAAGGTTGAGAACCACTGCATGGGGGAAACTCTGAATCACTCTTTCCTCTCACAGGAATCCTTTGGTTTATGGAAGGAAAAAACGTCTCAATGTTTCTCTAGTGGTTCCCAGCGCTCCTTGACTTTGGGGAATCTTTTCAGGCCCAGTAAATGTAGCTCCTGTGGAGTTTGTGGAACTGGAAAAGCAGGCTGTACTGTCCAACCTGAAGCAGAAGTACCCAACTGCACTTTCAAACCCCAGGTGGTTACTGGAGCCCATACCCAGGAAAGGGGGAAAGGATATCTTCCTGGTAGGAATCCCACAGTACCTGTCCCCTAGGGGCAGGAGGACTCCGCAGGAAGTTCACTGAGAATCCAGCTGAATCATGACCATCAACGGGCCATCATGCCGCAGATGTAGAACTGAATTGGCACCACCGTGGAGAACACTACCCACCATCTGCTGTTCAACTAAACAGATTGCTGTGCCCAGAAGTAGGCGACTGTCCTTGTGAGATGCCTCTCTGAGCTCATTGACTGTCTCAAGGACTCTGAGCTTTAGGGAAAAGGGAAAGCTGCTAGGAAAGATCTTGGTGCTATCACTCATTTTGGCCCTGCTTATTCCTGCAATGTACAAAGAGAAATGTTTTAGGAGAATGGGTTAGTGTTTAGGACTCCCTTATACAGTCTCCCCCTCTCTGTGTGGTCAAACTCCGAGAACACTTCAGGAGCACCCAGGTGTCATTGTGGGAGGTCTGGGAGCGGGCACTGAATGACTGCCATTGCCAGAGGGTGACCAGCAGGGATGAGCTCATTCACCTTGAGGGAGACACCAGACTTTGAAAGAAAACACCTGTCTGTCCTGGCCAGTGACTGGTCTGCTGTAAAAGTCTCCCTTGGCTCATGAGGGCTTGTATTACACATGTTGTATCACTACCTCGTGACACAGGAACAGATCTGAAGTACAGCTCTGATGGAAAAGTGATGGGTAGAGGTTTTGTTTTTTGTTTGTTTGTTTGTTTTTTTCTGTGTGAGCAATCTTTATTTGGGTCCCTACTAGCAGGGTTAGTAATGGTTGTTACTGGTGAGGATGATGGGCTTTCTCCCATACGTTGACTGGAATGGCCCATCTTCTGAGCCAGACTGCCTCTGTCATACACCGCTTAGCAGATGGAGTGGCCAGGTTCTAGGTGGACCTCTCTTCAAGGCCCCTGGAACTTGAGCTAGAGATACTCAGATGCTGATCAGAAACTTCCTGGCATCATAGGGGGGCCCGTGAGTAAAGACCCTCCTGTTTCAAGTTGCATGACTAATGTAAGGTGATTCCACCAAGGTCAGGAGCCAGGCAGTTCTGTCTCCTGTCCAGTAGGCAAGGCTCAGGGGACCAGATCTTCCTGGGCTTGCCTCAGGACTAACTAGCCAGTTCCTTGTCTGAGTATGTGAAAAGGAAAGAGGACAATGGGAACAAAAGCCTGTCCAGGCCAGGATTTCTAGTCTCCTCAGGCTCATCTGACGAGATGTGTGGCACGGAAACAGAAGAACACGGACTCACAAATATCATTGTGCTGTTTATTTTCATTCATGGAGTTTTGCCTTTCTTTATTAAAGCCTACATGGATTCGTGGGTACAAACTGGTGATTGTTTTCTGTCACCTGTGATCGTATAGGCCTGCATTGCCCTTGAACTGCTCACAGAGTGAACAGTTTCCATATACGGAGTCGTCCCCCTCCTAGTCCTTATCAGGTTCCTTGGGCTGGGTCATGACTGAAAGGTCAGCCATTGCCAGGGTTCAACCCCAGCAGGTCCAGGGGTTCCCAACGGCATAGACGGAGTCGGCGAAGAAGGAAGGACACGGAGACAGTGTTCAGTTGATCAGCAGCCTAGCCAGGATCTCCAGCCAAGTTCTGGTCTGGATCTCCAGAGAGGTTCTGGTGTTTATTGTCTTGTTACATCAGTATTAATACCAGTTGATTTTAATCCTGTCAATTTCTATTACAAAGGTTAGGGCGTTTCTTATCTCCATTCCAGGGAGTAAAGATTATGTAGCTTAAGCATGATTGCTTGTAGTTAAAGTGATTAACTACCCGCCTGGCACTTAGTTAAGGAGTTTCATCCCCTCCCTAACTTCAGGGAAAAATCCCTACCTGGGGAAACAACCTTTCTCAGAGAGGTGACCCTGGTTAAAACACACAGCGCTAAGGGGAGCAAACATATTAAGAACAGTATGCTATATACGCCAGGTCCCTTGAAACATATGCTGTGCAGATGTTTCTTTCCTGCAGCGACTGTGTCAAGCAGCAAGGATGGACCGGCTTCCGGCAAATTCCCCCTTTTTTATTTTTTAAATGATAGTGCTTGCAAATCAGTGGCCACCTCTCAGATTGGGCCGTTTAAAACTCGGGAGAAGACTGGCAAGCAATGACAGTGAGCATAACTATAAACATAGTGGATGGATTGCACAAGGAGCCCCATTCCTGAAGAAGGTTGCCAGCCTCTTCAGTCAAGGGATTACAGCTGTCCTCAAGTTGTGGGTTTGATTGTCTTTGTTGGTCTGGCTAGCGGGCGGCATCACTGGCGACAGGCTTCCCGAAGCGTCAGCAAGTTGAAGGGCTGCATCAAAGGGTCCATCAGGGCCGTGGTTGATGGTGGTGTCGATGTCCGAGGAGGAGTAAGCTGTGCCCTCTGGATCCAGCTGATATGGAAAATGGAGGGTAGTAGAAAAAGAAGAGAAAGCAAAAGAACTACAAGGCATGGAAGTGTTTAGAAAAAAGAGGGAGAAGAAAGGGAAGAAGGCAGCATCCTGACACAGCCCTTTCCTTCAGCTTCCCCTTTCCCTGTGGTCCCAGGTAGAAATGGGAAACAAGTCCTGTTGCAGTGAGAGGGCAGCTGCTGTCAGCCAGTCTCTGTCTTTACCTGGGTCCCGATCTGAGCTGGGCATGGGAAGCAGGAAGCAGCCATGGGGACAGGAGACCTTCCTCAGAAGGGGCGAGTGTTCAAGCCCCTGCACCATTGGGGAGGGGGGTCTGTGCCCCACCTTTGTTGCACCCCAAGTTTTCTCCTACTGGCCCCCGACTGTGCCTGTCTTAGGTTGCCCCACCCTGTGGAGTCTTACCCGTCGTTGACTACCAGCCATCTCTGGGCCAAGTAGGGTGATGTGAGGTTCAATTTTGTCTCCTTGATAGCCTATGTCCCTCTGGCCTCCATGCCCAGCAACTGACTTTGGATTCCCTCGCCTGCTGGCGGGGCTCTGGCATTGATCATAGGGAACTCAGGTTTCTTCCCTAGAGAGGGCCCAGCTTACGCCATTGGGCCAGAGACAGTTCCATGGTACCAGCCACCACGAGGCTTCAACCTCAGCATGAACAGAGAGCTCAGGCAACAGCTATGGGCAATTGGATTGTAAGAAGAGGGTCCCTCTTGGCACAAGGGTAAGAGGCGCCAATATAGGACAAAGGAGAGTCCTGGAACAGGGCTTTCTCAGCCCAGGATGTCAGGCTCTTGGCACAAGACAACTCCATGTATGGGGCATATACCAAACACCCCTAGTCACGGCATAAAAGGGAGGTGCCCTTCCTGGAACAGTAGGGTAGGGAGATTCTAGAAAACGCTGTGTTCAGCAAAGGAGAAAGGCCAAAGAACCAGCAAACAAGTAGTTACATTTTTAAAAAAGGAAAAAGGAAAGGAGATGTGGGGCAAAGCTGGGACATGTGGAAAGACAAAACGGAGGCACATGTGATCCTCCCAATGGACAGATTGTTCCAGCTCAGGGCTGCACAGCTGCTGCAGACGGGCACCGGTCAGGTGTGCTATGATGAGGCAGAGATGGCGGGCGGTGAGACATAAGGTCGGACTAGACGGTCTGGAATCCACACAGGTGAGTCTGCGTCCTGTGGAAATATACAAGCATATCCTCTCCCCTGGGTAAAAAGTACATCAGGTCCCTTCCAGGCTCCTGTAAGCAAGTCTCTCCATTTGATGAGGGCTTTAGGTTTAGTTAGATCAGGGTTCCAATGCCTGTGCATTGGGGAATTTCCCTCAGAATCTACATTTAGTATATTAATTACAAATAGAGTATGTTGTAGAACATGATGAGGAGAGGAATATTTAAACTCATTTTCTTGTAATATTTTGTAACAGGAGTAAATCAAACACCGCTGGGGCTATATAATAGAACTCCCATTTGAGATAAGATATCTCTTCCCCATAATGTAAAGGGGATAGTTGTAATTACATAGGGACAGAATGTTCCTGAATGTTGATCTTCATCAGCCCAAGTTAAAATCTGAGAACTCTTTTTTACATTAGATGCCTTGCCTAGTCCTACTAGGGAAGTGGAGGTGGTGTGCGTGGGCCATGAAGAGGGCCAATCCTTCCCTGCTATGCAGGAAATATCTGCTCCTGTATCCAATAGACCTTCAATTGGTTTTCCCTGAATTTGTAAAAATTTTGTAGGTCTAGTAGCATGGATTTCTTGTATCCAAAATGCTGCATCACTAGATCCAAAGCCTCCGGCCCCTCTAGCTTTCTGAGTAACAGCTGTCCCTCTTTTATGTATTGGTAACAGGATTAATTGGGCAATTCTCTGGTTGGGCTGAATCTGTATAGTTGTGGTGGGTGGGGAAAGTAAAATCTGTATTTCGCCTGTGTAGTCTGCATCAACAACTCCTGGGATGACTAAGATCCCCTGTAACGAGGTGGAGCTCCGTCCTAATATTAAACCTACGGTTCCCTCAGGCAGCGGCCCAGACACTCCTGTAGGAATGGCTGCTACTGGCGAGTCTGGGGTTAGTATTGCGTGGGTGGTTGAGTGGAGGTCCAATCCTGCACCGCCTGGGGTTGCCCTGAAGAGGTCACTGACTGGTAGAAATTTGCAAAGGGGTTGAGGGTTGATGCCCCTATTATTGCAGGGGCCTGGGGCTGGCCCCTTCTCAAGTTTCCCAATTGAGGTGATGGGATATAACCTCCTTGGGAGCTATTTGTAGAGTTGAAAGGCCGACCATTTTTATGGTATCTTGATCTACATTCCTTTGCCCAATGGAATCCTTTCTGACATCGGGGACAAATGGTTTTTGGAGGATTAATATTATTCCCTAATGTATTTCCAGGCTGTGGAGGAGCTTGCCATCTGGCCTGAGTATTATTATTTTTATTTGGGCATTCTCTGCTAAAGTGCCCAGATAAGCCACAAGAGTAGCAGTTCATATTTCTTTTATTACCTGTACTATCGCTGGCTTGTCCTATACCCTGTACATATTGAGGGTATGTCTCCCCTTTGAGAGCTGCAGCTATAGCTACACCCTGTATAAATGCTAGACTTACTTCAGCACACTGTTTTATAAAATCCTTTATAGTTCCTGTTCTGAGAATCAGCCTTAATAAAGCCTGACAGGTATTATTAGCATTTTCAAAAGCCAGTTGTTTGATTAGGATATCGGCTGCCTCTTTGTTATTGATTACTCTCTTGACTGCCTGCATGAGGCGAGAAAGGAAATCCTGATATGGTTCCTCGACCTTCTGTTTAACCTCTGTAAGGGTGGTTGTTTTTCCTGCTGTATGAGGTAGGGATTTCCAGGCACTTACTGCACAACTGGTTACTTTGGTAAGTGCCTCTGTGGGCATATTCATTTGCTCCTCAGCCGTGTTAAAATCACCTTCTCCTAATATCATGTCTAGGGTTATTCCTTTTCTGGTTTTTTCGCTAGTGGCTACAGCTTTCTTAGCAAGATCTTCATATTCAGTTTTCCATAATAAGTAATCGCCTCCTGAGAGACAGGATTTACAAACCTGTGACCAATCATAAGGAGTCATCCATTTACTGGCTAGGGTTTTTACCAAGGTTTGTGTGTAAGGAGCTACAGGTCCATATTCAGAGCAGGCCAATTTTAATTATTTAAGTACTTTGTAAGGTATAGGCTCCAAGGTGGGGTTTCTATTCCCAACAGACTCATTCTCATATGTAACTGGGAAGCAGAGTGAGAATTCAAGATCTCCATTAGCTTCAGCTTCTCTTATCGCCCTTTGAAATTTAGACATGGAGCTCATAGGAGCCACAGGACCTGGTTTAGGCTTCCTTTCTAATTTGGGGAGACTGTTTTGAATGGGAGGGCCTCTCTCCTCTCTACTAACTGGAAAGGACCAATGGTCATGTTTATGATACTTATTCTCCTCCCGATCAGTAGGCCTAGCTAAATTGCTTTTAGATTGAGCTGAAGACAATAATGAAGTATCCTCTCTGGGTGGAGCCGGGGGACTATTTAAATTTTGAGAAAGTTCAACCGTTTTTGCCTCTGGTGCCAAGGTTTCACAAATTGAATTCCAGAGAGAAAAGGTATCTGCCGGGACCTTCTCAGATCCATGGTAGCTGTAATCGTTCTGTAATTGCTCTCCTACTTTAGTCCAAGTTTCTAAATTAACAGTTCCATCCTCAGGAAGCCATTGACATACGTCTTCTATAAAACTTTCTGTCTGACTGGGAGTAACCTTAACTCCTCTGCTAGCAAGCATAGGCGTTAAAAGATTAATACAGAGTCTTTTTTCTTTAGACTCAGTATGACCCATCCTGTCAATCTAAGTTCTGTACTAACTACCCGCTTACCCTACTTATTCTCTATGGGGGGTGGGGTCTGCAGCAACCTATGGTGCAGTCCTATCCGTCCCAAGTACGGGGGGACTTACCTAAGGGTCCCTGTTCGGGCGCCAGATGCCGGGGTCCAACCCCAGCAGGTCCAGGGGTTCCCAAAGGCGTAGACGGAGTCGGCGAAGAAGGAAGGACACGGAGACAGTGTTCAGTTGATCAGCAGCCTAGCCAGGATCTCCAGCCAGGATCTCAGCCAAGTTCTGGTCTGGATCTCCAGAGAGGTTCTGGTGTTTATTGTCTTGTTACATCCGTATTTATACCAGTTGATTTTAATCCTGTCAATTTCTATTACAAAGGTTAGGGCGTTTCTTATCTCCATTCCAGGGAGTAAAGATTATGTAGCTTAAGCATGATTGTTTGTAGTTAAAGTGATTAACTACCCGCCTGGCACTTAGTTAAGGAGTTTCATCTCCTCCCTAACTTCAGGGAAAAATCCCTACCTGGGGAAACAACCTTTCTCGGAGAGGTGACCTTGGTTAAAACACACAGCGCTAAGGGGAGCAAACATATTAAGAACAGTGTGCTATATACGCCAGGTCCCTTGAAACATATGCTGTGCAGATGTTTCTTTCCTGCAGCGACTGTGTCAAGCAGCAAGGATGGACTGGCTTCCGGCAAGCCATCACCATATAAATACCAGGTGTTGTACAAATACATCATCAAATCATATAGTGTGTGATTTAGGGGGCTAGAGATCAGAGCCCCTGTGCCATCCATTCAGGCAATAGCAGGGGAACAAGCATGCCATTCCCATATATGCCCTCCCCACTTGGACCACCTGCCTCACTTTCACACCTGACCTCAATGGCACTGTTCATGAGCAGCAGAACTGAGAACTTGAATGAGCAGGTGGCACTCGGTCCCTGAGGATTGCGTGATTTCCTTTTGCTCAACTTCTTCAATGCCTTTTTCATGCTGAATTCTTTCTTCCTGAGTGTCTGCTATGGGGCAGCCTCTTGTTTCTCTGCGGAGGAGTTGAGGTGGTATCTGGCCAAGTATGATTCATCTGGTTTCCTTTTGTCTTGATGTTCTGGACGAGCCAAGGTTTGTCTTTCTGGAATTGCTGTTTCTGTACACCTGAAACAACATTAATTCAGTAATTCTGGGAGGAAAAATATATCTACTTGATATTAACTGGCTTCTCAGAATCTTTAGTCATCCCTGCAGGTTATGTCTAAGGGGGTTACAGTTTCATATGGAAATCTGTACTTTCTCACCTTTGGAAAAATACTATCTCGTGTGAAAAAGAGTTATCCCCTGAAATGAAACTCTTTCAGTATATCATTCTTCTGCGCCTACTAAGAAGATGTTTGAGTAACAGAGAACATGGGACATGGGAGGACTTTCTACTTTACCATCATCCTGTTCCCTGGAGAACTGCCTGGGCATATTTTGCTGAATCCGATTCAGCAAGCGGATGGATGAACGTCTTCAGGCTGTCAGATTCAAGGACTTGCTCCTTGCCCCTTCGGCAAAGAACCTCACATTGGAAAAGATCTTTCTCAATTATCGTGGGGTCTCCAGCATCATTCCAGTGCACAGACATGGAGGCATCATCCTCCACTATCCCCCAAAGCATTCTTGGGAAGGACAGTCCCAGAAGGTCATTGTTTCCTTCCAATTTGGCAGCATGTTGGCTTGGGTCCTCTGGTTATAGGTTGTCTTGGCACCCTGCTTGGTACCTGTGTCTCTCCAACACCTGTGATAGGATCAGCTTGGCTCCGTGCATCTCATGGGTACTCGGACTTGGCATGGAGATGCTCTACATTAAAAAGCATTGACTACTCTAATCCTATCCCTGAGCAGGGGGGTCACAGCACGGATGCCCAATATATACTGCCCTCCAAATTCTTGAGCAGGGGTGGGCAAACTTTTTGACTCGAGGGCCACAATGGGTTCTTAAACTGGACCGGAGGGCCGGAACAAAAGCATGGATGGAGTGTTTGTGTGAACTAATATAAATTCAAAGTAAACATCATTACATAAAAGGGTACGATCTTTTTTTTTAGTTTTATTCATTTCAAATGGACTGGTTCCGGACCGCGGGCCATAGTTTGCCCACGGCTGTTCCAGAGTCTCAGCCATGGGGCCATCAGATGCTTAAGTCATGTGATTTCCCAAAGATGGCTCACAGCTGCTCTGGAGTTTGGGCCCTGGATAAGTGTAGGGGAGTGGATGTGTATAGGGCCCCCAGGTTCTCTCTTTCCAAAAAGCACAGAAAAATTGGGTTCAGGATACCAGAAAGAACTCTCATCTGCTGCCAGGGAGATTGTTTCTTGTTGATAGTTCACTGGATGTGTTGAGAGGTCATGAGTCTATCTCTCTTTCATCCCTAGAGAGGGAGAGGCCTATTGATGGCCTCTTTGATAGCTCAAGGTCAAGGCCTTGCTTAGTCCTAGCTTGGCTACCACCAAGAATGCCGGGGTCAGATGGGCCCCTGGGGGACTGTACCTCCCAGAAAATGGTGGTTGGCCCCATCTCAGCAGGTAGCCCCCCTGTCCAATGCACCCTCCACAAGCATGCTTCTTTGGTCTCTTCCAGCTACTCTTGCTGGTTGCTGGGTCCTGCTCACATGAGCCCAAACGAAGAGTCCTGCTTTATTACCCCGGGTCAAGTTGTCCCTAGAGTAGGGTGTGTTCCTGTATAGGTGGGGGTACAAGCAGTGTCACCTTTCCACGGTACCCTTCTATCTCCCTTTTTAGAGTATTAAGACCAAAGTTGGTAGTTAGACCACCTCAAACAGATACAGAACATGGATCACAAAAACCACTGTAGTATCCTCTCCTCTGTGGTGAAGATGACTTGCATTTGACTTTAGTCACATCCCACACCCAGGATCTCATCTATGTTCAAGTACATAGCCATGATTATTTTCATATCTGCTTCATTCAGTCACGGCTACCTAAACATGTTGGAATTTTCCTTTTTAGTGAGTCTGTGTCCTTGTCCCATGAGTCCTTGTCCCATGTCTTGCACTAAGTGGTGTAATTTGTGCTCTCTGAGGGTCCATCCTTTGTTTCTAAAAGTGGAGTGCAAAGGCATTTGGGAACAGAATCGCCCAAAGTGCCCCTAGCCTAAGGACTGGATCCTTAATGGAGCCCCTGGGTGAGGGGTGGGCAAACTTTTTGACTCGAGGGCCACAATGGGTTCTTAAACTGGACCGGAGGGCCGGAACAAAAGCATGGATGGAGTGTTTGTGTGAACTAATATAAATTCAAAGTAAGCATCATTACATAAAAGGGTACCGTCTTTTTTGTTTTTAGTTTTATTCATTTTAAAGGGGCCGGATCTGGCCCGCGGTCCGTAGTTTGCCCACGGCTGGTCTAGATTCAGGCTCAGTCCATGGTCTCTGTGCCTCTAAACAGGATTACAGAGCATTCATGCACAAAGTCGGTATATTCTTGGAGGATATGCCCTAGAGCAACAGTTCCCAACCTGTGGGTTGCGACCCCTTTGTGGGTCGAAAGACCCTTTCACAGGGGTCTCCTAAGACCATCAGAAAACACATATATAATTACATATTGTTTTTGTGATTAATCACTATGCTTTAAGTATGTTCAATTTGTAACAATGAAAATACACCCTGCATATCAGATATTTACATTACGATTCATAACAGTAGCAAAATTATAGTTATGAAGTAGCAACGAAAATAATTTTATGGTTGGGGGTCACCACAACATGAGGAACTGTATTAAAGTGTCACGGCATTAGGAAGGTTGAGAACCACTGCCCTAGAGGATAGGTGTTGGTGGGTTCAGGGTGGGGGTGGGGGGCTCCTAGTGTCTCTGGAAAAGCAGCCAGCTCCTTTTAGTTGCCTACCAAACATTGTTTCTTAAATGAGTTCTTTAAAGGCTGAAAAGATTTCCTTGTGCACTTTGCTAGCTCATGCCAATACCGATTACTTATATGAAGGGACTTGTCCAGTTTGTGGGAGGGAAATTGGAGAGAGGGTTTGGAAACCACAATCTGGAATTTGGTGGAGAGAGGGTGTTTATTTGTTATGATTAAGGCACCCTTGCATCCCAAGGCTTCTGTAGGACCATTAGCTAATGTTCTTTGAAGCAAGAGCAACTGAATTTCCACTGTTTTGAAGAATCTAGAACATCAGGTTATTCTTTTCCTTTGAAGATGAAATACCCACTTTGCTGACTTCCGTGGAGTTGAAGAAAGCCATTATGAAACTGGCCTTCCTCAATTAAGTCTGCTGGGTCCCAGAAATTCACTCATTGGTACCCTGGCCACCAGTCAGACAGTCTCTATTAGGCAACATGTTCAGAACCCTTTGAGAAAGGAGAACAAACCTAGAGGAATCACAATACCTGATATCAAGCTATGCTATAAGGCCATTGTAATCAAAACAACTGGTAATGACAGAACAGCAGGCATATGGATCAATGGAACACAACAGAGAGCCCAAACGTCAACCCACACCTACACTGTGAACTGATATTTGACAAAGGGGGCAACAGCATACAATGAGGTGAAGACAGTCTCTTCATTAGTAAATGGTATTGGGAAACTTGGATGGGTACATGTGAAACAATGAAATGAAACCACCAACTTATACCATTCATAAGAATACATTCAAAATGAATAAAAGACTTAAATGTAAGTCATGAAACCATAAAAACCCTGGAAGAAAACATAGGCAGTAAAATCTCAGACATTACACACAGCAATATTTTTTGCTGATATGTCACACAGGGCAAGGGAAATAAAGGAAAATATAAACAAATGGGACTACATCAAACTAAAAAGCTTCTGCACAGCAAAGGGTACCGGCAACAACATGAAAAGAGAAGCCTCTGCATGGGAGAACATATTTGCCAAAGATACATCTGATAAGGGGTGAATCTCCAAAATATATAAAGTACTCATACAGTTCAACCAAAGAAGACAAACAATGCAATTTAAAAGTGGGCAGAGGTCTTGAGTAGATATTTCTCTAAAGAGGACATACAAATGGATGAGACAAGAAAAAATGCTCAATTTCACCCATCATCAGAGATATGCAAATTCAAATGACAGTGAGGTACCACCTCACAACTACCAGAATGGCTACCATCAATAAATCAACAAACAAAAAGTGCTAGTGAGGATGTGGAGGAAAAGGAACCCTTGTATACTATTAGTGGAAATGCAGACAGGTGCAACCACTATGGAAGACTGTGTGGAGTTTCCTAAAGTAATGAAACATAAAGCTGCCATTTGACACAGTGATCCCACTTCTAGGAATATATCTTAAGAAGCCTGAACCACCGATCACAAAGAATATATGCAGCCCTATGTTCAAAGAGCATTATTTACAACTAGAGGCCCAGTGCACAAAACTCGATCACCGTAGGGGGCGGCCCTCAGCCAGGCCTGCACCCTCTTGCAGTCCGGGACCCCTCACTCTTTACCACCCACCTGATTGCTGCTCTTTAGTGCCTACATGGAGGCGGGAGAGGTTCCTGCCACCACTGATGCACTCGCCACTGATGCACTGGCTGAACCGAGCTCCCCCTGTGGGAGAGCACTGACCAACAGGGGGTCAGCTCCTGCGTTGAGTGTCTGTCCCCTAGTGGTCAGGGCACGTCATAGTGACTGGTTGTTCCAGCATTCAGTCAATTTGCATATTAGGCTTTTATTATGTAGGATAGCCAAGAGCTGAAAACAGTGCAGATGCCCATCAATAGAAGGGTGAATAAAAAAACAATGGTATATTTTCATAATGGAATACTACCTGGCATGAAAAGAGAAGGAATTCTTAACTTTTGAGACAGCATGTATGGATCTGGAGATTATTATACTCAGTGAAAGAAGCCAGTCAGAGAAAGAGAAAAACTATATGACCTCACTTATGTGTGGAATCTAGTGAACATTATCTGTCGAACAAAATAGAAACACAGGCATGAAGACATGGAACAGACTGACAGCAGTCAGAGGGGATGGGGGAGAGAGGGATTGGATGAAACTAACTGAACGGATTAGCCAAAGAACATCCATGAACACAGATGGCAATGTGGTGAAGGCCAGAGGGTGCAGGGAAGACAGGTGCTATGTGAACAGGGTCAAAAGAAGGGAAAATATGGTATCTGTAATAGTGTCAAAAATAAAATAAAAACTTCTTGAAAGTATATTCCTATTTACAGTTATCTCTTAATAGAAAATAAATAAGGGGCTATTGCTCTCAGATGGGATGGAGGGTGAGCTATGGGAGAGCAGGGTCATTCTGAAGGGAGTAGGGAGCCTCTGTGAAAGGTTGAGGGCAGGAGATTCTGTGCAGCCTTAGAAGGAGGCTGCACTGATAAGCAAGTCAGCAGATCATGATTCATGGATGGACAGGAGGCACCCAAGGGAAGACCAGGGGAAGGGTGTTTTCATGAGGGAAAATGCTGGGACGAGGCAGAAATCCTGGCCCCGGGAAGACTGAGATATCAATAAACCTCTGACAATCTCCAAATTATGCTTTATTCTCACTGTCACCTTCCTTCCTTAGGCCTGCTCTTGCCTGGGCCCCAGGGTTCTACTAATTGTCATCTGAAAGAGTTCATTCATACTTAGAGGACAGATTAATTGTGAGGCAGAAGGTGGGCCATGGGCTAGAAAGGCAGGAAATATCATGGACTCCTGATGAATTCAGGCAAGGGGTCAAGACTCCACGATGCCACTTACTAGCCATGTATTCTTGGGAAAATTAGCAGGCCCAATGGGCATCAGGTTCTTCCTCTGTGAAGTAAGTGGGTCTGATAAGCCCTGTCTTATAGGACTGCAGGGATGTGTGGAGTGTTTGTAAACCACCGTGCACAGTACCTAGTGGAGACTGAATCTGTAATGAATGGCAGTTATTTCTAATATCGTTTTTATCCCAGAGACTTCCACTCTCGCCTCTGGCACTGTGATTACTTGTTTGTTATTAAGGTCATATTAGAGAATGTGCAGCTCAGTTGGGCACAGAACTCCCAGTCGGCCAAAGAGAATACCCAATTCATGGATGTATGCTGACATTCAGGTGTGGGGAGCCTTCCCAGCTGGACACACACAAAGATGCCAAAAAGAGAATCTACTTACAACACTTTCCCTCTGTCCAAGCTGCTCTTTCATCCAAACAAATGCTTTCATTCATTTCACCCCCACCCAAAATCTACCCCTTGATAATGATTGGCCAGAGTACACTCAAGATCATTAACATTTAATCCCAATTAGGCTCTCCCAGGCCATCATGTTTCTCATGGCTCAGTAACTCTATTTCTGTAGAAATCTGTGCAGATGATGGGTATAACACGCCTAGTGCTCATACTGTCCAATGGCACAGTGTCTGCGTGGCTCATGCCATGCACATCATTTTTTAATTAAGGTATTACATATGAGTCCTTATCCACCCATTGCCCTCCTCCAGCCCCCCACTCATGCCATCACCCCCCTGGCGTCTGTGTCCATTGGTTAGGCCTATATGCTTCATACAAGTCCTTTGGTTGATCTCTCCCCCTTACCTCCACCCTCCCCTACCTTCCCTCTGAGGTTTGATGGTCAGATCGATGCTTCTCTGTATTTGGATGTTTTTGTCCATCCATTTGTTGTTCATTATATTCCATATATAAGTGAGATCATGTGATAATTATCTTTCTCTGACTGGCTTATTTGGCTTAACATAATGCTCTCCAGTTCCACCATGCTGTTGCAACTACGCTGCGGTAAAAATGAAGGCCATTCAAAATTGAGTGCTGTTCCCTGGAGGCCCACCACCTCACCTGTTCTGTTACTTGTTTGTAAGATTTAGGGGACACCTAACCCCTTCCTTATATGACTATAGCTCCTACACTATCATTCTGTGGGTGGGTGTGCCCTGCTTATGTTGGTGTCCCCACTACTAACACAGGATCTTCCAGAGGACATAGGCTCAGTGAATGTCTGGGGATTAAATGAACCACTGAGCAGGGGTCGTCTTTATGCAGATGAAATCCCTCCACTTTCTTGCCGGAACCAAGGATCCTTCGATAAGTTGTTTCATGCAAAGACAGACGAGAAGAGATAAGAATCAAAAATTAACAACCTTTTGCTATTATTTTTCTATTTATTAACTCCATTGCATGTACTGCCGAGTTCTTACACATTTCCAAGGAAATCCTTTTATAATGCCATGTTATCTATTTTGGGATCACAAACTAGGATGGAAAGTGTCCCAATTTTGGTTATACAATAGCAAATCTCTTACTCTTGAGCTGGACACGTAGAAATATATAATGTGATCAATGTCATTTACAAACTCACATGCTAAAAGTTTATGAAAGCTTCTATGAAAAGGGACATTCAAAAATTTCCTTAAAAATCGCAAAATAATAAATCACAAATTTCTCAATCATAATAGGAGCTCATACCTTTCCCTGGGCCTCACTATTAGTTTCTTCTCAAACATAGAGTTGAAAATTGGATGCACTTTCTGCCCAGCAAAAGAAGTTAATGCTCATGGGCCTGAAAAGTGCCTGGATTCAACTCTGGCTCAGGCATAGTGTCATTACTCAGGCCCTTCAAGCAGGGATGAAAGGGAATAGGGATCCCTGTCATTAACCCCGAGCACAAACTGGAGGGTGTTCAACATGGTAGTCTCTGCATGTGCTCGGGGACCCCACAGGAACTCATAGCATGCAGGATCACTATTGGGCACCTGGCGGTACAGCAGGTACTGTTCCTGGACCCAAATTTTGGTGATGAGCTCCCTGGGCTCCCCATAGAGCCAATGCTCCTTCCCATCATACACCCCTAGAACATTCAGAGCTGCCCAGACTTTTTCCTCAGGGGCACAATCACCCTCTGAGGCGATCACCCACAGAACTGTGACCAGGAGGCCTGTGTTGGGATATCTGTGCCCATCGCTCACCATCCCATCATAGCTGAGCCCCAAGGCAGTGGCCAAGACATAGGTGTGAGTACTGGGGTCCATTTCTTTCACAACAATACCAAAGCCCCACTGGATGCATTCAGTGGCTGCACTGAAGAGCTCAGGAAAGTGGTCCTGGTGCTCTTTGATGACACTACTCAGCATTTCTGCCTTGGTGGTCGGCTCCTTTGCACGATACTTAAGGAGTAGAAACTCCACCATTTCTACCATCTTCAAATGCAGTGCTTTGTGGAGCAAGGAATCGGCAACTTCATCAGGGCCTCCCTCAGTGTTTGGACCCTCCTCATCTTGGCTGCTGGAGCTCTCATCTTCAGCGTGTCTCCATGGAAAGGCTGCCATGGCATGGGGGGAGGCACCCTGAGGACTCTGGGGAGGACTTGGTGTCTCAGCAGCAGACACCTCCTCTAGGCTGTCTATAAACAGGACTGAGGGGGAGGAAGACCGAGAGGAGGAGAGAGACAGGGCCTCCTCCTCATCCTCCTCCTCCTCCTCCTCCTCCTCCTCCTCCTCCTCCTCCTGCATAGCCCAGAACAGTTCCTCTACCAACATGTCAGGGATCTCCATTGGGTCCAGATGGTCTTCCTCAGGCTTCCACGGCTCACTCATATGATGACCAGGCATGATGACTCGTGCTCGAACAGTGACCGAGTGTGGGCAGAAGATGGGCGATTAGGACCCACGGGCCTGGGGGAAGGGGAGTATGAGAGGCATGAGCTGAGAAACACACCCTAGGCGGCTCTGACAAAGGTGACTTCCAGGTCTCCCCTTTAGGGGTGTCCATGGGCCTCACAGGGCTCACTCCTGATCAGCCTGCCCACTAGGAGCCTGAAGTAGGAAGTGACATGACTGCTCAGGGTGTAGAAGGCACAGCGCAGGGTTCTGTAGCTGACGGTGGGGTGTGGAGGTGTCAGGCAATGTGGGGTCCCCTCTGACAGTGGTGGCGAGCCCATGGGGACATATTCATGGTCGGAACCTCACCTTAATTCCTAGCACTTCCTGGCCTCCTGCTGCTCTGTGACCTGAGAATATGTAGCATAAACCAAGGCCTTCACCTCCTTCTATCCGGGGGCTCTGCTGGTGGGAAAAACGGAGCACCTCAGGATGCACATGGCAATCACAGTCCTGGAACCCCAATGCTGACAGGAGGGGCAGCAGGACTCTGTGAGGTCCCCTCTGTTGTGGGTGGGAGGTTCCTCCTTGCACATGTAGGATCCTCACCCTTCCCCTGCCAGGGCCAGGCCCCTCACTGCCTTCTGCTGGCCTGAGGTCAAACTCTCAGAACAAGACCACACACACCTGACACTTGAGTGAAGAAAATGAGGGGGTCCCTCTCCCAGAGGATCAAGAAGGGGTGACTGAAGATTTGGGTCCATCTACGCTGGGTTAAGGCTCTGATCACTTCTCACCATGACGCACTGCAGGGTTTCAGACACTCTCTCTGCTGACTGAGCGCAATCTACTTAGACTTAGGGTGCACCTCCCTGAGATACAGGAGTAGGGAAGTGAGCTGAGGTAATCCAGGCCCTATTCCGAGTTTCCCCATTGCTGACAGAGCAGGCAGGGTAAGTCTGGGTTCCCATGTGCTCTGCTCCCCCTCAGTGTTCACCTTGATTCTTGGCAGGATCTGGGACTCGTCTCTCTGTTGACAAAATTTGGATCCTGGGGATGATACGATGTATGGTCTCACACCAAGGTCCTCACCTTCCTGAAAGCTCTGAGACAAAAGTGAACAGGAGCTCCATCTGCCCCCACCCCTGTCCAGGTTATCACAAAACTGACACCAGGGCCTGGGCCCATCCATTCTGGGTAGAGTACCCGTAGTCTGGCCTCAGGATACTTGCCTTTCTTCCTGGCCTGGAATGGGTCTGAATCCAGCTGACTTGATTTCACCCTGAATAACTGTCCTCAGTGACAAAAGCTCAGGACGAGCAGGCATGTGGAAAGGGAGAGCATGTCACACCCAGGTACCCCTGCCTGGGGAATCTGGATGCTGAGGACAGGACACTCCCTGATGCTGAGGGCTCTCTTCTTTTCTCAGGGAGCTCATAGCTGCAGTTTCCCACAAGAAAGCATTCAAAGCTTTATGACCCTTCCACAACCTCAGCTCATCTGTGCATGAACTGAAGCCATTCCCTCTGACCAAGGCCCTGTCCTTCCAGAGTGCCCTCAGACAAACGTAAGGAGGAACCACCTCTGCCGACCCATGCCAGGCCTTTCCCAGGGCTGACAACAGCACAGACTGGGTTCAGGGCACCCATTGTCTGGAGTGTGGTATCCTCTTTCCTCCCTGTGCTACCTAGGCTTACTCAGAGAGTGCCTGGGACCTTTCCCTTCTGCTGAACTGAGAGTGAATACTGCAGGCCATGCCCTCCATCTCTCTGAGACCTCCAAGGTGGATTTTAAGACACACCACATTGACTATCGTGCCGAGTGTGCCAGTTGTGCCTGCAGAGCCTAAGCCAGCCAGTCGCTGTGTTTACTGGGGTGGGAAGTACCATCATCCTACCTCAAGACCCACACTTTAATTACCAGCATTGCCTGGCACACCTCCCACGTTGCCCTGAATCCAGAACCTTCAGGACAATTCCCTCGCCACCCTTTGCCACTGCTAAGGTAGAAGTCTGGAAGCAACCCAAATCCCCAGCCCTACCATGAGGCTTGCAGGTGCTGCTGGCAGGAACAGGCACACTGCGGACACTTACGGCTCTAGCCAAGCCTCAGGCATACAGACATCCAGGTGTGCTAGGGGGCTTCCTGAGTCCTACCTCGGGTCCTCACCTGGTATCCTGGCAGAGCCCTGCAGCCCCCTTCTTTGCCTACCTGGAGCCTGACCCCTCAGAGCTCAGGGGGTGGAGTCCGCTTGTCTTCCTGCAGGATCCTCACCGTGACTCCTGGCTGGAGCTGGAACCTCCTGTCAACCTGAGAGGCCCAAGTCAGGAAGAGAGCAAGTGGTCATGGACCAGGGACTTCCAAGGGTTCACAGTAGGGGTAATGTGGGTCATCACTGTTGTAGTGTCCAGGGTCCCTCAGTCTTCCCTTTGCATGTTCACCTGGACTTGGGGCAAGACCCGGGTCCTCCCCTCTGCCACATATGTCATTCCCCTGAATTCCAAGGGCTGACATCAGGTCTGGGCTTCTGCGGTTCCTCTCTGCATGGTCATCCACCATAGGGCCTCCCAACACTTGAGCAGGGCAGACTTCTGTGGACTCCCCTCCAGTTAGGGTTCCTGGATTCCCCCAGTCCTCCCTGGGGGTCCTCACCTTGACTGTTCCCTCTGCCTACCTGAGACCCTGCTCCTTACACCGAACCCCAGAGCCTGTCAGACCCGGATGCAATAGTCAGGAAAAGCACCTTGACTCTGGGCAGTGCTTCTGCATCCCTTCTGTGGACCTGAGTGAGGCCTCACATGATTTACCAAGTTTCCAGTCTCCCTCTGACCTGCATGCGGAAGTCAGGAGACACCTCACAGGGTCATCTGACATGGACTCCTCCATGGCTAATATCAGGGGAGGCCCTTTATGGGTTCCCCTAAATTGTGGGGTCCTGGTCCCCATCTTCTCTTCTTCAGCGGACTTGTGGCACTGCTCCTTACCCTGAAACCCAGTCTCTCACACCTGATGCAGAAGTCACCCCATCCTGTAGTACCCCGCCCACTCTGGTCCTCCCAGCACTGAGGATTCTGAGGTCCAGGGCCCCCAATCTCCCTCAGGGACCTCAACTTGACAGCGGCAGGACCTGGGGGCCCCCTCTGCTGCCTGAAGCCCTGCTCCTTCTTCCAAACCCCCCAGTGTCTCTCAGACCCAATGCAGAAATCACAAAGCACAATGTGTGAGATCACCCCTCCCCCACCCCAGGAGGCCTGCCCGATGGACACCCTTGTGGGGTCCAGGCCCCCCAGTCTCCCTCAGGTTCCCACACTGACGCCGGGCAGGTCCGGACCCCCTCTGCCGACCTGAGATGCTGCTCTGACACGGAGCCGCCCGAGGGTCTCAGAGCACGAGGACCCGGAAGTCAGTCCTGACAACTCGTGGTCATCCCGCGCCTTGGGGCTCCCGGGACTGACGGCTCTGGACCCAGAGTCACCATGTCCTCCCCACGGCCTCACCATGAGGCCTGCAGGTCCTAGGACCCTCCCTCTGTGAACCGCGAGGCCGGACCCCCACACGGAGGCCCTCACCCCCGAGACCCCAGGGGAGGCCTGTGGGCCTACCTCCCCAGGGCTCCCAACTCGGGCTGAACTAGCTCCCCGGGTACCTCCGTCTGGTCCTCACCCTGATCCCAGGCAGAGCCTGGGCCCCGCCGACCTGAGGAGGCTCCCCTCAGCGCCTGTACCGTCTACAGACCCGAAGCTGGCCTCCCAAAGATGGCGCTCAGCTCCCTCAGACTTCTCAGGCGGAAGTCCATGAGTCAGTGACATCACTTCCGGAAACCAATTGTGTGGTCACCCAGGACACTTGACAGGGGCGGAGTTCTGCTCCTTGGTGCCCCGCCCGCCCCTTCTGGTCCCTATCTGGGCTGAATGGCCTGGGCCACCACCCTGTGCTGACCTGGGTCTGTGCCCCGCAGGCCAAGTGCCCTGAGACAAACCTGTGGAGGAACTACCTCTGCCGACCCATGCCGAGCCTTACCCAGGACTGATAGCAGCACAGACTGGGTTCAAGGCACCCACTGTTTGGAGTGTGGTATCCTCCTTCCACACAACCCATGCACAGTGGGAGAGTGCCTGGGACCTTTCCCTTCTGCTGAACTGAGAGTGAATACTGCAGGCCATGCCCTCCATCTCTCTGAGACCTCCAAGGTGGACTTTGAGACACACCACGTTGACTATCGTGCCCAGTGTGCCAGTTGTGCCAGCAGACACTAAGCCAGCCGGTCCCTGTGTTTACTGGGGTGGGAAGTACCATCATCCTGCCTCAAGACCCACACTTTAATTACCAGTATTGCCTGGCACCCCTCCCACGTTGCCCTGAATCCAGAACCTTCAGGACAATTCCCTCGCCTCCCTTTTCCACTCCTAAGGTAGAAGTCTGGAAGCAACGCAAATCCACAGGCCTACCATGAGGCTTGCAGGTGCTGCTGGCAAGTACAGGCACACTGCGGACACTTATGGCCCTGGCCAAGCCTCAGGCATGCATACTTCAAGGTGTGCTAGGGGGCTTCCTCAGTCCTCAGACCACGAGAACCCGGAAGCCAGTCCTCACCACTCTTGGTCATCCCGCGCCTTCGGGCTCCCGGGACTGACTGCTCTGGCCCAGAGTCACCTTGTCCTCCCCACGCCCTCACCATGAGTCCTGCAGGTCCTGGGACCCTGCCCATGGGTAGGAGACCCAGCCAGAGAGAAAGGGAGGGAATGCAGCGGTGCTGGGCACAGGGACTGTCAGGACACTGGATTGGGAAGAGAGTGCACAGGTGGCAGCTTTAATGTCCTCAGAGCCTGGTCTTTGAGATTGGGTGTGTTTTCATAAACACGAGGACATAATAGTTGATATCAGGTCCATGTACTTTAAAGACAGGAGGGGAAAGACAAGCAGAGTGGGGGTGCTCATGTTGAGTGTGGTAATGAGGCCCAGGCCCTATGATGATGATGTGTAGCCACCGGTTCTGACTATCCTCTTAATGGGCAGGTACTCACAGCCCTATGGAGACTGAGCTCCGCCAGGTACTAGGACCCGGCTGAATCCGCAGGCTGTGTTTCTGCTCCTGTGACTGCACAGCTCTGAGGAGGTATGACCCCCTTCCCCAGGTACAAGGAAGAGAGGCAAGAACAGCGGGTGAGGTAGTCAGGGCCCAAGATCATGGGCCATATTTTGATCCCTAGGTGCCACCTTCGCAACTGTAGAATGTGGTGACAATGGCTCTGCCCACCCAGTTATTTGAGGCTTGAATTCTAGGATCCGTGGATCATGCCCATCCCAGGGCCTGATAGGGGCATGCTGTGTGGGTTCTAGTGCCAATTGTTCCTGGTCCTGTTATTCCTGTCTCTAGGCTGCAGTGGGGACCAGGTGTGCCTGCTGAGAGCGGATAGTATTGGTGCAGCCAGGGAATGGAGGAGGGTGGCTCCCAAAGTGATCGAGTGTAGACACCTGGCTGGAGGATCTGAGCTCGCACAGGGGTATCCCAGGGCCCAGCTGAGGTTTGATTATAAGGATTTACAATCAGGAGCCTTGGAAGAGGGACCAGGGTGCATGGGGACTGTAGCACCTTGGGGTGAAAAGAGGAGGGAGCTGACAGTCTTGGAGGAGGGGGGAAGAAACAAAACCCAGGAGGGTCTTTGCTGGGAGAGGACTAGAACCCACTCACCCGGTGTGAAGCCAAAGCTCCCGTTCTCCCACATCTGTGCTCCCCTGGTCTCAGTGACCTTCTTTGTGGAACTGAACACACCCTGTCCTGAGTGCCTCTCCTTACCTGTCGCCACCTTCTTCCTTGAGCTCCCCAAAGACTCCATCTGATGGACGAGGCATCTGCATCACCAGCCCTTTCCATGGGGCCTGGCAGCTGAGTGCGTGGGGATAGGAAGAAGGAGCCAACACTCTCTGCTCTCCCACCATCCCTGTCAGTGGGGTTCCAGGGCCCCAGGGGACACTGGGGGAAGAGGTCAGCCCACAGACCATGAACACGGAGGGCTGATGCATGATGCTTATTGACATTCACACTTTTGGGTTTCCACAGCCCACGTGAGGCCCACGGACCTCTGGGGAGATGGAGTTCTCCTGCCTCTCCTGGCAGCCTTATGCAGGCTTGGTCTTAAATGGGGCCATGACTCTGGAGACTTGTTGGCGACCCTACGGAGCTGCCACAGGAACTGCACCATCGCCATCCACATTGCTCACAGGGACTGGGAAGGGCCCTCTGGCTGGAGCTGCTGCTGGAGAGGCTGGGCTGGAACCCCATGTAGATTCAGACTCTCCTCCCAAAGGGAGAAATATGGGAGAGGAGTGAGCGCTGGCAAGGCCTGACACCCTGAGAGCTGCTCACACTCCTCCAAGAATACCCCCAAGGACCTTGCTCAGGAGTTTGGGGCTTGTTTTCTTTTGAAGCTGTGGAGATGGGGCTGTAGTTTGTGTAAGCAGCACACCTTCAAAGGGGCAACAAGGGGCCCAGGCTTGGGTTCCGTGGGCCGAGTTCCTATGATTTGGGTGAACCCTTCTGTCTATATTGAGTCTCAGTTCCTGTTGGTGATCTGAGAGGCAGGAACAGGTTCAAGTTTACATGTGGCGTTGTCTATGTGTTGTGTTTTTTTTTTTGTTTGTTTGTTTGTTTAGTGTGAGTGTGTGTTTTTTTTTACTGTTCTGAAAACCAGACTATGTTTTTATTTTTATTTATTTTTTATTTTTCCCTCCTCTCCATTACTTTTTTTTTAATTGCTTAAAGTATTACTAAGGGTATTACATATGTGTCCTTATTTTCCCCCCTCCCTTGACAGGCCCTTAGCCTCCCCTCTCCCCCAATGTCTTATGTCCATTGGTTATGCTTATATGCATGCATACAAGTCCTTTGCTTGATCTCTTACCCCCTCCTCCTGCCCCCCAACCCTCCCCGGCCTTCCTACTGCAGTTTGACAATCTGTTTGAGGCAGCTCTGCCTCTGTATCTATTATTGTTCAAAAGTTTATAATGGTCTCTATTATCCAGGAATGAGTGAGATCATGTGGTATTTTTCCTTCATTGGCTGGCTTATTTCACTTCGCATAATGCTCTCCAGTTCCATCCATGCCATTGCAAATGGTAAGAGTTCCTTCCTTTTTACAGCAGCATAGTATTCCATCGTGTAGATGTACCACCGTTTTCTAATCCATTCATCTACTGATGGGCACTTAGGCTGTTTCCAGATCTTAGCTATGGTGAATTGTGCTGCTATGAACATAGGGGTGCATCTATCCTTTCTGATTGGTGTTTCTGGTTTCTTGGGATATATACCTAGAAGTGGGATCACAGGGTCAGATGGGAGTTCCATTTTCAGTTTCTTGAGGAAACTCCATACTGTCTTCCATAGTGGCTGCACCAGTCTGCATTCCCACCAGGGGTGCACAAGTGTTCCTTTTTCTCCACATCCTCTCCAGCACTTGTCGTTTGTTGATTTGTTGATGATAGCCAGTCTGACAGGTGTGAGATGGTACCTCATTGTTGTTTTGATTTGCATCTCTCCGATGATTAGTGACTTTGAGCATGTTTTCATATGTCTCTTGGCTTTCTGAATGTCCTCTTTTGAAAGGTGTCTATTTAGGTCCTTTGCCCATTGTTTGATTGGATTGTTTAACTTTCTTTTGTTAAGTTGTATGAGTTCCATATAAATTTTGGAGATTAGGCCCTTATCAGATATGACATTGGCAAATATGTTTTCCCACACAGTGGGTTTTCTTGTTTTTTTGTTGATGGTTTCTTTTGCTGTGCAGAAGCTTTTTATTTGATGTAGTCCCATTTGTTCATTTTCTCTTTAGTTTCAAGTGCCCTAGGAGCTGTATCAGTGAAGAAATTGCTTCGGCATATGTCTGAGATTTTGTTGCCTTTGGATTCTTCTAGAATTTTTATGGTTTCCTGTCGTACATTTAAGTCCTTTATCCATTTTGAGTTTATTTTTGTGTATGGTGTAAGTTGGTGGTCTAGTTTCATTTTCTTGCATATATCCGTCCAATTTTCCCAACACCATTTATTGAAGAGACTATCTTGGCTCCATTGTATGTTCTTGCCTCCTTTGTCAAATATTAATTGAGCATATTGGTTCGGGGTGATTTCTGGGCTCTCTATTCTATTCCATTGATCTATATGCCTGTTCTTGTGCCAGTACCAGGCAGTTTTGAGAACAGTGGCTTTGGAATACAGCTTGATATCTGGTATTGAGATCCCACCAACTTGGTTCTTTTTCAGGATTGCTGCAGCTATTCGGGGTCTTTTTTTTATTCCAGATGAATATTTGGAGAGTTCGTTCTAGATCTGTGAAGTATGCCGTTGGTATTTTAATGGGAAGTGTGTTGAATTTATAGGTTGCTTTGGGTAGTATGCACATTTTAATGATGTTGATTCTTCCAATCCATGAACATGGTATGTTCTTCCATCTCTTTATGTCTTCCTCTAGCTCTTTTTTCAACGTCCTGTAGATTTCTGAGTAGAGATCTTTTACCTCTTTAGTTAAGTTTATTCCTAGGTAGCTTAATTTTTTTGGTGCGATGGTAAGTGGGATTGTTTTTATAATCTCTCTTTCTGAAAGTTCACTATTGGTGCATAGAAATGCTCAGATTTCTTGGGCTTAATTTTGTATGCTGCTACATTGCCAAATTCATGTATTAAGTCTAGTAGCTTTTTGATGGAGTCTCTAGGGTTTTGTATGTATAATATCATGTCGTCTGCAAGTAAGGACAGTTTTGCTTCCTCTTTTCCAATTTGGATGCCTTTTATTTCTTCTTCTTGCCTAATTGCAATGGCTAACACTTCCAGTACTATGTTGAACAATAGTGGTGAGAGGGGGCATCCCTGTCTTGTTCCTGTTCTTAGGAGAAATGGTGTTAGTTTTTGTCCATTGAGTATGATGTTGGCTGTGGGCCTGTCATATATGGCTTTTATTATGTTGAGGCATGCTCCTCTACTCCCACCTTACTGAGAGTTTTTATCAAAAATGGGTGTTGAATTTTGTCAAATGCTTTTTCTGCATCAATTGATATGACCATGTGGTATTTTTCTTTCAATTTGTTTATGTGATGTATCACGTTTATTGATTTGCGGATATTGTACCATCCTTGCATCCCTGGGATAAATCCTACTTGGTCATGGTGTATGATCTTTCTGATGTACTGCTGGATCCGATTTGCTAAGATTTTGTTGAGGACTTTGGCATCTATGTTCAAGAGGGATCTTGGCCTGTAATTCTCTTTCATTGTGTTGTCTTTACCTGGTTTTGGTATTAGGGTGATGATGGCTTCATAGAATGAGCTTGGAAGTGTTCCTTCCTTTAGAATTTTTTGTAGTAGTCTGTGGAGGATAGGTTTTAGTTCTTCCTTGAATGTTTGGTAAAACTCCCCTGGGAAGCCGTCTGGTCCTGGGCTTTTGTTTGATGGAAGCTTTTTGATGACTGCTTCAACTTCTTCCCTAGTTATTGGCCTGTTGAGATTTTTAGATTCTTCCTGATTGAGTTTTGGAATGTTGTATTTTTCTAGGAATTTGTCCATTTCCTCCAGGTTGTCTAGTTTGTTGGAGTAGAGCTGTCCATAGTATTTTTTAACAATCATTTGTATTTCTGTGGGTTCTGTTGTGATTTCGCCTCTATCGTTTCTGATTTTGTTTATTTGGGTCCTCTCTCTTTGCTTCTTGGTGAGTCTGGCTAGAGGTTTGTCAATCTTGTTTATCTTTTCAAAGAACCAGCTCTTAGTTTCATTGATTTTCTGTATTATTTTTTTGGTCTCTATGTCATTTATTTCTGCTCTAATCTTTATTATGTCCTTCCTTCCACTCACTCTGGGCTTTCTTTGTTGCTCTCCTTCTAATTCTTTGAGTTGAAGAGTTAGATTTTTTACTACCATTTTTTCTTGTTTTTTGAGATAGGCCTGTAGAGCTATAAACTTCCCTCTCAGGACGGCTTTCATTGTGGCCCATAGGTTTCGGATTGTTGTGTTTTCATTGTCATTAGTTTCCAGGATGTTTTTAATTTCTTCCTTGATCTCATTGGTAACCCAATCAATATTTAATAACATGCTATTCAGCTTCCAGATGTTTGAGTATTTTGGGTTGTTTTAATTGTAGTTTATTTCTAATATTATGCCATCGTGGTCTGAGAAGATGCTCTTCATGAGTTCAATCTTCTTGAATTTGGGGATACTTTGCTTGTGACCCAAAATATGGTCTATTTTTGAATATGTCATATGAGCACTTGAGTAGAATGTATATTCCGTGGCTTTGGGGTGAAGTGCTCTGAAGATGCCTATTAAGTCCGTCTCATCTAGTGAGTCATTTAGAATTGCTGTTTCTTTGCTGATTGTTTGTCTAGAGAACTTATCCAGTGCTGTCAGTGGTGTATTAAAGTCCCCTACTATGATTGTATTGTTATCGATCTCTCCTTTGATATCTTCCAGGAATTTTTTTTATGAATTTGGGTGCTCCTGCATTGGGTGCATATATGTTTACCAGGGTTATATCTTCTTGTTGTATTGATCCCTTTAGTATTATGAAGTGGCCTTCCTTATCTCTTGTTATGGCCTTCACTTTGAGGTCTATTTTGTCCGATATAAGTATTGCTACCCCAGCTTTCTTTTCCTTTCCATTTGCCTGAAAGATATTTTTCCATCCTTTCACTTTCAGTCTGTGTGAGTCCCTTCTAATGAGGTGGGTCTCTTGTAGACAGCAGATGTATGGGTCATGTTTTTTAATCCATTCAGCCACTGGATGTCTTTTGGTTGGAGCATTTAGTCCATTTACATTTAAAGTTATTATTGAAAGGTACTTGTTTGTAGCCGTTTCTTTTTTTTGTGTGGCTGTTTTCTTTCTGAGCTTTTTATTTCTTCTTTTTACACCAGTCCCTTTAGCATTCCTTGCACTGCTGGCTTCGTGGTGATAAACTCCCTTAGCCTTTTTTTGTCTGTGAAGCTTCTTATTTCCCCTTCAAGTTTGAATGATAGCCTTGCTGGATAGAGTATTCTTGGATTCAGTCCTTTGCTTTGCATCACTTTGTAAATTTCCGTCCATTCTTTTCTGGCCTGATGTGTTTCTGTTGAGAAATCATTTGATAATCTAATGGGAGATGCCTTGTATGTAACTTTCTGTCTCTCTCTTGCAGCCTGTAACATTCTCTCTTTGTCCCGAACATTTGCCATGGTAATTATGATGTGTCTTGGTGTGGGTCTTTTCGGATTCACCTTGTGTGGGACTCTGTGGGCTTGTGTGACTTTTTTCTTCCCCACCTCAGGGAAGTTTTCTGATATTATTTCTTCGAATCGTTTTTCTAATCCTTGTTCATCTATCTGTTGTTCTGGCACCACTATTATTCGTATGTTGTTTCGTTTCATGTTGTCCCAAAGCTCCCTTAGGCTCTCCTCCTGTCTTTTAATTTTTTTTTCTCCAATTGCAGTACATTTTGGGTGTGTTTTGCTTCCTTGTCTTCTAATTCACAAATTCGGTCCTCCACTTCTCCTAGTCTACTGTTGATACTTTCAGTGGTGTTTTTTATTACAGCTATATCACTCTTCATTTCTTCTTGGGTCTTAAGTTGTTGATTTTTTAATCTGTTCCTACTAGCTTCTTCCATATGTTATTGAATTTTTTCATCTGTTTCTTCGTGCTTCTTGCATAGGTAGTTGAATTTTTCATCTGTTTCTTCTAGCTTCTTGCAGAATTAGGGCATAAGGAAGAAAGAAGAGAAAAAGATAAAAGAGATAAAAGAAAAGAAAAGAAAAGTAGGGAAGAAAAAAAGAGTGCAAAAATGAAATTTGTTAAAAAGAGGTGGATTGAAAAGAGAAAAAAAAGAGCGAAAAGAGAGAATGAAGTAGAAGAGGGGAAGAGGCTATGTGTATGAGGAGAAAACTCCTATAGAACTGCCACTAATTCCAACAAATTCCAGCAACAGCTCCCTGGAGAGGAATGCAAACTAGAAACAACCAATAATATCAAGAGAGGCAAGGGAAAACAGAAGCACAAAAATAACCGGCGGGGGGCGGGGGGGGCGGGGCGGAGGAGGGAGGGGATAAAACAGCAGAATAAAAGTAAAAGCAAAATCAAAACAGCCTCACAACCAGTCCTAAAAAGCACACACACACACACAGACACAAAAAAACAAACAACAACAACAACAACAAAAGCCAATATACTAAAAAATCAAGCAAACAGCAACAAAACAATAGAAAGATAAAAGAAGAAAAAAAATTTGGATAGTGAAGAAAGATAAGGGATATGTGTATAAGGATTTAGAGCAGTGGATTGGAAATAGGATATATAAGTAGGATGAAATTTTGACTGGACGTAAACAGAAGGAATAGGGAAAATCTAAAGCAGGAATAGGGTAAGAGAAACAGGACAACAAAAGGAGAAAAGTGAGGGAGAGGGTTTTAGCATAGAGGTAAAATTGAGGTAGGGAAAATTGATGTTAAAGGAATGATGAAAATAGAATAGAGAACACTAATCCCCAAATAAAATAAAGAGAAAATAAAATGGCACTTTAAAAAATGGTAAAATGGTAGCAGTAATAATACTGGTTAAAAATAAAATGTAGTAATTAAAAGGGTAAAATCAGGTGATGGAAAAAGAAGAACAAAAATTGGTTTCTTAGTTAAAAGGTGAAAAAAGAAAAAAGAAGAAAAAAAATTGCAGTAGTGAAGGTCCTTCGGTTCTTCTACTCGTCAGTCTGGCTCGCCTTAGTCCTGTCAGGTATTCAGGAGAGTGTTGAATTTCCCTGTGATACACTGTTCCTCTGTGTTGTAAACCACAGTCCTGATTTTAAAGCAGGCCGTATTTGTGTCCCAGACTGCCTTAACTTGTATTTAGCTAAGAGTCAGATTGTGGCTCAGCCTCTGGGTGGCAGTGTTTTTGGGTTGGCCTCTGAGGCTATAGGGCCTCTGAGGCTATAGGGCCTCTCTGTCCAGTAGCTTGGGTTTATCGTCTCTATTGCACTTAAAACTGGTGTGGGGAAGTCCACTGCCCAGAGCTGCTTCCTTAATAGTTACCCGCTCTGTGTTGTTGCTGGGATTGAAAATCCCTCTATAGGCCAGACCCTGTTAACTCCCAGGGACTGATCCGATTATTTAGTACTTGATCTCATTCAGGGTGGAATCTGGGTGTGGCTGTGCTCCTTGCCTAGTGGCTGGGGAGAGGAGTCTCACTCCCTGGAGAGAATGGCTGCCCCAGTCCTGGGCTCAGGGGTGTCTCAGCACTCAATTCGCTGCCACCTCTCCCGGCCCCCGCCCCTCTCCTCAGTCTCTCCCCAGATTCCACTAGTCCGCACCTTCTCCCTCTCTTCAGCACAGGTGAGTGTCTGTATCCAAAATGTCTTATGAACTGGATTCAGTGAAAACAAACAAACAAACGCTGAACGCGGAAATATGGGAGGCTTAGTTTCTATAAGCTCTTCTCTGACCGGCACTGCAAGGTCTGGTAAGCTCTTCAGGCTGCCCAGATTAGGCTCAGTCCTCCGTGAACACAGAACCCAGATCTCAAATCCCCTGACGCCAGGAATCCCGTGGATCTCCTTTCCCCAGTCAGGGGCTGTGCCTGGCCCAAGGGTCACGGCTGTCTGCCATGTGGTCTCCCTCCGACCCTCTGGGCTCAGGGGTCTGGCAAACTTTCCTGCCCAAGTCCCTAGGGTTTTTTTTTTACCTTTCCAGGGGAGTTCTGCCCTTCCCGGCTGCAAACCCTCTCACCACTCTATGTGTTTGTATGATTGTTTATGTGTGTATACACACGTGTGTGTGTGTGTGTGTGTGTGTGTGTGTGTGTGTGTGTGTGTGACAGACCAGGGTCAGCTGCACAGCGCACAGAGAACATTGAGTAGCCTCCAGACTCAGGCTGTCTGCCTAACTTCACACACCTGCCCCACCCCCACTGCCCATGGCATCCTGGGCCCTTTCGCTCACCCTTCAGTGGTTGAGGTCCCACACTAGCTCCTTGCACCTGGTAAAGAGCTTGGGACCTGATTGCCTGTGGGTTCCCCATAGCAGCCAGGGCCTTTCTGAGCTCTACATGCTGCCCACAGTAGTTGGGCTGGCACCTGCCCAGAGGACCAGACTCTCTCCTCTTCATTTCCCTCTCTCCCACGGCCTCACCCAGAATTCCCTGAACAAAGTTTGACACATCAGAAGTGCTCAGTCAGAGGTTCCCAGCTCACTCCACGTCCCTTTGGTGAAATCAGCTTAGCCTCTAGTGCAGTGGTTCGCAACCTTGGCTGCACATTAGAATCACCTGGGCATCTTTTTCAAATCCTGATTTCTGGGCCTCATCCTCCAGAAATTCTGTTTCTTTGTTATGCGGTGGAGCTACAACATTAGTAACAAACAGAATTTCTGGAGGATGAGGCCCAGAAATCTGGATTTTAAAAAGATGCCCAGGTGATTCTAATGTGCAGCCAAGGTTGAGAACGACTGCATGGGGGAAACTCTGAATCACTCTTTCCTCTCACAGGAATCCTTTGGTTTATGGAAGGAAAAAACGTCTCAATGTTTCTCTAGTGGTTCCCAGCGCTCCTTGACTTTGGGGAATCTTTTCAGGCCCAGTAAATGTAGCTCCTGTGGAGTTTGTGGAACTGGAAAAGCAGGCTGTACTGTCCAACCTGAAGCAGAAGTACCCAACTGCACTTTCAAACCCCAGGTGGTTACTGGAGCCCATACCCAGGAAAGGGGGAAAGGATATCTTCCTGGTAGGAATCCCTCAGCACCTGTCCCCTAGGGGCAGGAGGACTCCACAGGAAGTTCACTGAGAATCCAGCTGAATCATGACCATCAACGGGCCATCATGCCGCAGATGTAGAACTGAATTGGCACCACCGTGGAGATCACTACCCACCATCTGCTGTTCAACTAAACAGATTGCTGTGCCCAGAAGTAGGCGACTGTCCTTGTGAGATGCCTCTCTGAGCTCATTGACTGTCTCAAGGACTCTGAGCTTTAGGGAAAAGGGAAAGCTGCTAGGAAAGATCTTGGTGCTATCACTCATTTTGGCCCTGCTTATTCCTGCAATGTACAAAGAGAAATGTTTTAGGAGAATGGGTTAGTGTTTAGGACTCCCTTATACAGTCTCCCCCTCTCTGTGTGGTCAAACTCCGAGAACACTTCAGGAGCACCCAGGTGTCATTGTGGGAGGTCTGGGAGCGGGCACTGAATGACTGCCATTGCCAGAGGGTGACCAGCAGGGATGAGCTCATTCACCTTGAGGGAGACACCAGACTTTGAAAGAAAACACCTGTCTGTCCTGGCCAGTGACTGGTCTGCTGTAAAAGTCTCCCTTGGCTCATGAGGGCTTGTATTACACATGTTGTATCACTACCTCGTGACACAAGAACAGATCTGAAGTACAGCTCTGATGGAAAAGTGATGGGTAGAGGTTTTGTTTTTTGTTTGTTTGTTTGTTTTTTTCTGTGTGAGCAATCTTTATTTGGGTCCCTACTAGCAGGGTTAGTAATGGTTGTTACTGGTGAGGATGATGGGCTTTCTCCCATACGTTGACTGGAATGGCCCATCTTCTGAGCCAGACTGCCTCTGTCATACACCGCTTAGCAGATGGAGTGGCCAGGTTCTAGGTGGACCTCTCTTCAAGGCCCCTGGAACTTGAGCTAGAGATACTCAGATGCTGATCAGAAACTTCCTGGCATCATAGGGGGGCCCGTGAGTAAAGACCCTCCTGTTTCAAGTTGCATGACTAATGTAAGGTGATTCCACCAAGGTCAGGAGCCAGGCAGTTCTGTCTCCTGTCCAGTAGGCAAGGCTCAGGGGACCAGATCTTCCTGGGCTTGCCTCAGGACTAACTAGCCAGTTCCTTGTCTGAGTATGTGAAAAGGAAAGAGGACAATGGGAACAAAAGCCTGTCCAGGCCAGGATTTCTAGTCTCCTCAGGCTCATCTGACGAGATGTGTGGCACGGAAACAGAAGAACACGGACTCACAAATATCATTGTGCTGTTTATTTTCATTCATGGAGTTTTGCCTTTCTTTATTAAAGCCTACATGGATTCGTGGGTACAAACTGGTGATTGTTTTCTGTCACCTGTGATCGTATAGGCCTGCATTGCCCTTGAACTGCTCACAGAGTGAACAGTTTCCATATACGGAGTCGTCCCCCTCCTAGTCCTTATCAGGTTCCTTGGGCTGGGTCATGACTGAAAGGTCAGCCATTGCCAGGGTTCAACCCCAGCAGGTCCAGGGGTTCCCAACGGCATAGACGGAGTCGGCGAAGAAGGAAGGACACGGAGACAGTGTTCAGTTGATCAGCAGCCTAGCCAGGATCTCCAGCCAAGTTCTGGTCTGGATCTCCAGAGAGGTTCTGGTGTTTATTGTCTTGTTACATCAGTATTAATACCAGTTGATTTTAATCCTGTCAATTTCTATTACAAAGGTTAGGGCGTTTCTTATCTCCATTCCAGGGAGTAAAGATTATGTAGCTTAAGCATGATTGCTTGTAGTTAAAGTGATTAACTACCCGCCTGGCACTTAGTTAAGGAGTTTCATCCCCTCCCTAACTTCAGGGAAAAATCCCTACCTGGGGAAACAACCTTTCTCAGAGAGGTGACCCTGGTTAAAACACACAGCGCTAAGGGGAGCAAACATATTAAGAACAGTATGCTATATACGCCAGGTCCCTTGAAACATATGCTGTGCAGATGTTTCTTTCCTGCAGCGACTGTGTCAAGCAGCAAGGATGGACCGGCTTCCGGCAAATTCCCCCTTTTTTATTTTTTAAATGATAGTGCATGCAAATCAGTGGCCACCTCTCAGATTGGGCCGTTTAAAACTCGGGAGAAGACTGGCAAGCAATGACAGTGAGCATAACTATAAACATAGTGGATGGATTGCACAAGGAGCCCCATTCCTGTAGAAGGTTGCCGGCCTCTTCAGTCAAGGGATTACAGCTGTCCTCAAGTTGTGGGTTTGATTGTCTTTGTTGGTCTGGCTAGCGGGCGGCATCACTGGCGACAGGCTTCCCAAAGCGTCAGCAAGTTGAAGGGCTGCATCAATGGGTCCATCAGGGCCGTGGTTGATGGTGGTGTCGATGTCCGAGGAGGAGTAAGCTGTGCCCTCTGGATCCAGCTGATATGGAAAATGGAGGGTAGTAGAAAAAGAAGAGAAAGCAAAAGAACTACAAGGCATGGAAGTGTTTAGAAAAAAGAGGGAGAAGAAAGGGAAGAAGGCAGCATCCTGACACAGCCCTTTCCTGCAGCTTCCCCTTTCCCTGTGGTCCCAGGTAGAAATGGGAAACAAGTCCTGTTGCAGTGAGAGGGCAGCTGCTGTCAGCCAGTCTCTGTCTTTACCTGGGTCCCGATCTGAGCTGGGCATGGGAAGCAGGAAGCAGCCATGGGGACAGGAGACCTTCCTCAGAAGGGGCGAGTGTTCAAGCCCCTGCACCATTGGGGAGGGGGGTCTGTGCCCCACCTTTGTTGCACCCCAAGTTTTCTCCTACTGGCCCCCGACTGTGCGTGTCTTAGGTTGCCCCACCCTGTGGAGTCTTACCCGTCGTTGACTACCAGCCATCTCTGGGCCAAGTAGGGTGATGTGAGGTTCAATTTTGTCTCCTTGATAGCCTATGTCCCTCTGGCCTCCATGCCCAGCAATTGCCTTTGGATTCCCTCGCCTGCTGGCGGGGCTCTGGCATTGATCATAGGGAACTCAGGTTTCTTCTCTAGAGAGGGCCCAGCTTACGCCATTGGGCCAGAGACAGATCCATGGTACCAGCCACCACGAGGCTTCAACCTCAGCATGAACAGAGAGCTCAGGCAACAGCTATGGGCAATTGGATTGTAAGAAGAGGGTCCCTCTTGGCACAAGGGTAAGAGGCGCCAATATAGGACAAAGGAGAGTCCTGGAACAGGGCTTTCTCAGCCCAGGATGTCAGGCTCTTGGCACAAGACAACTCCATGTATGGGGCATATACCAAACACCCCTAGTCACGGCATAAAAGGGAGGTGCCCTTCCTGGAACAGTAGGGTAGGGAGATTCTAGAAAACGCCGTGTTCAGCAAAGAAGGAGAAAGGCCAAAGAACCAGCAAACAAGTAGTTAGATTTTTAAAAAAGGAAAAAGGAAAGGAGATGTGGGGCAAAGCTGGGACATGTGGAAAGACAAAACGGAGGCACATGTGATCCTCCCAATGGACAGATTGTTCCAGCTCAGGGCTGCACAGCTGCTGCAGACGGGCACTGGTCAGGTGTGCTATGATGAGGCAGAGATGGCGGGCGGTGAGACATAAGGTCGGACTAGACGGTCTGGAATCCACACAGGTGAGTCTGCGTCCTGTGGAAATATACAAGCATATCCTCTCCCCTGGGTTAAAAGTACATCAGGTCCCTTCCAGGCTCCTGTAAGCAAGTCTCTCCATTTGATGAGGGCTTTAGGTTTAGTTAGATCAGGGTTCCAATGCCTGTGCATTGGGGAATTTCCCTCAGAATCTACATTTAGTATATTAATTACAAATAGAGTATGTTGTAGAACATGAAGAGGAGAGGAATATTTAAACTCATTTTCTTGTAATATTTTGTAACAGGAGTAAATCAAACACCGCTGGGGCTATATAATAGAACTCCCATTTAAGATAAGATATCTCTTCCCCCTAATGTAAAGGGGATAGTTGTAATTACATAGGGACAGAATGTTTCTGAATGTTGATCTTCATCAGCGCAAGTTAAAATCTGAGAACTCTTTTTTACATTAGATGCCTTGCCTAGTCCTACTAGGGAAGTGGAGGTGGTGTGCGTGGGCCATGAAGAGGGCCAATCCTTCCCTGCTATGCAGGAAATATCTGCTCCTGTATCCAATAGACCTTCAATTGGTTTTCCCTGAATTTGTAAAAATTTTGTAGGTCTAGTAGCATGGATTTCTTGTATCCAAAATGCTGCATCACTAGATCCAAAGCCTCCGGCCCCTCTAGCTTTCTGAGTAACAGCTGTCCCTCTTTTATGTATTGGTAACAGGATTAATTGGGCAATTCTCTGGTTGGGCTGAATCTGTATAGTTGTGGTGGGTGGGGAAAGTAAAATCTGTATTTCGCCTGTGTAGTCTGCATCAACAACTCCTGGGATGACTAAGATCCCCTGTAACGAGGTGGAGCTCCGTCCTAATATTAAACCTACGGTTCCCTCAGGCAGCGGCCCAGACACTCCTGTAGGAATGGCTGCTACTGGCGAGTCTGGGGTTAGTATTGTGTGGGTGGTTGAGTGGAGGTCCAATCCTGCACTGCCTGGGGTTGCCCTGAAGAGGTCACTGACTGATTGAAATTTGCAAAGGGGTTGAGGGTTGATGCCCCTATTATTGCAGGGGCCTGGGGCTGGCCCCTTCTCAAGTTTCCCAATTGAGGTGATGGGATATAACCTCCTTGGGAGCTATTTGTAGAGTTGAAAGGCCGACCATTTTTATGGTATCTTGATCTACATTCCTTTGCCCAATGGAATCCTTTCTGACATCGGGGACAAACGGTTTTTGGAGGATTAATATTATTCCCTAATGTATTTCCAGGCTGTGGAGGAGCTTGCCATCTGGCCTGAGCATTATTATTTTTATTTGGGCATTCTCTGCTAAAGTGCCCAGATAAGCCACAAGAGTAGCAGTTCATATTTCTTTTATTACCTGTACTATTGCTGGCTTGTCCTATACCCTGTACATATTGAGGGTATGTCTCCCCTTTGAGAGCTGCAGCTATAGCTACACCCTGTATAAATGCTGGACTTACATCAGCACACTGTTTTATAAAATCCTTTATAGTTCCTGTTCTGAGAATCAGCCTTAATAAAGCCTGACAGGTATTATTAGCATTTTCAAAAGCCAGTTGTTTGATTAGGATATCGGCTGCCTCTTTGTTATTGATTACTCTCTTGACTGCCTGCATGAGGCGAGAAAGGAAATCCTGATATGGTTCCTCGACCTTCTGTTTAACCTCTGTAAGGGTGGTTGTTTTTCCTGCTGTATAAGGTAGGGATTTCCAGGCACTTACTGCACAACTGGTTACTTTGGTAAGTGCCTCTGTGGGCATATTCATTTGCTCCTCAGCCGTGTTAAAATCACCTTCTCCTAATATCATGTCTAGGGTTATTCCTTTTCTGGTTTTTTCGCTAGTGGCTACAGCTTTCTTAGCAAGATCTTCATATTCAGTTTTCCATAATAAGTAATCGCCTCCTGAGAGACAGGATTTACAAACCTGTGACCAATCATAAGGAGTCATCCATTTACTGGCTAGGGTTTCTACCAAGGTTTGTGTGTAAGGAGCTAGAGGTCCATATTCAGAGCAGGCCAATTTTAATTCTTTAAGTACTTTGTAAGGTATAGGCTCCAAGGTGGGGTTTCTATTCCCAACAGACTCATTCTCATATGTAACTGGGAAGCAGAGTGAGAATTCAAGATCTCCATTAGCTTCAGCTTCTCTTATCGCCCTTTGAAATTTAGACATGGAGCTCATAGGAGCCACAGGACCTGGTTTAGGCTTCCTTTCTAATTTGGGGAGCCTGTTTTGAATGGGAGGGCCTCTCTCCTCTCTACTGACTGCAAAGGACCAATGGTCATGTTTATGATACTTATTCTCCTCCCGATCAGTAGGCCTAGCTAAATTGCTTTTAGATTGAGCTGAAGACAATAATGAAGTATCCTCTCTGGGTGGAGCCGGGGGACTATTTAAATTTTGAGAAAGTTCAACCGTTTTTGCCTCTGGTGCCAAGGTTTCACAAATTGAATTCCAGAGAGTAAAGGTATCTGCCGGGACCTTCTCAGATCCATGGTAGCTGTAATAGTTCTGTAATTGCTCTCCTACTTTAGTCCAAGTTTCTAAATTAACAGTTCCATCCTCAGGAAGCCATTGACATACGTCTTCTATAAAACTTTCTGTCTGACTGGGAGTAACCTTAACTCCTCTGCTACCAAGCATAGGCGTTAAAAGATTAATACAGAGTCTTTTTTCTTTAGACTCAGTATGACCCATCCTGTCAATCTAAGTTCTGTACTAACTACCCGCTTACCCTACTTTTTCTCTATGGGGGGGGGGGGGTCTGCAGCACCCTATGGTGCAGTCCTATCCGTCCCAAGTACGGGGGGACTTACCTAAGGGTCCCTGTTCGGGCGCCACATGCCGGGGTCCAACCCCAGCAGGTCCAGGGGTTCCCAAAGGCGTAGACGGAGTCGGCGAAGAAGGAAGGACACAGAGACAGTGTTCAGTTGATCAGCAGCCTAGCCAGGATCTCCAGCCAGGATCTCAGCCAAGTTCTGGTCTGGATCTCCAGAGAGGTTCTGGTGTTTATTGTCTTGTTACATCCGTATTTATACCAGTTGATTTTAATCCTGTCAATTTCTATTACAAAGGTTAGGGCGTTTCTTATCTCCATTCCAGGGAGTAAAGATTATGTAGCTTAAGCATGATTGTTTGTAGTTAAAGTGATTAACTACCCGCCTGACACTTAGTTAAGGAGTTTCATCCCCTCCCTAATTTCAGGGAAAAATCCCTACCTGGGGAAACAACCTTTCTAGGAGAGGTGACCTTGGTTAAAACACACAGCGCTAAGGGGAGCAAACATATTAAGAACAGTATGCTATATACGCCAGGTCCCTTGAAACATATGCTGTGCAGATGTTTCTTTCCTGCAGCGACTGTGTCAAGCAGCAAGGATGGACCGGCTTCCGGCAAGCCATCACCATATAAATACCAGGTGTTGTTCAAATACATCATCAAATCATATAGTGTGTGATTTAGGGGGCTAGAGGTCAGAGCCCCTGTGCCATCCATTCAGGCAATAGCAGGGGAACAAGCATGCCATTCCCATATATGCCCTCCCCACTTGGACCACCTGCCTCACTTTCACACCTGACCTCAATGGCACTGTTCATGAGCAGCAGAACTGAGAACTTGAATGAGCAGGTGGCACTCGGTCCCTGAGGATTGCGTGATTTCCTTTTGCTCAACTTCTTCAATGCCTTTTTCATGCTGAATTCTTTCTTCCTGAGTGTCTGCTATGGGGCAGCCTCTTGTTTCTCTGCGGAGGAGTTGAGGTGGTATCTGGCCAAGTATGATTCATCTGGTTTCCTTTTGTCTTGATGTTCTGGACGAGCCAAGGTTTGTCTTTCTGGAATTGCTGTTTCTGTACACCTGAAACAACATTAATTCAGTAATTCTGGGAGGAAAAATATATCTACTTGATATTAACTGGCTTCTCAGTATCTTTAGTCATCCCTGCAGGTTATGTCTAAGGGGGTTACAGTTTCATATGGAAATCTGTACTTTCTCACCTTTGGAAAAATACTATCTCATGTGAAAAAGAGTTATCCCCTGAAATGAAACCCTTTCAGTATATCATTCTTCTGCGCCTACTAAGAAGATGTTTGAGTAACAGAGAACATGGGACATGGGAGGACTTTCTACTTTACCATCATCCTGTTCCCTGGAGAACTGCCTGGGCATATTTTGCTGAATCCGATTCAGCAAGCGGATGGATGAACGTCTTCAGGCTGTCAGATTCAAGGACTTGCTCCTTGCCCCTTCGGCAAAGAACCTCACATTGGAAAAGATCTTTCTCAGTTATCCTGGGGTCTCCAGCATCATTCCAGTGCACAGACATGGAGGCATCATCCTCCACTATCCCCCAAAGCATTCTTGGGAAGGACAGTCCCAGAAGGTCATTGTTTCCTTCCAATTTGGCAGCATGTTGGCTTGGGTCCTCTGGTTATAGGTTGTCTTGGCACCCTGCTTGGTACCTGTGTCTCTCCAACACCTGTGATAGGATCAGCTTGGCTCCGTGCATCTCATGGGTACTCGGACTTGGCATGGAGATGCTCTACATTAAAAAGCATTGACTACTCTAATCCTATCCCTGAGCAGGGGGGTCACAGCACGGATGCCCAATATATACTGCCCTCCAAATTCTTGAGCAGGGGTGGGCAAACTTTTTGACTCGAGGGCCACAATGGGTTCTTAAACTGGACCGGAGGGCCGGAACAAAAGCATGGATGGAGTGTTTGTGTGAACTAATATAAATTCAAAGTAAACATCATTACATAAAAGGGTACGATCTTTTTTTTTAGTTTTATTCATTTCAAATGGACTGGTTCCGGCCCGCGGGCCATAGTTTGCCCACGGCTGTTCCAGAGTCTCAGCCATGGGGCCACCAGATGCTTAAGTCATGTGATTTCCCAAAGATGGCTCACAGCTGCTCTGGAGTTTGGGCCCTGGATAAGTGTAGGGGAGTGGATGTGTATAGGGCCCCCAGGTTCTCTCTTTCCAAAAAGCACAGAAAAATTGGGTTCAGGATACCAGAAAGAACTCTCATCTGCTGCCAGGGAGATTGTTTCTTGTTGATAGTTCACTGGATGTGTTGAGAGGTCATGAGTCTATCTCTCTTTCATCCCTAGAGAGGGAGAGGCCTATTGATGGCCTCTTTGATAGCTCAAGGTCAAGGCCTTGCTTAGTCCTAGCTTGGCTACCACCAAGAATGCCGGGGTCAGATGGGCCCCTGGGGGACTGTACCTCCCAGAAAATGGTGGTTGGCCCCATCTCAGCAGGTAGCCCCCCTGTCCAATGCACCCTCCACAAGCATGCTTCTTTGGTCTCTTCCAGCTACTCTTGCTGGTTGCTGGGTCCTGCTCACATGAGCCCAAACGAAGAGTCCTGCTTTATTACCCCGGGTCAAGTTGTCCCTAGAGTAGGGTGTGTTCCTGTATAGGTGGGGGTACAAGCAGTGTCACCTTTCCACGGTACCCTTCTATCTCCCTTTTTAGAGTATTAAGACCAAAGTTGGTAGTTAGACCACCTCAAACAGATACAGAACATGGATCACAAAAACCACTGTAGTATCCTCTCCTCTGTGGTGAAGATGACTTGCATTTGACTTTAGTCACATCCCACACCGAGGATCTCATCTATGTTCAAGTACATAGCCATGATTATTTTCATATCTGCTTCATTCAGTCACGGCTACCTAAACATGTTGGAATTTTCCTTTTTAGTGAGTCTGTGTCCTTGTCCCATGAGTCCTTGTCCCATGTCTTGCACTAAGTGGTGTAATTTGTGCTCTCTGAGGGTCCATCCTTTGTTTCTAAAAGTGGAGTGCAAAGGCATTTGGGAACAGAATCCCCCCAAGTGCCCCTAGCCTAAGGACTGGATCCTTAATGGAGCCCCTGGGTGAGGGGTGGGCAAACTTTTTGACTCGAGGGCCACAATGGGTTCTTAAACTGGACCGGAGGGCCGGAACAAAAGCATGGATGGAGTGTTTGTGTGAACTAATATAAATTCAAAGTAAGCATCATTACATAAAAGGGTACCGTCTTTTTTGTTTTTAGTTTTATTCATTTTAAAGGGGCCGGATCTGGCCCGCGGTCCGTAGTTTGCCCACGGCTGGTCTAGATTCAGGCTCAGTCCATGGTCTCTGTGCCTCTAAACAGGATTACAGAGCATTCATGCACAAAGTCAGTATATTCTTGGAGGATATGCCCTAGAGCAACAGTTCTCAACCTGTGGGTTGCGACCCCTTTGTGGGTCGAAAGACCCTTTCACAGGGGTCTCCTAAGACCATCAGAAAACACATATATAATTACATATTGTTTTTGTGATTAATCACTATGCTTTAAGTATGTTCAATTTGTAACAATGAAAATACACCCTGCATATCAGATATTTACATTACGATTCATAACAGTAGCAAAATTATAGTTATGAAGTAGCAACGAAAATAATTTTATGGTTGGGGGTCACCACAACATGAGGAACTGTATTAAAGTGTCACGGCATTAGGAAGGTTGAGAACCACTGCCCTAGAGGATAGGTGTTGGTGGGTTCAGGGTGGGGGTGGGGGGCTCCTAGTGTCTCTGGAAAAGCAGCCAGCTCCTTTTAGTTGCCTACCAAACATTGTTTCTTAAATGAGTTCTTTAAAGGCTGAAAAGATTTCCTTGTGCACTTTGCTAGCTCATGCCTCTACCGATTACTTATATGAAGGGACTTGTCCATTTTATGGGAGGGAAATTGGAGAGAGGGTTTGGAAACCACAATCTGGAATTTGGTGGAGAGAGGGTGTTTATTTGTTATGATTAAGGCACCCTTGCATCCCAAGGCTTCTGTAGGACCATTAGCTAATGTTCTTTGAAGCAAGAGCAACTGAATTTCCACTGAGGTGAAGAATCTACAACATCAGGCTCATCTTTTCCTTTGAAGATGAAATACCCACTTTGCTGACTTCCGTGGAGTTGAAGAAAGCCATTATGAAACTGGCCTTCCTCAATTAAGTCTGCTGGGTCCCAGAAATTCACCCATTGGTACCCTGGCCACCAGTCAGACAGTCTCTATTAGGCAACATGTTCAGGACCCTTTGAGAAAGGAGAACAAACCTAGAGGAATCACAATACCTGATATCAAGCTATGCTATAAGGCCACTGTAATCAAAACAACTGGTAATGACAGAACAGCAGGCATATGGATCAATGGAACACAACAGAGAGCCCAAACGTCAACCCACACCTACACTGTGAACTGATATTTGACAAAGGGGGCAACAGCATACAATGAGGTAAAGACAGTCTCTTCATTAGTAAATGGTATTGGGAAACTTGGATGGGTACATGTGAAACAATGAAATGAAACCACCAACTTATACCATTCAGAAGAATACATTCAAAATGAATAAAAGACTTAAATGTAAGTCATGAAACCATAAAAATCCTGTAAGAAAACATAGGCAGTAAAATCTCAGACATTACACACAGCAATATTTTTTGCTGATATGTCACACAGGGCAAGGGAAATAAAGGAAAATATAAACAAATGGGACTACATCAAACTAAAAAGCTTCTGCACAGCAAAGGGTACCGGCAACAACATGAAAAGAGAAGCCTCTGCATGGGAGAACATATTTGCCAAAGATACATCTGATAAGGGGTGAATCTCCAAAATATATAAAGTACTCATACAGTTCAACCAAAGAAGACAAACAATGCAATTTAAAAGTGGGCAGAGGTCTTGAGTAGATATTTCTCTAAAGAGGACATACAAATGGATGAGACAAGAAAAAATGCTCAATTTCACCCATCATCAGAGATATGCAAATTCAAATGACAGTGAGGTACCACCTCACAACTACCAGAATGGCTACCATCAATAAATCAACAAACAAAAAGTGCTAGTGAGGATGTGGAGGAAAAGGAACCCTTGTATATTATTAGTGGAAATGCAGACAGGTGCAACCACTATGGAAGACTGTGTGGAGTTTCCTAAAGTAATGAATCATAAAGCTGCCATTTGACACAGTGATCCCACTTCTAGGAATATATCTTAAGAAGCCTGAACCACCGATCACAAAGAATATATGCAGTCCTATGTTCAAAGAGCATTATTTACAACTAGAGGCCCAGTGCACAAAACTCGATCACCGTAGGGGGCGGCCCTCAGCCAGGCCTGCACCCTCTTGCAGTCCGGGACCCCTCACTCTTTACCACCCACCTGATTGCTGCTCTTTAGTGCCTACATGGAGGCGGGAGAGGTTGCTGCCACCACTGATGCACTCGCCACTGATGCACTGGCTGAACCGAGCTCCCCCTGTGGGAGAGCACTGACCAACAGGGGGTCAGCTCCTGTGTTGTCTGTCCCCTAGTGGTCAGGGCACGTCATAGTGACTGGTTGTTCCAGCATTCAGTCAATTTGCATATTAGGCTTTTATTATGTAGGATAGCCAAGAGCTGAAAACAGTGCAGATGCCCATCAATAGAAGGGTGAATAAAAAAACAATGGTATATTTTCATAATGGAATACTACCTGGCATGAAAAGAGAAGGAATTCTTAACTTTTGAGACAGCATGTATGGATCTGGAGATTATTATACTCAGTGAAAGAAGCCAGTCAGAGAAAGAGAAAAACTATATGACCTCACTTATGTGTGGAATCTAGTGAACATTATCTGTCGAACAAAATAGAAACACAGGCATGAAGACATGGAACAGACTGACAGCGGTCAGAGGGGATGGGGGAGAGAGGCATTGGATGAAACTAACTGAAGGGATTAGCCAAAGGACATCCATGAACACAGATGGCAATGTGGTGAAGGCCAGAGGGTGCAGGGAAGACAGGTGCTATGTGAACAGGGTCAAAAGAAGGGAAAATATGGTATCTGTAATAGTGTCAAAAATAAAATAAAAACTTCTTGAAAGTATATTCCTATTTACAGTTATTTCTTAATAGAAAATAAATAAGGGGCTATTGCTCTCAGATGGGATGGAGGGTGAGCTATGGGAGAGCAGGGTCATTCTGAAGGGAGTAGGGAGCCTCTGTGAAAGGTTGAGGGCAGGAGATTCTGTGCAGCCTTAGAAGGAGGCTGCACTGATAAGCAAGTCAGCAGATCATGATTCATGGATGGACAGGAGGCACCCAAGGGAAGACCAGGGGAAGGGTGTTTTCATGAGGGAAAATGCTGGGACGAGGCAGAAATCCTGGCCCCGGGAAGACTGAGATATCAATAAACCTCCGACAATCTCCAAATTATGCTTTATTCTCACTGTCACCTTCCTTCCTTAGGCCTGCTCTTGCCTGGGCCCCAGGGTTCTACTAATTGTCATCTGAAAGAGTTCATTCATACTTAGAGGACAGATTAATTGTGAGGCAGAAGGTGGGCCATGGGCTAGAAAGGCAGGAAATATCATGGACTCCTGATGAATTCAGGCAAGGGGTCAAGACTCCACGATGCCACTTACTAGCCATGTATTCTTGGGAAAATTAGCAGGCCCAATGGGCATCAGGTTCTTCCTCTGTGAAGTAAGTGGGTCTGATAAGCCCTGTCTTATAGGACTGCAGGGATGTGTGGAGTGTTTGTAAACCACCGTGCACAGTACCTAGTGGAGACTGAATCTGTAATGAATGGCAGTTATTTCTAATATCGTTTTTATCCCAGATACTTCCACTCTCGCCTCTGGCACTGTGATTACTTGTTTGTTATTAAGGTCATATTAGAGAATGTGCAGTTCAGTTGGGCACAGAACACCCAGTCGGCCAAAGAGGATACCCAATTCATGGATGTATGCTGACATTCAGGTGTGGGGAGCCTTCCCAGCTGGACACACACAAAGATGCCAAAAAGAGAATCTACTTACAACTCTTTCCCTCTGTCCAAGCTGCTCTTTCATCCAAACAAATGCTTTCATTCATTTCACCCCCACCCAAAATCTACCCCTTGATAATGATTGGCCAGAGTACACTCAAGATCATTAACATTTAATCCCAATTAGGCTCTCCCAGGCCATCATGTTTCTCATGGCTCAGTAACTCTAGTTCTGTAGAAATCTGTGCAGATGATGGGTATAACACGCCTAGTGCTCATACTGTCCAATGGCACAGTGTCTGCGTGGCTCATGCCATGCACATCATTTTTAAATTAAGGTATTACATATGAGTCCTTATCCACCCATTGCCCTCCTCCAGCCCCCCACTCATGCCATCACCCCCCTGGCGTCTGTGTCCATTGGTTAGGCCTATATGCTTCATACAAGTCCTTTGGTTGATCTCTCCCCCTTACCTCCACCCTCCCCTACCTTCCCTCTGAGGTTTCATGGTCAGATCGATGCTTCTCTGTATTTGGATGTTTTTGTCCATCCATTTGTTGTTCATTATATTCCATATATAAGTGAGATCATGTGATAATTATCTTTCTCTGACTGGCTTATTTGGCTTAACATAATGCTCTCCAGTTCCACCATGCTGTTGCAACTACGCTGCGGTAAAAATGAAGGCCATTCAAAATTGAGTGCTGTTCCCTGGAGGCCCACCACCTCACCTGTTCTGTTACTTGTTTGTAAGATTTAGGGGACACCTAACCCCTCCCTTATATGACTATAGCTCCTACACTATCATCCTGTGGGTGGGTGTGCCCTGCTTATGTTGGTGTCCCCACTACTAACACAGGATCTTCCAGAGGACATAGGCTCAGTGAATGTCTGGGGATTAAATGAACCACTGAGCAGGGGTCGTCTTTATGCAGATGAAATCCCTCCACTTTCTTGCCGGAACCAAGGATCCTTCGATAAGTTGTTTCATGCAAAGACAGACGAGAAGAGATAAGAATCAAAAATTAACAACCTTTTGCTATTATTTTTCTATTTATTAACTCCATTGCATGTACTGCCGAGTTCTTACACATTTCCAAGGAAATCCTTTTATAATGCCATGTTATCTATTTTGGGATCACAAACTAGGATGGAAAGTGTCCCAATTTTGGTTATACAATAGCAAATCTCTTACTCTTGAGCTGGACACGTAGAAATATATAATGTGATCAATGTCATTTACAAACTCACATGCTAAAAGTTTATGAAAGCTTCTATGAAAAGGGACATTCAAAAATTTCCTTAAAAATCGCAAAATAATAAATCACAAATTTCTCAATCATAATAGGAGCTCATACCTTTCCCTGGGCCTCACTATTAGTTTCTTCTCAAACATAGAGTTGAAAATTGGATGCACTTTCTGCCCAGCAAAAGAAGTTAATGCTCATGGGCCTGAAAAGTGCCTGGATTCAACTCTGGCTCAGGCATAGTGTCATTACTCAGGCCCTTCAAGCAGGGATGAAAGGGAATAGGGATCCCTGTCATTAACCCCGAGCACAAACTGGAGGGTGTTCAACATGGTAGTCTCTGCATGTGCTCGGGGACCCCACAGGAACTCATAGCATGCAGGATCACTATTGGGCACCTGGCGGTACAGCAGGTACTGTTCCTGGACCCAAATTTTGGTGATGAGCTCCCTGGGCTCCCCATAGAGCCAATGCTCCTTCCCATCATACACCCCTAGAACATTCAGTGCTGCCCAGACTTTTTCCTCAGGGGCACAATCACCCTCTGAGGCGATCACCCACAGAACTGTGACCAGGAGGCCTGTGTTGGGATATCTGTGCCCATCGCTCACCATCCCATCATAGCTGAGCCCCAAGGCAGTGGCCAGGACATAGGTGTGAGTACTGGGGTCCATTTCTTTCACAACAATACCAAAGCCCCACTGGATGCATTCAGTGGCTGCACTGAAGAGCTCAGGAAAGTGGTCCTGGTGCTCTTTGATGACACTACTCAGCATTTCTGCCTTGGTGGTCGGCTCCTTTGCACGATACTTAAGGAGTAGAAACTCCACCATTTCTACCATCTTCAAATGCAGTGCTTTGTGGAGCAAGGAATCGGCATCTTCATCAGGGCCTCCCTCAGTGTTTGGACCCTCCTCATCTTGGCTGCTGGAGCTCTCATCTTCAGCGTGTCTCCATGGAAAGGCTGCCATGGCATGGGGGAAGGCACCCTGAGGACTCTGGGGAGGACTTGGTGTCTCAGCAGCAGACACCTCCTCTAGGCTGTCTATAAACAGGACTGAGGGGGAGGAAGACCGAGAGGAGGAGAGAGACAGGGCCTCCTCCTCATCCTCCTCCTCCTCCTCCTCCTCCTGCATAGCCCAGAACAGTTCCTCTACCAACATGTCAGGGATCTCCATTGGGTCCAGATGGTCTTCCTCAGGCTTCCACAGCTCACTCATATGATGACCAGGCATGATGACTCGTGCTCGAACAGTGACCGAGTGTGGGCAGAAGATGGGCGATTAGGACCCACGGGCCTGGGGGAAGGGGAGTATGAGAGGCATGAGCTGAGAAACACACCCTAGGCGGCTCTGACAAAGGTGACTTCCAGGTCTCCCCTTTAGGGGTGTCCATGGGCCTCACAGGGCTCACTCCTGATCAGCCTGCCCACTAGGAGCCTGAAGTAGGAAGTGACATGACTGCTCAGGGTGTAGAAGGCACAGTGCAGGGTTCTGTAGCTGACGGTGGGGTGTGGAGGTGTCAGGCAATGTGGGGTCCCCTCTGACAGTGGTGGCGAGCCCATGGGGACATATTCATGGTCGGAACCTCACCTTAATTCCTAGCACTTCCTGGCCTCCTGCTCCTCTGTGACCTGAGAATATGTAGCATAAACCAAGGCCTTCACCTCCTTCTATCCGGGGGCTCTGCTGGTGGGAAAAACGGAGCACCTCAGGATGCACATGGCAATCACAGTCCTGGAACCCCAAAGCTGACAGGAGGGGCAGCAGGACTCTGTGAGGTCCCCTCTGTTGTGGGTGGGAGGTTCCTCCTTGCACATGTAGGATCCTCACCCTTCCCCTGCCAGGGCCAGGGCCCTCACTGCCGTCTGCTGGCCTGAGGTCAAACTCTCAGAACAAGACCACACACACCTGACACTTGAGTGAAGAAAATGAGGGGGTCCCTCTCCCAGAGGATCAAGAAGGGGTGACTGAAGATTTGGGTCCATCTACGCTGGGTTAAGGCTCTGATCACTTCTCACCATGACGCACTGCAGGGTTTCAGACACTCTCTCTGCTGACTGAGCGCAATCTACTTAGACTTAGGGTGCACCTCCCTGAGATACAGGAGTAGGGAAGTGAGCTGAGGTAATCCAGGCCCTATTCCGAGTTTCCCCATTGCTGACAGAGGAGGCAGGGTAAGTCTGGGTTCCCATGTGCTCTGCTCCCCCTCAGTGCTCACCTTGATTCTTGGCAGGAACAGGGACTCATCTCTCTGTTGACAAAATTTGGATCCTGGGGATGATACGACGTATGGTCTCACACCAAGGTCCTCACCTTGCTGATAGCTCTGAGACAAAAGTGAACAGGAGCTCCATCTGCCCCCACCCCTGTCCAGGTTATCACACAACTGACACCAGGGCCTGGGCCCATCCATTCCGGGTAGAGTTCCCGTAGTCTGGCCTCAGGATACTTGCCTTTCTTCCTGGCCTGGACTGGATCTGAATCCAGCTGACTTGATTTCACCCTGAATAACTGTCCTCAGTGACAAAAGCTCAGGACGAGCAGGCATGTGGAAAGGGAGAGCATGTCACACCCAGGTACCCCTGCCTGGGGAATATGGATGCTGAGGACAGGTCACTCCCTGATGCTGAGGGCTCTCTTCTTTTCTCAGGGAGCACATAGCTGCAGTTTCCCACAAGAAAGCATTCACAGCTTTATGACCCTTCCACAACCTCAGCTCATCTGTGCATGAACTGAAGCCATTCCCTCTGACCAAGGCCCTGTCCTTCCAGAGTGCCCTCAGACAAACGTGAGGAGGAACCACCTCTGCCGACCCATGCCAGGCCTTTCCCAGGCCTGACAACAGCACAGACTGGGTTCAGGGCACCCGTTGTCTGGAGTGTGGTATCCTCTTTCCTCCCTGTGCTACCTACGCTTACTCAGAGAGTGCCTGGGACCTTTCCCTTCTGCTGAACTGAGAGTGAATACTGCAGGCCATGCCCTCCATCTCTCTGAGACCTCCAAGGTGGATTTTAAGACACACCACATTGACTATCGTGCCGAGTGTGCCAGTTGTGCCTGCAGAGCCTAAGCCAGCCAGTCGCTGTGTTTACTGGGGTGGGAAGTACCATCATCCTGCCTCAAGACCCACACTTTAATTACCAGCATTGCCTGGCACACCTCCCACGTTGCGTGAATCCAGAACCTTGAAGACAATGCCCTCACATCCCTTTGCCACTGCTAAGGTAGAAGTCTGGAAGCAACCCAAATCCCCAGCCCTACCATGAGGCTTGCAGGTGCTGCTGGCAGGAATAGGCACACTGCGGACACTTACGGCTCTAGCCAAGCCTCAGGCATACAGACATCCAGGTGTGCTAGGGGGCTTCCTGAGTCCTACCTCGGGTCCTCACCTGGTATCCTGGCAGAGCCCTGCAGCCCTCTTCTTTGCCTACCTGGAGCCTGACCCCTCAGAGCTCAGGGGGTGGAGTCCGCTTGTCTTCCTGCAGGATCCTCACCGTGACTCCTGGCTGGAGCTGGAACCTCCTGTCAACCTGAGAGGCCCAAGTCAGGAAGAGAGCAAGTGGTCATGGACCAGGGACTTCCAAGGGTTCACAGTAGGGGTAATGTGGGGCATCACTGTTGTGGTGTCCAGGGTCCCTCAGTCTTCCCTTTGCATGTTCACCTGGACTTGGGGCAAGACCCGGGTCCTCCCCTCTGCCAAATATGTCATTCCCCTGAATTCCAAGGGCTGACATCAAGTCTGGGCTTCTGCGGTTCCTCTCTGCATGGTCATCCACCATAGGGCCTCCCAACACTTTGAGCAGGGCAGACTTCTGTGGACTCCCCTCCAGTTAGGGTTCCTGGATTCCCCCAGTCCTCCCTGGGGGTCCTCACCTTGACTGTTCCCTCTGCCTACCTGAGACCCTGCTCCTTACACCGAACCCCAGAGCCTGTCAGACCCGGATGCAATAGTCAGGAAAAGCACCTTGACTCTGGGCAGTGCTTCTGCATCCCTTCTGTGGACCTGAGTGAGGCCTCACATGATTTACCAAGTTTCCAGTCTCCCTCTGACCTGCATGCGGAAGTCAGGAGACACCTCACAGGGTCATCTGACATGGACTCCTCCATGGCTAATATCAGGGGAGGCCCTTTATGGGTTCCCCTAAATTGTGGGGTCCTGGTCCCCATCTTCTCTTCTTCAGCGGACTTGTGGCACTGCTCCTTACCCTGAAACCCAGTCTCTCACACCTGATGCAGAAGTCACCCCATCCTGTAGTACCCCGCCCACTCTGGTCCTCCCAGCACTGAGGATTCTGAGGTCCAGGGCCCCCAATCTCCCTCAGGGACCACAACTTGAGAGCGGCAGGACCTGGGGGCCCCCTCTGCTGCCTGAAGCCCTGCTCCTTCTACCAAACCCCCCAGTGTCTCTCAGACCCAATGCAGAAATCACAAAGCACAATGTGTGAGATCACCCCTCCCCCACCCCAGGAGGCCTGCCCGATGGACACCCTTGTGGGATCCAGGCCCCCCAGTCTCCCTCAGGTTCCCACACTGACGCCGGGCAGGTCCGGACCCCCTCTGCCGACCTGAGATGCTGCTCTGACACGGAGCCGCCCGAGGGTCTCAGAGCACGAGGACCCGGAAGTCAGTCCTGACCACTCGTGGTCATCCCGCGCCTTGGGGCTCCCGGGACTGACGGCTCTGGACCCAGAGTCACCATGTCCTCCCCACGGCGTCACCATGAGGCCTGCAGGTCCTAGGACCCTCCCTCTGTGAACCGCGAGGCCGGACCCCCACACGGAGGCCCTCACCCCCGAGACCCCAGGGGAGGCCTGTGGGCATACCTCCCCAGGGCTCCCAACTCGGGCTGAACTAGCTCCCCGGGTACCTCCGTCTGGTCCTCACCCTGATCCCAGGCAGAGCCTGGGCCCCGCCGACCTGAGGAGGCTCCCCTCAGCGCCTGTACCGTCTACTGACCCGAAGCCGGCCTCCCAAAGATGGCGCTCAGCTCCCTCAGACTTCTCAGGCGGAAGTCCATGAGTCAGTGACATCACTTCCGGAAACCAATTGTGTGGTCACCCAGGACACTTGACAGGGGCGGAGTTCTGCTCCTTTGTGCCCCGCCCGCCCCTTCTGGTCCCTATCTGGGCTGAATGGCCTGGGCCACCACCCTGTGCTGACCTGGGTCTGTGCCCCGCAGGCCAAGTGCCCTGAGACAAACCTGTGGAGGAACTACCTCTGCCGACCCATGCCGAGCCTTACCCAGGACTGATAGCAGCACAGACTGGGTTCAAGGCACCCACTGTTTGGAGTGTGGTATCCTCCTTCCACACAACCCATGCACAGTGGGAGAGTGCCTGGGACCTTTCCCTTCTGCTGAGCTGAGAGTGAATACTGCAGGCCTTGCCCTCCATCTCTCTGAGACCTCCAAGGTGGACTTTAAGACACACCACGTTGACTATCGTGCCCAGTGTGCCAGTTGTGCCAGCAGACACTAAGCCAGCCGGTCCCTGTGTTTACTGGGGTGGGAAGTACCATCATCCTGCCTCAAGACCCACACTTTAATTACCAGTATTGCCTGGCACCCCTCCCACGTTGCCCTGAATCCAGAACCTTCAGGACAATTCCCTCGCCTCCCTTTTCCACTCCTAAGGTAGAAGTCTGGAAGCAACGCAAATCCACAGGCCTACCATGAGGCTTGCAGGTGCTGCTGGCAAGTACAGGCACACTGCGGACACTTATGGCCCTGGCCAAGCCTCAGGCATGCATACTTCAAGGTGTGCTAGGGGGCTTCCTCAGTCCTCAGACCACGAGAACCCGGAAGCCAGTCCTCACCACTCTTGGTCATCCCGCGCCTTCGGGCTCCCGGGACTGACTGCTCTGGCCCAGAGTCACCTTGTCCTCCCCACGCCCTCACCATGAGTCCTGCAGGTCCTGGGACCCTGCCCATGGGTAGGAGACCCAGCCAGAGAGAAAGGGAGGGAATGCAGCGGTGCTGGGCACAGGGACTGTCAGGACACTGGATTGGGAAGAGAGTGCACAGGTGGCAGCTTTAATGTCCTCAGAGCCTGGTCTTTGAGATTGGGTGTGTTTTCATAAACACGAGGACAGAATAGCTGATATCAGGTTCATGGACTTTAAAGACAGGAGGGGAAAGACAAGCAGAGTGGGGGTGCTCATGTCGAGTGTGGTAACGAGGCCCAGGCCCTATGATGATGATGTGTAGCCACCGGTTCTGACTATCCTCTTAATGGGCAGGTACTCACAGCCCTATGGAGACTGAGCTCCGCCAGGTACTAGGACCCGGCTGAATCCGCAGGCTGTGTTTCTGCTCCTGTGACTGCACAGCTCTGAGGAGGTACGACCCCCTTCCCCAGGTACAAGGAAGAGAGGCAAGAACAGCGGGTGAGGTAGTCAGGGCCCAAGATCATGGGCCATATTTAGATCCCTAGGTGCCACCTTCGCAACTGTAGAATGTGGTGGCAATGGCACTGTCCACCCAGTTATTTGAGTCTTGAATTCTAGGATCCGTGGATCATGCCCATCCCAGGGCCTGATAGGGGCATGCTGTGTGGGTTCTAGTGCCAATTGTTCCTGGTCCTGTTATTCCTGTCTCTAGGCTGCAGTGGGGACCAGGTGTGCCTGCTGAGAGCGGATAGTATTGGTGCAGCCAGGGAATGGAGGAGGGTGGCTCCCAAAGTGATCGAGTGTAGACACCTGGCTGGAGGATCTGAGCTCGCACAGGGGTATCCCAGGGCCCAGCTGAGGTTTGATTATAAGGATTTACAATCAGGAGCCTTGGAAGAGGGACCAGTGTGCATGGGGACTGTAGCACCTTGGGGTGAAAAGAGGAGGGAGCTGACAGTCTTGGAGGAGGGGGGAAGAAACAAAACCCAGGAGGGTCTTTGCTGGGAGAGGACTAGAACCCACTCACCCGGTGTGAAGCCAAAGCTCCCGTTCTCCCACATCTGTGCTCCCCTGGTCTCAGTGACCTTCTTTGTGGAACTGAACACACCCTGTCCTGAGTGCCTCTCCTTGCCTGTCGCCACCTTCTTCCTTGAGCTCCCCAAAGACTCCATCTGATGGACGAGGCATCTGCATCACCAGCCCTTTCCATGGGGCCTGGCAGCTGTGTGCGTGGGGATAGGGAGAAGGAGCCAACACTCTCTGCTCTCCCACCATCCCTGTCAGTGGGGTTCCAGGGCCCCAGGGGACACTGGGGGAAGAGGTCAGCCCACAGACCATGAACACGGAGGGCTGATGCATGATGCTTATTGACATTCACACTTTTGGGTTTCCACAGCCCACGTGAGGCCCACGGACCTCTGGGGAGATGGAGTTCTCCTGCCTCTCCTGGCAGCCTTATGCAGGCTTGGTCTTAAATGGGGCCATGACTCTGGAGACTTGTTGGCGACCCTACGGAGCTGCCACAGGAACTGCACCATCGCCATCCACATTGCTCACAGGGACTGGGAAGAGCCCTCTGGCTGGAGCTGCTGCTGGAGAGGCTGGGCTGGAACCCCATGTAGATTCAGACTCTCCTCCCAAAGGGAGAAATATGGGAGAGGAGTGAGCGCTGGCAAGGCCTGACACCCTGAGAGCTGCTCACACTCCTCCAAGAATACCCCCAAGGACCTTGCTCAGGAGTTTGGGGCTTGTTTTCTTTTGAAGCTGTGGAGATGGGGCTGTAGTTTGTGTAAGCAGCACACCTTCAAAGGGGCAACAAGGGGCCCAGGCTTGGGTTCCGTGGGCCGAGTTCCTATGATTTGGGTGAACCCTTCTGTCTATATTGAGTCTCAGTTCCTGTTGGTGATCTGAGAGGCAGGAACAGGTTCAGGTTTACATGTGGCGTTGTCTATGTGTTGTGTTTTTTTTGTTTGTTTGTTTAGTGTGAGTGTGTGTGTTTTTTTTACTGTTCGGAAAACCAGACTATGTTTTTATTTTTATTTATTTTTTATTTTTCCCTCCTCTCCATTACTTTTTTTTTAATTGCTTAATGTATTACTCAGGGTATTACATATGTGTCCTTATTTTCCCCCCTCCCTTGACAGGCCCCTAGCCTCCCCTCTCCCCCAATGTCTTATGTCCATTGGTTATGCTTATATGCATGCACACAAGTCCTTTGCTTGATCTCTTACCCCCTCCTCCTGCCCCCCAACCCTCCCCGGCCTTCCTACTGCAGTTTGACAATCTGTTTGAGGCAGCTCTGCCTCTGTATCTATTATTGTTCAAAAGTTTATAATGGTCTCTATTATCCAGGAATGAGTGAGATCATGTGGTATTTTTCCTTCATTGGCTGGCTTATTTCACTTCGCATAATGCTCTCCAGTTCCATCCATGCCATTGCAAATGGTAAGAGTTCCTTCCTTTTTACAGCAGCATAGTATTCCATCGTGTAGATGTACCACCGTTTTCTAATCCATTCATCTACTGATGGGCACTTAGGCTGTTTCCAGATCTTAGCTATGGTGAATTGTGCTGCTATGAACATAGGGGTGCATCTATCCTTTCTGATTGGTGTTTCTGGTTTCTTGGGATATATACCTAGAAGTGGGATCACAGGGTCAGATGGGAGTTCCATTTTCAGTTTCTTGAGGAAACTCCATACTGTCTTCCATAGTGGCTGCACCAGTCTGCATTCCCACCAGCAGTACACAAGTGTTCCTTTTTCTCCACATCCTCTCCAGCAGTTGTCGTTTGTTGATTTGTTGATGATAGCCAGTCTGACAGGTGTGAGATGGTACCTCATTGTTGTTTTGATTTGCATCTCTCCGATGATTAGTGACTTTGAGCATGTTTTCATATGTCTCTTGGCTTTCTGAATGTCCTCTTTTGAAAGGTGTCTATTTAGGTCCTTTGCCCATTGTTTGATTGGATTGTTTAACTTTCTTTTGTTAAGTTGTATGAGTTCCATATAAATTTTGGAGATTAGGCCCTTATCAGATATGACATTGGCAAATATGTTTTCCCACACAGTGGGTTTTCTTGTTTTTTTGTTGATGGTTTCTTTTGCTGTGCAGAAGCTTTTTATTTGATGTAGTCCCATTTGTTCATTTTCTCTTTAGTTTCAAGTGCCCTAGGAGCTGTATCAGTGAAGAAATTGCTTCGGCATATGTCTGAGATTTTGTTGCCTTTGGATTCTTCTAGAATTTTTATGGTTTCCTGTCGTACATTTAAGTCCTTTATCCATTTTGAGTTTATTTTTGTGTATGGTGTAAGTTGGTGGTCTAGTTTCATTTTCTTGCATATGTCCGTCCAATTTTCCCAACACCATTTATTGAAGAGACTATCTTGGCTCCATTGTATGTTCTTGCCTCCTTTGTCAAATATTAATTGAGCATATTGGTTCGGGGTGATTTCTGGGCTCTCTATTCTATTCCATTGATCTATATGCCTGTTCTTGTGCCAGTACCAGGCAGTTTTGAGAACAGTGGCTTTGTAATACAGCTTGATATCTGGTATTGAGATCCCACCAACTTGGTTCTTTTTCAGGATTGCTGCAGCTATTCGGGGTCTTTTTTTTTTATTCCAGATGAATATTTGGAGAGTTCGTTCTAGATCTGTGAAGTATGCCGTTGGTATTTTAATGGGAAGTGTGTTGAGTTTATAGGTTGCTTTGGGTAGTATGGACATTTTAGTGATGTTGATTCTTCCAATCCATGAACATGGTATGTTCTTCCATCTGTTTATGTCTTCCTCTAGCTCTTTTTTCAACGTCCTGTAGATTTCTGAGTAGAGATCTTTTACCTCTTTAGTTAAGTTTATTCCTAGGTAGCTTAATTTTTTTGGTGCGATGGTAAGTGGGATTGTTTTTATAATCTCTCTTTCTGAAAGTTCACTATTGGTGCATAGAAATGCTCAGATTTCTTGGGCTTAATTTTGTATGCTGCTACATTGCCAAATTCATGTATTAAGTCTAGTAGCTTTTTGATGGAGTCTCTAGGGTTTTGTATGTATAATAGCATGTCGTCTGCAAGTAAGGACAGTTTTGCTTCCTCTTTTCCAATTTGGATGCCTTTTATTTCTTCTTCTTGCCTAATTGCAATGGCTAACACTTCCAGTACTATGTTGAACAATAGTGGTGAGAGGGGATATCCCTGTCTTGTTCCTGTTCTTAGGAGAAATGGTGTTAGTTTTTGTCCATTGAGTATGATGTTGGCTGTGGGCCTGTCATATATGGCTTTTATTATGTTGAGGCATGCTCCTTCTACTCCCACCTTACTGAGAGTTTTTATCAAAAATGGGTGTTGAATTTTGTCAAATGCTTTTTCTGCATCAGTTGGTATGACCATGTGGTATTTTTCTTTCAATTTGTTTATGTGATGTATCACGTTTATTGATTTGCGGGTATTGTACCATCCTTGCATCCCTGGGATAAATCCTACTTGGTCATGGTGTATGATCTTTCTGATGTACTGCTAGATCCGATTTGCTAAGATTTTGTTGAGGACTTTGGCATCTATGTTCATGAGGGATATTGGCCTGTAATTCTCTTTCATTGTGTTGTCTTTACCTGGTTTTGGTATTAGGGTGATGATGGCTTCATAGAATGAGCTTGGAAGTGTTCCTTCCTTTAGAATTTTTTGTAGTAGTCTGTGGAGGATAGGTTTTAGTTCTTCCTTGAATGTTTGGTAAAACTCCCCTGGGAAGCCGTCTGGTCCTGGGCTTTTGTTTGATGGAAGCTTTTTGATGACTGCTTCAATTTCTTCCCTAGTTATTGGCCTGTTGAGATTTTTAGATTCTTCCTGATTGAGTTTTGGAATGTTGTATTTTTCTAGGAATTTGTCCATTTCCTCCAGGTTGTCTAGTTTGTTGGAGTAGAGCTGTCCATAGTATTTTTTAACAATCATTTGTATTTCTGTGGGTTCTGTTGTGATTTCGCCTCTATCGTTTCTGATTTTGTTTATTTCGGTCCTCTCTCTTTGCTTCTTGGTGAGTCTGGCTAGAGGTTTGTCAATCTTGTTTATCTTTTCAAAGAACAAGCTCTTAGTTTCATTGATTTTCTGTATTATTTTTTTGGTCTCTATGTCATTTATTTCTGCTCTAATCTTTATTATGTCCTTCCTTCCACTCACTCTGGGTTTTTTTTGTTGCTCTCCTTCTAATTCTTTGAGTTGAAGAGTTAGATTTTTTACTACCATTTTTTCTTGTTTTTTTGAGATAGGCCTGTAGAACTATAAACTTCCCTCTCAGGACGGCTTTCATTGTGGCCCATAGGTTTCGGATTGTTGTGTTTTCATTGTCATTAGTTTCCAGGATGTTTTTAATTTCTTCTTTGATCTCATTGGTAACCCAATCAATATTTAATAACATGCTATTCAGCTTCCAGATGTTTGAGTATTTTGGGTTGTTTTAATTGTAGTTTATTTCTAATATTATGCCATCGTGGTCTGAGAAGATGCTCTTCATGAGTTCAATCTTCTTGAATTTGGGGATACTCTGCTTGTGACCCAATATATGGTCTATTTTTGAATATGTCATATGAGCACTTGAGTAGAATGTATATTCCGTGGCTTTGGGGTGAAGTGTTCTGAAGATGCCTATTAAGTCCGTCTCATCTAGTGAGTCATTTAGGATTGCTGTTTCTTTGCTGATTGTTTGTCTAGAGAACTTATCCAGTGCTGTCAGTGGTGTATTAAAGTCCCCTACTAAGATTGTATTGTTATCGATCTCTCCTTTGATATCTTCCAGGAGTTTTTTTATGAATTTGGGTGCTCCTGCATTGGGTGCATATATGTTTACCAGGGTTATATCTTCTTGTTGTATTGATCCCTTTAGTATTATGAAGTGGCCTTCCTTATCTCTTGTTATGGCCTTCACTTTGAGGTCTATTTTGTCCGATATAAGTATTGCTACCCCAGCTTTCTTTTCCTTTCCATTTGCCTGAAAGATATTTTTCCATCCTTTCACTTTCAGTCTGTGTGAGTCCCTTCTAATGAGGTGGGTCTCTTGTAGACAGCAGATGTATGGGTCATGTTTTTTAATCCATTCAGCCACTCGATGTCTTTTGGTTGGAGCATTTAGTCCATTTACGTTTAAAGTTATTATTGAAAGGTACTTGTTTGTAGCCGTTTCTTTTTTTTGTGTGGCTGTTTTCTTTCTGAGCTTTTTATTTCTTCTTTTTACACCAGTCCCTTTAGCATTCCTTGCATTGCTGGCTTCGTGGTGATAAACTCCCTTAGCCTTTTTTTGTCTGTGAAGCTTCTTATTTCCCCTTCAAGTTTGAATGATAGCCTTGCTGGATAGAGTATTCTTGGATTCAGTCCTTTGCTTTGCATCACTTTGTAAATTTCCGTCCATTCTTTTCTGGCCTGATGTGTTTCTGTTGAGAAATCATTTGATAATCTAATGGGAGATGCCTTGTATGTAACTTTCTGTCTCTCTCTTGCAGCCTGTAAGATTCTCTCTTTGTCCCGAACATTTGCCATGGTAATTATGATGTGTTTTGGTGTGGGTCTTTTCGGGTTCACCTTGTGTGGGAATCTGTGGGCTTGTGTGACTTTTTTCTTCCCCACCTCAGGGAAGTTTTCTGATATTATTTCTTCGAGTCGGTTTTCTAATCCTTGTTCATCTATCTGTTGTTCTGGCACCACTATTATTCGTATGTTGTTTCGTTTCATGTTGTCCCAAAGCTCCCTTAGGCTCTCCTCCTGTCTTTTAATTTTTTTTCTCCAATTGCAGTACATTTTGGGTGTGTTTTGCTTCCTTGTCTTCTAATTCACAAATTCGGTCCTCCACTTCTCCTAGTCTACTGTTGATACTTTCAGTGGTGTTTTTTATTACAGCTATATCACTCTTCATTTCTTCTTGCGTCTTAAGTTGTTGATTTTTTAATCTGTTCTTACTAGCTTCTTCCATATGTTATTGACTTTTTTCATCTGTTTCTTCTTGCTTCTTGCATAGGTAGTTGAATTTTTCATCTGTTTCTTCTAGCTTCTTGCAGAATTAGGGCATAAGGAAGAAAGAAGAGAAAAAGATAAAAGAGATAAAAGAAAAGAAAAGAAAAGTAGGGAAGAAAAAAAGAGTGCAAAAATGAAATTTGGAAAAAAGAGGTGGATTGAAAAGAGAAAAAAAAAGAGCGAAAAGAGAGAATGAAGTAGAAGAGGGGAAGAGGCTATGTGTATGAGGAGAAAACTCCTATAGAATTGCCACTAATTCCAACAAATTCCAGCAACAGCTCCCTGGAGAGGAATGCAAACTAGAAACAACCAATAATATCAAGAGAGGCAAGGGAAAACAGAAGCACAAAAATAACCGGCGAGGGGCGGGGGGGGGGTGGGTGGCGGAGGAGGGAGGGGAAAAAACAGCAGGAGAAAAGCAAAAGCAAAAGCAAAACAGCCTCACAACCGGTCCTAAAAAGCACACACACACACACACACACAGACACAAAAAAACAAACAACAACAACAACAACAAAAGCCAATATACTAAAAAATCAAGCAAACAGCAACAAAACAATAGAAAGATAAAAGAAGAAAAAAAAAATTTGGATAGTGAAGAAAGATAAGGGATATGTGTATAAGGATTTAGAGCAGTGGATTGGAAATAGGATATATAAGTAGGATGAAATTTTGACAGGACGTAAACAGAAGGAATAGGGAAAATCTAAAGCAGGAATAGGGTAAGAGAAACAGGACAACAAAAGGGGAAAAGTGAGGGAGAGGGTTTTAGCATAGAGGTAAAATTGAGGTAGGGAAAATTGATGTTAAAGGAATGATGAAAATAGAATAGAGAACACTAATCCCCAAATAAAATAAAGAGAAAATAAAATGGCACTTTAAAAAATGGTAAAATGGTAGCAGTAATAATACTGGTTAAAAATAAAATGTAGTAATTAAAAGGGTAAAATCAGGTGATGGAAAAAGAAGAACAAAAATTGGTTTCTTAGTTAAAAGGTGAAAAAAGAAAAAAGAAGAAAAAAAATTGCAGTAGTGAAGGTCCTTCGGTTCTTCTACTCGTCAGTCTGGCTCGCCTTAGTCCTGTCAGGTATTCAGGAGAGTGTTGAATTTCCCTGTGATACACTGTTCCTCTGTGTTGTAAACCACAGTCCTGATTTTAAAGCAGGCCGTATTTGTGTCCCAGACTGCCTTAACTTGTATTTAGCTAAGAGTCAGATTGTGGCTCAGCCTCTGGGTGGCAGTGTTTTTGGGTTGGCCTCTGAGGCTATAGGGCCTCTGAGGCTATAGGGCCTCTCTGTCCAGTAGCTTGGGTTTATCGTCTCTATTGCACTTAAAACTGGTGTGGGGAAGTCCACTGCCCAGAGCTGCTTCCTTAATAGTTACCTGCTCTGTGTTGTTGCTGGGATTGAAAATCCCTCTATAGGCCAGACCCTGTTAACTCCCAGGGACTGATCCGATTATTTAGTACTTGATCTCATTCAGGGTGGAATCTGGGTGTGGCTGTGCTCCTTGCCTGGTGGCTGGGGAGAGGAGTCTCACTCCCTGGAGAGAATGGCTGCCCCAGTCCTGGGCTCAGGGGTGTCTCAGCACTCAATTCGCTGCCACCTCTCCCGGCCCCGCCCCGCTCCTCAGTCTCTCCCCAGATTCCACTAGTCCGCACCTTCTCCCTCTCTTCAGCACAGGTGAGTGTCTGTATCCAAAATGTCTTATGAACTGGATTCAGTGAAAACAAACAAACAAACGCTGAACGCGGAAATATGGGAGGCTTAGTTTCTATAAGCTCTTCTCTGACCGGCACTGCATGGTCTGGTCAGCTCTTCAGGCTGCCCAGATTAGGCTCAGTCCTCCGTGAACACAGAACCCAGATCTCAAATCCCCTGACGCCAGGAATCCCGTGGATCTCCTTTCCCCAGTCAGGGGCTGTGCCTGGCCCAAGGGTCACGGCTGTCTGCCATGTGGTCTCCCTCCGACCCTCTAGGCTCAGGGGTCTGGCAAACTTTCCTGCCCAAGTCCCTAGGGTTATTTTTTTACCTTTCCAGGGGAGTTCTTCCCTTCCCGGCTGCAAACCCTCTCACCACTCTATGTGTTTGTATGATTGTTTATGTGTGTATACACACGTGTGTGTGTGTGTGTGTGTGTGTGTGTGTGTGTGTGTGTGTGTGACAGACCAGCGTCAGCTGCACAGCGCACAGAGAACATTGAGTAGCCTCCAGACTCAGGCTGTCTGCCTAACTTCACACACCTGCCCCACCCCCACTGCCCATGGCATCCTGGGCCCTTTCGCTCACCCTTCAGTGGTTGAGGTCCCACACTAGCTCCTTGCACCTGGTAAAGAGCTTGGGACCTGATTGCCTGTGGGTTCCCCATAGCAGCCAGGGCCTTTCTGAGCTCTACATGCTGCCCACAGTAGTTGGGCTGGCACCTGCCCATTAGTGGACCAGACTCTCTCCTCTTCATTTCCCTCTCTCCCACGGCCTCACCCAGAATTCCCTGAACAAAGTTTGACACATCAGAAGTGCTCAGTCAGAGGTTCCCAGCTCACTCCACGTCCCTTTGGTGAAATCAGCTTAGCCTCTAGTGCAGTGGTTCTCAACCTTGGCTGCACATTAGAATCACCTGGGCATCTTTTTCAAATCCTGATTTCTGGGCCTCATCCTCCAGAAATTCTGTTTCTTTGTTATGGGGTGGGGCTACAACATTAGTAACAAACAGCATTTCTGGAGGATGAGGCCCAGAAATCAGGATTTTAAAAAGATGCCCAGGTGATTCTAATGTGCAGCCAAGGTTGAGAACCACTGCATGGGGGAAACTCTGAATAACTCTTTCCTCTCACAGGAATCCTTTGGTTTATGGAAGGAAAAAACGTCTCAATGTTTCTCTAGTGGTTCCCAGCGCTCCTTGACTTTGGGGAATCTTTTCAGGCCCAGTAAATGTAGCTCCTGTGGAGTTTGTGGAACTGGAAAAGCAGGCTGTACTGTCCAACCTGAAGCAGAAGTACCCAACTGCACTTTCAAACCCCAGGTGGTTACTGGAGCCCATACCCAGGAAAGGGGGAAAGGATATATTCCTGGTAGGAATCCCACAGCACCTGTCCCCTAGGGGCAGGAGGACTCCGCAGGAAGTTCACTGAGAATCCAGCTGAATCATGACCATCAACGGGCCATCATGCCGCAGATGTAGAACTGAATTGGCACCACCGTGGAGAACACTACCCACCATCTGCTGTTCAACTAAACAGATTGCTGTGCCCAGAAGTAGGCGACTGTCCTTGTGAGATGCCTCTCTGAGCTCATTGACTGTCTCAAGGACTCTGAGCTTTAGGGAAAAGGGAAAGCTGCTAGGAAAGATCTTGGTGCTATCACTCATTTTGGCCCTGCTTATTCCTGCAATGTACAAAGAGAAATGTTTTAGGAGAATGGGTTAGTGTTTAGGACTCCCTTATACAGTCTCCCCCTCTCTGTGTGGTCAAACTCCGAGAACACTTCAGGAGCACCCAGGTGTCATTGTGGGAGGTCTGGGAGCGGGCACTGAATGACTGCCATTGCCAGAGGGTGACCAGCAGGGATGAGCTCATTCACCTTGAGGGAGACACCAGACTTTGAAAGAAAACACCTGTCTGTCCTGGCCAGTGACTGGTCTGCTGTAAAAGTCTCCCTTGGCTCATGAGGGCTTGTATTACACATGTTGTATCACTACCTCGTGACACAGGAACAGATCTGAAGTACAGCTCTGATGGAAAAGTGATGGGTAGAGGTTTTGTTTTTTGTTTGTTTGTTTGTTTTTTTCTGTGTGAGCAATCTTTATTTGGGTCCCTACTAGCAGGGTTAGTAATGGTTGTTACTGGTGAGGATGATGGGCTTTCTCCCATACGTTGACTGGAATGGCCCATCTTCTGAGCCAGACTGCCTCTGTCATACACCGCTTAGCAGATGGAGTGGCCAGGTTCTAGGTGGACCTCTCTTCAAGGCCCCTGGAACTTGAGCTAGAGATACTCAGATGCTGATCAGAAACTTCCTGGCATCATAGGGGGGCCCGTGAGTAAAGACCCTCCTGTTTCAAGTTGCATGACTAATGTAAGGTGATTCCACCAAGGTCAGGAGCCAGGCAGTTCTGTCTCCTGTCCAGTAGGCAAGGCTCAGGGGACCAGATCTTCCTGGGCTTGCCTCAGGACTAACTAGCCAGTTCCTTGTCTGAGTATGTGAAAAGGAAAGAGGACAATGGGAACAAAAGCCTGTCCAGGCCAGGATTTCTAGTCTCCTCAGGCTCATCTGACGAGATGTGTGGCACGGAAACAGAAGAACACGGACTCACAAATATCATTGTGCTGTTTATTTTCATTCATGGAGTTTTGCCTTTCTTTATTAAAGCCTACATGGATTCGTGGGTACAAACTGGTGATTGTTTTCTGTCACCTGTGATCGTATAGGCCTGCATTGCCCTTGAACTGCTCACAGAGTGAACAGTTTCCATATACGGAGTCGTCCCCCTCCTAGTCCTTATCAGGTTCCTTGGGCTGGGTCATGACTGAAAGGTCAGCCATTGCCAGGGTTCAACCCCAGCAGGTCCAGGGGTTCCCAACGGCATAGACGGAGTCGGCGAAGAAGGAAGGACACGGAGACAGTGTTCAGTTGATCAGCAGCCTAGCCAGGATCTCCAGCCAAGTTCTGGTCTGGATCTCCAGAGAGGTTCTGGTGTTTATTGTCTTGTTACATCAGTATTAATACCAGTTGATTTTAATCCTGTCAATTTCTATTACAAAGGTTAGGGCGTTTCTTATCTCCATTCCAGGGAGTAAAGATTATGTAGCTTAAGCATGATTGCTTGTAGTTAAAGTGATTAACTACCCGCCTGGCACTTAGTTAAGGAGTTTCATCCCCTCCCTAACTTCAGGGAAAAATCCCTACCTGGGGAAACAACCTTTCTCAGAGAGGTGACCCTGGTTAAAACACACAGCGCTAAGGGGAGCAAACATATTAAGAACAGTATGCTATATACGCCAGGTCCCTTGAAACATATGCTGTGCAGATGTTTCTTTCCTGCAGCGACTGTGTCAAGCAGCAAGGATGGACCGGCTTCCGGCAAATTCCCCCTTTTTTATTTTTTAAATGATAGTGCTTGCAAATCAGTGGCCACCTCTCAGATTGGGCCGTTTAAAACTCGGGAGAAGACTGGCAAGCAATGACAGTGAGCATAACTATAAACATAGTGGATGGATTGCACAAGGAGCCCCATTCCTGAAGAAGGTTGCCAGCCTCTTCAGTCAAGGGATTACAGCTGTCCTCAAGTTGTGGGTTTGATTGTCTTTGTTGGTCTGGCTAGCGGGCGGCATCACTGGCGACAGGCTTCCCGAAGCGTCAGCAAGTTGAAGGGCTGCATCAAAGGGTCCATCAGGGCCGTGGTTGATGGTGGTGTCGATGTCCGAGGAGGAGTAAGCTGTGCCCTCTGGATCCAGCTGATATGGAAAATGGAGGGTAGTAGAAAAAGAAGAGAAAGCAAAAGAACTACAAGGCATGGAAGTGTTTAGAAAAAAGAGGGAGAAGAAAGGGAAGAAGGCAGCATCCTGACACAGCCCTTTCCTTCAGCTTCCCCTTTCCCTGTGGTCCCAGGTAGAAATGGGAAACAAGTCCTGTTGCAGTGAGAGGGCAGCTGCTGTCAGCCAGTCTCTGTCTTTACCTGGGTCCCGATCTGAGCTGGGCATGGGAAGCAGGAAGCAGCCATGGGGACAGGAGACCTTCCTCAGAAGGGGCGAGTGTTCAAGCCCCTGCACCATTGGGGAGGGGGGTCTGTGCCCCACCTTTGTTGCACCCCAAGTTTTCTCCTACTGGCCCCCGACTGTGCCTGTCTTAGGTTGCCCCACCCTGTGGAGTCTTACCCGTCGTTGACTACCAGCCATCTCTGGGCCAAGTAGGGTGATGTGAGGTTCAATTTTGTCTCCTTGATAGCCTATGTCCCTCTGGCCTCCATGCCCAGCAACTGCCTTTGGATTCCCTCGCCTGCTGGCGGGGCTCTGGCATTGATCATAGGGAACTCAGGTTTCTTCTCTAGAGAGGGCCCAGCTTACGCCATTGGGCCAGAGACAGATCCATGGTACCAGCCACCACGAGGCTTCAACCTCAGCATGAACAGAGAGCTCAGGCAACAGCTATGGGCAATTGGATTGTAAGAAGAGGGTCCCTCTTGGCACAAGGGTAAGAGGCGCCAATATGGGACAAAGGAGAGTCCTGGAACAGGGCTTTCTCAGCAAAGGATGTCAGGCTCTTGGCACAAGACAACTCCATGTATGGGGCATATACCAAACACCCCTAGTCACGGCATAAAAGGGAGGTGCCCTTCCTGGAACAGTAGGGTAGGGATATTCTAGAAAACGCTGTGTTCAGCAAAGAAGGAGAAAGGCCAAAGAACCAGCAAACAAGTAGTTAGATTTTTAAAAAAGGAAAAAGGAAAGGAGATGTGGGGCAAAGCTGGGACATGTGGAAAGACAAAACGGAGGCACATGTGATCCTCCCAATGGACAGATTGTTCCAGCTCAGGGCTGCACAGCTGCTGCAGACGGGCACCGGTCAGGTGTGCTATGATGAGGCAGAGATGGCGGGCGGTGAGACATAAGTTCGGACTAGACGGTCTGGAATCCACACAGGTGAGTCTGCGTCCTGTGGAAATATACAAGCATATCCTCTCCCCTGGGTTAAAAGTACATCAGGTCCCTTCCAGGCTCCTGTAAGCAAGTCTCTCCATTTGATGAGGGCTTTAGGTTTAGTTAGATCAGGGTTCCAATGCCTGTGCATTGGGGAATTTCCCTCAGAATCTACATTTCGTATATTAATTACAAATAGAGTATGTTGTAGAACATGATGAGGAGAGGAATATTTAAACTCATTTTCTTGTAATATTTTGTAACAGGAGTAAATCAAACACCGCTGGGGCTATATAATAGAACTCACATTTGAGATAAGATATCTCTTCCCCATAATGTAAAGGGGATAGTTGTAATTACATAGGGACAGAATGTTCCTGAATGTTGATCTTCATCAGCCCAAGTTAAAATCTGAGAACTCTTTTTTACATTAGATGCCTTGCCTAGTCCTACTAGGGAAGTGGAGGTGGTGTGCGTGGGCCATGAAGGGGGCCAATCCTTCCCTGCTATGCAGGAAATATCTGCTCCTGTATCCAATAGACCTTCAATTGGTTTCCCCTGAATTTGTAAAAATTTTGTAGGTCTAGTAGCATGGATTTCTTGTATCCAAAATGCTGCATCACTAGATCCAAAGCCTCCGGCCCCTCTAGCTTTCTGAGTAACAGCTGTCCCTATTTTATGTATTGGTAAGAGGATTAATTGGGCAATTCTCTGGTTGGGCTGAATCTGTATAGTTGTGGTGGGTGGGGAAAGTAAAATCTGTATTTCGCCTGTGTAGTAGTCTGCATCAACAACTCCTGGGATGACTAAGATCCCCTGTAACGAGGTGGAGCTCCGTCCTAATATTAAACCTATGGTTCCCTCAGGCAGCGGCCCAGACACTCCTGTAGGAATGGCTGCTACTGGCGAGTCTGGGGTTAGTATTGTGTGGGTGGTTAGGTGGAGGTCCAATCCTGCACCGCCTGGGGTTGCCCTGAAGAGGTCACTGACTGATTGAAATTTGCAAAGGGGTTGAGGGTTGATGCCCCTATTATTGCAGGGGCCTGGGGCTGGCCCCTTCTCAAGTTTCCCAATTGAGGTGATGGGATATAACCTCCTTGGGAGCTATTTGTAGAGTTGAAAGTCCGACCATTTTTATGGTATCTTGATCTACATTCCTTTGCCCAATGGAATCCTTTCTGACATCGGGGACAAACGGTTTTTGGAGGATTAATATTATTCCCTAATGTATTTCCAGGCTGTGGAGGAGCTTGCCATCTGGCCTGAGTATTATTATTTTTATTTGGGCATTCTCTGCTAAAGTGCCCAGATAAGCCACAAGAGTAGCAGTTCATATTTCTTTTATTACCTGTACTATTGCTGGCTTGTCCTATACCCTGTACATATTGAGGGTATGTCTCCCCTTTGAGAGCTGCAGCTATAGCTACACCCTGTATAAATGCTGGACTTACATCAGCACACTGTTTTATAAAATCCTTTATAGTTCCTGTTCTGAGAATCAGCCTTAATAAAGCCTGACAGGTATTATTAGCATTTTCAAAAGCCAGTTGTTTGATTAGGATATCGGCTGCCTCTTTGTTATTGATTACTCTCTTGACTGCCTGCATGAGGCGAGAAAGGAAATCCTGATATGGTTCCTCGACCTTCTGTTTAACCTCTGTAAGGGTGGTTGTTTTTCCTGCTGTATAAGGTAGGGATTTCCAGGCACTTACTGCACAACTGGTTACTTTGGTAAGTGCCTCTGTGGGCATATTCATTTGCTCCTCAGCCGTGTTAAAATCACCTTCTCCTAATATCATGTCTAGGGTTATTCCTTTTCTGGATTTTTCGCTGGTGGCTACAGCTTTCTTAGCAAGATCTTCATATTCAGTTTTCCATAATAAGTAATCGCCTCCTGAGAGACAGGATTTACAAACCTGTGACCAATCATAAGGAGTCATCCATTTACTGGCTAGGGTTTTTACCAAGGTTTGTGTGTAAGGAGCTAGAGGTCCATATTCAGAGCAGGCCAATTTTAATTCTTTAAGTACTTTGTAAGGTATAGGCTCCAAGGTGGGGTTTCTATTCCCAACAGACTCATTCTCATATGTAACTGGGAAGCAGAGTGAGAATTCAAGATCTCCATTAGCTTCAGCTTCTCTTATCGCCCTTTGAAATTTAGACATGGAGCTCATAGGAGCCACAGGACCTGGTTTAGGCTTCCTTTCTAATTTGGGGAGCCTGTTTTGAATGGGAGGGCCTCTCTCCTCTCTACTGACTGGAAAGGACCAATGGTCATGTTTATGATACTTATTCTCCTCCCGATCAGTAGGCCTAGCTAAATTGCTTTTAGATTGAGCTGAAGACAATAATGATGTATCCTCTCTGGGTGGAGCCGGGGGACTATTTAAATTTTGAGAAAGTTCAACCGTTTTTGCCTCTGGTGCCAAGGTTTCACAAATTGAATTCCAGAGAGAAAAGGTATCTGCCGGGACCTTCTCAGATCCATGGTAGCTGTAATAGTTCTGTAATTGCTCTCCTACTTTAGTCCAAGTTTCTAAATTAACAGTTCCATCCTCAGGAAGCCATTGACATACGTCTTCTATAAAACTTTCTGTCTGACTGGGAGTAACCTTAACTCCTCTGCTACCAAGCATAGGCGTTAAAAGATTAATACAGAGTCTTTTTTCTTTAGACTCAGTATGACCCATCCTGTCAATCTAAGTTCTGTACTAACTACCCGCTTACCCTACTTATTCTCTATGGGGGGTGGGGGGGTCTGCAGCACCCTATGGTGCAGTCCTATCTGTCCCAAGTACGGGGGGACTTACCTAAGGGTCCCTATTCGGGCGCCAGATGCCGGGTTCCAACCCCAGCAGGTCCAGGGGTTCCCAAAGGCGTAGACGGAGTCGGCGAAGAAGGAAGGACACGGAGACAGTGTTCAGTTGATCAGCAGCCTAGCCAGAATCTCCAGCCAAGTTCTGGTCTGGATCTCCAGAGAGGTTCTGGTGTTTATTGTCTTGTTACATCCGTATTTATACCAGTTGATTTTAATCCTGTCAATTTCTATTACAAAGGTTAGGGCGTTTCTTATCTCCATTCCAGGGAGTAAAGATTATGTAGCTTAAGCATGATTGTTTGTAGTTAAAGTGATTAACTACCCGCCTGGCACTTAGTTAAGGAGTTTCATCTCCTCCCTAACTTCAGGGAAAAATCCCTACCTGGGGAAACAACCTTTCTCAGAGAGGTTACCTTGGTTAAAACACACAGTGCTAAGGGGAGCAAACATATTAAGAACAGTGTGCTATATACGCCAGGTCCCTTGAAACATATGCTGTGCAGATGTTTCTTTCCTGCAGCGACTGTGTCAAGCAGCAAGGATGGACTGGCTTCCGGCAAGGCATCACCATATAAATACCAGGTGTTGTTCAAATACATCATCAAATCATATAGTGTGTGATTTAGGGGGCTAGAGGTCAGAGCCCCTGTGCCAGCCATTCAGGCAATAGCAGGGGAACAAGCATGCCATTCCCATATATGCCCTCCCCACCTGGACCACCTGCCTCACTTTCACACCTGACCTCAATGGCACTGTTCATGAGCAGCAGAACTGAGAACTTGAATGAGCAGGTGGCACTCGGTCCCTGAGGATTGCGTGATTTCCTTTTGCTCAACTTCTTCAATGCCTTTTTCATGCTGAATTCTTTCTTCCTGAGTGTCTGCTATGGGGCAGCCTCTTGTTTCTCTGCGGAGGAGTTGAGGTGGTATCTGGCCAAGTATGATTCATCTGGTTTCCTTTTGTCTTGATGTTCTGGACGAGCCAAGGTTTGTCTTTCTGGAATTGCTGTTTCTGTACACCTGAAACAACATTAATTCAGTAATTCTGGGAGGAAAAATATATCTACTTGATATTAACTGGCTTCTCAGAATCTTTAGTCATCCCTGCAGGTTATGTCTAAGGGGGTTACAGTTTCATATGGAAATCTGTACTTTCTCACCTTTGGAAAAATACTATCTCATGTGAAAAAGAGTTATCCCCTGAAATGAAACCCTTTCAGTATATCATTCTTCTGCACCTACTAAGAAGATGTTTGAGTAACAGAGAACATGGGACATGGGAGGACTTTCTACTTTACCATCATCCTGTTCCCTGGAGAACTGCCTGGGCATATTTTGCTGAATCCGATTCAGCAAGCGGATGGATGAACGTCTTCAGGCTGTCAGATTCAAGGACTTGCTCCTTGCCCCTTCGGCAAAGAACCTCACATTGGAAAAGATCTTTCTCAGTTATCCTGGGGTCTCCAGCATCATTCCAGTGCACAGACATGGAGGCATCATCCTCCACTATCCCCCAAAGCATTCTTGGGAAGGACAGTCCCAGAAGGTCATTGTTTCCTTCCAATTTGGCAGCATGTTGGCTTGGGTCCTCTGGTTATAGGTTGTCTTGGCACCCTGCTTGGTACCTGTGTCTCTCCAACACCTGTGATAGGATCAGCTTGGCTCCGTGCATCTCATGGGTACTCGGACTTGGCATGGAGATGCTCTACATTAAAAAGCATTGACTACTCTAATCCTATCCCTGAGCAGGGGGGTCACAGCACGGATGCCCAATATATACTGCCCTCCAAATTCTTGAGCAGGGGTGGGCAAACTTTTTGACTCGAGGGCCACAATGGGTTCTTAAACTGGACCGGAGGGCCGGAACAAAAGCATGGATGGAGTGTTTGTGTGAACTAATATAAATTCAAAGTAAACATCATTACATAAAAGGGTACGATCTTTTTTTTTAGTTTTATTCATTTCAAATGGACTGGTTCCGGCCCGCGGGCCATAGTTTGCCCACGGCTGTTCCAGAGTCTCAGCCATGGGGCCACCAGATGCTTAAGTCATGTGATTTCCCAAAGATGGCTCACAGCTGCTCTGGAGTTTGGGCCCTGGATAAGTGTGGGGGAGTGGATGTGTATAGGGCCCCCAGGTTCTCTATTTCCAAAAAGCACAGAAAAATTGGGTTCAGGATACCAGAAAGAACTCTCATCTGCTGCCAGGGAGATTGTTTCTTGTTGATAGTTCACTGGATGTGTTGAGAGGTCATGAGTCTATCTCTCTTTCATCCCTAGAGAGGGAGAGGCCTATTGATGGCCTCTTTGATAGCTCAAGGTCAAGGCCTTGCTTAGTCCTAGCTTGGCTACCACCAAGAATGCCGGGGTCAGATGGGCCCCTGGGGGACTGTACCTCCCAGAAAATGGTGGTTGGCCCCATCTCAGCAGGTAGCCCCCCTGTCCAATGCACCCTCCACAAGCATGCTTCTTTGGTCTCTTCCAGCTACTCTTGCTGGTTGCTGGGTCCTGCTCACATGAGCCCAAACGAAGAGTCCTGCTTTATTACCCCGGGTCAAGTTGTCCCTAGAGTAGGGTGTGTTCCTGTATAGGTGGGGGTACAAGCAGTGTCACCTTTCCACGGTACCCTTCTATCTCCCTTTTTAGAGTATTAAGACCAAAGTTGGTAGTTAGACCACCTCAAACAGATAGAGAACATGGATCACAAAAACCACTGTAGTATCCTCTCCTCTGTGGTGAAGATGACTTGCATTTGACTTTAGTCACATCCCACACCCAGGATCTCATCTATGTTCAAGTACATAGCCATGATTATTTTCATATCTGCTTCATTCAGTCACGGCTACCTAAACATGTTGGAATTTTCCTTTTTAGTGAGTCTGTGTCCTTGTCCCATGAGTCCTTGTCCCATGTCTTGCACTAAGTGGTGTAATTTGTGCTCTCTGAGGGTCCATCCTTTGTTTCTAAAAGTGGAGTGCAAAGGCATTTGGGAACAGAATCCCCCCAAGTGCCCCTAGCCTAAGGACTGGATCCTTAATGGAGCCCCTGGGTGAGGGGTGGGCAAACTTTTTGACTCGAGGGCCTCAATGGGTTCTTAAACTGGACCGGAGGGCCGGAACAAAAGCATGGATGGAGTGTTTGTGTGAACTAATATAAATTCAAAGTAAGCATCATTACATAAAAGGGTACCGTCTTTTTTGTTTTTAGTTTTATTCATTTTAAAGGGGCCGGATCTGGCCCGCGGTCCGTAGTTTGCCCACGGCTGGTCTAGATTCAGGCTCAGTCCATGGTCTCTGTGCCTCTAAACAGGATTACAGAGCATTCATGCACAAAGTCAGTATATTCTTGGAGGATATGCCCTAGAGCAACAGTTCTCAACCTGTGGGTTGCGACCCCTTTGTGGGTCGAAAGACCCTTTCACAGGGGTCTCCTAAAACCATCAGAAAACACATATATAATTACATATTGTTTTTGTGATTAATCACTATGCTTTAAGTATGTTCAATTTGTAACAATGAAAATACACCCTGCATATCAGATATTTACATTACGATTCATAACAGTAGCAAAATTATAGTTATGAAGTAGCAACGAAAATAATTTTATGGTTGGGGGTCACCACAACATGAGGAACTGTATTAAAGTGTCACGGCATTAGGAAGGTTGAGAACCACTGCCCTAGAGGATAGGTGTTGGTGGGTTCAGGGTGGGGGTGGGGGGCTCCTAGTGTCTCTGGAAAAGCAGCCAGCTCCTTTTAGTTGCCTACCAAACATTGTTTCTTAAATGAGTTCTTTAAAGGCTGAAAAGATTTCCTTGTGCACTTTGCTAGCTCATGCCTCTACCGATTACTTATATGAAGGGACTTGTCCATTTTATGGGAGGGAAATTGGAGAGAGGGTTTGGAAACCACAATCTGGAATTTGGTGGAGAGAGGGTGTTTATTTGTTATGATTAAGGCACCCTTGCATCCCAAGGCTTCTGTAGGACCATTAGCTAATGTTCTTTGAAGCAAGAGCAACTGAATTTCCACTGAGGTGAAGAATCTAGAACATCAGGCTCATCTTTTCCTTTGAAGATGAAATACCCAATTTGCTGACTTCCGTGGAGTTGAAGAAAGCCATTATGAAACTGGCCTTCCTCGATTAAGTCTGCTGGGTCCCAGAAATTCACCCATTGGTACCCTGGCCACCAGTCAGACAGTCTCTATTAGGCAACATGTTCAGGACCCTTTGAGAAAGGAGAACAAACCTAGAGGAATCACAATACCTGATATCAAGCTATGCTATAAGGCCATTGTAATCAAAACAACTGGTAATGACAGAACAGCAGGCATATGGATCAATGGAACACAACAGAGAGCCCAAACGTCAACCCACACCTACACTGTGAACTGATATTTGACAAAGGGGGCAACAGCATACAATGAGGTGAAGACAGTCTCTTCATTAGTAAATGGTATTGGGAAACTTGGATGGGTACATGTGAAACAATGAAATGAAACCACCAACTTATACCATTCAGAAGAATACATTCAAAATGAATAAAAGACTTAAATGTAAGTCATGAAACCATAAAAATCCTGTAAGAAAACATAGGCAGTAAACTCTCAGACATTACACATAGCAATATTTTTTGCTGATATGTCACACAGGGCAAGGGAAACAAAGGAAAATATAAACAAATGGGACTACATCAAACTAAAAAGCTTCTGCACAGCAAAGGGTACCGGCAACAACATGAAAAGAGAAGCCTCTGCATGGGAGAACATATTTGCCAAAGATACATCTGATAAGGGGTGAATCTCCAAAATATATAAAGTACTCATACAGTTCAACCAAAGAAGACAAACAATGCAATTTAAAAGTGGGCAGAGGTCTTGAGTAGATATTTCTCTAAAGAGGACATACAAATGGATGAGACAAGAAAAAATGCTCAATTTCACCCATCATCAGAGATATGCAAATTCAAATGACAGTGAGGTACCACCTCACAACTACCAGAATGGCTACCATCAATAAATCAACAAACAAAAAGTGCTAGTGAGGATGTGGAGGAAAAGGAACCCTTGTATACTATTAGTGGAAATGCAGACAGGTGCAACCACTATGGAAGACTGTGTGGAGTTTCCTAAAGTAATGAAACATAAAGCTGCCATTTGACACAGTGATCCCACTTCTAGGAATATATCTTAAGAAGCCTGAACCACCGATCACAAAGAATATATGCAGTCCTATGTTCAAAGAGCATTATTTACAACTAGAGGCCCAGTGCACAAAACTCGATCACCGTAGGGGGCGGCCCTCAGCCAGGCCTGCACCCTCTTGCAGTCCGGGACCCCTCACTCTTTACCACCCACCTGATTGCTGCTCTTTACTGCCTCCATGGAGGCAGGAGAGGTTGCTGCCACCACTGATGCACTCGCCACTGATGCACTGGCTGAACCGAGCTCCCCCTGTGGGAGAGCACTGACCAACAGGGGGTCAGCTCCTGTGTTGTCTGTCCCCTAGTGGTCAGGGCACGTCATAGTGACTGGTTGTTCCAGCATTCAGTCAATTTGCATATTAGGCTTTTATTATGTAGGATAGCCAAGAGCTGAAAACAGTGCAGATGCCCATCAATAGAAGGGTGAATAAAAAAACAATGGTATATTTTCATAATGGAATACTACCTGGCATGAAAAGAGAAGGAATTCTTAACTTTTGAGACAGCATGTATGGATCTGGAGATTATTATACTCAGTGAAAGAAGCCAGTCAGAGAAAGAGAAAAACTATATGACCTCACTTATGTGTGGAATCTAGTGAACATTATCTGTCGAACAAAATAGAAACACAGGCATGAAGACATGGAACAGACTGACAGCGGTCAGAGGGGATGGGGGAGAGAGGGATTGGATGAAACTAACTGAAGGGATTAGCCAAAGGACATCCATGAACACAGATGGCAATGTGGTGAAGGCCAGAGGGTGCAGGGAAGACAGGTGCTATGTGAACAGGGTCAAAAGAAGGGAAAATATGGTATCTGTAATAGTGTCAAAAATAAAATAAAAACTTCTTGAAAGTATATTCCTATTTACAGTTATTTCTTAATAGAAAATAAATAAGGGGCTATTGCTCTCAGATGGGATGGAGGGTGAGCTATGGGAGAGCAGGGTCATTCTGAAGGGAGTAGGGAGCCTCTGTGAAAGGTTGAGGGCAGGAGATTCTGTGCAGCCTTAGAAGGAGGCTGCACTGATAAGCAAGTCAGCAGATCATGATTCATGGATGGACAGGAGGCACCCAAGGGAAGACCAGGGGAAGGGTGTTGTCATGAGGGAAAATGCTGGGACGAGGCAGAAATCCTGGCCCCGGGAAGACTGAGATATCAATAAACCTCCGACAATCTCCAAATTATGCTTTATTCTCACTGTCACCTTCCTTCCTTAGGCCTGCTCTTGCCTGGGCCCCAGGGTTCTACTAATTGTCATCTGAAAGAGTTCATTCATACTTAGAGGACAGATTAATTGTGAGGCAGAAGGTGGGCCATGGGCTAGAAAGGCAGGAAATATCATGGACTCCTGATGAATTCAGGCAAGGGGTCAAGACTCCACGATGCCACTTACTAGCCATGTATTCTTGGGAAAATTAGCAGGCCCAATGGGCATCAGGTTCTTCCTCTGTGAAGTAAGTGGGTCTGATAAGCCCTGTCTTATAGGACTGCAGGGATGTGTGGAGTGTTTGTAAACCACCGTGCACAGTACCTAGTGGAGACTGAATCTGTAATGAATGGCAGTTATTTCTAATATCGTTTTTATCCCAGAGACTTCCACTCTCGCCTCTGGCACTGTGATTACTTGTTTGTTATTAAGGTCATATTAGAGAATGTGCAGTTCAGTTGGGCACAGAACACCCAGTCGGCCAAAGAGGATACCCAATTCATGGATGTATGCTGACATTCAGGTGTGGGGAGCCTTCCCAGCTGGACACACACAAAGATGCCAAAAAGAGAATCTACTTACAACTCTTTCCCTCTGTCCAAGCTGCTCTTTCATCCAAACAAATGCTTTCATTCATTTCACCCCCACCCAAAATCTACCCCTTGATAATGATTGGCCAGAGTACACTCAAGATCATTAACATTTAATCCCAATTAGGCTCTCCCAGGCCATCATGTTTCTCATGGCTCAGTAACTCTATTTCTGTAGAAATCTGTGCAGATGATGGGTATAACACGCCTAGTGCTCATACTGTCCAATGGCACAGTGTCTGCGTGGCTCATGCCATGCACATCATTTTTAAATTAAGGTATTACATATGAGTCCTTATCCACCCATTGCCCTCCTCCAGCCCCCCACTCATGCCATCACCCCCCTGGCGTCTGTGTCCATTGGTTAGGCCTATATGCTTCATACAAGTCCTTTGGTTGATCTCTCCCCCTTACCTCCACCCTCCCCTACCTTCCCTCTGAGGTTTGATGGTCAGATCGATGCTTCTCTGTATTTGGATGTTTTTGTCCATCCATTTGTTGTTCATTATATTCCATATATAAGTGAGATCATGTGATAATTATCTTTCTCTGACTGGCTTATTTGGCTTAACATAATGCTCTCCAGTTCCACCATGCTGTTGCAACTACGCTGCGGTAAAAATGAAGGCCATTCAAAATTGAGTGCTGTTCCCTGGAGGCCCACCACCTCACCTGTTCTGTTACTTGTTTGTAAGATTTAGGGGACACCTAACCCCTCCCTTATATGACTATAGCTCCTACACTATCATCCTGTGGGTGGGTGTGCCCTGCTTATGTTGGTGTCCCCACTACTAACACAGGATCTTCCAGAGGACATAGGCTCAGTGAATGTCTGGGGATTAAATGAACCACTGAGCAGGGGTCGTCTTTATGCAGATGAAATCCCTCCACTTTCTTGCCGGAACCAAGGATCCTTCGATAAGTTGTTTCATGCAAAGACAGACGAGAAGAGATAAGAATCAAAAATTAACAACCTTTTGCTATTATTTTTCTATTTATTAACTCCATTGCATGTACTGCCGAGTTCTTACACATTTCCAAGGAAATCCTTTTATAATGCCATGTTATCTATTTTGGGATCACAAACTAGGATGGAAAGTGTCCCAATTTTGGTTATACAATAGCAAATCTCTTACTCTTGAGCTGGACACGTAGAAATATATAATGTGATCAATGTCATTTACAAACTCACATGCTAAAAGTTTATGAAAGCTTCTATGAAAAGGGACATTCAAAAATTTCCTTAAAAATCGCAAAATAATAAATCACAAATTTCTCAATCATAATAGGAGCTCATACCTTTCCCTGGGCCTCACTATTAGTTTCTTCTCAAACATAGAGTTGAAAATTGGATGCACTTTCTGCCCAGCAAAAGAAGTTAATGCTCATGGGCCTGAAAAGTGCCTGGATTCAACTCTGGCTCAGGCATAGTGTCATTACTCAGGCCCTTCAAGCAGGGATGAAAGGGAATAGGGATCCCTGTCATTAACCCCGAGCACAAACTGGAGGGTGTTCAACATGGTAGTCTCTGCATGTGCTCGGGGACCCCACAGGAACTCATAGCATGCAGGATCACTATTGGGCACCTGGCGGTACAGCAGGTACTGTTCCTGGACCCAAATTTTGGTGATGAGCTCCCTGGGCTCCCCATAGAGCCAATGCTCCTTCCCATCATACACCCCTAGAACATTCAGTGCTGCCCAGACTTTTTCCTCAGGGGCACAATCACCCTCTGAGGCGATCACCCACAGAACTGTGACCAGGAGGCCTGTGTTGGGATATCTGTGCCCATCGCTCACCATCCCATCATAGCTGAGCCCCAAGGCAGTGGCCAGGACATAGGTGTGAGTACTGGGGTCCATTTCTTTCACAACAATACCAAAGCCCCACTGGATGCATTCAGTGGCTGCACTGAAGAGCTCAGGAAAGTGGTCCTGGTGCTCTTTGATGACACTACTCAGCATTTCTGCCTTGGTGGTCGGCTCCTTTGCACGATACTTAAGGAGTAGAAACTCCACCATTTCTACCATCTTCAAATGCAGTGCTTTGTGGAGCAAGGAATCGGCATCTTCATCAGGGCCTCCCTCAGTGTTTGGACCCTCCTCATCTTGGCTGCTGGAGCGCTCATCTTCAGCGTGTCTCCATGGAAAGGCTGCCATGGCATGGGGGGAGGCACCCTGAGGACTCTGGGGAGGACTTGGTGTCTCAGCAGCAGACACCTCCTCTAGGCTGTCTATAAACAGGACTGAGGGGGAGGAAGACCGAGAGGAGGAGAGAGACAGGGCCTCCTCCTCATCCTCCTCCTCCTCCTCCTCCTCCTGCATAGCCCAGAACAGTTCCTCTACCAACATGTCAGGGATCTCCATTGGGTCCAGATGGTCTTCCTCAGGCTTCCACGGCTCACTCATATGATGACCAGGCATGATGACTCGTGCTCGAACAGTGACCGAGTGTGGGCAGAAGATGGGCGATTAGGACCCACGGGCCTGGGGGAAGGGGAGTATGAGAGGCATGAGCTGAGAAACACACCCTAGGCGGCTCTGACAAAGGTGACTTCCAGGTCTTCCCTTTAGGGGTGTCCATGGGCCTCACAGGGCTCACTCCTGATCAGCCTGCCCACTAGGAGCCTGAAGTAGGAAGTGACATGACTGCTCAGGGTGTAGAAGGCACAGCGCAGGGTTCTGTAGCTGACGGTGGGGTGTGGAGGTGTCAGGCAATGTGGGGTCCCCTCTGACAGTGGTGGCGAGCCCATGGGGACATATTCATGGTCGGAACCTCACCTTAATTCCTAGCACTTCCTGGCCTCCTGCTGCTCTGTGACCTGAGAATATGTAGCATAAACCAAGGCCTTCACCTCCTTCTATCCGGGGGCTCTGCTGGTGGGAAAAACGGAGCACCTCAGGATGCACATGGCAATCACAGTCCTGGAACCCCAATGCTGACAGGAGGGGCAGCAGGACTCTGTGAGGTCCCCTCTGTTGTGGGTGGGAGGTTCCTCCTTGCACATGTAGGATCCTCACCCTTCCCCTGCCAGGGCCAGGCCCCTCACTGCCTTCTGCTGGCCTGAGGTCAAACTCTCAGAACAAGACCACACACACCTGACACTTGAGTGAAGAAAATGAGGGGGTCCCTCTCCCAGAGGATCAAGAAGGGGTGACTGAAGATTTGGGTCCATCTACGCTGGGTTAAGGCTCTGATCACTTCTCACCATGACGCACTGCAGGGTTTCAGACACTCTCTCTGCTGACTGAGCGCAATCTACTTAGACTTAGGGTGCACCTCCCTGAGATACAGGAGTAGGGAAGTGAGCTGAGGTAATCCAGGCCCTATTCCGAGTTTCCCCATTGCTGACAGAGGAGGCAGGGTAAGTCTGGGTTCCCATGTGCTCTGCTCCCCCTCAGTGTTCACCTTGATTCTTGGCAGGATCTGGGACTCGTCTCTCTGTTGACAAAATTTGGATCCTGGGGATGATACGACGTATGGTCTCACACCAAGGTCCTCACCTTCCTGAAAGCTCTGAGACAAAAGTGAACAGGAGCTCCATCTGCCCCCACCCCTGTCCAGGTTATCACAAAACTGACACCAGGGCCTGGGCCCATCCATTCCGGGTAGAGTTCCCGTAGTCTGGCCTCAGGATACTTGCCTTTCTTCCTGGCCAGGAATGGGTCTGAATCCAGCTGACTTGATTTCACCCTGAATAACTGTCCTCAGTGACAAAAGCTCAGGACGAGCAGGCATGTGGAAAGGGAGAGCATGTCACACCCAGGTACCCCTGCCTGGGGAATCTGGATGCTGAGGACAGGACACTCCCTGATGCTGAGGGCTCTCTTCTTTTCTCAGGGAGCTCATAGCTGCAGTTTCCCACAAGAAAGCATTCACAGCTTTATGACCCTTCCACAACCTCAGCTCATCTGTGCATGAACTGAAGCCATTCCCTCTGACCAAGGCCCTGTCCTTCCAGAGTGCCCTCAGACAAACGTGAGGAGGAACCACCTCTGCCGACCCATGCCAGGCCTTTCCCAGGGCTGACAACAGCACAGACTGGGTTCAGGGCACCCATTGTCTGGAGTGTGGTATCCTCTTTCCTCCCTGTGCTACCTAGGCTTACTCAGAGAGTGCCTGGGACCTTTCCCTTCTGCTGAACTGAGAGTGAATACTGCAGGCCATGCCCTCCATCTCTCTGAGACCTCCAAGGTGGATTTTAAGACACACCACATTGACTATCGTGCCGAGTGTGCCAGTTGTGCCTGCAGAGCCTAAGCCAGCCAGTCGCTGTGTTTACTGGGGTGGGAAGTACCATCATCCTGCCTCAAGACCCACACTTTAATTACCAGCATTGCCTGGCACACCTCCCACGTTGCCCTGAATCCAGAATCTTCAGGACAATTCCCTCGCCTCCCTTTGCCACTGCTAAGGTAGAAGTCTGGAAGCAACCCAAATCCACAGGCCTACCATGAGGCTTGCAGGTGCTGCTGGCAGGAACAGGCACACTGCGGACACTTACGGCTCTAGCCAAGCCTCAGGCATACAGACATCCAGGTGTGCTAGGGGGCTTCCTGAGTCCTACCTCGGGTCCTCACCTGGTATCCTGGCAGAGCCCTGCAGCCCCCTTCTTTGCCTACCTGGATCCTGACCCCTTAGAGCTCAGGGGGTGGAGTCCGCTTGTCTTCCTGCAGGATCCTCACCGTGACTCCTGGCTGGAGCTGGAACCTCCTGTCAACCTGAGAGGCCCAAGTCAGGAAGAGAGCAAGTGGTCATGGACCAGGGACTTCCAAGGGTTCACAGTAGGGGTAATGTGGGTCATCACTGTTGTAGTGTCCAGGGTCCCTCAGTCTTCCCTTTGCATGTTCACCTGGACTTGGGGCAAGACCCGGGTCCTCCCCTCTGCCACATATGTCATTCCCCTGAATTCCAAGGGCTGACATCAGGTCTGGGCTTCTGCGGTTCCTCTCTGCATGGTCATCCACCATAGGGCCTCCCAACACTTGAGCAGGGCAGACTTCTGTGGACTCCCCTCCAGTTAGGGTTCCTGGATTCCCCCAGTCCTCCCTGGGGGTCCTCACCTTGACTGTTCCCTCTGCCTACCTGAGACCCTGCTCCTTACACCGAACCCCAGAGCCTGTCAGACCCGGATGCAATAGTCAGGAAAAGCACCTTGACTCTGGGCAGTGCTTCTGCATCCCTTCTGTGGACCTGAGTGAGGCCTCACATGATTTACCAAGTTTCCAGTCTCCCTCTCACCTGCATGCGGAAGTCAGGAGACACCTCACAGGGTCATCTGACATGGACTCCTCCATGGCTAATATCAGGGGAGGCCCTTTATGGGTTCCCCTAAATTGTGGGGTCCTGGTCCCCATCTTCTCTTCTTCAGCGGACTTGTGGCACTGCTCCTTACCCTGAAACCCAGTCTCTCACACCTGATGCAGAAGTCACCCCATCCTGTAGTACCCCGCCCACTCTGGTCCTCCCAGCACTGAGGATTCTGAGGTCCAGGGCCCCCAATCTCCCTCAGGGACCACAACTTGACAGCGGCAGGACCTGGGGGCCCCCTCTGCTGCCTGAAGCCCTGCTCCTTCTTCCAAACCCCCCAGTGTCTCTCAGACCCAATGCAGAAATCACAAAGCACAATGTGTGAGATCACCCCTCCCCCACCCCAGGAGGCCTGCCCGATGGACACTCTTGTGGGGTCCAGGCCCCCCAGTCTCCCTCAGGTTCCCACACTGACGCCGGGCAGGTCCGGACCCCCTCTGCCGACCTGAGATGCTGCTCTGACACGGAGCCGCCCGAGGGTCTCAGAGCACGAGGACCCGGAAGTCAGTCCTGACAACTCGTGGTCATCCCGCGCCTTGGGGCTCCCGGGACTGACGGCTCTGGACCCAGAGTCACCATGTCCTCCCCACGGCCTCACCATGAGGCCTGCAGGTCCTAGGACCCTCCCTCTGTGAACCGCGAGGCCGGACCCCCACACGGAGGCCCTCACCCCCGAGACCCCAGGGGAGGCCTGTGGGCATACCTCCCCAGGGCTCCCAACTCGGGCTCAACTAGCTCCCCGGGTACCTCCGTCTGGTCCTCACCCTGATCCCAGGCAGAGCCTGGGCCCCGCCGACCTGAGGAGGCTCCCCTCAGCGCCTGTACCGTCTACCGACCCGAAGCCGGCCTCCCAAAGATGGCGCTCAGCTCCCTCAGACTTCTCAGGCGGAAGTCCATGAGTCAGTGACATCACTTCCGGAAACCAATTGTGTGGTCACCCAGGACACTTGACAGGGGCGGAGTTCTGCTCCTTGGTGCCCCGCCCGCCCCTTCTGGTCCCTATCTGGGCTGAATGGCCTGGGCCACCACCCTGTGCTGACCTGGGTCTGTGCCCCGCAGGCCAAGTGCCCTGAGACAAACCTGTGGAGGAACTACCTCTGCCGACCCATGCCGAGCCTTACCCAGGACTGATAGCAGCACAGACTGGGTTCAAGGCACCCACTGTTTGGAGTGTGGTATCCTCCTTCCACACAACCCATGCACAGTGGGAGAGTGCCTGGGACCTTTCCCTTCTGCTGAACTGAGAGTGAATACTGCAGGCCATGCCCTCCATCTCTCTGAGACCTCCAAGGTGGACTTTAAGACACACCACGTTCACTATCGTGCCCAGTGTGCCAGTTGTGCCAGCAGACACTAAGCCAGCCGGTCCCTGTGTTTACTGGGGTGGGAAGTACCATCATCCTGCCTCAAGACCCACACTTTAATTACCAGTATTGCCTGGCACCCCTCCCACGTTGCCCTGAATCCAGAACCTTCAGGACAATTCCCTCGCCTCCCTTTTCCACTCCTAAGGTAGAAGTCTGGAAGCAACGCAAATCCACAGGCCTACCATGAGGCTTGCAGGTGCTGCTGGCAAGTACAGGCACACTGCGGACACTTATGGCCCTGGCCAAGCCTCAGGCATGCATACTTCAAGGTGTGCTAGGGGGCTTCCTCAGTCCTCAGACCACGAGAACCCGGAAGCCAGTCCTCACCACTCTTGGTCATCCCGCGCCTTCGGGCTCCCGGGACTGACTGCTCTGGCCCAGAGTCACCTTGTCCTCCCCACGCCCTCACCATGAGTCCTGCAGGTCCTGGGACCCTGCCCATGGGTAGGAGACCCAGCCAGAGAGAAAGGGAGGGAATGCAGAGGTGCTGGGCACAGGGACTGTCAGGACACTGGATTGGGAAGAGAGTGCACAGGTGGCAGCTTTAATGTCCTCAGAGCCTGGTCTTTGAGATTGGGTGTGTTTTCATAAACACGAGGACAGAATAGCTGATATCAGGTTCATGGACTTTAAAGACAGGAGGGGAAAGACAAGCAGAGTGGGGGTGCTCATGTTGAGTGTGGTAACGAGGCCCAGGCCCTATGATGATGATGTGTAGCCACCGGTTCTGACTATCCTCTTAATGGGCAGGTACTCACAGCCCTATGGAGACTGAGCTCCGCCAGGTACTAGGACCCGGCTGAATCCGCAGGCTGTGTTTCTGCTCCTGTGACTGCACAGCTCTGAGGAGGTATGACCCCCTTCCCCAGGTACAAGGAAGAGAGGCAAGAACAGCGGGTGAGGTAGTCAGGGCCCAAGATCATGGGCCATATTTTGATCCCTAGGTGCCACCTTCGCAACTGTAGAATGTGGTGACAATGGCGCTGCCCACCCAGTTATTTGAGGCTTGAATTCTAGGATCCGTGGATCATGCCCATCCCAGGGCCTGATAGGGGCATGCTGTGTGGGTTCTAGTGCCAATTGTTCCTGGTCCTGTTATTCCTGTCTCTAGGCTGCAGTGGGGACCAGGTGTGCCTGCTGAGAGCGGATAGTATTGGTGCAGCCAGGGAATGGAGGAGGGTGGCTCCCAAAGTGATCGAGTGTAGACACCTGGCTGGAGGATCTGAGCTCGCACAGGGGTATCCCAGGGCCCAGCTGAGGTTTGATTATAAGGATTTACAATCAGGAGCCTTGGAAGAGGGACCAGGGTGCATGGGGACTGTAGCACCTTGGGGTGAAAAGAGGAGGGAGCTGACAGTCTTGGAGGAGGGGGGAAGAAACAAAACCCAGGAGGGTCTTTGCTGGGAGAGGACTAGAACCCACTCACCCGGTGTGAAGCCAAAGCTCCCGTTCTCCCACATCTGTGCTCCCCTGGTCTCAGTGACCTTCTTTGTGGAACTGAACACACCCTGTCCTGAGTGCCTCTCCTTACCTGTCGCCACCTTCTTCCTTGAGCTCCCCAAAGACTCCATCTGATGGACGAGGCATCTGCATCACCAGCCCTTTCCATGGGGCCTGGCAGCTGAGTGCGTGGGGATAGGAAGAAGGAGCCAACACTCTCTGCTCTCCCACCATCCCTGTCAGTGGGGTTCCAGGGCCCCAGGGGACACTGGGGGAAGAGGTCAGCCCACAGACCATGAACACGGAGGGCTGATGCATGATGCTTATTGACATTCACACTTTTGGGTTTCCACAGCCCACGTGAGGCCCACGGACCTCTGGGGAGATGGAGTTCTCCTGCCTCTCCTGGCAGCCTTATGCAGGCTTGGTCTTAAATGGGGCCATGACTCTGGAGACTTGTTGGCGACCCTACGGAGCTGCCACAGGAACTGCACCATCGCCATCCACATTGCTCACAGGGACTGGGAAGGGCCCTCTGGCTGGAGCTGCTGCTGGAGAGGCTGGGCTGGAACCCCATGTAGATTCAGACTCTCCTCCCAAAGGGAGAAATATGGGAGAGGAGTGAGCGCTGGCAAGGCCTGACACCCTGAGAGCTGCTCACACTCCTCCAAGAATACCCCCAAGGACCTTGCTCAGGAGTTTGGGGCTTGTTTTCTTTTGAAGCTGTGGAGATGGGGCTGTAGTTTGTGTAAGCAGCACACCTTCAAAGGGGCAACAAGGGGCCCAGGCTTGGGTTCCGTGGGCCGAGTTCCTATGATTTGGGTGAACCCTTCTGTCTATATTGAGTCTCAGTTCCTGTTGGTGATCTGAGAGGCAGGAACAGGTTCAAGTTTACATGTGGCGTTGTCTATGTGTTGTGTTTTTTTGTTTTTGTTTGTTTGTTTAGTGTGAGTGTGTGTGTTTTTTTTACTGTTCTGAAAACCAGACTATGTTTTTATTTTTATTTATTTTTTATTTTTCCCTCCCCTCCATTACTTTTTTTTTAATTGCTTAAAGTATTACTCAGGGTATTACATATGTGTCCTTATTTTCCCCCCTCCCTTGACAGGCCCCTAGCCTCCCCTCTCCCCCAATGTCTTATGTCCATTGGTTATGCTTATATGCATGCATACAAGTCCTTTGCTTGATCTCTTACCCCCTCCTCCTGCCCCACAACCCTCCCCGGCCTTCCTACTGCAGTTTGACAATCTGTTTGAGGCAGCTCTGCCTCTGTATCTATTATTGTTCAAAAGTTTATAATGGTCTCTATTATCCAGGAATGAGTGAGATCATGTGGTATTTTTCCTTCATTGGCTGGCTTATTTCACTTCGCATAATGCTCTCCAGTTCCATCCATGCCATTGCAAATGGTAAGAGTTCCTTCCTTTTTACAGCAGCATAGTATTCCATCGTGTAGATGTACCACCGTTTTCTAATCCATTCATCTACTGATGGGCACTTAGGCTGTTTCCAGATCTTAGCTATGGTGAATTGTGCTGCTATGAACATAGGGGTGCATCTATCCTTTCTGATTGGTGTTTCTGGTTTCTTGGGATATATACCTAGAAGTGGGATCACAGGGTCAGATGGGAGTTCCATTTTCAGTTTCTTGAGGAAACTCCATACTGTCTTCCATAGTGGCTGCACCAGTCTGCATTCCCACCAGCGGTGCACAAGTGTTCCTTTTTCTCCACATCCTCTCCAGCAGTTGTCGTTTGTTGATTTGTTGATGATAGCCAGTCTGACAGGTGTGAGATGGTACCTCATTGTTGTTTTGATTTGCATCTCTCCGATGATTAGTGACTTTGAGCATGTTTTCATATGTCTCTTGGCTTTCTGAATGTCCTCTTTTGAAAGGTGTCTATTTAGGTCCTTTGCCCATTGTTTGATTGGATTGTTTAACTTTCTTTTGTTAAGTTGTATGAGTTCCGTATAAATTTTGGAGATTAGGCCCTTATCAGATATGACATTGGCAAATATGTTTTCCCACACAGTGGGTTTTCTTGTTTTTTTGTTGATGGTTTCTTTTGCTGTGCAGAAGCTTTTTATTTGATGTAGTCCCATTTGTTCATTTTCTCTTTAGTTTCAAGTGCCCTAGGAGCTGTATCAGTGAAGAAATTGCTTCGGCATATGTCTGAGATTTTGTTGCCTTTGGATTCTTCTAGAATTTTTATGGTTTCCTGTCGTACATTTAAGTCCTTTATCCATTTTGAGTTTATTTTTGTGTATGGTGTAAGTTGGTGGTCTAGTTTCATTTTCTTGCATATATCCGCCCAATTTTGCCAACACCATTTATTGAAGAGACTATCTTGGCTCCATTGTATGTTCTTGCCTCCTTTGTCAAATATTAATTGAGCATATTGGTTCGGGGTGATTTCTGGGCTCTCTATTCTATTCCATTGATCTATATGCCTGTTCTTGTGCCAGTACCAGGCAGTTTTGAGAACAGTGGCTTTGTAATACAGCTTGATATCTGGTATTGAGATCCCACCAACTTGGTTCTTTTTCAGGATTGCTGCAGCTATTCGGGGTCTTTTTTTTTTATTCCAGATGAATATTTGGAGAGTTCGTTCTAGATCTGTGAAGTATGCCGTTGGTATTTTAATGGGAAGTGTGTTGAGTTTATAGGTTGCTTTGGGTAGTATGGACATTTTAGTGATGTTGATTCTTCCAATCCATGAACATGGTATGTTCTTCCATCTGTTTATGTCTTCCTCTAGCTCTTTTTTCAACGTCCTGTAGATTTCTGAGTAGAGATCTTTTACCTCTTTAGTTAAGTTTATTCCTAGGTAGCTTAATTTTTTTGGTGCGATGGTAAGTGGGATTGTTTTTATAATCTCTCTTTCTGAAAGTTCACTATTGGTGCATAGAAATGCTCAGATTTCTTGGGCTTAATTTTGTATGCTGCTACATTGCCAAATTCATGTATTAAGTCTAGTAGCTTTTTGATGGAGTCTCTAGGGTTTTGTATGTATAATATCATGTCGTCTGCAAGTAAGGACAGTTTTGCTTCCTCTTTTCCAATTTGGATGCCTTTTATTTCTTCTTCTTGCCTAATTGCAATGGCTAACACTTCCAGTACTATGTTGAACAATAGTGGTGAGAGGGGGCATCCCTGTCTTGTTCCTGTTCTTAGGAGAAATGGTGTTAGTTTTTGTCCATTGAGTATGATGTTGGCTGTGGGCCTGTCATATATGGCTTTTATTATGTTGAGGCATGCTCCTTCTACTCCCACCTTACTGAGAGTTTTTATCAAAAATGGGTGTTGAATTTTGTCAAATGCTTTTTCTGCATCAATTGATATGACCATGTGGTATTTTTCTTTCAATTTGTTTATGTGATGTATCACGTTTATTGATTTGCGGATATTGTACCATCCTTGCATCCCTGGGATAAATCCTACTTGGTCATGGTGTATGATCTTTCTGATGTACTGCTGGATCCGATTTGCTAAGATTTTGTTGAGGACTTTGGCATCTATGTTCATGAGGGATATTGGCCTGTAATTCTCTTTCATTGTGTTGTCTTTACCTGGTTTTGGTATTAGGGTGATGATGGCTTCATAGAATGAGCTTGGAAGTGTTCCTTCCTTTAGAATTTTTTGTAGTAGTCTGTGGAGGATAGGTTTTAGTTCTTCCTTGAATGTTTGGTAAAACTCCCCTGGGAAGCCGTCTGGTCCTGGGCTTTTGTTTGATGGAAGCTTTTTGATGACTGCTTCAACTTCTTCCCTAGTTATTGGCCTGTTGAGATTTTTAGATTCTTCCTGATTGAGTTTTGGAATGTTGTATTTTTCTAGGAATTTGTCCATTTCCTCCAGGTTGTCTAGTTTGTTGGAGGAGAGCTGTCCATAGTATTTTTTAACAATCATTTGTATTTCTGTGGGTTCTGTTGTGATTTCGCCTCTATCGTTTCTGATTTTGTTTATTTGGGTCCTCTCTCTTTGCTTCTTGGTGAGTCTGGCTAGAGGTTTGTCAATCTTGTTTATCTTTTCAAAGAACCAGCTCTTAGTTTCATTGATTTTCTGTATTATTTTTTTGGTCTCTATGTCATTTATTTCTGCTCTAATCTTTATTATCTCCTTCCTTCCACTCACTCTGGGCTTTTTTTGTTGCTCTCCTTCTAATTCTTTGAGTTGAAGAGTTAGATTTTTTACTACCATTTTTTCTTGTTTTTTTGAGATAGGCCTGTAGAGCTATAAACTTCCCTCTCAGGACGGCTTTCATTGTGTCCCATAGGTTTCGGATTGTTGTGTTTTCATTGTCATTAGTTTCCAGGATGTTTTTAATTTCTTCTTTGATCTCATTGGTAACCCAATCAATATTTAATAACATGCTATTCAGCTTCCAGATGTTTGAGTATTTTGGGTTGTTTTAATTGTAGTTTATTTCTAATATTATGCCATCGTGGTCTGAGAAGATGCTCTTCATGAGTTCAATCTTCTTGAATTTGGGGATACTCTGCTTGTGACCCAATATATGGTCTATTTTTGAATATGTCATATGAGCACTTGAGTAGAATGTATATTCCGTGGCTTTGGGGTGAAGTGTTCTGAAGATGCCTATTAAGTCCGTCTCATCTAGTGAGTCATTTAGGATTGCTGTTTCTTTGCTGATTGTTTGTCTAGAGAACTTATCCAGTGCTGTCAGTGGTGTATTAAAGTCCCCTACTAAGATTGTATTGTTATCGATCTCTCCTTTGATATCTTCCAGGAGTTTTTTTTATGAATTTGGGTGCTCCTGCATTGGGTGCATATATGTTTACCAGGGTTATATCTTCTTGTTGTATTGATCCCTTTAGTATTATGAAGTGGCCTTCCTTATCTCTTGTTATGGCCTTCACTTTGAGGTCTATTTTGTCCGATATAAGTATTGCTACCCCAGCTTTCTTTTCCTTTCCTTTTGCCTGAAAGATATTTTTCCATCCTTTCACTTTCAGTCCTTGTGAGTCCCTTCTAATGAGGTGGGTCTCTTGTAGACAGCAGATGTATGGGTCATGTTTTTTAATCCATTCAGCCACTCAATGTCTTTTGGTTGGAGCATTTAGTCCATTTACGTTTAAAGTTATTATTGAAAGGTACTTGTTTGTAGCCGTTTCTTTTTTTTGTGTGGCTGTTTTCTTTCTGAGCTTTTTATTTCTTCTTTTTACACCAGTCCCTTTAGCATTCCTTGCACTGCTGGCTTCGTGGTGATAAACTCCCTTAGCCTTTTTTTGTCTGTGAAGCTTCTTATTTCCCCTTCAAGTTTGAATGATAGCCTTGCTGGATAGAGTATTCTTGGATTCAGTCCTTTGCTTTGCATCACTTTGTAAATTTCCGTCCATTCTTTTCTGGCCTGATGTGTTTCTGTTGAGAAATCATTTGATAATCTAATGGGAGATGCCTTGTATGTAACTTTCTGTCTCTCTCTTGCAGCCTGTAAGATTCTCTCTTTGTCCCGAACATTTGCCATGGTAATTATGATGTGTCTTGGTGTGGGTCTTTTCGGGTTCACCTTGTGTGGGACTCTGTGGGCTTGTGTGACTTTTTTCTTCCCCACCTCAGGGAAGTTTTCTGATATTATTTCTTCGAGTCGGTTTTCTAATCCTTGTTCATCTATCTGTTGTTCTGGCACCACTATTATTCGTATGTTGTTTCGTTTCATGTTGTCCCAAAGCTCCCTTAGGCTCTCCTCCTGTCTTTTAATTTTTTTTCTCCAATTGCAGTACATTTTGGATGTGTTTTGCTTCCTTGTCTTCTAATTCACAAATTCGGTCCTCCACTTCTCCTAGTCTACTGTTGATACTTTCAGTGGTGTTTTTTATTACAGCTATATCACTCTTCATTTCTTCTTGGGTCTTAAGTTGTTGATTTTTTAATCTGTTCCTACTAGCTTCTTCCATATGTTATTGACTTTTTTCATCTGTTTCTTCTTGCTTCTTGCATAGGTAGTTGAATTTTTCATCTGTTTCTTCTAGCTTCTTGCAAAATTAGGGCATAAGGAAGAAAGAAGAGAAAAAGATAAAAGAGATAAAAGAAAAGAAAAGAAAAGTAGGGAAGAAAAAAAGAGTGCAAAAATGGAATTTGGAAAAAAGAGGTGGATTGAAAAGAGAAAAAAAAAGAGCGAAAAGAGAGAATGAAGTAGAAGAGGGGAAGAGGCTATGTGTATGAGGAGAAAACTCCTATAGAACTGCCACTAATTCCAACAAATTCCAGCAACAGCTCCCTGGAGAGGAATGCAAACTAGAAACAACCAATAATATCAAGAGAGGCAAGGGAAAACAGAAGCACAAAAATAACCGGCGGGGGGTGGCGGGGGGGCGGAGGAGGGAGGGGAAAAAACAGCAGGAGAAAAGCAAAAGCAAAAGCAAAACAGCCTCACAACCAGTCCTAAAAAGCACACACACACACACACACACACACACACAGACACAAAAAAACAAACAACAACAACAACAACAAAAGCCAATATACTAAAAAATCAAGCAAACAGCAACAAAACAATAGAAAGGTAAAAGAAGAAAAAAAAATTTGGATAGTGAAGAAAGATAAGGGATATGTGTATAAGGATTTAGAGCAGTGGATTGGAAATAAGATATATAAGTAGGATGAAATTTTGACAGGACGTAAACAGAAGGAATAGGGAAAATTTAAAGCAGGAATAGGGTAAGAGAAACAGGACAACAAAAGGGGAAAAGTGAGGGAGAGGGTTTTAGCATGGAGGTAAAATTGAGGTAGGGAAAATTGATGTTAAAGGAATGATGAAAATAGAATAGAGAACACTAATCCCCAAATAAAAAAAAGAGAAAATAAAATGGCACTTTAAAAAATGGTAAAATGGTAGCAGTAATAATACTGGTTAAAAATAAAAATGTAGTAATTAAAAGGGTAAAATCAGGTGATGGAAAAAGAAGAACAAAAATTGGTTTCTTAGTTAAAAGGTGAAAAAAGAAAAAAGAAGAAAAAAAATTGCAGTAGTGAAGGTCCTTCGGTTCTTCTACTCGTCAGTCTGGCTCGCCTTAGTCCTGTCAGGTATTCAGGAGAGTGTTGAATTTCCCTGTGATACACTGTTCCTCTGTGTTGTAAACCACAGTCCTGATTTTAAAGCAGGCCGTATTTGTGTCCCAGACTGCCTTAACTTGTATTTAGCTAAGAGTCAGATTGTGGCTCAGCCTCTGGGTGGCAGTGTTTTTGGGTTGGCCTCTGAGGCTATAGGGCCTCTGAGGCTATAGGGCCTCTCTGTCCAGTAGCTTGGGTTTATCGTCTCTATTGCACTTAAAACTGGTGTGGGGAAGTCCACTGCCCAGAGCTGCTTCCTTAATAGTTACCTGCTCTGTGTTGTTGCTGGGATTGAAAATCCCTCTATAGGCCAGACCCTGTTAACTCCCAGGGACTGATCCGATTATTTAGTACTTGATCTCATTCAGGGTGGAATCTGGGTGTGGCTGTGCTCCTTGACTGGTGGCTGGGGAGAGGAGTCTCACTCCCTGGAGAGAATGGCTGCCCCAGTCCTGGGCTCAGGGGTGTCTCAGCACTCAATTCGCTGCCACCTCTCCCGGCCCCCGCCCCGCTCCTCAGTCTCTCCCCAGATTCCACTAGTCCGCACCTTCTCCCTCTCTTCAGCACAGGTGAGTGTCTGTATCCAAAATGTCTTATGAACTGGATTCAGTGAAAACAAACAAACAAACGCTGAACGCGGAAATATGGGAGGCTTAGTTTCTATAAGCTCTTCTCTGACCGGCACTGCATGGTCTGGTCAGCTCTTCAGGCTGCCCAGATTAGGCTCAGTCCTCCGTGAACACAGAACCCAGATCTCAAATCCCCTGATGCCAGGAATCCCGTGGATCTCCTTTCCCCAGTCAGGGGCTGTGCCTGGCCCAAGGGTCACGGCTGTCTGCCATGTGGTCTCCCTCCGACCCTCTAGGCTCAGGGGTCTGGCAAACTTTCCTGCCCAAGTCCCTAGGGTTATTTTTTTACCTTTCCAGGGGAGTTCTTCCCTTCCCGGCTGCAAACCCTCTCACCACTCTATGTGTTTGTATGATTATTTATGTGTGTATACACACGTGTGTGTGTGTGTGTGTGTGTGTGTGTGTGTGTGTGTGTGTGACAGACCAGGGTCAGCTGCACAGCGCACAGAGAACATTGAGTAGCCTCCAGACTCAGGCTGTCTGCCTAACTTCACACACCTGCCCCACCCCCACTGCCCATGGCATCCTGGGCCCTTTCGCTCACCCTTCAGTGGTTGAGGTCCCACACTAACTCCTTGCACCTGGTAAAGAGCTTGGGACCTGATTGCCTGTGGGTTCCCCATAGCAGCCAGGGCCTTTCTGAGCTCTACATGCTGCCCACAGTAGTTGGGCTGGCACCTGCCCATTAGTGGACCAGACTCTCTCCTCTTCATTTCCCTCTCTCCCACGGCCTCACCCAGAATTCCCTGAACAAAGTTTGACACATCAGAAGTGCTCAGTCAGAGGTTCCCAGCTCACTCCACGTCCCTTTGGTGAAATCAGCTTAGCCTCTAGTGCAGTGGTTCTCAACCTTGGCTGCACATTAGAATCACCTGGGCATCTTTTTCAAATCCTGATTTCTGGGCCTCATCCTCCAGAAATTCTGTTTCTTTGTTATGGGGTGGGGCTACAACATTAGTAACAAACAGAATTTCTGGAGGATGAGGCCCACAAATCAGGATTTTAAAAAGATGCCCAGGTGATTCTAATGTGCAGCCAAGGTTGAGAACCACTGCATGGGGGAAACTCTGAATAACTCTTTCCTCTCACAGGAATCCTTTGGTTTATGGAAGGAAAAAACGTCTCAATGTTTCTCTAGTGGTTCCCAGCGCTCCTTGACTTTGGGGAATCTTTTCAGGCCCAGTAAATGTAGCTCCTGTGGAGTTTGTGGAACTGGAAAAGCAGGCTGTACTGTCCAACCTGAAGCAGAAGTACCCAACTGCACTTTCAAACCCCAGGTGGTTACTGGAGCCCATACCCAGGAAAGGGGGAAAGGATATCTTCCTGGTAGGAATCCCACAGCACCTGTCCCCTAGGGGCAGGAGGACTCCGCAGGAAGTTCACTGAGAATCCAGCTGAATCATGACCATCAACGGGCCATCATGCCGCAGATGTAGAACTGAATTGGCACCACCGTAGAGAACACTACCCACCATCTGCTGTTCAACTAAACAGATTGCTGTGCCCAGAAGTAGGCGACCGTCCTTGTGAGATGCCCCTCTGAGCTCATTGACTGTCTCAAGGACTCTGAGCTTTAGGGAAAAGGGAAAGCTGCTAGGAAAGATCTTGGTGCTATCACTCATTTTGGCCCTGCTTATTCCTGCAATGTACAAAGAGAAATGTTTTAGGAGAATGGGTTAGTGTTTAGGACTCCCTTATACAGTCTCCCCCTCTCTGTGTGGTCAAACTCCGAGAACACTTCAGGAGCACCCAGGTGTCATTGTGGGAGGTCTGGGAGCGGGCACTGAATGACTGCCATTGCCAGAGGGTGACCAGCAGGGATGAGCTCATTCACCTTGAGGGAGACACCAGACTTTGAAAGAAAACACCTGTCTGTCCTGGCCAGTGACTGGTCTGCTGTAAAAGTCTCCCTTGGCTCATGAGGGCTTGTATTACACATGTTGTATCACTACCTCGTGACACAGGAACAGATCTGAAGTACAGCTCTGATGGAAAAGTGATGGGTAGAGGTTTTGTTTTTTGTTTGTTTGTTTGTTTTTTTCTGTGTGAGCAATCTTTATTTGGGTCCCTACTAGCAGGGTTAGTAATGGTTGTTACTGGTGAGGATGATGGGCTTTCTCCCATACGTTGACTGGAATGGCCCATCTTCTGAGCCAGACTGCCTCTGTCATACACCGCTTAGCAGATGGAGTGGCCAGGTTCTAGGTGGACCTCTCTTCAAGGCCCCTGGAACTTGGGCTAGAGATACTCAGATGCTGATCAGAAACTTCCTGGCATCATAGGGGGGCCCGTGAGTAAAGACCCTCCTGTTTCAAGTTGCATGACTAATGTAAGGTGATTCCACCAAGGTCAGGAGCCAGGCAGATCTGTCTCCTGTCCAGTAGGCAAGGCTCAGGGGACCAGATCTTCCTGGGCTTGCCTCAGGACTAACTAGCCAGTTCCTTGTCTGAGTATGTGAAAAGGAAAGAGGACAATGGGAACAAAAGCCTGTCCAGGCCAGGGTTTCTAGTCTCCTCAGGTTCATCTGACGAGATGTGTGGCACGGAAACAGAAGAACACGGACTCACAAATATCATTGTGCTGTTTATTTTCATTCATGGAGTTTTGCCTTTCTTTATTAAAGCCTACATGGATTCGTGGGTACAAACTGGTGATTGTTTTCTGTCACCTGTGATTGTATAGGCCTGCATTGCCCTTGAACTGCTCACAGAGTGAACAGTTGCCATATACGGAGTAGTCCCCCTCCTAGTCCTTATCAGGTTCCTTGGGCTGGGTCATGACTGAAAGGTCAGCCATTGCCAGGGTTCAACCCCAGCAGGTCCAGGGGTTCCCAACGGCATAGACGGAGTCGGCGAAGAAGGAAGGACACGAAGACAGTGTTCAGTTGATCAGCAGCCTAGCCAGGATCTCCAGCCAAGTTCTGGTCTGGATCTCCAGAGAGGTTCTGGTGTTTATTGTCTTGTTACATCAGTATTAATACCAGTTGATTTTAATCCTGTCAATTTCTATTACAAAGGTTAGGGCGTTTCTTATCTCCATTCCAGGGAGTAAAGATTATGTAGCTTAAGCATGATTGTTTGTAGTTAAAGTGATTAACTACCCGCCTGGCACTTAGTTAAGGAGTTTCATCCCCTCCCTAACTTCAGGGAAAAATCCCTACCTGGGGAAACAACCTTTCTCGGAGAGGTGACCCTGGTTAAAACACACAGCGCTAAGGGGAGCAAACATATTAAGAACAGTATGCTATATACGCCAGGTCCCTTGAAACATATGCTGTGCAGATGTTTCTTTCCTGCAGCGACTGTGTCAAGCAGCAAGGATGGACCGGCTTCCGGCAAATTCCCCCTTTTTTATTTTTTAAATGATAGTGCATGCAAATCAATGGCCACCTCTCAGATTGGGCCGTTTAAAACTCGGGAGAAGACTGGCAAGCAATGACAGTGAGCATAACTATAAACATAGTGGATGGATTGCACAAGGAGCCCCATTCCTGTAGAAGGTTGCCGGCCTCTTCAGTCAAGGGATTACAGCTGTCCTCAAGTTGTGGGTTTGATTGTCTTTGTTGGTCTGGCTAGCGGGCGGCATCACTGGCGACAGGCTTCCCGAAGCGTCAGCAAGTTGAAGGGCTGCATCAATGGGTCCATCAGGGCCGTGGTTGATGGTGGTGTCGATGTCCGAGGAGGAGTAAGCTGTGCCCTCTGGATCCAGCTGATATGGAAAATGGAGGGTAGTAGAAAAAGAAGAGAAAGCAAAAGAACTACAAGGCATGGAAGTGTTTAGAAAAAAGAGGGAGAAGAAAGGGAAGAAGGCAGCATCCTGACACAGCCCTTTCCTGCAGCTTCCCCTTTCCCTGTGGTCCCAGGTAGAAATTGGAAACAAGTCCTGTTGCAGTGAGAGGGCAGCTGCTGTCAGCCAGTCTCTGTCTTTACCTGGGTCCCGATCTGAGCTGGGCATGGGAAGCAGGAAGCAGCCATGGGGACAGGAGACCTTCCTCAGAAGGGGCGAGTGTTCAAGCCCCTGCACCATTGGGGAGGGGGGTCTGTGCCCCACCTTTGTTGCACCCCAAGTTTTCTCCTACTGGCCCCCGACTGTGCCTGTCTTAGGTTGCCCCACCCTGTGGAGTCTTACCCGTCGTTGACTACCAGCCATCTCTGGGCCAAGTAGGGTGATGTGAGGTTCAATTTTGTCTCCTTGATAGCCTATGTCCCTCTGGCCTCCATGCCCAGCAACTGCCTTTGGATTCCCTCGCCTGCTGGCGGGGCTCTGGCATTGATCATAGGGAACTCAGGTTTCTTCCCTAGAGAGGGCCCAGCTTACGCCATTGGGCCAGAGACAGTTCCATGGTACCAGCCACCACGAGGCTTCAACCTCAGCATGAACAGAGAGCTCAGGCAACAGCTATGGGCAATTGGATTGTAAGAAGAGGGTCCCTCTTGGCACAAGGGTAAGAGGCGCCAATATAGGACAAAGGAGAGTCCTGGAACAGGGCTTTCTCAGCCCAGGATGTCAGGCTCTTGGCACAAGACAACTCCATGTATGGGGCATATACCAAACACCCCTAGTCACGGCATAAAAGGGAGGTGCCCTTCCTGGAACAGTAGGGTAGGGAGATTCTAGAAAACGCTGTGTTCAGCAAAGGAGAAAGGCCAAAGAACCAGCAAACAAGTAGTTACATTTTTAAAAAAGGAAAAAGGAAAGGAGATGTGGGGCAAAGCTGGGACATGTGGAAAGACAAAACGGAGGCACATGTGATCCTCCCAATGGACAGATTGTTCCAGCTCAGGGCTGCACAGCTGCTGCAGACGGGCACCGGTCAGGTGTGCTATGATGAGGCAGAGATGGCGGGCGGTGAGACATAAGGTCGGACTAGACGGTCTGGAATCCACACAGGTGAGTCTGCGTCCTGTGGAAATATACAAGCATATCCTCTCCCCTGGGTTAAAAGTACATCAGGTCCCTTCCAGGCTCCTGCAAGCAAGTCTCTCCATTTGATGAGGGCTTTAGGTTTAGTTAGATCAGGGTTCCAATGCCTGTGCATTGGGGAATTTCCCTCAGAATCTACATTTAGTATATTAATTACAAATAGAGTATGTTGTAGAACATGATGAGGAGAGGAATATTTAAACTCATTTTCTTGTAATATTTTGTAACAGGAGTAAATCAAACACCGCTGGGGCTATATAATAGAACTCCCATTTGAGATAAGATATCTCTTCCCCATAATGTAAAGGGGATAGTTGTAATTACATAGGGACAGAATGTTCCTGAATGTTGATCTTCATCAGCCCAAGTTAAAATCTGAGAACTCTTTTTTACATTAGATGCCTTGCCTAGTCCTACTAGGGAAGTGGAGGTGGTGTGCGTGGGCCATGAAGAGGGCCAATCCTTCCCTGCTATGCAGGAAATATCTGCTCCTGTATCCAATAGACCTTCAATTGGTTTTCCCTGAATTTGTAAAAATTTTGTAGGTCTAGTAGCATGGATTTCTTGTATCCAAAATGCTGCATCACTAGATCCAAAGCCTCCGGCCCCTCTAGCTTTCTGAGTAACAGCTGTCCCTCTTTTATGTATTGGTAACAGGATTAATTGGGCAATTCTCTGGTTGGGCTGAATCTGTATAGTTGTGGTGGGTGGGGAAAGTAAAATCTGTATTTCGCCTGTGTAGTAGTCTGCATCAACAACTCCTGGGATGACTAAGATCCCCTGTAACGAGGTGGAGCTCCGTCCTAATATTAAACCTACGGTTCCCTCAGGCAGCGGCCCAGACACTCCTGTAGGAATGGCTGCTACTGGCGAGTCTGGGGTTAGTATTGCGTGGGTGGTTGAGTGGAGGTCCAATCCTGCACCGCCTGGGGTTGCCCTGAAGAGGTCACTGACTGATAGAAATTTGCAAAGGGGTTGAGGGTTGATGCCCCTATTATTGCAGGGGCCTGGGGCTGGCCCCTTCTCAAGTTTCCCAATTGAGGTGATGGGATATAACCTCCTTGGGAGCTATTTGTAGAGTTGAAAGGCCGACCATTTTTATGGTATCTTGATCTACATTCCTTTGCCCAATGGAATCCTTTCTGACATCGGGGACAAACGGTTTTTGGAGGATTAATATTATTCCCTAATGTATTTCCAGGCTGTGGAGGAGCTTGCCATCTGGCCTGAGTATTATTATTTTTATTTGGGCATTCTCTGCTAAAGTGCCCAGATAAGCCACAAGAGTAGCAGTTCATATTTCTTTTATTACCTGTACTATCGCTGGCTTGTCCTATACCCTGTACATATTGAGGGTATGTCTCCCCTTTGAGAGCTGCAGCTATAGCTACACCCTGTATAAATGCTAGACTTACTTCAGCACACTGTTTTATAAAATCCTTTATAGTTCCTGTTCTGAGAATCAGCCTTAATAAAGCCTGACAGGTATTATTAGCATTTTCAAAAGCCAGTTGTTTGATTAGGATATCGGCTGCCTCTTTGTTATTGATTACTCTCTTGACTGCCTGCATGAGGCGAGAAAGGAAATCCTTATATGGTTCCTCGACCTTCTGTTTAACCTCTGTAAGGGTGGTTGTTTTTCCTGCTGTATGAGGTAGGGATTTCCAGGCACTTACTGCACAACTGGTTACTTTGGTAAGTGCCTCTGTGGGCATATTCATTTGCTCCTCAGCCGTGTTAAAATCACCTTCTCCTAATATCATGTCTAGGGTTATTCCTTTTCTGGTTTTTTCGCTAGTGGCTACAGCTTTCTTAGCAAGATCTTCATATTCAGTTTTCCATAATAAGTAATCGCCTCCTGAGAGACAGGATTTACAAACCTGTGACCAATCATAAGGAGTCATCCATTTACTGGCTAGGGTTTTTACCAAGGTTTGTGTGTAAGGAGCTACAGGTCCATATTCAGAGCAGGCCAATTTTAATTCTTTAAGTACTTTGTAAGGTATAGGCTCCAAGGTGGGGTTTCTATTCCCAACAGACTCATTCTCATATGTAACTGGGAAGCAGAGTGAGAATTCAAGATCTCCATTAGCTTCAGCTTCTCTTATCGCCCTTTGAAATTTAGACATGGAGCTCATAGGAGCCACAGGACCTGGTTTAGGCTTCCTTTCTAATTTGGGGAGACTGTTTTGAATGGGAGGGCCTCTCTCCTCTCTACTAACTGGAAAGGACCAATGGTCATGTTTATGATACTTATTCTCCTCCCGATCAGTAGGCCTAGCTAAATTGCTTTTAGATTGAGCTGAAGACAATAATGAAGTATCCTCTCTGGGTGGAGCCGGGGGACTATTTAAATTTTGAGAAAGTTCAACCGTTTTTGCCTCTGGTGCCAAGGTTTCACAAATTGAATTCCAGAGAGAAAAGGTATCTGCCGGGACCTTCTCAGATCCATGGTAGCTGTAATAGTTCTGTAATTGCTCTCCTACTTTAGTCCAAGTTTCTAAATTAACAGTTCCATCCTCAGGAAGCCATTGACATACGTCTTCTATAAAACTTTCTGTCTGACTGGGAGTAACCTTAACTCCTCTGCTACCAAGCATAGGCGTTAAAAGATTAATACAGAGTCTTTTTTCTTTAGACTCAGTATGACCCATCCTGTCAATCTAAGTTCTGTACTAACTACCCGCTTACCCTACTTATTCTCTATGGGGGGTGGGGTCTGCAGCAACCTATGGTGCAGTCCTATCCGTCCCAAGTACGGGGGGACTTACCTAAGGGTACCTGTTCGGGCGCCAGATGCCGGGGTCCAACCCCAGCAGGTCCAGGGGTTCCCAAAGGCGTAGACGGAGTCGGCGAAGAAGGAAGGACACGGAGACAGTGTTCAGTTGATCAGCAGCCTAGCCAGGATCTCCAGCCAGTATCTCAGCCAAGTTCTGGTCTGGATCTCCAGAGAGGTTCTGGTGTTTATTGTCTTGTTACATCCGTATTTATACCAGTTGATTTTAATCCTATCAATTTCTATTACAAAGGTTAGGGCGTTTCTTATCTCCATTCCAGGGAGTAAAGATTATGTAGCTTAAGCATGATTGTTTGTAGTTAAAGTGCTTAACTACCCGCCTGGCACTTAGTTAAGGAGTTTCATCTCCTCCCTAACTTCAGGGAAAAATCCCTACCTGGGGAAACAACCTTTCTCAGAAAGGTGACCTTGGTTAAAACACACAGCGCTAAGGGGAGCAAACATATTAAGAACAGTGTGCTATATACGCCAGGTCCCTTGAAACATATGCTGTGCAGATGTTTCTTTCCTGCAGCGACTGTGTCAAGCAGCAAGGATGGACTGGCTTCCGGCAAGCCATCACCATATAAATACCAGGTGTTGTACAAATACATCATCAAATCATATAGTGTGTGATTTAGGGGGCTAGAGATCAGAGCCCCTGTGCCATCCATTCAGGCAATAGCAGGGGAACAAGCATGCCATTCCCATATATGCCCTCCCCACTTGGACCACCTGCCTCACTTTCACACCTGACCTCAATGGCACTGTTCATGAGCAGCAGAACTGAGAACTTGAATGAGCAGGTGGCACTCGGTCCCTGAGGATTGCGTGATTTCCTTTTGCTCAACTTCTTCAATGCCTTTTTCATGCTGAATTCTTTCTTCCTGAGTGTCTGCTATGGGGCAGCCTCTTGTTTCTCTGCGGAGGAGTTGAGGTGGTATCTGGCCAAGTATGATTCATCTGGTTTCCTTTTGTCTTGATGTTCTGGACGAGCCAAGGTTTGTCTTTCTGGAATTGCTGTTTCTGTACACCTGAAACAACATTAATTCAGTAATTCTGGGAGGAAAAATATATCTACTTGATATTAACTGGCTTCTCAGAATCTTTAGTCATCCCTGCAGGTTATGTCTAAGGGGGTTACAGTTTCATATGGAAATCTGTACTTTCTCACCTTTGGAAAAATACTATCTCATGTGAAAAAGAGTTATCCCCTGAAATGAAACTCTTTCAGTATATCATTCTTCTGCGCCTACTAAGAAGATGTTTGAGTAACAGAGAACATGGGACATGGGAGGACTTTCTACTTTACCATCATCCTGTTCCCTGGAGAACTGCCTGGGCATATTTTGCTGAATCCGATTCAGCAAGCGGATGGATGAACGTCTTCAGGCTGTCAGATTCAAGGACTTGCTCCTTGCCCTTTCGGCAAAGAACCTCACATTGGAAAAGATCTTTCTCAATTATCGTGGGGTCTCCAGCATCATTCCAGTGCACAGACATGGAGGCATCATCCTCCACTATCCCCCAAAGCATTCTTGGGAAGGACAGTCCCAGAAGGTCATTGTTTCCTTCCAATTTGGCAGCATGTTGGCTTGGGTCCTCTGGTTATAGGTTGTCTTGGCACCCTGCTTGGTACCTGTGTCTCACCAACACCTGTGATAGGATCAGCTTGGCTCCGTGCATCTCATGGGTACTCGGACTTGGCATGGAGATGCTCTACATTAAAAAGCATTGACTACTCTAATCCTATCCCTGAGCAGGGGGGTCACAGCACGGATGCCCAATATATACTGCCCTCCAAATTCTTGAGCAGGGGTGGGCAAACTTTTTGACTCGAGGGCCACAATGGGTTCTTAAACTGGACCGGAGGGCCGGAACAAAAGCATGGATGGAGTGTTTGTGTGAACTAATATAAATTCAAAGTAAACATCATTACATAAAAGGGTACGATCTTTTTTTTTAGTTTTATTCATTTCAAATGGACTGGTTCCGGCCCGCGGGCCATAGTTTGCCCACGGCTGTTCCAGAGTCTCAGCCATGGGGCCACCAGATGCTTAAGTCATGTGATTTCCCAAAGATGGCTCACAGCTGCTCTGGAGTTTGGGCCCTGGATAAATGTAGGGGAGTGGATGTGTATAGGGCCCCCAGGTTCTCTCTTTCCAAAAAGCACAGAAAAATTGGGTTCAGGATACCAGAAAGAACTCTCATCTGCTGCCAGGGAGATTGTTTCTTGTTGATAGTTCACTGGATGTGTTGAGAGGTCATGAGTCTATCTCTCTTTCATCCCTAGAGAGGGAGAGGCCTATTGATGGCCTCTTTGATAGCTCAAGGTCGAGGCCTTGCTTAGTCCTAGCTTGGCTACCACCAAGAATGCCGGGGTTAGATGGGCCCCTTGGGGACTGTACCTCCCAGAAAATGTTGGTTGGCCCCATCTCAGCAGGTAGACCCCCTGTCCAATGCACCCTCCACAAGCATGCTTCTTTGGTCTCTTCCAGCTACACTTGCTGGTTGCTGGGTCCTGCTCACATGAGCCCAAACGAAGAGTCCTGCTTTATTACCCCGGGTCAAGTTGTCCCTAGAGTAGGGTGTGTTCCTGTATAGGTGGGGGTACAAGCAGTGTCACCTTTCCACGGTACCCTTCTATCTCCCTTTTCAGAGTATTAAGACCAAAGTTGGTAGTTAGACCACCTCAAACAGATACAGAACATGGATCACAAAAACCACTGTAGTATCCTCTCCTCTGTGGTGAAGATGACTTGCATTTGACTTTAGTCACATCCCACACCCAGGATCTCATCTATGTTCAAGTACATAGCCATGATTATTTTCATATCTGCTTCATTCAGTCACGGCTACCTAAACATGTTGGAATTTTCCTTTTTAGTGAGTCTGTGTCCTTGTCCCATGAGTCCTTGTCCCATGTCTTGCACTAAGTGGTGTAATTTGTGCTCTCTGAGGGTCCATCCTTTGTTTCTAAAAGTGGAGTGCAAAGGCATTTGGGAACAGAATCGCCCAAAGTGCCCCTAGCCTAAGGACTGGATCCTTAATGGAGCCCCTGGGTGAGGGGTGGGCAAACTTTTTGACTCGAGGGCCACAATGGGTTCTTAAACTGGACCGGAGGGCCGGAACAAAAGCATGGATGGAGTGTTTGTGTGAACTAATATAAATTCAAAGTAAGCATCATTACATAAAAGGGTACCGTCTTTTTTGTTTTTAGTTTTATTCATTTTAAAGGGGCCGGATCTGGCCCGCGGTCCGTAGTTTGCCCACGGCTGGTCTAGATTCAGGCTCAGTCCATGGTCTCTGTGCCTCTAAACAGGATTACAGAGCATTCATGCACAAAGTCAGTATATTCTTGGAGGATATGCCCTAGAGCAACAGTTCTCAACCTGTGGGTTGCGACCCCTTTGTGGGTCGAAAGACCCTTTCACAGGGGTCTCCTAAGACCATCAGAAAACACATATATAATTACATATTGTTTTTGTGATTAATCACTATGCTTTAAGTATGTTCAATTTGTAACAATGAAAATACACCCTGCATATCAGATATTTACATTACGATTCATAACAGTAGCAAAATTATAGTTATGAAGTAGCAACGAAAATAATTTTATGGTTGGGGGTCACCACAACATGAGGAACTGTATTAAAGTGTCACGGCATTAGGAAGGTTGAGAACCACTGCCCTAGAGGATAGGTGTTGGTGGGTTCAGGGTGGGGGTGGGGGGCTCCTAGTGTCTCTGGAAAAGCAGCCAGCTCCTTTTAGTTGCCTACCAAACATTGTTTCTTAAATGAGTTCTTTAAAGGCTGAAAAGATTTCCTTGTGCACTTTGCTAGCTCATGCCTCTACCGATTACTTATATGAAGGGACTTGTCCATTTTGTGGGAGGGAAATTGGAGAGAGGGTTTGGAAACCACAATCTGGAATTTGGTGGAGAGAGGGTGTTTATTTGTTATGATTAAGGCACCCTTGCATCCCAAGGCTTCTGTAGGACCATTAGCTAATGTTCTTTGAAGCAAGAGCAACTGAATTTCCACTGAGGTGAAGAATCTAGAACATCAGGCTCATCTTTTCCTTTGAAGATGAAATACCCACTTTGCTGACTTCCGTGGAGTTGAAGAAAGCCATTATGAAACTGGCCTTCCTCAATTAAGTCTGCTGGGTCCCAGAAATTCACCCATTGGTACCCTGGCCACCAGTCAGACAGTCTCTATTAGGCAACATGTTCAGGACCCTTTGAGAAAGGAGAACAAACCTAGAGGAATCACAATACCTGATATCAAGCTATGCTATAAGGCCATTGTAATCAAAACAACTGGTAATGACAGAACAGCAGGCATATGGATCAATGGAACACAACAGAGAGCCCAAACGTCAACCCACACCTACACTGTGAACTGATATTTGACAAAGGGGGCAACAGCATACAATGAGGTAAAGATAGTCTCTTCATTAGTAAATGGTATTGGGAAACTTGGATGGGTACATGTGAAACAATGAAATGAAACCACCAACTTATACCATTCAGAAGAATACATTCAAAATGAATAAAAGACTTAAATGTAAGTCATGAAACCATAAAAATCCTGGAAGAAAACATAGGCAGTAAAATCTCAGACATTACACACAGCAATATTTTTTGCTGATATGTCACACAGGGCAAGGGAAATAAAGGAAAATATAAACAAATGGGACTACATCAAACTAAAAAGCTTCTGCACAGCAAAGGGTACCGGCAACAACATGAAAAGAGAAGCCTCTGCATGGGAGAACATATTTGCCAAAGATACATCTGATAAGGGGTGAATCTCCAAAATATATAAAGTACTCATACAGTTCAACCAAAGAAGACAAACAATGCAATTTAAAAGTGGGCAGAGGTCTTGAGTAGATATTTCTCTAAAGAGGACATACAAATGGATGAGACAAGAAAAAATGCTCAATTTCACCCATCATCAGAGATATGCAAATTCAAATGACAGTGAGGTACCACCTCACAACTACCAGAATGGCTACCATCAATAAATCAACAAACAAAAAGTGCTAGTGAGGATGTGGAGGAAAAGGAACCCTTGTATAATATTAGTGGAAATGCAGACAGGTGCAACCACTATGGAAGACTGTGTGGAGTTTCCTAAAGTAATGAAACATAAAGCTGCCATTTGACACAGTGATCCCACTTCTAGGAATATATCTTAAGAAGCCTGAACCACCGATCACAAAGAATATATGCAGCCCTATGTTCAAAGAGCATTATTTACAACTAGAGGCCCAGTGCACAAAACTCGATCACCGTAGGGGGCGGCCCTCAGCCAGGCCTGCACCCTCTTGCAGTCCGGGACCCCCTCACTCTTTACCACCCACCTGATTGCTGCTCTTTAGTGCCTACATGGAGGCGGGAGAGGTTCCTGCCACCACTGATGCACTCGCCACTGATGCACTGGCTGAACCAAGCTCCCCCTGTGGGAGAGCACTGACCAACAGGGGGTCAGCTCCTGCGTTGAGTGTCTGTCCCCTAGTGGTCAGGGCACGTCATAGTGACTGGTTGTTCCAGCATTCAGTCAATTTGCATATTAGGCTTTTATTATGTAGGATAGCCAAGAGCTGAAAACAGTGCAGATGCCCATCAATAGAAGGGTGAATAAAAAAACAATGGTATATTTTCATAATGGAATACTACCTGGCATGAAAAGAGAAGGAATTCTTAACTTTTGAGACAGCATGTATGGATCTGGAGATTATTATACTCAGTGAAAGAAGCCAGTCAGAGAAAGAGAAAAACTATATGACCTCACTTATGTGTGGAATCTAGTGAACATTATCTGTCGAACAAAATAGAAACACAGGCATGAAGACATGGAACAGACTGACAGCGGTCAGAGGGGATGGGGGAGAGAGGGATTGGATGAAACTAACTGAAGGGATTAGCCAAAGAACATCCATGAACACAGATGGCAATGTGGTGAAGGCCAGAGGGTGCAGGGAAGACAGGTGCTATGTGAACAGGGTCAAAAGAAGGGAAAATATGGTATCTGTAATAGTGTCAAAAATAAAATAAAAACTTCTTGAAACTATATTCCTATTTAGAGTTATCTCTTAATAGAAAATAAATAAGGGGCTATTGCTCTCAGATGGGATGGAGGGTGAGCTATGGGAGAGCAGGGTCATTCTGAAGGGAGTAGGGAGCCTCTGTGAAAGGTTGAGGGCAGGAGATTCTGTGCAGCCTTAGAAGGAGGCTGCACTGATAAGCAAGTCAGCAGATCATGATTCATGGATGGACAGGAGGCACCCAAGGGAAGACCAGGGGAAGGGTGTTGTCATGAGGGAAAATGCTGGGACGAGGCAGAAATCCTGGCCCCGGGAAGACTGAGATATCAATAAACCTCCGACAATCTCCAAATTATGCTTTATTCTCACTGTCACCTTCCTTCCTTAGGCCTGCTCTTGCCTGGGCCCCAGGGTTTTACTAATTGTCATCTGAAAGAGTTCATTCATACTTAGAGGACGGATTAATTGTGAGGCAGAAGGTGGGCCATGGGCTAGAAAGGCAGGAAATATCATGGACTCCTGATGAATTCAGGCAAGGGGTCAAGACTCCACGATGCCACTTACTAGCCATGTATTCTTGGGAATATTAGCAGGCCCAATGGGCATCAGGTTCTTCCTCTGTGAAGTAAGTGGGTCTGATAAGCCCTGTCTTATAGGACTGCAGGGATGTGTGGAGTGTTTGTAAACCACCGTGCACAGTACCTAGTGGAGACTGAATCTGTAATGAATGGCAGTTATTTCTAATATCGTTTTTATCCCAGATACTTCCACTCTCGCCTCTGGCACTGTGATTACTTGTTTGTTATTAAGGTCATATTAGAGAATGTGCAGCTCAGTTGGGCACAGAACACCCAGTCGGCCAAAGAGGATACCCAATTCATGGATGTATGCTGACATTCAGGTGTGGGGAGCCTTCCCAGCTGGACACACACAAAGATGCCAAAAAGAGAAACTACTTACAACTCTTTCCCTCTGTCCAAGCTGCTCTTTCATCCAAACAAATGCTTTCATTCATTTCACCCCCACCCAAAATCTACCCCTTGATAATGATTGGCCAGAGTACACTCAAGGTCATTAACATTTAATCCCAATTAGGCTCTCCCAGGCCATCATGTTTCTCATGGCTCAGTAACTCTATTTCTGTAGAAATCTGTGCAGATGATGGGTATAACACGCCTAGTGCTCAAACTGTCCAATGGCACAGTGTCTGCGTGGCTCATGCCATGCACATCATTTTTTAATTAAGGTATTACATATGAGTCCTTATCCACCCATTGCCCTCCTCCAGCCCCCCACTCATGCCATCACCCCCCTGGCGTCTGTGTCCATTGGTTAGGCCTATATGCTTCATACAAGTCCTTTGGTTGATCTCTCCCCCTTACCTCCACCCTCCCCTACCTTCCCTCTGAGGTTTGATGGTCAGATCGATGCTTCTCTGTATTTGGATGTTTTTGTCCATCCATTTGTTGTTCATTATATTCCATATATAAGTGAGATCATGTGATAATTATCTTTCTCTGACTGGCTTATTTGGCTTAACATAATGCTCTCCAGTTCCACCATGCTGTTGCAACTACGCTGCGGTAAAAATGAAGGCCATTCAAAATTGAGTGCTGTTCCCTGGAGGCCCACCACCTCACCTGTTCTGTTACTTGTTTGTAAGATTTAGGGGACACCTAACCCCTCCCTTATATGACTATAGCTCCTACAGTATCATCCTGTGGGTGGGTGTGCCCTGCTTATGTTGGTGTCCCCACTACTAACACAGGATCTTCCAGAGGACATAGGCTCAGTGAATGTCTGGGGATTAAATGAACCACTGAGCAGGGGTCGTCTTTATGCAGATGAAATCCCTCCACTTTCTTGCCGGAACCAAGAATCCTTCGATAAGTTGTTTCATGCAAAGACAGACGAGAAGAGATTAAAATAAAAAATTAACAACCTTTTGCTATTATTTTTCTATTTATTAACTCCATTGCATGTACTGCCGAGTTCTTACACATTTCCAAGGAAATCCTTTTATAATGCCATGTTATCTATTTTGGGATCACAAACTAGGATGGAAAGTGTCCCAATTTTGGTTATACAATAGCAAATCTCTTACTCTTGAGCTGGACATGTAGAAATATATAATGTGATCAATGTCATTTACAAACTCACATGCTAAAAGTTTATGAAAGCTTCTATGAAAAGGGACATTCAAAAATTTCCTTAAAAATCGCAAAATAATAAATCACAAATTTCTCAATCATAATAGGAGCTCATACCTTTCCCTGGGCCTCACTATTAGTTTCTTCTCAAACATAGAGTTGAAAATTGGATGCACTTTCTGCCCAGCAAAAGAAGTTAATGCTCATGGGCCTGAAAAGTGCCTGGATTCAACTCTGGCTCAGGCTTAGTGTCATTACTCAGGCCCTTCAAGCAGGAATGAAAGGGAATAGGGATCCCTGTCATTAACCCCGAGCACAAACTGGAGGGTGTTCAACATGGTAGTCTCTGCATGTGCTCGGGGACCCCACAGGAACTCATAGCATGCAGGATCACTATTGGGCACCTGGCGGTACAGCAGGTACTGTTCCTGGACCCAAATTTTGGTGATGAGCTCCCTGGGCTCCCCATAGAGCCAATGCTCCTTCCCATCATACACCCCTAGAACATTCAGTGCTGCCCAGACTTTTTCCTCAGGGGCACAATCACCCTCTGAGGTGATCACCCACAGAACTGTGACCAGGAGGCCTGTGTTGGGATATCTGTGCCCATCGCTCACCATCCCATCATAGCTGAGCCCCAAGGCAGTGGCCAGGACATAGGTGTGAGTACTGGGGTCCATTTCTTTCACAACAATACCAAAGCCCCACTGGATGCATTCAGTGGCTGCACTGAAGAGCTCAGGAAAGTGGTCCTGGTGCTCTTTGATGACACTACTCAGCATTTCTGCCTTGGTGGTCGGCTCCTTTGCACGGTACTTAAGGAGTAGAAACTCCACCATTTCTACCATCTTCAAATGCAGTGCTTTGTGGAGCAAGGAATCGGCATCTTCATCAGGGCCTCCCTCAGTGTTTGGACCCTCCTCATCTTGGCTGCTGGAGCTCTCATCTTCAGCGTGTCTCCATGGAAAGGCTGCCATGGCATGGGGGGAGGCACCCTGAGGACTCTGGGGAGGACTTGGTGTCTCAGCAGCAGACACCTCCTCTAGGCTGTCTATAAACAGGACTGAGGGGGAGGAAGACCGAGAGGAGGAGAGAGACAGGGCCTCCTCCTCATCCTCCTCCTCCTCCTCCTCCTCCTCCTGCATAGCCCAGAACAGTTCCTCTACCAACATGTCAGGGATCTCCATTGGGTCCAGATGGTCTTCCTCAGGCTTCCACGGCTCACTCATATGATGACCAGGCATGATGACTCGTGCTCGAACAGTGACCGAGTGTGGCCAGAAGATGGGCGATTAGGACCCACGGGCCTGGGGGAAGGGGAGTATGAGAGGCATGAGCTGAGAAACACACCCTAGGCGGCTCTGACAAAGGTGACTTCCAGGTCTCCCCTTTAGGGGTGTCCATGGGCCTCACAGGGCTCACTCCTGATCAGCCTGCCCACTAGGAGCCTGAAGTAGGAAGTGACATGACTGCTCAGGGTGTAGAAGGCACAGCGCAGGGTTCTGTAGCTGACGGTGGGGTGTGGAGGTGTCAGGCAATGTGGGGTCCCCTCTGACAGTGGTGGCGAGCCCATGGGGACATATTCATGGTCGGAACCTCACCTTAATTCCTAGCACTTCCTGGCCTCCTGCTGCTCTGTGACCTGAGAATATGTAGCATAAACCAAGGCCTTCACCTCCTTCTATCCGGGGGCTCTGCTGGTGGGAAAAACGGAGCACCTCAGGATGCACATGGCAATCACAGTCCTGGAACCCCAAAGCTGACAGGAGGGGCAGCAGGACTCTGTGAGGTCCCCTCTGTTGTGGGTGGGAGGTTCCTCCTTGCACATGTAGGATCCTCACCCTTCCCCTGCCAGGGCCAGGGCCCTCACTGCCGTCTGCTGGCCTGAGGTCAAACTCTCAGAACAAGACCACACACACCTGACACTTGAGTGAAGAAAATGAGGGGGTCCCTCTCCCAGAGGATCAAGAAGGGGTGACTGAAGATTTGGGTCCATCTACGCTGGGTTAAGGCTCTGATCACTTCTCACCATGACGCACTGCAGGGTTTCAGACACTCTCTCTGCTGACTGAGCGCAATCTACTTAGACTTAGGGTGCACCTCCCTGAGATACAGGAGTAGGGAAGTGAGCTGAGGTAATCCAGGCCCTATTCCGAGTTTCCCCATTGCTGACAGAGGAGGCAGGGTAAGTCTGGGTTCCCATGTGCTCTGCTCCCCCTCAGTGCTCACCTTGATTCTTGGCAGGAACTGGGACTCATCTCTCTGTTGACAAAATTTGGATCCTGGGGATGATACGACGTATGGTCTCACACCAAGGTCCTCACCTTGCTGATAGCTCTGAGACAAAAGTGAACAGGAGCTCCATCTGCCCCCACCCCTGTCCAGGTTATCACACAACTGACACCAGGGCATGGGCCCATCCATTCCGGGTAGAGTTCCCGTAGTCTGGCCTCAGGATACTTGCCTTTCTTCCTGGCCTGGACTGGATCTGAATCCAGCTGACTTGATTTCACCCTGAATAACTGTCCTCAGTGACAAAAGCTCAGGACGAGCAGGCATGTGGAAAGGGAGAGCATGTCACACCCAGGTACCCCTGCCTGGGGAATATGGATGCTGAGGACAGGTCACTCCCTGATGCTGAGGGCTCTCTTCTTTTCTCAGGGAGCACATAGCTGCAGTTTCCCACAAGAAAGCATTCACAGCTTTATGACCCTTCCACAACCTCAGCTCATCTGTGCATGAACTGAAGCCATTCCCTCTGACCAAGGCCCTGTCCTTCCAGAGTGCCCTCAGACAAACGTGAGGAGGAACCACCTCTGCCGACCCATGCCAGGCCTTTCCCAGGCCTGACAACAGCACAGACTGGGTTCAGGGCACCCGTTGTCTGGAGTGTGGTATCCTCTTTCCTCCCTGTGCTACCTAGGCTTACTCAGAGAGTGCCTGGGACCTTTCCCTTCTGCTGAACTGAGAGTGAATACTGCAGGCCATGCCCTCCATCTCTCTGAGACCTCCAAGGTGGATTTTAAGACACACCACATTGACTATCGTGCCGAGTGTGCCAGTTGTGCCTGCAGAGCCTAAGCCAGCCAGTCGCTGTGTTTACTGGGGTGGGAAGTACCATCATCCTGCCTCAAGACCCACACTTTAATTACCAGCATTGCCTGGCACACCTCCCACGTTGCGTGAACCCAGAACCTTGAAGACAATGCCCTCACCTCCCTTTGCCACTGCTAAGGTAGAAGTCTGGAAGCAACCCAAATCCCCAGCCCTACCATGAGGCTTGCAGGTGCTGCTGGCAGGAATAGGCACACTGCGGACACTTACGGCTCTAGCCAAGCCTCAGGCATACAGACATCCAGGTGTGCTAGGGGGCTTCCTGAGTCCTACCTCGGGTCCTCACCTGGTATCCTGGCAGAGCCCTGCAGCCCTCTTCTTTGCCTACCTGGAGCCTGACCCCTCAGAGCTCAGGGGGTGGAGTCCGCTTGTCTTCCTGCAGGATCCTCACCGTGACTCCTGGCTGGAGCTGGAACCTCCTGTCAACCTGAGAGGCCCAAGTCAGGAAGAGAGCAAGTGGTCATGGACCAGGGACTTCCAAGGGTTCACAGTAGGGGTAATGTGGGGCATCACTGTTGTGGTGTCCAGGGTCCCTCAGTCTTCCCTTTGCATGTTCACCTGGACTTGGGGCAAGACCCGGGTCCTCCCCTCTGCCAAATATGTCATTCCCCTGAATTCCAAGGGCTGACATCAGGTCTGGGCTTCTGCGGTTCCTCTCTGCATGGTCATCCACCATAGGGCCTCCCAACACTTTGAGCAGGGCAGACTTCTGTGGACTCCCCTCCAGTTAGGGTTCCTGGATTCCCCCAGTCCTCCCTGGGGGTCCTCACCTTGACTGTTCCCTCTGCCTACCTGAGACCCTGCTCCTTGCACCGAACCCCAGAGCCTGTCAGACCCGGATGCAATAGTCAGGAAAAGCACCTTGACTCTGGGCAGTGCTTCTGCATCCCTTCTGTGGACCTGAGTGAGGCCTCACATGATTTACCAAGTTTCCAGTCTCCCTCTCACCTGCATGCGGAAGTCAGGAGACACCTCACAGGGTCATCTGACATGGACTCCTCCATGGCTAATATCAGGGGAGGCCCTTTATGGGTTCCCCTAAATTGTGGGGTCCTGGTCCCCATCTTCTCTTCTTCAGCGGACTTGTGGCACTGCTCCTTACCCTGAAACCCAGTCTCTCACACCTGATGCAGAAGTCACCCCATCCTGTAGTACCCCGCCCACTCTGGTCCTCCCCGGACTGAGGATTCTGAGGTCCAGGGCCCCCAATCTCCCTCAGGGACCACAACTTGACAGCGGCAGGACCTGGGGGCCCCCTCTGCTGCCTGAAGCCCTGCTCCTTCTACCAAACCCCCCAGTGTCTCTCAGACCCAATGCAGAAATCACAAAGCACAATGTGTGAGATCACCCCTCCCCCACCCCAGGAGGCCTGCCCGATAGACACCCTTGTGGGGTCCAGGCCCCCCAGTCTCCCTCAGGTTCCCACACTGACGCCGGGCAGGTCCGGACCCCCTCTGCCGACCTGAGATGCTGCTCTGACACGGAGCCGCCCGAGGGTCTCAGAGCACGAGGACCCGGAAGTCAGTCCTGACCACTCGTGGTCATCCCGCGCCTTGGGGCTCCCGGGACTGACGGCTCTGGACCCAGAGTCACCATGTCCTCCCCACGGCCTCACCATGAGGCCTGCAGGTCCTAGGACCCTCCCTCTGTGAACCGCGAGGCCGGACCCCCACACGGAGGCCCTCACCCCCGAGACCCCAGGGGACGCCTGTGGGCATACCTCCCCAGGGCTCCCAACTCGGGCTGAACTAGCTCCCCGGGTACCTCCGTCTGGTCCTCACCCTGATCCCAGGCAGAGCTTGGGCCCCGCCGACCTGAGGAGGCTCCCCTCAGCGCCTGTACCGTCTACTGACCCGAAGCCGGCCTCCCAAAGATGGCGCTCAGCTCCCTCAGACTTCTCAGGCGGAAGTCCATGAGTCAGTGACATCACTTCCGGAAACCAATTGTGTGGTCACCCAGGACACTTGACAGGGGCGGAGTTCTGCTCCTTTGTGCCCCGCCCGCCCCTTCTGGTCCCTATCTGGGCTGAATGGCCTGGGCCACCACCCTGTGCTGACCTGGGTCTGTGCCCCGCAGGCCAAGTGCCCTGAGACAAACCTGTGGAGGAACTACCTCTGCCGACCCATGCCGAGCCTTACCCAGGACTGATAGCAGCACAGACTGGGTTCAAGGCACCCACTGTTTGGAGTGTGGTATCCTCCTTCCACACAACCCATGCACAGTGGGAGAGTGCCTGGGACCTTTCCCTTCTGCTGAGCTGAGAGTGAATACTGCAGGCCTTGCCCTCCATCTCTCTGAGACCTCCAAGGTGGACTTTAAGACACACCACGTTGACTATCGTGCCCAGTGTGCCAGTTGTGCCAGCAGACACTAAGCCAGCCGGTCCCTGTGTTTACTGGGGTGGGAAGTACCATCATCCTGCCTCAAGACCCACACTTTAATTACCAGTATTGCCTGGCACCCCTCCCACGTTGCCCTGAATCCAGAACCTTCAGGACAATTCCCTCGCCTCCCTTTTCCACTCCTAAGGTAGAAGTCTGGAAGCAACGCAAATCCACAGGCCTACCATGAGGCTTGCAGGTGCTGCTGGCAAGTACAGGCACACTGCGGACACTTATGGCCCTGGCCAAGCCTCAGGCATGCATACTTCAAGGTGTGCTAGGGGGCTTCCTCAGTCCTCAGACCACGAGAACCCGGAAGCCAGTCCTCACCACTCTTGGTCATCCCGCGCCTTCGGGCTCCCGGGACTGACTGCTCTGGCCCAGAGTCACCTTGTCCTCCCCACGCCCTCACCATGAGTCCTGCAGGTCCTGGGACCCTGCCCATGGGTAGGAGACCCAGCCAGAGAGAAAGGGAGGGAATGCAGAGGTGCTGGGCACAGGGACTGTCAGGACACTGGATTGGGAAGAGAGTGCACAGGTGGCAGCTTTAATGTCCTCAGAGCCTGGTCTTTGAGATTGGGTGTGTTTTCATAAACACGAGGACAGAATAGCTGATATCAGGTTCATGGACTTTAAAGACAGGAGGGGAAAGACAAGCAGAGTGGGGGTGCTCATGTCGAGTGTGGTAACGAGGCCCAGGCCCTATGATGATGATGTGTAGCCACCGGTTCTGACTATCCTCTTAATGGGCAGGTACTCACAGCCCTATGGAGACTGAGCTCCGCCAGGTACTAGGACCCGGCTGAATCCGCAGGCTGTGTTTCTGCTCCTGTGACTGCACAGCTCTGAGGAGGTATGACCCCCTTCCCCAGGTACAAGGAAGAGAGGCAAGAACAGCGGGTGAGGTAGTCAGGGCCCAAGATCATGGGCCATATTTTGATCCCTAGGTGCCACCTTCGCAACTGTAGAATGTGGTGGCAATGGCACTGCCCACCCAGTTATTTGAGTCTTGAATTCTAGGATCCGTGGATCATGCCCATCCCAGGGCCTGATAGGGGCATGCTGTGTGGGTTCTAGTGCCAATTGTTCCTGGTCCTGTTATTCCTGTCTCTAGGCTGCAGTGGGGACCAGGTGTGCCTGCTGAGAGCGGATAGTATTGGTGCAGCCAGGGAATGGAGGAGGGTGGCTCCCAAAGTGATCGAGTGTAGACACCTGGCTGGAGGATCTGAGCTCGCACAGGGGTATCCCAGGGCCCAGCTGAGGTTTGATTATAAGGATTTACAATCAGGAGCCTTGGAAGAGGGACCAGGGTGCATGGGGACTGTAGCACCTTGGGGTGAAAAGAGGAGGGAGCTGACAGTCTTGGAGGAGGGGGGAAGAAACAAAACCCAGGAGGGTCTTTGCTGGGAGAGGACTAGAACCCACTCACCCGGTGTGAAGCCAAAGCTCCCGTTCTCCCACATCTGTGCTCCCCTGGTCTCAGTGACCTTCTTTGTGGAACTGAACACACCCTGTCCTGAGTGCCTCTCCTTACCTGTCGCCACCTTCTTCCTTGAGCTCCCCAAAGACTCCATCTGATGGACGAGGCATCTGCATCACCAGCCCTTTCCATGGGGCCTGGCAGCTGAGTGCGTGGGGATAGGAAGAAGGAGCCAACACTCTCTGCTCTCCCACCATCCCTGTCAGTGGGGTTCCAGGGCCCCAGGGGACACTGGGGGAAGAGGTCAGCCCACAGACCATGAACACGGAGGGCTGATGCATGATGCTTATTGACATTCACACTTTTGGGTTTCCACAGCCCACGTGAGGCCCACGGACCTCTGGGGAGATGGAGTTCTCCTGCCTCTCCTGGCAGCCTTATGCAGGCTTGGTCTTAAATGGGGCCATGACTCTGGAGACTTGTTGGCGACCCTACGGAGCTGCCACAGGAACTGCACCATCGCCATCCACATTGCTCACAGGGACTGGGAAGAGCCCTCTGGCTGGAGCTGCTGCTGGAGAGGCTGGGCTGGAACCCCATGTAGATTCAGACTCTCCTCCCAAAGGGAGAAATATGGGAGAGGAGTGAGCGCTGGCAAGGCCTGACACCCTGAGAGCTGCTCACACTCCTCCAAGAATACCCCCAAGGACCTTGCTCAGGAGTTTGGGGCTTGTTTTCTTTTGAAGCTGTGGAGATGGGGCTGTAGTTTGTGTAAGCAGCACACCTTCAAAGGGGCAACAAGGGGCCCAGGCTTGGGTTCCGTGGGCCGAGTTCCTATGATTTGGGTGAACCCTTCTGTCTATATTGAGTCTCAGTTCCTGTTGGTGATCTGAGAGGCAGGAACAGGTTCAAGTTTACATGTGGCGTTGTCTATGTGTTGTGTTTTTTTTGTTTGTTTGTTTGTTTAGTGTGAGTGTGTGTGTTTTTTTTACTGTTCTGAAAACCAGACTATGTTTTTATTTTTATTTATTTTTTATTTTTCCCTCCTCTCCATTACTTTTTTTTTAATTGCTTAAAGTATTACTCAGGGTATTACATATGTGTCCTTATTTTCCCCCCTCCCTTGACAGGCCCCTAGCCTCCCCTCTCCCCCAATGTCTTATGTCCATTGTTTATGCTTATATGCATGCATACAAGTCCTTTGCTTGATCTCTTACCCCCTCCTCCTGCCCCCCAACCCTCCCCGGCCTTCCTACTGCAGTTTGACAATCTGTTTGAGGCAGCTCTGCCTCTGTATCTATTATTGTTCAAAAGTTTATAATGGTCTCTATTATCCAGGAATGAGTGAGATCATGTGGTATTTTTCCTTCATTGGCTGGCTTATTTCACTTCGCATAATGCTCTCCAGTTCCATCCATGCCATTGCAAATGGTAAGAGTTCCTTCCTTTTTACAGCAGCATAGTATTCCATCGTGTAGATGTACCACCGTTTTCTAATCCATTCATCTACTGATGGGCACTTAGGCTGTTTCCAGATCTTAGCTATGGTGAATTGTGCTGCTATGAACATAGGGGTGCATCTATCCTTTCTGATTGGTGTTTCTGGTTTCTTGGGATATATACCTAGAAGTGGGATCACAGGGTCAGATGGGAGTTCCATTTTCAGTTTCTTGAGGAAACTCCATACTGTCTTCCATAGTGGCTGCACCAGTCTGCATTCCCACCAGCGGTGCACAAGTGTTCCTTTTTCTCCACATCCTCTCCAGCAGTTGTCATTTGTTGATTTGTTGATGATAGCCAGTCTGACAGGTGTGAGATGGTACCTCATTGTTGTTTTGATTTGCATCTCTCCGATGATTAGTGACTTTGAGCATGTTTTCATATGTCTCTTGGCTTTCTGAATGTCCTCTTTTGAAAGGTGTCTATTTAGGTCCTTTGCCCATTGTTTGATTGGATTGTTTAACTTTCTTTTGTTAAGTTGTATGAGTTCCATATAAATTTTGGAGATTAGGCCCTTATCAGATATGACATTGGCAAATATGTTTTCCCACACAGTGGGTTTTCTTGTTTTTTTGTTGATGGTTTCTTTTGCTGTGCAGAAGCTTTTTATTTGATGTAGTCCCATTTGTTCATTTTCTCTTTAGTTTCAAGTGCCCTAGGAGCTGTATCAGTGAAGAAATTGCTTCGGCATATGTCTGAGATTTTGTTGCCTTTGGATTCTTCTAGAATTTTTATGGTTTCCTGTCGTACATTTAAGTCCTTTATCCATTTTGAGTTTATTTTTGTGTATGGTGTAAGTTGGTGGTCTAGTTTCATTTTCTTGCATATATCCGTCCAATTTTGCCAACACCATTTATTGAAGAGACTATCTTGGCTCCATTGTATGTTCTTGCCTCCTTTGTCAAATATTAATTGAGCATATTGGTTCGGGGTGATTTCTGGGCTCTCTATTCTATTCCATTGATCTATATGCCTGTTCTTGTGCCAGTACCAGGCAGTTTTGAGAACAGTGGCTTTGTAATACAGCTTGATATCTGGTATTGAGATCCCACCAACTTGGTTCTTTTTCAGGATTGCTGCAGCTATTCGGGGTCTTTTTTTTATTCCAGATGAATATTTGGAGAGTTCGTTCTAGATCTGTGAAGTATGCCGTTGGTATTTTAATGGGAAGTGTGTTGAATTTATAGGTTGCTTTGGGTAGTATGCACATTTTAATGATGTTGATTCTTCCAATCCATGAACATGGTATGTTCTTCCATCTGTTTATGTCTTCCTCTAGCTCTTTTTTCAACGTCCTGTAGATTTCTGAGTAGAGATCTTTTACCTCTTTAGTTAAGTTTATTCCTAGGTAGCTTAATTTTTTTGGTGCGATGGTAAGTGGGATTGTTTTTATAATCTCTCTTTCTGAAAGTTCACTATTGGTGCATAGAAATGCTCAGATTTCTTGGGCTTAATTTTGTATGCTGCTACATTGCCAAATTCATGTATTAAGTCTAGTAGCTTTTTGATGGAGTCTCTAGGGTTTTGTATGTATAATATCATGTCGTCTGCAAGTAAGGACAGTTTTGCTTCCTCTTTTCCAATTTGGATGCCTTTTATTTCTTCTTCTTGCCTAATTGCAATGGCTAACACTTCCAGTACTATGTTGAACAATAGTGGTGAGAGGGGGCATCCCTGTCTTGTTCCTGTTCTTAGGAGAAATGGTGTTAGTTTTTGTCCATTGAGTATGATGTTGGCTGTGGGCCTGTCATATATGGCTTTTATTATGTTGAGGCATGCTCCTCTACTCCCACCTTACTGAGAGTTTTTATCAAAAATGGGTGTTGAATTTTGTCAAATGCTTTTTCTGCATCAATTGATATGACCATGTGGTATTTTTCTTTCAATTTGTTTATGTGATGTATCACGTTTATTGATTTGCGGATATTGTACCATCCTTGCATCCCTGGGATAAATCCTACTTGGTCATGGTGTATGATCTTTCTGATGTACTGCTGGATCCGATTTGCTAAGATTTTGTTGAGGACTTTGGCATCTATGTTCAAGAGGGATATTGGCCTGTAATTCTCTTTCATTGTGTTGTCTTTACCTGGTTTTGGTATTAGGGTGATGATGGATTCATAGAATGAGCTTGGAAGTGTTCCTTCCTTTAGAATTTTTTGTAGTAGTCTGTGGAGGATAGGTTTTAGTTCTTCCTTGAATGTTTGGTAAAACTCCCCTGGGAAGCCGTCTGGTCCTGGGCTTTTGTTTGATGGAAGCTTTTTGATGACTGCTTCAACTTCTTCCCTAGTTATTGGCCTGTTGAGATTTTTAGATTCTTCCTGATTGAGTTTTGGAATGTTGTATTTTTCTAGGAATTTGTCCATTTCCTCCAGGTTGTCTAGTTTGTTGGAGGAGAGCTGTCCATAGTATTTTTTAACAATCATTTGTATTTCTGTGGGTTCTGTTGTGATTTCGCCTCTATCGTTTCTGATTTTGTTTATTTGGGTCCTCTCTCTTTGCTTCTTGGTGAGTCTGGCTAGAGGTTTGTCAATCTTGTTTATCTTTTCAAAGAACCAGCTCTTAGTTTCATTGATTTTCTGTATTATTTTTTTGGTCTCTATGTCATTTATTTCTGCTCTAATCTTTATTATGTCCTTCCTTCCACTCACTCTGGGCTTTCTTTGTTGCTCTCCTTCTAATTCTTTGAGTTGAAGAGTTAGATTTTTTACTACCATTTTTTCTTGTTTTTTGAGATAGGCCTGTAGAGCTATAAACTTCCCTCTCAGGACGGCTTTCATTGTGGCCCATAGGTTTCGGATTGTTGTGTTTTCATTGTCATTAGTTTCCAGGATGTTTTTAATTTCTTCCTTGATCTCATTGGTAACCCAATCAATATTTAATAACATGCTATTCAGCTTCCAGATGTTTGAGTATTTTGGGTTGTTTTAATTGTAGTTTATTTCTAATATTATGCCATCGTGGTCTGAGAAGATGCTCTTCATGAGTTCAATCTTCTTGAATTTGGGGATACTTTGCTTGTGACCCAAAATATGGTCTATTTTTGAATATGTCATATGAGCACTTGAGTAGAATGTATATTCCGTGGCTTTGGGGTGAAGTGTTCTGAAGATGCCTATTAAGTCCGTCTCATCTAGTGAGTCATTTAGAATTGCTGTTTCTTTGCTGATTGTTTGTCTAGAGAACTTATCCAGTGCTGTCAGTGGTGTATTAAAGTCCCCTACTATGATTGTATTGTTATCGATCTCTCCTTTGATATCTTCCAGGAATTTTTTTTATGAATTTGGGTGCTCCTGCATTGGGTGCATATATGTTTACCAGGGTTATATCTTCTTGTTGTATTGATCCCTTTAGTATTATGAAGTGGCCTTCCTTATCTCTTGTTATGGCCTTCACTTTGAGGTCTATTTTGTCCGATATAAGTATTGCTACCCCAGCTTCCTTTTCCTTTCCATTTGCCTGAAATATATTTTTCCATCCTTTCACTTTCAGTCTGTGTGAGTCCCTTCTAATGAGGTGGGTCTCTTGTAGACAGCAGATGTATGGGTCATGTTTTTTAATCCATTCAGCCACTGGATGTCTTTTGGTTGGAGCATTTAGTCCATTTACATTTAAAGTTATTATTGAAAGGTACTTGTTTGTAGCCGTTTCTTTTTTTTGTGTGGCTGTTTTCTTTCTGAGCTTTTTATTTCTTCTTTTTACACCAGTCCCTTTAGCATGCCTTGCACTGCTGGCTTCGTGGTGATAAACTCCCTTAGCCTTTTTTTGTCTGTGAAGCTTTTTATTTCCCCTTCAAGTTTGAATGATAGCCTTGCTGGATAGAGTATTCTTGGATTCAGTCCTTTGCTTTGCATCACTTTGTAAATTTCCGTCCATTCTTTTCTGGCCTGATGTGTTTCTGTTGAGAAATCATTTGATAATCTAATGGGAGATGCCTTGTATGTAACTTTCTGTCTCTCTCTTGCAGCCTGTAAGATTCTCTCTTTGTCCCGAACATTTGCCATGGTAATTATGATGTGTCTTGGTGTGGGTCATTTCGGGTTCACCTTGTGTGGGACTCTGTGGGCTTGTGTGACTTTTTTCTTCCCCACCTCAGGGAAGTTTTCTGATATTATTTCTTCGAGTCGGTTTTCTAATCCTTGTTCATCTATCTGTTGTTCTGGCACCACTATTATTCGTATGTTGTTTCGTTTCATGTTGTCCCAAAGCTCCCTTAGGCTCTCCTCCTGTCTTTTCATTTTTTTTCTCCAATTGCAGTACATTTTGGGTGTGTTTTGCTTCCTTGTCTTCTAATTCACAAATTCGGTCCTCCACTTCTCCTAGTCTACTGTTGATACTTTCAGTGGTTTTTTTTTATTACAGCTATATCACTCTTCATTTCTTCTTGGGTCTTATGTTGTTGATTTTTTAATCTGTTCCTACTAGCTTCTTCTATATGTTATTGACTTTTTTCATCTGTTTCTTCTTGCTTCTTGCATAGGTAGTTGAATTTTTCATCTGTTTCTTCTAGCTTCTTGCAGAATTAGGGCATAAGGAAGAAAGAAGAGAAAAAGATAAAAGAGATAAAAGAAAAGAAAAGAATAGTAGGGAAGAAAAAAAGAGTGCAAAAATGAAATTTGGAAAAAAGAGGTGGATTGAAAAGAGAAAAAAAAGAGCGAAAAGAGAGAATGAAGTAGAAGAGGGGAAGAGGCTATGTGTATGAGGAGAAAACTCCTATAGAACTGCCACTAATTCCAACAAATTCCAGCAACAGCTCCCTGGAGAGGAATGCAAACTAGAAACAAGCAATAATATCAAGAGAGGCAAGGGAAAACAGAAGCACAAAAATAACCGGCGGAGGGCGGGGTGGGGGGGCGGGGCAGATGAGGGAGGGGATAAAACAGCAGAAAAAAAGAAAAAGCAAAAGCAAAACAGCCTCACAACCAGTCCTAAAAAGCACACACACACACAGACACAAAAAAACAAACAACAACAACAACAAAAAAAGCCAATATACTAAAAAATCAAGCAAACAGCAACAAAACAATAGAAAGATAAAAGAAGGAAAAAAAATTTGGATAGTGAAGAAAGATAAGGGATATGTGTATAAGGATTTAGAGCAGTGGATTGGAAATAGGATATATAAGTAGGATGAAACTTTGACAGGACTTAAACAGAAGGAATAGGGAAAATCTAAAGCAGGAATAGGGTAAGAGAAACAGGACAACAAAAGGGGAAAAGTGAGGGAGAGGGTTTTAGCATAGAGGTAAAATTGAGGTAGGGAAAATTGATGTTAAAGGAATGATGAAAATAGAATAGAGAACACTAATCCCCAAATAAAATAAAGAGAAAATAAAATGGCACTTTAAAAAATGGTAAAATGGTAGCAGTAATAATACTGGTTAAAAATAAAAATGTAGTAATTAAAAGGGTAAAATCAGGTGATGGAAAAAGAAGAACAAAAATTGGTTTCTTAGTTAAAAGGTGAAAAAAGAAAAAAGAAGAAAAAAATTGCAGTAGTGAAGGTCCTTCGGTTCTTCTACTCGTCAGTCTGGCTCGCCTTAGTCCTGTCAGGTATTCAGGAGAGTGTTGAATTTCCCTGTGATACACTGTTCCTCTGTGTTGTAAACCACAGTCCTGATTTTAAAGCAGGCCGTATTTGTGTCCCAGACTGCCTTAACTTGTATTTAGCTAAGAGTCAGATTGTGGCTCAGCCTCTGGGTGGCAGTGTTTTTGGGTTGGCCTCTGAGGCTATAGGGCCTCTCTGTCCAGTAGCTTGGGTTTATCGTCTCTATTGCACTTAAAACTGGTGTGGGGAAGTCCACTGCCCAGTGCTGCTTCCTTAATAGTTACCCGCTCTGTGTTGTTGCTGGGATTGAAAATCCCTCTATAGGCCAGACCCTGTTAACTCCCAGGGACTGATCCGATTATTTAGTACTTGATCTCATTCAGGGTGGAATCTGGGTGTGGCTGTGCTCCTTGCCTGGGGGCTGGGGAGAGGAGTCTCACTCCCTGGAGAGAATGGCTGCCCCAGTCCTGGGCTCAGGGGTGTCTCAGCACTCAATTCGCTGCCACCTCTCCCGGCCCCCGCCCCTCTCCTCAGTCTATCCCCAGATTCCACTAGTCCGCACCTTCTCCCTCTCTTCAGCACAGGTGAGTGTCTGTATCCAAAATGTCTTATGAACTGGATTCAGTGAAAACAAACAAACAAACGCTGGCCGCGGAAATCAGGAAGTCTTAGTTTCTATAAGCTCTCCTCTGACCGGCACTGCATGGTCTGGTCAGCTCTTCAGGCTGCCCAGATTAGGCTCAGTCCTCCGTGAACACAGAACCCAGATCTCAAATCCCCTGACGCCAGGAATCCCGTGGATCTCCTTTCCCCAGTCAGGGGCTGTGACTGGCCCAAGGGTCACGGCTGTCTGCCATGTGGTCTCCCTCCGACCCTCTGGGCTCAGGGGTCTGGCAAACTTTCCTGCCCAAATCCCTGGGTTGTTTTTTTTTTTTTTTTACCTTTCCAGGGGAGTTCTGCCCTTTCCGGCTGCAAACCCTCTCACGACTCTATGTGTTTGTATGATTGTTTATGTGTGTATACACACGTGTGTGTGTGTGTGTGTGTGTGTGTGTGTGTGTGTGTGTGTGTGACAGACCAGGGTCAGCTGCACAGCGCACAGAGAACATTGAGTAGCCTCCAGACTCAGGCTGTCTGCCTAACTTCACACACCTGCCCCACCCCCACTGCCCATGGCATCCTGGGCCCTTTCGCTCACCCTTCAGTGGTTGAGGTCCCACACTAGCTCCTTGCACCTGGTCAAGAGCTTGGGACCTGATTGCCTGTGGGTTCCCCATAGCAGCCAGGGCCTTTCTGAGCTGTACATGCTGCCCACAGTAGTTGTGCTGGCACCTGCCCATTAGTGGACCAGACTCTCTCCTCTTCATTTCCCTCTCTCCCACGGCCTCACCCAGAATTCCCTGAACAAAGTTTGACACATCAGAAGTGCTCAGTCAGAGGTTCCCAGCTCACTCCACGTCCCTTTGGTGAAATCAGCTTAGCCTCTAGTGCAGTGGTTCTCAACTTTGGCTGCACATTAGAATCAAACGGGCATCTTTTTCAAATCCTGATTTCTGGGCCTCATCCTCCAGAAATTCTGTTTCTTTGTTATGGGGTGGGGCTACAACATTAGTAACAAACAGAATTTCTGGAGGATGAGGCCCAGAAATCAGGATTTTAAAAAGATGCCCAGGTGATTCTAATGTGCAGCCAAGGTTGAGAACCACTGCATGGGGGAAACTCTGAATAACTCTTTCCTCTCACAGGAATCCTTTGGTTTATGGAAGGAAAAAACGTCTCAATGTTTCTCTAGTGGTTCCCAGCGCTCCTTGACTTTGGGGAATCTTTTCAGGCCCAGTAAATGTAGCTCCTGTGGAGGTTGTGGAACTGGAAAAGCAGGCTGTACTGTCCAACCTGAAGCAGAAGTACCCAACTTCACTTTCAAAACCCAGGTGGTTACTGGAGCCCATAACCAGGAAAGGGGGAAAGGATATCTTCCTGGTAGGAATCCCACAGCACCTGTCCCCTAGGGGCAGGAGGACTCCGCAGGAAGTTCACTGAGAATCCAGCTGAATCATGACCATCAACGGGCCATCATGCCGCAGATGTAGAACTGAATTGGCACCACCGTGGAGAACACTACCCACCATCTGCTGTTCAACTAAACAGATTGCTGTGCCCAGAAGTAGGCGACTGTCCTTGTGAGATGCCTCTCTGAGCTCATTGACTGTCTCAAGGACTCTGAGCTTTAGGGAAAAGGGAAAGCTGCTAGGAAAGATCTTGGTGCTATCACTCATTTTGGCCCTGCTTATTCCTGCAATGTACAAAGAGAAATGTTTTAGGAGAATGGGTTAGTGTTTAGGACTCCCTTATACAGTCTCCCCCTCTCTGTGTGGTCAAACTCCGAGAACACTTCAGGAGCACCCAGGTGTCATTGTGGGAGGTCTGGGAGCGGGCACTGAATGACTGCCATTGCCAGAGGGTGACCAGCAGGGATGAGCTCATTCACCTTGAGGGAGACACCAGACTTTGAAAGAAAACACCTGTCTGTCCTGGCCAGTGACTGGTCTGCTGTAAAAGTCTCCCTTGGCTCATGAGGGCTTGTATTACACATGTTGTATCACTACCTCGTGACACAAGAACAGATCTGAAGTACAGCTCTGATGGAAAAGTGATGGGTAGAGGTTTTGTTTTTTGTTTGTTTGTTTGTTTGTTTTTTTCTGTGTGAGCAATCTTTATTTGGGTCCCTACTAGCAGGGTTAGTAATGGTTGTTACTGGTGAGGATGATGGGCTTTCTCCCATACGTTGACTGGAATGGCCCATCTTCTGAGCCAGACTGCCTCTGTCATACACCGCTTAGCAGATGGAGTGGCCAGGTTCTAGGTGGACCTCTCTTCAAGGCCCCTGGAACTTGGGCTAGAGATACTCAGATGCTGATCAGAAACTTCCTGGCATCATAGGGGGGCCCGTGAGTAAAGACCCTCCTGTTTCAAGTTGCATGACTAATGTAAGGTGATTCCACCAAGGTCACGAGCCTGGCAGTTCTTGTCCTGTACAGTAGGCAAGGCTCAGGGGACCAGATCTTCCTGGGCTTGCCTCAGGACTAACTAGCCAGTTCCGTGTCTGAATATGTGAAAATGAAAGAGGACAATGGGAACAAAAGCCTGTCCAGGCCAGGATTTCTAGTCTCCTCAGGCTCATCTGACGAGATGTGTGGCACGGAAACAGAAGAACACGGACTCACAAATAACATTGTGCTGTTTATTTTCATTCATGGAGTTTTGCCTTTCTTTATTAAAGCCTACATGGATTTGTGGGTACAAACTGGTGATTGTTTTCTGTCACCTGTGATCTTATAGGCCTGCATTGCCCTTGAACTGCTCACAGAGTGAACAGTTGCCATATACGGAGTCCTCCCCATCCTAGTCCTTATCAGGTTCCTTGGGCTGGGTCATGACTGAAAGGTCAGCCATTTCCAGGGTTCAACCCCAGCAGGTCCAGGGGTTCCCAACGGCATAGACGGAGTCGGCAAAGAAGGAAGGACACGGAGACAGTGTTCAGTTGATCAGCAGCCTAGCCAGGATCTCCAGCCAAGTTCTGGTCTGGATCTCCAGAGAGGTTCTGGTGTTTATTGTCTTGTTACATCAGTATTAATACCAGTTGATTTTAATCCTGTCAATTTCTATTACAAAGGTTAGGGCGTTTCTTACCTCCATTCCAGGGAGTAAAGATTATGTAGCTTAAGCATGATTGTTTGTAGTTAAAGTGATTAACTACCCGCCTGGCACTTAGTTAAGGAGTTTCATCCCCTCCCTAACTTCAGGGAAAAATCCCTACCTGGGGAAACAACCTTTCTCGGAGAGGTGACCCTGGTTAAAACACACAGCGCTAAGGGGAGCAAACATATTAAGAACAGTGTGCTATATACGCCAGGTCCCTTGAAACATATGCTGTGCAGATGTTTCTTTCCTGCAGCGACTGTGTCAAGCAGCAAGGATGGACCGGCTTCCGGCAAATTCCCCCTTTTTTATTTTTTAAATGATAGTGCATGCAAATCAGTGGCCACCTCTCAAATTGGGCCGTTTACAACTCGGGAGAAGACTGGCAAGCAATGACAGTGACCATAACTATAAACATAGTGGATGGATTGCACAAGGAGCCCCATTCCTGTAGAAGGTTGCCGGCCTCTTCAGTCAAGGGATTACAGCTGTCCTCAAGTTGTTGGTTTGATTGTCTTTGTTGGTCTGGCTAGTGGGCGGCATCACTGGCGACAGGATTCCCGAAGCGTCAGCAAGTTGAAGGGCTGCATCCAAGGGTCCATCAGGGCCGTGGTTGATGGTGGTGTCGATGTCCGAGGAGGAGTAAGCTGTGCCCTCTGGATCCAGCTGATATGGAAAATGGAGGGTAGTAGAAAAAGAAGAGAAAGCAAAAGAACTACAAGGCATGGAAGTGTTTAGAAAAAAGAGGGAGAAGAAAGGGAAGAAGGCAGCATCCTGACACAGCCCTTTCCTTCAGCTTCCCCTTTCCCTGTGGTCCCAGGTAGAAATGGGAAACAAGACCTGTTGCAGTGAGAGGGCAGCTGCTGTCAGCCAGTCTCTGTCTTTACCTGGGTCCCGATCTGAGCTGGGCATGGGAAGCAGGAAGCAGCCATGGGGACAGGAGACCTTCCTCAGAAGGGGCGAGTGTTCAAGCCCCTGCACCATTGGGGAGGGGGTCTGTGCCCCACCTTTGTTGCACCCCAAGTTTTCTCCTACTGGCCCCCGACTGTGCCTGTCTTAGGTTGCCCCACCCTGTGGAGTCTTACCCGTCGTTGACTACCAGCCATCTCTGGGCCAAGTAGGGTGATGTGAGGTTCAATTTTGTCTCCTTGATAGCCTATGTCCCTCTGGCCTCCATGCCCAGCAACTGCCTTTGGATTCCCTCGCCTGCTGGCGGGGTTCTGGCATTGATCATAGGGAACTCAGGTTTCTTCTCTAGAGAGGGCCCAGCTTACGCCATTGGGCCAGAGACAGATCCATGGTACCAGCCACCACGAGGCTTCAACCTCAGCATGAACAGAGAGCTCAGGCAACAGCTATGGGCAATTGGATTGTAAGAAGAGGGTCCCTCTTGGCACAAGGGTAAGAGGCGCCAATATAGGACAAAGGAGAGTCCTGGAACAGGGCTTTCTCAGCCCAGGATGTCAGGCTCTTGGCACAAGACAACTCCATGTATGGGGCATATACCAAACACCCCTAGTCACGGCATAAAAGGGAGGTGCCCTTCCTGGAACAGTAGGGTAGGGAGATTCTAGAAAACGCTGTGTTCAGCAAAGAAGGAGAAAGGCCAAAGAACCAGCAAACAAGTAGTTAGATTTTTAAAAAAGGAAAAAGGAAAGGAGATGTGGGGCAAAGCTGGGACATGTGGAAAGACAAAACGGAGGCACATGTGATCCTCCCAATGGACAGATTGTTCCAGCTCAGGGCTGCACAGCTGCTGCAGACGGGCACTGGTCAGGTGTGCTATGATGAGGCAGAGATGGCGGGCGGTGAGACATAAGGTCGGACTAGACGGTCTGGAATCCACACAGGTGAGTCTGCGTCCTGTGGAAATATACAAGCATATCCTCTCCCCTGGGTTAAAAGTACATCAGGTCCCTTCCAGGCTCCTGTAAGCAAGTCTCTCCATTTGATGAGGGCTTTAGGTTTAGTTAGATCAGGGTTCCAATGCCTGTGCATTGGGGAATTTCCCTCAGAATCTACATTTAGTATATTAATTACAAATAGAGTATGTTGAAGAACATGATGAGGAGAGGAATATTTAAACTCATTTTCTTGTAATATTTTGTAACAGGAGTAAATCAAACACCGCTGGGGCTATATAATAGAACTCCCATTTGAGATAAGATATCTCTTCCCCCTAATGTAAAGGGGATAGTTGTAATTACATAGGGACAGAATGTTCCTGAATGTTGATCTTCATCAGCCCAAGTTAAAATCTGAGAACTCTTTTTTACATTAGATGCCTTGCCTAGTCCTACTAGGGAAGTGGAGGTTTTGTGCGTGGGCCATGAAGGGGGCCAATCCTTCCCTGCTATGCAGGAAATATCTGCTCCTGTATCCAATAGACCTTCAATTGGTTTTCCCTGAATTTGTAAAAATTTTGTAGGTCTAGTAGCATGGATTTCTTGTATCCAAAATGCTGCATCACTAGATCCAAAGCCTCCGGCCCCTCTAGCTTTCTGAGTAACAGCTGTCCCTCTTTTATGTATTGGTAAAAGGATTAATTGGGCAATTCTCTGGTTGGGCTGAATCTGTATAGTTGTGGTGGGTGGGGAAAGTAAAATCTGTATTTCGCCTGTGTAGTAGTCTGCATCAACAACTCCTGGGATGACTAAGATCCCCTGTAACGAGGTGGAGCTCCGTCCTAATATTAAACCTACGGTTCCCTCAGGCAGCGGCCCAGACACTCCTGTAGGAATGGCTGCTACTGGCGAGTCTGGGGTTAGTATTGCGTGGGTGGTTGAGTGGAGGTCCAATCCTGCACTGCCTGGGGTTGCCATGAAGAGGTCACTGACTGATTGAAATTTGCAAAGGGGTTGAGGGTTGATGCCCCTATTATAGCAGGGGCCTGGGGCTGGCCCCTTCTCAAGTTTCCCAATTGAGGTGATGGGATATAACCTCCTTGGGAGCTATTTGTAGAGTTGAAAGGCTGACCATTTTTATGGTATCTTGATCTACATTCCTTTGCCCAATGGAATCCTTTCTGACATCGGGGACAAACGGTTTTTGGAGGATTAATATTATTCCCTAATGTATTTCCAGGCTGTGGAGGAGCTTGCCATCTGGCCTGAGTATTATTATTTTTATTTGGGCATTCTCTGCTAAAGTGCCCAGATAAGCCACAAGAGTAGCAGTTCATATTTCTTTTATTACCTGTACTATTGCTGGCTTGTCCTATACCCTGTACATATTGAGGGTATGTCTCCCCTTTGAGAGCTGCAGCTATAGCTACACCCTGTATAAATGCTGGACTTACATCAGCACACTGTTTTATAAAATCCTTTATAGTTCCTGTTCTGAGAATCAGCCTTAATAAAGCCTGACAGGTATTATTAGCATTTTCAAAAGCCAGTTGTTTGATTAGGATATCGGCTGCCTCTTTGTTATTGATTACTCTCTTGACTGCCTGCATGAGGCGAGAAAGGAAATCCTGATATGGTTCCTCGACCTTCTGTTTAACCTCTGTAAGGGTGGTTGTTTTTCCTGCTGTATAAGGTAGGGATTTCCAGGCACTTACTGCACAACTGGTTACTTTGGTAAGTGCCTCTGTGGGCATATTCATTTGCTCCTCAGCCGTGTTAAAATCACCTTCTCCTAATATCATGTCTAGGGTTATTCCTTTTCTGGATATTTCGCTGGTGGCTACAGCTTTCTTAGCAAGATCTTCATATTCAGTTTTCCATAATAAGTAATCGCCTCCTGAGAGACAGGATTTACAAACCTGTGACCAATCATAAGGAGTCATCCATTTACTGGCTAGGGTTTCTACCAAGGTTTGTGTGTAAGGAGCTAGAGGTCCATATTCAGAGCAGGCCAATTTTAATTCTTTAAGTACTTTGTAAGGTATAGGCTCCAAGGTGGGGTTTCTATTCCCAACAGACTCATTCTCATATGTAACTGGGAAGCAGAGTGAGAATTCAAGATCTCCATTAGCTTCAGCTTCTCTTATCGCCCTTTGAAATTTAGACATGGAGCTCATAGGAGCCACAGGACCTGGTTTAGGCTTCCTTACTAATTTGGGGAGCCTGTTTTGAATGGGAGGGCCTCTCTCCTCTCTACTGACTGCAAAGGACCAATGGTCATGTTTATGATACTTATTCTCCTCCCGATCAGTAGGCCTAGCTAAATTGCTTTTAGATTGAGCTGAAGACAATAATGATGTATCCTCTCTGGGTGGAGCCGGGGGACTATTTAAATTTTGAGAAAGTTCAACCGTTTTTGCCTCTGGTGCCAAGGTTTCACAAATTGAATTCCAGAGAGAAAAGGTATCTGCCGGGACCTTCTCAGATCCATGGTAGCTGTAATAGTTCTGTAATTGCTCTCCTACTTTAGTCCAAGTTTCTAAATTAACAGTTCCATCCTCAGGAAGCCATTGACATACGTCTTCTATAAAACTTTCTGTCTGACTGGGAGTAACCTTAACTCCTCTGCTACCAAGCATAGGCGTTAAAAGATTAATACAGAGTCTTTTTTCTTTAGACTCAGTATGACCCATCCTGTCAATCAAAGTTCTGTACTAACTACCCGCTTACCCTACTTTTTCTCTATGGGGGGGGGGGGTCTGCAGCACCCTATGGTGCAGTCCTATCCGTCCCAAGTACGGGGGGACTTACCTAAGGGTCCCTATTCGGGCGCCAGATGCCGGGGTCCAACCCCAGCAGGTCCAGGGGTTCCCAAAGGCGTAGACGGAGTCGGCGAAGAAGGAAGGACACGGAGACAGTGTTCAGTTGATCAGCAGCCTAGCCAGGATCTCCAGCCAGGATCTCAGCCAAGTTCTGGTCTGGATCTCCAGAGAGGTTCTGGTGTTTATTGTCTTGTTACATCCGTATTAATACCAGTTGATTTTAATCCTGTCAATTTCTATTACAAAGGTTAGGGCGTTTCTTATCTCCATTCCAGGGAGTAAAGATTATGTAGCTTAAGCATGATTGTTTGTAGTTAAAGTGATTAACTACCCGCCTGGCACTTAGTTAAGGAGTTTCATCCCCTCCCTAACTTCAGGGAAAAATCCCTACCTGGGGAAACAACCTTTCTCGGAGAGGTGACCCTGGTTAAAACACACAGCGCTAAGGGGAGCAAACATATTAAGAACAGTATGCTATATACGCCAGGTCCCTTGAAACATATGCTGTGCAGATGTTTCTTTCCTGCAGCGACTGTGTCAAGCAGCAAGGATGGACCGGCTTCCGGCAAGCCATCACCACATAAATACCAGGTGTTGTTCAAATACATCATCAAATCATATAGTGTGTGATTTAGGGGGCTAGAGGTCAGAGCCCCTGTGCCAGCCATTCAGGCAATAGCAGGGGAACAAGCATGCCATTCCCATATATGCCCTCCCCACTTGGACCACCTGCCTCACTTTCACACCTGACCTCAATGGCACTGTTCATGAGCAGCAGAACTGAGAACTTGAATGAGCAGGTGGCACTCGGTCCCTGCGGATTGCGTGATTTCCTTTTGCTCAACTTCTTCAATGCCTTTTTCATGCTGAATTCTTTCTTCCTGAGTGTCTGCTATGGGGCAGCCTTTTGTTTCTCTGCGGAGGAGTTGAGGTGGTATCTGGCCAAGTATGATTCATCTGGTATCCTTTTGTCTTGATGTTCTGGACGAGCCAAGGTTTGTCTTTCTGGAATTGCTGTTTCTGTACACCTGAAACAACATTAATTCAGTAATTCTGGGAGGAAAAATATATCTACTTGATATTAACTGGCTTCTCAGAATCTTTAGTCATCCCTGCAGGTTATGTCTAAGGGGGTTACAGTTTCATATGGAAATCTGTACTTTCTCACCTTTGGAAAAATACTATCTCATGTGAAAAAAGAGTTATCCCCTGAAATGAAACCCTTTCAGTATATCATTCTTCTGCGCCTACTAAGAAGATGTTTGAGTAACAGAGAACATGGGACATGGGAGGACTTTCTACTTTACCATCATCCTGTTCCCTGGAGAACTGCCTGGGCATATTTTGCTGAATCCGATTCAGCAAGCGGATGGATGAACGTCTTCAGGCTGTCAGATTCAAGGACTTGCTCCTTGCCCCTTCGGCAAAGAACCTCACATTGGAAAAGATCTTTCTCAATTATCCTGGTGTCTCCAGCATCATTCCAGTGCACAGACATGGAGGCATCATCCTCCACTATCCCCCAAAGCATTCTTGGGAAGGACAGTCCCAGAAGGTCATTGTTTCCTTCCAATCTGGCAGCATGTTGGCTTGGGTCCTCTGGTTATAGGTTGTCTTGGCACCCTGCTTGGTACCTGTGTCTCTCCAACACCTGTGATAGGATCAGCTTGGCTCCGTGCATCTCATGGGTACTCGGACTTGGCATGGAGATGCTCTACATTAAAAAGCATTGACTACTCTAATCCTATCCCTGAGCAGGGGGGTCACAGCACGGATGCCCAATATATACTGCCCTCCAAATTCTTGAGCAGGGGTGGGCAAACTTTTTGACTCGAGGGCCACAATGGGTTCTTAAACTGGACCGGAGGGCCGGAACAAAAGCATGGATGGAGTGTTTGCGTGAACTAATATAAATTCAAAGTAAACATCATTACATAAAAGGGTACGATCTTATTTTTTAGTTTTATTCATTTCAAATGGACTGGTTCCGGCCCGCGGGCCATAGTTTGCCCACGGCTGTTCCAGAGTCTCAGCCATGGGGCCACCAGATGCTTAAGTCATGTGATTTCCGAAAGATGGCTCACAGCTGCTCTGGAGTTTGGGCCCTGGATAAGTGTAGGGGAGTGGATGTGTATAGGGCCCCCAGGTTCTCTATTTCCAAAAAACACAGAAAAATTGGGTTCAGGATACCAGAAAGAACTCTCATCTTCTGCCAGGGAGATTGTTTCTTGTTGATAGTTCACTGGATGTGTTGAGAGGTCATGAGTCTATCTCTCTTTCATCCCTAGAGAGGGAGAGGCCTATTGATGGCCTCTTTGATAGCTCAAGGTCAAGGCCTTGCTTAGTCCTAGCTTGGCTACCACCAAGAATGCCGGGGTCAGATGGGCCCCTGGGGGACTGTACCTCCCAGAAAATGGTGGTTGGCCCCATCTCAGCAGGTAGCCCCCCTGTCCAATGCACCCTCCACAAGCATGCTTCTTTGGTCTCTTCCAGCTACTCTTGCTGGTTGCTGGGTCCTGCTCACATGAGCCCAAACGAAGAGTCCTGCTTTATTACCCCGGGTCAAGTTGTCCCTAGAGTAGGGTGTGTTCCTGTATAGGTGGGGGTACAAGCAGTGTCACCTTTCCACGGTACCCTTCTATCTCCCTTTTTAGAGTATTAAGACCAAAGTTGGTAGTTAGACCACCTCAAACAGATAGAGAACATGGATCACAAAAACCATTGTAGTATCCTCTCCTCTGTGGTGAAGATGACTTGAATTTGACTTTTGTCACATCCCACACCCAGGATCTCATCTATGTTCAAGTACATAGCCATGATTATTTTCATATCTGCTTCATTCAGTCACGGCTACCTAAACATGTTGGAATTTTCCTTTTTAGTGAGTCTGTGTCCTTGTCCCATGAGTCCTTGTCCCATGTCTTGCACTAAGTGGTGTAATTTGTGCTCTCTGAGGGTCCATCCTTTGTTTCTAAAAGTGGAGTGCAAAGGCATTTGGGAACAGAATCCCTCAAAATGCCCCTAGCCTAAGGACTGGATCCTTAATGGAGCCCCTGGGTGAAGGGTGGGCAAACTTTTTGACTCGAGGGCCTCAATGGGTTCTTAAACTGGACCGGAGTGTCGGAACAAAAGCATGGATGGAGTGTTTGTGTGAACTAATATAAATTCAAAGTAAGCATCATTACATAAAAGGGTACCGTCTTTTTTGTTTTTAGTTTTATTGATTTTAAAGGGGCTGGATCTGGCCCGCGGTCCGTAGTTTGCCCACGGCTGGTCTAGATTCAGGCTCAGTCCATGGTCTCTGTGCCTCTAAACAGGATTACAGAGCATTCATGCACAAAGTCAGTATATTCTTGGAGGATATGCCCTAGAGCAACAGTTCTCAACCTGTGGGTTGCGACCCCTTTGTGGGTCGAAAGACCCTTTCACAGGGGTCTCCTAAGACCATCAGAAAACACATATATAATTACATATTGTTTTTGTGATTAATCACTATGCTTTAAGTATGTTCAATTTGTAACAATGAAAATACACCCTGCATATCAGATATTTACATTACGATTCATAACAGTAGCAAAATTATAGTTATGAAGTAGCAACGAAAATAATTTCATGGTTGGGGGTCACCACAACATGAGGAACTGTATTAAAGTGTCACGGCATTAGGAAGGTTGAGAACCACTGCCCTAGAGGATAGGTGTTGGTGGGTTCAGGGTGGGGGTGGGGGGCTCCTAGTGTCTCTGGAAAAGCAGCCAGCTCCTTTTAGTTGCCTACCAAACATTGTTTCTTAAATGAGTTCTTTAAAGGCTGAAAAGATTTCCTTGTGCACTTTGCTAGCTCATGCCTCTACCGATTACTTATATGAAGGGACTTGTCCATTTTATGGGAGGGAAATTGGAGAGAGGGTTTGGAAACCACAATCTGGAATTTGGTGGAGAGAGGGTGTTTATTTGTTATGATTAAGGCACCCTTGCATCCCAAGGCTTCTGTAGGACCATTAGCTAATGTTCTTTGAAGCAAGAGCAACTGAATTTCCACTGAGGTGAAGAATCTAGAACATCAGGCTCATCTTTTCCTTTGAAGATGAAATACCCACTTTGCTGACTTCCGTGGAGTTGAAGAAAGCCATTATGAAACTGGCCTTCCTCAATTAAGTCTGCTGGGTCCCAGAAATTCACTCATTGGTACCCTGGCCACCAGTCAGACAGTCTCTATTAGGCAACATGTTCAGGACCCTTTGAGAAAGGAGAACAAACCTAGAGGAATCACAATACCTGATATCAAGCCATGCTATAAGGCCATTGTAATCAAAACAACTGGTAATGACAGAACAGCAGGCATATGGATCAATGGAACACAACAGAGAGCCCAAACGTCAACCCACACCTACACTGTGAACTGATATTTGACAAAGGGGGCAACAGCATACAATGAGGTAAAGACAGTCTCTTCATTAGTAAATGGTATTGGGAAACTTGGATGGGTACATGTGAAACAATGAAATGAAACCACCAACTTATACCATTCAGAAGAATACATTCAAAATGAATAAAAGACTTAAATGTAAGTCATGAAACCATAAAAATCCTGGAAGAAAACATAGGCAGTAAACTCTCAGACATTACACATAGCAATATTTTTTGCTGATATGTCACACAGGGCAAGGGAAATAAAGGAAAATATAAACAAATGGGACTACATCAAACTAAAAAGCTTCTGCACAGCAAAGGGTACCGGCAACAACATGAAAAGAGAAGCCTCTGCATGGGAGAACATATTTGCCAAAGATACATCTGATAAGGGGTGAATCTCCAAAATATATAAAGTACTCATACAGTTCAACCAAAGAAGACAAACAATGCAATTTAAAAGTGGGCAGAGGTCTTGAGTAGATATTTCTCTAAAGAGGACATACAAATGGATGAGACAAGAAAAAATGCTCAATTTCACCCATCATCAGAGATATGCAAATTCAAATGACAGTGAGGTACCACCTCACAACTACCAGAATGGCTACCATCAATAAATCAACAAACAAAAAGTGCTAGTGAGGATGTGGAGGAAAAGGAACCCTTGTATACTATTAGTGGAAATGCAGACAGGTACAACCACTATGGAAGACTGTGTGGAGTTTCCTAAAGTAATGAAACATAAAGCTGCCATTTGACACAGTGATCCCACTTCTAGGAATATATCTTAAGAAGCCTGAACCACCGATCACAAAGAATATATGCAGCCCTATGTTCAAAGAGCATTATTTACAACTAGAGGCCCAGTGCACAAAACTCGATCACCGTAGGGGGCGGCCCTCAGCCAGGCCTGCACCCTCTTGCAGTCCGGGACCCCTCACTCTTTACCACCCACCTGATTGCTGCTCTTTAGTGCCTCCATGGAGGCGGGAGAGGTTGCTGCCACCACTGATGCACTCGCCACTGATGCACTGGCTGAACCGAGCTCCCGCTGTGGGAGAGCACTGACCAACAGGATGTCAGCTCCTGCGTTGAGTGTCTGTCCCCTAGTGGTCAGGGCACGTCATAGTGACTGGTTGTTCCACCATTCAGTCAATTTGCATATTAGGCTTTTATTATGTAGGATAGCCAAGAGCTGAAAACAGTGCAGATGCCCATCAATAGAAGGGTGAATAAAAAAACAATGGTATATTTTCATAATGGAATACTACCTGGCATGAAAAGAGAAGGAATTCTTAACTTTTGAGACAGCATGTATGGATCTGGAGATTATTATACTCAGTGAAAGAAGCCAGTCAGAGAAAGAGAAAAACTATATGACCTCACTTATGTGTGGAATCTAGTGAACATTATCTGTCGAACAAAATAGAAACACAGGCATGAAGACATGGAACAGACTGACAGCGGTCAGAGGGGATGGGGGAGAGAGGGATTGGATGAAACTAACTGAAGGGATTAGCCAAAGAACATCCATGAACACAGATGGCAATGTGGTGAAGGCCAGAGGGTGCAGGGAAGACAGGTGCTATGTGAACAGGGTCAAAAGAAGGGAAAATATGGTATCTGAAATAGTGTCAAAAATAAAATAAAAACTTCTTGAAAGTATATTCCTATTTACAGTTATCTCTTAATAGAAAATAAATAAGGGGCTATTGCTCTCAGATGGGATGGAGGGTGAGCTATGGGAGAGCAGGGTCATTCTGAAGGGAGTAGGGAGCCTCTGTGAAAGGTTGAGGGCAGGAGATTCTGTGCAGCCTTAGAAGGAGGCTGCACTGATAAGCAAGTCAGCAGATCATGATTCATGGATGGACAGGAGGCACCCAAGGGAAGACCAGGGGAAGGGTGTTGTCATGAGGGAAAATGCTGGGACGAGGCAGAAATCCTGGCCCCGGGAAGACTGAGATATCAATAAACCTCCGACAATCTCCAAATTATGCTTTATTCTCACTGTCACCTTCCTTCCTTAGGCCTGCTCTTGCCTGGGCCCCAGGGTTCTACTAATTGTCATCTGAAAGAGTTCATTCATACTTAGAGGACAGATTAATTGTGAGGCAGAAGGTGGGCCATGGGCTAGAAAGGCAGGAAATATCATGGACTCCTGATGAATTCAGGCAAGGGGTCAAGACTCCACGATGCCACTTACTAGCCATGTATTCTTGGGAAAATTAGCAGGCCTAATAGGCATCAGGTTCTTCCTCTGTGAAGTAAGTGGGTCTGATAAGCCCTGTCTTATAGGACTGCAGGGATGTGTGGAGTGTTTGTAAACCACCGTGCACAGTACCTAGTGGAGACTGAATCTGTAATGAATGGCAGTTATTTCTAATATCGTTTTTATCCCAGATACTTCCACTCTCGCCTCTGGCACTGTGATTACTTGTTTGTTATTAAGGTCATATTAGAGAATGTGCAGCTCAGTTGGGCACAGAACACCCTGTCGGCCAAAGAGGATACCCAATTCATGGATGTATGCTGACATTCAGGTGTGGGGAGCTTTCCCAGCTGGACACACACAAAGATGCCAAAAAGAGAATCTACTTACAACTCTTTCCCTCTGTCCAAGCTGCTCTTTCATCCAAACAAATGCTTTCATTCATTTCACCCCCACCCAAAATCTACCCCTTGATAATGATTGGCCAGAGTACACTCAAGATCATTAACATTTAATCCCAATTAGGCTCTCCCAGGCCATCATGTTTCTCATGGCTCAGTAACTCTATTTCTGTAGAAATCTGTGCAGATGATGGGTATAACACGCCTAGTGCTCATACTGTCCAATGGCACAGTGTCTGCGTGGCTCATGCCATGCACATCATTTTTTAATTAAGGTATTACATATGAGTCCTTATCCACCCATTGCCCTCCTCCAGCCCCCCACTCATGCCATCACCCCCCTGGCGTCTGTGTCCATTGGTTAGGCCTATATGCTTCATACAAGTCCTTTGGTTGATCTCTCCCCCTTACGTCCACCCTCTCCTACCTTCCCTCTGAGGTATGATGGTCAGATCGATGCTTCTCTGTATTTGGATATTTTTGTCCATCCATTTGTTGTTCATTATATTCCATATATAAGTGAGATCATGTGATAATTATCTTTCTCTGACTGGCTTATTTGGCTTAACATAATGCTCTCCAGTTCCACCATGCTGTTGCAACTACGCTGCGGTAAAAATGAAGGCCATTCAAAATTGAGTGCTGTTCCCTGGAGGCCCACCACCTCACCTGTTCTGTTACTTGTTCGTAAGATTTAGGGGACACCTAACCCCTTCCTTATATGACTATAGCTCCTACACTATCATTCTGTGGGTGGGTGTGCCCTGCTTATGTTGGTGTCCCCACTACTAACACAGGATCTTCCAGAGGACATAGGCTCAGTGAATGTCTGGGGATTAAATGAACCACTGAGCAGGGGTCGTCTTTATGCAGATGAAATCCCTCCACTTTCTTGCCGGAACCAAGGATCCTTCGATAAGTTGTTTCATGCAAAGACAGACGAGAAGAGATAAGAATCAAAAATTAACAACCTTTTGCTATTATTTTTCTATTTATTAACTCCATTGCATGTACTGCCGAGTTCTTACACATTTCCAAGGAAATCCTTTTATAATGCCATGTTATCTATTTTGGGATCACAAACTAGGATGGAAAGTGTCCCAATTTTGGTTATACAATAGCAAATCTCTTACTCTTGAGCTGGACACGTAGAAATATATAATGTGATCAATGTCATTTACAAACTCACATGCTAAAAGTTTATGAAAGCTTCTATGAAAAGGGACATTCAAAAATTTCCTTAAAAATCGCAAAATAATAAATCACAAATTTCTCAATCATAATAGGAGCTCATACCTTTCCCTGGGCCTCACTATTAGTTTCTTCTCAAACATAGAGTTGAAAATTGGATGCACTTTCTGCCCAGCAAAAGAAGTTAATGCTCATGGGCCTGAAAAGTGCCTGGATTCAACTCTGGCTCAGGCATAGTGTCATTACTCAGGCCCTTCAAGCAGGGATGAAAGGGAATAGGGATCCCTGTCATTAACCCCGAGCACAAACTGGAGGGTGTTCAACATGGTAGTCTCTGCATGTGCTCGGGGACCCCACAGGAACTCATAGCATGCAGGATCACTATTGGGCACCTGGCGGTACAGCAGGTACTGTTCCTGGACCCAAATTTTGGTGATGAGCTCCCTGGGCTCCCCATAGAGCCAATGCTCCTTCCCATCATACACCCCTAGAACATTCAGTGCTGCCCAGACTTTTTCCTCAGGGGCACAATCACCCTCTGAGGCGATCACCCACAGAACTGTGACCAGGAGGCCTGTGTTGGGATATCTGTGGCCATCGCTCACCATCCCATCATAGCTGAGCCCCAAGGCAGTGGCCAGGACATAGGTGTGAGTACTGGGGTCCATTTCTTTCACAACAATACCAAAGCCCCACTGGATGCATTCAGTGGCTGCACTGAAGAGCTCAGGAAAGTGGTCCTGGTGCTCTTTGATGACACTACTCAGCATTTCTGCCTTGGTGGTCGGCTCCTTTGCACGATACTTAAGGAGTAGAAACTCCACCATTTCTACCATCTTCAAATGCAGTGCTTTGTGGAGCAAGGAATCGGCATCTTGATCAGGGCCTCCCTCAGTGTTTGGACCCTCCTCATCTTGGCTGCTGGAGCGCTCATCTTCAGCGTGTCTCCATGGAAAGGCTGCCATGGCATGGGGGGAGGCACCCTGAGGACTCTGGGGAGGACTTGGTGTCTCAGCAGCAGACACCTCCTCTAGGCTGTCTATAAACAGGACTGAGGGGGAGGAAGACCGAGAGGAGGAGAGAGACAGGGCCTCCTCCTCATCCTCCTCCTCCTCCTCCTCCTCCTGCATAGCCCAGAACAGTTCCTCTACCAACATGTCAGGGATCTCCATTGGGTCCAGATGGTCTTCCTCAGGCTTCCACGGCTCACTCATATGATGACCAGGCATGATGACTCGTGCTCGAACAGTGACCGAGTGTGGCCAGAAGATGGGCGATTAGGACCCACGGGCCTGGGGGAAGGGGAGTATGAGAGGCGTGAGCTGAGAAACACACCCTAGGCGGCTCTGACAAAGGTGACTTCCAGGTCTCCCCTTTAGGGGTGTCCATGGGCCTCACAGGGCTCACTCCTGATCAGCCTGCCCACTAGGAGCCTGAAGTAGGAAGTGACATGACTGCTCAGGGTGTAGAAGGCACAGCGCAGGGTTCTGTAGCTGACGGTGGGGTGTGGAGGTGTCAGGCAATGTGGGGTCCCCTCTGACAGTGGTGGCGAGCCCATGGGGACATATTCATGGTCGGAACCTCACCTTAATTCCTAGCACTTCCTGGCCTCCTGCTGCTCTGTGACCTGAGAATATGTAGCATAAACCAAGGCCTTCACCTCCTTCTATCCGGGGGCTCTGCTGGTGGGAAAAACGGAGCACCTCAGGATGCACATGGCAATCACAGTCCTGGAACCCCAATGCTGACAGGAGGGGCAGCAGGACTCTGTGAGGTCCCCTCTGTTGTGGGTGGGAGGTTCCTCCTTGCACATGTAGGATCCTCACCCTTCCCCTGCCAGGGCCAGGCCCCTCACTGCCTTCTGCTGGCCTGAGGTCAAACTCTCAGAACAAGACCACACACACCTGACACTTGAGTGAAGAAAATGAGGGGGTCCCTCTCCCAGAGGATCAAGAAGGGGTGACTGAAGATTTGGGTCCATCTACGCTGGGTTAAGGCTCTGATCACTTCTCACCATGACGCACTGCAGGGTTTCAGACACTCTCTCTGCTGACTGAGCGCAATCTACTTAGACTTAGGGTGCACCTCCCTGAGATACAGGAGTAGGGAAGTGAGCTGAGGTAATCCAGGCCCTATTCCGAGTTTCCCCATTGCTGACAGAGGAGGCAGGGTAAGTCTGGGTTCCCATGTGCTCTGCTCCCCCTCAGTGCTCACCTTGATTCTTGGCAGGAACTGGGACTCGTCTCTCTGTTGACAAAATTTGGATCCTGGGGATGATACGACGTATGGTCTCACACCAAGGTCCTCACCTTGCTGATAGCTCTGAGACAAAAGGGAACAGGAACTCCATCTGCCCCCACCCCTGTACAGGTTATCACACAACTGACACCAGGGCCTGGGCCCATCCATTCCGGGTAGAGTTCCCGTAGTCTGGCCTCAGGATACTTGCCTTTCTTCCTGGCCTGGCCTGGGTCTGAATCCAGGTGACTTGATTTCACCCTGAATAACTGTCCTCAGTGACAAAAGCTCAGGACGAGCAGGCATGTGGAAAGGGAGAGCATGTCACACCCAGGTAACCCTGCCTGGGGAATCTGGATGCTGAGGACAGGACACTCCCTGATTCTGAGGGCTCTCTTCTTTTCTCAGGGAGCACATAGCTGCAGTTTCCCACAAGAAAGCATTCACACCTTTATGACCCTTCCACAACCTCAGCTCATCTGTGCATGAACTGAAGCCATTCCCTCTGACCAAGGCCCTGTCCTTCCAGAGTGCCCTCAGACAAACGTGAGGAGGAACCACCCCTGCCGACCCATGCCAGGCCTTTCCCAGGGCTGACAACAGCACAGACTGGGTTCAGGGCACCCATTGTCTGGAGTGTGGTATCCTCTTTCCTCCCTGTGCTACCTAGGCTTACTCAGAGAGTGCCTGGGACCTTTCCCTTCTGCTGAACTGAGAGTGAATACTGCAGGCCATGCCCTCCATCTCTCTGAGACCTCCAAGGTGGATTTTAAGACACACCACATTGACTATCGTGCCGAGTGTGCCAGTTGTGCCTGCAGAGCCTAAGCCAGCCAGTCGCTGTGTTTACTGGGGTGGGAAGTACCATCATCCTGCCTCAAGACCCACACTTTAATTACCAGCATTGCCTGGCACACCTCCCACGTTGCCGTGAATCCAGAACCTTGAAGACAATGCCCTCACCTCCCTTTGCCACTGCTAAGGTAGAAGTCTGGAAGCAACCCAAATCCCCAGCCCTACCATGAGGCTTGCAGGTGCTGCTGGCAGGAACAGGCACACTGCGGACACTTACCGCTCTAGCCAAGCCTCAGGCATACAGACATCCAGGTGTGCTAGGGGGCTTCCTGAGTCCTACCTCGGGTCCTCACCTGGTATCCTGGCAGAGCCCTGCAGCCCCCTTCTTTGCCTACCTGGAGCCTGACCCCTCAGAGCTCAGGGGGTGGAGTCCGCTTGTCTTCCTGCAGGATCCTCACCGTGACTCCTGGCTGGAGCTGGAACCTCCTGTCAACCTGAGAGGCCCAAGTCAGGAAGAGAGCAAGTGGTCATGGACCAGGGACTTCCAAGGGTTCACAGTAGGGGTAATGTGGGGCATCACTGTTGTGGTGTCCAGAGTCCCTCAGTCTTCCCTTTGCATGTTCACCTGGACTTGGGGCAAGACCCGGGTCCTCCCCTCTGCCACATATGTCATTCCCCTGAATTCCAAGGGCTGACATCAGGTCTGGGCTTCTGCGGTTCCTCTCTGCATGGTCATCCACCATAGGGCCTCCCAACACTTTGAGCAGGGCAGACTTCTGTGGACTCCCCACCAGTTAGGGTTCCTGGATTCCCCCAGTCCTCCCTGGGGGTCCTCACCTTGACTGTTCCCTCTGCCCACCTGAGACCCTGCTCCTTACACCGAACCCCAGAGCCTGTCAGACCCGGATGCAATAGTCAGGAAAAGCACCTTGACTCTGGGCAGTGCTTCTGCATCCCTTCTGTGGACCTGAGTGAGGCCTCACATGATTTACCAAGTTTCCAGTCTCCCTCTCACCTGCATGCGGAAGTCAGGAGACACCTCACAGGGTCATCTGACATGGACCCCTCCATGGCTAATATCAGGGGAGGCCCTTTATGGGTTCCCCTAAATTGTGGGGTCCTGGTCCCCATCTTCTCTTCTTCAGCGGACTTGTGGCACTGCTCCTTACCCTGAAACCCAGTCTCTCACACCTGATGCAGAAGTCACCCCATCCTGTAGTACCCCGCCCACTCTGGTCCTCCCCGGACTGAGGATTCTGAGGTCCAGGGCCCCCAATCTCCCTCAGGGACCACAACTTGACAGCGGCAGGACCTGGGGGCCCCCTCTGCTGCCTGAAGCCCTGCTCCTTCTACCAAACCCCCCAGTGTCTCTCAGACCCAATGCAGAAATCACAAAGCACAATGTGTGAGATCACCCCTCCCCCACCCCAGGAGGCCTGCCCGATAGACACCCTTGTGGGGTCCAGGCCCCCCAGTCTCCCTCAGGTTCCCACACTGACGCCGGGCAGGTCCGGACCCCCTCTGCCGACCTGAGATGCTGCTCTGACACGGAGCCGCCCGAGGGTCTCAGAGCACGAGGACCCGGAAGTCAGTCCTGACCACTCGTGGTCATCCCGCGCCTTGGGGCTCCCGGGACTGACGGCTCTGGACCCAGAGTCACCATGTCCTCCCCACGGCCTCACCATGAGGCCTGCCGGTCCTAGGACCCTCCCTCTGTGAACCGCGAGGCCGGACCCCCACACGGAGGCCCTCACCCCCGAGACCCCAGGGGAGGCCTGTGGGCATACCTCCCCAGGGCTCCCAACTCGGGCTGAACTAGCTCCCCGGGTACCTCCGTCTGGTCCTCACCCTGATCCCAGGCAGAGCCTGGGCCCCGCCGACCTGAGGAGGCTCCCCTCAGCGCCTGTACCGTCTACCGACCCGAAGCCGGCCTCCCAAAGATGGCGCTCAGCTCCCTCAGACTTCTCAGGCGGAAGTCCATGAGTCAGTGACATCACTTCCGGAAACCAATTGTGTGGTCACCCAGGACACTTGACAGGGGCGGAGTTCTGCTCCTTGGTGCCCCGCCTGCCCCTTCTGGTCCCTATCTGGGCTGAATGGCCTGGGCCACCACCCTGTGCTGACCTGGGTCTGTGCCCCGCAGTCCAAGTGCCCTGAGACAAACCTGTGGAGGAACTACCTCTGCCGACCCATGCCGAGCCTTACCCAGGACTGATAGCAGCACAGACTGGGTTCAAGGCACCCATTGTTTGGAGTGTGGTATCCTCCTTCCACACAACCCATGCACAGTGGGAGAGTGCCTGGGACCTTTCCCTTCTGCTGAACTGAGAGTGAATACTGCAGGCCATGCCCTCCATCACTCTGAGACCTCCAAGGTGGACTTTAAGACACACCACGTTGACTATCGTGCCCAGTGTGCCAGTTGTGCCAGCAGACACTAAGCCAGCCGGTCCCTGTGTTTACTGGGGTGGGAAGTACCATCATCCTGCCTCAAGACCCACACTTTAATTACCAGTATTCCCTGGCACCCCTCCCACGTTGCCCTGAATCCAGAACCTTCAGGACAATTCCCTCGCCTCCCTTTTCCACTCCTAAGGTAGAAGTCTGGAAGCAACGCAAATCCACAGGCCTACCATGAGGCTTGCAGGTGCTGCTGGCAAGTACAGGCACACTGCGGACACTTATGGCCCTGGCCAAGCCTCAGGCATGCATACTTCAAGGTGTGCTAGGGGGCTTCCTCAGTCCTCAGAAAACGAGAACCCGGAAGCCAGTCCTCACCACTCTTGGTCATCCCGCGCCTTCGGGCTCCCGGGACTGACTCCTCTGGCCCAGAGTCACCTTGTCCTCCCCACGCCCTCACCATGAGTCCTGCAGGTCCTGGGACCCTGCCCATGGGTAGGAGACCCAGCCAGAGAGAAAGGGAGGGAATGCAGAGGTGCTGGGCACAGGGACTGTCAGGACACTGGATTGGGAAGAGAGTGCACAGGTGGCAGCTTTAATGTCCTCAGAGCCTGGTCTTTGAGATTGGGTGTGTTTTCATAAACACGAGGACAGAATAGCTGATATCAGGTTCATGGACTTTAAAGACAGGAGGGGAAAGACAAGCAGAGTGGGGGTGCTCATGTCGAGTGTGGTAACGAGGCCCAGGCCCTATGATGATGATGTGTAGCCACCGGTTCTGACTATCCTCTTAATGGGCAGGTACTCACAGCCCTATGGAGACTGAGCTCCGCCAGGTACTAGGACCCGGCTGAATCCGCAGGCTGTGTTTCTGCTCCTGTGACTGCACAGCTCTGAGGAGGTACGACCCCCTTCCCCAGGTACAAGGAAGAGAGGCAAGAACAGCGGGTGAGGTAGTCAGGGCCCAAGATCATGGGCCATATTTTGATCCCTAGGTGCCACCTTCGCAACTGTAGAATGTGGTGACAATGGCACTGCCCACCCAGATATTTGAGGCTTGAATTCTAGGATCCGTGGATCATGCCCATCCCAGGGCCTGATAGGGGCATGCTGTGTGGGTTCTAGTGCCAATTGTTCCTGGTCCTGTTATTCCTGTCTCTAGGCTGCAGTGGGGACCAGGTGTGCCTGCTGAGAGCGGATAGTATTGGTGCAGCCAGGGAATGGAGGAGGGTGGCTCCCAAAGTGATCGAGTGTAGACACCTGGCTGGAGGATCTGAGCTCGCTCAGGGGTATCCCAGGGCCCAGCTGAGGTTTGATTATAAGGATTTACAATCAGGAGCCTTGGAAGAGGGACCAGGGTGCATGGGGAATGTAGCACCTTGGGGTGAAAAGAGGAGGGAGCTGACAGTCTTGGAGGAGGGGGGAAGAAACAAAACCCAGGAGGGTCTTTGCTGGGAGAGGACTAGAACCCACTCACCCGGTGTGAAGCCAAAGCTCCCGTTCTCCCACATCTGTGCTCCCCTGGTCTCAGTGACCTTCTTTGTGGAACTGAACACACCCTGTCCTGAGTGCCTCTCCTTACCTGTCGCCACCTTCTTCCTTGAGCTCCCCAAAGACTCCATCTGATGGAAGAGGCATCTGCATCACCAGCCCTTTCCATGGGGCCTGGCAGCTGAGTGCGTGGGGATAGGAAGAAGGAGCCAACACTCTCTGCTCTCCCACCATCCCTGTCAGTGGGGTTCCAGGGCCCCAGGGGACACTGGGGGAAGAGGTCAGCCCACAGACCATGAACACGGAGGGCTGATGCATGATGCTTATTGACATTCACACTTTTGGGTTTCCACAGCCCACGTGAGGCCCACGGACCTCTGGGGAGATGGAGTTCTCCTGCCTCTCCTGGAAGCCTTATGCAGGCTTGGTCTTAAATGGGGCCATGACTCTGGAGACTTGTTGGCGACCCTACGGAGCTGCCACAGGAACTGCAGCATCGCCATCCACATCGCTCACAGGGACTGGGAAGAGCCCTCTGGCTGGAGCTGCTGCTGGAGAGGCTGGGCTGGAACCCCATGTAGATTCAGACTCTCCTCCCAAAGGGAGAAATATGGGAGAGGAGTGAGCGCTGGCAAGGCCTGACACCCTGAGAGCTGCTCACACTCCTGCAAGAATACCCCCAAGGACCTTGCTCAGGAGTTTGGGGCTTGTTTTCTTTTGAAGCTGTGGAGATGGGGCTGTAGTTTGTGTAAGCAGCACACCTTCAAAGGGGCAACAAGGGGCCCAGGCTTGGGTTCCGTGGGCCGAGTTCCTATGATTTGGGTGAACCCTTCTGTCTATATTGAGTCTCAGTTCCTGTTGGTGATCTGAGAGGCAGGAACAGGTTCAAGTTTACATGTGGCGTTGTCTATGTGTTGTGTTTTTTTGTTTTTGTTTGTTTGTTTAGTGTGAGTGTGTGTGTTTTTTTTACTGTTCTGAAAACCAGACTATGTTTTTATTTTTATTTATTTTTTATTTTTCCCTCCTCTCCATTACTTTTTTTTTAATTGCTTAAAGTATTACTCAGGGTATTACATATGTGTCCTTATTTTCCCCCCTCCCTTGACAGGCCCCTAGCCTCCCCTCTCCCCCAATGTCTTATGTCCATTGGTTATGCTTATATGCATGCATACAAGTCCTTTGCTTGATCTCTTACCCCCTCCTCCTGCCCCCCAACCCTCCCCGGCCTTCCTACTGCAGTTTGACAATCTGTTTGAGGCAGCTCTGCCTCTGTATCTATTATTGTTCAAAAGTTTATAATGGTCTCTATTATCCAGGAATGAGTGAGATCATGTGGTATTTTTCCTTCATTGGCTGGCTTATTTCACTTCGCATAATGCTCTCTAGTTCCATCCATGCCATTGCAAATGGTAAGAGTTCCTTCCTTTTTACAGCAGCATAGTATTCCATCGTGTAGATGTACCACCGTTTTCTAATCCATTCATCTACTGATGGGCACTTAGGCTGTTTCCAGATCTTAGCTATGGTGAATTGTGCTGCTATGAACATAGGGGTGCATCTATCCTTTCTGATTGGTGTTTCTGGTTTCTTGGGATATATACCTAGAAGTGGGATCACAGGGTCAGATGGGAGTTCCATTTTCAGTTTCTTGAGGAAACTCCATACTGTCTTCCATAGTGGCTGCACCAGTCTGCATTCCCACCAGCGGTGCACAAGTGTTCCTTTTTCTCCACATCCTCTCCAGCAGTTGTCGTTTGTTGATTTGTTGATGATAGCCAGTCTGACAGGTGTGAGATGGTAACTCATTGTTGTTTTGATTTGCATCTCTCGGATGATTAGTGACTTTGAGCATGTTTTCATATGTCTCTTGGCTTTCTGAATGTCCTCTTTTGAAAGGTGTCTATTTAGGTCCTTTGCCCATTGTTTGATTGGATTGTTTAACTTTCTTTTGTTAAGTTGTATGAGTTCCATATAAATTTTGGAGATTAGGCCCTTATCAGATTTGACATTGGCAAATATGTTTTCCCACACAGTGGGTTTTCTTGTTTTTTTGTTGATGGTTTCTTTTGCTGTGCAGAAGCTTTTTATTTGATGTAGTCCCATTTGTTCATTTTCTCTTTAGTTTCAAGTGCCCTAGGAGCTGTATCAGTGAAGAAATTGCTTCGGCATATGTCTGAGATTTTGTTGCCTTTGGATTCTTCTAGAATTTTTATGGTTTCCTGTCGTACATTTAAGTCCTTTATCCATTTTGAGTTTATTTTTGTGTATGGTGTAAGTTGGTGGTCTAGTTTCATTTTCTTGCATATATCCGTCCAATTTTGCCAACACCATTTATTGAAGAGACTATCTTGGCTCCATTGTATGTTCTTGCCTCCTTTGTCAAATATTGATTGAGCATATTGGTTCGGGGTGATTTCTGGGCTCTCTATTCTATTCCATTGATCTATATGCCTGTTCTTGTGCCAGTACCAGGCAGTTTTGAGAACAGTGTCTTTGGAATACAGCTTGATATCTGGTATTGAGATCCCACCAACTTGGTTCTTTTTCAGGATTGCTGCAGCTATTCGGGGTCTTTTTTTTTTTTATTCCAGATGAATATTTGGAGAGTTCGTTCTAGATCTGTGAAGTATGCCGTTGGTATTTTAATGGGAAGTGTGTTGAATTTATAGGTTGCTTTGGGTAGTATGGACATTTTAGTGATGTTGATTCTTCCAATCCATGAACATGGTATGTTCTTCCATCTGTTTATGTCTTCCTCTAGCTCTTTTTTCAACGTCCTGTAGATTTCTGAGTAGAGATCTTTTACCTCTTTAGTTAAGTTTATTCCTAGGTAGCTTAATTTTTTTGGTGCGATGGTAAGTGGGATAGTTTTTATAATCTCTCTTTCTGAAAGTTCACTATTGGTGCATAGAAATGCTCAGATTTCTTGGGGTTAATTTTGTATGCTGCTACATTGCCAAATTCATGTATTAAGTCTAGTAGCTTTTTGATGGAGTCTCTAGGGTTTTGTATGTATAATATCATGTCGTCTGCAAGTAAGGACAGTTTTGCTTCCTCTTTTCCAATTTGGATGCCTTTTATTTCTTCTTCTTGCCTAATTGCAATGGCTAACACTTCCAGTACTATGTTGAACAATAGTGGTGAGAGGGGGCATCCCTGTCTTGTTCCTGTTCTTAGGAGAAATGTTGTTAGTTTTTGTCCATTGAGTATGATGTTGGCTGTGGTCCTGTCATATATGGATTTTATTATGTTGAGGCATGCTCCTTCTACTCCCACCTTACTGAGAGTTTTTATCAAAAATGGGTGTTGAATTTTGTCAAATGCTTTTCTGCATCAATTGATATGACCATGTGGTATTTTTCTTTCAATTTGTTTATGTGATGTATCACGTTTATTGATTTGCGGATATTGTACCATCCTTGCATCCCTGGGATAAATCCTACTTGGTCATGGTGTATGATCTTTCTGATGTACTGCTGGATCCGATTTGCTAAGATTTTGTTGAGGACTTTGGCATCTATGTTCATGAGGGATATTGGCCTGTAATTCTCTTTCATTGTGTTGTCTTTACCTGGTTTTGGTATTAGGGTGATGATGGCTTCATAGAATGAGCTTGGAAGTGTTCCTTCCTTTAGAATTTTTTGTAGTAGTCTGTGGAGGATAGGTTTTAGTTCTTCCTTGAATGTTTGGTAAAACTCCCCTGGGAAGCCGTCTGGTCCTGGGCTTTTGTTTGATGGAAGCTTTTTGATGACTGCTTCAACTTCTTCCCTAGTTATTGGCCTGTTGAGATTTTTAGATTCTTCCTGATTGAGTTTTGGAATGTTGTATTTTTCTAGGAATTTGTCCATTTCCTCCAGGTTGTCTAGTTTGTTGGAGGAGAGCTGTCCATAGTATTTTTTAACAATCATTTGTATTTCTGTGGGTTCTGTTGTGATTTCGCCTCTATCGTTTCTGATTTTGTTTATTTGGGTCCTCTCTCTTTGCTTCTTGGTGAGTCTGGCTAGAGGTTTGTCAATCTTGTTTATCTTTTCAAAGAACCAGCTCTTAGTTTCATTGATTTTCTGTATTATTTTTTTGGTCTCTATGTCATTTATTTCTGCTCTAATCTTTATTATGTCCTTCCTTCCACTCACTCTGGGCTTTCTTTGTTGCTCTCCTTCTAATTCTTTGAGTTGAAGAGTTAGATTTTTTACTACCATTTTTTCTTATTTTTTGAGATAGGCCTGTAGAGCTATAAACTTCCCTCTCAGGACGGCTTTCATTGTGTCCCATAGGTTTCGGATTGTTGTGTTTTCATTGTCATTAGTTTCCAGGATGTTTTTAATTTCTTCTTTGATCTCATTGGTAACCCAATCAATATTTAATAACATGCTATTCAGCTTCCAGATGTTTGAGTATTTTGGGTTGTTTTAATTGTAGTTTATTTCTAATATTATGCCATCGTGGTCTGAGAAGATGCTCTTCATGAGTTCAATCTTCTTGAATTTGGGGATACTCTGCTTGTGACCCAATATATGGTCTATTTTTGAATATGTCATATGAGCACTTGAGTAGAATGTATATTCCGTGGCTTTGGGGTGAAGTGTTCTGAAGATGCCTATTAAGTCCGTCTCATCTAGTGAGTCATTTAGGATTGCTGTTTCTTTGCTGATTGTTTGTCTAGAGAACTTATCCAGTGCTGTCAGTGGTGTATTAAAGTCCCCTACTAAGATTGTATTGTTATCGATCTCTCCTTTGATATCTTCCAGGAGTTTTTTTATGAATTTGGGTGCTCCTGCATTGGGTGCATATATGTTTACCAGGGTTATATCTTCTTGTTGTATTGATCCCTTTAGTATTATGAAGTGGCCTTCCTTATCTCTTGTTATGGCCTTCACTTTGAGGTCTATTTTGTCCGATATAAGTATTGCTACCCCAGCTTTCTTTTCCTTTCCATTTGCCTGAAAGATATTTTTTTATCCTTTCACTTTCAGTCTGTGTGAGTCCCTTCTAATGAGGTGGGTCTCTTGTAGACAGCAGATGTATGGGTCATGTTTTTTAATCCATTCAGCCACTCGATGTCTTTTGGTTGGAGCATTTAGTCCATTTACGTTTCAAGTTATTATTGAAAGGTACTTGTTTGTAGCCATTTCTTTTTTTGTGTGTGGCTGTTTTCTTTCTGAGCTTTTTATTTCTTCTTTTTACACCAGTCCCTTTAGCATTCTTTGCACTGCTGGCTTCGTGGTGATAAACTCCCTTAGCCTTTTTTTGTCTGTGAAGCTTCTTATTTCCCGTTCAAGTTTGAATGATAGCCTTGCTGGATAGAGTATTCTTGGATTCAGTCCTTTGCTTTGCATCACTTTGTAAATTTCCGTCCATTCTTTTCTGGCCTGATGTGTTTCTGTTGAGAAATCATTTGATAATCTAATGGGAGATGCCTTGTATGTAACTTTCTGTCTCTCTCTTGCAGCCTGTAAGATTCTCTCTTTGTCCCGAACATTTGCCATGGTAATTATGATGTGTCTTGGTGTGGGTCTTTTCGGGTTCACCTTGTGTGGGACTCTGTGGGCTTGTGTGACTTTTTTCTTCCCCACCTCAGGGAAGTTTTCTGATATTATTTCTTCGAGTCGGTTTTCTAATCCTTGTTCATCTATCTGTTGTTCTGGCACCACTATTATTCGTATGTTGTTTCGTTTCATGTTGTCCCAAAGCTCCCTTAGGCTCTCCTCCTGTCTTTTAATTTTTTTTCTCCAATTGCAGTACATTTTGGGTGTGTTTTGCTTCCTTGTCTTCTAATTCACAAATTCGGTCCTCCACTTCTCCTAGTCTACTGTTGATACTTTCAGTGGTGTTTTTTATTACAGCTATATCACTCTTCATTTCTTCTTGGGTCTTAAGTTGTTGATTTTTTAATCTGTTCCTACTAGCTTCTTCCATATGTTATTGACTTTTTTCATCTGTTTCTTCTTGCTTCTTGCATAGGTAGTTGAATTTTTCATCTGTTTCTTCTAGCTTCTTGCAGAATTAGGGCATAAGGAAGAAAGAAGAGAAAAAGATAAAAGAGATAAAAGAAAAGAAAAGAAAAGTAGGGAAGAAAAAAAGAGTGCAAAAATGAAATTTGGAAAAAAGAGGTGGATTGAAAAGAGAAAAAAAAAGAGCGAAAAGAGAGAATGAAGTAGAAGAGGGGAAGAGGCTATGTGTATGAGGAGAAAACTCCTATAGAACTGCCACTAATTCCAACAAATTCCAGCAACAGCTCCCTGGAGAGGAATGCAAACTAGAAACAACCAATAATATCAAGAGAGGCAAGGGAAAACAGAAGCACAAAAATAATCGGCGGGGGGCGGGGGGGGCGGATGAGGGAGGGGAAAAAATAGCAGGAGAAAAGCAAAATCAAAAGCAAAAGAACCTCACAACCAGTCCTAAAAAGCACACACACACACACACACACACACACACACAAAACAAACAACAACAACAACAACAAAAAAAGCCAATATACTAAAAAATCAAGCAAACAGCAACAAAACAATAGAAAGATAAAAGAAGAAAAAAAAAATTTGGATAGTGAAGAAAGATAAGGGATATGTGTATAAGGATTTAGAGCAGTGGATTGGAAATAGGATATATAAGTAGGATGAAATTTTGACAGGACGTAAACAGAAGGAATAGGGAAAATCTAAAGCAGGAATAGGGTAAGAGAAACAGGACAACAAAAGGGGAAAAGTGAGGGAGAGGGTTTTAGCATAGAGGTAAAATTGAGGTAGGGAAAATTGATGTTAAAGGAATGATGAAAATAGAATAGAGAACACTAATCCCCAAATAAAAAAAAGAGAAAATAAAATGGCACTTTAAAAAATGGTAAAATGGTAGCAGTAATAATACTGGTTAAAAATAAAAATGTAGTAATTAAAAGGGTAAAATCAGGTGATGGAAAAAGAAGAACAAAAATTGGTTTCTTAGTTAAAAGGTGAAAAAAGAAAAAAGAAGAAAAAAAATTGCAGTAGTGAAGGTCCTTCGGTTCTTCTACTCGTCAGTCTGGCTCGCCTTAGTCCTGTCAGGTATTCAGGAGAGTGTTGAATTTCCCTGTGATACACTGTTCCTCTGTGTTGTAAACCACAGTCCTGATTTTAAAGCAGGCCGTATTTGTGTCCCAGACTGCCTTAACTTGTATTTAGCTAATAGTCAGATTGTGGCTCAGCCTCTGGGTGGCAGTGTTTTTGGGTTGGCCTCTGAGGCTATAGGGCCTCTCTGTCCAGTAGCTTGGGTTTATCGTCTCTATTGCACTTAAAACTGGTGTGGGGAAGTCCACTGCCCAGAGCTGCTTCCTTAATAGTTACCCGCTCTGTGTTGTTGCTGGGATTGAAAATCCCTCTATAGGCCAGACCCTGTTAACTCCCAGGGACTGATCCGATTATTTAGTACTTGATCTCATTCAAGGTGGAATCTGGGTGTGGCTGTGCTCCTTGCCTGGGGGCTGGGGAGAGGAGTCTCACTCCCTGGAGAGAATGGCTGCCCCAGTCCTGGGCTCAGGGGTGTCTCAGCACTCAATTAGCTGCCACCTCTCCCGGCCCCCGCCCCTCTCCTCAGTCTCTCTCCAGATTCCACTAGTCCGCACCTTCTCCCTCTCTTCAGCACAGGTGAGTGTCTGTATCCAAAATGTCTTATGAACTGGATTCAGTGAAAACAAACAAACAAACGCTGGCCGCGGAAATCAGGAAGGCTTAGTTTCTATAAGCTCTCCTCTGACCGGCACTGCATGGTCTGGTCAGCTCTTCAGGCTGCCCAGATTAGGCTCAGTCCTCCGTGAACACAGAACCCAGATCTCAAATCCCCTGACGCCAGGAATCCCGTGGATCTCCTTTCCCCAGTCAGGGGCTGTGCCTGGCCCAAGGGTCATGGCTGTCTGCCATGTGGTCTCCCTCCGACCCTCTGGGCTCAGGGGTCTGGCAAACTTTCCTGCCCAAGTCGCTAGGGTTGTTTTTTTTTACCTTTCCAGGGGAGTTCTGCCCTTTCCGACTGCAAACCCTCTCACCACTCTATGTGTTTGTATGATTGTTTATGTGTGTATACACACGTGTGTGTGTGTGTGTGTGTGTTTGTGTGTGTGTGTGTGTGTGTGTGACAGACCAGGGTCAGCTGCACAGCGCTCAGAGAACATTCAGTAGCCTCCAGACTCAGGCTGTCTGCCTAACTTCACACACCTGCCCCACCCCCACTGCCCATGGCATCCTGGGCCCTTTCGCTCACCCTTCAGTGGTTGAGGTCCCACACTAGCTCCTTGCACCTGGTAAAGAGCTTGGGACCTGATTGCCTGTGGGTTCCCCATAGCAGCCAGGGCCTTTCTGAGCTCTACATGCTGCCCACAGTAGTTGTGCTGGCACCTGCCCATTAGTGGACCAGACTCTCTCCTCTTCATTTCCCTCTCTCCCACGGCCTCACCCAGAATTCCCAGAACAAAGTTTGACACATCAGAAGTGCTCAGTCAGAGGTTCCCAGCTCACTCCACGTCCCTTTGGTGAAATCAGCTTAGCCTCTAGTGCAGTGGTTCTCAACCTTGGCTGCACATTAGAATCACCTGGGCATCTTTTTCAAATCCTGATTTCTGGGCCTCATCCTCCAGAAATTCTGTTTCTTTGTTATGGGGTGGGGCTACAACATTAGTAACAAACAGCATTTCTGGAGGATGAGGCCCAGAAATCAGGATTTTAAAAAGATGCCCAGGTGATTCTAATGTGCAGCCAAGGTTGAGAACCACTGCATGGGGGAAACTCTGAATAACTCTTTCCTCTCACAGGAATCCTTTGGTTTATGGAAGGAAAAAACGTCTCAATGTTTCTCTAGTGGTTCCCAGCGCTCCTTGACTTTGGGGAATCTTTTCAGGCCCAGTAAATGTAGCTCCTGTGGAGTTTGTGGAACTGGAAAAGCAGGCTGTACTGTCCAACCTGAAGCAGAAGTACCCAACTGCACTTTCAAACCCCAGGTGGTTACTGGAGCCCATACCCAGGAAAGGGGGAAAGGATATCTTCCTGGTAGGAATCCCACAGCACCTGTCCCCTAGGGGCAGGAGGACTCCGCAGGAAGTTCACTGAGAATCCAGCTGAATCATGACCATCAACGGGCCATCATGCCTCAGATGTAGAACTGAATTGGCACCACCGTGGAGAACACTACCCACCATCTGCTGTTCAACTAAACAGATTGCTGTGCCCAGAAGTAGGCGACTGTCCTTGTGAGATGCCTCTCTGAGCTCATTGACTGTCTCAAGGACTCTGAGCTTTAGGGAAAAGGGAAAGCTGCTAGGAAAGATCTTGGTGCTATCACTCATTTTGGCCCTGCTTATTCCTGCAATGTACAAAGAGAAATGTTTTAGGAGAATGGGTTAGTGTTTAGGACTCCCTTATACAGTCTCCCCCTCTCTGTGTGGTCAAACTCCGAGAACACTTCAGGAGCACCCAGGTGTCATTGTGGGAGGTCTGGGAGCGGGCACTGAATGACTGCCATTGCCAGAGGGTGACCAGCAGGGATGAGCTCATTCACCTTGAGGGAGACACCAGACTTTGAAAGAAAACACCTGTCTGTCCTGGCCAGTGACTGGTCTGCTGTAAAAGTCTCCCTTGGCTCATGAGGGCTTGTATTACACATGTTGTATCACTACCTCGTGACACAAGAACAGATCTGAAGTACAGCTCTGATGGAAAAGTGATGGGTAGAGGTTTTGTTTTTTGTTTGTTTGTTTGTTTGTTTCTGTGTGAGCAATCTTTATTTGGGTCCCTACTAGCAGGGTTAGTAATGGTTGTTACTGGTGAGGATGATGGGCTTTCTCCCATACGTTGACTGGAATGGCCCATCTTCTGAGCCAGACTGCCTCTGTCATACACCGCTTAGCAGATGGAGTGGCCAGGTTCTAGGTGGACCTCTCTTCAAGGCCCCTGGAACTTGGGCTAGCAATACTCAGATGCTGACCAGAAACTTCCTGGCATCATAGGGGAGCCCGTGAGTAAAGACCCTCCTGTTTCAAGTTGCATGACTAATGTAAGGTGATTCCACCAAGGTCACGAGCCAGGCAGTTCTGTCTCCTGTCCAGTAGGCAAGGCTCAGGGGACCAGATCTTCCTGGGCTTGCCTCAGGACTAACTAGCCAGTTCCTTGTCTGAGTATGTGAAAATGAAAGAGGACAATGGGAACAAAAGCCTGTCCAGGCCAGGATTTCTAGTCTCCTCAGGCTCATCTGACGAGATGTGTGGCACGGAAACAGAAGAACACGGACTCACAAATATCATTGTGCTGTTTATTTTCATTCATGGAGTTTTGCCTTTCTTTATTAAAGCCTACATGGATTCGTGGGTACAAACTGGTGATTGTTTTCTGTCACCTGTGATCATATAGGCCTGCATTGCCCTTGAACTGCTCACAGAGTGAACAGTTGCCATATAAGGAGTCCTCCCCCTCCTAGTCCTTATCAGGTTCCTTGGGCTGGGTCATGACTGAAAGGTCAGCCATTGCCAGGGTTCAACCCCAGCAGGTCCAGGGGTTCCCAACGGCATAGACGGAGTCGGCGAAGAAGGAAGGACACGGAGACAGTGTTCAGTTGATCAGCAGCCTAGCCAGGATCTCCAGCCAAGTTCTGGTCTGGATCTCCAGAGAGGTTCTGGTGTTTATTGTCTTTTTACATCAGTATTAATACCAGTTGATTTTAATCCTGTCAATTTCTATTACAAAGGTTAGGGCGTTTCTTATCTCCATTCCAGGGAGTAAAGATTATGTAGCTTAAGCATGATTGTTTGTAGTTAAAGTGATTAACTACCCACCTGGCACTTAGTTAAGGAGTTTCATCCCCTCCCTAACTTCAGGGAAAAATCCCTACCTGGGGAAGCAACCTTTCTCGGAGAGGTGACCCTTGTTAAAACACACAGCGCTAAGGGGAGCAAACATATTAAGAACAGTATGCTATATACGCCAGGTCCCTTGAAACATATGCTGTGCAGATGTTTCTTTCCTGCAGCGACTGTGTCAAGCAGCAAGGATGGACCGGCTTCCGGCAAATTCCCCCTTTTTTATTTTTTAAATGATAGTGCATGCAAATCAGTGGCCACCTCTCAGATTGGGCCGTTTACAACTCGGGAGAAGACTGGCAAGCAATGACAGTGAGCATAACTATAAACATAGTGGATGGATTGCACAAGGAGCCCCATTCCTGTAGAAGGTTGCCGGCCTCTTCAGTCAAGGGATTACAGCTGTCCTCAAGTTGTGGGTTTGATTGTCTTTGTTGGTCTGGCTAGCGGGCGGCATCACTGGCGACAGGCTTCCCGAAGCGTCAGCAAGTTGAAGGGCTGCATCAAAGGGTCCATCAGGGCCGTGGTTGATGGTGGTGTCGATGTCCGAGGAGGAGTAAGCTGTGCCCTCTGGATCCAGCTGATATGGAAAATGGAGGGTAGTAGAAAAAGAAGAGAAAGCAAAAGAACTACAAGGCATGGAAGTGTTTAGAAAAAAGAGGGAGAAGAAAGGGAAGAAGGCAGCATCCTGACACAGCCCTTTCCTTCAGCTTCCCCTTTCCCTGTGGTCCCAGGTAGAAATGGGAAACAAGTCCTGTTGCAGTGAGAGGGCAGCTGCTGTCAGCCAGTCTCTGTCTTTACCTGGGTCCCGATCTGAGCTGGGCATGGGAAGCAGGAAGCAGCCATGGGGACAGGAGACCTTCCTCAGAAGGGGCGAGTGTTCAAGCCCCTGCACCATTGGGGAGGGGGGTCTGTGCCCCACCTTTGTTGCACCCCAAGTTTTCTCCTACTGGCCCCCGACTGTGCCTGTCTTAGGTTGCCCCACCCTGTGGAGTCTTACCCGTCGTTGACTACCAGCCATCTCTGGGCCAAGTAGGGTGATGTGAGGTTCAATTTTGTCTCCTTGATAGCCTATGTCCCTCTGGCCTCCATGCCCAGCAACTGCCTTTGGATTCCCTCGCCTGCTGGCGGGGCTCTGGCATTGATCATAGGGAACTCAGGTTTCTTCCCTAGAGAGGGCCCAGCTTACGCCATTGGGCCAGAGACAGTTCCATGGTACCAGCCACCACGAGGCTTCAACCTCAGCATGAACAGAGAGCTCAGGCAACAGCTATGGGCAATTGGATTGTAAGAAGAGGGTCCCTCTTGGCACAAGGGTAAGAGGCGCCAATATAGGACAAAGGAGAGTCCTGGAACAGGGCTTTCTCAGCCCAGGATGTCAGGCTCTTGGCACAAGACAACTCCATGTATGGGGCATATACCAAACACCCCTAGTCACGGCATAAAAGGGAGGTGCCCTTCCTGGAACAGTAGGGTAGGGAGATTCTAGAAAACGCTGTGTTCAGCAAAGAAGGAGAAAGGCCAAAGAACCAGCAAACAAGTAGTTAGATTTTTAAAAAAGGAAAAAGGAAAGGAGATGTGGGGCAAAGCTGGGACATGTGGAAAGACAAAACGGAGGCACATGTGATCCTCCCAATGGACAGATTGTTCCAGCTCAGGGCTGCACAGCTGCTGCAGACGGGCACTGGTCAGGTGTGCTATGATGAGGCAGAGATGGCGGGCGGTGAGACATAAGGTCGGACTAGACGGTCTGGAATCCACACAGGTGAGTCTGCGTCCTGTGGAAATATACAAGCATATCCTCTCCCCTGGGTTAAAAGTACATCAGGTCCCTTCCAGGCTCCTGTAAGCAAGTCTCTCCATTTGATGAGGGCTTTAGGTTTAGTTAGATCAGGGTTCCAATGCCTGTGCATTGGGGAATTTCCCTCAGAATCTACATTTAGTATATTAATTACAAATAGAGTATGTTGTAGAACATGATGAGGAGAGGAATATTTAAACTCATTTCTTGTAATATTTTGTAACAGGAGTAAATCAAACACCGCTGGGGCTATATAATAGAACTCCCATTTGAGATAAGATATCTCTTCCCCCTAATGTAAAGGGGATAGTTGTAATTACATAGGGACAGAATGTTCCTGAATGTTGATCTTCATCAGCCCAAGTTAAAATCTGAGAACTCTTTTTTACATTAGATGCCTTGCCTAGTCCTACTAGGGAAGTTGAGGTGGTGTGCGTGGGCCATGAAGAGGGCCAATCCTTCACTGCTATGCAGGAAATATCTGCTCCTGTATCCAATAGACCTTCAATTGGTTTCCCCTGAATTTGTAAAAATTTTGTAGGTCTAGTAGCATGGATTTCTTGTATCCAAAATGCTGCATCACTAGATCCAAAGCCTCCGGCCCCTCTAGCTTTCTGAGTAACAGCTGTCCCTCATTTATGTATTGGTAACAGGATTAATTGGGCAATTCTCTGGTTGGGCTGAATCTGTATAGTTGTGGTGGGTGGGGAAAGTAAAATCTGTATTTCGCCTGTGTAGTCTGCATCAACAACTCCTGGGATGACTAAGATCCCCTGTAACGAGGTGGAGCTCCGTCCTCATATTAAACCTATGGTTCCCTCAGGCAGTGGCCCAGACACTCCTGTAGGAATGGCTGCTACTGGCGAGTCTGGGGTTAGTATTGCGTGGGTGGTTGAGTGGAGGTCCAATCCTGCACTGCCTGGGGTTGCCCTGAAGAGGTCACTGACTGATTGAAATTTGCAAAGGGGTTGAGGGTTGATGCCCCTATTATTGCAGGGGCCTGGGGCTGGCCCCTTCTCAAGTTTCCCAATTGAGGTGATGGGATATAACCTCCTTGGGAGCTATTTGTAGAGTTGAAAGGCCGACCATTTTTATGGTATCTTGATCTACATTCCTTTGCCCAATGGAATCCTTTCTGACATCGGGGACAAACGGTTTTTGGAGGATTAATATTATTCCCTAATGTATTTCCAGGCTGTGGAGGAGCTTGCCATCTGGCCTGAGTATTATTATTTTTATTTGGGCATTCTCTGCTAAAGTGCCCAGATAAGCCACAAGAGTAGCAGTTCATATTTCTTTTATTACCTGTACTATCGCTGGCTTGTCCTATACCCTGTATATATTGAGGGTATGTCTCCCCTTTGAGAGCTGCAGCTATAGCTACACCCTGTATAAATGCTGGACTTACATCAGCACACTGTTTTATAAAATCCTTTATAGTTCCTGTTCTGAGAATCAGCCTTAATAAAGCCTGACAGGTATTATTAGCATTTTCAAAAGCCAGTTGTTTGATTAGGATATCGGCTGCCTCTTTGTTATTGATTACTCTCTTGACTGCCTGCATGAAGCGAGAAAGGAAATCCTGATATGGTTCCTCGACCTTCTGTTTAACCTCTGTAAGGGTGGTTGTTTTTCCTGCTGTATAAGGTATGGATTTCCAGGCACTTACTGCACAACTGGTTACTTTGGTAAGTGCCTCTGTGGGCATATTCATTTGCTCCTCAGCCATGTTAAAATCCTCTTGTCCTAATATCATGTCTAGGGTTATTCCTTTTCTGGTTTTTTCGCTGGTGGCTACAGCTTTCTTAGCAAGATCTTCATATTCAGTTTTCCATAATAAGTAATCGCCTCCTGAGAGACAGGATTTACAAACCTGTGACCAATCATAAGGAGTCATCCATTTACTGGCTAGGGTTTCTACCAAGGTTTGTGTGTAAGGAGCTACAGGTCCATATTCAGAGCAGGCCAATTTTAATTCTTTAAGTACTTTGTAAGGTAAAGGCTCCAAGGTGGGGTTTCTATTCCCAACAAACTCATTCTCATATGTAACTGGGAAGCAGAGTGAGAATTCAAGATCTCCATTAGCTTCAGCTTCTCTTATCGCCCTTTGAAATTTAGACATGGAGCTCATAGGAGCCACAGGACCTGGTTTAGGCTTCCTTTCTAATTTGGGGAGACTGTTTTGAATGGGAGGGCCTCTCTCCTCTCTACTGACTGGAAAGGACCAATGGTCATGTTTATGATACTTATTCTCCTCCCGATCAGTAGGCCTAGCTAAATTGCTTTTAGATTGAGCTGAAGACAATAATGATGTATCCTCTCTGGGTGGAGCCGGGGGACTATTTAAATTTTGAGAAAGTTCAACCGTTTTTGCCTCTGGTGCCAAGGTTTCACAAATTGAATTCCAGAGAGAAAAGGTATCTGCCGGGACCTTCTCAGATCCATGGTAGCTGTAATAGTTCTGTAATTGCTCTCCTACTTTAGTCCAAGTTTCTAAATTAACAGTTCCATCCTCAGGAAGCCATTGACATACGTCTTCTATAAAACTTTCTGTCTGACTGGGAGTAACCTAAACTCCTCTGCTAGCAAGCATAGGCGTTAAAAGATTAATACAGAGTCTTTTTTCTTTAGACTCAGTATGACCCATCCTGTCAATCTAAGTTCTGTACTAACTACCCGGTTACCCTACTTATTCTCTAGGGGGGGGGGGGGGTCTGCAGCACCCTATGGTGCAGTCCTATCCGTCCCAAGTACGGGGGGACTTACCTAAGGGTCCCTGTTCCGGCGCCAGATGCCGGGGTCCAACCCCAGCAGGTCCAGGGGTTCCCAAAGGCGTAGACGGAGTCGGCGAAGAAGGAAGGACATGGAGACAGTGTTCAGTTGATCAGCAGCCTAGCCAGGATCTCCAGCCAAGTTCTGGTCTGGATCTCCAGAGAGGTTCTGGTGTTTATTGTCTTGTTACATCAGTATTAATACCAGTTGACTTTAATCCTGTCAATTTCTATTACAAAGGTTAGGGCGTTTCTTATCTCCATTCCAGGGAGTAAAGATTATGTAGCTTAAGCATGATTGTTTGTAGTTAAAGTGATTAACTACCCGCTTGGCAATTAGGTAAGGAGTTTCATCCCCTCCCTAAATTCAGGGAAAAATCCCTACCTGGGGAAACAACCTTTCTCGGAGAGGTGACCTTGGTTAAAACACACAGCGCTAAGGGGAGCAAACATATTAAGAACAGTGTGCTATATACGCCAGGTCCCTTGAAACATATGCTGTGCAGATGTTTCTTTCCTGCAGCGACTGTGTCAAGCAGCAAGGATGGACCGGCTTCCGGCAAGCCATCATGATATAAATACCAGGTGTTGTACAAATACATCATCAAATCATATAGTGTGTGATTTAGGGGGCTAGAGGTCAGAGCCCCTGTGCCATCCATTCAGGCAATAGCAGGGGAACAAGCATGCCATTCCCATATATGCCCTCCCCACTTGGACCACCTGCCTCACTTTCACACCTGACCTCAATGGCACTGTTCATGAGCAGCAGAACTGAGAACTTGAATGAGCAGGTGGCACTCGGTCCCTGCGGATTGCTTGATTTCCATTTGCTCAACTTCTTCAATGCCTTTTTCATGCTGAATTCTTTCTTCCTGAGTGTCTGCTATGGGGCAGCCTCTTGTTTCTCTGCGGAGGAGTTGAGGTGGTATCTGGCCAAGTATGATTCATCTGGTTTCCTTTTGTCTTGATGTTCTGGACGAGCCAAGGTTTGTCTTTCTGGAATTGCTGTTTCTGTACACCTGAAACAACATTAATTCAGTAATTCTGGGAGGAAAAATATATCTACTTGATATTAACTGGCTTCTCAGAATCTTTAGTCATCCCTGCAGGTTATGTCTAAGGGGGTTACAGTTTCATATGGAAATCTGTACTTTCTCACCTTTGGAAAAATACTATCTCATGTGAAAAAGAGTTATCCCCTGAAATGAAACCCTTTCAGTATATCATTCTTCTGCACCTACTAAGAAGATGTTTGAGTAACAGAGAACATGGGACATGAGAGGACTTTCTACTTTACCATCATCCTGTTCCCTGGAGAACTGCCTGGGCATATTTTGCTGAATCCGATTCAGCAAGCGGATGGATGAACGTCTTCAGGCTGTCAGATTCAAGGACTTGCTCCTTGCCCCTTCGGCAAAGAACCTCACATTGGAAAAGATCTTTCTCAGTTATCCTGGGGTCTCCAGCATCATTCCAGTGCACAGACATGGAGGCATCATCCTCCACTATCCCCCAAAGCATTCTTGGGAAGGACAGTCCCAGAAAGTCATTGTTTCCTTCCAATTTGGCAGCATGTTGGCTTGGGTCCTCTGGTTATAGGTTGTCTTGGCACCCTGCTTGGTACCTGTGTCTCTCCAACACCTGTGATAGGATCAGCTTGGCTCCGTGCATCTCATGGGTACTCGGACTTGGCATGGAGATGCTCTACATTAAAAAGCATTGACTACTCTAATCCTATCCCTGAGCAGGGGGGTCACAGCACGGATGCACAATATATACTGCCCTCCAAATTCTTGAGCAGGGGTGGGCAAACTTTTTGACTCGAGGGCCACAATGGGTTCTTAAACTGGACCGGAGGGCCGGAACAAAAGCATGGATGGAGTGTTTGTGTGAACTAATATAAATTCAAAGTAAACATCATCACATAAAATGTTACGATCTTTTTTTTTTAGTTTTATTCATTTCAAATGGACTGGTTCCGGCCCGCGGGCCATAGTTTGCCCAAGGCTGTTCCAGAGTCTCAGCCATGGGGCCACCAGATGCTTAAGTCATGTGATTTCCGAAAGATGGCTCACAGCTGCTCTGGAGTTTGGGCCCTGGATAAGTGTAGGGGAGTGGATGTGTATAGGGCCCTCAGGTTCTCTCTTTCCAAAAAGCACAGAAAAATTGGGTTCAGGATACCAGAAAGAACTCTCATCCGCTGCCAGTGAGATTGTTTCTTGTTGATAGTTCACTGGATGTGTTGAGAGGTCATGAGTCTATCTCTCTTTCATCCCTAGAGAGGGAGAGGCCTATTGATGGCCTCTTTGACAGCTCAAGGTCAAGGCCTTGGTTAGTCCTAGCTTGGCTACCACCAAGAATGCCGGGGTCAGATGGGCCCCTGGGGGACTGTACCTCCCAGAAAATGGTGGTTGGCCCCATCTCAGCAGGTAGCCCCCCTGTCCAATGCACCCTCCACAAGCATGCTTCTTTGGTCTCTTCCAGCTACTCTTGCTGGTTGCTGGGTCCTGCTCACATGAGCCCAAACGAAGAGTCCTGCTTTATTACCCCGGGTCAAGTTGTCCCTAGAGTAGGGTGTGTTCCTGTATAGGTGGGGGTACAAGCAGTGTCACCTTTCCACGGTACCCTTCTATCTCCCTTTTTAGAGTATTAAGACCAAAGTTGGTAGTTAGACCACCTCAAAGAGATAGAGAACATGGATCACAAAAACCACTGTAGTATCCTCTCCTCTGTGGTGAAGATGACTTGCATTTGACTTTAGTCACATCCCACACCCAGGATCTCATCTATGTTCAAGTACATAGCCATGATTATTTTCATATCTGCTTCATTCAGTCACGGCTACCTAAACATGTTGGAATTTTCCTTTTTAGTGAGTCTGTGTCCTTGTCCCATGAGTCCTTGTCCCATGTCTTGCACTAAGTGGTGTAATTTGTGCTCTCTGAGGGTCCATCCTTTGTTTCTAAAAGTGGAGTGCAAAGGCATTTGGGAACAGAATCCCCCAACGTGCCCCTAGCCTAAGGACTGGATCCTTAATGGAGCCCCTGGGTGAGGGGTGGGCAAACTTTTTGACTCGAGGGCCACAATGGGTTCTTAAACTGGACCAGAGGGCCGGAACAAAAGCATGGATGGAGTGTTTGTGTGAACTAATATAAATTCAAAGTAAGCATCATTACATAAAAGGGTACCGTCTTTTTTTGTTTTTAGTTTTATTCATTTTAAAGGGGCCGGATCTGGCCCGCGGTCCGTAGTTTGCCCACGGCTGGTCTAGATTCAGGCTCAGTCCATGGTCTCTGTGCCTCTAAACAGTATTACAGAGCATTCATGCACAAAGTCAGTATATTCTTGGAGGATATGCCCTAGAGCAACAGTTCTCAACCTGTGGGTTGCGACCCCTTTGTGGGTCGAAAGACCCTTTCACAGGGGTCTCCTAAGACCATCAGAAAACACATATATAATTACATATTGTTTTTGTGATTAATCACTATGCTTTAAGTATGTTCAATTTGTAACAATGAAAATACACCCTGCATATCAGATATTTACATTACGATTCATAACAGTAGCAAAATTATAGTTATGAAGTAGCAACGAAAATAATTTTATGGTTGGGGGTCACCACAACATGAGGAACTGTATTAAAGTGTCACGGCATTAGGAAGGTTGAGAACCACTGCCCTAGAGGATAGGTGTTGGTGGGTTCAGGGTGGGGGTGAGGGGCTCCTAGTGTCTCTGGAAAAGCAGCCAGCTCCTTTTAGTTGCCTACCAAACATTGTTTCTTAAATGAGTTCTTTAAAGGCTGAAAAGATTTCCTTGTGCACTTTGCTAGCTCATGCCTCTACCGATTACTTATATGAAGGGACTTGTCCATTTTATGGGAGGGAAATTGGAGAGAGGGTTTGGAAACCACAATCTGGAATTTGGTGGAGAGAGGGTGTTTATTTGTTATGATTAAGGCACCCTTGCATCCCAAGGCTTCTGTAGGACCATTAGCTAATGTTCTTTGAAGCAAGAGCAACTGAATTTCCACTGTTTTGAAGAATCTAGAACATCAGGTTATTCTTTTCCTTTGAAGATGAAATACCCACTTTGCTGACTTCCGTGGAGTTGAAGAAAGCCATTATGAAACTGGCCTTCCTCAATTAAGTCTGCTGGGTCCCAGAAATTCACTCATTGGTACCCTGGCCACCAGTCAGACAGTCTCTATTAGGCAACATGTTCAGGACCCTTTGAGAAAGGAGAACAAACCTAGAGGAATCACAATACCTGATATCAAGCTATGCTATAAGGCCATTGTAATCAAAACAACTGGTAATGACAGAACAGCAGGCATATGGATCAATGGAACACAACAGAGAGCCCAAACGTCAACCCACACCTACACTGTGAACTGATATTTGACAAAGGGGGCAACAGCATACAATGAGGTAAAGACAGTCTCTTCATTAGTAAATGGTATTGGGAAACTTGGATGGGTACATGTGAAACAATGAAATGAAACCACCAACTTATACCATTCAGAAGAATACATTCAAAATGAATAAAAGACTTAAATGTAAGTCATGAAACCATAAAAATCCTGGAAGAAAACATAGGCAGTAAACTCTCAGACATTACACATAGCAATATTTTTTGCTGATATGTCACACAGGGCAAGGGAAATAAAGGAAAATATAAACAAATGGGACTACATCAAACTAAAAAGCTTCTGCACAGCAAAGGGTACCGGCAACAACATGAAAAGAGAAGCCTCTGCATGGGAGAACATATTTGCCAAAGATACATCTGATAAGGGGTGAATCTCCAAAATATATAAAGTACTCATACAGTTCAACCAAAGAAGACAAACAATGCAATTTAAAAGTGGGCAGAGGTCTTGAGTAGATATTTCTCTAAAGAGGACATACAAATGGATGAGACAAGAAAAAATGCTCAATTTCACCCATCATCAGAGATATGCAAATTCAAATGACAGTGAGGTACCACCTCACAACTACCAGAATGGCTACCATCAATAAATCAACAAACAAAAAGTGCTAGTGAGGATGTGGAGGAAAAGGAACCCTTGTATACTATTAGTGGAAATGCAGACAGGTACAACCACTATGGAAGACTGTGTGGAGTTTCCTAAAGTAATGAAACATAAAGCTGCCATTTGACACAGTGATCCCACTTCTAGGAATATATCTTAAGAAGCCTGAACCACCGATCACAAAGAATATATGCAGCCCTATGTTCAAAGAGCATTATTTACAACTAGAGGCCCAGTGCACAAAACTCGATCACCGTAGGGGGCGGCCCTCAGCCAGGCCTGCACCCTCTTGCAGTCCGGGACCCCTCACTCTTTACCACCCACCTGATTGCTGCTCTTTAGTGCCTACATGGAGGCGGGAGAGGTTCCTGCCACCACTGATGCACTCGCCACTGATGCACTGGCTGAACCGAGCTCCCCCTGTGGGAGAGCACTGACCAACAGGGGGTCAGCTCCTGCGTTGAGTGTCTGTCCCCTAGTGGTCAGGGCACGTCATAGTGACTGGTTGTTCCACCATTCAGTCAATTTGCATATTAGGCTTTTATTATGTAGGATAGCCAAGAGCTGAAAACAGTGCAGATGCCCATCAATAGAAGGGTGAATAAAAAAACAATGGTATATTTTCATAATGGAATACTACCTGGCATGAAAAGAGAAGGAATTCTTAACTTTTGAGACAGCATGTATAGATCTGGAGATTATTATACTCAGTGAAAGAAGCCAGTCAGAGAAAGAGAAAAACTATATGACCTCACTTATGTGTGGAATCTAGTGAACATTATCTGTCGAACAAAATAGAAACACAGGCATGAAGACATGGAACAGACTGACAGCGGTCAGAGGGGATGGGGGAGAGAGGGATTGGATGAAACTAACTGAAGGGATTAGCCAAAGAACATCCATGAACACAGATGGCAATGTGGTGAAGGCCAGAGGGTGCAGGGAAGACAGGTGCTATGTGAACAGGGTCAAAAGAAGGGAAAATATGGTATCTGAAATAGTGTCAAAAATAAAATAAAAACTTCTTGAAAGTATATTCCTATTTACAGTTATCTCTTAATAGAAAATAAATAAGGGGCTATTGCTCTCAGATGGGATGGAGGGTGAGCTATGGGAGAGCAGGGTCATTCTGAAGGGAGTAGGGAGCCTCTGTGAAAGGTTGAGGGCAGGAGATTCTGTGCAGCCTTAAAAGGAGGCTGCACTGATAAGCAAGTCAGCAGATCATGATTCATGGATGGACAGGAGGCACCCAAGGGAAGACCAGGGGAAGGGTGTTGTCATGAGGGAAAATGCTGGGACGAGGCAGAAATCCTGGCCCCGGGAAGACTGAGATATCAATAAACCTCAGACAATCTCCAAATTATGCTTTATTCTCACTGTCACCTTCCTTCCTTAGGCCTGCTCTTGCCTGGGCCCCAGGGTTCTACTAATTGTCATCTGAAAGAGTTCATTCATACTTAGAGGACAGATTAATTGTGAGGCAGAAGGTGGGCCATGGGCTAGAAAGGCAGGAAATATCATGGACTCCTGATGAATTCAGGCAAGGGGTCAAGACTCCACGATGCCACTTACTAGCCATGTATTCTTGGGAAAATTAGCAGGCCCAATGGGCATCAGGTTCTTCCTCTGTGAAGTAAGTGGGTCTGATAAGCCCTGTCTTATAGGACTGCAGGGATGTGTGGAGTGTTTGTAAACCACCGTGCACAGTACCTAGTGGAGACTGAATCTGTAATGAATGGCAGTTATTTCTAATATCGTTTTTATCCCAGTGACTTCCACTCTCGCCTCTGGCACTGTGATTACTTGTTTGTTATTAAGGTCATATTAGAGAATGTGCAGTTCAGTTGGGCACAGAACACCCAGTCGGCCAAAGAGGATACCCAATTCATGGATGTATGCTGACATTCATGTGTGGGGAGCCTTCCCAGCTGGACACACACAAAGATGCCAAAAAGAGAATCTACTTACAACTCTTTCCCTCTGTCCAAGCTGCTCTTTCATCCAAACAAATGCTTTCATTCATTTCACCCCCACCCAAAATCTACCCCTTGATAATGATTGGCCAGAGTACACTCAAGATCATTAACATTTAATCCCAATTAGGCTCTCCCAGGCCATCATGTTTCTCATGGCTCAGTAACTCTATTTCTGTAGAAATCTGTGCAGATGATGGGTATAACACGCCTAGTGCTCATACTGTCCAATGGCACAGTGTCTGCGTGGCTCATGCCATGCACATCATTTTTAAATTAAGGTATTACATATGAGTCCTTATCCACCCATTGCCCTCCTCCAGCCCCCCACTCATGCCATCACCCCCCTGGCGTCTGTGTCCATTGGTTAGGCCTATATGCTTCATACAAGTCCTTTGGTTGATCTCTCCCCCTTACCTCCACCCTCCCCTACCTTCCCTCTGAGGTTTGATGGTCAGATCGATGCTTCTCTGTATTTGGATGTTTTTGTCCATCCATTTGTTGTTCATTATATTCCATATATAAGTGAGATCATGTGATAATTATCTTTCTCTGACTGGCTTATTTGGCTTAACATAATGCTCTCCAGTTCCACCATGCTGTTGCAACTACGCTGCGGTAAAAATGAAGGCCATTCAAAATTGAGTGCTGTTCCCTGGAGGCCCACCACCTCACCTGTTCTGTTACTTGTTTGTAAGATTTAGGGGACACCTAACCCCTCCCTTATATGACTATAGCTCCTACACTATCATCCTGTGGGTGGGTGTGCCCTGCTTATGTTGGTGTCCCCACTACTAACACAGGATCTTCCAGAGGACATAGGCTCAGTGAATGTCTGGGGATTAAATGAACCACTGAGCAGGGGTCGTCTTTATGCAGATGAAATCCCTCCACTTTCTTGCCGGAACCAAGGATCCTTCGATAAGTTGTTTCATGCAAAGACAGACGAGAAGAGATAAGAATCAAAAATTAACAACCTTTTGCTATTATTTTTCTATTTATTAACTCCATTGCATGTACTGCCGAGTTCTTACACATTTCCAAGGAAATCCTTTTATAATGCCATGTTATCTATTTTGGGATCACAAACTAGGATGGAAAGTGTCCCAATTTTGGTTATACAATAGCAAATCTCTTACTCTTGAGCTGGACACGTAGAAATATATAATGTGATCAATGTCATTTACAAACTCACATGCTAAAAGTTTATGAAAGCTTCTATGAAAAGGGACATTCAAAAATTTCCTTAAAAATCGCAAAATAATAAATCACAAATTTCTCAATCATAATAGGAGCTCATACCTTTCCCTGGGCCTCACTATTAGTTTCTTCTCAAACATAGAGTTGAAAATTGGATGCACTTTCTGCCCAGCAAAAGAAGTTAATGCTCATGGGCCTGAAAAGTGCCTGGATTCAACTCTGGCTCAGGCATAGTGTCATTACTCAGGCCCTTCAAGCAGGGATGAAAGGGAATAGGGATCCCTGTCATTAACCCCGAGCACAAACTGGAGGGTGTTCAACATGGTAGTCTCTGCATGTGCTCGGGGACCCCACAGGAACTCATAGCATGCAGGATCACTATTGGGCACCTGGCGGTACAGCAGGTACTGTTCCTGGACCCAAATTTTGGTGATGAGCTCCCTGGGCTCCCCATAGAGCCAATGCTCCTTCCCATCATACACCCCTAGAACATTCAGTGCTGCCCAGACTTTTTCCTCAGGGGCACAATCACCCTCTGAGGCGATCACCCACAGAACTGTGACCAGGAGGCCTGTGTTGGGATATCTGTGCCCATCGCTCACCATCCCATCATAGCTGAGCCCCAAGGCAGTGGCCAGGACATAGGTGTGAGTACTGGGGTCCATTTCTTTCACAACAATACCAAAGCCCCACTGGATGCATTCAGTGGCTGCACTGAAGAGCTCAGGAAAGTGGTCCTGGTGCTCTTTGATGACACTACTCAGCATTTCTGCCTTGGTGGTCGGCTCCTTTGCACGGTACTTAAGGAGTAGAAACTCCACCATTTCTACCATCTTCAAATGCAGTGCTTTGTGGAGCAAGGAATCGGCATCTTCATCAGGGCCTCCCTCAGTGTTTGGACCCTCCTCATCTTGGCTGCTGGAGCTCTCATCTTCAGCGTGTCTCCATGGAAAGGCTGCCATGGCATGGGGGGAGGCACCCTGAGGACTCTGGGGAGGACTTGGTGTCTCAGCAGCACACACCTCCTCTAGGCTGTCTATAAACAGGACTGAGGGGGAGGAAGACCGAGAGGAGGAGAGAGACAGGGCCTCCTCCTCATCCTCCTCCTCCTCCTCCTCCTCCTCCTGCATAGCCCAGAACAGTTCCTCTACCAACATGTCAGGGATCTCCATTGGGTCCAGATGGTCTTCCTCAGGCTTCCACGGCTCACTCATATGATGACCAGGCATGATGACTCGTGCTCGAACAGTGACCGAGTGTGGGCAGAAGATGGGCGATTAGGACCCACGGGCCTGGGGGAAGGGGAGTATGAGAGGCATGAGCTGAGAAACACACCCTAGGCGGCTCTGACAAAGGTGACTTCCAGGTCTCCCCTTTAGGGGTGTCCATGGGCCTCACAGGGCTCACTCCTGATCAGCCTGCCCACTAGGAGCCTGAAGTAGGAAGTGACATGACTGCTCAGGGTGTAGAAGGCACAGCGCAGGGTTCTGTAGCTGACGGTGGGGTGTGGAGGTGTCAGGCAATGTGGGGTCCCCTCTGACAGTGGTGGCGAGCCCATGGGGACATATTCATGGTCGGAACCTCACCTTAATTCCTAGCACTTCCTGGCCTCCTGCTGCTCTGTGACCTGAGAATATGTAGCATAAACCAAGGCCTTCACCTCCTTCTATCCGGGGGCTCTGCTGGTGGGAAAAACGGAGCACCTCAGGATGCACATGGCAATCACAGTCCTGGAACCCCAATGCTGACAGGAGGGGCAGCAGGACTCTGTGAGGTCCCCTCTGTTGTGGGTGGGAGGTTCCTCCTTGCACATGTAGGATCCTCACCCTTCCCCTGCCAGGGCCAGGCCCCTCACTGCCTTCTGCTGGCCTGAGGTCAAACTCTCAGAACAAGACCACACACACCTGACACTTGAGTGAAGAAAATGAGGGGGTCCCTCTCCCAGAGGATCAAGAAGGGGTGACTGAAGATTTGGGTCCATCTACGCTGGGTTAAGGCTCTGATCACTTCTCACCATGACGCACTGCAGGGTTTCAGACACTCTCTCTGCTGACTGAGCGCAATCTACTTAGACTTAGGGTGCACCTCCCTGAGATACAGGAGTAGGGAAGTGAGCTGAGGTAATCCAGGCCCTATTCCGAGTTTCCCCATTGCTGACAGAGGAGGCAGGGTAAGTCTGGGTTCCCATGTGCTCTGCTCCCCCTCAGTGCTCACCTTGATTCTTGGCAGGATCTGGGACTCGTCTCTCTGTTGACAAAATTTGGATCCTGGGGATGATACGACGTATGGTCTCACACCAAGGTCCTCACCTTCCTGAAAGCTCTGAGACAAAAGTGAACAGGAGCTCCATCTGCCCCCACCCCTGTCCAGGTTATCACAAAACTGACACCAGGGCCTGGGCCCATCCATTCCGGGTAGAGTTCCCGTAGTCTGGCCTCAGGATACTTGCCTTTCTTCCTGGCCTGGAATGGGTCTGAATCCAGCTGACTTGATTTCACCCTGAATAACTGTCCTCAGTGACAAAAGCTCAGGACGAGCAGGCATGTGGAAAGGGAGAGCATGTCACACCCAGGTACCCCTGCCTGGGGAATCTGGATGCTGAGGACAGGACACTCCCTGATGCTGAGGGCTCTCTTCTTTTCTCAGGGAGCTCATAGCTGCAGTTTCCCACAAGAAAGCATTCACAGCTTTATGACCCTTCCACAACCTCAGCTCATCTGTGCATGAACTGAAGCCATTCCCTCTGACCAAGGCCCTGTCCTTCCAGAGTGCCCTCAGACAAACGTGAGGAGGAACCACCTCTGCCGACCCATGCCAGGCCTTTCCCAGGGCTGACAACAGCACAGACTGGGTTCAGGGCACCCATTGTCTGGAGTGTGGTATCCTCTTTCCTCCCTGTGCTACCTAGGCTTACTCAGAGAGTGCCTGGGACCTTTCCCTTCTGCTGAACTGAGAGTGAATACTGCAGGCCATGCCCTCCATCTCTCTGAGACCTCCAAGGTGGATTTTAAGACACACCACATTGACTATCGTGCCGAGTGTGCCAGTTGTGCCTGCAGAGCCTAAGCCAGCCAGTCGCTGTGTTTACTGGGGTGGGAAGTACCATCATCCTGCCTCAAGACCCACACTTTAATTACCAGCATTGCCTGGCACACCTCCCACGTTGCCCTGAATCCAGAATCTTCAGGACAATTCCCTCGCCTCCCTTTGTCACTGCTAAGGTAGAAGTCTGGAAGCAACCCAAATCCACAGGCCTACCATGAGGCTTGCAGGTGCTGCTGGCAGGAACAGGCACACTGCGGACACTTACGGCTCTAGCCAAGCCTCAGGCATATAGACATCCAGGTGTGCTAGGGGGCTTCCTGAGTCCTACCTCGGGTCCTCACCTGGTATCCTGGCAGAGCCCTGCAGCCCCCTTCTTTGCCTACCTGGAGCCTGACCCCTTAGAGCTCAGGGGGTGGAGTCCGCTTGTCTTCCTGCAGGATCCTCACCGTGACTCCTGGCTGGAGCTGGAACCTCCTGTCAACCTGAGAGGCCCAAGTCAGGAAGAGAGCAAGTGGTCATGGACCAGGGACTTCCAAGGGTTCACAGTAGGGGTAATGTGGGTCATCACTGTTGTAGTGTCCAGGGTCCCTCAGTCTTCCCTTTGCATGTTCACCTGGACTTGGGGCAAGACCCGGGTCCTCCCCTCTGCCACATATGTCATTCCCCTGAATTCCAAGGGCTGACATCAGGTCTGGGCTTCTGCGGTTCCTCTCTGCATGGTCATCCACCATAGGGCCTCCCAACACTTGAGCAGGGCAGACTTCTGTGGACTCCCCTCCAGTTAGGGTTCCTGGATTCCCCCAGTCCTCCCTGGGGGTCCTCACCTTGACTGTTCCCTCTGCCTACCTGAGACCCTGCTCCTTACACCGAACCCCAGAGCCTGTCAGACCCGGATGCAATAGTCAGGAAAAGCACCTTGACTCTGGGCAGTGCTTCTGCATCCCTTCTGTGGACCTGAGTGAGGCCTCACATGATTTACCAAGTTTCCAGTCTCCCTCTGACCTGCATGCGGAAGTCAGGAGACACCTCACAGGGTCATCTGACATGGACTCCTCCATGGCTAATATCAGGGGAGGCCCTTTATGGGTTCCCCTAAATTGTGGGGTCCTGGTCCCCATCTTCTCTTCTTCAGCGGACTTGTGGCACTGCTCCTTACCCTGAAACCCAGTCTCTCACACCTGATGCAGAAGTCACCCCATCCTGTAGTACCCCGCCCACTCTGGTCCTCCCAGCACTGAGGATTCTGAGGTCCAGGGCCCCCAATCTCCCTCAGGGACCTCAACTTGACAGCGGCAGGACCTGGGGGCCCCCTCTGCTGCCTGAAGCCCTGCTCCTTCTTCCAAACCCCCCAGTGTCTCTCAGACCCAATGCAGAAATCACAAAGCACAATGTGTGAGATCACCCCTCCCCCACCCCAGGAGGCCTGCCCGATGGACACCCTTGTGGGGTCCAGGCCCCCCAGTCTCCCTCAGGTTCCCACACTGACGCCGGGCAGGTCCGGACCCCCTCTGCCGACCTGAGATGCTGCTCTGACACGGAGCCGCCCGAGGGTCTCAGAGCACGAGGACCCGGAAGTCAGTCCTGACCACTCGTGGTCATCCCGCGCCTTGGGGCTCCCGGGACTGACGGCTCTGGACCCAGAGTCACCATGTCCTCCCCACGGCCTCACCATGAGGCCTGCAGGTCCTAGGACCCTCCCTCTGTGAACCGCGAGGCCGGACCCCCACACGGAGGCCCTCACCCCCGAGACCCCAGGGGAGGCCTGTGGGCCTACCTCCCCAGGGCTCCCAACTCGGGCTGAACTAGCTCCCCGGGTACCTCCGTCTGGTCCTCACCCTGATCCCAGGCAGAGCCTGGGCCCCGCCGACCTGAGGAGGCTCCCCTCAGCGCCTGTACCGTCTACCGACCCGAAGCCGGCCTCCCAAAGATGGCGCTCAGCTCCCTCAGACTTCTCAGGCGGAAGTCCATGAGTCAGTGACATCACTTCCGGAAACCAATTGTGTGGTCACCCAGGACACTTGACAGGGGCGGAGTTCTGCTCCTTGGTGCCCCGCCCGCCCCTTCTGGTCCCTATCTGGGCTGAATGGCCTGGGCCACCACCCTGTGCTGACCTGGGTCTGTGCCCCGCAGGCCAAGTGCCCTGAGACAAACCTGTGGAGGAACTACCTCTGCCGACCCATGCCGAGCCTTACCCAGGACTGATAGCAGCACAGACTGGGTTCAAGGCACCCACTGTTTGGAGTGTGGTATCCTCCTTCCACACAACCCATGCACAGTGGGAGAGTGCCTGGGACCTTTCCCTTCTGCTGAACTGAGAGTGAATACTGCAGGCCATGCCCTCCATCTCTCTGAGACCTCCAAGGTGGACTTTAAGACACACCACGTTGACTATCGTGCCCAGTGTGCCAGTTGTGCCAGCAGACACTAAGCCAGCCGGTCCCTGTGTTTACTGGGGTGGGAAGTACCATCATCCTGCCTCAAGACCCACACTTTAATTACCAGTATTGCCTGGCACCCCTCCCACGTTGCCCTGAATCCAGAACCTTCAGGACAATTCCCTCGCCTCCCTTTTCCACTCCTAAGGTAGAAGTCTGGAAGCAACGCAAATCCACAGGCCTACCATGAGGCTTGCAGGTGCTGCTGGCAAGTACAGGCACACTGCGGACACTTATGGCCCTGGCCAAGCCTCAGGCATGCATACTTCAAGGTGTGCTAGGGGGCTTCCTCAGTCCTCAGACCACGAGAACCCGGAAGCCAGTCCTCACCACTCTTGGTCATCCCGCGCCTTCGGGCTCCCGGGACTGACTGCTCTGGCCCAGAGTCACCTTGTCCTCCCCACGCCCTCACCATGAGTCCTGCAGGTCCTGGGACCCTGCCCATGGGTAGGAGACCCAGCCAGAGAGAAAGGGAGGGAATGCAGAGGTGCTGGGCACAGGGACTGTCAGGACACTGGATTGGGAAGAGAGTGCACAGGTGGCAGCTTTAATGTCCTCAGAGCCTGGTCTTTGAGATTGGGTGTGTTTTCATAAACACGAGGACAGAATAGCTGATATCAGGTTCATGGACTTTAAAGACAGGAGGGGAAAGACAAGCAGAGTGGGGGTGCTCATGTTGAGTGTGGTAACGAGGCCCAGGCCCTATGATGATGATGTGTAGCCACCGGTTCTGACTATCCTCTTAATGGGCAGGTACTCACAGCCCTATGGAGACTGAGCTCCGCCAGGTACTAGGACCCGGCTGAATCCGCAGGCTGTGTTTCTGCTCCTGTGACTGCACAGCTCTGAGGAGGTATGACCCCCTTCCCCAGGTACAAGGAAGAGAGGCAAGAACAGCGGGTGAGGTAGTCAGGGCCCAAGATCATGGGCCATATTTTGATCCCTAGGTGCCACCTTCGCAACTGTAGAATGTGGTGACAATGGCGCTGCCCACCCAGTTATTTGAGGCTTGAATTCTAGGATCCGTGGATCATGCCCATCCCAGGGCCTGATAGGGGCATGCTGTGTGGGTTCTAGTGCCAATTGTTCCTGGTCCTGTTATTCCTGTCTCTAGGCTGCAGTGGGGACCAGGTGTGCCTGCTGAGAGCGGATAGTATTGGTGCAGCCAGGGAATGGAGGAGGGTGGCTCCCAAAGTGATCGAGTGTAGACACCTGGCTGGAGGATCTGAGCTCGCACAGGGGTATCCCAGGGCCCAGCTGAGGTTTGATTATAAGGATTTACAATCAGGAGCCTTGGAAGAGGGACCAGGGTGCATGGGGACTGTAGCACCTTGGGGTGAAAAGAGGAGGGAGCTGACAGTCTTGGAGGAGGGGGGAAGAAACAAAACCCAGGAGGGTCTTTGCTGGGAGAGGACTAGAACCCACTCACCCGGTGTGAAGCCAAAGCTCCCGTTCTCCCACATCTGTGCTCCCCTGGTCTCAGTGACCTTCTTTGTGGAACTGAACACACCCTGTCCTGAGTGCCTCTCCTTACCTGTCGCCACCTTCTTCCTTGAGCTCCCCAAAGACTCCATCTGATGGACGAGGCATCTGCATCACCAGCCCTTTCCATGGGGCCTGGCAGCTGAGTGCGTGGGGATAGGAAGAAGGAGCCAACACTCTCTGCTCTCCCACCATCCCTGTCAGTGGGGTTCCAGGGCCCCAGGGGACACTGGGGGAAGAGGTCAGCCCACAGACCATGAACACGGAGGGCTGATGCATGATGCTTATTGACATTCACACTTTTGGGTTTCCACAGCCCACGTGAGGCCCACGGACCTCTGGGGAGATGGAGTTCTCCTGCCTCTCCTGGCAGCCTTATGCAGGCTTGGTCTTAAATGGGGCCATGACTCTGGAGACTTGTTGGCGACCCTACGGAGCTGCCACAGGAACTGCACCATCGCCATCCACATTGCTCACAGGGACTGGGAAGGGCCCTCTGGCTGGAGCTGCTGCTGGAGAGGCTGGGCTGGAACCCCATGTAGATTCAGACTCTCCTCCCAAAGGGAGAAATATGGGAGAGGAGTGAGCGCTGGCAAGGCCTGACACCCTGAGAGCTGCTCACACTCCTCCAAGAATACCCCCAAGGACCTTGCTCAGGAGTTTGGGGCTTGTTTTCTTTTGAAGCTGTGGAGATGGGGCTGTAGTTTGTGTAAGCAGCACACCTTCAAAGGGGCAACAAGGGGCCCAGGCTTGGGTTCCGTGGGCCGAGTTCCTATGATTTGGGTGAACCCTTCTGTCTATATTGAGTCTCAGTTCCTGTTGGTGATCTGAGAGGCAGGAACAGGTTCAAGTTTACATGTGGCGTTGTCTATGTGTTGTGTTTTTTTGTTTTTGTTTGTTTGTTTAGTGTGAGTGTGTGTGTTTTTTTTACTGTTCTGAAAACCAGACTATGTTTTTATTTTTATTTATTTTTTATTTTTCCCTCCTCTCCATTACTTTTTTTTTAATTGCTTAAAGTATTACTCAGGGTATTACATATGTGTCCTTATTTTCCCCCCTCCCTTGACAGGCCCCTAGCCTCCCCTCTCCCCCAATGTCTTATGTCCATTGGTTATGCTTATATGGATGCATACAAGTCCTTTGCTTGATCTCTTACCCCCTCCTCCTGCCCCCCAACCCTCCCCGGCCTTCCTACTGCAGTTTGACAATCTGTTTGAGGCAGCTCTGCCTCTGTATCTATTATTGTTCAAAAGTTTATAATGGTCTCTATTATCCAGGAATGAGTGAGATCATGTGGTATTTTTCCTTCATTGGCTGGCTTATTTCACTTCGCATAATGCTCTCCAGTTCCATCCATGCCATTGCAAATGGTAAGAGTTCCTTCCTTTTTACAGCAGCATAGTATTCCATCGTGTAGATGTACCACCGTTTTCTAATCCATTCATCTACTGATGGGCACTTAGGCTGTTTCCAGATCTTAGCTATGGTGAATTGTGCTGCTATGAACATAGGGGTGCATCTATCCTTTCTGATTGGTGTTTCTGGTTTCTTGGGATATATACCTAGAAGTGGGATCACAGGGTCAGATGGGAGTTCCATTTTCAGTTTCTTGAGGAAACTCCATACTGTCTTCCATAGTGGCTGCACCAGTCTGCATTCCCACCAGCGGTGCACAAGTGTTCCTTTTTCTCCACATCCTCTCCAGCAGTTGTCGTTTGTTGATTTGCTGATGATAGCCAGTCTGACAGGTGTGAGATGGTACCTCATTGTTGTTTTGATTTGCATCTCTCGGATGATTAGTGACTTTGAGCATGTTTTCATATGTCTCTTGGCTTTCTGAATGTCCTCTTTTGAAAGGTGTCTATTTAGGTCCTTTGCCCATTGTTTGATTGGATTGTTTAACTTTCTTTTGTTAAGTTGTATGAGTTCCGTATAAATTTTGGAGATTAGGCCCTTATCAGATATGACATTGGCAAATATGTTTTCCCACACAGTGGGTTTTCTTGTTTTTTTGTTGATGGTTTCTTTTGCTGTGCAGAAGCTTTTTATTTGATGTAGTCCCATTTGTTCATTTTCTCTTTAGTTTCAAGTGCCCTAGGAGCTGTATCAGTGAAGAAATTGCTTCGGCATATGTCTGAGATTTTGTTGCCTTTGGATTCTTCTAGAATTTTTATGGTTTCCTGTCGTACATTTAAGTCCTTTATCCATTTTGAGTTTATTTTTGTGTATGGTGTAAGTTGGTGGTCTAGTTTCATTTTCTTGCATATATCCGTCCAATTTTCCCAACACCATTTATTGAAGAGACTATCTTGGCTCCATTGTATGTTCTTGCCTCCTTTGTCAAATATTAATTGAGCATATTGGTTCGGGGTGATTTCTGGGCTCTCTATTCTATTCCATTGATCTATATGCCTGTTCTTGTGCCAGTACCAGGCAGTTTTGAGAACAGTGGCTTTGGAATACAGCTTGATATCTGGTATTGAGATCCCACCAACTTGGTTCTTTTTCAGGATTGCTGCAGCTATTCGGGGTCTTTTTTTTTATTCCAGATGAATATTTGGAGAGTTCGTTCTAGATCTGTGAAGTATGCCGTTGGTATTTTAATGGGAAGTGTGTTGAATTTATAGGTTGCTTTGGGTAGTATGGACATTTTAGTGATGTTGATTCTTCCAATCCATGAACATGGTATGTTCTTCCATCTGTTTATGTCTTCCTCTAGCTCTTTTTTCAACGTCCTGTAGATTTCTGAGTAGAGATCTTTTACCTCTTTAGTTAAGTTTATTCCTAGGTAGCTTAATTTTTTTGGTGCGATGGTAAGTGGGATTGTTTTTATAATCTCTCTTTCTGAAAGTTCACTATTGGTGCATAGAAATGCTCAGATTTCTTGGGCTTAATTTTGTATGCTGCTACATTGCCAAATTCATGTATTAAGTCTAGTAGCTTTTTGATGGAGTCTCTAGGGTTTTGTATGTATAATATCATGTCGTCTGCAAGTAAGGACAGTTTTGCTTCCTCTTTTCCAATTTGGATGCCTTTTATTTCTTCTTCTTGCCTAATTGCAATGGCTAACACTTCCAGTACTATGTTGAACAATAGTGGTGAGAGGGGGCATCCCTGTCTTGTTCCTGTTCTTAGGAGAAATGGTGTTAGTTTTTGTCCATTGAGTATGATGTTGGCTGTGGGCCTGTCATATATGGCTTTTATTATGTTGAGGCATGCTCCTTCTACTCCCACCTTACTGAGAGTTTTTATCAAAAATGGGTGTTGAATTTTGTCAAATGCTTTTTCTGCATCAATTGATATGACCATGTGGTATTTTTCTTTCAATTTGTTTATGTGATGTATCACGTTTATTGATTTGCGGATATTGTACCATCCTTGCATCCCTGGGATAAATCCTACTTGGTCATGGTGTATGATCTTTCTGATGTACTGCTGGATCCGATTTGCTAAGATTTTGTTGAGGACTTTGGCATCTATGTTCATGAGGGATATTGGCCTGTAATTCTCTTTCATTGTGTTGTCTTTACCTGGTTTTGGTATTAGGGTGATGATGGCTTCATAGAATGAGCTTGGAAGTGTTCCTTCCTTTAGAATTTTTTGTAGTAGTCTGTGGAGGATAGGTTTTAGTTCTTCCTTGAATGTTTGGTAAAACTCCCCTGGGAAGCCGTCTGGTCCTGGGCTTTTGTTTGATGGAAGCTTTTTGATGACTGCTTCAACTTCTTCCCTAGTTATTGGCCTGTTGAGATTTTTAGATTCTTCCTGATTGAGTTTTGGAATGTTGTATTTTTCTAGGAATTTGTCCATTTCCTCCAGGTTGTCTAGTTTGTTGGAGGAGAGCTGTCCATAGTATTTTTTAACAATCATTTGTATTTCTGTGGGTTCTGTTGTGATTTCGCCTCTATCGTTTCTGATTTTGTTTATTTGGGTCCTCTCTCTTTGCTTCTTGGTGAGTCTGGCTAGAGGTTTGTCAATCTTGTTTATCTTTTCAAAGAACCAGCTCTTAGTTTCATTGATTTTCTGTATTATTTTTTTGGTCTCTATGTCATTTATTTCTGCTCTAATCTTTATTATCTCCTTCCTTCCACTCACTCTGGGCTTTTTTTGTTGCTCTCCTTCTAATTCTTTGAGTTGAAGAGTTAGATTTTTTACTACCATTTTTTCTTGTTTTTTTGAGATAGGCCTGTAGAACTATAAACTTCCCTCTCAGGACGGCTTTCATTGTGTCCCATAGGTTTCGGATTGTTGTGTTTTCATTGTCATTAGTTTCCAGGATGTTTTTAATTTCTTCTTTGATCTCATTGGTAACCCAATCAATATTTAATAACATGCTATTCAGCTTCCAGATGTTTGAGTATTTTGGGTTGTTTTAATTGTAGTTTATTTCTAATATTATGCCATCGTGGTCTGAGAAGATGCTCTTCATGAGTTCAATCTTCTTGAATTTGGGGATACTCTGCTTGTGACCCAATATATGGTCTATTTTTGAATATGTCATATGAGCACTTGAGTAGAATGTATATTCCGTGGCTTTGGGGTGAAGTGTTCTGAAGATGCCTATTTAGTCCGTCTCATCTAGTGAGTCATTTAGGATTGCTGTTTCTTTGCTGATTGTTTGTCTAGAGAACTTATCCAGTGCTGTCAGTGGTGTATTAAAGTCCCCTACTAAGATTGTATTGTTATCGATCTCTCCTTTGATATCTTCCAGGAGTTTTTTTATGAATTTGGGTGCTCCTGCATTGGGTGCATATATGTTTACCAGGGTTATATCTTCTTGTTGTATTGATCCCTTTAGTATTATGAAGTGGCCTTCCTTATCTCTTGTTATGGCCTTCACTTTGAGGTCTATTTTGTCCGATATAAGTATTGCTACCCCAGCTTTCTTTTCCTTTCCATTTGCCTGAAAGATATTTTTCCATCCTTTCACTTTCAGTCTGTGTGAGTCCCTTCTAATGAGGTGGGTCTCTTGTAGACAGCAGATGTATGGGTCATGTTTTTTAATCCGTTCAGCCACTCGATGTCTTTTGGTTGGAGCATTTAGTCCATTTACGTTTAAAGTTATTATTGAAAGGTACTTGTTTGTTGCCGTTTCTTTTCTTTGTGTGGCTGTTTTCTTTCTGAGCTTTTTATTTCTTCTTTTTACACCAGTCCCTTTAGCATTCCTTGCATTGCTGGCTTCGTGGTGATAAACTCCCTTAGCCTTTTTTTGTCTGTGAAGCTTCTTATTTCCCCTTCAAGTTTGAATGATAGCCTTGCTGGATAGAGTATTCTTGGATTCAGTCCTTTGCTTTGCATCACTTTGTAAATTTCCGTCCATTCTTTTCTGGCCTGATGTGTTTCTGTTGAGAAATCATTTGATAATCTAATGGGAGATGCCTTGTATGTAACTTTCTGTCTCTCTCTTGCAGCCTGTAAGATTCTCTCTTTGTCCCGAACATTTGCCATGGTAATTATGATGTGTTTTGGTGTGGGTCTTTTCGGGTTCACCTTGTGTGGGACTCTGTGGGCTTGTGTGACTTTTTTCTTCCCCACCTCAGGGAAGTTTTCTGATATTATTTCTTCGAGTCGGTTTTCTAATCCTTGTTCATCTATCTGTTGTTCTGGCACCACTATTATTCGTATGTTGTTTCGTTTCATGTTGTCCCAAAGCTCCCTTAGGCTCTCCTCCTGTCTTTTCATTTTTTTTCTCCAATTGCAGTACATTTTGGGTGTGTTTTGCTTCCTTGTCTTCTAATTCACAAATTCGGTCCTCCACTTCTCCTAGTCTACTGTTGATACTTTCAGTGGTGTTTTTTATTACAGCTATATCACTCTTCATTTCTTCTTGGGTCTTAAGTTGTTGATTTTTTAATCTGTTCCTACTAGCTTCTTCCATATGTTATTGACTTTTTTCATCTGTTTCTTCTTGCTTCTTGCATAGGTAGTTGAATTTTTCATCTGTTTCTTCTAGCTTCTTGCAGAATTAGGGCATAAGGAAGAAAGAAGAGAAAAAGATAAAAGAGATAAAAGAAAAGAAAAGAAAAGTAAGGAACAAAAAAAAGAGTGCAAAAATGAAATTTGGAAAAAAGAGGTGGATTGAAAAGAGAAAAAAAAAAGAGCGAAAAGAGAGAATGAAGTAGAAGAGGGGAAGAGGCTATGTGTATGAGGAGAAAACTCCTATAGAATTGCCACTAATTCCAACAAATTAAAGCAACAGCGCCCTGGAGAGGAATGCAAACTAGAAAGAACCAATAATATCAAGAGAGGCAAGGGAAAACAGAAGCACAAAAATAACCGGCGAGGGGCGGGGGGGTGGTGGGTGGCGGAGGAGGGAGGGGAAAAAACAGCAGGAGAAAAGCAAAAGCAAAAGCAAAACAGCCTCACAACCGGTCCTAAAATGCACACACACACACACACACACACAGACACAAAAAAAAACAAACAACAACAACAACAAAAAAAGCCAATATACTAAAAAATCAAGCAAACAGCAACAAAACAATAGAAAGATAAAAGAAGAAAAAAAAATTGGATAGTGAAGAAAGATAAGGGATATGTGTATAAGGATTTAGAGCAGTGGATTGGAAATAGGATATATAAGTAGGATGAAATTTTGACAGGACGTAAACAGAAGGAATAGGGAAAATCTAAAGCAGGAATAGGGTAAGAGAAACAGGACAACAAAAGGGGAAAAGTGAGGGAGAGGGTTTTAGCATAGAGGTAAAATTGAGGTAGGGAAAATTGATGTTAAAGGAATGATGAAAATAGAATAGAGAACACTAATCCCCAAATAAAATAAAGAGAAAATAAAATGGCACTTTAAAAAATGGTAAAATGGTAGCAGTAATAATACTGGTTAAAAATAAAATGTAGTAATTAAAAGGGTAAAATCAGGTGATGGAAAAAGAAGAACAAAAATTGGTTTCTTAGTTAAAAGGTGAAAAAAGAAAAAAGAAGAAAAAAAATTGCAGTAGTGAAGGTCCTTCGGTTCTTCTACTCGTCAGTCTGGCTCGCCTTAGTCCTGTCAGGTATTCAGGAGAGTGTTGAATTTCCCTGTGATACACTGTTCCTCTGTGTTGTAAACCACAGTCCTGATTTTAAAGCAGGCCGTATTTGTGTCCCAGACTGCCTTAACTTGTATTTAGCTAAGAGTCAGATTGTGGCTCAGCCTCTGGGTGGCAGTGTTTTTGGGTTGGCCTCTGAGGCTATAGGGCCTCTGAGGCTATAGGGCCTCTCTGTCCAGTAGCTTGGGTTTATCGTCTCTATTGCACTTAAAACTGGTGTGGGGAAGTCCACTGCCCAGAGCTGCTTCCTTAATAGTTACCCGCTCTGTGTTGTTGCTGGGATTGAAAATCCCTCTATAGGCCAGACCCTGTTAACTCCCAGGGACTGATCCGATTATTTAGTACTTGATCTCATTCAGGGTGGAATCTGGGTGTGGCTGTGCTCCTTGCCTAGTGGCTGGGGAGAGGAGTCTCACTCCCTGGAGAGAATGGCTGCCCCAGTCCTGGGCTCAGGGGTGTCTCAGCACTCAATTCGCTGCCACCTCTCCCGGCCCCCGCCCCTCTCCTCAGTCTCTCCCCAGATTCCACTAGTCCGCACCTTCTCCCTCTCTTCAGCACAGGTGAGTGTCTGTATCCAAAATGTCTTATGAACTGGATTCAGTGAAAACAAACAAACAAACGCTGAACGCGGAAATATGGGAGGCTTAGTTTCTATAAGCTCTTCTCTGACCGGCACTGCATGGTCTGGTAAGCTCTTCAGGCTGCCCAGATTAGGCTCAGTCCTCCGTGAACACAGAACCCAGATCTCAAATCCCCTGACGCCAGGAATCCCGTGGATCTCCTTTCCCCAGTCAGGGGCTGTGCCTGGCCCAAGGGTCACGGCTGTCTTCCATGTGGTCTCCCTCCGACCCTCTGGGCTCAGGGGTCTGGCAAACTTTCCTGCCCAAGTCCCTAGGGTTTTTTTTTTTACCTTTCCAGGGGAGTTCTGCCCTTCCCGGCTGCAAACCCTCTCACCACTCTATGTGTTTGTATGATTGTTTATGTGTGTATACACACGTGTGTGTGTGTGTGTGTGTGTGTGTGTGTGTGTGTGACAGACCAGGGTCAGCTGCACAGCGCACAGAGAACATTGAGTAGCCTCCAGACTCAGGCTGTCTGCCTAACTTCACACACCTGCCCCACCCCCACTGCCCATGGCATCCTGGGCCCTTTCGCTCACCCTTCAGTGGTTGAGGTCCCACACTAGCTCCTTGCACCTGGTAAAGAGCTTGGGACCTGATTGCCTGTGGGTTCCCCATAGCAGCCAGGGCCTTTCTGAGCTCTACATGCTGCCCACAGTAGTTGGGCTGGCACCTGCCCATTAGTGGACCAGACTCTCTCCTCTTCATTTCCCTCTCTCCCACGGCCTCACCCAGAATTCCCTGAACAAAGTTTGACACATCAGAAGTGCTCAGTCAGAGGTTCCCAGCTCACTCCACGTCCCTCTGGTGAAATCAGCTTAGCCTCTAGTGCAGTGGTTCTCAACCTTGGCTGCACATTAGAATCACCTGGGCATCTTTTTCAAATCCTGATTTCTGGGCCTCATCCTCCAGAAATTCTGTTTCTTTGTTATGGGGTGGGGCTACAACATTAGTAACAAACAGAATTTCTGGAGGATGAGGCCCAGAAATCAGGATTTTAAAAAGATGCCCAGGTGATTCTAATGTGCAGCCAAGGTTGAGAACGACTGCATGGGGGAAACTCTGAATCACTCTTTCCTCTCACAGGAATCCTTTGGTTTATGGAAGGAAAAAACGTCTCAATGTTTCTCTAGTGGTTCCCAGCGCTCCTTGACTTTGGGGAATCTTTTCAGGCCCAGTAAATGTAGCTCCTGTGGAGTTTGTGGAACTGGAAAAGCAGGCTGTACTGTCCAACCTGAAGCAGAAGTACCCAACTGCACTTTCAAACCCCAGGTGGTTACTGGAGCCCATACCCAGGAAAGGGGGAAAGGATATATTCCTGGTAGGAATCCCACAGCACCTGTCCCCTAGGGGCAGGAGGACTCCGCAGGAAGTTCACTGAGAATCCAGCTGAATCATGACCATCAACGGGCCATCATGCCGCAGATGTAGAACTGAATTGGCACCACCGTGGAGAACACTACCCACCATCTGCTGTTCAACTAAACAGATTGCTGTGCCCAGAAGTAGGCGACTGTCCTTGTGAGATGCCTCTCTGAGCTCATTGACTGTCTCAAGGACTCTGAGCTTTAGGGAAAAGGGAAAGCTGCTAGGAAAGATCTTGGTGCTATCACTCATTTTGGCCCTGCTTATTCCTGCAATGTACAAAGAGAAATGTTTTAGGAGAATGGGTTAGTGTTTAGGACTCCCTTATACAGTCTCCCCCTCTCTGTGTGGTCAAACTCCGAGAACACTTCAGGAGCACCCAGGTGTCATTGTGGGAGGTCTGGGAGCGGGCACTGAATGACTGCCATTGCCAGAGGGTGACCAGCAGGGATGAGCTCATTCACCTTGAGGGAGACACCAGACTTTGAAAGAAAACACCTGTCTGTCCTGGCCAGTGACTGGTCTGCTGTAAAAGTCTCCCTTGGCTCATGAGGGCTTGTATTACACATGTTGTATCACTACCTCGTGACACAGGAACAGATCTGAAGTACAGCTCTGATGGAAAAGTGATGGGTAGAGGTTTTGTTTTTTGTTTGTTTGTTTGTTTTTTTCTGTGTGAGCAATCTTTATTTGGGTCCCTACTAGCAGGGTTAGTAATGGTTGTTACTGGTGAGGATGATGGGCTTTCTCCCATACGTTGACTGGAATGGCCCATCTTCTGAGCCAGACTGCCTCTGTCATACACCGCTTAGCAGATGGAGTGGCCAGGTTCTAGGTGGACCTCTCTTCAAGGCCCCTGGAACTTGAGCTAGAGATACTCAGATGCTGATCAGAAACTTCCTGGCATCATAGGGGGGCCCGTGAGTAAAGACCCTCCTGTTTCAAGTTGCATGACTAATGTAAGGTGATTCCACCAAGGTCAGGAGCCAGGCAGTTCTGTCTCCTGTCCAGTAGGCAAGGCTCAGGGGACCAGATCTTCCTGGGCTTGCCTCAGGACTAACTAGCCAGTTCCTTGTCTGAGTATGTGAAAAGGAAAGAGGACAATGGGAACAAAAGCCTGTCCAGGCCAGGATTTCTAGTCTCCTCAGGCTCATCTGACGAGATGTGTGGCACGGAAACAGAAGAACACGGACTCACAAATATCATTGTGCTGTTTATTTTCATTCATGGAGTTTTGCCTTTCTTTATTAAAGCCTACATGGATTCGTGGGTACAAACTGGTGATTGTTTTCTGTCACCTGTGATCGTATAGGCCTGCATTGCCCTTGAACTGCTCACAGAGTGAACAGTTTCCATATACGGAGTCGTCCCCCTCCTAGTCCTTATCAGGTTCCTTGGGCTGGGTCATGACTGAAAGGTCAGCCATTGCCAGGGTTCAACCCCAGCAGGTCCAGGGGTTCCCAACGGCATAGACGGAGTCGGCGAAGAAGGAAGGACACGGAGACAGTGTTCAGTTGATCAGCAGCCTAGCCAGGATCTCCAGCCAAGTTCTGGTCTGGATCTCCAGAGAGGTTCTGGTGTTTATTGTCTTGTTACATCAGTATTAATACCAGTTGATTTTAATCCTGTCAATTTCTATTACAAAGGTTAGGGCGTTTCTTATCTCCATTCCAGGGAGTAAAGATTATGTAGCTTAAGCATGATTGCTTGTAGTTAAAGTGATTAACTACCCGCCTGGCACTTAGTTAAGGAGTTTCATCCCCTCCCTAACTTCAGGGAAAAATCCCTACCTGGGGAAACAACCTTTCTCAGAGAGGTGACCCTGGTTAAAACACACAGCGCTAAGGGGAGCAAACATATTAAGAACAGTATGCTATATACGCCAGGTCCCTTGAAACATATGCTGTGCAGATGTTTCTTTCCTGCAGCGACTGTGTCAAGCAGCAAGGATGGACCGGCTTCCGGCAAATTCCCCCTTTTTTATTTTTTAAATGATAGTGCTTGCAAATCAGTGGCCACCTCTCAGATTGGGCCGTTTAAAACTCGGGAGAAGACTGGCAAGCAATGACAGTGAGCATAACTATAAACATAGTGGATGGATTGCACAAGGAGCCCCATTCCTGAAGAAGGTTGCCAGCCTCTTCAGTCAAGGGATTACAGCTGTCCTCAAGTTGTGGGTTTGATTGTCTTTGTTGGTCTGGCTAGCGGGCGGCATCACTGGCGACAGGCTTCCCGAAGCGTCAGCAAGTTGAAGGGCTGCATCAAAGGGTCCATCAGGGCCGTGGTTGATGGTGGTGTCGATGTCCGAGGAGGAGTAAGCTGTGCCCTCTGGATCCAGCTGATATGGAAAATGGAGGGTAGTAGAAAAAGAAGAGAAAGCAAAAGAACTACAAGGCATGGAAGTGTTTAGAAAAAAGAGGGAGAAGAAAGGGAAGAAGGCAGCATCCTGACACAGCCCTTTCCTTCAGCTTCCCCTTTCCCTGTGGTCCCAGGTAGAAATGGGAAACAAGTCCTGTTGCAGTGAGAGGGCAGCTGCTGTCAGCCAGTCTCTGTCTTTACCTGGGTCCCGATCTGAGCTGGGCATGGGAAGCAGGAAGCAGCCATGGGGACAGGAGACCTTCCTCAGAAGGGGCGAGTGTTCAAGCCCCTGCACCATTGGGGAGGGGGGTCTGTGCCCCACCTTTGTTGCACCCCAAGTTTTCTCCTACTGGCCCCCGACTGTGCCTGTCTTAGGTTGCCCCACCCTGTGGAGTCTTACCCGTCGTTGACTACCAGCCATCTCTGGGCCAAGTAGGGTGATGTGAGGTTCAATTTTGTCTCCTTGATAGCCTATGTCCCTCTGGCCTCCATGCCCAGCAACTGACTTTGGATTCCCTCGCCTGCTGGCGGGGCTCTGGCATTGATCATAGGGAACTCAGGTTTCTTCCCTAGAGAGGGCCCAGCTTACGCCATTGGGCCAGAGACAGTTCCATGGTACCAGCCACCACGAGGCTTCAACCTCAGCATGAACAGAGAGCTCAGGCAACAGCTATGGGCAATTGGATTGTAAGAAGAGGGTCCCTCTTGGCACAAGGGTAAGAGGCGCCAATATAGGACAAAGGAGAGTCCTGGAACAGGGCTTTCTCAGCCCAGGATGTCAGGCTCTTGGCACAAGACAACTCCATGTATGGGGCATATACCAAACACCCCTAGTCACGGCATAAAAGGGAGGTGCCCTTCCTGGAACAGTAGGGTAGGGAGATTCTAGAAAACGCTGTGTTCAGCAAAGGAGAAAGGCCAAAGAACCAGCAAACAAGTAGTTACATTTTTAAAAAAGGAAAAAGGAAAGGAGATGTGGGGCAAAGCTGGGACATGTGGAAAGACAAAACGGAGGCACATGTGATCCTCCCAATGGACAGATTGTTCCAGCTCAGGGCTGCACAGCTGCTGCAGACGGGCACCGGTCAGGTGTGCTATGATGAGGCAGAGATGGCGGGCGGTGAGACATAAGGTCGGACTAGACGGTCTGGAATCCACACAGGTGAGTCTGCGTCCTGTGGAAATATACAAGCATATCCTCTCCCCTGGGTAAAAAGTACATCAGGTCCCTTCCAGGCTCCTGTAAGCAAGTCTCTCCATTTGATGAGGGCTTTAGGTTTAGTTAGATCAGGGTTCCAATGCCTGTGCATTGGGGAATTTCCCTCAGAATCTACATTTAGTATATTAATTACAAATAGAGTATGTTGTAGAACATGATGAGGAGAGGAATATTTAAACTCATTTTCTTGTAATATTTTGTAACAGGAGTAAATCAAACACCGCTGGGGCTATATAATAGAACTCCCATTTGAGATAAGATATCTCTTCCCCATAATGTAAAGGGGATAGTTGTAATTACATAGGGACAGAATGTTCCTGAATGTTGATCTTCATCAGCCCAAGTTAAAATCTGAGAACTCTTTTTTACATTAGATGCCTTGCCTAGTCCTACTAGGGAAGTGGAGGTGGTGTGCGTGGGCCATGAAGAGGGCCAATCCTTCCCTGCTATGCAGGAAATATCTGCTCCTGTATCCAATAGACCTTCAATTGGTTTTCCCTGAATTTGTAAAAATTTTGTAGGTCTAGTAGCATGGATTTCTTGTATCCAAAATGCTGCATCACTAGATCCAAAGCCTCCGGCCCCTCTAGCTTTCTGAGTAACAGCTGTCCCTCTTTTATGTATTGGTAACAGGATTAATTGGGCAATTCTCTGGTTGGGCTGAATCTGTATAGTTGTGGTGGGTGGGGAAAGTAAAATCTGTATTTCGCCTGTGTAGTCTGCATCAACAACTCCTGGGATGACTAAGATCCCCTGTAACGAGGTGGAGCTCCGTCCTAATATTAAACCTACGGTTCCCTCAGGCAGCGGCCCAGACACTCCTGTAGGAATGGCTGCTACTGGCGAGTCTGGGGTTAGTATTGCGTGGGTGGTTGAGTGGAGGTCCAATCCTGCACCGCCTGGGGTTGCCCTGAAGAGGTCACTGACTGGTAGAAATTTGCAAAGGGGTTGAGGGTTGATGCCCCTATTATTGCAGGGGCCTGGGGCTGGCCCCTTCTCAAGTTTCCCAATTGAGGTGATGGGATATAACCTCCTTGGGAGCTATTTGTAGAGTTGAAAGGCCGACCATTTTTATGGTATCTTGATCTACATTCCTTTGCCCAATGGAATCCTTTCTGACATCGGGGACAAATGGTTTTTGGAGGATTAATATTATTCCCTAATGTATTTCCAGGCTGTGGAGGAGCTTGCCATCTGGCCTGAGTATTATTATTTTTATTTGGGCATTCTCTGCTAAAGTGCCCAGATAAGCCACAAGAGTAGCAGTTCATATTTCTTTTATTACCTGTACTATCGCTGGCTTGTCCTATACCCTGTACATATTGAGGGTATGTCTCCCCTTTGAGAGCTGCAGCTATAGCTACACCCTGTATAAATGCTAGACTTACTTCAGCACACTGTTTTATAAAATCCTTTATAGTTCCTGTTCTGAGAATCAGCCTTAATAAAGCCTGACAGGTATTATTAGCATTTTCAAAAGCCAGTTGTTTGATTAGGATATCGGCTGCCTCTTTGTTATTGATTACTCTCTTGACTGCCTGCATGAGGCGAGAAAGGAAATCCTGATATGGTTCCTCGACCTTCTGTTTAACCTCTGTAAGGGTGGTTGTTTTTCCTGCTGTATGAGGTAGGGATTTCCAGGCACTTACTGCACAACTGGTTACTTTGGTAAGTGCCTCTGTGGGCATATTCATTTGCTCCTCAGCCGTGTTAAAATCACCTTCTCCTAATATCATGTCTAGGGTTATTCCTTTTCTGGTTTTTTCGCTAGTGGCTACAGCTTTCTTAGCAAGATCTTCATATTCAGTTTTCCATAATAAGTAATCGCCTCCTGAGAGACAGGATTTACAAACCTGTGACCAATCATAAGGAGTCATCCATTTACTGGCTAGGGTTTTTACCAAGGTTTGTGTGTAAGGAGCTACAGGTCCATATTCAGAGCAGGCCAATTTTAATTATTTAAGTACTTTGTAAGGTATAGGCTCCAAGGTGGGGTTTCTATTCCCAACAGACTCATTCTCATATGTAACTGGGAAGCAGAGTGAGAATTCAAGATCTCCATTAGCTTCAGCTTCTCTTATCGCCCTTTGAAATTTAGACATGGAGCTCATAGGAGCCACAGGACCTGGTTTAGGCTTCCTTTCTAATTTGGGGAGACTGTTTTGAATGGGAGGGCCTCTCTCCTCTCTACTAACTGGAAAGGACCAATGGTCATGTTTATGATACTTATTCTCCTCCCGATCAGTAGGCCTAGCTAAATTGCTTTTAGATTGAGCTGAAGACAATAATGAAGTATCCTCTCTGGGTGGAGCCGGGGGACTATTTAAATTTTGAGAAAGTTCAACCGTTTTTGCCTCTGGTGCCAAGGTTTCAGAAATTGAATTCCAGAGAGAAAAGGTATCTGCCGGGACCTTCTCAGATCCATGGTAGCTGTAATCGTTCTGTAATTGCTCTCCTACTTTAGTCCAAGTTTCTAAATTAACAGTTCCATCCTCAGGAAGCCATTGACATACGTCTTCTATAAAACTTTCTGTCTGACTGGGAGTAACCTTAACTCCTCTGCTAGCAAGCATAGGCGTTAAAAGATTAATACAGAGTCTTTTTTCTTTAGACTCAGTATGACCCATCCTGTCAATCTAAGTTCTGTACTAACTACCCGCTTACCCTACTTATTCTCTATGGGGGGTGGGGTCTGCAGCAACCTATGGTGCAGTCCTATCCGTCCCAAGTACGGGGGGACTTACCTAAGGGTCCCTGTTCGGGCGCCAGATGCCGGGGTCCAACCCCAGCAGGTCCAGGGGTTCCCAAAGGCGTAGACGGAGTCGGCGAAGAAGGAAGGACACGGAGACAGTGTTCAGTTGATCAGCAGCCTAGCCAGGATCTCCAGCCAGGATCTCAGCCAAGTTCTGGTCTGGATCTCCAGAGAGGTTCTGGTGTTTATTGTCTTGTTACATCCGTATTTATACCAGTTGATTTTAATCCTGTCAATTTCTATTACAAAGGTTAGGGCGTTTCTTATCTCCATTCCAGGGAGTAAAGATTATGTAGCTTAAGCATGATTGTTTGTAGTTAAAGTGATTAACTACCCGCCTGGCACTTAGTTAAGGAGTTTCATCTCCTCCCTAACTTCAGGGAAAAATCCCTACCTGGGGAAACAACCTTTCTCGGAGAGGTGACCTTGGTTAAAACACACAGCGCTAAGGGGAGCAAACATATTAAGAACAGTGTGCTATATACGCCAGGTCCCTTGAAACATATGCTGTGCAGATGTTTCTTTCCTGCAGCGACTGTGTCAAGCAGCAAGGATGGACTGGCTTCCGGCAAGCCATCACCATATAAATACCAGGTGTTGTACAAATACATCATCAAATCATATAGTGTGTGATTTAGGGGGCTAGAGATCAGAGCCCCTGTGCCATCCATTCAGGCAATAGCAGGGGAACAAGCATGCCATTCCCATATATGCCCTCCCCACTTGGACCACCTGCCTCACTTTCACACCTGACCTCAATGGCACTGTTCATGAGCAGCAGAACTGAGAACTTGAATGAGCAGGTGGCACTCGGTCCCTGAGGATTGCGTGATTTCCTTTTGCTCAACTTCTTCAATGCCTTTTTCATGCTGAATTCTTTCTTCCTGAGTGTCTGCTATGGGGCAGCCTCTTGTTTCTCTGCGGAGGAGTTGAGGTGGTATCTGGCCAAGTATGATTCATCTGGTTTCCTTTTGTCTTGATGTTCTGGACGAGCCAAGGTTTGTCTTTCTGGAATTGCTGTTTCTGTACACCTGAAACAACATTAATTCAGTAATTCTGGGAGGAAAAATATATCTACTTGATATTAACTGGCTTCTCAGAATCTTTAGTCATCCCTGCAGGTTATGTCTAAGGGGGTTACAGTTTCATATGGAAATCTGTACTTTCTCACCTTTGGAAAAATACTATCTCGTGTGAAAAAGAGTTATCCCCTGAAATGAAACTCTTTCAGTATATCATTCTTCTGCGCCTACTAAGAAGATGTTTGAGTAACAGAGAACATGGGACATGGGAGGACTTTCTACTTTACCATCATCCTGTTCCCTGGAGAACTGCCTGGGCATATTTTGCTGAATCCGATTCAGCAAGCGGATGGATGAACGTCTTCAGGCTGTCAGATTCAAGGACTTGCTCCTTGCCCCTTCGGCAAAGAACCTCACATTGGAAAAGATCTTTCTCAATTATCGTGGGGTCTCCAGCATCATTCCAGTGCACAGACATGGAGGCATCATCCTCCACTATCCCCCAAAGCATTCTTGGGAAGGACAGTCCCAGAAGGTCATTGTTTCCTTCCAATTTGGCAGCATGTTGGCTTGGGTCCTCTGGTTATAGGTTGTCTTGGCACCCTGCTTGGTACCTGTGTCTCTCCAACACCTGTGATAGGATCAGCTTGGCTCCGTGCATCTCATGGGTACTCGGACTTGGCATGGAGATGCTCTACATTAAAAAGCATTGACTACTCTAATCCTATCCCTGAGCAGGGGGGTCACAGCACGGATGCCCAATATATACTGCCCTCCAAATTCTTGAGCAGGGGTGGGCAAACTTTTTGACTCGAGGGCCACAATGGGTTCTTAAACTGGACCGGAGGGCCGGAACAAAAGCATGGATGGAGTGTTTGTGTGAACTAATATAAATTCAAAGTAAACATCATTACATAAAAGGGTACGATCTTTTTTTTTAGTTTTATTCATTTCAAATGGACTGGTTCCGGACCGCGGGCCATAGTTTGCCCACGGCTGTTCCAGAGTCTCAGCCATGGGGCCATCAGATGCTTAAGTCATGTGATTTCCCAAAGATGGCTCACAGCTGCTCTGGAGTTTGGGCCCTGGATAAGTGTAGGGGAGTGGATGTGTATAGGGCCCCCAGGTTCTCTCTTTCCAAAAAGCACAGAAAAATTGGGTTCAGGATACCAGAAAGAACTCTCATCTGCTGCCAGGGAGATTGTTTCTTGTTGATAGTTCACTGGATGTGTTGAGAGGTCATGAGTCTATCTCTCTTTCATCCCTAGAGAGGGAGAGGCCTATTGATGGCCTCTTTGATAGCTCAAGGTCAAGGCCTTGCTTAGTCCTAGCTTGGCTACCACCAAGAATGCCGGGGTCAGATGGGCCCCTGGGGGACTGTACCTCCCAGAAAATGGTGGTTGGCCCCATCTCAGCAGGTAGCCCCCCTGTCCAATGCACCCTCCACAAGCATGCTTCTTTGGTCTCTTCCAGCTACTCTTGCTGGTTGCTGGGTCCTGCTCACATGAGCCCAAACGAAGAGTCCTGCTTTATTACCCCGGGTCAAGTTGTCCCTAGAGTAGGGTGTGTTCCTGTATAGGTGGGGGTACAAGCAGTGTCACCTTTCCACGGTACCCTTCTATCTCCCTTTTTAGAGTATTAAGACCAAAGTTGGTAGTTAGACCACCTCAAACAGATAGAGAACATGGATCACAAAAACCACTGTAGTATCCTCTCCTCTGTGGTGAAGATGACTTGCATTTGACTTTAGTCACATCCCACACCCAGGATCTCATCTATGTTCAAGTACATAGCCATGATTATTTTCATATCTGCTTCATTCAGTCACGGCTACCTAAACATGTTGGAATTTTCCTTTTTAGTGAGTCTGTGTCCTTGTCCCATGAGTCCTTGTCCCATGTCTTGCACTAAGTGGTGTAATTTGTGCTCTCTGAGGGTCCATCCTTTGTTTCTAAAAGTGGAGTGCAAAGGCATTTGGGAACAGAATCGCCCAAAGTGCCCCTAGCCTAAGGACTGGATCCTTAATGGAGCCCCTGGGTGAGGGGTGGGCAAACTTTTTGACTCGAGGGCCACAATGGGTTCTTAAACTGGACCGGAGGGCCGGAACAAAAGCATGGATGGAGTGTTTGTGTGAATTAATATAAATTCAAAGTAAGCATCATTACATAAAAGGGTACCGTCTTTATTGTTTTTAGTTTTATTCATTTTAAAGGGGCCGGATCTGGCCCGCGGTCCGTAGTTTGCCCACGGCTGGTCTAGATTCAGGCTCAGTCCATGGTCTCTGTGCCTCTAAACAGGATTACAGAGCATTCATGCACAAAGTCGGTATATTCTTGGAGGATATGCCCTAGAGCAACAGTTCCCAACCTGTGGGTTGCGACCCCTTTGTGGGTCGAAAGACCCTTTCACAGGGGTCTCCTAAGACCATCAGAAAACACATATATAATTACATATTGTTTTTGTGATTAATCACTATGCTTTAAGTATGTTCAATTTGTAACAATGAAAATACACCCTGCATATCAGATATTTACATTACGATTCATAACAGTAGCAAAATTATAGTTATGAAGTAGCAACGAAAATAATTTTATGGTTGGGGGTCACCACAACATGAGGAACTGTATTAAAGTGTCACGGCATTAGGAAGGTTGAGAACCACTGCCCTAGAGGATAGGTGTTGGTGGGTTCAGGGTGGGGGTGGGGGGCTCCTAGTGTCTCTGGAAAAGCAGCCAGCTCCTTTTAGTTGCCTACCAAACATTGTTTCTTAAATGAGTTCTTTAAAGGCTGAAAAGATTTCCTTGTGCACTTTGCTAGCTCATGCCAATACCGATTACTTATATGAAGGGACTTGTCCAGTTTGTGGGAGGGAAATTGGAGAGAGGGTTTGGAAACCACAATCTGGAATTTGGTGGAGAGAGGGTGTTTATTTGTTATGATTAAGGCACCCTTGCATCCCAAGGCTTCTGTAGGACCATTAGCTAATGTTCTTTGAAGCAAGAGCAACTGAATTTCCACTGTTTTGAAGAATCTAGAACATCAGGTTATTCTTTTCCTTTGAAGATGAAATACCCACTTTGCTGACTTCCGTGGAGTTGAAGAAAGCCATTATGAAACTGGCCTTCCTCAATTAAGTCTGCTGGGTCCCAGAAATTCACTCATTGGTACCCTGGCCACCAGTCAGACAGTCTCTATTAGGCAACATGTTCAGGACCCTTTGAGAAAGGAGAACAAACCTAGAGGAATCACAATACCTGATATCAAGCTATGCTATAAGGCCATTGTAATCAAAACAACTGGTAATGACAGAACAGCAGGCATATGGATCAATGGAACACAACAGAGAGCCCAAACGTCAACCCACACCTACACTGTGAACTGATATTTGACAAAGGGGGCAACAGCATACAATGAGGTGAAGACAGTCTCTTCATTAGTAAATGGTATTGGGAAACTTGGATGGGTACATGTGAAACAATGAAATGAAACCACCAACTTATACCATTCATAAGAATACATTCAAAATGAATAAAAGACTTAAATGTAAGTCATGAAACCATAAAAACCCTGGAAGAAAACATAGGCAGTAAAATCTCAGACATTACACACAGCAATATTTTTTGCTGATATGTCACACAGGGCAAGGGAAATAAAGGAAAATATAAACAAATGGGACTACATCAAACTAAAAAGCTTCTGCACAGCAAAGGGTACCGGCAACAACATGAAAAGAGAAGCCTCTGCATGGGAGAACATATTTGCCAAAGATACATCTGATAAGGGGTGAATCTCCAAAATATATAAAGTACTCATACAGTTCAACCAAAGAAGACAAACAATGCAATTTAAAAGTGGGCAGAGGTCTTGAGTAGATATTTCTCTAAAGAGGACATACAAATGGATGAGACAAGAAAAAATGCTCAATTTCACCCATCATCAGAGATATGCAAATTCAAATGACAGTGAGGTACCACCTCACAACTACCAGAATGGCTACCATCAATAAATCAACAAACAAAAAGTGCTAGTGAGGATGTGGAGGAAAAGGAACCCTTGTATACTATTAGTGGAAATGCAGACAGGTGCAACCACTATGGAAGACTGTGTGGAGTTTCCTAAAGTAATGAAACATAAAGCTGCCATTTGACACAGTGATCCCACTTCTAGGAATATATCTTAAGAAGCCTGAACCACCGATCACAAAGAATATATGCAGCCCTATGTTCAAAGAGCATTATTTACAACTAGAGGCCCAGTGCACAAAACTCGATCACCGTAGGGGGCGGCCCTCAGCCAGGCCTGCACCCTCTTGCAGTCCGGGACCCCTCACTCTTTACCACCCACCTGATTGCTGCTCTTTAGTGCCTACATGGAGGCGGGAGAGGTTCCTGCCACCACTGATGCACTCGCCACTGATGCACTGGCTGAACCGAGCTCCCCCTGTGGGAGAGCACTGACCAACAGGGGGTCAGCTCCTGCGTTGAGTGTCTGTCCCCTAGTGGTCAGGGCACGTCATAGTGACTGGTTGTTCCAGCATTCAGTCAATTTGCATATTAGGCTTTTATTATGTAGGATAGCCAAGAGCTGAAAACAGTGCAGATGCCCATCAATAGAAGGGTGAATAAAAAAACAATGGTATATTTTCATAATGGAATACTACCTGGCATGAAAAGAGAAGGAATTCTTAACTTTTGAGACAGCATGTATGGATCTGGAGATTATTATACTCAGTGAAAGAAGCCAGTCAGAGAAAGAGAAAAACTATATGACCTCACTTATGTGTGGAATCTAGTGAACATTATCTGTCGAACAAAATAGAAACACAGGCATGAAGACATGGAACAGACTGACAGCAGTCAGAGGGGATGGGGGAGAGAGGGATTGGATGAAACTAACTGAACGGATTAGCCAAAGAACATCCATGAACACAGATGGCAATGTGGTGAAGGCCAGAGGGTGCAGGGAAGACAGGTGCTATGTGAACAGGGTCAAAAGAAGGGAAAATATGGTATCTGTAATAGTGTCAAAAATAAAATAAAAACTTCTTGAAAGTATATTCCTATTTACAGTTATCTCTTAATAGAAAATAAATAAGGGGCTATTGCTCTCAGATGGGATGGAGGGTGAGCTATGGGAGAGCAGGGTCATTCTGAAGGGAGTAGGGAGCCTCTGTGAAAGGTTGAGGGCAGGAGATTCTGTGCAGCCTTAGAAGGAGGCTGCACTGATAAGCAAGTCAGCAGATCATGATTCATGGATGGACAGGAGGCACCCAAGGGAAGACCAGGGGAAGGGTGTTTTCATGAGGGAAAATGCTGGGACGAGGCAGAAATCCTGGCCCCGGGAAGACTGAGATATCAATAAACCTCTGACAATCTCCAAATTATGCTTTATTCTCACTGTCACCTTCCTTCCTTAGGCCTGCTCTTGCCTGGGCCCCAGGGTTCTACTAATTGTCATCTGAAAGAGTTCATTCATACTTAGAGGACAGATTAATTGTGAGGCAGAAGGTGGGCCATGGGCTAGAAAGGCAGGAAATATCATGGACTCCTGATGAATTCAGGCAAGGGGTCAAGACTCCACGATGCCACTTACTAGCCATGTATTCTTGGGAAAATTAGCAGGCCCAATGGGCATCAGGTTCTTCCTCTGTGAAGTAAGTGGGTCTGATAAGCCCTGTCTTATAGGACTGCAGGGATGTGTGGAGTGTTTGTAAACCACCGTGCACAGTACCTAGTGGAGACTGAATCTGTAATGAATGGCAGTTATTTCTAATATCGTTTTTATCCCAGATACTTCCACTCTCGCCTCTGGCACTGTGATTACTTGTTTGTTATTAAGGTCATATTAGAGAATGTGCAGCTCAGTTGGGCACAGAACTCCCAGTCGGCCAAAGAGAATACCCAATTCATGGATGTATGCTGACATTCAGGTGTGGGGAGCCTTCCCAGCTGGACACACACAAAGATGCCAAAAAGAGAATCTACTTACAACACTTTCCCTCTGTCCAAGCTGCTCTTTCATCCAAACAAATGCTTTCATTCATTTCACCCCCACCCAAAATCTACCCCTTGATAATGATTGGCCAGAGTACACTCAAGATCATTAACATTTAATCCCAATTAGGCTCTCCCAGGCCATCATGTTTCTCATGGCTCAGTAACTCTATTTCTGTAGAAATCTGTGCAGATGATGGGTATAACACGCCTAGTGCTCATACTGTCCAATGGCACAGTGTCTGCGTGGCTCATGCCATGCACATCATTTTTTAATTAAGGTATTACATATGAGTCCTTATCCACCCATTGCCCTCCTCCAGCCCCCCACTCATGCCATCACCCCCCTGGCATCTGTGTCCATTGGTTAGGCCTATATGCTTCATACAAGTCCTTTGGTTGATCTCTCCCCCTTACCTCCACCCTCCCCTACCTTCCCTCTGAGGTTTGATGGTCAGATCGATGCTTCTCTGTATTTGGATGTTTTTGTCCATCCATTTGTTGTTCATTATATTCCATATATAAGTGAGATCATGTGATAATTATCTTTCTCTGACTGGCTTATTTGGCTTAACATAATGCTCTCCAGTTCCACCATGCTGTTGCAACTACGCTGCGGTAAAAATGAAGGCCATTCAAAATTGAGTGATGTTCCCTGGAGGCCCACCACCTCACCTGTTCTGTTACTTGTTTGTAAGATTTAGGGGACACCTAACCCCTCCCTTATATGACTATAGCTCCTACACTATCATTCTGTGGGTGGGTGTGCCCTGCTTATGTTGGTGTCCCCACTACTAACACAGGATCTTCCAGAGGACATAGGCTCAGTGAATGTCTGGGGATTAAATGAACCACTGAGCAGGGGTCGTCTTTATGCAGATGAAATCCCTCCACTTTCTTGCCGGAACCAAGGATCCTTCGATAAGTTGTTTCATGCAAAGACAGACGAGAAGAGATAAGAATCAAAAATTAACAACCTTTTGCTATTATTTTTCTATTTATTAACTCCATTGCATGTACTGCCGAGTTCTTACACATTTCCAAGGAAATCCTTTTATAATGCCATGTTATCTATTTTGGGATCACAAACTAGGATGGAAAGTGTCCCAATTTTGGTTATACAATAGCAAATCTCTTACTCTTGAGCTGGACACGTAGAAATATATAATGTGATCAATGTCATTTACAAACTCACATGCTAAAAGTTTATGAAAGCTTCTATGAAAAGGGACATTCAAAAATTTCCTTAAAAATCGCAAAATAATAAATCACAAATTTCTCAATCATAATAGGAGCTCATACCTTTCCCTGGGCCTCACTATTAGTTTCTTCTCAAACATAGAGTTGAAAATTGGATGCACTTTCTGCCCAGCAAAAGAAGTTAATGCTCATGGGCCTGAAAAGTGCCTGGATTCAACTCTGGCTCAGGCATAGTGTCATTACTCAGGCCCTTCAAGCAGGGATGAAAGGGAATAGGGATCCCTGTCATTAACCCCGAGCACAAACTGGAGGGTGTTCAACATGGTAGTCTCTGCATGTGCTCGGGGACCCCACAGGAACTCATAGCATGCAGGATCACTATTGGGCACCTGGCGGTACAGCAGGTACTGTTCCTGGACCCAAATTTTGGTGATGAGCTCCCTGGGCTCCCCATAGAGCCAATGCTCCTTCCCATCATACACCCCTAGAACATTCAGTGCTGCCCAGACTTTTTCCTCAGGGGCACAATCACCCTCTGAGGCGATCACCCACAGAACTGTGACCAGGAGGCCTGTGTTGGGATATCTGTGCCCATCGCTCACCATCCCATCATAGCTGAGCCCCAAGGCAGTGGCCAGGACATAGGTGTGAGTACTGGGGTCCATTTCTTTCACAACAATACCAAAGCCCCACTGGATGCATTCAGTGGCTGCACTGAAGAGCTCAGGAAAGTGGTCCTGGTGCTCTTTGATGACACTACTCAGCATTTCTGCCTTGGTGGTCGGCTCCTTTGCACGGTACTTAAGGAGTAGAAACTCCACCATTTCTACCATCTTCAAATGCAGTGCTTTGTGGAGCAAGGAATCGGCATCTTGATCAGGGCCTCCCTCAGTGTTTGGACCCTCCTCATCTTGGCTGCTGGAGCTCTCATCTTCAGCGTGTCTCCATGGAAAGGCTGCCATGGCATGGGGGGAGGCACCCTGAGGACTCTGGGGAGGACTTGGTGTCTCAGCAGCAGACACCTCCTCTAGGCTGTCTATAAACAGGACTGAGGGGGAGGAAGACCGAGAGGAGGAGAGAGACAGGGCCTCCTCCTCATCCTCCTCCTCCTCCTCCTCCTCCTCCTGCATAGCCCAGAACAGTTCCTCTACCAACATGTCAGGGATCTCCATTGGGTCCAGATGGTCTTCCTCAGGCTTCCACGGCTCACTCATATGATGACCAGGCATGATGACTCGTGCTCGAACAGTGACCGAGTGTGGCCAGAAGATGGGCGATTAGGACCCACGGGCCTGGGGGAAGGGGAGTATGAGAGGCATGAGCTGAGAAACACACCCTAGGCGGCTCTGACAAAGGTGACTTCCAGGTCTCCCCTTTAGGGGTGTCCATGGGCCTCACAGGGCTCACTCCTGATCAGCCTGCCCACTAGGAGCCTGAAGTAGGAAGTGACATGACTGCTCAGGGTGTAGAAGGCACAGCGCAGGGTTCTGTAGCTGACGGTGGGGTGTGGAGGTGTCAGGCAATGTGGGGTCCCCTCTGACAGTGGTGGCGAGCCCATGGGGACATATTCATGGTCGGAACCTCACCTTAATTCCTAGCACTTCCTGGCCTCCTGCTGCTCTGTGACCTGAGAATATGTAGCATAAACCAAGGCCTTCACCTCCTTCTATCCGGGGGCTCTGCTGGTGGGAAAAACGGAGCACCTCAGGATGCACATGGCAATCACAGTCCTGGAACCCCAATGCTGACAGGAGGGGCAGCAGGACTCTGTGAGGTCCCCTCTGTTGTGGGTGGGAGGTTCCTCCTTGCACATGTAGGATCCTCACCCTTCCCCTGCCAGGGCCAGGCCCCTCACTGCCTTCTGCTGGCCTGAGGTCAAACTCTCAGAACAAGACCACACACACCTGACACTTGAGTGAAGAAAATGAGGGGGTCCCTCTCCCAGAGGATCAAGAAGGGGTGACTGAAGATTTGGGTCCATCTACGCTGGGTTAAGGCTCTGATCACTTCTCACCATGACGCACTGCAGGGTTTCAGACACTCTCTCTGCTGACTGAGCGCAATCTACTTAGACTTAGGGTGCACCTCCCTGAGATACAGGAGTAGGGAAGTGAGCTGAGGTAATCCAGGCCCTATTCCGAGTTTCCCCATTGCTGACAGAGCAGGCAGGGTAAGTCTGGGTTCCCATGTGCTCTGCTCCCCCTCAGTGTTCACCTTGATTCTTGGCAGGATCTGGGACTCGTCTCTCTGTTGACAAAATTTGGATCCTGGGGATGATACGATGTATGGTCTCACACCAAGGTCCTCACCTTCCTGAAAGCTCTGAGACAAAAGTGAACAGGAGCTCCATCTGCCCCCACCCCTGTCCAGGTTATCACAAAACTGACACCAGGGCCTGGGCCCATCCATTCCGGGTAGAGTTCCCGTAGTCTGGCCTCAGGATACTTGCCTTTCTTCCTGGCCTGGAATGGGTCTGAATCCAGCTGACTTGATTTCACCCTGAATAACTGTCCTCAGTGACAAAAGCTCAGGACGAGCAGGCATGTGGAAAGGGAGAGCATGTCACACCCAGGTACCCCTGCCTGGGGAATCTGGATGCTGAGGACAGGACACTCCCTGATGCTGAGGGCTCTCTTCTTTTCTCAGGGAGCTCATAGCTGCAGTTTCCCACAAGAAAGCATTCAAAGCTTTATGACCCTTCCACAACCTCAGCTCATCTGTGCATGAACTGAAGCCATTCCCTCTGACCAAGGCCCTGTCCTTCCAGAGTGCCCTCAGACAAACGTGAGGAGGAACCACCTCTGCCGACCCATGCCAGGCCTTTCCCAGGGCTGACAACAGCACAGACTGGGTTCAGGGCACCCATTGTCTGGAGTGTGGTATCCTCTTTCCTCCCTGTGCTACCTAGGCTTACTCAGAGAGTGCCTGGGACCTTTCCCTTCTGCTGAACTGAGAGTGAATACTGCAGGCCATGCCCTCCATCTCTCTGAGACCTCCAAGGTGGATTTTAAGACACACCACATTGACTATCGTGCCGAGTGTGCCAGTTGTGCCTGCAGAGCCTAAGCCAGCCAGTCGCTGTGTTTACTGGGGTGGGAAGTACCATCATCCTACCTCAAGACCCACACTTTAATTACCAGCATTGCCTGGCACACCTCCCACGTTGCCCTGAATCCAGAACCTTCAGGACAATTCCCTCGCCACCCTTTGCCACTGCTAAGGTAGAAGTCTGGAAGCAACCCAAATCCCCAGCCCTACCATGAGGCTTGCAGGTGCTGCTGGCAGGAACAGGCACACTGCGGACACTTACGGCTCTAGCCAAGCCTCAGGCATACAGACATCCAGGTGTGCTAGGGGGCTTCCTGAGTCCTACCTCGGGTCCTCACCTGGTATCCTGGCAGAGCCCTGCAGCCCCCTTCTTTGCCTACCTGGAGCCTGACCCCTCAGAGCTCAGGGGGTGGAGTCCGCTTGTCTTCCTGCAGGATCCTCACCGTGACTCCTGGCTGGAGCTGGAACCTCCTGTCAACCTGAGAGGCCCAAGTCAGGAAGAGAGCAAGTGGTCATGGACCAGGGACTTCCAAGGGTTCACAGTAGGGGTAATGTGGGTCATCACTGTTGTAGTGTCCAGGGTCCCTCAGTCTTCCCTTTGCATGTTCACCTGGACTTGGGGCAAGACCCGGGTCCTCCCCTCTGCCACATATGTCATTCCCCTGAATTCCAAGGGCTGACATCAGGTCTGGGCTTCTGCGGTTCCTCTCTGCATGGTCATCCACCATAGGGCCTCCCAACACTTGAGCAGGGCAGACTTCTGTGGACTCCCCTCCAGTTAGGGTTCCTGGATTCCCCCAGTCCTCCCTGGGGGTCCTCACCTTGACTGTTCCCTCTGCCTACCTGAGACCCTGCTCCTTACACCGAACCCCAGAGCCTGTCAGACCCGGATGCAATAGTCAGGAAAAGCACCTTGACTCTGGGCAGTGCTTCTGCATCCCTTCTGTGGACCTGAGTGAGGCCTCACATGATTTACCAAGTTTCCAGTCTCCCTCTCACCTGCATGCGGAAGTCAGGAGACACCTCACAGGGTCATCTGACATGGACTCCTCCATGGCTAATATCAGGGGAGGCCCTTTATGGGTTCCCCTAAATTGTGGGGTCCTGGTCCCCATCTTCTCTTCTTCAGCGGACTTGTGGCACTGCTCCTTACCCTGAAACCCAGTCTCTCACACCTGATGCAGAAGTCACCCCATCCTGTAGTACCCCGCCCACTCTGGTCCTCCCAGCACTGAGGATTCTGAGGTCCAGGGCCCCCAATCTCCCTCAGGGACCTCAACTTGACAGCGGCAGGACCTGGGGGCCCCCTCTGCTGCCTGAAGCCCTGCTCCTTCTTCCAAACCCCCCAGTGTCTCTCAGACCCAATGCAGAAATCACAAAGCACAATGTGTGAGATCACCCCTCCCCCACCCCAGGAGGCCTGCCCGATGGACACCCTTGTGGGGTCCAGGCCCCCCAGTCTCCCTCAGGTTCCCACACTGACGCCGGGCAGGTCCGGACCCCCTCTGCCGACCTGAGATGCTGCTCTGACACGGAGCCGCCCGAGGGTCTCAGAGCACGAGGACCCGGAAGTCAGTCCTGACAACTCGTGGTCATCCCGCGCCTTGGGGCTCCCGGGACTGACGGCTCTGGACCCAGAGTCACCATGTCCTCCCCACGGCCTCACCATGAGGCCTGCAGGTCCTAGGACCCTCCCTCTGTGAACCGCGAGGCCGGACCCCCACACGGAGGCCCTCACCCCCGAGACCCCAGGGGAGGCCTGTGGGCCTACCTCCCCAGGGCTCCCAACTCGGGCTGAACTAGCTCCCCGGGTACCTCCGTCTGGTCCTCACCCTGATCCCAGGCAGAGCCTGGGCCCCGCCGACCTGAGGAGGCTCCCCTCAGCGCCTGTACCGTCTACAGACCCGAAGCTGGCCTCCCAAAGATGGCGCTCAGCTCCCTCAGACTTCTCAGGCGGAAGTCCATGAGTCAGTGACATCACTTCCGGAAACCAATTGTGTGGTCACCCAGGACACTTGACAGGGGCGGAGTTCTGCTCCTTGGTGCCCCGCCCGCCCCTTCTGGTCCCTATCTGGGCTGAATGGCCTGGGCCACCACCCTGTGCTGACCTGGGTCTGTGCCCCGCAGGCCAAGTGCCCTGAGACAAACCTGTGGAGGAACTACCTCTGCCGACCCATGCCGAGCCTTACCCAGGACTGATAGCAACACAGACTGGGTTCAAGGCACCCACTGTTTGGAGTGTGGTATCCTCCTTCCACACAACCCATGCACAGTGGGAGAGTGCCTGGGACCTTTCCCTTCTGCTGAACTGAGAGTGAATACTGCAGGCCATGCCCTCCATCTCTCTGAGACCTCCAAGGTGGACTTTGAGACACACCACGTTGACTATCGTGCCCAGTGTGCCAGTTGTGCCAGCAGACACTAAGCCAGCCGGTCCCTGTGTTTACTGGGGTGGGAAGTACCATCATCCTGCCTCAAGACCCACACTTTAATTACCAGTATTGCCTGGCACCCCTCCCACGTTGCCCTGAATCCAGAACCTTCAGGACAATTCCCTCGCCTCCCTTTTCCACTCCTAAGGTAGAAGTCTGGAAGCAACGCAAATCCACAGGCCTACCATGAGGCTTGCAGGTGCTGCTGGCAAGTACAGGCACACTGCGGACACTTATGGCCCTGGCCAAGCCTCAGGCATGCATACTTCAAGGTGTGCTAGGGGGCTTCCTCAGTCCTCAGACCACGAGAACCCGGAAGCCAGTCCTCACCACTCTTGGTCATCCCGCGCCTTCGGGCTCCCGGGACTGACTGCTCTGGCCCAGAGTCACCTTGTCCTCCCCACGCCCTCACCATGAGTCCTGCAGGTCCTGGGACCCTGCCCATGGGTAGGAGACCCAGCCAGAGAGAAAGGGAGGGAATGCAGAGGTGCTGGGCACAGGGACTGTCAGGACACTGGATTGGGAAGAGAGTGCACAGGTGGCAGCTTTAATGTCCTCAGAGCCTGGTCTTTGAGATTGGGTGTGTTTTCATAAACACGAGGACATAATAGTTGATATCAGGTCCATGTACTTTAAAGACAGGAGGGGAAAGACAAGCAGAGTGGGGTGCTCATGTCGAGTGTGGTAACGAGGCCCAGGCCCTATGATGATGATGTGTAGCCACCGGTTCTGACTATCCTCTTAATGGGCAGGTACTCACAGCCCTATGGAGACTGAGCTCCGCCAGGTACTAGGACCCGGCTGAATCCGCAGGCTGTGTTTCTGCTCCTGTGACTGCACAGCTCTGAGGAGGTACGACCCCCTTCCCCAGGTACAAGGAAGAGAGGCAAGAACAGCGGGTGAGGTAGTCAGGGCCCAAGATCATGGGCCATATTTTGATCCCTAGGTGCCACCTTCGCAACTGTAGAATGTGGTGGCAATGGCACTGCCCACCCAGTTATTTGAGGCTTGAATTCTAGGATCCGTGGATCATGCCCATCCCAGGGCCTGATAGGGGCATGCTGTGTGGGTTCTAGTGCCAATTGTTCCTGGTCCTGCTATTCCTGTCTCTAGGCTGCAGTGGGGACCAGGTGTGCCTGCTGAGAGTGGATAGTATTGGTGCAGCCAGGGAATGGAGGAGGGTGGCTCCCAAAGTGATCTAGTGTAGACACCTGGCTGGAGGATCTGAGCTCGCACAGGGGTATCCCAGGGCCCAGCTGAGGTTTGATTATAAGGATTTACAATCAGGAGCCTTGGAAGAGGGACCAGGGTGCATGGGGACTGTAGCACCTTGGGGTGAAAAGAGGAGGGAGCTGACAGTCTTGGAGGAGGGGGGAAGAAACAAAACCCAGGAGGGTCTTTGCTGGGAGAGGACTAGAACCCACTCACCCGGTGTGAAGCCAAAGCTCCCGTTCTCCCACATCTGTGCTCCCCTGGTCTCAGTGACCTTCTTTGTGGAACTGAACACACCCTGTCCTGAGTGCCTCTCCTTACCTGTCGCCACCTTCTTCCTTGAGCTCCCTAAAGACTCCATCTGATGGACGAGGCATCTGCATCACCAGCCCTTTCCATGGGGCCTGGCAGCTGAGTGCATGGGGATAGGAAGAAGGAGCCAACACTCTCTGCTCTCCCACCATCCCTGTCAGTGGGGTCAGAAATATGGGAGAGGAGTGAGCGCTGGCAAGGCCTGACACCCTGAGAGCTGCTCACACTCCTCCAAGAATACCCTCAAGGACCTTGCTCAGGAGTTTGGGGCTTGTTTTCTTTTGAAGCTGTGGAGATGGGGCTGTAGTTTGTGTAAGCAGCACACCTTCAAAGGGGCAACAAGGGGCCCAGGCTTGGGTTCCGTGGGCCGAGTTCCTATGATTTGGGTGAACCCTTCTGTCTATATTGAGTCTCAGTTCCTGTTGGTGATCTGAGAGGCAGGAACAGGTTCAAGTTTTCATGTGGCGTTGTCTATGTGTTGTGTTTTTTTTTTGTTTGTTTGTTTAGTGTGAGTGTGTGTGTTTTTTTTACTGTTCTGAAAACCAGACTATGTTTTTATTTTTATTTATTTTTTATTTTTCCCTCCTCTCCATTACTTTTTTTTTAATTGCTTAAAGTATTACTAAGGGTATTACATATGTGTCCTTATTTTCCCCCCTCCCTTGACAGGCCCTTAGCCTCCCCTCTCCCCCAATGTCTTATGTCCATTGGTTATGCTTATATTCATGCATACAAGTCCTTTGCTTGATCTCTTACCCCCTCCTCCTGCCCCCCAACCCTCCCCGGCCTTCCTACTGCAGTTTGACAATCTGTTTGAGGCAGCTCTGCCTCTGTATCTATTATTGTTCAAAAGTTTATAATGGTCTCTATTATCCAGGAATGAGTGAGATCATGTGGTATTTTTCCTTCATTGGCTGGCTTATTTCACTTCGCATAATGCTCTCCAGTTCCATCCATGCCATTGCAAATGGTAAGAGTTCCTTCCTTTTTACAGCAGCATAGTATTCCATCGTGTAGATGTACCACCGTTTTCTAATCCATTCATCTACTGATGGGCACTTAGGCTGTTTCCAGATCTTAGCTATGGTGAATTGTGCTGCTATGAACATAGGGGTGCATCTATCCTTTCTGATTGGTGTTTCTGGTTTCTTGGGATATATACCTAGAAGTGGGATCACAGGGTCAGATGGGAGTTCCATTTTCAGTTTCTTGAGGAAACTCCATACTGTCTTCCATAGTGGCTGCACCAGTCTGCATTCCCACCAGGGGTGCACAAGTGTTCCTTTTTCTCCACATCCTCTCCAGCAGTTGTCATTTGTTGATTTGTTGATGATAGCCAGTCTGACAGGTGTGAGATGGTACCTCATTGTTGTTTTGATTTGCATCTCTCCGATGATTAGTGACTTTGAGCATGTTTTCATATGTCTCTTGGCTTTCTGAATGTCCTCTTTTGAAAGGTGTCTATTTAGGTCCTTTGCCCATTGTTTGATTGGATTGTTTAACTTTCTTTTGTTAAGTTGTATGAGTTCCATATAAATTTTGGAGATTAGGCCCTTATCAGATATGACATTGGCAAATATGTTTTCCCACACAGTGGGTTTTCTTGTTTTTTTGTTGATGGTTTCTTTTGCTGTGCAGAAGCTTTTTATTTGATGTAGTCCCATTTGTTCATTTTCTCTTTAGTTTCAAGTGCCCTAGGAGCTGTATCAGTGAAGAAATTGCTTCGGCATATGTCTGAGATTTTGTTGCCTTTGGATTCTTCTAGAATTTTTATGGTTTCCTGTCGTACATTTAAGTCCTTTATCCATTTTGAGTTTATTTTTGTGTATGGTGTAAGTTGGTGGTCTAGTTTCATTTTCTTGCATATATCCGTCCAATTTTGCCAACACCATTTATTGAAGAGACTATCTTGGCTCCATTGTATGTTCTTGCCTCCTTTGTCAAATATTAATTGAGCATATTGGTTCGGGGTGATTTCTGGGCTCTCTATTCTATTCCATTGATCTATATGCCTGTTCTTGTGCCAGTACCAGGCAGTTTTGAGAACAGTGGCTTTGTAATACAGCTTGATATCTGGTATTGAGATCCCACCAACTTGGTTCTTTTTCAGGATTGCTGCAGCTATTCGGGGTCTTTTTTTTATTCCAGATGAATATTTGGAGAGTTCGTTCTAGATCTGTGAAGTATGCCGTTGGTATTTTAATGGGAAGTGTGTTGAATTTATAGGTTGCTTTGGGTAGTATGCACATTTTAATGATGTTGATTCTTCCAATCCATGAACATGGTATGTTCTTCCATCTGTTTATGTCTTCCTCTAGCTCTTTTTTCAACGTCCTGTAGATTTCTGAGTAGAGATCTTTTACCTCTTTAGTTAAGTTTATTCCTAGGTAGCTTAATTTTTTTGGTGCGATGGTAAGTGGGATTGTTTTTATAATCTCTCTTTCTGAAAGTTCACTATTGGTGCATAGAAATGCTCAGATTTCTTGGGCTTAATTTTGTATGCTGCTACATTGCCAAATTCATGTATTAAGTCTAGTAGCTTTTTGATGGAGTCTCTAGGGTTTTGTATGTATAATATCATGTCGTCTGCAAGTAAGGACAGTTTTGCTTCCTCTTTTCCAATTTGGATGCCTTTTATTTCTTCTTCTTGCCTAATTGCAATGGCTAACACTTCCAGTACTATGTTGAACAATAGTGGTGAGAGGGGGCATCCCTGTCTTGTTCCTGTTCTTAGGAGAAATGGTGTTAGTTTTTGTCCATTGAGTATGATGTTGGCTGTGGGCCTGTCATATATGGCTTTTATTATGTTGAGGCATGCTCCTCTACTCCCACCTTACTGAGAGTTTTTATCAAAAATGGGTGTTGAATTTTGTCAAATGCTTTTTCTGCATCAATTGATATGACCATGTGGTATTTTTCTTTCAATTTGTTTATGTGATGTATCACGTTTATTGATTTGCGGATATTGTACCATCCTTGCATCCCTGGGATAAATCCTACTTGGTCATGGTGTATGATCTTTCTGATGTACTGCTGGATCCGATTTGCTAAGATTTTGTTGAGGACTTTGGCATCTATGTTCAAGAGGGATCTTGGCCTGTAATTCTCTTTCATTGTGTTGTCTTTACCTGGTTTTGGTATTAGGGTGATGATGGCTTCATAGAATGAGCTTGGAAGTGTTCCTTCCTTTAGAATTTTTTGTAGTAGTCTGTGGAGGATAGGTTTTAGTTCTTCCTTGAATGTTTGGTAAAACTCCCCTGGGAAGCCGTCTGGTCCTGGGCTTTTGTTTGATGGAAGCTTTTTGATGACTGCTTCAACTTCTTCCCTAGTTATTGGCCTGTTGAGATTTTTAGATTCTTCCTGATTGAGTTTTGGAATGTTGTATTTTTCTAGGAATTTGTCCATTTCCTCCAGGTTGTCTAGTTTGTTGGAGTAGAGCTGTCCATAGTATTTTTTAACAATCATTTGTATTTCTGTGGGTTCTGTTGTGATTTCGCCTCTATCGTTTCTGATTTTGTTTATTTGGGTCCTCTCTCTTTGCTTCTTGGTGAGTCTGGCTAGAGGTTTGTCAATCTTGTTTATCTTTTCAAAGAACCAGCTCTTAGTTTCATTGATTTTCTGTATTATTTTTTTGGTCTCTATGTCATTTATTTCTGCTCTAATCTTTATTATGTCCTTCCTTCCACTCACTCTGGGCTTTCTTTGTTGCTCTCCTTCTAATTCTTTGAGTTGAAGAGTTAGATTTTTTACTACCATTTTTTCTTGTTTTTTGAGATAGGCCTGTAGAGCTATAAACTTCCCTCTCAGGACGGCTTTCATTGTGGCCCATAGGTTTCGGATTGTTGTGTTTTCATTGTCATTAGTTTCCAGGATGTTTTTAATTTCTTCCTTGATCTCATTGGTAACCCAATCAATATTTAATAACATGCTATTCAGCTTCCAGATGTTTGAGTATTTTGGGTTGTTTTAATTGTAGTTTATTTCTAATATTATGCCATCGTGGTCTGAGAAGATGCTCTTCATGAGTTCAATCTTCTTGAATTTGGGGATACTTTGCTTGTGACCCAAAATATGGTCTATTTTTGAATATGTCATATGAGCACTTGAGTAGAATGTATATTCCGTGGCTTTGGGGTGAAGTGCTCTGAAGATGCCTATTAAGTCCGTCTCATCTAGTGAGTCATTTAGAATTGCTGTTTCTTTGCTGATTGTTTGTCTAGAGAACTTATCCAGTGCTGTCAGTGGTGTATTAAAGTCCCCTACTATGATTGTATTGTTATCGATCTCTCCTTTGATATCTTCCAGGAATTTTTTTTATGAATTTGGGTGCTCCTGCATTGGGTGCATATATGTTTACCAGGGTTATATCTTCTTGTTGTATTGATCCCTTTAGTATTATGAAGTGGCCTTCCTTATCTCTTGTTATGGCCTTCACTTTGAGGTCTATTTTGTCCGATATAAGTATTGCTACCCCAGCTTTCTTTTCCTTTCCATTTGCCTGAAAGATATTTTTCCATCCTTTCACTTTCAGTCTGTGTGAGTCCCTTCTAATGAGGTGGGTCTCTTGTAGACAGCAGATGTATGGGTCATGTTTTTTAATCCATTCAGCCACTGGATGTCTTTTGGTTGGAGCATTTAGTCCATTTACATTTAAAGTTATTATTGAAAGGTACTTGTTTGTAGCCGTTTCTTTTTTTTGTGTGGCTGTTTTCTTTCTGAGCTTTTTATTTCTTCTTTTTACACCAGTCCCTTTAGCATTCCTTGCACTGCTGGCTTCGTGGTGATAAACTCCCTTAGCCTTTTTTTGTCTGTGAAGCTTCTTATTTCCCCTTCAAGTTTGAATGATAGCCTTGCTGGATAGAGTATTCTTGGATTCAGTCCTTTGCTTTGCATCACTTTGTAAATTTCCGTCCATTCTTTTCTGGCCTGATGTGTTTCTGTTGAGAAATCATTTGATAATCTAATGGGAGATGCCTTGTATGTAACTTTCTGTCTCTCTCTTGCAGCCTGTAACATTCTCTCTTTGTCCCGAACATTTGCCATGGTAATTATGATGTGTCTTGGTGTGGGTCTTTTCGGATTCACTTGTGTGGGACTCTGTGGGCTTGTGTGACTTTTTTCTTCCCCACCTCAGGGAAGTTTTCTGATATTATTTCTTCGAATCGTTTTTCTAATCCTTGTTCATCTATCTGTTGTTCTGGCACCACTATTATTCGTATGTTGTTTCGTTTCATGTTGTCCCAAAGCTCCCTTAGGCTCTCCTCCTGTCTTTTAATTTTTTTTTCTCCAATTGCAGTACATTTTGGGTGTGTTTTGCTTCCTTGTCTTCTAATTCACAAATTCGGTCCTCCACTTCTCCTAGTCTACTGTTGATACTTTCAGTGGTGTTTTTTATTACAGCTATATCACTCTTCATTTCTTCTTGGGTCTTAAGTTGTTGATTTTTTAATCTGTTCCTACTAGCTTCTTCCATATGTTATTGAATTTTTTCATCTGTTTCTTCTTGCTTCTTGCATAGGTAGTTGAATTTTTCATCTGTTTCTTCTAGCTTCTTGCAGAATTAGGGGATAAGGAAGAAAGAAGAGAAAAAGATAAAAGAGATAAAAGAAAAGAAAAGAAAAGTAGGGAAGAAAAAAAGAGTGCAAAAATGAAATTTGTTAAAAAGAGGTGGATTGAAAAGAGAAAAAAAAGAGCGAAAAGAGAGAATGAAGTAGAAGAGGGGAAGAGGCTATGTGTATGAGGAGAAAACTCCTATAGAACTGCCACTAATTCCAACAAATTCCAGCAACAGCTCCCTGGAGAGGAATGCAAACTAGAAACAACCAATAATATCAAGAGAGGCAAGGGAAAACAGAAGCACAAAAATAACCGGCGGGGGGCGGGGGGGGCGGGGCGGAGGAGGGAGGGGATAAAACAGCAGAATAAAAGTAAAAGCAAAATCAAAACAGCCTCACAACCAGTCCTAAAAAGCACACACACACACACAGACACAAAAAAACAAACAACAACAACAACAACAAAAGCCAATATACTAAAAAATCAAGCAAACAGCAACAAAACAATAGAAAGATAAAAGAAGAAAAAAAATTTGGATAGTGAAGAAAGATAAGGGATATGTGTATAAGGATTTAGAGCAGTGGATTGGAAATAGGATATATAAGTAGGATGAAATTTTGACTGGACGTAAACAGAAGGAATAGGGAAAATCTAAAGCAGGAATAGGGTAAGAGAAACAGGACAACAAAAGGGGAAAAGTGAGGGAGAGGGTTTTAGCATAGAGGTAAAATTGAGGTAGGGAAAATTGATGTTAAAGGAATGATGAAAATAGAATAGAGAACACTAATACCCAAATAAAATAAAGAGAAAATAAAATGGCACTTTAAAAAATGGTAAAATGGTAGCAGTAATAATACTGGTTAAAAATAAAAATGTAGTAATTAAAAGGGTAAAATCAGGTGATGGAAAAAGAAGAACAAAAATTGGTTTCTTAGTTAAAAGGTGAAAAAAGAAAAAAGAAGAAAAAATATTGCAGTAGTGAAGGTCCTTCGGTTCTTCTACTCGTCAGTCTGGCTCGCCTTAGTCCTGTCAGGTATTCAGGAGAGTGTTGAATTTCCCTGTGATACACTGTTCCTCTGTGTTGTAAACCACAGTCCTGATTTTAAAGCAGGCCGTATTTGTGTCCCAGACTGCCTTAACTTGTATTTAGCTAAGAGTCAGATTGTGGCTCAGCCTCTGGGTGGCAGTGTTTTTGGGTTGGCCTCTGAGGCTATAGGGCCTCTCTGTCCAGTAGCTTGGGTTTATCGTCTCTATTGCACTTAAAACTGGTGTGGGGAAGTCCACTGCCCAGAGCTGCTTCCTTAATAGTTACCCGCTCTGTGTTGTTGCTGGGATTGAAAATCCCTCTATAGGCCAGACCCTGTTAACTCCCAGGGACTGATCCGATTATTTAGTACTTGATCTCATTCAGGGTGGAATCTGGGTGTGGCTGTGCTCCTTGCCTTGGGGCTGGGGAGAGGAGTCTCACTCCCTGGAGAGAATGGCTGCCCCAGTCCTGGGCTCAGGGGTGTCTCAGCACTCAATTCGCTGCCACCTCTCCCGGCCCCCGACCCTCTCCTCAGTCTCTCCCCAGATTCCACTAGTCCGCACCTTCTCCCTCTCTTCAGCACAGGTGAGTGTCTGTATCCAAAATGTCTTATGAACTGGATTCAGTGAAAACAAACAAACAAACGCTGGTCGCGGAAATCAGGAAGGCTTAGTTTCTATAAGCTCTTCTCTGACCGGCACTGCATGGTCTGGTCAGCTCTTCAGGCTGCCCAGATTAGGCTCAGTCCTCCATGAACACAGAACCCAGATCTCAAATCCCCTGATGCCAGGAATCCCGTGGATCTCCTTTCCCCACTCAGGGGCTGTGCCTGGCCCAAGAGTCACGGCTGTCTGCCATGTGGTCTCCCTCCGACCCTCTGGGCTCAGGGGTCTGGCAAACATTCCTGCCCAAGTTCCTAGGGTTTTTTTTTTTACCTTTCCAGGGGAGTTCTGCCCTTCCCGGCTGCAAACCCTCTCACCACTCTATGTGTTTGTATGATTGTTTATGTGTGTATACACACGTGTGTGTGTGTGTGTGTGTGTGTGTGTGTGTGTGTGTGTGTGACAGACCAGGGTCAGCTGCACAGCGCACAGAGAACATTGAGTAGCCTCCAGACTCAGGCTGTCTGCCTAACTTCACACACCTGCCCCACCCCCACTGCCCATGGCATCCTGGGCCCTTTCGCTCACCCTTCAGTGGTTGAGGTCCCACACTAGCTCCTTGCACCTGGTAAAGAGCTTGGGACCTGATTGCCTGTGGGTTCCCCATAGCAGCCAGGGCCTTTCTGAGCTGTACATGCTGCCCACAGTAGTTGGGCTGGCACCTGCCCAGAGGACCAGACTCTCTCCTCTTCATTTCCCTCTCTCCCACGGCCTCACCCAGAATTCCCTGAACAAAGTTTGACACATCAGAAGTGCTCAGTCAGAGGTTCCCAGCTCACTCCACGTCCCTTTGGTGAAATCAGCTTAGCCTCTAGTGCAGTGGTTCGCAACCTTGGCTGCACATTAGAATCACCTGGGCATCTTTTTCAAATCCTGATTTCTGGGCCTCATCCTCCAGAAATTCTGTTTCTTTGTTATGCGGTGGGGCTACAACATTAGTAACAAACAGAATTTCTGGAGGATGAGGCCCAGAAATCTGGATTTTAAAAAGATGCCCAGGTGATTCTAATGTGCAGCCAAGGTTGAGAACGACTGCATGGGGGAAACTCTGAATCACTCTTTCCTCTCACAGGAATCCTTTGGTTTATGGAAGGAAAAAACGTCTCAATGTTTCTCTAGTGGTTCCCAGCGCTCCTTGACTTTGGGGAATCTTTTCAGGCCCAGTAAATGTAGCTCCTGTGGAGTTTGTGGAACTGGAAAAGCAGGCTGTACTGTCCAACCTGAAGCAGAAGTACCCAACTGCACTTTCAAACCCCAGGTGGTTACTGGAGCCCATACCCAGGAAAGGGGGAAAGGATATCTTCCTGGTAGGAATCCCTCAGCACCTGTCCCCTAGGGGCAGGAGGACTCCACAGGAAGTTCACTGAGAATCCAGCTGAATCATGACCATCAACGGGCCATCATGCCGCAGATGTAGAACTGAATTGGCACCACCGTGGAGATCACTACCCACCATCTGCTGTTCAACTAAACAGATTGCTGTGCCCAGAAGTAGGCGACTGTCCTTGTGAGATGCCTCTCTGAGCTCATTGACTGTCTCAAGGACTCTGAGCTTTAGGGAAAAGGGAAAGCTGCTAGGAAAGATCTTGGTGCTATCACTCATTTTGGCCCTGCTTATTCCTGCAATGTACAAAGAGAAATGTTTTAGGAGAATGGGTTAGTGTTTAGGACTCCCTTATACAGTCTCCCCCTCTCTGTGTGGTCAAACTCCGAGAACACTTCAGGAGCACCCAGGTGTCATTGTGGGAGGTCTGGGAGCGGGCACTGAATGACTGCCATTGCCAGAGGGTGACCAGCAGGGATGAGCTCATTCACCTTGAGGGAGACACCAGACTTTGAAAGAAAACACCTGTCTGTCCTGGCCAGTGACTGGTCTGCTGTAAAAGTCTCCCTTGGCTCATGAGGGCTTGTATTACACATGTTGTATCACTACCTCGTGACACAAGAACAGATCTGAAGTACAGCTCTGATGGAAAAGTGATGGGTAGAGGTTTTGTTTTTTGTTTGTTTGTTTGTTTTTTTCTGTGTGAGCAATCTTTATTTGGGTCCCTACTAGCAGGGTTAGTAATGGTTGTTACTGGTGAGGATGATGGGCTTTCTCCCATACGTTGACTGGAATGGCCCATCTTCTGAGCCAGACTGCCTCTGTCATACACCGCTTAGCAGATGGAGTGGCCAGGTTCTAGGTGGACCTCTCTTCAAGGCCCCTGGAACTTGAGCTAGAGATACTCAGATGCTGATCAGAAACTTCCTGGCATCATAGGGGGGCCCGTGAGTAAAGACCCTCCTGTTTCAAGTTGCATGACTAATGTAAGGTGATTCCACCAAGGTCAGGAGCCAGGCAGTTCTTGTCCTGTCCAGTAGGCAAGGCTCAGGGGACCAGATCTTCCTGGGCTTGCCTCAGGACTAACTAGCCAGTTCCTTGTCTGAGTATGTGAAAAGGAAAGAGGACAATGGGAACAAAAGCCTGTCCAGGCCAGGATTTCTAGTCTCCTCAGGCTCATCTGACGAGATGTGTGGCACGGAAACAGAAGAACACGGACTCACAAATATCATTGTGCTGTTTATTTTCATTCATGGAGTTTTGCCTTTCTTTATTAAAGCCTACATGGATTCGTGGGTACAAACTGGTGATTGTTTTCTGTCACCTGTGATCGTATAGGCCTGCATTGCCCTTGAACTGCTCACAGAGTGAACAGTTTCCATATACGGAGTCGTCCCCCTCCTAGTCCTTATCAGGTTCCTTGGGCTGGGTCATGACTGAAAGGTCAGCCATTGCCAGGGTTCAACCCCAGCAGGTCCAGGGGTTCCCAACGGCATAGACGGAGTCGGCGAAGAAGGAAGGACACGGAGACAGTGTTCAGTTGATCAGCAGCCTAGCCAGGATCTCCAGCCAAGTTCTGGTCTGGATCTCCAGAGAGGTTCTGGTGTTTATTGTCTTGTTACATCAGTATTAATACCAGTTGATTTTAATCCTGTCAATTTCTATTACAAAGGTTAGGGCGTTTCTTATCTCCATTCCAGGGAGTAAAGATTATGTAGCTTAAGCATGATTGCTTGTAGTTAAAGTGATTAACTACCCGCCTGGCACTTAGTTAAGGAGTTTCATCCCCTCCCTAACTTCAGGGAAAAATCCCTACCTGGGGAAACAACCTTTCTCAGAGAGGTGACCCTGGTTAAAACACACAGCGCTAAGGGGAGCAAACATATTAAGAACAGTATGCTATATACGCCAGGTCCCTTGAAACATATGCTGTGCAGATGTTTCTTTCCTGCAGCGACTGTGTCAAGCAGCAAGGATGGACCGGCTTCCGGCAAATTCCCCCTTTTTTATTTTTTAAATGATAGTGCATGCAAATCAGTGGCCACCTCTCAGATTGGGCCGTTTAAAACTCGGGAGAAGACTGGCAAGCAATGACAGTGAGCATAACTATAAACATAGTGGATGGATTGCACAAGGAGCCCCATTCCTGTAGAAGGTTGCCGGCCTCTTCAGTCAAGGGATTACAGCTGTCCTCAAGTTGTGGGTTTGATTGTCTTTGTTGGTCTGGCTAGCGGGCGGCATCACTGGCGACAGGCTTCCCAAAGCGTCAGCAAGTTGAAGGGCTGCATCAAAGGGTCCATCAGGGCCGTGGTTGATGGTGGTGTCGATGTCCGAGGAGGAGTAAGCTGTGCCCTCTGGATCCAGCTGATATGGAAAATGGAGGGTAGTAGAAAAAGAAGAGAAAGCAAAAGAACTACAAGGCATGGAAGTGTTTAGAAAAAAGAGGGAGAAGAAAGGGAAGAAGGCAGCATCCTGACACAGCCCTTTCCTGCAGCTTCCCCTTTCCCTGTGGTCCCAGGTAGAAATGGGAAACAAGTCCTGTTGCAGTGAGAGGGCAGCTGCTGTCAGCCAGTCTCTGTCTTTACCTGGGTCCCGATCTGAGCTGGGCATGGGAAGCAGGAAGCAGCCATGGGGACAGGAGACCTTCCTCAGAAGGGGCGAGTGTTCAAGCCCCTGCACCATTGGGGAGGGGGGTCTGTGCCCCACCTTTGTTGCACCCCAAGTTTTCTCCTACTGGCCCCCGACTGTGCCTGTCTTAGGTTGCCCCACCCTGTGGAGTCTTACCCGTCGTTGACTACCAGCCATCTCTGGGCCAAGTAGGGTGATGTGAGGTTCAATTTTGTCTCCTTGATAGCCTATGTCCCTCTGGCCTCCATGCCCAGCAATTGCCTTTGGATTCCCTCGCCTGCTGGCGGGGCTCTGGCATTGATCATAGGGAACTCAGGTTTCTTCTCTAGAGAGGGCCCAGCTTACGCCATTGGGCCAGAGACAGATCCATGGTACCAGCCACCACGAGGCTTCAACCTCAGCATGAACAGAGAGCTCAGGCAACAGCTATGGGCAATTGGATTGTAAGAAGAGGGTCCCTCTTGGCACAAGGGTAAGAGGCGCCAATATAGGACAAAGGAGAGTCCTGGAACAGGGCTTTATCAGCCCAGGATGTCAGGCTCTTGGCACAAGACAACTCCATGTATGGGGCATATACCAAACACCCCTAGTCACGGCATAAAAGGGAGGTGCCCTTCCTGGAACAGTAGGGTAGGGAGATTCTAGAAAACGCTGTGTTCAGCAAAGAAGGAGAAAGGCCAAAGAACCAGCAAACAAGTAGTTAGATTTTTAAAAAAGGAAAAAGGAAAGGAGATGTGGGGCAAAGCTGGGACATGTGGAAAGACAAAACGGAGGCACATGTGATCCTCCCAATGGACAGATTGTTCCAGCTCAGGGCTGCACAGCTGCTGCAGACGGGCACTGGTCAGGTGTGCTATGATGAGGCAGAGATGGCGGGCGGTGAGACATAAGGTCGGACTAGACGGTCTGGAATCCACACAGGTGAGTCTGCGTCCTGTGGAAATATACAAGCATATCCTCTCCCCTGGGTTAAAAGTACATCAGGTCCCTTCCAGGCTCCTGTAAGCAAGTCTCTCCATTTGATGAGGGCTTTAGGTTTAGTTAGATCAGGGTTCCAATGCCTGTGCATTGGGGAATTTCCCTCAGAATCTACATTTAGTATATTAATTACAAATAGAGTATGTTGTAGAACATGAAGAGGAGAGGAATATTTAAACTCATTTTCTTGTAATATTTTGTAACAGGAGTAAATCAAACACCGCTGGGGCTATATAATAGAACTCCCATTTAAGATAAGATATCTCTTCCCCCTAATGTAAAGGGGATAGTTGTAATTACATAGGGACAGAATGTTTCTGAATGTTGATCTTCATCAGCGCAAGTTAAAATCTGAGAACTCTTTTTTACATTAGATGCCTTGCCTAGTCCTACTAGGGAAGTGGAGGTGGTGTGCGTGGGCCATGAAGAGGGCCAATCCTTCCCTGCTATGCAGGAAATATCTGCTCCTGTATCCAATAGACCTTCAATTGGTTTTCCCTGAATTTGTAAAAATTTTGTAGGTCTAGTAGCATGGATTTCTTGTATCCAAAATGCTGCATCACTAGATCCAAAGCCTCCGGCCCCTCTAGCTTTCTGAGTAACAGCTGTCCCTCTTTTATGTATTGGTAACAGGATTAATTGGGCAATTCTCTGGTTGGGCTGAATCTGTATAGTTGTGGTGGGTGGGGAAAGTAAAATCTGTATTTCGCCTGTGTAGTCTGCATCAACAACTCCTGGGATGACTAAGATCCCCTGTAACGAGGTGGAGCTCCGTCCTAATATTAAACCTACGGTTCCCTCAGGCAGCGGCCCAGACACTCCTGTAGGAATGGCTGCTACTGGCGAGTCTGGGGTTAGTATTGTGTGGGTGGTTGAGTGGAGGTCCAATCCTGCACTGCCTGGGGTTGCCCTGAAGAGGTCACTGACTGATTGAAATTTGCAAAGGGGTTGAGGGTTGATGCCCCTATTATTGCAGGGGCCTGGGGCTGGCCCCTTCTCAAGTTTCCCAATTGAGGTGATGGGATATAACCTCCTTGGGAGCTATTTGTAGAGTTGAAAGGCCGACCATTTTTATGGTATCTTGATCTACATTCCTTTGCCCAATGGAATCCTTTCTGACATCGGGGACAAACGGTTTTTGGAGGATTAATATTATTCCCTAATGTATTTCCAGGCTGTGGAGGAGCTTGCCATCTGGCCTGAGTATTATTATTTTTATTTGGGCATTCTCTGCTAAAGTGCCCAGATAAGCCACAAGAGTAGCAGTTCATATTTCTTTTATTACCTGTACTATTGCTGGCTTGTCCTATACCCTGTACATATTGAGGGTATGTCTCCCCTTTGAGAGCTGCAGCTATAGCTACACCCTGTATAAATGCTGGACTTACATCAGCACACTGTTTTATAAAATCCTTTATAGTTCCTGTTCTGAGAATCAGCCTTAATAAAGCCTGACAGGTATTATTAGCATTTTCAAAAGCCAGTTGTTTGATTAGGATATCGGCTGCCTCTTTGTTATTGATTACTCTCTTGACTGCCTGCATGAGGCGAGAAAGGAAATCCTGATATGGTTCCTCGACCTTCTGTTTAACCTCTGTAAGGGTGGTTGTTTTTCCTGCTGTATAAGGTAGGGATTTCCAGGCACTTACTGCACAACTGGTTACTTTGGTAAGTGCCTCTGTGGGCATATTCATTTGCTCCTCAGCCGTGTTAAAATCACCTTCTCCTAATATCATGTCTAGGGTTATTCCTTTTCTGGTTTTTTCGCTAGTGGCTACAGCTTTCTTAGCAAGATCTTCATATTCAGTTTTCCATAATAAGTAATCGCCTCCTGAGAGACAGGATTTACAAACCTGTGACCAATCATAAGGAGTCATCCATTTACTGGCTAGGGTTTCTACCAAGGTTTGTGTGTAAGGAGCTAGAGGTCCATATTCAGAGCAGGCCAATTTTAATTCTTTAAGTACTTTGTAAGGTATAGGCTCCAAGGTGGGGTTTCTATTCCCAACAGACTCATTCTCATATGTAACTGGGAAGCAGAGTGAGAATTCAAGATCTCCATTAGCTTCAGCTTCTCTTATCGCCCTTTGAAATTTAGACATGGAGCTCATAGGAGCCACAGGACCTGGTTTAGGCTTCCTTTCTAATTTGGGGAGCCTGTTTTGAATGGGAGGGCCTCTCTCCTCTCTACTGACTGGAAAGGACCAATGGTCATGTTTATGATACTTATTCTCCTCCCGATCAGTAGTCCTAGCTAAATTGCTTTTAGATTGAGCTGAAGACAATAATGAAGTATCCTCTCTGGGTGGAGCCGGGGGACTATTTAAATTTTGAGAAAGTTCAACCGTTTTTGCCTCTGGTGCCAAGGTTTCACAAATTGAATTCCAGAGAGTAAAGGTATCTGCCGGGACCTTCTCAGATCCATGGTAGCTGTAATAGTTCTGTAATTGCTCTCCTACTTTAGTCCAAGTTTCTAAATTAACAGTTCCATCCTCAGGAAGCCATTGACATACGTCTTCTATAAAACTTTCTGTCTGACTGGGAGTAACCTTAACTCCTCTGCTACCAAGCATAGGCGTTAAAAGATTAATACAGAGTCTTTTTTCTTTAGACTCAGTATGACCCATCCTGTCAATCTAAGTTCTGTACTAACTACCCGCTTACCCTACTTTTTCTCTATGGGGGGGGGTCTGCAGCACCCTATGGTGCAGTCCTATCCGTCCCAAGTACGGGGGGACTTACCTAAGGGTCCCTGTTCGGGCGCCAGATGCCGGGGTCCAACCCCAGCAGGTCCAGGGTTTCCCAAAGGCGTAGACGGAGTCGGCGAAGAAGGAAGGACACGGAGACAGTGTTCAGTTGATCAGCAGCCTAGCCAGGATCTCCAGCCAGGATCTCAGCCAAGTTCTGGTCTGGATCTCCAGAGAGGTTCTGGTGTTTATTGTCTTGTTACATCCGTATTTATACCAGTTGATTTTAATCCTGTCAATTTCTATTACAAAGGTTAGGGCGTTTCTTATCTCCATTCCAGGGAGTAAAGATTATGTAGCTTAAGCATGATTGTTTGTAGTTAAAGTGATTAACTACCCGCCTGACACTTAGTTAAGGAGTTTCATCCCCTCCCTAATTTCAGGGAAAAATCCCTACCTGGGAAACAACCTTTCTAGGAGAGGTGACCTTGGTTAAAACACACAGCGCTAAGGGGAGCAAACATATTAAGAACAGTATGCTATATACGCCAGGTCCCTTGAAACATATGCTGTGCAGATGTTTCTTTCCTGCAGCGACTGTGTCAAGCAGCAAGGATGGACCGGCTTCCGGCAAGCCATCACCATATAAATACCAGGTGTTGTTCAAATACATCATCAAATCATATAGTGTGTGATTTAGGGGGCTAGAGGTCAGAGCCCCTGTGCCATCCATTCAGGCAATAGCAGGGGAACAAGCATGCCATTCCCATATATGCCCTCCCCACTTGGACCACCTGCCTCACTTTCACACCTGACCTCAATGGCACTGTTCATGAGCAGCAGAACTGAGAACTTGAATGAGCAGGTGGCACTCGGTCCCTGCGGATTGCGTGATTTCCTTTTGCTCAACTTCTTCAATGCCTTTTTCATGCTGAATTCTTTCTTCCTGAGTGTCTGCTATGGGGCAGCCTCTTGTTTCTCTGCGGAGGAGTTGAGGTGGTATCTGGCCAAGTATGATTCATCTGGTTTCCTTTTGTCTTGATGTTCTGGACGAGCCAAGGTTTGTCTTTCTGGAATTGCTGTTTCTGTACACCTGAAACAACATTAATTCAGTAATTCTGGGAGGAAAAATATATCTACTTGATATTAACTGGCTTCTCAGAATCTTTAGTCATCCCTGCAGGTTATGTCTAAGGGGGTTACAGTTTCATATGGAAATCTGTACTTTCTCACCTTTGGAAAAATACTATCTCATGTGAAAAAGAGTTATCCCCTGAAATGAAACCCTTTCAATATATCATTCTTCTGCGCCTACTAAGAAGATGTTTGAGTAACAGAGAACATGGGACATGGGAGGACTTTCTACTTTACCATCATCCTGTTCCCTGGAGAACTGCCTGGGCATATTTTGCTGAATCCGATTCAGCAAGCGGATGGATGAACGTCTTCAGGCTGTCAGATTCAAGGACTTGCTCCTTGCCCCTTCGGCAAAGAACCTCACATTGGAAAAGATCTTTCTCAGTTATCCTGGGGTCTCCAGCATCATTCCAGTGCACAGACATGGAGGCATCATCCTCCACTATCCCCCAAAGCATTCTTGGGAAGGACAGTCCCAGAAGGTCATTGTTTCCTTCCAATTTGGCAGCATGTTGGCTTGGGTCCTCTGGTTATAGGTTGTCTTGGCACCCTGCTTGGTACCTGTGTCTCTCCAACACCTGTGATAGGATCAGCTTGGCTCCGTGCATCTCATGGGTACTCGGACTTGGCATGGAGATGCTCTACATTAAAAAGCATTGACTACTCTAATCCTATCCCTGAGCAGGGGGGTCACAGCACGGATGCCCAATATATACTGCCCTCCAAATTCTTGAGCAGGGGTGGGCAAACTTTTTGACTCGAGGGCCACAATGGGTTCTTAAACTGGACCGGAGGGCCGGAACAAAAGCATGGATGGAGTGTTTGTGTGAACTAATATAAATTCAAAGTAAACATCATTACATAAAAGGGTACGATCTTTTTTTTTAGTTTTATTCATTTCAAATGGACTGGTTCCGGCCCGCGGGCCATAGTTTGCCCACGGCTGTTCCAGAGTCTCAGCCATGGGGCCACCAGATGCTTAAGTCATGTGATTTCCCAAAGATGGCTCACAGCTGCTCTGGAGTTTGGGCCCTGGATAAGTGTAGGGGAGTGGATGTGTATAGGGCCCCCAGGTTCTCTCTTTCCAAAAAGCACAGAAAAATTGGGTTCAGGATACCAGAAAGAACTCTCATCTGCTGCCAGGGAGATTGTTTCTTGTTGATAGTTCACTGGATGTGTTGAGAGGTCATGAGTCTATCTCTCTTTCATCCCTAGAGAGGGAGAGGCCTATTGATGGCCTCTTTGATAGCTCAAGGTCGAGGCCTTGCTTAGTCCTAGCTTGGCTACCACCAAGAATGCCGGGGTTAGATGGGCCCCTTGGGGACTGTACCTCCCAGAAAATGTTGGTTGGCCCCATCTCAGCAGGTAGACCCCCTGTCCAATGCACCCTCCACAAGCATGCTTCTTTGGTCTCTTCCAGCTACACTTGCTGGTTGCTGGGTCCTGCTCACATGAGCCCAAACGAAGAGTCCTGCTTTATTACCCCGGGTCAAGTTGTCCCTAGAGTAGGGTGTGTTCCTGTATAGGTGGGGGTACAAGCAGTGTCACCTTTCCACGGTACCCTTCTATCTCCCTTTTCAGAGTATTAAGACCAAAGTTGGTAGTTAGACCACCTCAAACAGATACAGAACATGGATCACAAAAACCACTGTAGTATCCTCTCCTCTGTGGTGAAGATGACTTGCATTTGACTTTAGTCACATCCCACACCCAGGATCTCATCTATGTTCAAGTACATAGCCATGATTATTTTCATATCTGCTTCATTCAGTCACGGCTACCTAAACATGTTGGAATTTTCCTTTTTAGTGAGTCTGTGTCCTTGTCCCATGAGTCCTTGTCCCATGTCTTGCACTAAGTGGTGTAATTTGTGCTCTCTGAGGGTCCATCCTTTGTTTCTAAAAGTGGAGTGCAAAGGCATTTGGGAACAGAATCGCCCAAAGTGCCCCTAGCCTAAGGACTGGATCCTTAATGGAGCCCCTGGGTGAGGGGTGGGCAAACTTTTTGACTCGAGGGCCACAATGGGTTCTTAAACTGGACCGGAGGGCCGGAACAAAAGCATGGATGGAGTGTTTGTGTGAACTAATATAAATTCAAAGTAAGCATCATTACATAAAAGGGTACCGTCTTTTTTGTTTTTAGTTTTATTCATTTTAAAGGGGCCGGATCTGGCCCGCGGTCCGTAGTTTGCCCACGGCTGGTCTAGATTCAGGCTCAGTCCATGGTCTCTGTGCCTCTAAACAGGATTACAGAGCATTCATGCACAAAGTCAGTATATTCTTGGAGGATATGCCCTAGAGCAACAGTTCTCAACCTGTGGGTTGCGACCCCTTTGTGGGTCGAAAGACCCTTTCACAGGGGTCTCCTAAGACCATCAGAAAACACATATATAATTACATATTGTTTTTGTGATTAATCACTATGCTTTAAGTATGTTCAATTTGTAACAATGAAAATACACCCTGCATATCAGATATTTACATTACGATTCATAACAGTAGCAAAATTATAGTTATGAAGTAGCAACGAAAATAATTTTATGGTTGGGGGTCACCACAACATGAGGAACTGTATTAAAGTGTCACGGCATTAGGAAGGTTGAGAACCACTGCCCTAGAGGATAGGTGTTGGTGGGTTCAGGGTGGGGGTGGGGGGCTCCTAGTGTCTCTGGAAAAGCAGCCAGCTCCTTTTAGTTGCCTACCAAACATTGTTTCTTAAATGAGTTCTTTAAAGGCTGAAAAGATTTCCTTGTGCACTTTGCTAGCTCATGCCTCTACCGATTACTTATATGAAGGGACTTGTCCATTTTGTGGGAGGGAAATTGGAGAGAGGGTTTGGAAACCACAATCTGGAATTTGGTGGAGAGAGGGTGTTTATTTGTTATGATTAAGGCACCCTTGCATCCCAAGGCTTCTGTAGGACCATTAGCTAATGTTCTTTGAAGCAAGAGCAACTGAATTTCCACTGAGGTGAAGAATCTAGAACATCAGGCTCATCTTTTCCTTTGAAGATGAAATACCCACTTTGCTGACTTCCGTGGAGTTGAAGAAAGCCATTATGAAACTGGCCTTCCTCAATTAAGTCTGCTGGGTCCCAGAAATTCACCCATTGGTACCCTGGCCACCAGTCAGACAGTCTCTATTAGGCAACATGTTCAGGACCCTTTGAGAAAGGAGAACAAACCTAGAGGAATCACAATACCTGATATCAAGCTATGCTATAAGGCCATTGTAATCAAAACAACTGGTAATGACAGAACAGCAGGCATATGGATCAATGGAACACAACAGAGAGCCCAAACGTCAACCCACACCTACACTGTGAACTGATATTTGACAAAGGGGGCAACAGCATACAATGAGGTAAAGATAGTCTCTTCATTAGTAAATGGTATTGGGAAACTTGGATGGGTACATGTGAAACAATGAAATGAAACCACCAACTTATACCATTCAGAAGAATACATTCAAAATGAATAAAAGACTTAAATGTAAGTCATGAATCCATAAAAATCCTGGAAGAAAACATAGGCAGTAAAATCTCAGACATTACACACAGCAATATTTTTTGCTGATATGTCACACAGGGCAAGGGAAATAAAGGAAAATATAAACAAATGGGACTACATCAAACTAAAAAGCTTCTGCACAGCAAAGGGTACCGGCAACAACATGAAAAGAGAAGCCTCTGCATGGGAGAACATATTTGCCAAAGATACATCTGATAAGGGGTGAATCTCCAAAATATATAAAGTACTCATACAGTTCAACCAAAGAAGACAAACAATGCAATTTAAAAGTGGGCAGAGGTCTTGAGTAGATATTTCTCTAAAGAGGACATACAAATGGATGAGACAAGAAAAAATGCTCAATTTCACCCATCATCAGAGATATGCAAATTCAAATGACAGTGAGGTACCACCTCACAACTACCAGAATGGCTACCATCAATAAATCAACAAACAAAAAGTGCTAGTGAGGATGTGGAGGAAAAGGAACCCTTGTATAATATTAGTGGAAATGCAGACAGGTGCAACCACTATGGAAGACTGTGTGGAGTTTCCTAAAGTAATGAAACATAAAGCTGCCATTTGACACAGTGATCCCACTTCTAGGAATATATCTTAAGAAGCCTGAACCACCGATCACAAAGAATATATGCAGCCCTATGTTCAAAGAGCATTATTTACAACTAGAGGCCCAGTGCACAAAACTCGGTCACCGTAGGGGGCGGCCCTCAGCCAGGCCTGCACCCTCTTGCAGTCCGGGACCCCCTCACTCTTTACCACCCACCTGATTGCTGCTCTTTAGTGCCTACATGGAGGCGGGAGAGGTTCCTGCCACCACTGATGCACTCGCCACTGATGCACTGGCTGAACCAAGCTCCCCGTGTGGGAGAGCACTGACCAACAGGGGGTCAGCTCCTGCGTTGAGTGTCTGTCCCCTAGTGGTCAGGGCACGTCATAGTGACTGGTTGTTCCAGCATTCAGTCAATTTGCATATTAGGCTTTTATTATGTAGGATAGCCAAGAGCTGAAAACAGTGCAGATGCCCATCAATAGAAGGGTGAATAAAAAAACAATGGTATATTTTCATAATGGAATACTACCTGGCATGAAAAGAGAAGGAATTCTTAACTTTTGAGACAGCATGTATGGATCTGGAGATTATTATACTCAGTGAAAGAAGCCAGTCAGAGAAAGAGAAAAACTATATGACCTCACTTATGTGTGGAATCTAGTGAACATTATCTGTCGAACAAAATAGAAACACAGGCATGAAGACATGGAACAGACTGACAGCGGTCAGAGGGGATGGGGGAGAGAGGGATTGGATGAAACTCACTGAAGGGATTAGCCAAAGAACATCCATGAACACAGATGGCAATGTGGTGAAGGCCAGAGGGTGCAGGGAAGACAGGTGCTATGTGAACAGGGTCAAAAGAAGGGAAAATATGGTATCTGTAATAGTGTCAAAAATAAAATAAAAACTTCTTGAAACTATATTCCTATTTAGAGTTATCTCTTAATAGAAAATAAATAAGGGGCTATTGCTCTCAGATGGGATGGAGGGTGAGCTATGGGAGAGCAGGGTCATTCTGAAGGGAGTAGGGAGCCTCTGTGAAAGGTTGAGGGCAGGAGATTCTGTGCAGCCTTAGAAGGAGGCTGCACTGATAAGCAAGTCAGCAGATCATGATTCATGGATGGACAGGAGGCACCCAAGGGAAGACCAGGGGAAGGGTGTTGTCATGAGGGAAAATGCTGGGACGAGGCAGAAATCCTGGCCCCGGGAAGACTGAGATATCAATAAACCTCCGACAATCTCCAAATTATGCTTTATTCTCACTGTCACCTTCCTTCCTTAGGCCTGCTCTTGCCTGGGCCCCAGGGTTTTACTAATTGTCATCTGAAAGAGTTCATTCATACTTAGAGGACGGATTAATTGTGAGGCAGAAGGTGGGCCATGGGCTAGAAAGGCAGGAAATATCATGGACTCCTGATGAATTCAGGCAAGGGGTCAAGACTCCACGATGCCACTTACTAGCCATGTATTCTTGGGAATATTAGCAGGCCCAATGGGCATCAGGTTCTTCCTCTGTGAAGTAAGTGGGTCTGATAAGCCCTGTCTTATAGGACTGCAGGGATGTGTGGAGTGTTTGTAAACCACCGTGCACAGTACCTAGTGGAGACTGAATCTGTAATGAATGGCAGTTATTTCTAATATCGTTTTTATCCCAGATACTTCCACTCTCGCCTCTGGCACTGTGATTACTTGTTTGTTATTAAGGTCATATTAGAGAATGTGCAGCTCAGTTGGGCACAGAACACCCAGTCGGCCAAAGAGGATACCCAATTCATGGATGTATGCTGACATTCAGGTGTGGGGAGCCTTCCCAGCTGGACACACACAAAGATGCCAAAAAGAGAAACTACTTACAACTCTTTCCCTCTGTCCAAGCTGCTCTTTCATCCAAACAAATGCTTTCATTCATTTCACCCCCACCCAAAATCTACCCCTTGATAATGATTGGCCAGAGTACACTCAAGGTCATTAACATTTAATCCCAATTAGGCTCTCCCAGGCCATCATGTTTCTCATGGCTCAGTAACTCTATTTCTGTAGAAATCTGTGCAGATGATGGGTATAACACGCCTAGTGCTCAAACTGTCCAATGGCACAGTGTCTGCGTGGCTCATGCCATGCACATCATTTTTTAATTAAGGTATTACATATGAGTCCTTATCCACCCATTGCCCTCCTCCAGCCCCCCACTCATGCCATCACCCCCCTGGCGTCTGTGTCCATTGGTTAGGCCTATATGCTTCATACAAGTCCTTTGGTTGATCTCTCCCCCTTACCTCCACCCTCCCCTACCTTCCCTCTGAGGTTTGATGGTCAGATCGATGCTTCTCTGTATTTGGATGTTTTTGTCCATCCATTTGTTGTTCATTATATTCCATATATAAGTGAGATCATGTGATAATTATCTTTCTCTGACTGGCTTATTTGGCTTAACATAATGCTCTCCAGTTCCACCATGCTGTTGCAACTACGCTGCGGTAAAAATGAAGGCCATTCAAAATTGAGTGCTGTTCCCTGGAGGCCCACCACCTCACCTGTTCTGTTACTTGTTTGTAAGATTTAGGGGACACCTAACCCCTCCCTTATATGACTATAGCTCCTACAGTATCATCCTGTGGGTGGGTGTGCCCTGCTTATGTTGGTGTCCCCACTACTAACACAGGATCTTCCAGAGGACATAGGCTCAGTGAATGTCTGGGGATTAAATGAACCACTGAGCAGGGGTCGTCTTTATGCAGATGAAATCCCTCCACTTTCTTGCCGGAACCAAGAATCCTTCGATAAGTTGTTTCATGCAAAGACAGACGAGAAGAGATTAAAATAAAAAATTAACAACCTTTTGCTATTATTTTTCTATTTATTAACTCCATTGCATGTACTGCCGAGTTCTTACACATTTCCAAGGAAATCCTTTTATAATGCCATGTTATCTATTTTGGGATCACAAACTAGGATGGAAAGTGTCCCAATTTTGGTTATACAATAGCAAATCTCTTACTCTTGAGCTGGACATGTAGAAATATATAATGTGATCAATGTCATTTACAAACTCACATGCTAAAAGTTTATGAAAGCTTCTATGAAAAGGGACATTCAAAAATTTCCTTAAAAATCGCAAAATAATAAATCACAAATTTCTCAATCATAATAGGAGCTCATACCTTTCCCTGGGCCTCACTATTAGTTTCTTCTCAAACATAGAGTTGAAAATTGGATGCACTTTCTGCCCAGCAAAAGAAGTTAATGCTCATGGGCCTGAAAAGTGCCTGGATTCAACTCTGGCTCAGGCTTAGTGTCATTACTCAGGCCCTTCAAGCAGGAATGAAAGGGAATAGGGATCCCTGTCATTAACCCCGAGCACAAACTGGAGGGTGTTCAACATGGTAGTCTCTGCATGTGCTCGGGGACCCCACAGGAACTCATAGCATGCAGGATCACTATTGGGCACCTGGCGGTACAGCAGGTACTGTTCCTGGACCCAAATTTTGGTGATGAGCTCCCTGGGCTCCCCATAGAGCCAATGCTCCTTCCCATCATACACCCCTAGAACATTCAGTGCTGCCCAGACTTTTTCCTCAGGGGCACAATCACCCTCTGAGGCGATCACCCACAGAACTGTGACCAGGAGGCCTGTGTTGGGATATCTGTGCCCATCGCTCACCATCCCATCATAGCTGAGCCCCAAGGCAGTGGCCAGGACATAGGTGTGAGTACTGGGGTCCATTTCTTTCACAACAATACCAAAGCCCCACTGGATGCATTCAGTGGCTGCACTGAAGAGCTCAGGAAAGTGGTCCTGGTGCTCTTTGATGACACTACTCAGCATTTCTGCCTTGGTGGTCGGCTCCTTTGCACGGTACTTAAGGAGTAGAAACTCCACCATTTCTACCATCTTCAAATGCAGTGCTTTGTGGAGCAAGGAATCGGCATCTTGATCAGGGCCTCCCTCAGTGTTTGGACCCTCCTCATCTTGGCTGCTGGAGCTCTCATCTTCAGCGTGTCTCCATGGAAAGGCTGCCATGGCATGGGGGGAGGCACCCTGAGGACTCTGGGGAGGACTTGGTGTCTCAGCAGCAGACACCTCCTCTAGGCTGTCTATAAACAGGACTGAGGGGGAGGAAGACCGAGAGGAGGAGAGAGACAGGGCCTCCTCCTCATCCTCCTCCTCCTCCTCCTCCTCCTCCTGCATAGCCCAGAACAGTTCCTCTACCAACATGTCAGGGATCTCCATTGGGTCCAGATGGTCTTCCTCAGGCTTCCACGGCTCACTCATATGATGACCAGGCATGATGACTCGTGCTCGAACAGTGACCGAGTGTGGGCAGAAGATGGGCGATTAGGACCCACGGGCCTGGGGGAAGGGGAGTATGAGAGGCATGAGCTGAGAAACACACCCTAGGCGGCTCTGACAAAGGTGACTTCCAGGTCTCCCCTTTAGGGGTGTCCATGGGCCTCACAGGGCTCACTCCTGATCAGCCTGCCCACTAGGAGCCTGAAGTAGGAAGTGACATGACTGCTCAGGGTGTAGAAGGCACAGCGCAGGGTTCTGTAGCTGACGGTGGGGTGTGGAGGTGTCAGGCAATGTGGGGTCCCCTCTGACAGTGGTGGCGAGCCCATGGGGACATATTCATGGTCGGAACCTCACCTTAATTCCTAGCACTTCCTGGCCTCCTGCTGCTCTGTGACCTGAGAATATGTAGCATAAACCAAGGCCTTCACCTCCTTCTATCCGGGGGCTCTGCTGGTGGGAAAAACGGAGCACCTCAGGATGCACATGGCAATCACAGTCCTGGAACCCCAAAGCTGACAGGAGGGGCAGCAGGACTCTGTGAGGTCCCCTCTGTTGTGGGTGGGAGGTTCCTCCTTGCACATATAGGATCCTCACCCTTCCCCTGCCAGGGCCAGGGCCCTCACTGCCGTCTGCTGGCCTGAGGTCAAACTCTCAGAACAAGACCACACACACCTGACACTTGAGTGAAGAAAATGAGGGGGTCCCTCTCCCAGAGGATCAAGAAGGGGTGACTGAAGATTTGGGTCCATCTACGCTGGGTTAAGGCTCTGATCACTTCTCACCATGACGCACTGCAGGGTTTCAGACACTCTCTCTGCTGACTGAGCGCAATCTACTTAGACTTAGGGTGCACCTCCCTGAGATACAGGAGTAGGGAAGTGAGCTGAGGTAATCCAGGCCCTATTCCGAGTTTCCCCATTGCTGACAGAGGAGGCAGGGTAAGTCTGGGTTCCCATGTGCTCTGCTCCCCCTCAGTGCTCACCTTGATTCTTGGCAGGAACTGGGACTCATCTCTCTGTTGACAAAATTTGGATCCTGGGGATGATACGACGTATGGTCTCACACCAAGGTCCTCACCTTGCTGATAGCTCTGAGACAAAAGTGAACAGGAGCTCCATCTGCCCCCACCCCTGTCCAGGTTATCACACAACTGACACCAGGGCATGGGCCCATCCATTCCGGGTAGAGTTCCCGTAGTCTGGCCTCAGGATACTTGCCTTTCTTCCTGGCCTGGACTGGATCTGAATCCAGCTGACTTGATTTCACCCTGAATAACTGTCCTCAGTGACATAAGCTCAGGACGAGCAGGCATGTGGAAAGGGAGAGCATGTCACACCCAGGTACCCCTGCCTGGGGAATATGGATGCTGAGGACAGGTCACTCCCTGATGCTGAGGGCTCTCTTCTTTTCTCAGGGAGCACATAGCTGCAGTTTCCCACAAGAAAGCATTCACAGCTTTATGACCCTTCCACAACCTCAGCTCATCTGTGCATGAACTGAAGCCATTCCCTCTGACCAAGGCCCTGTCCTTCCAGAGTGCCCTCAGACAAACGTGAGGAGGAACCACCTCTGCCGACCCATGCCAGGCCTTTCCCAGGCCTGACAACAGCACAGACTGGGTTCAGGGCACCCGTTGTCTGGAGTGTGGTATCCTCTTTCCTCCCTGTGCTACCTACGCTTACTCAGAGAGTGCCTGGGACCTTTCCCTTCTGCTGAACTGAGAGTGAATACTGCAGGCCATGCCCTCCATCTCTCTGAGACCTCCAAGGTGGATTTTAAGACACACCACATTGACTATCGTGCCGAGTGTGCCAGTTGTGCCTGCAGAGCCTAAGCCAGCCAGTCGCTGTGTTTACTGGGGTGGGAAGTACCATCATCCTGCCTCAAGACCCACACTTTAATTACCAGCATTGCCTGGCACACCTCCCACGTTGCGTGAACCCAGAACCTTGAAGACAATGCCCTCACCTCCCTTTGCCACTGCTAAGGTAGAAGTCTGGAAGCAACCCAAATCCCCAGCCCTACCATGAGGCTTGCAGGTGCTGCTGGCAGGAATAGGCACACTGCGGACACTTACGGCTCTAGCCAAGCCTCAGGCATACAGACATCCAGGTGTGCTAGGGGGCTTCCTGAGTCCTACCTCGGGTCCTCACCTGGTATCCTGGCAGAGCCCTGCAGCCCTCTTCTTTGCCTACCTGGAGCCTGACCCCTCAGAGCTCAGGGGGTGGAGTCCGCTTGTCTTCCTGCAGGATCCTCACCGTGACTCCTGGCTGGAGCTGGAACCTCCTGTCAACCTGAGAGGCCCAAGTCAGGAAGAGAGCAAGTGGTCATGGACCAGGGACTTCCAAGGGTTCACAGTAGGGGTAATGTGGGGCATCACTGTTGTGGTGTCCAGGGTCCCTCAGTCTTCCCTTTGCATGTTCACCTGGACTTGGGGCAAGACCCGGGTCCTCCCCTCTGCCAAATATGTCATTCCCCTGAATTCCAAGGGCTGACATCAGGTCTGGGCTTCTGCGGTTCCTCTCTGCATGGTCATCCACCATAGGGCCTCCCAACACTTTGAGCAGGGCAGACTTCTGTGGACTCCCCTCCAGTTAGGGTTCCTGGATTCCCCCAGTCCTCCCTGGGGGTCCTCACCTTGACTGTTCCCTCTGCCCACCTGAGACCCTGCTCCTTGCACCGAACCCCAGAGCCTGTCAGACCCGGATGCAATAGTCAGGAAAAGCACCTTGACTCTGGGCAGTGCTTCTGCATCCCTTCTGTGGACCTGAGTGAGGCCTCACATGATTTACCAAGTTTCCAGTCTCCCTCTCACCTGCATGCGGAAGTCAGGAGACACCTCACAGGGTCATCTGACATGGACTCCTCCATGGCTAATATCAGGGGAGGCCCTTTATGGGTTCCCCTAAATTGTGGGGTCCTGGTCCCCATCTTCTCTTCTTCAGCGGACTTGTGGCACTGCTCCTTACCCTGAAACCCAGTCTCTCACACCTGATGCAGAAGTCACCCCATCCTGTAGTACCCCGCCCACTCTGGTCCTCCCCGGACTGAGGATTCTGAGGTCCAGGGCCCCCAATCTCCCTCAGGGACCACAACTTGACAGCGGCAGGACCTGGGGGCCCCCTCTGCTGCCTGAAGCCCTGCTCCTTCTACCAAACCCCCCAGTGTCTCTCAGACCCAATGCAGAAATCACAAAGCACAATGTGTGAGATCACCCCTCCCCCACCCCAGGAGGCCTGCCCGATAGACACCCTTGTGGGGTCCAGGCCCCCCAGTCTCCCTCAGGTTCCCACACTGACGCCGGGCAGGTCCGGACCCCCTCTGCCGACCTGAGATGCTGCTCTGACACGGAGCCGCCCGAGGGTCTCAGAGCACGAGGACCCGGAAGTCAGTCCTGACCACTCGTGGTCATCCCGCGCCTTGGGGCTCCCGGGACTGACGGCTCTGGACCCAGAGTCACCATGTCCTCCCCACGGCCTCACCATGAGGCCTGCAGTTCCTAGGACCCTCCCTCTGTGAACCGCGAGGCCGGACCCCCACACGGAGGCCCTCACCCCCGAGACCCCAGGGGACGCCTGTGGGCATACCTCCCCAGGGCTCCCAACTCGGGCTGAACTAGCTCCCCGGGTACCTCCGTCTGGTCCTCACCCTGATCCCAGGCAGAGCTTGGGCCCCGCCGACCTGAGGAGGCTCCCCTCAGCGCCTGTACCGTCTACTGACCCGAAGCCGGCCTCCCAAAGATGGCGCTCAGCTCCCTCAGACTTCTCAGGCGGAAGTCCATGAGTCAGTGACATCACTTCCGGAAACCAATTGTGTGGTCACCCAGGACACTTGACAGGGGCGGAGTTCTGCTCCTTTGTGCCCCGCCCGCCCCTTCTGGTCCCTATCTGGGCTGAATGGCCTGGGCCACCACCCTGTGCTGACCTGGGTCTGTGCCCCGCAGGCCAAGTGCCCTGAGACAAACCTGTGGAGGAACTACCTCTGCCGACCCATGCCGAGCCTTACCCAGGACTGATAGCAGCACAGACTGGGTTCAAGGCACCCACTGTTTGGAGTGTGGTATCCTCCTTCCACACAACCCATGCACAGTGGGAGAGTGCCTGGGACCTTTCCCTTCTGCTGAGCTGAGAGTGAATACTGCAGGCCTTGCCCTCCATCTCTCTGAGACCTCCAAGGTGGACTTTAAGACACACCACGTTGACTATCGTGCCCAGTGTGCCAGTTGTGCCAGCAGACACTAAGCCAGCCGGTCCCTGTGTTTACTGGGGTGGGAAGTACCATCATCCTGCCTCAAGACCCACACTTTAATTACCAGTATTGCCTGGCACCCCTCCCACGTTGCCCTGAATCCAGAACCTTCAGGACAATTCCCTCGCCTCCCTTTTCCACTCCTAAGGTAGAAGTCTGGAAGCAACGCAAATCCACAGGCCTACCATGAGGCTTGCAGGTGCTGCTGGCAAGTACAGGCACACTGCGGACACTTATGGCCCTGGCCAAGCCTCAGGCATGCATACTTCAAGGTGTGCTAGGGGGCTTCCTCAGTCCTCAGACCACGAGAACCCGGAAGCCAGTCCTCACCACTCTTGGTCATCCCGCGCCTTCGGGCTCCCGGGACTGACTGCTCTGGCCCAGAGTCACCTTGTCCTCCCCACGCCCTCACCATGAGTCCTGCAGGTCCTGGGACCCTGCCCATGGGTAGGAGACCCAGCCAGAGAGAAAGGGAGGGAATGCAGAGGTGCTGGGCACAGGGACTGTCAGGACACTGGATTGGGAAGAGAGTGCACAGGTGGCAGCTTTAATGTCCTCAGAGCCTGGTCTTTGAGATTGGGTGTGTTTTCATAAACACGAGGACAGAATAGCTGATATCAGGTTCATGGACTTTAAAGACAGGAGGGGAAAGACAAGCAGAGTGGGGGTGCTCATGTCGAGTGTGGTAACGAGGCCCAGGCCCTATGATGATGATGTGTAGCCACCGGTTCTGACTATCCTCTTAATGGGCAGGTACTCACAGCCCTATGGAGACTGAGCTCCGCCAGGTACTAGGACCCGGCTGAATCCGCAGGCTGTGTTTCTGCTCCTGTGACTGCACAGCTCTGAGGAGGTATGACCCCCTTCCCCAGGTACAAGGAAGAGAGGCAAGAACAGCGGGTGAGGTAGTCAGGGCCCAAGATCATGGGCCATATTTTGATCCCTAGGTGTCACCTTCGCAACTGTAGAATGTGGTGGCAATGGCACTGCCCACCCAGTTATTTGAGTCTTGAATTCTAGGATCCGTGGATCATGCCCATCCCAGGGCCTGATAGGGGCATGCTGTGTGGGTTCTAGTGCCAATTGTTCCTGGTCCTGTTATTCCTGTCTCTAGGCTGCAGTGGGGACCAGGTGTGCCTGCTGAGAGCGGATAGTATTGGTGCAGCCAGGGAATGGAGGAGGGTGGCTCCCAAAGTGATCGAGTGTAGACACCTGGCTGGAGGATCTGAGCTCGCACAGGGGTATCCCAGGGCCCAGCTGAGGTTTGATTATAAGGATTTACAATCAGGAGCCTTGGAAGAGGGACCAGGGTGCATGGGGACTGTAGCACCTTGGGGTGAAAAGAGGAGGGAGCTGACAGTCTTGGAGGAGGGGGGAAGAAACAAAACCCAGGAGGGTCTTTGCTGGGAGAGGACTAGAACCCACTCACCCGGTGTGAAGCCAAAGCTCCCGTTCTCCCACATCTGTGCTCCCCTGGTCTCAGTGACCTTCTTTGTGGAACTGAACACACCCTGTCCTGAGTGCCTCTCCTTACCTGTCGCCACCTTCTTCCTTGAGCTCCCCAAAGACTCCATCTGATGGACGAGGCATCTGCATCACCAGCCCTTTCCATGGGGCCTGGCAGCTGAGTGCGTGGGGATAGGAAGAAGGAGCCAACACTCTCTGCTCTCCCACCATCCCTGTCAGTGGGGTTCCAGGGCCCCAGGGGACACTGGGGGAAGAGGTCAGCCCACAGACCATGAACACGGAGGGCTGATGCATGATGCTTATTGACATTCACACTTTTGGGTTTCCACAGCCCACGTGAGGCCCACGGACCTCTGGGGAGATGGAGTTCTCCTGCCTCTCCTGGCAGCCTTATGCAGGCTTGGTCTTAAATGGGGCCATGACTCTGGAGACTTGTTGGCGACCCTACGGAGCTGCCACAGGAACTGCACCATCGCCATCCACATTGCTCACAGGGACTGGGAAGAGCCCTCTGGCTGGAGCTGCTGCTGGAGAGGCTGGGCTGGAACCCCATGTAGATTCAGACTCTCCTCCCAAAGGGAGAAATATGGGAGAGGAGTGAGCGCTGGCAAGGCCTGACACCCTGAGAGCTGCTCACACTCCTCCAAGAATTCCCCCAAGGACCTTGCTCAGGAGTTTGGGGCTTGTTTTCTTTTGAAGCTGTGGAGATGGGGCTGTAGTTTGTGTAAGCAGCACACCTTCAAAGGGGCAACAAGGGGCCCAGGCTTGGGTTCCGTGGGCCGAGTTCCTATGATTTGGGTGAACCCTTCTGTCTATATTGAGTCTCAGTTCCTGTTGGTGATCTGAGAGGCAGGAACAGGTTCAAGTTTACATGTGGCGTTGTCTATGTGTTGTGTTTTTTTTGTTTGTTTGTTTGTTTAGTGTGAGTGTGTGTGTGTTTTTTACTGTTCTGAAAACCAGACTATGTTTTTATTTTTATTTATTTTTTATTTTTCCCTCCTCTCCATTACTTTTTTTTTAATTGCTTAAAGTATTACTCAGGGTATTACATATGTGTCCTTATTTTCCCCCCTCCCTTGACAGGCCCCTAGCCTCCCCTCTCCCCCAATGTCTTATGTCCATTGTTTATGCTTATATGCATGCATACAAGTCCTTTGCTTGATCTCTTACCCCCTCCTCCTGCCCCCCAACCCTCCCCGGCCTTCCTACTGCAGTTTGACAATCTGTTTGAGGCAGCTCTGCCTCTGTATCTATTATTGTTCAAAAGTTTATAATGGTCTCTATTATCCAGGAATGAGTGAGATCATGTGGTATTTTTCCTTCATTGGCTGGCTTATTTCACTTCGCATAATGCTCTCCAGTTCCATCCATGCCATTGCAAATGGTAAGAGTTCCTTCCTTTTTACAGCAGCATAGTATTCCATCGTGTAGATGTACCACCGTTTTCTAATCCATTCATCTACTGATGGGCACTTAGGCTGTTTCCAGATCTTAGCTATGGTGAATTGTGCTGCTATGAACATAGGGGTGCATCTATCCTTTCTGATTGGTGTTTCTGGTTTCTTGGGATATATACCTAGAAGTGGGATCACAGGGTCAGATGGGAGTTCCATTTTCAGTTTCTTGAGGAAACTCCATACTGTCTTCCATAGTGGCTGCACCAGTCTGCATTCCCACCAGCGGTGCACAAGTGTTCCTTTTTCTCCACATCCTCTCCAGCAGTTGTCATTTGTTGATTTGTTGATGATAGCCAGTCTGACAGGTGTGAGATGGTACCTCATTGTTGTTTTGATTTGCATCTCTCCGATGATTAGTGACTTTGAGCATGTTTTCATATGTCTCTTGGCTTTCTGAATGTCCTCTTTTGAAAGGTGTCTATTTAGGTCCTTTGCCCATTGTTTGATTGGATTGTTTAACTTTCTTTTGTTAGGTTGTATGAGTTCCATATAAATTTTGGAGATTAGGCCCTTATCAGATATGACATTGGCAAATATGTTTTCCCACACAGTGGGTTTTCTTGTTTTTTTGTTGATGGTTTCTTTTGCTGTGCAGAAGCTTTTTATTTGATGTAGTCCCATTTGTTCATTTTCTCTTTAGTTTCAAGTGCCCTAGGAGCTGTATCAGTGAAGAAATTGCTTCGGCATATGTCTGAGATTTTGTTGCCTTTGGATTCTTCTAGAATTTTTATGGTTTCCTGTCGTACATTTAAGTCCTTTATCCATTTTGAGTTTATTTTTGTGTATGGTGTAAGTTGGTGGTCTAGTTTCATTTTCTTGCATATATCCGTCCAATTTTCCCAACACCATTTATTGAAGAGACTATCTTGGCTCCATTGTATGTTCTTGCCTCCTTTGTCAAATATTAATTGAGCATATTGGTTCGGGGTGATTTCTGGGCTCTCTATTCTATTCCATTGATCTATATGCCTGTTCTTGTGCCAGTACCAGGCAGTTTTGAGAACAGTGGCTTTGTAATACAGCTTGATATCTGGTATTGAGATCCCACCAACTTGGTTCTTTTTCAGGATTGCTGCAGCTATTCGGGGTCTTTTTTTTTTATTCCAGATGAATATTTGGAGAGTTCGTTCTAGATCTGTGAAGTATGCCGTTGGTATTTTAATGGGAAGTGTGTTGAGTTTATAGGTTGCTTTGGGTAGTATGGACATTTTAGTGATGTTGATTCTTCCAATCCATGAACATGGTATGTTCTTCCATCTGTTTATGTCTTCCTCTAGCTCTTTTTTCAACGTCCTGTAGATTTCTGAGTAGAGATCTTTTACCTCTTTAGTTAAGTTTATTCCTAGGTAGCTTAATTTTTTTGGTGCGATGGTAAGTGGGATTGTTTTTATAATCTCTCTTTCTGAAAGTTCACTATTGGTGCATAGAAATGCTCAGATTTCTTGGGCTTAATTTTGTATGCTGCTACATTGCCAAATTCATGTATTAAGTCTAGTAGCTTTTTGATGGAGTCTCTAGGGTTTTGTATGTATAATATCATGTCGTCTGCAAGTAAGGACAGTTTTGCTTCCTCTTTTCCAATTTGGATGCCTTTTATTTCTTCTTCTTGCCTAATTGCAATGGCTAACACTTCCAGTACTATGTTGAACAATAGTGGTGAGAGGGGGCATCCCTGTCTTGTTCCTGTTCTTAGGAGAAATGGTGTTAGTTTTTGTCCATTGAGTATGATGTTGGCTGTGGGCCTGTCATATATGGCTTTTATTATGTTGAGGCATGCTCCTTCTACTCCCACCTTACTGAGAGTTTTTATCAAAAATGGGTGTTGAATTTTGTCAAATGCTTTTTCTGCATCAATTGATATGACCATGTGGTATTTTTCTTTCAATTTGTTTATGTGATGTATCACGTTTATTGATTTGCGGATATTGTACCATCCTTGCATCCCTGGGATAAATCCTACTTGGTCATGGTGTATGATCTTTCTGATGTACTGCTGGATCCGATTTGCTAAGATTTTGTTGAGGACTTTGGCATCTATGTTCATGAGGGATATTGGCCTGTAATTCTCTTTCATTGTGTTGTCTTTACCTGGTTTTGGTATTAGGGTGATGATGGCTTCATAGAATGAGCTTGGAAGTGTTCCTTCCTTTAGAATTTTTTGTAGTAGTCTGTGGAGGATAGGTTTTAGTTCTTCCTTGAATGTTTGGTAAAACTCCCCTGGGAAGCCGTCTGGTCCTGGGCTTTTGTTTGATGGAAGCTTTTTGATGACTGCTTCAATTTCTTCCCTAGTTATTGGCCTGTTGAGATTTTTAGATTCTTCCTGATTGAGTTTTGGAATGTTGTATTTTTCTAGGAATTTGTCCATTTCCTCCAGGTTGTCTAGTTTGTTGGAGTAGAGCTGTCCATAGTATTTTTTAACAATCATTTGTATTTCTGTGGGTTCTGTTGTGATTTCGCCTCTATCGTTTCTGATTTTGTTTATTTCGGTCCTCTCTCTTTGCTTCTTGGTGAGTCTGGCTAGAGGTTTGTCAATCTTGTTTATCTTTTCAAAGAACCAGCTCTTAGTTTCATTGATTTTCTGTATTATTTTTTTGGTCTCTATGTCATTTATTTCTGCTCTAATCTTTATTATGTCCTTCCTTCCACTCACTCTGGGTTTTTTTTGTTGCTCTCCTTCTAATTCTTTGAGTTGAAGAGTTAGATTTTTTACTACCATTTTTTCTTGTTTTTTTGAGATAGGCCTGTAGAGCTATAAACTTCCCTCTCAGGACGGCTTTCATTGTGTCCCATAGGTTTCGGATTGTTGTGTTTTCATTGTCATTAGTTTCCAGGATGTTTTTAATTTCTTCTTTGATCTCATTGGTAACCCAATCAATATTTAATAACATGCTATTCAGCTTCCAGATGTTTGAGTATTTTGGGTTGTTTTAATTGTAGTTTATTTCTAATATTATGCCATCGTGGTCTGAGAAGATGCTCTTCATGAGTTCAATCTTCTTGAATTTGGGGATACTCTGCTTGTGACCCAATATATGGTCTATTTTTGAATATGTCATATGAGCACTTGAGTAGAATGTATATTCCGTGGCTTTGGGGTGAAGTGTTCTGAAGATGCCTATTAAGTCCGTCTCATCTAGTGAGTCATTTAGAATTGCTGTTTCTTTGCTGATTGTTTGTCTAGAGAACTTATCCAGTGCTGTCAGTGGTGTATTAAAGTCCCCTACTATGATTGTATTGTTATCGATCTCTCCTTTGATATCTTCCAGGAATTTTTTTTATGAATTTGGGTGCTCCTGCATTGGGTGCATATATGTTTACCAGGGTTATATCTTCTTGTTGTATTGATCCCTTTAGTATTATGAAGTGGCCTTCCTTATCTCTTGTTATGGCCTTCACTTTGAGGTCTATTTTGTCCGATATAAGTATTGCTACCCCAGCTTTCTTTTCCTTTCCATTTGCCTGAAAGATATTTTTCCATCCTTTCACTTTCAGTCTGTGTGAGTCCCTTCTAATGAGGTGGGTCTCTTGTAGACAGCAGATGTATGGGTCATGTTTTTTAATCCATTCAGCCCCTGGATGTCTTTTGGTTGGAGCATTTAGTCCATTTACATTTAAAGTTATTATTGAAAGGTACTTGTTTGTAGCCGTTTCTTTTTTTTGTGTGGCTGTTTTCTTTCTGAGCTTTTTATTTCTTCTTTTTACACCAGTCCCTTTAGCATTCCTTGCACTGCTGGCTTCGTGGTGATAAACTCCCTTAGCCTTTTTTTGTCTGTGAAGCTTCTTATTTCCCCTTCAAGTTTGAATGATAGCCTTGCTGGATAGAGTATTCTTGGATTCAGTCCTTTGCTTTGCATCACTTTGTAAATTTCCATCCATTCTTTTCTGGCCTGATGTGTTTCTGTTGAGAAATCATTTGATAATCTAATGGGAGATGCCTTGTATGTAACTTTCTGTCTCTCTCTTGCAGCCTGTAACATTCTCTCTTTGTCCCGAACATTTGCCATGGTAATTATGATGTGTCTTGGTGTGGGTCTTTTCGGATTCACCTTGTGTGGGACTCTGTGGGCTTGTGTGACTTTTTTCTTCCCCACCTCAGGGAAGTTTTCTGATATTATTTCTTCGAATCGTTTTTCTAATCCTTGTTCATCTATCTGTTGTTCTGGCACCACTATTATTCGTATGTTGTTTCGTTTCATGTTGTCCCAAAGCTCCCTTAGGCTCTCCTCGTGTCTTTTAATTTTTTTTTCTCCAATTGCAGTACATTTTGGGTGTGTTTTGCTTCCTTGTCTTCTAATTCACAAATTCGGTCCTCCACTTCTCCTAGTCTACTGTTGATACTTTCAGTGGTGTTTTTTATTACAGCTATATCACTCTTCATTTCTTCTTGGGTCTTAAGTTGTTGATTTTTTAATCTGTTCCTACTAGCTTCTTCCATATGTTATTGAATTTTTTCATCTGTTTCTTCTTGCTTCTTGCATAGGTAGTTGAATTTTTCATCTGTTTCTTCTAGCTTCTTGCAGAATTAGGGGATAAGGAAGAAAGAAGAGAAAAAGATAAAAGAGATAAAAGAAAAGAAAAGAAAAGTAGGGAAGAAAAAAAGAGTGCAAAAATGAAATTTGTTAAAAAGAGGTGGATTGAAAAGAGAAAAAAAAGAGCGAAAAGAGAGAATGAAGTAGAAGATGGGAAGAGGCTATGTGTATGAGGAGAAAACTCCTATAGAACTGCCACTAATTCCAACAAATTCCAGCAACAGCTCCCTGGAGAGGAATGCAAACTAGAAACAACCAATAATATCAAGAGAGGCAAGGGAAAACAGAAGCACAAAAATAACCGGCGGGGGGCAGGGGGGGGCGGGGCGGAGGAGGGAGGGGATAAAACAGCAGAATAAAAGAAAAAGCAAAAGAAAAACAGCCTCACAACCAGTCCTAAAAAGCACACACACACACACAGACACAAAAAAACAAACAACAACAACAACAACAAAAGCCAATATACTAAAAAATCAAGCAAACAGCAACAAAACAATAGAAAGATAAAAGAAGAAAAAAAAATTTGGATAGTGAAGAAAGATAAGGGATATGTGTATAAGGATTTAGAGCAGTGGATTGGAAATAGGATATATAAGTAGGATGAAATTTTGACTGGACGTAAACAGAAGGAATAGGGAAAATCTAAAGCAGGAATAGGGTAAGAGAAACAGGACAACAAAAGGGGAAAAGTGAGGGAGAGGGTTTTAGCATAGAGGTAAAATTGAGGTAGGGAAAATTGATGTTAAAGGAATGATGAAAATAGAATAGAGAACACTAATACCCAAATAAAATAAAGAGAAAATAAAATGGCACTTTAAAAAATGGTAAAATGGTAGCAGTAATAATACTGGTTAAAAATAAAAATGTAGTAATTAAAAGGGTAAAATCAGGTGATGGAAAAAGAAGAACAAAAATTGGTTTCTTAGTTAAAAGGTGAAAAAAGAAAAAAGAAGAAAAAAAATTGCAGTAGTGAAGGTCCTTCGGTTCTTCTACTCGTCAGTCTGGCTCGCCTTAGTCCTGTCAGGTATTCAGGAGAGTGTTGAATTTCCCTGTGATACACTGTTCCTCTGTGTTGTAAACCACAGTCCTGATTTTAAAGCAGGCCGTATTTGTGTCCCAGACTGCCTTAACTTGTATTTAGCTAAGAGTCAGATTGTGGCTCAGCCTCTGGGTGGCAGTGTTTTTGGGTTGGCCTCTGAGGCTATAGGGCCTCTCTGTCCAGTAGCTTGGGTTTATCGTCTCTATTGCACTTAAAACTGGTGTGGGGAAGTCCACTGCCCAGAGCTGCTTCCTTAATAGTTACCCGCTCTGTGTTGTTGCTGGGATTGAAAATCCCTCTATAGGCCAGACCCTGTTAACTCCCAGGGACTGATCCGATTATTTAGTACTTGATCTCATTCAGGGTGGAATCTGGGTGTGGCTGTGCTCCTTGCCTTGGGGCTGGGGAGAGGAGTCTCACTCCCTGGAGAGAATGGCTGCCCCAGTCCTGGGCTCAGGGGTGTCTCAGCACTCAATTCGCTGCCACCTCTCCCGGCCCCCGACCCTCTCCTCAGTCTCTCCCCAGATTCCACTAGTCCGCACCTTCTCCCTCTCTTCAGCACAGGTGAGTGTCTGTATCCAAAATGTCTTATGAACTGGATTCAGTGAAAACAAACAAACAAACGCTGGCCGCGGAAATCAGGAAGGCTTAGTTTCTATAAGCTCTTCTCTGACCGGCACTGCATGGTCTGGTCAGCTCTTCAGGCTACCCAGATTAGGCTCAGTCCTCCGTGAACACAGAACCCAGATCTCAAATCCCCTGACGCCAGGAATCCCGTGGATCTCCTTTCCCCAGTCAGGGGCTGTGCCTGGCCCAAGGGTCACGGCTGTCTGCCATGTGGTCTCCCTCCGACGCTCTGGGCTCAGGGGTCTGGCAAACATTCCTGCCCAAGTTCCTAGGGTTTTTTTTTTTACCTTTCCAGGGGAGTTCTGCCCTTCCCGGCTGCAAACCCTCTCACCACTCTATGTGTTTGTATGATTGTTTATGTGTGTATACACACGTGTGTGTCTGTGTGTGTGTGTGTGTGTGTGTGTGTGTGTGTGTGTGTGTGACAGACCAGGGTCAGCTGCACAGCGCACAGAGAACATTGAGTAGCCTCCAGACTCAGGCTGTCTGCCTAACTTCACACACCTGCCCCACCCCCACTGCCCATGGCATCCTGGGCCCTTTCGCTCACCCTTCAGTGGTTGAGGTCCCACACTAGCTCCTTGCACCTGGTCAAGAGCTTGGGACCTGATTGCCTGTGGGTTCCCCATAGCAGCCAGGGCCTTTCTGAGCTGTACATGCTGCCCACAGTAGTTGGGCTGGCACCTGCCCATTAGTGGACCAGACTCTCTCCTCTTCATTTCCCTCTCTCCCACGGCCTCACCCAGAATTCCCTGAACAAAGTTTGACACATCAGAAGTGCTCAGTCAGAGGTTCCCAGCTCACTCCACGTCCCTTTGGTGAAATCAGCTTAGCCTCTAGTGCAGTGGTTCTCAACCTTGGCTGCACATTAGAATCACCTGGGCATCTTTTTCAAATCCTGATTTCTGGGCCTCATCCTCCAGAAATTCTGTTTCTTTGTTATGCGGTGGGGCTACAACATTAGTAACAAACAGAATTTCTGGAGGATGAGGCCCACAAATCAGGATTTTAAAAAGATGCCCAGGTGATTCTAATGTGCAGCCAAGGTTGAGAACGACTGCATGGGGGAAACTCTGAATCACTCTTTCCTCTCACAGGAATCCTTTGGTTTATGGAAGGAAAAAACGTCTCAATGTTTCTCTAGTGGTTCCCAGCGCTCCTTGACTTTGGGGAATCTTTTCAGGCCCAGTAAATGTAGCTCCTTTGGAGTTTGTGGAACTGGAAAAGCAGGCTGTACTGTCCAACCTGAAGCAGAAGTACCCAACTGCACTTTCAAACCCCAGGTGGTTACTGGAGCCCATACCCAGGAAAGGGGGAAAGGATATCTTCCTGGTAGGAATCCCACAGCACCTGTCCCCTAGGGGCAGGAGGACTCCACAGGAAGTTCACTGAGAATCCAGCAGAATCATGACCATCAACGGGCCATCATGCCGCAGATGTAGAACTGAATTGGCACCACCGTGGAGATCACTACCCACCATCTGCTGTTCAACTAAACAGATTGCTGTGCCCAGAAGTAGGCGACTGTCCTCGTGAGATGCCTCTCTGAGCTCATTGACTGTCTCAAGGACTCTGAGCTTTAGGGAAAAGGGAAAGCTGCTAGGAAAGATCTTGGTGCTATCACTCATTTTGGCCCTGCTTATTCCTGCAATGTACAAAGAGAAATGTTTTAGGAGAATGGGTTAGTGTTTAGGACTCCCTTATACAGTCTCCCCCTCTCTGTGTGGTCAAACTCCGAGAACACTTCAGGAGCACCCAGGTGTCATTGTGGGAGGTCTGGGAGCGGGCACTGAATGACTGCCATTGCCAGAGGGTGACCAGCAGGGATGAGCTCATTCACCTTGAGGGAGACACCAGACTTTGAAAGAAAACACCTGTCTGTCCTGGCCAGTGACTGGTCTGCTGTAAAAGTCTCCCTTGGCTCATGAGGGCCTGTATTACACATGTTGTATCACTACCTCGTGACACAAGAACAGATCTGAAGTACAGCTCTGATGGAAAAGTGATGGGTAGAGGTTTTGTTTTTTGTTTGTTTGTTTGTTTTTTTCTGTGTGAGCAATCTTTATTTGGGTCCCTACCAGCAGGGTTAGTAATGGTTGTTACTGGTGAGGATGATGGGCTTTCTCCCATACGTTGACTGGAATGGCCCATCTTCTGAGCCAGACTGCCTCTGTCATACACCGCTTAGCAGATGGAGTGGCCAGGTTCTAGGTGGACCTCTCTTCAAGGCCCCTGGAACTTGGGCTAGAGATACTCAGATGCTGATCAGAAACTTCCTGGCATCATAGGGGGGCCCGTGAGTAAAGACCCTCCTGTTTCAAGTTGCATGACTAATGTAAGGTGATTCCACCAAGGTCAGGAGCCAGGCACATCTGTCTCCTGTCCAGTAGGCAAGGCTCAGGGGACCAGATCTTCCTGGGCTTGCCTCAGGACTAACTAGCCAGTTCCTTGTCTGAGTATGTGAAAAGGAAAGAGGACAATGGGAACAAAAGCCTGTCCAGGCCAGGATTTCTAGTCTCCTCAGGCTCATCTGACGAGATGTGTGGCACGGAAACAGAAGAACACGGACTCACAAATATCATTGTGCTGTTTATTTTCATTCATGGAGTTTTGCCTTTCTTTATTAAAGCCTACATGGATTCGTGGGTACAAACTGGTGATTGTTTTCTGTCACCTGTGATCTTATAGGCCTGCATTGCCCTTGAACTGCTCACAGAGTGAACAGTTGCCATATACGGAGTCCTCCCCCTCCTAGTCTTTATCAGGTTCCTTGGACTGGGTCATGACTGAAAGGTCAGCCATTTCCAGGGTTCAACCCCAGCAGGTCCAGGGGTTCCCAACGGCATAGACGGAGTCGGCGAAGAAGGAAGGACACGGAGACAGTGTTCAGTTGATCAGCAGCCTAGCCAGGATCTCCAGCCAAGTTCTGGTCAGGATCTCCAGAGAGGTTCTGGTGTTTATTGTCTTGTTACATCAGTATTAATACCAGTTGATTTTAATCCTGTCAATTTCTATTACAAAGGTTAGGGCGTTTCTTATCTCCATTCCAGGGAGTAAAGATTATGTAGCTTAAGCATGATTGTTTGTTGTTAAAGTGATTAACTACCCGCCTGGCACTTAGTTAAGGAGTTTCATCCCCTCCCTAACTTCAGGGAAAAATCCCTACCTGGGGAAACAACCTTTCTCGGAGAGGTGACCCTGGTTAAAACACACAGCGCTAAGGGGAGCAAACATATTAAGAACAGTATGCTATATACGCCAGGTCCCTTGAAACATATGCTGTGCAGATGTTTCTTTCCTGCAGCGACTGTGTCAAGCAGCAAGGATGGACCGGCTTCCGGCAAATTCCCCCTTTTTTATTTTTTAAATGATAGTGCATGCAAATCAGTGGCCACCTCTCAGATTGGGCCGTTTAAAACTCGGGAGAAGACTGGCAAGCAATGACAGTGAGCATAACTATAAACATAGTGGATGGATTGCACAAGGAGCCCCATTCCTGTAGAAGGTTGCCGGCCTCTTCAGTCAAGGGATTACAGCTGTCCTCAAGTTGTGGGTTTGATTGTCTTTGTTGGTCTGGCTAGCGGGCGGCATCACTGGCGACAGGCTTCCCGAAGCGTCAGCAAGTTGAAGGGCTGCATCAATGGGTCCATCAGGGCCGTGGTTGATGGTGGTGTCGATGTCCGAGGAGGAGTAAGCTGTGCCCTCTGGATCCAGCTGATATGGAAAATGGAGGGTAGTAGAAAAAGAAGAGAAAGCAAAAGAACTACAAGGCATGGAAGTGTTTAGAAAAAAGAGGGAGAAGAAAGGGAAGAAGGCAGCATCCTGACACAGCCCTTTCCTGCAGCTTCCCCTTTCCCTGTGGTCCCAGGTAGAAATGGGAAACAAGTCCTGTTGCAGTGAGAGGGCAGCTGCTGTCAGCCAGTCTCTGTCTTTACCTGGGTCCCGATCTGAGCTGGGCATGGGAAGCAGGAAGCAGCCATGGGGACAGGAGACCTTCCTCAGAAGGGGCGAGTGTTCAAGCCCCTGCACCATTGGGGAGGGGGGTCTGTGCCCCACCTTTGTTGCACCCCAAGTTTTCTCCTACTGGCCCCCGACTGTGCCTGTCTTAGGTTGCCCCACCCTGTGGAGTCTTACCCGTCGTTGACTACCAGCCATCTCTGGGCCAAGTAGGGTGATGTGAGGTTCAATTTTGTCTCCTTGATAGCCTATGTCCCTCTGGCCTCCATGCCCAGCAACTGCCTTTGGATTCCCTCGCCTGCTGGCGGGGCTCTGGCATTGATCATAGGGAACTCAGGTTTCTTCTCTAGAGAGGGCCCAGCTTACGCCATTGGGCCAGAGACAGATCCATGGTACCAGCCACCACGAGGCTTCAACCTCAGCATGAACAGAGAGCTCAGGCAACAGCTATGGGCAATTGGATTGTAAGAAGAGGGTCCCTCTTGGCACAAGGGTAAGAGGCGCCAATATAGGACAAAGGAGAGTCCTGGAACAGGGCTTTCTCAGCCCAGGATGTCAGGCTCTTGGCACAAGACAACTCCATGTATGGGGCATATACCAAACACCCCTAGTCACGGCATAAAAGGGAGGTGCCCTTCCTGGAACAGTAGGGTAGGGAGATTCTAGAAAACGCTGTGTTCAGCAAAGAAGGAGAAAGGCCAAAGAACCAGCAAACAAGTAGTTAGATTTTTAAAAAAGGAAAAAGGAAAGGAGATGTGGGGCAAAGCTGGGACATGTGGAAAGACAAAACGGAGGCACATGTGATCCTCCCAATGGACAGATTGTTCCAGCTCAGGGCTGCACAGCTGCTGCAGACGGGCACTGGTCAGGCGTGCTATGATGAGGCAGAGATGGCGGGCGGTGAGAAATAAGGTCGGACTAGACGGTCTGGAATCCACACAGGTGAGTCTGCGTCCTGTGGAAATATACAAGCATATCCTCTCCCCTGGGTTAAAAGTACATCAGGTCCCTTCCAGGCTCCTGTAAGCAAGTCTCTCCATTTGATGAGGGCTTTAGGTTTAGTTAGATCAGGGTTCCAATGCCTGTGCATTGGGGAATTTCCCTCAGAATCTACATTTCGTATATTAATTACAAATAGAGTATGTTGTAGAACATGATGAGGAGAGGAATATTTAAACTCATTTTCTTGTAATATTTTGTAACAGGAGTAAATCAAACACCGCTGGGGCTATATAATAGAACTCCCATTTGAGATAAGATATCTCTTCCCCCTAATGTAAAGGAGATAGTTGTAATTACATAGGGACAGAATGTTTCTGAATGTTGATCTTCATCAGCGCAAGTTAAAATCTGAGAACTCTTTTTTACATTAGATGCCTTGCCTAGTCCTACTAGGGAAGTGGAGGTGGTGTGCGTGGGCCATGAAGAGGGCCAATCCTTCCCTGCTATGCAGGAAATATCTGCTCCTGTATCCAATAGACCTTCAATTGGTTTTCCCTGAATTTGTAAAAATTTTGTAGGTCTAGTAGCATGGATTTCTTGTATCCAAAATGCTGCATCACTAGATCCAAAGCCTCCGGCCCCTCTAGCTTTCTGAGTAACAGCTGTCCCTCTTTTATGTATTGGTAACAGGATTAATTGGGCAATTCTCTGGTTGGGCTGAATCTGTATAGTTGTGGTGGGTGGGGAAAGTAAAATCTGTATTTCGCCTGTGTAGTCTGCATCAACAACTCCTGGGATGACTAAGATCCCCTGTAACGAGGTGGAGCTCCGTCCTAATATTAAACCTACGGTTCCCTCAGGCAGCGGCCCAGACACTCCTGTAGGAATGGCTGCTACTGGCGAGTCTGGGGTTAGTATTGTGTGGGTGGTTGAGTGGAGGTCCAATCCTGCACTGCCTGGGGTTGCCCTGAAGAGGTCACTGACTGATTGAAATTTGCAAAGGGGTTGAGGGTTGATGCCCCTATTATTGCAGGGGCCTGGGGCTGGCCCCTTCTCAAGTTTCCCAATTGAGGTGATGGGATATAACCTCCTTGGGAGCTATTTGTAGAGTTGAAAGGCCGACCATTTTTATGGTATCTTGATCTACATTCCTTTGCCCAATGGAATCCTTTCTGACATCGGGGACAAACGGTTTTTGGAGGATTAATATTATTCCCTAATGTATTTCCAGGCTGTGGAGGAGCTTGCCATCTGGCCTGAGTATTATTATTTTTATTTGGGCATTCTCTGCTAAAGTGCCCAGATAAGCCACAAGAGTAGCAGTTCATATTTCTTTTATTACCTGTACTATTGCTGGCTTGTCCTATACCCTGTACATATTGAGGGTATGTCTCCCCTTTGAGAGCTGCAGCTATAGCTACACCCTGTATAAATGCTGGACTTACATCAGCACACTGTTTTATAAAATCCTTTATAGTTCCTGTTCTGAGAATCAGCCTTAATAAAGCCTGACAGGTATTATTAGCATTTTCAAAAGCCAGTTGTTTGATTAGGATATCGGCTGCCTCTTTGTTATTGATTACTCTCTTGACTGCCTGCATGAGGCGAGAAAGGAAATCCTGATATGGTTCCTCGACCTTCTGTTTAACCTCTGTAAGGGTGGTTGTTTTTCCTGCTGTATAAGGTAGGGATTTCCAGGCACTTACTGCACAACTGGTTACTTTGGTAAGTGCCTCTGTGGGCATATTCATTTGCTCCTCAGCCGTGTTAAAATCACCTTCTCCTAATATCATGTCTAGGGTTATTCCTTTTCTGGTTTTTTCGCTAGTGGCTACAGCTTTCTTAGCAAGATCTTCATATTCAGTTTTCCATAATAAGTAATCGCCTCCTGAGAGACAGGATTTACAAACCTGTGACCAATCATAAGGAGTCATCCATTTACTGGCTAGGGTTTCTACCAAGGTTTGTGTGTAAGGAGCTAGAGGTCCATATTCAGAGCAGGCCAATTTTAATTCTTTAAGTACTTTGTAAGGTATAGGCTCCAAGGTGGGGTTTCTATTCCCAACAGACTCATTCTCATATGTAACTGGGAAGCAGAGTGAGAATTCAAGATCTCCATTAGCTTCAGCTTCTCTTATCGCCCTTTGAAATTTAGACATGGAGCTCATAGGAGCCACAGGACCTGGTTTAGGCTTCCTTTCTAATTTGGGGAGCCTGTTTTGAATGGGAGGGCCTCTCTCCTCTCTACTGACTGGAAAGGACCAATGGTCATGTTTATGATACTTATTCTCCTCCCGATCAGTAGTCCTAGCTAAATTGCTTTTAGATTGAGCTTAAGACAATAATGATGTATCCTCTCTGGGTGGAGCCGGGGGACTATTTAAATTTTGAGAAAGTTCAACCGTTTTTGCCTCTGGTGCCAAGGTTTCACAAATTGAATTCCAGAGAGAAAAGGTATCTGCCGGGACCTTCTCAGATCCATGGTAGCTGTAATAGTTCTGTAATTGCTCTCCTACTTTAGTCCAAGTTTCTAAATTAACAGTTCCATCCTCAGGAAGCCATTGACATACGTCTTCTATAAAACTTTCTGTCTGACTGGGAGTAACCTTAACTCCTCTGCTACCAAGCATAGGCGTTAAAAGATTAATACAGAGTCTTTTTTCTTTAGACTCAGTATGACCCATCCTGTCAATCTAAGTTCTGTACTAACTACCCGCTTACCCTACTTATTCTCTATGGGGGGGGGGGGGTCTGCAGCACCCTATGGTGCAGTCCTATCCGTCCCAAGTACGGGGGGGACTTACCTAAGGGTCCCTGTTCGGGCGCCAGATGCCGGGGTCCAACCCCAGCAGGTCCAGGGTTTCCCAAAGGCGTAGACGGAGTCGGCGAAGAAGGAAGGACAGGGAGACAGTGTTCAGTTGATCAGCAGCCTAGCCAGGATCTCCAGCCAGGATCTCAGCCAAGATCTGGTCTGGATCTCCAGAGAGGTTCTGGTGTTTATTGTCTTGTTATATCCGTATTTATACCAGTTGATTTTAAACCTGTCAATTTCTATTACAAAGGTTAGGGCGTTTCTTATCTCCATTCCAGGGAGTAAAGATTATGTAGCTTAAGCATGATTGTTTGTAGTTAAAGTGATTAACTACCCGCCTGACACTTAGTTAAGGAGTTTCATCCCCTCCCTAATTTCAGGGAAAAATCCCTACCTGGGAAACAACCTTTCTCAGAGAGGTGACCTTGGTTAAAACACACAGCGCTAAGGGGAGCAAACATATTAAGAACAGTATGCTATATACGCCAGGTCCCTTGAAACATATGCTGTGCAGATGTTTCTTTCCTGCAGCGACTGTGTCAAGCAGCAAGGATGGACCGGCTTCCGGCAAGCCATCACCATATAAATACCAGGTGTTGTTCAAATACATCATCAAATCATATAGTGTGTGATTTAGGGGGCTAGAGGTCAGAGCCCCTGTGCCATCCATTCAGGCAATAGCAGGGGAACAAGCATGCCATTCCCATATATGCCCTCCCCACTTGGACCACCTGCCTCACTTTCACACCTGACCTCAATGGCACTGTTCATGAGCAGCAGAACTGAGAACTTGAATGAGCAGGTGGCACTCGGTCCCTGCGGATTGCGTGATTTCCTTTTGCTCAACTTCTTCAATGCCTTTTTCATGCTGAATTCTTTCTTCCTGAGTGTCTGCTATGGGGCAGCCTCTTGTTTCTCTGCGGAGGAGTTGAGGTGGTATCTGGCCAAGTATGATTCATCTGGTTTCCTTTTGTCTTGATGTTCTGGACGAGCCAAGGTTTGTCTTTCTGGAATTGCTGTTTCTGTACACCTGAAACAACATTAATTCAGTAATTCTGGGAGGAAAAATATATCTACTTGATATTAACTGGCTTCTCAGAATCTTTAGTCATCCCTGCAGGTTATGTCTAAGGGGGTTACAGTTTCATATGGAAATCTGTACTTTCTCACCTTTGGAAAAATACTATCTCATGTGAAAAAGAGTTATCCCCTGAAATGAAACCCTTTCAATATATCATTCTTCTGCGCCTACTAAGAAGATGTTTGAGTAACAGAGAACATGGGACATGGGAGGACTTTCTACTTTACCATCATCCTGTTCCCTGGAGAACTGCCTGGGCATATTTTGCTGAATCCGATTCAGCAAGCGGATGGATGAACGTCTTCAGGCTGTCAGATTCAAGGACTTGCTCCTTGCCCCTTCGGCAAAGAACCTCACATTGGAAAAGATCTTTCTCAGTTATCCTGGGGTCTCCAGCATCATTCCAGTGCACAGACATGGAGGCATCATCCTCCACTATCCCCCAAAGCATTCTTGGGAAGGACAGTCCCAGAAGGTCATTGTTTCCTTCCAATTTGGCAGCATGTTGGCTTGGGTCCTCTGGTTATAGGTTGTCTTGGCACCCTGCTTGGTACCTGTGTCTCTCCAACACCTGTGATAGGATCAGCTTGTCTCCGTGCATCTCATGGGTACTCGGACTTGGCATGGAGATGCTCTACATTAAAAAGCATTGACTACTCTAATCCTATCCCTGAGCAGGGGGGTCACAGCACGGATGCCCAATATATACTGCCCTCCAAATTCTTGAGCAGGGGTGGGCAAACTTTTTGACTCGAGGGCCACAATGGGTTCTTAAACTGGACCGGAGGGCCGGAACAAAAGCATGGATGGAGTGTTTGTGTGAACTAATATAAATTCAAAGTAAACATCATTACATAAAAGGGTATGATCTTTTTTTTTTTTTTTTATTCATTTCAAACGGACTGGATCCGGCCCGCGGGCCACAGTTTGGCCACAGCTGTTCCAGAGTCTCAGCCATGGGGCCACCAGATGCTTAAGTCATGTGATTTCCCAAAGATGGCTCACAGCTGCTCTGGAATTTCTGCCTGGATAAGTGTAGGGGAGTGGATGTGTATAGGGCCCCCAGGTTCTCTCTTTCCAAAAAGTACAGAAAAATTGGGTTCAGGTTACCAGAAAGAACTCTCATCTGCTGCCAGGGAGATTGTTTCTTGTTGATAGTTCACTGGATGTGTTGAGAGGTCATGAGTCTATCTCTCTTTCATCCCTAGAGAGGGAGAGGCCTATTGATGGCCTCTTTGATAGCTCAAGGTCAAGGCCTTGGTTAGTCCTAGCTTGGCTACCACCAAGAATGCCGGGGTCAGATGGGCCCCTGGGGGACTGTACCTCCCAGAAAATGGTGGTTGGCCCCATCTCAGCAGGTAGCCCCCCTGTCCAATGCACCCTCCACAAGCATGCTTCTTTGGTCTCTTCCAGCTACTCTTGCTGGTTGCTGGGTCCTGCTCACATGAGCCCAAACTAAGAGTCCTGCTTTATTACCCCGGGTCAAGTTCTCCTTAGAGTAGCGTGTGTTCCTGTATAGGTGGGGTTACAAGCAGTGTCACCTTTCCACAGTACCCTTCTATCTCCCTTTTTAGAGTATTAAGACCAAAGTTGGTAGTTAGACCACCTCAAACAGATAGAGAACATGGATCACAAAAACCACTGTAGTATCCTCTCCTCTGTGGTGAAGATGACTTGAATTTGACTTTTGTCACATCCCACACCCAGGATCTCATCTATGTTCAAGTACATAGTTATGATTATTTTCATATCTGCTTCATTCAGTCACGGCTACCTAAACATGTTGGAATTTTCCTTTTTAGTGAGTCTGTGTCCTTGTCCCATGAGCCCTTGTCCCATGCCTTGCACTAAGTGGTGTAATTTGTGCTCTCTGAGGGTCCATCCTTTGTTTCTAAAAGTGGAGTACAAAGGCATTTGGGAACAGAATCCCCCAAAGTGCCCCTAGCCTAAGGACTGGATCCTTAATGGAGCCCCTGGGTGAGGAGTGGGCAAACTTTTTGACTCAAGGGCCACAATGGGTTCTTAAACTGGACCGGAGGGCCGGAACAAAAGCATGGATGGAGTGTTTGTGTGAACTAATATAAATTCAAAGTAAGCATCATTACATAAAAGGGTACCGTCTTTTTTGTTTTTAGTTTTATTCATTTTAAAGGGGCCGGATCTGGCCCGCGGTCCGTAGTTTGCCCACGGCTGGTCTAGATTCAGGCTCAGTCCATGGTCTCTGTGCCTCTAAACAGGATTACAGAGCATTCATGCACAAAGTCAGTATATTCTTGGAGGATATGCCCTAGAGCAACAGTTCTCAACCTGTGGGTTGCGACCCCTTTGTGGGTCGAAAGACCCTTTCACAGGGGTCTCCTAAGACCATCAGAAAACACATATATAATTACATATTGTTTTTGTGATTAATCACTATGCTTTAAGTATGTTCAATTTGTAACAATGAAAATACACCCTGCATATCAGATATTTACATTACGATTCATAACAGTAGCAAAATTATAGTTATGAAGTAGCAACGAAAATAATTTTATGGTTGGGGGTCACCACAACATGAGGAACTGTATTAAAGTGTCACGGCATTAGGAAGGTTGAGAACCACTGCCCTAGAGGATAGGTGTTGGTGGGTTCAGGGTGGGGGTGGGGGGCTCCTAGTGTCTCTGGAAAAGCAGCCAGCTCCTTTTAGTTGCCTACCAAACATTGTTTCTTAAATGAGTTCTTTAAAGGCTGAAAAGATTTCCTTGTGCACTTTGCTAGCTCATGCCTCTACCGATTACTTATATGAAGGGACTTGTCCATTTTGTGGGAGGGAAATTGGAGAGAGGGTTTGGAAACCACAATCTGGAATTTGGTGGAGAGAGGGTGTTTATTTGTTATGATTAAGGCACCCTTGCATCCCAAGGCTTCTGTAGGACCATTAGCTAATGTTCTTTGAAGCAAGAGCAACTGAATTTCCACTGAGGTGAAGAATCTAGAACATCAGGCTCATCTTTTCCTTTGAAGATGAAATACCCACTTTGCTGACTTCCGTGGAGTTGAAGAAAGCCATTATGAAACTGGCCTTCCTCAATTAAGTCTGCTGGGTCCCAGAAATTCACCCATTGGTACCCTGGTCACCAGTCAGACAGTCTCTATTAGGCAACATGTTCAGGACCCTTTGAGAAAGGAGAACAAACCTAGAGGAATCACAATACCTGATATCAAGCTATGCTATAAGGCCATTGTAATCAAAACAACTGGTAATGACAGAACAGCAGGCATATGGATCAATGGAACAAAACAGAGAGCCCAAAAATCAACCCACACCTACAGTGTGAACTGATATTTGACAAAGGGGGCAACAGCATACAATGAGGTAAAGACAGTCTCTTCATTAGTAAATGGTATTGGGAAACTTGGATGGGTACATGTGAAACAATGAAATAAAACCACCAACTTATACCATTCAGAAGAATACATTCAAAATGAATAAAAGACTTAAATGTAAGTCATGAATCCATAAAAATCCTGGAAGAAAACATAGGCAGTACAATCTCAGACATCACACATAGCAATATTTTTTGCTGATATGTCACACAGGGCAAGGGAAATAAAGGAAAATATAAACAAATGGGACTACATCAAACTAAAAAGCTTCTGCACAGCAAAGGGTACTGGCAACAACATGAAAAGAGAAGCCTCTGCATGGGAGAACATATTTGCCAAAGATACATCTGATAATGTGTGAATCTCCAAAATATATAAAGTACTCATACAGTTCAACCAAAGAAGACAAACAATGCAATTTAAAAGTGGGCAGAGGTCTTGAGTAGATATTTCTCTAAAGAGGACATACAAATGGATGAGACAAGAAAAAATGCTCAATTTCACCCATCATCAGAGATATGCAAATTCAAATGACAGTGAGGTACCACCTCACAACTACCAGAATGGCTACCATCAATAAATCAACAAACAAAAAGTGCTAGTGACGATGTGGAGAAAAAGGAACGCTTGTATACTATTAGTCGAAATACAGACAGGTGCAACCACTATGGAAGACAGTGTGGAGTTTCCTAAAGTAATGAAACATAAAGCTGCCATTTGACACAGTGATCCCACTCCTAGGAATATATCTTAAGAAGCCTGAACCACCGATCACAAAGAATATATGCAGCCCTATGTTCAAAGAGCATTATTTACAACTAGAGGCCCAGTGCACAAAACTCGATCACCGTAGGGGGCGGCCCTCAGCCAGGCCTGCACCCTCTTGCAGTCCAGGACCCCTCACTCCTTACCACCCACCTGATTGCTGCTCTTTAGTGCCTACATGGAGGCGGGAGAGGTTGCTGCCACCACTGATGCACTCGCCACTGATGCACTGGCTGAACCGAGCTCCCCCTGTGGGAGAGCACTGACCAAGAGGGGATCAGCTCCTGCATTGAGTGTCTGTCCCCTAGTGGTCAGGGCACGTCATAGTGACTGGTTGTTCCACCATTCAGTCAATTTGCATATTAGGCTTTTATTATGTAGGATAGCCAAGAGCTGAAAACAGTGCAGATGCCCATCAATAGAAGGGTGAATAATAAAACAATGGTATATTTTCATAATGGAATACTACCTGGCATGAAAAGAGAAGGAATTCTTAACTTTTGAGACAGCATGTATGGATCTGGAGATTATTATACTCAGTGAAAGAAGCCAGTCAGAGAAAGAGAAAAACTATATGACCTCACTTATGTGTGGAATCTAGTGAACATTATCTGTCGAACAAAATAGAAACACAGGCATGAAGACATGGAACAGACTGACAGCGGTCAGAGGGGATGGGGGAGAGAGGGATTGGATGAAACTAACTGAAGGGATTAGCCAAAGAACATCCATGAACACAGATGGCAATGTGGTGAAGGCCAGAGGGTGCAGGGAAGACAGGTGCTATGTGAACAGGGTCAAAAGAAGGGAAAATATGGTATCTGTAATAGTGTCAAAATAAAATAAAAATTTCTTAAAAGTATATTCCTATTTACAGTTATCTCTTAATAGAAAATAAATAAGGGGCTATTGCTCTCAGATGGGATGGAGGGTGAGCTATGGGAGAGCAGGGTCATTCTGAAGGGAGTAGGGAGCCTCTGTGAAAGGTTAAGGGCAGGAGATTCTGTGCAGTCTTAAAAGGAGGCTGCACTGATAAGCAAGTCAGCAGATCATGATTCATGGATGGACAGGAGGCACCCAAGGGAAGACCAGGGGAAGGGTGTTGTCATGAGGGAAAATGCTGGGACGAGGTAGAAATCCTGGCCCAAGGAAGACTGAGATATCAATAAACCTCCGACAATCTCCAAATTATGCTTTATTCTCACTGTCACCTTCCTTCCTTAGGCCTGCTCTTGCCTGGGCCCCAGGGTTCTACTAATTGTCATCTGAAAGAGTTCATTCATACTTAGAGGACAGATTAATTGTGAGGCAGAAGGTGGGCCATGGGCTAGAAAGGCAGGAAATATCATGGACTCCTGATGAATTCAGGCAAGGGGTCAAGACTCCACGATGCCCCTTACTAGCCATGTATTCTTGGGAAAATTAGCAGGCCCAATGGGTATCAGGTTCTTCCTCTGTGAAGTAAGTGGGTCTGGTAAGCCCTGTCTTATAGGACTGCAGGGATGTGTGGAGTGTTTGTAAACCACCGTGCACAGTACCTGGTGGAGATTGAATCTGTAATGAATGGCAGTTATTTCTAATATCGTTTTTATCCCAGATACTTCCACTCTCGCCTCTGGCACTGTGATTACTTGTTTGTTATTAAGGTCATATTAGAGAATGTGCAGTTCAGTTGGGCATAGAACACACAGTCGGCCAAATAGGATACCCAATTCATGGATGTATGCTGACATTCAGGTGTGGGGAGCCTTCCCAGCTGGACACACACAAAGATGCCAAAAAGAGAATCTACTTACAACTCTTTCCCTCTGTCCAAGCTGCTCTTTCATCCAAACAAATGCTTTCATTCATTTCACCCCCACCCAAAATCTACCCCTTGATAATGATTGGCCAGAGTACACTCAAGATCATTAATATTAATCCCAATTAGGCTCTCCCAGGCCATTATTTTTCTCATGGCTCAGTAACTATTTCTGTAGAAATCTGTGCAAATGATGGGTATAACACACCTAGTGCTCATACTGTCCAATGGCACAGTGTCTGCGTGGCTCATGCCATGCACATCATTTTTTAATTAAGGTATTACATATGAGTCCTTATCCACCCATTGCCCTCCTCCAGCCCCCCACTCATGCCATCACCCCCCTGGCGTCTGTGTCCATTGGTTAGGCCTATATGCTTCATACAAGTCCTTTGGTTGATCTCTCCCCCTTACCTCCACCCTCCCCTACCTTCCCTCTGAGGTTTGATGGTCAGATCGATGCTTCTCTGTATTTGGATGTTTTTGTCCATCCATTTGTTGTTCATTATATTCCATATATAAGTGAGATCATGTGATAATTATCTTTCTCTGACTGGCTTATTTGGCTTAACATAATGCTCTCCAGTTCCACCATGCTGTTGCAACTACGCTGCAGTAAAAATGAAGGCCATTCAAAATTGAGTGCTGTTCCCTGGAGGCCCACCACCTCACCTGTTCTGTTACTTGTTTGTAAGATTTAGGGGACACCTAACCCCTTCCTTATATGATTTAAGCTCCTACACTATCATTCTGTGGGTGGGTGTGCCCTGCTTATGTTGGTGTCCCTACTACTAACACAGGATCTTCCAGAAGACATAGGCTCAGTGAATGTCTGGGGATTAAATGAACCACTGAGCAGGGGTCATCTTTATGCAGATGAAATCCCTCCACTTTCTTGCCGGAACCAAGGATCCTTAGATAAGTTGTTTCATGCAAAGACAGATGAGAAGAGATAAGAATCAAAAATTAACAACCGTTTGCTATTATTTTTCTATTTATTAACTCCATTGCATGTACTGCCGAGTTCTTACACATTTCCAAGGAAATCCTTTTATAATGCCATGTTATCTATTTTGGGATCACAAACTAGGATGGAAAGTGTCCCAATTTTGGTTATACAATAGCAAATCTCTTACTCTTGAGCTGGACATGTAGAAATATATAATGTGATCAATGTCATTTACAAACTCACATGCTAAAAGTTTATGAAACCTTCTATGAAAGGGACATTCAAAAATTTCCTTAAAAATCGCAAAATAATAAATCATAAATTTCTCAATCATAATAGGAGCCCACCTTTCCCTGGGCCTCACTATTAGTTTCTTCTCAACCATAGAGTTGAGAATTGGATGCACTTTGTGCCAAGCAAAAGAAGTTAATGCTCATGGGCCTGAAAAGTGCCTGGATTCAACTCTGGCTCAGGCATAGTGGTTGTAATTGTACTCAGGCCCTTCAAGCAGGGATGAAAGGGAATAGGGATCCCTGTCATTAACCCCGAGCACAAACTGGAGGGTGTTCAACATGGTAGTCTCTGCATGTGCTCGGGGACCCCACAGGAACTCATAGCATGCAGGATCACTATTGGGCACCTGGCGGTACAGCAGGTACTGTTCCTGGACCCAAATTTTGGTGATGAGCTCCCTGGGCTCCCCATAGAGCCAATGCTCCTTCCCATCATACACCCCTACAACATTCAGTGCTTCCCAGACTTTTTCCTCAGGGGCACAATCACCCTCTGAGGCGATCACCCACAGAACTGTGACCAGGAGGCCTGTGTTGGGATATCTGTGCCCATCGCTCACCATCCCATCATAGCTGAGCCACAAGGCAGTGGCCAGGACATAGGTGTGAGTACTGGGGTCCATTTCTTTCACAACAATACCAAAGCCCCACTGGATGCATTCAGTGGCTGCACTGAAGAGCTCAGGAAAGTGGTCCTGGTGCTCTTTGATGACACTACTCAGCATTTCTGCCTTGGTGGTCGGCTCCTTTGCACGATACTTAAGGAGTAGAAACTCCACCATTTCTATCATCTTCAAATGCAGTGCTTTGTGGAGCAAGGAATCGGCATCTTCATCAGGGCCTCCCTCAGTGTTTGGACCCTCCTCATCTTGGCTGCTGGAGCTCTCATCTTCAGCGTGTCTCCATGGAAAGGCTGCCATGGCATGGGGGAAGGCACTCTGAGGACTCTGGGGAGGACTTGGTGTCTCAGCAGCAGACACCTCCTCTAGGCTGTCTATAAACAGGACTGAGGGGGAGGAAGACCGAGAGGAGGAGAGAGACAGGGCCTCCTCCTCATCCTCCTCCTCCTCCTCCTCCTCCTCCTCCTCCTCCTCCTCCTCCTCCTGCATAGCCCAGAACAGCTCTTCTAACAACATGTCAGGGATCTCCATTGGGTCCAGATGGTCTTCCTCAGGCTTCCACGGCTCACTCATATGATGACCAGGCATGATGACTCATGCTCGAACAGTGACCGAGTGTGGGCAGAAGATGTGTGATGAGGACCCAAGGGCCTGGGGGAAGGGGTCTATGAGAGGCATGAGCTGCGAAACACACCCTAGGCGGCTCTGACAAAGGTGACTTCCTGGTCTCTCCTTTAGGGGTGTACATGGGCCTCACAGGGCTCACTCCTGATCAGCCTGCACACTAAGAGCCTTAAGTAGGAAGTGACATGACTACTCAGGGTATAGAAGGCACAGCACAGGGTTCTGTAGCTGACGGTGGGGTGAGGAAGTGTCAGCAATGTGGGGTCCCCTCTGACAGTGGTGGCGAGCCCATGGGGACATATTCATGGTCGGAACCTCACCTTAACTCCTAGCACTTCCCGGCCTCCTGCTGCTCTGTGACCTGAGAATATGTAGCATAAACCAAGGCCTTCACCTCCTTCTATCCGGGGGCTCTGCTGGTGGGAAAAACTGAGCAACTCAAGATGCACATGACAATAAAAGTTCTGGAACACCAATGCTGACAGGAGGGGCAGCAGGACTCTGTGAGGTCCGCTCTGTTGTGGATGGGAGGTTCCTCCTTGCATATGTAGGATCCTCACCTTTCCCCTGCCAGGGCCTGGCCCCTCATGGCCTTCTGCTGGCCTGAGGTCAAACTCTCAGAACAAGACCACACACACCTGACACTTGAGTGAAGAAAATGAGGGGGTCCCTCTCCCAGAGGATCAAGAAGGGGTGACTGAAGATTTGGGTCCATCTACGCTGGGTTAAGGCTCTGATCACTTCTCACCATGACGCACTGCAGGGTTTCAGACAGTCTCTCTGCTGACTGAGCCCAATCTACTTAGACTTAGGCCTCACCTCCCTGAGGTACAGGAGTAGAGAAGTGAGCTGAGGTATTCCAGGCCCTATTCCGAGTTTCCCCATTGCTGACAGAGGAGGCAGGGTAAGTCTGGGTTCCCATGTGCTCTGCTCCCCCTCAGTGCTCACCTTGATTCTTGGCAGGATCTGGGACTCGTCTCTCTGTTGACAAAATTTGGATCCTGGGGATGATACGACGTATGGTCTCACACCAAGGTCCTCACCTTGCTGATAGCTCTGAGACAAAAGTGAACAGGAGCTCCATCTGCCCCCACCCCTGTCCAGGTTATCACACAACTGACACCAGGGCCTGGGCCCATCCATTCCGGGTAGAGTTCCCGTAGTCTGGCCTCAGGATACTTGCCTTTCTTCCTGGCCTGGCCTGGATCTTAATCCAGCTGACTTGATTTCACCCTGAATAACTGTCCTCAGTGACAAAAGCTCAGGACGCGCAGGCATGTGGAAAGGGAGAGCATGTCACACCCAGGTACCCCTGCCTGGGGAATCTGGATGCTGACGACAGGACACTCCCTGATGCTGAGGGCTCTCTTCTTTTCTCAGGGAGCACATAGCTGCAGTTTCCCACAAGAAAGCATTCACAGCGTTGTGACCCTTCCACAACCTCAGCTCATCTGTGCATGAACTGAAGCCATTCCCTCTGACCAAGGCCCTGTCCTTCCAGAGTGCCCTCAGACAAACGTGAGGAGGAACCACCTCTGCCGACCCATGCCAGGCCTTTCCCAGGGCTGACAACAGCACAGACTGGGTTCAGGGCACCCATTGTCTGGAGTGTGGTATCCTCTTTCCTCCCTGTGCTACCTAGGCTTACTCAGAGAGTGCCTGGGACCTTTCCCTTCTGCTGAACTGAGAGTGAATACTGCAGGCCATGCCCTCCATCTCTCTGAGACCTCCAAGGTGGATTTTAAGACACACCACATTGACTATCGTGCCGAGTATGCCAGTTGTGCCTGCAGAGCCTAAGCCAGCCAGTCGCTGTGTTTACTGGGGTGGGAAGTACCATCATCCTGCCTCAAGACCCACACTTTAATTACCAGCATTGCCTGGCACACCTCCCACGTTGCCGTGAATCCAGAACCTTGAAGACAATGCCCTCACCTCCCTTTGCCACTGCTAAGGTAGAAGTCTGGAAGCAACCCAAATCCCCAGCCCTACCATGAGGCTTGCAGGTGCTGCTGGCAGGAACAGGCACACTGCGGACACTTACGGCTCTAGCCAAGCCTCAGGCATACAGACATCCAGGTGTGCTAGGGGGCTTCCTGAGTCCTACCTCGAGTCCTCACCTGGTATCCTGGCAGAGCCCTGCAGCCCCCTTCTTTGCCTACCTGGAGCCTGACCCCTCAGAGCTCAGGGGGTGGAGTCCGCTTGTCTTCCTGCAGGATCCTCACCGTGACTCCTGGCTGGAGCTGGAACCTCCTGTCAACCTGAGAGGCCCAAGTCAGGAAGAGAGCAAGTGGTCATGGGCCAGGGACTTCCAAGGGTTCACAGTAGGGGTAATGTGGGGCATCACTGTTGTGGTGTCCAGGGTCCCTCAGTCTTCCCTTTGCATGTTCACCTGGACTTGGGGCAAGACCCGGGTCCTCCCCTCTGCCACATATGTCATTCCCCTGAATTCCAAGGGCTGACATCAGGTCTGGGCTTCTGCGGTTCCTCTCTGCATGGTCATCCACCATAGGGCCTCCCAACACTTTGAGCAGGGCAGACTTCTGTGGACTCCCCTCCAGTTAGGGTTCCTGGATTCCCCCAGTCCTCCCTGGGGGTCCTCACCTTGACTGTTCCCTCTGCCCACCTGAGACCCTGCTCCTTACACCGAACCCCAGAGCCTGTCAGACCCGGATGCAATAGTCAGGAAAAGCACCTTGACTCTGGGCAGTGCTTCTGCATCCCTTCTGTGGACCTGAGTGAGGCCTCACATGATTTACCAAGTTTCCAGTCTCCCTCTGACCTGCATGCGGAAGTCAGGAGACACCTCACAGGGTCATCTGACATGGACTCCTCCATGGCTAATATCAGGGGAGGCCCTTTATGGGTTCCCCTAAATTGTGGGGTCCTGGTCCCCATCTTCTCTTCTTCAGCGGACTTGTGGCACTGCTCCTTACCCTGAAACCCAGTCTCTCACACCTGATGCAGAAGTCACCCCATCCTGTAGAACTCTGCCCACTGGGCTTCCCAGGACTGAGGATTCTGAGGTCCAGGGCCCCCAATCTCCCTCAGGGACCTCAACTTGACAGCGGCGGGACCTGGGGGCCCCCTCTGCTGCCTGAAGCCCTGCTCCTTCTACCAAACCCCCCAGTGTCTCTCAGACCCAATGCAGAAATCACAAAGCACAATGTGTGAGATCACCCCTCCCCCACCCCAGGAGGCCTGCCCGATGGACACCCTTGTGGGGTCCAGGCCCCCCAGTCTCCCTCAGGTTCCCACACTGACGCCGGGCAGGTCCGGACCCCCTCTGCCGACCTGAGATGCTGCTCTGACACGGAGCCGCCCGAGGGTCTCAGAGCACGAGGACCCGGAAGTCAGTCCTGACAACTCGTGGTCATCCCGCGCCTTGGGGCTCCCGGGACTGACGGCTCTGGACCCAGAGTCACCATGTCCTCCCCACGGCCTCACCATGAGGCCTGCAGGTCCTAGGACCCTCCCTCTGTGAACCGCGAGGCCGGACCCCCACACGGAGGCCCTCACCCCTGAGACCCCAGGGGAGGCCTGTGGGCCTACCTCCCCAGGGCTCCCAACTCGGGCTGAACTAGCTCCCCGGGTACCTCCGTCTGGTCCTCACCCTGATCCCAGGCAGAGCCTGGGCCCCGCCGACCTGAGGAGGCTCCCCTCAGCGCCTGTACCGTCTACAGAGCCGAAGCTGGCCTCCCAAAGATGGCGCTCAGCTCCCTCAGGCTACTCAGGCGGAAGTCCATGAGTCAGTGACATCACTTCCGGAAACCAATTGTGTGGTCACCCAGGACAGTTGACAGGGGCGGAGTTCTGCTCCTTTGTGCCCCGCCCGCCCCTTCTGGTCCCTATCTGGGCTGAATGGCCTGGGCCACCACCCTGTGCTGACCTGGGTCTGTGCCCCGCAGGCCAAGTGCCCTGAGACAAACCTGTGGAGGAACTACCTCTGCCGACCCATGCCGAGCCTTACCCAGGACTGATAGCAGCACAAACTGGGTTCAAGGCACCCACTGTTTGGAGTGTGGTATCCTCCTTCCACAGAACCCATGCACACTGGGAGAGTACCTGGGACCTTTCCCTTCTGCTGAACTTAGAGTGAATACTGCAGGCCATGCCCTCCATCTCTCTGAGACCTCCATGGTGGATTTTAAGACACACCACGTTGACTATGGTGCCCAGTGTGCCAGTTGGGCCAGCAGAGACTAAGCCAGCTGGTCCCTGTGTTTACTGGTGTGGGATGTACCATCATCCTGCCTCAAGACCCACACTTTAATTACCAGCATTGCCTGGCACACCTCCCATGTTGCCCTAAATCCAGAACCTTCAGGACAATACCCTCACCTCCCTTTGCCACTCCTAAGGTAGAAGTCTGGAAGCAACCCAAATCCGCAGCCCTACCATGAGGCTTGCAGGTGCTGCTGGCAGGAACAGGCACACTGCGGACACTTATGGCCCTGGCCAAGCCTCAGGCATACTTACTTCAAGGTGTGCTAGGGGGCTTCCTGAGTTCTAACTCGGGTCCTCACCTGGTATCCTGGCAGATCCCTGCAGCACCCTTCTTTGCCTACCTGGAGCCTGACCCCTCAGATCTCAGGGGCGGAGTCCGCTTGTCTTCCTGCAGGATCCTCACCGTTACTCCTGGCTTGACCTGGAACCTCCTCTGTATCAATCTTAGAGGCCCAAGTCAGGAAGAGAGCATGTGGGTATGGGCCAGGGGCCTCCCAGGGTTCACAGTAGGGGTAATGTTGGGCATCTCTGTTGTGGGGTCCTGGGTCCCTCAGTCTTCCCTTTGCATGTTCACCTTGACTCTGGGCAAGACCCGGGTCCTCACCTCTGCCACATTTGTGGTTTCCCCTGAACTGCCAGGTATGACATCAGGTGTGGGCTTCTGCGGTTCCTCTCTGCATGGTCATCCACCATAGGGCCTCCCAACACTTTGAGCAGGGCAGAATTCTGTGGACTCCCCTCCAGTTAGGGTTCTTGGATTCCCTTAGTCCTCCCTAGGTGTCCTCACCTTGACTCTTCCCTCTGCCCACCTGAGACCCTGCTTCTTACACCTTACCCCAGAGCCTGTCAGACCCAAATGCAAATTCAGGAAAAGCACTTTGACTTTTGACAGTGCTTCTGCATCCCTTCTGTGGCCTTGAGGGTGGCCTTTCATGATTTATCAAGATTTTAGTCTCCCCCCGACCTGCATGGGGAAGTCAGGAGACACCTCACAGGGTCATCTGACATGGGCTCCTCCATGGATCATAGCATGGGAGGCCCTTTATGGGATCCCCTACATTCTGAGGTCCTGGGTCCCATCTGCTCTCCCTCAGCAGACCTGAGCTCTGCTCCTTACAGCAAACCCCAATCTCTCACACCTGATGCAGGAATCACCCCATTCTGTAGTACCCCGCCCACTGGTCCTCCCAGCACTGAGGATTCTGAGGTCCAGGGCCCCCAATCTCCCTCAGGGACCTCAACTTGACAGCGGCAGGACCTGGGGGCCCCCTCTGCTGCCTGAAGCCCTGCTCCTTCTACCAAACCCCCCAGTGTCTCTCAGACCCAATGCAGAAATCACAAAGCGCAATGTGTGAGATCACCCCTCCCCCACCCCAGGAGGCCTGCCCGATGGACACCCTTCTGGGGTCCAGGCCCCCAGCCTCCTTCAGCGTCCCCACACTGACTCCGGGTAGGTCCCGGACCCCCTCCGCCGACCTGAGAAGCTGCCCTTACACAGAACTGCCCCAGGTATCAGACCCGGAGAACCTGGAAGTTAGTCCTCATCACTCATGGTCACCCCGCGCCTTGGGGCTCCCGGGACTGACTGCTTTGGCCTAGAGTCACCTTGTCCCACCACGGCCTCACCGTGAGGCCTGCACGTCCTGGGACCCTCCCTCTGCACATGTGGGGGCCGGCTGGTTTGCCCTGAAGGGTGTCCCGGATCAGGGTGGGGGTCCCACTTGGGTGCTGGGCCAGCCTGGATGAGGCGATGATGGCTGTTTGCAGCTGGTCACACCCCCTTCAGTGTGGGGGTCCCCACTTGGGTGCCTGGCCAGTCTGGTTGAGGGGCTGAGAGCCATTTTCAGGCTGGCGGGCGACTGAAGCTCCCAGGCTCTTTTTTTAATTTTTTTTTTATTCTGGGGTTTATTTACCTTCTATAGCTGTCACTGGAGCTGAGAGCCGGCTCCAGCTCTGAGGCCATTGCCAGCTCTGAGGCAATGGCTGGCTGAAAGCAGGTATCTCAGTTTGTTTAGATTCTATAATTGAAATTCTGCTGCCATCACTGGCTCTCTAAGGTCTGAGTCCGCTGGCAGCTAAAAGCAGGTACCTGAGGTTTGTTGAGCTTCTATAATTGCAACATTGTTGCATCTGGAGCTCAGAGCTGGGCTGCAGCAGGCAGGGAACTTTGGCTTCCTCCATCGCCAGGGCAACCAAGCCTCATGTTCGCTTCAGCTGCGTGGCTGCTGGCCACCATCTTGGTTGGCAGTTAATTTGCATATCTCGCTAATTAGCCAATGGGAAGGGTAGCAAAGTTACGGTTAATTACCATGTTTGTCTATTATTAGATAGGATATAGATGGGTGTTGAATTTTTTTGAATGCTTTTTCTGCATCTATTGATGTGAGCCTGTGATTTTTGTCTTTCAATTTGTTTTTGTGATGTATCACATTTATTGATTTATGAATATTATACCAGCTTTGCATCCCCAGAATAAATCCCACTTGGTTATGGTGTATGATCTGTTTAATATATTGCTGGATGTGATTTGCTAATATTTTGTTGAGGATTTTAGCATCTATGTTCATCAGAGATATTGGCCTGAAATTCTCTTTCTTTGTAGTGCCTTTATCTGGTTTTGGAATTAAGATAATGCGGGCCTCATAAAAAGAGTTTGGAACTGTCCCTTCCCCTTGGATTTTCTGAAATAGTTTGAGGAGTATAGGTGTTAGTTCTTTTAATATTTGGTAAAACTCCCCTGTGAATCCATCTGGTCCTGGGCTTTTGTTACCTGGGAGTTTTTTATTATTATTATTACTGCTTCTATTTTATCAGTTGTTATTGGGCTATTCAGGTTTTCTGATTCCTCCTGATTTAGTTTTGGGAGATTGTATTTTTCTAGGAATTTGTCCATTTCATCCACATTGTCCAACTTGTTGGCATATAGCTGTTCATAGTATTTTCTTACAATCCTTTGTATATCTGTGGTGTCAGTGGTTACTCCTCTACTTTTGTTTCTATTTTTATTTATTTGGGTCCTCTCTCTTTATTTCTTGATGAGTCTGGTTAATGGTTTATCAATTTTGTTTATCCTTTCAAAGAACCAGCTCTTGGTTTCATTGATATATATATATATATATATATATATATATATATATATATATATGTATATATATATGTATGTATATATATATATGTGTATATATATATACATATATATATATACATATATATATATGTATATATATATATGTATATATGTTATTTATTTCCGATCTAATTTTTATTATTTCCTTCCTTCTACTTACCCTGGACTTTTCTTGTTGTTCTCTTTCTAGTTCTTTAAGTTGTAGGGTTCAATAATTTATTGCTGATTTTTCTTGTTTTTTGAGGTATGCCTGTAGTGCTATGAATTTCCCTCTCAGTACTGCTTTTCTGTGTCCCAGAGATTTTGTGTTGTTGTGTGTTCATTTTCGTTTGTTTCCAGGAATTGTTTTCTTTATTTGGTCTCGTTGGTAACCCATTCATTGCTTAACACATTGTATGCGGGAAACGTATTTATACGTTTTACGTTGACTGGTAGTAGAGCGCGGGATACGTATTAATACGTTTTTTATAGACTAGCGGTAGAATGCAGGTAATGTATAAATACGTAAACTAAAGTTATCCTAATTTTACTGAACGTTGCCATTTGCACAAAAAATTAGCAAAAATGGCCTGCGCCACCTGTTAGTGCACGATAAAAACTACCCGCAAACAATGTGTTAATAACATGATATTTAGCCTCCATATGCTTGAATGTTTTGGAGTATTTTTACTGTAGTTGATTTCTAATTTCATTCCACTGTGATCTGAGAAGATGCTTGATATGATTTCAATCTTCTTTAACTTGTAAAGAATTGCTTTATGTCTATCAAGGGGTCAGTCTTTGTGAATGATCCATGTGCACTTGACAAGAATGTATAGTTTGCTGCGTTGGGGTGAAATGTTCAATAAATGTCAATTAAATCCATCTGATCCAGTGTGTCTTTTAGAGTTATTGATTTCTTCTTAAGTTTTTTTCTGGAACATCTAACCAGTGAAATCAGTGAGGTGTTAAAGTCCCTTACAATGACTGTATTGTTGTCGATCTCTCAGTTAAAGTCCTCTAGAAGTATTTTTTGTTTGTTTTTTGGTTTTGTTTTTTGGTTTTTTGTTTGTTTGTTTTGGTGCTCCTATATTGGGTGCATGTATGTTCACCAACGTTATATCCTCTTATTGGATCAATCTCTTCATTATTATGTAGTGACCTTTGTTGTGTCTTGTAATGGCCTTCATTTTAAAGTCTATTTTTTTGGATATGAGTATTGCTACTCCAACTTTTTTGTTTCTTTTCCATTTGCATGGAAAAAAGTTTTCCATCTCTTCACTCTCATCCTGTGTATGTATTTTGTTCTGAGGTGGGTCTCTTGTAGACAGGATATAATTGGGTCAGGTTTTAAATCCATTCAGCTACCCTATGACTTTTGACTGGAGCATTTAATCCATTTACATTTAGGGTTATTATTGACTAGAGGCCCAGTGCACAAAAATTTGTGCACTCAAGGTGGGGGATCCCTCAGCCCAGCCTGTGCCCATTTGCAGTCCAGGACCCCTTGGGGGATGTCCACCTGTCAACTTAGGCCCACTCCCCAGGGGATCAGGCCTCAGCTTGCAGTCAGACATCCTTCTGGCAGCCAGAGAGCCCTTGGGGGATGTCTGACTAAAGGCTTAGCCCCCAAGGGATCGGGACTAAACTGTTAGTTGGACATTCTTAGTGCTGCCACGGAGGAGGGAGAGGCTCCTGCCACCACCTCTGCGCTGGCCAGCCATGAGCCAGCTTCTGGCTGAGTGGCACTCCCCATATGGAAGTGCACTGACCACCTGGGGGCAGCTCCTGCATTAAGCATCTGCCCCCTGATGGCCAGTGTGCATCATAGCAACCAATTATTCTGCCATTCAGTTAATTTGCATATTAGCCTTTTATTATTATTATATGGGATGTCCCTATTTCCCCCCCTTTGCCCCTTCTACCCAGCTCTTGCCCCCCACTTCTCTCTGGCCATCACCATACTGTTGTCTGTGTCCATGGGTTGTGCATATATTTTCTTTGGCTAATCCCTTCTTTAAATTCACTTCTTTAAATTGTTATTTTCAGATAAGTGCTTATAACTGCACTATTATATATTTTCTATTATATCATTTAGAATTAAGATATTTTTAATTGAGCCCTTGTAAATTTTAGAACAATTCAATAAATTTGCTAGAAGCAATTAGGAGATTTTTCATGTAATGCAGATATATTTCAATTAATATTTTATTAATTTTTAATTTTTTAATATATTAATTTGAAATAACCTCATACATGTAAAAAAAACTATAAAATACTACAGCATATTATATGTACCCTTCACCCAATTTCTTAGGTGTTAATAATTTAAACATAACCATTATACAACTAACAAAATTTGGAATATATTTTTCTTATAATCTCTTTAATGTTACTTAATCCATTTACTTTGTTTTTGTTAATCTTCACCCAAGGATATTTTTCTACTGAATTTTAGAGAGAGTGAAGGGAAAGGGAGAGACACATTGATTGGTTGCCTCCTGCACATGCTCTGATAGGGACTGGGGATCAAGCCAGCAACTGAGGTACATGCCCTTGACTGGAATCAAACCTGGGACCCTTCAGTCCATGGGCTAATCCTCTATCCACTGAGAAAAACAGGCTGCAGCTTAATTCTTTACTTTTAATCTATATGTGTCTTTATATTTAAAGTGGGTTTTGTTTTTGATTCACCCTCATAATCTGTCCTTTAATTGGTCCATGTATGCCATTGACTTTCAGAGTGCTTACGGATAGATACTGCCAAATCAGGTGGCTTCTGGGGCTTCTGGGGCTTCTGGGGCCAGCCTGAAACCTGGGATCAGATCTGATCACGGGCGGCAGGCAGGCGGCTTCCAGGGCCGGCCTCCGGCAAGGGATCAGATCCGATCATAGGTAGCAGGCAGGTGGCTTCTGGGGATTCTGGGGCCGGCCTGTGGCCTGGGATCGGATCCACACACGGGCGGCAGGCAGGAGGACTCTGGGTTTCTGGGGCCAGCCTGCAGCCCGGGATCAGATCCGATCACGGATGGCAGGCAGGCGGCTTCTGGGGTCACACTCGGGGGCCTGGATGGTGGCTCGCGCTGGCAGCTCACGCTGGCAGCTCACGCTGCCCCGCCCTGCCTGCAGTATGCAAATTAGCCGCCATCTTTGTTGGCGGTTAATTTGCATATCGCCCTGATTAGCCAATGGGAGGCATAGTGAAGGTATGTCAATTACCATGTTTGTCTATTATTAGATAGGATAAGTACTTATTTATTGCCATTTTAATTCTGTATGCCTAGGTTTCTCTCTCTGTTTCTTCTCATGACAACAATCCCTTTAGCATTTCTTATAATGCTGGCTTGGTGGTGATGTACTATTTTAGCCTTTTTTTTTTGTCTGGAAAATTCTTTATTTGACCATCTGTTTTTAATGATAGCCTTGCTGACTATAGTAATCTTTGTCTCAGATCTTTGCTTTCCATTTCCTTGAGTACTTCATTGCCATTCCCTTCTGGCCTGTAGAATTTCTGATGAGAAATCAGGTGTCAGCTTTATGGAAACTCCTTTGTAGGTAACAGTTTTCTTTTCTCTCATGCCTCCGTACTTCCTACCAGTCTCTATGAAGTCTCCACTTTCAGTCCTCAGGTATCAGGGTTCTCTCCTGTGAGTCTTCCATTGATCATTCAGGATATTTTTCTGTATTTTAATTGTAATTCCCGTTTGTTCCTGAGAGCATGTCCATGTAACATCCATGTACTCTGCCACCATTTTTAATCTCTCTTAAGTGAGTTCCTTAAAGTCTTTGTGGCCTTTGCTAGCTCATGACTCTGCTGATTACTTATTTAAATGGATTTTCCCATTTTATGGGATGGAAATTGGAGAGAAGGCTCTGGAAACCAGAGACTGGCATTTTTTGGAGAAAAGGTGATCATTTTGATATATTTTAGGCACTCTAGAGTCCCAAGGTTTCTGGAGGGACATTAGCTCATGCTCTCTGATTCAAGAGCCACTGGATTTCTACTGTGGTGAGGAATCTAGAGAACCCGGCTCATCTTGTCCTTGGAAATGAAATATTCACACGACTGACTTCAGTGGAGTTGAAAGAAGGTATTATGGAACTGACGTCCCTTGGCTAAGACTGCTCAGTTTCAGAATTTCAATCCTGGGTCCCATGCCTGCCAGTCAGACAGTGTTTATTAGGCCCCATGCTCAGTACCTTTTGAGAAAGTAGAGCAAAGTTGGAGGAATCACAGTAACTGATATCAAACTATAGTATAAAGCTATTATAATCAAAATAGCCAGGTACTGGTATAAGAGCAGACATATGGATCAATGGAACAAAATAGAGCCCAGGGATCAATCCATGCCTATATTGTGAATTTATATTTGACAAAGGAGGCAAGAGTCTGCAATGGGGTAAAGACAGTCTCTTCAATAAGTGGTGTTGGGAGAGGGAGAATATGGCAGCTGAATAGGCAGACCTCTCCTACACCTCCATCCAGGGAAAGAATGGAAATACAACTAAATTGGTGAGCATTCACCAGAATTACCAACTGAGGTCCAGCTGAGGATGTGACATATTTCAAGGAAGGACAAAAAACACCTGGAGACTGGTAGGAAGGTCCAGAGACCAGCTTACCAACTCTCATGGGTGACAGATCAAGAGTCAAGAGTAATCTCTTGGCTACAGGAGGGATAGTTCCCTGAGAAGATCAAGGCCCAGAATCCAGGCTGTGCTCATCCTACAGCACCAGAACTGAGACCAGTGGCCCAGGTAAGATCCAGCTGAGAAAGGCAGCAGGAATTCTTGTTGCCAGGGAGTCTGAAACCCAAGGAAGTTAAAGCTACAATTTTTCTTTGTTTTCTTTTAAAAATCCAGAGGACTTGATTTTTGTTTGCAGCTAATCACCTGAGGCTTCAGTGGAGGTAGGGTGTTGTGGACTGAAGGTGCCTGAGGAAAGGCTGGGGGAAACACAGAAAAGAGGTGGCCATTTTTCCTGAGAAAAGCTGGTCCCTTCCAGTAGCCACAGCTCAGAAAAAAATTAAAAAAACACCACCCAAAGGATGCATCCCACCCCACCCTCAGGAGCCCTGCCTGCCACACCCTCCATCTTGAACTATGCAGAGGAGACAGAAGCAGAGGCCAAGCCTTCAGGTTTGTGCAGTCTTGGAAGCATCAGTCAGTGTCATGTGTGTGGAGCCAACCACCCCGCTAATCCAGGAACCTGAATGGTGCTTCCCCTTCATGGGAGAAACTCTAGGTTTCCAGCTAATCCCACTGGACTGCATATGATGATCTCTGCCCAGCTGAGGGCAGGGAAATATTCTGGATCACATTCAGAGTAGTAGCTTTGGAACAAGGAAACACAATCATCACTTTCCCTGAAATCTGAATGGTGCCTCCCCATCACAAGAGACCCAGATGTCTAGACTCCTGACTCACCGTAACAGCCTTTCAGAAACAGACTTTTGAGTGATGTAGATTGATAGCTGGCTGGCATTTGAAGGCAGTCAGAGGAGGAGCCTGTGGATCCTGGGGAAGTTTCCTGACCTATTACTGGGCCCTGTGCTGCTAACAAGCCTGCCTTAGAGAGCAGCTTTGCCCCTTCCTCATGCAGTCAAGTCCTGTGGGGAAAGACACAAACTGTGGATTAATTGAAGTTTCAAACAGGTTGATGAGAGGCAAAGGAGGACAGTTTCTAAAAGTGGTTAGCAGCTAAATACCTCCTGGCAAGTCCAGAAGTATAGACAAAACAGTCAGCTTCAGTCATCAAAAGAGCAGGATCCAAAGGGAGCTCCCAAGAGGCACTAAACTCTACTTAGAGACAAATGCTGCCTTACTACCTCCTGTATTTCCTTATCTTTCTTCTTTATTGAGCTATTATTTAAGTCTCTCTTTTCTCTCTCAAAGACCTAATTTTGCGCTTCCCTTTTCTTATCCATTTTTTTCGTTCTCCTGCGTTCTCTTCATTTTCCTTTTATTATTTTTGACTACGTGCTTTCTCCTTTACTTTCCTTTTTGTAATTATTTTCTTGCTCTTTTATTTTATAAAATTTCCTTCCCCTTTTCTTCTTATATTCTTACTTTCATCTCTTCCCTTTCATATTCCCTTTTCTTCCCCTTTTTTATCCTCATGTTTTCTTTTCTTCTATTATTATATTTTTTCATACCTAATACTCTTTTTTCTTTTGTGGTTGCTCTTGTTGTTGTAGGGGTCTTGTGTTTGCTTTTGTTTTGTTTCCTGTTTTTTTTTTTTTTTGTATTTTGTTTTATTCTGCCAGCACCTACACAACAGCTTGCATGATGAGGTCGGGGTTGAGCCTCACAATCAGTCAGCCTGAGAGGAGATTCCTTTCATGAATAGGACTATGACATTCAAGACCCAATTACAATAGAGAGCCCATGGAACACAGAAAAGGATCATTCACAGAGCACCTAGTTCAAGAGATCTAAAAGACTGCCCCACTGGGTCCCACAAAATGCTTACTACATAAGGCAAACACTGCAATACTGAGAGGCATAACAAAATGCTCTAATACATAGAAACAAATACAAAGGGATGCCAAAAAACAGGAGACAAAGAAATAACCCCCAAATGAAAGAAAAGGAGGAAACTCCAGAAAGAGAGCTAGCTGAAATGGAGGCAAGCAAGTTATCAGACATAGAATTCGAAGTAATAGTTATAAAGCTGCTCAAGGATCTTCATGGAAATTTCAAGAAACTTAGTGGGAACCACAGCAACATGAAATAAGAAATATAAATCATAAATAATAATCAGTTGGAAATGAAGAATAACATATATGACATTAAGAATACACTGAGTTTGACCATTATGGCTCAGTGGTTGAGTGTCTACCTATGTACCAGGAGGTCACTGTTTGATTTCTGATCAGGGCACTTGCCAAGGTTGTGGGCTCAATCCCCAGTAGAGGGCATGCAGGAGGAAGCGATCAATAATTCTTGTCACCATTGATGTTTCTCTTTCCCTCTCTCCATTCCTCTCTGAAATCAATAAAAATATATTTCAAAAATGAATACACTGGAAGTAATCAAAATTAGATAAATGAGGTAGAAGGTTGAATCAGTGACTTGGAAGACAGGTAGAAAAAACATCCAATTAAAGCAACATAAAGAAAAAACAATTTAATATATTTTACTGATTTTTTTATAGAAACATCGATGAGAGAGAAACATCAATCAGCTGCCTCCAACACACACCCTACTGGGGATGTGCCCGCAAGCAAGGTACATGCCCTTGACCAGAATCAAACCTGGGACCCTTGAGTCCGCAGGCAGATGCTCTATCCACTGAGCCAAACCGGTTAGGGCAAGAAAAAACAATTTAAAAGCAGGACAGTTTAAGGGAAATTTGGGACATGAAACATAATGACTTCCACATCATGGGAGTACTAGAAGGAGAAGAAACTGAGCAAGGAGTAAGGAATCTGTTTAAAGAAATAATGATAGAAAACTCCCCTAACCTTGCGAATTAAAAAGTCACACAAGTTCAGGAAGCACAGAGTGTTCCAATAAAGTTAAACCCAAAGAGACCCATTCCAAGGCACATCACAATCAAAATGATAAACATTAAAGACAAAGAAGGAATCTTAAAGGCAGCAAGAGAGAGACAGAAAGTTACCTACAAGGGAATACCCATTAGAATGTCAGCTGATTTCTCAATAGAAACACTTTAGGGTAGAAGGGATTGGCATGAAGAATTCAAAGTAATTAAAAACAAGGACCTGAGCCCAAGTCTACTCTATCTAGCAAGGCTATGATTTAAAATTAAAGGGGGAAATAGTTTCCTAGCCAAAAAAATGGCTAAAGGAATACATTATCACCAAAACTTTATATGGAAGCAAAAAAGAGCCTGAATAGCTACAACAATCTTGAGATAAAAGTACCAAGTTGAAGGGATCATAATAACAGATATAAAGTTATAATACAAAGCCACTGAATCAAAACAGCCTGATAATGGCACAAAAACAGGTATATAGATCAATGGAACAGAACAGAGAACCCAGAAATCAACCCGAACGATTATGCTCAATGAGTATTTGACACTGGGGCAAGGGCATACAATGAACTAAAGACAATCTCTTCAATAAATGATGTTGGGAAAATTGGGCAGGTACAGGCAAAAAAAAAAAAAATGGAGGTAGGCCACCAACTTAACCATACACAACAATAAACTCAAAATGGATAAAAGATATAAATGTAAGTTGTGAAACTGTAAAAATTCTAGAAGAAAACGCAGGTAGCAAAATATCAGACATGTCATGTAGCAGAATTTTCCCAAATACATAACCAAGGGCAAGAGACATAAAAGAAAGATTAAACAAATAAACAAATGGGGCCCCATTAAATTAAAATATTCTACACAGCAAAGGACACTTCTCCAAAGAGGACATACGAATGGCCAAAGATATATGAAAAAAATGCTCAATGTCACTAATGATTGGAGAGATGCAAATTGAAACAATAATGAGGTAACACCTCACATCCAGTCAGAATGACCACCGTGAATAAATTAAACAACAAGTGCTGGTGAGGATGTGGAGAAAAAGGAACCCTTATACAATGATGGTAGGAATACAGACTGGTACAACCAGTATGGGAAACAGTGTGGACATTCCTCAAAAAATTAAAAATGGAACAGCCATTTGACCCAGTGACCCCACTTCTAGAAATATATCCTAAGAAGCCTGAACCACCAATCAGAAAGATTTTATGCACTCCTGTGTTCATAGCAGCGCTTTTTTTAATTTTGTTTTATTGCCTAAAGTATTACAAAGAGTATTACATATGTCTCCTTTTTTCCCCCTTGACTTTCCCCAGCCTCCCTTACCCCCCAGTGTCTTGTGTCCATTGGTTATGCTTATAGGTATGCATACAAGTCCTTCGGTTGATCTCTTACCACCACCACCACCCCTCAACCCTTCCCAGCCTTCCCAATGTAGTTTGACAGTCTGTTTGATGCTGTTCTGCCTCTGTATCTATTTTTGTTCATCAGTTTATAATGGTCTTTATTATCCATAAATGAGTGTGATCATATGGTATTTTTCTTTCATTGACTGGCTTATTTCACTTAGCATAATGCTCTCCAGGTTCATCCATGCTGTTACAAATGGCAAGAATTCCTTTTTTTACAGCAGTATAGTATTTCATTCTGTAGATGTTCCACAGTTTTCTAATCCATTCACCTGCTTAGGCATAGCAGCATTGTTCACAATAGTTAAGTTCTGGGAAAAGCCAAAGTGCCCATCAGTAGAAAAGTGGATAAAAAAAAAAATAGTGGTAAATTTACACAACAGAATACAAGGTAGTGATCAAAAAGAAGGAAATCTTACCTTTTCAGACAGCATAGATGGATCTGGAGTCTATTATGCTCAGTGAAATGAGGCAGTCAGCGAAAGGCAAATACAATATGATTTCACTTATATGTGGAAACTAATGAACAACATAAAGTGATGAACAAAATAGAAACGTAGGCATGAAGACATGGAACAATCTGAGAGCTGTCATAGGTGAGGGAGGAAGTGAAGGGATTAGCCAACAAAATCCATGGACAGGGAGAACAATATAGTGATGGTAACACCTCACATCCAGTCAGAATGACCACCGTGAATAAGTGGGGGGGGGCATGGATGCTGGGTGGAAAGGAGCAAAGGAAGGGAAATAAAGGATCTCTGTATTAGTGTCAACAATAAAACTAAGAAATTTAAAAAGTAAATTGCTATTAACAGTTATATCTTCATAGAAATTAAATAAAGGGCTGTTACTCTCAGACAGGGTGGAGGATGAGCAAGGGACTTCAGCAGAGAGTAAGTAGCTTCTATGTCAGGATGAGGACAGGAGATTCTGTGACCTTCAGAGGAGGCAGCACTGATGAGCAGGTCAGCAGACCATAATCCAGGGATGGACAGGAGAGCACCCAAGGGAAGGCTGTCGTCATGGGGGAAAATGCTGGGACTACACAGAAATGCTGGCACCAGGAAGAGTCAGATCTCAACAAACCTTAGACAGCTCCCAAATTATGCTTGATTCTCAATGTCACCTTCCTTCCTTAGGCCAGCTCTTACTGCCTGGGCCTCAGAGTCCTACTACTTGTCATCTGAAAGAGTTCATTCATTGTACTGAGAAATGAATTATGGGGTAGAAGGTGGGCCATGGACTGCGGGGGCGGGGGGGCGGGTGGAAATACTATGGACTCTAGATGAATTTGGCAAGGGATGGAGTCTCTATCCTGCCACTTACTAGTCATGTGATCCTGGGAAAATATCAGGCCCTATGTGCATCAGGTTCTTCATGTGTGAAGTGATTTTATTAATTCCTGTCTTGAAAGACTGCAGGAATGTGTGGATTGTTTGTAAAGCATCTCATACAGTGCCTGGTGTCAATTGGAATGTGATGAATGGCAATTATTTCAAACTAGAGTCCGGCTGCACAAAATTCGTGCATGGCAGTGGGGGGGTTCCCTCAGCCCAGTCTGCGCCCTCTCTCAATCCGGGACCCTTCCAGTAGGGTCCCTAGGCCTGGCCGGTGAAGAGGGCCTATCAGGCTTCCTTCCCCAGGCTGCTGGCAGCTGGCCCAGCCCCAGCCTTGGGCACTGCTTGCCATCTGTGCGGCGCTGCCCCACCACCACCACCACGAATCACCTCCCTCTGCTGGCAACAGGCATGGGGTGCAATCGCTTGGCTGGCCTGGGCCTCCTTCTGCAGGATGATCGTGGGACAATGGCAGGGACCCCCCAACTAATTGAATCACACCCACCTTGGCTGGCCTGGTGCCAGTGCATGTCACAGTATGATCATCTGGAAGGTCATCAGGATGGTCGTTCTGCTGTTCAGTTGTTCGCTCGATTTGCATATTATGCTTTTATTATTATAGATATCATTTTTATCCCAGATACTTCCACTCTCTCTGTTGGCACTGGGATTACTTGTTATCAAGGTCATGTTAGAGAATATGCAGCTCAGTAGGGCACAGAACACACAATTGGCCAAACAGGATGTTCCACAAATATAACTTAGCAAATTTTCCCAATTCATGGATGTATGCTCAAATTCATGTGTGTGGAGCCTTCCCAGCTGGACACAGCACACAGCTTCTAGAAAGAGAGTCTAGGAACAACTCTTTCCCTCTGTCCAAGCTGCTCTTTTATCCAAACAAATGTTTTCATTCATTTCACCCCCACCCAAAATCTATCCCTTGATGATTGGCCAGATCACACTCAAGATTATTATCATTCAAACCTAATTATGCTGTGGGTTATGGCTCTCCCAAGCCATCATGTTACTCATGGTCTCGTATCTGTATTTCTGTAGAAATCTGTGCAGATGAAGGGTATAACACACCTAGTGCTCTTACTGTCCATTGACACTGAGACTGCGTGCAGGAAACCACATTTCTAACCAGGTGGAGATTTCCCTCTGGTTTATTCATGATTCAAAAGGAACTTGTTAGGACAATTTTCCATTTCAGACTTTTCTCTCACACCCAAGACAGACAATGTGCCACTGCCACCCACAGCTTCCTTACAATCAACCCCCGCAGAGGGAATCACAGATTCCTAAAGCTCCAAATACCCTGGCTTAGGCCATGCACATTTGACTGCTGTCTCCTGGAGGCTAACAGAAGGGGTTCTGTTACTTGTTCTGTAGGTTTTAGGGGACACCTCACCACCTTCCTTATGTGAATTGGGCTACTACACTATCATCCTGTGGGTGGGTGTGCCCTGCTTATGTTGGTGTCCCCACTACTAACACAGGGCCTTCCAGAAGACATAGGTTCTGTGAATGTCTGGGGATTAAATGAACCATGGAGGAGAGGTTGTCTTTATTCAGATGAAATCCATCCACTTCCTTGACTGAAGCAAGCAAATACAAGGATCCTTATATAGTTTACTTCAGAGAAAGACAGAGGAGAAGGGATAAGAAGCAAGAATTAACAACCTTTTGCTTTTATTTTTCTATTTCTTGACTCCATCAATTGTACTGCTGTGTTCTTTCACATTTCCAAGAAAATCCTGCTCTAAAGACATGTTATGTAGTTTGGGATCTAAAACTAGGATGGGAAATATCCCAATTTGTGTAACATAGTAACAAATCTTACTCTTGAATTAGACAAGTACAAATACATATGTGCCCGATGTCATTCACAAACTTAGATGCTAAAGCCTATGAAACATTCTATGAAAAGAAACAACATTGGAAAGTTCCCTTAAAAAATTCCCCAAGGAATCAAGGATAAATTTCTCAATCATTATAGGAACTCAAAGATGCTACAGCCCTTGTTCCCCCAACTCGCCCTGGGCCTCACTATGCAGAATATTGTCTGCTCTTTCCTCAAACACAGAGTGGAAAATGGGCCTCATTTTATGCCCAGAAAAAAGGAAGAAAAAAAAAGCTGATGCATATGGGCCTGAAACTTGCCTGGATGCAACTCTGGCTCAGGCATAGTGGTCCTCATTGCACTCAGGCCCTTCAGGCAGGGATGGGAGGGAACGGGGATCCCTGTCATTACTACTGACAACAAACTTGAGGGCTTTCGATGTGGTGGTCTCAGCGTGGGCCCTGCGACCCCACAGGAACTCATAGCGTGCAGGATCACTATTGGGCACCTGGTGGTACACCAGGTACTGTTTCTGCACCCAAACTTTGGTGAGGAGCTCCCTGGGCTCCCCATAGAGCCAATGCTCCTTCCCATCATGCAGCCCTAAAGTATTCAGTGCTTCCCAGACTTTCTCCTCAGGGGCACAATCATCCTCCACAGCAATCACTCTCAGAACACTGACCAGGAGACCAGTGTTGGGAAACCTGTGCCCATCACTCACCATCCCATCATAGGTGAGCCCCAAGGTAGTGACCAGGACATAGGTGTGGGTACTGTGGTCCACTTCCTTCACATCAATGCCAAAGACCAGCTGCATGAACTCAGCGGCGTTGCTGAAGATCTCAGGGAAGTGATCCTGGTGCTCTTTGATGACACTACTCAGCATTTCTGCCTTTGTGGTTGGCTCCTTTGCACGATACTTCAGAAGCAGGAAATCCACCATTTCCATAGTCTTCGAATGCAGTGCTTTGTGGAGCAAGGAATCGGCATCATCTTCAGGGCTCCCCCTCAGTGTTTGGACCCTCCTCATCTTGGCTGCTGGACCTGCCATCTTCAGATTGGCTCCCTGAAAAGGCTGCCATGGCATGGGGGGAGGCACCCTGAGGACTCTGGGGAGGACTGATGTCTCAGCAGCAGACACCTCCTCTAGGCTTTCTAAAAGCAGGACTGAGTGGGAGGAAGATAGAGAGGAGGAGAGAGAGAGGGCCGACTCCTCCCTTACCCTCCCCCTCCTCCTGCTGCATAGCCCAGAACAGCTGCACCTCCACCAGTTTCTGATTCTCCCTTCAGTCCCGATGGTCTTCTTCAGGCTTGCAGGGCTCACTCATATGATGACCAGGCATGATGACTCATGCTGGGAAAGTGACCGAGTGTGGATAGAGGTGGACAATGAGGACCCATGTGGCTGGGGGAGAGGGAGAGTGTGAGGGGCCTCAGCAGAGAAAAGCACCCTAGGCAGTTCTGATAAAAGTGACTTATGGGTCTCCCCTTTAGGTGTGCTCATAGGCCTCACAGAAATCACTCCTGATTAGCCTGTCCAGTAAGAACCTGAAGTCAGAAGTGACATGACTGCTCAGGGTATAGAAGGCACAGCCCAAGATTATGTAGTTGATGGTGGGGTGTGATAATATCTGACCTGGGTTGGGGAGCCCCTGGGGACATAATGGTGAGCACCTCACTTTAACTCCTAGCACTGACTGGCCTTCTGCTACTCTGAGACCTGAGAATATGTAGTGTACACCAAGGCCTTCACATCCTGAAACCCAGAGGCCCTGGTAGAGGGTATGAAGGGGCACTTCACCATGCACATGACAAGCACAGCCCTGGAACCCCAATGCTGACAGGAGGGGCAGCAGGACTCTGTGAGGTCCCCTCTGTTGTGGGTGGGAGGTTCCTCCTTGCACATGTAGGATCCTCACCTTTCCCTTGCCAGGGCCTGGCCCCTCACTGCCTTCTGCTGGCCTGAGGTCAAACTCTCAGAACAAGACCACACACACCTGACACTTCAGTGAAGAAACTAAGGGTGCCCCACATGTGGTCCCTCTCCCAGAGGATCAAGAAGGGGTGACTGAAGATTAGGGTCCATCTACCCTGGGTTAAGGCTCTGAACACTTCTCACCATGACGCACTGCAGGGTTTCAGACAGTCTCTCTGCTGACTGAGCCCAATCTACTTAGACTTAGGCCTCACCTCCCTGAGGTACAGGAGTAGGAAGTGAGCTGAGGTAATCCAGGCCCTATTCTGAGTTTCCCCATTGCTGACAGAGGAGGCAGGGTAGGTCTGGGTTCACATGTGCTCTGCTCCCCCTCAGTGCTCACCTTGATTCCTGGCAGGATCTGGGACTCGTCTCTCTGTTGACTAAATGTGGTTCCGGTGGATGATAGGACGTGTGGCCTCACACCAAGGTCCTCACCTTCCTGAAAGCTCTGAGACAAAAGTGAACAGGAGCTCCATCTGCCTCCACCCCACCCAGATTCCCAGACAACTGACACCAGGGCCTGGCCCATCTGGTCCTGGTGTAGAGTGCCCTTAGTCTGGCCTGAGGATACTTGCCTTTCTTCCTGACCTGGCCTGGATCTGAATCCAGCTGAACCGATTTCACCCTGAATAACTGTCCTCGGTGAGAAAAGCTCAGGACGAGCAGGCATGTGGAAAGGGAGAGCATGTCACACCCAGGTACCCCTGCCTGGGGAATCTGGATGCTGACAACAGGACACTCCCTGATGCTGAGGGCTCTCTTCTTTTCTCAGGGAGCACATAGCTGCAGTTTCCCACAAGAAAGCATTCACAGCTTTATGACCCTTCCACAACCTCAGCTCATTTGTGCATGAACTGAAGCCATTCCCTCTGACCAAGGCCCTGTCCTTCCCAAGTGCCTTCAGTCAAACGTGAGGAGGAACCACCTCTGCCAACCCATGCCAGGCCTTTCCCAGGGCTGACAGCAGCACAGACTGGGTTCAGGGCACCCATTGTCTGGAGTGTGGTATCCTCCTTCCTCCCCGAGCTACCCAGGTTTACTCAGAGAGTGCCTGGGACCTTTCCCTTCTGCTGAACTGAAAATGAATACTGCAGGCCATGTCCACCATCTCTCAGAGACCTCCAAGGTGGACTTCAAGACACGCCACATTGCCCTAGCTCAGTGGTCGGCAAACTGCGGCTCGCAAGCCACATGCGGCTCTTTGGCCCCTTGACTGTGGCTCTTCCTAAGCCTTAGGAGTCCCTAATTAAGTTAATAACAATGTACCTATCTATATAGTTTAAGTTTAAAAAATTTGGCTCTCAAAAGAAATTTCAATCGTTGTACTGTTGATATTTGGCTCTTTTGACTAATGAGTTTGCCGACCACTTCCCTAGCTGGTTTTTCTCAGTGGATAGACCATCAGCCTGCTGACTAAAGGGTTCTGGGTTTGATTCCATTCAAGTGCACATGCCTGGGTTGCGGGCTTGATCCCCAGTAGGGAGTGTACAAAAGGCAGCTGATACAATGATTCTCTCATCATTGATGTTTCTATCCCTCTCTCCCTCTCCCTTCCTCTCTAAAATAAATTTTTTTTAAAAAAAAAAAAGACACACCACATTGCATATCATGCCCCAGTGACCCAGTTGCACAAGCAGGGCCCAAGCCAGTTGGTCCCTGTTTTTGTTGGGGTGGGAGGAAGCCTTATCCTGCCTCAAGACCCACACTTTGATTACCATCAGTACCTGGGACACCTCCCCTTGTTGCCCTGAACACAGCTCCTTCAGGACAATCCCCTCAACTCCTCAGGAAAAAGTCTAGACGCAACCCAAATCAACAGCCCTACCATGAGGTTTCTAGGTGCTGATGACAGGAACAGGGCACACTGGGGACACTTATGTCACTGGCAAAACCTCGGGGCACTTCAAGGTGTGCTAGGGGCTTCCTGAGTCCTAACTCGGGTCCTCACCTGGTATCCTGGCAGAGCCCTGCAGCCCTTCTTTGCCTACCTGGAGCCTGACCCCTCAGCCCTCAGGGGGTGGAGTCCGCTTGTCTTCCTGCAGGATCCTCACCGTGACTCCTGGCTGGAGCTGGAACCTCCTCTCTGTCAACATGAGATGCCCAAGTCAGGAAGAGAGCATGTGGACATGGACCAGGGGCCTCCCAGGGTGCACAGTAGGGGTAATGTGGGGCAACTCTGTTGTGGGGTCCCGGGTCCCTCAGTCTTCCCTTTGCATGTTCACCTGGACTGGGGGCAAGACCCGGGTCCTCCCCTCTGCCACATATGTCATTCCCCTGAATTCCAAGGCCTGACATCAGGTCTGGGCTTCTGCGGTTCCTCTCTGCATGGTCATCCACCATAGGGCCTCCCAACACTTTGAGCAGGGCAGACTTCTGTGGACTCCCCTCTAGTTAGGGTTCCTGGATTCCCTCAGTCCTCCCTGGGGGTCCTCACCTTCACTCTTCCCTCTGCCCATCTGAGACCCTGCTCCTTACACTGAACCCCAGAGCCTATCACACCCAGATGCAAAAGTCAGGAAAAGCACCTTGACTCTGGGCAGTGCTTCTGCATCCCTTCGTTGGACCTGAGGGAGGCCCTACAGTTCTTATCAAGTTTCCAGTCTCCCTGAGACCTGAATGCTGAAGTCAGGAGACACCCCATGCGGTCACTAGCCCTGTGGCCTTCCAAGGTCGAGAGCAAGGTGCGGTCTTGTGCAGCCTCTACACTGGGAGTCCTAGGTCCCCATCATGAACCTTGCAGGTCCTGGGTTCTTCCTCTGCCTCCCTGGGGCCGGTTTGTGGTACTAAACTCCATAGTGTCACAGACCCTGATTTGAAGGCATTAAATGCCACTTGAGTCGGGCAGTACTTCTGCTCCGCCCTCCCCCCCCACCCGTCCCCCATGGACTTGATTCACTATATGGCTTTATTTTTATTTTTTAAAATTTTATAATAATTCTTTATTATTGAAAGAACTAGAGGCTCGATGCACAAAATTTATGCAAGAGTAGGCCTTCCTTCCTCTGGCTGCCGGCACCAGCTTCCCTCTGGCACCTGACACCTGGGCTTCCCTCATAGCCCTGGCTGCCTACGGTCCAGAAGGGTGTCCAGTTTAATTATCATATAATGCTTTTATTATTATAGATTACATATGATCCCCTCCACCCCACCCGTGTCCCCTTCCCTTGCACTCACCACCCAATCATTGTGTCCATGGGCCATTCATATACGCATACAAGGTTCATGGTTGATTACTTCCCACCCTCTCCACCTTCCATCTGAGATTCCCCAATCTGTCCCATGCTTGCATGTGTCTGTATCTATGTGGTTGATCAGTTTACTTTGTATCTTCAATTCCACATATGAGTGTGATCATGTGATATTTATCTTCCTCTGACTGGCTTATTTCACTTAGCACAATACTCTCCAGGTCCCTCCATGCTGTCTCAAAGGGTAAGAGACCCTTCCCTTTATACAGCTGCATAGTATTCCATGGCATACATGTACCACTGCTTTTTCATCAGGTCAATGATGGGCACCTGGCTGTTTCCACATCTTAGCTATCTTAAATTGTGCTGCTATGAACATAGGGGTGCATACATTCCTTCTCATTGGTATTTCCGGTTTCTTAGGGAATATTCCTAGAAGTGTGATTCCCTACACTTTTCACCAAGTCCTGAGTCTCACTCAGTCCTGGATACAGAAGTCAGGAAACTCGGCACTTGGTCTTTCACCAGGGAACATCCCAAGGCTGATAGCAGGGTAGGGTTTATGGGGTCCCCTGGTTGTGGGGTTCAGGGTGCCCTCCTTCATCCTGTGGCTGTGCTCCTTACAGTGAGCCTCAGCCTATCTCAGACCTGCATGGGAAAGTCAGGACACACCTCACAGGGTCATCTGACATGGGGTCTCCCAGGGCTTGTAGCAGGGGAGGCCCTTTATGGGGTGCCCTATATTGTGGGGTCCTGGGTCCCGTCTGTTCTCCCTCAGACGACTTGTGGCTCCGCTCCTTACACCAAACCCCAGAGTCTCTCACACCTGATGCAGGAGTCACCCCACCCCGCCCTGTAGTACCCCGCCCACTGGTCTTCCCAGGACTGAGGATTCTGGGGTCCAGGGCCCCCAATCTCCCTCAGGGACCTCAACTTGACAGCAGCAGGACCTGGGTCCCCCCCGCCCCGGTGCTGCCTGAAGCCCTGCTCCTTCTACCAAACCCCCCGTGTCTCTCAGACCCAATGCAGAAATCACAAAGCACAATGCGTGAGATCACCCCTCCCCCACCCCAGGAGGCCTGCCCGATGGACACTGTTCTGGGGTCCAGGCCCCCAGTCTCCCCCACACTGACTCCTGGCAGGTCCCGGACCCCCCCTGCCGACCTGAGACTCTGCCGTGACACGGAGCCGCCCGAGGGTCTCAGACCACGAGGACCCGGAAGTCAGGCCTCGCTGCTCGTCGCGCCTTGGAGCTCCCGGGACTTACTGCTCTGGCCCAGAGTCACCTTGTCCCCCCACGGCCTCGCCATGAGGCCTGCAGGCCATGGGACCCTCCCTCTGTGAACCGGGAGGCCGGACCCCCACACGGAGGCCTTCCCCGCCCCCCATACCCCAGGGGAGGCCTGTGGCCTCACTCCCCAGGGCTCCCGGCAGGGGCTGAACTAGCTCCCGGGGACCTCCACCTGGTCCTCACCCTGATCCCAGGCAGAGCCTGGGCCCGGCAGTGCTGACCTGAGGTGGCTCCCCTCAGTGCTTGTCCGGTCTACCGTCCCGAAGCTGGCCTCCCAAAGATGGCGCTCAGCTCCCTCAGGCTTCACAGGCGGAAGTCAATGAGTCAGTGACATCACTTCCGGAAACCAATTGTGAGGTCATCCAGGCCTGCTGACCAGGGCGGAGTTTGCTCCTTTGTGCCCAGCCCCCCCTTCTGGTCCCTACCTGGGCTTGATGGCCTGGGCCCCCACCCTGTGCTGACCTGGGTCTGTGCCCTTCAGGCCAAGTGTCCGCCTCCCCAGGTCCCTCTGGGTCCTAGAGTCCGGGAGGTGGGCGGGAGTGTGCAGCTGGACAGCCCTGCCTGAGGTACCCGGATCTGACAGGTGCACCAGCCTTTGTCCCGGGGTGGGCCCTCTGTGTGGGCCGCTGGAGTCCTCAGTCCTTATTGGAGGGTCCTCACAGCCCTGGCTTGGACACTGTGGTCACATCACGGTTCCCAGAGGGGGCGCTGCAGATTCATGTACCCTGGGGACCATCAGAGGAGAAGCCCCCTTTCTCATAGTATCTCTTTACTAGGCAACCAGACTTTTGAAACATTTTGTTCTAATAGATTTGTTTTCTACATGGAAAATGATGAGCAGCAGAAAATGAAGGTGGAAAGGGATTCTGCTCTTTTGAGGTTATGTAATGTTTTATAGTCCAGGTGACTGATTTTGTTTTTTCAAATCCTCAATCGGAGTCATAAATTTTACATCTCGCCAAGTTTCAGGAATGCATTCATACCCATCCTTACTCTGCCTGATTTATTCTTATCTTGACACTCTATTTCTAGTACTGTCTACATCTTTTATTAAAATGACTAGAGGCTCAATGCATGAATTTTGTACAAGGGGCTCACCCTTGCAGCCCTTTGTAGCCTCGGCTGGGTGCCCGGGCTTTGTCTAAAAGGGAAGGTCGTCCACATGGTCATTCTACTGTTCAGTGTAGTTAGCATATTAGCTCTTTATTATATAGGATTAGTTTGAAAAGTTCTGTCCTCACCCACTAAGGTGATTTCAGGTGGTTATTAATATAGACACTGAAGCCCTATTGGCTTCTTCCTCCCATTTACTCATACTGTGCTGGTATTACCTGAGAGTTAGTGGCATCTGTGGCCTGATATGTTGCCTCTGATTTCCACAATGAAGTAGAGGTAGAAGTTTACACTTTTCCTACTTCCCATCCAGTCATCTGCATCTATGCAGGCTACAGACCCTCCCAACTTCGCACTACCTCCACCCCAAACACAAGTAGCAGCTCACCACATTCTCCAGTCTTCCCCAGGAGTTTCTTCTGTTTTATTGTTTAGATTACATTTTTTATATGTATATTTTATTTTTTCTTCTTTTGTCTCTTTGGTTTTTTTCCCCCCTGATATGTATATTTTTAAATTTCATTCTCCCTTCTATGGTTTGCTAGTGTTGATTTTTGGAACAGAATACAGAAGCCCAAGATTGTCAGTTATTTTGGCCTAAACTTAAGGCAATAGATCTATAAACCTGTAAAAAAAAATTAAAAAAGAAAGGATGATTGCTATCTCTGCAATATTTTGTTCTCCTTTGATGTATGTGGTATACTGCTCTATTTATTTGAGAACTTGTTAACTTGAATCTAACAGTATACTTGTATAATTGCTCCCCTTCTCATGGGGTTTTTTCACCAGCTCAACTATCACTGTGGGTTCTAAAGGTCAGCTACTACTGAAGATGCTAAGCAGAGCAGGTATTTGGGGAGGTGTTGTGGGATTGTGGTTGTCTGTCTACATATTCCTTGTCCAATGCAGGTGATTTCACTTTTTTTTTCTAAATATATTTTTATTGATTTCAGAGAGAAAGGGAGAGGGAGAGAGAGATAGAAACATCAATGATAAGACAGAATCATTGATCAGCTGACTCCTGCACACACCTTGCCCCCCCCCCCCCCCGCACTGGGGATCAAGCCCACAACCCGGGCATGTGCCCTTGACTGAAATCAAACCTGGGACCCTTCAGTCCACAGGCTGACGCTCTATCCACTGAGCCAAACCAGCTAGGGCTGATTTCACTTTTTAATCCTTAATCATAGTAATCTTTCCCTGCCCCTGACACATCCTGGGCCCAGCAGCGCCCTGTCCAGCATCTGTCCTGGTACTGCAGTGATCTCTGTAAGGGTTGTGAAGCTCTCCTGAGTGAGGACTTTGGGGTCCACTGGTCTCAGAACAGAGGGCACTACAGCATCCATCTCCTGGTGTTCCTGTCAGCTCTAGGGACCCTGAGTGGGGCTCTCAGGCTGAGCATATGCCTCCACCTGCCTGGGAAATCTGGGGAGTTAGAGCCTAGGTCTGAGGGACACAGACTCAGATAGCAGAGGGCGCAGGCCCAGGTCTTCCTGAGTCCAGGTGGGGATCAAGAGGACTTCAGCCCTGCCCCAACCAAGCTCTGTTCAGATTATGCTAAGGACTTAGGTGGCCAAGGCATAGAGGGGAGAGTCACCATGCCTAATGAGTCTTTGGGTATAGTCTGAACATGCAGTATGCAGAGGGCAAGAGGGATGTCATGGAGATACTATTATTGGCTGGGGAACACTGGCATCTGGACTTAACATTTCCTAGTTGCATGACTCTGGGCCTGTTACTTGACCTCTCTGAGGCTCCAGGTACTCGTGGGGATAATAGTAGTTGCACCTGCTTCATGGGGTCCTGAGGATTCAATGGATGTACATTAGGTAGCAAAGTACCTGATACTTAAATCATAGCTACTGTGTTTTGTCTAATAACTAATCTGAAATCTACTGAGCTTTCAAAACAACAAATCCGTGGCCTTTGGCTCCTGCAGGAAATAATACGTCACCAGCAAATGGTGGACTTTCTTGGTGGTTGATGTGAAGCACAGGCTGAAAAGCCACCTGATTTAAATGCTCATTAAACTGCACAGGCAGCTAGAGTGAGCTAGACAGAAATCATAGACCATTATATTTCATAAGCAATACTCAGCCACTAATGTGACCAGGCAATGCCTTGGGACCACCAAATAGCCAATTTCAACTTTAAGATTGTCTTAGAACCACAGTACACTTTTGTAAGGCTCTTGAGCTGTAACAATTGCAGAACTGAGTTCACACTGTACCAGAAGATTCATTAGGGATGTTCACCCACCACCACATATCTCAGCCACTTGTGGCAGCTAGTAGTTTCCTTTCCTCTGGATCAGAACAATTTCAGTGTCCTAGACCATATTTTAAGCAAGAGCCATAAGAGTGCATAGAAAATGAGGAACCAGTTTATTGAACAGCTAAAGGGAGCAAAAATAGTGGGCTGATCTACATTTGTTACACACCAAGCAGGAAAGTCTACATGATTCCAAATGTTTCCCTTCCCCCAAGACAGAACAGCCTGGCTGGAGGCCAGGGAGCAGGTGGAGTTATGTATGTGGTAGACATCAGTAGAGCCCAGTTTATACAAGTTAGCAGATGCCCACCTTAAACCCTCCACACTTTTCCTGGATGAGAATTCCAGTGCTCCCTTTACCCTCCTTTTAAAAAGTGCCCTACTTTTTCCCAGGCAGAAGGCTGCTGCCTATAGGATCTACTTTGACTCGTGGCTTTACCATCAGCTCTTGGAGCAACTGCTTTCCTAGTTAAGAGCATAAGCCCCGCCAGAAGTGTTCTTGTTGAAGGCAGACAGAAAGCCTCAGATCTTCTCATATACACAATTCTACTGGTAGTTCCTAGTCTCAGCAACTTTGTCCAGTGTTCCGGTTTTAAGTCATGCTTGATAGTTTTCTGGCAAGCCAATATTCCCAGACTGTTAGAAAAGCACAGATCATTTCTTGCTTTATTTTGGCTGTTCTGGCAGTAGCAGCTACTATGTATGTGCAGAAATTCAAGGGGAAATGGTGATGTCCTGTTAAGGGGTGGCACCACAGTGGGTGGGACAGGTGGGCCACCTACTTCTACTTCTGCAACAAAAGATGTATGTCTCCAGTACAAGCTTGTAAAAAAATACTTTAACAGAATATACTGTACAGAACTAGGATTTAACATGGTATATTACAATGCTAAAATATTTGTATAAATACTATACAAGCACGGAGTCACTCCATTAATTAGAAAGGGCTCACTCATAGGGCCATTAAAAATTGCTGTCAGCATGCCCAAAGAGAAACTACTTCCACAGCAGGAACACGAACAGTAATGATTGTGTGGATACACACATGGTACCAGAGAGGCTTATTTACAGTTCCTACTGACTACGCCACAACAGGAGAATCTGAGTTAAGCAGAGAGGCTGGCTGGGTTTAAAAATACATTTTCAAATAACACTTTTGATAGGAATTTTAGCACTTTGAAAACCAGCTCTGTAGATGTTACTTCTCTGGCCTAATCAGCCATCGCCAATTGGTCAGAATCAGCTTCATCTCTCCATCTCACAGATGCTCCCTCCATGGCATCCACATCCATTGACACACCCCAAAACCACACCACATGTTCCAGTCACCTGCCACCTGTGTGTCCCATTGTGGTGAGTCACTGGCAGGAATTGAGTGCAAACAAGGCATGAGATGGAAGTACCTGGAGCCCCAGCTCCAGTACCAGTTCTGGGGGATGAACAAAGAGGCAGAGGAAGGTAGAGGAGCGCATGCGTCCCAGTGCGCTTGTGTTCTACCCCATGAAGTGGTGTCTAATCTGGCATTTCAATGTTTAATTTGGGAGGTGGGAGGATGTATTTCCCAGGGCTTTGGGTAATAACTACCCTGGTCTTCTTTCGAAACAGAGGAGCAATTTTAGGAGGTTCAGGAACTGGGGTTTCCTCGGTTTCCTCATTATCTTCATGATGAATATCATAGGAAATGTTTCCATATTCTCTCAAAAATGGGAAGATTTCAAGGAGAAACTGACAGAAATCCTTGCGAATACCAAACCACCCTGAAAAAGAAGAATGCAATTTTCAAATACTAGCCTACACTGAATTTCAAATTACTTTTCCATCCTGAATGAGTTCATCCTGATGTTTTAGAAATGAAGATTGAGCAAATCTAAATACCCACTAAGGACAAGAAGTCAGATCTGAGCTTCATGGTTTTCCAAGTGGGGCTCCCAGACTAGCTGTGATAGTGTCCCTGGGGTCTCGGTAGGGATACAATTTTGGCCCAGCCCAGACTGAATCAGAATCATAAGTTGGGACAGTTTGCTTGCACAGGCCCTCTCAATGATTCTGAGGGGTGCTCCAGTTTGAGTTCTTACTCTAGTGCAAAGGTTCTCAACCTGTGGATCGTGACCCCTTTGGGGGTCGAATTACCCTTTCACAGGGGTCGCCTAAGACCGTCGGAAAACACATATATAATTACATGTTGTTTTTGTGATTAATCACTATGCTTTAATTATGTTCAATTTGTAACAATGAAATTGGGGGTCACCACAACATGAGGAACTGTATTAAAGGGTTGCAGCATTAGGAAAGTTGAGAACCACTGCTAGTGAGCCTCAAATACCTGTGGAGTCTAGACTCTGTAGACATTCTCTAATCTTCCCTATCCAGGATAAACTAATGTATGACAAAGAGTGACATCCAAGGAAAGCATTTCTGTCATCCTCTGGAATCCAGGAGAAGAGCAGGCATATGTCGGTCCGGGCCAAGAAGCAGCCTGAGCTCATGAGGCTACCTCAAAACTGCTTCTTTGAGGTCCACTCTTCCTGTCTGTTTACCACAGGACCATCAGAGTAGTGCTGGATCTCCTGGGGTACAACACCCTCTCTCATTGGCTTCTAGAAGGGCATGTTCAGGGACTACATGCAAAGGAACTTTCAGTCTAGTGAAGAAGGGACCCTTTCCATAGATCACAGCACATAGTGAAGAGGAAAGAGAGCTAGCAGGGCACCACTGACAAGACCTGGTAATGTCAGGAATGACATTGGGGAAAGCGACGAGGAAATAGAACCTAGGAGGAGTCCTGGGAGCCGATGGGCAATGTGGATTTTCCTCTAATCCTGGGATCCCCTGAGAAGGAGGTACCTTGATTCTAATGCTGCAGTGGAGGGAATGGAATCAAACAGGCCACTTGCTAGGGCTAGTCCTACCTCAAACTGCAGTGTACTTCTAGGGAGGCTGTAGTACAGGGCAGGGAAAGCAAGGTTGACAGCATGCCCTTCCCTTGGAAGATTCCAGATTTTCCTCAGCCCTAGCTTTCCCATGCAAGCTCCTTAATTGGTACCCTCAGGCTCATTCATTCTCTCTCTCTCTCTCTCTCTCTCTCTCTCTCTCTCTCTCTCTCACACACACACACACACACACACACACACACACACACACACACACACAAAGGATTTCTGAAATACTGAGTACATACAGTGGTTTCCTCCCTTCTGTCCAAATGTGGTTGCCATCAGAGTAATCAAGGAAAGCCAAAGGGGGACAAATATTGGGATACAGGAGAATGCATTGTGGCCATCCAGTTTGTGAACCAGCAGGATCTAAAGAAAGAAAAAGAGCTGAGGTTCTTGGATACAGCATCTAAAATGGACAATGTCTGAAGCCATAATGCTCCTCCCTCACCAGGTCTCATAAGTGGAAAGTCAGCTCTATGAGAGACCATAGAAGCTCTCTACTTTTTGGAAAAAAAAAATCCATACAGTCTAGTGAGGAAGTATCCAACTGTGGAAAACAAAATCCATCCAGTCTAGTGAGGAAGTATCCAACAACAGGATTGTTATGGGGACTTCTTCCTGCTGCTGGCTTTGAGGAGTCAACGGTGCCCATCCTATAACTTTCTACAGAATCATACATGAAACACAGCATCCAACTTTCTTTCTAGAAGTAGACAAATTGATCCATACAAATGCATCATACCTAGAAAGGTACATTTCTGTCAGTCCCTAGCCCTTCTCAAAGAAACAACTTTCTGATTTTACTGTCATTCTCTTGGTGTACTCTCCAAGAGTTAGCTCATGGTGATATCTAGAAAGAGTGGGTTGCCCTTATAGGTACACAGGGTGCTGTCATAGGAAAGGGTGGTCTCAGAACCTCAGAAATTCTGCTGTCGAAAGCTTACCTCAAATGTAAGAAGAGGCACAACAATGGTCATCCAGCTCAGTGCCATTGTTATGTGTGTCCTGCGCTGTTCTGCAATCACATCCATGGATCGCAGGAACAGGACAGACCACACAATATAATAGAGAACCACCAGGCACAGAAAGGACATGAGAATCCACAGGGGTACACACACAACCTGAGAGAAGGAGAGAAAAAATGTCTTTATAGTATTCTAGTTTCTGCCCTAGAATCTGAGGGAAGGCATAGTCAACCCCTTGCTGGATTACTGTGGTGAAGATAGTGCAAGCACAAACAAGGACAGCCTTACATGCTAGGAATGCTGTGAGGACACACAGGGTGCTCACTGTGGGACCTGCTACCTGCCCTGAAGTGTTCCACCGTGGATCACTCTTGGAGTGAAGAGCTTTGCAGCTGCTTTTCCTAAGGTATGATCTAACTCAGTCTGTACCTGCTCTGCCAACATCATCCTCATGCACACTCACCTCATCTTACCCTAATGTGCCCTCTTCATAGGCCATTTCTCTATCCTTCCAGAGGTACTTTAGCCAAAGACTGGGGAATGTGTGCCCTAGAAGCTTCAGCTGCCCAGGGTGCACAGGTCCTCTGCAAAATTGCACATTGATGCTGGGAGGACTCTGCTACCTGGTCCCTGCCTCCTCTTCCACATGGGTTCTGTGTTTGTTGCTGCCATACCACAAAGACCTTGTTTAATGCCCATACAAGCCCACAGGCTAAGTTCTTGGGGGGGGGGCTTCATGATCTCTCCTCTGCTTGTACTGCCCCCTTGGACATGTCTGTTAGCCCTCTATCTTGTGTTATTAAACAGTAAACTTGTTTTCTTTGGTGTACATTCTATGACTTTTCATGCATGTACATGTAGAATACAGGATAGCTCCTTGACCCCACAAAACTCCCTCATGCTGTCCCCTCACTGTGTCACCTCCTTACCCTACCCATAAACCCTGGCAACCACCGAACTGTTCTCTATCACTACACTTTTGTCTTTTCAAAAACATGCTACAGATTAGCATATAGCATGTCATACTCTGAGATTCCCTTCTTTCAATCAGTGGAATGTCTTTGAAATTCATCCAAGTTGTTGAGTGTATCAATAGGTCGTTCCTTTTCATTGCTGAGTTGTGTTCCACTGGATGGATATACCACAGTCCGTTCATCCAGTCACTCATGGAAGATTTGGGTATTTTCCTACTTTTGCCTATCCCAAATACAGCTGCTATAAACACTTGTGCATGGGTTTTTGTGTGGCTATATATTTTCACTTCCCTGGGGGAAATACCCAGGGTTGGTACTGCTGAGTCACATGGTAACTCCATGTTTAACTTTATAAGAAGTTTTCAAACCGTTTTTCCAGAGTGCCTATACAATTAGGCATTCCCACCCAGTAATGTGTGAGTGTCCATGTCTCTCTGCACTTGATAATTGTGTTACCTTTGCCATTCTGATATGTGTGTGTTGTGGTACCTCATCCTGGTTTTTATTACCTTTCCCTAATGGGCAACAGTGTCCTTTCCACATGCTCATTCAGTATATGCATATCTTTTTTGTGAATGTCCTGTTCAAGTGTTTTATAAATTTTTAAATTAGGTTGTTTGGTTTTTATTTTTTTAAGTTTTAATAGTTCTTTAGAAATTTTGGATACAAATTCTTGGTCAGACCTGTGCTTTGCAAATATTTTCTCTTAGCCTGTGGCCTGTCTTTTCATTAATTTCATTTCGCTTTCAAGCTTCTTTTATGGGCCATGTTATTGGTGTTATTTCCAGGAACTCTTCACCTAACTCCAAGTCCCAAAGATTTTTTCCTATGTTTTCTTCTAACAGTTCTTTGGGTTTACATTTAATTTTTTAGACCAATGACCTGAGTTGTTGTATGATTTTTTAGTCCTCCTGAGTGGAGCTCCTGATCATAGGTTTTACTGTAGAGTCTATGCACAGTCTCTTCCCTGTGATCAGACTCTTAGTGGCATGTTTCCTGTGGGTGAAATATTAGTGGTCCTAACAGCCTCATTTGGTCTCCCTTAATCATTGTGGTAAATGTGCAAGCGGACTACTTCATCTGCTGGGACCTGCACAGGATCGGGCCTAGAAAAATTCTTCTTTTCACCTACAGAAACCATTCACAACTCCTATTCTTTTATTATTTCTTCTGATTTACCTAACACTTAGATTTTGGTCTTACTAAAATTTGTTTCCTCCATATCACAACAGAAAGTCTGAAACCCAATTACTGTTGTCTAGATACAGTACCCTGAAGATGTAGGATGGGTGCCTGGACAATATTTTCTATTATGAATATTTTATCAAAGACTTTGGGCAGAAATGATGAGCCTTGTCTTTAATCAATGTGAAGGCAACATATGTTCCCTTATTTTCTTCCCTGTTGCCAAATGAATAGTTTCTCTATTTTTTTTCTTTTGGTTTTTCTTTTAAAGGTAAACCATGTGAATTAAGAAAATGTCTTGGGGGGGTGAGGGCATGTGCCGGGGGGTAGGGGAGGCTGGGGAAGGTCAATGGGGAAAAAAAGGAGACATATGTACTGCTATTTGTAATACTTTAAACAATAAAATAAAATTAAAAAAAATAAATAAATAAGCTCTATGCCCCCCCTCAAAAAAATGAAAATGTCTTATGTGCAAAAATACACAACCAGCCCTAGCTGGTTTGGCTCAGTAGATAGAGTGTTGGCGTGTGGACTGAAGTGTCCTGGGTTCGATTCTAGTCAAGGGCACATGCCTGGGTTGTGGGCTCGATTCCCAGTAGGGGGTGTGCAGGAGGCAGCCGATCAATGATTCTCTCTCATCATTGATGTTTCCATCTCTCTCTCCCTCTCCTTTCCTCTCTGAAATCAATAAAAATATATTTTTAAAAAATGCACAACAAGCAGAGGGGAATGGGGGCGGGTGGGCGGGAGAGAAACACGGGCATGACCACTTCCCAGAGGCAATGGAGCTCCTCTACCTTTATTCTCATTTTCTTTCTATGCATTAATAATAGAAACCATAGTATATTCTCTAATTTATAGCTTGCCATGTGTGTGTGTGTGTGTGTGTGTGTGTGTGTGTGTATGCATGTGTGAATGTATCCATCCATCCATCAGTCCTTCTATTGATCTATGCACAGTTAATATTAACCAAACACACATTAGTTGAAGCCACAGTTACAAGCATGACTTAGACCTCACCCTTGGCAGGAGTATAAACTGGCACAGCTTTTTTGAAAAGCAAATTGGCAGTTCAGTTTTTATTTCAAAATCTCTAAAAGTTCCCACCCTCTGGTCTATTAATACTGTTTCTGGAGTCTTTCATACAAAAACAATGAATAAATTAGGCAAAACTTTCATGCACAAAAATATATGCTGCAACATGATTTATAATGCTGAAACACTGGTAAGAACCTCAATAGTCAGAAATAAGGGGATGGTTTGGTAAATGCATTTGAAGAATATTTTCCATCAATTAAACTTTAACAGTTATGGTTTTAAAGACCTTTTATTTACATGGGAAAATGTTCATGATACATTAAGACAAAAAAGTAAGATACGAAATTATACATGTGGTATGCTCTCAACTATCATTATGAAACCATAAACCACAAAACAAGAAAAAAATACTCTAAACATCTTATCTCCCAGATTATGAGTTATTATTATTCTATTATGTATGCTTATCTGTCCTTTCTAAGTTTTCTACAATGAACACAAAGTATTTTTATAATGAAAAAGTTTATTTAAAGCTTTAAAATGTTACATACAAGCCAGGGCCAGTGGATGATCTTGTCCAGTCTTAAGGCAATGAATATAAACTGGAGAATGTTGACAGAACACAGGATTTCTAACTAAAAGTCAAGAGAAGAATCAGTTAAACAAAGTAAATACTGCAATTATTTGGCTAACATATTAAAAGGCAATGCAAATTACAATATAGTAAACATTTTTTTTAAGTTGCACTGGGACTGGAAGATTTTCGGCACATAAGAGCACAGCAGTGCTATGACTAGGAGAAACCTGCCCCTGGCTTCCTGCCTTGATCCCTCTGCTTAGAGACTGCCCTGCTCTTTATGCTCCACCAGGCAATGACCTTGTTTCCAGGATCCCTGAGTATAAAGGAAATCTATGGGACTCCCTAAGCTTCCTCCCTGCCCATATCGACAAACACCTCTATTCCTAACCACCCCTGTATTTCCTTCTTGTACCCAGGACTCAGTCCTGCATCTAACCCTTTCTTTCTGGCTCCTTGAGCACCTGTCACATTAAGACATCAATTATAAATACTTTACTGCAGCGGTTCTCAAACTGTGGGTCGCGACCCCTGTGGCGATCGAACGACCCTTTCACAGGGGTCGCCTAAGACCATCCTGCATATCAGATATTTACATTACGATTCATAACAGTAGCAACATTAGTTATGAAGTAGCAATGAAAATAATTTTATGGTTGGGTCACAATATGAGGAACTGTATTTAAAGGGCCAGAAGGTTGAGAACCACTGCTTTACTGCATCTTTAACTCTGCCCATTCCACTGATCTTTCCCAGAAACACAGAAACAAGTTCAACTAATTTCTATTACACACAAAAGGACCCAAAGACCAAAGGAACTCACCCTTCCCTTTATCCATTATATACTCCTAGTTCTAGCTTTCTCTTCCCATGACCATCAAATTTTATGAGACATCAGGGATACTTAAGCCCCATGACCTCCCCTGCCAATCCAAGCTCTACACACTGTGATCTGGCCTCCACCCCAATGACCACCCAAAAACCTCTTTCATCAAGTTGGCCAATAACCTCTGCAGCATCAGACCACTTCAGTTCAAATCTTATTGATCGTCTCTGCAGCATCTGATGTTGCTGACCACCCCTTCCTCCTTCTAAGGCAGCCGTGGGCAAACTACAGCCCGCGGGCCGGATCCGGCTCGTTTGAAATGAATAAAACTATTGAAAAAAAAAGACCGTACCCTTTTATGTAATGATGTTTACTTTGAATTTATATTAGTTCACACAAACACTCCATCCATGCTTTAGTTCCAGCCCTCCGGTCCAGTTTAAGAACCCATTGTGGCCCTCGAGTCAAAAAGTTTGCCCACCCCTGTCTAAGGTCTCAGTGCACAGTCTTGCCCACCTCTTGGTACTCTGACAGTTCTTTTCAGTCTTTTTTCCTCTCCTTAAATGGTGATGCTTCCCAGAGCCTTAAACTTGGTCTTCTCTCTCCACTAGAGACATAGACACAAACACATGTTTTCACTCACTTTCTCTGCCCTAGAGGTTGGGGAGAAATGTCATCCACACCCCTGGTTTGCATTACCTCCAATTGGTTGGTCCTGTAATCTCTGTTTTCAATCTAGTCCTCATGCTATGGCATGGACCCAGCTCTCCTTGAGGCACCTCAGATGAAGCCAGTCCCAAACTGAGTTCATTGTTCCCCAGATCTTTAGCCCTTTACCTTGTCCCACCCCTTTTGATAGCCTCCCATCTCATTGTAAGGTATCACAGTGGCCTAATTACCCAAAGCATGATGCTAGAAAGCGCCCTATATTTCTTTTCCCAGATTCTTCTCTTCAGTCACCACATCCTGTCTTCTCTACTATCCAGACTTTTCTTGAATCTCCTGCCTGCTCTCCATCCCAACTGCTATTGCCTAGTTAGGCCCTCCTCATCCCTAACCTTCCAAAGCAGTCCAACAGCCCTCTGACAAGCTTCCCAGCCTTCAGTCCTGAAGGTCCGCTGGTCCCCATCCAGACTCTCTGCCTTCTGCCTGCAGTGCTCACTGCTCTTCAGTGGCTCACCAGTGCCTACCAAAGTAATATCATATAGGCAATTGGATTTGGGCCAGAGCTTCTCAAAAGTTTTCAGTTCATAGGACATTTAGTGACTCAGAAATTCTTTTGTAGGCTCTGGGCCAAAAAAAGTACCTAATAGTTCCATTTATTTAAGTAATTAGTTCTAAAATTTGTATCTATATACTAAGTAGCCATTAAAAAAATCTCACATAGCTTTTCAGGGGAAGACCTTTGCTTTGCGTATCTGGTTTTTGCTTTCAGTCAAGATTCCAAATAACTTTATTTGGGAAAAGAAGAGGAGCCACCTCACCTTTTTGGCAGCTGATAATGCTTTTTAGGTCCTCTAAAGTGATAGCTATTTTTGGAAGATAAGTAACTGCCCTTTGGAATAAAAAAAAAATGGAACAGGACAGAAATGTAAATTCTCAGTCATAGCTCCAGGTCTATATTAACTGGTAGACTAATAGAATGTTCCATTGGCCAGGTGGCCCATTGAAATTTATAAGTAATTACAAAAGGCACTGAGCATGGGTAGGTCTATTAAGACAGTATGGTCCCAGGACCTAGAAGGACCAGGGAACTTTTCAGAATGTTTAAGGCAAAAAAAAATTGAAATGGTGCTTAGCCTTTTTCATCCTTAAAGCTGGCTTTCTAATTGCATAGCTTAATGAACAGAAGGCAGAAGCCAATGAGAACCTACATGCCATTTTTAAGGTCCATTTCTAATGTATTTATGAATGATAATAAAGATGACTATATACTTAAAAAAAACCTCACATAAATCGAAATCATTCTTAAATAAGCACAACTAATTGCTAATGGGATAGGTGTGTCTGTTGGGTGCTGAACGATTTCTCAACAATTTCCACCCTTGTTACCTCTTCTCCATACCAATTTTTGCACACTAATACCTTTCATCACAGAAACAGCCAACAATCCAGCTTCTTTTGCGATGTTATCAAAAGAAATGTAATGTGACTAAAACCATAAACTACTTGGAGCTAAGTAGTTCTTATGGTGTCCCCTCAGATATCAGCTATCACTGGTTTTCCCTCAAAAATGTCCACTACCTCATAGTGCCCTGTGAGTTCACTATGGAACCTGGGGTAGCTCAGCACATGCTCTGAGGACTGAAGATCTGGCCCCTACTCAGCCTAATTCCTTTATGCAGCCTCCCTTTTCCCCCAACTACCACAATGTCTTCCTTTCTACTTTGTGTTTCAGGCATATATTTTTTCTTGAGGTAAAATACATACAACATAAAACTTGCCATCTTTTCATTTATATTGTTTTGCAAATATTACCACTATTCATCTCCAAAAACTTTGCAGCTTACAACACTGTGCTCCGGTCATATTGGAGCCACCATAATTCACTCAACATAATAGACTTTCTCCTGCCTCTGCCTTTATATGTTTTGTTATTCCCTCTGCTTAGAAAATACCATCTCCTCCTCCTCCTCTACATACATAGGGCCAATCCTAACTCTTCCTTCACATCTCTGTGTGAGCCTATTCCCAAACAATCCTTAGCAAATGTAGGTACTCCTCCTTCTGGGACACAAGAACCAAGGGGGAGATCAACTCTCCAAATCATGTTTTTTCTTGTAGCAGAAATGCCAAGAGTGTGACTATATGAACGACTGACTTTCTATAACTAACTCTTCATTAGGAAAACACTGTTTTATGCTTAATGCATTCCTAGCCCTCATATATGCTTTTACTTTTAAGAAACAAAGTAACAAATTTTTAGTTTTCTTAAACTTCCTTCTCAGGCTCTAAACAACTTGGTGCTTTTCAACCTAGGTGACAGCTGTTCCCTCGGGAAGGGGCAAGGCCTGTGTAGGGGTACTACTGAATGTCACAAGGACTAGGGGAAGAGGTCCTGCAATGCATAGGACATTCCTGTTCAACAAAACATTTCCTATCCAGAAGGCCAACTGCGTACCCCATCCGCCACTGAGAAATACTGAGCCAAATAAGCAATATCTGGAATATTTTAGCTCAGTGATTTTATTTAATGTAATCTTTTGCAAGTGGTTTTTAAAGCTTGGTTTTACTTCGTTTGCTCTGGTAATAGAAAAATGTGCAAAGCGAGAGAGGCATAATGTAGAAAGGTAGTATTACTGGGTAGGAATGGTGCCTTTAACCAATATAGAGAATACATATTTGGGTGAAGCTGGATATGGAGTCTGGAGCTAGAGGAGAAATCTGAGTTTAGAAATATGAATTTAGGATCTGACAGCACATAAGTGGCAGTGGAAATAAGAAGTCAACACATGCTATTCAGATGAAGTATACACAGTGAGGACAGAAAATACCCAAGACTAGAACACTAAGAAACAGCAGTGGAGGTGGCCGAATGATCAAAGGACCAGGAATGTCTGGAGCTGCAGAGTGGATGGTGGCCAGAAAAAAAACGAAGTGAGGATTTGACCAGAGGGTGTTCAGTGCCAGTTTTAGGGTATGCAGGAGCTGAGTAGGGAGTGCAAGGTTAGAACAGAATTGTTTCAGGGAGCCTTTTTGCAAATGGAAGGAAAAAGCACAATAGCCAGAGGACTGAGAAGGTTTTGCTGCTGTCATTTTGTTTTCTCATTCAGATGAGAGACCAAAGTTACCAGAGAGATTATGGATAAGATCAGGAGCAAATGCTTAGAGGAATATGAAGGGGAGAAGTGCTGAAGCACAAGTATGACTGGCCTGCCCCAGGAGAGAGGATGAACTGGACAGTCAGGGAAGAGAGAGAACAGACAAAGGTCTCCAATGACTCCTGGGGAACAGGGGGTAGGGAGGGGTGCCATACAGAGATGGCCAGGTAACAGGTTGCAGGGAAGAAAGGAAGATTTTGCTTAGAGCTTCTCAACCTTGCTCAAATAACTGTTTCCTCAGGAGTCTTTTTAGACATTTTTTTTCTTAATCATTCACCCTCCTGAAATTTTAATACTGATGGCAAGCAGCCACAGGGGGAAGTGAAGAGAAGTGGCTGGACTGGTCCATCTTGGGGAAGTAAGTAGAGGGTAAAAGTCGGCCTTCAGGGGTACTCTGCCTCCACAGTCCACCCAGCACCAGAGGAATCACTCTCCATGTTCAAGATCAAGCTCTTCCTGGTGATTAGGGTCCTGTTACCTCTATTTGTCACAGACCCACATTCCATCACTCTCCCTCTCCATAGGCACCTTCTTCTCCAGGTTCACACATCCTAAGTAAGCCACTCTCCAGCCTCCTTCCAACCCAACTGCCATCTCCTTCTTCCACTTTTTACCCACAAAGCTCAAAACAAAGTGTCCATAGTGTCCAATTCTCCCCTTAACCAATCTGTATAGGGCTTTGGACCCACAGCTTCTATGCACTTTGGTTAATATGAACTGAAATGTGATCCTGATCCTGCCCTGAATGAGTCCTTAAAATAAAACTTCCTATCTAATAACAGAGAAACATGGTAATTAACCATAACTTGGCTACCCTTCCCATTGGCTAATCAGCGAGATATGCAAATTAACTGCCAACCAAGATGGCGGCTGGCAGCCAGGCAGCTGAAGCAAACAGGAGGCTTGCTTGCTCCAGTGATGGAGGAAGCCAAGGTTCCCCGCCTGTCGCTGCCAGCCTCTGAGCTTGCACTCTAAGAAAGAATGTTGCAATTATAGAAGCTAAACATCACAGGAACCTGCTTTCAGCCAGCTGGGCCTCAGAGCTGGAGCTGAAACAGTGTTTCAATTATAGAACCCAAACAAACCCAGATCAGCAGCCAAGGTCTCAGAGCTGGAGCCGAGCCTCAGAGCTAAAGCTGGCTCTCAGTTCCAGTGATAGCCATAGAAGGTAAATAAATCCCAGAATAAAAAAAAGAAAAGAAAAAATGGAGAGGTTGGGAGCTTCAGTCACCCACCAGCCTGAAAATGGTCCTCAGCCCCTCACCCAGACTGGCCAGGCACCCAAACGGGACCCCCACCCTGAAGGGGGTGTGACCAGCTACAAACAGCCATCATCCCCTCATCCAGGCTGGCCAGGCACCCCAGTGGGGACCCCAACCCTGATCCGGGACACCCTTCAGGGCAAACCAGCTGGCCCCCACACGTGCACCAGGCCACTATCCTATATAGTAAAAGGGTAATATGCCTCCCAGCACCGGGATCAGCAGAGCAGCAAGGCCTCCTAGCACCAGGATCAGCTGAGCAGTGAGGCCTCACTGCCCCGGTGTCAAGCAGAGCTGCGAGGCCTCCCAGCACCAGGATCAGCGGAGCCGCGCGAGGCCTCCTGGCCCCTGGAGCAGCATGACAGGGGGCAGCACCCAAACCCCCTGATCGCCCTGTGGCTCTGTGTGTGACAGGGTGTGGGGCCACAACCTCCCTATCCACCTTGCTCTCTTTGTGACAGGGGAAGGCACCCCAACCCCCTGATTGGCCCTGCTCTGTGCCTGATAGGGGGGAGCTCCCCAAACCCCTGATCGGCCCTGCTCTGTGTGTGACAGGGTGCGGTGCCCCAACCCCCCTATGGGCCCTGCTCTGTGTGTGACAGGGTAGAGCTGCAACCTCCCCATCAGCCCTGCCCTGAGTGTGACAGGGGGGAGTGCCCCAACCCCCTGATCGGCCCTGCTCTGTGGGTGATAGGGGGTGGTGCCCCAACTCTCCTATCGGCCCTGCTCTGTGCATGACAGTGGGGAGCTCCCCAACCCCTGATCGGCCCTGCTCTGTGCATGACAGGGGGGAGCTCCCCAACCCCCTGATCGGCCCTGCTCTGTGTGCTTGGCCCTGCTCTGTGCGGGACAAGGGGGAGCTCCCCAACCTCCCTGATCGGCCCTGCTCTGTGTGTGGCAGGGGGTGGCGCCGCAACCTCCCCATCAACCCTGCCTTGAGTGTGACAGGGGGCAGTGCCCCAACCCCCTAATCGGCCCTACCCTGAGAGTGACTGGGGGTGGCATCACAACCTCCTGATCCGCCCTGCTCTGTGCATGAAAGGGTGTGGCACCCCAATTCCCCAATTGGCCCTGCTCTGAGCCCGACCAGGGGCTGCACCTAGGGATTGGGCCTGCCCTCTGCCACCTGGGAGAGGGCCTAAGCCAGCAGGTCATTATCTCCTGAAGGGTCCCAGACTATGGGAGGGCACAAGTGGGGCTGAGGGACAAACCCCTCCCCCGCCCCCCCCCCCGCCAGTGCACAAATTTTTGAGCACCGGGCCTCTAGTATATTTATATTTATATTTATAGCTACAACTACATCTACATCTATCCTATTGGTTTTGTTTCTTATGAGAAGCCTGACTGAAACAGGTAGATAGGCAAAGCTGGACGAAAGCTAATGACCTGGGTGAAAAATCAGTGTTTTAATTCAAGAAAATACAATGTGATTATTTCCCTGGTCTCTTGTTTCCTAATATACTGTGATCTAGAGTTAATGATCAATCTCTCCCTAACAAAGGGTAAAAATTTACATTACAATAACTAATCATTCTTAAATATAAGAAATCTTACCTCCAGTGACCTGTCATGTCGAAAGCCCCAAACACAAGCTGCAACAGACACCGGGGAAACAAAGAATAGCGGCATGAAGACCAGAAGCCAGAAATGGCTGCCTCGCTCAATCCTGTCACAGACCAGCACTTCAAACATCAACAGGAGTAAGTGGATGCCCACTGCAATTAGCATGGCTTTAAATTCCACACATGTTTCTCCTTCTGCTCTAAAAAGGGACAGAAGAAGAAGAAGAACACCCTCAGTTCAGAGTCTCCATAATAAGCAAGTATTCCAGGGAAAATACCAACTTATGTTGATAATGTAAGTTGTATTTGTAAATTTGACAAAAAGCAAAGGAAATATCAGGCAGAAAGCTAACTTAAACTTGATATTTAATAGTCGATCTTTCAAAAATAGAATTGCTGCATAAGAAATAAACATTATAACCAAACCAGACTTAAAGTTTTAACTATATAAGGATATTATCAGAAGTAACAGCACAGTTATTATTTCCCTGACAAGGCACAAAACACTTTTATTCATAATTTTAAACTACTTGCAAGATTATTCAAGCTGATTGCATCTATTGCTAAAAACTGACAAATATTCCTTAAATTTTATGATTCTCATTTCTTAATGAATTAAAAATCATGTACATCACATTTCATGCAATGCTATAAAAACAACTCTAGCTTTATGAACAAATGTGGGTTATATTTCAAGAAAATACATTAACTATGGTTAGGTGCTATTTTAAAATGCAAGTAAAAAGTATTAATGCCTTTTTATTTTCCTTTCTATTCCAATAGGATGAATTAACACCTGCAGATGAAAGAGAGAAGAGCAAAAGAGTTAAAACTGTTCTTAAACAAAATCAGTTTAATTAGCTGTCTAAATATCATGCATGAACTTACCAGATGAAAAACAGAAAAATAATAAGGCCACTAATCAGGAAAATGCTTCATAATACATTTGGAAGGCCTACAATGTTTCATTCAAAATATGGATGAACATTTATGAAGTATCTTGATGATGATAAATACAACTGAGTTTAGGACACAGAGAAAATAAAGTTATTTCTATAAGACCCAACAATGTTTCCTTGACTATTGTTGACAATAGAACAACCACATCTGTATACTGAGTACATTAAACTACACACATACAATTCATTTCCTTCCTCTAAAAATATTAAATTGAATGAAGATGGAAAAGCTCAAATAGTTTCTAAATATCAATTAGTGGAACCCAACATGATCGGTGATTTAACTTTTTATTTTTGTAGTAGTAAATATAGATATTGGAAAGTATCTTGTTAGAAAAAAAATTGCAGCCACACAAATAATCTGGAAAAAAACTGACCCCAATAACATTAAAACAACTACACTTGAATGTTCCCCATCTACCAAGGCTCTTTGTGTGGCTATGTTTAAGTTCTTGGACATGTACGTGGCAACATGTTTTATATAATCTAAATCTTATTTTAATGTCAATAACCAAGAATTAAACAAGTTGAGATGTCACAATGTCTACACTTTTCTCACACTAGCAGCTGCATGTGTTCTTCCCCTACAGGGCATTCCTTCACTTCACACCATCCTGGTGAGGTTCAGAATAGCCCTCCTCTCAATTCCCCCTTTTTATCCTTTCTGAAGTTCCAGTATCTACAAAGGAGAAAAGAGAGACTCTAACAGGCCCCAGCAGGCTACACGTTGGAGTGAGTCAAGTCCAGGCACTTGAATCAGCTGAGCCATCCAAGAAGAAAGGCACAGAAGACCTGAAGGTAAAGGTCACAGACCTGCCCAGCCCCCAAAGGTTCTGCTCTCTTGCACAGCATCTGGGCCTCATCTCTCCAGGGACTCACTGTTTCCTGGCCAAACTACCTCCCCTACATTGATTACAGTCCTAAAACCCCTGGACTAAGAGATTGAACAAGGAGAGCCCCAGTTCCATGACTGAATTGGAGAAGGATATATCCCTGATGATCAGAGCTAGAACTTTGGTTTGTAGAACTGCTCCTACAAATATGGTGGTTTCATACTTCCTAGTCTAGCATGGCTATAACAGTTCTATATTTGGCATGAACTTTAGATCACATAGACTTTTGTAGGCTAGCTAGGAAATGAACCACCCAAAATAACACTGCTTTTGCAAGAAAAATGCATGTTGAATGCCTTAATTTTTAAAAACGTAAGACTAGAACTCAGTGTGCTTGTTTAATAGTTCTAATAAAACATTGAATAGGTAGAAAATAAAATAGTCTTTACTTTATTCAAAGTGAAAAACAAAATATTGCTCCCTCAGGATAGAGACCGATGGGTTTTATAAAGCAGTATTACCGATACTGGGGATTTCGTGCCCAGACTCCAGTTCCAACGGAGGCTCCAACAATGACCATTAACTTCCACAGCCATATTGGTGCAAAGACAGCCCAGTAACTCCACTGAATGATGCCATCCAGGCGAAGGGCCAGTAGCACAGAGAATAGCAGCAGACATGCATAGATGAGGAATTTACTAGGAGAAAAGTAAAATTATTAAAGATGATTCACATTTACAAATATGTAATACTAAAATGGGGAATAATAACAGCGGTATTTTTTAGCACATGAAAAGAATCACTAATTCAATAATCATTTATTGAAAAGTTCTATGTAGAAGACATACTATGTTAAGAGATAAGAAAAATATAAAGAAGACTAAAATCAGTTCCCTGATTTCCAGGGCTTCCTGTAAGAGGGAGTCCATACAGAAACATATAATTGTAATACAGCATGATATGTGCCATAATGGTGCTATGGAGCAGGGTGTGATGGGAGCCCACAAGAAAAAATATGGGCACTGGGAAGCAGGGGTGATGACGCTGGAACTGGTTCCTGAGGATACGTGGAAAGCTGCCAGGCAGGAAAGAATGTGAAATTAGGAAGCATTCCAAGACAAAGGAACTAGCCATACCAAGACACAGAGTCTGGGAAAGAATGACATGTTTAGGAATGGTCAAGTTCTGTCAAAGACTAATTCTTTGATTCTATTTTTAAAAAGGCTACCATCTCATAAATGCATAACCCATGGACATAGACAATAGGGTGGTGAAGGTCTGGGGTCGGGGGCAAGGGCAGGCTAGAATGAGTCAATGAAGGAAAAAGGGGGCATATGTAATACTTTCAACAATAAAGATTTCATTTAATTTAAAAATAAATTTTAAAAGGCTGCCTTCTGTCATGTTCACATACAGTAACATTTTAGTACATGTATTATACTTTCTTTTTAAATATATTTTATTGATTTTTCACAGAGAAGAAGGGAGAGAGAAAGAGAGCTAGAAACATCGATGAGAGAGAAACATCGATCAGCTGCCTCCTGCACATCTCCCACTGGGGATGTGCACGCAACCCAAGTACATGCCCTTGACCGGAATCGAACCTGGGACCTCTCAGTCCAGAGGCCGACGCTCTATCCACTGAGCCAAACCGGTCTCGGCTATTATACTTTTAATGACTGAATAAATTTCTCTCTCTTTTTCTCTCTTTTTCCATATAAAAGGAACTTCCTGAGGAGTATATCCTTAAAATATTAATTAGAAATTACATTGTTGAGGACTTCTATTTTTTATGTAATAAGAGGTATGGGGTTTTCCTTCCCACCTTAAACAGGAAACTAGGCAAAATATAAGAAAAAACAGTTTTCAGATACTGGACAACAGACAGTGAAGGACCTTGATGGCAGAAGGAAAGAAAGAAAACAAAGAAGATAAACAAACTCTATTATTGTCCCAGCTTACTGTCTGGAGGCAGTTTCTAGGCTGTAGCAGAAAGTAGTAATTAAAACCCAACCCAATGAGCAATTACATTAAATGTAAATGATGTAAATAACAATTAAAAGTCAAAGACTGTCAGATTGGATTTAAAAAGCAAGACAACTGTATGCTATCAATAAGAAACACACTTTATCTATAAAGTCACATATAGACTAAAAAAAAAAAAACACACAGAAAAAGTTATATGTGGGAAACTGATATAGGGTTAAGCCTCGGACTGACCTGCTGGCAAAGTCACAAACAAGCCCAGCTTAGAGGGCACAGTCCTCTTAGCATAATTAGGCTTGACCTTATAACACTCCCTAGATCTTATCTGGGAAGCTAAGGGGCTGAGGAAGTGCAGGAAGTATAACCATGGTGTAAACAAGTGAAACTCACAAGAAAAGTGTAACTTTGGTAACCACTACCTTGTTTACCCCTCACTATAAAAAGCTTGGTGAGGCCTGAGCACAGTGGAAGTCCTTCCTCTTGAGTTGGACTTGCCCGCCTGGTCCCCCAATATTCCCAAATTATTCTCGTGTCTTTTCTATTTCATTTGTTGTGCGGCTCCTCTTCCAGACCCGAACCCTGAACCAAGCAGGACGTGGAGGGGAACACTTACGACATCTGGCGCCCGACGGGGACTCTGGAAGTGAAGGCAAAAGTGAGGAACAAAGAATTCACCGTAAAGGTAGGAAAATTCACCGTAAAGGTGAGGGGTTATTTCACCGCACACAAACGGCCACAATCAGCTACAGTAGTCCGGAGCTGTAGGCGGTGTGGGAACGTTTTCTCAACCAGGCTAATGGGGCAGGTTTCGGCTTTAAAAAAGTAGATTGGGCTTTTTTTTTTTTTTAAAAAAAAAGTAAGAAACTTTATTATAGACTTTTGAGTTGTATGTTTAAGGAGTTAAAAGTTTCAGAACGTAATCTCTTATAGTTTTTGCATGTTGTTACAGAACATAACTTTTGTTTTCTTGAAAAAGGTACATTAGATATTGAATGCTTGCAAAAAAGTTAGAACTTGAAAAAAGGTCAGCAGCAGGGAAAAACTTGCCTCCAAAAACTGTTTTTCCTTGTGAAACACAGTATTTCATTTACTAGAGCCTTTGAGAGAGGCCAAGGAGTATAAATCTCCTCCCCTTGCACCCTCCACTCCTAAAGAGGAGCAGAAAGAAAAGAAAAAAATGGGAGGAATGGCTTTCATGGCTCCCTCCACCTCCATGTCCTAATCCTGAAATGTTTGCTTCTCTGTTAATAGAATCACCTGTGTAAAAACGCCAAATTATAAAGAAATTAGAATATTAAAAGGTACTCTTTTAAATCAGGCAGAAAGAAAAAAGAGTGCCATGGTCATCTTAATGTGGTTTCTTGTTCAAATTAAAATCTTAATTTGTATTTGGAATCTAAAATATGTAATAAGAAATGAAATTCCGCTACCGAGTCCGCCTCTGGTGTGGAGAGATTCAAAGGTGGCAGGAGAGGGCAGAGCTATAAGTTCTCCCACAATGAGATTACTTAATGTATTGTTTAAAAATTACCGGAGAACATGTCGGGAAGTGCAAAGTTTGGCCAAGATAACCTTGGGTGCTAGCCATAACTTTGGAAAGCGAAAAAGGAAAAAATTTAAAATGTCTTTTTCTATTAAGCATGACTTTGGGAAAAATATGCCATCTGAGTCATTTGCTGAAACTTCCCCCAAAGCAGGATGTGGGGAAAGCGAAGAAGGGAGCACATGGCGATCCAATATGGATGCCTCCTCCCCAAGTATTCTAATTTAAACTCTTCTCGTGATTGAAAAGTTTTACAAAATTTAAAAAAATGCATCTGGGATTTCTGTGCACGTGTAAAGAGAAACTGGCTTGGAACTAAGGCACGCATCGTCCGATTTTGGACATTTAGATAGAGTTTTGAGCTTAAATCTCTTTCCAAATGTACAGAATAAAACCCAAGACTGATTATTTCCCAAGAAAAATGGCAAATTTTACCCAAGGGAAAAAAGATGCTGGCTAGATCCTAGCAACAAGATTGGTATATTTCCATAACAAAGAACAGTTTTTAAATGCTAATGAAGGGTGTTAAAAAGTTAACTTCAAGGCCAAAAAGAAAATTCAGTAAAATTGTCTCTGTTACAAAAATTTGCTAAAGAGTATGCCTTAAAATAATAATTTGGATTTGAATCTCAAGAATTATTGAACTATATTAATTATAAAAATATAAGTATCCCAGGTAAAGGACGGTTATGCCCTTTAATTAAGGCTGGCTTCCCAAGGCAATTTCTAATGGAGGAAGGGCTAGCCTCCCTTTTCCCAACAGAACAAGCAGGTAGACCAAAAATTTCCTGCCAGTGGCAACTTATAAAGACAGGCTTGCTTTCCAGTTTCCCATCCTTGGGAGCAATGGCAGCCTAGGGCTTTGGGAGTTTGCTAAATTGCTAAATCTGCCTCATGAAAAATCTAGAGGACAGAATTAAATCTGTTGGTTGATTATGTCTTGCATTTTTGAAGTTTATTCTTAAAAATGTTATTGATTGAGAAATGCTAAATATTTAACTTGCAAGCTAAGAATTTAAAGTTCTGGTTAAATAAATTGGGAGAAATCATATAATTATAGTAAAATTTCAACATTTGTCTAATTGAAAAAAGAGGGTAAATTCTGTGATCCCAACCAAAATTTTTATATGCTAAGATCAGTTTTAATTTAATTGATATCTCTTAATAATTATAAAAGGTATATAATCTTTAAGTCATATATACACATATATATTTGATGGTCTTTCAAGTTGGATTTCACAACCATAACCAAGGAATGACTTTGGGACATTTCATGGGCCCTGGAATGCTTTCAAAAGTTTATTTTCTCTTCTTAAACGATTTTTAATAAAGCCAATTTAATATACTTGAAATCACATGGAAAGATTTATCAAATATAAATTAATAAATATATTTTAAGTTTTTGCCTCCAAGAAAGGGCAAAACAAGTTATTTTGTTGGATATTTCTTAAAATGCAGCAGAATATTAAGATGTAATTTAAAATAACAAAAGCTCCGCACTGCTGCATTTTAAAGTAGGCTGCAGGTGGGACAGCATTTGCGCCTCGTGAATCAGACATAAAACTTTACTAAATTTACTAACTGTACCTGCTATAAGAAGCCAGTATCTTTGTAAGCAACTGAATCCTAATAAAGTAAAATTCTTCTAAAAAAAAGTTACTGAAGGCTTCCCATGATCCCTCCGTATATGCGAATAAGCCGAAGGGGAATGCTGTTTAAAAATATTATCTTAAATTTAATGAAAAGGAGAAATTTTAAAATTTTGAAATATTTTCCACTAATATTTATAGGATAATCTAATGATTTGCTGTTAAAATACCAAATTTGAAAATAAGTACAGTCACCATAAATGTGTAATGGCTTTGACTTGAAATACATGGCCTTGCGGCACTATCAGTCAACATCCAGGAAGTAACCCTGTAGGTTACTTAGTGTAAAAGAAAAAGATTTCTTTTTAAATTGAAGTTTTCCAAGTCTAACCCAGCAGGAGGAGGACAAGTCAGACAACAAACAGCCTGGAGACCACCTGGGGCATGGTAAAGAAGACTGTACAGAGAACGTCTTTCTTGCCATGCTAGCAGTAATCATCTGTACGATAATATTACCTAGGGCAAATGTGTAAATATTTCAGACTTATACTCTTGACCCTTCATGGGTAAGAACCCTTACGTGGGCCAATCCTTCCAGGAGGACCACAGGTGGGGCAAGGAAGCATATGGACAAGGTATTATTACACAGCTGTTGTCACCCTGCTTCCCTTTTGTATGACTCTCAATCAAGCCACTGCTCTTGTGTGTAAAATTAAAGAGAAGTTTTTGGCCAGCCTGGACCCCAAAGAACGGGGAAGAAACGGCTCTAGTACATGTATTATCTCTACTTGCTCTGGGGAAAGGTGCAGATAATATAAGTATGCTAAGGCACCCCCCCACCCCCCCACTAAGCCTTTACGTAAATGGTCTTATGTATGGAATCCCACTGAGGAAGAAGTTAATTGGCAAGACTGTTATAGTAATTATCCTACCACCAGCAAACTTAATAATTTTTTTTTCTCTATAGACTGGAGCCCTTATGGTTCTCTCTATAGTAACAACCGCACCCCTAAATGGAAAGGGGATGCATCCTATCTATATGTTAAAGAAAATCACTCCATCTCATGGAGGAGACTTTGTTGGGCCTCAATTACAACATGACAACTGGCCTCTACAAAGCACGCAATGGAAATTAGCTGCTGCGCTTGCACCTATACAATGGTATAGTTTCAATTATAGCTCAAATAGTTCCATTTTTGCTTTACGAGAAACTCTCAATAAGACAGTGTTTGCTACTGCCTGTGTGTTTGATCTGTTTGTGCTCCGATCAGGCCCATTCAGATGCATCTTAATGTTACAAGCCACCTCTATGAGGTGTCATGCACAGCTTGTACATTATCCCGTTGTATCAATTCTATTGTTCAAAAAAACTTCCTCATGATTTTAAAACAACCAGCTTTTGCTTGGGTTCCCACTAACTTAACTGAACCATGGGAATCTCATTAAACCTACGAACTATTGCATGATCTAGTAAAAAATCTTAAAAAGACAAAAAAGATTTTTTTGAATGTTAATTGCAGGAATCTTTGCCCTTGTAATGTTACTTACTTCTGTGGGCATTGCTGTTTCATCTATGGTACAGACTGTTCAGACCTCTCATTTCGTACAGCAGGCCAAAGAAAATGTAACTAAGAGCTTGTCTATACAAAAAGAAATTAACAGCCAGTTTAAAATTGAATTGCCATGGCCTAGAAAAAAGAATATCCCTACATGATATTATTCTACAATGTCATTATTGTACATTTATCCCAAACAAATTTACAAATGAATTTGAATGTTTTACATGAAGGGATTTATTCCTTTCCACTGTGTGGAGGGCCTCCTGGGGAAGGCACTTAAGCATTCTGTATTGACCTATCTTGACTTTTTTTGCCAAGAGGAATCCAATTGCCTACAGCTGTTACCTGAGCTCTCTGTTCAAGCTGGGATCATGAAAAGCTGGTACCGTGGATCTGTCTCTTGCCCAATGGCGTAAGCTGGGCCCTCTCTGGAGAAGAAACCTGGGTTCCCTATGATCAATGCCGGGGCCCCGCCAGCAGGCGAGGGGACCCAAAGGCAGTTGCTGGGCATGGAGGCCAGAGGGACATAGGCTATCAAGGAGACAGAACTGAACCTCACATCACCCTACTTGGCCCAGAGATAGCTGGTAGTCAACGACGGGTAAGATCCCACAGGGTGGGACGACCTAAGACAGGCACAGCTGGGGGCCAGTAGGAGAAAACTTGGGGTGCAACAAAGGTGGGGCACAGATCCTCACACCCCCCCAATGGTGCACGGGCTTGAACGGTGCACGGGCTTGAACACTCGGCCCTTCTGAGGAAGGTCTCCTGTCCCCATGGCTGCTTCTTGCTTCCCATGCCCAGCCCAGATCAGGAACCAAATAGAAGAGATTTGGTCCAGCTGAAATCAGTACCCAGAAAAACGGAGGCTTGGCTAACAGACCCTATGTCTAAATCTAGCCTAACAACAGGAATGCTCAGAGCCTTCACAAGGATGTAAAGTGATCCTTTCAATTAATATTTACAGTGTAAATTAAGATTATTGTTAAAATATTAAATTTGACAGCAAAATAGTTTTCAAATTAAATAAATTTGGCTAACTTGAAATAAGTAATTATTCAAAAAGTATTAACAAAAATGTTCATGGTAAACATGCTATAAACCTAAAGCATGTTCAGGTTCATTTTTTTTTGTATGCAAAAAATTAATATTTAAAGCTATCTAGACTGCATTATAAAATTTCCAAGAAGTCTCCTAATTAAAAAAAAAAGGGGGGGATAGTGGAAAAATATAGTGGAAGAATACCATGTAAGGAAATAGATCCTGTAACTAAATTACATTTAGAGGAAAAAAATTTTCTCGTTTATAATGCTAATAGTGAGACACCCAGAAAAACCACACATGAGGCCAGGGTAAGCCAGGGAAAGACCATGTTAAAGAAAAGACCCCAAGTAAGGTTTTTTTTTTCTTTAACCTTTGGTCGAGAGTATGTTTGTATATTTTCAGAGAACAGCTCCAAGACCATGTGGATTCCTGCAACAAGGGATCCCGGAGAGAAACTGACCAGATTGCTCCAGCCACAAAGACAGGAGAGACAGTTCAGAGATGGAGATGCTGACGACGCTTTGCCATGCTAGCAGTCAGCAGCTGTGCGTCGCTGCAGGTTGCCCAGGATCAAACCAGAGAGGATCGGACCTGCATTGCCACCATTTTTCCACCATCCAGAACTGAAATATCATTGCTGGCATGTACACATAAGGAACTGTCAGACACTGAAACTTGGACTCAGAACTGTTGGACATTGAAATTGGGACTTAAAACATCTTTTGTCCTTGAAATGTTATGCTTAAGTTTTAAAATGTTTTGGGTTACGGATTGGCATTGTTATTGTTTTAATAGCCAGAGTTTTGTTCTTGATGTGTAAGTTATAGTAGCTTAATAATAAAAAAAAGGGGGGGGGAGATGTGGGAAACTGATATAGGGTTAAGCCTCGGACTGACCTGCTGGCAAAGTCACAAACAAGCCCAGCTTAGAGGGCACAGTCCTCTTAGCATAATTAGGCTTGACCTTATAACACTCCCTAGATCTTATCTGGGAAGCTAAGGGGCTGAGGAAGTGCAGGAAGTATAACCATGGTGTAAACAAGTGAAACTCACAAGAAAAGTGTAACTTTGGTAACCACTACCTTGTTTACCCCTCACTATAAAAAGCTTGGTGAGGCCTGAGCACAGTGGAAGTCCTTCCTCTTGAGTTGGACTTGCCTGCCTGGTCCCCCAATATTCCCAAATTATTCTCGTGTCTTTTCTATTTCATTTGTTGTGCGGCTCCTCTTCCAGACCCGAACCCTGAGCCACGCAGGACGTGGAGGGGAACACTTACGACAGTTATACCAAGCAAACACTAACCAAAAGAAAGTTAGAGTGAACAACATTAATATCTGTTTTAGTCTTCTATTGCTGCTGTAACAAATTACCACAAACTTAGAAGCTTAAAATAATACAATTTTATTATCTCACAGTTGTGTATGTCAGAAGTCCAGACAGGCTTCATTGGTTTATCTGCTCAGAGTCTCATAAGGCTGAAACCAAGATGCCAGTTGGCTGGGCTCTTATCAGAGGACTCTGGGAAGGATCTCCTTCATTCAGGTTGTTGGCAATCTGGTTTCTTGTGGGTGTAGTACTGAGATCCAAGGTTCTTTGCTAGTTGTCAGGTGGGGGCCACTCTTGTATTCTAGAGGTCTCTCTCCCTCTGATTCCTGTACATAGGCCTTTACATCTTAAAACCAGCAGCATATCAAATCTTTCTCATGCTTGTCAGGCCAGCATGGCTCAGTAGGTGAGCATCAACCTATGAACCAGGAGGTCACGGTTCAATTCCTGGTCAGGGCACTTGCCCGGGTTGCTGGCTCAATCCCCAGTGCGAGGTATGCAGGAGGCAGCCAATCAATGATTCTCTCTCATCATTGATTTTTCTATCCCTCTGTCCCTATCCCTTTCTCTCTGAAATCAATAAGAATATTTTTTAAATAATCTTTCTCATGCTTGGAATTATTCTGATATTTCCTTCTGCCATATTGCTCCTGCTTCTTAAGAAAGTTCTTTGCTTTTAAGAGCTCATGTAACTAGACTGGGTCCACCTGAATAATCCATGGTACTATTCCTATCATAAAGTCTGTAACTGTGGTAGGCAGAGAATTCTAAAGATGTTCCCCAAGATTCCTGTCCTCTGGTTAGTCAATCAAACACAAATCTAGGTATACCATGAAGTAACTTTGCAGGTGGAAGTATGGTTACTAATCAGGTCATCAGTTCACCTTAAAATAGGGAGATTATTCTAGATTATCCAAGTGGGTCCAATGCAATTATATATATGTGCATTTAAGAGCAAAAGGCTGCATATAAGTAAGTCAGAGAGATGAGGCAGAAAGGTGAAGTCAGAGATTTCAAGCATGAGAAGGACTTGACCTGCCTTTGCTAGCTTTGAAGTCAGAGTAAGAGGTCCATGAGCCAAGGAATGCAAGCAGACTCTAGAAGCTGAGAATAAATCCTGGTTGACAGGTAGCAAGGAAATAGGTTCTTTAGCCCTTCAACCACAAAGAACTAAATTCTGACAATTTGAATGAGTCTGGAAACAGATCAATCCCCAGAGACTCCAGAAAGGAATATAGTAAGTCCTCAGTTAATGTTGATAGGTTCTGTGACTTTAAGTGAAAAGATATAAACAAAACCAATTTCACTATTGGCTGATATAAATAAGAGTGAAGTTCTCCCATTTCTTGATTTTACAAGGTCTAAATCAAGGTGTCAGAAGGGCTATAAGCAGAATATCCAACAGAGCCATGCTGTATCTGTAGTTTTTATAATTTTAAGACACTAAATCTGTGGTAATTTGTTCTGGAAGCAATATAAACTAATATTGCAAAACTAAATACATCTGCAAAATCCCCTTTGCCATGTAACAACATATTCATAGGTTCCAAGACTTAGGGCATGGATATCCTTGGGGGGGGGGAGGGAGACATTCTACCTACCACAACATAAGACAAGGCATATTTCTTAACAAGAAAAAGTACCAGAGACAAACAGGGACAGTGCATAATGATAAAGAGGTCAATTTTTCAAAGAGGATCTAACAACTGTAAGTATTTATGTACCTAATAACAAAACTTCAAAATACATGTAGAAAATATTAATATTTAAAATATTAAGGAGAATAAAAATATCCACAATTATTGGAAATTAATACTTCTCTCTCAATTGATAAAACACACAGAAAATTATTAAGGCTATACAAGATGGTAATAACACTATCAATCAATCTCATCTAATTTATATTGATAAGGCATTCCTTCCAATACCAGCAGAATACAAATTCCTTTCAAGTATACATAGAACATTCACCAAGACAGACTGAATTCTGGGCTATAAAACAAGCCTCTATGAAATTAAAGGGATTGAAATAAGACAAAGTAAACATCTAAACACAATAAAATTAAACTAAAAAATCAATATAAGATATGGAATATTTTCATAAAACTTGTAAATTAAACAACCCTCTTCTAACAATTCATAGGTGAAAGAAAAAAACACAAAGAAAATCTGAAAAATTCTGGACTAAATGAAAGTGAAAATACAATGTACCAAAATTTGTAAGAGACATCTAAAGCAACATTTAAAAAAAATTTGTAGCATTGAATGCTTACATTAGAAAAGATATCAAGTAAAAAATCTAAGATTCATTTTAAGAAACTAGAAAGAGAAGGAAATTTAAAAGAAGAAAACAGAAGGAAGGAAATGATAAATATAAGCACAGAAATTAATAAAATACAGTAAAAAGTCATTAGAGAAAAACTGATGAAACTAAACGCTGGCTCTTTTAAAAAATCAAGAAAATTGGTAAACCTATACCCAGAGGGACTAAGAAAAAAATAGTATACACAAATTACCAGTATCAGGAATGAAAGCAAAACATCACTACAAATCCTACAATTATAGAGATTAGAAGGGGATATTATGAACAACTTTATACAAGTAAATTTCTTGAAAGAAAGACATTATCAAAGTTCACACAAGAAGAAATAGATATTTTAATATCCCTATAACTATTAAAATAACTAAAATTATACTTAAAATTCTTCTAACAAAGAAAATGTCAGGCTCTGACAAAATCTACCAAACACATAAGGAAGAAGTAGCACCATTTTTTAACTAACTCTTGCAAAAATAGATAAGGAAGAAACATTTCACAATTTATTTTATGAGGCCAGCATTAGCCTGATACCAAAACCTGGCCAAGAAAGAAAATTACAAACCAGTATCCTTCATGAACACAGATGCAAAAACCTTTAAAATTAGCAAATTGAATCCATATACACACACACTAGAGGGCCAGTGCATGACATTTGTGCACTGGGAGGGGGGTATGGGGGTCCCTTAGCCCGACCTGCACCCTCTCCAATCTGGGAGCCCTCTCCAATCCGGGAGTTTCTGTCTGTCTTTTCAATCATATGAGCGAATTGTCTGAGACCCCAACTCAGTTTGGTTTGTTGCTCACAGAATAATAGAGGCTTTTTTTTTTTCTTTGCTTCATTGGTGGAGATTTCCCAGAAGTTTTAGGGTATCTTCCCTTTAATCTTTCCTAGACACTTTGATTTTACTTATGTCTCTCACCTTTGCTTTCCCTCCATCCCCCACCACAACAGTAACTTACTCCAGGCTCACTTTGCTCTAGTGCAGTGGTTCTCAACCTTCCTAATGCCGCGACCCTTTAATACAGTTCCTCATGTTGTAGTGACTACCTACCATAAAATTATTTTCGTTGCTACTTCATAACTGTAATTTTGCTAGTGTTATGAATCGTAATGTAAATATCTCATATGCTATATGTGTTTTCCGATGGTATTAGGCGACCCCTGTGAAAGGGTCGTTTGACCCCCAAAGGGGTCGCGACCCACAGGTTGAGAACCACTGCTCTAGTGTCTAAGACAGGGGTGGGCAAACTTTTTGACTCGAGGGCCACAATGGGTTCTTAAACTGGACTGGAGGGCCGGGACAAAAGCATGGATGGAGTGTTTGTGTGAACTAATATAAATTCAAAGTAAACATCATTACATAAAAGGGTACGGTCTTTTTTTTTTTAGTTTTATTCATTTCAAACGGGCCGGATCTGGCCCACGGGCCGTAGTTTGCCCACGGCTGGTCTAAGAGATCCGTCTGCCACCAGAACTACGATTCCCAACATACCTGGTGCTCCCCATGCTCTGGGCTTCTGCTTCCAGTCCTGGGGCTGCCACCAGAACTACTATTCCCAGAATTCCTGGTGCTCCCTGTGCTCTTGGTTTTCCCTTCCTGCTCTGTCACCATCCCATGGCCTCCCACTCCGCCAAGTCCTCCAAGGCTCCAGCTCTCCCTCTCTGCTCTCTCTCTGGTTGCTTGGGGAGCCAAGTTCCCCAAGCCGCTCCACTCTCCGCCCAGTGCCTGTGTATGCAAATCAACCTGCCATCTTTGTTGGTTTAATTTGCATACTCACTCCTAATTGGCTGGTGAGTGTAGCGGAGGGACGGTCAATTTACACACACACACACACACATCTACACTAATAAAAGATAAATATGGTAATTGGTGTACGACCGCTACCCTTCCCATTGGCTAATCAGGGCAATATGCAAATTAACTGTCAGCCAAGATGGCGGCCGGCAGCCAGGCAGCTTGAAACTAACATGAGGCTTGCTTGCTTCAGTGATGGAGGACTCCAACGTTCCCCGCCTGCCGCTGAAGGCCTCTGAGCCTGCAGTTTCAAACATTGTAACAAATACAGACGCTAAACAAAACTCCAGAAACCAGCTTTCAGCCGGCTGGGATCTCAGAGCTGGAGTTGATACAGAGTTTCGAGAACCGAAACAAACCAGAGACCTGCTTTCAGGAGCGGAGGCCTAAGAGCTGGAGCCTCAGAGCTAAAGCTGGCCCAGAATAAAATAAAAAAAAAGAAAAAAAGGAGCAGTTGGGAGCTTCAGTCCCAGCCTGAAAACAGCCCTCAGCCCCTCACCCAGACTGGCCAGGCACCCCAGTGGGGACCCCCACCCTGAAGGGTATGTGACCAGCTGCAAACAGCCATCATCCCCTCACCCAGGCTGGCCAGGCACCCCAGTGGGGACCCCCACCCTGATCCAGGACATCCTTCAGGGCAAACCAGCCGGCCCCCACCCGTGCACCAGGCCTCTATTCTATATAGTAAAAGGGTAATATGCCTCCCAGTACCGGGATCAGCAGAGCCGCGAGGTCTCCCGGCACCGGGATCAGCGTGACAGGGGGCAGCGCCCAAACCCCCTGATCGCCCTGTGGCTCTGTGTGTGACAAGGGGTGGGGCCACAACTTCCCTATCCAACCTGCTCTGTTCGTGACAGGGGAAGGTGCCCCAACCCCCTGATCGGCCCTGCTCTGTGGGTGATAGAGGGCAGCGCCCCAACCCCCCCACCCCCACGGGCCCTGCTCTGTGTGTGATGGGGTAGAGCCATAACCTCCCCATCGGCCCTGCCCTGAGTGTGACAGTGGCGGCACCCCAACCCCCTGATCGGCCCTGCTCTGTGGGTGATAGAGGGCGGCACCCCAACCCCCTGATCCGCCCTGCTCTGTGTGTGACAGGGGGTGGTGTGCCAACTCCCCAATTGGCCCTACCCTGAGCGTGACTGAGGGTGGCATCACAACCTCCCGATACGCCCTGCTCTGTGCATGACAGGGGGCGGCACCCCAACTCCCCAATTGGCCCTGCTCTGAGCCCAACCAGGGGCTGCACCTAAGGATTGGGCCTTCCCTCTGCCACCCGGGAGCAGGCCTAAGCCAGCAGGTCATTATCTCCCAAGGGGTCCCAGACTGCGAGAGGGCACAGGCCGGACTGAGGCACCCCCCCCACCAAGTGCACAAATTTTTGTGCACCGGGCCTCTAGTGATCGGCATTATGATCAAGTGTGGTTGCTGCCAGGATTGCAAGCTTGACTCAACATTTGAGATCAATTAATAAAATGTGTAGTATTAAAGAATGAAAAAGAAAAAAAAATACGATTATATCAATAGCCCTAGAAAAAGCATTTGACATAATTCACTACCCATTCAACTTAAAAGCTCTAAACAAATTAGGAGTAGAAGAATATCTATTTAAAAAACCCTAATACTTAATAGTGAAAGATAATACTTAATAGTGAAAGATAATACTTTCCCCCTAAGATTGTAAACAGGCAATTGTGTCCACTTCAATGCATCTATTCAATATTGTACTAGATGTCCTACCACAATGATAACACAAGAAAAAAGAAATAAAGGGAATAAAGATTTGAAAGGAAGGAGTACATTTGTTATTTGCAAAAAATACGACTGTATATGTAAAAATTCCCAAATCAGCTACTAAATCTAATAAGTGAACTAGGGAAAGTTTCAAAGTACAGAGTAAATGTACCAAAAATATTATTGCATTTTTATATGCTAGCAATAAGACATTGAATACTGAAACATTTAAACTATCATTTATTGCAACTTTCCTATAAATCTAAAACTATCCTAAAAATAAAATTTACAACATCAAAATATCAAATACTTATAGATAAATGTAACAAAATATGTGCAGGACTTGTACACTGAAACCTACCAAACACTACCAAGGAAAAATTAAATATCTAAATAAATGGAGAGATATACCACGTTTATAGATATAAATTTTCATTATTGTTAAGATTTACATCCTCTGTGTATTAGTTTCCTATGTTTGCTATAACAAATTACCACCAACATGATGGCTCAAAACAACACATATTTATTCTCTTATAGTTCAGAGGTCTAAAATAGGTTTCACTCAGTTACAACTAAGGGCCCCGATTCCTCCAGAGACTAGGGGAGAATCCATTCCTTGCTTTTCCCAGTTTCTAAAGCTTCATTACTTGTACTCCTTGGGCCCCTTCCTCCATTATCAAATCCAGCAGTGTAGCATTTTCAAATCTCTCTGTTTCCATCAAATTGCCTTCTCCTAATAGCATCTCCTTTTACCGCCTTTTTATATGGAAACCGATGAATACATTATGGTCCACCTGGATAATCCAGGATACTCTTCCAATAAGAGATCTTTAATTTAATCACATTCTGGCATATAAGGTAATTAGCACCTTTTTGCCAAAGAAGGTAATACTAGTATTCACAGGTTCCATGGATTAAGAAGTGGATATCTTTAAGGGCCATTATTTGCCTTGCACCACTCATCCAAGTACTCTACAGATTCAGTGCAATCCCATTAAAAATTCCAGCAGTCTCTTTTCTAGAAATTGGCATACTGATTCTGAAAGTTACATGAAAATGCAAAGAACCTAGAATGGGCAAACAATTGTTAGAAAGAACAAAGTTGGAGAACCTATACTACATGCTTTCAAGGCTTATAAAACTACAATAATCAAGACAATGGTATTACACAGAGAACAGAATAGAGTCCAAAACAGACCTATACATACATGGCCAGTTAACTTTTGCCAGGGCAACTCAATGGAGAAAGAATTGTGTTTTAAAAAATACTACTGAATCAACTGGATAGATGGGAAAAATACACCTAGACCCTTAACCTCACAGCATATACAAAAATTTACATGAAATAGATCACAGACCTAAATGTAATCACCAAAACTACAAAATGTCTAGAAAACATAGGGGAAAAATAATTGCCACCTAGGATTAGGTAAAGATTTCTTAGATGGGATACAAAATTGGACTTCTTCAAAATTAAAAACTTTTATTCTCCAAAAGACACAATTTAAAAAATGACAAACCAAGCCACAAACTGTGAGAGCATATTCTGAAAACATATCTGACAAAGTACCTATATCCAGCATACGTAAAGAATTTTTATAACTAAAAAAACTGATTAAAAATAGCAGAAAAAATAAGAATAGATATTCCATCAAAAAGTTACATAAAAGGCATATAAGCACGTGAAAAGATACTCAGTATTTTCATATAGTAAGGAAATGCAAATTAAAACAACAATGAGATAAAACTACCTACTCACCACAATGGCTAAAATTAAAATAATTAATTATGACAATTGTTTCTAAGGATACAGAGCAACTGGAACCCTTCATATATTGCTGGTGGGAATGCAAAACAGTACAGCCACTTTAGAAAACACTTCTGCAGTTTCTTATATAATTAAGCGCATACTTACTCTATGACCCAGCAATCCCATGTCTAGGTATTTACTCAAGAAAAAGAAAAACAAATGTGCACACAAAGACTTGTATTCAAATGTTCAAAGCAGCTTTATTCATAATAGCCATTCGAAACAACCCAAATGTCCATAAACTGGTAAACAGTTAAACCATCTGTGGCATTAGTGTTCAATGGAACACTAATCAGTAGTAAAAACTAACAAACTAGGGATGCATGTAACAACATGGACAAACCTCAAATGCACTATGCTAAGCAAAATTACTTATACCGAAGACACAATATAATGTATGACTCCTTTTATTTGACATTCTGGAAAGGCAAACATACAGATACAAAACACAGATCAGTGTGGTTACCAGTGGCTGTGTTGGGGGAAAGATTGACTACAAAGGACATGAGGGAAGTATTTTCAGCAATAAAACTCTTCTATACCTTTGGGTGGTAGTTTTACAAGTGAATGGATTTATTAAAACTCATAGGACTGTGCACTAAAAATGGATAAATTTTACTGCATGTAAAATTTACTTGGATAAACCTGGCATACCTATTGATCTACCTACACACACAAGCAACATCAACAGCTAACATTTACTAGATGTTTGTGGAATGTCAGGTACTGTGCTGTTTCTCATGCATTATCTCATTTAAGCCTCACAGCAACCCTATAAAGGAGACACTTTGACTATTTCCCTTTTACAGATGAAGAAAGCTTAGATGTTAACTTGTTCAAGCAGCTAGCAGCTCAGAGCTGGAATACAAATGAAGATCTATTTGACGCCAAAAGAGGGAGGGAGGGAGAGAGAGAGAGAGAGAGAGAGAGAGAGAGAAACATAGATGGGTTGTCTCCTCTAAGCTTGAGCAGACTGGGGATTTAACCTGCATCCTTTTGGTGTACTGATGATGCTCCAACCAATTGAACCACCCAGCCCAGGCTCCAAAATATTTTCAATTGAATACTATACACAACTAACTTTATACTGATAATTCAACATTTTTTGGAAAAGCATCCAGATAGATATACACTGTGGATGAATAGCGATCTCCAGCAGGGAAGATTAAGGACAGTCTTCACATTTTTTACGTATGATTGCTGATCTTTTTGCACAGTTCATGCACTGTGTATTACATATACTTTGTATTATGAAAAACACCATAAGGAATGTCAATTGGAAAAAAGGGGGTGTTGTAAGGAAAGGAGACCTACAAAACTCAACTCTGAAGCAAAACTGCAGTGATTTGGAGAAGTTGCTAACCATATATATATATCCTTTTTGTGTTGTGGTATTCTGCTCTACAATATCTGGATAATATGTACCTTATAAAGTGGTTTTGAATGTAAGATCATGAGTATGAAAAGTGTGTTGTGTAAATCGCTAAATGAGTAGTTCTCGAAATATTTTGTATCAGGATTCCTTTACAATCTTAAAAATTAATGAGGATCCCAAACAGCTTTGTTTTTGTGTTATACCTATCAAATTTTTAAACTGTTGTTTAAAAAACATTAATTAAAAATAAATAATAGCCCTGGATCAGTTGGTTGAGTGTAGTCCCATGCACCAAGAGGTCCTCAGTTCGATCCATGGTCAGGGCACATGCTGCACATGCCGGGTTGCGAGCTTGATCCCTAGTGGGGGTTGTGCTGGAGGCAGCAGGTCGATGTTTTTCTCTCTTCCTCTCCCTTCCTCTCTCTCTCTAAAAATCAATAAAAACATATTTGAAAATACAAAAAAGAATAAAAAGAATGTTTTAAAAATAAATAATAAATTCATATCTTAATACAAGTAAAATAATTTTAATTAAAAACTATTTTCCAAAATTGTTTTTATAGTTTTGCAATATTTTAAGTGTCTGGCTTCATAGAAGATTCCTAGATTCTAATATCAACATCTGCATTCATTCTGTTGCAATATGTTGTTTTTATTCAAGCATATGAAAAAAAAATCTGGCCTCACAGAGATAAGTAGTTAGAAAAGAACTAAATATTTTAATAGCTCTTTCAGATAATAGTAGATATTCTTCTTTGATAGAATACCAAAGCTGAAGCAGTGATAGTTTCTTGAAGGCTGACTGTAGTGTGGAATTTGAAACCCTATCAATGAGCTCCTGGAAAATACTGGTTCACTGAGTAATAAAGAACTTTCAAATGTTGACATATTCCACTATATAATAGTAAAAAATCATATTAGTTATTATCACAACCCACTTTATCAGAAATACTTTATGTATTGGGAGACTCTCAAGCTCATGATGGTGGATATAACATTTCAAATATTCTGATTTTCCCTTCAAAGCTCAAATTTTACCATTTGGATAAACACCATCAGTTGTTTTCCTTGACGTGACAGGTTCATTTGCATTTTTGAGTAAATTTCTGTAAAATACCCTAATACAAACAACTACAGTCCCAGATAAAAACGATGTTCCATGAAAATAGCAGCTTGCAACTTAGGTACACAAGTGTTTTTCCTTGAGTCAACTACTGTATTTCAGTATACAGCAGAGGGCCTTTATGTATTCTTTCTGTTTTGTCACATGGAATACGAAAACAATGTATATGCAAGGGCTAAGACTGAATGAGATTGGTATTTTTTTCTGTTTTGTCAAGAACATTCCTAAGTAAAGCTGCCCTTTTTTAAAAAACTGCAAGCACAATGGTGAATAATCCAGAGAGGACTTGTACAGTTTCCTCTCACCAGTGTGATTTGTGTTCAGGTGCCATCAGTTTACCGACCACTACTTTTGCACCATCAGTATAAATGTCAACCCAGAGATGGAGGCAAAGAATGTCTTAGTATTATTATGCAAATAACTGTGACATGCAGACCCCTGGAAAGGTTCTCAAGGGCCCCCAGGTGTCTGTGGAAAATAGCTTGATAACTGCTGCACTAGATGTATGTTACTTATGATTATTAATGCTCAAAGATGAAGGGAGGCTTTTACAAGCTGCTGCAAAGAAAAAAAGAGCTGCCACTGAAAGATGCCAAGTGAACGACTGCATCCCTAGACTTTGGAGAAGAAAGTGGGGACTCACAACTAATAAAAATGGAGTGCGTGCCACAAATAGAGAAATAACCAGTTGAGATGACTTTTTCTCTCTGAAAGTACAGGGGGAAATTCAAAATCTAGAAAATCAGAACCCATTTGTCAACCAAATTCAGCAATACATATCATTACCAGAAACAATGAACTTAAAAACAAACAATATTTAAAAGAAATACAGTGGAACCTCGGTTCAGGAACATAATTTGTTCCGGAAGGCTGTTCCCAGAAGCTATTTGTTAGAAAACTGAATCATTTTTCCCATTTGAAATAATGTAAATTGAATAATCCGTTCCCCACCTCTAGCTGATTCCCTATTTTAACCTTTCTTATATACATTAGATGTCTAATGCACTATTAAATCTATAAACAAACATTTCTTTTCTTAAATTTATGGAAACACCCCCTGATAGCCTTAAACAAATCACTTTCAGCACTGGGTGCAGCATCTTCCTCTTTCACATATCATTGCCTCAGAAATGCTGTCACCTGCCTATTGCTTTTCCTTTTGTCAAATCAACAACAGTTTTTCCACCTCTTCAATTGTCTGTGAACATTGTTTCTTTCATACTATTAGCAACATTAGCACTCTTAATGGCCTCTTTATGTTTTAAAATTGTGCTGATTTTCCATTTCACCAGCAACAAAAGAAAAAAAAAGAAACGAAAATATTCACAGCATGGTAAATGACTCACATTCTCTCCTCTGTTAGTGGCCTGAGAGACGCTTTTTGTCATGTTGATGTGTCAGCATTAAAGGGTTGTCAGGTCAGAACTGAAGTTTTGTTAGAAAAAACTAAGACATTTTTTCCATGAACAACTTGGTCGAGAACTGAACTGTTCGAGATGGGAGAGATTCGAGAACTGAGAACCAACCGTGGTTTGACTGTAAGTGAATATGCAGCTGGAAGTGGAGCCCTGGTGCTCTTTTCAGTGACTAGAACAGAAGTTGAGGGCTGGTGATGTCATTAACTCTCTTGTTCCCTGTGGCTCCATTCTATTTTTCTTTCTGGGCACAAATCCCTATCCAGGCAATCCTATTTGACTTTACATAGAAACAAACCTCTCCCTTCATATTTTAGATTAAATCACTGTGAGATCCTAAAATTAAAATAAAAGAAATAAGTGATTTAGAACATCAATAAATGAAAGGAGAATGATAAACATAGGATTCATAAGTAAATTAGATAATATGTAAAGGTAAAATTTTTCTAAAGGAGTTTCAGACTTAAAAAAAAAAAAAAAAAGATGAGTTAGGGGGAGATAAACCCTGTAAGTTAAATTCATTATCTTTCCTAAAAGAGAGTTTTCTTTAATAGAAGAAAATAGTGGAAATAATAAAAATATAAGTACCAAAATGTGTAAGATGTTGTAAAAGAGATTATTATTTTTTGAGGTAGTCTAAAGCAGTGGTTCTCAACCTTGGCTGCACATTAGAATCACCTGGGAATCTTTTTAAAATCCTGATTTCTGGGCCTCATCCTCCGGAAATTCTGTTTCTTTGTTATGGGGTGGGGCCACACCATTAGTAACAAAGAAACTGAATTTCTGGAGGATGCGGCCCAGAAATGAGGATTTTAAAAAGGTTCCCAGGTGATTCTAATGTGCAGCCAAGGTTGAGAACCACTGGTCTAAAGGAAAAATAAGAGTTCTGGGCCTATTACATGAAAAATGAAAATTAGGAATGATACATAATGAAGTTACAAGAGGACAAATAGTAGTACAAAATATTACTCCCAATTCAAATACTAGGGCTGGAAAATAGAAATAGGGTGAATGTCCTTTTATTCGTTTTCTATTGCTGCCATACAAAATTGCCACCCACCTAGTGCCTTAAAAAGCACAAACTTATTATCTTTCCAGTTCTGGATATTAAAAATCTGAAATGGGTCTCACTGGGCTAAAATCAAGGCATCACCAGGGCTGTGATCCTTCCTGAGACTCTAGGAGAGAGTTTCCCTGTCTCAACTTGTAGAGGCTGCCTCATAGCCCCTTGGCTCATGGCCCTAGGCTCCAGTTTCAAAGCCAGCAGTGGAGAGTCCAGTTCTCCTCACACTGACTCACTCTGACCTACTCTTCTGCCTCCCCTTTCTCCATTTAAGACCTGTGATTATGGGTCCAACCAGATGATCCAGAATGATTTCCCTATTTTCAGGTAAGCTGATTAGCAACCTTAATTCCATCTGCTACCTTAGTTTCTCTCTGCCAGGTAACAGAACATACTTCCAGGTTCTAAGGATTATGATGAGGGAATATTTGGGGGGGGGGGGGAGCATGTCATTGCTCTGCCTACCACAGTCCAATAATAAGAAAGGTCACTTGCTGGATTAAAAAATAAAATCTAAATCTGTTGCATTTAAGAGTCACACTTGCAACCAATGTGAAATGTCAAACCAACTACAAGAAAAGAGATGACAAAGGTTCATCATGCCTGGGTAAGGAAAGAGAAGCAGTTTACTAGTACAGCAATTTAATAAATCAGATTTCAAAAAAAGAATTAAAATATAAAAATGATTAATAAGGAAAATCTAAGTAATAAAAAACTAACAACATGACCATAGAACAGCGGTTCTCAACCTGTGGGTCACGACCCCTTTGGTGGTCAAACCACCCTTTCACAAGGGTCGCCTAAGACCATCCTGCATATCATATATTTACATTATGATTCATAACAGTAGCAACATTACAGTTATGAAGTAGCAACGAAAATAATTTTATGGTTGGGTCACAACATGAGGAACTGTATTTAAAGGGCCAGAAGGTTGAGAACTACTGCCATAGAATATGAAAATAACCTGACAATTTTTATTTTAGAATATGCGGACATATTCTCATTTGGGCTTCTACATACTACTATTGTATCAAAATAGATAAAGTAGACAAAGTTCCTAAAGAAACTATGGACATGAACACTCAAGTAGATAAAAATAGCATGGTTCTATCGAGAGAATTAAGTAGCAGGACAAAAAAAAATGCTTTTTTTACATGCAGACAGATTTTTCCAGAAGGGGGTAAAGAATCATGGGGCACTGATACACAATAAACACAAATCTAATTTAAAATTAAAAAAAACTGTTGGAGTGCCTACAATGTGTGAGATATACAAAGATGATGAAAAAACAGTCTCTGCCCTGAAGATGCTCAAAGATTAATAGGAGCAGAGGGGGACTATCAATCAACAGTAACTATATATACCATGGTAAAGACATGGAAGTTTAACTTCCCTGGGAGAGCTGTGAAAGGAGGTGGGATTGGGTCAGTAGGTTGGGGAGAGGGAATTCTAGGCAAAGGGATAAGATTTTTTAAAGTAGGAGACAGTCTTTTGTATCCAGGAGACTGGAACACATGGAGTACATTCTGTGAATTTTGTGGGGTAGGGTGCTGGAGAGGCAGGAGAAAAGGCACCTGAGGAAATAAGGGAAAGGCAGGCTGGGATAAGAAGGTAGGGGAATTAAATAACAAGGTAAACTCCTTTGAATTTATTAATGGGCAATAGAAAGCCACTGAAGATTTTCTGGGAAGAAGGGTGACAGAAGGTATAGAAGAGTGTGCAAGCTAGACTGTAATTGGTAGAGATCGTGAGGCAGAAATTCTATGCAATTCATAATAAACTGACAAAAACAGACTGAAAATGGTCTAACTACCTGGGTCTGTTAAGCAGTATAGTAGTGTTGAAGAGATTATTTGTGCAACTTCATTTGAACTTCAGGTTTCTCACAAGCAAAAGGCAGATAGATAATACAACCTCTACCAGGCAGTGCTAAGAAGGACTAAATAACTATCAGAAAGCATTTATTGCAGGGTTTGGTATCAAGCAGGTAATAGTCAATGAATGTTAGTTTCCTTCTTGAAGTAAGGACTAAATCAAGGATGAAATACAAAATTATCACAGAGTATTTAAAATACTGCTAAAACACAACTGAAATATCAAAATACTTGCTTGGACTGCTGCCAAAGCAAAACTCAGAGAAAATGTGTCCACTCAAAAGGTGTAAATGGAAGCAAAAAAAGAAAAGAAAAATGAGGCAAAGGAAAAACTAGTGAACTGAGTTTCTAAGAAATTTAGGGGTGAGGGGGAACACAAAGAAGCCAAAAAATAATAAAACTAAAAGTAGAAAGATAGATACAAAAATGGAATTAAGTTACACCAATAACTGGTTCTTTGGGGGGAAAAAAATAAACAAACTACACATTTGATTGAAAAAAACAATACAATCACCTTTAAAAAATCTTTATCCATTGATTTTAGAGAAAGAGAGATAGAAACATTGATATTGTTTTCTACCCATGCATGCATTCAGTGCTTGATTCCTGTATGTGCCCTGACCAGGGATAAAACCTGCAACACTGGCGTATGGGGACAATTCTCCAGCCAACTGAGCTACCCAGCCAGAACCAAGTTTTTAAAAAAATACTGCATACTAAATAGGAAATTACAAACCTGACAGGCAAGAAGAAAATAGGATACAGCAATAACACAGTGATAAGAAAATTTATTTTTTAAGAAAAAACCATGGTCAAAGCCAACACTACTCTGTGTTACTTTGCAAGAAACATTCAGACTAGAGAACAAGTATAAAATAAACTTTGCTTGGTTCTTCACAAACCAAAAAATGGAGGTTCCAATGGATATTCTGGCATTAACCACTATTTCCTAAATTTCACTTGTTCAATTACACCTTTAAAATAGATTTATTCCACTCTTCATCTGAATAAGTAATGATAGCATATGATCATTAGTAGTCTGACATGGATCAAACTACAAAGTTAGTATCCTCTCTAAAATCTATATGGAGCTTTGGCTTGAGGCTCAGATTCTCTCTCCACTTTGTGGGGAGGGGAAAGGAATTGAGAGAGGGAGAGAAGAAGGGAGGGAATATACCTAGTAAAGAGATGACTCTATGAGTGTAAATGTTCTAAGTATCTGTTTTCTGCAAATCAAAAGAATGCAGCTGAACTCTTTTTAGACCCTTCCATTTTCTCCAGTGAAAGCTGCTGGCTTAACTAGAACAGGCACACATGCACACACATGAATGCTCTGGGTGACATATCCCTGTGGGTGCTTCTATGTCTAACACTTCAGACAATGACCCCAACTGACGATCTGCTGACACTGTCCCAAACACTGAGCATAATCTTACTAACCAAATTTAATGTCTTTTAGTGGCAATTTTAACTGGTTTTATTAAGATAAAAATGTTTAAGAACATCTAACCAATAGATATAAGGAAGCACAAAAGCCAAATAAAAACAAATCACTTTTAAAGAGGACTGTAAGGAGCCCAGGACTGCACAAAACTGTGTGGTCGTGGGTGGAACAACCTGGGCCTAAGCCTGTCTCCTCATCAGGCTGCTCATATATCAATCAATATGTTAATATAAGGAAAGTGAAAGCCCTGGGCCAATAATCAATTTTACTTAGTTTAGTTGCTACACCTATCTATATAATGAAGAGGTAATATGCTAATTTGTCCATTACAGTGTCCCAGCCACGACCAGTCTGTGGGCAGGGCCAGGGGCAGGGACTTCTGCACCCAGCCCTAACGTCATGCTGCCTGTGTGCGTCCCCATTCAGCACTGGTATGACGCTGTGGGGTGGGGGAGGGGGCTGGACTTGACGGGGACCTCAGGCCATGCCCCCTGCCCGGGCTCTGGGTCCAGAGACCTCAGACTGTGTCCCCCGCCCCAGCACTGGGCCGGGGGGCCTCAGGCTGTGACCCCACCAGCAGGGCTTGACAGGGTACCTCAGGCCACACCTCTAGCCCAGTGGGTCTTGACGGGGGACCCCTGCCCTGGCTCCGGGCCGGGTGACCCAGACTGCGCCCCCTGCCCCAGCACCGGGCCCGGGAGACCTCAGGCTGTGCCCCCCACCCAGCAGGTCTTGACAGGGGACCTCAGGCTGAGCCCCTTGCATGGTGGGGCTTGATGGGGGACCTCAGGCCATGCCCCCCACCTCAACTCTGGGCCAGGAGACCTCAGACCGTGTCCCCCGCTCCAGCTGCAGGCCAGGGGACCTCAGGCTGTGCTCCTTGCCTGGTGGGGCTTGACAGTGGACCTCAGGCTGTACCCCTTGCCCGCCGGGGCTTGATGGGGACCTCAAGCGATGCTCCTTGACTGGCAGGGCTTGATGGGGGACCTCAGGCCGCACCCCCGCCCTGGAGCCGACCAGGAAACCTGAGGCTGTGCCCCCAGCCAGGAGGGGCTTGACGGGGGTGTGGCCAGCCGGGTCTAGGTCTCACCCAATGGGGGTGGGACCCGCTGGGTCTGGGTCTCGAGCATTTTTCGAAGCGCGTGAGGGTGGTGGGTGGGGACTTGACTCTAGGCCCCGCAGAGCGCCCCAGACTCTGACAGGAGGGAGAGTTTATATACATTTTACTAATTTTCTTTCATCTCTGACACTTCTATTATAGAAAAAGGGCAAATAGCAATATTAAAATATTTCTTCGCATTAATTCTCTTCTTTTAATGTGCATGAATTTCATGCACCGGGCCATTAGTTTTTTATAAAACAGAACAGCTGTAACAATCTCATTTAGCAATCATTTTTCTCACTGTTAGGTCTTAATATAACCAAGAGACTTTTCTCCCTATTAGGACACAGTACAAATCATCAGTTATAAAGACCCCATCTCCAGAGCTTAAGTCAAGGCTTTCATGTTAAATTCTGGTCACCTTGTATGGACATGAACTATAATCAGGCAAGGCAATTAGAAATCCCAAGCTCAATACTGGCAAGCTTAACCCCGGAGTCCTAGGAAACCATCTAAAACTCCTCCAACCCACTGTTTCTCCCCTACAACAAAGTCTCCAGTGGTATATGTCTATTTACACTTAACATCACTCATCAGTACATTTGTTGAATGCCTCAACATCCTGGCCTTCAAAGAACTCACAGCCAAGAAAAATATGTGTGTAATTGCCAAGTATAAGAAAAATATTTTTAAAACCAGAAATTATACATTCAAATGAGACTTGTCTCCTTTAAACAGTTCCCCTGGGATGCAATGCACTATTCCACTTCTTTGCTCAAACCATCTTTAGAGTGTGCCTCCTGGAATCACTTGAGAGCATGCAGTCTGTTCTTCTGAATATCTTCATTGCTGTCAAAACTTGACCAAGATGATATTCAATTTTCAGAAACAACCAAAAGTCAGAGTCAAGTTTAGTGAATAAGATGTGTGATCAAACTAGGTGGCATTATTTGAGTTCAAAACTATATATGATTACAGAACAATAAAACATTTCCTTATATGATTTGTAATCTGACTCCAAAGGAAATTTCAGATATGTAACAAGGAGTGTAAGCAATGGAATAGATATATGTACAGGGTGGGGCAAAAGTAGACTGACAGTTGTGAGTACATAAAAAAAGTTTATTCTTGTATCATTTGTTAACTAGAGACCCAGTGCATGAAATTCATGCACTGAGCGGGGGGGTCCCTCAGCCAAGTCTGCACCCTCTCGCAGTCCAGGAGCCCTTGGGGGATGTCCAACCAATGGCTTAGCCTGCTCCTGGTAGTCAGACATCCCTCTCACAGTCTGGAGCTCTCGCAGTCCGGGACCCCTCACTCCTTACCGCCTGCCTGCAGCGGAGGCTGGAGAGGCTCCTGCCACCACCATTGCATGTGGGAGCACACTGACCACCAGGGGGCAGCTCCTGTGTTGATCATCTGCCCCCTGGTGGGCAGTGCGCATCATAGCAACTGGTTGTTCCACCGTTTGGTCGATTTGCATATTAGCCTTTTATTATATAGGATTATTGTATTATTTCCCATATGAACTGTAAACTACTTTTGCCCCACTCTGTATATATTTCTCTTTTCCCTAAGTAGCTTCTTTGAAGGATGATACACATTTGGATGTGTAAACTCTGAATAAGGTTCCCTTTATTTAATTAGTTAACTCATAAACAGAAGGCTCCTTAGTATAATGGACATACTATGTCATGGGGTGGGGGAGACTGTCACTAAATTGGAGATTAGTATGGCATGCAGGAATAAGCACAACCTTCAGAAGTAGATCTACTTGTATTAGAATCCTGATTTGGCCCCTTATTGCCTGTGTGACTTTAGGGAAGTCACAAGATCTCTAAGACTACAAGGTTGTTGTAAAGATTCAAGATAATAGATACAAAATACTGACACTGTGCCTGGCATATGGTAGGTGCCCCATAAGTCACTGCTATTACTAATAATAACCTCAGTATAATCAAGAGACTTTTCTTACTACAGGTGCTTTGAGATGACAGAATGACAGGTAAACAGACATCTGGGTGGTGAGTAGTTCATTCACAGTACTGACATATACTTAGTGCTGTCTTTTAAAAAAATAATATGTGAATAATATTTTAAGTAATTGTTAACACTGTGTACAGCATTTTTAAATTACATGGCACATGTAACTAGCAGTATTCCCAGTACACTGACATTTCACCACTGTCTGAACATACCATGCCCTCCCATGAACCCGTGCCTTTGCATACTTTGTACCTTTCCTGCCCTCTGGGCTGACAAAACCCTATAATTATACCCTTCAAGATCGAGCTGTGGAACCTTCCCAGCATGCTCTAGACAGAATTAGTGGCTCTGTCCCTTGTGTTTTCACACATTTGGTTCCTGTCTCTGGAATGCCTCATCCTGTGTTGAACCAGAATTTCTCTCTCCATTTCTGCTTCTTTTAGGCTTGAGCATGGAGAGGGACTATGTCCCATTTCTTTTTGTACTTAGAGCACAGAGCACATGTCTTGGCACACAGCAGAAACTTGGGAGATATTTGAGTAATAAATGCTTTAAATATGAATCTTTTACAAATAGACTGTTAAAGGCGAGGTAGCTGCCTTTTATTAATAATTACCAGAAATCACATTTCATTTTTTCCTGACTTCAAATAAGAGACAAGATAACTTGGACTCCAGAATAACTTTATAAGTTGCAGCACATGGAAGTTTTTAAACACTACTGAACTCCTCAGTACTCCACACCCACTAGAGCAGGGTTCCTCAGCTTTTTTCTCAATCCAGCATACCTGTAGGATGCACCACTCTCTGTCAGGAGCTCACTGCAGACAACTCAGAATGCCTAGCAGAGTCCTCAGAGCCTTCAAGCACTGCCTGGCTACCAGGGCTAAAGGTCCTCCTCTGAGCCAGTGATTCCACCAAGACAGCAGAAAATCCCAGTGCTTCATGGGGAGGGCAGGGTGATAACTTAATGCCACCTACTTCCAGACCTCTACCTCTCAGGAACACCTTGGAGTCAGAGTTTGCCAATTCTGTATACTTCTAATAGTTTGCTAATTCAATGAATAAGCTCCTTAGCTGTTAGGAAGCCTCAAGCATGCAAGGAAGGACTTGGTGGGTCCAGTGAATCTGTTTCAGCAAGTCCTAACCTGTGTAACTAAGAAGTAGTTCATGACCAACCAGTTCTATGCCAGATGGAAACAGGCAGAGGGTCAGCAGTCTTATGCAACTGAGTGTTGACACTTGTGAATCATTCTCTATCACTGTAGTTTTTCAGAGTGTTGGCAATACAGTAGCGAATTCAGACTGGCCAAGATCAAAAGGTTAGAAAGGAGATCTGGAGCCATGGCCCATGAATTGGGACCACCAAACCATGATAGTGACTATTTCTGTGACACACATAATCCAAGAAACAAAGGCAGTCACATCCCTCCTTAGTGTCATCGCCTTTCCTGTCTCTGCAGTGGAATGGCTGCTTTCTAAAGGAGGGAAGAGGATGAGAGGAAAGAGAACCAGGCCACAGACCACCAGGAAAGCAGTGACTGAAAGAAGCATTTCTAGACTTCTCTCATAGGCTCTGGAGAGTAATTCGTTCGTTCATTCCACAAGTATTTATTGAGCCAGATACTATTGCAGGTATGCATGGTACCATAATGAATGGAGTCCTGGCCTTGGCCCTATGGAGCTTATAGGAGAGGACTATAGTAGGGGATAATTTAGTAGGGGAGACAGGCATTAATCAAATAAACACACAAATATAAGGGTACAAATAAGTACTACGATGGAGAAATACAGCATGCTACACAGATAGTACAAAATTGACTCAATGGACCTGGTCGGGAAAGTCAGAAGAGCTTTTAAGTGAGCTGAGATCTTAAGGATAAATAGGAGTTAACTAGGCCAGGAGGACAGGAGAAGAGAGAAGAGGGGAAAATCTCCAGCAAAGAGTACAGTATGTGCCAAAATCCTGGGGTGAGAAGGAGATGTTGAACTGGTTCTAAATTAGAGGCAAGGGAGCAAGGCAGCGGTGATAAAGTTTGAGGTCCTAGCACAAGATATCTCTTGTCTAAACACCTCAGGTTGCTTTCTAGTTGTCTGGAGGGCCCTACTCCTCATGGAACAAGACTAAAGAACAATGTCAAAAACTAGATGTGCCCACAAGACATGACACACCACCAGCTAAAAATATACATATCAGACTTGCTGATATTCCCTGGCCACTGTCTTAGCAGTCACCACTGTGGGGTAACACCATTCACTCCCATTGATTCAGGAAATTGGCACCCTATAAAAGATTTTTAAACTTTTCAAGTAGAATTAAAGTGTTGATAAATATGCTGATGATTACTACAAATCTGTTTAGATACCTAATCGTTCATTGTAATTTTCATATACCAATTTTTTTTTTTGAGGGGAGAAGATGCTAGTGGGGAAAAAATAGCTAAAGATAGTATCTGTGCAGCACTATTTTGCTTTGGCAACTCTGAAAGCCAGTTAGATTACTCCTCAAAGTTCTTTGTGGCTTCTGAATTATCTATCACCTTACAAAATATAGTCGAAGATCTTTCCATTTGTAAAGCACTTTGCGCTCAATCATTAATTTGGCCTCTCTATCCTGCTAAGAGATTATGGTCATTATACAGATAAAATGGACAGATAAATGAGTAGTCCAAGGACAAAAAACAATTCAGGTTTGACATATCTTACTACCCTCACCAAACAATGCAAACACACAAGGCCTGTCCAACTCCAGCACCAATCCTGAAACCCAGCCCTAACTCCTACAAGCAGCAGAGGAAGACACTGCAGTTTGTTTTCAGTAACCTGCTCTCAACAAGATCCTCTATGTAGAGTGCCTTCAGGCCAAAAAAATCATGACTACAGTGACTGGGACTTTGTCACTCCAGACCCAAATATGAACTCAGTAGTGCTCAAAGAGGAACAAAAGCACCTAGGAAGTCACAATGGCTCATAGCTTAAAATGTCTCTGTCCCTAAGGAGACTGCACTCTCAACACTCTCTATGTCTTTCTCCCTCCCACCTCAGACTTTCTTTCATTCCCCATAAGCGGCCCAGATAGTGGGCTCCCACGGTACAATACTGCACAGTGCTGTAAACCATCTATTTACATGCCCTTCTCCACCCCCAAGCTGGACCATCCCAGCATCTGAAGCACCTGGCATAAGACCTCGCATACAAAACGTTTATTGAGTGCATGGCTTCCAACCAGCAAATAAGGGAAATAAGCACAGCCTTCATAGAGTAGTGGACTTTAGAGATCAATTAGGTCAACTCCTTATTTTTCATGTGAGCAGAGAATTACCTAGTTACATATGGCCTTGTCTCCAATCCAGGTCTCATGGCCCCGTTTAGTTCCCTAATATTTCATAAGTGCCTACTATTTGTCAGACATGATGGGAGGTGCTAGGGATAGTGAGATGATCAGGAGATGGTCTCTGCTTTAGGGAGCTCATAGCCTGGGGGAGGGAACAGTTACAGAACATTTGGGCAAGTGCAAGGACAGATGCTTGATTCTTTAGCCAGTGTTCTCTCCATATTGTCCACTGTTATTCCCCCACTGGGAAATAGGACAGCAATATCTACTTCCTGCAAATAAACTTATAGTGAACGTATGAGAAAACCCGTATGGAAAACTGTAAGGTTCACCCCCAAAGGCATTATGTAAGGTATTGCCATACCCTGGCACCGACTCCAAGGATTCAACGTTTCAGATATCTGCCCCACAAAGAAGCAAACAAGGGAGGAATGGGCTTACCTCCAAGGAAACCTCAAAGGCTGAGAAGACCTGTGGGATAGGGGTGTGCGGGCAAGTGAAATGGCCCTTGTGAGGGGAATAGGGGGCAGGCAGAGGGGTGCGAAAAGCTGGAACTGAGAGGGGGACGTTGGGAGAGCAATAAGAGAGGGCACGCCAAGAAGACCGGGGTTCCTGGCCGGGAGAGTAGATTGTGCCACAGGCCAGAGGACTGAAGTCACCGGGCGCGGGAGGAGGAAGCGGGCCTGGGCCGAGACCAGCTGTTTTCCCAGAGAGTCTCTCGCACCGGCAGGGAAGCTCAGGCAGGCTCTCGGAGCTGCAGGTGCCCTGCCTCTCCCTGCAGCTTAGCGCCGGTGCGCCTCCCTAGAGCCGAACCCGCAGCGCCTCACCTCGGGTTGAAGTCCTGGAAGAGGCCCCTCAGGTTCATGGCGGAGAACTTCACCGCGGCGGCCTCCTCCTCCCCCCGCCCCCCCACGCAGCCTGCGCTTTACAACGGGTTCATGGTGCCCGCGCGCCAGCCGCGTCCCCGCTTCTGCCGCTGCCACCCTGAGAAACCAGAGCCACCGCCTCCTGCCCCTCCTTCCGGGATGCCGTACAGCAGTCGCGCATGCGCCCTAGGCCCCGCCCGTCGACCCTGTGAAGAGCCTGGCTCTTGAGCTATGCCAGTCCCTGACCCTTCCCCTTCCTGGCGGGCTGAGGAGACTTTGGGGTCTAGAGGCTGGTGGAGACCGGGGTCCTAGGGAGGGGCGAAGAGCCCAACGAGGACGCTGACTAGGTGCAGACTTGCGGGGAGGGAGCAGCCGCTTAGGAGGCCTGCAGTAAGGTCTTCCAGGACACCTGCCTTGACCCATGCTGCCTTCTGGACATTTCTGCTAGTGAGTACTGAGCCTCCTAGGGAAAGGGAAGAAGTGGCCAAAGGTGAGAAGTTGCATTTTGGCGATCTTATCCCAGGCTTCACTACTCAGATGTGTCAGTGACTCCAAAGTTTGCTTCTCAACTTCCCTCCCAAGGCGCAGACCAGCTCAAAGGGATATGCTGGCCTACCCAAACTCAGGCTACCCTGCACCAAAGTCATCTTCCCTCCCTAAGGCCTACCCCTACTAGGTTGCCTTCTCCTTTAGCAGCAGACATTCACGGGTGGGGGTGGGGGATGCCCAAACTGGAAATCTGGGAATCATCCTTGCTTTGCTAACCTAATTCAGAGACTCCTTGGCTCCTGCCTAGACTTTTTGGTCACATTACATCTGGCCTCTTTCCCCATTGCAGACCATCTATTTCAACTCCCAGGTTCATCTTCATTTGAGCCTCAATTTTTCTCCTCTGCATAGATAATAAAACCTACTTTCTAAACGTGTTGGGAACATTCTATGACAACTTGCATGATACACACTAGGTGCCCTAAGAATGCTGTTGTTGTTTGGTGCTCTTACAGTTGTCTACTTCCTCAGGGAGTCTATTTACTTTTGGAATTGGAGAGCAGGACAAGCTCACAGCAGGTGACTTAGTCTACCTTCTTCATTTCCTTCTGGATTATTTAAGAGTTTTCCATGAACACAGCAATACTTTGGACATTACTCTGGTATTATAGATAATAGTCATTGTTACAATACCACAATTTCATGAATGGCAATTTTATACAGGTTAGCCCTGAGGCAGCTTCAGAAGATCACAATTATGATAGTCATATTTGCTGTTATGTATCACCTTTCTTCTGAGAACTTGAAAACATTTCACAAGTAGTAATTTGGCTTCCCAAACCCACTGGGAAATGGGTATTATTATATGAGCTTGTTTTAAGGATGAGTAATCTAAATCAAGTTTGTCAACTGCTGAAGCATCAGAGTTTTGGGTCCACCTCCCCTGCCTATCCTTCAGGCAGAGTCAACCAACCCTTAGGAGGTTCCCAATGAACATTTAAATACAGGAGAGAATGCTGAGGCACAGAAAAGCTTGTAGAATGTGCCCTGAGCCACCCAGCTAGTAAGGATGTAGAAGTAAAGATGTAACTGGGGGGTCTGGCTGAACTTGTAACCCACACACAGCTAGAAAGACGTACTTGACAGTGGCCAGTGCCATCTTAATTACCGTCAGACTCACCCCAAAAAGGCAATAAGGAGTAAAATTGTTTGTCTGATAAGACACTTGAATAATAGTCATTGTTGCCCTTTCAGGAGTTTCATAGAGACCAGGCAAGCTGTCAGCGTCCCCAGAGCCTTGATGGCAGGTACTACTTTGGTGAAGTTACAAGGAGTCACACAGCTGAACCCTCTGCTCTGAAGGACCACAGTGGGCCCAGAGATGACCACATCAGGGGGTACTGTTTAGCCTAGGCCAGTAGTTGGCAAACTGTGGCTTGCGAGCCACATGCAGCTCTTTGGCCCCTTGAGTGTGGCTCTTCCACAAAATACCACATGCGGGCGCGCACGTACAGTGCAATTGAAACTTCGTGGCCCAAGTACAGAAGTCGGTATTTTGTGGAAGAGCCACACTCAAGGGGCCAAAGAGCCGCATGTGGCTCGCAAGCCACAGTTTGCTGAGCAGCAGTTTGCCGACCACTGGCCTAGGGAATAGGACACGAATACACAACAAATTGTCCATGTATTCTTTTGTTCTGACAAATTGCCAAGGAGAACATACAGTCCTGTCCACGAGGATATATGACAATAATAGGACTTTACCAAGGCCTCACATACCCAATTTTCCAGAAGTATTTGTACCGCACTGCTTCAAATTTGCTGTGATTTCAAGGAAAGCAAAGTTGTCCTGTGGCTCACACCCCTGGGCAGGCTGGAGGTCAGGCTGGAGGCATGGCAGGTCAGCAGTCTCCTGCACAGTACCCACAGGGACTATACTCTCTTGCATCCACAGGGGGTATCTATGGGGCCCTTTTGGATAGGATCTCTGGTGCTGGGCAAACATGGCTTTGCCTCTGATTCTGCCTTGTGGATACCCACTGGTGTCACACACTACATCCTGCCACTCTGCCATGAGCCCACCCCTATCCTTATGCCAAATCCCAGCAAAGGGACCAAAGACAGGCTAAGACCTGGGACCAATTACTCTCCCCAGGACAGCTGCCACACATAGTTCCTGCAGAGGAGGTTAGGTGAGAGCCAAGCAGAAAGTCAGCACCTTGCTCAGGAGGCTGGAGTTCAGAGCAGGCTATAGTCCTGGCAGGGGAATGGTGATTTCTTATGGGAGCAGGACCATGGCTGAGACCCATCACACCAGCCACTCATGGGGCAGGCTCAGGACATCTAAAAAATGTCAGAACATTCCTGCTGATAGGCAGTAAAGCTCTTGTGTACTCTGCCCCAACATCATCAGGACTGGCCAGACAACTGGGTGATGTGTGTCTGCAGAGGCTACATTACAGGTTTCTGTACCCTGAAAAGTCCTCCCTGAAGAACCTGGGAAATTCTCAGTATGTTCAAGCTGTCCCTGCCCTGTGGTCCATAGCCTCCTTGTGTGAGCACTATCTCACACCAATCAGTTCCCTCCAGGAATGGGCATTTGGTGTTCCTACTTTCATCCTGCAGTGCCCCACAGGGTTCTGGTCCTGGCACTTGTCCCAAAGACACTCATTTCATGATGTCCCGAGGGTTCCAGCTCATCTCCTGCTACATCTGCCCTGATTTCTTCCACAGGCCAGTCCAGGGCAACTCAGATGGAATCTGGTGGGTGTTCCTCGTTCCAACTCTCCTGGGATTGCTGAGCATCTTCCAAGCCTGCATCCCTGGACCCTAAAGCCCTCCTCTGTTAAGGTCCTTTCCAAATTCTCACTTGGCTCTCAGGTATCTGGGGCCTGGTAGGGGACATCCTGTTGACCACCCCTGCCATCTTCTACCTTCCTCTGCTCAAATTGCCTGTTTGGAACACAAGGTCCAAACTGGTTTTGTGGGTGACTGACAAGGCACCCTTGCCACCCTCTCTACCCTTAGCCTCATCCTCAGACACCAACCCCTAATAATCACCTGAATAAGACCATCAGTTTAATCAAGCATTTGAGCATAACCATGGGAATTATTTGAAAACTGGTGGCCTGGTGCACGAATTCATGCACATTGAAAGGAAATTAATTAGAAGAAATATTTTAATATTGCTATTCACCCTTTCTCTATAATAGAAGTGTCAACCAAATTCACAATTGACAATGACAAATGGAAATCCATGTGTGCAATCTCACTATACATATATATATATATATATATATATATATATATATATATATAGATAAACTTGCTTAATTAGACCTGTTTTCTAATTTAGCTAAACTTTTCCTAGCCCAGTGAAGCACCCCAACTTCTCTTTCAGATAACTGCCAGCAACACAGCAGTAAATATCAACATGAAGCAGATTATTATTGTAGTTCACGCAGGGAGAACAATGGGTAAAATATTTAACTGCAGCAGTATTTAACTATAGTCTGCACAGTGACAAAAACCTGAAGTCATTTTCAAGGTCTGCCATTTCTTACTTCTTTTCAGTTGGGTCAATTTCTAAGCTTTCTAAATCTCCCTTTTCTGGCTAATGAAAAGAAAATAGGATTCCACCGAGTCTCCGATCTACCTACTCCAGGACTTCTGTGAGGATCAAATGAGATGAGGTACAGGAAAATGCTTCACGGACAGTTGGTTAAAGTATGAAATGTTTGTACCTGGCTATAAAGCAAGTTGTGTCCCTGGGCTGAAGAAACTGCAAGAAGGTTAGTTATCACTAGGGAGAGAAAGCTGGGTGTTGCTACGTGACATCATTACTCAGTGCCCACAGCCACCGTTTCTGGGCTGGGCTGGGCTGTGGGCCACATTTTTCACCATGGGGTCTCAGCAGCGTTGGCTGCAATTTGGTGGGGTGTTGCTCTGGGGTGGTGGCAGAGACTGTGTCCACTTGGGGGAAGCCAAGTGTTGCTTTGTGGGCGGCAGGTCTGCAGTGCCATTTCTCTGTAAATGGCCAGTGAGCATCACAGAAGCTCCTGCACTGAGTGTCTGTCCCCTGGTGGTCAGTGTGCGTCATAGCCACTGGTTAGATGGACAATTAGCATATTAGCCTTTTATATATATAGAAGATAACTTGCAGTCACAGTGATTAGTCACATGGTCACATGACAATGATTATTATTTACCCATCACTAGGAAACTCACCAGGAAGATATCTCACATCCTGCCAGCTCTGCCTGAATCATACTGGCTGAAAGAGGATACTCTTCTGGGGCTGTCATGCGAAGATAACTGCACATGAACATCATTACTGGGGACACAGGAAGAGCAAAGCCCCAAGATGTGCAGACTGGGGCCAGGGTGGAGAGAGAGTGGACAGCAGTGGTGATGGGGGCAATGGGCAGGGACCCAGAAGGAGGACACCACCATGCCAACAGAGCCAGTTGGCTGCCTGCCTCCTTATCACCATCCATCACAGCACTGAGGGGTAGATTGGAGCAGCTCAGGAGCCTAGGGGTGCAGTAGGCATGAAGGAATTCCTGCAGCCAGCTTCCACTGGGCCGGCTCCTCTTTTGAACATCCCCATCCCTGCCCAGGGCCTTAAAGGCACACAATCTGGCATCTCACTTCTCAAGGGAAAATGTGCGTGGCTTAAGTCTCTGGGTGAACTAGCACACTGCTCTGTGTCTGCATTCTCATGGCCTGAGAATGAATCCACAGACCCTGTGCAGCCTTCTGTAGAAATTGCTGTGATAAACAATGCTGCTGCTCAACATTCAGTGGCAAAGGGTCATCACACAGCCCTTGCTAAGTACAAGATTACTGGCAATGCAGGGTCCCCATTCATTCAGGGAAGAGGAAAACAAGGTGAAGATGAGCACTTGACATCTCCCAGTCAACAGTTGCATGGTAGAAGCTCCAAAATGTAGTTGCTGTAATCTGTGGTGACAAAATCCCCTTCATTTCTGGGAGGACTTTCTCAGAAAGTCACTTTTCCCTTGAAATTCTCCACCTTTTCCCAGTGCCCCCCACTACTATGTGAAAGATGCTTCAAATCCCCCATCACATGTAATTTTCAAATCATTCTACACATCTCAGCAGAGAAAGCTCACCCTCTTAATTCCAGAGGACCTTTCTGCACTTTCCATAGCAATACCCCCTGAAATCTCATGAGGCTGTGGATTTTCTCCTTTCTTCCTGTTCAATATCACAATATCCACCTGTGAGTCTCTGCTGCCTTCCACATTTCTGAGTGTACATGAACAAGGAAACTGGTGTATATTGGATTTACAGTAGTTAGTAGTTATTTCTAGTATAGTTTTGACCCCAGACACTACCAATCTCTCCTTTGAAAATGTGTTTCTCTGGTCAATCTGAGGCAGGGGGTCCCGCGGGGGTGAGGCCGACGGAGTCCTATCGAAGCATGCCCGACTCCGGAGACAGGTTCAAGACGCAGTCTAAACTTTATTGTTTAGTACAGAGACATATATAACTTTCTGGACCAATCAGAAGTTTACAGCATCCTTAGGGCAACCAATGGTAGGAAAGTTAGGGTACTATGTAGGGGGCTCTAGGGGGCTTACTCAGGCGGGCGTTGCCACTTCCCGGTGTGCCGAGGAAGCTTGTATAGGCGGAGTGCGCTCACGCCATTGCATCCGCCGCTGCACTGAGATAAATCTCCTGAGCTCTTCCCACATCAATCAAAGATCTCAGAGCCCAATTAGAAACTAAATAGTAAATGAGCCAAAATGGCTGCTTGGTGAAATTTCCTCCTAAAGGATAGACTATTCTTTGTGGGTGTGGACTCTCAAAAACAGGGTGCAATCAACACAAAGCCCCCAGAATTCCAGTCCAATACCAACTTCTTTCCTCTTTGCAGCTACCCTTCCATTAAAACCACCTATTTTCCTTCATGTCATCTCACTAATATCCAGCACTTGCTTATAGTTGACCGAGGTAAACAGAAGGTAACTGTAATAAATTGTCAATTCAATGGAGTCAGCCCTGGCTTTCCCAGGCCAGAAAAAAAGTGCATGTCCAGTAACTTAGGGGCATTGTTTTAAGGAGCAAGACCCTTATTGCTCAGGAAATCCTTGTAGTTAATGGGGATAAAACACCTATCTCTTCACTGTGTTCTTCTGAAATGAGACAGAAGCACAGGACAGACAACCTTCCCTTCCTGACTGGGGTGGATTTTTCTCTCTGATTTATACATGATCCAGAAGGAAATTCAGAGCAATTCTCCATTTCAGACGTTTACATCCAAGATACACCATCTGCAGAGTCTAGCCACTGCCACCACCCAGCTTCTTTACAATCAACCCCCACAAGGGAAACACAGCTTCCCAAAGCCCCAAACTGTCCTGGCTCAAGCCATTTACACTTGAGTGCTGTCCCCTGGAGCCCCACTGCCTCTCCCCTTCTATTACTTGTTCTATAGAACTTAGGGGACACCTCACCACTTTCCTCACATGACTGTGGCTCCTAAACTATCATCCTGTGTGTGGGTGTGCCCTGCTTATGTTGGTGTCCCCACTACTAACACAGGGCCTTCCAGAGGACATAGGCTCAGTCTGGGGATTAAATGAACCACTGAACCATCTTTATTCAGATTAAATCCCTCCACTTTCTTGAATGAACCAAGCAAATCCAAGGATCCTTATACAGTTTGTTTCATAGAAAGACAGACAACAAAGGGATCAGAAGTAAGAATTAACAACCTTTTGCTTTTATTTTTGTTTCTTGAACCCATTGTTTGTACCGATGAGGTCTTTCACATTTCCAAGGAAATCTTTTTCCAATGCCATATTATCTAGTTTGGGATCACAGAGTAGGATGGAAAGTGTCCCAATTTGTGTTACACAACAGCAAAACTCTTTCTTTTGAACTAGATAGTACAAATAAATGTATGGTCAACGTCATTCACAAACTTAGATACTGAAGCTTATGAAACGTCTATGGAAAGGAACAACATTTGAAAATTTCGACACAAATCAAGGATACATTTCTAAACCCAAAGATACTACAGCCCTTATTCCTCCAACTTTCCCTGGGCCTCACTACCTAGAATGTTGACTACCCCCTTCTCAAACACAGTGAAGAATTGGCCTCACATCATGTCAGATGTGGGCCTGAAACATGCCTGGGGGAAACTTGGTTCAGGCTCCCTCTTCCTCATCACTCAGAGCCTCTTGAAACAGGGATGGGACAGACCTGGGATCCTTTCTATAATCCCTGAGAAAAAACTTGAGGACTTTCAACTTGGTGGTCTCAGCGTGGGCCCTAGGGCCCCACAGGAACTCATAGCGTGCAGGATCACTGTTGGGCACCTGTCGGTACTCCAGGTACTTTTCCTGCACCCAAACTTTGGTGAGGAGCTCCCTGGGCTCCCCATAGATCCAATGCTCCTTCCCATCACACACACCCATGACATTCAGTGCTTCCCAGACATTCTCCTCAGGGGCACAGTCACCCTCTGCAAGGATCAATCTCAGGAGCATGACCAGGAGGCCAGTGTTGGGCATGGATTGCCCATTGGACACCATCCCATCATATGTGAGCCCCAAAGTGGTGACCAGGACATAGGTGAGGTTGCTGGGGTCCACTTCCTTCACATCAATGCCAAAGAGGAGCTGCATGCATTCAGAGGCTAAGCTGAAGATCTCAGGGAAGTGGTCCTGATACTTTCTTATGACTCTACTCAGCATTTCTGCCTTAGTAGTTGGCTGCTTTGCACGATATTTCAGGAGTAGAAACTCCACCAGTTCAGTCATCTTCAAATATAGGGCATCATGGAGTGACGACTCAGCATCTCCAGAGTCCTCTCTGCTGCTTGTCTCCTGTTCATCTTGGCTGCTGAAGCCCTCATCTTCAGACTGGCTACACACAGGGGCCGCCATGGCAGAGGCAGAGTCAGGAACCCAGAGGGCTCTGGGGAGGACTTGGTGTCTCAGCAGTACACACCTTCTCTAGGCTGCGTGGGAACAAGGCAGAGAGGGACAAAGATAAGGAGACAGACACAACCAAGTCCTCATTCCCAAACAGCTGCACTTCAAACAGGCTTTGATTCTCCCTTGAGTCCTGATGGTCTTCCTTGAGATTACAGAGATCCCTTTCTAACCAAGAGGCATGATGACTCTTGTTGGACGTCAACCAGACTGTGGGCAGGAGATGGGCCATGGGGAACAACCAGTTGGATAAAGAGAGGGAATCTGAGGCCCTTGCTGGCATGGTTCAGTGGTTAGAGGATTAGCCTGCCCACCAGAGCATTTAATTCCTGGTCAAGAGCACATATCTCAGTTGCAGTTACAATCTCTGCTCCAGGCCTGGATGCTTGTGGTAAGCAACCAACCAATGTGTCGTTAACACATCAATGTTTTTCTCTTGTTCTCTCTCTCTCTACCCCCTCCCTTACACTCTCTAAAAATCAATTGGGGAAAGTATCCTCACGCCTCCTATGAGGATGAAAAAAGAAGAGGGGGAATGTGAGTATCCTCAGCTGAGAAACACACCCTCAGTGGCTCTGAAAATGGAGAATTTTAGGGCTACTCTATAAGGGTGTTCTTAGGTCTCACAGGGGTCTCTCCTCCTGGGCAACTTTTCCCCTAAGATCCTGAAGGTGAAAGTAAGAAGACTCCTCAGGGTGCAGCTAGCACATTTGGAGATACTGGGTCTGACAGTGGTCCTGTAGGGTGGGGTGGTATAAAGTCTCTTCATGGGGGAATGATCCTTCTGTACCCACTGAAGGCCTGCTTCTCCCACCCCACCCCCTGCTTTCCTGAGATCACGCTCTTACAACAAGAACACACATCCCTGAAACTTAAGAGAAGTGAGAGGTCCCCATATTTCGAAGCACCTGTATAGGGGCTTATCATTGCCGTCAAGGGACAACAATGTGTGGCCATAATCTATGGGTTCTACATGGCCTGGTATGAAGGGTTCCCTCAGTCCTCACAATGGCCCCTTCTGGGGCCTGGCTTCCTGCCTCACCTAGCTTGAGTCAAGATCAGTAGATCAAGGCCCTGCCATTCCTGGGTCCATGGAGGTGAAAATGGAAAGAGGCCCAGCCTGAAAGCCCTGCACATGGTTTCCAGGGCTGACAATAGGCAAAGACAAGATTTTTTTTGGGGGGGGGGGCACCCACTTTGTTCTTGAGATTGGGCTATACTCCTTCCACCTTTAGGGACCTCACCTTGACTCTTGGCAGGACGTAGGACTCTGCTCTCAGTTGAACAGGTGTACTTCCTCAAATGACCTGATGTTGTCCTCTCAGACCAAGGTCCTCACCTCCCTAACAGACTACAGAACAAAGTGAGACAGTTTCATATCCATGCCCCAAATCATCCCTACCCCTGTCAACATCACAAAAGTCTAGCAGCAGAGACAGGGCTCTCTATCCTGGTTGGATTGGCCAAGTACCCCTGTAGATTATTCACTTTTACTCTTGCCAGGACCTGCCCTTCTTCCAGGCCCTCCTCTTGGAACTCTTGATCTCTCCCACCAAAACCTCTCCTCTTTGATGACTCCCCACTTTCCTCTCCATGATAGAAAAGAGAATTCCACTTAAAGCCAACATGCTTCTTTCAGGGCTGAGAACAGGGGACATCTGGACTTTGTTTCATCCTTCCATTTCTGAGAAGTCGGTGCACATTCAGGTTTCACAAAAGGTCAGCACATTGTCACCTGGAAGATCGTGAGACACTTCCCTCCCTTGACCTCACATTTTTCTCAGACCCAGGTCCTCACAGATCAAGGCCTCTCATAGACCTCAAGTGAAGTCTGTGGATATTACATCAGACAACCAAGCCAGGGGATAGCCAGGCTACCAGCAGGGGACTGAAAAATTCCTTGGAGTGTTTAACCCTTCCTCTCATACTCACCTTGTTTCCAGGTAAAGACTGGGCCATGACTACAAACCTCAACTTTCTCCTTTCTGACCTTGTCCTTGGCTCCAGAGTTCTCTGAAGTGGTGGGGGCTGGTGGTTTCTGGGAAATGGTACTCAGCCAGACAACCCAGCCTCCAGGACTCAGGGTGCTGACAGCAGAGGCAAATCTGGATTCTGTGGGAGCCCCCAGTCCTCTTTTAGGGCAATAACTTGATTATATGCAAGACTGGGTCTCTTCCCTCTATAGGCCTGTAGCCAGCCTCTCTGATGTGGCCCTCACCTCTCTCAGACTTCCGGGGTGAAAGTCAGTGACCATTATTTATGAAAGCATTCATGGCGCCTACCAGGGCTAAAATCAAGAGTGAGCTTTTGTGGGGCCTCTAGTTGGGGGTTCCTGGATCCACTCAGTCCTCCCTCCAGGTCCTCATCTTGACTCTGGCAGGCCCTGGGTCCTCCCTCTGCATACCCGAGGTCCTGTTCATTATAATAAAACCCATAGTTTCATGGGCCCAGATGTGAAGCCCTGAAATACCACTTGGCTCGGGGAAGCATCTCTACGCTGTTCTGTGGACCTGAGGCCCTACACTTTTTAAAAGTTTTTTATCTTTATTGTTGAAAGTAGTATAGATGGGAGAGTCAAGATGGCAGCTGGCAGGATGGTAGGGAGGGAAGAAAATGTGACTGAGTGAATGAGTGAGCAAAAGGGGAGTGTGTGGACGTGGTGTGTGTGTGTGTGTGTGTGTGTGTGTGTGTGTGTTAGGGACAGTTAGATCCTGCCGGAGTCTCGGGGGCTGGCAGACCAGGCTATAATAGACAGGGGGGACACTGCTACCCCTGCAAGCACTACTGGGGCGGCTGGCTCTGGCACAGAAATGACACATCTTGAAGGGGAGAGCTTTTGTGACTAGGAGCCCAGCCTTACCACCACCCAGACTGGCTTCAGACACTACACAGGACACTACAGCCACTACAGCCAAAGACCAGTTACCTCATCTGCAGACCCACAGACACTGGCACTCCAGACTCCCTGGCCACAGGCTCTTGTGAGCTACAGAGTGTGCCCCCCTCCTGCCAATCCTGCCACTTCAGCCACAGGCCCTACCCAGCTACCCAACACCTCGGCCCTTTGGTGAGTCTTGGAGTGAACGACCCTCCTGCCAAGCCCACCAATTCAGACACAGGCCCCACACGACTCGGCACATGGACCCCTTGGTGAAAGCAAAAATGGGGAGAAAAAGAAACAACCCCCAAAGGAAAGAAAAGGAGGAATTGCCAGAAAAGGAATTAAATGAAATAGCAGCATGCAATGTCAGAAAAAGAATTCAGAGTAAAGATCATACAGTTTGTAAACCAGCTGCATGAGAAAATCAACAACCTATGTAAGAATCAAGAGAAAATGAAGAATGATATAGCTACAATAAAAAACACAATGGAAGGTTTCAATAGTAGAATAGAAGAAGGTGAGGACTGAATTAGCAAGTTAGAAGACAGGGCAGAAAAACACATCCAATCTGAACAGCAATTGGAGAAAACAATTAGAAAGCATGAGGAGAGTCTAAGGGGGTTTTGGGACAACATGAAATGAAGTAACATATATATAAAAGGGGTGCCAGAAGGACAAGAAGAGAAGCAAGGATTAGAAAATCTATTTGAAGAAATAATGACAGGACATTCTGGGGGTGGCCAATGTGGGCACAGAGACCACACCATCTTGAAAAACAAAACTGCTTGAGATTAGGATTCTAGCCTCACCACCACAAATCGGGACCCTACAGCCACTAGGGACAAAGACCTGTGACCACAGCTGAAGACCCACAGACACCAAGAATCCAGACATCCCAGCCGCAGATTTCTGAGCTACAGAGCCCATTCCCCTCCGCGCAGGCCTGCTGCAGTGGCATAGGAACTGCTAGATCCGCTCCAGTCAAGCAGGCCTCCTGCCCACACAGGGCAGCTGCACTACCTGAGTTTGAGCTTGGGTACACAGACACTGGGAGGTTGTCTCCCGCAGCATGCAATCGAGTGACCAGACCCCACAGCCACACAGGGTGGCTTTTCCACCTGACTGATTTTGGGCAAGCTCACATGGAAGTCTGTTTCCCGGAGTGCAGGAGTGGATGTCCCGCTGACACAGGGTGGCTGTGCAACCCGGTCCCCAAAGCAGACCGGGGACCCTGATTCTCCACGAGAGAGGCAGCACTGAACACCAGTGACTTGACTCTGTTTCTCATTGCACACACGTGGGATCCCTGATTCCCAGTGAACATATACTAAGATCTAGTGACTCCAATTCTCAGTGCATGTGCACACAGGGACCCTAATTCTCGGTGTGAGGGTGCACCATGAAACAGAGATTCTGATACTTGATTCTCGGCATGGGCACAGGGAGACTCTTGGCACATGCTATGGAACTCTGATTTTGGGCACACGCCAGCATGGTCTCTTTTTCAGCATGGTGCAGGCAGGGTCCCTGATTCTAGGTGTGTGCACGAGACCACACTGAGTGCCAGTGACTCTGATCCTGGGCGAGCGTGGCTCCCACCAGCCCAAGGCAGCCACACGTCTTGGTGTTGGAGCTCTTCAGTGACACTCAGGTGTTGCGAAGCTCCCACTGCACATGGCCCAGGCCTCTACAACTCAGCATTTGAACCTTCTAGTGATAGTTAGAATGGGGAGACAACAAAACAATCCCCATTAGAAAGAAAAGGAGGAATTGACAAGAAAAGAAATAAGTGAAACAGAAGCATGCAACATGACAGAAAAATAATGCAGAGTAATTGTACAGTTCATAAACCAGGTGGACAAGAAAAACAACAACCTATGCAAAAACCAGGAAGAAATCAAAAATGATATAGCTACAATAAAAAACACCTAGATACCAGATTTCTGGAATGTTTTCCCATTGACATCCAGGACACAAACCCCTTTGGAGTAGACACCACCTTGTCTGAGCTCTGCTATCCCTCTCTTCCACCCAGTATGAGCTGTGGCATCCTGCATGCACAGCCTATAATGCATGGCGAAGCCCTTGTTTGAAATTACCTTGCTGCTCAGTGAAGACACAGGGCCAATTCTGTCATAAAAGTGTAAAAAAATTAAGTCTTAAAACAAATACAATATGAACCACAGTATCTGAACAATAAAATTTGAGCAGGCCCTAAGGGAGATTGAAAATTGTGATGAGTTGGCACTTATGTCTAGGGTGGGAGTATGGGGGAGTAGGGAAGTTGGGAGGGCTGTAGACTGTATGACACAGATGACAGGGAAGGTAGGAAGAAAGATTTTAAACTTATGCTCTATATCTTGGCACAAATCTGGAACATTCAGACCACAATTGCCAGTAACCTTGGGGGAGTACCACTGCCTTGGAAAAGCTGGGGCAGTTGAGGTATATTATCCAGAGACTATGCTAATAATTACCTGAAACCATCTTGGTGGGTTAGTGCTGGCTTTTCAAAAATTACTATCTTAATAGTTTATAAAGAACAGACTAGAATTAGAATAGTGAGTAACATAATGAATCATGTACATTAAGAGTAGGCACCTTTGCATAAAATACCTTACATAGTATCTATATATATAAAAGCCTAAGCGACCATTACTACTGAATGACTGGAACAACCAGTGGATCAGTTGCTATGACATGCATTGACCACCAAGGGACAGACGCTCAATGCAGGAGCTGCCCCCTGGTGGTCAGTGCACTCCACAATCAACCTCCTGTGGCCCCTCCCCCTGGCTGGCTAGCCCCCATTGGCCCCTGGTGCTAAACCATTCCTAGAGACCTGCTTCTGTGTCAGGGTTTCGTACGTAGCAGAGCAGCTCCCTCACTGTGATCTATTGAAAGTAAGCCCTGAACAAAAGGGTTTGTCTTGCTCCTGTCCTCTCCCTTCCCCGGGGGCCACCCACCTGCTGTGGTGGCAGTGTGGCAGTGAGGGAAGGAGGAGGGCGGGGGAGCCATGAGGTGGTGGGGCACTGAGGGCGGCATTGGCTTCAGGCATCTGTTCCTTCCATGCCTGGCCTGGTGACCATCACCCCCTCTCCTGACCTCGCTGGGGCCTTCAGGTCCTGGCTGGGATGGGGAACTGGGGGTGGGTGGTGATGAACGTGGCCCCTTTCCCAGGGGGGTTGAGGGCCAGCTCCCTCCTTGGGGCTGGTGGCCAACCTCCTGCAGTCCCTCCCCAAGCCAGCCAACCTCCTGCAATCCTTCCTCCTCTCCTCATGCATGTATTTGTGCACCAGGTCTCTACTATTATATAGAAACTATAGGCCCAGTGCACGGATTCTTGCACCAGTGGGGTCCCCCAGCATGACTTGTGGGGATCGGGCTGAAACTGGCAGTTCAATGCTGCCTGCCGCTCCTGCTCATCCCGGTCCTGCTGTGCCTGCCATGGGCTTGCAGTCAGTCAGTCCCCATCCAGAAAGGCTCACAGTGGTGCTTGCCAGCTATGAGCCCTGCATCTGGTGCCCACTGGTTAGCTGAGCAGCGCTCCCATTGTGGGAGCACACTGACCACCAGGGGACAGCTCCTGCATGGAGCATCTGCCCCCTGGTGGTCAGTGCACATCATAGTAACTGGTCGACTGGTCGTTAGTTAGTCCAGTCATTCAGTCACTTAGGTTTTTATATATATAGATACACATATAAATACATATGACATAAGCATGCATATATATATACGAATTTAGGTACAGGTGCATACATGTGTGGGTATATAAGCACATGTAATCTACATTTATGTTATATGCATGTAAATAATATATACAAACTAGATAGCGATGTAGAATGTATTACTGAGAATGAGGAATGAAAGTGAAAACACCTGCAGTGGACAAGGGAACTGTAGACAGACAACCACAATTCCACACCTCCCCAAATCCCTGCTGCTGCTCAGCATCTTCAGTAGTCGCTAAATTTAGAACCCACAGTTTCCACAGGATCATCTGAGCTGGTGAAGACACCCCATAGTAAGGGGGGTTTCTCTACCCCTCCCCTATGGCCTGGGCACAACAGCGCTCCCGCCTGCATCGGTCCTGGTACTGCAGCGATCTCTGCAAGGGGTGTGAGGCCCTCTTGAGTGAGGACTTTGGGGTCCACTGGCTTCAGAACAGAGGGCACTACAGCATCCATTTCCAGGTGCTCCTGTCAGCTCTAGGGACCCTGGGTGGGGCTCTCGGCTGAGCATATGCCTCCACCTGCCTGGGCAATCCGGGGAGTTAGAGCCTAGGTCTGAGGGACACAGACTGAAGTTCGCAGAGGGAGGGAGTCCTGGTGTTGTCAGATGGAGGAGGGAACAGAGACAGGACTTCCAGGCCCCTAGATCCGCTCTCTGCCCCTGCTCTCAGGCCCAGAGCACCCCAGAGAGCCAGTCCGGAAGTTCTGCTCACTGACTTCCACCCGGGAAGTCTGAGAGAGGAGAGCGCCATCTTTGTGAGGCCAGCTTCGGTCAGTAGAGGGCAGGAGCCCAGTGCTGCAGAGTCCAGGTATGACCCTGACAGACGACAGAGGCCCCAGGACCACTGAGGCCCTCCTGTCAGCACTGAGAGTCCTCGGTGGGGCGTCATATTGGGAACTACTTCCTGCCCCCCTCGCCCACCTCCTCAGAGAACGGGGGAGGGGCGGCAGGACAAGCGCTGAGGGGAGCACCTCAGGTCAGCACCAGCTGGCCCAGGCTCTGCCTGGAATCAGGGTGAGGACCAGACGGAGGTCCCCGGGAGCTAGTTCAGCCCCTGCCGGGAGCCCTGGGGAGTGAGGCCCACAGGCCTCCCCTGGGGTTTGGGGGCAGGGAAGGCCTCCGTGTGGGGGTCCAGCGAACCGGTTCACAGAGGGTGGGTCCCAGGACCTTCAGGCCTCATGGTGAGGCCGTGGGGGGACAAGGTGACTCTGGGCCAGACCAGTCAGTCCCGGGAGCCCCAAGGCGCGGGGTGACCACGAGTGGTCAGGACTGACTTCCGGGTCCTCCGGGTCTGAGACCCTCGGGCGGCTCCCTGTCACTGCAGCGTCTCAGGTCCGCAGAGGGGGTCCGGGACCTGCCCGGCGTCAGTGTGGGAACCCTAAGGGGGGACCGGGGGCCTGGACCCCAGAATCCTCAGTCCCGGGAAGGACCAGTGGGCAGGGTTCTACAGGGCGGGGTGGGGTGACTTCTGCATCGGGTGTGAGAGACATGGGGGCGGGGGGTGGTAGAAGGAGCTGGGCTTCAGGCGGAGTGGGGGTGGGGCAGGCCATGCTGCTGTGAAGTTGAGGACACGGGGAGATTGGAGGCCCGCTCCAAATCCCTGCTAGAGCTCAGCGATTTTACTGAAGGGAAACATGTACAACACAATGTTTCCATAGTGCCGGGCAGTCTGGGGAAGAGGCACCATGGGAAGTGGGGGCAAGGGAGGCAGTTAGGGTCTGATGCTCCCCAGGAACCACGGCTCTGCAGCGCCCCATCTGGGAACCGTGATGTGACCACGGTGTCCAAGCCAGGGCTGTGAGGACCCTCCAATAAGGACTGAGGGCTCCAGCCGCCCACGCAGAGGGCCCACCCCGGGACAAAGGCTGGTGCTCCTGTGAGATCCGGGTACCTCAGGCAGGGCTGTCCGGCTGCGCACTCCCGCCCACCTCCCGGACTCTAGGACCCAGAGGGACCTGGGGCCTACACTTGGCCTGAGGGGCACAGACCCAGGTCAGCACAGGGTGGGGGCCCAGGCCATCCAGCCCAGGTAGGGACCAGAAGGGGGGGGCTGGGCACAAAGGAGCGGAACTCCGCCCTGGTCAGCAGGCCTGGATGACCCCACAATTGGTTTCCGGAAGTGATGTCACTGACTCATTGACTTCCGCCTGTGAAGCCTGGGGGAGCTGAGCGCCATCTTTGGGAGGCCGGCTTCGGGTCGGTAGACCAGACAAGCGCTGAGGGGAGCCACCTCAGGTCAGCACCGCCGGGCCGAGGCTCTGCCTGGGATCAGGGTGAGGACCAGAGGGAGGTCTCTGGGAGCTAGTTCAGCCCCTGCCGGGAGCCCTGGGGAGTGAGGCCCACAGGCCTCCCCTGGGGTATGGGGGTGGGGAAGGCCTCCGTGTGGGGGTCCAGCGAACCGGTTCACAGAGGGTGGGTCCCAGGACCTTCAGGCCTCATGGTGAGGCCGTGGGGGGACAAGGTGACTCTGGGCCAGACCAGTCAGTCCCGGGAGCCCCAAGGCGCGGGGTGACCACGAGCGGCCAGGCCTGACGTCCGGGTCCTCCTGGTCTGAGACCCTCGGGCGGCTCCCTGTCACTGCAGCGTCTCAGGTCCGCAGAGGGGGTCCGGGACCTGCCCGGAGTCAGTGTGGGGACCCTAAGGGGGGACCGGGGGCCTGGACCCCAGAATCCTCAGTCCCGGGAAGGACCAGTGGGCAGGGTTCTACAGGGCGGGGTGGGGTGACTTCTGCATCGGGTGTGAGAGACATGGGGGCGGGGGGTGGTAGAAGGAGCTGGGCTTCAGGCGGAGTGGGGGTGGGGCAGGCCATGCTGCTGTGAAGTTGAGGACACGGGGAGATTGGAGGCCCGCTCCAAATCCCTGCTAGAGCTCAGCGATTTTACTGAAGGGAAACATGTACAACACAATGTTTCCATAGTGCCGGGCGGTCTGGGGAAGAGGCACCATGGGAAGTGGGGGCAAGGGAGGCAGTTAGGGTCTGATGCTCCCCAGGAACCACGGCTCTGCAGCGCCCCCTCTGGGAACCGTGATGTGACCACGGTGTCCAAGCCAGGGCTGTGAGGACCCTCCAATAAGGACTGAGGGCTCCAGCCGCCCACGCAGAGGGCCCACCCCGGGACAAAGGCTGGTGCTCCTGTGAGATCCGGGTACCTCAGGCAGGGCTGTCCGGCTGCGCACTCCCGCCCACCTCCCGGACTCTAGGACCCAGAGGGACCTGGGGCCTACACTTGGCCTGAGGGGCACAGACCCAGGTCAGCACAGGGTGGGGGCCCAGGCCATCCAGCCCAGGTAGGGACCAGAAGGGGGGGCTGGGCACAAAGGAGCGGAACTCCGCCCTGGTCAGCAGGCCTGGATGACCCCACAATTGGTTTCCGGAAGTGATGTCACTGACTCATTGACTTCCGCCTGTGAAGCCTGGGGGAGCTGAGCGCCATCTTTGGGAGGCCGGCTTCGGGTCGGTAGACCGGACAAGCGCTGAGGGGAGCCACCTCAGGTCAGCACCGCCGGGCCGAGGCTCTGCCTAGGATCAGGGTGAGGACCAGACGGAGGTCCCTGGGAGCTAGTTCAGCCCCTGCCGGGAGCCCTGGGGAGTGAGGCCCACAGGCCTCCCCTGGGGTATGGGGGCGGGGAAGGCCTCCGTGTGGGGGTCCAGCGAACCGGTTCACAGAGGGTGGGTCCCAGGACCTTCAGGCCTCATGGTGAGGCCGTGGGGGGACAAGGTGACTCTGGGCCAGACCAGTCAGTCCCGGGAGCCCCAAGGCCCGGGGTGACCACGAGCGGCCAGGCCTGACTTCCGGGTCCTCCTGGTCTGAGACCCTCGGGCGGCTCCGTGTCACGGCAGAGTCTCAGGTCGGCAGGGGGAGTCCGGGACCTGCCCGGCGTCAGTGTGGGAACCTGACGAGACTGAGGGCCTGGACCCCAGAATCCTCAGTCCCGGGAAGGACCAGTGGGCAGGGTTCTACAGGGCGGGGTGGGGTGACTTCTGCATCGGGTGTGAGAGACATGGGGGCGGGGGGTGGTAGAAGGAGCTGGGCTTCAGGCGGAGTGGGGGTGGGGCAGGCCATGCTGCTGTGAAGTTGAGGACACGGGGAGATTGGAGGCCCGCTCCAAATCCCTGCTAGAGCTCAGCGATTTTACTGAAGGGAAACATGTACAACACAATGTTTCCATAGTGCCGGGCGGTCTGGGGAAGAGGCACCATGGGAAGTGGGGGCAAGGGAGGCAGTTAGGGTCTGATGCTCCCCAGGAACCACGGCTCTGCAGCGCCCCCTCTGGGAACCGTGATGTGACCACGGTGTCCAAGCCAGGGCTGTGAGGACCCTCCAATAAGGACTGAGGGCTCCAGCCGCCCACGCAGAGGGCCCACCCCGGGACAAAGGCTGGTGCTCCTGTGAGATCCGGGTACCTCAGGCAGGGCTGTCCGGCTGCGCACTCCCGCCCACCTCCCGGACTCTAGGACCCAGAGGGACCTGGGGCCTACACTTGGCCTGAGGGGCACAGACCCAGGTCAGCACAGGGTGGGGGCCCAGGCCATCCAGCCCAGGTAGGGACCAGAAGGGGGGGCTGGGCACAAAGGAGCGGAACTCCGCCCTGGTCAGCAGGCCTGGATGACCCCACAATTGGTTTCCGGAAGTGATGTCACTGACTCATTGACTTCCGCCTGTGAAGCCTGGGGGAGCTGAGCACCATCTTTGGGAGGCCGGCTTCGGGTCAGTAGACCGGACAAGCGCTGAGGGGAGCCACCTCAGGTCAGCACCGCCGGGCCGAGGCTCTGCCTGGGATCAGGGTGAGGACCAGAGGGAGGTCCCTGGGAGCTAGTTCAGCCCCTGCCGGGAGCCCTGGGGAGTGAGGCCCACAGGCCTCCCCTGGGGTATGGGGGTGGGGAAGGCCTCCGTGTGGGCGTCCAGCGAACCGGTTCACAGAGGGTGGGTCCCAGGACCTTCAGGCCTCATGGTGAGGCCGTGGGGGGACAAGGTGACTCTGGGCCAGACCAGTCAGTCCCGGGAGCCCCAAGGCCCGGGTGACCACGAGCGGCCAGGCCTGACTTCCGGGTCCTCCTGGTCTGAGACCCTCGGGCGGCTCCGTGTCACGGCAGAGTCTCAGGTCGGCAGGGGGAGTCCGGGACCTGCCCGGCGTCAGTGTGGGAACCTGACGAGACTGAGGGCCTGGACCCCAGAATCCTCAGTCCCGGGAAGGACCAGTGGGCAGGGTTCTACAGGGCGGGGTGGGGTGACTTCTGCATCGGGTGTGAGAGACATGGGGGCGGGGGGTGGTAGAAGGAGCTGGGCTTCAGGCGGAGTGGGGGTGGGGCAGGCCATGCTGCTGTGAAGTTGAGGACACGGGGAGATTGGAGGCCCGCTCCAAATCCCTGCTAGAGCTCAGCGATTTTACTGAAGGGAAACATGTACAACACAATGTTTCCATAGTGCCGGGCGGTCTGGGGAAGAGGCACCATGGGAAGTGGGGGCAAGGGAGGCAGTTAGGGTCTGATGCTCCCCAGGAACCACGGCTCTGCAGCGCCCCCTCTGGGAACCGTGATGTGACCACGGTGTCCAAGCCAGGGCTGTGAGGACCCTCCAATAAGGACTGAGGGCTCCAGCCGCCCACGCAGAGGGCCCACCCCGGGACAAAGGCTGGTGCTCCTGTGAGATCCGGGTACCTCAGGCAGGGCTGTCCGGCTGCGCACTCCCGCCCACCTCCCGGACTCTAGGACCCAGAGGGACCTGGGGCCTACACTTGGCCTGAGGGGCACAGACCCAGGTCAGCACAGGGTGGGGGCCCAGGCCATCCAGCCCAGGTAGGGACCAGAAGGGGGGGCTGGGCACAAAGGAGCGGAACTCCGCCCTGGTCAGCAGGCCTGGATGACCCCACAATTGGTTTCCGGAAGTGATGTCACTGACTCATTGACTTCCGCCTGTGAAGCCTGGGGGAGCTGAGCGCCATCTTTGGGAGGCCGGCTTCGGGTCGGTAGACCAGACAAGCGCTGAGGGGAGCCACCTCAGGTCAGCACCGCCGGGCCGAGGCTCTGCCTGGGATCAGGGTGAGGACCAGAGGGAGGTCCCTGGGAGCTAGTTCAGCCCCTGCCGGGAGCCCTGGGGAGTGAGGCCCACAGGCCTCCCCTGGGGTATGGGGGTGGGGAAGGCCTCCGTGTGGGGGTCCAGCGAACCGGTTCACAGAGGGTGGGTCCCAGGACCTTCAGGCCTCATGGTGAGGCCGTGGGGGGACAAGTTGACTCTGGGCCAGACCAGTCAGTCCCGGGAGCCCCAAGGCGCGGGGTGACCACGAGCGGCCAGGCCTGACTTCCGGGTCCTCCTGGTCTGAGACCCTCGGGCGGCTCCCTGTCACTGCAGCGTCTCAGGTCCGTAGAGGGGGTCCGCGACCTGCCCGGAGTCAGTGTGGGGACCCTAAGGGGGGACCGGGGGCCTGGACCCCAGAATCCTCAGTCCCGGGAAGGACCAGTGGGCAGGGTTCTACAGGGCGGGGTGGGGTGACTTCTGCATCGGGTGTGAGAGACATGGGGGCGGGGGGTGGTAGAAGGAGCTGGGCTTCAGGCGGAGTGGGGGTGGGGCAGGCCATGCTGCTGTGAAGTTGAGGACACGGGGAGAATGGAGGCCCGCTCCAAATCCCTGCTAGAGCTCAGCGATTTTACTGAAGGGAAACATGTACAACACAATGTTGCCATAGTGCCGGGCGGTCTGGGGAAGAGGCACCATGGGAAGTGGGGGCAAGGGAGGCAGTTAGGGTCTGATGCTCCCCAGGAACCACGGCTCTGCAGCGCCCCCTCTGGGAACCGTGATGTGACCACGGTGTCCAAGCCAGGGCTGTGAGGACCCTCCAATAAGGACTGAGGGCTCCAGCCGCCCACGCAGAGGGCCCACCCCGGGACAAAGGCTGGTGCTCCTGTGAGATCCGGGTACCTCAGGCAGGGCTGTCCGGCTGCGCACTCCCGCCCACCTCCCGGACTCTAGGACCCAGAGGGACCTGGGGCCTACACTTGGCCTGAGGGGCACAGACCCAGGTCAGCACAGGGTGGGGGCCCAGGCCATCCAGCCCAGGTAGGGACCAGAAGGGGGGGCTGGGCACAAAGGAGCGGAACTCCGCCCTGGTCAGCAGGCCTGGATGACCCCACAATTGGTTTCCGGAAGTGATGTCACTGACTCATTGACTTCTGCCTGAGAAGCCTCGGGGAGCTGAGCGCCATCTTTGGGAGGCCGGCTTCGGGTCGGTAGTCTGGACAAGGACAAGCGCTGAGGGGAGCCACCTCAGGTCAGCACCGCCGGGCCCAGGCTCTGCCTGGGATCAGGGTGAGGACCAGACGGAGGTCCCTGGGAGCTAGTTCAGCCCCTGCCGGGAGCCCTGGGGAGTGAGGCCCACAGGCCTCCCCTGGGGTATGGGGGCGGGGAAGGCCTCCGTTTGGGGGTCCAGCGAACCGGTTCACAGAGGGTGGGTCCCAGGACCTTCAGGCCTCATGGTGAGGCCGTGGGGGGACAAGGTGACTCTGGGCCAGACCAGTCAGTCCCGGGAGCCCCAAGGCGCGGGGTGACCACGAGCGGCCAGGCCTGACTTCCGGGTCCTCCTGGTCTGAGACCTTCTGGCGGCTCCGTGTCACAGCACAGTCTCAGGTCGGCAGGGGGGTTTCCGGGACCTGCCAGGAGTCAGTGTGGGGGAGACTGGTTGCCTGGACCCCACAACAGAGTCAATGGGGCAGGCCTCCTGGGGTGGGGGAGGGGTGAGCTCACGCATTGTGCTTTGTGATTTCTGCATAGGGTCTGAGAGACAAGGGGGTTTGCTAGAAGGAGCAGGGCTTCAGGCAGCACCGGGGGTGGGGGGGGTGGGGGGGACCCAGGTCCTGCTGCTGTCAAGTTGAGGACCCTGAGGGAGATTGGGGGGCCAGGACCCCAGAACAGTGTCCATCGGGCAGGCCTCCTGGGGTGGGGGAGGGGTGATCTCACGCATTGTGCTTTGTGATTTCTGCATTGGGTCTGAGAGACACGGGGGGTTTGGTAGAAGGAGCAGGGCTTCAGGCAGCACAGGGAGGACCCCAGATCCTGCTGCTGTCAAGTTGAGGACCCTGAGGGAGATTGGGGGCCCTGGACCCCAGAATCCTCAGTCTTGGGAAGACCAGTGGGCGGGGTACTACAGGGAGGGGTGGGGTGACTCCTGCATCAGGTGTGAGAGACTCTGGGGTTTGGTGTAAGGAGCAGAGCCACAAGTCGTCTGAGGGAGAACAGACGGGACCCAGGACCCCACAATATAGGGCACCCCATAAAGGGCCTCCCCTGCTACAAGCCCTGGGAGACCCCATGTCAGATGACCCTGTGAGGTGTGTCCTGACTTCTGCATGCAGGTCTGAGATACGCTGGGGCTCACTGTAAGGAGCACAACCACAGGATGAAGGAGGGCACCCTGAACCCCACAACCAGGGGACCCCATAAACCCTACCCTGCTATCAGCCTTGGGATGTTCCCTGGTGAAAGACCAAGTGCTGAGTTTCCTGACCTCTGTATCCAGGACTGAGTGAGACTCAGGACTTGGTGAAAAGTGTAGGGAATCACACTTCTAGGAATATTTCCCTAAGAAACCGGAAATACCAATGAGAAAGAATGTATGCACCCCTATGTCCATAGCAGCACAATTTAAGATAGCTAAGATGTGGAAACAGCCCAGGTGCCCATCAATGACCTGATGAAAAAGCAGTGGTACATGTATGCCATGGAATACTATGCAGCTGTATAAAGGGAAGGTTCTCTTACCCTTTGAGACAGCATGGAGGGACCTGGAGAGTATCGTGCTAAGTGAAATAAGCCAGTCAGAGGAAGATAAATATCACATGATCCCACTCATATGTGGAATTGAAGATACAAAGTAAACTGATCAACCACATAGATACAGACACATGCAAGCATGGGACAGATTGGGGAATCTCAGACAGAAGGTGGGGAGGGTGGGAAGTAATCAACCATGAACCTTTTATGCGTATATGCATGGCCCATGGACACAGTGATTGGGTGGTGAGGGCAAAGGAAGGGGACACAGGTGGGGTGGAGGGGATCATATGTAATCTATAATAATAAAAGCATTATATGCTAATTAAACTGGACACCCTTCTGGACGTCCTTCCGTAGGCAGCCAGGGCTGTGAGGGAAGCCCAGGTGTCAGGTGCCAGAGGGAAGCTGGTGCCGGCAGCCAGAGGAAGGAAGGCCTACTCTTGCATAAATTTTGTGCATCGAGCCTCTAGTTCTTTCAATAATAAAGAATTATTATAAAATTTTAAAAAATAAAAATAAAGCCATATAGTGAATCAAGTCCATGGGGGACGGGTGGGGGGGGAGGGCGGAGCAGAAGTACTGCCCGACTCAAGTGGCATTTAATGCCTTCAAATCAGGGTCTGTGACACTGTGGAGTTTAGTACCACAAACCGGCCCCAGGGAGGCAGAGGAAGAACCCAGGACCTGCAAGGTTCATGATGGGGACCTAGGACTCCCAGTGTAGAGGCTGCACAAGACCGCACCTTGCTCTCGACCTTGGAAGGCCACAGGGCTAGTGACCGCATGGGGTGTCTCCTGACTTCAGCATTCAGGTCTCAGGGAGACTGGAAACTTGATAAGAACTGTAGGGCCTCCCTCAGGTCCAACGAAGGGATGCAGAAGCACTGCCCAGAGTCAAGGTGCTTTTCCTGACTTTTGCATCTGGGTGTGATAGGCTCTGGGGTTCAGTGTAAGGAGCAGGGTCTCAGATGGGCAGAGGGAAGAGTGAAGGTGAGGACCCCCAGGGAGGACTGAGGGAATCAAGGAACCCTAACTAGAGGGGAGTCCACAGAAGTCTGCCCTGCTCAGTGTTGGGAGGCCCTATGGTGGATGACCATGCAGAGAGGAACCGCAGAAGCCCAGACCTGATGTCAGGCCTTGGAATTCAGGGGAATGACGTATGTGGCAGAGGGCAGGACTGGGTCTTGCCCGGAGTCAAGGTGAACATGCAAAGGGAAGACTGAGGGACCCAGGACCCCACAACAGAGATGCCCCACATTACCCCTACTGTGAACCCTGGGAGGCCCCCGGTCCATGACCACATGCTCTCTTCCTGACTTGGGCATTTCAGGTTGACAAAGAGGAGGTTCCAGCTCCAGCCAGGAGTCACAGTGAGGATCCTGCAGGAAGACAAGCGGATTCCACCCCCTGAGGGCTGAGGGGTCAGGCTCCAGGTAGGCAAAGAAGGGCTGCAGGGCTCTGCCAGGATACCAAGTAAGGACCCGAGTTAGGACTCAGGAAGCTTCCTACCACACCTTGAAGTACCCGGAGGTTTTGCCAGTGACATAAGTGTCCCCAGTGTGCCCTGTTCCTGTCATCAGCACCTAGAAACCTCATGGTAGGGCTGTTGATTTGGGTTGCGTCTAGACTTTTTCCTGAGGAGTTGAGGGGATTGTCCTGAAGGAGCTGTGTTCAGGGCAACAAGGGGAGGGGTCCCAGGTACTGATGGTAATCAAAGTGTGGGTCTTGAGGCAGGATAAGGCTTCCTCCCACCCCAACAAAAACAGGGACCAACTGGCTTGGGCCCTGCTTGTGCAACTGGGTCACTGGGGCATGATATGCAATGTGGTGTGTCTTTTTTTTTTTTTTTAAATATTTTTATTTTAGAGAGGAAGGGAGAGGGAGAGAGCGATAGAAACATCAATGATGAGAGAATCATTGTATCAGCTGCCTTTTGTACACTCCCTCCTGGGGATCAAGCCCGCAACCCAGGCATGTGCACTTGAATGGAATCAAACCCAGAACCCTTTAGTCAGCAGGCTGATGGTCTATCCACTGAGAAAAACCAGCTAGGGAAGTGGTCGGCAAACTCATTAGTCAAAAGAGCCAAATATCAACAGTACAACGATTGAAATTTCTTTTGAGAGCCAAATTTTTTAAACTTACACTATATAGATAGGTACATTGTTATTAACTTAATTAGGGACTCCTAAGGCTTAGGAAGAGCCACACTCAAGGGGCCAAAGAGCCGCATGTGGCTTGCGAGCCGCAGTTTGCCGACCACTGAGCTAGGGCAATGTGGCGTGTCTTGAAGTCCACCTTGGAGGTCTCTGAGAGATGGTGGACATGGCCTGCAGTAATCATTCTCAATTCAGCAGAAGGGAAAGGTCCCAGGCACTCTCTGAGTAAACCTGGGTAGCTCAGGGAGGAAGGAGGATACCACACTCCAGACAATGGGTGCCCTGAACCCAGTCTGTGCTGCTGTCAGCCCTGGGAAAGGCCTGGCATGGGTCTGCAGAGATGGTTCTTCCTCATGTTTGACTGAGGGCACTCGGGAAGGACAGGGCCTTGGTCAGAGGGAATGCCTTCAGTTCATGCACAGATGAGCTGAGGTTGTGGAAGGGTTATAAAGCTGTGAATGCTTTCTTGTGGGAAACTGCAGCTATGTGCTCCCTGAGAAAAGAAGAGAGCCCTCAGCATCAGGGAGTGTCCTGTCCTCAGCATCCAGATTCCCCAGGCAGGGGTACCTGGGTGTGACATGCTCTCCCTTTCCACATGCCTGCTCGTCCTGAGCTTTTCTCACCGAGGACAGTTATTCAGGGTGAAATCGGTTCAGCTGGATTCAGATCCAGGCCAGGTCAGGAAGAAAGGCAAGTATCCTCAGGCCAGACTAAGGGAACTCTACACCAGGACCAGATGGGCCAGGCCCTGGTGTCAGTTGTGTGGGAATCTGGGTAGGGGTGGAGGCAGATGGAGCTCCTGTTCACTTTTGTCTCAGAGGTATCAGCAAGGTGAGGACCTTGGTGTGAGACCACACGTCCTATCATCCACCGGAACCACATTTAGTCAACAGAGAGACGAGTCCCAGATCCTGCCAGGAATCAAGGTGAGCACTGGGGGGAAGCAGAGCACATGTGAACCCAGACCTACCCTGCCTCCTCTGTCAGCAATGGGGAAACTCGGAATAGGGCCTGGATTACCTCAGCTCACTTCCTACTCCTGTACCTCAGGGAGGTGAGGCCTAAGTCTAAGTAGATTGCGCTCAGTCAGCAGAGAGAGTGGTCTGAAACCCTGAAGTGCATCATGGTGAGAAGTGATCAGAGCCTTAACCCAGGGTAGATGGACCCTAATCTTCAGTCACCCCTTCTTGATCCTCTGGGAGAGGGACCACATGTGGGGCCCCCTCAGTTTCTTCACTCAAGTGTCAGGTGTGTGTGGTCTTGTTCTGAGAGTTTGACTTCAGGCCAGCAGAAGGCAGTGAGGGGCCAGGCCCTGGCAAGGGAAAGGTGAGGATCCTACATGTGCAAGGAGGAACCTCCCACCCACAACAGAGGGGACCTCACAGAGTCCTGCTGCCCCTCCTGTCAGCATTGGGGTTCCAGGGCTGTGCTTGTCATGTGCATGGTGAAGTGCCCCTTCATACCCTCTACCAGGGCCTCTGGGTTTCAGGATGTGAAGGCCTTGGTGTACACTACATATTCTCAGGTCTCAGAGTAGCAGAAAGCCAGTCAGTGCCAGGAGTTAAAGTGAGGTGCTCACCATTATGTCCCCAGGAGCTCCCCAACCCAGGTCAGATATTATCACACCCCACCATCAACTACATAATCTTGGGCTGTGCCTTCTGTACCCTGAGCAGTCGTCACTTCTGACTTCAGGTTCTTACTGGACAGGCTAATAGGAGTGATCTCTGTGAGGCCTATGAGCACACCTAAAGGGGAGACCCATAAGTCACTTTTGTCAGAACTGCCTAGGGTGCTTTTCTCTGCTGAGGCCCCTCACACTCTCCCTCTCCCCCAGCCACATGGGTCCTCATTGTCCACCTTCTATCCACACTCGGTCACTTTCCCAGCATGAGTCATCATGCCTGGTCATCATATGAGTGAGCCCTGCAAGCCTGAGGAAGACCATCAGGACTGAAGGGAGAATCAGAAACTGGTGGAGGTGCAGCTGTTCTGGGCTATGCAGGAGGAGGAGGGGGTGGGGAGGGGGAAGGGGGAAGGGGTGTTGGCCCTCTCTATCTTCCTCCCACTCAGTCCTGCTTTTAGAAAGCCTAGAGGAGGTGTCTGCTGCTGAGACATCAGTCCTCCCCAGAGTCCTCAGGGTGCCTTCCCCTCCCCCATGCCATGGCAGGCTTTTCAGGGAGCCAATCTGAAGATGGCAGGTCCAGCAGCCAAGATGAGGAGGGTCCAAACACTGAGGGGGAGCCCTGAAGATGATGCCGATTCCTTGCTCCAGAAAGCACTGCATTTGATGACGATGGAAATGGTGGAGTTCCTGCTTCTGAAGTATCGTACAAAGGAGCTAACCACAAAGGCAGAAATGCTGAGTAGTGTCATCAAAGAGCACGAGGATCACTTCCCTGAGATCTTCAGCAAGGCCACTGAGTACATGCAGGTGATCTTTGGCATTGATGTGAAGGAAGTGGACCACAGTACCCACACCTATATGCTGGTCACTACCTTGGGGCTCACCTATGATGGGATGGTGAGCGATGGGCACAGATATCCCAATACTGGTCTCCTGGTCACAGTTCTGAGAGTGATTGCTGTGCATGATGATTGTGTCCCTGAGGAGAAAGTCTGGGAAGCACTGAATATTTTAGGGCTGCATGATGGGAAGGAGCATTGGCTCTATGGGGAGCCCAGGGAGCTCCTCACCAAAGTTTGGGTGCAGAAACAGTACCTGGTGTACCACCAGGTGCCCAATAGTGATCCTGCACGCTATGAGTTCCTGTGGGGTCTCAGGGCCCATGCTGAGACCACCATATCGAAAGCCCTCAAGATTCTTGACAGTGGTAATGACAGGGATCCCCGTTCCCTCCCATCCCTGCCTGAAGGGCCTGAGTGCAATGAGGACCACTATGCCTGAGCCAGAGTTGCATCCAGGCAAGTTTCAGGCCCATATGCATCAGCTTTTTTTTTTTCTTCCTTTTTTCTTGGCATAAAATGAGGCCCATTTTCCACTCTGTGTTTGAGGAAAGAGCAGACAATATTCTACGTAGTGAGGCCCAGGGCGAGTTGGGGGAATAAGGGCTGTAGCATCTTTGAGTTCCTATAATGATTGAGAAATTTATCCTTGACTCATTTGGGAATTTTTTAAGGGAACTTTCCAATGTTGTTTCTTTTCATAGAATGTTTCATAGGCTTTAGCATCTAAGTTTGTGAATGACATCGGGCACATATGTATTTGTACTTGTCTAATTCAAGAGTAAGATTTGTTACTGTATTACACAAATTGGGATATTTCCCATCCTAGTTTTAGATCCGAAACTACATAACATGTCTTTAGAGCAGGATTTTCTTGGAAATGTGAAAGAACACAGCAGTACAATTGATGGAGTCAAGAAATAGAAAAATAAAAGCAAAAGGTTGTTAATTCTTGCTTCTTATCCCTTCTCCTCTGTCTTTCTCTGAAGTAAACTATATAAGGATCCTTGTATTTGCTTGCTTCAGTCAAGGAAGTGGATGGATTTCATCTGAATAAAGACAACCTCTCCTCCATGGTTCATTTAATCCTTGGACATTCACAGAGCCTATGTCTTCTGGAAGGCCCTGTGTTAGTAGTGGGGACACCAACATAAGCAGGGCACACCCACCCACAGGATGATAGTGTAGTAGCCCAAGTCACATAAGGAAGGTGGTGAGGTGTCCCCTAAATCCTACAGAACAAGTAACAGAGCCCCTTCTGTTAGCCTCCAGGAGACAGCAGTCAAATGTGCATGGCCTAAGCCAGGGTATTTGGAGCTTTAGGAATCTGTGATTCCCTCTGCGGGGGTTGATTGTAAGGAAGCTGTGGGTGGCAGTGGCACATTGTCTGTCTTGGGTGTGAGAGAAAAGTCTGAAATGGAAAATTGTCCTAACAAGTTCCTTTTGAATCATGAATAAACCAGAGGTGCTGGGGTCCAACCCCATCGGGCCCAGGGGTCCCCAAAGGTGTGGACAGAGTCGGCGAAGAAGGAATGACACGGAGACAGCGTTCAGTTGATCAGCAGCCTAGCCAGGATCTCCAGCCAAGTTCTGGTCTGGATCTCCAGCGAACTTCTGTTTAGGATCTCCAGCCAGGTTCTGTGTCCATGGTCTCTTGCTAGGTTCTCCAGCCAGGTTCTCCAGGTTCTCCAGCCAGGTTCTGTAGCCATGTTCCCTCGCTAGGTTCTCCAGCCAGGTTCTGTCCAGGTTCTCCAGCCAGGTTCAGTCACCAGGTTCTAGTCAGGTTCTCTTGCCAATTTCTGTAGTCAGGTTCAGTCCAGGATCTTTTGCCATGTTCTCTCACTAGGTTCTGTCTCTAGGTTCTGAGGCCAGTTTCTGTCCAGGATCTTTTGCCATGTTCTCTCCAGCGAAGTTCTTCTGTCTCTAGAGAACGTTCTGTGTAGGTTCTGTGCCAATTTCTGTCTCTCTTCCTTCTGTCTTCTTACATCTGTATTTATACCAGTTGATTCCAATCCTATCAATCTCTGTTTCAAAGGTTAGGGCGTTTCTTATCTCCATTCCAGGGAGTAAAGATTATGTAGCTTAAGCATGATTGTTCATAGTTAAAGTGATTAATTACCCAGCTGGCACTTAGTTAAGAGGTTTTATTCCCTCGCTAACTTCAGGGGAAAATCCCTACCTGGGGAAACCTTTCTCAGAGACCTTGGTTAAAACACATAGTGCCAAGAAGGTGAGCAAACATATTAAGAACAGTATGCCATATATGCCAGGTCCCTTGAAACAGCAAGCATGGACCAGCTCCTGGCACAGAGGGAAATCTCCACCTGGTTAGAAGGGTGGTTTCCTGCACGCAGTCTCAGTGTCATTGGACAGCAAGAGCACTAGGTGTGTTATACCCATCATCTGCACAGATTTCTACAGAAATACAGATACGAGACCATGAGTAACATGATAGCTTGGGAGAGCCACAACCCACAGCATAATTAGGTTTGAATGATAATAATCTTGAGTGTGATCTGGCCAATCATTATCAAGGGATAGATTTTGGGTGGGGGTGAAATGAATGAAAACATTTGTTTGGATAAAAGAGCAGCTTGGACGGAGGGAAAGAGTTGTTCCTAGACTCTCTTTCTAGAAGCTTTGTGTTGTGTCCAGCTGGGAAGGCTCCACACACATGAATTTGAGCATACATCCATGAATTGGAAAAATTTGCTGAGTTTTATCTGTGGAACATCCTGTTTGGCCGATTGTGTGTTCTATGCCCTACTGAGCTGCATATTCTCTAACATGACCTTGATAACAAGTAATCCCAGTGCCAACAGAGAAAGTGGAAGTATCTGGGATAAAAATGATATCTATAATAATAAAAGCGTAATATACAAATCAAGCGAACAACTGAACAGCAGAACGACCATCCTGATGACCTTCCAGATGATCATACTGTGACATGCACTGGCACCAGGCCAGCCAAGGTGGGTGTGATTCAATTAGTTGGGGGGTCCCTGACATCGCCCCACGATCATCCTGCAGAAGGAGGCCCAGGCCAGCCAAGCGATTGCACCCCATGCCTGTTGCCAGAAGAGGGAGGTGATTGGTGGTGTGGGGAGGGGGGGGCAGCGCCACACAGATGGCAAGCAGTGGCAGAAGCAGGGGCTGGGCCAGCTGCCAGCAGCCTGGGGAAGGAAAGCCCGATAGGCCCTGGTCACCGGCCAGGCCTAGGGACCCTACTGGAGGGGTCCCGGATTGAGAGAGGGCGCAGACTGGGCTGAGGGAACCCCCCCCCCCCTCTGCCATGCACGAATTCTGTGCAGCCAGCCTCTTGTTTGAAATAATTGCCATTCATCACATTCCAATTGCCACCAGGCACTGTATGAGATGCTTTACAGACAATCCACACATTCCTGCAGTCTTGCAAGACAGGAATTAATAGAATCACTTCACACATGAAGAACCTGATGCTCATAGGGCCTGATATTTTCCCAGGATCACATGACTAGTAAGTGGCAGGATAGAGACTCCATCCCTTGCCAAATTCATCTAGAGTCCATAGTATTTCCACCACCCCACCCCCCCAGTCCATGGCCCACCTTCTACCCCATAATTCATTTCTCACTACAATGAATGAACTCTTTCAGATGACAAGTAGTAGGACTCTGAGGCACAGGCAGTAAGAGCAGGCCTAAGGAAGGAAGGTAACATTGAGAATCAAGCATAATTTGGGAGCTGTCTGAGGTTTGTTGAGATCTGACTCTTCCTGGTGCCAGCATTTCTGTGTAGTCCCAGCATTTCCCCCCATGACGACAGCCTTCCCTTGGGTGCTCTCCTGTCCATCCCTGGATTATGGTCTGCTGACCTGCTCATCAGTGCTGCCTCCTCTGAAGGTCACAGAATCTCCTGTCCTCATCCTGACATAGAAGCTACTTACTCCCTACTGAAGTCCCTTGCTCATCCTCCACCCTGTCTGAGAGTAACAGCCCTTTATTTAATTTCTATGAAGATATAACTGTGAATAGCAATTTACTTCTTAAATTTCTTAGTTTTATTGTTGACACTAATACAGAGATCCCTTATTTCCCTTCCTTTGCTCCATTCCACCCAGCATCCATACCCCTCCCCCTTCCATCTGGCCATCACCATATGGTTCTCTTTGTCCATGGATTTTGTTGGCTAATCCCTTCACTTCCTCCCTCAACTATGACAGCTCTCAGATTGTTCCATGTCTTCATGCCTATGTTTCTATTTTGTTCATCACTTTATGTTGTTCATTAGTTTCCACATATAAGTGAAATCATATTGTATTTGCCTTTCGCTGACTGCCTCATTTCACTGAGCATAATAGACTCCAGATCCATCTATGCTGTCTGAAAAGGTAAGATTTCCTTCTTTTTGACCACTACCTTGTATTCTGTTGTGTAAATTTACCACTATTTTTTTTTTATCCACTTTTCTACTGATGGGCACTTTGGCTTTTCCCAGAACTTAACTATTGTGAACAATGCTGCTATGCCTAAGCAGGTGAATGGATTAGAAAACTGTGGAACATCTACAGAATGAAATACTATACTGCTGTAAAAAAAGGAATTCTTACCATTTGTAACAGCATGGATGGACCTGGAGAGCATTATGCTAAGTGAAATAAGCCAGTCGATGAAAGAAAAATACCACATGATCACACTCATTTATGGATAATAAAGACCATTATAAACTGATGAACAAAAATAGATACAGAGGCAGAACAGCATCAAACAGACTGTCAAACTACATTGGGAAGGCTGGGGAGGGTTGAGAGGGGATGGTGGTGGTGGTTGTAAGAGATCAACCGAAGGACTTTTATGCATGCATATAAGCATAACCAATGGTCACAAGACACTGGGGGGTAGGGGAGGCTGGGGGAAGGTCAAGGGGGAAAAAAGGAGATATATGTAATACTCTTCGAAATACTTTAAGCAATAAAACAAAATTTTAAAAAATAACGCTGCTATGAACACAGGAGTGCATAAAATCTTTCTGATTGGTGGTTCAGGCTTCTTAGGATATATTTCTAGAAGTGGGGTCACTGGGTCAAATGGCTGTTCCATTTTTAATTTTTTGAGGAATGTCCACACTGTTTTCCATACTGGTTGTACCAGTCTGTATTCCTACCAACATTGTTTAAGGATTCCTTTTTCTCCACATCCTCACCAGCACTTGTTGTTTAATTTATTCACGGTGGTCATTCTGACAGGATGTGAGGTGTTACCTCATTGTTTTTTTAATTTGCATCTCTCCAATGATTAGTGACATTGAGCATTTTTTTCATATATCTTTGGCCATTCGTATGTCCTCTTTGGAGAAGTGTCCTTTGCTGTGTAGAATATTTTAATTTGATGGGGCCCCATTTGTTTATTTGTTTAATCTTTCCTTTATGTATCTTGCCCTTGGTTATGTATTTGGGAAAATTCTGCTACATGACATGTCTGATATTTTGCTACCTGCGTTTTCTTCTAGAGTTTTTACGGTTTCATGACTTACATTTATATCTTTTATCCATTTTCAGTTTATTTTTGTGTATGGTTAAGTTGGTGGCCTACCTCCAGTTTTGTTTTTTTTTTGCCTGTACCTGCCCAATTTTCCCAGCACCATTTATTGAAGAGAATGTCTTTAGTTCATTGTATGCCGTTGCCCCAATGTCAAATACTCATTGAGCATAATCGTTTGGGTTGATTTCTGGGTTCTCTGTTCTGTTTCATTCATCTATATACCTGTTTTTATGCCATTATCAGGCTGTTTTGATTCAGTGGCTTTGTAGTATAACTTGATATCTGTTATTGTGATCCCTTCAACTTGGTTCTTTTATCTCAAGATTGTTGTAGCTATTTAGCCTCTTTTTTGCTTCCATATAAAGTTTTGGTGATAATGTATTCCTTTAGCCATTTTTTGGCTAGGATACTATTTCCCCCTTCAATTTTAAATCACAGCCTTGCTAGATAGAGTAGACTTGGGCTCAGGTCCTTGTTTTTCATTACTTTAAATTCTTCATGCCAATCCCTTCCACCCTAAAGTGTTTCTATTGAGAAATCAGCTGACATTCTAATGGGTATTCCCTTGTAGGTAACTTTCTGTCTCTCTCTTGCTGCCTTTAAGATTCCTTCTTTGTCTTTAATGTTTATCATTTTGATTGTGATGTGCCTTGGAATGGGTCTCTTTGGGTTTAACTTTATTGGAACACTCTGTGCTTCCTGAACTTGTGTGACTTTTTAATTTGCAAGGTTAGGGGAGTTTTCTATCATTATTTCTTTAAACAGGTTCCTTACTCCTTGCTCAGTTTCTTCTCCTTCTAGTACTCCCATGATGTGGAAGTCATTATGTTTCATGTCCCAAATTTCCCTTAAACTGTCCTGCTTTAAATTGTTTTTTCTTGCCCTAACCGGTTTGGCTCAGTGGATAGAGCATCTGCCTGCGGACTCAAGGGTCCCAGGTTTGATTCTGGTCAAGGGCATGTACCTTGCTTGCGGGCACATCCCCAGTAGGGTGTGTGCAGGAGGCAGCTGATTGATGTTTCTCTCTCATCGATGTTTCTATAAAAAAATCAATAAAATATATTAAATTGTTTTTTCTTTATGCTACTTTAATTGGATGTTTTCTCTACCTTGTCTTCCAAGTCACTGATTCAATCTTCTACCTCATTTAATCTAATTTTGATTACTTCCAGTGTATTCATTTTTTGAAATATATTTTTATTGATTTCAGAGAGTAATGGAGAGAGGGAAAGAGATAGAAACATCAATAGTGACAAGAATCATTGATCGCTTCCTCCTGCATGCCCTCTACTGGGGATTGAGCCCACAACCTTGGCAATTGCCCTGACTAGTAATCAAACAGTGACCTCCTGGTACATAGGTTGACACTCAACCTCTGAGCCATGATGGTCAAGCTCAGTGTATTCTTAATGTCATATATGTTATTCTTCATTTCCAACTGATTATTATTTATGATTTCTATTTCTTATTTCATGTTGCTGTGGTTCCCACTAAGTTTCTTGAAATTTCCATGAAGATCCTTGAGCAGCTTTATAACTATTACTTCGAATTCTATGTCTGATAACTTGCTTGCCTCCATTTCAGCTAGCTCTCTTTCTGGACTTTCCTACTTTTCTTTCATTTGGGGGTTATTTCTTTGTCTCCTGTTTTTTGGCATCCCTTTGTATTTGTTTCTATGTATTAGAGCATTTTGTTATGCCTCTCAGTATTGCTGTGTTTGCCTTATGTAGTAAGCGCTTTGTGGGACCCAGTGGGGCAGTCTTTTAGATCTCTTGAGCTAGGTACTCTATGAATGATCCTTGTCTATGTTCCATGGGCTCTCTATTGTAATTGGGTCTTGAATGTCATAGTCCTATTCATGAGAGGAATCTCCTCTTAGGCTGGCAGCTTGTGAGGCTCAACCCTGACCTCATCATGCAAGCTGTTGTGTAGGTGCTCGCAGAATAAAACAAAATACTACAAAACAAAACAGGTAACAAAACAAAAGCAAACACAAGACCCCTACAACAACAAGAGCAACCACAAAAGAAAAAAGAGTATTAGGTATGAAAATATACAATAATAGAAGAAAAGAAAACATGAGGATAAAAAAAGGGAAGAAAAGGGAATATGGAAGGGAAGAGATGAAAGTAAGAATATAAGAAGAAAAGGGGAAGGAAATTTAATAAAATAAAAGAGGAAGAGTTCAATCCCAGCAACAACACAGCGCCGGTAACTAACTATTCCGCAGCCAGCTCTGGGCAGTGAACTTCCACTGGACAGAGAGGCCGTATAGCCTCAGAGGCCAACCCCAGAACACTGCCACCGAGAGGCTGACCCACAAACTGACTCTTTGCTAAACACAAAATAAGGCAGTCTGGGAAACAAATGCGGCCTGCTTTAAAATAAGGACTATGGTTTACAACACAGAGGAACAGTGTATCGCAGGGAAACCCAACACTCTCCTGAATACCTGGTAGGTCTAAGGCGAGCCACACTGAAGAATAGAAGAACTGAAGGACCTTCACTACAGCAATTTTTTTTTCTTTTTTCAACTTTTAACTAAGAAACCATTTTTTTTCCTTCTTCTTTTTTTCTTTTTTTTTCTTCTTTTTCCATCACCTGATTTTACCCTTTTAATTACTACCTTCTTGTTATTAACCAGTATTATTACTGCTACCATTTTACCATTTTTTTAAAGTGCCATTTTATTTCATCTTTATTTTATTTTGGGATTAGTGTTCTCCATTCTATTTTCATAATTATATTATTGGTTGTTTCTAGTTTGCATTCATCTCCGGGGAGCTGTTTCTGGAATTTGTTGGGATTAGTGGCTGTTCTATAGGAGTATTCTTCTCATATAAAAAGTCTTTTCCCCTCTTCCACTTCATTCTCTCTTTGCGCTCGTTTTTTTTTCTCTTTTCTTTTCTCGCTTTTATTTTCCCCCCTCCTTTTTCCCAATTTCATTTTTGCACTCCTTTTTTTGGTCCCTACTTTTCTTTTCTTTTCTCTCTTTTATCTTTTTCCCTTCCTTCCTCCTTATCCCCTAATTCTCTTAATTCGGGTGGTCACCTTATTTGGGGTTATTAATATTGTGAATATATTTGTGTATACTGCCTGGTACGTTGTGCCTTGTTGTGTTGTATTTTGTGCCTTTAAGTCAACACAGCAGAACCAAGCAACAGCAGCTTCCTGAGCACCACACCTTCTGTCTGAGGAACTGCAGCTGTAAGTGAAGCCTCCCCTCACCAGCCACAAGAGCCACCACAGCTGTTAACAGCACCCACCAGAGGAGCTGCTGCCAACTGAAGAGCAGCTGCTACCGCAACCGCCCGAGGAACAACCACAGACCAAGGAGTCACTGCCACCAAGGGAGCAACAACTGAATGACTCAACGTCTAGATATGTCGTTAAGATCAAACATGGGTAGACAAAGAAACCCCCAAAGAAAGAGAAGGAGGACTCTCCAGAAAAACAGCTAAGTAATACAGAGGCATGCAACATGACAGAAAAAGAATTCAGAATAAGGGTCATAGAGTGCATAAACCGGATGGAGGAAAAAATTGACAACCTCTACAAGAAGCAAGAAGAAACAGATGAAAAAATCAATAAAATATGGAAGAAGCTAGAAGAAACAGATGAAAAAATCAACAACTTATGTAAGACCCAAGAAGAAATGAAGAGTGATATAGCTGCAATTAAAAACTCCATTGAAAGTATCAACAGTAGACTAGGAGAAGCGGAGGACCGAATTAGTGAATTAGAAGACAAGGAAGCAAAACACACCCAAAATGTACTGCAATTGGAGAAAAAAAATTAAAAGACAGGAGGCGAGCCTAAGGGAGCTTTGGGACAACATGAAACGAAACAACATACGAACAATAGGGGTACCAGAACAACAGAAGGATGAACAAGGATTAGAAAACCTATTAGAAGAAATAATATCAGAAAACTTCCCTGAGGTGGGGAAGAAAAAAGTCACACAAGCCCAGAGAGTCACAAACAAGGTGAACCCGAAAAGACCCACACCAAGACACATCATAATTACCATGGAAAATGTTCAGGACAAAGAGAGAATCTTACAGGCTGCAAGAGAGAGACGGAAAGTTACATACAAGGGATCTCCCATTAGATTGTCAAATTATTTCCCAACAGAAACACATCAGGCCAGAAAAGAATGGACGGAAATTTACAAAGTGATGCAAAGCAAAGGACTGAATCCAAGAATACTCTATCCAGCAAGGCTATCATTCAAACTTGAAGGGGAAATAAGAAGCTTCACAGACAAAAAAAGGCTAAGGGAGTTTATCACCACCAAGCCAGCAATGCAAGGAATGCTAAAGGGACTGGTATAAAAAGAAGAAATAAAAAGCTCAGAAAGAAAACAGCCACACACAAAAAGAAATGGCTACAAACAAGTACCTTTCAATAATAACTTTAAACGTAAATGGAATAAATGCTCCAACCAAAAGACATCGAGTGGCTGAATGGATAAAAAAACATGACCCATACATCTGCTGTCTACAAGAAACCCACCTCATTAGAAGGGACTCACAAAGACTGAAAGTGAAAGGATGGAAAAATATCTTTCAGGAAAATGGAAAGGAAAAGAAAGTTGGGGTAGCAATACTTATATTGGACAAAATAGACCTCAAAGTGAAAGCCATAACAAGAGATAAGGAAGGCCACTTCATAATACTAAAGGGATCAATAAAACAAGAAGATATAGCCCTGGTAATCATATATGCACCCAATGCAGGAGCACCCAAATTCATAAAAAAACTCCTGGAAGATATCAAAGGAGAGATCGACAACAATACAATCATAGTAGGGGACTTTAATACACCACTGACAGCACTGGATAAGTCCTCTAGACAAACAATCAGCAAAGATACAGCAATCCTAAATGACTCACTAAATCAGATGGACTTAATAGACATCTTCAGAACACTTCACCCCAATGCCACGGAATATACATTCTACTCAAATGCTCATAAGACATATTCAAAAATAGACCATATATTGGGCCACAAGCAAAGTATCCCCAAATTCAAGAAGATTGAAATCATAAAAAGCTTCTTCGCAGACCACGATGGTATAATATTAGAAATAAACTACAATAAAAACAACCCAAAATACTCAAACACCTGGAAGCTGAATAGCATGCTATTAAATATTGATTGGATTACCAATGAAATCAAAGAAGAAATTCAAAACATCCTGGAAACTAATGAAAATGAAAACACAACAATCCAAAACCTATGGGACACAATGAAAGCCGTCCTGAGAGGGAAGTTTATAGCTCTACAGGCCTATCTAAAAAAAGAAGAAAAAATGGTAGTAAATCATCTAACGCTACAACTCAAAGAATTAGAAAGAGAGCAACAAGAAAACGCCAGAGTGAGCAGAAGGAAGGAGATAATAAAGATTAGAGCAGAAATAAATGACATAGAGACCAAAAAAACAGTACAGAAAGTCAATGAAACCAAGAGCTGGTTCTTTGAAAGGATAAACAAGATTGACAAACCTCTAGCCAGACTCACCAAGAAGCAAAGAAGAGGACCCAAATAAACAAAATCAGAAACGATAGAGGCGAAATAACAACAGATCCCACAGAAATACATATGATTGTTAAAAATACTATGGACAGCTCTACTCCAACAAACTAGACAACATGGAGGAAATGGACAAATTCCTAGAAAAATACAACATTCCAAAACTCAGTCAGGAAGAATCTAAAAATCTCAATAGGCCAATAAGAACGGAAGAAATTTAAGCAGTCATCAAAAAGCTTCCAGCAAACAAAAGCCCAGGACCAGACGGCTTCACAGGGGAGTTTTACCAAACATTCAAGGAAGAACTAAAACCTATCCTCCTCAGACTACTACAAAAAATGCAAGAGGAAGGAACACTTTCAAGCTCATTCTATGAAGCCAGCATCACCCTAATACCAAAACCAGGTAAAGACAACACAATGAAAGAGAATTACAGGCCAATATTCCTCATGAACATAGATGCCAAAATCCTCAACAAAATCTTAGCAAATCGGATCCAGCAGTACATCAGAAACATCATACACCATGACCAAGTAGGATTTATCCCAGGGATGCAAGGATGGTACAATATCCGCAAATCAATAAACGTGATACATCACATAAACAAATTGAAAGAAAAAAAACCCACATGGTCATATCAATTGATGCAGAAAAAGCATTTGACAAAATTCAACATCCATTTTTGATAAAAGCTCTCAGCAAGGTGGGAGTAGAAGGATCATACCTCAACATAATAAAAGCCACATATGACAGGCCCACAGCCAACATCATACTCAATGGACAAAAACTAACACCATTTCCCCTAAGAACAGGAACAAGACAGGGATGCCCCCTCTCAGCACTCCTGTTCAACAGAGTACTGGAAGTGTTAGCCATTGCAATTAGGCAAGAAGAAGAAATAAAAGGCATCCAAATTGGAAAAGAGGAAGTAAAACTGTCCTTATTTGCAGACGACATGATATTATATATACAAAACCCTAGAGACTCCATCAAAAAGCTACTAGACTTAATACATGAATTTGGCAATGTAGCAGGATAAAAAATTAACCCCAAGAAATCCGAGGCATTTCTATACACCAATAGTGAACTTTCAGAAAGAGAGATTATAAAAACAACCCCGTTTACCATCACACCAAAAACATTAGGCTACCTAGGAATAAACTTAACTAAAGAGGTAAAAGACCTCTACTCAGAAAACTTCAGGACGTTGAAAAAAGATATAGAGGAAGACATAAACAGATATAAGAACATACCGTGTTCATGGATTGGTAGAATCAACATCATTAAAATGTCCATCCTACCCAAAGCACTCTGTAAATTCAACGCACTTCCCATTAAAATACCAACGGCATACTTCACAGATCTAGAACGAACTCTCCAAAAACTCATCTGGAATAAAAAAGACCCCGAATAGCTGCAGCAATCCTGAAAAAGACCAAAGTAGGTGGGATCTCAATTCCAGATATCAAGTTGTATTACAAAGCCACTGTTCTCAAAACTGCACAAGAATAGGCATATAGATCAATGGAATAGAATAGAGAGCCCAGAAATCGGCCCGAACCAATATACTCAATTAATATTTCACAAAGGAGGCAAGAACATATAATGGAGCCAAGATATTGTCTTCAATAAATGGTGTTGGGAAAATTGGACAGATATATGCAAGAAAATGAAACTAGACCACCAACTTACACCATACACAAAAATAAACTCAAAATGGATAAAGGACTTAAATGTACGACAGGAAACCATAAAAATTCTAGAAGAATCCAAAGGCAACAAAATCTCAGACATATGCCGAAGCAATTTCTTCACTGATACAGCTCCTAGGGCACTTGAAACTAAAGAGAAAATGAACAAATGGGACTACATCAAAATAAAAAGCTTCTGCACAGCAAAAGAAACCATCAACAAAACAATGAGAAAACCCACTGTGTGGGAAAATATATTTGCCAATGTCATATCTGATAAGGGCCGAATCTCCAAAATTCATAGGGAACTCATACAACTTAACAAAAGGAAGATAAACAATCCAATCAAAAAATGGGCAAAGGACCTAAATAGACACCTTTCAAAAGAGGACATTCAGAAAGCCAAGAGACATATGAAAACATGCTCAAAGTCACTAATCATCCCAGAGATGCAAATCAAAACAACAATGAGGTACCATCTCACACCTGTCAGACTGGCTATCATCAACAAATCAACAAACGACAAGTGCTGGGGAGGATGTGGAGAAAAAGGAACACTCATGCACTGCTGGTGGGAATGCAGACTGGTGCAGCCACTGTGGAAGACAGTATGGAATTTCCTCAAGAAACTGAAAATGGAACTCCCATTTGACCCTGTGATCCCACTTCTAAGAATATATCCCAAGAAAACAGAAACACCAATCAGAAAGGATATATGCACCCCTATGTTCATAGCAGCACAATTCACCATAGCTAAGATCTGGAAACAGCCTAAGTGCCCATCAGTAGATGAATGGATTAGAAAACCGTGGTACATCTACACGATGGAATACTATGCTGCTGTAAAAAGGATGGAACTCTTGCCATTTGCAACGTCATGGATGGAACTGGAGAGCATTATGCTAAGTGAAATAAGCCAGTCAATGAAGGAAAAATACCACATGATCTCACTCATTCATGGATAATAGAGACCATTATAAACTTTTGAACAATAATAGATACAGAGGCAGAGCTGCCTCAAACAGATTGTCAAACTGCAGTAGGAAGGCCTGGGAGGGTTGGGGGGCAGGAGGTAAGGGGGTAAGAGATCAACTAAAGGACTTGTATGCATGCATATAAGCATAACCAATGGACATAAGACACTGGGGGATAGGGGAGGCTAGGGGACTGTCTAGGGCGGGGGGATAAATTGGACACATATGTAATACCCTTTGTAATACTTTAAGCAATAAATAAAAACAAAAGAGGAAGAAAATAATTACAAAAAGGAAAGTAGAGGAGAAAGCACGTAGTCAAAAATATTAAAAGGAAAATGAAGAGAACGCAGGAGAAAGAAAAAAATGGATAAGAAAAGGGAAGGGCAAAATTAGGTCTATGGGAGAAAAAGGAGAGACTTAAATAATAACTCAATAAGGAAGAAAGATAAGGAAATAGAGGGGGTAGTAAGGCAGCATTTGTCTCTAAGTAGAGTTTAGTGCCTCTTGGGAGCTCCCTTTGGATCCTGCTCTTCTGATTACTGAAGCTGACTGTTTTGTCTGTACTTCTGGACTTGCCAGGAGGTATTTAGCTGCTAACCACTGTTAGAAACTGTCCTCCTTTGCCTCTCATCAACCTGTTTGAAACTTCAATTAATCCACAGTTTGTGTCTTTCCCCACAGGACTTGGCTGCATGAGGAAGGGGCAAAGCTGCTCTCTAAGGCAGGCTTGTTAGCAGCACAGGGCCCAGTAATAGGTCAGGAAAATTCCCCAGGATCCACAAGCTCCTCCTCTGACTGCCTTCAAATGCCAGCCAGCTATCAATCTACATCACTCAAAAGTCTGTTTCTGAAAGGCTGTTAGGGTGAGTCAGGAGTCTAGACATCTGGGTCTCCTGTAATGGGGAGACACCATTCGGATTTCAGGGAAAGTGATGATTGTGTTTCCTTGTCCCAAAGCTACTACTCTGAATGTGATCCAGAATATTTCCCTGCCCTCGGCTGGGCAGAGATCATCATATGCAGTCCAGTGGGATTAGCTGGAAACCTAGAGTTTCTCCCATGAAGGGGAAGCACCAGTCAGGTGCCGGGAGCCAGTCCATCCTTGCTGTTTCAAGGAACCTGGCATATATGGCATACTGTTCTTAATATGTTTGCTCACCTTCTTGGCACTATGTGTTTTAACCAAGGTCTCTGAGAAAGGTTGTTTCCCCAGGTAGGGATTTTCCCCTGAAGTTAGGGAGGGAATAAAACCTCTTAACTAAGTGCCAGGCGGGTAATTAATCACTTTAACTATGAACAATCATGCTTAAGCTACATAATCTTTACTCCCTGGAATGGAGACAAGAAACGCCCTAACCTTTGGAATAGAGATTGATAGGATTGGAATCAACTGGTATAAATACAGATGTAAGAAGACAGAACTTAGAAGACAGAACCTATACACAGAACTTAGAAGACAGAACCTACACAGAACCTAGAGACAGAAGAACTTCGCTGGAGAGAACATGGCAAAAGATCCTGGACTGAACCTGATTATAGGACATGGCAAGAGAACCTGACTAGAACCTGGTGACTGAACCTGGCTGGAGAACCTGGACAGAAACTGGCTGGAGATACTAAGCAGAACCTCTCTGGAGATCCAGACCAGAACTTGGCTGGAGATCCTGGCTAGGCTGCTGATCAACTGAACACTGTCTCCGTGTCCTTCCTTCATCGCCGACTCCGTCCACACCTTTGGGGACCCCTGGACCCACTGGGGTTGGACCCCGGCAGTCAGGTTCCTGGATTAGCGGGGTGGTTGGCTCCACACACATGACACTGACTGATCCTTCCGAGACTGCACAAACCTGATGGCTTGGTCTCTGCTTCTGTCTCCTCTGCATAGTTCAAGATGGAGGGTGTGGCAGGCAGGGCTCCTGAGGGTGGGGTGGGATGCATCCTTTGGGTGGTGTTTTTTAAATTTTTTTCTGAGCTGTGGCTACTGGAAGGGACCAGCTTTTCTCAGGAAAAATGGCCACCTCTTTTCTGTGTTTCCCCCAGCCTTTCCTCAGGCACCTTCAGTCCACAACACCCTACCTCCACTGAAGCCTCAGGTGATTAGCTGCAAACAAAAATCAAGTCCTCTGGATTTTTAAAAGAAAACAAAGAAAAATTGTAGCTTTAACTTCCTTGGGTTTCAGACTCCCTGGCAACAAGAATTCCTGCTGCCTTTCTCAGCTGGATCTTACCTGGGCCACTGGTCTCAGTTCTGGTGCTGTAGGATGAGCACAGCCTGGATTCTGGGCCTTGATCTTCTCAGGGAACTATCCCTCCTGTAGCCAAGAGATTCCTCTTGACTCTTGATCTGTCACCCATGAGAGTTGGTAAGCTGGTCTCTGGACCTTCCTACCAGTCTCCAGATGTTTTTTGTCCTTCCTTGAAATATGTCACATCCTCAGCTGGACCTCAGTTGGTAATTCTGGTGAATGCTCACCAATTTAGTTGTATTTCCATTCTTGCCCTGGATGGAGGTGCAGGAGAGGTCTGCCTATTCAGCTGCCATATTCTCCCTCTCCCAACACCACTTATTGAAGAGACTGTCTTTACCCCATTGCAGACTCTTGCCTCCTTTGTCAAATATAAATTCACAATATAGGCATGGATTGATCCCTGGGCTCTATTTTGTTCCATTGATCCATATGTCTGCTCTTATACCAGTACCTGGCTATTTTGATTATAATAGCTTTATACTATAGTTTGATATCAGTTACTGTGATTCCTCCAACTTTGCTCTACTTTCTCAAAAGGTACTGAGCATGGGGCCTAATAAACACTGTCTGACTGGCAGGCATGGGACCCAGGATTGAAATTCTGAAACTGAGCAGTCTTAGCCAAGGGACGTCAGTTCCATAATACCTTCTTTCAACTCCACTGAAGTCAGTCGTGTGAATATTTCATTTCCAAGGACAAGATGAGCCGGGTTCTCTAGATTCCTCACCACAGTAGAAATCCAGTGGCTCTTGAATCAGAGAGCATGAACTAATGTCCCTCCAGAAACCTTGGGACTCTAGAGTGCCTAAAATATATCAAAATGAACACCTTTTCTCCAAAAAATGCCAGCCTCTGGTTTCCAGAGCCTTCTCTCCAATTTCCATCCCATAAAATGGGAAAATCCATTTAAATAAGTAATCAGCAGAGTCATGAGCTAGCAAAGGCCACAAAGACTTTAAAGAACTCACGTAAGAGAGATTAAAAATGGTGGCAGAGTACATGGATGTTACATGGACATGCTCTCAGGAACAAACGGGAATTACAATTAAAATACAGAAAAATATCCTGAATGATCAATGGAAGACTCACAGGAGAGAACCCTGATACCTGAGGACTGAAAGTGGAGACTGCATATAGACTGGTAGGAAGTACAGAGGCATGAGAGAAAAGAAAACTGTTACCTATAAAGGAGTTTCCATAAAGCTGACACCTGATTTCTCATCAGAAATTCTACAGGCCAGAAGGGAATGGCAATGAAGTACTCAAGGAAATGGAAAGCAAAGATCTGAGACAAAGATTACTATAGTCAGCAAGGCTATCATTAAAAACAGATGGTCAAATAAAGAATTTTCCAGACAAAAAAAAAGGGCTAAAATAGTACATCACCACCAAGCCACCATTATAAGAAATGCTAAAGGGATTGTTGTCATGAGAAGAAGAAACAGAGAGAGAAACCTAGGCATACAGAATTAAAATGGCAATAAATAAGTACTTATCCTATCTAATAATAGACAAACATGGTAATTGACCATACCTTCACTATGCCTCCCATTGGCTAATCAGGGTGATATGCAAATTAACCGCCAACAAAGATGGCGGCTAATTTGCATACTGCAGGCAGGGCGGGACAGCGTGAGCTGCCAGCGCAAGCCACCATCCAGGCCCCCGTGTGTGACCCCAGAATCCGCCTGCCTGCCATCCGTGATTGGATCTGATCCCGGGCCGCAGGCTGGCCCCAGAAGCCCCAGAAGCCCCAGAAGCCACCTGATTTGGCAGTAACTCTATTAGTAAGCACTCTGAAAGTCAGTGGCAAACATGCACCAATTAAAGGACAGATTATGAGGGTGAATCAAAAACAAAACCCACTTTAAATATAAAGACACATATAGATTAAAAGTAAAGAATTAAGCTGCAGCCTGTTTTTCTCAGTGGATAGAGGATTAGCCCATGGACTGAAGGGTCCCAGGTTTGATTCCAGTCAAGGGCATGTACCTCAGTTGCTGGCTTTATCCCCAGTCCCTATCAGAGCATGTGCAGGAGGCAACCAATCAATGTGTCTCTCCCTTTCCCTTCACTCTCTCTAAAATTCAGTAGAAAAATATCCTTGGGTGAAGATTAACAAAAACAAAGTAAATGGATTAAGTAATATTAAAGAGATTATAAGAAAAATATATTCCAAATTTTGTTAGTTGTATAATGGTTATGTTTAAATTATTAACACCTAAGAAATTGGGTGAAGGGTACATATAATATGCTGTAGTATTTTATAGTTTTTTTTACATGTATGAGGTTATTTCAAATTAAAATATTAAAAAATTAAAAATTAATAAAATATTAATTGAAATATATCTGCTTTACATGAAAAATCTCCTAATTGCTTCTAGCAAATTTATTGAATTGTTCTAAAATTTACAAGGGTTCAATTAAAAATTACTTAATTCTAAATGATATAATAGAAAATATATAATAGTGCAGTTATAAGCACTTATCTGAAAATAACAATTTAAAGAAGTGAATTTAAAGAAGGGATTAGCCAAAGAAAATATATGCACAACCCATGGACACAGACAACAGTATGGTGATGGCCAGAGAGAAGTGGGGGGCAAGAGCTGGGTAGAAGGGGCAAAAGGGAAGAAATAGGGACATCCTATATAATAATAATAAAAGGCTAATATGCAAATTAACTGAATGGCAGAATAATTGGTTTCTATGATGCGCACTGGCCATCAGGGGGCAGATGCTTAATGCAGGAGCTGCCCCCTGGTGGTCAGTGCACTTCCATATGGGGATTGCCACTCAGCCAGAAGCTGGCTCATGGCTGGCCAGCGCAGAGGTGGTGGCAGGAGCCTCTCCCTCCTCCGTGGCAGCACTAAGAATGTCCAACTAACAGTTTAGTCCCGATCCCTTGGGGGCTAAGCCTTTAGTCAGACATCCCCCAAGGGCTCTCTGGCTGCCAGAAGGATGTCTGACTGCAAGCTGAGGCCTGATCCCCTGGGGAGTGGGCCTAAGTCGACAGGTGGACATCCCCCAAGGGGTCCTGGACTGCAAATGGGCACAGGCTGGGCTGAGGGATCCCCCCCCCCCTCGAGTGCACAAATTTTTGTGCACCGGGCCTCTAGTCAATAATAACCCTTAATGTAAATGGATTAAATGCTCCAGTCAAAAGTCATAGGGTAGCTGAATGGATTTAAAACCTGACCCAATTATATTCTGTCTACAAGAGACCCACCTCAGAACAAAATACATACACAGGATGAGAGTGAAGGGATGGACATTTTTTTTCCATGCAAATAGAAAAGAAACAAAAAAGTTGGAGTAGCAATACTCATATCCAACAAAATAGACTTTAAAATGAAGGCCATCACAAGACACAACAAAGTTCACTATATAATAATAAAGAGATTGATCCAATAAGAGGATATAACGTTGGTGAACATACATGCACCCAATATAGGAGCACCAAAAACAAACAAACAAAAAAAACCCAAAAAACAAACAAACGAAAAATACTTCTAGAGGACTTTAACTGAGAGATCAACAACAATACAGTCATAGTATGGGACTTTAACACCTCACTGATTTCACTGGTTAGATGTTCCGGAAAAAAACTTAACAAGAAATCAATGACTCTAAAAGACACACTGGATCAGATGGATTTAATTGACATTTATTGAACATTTCACCCCAACGCAGCAAACTATACATTCTTGTCAAGTGCACATGGATCATTCACAAAGACAGACCCCTTGATAGACATAAAGCAATTCTTTACAAGTTAAAGAAGATTGAAATCATATCAAGCAACTTCTCAGATCACAGTGGAATGAAATTAGAAATCAACTACAGTAAAAATACTCCAAAACATTCAAGCATATTGAGGCTGAATATCATGTTACTAACAGATTGTTTGCGGGTAGTTTTTATCGCACGCTAACAGGTGGCACAGGCCATTTTTGCTAATTTTTTGTGCAAATGGCAACGTTCAGTGAAATTATGATAACTTTAGTTTACGTATTTATACGTTACCCGCATTCTACCGCTATTCTATAAAAAACGTATTAATACGTGTCCCGCGCTGTACTACCAGTCAACGTAAAATGTATAAATACGTTTCCCGCATACAATGTGTTAAGCAATGAATGGGTTACCAACTAGACCAAATAAAGAAATAAAACAATTCCTGGAAACAAAAGAAAATGAACACACAACAACCTAAAATCTCTGGGACACAGAAAAGCAGTACTGAGAGGGAAATTCATAGCACTACAGGCATACCTCAAAAAACAAGAAAAATCAGCAATAAATTATTGAACCCTAAAACTTAAAGAACTAGAAAGAGAACAACAAGAAAAGTCCAGGGTAAGTAGAAGGAAGGAAATAATAAAAATTAGATCTGAAATAAATAACATATCTACACTAATAAAAGAGAAAAATGGTAACTGGCGTACGGCGATACCTTTTTCATTGCCTAATCAGGGCTATATGCAAATTAACTGCCCACTAAGATTGGCAGTTAACTGCCAACAAGATGGCGGCTAATTTGCATATGTAGGCACAATGCAGGGAGGCGAAAGGGAAAGCAGGAAGAAGCCCCCTGCCACTGACAGTGATTGGAAACCCAGGGGGGAGCTAAGAGCTGGGGGGCCCTGGCCGCCTTTGCCCTGCCCCCCAGCCATGATCGGAGAATCAGGCGCCTTTGCCGCCCTGGCCAGTGATAGCAGGAAGTAGGGGTGGAGCCAGCGATGGGAGCTGGGCACGGTCGAAGCTGGCAGTCCCAGGAGCTAGGGGTCCCTTGCCTGGGCCTAAAGCGAAGCCCACGATCGCGGCGCCCCCCGCTGTCAATGCAGGTCCCCGCTGCCTGGGCCGGATGCCTAGGCCAGAGGTGTCAGGCCTGGGCAGGGGCGGAGCCTGCAACCGCGGGGAGCTGGGGGTCCCCTGCCCAGGCCTGACACCTCTGCCGGAGGCCTCAGGCCTGGTCAAGGGGCTGATCCGGTGATTGGTGATCGGAGGGTGATGAGGGTCAACTCCTCTGGCTGAGGCATCAGGCCTGGGCGGGGGGCGGAGCCGGGGATTGGGGGGATATGATGGTCCCCTTGCCCAGGCCTGAAGCCTGGGTCAGAGGCGTCAGGCTTGGGCGGGGGGTGGAGCAAGCGATCAGAGGGAGATGGGGGTCCCCTGCCCAGGCATGATTCCTGGGCCAGAGGCCTCAGGCCTGGGCGGGGGCCAGAGCCAGTGATCGGGGGGAGATGGGGGTCCCCTGTCCAAGCCTGACACCTCTGGCGGAGGCGTCAGGCCTGGGCAAGGGGCCGATCAGGCAATCGGAGGGTGATGGGGGTCAACGCCTGAGGGCTCCCAGTATGCGAGAGGGGGCAGGCTGGGCTGAGGGACACTCCCCCACCACACACACCCAGTGCACGAATTTCGTGCACCGGGCCCCTAGTGTATATATATATATATCAATGAAACCAAGAGCTGGTTCTTTGAAAGGATAAACGAAATTGATAAACCATTAGCCAGACTCATCAAGAAATAAAGAGAGAGGACCCAAATAAATAAAAATAGAAACAAAAGTAGAGGAGTAACCACTGACACCACAGATATACAAAGGATTGTAAGAAAATACTATGAACAACTATATGCCAACAAGTTGGACAATGTGGATGAAATGGACAAATTCCTAGAAAAATACAATCTCCCAAAACTAAATCAGGAGGAATCAGAAAACCTGAATAGACCAATAACAACTGATGAAATAGAAGCAGTAATAATAATAAAAAAAACAAACTCCCAGGTAACAAAAGCCCAGGACCAGATTGATTCACAGGAGAGTTTTACCAAATATTCAAAGAACTAACACCTATACTCCTCAAACTATTTCAGAAAATCCAAGGGGAAGGGACAGTTCCAAACTCTTTTTATGAGGCCCGCATTATCTTAATTCCAAAACCAGATAAAGGCACTACAAAGAGAGAGAATTTCAGGCCAATATCTCTGATAAACATAGATACTAAAATCCTCAACAAAATATTAGCAAATCACATCCAGCAATATATTAAAAAGATCATACACCATAACCAAGTGGGATTTTTCTGTGGACGCAAGGCTGGTATATTCGTAAATCAATAAATGTGATACATCACAAAAACAAATTGAAAGACAAAAATCACAGGCTCACATCAATAGATGCAGAAAAAGCATTCAACAAAATTCAACACCCATCTCTATCCTATCTAATAATAGACAAACATGGTAATTAACTGTAACTTCGCTACCCTTCCCATTGGCTAATCAGTGAGATATGCAAATTAACTGCCAACCAAGATGGCGTCCGGCAGCCACGCAGCTGATGCGAACATGAGGCTTGGTTGCCCCGGCGATGGAGGAAGCTAAAGTTCCCCGCCTCCTGCAGCCCAGCTCTGATCTCCGGATGGAACAATGTTGCAATTATAGAAGCTAAATAAACCCCAGGTGCCTGCTTTTAGCCGCCAGTGGGCTCAGAGCTTAGAGCGCCAGTGATGGCAACAGAGTTTCAATTATAGAATCTAAACAAACCGAGATACCTGCTTTCAGCCAGCCACGGCCTCAGAGCTGGCAACGGCCTCAGAGCTGGAGCTGGCTCTCAGCTCCAGTGACAGCTATAGAAGGTAAATAAAACCCAGAATAAAAAAAAAAATAAAAAAAGAGCCTGGGAGCTTCAGTCGCCCGCCAGCCTGAAAACAGCCCTCAGCCCCTCACCCAGACTGGCCAGGCACCCCAGTGGGGACCCCCACCCTGAAGGGGGTGTGACCAGCTGCAAACAGCCATCAGCCCATCATCCAGACTGGCCAGGCACCCAAGTGGGACACCCACCCTTTTCCGGGACACCCTTCAGGGCAAAACAGCCAGCCCCCACCCATGCACCAGGCCTCTATCCTATATAGTAAAAGGGTAATATGCAAACTGACCCTAACAGCAGAAAGACTGGGAATGACTGATCACTATGACACACACTGACCACCAGGGGGCAGACGCTCAATGTGGGAGCTGCCCTCTGGTGGTCAGGGCGCTCTCACATGGGAGGAGCTCTGCTCAGCCACAAGCCAGGCTGATGGCTGCCAGTACAGCGGTGGTAGTGGGAGCCCCTCCTGCCTCCTCAGCAGCGCTAAGGATGTCCGACTGTAGTTTAGCCCTGCTCCCTGCTGGCAAGTGGACATCCCCCAAGGGCTGCTGGGCTGCCAGAGGGATGGCTGATTGCCATCTTAGGCCCAATTCCCTGGGGAGTGGGCCTAAGCCAGCAGGTGGGCATCCCCTGAGGGGTCCCAGACTGCAAGAGGGCACAGCCCAGGCTGAAGGACTCCCCTCCCCCCCGACTGCACAAATTTTTGTGCACTGGGCCTCTAGTATATATATATATAAAACCCTAATATGAAAATAGACCAAATGGCAGAACAACTGGTTGCTACGACGTCTGCTGACCACCAGGGGGCACGCAGGGAACATGGTAGGTGTCAGTGGTGGGTGGTGGCAGCAGGCGACAGAGCACAGAACATGGCGGGTGTTAGCCGCATCGGGATGGTGGTGCAGGTGACCAGGGGTGCCAGTCCAAGGTGGGGCACTGGTCACTGTCATCAGGGTGAACCTCTAGTGATTACTGAAAATACTTTGCTCCCATGCACCTTGGTCCTGCCCAGCGCTTGCATCTGCTGCCACTGCTGGCCCTGCTCGCACCTGCTGCTGGCACCAGAGCCACCACTCACACCCTCTGCAAGTTCTGGCCCCAGTTGCACCCACTACTGGTGCCAGCCCCAATAGCTCCATGCCATCAGTGGGTGGGGGTGGGGCTGGTGCCATCAGCATGTGGAAGCAGTGGTGGCAGAAGTGGGGCTGCCGGTATATAGGGAACTCTGGGCCACAGCGGGAGGGGCCGGGGGGCACAGAGGATGGGCCAAGTCCTGTCCCTGTGCCCACCGCAACCTCATGGCCCATAGTTCCCTTCAAGGTGCACAAATTCATGCACTGCATCCCTAGTTTTTGATAAAATTTCTCAGCAAAGTGGGAATAGAGGGAGCATATCTCAACATGATAAGGGCCATATATGACAAACCGACAGCCAACATCATACTCAATGGTCAAAAACTATAAGCATTTCCCCTAAGAACAGGAAAAACACGGGGATGTCTGCTTTCACCACTCTTATTCAGCATAGTACTGTAAGTCCTAGCCACAGCAATCTGACAAGAAGAAGAAATAAAAGGCATCCAAATTGGAAAGGAGGAAGTAAAATTCTCATTATTCGCAGATGACATGATATTGTATATAGAAAACCCTAAAGACTCCACCAAAAAAATACTAGATTTAATAAATTAATTTGGCTATGTAACAGGATACAAAATCAAGAACCCAAAACCTGATGGGTTTTTTATACACTAATAACGAATTCTCAGAAAAAGAAACTAAAAAATAATCCCAGAGGTAAACACCGGAAATAGCTGCCTCGCACAACAACTTCAAAAATACAACTAAAAGACAAAACAGACATCATCCAAAACCACAGGAAGACTGGCTGAATGGAAATTCTACAATGAGAAGGAAAGAGAAAAGCACACTGCGACTCAGAGGAGGTGCGGAAGGAAAGTGCAGAGGTACGGAGGCTCGAGTGCGTGTGGAAAGGGGCTGGCAACAGAGGACACCCTTGTCTTTTGCAATTGGGAGGGAGGCACAAGCTCCCGATGGCCCTGACTCCAGTTCCGGGCGAGTCTCTGGGGACCCAAACTCATACGGGGAGAAACTGGACTGTCTGGCATTGGTCGGCTTCCTTTCAGAGGTGCTTGCAGCAATTACTGGGACACTGAGACTTGGGGCCTCTTAGGGTAGGACTGAGGAGCAGTCATAGCTGCTTGCTCCGCCCTATTGATCCCCTGAGACCCCACCCAAGCTGTGCACAGAAGTTTTTGCATATGAAAGGCCTGGCCCTTTGCAATCTGAAAACGACCTAACAGACTGCAGCTAGGTCAGAGAGACCCAAAACTTCCAAAAGAAGGCCCAAGGCCCCACAGCAGCTTGCATTGCTTCACAGCTGGGCCTCATCTGGGCACCTCCAAACCCCAAACAAAGAAGAGGAATCTGCATATCTCTCCATAGCTCCTGCTGGGTAGCCTGCTGGGTAGGCAGAGGATAAATTAGCACCTCCTTAGAGATCCAAGAGCCAGTGTACCCAGTGGTCAGAGTGGGACCATCCAGATTACAGCTCCTCAGATCCATGAGGGACACACTCAGGTGGCAGACTCAGTGCGCACCAAAGCCCCACTGAAGCAAGTCTTGCCCCAGAAGGGTGTCTCCAGCACAGAAGTTCTCCCACTGCAGACACAGCTGATTCTCACAGCCAATTGGCCTGGAGGTCAATTCCCCCCAGTGATACCTACAACAATCAAGGCTTAACTACAATAAGACTGTGCACGAAGCCCACAAAGGAGTGCACGAAGAGTGTCCACCTCAGGTAATTGGGGAGGCTGAGCCACTGGGCCCTATAGGACACCTAGCACAGAAAGCCACTCTATCGACACAGGGAAGCATAAAAAATGTGGAGACAAAGAAACAGGTCACAAGTGACAGAAATGGAGGAAAGCAAACTACTGGATATAGAGTTCAAAACCACACTTTTAAGGTTTTTCAAGAATTTTCTAGAAACCGCCTATAAACTTAGTGAGACCATCAAGAAATCTAGTGAGAACCTCAAGGTTATGAAAAAGGATCAACTAGAAATTAAGCATACACTGACTGAAATAAAGAATATTATACAGAGTTCCAACAGCAGACTAGAGGATCACAAGAATCAAGTCAAAGATTTGAAATACAAAGAAGCAAAAAACACCCAACCAGAAAAACAAAAGAAAAAAGAATCCAAATATACAAAGATAGTGTAAGGAGCCTCTGGGACAGCTTCAAGCATACCAACATCCGAATTATGGGAGTGCCAGAAGAAGAGAGAGAGCAAGATATTGAAAACCTATTTGAAGAAATAATGACAGAAAACTTTCCCATCCTGGTGAAAGAAATACAAGTCCAGGAAGCACAGAGAACCCCAAACAAAAGGAATCCAAAGAGGACCACACCAAGACACATCATAATTAAAATGCCAAGAGCAAAAGACAAAGAGAGAATCTTAAAAGCAGCAAGAGAAGAACAGTCAGTTACCCACAAGGGAGTACCCATACGACTGTCAGCTGATTTCTCAACAGAAACTATACAGGCCAGAAGGGAGTGGCAAGAAATATTCAAAGTGATGAATACCAAGAATCTACAACCAAGATTACTTTACCCAGCAAAGCTATCATTCAGAATTGAAGGTCAGATAAAGAGCTTCACAGATAAGAAAAAGCTAAAGGAGTTCATTACCATGAAACCAGGATTATATGAAATGCTGAAAGGTATCCTTTAAGAAGAGGAAGAAGAAGAAAAAGGTAAAGATACAAATTATGAACAACAAATACACATCTATCAACAAGTGAGTCTAAAAATCAACGGAATAAATAATCTGATGAACAGAATAAACTGGTGACTATAATAGAATCAGGGGCATAGAAAGGGAGTAGACTGGCTATTCTCAGGGGGGAAAGGGGTGTGGGGGTGCGGGAAGAGACTGGACAAAAATCGTACACCTATGGATGAGGAAAGTGGGGTGGGGGGGGGATAAGGTCAGAGGGTGGGGTGGGAACCAGGTGGAGGGGAGCTATGGAGGGAAAAAGAGGAACAACTGTAATAATCTGAACAATAAAGTTTTATTTAAAAAAATAAAATAGCCGAAACCGGTTTGGCTCAGTGGATAGAGCATCGGCCTGCGGACTGAAGGGTCCCGGGTTCGATTCTGGTCAAGAGCATGTACCTGGGTTGCGGGCACATCTCCAGTGGGAGATGTGCAGGAGGCGGCTGGTCGATGTTTCTCTCTCATCGATGTTTCTGACTCTCTACCTCTCTCCCTTCCTCTCTGTAAAAAAATCAATAAAATATATTTTTTTAAAAAAATAAAATAAAATAAAATAAAATAAATTCAAATTGGAAAAAAAAAACAATCCCATTTCCCTTGCAACAAAAAAAATTAAGATACATAAGAATAAACTTAACTAAGGAGTTGTAAAAGACCTGTACTCAGGAAACTACAGGACATTGAAAAAAAGAGCTAGAAGAAGATATAAACAAGTGGAAGAATATCCCATGTTCATGGATTGGTAAAATCAACATCATTAAAATGCCCCTACTATCCAAGGCAATGTGCAGATTCAATGCAATCCCTATTAAAATACCAATGGCATATTTCACAGAACTGGAACAAATACTCCAAAAATTTATATGGAATCAAAAAAGACCCTGAATAGCTACAGCAATTTTGAGAAAGAAAAGCAAAGTTGGAGCAATCACAATACCAGATTTCAAATTATACTACAAAGCCACCATAAGTAAAACAGGTTGGTACTGCCAAAAGAGGCATACAGATCAATGGAACAGAACAGAGAACCCAGAAATCAACCCAAGCCATTACGCTCAATTAATATTTGACAAAGGAGGCAAGAGCATTTAATGGAGTCAAGAGAGTCACTTCAATAAATGGTGTTGGGAAAATTGGACAGATACATAAAAAAAATGAAGCTAGACCACCAACTTACAACATAGACAAGAATAAATTCAAAATAAGATAAAAGACTTAAATGTAAGTCATGAAATCATAAAAATCCTAGAAGAAACCATAGGCAGAAAAATCTGACATCTCTCGTAGCAATATGTTCACAGATACATCTCCTAAGGCAAAGGAAACTAAGGAGAAAATAAACAAATAGGACTACATCAAAATAAAAAGCTTCTGCACAGCAAAAACAAACAAACAAACAAAACAAAAACAAAAAACCAAAAAAACCCCAAACCATCAACAAAATGAAAAGAGAGCCCACTGTATGAGAGAACATATTTGGCAATGATACATCTGATAAATGGTTAATATCCAAAATATATAAGGAATTCATATAAGTTACAAAAGGAAGAGAAACAATCCAATTAAAAAATGGTCATAGGACCTAAATAGACACTTCTCCCAAGAAGACATACAGATGGCCAAGAGACATGAAAACATGCTCAAAGTCACTAATCATCAGAAAGATGCAAATCAAATCAACAATGAGGTACCATCTCACACCTATCAGAATGGCTTTCATCAACAAATCAACAAATGACAAGAGCTGGTGAGGATATGGAGAAAATGGAACCCTCATGCACTGGTAGTGGGAATGCACTGGGGGTGAGTGGAAAACAGTATGGAGTTGCCTCAAAAAATTAAATATGGATCTGCCATTTGACCTAGTGATCCCACTTCTAGGAATATAACCTAAGAAACCCCGAAACACCAATGAGAAAGAATGTATGCACTCCCGTGTTCATAGCAGCACAATTTACAATAGCTAAGATCTGGAAATAGACCAAGTGCCCATCAGTAGATGAGTGGATAAAAAAAAACTGGTACATTTATACCATGGAATACTATGCAGCAATAAAAAAGAATAATCTCTTACTCCCTGAGACAGAATGGAGAGTCCTGGAGACTATCATGATAAGTGAAATAAGTCAGTCAGAGAAGACAAGTATCACATGATTGCACTCATATGTGGAATCTAAATAATAAAATAAAATGATGAATGGAATGGATCCAGAGACTTGAAACATGGAACAGAGTACGGAATCTCAGAGGGAAGGCAGGGGAGAGGGGATGGGTGGGAGGTAATCAACCAAAGACCTTATGGACACAGACAATAGAGTGCTAAAGGCCTATGGTGGTGGGGGGAGCAGGGGCAGACTGGGGGAGGGGTCAATGGGAAAAATGGGGACATGTAATACTTCAACAATAAAGCATTATTGAAAAAAGAAGAACTCGTTTAAGGAACAATATTTTGGTAGGTAACTGAAGGGAGCTGGCTGTTTAACCAGAAACACTAGGGGCCTACTTTTGAAAAGCCACCCATTCTTAGCCTCTAGCAGTGATTCTCAACCTTCTGGCCCTTTAAATACAGTTCCTCATGTTGCGACCCAACCCTAAAATTATTTTCGTTGCTACTTCATAACTGTAATGTTGCTACTGTTATGAATTGTAATGTAAATATCTGATATGCAGAATGGTCTTAGGCGACCCCTGTGAAAGGGCCGTTGGACCGCCAAAGGGGTCGCGACCCACAGGTTGAGAACCGCTGCTCTAGGGCATGTCCTCCAAGAATAAACTGATTCTTGAATGAATACTTTGTAAACCGGTTTAGAAGCACAAAGGCCATGGACTGAGCCTGCAACCACATTACCCAAATGAAGGCACCGCCAATGTGGAAGGAAACAAGATTCTTCTTGGGCTGTCCTTCCCAAGAACGTTTTGGAGGATAGTGGAGGACGACGCCTTCACGTCTCTGTGCTCAAATGACAACGGAGACACCGTGATCATTGAGGAAAATCTTTTCCAGAGGGAGATTCTTTGCCAAAGGGGCGAGGAACAAACCTTTGAATCGAAAAGCCTGAAGAGTTTCATCCGCTTGTTGAATCGCCATGGTTTAAACAAAATACGCCCAGGCAACTCTTCAGTTTGCTCTCCAGGGAACAAGATAATGGTAAAGTAGAAAGTCCTCCCATTTCCTATGTTCCCTGTTTCTCAAACATTTTCCTAGTGGACCCAGGAGAAGGATATACTGAAAGGACTTCATTTTAGGGTCTAACCCTTTTGCACATGATACAGTATTTATCAAAATATGAGAAAGTATAGATTTTCAATTGAAACTATAGCCCCCTTAGAGATAACCTGCAGAAATGAGTAAAGACTCTGAGAGGCCAGTTAATGTATATTTTCTCCACAAGTGACGAAATTAATTTATGTTGTTTCAAATCTACAGAAATTGCAATTTCCACAGAGGCAAGCCTTGGCTCCTCGAGAACATTAAGACACATGGCAACCAGGTGATGCGCATTTTTCCAGCGACCAGTGTCACCCCCCCCCCCAAAGAGAAAGAAGATGGCCCCCACAAGACACTCCCCAAGAACACACCACGAGGATGGCAGCAAAGAAGCTGAACAAAGGCTCAGGAGACAGGCAAGAATGATTGGGGACCCAATGCCACCCAGGCATTCGAGTTCTCGGTTCCTCAGCCCATGGGCAGTGCCAGGGAGGTCTAGTGTCCAAGTGCAGCAGGTAGTCCAAGTGGGGACAGCACTTCTGGTAGTGTCATGTTTGTGCCCATGGCTACTGCCAGAACCAATGACACAGGGGATCTGCTCCCTACCCCCGCAAATGAATTACTACAAGGTTCAGTGATGTCTTTGTACAACATCTATTCTGCTCTGATTGCTGGCCTTTCAGTCATGGCTCCATCAGAGGACCCTGACCAGGCTGAGGAGGAGCAGGAGGGCTCCTCAGATAACAAGTGTTTAGTCTGTGAGCAGTTCAAGGACAATGCATACCCATAATATCACAAGCTTTGTAACCACAAATCTATTTCCGCTTTAATAAAGAAAGGCAAAAACTACATGGTACAAAATACACAATCCAACGAGAATTGTGAGTCCATGTTCTTCTGTTTCCGTGCCACATACCTCATCAGATGAGCCTGAGGAGGCTAGAAATCCTGGCCCCAGACAGGCTTTTGTCCCCATTGTTCTCTTCCATTTTCACATACTCAGCCAAAGATCTGGCTAGTGAGTCCTGAGGCAAGCCCAGGAAGATCTGGTCCCCTGAGCCTTGCCTACTGGACAGGAGACAGAACTGCCTGGCTCCTGACCTTGGTGGAATCACCTTACATTAGTCATGCATCCTGAAACAGGAGGATCTTTACTCACGGGTCCCCCTATGATGCCAGGAAGTTTCTGATCAGTGTCTGAATATCTCTAGCTCAAGTTCCAGGGGCCTTGCAGAGAGGCCTACCTAGAATTCAGGCCACCACATCTGCTAAGCCAGTGCTCGGCAAACTGCGACTCACGAGCCACATGCGGCTCTTTGGCCCCTTGAGTATGGCTCTTCCACAAAATACCGACTTCTGCGCATGGGCCACGAAGTTTCAATCTCACTGTACGTGTGTGCCCGCACGTGGTATTTTGTAGAAGAGCCACACTCAAGGGGCCAAAAAGCCACATGTGGCTCACGAGCCACAGTTTGCTGACCACTGTGCTAAGCAGTGTATGACAGAGCCAGTCTGTCTCAGAAGACTGACCATTCCAGTCAATGCCTGGGAGAAAGCCCATCATCCTCACAGCTAACAACCATTAGTAACCCTGCTAGAAGGGACCCAAATAAATTAAAGATTGCTCACACAGAAAAACAAAAAAAACTCTACCCATCACTTTTCCATCAGAGCTGTATTTCAGATCCATTCTTGGGTCAAAAGGTAGCTATGTGACATGTGTAACACAAGCCCTCGTGAGACCAGGGACACTTTTACAGCAGACCAGTCACTTGCCAGGAGAGACAGCACTTTGTTTCAAAGTCCGATGTCCCTTTCACAGTGAATGAGACCATGCCTGGCTGGTCACCCTCTGGCAATCATTCAGTGCCCGCTCCCAGACCGCCCACAAGGACCCCTGGGTGCTGCCGAAGTGTTCTCTGAGTTTGACCAGAACAAAGAGACAGGAGTCCCAAACAATAACCACGTCTCCTAAAACATTTTTCTCTGTAAAACCCAGGAATGAGCAGGACCAAAAAGAGTTATAGCACCAAGATATTTCTTGACAGCTTTCCCTTTTCCCTAAAGGTCAGAGTCCTTGAGACAGTCAATGAGCCCAGAGAGGCATCTCACAAGGATAGTCGCCTACATCTGGGCACAGAAATCTGTTTACCTGAACAGCAGATGGTGGGTAGTGCTCTCCACGGTGGTGCCAATTCAGTTGAACCTGACTTCTACAACCAGGGCATGATGGCCCGTTGATGGTCATGATTCAGCTGGATTCTTGGTGACCTTCCTGTGGAGTCTTCCTGCCCTAGGGGATCAGGTGCTGTGGGATGCCTACCAGGAAGATATCCTTTCCCCCTTTCCTGGGTATGGGCTCCAGTAACCACCTGGGGTTTGAAAGTGCCCTTGGGTACTTCTGCTTCAGTTTGGTCAGTACAGCCTGCTTTTCCAGTTCCACAATGTCCACAGGAGCTACGTTTACTGGGCCTGCAAAGATTCCCCAAAGTCAAGGAGCCCTGGGAACCACGAGAGAAGCATTGAGATGTTTTTTTCCTTCCATAAACCAAAGGCTTCCGGTGAGAGACAAGGGTTATTCAGAGTTACACCCACTAGAGGCTAAGCTGATTTCACCAAAGGGACACAGAGTGAGCTGGGTCCCTCTGACTGAGCACTTCCGATGTGTCAAACTCTGCTCAGGGAATTCTGGGTGAGGCTGAGGAGAGAGAGAAATGAAGAGGACAGAGCCTGGTCCACTAATGGGCAGGTCCCAGCCCGGCTGCTGGGGGCAGCACCTACAGGTCAGAACAGCCACAGTTTCAAAAGAAATCAAGCCCCAAACTCATGAGCTAGGTCCTGTGGGTATTCTTGGAGGGCTGTGAGCAGCTCTCGGGGTGTCAGGCCTTGCCAGCAATCACTCCTTGCCCATAGTTCTCCCTTCACTGAGCAGGGCCTGAATCTGTGTGGGGTTACACCCCAGCCTCTCCCGCCAGAGGGCTCTTCCCAGTCCCTATGAACAATGTGGATGGCGACGGTGCAGTTCCTGTGGCTGCTCACTAGGGTCGCCAACCAGTCTCCAGAGTCTTGACCCATTTAAGACCAAGCCTGCATAAGGTTGCCAGAAGGAGAGGCAGGAGAACTCCATCTCCCCAGAGATCCGTGGGCCTCTCGTGGCCTGAGGAAACCCAAAAGTGTGAATGTCAATAAGCATCATGCATCAGCCCTCCGTGTTCATGGTCTGTGGGCTGACCTCTTCCCCCAGTGTCCCCTGGGGCCCTGGAACCCCACTGACTGGGATGGTGGGAGAGCAGAGAGTGTTGGCTCCTTCTCTCTATCCCCATAGACTCAGCTGCCAGGCCCCATGGAAAGGGCTGGTGATGCAGATGTCTTGCCAATCAGATGGAGTCTTTGGGGAGCTCAAGGAAGAAGGTGGAGACATGTAAGGAGAGGCACTCAGGACAGGGTGTGGTCAGTTCCACAAAGGAGGTCACTGAGGCCAGGGGAGCACAGAGAAGGGAGAAATGGCACTTTGGCTTCACACCAGGTGAGTGGGTTCTAGTCCTCTCCCAGCACAGACCCTCCTGGGTTTTGCTTCTTCTCCCCATGCCTACCCGCCCAATACTGTCAGCTGCCTCCTCTTTTCACCCCAAGGTGCTACAGTCCCTATGCATCCCGATCCCTCTTCCAATGCTTCTGGTTGCAAATCCTTATAATCAAACCTCAGCTGGGCCCTTGGACACCACTGTGTGAGCTTAGATCATTCTGCCAGGTGCCTACACTCGACCACTTTGGGAGCCACATTTCTCAATCCAGTGGCTCCACCAATACTTATCTGCTGTCAGTAGACACTCCTGGCCCTTACTGCAGCCTAGAGAAAGGAATAACAGGACCAGGAACAATTGGCACTAGTACCCACACACCATGCCCCTATCAGGCTCTGGGGTGGGCATAATCCACGGATCCTAGAATTCAATCCTCAAGTAAGTGGGTGGGCAGTGCCATTGTCACCACATTCTACAGTTGAGAAGGTGGCACCTAGGGATAAAAATATGGCCTATGATCTTGGGCCCTGACTGCCTCATCCCCTGTTCTTGCCTCTTTTCCTTGTACCTGAGGAAGGGGGTTGTTCCTCCTCAGAGCTGTGCAGTGGCAGGAGCAGAAACTCGGCCTGCAGACTCAGCTGGGTCCTAGTACCTGGCGGAGCTCAGTCTCCACAGGGCTGTGAGTACCTGCCCCTTAAGAGGATAGTCAGAACCGGTGGCTACACATCCATCATCATCATAGGGCCTGAGCCTCATTACCACACTCCACATGAGCACCCCCACTCTGCTTGTCTTTCCCCTCCTGTCTTTAAAGGACATAAACCTGATATCAGCTATTATGTCCTCGTGTTTATGAAAACACACCCACTCTCAAAGACCAGGCTCTGAGGACATTAAAACTGCCACCTGTTCACTCTCTTCCCAACCCAGTGTCCTGACAGTCCCTGTGCCCAGCTCCTCTGCATTCCCTCCCTTTCTTTCTGGCTGGGTCTCCTACCCCTGGGCTCTGGACCCCACTTCTTGCTCAACTCAGAACCATATCCATAAAGAAAAGGACTTTACAAAGGTAATCAAGTTAAAATGAGACCCTCTTACAATGACCCATGTCCTCACCTAAAGAGGGAATTTACAGACAGACATGTACACATGAGAACACCTGGTAAAGATGAAGGTTAAGGCCTACAAGCCAAGGGGTGCCAAAGCTTGCCTGAAAACCACCAGAAGCCTGGGGACAGGGATGGACAGTTTCTCTCTCAGTCCTCAGTATAGGCAAACTGGGCCCACATTTCCATCTCTGACCTCCAGCCTCTGCAACAGTGAGACAATACATGTCTGCTGGTTAAGCCACTAGGGTTGTGGTGCTTTGATGTGACCACCCAGGCAAATGGCCACAGAGGCAAAGATCTTCCCCCAAATCTCCACAGGGTGGAGAATGGTTTCGCCATCCACAGCCCAGCAAATACATTCTTTCATGTCTACATTTTCTTCTAGCCTATATTTTGCTGCCTGCATAGTATCCCATTGTGGGCCCCATGATTGACTGACTTTCCCATACTGATGAAGAGTCACAGACTGCTTTGCATTTTGTGCTACTATAAGGGACACTACCACAAACACTCATTGACTGTTGACTTGTTAGGCAGAGGCCTGGGTCACATGCATGCACATCTGAGATGCTCATAGATGCCAGCAAATGGCCTTTCACAGAAGCTCACCCGTGTATGCCCTGCCAACCATGGGACAGGGTGCAATTATCTCATATGCTTGGGGGTTCTGAGCATCGCCACTGTGCTTAACCTTCACCCACCTGCTGAATAACAAAGGGTCGACCTATCATTGGATTTGAATTATTTATGGAAGAGGGTGGATGTTCCCCTGTGGCCTGGCCATTTGTATTTGTTCTACTGGGGTATATGCCTAGTTTCCACCATGGAGTTTTGGGACCTATTCTCATCAAAGCCACAAAATCACAATAAGGAGACCGGGTCTGCATGGGTGGCATCCCTAGGGAGAACTGAGGTCACTCTAAAGGCACAAAGGGGGCTGAGTGCCCTCCTACCTAGTACCTGCTTTGTGGCCTGAGGAAGACACACTCTTCCACTTGCCTTTGCTTGTTCACCTGCACGAGGACAAGAGGGATAATGAGCCAAGGTCATTAGGGACAAGACAGCAATGTTGGCTAACATACCAGAACAGTCTACTCAACAGGGATTGGAAACCACCAGGACCAAGGAGGTTCCAGCTGGTGGGAAACACATGTAGCACCTTACACAGGGTTTGGTTCTGCTAATTATAGCAATAGCTCTCTCCTGCCCTACCTGTTAAGGTAGGCCCATCCAGCTGCACAGAAAACCATGATGGCCCATCTAGCTGCACAGAAAACCATGTCATGTAAGGAGGTCATGTTTTTACAGCCCAGCAGAGCCCCGTCACCAGTAGGAGAAAGCTCCCCCTGCCCTCACATCATCAAATGGGAAGGATTTGGGGACCCTACAATCTCATTCCCCTCAATGTAATCCTGGGTAGGTCCCACTGGGAGGGTTGTTATGGGCAACCAGCAGAGCACCACACAGCCTGCGGTCTGGATGAGGTGGTGACAGCCTAAAGGCCAAGCAGGAAGCAGGGAGGACAGACCTACCTGTACATGTGGACCACTACAGTCGTTTCTGTGAGCAGAGGCAGCAGAGGCCTGTCCCAGGCACACACACACCTACAAGGATGGTGGGCAAGTGAAGGTAGCCAGAGGAGGAGACAGAAAAGTGTGGCCTGAGCTGGGGCAGGAATGCTTGCAGCCCCACAGCAAACCACAGCCCTGGAGTACTATCTTTCCGAGGGCCCAGCAGGCCTGCAGCTGAACTGAGCATCCCCACTCCCTTCTGGAGACTCAGATCTCCTGGCCCCACTGGCCATGCAGGTCGCTATGCTAGGATGACCCAGCTGAGACCACCACACAGGACAGGACAGGCCTCCTACTCCCTGCGGCCCAGGGAGACAGCCAGTGTGGAGAAGAGCGCCTCCCAGGACCTGAGGAGGAGAGGATTCTGGGACGCTGAGACCACAGAGCAGCAGGCCAGCATCCTAGCTGCCCCTCAGCTGCTCCAGGACCGCTGACAGGTGACCCTTGACACCCACTGGAGTTGGTGAGCTACCCCGCGCTGGCGGAGATAAAAACCCCTTTTCTTGCTGGCTTACAAAGGCACACAGACACATACATCCGGAAGTAGCACGCCAGGACACAGCAGCACTCCATGACGTAGCAGCACACGTGCCAGGATTCTGCAGGCACTTAGCTGGCGCGCAGGTAAGCAGCCGGGTAGAGACTTAGACACGCATGCAGACCACGGTTGCTAGGAGACATTGTTGGACTCACCGGACACTGAGGCTCACAAGATGACCAGGGCAGGTTGGGATCTCCTGACCAGTGGCCAGTGGGAAGGGCTAGGCAAAAAGCGGGGCGGGGCTTGGGGAGAAGGCGGTACTGGGGGGTGGGGAGGGGGGGGAGAGTATCTGGGTGAGACCAATGGAGAAAGCCAGGGGGAGTAGCTGGGGCCTGAATTGGGAGAAAGCTGGGGAGGAGCTGTGGAAAGGGGTTGGTGGAGCTGTGGAAAACCTGGTGGAGGTGGATCTGCGGGAAAGGGTGGAGGAGGCAGAGCTGAGGGCTGAACTGAGAAAGCTGAGATGAGCTGTAAGATGGGGTTGTTGGAGCTGTGGAAAAGCTGGTTGAGGAGGATCTACGTGAAGGGGAGGAGGCGGTGGAGCTGGGGTCTGAACTGTGAGAAACCTGGGAGGAGCTGTGGGATGGGGGTGGGGGAGCTGTGGAAAAGCTGGTGGAGGAGGATCTGCAGGAAAGGGTGGAAGAGGCAGAGCTGAGGGCTGAGCTCTGAGAAAGCTGGGGAGGAGCTCTGGGGTGGGGCTGGGGGAGCTGTGGAAAAGCTGGTGGAGGAGGATCTGCGGGAGGGGGTGTTGGAGGCGGAGCTGAGGGCTGAACCTATAGAAAGCTGGGAGGAGTTGTGGGATTGCAGTGGGGGAGCTGTGGAAAAGCTGGTAGAGGATCTGCGGAAGGGGGAGGAGATGGCAGAGCTGGGGTCTGAACTGTGAGAAAGCTGGGGAGGAGCTGTGGGATGGGGTTGGCAGAGCTGTGGAAAAGCTGGTGGAGGAGGATCTGCAGGAGGGGGTGCAGGGAAGCTGGGGAGGCTGAGCTCAGAGGGGGTGAAGGCGGAGGTGGGTAGTGGAGGAGCTGGGGGACAGTGTCTGAAGGCAGACTGGTGGGAAATAGCTCTGGGAGTAGATGGGAAGGAGCTGTGGCTGAGGCAGAACTGGGGGGTGGTGAAATGTGGGAAAGCTTTGGGAGTAGCTGGGGGCAGAACTGTGAGAAAGCAGAGGGTGGAGCTGCAGGGTGGAGGTGGATCTGGGTTTGGAGGAGGGCAGAGGGGGTGGGTTGCTGTGGAGATATATGTCTCAGCTGCAAATAGCTGGGGATGGAGCAGAACTAAACTAGGAGGGAGCTGAAGAGGATTAGCTTGTGAGGAGGGGGGAGTCACCAGGAGAGTGGGGCAGAGCTGGCAAGGATGTACCTTTGGGCACTGGGAACCACGTGGCAGGTGGCTTCCCACTCAATGGCCAAGGCCAGGCAGTGCCCTTTTGATTACCATGACACCTGCCCTCAGTCTGCCCTGCACCAGTAGGCATGCGGTAATGTGGCAGCCAGGGCCTGAATGACCTAAGGGGACCCTGAGAATGGACCCCAAGGGATATGGAGACCCCAGACAGGACAACTAGACTGAGTCCTACACCTGAGGTCTGAATGCCCAGGCCAGCTCTGCTTTCTGCAAGATCCTCCATACCCCTACACACCCCACCCTAGCCCCTGGTAGTGCCTTGAGCTAAGGTCTTCACATTGGCATTTTTTGTTGCAGGTGAGAAGAAAAATCCCCACTGTGTTTCCTGCTGACCCTCAGAGATGACATGTCTCAAACAAATCCACCTTCCCTATCGGCTGTTTCTACTCTTCTAGTTACGGGCTCAATCCTCTCGGTGCCACCACACTTGACTCCTCCTGTCCACTGACCCATGCTCTTCCTCACTTTTATTTGATGACCAAGGCCTGTGTCCCTGCCTCTGAAATGCCTGATCAGAACAAGTGCTACTCTTCCCTGTCCCCGCTGCTACTCCCTGAGTTCAGGCTTCATGGTCTGGGGCCAGGGCTATTACTAACTCTCCCCCACTGGCCTGGACAACCCTGTCTTTCCTCCTCCAGTGGGTCCTACAAGGTGCCATCAAACTGCACATGTGTTCTCATCAACCCCAGACAGGAAACCCTGTGGAGTCCTCTCTTGTTAAGGGCAAACACCTGGGGGTCTAGGAGAGCATTCCAGTGGTCCCAGCCCACGCTTATCACCCTCTGGGTCACAGTGCTGCAGAGTCCCTGCACCCTGGGCATCTGAACACCTTCTACCAGGACTCTGCCTCTGGCGCCTGTGCTTTCTGAGGCCTGGAGTGCCTGCCTCCTCCTGTCCTGGCAAACTCCTGTCCTTCCAGGTGCAACTTTAATATCCCTTCTTTACCCCACAAACAAGCATCCGGTACTCTTGTGTCCCCGTTCTGGTAGCACCTTGTACCTTCCCACATGCCCTCCTTCACTGGGCTCTTACCTCCCAGGGTTGTAACTCTTGTCACTGAGAGCCCCTCAGGGGCTCTGAGTTCTTTGAAGGCAAGGCTTGTGTCTTCCTGGTTTCTGTAAACTGAGTGCCCAGGCCACAGTAGTTGCATAGAAATGTTGACTCAACAGAGGCCTTTCTTTTCCAGTGAGCTGCACCTACTCTCTTCTTGCAGAAGCTGGCGGTAACAGGAATGCTGGCCATGAGGTGAGGGACAGAGGGTACCTTCATAGGACTTAGGCCTCAGGGCTGCAGGGGGCTTTAATGATCACCAGGTCCAACTCCATCCATTCTGGCTTCCCCTCCTCCGCTCCTCACCCCTAAAATCATTTCTAGCTGCTGACACTGAGGATCTCAGAACCGCCTATAGGAGTTTCAAGACATTAAGGAGGGTCTCCCACCTGGCCAGCTTGTGGTGTTCCTCCCAAATCCTCTTGTTTGAAGAAATGGAACTTGCTAGAGACACTCTATGGCTGCTGGTGGGAGACAGTGATGGCACTACAGAAGGACTCCTTTTTCTGTCACTCTTGTTTGCTGAGAACATGGTGTATGATCTCTCCTTTGGGGAGCAGAACAGTAAAGGTGAGGAGGGTGGTCTAATGATGGGGAGCTCCAAGGGTGGTGGCTGCAAGGTCAATTCCATGCCGAGTGCGTGGGCTCAAGAAGAGTGGCCTGGCCACGTTGCAGGTGAGGGTGGGATGGTCTTGGCTGCCACTGTCTTAGGGACCCAGTTGCAACTCAATCCTGATTTTTAGTACAAATAAAACATGGGCACAGAAACCTAAAACGGTCTGATTTCTGACTGCCAGGTGACATTCTCTCACCAACTGCTACCCATCCCCTCTCAGGAACAAAGTCCTGGCAGGTAAGAGCCTAGTGAAGGAAGGTAGGTTCTCCTCACCTGCCAGACCAGGCTCCCTCCTGCCTTCCACAGCTTGGCCTTGCACAGGTGCCCTGGAGACCTGGAAGCTCCCAAGGGATATTGGGTCTTTCTTGGGACTCCTTCTGCTCCCTCCCAGCCACCTGCCATACATCTGCAGGGGCCCCCCACCCACAGACACTATGACAATAGTCACTGCCTTCCAGGGCAGAAGGGAGGCTCCTCCTCAAGCTCCACTTCTTCCCCAGCCTGCATTTCCATCCCATAACTCACCCAGTCTTTCTTTTAGGAAGTCCGTGCCATTTCTGTCACTGTTCTTTGAGGGGGCTCTGCTCATGAACACAGCCACCTCATTAGAGGCCAGAGCACCTGCCAAAAGTCAGCCTCCCTTTCTTGTCCCCCTGCTGACACCCAAGTGAATGCCCTGGCCCCCATGGCCTTCTGAGCACTTGCTTTTGCAGTTTTCTGCCCCTCTCCACCCCAGTGTGCATCATTCTTTGGCTCTGAGGCCCTGAGAGGTTCCAATTTGCTCCTGCCAAAGGTTTGTTGGCACCACCCTGCTCAGAGCTGCTTGTCCCAAATTCCTGGTTTCCCTCCTCTACTTCTCAGCATCTCCTGTTTCCTCCTCCAAGAACTACCGGTGGCCCATCCTTCTCCTGAGCTGCTTGTCTTTTTTTGTGTCAAGTTGTGGGCACGTATTGTGAAATTAGGAAGCTAACCCACTTTGGTGGTTTCTGTTTCAGATCCCTCCTCGTGCTTCTCAGGGACTGATTTCCTTCTCCCTGCAGGCCTGCTTTGGACTCACTGTTCACCTAAACTTCCCAAATTGTAAGTGACTCCACAGGTCAGGTACTGAACCTCTGCCCCTCCCACTGGAGGCTGCCTACCACCTGGGATGAGAGGTCCCCTGAGAGGAGATGCCGTTGGGTCCAGCAGTCTGCCCATGACAAAGGGCTTCTTGTCTCTAATTTGCTTGGTCACCCCTTGGCCTCAGTTCTGTGCCCTGGACTGATGCAGAAGATGGGGGGCAGCCTTGGCTGTGTGAGAAGACAGCAAGCTTTGTTACTTCTTCCCCAACTCTCCCATTTGGACTCCTGAGCCTCAGGCCTGTTTCCAATATGCACACTCCTTGCCTCCCTTCTTCTCTGCCCCCTAGACAACTGTGTTTGCCTGTGCCCCTCTCAACACAGTCCAGATCGATTGGTCCAACCTGAGAGCAGTACTTAATTCTGGTTTTGTCTTCCTGGCACTCCAAGGCTGTGGAAAGAAGCTGTACTACAGGGATCCTGCAGACACGGACAGGTGACTTGGACTCCCTGGTGAGGTGTGGGGCCTGCTCACAGACTATGGCACAGCAGAGTTGGCACCTTAGGAGTTTCTGTGAACTTCTGGTGACCCTTCATCCACATTCACATTACAAATGGTTATATTAACTGTAATTGGGGGTGGGGGCTGGGAGCCACTTATTTTCATGTTTCCATCATTCCTGGTCTCTTCCTCTACGTGTTCTTTACTCTCCTCAGTCTCTGAGCAAATAAGCCATGACCCACGCTCCAGGCCCTCCCTATCTCCTGGGTGGGCTTACATCATTCTGTGCAGTCCAGCTCCTGTGTTTAGGAGATTTGGGTATGGGGGACCTGGAGCACGTGTTGCCATCCTAGGACCATGGTTACAGGGCACTAATGGGTAGACTAATGAGCCATGTGCAGAAGACTTATTCCACTGACTCTTGAGTATCTGCCTGCTCACTGTGGCCACTATGGAAAGGACAGAAAGTACATGAAGAGTCAGGACAAAGGATGCTCGTGAGGCATTACCAGGAGGCAAGAACATTCACAATTTGGCCATATACTCCCATTTCTTTTGCTATGCATTATCTCTTTACCCAGCTGAGTTCACGCTATAATACCACTTTGTTTTATTTCTGAAAGATTCCTCAGAAGAAATCTCACTAGGCTCAACACCTCATTCTGGAGTATATTGGATGCAGGACTCTCCCTACACAAAACCACTGAAATCCTCAGGAATGGTCCAGTATACCTTGGATCCAGTGACATCCTCTGCTCAGAAACTTCAGCACAGGAGGCCTTCCTTAAGCATACACAGACACAGAGTTTACTGAGTCTCCCAACCCAGTGTCAGATTGGGCACTGAATTTCCCCTATCTTCCAACTGTCTGGGTTCCCCACTTTCCAATGTTCAGTCACCCAGTACATAGCTGGTGGTCCCTTTGGGAAGGACTGGGGGATTATTCCAGTGTCTTCCAGCCATGGTTCTGCAACATCCTTTTCCCTGGGGGCCCAGGCATCTCCCTGGTCCATGGTTCCAGGTCTGAAAACTGGCTCAGGGGCAGAACCTTGACAAGGCATCATGCATGTCTATTGGGGTAGCTGCCTCAGCCCCCTATTGTCCATATTTACTCTTTTGAGTTTCCATTTTAGACTCTACCTTGGTCAGTTGGCCATCCATTGTGCCCCCAGGGAAGCCATGTTGTATTGTCCACCACCACCTGTCTATGTTGAACTCCTTGTGTGTGGTATTCCTCGTCATGAGCACCTGGCTCCTTTCCTTCAGTGTCTCCCCGGGATCTCTCTTGCAGTTTCTGGGGAGGGGAGGTGTAGTCCCTTTCTTCCCTTTCCAGGCCCTGCATGCCATGCCTGTGTTGTGGGGTTGGGTCCTGCCTGCCAGTAGGCTGTCACCTCTCCCTGGTTTTCCTGGGACTTACTGGGTTGTAGCACTGCCAGTCCCTCAGCAAATTGGGACAGTTAGTAACCCTCCCTGCATGGATGGAGGGCCCCTGTGGGGAACGCCCTGCGCCTTTTTTTCTCCCCCAGGTATGGGGTGTGAATGAGTAGGCTCTGCTGCCACAGACTCAGACCTTCCAGAGAAATCTGAGGAGTCCAGATCTTCTCAGGCCTTTGCCCAGATGCCCCTGTTCCTTGTGTCAGGGAAACAGGTTTTCCCAAGTGGGTTTCTGATGTTGAGATGACAGACCTGCCTTAGTTGAATTTTTTTTTTATTGCTTAAAGTATTACAAAGGGTATTACATATGTGTCCATTTTATCCCCCCGCCCTAGACAGTCCCCTAGCCTCCCCTATCCCCCAGTGTCTTATGTCCATTGGTTATGCTTATATGCATGCATACAAGTCCTTTAGTTGATCTCTTACCCCCTTACCTCCTGCCCCCCAACCCTCCCAGGCCTTCCTACTGCAGTTTGACAATCTGTTTGAGGCAGCTCTGCCTCTGTATCTATTATTGTTCAAAAGTTTATAATGGTCTCTATTATCCATGAATGAGTGAGATCAAGTGGTATTTTTCCTTCATTGACTGGCTTATTTCACTTAGCATAATGCTCTCCAGTTCCATCCATGACGTTGCAAATGGTAAGAGTTCCTTCCTTTTTAGAGCAGCATAGTATTCCATCGTGTAGATGTACCACGGTTTTCTAATCCATTCATCTACTGATGGGCACTTAGGCTGTTTCCAGATCTTAGCTATGGTGAATTGTGCTGCTATGAACATAGGGGTGCATCTTTCCTTTCTGATTGGTGTTTCTAGTTTCGTGGGATATATTCCTAGAAGTGGGATCACAGGGTCAAATGGGAGTTCCATTTCAGTTTTTTGAGGAAACTCCGTATTGTCTTCCATAGTGGCTGCACCAGTCTGCATTCTCACCAGCAGTGCACAAGTGTTCCTTTTTCTCCACATCCTCTCCAGCACTTGTCGTTTGCTGATTTGTTGATGATAGCCAGTCTGACAGGTGTGAGATGGTACCTCATTGTTGTTTTGATTTGCATCTCTCGGATGATTAGTGACTTTGAGCATGTTTTCATATGTCCCTTGGCTTTCTGAATGTCCTCTTTTGAAAGGTGTCTATTTAGGTCCTTTGCCCATTTTTTGATTGGATTGTTTATCTTCCTTTTGTTAAGTTGTATGAGTTCCCTATGAATTTTGGATATTAGGCCCTTATCAGATATGACATTGGCAAATATGTTTTCCCACACAGTGGGTTTTCTCGTGGTTTTGTTGATGGTTTCTTTTGCTGTGCAGAAGCTTTTTATTTTGATGTAGTCCCATTTGTTCATTTTCTCTTTAGTTTCAAGTGCCCTAGGAGCTGTATCAGTGAAGAAATTGCTTCGGCATATGTCTGAGATTTTGTTGCCTTTGGATTATTCTAGAATTTTTATGGTTTCCTGTCGTACATTTAAGTCCTTTATCCATTTTGAGTTTATTTTTGTGTATGGTGTAAGTTGGTGATCTAGTTTCATTTTCTTGCATATATCTGTCCAATTTTCCCAACACCATTTATTGAAGACACTATCTTGGCTCCATTGTATGTTCTTGCCTCCTTTGTCAAATATTAATTGAGCATATTGGTTCGGGCCGATTTCTGGGCTCGCTATTCTATTCCATTGATCTATATGCCTATTCTTGTGCCAGTACCAGGCAGTTTTGAGAACAGTGGCTTTGTAATACAACTTGATATCTGGTATTGAGAGCCCACCTACTTTGGTCTTTTTCAGGATTGCTGCAGCTATTCGGGGTCATTTTTTATTCCAGATGAATTTTTGGAGAGTTAGTTCTAGATCTGTGAAGTATGCCGTTGGTATTTTAATGGGAAGTGCGTTGAATTTATAGATTGCTTTGGGTAGTATGGACATTTTAATGATGTTGATTCTACCAATCCATGAACACGGTATGTTCTTCCATCTGTTTATGTCTTCCTCTATATCTTTTTTCAACGTCCTGTAGTTTTCTGAGTAGAGGTCTTTTAACTCTTTAGTTAAGTTTATTCCTAGGTAGCTTAATTTTTTTGGTGCGATGGTAAGTGGGATTGTTTTTATAATCTCTCTTTCTGAAAGTTCACTATTGGTGTATAGAAATGCCTCAGGTTTCTTGGGGTTAATTTTGTATCCTGCTACATTGCCAAATTCATGTATTAAGTCTAGTAGCTTTTTGATGGAGTCTCTAGGGTTTTGTATATATAATATCATGTCGTCTGCAAATAAGGACAGTTTTGCTTCTTCTTTTCCAATTTGGATGCCTTTTATTTCTTCTTCTTGCCTAATTGCAATGGCTAACACTTCCAGTACTATGTTGAACAATAGTGGTGAGAGGGGGCATCCCTGTCTTGTTCCTGTTCTTAGGGGAAATGGTGTTAGTTTTTGTCCATTGAGTATGATATTGGCTGTGGGTTTGTCATATATGGCTTTTATAATGTTGAGGTATGATCCTTCTACTCCCACCTTGCTGAGAGCTTTTATCAAAAATGGGTGTTGAATTTTGTCAAATGCTTTTTCTGCATCAATTGATATGACCATGTGGTTTTTTTCTTTCAGTTTGTTTATGTGATGTATCACGTTTATTGATTTGCGGATATTGTACCATCCTTGCATCCCTGGGATAAATCCTACTTGGTCATGGTGTATGATCTTTCTGATGTACTGCTGGATCCGATTTGCTAAGATTTTGTTGAGGATTTTGGCATCTATGTTCATGAGGGATATTGGCCTGTAATTCTCTTTCATTGTGTTGTCTTTACCTGGTTTTGGTATTAGGGTGATGCTGGCTTCATAGAATGAGCTTGGAAGTGTTCCTTCCTCTTGCATTTTTTGTAGTAGTCTGTGGAGGATAGGTTTTAGTTCTTCCTTGAATGTTTGGTAAAACTCCCCTGTGAAGCCGTCTGGTCCTGGGCTTTTGTTTGCTGGAAGCTTTTTGATGACTGCTTCAATTTCTTCCGTTCTTATTGGCCTATTGAGATTTTTAGATTCTTCCTGACTGAGTTTTGGAATGTTGTATTTTTCTAGGAATTTGTCCATTTCCCCCATGTTGTCCAGTTTGTTGGAGCAGAACTGTCCATAGTATTTTTTAACAATCATTTGTATTTCTGTGAGGTCTGTTGTTATTTCGCCTCTATCGTTTCTGATTTTGTTTATTTCGGTCCTCTCTCTTTGCTTCTTGGTGAGTCTGGCTAGAGGTTAGTTAATCTTGTTTATCCTTTCAAAGAACCAGCTCTTGGTTTCATTGATTTTCTGTACTGTTTTTTTGGTCTCTATGTCATTTATTTCTGCTCTAATCTTTATTATCTCCTTCCTTCTGCTCACTCTGGGGTTTTCTTTTTGCTCTCTTTCTAATTCTTTGAGTTGTAGAGTTAGATGATTTACTACCATTTTTTTCTTTCTTTTTTTTTTAGATAGGCCTGTAGAGCTATAAACTTCCCTCTCAGGACAGCTTTCATTGTGTCCCATAGGTTTTGGATTGTTGTGTTTTCATTTTCATTAGTTTCCAGGATGTTTTGAATTTCTTCTTTGATTTCATTGGTAATCCAATCAATATTTAATAGCATGCTATTCAGCTTCCAGGTGTTTGAGTATTTTGGGTTGTTTTTATTGTAGTTTATTTCTAATATTATGCCATCGTGGTCTGCGAAGATGCTTTTTATGATTTCAATCTTCTTGAATTTGGGGATACTTTGCGTGTGACCCAATATATGGTCTATTTTTGAATATGTGTCATGAGTACTTGAGTAGAATGTATATTCTGTGGCACTGGGGTGAAGTGTTCTGAAGATGTCTATTAAGTCCATCTGATCTAGTGAGTCATTTAGGGTTGCTGTATCTTTCCTGATTGTTTGCCTAGAGGACTTATCCAGTGTTGTCAGTGGTGTATTAAAGTCCCCTACTATGATTGTATTGTTGTCGATCTCTCCTTTGATATCTTCCAGGAGTTTTTTTATGAATTTGGGTGCTCCTGCATTGGGTGCATATATGTTTACCAGAGTTATATCTTCTTGTTGTATTGATCCCTTTAGTATTATGAAGTGGCCTTCCTTATCTCTTTTTATGGCCTTCACTTTGAGGTCTATTTTGTCTGATATAAGTATTGCTACCCCAGCTTTCTTTTCCTTTCCATTTGCCTGAAAGATATTTTTCCATCCTTTCACTTTCAGTCTTTGTGAGTCCCTTCTAATGAGGTGGGTTTCTTGTAGACAGCAGATATATGGGTCATGTTTTTTTATCCATTCAGCCACTCGATGTCTTTTGTTTGGAGCATTTAGTCCATTTATGTTTAAAGTTATTATTGAAAGGTACTTGTTTGTAGCCATTTCTTTTTTTGTGTGGCTGTTTTCTTTCTGAGCTTTTTATTTCTTCTTTTTATACCAGTCCCTTTAGCATCCCTTGCATTGCTGGCTTGGTGGTGATAAACTCCCTTAGCCTTTTTTTGTCTGTGAAGCTTCTTATTTCCCCTTCAAGTTTGAATGATAGCCTTGCTGGATAGAGTATTCTTGGATTCAGTCCTTTGCTTTGCATCACTTTGTAAATTTCTGTCCATTCTTTTCTGGCCTGATGTGTTTCTGTTGGGAAATAATTTGACAATCTAATGGGAGATCCCTTGTATGTAACTTTCCGTCTCTCTCTTACAGCCTGTAAGATTCTCTCTTTGTCCTGAACATTTGCCATGGTAATTATGATGTGTCTTGGTGTGGGTCTTTTCGGGTTCACCTTGTTTGGGACTCTGTGGGCTTGTGTGACTTTTTTCTTCCCCACCTCAGGGAAGTTTTCTGATATTATTTCTTCTAATAGGTTTTCTAATCCTTGTTCATCCTTCTGTTGTTCTGGTACCCCTATTATTCGTATGTTGGTTCATTTCATGTTGTCCCAAAGCTCCCTTAGGCTCTCCTCCTGTCTTTTAATTTTTTTCTCCAATTGCAGTACATTTTGTGTGTGTTTTGCTTCCTTGTCTTCTAATTCACTAATTCGGTCCTCCGCTTCTCCTAGTCTACTGTTGATACTTTCAATGGAGTTTTTCATTGCAGCTATATCACTCTTCATTTCTTCTTGGGTCTTACTTAAGTTGTTGATTTTTTCATCTCTTTCTTCTTGCTTCTTGCTGAGGTTGTCGATTTTTTCTTCCATCCGGTTTATGCACTCTAGGACCCTTATTCTGAATTCTTTTTCTGTCATGTTGCATGCCTCTGTATTACTTAGCTGCTTTTCTGGAGAGTCCTCCTTCTCTTTCCTTTGGGGGTTTCTTTGTCTACCCATGTTTGATCTCACTGACATATCTAGATGTTGAGTCGTTCATTGGTTGCTCCCTTGGTGGCAGTGACTCCTTGGTCTGTGGTTGCTCTTCGGGTGGTTGTGGTAGCAGCTGCTCTTCAGTTGGCAGCAGCTCCTCTGGTGGGTGCTGTTCACAGATGTGGTGGCTCTTCTGGCTGGTGGGGCGAGGTTTCACGTACAGCTGCTGTTCCTCAGCAGAGGGTGTGGTGCTCAGGAGTTTGCTGTAGCTTGGATCTGCTGCGTTGATTTAAAGGCACAAAATACAACACAACAAGGCACCACGTAACAGGCAGTATACACAAATATATACATGATATTAATAACCCCAAATAAAGGTGACCACCCGAATTAAGAGAATTAGGGGATAAGGAGGAAGGAAGGGAAAAAGATAAAAGAGAGAAAAGAAAAGAAAAGTAGAGACCAAAAAAAGGAGTACAAAAATGAAATTGGGAAAAAGGAGTGGGGAAAATAAAAGCGAGAAAAGAAAAGAGAAAAAAAACGAGCGCAAAGAGAGAATGAAGTGGAAGAGGGGAAGAGACTTTTTATATGAGAAGAATACTCCTATAGAACAGCCACTAATCCCAACAAATTCCAGCAACAGCTCCCTGGAGATGAATGCAAACTAGAAACAACCAATAATATAATGATGAAAATAGAATGGAGAACACTAATCCCAAAATAAAATAAAGAGAAAATAAAATGGCACTTTAAAAAATGGTAAAATGGTAGCAGTAATAATACTGGTTAAAAATAAGAAGGTAGTAATTAAAAGGGTAAAATCAGGTGATGGAAAAAGAAGAAAAAAAAAGAAAAGAAAAAAAGAAAAAGAAAAAAATATTGGTTTCTTAGTTAAAAGGTGAAAAAAGAGAAAAAAAATTGCAGTAGTGAAGGTCCTTCGGTTTTTCTATTCTTCAGTGTGGCTCGCCTTAGACCTGCCAGGTATTCAGGAGAGTGTTGGGTTTCCCTGCGATACACTGTTCCTCTGTGTTGTAAACCACAGTCCTTATTTTAAAGCAGGCCGCATTTGTTTCCCAGACTGCCTTATTTTGTGTTTAGCAAAGAGTCAGTTTGTGGGTCAGCCTCTGGGTGTCAGTGTTCTGGGGTTGGCCTCTGAGGCTATAGGGCCTCTCTGTCCAGTGGAAGTTCACTGCCCAGAGCTGGCTGCATAATAGTTAGTTACCAGCACTGTGTTGTTGCTTGGATTGAAAATCCCTCTATAGGCCAGACCCTGTTAACTCCCAGGGACTGATCAGGTTATTTTAATCCTTTATCTCCTACAGGGTGGAAGCTGGGTGTGGCTGTGCTCCTTGCCTGGGGGCTGGGGGGAGGTGTCTCACTCTCTGGAGAGGATGGCTGCCCCAGACCTGGGCTCAGGGGTGTCTCAGCACTCAATTCGCTGCCACCTCTCCCGGCCCCCCTTCTCTCCTCAGTCTCTCCCCAGATTCCACTCCTCCGCACACTCTCCCTCTCTTCAGCACAGGTGAGTGTCTGTATCTGAAATGTCCCATGAACAGGATTCAGTGAAAACAAACAAACGCCGGCTGCGGAAACGGGGAAGGCTTGGTTTCTGTAAGCTTCTTCTCTTACCGGGACTGCATGGTCTGGTCAGCTCTTCAGGTTGCCCCCTTTAGGCTCAGTCCTCTGTGATCACAGAACCCAGCTCTAAATTCCCCCGGCGGCGGTGCCAGGAATCCCGCGGTTCTCCTTTCCCCTATCAGGGGCTGTGCCTGTCCCAAGGGATGCGGCTGTCTGCCACGCGGTCTCCCTCCGACTCTCTGGGCTCAGAGGTCTGGCAAACTTTCCTGCCCAAAACCCTGGTTCCTTTACCTTTCCAGGGGAGTTCTGCTCTTCCAGGCTGCAAACCGTCTCACCAGCTGAGCAATTTCACCAATTCGGTGTGGGTGCTACTAGTTTCAGCTGCTCACTCCATTTGCTCCGGGACACGACCTGGGACACGTCTGCCTATATCGCCGCCATCTTCCCTTCTCCTCCTTAGTTGAATATTCAATGGTCTTTGAACATCCTTGAAGTTCAGCCACTCCAGTCAAATCCTGGCCTTGACCTTTGTCCACTGCCTGAGATGGGGACTACTCTATAAGCTATGGAGGAGACTCTGGGCTTCTCCCTTAGTTTTCACTTTTTTAGTCTCCCTAAGCTGGTCATCCCCTGTGGGTCATGAAAGCACAGAAGTCACCTCCATCCATTCACATACGTTGCCTGTATCTTCTCACCTGCCAAGACATTCCTCTCCCACCTGCAGGTCCAGTGACTGGGCTGTCGCCTTGTGTCAGGGCTGTTTGCACACCACCTCCCCCCAGGATGGGTTCCTCATTTCCAACTGGGTGGGTAAGGAGTAATTATGCACCAAGACCTCCTTCTTACCACCATCTTTTGGGACCATTCTAGAACCCATCATTTTAGGTTGGGTCTTTCAGGAAGCTGATGCTGAGAGGGAGGAGTCCAAAGGCTAATTGGGCACTAACACCCACTAAGGTAGCAGGGAGGAGGCAGGGTTGGGCAGGCTGTCAATTCACCCTGCAAAGTCGACCTGACAGTCTCTACCAGCCCCCCAGATACCTGAGAGCCAGGGTCACAGTCAGAGGCCCGCAGTGGGCCCAGCGGTCAGACCCTCATTGTGTCTGAGTCCTTGTACCCCATATTGATGGAATGGGTGAACCAACACCTGGGATTGGTGCCCCAGGAGTGGGTGTATGCTAAGTAGTACACATAGGGCTGAAGCTGCCTCTGCATGGGCAGAACCTGTTCCATCTTGTGGTCGGCATCTTGTGCATCAGGCCACTGCTGAACCAGGAAGTGGGTATTTTTCCAGGGTACTTGTTGGAGTGCACCCAAAGGGAGAGGGCAGAGATCAATACACAACATAAGACAAAAGTCAGGAGATATCTGCCCTGTGAGTCTCCTTGATGGTACAGGTACACAAGTGCACACTCCCCTCTACATTACTCAGGACTGGAAGGGTGCACCTTTCATGCTGACCTGTGAACTGCACTGTGTGAAACCAGGCAGAAGGAGGTTTGGTAAACATGACGAGGAAGGAACTGCTAGGAGAGGCTGCAGAAAGCTTCAGAGAAGAGGGCCTTTGAACAGGGTCGTAAAGGTAAAAAGGGTCTCCTTAGGTGGGAAATAGCAGAAGGTCCCCCTGAAGGAACTAGATATGTTCAGGGAACTGAGAAGGTTCATGGCTGGAGCAGGAACTTTTGTGGAGTGCCCCCAATCTGATACCAGATGAGGACTAGCTGTGAAGCAAGGCAGGCTGGTGCTGGTGTGGCCTTGGGCCTTATTTTAATAGCTTTGGGGCTCCCAGACCCAGCTGTACCTTGTTTGACAGGTTTTAGACTGAGAAAGGACAGGCCAAGTTTGAACCAATCCACATTCTTGCCAGCACTTGGTGTTATCCTTTTTTGTATTTCAGTACTACATTTTTTACGTTTCTCTCAATTTGATTTTTAAATTCTTTTATTGGATTTTTAAATTTGCAACTTTATTTTTAATTTCCAAGTGATCTTTCATGTTCTGTATGCAAAAGCAGCTGTGCACAGCTTGGGTAGGGTTGTAAATTGGGGGGGGCAGGGTCTAAGGGAATCTCCAGGGCAGAGCAAACAGCAATGGCTGCCAGTCAGCCCAGCACCGGGTAGGTCCCAGCACAGGAACAATGACCGTTGGAAGCACCTCCGTCTGGAAGAAAGCTGCCCCCCCAGTTCCTGCCCCGATGCCAGACAGTCCAGTTTCTCCCTGTATGTGTCTGGGTCCCCCCATGACTCACCCGGCCCTGGAGCTCAGAACAAGAGGGAGCTAGTATCTCCCTCCCGATTAAAAAAGTGGCACACCCGGATGCCAGCCCATTCCATGCCTCCGCACCTCCTACCAGTCTCAATGCGCTTTTTTCTTTACCTCTCTAGTTGTAGTACTTCCACTCAGCCAGCTTTCCAGTGGTTCTGGATGATAGTTGATATGTATTTTAGTTTTATTTTTTTTTTAATTAAATCTTTATTGTTCAGATTATTACATTTGTTCCTCTTTTTTCCCCCCATAACTCCCCTCCTCCCAGTTCCCGCCCCACCATCCGCCCTCACTCCCCACCCACTGTCCTCATCCATAGGTGCACGATTTTAGTCCAGTCTCTTCCCGCATCCCCCACACCCCTTTCCCCCCGAAGAATAGTCAGTCCATTCCCTTTCTATGTCCCTGATTCTATTATAATCAACAGTTCATTCTGTTCATCGGATTATTTATTCACTTGATTCTTAGATTCACTTGTTGATAGATGCATATTTGTTGTTCATAATTTGTATCTTTACCCTTTTCTTCCTCTTCCTCTTCTTAAAGGATACCTTTCAGCATTTCATATAATCCTGGTTTGGTGGTGATGAACTCCTTTAGCTTTTCCTTATCTGTGAAGCTCTTTATCTGACCTTCAATTCTGAATGATAGCTTTGCTGGATAAAGTAATCTTGGTTGTAGGTTCTTGGTATTCATCACTTTGAATATTTCTTGCCACTCCCTTCTGGCCTGCAAAGTTTCTGTTGAGAAATCAGCTGACAGTCGTATGGGTATTCCCTTGTAGGTAACTGAGTTTCTTTCTCTTGCTGTTTTTAAGATTCTCTCTTTATCTCTTTATCATAATTTTAATTATGATGTGTCTTGGTGTGGTCCTCTTTGGATTCCTTTTGTTTGGGGTTCTCCGAGCTTCTTGGACCTGTAAGTCCATTTCTTTCACCAAGTGAGGGAAGTTTTCTGTCATTATTTCTTCAAATAGGTTTTCAATATCTTGCTCTCTCTCATCTTCTGGCACCCCTATAATTCTGATGTTGGTACGCCTGAAGCTGTCCCAGAGGCTCCTTACACTATCCTCGCATTTTTGGATTCTTTTTTCATTTTGCTTTTCCGGTTGGGTGTTTTTTGCTTCCTCGCATTTCAAATCATTGACTTGATTCTTGCGCTCCTCTGTTCTGCTGTCGGGAGTCTGTATAATATTCTTTATTTCAGTCAGTGTATGCTTAATTTCTAGTTGGTTCCCCAATATAATATTGAGGGTCTCATTAGTTTTCTTGTAGATCTCATTAAGTTTATCGGCGGCTTCTAAACAGTTCTTGAGAGACCTTAAAAGTGTGGTTCTGAACTCTATATCTTCCATTGACAATTTTGTCCTGTTTCTTTGTCTCCGCATTTTGTTATGCTTCCTTGGTGCACCCCCTAGTGGTCTTTGTGCGCAGTCTTATAAACCTTGATTGTTGTAGCTAATTCCAGGGAGGGTTTGACCTCCAGGCCAAGTGGCTATGAGAATCAGCTGTGTCAGCAGTGAGAGAACTTCTGCCCTCTAGGGAGGTGCTAATCTGGCGTTTGCCTGAGGCTATCCGGCAAATGCCTCTGTGCAGGGCTTGGGCGGGGCGGGTCGCACAGGATCAACAGGGTGGGCCGGAGAGAGCAGTTATGGCGGCTCTCAGTCCTGTCCCCAGGGGCTCTGCCTCTCTGAGTCCCAGCACCCGCTGCAAAGCTCGGAGAGAAAGCTGCACTCGCTCTGACCGAAGCTAGGCAGTCCCGCTTCTCCCGTTTGAGTCTGGGTCCCTAAAGACTCGCCCGGATCTGGAGCTCAGAGTCTGCGACTCCCTCCTGATTGAAAACGCCAACCGCGCCCTCCGCCGCCAGCCCGCTCCTCGCACTCCGCACCTCAGAATTTGACTTCAGCACTGCGCCTCCTCTGAGTGTCCGTATGTGTTTCTCTTTCCTCCTAGTTGTAGGACTTCCACTCAGCCAGCGTTCCAGTGGTTTTGGGTGATGTCCGTTCCGTCTTTTAGTTTCACTTTTGAAATAGTTGTTCAAAGCAGCAAACTCCGGCGTTAACCTATGCCGCCATCTTGGTTCTCCGTATTTTAGTTTTAATTTTGATGTGGTTATGGGAGGCATCAAGTACAGGTGTTTACCTATGCCGCCATCTTGGTTCTCCTCCAATAATTCTTTCCTATCACTGCATTGCATTGTATTTGGTGACTATATCAGTCTGCTGACCAAATTTTTGGATACTGTTGAGGGCATTTGGTTGGCTTCCAGTTTGAGATTACTATGAATAATGTTACTATGAATATTCTGGTACATGTCTTTTGGTGACTATAAGTGCTCATATCTGTTTGGTATATGCATTGGAATAGAATTGCTGGTTCATAGGATAGGCATGTGTTGAACTTTAGCATTAGTAAATACTGCCACAAAGTTTTCTAAAGTGGTTGTATCAATGAACAACGCCTACATGCAATGTGTGAAAGTTTGAACCAATCCACATTCTTGCCAGCACTTGGTGTTATCCTTTTTTGTATTTCAGTTCTACATTTTTTACATTTCTCTCAATTTGATTTTTAAATTATTTTATTGGATTTTTAATTTTGCAACTGTAGTTTTAATTTCCAAGTGATCTTTCATGTTCTATTGTCATTTTTCATAATAATTTGTTTTTGTTTTATACATTCAAAATCTTCTCAAATCTTTGTGAGGATATTAATAAAATATACTTTTGCTTGTCCTCTTTTAGTTATTCTGTACCTTAATCATCTTTTTCCTTCAGAGCCAACTGTGCTGGTTGTTTTTCTTGATATTTCTCTGTCATCCTGTATACTATCCTCAATTGTTTGGCCTTTGTTTGTTGTCTGATTGCAGTTAAGACTGAGGCTGACTGGTTGCTCTGTGTACATGGGCAAGACATTGATTAGCAGACTTTGTTTTAAGATGAAGAGGAAGTGTGATGATAGCTTTTTGGGGGGCTCTCCAAATGTCATAATTGGGAGATTTTTTGTGTGGTTTCAATACCCACTTCAGCTTTGCTAGTCTCCCTAGACAATTTATTTAATTTCTTTACAGAAGAACTCTTATTATTTTTTTTTTTCGTTCTTGCATTAAATACTGGCTTTGAGGCTTCTGGGGAAGAGTACTGTTCATATAGAAATCTTCAGTTAATCTCTATGCTTTAAGCACTTCTTACTCCTGCCCTCTGTCAGACCTGCTGTCTCTGAGTTGGGAGACTGTCTAAGCTAATTTTGTTCCTTCCTTAGTTGAAATCCCCTTTGGAGCTATTCTAGACTGTCAGCTTCATCAGTCTTTTAACATTTTTAAAATTTATTTTTATTATTTTCTTTTTAATTTATTTTAATTGTTGAATGTATTAGCCCTAGCTGGTTTGGCTCAGTGGATAGAGTGTCAGCCTGTGGACTGAAGGGTCCGGGGTTCGATTCCAGTCAAGGGCACATGCCAGGGCTGTGGTCTCCATCCCCAGTAGCGGGCATGCAGGAAGCAGCCAATCAATGATTCTTTCTCATCATTGATGTTTCTATCTCTCTCTCCCTCTCCCTTCCTCTCTGAAATCAATAAGGCTATAGTAAAAAAAGGAAGTATTACAGATGTCCCCCCATTTTTTTTCCCATTTACCCCACACCCGCCCCTCCCAGGCCTTCACCACACTGTTGTTTGTGTCCATCAGCTTCATTAATCTTGATGTAGCAGCTTCCAGAAGTTTGGTGGAATTTTCAAGTCATTGCAGATCCCCTCCCATTTAAAAAAACCTTTTTTTATTGGGATAAAATTTACATAACATAAAAGTAACCATTTTAAAGGGAACAATTCATTGGCATTTAGTTAACTTACAATATTGTGCAACCATCACCTTTGTCTAGTTGCAGAGCATACTCATCACCCCCAAATGAAACTGTTTGGGGAAGAAATAGAATATTGGAGACCAGCTATAAATATAAGAAATATTAATCATACTCTGTTAAATGTGATTGTTTTGTTCTGATTAAGGAAAGCACATTCTAACCTTGCTGGGAGTTGCACTTGGGACCTAGGAGCTCACCTGGAAATGCTGCCCATCCTCCCCATCCCAGAGCTGCCTATTATCATGGAAAGATTAACAACCTTGTTGCAGAAACCAGAGGTGCCAGCCCTTTGAAAGCCCCCAGCCCTTTGCATACCCTCAAGGCCTTTGCAAACCCCCAGCTTACATTACCTGTAAGCTGCCCATTTTGCATACCTATTCTTATCCCTTTTGTCTACTTCCTCATGCAATCTTTGTCCTTCTACTCAATATAAGCAGCTGGCTTATGGGGGGCTGCAGAGCAGATTTTCGTGGATGACCTGCTGCTCTCCCATACTGCTGGCATTATTGGAATAAATGCTCATATATGATTCAACCCTGTCTCTGCTAAATTGGCTCAAGTAATGACAGGCAGCTCAGATCCATTGTTTGGTTACAAAACCCCATAAACTTTAAGCAGTTGCTCCCTAGCCCCTCTCCCTAAACCCCTGGCAACCACTAATTTATATTCTGTCTCTAGAGATTTACCTAGTCTTAATATTTTATATAAATGGAATCATACAATATATGACTTTTTGTGTCTGGCTTCTTTCTTTTTAAAAAATATTATCTTTAATATTATTATTAAAACTATAAACCACTTTTTAAAAATTTATCTTTATTGTTGAAAGTATTCAGATGTCCCCTTTGTTGTTTTCTTCCCCATTGGCCTTCTCCACCCCCCACCTGCCCCTTCCAAGCCTTCACCACACTATTGTCTGTGTCCATGAGCTATGCATATCCTATCTAATAATAGACAAACATAGTAATTGACTGTGCCTTCGCTAAGCCTCCCATTGGCTAATCAGCACAGTATGCAAATTAACCGCAAACAAAGATGGTGGCTAATTTGCATAGTGCAGGCAGGGTGGGACAGCGCAGCTGCCAGCCGCCATCCAGGCCCCTGTGTGCCACCACAGAAGCCACCTGCCTGCTGCCCCCAGCCCCAGAAGCCCCAGAAGTTGCCCAGAAGTCGGTGATGGGGGGAGATGGGGGTCCCCTGCCCAGGCCTGACACCTCTGGCGGAGGCGTCAGGCCTGGGCAAGGGGCTGATCCAGCGATTGGAGGGTGATGGAAGTCAACACCTCTGTCTGAGGCATCAGGCCTGGCGGGGGGCAGAGCCGGCAATCAGAGGGGTCTGGAGGTCCCCTGCCCAAGCCTGAAGCCTGGGCCAGAGGCATCAGGTCTGGGCCCGGGGTGGGGGGGCAAGCTGGCGATTGGTGTGAACTACAGAGGTAACACCTTTTCTGACCGCTCATTGGCTAAGTTCCCTGTATACCACTGGTAATATTCTTAGTAACTTGGGTAATAAGAATCCAAAAAGGTGATCTAGGGTTTTTCACCACACTCCTGGCAAAAAACACGAAGGTCCGCTGCTGGAGGGCTAAGAAATGTCATATCCTGCCCTAGCTGGTGTGGCTCAGTGGATAATGCCTTGGCCTGCTGATGGCAGGGTCTGAGTTCAATTCTGACCAAGGGCATGTACCTAGGTTGCAGGCTCCTCCCTGGCCAGGGCCCAGGTCAGGGCTCATGCAGGAAGCAACCAATCAAAGTGTTCCTCTCACTTTGATGTTTCTCTCTGTCTTTCCCTTTCTCTTCCACATTCTCTAATCAATGGAAACATATCCTCAGGTGAGGATAAAAAAAATAATAAAGAAATCATTATTATATGAAAGACACTTCTTGAAAATGCCTAAAGAAAGTTGTCATTTTTTCATGGTAAAGGGACTGGAGTCCGTGTTGATGAAAAAACCTTGCTGGCTGCGGTGACTGGCAGTGGCTGCAGCAGCGGGGTGATGGGGCTGGTGCCTTCACCTGATCAACTGGGTCACCTCCCACAAAGGGAGGCCAGACTGCGGCTTAGGCCCTATCCCTAAGCCGTCACTAGGACATCCCCTGAGGGCTCCCAGCATGTGAGAGCGGGTATGCTGGGCTGAAGGACACCCCGCCCAGTGCATGAATTTCGTGCACCAGGCCCCTAGTCTATATATATATATATATAAAGAGCTAGGGGCCATCACAATCAAACGGACGACCAAACAGACGACCGAACAGGTTGAGTGGGGCAACCAGGCCAGCAGGGGGTTAGTGAGGGATGACCAAATGACTGAGCAGCAGGCTGTGTGGGGCAACCAGGCCAGCAGGGGGTTAGTGAGGGACAACCAAATGACCGAGCTCTAGGCTGCCTGGGGCGACCAGGCTGGCAGGGGGGTTAGTGAGGAGCGACGAAACGACTGAACATCAGGGTGTGTGGGGTGACCAGGCCAGCAAGGGGGAACAATGAGGGGTGCCAGGCTGGCAGAGGGGGGCAGTGAGGGGCGACCAGACTGGCAGGAGGGCAGTTAGGGTTGACCAGGCTGGGAGAGGGGAGCTGTTGGGGGTAACCAGGCCAGCAGGGCAGGCAGTAAGGGGCAGCCATGCTGGGGGGGGGCAGTTAGTGGCAACCAGGCCGGCAGGGGGGGCATTTGGGGGCAACCAGGTTGGTGGGGGGGCAGTTGGGGGTGACCAGGCTGGCAGGCAGGTGAGCAGTTAGGAGCCAGCGGTCCTGGATTGTGAGAGGGATGTCCTGAGGATCAGGCCTAAACTGGCAGTTGGACATCCTCCGAGGGGTCCTGGATTGGATAGGGTGCAGGCTGGGCTGAGGGGACCCCCCCCCCCCCGCATGAATTTCGTGCACCGGGCCTCTAGTATGCATATAAGTTCCCCGGTTAATCTCTCCTTCATCCCTCCACGCCCACCTTCCTTCTGAAATTCATCAGTCTGTTCCATGCTTATATGTTTCTGGATATTTTGTTCATCATTTATTTTGCTCATTAGATTCCACATATGAATGTCACACTTTGTTTATCAATTCATATAAAGTTGGACATTTTGGCTAGTTCCACTTTTGGCTATTGAGAATACTGGTGCTGAAACAGAAATTTTTAGGGGGATATAGGCAGGCTTAGGGAATTTTTAGAATTGGGGTCCATGAAAAAAACAACACACAACAGGGCTACAGACTGGGACAAGGTACAATTCCATAATACAAGGAAGCCAGGTGCAGTTACATTTCCATAAGACAAGGGAACTGGAAGTAGTCAAAAAAGGTCTATAGTTACAAAATAAAGAGACTTGCCACCTACACTCCCTGTTAATGAAGGCCTTCTTGCTGAGAGGGCCTTAGGAATCACTATAGTAACCAATTCAGAAAGGAATAGTGACCAATTAGAGGGAATATCAGGACACAGGAACTGCAGCCTTTATAAACCGTGGAAACAGGAAGTCCGGGGGACCCTTTCCCCTTCCCCACGTGGGAGTCCATTCTGTGGGACACTTTCCCTTTCCCCACGTGGGAATCTGTACTTGTTCTTCAATAAATTTCCACATTTGCTATACTGCCCTCTGTCTGTGAATTCATTCTTTGACTCTGGAGGACAAAGAATCCAGGTTCTAATCCAAATATTTCGTATCACTGCTATATACATGCATGTACATATATATTTTGGACACCTGTTTTTAGTTATTTTGGGTATATAAGAGCAGAACTGCTGAGTCACATGATTACTCTATGTTTAACTTTTTGACGAACTGTATAACTGTTTTCCACAGCAGCTTGATCATTTTACATTTCAACCAGCAATGCACGAGGGCTCCAATGTCTCCACATTCTCACCAACACTTATTATTTTTAATGTTGTTTGATATTAGTCATCTTTGTGGGTGTGAAGTTCTACTTCACTGTGGTTTTGATTAGCATTTTCCTAATAACTAATGCATTTGAGCATCTTCTCCCATTCTTTCTTGCTGTCATATTATATTTGTTTTTTGCATGATTATTTTAAAGGGAGGAAAAGTGGTGAACACAGAGACTTGCCACCTACACCCCCTGTTAATGAAGGCCTTCTTGCTGAGAGGACTCCCCTTTAGGGCTGTCTGCCTCTTTAGGGCTTGCCTCAGCTGCAGACAGTCAATTTTCCCAAGATTAAACCCCTCCTAGTATAGTCACATTTAATGACTTATTAAGGTGATATATAAATACCTTGTCATCTCAAGATATTGAGAGTAACTTAAGGCAACTCTGAAGGGCTATTCTATCTCTAGACTGTCCTGTGTGGTTCACCAAATCCTGTATCATAGCTCGTGTGACCAGTTTGTCCAGTCTTGCTCCCTTCTCAAGCTTTCTATGGATATTTCTCCCAAAGGCACTTCCTAATAAACACCCTCCTGCATATTTAACTCTGTTTTAGTGTCATCTTTTTGATGAACCTAATTTATAAAGAGACAGTAAATGCATATATCTGGTTCATTGACTTGAACTGGAAGTGGAACCAATCATTATTTATTTAATTTTCCAGAAATCTACACTAATAAAAGAGAAACATGGTAATTGGTGTATGACCGCTACCCTTTCCATTGGCTAATCAGCGAGATATGCAAATTAACTGTCAGCCAAGATGGCAGCCGGCAGCCAGGCAGCCTGAAACTAACATGAGGCTTGCTTGCCTCAGTGACAGAGGAAACCAACGTTCCCCACCTGTGGCTGCAGGCCTCTGAGCCTGCACTTTAAACATTGTAACAAATACTGCTGGACTTCAGCCAGCAGGATGGCAACATTGTATGCAAAGGCCAGAAACCTATTTTCAGCAGCGGAGGCCTAAGAGTTGGTGCCAAGCCACAAGCTAAAGCTGGCCCAGAATAAAAAAAAAGGAAAAACGGAGCAGTTGGGAGCTTCAGTCACCCCCAGCCTGAAAACAGCCCTCAGCCCCTCACCCAGACTGGCCAGGCACCCCAGTGGGGACCCCCACCCTGATCCAGGACACCCTTCAGGGCAAACCAGCCAGCCCCCACCCGTGCACCAGGCCTCTACCCTATATAGTAAAAGGGTAATATGCCTCCTGGCACCAGGATCAGCGGAGCCGCAAGGCCTCCCGGCACCGGGATCAGCGTGACAGGGGCAGCACCCAAACCCCCTGATCACCCTGCGGCTCTGTGTGTGACAGGGGAAGGTGCCCCAATTCCCCCCCCCCCATGGGCCCTGCTCTGTGTGTGACGGGGTAGAGCCATAACCTCCCCATCGGCCCTGCCCTGAGTGTGAGAGTGGTGGCGCCCCAACTCCCTGATTGGCCCTGCTCCGTGGGTGATAGAGGGCGGCGCCCCAACTCCCCTATAAGGCCCTACTCTGTGACAGGGGGGAGCTCCTCAACCCCCTGATGGGCCCTGCTCTGTGCATGACAGGGGGGAGCTTCCCAACCCCCTGATTGGCCCTGCTCTTTGTGTGACAGGGGGGAGCTCCCCAACCCCCTGATGGGCCCTGCTCTGTGCATGACAGGGTACGGAGCCCCAACCCCCCTGATTGGCCCTGCTCTGTGCATGACAGGGGGTGGCGCTGCAACCTCCCCATCGACCCTGCCTTGAGTGTGACAGGGGGTGGTGCCCCAACCCCCCAATTGGCCCTACCCTGAGCATGACTGAGGGTGGCATCGCAACCTCCCAATCCGCCCTGCTCTGTGCATGACAGGGGGCGGTGCCCCAACTCCCCAATCGGCCCTGCTCTGAGCCCGACCAGGGGCTGCACCTAGGGATTGGGCCTGCCCTCTGCCACCCGGGAGCAGGCCTGAGCCAGCAGGTCATTATCTCTCAATGGGTCCCAGACTGCGAGAGGGCACAGGCCGGGCTGAGGGACCCCCCTCCCCCCGAGTGCACAAATTTTTGTGCACCGGGCCTCTAGTGTATTTAATATTTGTTCTTGTTCATATAGCAAGATTGGGACTGTGTATTTTTGATGCTCCTCTTAAATCTCATGTAGGCTCTAAGCTACAGAGCAGTGCTAATCTTGAGACATCAGAGGCCTGATTTTATGATGCTCTCAGCCAAATATTTTAGTTTTTAGTGAAATTAAGTTACTCCCTTAAAAACTGTTCAATAAATTGAAAGTACTGTGTAAATGCACCTGATGTTTAGGAAGGTGTTTCACCTTCTGGTCATTTGGGGGTATTTAAGTACTTTGAAAAATGTCATCTTTGAAATTTCAGTAGTGGGAATTACTCAGATCCTCAAATTTAGGGTGTCTAGAGCAACCATGGCTATGTGTGTTCCTTAAATTGGATTATGTGTCCAAAAAGTCTGTCTTCAGCTTTTACTTTCACTTCTCCTGCATCATCATGTTCTTCTACTTCTGCATTTCACCTTTTAAGCCCCTCCGGTTGCCCTAAAAGTTCAAGCTCAACCGTGTTTGTGGCTTCTTGGACTTTGTTGGAAACTTGAAGACATTCCCTTTTCCCTCAACCTTTTGTTTGATTATGGCCATCTGAGGACAGAGATGCCATATTTTCTCTCCAGAATTGTGTAGCCATCACATGCCCTGGGGAGCTTGTCTTAATGGGTACAGTTTCTGTGGAACAATATGGCTCTCATGGATTCTTTTATGGCTTTCAGAACTATAAGAAGTCACTTCCATGTCTACTTGAGTTTTGTTGGTTCACCCTAGGAAGTGATCTGACCTTGGGGGTCAAATGTCTATTCATATTATGAACTAGTAATATTGTTGTGCTCATTTTCCATTGTTGGGTAACAAGTTACTACACATTTAGCAGCTTAAAAGAACACACATTTTTTTAAAAAAAGAATACACATTTATTAGTTCATAGTTTTGTGAGACACAAAAGAAAGTCCAGGCACAGCTTAGCTGGATCCTTCACTCAGGGTCTCACAAGGCTGAGGTTGAATTGTTGACCAGGCTGCGTTCTTTTAAAAAATATATTTTTATTGATTTCAGAGAGGAAAGGAGAGAGAGAGAGATCTCGCAAGAGAGAAACATCAATGATGAGAAAGAATCATTGATTGGCTGCCTCCTGCACGCCCCCTACTGGGGATCAAGCCCACAACCTGGGCATGTGACCTTGACTGGAATCCCCTTTGGAGCTATTCTAGGCTGTCAGTTTCATCAGTCTTTAAAAAAAAAATTAAATTTATTTTATTTTTAATATATCTTTATTGTTGAAAGTGTTACAGGTGTACCCCCTTCAGTTCACAGGCCAACACTTTATCCACTGAGCCAAACTGGCTAGGGCCAGACTGCATTCTTATCTGGAGTTTGAAGTCTTCTGCCAAGGTCACATGGTTGTTGGCTGAGTACATTCCCTCAGGTCCTTAAGGTCACCTACAGTTCCCTGCCATGTGGCTCTATGAAGTTACAATATGGCTTTTCAAAGATCAGCAAGAGGATCTTCCTAGTGTTTTCTAGCATGATGGACTCCAATCTCCATCGTAATGTAGTCACAGGTGTGACATCTGTGTCACCTTCACCATATTTTATTGGTTAGAAGCACATATTCCACCCCACACCCAAATGGAGGGGAATATGCATGGACATGACTCATTGGGGTAAGCTTAGGGTGTGTCCACTACAGCTGTCAATGAATACTAGCTGTTCACCTTTATTTAAATCTAAAAACTCTTCCAGAAAGATACAGATAAGATTCCATGCCTTGCCTGTCATCTCTCATATCTGTCATTAGAGGTCTGGCTATTGTTCTGAACAAGCTTTCCAGCTGCCTCTTCTTGGTGGACTCCAACATCTCAGCAACATGTCAGAGGTGCTTGAATCAGTGTTAGATTAGGTGAATTTGATCTTCATATCCATTGCTTCCTCTGGGGAAACTCTTCTTTTTGACAAATCAAAAGTCTACCTGTGTTATGGTGATCAAGTTATATTTCTGCCTGTCCTTCCCACAGACAGTACACACCTGTGGGAGGGTAGCAGGCAAGGACCAGTCTGCCTCCTTAATCCTCATGTAGTCCCCTCCCCCTAGGCCTAGATAAGATGGGACTCAGTGCACAAAAGAACCACAGACATTTTTAGAGGCAGGAACAGTGTGTGACTTTTGCCTCATTCTTCACATTGGTCAACCCTAGGGTATAGTGAATTATTTTTTCTTACTGGCTTTTTGGTAAGGACGAGAATATAATTAGGTCCTTAGTTTACAAGCTCACAGGAGGCACCTATTGCTATGAGAAAGTATTACAGATCCCAAGGAAAGAGGAAATAAGAGTAAGAACAACTTTCTAAACATCCACTGGAGTATTTATTGACATTGGGCTCAGGCTTTCCTGAGACATTAGGCCATAATTTTGGGAGGAAAAGGGCAAGACTCTGAGCAGCCACCAATACAAGGGAAGGGTTAGGATGAAGAGGGACAGCTGAGGGACCACTTGAAGCCTGGCAGCTTGGGCCCTTTTCTGGGGCTGACCCACCCTGAAGGGCTATGTATGCTCTGGCCTGGGGATAGCAGGCAGAGGCTGGCCCTTTCCAGTGGGACACTAGCCAGGCCTCAGTGTGAACAGCAGCCCATTGCTGGGGACTGAAGAAACAGCAAAGGAGGTGCAGCAGCAGTGGCGGCAGGCCACAGGCTATGACCATGTTCTGCCTATTGCTTGAGGAGGCAGACCTCTCATTGAGAGCCACCTTGCTTTTCTACTTCCTGTCTGTGTGTCTTTGGTCAAGTGATTCAGCCTCTTTGAGTTTAATTTCTGGATTTTTAGAATGGAAATGATAGCAGCATCTACTTTACAGCATTGCTGTGAGGAGAAAATTAGCACGTTGCCTGGGTCATAGGAAGCCCTCAATAACAACATTAATATTTATGCATTTCTTCACGCAAAAAATACCTCTAGTCTACCTGGCATCATGTTAGGTTATTTCACTGGGGAGTTGTGGTGGGTCAGAGGGAGCATGGGGACTGTGATGTCTTTCCCAACCTTCAGTCCCAGGGAAAGAGTGAATGATTCTTGTCAGGAGGTATGATCTTCACTCCTCCCATCTCCTGTTATCAGCCTCTGTGATCCTCTAACACTATCAAGCATCTTCCACACAATGGCTGCTCCCTCTGCCTGGATCACCCTTCTTGCAGACATCCATGTAGCTTGTAACCTCATCACCTTGGGGCTTTTGTTAAAATGTAACATTATTAGCTAGTCTCACAGAAAATAACAAGCAAATCCTCCCCTCCAGACCATACATGCCACTGCCACTCTGTATTTACAGTGGGGCCTTGACTAACGATTTTTTTGAGATACCAGCTGTCTCTGGGCCGATTTTTTGCATTGAGTTGATAAAGTAATTTGAGTTAACGAGCTCCTTAACAAGCTCCTTAACGAGCTCGGTCTCGGAAGGAATTAAACTCTTAAGTCAAGGCCCCACTGTATTTGGTTAATTATTGTCTGCAAGCTCCATTAGGGCAGGCACTTAAAAACTCCCAAGCCACCAACAGTGTTTGATATACATATCTGTGGTACTTAGTGTTTGTTGAACAGATGAATAGGAAAGGGAGTCAGGAATGCTGGTTCTCAAAGGGCCTCACTGAAGGAGAATGGCATTTAGGGTGGTCTGTAAGGAAAAGTGACTTTTATAGAGAGAAGAGGGAAGGGAAAGGCTGCAGGTGAAAAGTACAGTAGGAGCAAAGAAGCAGGAAAGTGCTTTTTAAAAACAGTGGTTGCATCTCAAATCTTTGTAAACACCTTGAAAGACTCACTGCAGCAGCTCTCCAAAGAGGATCAGAAGCAAGAGCCTGTCTCTCCACCAGGCCCCGCCCCCAGCGGGGCGAGGCTAGCAACAGGCGCGCAAGCGCACTAGCGCCGTGACGCTCAGGCCCCAGAGGCCCTGTTTGCGTAGTCCGCGGTGGTGGCGGAGGTGGCTGTGCCCCGCCCTCCCGCCGCGACTGGTCACCTTCGCTCTGGAGCAGTCGCACTGAGGCAGAAATGCCGCTGTCGGACCGGGGCCTTCTCTTGCTAGGCCTGGTCCTGGGCTCCTTCTGCACCCTTCTAGGATCCGTGGCGCCAGGCAACAATTCCAAAGGTGATGCCTGTGCCCCTGCCCTGATTGTGGGGCTCTCTTCCTCCCTCCCAGCTCCCCTCCATTCTTTCCTCTGTACATTCATCCTTTAGTCTCTCGCTCCCTCACTCATAGTTTTCCCTCCCTTCCTCCGTTCTTTCCCTCCCTCCCTCCCTCCCTCCCTTCCTCTGTTCCTTCCCTCCCTCCCTCCCTCCCTCCCTCCCTCCCTCCCTCCCTCCCTCCCTCCCTCCCTCCCTCCCTTCCTTCCTTCCTTCCTTCCTTCCTTCCTTCCTTCCTTCCTTCCTCTTACTGTCTTTTCTTCCCTCTATCCATACATCCCTCCTTCCCCAAATTCTTCTTTCTGTTCTTTTAACCGTTCCTCCCTCTCTCTCCCTCTTTGTCCCTTGGTCTCTTCCTCTCTCCCTCCCTCATCCAGGCTTGAGGCCATGGCCAAAGCCTAACCCTACTACCCAGGTCTGAGGCTTCCTCTGTGCACCGACTCCCACATCTCTGGCTTGGTTAGCTGGTTTGTCAAGGTGCAGGGCACAGTTTGGACCTTTCAGTACCCTAGCACCTACCATGATCTGGGTTCAGTGTCTGTGCAGGTCATCTCACTGAAGCCGCACCCTCCCGTGCAGATGCTCTGAATGTCCTTCTAATCATTGTGGACGACCTGCGTCTCTCCCTGGGTTGTTATGGGGACAAGCTCATAAGGTCTCCAAACATCGACCAACTGGCATCCCACAGTCTCCTCTTCCAGAATGCCTTTGCCCAGGTATGTCTGGGGTTCTCTAGGTATGTATGTGTGACTTGTGCACTGAGGGTTGGAGAAGGGGGGTCACCTCAGCAGTTGTTAGATGCCCCTGATTGTGCCAGGCATATCTTTATTAGAGGGAAGCATCATCTGGAAAATGGCAGTTGTGATAACCTGGTTGTCTACTAACAAGGAAGCTTGTACTTTCAAGGTTCCCCTCCTCCTTGGACCCAAGTAATACCCTGGCCCTAACATGCTCAGCCTTCTTCTCCATAGAGGGGGTTGCCTGGTTCTGAGAAGGAAGGGGTGCTATAGAATGGCACCCTTAGACCTGCTGGCTAACTTTGAGTGAGTGCCAGTCAGTTTGCCATGGTTGCACTTCATCTCATTAGTGAGGGCACCCCCAAGACCCTTGCCTGCTCTGTGCACCTGTGAGACACTATTGTGTAGAAGGACATAATCATCTGCTGGTTTGAGGGGCTGAGGCCTTCCCTCCCTCTTTCCTGGGAAACATTCTGGTGACTGGGTGAAACCCAAATCCCATTGTTTGGCTTTGAGATCTGCATGACTCAGCTGCCAAGCTGTTTGCTGAGGACTTGGTAGGTTGCCTGGTTACGTTTTAGCTCCCAGACTCTTTTTCTCTGATGATGTTTCCCTCTGCTTCTGTTCCCTAACAGCAAGCAGTGTGCGCCCCTAGCCGAGTTTCCTTCCTCACAGGGAGGAGACCTGACACCACCCGCCTGTATGACTTCAACTCCTACTGGAGAGTGCAGGCTGGAAACTTTTCCACCATCCCCCAGTACTTCAAAGAGAATGGCTACGTGACCATGTCAGTTGGAAAAGTCTTTCACCCAGGTACTGCTTGCTGTCCAAACTCTGGGTTATTCATGTCCAAGCACTGGGGATTCTGTCCTGGGGTTGGGGCTGTCTTTGCAGAAACCTCTTAGGGCTAGGTGGACACCTCATTATTCACTACTGACGTTTTATAAAAATCTTACTTCTCAACCTGGCAGGAGGAGTGAAAGGGGGTAAAAAGGATAGAAATAACAAAGGGTAGGAGTTTTTCTTCCTTACAGAAATTAGTCATGGTGTGGTTTGATTCATTCAGCTCATGGGGTGGAAGAATGTGCACTGGATTGGATGAGATTCTAGCTCTGTGCCTGACCCTCTGTACTCCAGGGTCCTTGTAAGTTAGGGATTAAGGGTTAGAACATCTGAAGATGTCCCATGTAGCCAGAGCTGTTGTTGCTGTCTTGCCTAAAGAAGGGGCTGCTGCTTAAGGTCTGTGAATTAGGTCAGCAAAAGCAGTGTAAGCTGATACCCAGGACCTATAGAGTGTCAGGGACTGCAAATCCTGACCTTCAACACTGCTTGATAAACTGACTCTCTCGAATGCCAAAATGAGAATGCTAAGCACAGACAAACTTTAAGACTTTTTTTTTTAACTTACAGAAGAATTGCATGATTATTGGACAAAAAGGAAGTATAAACTAAATGTAAAACACTTGTAATCACAGCACCCTGTATTTTGATACAGGGGAGCTGTATTTTGATGTCCACCCTATTCTAGGCACATTATTTTTCTGATTGGAGATTATTCTGTACATATAATTTTATATCATGATTTTTAACATAAAATTTTCCCATATAGTTACTCTTCATGCAAAGTTTTTTAAAAAATGACAGCCCAGTAGTCTAATATATAGATCTACTGTACTTTAGTCCAAGTTGTTTTCAGATCTTTGCTGTCCCACATAGAGCTGAGATGAACATCTCTGGAGGCAGAGTGAACTACTGATGGGCAGTGCCACCAGGAATCTAGGCCCGTGGGTTTCAGTTCTAGCTCTGCCACTTCTTAGCTGTGCAGTTGATCTTGAGCTAATCATTCACCCTCTGAGCCTCAGATTCTTCTCTAGGAAGCTGAAGTCATAACTACCTTAATTACCTACCAGGGGAGTATTCAGTGCAGGTAGTTCAGGAGTGTGAAAGTGCATAGAAAAACCCAAGCCCTGTATAGAACACAGTGCTTACCATTAGGGCAGTGGTTCTCAACCTTCCTAGTGCCGCAACCCTTCAATACAGTTCCTCATGTTGTGGTGACCCCGATTTCATTGTTATAAATTGAACATAATTAAAGCATAGTGATTAATCACAAAAACAATATGTAATTATATATGTGTTTTCTGATGGTTTTAGGCGACCCCTGTGAAAGAGTCGTTCGACCCCCAAAGGGGTCGCAACCCACAGGTTGAGAACCACTGCATTAGGGCTTACTACTTGAACGTTTTCAGTAGTTTTCCTTTTGTACACTGCTTACATTGTCAGGATCAACAGCCTTCTTCTGGAACCCAGTTGGCCAGTCCAGGTTGAGGGTAACTTTAGGCTAGGCTAAGTTGGGCCCAGTTTTGAAGGTGAGTCAGTCAAAAATATTTTGTGCAAATAAAAGCCCACCATCAGGAGAACTTTCTGCAGTCAGTACTCATATTATGATAACCCCTTGTCTGAGAACAGCTGGAGGGAAGAGAGTTTTGGGGAGATGAGGAAATAAAGCAGAGGGGAGATTTTGTTTCAGGAAGGAAGGCCAGATATGGCCTGAGTGGTGGTGTTTACCTCCTTCCTCCTGATGGTTAGATTGTGGGATCAGGCTCGAAGCAGAGTGTTAGCCAGAGAACAAAGGCTTTGCTTGCAGTCCTTGTGGAAATACATTTTTCAACTTGTTCTTTGTTCTCAAGACCTTGTTCTATCAGGGAAGAATCTGTCAAGGATGACAGCAGCCACCTTTGATTCAATGCTAGCTATGTACCAGTAACTGTGCTGGCTGCTCCATTAATCTTCTCCTCAACAGCAAACAAGGGTTTTGTTTTTTTTTATCATAGTCATCATTTCCTGAGGAAGAAATTGAGGCTTGTTGGAGGTCAAGTAGCTTGCCCAAGGTTGCACAAGTACTAAGGAGCAGTGCCAGGATTTGAATTCAGGTCTGTCAGTGGCCTCTGCTCTATCCACTATTCTTATTGTTCTGATGAGCCCCCCCACCCACTGCCCCCTAAGTATTTCACTGTGCTGATAATGCTCTTTCTTCCGGGGTTCTGACTATGCTACCCTCTCTGCTCCTCCTGGCTAATCCTCTCAGATCCACTTGGTAGCACTTCCCCTAAGACTCCTTGCAAGCCTCGCTGACTCAAAAGTCCTCACTGTGAACGTTACCAGACCCACATTATCTCTGGGCCTGGGGCCTCTCCCACTTAACACAGTACTTCTACTCTAGATAGCTGGCACTGATTCCTTGGTTTCACACATTGTTATTTTGTCTTCCCAAATAGGCTGTTAACTGCTGAGTTTAGGATGGGTTTAGTAGTATGCTTCATGAATGAGCACTGAGCCTGGGGTCCTGGCTCAATCATGTAATATCTGGTTGGCATCAGGCATAGCACTAACCTTCTCTGAGCCTCCTCTTCCCCACCCAGCCCATGGTGGTGTATGTGCCTTTGCCACCTTCTTCATAGGGCAGGTGAGAGGCTCCAGTGAGGGCTGCAGGGCTATGTTGCTGTAACAGATTGGCTTATCTCACCCTTTTAGGTTTCTTCCTAATAGCCTAACATGAATTATGAGGGCTTTAGAGACTGGGAGGTCAGATGCTTAGTGCTTGAATAGAAACCTAGAGAGAATTGGCTTTAGGGGGATTTATCATTATGTGGCCTAAGCTCTTGATTTTATAGATTAAAAAACCGAGGCCCAAAAGGGGAGATGATACTTCCCTAAATGTTTACAAATTTTTAACTTAGGGTGAGGAGGGCATTGAAAGACCCTTCATGTTTTATTTAGTGACTTTCTTTTTCTCCCCACCTCAAGGAATATCTTCTAATCATAGTGATGATTCTCCATATAGCTGGTCGGTTCCACCTTATCATCCCTCCTCTGAAAAGTATGAAAATACTAAGGTAAGTATGTGAACAGGGTATGGTTCCGAAGAGGAACCACTTTTACACTGTCTAGTAATTTAAGGTTAACTATTGTGTATGCTGTACCTTCTTTCAAGCTGGTTATCCATTGAGGTTTGTGGGTTTTGTTTGCGATTTTGACTTGACAGAGACAAGTGTTGAGATCTTTGGCATTAGGTCCAGTGGGAGAGGTGGCTTTGTTTTAGAAGCGAGCGGGAATGCCTTCTTCTAGAACCGTACGTTCTAGTGTGTAAGACTCATTTAATGGCTCCTTGGTGCTCATTCTGGGTAAAGCTCTGTGCTGAGTGTTATAGGAGATGCTGAGACATGGAAGGGGGAGAGAGAGACCTGTGCTCCAGGACCTTCAGCCCAGATAATCTGTCTGTCTGTCTTAGGCCTACTGGGTTTATTCAGGTGCTGAGATCTTTGATAGGAGTTTTAAAAATTTAGAGCATTATGGAAGAAAAGGAATATACAAAGTAATTTATTCTTGGTTCAGATGAATTCCCAATCTATAAGTGAAACTGAAACCCATATTTAAGCAATTCAGAAAACCAGCTGCAGGACTGAGAAATGGCATGCTCCTTGGAGGCTTTTAGATACATATGGAGAAGGGTGTGGATTTGTGGGGGGTGGTGTGGTGGAGTATTTTAAATTCTTGAAAACTTTCCATTTTATGTAGATTTAAAGCTATGGGCTCTTGCCTTTGGCTTAAGGCTTGAGTATTAACAGAATGAGATTGGAAGACCCCATCTCAATCCCTACATTCCTTGAAGCCATCTTGCTACTTTAAATATATATTATGGATTTCAGAGAAGGAGGGAGAGAGATAGAGAGATAGAAACATCAATGATGAGAGAGAATCATTGATTGGCTGCCTCCTGCACGCCCCACACTGAGGATCGAGCCCACAACCTGACCATGTGCCCTGACTGGGAATCGAACCATGACCTCCTGGTTCATAGGTCAACATTCAACCACTAGCCATGCCAGCCAGGCCATTTTGCTACTTTTTAGTGACCTCAAATGCCAGGTCCATGTCCCCACTCTACATTTGTTCTCAAAGTGGTGGCTATAACTGTGCCAAATCCTCTGGGAGTGCTGGAGATCATATAGAGGGGAGCAGATGCTGGGAGTCAGGTGCTGGGCTGTCCAGCCTGGGGCTGGGTGGACAAGGCAGCCTGTGGAAAGATGCTCCCATTTGACATGGAGCAGCAGCTGACACTGCCCCTGGGTCTTTGTAAGGTGGAAATCATGGTCAAAACTGACATTGGCCTTTGGCCAGCATGGCCACTTTGGTAAATGAAGCAGTAGGTTAAATTCTGTGCATGGTGTGGTTGAGGATCTGGTAATTCCATAGACTGTCATCTTAATCTGTCTTTGAAATTGAAGAAAACATTTTTAAAATTTTTGAGATACAATTCACATACCATAAAAATCACCCTTTAATGTGTACAATTCAGTGGTTTTTATTATAACCACAGAGTTGTGCAACCATCACCAAAATCAATTTAAGTCCATTTTGTTACCCCCAAAAGTAGCCTTGTACCCATTATTGTTCACTACCCATTTCCTCTCAATCCCCAGCCTGTGGCAAAAACTGATCTTTCTCTTTGATTTGCCTTGTCTGGACATTTTGTATAAGTGGAATCATACAGTGTATGTCCTTTTATGTCTGGCTATTTTCACTTAGTATAATGTTTTTGAGGTTCATCCATTTTGTAGCATGGATCAGAACTTCATTACTCTTATAGCCAGAGAGTAATCCATTTTATTTATCCATTCATCAATTAATGGGCATTTGTGTTATGTCCACTTTTTAGCTGCTATATTCATGCACAGGTTTTTGTACGGACCCAAGCTTTAACTTCTCTTGGGTAGAATCACTAGGTCAAGTGTTCGTGTGGACTTAGGTTTTTACTTTTTGTTATACACCTACAAGTGGAATTGTTGGGTCATATAATAACTATGTTTAACTTTTTGCAGAATTCTCAGAGTGTTTTTCAAAGTAGCTGCCTTGTTTCACATTCCCACCAACAATGTATGAGAATTCCAATTTCTCCACATCCTTGCCAACACTTGTTATTTTCCATTTGTAAACATTATAGCCACCCTAGTGGTTTTGATTTGCTTTTCCATGATGACTAAAGATGTTAAGCATCTTTATGTGTACTTATTGACCATTTGTATATTTTCTTCGGAGAAATATCTATTCAAGTCCTTTGGCCATTTTTAAATGGGCTCATTTCTTTATTGAGTTGGAGGCAGATTTTTTTTTTATCATTAGTTTACTTGGGTTTCCTTTAATTATGATCTAGAGACAGAGGATTAACAGCAGGGAGGTAAGTGCTGGTGGCTTTCTGGCCCTTCTCTGAAAAAGCAGAAATGCTTCTGTGTTTAAGTTCTACTTCCTGTGTCCCTGTTCTGAATGACTAATACTTAATGGGCTGGGCTGCTGATATGAATGTTAAATACATTGTGTGTGTAAAATCCATGACTTCTATTTCTTGCACCTAACAAGCTGACTTTATATATTTTGTTTTGAAAGACATGTAAAGGGCCAGATGGAGAACTCCATGCCAACCTGATTTGCCCTGTGGATATGGCAGACATACCTGAGGGTACCTTGCCTGATAAACAGAGCACCAAGAAAGCCATACAATTGTTGGAAAAAATGAAAACATCTTCCAGTCCTTTCTTCCTGGCTGTTGGGTATCACAAGCCACACATCCCCTTCAGATACCCCAAGGTGAAGAGCTGGCTGAGGGCTGATCCAACATAGTCATGACAGCTGTGCTCTTTGTTAAATAAGGGATTTGTGTAGTGAAGGTGGCCATATCCTGCCATCACTAATATACTCAGTGGTGTGAAGATGGGATTCAGAGGTCAAGGCTAAGTAGTAGACTTAGTACATATAAGAATCTTGTTGGAAATGCTTGGCTTTCTACTTTCCCCCATTGGAGGGTTTTATTTCTTTTCCTTGAACTCAATGAACAAATGTTGAGTTGGTTGGTGAGATCATTATAGAGAAGAGTCAGAGCTGCCAAAGCCTGCAATAGGGGATGGTCCTTGGGACACAATTCCAAGGAATGTGAATCCCTCTTCATAAGCCCTTTACCCCAGAGCCTGTCAGCTCAGACTCCGCATACACACGACACTGCATTTTTGTTGGAACCTCAAATCCTGTACTTGCATTTAGAGCTTGTAATATCTTTTAAAAAATACTTTTCCCTATCATTGTTAGTTTTTTTTTTTTTTATTGTGTGTTCCCTGGGCCTGAGCAGCCCATTTTTTTTAACTTCTCATCCCTTGCTCATGAGGAGAGTTGAGACCAGAAGGCATGTTCCTTGATGCTGCTGGTATCTTGCTTAGATTGGCCCAGGGATTTCACCTTCCTAGCAGGAGCTGTCAGGTCCCTTGATGGAATGAGTCTCACTTCTTTTGCTTTTTGTGCAGAAGAATTAACCTTGCAGGCCTCACTATATCCTTTGGAAGTTTTGCTTATGAGCTTGACCCTGGCTGGAAACCTGAATCTCTGGAGTGTTCCTACCATTCCAAGAACTGATGAGTGGCTCACTATAACTATACTGTTTATGCAAACCCTTACCTTCCTGCATGAAGTCTGGAAGTTTGGTATGTGTAGGCAGAGAATGCCAGGGTGACCAGCCCTAGTAAAAACCCTGGATTCTAAGGCTTTAATGAGCTTCCCTGGTGGCAGCATTTCATACATGTTATCACACAACACGTTGCTGAGGGAATTAAGCACATCCTGTGTGACTTCACTGGGAGAGGACTCTGGAAGCTTGTGTCTGGTTTTCCCCAGACTTCATCCATGTGGCTTTCTTCTTTGCTGAATGTGTTTGGTCTCCTTTTACTGTAATCAATCATAGTCATGAGTATGACTGTGTACTGAGTTCCAGTGAATTATGAACCTGAGGATGGTTTGGGGAACTGACAACACCTCTCCACACTTTTTCTAGTTGCAATGGAGGGGAGATAGGAACAGGAGTGCATGATTTGTATGAGGGAAGAGAGCTGTCGCTACTCTGTTTGTTGAAAACAAGTCACAGTATTTCATTACCATTGGCATCTTATGGGAGTGACTTAAGGTCTGACTTTCAGATGGGGAAATGCCTAAGCAGTGTTAGTGAGTCACCATGTGAATGCATCACAGGCTTAGAAAAAAGGCAACATAAATACTGATAGAGTCTCAGCCCTGTGCCTTTGCTAAAAGAGTGACAATCTGGTGGCTTTACGTGCTTTTCTTCAAGGAGTTTCAGAAATTGTATCCCTTGGAGAACATCACCCTGGCTCCTGATCCCCATGTCCCTCCTGGCCTCCCTCCTGTAGCCTATAACCCCTGGATGGACATCAGGCAGCGGGAGGACGTCGAAGCTTTAAACCTCAGTGTGCCCTATGGCTCAATTCCTGTGGACTTTCAGGTACCAAGAACATATTTTGGGGAAGTATTAGACACTTAGGGCATGATGTCACTTTTCTCTGTAGATACTATGTACTAAGAACTTTCTCTGTCCAAAGCATCTTACAAATTGCTGGGGTTGGGGGTGGTCTGGAGGCATTTAGGACATGGGAAGTGCTGCATGGATAAAGTGTCTCCCAGTCAGTGTCTCCACTTCCAAAGAAAGAGGCATCTGGAGATTTGATAACTCACTGGATGTGGGCACAGGGGTGAGGAAGAGGCCTGGATGATCATCAGTAACTCATGGAGTATGCTATTTAATCTAAGTGACAGTTCATCAGTTATAGGGTGGTGGGCAACTCCTGTGATGCCCAGAACACTCAGTTTGCTGGTACTTGCAGGTCCCCTCTGAGGAAAATGCAACATGGGCATGCATCACTCTCAGAATGATGCAGGGTCTCTTGGTGAGCAGGGTCTTGGAGCAGAAGGAGCTGGGGCACCAACATGGCCAGTGCCATCCAGCTGCAACATCTGGTTTCCCTTTGCATGAGGTGGGGGGTGGAGCAGACATAGAGTTAGAAGCTGCACACTAACTCATCAGCTACCCTCTCCCTGGAGTGTAGAAGACATGCTGACCAATGCTATTTCTGGAATATTCCACATTCAGCCCTGCCCTTCTTTTACCATGTGAATACTCCAATAGGCAGTCTATAGTGGAAAGAAGAGGGCCATGCTTTCAAAATGTGCTTCCTCTATTACCTGCATCAGAATTACCATGAGGGCTGCTAGAAACTCAGAGTCCTGGCCCTCACTCATACATAGGAAACTAGAAGCTGAAAGTGGAGCCCGAGATCCTGCATTTCCAAAAATATCACATAGTTGACTCTGATGCACACAGAACTTTGAGAGCCACTGCTATAGGGTATAGTTTACAACAAAATATAATGTACAGGTATCTCTTGCTGTCCACACATATTTTACCCCTGATTTTGGACAGCAAGAGTTTGGGTGGTGTGGGATGTGTGTTCCTCACATAGACTTGCTTCCTGAGTTTCAGATGGTAGTAGTGAGAGTTTAGAAAGCAGTAGATTCATCCATTTGTTTGGTTTCTAATTTCTATTTGTAAGAGTTCCAATAGTAAGGTTGCTGGAATTGCAACCCCACGGCTACAGTTGAACACCTTGTTAATAATAGTCACTTAAGATGACCCTTTAAATGGGCTCTGTGCCAGGAAGGGTGCTCAGTATTGTGTGTGTTCTCTCTTGTAGTCTCCATGGGAATGTAATGAGGTACCTGCTATCTCTGTTGTCCAGATGAGGACGTTAAAGGCAGAGAAGTGTGGTGACTTGGCCCAGATTACACAGTTAGTGATCATGGAGCATGTAATGCCAAAGCTGCATGGTTTATTTTGTTGGTTCCAAACAGTCCCAGTTCAAATTTCTGTTCTACCCCATATCAGCTGCATGACCTCTATCAAGTTATTGTATCTCTTAGAGCCTTAGATTCTTTATCTGTAAAATAGAAACCAGATGAAGAAAGGTTTTCTGTGAGAACACCTACTTCAAAGGTATTTAGTGGGGACTACAGTGATCATGTGAAAGCATCAAGGACAGTGTCAGCTGCCTGGTGAGGGCTCTTTCAAAGTTCTTTTGTCCTCTATCCATTGGTGGTGTAGCTGCCCAGTTGGACACAGAGAGGTGAAAGCATGACCCAGAGGAACTCCCTGGAATACTCATGAGCTGGTTCCTGGCCCACATTTACCTGGAACTGGGGACCTGCTCACTGTCCTCTTGCAAATTTAGGGGTCTGTGCCCAAGCCCCATCTCATTCTATTCTTTAGCCTCAGTTCTATGCCCTCTTTACCCCCAGATTTCTAACTGAACTCCATGAGCCGGCCACCTTAGCTTCACACTCAGGAGCTCCCAGGCCAGCTCCTCTTCACCACCCTGACCACAATCTTTTTTTTTTTTTTTGCAGCTCCCTTACTCCACGCTCTCATTCCCTAAACACCTCCCTGGGATTGCTTCTTCCTATTCCCCAGTGATTAGGACCTATCTGGGCTTCACACCTTCCTTGAATAGCTTCTGCCCCATGGAAGGTCACTTACTGTTCTTGGTAGCACCTCAGCCCATGTCCATTTATCCTTGCCACACCTGCAGTACCCCGATCGCAGCCACCACCTCTGCTCTCAAGCCTGAATCCTGAGCGAATCCATGTAGCCATGAGGCAGAGACACACACACACAGCCTCTAGCCCCAGCAATTCTATGTGGTGTAGACTCTCTGCTCAGCTCCCTTCAACCCCTTTGGCCCCTCTGCCCCACACATCCCTCTGCCTGGTCTCTCAGCAATGACTATGCTTCCTGTTTCAGAAATGGAGGCTGGTAGAAAGTCTAAGGGAGGGGAATGCAAAAGATGGATGTGGGTACATATCCTAGCTGTGGTCCTTGCCAGCTGCGTGTCTCTAGGCAAGTTAATCAACTGCTCTGAGCCTCGGAGTCCTCCTGTGTAAGATCAGAGTGGTAATGCTCACCTTAAAAGATAGTTCAGAGGATTAGTTGGTACCCAACAGGTGTTTGGTAAATGGTGCTATTAATAACTCCCTCACCAGTATCCAGAATCATGCTTACATGTGTGCTGGGCTAGCAGCCTTCTCCCTAATCTTGCAAGAAGAGCAGCAGGGACTTGGCCCCCCAGCCCTTTGACTCCTCCTTGCCATTATCTAAAAACGAGGTCTCCTCTCTTTACCCATTTTCCCCCAGCCTGCGTAGCTGAGATCATATCCATCCCATCTTCAGAAGTCCTACCTCCCTTGCCCCTGCCTGTTTCTTCTCCCTTACCAATTTTTTTTGCCTGCCCTTCAAGGGAGAATGAGTGAAATGTCTGTTCTCGCTGTGTCCATGGCCTCACTGTCCATTTGTTCTTTATCCCCCTCTGCACAGCCTTCTGCCTTCCCAACCCACTAAAGAGTTCGCACCTGGGTCAGCACTGACCTTGTTGACAAATAAAATCCATCCTATGGGTGTAACCTTCCCTGAGTCCTTGCTGCTTTCTTACTGTTGATCAGCACCACCCTTTCTGGAAACGTCAACCTCCCGGTGGACTTCAGTCCCCATGGTAGGCCCCTCTTTCTGCATCTGCCACTTAGGAGTGCTGCTCCCCAACATTAGCCCCAGAGACCCTACTATCTCTTTTCTGTCCCTCCTCCACAGCCAGGCTCAGCTGAACCCTGCTGAACTACTCCTCTAGCCACAGCCTCCCTCCTCTTTTCAGAAGTGTCTGTCCACTTGGCTGTAAGAGCCATTCCCAGGCCACTGCCCATGGTGACTTCAGCTCAATAGGCTCCACATGGCCAGGCCACCACTCCTGCTCTTGTTTTTCTTTAGCCGCCCCTTTGCTTTTGTGCCACCCCCATGCCATTGAAATAGCCATTGAATCATGCCATCAGCTGAAGGAGAAATCTAGAGTTACCCTTGGAGTCCTCGTCTCCTTCCCTTGCATGTTCCCTCCCCTTTCCCACTCCTACTTATTCTCCCTAATCCCTCTCAAATCTATACTGGCTTCTTGCTCTTTCTTCACATTTTTCCCGACCACTGCAGTGGGTCTGGGTGTGTTTTGTTTATTTAACAAATGTCTATTGAGCCCTTCCTGTGTGCCCAGCACTAATACAGTATCATTTTTTCTTGAGCCTCTGGAATCTGCTCTGGGCTGTTGCCTGAGGAATCATGCTGACCTTCAGCCCAGACTGTATTGACGCCTCACCCTGAGCATCCTCAGTGCCTCCCTTTGCCTCCAGTGTGGGACCTCCACTCCTTGGATGGACCCATGAGGTCTGGATCATCTGACCTGTCTTTCAGCATCCTCCCCCTTGGCCCTGTTGTTTTATTTTTCATACACAGCGGCCAGCTGACTGGCCCCAAACACACCCTGCTCTGGTGATTTTGTTCCATCCTGTGCTTTATAGCCCCTGTTTAGTGTGCCTTATCCCAAATTGTCTGACTGCCAGTACCCTTTGTCAAATGCTAACTCTTCTGTGAAATCTTCCCTGATTTCCCCAGGCTGACTTGAGGGCTCATTCTCCCATGTCATCCCTGGGCCCCAATAGTAATGTGCACTTTCTTGTCTCTAAGCCTGTGTCCTCACTGGACAGGTGACTTGTTAAGGGTAAGGACCACATCTGTTTCTTTCCCTATTTCCAGTGGCTAGCATAGGAAGGCAGACATAGTCTTGAATAGGATACAAGCCATCCTGACAGGTGTCTTTGATCTCCAGGAGGATCAAAGTTCCCCAAGCTATAGACTGAAGGCTTTTATCTAGTAGAAAGTTGAAGTAGGCCAAGGTTCAGCATAATCCTCTTAGAGAAGGTTGTTAGATGGATAGCAGTCATTTTTACCTCACAGATAGAACAGGTGAGTCTCATGATTACCCTCACCTGGCAGTGAGAAAAGAAGCCAGAAGGTCCAGCCGGTAAGATGGCTGGGTACATGGTGGAAGCTGTGGCTGCTCTGATAGGTCAGTGGCCCCCTTATTCCTCATCCTTGGTGGGGGTTCATCTTTTTCTTTAATATTTCTGAACAAGGCTTGGAGGGGAGTCATCCCAGAAGGGGCCATGACATTTTTACATCAGTGCTTGGCCTGGCTGCTCCAGAAATCCCTCTTGGGTTTAGTGACCATGGAGGGTGTGCTGCTCTCTTGTCCCACCATTGCTCTCCAACCTGCTGGGTGTTTGTTAGAAATTAGCCTCACATGCCAGCTGCAGGCAATGAAGACAAGCAGTTTCCAGTCTTCTGCTGGGTTAGAAAGTAGTCAGAGGAAAAGGCCCATCCACTGCAAAATGTGACTTTATTTGGAGTTAGGGTCATTGCTGATGTAACAAGTTAAAATGAGTAGTCCTACTGGAGTAGGGTGGTCCCTGACTCAATCTGACTGGGAAGAGAAGAGAGGTACATGAGGAAGAATTCCATGTGAAGACAGAGGCAGAAATGTGAGTGCTACAGCTGCAAGGCAAGGAATGTCAAGGACTGCTGCCACCACCAGAAGCTAGAAGAGGCAAGACTTTCTCCTCAAGCCTTCAGAGAGAGAATGACCCCATGGATACCCTGGTTTCAGACTTCCGGATTCCAGAACTGGGAGACAATACATTTCTGTTGTTTTAAGCCCTCCACTTTGTCATCCTTTGTTGCAGCAGCAACAGGAAATGGATACAGGTTTATGGTATCTTTGGAGTGACCCTTAGCAGAATTTGGAGGGACTGAGGGATCAGTTTCTATGTACATGGTCATCTCCTGGGACCTGTAAGAGTATGTGAAGGAGACAGAAAGAAACAGTAAGTGGCAAATCCATCTGCTGTGCCCTAAGTGAAAGCTGATCCCCTTAAAAAAGAATCTTAATTTTACACCTGCATAATCACTATGGGGTAAGGGGATGTAGGTAGTATAGAAATGAATGACATGTTTTGACAGAGAAAATCAAGGGCATCAGCACAGGGATGGTGTTTGGGAGGGATGTTTAAGTGAACACTGTCTATGCTACAGCAATTTAAATCACAGTCACTCTCATTATTACTATTATTTTTTTAAATTTGTAGAGGAAAATACGTCAGAGCTACTTTGCCTCTGTTTCCTACATGGACACGCAGGTTGGCCACCTTTTGAGTGCTTTGGATGACCTTCAGCTGGCCAACAGCACTATTGTTGCATTTACCTCAGATCACGGTAGGCATTTTAAAATGCTCTGGTGAGTCACTCACTTGGGGTGCTTGTCTGACCGCCTTGTTAGTCCTGGGACCTCTCTTCATGTCTCTGTGGCTCAGAGGAGCATGTGAGATGCTGGGATGGTAGAAGTGGGTGGGTGGGGGAAATCTGTAGCAACCTTTTATTTTTTTGCTTAATAAAGTCAGCAGGAACCCTCCATTTGTGTGGGAAGCCTTTTTATCCCCCATTTCTAACATAGAGGGTGGGTCTTAGGAAGATCCAAAACATTTTTGATAGAACTCAACAAGGCCTTCAGATCTGCCTCTACCCCTCCACTCCATCCTTTCTGCCATGAGCCTGGGGTTCACAATTATCTCTTCTAAGGCAGTTTCCCACTTTTCCAAAAAATGAAAACATCATTTTTTATTTTTATTTTTTTTTTATTTTTTTTATTGCTTAAAGTATTACAAAGGGTATTACATATGTGTCCTTTCCCCCCCCGCCCTTGACAGTCCCCTAGCCTCCCCTAAAAACATCTTTTTTTAAATTTTCTTTTTCTTTTAACTTTTTTAAATTTCTTTTTAATTTGAAAATTTTAAATATGCCAAAGAGGAAAGGATAAACAACTCCTTGGTTTCCATTCATCTTCCTGCTACCCAGGTATCCACTCATGGGAGTCTTGTTCATCTCATCCTCCACACCCACCTCTGAATTCTTTTGAAGCAAATCCCAGGTTGTTCAGTTTTATGAACAGTATCTCTAAAAATTTTTGGCTTTTTTGAAGTATAGCCACATTACCAAGAACCAAGAAAACAATAATTTAATATCATCTAATATGAAACACAGCAATATTAGAACATAATATGTGCTCATTGCAAAAAGGAAAAAAACAAGTTCATGGAACATATTATATAGGGCCAGAGCATCCTACCCTGGGCTAACTGTCACTGACAGATCGGGGGCCATTTGCAGCTTTTGGTTGTGCATATGCATGTGGCTACGGGTTATGTGTGTGCATGCATGTAATATACTAATAATGAAACATGGCAGGGTTGATTGTGCTATGTGTGCTGTTTTGTTCCCTGATTTGTTTTTTTATGACTTAACAATGTCATAGACAGTTTTCTGTGTCATTTTTCACAACCTAGCTTATGCCTTGTAAAGGCCTGTGTATTTATTATATATGGAGGTGTTGTAATTTTTTGCTATTTCCCTAATGAACTGCCATCCACTTCCGATCTGTCTTCTCAGTGCTGGGTTTCCTCTTGCAGTGCTAACACAGCCCTTTGTACCCCATGATGGCAAGGCCCACTTGGAAGCACTCTTTGCTCTGAAGCAGCTGCAGTTGATTACAAATTGCTCTTCTCAAAGGGCTCTCCCAGGACTTTGTATATCTGAACTCCAAAAGTCTTCTCAAATCTATGCATAGCAACTCTGTGGCTTTGGTTATTTTGTAACACAGAATACTCAATGTACAATCTCTGTCTTTTATGCATTATTATATCAAAAAGAATACTCAAAAGGATTGGAAATTTCCAACTTGGAGTGTTCAAGTTACCTTTTTAAGGGATGTTTTAAATCAGGGTTAAGGGTGGTTTTTAGTCAAGGTTAAAGATTTGCAATCAAAAGTTATATTTTTTGATCTGTGCTATGCCCTAAGAGTTGGACAAGCTGTCCTTTTTTTTTAATTTTAGTGATTGTGCTATAGTTTCACAGCTTATTCTTTGGTGGTACACACCCAAATGTAAAAACCAGAGGTATGAAACTTGAGTCAAGATAGGTAGATAGGATAAGGCAGTGATGACACTACAGCTGTTGGAGTCCCTGCCCAGTCAAGAATGAGCCCATCTTAGCAGGGGAGGTGGGTTTGGGGGCCGGGCACTGATCCCGTGAGTCCAACCTGAGTGCATATTGCTAGCTGCTTACTAAGAAGAAGATATTTTAGTTTGAGAATTTAATATGTTTTCCTCTTAATAGGTTTCCTCATTCAAGATAAATGTGTAACTTCAAATAAAGTAATATTAGGTGAAATCACCCTTTTCCTGGTAATTTTAGAGGAATTTTTTGGTAGTTGATGAGTTTTTGCTTCCTCTGGTTTTTAATAATAGCAGGAAATGAAATGGTGTCTAAAATTAACAAGCTGTAATGTGATTATTTCATTTTATGTCATTCTGTGCTTTTTTACGAACCAGGGTGGGCTCTAGGCGAACATGGAGAATGGGCCAAATACAGCAATTTTGATGTCACTACTCATGTTCCCCTGATGTTCTATGTTCCCGGAAGGACGGCTCCACTTCCAGAGGCAGGCGAGAAGCTTTTCCCTTACATCGACCCTTTTGATTCCATCTCAGAATTGATGGAGCCAGGTATACAATATGCTAAAGTGATATAGCTTGAGAGTAATAGCTTCTTTTGTTTATATAAACCACTTTACCAAATCATAGGCTAGGGGCCTACCCAGTCCACCTTCTTGTCCACTGCTGGCATTCCTACACACGTTTCCTGGGTATTTTCCATGCTCTGGGTAAGGGAGGACTGGCAGGGCCAGAGATGACAAGTATGGCCCCTGTCCACAAGGAGCCATGAATGGCAGGGGTGGAGGAGTGTGGAGACAAAGGAGCAAAAGGCATTCCTAGGATGGGAAGGGCTATGTTAGAGGTGACAGACAGCAGCAGCCTACTTCAGAGCTCAGAGGAAGTAGTTAGCAGATTCGGTTAGGGCAGGGGCTGTTCCCCCATTCCCACATACACAAACACAGATGAGCAAAACTCCATTACCTACACACTTCTGGCAGAGACTTAGCCCTTTGTGAGAGAGAGACATTTGCCATTTTGGCAGCTCATCAGTCTAGTGAATCACTAGTTCTGTAACATTACCAGGTGATTCTCCTTCTGCCCTCCCCAACAGTGACCGTCAAGTTTACTTTGATTTCCATGTGCCAATCTTTCCAAGTTTTGAAAACAACATAACCTTCTCTTCTCTAGACTGAAATCCCCAGTCCATTAACTGTTCCTCTCAAGATGGTGTTAGACCCATGGTTATCTTGGTCTCTGTCTTCCAAAATGCTCCAATTTGAGAAAGCACTTCCAGAAATGTCTTTTGGACAGGATCCCCTCTTTGCCACACAAGGCAACCTGGATGGTGTTTTTGCGAGTTGTCTAATGACTTGATCTGCTCAGTGCAGAGATGAGGCATGTACTTTAGACAACATTTGCTCTTTGGGAGTCCTTTTTCTACGACTCTGCTAAAGCAAGTTGCCCCCTTTCTGGAGTTTTGCATTTAATCCATCTTTTTAACATCTACGTTCTGTACTTTGTAGTGATTCCTATTTAAATTTTTTCTGGTCTTGGACCATCATTCTGGCCCTTTTAGATCTTTCCAAGTTTGCTTTCTACTGCCCATTTTTATTTTCTGCACATTTGATTTTTGTGTGCTGCATGCTCTCTCTTCTTTCATGTCATTGATAAAAAGGTTAAACAGTTTAAAGGCATGAATATAGCTTTTGTTGACTTGGAGAGATCTTCTGACAGGTTGAGAATTTTTTTAAAATATATTTTTATTTATTTCAGAGAGGAAGTGAGAGGGAGAGAGAGATAGAAACATCAATGATGAGAGAAAATCATTGATTGGCTGCCTCCTATGTGCCCCCCACTGGGGATTGAGCCCACAACTCAAGCATGTGCCCTTGACTGGAATTGAACTGGGAACCCTTCAGTCTGTAGGCCAACACTCTATCCACTGAGCAAAACAGCTAGAGTGAGAATATTTTTTGAAACTTTTGTTGGGAGGTTTTCGGCAACTTATAAATTTATAAAACTGCACTGTCATCTAGTTTATTTCCAAATTTTATCTCTAGCCTGTATCTGTTTCCTGAACTTTGGACTTAGATTTCCAACAGCCAATCTCACATGCCCAGAGCTAAACTTCTGACCTTTTACCTCAAGCATTCCTTTGACACTCTTCCATATACGATATGCAGTGCATCAGGAAGCCTGTCACTCTCCATTCAGAATCTGTCCATTACATTTCTCACCATTTCACTGCCATCGCTGTGGACCACACTGCCACCATTTCTTGCTGGATTACTGGAATAATTTGCCAAGTTCTCCTTGGTGTGCCCTTGATCCCCTAGAGTTTTTCTTCCTCATAGTAGCCAAAGTGCTCCTGTTAAAACCCAAGTCAAATTGTGTTATAGTCCTGTTCTGGAGCCTTCTATGTTTTCCTGTCTTACTCTGAGCAAAATGTCTTTACAATGACTAACAAGGTCTTATGTGATCTGGGTCCTCATTATCTTCCTAACCTCATATTTTTACAAGCTGTCTTATGCAATGACCCTGTTTTCTCATGACGAGATTCAGGGTAAACATTTTTAACATGTACACTACATGTGAGGTTGTGTGATCTCATTGTATCACATTGGGGCACTTCTTGGCAGCCTGTGCCATTATTAGTAATGCCAGGTTTGATCACCTGGTTAAGGTGGTCATGTCAGCTAGGTCTTGCCATTGTAAAGGTTATCTGTAGTCTGTTCCTTAACAGACTTTTACTCAGTGGTTTGGGCTTCCACTGATGATCCTTGCTTGAATTAATTATAAACTGGTGGTTCCAAAATTCCAATAGTTTTTAAAAGTGCCAAGAGGGCTATGGGCACCTTCATTTTGCATCCTGCTGTTGGGTGAGGTGCTGAGTTGATTGTTTCTAAAATTCTTATCCTAAAAATAGATATTATAAAAAAACACAAAACTTGTGGAGTCCAGATGGGCTCCTTTACCTATTCTGCTTTGCTGTGGCAGAATTCTGTAATGTAACCCATTCTGCTGGGTCTTTTTCTCCTTCAGGACGGCAAGTCGAGGACCCTGTGGAGCTTGTCTCTCTCTTTCCCACACTCGCAGGACTTGCAGGATTGCATGTTCCACCTCGCTGCCCCAGTCCCTCATTTCATGTGGAGCTGTGCCGAGAAGGCCAGAGCCTTCTGAACCATTTTCAATTTCATGATTTGGAAGAGGATCTGACCCTCCGTGGTAATCCCCGTGAGTCCATTGCCTATAGCCAGTACCCCCGGCCTGCAGACTATCCTCAGTGGAATTCTGACAAGCCAAGTTTAAAAGATATAAAGTTCATGGGATATTCCATACGCACAATAGACTACAGGTATACTGTGTGGGTTAGCTTTAATCCCCATGAATTTTTGGCTAATTTTTCTGATGTCCATGCAGGGGAACTATACTTTGTAGATTCTGACCCTTTGCAGGATCATAACATGTATAATGAAACCCAAGGTGGAGATCTTCCCCAATTGTTGACACCTTGAGTTGTGCCAACCATAGAGGGCATATATATGTAATGTGCTCCCTTCTGGCTGGTGACAGAATGAGTTAGAGCTGGTTATTTTGTAATTACCCTTAATATTTGAAGAGGTACCAAGGGGTATGCAATGAAAATATGCATGAATAATTTGGCCTAAAAATATATAACAGCCAAACATTTTTATTTGCTCTTTATTAATTTCTAATTGTTAATTAAACTGGGGCTTGGCTGATCCTTTTCCTTCCTTTTTTTGAACAGTCATAGCTTATTTATTGAATGGATATGTACAGAGTGAGCAAACTAAAATTATTATACCTTTAGATATCAAGAACATAATAACCAAACATAGCACTATATTCAAGAAATACTTTGTGGAATTTAGTACATTTCAAAAAAGTAAGCATATATCAAATTAGGTTCAACACTAAGTTCCTGGTTCTCTATAACTTAATAATTTGTCTTAGTTAAACCAATATATTAAAAGTATTATGTTAACATGTAATCCAAATTTCTTTTTAAAATGTGAAGTTAAATAATAATGCTAGATGCCAAGGTCTTAAAGTCTTATCTTAAATTTTTGTTTCTAAGATCATAAAATTTCAAAATCCAAATATAAAATATATATGAAGTGATTAATGTGGAATTTCTACATCAAATAATAAATAATACTTAGTAAACTTGAGGCATGAGATGTATGAGAATTTCAGTTAAATTTTTTTAGAGACTTTCTGACCCAAATAATAATTTGTTAGTAAATAATATGACCCATGAACCCAAAGGCCATCTATTAAAGAGTGTTATTTACAATAGAAAGCATTTAAAGGAATAACTATCCATGAATTGAATCACAACCTTATTAGTGTTCCTCTTCAAGGGTGTTTTGTTGCAGACATCCATTTATCCAGGAGGCAAGAAATATTCTATTTTTAATTACTGATTAAATAAAACATTAACTTTATTAAATTATAAATTATTTTGAGAATTGTGAAAACTTTTTATTAGTATAACATTAGGTAATTTCTAATCCCCAAGAATGTAGTTCTATATTCTCTAAATATGAAAGTAACCAAAAATACAAGTGGTAGTGATAAACTTAGCCTATATCATTTTAAAAAGGATGCAATATTCACAACTCATATTTCCAACATGTTGAAGCTGATTAATTATCATTAGTCATAACAAGAGTCAACCACTTTCTAAATAAACATCTAATGAGCCCTATATAAAAGTGAGTAATATTTAGTATTTCTGTTTGTACAAGTGCATCATTGTTTAAAGGTAAATGCTTGTAAAACAAAATACAGCAAATTAGAGTGTAGTAAGTGGTAACCAAAAAAGGCAAGATATTATATTAAAAGATTACTTCAAATCAGTAAAATTTCAGAATTTTATAATTATTTTTTACTAAATAGCCTACAATAGAGGTATATATGGTAATACAACGATCTTCTAAGTGATTAAGTGACTTAGTGTTCTGGCAACAACAATTTCTACTTCAGGAGGGAAGGCCTTATTCATCTCCCCAATTCTGAAGCTCTTCTCTCTTGTGGAAGTCTCAGCTTCACATGTAGACGGTTTCCCTCAGCCTTTTCTTTTAATGCTTCATCCACTTTATGGATTTTATCACTTCCACTACAATTTTTACAATCCAGTCTGTAAATTTCTCATGACATATTTTCAGTGTTTTTAGCTTTATTTCCTACTCTACAGTTTCAGTAAGTTTTAACACAGTTTTATTTCACATTCTTTGTTGCTCCTATTGACTATGATACATACACTCATCACTTTTTCTCACTTTATTTCTTGAAGCACAGTTTTATTATAAAAAATCTCCAAATTCAGCATTTTTTTTTAAATCATAAGCTGAACTATGCCGTTTCGGCAGTAATTTATCTGCATTACTAAAGCAACATCTGGGTCTTGCATGTTGATCTGTCTCTGCTGGAAGTGCTTCATGAGAGTGTAGCCTCAGAATACTTCAGCTCTCTTTAGGTTGTAGTTTTACTTGGCCTCCCTTTACAGATCTCTCTTTTTAGAAGTTCCGCATTTCACATTCAGTGCCATACTCTTCTAAAACATCTCACAAGTTATGTTTGCTTTTTGTTTATTTGTGATACTGAACCCAATTTAGAGCCACTTTTGTTTCCTTTTGTATATCTCCAACATACAGTGGAATGAGCAGCCACTTCTAGTTTTTAGATATCAAAGTTGACCACATTCCTTATCTTGACTTAGTTTAGATAAACCACATCTTTGTTGTCTCACAATCTCACTGATCAGTACATCTTTTATTAATGGTTCTCCACTCACTTGGTTTGTAGAAAGTCCCATTTCACTTGACCAGGGTTTCTTTTATATAGTTCAGTTAAAACTAGAACAAGTGATCCTAATAATTTTGAATGGTCCTAATCCAGTGGATCACAAATATGAGGGTACATCAGAGAACCACCTGAAGGGCTTGTTAAAATCCAGTGTACTGGGCCCTTCCCATAAAGGTTCTGATTCAGTGTGTCTGGGTGAGGCCTGAGAATTTGCATTTCTTGCAAATCACTCTGCAGCTCTAAAGACCACACTTTGAGAACCACTACCCCTATGTGTGTACTGTCCAGTAGTACATGTGACTATTAATTGTAAATTAGTTAAAATGAAATAAACATTTCAAAAGCAGAATCTCAATTGCACTTGCCATATTTCAAGTGCTCAATAGCCGCATGTGGTTGTTAGTGGTTACCATGTTGGACAACACAGATCTAGAACCTTTTTGTCATGACAGAATGTAGATTGAATGGAGCTGCTCTACATTAACTCTGCATTTGAGCTGGATCCACGTGGTTGTTGGCAAGTTCCTCCTATGGGCTGATTCTCTACCCTGGGTTTGCCTGTGAAGCCATGTCCAGGAGTGAGTGAAGTATGTTTGGTTTAAGCATAGCATAGGGAGTTCACTCTGGCAATCAACCTCTTTTTCTCCATTACCATGGCCATCGCCTCAGCCCTTCTCACCTCCTTCCCAAGTAGTTTACCCACCCCTCTTCTTTCCTCCCTCAGTCCCTAAAGAATCCATGTGTCTTCCTGAAATCCCTCTTCAATCCTGCCCTTTGAGAACACCATTAGTGCCTACTACTGGGTCTACAAAGACCTCCGCTGAGCAGTCAGAGTCTTCCCTGACTCCCAAATCCCCTTCCCTCGGTTGACCAGTTTGTATACTGGTCCCTCACTTTCCTTTGCCAATCCCTGCCTCCCCATCCACCCCTAGATTTTTCCCTCCCCCCTTCACCATCCATTCATGGTCATTCTTCACACCCTACTCCCGTGCTCCCACCTACAAGAGGGTAAGGGTTTGTGACTCTCTAGACTACATCTTGGGATGAAATGAATATCACTAAAGAATCTTGTGGTCCCCTTACTTTAAAAAAGGTATTTTTTTTCTTGATTACAAAATTGTGGTAATTATTAGAAAAATTGGACAACAGAAATATAGTAAAAGGTAAGAAAATGCATCAGTATTTTACCCCAAGATAGTCACTTAATATCTTGTCTTTTTTGGGGTGTGAATTTTTACTAGTATAAGGTTGTCATCATACTATGTGCTTTATTGTACAATTTTGTATTCTTGGTTTTTTTCCCACTAATTATTATATGTGGTTACTACAGATTTTTGTAAAGATGCTTTATACTGGTGGGAATATATTTTATTGTGTAGTTTTTATCAATCTACACAACCTTCTTTCAGTTATTCAACGTTTAAGTTATTTCCAAATTTTTAGTATTGCAAATAATGCTGTGATTAACAACTTTTTGAGTAAAATTTTTATGTATTTCAAATTACTCTCTTAGGGTAGTCTTTCAGTGGCACATTGTCAAAAGCTTCTCTATTTTGCTACTCTTCCCACTCTCCTGTTACCTTAGGGCAGTGAAGCTAACAATAAAGCAAATAAGCATACAAATAAAAACCATGAAATCAACAAAACCCCCAAACACCCACCCCTAATGATAATAGGTAAAAGTGGTATTTTATTTTACCTTCTAATTCTATGCTCATTAAAGACTTTAATCATGTTCTCTCTGTACGATTGTTGGACATCTGTATTTCTAGTATGTGAAGCTGCCTTTTAAATTTGGTTTTGGGTTTCACTTTTTAAGTAATTAAACAAATTGTTCTTTTCCTATGTGATTTTTCCCTGTCTTTTCCTGTTAAACCTGGAGACCTCTCTCATTCTGGAGATTGAATAAATATTCATAATCCTTTGATTTTTTTGTGGTTTGGTTTTATACTTGATTTATCCTGTTTCTTCACCGCATTATCAAAGTAACACATGCTCATTGTGGAAAATGGTGATGATGAAATGAAGCCCACCTTCAAGAATACAGCCACTGTTGACATATGCATTTTTTTCCATTTTTTCCCCACATACATATGTACAGATACATTTTTATCTTTACATAGCTGAAATTTTACTACATACAATCCATATCCTGCTTCTTTTTAAATCTAAAATAACATTAACATGGTTTTTCATGTCATTTACAATTCTTGGTTAGCAATTGTAATGACTACACCACCCTTCCTATACTAATCTTTCAACTGAAATTCTCAAATTTTTGTATGCATTTTTAAAAGTGGTAAATACATGTAACATAAAATTTACCATCTTAAACGTTACTAAATGTACAGTTCTGTGGCAATAAGTACACTCACATTGTTGTGCTACAGTCACCTCTACCCATCCACAGAACTCTTATCTTCTTGCCAAACTGAAACTCTGTTCGCATTAAACACTAACTTCTCATTCTTCTCCCTCTAATGCTTGGCTCCTACCATTCTATTTTCTGTCACAATGAATTTCATCACCCTAGGAACCTCATATAAGTGGAATCATGCACTATTTGTCCTTTTGTGTCTGGCTTATTTTACTTAGAATAATATTTTAAAGTTCATTCATATTGTAGCATATTGCAGAATTTCCTTCTTTTTAAAGGCTGATATTACATTGTATGGATAGGCCACATTTTGTTTATCCATTCATCACTTGATGGACACTTAGTTTGTTTCTACCTTTTGACTATTGCAAATATTGTTGCTATGATCATGGCTATACAACTATCTGAGTCTCTTCTTTTAATTCTTTTGGGTATATGCCCAGCCTACATTCATCTTTAATCACTTAAAAATGTTGGGTGTGTGCTGAGAGATGAGCAAGGTGACTCAGAAGGAGCCTCACCCAGTCTACAGAGGGCACGATTTCTCTAAACGATCACAAGGGCTGGCTCTTACCCCAACTAGGACCAACCTCACTGATGCCTGCCAGGTTCCCAACTCACCATGTGAGGGGCTTTGGGTATAAATTCACAAATTGGGTTCTGCCCCTTCTCCTTGCCCAAGTCCAATCTGAAGTTATAGCTCCTCTGAGGAGTCTCTTGAATTCTGGCCTTGGATCTAGTGTTGAAATAGAACCCAGTCACCCCCTTTGACCTCCACCCATTTTCTTTGTTGGCTTTAGGTGTAGCCTGTTGAGGTTGAGCCTGCTGTCAGCCTAGTCTCTCCGTATCCCAATGCACTTGGTGTCCCCTTGGCACTTCTAGGCAGGCTCTCTTCTGCTCATGAGAACTTGAAGCTGAGAGAAATGTCACTAATTGGTGCCCTTGGGCTGCCCATAGTGTTGCCATGATGGGTAAGAGCCCTCTATGCTCTCTGGACTTGCCTTACCCATGCTACTGAAGCTCCTGCTGGCATCCCTGTCCATTTGCCCACCTGGTGGGGTAGGTGCCACTTTCCTCTCGAGTGTTTGCTGAAATATCGGCAGTCTTATGCGGGGAGCCCACCTTCAAGGGCTTTGCTTTCTAACAGAGTTTGCTGGCTGTTATTCCATGTCCCAATCAAGAGCACTGGCAACCAATGGTGCTAGTCTTGGAAAGATGCCCTTATTTGACTCTGGATTCCCAGGTCTCTGATGGTGTGCCCAGACTGGAGAAAACAAACATGTCTTGGATTGGCTCTGGGTGAGTTGCCTGGAAACCAGTTGCAGGTGCCTGCACAGAATCACGTGGCAAAGCCCAAGCTGGAGGAGCAGTGCACCATTGCCAGCAGGGGAAAAAAAGGCTCTAGGTCTAGTGTATTTGTCACCTACTAGGAAGCCAGAGTTAGGATGTGGGCAAAGAGAGGAGCAAAGGCCAGTGGTAAACTGCTTTTGTTTTATTGTATCTGTAAAATTCAAGAACCATTGATTTATGTTGGTAAGATGGTTGGAACAGGATTGAGGCTGACCTTTACACAGCCTTTGCCTTAAATTATCATAATTTTGTGTGTTTTAGAAAGAAATTTTTGCAGGTGATTTACATTCAAAACTAATCATCTACTTAATAGGTTTTATGAATTTTATCTCTTCCAGGCTATTAAAAAGGTTCCCTTGTATTTGTGTTAAGGGTAGCATGAGTTATTCTATAATTAAATCATAGTAAATTTGCCATTGTCATTGTGTGTGCAATTCTTGCTGCTGTTTTGGGACTGCTTGATGCTGCCTTAAAATAAGTGAAGCCATTTAACAAATATTGATACTGCAGTACAGGTTTGTTCCCTTCCAGTAATCAAAATGCTCCCACACATGAGGACAGGGCAAGTGTGGTGTGGGTTTTGCGAAGGAGTCGAATTCTTTCTTGATGGTAGGGGTGAGCTGCTCTTGAGTGTAGCAGTTTCTTTTTGGGCAGTGATATTTCTCCCAGCTTGCCCTGAAGTTAGAAACTCCCCAGAAAAAAGGAAGTGGGGTGATCAATCAGGTGGGCCTTTGTTTAAGGAAACCAGATATGCAGTAGCAACCACTTAAAAGAGGGCTTACTTGTCTTCTTGAAGGAAATGTGTGAGTTCCTGGGGTTCCAACTGGAAAAGTCACTACTTGGTGTCTTGACTTAAATGTGCTTTGATGAACCTTGACTTACCTTTTTCCAACTTTTCTTATGGATGACTTTTAGTGAATATACATCAGAAATTGCCAAATGGGTCAGGGCAGGCTAGAAGGATTGGATGAATCAAAGCAGGTGAAGTATATCCAGTGTATTTATTTACTGGCTTCTTTATTGTATCTAGATAATATATGTACTCAGTACAAAGTTTGAATGGCACACACATGTCCCTAGCTACCCTGCTGTCTTCAGAGGCATGCAAAGTTACCAGTTTCATGTGAATTGGAGAAGTTTGAGAAGGATAGATGTTGGCCAAACAGGTGGGCCTCAGAACCAAGGAGCTAGGAAGCGTGACCCAAGGGATCAGTGTCATACATGCAAACCTTTAGCATTTTGGTCAATAGCTTAGTATGGAGACTTAGTGTGATATGGTGCCAGGAAGGAATGTTGGGCTACATAAATGGATATTCTGGAGGAGGGAGGTGGTCAGCTCTTCTTCCTACACAGTTAGCCAGCACCTGGAGAATTGTGTTTACCCAAGGACCCAGAGTTGTCATAGAAATGTGGACAAACAAGAGATCCAACATGGCATGTGAAGAACAGCCTAAGGAGGAATGTTCAACTTGGGAAGAAAAACATGGGAGCATGTGGGGGATGATGGGAGAAAGAGCATGGTGCTATCTTGAAATCTCTTCAGAACCATCATAGGCAAGAGAGATTGGACATGCTCTCTAATGGCCCCAAGGAAAGAACCAGCACCAGAGGCTGAAGGAGACAGATTGCAGTTGAGCGAAAGTTTGACCTTTAACAGCAGCTCATGGTTGGAAGAGTCTGTTCCTAGCTGTGGTGAGCTCTCTGTCACCCGAGGAACATAAATGACATCTAGGCTGGTGATTTTCAACAGGGCAATATCTCAACTTCGTTTTAATTGCCACAATTGGGGGCTGTGCTATTGGCATTGAGTCGGGGAGAGGCCAGAGGTGATAGAAAGCATACACAAGATAGCCCCCACAACAAAAACTATCTGGCCCCAAATGGCAATAGAGCCTAGGTCATTTGACAGAGTAGGACTAATTACTAAAACCCCTTCTGTCTCTGAGACTCATGATTTGGGGAATACACACTCAATTACTAAAATAATGTGTTGACTATATAAATTAGTGTTCCTTTGCACATAGCCTTGAAAAATCTTTAAGGAGGACAAGGAGCTTTCAAATAAAGATAAAGATTTTAAAACAATAAAAAAAGTTTCTATAGTAGTAGTTGATTGGATTTTTTCTTTCTTCCTGTCCAGAGAGAATCTCCCATCTCAGTTTCTTCTCTGATAGAAGAGGAGTTATGTATACTCAGTAATTTCTTTTAAAATATAATATTGGATTCCTCACATAATTACAATAGTATTTACATATTCATCACAGAAAAATATTAGAAGACAAAGACAACAATCTAACACCACTGTTAACCTGGCATAGCCTTTCCTTTGTGTATACAATTTTACATTCTGCCAGTTTTTCTACATTCTATTTTACAATCTGCTTTTAATGCTGCATAATTTCTAAGGGGTTCTCAACTCTGACTTTCTATGTGTAGCAGTTTCTTTTTGGGCAGTGATATTTCTTGCAAATATGAAGCATTTGAAGTGAGCATGTGATACTGTTTCCTGTAGGACAAAACCAGTTTCCTTCCTCTCCCATGAGAACTTACAAATGTGAATATTTTTATAAAGTTTAACACCAAGACTGCTGCTCTTCCCAGCCTTGACCTTCATGACTCTGGTAGCTGCAGATGCCTGGAAAGCCCTGCAACCCCCTGAGGTGTAGACATCCACCAAAAGATAAGGTGGATTTCACCTCCTTCAGTATATCCTGAATCTGTCCAGACATCTGTCTCTACTTATATCATTCCATGCCACCATCTCCTATTGCTTGGACACCTGACCATTTCCTAGGGGGTCTTTCACTCCTGCTGCATTGCAGTCCAGTTCGCACAGTTCTGAAGATGATCTTTGCAAAATGCAAATCTAATCATACATGCCCCACCCCCAAATACCGTGTTTAATGGCTTCCCATTGAAATGACAACAAGCAGAAAACACTTTAACCTGGCCTTTGTGTATACCCTTCGTGATTTGGCCCCTACTGACCTGCCACACTTCCCTGACCCTCCCTTCCCAAGATCATCCTCCCCTAATACCCTTTACTAGATTAGGTTGTAGCATACATACCACTTTTTCTTAGCCTTCAGCTCAGTTGTACTTTCATGCTCATTTACGTAATTACTTCCCATGTATGTGTTTTCCCCTAGTAATCTCCCTGGGGGCATAGTGTCTGTTTTTGCACTATTATCTCTAATAATAGTGCACCAAGTACCTAGCACATGGTAACCCCACAACAAATATTACTGGAATGAATGAGTACTTGTGTGGGTATTAACATTAAATCTAAAGGATTAAATTGTAGAAATGACCCACCTGGTGTGGCTCAGTGGTTGAGCCCTCCACCTGTGAATGGAGAGGTCACTGGTGCGAGTCCTGGTGCAGACTTGATCCCTAGTAGGGGATGTGCAGCTGATCAATGATTCTATTTCATCATTGATGTTTCTATCTCTTTCCTCCCTTCCTCTCTGAAATCAATAAAAATGTATATTAAGATTTTATTAAAAATTATAGAAATGGAATCTCCAAGTCAAAGACCTGTATAGAGGACATTTGTCATGATTTTGGCCACCAGCATCCTAAACGTCTTCCTCTGCTGGGGAAATTTTCCATGCTATTATTTTGGGTGGGAAGCAGAGTCCAGTTGCCACTATAAAGGCACAAAATTCCAGGTGACCAGTTTTCTGTGGCTCCCTTCTGGCTAGAGAGTAGGTATGTGACCCTGACCCAGCTAAGCAGATACCCTCGTCCCTGATTTGTGAGGCAGGAACCATGGTGACTCCATCTTTGTGGTAGGAAGCAGTGGTGGCATGGCACAGAATGCAGGCTCTGCAGCAAGCGGTGGCAATGGCAGTGTCAGTACCAGACTTTTTGTGGTGTGATTTCAGCTGTGGTTGTGGCAGCTGCCTTGCTTGGTATGTCCCTACCTGAGTCTGAGACTGCAGTCTTCCTTAGGACTCTGAGTTACTCAATATCCTTAAAAATACACCCACAAATTCACACCCTTTTCTGCTTAAGTTAACTGGAGTAAGTCAAGCAACTAGAACTGCTGACTAATGTAGTATGTACATTGGACAATCTGGAAGCTGTCAATAAACTGGCCTCCAAAGGGGTTGCACAAGTTGACAGTCTCATCAGCAGGGCACCCAACATTTGGGTTTGGGTATATATCTCTCTTCTATCACTTTTTTTGTTGCTTTGCAATGATCTACTTTTAAGGAAGGGGCATTTTTTATTCATCCTCTATGGTAAGTCTCTAACCCAGTGCCTGGCATATTTTAGGTACTTATATATTTAGTAAATGAATGAACAAAATTTTTTTTTGAAAAAGAGTTTGAGGAAGACCAAACTAGAATCAGAGACTCAGAGTTGGGCGGACACCCATGTAGTTCCTTATTCCATGAGGTGAGCTGAAACTCAGAGGAGGGAAGCCACTTAGCCAAGGATTTGCACTTAGCCAAGTGACAGCAGACCTCAGACCCAAGTCCACCAAGTCTTTCTATGGCCACCTGCAAGTTCAGTTCTCTGTGGCAGTTGCTGCAAAGGCTGCGGCTTGGGTAATCTTCCTCTTCTTGGGTTCCTCAACAAAGGAGGTAAGTTTCAGCTGAAATTATGAGCAAATAAGCCAAATAAAAGCTGTGGAGCTGCCAGAAAATCAACTTGTGAAAGGAGAAAGGCTGGTGACCACCCATTTAGAAGACCACATTATTATGTAAATGAAAGGCTCAAGTGTGTATGTGTGCCTATGTAAGGATCAAGCGCAAGCCCCTTTTTGGCAATATTTTTATAATTTCCCTTCATTCTTTGTATTGCTTTCAAATCAAAGGGAAGCTGTGGCAGAGAACTTCTTGCCCTGAGCTACATATATGAAAATGAACAAGATTATGTAAGTACTGTGTTTTCAATAATGAATTCATGGTCCCTCCCTTTGTCCAAAATGAAGGGAGTTGGCTGGTAGGTCAGAGGTAAGAGGTAGTGGGTGGGAGTAGGGGTCCTAATCCAATGGTTTTACCTTTCTCACATCCCCCAACTATCTATTTAAGCATAACCAACGGGTAGAAGAAGAATCAATTCTGAGTCCAATCATTTTAGTAAAGTGTTGTTTTTGGTGTGTTTGTTGTTGTTAATCTTCACCCAAGGATAGTTCCCCAGTCATTTTTAGGGAGAGTGGAAGAGAGAGGAAAGACAGAAAGAAACATCGATGTGAGAGAAGCACATCAATTGGTTGCCTCCTGCATAAGCCCTGACCAGGGCCCAGGCCGGGGAGGAGCCTGCAACCGAGTTACCTGCCCTTGACTGGAATCGAACCCGGGACCCTTTGGTCCTCAGGCCGATGCTCTACCCACTGAACCAAATCAGCTAGGGCAAGGGTTGTTGTTCTTTTTTTTGACATTTCCACCACCACAGCTTGATAGTTGAAGAAAAATATTCACAAAACCGAGTCCGTTTTGAAGAGAACATCTCTAAAATTGGGTCAGCAGATAAGTCACACGTTGGCAGGCAAGATGAAATACAACTCTGATCTGGTCGGAGCTTCACAGTGGCAGGGAAGAGCTTGGTTTTCGCAGAGTGCACTTGGACTTGTGCCTTCAGGCTGTGATCCTTCTACACCTCCCAGGCCCCTGGGGCCATGCTGGGCGCCAGTGCTAGCTAAATGAGCAGGCAGTTGTAGCCTGAGGCTGAGACAGCATGCGGTTCCCCGAGAGGCCAGTGGAGGCCGCTGTGGCACCAAGAACGCGAGAAGGGTGACCAGCTGGCGGCAGGGGCGTCTCCTAGGAGTAATGACTGTCACACTCACACACCGAGACTGTTCTCGAATTCTAGTCCAGAATTTTAAAGACACTGTTATGAATTAAAGAGGATAAAAGACTCGGCAGATGAAACGCGGGTCTCAGATCCCCTGAGGTTGTTTTCTAACTGCATTTCTAACTCATTTTTTCCCCCTCCAGGACTGGGTCTCATTTGCATCCTCCAGATGCAGGCTTTATATATGGTGAAGACAATCCTCCAAAAATGACAGGAGAGGAAGAAGTGTCGCGGCTGCAGCCTGTAGTATTAATACCCAAATACTTTTGCAAAACAGGATATTACACTGTTTTCTCCATTAACAAGTACTGGCAGCAGGTGCAAGGCATCAACTAGGTTTCAGGAATAGGGCTGCGGGATAAAATCTGGATGCATAGATAAACATAAATTTCAGATGAACAATGAATAATTGATTACTATAAGTAATGATTTGTTGTTTCCTGGAAATTCCAATTTAAGTGGATGTCCTGCGTTTTGATTTACAAACTCTGGACACCCTACATAGGAAGGGAGACTCTGGTCAGGTAGCATTGAGCTTCCCCAAGGGAATTTGTGGACTCTGGGTGGTCAGGGCTGAAGCCAGGCAGAGAGTTCTAATCCCAGGTGGGTGACAATAAGTGCCATATGTTCAGATAGAGAACAAATGGACTCTCAGATCTGCCTAGTGGCAAGGGGCCTCAGAGGAAGAGGTTTGCTCACTGAGAAGTGGCAACTAGAGGTAATGTTCTATTTTTCTCTTTTTGGTTACTGCCCTCCCCCTAACACCTGCACAGACACACCAACTCGGGGGACTTGATCCCCATAGTCACTGAGTTCAATCAATGGTCACATGTGTTCTGGCTGTGGGAGATTCTGCCAGAGAAAGAGGTAAATCCTGCAAAGCTCCTTTGCATTGTATTATAGACTAGAGGCCTAGTGCACAACATTTGTGCACTGGGGGGTGGGTCCCTCAGCCTGGCCTGAGCCCTCTCGCAGTCTGGGACCTCTAGGGGGATGTCTGCCTGCCAGTCCAGGCCCGATCCCTGGGAGATTGGGCCTAAGCCATCAGTCAGACACCCCTCTCACAGTCCAGGACCCCTCACTCTTTACCACCCATCTGCCTTGAGCGTCTGCCCCCTGGTGGTCAGTGTGCATCATAGCGACTGGTCGTTCCTCTGTTCAGTCAATTTGCATATAAGGATTTTATTATATAGGATGGCACACTGACCATCCTAGGCATTTTGAATGTGGGGCTCCTGAAGTCCCTGAGGACCTAACACATAAATGCACACCTCCTCTGACTCTTTACAAAGCTCTCCATCTGTTTGGAGACATCAAGGACTCAGTGGGGATGTGCAGCCCTGGAATTTCCATTTTCTGGTTTGGTAAATAAACCATATTTTCTGAGGAGCCCTCAATCTCCGGTCTGCTCATATGGCCAAGGAGAAATCCTGGGGGTGATCTGGAAGAGCCTACACAGACCAAGGTTGATCCCATTCTGCCACCTGAGAGCTGGATGACTTTGTACAAACCATTTCCCCTTTCTGGGCCTGTTTGCTTGGGAGAAGGGTGCTCTCAGTGAGTGAGTGCTGAGAACATGCCAGAGTTGGGAAGGGGGTCTCTGATTAGGGGATTCTTCTGAAAACAAAAGCAGATTTTTAATAGAATTGTTACTTTGCAATTATCAAAGTCAATGGCAATTATTTGGAACATTTCTTTATTGTTTGCCTAGGCTCTGAGCACCTGGAATTTAGGGAATATGTTCTCATCTCTGTCCTCCTGGTACTGAGATTCAAGCCATGACATTGGCCCTGACCCTGACTGTTACCCATGGGGTGACCTGGGACAAATCTCACTGGCCCTGGGGCTCCCCATCTAAGATCTATCCTTTCCTGCTGTCATATTCTAGAATCCTATGAAAGGCAGTTCTCTGCATGGGAGCTAAATTCATTGTAAGTAGCAATATATAACCATAAACTTCTTTCTTTTATTTCTTGTTCTTCCTAGAACTAGACTTGGGTGAGTTTAACTTCAAACCTAACTCACATACACATTTCCTGAGTTCCTTGGGCTGGCAGGATCCCAGACTGGCATGATACTGGGCCAGACTATAGCTTGAAGGTCACTCTCAGGGTAAGGGGGAGCAGGGCTGGGGAAGTCTACCTGACAGAAGGGATAGGGACACAGGGTTATTGTGCAGGTCATCACCTCCAGAGGCTAGACCCTGATCTGGATATCTGGCCCTGCCCTGGTGCTCATAAGTGCACAGAGTAGGGGAACATTACTCCCTCAAAGGGTCCTGGGCTGTAGAAAATGTCACCTGCCTAATTTCCCTGGCCACCCAATCTTTGTATCTGCTACATTTCTCTCATGTTGCCTGGCTTCATTTCTTCATAGTACTCAACATTTTCTGAACTTGAGTTATGTTCTTGATAACGAGTCAATGTATATTTCCAACAGTAGTATACTGGGTCCGGTGAACAGGGACCTTGTGGTATCTTATTTACCACTACATTCTCAGACCGTAGAACAACGCCTCACACGTGTTTGCAAAGTATTTGCCGCATCACTTTTTTGATCACTGTTTGAGAGCTTGTGAGAGAAACCATGGCAAGTGAAAATGGGCTCTCATTTCAGAGTGTGAATTCTCACTCCACCCTGGATTAGCTGTGTGGCCTTAGGTAAGTGCATTAATGTCTCTGAGCTTTAATCAGTCTCTTCATGTGATAGGCCCTGCCTATATCATGGGGTTGCTTTTAGGATTGATCAGACTATATGACTATCTAAACCCAGAGCATCAGAATGGTTATGCTACTGCAACATCACCCTGCATTTGAACAGCCCTTGATCTTGGGGGTCAGTGGGGATGCTGACATTAGGATCCTGTTCTCCTAATCTCTGGTCCAGATGGCTTTAGGTTTCTTGTTCACAGTTTCATCAAAGTGACCTTGGAGGATTATGTACTTACATAGCAGAAAAGCTTGCCTGTTTTCCCACTGGGAGTTGGGAACCTCAGATTTTCTATTTCCCAGCATCCACAATTCCCTAGCTGGCCATTGCAGTTAACTTCAGACAGAAAGCTGGAGATGATCACAAAAGGCTGGACCTTATTTGCTAAAGCATTTCTTCTGTGGAAGGCTCTGGTTGCCTCTGTCATGGTTTCCCACCCAACCTGCAGCCTAGAGCTCTTTCCTTTCCTCTTGATGTGCTGCAGCTGTGTACAATGATGACTCCCCCTAACCCTCAGCCAGGATGGGAGGGCCTAACTTTTTCCATGGCTGAAAGCAGACCGTTTCCCATTTTCCTTCTTGTAAGAGCTGCCCAGACCAATGTATACAGGTTTGTATCCCCAGGTAGTTGGAGGATTCCTGCACCAGTTCTCTTTTGCCACTATTAACCTGCTAGGGCTTGCCATCTCTGCTGAGTTTATCTTGCAAATGCACTTTCCCAGATACATGACCTTAGATTCATAACAAGAGAAGCTGCAGCATCTGTGAGCACTTTGGCAAATATCTGAATGAGCTTTAGGTTCATGTGTGGGTACTCAAGAATAATAGGACCAGCTTTGTAACTCCTGTTTTATTATTTTCTTAGTTCCCCTAAAAATCACTGGAATGAAAGACTTTGAAATAACTGTATCTAGAGGTGCTCATTCATTCATGTGGTCCTTTTCTTAGTCCATCAACACAGAGTACTACTTACTCTTGGCCAGGCCCATGCTGGACTCAGCTGTGGATGGGCCATCAGATCCAGCTCTGGGAGTGACACTAAGTTCAAGCTCCAGTTCCTTGGGTGTGGTTTTTTTTGGGGTGGGGGTGGGGGGAAAGGTGATCGCTGCAGCATCTGTCAGAAAATGGAGTAGGCTTGAATCAGCACTGTGTGGTGAAGGTGGTGAGGTGGGGTGGGGCTAGAAGGCACACCTGACTATAGCTTCAAGGACCTAATGAAGCAGCAGAGGTAGGAAAATGAGGTAGGCACTGCCAGCCACCGTCAAAGTCATGGTGATACATTTCAGAAAGGTTTGGAATATAGTCCAGAACAGGGACAACAAACAGGTTTTTTCTTGCATGCGAGGGCCTATTGATTGCAAAAGACTGCCTAGAGCAGTGGTTCTCAACCTTCTGGCCCTTTAAATACAGTTCCTCATGTTGTGACCCAACCATAAATTTATTTTCGTTGCTACTTCATAACTGTAATGTTGCTACTGTTATGAATCGTAATGTAAATATCTGATATGCAGGATGGTTTTAGGCGTCCCACAGGTTGAGAACCGCTGGCCTAGAGTGTGCCTTGAGAAAGTTCCTGAGGATGTGACTAGGCTCAGAGGAGAAAGTCAACTCATGGTGTCCACCATGGATGCAGGAAGGGGAGTACTAGGCAAATGTTTACCAAGTCTTCATAGGTGGAATCTGTGCCAGTGAGGAGATAGAGCTTCTAGTCTGAGCTCTACAGCTAAGTAGTTTTGTGATTTCAGCAAGTCCTTAGGTATATATTTGTTTATATGTGCATCGATCTATTATCTATACCTATACATACAAATATATATATATATTTATATGACAAATTTATATGAAAAGTGACATGGTCATATATCTGATAAATGTATAAATATATTTCTCCTGTTTTAGGGGACCTCAGTCTTTTTCTCAACTGATTGGATAATGCCCACCCACACATGGAGAGTAATATGCTTTACTCAGTTTACTGATTTAAATGTTAATCACATCTAAAAAATAACTTTATAGAAAAAATAGACTGATGCTTGACCAAATATCTGGGCATCATGGCTTAGGCAAATTGACATATAAAATTAACTATCACAGTGGTGATCTCAGGAAACACCTGCAAAGGAATGAAGAAATGATACAGGAAAGTAGCTAAAAAGGGGTGTGTTATCCAAGTAAGCTACCAATGTGGATAGCAGAAACTTACTCCTTCTGGGGATCTCTAGATATCAGAATAGAATACATGCTTCCAAGTTGTCATGCCCAAGGGGTGAAGGAGCTGGGTCATTCATGCAGTAACTCCCACCAGTCATTGGTTCAGAGCTACTTTCAGTGAAGGGAATAATTTCTCATCCTTCAGGGTTTCAATGTGGGCAGGTTGAGCAGACATCAGTAGTGAGAGCCAGTACTCAAGCAAAGAGACTCAGGTACTGGCAGATGAAAGTTGGGTCAGGGTGCATGGAAATGGTAAGGGCTAAGGGACATGGGTGGGACACAGAAAATATCTACAAAAGCAAAGAGAATAATACATTCTCAGTCTTCTTCATTGAGAGTTTATAACAGTAAAATAAGAAAATGGATATGAAAGTACTGGTAGTCTTTATAAATGAGGTATAATTAATTATTTAAATAAAAAGCTAGAACTTTTAATTAATCTAAATACCCTATTTCTTGAATATTCCATTTAATGAAGATTGAACTGACTGATGCCATATCAGGCCAATCTTTGTATATCTTTCCATTCTCAGTGAGAATATTTTCCAGGAGGCCTTTACTGTCCCCTCTGGATAGGTCAGGTCCCATGCTATACACTCTCAAAAATCCCTGTTCTTTTTCTTCAGAATATTTCCCAGCTCCCTGAAGGAAGAAACAATATCTTTCTGGTTTACTATTGATGCCCCAATACTTAGCACAGTACATGAAACATAACAGGTGCTAATAAATATTTGACAAAAAATTAAGAGGTGGCAGAAAAAAATTTATTGGAACTTATTGCAAATTGATGAATGCTATAAATAAATTCATATGACTCACCCCAGGATCAGAAAATATCTTTGGGAACCTGCTTTAACAAAGAGACAATAATGATATTTACGAACATGGCAATTGTTGGTAAGTAAATGGGTACTCTTACAGTACTTGAAGAAAATTTCTTTTTGAATATTATGCAATGACTCTTCAAGCTTCCACAAAAAGTGACATGGTCATATATATGATAAAGGGTTAATATCTAAATATATGTAAACAAGTCATACAACTCCATAGGAAAGCCACAAATAACCTGATTAAAAATAGGCAATGACCTGAATAGAAATTTTACCAAAGGAATACAAATGGCCAACAGTTATATGGAAAGGTGCTCAACATCACTAATTATCAGGGAAATGTAAATCAAACTGCAATAAGAAATCACCTAATTTAAATGGCTATTATAAAAAAAAACATAATAGATACCAGGTTCTGGCAAGAATGTGGAGAAAAATAAATCATTTTATACTGACGGTGTCAGTGTAAATTGGTACAACCACTATGGTAAGCATTATGGAGGTTCCTCAAAATATTAAAAATAGAACTACCATATGATTCAGCAATCCTACTTCTGAGTATTTATCTGAAGAAAGTGAAATCACGATCTTAAAGAGATATCTGTACCCTCATGTTCATTGCAACATTATTCAGAATAGCCAAGATATAAAAACAACTTAATGTCAATAACTGAATGGATAAATATGTGATATATATGTAATGGAATGTAATTCAGCCTTAAAAAACAACTGAATTCTGCCATTTGTGATAACATGGATGAATCTGGAGGGCATTATGCTAAGTAAAATAAATAAGACCGAGAAAGACAAATATTGCATGATCTCACTTATATGTAGAATTTAAAAAAGACAAACTCACAGTAACAGAGACTAGAATGGTGGTTACCAGAGGAGAGCATAGGGAGAAAGAGGAGAGTAAAAAATAAATTAAAAAATAAATAGAATGGTGTTTTCCAAGAGTTGTGGGGAGAGGGTCATGGGGAGCTAGTTTTTAATGGGTACAGTGTTTCAGTTTTGCAGGATGAAAAGTACAGAGTTTCAGTTTTGCAGGAGATATATGGCGGTAATGATTGCACAACACTATGAATGTAACTAATATCAGTGAAGAGTACATTTAAAAATGGTTGAGAAAATAAGTTTTATGTTATATGTATTTTACCACAATAAAATTTTTGGAAAAGTAAATGAAAAACATTTCCCAGAAGAAATGTTTATTTTAAAATAAAAAGCAACATTATACTTCTTTTATTATGAAAATGAAACCAATGATGGGAGAAATAAGATGAGTTGTACAAATATATATGTGTCTATATTTGAAAACTTGGCTCCTATCAGAACAATCGATGTTGCATTAGGATCCAATTGTGTATAATATTTAAAATATTGGAAACAAATTAAATCCTCTTGTTTTTATAAGTTAAGGTCCAAAATTTAAATTTCTTCTTATAAATGAAGTCCAAAGCTTAAAATTCTTCACCCCAAAGAAATTTAAATTCAAATTTTATTCTAATTTTTTATTCTGCTCAGTCTCAGTCATAGGTGTATGTCTGGAAATAATGGGACTTTTTTTAGCAGCAGATGCTTAAGTTACCTTCCCATGGATAAGCATTGCTCTAGGGCAGTGGTTCTCCACCTTGACTGCACATTAGAATCACCTGGGAATCTTTTTAAAATCCTGATTTCTGGGCCTCATCCTCTGGAAATTCTGCTTCTTTGTTATGGGGTGGGGCCACAACATTAGTAACAAAGAAACAGAATTTCTGGAGGATGAGGCCCAGAAATGAGGATTTTAAAAAGATTCCCATTTTTAGTTTTTTGAGGAAACTCCATACTGTCTTCCATAGTGGTTGCACTAGTCTGCATTCCCACCAGCAGTGCACGAGTGTTCCTTTTTATCCACATCCTCTCCAGCACTTGTCGTTTATTGATTTGTTGATGATAGCCAGTCTGACAGGTGTGAGATGGTACCTCATTGTTGTTTTGATTTGCATCTCTCGGATGATTAGTGACTTTGAGCATGTTTTCATATGTCTCTTGGCTTTCTGAATGTCCTCTTTTGAAAGGTGTCTATTTAGGTCCTTTGCCCATTTTTTGATTGGATTGCTTATCTTCCTTTTGTTGAGTTGTATGAGTTCCCTATAAATTTTGGAGATTAGGCCCTTATCAGATATGACATTGGCAAATATTTTTCCCCACACAGTGGGTTTTCTCATTGTTTTGTTGATGGTTTCTTTTGCTGTGAAGAAACTTTTTATTTTGATGTAGTCCCATTTGTTCATTTTCTCTTTAGTTTCAAGTGCCCTAGGAGTTGTATCAGTGAAGAAATTGCTTCGGCATATGTCTGAGATTTTGTTGCCTTTGGATTCTTCTAGAATTTTTATGGTTTCCTGTCGTACATTTAAGTCCTTTATCCATTTTGAGTTTATTTTTGTGTATGGTGTAAGTTGGTGGTTTAGTTTCATTTTCTTGCATATATCTGTCCAATTTTCCCAACACCATTTATTGAAGAGACTATCCTGGCTCCATTGTATGTTCTTGCCTCCTTTGTCAAATATTAATTGAGCACATTGGTTTGGGCCGATTTCTGGACTCTCTATTCTATTCCATTGATCTATATGCCTTTTCTTGTGCCAGTACCAGGCAGTTTTGAGAACAGTGGCTTTTTGATACAGCTTGATATCTGGTATTGAGATCCCACCTACTTTGTTCTTCTTTCTCAGAATTGCTGCAGCTATTCGGGGTCTTTTTTTATTCCAGATGAATTTTTGGAGAGTTCGTTCTAGATCTGTGAAGTATGCCGTTGGTATTTTAATGGGAAGTGCGTTGAATTTATAGATTGCTTTGGGTAGTATGGACATTTTAATGATGTTGATTCTACCAATCCATGAACACGGTATGTTCTTCCATCTGTTTATGTCTTCCTCTATCTCTTTTTTCAACGTCCTGTAGTTTTCTGAGTAGAGGTCCTTTACCTCCTTAGTTAAGTTTATTCCTAGGTAGCTTAATTTTTTTGGTGCGATGGTAAATGGGATTGTTTTTATAATCTCTCTTTCTGAAAGTTCACTATTGGTGTATAGAAATGCCTCAGATTTCTTGGGGTTAATTTTGTATCCTGCTACATTGCCAAATTCATGTATTAAGTCTAGTAGTTTTTTGATGGAGTCTCTAGGGTTTTGTATGTATAATATCATGTCGTCTGCAAATAAGGACAGTTTTACTTCCGCTTTTCCAATTTGGATGCCCCCTGTGATTCCACTTCTAGGAATATATCCCAAGAAACCAGATACACCAATCAGAAAGGATATATGCACCCATATGTTCATAGCAGCACAATTCACCATAGCTAAGATCTGGAAAAAGCCTAAGTGCCCATCAGTAAATGAATGGATTAGAAAACTGTGGTACATCTACAATGGAATACTATGCTGCTGTAAAAAAGAAGGAACTCTTACCATTTGCAATGGCATGGATGGAACTGGAGAGCATTATGCTAAGTGAAATAAGCCAGTCAATGAAGGAAAAATACCACATGATCTCACTCATTCATGGATAATAGAGACCATTAAAAACTTTTGAACAATAATAGATACAGAGGCAGAGCTGCCTCAAACAGATTGTCAAACTGCAGCGGGAAGGCCAGGGAGGGTTGGGGGGGGAAGGAGGGAGGGGGGTAGGAGATCAACTGAAGGACTTATATGCATGGATATAAGCATAACCAATGGACATAAGACACTGGGGGCGGGGTAGGGGAGGCCAGGGGATTGTCAAGGGTGGGGGAAAAAATGACACATATGTAATACCCTTTGTAATACTTTAAGCAATAAAAAAAGTGAAAAAAAAAAGATTCCCAGGTGATTCTAATGTGCAGCCAAGGTTGAGAACCACTGCTGTAGGGAGCTGAATTAGCCTCACTTGTGCCCTGATTTTAAGAGTCTCATGACTGTGGCCAGCCATATTGGTCTACTTTTCTACAGCTCAGACTCAGCATGCATCTTTAATCTGCCACACCATGGTAAGGACTTTGGTCTTTCTCCCAATGTGTGATAGATTTAAAAAGATGTTTTTAAAAAGAAGGGTGCCATGATGATTAGGTAGAATTTTTAATAGATCCCATTGACAGAAGAGTGGAGAATAGCTTGAAGGGGAATTTAGATAGGTGGAATTTAAGAGACTGAATAGTCCAGGCTAGAGTTGATGCTGGGTGGTGGCAGTGGTGACACAGAGAAATGGAGGAATGGCTTTAAAGATGTTAGGAGGTAAAATCAGAGGTATTGATTTGATGTGGAGGATGAAAGTTCCTTCTGTTCATGCAATGCCTATGTAGTGCTTTTCCTTCCTTCCTTCCTTCCTTCCTTCCTTCCTTCCTTCCTTCCTTCCTTCCTTCCTTCATTCCTTTCTTCTATGGAACTGTGCTTTACACAGTGAGAGAAGTCAAGATGTAATTGCTTTCAGGGAACTCAGTCCAGTGGTAGAACTTGGGCACAGTTTCAAACAACTATGTGATAATAACAGTATCTTTCATGTGTTGACCCCTCTGTACTATGCCACTTTACATATGTAGTCCTTTTGTCTTTGTGTGTGCATTTATTATATTTTTCCAGTGATCATTTTACACCATGGAGGAACTGGAAGGTTGGTATGTGAGGAATCTAGCCCCGCACCCAGCATCCTCAGCTTTCCATGCATTTGCTCATTTTTACACATCACTGTCCATAGAAAAGCTCTAATTAAGGGTCCATAAGTATCCATTAAATTTCCCGATGATACTTCTTTTTGTGAGGATTTATGTGATAAAGTCCTCTAAACCCTAAATCAATGATTGCAAGTATTATGAGGGTCAGAGGTATCCATCTGCACCTCCAACTTTCCATTCTTCCCAAGTGAGAGACCAAGGCCCTAAAAAGGCTCTAGTGCAGGGCATGAGTGTGATTCACTGGGCAGTAGGAGGTGACACCATTCTTCTTTCTTTATCACAATTAACACCATGCAGATACTTCAGTGATTGAAAAAAGGATAGCATTTATTCCCAGAAACTCCTTGTGGATTTGAGACTAGTGTTCTGGGTCTCCCAGAAATAATGGTCTTCTTCTTTGGAGCCTGGATCCTAATTGGCACAGCTGCTGAGAATTCTGGTCATCCCATCTTTCTCCCTGCCTTTTCTCAACACCACTTTCTCCCGTCTTCTCTTAATGCCCAAAACTCTGATATTTATAAAGTATTAGTAATGAGGTTTGGTAACAACCAGCCTGAGGTGGAATCAGCCCAGTAACCTTGAGGGGAAATAATTTTTTTCTAAATGGCTTTTTTTCTTTTAGGTTTTCAAAGGAACTGGTACTGTACTATTCATTTTACACATCACAAATTTTGATCTTCAAAAGCTGGAAAGCATCAACACCTCAGGAAAATATAGTGTAAAGTATGTGGACATCTGCTCACCTGGAGCAGCAGTAATCACAGAGAATATTGTAATCTCCTAGGCTGGCCATCATTAGGCTTTAGTGCCTACCTTCTGACTTTGGGCCATCTTCAACCTTATTAGATTCATATAACATAAAAGCCCAGACAGCACGTTCCCTGAATTAGGCTGCTAGTAAAACCAAAAACTTTTTTCCACAGAAAGTCAACAATAAAGTCGTTGTGTTTCACTGGAGTGAGACATGCTTGGAGGAGCTCAGCTTTCCACTGTGGTGTAACACCTTCAATGGAGCCTTCCTTTCTAGCCCAGGCCCACTGAGATGGGAGTCAGCAATTCGCAGGTATTTCCTGAGGGCCCCTCTCACAGTTCCCTCTCAACGTGTGCATTCATGGCCAGGTCATTTATCCTGCCTGCCACGTTGGACTGATGAAAATGTTACTTTGACTTATGGCTTGGGCATTTCCTCAGAAAGTTGGGGACCCCAAGTGAGTCCCACTCCTAACTTTCTTCATGGAAAGGTTTTCATTGTTTATAGTCTGTGAATTTTGGATAGCAGCCAATGCTGAAGTCAAGAGGAAGGTTTTCTCTGTGGGATTTTTGCCTGAATCCGCCACTACGATAAATATGTGATGTTATTTTTCAGTGTATTTGACTTTATACAATAAATGCTTTCTTTGTCTGAGAGGACTTCTGGGTAGTTTTCAAGTTCATACATTGTCCTCTGCTGTTAATTGGCATTCATGTTTTCATTTATTTATTATGAGATTAATGTAACCTTTTTTAGATCCCTAATATATCACATGATAAAGAAAACCCAGATATTTGGGATTGAGAAAAACTAGCCTGCCACCAGGTCCCAGTACTAATTCCTAGAAGATGAGCTAATCATACTAAGACTTAGCAGCACAAAAAGACAAACTTATCTGTGAAGTGAGGAATTGGTAGCAAATAATAAAATAAATATTTTACTCTGAGGATAGTTGTCTTTTTGGATTATAACTGAGAGAAGTGGTAAAATCTTTTCTGACAATCTTTAGGAATAATAGAAATGGTCATGCCTAGTATGGTTTAAGCATTGCATTGTTGCAACTTTAGGGGATGCAATAATGCGTAGGTACCTAGGTGCCATCTAGAGGTGATGGTTAGTGGTGGGTATGGTTTCTCAAGAACACCTTTTTAGTTGGGTCACCACATTCTACAAAAGTGGTTTTTAAAAAACTTATTACTATTGATTTATTATAAGGCTGCATCTCAGAAACAACCACATGGAAGAAAAACATAGGGCAAGATTTTGTGTGTATGTGTGTATGTGTGTGTGGGGGGGAGCAAGAATAGCACAGAGTTTCCATGCCCTCTTCAGGCATACCACCCTCCCAGCACCTCCATGTGTTCACCAACCTTGAAGCTAGAAAAGTGATTTTTAACCTATCCTAAAGGACCATGGAATCTAGGTTAAAAAATCCAGTTTTGCAGTCTGGTTCTGAATCTTGGACTGTGTCAGGGTGCCAGAAATGAGAATAGACTCATGCTAACTGAAATACTACATAGTAACTTAAAAAGCAAAAAGTCGAAGAATTTAGAACAGGGCTTCCCTCTTTCTAGTAGCAAGAATGCTTTTATGTCTTCTCATATCCAGACACCTGGGAAGCAGAATCATTCAGCCAAATATTGCTTGGAGGTGGGTGGCATGTGGTGGGCTTTTAAACTCCAGCACCGAGGAAACTCTATCTGTCCCTGTCCCAGAGCAAACATCATCTTCTTAGTGACCTCAGATCCAGGATTTTTCTCTATATATGATGCTGTATATACATGACAACTTGTACTTCTTTGAATTTGGTTTCCCACGCTTGTCAGCACTATTGGTTGACTCATTCTTTCTTTAGACTGTACCTGTTTTTTGGAGCTCTGGAGCCTTGTCTGTCTCCTCCAATTACAGGAAGCGCACATCTTAGCTTATACTCCATGTATATGAAGGGTATGTGAAAACAAGGGATGATCCAACCCCTGCCCTGGTTTTCACTGTTCCAAACTGTCCTAGAAGCTCACAGGAAAACTGGAAGGAGCTTCTGGAAATCTGATGTGGTTTGTGGCAGTCATGTTTCCTTTGTGTCTGCCTTAGCCCTGCACTAGAGTTGCAATTGAGACAGGAGAGGACAGCAGCCTTGTGTAGTCAGGGAAGTTGTAAATTACCCTTTGTCTAAAATGACTGGTTCAGATATTATACACGCATATTTTAATGTTGTATGTTCATATTTCAGATCATACAGGGTGGGGCAAAAGTATGTCTACAGTCGTGAGTATACTACGAAACATGGAGTTTATTCTTGTATTATTTTAAATTCTTGTATTATTTTTATACTAACAGCAATTGTAAAAGGCGAAAGATTTATACAATCTGAAGAGAAACCAGAGTATACGAACAGTTGTAAACCTACTTTTGCCCACCCTGTATTTCCAGCCACTTTCCTAAAATCCATCTTTGTAATGTGCTCTATTGGCATCCATATTTGAAGATCCAAGGTGGCTTACTGAATGGAATAGTTGAGTGCCAACTTAGGGGGAGTCCATGGCCTATTCAAACATTGATATTTGGGCATTCTATGATATCCAAAAAATCCTCATTGACATGTAACCTAAGATGATAGACGTACATCTTCCTACCCAATGTGAAGGCTCTTTTGGCCTTTTCTGAACCCTAATTGGGCAGGGTTGTTTGGAATTGCAAAGGCACCTAGGATAACTTATATAGCAGTGATGGAACCCCCAGGCCAGGCTTTTATTCAGCAGTAGGTGAGTTGGACATCTGGAAATACAATAAGTATCTTGGAACAGTTATTACCTCCCTGTCAAAAGTTTGACAGTTGAGCTGAGGCCAAATATTTATAACAATAAGAGGAAAACATTGCAAACTAATGACTGGTCCTGGAGAGAAAGGAGTGTCCATGGCACAGAGCACTCATCCCTTGGGCACTGCCTTGTATTTTCATTCTTCAGACTAGACTCACACCTCATAAACTGGTCAGTCATTTCAAATAAAGTTTGTTTGTGTTGGACAAACCATTTCCAGAATTTTACATAAACTATCTGGCAAGTTGGTGAGACAATGAAGACTGTATTCCACATTGAAATAAGGAGAGAAAAATCTTAACTGATAATTTCTTTGCTACCTCTAATGCTGTATACCTATTAAAAAGCTAGTGTCACATTTCCTTCAGTTTGGAGAATTTAAGCTTAATCTTCTCATTTGGGTTGCCATCTGGTGTGCTACTAACAGTCTCAGAAAGAAAGAGGCCATCTGTTAATACTTTTTCCAGGAAGCTTTTTATAGAGCACTGAAGTGGCAACTCTCAAAAACACATTGTAATGACTTACGAGATCTTGGGTAATAGGTACAAGTTGAGGCTGATATTTCATTTCTACTAACAGTACTTTCTTCCATTGAAGAAAGAACAATCAATAAATACGGCATATTTGCATGGCAAAAATGCTTATCTCTGATATGTGGGGAGCTATAAGATTAACAAGTTATTGGTCCTATGGTATTTCAAAAAGAAAATTGTAAATACATACTAAGAAGTAATAATGGTGATGATGTTGACAGTCATTTACTGAACACTTGCATCTTCTAGCCACTGTGCCAAGTGCTTTATGTCCATTGTTTTATTTTTTCCTTACAATAACCCTGTAAAATTAGTGCTGTTACTATGCAACCTACTGATGAAAAAGAATAGGTGCTCAGAGATTGGCCCAAGCCAGGACTTGAAAACAATTTTCTTTTCTCTATTTTTTCTTACCGTTCTGTGAAAGTTAGAACAGTATTCTTTTGTAAGTAGCTGGATACTAGTAAATAAGCTTTCTATTACTAGAAATAAAAGTTTAGATAGATTTGATTCAGGACAGTGAATGATCTGAATAACGGTATGGGTTAGCATAAGTTAGGTTTTGATATAGTTATAAATAACCCCCAAATCTCAGTATCTTAGCACAAAAACATACTATTGCCCATGCTATATGCCCAACAGTTTACTGGAACTATGCTCATTATGATCACTCACACTGCTGAAGCCTCCATCCTTACAAAATCTTCTATAATAACAGTGTCACCAGCCCCTCCTTACTTCCTTATACATTTCATTGGCCAAAACAAAGACTTGGCCACCCAAAATGGGGAGATACAAGTTATATTCTCCAAATGTGTTGAGGAATTTCAATCCTAGTATGTGTATGCCCAGAAGGGGAGCAATAAGAATATTTAGAACTAGCTCTAGTTACCACCAAAGAAACTTTATAGCAGTTGATTGAAAACTGCATGCTTTTTGGCCCTTTGCATTTCTCAATTTGAGATTAAGATAAGTAATCCTAAAACATATCTTGGCATTGAATGGGCTATGGTATGTTTCCTTTTTTGTTTGTTTGTTAGTTTGTTCTGATATCATTAAATGCTCTTTAGGGATCATACCTTGTCTGATTTGGCCTCCTTTCTATCCGGTGTCTCAAATTTCTTTTTGAATCGACATCCTATAATTGTCAGAGGATACTGCTATACACAAATCATCCCAATATGTTTTTCATCCAATGGGAGTTTACTCCCAAGATGATTTCAAATCATATAATTGAATTTTCTTTTTTTTGGTTACTATCACAGTATTTCAGTATCAATTATGTTAGAATATTTTTGCTTTTATAAGGCTTCCACTACGTACTTTCCTTTTGTACTTGAGGTAAGCCAATGGGGGAAATATTTATGTCATGACAAAGTTTAAAAGATGACTTGAACAGCAGTTTGAACAAGTCTATTACTTAGGTGTCTCTTTGTGTTAATCAGGCCACCGGGGTGAAGCATACACGAGGACCTTTTCTGTCCCTTATTGTTAGACAGTATGACTTTTATTTTATTTTATTTTTTTATTGATTAAGTTATTACATATGTGTCCTTATCCCCACATTACCCCCTATATCCCCCCACTCATGCCCTCACCCCCCTGTTGTCTGTGTCCATTTGTTAAGCCTAAATGCTTGCATATAAGTCCTTTGGTTGATCTCTTCCCCTTACCCCCACTCTCCCCTACCTTCCCACTGAGGTTTGATGGTCTGATTGATCCTTCTCTGTCTCTGGATCTGTTTTTGTTCATCAGTTTATGTTGTTCATTATATTCCATAAATGAGTGAGGTCATGTGATATTTATCTTTCTAAACACCGATTGGCTGTCTCCTACATGGGCCCTGATCAGGGATTGAACCCTTAGGCATGTGCCCTAACTGGGAATCAAACCCACAACCTTTTGGTGTATAAGACGATGTTACCATCAACTGAACCACCCAACTAGAACTCTGTGCCCAGTTTTTAATCAAAATATTAGTTTGCTATTGAGTTTTAAGAGTTCCTTATATATTTTTGATATTAACTATTTATCTGAGATATAGTTTACAAATATTTTCTCCAACTCCATAGATTGTCTTTTCATTTTGTTGATTGTTTTCCTTGCTGAGCAGAAGCTTTTTAGTTTGATGTAATCCCACATATTTATTTTTGCTTTGGTTGCCTGTGCTTTTTGTGTCATAGCCAAGAGATCATTGCCGAAACCAATGTCAAAAAGCTTTCCCAGTTTTCTTCTAGGAGTTTTTTGTTTCAGGTCTTACATTTAAGTCTTTAATCAATTTTGAGTTTCCTGTATATGATGTAAGATATGGGTCTAATTTCATTCTTTTGCATGTTGATATCCAGTTTTCCCAGCACCATTTATTGAAGAAATGATTCTTTGCCTGTTGTGTTGGCACCCTGTGAAAGATGAGTTGATTGTATGTATTTGTGTAGGTTTGCTTCTGGGCTCTCTAATCTGTTTCATTGGCTTATATATTTGTTTTAATGACAGTTAACATACTGTACCTTATATTATGAAATTAGGAAGTGTGATGACTCCAGCTTTGTTTTTATTGCTCAAAATTGTTTTGTCAATGTGGAGTTTTTGTGGTTTCATTACTGAATTTTAGGATTGTTTATTTCTATTTCTGTAAAAAAAATAACATTGGAATTTATATTCAGATTGCATTGACTCTATATATTGCTTTGGGTAGTATGGCAATTTTAACACTATTAATTCTTCTAATCTATGAACATGAGACATCTTTCCATTTATTTGTGTCTCCTTTAATTTCTGTCATCAATGTTTTATAGTTTTCAGTGTACAAGTATTTCACCTCTTTGGTTAAATGTATTCCAAAGTATTTTATTCTTTTTCATTATAAAACTAATATATGCTCATTGCTGAAATTTAGGAAAATATAGCCAAAGTGATAAACAGGAAAAATCACTAATAATTACTACTGATTTTATGAAAATAATTAGCATTTTTAACATTTGAGAAACAACTTTTAGGGGTTTCTTTTGTATGCTCTGCATACCCTCTATACTCTCCCCCTCCTAACATATAAGACCTTTTTTATGTGCTATAGTAGTAACCTTTAATACTTCTTGAAAGCACTTGAAATTCATAGTTATATGTTTATTTGTATATTTATATATTGAATACATCAGCTGCACCAGAGCGTAAATGCTATGAGGACAGGTTTGTGTTCTTGTTCACTATCATGTGCCCAGAACCTACTAGTTAGTGTTTGCCACAAAAATCGGTGCTTCATAAATACGAATGAAATGAATAAATTACACATATAATTTAAAATAATATAATTACATTTTATTTTATTAAAATATCACTTATTTCAATTTCAAGTATATTTTTAATTTTTTGCTCTTATCACATTCCCAATATATTCAAAACATACTTTCTTATTACATTTGAAGATTATACTTTAGTACTATTTTATAGCATGATTTTAATTACTCTACCTTGTATTTTACTTAAAAATATACTAGTATTGTATTTCATAAGTACTTTTTATAATTCTGACTTTTTGTCAGATAATTTTTGGTGGCTGTGTGGTATATTATCTTATAGATAAATGGACCAGGATTTATCGAACCATTTTCTTAACATTGTTTATTTATACTGTTTTCAATATTTCACTTCTATAAGTGCCATTGTGTATCATATATTCTTTCTTGAGAACACTTCTGATATCATTGGAATTTCTGGATAAAAATGAATACATTTCATTAAGGCTCTTGTAATATTATAAAATTGCACTTCAGAAAAGTTGTACTAATTTATATCCTCATCCACAATACTTTATGGGAGTGTCTGCATACTCACCAACCTCAAATATTCCTTTTGTTTTTTGCTGAATTTATAGATGAAAATATTATTTCATTTCCATTTCTTTGTTTACAAATAAAGTCATACATCCTTTCTCTCATGTCTTCTTTCATTCTTCCCTCCTTCATTCACTCCTTTCTTCTCTTTCTCTCCCCCCACCCCATTCTTTTGTAGTTTGTAGGTTTTCTTTCATTACTACCCTGTCTATGTCTCTTGCCATTTTTTTCCTCTGTTGGGGTCATTTTTCCTCATTTGTAAGAGCTCTTTATATACTAAGGGTATTGACTCTTGTCTTCACATATATTACAGGTTGTTTTTTCCCCCCCAAATTTGTCACTTTTTAATTTTTATTTATGGTCTTCTTGAAATAAATAAATTAAAAACTTTTATGTAGTCAAAACTAGCAGTCTTTTTCTTCATAGCTTCTACCTCTTAATGGCAAAATGGCACCAGATGTTACTGACTGAGCTGGACCTCAGTTCTGCAACCTTGGTTCTTGAGTTTGGCAAAGAAAACAATTCAGAACCAAGGAACTCAAATCAAAAGAGAAAGTTTACTTTGAAAGTCACAGAGATAGAAGAAGTGAGCCATAGAAGAAGTGGGCTCAGGAAACAAGTTACAGTGGAAAAAGAATGGCCCTTGGAACTTAAGCAAAAGAAAGCAAGGATATATGAACCTGGGGGAAGTAGAGGGGAAAGGCTTGGGCATCCTCCAGAGAGAGCATGCCTGAGAAGGGATGGAAAAATCCATGGGCATGAGAGAGAGAGAGAGAGAGAGAGAGAGAGAGAGAGAGAGAGAGAGAGACTGAAAAATGGGTGAGGAAATGTATGGGTGTGCTCAAGAGAGGAGGAAAGAGAGGAAACTTCTGGGTCCTTTGTCTTAAAAGGTTTTGTCTGGAGTTCTCAGGGGAGGATCTCAGTAAAATATCCATCAGCTTTCCAGCTGTATCTCCTCAGGGTCATGGTCTCTACTGATTGGTAGGTACCAGAGCAGGGGATCATTAGTCATTGGAGCTGGTCCTAAAGTCAGCAATGGCATAACCCCACCTGGCCTTGCTGCTTTTCTGGACCTGGAGTTGAAACACAACTGAGGCCTAGATGTCATCTCTAGTTTGACCAAAACTCTGCCTCTGTAGTCAACAGACCCAAGGTTTTGTTCCTAAGATTATTTTATGTGGGTTAGAACCTCATTGTCCTAAGAGTGCAATGCTTAAGTGAGTGGTCTTGCAAAGGCTTGTATGGGAGTCATATGAGGCTATTCTCCAGCCCCCTTCTTCCTCCTCTAAAGGGATCTGCCACATGACTAGTGACATGCTAGGGGAGAAGGGTCAGTGGAGAGTCTGAACTGCATGAACAGTAATATGAAAAGTCAGAGGGTCAAAACCGCATGACTAGCAATGTACTAGGGGAGAAAAGGTCACCCTGGGGGTGGGGTACCACCCTAGTTTTGCTCATAGCTAGGTATCTGGGGCTGTCCACCCTGATGACCCTCAGTACCTGGCATATGGTTCCTACTCTGCTCATGCCTGTCTAACTGCCTATTATATCATATCTACTTGTGCTTAAAGAATTATTCCTTCCCCTAAGTTTAAATATCCACCTTAATGATGTCTGTCTAGCTTACTTTCCCCCAGTGATTAAAAAGTCCACATTTCACTATATATTTATTTGTGTTTTTATTTTTATTTTTTTATTGTTTAGAGTATTACAAATAGTAGTACATATGTCTCCTTTTCCCCCCCCAATTGACCTTCCCCCACCCTCCCCTACCCCCGGCACATGCCCTCACCCCCCTTCCAGTGTCTTGCGTCCACTGGTTATGCTTATATGCATGCATACAAGTCCTTCGGTTGATCTCTTACATTTCACTATTTAATTCATAGGATATTTATAATAGTGTACAGGAGGAAAACTAATTTACCCTCTACACGTCTAGTCTAGGTTCTTGGTTGGGACCACCCTGTATAAGACAGATTAGCCCTAGTTGGTTTGGCTCAGTGAATAGAGCGTCAGCTTGTGGACTGAAGGGTCCCAGGTTCGATTCCAGCCAAGGGCACATGCCTGGGTTGCGGGCTCAATCCCCAGTGGGGGGATGCCGGAGGCAGCCGATCAAAGGTTCTCTCTCATCATTGATGTTTCTATCTCTCTCTTCCTCTTCCTTCCTCTCTGAAATCAATAAAGAAATATATTTTTTAAAAAGACAGATTAGCAGAAAAACATTTTAATTATGTTCCTAAGCACATATGGGAGCCCCATGGAGATATGAGACTAAAAATGTGACAAGACCATTGAGTTTTATCCTGAGCTATAAAAGGGATGAAGGCCTGGAACTTCAAAGGGCAGGGAGGCAATTCACAGCAAGGTGAGAAGAGGAACTGTTTGGTAAACAAATATTTGCCCTGCTATGCAGATAAGTCTTTTACATGAAAAAGTGATCTCTGGTAATAGCTCTCTTTCTGGTACAGATCTCCTTTCTAATGTAAATCTCCCTTATAAAAGAGTAAACTCTACTCTATTTTCAAAGCTTCTGTGTCCGGAATTTCTCAAGATAATTAGCTCAAAATAGTCTTTATGCCAAAGAGATATATTTTGGGATGGCACATTCTGTTACTCTTCACCCTAGCCCCTTCCCCTTTATAATCCTGTCACCTGCACCTTGCTCAAAGACAGGATTTGAATGCTTATAAGTGCCCTGTCTTCTTGATTGGTTTAGCCTTCTCAAAAAACGCCTTATATGATACAACCCTGCCTTCGTTACTGAACATAGAGACAGGTAGCCTGAGCCTGCCTGGGGGTTTCCTGGTAACAGGATTTTTAAAAAAATATATATTTTATTGATTTTTCACAGAGAGGAAGGGAGAGGGATAGAGAGTTAGAAACATCGATGGGAGAGAAACATCAATCAGCTGCCTCCTGCACACCTCCTACTGGGGATGTGCCCACAACCAAGATACATGCCTTTGACCAGAATCAAACCTGGGACCCTTCAGTCCGCAGGCTGATGCTCTATCCACTGAGCCAAACCGGTTAGGGCAACAGGATTTTCTTTTAAAACTGTATTTTCTAACTTGTTATTGCTGACATACAGAATACTATAGATTTTATACATTTATTCTGTAACCCCCTAACTGAATTTTCTTAGTAGTTTTTTAGTCAATTCTCTTGCATGCCTAAATAGAATGTAATAACATCTAGAAATATATTTTTTCTTCTATTTCCTAAAATTACCTTTACATTTCTTGCTTTGGTATGCATGTATCTATGGATAATTATGCAAAATTGGGATAATACAGAACATAACATTTACATATATATCTCCATGTAACATAGTGTGAGCATTACCTCATTGGCACTCTATTACTTTAAGAAAACTGTAAGTTGACTGTCTAGGGCGGGGGGATAAAATGGAGACATATGTAATACCCTTTGTAATACTTTAAGCAATAAAAAAAAAATAAAATAAAATAAAATAAAATAAAATAAAAAGAAAGAAAACTGTAAGTTTACCTGGCCAGTGTTGCTCAGTAGTTGAGCATTGACCTATGAACCAGGAGGTCATGATTTGATTCCAGGTCAGGGCACATGCCTTGGTTGAGGGCTTGATCCCCAGTAGGGGATGTGCAGGAGATAGCCAATTCATGATTCTCTCACATCATTAATGTTTCTATCTCTTTCTCCCCTCTCTCGTCCTCTCTCTGAAATAAATAAAAACATATTTTAAAAAACTAAAACTGTAAGTTTAATATTTGCATAAAATTCCATTGTATGAGATACACTATAATTTTTAGAGGTTTCTTTAAATTTGCTTACTTAACTTTTAATTTTGCAATAAATTCAGATACACAAAAACTTGTGAAATAGTACAAAGATTTATCATATACCCTTCATCCAACTTTCTAAAATGTTATATCTTAACTAGAGGCCTGATGCAAGAAATTTATGCATGGGATGGTTCCCCTCAGCCCAGCCTGCACCCTCTCCAATCCAGGACCCCTCGGGAAATGTTCAATTTTGGTTTAGGCCTGATCCCACAATTGGGCTTAAACTGGCAGTTGGACATGCCTCTCACAATCCGGGACCACTGGCTCCTAACTGTCCCCCCTGCCAGCCTGATCGCCCCTAACTGTCCCCCCTGCTGGCTTGGTCACCCCCAACTGCCACCCCCTGCCAGTTTGGTCACCTCACGCAGCCTGCTGTTCAGTCGTTTGGTTGTCCCTCACTAACCCCCCTGCTGGCCTTGTCACTCCACACAGCCTGCTGTTTGGTCGTTACTGTTACTGTGACAGCACCCCAGACAATTTGCATATTCCTCTATTATTAGTATAGATAGTCATGGCAAAAGCATCAAAACCAGAAAATTAGCATTGATGCAATTCTATTAACCAATCTACAGATCTTAAACTTTTTTTTATTAATTGTTCATAATGTTTTTATTTTTCAATCCAAGGTCACAAATGGCATGTAGTTGTCATGTCTCTTTCATCTTCTGTGATCTAGGATAGTTCTCTAAAACTTTATTTTTACTGATTCTGAACATTTTGGAGATAATTGGCCACCTATTTAGTAGAATGCTGTTCAACTTGAGTTTTGCATTTTTGGCAAGAATACCCTAGAAGTGATGCTGTGCTCTTCTTAGGGCATCATATCAGGAGGTATATGATGTTGATATGTCCCTGTACTGATTATTTTAACTTTGATCATTATTTATAAGGTTTCTTCACTGTAAAGTTACTATTTTCCCCTCAGTAATAAATTATAAATATCTTGTGGTAAGATATTTTGATATTCTGTAAATATTGTTTCTCATTATACTTTTATCCACTGATTTTAATATCCACTGATTTTTTTGAAACAATTACTACTGTGGTATTTGCCAAATGGTGTTTTTCTATGTCCATAATTCCTTATTTATGAATTAAAAGAGTTTTCCTTCCTCCCTCATTTATTTATTCAATCATGTATTTTTTTTAACAATCTATTTTATTGATTTTTTACAGAGAGGAAGAGAGAGGGATAGAGAGTTAGAAACATCGATGAAAGAGAAACATCGATCAGCTGCCTTTTGCACACCTCCTACTGGGGATGTGCCTGCAACCAAGGCACATACCCTTGGCCAGGATCGAACCTGGGACCTTTCAGTCTGCAGGCCGATGCTCTATCCACTGAGCCAAACTGGTTAGGGCTCAATCATGTATTTTTAATTTTTTTTTCATTTTTTATTTTTTGTTATCTTCACCTGAGGCTATTTTTTATTTTTCCATTGATTTTTAGAGAGAGCTGAAGGGAGTGAGGAGAAAGGGAGAGAGGGAAGGAGGAAGGGGAGAGAGATAGATATAGAGATAGAGAGAGAGAGAGAGAGAGAGAGAGAGAGAGAGAGATTGCCTCCTGCATCTGTGCAGTCCAACTGGGGCCAGGGATCAAACCTGCAAGTCAGGTACCTGCGTGCCCTTGACTGGGATTCGAACCCTCCACCCTTAGGTGTATGGGTTGATGCTCTATCCACTGAGCCATGCCGGCTAGGGCCAATCATGAATTTTTACCAGTATGGACTCATGTATATATATTTTATACTTTGGGTTATACTCCAATACTATTTTATTTATTTTGTTGGTCAAATTGTTCCAACTTTAGCCATTAAGTGTTCTTTAAGGTTGGCTCCTGAATGTCTTTGATATGCCTCATTCTTTTATTCTTTGAGTATTTCCTGCTTTCTGGTACTACAAGATGCTCCAGGCTTATTTTGATATGTTGTTATTAATTTTTAGAGAGGGAAAGGAAGAGGGATAGAAAGATAGAGACATTGATGAGAGAGAAATATCACCAATTGGATGCCTCCTGCATGCCCCCTATTGGGGATCGAGATCACAACCCAGGCATGTGACCTGACCAGGAATTGAACCAGTGACTTCTTGGTTTTTGGGTAGATGTTCAACCACTGAGCCACATGGCTGGACTCCAGGCTCATTTTGTGAATTTGCTACCCTAGTACTTTTCTTCAAGGAGAATTGTATTTAGAAATCAAAATCTGGGTACTAGGTGTGCTCATTGATACTGGGGTTGTTGCTTCTAGGGCCTTTCATTGGATAGAGCTGGGAAGTATATGTCTGTATATGTTTGTATGTATATATATATGTGTGTGTGTGTATATATATATATAGTCCTGCTAAGGAAATGCCTTTATCATCAAACTTTATTAAGAATAGTTATTACAAACTCATGTGGATTTTAACATATGCCCTACTGACATCTATCAAGATGGTCATTTAGGAGAAACCAAGATGGTGGCATAGGTAAACACTGGAGTTTGCTGCCTCGAACAACCACTTCAAAAATACAAATAAAAGACGGAACGGACATCATCCAGAACCACAGGAAGGCTGACTGAGTGGAAGTTCTACAACTAGGAGGAAAGAGTAAAACATACCGAGACTCAAAGGAGGCACAGTGCTGAAGTAAAATACTAAGGTGCGGAGTGCATGCGGAGCGGGCTGGTGGCTGAGGGCGTGGTTGTTGTTTTCAATTGGGAGGGAGTCTCAGACTCTGAGCTCCAGCTCTGGGCGAGTCTCTAGGGACCCAGACTCATACAGGAGAAGCGGGACTGTCTGGCATCGCTCAGAACCCTAGGGCAGCTGTCTCTCCGTGGGACTTGCAGCAATTACTGGGACACTGAGAAGCAGAGCCTCTGAGGGCAAGACTGAGAGCAGCCATAATTGTTAACCCCGCCCTGTTGATCCCGTGGGACCCGCCCCGCCCAAGCCCTGCAGGGAGACTTTTGCTGGATAGCCTCAGGCAAAGGCTAGATTAGCACCTCCCTAGAGATCCAGGAGCCAGCAAGCCCAGAGGTCAGAGTGGGACCATCCAGTTTGCAGCTCTGTGGAACCATAAAAGACACACTCAGGGGGAAGACTCAGTGAGCACCAAAGCCCCATTGAAGCAAGTCTAGCCCCAGAGGGGTGTCTCCAGCACAGAAGTTCTCCCACTGCAGACACAGCTGATTCTCACAGCCAATTGGCCTGGAGGTCAATCCCTCACAGTGATAACTACAACAGTCAAGGCTTAATTACAACAAGACTGTGCACAAAGCCCACAAGGGGGTGCACCAAGAGTGTCTACCTCAGGTAATTGGGACACTTAGCACAGAAAGGAACTCTGTCGACACAGCGAAGCATAAAAAATGCCGAGACAAAGAAACAGGACACAAACGACAGAATGGGAGGAAAGCAAACTGCTGAAAATAGAGTTCAAAACCACACTTTTAAGGTCTTTAAAGAACTGTCTAGAAGCCGCCGATAAACTTACTAAGGCCCTCGAAAAGACTGGTGAGACTGCCGATAAACGTAGTGAGATCTTCAAGAAGACTGGTGAGACCGCCGATAAATGTAGTGAGATCCTCAAGAAATCTAATGAGACCCTCGATGTTGTGATAAAGGACCAACTAGAAATTAAGCATACACTGACTGAAATAAAGAACATTATACAGACTCCCAACAACAGACCAGAGGATCGCAAGAATCAACTCAAAGATTTGAAATACGAAGAAACAAAAAACACCCAACCGGAAAAGCAAAATGAAAAAAGAATCCAAAAATACGAAGATAGTGTAAGGAGCCTCTGGGACAGCTTAAAGCGTACCAACATCTGAATTATAGGGGTGCCAGAATAAGAGAGAGAGCAAGATATTGAAAACCTATTTGAAGAAATAATGACAGAAAACTTCCCCTACCTGGTGAAAGAAATAGACTTCCACGTCCAGGAAGTGCAGAGAACCCCAAACAAAAGGAATCCAAAGAGGACCACACCAAGACACATCATAATTAAAATGCCAAGAGCAAAAGACAAAGAGAGAATCCTAAAAGCAGCAAGAGAAAGAAAATCAGTTACCTGCAAGGGAGTACCCATACGACTGTCAGCTGATTTCTCAACAGAAACTTTGCAGGCCAGAAGGGAGTGGCAAGAAATATTCAAAGTGATGAATACCAAGAACCTACAACCAAGACTACTTTATCCAGCAAAGCTATCATTCAGAAGTGAAGGCCAGATAAAGTGCTTCATAGATAAGAAAAAGCTAAAGGAGTTCATCACCACCAAACCAGTATTATATGAAATGCTGAAAGGTATCCTTTAAGAAGAGGAAGAAGAAGAAAAAGGTAAAGATACAAATTATGAACAACAAATACACATCTATTAACAAGTGAATCTAAAAATCAAGGGAATAAATAATCTGATGAACAGTATGAACTGGCGACTGTAATAGAATCAGGGACATAGAAAGGGAATGGACTATTCTTGGAGGGGGGGAAGGGGTGTGGGGTGAGGGAAGAGATTGGACAATAATCGTGCACCTATGGATGAGGACAGTGGGTGGGGAGTGAGGGCGGAGGGTGGGGTGGAAACTGGGTGGAGGGGAGTTATGGTGAGAAAAAAGAGTAACTAATGTAATAATCTGAACAATAAAGATTTAATTAAAAAAAACAAACAAAAACAAAAACAAAACAGGAATGCCCACTTTCACCATTTATTCAAAGTAGTACTAGAAGTCCTAGCCCCAGGAATCAGACAAGAAGAAATAAAAGGCATTTAAATTGGAAAGGAAGAACTAAAGATGTCGTTATTTACAGATGACGTAATACTGTATCTAGAGAACCCTATATATTCCACCAAGAAAATCTACTAGAACTGATAAATGAATTCAGTAAAGTAGCAGGATACAAATAAATATCCAGAAATTGGTTGCATTTTTATGTACCAGTAATGAACTAAGAAAACAATCCCATTTTCAGTGGCATAACAAAGAAAATACCTTGGATGTAAAAGACCTATACTCAGAAAATTATAAGACACTGAAGAAAAAAGTTGAAGAAGATACCAATAAGTAGAAGCATATACCATGTTCATGGGTAGGAAGAATTAACATCATTAAAACTTTTATACTACCCTGGCTGGATGGCTTCAGTGTTTTCTCATTTCTAAAATCAATAAAAACATATTTAAAAAAAAAGAAAAAAAGATGGTCATTTAGCTTTGATTCTGATGTGATGAATACTATTCTTACATTTTCTAATAATCAAGCATCTATATGTGCCTAAAATAAAGCCTGACTAGTCATAGTAAACTAGGCTTACTATAATATTCTAATATATATTCTTCAGGAATTAATTTGCCAATATTTTATTTAGGATTTATGCTTTTATATTCACAAATTAGATAGGTTTTTAGTCCTCATTTTTGTTATGATTTTTCAAGTTTGTATATCAAAGTTAAGGTGGCCATATTACTTTCCCATGGCTACTATAACAGGTTATCACAAATTGGGTAGCTTAAAACAACAGAAATTTATTTTCTCATAGTTCACAAAACCAGAATTCTGAAATGAAGGTGTAGGCATGGATGGTTCCTTCTGGAGGCTCTGAGAGAGAATCTATTCTGTGCTTCTCTTCTAGCTTGTGGTAGTTGTCAGCAATCCTTAACATTTCTTGACCTTTAGGTACATCATTTCAAGGTCTGCCTCATCTTCACATGGCTTTCCCTTTTGTGTTTTTATGTGTCCTCTCCTCTACTTATAAGGATATGTTATTGGGTTTACGACTCACCCTAAATCTAGAATGATTCCATCTTGTGATCCTTAGCTAATTACAACAGCACCCTATTTCCAAATAAAGTTAGCCTGGTTCCAGGTGGACATGAATTTTGGGAGGGGGGATGTCTATTCAACCCACTACAGTGACTTAGTAAACTTAAGTGGATAAAACTTTTCTTCAATTTATTATAATTTGGAACAAGTGTATCCTCTTAATTATGGTAGACAAAAACCTGAGTGTGTGGTCTTTATACACTATATTTCTCACTTTAAATCACTGATGCTTGTGGTTAATATATTCTAGTCTTAGGTATTCCTTTATTGTTTAGAATCAACTATCTTTATAGTTTTTCCCTTGGTTAATTGTGTTTTCTCACATATAAACTCTAAATCACATGTAATAATATAGTTCAAAAGTATGTACATGTTAATCTATGCATCAGGGTATGTGTGTGATATAGATAGATAAGGTTATAAATATTGGCATCTGGCAATAAGCTGACATGTGGTGTGCAGTACTAACTTTATTAATTGATTTATGTTCATAATGGTTTCATGCATACTACATAAATATCACTCTTACTTTTTAGATCAGAATTTCTCTTTATTCCATGTTAGTTTAAAATGGCTAATCAGAAACTCCTTTTTTAAGGACTTACTTTTTCAGAGCAGTTTTATGTTCACAGTAAAATTGAAAAGAAGATACCGAGTTTACCCTTATTTTATTTAAAAAATAATCATGCATTTGTGATGGTTTTAATAGGAATTAAACTATTCTAATAAGCTCTCATCATATTATAGAGCTTCTATTTTCACCAAAAGCTATGGAGAGGTGGCTTCAACTTTCATTTCTGACCATCCCTGGAAGGGTCTGTCATTCAAACATGTGAAATGAGTTGAATTTTAATGGGCATAGAAATCTTATGCCAGAACTGGGGAATGACCTGAAGAATGCCAAGAAGATCAAAGAGTAGGGGTTTGGCAAGCTTATTGAGGAGCATGTGTGACAGACAGGAGGCAGAAGGGATAGAGGGATGGAATCAGTGGACAGACGCTGATGTGCGGGGAGGCAATTCTGGAGAGTTGTCAGTAAGGGTGTGCAAGCCCCTGATTTCTCTGGCAGAGGCCACTTGAATGTCCCAAATATTTTCTGCTTTTAGTTTGGTTTATATCCAGCTTTGTCAGCAATTGGACTCTTGGAGGCTCATCTGTCCAGGAGGGATATGTAATCTGACCCCACCTAAACCACTGCAAACAGAAAAAGAACCAATTAAGATTGAGAAATTGAGTCATGTACTTCATTTGAATAGTCCCTCTCTACTTTTTATATAAATATGTGTTAGGTGCTCAATTTATGTTTTGTGAGTAAATACTTTTTAATTTCCTCCACAGTACCTAGCACTTAGCTGAACACACAGTAATAACTGGCCACTATTTTCTTTAGCACCCTACTACCTATTGGTTGCTTATCTGAGTTATCTCACTTAATCCTCACAATAAAAGCACATGACAGCAAATTCAGAAGCCAATGTAAAGATTGAGTGATATAGTCCCTGTAAACCACTTACCATAGTGAGTAGCTATCACGAGACTGATTTTATAGGATGAGGAAATGGAGGCCCCGAAAGGTTAAAAACTTGCCCAAAGTCACACAGTTAGGAAATAATAGAACTAGGATTCTAGCTTGAGTTTATCAGGCATAAAGCCCATGCATTCCCCACTGTCCTATGCTAGAGGGAGATGGGTTAGTTAGCCAGTATGGATTAAAGAGACTCTTTAAAGGCTGTCTACCCCTGGAACACATTAAGTTGGTTATTTGGCTGCACTATATTGCTAGTTAATTTGGTACTTGCTTAAAACTAATACAAATGATTATGGTAATGTTTTAAAGTTTTCAGAGAAAAGATTGTTTAAATTTGGCACAGTGGAGCAAGCAGGGAGAGGAAAATAATTGGAAAAAATGGAGGCAGAGGCCTTCATTGTATTGTCCTGTGCCTGGTTTTCAAATCAGACATTCCAAAGTCTTCCAGCATGGTGGTTTGGTGTGTCTATTTAGGCAGTGTTCCAGTGCTTGGAAAAAACACAAAAGCTTTTATTCATCATGAAAGAATTTGTCATTCCGAGCTAAAGTAATTTCCAAGACTGAGGACTGTTACAGTCATTCCAAAGAAGAATGATTGCTTTTCTTTGCCTAATGCCACATAGTAGAATTCAGGACCAACTTGAGATGTCACAAAGACAGCAAGCAGCCTCCTATGTGGGTCAGCAATGCTGTGGTTTAAGAGAGTTCTCTCTGTGGAGTGTCCAGGATGCTTCAGCCACCATAAAGATTTCCGTGCTTTTGGACAGGGCCATAAGACGTTTTTTTTTTTTTTTTTCCAGATGCAAAATCTGGAACCCCAGCTAGGAGAAGGGATTTGTTCTATGACACACAACAAATTAGTGTCAGAACAAGTGCTTGAACCTGGATATTTTCACTTCTGTGGAGAAACTGAATGTAATAAAAACTAACTGAGGAATGTTGAAGGGCATGACTAATCACATGTGCTAGATAAAGTGTCAAGGGAAACCATAGAAGGAACTGATAAAGAACCGTGAAGAACAAAATGTCAGAGTAATCCTGATAATTATGAAAAGCAGTACATCAGAGTAACTACTGTCAAGGTTATAGTAAACCTTGACAGTATGTTTTGAATATTTACCACTTACTAAAAGTGGGATGATGTATAATAACTGCAGTTTTAATTCCATATAAATAGAGCTGAAAATTCACAACAGTGTTGGAACCACTTGCTAGCTCTCTGCCTGCATTCAAGATGCTGTTCTGCTCAGCAATAAAATCAGTTCATTGTGAACTTGGAATTGGTGTGCTCCTTTGTGTCTCAATTTATTTTTCTTTTCCTCAAAAACTTCCAGGCCAGCTCATTGCATTGAAGATGCCCCTTTCACTTTTTGCCTATTTGCTGTAAAGGGCTCAACAGATTTTTTCAGGTAATTAAGGAATAGTCCCATTGAAAGAAAACATAACTAAATGCACCTTTCTCCAACTTCCACAACTTCTAGTGTGCCTTCAGTCCTGTCAGCTATGAATTAGGAATAATATTCCTGTTTTACTTAGGTGCCTAACTTTCCCTACTGGATACTGAGCAATCTTCCCAGATAAGAATTTTTGGATGTTGGGAAAAGTGACACATGGTAACAATGGATGTTGTGGTAGGCAGAAAAATGGCTCCTTGAGACTTCAGGCCTTAATCCCTAGAACTTTTAAATTTTACCATATTTGAAGAAAGGATCTTTGCAGATGTGACTAAATTAAGGGTATTGAGATGGGGACTTCCTCTTGGATTTTGTGAGTGGGCCATAAATGCATCCATTTATCCTAATAAGAGGGAGGCAAAGGTAGATTTGACAGGCACACAGAGCATAAGGTGATGTGAAAATGAAGCAGAGAGAGATTCATAGATGCCAGCTTTGAAGATTGAAGCAACAAGGCCATAAGCCAAGAGATTCCAGCAATCACCAGAGGTTGAAAGAGACTAAGAACAGATTCTTCCAAAGAGCCTTTAGAGAAAGTGTGGTCTTGCTGACATGTTAAGTTTCAGACAAGTGAAACTGATTTCAGACTCCAGAACTGTGAGAAAATAATTTTTGTTGCTTTATGCAACCAAGTTTATGGTAGTTTGTTATAGGAAACTAATACAGTTGATTACTCACATGGTAAACAGCACAAAGCTTCCCCCAGGGGAAGGGCTCAGGTTCTGTTTAAGGTGAAACAGCAGTGAAATGGTGGTGGATGCCTTAGGATTTTAATTGTGTGAGAAGTTGGGCTGGGTGGTAGTTTGTGCATGGGGTCTGGGCCTTTCATGGTTTTAAATTTCCACTGGTGTAAAGGGACAGAGCACCTAACTTGCTCAGATATGGAGCAGAAGGGAAAGGAGAAAGGATAGGGTCTTGAAAACTCTCAGTAGTCAAAAATCAAAATGCAGTAGACACTATTATAATGACCTGACTCATGAAGTTGTGAGGATTAAGTGAGTTAAAACAAGTAAAAGCTTGGAGAATAGGGCCCAATATACTTTTTAGTAAATATTAGCTGTTATTAATTTTACCATTTTTAAAATCTCTACATTTTTCAGTTTCCCAAGCTAGTATTGGAATACTCAAGAGCATGGTTCTGAGCTCTCTTTTCTCACTCTATATTTCCTCCCCGGGTAATTTTTGTCTATTCCTATACCTTTAAATGATACAAAAATTCACCTCTGCTGTGGACATCTCCCCAAGCTCCAGGCAAGTATATCCGATTCTTACTCTGCCTCTACATGGACCTTTAGTAGATAGTGGGAGCTCCAGAAGTCTCTTAAGCCGAATTCATGGACATCCACTGCAAATAATGGTCTTCTCTCCAATCTTCCCCACATGATGGAATCAAACTACCATCCTTCCTGTTGTTCAAGTCAGAAACTTGGAAGTTTCCCTTGACTTTATTCCACCACTCCAGTCATCACCAATCTCAGCTGATTCTGTCTCCTCTCCATTCCCACCAGCAACTTCATTTCAGCCTTTTAAAGTGTACCAGGACTTCTATATTTATCATATGTTCCCAAGGAGACCTGCACACCAACTCTAAATCTTTCTAGATCAATGGCTTTTCATCTTGGCTATATTCAGAATCACCTGTTTTTACTTTTGTTTTTAAATTACCAGGCCATACCCCATACAAAGTAAGTCAGAATCTCTAGAGATGAGGCTCAGACATCAGAAAATGTTGTATCTCCTCAGGTGATTCCAAAATGCAACTGTGTTGGATTTTCAGTGAGAAGCTGGACTTTGATGCCAGAACAAACAGACATAAGAGATTGACTTTAGTGCTGTGTTAGTACTATTTGGTTTTCCAGCTGCCAGCTCTTCTGACTGTTTTTTGGCTCAATAGCAAATACTTCTTCTTCTTTTTTTAAACTTTGACAACATTTATTTTTATTTTTAAAAAGTGTGCTTAAAACACATATTTACCATATTAACCATTTTATAGTTCAGTTGTATTATCAATATCATATTGTGCTACAGATTTCTAGATTTTTTTTCATCTTGCAAAATTGAAACTCTATATCCATTCAACAGCATTTCCCCATTCCCCCTTCCCATATATCACCTGGCAACCACCATTCTACTTTCTGTCACTGTGATTTTAAGTACTCTAGGGACCTCATATAAGTAGAATCATGTAGTATTTATCTTTTTGTGACTGGCTTATTTTATGTAGCATAATGTTTTCAAGGGTTCATCTATATTGTAGCATGGGGCAGAATTTCCTTCCTTTGTAAGGCTGAATAGTATTCCATTATAGGTATCCTGACTGCCAACTAGTTGTCCAAAGTAATTATAACACTTTATACTCTCTCCAGCAGTATAGGAGAGTTACGTTGCAGTAGATATATTCTCAGTGAGTTATTTTTTTAAAAATATATTTTATTGATCCCAGAGAGGAAGGGATAGGGCAAGAGAAACATCAGTGATGAGAGAGAATCATTGATTGGCTGTCTCTTGCACTCCCCATACTGGGGATCAAGCCCGCAATCCAGGCATGTGCCCTGACCAGGAATCGAACCGTGACCTCCTGTTCATAGGTCGATGCTCAACCACTGAGTCACACTGCTGGGCCTCAGTAAGTTCTTGATGGTAAGTATAAAGAGTTCTGTTTAGATTTTGATGAGTGAGTATATTCTGGATAATCTTGAACTATGATACATGTCTCCTGTGTCTGCTCAGCACTGGTATTGGTGATGATTTTGAATGAAAATGGCATTGATTGTCAAACTTGAAATCACAAGATAAATTCTCAGGAGTCCACAGATATATTCTTGTGGTCATCATATTTTCATGTTTGAAAATCACCATTTAGTTAATTTAATCTTGGTGATCACCTTATAAGATAGGTACTATTATAAACCCCATTTTACAGATGAAGAAACAAAAGTCATGAAGAGAAGAAAATTATTCACCTAAAGTCCACAGCTTGTGAATGGTAAAGTTCTTTACAAAAGTTCTGATTGTAAAGAACTTTTTTTTGTTGTTGTTAATCATCACCCAAGGATACTTTTTCTATTGATTTTTTTCTTTAGAGAGAGGGAGTGGAAGAGAGGAAGGGAAGGGGAGAGAGAGAAAGAGAGAAACATTGATGTGAGAGAGACACATTAATTTATTGCCTCCCGCACATCCTCCAACCAGAGCCAGGTACGTGCCCTTGACTGGAATTGAACCGCTGACCCTTGGTCCATAGGATGGCAGTCTAACCACTGAGCATGCTGTTTGTAAAGAACTTTCTATATTTATAAAAGCCTAAGTGATCATTATGACTGAACAACTGGAATGATTGGATGACTGGCTGGTAGCTATGATGCGCACTGACACAGATCTTGCTGCTAGGACCCTGACAGCCCTGAATCTGGTTCACCTGCACCCTGGACCCAGTCAGGAGGGAGAAGGGAGCCCAATTCCTTGCAGAATCGGCCGTTGGTTAGCTTGCTGCTGGGGCTAACTTCCCATGGTCCTTCCCCCCGGCAGGCCAACCCCCCGATCAGCCCCGATTTCTAGACAGGCCAAGGGACCCCTCCCATGCATGAATTGGTGCACTGAGCCTCTAGTTTAATTATAAAATACTAAATAGTAAGCAATCTTCATGGAGACAGTTCTTGTTCATCTTTTTAAAATAGCTTTATTAACGTAGTAGAGGCCTGGTGCACAAAATTTGTGCACTGGGGGGGGGGTGTCCCTCTGCCTGGCCTGTACCCTCTCACAGTCTGGGATCCCCCATGGGGATCAGGCCTAAGCCGGTAGACGACATCCCTCTCGCAGTCCGGGATTTCTTGCTCCTTACTGCCTGCTTTCTCACTGCTCCTTAGCACTGCCACAGAGGTGGGAGAGGATCCCACCACCGCCACTGCACTCACCAGCTGTGAGCACAGCTTCTGGCTGAGCGGTGCTCCCCCTGTGGGAGTGCACTGACCACTATAGGGAAACTCCTGCATTGAGCGTCTGCCCCCTGATGGTCAGTGCACATCATTCTGACCAGTAGTATGATTGTTCCGCCATAATGGTCGCTTAGGCTTTTATTATATAGATAGAAGATATTTCATAAAACATACAATTCATCCATTTATAGTGTACAATTCAAAGATGTAATATATTCACCTTCCAATATCCCTATTCCCTGCCCAGCCTTAAGCCACCACTACTAGGTGTTCTGTGATTACAGATTTCCTAATGTAGATATTTCATAGAAATAGAATCATATAACATGTAGTCCTTTGTGGTTGACTTTTTTCACTTAGCACAATGTTTTCAAGGTTCATGTTGCAGCAGGTATTAGAATTCCATTTTTATGGCCAAATAATATTCCATTTTATGGATGTACCGCATTTTATTTATCCATTCACCAGTTGATGGACATTTGAGTTGTTTCCAATCTTTGGCGTTTATGAAAAATGCTACTATGAACATTCATGTACATGTTTTTGTGTGGATATAGTTTTCATTTCTCATGGGTAGATATACCTAGGAGTGGAATTCCAGGGTCATATCATAACTCTATGCTTAGCTTTTAAGGGGAACTGACACTGTTTTTCAAACTGCTGCATCATTTTACATTTGCACAAGCAGTGTATGAGGGTTCCAATTTTTTCACAACTTCACCAATACATGTTATTATCTAACTTTTAAACTATTGTTGTACTAGTGGGTGTGAAGTGATATCTCATTTTGGTTTTGATTTGCATATCCCTGATGGCTAATGATGTTGAGTATCTTTTTGTGTGCTAATTCACCATTTGTATATCTTTAGAGAAGTGTCTTTCAGACCTTTTGGCCACTTTTAAATTGTGCTGTTCTTGTTTGGCCATGGTGGCTCAGTGGTTGAGCACTGACCTGTGAATGAGGAAGTCATGGCTCGATTCCCAGTAAGGGCACATGCCAGGGTTGCAGGCTCAATGCCCAGTGAGGGGTGTGCAGGAGGTAACCAATCAATAATTCTCTCTCATCATTGATTTTATATCTCTCTCTCCCTCTCTGAAATCAATAAAAATATATTTTTTAATTGTGGTATTCTTTATATATTCTAGCTAAATTTCTCTTACAGGTATATGATGTACAAAATTTGCATTCTCTTCTTTCACTTCTATACGTTCAATTTTGTCTCTTCACTTTTTTGATAGGGTCTGTTAAATCAAAAGGTTTTAATTTTGATGTCAATTTTTTCTTTTGTGCTTGTATCCTTTGTGTTATACCTAAGAAACTATTACCTATTCAAAAATCATGAAGATTTTTGCCTATGCTTTCTTATTATTATAATTTTAACTTTTATATTTAGGTCTGATCTGTTTTGAGTTCATCTGAGTACCATATAGTGAGAAATAAGGGTCCAAATTTATTCTTTTACATATGGATAACCAGTTGTCACAATACCATTTGTGAAAATAATTATTATTTCTCATTGAATGTTCTTGGCATTCTTCTCAAAAATCAATTGCCAATAGATATATGGATGTATTTCCAAACACTCAATCCTATATAAAGGAAACATATTCTTCCTGCCATGTGTTCAGATGATGACAAGGGATAGCAGGCCGGCTTGGGAAAATTCTTTAAGGGAATGTTCAGGAAATGACCACTCTCTCCAACTCTAGGCAGCATATATTGGTTTCCCTAGCAACCCCACCATCAGGGAGGAGCCAAGACTGGTGCTTTGTGATGTCTAAGCCCCTCCCTCTTATCAACTACTGCCTGCTGAACAAACAAAGCTGAAGGGTGTGGCTCTTCATTGTCCTGGCAAGGGATATTTTTAAGTCTGGCTGGGAGCTCTGTAGAAGACCACAGGGATGGTTCAACATGGCTAAGGTTACCAGGAAACCAGATGAACGTAGAAAAGTTATGGAACAAGCAACTCCAAGGACAAAACAAACAACTTCAACCAGAAAACGGAGGAAGAAGAGGAAGAACCCCTATCAACCGAGGTCCAGACATGGTGGCAAGGTGAGACTACCTCATCCAAGCTCCTCCTTCTCTTTCCCATTGATTTCCCTCCCCCCAAGACTCCTGCTTGTTTCTTGTTTGGCATAAAATCCTTCATTTGCCTGTGCCTCTTCTCATGAAACCCTCTTTTCCATCCTGTTGCCATCTTCTTCCTCCCATCCAGTGAATTTCTGGGGTCACCCTGTTGCCCTTCTAGGTGAAGAAGATACAAAGGAGAATAAAAAGACTGCTTCATGGGAGTTCAAGAAAAACATCCTCTTGCACTAGTACAGAAATTCCAAGGAAGGTGAAGAGAGTGAAAAGGGCCAAGAAGTTTCGGCCACTAACAAAGAGTGAGAAGTAGCCTCTTGAGCTGAAAGCACTGAGGTCAGGCCAAGGATATCCTACAAAATGCCACATCTATAAGATACAACACCATCATGAAACAGTTGGTGGCAAGTAAAATAAAACCAACAAGTTTTGAAAATCCCATATAATATAGCAGGTGTGTGTGTGTGTGTGTATGTGTGTGCACGTGTGCGTAATTCCTCTGATATAAAGGAAGAAGGCAAGAGACAGGCCCGAGAGAAAAGAGAAACTGAGTTAGGAACAGTTAGGAGCTGCAGTGGCAGGTACACAGTTAGCCAGACATTGGAGATAGAGACTGGGTGAGGACTGAGCACAGAAGACAAATTCTCATTCTTAATATTTTAACCTATGGGCAAAGAGAAAAAAGGACTTGGTTTCTCTCTCTCTTTCTGATAACATCATATTTTTACTTTAGGAATTTGTCCATTTCCTCCAGGTTGTCTAGTTTGTTGGAGTAGAGCTGTCCATAGTATTTTTTAACAATCATTTGTATTTCTGTGGGGTCTGTTGTTATTTCGCCTCTATCGTTTCTGATTTTGTTTATTTGGGTCCTCTCTCTTTGCTTCTTGGTGAGTCTGGCTAGAGGTTTGTCAATCTTGTTTATCCTTTCAAAGAACCAGCTCTTGGTTTCATTGATTTTCTGTATTGTTTTTTTGGTCTCTATGTCATTTATTTCTGCTCTAATCTTTATTATCTCCTTCCTTCTGCCCACTCTGGGGTTTTCTTGTTGCTCTCTTTCTAATTCTTTGAGTTGTAGAGTTAGCTGATTTACTACCATTTTTTCTTGTTTTTTGAGATAGGCCTGTAGAGCTATAAACTTCCCTCTCAGGACTGCTTTCATTGTGTCCCATAGGTTTTGGATTGTTGTGTTTTCATTGTCATTAGTTTCCAGGATGTTTCGAATTTCTTCTTTGATTTCATTGGTAACCCAATCAATATTTAATAGCATGCTATTCAGCTTCCAGGTGTTTGAGTATTTTGGGTTGTTTTTATTGTAGTTTATTTCTAATATTATGCCATCATGGTCTGCGAAGACGCTTTTTATGATTTCAATCTTCTTGAATTTGTGGATACTTTACTTGTGACCCAATATATGGTCTATTTTTGAATATGTCTTATGAGCATTTGAGTAGAATGTATATTCCCTGGCTTTGGGGTGAAGTGTTCTGAAGATGTCTATTAAGTCCATCTGATCTAGTGAGTCATTTAGGATTGCTGTATCTTTGCTGATTGTTTGTCTAGAGGGCTTATCCAGTGTTGTCAGTGGTGTATTAAAGTCCCCTACTATGATTGTATTGTTGTCGATCTCTCCATTGATATCTTCCAGGAGTTTTTTTATGAATTTGGGTGCTCCTGCATTGGGCGCATATATGTTTACCAGAGTTATATCTTCTTGTTGTATTGATCCCTTTAGTATTATGAAGTGGCCTTCCTTATCTCTTGTTATGGCCTTCACTTTGAGGTCTATTTTGTCCGATATAAGTATTGCTACCCCAGCTTTCTTTTCCTTTCCATTTGCCTGAGAGATATTTTTCCATCCTTTCACTTTCAGTCTGTGTGAGTTCCTTCTAATGAGGTGGGTTTCTTGTAGACAGCAGATGTATGGGTCATGTTTTTTTATCCATTCAGCCACTCGATGTCTTTTGTTTGGAGCATTTAGTCCGTTTACGTTTAAAGTTATTATTGAAAGGTACTTGTTTGTAGCCATTTCTTTTTTTGTGTGGCTGTTTTCTTTCTGAGCTTTTTATTTCTTCTTTTTACACCAGTCCCTTTAGCATTCCTTGCATTGCTGGCTTGGTGGTGAAAAACTCCCTTAGCCTTTTTTTGCCTGTGAAGCTTCTTATTTCCCCTTCAAGTTTGAATGATAGCCTTGCTGGATAGAGTATTCTTGGATTCAGTCCTTTGCTTTGCATCACTTTGTAAATTTCTGTCCATTCTTTTCTGGCCTGATGTGTTTCTGTTGAGAAATCATTTGACAATCTAATGGGAGATCCCTTGTATGTAACTTTCTGTCTCTCTCTTGCAGCCTGTAAGATTCTCTCTTTGTCCTGAACATTTGCCATAGTAATTATGATGTGTCTTGGTGCGGGTCTTTTCGGGTTCACCTTGTTTGGGACTCTGTGGGCTTGTGTGACTTTTTTCTTCCCCACCTCAGGGAAGTTTTCTGATATTATTTCTTCTAATAGGTTTTCTAATCCTTGTTCATCCTTCTGTTGTTCTGGTACCTGTATTATTCGTATGTTGTTTCGTTTCATGTTGTCCCAAAGCTCCCTTAGGCTCTCCTCCTGCCTTTTAATTTTTTTCTCCAATTGCAGTTCAGTTTGGGTGTGTTTTGCTTCCTTGTCTTCTAATTCACTAATTCGGTCCTCCGCTTCTCCTAGTCTACTGTTGATACTCTCAATGGAGTTTTTCATTGCAGCTATATCACTCTTCATTTCTTCTTGGGTCTTACTTAAGTTGTTGATTTTTTCATCTGTTTCTTCTAGCTTCTTGCAGAGGTTGTCGATTTTTTCCTCCATCCGGTTTATGCACTCTAGGACCCTTATTCTGAATTCTTTTTCTGTCATGTTGCATGCCTCTGTATTACTTAGCTGCTTTTCTAGAGAGTCCTCCTTCTCTTTCCTTTGGGGGTTTCTTTGTCTACCCACGTTTGATCTCACTGACATATCTATACGTTGAGTCATTCAGTGGTTGCTCCCTTGGTGGCAGTGACTCCGTGGTCTGTGGTTGCTCTTCGGGCAGTTGCGGTAGCAGCTGCTCTTCAGTTGGCAGCAGCTCTTCTGGTGGGTGCTGTTCACAGCTGTGGTGGCTCTTCTGGCTGGTTGGGCAAGGTTTCACGTACAGCTGCTGTTCCTCAGCAGAGGGTGTGGTGCTCAGGAGGCTGCTGTTGCTTGTATCTGCTGCGTTGATTTAAAGGCACAAAATACAACACAACAAGGCACCACGTACCAGGCACTATACACAAATATATTCACGATATTAATAACCCCAAATAAAGGTGACCACCTGAATTAAGAGAATTAGGGGATAAGGAAGAAGGAAGAGAAAAAGATAAAAGAGAAAAAAGAAAAGAAAAGTAGGGACCAAAAAAAGGAGTGCAAAAATGAAATTGGGAAAAAGGAGGGGGGGGGAATAAAAGCGAGAAAAGAAAAGAAAAGAGAAAAAAAGAGCGAAAAGATAGAATGAAGTGGAAGAGGGGAGGAGACTTTTTTATATGAGGAGAATACTCCTATAGAACAGCCATTAATCCCAACAAATTCCAGCAACAGCTCCCTGGAGATGAATGCAAACTAGAAACAACCAATAATATAACGATGAAAATAGAATGGAGAACACTAATCCCAAAATAAAATAAAGAGAAAATAAAATGGCACTTGTAAAAACAATGGTAAAATGGTAGCAGTAATAATACTGGTTAAAAATAAGAAGGTAGTAATTAAAAGGGTAAAATCAGGTGATGGAAAAAAGAAGAAAGAAAAAAAAAGAAAAGAAAAAAAAGAAAAAAAATTGGTTTCTTAGTTAAAAGGTGAAAAAAGAAAAAAAAAATTGCAGTAGTGAAGGTCCTTCGGTTCTTCTATTCTTCAGTGTGGCTCGCCTTAGACCTGCCAGGTATTCAGGAGAGTGTTGAGTTTCCCTGCGATACACTGTTCCTCTGTGTTGTAAACCACAGTCCTTATTTTAAAGCAAGCCTCATTTGTTTCCCAGACTGCCTTATTTTGTGTTTAGCAAAGAGTCAGTTTGTGGGTCAGCCTCTGGGTGGCAGTGTTCTGGGGTTGGCCTCTGAGGCTATAGGGCCTCTCTGTCCAGTGGAGGTTCACTGCCCAGAGCTGGCTGCGTAATAGTTAGTTACCGGGGTTGTGTTGTTGCTGGGATTGAAAATCCCTCTATAGGCCAGACCCTGTTAACTCCCAGGGACTGATCAGGTTATTTTAATCCTTGATCTCCTACAGGGTGGAATCTGGGTGTGGCTGTGCTCCTTGCTTTGGGGCTGGGGGGATGAGACTCACTCTCTGGAGAGAATGTCTGCCCCAGACCTGGGCTTGGGGGTGTCTCAGCACTCAATTCGCTGCCACCTCTCCCGGCCCCCCTTCTCTCCTCAGTCTCTCCCCAGATTCCACTCCTCCGCACACTCTTCCTCTCTTCAGCACAGGTGAGTGTCTGTATCCAAAATGTCCCATGAACAGGATTCAGTAAAAACAAACAAACAAACGCTGGCCGCGGAAATGGGAAAGGCTTGGTTTCTGTAAGCTTCTTCTCTTACCGGGACTGCATGGTCTGGTCAGCTCTTCAGGCTGCCCCCTTTAGGCTCAGTCCTCTGTGATCACAGAACCCAGCTCTCAATTCTCCCGGCGGCGCCAGGAATCCCGGGGTTCTCCTTTCCCCTGTCAGGGGCTGTGCCCTTCCCAAGGGACAAGGCTGTCTGCCACGTGGTCTCCCTCCGACTCTCTGGGTTCAGAGGTCTGGCAAACTTTCCTGCCCAAATCCCTGTTTTTTTTTTTACCTTTCCAGGGGAGTTCTGCTCTTCCCGGCTGCAAACCGTCTCACCAGCTGAGCAAATTCGGGGTGGATGTTACTAGTTTCAGCTGCTCACTCCATTTGCTCCGGGACACGACCTGGGATGCGTCTGCCTATACCGCCGCCATCTTGCTACTCCCATATTTTTACTTTAAAAAATGTTTAATTGTGCTAAAAAAGACATAAGATAAAACTTACCAACTCATCCATTTTTTAATGTACTGTTTAGTAGTGTTAAAGGAACATTTACCTTGTTGTGTAACCCATCTACAGAACCCTTTTCTTTTTTAAATTTTATTTTTATTGTTGGAAATATTGTAGATGTCCTCCATTTCCCCCACTCCTTTGTCCCACTCCACCCAGCTCCCACTCCACCCAAGACCTCCACCTAACTATTGTCTCTGTTCATTTGCTATACATATGTGCGTATAAGTTCTTTGGTTAATCTCTTCCTATTCCCGCCCCCACCCCCACCCCCCACCCCCACTCTGAGATCTGTCACTATGTTCCATACATCCATGCCTCTGGACCTATTTTGTGTATCAATTTATTTTGTTCATTAGATTCCACATATAAATGGCATCATGTGATACTTGTCTTTCATTGACTGGCTTATTTCTCTTGGCACAATAATTTCCAGGTCCATCCATGATGTTGCAAAGGGTAAGAGAACATCCTTTTTAAAAAATATATCTTATTGATTTCAGAAAGGAAGGGAGAAACATCAATGATAAGAGAGAATCATTAATTAGCTGCCCTGAATGCCCCCTACTGAAGATAGAGCCTGCAATCTGGGCATGTGCCCTGACTGGGAATCCAACCATGACCTCTTGGTTCATAGATTGCATATCAACCACTGAACCATGCCAGGTCTTTGCATGACTTCCTCCTTCTCATCATTCAATTTTCAGCTCAAAGATTTTCTCTTAAAAAGATGCTTTCTCTGGCCACCCTCACTCCAATTGCTTGCCATTTTGCTACTTTATCCTCATAGTCATTATCATTATTTGATGATATTTCTATTATGCTTATGTGCTTACTTCTGTCTATCCTTCTACCCTGATATAATGTAAATCTTAAAATATCAGGAACCATACTTTTTCCATTCATCTTGATAGTCCCAGTATCCAACATAGGGCTTAATGTTTGCTAAGTGAATAAGTAATTAAAAACTCAATATTTACCAAAATGAACTTTCCACATCACGAGCTATTGTATTTTTTTTTTTTTGACACAGAGAATGGAAAGGAAGATGGGTGGTGAATAGAACTCTGAAGAGAGAAATAATTAGGAATTTCAGAGCTTGATCATGACTGTTCTATAGAGCAACAGTACCAAAATTTCCAGGAGTCCATAAAGAATATAAATCAGTGCTGTGAATGGGACCTAGGCAGCCATTTTCTTGGATGCTGTGGTCCAATCCATTCCTTCTTTCTTCATTTTTATACTATCATGTTCAATCCTATTTCTCTGTCTCTGTGTCTGAAATATAGATGCATCTAATAGGGACCGAATTGAGACCCAGGTAGCTATCTATTTCTTCTTTCTTGAAGTACCTTCCACATCACTATATGTGGGTCAATTCCAATTCCTCTCCCTCTTCAAATGTTTTCAGTATATGCCAGTCTATACTCTGCTGCCTGGTGTCAGCATTCCCCATTTACTCCACCCCCTCCCAAAAAAAAAACCCCACTTGGTTACCATCCCCCTCTTGGAGGCATCTGTCTTCTCTAAGCTTCTACTACCACAGTGTTCTAGCGTCTATGGCAATCTTTGAATTGTTTGCTTGAGCATGGCTCAGAGTTCCAGCCAAGCAGAGAAAGGCAACATAAGAAGGTGTGTGACAAATGACAGATTGCTGTTGAGTTGGCCCTAAGTCCTGGGGAAGCCTTTGGTGCTAAGTAAATGAAGTTTAGATTTACCTCACCTGTATCAAGGGAATTGCAACACAAAAGCACACTCATTAATGGGCAGTGCAGAGCTGAATGTCTCCCTGCATTGCACTACCTCCTTATCAGCGCTTGCTCATGCATGATAGAACAGAGGTGCTGGCCCCACTCAAACCACATAGCTCATTGTGAAGGTGATGATGTATTGGAGCTCTCTATTCTTGGAGGGACTTCAGGCCATCCACACAACTAGGGGAACAGCTAGTACACAGTGGTCTTGGTGTTCATGAAACATTTAGAGGCATTGCCTGTTGAGTAAGACTCCCTCCATGTTCTGCGTGGAGTAGGGTTCGGTATCTGAAAGAGGAGCCGCACAACAAATGAGAGAAAAAGACACGAGATAATTTTGCAATATTGGGGGACCAGGCGGCCAAGTCCTGAAGGACTTCCCCCGTGCTCAGGCCTCACCAAGCTTTTATTGATCTAGGATGCACCCATAACATAGCCCTTAGGCAGGTGACCCCCTAGTAACAAGCAGACTAGCCCACCAGCAATGATTTACATAATAATAAATGGGGGAGTAGTTTCAGCTACCACTGTCTGGACAAACAGAGGTGGCGCCTAGCTCCGAGCTTTACTAGGTCTTCAATGGCACCCAGCCTTCGCGGGGGGGGGGGGGGGGGCGGTTTCGGGGAGTTCTCTGTCTATGCTTATCAGATAGTGAAGGCAATAAACTGTTTCCCACAATTGCCTTTGGATGTAACCAGTGAAGAGAGCCTGGAGCCAGGAGGTCTTTACCCATGAATGGGTTCCTACAATCCTAGCCTTAGGGCCTTGAAGACCCATAGAAAGCCATGTTAAAGCACAGGTATATGGAGAAAATTGTTGGCATGAAGGTTGAAATCTGATTGGGGAAGACAAGCCAGGAAAATGGAAGAAATAATAGCCTAGGTTTGCAAGACCCAAGACTGAATCAATCCCTCTGAGGTTGTTTTCCCACTTTGCTTTTATGGATGCCCTTTTCGGTTTCTAGGGTTAGATGAGAGCCCTTGGAGGAGCAAGTCCTCCTGTGTGCATGTTTCTCCATGCACACAGAACCAGTGGCCATTAGTTCTCCTCTAATTTTCTCCCCCTCAATATTTGGTAGTCTTAGTGCCACACTTAGATTCATGCAATGAGCATAACTCGGTCCCTTTACTTTAGAAGGCCTCACTTTGAGGAGAAGACAGTGGAATCAAGGAGATGTGCCCACAAAGAGCCCCTTAGCCCCTTCTAGGCCACACATTAGGTACCCAGGAAGCTGGAATTCCCTACCTAAATGTCCACAAGCCCATTTCCAGAGCTTCACAAGCTCCTTTTCTGGCTCTGTCTTCCCAGGGTAACACAGATAGTTGGTGTGGGAACCTATGCCTGAAGAAGGAGCAGGAGGCAGCTGTTTGCAACTTAGGGGAAGTGGGCATGTGTGAGGTTCCTCACAGTGAGGGGTGACCACAGAGTGAGAAGAGAAGGGGAATAAGTGTAGTCTCCAAGTCACTACATTTAGATATAGAACTTAGAGTCTGAGAACTTTATCTTTGAACCTGGACTTTAGGTAGTTGTGAGGTTACATTTGTTGAGGTAGGAAGATAGGACTGTTTGTTAGTTGTAAATCTTTTAGAAGAAAGCATAGGAGAAAATCTTTCTGACTTTGGATTCAGCAAAGATGGCTTATATATGATTTTAAAAAGCAAATTCAACTTTATTGAAATTAAAAACCTATGCTCTTCAAAAACATTATTAAGAAAGTGAAGATAACCTAGTGAATTAAAGACAATATTTGCAAATATTATGTCTGATAAGAAACTTGTATCCAGAATATAAATAGAACTTTTATGATTTAATAGTAATAAGATAACCCATTAATTCAATGAAAAATTTCACATAAAATATTTATGAATGGCTAGTAAGGACATGAAAAGGTATTCAGCATCATTAGTAATTAGGGAAATATATATTAAAACAATGATATATGACTTCACATTCCCTAGGATGGCCATAATATTAAAAAATGGGAAATAATGTGTTGATGAGGGTGTGAAATTGGAACTTTCCTACATTGCAGGTGGGTATGTAAAATAGTGTACTCACTTTTGAAAACAGTTTGAGAGTTCCTCAAAATGTTAAACATAGACTTATCATATGACCCAGCAAGACCATTCCTAAGTGTATACCCAAAAGAATTGAAAATATTTGTCCAAAAGCTTGTACACAAACAGCAGCATTATTCATAATAGACAAAATGTGGAAACAACCTAAATATCTGTCAATGATGAATGAAAAAACAAAATGTTATCTTGTCATACATTTGGATATTATACCTTCATAGATAATGAAGTTCTGATGCATGCTATGACATGGATGAACCTTTGAAAACATTATGTTAAGAAAGAAGCTAGACACAAAACACAATATTGTATGATTCCATTTATTTACAACTAACAAACAGTCCTATCCTCTTATGAAAAATACAGAATAGGCAAATCCATACAGAAATAAGATAGATTAGCAATTGCTTAATTTTGGAGGAAGGTTAGGGATAACAGTGATAATGACTAACTGGAACTTTAGGTAAACAATCAGTTGGGAGGGTGTGTGGGAGGAGCTAGGGCTTATGGGAGAAGTTCTTGCACTTTCTGTCATCACAGAACCCTACAGGAAGAACTCTATGTTTATAATAAAACTAGAGGCCTGATGCATGAAATTCGTGCAAGAGTAGGTCTTCCTTCCCCCAGCTGCCAGCACCAGCTTCCCTCCGGTCGCTGGCAGGCACCTGGGACACGGGCTGGCTTCCCTCCGGCCCCAGTTTCATCCGGAAGGATGTCTGGAATGATGACCAGAAGGATGGCTGGTATAATTAGCATATCACCTTTTATTATTATAGAGTCTATGGTTCTAACTTCCTATTCCTTTAACTTCCTTTTCCTTTCTATGAATACCCCTCCATCTTGGCATACAGGCCAGAGTGTGCACGTGACATGGAAAGTACTGGGTTGTGAGCCTTTCCTTTTTCCCAAATAAATACTTTTTGGTCACAAAACACCTAGTCAATATTATTTTTCAGTTGATGATGAGTGGTGACCAAATGGGCCCAAGAGATCTTTTTGTGGTGGAAGAAAGGTTCTAAAATTGGAGAGGGGCAATGGTTACACAAATATAAATGTACTAAGAATCATAGACTTGTGCATTTAAAATGAATGAATTTTATAGTATTTAAATTATATCTCAATGAAACTGTTAAAACAAACAAATAAACCCTGAGACTGTATGTCCTGAACTAAGTCCAAGAGACATGGTAAAACTTAGGAACAGAGAGGCCTTGCTATCAAGCAGTTCACAATGTAGAATCTCCAATTCTAATGCTAATTTCATTTTTGGTCTCTGTTTATTGCCCAGGGAAACTAGATTTCTTCTTCTTCTTTTAAAAAAAATCTTTACTAGTGGCCTGGTGCATGAATTAATGCACATTTAAAGGAAATTAATTAGAAGGTGGCGGGTGGGGCAGGACTGGGAAAGACAGGCTGGACATGCCCTGGAGCTAACCTTCCGTGGTCCCTCCCTAGTCAGCTGCACCTGGGGTGGCACCATAGCTTGAAGGGCGTCTGTGGAGTGAGCGGGGTCCCTCCAGCAGGTGAGGTCCCTCGGCCTGGCCTGCGGGGATCAGGCCAAAACTGGCTCTTAAACATCCCCCGAGGGGTCCCAGAATGCAAGAGGGCACTCTGCAAAGTTTCTGTCAAACAGGGTGTGGAACGCAAATGCAAGTGTGCAGTAAACCAGATTCTGGGCTGACAGTGCCCCAGCAACAACATAACCCATGGCCGAAGGTAGAATCATGTGGCCCCACGAGGATGTGGCCTGCTCTCTGGTTTCAGGGTGCATCACCCAAGAACTGCCACTGCCAAGTCACTGCAGCTCGGCAGCTCTTGCATTGAGTGTATTTCCCCTGGTGGTCAGTGTGTGTCATACCTACTGGCCAGTTGAATGGACGGACAGTAGGATGGTTGCTTAGCCTTTTATATATACTAGAGGCCCGGTGCACAAAAATTTGTGCACTCGGGGGGGGGGGGTCCCTCAGCCCGGCCTGTGCCCTCTCGCAGTCTGGGACCCCTCGGGAGATAACGACCTGCTGGCTTAGGCCTGCTCCCGGGTGGCAGAGGGCAGGCCTAATCCCTAGGTGCAGCCCCTGGTCGGGCTCAGAGCAGGGCCGATTGGGGAGTTGGGGCGCCGCCCCTTGTCATGCACAGAGCAGGGCCGATCAGGGGGTTGGGGCACTGCCCCCTGTCATGCACAGAGCAGGGCCCATCAGGGGGGTTGGGGCTCCATACCCTGTCATGCACAGAGCAGGGCTGATCAAGGGGTTGAGGAGCTCCCCCCTGTCATGCACAGAGCAGGGCCGATCAGGGGGTTGAGGAGCTCCCCCCTGTCATGCACAGAGCAGGGCCGATCAGGGGGTTGAGGAGCTCCCCCCTGTCACTCACAGAGTACGGCCGATCAGGGGGTTGAGGAGCTCCCCCCTGTCACTCACAGAGTAGGGCCCATCAGGGGGTTGGGGAGCTCCCCGCTGTCACGCACAGAGCAGGGCCGATAGGGGAGTTGGGGCACCGCCCCCTGTCACACACAGAGCAGGGCGGATCAGGGGGTTGGGGCGCCACCCTCTTATCACCCACAGAGCAGGGCCTATCAGGGGGTTGGGGCGCCACCACTGTCACACTCAGGGCAGGGCCGATGGGGAGGTTATGGCTCTACCCTGTCACACACAGAGCAGGGCCCGTGGGGCAGGGAGTTGGGGCGCCGCACCCTGTCACACAAAGAGCCGCAGGGCGATCAGGGGGTTGGGGAGCTCCCCCCTATCAGGCACAGAGCAGGGCTGATCAGGGGGTTGGGGCGCCTTCCCCTGTCACGAACAGAGAAGGGTGGATAAGGAGGTTGTGGCCCTGCCTCCTGTCACACACAGAGCTGCAGGGTGATCAGGGGGTTTGGGCGCTGCCCCCTGTCATGCTGATCCCGGTGCCGGGAGGCCTCACGGCTCCGCTGATCCTGGTGCTGGGAGGCCTCGCTGCTCTGCTGGTTCCGGTGCTGGGAGGCATATTACCCTTTTACTATATAGAATAGAGGCCTGGTGCATGGGTGGGGGCTGGCTGGTTTGCCCTGAAGGGTGTCTTGGAGGAGGGTGGGGGTCCCCACTGGGGTGCCTGGCCAGCCTGGATGAGAGGATGATGGCTGTTTGCAGCTGGTCACACCCCCTTCAGGGTTGGGGTCCCCACTGGGGTGCCTGGCCAGCCTGGATGAGGGAATGATGGCTGTTTGCAGCTGGTCACACCCCCTTAATTGTGGGGATCCCCACTGGGGTGCCTGGCCAGTCTGGGTGAGGGGCTGAGCGCTGTTTTCAGGCTGGCGGGTGACTGAAGCTCCCAACCGCTCCTTTCTTTCTTTCTTTTTTTCATTCTGGGCCAGCTTTAGCTCTGAGGCTTGGCTCCAGCTCTGAGGCCTCGGCTGCTGAAAGCAGGTATCTGGTTTGTTTGGGTTCTATAATTGTAACACTGTTGCGGTCCTGCTCACTCCAGCTCTGAGATCCTGGCTGGCTGAAAGCAGGGATCTGCGTTTGTTCTATAATTGAAACAATGTTGCGGTCCTGCTGGCTGAAGCCTGGCTGGCTGAAAGCAGGTTTCTGGGGTTTTGTTTAGCTTCTATATTTGTAACAATGTTTATTAAACTGCAAGCTCAGAGGCTGGCAAGGCAGGCGGGGAACGTTGGCTTCCTCCGTCACTGGAGCAAGCAAGCCTCCTGTTCGCTTCAAGCTGCCTGGCTGCCGGCCGCCATCTTGGTTGGTGGTTAATTTGCATATCACCCTGGTTAGCCAATGGGAAGGGTAGCGGAGGTACGGCTAATTACCATGTTTCTCTATTATTAGATAGGATAGATTGTTGAGAAGGACACAGATGTCCTTCTTTTCCTCCCCATTGCCCCCCTCCACCCAGTTCCCGCCTCACCCCAGGCCTTCACCACCCTATTGTCTGTGTCCATAGGTAATGCATATATGCATGTAAGATCTTTGTTTAATCTCTTTCTGTCCCCCACCCCCCCTTCCCTCTGAGAATTGTCAGCCTGTTCCATTTCCATGCCTCTCATTTGATTTTATTCACCAGTTTATTCTGTTCATTAGATTTTTTATTCATTTATTTTGAATTTTAGATTCAATTGTTGATAAGTATGTATTTGTTGCTATTTTGTTGTTCATATTTTTAATCTTTTTCTTCTTACTCTTAGAGAATACCTTCAACATTTCATATAATACTGATTTGGTGGTTAGCATCTTTAGGTTTTTCTTGTCTGTGAAGCTCTTTATCTGACCTTCAATTCTAAATGATAGCCTTGCTGGGTAGAGTAATCTTGGTTGTAGGCTCTTGCTATTCATCACTTTGAATATTTCTTGCCACTCCCTTTTGGCCTGCATAGTGTCTGTAGAGAAATAAGCTGACAGTCATATGGGCACTCCCTTATAGGTAAATAACTGCTTTTCTCTTGCTGCTTTTAAGATTCTTTTTGTATTTAGCCCTTGACATTTTAATTATGACGTGTCTTGGTGTGGTTATCTTTGGGTTTATCTTGTTTGGGACTCTTTATGCTTCCTAGAATTTTAAGTCTATTTCTTTTACCAGTTAAGGCAAGTTTCCTGTCATTATTTCTTGAAGTTGTCCAAAAGACTCCTTATACTATCTTCATATTTTTAGATTCTTATTTGTTTGCTTTCTGATTGGTTGCTTTTGCTTTCTCATATTTCAAGTTGTTGATTTTATTCTCAGAATCCTCTACTCTACTGTTGAATCCCTGCCCTGTATATTATTCTTTATTTCAGTCAGTGTATGCTTAATTTCTGACTGGTCCTTTAACATTTTTTTTTTTTGGCATTCTTACTAAGATCCTTGAATGTCTCACTAAGTACCTTGGATGTTTCTAGAAGATTCTTGAGTAACCTTTTAACTGTGGTTTTGTACTCTTTATCTAATAGTTTGCTTTCTTCCATATCTTTCATTTATGACATGTTTCTTTGACTCCACATTTGGATGCTTCCCTGTATTTGTTTCTATATATTGGGTAGAGCTGCTATGTCTCCTTAAGTTGGTAGAGTGGCTTTGCATAGTAGGTGTCCTATAGGGCTCAGTGGCTCAACCTCCTCAGTCACCTGAGCTGGAAACTCTAGGTGCACCCCTTTGTGGACTGTGAGCACAGTCTTGATGTAGTTGAGACTTGATTGCTGTTGGTGTCACTGGGATTGACCAATTGGCTGTGAGTACCAGTTGTGACTACAGTGGGAGAGCTGCTGTGCAGGAGACACCCTTATGGAGCAGGACTTGCTTCAATGGGACTTTGGTGTTCACTGAGTCTGTCCCTTGAGTGTTTCTTATAGATGTGTAGAGTTGTAATCTGGTATGGTCTGACACTGACCACTGGGTACACTGGCTCTTGGGTCTCCAGGGAAGTGCAAATTCAGCCACTTCCTGAAGCCCCCAAGAAGGAACTACAGAGAGACTTGCAAATTTGTCCTCTTTGTATTGGGTTTGGAAGTGCCCAGATGAGGCCCAGCTGTGAAACAAGGCAGGCTGGTGCTGGTGCCAGGTCTTGGTCCTTTTATTGATAGGATTGGAGCTCCTTGACCCAGCTGCAGCTTGTTTGACAGGTTTTAGCCTGAGTAAGGACAGACCATTCATATGCAAAAGCTGCTGCATGCAGCTTGGGTTGGGTTTGTAAATTGGATGAGGCGGGGTCTTAGGGAATCACTAGGGTAGAGCAAATAGAAATGGTTGCCAGTCAGCCCTTTGACCCGGAGTTCCCAGCATAGGAACAATGATCTCTGTGAGCACCTCCATCTGGTAGAAAGCTGCCCCCAAGTTACTGCCCTTGATGCCAGACAATCCAGTTCCTCCTTGTTTGTGTCTTTGTCCTCCAGAGCCTCATCCTGGTGCTGGAACTCAGAGTAAGCAGGACTTTGTAAGTTCAGTTCGTGGTGCCGGCCTTTTAAGAGGAACAGCTGGGTCTCCAGCAGCCTCTGTCTCACTGAGCCCTAATCCACACTGGTTTTGAAAGCCTGTAGTTACGGGAACTTCTCTTCCCAGCCCTGGGACCCTGGGCTGGGCTTCTGGTGTGGGGCTTGGACCCCTTTCTCTTCACAGAGAGACGATCTCCCTCCTGATTAAAAAAAAGTGGTGAGTTGTCAGACCAGCCCGTTCTGCTCCTCCACAACTCCTCCCAGTCTCAGTGTGCTTTCTTCTTTACTTCTTTAGTTGTAGGACAGTGGTTCTCAACCTTGGCTGCACATTAGAATCACCTGGGAATCTTTTTAAAATCCTGATTTCTGGGCCTCATCCTCTGGAAATTCTGTTTCTTTGTTACTAATGTTGTGGCCTCACCCCATAACAAAGAAACAGAATTTCTGGAGGATGAGGCCCAGAAATCAAGATTTTAAAAAAATTCCCAGGTGATTCTAATGTGCAGCCAAGGTTGAGAACCACTGTTGTAGGACTTCCATTTAGCCAGCTTTCTGGATAATGATTATTCTGCATTTTAGTTGTTATTTTGATATGATCGTGGGAGGCGGTGAGTACAGGTGTTTACCTATGCTGCCCTATTGGTTCATCTACCTTTAGATTTCTTCTTGGTCTTTGAAATAAGCTTCGAATAGCCGCTGACTACTGAAGCTGTTACTTTTTTTAAAAAAATCCATTCTATCCCTACCTCTTTTCATCATTAAATCCACACAAACCATACACCTATTTAAAAGCAAAGATAGCAGAACTTCCACCATAATATGTAAGTAACAAGGTGCATGGTCACAGCATGGCAGCAGTATTTCTAAAATCTTGCCTTTGATTTTTGCTTTGAGTATTCAGAATATGGGGCTGGCAGTCAGGAGAATTGCATGTAAAAATGCTCAGTCTATACTGCCCCCTCCATAATGTTTATTCCTTCCCATCACCCAGAAAACCTAAGCAATCTATAGTATAATTGTATTCTGTCACCGAGTTGTCAGCAATACAATAATGCAGATCTTCCAAATGCTTAATGTAGTCCTTAGTTGTGCAGTATAGAAATTCGGGGATATGGTAGAGGGCTGGGGAGAAGCTATTTAAAAAAATGTAGATATAAAATGGAGAACATGTGCAGCCTTCTGTCAGGAGACCCTATTTTCTTTAATTCTTTGGAGTTTGTAATTAACTCCAGAGAGAACAGTTGAAAAATTAGAGTTGGGCTAAACCAAACTATTCCAGAAAGGTGAGTAGTTTAGAGAGCTTAGAGGAGATGCTCTCCTTCAAGGGCACAATGGCTGCTTCCTGCAGCCAGCAGCAGGTATTGCAGGTGGGAGAGGCATGGGGAGGATGATAAGCCTTTCTGTTAACAACATGGCGAAGTGTGGTAGCACTTGTACTGCTGTTTTAAAGCAAAAATATGCCTCCTGGGAGACTTCAACTTGTAGAAAGAAAAAATCTAACCCTCCCCCCCCCCACACACAAAAAAAAACCACATTAAGATATATTTTCTTAGGAAATTGTGTTTTTTATAGAGTAGTACTATCTACTGCATTAGTCACATGTTGCTATTTAAATCTGAATAATTAAATGAGATTAAAATTTCACTTCATCTGTCCTACTAGCCATGTTTCACATACACAATAGCCACATGTAGCTAATGGCTACCATATTGGACAATGGAGATATAGAACATTTTGATCATCACAGAAAGTTCCTTTGAACAGTGCTGTTTAACCTAGGATAATATGAAAAAACATTTTGACTGGTTCCACCTGTTTATTCCATAATCAGGGAAACAATTATCTGTTGAAGAAATATGACTTCATGAGATTAAATTTGAGCCTGTAGGCATTCTTAACATGAATATAGCTCCAGGCACTTGCTCAGACCAGGTCCTGAGCCTCAGGTTTACATAGTGTAGTTCTCAAACCTGACTGTACCTTAGAATCACATGAGAGCTTTTAAAACTCCCAATGCTCAGGCCACAAAGCTGACCAATTAAATCAGAATCTTTTCCCCCCTTTATTGAATAAGATACTACAATTGTGTCCTTATCCCCCCAATGTCCCCTCATCTCCCCAATCCTGCCCTCACCCTCACCCCATGTTGTCCACATCCATCACTTATGTTTATATGCATGCATACAAGTCCTTTGGTTGATCCTCACCCCTACCCTCCCCTGCTCTCCCTCTGAGTTTTGAGCATCTGATCAATGCTTCTCTGTCTCTACATCTGTTTTTGTTCATTGGTTTATGTTGTTCATTATAATCCACAAATAAGTGAGAGCATGTGATATTTATCTTTCTCTGACTGACTTATTTCACTTAGCATAATGCTCTCCAGCTCCATCCATGCTGTTGCAAATGGTAGGAGTTCTTTCCTTTTTACAGCAGCATAGTATTCCATTGCAAAGATGTGCCAAAGTTTTTTTTTATCCATTCATCTGCTGATGGGCACTTAGGCTGATTCCAAATCTTAGCTATTGTAAATTGTGCTGCTATGAACATAGGGATGCATATATCCTTTCTGATTGGTGTTTCTGGTTTCTTGGGATATATTCCTAGAAGTGGGATCATTGGGTCAAATGGAAGTTCCATTTTTAGTTTTTTGAGGAAACTCCATACTGTTCTCCACAGTGGCTGCACCAGTTTGCATTCCCACCAGCAGTGAACGAGGGTTCCTTTTTCTCCACATCCTCGCCAGCAATTGTCATTTGTTGATTTGTTGATGATAGCCATTCTGATAGGTGGAAGATGGTACCTCATTGTCGTTTTGATTTGCATCTCTTGGATGATTAGTGACTTTGAGCATGTTTTCATATGTCTCTAAGCCTTATGTATGTCCTCTTTCAAAAAGTGTATGTTTAGGTCCGTTGCCCGTTTTTTGATTGGGTTGTTTATCTTCCTTTTGTTAAGTTGTATGAGTTCCCTATAAATGTTGGAGATTAAACCTTTATCGGAGATATCATTGGCAAATATGTTCTCCAATGCAGTGGGTTTTCTTGTTGTTTTGTTGATGGTTTCTTTTGCTGTGAAGAAGCTTTTTATTTTGATATAGTCCCATTTGTTTATTTTCCCTTTAGTTTCCATTGCCCTAGGAGCTGTGTCAGTGAAGAAATTCCTTCGGCATATATCTGAGATTTTGCTACCTGTGGATTCCTCTAATAATCTTATGGTTTCCTGTCTTACGTTTAAGTCCTTTATCCATTTTGGGTTTATTTTTGTGTATGGTGTAAGTTGGTGGTCTAGTTTCATTTTTTTTTTTTTTGCATGTGTCTGACCAAATTTCCTAGCACCATTTATTGAAGAGACTGTCTTGACTCCATTATATGTTCTTGCCTCCTTTGTCAAATATTAATTGAGCATAATGGTTTGGATCAATTTCTGGTTCTCTATTCTATTCCATTGGTGTATATGTCTGTTCTTGTGCCAGTACCAGGCAGTTTTGAGAACAGTGGCTTTGTAATACAGCTTGATATCAGGTATTGAGATCCCTCCTACTTTGTTCTTCTTTCTCAAGATTGCAGCAGCTATTCAGGGTATTTTTTTTTATTCCAGATGAATTTTGGGGTAGTTCTTTCTAGATCTGTGAAATATTCTGTTGGTATTTTAATGGGGAGTGCATTGAATCTATAGATTGCTTTGGGTAATATAGACATTTTGATGATGTTTATTCTACCAATCCATGAACATGGTATGTTCTTCCATTTGTTTATGTCTTCCTCTATCTCTTTTTTCAATGTCCTGTAGTTTTCTGGGTAGAGGTCTTTTACCTCCTTGGTTAAGTTTATTCCTAGGTATCTTATTTTTTTTTGGTGCAATGGTAAATGAGATTTTTTTTTTTAATTTCTCTTTCTGTAAGTTCACTATTGGCATATAAAAATGCCATAGATTTCTTGGCGTTAATTTTGTATCCTGCTACATTGCCAAATTCATTTATAACATCTAATAATTTTTTTGATGGAGTATTTAGGGTTTTCTAAGTACAGTATCATGTCATCTGCGAGTAATGACAATTTTACTTCTTCTTTTTGAATTTGGATGCCTTTTATTTCTTCTTCTTGTCTGATCGCTTTGGCTAGCACTTCCAGTACTATGTTGAACAGGAGTGGTGAAAGTGGGCATCCCTGTCTTGTTCGCGTTCTTAAGGGAAATGGTTTTAGTTTTTGCCCATTGAGTATGATGTTGGCTGTAGGTTTGTCATATAAGGCTTTTATTATGTGGAGGTATGATCCCTCTATTCCCACTTTGCTGAGCGTTTTTATCAGAAAAGGGTGTTGGACTTTGTCAAATGCCTTTTCTGCATCAATCGATATGATTATGTGATTTTTGTTTCTCAATCAGTTTATGTGATGTATCACGTTTATTGATTTGTGGATATTGTACCAGCCTTGCATTCCTGGAATAAATCCCACTTGGTCATGGTGTATGATCTTTCTAATGTAATGCTGGATCCGGCTTGCTAGAATTTTGTTGAGGATTTTAGCATCTATGTTCATCAGGGATATTGGCCAGTAATTCTCTTTTTTTGTGGTGTCTTTATCTGGTTTAGGGATTAGGGTAATGCTGGCTTCATAGAAGGAGCTTGGAAGTGTGCCTTCTTTTTGAATTTTTTGGAATAGTCTGAGAAGGATTGGCTTTAGTTCTTATTTGAATGTTTGGTAAAACTCCCCTGTGAAGCCATCTGGTCCAGGGTTTTTGTTTGCTGTAAGCTTTTTGATTACTGTTTCAATTTCATCAATAGTTATTGGCCTATTCAGGTTTTTTGATTCTTCCTGATTGAGTTTTGGATGCTTGTATTTTTCTAGGAATGTGTCCATTTCATCGAGGTTGTCCAGTTTGTTGGAGGAGAGTTGTTCATAGTATTTTTTGACAATCCTTTGTATATCAGTAGGGTCAGTTGTTGCTTCACCTCTTTCATTTCTGATTTTGTTTATTTGGGTCCTCTCTCTTTGTTTCTTGGTGAGCCTGGCCAGAGGTTCATCAGTCTTGTAAATCCTTTCAAAGAACCAGCTCTTGGTTTCATTGATCTTTTGTATTGTTTTTTTGGTCTGTATGTTGTTTATTTTTGTTCTGATCTTTATTATTTCCTTCCTTCTGGATACTGTGGGCTTTTCTTGTTGCTCTCTTTCTCTCTTTGAGTTGTAGTGTTAGATCATTTATTGTCAGTTTTTTTTTTGTTTTTTTTTTTAAGTAGGCATGTAGAGCTATGAACTTCCCTCTCAGGGCTGCTTTCACTGTGTCCCATAGATTTTGGATTGTTGTGTTTTCATTGTCATTTGTTTCCAGGATGCTTTTTATTTCTTATTTGATCTCTCTGGTAACCCAGTCATTGCTTAATAGCATGCTATTTAGCCTCCACGTGTTTGAATTTTTTTCAGTGTTTTTATTGTAGCTGATTTCTAATTTTATGCCATTGTGATCTGAGAAGATGCTTGTTATGATTTCTATTCTCTTGAATTTGAAGAGACTTTGCCTGTGTCCTTATATATGGTCTAGCTTTGAAAATGTCCCATGTGCACTGGAGAAGAATGTATATTCTGTAGCTTTGGGGTGAAATATTCTGAAGATTTCAATTAAGTCCATCTGATCTAGTGAGTCATTTAGGAATGCTGTTTCTTTGCTGATTTTTTTGTGTAGAGGATTTATCCAGTGGTGTTAGTGGGGCATTAAAGTCCCCTACTATGACTGTATTGCTATTGATCTCTCCCTTGATATCTTCCAGAAGTTGTTTTATGTATTTGGGTGCTCCTGTATTGGTTGCATATATGTTTATCAGAGTTATGTCTTCTTGTTGAATTGCTCCCTTTAGTGTTATGTAGTGGCCTTCCTTATCTCTTGTTATGGCCTTTACTTTGAGGTCTATTTTGTCAGATATAAGTATCGCAACCCCAGCTTTTTTCTCATTTCCATTTGCCTGAAAAAATTTTTTCCATACCTTCACTCTCAGTCTGTGTGAATCCTTGTTCTGAGGTGGGTCTCTTGCAGACAGCAGATATATGGGTCATGTTTTCTTATCCATTCAGCTACCCTGTGTCTTTTGATTGGAGCATTTAACCCATTTACATTTAATGTTATTATTGAAAAGTACTTGTTTGTGGTCATTTTTATTCTTTTTTTATTTTATTTATTTATTTTTTTAATTGCTTAAAGTATTACAAAGGGTATTACATATGTGTCTTTTTTTCCCCCGCCCTTGACAATCCCCTGGCCTCCCCCATCCCCCAGCGTCCCATGTCCATTGGTTATGCATATATGAATGCATACAAGTCCTTCGGTTGATCTCTTATACCCCTCCCTCCTGCCCCCCAACTTTCCCCGGCCTTCCCGCTGCAGTTTGACAATCTGTTTGAGGCAGCTCTGCCTCTGTATCTATTACTGTTCAAAAGTTTATAATGGTCTCTATTATCCATGAATGAGTGAGATCATGTGGTATTTTTCCTTCATTGACTGGCTTATTTCACTTAGCATAATGCTCTCCAGTTCTATCCATGCCGTTGCAAATGGTAGGAGTTCCTTCTTTTTTACAGTAGCATAGTATTCCATCGTGTAGATGTACCACAGTTTTCTAATCCATTCATCTACTTAATGTTTGTGTTTCTTCTTGTCTTTCCGTTTCTTCTTTTTACAGCAGTCCCTTTAGCATTTCTTGTATTGCTGGTTTGGTGGTAATAAACTCTCTTAGCCCTTTTTTGTCTGTGAAGCTCCTGATTCCACCTTCAATTTTGAATGATAGCCTTGCTGGGTATAGTATTCTTGGATTAATTCCCTTGCTTTGCATCACTTTGCATATTTCATTCCATTCCCTTCTTGCCTGGTGTGTTTCTGTTGAGAAGTCAGCTGATATTCTAATAGGAGATCCCTTGTAGGTAACTTTCTGTCTCTCTCTGGCAGCATTTAAGATTCTGACTTTGTCGTTGGTGTTTGCCAATTTAATTATGATGTGTCTTGGTGTTGGTCTTTTGGGGTTCATCTTTTTTGGCACTCTATGTGCTTCTTGGACTAGTGTAGTTTTTTTCTTGCCAATATCAGGGAAGTTTTCTGTCATTATTTCTTCAAACATGTTTTCTATTCCTTGCTTCTTCTCCTCTCCTTCTGGTACCCCCATTAAGTGAATGTTGTTTTGTTTTGCATTGTCCCAAAGCTCCCTTAGGCTCTCCTCTTGCTTTTTAAGTTTTTTTTTCCAGTTGCTCCCGTGTTTGTGTGTTTTTTCCTACCTTGTCTTCTAATTCACTGATGCGGTCCTCAGCCTCTTCTAGTCTGCTGTTTAAGCCTTCCATTGTGTTTTTTATTGCAGCTATGTCGTTCTTCATTTCTTCTTGTTCCTTTTCATGTTGGTGACATTCTCATTCAGCTCCTTATAATTCTCATTGAGTTGTGTGTATTTGTCATCCAGCTGTTTGAGCATCCTTATAACCATTACTGTGAATTCTTTCTCTGAGAAGTTAGTAGCCTCAATTTCATTTAACTCCCTTTCTGGTGATTTCTCTTTTTCTTTCCTTTGTGGATTGCTTTGTTTTCCCATGTTTTGCTGTAATGTTTTAATTGTAGGTCTGATTGCTTTGCTACCCAGTTTCTTTAGGGTATGGTGCTACTGGTGTGATCTCTCAGGTCTCCTGGGTTTGGTAGTCTAGTGTAGCTCCCTACTTGGGCTATTTGGGTTCTCTTGATGTAGGCCTGCAAGCTGGAAAGGCACAACTGAGGTGTCTAGAAGTCAGCAGCCTTGGAGGGGGCGTTCCAATTTTCGCTGTCTTATACCCTTGGTTGAAATAACACGTGTCCCACAGGGACTCACAGTGGCACCCAGGAACCGTCTATTGAGGTGGTGGGGCTCAGGAAGCCTGCGTTCTGGCAAAGCGTGACTGTGGTGTCTAGAGTTCTGTAGTTGTGGGGTGGGTAGACCAGCTTTTGCTGCTGCCTTCGTGGTTGGATACACGTGATTCCAGCAGCAGCTCACAGAGGCACCTGTAGTGTGTTTGCCAGCAGGGTGTACTGACACACTCTGAAGGGCCCTGGCACTGAAGCCACTGGATTGTAGTGCCTGTGGGCAGGTACCCCAGAAGAGGGAATTCAGTGTTTCTACAGCCCAGCAGTTCACCCCTGTTTGTTTAAGTGCATGACCAGCAGGGCTCACAGCGGGGCCCCAGGGCTGCCTGTGGAGCAGTGGTCTTGGGAGACCTGCATGCTGGAAAAGCATGCAACTGTAGTGTCCAGAGTTCTGCAGCTGCGGGGTGGGGAAACTCAGATTTTGCTGATGCACCAGTGGTGGATAGGCTTGCGTTCCCCATGGAGGCACACAGGAGCACCCACAGTGAGTTTGCTAGCACAGGCACACTGAAGCACTCTGAAGGGCCCTGGCACGCTTTGGGCAGGTATCCAGGATGGGTGAATTCAGAATTTCTACTGCCCAGGGGAGTGCCTCCCTATTAGTCTAAGATCGGACCCAGCAGAGGCTCACTGCGGCTTCCCCAAAGTGCCCTGTGGATAGATGGGCTCAGGGGGAGTGAGCAACTGTGGCAGTGTAGTTTGCAGGCACAGTTCCCTGGCGCTGAGCTCTGATGCACTCTGAGGGGCCCTGGCGCTTAAGTTTCACAGCTGGGTGTGTGGGGGCAGTTATTCAGGCAGAGGGAAGTCAGAATTTCTACTGGGTGGCAGTGTGCCTGTGTCTGTACAAAATCACACCCAGCTGAGGCTCCCAGTGACTCCTAAGAGAAGTCTATGAAGTGGTGTGCCCTGGAGACCTGCATGCTAGAGACTTGTGAATGCGATGTTGGAGTGTTGAGTGTTTCCTTCCACGACTCGCGTGGAGTAGGGTTCGGTATCTGAAAGAGGAGCCGCACAGCAAATGAGAGAAAAAGACACGAGATAATTTTGCAATATTGGGGGACCAGGCGGCAAGTCCCGAAGGACTTCTCCTCCCTGTGCTCAGGCCTCACCAAGCTTTTATTGATCGGGGATGCACCCATAGCATAGCCCTAGGCAGGTGACCCCCTGCAACAGGCAGGGCCGGAAGCTGGTCCATCCTTGCTGCTTGACACAGTCGCTGCAGGAAAGAAACATCTGCACAGCATATGTTTCAAAGGACCTGGCGTATATAGCATACTGTTCTTAATATGTTTGCTCCCCTTAGCGCTGTGTGTTTTAACCAAGGTCACCTCTCCGAGAAAGGTTGTTTCCCCAGGTAGGAACTTTTCCCTGAAGTCAGGGAGGGGATGAAACTCCTTAACTAAGTGCCAGGCGGGTAGTTAATCACTTTAACTACAAACAATCATGCTTAAGCTACATAATCTTTACTCCCTGGAATGGAGATAAGAAATGCCCTAACCTTTGTAATAGAAATTGACAGGATTAAAATCAACTGGTATAAATACGGATGTAACAAAACAATAAACAGCAGAACCTCTCTGGAGATCGAGACCAGAACTTGGCTGGAGATCCTGGCTAGGCTGCTGATCAACTGAACGCTGTCTCCGTGTCATTCCTTCTTCGCCGACTCCGTCCACACATTTGGGGACCCCTGGACCCGCTGGGGTTGGAACCCGGCATCTGGCGCCCGAACAGGGTTTCCTTAGGTAAGTCCCCCCGTACTTGGGACGGATAGGACTGCACTGTAGGGTGCTTCAGAACCCCCCTATAGAGGATAAGTAGGGTAAGCGGGTAGTTAGTACAGAACTTAGATTGACAAGATGGGTCATACTGAGTCTAAAGAAAAAAGACTCTGTATTAATCTTTTAACGCATATGCTTACTAGCAGAATTGGAGTTGAGGTTACTCCCAGTGAGACAGAAAATTTTATAGAAGAAGTATGTCAATGGCTTCCAGAGGATGGAACTGTTAATTTAAAAACTTGGGTTGAAGTAGGAAAGCAATTAAAGAAACACCATGAATCTGAGAAGGTCCTGCCATGTTTCTTTTCCCTCTGGGATTCAATCTGTGACACCTTGGCACCAGAGGAAAAAACGGTTGAACTTTCTCAAAATTTAAATAGTCCCTCGGCTCCACCCAGAGAGGACACATCATCATTGTCTTCAGCTCAATCTAAAAGCAATTTAGCTAGGCCTACTGATCGGGAGGAGAATAAATATCATAAACATGACCATTGGTCCTTTCCAGTCAGTAGAGAGGAGAGTGGCCCTCCCATTCAAAACAGGCTCCCCAAATTAGAAAGGAAGCCTAAACCAGGTCCTGTGGCTCCTATGAGCTCCATGTCTAAATTTCAAAGGGCGATAAGAGAAGCTGAAGCTAATGGAGATCTTGAATTCTCACTCTGCTTCCCAGTTACATATGAGAATGAGTCTGTTGGGAATAGAAACCCCACCTTGGAGCCTATACCTTACAAAGTACTTACAGAATTAAAATTGGCCTGCTCTGAATATGGACCTCTAGCTCCTTACACACAAACCTTGGTAGAAACCCTAGCCAGTAAATGGATGACTCCTTATGATTGGTCACAGGTTTGTAAATCCTGTCTCTCAGGAGGCGATTACTTATGGAAAACTGAATATGATGATCTTGCTAAGAAAGCTGTAGCCACTAGCGAAAAAACCAGAAAAGGAATAACCCTAGACATGATATTAGGAGAAGGTGATTTTAACACGGCTGAGGAGCAAATGAATATGCCCACAGAGGCACTTACGAAAGTAACCAGTTGTGCAATAAGTGCCTGGAAATCCCTACCTTATACAGCAGGAAAAACAACCACCCTTACAGAGGTTAAACAGAAGGTTGAGGAACCATATCAGAATTTCCTTTCTCGCCTCATGCAGGCAGTCAAGAGAGTAATCAATAACAAAGAGGCAGCCGATATCCTAATCAAACAACTGGCTTTTGAAAATGCTAATAATACCTGTCAGGCTTTATTAAGGCTGATTCGCAGAACAGGAACTATAAATGATTTTATAAAACAGTGTGCTGATGTAAGTCCAGCATTTATACAGGGTGTAGCTATAGCTGCAGCTCTCAAAGGGGAGACATACCCTCAATATGTACAGGCTGTAGGACAAGCCAGCAATAGTACAGGTAATAAAAGAAATATGAACTGCTACTCTTGTGGCTTATCTGGGCACTTTAGCAGAGAATGCCCAAATAAAAATAATAATAATACTCAGGCCAGATGGCAAGCTCCTCGACAGCCTGGAAATACATTAGGGAATAATATTAATCCTCCAAAAACCGTTTGTCCCCGATGTCAGAAAGGATTCCATTGGGCAAAGGAATGTAGATCAAAATACCATAGAAATGGTCGGCCTTTCAACTCTACAAATAGCTCCCAAGGAGGTTATATCCCATCACCTCAATCGGGAAACTTGAGAAGGGGCCAACCCCAGGCCCCTGCAATAATAGGGGCATCAACCTTCAACCCCTTTGCAAATTTCGATCAGTCAGTGACCTCTTCAGGGCAACCCCAGGCAGTGCAGGATTGGACCTCCACTCAACCACCCATGCAGTACTAACCCCAGACTCGCCAGTAGCAGCCATTCCTACAGGAGTGTCTGGGCCACTGCCTGAGGGAACTGTAGGTTTAATATTAGGACAGAGCTCCACCTCGTTACAGGGGATCTTAGTCATCCCAGGAGTTGTTGATGCAGACTACACAGGAGAAATACAGATTTTACTTTCCCCACCCACCACAACTATACAGATTCAGCCCAACCAGAGAATTGCCCAATTAATCCTGTTACCAATACATAAAATAGGGACAGCTGTTACCCAGGAAGCTAGAGGGGCCGGAGGCTTTGGATCTAGTGATGCAGCATTTTGGATACAAGAAATCCATGCTACTAGACCTACAAAAATTTTACAAATTCAGGGAAAACCAATTGAAGGTCTATTGGATACAGCAGCAGATGTTTCCTGCATAGCAGAGAAGGATTGGCCCTCTTCATGGCCCACGTACACCACCTCCACTTCCCTAGTAGGACTAGGCAAGGCATCTAATGTAAAAAAGAGTTCTCAGATTCTAACTTGGACTGATGAAGATCAACATTCAGGAACATTCTGTCCCTATGTAATTACGACTATCCCTTTTACATTATGGGGAAGAGATACCTTGTCTCAAATGGGAGTTGTATTATATAGCCCCAGTGATAGAGTAACATCACAGATGCTAGACATGAGATTTAATCCAGGAAAGGGATTAGGAAAGGAAAGTAATACCTCACACTCCTCAACAGGATCTGTAATTGGGGCCATTGCCCTTAGGACTGCTGATCCCATAGTCTGGAAATCATCACAACCAGTATTGGTTGAGCAATGGCCCTTAACATCTGAGAAAATATCAGCAGCCCGACAATTAATTGATCAGCAATTAGCAGAGGGACATATAGAGCCATCAAATAGTCCCTGGAACACACCCATATTTGTAATAAGAAAGAAATCAGGCAAGTGGAGACTTTTGCAAGATCTAAGAGCCATAAATGCCACCATGGAAGATATGGGCTCCTTACAACCTGGATTGCCCTCCCCTGTGGCAATTCCACAGGAGTATTGTGTTGTTGTTATTGACTTACAGGATTGTTTTTTCACTATACCTCTTCACCCAGCTGATTGTCAAAGATTCGCATTCAGCATACCATCAGAAAACTTTAAACAGCCTTATCAGAGATACCAATGGAAGGTTCTCCCACAAGGGATGAAAAATAGTCCTACATTATGTCAAAAGTTTGTAGATCAGGCATTGCAAGTTATTAGAAAGAAATTTTCAGATCTATATCTTATTCATTATATGGATGATATTTTACTAGCTCATAAAGATCGGGCTACTTTACAGGAAATTCTTACTCAGACCATCCTTGCTTTAGAAGAACATGGTCTAAAAATAGCCCCAGAAAAGATTCAGACTGAACCTTCTTTTTCATACTTAGGCAGAATATTACATACCTCTACTATCACCCATCAGCCTCTACAATTAAGAAAAGATCATTTAAACACATTGAATGATTATCAGAAACTATTAGGTGATATCAACTGGGTCAGGCCATATCTAAAAATAACCACTCTTGACTTAAAACCTCTATTTGACATTTTAAAGGGAGATTCTAACCCTAAGTCTCCCCGACAATTAACTGTAGAAGGAGAAAAGGCTATAGCAAAAATAGAACAGGCCATCAATAAACAGCAACTACAGTATCTAGATTATTCCAAATCTTGGGCCTTAATTATTCTAGCCACTAAATATACTCCTACAGGATGCTTGTGGCAGGAAGGACCATTAGAATGGATACATTTACCTGTCACTCCTAGGAAGATTGTACCACCCTATCCCTCCCTAGTGGCCACTCTCATTATCAAAGGTAGACGACGCAGTATCGAACTCTTTGGAAGAGAAGTTACTGAGATAATAATACCTTATAAAAGAGAACAATTAGACACACTATTACAATTTGAAGAAGAGTGGCAAATAGCTATAGGTAACTTCCCAGGACAAATTTTACATCATTTGCCAAGATCACCTATATTGCAATTTCTCTCCCTACATCCATTTATATTTCCTATTAAATGTTCAAAAGAGCCATTATCACCTCCTGCCTCCTTAGTATTCACAGATGGCTCCTCTAATGGTAGGGCAGTAACAATCATTGACTCAATAACCCATGTTCAACAAACTCTAGAGACGTCAGCTCAGAGAACAGAGCTTTTGGCAGTTATTTATGCTTTTGAACAATTGCAACAGGTTCCCTTTAACTTGTACACTGACTCTCAATATATAGTTAAATTATTTCCTCATATTGAGACCGCCTCTCTCCCACAAGGAAGAACAGCCATTTTCTCTTTGTTAACTCAGCTACAAACTTGCATTCATAAACGAGAAAAGGCTTTCTATATTGGACATATTAGAGCTCATTCCTGCCTACCAGGACCCTTAAGCGAAGGAAATTATCAGGCGGATTTACTAACTCGCCCAGTAGTTTGTACAGCTCTAGAAGAAGCCCGGGGGTCTCATGCCATTCACCATCAAAATGCTTCTGCTCTCCGTCTATATTATCGCATATCTAGAGAAGCTGCTCGAAGTATTGTGCGTGACTGCGACCATTGTCCTACTCATTTTTCTAGCCCTGCTACTGGAGTTAATCCAAGAGGACTTAGACCCTGTGACTTATGGCAGGTGGATATTACTCATGTCCCATCTTTTGGCAAACTTTGCTATGTGCATGTTTGTATTGATACCTTTTCTCATGTTATCCTTGCTTCTGCACGTACAGGAGAAGCCTTTAAAGATGTAAGTCAACATCTATTCCAATGCTTTTCCTACCTAGGAATACCAAGGGCACTTAAAACTGACAATGGGCCTGCCTATACCTCTAGAGCTTTTAAAAACTTACGCTCTACATTCGGCATCGCACATACTACAGGAATACCCTACAATCCTCAAGGCCAAGCAATAGTAGAAAGGGCTCACCAAACTTTAAAAACACAAATTAAAAAATTACAAGAAAATGAGTTTAAATATTCCTCTCCTCATCATGTTCTACAACATGCTCAATTTGTAATTAATATACTAAATGTAGATTCTGAGGGAAATTCCCCAATGCACAGGCATTGGAACCCTGATCTAACTAAAACTAAAGCCCTCGTCAAATGGAGAGACTTGCTTACAGGAGCCTGGAAGGGACCTGATGTACTTTTAACCCAGGGGAGAGGATATGCTTGTATATTTCCACAGGACGCAGACTCACCTGTGTGGATTCCAGACCGTCTAGTCCGACCTTATGTCTCACCGCCTGCCATCTCTGCCTCATCATAGCACACCTGACCAGCGCCCGTCTGCAGCAGATGTGCAGCCCTGAGCTGGAACAATCTGTCCATTGGGAGGATCACATGTGCCTCCGTTTTGTCTTTCCACATGTCCCAGCTTTGCCCCACATCTCCTTTCCTTTTTCCTTTTTTAAAAATCTAACTACTTGTTTGCTGGTTCTTTGGCCTTTCTCCTTCTTTCCTGAACACAGTGTTTTCTAGAATCTCCCTACCCTACTGTTCCAGGAAGGGCACCTCCCTTTTATGCCGTGACTAGGGATGCTTGGTATATGCCCCATACATGGAGTTGTCTTGTGCCAAGAGCCTGACATCCTGGGCTTAGAAAGCCCAGTTCCGGGACTCTCCTTTGTCCTGTATTGGCGCCTCTTACCCTTGTGCCAAGAGGGACCCTCTTCTTACAATCCAATTGCCCATAGCTGTTGCCTGAGCTCTCTGTTCATGCTGAGGTTGAAGCCTCATGGTGGCTGGCACCATGGATCTGTCTCTGGCCCAATGGCGTAAGCTGGACCCTCTCTAGAGAAGAAATCTGAGTTCCCTATGATCAATGCCAGAGCCCCGCCAGCAGGCGAGGGAATCCAAAGGCAGTTGCTGGGCATGGAGGCCAGAGGGACATAGGCTATCAAGGAGACAAAACTGAACCTCACATCACCCTACTTGGCCCAGAGATGGCTGGTAGTCAACGACGGGTAAGACTCCACAGGGTGGGGCAACCTAAGACAGGCACAGTCGGGGGCCAGTAGGAGAAAACTTGGGGTGCAACAAAGGTGGGGCACAGACCCCCCTCCCCAATGGTGCAGGGGCTTGAACACTTGCCCCTTCTGAGGAAGGTCTCCTGTCCCCATGGCTGCTTCCTGCTTCCCATGCCCAGCTCAGATCGGGACCCAGGTAAAGACAGAGACTGGCTGACAGCAGCTGCCCTCTCACTGCAACAGGACTTGTTTCCCATTTCTACCTGGGACCACAGGGAAAGGGGAAGCTGAAGGAAAGGGCTGTGTCAGGATGCTGCCTTCTTCCCTTTCTTCTCCCTCTTTTTTCTAAACACTTCCATGCCTTGTAGTTCTTTTGCTTTCTCTTCTTTTTCTACTACCCTCCATTTTCCATATCAGCTGGATCCAGAGGGCACAGCTTACTCCTCCTCGGACATCGACACCACCATCAACCACGGCCCTGATGGACCCTTTGATGCAGCCCTTCAACTTGCTGACGCTTCGGGAAGCCTGTCGCCAGTGACGCCGCCCGCTAGCCAGACCAACAAAGACAATCAAACCAACAACTTGAGGACAGCTGAAATTCCTTGACTGAAGAGGCTGGCAACCTTCTACAGGAATGGGGCTCCTTCTGCACTCCATCCACTATGTTCATAGCTATGCTCACTATCATTGCTTGCCACTCTTCTTCCGAGACTTAAATGGCCCAATCTGAGAGGTGGCCACTGATTTGCATGCGTGATCATTTAAAAAATAAAAAAGGGGGAATTTGCCGGAAGCCGGTCCATCCTTGCTGCTTGACACAGTCGCTGCAGGAAAGAAACATCTGCACAGCATATGTTTCAAGGGGCCTGGCGTATATAGCACACTGTTCTTAATATGTTTGCTCCCCTTAGCGCTGTGTGTTTTAACCAAGGTCACCTCTCCGAGAAAGGTTGTTTCCCCAGGTAGGAACTTTTCCCTGAAGTCAGGGAGGGGATGCCTCTCCTAGAAAGGTTGTTTCCCCAGGTAGGAATTTTTCCCTGAAGTTAGGGAGGGGATGAAACTCCTTAACTAAGTGCCAGGCGGGTAGTTAATCACTACAAACAATCATGCTTAAGCTACATAATCTTTACTCCCTGGAATGGAGATAAGAAACGCCCTAACCTTTGTAATAGAAATTGACAGGATTAAAATCAACTGGTATAAACACAGATGTAACAAAACAATAAACAGCAGAACCTCTCTGGAGATCGAGACCAGAACTTGGCTGGAGATCCTGGCTAGGCTGCTGATCAACTGAACGCTGTCTCCGTGTCCTTCCTTTTTCGCCGACTCCGTCTACGCCTTTGGGGATCCCTGGACCTGCTGGGGTTGGACCCTGGCAAGGCAGACTAGCCCATCAGCAAGGATTTACATAATAATAAATGGGGGAGTAGTTTCAGCTACCACTGTCTGGACAAACAGAGGTGGCGCCTAACTCCGACCTTTGGGAGGGCTTCAAAGGCACCCAGCCTTCGGGGTGTTTCGGGGAGTGCTCTGTCTATGCTTATCAGATAGTGAAGGCAATAAACAGTTTCCCACATCTCCCCCTTATTTTTTCTTTAAAAAATAATCAAGTCCCAATTTCAATGTCCAAAATTCTGAGTCCATGTTTCAATGTCCAAAAGTTCATGTGTACACGCCAGCAATGAAATGTTGGTTCTGGATGGTGGAAAATGCAGGTCCGGTCCTTTCTGGTCTGGTCCTGGGCAACCTGCAGCGACGCACAGCTGCTGACTGCTAGCATGGCAAGGCGTCTTCACCATCTCCATCTCTGAACTGTCTCTTCTGTCTTTGTGGCTGGCTTTCTGTGATCCGTTGTTACAGGAATCCACATGGTCTTGTAGCTGTTCACTGAAAGTATACAAACATATTCTCGACCAAAGGTTAATAATTGAAATTTTACTTAGGGAATCCTTTTTATATTTGCCCAAATGGTTTTCCTTTGGCTTATTTTGACACCACATATGTTTTTCATGGGTGTCTTGCTGTTAGCATTACAAAATGAAAAAAAGAAATTTTTCTAGATGTAATTTAGTTACAGGATATTTTTCCTTACATGGTATTCTTCCACTATCCCCCTTTTTTGATTTAATTAGGAGGCTTATGGAAATTTTTTTAATGCAGTCTAGATAACTTTAAATATTAATTTTTTGCATGCAAAAAAAATTGAACCTGAACATGCTTCAGGTTCATAGCATGTTTACCATGAAATGAAAGTTTTTGTTAATACTTTTTGAATAATCACTTATTTCAAATTAGCCAAATTTAATTAATTTGAAAACTATTTTGCTGTCAAATTTAATATTTTAACAATAATCTTAATTTACACTGTGAATATTAATGAAAAGGATCACTTTACATCCTTGTGAAGGCTCTGAGCATTCCTGTTGTTTAGACATAGGGTCTGTTAGCCAAGCCTCCGTTTTTCTGGATACTGATTTCAGCTGGACCAAATCTCTTCTATTTGGTTCCTGATCTGGGCTGGGCATGGGAAGCAAGAAGCAGCCATGGGGACAGGAGACCTTCCTCAGAAAGGCCGAGTGTTCAAGCCCGTGCACCGTTCAAGCCCGTGCACCATTGGGGGGGGGGGTGAGGATCTGTGCCCCACCTTTGTTGCACCCCAAGTTTTCTCCTACTGGCCCCCAGCTGTGCCTGTCTTAGGTCGTCCCACCCTGTGGGATCTTACCCGTCGTTGACTACCAGCTATCTCTGGGCCAAGTAGGGTGATGTGAGGTTCAGTTCTGTCTCCTTGATAGCCTATGTCCCTCTGGCCTCCATGCCCAGCAACTGCCTTTGGGTCCCCTCGCCTGCTGGCGGGGCCCCGGCATTGAACATAGGGAACCCAGGTTTCTTCTCCAGAGAGGGTCCAGCTTACGCCATTGGGCAAGAGACAGATCCATGGTACCAGCTTTTCATGATCCCAGCTTGAATGGAGAGCTCAGGTAACAGCTGTAGGCAATTGGATTCCTCTTGGCAAAAAAAGTCAAGATAGGTCAATACAGAATGCTTAAGTGCCTTCCCCAAGAGGCCCTCCACACAGGGGAAAGGAATAAATCCCTTCATGTAAAACATTCAAATTCATTTGTAAATTTGTTTGGGATAAATGCACAATATACTGTTATAAAGCATCAAAAATTATTAATGAAACTTTGTAGAATAATACCATGTAGGAATATTTTTTGCTCTAGGTCATGACAACTTAATTTTAAACTGGCTGTCTCAAGGTTTGGAATAAGGAACTTAGTTAGCAAAAAAAAAGCAATTTACAGAAGCAGAGACAGTATGCTATCTAAATTACAGTTTTGGGTAAATCTAGAGTCCTTGGGTAACCTAGGTAAAACTTAGGCATGTTATCTGAATTACAGTTTTTACCTGAATTAATTGTTACCATACTTCACTTTACCATGCCCCAGGTGGTCGCTGGGCTGTTGGTTGTCTGGTTTGTCTTCCTCCTGCTGGATTACACTTAGAGAACTTTAACTTAAAAAAGAAAAACCTTTCTTTTTTACACCAAGTAACGATGTTGACTGATAGTGCCGCAAGGCCATGTATTCCAAGTCATTAAACATTTATGGTGACTGTACTTATTTTCAGATTTGGTATTTTAACAGCAAATCATTAGATTATCCTGTAAATATTAGTGGAAGATATTTCAAAATATTAAACTTTCTCCTTTTTATTAAATTTAAAATAATGTTTTTAAACAGCATTCCCTTTTGGCTTATTTGCATATACAGAGGGATCATGGGAAGCCTTCAGTAACCTTTTTAGAAGAATTTTACTTTACTAGAATTCAATTGCTTACAAAGATTAGTAAATTTAGTAAAGTTTTATGTCTGATACACGAGGTGCAAACGCTGCCCCACCTCCAGCCTAATTTAAAATGCAGCGGTGAGGAGCTTTTAAATAAAAGACATTGCTAGTTTAAGTAAAGACTTTGCTACTAATAAATCAATTTTTTCTTTTATTTGGCAGAAATTCCTTATGCAACCAAGCATATTGTATTTTGAAATATTGTACTCTGGGAAAACTGTCAAATACCATCTAATTAAAAATTTTTAACACTTAAAAACAGTTCTCAACATAATAGGATCTAGTCTTGACCATGGAATCAATTACTATTAATTTGTTTATGATATATGTATAACTGTGGTTCTACTGAGAATTTTAGATATCTTTTAAAAATGTCTCTATCTACAAGCCTTTTAAGAAATACGAGCTCTATTGTCGGCCCTTATAAAGCCAACTGCTCAAAACATTGGTCTATCATACCACTGAAATTATATTAAGACCATGATTGCTAATTTATTAAGTATTAAAAATATCTTCTTAAAATAGTATTAAATAAATCCGCGAGGCAAGCACACTTTTCAATTAATAGATTAACTTCTATCTTCTAGACTTCATACTAGGCATACTCAGATCAACATTTCAGTATTCACAATTTTCCTGCTGGGGAAGTCAAGAAACAAAACCATAGCTATTCACATGTAAACTTGACTATCAACTTCCTGGTGGTACTTGCCTCAGGGCGGGAAATTTCAAAAGCTACTTTAAATCGCCTTGGGAAGCCAGCCTTAATTAAAGGGCATAGACATCTTTTACCTGGGCTACTTAGATTTTTATAATTAATATAGTTCAATAATTCTTGAGATTCAAACCCAAATTATTATTTTAAGGCATACTCTTTAGCAAATTTTTGTAACAGAGACAATTTTACTGAATTTTCTTTTCGGCCTTGAAGTTAACTTTTTAACACCCTTCATTAGCATTTAAAAACTGTTCTTTATTATGGAAATATACCAATCTTGTTGCTAGAATCTAGCCAGCATCTTTTTTCCTTTGGGTAAAATTTGCCATTTTTCTTAGGAAATAATCAGTCTTGGGTTTTATTCTGTACATTTGGAAAGAGATTTCAGCTCAAAACTCTATCTAAATGTCCAAAATCGGACGATGCGCGCCTTAGTTCCAAGCCAGTTTCTCTTTACACGTGCACAGAAATCCCAGACGCATTTTTAAATTTTGTAAAACTTTTCAATTAAGAGAAGGAGACTTTAAATTAGAATACTGGGGAGGGGGCGTCCACACTGGATCGCCACGTGCTCCTTCTTCCCTTTCCCCACCTTCTGCTTTTGGGGGAAGTTTCAGCAAATGACTCAGATGGCGTATTTTTCCCAAAGTCATGCTTAATAGAAAACATTTTAAATTTTTCCCTATTTCGCTTTCTAAAGCAATGGCTAGCACCCAAGGTTATCTTAGCCAAAGTTTGGTTGTCATAAGATGTTCTCCAGTAATTTTTAAATAAAACATTAAGTAATCTCATTGTGGGAGAGCTTATAACTCTGCCTTTTCCTGCCACCTTTGAATCTCTCCACACCGGAGGCGGACTCAACAGCGGGGTTTCATTTCTTATGACAGATTTTAGATTCCAAATACAAATTAAAATTTTAATTTGGACAAGAAACCACATTAAGATGACCATGGCACTCTTTTTTCAGCCTGATTTTAAGTAGTACCTTTTAATATTCCAATTTCTTTATAAGTTGGCCTTTTTGCACAGGTGATTCTATTAACGGCAAATTAAACATATCAGGATTAGGACATGGAGGTGGAGGGAGCCATGAAGGCCATTCCTCCCATTTTTCTTTTCTTTCTGTTCCTCTTAAGGAGCGGAGGGTGCAAGGGGAGGAGATTTATCCTCCTTGACCTCTCCTAAAGCCTCTAGGAAATGAAATGCCGTGTTCCACAAGGGGAAACAATTTTTGGCAAGTTCTGATTAACTTTTTGGCAAACTTTTAAGATCTAATGTACCTTTTTTAAGAAACCAAGGGTTATGTTCTATAATAACATGCAAAAACTGTAAAAGATTACCTTCTAAAATTTTAATACTTTAAACATGTAAATCAAAAGTCTATAATAAAGTTTCTTACTTTTTTAAAAGCCAAATATACCATTTTAAAGCCGAATCTACTTTCTTAAAGCCAAATCCTTCCCCGTTTGTTAGCCTGGTTAAGAAAACATTCCCAGTTACTTACAGACCCGGGCTTCTGTAGTTGATCCTGGGCATTGCTTGCGGTGGAATCCCCCTCACCTTTTTTCGGTGAGTTTTCCACACCTTTTCGGTGTAAACTTCCTTTTCTCGCTCCAGCGAGACCTGCACTTCCAGATTACCCGTTGGGCGCCAGATGTTGAGTGTTTCCTTCCACGACTCGCGTGGAGTAGGGTTCGGTATCTGAAAGAGGAGCCACACAGCAAATGAGAGAAAAAGACACGAGATAATTTTGCAATATTGGGGGACCAGGCGGCAAGTCCCGAAGGACTTCTCCTCCCTGTGCTCAGGCCTCACCAAGCTTTTATTCATCTGGGATGCACCCATAGCATAGCCCTAGGCAGGTGACCCCCTGTAACAGGCAGACTAGCCCATCAGCAAGGATTTACATAATAATAAATGGGGGAGTAGTTTCAGCTACCACTGTCTGGACAAACAGAGGTGGCGCCTAACTCCGACCTTTGGGAGGGCTTCAAAGGCACCCAGCCTTGGGGGGGGGGGTGTTTCGGGGAGTGCTCTGTCTATGCTTATCAGATAGTGAAGGCAATAAACAGTTTCCCACATTGGAGGTCTTCCGCTGGGGAGGGGGAGGCTGCACTTACTGCTGCAGGCGTCATGGTGCTCCTTTGGCCATGGAGGTCCCGGGTAGGGCAGCAGGATTTTGGTTGGAGTGGCTGCCAGGTCGCGGGCAGTGTCCAAGCCTGTCTGGGTGGTGGTGCTGCTGAGTTCATAGAAGAGGCCACTCTCCCCTTTAAGATGGCCTGGGCTCTGTGCCCGAGTCCAGCAGTCTGGGGAGTGCCGCAGTGGTGGTAGTCTCTCCGTGTCTCAGAGAGCCTGGTCTGTTAGCCTCTGCTGCTCCTGCCAGATTTAACTGTCCCTCACTCACTCACACACACACCACACACATCTACACACTCTCCTTTCATGCCCTCACGAACTCACTTCCTATCCCTCACCTCCATCCTGCCAGCCGCCATCTTTTTTCCTCCTAAATCAGAATCTTTGATGAGTAGGATCAGGCTTAAAGATTAAAAAAATAAAATGTACTTTAAGATAAATTTAGTTTCACAGAAAAATTGCAAAGATATTACAGAGTTCCTACATATCATAGACTCAGTTTCCCATATTATTAACATCTTACATTAGTATGGTATATTTGTCACATTTAATAAACCAGTATTGATACACTATAATTATTAAGGTCCATACTTCATTTAGATTTTCTTATTTTTTACTTAATGTCCTTTTTCTGTTCCAGGATCCCATTCAGGATAGATACCACATTACATTTAGTTGTCATGTCATCTGAGGCTCCTCTGGAATATGATGGTTTCTCAGACTTTCCTTGTTCTTGATGACCTTGACAGTTTTGAGGAGTACATTCTATTTTGTAGAATGGCCCTCAGTTGTGATTTGTTTGATGTTTTTCTCATGAACAGACTGAGGTTATGAGTTTCGGATGGAAGATCACAGAAGCAAAATGCCATTCCCATAACATTATATCAAGAGTAGGTACAAACTACCAATACTGTTATTGGTGGGGTACTCTCTCTATCCCCATCTGTTGCCAGTGGAAGTGGAGCTCTTCAGGTGCCATGGGAAAAGGATTTTTCTGAGGCCCCTACAGAAGGATGAAGTATGATGGAAAGCTTTATTGCTGAGGTAACATTAAGGGGGTTCCCCTCCAATATCCCATCTTCCTGCCATGGAAAAAGTCCAGCTGTGTCTTCAGCAGTGGAAGAATTAAAGCCACTGCCCACAGTTTCCACTCCATATTAAAGCGAAGTCCAACCCAGCATCTGGCTAGCTTACTTGTATTACCAGCTGTAGTCCATTGCATGTAGGGTCCGCATGGCCATGGACCATGTGGCTGCTTAGGCCACCTGGCAGTCAAGTGTGGGTCATGAAGCAAGCTAGTGCAAGGAAGCAGGAGCAAAGCAAGAGGAACAAGAGGAGAACTTTTTGTCTTGGGGTTATAACTAGGAGCTAACCAATTAAGCCTTCAGGATTTAGCACACTTGTAGTGGCTCCACCCCTCTAGCCAATTACCTTTTTCCCAGGTTAGACTGACAGGCAACCACCCTTCCTACATCACCCCAACTTCACTGCACATGTGCCAATCTCTCCCATTCCCCCAGTGATCTTCAGGGAATAGACCAGTGGTTCCCTGTGAGGGATGTCGAACTGCAGCTTCCTGATGATGCTGCCCAGCTGGCCATGTTTATAATGTCTGGCCTCCTCTTTGCTTTCTTCCTATTATTAATAATATTAGTTAGCTAGTTATGATAGTAACAATAAGACACATCATTATTGATGTTTACCTGGTTGAGATGATCATGTGGGGTTTTTCCCATGTATCCTGTTTGTGTGATGTATTATATTGATTGACTTTCATATGTTGAACCATAATATCCTTTTAATGGTCTTATAATATACTAGTAGCCCGGTGCATGAAATTCGTGCGCTAAGGTGGTGGTGGGGGGAGGGGCCCCTCAGTCTGGCCTTCACCCTCTCCAATCTGAGACCCCTCAGGGAATGTCCAACTACCTGTTTGTGCCTACACTTTTAACAGATAACAGCTCCATTGTTTCTTTCTTATGCTTAAAACCATTGGAATTAGTAGGTATTCAAAGTGTGTATACATTTTGGGGGGACACCCTGTATATCTCTAGTCAGCTGTGAAAGAAACCAATAGCAGATTTGGAACCCCCAGACAGGGAACCTCGCTCACTCCCCACATGTCTCCCCACTTCACTTTCCACCTTCGTGGGCAGCAGGAGAATCAACGTTTTCTCTCATTAATTCGGAAAAGCACGTCCTGTCACCTGCTGCCCGGCAGGAGTGCGCTAGGCCCCAAGCAAGTGAGGCTCAGTCAGGGCAGCCTTCGCTCATGGGTGCTGGCACCCAAAGTGCACATTCCTCCTCTACAGTCGCCCCGACTATCTCACTGTTTCACTGAGAGGACGGAATTCCTCTCTGCCTCTGGGTTCTTGATTTTGAACGCTGACCTAAGGCACCTCAGCGAGGGCCGCCCGCACCCACCAGGTGTGTCTGTCTGCATCTGCTCCCTCAGCACCTGCATTAACACCCTAGAGGTGATCTCGTAGCTGCACTGGTCCGTGGGAACAGGGCATCACCACTCCGCCCTCTCACTGTCATCTCACAGGCGCCCACCCTCAGCACTCAGAACACCCAGACACTCTCCAAAGGACCTGAGTGCATCAGAGGGGATGTGTGCACATCCTGTGGGGGTGTTAGGCATGCCGGGTTGATGGAAGTGCGGTGGAGAGGCGGGGGGAACTTGTGCACGCCTTGGTTTGCAACTGTTGCAGGCGCGGGAGGGTGACAGTGTGCTGGGGGATGTTCGCATGCCAGGGGGAGATGTGCACACCGGAGGTCTCTGGCTTTGCAGATCCACAAACCCCCGTGGTGTGGCCAGGAGGACGTCAGTCTGGCCCGCCAAGGTGGCTGTCCCTGTGATCCTGCACCTTCTAGGCCAGGAGGCGGGACTTGCGCAGCCACTCCTGGGCGCTGATGGCCTGCAGGTGCTACTTCAGCTCAGCCTGCAGGCTCCACTTGGTGCACTCACAGCTGTCACCACCATGTGTGGAGTAGCCCTCCTCCGGCCTGCCTCCCTTGTCCAGAGGCTCTCTGAGCTGCTCACCTGCCCAGAGTGACTGGGGCTGGGCGGAAGCCAGGTGTCCTGCCCTGCCCAACCCCGGCCGATCTGCCCCTGTGCGAGCTACCGCCTCACCGGGAAGGGTCACGGATCCGGGTCCCGGGACTGCAGACAGCCTCAAGCGCTGCCCCCCACCCAGCAGGTCATAGATCCGGGTCCCAGGACCACTGACAGCCTCAAGCGCTGCCCCCCGCCCGCCAGGTCACGGATCTGGGTCCAGACTGCGGATAGCCTCAAGGACTGCCCCCGGCTTGCCAGGTCACGAATCCGGGTCCCAGACCGCGGACAGCCTCAAGTGCTGCCCCCCCGCCTGCCAGGTCACGGATCCGGGTCCCAGACCGCATACAGACTCAAGTGCTGCCGCCCTGCCTGCCAGGTCACGGATCCAGGTCGCAGGACCGCGGACAGCCTCCCGCGCTGCCCCCCGCCTGGCAGGGTCACAGATCTGGGTCCCAGACTGTGGACAGCCTCAAGCACTGCCCCCTGCCTGGCAGGGTCACAGATCTGGGTCCTGGACCATGGACAGCCTTGCCTGCAGCCGCCTGCCTTCAGTATGCAAATTAGCCACCATCTTGTTGCTTTAGCATGGGGGTCCCCACTGGGATGCCTGGCCAGTCTGGGTGAGGGGATGATGGCTGTTTGCAGCTGGTCACACCCCCTTCAGGGTGGGGGTCCCCACTGGGGTGCCTGGCCAGTCTGGGTGAGGGGCTGAGGGCCGTTTTCAGGCTGGCAGGTGACTGAAGCTCCCAACTTCTCCGTTTTTTCTTTTTCTTTTTTTAATTCTGGGATTATTTACCTTCTATGGCTGTCACTGGAGCTGAGAGCCGGCTTTAGTTCTGAGGCTCAGATCCAGCTCTGAGACCTCAGCTGCTGAAAGCAGGTATCTGGTTTGTTTGGCTTCTATAATTGAAACACTGTTGTGGTCCTGCTGGCTGAAGCCTGGCTGGCTGAAAGCACGTTTCTGGGAGTTGTTAAGGTTCTATAATTGCAACATAGTTGTTTAGACTGCAGCTCAGAGGCCCACAGCGGAAGGCTGGGAATGTTGGCTTCCTCCTTCACTGGAGCAAGCAAGCCTCCTGTTCGCTTCAGCTGCCTGGCTGCCGGCCGCCATCTTGGTTGGCAGTTAATTTGCATATCCTGCCGATTAGCCAATGGGAAGGGTGTTGGGGTTATGGTCAATTTGCATGTTTCTCTTTTATTAGATAAGATGTAGAATTTTTAACTCTTTAATTTCTGAGATCAGTAATTTGTGTCTTCTCTCTTGTTTCCATGATCAACATGGTTAGATTTTTTAAATCAATGTTATCAACTGAGTAAATGAATCAGATTTTGACTTTATTGGTTTTCCTTGTTGTTTTTGTTTTCTATTTCAATAATTCTGCTCTGATCTTTAATATTTTAAATTGTATGCTTAGTTTGGGTTTCATTTACTCTTTTTCTAGTTCTTTAATTTACAGTCCAAGTTTATTGATATGTCATCTTTCTTCTTTTCTAACAGAGATACATAATGCAATACATCTTTTCTAAGTACTCCTTTAGCTGCATCCTACAAATTTTGATATGTTGTGTTTTCATTTTCATTTAGTTTAACGTATTTTTAAATTTCTATTTTGAGTTCTTTATATAGTAAGTTATTTACATGCATTTTACTTAGTTTACAAATGTTAGATTTTTCAGATATATTTCTTTTATTGATTTCTACTTTAACTTTGTAGTGGTCAGAGAAAATACTTTATGTAACTTAAATCCTCTTAAATTTAATGTGACCTGTGTTAAGGCTCACAATATGACTTATCATGGTAAGTGTTCCATTTACATTAGAAAAAAAAGTGTATTTTGCTATGTCAATTAGGTCCAATAGATTATTTTTGTTCAGGTCTTTTATAGCATTGCTGATTTGATGTCCATACTTTCTATTAATTATTGAGAGAAGAATATTTTAATCTCCAATTGTAATGATGAATTTTTGAGTTCATTTTGGCTTTTTTTTTTAGTTTTTGAATCAGTTAAAAAGTGTTATGTTTGCCGAGACCGGTTTGGCTCAGTGGATAGAGTGTCGGCCTGCGGACTGAGGGGTCCCAGGTTCGATTCCGGTCAAGAGCATGTACCTGGGTTGCGGGCACATCCCCAGTGGGAGATGTGCAGGAGGCAGCTGATCGATGATTCTCTCTCATCGATGTTTCTAACTCTCTATCTCTCTCCCTTCCTCTCTGTAAAAAATCAATAAAATATATATTAAAATAAAAGTGTTATGTTTTATTGATAATTCGGCACCTTTAACATTATACAATGATCATTACCTTTAGTGATATTCTTTTCTATGAAATATTCTTTATTTGATATTAATGTAACTATTCCAGCTTTCTTTGAAGTAGTGTCAGCCTGGAATATTATTTTTAAAATCTATTTCTACTGATTTCCGAGAGGAAGGGAGAGGGAGAGAGAGATAGAAACATCGATGATGAGAGAGAATCATTGGTTGGCTGCCTCCTCTACACCCCCCCAATGGGGATGGAGCCCCCAACCTGACCAGGAATCGAACTGTGACCTCCTGGTTCATAGGTTGATGCCCAACCACTGAGCCATGCCAGTTGGGCTAGAATATCATTTTTTATGCTTTTATTTTTTAGCCTGTTTGTGGCTTTCTTATAGGCATTATGTAGTTAGATTTTGTTTTTTTAAGCCAATCTGATAATCTCTGCCTTTTGGGTGTGGCATTTAGACTGTTTACATGTAATCTGATTATTAGTATGGTTGAGTTTAAGTCTGTAATCTTGCAATGTGTTTTCTATTTGTCCCATATGTTTTCTGTTTCTCTCCTGACAATTTTTTGAATTTACTGAGTGTTTTATTAGTGATTCCATTTTATCTCCTTTGTTGGCTTATTAGCTATAAATCTTAGTTTTATTATTTAGCAATACTCTAAGATTTATAATATACATCTTTTACTTATCAAAATCTGTTTTCAACTGACACTATACTGCTTCACATAAATTATAAGAACCATACAACAATATACTTCACTTTCTTCCCTCCTGACCTTTGTGCTATCATTTTTTTTGAAATTTCTTTTTTAAATTAAATCTTTGTTGTTCAGATTATTACAGTTGTTCCTCTTTCCCCCCGCAACTCCCCTCCACCCAGTTCCAACCCCACCCTCCACCCTCAATCCCCACCCACTGTCCTCATCCATAGGTGCACGATTTTTGTTCAGTCTCTTCCTGCATCCCCCACACCCCTTTCCCCCCCAAGAATAGTCAGTTCATTCCCTTTCTATGCCCATGATTCTATTATAACCACCAGTTCATTCTGTTCATCAGATTATTTATTCACTTGATTTTTAGATTCACTTGTTGATAGATGTGTATTTGTTGTTCATAATTTGTATCTTTACCTTTTTCTTCTTCTTCCTCTTCTTAAAAGATACCTTTCAGCATTTCATATAATACTGGTTTGGTAGTGATGAGCTCCTTTAGCTTTTTCTTATCTGTGTAGCTCTTTATCTGACCTTCAATTCTGAATGATAGCTTTGCTAAATAAAGTAATCTTGGTTGTAAGTTCTTGGCATTCATCACTTTGAATATTTCTTGCCACTCCCTTCTGGCCTGCAAAGTTTCTGTTGAGAAATCAGCTGACAGTCGTATGGGTACTCCCTTGTAGGTAACTGATTTTCTTTTTCTTGCTGCTTTTAGGATTCTCTCTTTGTCTTTTGCTCTTGGCATTTTAATTATGATGTGTCTTGGTGTGGTCCTCTTTGGATTCCTTTTGTTTGGGGTTCTCTGCGCTTCCTGGACTTGGAAGTCTATTTCTTTCACCAGGTAGGGGAAGTTTTCTGTCATTATTTCTTCAAATCGGTTTTCAATATCTTGCTCTTTCTCTTCTTCTGGCACCCCTATAATTCGGATGTTGGTACGCTTGAAGCTGTCCCAGAGGCTCCTTACACTATCTTCGTATTTTTGGATTCTTTTTTCATTTTGCTTTACTGGTTGGGTGTTTTTTGCTTCTTTGTATTTCAAATCGTTGACTTGATTCTTGCGATCCTCTAGTCTGCTGTTGGGAGTCTGTATAATATCCTCTATTTCAGTCAGTGTATGCTTAATTTCCAGTTGGTCCGGTATCATAACATTGAGGGTCTTACTAGATTTCTTGAGGATCTCACTACATTTATCGGCAGTCTCACCAGTCTTTTCGAGGGTCTTACTAAATTTATTGGCGGCTTCTAGAGAGCTCTTGGAAAACCTTAAAAGTGTGGTTTTGAACTCTATATCCAGTAGTTTGCTTTCCTCCATTTCTGTCATTTGTGTCCTGTTGCTTTGTCTCCACATTTTTTATGCTTTCCTGTGTGGATAAAGTGGTTTTCTGTGCTAAGTGTCCTCTACAGTCCAGTGGTTCAGCCTCCCCAATTACCTGAGGAGGACACTCTTGGTGCATCCCTTTGTGGTCTTTGTGCACAGCCTTGTTGTAGTTAAGCCTTGATTGTTGTAGTTAACACTGGGAGGGAATGACCTCCAGGACAATTGGCTGTGAGAATCAGCTGTGTCTGCAGTGGGAGAACTTCTGTGCTGGAGCCACCCCTCCGGGGCAAGATTTGCTTCAGTGGGGTTTGGTGCTCACTGGGTCTGCCCCCTGAGTGTGTCCTTTAAAGGTCCGAGGAGCTGCAAACTGGATGGTCCCACTCTGACCTCTGGGTTTCCTGGCTCCTGGATCTCTAGGGAGGTGCTAACCTAGCCTTTGCCTGAGGCTACCCAGCAAAAGCCTCCATGCAGGGCTTGGGTGGGGCGGGGTAGGTCCCATGGGATCCACAGGGCGGATTGAGCAGTTATGGCTGCTCTCAGTCCTGCCCTCAGAGGCTCTGCTTCTCAGTGTCCCAGTAATCGCTGCAAGATTAAGCTCCTTGATTAAGCTCTCTTGGATTACCTCCAAGAGAAAGCTGCCCTCGAGTTCCAACCGATGCCAGACAGTCCCGCTTCTCCCGTATGAGTCTGGGTCCCCAGAGACTCACTCGGAACTGGAGCTCAGAACCTGAGACTCCCTCCCAATTGAAAAAGACAACCATGCCCTCAGCCGCCAGCCCACTCTGCATGCACCTCCACACCTTAATATTTTACTTCCACAACACTCCTCCTCTGGGTCTCGGTATGCTTTTCTCTTTCCTTCTAGTTGTAGAATTTCCACTCAGCCAGCCTTCCCATGGTTCTGGATGATGTCCGTTCTGTCTTTTAGTTCTATTTTTGAAGTGGTTGTGCGAGGCAGCAAACTCCAGTGTTTACCTATGCCGCAATCTTGGTTTCTCTCTGTGCTATCGTTTTCATACATTTTACTTTTACTACATTATAAATCTTCAGTATACTGTTGTATTTTAAAAGGTACATTATCTATTTCTAAAAATATGTCTATTTATATTGTTGACAGTATTACAGATGTCTTCCATTTTCCTCCCCTTTATCCCATTCCACCTAACCCCTACCCAGAGAGGCCTTCACCGCACTATTGTCTGTGTCCATGGGCTATGCATATAAGTTATTTGGTTTACCTCTTCTCATCCTTTGAGATTACATGGATGGATCTGGAGACTATAATGCTAAGTCAAATAAGCCAATAAGAGAAAGACAAATATCACTTGATCTCACTTATTTGTGGAATCTAATGAACAAAATTAATTGACCAACAAACTAAGACCTGAGGCTTAGAGGCATGGATCAGACTGCCATTATATTTTTGCCAACTTCATTAAGATACTAGAGGCCTGGTGCACAAAAATTTGTGCACTCAGTGGGGAGAGGGGTCCCTCAGGCCGGCCTGTGCCCTCTTGCAGTCTGGGACCCCTCGGGAGATAACGACCTGCTGGCTTAGGCCTGCTCCCGGGTGGCAGAGGGCAGGCCCAATCCCTAGGTGCAGCCCCTGGTTGGGCTCAGAGCAGGGCCAATTGGAGAGTTGGGGCGCCACCCCCGTCATGCACAGAGCAGGGCGATCAGGAGGTTGTGATGCCACCCTCAGTCACGCTCAGGGTAGGGCTGATTGGGGGGTTGGGGCACAGCCCCCTGTCACACTCAAGGCAGGGTCGATGGGGAGGTTGTGGTGCCACCCCCTGTCACGCACAGAGCAGGGTCAATCAGGGGGTTGGGGCACTGAACCCTGTCACTCACAGAGCAGGGCCCATCAGGGGGTTGGGGTGCCATCCTCTATCACCCACAGAGCAGGGCCGATGGGGAGGATATGGCTCTACCCCGTCACACACAGAGCAGGGCCCGTGCGTGTGGGGGGGGGGGTTGGGGCGCCACACACTGTCACACACAGAGTAGGGCCGATCAGGGGGTTGGGGCGCCACACCCTGTCACACACAGAGCCGCAGGACGATCAGGGGGTTGGGGAGCTCCCCCCTATCAGGCACAGAGCAGGGCTGATCAGGGGGTTGGGGTGCCGCACCCTGTCACACACAGAGCCGCAGGGTGATCAGGGGGTTTGGGCACTGCCCCCTGTCACGCTGATCCCAGTGCTGGGAGGCCTCGAGGCTCTGCTGATCCCCATGCTGGGAGGCATATTACCCTTTTACTATATAGGGTAGAGTCCTGGTGCATGGGTGGGTGCCGGCTGGTTTGCCCTGAAGGGTGTCCTGGATCAGGGTGGGGGTCCCCACTGGGGTACCTAGCCAGCCTGGGTGAGGGGATGATGGCTGTTTGCAGCTGGTCACACACCCTTCAGGGTGGGGGTCCCCACTGGGGTGCCTGGCCAGTCTGGGTGAGGGGCTGAGGGCTGTTTTCAGGCTGGGGGTGACTGAAGCTCCCAACCGCTCCTTTTTTTCTTTTTTCTTTTTTTTTTTTATTGTGGGCCAGCTTTAGCTTTGAGACTTGGCTCCAGCTCTTAGGCCTCCGCTGCTGAAAGTAGGTTTCTGGCCTTTGCTTACAATGTTGTGATCCTGTTGGCTGAAGCCCGGCGACTAAAGCAGGTTTCTGGGGTTTTGTTTAGCTTCTATATTTGTTACATAGTTGCTTAGAGTTGCAGCTCAGAGGCCTGCAGCAGCAGGCCTGGAACGTTGGAGTCCTCCGTCACTGAAGCAAGCAAGCCTCATGTTAGTTTCAAGCTGCCTGTCTGCCGGCTGCCATCTTGGCTGGCAATTAATTTTCATATTGCCCTGATTAGCCAATGGGAAGGGTAGCGGTCGTACACCAATTACCATGTTTCTCTTTTATTAGATAGGATAATTAATATACCATACAATTTACTGATTTAAAGTATACAATTCAATTATTTTAATATATTCAGGAATTTTAATATATTCAATATTTAAAATATTTTGAGAGATATTTTAAAGCCTAATACATGGTAAATCTTGGTGAAAAGTGTCCAATGTGAACTTGAAAAGAATGTGCTTTGTGCTGTTAATGGACAGAATGTTTTATAAATGTCATTAAGTAAAGTTTGTTAATAATGTTTTTCTATTCTTCTATATTCTTACTGATTATTCTGATATAACTATATCAATTTCAGAAGGCAGAATATTGAAGTCTCCCAATGTAATTGTGGATTTGCCTGTTTTCCATTTTGTTTCTGTCAGTTGTTTCATGTATTTTGAAGTTCTGTTATTAATTTCATACATATTTAGGATTATTAGGTCTTTTTTTATTAGTTGATCCATTTATAATTATAAAATGTAAATGTCCCTAGCCTGAGTGATATTCCTTGTTCTGAAGTCTTCTGTGTCTGATGTTAATATAGCTAATCAGCTTTATTATGATTAGTGCTTACATGGTACATATTTTTCCATCTTTTTACTTTTAACCTATTTGTGTCTTCACATTTAAAGTGTATTTCTTGTATAAAACATTTAATTATTCTTAAAGTCTGATAACATCTGACAATAATTGAAGTGTTTATACCATCTACATTTCATGCAATTAGTTTGCATTTAAATATAATATAGCTATTTTCTTTTTGCTTGCACCATGTGTTCTTTGTTCATTTTTTTCTTCTTTTCCTAACTTTTGGGGTATTGTTTGAGTATTAACATTCCACTTAATTTTCTCTCTCAGCTTATTAGTTCCTCCTCTTTGTCTTATCTTTTTAGTAGTTGACCTAGTATTTGCAATATGCATCTTTATCTTGTCATGACCTACCTTCAAATAATATTGTATCCCTTAATAAATTGTAAGAACCTTACAAAAATATCCTTCTATTTTTGTTACTATTGATCTTGGTAACATTTTTGTATATTTTCCTTCTACATGTTATTTTTTCCAATTTTATTGAGAAAGAATTGACATGCATCACTGTATAAGATGTACAACCTGATGGTTTGATTTACACATTCAGTTGGCCCTTGAACAACATGGGGGTTAGGGGCACTACCCTTCCACACAGTCAACTATCCACATATAACTATAATTTACTCTCCATATATGTGGCTTTCCAACCATGGAGTTGATCCTTGAACAGTGTGGGCTTGAAATGTGTGGGTCAATTGAACTGTGAAGATCAATTTAAAAAATTCACATATAAGTGCACCACACAGTTCAATGGACTATGAAATAATTACCACAATAGGTTTAATTAACACCCATCCTTATATAGATACAATAAAAAGAAAGGAGCTATATATATGTTATCTATCAACACTGCAATGTATAGTTATTATTATTGTTTTACAGTAATAATAATTATATGTAATTTTAAAGACATTTAAACAAGTGAATACATCATTTAAATATTTTACCATATATTTAGCATTTCAAGTTCTCTTTACTTCTGTATATAGATTCACATTTTCATCTGGTATCATTTTCCTCCTGCTTGATGAAATTTCTTTAACACTTCTTGCAGGTCTGATGGCAATGATCATGTCAGATTTTGTTTTTATTTCTGAAAGATCTTTACCCTGGGTGTAAAATTCTAAGTAGACATTTTTTTCAGCACTTTAAAGTTGTTCCATTGTTTTCTGACTTGCCTTGCTTCTAATGAGAAGTTTGTTGTTATTCATGTGCATGAGTGTATGTGTATCTTGTTTCTCCCATCTGTTGCTATAATTCCAATTACATGTGTGTTAAATCAGTTTATATTGTCTTACAGGTTTCTAGGAACTAGGAACCTTGTCTTTCTTTAAGGAATGTTGGGGTTTGTCTTGTTAGTCAGGAGAGTCTTGAGTATCCCTAGGAATTGTGGAGCCCCAGTACTCAGGTGTGATTCGTGCTGATTATTTCTCTTCCAATATAATACTATCCTCTTAGTAATAACTACAGGGTATTACAATTAGTTTAGAGTCAGGAATTTCCTCTGACATCTTTCTCCTTTCAGTGTGCCTTACTAAGTAACATTAAGTTGTAAGCAATTTAAAGATGTTTCCAATTGGACACTTCCTCATCTACCAACACATTCCTTTTACTAATTTTTTGATGTGTATATGTGTTTGAGTATAGATGCTTTTCTAATAACTTAAAATTAAATTAGCAATAAATATTAACACTAGAAATTTATAAAATACAAGAAAGGAAAAAAGAAGAAGAAATAAATTATCCATATCTCCCACCCAAATCTGTAAACCATTTGATATACATATTTCTTTCATTATATATCTTTCTACCATAACTATTACTTTTTAAAAACAAAGATTAGGATTATTCTGGGCATCTATTTTGCAAACTATTTTTCCACATAATATACTATAAATGTCTTTCCATCATTTATTATTCTATTTTATTTACTTAACAGAGTACTTACTATATTTCCAGGTACTGTTCCAAGTACTTCACAAACATTAACTCATTGACTCCTCATGACATCACTACTGGTAGATATTATTAACATCTCCCTTTTCATAGATGAGAACACTGAGGCATAGAGAGGTTAAATAATTTGCCCATGATCCTACAGCTAACTTTGTAAATCTTGGAGTCAGATTCAAGCTCAAGCAGTCTAAAATATCATTTTATTTTCTGTTTATAGACAACTTAGTTTCTGGTATAATCTTCGTAATGTGTAAATCAAACCATCATGTCTTATATACTAGATTGGACATTATTATTATTATTATTATTATTATTATTATTATTTTGCTGCCTAACATCTATTTCCTTTCCTCACAGTTTCCTGATTTCTTTTTAAAGACTCTTCTCTCACTAAGTTTACTCTTGATTAAACAATAAATATGGATGGCTGCTCTCCTTCCTCCTACTGCCCTGGTAAAGCAGGGGGATGTCGTTTTCTAGGACATTGATTTGGGGTGTGTGTGTGTGGGGGGGGGGAGTGAACTTATTTGTTTCACTACAATGTCAGCTACATGAGGGCAGGGAGGGATTCTTACTGGTTTTGTTCATGGCTGTGTTTTCAGTACTCGGGACAGTTCCTGGCATACTATGGCTCAATAAATGTTTGTTGAACAAATGTATGAATATATAAGACACTTAGCACAGTGTCAGTCACAGAGCAGATGCTCAAAAATTGGAGCTATTACCACCACCATTGTGATTATTACTATTGTTATTATCTGTCTCCCCCTACTGGAATGAAAGTCCTGTGAGAATGAGGACCTCATCTATTTTGTTTACTGCTATATCCCTAGCATGTAGAACTATGCCTGGCACAGGGTAGGTACTTGTAAATATGTATTAGATAAGTGAATGAATTCCAGTGGTGGTATGTTTTTGGGTGAAGATGCTAAGTGGTCCCAGACTCTCTGGAACTCCCTAGTTCCTGGCTCTTACAATCTTGGTTCTTTAGTTTTCCTAAGATTGTATGAGCTTCCCTATAGTCTTCTAATGCACTCTTATTTTTACTTAAGTTACCCTGAATCCTTTTCTGTTGTTTATAAACAAAGATATTCAGCAGAAACATAACCTATAAGGAATATCTTTCTCAAAGCTGGAACACTATGTTGTCAATATCAGTGAAGGACCAAGGACACATGACCTGAGATGTGATCTCTGTGAGTTGTTGAAGTTGGTATTGCTATGATTACTGACTCAATTCTGTCACTATTTGATGAAATATTGGCATTTCTAGGACAGTTGAGGGGCTCATGGGGATATTAACCAGTAAGGTATTTAATGTCAAGACAATCCTAGAAAAAAGGAGCCAGATGCTTGCTTTATCTGTGTAACTTATTTGGCAAAGACTCCCAGTCTCCTGACATACTTTCTCATATACTTGGCTGTCTGTATCTATAATAATTGCACATTTATTAAGGGTAGTTTTTATCTCACCTTGAGAACAGAGATCCATGAGTTGTATTTCAGATGTGTAGTAGACTACACAATTTAGCATCAGATTACCTCAGTGTGAATATAGTCCCCAACTTATTCACTGAAGTAGTGTCAAGTCCATTCTTCAAGCAGCTTTTGTGATACAGAAATACTATGAAAGCACTTGCCAAGGTCTCAGGCTCTCTCTGTGACTGCCTCATACTTTTTTCATGGCACCATTACTGAAGGAGTTATGAAGTGCTTCATTCCCTTGATCAATGTTAGTTTGATAAGTACCACACATTTATTTTCTGTGCTTTCTAAAGTAGCTCCAAGGGGCCAAGTACAGGATCTCAGATGATCTGTAACTAGGAGAGCAGGCTGCTTCATCAAAGGCTCCTTAGTGGAAAAGTAGTTGCTAAAAATTTATTAAAAAATGCTTATTTCTATCTAGGTGAATACTTCAGTGGGCCTGTAAGTCCCTCTTCATTGTTATTATTCAGCTTAATAGTAAGCCATTTACTAGTCCCATTCCTTAAGATTATTGCCATCTGGGCTTTTAGGATTTCCTCCAAAATATTAGTGATCAATTAGTGTGCAGAAAAGATGTATAAATATGTAACAACTATATTTCCTGGGTTAAACGGGTGACATTATTTTTCTGCATTTCATCCTTTTGTGCTTCCAGAAATATAATTCCCTGAAATAAACCAAAAAAGTGCGAACTTAGTGAGTAAATAAGAGCTTTCTTTGGTGGTTTTCTAAGACTAGTGTAGGAGGAAATACCAGATTTCTTACTAGATGAGTTTGTGAGAGACACTGTTGTAATGAAGGCTTAAGGCTAAGTATGTAATTGAGCAAAGCTCACTCCAGCACTACTGTATTATCAGGATCACATAATCCTGAGTGAGTTTACAACTGCAAGACTATTAGCTAGATATTATTCCTCTAAGTACTAATAGTAGTGCATACTGCTGGACTACATCTTAGCCACACTGGGAGCAGTTATACCAAAGACACTAAACATCATATTGACCATCTTTCTGGACACTGCTGCCCATTTTAGCAATAGATGACTTGGAAGTTGTTCTTGTGTGACTAGTTAGCTGACAGCCAAATTCCTTTCTCATTTGTGCACAGAACACTTTAAAAGAGGAAGAGCTCAAGGCACTTGGGATATTCAACTTAATTATCTTGCTGCCAATCACTACAAACATTTAGTTTGTGCTATCTCAAGCTCTAGGTTTCTTAGATTTTCTTTGGCAGAACACAGATGGTGTTTCATTTCACACTTTCAATTAGTGGTCTTGCATTATGCAGAGCCTGGGAGCAGGACAAATTCAGACTGTATCACAGACCTGCAATTTTTGTAAATAGTTCTTTTCCACCCAGGAACCCATCTTCTGCAGAGGTTGCCATCTGGAGTTGAAATCATTGGTAGCAGTAGGCACTCCCATCTAAGTTTCATGGGATGGGAGGAATCTGTGGAGGAGCTCAGGGAACACTCGTTCTGGTACCCAACCCAGTGGTAAGCAGAAGACTTTGTCTCTAACATCATCACACTTAGTCTTTACTCCTCCTAACGTCCGGATACCTAGTCCATCTCCTTCAGCAAGGAAGGGCTCCATAACTGGCTGAAAGTCAGCAATGTGAAGAAGGAGAAGAAACCTGCTAAGTAAAGGTCTCAAGAAACTTTGAGTCAAGTTTATTTTTGGTTGTAATTGACAGAAACTTTCCTTCCTAGCTTAGGCATGCAAGAGAATAGCACCAGTGAATGTGTGCTCACATACAAGTGTCAACTGGAGCTCTCTCTCTCTCTCTCTCTCTCTCTCTCTCTCTCTCTCCTTTGATAATTTCTTACTGGCTCCAAAACTCTCCTATTGCAAATACATGTTCTTTACCTGGTATAGAACATGTCTTATGGTATCCCTGGATTTATAAAATTGCAGCTTGGAGACTCAAGAGAAAAAAAACATCTTTGTTCTCTTGTCATTATTCGAACATTCCTAAGCAAAGATTCTGATTTTTAACATAATCCTGGGGTTTTAGTTGACCATAACTTAGTATAAGGTGACATGCAGCTGATGAAATGTGACCATGATTAGAGCTTCATTGATACAAGCCAATGGTTTACATAGAAGTGATAGATCTAAAGTACTTTATATTTTTTATTTTTTAAATGATGATAATTGAGTTTATGAGCCCTTTGATATCTGGAAACCATGCATTATGAGGTCAGTTGAATAAGCTAAGGATTATTCATGTAGAGAAGGGAGGGCTTAACTAGGGTTGGTTGGGGGATATGAGAACTATGTTCATATGATGAAGAAGAGGAACTGAATTTACTGGCTGTTTTGGAAGGTGGAAATAACAGCAGTGCAGGTGCAGGGGGTAAGGAGTATAATGTAGTAGAAAGTTCACTGGTCTTAGAATGAGTAGATCTAGATTTGGGTCTTGTTTTTGCTTCTGTCTGAATCTCTTCCTTTTTAGAAGTGGTTCAGCTATGATTTGGATTGGTTAGGTCATAACTTGGATGAGATTTCTGTGATTGGGTGTTGGAGTCAATGGAGACAAAGGTATGGGCCAGGGTGGGGAGGCAAGTCTAAGTTCTTTACAGAGAGCTGAAGGCAAAATTCAAACCCCATTTTGAAGGTCCAGAGGCAGGCAATAGTCCCAAGGATATTAGAGCAGGAGCAGGTCAGGAATAGGTGGGTCTTGGGAAATTTGTGAAAACATGAGTAGGTGTTTGTTGCTTGCCTTTAGGTGTGTAAGGACACTCGTGGGTACATTAGTTTAGAGGGCTAGGTCAAGTAATTATCTAATATGCATAGAGATAGCCATGGGTACGCCTTAAAGGCAGAGATTATGTGCTCCTTTGTTCCTGTGTCCTCAGTGCTCATCTCAGGTCCCTGCTGCTGGTGAGGCCAAGAGGGCTCTGAGTATTAGATAAATAAGCAATGGGGCATAAGAGGGCCTACTTTGTGACCTTGGCTGACTCTCAACCTTTATCTGGGACTTAGTAGCTTCAGTTCAGAAGTAAGGGGGGTTGAAGTGATGACCCACACTTGTTTTATGAATTAAAGTAAATAAACCTTGAGTATTATATTAGAACAGAATTACCTACCAATTGGAACAGTCCACTCATGAAGCTGGCAACCTTGGCAAATAGAGGAAGTTTCAGATTTATTGTCAAGATGAGGAGGCCTAGATTCTGTACTTTTAGCTCTTATAAGTAGTAACTTATCTAAAAAGGGTGAGAGCATATCTGTTAGAAAGAGCTTTCCAGTGGCATTTGCCCCTTGGCACTTGACTGGATTATCCTATTCAGTGGAGTTGTTGCAGGAATTGGATGTTCTCTATTTAGCCACAGAAGTAAGTAATATAAACACTTTTCAAATTTTCACTGGTGATATGATTTTGTTGCTGTTGTTTTTGTCTTCTCTTTGGAAAGTGTCCATGGCTGCAACATTTGGCTATCTGAAGCTTTTGCATGCATCACAAACACCATCTGTTATAATCCGTGACACATATAGTACATGTAATTAATAGTGTTGCAGCTGTACGTAGCAGGGGAAATTGAAAGAACCACAACTTCCTTTGTTCAACTGACATGATTAATAGGGCATTTGTGGATTGTCTGAGCTTTTATGTTCATCAATGAAAGATCTCTTTTGGCTGCTCTGGAGATATGTCCTATTTGATTAGAAAATTTGCCTTAAAGAAAATAAATAACTTCTTAGCATGGTTGGGTACCCATTAAGGAGGAAGTACAACCTGAAGGCTATTTTAAAAGGCCAGAGGAGAATTCCTTGGCCAGGGAAATTTAGGTCTAGGTGCAGAATATATGGCTCTCTCTCTCTGTCTCTACCATCAATATCCTCCAGAGGGGCCCCTGGGGACACTGAAATGGCATACCCTCTCTGCCCCTCTTGCCATAATGACCTTTTGACTCCTGTTGCATTCTTAATTTTTGAACACATGATCATTGAAGCCTTCCAAGAGACAAGACAGAGTCTACTATCTAATACTATTCAAGAGAAAACTGAAGCTCAGGGAGGAAGTGACCTAACCTGCATCATAAGGGACACAACTGGGACTAGAAACCAGAGTATAGAGACTCTTGCTCTCTGTCCTGCTCCATCTTTCCTTTACTGTTGTTCTGCTGCACCAGCCCTTTAAGCTCTTGGCTTATAGGAGGCTGCAAGGACATCCTGAAGGAATAAGTTTTTGAGGGTGTTATAAGGCATACAAAATCCACACAGGTGCCAAGTATGGTGTGCATGTTGGGGCGATAGAATAAATCTTCCTGTGAATTGATGTCCATTGGTGAGTTCCAGCTTTTGGCTGCTTCTCCAGCATTATAGGATATTGCTCCTGTGAAAGGGTTTCCTACTTCTCGCAGAGATGGCTATGCATAGAGATAGCCATGGGTACTCCTTAAAGGCAGAGATTATGTGCTCCTTTGTTCCTGTGTCCTCAGTGCTCATCTCAGGTCCCTGCTGCTGGTGAGGCCAAGAGGGCTCTGAGTATTAGATAAATAAGCAATGGGGCATAAGAGGGCCTACTTTGTGCCAGGCCTTTTGCTAGCTGGGGACGAAGGATTTAACTAAGCAAGACTGAGGCAGTCTCACCCTTCATGGAAGAGTCTTGTTGGGGACATGCAGTTTAAATAAAAGCACAAAATATGATTCCAAGCTGTGATGCATACTTGCAAGGAAATGAATCTGCACAACTGTTGAGAATTGTGGATGAGGCAGCTACTCAAAACTGGGTGCTCTCACCTCTCAAAAGAGATGACAAAAATGCTGAGACAAAAAGGGTGAAAAGATAATAGTCATTCAAAAAGGTGAGTAAAGGTACTTTAGGCAAGGGATCGGCATGGGTTGTATCACATTCCCATGCCCAGAAATGTTCCTGCTGTAGATAGCTTTACCAAGGGGGTGTGAAGATATGCCCTTGACTTTTAGGGAGAGACTGGGACTCATGGTATAAGATTCAGTATGGAATGTTCAGTAACCTATGGGCATGGATGATATGGGCTATAAGCGGTGCCTCACTAGATGCTGCTTCATATGCACATTGCCCTATGGTCTGTGAGGTCCCAGAACAAATGAGGCCAAGATAATCTATTTGGGTACCTATCTCTCATTAGTTATCTAAATAACATTGTACCTGGTGCTTCTCAAGGGCCCTTTTAGCCCTAAGACCTTTAAGGACTTCAATGGTCCCTTGGACTATCTCTGTTCTGCAGCCCTTGATAATATCTCCACACTTGATTCAGGTAGGTTTAAAATCACCTAGCTAAAAAATTTGGCAATATATATTAGCAACCAAAGAATGTCCAAGAATTTCACTTTTGGAAAATATATTACAAGGAAAATAATTCAAACTATTTATATGCACATAATAGAGTTGTCCAAGTATAAAATTTGGAAGTAATACAATGGCTAACAAGAAAAGATTGGATAATTAAAAATGGTACTACTAATAATATCAGCTAACTGTACTAAGGAGTTACAACTGGAACTGTACTAAATACTTTATGTCATTATCTCATTAATCCTCAAAGCAACTATGGTGATGGGTACTATGCTATGTTATAGTTTCTAGAGGAGGAGACTGAAGCTTTGAGGTTTAAACAATTGTGTTTGACCACAAAACTAGTAAGTGGTAGAGTTGCAATTTCAACCCAGCTCCATTTGACCCCAAAAACTCAGGTTTTTAACCATTTATAGTTTACTTATTGTCTCTATTACATCATGTGGTTCTTAAGATGATGGTTGTAACATGTAATTACACTTATAATTGTACAGGAAAAAAGCAGGATATGAAATTATCAATATGATCCTATATAATAAAAGCCCAGTGACTGGTTAGCAGAATGACCAGAATGACTGGTCGACCAGTCGCTATGACATGCACTGACCACCAGGGGGCAGACGCTCAATGCAGGAGCTTCCCCGTGGTGGTCAGTGCTGCGCTACCATAGCGGGAGCGCCACTTGGCTGACCTGACCGGGAAGAGTGGCTGCTCCCGCTGTGAACCCTGGGCCGACAGGCAGGAGCCCAGGCTGCAATCATTGCCTCCTGGCCCCAGGGTCCTCCTCCTCGCACCCTGCCGCCTCCTCCAGATGCCCGCAGGCCTCGTAGCACCATTGCTGGGCTTGCAGAGCTGATCTGGAGGCTGGGAGGCTGGTTCATGGCCACCCGGGACTGATGCCTACTCTGCCACCTCGCAGTGCTATTGTCCCTGGGCCCAGTCTCCTACTGGGTCTCCTGGAGAGGCAAGTGCTCCAGCTCCACAGAAGATGCGGACCAGGGAGCAGCTGTTCAGAGGGCGGGTCCACAGCCGCTCAGCAGATCTGGAGGAGTGGCCCAATCGCTGCAGGCCATGCCCCCCACCAGCACATGAATCCCATGCACTGGGCCTCCAGTTAGATTATAACCATGTAAAACAAGCAGCACTTATTATTTATTTATTTTTTTAGAGCGAGAGGAAAAGGGAGAGAGATAGACGGATAGAAACATCATTGATCAGCTGCTTCCTATATGCCTGCCTCCTACTGAATTGAGCCTGAAACCCAGGCATATGACCTGACCAGGAATCAAACCAGTGACCTCTTGGTTCCTGGGTTGACACTCAACTGCTGAGCCACACTGGCCAGGCAAGCATTTATAACAATAAATATAGCAATGTCATTGGTCATTTCAAGATGGAAACTCAATTTTTTTTACACTTATTTGTATTTTCCAAATCTTCTTCTTCTTTTTTTTAAAAATATATTTTATTGATTTTTTTACAGAGAGGAAGGGAGAGGGACAGAGAGTCAGAAATATCGATCAGCTGCCTCCTGCACACCCCCCACTGGGGATGTGCCTGCAACCCAGGTACATGCCCTTGACCGGAATCGAACCCAGGACCTTTCAGTCCGCAGGCCGACGCTCCATCCACTGAGCCAAACCGGCTACGGCTGTATTTTCCAAATCTTCTATAATGAACATTATGACTCACAAATAGAAGTTCTGCTAACAAACTTGTCATTGAACATGAGAACACCAAAGAAAACCTCCTTCATTTCTTCCCACCAAAGTGGCCTCCATTCAAATTGACTGTGGCCCATAGGCAGTAAGCCTCATTTGTTTATAGTAACATGGAGGAGGAAGAGAAATGAAAGAAGCATTTCAATTGTTTTCTTTCAAGTCCTTGCAGGACAAAGTGATTACATCTTTACGCATGAATCTTGTAAGAAGAGAGTTTAGTGACAAATAATAGCACAGTTTTGCAGCCAAATAGTGACTGAAGAGTCAAGAGCTTAGGTTAACATGTGTCATCATTTAAGTCTGGCAGATTAAACCTCGTGACTCTAGACTAGAGCTCACTGGAAAAGAAAATTTCATTTGATTAGTGGCAGAAAGCCCTCAGTCCTTCATCTCTGCAATGACTTATGAGCAAAAATGAAAGTCAGGTATGAACTTTCTTTGGCTTTTTTGATGGTTCTTATTTAAATACCCAATACCCATTTCAGAATTTTTTAATGTTCACTTTGTAGGTAGCAAAGGTCTCTTGCTTATTGTGAATCTTACATGATTAGGTATGCAGCTGGTCATGATTGGAGTGACCACATTTACCTTGATTAAATATTTGCTATCATATTTGATTTCTTACTGAATGGTGATTCAGTTTTGTAGTTTATTTTTTTCAATGTTAGAACCTATGTGTGTCTGTTTTTGTATGTGTACATATATATTAGTTAAGATGACCTATTATATCTAAGAAGTAACATCAGTCTATGGGCTTAGTCAAGATTTCCCCCCTACAAATTGCTATTTTCAGCCAGATTTACAAGAGGTACTTTAAAGGTTTGAATGATCCTGGTCCTAGGAAAAGAAGGTTAATTTCTTGTCTAGAGCAGAAGGAAGGCAAGTTTAATTATATTGAGTCATCTAGGACCAGGCTTTCAAGACACGACTTGCTGGAGAGACTGGATTTTGGAATTTGAAACCTTTTTGTTTGAAGTACTGATTTGAATGCAGAAGCTGTCTTTGTGAAATGAATCTTGATAATGGCAGAAACAGCCTTTTCCTAATTATAAGATGCTGACAGGCTGTCTGTGGGATGACAGAGTGGGCCTGCATCAGCCAGGACATTAGTGTTAAGGGAGGTAGGGGTGTCTTTGGGTCACATGGATAATGAGTACTTTGCTCAGGGCTAATCAAGTATCTCTAAAGCCAGGACTGGATTTAGAATTTTCTCATTATGCCCATTGCAATTGCAGGGTAACTGTGTTGAATACGTGCCGGGCCCTCTGCTTGGGAAACCCATCCCCAATTTTACCTGGTTCAGGCAAGGACAGGAGGCTTTTCTTGTGTTTTCATAGCCCCTGAGCTTGCTTTAGCCATGTCATGACCTGTCTGGAAGGTTTCTATAACATCACCTGCTGTAGCCCCTCAGTTGAAACATGGAAGCTAAGAAGCAGCTGTATTTGCCCCAAATAGAACATACATTCCATGGAGGACCAGAGACTGAGCCTCCCAAACTTGTTTCCATTTTAGATATTTGTGCTGCACCAATTAATAAGTCCTGTGTAGGTGTGCATTTTGGGAGTGGTCAGGAAGCTCCTGGAGCCTTTGGAGTGCCAGTGCTTATTGTCAGTGTTATTTCTCTCCTGGGCACTCTCATATGAGGAGGGTGAGTGGATGGACTTCAAGTACATGCTGCATTTCTCTCTCACGTTTTAGTCCCTGCATTGGGGCTTTGGAGGCTTTGTGAAGTGCAAAAGATTTGCTCCCCTTTCTGCCTCCCCCACCCACCCACCCACCCAATCCCCAGCTTAATGATTTGCCTCCTGCTTTCCTCACTCAGCATCCTCAGGCGTTTCATGTCCACTTCTAGCAGTACTGAAGGCAGGCTCCCATGTGAGTGCTGTGTTTCTCTCTTGTATTTTATTTTAACCTCCAGTTATACTTCTGAGAACAGAAGTGGCAGAGGCCTCAGGAATGGTCTTCATCTCACTAAGACTGCCCCTCCCCCACCCCGTGTTCTCCTTCTTCAGCAGAAGATTTCATCATGGTTTGTTTGTTTGCATGTTTATTTATTCACAATTTTTGGCCATACTTTCCAATAAATCCAGGATTCTCTGTTAAGAGGTAAAAATTGTAGGAACTACATATTGAGTTTGTGATTTAAATTTCTCCTTTCAGGCTCTCATTCTCTTCTCTGTTTTATTTATTTATTTATTTATTTATTTATTTATTTATTTATTTATTTTTGCTCATTCTGCCTGATCTTCTTAGTACTCATTTTTGTCAGTGGACATTTTGGTTATAAAAACTTTCAAGTGATTGGTTAGTTAGGAAGTGAACATGCAAAGCAATCAGTGATTCTGCCTGAGTCATGATTGACATATTTTCCCCTTTACTAATTTTATTTTTTTAAAATTTATTTTTTTATCTTTAAATTCATAATTAGTTAAGGTATTACAAATGTGTCCTCATCCCCTCCATTAACCCCCATCCTCCCCACCTCCCCACTCATGCTCTCATCCCCCTGTTGTCCATGCCCATTGGTTTGGCTTATATGCTTGCATACAAGTCCTTTGGTTGACATCTTCCCCTTACCCTCACCCTTCCCTACTTTCCCTCTGGGGATTAATAGTCTGATCGCTGTTTCTCTGTATTTGGATCTGTCCCTGTTCATCAGTCTATGTTGTTCTCTATATTGCACAAAAGAGTGAGATCATGTGGTATTTGTCTTTCTCTGACTGGCTTATTTCACTTAGCATAATGCTCTCTAGTTCCATCCATGCTGTTGCAAAAGGCAAGAGTTCCTTCTTTTTTACCACAGCGTAGTATTCCATTGTGTAGATGTACCACAGCCTTTTAATCCACTTATCTGGTGATGAGCACTTAGGCTGTTTCCAAATCTTAGCTATGACGAATTGTGCTGCTATGAACATAGGGGTGCATATATCCTTTCTGATTGGTGTTTCTGGCTTCTTGGGATATATTCCTAGAAGTGGGATCACTGAGTCAAATGGGAGTTCCATTTTTAGTTTTTTGAGGAAGCTCCATACTGTTCTCCACAGTGGCTGCACCAGTCTGCATTCCCACCAGCAGTACAAAAGGGATCCTTTTTTCCACATCCTCTCTAACACTTGTTGTTTGTTGATTTGTTGATGATAGCCATTCTGACAGGTGTGAAATGATACCGCATTGTCTTTTGATTTGCATCTCTCATATAATTAGTGACTTTGAGCATGTTTTCATATGTCTTTCGGCCTTCTGTATGTCCTCTTTCAAAAAGTGTCTATCTAGGTCCGTTGCCCATTTTTTGATTGTATTGTTTATCTTCCTATTGTTAAGTTTCATGAGTTCCCTGCAAATGTTGGAGATTAAACCCTTATCGGTGATATCATTGGCAAATATGTTCTCCCATGCAGTGAGTCTTCTTGTTGTTTTGTTGATGGTTTCCTTCACTGTGCAAATGCTTTTTATTTTGATGTAATCCCATTTGTTTATTTTCCCTTTAGTTTCCATTGCCCTAGGAGCATTATCAGAGAAGAAATTCGTTTGGCATATGTTTGCAATTTCGCTGCCTGTGGATCCCTCTAGTAATTTTATGGTTTCCCGTCTTCCGTTTAAGTCTTTTATCCATTTTGAGTTTATTTTTGTGTATGGTGTAAGTTGGTGGTCTAGTTTCATTTTTTTGCATGTATCTGTCCAATTTTCCCAACACCATTATTGAAGAGACTGTCTTGACTCCATTGAATGCTCTTGCCTCCTTTGTCAAATATTAATTGGGCATAGTGGTTTGGGTCGTTTTCTAGGTTATATATTCTATTCCATTGATCTATATGTCTGTTCTTGTGCCAGTACCAAGCTGTTTTAAGATCAGTGGCTTTGTAATACAGTTTGATATCTGATATTGAGATCCCACCTACTTTGTTCTTCTTTCTCAGGATCGTTGCAGCTATTCGAGGTCTTTTTTTATTCCAGATGAATTTTTGGAACATTCGTTCTAGATCTGTGGTAATTTAATGGGGATTCCAATGAATCTATAGATTGCTTTGGGTAGTATGGACATTTTGATGATGTTGATTCTACCAATCCATGAACATGGTATGTTCTTCCATCTGTTTATGTCTTCCTCTATCTCTTTTTTCAGTGTCCTGTAGTCTTTCGCATGTAAGTCTTTTACCTCCTTAGTTAAGTTTATTCCTAGGTATCTTAATTTTCTTGGTGCAATGGTAAATGGTATTGCTTTTTTAGTCTCACTTTCTGTAAGTTCACTATTGGTGTAAAGAAATGCCATAGATTTATTGGTATTAATTTTGTATCCTGCTACATTGACGAATTCATTTATTAAGTTTACTAATTTTTTGATGAAGTCTTTAGGGTTCTCTATGTACAGTATCATGTCATCTTCAAATAAGGACAATTTTACTTCTTCTTTTTGAATTTGGATGCCTTTTATTTCTTCTTCTTGTCTGATCACAACGGCTAGTACTTCCAGTACTATGTTGAACAGGAGTGGTGAGAGGGGGCATCCCTGTCTTGTTCCTGTTCTTAGGGGGAATGGTTTTAGTTTTTTCTCATTGATTATGATGTTGGCTGTGGATTTGTCATATATGGCTTTTATTATGTTGAGGTATGATCCTTCTATTCCTATCTTGCTGAGAGTTTTTATCAAGAAAGGGTGTTGGATTTTGTCAAATGCTTTTTCTGCATCAATTGATATGACTATGTGGCTTTATCTCTCAATTTGTTTATGTGATGTATTACATTTATTGATTTGCGGATATTGTACCATCCTTGCATCCCTGGGATAAATCCTACTTGGTCATGGTGTGTGATCTTTCTGATGCACTGCTTGATCCGATTTGCTAGGATTTTGTTGAGGATTTTGGCATCTATGTTCATGAGGGATATTAGCCTGTAATTCTCTTTCATTGTGTTGTCTTTATCTGGTTTTGGTATTAGGGTGATGCTGGCTTCATAGAATGAGCTTGGAAGTGTTCCTTCCTCTTGAATTTTTTGGAAGAGTCTGAGGAGAATAGGTTTTAGTTCTTCCTTGAATGTTTGGTAAAACTCCCCTGTGAAGCCGTCTGGTCTTGGGCTTTTGTTTGCTGGAAGCTTTTTGATGACTGCTTCAATTTCTTCCATAGTTATTGGCCTATTGAGATTTTTAGATTCTTCCTGATTAAGATTTGGAAGGTTGTATTTTTCTAGGAATATGTCCATTTCCTCCATGTTGTCTAGTTTGTTGGAGTAGAGTTGTTCATAGTATTTTCTAACAATCCTTTGTATTTCTGTGGAGTCTCTTATTATTACTCCTCTTTAATTTCTGATTTTGTTTTTTCGGGTCCTCTCTCTTTGTTTCTTGGTGAGCCTGGCTAGAGGTTTGTCAATCTTGTTTATCATTTCAAAGAACCAGCTCTTGGTTTTGTTGATCTTTTGTATTGCTTTTTTTGGTCTCTATGTCATTTATCTCTGCTCTGATCTTTATTATTTCCTTCCTTCTGGATACTGTGGGCTTTTCTTGTTGCTCTCTTTCTAACTCTTTGAGTTGTAGGGTTAGGTAATTTATTCTCATTGTTTCTTGTTTCTTGCAGTAGGCTTGTAGAGCTATGAAATTCCCTCTCAAGACTGCTTTTGCTGTGTCCCATAGGTTTTGGATTGTTGTGTTTTCATTGTCGTTTGTTGCCATGTTTTTTATTTCTTCTTTGATCTCTCTGGTAACCCAGTCATTGTTTAATAGCGTGCTACTTAGTCTCCATGTGCTTGATTTTTTTGCATTGTTTTTATTGTAGTTGATTTCCAGTTTTATGCCATTGTGATCTGAGAAGATGCTTGATATGATTTCAATCTTCTTGAATTTGAAGAGACTTTGCCTGTGACCCAGTATATGGTCTATCTTTGAAAATGACCCATGTGCACTTGAGAAGAATGTATATTCTGTGGCTTTGGGGTGAAATGTTCTGAAAAGGTTAATTAATTGCATCTGATCTAGTGAGTCATTTAGGATTGATATTTCTTTGCTGATTTTTTGTTTAGAGGATTTTTCCAATGGTGATAATGGGGTGTTAAAGTCCCCTACTATGATTGTATTGCTGTCAATCTCTCCCTTGATCTCCCCCAGAAGGTTTCCTATGTATTTGGGTGCTCCTGTATTGGGTGTGTATATGTTTACCAGAGTTATTTCTTCTTGTTAGATTGCTCCCTTTAGTATTATGAAGTGGCTTTCCTTATCTCTTGTTATGTCCTTCACTTTGAGATCTAATTTGTCAGATATAAGTATTGCTTCCCCAGCTTTTTTTTCCATTTCCATTTGTCTGAAAAACCTTTTTCCATCCCTTCACCATCAGTCTGTGTGTGTCTTTTTTTCTGAGGTGGGTTTCCTATAGACAGCAGATATATGGGTCATGTTTTCTTATCCACTCAGTTACCCTATGTCTTTTGATTAGAGCATTTAATCCATTTACATTTAAAGTTATTATTGATAGATACTTGTTTGTCACCATTTTTATTCTTTACCCCTGTGTTCCTTCTTTGTTTCCTATTTTTTTTCTTTTTACAACAGACCCTATAGCATTTCTTGCATTGCTGGTTTGGTGGTAATAAACTCCCGTAGTCCTTTTTTGTCTGTGAAGCTCCTGATTTGACCCTCAATTTTGATTGATAGCCTTGCTCGGTACAGTATTCTTGGATTCAGACCCTTCCTTTGCATGATTTTGTATATTTCATTCCATTCCCTTCTTGCCTGACGTGTTTTTGTTGAGAAATCAGTCGCTAGTCTGATGGGGGATCCTTTGTAGGTAACTTTCTGTCTTTCTCTGGCTGATTTTAAGAATCTTGCTTTGTCGTTGGTGTTTGCCAATTTAATTATTATGTGCCTTGGTGTCAGTCTTTTGGGGTTCATTTTGTTTGGGACCTGTGAGCTTCTTGGATTTGTGTGAGTTTTTTCTTCCTTATATCAGGGAAGTTTTCTGTCATTATTTTTTCAAACAGGTTTTCTATTCCTTGCTCAGTTTCCTCTCCCTCTGGCACCCCTATTATGCTGATGTTTTACATTTCATGTTGTCCCAGAGTTCTCTTAGGCTCTCCTTCTGCTTTTAAATTTTTTTTTGTCTAGAAGCTGCTCTGCTTGGGTATTTTTTCCTACCTTGTCTTTTAGCTCACTGATTCTGTCCTCTGCTTCTTCTAGTCTACTATTGATGCTTTCTATTGAGTTCTTTATAGCAGTGATGTCATTTTTCATTTCTTCTTCATTTTTCTTCATTTCCTCTTGGTTCTTACACATATTGTTGAATTTGTCTACCATTCTTTCATCCACCTTATGACCATTTCTCTGAATTCTTTCTCTGACAGGTTGTTTGCCTCCATTACCTCCATTGCCTCCATTTCGTTTACTTCCTTTTCTGGTGATGCCTGTTTTTCTTTCATATGCGGGCTGGTTCTTGGTCTCCCCATGATCTCTCTTCTCCAGGTGTTTGATTATGTAGTTCTCTCTCTGCTGCATTGATTTAAAGGCACAAAATACAACACAATAAGGCACAACGTACAAGGCACTGAACACAAATGTATTCACAATATTAATAACCCCAAATAAAGGTGACCACCTGAGCAAAGATAATTAGGGGATAAGGAAGAAAGAAGAGAAAAAGATAAAAGAGAAAAAGAAAAAAAGGAGTGCAAAAATGAAATTGGGAAAAGGGGAAAAAAGTAAGGGAGAAAAGAGAGAGAATGAAATAGAAGAGGGGAAGAGACAATTTATATGGGGAGGAAACTCCAAGAGAACCGCCACTAATCCCAACAAATTCCAGCAACAGATCCCTAGAGATGAATGCAAACTACAAACAACCACTAATATCAAGCGAGGCGAGGGAAAACAGAAGCACAAAAATAACTGGGGGAAAAAAAACAACAATAGAAAAATAAAAATAAAAAGCAAAGCAATCTCACAAACAAGCATAAAAACCCCCAATATATTCAACAATCAAGCAAACAACAACAAAATGACAGAGAGAAAAAAAAATTGGATAGTGAAGAAAGATAAGAGAGAGCTGTATATGGATTTAGAGCAGGGGATAGGAAATTAGATATATAAGTAGGGTGAAATTTTGATGGGGTAAAAAGAAGGAATAGGGAAAATCTAAAGCAGGAATAAGGTAAGAGAAACAGGACAACAAAAGGGGAAAATGAGGAAGAGAGTTGGGGCATAAAGGTAAAGTTGAGGTAGAGAAAAATGATGCTAAAGGAACGATGAAAATAGAATGTAGAACACTAATCCCAAAATAAAATAAAGAGAAAATAAAATGACACTTTAAAAAATGGTAAAATGGTAGTAGTAATAATACTGGTTAAAAATAAAAATGTAGTAATTAAAAAGGTAAAATCAGGTGATGAAAAAAGAAAAAAAATAGTTTCTTAATTAAAAGGGGAAAAAAAAATAAAAAAAAAATAAAAATGTGCAGTAGTGAAGGTCCTTCAGTTCCTCTACTCTTATGTTTGGCGTGCCTTAGTCCTGCCAGGTATTCAGGAGAGTGTTGAATTTCCCTGCGATACACTGTTCCTCGTGTTGTAAACCACAGTCCTGATTTTAAAGCAGGCAGTATTTTTTTCCCCAGACTGCCTTTATTTGTATTTACAGAAGAGTCAGTTTATGGTTCAGCCCCTGGGTGGCAGTGTTTCTGGATTGACCTCCAAGGCTATAAGTCCTCTCTATCCAGTAGTTAGGATTTATTTTCCCTATCGCACTTAAAACTGGTTTGGGAGAGTCAACTGCCCAGAGCTGGTTCTTTAATCGTTACTCCCCGCTCTGTTTCCCAGTTTCCACAAAAACAACTTTCCCCTGCAGTCTCCATGAGTGACCCCAATTGGGCAATCCTATGTATTGGGTTTAATAATCAAACGCAAAGATTTAAGGGGAAGAGAAAAAACAAGAGCCTGAGAAGTTGTGCCAATTCGCAACCCTCCACCTTCCAGCTCTGTGCGCAGTCTCTTCCGCGCATCCTCTCTCCCCTGGCACTAAGCAGCCAGCCCACTGGCAAAATCTGAGGCTGCCTTTTTGCATCCAGTCTAGCTATGGGTTTATTTTTAGCGTTTCCTTCTGCCAGCAGCCCTGTGGGACCCCTTCCACACTCGCGGATCATGCTGGCCCCAACGGCCACGGACTTTATGGGGCGCAGATTTCCCTGCGCACGTTCCTCTCACCAATCTGAATTGCAAACCACACCTTTATCTAGGCAAAATCTGACCTTTCCGTGAGGAGAAGCAGGGCTCCTCTGAGTCCATGTAGTCGTGCTGCTTGAGATCTTGTGTTTCCAGGTTAGTAGCTGATTTCTGGATGCCGTGGATGCCGGGTCTTTGGATGTATGCGCTTCCAATAACAGCCACTCAAGATGGGGCGGTCTCCACGGTTGAGCCAGCGCTCCGGGAGAGATTTCAGCCGCAGTCTCCAACCATCCCCTTTCTCCAGGAGTCCTCTGCCTTTCCCGGCTGCAAACTGTCTCCCAGCTGAATATCTTCTGCTTATTTGGGCTGTATGTTACCCGTTTCAGCTGCTCACCCTATCTGCTCTGGGACAAGGCATGGGACATGTCCGTCTATACCTCCGCCATTTTCTTCCTCCACCTTCCCCTTTACTAATTTTAAATCCACAGTTTTTGATTGACAGTGTTAATATACTTCTGTCTGTTCCCTTCTTTCCTTGTATGAATTGGTTGTGAGGCTGTGTGATATGTTGGCTGGGCTGGGGATTATAGGACTCAGGTTTTCTTCTCTAATGCTTTCCTTATGTTACAGACCTCAACAGTTCCTGTATACATTGGCATGTACCACCAGTGAGGGGAGCATGACTGATAAAAACTTTTGTCTCCTAGGTGACTGGAGGAAGCAACTGTGAGCTACAGAGTGATTTAAAAAGTAAAAGACAAACTCAAAAAATTGCCACCTGATTTAATAAAAACAAAAACAAAAAACTCCCATTTAAGTGAAGATTCTGTCATTAGATGGCCTAGCTATGAAAGCAAATTTACAGTACCAAAGAGGGTAATTCCATAGAGTTCTGGAACGTCAGCATTGTAAGGATCCATAGCAGATCATTTGGGCAATAAACATTTCTAGGCATCTTGTCCATGGCCAGGTACTCTTCTGGGGGCTTGGAATGCAGCGAGGAACAAGTACCTTCCAGTCCAATTTCTTCTCTTGGCAAATAGGCACCTCAGTTTTCCCAAAGAGAGGAAGGGAATTGCTTAAAGTTGCATAGCAAGTCCATGGTAGGACTAAGCTAGAATGCAGAGCCCCTGGCACCAGGCAGCTGCCTTTTATACCTTAGCTCTGCTCTTACCCCAATTGTGCTACTGCCATGGTTACAGTCCCCCATGTGACTTGAGCAAATGGCCACAAACAAAATGGGTAATATCCTTTTAAAAATGTTTTTATTGATTTCAGAGAGAACGGGAGAGGGAGAGAGAGATAGAAACATCAATGATGAGAGAGAATCATTCATAGGCTGCTTCCTGCATGCCCCCTACTGGGGATTGAGCCTGCAACCCGGGCATGTTCCCTGACCGAAAATTGAACCATGACCTCCTGATTTATAGGTTGATACTCAACCACTGAACCATGCTAGCCAGGCCACGGCAGGTAATATCTTAAAAGGAGAGAATAGTAAAGGACCCTGCCAGGATTAAAGCTGTATAGCTCAATGATGCTCAACAAGACTGTTTTTCTGTGCTCTGATTAACCACAGCCCAGCTTAGTAGTCGAGCCCCCTTTGAGGCACCTGGCCTGTTAATCTCCAGAGTCCCCAGGGACTTGCACATGGAAAAATGCTCAGTAAGTTTTGGCAGAATTGTGCTGAGTTAGTGAGAGGAGCACTGTGGAAGAAGACAATGGAATCACTGAATGAAAGGAGCTGGCAACTGAGCTTCTGAACTTGTGCCCTGTTGGCAGCTGGCTTCTGTGGCCTGGCTCCAGAAAGCTGTCACCACCCCCACCCCCACTTGCTGAGTTGTCCCGAGAAGGGATCTGCCCTGTCACATCAGACACTGAGCTGAAAGCTGTGGGGATTATGAAGCCTGCCACATTAGCACGTTTTTGTCTTTTTAGAGATAAGAGTGTCAGTCACTGTGATGGGCAGCAAGACACTGTTCATTGTTATTAATTATTAGTTGTCAACTCAGAGAATTCATGAAAGTAATAAGATTGAGGCAGGTTGTAGAATTCCTCCTTTAAAGATACCACAACATTGTTTAGAGGAAATGGAATACTCCTAATTATCAAAGTCTGCTGAGACCCTTTCATATTCTCTTCTGATGCAGGCATAGGATTGTTGAGAACTCACACTGAGTTACTATACAGAGTGCTTACTCATTGCATGATGGTGGGGCAAGAACCCTGTGATCAGCAGTGTTGTCTGCTCACAGAACTCTCCCTGGGCCTACTGTCATCTCTGTTGAGCAAAGCTTACTGCCTTGAATGTACTGCCTCCTGTGTTTTTCCTGGTCTCTTTCTTTATATCTTCTTGACCTTTTTCTCCTCATTCATCTCTTGCACAACTTTAAATGGACTCATGTGTATCCTCAGAAGCAGCCCTCTTTTGTCTTCTCTTCCTTTCCTCTCCTTTTCCTCCTTTCCATTTTATGCCAAATGTTTGCTTGTTTTAAAGCTTATAAAATATCATTTTGTTAAATCATGTTTTTATTTAAGTAAGATGGCTCTCAGGCTGAAGCTATTTTATTGTGTTAGGAGTCAGAAAAATATAAAGAAAAATCCATTTTGATAATGGAATAACACAACATATTTTAGTTCCATCTTCTGGATTTTTCTCTTAATGTCATTGTAGAACTCCAAGTCTAATGTTGTTCCCAACAATTCAAAACCAGTTGATTTTAAGGGGTTTTCTGGGCCCCTTTGCCTGTGAGCTGAACCCTCTAGCCTCTCTAGTAACACTTTTGGACAGTCTGATTTTGCTATTTTTCATCTACTTTATCCAGCTTCCAGATGTTCACAATTCAATAGTTGACAAACTGATTCAATGCTCATTGTGAACTGCCTTCCATTTGTTCTGGGAATATGAAAATCATCAAGATGTGGTTCCTGACCTCTGAGAACTTATGACCTATCTATAGGGATGACAGACATGGGCAGTCCATTATACTATAATGTTTCCTATTCCATGATAGAAGTATGAAGCATTACTGTGAGAACACAGAAGAGTTATTAATTCTGCCCTTAAAGGAAGAAGGCTGCTAAGTACAGCTGTTCAGGTCATGTACTGCATATGGGTGCCAAATCTAAGTAGAAATCATCCACACTGTAGGCATCAAAATGTGTATATTTATTAAGATATTTTCTAGCAGATGGAAGAATGTGTCTTGAGGAAGGGTCATATTTTTCTAATTGTCACTAAGGCACTGCATGGGTTAGCAGCTGGCCCTGGGAAGGCATATGATTGGAAAGGCTTGAAGAGGAAATAATATTGCATCTGGGCTGTATAGGGGTCATAGGAATTGGCTGGCCAGGCAAAGGACATTCTAGGCAGAGGGACCATGTGCTGTGACAAAGGGAGAAAATCACAGTGGTATGTCTATGAAATGAAGAGTGGCTGGGCATGGCTGTTGCAGAGCACACATGGCAGAGCATAGTGGGCCATGGTCTGAATATATAGTTTGGAGTTAGATCAAGAAGAGACTGGAGTGTTATGTCAATAGTATGGACTTTATCCCAAATATATGATAATGCTATTAAAGGTTTTATGTTGATCTCTTTTTAAAAAAATAATGTTTTATAACTTATACCTAACTGGGATATATATATATATATATATATATATATATATATATATATATATATATCAGTCTTGGTACTAATAGTAGAAGTAAAAAAAACACTGAAGGCAGAGGTCTCAAAGGCCTATGAGCCCAGACAAATAATGAGTGAAGGTAATAAGTGAACTTGGGTTTAAGACAATAAGATGGTGACCTGAAGAGCAAATGCCCCATGGAAGGGGCAGCCATACTCAGCTCTGGCTGATAGTTGCCAGGAGGGACTGCAGACCAGGTGTGGTCTCCATAATTTACATGAGAAGATAAAAAATTTCATATTAATGTATAAATCTTCTAAATTTTAAGTGTTGACATGTAATCCAGATTTTTAAAAACACTACATGCTATATAAGGCAGGCCTGCAGACCAAAGTTGGTCAGCAGGCCACTGGTTTGCAATCCCTGATAATGAGGGAAGGAAAAAAAAATTCTAGGAGTCTGAGATAAGATAACAATGAAAATTAAATTGATCTTTGAGCTTCATTTCTGGTAAAACAAATACGGACATCAATTCTGTTCTTAGTCACAGGAAAAGAAATGGAGGCCAAATGTAGTAGGCAATAGATATGGTGGGTCAAAAGTAGGTTTACAGTTGTTTATATGGAAAATAATACAATAATTAATAAATAATAATACAAGAAAAACTCATGTACTCATAACTGTAAACCTATTTTTGCCCCATTCTGTATTATCTCTATGGATATGGAAAAATGAACTGAAATTAAATAAGATGGCCGATGAATAGGACTCATGCTAATCTTTCATCACAAGTTCTTCCTCTAAGAATGTTTTTCCCTTATGATCCTTGGATGGTTGTGGCAGGATTATCAGCCAGCCTGAACTTGAATAAGTTTGCTTGAAAAGAGAGGCTCAAGGTGAAGAGTGTACGACAATTCTCTATTACACAACTTTTCAGGATTGTGACCCTTACCTGTGGCATTAAGGGCTTGAATGCTACATTTAAGGGCTTCTATAAACATATCTAGATTCTGAGTAGGCTTTAGATATGTCTCCTATAATACCTGGCTCACCTTTGGCTCCAGCTTAAGGTACAGTTCATGGCTAGACATATTTAATACAACCTGACTGTTTCCCACTGTAGGTAATTGAAATAGAGTGGGCAATTTTAAGGGATTACTAATCTATAAACTGGTATATAGTCTTTAATAGAATTACCTGTCTCATGCCCTTTAGCCACCATTGTTTGGTTCAGAGGTGTAGACATTATCTGAAGCTGAATGAACTCCCTTCTGTAGGAGTTTTGAACTTAACCCTAAGAGAGTAAGACCTGAAGCTGTGCTTTGTAAGGTTCATGTGCGCATGTGCGCGCATGTACACACACACACACACATGCACACATCCTATATAATAAAAGGCTAGTATGCAAATAGACCTAACGGCAGAATGACCGGTCGCTATGATGCGCACTGACCACCAGGAGGCAGACATTCAACGCAGGAGCTGCCCTCTGGTGGTCAGTGTGCTCCCACAGGGGGAGCACTGCTCAACCAGAAGCCGGGCTCATGGCTGGTGAGCATAGCGGCTGTGGTGGGAGACTCTCCCCCTTCTCTGCAGCAGTGCTAAGGATGTCTGACTGCCGGCTTAGGCCTGCTCCCGAACTGCGAGAGGGTGCAGGCCGGGCTGAGGTACTCCCCCTGAGTGCATGAATTTCGTGCACTGGGCCTCTAATATCTATATTCACTCAGCTCCTGTGTTGAATGAATTCGTAAGTGAATGTGCATATGTTCATAGGTGAGCTAGCTGATGGTATTTGAACCCCTACTTCCTGTTGTTTCTGAAGATTCTTGTCCTTTCTAGTCTTGAGTTTTTAAAATCTAAAGTGTGGGTTTTTTTGGGGAAGGCTTAGAATAGATTGAATTTGGTTTCTGTCTCTTGCAATCAAAAGATTTCTGAGTAACGGAAATGGATAAGGATCAATTCTGTGACTTCTGGAAAATATTAAAATAATGAAGACTGTAACTGAATAGCTGAAGCTCAAAGAATACCTACCAACAATATTCACTGCATCAGAGTACAAGGGACCTTGATAAGCATTTTCTTGCTCATTAAGTAAAGGTGTTAGATGGATAGACAGTATGTGCTAAAGGACCTCAGATCCAAGGAAAGCCGAGGTGGCCCTCTGTTAGTTTCTTCCTCTCTGAATCTTGGTTTCCTTATCTGCCCAGTGAATGATGATAATACCTCCTGTGCAGGAATATTCTATAACTTAAATGGAGTAGCATACAGGAAATCATCTAGCATTATTTCCTCAGCTCTGTATAAACTCAATGAATATTGATTTCCCCCATCCATTATTTTCTTGATTGAATGCCATCAAGGAACCTGCACTGATGTTTCTTCAAGAATATTTGATAGGGATATTTATCTATAGAGACTAACTTCCAAATTTAACCAACTATTGGCCATCTTCTTACAGCTGTCTTGTTAGCAATCATTTGTTTCTTTCCTAGTATTTGTCCTGCCCTTCATCACAAAGAGAAATTTCTGATCATGAGTCAATTCCTTTTAGACTTGAAACAAAGCATGACATAGGAGTTATTTTTTATGTTGCTGGCTTACCTCTCCTTGCCATGTTGATCTTAGAAATATGGCCTTAGTGATAAAAACATTGTGGATTAAAATCATGTGTCCTGAAAAGGTGGACCAAAATGTAAGCATTTTCTGCTCTCAAGGTGGGTCTCCCTCGTTAAAATGTCTGCACCATGTTTCTCCTTCCTAGAGATGAAGGATAAAAAAATGAATAAAACCATCAGGCATTTTTGCTTAACTATGTCATTGTAGTTTTATAGTAGTTATATTTCCTGAATGTATTTAGATATGAGAATCCAGAGAAGGCTGTGAAATATATTCTAAAGCTTGAGGGGTAGGAGTGCACTCTGGGCTAGTTACTTGGTGTGTGTCTCAAGAGAATTATCTGCCAGGCTGCAGATTCTTATAGAAGGCACTCTGCTTTTTATAGTCATGCTCTCTGAAGGGGAGGTTGAGAAGGAGAGAGGCTCTGGAAAATGTCTTGCAGAGGACAGATAAGGCTCTGCATTGCTTTCAAGAAGGTGTTTCCAACTCATTTTCTTACTATTAAAACTACCTGTAAACCAAATAAACTGAGGGAAAAGGAAATGAAATCTCTTAATCTCCCAAGACAGACATTTATTGTACAAAAACCAGGGACACTTGTAACAGTGGGCTCATATTCTACAGAGGAAAAGGCTCCTGTCTTGGGACTGCAGGAGCCCTGGAGCTTCTCTCTGATAGGGGACTTGCACTGGTCTCTTGAAAGAAGACTGGCCCCAGCTAGATGTTATCTCCATGAATTCCAGCCCAAAGTTCCATCTGCTGAAGTAGCTCTTGATCAAAGTGTCATGATAAATAAATATATGGCTCTGAGTAAGATCAACATTGTGGATCTCAGAAGCCAGTGTAGTATAAGACTTCATAGGAACATCAAATATCTGGAGTACTAACTCTGGTTTGAATGAAGCCTCGAAGATTTTCAGGTTCTTCCAGGTCTAACTTTCTATAGAGGATCTTCAGTGAGCATACAGAGTATGTGAGAGGTGAAGCCAAGTAAGGGAAAGAGCACTGGATGTGGAATCCAAGCCTATTAGTGATCTATAAATCAGAGGTTGTGAAAACACCCTGTTACTCATCATAGCATAGTGGTTATGAGTAAAGATTCTATAGCTAGGTTAGCTGGGTTCAAATTCCAGCTCTACTGCTCACCAACTATGTGACCTGGAGCAAGTTATTTAACTCTCTGTGCCTTACTTAGTTTCCTCTTCTGTAACAAGATAATAACAATATCTACCTCAAAGGACTGTGATGAAAATTAAATGAATTAATATTTGAAAAACATCTAACAGTGGTTCTCAACCTTCTGGCCCTTTAAATACAGTTCCTCATGTTGTGACCCAACCATAAAATTATTTTTGTTGCTACTTCATAACTGTAATGTTGCTACTGTTATGAATCGTAATGTAAATATCTGATATGCAGGATGTATTTAGGAGACCCCTGTGAAAGGGTTGTTCGACCGCCCAAGGGGTCGCGACCCACAGGTTGAGAACCACTGGTCTAAGACAATGTCTGTCACATTGTGAGCTCTATGTTGTTAATTAAATTCCTTTCTATGTTTTTTAATGAAATAATTTTTTAAAATATATTTTATTGATTTTTTACAGAAAGGAAGGGAGAGGGATAGAGAGTTAGAAACACTGATGAGAGAGAAATATCGATCAGCTGCCTCCTGCATACCCCCTACTGGGGATGTGCCCGCAACCGAGGTACATGCCCTTGACCGGAATCGAACCTGGGACCTTTCAGTCCGCAGGCCGACACTCTATCCACTGAGCCAAACCGGTTAGGGCTCCTTTCTATTTTTTATGCCAACTCTGTTTTAATCATGTTGCATATATAGACACTGGAGTTCAGAGAAGTGAAGAGAGTTTTCCAGGATCATCTGCATATCAAGGTACAGGTCATGTGCTGCACAAAGTTGCCAAATTTATGGAGGAACTATCCATAGTGGAATCCAGGCTTCTGACTTCCCCTACTGTGCCCTTCCAGCCCCAGTCTGCCACCTTGCAATCCTCACCTTGTTAGCTCGAGGTTGGGATAGGCAAGCCTGAGAAAGTGTCTTGTAAGCAAAGTGGCTTTTTTTCATATGTATAAGTCTATTAAGACTATGTGTTTATTGGGCTGTTTCCAAATCTTAGCTATTGTAAATTGTGCTGCTATGAACATAGGGGTGCATATATTCTTTCTGATTGGTGTTTCTATTTCTTAGGATATATTCCTGGAAGTGGGATAACTGGGTCAAATGGGAGTGCCATTTTTAAACTCCAAACTGTTTTCCACAGTGGCTGTACCAGGCTGTATTCCCACCAGCAGTGCAGGAGGGTTCCTTTTTCTCCACATCCTTGCCAGCACTTGTCATTTGTTGATTTGTTGATGATAGCCATTCTGACAGGTATACGGTGATACCTCATTGTTGTTTTAATTTGCATCTCTTGGATGATTACTGACTTTGAGCATTTTTTCGTATGTGTCTTGGCCTTCTGTTTGTCCATTTTGGAGAAATGTCTGTTCGGGTCTTCTGCACATTTTTTTAATTGTTATTGTTAATCCTCACCCGAGGATATATTTCCATTTCATTTTTAGAAAGTGGGAGACGGAAAGACAGAACTTTCCCCAAACACACAGAACTCTTGTTAATATTACCCACTCCTGAGGTTGTTGCTTATCCTTAAACAAAATAGGAAAGGAAAAGTGGTGATGCTTGCAAAGAAAATCGGTTATTTCAAGGAATATAGAGATGTTTCACTGGAATTGGCCAGAGGCCAAATAGAAGGAGCTCTAATCTCAGAACTCAGGTATCTGGCTGATGATTGGGGGAGGCAGCCCTGAAGTTGCTAGAAGGCAGCCTGTGGTTAAGGTTGGACCTCCCTCCCTCTGGCTTGCTGTGTGGTGCTGATGCTTCCTAGGACAGGACATGGGGCTGGGCTTGCTAACAGCGAGTAATAGGGCAAAAAGGAAGGCTGAAATATTGCATCACAATGGCGGCCTTTGTCTCCTCAATCATTCTTTCCTAGAACCCAATTCAACTCTTCCTTGTAAGGATTGGCACTTAGGCACTTAAGGATGTTCTTGGAAGACCAAGCAGTTAATGAATAGGCTTAAACTCATCCTAAAACTAGAAGGGCTCACAGAGGTTGGTGAAGGGAGTCAAAGTTTTGAAACAAAAGAACAAATGAGTCAGAAAGAATCTGTGACTCCCATCCCTTCTTGCCTAAGAGATTCAGACAGAGAAGCCTGAATTCCCTTTAGAAAGGGAGGCTTGTCTTGATCACTTGAAGAATTTTCACCCTAGCATTAGTTAGGAAGACTTCAAGCCTGTTAGCTAGATACCCCTGTCTCTCATTGTTTCTGAATTGTCTGGCAAGATTTTTTTGCCACGTATGTTCCACTCTTCCTCAACTCTCTGTAAATCACCCTTTCTCACTTCTGAAATCTAATAGCCTATTCCCCACCTTCCATTTTCTCTTTTGTCAAAAATGTCATATATGCTCAATGTTCCCTCACTGTCTTTGAAATTTTCATGCCTATTTTAATTCCTCATACACATGTACTAAAACTTTGATTTTTTTCAGTTAATCTGCCTCTGTTAATTTTATCATTAGCCCTGCCAGAAAAACTTAAGATGAGAGGACAAATATTAATTTTTTTAGCCCTCCCCTTAGCTTGCTCAAACTGCTCCTTATGCAAGTAGTAGAGGCCCACAAAGGGGAAGGGTCTTGCCCAGGCTTACGGTGCAACTTGGTGGCAGAACTGGGACTGTGCATTTCAGTTTTCAAGTTGATCCTCCTTATCCAAAAAGTAGCCTCCCATAGGAAATCAGAGGGTTCTATACCTTTTAATTGGCTTATTGGCCTTCCTCTCTACCATGGAAGAGACAGAAACAAAATACACTGTTTGCACAGGCTTAAACATGTGCATAGCACTCTTGTGTCTATTTCATTCATTGGCAGAAGAAATGAGTTTTTCCCCAGAATAAGGTTCAGGGATGCTGGGGAGCATCTAGGGAACAGTTGGGAACTCTGTTTAATTCATTCTTCCAGGATTCAGTTCTCTTTTGCCAAATCCTCATCTTGAAGGCTTGTGGGTCTGGGATCAAGGGCCTGGCTGGATCTTTTCTGAGGAGAAAACTGGGGGAGTGGCAACTGCCCCAATTATTTCTCTATGGCTTTATCTTCTCATTGGGTGACTGGTTTCTTGGAGGTACAAATAATGTGTGAAGTGACATTTGATATTTTCTAGCATAGTGCAAAGTTGTGCAAGGCTTAAGGAAATACACTGAGCAGCCCTTTTCCAAATCAGGGTAGGAAGACAGTTCAGTGAGGGGCCACTGGGATGAGCAATAGGCAAGCAGCATCTCTGGGTTGGTGGTCAGTACATTCATAAAATCCAGCATCTGGAGGAGTCATGCTCCTAAGACAAGAAAGAGGAACTCAGATGGAGTGTTCAAAGAGGAGGGAACTAATGTGCTCTTTCTTGACTGGTCAGAGGACTCTTGGGGTATTGAATCCAAATCTGGGTTGCAGAATTAGAAAGTCCAATTACAGTGTATTTGATGGGTTTACATCCTCTATCTGTTACTTACCGTGTGATCTTGGGAGAATTAATTAACTTCTGCATGCCTCAGTTTTCTCCTCTGTAGAATGGGGTTGTTGTGAGGAATAAGTGATGTAATCCATGGAATATACCTAACACAAAGTGAGCACAGAGCCAGCATTCTATAAATATCAGATGCTGCTCCTCTGCTTATCACTCACATAATGCCTGTGTTATTAGTTTAAATGTCTCAGTGCTTGTTTGTCTGTGTACTAGACTCTAAGCTCTAGGAGGTGAGGGGTCACATTTGCTGTGCTCATTGTTCTATGCCAAGTATGTAATCTGTGGCTGTTACTCAGTAGGGTAGGCTCTCAAGAAGAAAATAAGTAAGAGAGAAGAGAAATGGAGGGAGGGAGATAGGGAGGAAAATAGAAAATCACTGTTTGAATGAGGAAGGGACTGGAAATTGTGTCATATGAAGAATGAAGGAAATGGGGATGCATACCTGAGAGAGAAGATTTAGAGAGGCCATGGGAGGAAACTACACATTGAAAAAGGCTCTTCTAAAAGAGAGAGATTTCTTTATCAAAACAAACAGAGCACCTAGAGTGCAGGGAGAGGGCAAGTGACTGAAAGCAATGAAGGACTTACTGAGTGCTATAAAGAGGGAGGCAGCTGCTTTAGGGAGAAGTGAGTTTCCTGACATTGAAGAAATCCAAGCAGGGACTGGATGAGCCCTGGGTCCTGCTGCTGCAGAAGGGATTCAAACAGGAGAGGGGACCATACTGCCTGATCTGAAAAATGTCTGTCCAATTTCCCCACCTGTTTCTCTAGGACTTTATGTTATTGCTCATTGGGTAGCTGGTGTTCTTGGGAGTGCAAATGATGTGTGAAGTGACTTCTGATCTTTTCTGGCACAGTGCAAAGTTGTCCAAGGCTTAGGAAAGCACTTAGCTACACTGAGCAAGCCTTTCCCAAGTCAGTGTTGGAGAAAAAAATATCTCCATTAGAAGTGCTAAATGAGGATCATAATGAGATATCCAAAGTCTTGCCAAGTGAATTTAATGCTTTCTGGTCCCAACAGCCATACAATTCAACTCTTTTTTAGCATAATTAAACAAGTGACAATGAGAATACTATTCTAAGACATGGTAATGAGATGCCGAGAGGCCTGAATTCAGCTGGAGGGGAATTCCTATTAAATATTTATTAGATATGCAAGTTCTTTAATAGCTAGAAAAAATAAAAAAGGAAATTTAGTTAAGTGAGGTCCCTTTCCTTTGAAATTAAACTGTTTAAAACAGAAGCTGCTGGGTCACTATTTGTAGGCATCTTCATCTTTCTGGCCTTAGGGCTTGGCTTAACTCTGTGGCCATAAAACTCTTTAGGTGAGCAGGAGCTAAAGAAAATGAGACTAAATTAGAGAATGATGGAGATTGCTTTCTGAGTGTTTAAGAGGAAAGAAAGACATAACAAGAGGTAGCAGGTTGGGATAGAAGGATTATGGAGTGTGGGGTCCAGACTTGTTTGAATTTCAGCTTGAAAACTACTAGGGTGTGGGCATGTGTATGAGAGAGACCTTAGTTGAATTGCTTTATCTCTATGAGCCCACAGTCTTCTGCAAAATGGGTTTATTCATATTTAGTTCACAGGGTTATTCAGAGGACAATAACAGCTGTGAAAGTACCTTAGAAACTGGAAAGCACTGTACACACAAAAGGGGCTTGGGTTATTGATTCTTTGAATCATTGCACAAAGATGTCCTGTGGTGCTAGCAGGCTCCTAGCAGAGGTCAAGCCCCTTCTCTGGTTGTAGTTTCAAGGGGAAAGCAGATTGAATTGGCTGGAGGATTGAAATTCAGCTGCACATTGAATTGTTCCTACCCTGCAAGGGATACCCTGCACATTAACAAGGAACAAAATCATGCATTTTTCCAACTGATGTTAATCAGTATTTTAATGAGATGCAGGCTTCAGGCCTGCCTGGAAGGAAGGAGAGCTCAACCTCTGCTGAGTATCCTTGGGGACATTTTGAGCCACTATGAGCCTCACCTGTGCAAGAGGTATATGGGAGCGGGGCTTTGCTCAGGCCTCAGGCAAGCCCTGGGAGTCCTATGAGAGCATGGATGTGTGTACTGATGTGTTTGGGGAGGGGTATGCTCCCAGCAATCCTATGTTGATTGCCTCCCTTTCTAGACTTTTCTTTGTCTAAATTTACTATAACATAGAGTGGTAACAATAATGATTTCCGCTTCTTGAGTATCTGCTTATGATGAGTGATACTTAAAACTGGCAACAACCTGTTGGGTAAAATATATTACCATTTTATTGCCATTTCATAGAGAGGTATACTTGAGCCCAGAGATGGGAAATAATTTGCCAAAGGTTACAAAGCTACTAACCCAGTTTTCCTGACTCTGAAGTCCCTGTGGTTTTCCATTTTCCAAGCTGCCTTTCATGGAATCATCCAAACTGAATGATCTGGGAAAGAACCATTGCTTTTGTCTGGGGGCACCTAGGAAGTCCAGCTTAGAAGGGCCTTGTTCAAGCAGCAGAGAAGAACTGCCCCTAGGCAATTTGGGGTGGGGTGGACAGCTCAGCTGCAGATATCCTTGACTTTTTCTTAGTCCTCTGAGCCCATTCAGCTCTGCTGATTCTTCCTGAGAATTTACTCCTATTGAATTCCTTTCTATGACTCGTCTGTAGCACAGGCACATACTATCTCCTTACCCCCACCTTGGATGGCTATAGCAACTCTAATCAGAGGAAGTTTCTTGACCCTCAGGCCCATCTACCCACTGCTCCAGAGTCCTCTTCCTCAAAAAGCACATTTGTTACAGCAGGACAGTGACACTATTCTGTGCAAAGAAATTAGGCCATGTCAGACCTCTGAACTGTATAGCTAAGTTAGGGAGATAAACGTAAGTTTGTGAAAAGTGAAATGGCAAGGCAAGATTTGAGCAATAGTTCAAATAGATAAATTGCAAGGGGATAGGTCAGGAGGTAGGGTGTGATTCATTTTCCACAAGTACTACTGTTAATCATTTAGAGGTTTATATGTGGGAGGAAGAGTCCATGGTGGATTTGGGGTAGAAACAGGCTTGATCTAGGAGATGGACTCTTATCTGTGTTTCCCAGAGTAAGGATAATTTGGATGAAAAAAAAAGTTGTGGAGATCATCCCATTCATTTCAGAGTAGTAAGCATGGACTGTGTGTCCTCTGTGTCCACTATAGCTGACACTGGGGGTAAGAGGCAGTTTCCTCATGTTGCTTACAGACACAGCTTCAGCAAGTAGAAAAATATAACATACGACCAAAGAGCAGAGAAGTTGTTTGGTTTCCTGTCCCTTAGATGATACTGATGCCTTCAGATATAGAAGTATTCAAGGCCTTCCACCACGAGAGTCCAATCTACTTCTCTGGCTTCATCCTCACCTGTTATAGAATTTTTGCTTTATAAATTTCTATGCTAGATGGTTTGGTGTGTTTAGGTTCATGACTATATTTACTTCGGGCGGATTTATCTTTTATTTATTTAAAATCTTACTCTATCCTGCTTAATTTTGTTGCTTTGAACTCCACTTTGTTAGAAATAGTACCAATACAGTTTACTTTACATTTTTAGATATATTTGCCCTTTTGTTTTATTCCTTTCTGGGTCATTTTATTTTTGAGGTGTCTTGAAGCTCTAAGCCAAGCCAGATGTGGTCCAACATCAGCTTTAAAAGTGACTTGGGGGTGGAGATCCAGCATAGCAGAGGCAATCAAAACTGATTGCTAAATGAGTAATAGTGAAGCTCAGAGGCAACAGTCAGAGCACATCCTTGGTCTAAGCAGCTTTCAAAAGCTAACCAGGATATTTGAATGTCTGCCCACTCCTCTCTCTCTCTTTTTTTATTGTCTAAAGTTTTACATATGTTTCCTTTTTCCCCAGTTGACCCCCGCCCCCGCCCTACCCAGCCATTTCCACCATGGGCAAGTGCCACCGCCCCAGTGACTGTATCCATTGGTAATGCTAATATGCATGCATACAAGTCCTTTGGTTGCTCTCTAACAACCCCCCCCCCCCACCGCCTGCCATTTGTCTCTAGATCTATTTATTGTTCACCAAATTATGTTGATCATTATATCCCTTATATGAGTGAGATGATGTGATATTTATCTTTCTTCAACTGGCTTATTTCACTTACAATAATGCTCTTCAGTTCCATCCACGCTGTTGCAAATGGTAAAAGTTCCTTCTTTTTTATAGTGGTGTAGTATTCCATTGTGTACTACTAGATGTATCAAAGTTTTTTAACCCACTCATCTGCTGATGGGCACTTAAGTTGTTTCCAAATCTTACCTATTGTAAATTGTGCTGCTATGAACATAGGGGTGCATATATCCTTTCTGATTGGTGTTTCTGGTTTCTTGGGATATAGTCCTAGAAATGGGATTACTAGGTCAAATGGGAGTTCCATTTTTAACTTTTTGAAGAAACTCCATACTGCCTTCCACAGTGGCTGCACTAGTCTGCATTCTCACCAGAAGTACAGGAGGGTTCCTTTTTCTCCACATCCTTGCCAGAACTTGCCATTTGTTGATTTGTTGATGGTAGCCATTCTGACAGGTGTGAGATGATACCTCATTGTTGCTTTGATTTGCATCTCTCAGATGATTAGTGACTCTGAGCATGTTTTCACATGTCTCTTGGCCTTCTGCATGTCCTTTTTTGAAAAGTATCTATTTAGGGCCTTTGTCCATTTTTTGATTGGGTCATTTATCTTCCTTTTGTTAAGTTGTATGAGTACTCTGTAAATTTTGGAGATTAAAACCTTATCTGAAATAGCATTGACAAATATGTTCTCCCATGCAGTGGGCTTTCTTGTTGTTTTGTTGATGGTTTCTTTTGCTGTGCAGAAGCTTTTTATTTTGATGTAGCCCCATTTGTTTATTTTCTCCTTAGTCTCCATTGCCCTACAGCCGTGGGCAAACTATGGCCCACGGGCCGGATACGGCCCATTTGAAATGAATAAAACTAAAAAAGAAAAAGACCGTACCCTTTTATGTAATGATGTTTACTTTGAATTTATATTAGTTCACACAAACACTCCATCCATGCTTTTGTTCCGGCCCTCCGGTCCAGTTTAAGAACCCATTGTGGCCCTTGAGTCAATAAGTTTGCCCACTCCTGCCCTAGGAGCTGTGTCGGTAAAGATATTGGTCTGACAGATGTCTGTTATTTTAATGCTTATGAAGTATTGTAGGATTTCTATGGTTTCCCATCTTACATTTAAGTCCTTTAACCATTTTGAGTTTGTTTTTGTGTATGGTGTAAGTTGGAGATCTAGTTTCATTTTGTTTTTGCATGTATCTGACCAAATTTCCCAGCATCATTTATTGAAGAGACTTCCATGACTCCATTGTATGCTCTTGCCTCCTTTGTCAAATATTAATTGAGCATAATGGCTTGGGTTGATTTCTGGGATCTCTGTTCTTTTCCATTGGTCTATATGTCTGTTCTTGTGCCAGTACCAGGCAGTTTTGAGAACCGTGGCTTAGTAATATAGCTTGATATCTGGTATTGTGATCCCTACAACTTTGTTCTTCTTTCTCAGGATTGCTGTGGCTATTTTGGGTCTTTTTTTCCAGATGAGTTTTTGGAGAATTCATTCTAGGTCTGTGAAATATGCCGTTGGTATTTTAATGGGTATTGCATTGAATCTGTAGATTTATTAGGGTAGTATGGACATTTTAATGATGTTGATTCTACCAAACCATGAACATGGTATGTTCTTCCGTTTGTTTATATCTTCCTCTATCTCTTTTTTCAATGTCCTGTAGTTTTCTGAGTACAGGTCTTTATGTCCTTAGTTAAGTTTATTCTTAGGCATCTTAATTTTTTTTTTGGTGCGATGGTAAATGGAATTGTTTTTTTAGTTTTGCTTTCTGTGAGTTCATTATTGGTGTATGAAAAGGCCATAGATTTCTGGTTGCTAATTTTATATCCTGCTACATTGCCAAATTCATTTATTAGTTCTAGTAGTTTTTTGATGGAGTCTTTGGGTTTTTCTATATACAATATCATGTCATCTGTGAATAAGGACAGTTTTACTTCTTTTGCAGTTTGGATGCTTTTTATTTCTTCTTCTTGTCTGATCACTATGGTGAGCATTCCCAGTACTATGTCGAGCAGGAGTGGTGAAAGTGGGCATCCCTTTCTTGTTCCCATTTTTGGGGCAAATGAGTTTAGTTTTTGCCCATTGAGTATGATGTTGGCTGTAGGTTTGTCATATAAGGCTTTTATTATGTTGAGATATAATCCCTCTTGTTCCACTTTGCTGAGAGTTTTTATCAAGAAAGTGTGCTGGACTTTGTCCAATGCTTTTTCTGCATCTATTAATATGATTATGTGATTTTTGTCTCTCAATTTTTTATGTGATGTATCACAATTATTGATTTGTGGATATTGTACCATCCTTGCACCCTGAGAAAAATGCTAATTGGTCATGGTGTATTATCTTTCTAATGTAATGCTAGATCCAATTTGCTAGAATTTCGTTGAGGATTTTAGCATCTATGTTCACCAAGGATATTGGCCTGTAGTTCTCTCTCTCTCTCTTTTTTTTTTTTTTTTTTGTGGTGTCTGTATTTGGTTTTGGAATTAGGGTAATGCTGGCTTCATAGAAAGAGCTTGGCGAATGGAAATGAAAAAAAAAAAAAGCTGGGGTAGCTTGGTAGTGTGCCTCCCTCTTGAATTTTTTGGATAGGTTTTAGTTCTTCTTTGAATGCTTGGTAGAACTCCCCTGTAAAGCCATTCGGACCAGGGCTTTTGCTTGCTGGAAGATTTTTGATCACTGCTTTAATTTCTTTGGTGGTTATCAGCCTATTCAGGTTTTTTATTCTTCCTGATTGAGTTATGGGAGCTTTTATTTTTCTAAAAATATGTCCATTTCATCTAGGTTGTCCATTTTATTGGAATAGAGTTGTTCATAGTATTTTTTCATAATCGTTCATATTTCTGTGGGATCGGTTGTTACTTCACCTCTTTCATTTCTAATTTTGTTTATTAGGGTCCTCTCTCTTTGCTTCTTGGTGAGCCGGGCTAGAGGTTCAGAAATCTTGTTTATCCTTTCAAAGAACCAGCTCTTGGTTTTATTGATCTTTTGTATTGTTTTTTTCTCTATGTCATTTATTTCCACTCTGATCTTTATTATTTCCTTCCTTCTGCTTATACTGGGCTTTTCTCATTGGTCTCTTTCTAACTGTCTGAGTTGTAGGATTAGATAATTTATTATCATTTTTTATTTTTTGAGGTAGGCCTGTGGAGCTATGAACTTCCCTCTCAAGACTGCTTTCGCTGTGTCCCATAGATTTTGAATTGTTGTGTTTTCATTGTCATTTGTTGCCATGATGCTTTTTATTTCTTCTTTGATCTCTTTGGTAACCCAATCATTCTTTAATAGCATGCCATTTAGTCTCCAAGTGTTTGATTTTTTTCATTGTTTTTATTGTAGTTGATTTCTAATTTTATGCCATTATGATCTGAACAGATGCTTGATATGATTTCAATCTTTTTGAATTTGAAGAAACTTTGCATGTGCCCTAATATGTGGTCTATCTTTGAAAATGTCCCATGTGCACTTGAGAAGAATATATATTCTGTGGCTTTGGGGTGAAATGCTCTAAAGATGTCAATTAATTGCATCTGATCTAGTGAGTCATTTAGGATTGATGTTTCTTTGCTGATTTTTTGTTTAGAGGATTTATCCTGTGGTGTTAGTGGGGTATTAAAGTCCCCTACTATGACTGTATTGCTGTCAATCTCTCCCTTGATATCTTCCGGAAGTTTTTTTTTTTTTTTTTTTTTAATGTATTTGGGTGCTCCTGTATTAGGTGCACATATGTTTGCCAGAGTCATATCTTCCTTTTTAACTACTGCCTTTAGTATTATGAAGTGGCCTTTCATATCTCTTGTTATGGCCTTCACTTTGAGGTCTAATTTGTCAGATATAAGTATTGATACCCCAGCTTTTTTTCCTTTCCATTCACCTGAAAAACCTTTTTCCATCCCTTCATAATCAGTCTGTGTGAGTCCTTTGTACTGAGGTGGGTCTCCTGTAGACAACAGATATATGGGTTGTGTTTTCTTATCCATTCAGTTACTCTATGTCTTTTGATTGGGGGTATTTAATCCATTTACATTTAAAGTGATTATTGATAGGTACTTTTTGTCTCCATTTTTATTCTTTATGCCTGTGTTCCGTCTTCCCTTCCTATTTCTTCTTTTTACAGCAGACCCTTTACATTTCTTGAATTGCTGGTTTGGTGGTAATAAATTCCCTTAGTCTGTTTTTGTCTGTGAAGCTCCTGATTTCACCCTCAACTTTGATTGATAGCCTTGCTGGGTACAGGATTTATGGATTCAGACCCTTGCTTTACATCATTTTGTATATTTTATTCCACTCCTTTCTGGCCTGATGTGTTTCTGTTGAGAAATCAGTCAATAGTCTGATGGGAGAGCCCTTGTAGGTAAGATTCTGTCTCACTCTGGCAGCCTTTAAGATTCTTACTTTGTCATTGGTGTTTGCCAATTTAATTATAATGTGTCTTCCTGTCGGTCTTTTAGGGTTCATCTTTTTTGGGGACTCTGTGAGCTTCTTGGACTTGTGTGAGTTTTTTCTTCCCAATATCATGGAAATTTTCTGTCATTATTTCTTCAAACAGGTTTTCTATTCCTTGCTCAGTCCCCCCCCCCCCTTTTGGCACCCCTATTATGCGGATGTTGTTTTGTTTTGTGTTGTCCCAAACTTCCCTTAGGCTTTCTTCTGTTTTTTTAAAGTTTATTTTCCAGTTGCTGCTCTGCTTGGGTATTTTTTCCTACCTTGTCTTCTAGCTCACTGATGGGTTCCTCCACTTGTTCTAGTCTACCGTTGATGCTTTCTATCGTGTTCTTTATTGCAGCATTGTCATTTTTCATTTCTTCTTGGTTCTTCTTCATTTTCTCTTGATTCTTACACATATTGTTGAATTTGTCTTCCATCCTTTTCAGCATCTTTATGACCATTGCTCTGAATCCTATCTCTGACAAATTTCTTGCTTCGATTTTGTTTACTTCCTTTCTGGTGATTCCTCCTTTTCTTTTGTATGGGGACTGTTTCTTTGTCTCCCCAAGTTTACTCATGTCAGGTTGTCTGGTTATGTAGCTCTCTCTGTCCTGTGTTGACTCTCTCTAGGACAGCGGTTCTCAACCTGTGGGTTGCGACCCCTTTGAGGGTCGAACAACCCTTTCACAGGGGTCGCCTAAATCCATCCTGCATATCAGATATTTACATTATGATTCATAAAAGTAGCAAAATTACAGTTATGAAGTAGCAAGAAAAATAATTTTATGGTTGGGGGTCACCACAACATGAGGAACTGTATTAAAGGGTCGCGGCATTAGGAAGGTTGAGAACCACTGCTCTAGGAGATCTCTGACCTTTCTGTCCATGGATTGTCTCACCAGTTGTGTTTAATTTGCTAATTCCAGGTGGGTGTTATTCAATTCAACTGTTCCTTCTATCCGTTCTGTGAGAAATTCGCAGGACCCGTCTGCATATTCACCTGCCCCATTGTCTCCCCCTGGACAAAATGATTAGGTGCCCATGGCCAGGGAGGCTGGAGTCTTGGTGTTCATGGGTGTGCAGATGAGAGAGCTGGTCCCTGGGCATTGTGGTTCTCGGGTCCTGGGAGGTATTTGAGGTCTCCCTGGTTGAACGTAAGGCTGGGCTTCTGATCACAGCTGCTCTCCCCTTCAAGATGGCGTTGTCTCTGCAGCAGACCTGGCAGCTTTGGGAGAGGTTTCAGCAGTAGTACAGGCTGCCCGGCCAGGGGAGCCTGATCTTCCAGTCCCCAACAGGCCTGTGGAATATAACTGTCCCTCACTCACAAATACAGACACTCCCTTCATGTCCATGCATTCTCCTTTCACTCTCTCACTCACACACTATCTTACAGCTTACCATCCCATCAGTTGCCATCTTGAATCGACTGCCTGCTCTTCTCTTTATGGGTAAACAGAATCCTAGGCTTCTACTGGACCTGCTGCTTCTGGCTTCTTTGAACTTTTCTCATTTTTAACAGTGTTATAACTTGTGCCACACTTCGGCTATTTCTTGTGCCAGTTGTTTGCCCCAACTGTGACCAGTCCAATTTTACCCATAATCCCATCTGCCAATGACTTTGGTTGTGACACATATTTGGTCTTGTTGCCTAGACACCTTCTCAGTCCTGGATGAAACTGAAAACGGTAAGAGAAACCTAGAAAGTAACAACACTCCTACTGTAATAACCAATCTCTGAAAATTAAGAGAGAAATCATATATCTGTGATCCATACTAAGATTAATTTCTACTAAAAGGAACAGGAGTTTCAAGTCTATAAAATTAATTGGAATTGAAATGTGGGTAATTTTAAATCACCATCCAAGATGCTGTCAGGTGACATCATGAATGCACATAGGCTCAGGAAGACACTACCTGAAGGAGGCCATGCACTGAACTTGTGTGATCTGTCTGGACGATGGGATGCAGTAACATTCAGAGATCCTTGAAATTAGAAGCTTAATACAGTTTGGATGGGGGAAAGGGCAGTGGAAAGCATGCCAGTTCATTCTTGTGTAGTACTGTTATAGGCACCTGGAATACCAGAAAGTTGTTATCAGACAACCCCTGAGTTGGAGGGAAAGGGCTGTTTCCTCTTCGGTTCTTGTTAGTCTCATAGGAAAGACTTCAAACAAGTGACATTGGATGGTTGTGTTGTAATAAAGTCAATTTATTAAATAAGTAAAGCAAGTATATTTATCAAAGAAGCAAGGCAAGCAAATCTATCTACATCTGGCTTATGAAGCACAGACGGGCTCTCAGCTAATCTCAGGAGCCTCGCCTGGTAGAATTTTAGCCTTTTATACTCTTCTGTCTCCAGGTTTTAAAATTCCTCTGCCAGATATCTTGGTACAGACTAGATCTCAAGGTCTCCCTTTTACTTTTTTATGGTTTTCCCAGAATTTATGAGAAGCATTTGGTGATTTCATCTTGACAAGTCCCAAGACTGCTGGCTTCTCTGTTTAAGGACTGAGATAAATATTCTCTCTCTTTCACCCTTTCCCAAAATGGGTGACTTTTTTTGTTTAGTAGGTGAGATAAAACTCTCCCTTCTTTTCTTCCCCCTTTCCATCTCCTTTCCTTCATTCTTTGGTTAGGAAGGAGTGACATTAACCATTTGAAGTGTCTTTGGTTGGGAAAGATAAAGGTTGCTATTTACAAGCTGGCTACAGGCTGCCTAAACTGTTTGGCCTTGTTTAATTTTCTTGTCTCAGTTTCCCTATGCCTCCTGTCCAGGAATTCTCCTAGCTTCTTGCTATCCTGTTACAGTATGTGCTGAGGGTCCTCTGTGGCAGGTACTGTGGCTATGTGTTGGCTCCCTTATGTTGCTCACAGACATAGCAAACACAAGTAGGCTCTAAAAAATAAGGAGTTCTGCCTAAGTATATGGTGAGAGCTCAGTATGTCTTTATACATTAAATACTAGTAATTTGTATTTTCACATTATTGTATATTATTCACTTGTATAAAGTAGTACAAGTCTTTTATATGTGCCTTGCACTTTACTGTTTAGAAAGTATGTTCACATATTATTCAGTTTGGTTCTTAATTCTTAAAACAATTGTTTCAGTCAGGTTCATTATACCCATGCTACAGATGAAAAAGCATAGGCTCACATTGATCAAGATGCTTTCCCAAGTTCACCATGACAGTAAATTGAAAAATTTAAATCTAAGACTTCTGATATCTCATTCAAGGCTTTTTCTACAAAACTACCACTGCTGTCATCTCTCAGTATGAGCTGTAACAAATAACCATGATTGGGACATTCTCTGCAAACTATTAAAATGCCAAAGAAATATGTCTGCAAGAACATCTGCATTTTAGAATTGTGCCTCAGGCCAGAAGCATAATAAAACTATTCATTAAAATAGTTAAATCAACCGACAATTGAATAATTAAAAACTCATAGCAGCATTAAACTGTGTTTCAGATTTCTCTTCTCAGTGGAGAGGCACTTTTAGAGAAGTTTATTTTCATTGTTTAGGAATAAGGGGTTCTGCTGAAAAGCTTGAGGTCATTGAGGATGGGAATTAGAGTTGTAGAAAGACATTAAAGATCTATCAGAGCAGGCTTTTCATGCCCCTGAGGATCAAATAGTAGGAGATGCCTGGAGGCAGATCCTTCTGACAGCAGCAGGCTCCTTGTTTACAGTAATATTCCATCCTGAAAAGACTTCCTCTTTGCTGCCTTCCTCTCTACCAATTAACTTCTGACAGCTCTACCTTTATTTTTAAAATATGGAAAAATAAAAATCCTATATAATAAAAGGCTAATATGCAAATTATCCCCTTGACTGGGAGTTCCACCAGGAGTTAAACCAGGAATTTGACCAGGGAGTGGGGCTGGCCTGCCAGCTTCCCATGACCGCTCCCCCCATCTGGCCCAGCCCCATCCGCTCCAATCTGAGTGGGTCAGCCGGACCCCACCCATGCATGAATTTATGCACCAGACCTCTAGTGTACAAAATACACAGAATAGTTTGGTAAACTACTACATATCCAATACCCAACTTCAATAATTATCAACTCAGGACCAGTATTTTTGTATCTCTGGCCAGATCTACTTCATCACTCCCATATTATTATTATTTTAATTGATTTTAGAGAGAGAAAAAGAGAGAGGGGGGAGAGAGAGAAACATCAATGTGAGAGAGAAACATATACCGGCTGCCTCCTGCATGTGCTGTGAACAGGGATGGAACCTACAATGTGGGCATGTGCCCTGACTGGGAATTGAATATGCTACACTTTTGTTTATGGGGTGTCACTCCAAGCAGCTGAGCCACACCAGTTAGGGCTCTCCTATATTATGTTAAAGCAAGTCCCAAACTTCGTATGAGGTAATCTATAAATATTTCCTTATGTATCGCTAAAGGACATGAAATTAAAATATATTTTTAGCCCTAGCTGGTTTGGCTCAGTGGCTAGAGCATCGACCTGTGGATCAAAGGGTCCTGAGTTTGATTACAGTCAAGGTCATGTACCTTGGTTGCAGGATCCTCCCTGGCCTGGGTCCTGGTCTGGGCTTATCAATGTTTCTCTCTTTCTTTCCTCTCTCTTCCACACTCCCTAAAAATCAATGAAAAAATATATCTTCGGTTGAGGATTAGTAACAATAACAAATATATTGATTTCAGAGAGGAAGGCAGAAGGAGAGAGAGATAGGAAGATCAATGATGAGAGAGAATCATTGATTGGCTGCCTCCTGCATTCTCCACGTTGGGGATCCAGCCGGCAACCTGGGTATGAATCCTGACCAGGAATCAAACTGTGACCTCTTGGTTCATAGGCCTATGTTCAACCACTGAGCCATGCTGGCCAGGCAAGACATTAAATATTTTTAAATCTTCACCCAAGGATATGTTTTTATAGATTTAAAGAGAGAGGAAGGGAGAGAGAGATAAACATTGATTTGTTGCCTTCTGTACACACCCAACCTAGGATTGAACCTGCAACCTTTAAGTGTATGGATTGATACTCCAACCAACTGAGCCACCCAGCCAGGGAAGACATTAAATATTGTTATAACCACAATACCATTTTTAAATATAAGTAGAGCCATACTCTCTTAATATAATCAAATATCTGTTCAGTGTTCTAATATCCAATTACACACACACACACACAATATTGCTTGAATCAGGATACAAATAAAGATCATATTACAATCGGTTAATATTTCTTTTGGGATTAAAAAAAATCTATAGGAATCCTCTCCATCTTTCTTCTCCCTCATAATTTATTTGCTTAAGAAACCGAAATGTTTTCCTGTAGAGTTTCTCACAATATGGATTTTGCTGATTGAATACCCATGGTTTAGGTTAAAAGTTCCTTTGTCCTTTTTCTTTCTAATGAATTGGTAGTTGTATCTAGAAGCTTGATCTGATTTAGATTTAATTTGGGGGGAGCAAGAATAATATATCATAGATGATGTTGCCTACCTCCTTCAGGGGGGCAGCCTGTCTAGGTGCCTCTTTTTTTTGGTGATGATATCAATCATTATTGCTCAATGCCTAGACCATTAGTTCATTAGTGATTGCACATGGTGATATTCTAACTTTAATTACTTCATTTATTAACCACAGTACTTCTATAAAGACAAATTTTCCTCATCTTCTATTTGGTTTCCCAGTGATATAGTCCATATAGAAATGCAAGGTTAATACCTGATTCTTTCCCTTTAATTATAAATTTCCAAAATAAAAAGTTGGTTCTTTATCATTGTGCTTAAGTAACTAATGGGATTTTATGATGAAATAACAGATTTAAACATATTGGATGTGCTCAATCCATTGCAATCATCATTATATTTATTTAGTTAATATTTATTTTTAAATATTTTTATTGATTTCAGAGAGGAAGGGAGAGGGAGACAGAGAGAGAAACATCAATGATGAGGGTGAATCACTGATCAGCTGCCTCCTGCATGCCCCCTACTGGGGATTGAGCATGCACCCTTGACTGGAATCCAACCTGGGACTCTTCAGTCTGCAGGCCAACACTATCCATGGAGCAAAATCAGCCAGGGCATCATTATGTTTTTTTTTTTTATACTCAGATTGTTCCATTTTTGGCCAGTGGGAGCCTCTTCAAGTTGACTCCTGACTCCTTTGGCCATAACCCCAGTAGTCTTTGATAGTTTTCTTGCTCTCTGGTAGGACAATATGCTCCAGGCTCATCTTGTACATTTCCTGCCCTAGACCTAGAATCAGCCATTTCTCCAAGAAACTCCTATTTCTTTTAGTGGTAAATGATATTCCAAGATCACAATCTGCATTTTAAGCGCACTCATTTTACTGGGTTTGTCATTTCTACAGCTTTTCAGCAGAAGAGCTAGGAAATGTATTTTTTAATATAAAAGATACCATGAGTCTATATTGATACTTCCAATTCAAATTCAAGACTACAGGGTGTTTATGTAACATTTTCTATTTTATATCCATATCTTCTTACTCTCACACTAAGAATCCCAGTTTTCAAGCCCACTAGGGATCATAGAATTAAAACATCACACAATTACTTATTCAATTGATCTCATAATATAAGCAGAAATGTCTCAGAATAACAATACTAATGCTACCATCAAAATGATTACAGTAAATAATTTACAATTTTTCTAGTTCCTCTGTACTTAAAAGAAATCTCACTAGGGATAATCTATCAAATTACTGTTTAAAAGTCATGTGGAATAGTTTCTCTCTGCCACCAATTACATATGCAATTAGATTCATTTATTTCATTTTATGTTCAATTTTTGAGAATTGGTATTTTATAGTGTTCTTAATGTTGTTTTATGATTATACTAGTGGCCCAGTGCATGAAATTTATGCACATTAAAAGGGGATTAATTAGAGGAAATATTTTAATATTGCTATTTGCCCCTTCTCTATAATAGAAGTGTCAGAGATGAAAGAAAATTAGTAAAATGTATATGAAAATCTTCCTCCTGTCAGAGTCTGGGGTACACCACAGTACTCAGAGTCAAGTCCCCGCCCACCCACGTGTGCCTCGAAATTGCACAAAACACAGACCCAGCCAGCCCCCCCGCCCCCCACTGGGCTAGATCCTGACCCGGCCGGTCACACCCTTGTCAAGCCCCACCAGGCAGGGGGCATGGCCTGAGGTCCCCCGTCAAGCTCCGCCAAGCGGGGGGGTGGGGCGCAGCCTCAGGTCCCCAGGCCCAGCACTGGGATGGGGGCACAGCTTCAGGTCCCCTGTCAAGCCCCACCGGGAGGGGGGCACAGTCTCAGGTCCTCCATCAAGATCCGCTTGGCGGGGGGCGTGGCCTGAGTTCCCCTGGACTAGGATGAGGAGAGCAGCCTGAGGTCCTCCGGCCCAGCACTAGGCTTGAGGGCGCACCTTGAGGTCCCCTGTCAAGCCCCACCGAGAAGGGGGAACGGCCTCAGGTCCCCTGGCCTAGCACCGGTGCGGGGAGTGTGGCTTGAGGTCCTCCGACCCAGCACCAGGGTGGGGGGGTGCACCTTGAGGTCCCCTGTTAAGCCCCGCTGGGTGGGGGGCATGGCTTCAGTTCCCCCGGCCTGGTGCCAGGGCGGGGGTGAGGGCACAGCCTGAGATCCCCCCTCAAGCCCTGCTGGGTGAGGGCACAGTCTGAGGAAAAAATAGGTATTTCCTACTTGGCTGGCTCCAAATCTGAGGCCCCCTGGCCTGGCACCAGGTTGGGGGGCATGGCCTGAGGTCCCCTTTCAAGCCCTATGGGGGCAGGGGGTGGGGGGTCACAGCCTCAGGTCCCTGCTGATTGCTCATTAAGGCTCATTACAGGAAATTGGCCTCCACTGTGGGTGCAGCCATCTTATGTTATGGAAACCCTGCCTCTTCTGTGGGCACCGCCATCTTTGTGGCGGATTGATGGTCAATTTGCATATTCCCTCTTTATTATATAGGATAATACTAGTGGTCCAGTGCACGGATCCGTGCACATTGAAAGGAAATTAATTAGAAGAAATATTTTAATATTGTTACTCGCCCTTTCTCTATAATAGGAGTGTCAACCAAATTCATGATCAATAATGACAGATCGAAACACATGTGTATGATTAGCACCAGTGAGATCTTTATATGTACCATGCATGCGTGAGTCAACTTAGCCTTTTACATATATAGAATAAACTTGCTTAATTAGACCTGCTTTCTGATTTAGCTAAACTTTTTCTTGTCCAGTGAAGCACCCCAACTTCTCTTTCAGATAATTGTCAAAAACACAGCAATAAATATCAACACAAAGCAGATTACTATTGTAGATCATGCAGGGAGAACAAAGGGTAAGATATTTAACTGCAGCAGTGTTTGGCTATATTCTGCGCAGTGAGAAAACCTGAAGTCATTTTCAAGGTCCACCATTTCTTACTTCTTTTCAGTCTGGCCAAGTTTCTAAGCTTTCTACTAGTAAATTTCTGTTTTCTGGCTAATGGAAAGAAAATAGGATTCCACCAAGTCTCCTATCTACCTACTCCAGGACTTCTGTGAGGATCAAATGAGATGAGGCACAGGAAAACGCTTCACAGACATTTGCTTAAAGTGTAAAATGTTTCCACCTGGCTATAAAGCAAGTCATGTTCCTGGGTTGAAGAAACTCCAAGGAGGCTAGTTGCTAGGGAAAGGAAGCCAGGCATTGCTACATGTTGTCATTATCCAGTGCCCACAAGTACGGTTTCTTGGCTGGGCGGGGCTGTGGGCTGTATTTTGCACCATGGGGTCTCAGCGATTTAGTGGGGTGTTGCTTCAGGGTGGTGGAGGGGCCTGTGTCCAACTTGGGGGAAGCCTAGTGTTGCTTTTTGGGTGGCAGGTCCTTGGTGCCATTTCTCTGTAAATGGCCAGTGCACATCATGGCAGCTCCTGTGTTGAGCGTCTGCCCCTTGGAAGTCAGTGTGTGTTATAGTGACCGGTTGGACAGTTGGGCACTTAGCATATTAGCCATATATATATATATATATATATATATATATATATATATATATATATATGTATATGTATATATATATATATATACACACTAGAGGCCTGGGGCACAAAAATTTGTGCACTTGGGAGGGTCCCTCAGCCCAGCCTGTGCCCTCTCGCAGTCTGGGACCCCTCGGGGAATGACCACCTGCTGGCTTAGGCCCGCTCTCCATGGGATTGGGCCTAAGCTGGCAGTCAGACATCCCTCTGGCAGCCCGGGAGCTCTCAGGGGATGTCCACTTGCTAGCGGGGAACAGGTCTAGCTGCAGTCAGACATCCTTAGCGCTGCTGAGGAGGCAGGAGAGGCTCCCACCACCACCGCTGTACTGGCAGCCATCAGCTGGGCTTGTGGCTGAGCAGAGCTCCCCCTGTGTGAGCACACTGACCACCAGGGGGCAGCTCCTTCATTGAGCGTCTGCCCCCTGATGGTCAGTGTGTGTCATAGTGACCAGTGATTCCCAGACACTCTGCTGTTAGGGTCAATTTGCATATTACCCTTTTATTATATAGAATAGAGGTGTGGTGCATGGGTGGGGGCCAGCTGGTTTGCCCTGAAGGGTGTCCCAGATCAGGGTGGGGGTGCCCGCTGGGGTGCCTGGCCAGCCTGAGTGAGTGGCTGATGCCTGTTTGCAGGCTGGCCACAGTCCCTTCAGGGTGGGGGACCCGCTGGGGTGCCAGGCCAGCCTGGGTGAGGGGCTGATGGATGTTTGCAGGCTGGCCATGGCCCCCAGCCACCCAAGCTCCCAGTGGAGGCTGGCTGGAAGCAGCAGGTATCTTGGATTTATTTAGCTTCTATAATTGAAACTTTGTTGCCTTTTGTGGGGGCCCCAGCAGGCCAGAGCAGGCGGGAAGCTTGGCTTCCTCCATCTCCGGGGCAACCAAGCCTCCTGCTTGCTCCAGCTCCGTGGCTTCCGGCCGCCATCTTGGTTGGGTTAATTTGCATATAGTTGCTCTGATTGGCTGGTGGGTGTGGCTTGGGCATAGCAAAGGTATGGTCAATTAGCATCTTTGTCTTTTATTAGTGTAGACTAGTGGCCTGGTGCATGGATTCATGCACATTGAAAGGAAATTAATTACCGCAGAGTGGCAGTTAACCAAATTCGGAGCCAACAGTGCCCCAGCAACAATATAACCTATGAATAAAAGTGGAATCATGTGGCCCCACCAGGAACTGGGCTCCTTCCTCTCTGGTTCTGGTATGTGTCACCTGAGAACTGCTGCTGCTGGTTCTCAGCAGCTCCTGTGTTGAGCATCTGCTCTCTGGTGTTAAGTGTGCATCATATGCACCGGCTGGTCGGCTGGTTGGATGGTCACCTAGCCTTTTATATATATACTAGAGGCCTGGTGCACAAAAATTTGTGAACTCAGGGAGGTCCCTCAGCCCAGCCTGTGCCCTCTTGCAGCCTGGGACCCCTCGGGGGATGACTACCTGCTGCCTTAGGCCCACTTCCCAGGGGATTGGGCCTAACCTGGCAGTCAGACATCCCTCTGGCAGCCCTGGAGCCCTCGGGGGATGTTCACTTGCCAGCGGGGAGCAGGCCTAAATTGCAGTCGGACATCTTTAGCACTGCTGAGGAGGTGGGAGAGGCTCCCACCACCACAAATGCTGTACTGGCAGCCATCAGCCTGGCTTGTGGCTGAGCGGAGCTCCCCCTGTGGGGCAGCTCATGCATTGAGCATCTGCCCCCTGGTGGTCAGTGTGTGTTATAGTGACCAGTGATTCCCAGTCGTTCTGCTGTTAGGGTCAGAAGAACGGATAGAGGCCTAATGCATGGGTGGGGGCCAGTTGGTTTGCCCTGAAGGGTATCCCGGATCAGGGTGGGGGTGCCCGCTAGGGTGCCTGGCCAGCCTGGGTGAGGGGCTGAGGGCTGTTTTCAGACTGGCCACACCCCGTTCAGGTTGGGGGGCCCTGCTAGGGTGCCTGGCCAGTCTGGGTGAGGGGCTGATGGCTGTTTGCAGGCTGGCCAAGCCCTCCAGCAGGGACCCTCACCACATGAGGGTGTGGCCAGCCTGGTGAGGGGCTGATGGCTGTTTTCAGGCTGGCCATGGCCCCAAGTCACTCAAGCTCCCAGAGGAGGCTGGCTGGAAGCAGGTATCTGTGATTTATTTATCTTCTATAATTGAAACTTTGTTGCCTTGAGCGGAGCCCACAGCCAGCCAGGCCAGGCGGGAAGCTTGGCTTCTTCCATCACTGGGGCAACCAAGCCTCCTGCTTGCTCCAGCTCTGTGGCTGCCGGCCACCATTTTGGTTGGGTTAATTTGCATATAGTCGCTCTGATTGGCTGGTGGGCATGGCATGGGGCATAGCAGAGGTATGGTCAATTTGCATGTTTCTCTTTTATTAGATTAGATGGCCACATGGTTCCAAAGTCAAATATATAAGTCAATATATTAAAATAAATCTAGCTTCTATCCCTGTCCTCTCCACTCTGTTTGCTCCTCACCTTAGAGGAAGCCATTTAAAACAATTTTATGGCTCATTCTTTCATATTTTAATGTTTTAACATAAGAATATTCATATGTTATTATATCCCTTTTTCTTGCATAATGATAATATGAACAGCTCATTTTTCTGCACATTGCTTTTTCTTCACTCAAGAACATATTCTGGGAATCATTTTATAGTAGCATATTGAAATCATCCTCATTTGTTTAACAGCTGCATAGTACTCCATTGTGTGGGTGCACAATAATTTGTTCAATCAATCCCCTATTGATGAACATCTGGGATATTGCTAGTCTTTTGGTTTTGCAATAGAATAGATTTGTGAATAAGTGTGTTTTGTATTTGAATATATATTTTTCAGAGAGGAAGGGAGAGGGAAGATAGAAACATCAATGATTAGAGAGAATCATTGATTGGCTTCCTCCTGCATGCCCCCTACTAGGGATCGAGCCCAAAACCTAGTCATGTGCCTATGATTGGAATCCAACGTGGGACCTTTCAGTCCACAGGCTGATGCTTTATCCACTCAGCAAAACTGGTCAGTGTGAGTATGGTTTGTATTTTTATCAAGTGTATCTGTGGGACAGATTCCTAGAATTGGTATTGTCAGGCCAAAAGGTAAATACACATTTATTTTTGCTAAATATTACCGAATTTCTCTCCATAGCCAGGGTACCATTGTACATTCCCACCAGCAAGGTTAATAGCATCTCCATTCTGTTTAGTGGCCATAATTTAGCCATCCATACTTTGTTCGTAGTTGAAAATCAATAACAAGTGTTGACAGTGAAAGGCAGCAGAGAGAGTACTTATATATATCCTCTGAGATCGGACTGCCTGTATCCCAACCTTAGATCTGCTACTTAGTAGCTGTGTATACTTGTGCAAATTACTCAAATGTCTGTGCCTGAATTTTCTCATCTGTAAAATGGAAATAATGAGAAAAACTTTCTAAGAGGGTTGTTCTGATGATTAATTGCTATGAGCAACTGAGTGAAGTACTTTGTGCTATGCCTAGCACATAGTACATACACACTGAGTAAATGTTACTTACATCTAGTATCCTATATAATAAAAGGCTAATATGCAAATTGTCCCCTTGACTAGGAGTTCGACCAGGGGCGGGGCCAGTCAGCCAAGTGCCTGTGGCCCCTTTTCCTGGCCACCCCACCCCTGATTGGGCCCATCCCGGCCTGACCCCACCTGTACACGAATTTGTGCACCAGGCCTCTAGTTATTTTCATAAACCCTTTTAAGAGCATAGTAAGGTCAGTATTATTACCAGCCCCATTGTATAGACGAGAAAACTGAAACAGAGAAAGATGAAATAATATGTCTGAGGGTGTTGCTGAGGCTCAGGCCTGTCTGCCTCCAAAGCTTATGTTCTCAGCTGGGATATTACATAGACTCAGGCCTCCTCTCTAGGGCCAATCTTGGATGAATGGGGGCACAGTAGCTAGGAATACCAGGTATTTCAGGTTACAACCTCCTTTCAGTGGCTGTCTTATTACCACACTCCTCTTCTAGGCCTGATGTTCTCCCTGTCCCACACTCTGAGGCCCACTTGGCTTGGTGGTAATAAACTCACTTAGCCTGTTTTTATCTCTGAAGCTCCTGATTTCACCTTCAATTTTGAATGATAGCCTTGCTGGGCATAGTATTCTTGAATCTAGTTCCTTGCTTTGCATCACTTTGTATATTACATTCCATTCCCTCCGTGCTGATATGTTTCTGTTGAGAAATATGCTGATAGTCTAATGCAGGGGTCCTCAAAATTTTAAACAGGGGGCCAGTTCACTGTCCCTCAGACCATTGGAGGGCCAGACTATAGTTTTAAAAAAAACTAGTTGGCTGCTAAGCAACAGGCAGCGGCGGCAAAAACACCCGGCAGGCCGGATAAATGTTTTCGGCGGGCCTCATGTGGCCCGCAGTCCGTAGTTTGAGGACCCCTGGTCTAATGAGAGGTCCCTTATAAATAACTTTCTGTCTTTCTCTGGCAGCCTTTAAGATTCTTACTTTTTCATTGGTGTTTGCCAATTTAGTTATGATGTGTCTTGGGATCAGTCTTTTTGGGTTCATCTTGTTTGGGACTCTGTGTGCTTCTTGAACTTGTGAATTTTTTTCTTCTCAATGTCAGGGAAATTTTCTGTCATTATTTCTTCAAACAGGTTTTCTATTCTTTGCTAAGTTTCCTCTCTTTCTGGCACCCCTATTATGCAGGTGTTGTTTCATTTCGCATTGTCCCAAAGCTCCCTTAGACTCCCTCCTGCTTTTTAAGTTTATTTTCCAGTTGCAGCTCTGCTTGGGTGTTTTTTTCCTACCTTGTCTTCTAGCTTGCTGATGCGGTCCTTAGCTTCTTCAAATCTACTGTTGATGCTTTCTATTGTGTTCTTTATTGCAGCTTTGTCATTCTATTCATTTCTTCTTGGTTCTTCTTCATTTCCTCTTGATTCTTACACACGTTGTTGGATTTTTCTTCCATCCTTTCCAGTGTCCTTATGACCATTGGTCTGAAATCTTTCTCTGACAAATTGCTTGCCTCCATTATATTTACTTCCTTTTCTGGTGATTCCTCCTTTTCTTTCCTATGGGGGCTGTTACTTTGTCTCCCATTTTTGCCCCTCTCAGGGTGTCTGGTTTTGTGGATCACTCTCTACCACATTGACTGAAAGGTACAAAATACAACTTGACATGACACAGAAGGAACAAAATATGAGTATATTCAAGACACCAATAACCCAATAAAGGTGATCACCAGAGAAAATAGAATTAGGAGAGAAAAAAGAGCACAAAAATTATATTGAGAAAGGGAAAAAAGGTAAGAGAGAAAAGAAAAAGAAGAACAAAAAGGGGAAAATATACATATATGGGCAGAAAACGCCACAAAAAAAAACAAATAAAACAAAAAATGTGAACAACAAACACCCAGAGAAAAAGGGGGGAACTGAATCTGAAGAGGTAGAACTTATTTCCAGAAAGAAAGGTAAGGGAATTGAATGAATGGGGGAATGGCTATGGTTCAGTTTATTGGAGGTATAAAGAGAATGAGTGGATAAGAAAAAAGCAAAAATAAAATAGTCAATAAATAAAAAAATCCTGTTCTTTTATCTATCTATCTATCTATCTATCTATCTATCTATCTATTCATATAATTTTGGAAAAGTAGAATAGACTAGAGAGCAAATAGGCTTGAATTTGGTGAGTGGAACTAAGCAATTAGGAGAAGAGAGCAAATGAGGAGAAGAAAAACAAAATCTAAATAAATAAATAGGCTAATAAAGAAAGAGAAAAGAGAAGGGTGCATGGACTTGGAGCAGGGGAGAGAAAGTTAGGTAAATGAGTAAGCCAACAGAGACTACTATAATAGTAATGTGTCGATGAAGCAGATAAAAAAAGATCAATTTTTAACAAGGAATAAAAAGTAAAGAGAGAGACCAACTAAAGCAGGAAGATGAGAAGAGAAACAGGATGAAAATGGGGGAAGTGAGGAAGAAAAGGTTGGCAAAGCGGAAAAAGTGAAATAAAGTAAAATAATGATAAAAAATAAAATAAAATGTAGAACACAAATAAAAAAATAAAAGGTTAAAATAATAATAACAATAATAACATTAAATAAATAAAAAAGAAAAAATACTTCCCTTTCTTAAGAAAAAGATTAAAAAAAGTGAAGTAATGAAGTGTCGTTGGCTTCAGCTGAGTTTTAATGTCTTATGGGGGCCGGATTAAGACCCCCTCTCATTATTCTGTCTGGCACTTCTCAGTTTCCTGTTAGGTAGTCAGGACCATGTTGAAGTTCCCAGCTATCTATCACTCCTCTGTGTCTGTCTCCAGACACAGAGGTTTAGGCATGTGGGACCAATCTGCAGGCTTTGTTTGCCTGTCTGCTTTCAGTCTTATTTACACAAGCATCTATTTCTGACATGGGCTCTAGGTGGCAGTGTTGCTGTATTAGTTTCTGGGATAACTAGGAAGGGCTAGGTCTTCTGGAGAAAAATGTTTAGGGTTGGAGGGACTGGGCTGTCCTGGATTCCTGGTTGCCTCTCCCTGCGTTGCTCCCCAGCCTCCACCAAACCATGTCCACCTGTACCACAGCCTTGGTGAGTGTTTGTACTGTAATTGAAAGATCCTATGTACTGGGTTTAGCGAGTGAAAGCAAGGAAAATATAAAAAGACAGAGCAACCATGCCGCTGCGCAAAACTCTTCACCGCCGGCCCCCCCCTCCCCCCCCCACCCCGCCCCTGCACCCAGCACTATGGGGCCAGTGCAGAACTGGAGGCTGCCTTTCTGGGTGTAGCCTCCCATAGCTGTTCTGTTTATATAGTGAATTCTCACTGATCCTTAAATGTGTTAATCAAATGTAACTTGGTCAAGAAGCCTCTGTGACCCTCATCCAAGATAAGGTTAGTTCCAGCAGCTGTTTGTTCTCATAGCGCTCAATACTTTTTCTTTGTAACACTTCTTACCAGTGTAGCCAGGTAATTATTGGATTATTATTTGTTTAATGACGGTAGCTACCTCTAGATCATTGGTTCTTTAAAGGCAGAAAACATGCTGTCTTCTTTGCTATGGTAAACCCAGCACCAAGAACAAGCCTGGCATGTTGGAGTCTCATGTTGGATACTTGTCAAATGAACAAATGCATTCTACCAGTTACTAGCTCTGTGCTCTTAGGCAAGTTACTTAACTCTTTTGTGATTCCTCACTTGTTAAATGGGCTGCTGTAAGGATTAAATGAAAACACAGGTCAAATAATTAGCACATGATGGATACTTAACAAATATTAGTCTTTTCCCAGAACAGAGAATCAGAATTCTGGGATCTGGTCACTGAAAATTCTATCAGCCTGGTCAAATATTTCAGAATAAATCCTGCTAACAAAGTACAATCTCGTTTGGACAGGCTAATAAAACTTGGAGGATAGGATTATAATGCATTCATCTAGGCTTGCAAACTCCCAGAGAAAAACTGAGCAATGCATCCATCCATCCATTTCTTTACTTAAATATTTATTGAACACTGCCTATGAGCTAAGTGCTGGGACTATAATAGTGACTAATATTGTCTCTGACCTCTTGGAGCTTACAGTTAGCTTCCTTCAATTATAGTCATACCTTGAAGCTATTGCAGGTTCACTTCTAAACCACTGAAATAGAGTCATAACCTTCTTGCTGGTGGAAGGTCTTTCCTTCAATTTGTAAAATTGCAACATCTGTGAAGCACAATAAAGCAAAGCACAGTAAAATGATGTGTGCCAGTATCTAGTTTTCATGTCACTAAATAAACGGTTTGATTCCTCTGGATTTGTCTTTAGACAACCACAGCTATGGCTTGCAGCATGGCGTGGAGGAAGACTTAGCTCTCTTGGTTCAGTTAAAGCCATTTTCTTCTCTAGATAAACTTGCACTTGAATTTTTAAGTCACTATTTACAGCACTTCTTCCTAATTTAATATTTTTAGCCTGTGCTCTATATCACATCCTCTCCTGAACAGCACATGAATTGCATTATCTCATGATGTGAATGCAGAAAGGATGCCTGTCCTCATTTCTAGAACAGCAACTATGTGCAAAGTGTTGGGAAGAAAAGGTGAGTGGGAAATGTTCTCTCAGTTTATTGCAAACTATTCAGTTTGTTTTCATTCCCTATCATGTGTGTAAGCTGGTAGTATGGCATTGGTTCTGAAGTCTCTGTGCTTTTCTTAGTGATTTTAGCTCATTAAAGACACCCTTACCTATTGAAATACAAGAGAAACACAACTCCAAGGAACCATAGCCAATTATCTCTCTGTAATGTTCAGGAACACTGATTCATGACAGTATGTATGGCTAAGGATACCTGAATTAAGAAATACACATACAAAAAGTGCTAAGAAGAACTGCTTATGCCATCATGCTGACCCAGACCTGAAAAAACACCCTCATAGCCAAGAGTCTCTTGAAGTCATAAAATAAGGATTTGCAAAATCTGTTCTTTTATTCACATGAAGAATCATCTGATGTGGGGAAAGGAAGCAACTTGTCAGTACCTCACTTATTTATTTTGGAGAGAAGTAACAGAGCACCCATTTGTGTGTCTGGGCTTAAACTTGTTGGTTTTCAGGGGGAAACCTATTATTAGGGGAAAAGAGCTACATACTTCCTCTTTTCACAAATGCAGGGGCCTCTCATGTGACAGAGCCAGTTCCACAGCTTCGCCTTTAATGGAGTCAGCAGATTGCAGGAAGAATGGGACGCTGCTCAGTAAATTTAATGACTTTATGAAGATAAATGTTTCCCTTCTGATGCTCCTTCTTGTCAGAATACATTTAATACTGCCATTCCTTTGAGAACTAAATTCCTGTAGCACTTTGCAGCATATTAACATGTTTTTTCTCACTACATGAAATTGCACTTCAAGCAAGAAATAATAATGTTTCTGCCTCCCCTTGTACATTTTTATTACTGTCAATGAATAGGAGTAAATTAACTATTATGGTTAACATTATTCATGGGGACAAATTCCTAACTCATTTTACAGAGACTAATAAATAACTGAATAAGATGCCTTTAATTTCACAAGTGAATTATCAAAGATTCCTCAGAGTAACGGAAGAGAGTCTGTCATGTTTATACACAAAATACAAATATATAGCCAGTGTTTAACATCATGAGGTACGTCATCTAATAGTCACTTGCTTTTGGCTATACACATAACCATACCGCTCTGGGTCCAAGTCTCTGGAGCCATATTCCCATTCATTTGTCATCCTTAGCTACATAATATACACACTAATTATGCATTCAAAGTGCTATATTTAGCTTTTACAGAATGTAGTTATAATTTTTGTCCAGGTATTTGTCACTTCATTCCATTGTCATCCTCAAGACCAGACATATATTGTTCCTGTTAATGATATTACAGGGCAAATTTCACTCTAGTAGAAACTGCCAAAGTCCTGTCCAGTGGTTCTTTCATTTGGAATAACCTTCAACAATCCAAATTCCAGTATAGTGACATAATTTGAACACCTTCTTGTAGCCTGTTCTAATGGGATTTTTGCTGCACCATAAATTGTCAAGCACCTGTAAGGTACAAGTAAGCAAGATAATAGGGAACAGAACACCATACATACCCTTCTGGACTATTATTCTATTTAATGACCTTCCCAGATTTCTGTGGTTGCACTGCCACATCTGTGCCCTCCCTGTCAGATGACTATTGAGCAGAGCTTATGTTGGTGTGCAGGATATAAATCAGGGATTTCCAGTCTCTCTGAGAGAGCATATGTTGACTGATATCTTTGGTCAGCTGCCTTAATTTGGCCTTGGGCTGAATCTCTTCAAGGTGGGATAGGCCTTCAGGGAAAGAGGATCAGCGTGGTAGAGATCAGATCAAGACAAGAAGGCCTTCCAGGAAGGCACATGCCAGAAGCAAATGTGTGCATGTGGGAATGTGCCAGGAGTACTTGGGCAGGGAGTGAGGAAGAGTCCTTTCCATTTGGCTTATGTCATCTTCATGCATTAATTCAAGTCTTTCCCTAAAAACATTGACTTTTGGACTTAAGTGCAGAACTTTACACTAACTTTATGAAACTCCATCTTCATAGTTTCAGTTCAGCAGCTTTTCCTTCATGTAACCATGAATTCTTATACACTTCAATATAGTTTATTTCCCTCCCAGTTTCATGATATCTGTAAATTTTGTCTGCAAGCCATCAATATCTGCATCCAAGGGTCTGTTGAAAATTGTTAAACTAGACCCAAGGTCCCTATCCAGCTGACACAGTTGAGTTAATTAGAATTTTGGGTGTGTAGGCAGTCAGTCATTCAATTGTTTATAAACTCTCTAAATGGTACTGTGATTTATAGAATTGGTCACCTCCTCTTTTTAGAAAATTAGAATAAAATGTTTCCTTTTCTATTCTCCCAGTGTCATCTGGTCTTATGAGAGAAATTCCTTAGGGATTGACAGACTTCAGCTATTCCCTCTCTTTGTTGTCACATTGTCTTAAAGTAGAAATCACCCAGGTCATGAGATATAAACTCATTTAGAATAACTTAAAGCTGCCTTTTGGTAAAATGTATGTATTTTCTGATTATCATGCTGCTCATCAAAATTTAGAAAATACAAAACTATAAGAAAATTTAAAAATCACTAGTTATCCTAACTTCCTTAGGTCACTTTGTTAGAATACTTTTTGTGTTCTTTCAGTATTTTTCTATGCATATGCAGATGTATGTATGAATGTATAAAGTACGTGTCTATATAAACATAAGATCAGGGACATGTTGGATGTAAAGTATTGTATCCTGTTTTTCATTTATTATATAGTAGCCAATATATTTGTGAAAACATAATTTTACTATTCAGTTGTATTATATCATATATATCAGAGTTTAGTTGACCAATTGGACTTTTAATATAATGTTTGATGCTCTTGATCATAAATGGGTGCATTTTTCTCATTATCCCTGTAGAATAAGTTTTTCAGTAGAAATATCGAGTCAAATAATATACATTCTTATAGACTTTTTATATAATTTGCCAAACTGACTTTCATAAATCTTACTAGTTGGTAGTGCCAATCATGTGTATCATGATGCTTAAAATATTTTGCCGTTTTATGGACCAGAAGAATAGTGTTTCATTTGTATTTGCATATCTTGATTACCAGTCATGTTGGACATTTTAATATTTATATAATATTATATGATGTACGATGTTATAATTATTTACTTGTGTCTTTTGTCTCTTGTGTTGAATTTTTCTCTTGCTGATTTATGAGCTTTTTATATATGAAGAATACTGGTATTTACTCCTGTCATATCTATTGAAATATTTGCTTTCTCATTTGTTTCAGTTTCTTCTGTGAAATATGGATGATTCTATTGGCTTTGCAAGTCTGATTTTATGCTTAGACATGCCATGAATAAAGTTCCTATCATAGTGCCTGGCACATGGTTGATGCTCAATATAGGATAGCTATTACTGTTGTCATCGATTAGACTTGTAATCCAAACTTTATGGATATGGCTGCTTGGGCATTCCCTAAACTCAGCTCTGTAGGAAGTCCTACTACTAGAACTGCCTCTGAGCAAGCAAAGGGCCCAGTCACCTGCTTGCAGGGTTATTCATCAGATCAGATGACCTTTTGAGGGATGGCTTCAGCTAGAGGACACAAATTCTAGTGCCACTAAAATGGTCTGCAGAAGTGGCACAGCACACCTATGGAATAGATGCTATCACCACTCCTAGTTTACTAATGAGGAAACTGAAGTAGAGGGCACTTGAGGAACTTGTTCAAGGTCATACAGTAAATGAAAAAAAAACCCACAAAAACACAACTAAGTGTGTGACATCTGAGAAATCAGCTATATGAACTTGAACAGATCTGATCTCTGGTCCGAGGATTTTCACCACAAAATAAAGAGGTTTTAGTAGACAATATCTGAGACCCTTGGATTTCCAGCAATCTGTATTTCTGTCAGAAGATCTGTGGGCCCCAAACCCTACTAGTCTAAGGGTAGTTCTGATTCATTAATCATAAAATTAATAAAGTTGATTCACAATTGCTCAAGGGAATTTTGTATCCTTTGCAACTCTTGGTTCTATTAAGTTGTCACTGAGGAGAAGGTCCGAAGGTACAAGAGCAAGTTTTCTTACTTGTTGGACTTGATTCCTAATCAAAATCAGTTCAGCTTCTTCTCTGGCCCCAGAGTTATTCCTTCTGAAATAACATTCTGGCTCCCCCTCATTGAATTTCTCATTGTTTGTAATTATTCATGGCATGATGGTATTATTTGCTTGATGTCTGTCTCCTGGGATTTCTGTCCATCTGAGGTGAAAAGTGATCCCTTAATATAATTGTGCAGTTTGACTTTGCCTCTCTTACAGAACGTTTCACATGATGTTATATTTGTTGGTTTAGTTATATATCTGTGGTCAAAGACTATGAGCTCTTTCAGGACAGGTCATGTTATGGACTGAATTGTGTCTCTGAAAAATTCATATGTTGAAGCTCTAAGCCCTAATGTCATGGTATTTGGATATGGGTCATGTGGGAAGGAATTAAGTTTAAATGAGATCATGAAGGCAAATCCTTATAAGAAGTATCCTTATATGAAAAGTCATCAGATAGCTTGCTTTCTATATCCATAAACACACACTAAGGACAGGTCATGTGATTATACAATGTGATTGAAGCTATCTACAAGCCAGGAAGTTGGCCCCCATCAAAACTGGTTCATGTTGGCACCCTGATCCTGGACTCTGAACCTCCAGAAATATAAGAAAATAAAGTTCTGTTGTTTGATCCACCCAGTCTATGGTATTTTGTTATGGCAGCCTGAGCTGATTAAGATATCTTCATTATCTTTTGGCTTCTAGAGTACCAAGTAACTGCTCTGTATTTTTTAAGCTGCCATAAAATAGATGTTCAGTAAAATATAGGTGGTTGAAATAAGGCCTATCTAGCTGTCTAGCTGAGCAGCCCAGCCATTGTTGAGCTCATATCTTTTTTTAAATATATTTTTTATTGATTAAGATATTACATATGTGTCCTTATCCCCACGTTACCGCCTCCCCCCCCGCTCATGCTCTCACCCCCCCCCCCCGTTGTCCATGTCCATTGGTTAGGCCTATATGCTTGCATATAAGTCCTTTGGTTGATCTTTCCCCTTTACCCCCACCCTCCCCTACCTTCCCTCCAAGGCCCAACAGTCCAATCAATGCCTCTCCGTCTCTGGATCAGTCCTTGTTCATCAGTTTATGTTGTTCATTATATTCCACAAATGAGTGAGATCATGTGGTATTTATCCACTCTCCAGTTCCATCCATGCTGTGGCAAATGATAAGAGTTCCTTTTTCTTCTTCCTCTTCTTAAAGAATACCTTTCAGCATTTCATATAATGCTGGTTTGATGGTAATGAACTCCCTTAGCTTTTTCTTATCTGTGAAGCTCTTTATCTGACCTTCTATTCTGAATGATAGCTTTGCTGGATAAAGTAATCTTGGTTGTAGGCTCTTGGTATTCATCATTTTGAATATTTCTTGCCACTCTCTTCTGGCCTGCATGGTTTCTGTTGAGAAATCAGCTGACAGTCGTATGGGTACTCCCTTGTAGGTAACTGACTTTCTTTCTCTTGCTGCTTTTAGGATTCTCTCTTTGTCTTTTGCTCTTGGCATTTTAATTATGATGTGTCTTGGTGTGGTCCTCTTTGGATTCCTTTTGTTTGGGGTTCTCTGCGCTTCCTGGACTTGTAAGTCTATTTCTTTCACCAGGTAGGGGAAGTTTTCTGTCATTATTTCTTCAAATAGGTTTTCAATATCTTGCCCTCTCTCTTCTTCCGGTATCCCTATAATTCTGATGTTGGTACGCTTGAAGTTGTCTCAGAGGCTCCTTACACTATCTTCATATTTTTGGAATCTTTTTTCTTTTTTGTTTTTCGGTTGGGTATTTTTTGTTTCTTTGTATTTCAAATCTTTGACTTGATTCTTGGGATCCTCTTGTCTGCTGTTGGATCTCCGTATATTATTCTTTATTTTAGTCAGTGTATGCTTAATTTCTAGTTGGTCCTTTTTCATATCCTTGAGGGTCTCACTAAATTTATTGGCGGTTTCCATAAAATTCTTGAAAAACCTTATGAACGTGGTTTTGAACTCTATATCCAGTCGTTTGCTTTCCTCCATTTCTGTCATTTGTGACCTGTTTCTTTGTCTCCACATTTTTTATGCTTCCCTGTATTGGTAGAGTGGTTTTGTGTGCTAGGTGTCCTGTAGGGCCCAGTGGCTCAGCCTCCCCAGTTACCTGAGGTGGACACTCTTGGTGTACCCCCTTGTGGGCTTTGTGCACAGTCTTGTAGTTATGCCTTGATTGTTGTAGGATCACTGGGAGGAATTGACCTCCAGGCCAATTGGCAGTGAGAATCGGCTGTGTCTGCAGTGGGAGAACTTCTGTGCTGAAGACACCCTTCTGGGGCAAGACTTACTTCAGTGGGGCTTTGGTGCTCACTGAGTCTGCACCCTTAGTGTATCCCTTATGGATCTGAGGAGTTGTAATCCAGATGGTCCCCCTCTGAACACCGGGTACACTGGCTCTTGGAGGTTACCCAGCAGGAGCTATGAAGAGAACTGCAGATTCCCCTTCCTTTTTTGGAGTTTGGAGGTGCCCTGATGAGGCCCAGCTGTGAAGCAATGCAAGCTGCTGTGGGGCCCTGGGCCTTCTCTTGGAAGTTCTGGGTCTTGGCCCAGCTGCAGTTTGTTAGGTAATTTTCAGGTTGAAAAGGGCCAGGGCATTCATATGCAAAAGCCTCTGCTGCGGCCTTGGTGGGGCCGGGTCTCAGGGAATCAAAGGGCAGAGCGAGGAACTATGGTGGATTCTCAGCCCTGCCCTAAGGGGCCGTGCGAGTCTCAGTGTCCTGATAATTTAATTGCTGCAAGCACCTCTGAGGGAAAGCCGCCCTCGAGTTCCGAGTTCTGCCTGCTGCCAGACAGTCCTGTTTCTCCCTGTATGAGTCCTGGGTCCCCAGAGACTTCACAGAAACGGAGTTCAGAGCAGTCGGGAGCTTGTGACTCCCTCCCAATTCAAAAAGACAGCCGTGTCCTCAGGTACCAGCCCCTTTCCGCGCACTCTCGAGCCTCCATACCTTTGCACTTTACTTCCACAGCTCCTGACCCTCAATGTGCTTTTCTCTTTCCTTCTAGATGTAGAATTTCCACTCCGCCAGCCTTCCTGTAAGTTCTGGATGATGTCCGTTTTGTCTTTTTATTGTGTTTTGAAGTTGTTGTAGGAGGCAGCAATTTCGGTGTTTCCCTATGCCGCCATCTTAGTTTCTCCTCGCTCATATCTTTTTTAATTGATTTTTAGATATAAAGCAGAAGTGAAAGAGAGAGAGAGAGAGAGAGAGAGAGAGAGAGAGAGAGAGATTTGTTGTTCTACTTATTTATGCATTCATTGTTTTTTTTTCTTGTATGTGCCCTGACCGGAGATCGAACCCACAACCTCGGTGTATCTGGACAATGAACTAACCAACTGAGATACATAGTCAACGCTGGATGCTGGGGTCCAACCCCAGCGGTTCCAGGGGTCCCCAAAGGTGTGGACGGAGTGGGCGAAGAAGGAATGACACGGAGACAGTGTTCAGTTGAGCAGCAGCATAGCCAGGATCTCCAGCCAAGTTCTGGTCTCGATCTCCAGAGAGGTTCTGCTTAGGGTCTCCAGCTAGGTTCTGTGTCCATGTCCTCTTGCTAGGTTCTCCAGGTTCTCCAGCCAGATTCTGTAGCCATGTTCCCTCGCTAGGTTCTCCAGCCAGGGTCTGTCCAGGTTCTCCAGCCAGGTTCAGTCACCAGGTTCTAGTCAGGTTCTCTTGCCAATTTCTGTAGTCAGGTTCAGTCCAGGATCTTTTGCCATGTTCTCTCGCTAGGTTTTGTCTCTAGGTTCTGAGGCCAGTTTCTGTCCAGGATCTTTTGCCATGTTCTCTCCAGCGAAGTTCTTCTGTCTCTAGAGAACGTTCTGTGTAGGTTCTGTGCCTAGGTTCTGTCTCTCTCTCTGTCTCTTGCTGTCTTGTTACATCTGTATTTATACCAGTTGATTCAATCCTATCAATCTCTATTACAAAGGTTAGGGCGTTTCTTATCTCCATTCCAGGGAGTAAAGATTATGTAGCTTAAGCATGATTGTTCATAGTTAAAGTGATTAATTACCCACCTGGCACTTAGTTAAGAGGTTTTATTCCCGCCCTAACTTCAGGGGAAAATCCCTACCTGGGGAAACAACCTTTCTCAGAGACCTTGGTTAAAACACATAGTGCCTAGAAGGTGAGCAAACATATTAAGAACAGTATGCCATATGTGCCAGGTCCCTTGAAACAGCAAGCATGGACCGGCTCCCGGCAGCTGGAGCTCACATTTTGATACCCCTCAATACTAGCAGAACAACTGTGATCTTTTCCTCTTGGCTCATCTGTCATAGGAGATGCTGAGCAAGTTAGACTCCAGATAAATTTCCCTTCCCCAGGCTACCACTGCATAAAGGAGTGATAGAATCACTTCCCTACATGAAAACAGCCATAAAACAAAATAGATAAAAACATCAAATTCCATTAGGCTTCACACAGGTTATTGGATATCATTCTTTCCTGTGGGAAGAGCCATTAGACTATCCCAAGAAGAGCTCCAGAAAAAGACACTCTGAGGAAAGACAGGGTAACCGACCATTCTTCCAGGGAATTCCCTGTCTTTGGATTCGCCCCCAAACTATGTGCAACCCCTGCTAAATGTCCATCTCAGGTGAGGACATGAACCTCTCTTTTTAGTTCCTTATGGCACAGCCAAAATGGTCTGTAGTCTTGAAGAGAACAGAATACAAGAGAGTATGGCAAGGAAGCCTTGATAGATAGGCTAGGAAGTTCAGCTTCTTGAGTTCCTCTAAGCCACATGCAGGGTTATGTCCCAAATGGCTGGTTCTCCTTTGCCCTTCTGGGCCAATGTTCTTTTAGCTCCAGTATGTCATCATAGAGAGTGCCAACTGGTTTCTGACTACAATGGAATGGTGGTCTCAACAGGTATACCCTATTCTGTCCCAGCCTGAAATCTTTAATTTCTCTAAGGAGCTCTGATTCCTTTGTTTGGGTAATTTAAATCAACATCTTGGGACTAGGTAAAATCATTGCTTCTAGCTACTTTTAGTGAACAGAGATAGGAAGCACACGCGTGCTCATGTGCCACCCCTCCCCATCTAATTTTTTTGCAACTTGACCTTGCCTCACAAATGGGTGTTTTAATTACAGGTCAAGGTTCTTTCTCTCTTTCCTCAGTTCCATATTTGCATCTCTTTTCTTTCAGAGTGAGAACTTTAATTGCCAAACTCATATGTTTACTCATTTGCTCAATATCCAAAAATCAGTTTTGGAGTTTTCACATTAATACCATTACCAACAATAAACTTACTCAGTCAAGTTTCAGATTGATTGCAATAGAGGCACCACCTCATTATTTTGAGGCGAGGATGGACTTCTAGGTTTACTTCTGTGCTTTTTTTGACAACCAGGGATGGTTGAGTCTTCTTGTTACTCGTGGGTAGAGGTGGAAGTTCAGGATCCCTCCCTTCTTTACCTCTTTTTGTCCCACAGCTTCTAGGAGTGAGCAAAGCCAGTTTCTTCAATGATGGGACAAGTGATGAGGATGTTATAGGGAATTATTCTGTCCTATGTCCTGTCAACCAATAGTAAGACTAAAAAATGAGAAGCTCATTAAATTGAGGAGGAGGATTGTCTTTGATTGAGATGAATTACAGTGGAGTGTACCTGTGTGCCAGTGCAATTTCACATGAAATTTCACATGAAGAAGGCAGGTTAAATTTTTAAATTTAATATCATTAATCATATCTAAAGGTTTTAATGAAAAATATTCTGAGCTGAAATGCCTATTAAGACTGTAAATATTATAGAGAGTCTGGTGGACATGGCCTCCAACATCAAAGAAGCCCACAACAATTCTTCAGTGTCTCAGCCTTCCTTACCTATCATTGATCTGCATTCCAAACCACAGATCCTGGCTTAGTGGTCTCTAGTCACGTTTTTACAAGTCCCCAGGTGACTCTCATATACAGAGTTGGGAAACACAGAATCACCTCCAACCTCCTTAACACAGCATAGATGGGCCTACAATGGTCTGCCTATTGCCTCCCTCTTGCCTTCTCTCTCACCTAACATTTCAGCTAGTAGGAAATATCCCTGAAATTGCCATGTTCTGAGTCTTATTTCCCATGACCTACTCCACCTGGAACAATCTTTTCTCCTCATGATGGTTGTCTACCTGGGAAACAGCCACCCAATCTGAGAACCATTCCCCCTTCATTAGAACTTACCCCCTTGGAGTCCCATGCAGACTTTTCCCTAGTGTTTTCTCCACTTTTGTTTTTTTAAGTATTTCAGAGGAATGTTCTTTGAGGACAGGGGTTGTGACTGATTTGTCATTAGAGTCTAGTGCCTGACATGAGATGTGATAAACAGCATGAATACAGGATGCTTATCTTTGGAGATTTGAGAAGGAAAACAAAAAGAATCACATGATATATTATCAGTAGTTTTTGTCAGTACAATTTTCTTTTGCTCAGTGTAGTTTCAGACTATAAAACATCAACAATAAATGTCACTTGAATCAGCAGGATTGACCCACCATGAACAAAACTGGTTGGTTTCCCTCTTTTTCAGAGAAATCTTTCTAAGTATAGCTGCTTGGGGGACTTAGGCATTTCCTCAAGAGATCAACATATCACAAATTTTGTATTGTAGAGCAGTCTCAGACACTTTTCAACAGCTTTCACTGTTGTTATCATATCTTCGCAGGCTAGATTTTTATTTTTCTGCAGTACTGTAGGTCCTCCTCTTAAACTTAAGACAGCCATACCTTCTTTTTCCTTACATGTTTTTCTTTTCTTTCTGACTAGTGTGTTGAAAGTGTGAATAAAAAAAATCTATTTGAAAGGCTACATTCACCAAATGTGGCCAGTCTTTTGATTGGTGTGATACAATTTCCTTTATCAGACACAATCTTCTTTTTCACCATCTGACCTTGGCATCCCTTTGACCTGTACTCATTCATATGCTTCCTATTCCCAAGGTGTCTTTTATTGCATAGCAGCTACACTATCACTTTTGGACTAAGCAGGATCTTTTCAAATTGATCTACTACCCAGGAAAAGGTTCTGCATGAGAATGGGGGCCGACTGTGGTATGACTGCCTTGCCCAAACTGTACTCCAGGAGAACTATTTATTCAAAGAATCTTTTGAGTCTACCTGGTTTCCCATTCCTTTTCTTACTTCAAAAACTACTGCTTATGCCAGACTTATAGTCCTACCCAGGGCATTTCTTCTTTTTTACTTGGCATATAAAACCAATAAGTTATTCATTCATTTCACAAATATTTATTAAGTACTTACTATGTGCTGGACTCTATACTAAATATTAGGTTATGGGCTCAGAGTATTTTATTTCTTTTCCAGTTTTATTGAGAAACAATTGATGTATATCACCACATACTTTAAGGCACACAGCATAATGGTTTCATTTACATATATTGTTAAATTATTATCACAATAGGTTCTGCTAACATTCATCATCTTATGTAGATACAATAAAAAGACAAAAAAGAAAAAAATTCTAGTGGTGAGAACTCTAGGATTTATTCCCTTAATGTTCCTTATACAATACAGCAGTTTTAACTATAGTCATCATGTTGTGCATTACACACCTGGTACTTATTTATGTTATAACTGGAGTTTATACCTTCCTTCATGCTCTGCCTCTGGTAACCACAAGTATGATTTTTTTTTCTATAAGTTTGTGCGTGTTTTTTAGATTCCCTGTATAAGTGAGATCATATAGTATTTGTCTTTCTCTGTCTGACTTATTTCACTTATATGCCCTCAAAGTCCACCCATTTGTCACAAATGGGAGGATTTCCTTGTTCTTTTTTATGGCTGAATAATATTCCATAATATTTATTATTCCATAAATACAGACAGTCCTTGAGTTATGTCAGACTTGACATACATTGTTTCATGGTTATGTCGCCATCTCCCATTTATTTATATAAAAAAATGTTTGTCATTTCGATGCATGTACATATGTGCTTTATGTTTTTTATTATTTATTTACCACAAGTAAAGGTCAGGAATTGTTCTTTCTTTTATTTATTTATTTTTTTTACTGTTTCACTTCATTACTCCTGTGTATGTGCTCCATGTGAGTGACCTAGGTGCTTATGTAGGTGGGTTCATACTTACGGTGAAAATCACATTATGTTGCACCATAGGAACGGATCTCTGAGGTAACCCGAGGACCTACTATAATTTCTTTATCCATTCATCCATTGATGAACACTTAGATTGTGTCAGTGCCTTGGCTATTATAAATCATGCTGCTGCCCTGGCCATGTGGTTCACTTGGTCAGAGCATTGTCCTGTACACAAAAGGTTTTGGATTAGATCCCTGTTTGGGGCACATGTGGGAGGCAACCGATCCATGTTTCTCTGTCTTTCTCTAAATTCAATAAAAACATCCTTGGGTGAAGATTTAAAAATGCTGTTACCTTGGCTGGTGTGGTTCTGTTACATGAGTGTTGTCCCATGCACCTGAAGGTCGCTGGTTCAATTCCCAGTCAGGGCATATGCTCAGGTTGCAGGTTCGGTCCCTGGTCAGAAGTGCATATGGGAGGCAACTGACCAATGTTTCTCTCCCTCTCCCTTCCTCTCTCTCTCAAATCAATTAAAACCTATTTTATTTTTTTAAAATGCTGCTATGAATACAGGGGTGCAGATATCCTTTCAGGGTAGTGTTTTTATTTCCTTTGAATATATTCACAGAAATTAAATTGCTATATCCTATGGAAGTTCTATTTTTAATATTTTGAGGATATTTCATATTGTTTTTCATAGTGGCTGAACCAATTTGCAATCCCACGAATAGTGCATAAGTCCTCTCTTTTCTTAACATCCATGCCAGAATTTGTTATCTCTTGTCTTTTTTATAATGGTCATTTCAGCAAATGTGAGGTGATATCTCATTGCGGTTTTAATTTGCTTTTTCCTAACATCTAATAATGTTGAGAATCTTTTCATGTACCTGTTGGCCTTTTTAAAAATAACTTAATTGGATAAATGTCTGTTCAGATATTTTGCCCATTTTTAATTGGGTTATTTGTTTCTATGCTACTGATTTGTATAAAAATATTTGTGTACATTTCCCAGCTTCATTGAGATATAATTGACATATTTTATTGTGTAAGTTTAAGGTGTATAACACATTGATTTGATAAGCTTATATGCACATGTTGACTTGCTATACTTACATATTGCATAATAATTACCACTGTGGTGTTAGCTAATACCTCTATCATGTTACATAATTACCATTTCTTTTTTTGTGTGGTGAGAATATTTAAGATTTACTCACTTAGCAAATTTCAAGTATATAATAGAGCATTAGCTAATGTTCCATATCTTTATACAATGTTTTCCCAACAAGAAGGAACACCTTCTTCTTCTTCACATGTCAAATACCTTAGCCCTAGGGTTCTACTTGGTCAGTATGTTTTCCTAAAATGCCTCTTACCTACTCATTTTGACTTAAAAGTCCTTTGTTTATGCCTCCCATATGCCACATTTTCCCAGTACTGATCTGCTATCTTTTTTTAAAAAAAAATGTGCTTAAGAACCTTTAACATGAGATTTACCCTCTTAACAAAATTTTCAGTGCAAAATACAGTATTGTTAACTACAGGCAAAATGTTGTACAGCAGATATCCAGCTCATTCATCTAGCATAAGTGAAGTCTATAACTACTGAATAGGTCTGCCCCTGTCTCATCTCCAATACATGAGATCATTGTGGACAGGGATTGTGTTTTACTCACCATTGTGCTTTCAGTGCTCTGAAGAGTTTGGTACTAGGTAATTGCTATCTGTCAGGATTCAACCAGAGAAGCAGAAGCAATAGTAAGCTGTGTGTGTGTGTGTGTGTGTGTGTGTGTGTGTGTGTGTGTGTGTTGCATTAACTATATTATATACACTATTATTTACATTATACTTATGTCATATTTATGTAATTGCAAGGAATTGGCTTATACTATTGTGGGGGCTGATTAGGCAAGTCCAGAGTCTGTAGAGCAAGCAGTCAGGAAGAGAAGGTCACAAGCAAGTTATAACCATACAGACACTGGCTGAAGTTTGTTATTCACAGGTAGTAATCAGGGGAGAGGATCATGGGCTGACTGAAACTCTGTGAACAGGAACTGTTTGGTGGAATCTCTGCCTTAGGAAAGGCCTAACTCCTTCTTTAAGGAGCTTGTCTGATTAGGTCAGCCCACCTAAAATAAACTCACTGATTAAAGAATTTATTTTTATTTTTTTTTTATTGCTTAAAGTATTACAAAGTGTATTACATATGTGTCCTTTTTCCCCCCACCCTTGACAATCCCCTGACCTCCCCTACCCCCCAGTGTCTTATGTCCATTGGTTATGCTTATATGCATGCATACAAGTACTTCGGTTGATTAAAGAATTTAATTGCATCTGTAAAATTTCCTTTATTCTAGCATCTGTGTTAGTGTTTGATTGAATAATGGGGACTACAGTTGAGCGCAATCCAATAAAAAAACTTGTCAGAGTGTTCAATAGATTATTACGGAAGGAAAAGAAGACAGGCTAACAGAGATAAATCCAGGTTATTGTAGACTGAGATCAGACTGAGTATGTAGAGTATTGAATTCAGGCAGGACAGGAAAACAGGAAGGCTTTGGAGTCATTGAAGCCAACAGAAGAAAATAAAAACATATGGATTCATTTTTAAGAAGCCCCATGGCTTCCTATAGCTTTGCACTAGGAACTGTCTTGGAAACACACCCACACTCACACCCATCCTCCCTCTGAGATTCAACAGCCTGTTCCATGCTTCTAGTTCTTAGCTTTGCACTAGATCAGGTTTCTTAATATGATCTTCCTAGTTTCATTTCATCAACTGGTGTTTGAGTTGCATCTCCCATAACCAGGCTAGACTCTGGAGCTTTCTGAACTAGTCCCACATCCTCCCATCCTCCTGCCTATGCTACTTTGCTTCTGTCTGATGTTCTTCTTTTTGCCTCCTGTCTTTGCCAAGCCACATGTTCCTTTTCAGTTTTTCAAGCACTAATTTTTTGTTGTTGTTTTGTGTGTATGTGTGTGTTTTGCTTTGTTTTTTGTTTTTTTTTAGGAGTATATAGACTTCTTTCTGATTGGATGAGGCTGCTGTCCTCAAGAGAACCCTGTCCTACAGCATTAGTCCTGTAGCTATGTCAGCCCACAAGCACATTCTCTCTCTTGTTTATTCGTGGCTTGTCTTCTTATCATATTAGACGGTGAGCTCTGGGAAGGTGGGTACAGTGCCCTCTTCTCTGCATTTCCCTCAGCAGGCCTATACAGAGCAGCTACTTGACAAATCCTGAAAATTTTGAGTTAAAACAGAGTTTCAAATAAGTCATTTTTATTTCTTTTTTTTGTTGTCTTCCCCCCACCCCCCGCCCTTGACTATCCCCTGGCTTCCCCACCCCCCAGCGTCCCATGTCCATTGGTTATGCTTATATGCATGCATACAAGTCCTTCAGTTGCTCTCTTATACCCCTCCCTCCTGCCCCCCCCAACTTTCCCAGGCCTTCCCGCTGCATTTTGACAATCTGTTCGAGGCAGCTCTGCCTCTGTATCTATTACTGTTCAAAAGTTTATAATGGTCTCTATTATCCATGAATGAGTGAGATCATGTGGTATTTTTCCTTCATTGACTGGCTTATTTCACTTAGCATAATGCTCTCCAGTTCAATCCATGCCATTGCAAATGGTAAGAGTTCCTTCCTTTTTACAGCAGCATAGTATTCCATCGTGTAGATGTACCACCGTTTTCTAATCCATTCATCTACCGATGGGCACTTAGGCTGTTTCCAGATCTTAGCTATGGTGAATTGTGCTGCTATGAACATATGGGTGCATATATCCTTTCTGATTGGTGTTTCTGGTTTCCTGGGATATATTCCTAGAAGTGGGATCACAGGGCCAAATGGGAGTTCCATTTGTAGTTTTTTGAGGAAACTCCATACTGTCTTCCATAGTGGCTGCACCAGTCTGCATTCTCACCAGCAGTGCACAAGTGTTCCTTTTTCTCCACATCCTCTCCAGCACTTGTCGTTTGTTGATTGGTGATGATAGCCATTCTGACAGGTGTGAGATGGTACCTCATTGTTGTTTTGATTTGCATCTCTCCGATGATTAGTGACTTTGAGCATGTTTTCATATGTCTCTTGGCTTTCTGAATGTCCTCTTTTGAAAGGTGTCTATTTAGGTCCTTTGCCCATTTTTTGATTGGGTTGTTTATCTTCTTTTTGTTAAGTTGTATGAGTTCCCTATAAATTTTGGAGATTAGGCCCTTATCAGATATGACATTGGCAAATATGTTTTCCCACACAGTGGGTTTTCTCATTGTTTTGTTGATGGTTTCTTTTGCTGTGCAGAAGCTTTTTATTTTGATGTAGTCCCATTTGTTCATTTTCTCTATAGTTTCAAGTGCCCTAGGAGCTGTATCAGTGAAGAAATTGCTTCGGCATATGTCTGAGATTTTGTTGCCTTTGGATTCTTCTAGAATTTTCATGGTTTCCTGTTGTACATTTAAGTCCTTTATCCATTTTGAGTTTATTTTTGTGTATGGTGTAAGTTGGTGGTCTAGTTATATTTTCTTGCATATATCTGTCCAATTTTCCCAACACCATTTATTGAAGAGACTATCTTGGCTCCATTGTATGTTCTTGCCTCCTTTGTCAAATATTAATTGAGCATATTGGTTCGGGCCGATTTCTGGGCTCTCTATTCTATTCCATTGATCTATATGTCTGTTCTTGTGCCAGTACCAGGCAGTTTTTAGAACAGTGGCTCTGTAATACAGCTTGATATCTGGTATTGAGATCCCACCTACTTTGTTCTTTCTCAGGATTGCTCCAGATATTCGAGGTCTTTTTTTTATTCCAGATGAATTTTTGGAGCGTTCGTTCTAGATCTGTGAAGTATGCCGTTGGTGTTTTAATGGGAAGTGCGTTGAATTTATAGATTGCTTTGGGTAGTATGGACATTTTAATGATGTTGATTCCACGAATCCATGAACACGGTATGTTCTTCCATCTGTTTATGTCTTCCTCTATCTCTTTTTTCAACATCCTGTAGTTTTCTGAGTAGAGGTCTTTTACCTCTTTAGTTAAGTTTATTCCTAGGTAGCTTAATTTTTTTGGTGCAATGGTAAATGGGATTGTTTTTGTAATCTCTCTTTCTGAAAGTTCACTATTGGTGTATAGAAATGCCTCAGATTTCTTGGGGTTAATTTTGTATCCTGCTACATTGCCAAATGCATGTATTAAGTCTAGTAGTTTTTTGATCGAGTCTCTAGGGTTTTGTATGTATAATATCATGTCATCTGCAAATAAGGACAGTTTTACTTCCTCTTTTCCAATTTGGATGCCTTTATTTCTTCTTCTTGTCTAATTGCAGTGGCTAATACTTCCAGTACTATGTTGAACAGGGGCGGTGAGAGCGGGCATCCCTGTCTTGTTCCTGTTCTTAGGGGAAATGGTGTTAGTTTTTGTCCATTGAGTATGATGTTGGCTGTGTGCCTGTCATATATGGCTTTTATTATGTTGAGGTATGATCCTTCTACTCCCACCTTGCTGAGAGTTTTTATCAAAAATGGGTGTTGGATATTGTCAAATGCTTTTTCTGCATCAATTGATATGACCATGTGGTTTTTTTTTTCAATTTGTTTATGTGATGTATCACGTTTATTGATTTGTGGATATTGTACCATCCTTTCATCCCTGGGATAAATCCTACTTGGTCATGGTGTATGATCTTTCTGATGTACTGCTGGATCCGATTTGCTAAGATTTTGTTGAGGATTTTGGCATCTATGTTCATGAGGGATATTGGCCTGTAATTCTCTTTCATTGTGTGGTCTTTACCTGGTTTTGGTATTAGGGTGATGCTGGCTTCATAGAATGAGCTTGGAAGTGTTCCTTCCTCTTTAATTTATTGTAGTAGTCTGAGGAGGATAGGTTTTAGTTCTTCCTTGAATGTTTGGTAAAATTCCCCTGTGAAGCCGTCTGGTCCTGGGTTTTTGTTTGCTGGAAGCTTTTTGATGACTGCTTCAATTTCTTCCATAGTTATTGGCCTATTGAGATTTTTAGATTCTTCCTGATTGAGTTTTGGAATGTTGTATTTTTCTAGGAATTTGTCCATTTCCTCCAGGTTGTCTAGTTTGTTGGAGGAGAGCTGTCCATAGTATTTTTTAACAATCATTTGTATTTCTGTGGGGTCTGTTGTTATTTCGCCCCTATCGTTTCTGATTTTGTTTATTTGGGTCCTCTCTCTTTGCTTCTTGGTGAGTCTGGCTAGAGGTTTGTCAATCTTGTTTATCCTTTCAAAGAACCAGCTCTTGGTTTCATTGATCTTCTGTATTATTTTTTTGGTCTCTATGTCATTCATTTCTGCTCTATTCTTTAGTATCTCCTTCCTTCTGCTCACTCTGGGGTTTTGTTGTTGCTCTCTTTCTAATTCTTTGAGTTGTAGAGTTAGATGATTTACTACCATTTTTTCTTGTTTTTTGAGATAGGCCTGTAGAGCTATAAACTTCCCTCTCAGGACGGCTTTCATTGTGTCCCATAGGTTTTGGATTGTTGTGTTTTCATTGTCATTAGTTTCCAGGATGTTTTTAATTTCTTCTTTGATCTCATTGTTAACCCAATCAATATTTAATAACATGCTATTCAGCTTCCAAGTGTTTGAGTATTTTGGGTTGTATTTATTGTATTTTATTTCTAATATTATGCCATCGTGATCTGAGAAGATGCTTGGTATGATTTCAATCTTCTTGAATTTGGGGAGACTTTGTTTCTGACCCAATATGTGGTCTATTTTTGAATCTGTCCTATGATCACTTGAGTAGAATGTATATTCCATGGCTGTGGGATGAAGTGTTCTGAAGATGTCAATTAAGTCCATCTGATTTAGTGAGTCATTTAGGATTTCTGTTTCTTTGCTGATTGTTTGTCTAGAGGATTTATCCAGTGCTGTGAGTGGTGTATTAAAGTCACCAACTATGATTGTATTGTTGTCGATCTTTCCTTTGATATCTTCCAGGAGTTTTTTTTTTTATGTATTTGGGTGCTCCTGCATTGGGTGCATATATGTTTATCAGGGTTATATCTTCTTGTTGTATTGATCCCTTTAGTATTATGAAGTGGCCTTCCGTATCTCTTGTTATGGCCTTCACTTTGAGGTCTATTTTGTCCGATATAAGTATTGCTACCCCAGCTTTCTTTTCCTTTCCATTTGCCTGAAAGATATTTTTCCATCCCTTTACTTTCTTTTTTTAAAAAAATATATTTTTATTGATTTTTTACAGAGAGGAAGGGAGAGAGATAGAGAGTTAGAAACATCGATGAGAGAGAAACATCGACCAGCTGCCTCTTGCACACTCCCTACTGGGGATGTGCCCGCAACCAAGGTACATGCCCTTGACCGGAATCGAACCTGGGACCCTTCAGTCCGCAGGCCGACGCTCTATCCACCGAGCTAAACCGGTTTTGGCTCCATCCCTTTACTTTCAGTCTGTGTGAGTACCTTCTAATGAGGTGGGTCTCTTGTCGACAGCAAATGTATGGGTCATGATTTTTTATCCATTCAGCCACTCGATGTCTTTTGGTTGGAGCATTTAGCCCGTTTACTTTTAAAGTTATTATTGAGAGGTACTTGTTTGTAGCCATTTCTTTTTTTGTGTGGCTGTTTTCTTTCTGAGCTTTTTATTTCTTCTTTTTACACCAGTCCCTTTAGCATTTCTTGCATTGCTGGCTTGGTGGTGATGAACTCCCTTAGCCTTTTTTTGTCTGTGAAGCTTCTTATTTCCCCTTCAAGTTTGAATGATACCCTTGCTGGATAGAGTATTCTTGTATTCAGTCCTTTGCTTTGCATCACTTTGTAAACTTCTGTCCATTCTTTTCTGGCCTGATGTGTTTCTGTTGAGAAATCGTTTGATAATCTAATGGGAGATCCCTTGTATGTAACTTTCTATCTCTTTCTTGCAGCCTGTAAGATTCTCTCTGTGTCCTGAACATTTGCCATGGTAATTATGATGTGTCTTGGTGTGGGTCTTTTCGGGTTCACCATGCTTGGGACTCTGTGGGCTTGTGTGACTTTTTTCTTCCCCACCTCAGGGAAGTTTTCTGATATTATTTCTTCTAATAGGTTTTCTAATCCTTGTTCCTCTTTCTGTTGTTCTGGCACCCCTATTATTCGTATGTTGTTTCGTTTCATGTTGTCCCAAAACTCCCTTAGACTTCCTCCTGTCTTTTAATTTTTTTTCTCCATTTGAAGTACAGTTTGGCTGTGTTTTGCTTCCTTGTCTTCTAATTCACTAATTCGTTCTTCTGCTTCTCCTATTCTACTCTTGATACTTTCAATGGTGTTTTTTATTGCAGGTATATCGCTCTTCATTTCTTCTTGGGTCTTACTTAAGTTGTTGATTTTTTCATCTGTTTCTTCTAGCTTCTTGCAGAGGTTGTCGATTTTTTCCTCCATCCGGTTTATGCACTCTAGGCCCCTTATTCTGAATTCTTTTTCTGTCATGTTGCATGCCTCTGTATCACTTAGCTGCTTTCCTCATGAGTCCTCCTTTTCTTTCCTTTGGGGATTTCTTTATCTACCCATGTTTGATCTCACTGACATATATTGATATTGAGTTGTTCAGTGGCTGCTCCCTAGGTGGCAGTGGCTCCTCGGACTGTGGTTGCTCCTTGGGTGGTTGTGGTAGCAGCTGCTCCTCTGTTGGTAGCAGGTCCTCTGATGGGTGCTGTTCACAGCTGTTGTGACTCTTCTGGCTGGTGGAGAGAGGCTTCACACACAGCAGCTGTTCCTCAGACAGAGCGTGTGGTGATCAGGAGGCCGCTGTTGCTTGGATCTGCTGCATTGATTAAAGGCACAAAATACAACACAACAAGGCACAACGTACCAGGCACTGAACACAGATGTATTCACGGTATTAATAACCCCAAATAGAGGTGGCCACCCGAGTTAAGAGAGGTGGGGGATAAGGAAGAAAGAAAAGAAAAAGATAAAGAAAACAGAAAAAAAGAAAAAGAAAAATAGAGAGAGAGTGAGAGAGAGAGAGAGAGAGAGAAGAGAATGAAGTAGAAGAGGGGAGGAGACTATTCATATGAGGAGAAAACTCCGATAGAACTGCCACTAATTCCAACAAATTCCAGCAACGGATCCCCAGAGCGAATACAAAGTACAAACAACCAATAATATCAAGCAAGGCAAGGGAAAACAGAAGCACAAAAATAACCGGGCCGGGGGGGGAGGTGAGGGGGAGGGGAAACAGAAAAATAAAAATAAAAAGCAGAACAACCTCACAAACAATCCTTAAAAACAAAAACAAAAACAAAACAACAACAACAACAAAAACAATATACTCAACAATCAAGCAAACAGCAACAAAACAATAGAGAAAAGAAGAGAGAAAAAATTTGGATAGTGAAGAAAGATAAGGGAGAGGTGTATAAGGATTTAGAGCAGGTGACTGGAAAAGGGATATATAAGTAGGGTGAAATTTAGACGGGGTAAGAATAGGGAAAATCTGAAGCAGGAATAGGGTAAGAGAAAGAGGACAGCAAAAGGGGAAAAGTGGGGAAGAGGGTTTTAGCACAGCAGCACAATTGAGGTAGAGGAAAATGATGCTAAAGGAATGATGAAAATAGAATGGAGAACCCTAATCCCAAAATAAAATAAAGAGAAAATAAAATGACACTTTAAAAAAATGGTAAAATGGTAGCAGTAATAATACTGGTTAAAAATAAAAATGTAGTAATTAAAAGGGTAAAATCAGGTGATGAAAAAAGACAAAAAAAATGGTTTCTTAGTTAAAAGGTGAAACAATAATTAAAAAAAATAATTAAAAATGGGCTGTAATGAAGGTGCTTCAGATCTTCTGCTCCTCTTTTTGGCACGCCAGGTATTCAGGAGAATGTTGAATTTCCCTCTGATACACTGTTCCTCCGTGTTGTAAGCCACAGTCCTGATTTTAAGGCAGGCTGTATTGGTTTCCCAGACAGCCCTTATCTGTATTTACAGAAGAGTCAGTTCGTGTCTCTGCCTCTGGGTGGCAGTGTGTCGGGATTGACCTCTGAGGCTATAAGACCTCTCTGACCAGGTGTTCTCTATTGTACCTGAAGCTGGTTTGGGAAAGTCCTCCACCCAGAGCTGGTTCCCCAGTAGTCACTCCCCGCTCTGTTTCCCAGGCTCCCCAAAAACAACCTTCCCTTACAAGCTCTGCAACTGACCCCAACTGTGTAATCCCATGCACTGGGTTCAACAATCAAAAGCACAAATTTAAGAGCCTGGGAATTTGTGCGAACTCGCAAGGCTCCACCTTCCAGATCTGCGCGGAGTCTCTGTGCGTGCTCTGGCTCCTGGCATGGAGTAGCCAGCAAACTGGCATAATCTGAGGCTGCCCGTTTGTGTCAAGTCCAACTGTGGGCTTGTTTATAGAGTTCCCTTCTGCCAGCAGCCGTGGGGGAGCCCTTCCACACTCGTGGGTCACGCTGGCTCCAACGGCCGCAGTCTTTGTGGGGCGCAGAGTTCCTCCCATTCTGCGCGCGTTCCACTCTCCAACCTAAATTTCAAACCTCACCTTTGGGGGAAGTCTAACCTTTCCGTGGGGAGAAGCAGGGCTCCTCTGAGATCACGTAGTCGCGCTGCTTGAGAGCCGTTGTTGCCGGGTTAGTAGCTGGTCTCTGGATGCCAGTAACAGCCACTCAAAATGGCATGGTCTCCGAGGCTGAGCCGGCGCACCTGGAGAAGTTTCAGCCTCAGCCTCTAACCGTTCCCTTTTTCTAGGAGTTCTCTGTTTTTCCTGGGTGCAGACTGTCTCTCAGCTGAGTCTCCTCTGCTTATTCGGGCTGTATGTTACCCATTTCAGCTGCTCACCCTTATCTGCTCCGGGACAAGGCACCAACACGTTCGTCTAAGCCTCCGCCATTTTCTTCCCTCTAGTCATTTTTATTTCTTTTTTTTTTTTTTTTTTTTAAATATTTTTTATTGATTAAGATATTACATATGTGTACCCTCTATCCCCCCTCTCCCCGCTCACCCCCTCACCCCCCCGTTGTCCATGTCCATTGGTTAGGCCTATATGCTTACATATAAGTCCTTTGGTTGATCTTTCCCCCTTGCCCCCACCCTCCCCTACCTTCCCTCCAAGGCCCGACAGTCCAATCAATGCCTCTCCGTCTCTGGATCAGTCCTTGTTCATCAGTTTATGTTGTTCATTATATTCCACAAATAAGTGAGATCTTGTGGTATTTATCCACTCTCCAGTTCCATCCATGCTGTGGCAAATGGTAAGAGTTCCTTTTTTCTTTTTCCTCTTCTTAAAGAATACCTTTCAGCATTTCATATAATGCTGGTTTGGTGGTGATGAACTCCTTTAGCTTTTTCTTATCCGTGAAGCTCTTTATCTGACCTTCCATTCTGAATGATAGCTTTGCTGGATAAAGTAATCTTGGTTGCAGGTTCTTGCTATTCATCTCTTTGAATATTTCTTGCCACTCTCTTCTGGCCTGCATGGTTTCTGTTGAGAAATCAGCTGACAGTCGGATGGGTACTCCCTTGTAGGTAACTGACTGTCTTTCTCTTGCTGCTTTTAAGATTCTCTCTTTATCCTTTGCTCTTGGCATTTTAATTATGATGTGTCTTGGTGTGGTCCTCTTTGGATTCCTTTTGTTTGGGGTTCTCTGTGCTTCCTGGACTTGTAAGTCCATTTCTTTCACCAGGTGGGGGAAGTTTTCTGTCATTATTTCTTCAAAAAGGTTTTCAATATCTTGCCCTCTCTCTCCTTCTGGTACCCCTATAATTCTGATGTTGGTACGCTTGAAGTTGTCCCAGAGGTTCCTTACACTATCTTCATATTTTTTGAATCTCTTTTCTTTTTTCTTTTTCGGTTGGGTATTTTTTGTTTCTTTGCATTTCAAATCTTTGACTTGATTCTTGGGATCCTCTTGTCTGCTGTTGGATCTCTGTAAAGTATTCTTTATTTCAGTCAGTGTATGCATAATTTCTAATTGGTCCTTTTTCATGACCTCCATGGTCTCACCATACTCCTTGAGGGATTTATTAAATTTATCGGCGGTTTCCATAAAATTCTTGACAAACCTTATAAACGTGGCCTTGAACTCTATATCCAGTCGTCTGGCCTCCTCCGTTTCTGCCAATTGTGACCTGTTTCTTTGTCTCCGCATTTTGGCTGCTTCCCTGTGTTGATAGAGTGGCCTGCGCGCTGGGTGTCCTGTAGGGCCCAGTGGCTCAGCCTCCCCAGTTACCTGGGGTGGACACTCTTGGTGCACTCTTGGTGCCTCGCTTGTTGTAGGATCACTGGGAGGAATTGACCTCCAGGCCAATTGGCTGTGGGAAGCAGCTGTGTCTGAAGTGGGAGAATGGACCCCCTCTGACCACTGGGTACAGTGGCTCCTGGATCTAAGGAGGTGCTAATTCAGCCCCTGCCTGAGGCCACACAGCAGGAACTATGAAGAGGCTCAGCTGTGAAGCAATGCAAGCCGCTGCGGGGCCTTGGGCCTTCTCTTGGAAGTTCCGGGTCTGGCTGGCCTGGCTGCAGTTAGGTAATTATCAGGTTGCAAAGTTCTGGGGCATTCACATGCAAAAGCCTCTGCCGCAGCCCGGGTGGGGCGGGGTCTCAGGGAGTCAAAGGGCGGGGAAAGACGCTATGGCTGATTCTCCGCGCCCAGAGTCGCGCGTCTCAGTGTCCCGGCAATGGCTGCAAGCACCTCCGAGGAAAATCCGCCCCCAAGTTCGCCCGCTGCCGCCTGAGAGAGCAGCCTCTCCCCGTATGAGACCTGGGTCCCCAGAGACTTCCCAGAACCGGAGTTCAGAGCAGTCGGGAGCTTGTGATTCAAAAAGACAGCCGCGTCCTCGGGTGCCACCCCCTTTCCGCGCGCGCGAGCCGCCGCGTACCTCTGCACTCAGCCTCCGCAGCTCCTCTGGCTCTCAGCGTGCTTTTCTTTTCTTCTAGTTGTAGAAATTACACTCAGCCAGCCTTCCTGTTGTTTTGGACGATGTTTGCTCCGTCCTTTGGGCTAATTTTCAATTGTTGTGGGAGGCGACTATTTCCCGGTGTTTATCTATGCCGCCATCTTAGTTTTCTCCTCCATTTTTATTTCTTAAGCTGCTGGATTCTGTATCATATGGTCAAATGGAAGACAGTTTGTCTTCTAATTAGGTTTTAATGAATTGCACTTGAACTTTGAGATATTTTCAACCTTGAGACCAGGCAGTTAATTTGAAGTCTTGATTTAATAATAAAAAAACACTTCCATTAGTCTAGAAATTTAGTCTTTTCTTCTACCATACAAGTTTATTGGGTAGGTGAAGACCCAAACCACTTCACAGATGAAGAAACTGAGAATCAGAGACATCAAGGCCTCTGCCCAAGATCACTCTACTTTTGGGAAGAAAACCAAGGACTGCAACCAGGATCTCAACTCCTGATCCAGTGTACTTTTTTCAAAGAGAATGGTGAGCACACCAGTTAGGAAGGCAAAACTGAGCACACATTATTAAAGGCAGTGGGAATTTTGGTTATGGGATTTCCTGTGGTGAGGAAGGGAGCTCCATTTCCCTGCTATTTGCTCTACCCCCTCAACCTGTTGCTAATCCTGCTGCCCCTACTGTCAGCAGGGCCTCTTTGGAAGCATTTCCAGTGCCCACTGGGATGCTGAAAGACATTCCCCAATATTTTCCCAAACCAATCTACATGTGCTTTCTGACAATAGTGGCTCTAATGTGCCTATGGCAACTTTCCTTCCAGTTCTTGGCTCTTGTAATAAATTACTTGACATATTTTCTTAAAGGTAGTGAAATTGAATTTAGAGTAATTAGAGCAGTAAGAGACAAAAATGATGGCTTTGGTTACCATGTCATGGACAGCACTTCAAGATCCAGTAGCCCTGTTTGATTATTCATTTTATTTTTGTGTGTGACTTTGCTGTATTTCATTTTTAAAATCTTTATTGTTGAATGTATTATATATGTCCTCTTTCCTGCTCCCCCTTGACCTCTTCTAGTGAGTATCTGTTCCCGCCCCAGGCCTTCACTACCCTGTTGTCTATGTCCATAGGTTATGCATATATGCATACACATTCTTTGGTTGTTCTCTTCTAACCTACACACCCACACTCACACCCACCCTCCCTCTGAGATTCAACAGTCTATTCCATGCTTCTATGTCTCTGGATCTATTTTGTTAAACAGTTTATTTTGTTCATTAGAGTCCACAGATGAGTGAGATCATGTGATACTTATCTTTTTTTTTTTACTGGCTTATTTCACTTAGCATAATACTCTCCAGGTCCACCCAAGATGTTGCAAATGGTAAGAGTTCTTTCTTTTTTACAACTGTGTACTATTCCATTGTGTAAATGTACCACAGCTTTTTCATCCACTCATTTGCTGATGGGCACTTGAGCTGCTTCCAAATCTTAGCGATTGTAAATTGCACTGCTATGAACATAGAGGTCAGGACAGAAATGGTAATTTGGTCTCTTCACTTGACTCCTCTTTTGTATTGATACTACCTGAGCCTTACATCACACCTTTCACTCAATTATTCTAAATATCACCAGAGAAAAAGGCATTGGTTGGCTGTTTAAGAGAGTATAATCCACTTAATATATTGCTTGCATTTCTGCGTAATGCTCAGGTCATAGTACTGTGAAATGTTTAACATATTTCAGCATTGATTCCTTTTAAATGAAAAAGTGAGCTTTACCAGAGAAGTGACCAAGAGTGACTCAATATTGCTCCTTCTTTTTAAAAATGTGTTTTTATTGATTTTAGAGATAGAGGAAGGGAAAAGGAGGGATAGAAACATCGATGAGTGAGAAACATCAATATTCATCAGCTGCCTCCTGCCTGCCCCTTGCTGGGGATCAAACCTGCAATCCACAAACAGGAGCATGTACCCTAACTGGAAATGAAACCCGTGACCTCTTGGTTCATGGGTTGATGTTCAACCACTGAGCAACACCGGCCGTGTGATAGTGCCCCTTCTTGAATCTGTTGCCCTGAGAACAATTAAACACAGTCCTTCCAACCAAACTTGTATCCATGCTGGCAGCACAGGAGGGTTTACTGGAAGCGATCTAGTCCAATCAATTCATTTTGAGGTGTGTATATTGGATAGGGAGTTGGGTGGGCTACTGGAGGAAGAAAGTTGTGTGGATAATTCATAGGGGCCCCAGAGCCAGACTTAGGTCATCTTGTGTCTCTTGGCCCTTAGTAACACCAAGCAAGAGTGAGTATGGGAAGCAACCAAGGGTACTCAGGGCCAAGGTTTTCCTCGCTGGAAGGTAAGGAATGAATCTGTGTTTTCCTAAGTAATGAATAGTTGTTCCTCTTTCCTCTGCATCACTCCAACTCTAATACCACGCCAGAACATTCAGACATTAGAACTGTGAATAAGTAAATCTTCTGGGAGGAAAATCCCTCTGTAATCCCTCTGTCCAGATGAATTGGCTCTAATGTGACCTGGTCTTATGATGACTCTCACTCTAGAGAATGGCACTTTCATAGATTTTTGTGGAAAAGCTTTGATAACTGATAGAAGGAAATCAGGAAATTTGGCACAGCAAATATTTGCATCTGCTGCATTTGTCACACACATTATGGGGCCTTTATGTCTAAAGGAAGATCAGAACCATGTTTACAGAATGACTGTCAAGAAAAGGGATGATTTAACCAGACAACTGGTTAATTTTATGTTTAGTGTTTTTCTGTAAGATTTGTATTCATTGGGAATGATCAGCATGCCAAAGCCCAGGAAAGGAAGAGAAAGTCTCCATATCTCCAGAGAATATGAAAAGGATGGCAAAAGGCAGCTGTCATAGGGTGTGCAGGCTCCATCTGGAGTTCATGGGGGTAATTATGATGCTAATCATCACTACCATCATGAGCACTTACTGTATGTTGGGTTCTGTGCTAAGCACTTCACATATATAATCTAATTTAGTCTTCAGCTCAGTGAAGTGGTCATGCCAACTTTCCCTTCTTACAGATAAGGAATCTGAGGTAGAGAGATGTTAAATAATTTCCCCCAGAATACCTAAGTGGTAAGAGACAGAGCTGGGCTTCAAAATCCTAAATATGAAAGTGGTTGGACACATCTGTATTCCTGTTCAGTTTCATTAACCTGACTCTCTTGGCAATGTAGAGTAGTGGGGATCTGAAACTTACTTCTGCTAAATAGAAGCTGTGTGGTGTTGGGCAGGTGGCTTAACTAACCTGTATGAGTTCCAGGCTCTTCATCTATAAACTGGAAGTAAAAACTTCTGCCTGTCCCCTTTACAGAATGAGTGTAAGTCTACAATGAAGCAAATTAAAGGCATTTGGGATTAGGCATGTACCACCATAAGCGTGTCAAGTAGAAGAGTTGATTATAGCCTTAGGGCTCTGTAAAATCCTGAGGAGGAGGTGCAAGACAGGAGTTCAGGAGCCTATGCCCTGTTATGGGCAGCGTTAATGCATATCATGGTCTGTCAGATGTGGAAGGGATCCTGAGAGACTATGTTGTCTCATCCTTCATTGTACAGATGAGACCAACAAGGTCCAGGAAGAGGAAGGGCTTTGCTTAAGATCATACAGCAGGAAATCTTTTATTTACTTCTCTCCAATACAAAGTCTTTCATTTCAGCCTGGCATTGCACAGTTCCCATCTCACTGAACTGCATGCTTGCATGATAATCAGTTTGGAAAATTATTACAGTACAAATTGAAAGATAAATGGTCATGGCATTTGTTATTACTGTAAACACCATTTGTTGGCAAATGATAAGCTTTATTGATACCTCTAATGTATGTATTAGTAAGAACAATGCACCACAAAATGTTAACATCTGCCAATGCAGTGCAAACAATTATAAGTAACTTTTATTTAATGCAAAAATTATGCAATAACAAAAGGTATGGCTGCAAATTAATGTGACATGGAAACAGGTTTATGCATTTGCAGACATAAACAATAATTTTATATAGAAAGCAAGCAAAAATTTTTTTAAGCGTCTCTTTGTCAAAAATGACTCTTTGACACCAAATGCAGGGGAAAGTTGGGGAATTGAGATGGTTATTAAATATGACCTTGATCAGATTTTTATTATGTTAGAAAAAAATGGTTCTTAAGAGAGAGAGTTGTCATGGGATTAGAGTCCATATACAGTGGGATGTTTCCATGGCAACAAATCAAACACCATTTCCTCTGACTTCAGTCTCCTGCTTCAGAAGTATGAACTTAGCATCGAATAATTAGAGTGAGACACAGTAATGTTGTGTAAAGGCAAAAAAAAACAGAAGAATCAATCTGGAGCAGTGAATTATTTTAAAATTGCAATTAACTCCATCAAAGTGACCGTCTGCAGCTCATACTGGCCTTGACAGGACTCATGTAGGTATTTGGTTTTTACAAATTAAAAGCATACTTTTTTTTTGTCATACACAATCTTTAAAAAAATTGAAAGCCAAACCATAATTCTACCAAAATTAATGAAGTCTGAAAACTATGGATAAGGCTGTAATATAAATTCAGAGCTGTGTCCGAATCTGCAGTAGGTAGTAACATAGGATACTCTACCTGAATTCGCCTCATGTTTGAGGAATCTAAAAACATACTTGATACTGATGCATGCTTAGTGTCCCACAACCAATAAGCTATCTAAATTCATAGGCTCCAATGTCACACTCCTAAAATCTTGGTGGAAAGTTAAACTGGTGCACACAAAGCCACTCAGTATTTAAGAAGATACCTAAGCCTTTTAGCTCCTGGCTTGCAGTATGAGATTTAATTGCATTAAGGGCATACTGTTCTTCCTCAGAAAATGTATCTCAGGAGCTAATCTGGTAGATGGCAACTGAGGTTCACTTCAGAGCTGTGTTTTTCTCCAGATGTTTTTCATTTCTTTTGGAAATGTTTCCAACCCACAGAGAGATAAAATTTAAGATCTGCATTCAAGCTAGGAGAATATGTTATCTAGCCCATGTTCCCCAAGTTTTAATGAGTGAACTCATCAACACAGCAAGCCTATTCCAAATAAGTCTGTTTCTATAAAGGGACTAATGGCTGAGCGTGCTGGATGCTTCTGAAAACACACTTTGATTCGTTCCCAAAACTCTTTCATCCCATTTAGGTCTCACCCAGCTACTTGTCAGGGCCTCCTCTCCTGCAGCACTGCCTCTATCTCCCAAGGTGTTAATCCAGAGAAGGGTATGAGTCACATAGCCAGGATAGCCAAGCAAAGCATTTTAGGTCTCCATTTGGATGGTGATGCAGATTAAGTCTCATAAATTAATATTTCTACCCTACATGTCTCAGTGGATGTAGGTGTTGTGCTGGCTTGTCAATGAAACTAGATATAATTGGTATGGGAGGAAAATGTCACAATTTACATGGCTTAGAAGACTGGCCCCTCGTCTACAGCAGAGCTAATGAAAAGAACCTTGGCCAAGTGATTCCTCTGAATGGTCTCTGTAAAGCCACATGGCTACTATTGGTTGATTATTGTACAAATATTAACACAGATATCAATTCAAATCCTGCCTCTCTCTCACCCACCATGTGACCTGAAGCAAGTTACTTCACTTCCTTGAGCATCAGCTGCCACAGTTGTAAATTACTAATATCTGCTTCACTGGGTTGTTGCCAAGAGCACAGGAGATAAAATATAAGGTGCCCAGTATGAGACCTGCCATAGAGCTTAATACCTGTTAATAGAATGCCGGTGAATTGGTTGTCAGCTCCATTTTCTGGTTAGACCTTAAAATAAAGATGACCCTGAGGTATTTCAGATGATGGATTTAGGAGAGGTATTATTTAAAAGCCCTAGTGTATAGCCCTAGCCAGTTTGGCTCACTGGATAGAGCGTGGGCCTGGGGACTGAAGAGTTCCGGGTTCGATTCCAGTCAAGGGCATGTACCTTGGTTGCAGGCACATCCCCAGTAGGGGCTGTGCAGGAGGCAGCTGATTGATGATTCTCTCTCATCGATGTTTCTAACTCCCTATCCCTCTCACTTCCTCTCTGTAAAAAATCAATAAAATATATTATAAAAATAAAAGCCAGTGTATAAAATAGGTAGCTTACAAAAATGCATTGTGCAAGTATGACATTTCAGTTCTTTAGTACATTTTGTGGCTTAGAAAGGTAAGACAAACATTATTCCCACCTTCATTTTTAAATTACTTTTATTGCATGAAATCTCTTACATGCAAATTGTTAGATACTTCAAAAAATGGAATAGCCACTCACTTAGGTGCTTGACCTCATACATTTAAATGGTCTTATGATTTCTTTTATCCCAGGACAACTTAAAAGCCATTTCTCTGTTAATGGTGAAATAGTTCCTCTAGGTCTATTCTAATGCTTTTAATAATAGTTGGCATTTAGAAAGGTGACAAATGCAAGTGTCCCCAGACAAATTGTGTGTTGCAGGTCTTGCCAAGGAAACATTTACAAAGGTTGCCTTTTAGTCAAATGGTTAACTGACAAGCTTTTTGGCACAGGGGTCAGTGACTGCATCAGATAAGAGGACATACTTCTGGAGAACACACTATTCTTTCAGTCTATTAGTGAGAGCCAAGTGTCTGACTACCCATTCTCCTGATAACAAGCAGTTGCTGTTACTTTGCTGTGCCCTGGCTCTCAGCATCTAAAGGGTTTGGACACTGTCCTGTATGGAACCTTTTTCCCTGACCTTATAGGGTCCCTAACTCAGCTATCCTGTTAAGTATCCAATCAAGAATGAGAAAAGATAAACACCCCCTAATCACCTCCCTCCATTCCAGCAGCTGGAGTAGTAGCTGGTACACATGGATTTTATTCAGAACTCTCTCCTACAATCTCCACAGTATACTCTTTACTTAATATCTATTTCTTTATCTACCTAGCAGCAGAGAAGAAACAGTCTTGTGATGTGTGGTAACTTGTTTCCAAGGGCAGGCTGCCAAAAAGTAGAAAGTGACAACTTTCAGGGAAGGTATAAAGTTCATACTTCAATACAACACTGGAAATGCCTCCCCATCCCTACCACCATGAGTCACCTTTTTAGAGCAAGGTAGCCCCCCTGTATATAATACCTAGGGGCCACATAGGCTGAGAAAACCTTCTATTACCTTCCTAGCATGATCAGCAAGCTGACATGCTGGAAGGAAGGAAAAAGGTAGAAAGAACATTGAGCTTGGCCATCCCCATGATCAGGGAATTCTTATATGATGCTGGAAACTGAGGAATTAGCTCTGGATTTGTCTCTAACACTCTTTGTGATGTTGGGTAAATCCCTTCTCTCTGGGCCACAGGTTCTCCATGTAGACAATTGCATAAAACGCGCAACCAGATTTTAAAAGCATTCAATTGCTATTATTCTGTGGATAACCACGAACCTATAGAAGGTGAGAACTGCAAGTTCTGCTGGCCTATTGAAGGGCAACTGGACTCCTCTAGTGCAAAGAGGAAAGACTTTATGAAGTTAATATCTTTGGCGTGGTTTCTGGTTTCATGTTCCTGGCCATGCAGTTGTGTCTGTTGATGGACATTTGGGGGAATGGGGTAGTAGGGCATTAAGAGTGAATGGCATATGCCACCACTAGTGCCTTAATAACTCTAGTCATGTGTTCTTTCCTATGAGGAAAAAAACATTCCCTTCCCCAACAACCCAGAAAGGCAGGGGCAAGGCAACCTTCTCTACCCTCTTTCCAGTATCCCATTCTTCAACCTCACTGCTCATTATTGACCTCTGGCCTTTGAGTATACTTGCTGTTATGGGTTGAATAATGTCCTCCTTAAATTTACATGTTGGAGCCCTAACCCTTTATATCTAAGTAGAGACTTTGCAGATATAGTCACATTTACTACACTTGATCTTAGCCAAAAGGCCGAGAAGCGATAGATATAGTCACATTTAAATAAGGTCATTAGGGTGGACCCCAACCCAATATGACTGGTGTCCTTATGAAAAGAGGAAATTTGGAAACATGGATAGGCTCACATATAAGAAGAATGCCATGTAAAAAAAAAAAAAAAAAAAAGAAGAATGCCATGTGAAAATGGAAGTAGAGATTGGAATAATCTCTACTGACACCTTGATCTTAGACTTTTGGCCTCCAGAACTGAGACAATAAATTTCTGTTGTTTAAGCCCCCTGGTTTATGACACTTCGTTACAGCAGCCCCAAGAAACGAATCCCACTTTACCTCTTATTTCTGCCACTCAAGAGGTCATATCTTTTTTTTTTTTTATTAGTTAAGGTAAGAGGTCAGATCTTTTAACAGAGCTCTCAAGGGATGGGTTAGGCTTTTGTCATTGTGCTTTGAAAGTGTGGTTCAGAAAGAACATGTTTTATTCTGGGATTTGCTATGACCTAGCTGTGAGAGCAATGACCTTTCTTCTCTGAAAGTCAGTTGTTATTGTTTTTTAAAATATTTTTATTGAGAGAAAGAGGAACCCTCTTGCACTGCTGGTGGGAATGCAGACTGGTGTAGGCACTATGGAAGACAATATGGAGTTTCCTCAAAAAGTTAAAAATGGAACTCCCATTTGACCCAGTGATCCCACTTCTAGGAATATATCCCAAGAAACCAGAGACACCAATCAGAAAGGATATATGCACCCATATGTTCATAGCAGCACAATTTACCATAGCTAAGATTTGGAAACAGCCTAAGTGCCCATCAACAGATGAATGATTAGAAAACTGTGGTACATCTACACAATGGAATACTACGCTGCTGTAAAAAGAAGGAATTCTTACCATTTGCCACAGTATGGATGGAACTGGAGAACATTATGATAAGTGAAATAAGCCAGTCAATGAAAGAAAAATACCACATGATCTCACTCATATATGGATAATAAAGAACATTATAAACTGATGAACAAAAATAGATATAGAGGCAGAGCAGCATCAAACAGACTGTCAAACTACAGTGGGAAGGCCAGGGAGGGTTGCGGGGGAGTGGTAAGAGATCAACCAAAGGACTTGTATGCATGCATATAAGCATAACCAATGGACACAAGACACTGGTGGGTAGGGGAAGCTAGGGGAAGGCCAAGGGGAAAAAAAGGAGACATATGCACTACTCTTTGTAATGCTTTAAGAAATAAAACAAAATTATTATTATTTTTTTTTATTTCAGAGAGGAAGGGAGAGGGAAAGAGAGATAGAAACATCAATGATGAGAGCGAATCATTGATCAGCTGCCTCCTGCACATCCCACACCGGGGATCAAGCCCGCAACCCAGCATGTGCCCTGACCTGGAATCGAACCCTGACCTCCTGGTTCATGAGTCAACTCTCAACCACTGAGCCATGCCAGCTGGCGGTCAGTTGTTATTTTGATTGGTAAAATATTTACCCTTATTATTTTCAGGGGGTGGAATTTTTCTTTTTTTTTTTTTCCCAAAGCTAACTTTCTGTGGAATCCCAATAGATAAAGATCTGGGGCCAGAGATTCCAGTGCCTTATGATCTCAGCCATCCTCTTCCCTCTGGTTCAGCCCACCCCCCACTCTAGAACCTACAATACAGATAAGATGTTCTCCAATGTTTCTTTCATTTGTGAAAATCAGAGTACTCTTTGAGAGCATATGTTACTGCTATCTCCTGTGGAGGCGGGCATGGGGTTATGTTCATTGGTCTAGTGGATTGAATTAATTGGCATTCCAGTCACTACCCAGGGTTCTCAGGGGTGGCAGGTGTATCAGCTGTGCTAATGCATAGTGATGTCACTCATACTGGAAGCAGAGGTTAGTCCATAGCCTCTCTGTCATGAAGCTGTCAGGAGATGGGCCTGGAATAAGATCCTCATATCAATGCAGTCACTGGGCTGTCTTGGGTGGTACTTAAGGAAAATCCAAGTCTGCTCTTCTTAGTAACTGGAGCCAGACTCTGCTTCTCTGGCTTGGTCAGAGTTGTGGGCCATACTGTGGGAAAGCTGACCCAGAGTTTTTCACTAGGTTTGGGGAGCAAAACTGAAGCAAATCTCAGAGCATCAGGTCCTTTGAGCAAATCTTCCATAGGCTGGTAAGAGATCAATGACAATGAGACCTGTCTGCAGGCCCAGCCCTCCATTCAGTGCCACTCCCTAAGGAGTCTGAGTCATGCTCCTCAGGAGGAAGGCCTTGGACTTTGGAATTGGACAACCCCAGGTATGTACATTTGTTGACTCAAGGGACTCTTTCCTGAGAGTCTGTACAAGGGCAGGCTCTGTGCTGGGCTCTGGGGGTTCGAAGGAATGGAAAGTGATGCCTGATTTAAAAAAGTAGGTCCAGGGTATGGGCCCAATGAAGTGCCCCAAGATGTTAGCTGTTCCCTAGTAGAGGTTTGTATATCTATAAGTAGGGTGGAGGGTGTCATGTGCCAAGTACATAGAGAGATATGAAGTAGAGTGAGCACATTTCCTGTCACTCAAATGTTTAGTCTATGATGCCTGTTAACACCCCCCGCCCCCACTCCACCTGTCTTGAAAACTTTATCTCTTTAGGAAAGATGTACCGGTTAATAATGTGGATTTTTTTCAATAGATGGAGTTACACATATGTGGACATATATGAGATTTGATATGTATGCTATTTTGTTGTATTGACGACAAACTTCAAAACTTCATATGTCAAATTTTCTGAAGGTGTTAACATCATAGATATTTTTACACTTACAAATGTTGAATTTTGTGCCAAAAAAAGAGCATTTGTGGGAAGTTTTAATTCATTACTTTGTTTTGAAGAAAAAGTTATTGTATACTTCGGGAAGCTTATGGTGAACATGCTCCATCTCAAGATACTTGTGAATGCTGGTTTAAACGCTTTAAAAGTGATGATTTCTATGTGAAGGACAAAGAATGTCCAGGTCAACTGAAAAAATTTGAAGACCAACAATTACAAGTATTATTGGATGAAGATACATGTCAAACTCAAAAACAACTTGCAGAGAGATTAAATGTTGCTCAGCAAACAATTTCCGATCGTTTACAAGCAATGGGAAAGATTTTAAAGGAAGGAAAATGGGTGCCACATCAACTGAATGAAAGGCAAATGGAAAACCAAAAAGTCATCAGTAAAATGTTGCTTCAACGGCATGAAAGAAAGTCTTTTTTTGCATCAAATTGTGACTAGCGATGAAAAGTGGACTTATTTTGAGAATCCCAAACACACAAAATCATGGGTTGATCCAAGTCAACCATGAACATTGACTGCAAGGCCAAATTGCTTAGGAATAAAGACAATGCTCTGCTTTTGGTGGGATCAGGAAGGTGTGGTGTACTATGAGCTTCTAAAATCAGGTGAAACCATTAATACTGATCGCTACCGACAACAAACAATCAACTTGAACCATGCTTTGATTATAAAACGACCAGAATGGGCCAGACACGGAAAAGTAATTTTGCTTTATGATGATGCACCATCACACACTTCAAAACCAGTTAAAGACACGTTAAAATATCTTGCTTGGGAAGTATTAACCCACCCGCTGTATTCACCAGACCTTGCTCCTTCAGATTACCACTTGTTTGGATCAATGGCACACGCACTTTCTGAGCAGCACTTCAAAACTCATGAAGAAGTGGAAAATTGGGTCTCTGAATGGTTTGCCTCCAAACAAGAAAAGTTCTATTGGGAGGATATCCACAAATTACCTGAAAGATGGGGGAAATGTGTAGCTAGTGATGGACATTACTTTGAATAAAGCACTTTTGATGTTTCCCTTGAAATTATGGTGTTTTCTTTGATTACAAAATCTACATTATTAACCAACATGGTCCAGATACTGCCTCAGCATCCTTCTCAAAACAGCACTCCAGGCAGATACTCCCAATTATTCAGAATTGGAAGGTGAGATGAATCCCATTTGCTATTCCTGATATAGTTGAATAACTAGGCTGCCCACTAGCCTAAACAAGTTTTGACTCCTGGTTGGTGTTGTCCTAGGATGTCAGGCCACAGAGCCTCTGGCCCTTGCTAAGCCACCTGAGACCTCCATGGACCCCTTTTCCAACCTGCAGGGGTGGGACCTGTGGGACATGTAGCCGATGAACAGGCTTATGAGAGAGTGTGATGTGACAGGCTGCTCCCACTACCCACCCCTCTTTTGAGAAGAGCCAACCAGAAAGATGATCTCATCAAATTAAAGAGAAAAATCCCTATATTATCCTTTAACTGGTGTTTATATAATTTTGGGTAATGAGAGCAATGATGATTATATTGTTCAAATAATAAAAAATTGAGGAGTGTTGTGCATTTGAGCTGACCATATGGGAAGCATCAGGCCTGGCAGCAGGGGCACTGAGCAGAGAGATGCTGCATGGCAAAGACTGTTATGGTAGATAAGTCTCATTTTCTTTGGGGACCACTCTGGTTCTGCCTTTTTTGGGGGGCCCTTGCTACTTCACTATTTCTTCTTAGAGCAAAAAAACAGGACAGAGGCTGTTGATTACCACATCCTAATGTGCATCTGAATTGGCACAACCCTGGGACTGCCTTCGGAGTCTGTGACACCACCATAGAAGAGAAAGCTAAGGGTACAGGATGCTACAATTACCAGCTGGCCCCATTGTTGGGTTGAGCCTCAAAGAAGACCTATTCTGGTCTGTTCCTTTTTCAATCATAGTGGGCTCCTACCAAAGAAGAGAGCCTACTGATGATGGGAGGTCCTTCTGTACATCCTGTGCTCTGTTAAAACTATATTATTCACAGCGAATTCCATGCTTTCCTGCTTCCAGACCTTTGCTGATACTGTGTTTTCTGATAGGCTCCCCATCCCAACGTCCTTATTGCTTTCTATCAAAATCTAACTTGGCTGCAAGACTCATCACAAGTGACATTTTTTTTTCTGAGGAATCCATCCTGACACTATCTCTCTCCACCTCCCAGCCCTGTATAAATTAATCTCTCTCTGTATTTTTTAATTCTCTTTAAGAACCCAGTAATTCTATTTGGACATTCATAACTATGCTGTGGGCCCATTTCCTTTACTAGACTGTAGGCTCCTTGGGGACAAACACTCTACTTGCTTGTCTCTGGAGTTCTCTAGGGGCTGGCCTAGTCTGGTCTGGAGTGGGGCTTAGAAGGTGTGCTGAGTTGTATTTTGAATTCAGTAACCCAATCCCAGGCTTGCTGAAATGGGCTGAGCTGTAGCCCTTGATGGCATTGCACTTCCCACTCCTTTCTGGCACTCCTAGTGAGCATACAGCAAAGCCAAACCCTCTTTAGCTAAAGCAGCCCTCTGTGAGTTGCCTTCCTGCATATGATTACTGATGCTTCACCCGAGTTCCTGGGTTAGCAACAACCTGTCATGTAGTCTGTGCCATCCTCTCTCTTGCATAAATGATGACAGTGTGAGCCCATTCAGATGATCTCGAGTTGGACAGATCCTTCCATCTATTTCCCGATCACTCAGTCAGCAAGCTATAGCCAGGGATGCATGTACACTAAGGGTGGGTATGTCTAGTAAAGGGGCTTAGCAATTGCTGTGTTTCCCATATATAATTTTTAGAAAGAAATTTATCATGATTCATAATTGATTAATGATAATGCCCTTTAAAAATGTGAAGCAAAATTGCTGTAAAAATTCACTAGATTCCACATTTGATTGAGTATTTAAATTGTTAAAGCAGTTGCAATTCAGAGATTCCAGAGCAGAATGTCAGAAACCTCTTGGTAGAAATTATATGTATGCTGATTGTCACTGTTGATGATAGTGTGGTAAGACTGACACACTGGAATGTTCTAGGGATTGTGCATATAGAAGCAACTGCATGTCATTCACTGACAATTGGCTCACTCATTAACTCTTTCATTTATTTATTCATCCACTATGCATTTGTTGAGCTCTGACTCCAGCCAGGCCACTGTATCCTTTCAAGTCTTGCTTCCTTTAAGTCAGGAGTGGGATTTGGTTGCCCCAGTTTTCCTTATATAGTCCCTGGAAAAGACACAGTTCTATAATCAAAAGTGGCCTCTGCAGCATTATTTGTAAAAGTAGTATATGGAAGCTATAAATAAGACTGCTGAAATCAGGGCCCATCACTGGTATGTGATGTAGCAATTAAAAGAGCTGGCTAAAGAGACAATGTGAAAGTTTATAAAATGCTTATGATCAGAAAAACACAACAGCACACCTCCCTTCTACAAAGCACAATTGCCTAGAACACCATTATATCCATATAAAACTGTCTACAGACGCTGGAAAGGGGTTCCTCAAATGAAAGTAATGGCTTTGTTGTGGGGACATAGTGGTGAGTCCTTCTCCTGCTTTCCCAATTTTATATAATGTTGCTTGATTGATTTTATTCATTAACTTCAAGGGAAACAAAGCCCAATGTCCTCAGTCAAGGCAATGTGATGCAGTTTGGGTCTTCTGCCAGTAGATGGAGATGCCCTGCTTTCTGGCAATCATACTACCAGCTGAAAGCATTGGTTTCAGCCTAAAGATCCTGCAGATTCTCTGCATTTTGATTTAAATGTATAACCATGACTGCTCTAGCCCTGATGAGCCTTGGAAGTTATTTCTGATCAAGCCACTTGGCTATTAAGGAGAAGATCCAGATTTAATAGGACTTGGAGCTTATACAATTTTGGGAATCGCTTTGAGAAAAATTATTCAAAATTACAAATACTAAATTAACTGCAGAGTCTTGAGAGTGGGTCTCTGAAAATAAGGACTATTTAGCTGAATCTTTATTCGCTTCCCAAATAAATCCACCAGAGAATGCTGCTTTTCCATAGCCTGTCTGGCCTGGAGAGTAAGGGTTCTGCCAAGGGAAGACTATGGGCTCCTTGAGGGAGGGCTCACGTCTTCATTCTCACCAGGCATTGGTAAAGGGTCATTGTTTTTCCTGTTTTTATTAGTATGATGTTTTGTGTCTGGTAGATACTCAGTGACTGGGGGTTAAGTGAAAAGGAGGTGAAATAGGGGCTAGGAGGAAGTCTGAAACTCAAACCCATTTTGTGGGGAAGGAGAAGCTTGAAAATGATGCCTCTTTATTCCATTCTTCTGAGGATGTGAGCTGGCTGGTTTGCAATGGCCAGAATGGCTGCTCTTAGTTAAACAGCTAGAAGGCTCCTTCAGTATGAAATAAGTAAGGGACATTTTTCCTTTTAATTCTTCTATGGGCAAATAGTTATATCCATGATTCACCTTGATTGCCTGTCTTATTTCCATACTGTTTTTATATATAGGTAGGTTCCAGTCTTCTATAATACAAGGATTCCAATGGTAGGCTACTTGACTCTTACCTTTCTTCCCATAACAATGATCAGTCCCCCACTTATAGCTATCACACCTCTATCTGGTATCCTATCGCTGCTTATTCTTGTTAATGTTGAGTCAACCGGCATTTGTTCTTATAACTTTTATAACTTGTCCTTAAGGATAATGACACACTGAATGCACTTCCAAATTGTCTTGCCTCTATCGCTATATTATTTTGGTTATGCTAGACTGCAGCAATAAATAAACACATCTAATGACTGAATACATAAGTTTATTTTTTGCTTGTGTAACAATCCAGGATGGTCCCAACTTGCCAGGGAGCTCTGTTTTATACAATCATTCAGTGGCCCAGACCTAAGGAGGCTCTTCTTTAGCATATGGCTTTCAGTGTCATGGTGGTTATCTTCAACTTAATCAGGCAAAAGGGGGAAAGCATAGAAGAGTATATAATGGGGTGTTTTACTGGGTAAGGCTTAGAATTAGCATACCTTGCTTCTGCTTAAAGTCCATTGGCTAAATCTCAATCACATGGTCACATATACATGCAATAGAGGTTGAGAAATGTAGTCTTTTTGTGAATTCATAAAAAGGAGGAAATAGATTCTGGTATACAGCACACCAGACACAAGTGAGCTGTCTACATTCTTCCGAGACATTAATTTTAAGATATTGCAGTAAATGTCTTTATTTCTCTCTGAAGCCAAATTATAAAACCAGAAAGCAAATAAGAAAAATAAAAATTTGATTTTTGTTGGAACTACAAAACACCTATAATCATGAACCATAAAATTAAGATGAGATGTCACTTTCAAACATTGGACTGGAATGATAAGGATTCCAGTAGAGGGCAAGTGCCTTTCCAGGTCTTAGAGAGAGCTGGCAGAAAACAAATTTCTACAAAGTAGGTGATCTATTCCGAGGCCAAATCCAACAGTCTTTAATTGGAACAATAAGATGTGGGTGCATTTTTGACTGCAGGGGTGTCCTGAACCTCTTAGATACTTTATGATTTATTTATTTTTTATTGTCTAAAGTTTTACATATGCCTCCTTTTTCCCCAATTAACCCCCTCCCCCTCCCTTCCCAGCCTAGACAAGCCCCCACTGCCCCAGTGTTTGTGTACATTGGTTATGCTAATATGCATGCATATAAGTCCTTTCGTTGCTCTCTAACCTCCCTCCCCTACCATTTGTCTCTAGATCAATCTATTCTTGTTCATCAAATTATGTTGATCATTATATCCCACATATGAGTGAGATCATGTGATATTTATCTTTCTCTGACTGGCTTATTTCGCTTAGCATAATGCTCTCCAGTTCCATCCATGTTGTTACAAATGGTAAAAGTTCCTTCTTTCTTACAGCAGCATAGTATTCCATTGTGTAGATGTACCACAGTTTTTTAATCAACTCATCTGCTGATGGGCACTTAGGCTGTTTCAAAATCCTAGCTATTGTAAATTGTGCTGCTATGAACATAGGGGTGCATATGTCCTTTCTGCTTGGCGTTTCTGTTTTCTTGCAATATAGTCCTAGAAGTGGGATCACTGGGTCAAATGGCAGTTCCATTTTTAACTTTTTCAGGAAACTCCATACTGTCTTCCACAGTGGCTGCACCAGTCTGCATTCCCACCAGAAGTTCATGAGGGTTCCTTTTTCTCCACATCCTTGCCAGCACTTGTCATTTGTTGATTTGTTGATGATAGCCATTCTGACAGGTGTGAGATGGTATCTCATTGTTTTGATTTGCATCTCTCAGGTGATTAGTGACTTTGAGCATGTTTTCATATGTCTCTGGGCCTTCTGTATGTCCTCTTTCAAAAAGTGTCTATTTAGATCCTTTGACCATTTTTTGATTGGATCGTTTATCTTCCTTTTGTTAATTTGTATGAGTTCTCTGTAAATTTTGGAGATTAAACCCTTATCGGAAATATCATTGGCAAATATGTTCTCCCATGCAGAGGGCTTTCTTGTTGTTTTGTTGATGATTTCTTTTGCTGTACAGAAGCTTTTTATTTTGATGTAGTCCCATTTGTTTATTTTCTCCTTACTCTCTATGGCCCCAGGGGCTGTGTCTGTAAAAAAATTGCTGCAACATATGTCTGCTATTTTGCTACCTATGGAATCTTGTAGGATTTTTATGGTTTCCTGTCTAACATTCAAGTCCTTTAACCATTTTGAGTTTGTTTTTGTGTATGGTGTAAGTTGGTGGTCTAGTTTTATTTTTTTTTGCATGTATCTGTCCAAATTTCCTAACACCATTTACTAAAGAGACTGTTTTTACTCCATTGTAAGTTCTTGCCTCCTTTGTCAAATATTAATTGAGCATAATGGTTTGGGTTGATTTCTGGGTTCTCTGTTCTGTTCCATTGGTGTATATGTCTGTTCTTGTGCCAGTACTAGGCAGTTTTGAGAACCGTGGCTTGGTAATATAGCTTTATATCTGGTAATGTGATCCCTCCAACTTTGTTCTTTCTCGGGATTGCTGTGGCTATTTGGGGTCGTTTTTTTCCAGATGAATTTTTGGAGAGTTTGTTCTAGATCTTTGAAATGTGCAGTTGGTGCATTAATGGGGATTGCATTGACTCTATAGATAGCTTTAGGTAGTATGGACATTTTAATGATGTTATTCTACCAATCCATGAACATGGTATATTCTTCCATTTGTTTATGTCTTCCTCAATCTCTTTTTTCAGTGTCCTGAAGTTTTCCGAGTACAGGTCTTTTATGTCCTTAGTTAAGTTTATTCCTAGGTTTATTAATGTTTTTGGTGCTATGGTAAATGGGATTTTTTTTCATTTCTCTTTCTGTGCATTCATTATTGGTTTATAAAAAAGGCCATAGATTTCTGGGTATTAATTTTGTATCCTGCTACATTGCCAAATTCATTTATTAGGTCTAGTAGTTTTTTGATGGAGTCTTTGGGGTTTTCTATGTATAGTAGCATGTCATCTGTGAAAAAGGACAGTTTTACTTCTTCTTTTCCAATTTGGATGCCTTTTATATCTTCTTCTTGTGTGATTGCTATGGCTAGCGCTTCCAGTACTATATGGAACAGGAGTGGTGAAAGTGGGCATTCATGTCTTGTTCCTGTTCTTAGGGGAAATGAGTTTAATTTTTGGCCATTGAGTATGATGTTGGCTGTAGGTTTGTCATATAAGGCTTTTATTATGTTGAGGTATGATCCTTCTCTTCCCACTTTGCTAAGAGTTTTTATCAAGAAAGGGTGTTGGATTTTGTCAAATGCTTTTTCTGCACTGATTGATATGATTATGTTATTTTTGTCTCTTAGTTTGTTTATGTGATGTATCACATTAATTGATTTGCAGATATAGTACCATCCTTGCATCCCCGGAATAAATCCCACTTGGTCATGGTTTATGATCTTTCTAATATAATTCTGAATTCGATTTGCCAGAATTTTGTTGAGAATTTTAGTATCTATGTTCATCAAGGATATTGGCCTGTAGTTCTCTTTTTTTTGTGTGGTGTTTTTATCTGGTTTTGGAATGAGGGTAATGCTGTCTTCCTAGAAAGAGCTTGGAAGTGTGCCTTCCTTTTGAATTTTTTGGAATAGTCTGAGGAGGATAGGTTTTATTTCTTCTTTGAACACCAGGTAGAACTCCCCTGTAAAGCTTTCAGGACCATGGCTTTTGTTTGCTGGAAGATTGTTGATCGCTGCTCCAATTTCTTTGGTATTTATTGGCCTATTCAGATTTTTTGATTCTTCTTGATTGAGTTTTGGGAGCTTGTTTTTTTTCTAAGAATATGTCCATTTCATCTAGGTCAGTGGTTGGCAAACTGTGGCTCGCGAGCCACATGTGACTCTTTGGCCCCTTGAGTGTGGCTCTTCCTAAGCCTTAGTAGTACCCTAATTAAGTTAATAACAATGTAACTACCTATATAGTTTAAGTTTAAAAAATTTGGCTCTCAAAAGAAATTTCAATTGTTGTACTGTTGATATTTGGTTCTGTTGACTAATGAGTTGCTGACCACAGATCTAGGTTGTCCATTTTGTTGGAATAGAGTTGCTTATACTATTTTTTCATAATCGTTCATATTTCTGTGGGATCGGTTGTTACTTCACCTCTTTCATTTCTAATTTTGTTTATTAGGTTCCTCTCTCTTTGCTTCTTGGTGAGCCTGGCTAGAGGTTCATCAATCTTGTTTATCCTTTCAAAGAACCAGCTCTTGGTTTTGTTGATCTTTTGTATTATGTGTTTTTTTTTTTTTTGTCTCTATGTCTTTTATTTCCCCTCTTATCTTTATTATTTTCTTCCTTCTGCTTACTCTGGGCTTTTCTTGGTGCTCTCTAACTCTCTGAGTTGTAGGGTTAGATAATTCATTACCATTGTTTCTTTTTTTAAATATATCTTTATTGATTTCAGAGAGGAAGGGAGAGGGAAAGAGAGATAGAAACATCAATGATGAGAGAGAATTATTGATTCGCTGCCTCCTGCAAATCCCCTACTCGGGATCAAGCCAGCAACCCAGGCATGTGCCCTTGACTGGAATTGAACCTGGGACTCTTCAGTCCACAGGCTGATGCTCTATCCACTGAGCCAAACCAGCAAGGGCTGTTTCTTGTTTTTTGAGATAGGCAGGTAGAGCTATGAACTTCCTTCTCAAGGCTGCTTTCACTATGTCTCATAAATTTTGGATTGTTGTGTTTGCATTTTTGTTTGTTGCCATGATGCTTTTTATTTCTTCTTTGATCTCTCTGTTAACCCAGTCATTGTTTAATAGCATTCTATTTAGCCTCCAGTTGTTTGATTTTGTTATTGTTTTTATTGTAGTTGATTTCTAGTTTTATGCCATTTTGATCTGAGAAGATGCTTGATATGATTTCTATCTTCTTGAATTTGAAGAGACTTTGCCTGTCTCCCAATATTTGGTCTATCTTTGAGAATGACCCATGTGCACTTGAGAAGACTGTATATTCCGTGGCTTTGGGGTGAAATGTTCTGAAAATGTCAATTAATTCCATCTGATCTAGTGACTCACTTAGAATTGCTGATTCTTTGCTGATTTTTTATTTAGAGGATTTTTCCAGTGGTGTTAGTGGGGTATTAAAGTCCCCTACTATTACTGTATTGCTGTAAATCTCTCCTTTGATATCTCCCAGAAGTTTGCTTTATGTTATTGGGTGCATATATGTTTACCAGAGTTATATCTTCTTATTGAATTTCTTCCTTTAGTATTATGAAGTGGCCTTCCTTATCTCTTGTTATGCCCTTCACTTTGAGGTCTAATTTGTCAGATATAAGTACTGCTACCCCAGATTTTTTTTTCTTTCCATTCACTTGAAAAACCTTTTTCCATCCCTTCATAATCAGTCTGTGTGAGTCCTTTGTTCTGAGGTGGGTTTCCTGTAGACAACAGATATATTGGTCATGCTTTCTTATCCATTAAGCTACCCTATGTCTTTTGCTAGGGGCATTTAATCCATTTACATTTAAAGTTGTTATTTATAGGTACTTGGTTTTTTTTGCCATTTTTATTCTGTATGCCTGTGTTCCTTCTTCCCTTTCTATTTATTCTATTTACAGCAGACCTTTTAGCATTTCTTGCGTTGTTGGTTTTGTGGTAATAAACTCCCTTAGTCTATTTTTATCTGTGAAGTTCCTGATTTCACCTTCAATTTTGATTGATATCCTTGCTGGATACAGTATTCTTGGATTCAGACCCTTCCTTTGCATGCCTTTGTATATTTCATTCCATTCTCTTCTAGCCTGATGTGTTTCTTTTGCGATATCAGTCGCTAGTCTGATGGGGGATCCTCTGTAGGTAACTTTCTGTCTCAGTCAGCCTTTAAGATTCTTGCTTTGTCATTGGTGTTTGCTAATTTAATTATAATGTGCCTTGGCATCGGTCTTTTGGGGTTCATCTTTTTTGAGGCTCTGTGAGCTTCTTGGACTTGTGTGAGTTTTTTCTTCCCTATATCAGGGAAATTTTCTGTCATTTTTTTCTTCAAACAGGTTTTCTATCCTCCTGGCACCCCTATTATGTAGATATTGTTTCGTTTCATGTTGTCCAAAAGTTCCCTTAGGCTCTCCTCCTGTTTTTTAAGATTTTTTTTTCTAGATGCTGCTCTGCTTGAGTGTTTTTTCCTGCCTTGTATTCTAGCTCACTGATGTGGTCCTCTACTTCTTCTAGTCTACTGTTGATGCTTTCTATTGAGTTCTTTATTGTAGCGATGTCATTTTTTAAAAAAATTTCTTCTTGGTTCTCACACATATTATTGAATTTGTCTTCTAACTTTTTCAGCGACCTTATGACCATTTCTCTGAATTCTTTCTCTGACATTTTTCTTGCCTCCATTTCATTTACTTCCTTTTCTGGTGATGACTCCTTTCCTTTTGTATGTGGGCTGTTTCTTTGTCTCTCCAGGATCTTTCCTCTCTGGATGTCTGGTTATGTAGCTCTCTCTCTTCTGCATTGACTCTCCCTAGGAATAGCTGACCTTTCTGTCCATGGATTTACTCATAATCCACGGATTTCTCACCAGCTATGTTTAATTCACCAATTCTGGGTGAATATTAATTGATTAAGCTGTTCCTTTGCTCTGTGCGAAGGCACAGGGGTTGTCCCCATACTCACACCTCATTGTCTCCTCCTGGATAGACTTTCTAGGTGCCCACGGTCGTAGAGGCTGGAGTCTTGGTATTCCTGGGTTTGTAGCTGAGTTAGCTAGTCCCTGGGGGTTGTGGTTGTAGGTTCCCAAGAGGTATCCGAGGGTCTTCCCGGTTGAAGTTAAGAATGGGCTTCAGATCACCACCATTCTCCACTTCAAGATGGCACAGTCTCTGCACAGAGCCGGCTGCTGTGGGAGAGATTTCAGCAACAGTAGAGGCTGCACGGCCAGGGGAGTCCCCAACAATTCCTTGGAATATAGCTATCTCTCACAAATAAATACACTTGCCACACATCCACTCACTCTCCTTTTGTTCTCTCACTCATACACTATCTTGCAGTCTGCTGTCATGTCAGCAGCCATCTTAGAATTCCTCTTAGATACTTTAAAATGGCAGGGAAGATAGAAATAAGTGAGAAAACTCACAGACTGTCCATATTTATAAATGGTCAGCAGGTGGAAAAAAATTTGTGGATGTTAAGCAACTCTGTAGCAATCATTCTTCTTTTTTTAAATAAATTATCTTTATTGTTGAAAGTGTTACAAATGTCCCTTTTTCTCCACCCATTGACACCCTCCACCCCATACCCACCCTGTCCCAGGCCTTCACTGCACTATTTCTGTGTCCATTGACTATGCATATATGCATATAAGTTCTTTGGTTAATCTCTTTCCCCACTCCCTTTCCCCTAAATTACTTCGGTTTGTTCCATGTTTCTATGCCTCTTGTTCTATTTTATTTGTCAGTTTATTTTGTTCATTAGATTCTACATGTAAGTGAGATCATCCAATACTTGTATTTCTCTGATTGACTTATTTCACTTAGTATGGTAATCTCCAGGTCCATACATGCTGTCATAAAGGGTAAGGGATCTTTATTTTTTGCAGCTTCATAATATTCCATTGTGTAAATGTACCACTCCTCTGCTGATGGGCACTTGGGCTGTGTCCAGATCATTATAATTGTAAATAATGCTGCTATGAACATAGGTGTGCATATATTCTTTCTGACTGGTGTTTTAGGATCCTTAGGATGAATTCCTAGAAGTGGGATCATTGGGTCAAATGGAAGTTCAATTTTTAATTTTTTGAGGAAACTCCATACTGTTTTGCATAGTGGTTTTACCAGTTTGCATTCCCACCAGGATTCCTCTTTCTCCACATTGTAGCCAGCACTTGTTGTTTGTTGATTTACTGATGATGGCCATTCTGGCACTTCTCTGATGATTTGTGACATTGAGCACTTTTTCATATGTCTCTTGGCCATTTGTATGTCCTGTTTAGAGAAGTGTCTATTCAGGTCTTCTGCCCGTTTTTAAATTGAGTTGTTTGCCTTCCTTTTGTTGAGTTGTATGAGTACTTTATATATTTTGGAAATTAATCCCTTATGAGATGTATCATTGGCAAGTATGTTCTCCCATACAGTGGGTTCCCTTTTCATTTTGATGCTGGTTTCTTTTCTTGTGCAGAAGCTTTTTATTTTGATGTAGTCCCATTTGTTTACATTTTTTCCTTTGATTCTCTTGCCCTTAGGCAATATATTCATAAAAATTCTGCTCCATGTGATGTCTTTTTTGTTTGTTTGTTTGTTAATCCTCACTGGAGGATATTTTCCCATTGATTTTTAGGGGCAGTGGAAGAGAAAGGGAAAGACAGAGAGAAACATCGATATAAGAGAAACACATCTATTGGTTGCTTTCTACATGAACCCCAACCAGGACCTGGGTGAGGAGGAGCCTGAAACTGAGGTATGTGCCCTTGACCAGAATTGAACCCAGGACCCTTCGGTCCACAGGCTGACACTCTATCCACTGAGCCAAATTGGCCAGCATGAGATGTCTGATATTTTGATGCCCAAGCTTTCTTCTAGGATTTTTATGATTTCATGACTTACATTTAAGTCTTTTGTCTATTTTGAGCTTATTCTTGTGTATGATGTAAGTTGCTTGTCTAGCTTTATTTTTTTATAGTCTAAAGCAGCCATGGGCAAACTAAGGCCCGCGGGCCGGATCCGGCCTGTTTGAAATGAATAAAACTAAAAAAAAAAACAAAAAAAAAAACATACCCTTTTATGTAATGATGTTTACTTTGAATTTATATTAGTTCACACAAACACTCCATCCATGCTTTTGTTCCAGCCCTCCGGTCCAGTTTAAGAACCCATTGTGGCCCTCGAGTCAAAAAGTTTGCCCACCCCTGGTAAAGTTTTGCATATGTCTCCTTGATCCCCAGTTGACCCCCTCACCCCAGCCATTCCCACACTGGGCAAGCCCCCACCGCCCCAGTGTCTGTGTCCATTGGTTATGCTAATATGCATGCATACAGTTCCTTTGGATCCTCTCTACCCCCCCCCCCCACCTCCCCTGCCATTTGTCTCTGGGTCTCTTTTTGTTCATCAAATTATGTTGAACATTATATCCCACATATGAGTGAGATCATGTGATATTTATTTTTCTCCGACTGGCTTATTTCACTTAGCATAATGCTCTCCAGTTCCATCCATGCTATTGCAAATGGTAAAAGTTCCTTCTTTCTTACAGTGCCATAGTATTCCATTGTGTAGATGTACCACAGTTTTTTAATCCACTCATCTGCTGATGGGCACTTAGGCTGTTTCAAATTCTTAGCTATTGTAAATTGTGCTGCTATGAACATAGGGGTGCGTATATCCTTTCTGATTGGTGTTTCTGGTTTCTTGGGATAAAGTCCTAGAAGTGAGATTATTGGATCAAATGGGAGTTCCATTTTTAACTTTTTCAGGAAACTCCATACTGTTCTCCACAGTGGTTGCACCAGTCTGCATTCCCACCAGCAGTTCACGAGGGTTTCTTTTTCTTCACATCCTCGCCAGCACTTTTTTGTTGATTTGTTGATGATAGCCATTCTGACAAATGTGAGATGGTATCTTATTTTTGTTTTGATTTGCATATCTCAGGTTATTAGTGACTTTGAGCATATTTTCATATGTCTCTGGGCCTTCTGTATGTCCCCTTTCAAAAAGTGTCTATGCTATTTCAGATAAGGGTTTAATCTCTAAAATTTACAGAGAACTCATACAACTTAACAAAAGGAAGATAAATGATCCAATAAAAAAATGGGCAAAGGACCTAAATAGACACTTTTGAAAGAGGACATACAGAAGGCTGAGAGACATATGAAAAGATGCTCAAAGTCACTAATCATCCGAAAGATACAAAACTAACTGCATTTTTAATTTTTATTTATTTATTTATTTATTTATTTATTTATTTTTTTATTATTAGTTAAGGTATTACAAATGTGTCCTCATCCCCCCCATTAGCCCCCAACCTCCACCCCCCCCCCCCCGCCCCGCACACTCATGCTCCCATCCCCCTGTTGTCCATGTCCATTGGTTTGGCTTATATACATGTATACAAGTCCTTCGGTTGATTTCTTCCCCTTACCCCCGCCCTCCCCTACTTTCCTTCTGGGGATTGATAGCCTGATCGCTGTTTCTCAGTCTTTGGGTCTGTCCCTTTTCATCAGTCTATGTTGTTCTCTATAATCCACAAAGGAGTGAGATCATGTGGTATTTATCTTTCTCTGACTGGCTTATTTCACATAGCATAATGCTCTCCAGTTCCATAACTTCATTTTTTACATGTACCTGTCCAATCATCTCAACACCATTTATTGAAGAGACTGTCTTTACTCCATTGTGTGCTCTTGCACCCAATGCCAAATATTAAATGAGCACAATAGCCTGTGTCGAATTCTGGGTTCTCTATTCTCTTCCACTGATCTGAATGCCTTGTCTTATGCCAGTAACAGCCTGTTTTGATTACAGTGCCTTTGTAGTATAGCTTGACACTAAGTATTGTGATCTTTCCAACTTTCTTCTTCCTTCTCAAGATTGTTGAGGCTATTCGGGTTCCATATAAATTTTTGCTTTCATGTACATTTTTGGAAAATTTGTTCTAGATCTGTGAAATATAACATTAGTATTTTGATAAGGATTGCATTGAATCTGTAAGTTGCTTTGGATGGTATGGACAGTTTGATGATATTAATTCTACCAATTAATGAACATGATATATTCTTCTACTTGTTTATAACTTCTTCCCTTCTTTTCAACATAGTTGAAACTTTTTTCTGTAGTTATCCGAGTACAGGTCTTTTTCCTCCTTGGTTAAGTTTATTCCTAAGTATCTTAATTTTGTTATAATGGTAAATGGAATTTTTTTAGTTTATCTTTATGAGAGTTCATAACTGGTGTATAAATATGCCATTGATTTCTGGGTATTAATTTTGTATACTGCTACGTTGCTGAATTCATTTATTAAATCTGGTACTTTTTTTTTGTGGAGTCTTTAAGGTTTTCTGTGTACAATATCATGTGTTCTGTGAATAATGACAGTTTTACATCCTCCTTTCCAATTTGAATGCCTTTTATTTTGTCTTCCTGTCTGATCTCTGTGACTAGGACTCCCAGTACTATGTTGAATAAGAGTGGTGAAAGTGTGCAGCCCTGTCTTGTTCCTGTTCTTTGGGGAAATTGTTTCAGTTTTTGCCCATTGAGAATGATGTTGGCTGTAGGTTTGTCATAATTGGCTTTTATTATGTTGAGGTATGACCCCTTTATTCCCACTTTGCTGAGAGTTTTTATCAAAAACTTGAGGCTTGCTGCACAAATTCGTGCATGGGTGGTGTCCAGCTGGCCCACCCTAATGGGGGCCCTCAGGCCAGGCCTGCTGGGGGGAGAGGATGTGGGAGTTTGACCTGCTGACCCCACCCCTGATCAGGGCCCAATCAAGGATGGGTTGGCCAGGGGGGCCTCAGGAGGTTGGCTGGCCTCACCACTGATTGGGGGAGCCCATCAGGGCTGGGGCCGCCCAGGGGGAATGGCTGTGGGAGGTTGGCTGGCCCACCCCGCCCCCATTCAGGGTGGGGTGGCTGGTCAGGGCTGGGGCAAGCCAGGGGGAGGAACTACGGGCAATTGGCTGGCAGCTCAGGCCCTCAATTGGGGTGGGAGGTGATCAGGGGCTGGGCTGGCCAGGGGGAGGGGCCTTGAGTGGTTGGCTGGCTGGCCCCACTCCTGATTGGGGTGGGTTGGCTGATCAGGGGCCAGACTAGCCAGGGGGAGGGGCCTTGAGTGGTTGGCTGGCTGGCCCCACTCCTGATTGGGGTGGGGTGGCTGATCAGGGGCCAGACTAGCCAGGGAGAGGGGCCGCGGGAGGTTGGGGGGGGGCGATCAGGACCCCAATCAAGCTGGTTGGCCACCCCAGTGTGAATCATAGTGACCATTTGTTCCAGTAATTCTGGTCATTCTGTCATTCTGATAGCTTGGATTTTATATATATAGACTAGAGGCCTAGTGCATGAATTTTGTACACTGGAGGGGAGATGCCCCTCAGTCTAGCCTGCACCCTCTCCAATCTGGGACCCCTCAGGGGATGTCCGACTGTCAGGCCTAAACCAGAAGTCAGACATCGTTCTCACAATCCCTGACTGCTGACTCCCAACCACTTGCCTGCCTGCCAGCCTGATCACACCCTATCCACTCCCCTGCCAGCCTGATGGACACCTAACTGCACTTCTGACGGCCTGGTCACCCCCAACTGTCCTCCCCTGCTGGCCTGGTTGCCCCTAACTGCCCTCCCCTGCTTCCCTGATTGCCCACAACTGCCCTCCCCTGATGGCCATCTTGTGGCTGTGGGTGCTGCCATCTTTGAGGGTGGGGCAGTCAATTAGCATATTCCCTCTTCATTAGATAGGATGGGTGTTAGATTTTGTAGAATGCTTTTTCTGCATCTATTTATGTGATCAGGTGATTTTTGTCATTCAAATAGTTTATGTGATGTATCACATTTATTGATTTGTGAATATTGCAGCAGCTTTGCATCTTTGGAATAAATCACACTTGATTGTGGTGTATGATCTTTTGTATGTATTGCTGGGTGCCATTTGCTAATATTTTGTTGAGGATTTTAGCATTTATGTTCATCACGGATATTGGCCTGTAATTCTATTTATTTGTAGAGTCTTTATGTGGTTTTGGAATTAGGATAATGCTGGCCTCATGGAAAGAGCTTGGAAGTGTTCCTTCCTCTTGGATTTTTTGGAATAATTTGAGGAGTTTAGGTATTAGTTCTTCTTTGAATATTTGGTAATACTATTCTGTGAAGTCATCCAGACCAGGGATTTTGTTTGCTGGGAGTTTTTTATTTATTGATTGATTTTTTATTATGGCTTCAATTTCATCAGTTGTTACTGGCATTTTCAGGTTTTCTGCTTTTTTCCTGATTCAGTTGTGGAATATTGTATTTTTTCAGGAATTTGTTAATTTCATCCAGCTTGTTCAGCTTGTTGGCATATAGTTATTCATAGTATTTGCTTACAGTCCTTTGTATTTCTGTGGTGTCAGTTGTTACTTCACTTCTTTCATTTTTTGATTCTATTTATTGGGGTTCTCTCTTATTGTTTCTTGATGAGTCTGGCTAAAGGTTCATCAATCTTGTTTATCTTTTTAAAGAACCGTTTCTTGCTTTCAATGATCTTTTGTATTTCCTTTTTAGTCTGTGTGTCATTTATTCTTGTCTGATCTTAATTATTTCCTTCCTTCTACGTACTCTGGACTTTTCTTATTGTTCTCTTTCTAATTATTTCAGTTGTGGTGTTAGATAGTTTATTATTAATTTTTTTTTGTTTATGAAATCTTCAGGAAAAGACAACATGACCAAATAAGTTTTACCTAGCTAAACTTTCCTTCAAGCATACCAGCAACAGACAAATATTTCCAAATATACAAGAATATAACTCTCATGAAAATGTTTTGAAGAAGCTACTAGAAGATGAAATTGAACCAAAACATAAATAAGAAAATCTTTGGCAAAATTACATGTAAAACTGTGGTTAAAGGTTAAAACAATTATGGGAATTGTGATTAAAATGTTATGGGAATTATGGTATAAACTAGTGGCCCAGTGCACACAATTTGTGCATGGGGGAGGGGGTGTTCCAAAGCCCAGCCTGCACCCTCTCCAATCTGGGACCCCTTGAAAGATGTCCTACTTCTGGTTTACAGGGATCAGGCCTAAACTGGAAGTCGGAAATCCCTCTCGCAATCTGGGACTGCTGGCTTTTACCTGCTCACCTGTCTGCTTGCCTGCCTGCCTGATTGCCCCTAGCCACTGCCTGCCAGTCTACTTGCCCTCAACTGCCCTCGCTGCCCACCTGCTTGCCCCCAAATGCCCCCTGCCAGCCTTATCACCTCCAACTGCCTCCTGTGCCAGTGTGCTTGCCCCCAACTGTCTCCCCTGCCAGCCTGCTCACCCTCAACTGCCACCCCCTGCTGGCCTGCTTGCCCCCACCTCCCCTCCCCACTGGCCTGCTTGCCCCCAACTGCCCCCCTGCTGGCCTGCTCACTCCAAACTGCACCCCTGATGTCCTGATCACCTCCAACTTACCCCTCCTGATGGCCTGTTTGCCCCCAACTGGCCCCCCTGCTGGTCTGCTTACCCCCAATGTTTCCGCCCCCCACGAGCCTGATCACCCACAAGTGCCCTCCCCTCTTGGCCCTGCCACCATGGCTTTGTCCAGAAGAATGTCTGGAAAGTCTCCTGGAAGGTCTCTCAGTCTAATTAGCATATTACCCTTTTATTAGTATAGATAGAGGCCTGGTGCATGGGTGGGGCTGGCTGGTTTGCCCTGAAGGGTGTCCCAGATCAGGGTGGGGGTTCCCTTGGGGCATGAGGCAGCCTGGGAGAGGGGCCTGTGGTGGTTTGCAGGCCAGCCACACCCCCATGGGGTGAGGATCCCCACTGGGCGTGTGTGGCCAGCATGGGTGAGGGGCTTAGGGCTCTTTTCAAGCTGGCCACACCCCCTTCATGGTGGGGGTCCCCATTGGGGTGCCTGGCCTGCCTGGGTGAGGGGCTGATGACTGTTTTAAGGATGGCTAAGCCCCCAGCGGGGACCCTCACCCCATGAGGGTGTGGCCAGCCTGAGTGAGGGGCTAATGGCTGTTTGCAGGCTGGCCACAGCCCCCAGCAACCCAAGCTCCCAGCCCCTCTTTTTTTCTTCTTTTTTCAGTGCCTCCTTGAACAGAGGGAAGCAGGTATCTGGGATTTATTTATCTTCTATAATTGAAACTTTGTAGCCTTTAGTGGAGGCCAGGGCTGGCCAGGGCAGGAGGGAAGCTTGGCTTTCTCCATCGCCAGTGGCAACCCAAACCTCCTGCTCACTCTAGCTCCACGGCTGACACCATCTTGTTTGGATTAATCTGCATACTCGCTCCTGGTTGGCTGGTGGGCATGGCTTGTGGGTGTAGTGGATTAGTGTAGATGTAGTCAACTCTACACGGAGAAATACTAAAATAACCAACAAAAGTTAGGGTATAAAAGGGGAGAGAAAGATTGTGCATGCAATTTGGATCTATTATTTTTCATAGTAAGTAGGGGTTGTGAAAATATATTTTAATGGTGCCAGCTAAAATTTAAAAGGTATAAATATATTTAAATATATAAAGTTAACCACTGAAAGAACTAGAAGAACTAAGACTAACAGCATATTTCACAAAATTAAAAGGAGGGAAGAGGAAGTTAGAAATAGGATTATATTCATTTAGTTACTTATATTGAAGAGTCACTCAATACTAGCTAAATAGAGGATTTATACAATATATAAAATTATTATTACAAAGACATCTACTAGAATTAAAAAATAGACCATTCACCTTTTAAAATAACAGAATGGAACACCATAGAAAGAAATAGCATATCAACGTTTTAAACATGTAACACTCATACTAAACAGATCTACTATATTAGTACATGGATAAAAGAGACTCTCATATTAAATCAATAAAGCAAAACTCAAATACTAACTATAAAGTTACTTATTTAGAATTGAATTACTCAGAAAAATTGACAGCAAAAGAATGAGTAAAGACATATAAGGCAAATGGAAATAAAAAGAAAGCAGATATCTGAATATTATTATTAAAAAAGATTGGGTTCAAGAAAAAAATGAGCTCTAGCTAGTTTGACTCAGTGGATAGAACATCAGCCTGTGGACTGAAGGGTCCAGGGTTTGATTCTGGTCAAGGGCACATGCCTGGATTGCAGGCTCAATCCCCAGTAGAGGGCATGCAGAAAGCAGCTGATCAATGATTCTCTCTCATTATTGATATTTCTTTCTTTCTCTCCCTCTCCCTTCCTCTCTAAAATAAAAATATATTTTTTTTAAAAAAGAAAGAGAAAATGGGATGAAGAAGGGCAGGGTACAATACATAATGAAAGTCTAAAGCAGTGGTTCTCAACCTTCCTAATACTGCGACCCTTTAATATAGTTCCTCATGTTGTGGTGACCCCCAACCATAAAATTATTTTCGTTGCTACTTCATAACTGTAATTTTGCTACTGTTATGAATCGTAATGTAAATAGCTGATATGCTATATGTGTTTTCTGATGGTCGCGACCCACAGGTTGAGAACCGCTGGTCTAAAGCAATGAATATCTGTGCTTTAAGTAACATCATCAAAATTTATAAAATAATATATTAACAACTTAAATATATAAAACAATATTTATAAAAGAATATATTAAAGACACAAAACTATAACAATCTTAAAAGAAATCATAGGCAGTAAAATCTCAGACATTTCTCATAATAATATTTTTTCTGAGATATCTCCTCAGGCAAGGGAAACAAGAGAAAAAATAAACAAATGGAATTACATCAACAAAAAAGTTTTGCACAGCAAAGGAAACCATCAACAAAATAAAAATATGACCCACTGAACATATTTGCCAATGATACATCTGATAAGGGGTTAATATACAAAATTTATAAAAAAGTTAGAAAACTCAACACCAAAAACAAAACAAAACAAAAAACCCACAACCCAAACAATCAAATTGAAAAGCAGGCAAAGGATCCGAATAGACACTTCTTCAAATATTTCATACGGTGGCCAACAGACAGATGAAACCAAGGTGTTCAACATCACTAATCATCAGAGAAATGTAGATTAAAACCACAATGAGATATTAGCTCACACCTGTCACAATGGCTATCATCAACAAATCAACAAGTGTTCGCACAAATGTGGAGAAAAGGGAACCCTCGTGCACTGTTGGTTGGAATTCAGATTGGTGTAGCCACTGTGGAAAAAAAGTATGGAGTTTCCTTAAAAAACTGAAAATGGATCTGCCTTATGACTCAGTGATTCCAGTTATGGGAATATATCCGCAGAAACCAGAAATGCTAATTCAAAAGAATATATACACCCCTATATTCATAGCAACGTTATTTAGGATAGCCAATATTTGGAAGCAGCCCACGTTTTCATCAGTAGATGAGTGGATAAAAAACAGTGGTGCATTTATACAATGGAATATTACTCAGCCATGGAAAAGAAGGAAGTCTTACCCTTTGTGCCAGCATGGTTGAACCTCCAGAATATTATGCTAAATTAAATAAGCCAGTCAGAGAAAGACAAGTACCATATAATTTCATTTACATGTGAAATCTAATGAACAAAATAAACAAACAGATGAAGTAGAAACAGACTCATAGATATAGAAAACAGAAAGACAGCTATCAGAGGGGAAGGGTGTTGTACGGCTGGGTGAAAAAAGTGAAGGGATTATGAAAAAAAAAATGATCCCCATAGACACAGACAACAATACAGTGATTACAAGAGGGAAAGGGAGGTAGGGGAGGTAGAAGAGGGTAAAAGGGGATAAATGGTGATGGAAGGAAACTTGATCTTAGATGGTGAACACACAATACAATATATGGATGATGTATTATAGAATTGTACACTTGAAAACTATATAATTTTATTAACCAACTAAAGGCCCGGTGCATGAAATTCATGCACTCAGGCGGAGGGGGTGTCCCACAGCTAGCCTGTGCCTTCTCACAGTGCGGGAGCCCCGTGATAGATTGCCCCAAAGAGGTAGGCCCTGCCCACCCATCCGGGGCTCCTTGATGTATTGCCCCAAAGAGGTAGGCTGGAGCCGGGGGTCCTGCCTCTGCACTGTGCAGAGCTGTGGGACCCCCAGGCCTCTCTGTTCAGAGCCACTGGGACCCCTGGCGTTGCCGGACAGAGCTGCTGGGACCCGCCTGCACGCTGCGCATGCAGTGTCAAGTCCACGCTCACCCACGTGCACCTCACCACACACACAGACCTGCCCACCCATGCGTGCCCGCTGCGCATGCAGCCTCCTGGTGATGGATTGTGACAGCGTGAGGGTATGGCACTCATTTTCATATTAGCTCTTTATTGTATAGGATGTCACTCCAATAAATTCAATAAAAATTATAAAATAAAATGTAGAATAGAAAGAGAATTGGAAATACAGAGTAGAAATTCTTAATTTAGCACCATTATTCCATGATAAAAAGGTAAATAAGTAAGTAATTGTAGTGGACTTAAATAAACAAAGTTATTTAATATTTAATAAGGTATGTTATTAAACAATTTTTAAATCTACTTTATTAATATCTAATCAATAAGTCATATTGGTTCTATATTCTGAAATTAGAGAATACATTTTCTTTTCAAGGGCCTATGGAATAATTAGAAAAACTGATTATATATTCAGAGCACAAAAGAAACATCAGTGCCAAAGCTTTTAAAAGATGCTAGATTGTCAACTTAGCATCACCCCCCATCACTTAGAGAAAAAAGTGGACTACCTTTCCCAGAATTCTCTACCCTGTAAGTGTTCTGGTTTATAGCTGGCCAAGTGAAAAGATCTCTCATGATTTTTAAGAGGCAGAAGGGAAACAGAAATCATTTGTCTCTAGATGTATTGCAATCAAACATAGGGACAGATGAGAGATTCATGATGGCTTCTTCTTGATAGCCTGAGAACCACTGCTTTGTTGTTGCAGAAAGGGAGCATTCTCAGAAGTTCTTCAGAATTTCAGACATTTCCAAATAGGAATTTGAGGAACCCCTAATTCCATGCTTCAGACTTGAATCTTCAGTAACTGCTTCTTGGCCCTTCCAATTGGCATCTCTCCTGGTATTATGCAGTGATTCTGCTGAGCTGCTCCACCAGCATTCCCAGCCTGAATTTCTATATTAATTCAAATAGTTAAAATTAATTTTCAGTCAAATGTGTTAGTCTTTTGCATAATGGATAGTTGTTGTTGGCCTATCTAGAATTAATTTTTACTTCATACAGTAATAGGCTATAATTTTTATTAGGAATCCACCCCTACTCACTTACAGTATTATTGCAGTAATAATTCAAATAATTCAAAATTAAAACAAGCCCAGATTTCTATAGTAACACTCCTGGGATACTTAAGTGGTTCTGTTTTTCTGAGTGAACAGAGATTGATGAGCACAAAAGAAAATTAAAGTTAGTTTCTCATGGAAATATAGATATAAACATTTTCAATAAAACATTAGTAATAGAATTATTAATATTTCCAGATGCTGTACCTGGAAAACTAAAGGAAAACACTGCAAAACTATTAAAATAAAAACAGTAAGGTAGCTGATAAAATTAATATACTATTTCCATTATTCAAATAACCAGATTTAAAATATAGAGCAGAATTCAGCAGACTTTCTTATATACATGGCCAGACAGTTAATATTATTGGCTTTGAAAGCCATCTGGTCTCTGATATGACTATTCAATTCTGCCACTGTAGTGCAAAAGCAGCCATAGACAACATACCAATGAATAGGTATGGTCATTTACATTTTATTACAAAAATTTATTTGCAAAAACAGCCAGTTGGCTGGATTTACCCCATAGGCCATAACTTGCCTATTCCTGATGTAGAAGAAGGGAAGAAAAGGCCACATTTAAAATAATCAAGAAAAAGTATATTTAAAAAAACAAGAATAAACTTAAGAAATATGTAATATTTATATGAAGAAAACTGATGAAGGACATAGCAGAAGATTAGAATATATGGAAAAACATATCCTGGTCTTGGATAAGATGACTAAACATGACAACAGTTACCTTACATTAACATATAGATTCAATGCAATTTTTGATATGTAAAATAAATTTTAAAATACTTTTAATATTTTATAGTGTTTTAGAAGAAAGTAGAGACAACAAAATGTAACATGAAAAAACCTGGTCTCTGACAAAAAGCAAATAAAATTACAAAGGCATTGGGGAAAAAAAATCAGGATGGCTAAACAACTTATCCCAGCAAGATAGAATAGAAAGGCAACATCTAACTTTTCATACAACCATATAAATGTAATGCATTTTCACACATTAGTTGGAAAAACAGTTATGTTAGGTTTACCATCAAAGAAAGACTACTCTGTGGCTTTAAAGGTCACCCAAGACACTGACCCACTCTCCAAATTAAAATGGCATAATAAAAGAAACCAGAAACATCAACCTTATATAGTCTTGGAAGAGGAAACACTGTAAGTTCATCCTAAGGGAGGTAATAATAAAGATAGCTCAATAGCATTTATTGAGAACTTATTGATTTGGATATAAATAATGTAGATGATGGATCACAAAGTTGCCCATCTCTATTGTTCATATATGAAGTAAGTATAGAATGGAGAAAGGCAGAATCTCAGTTCCCCAGATACCCTGCAGGCAGCTGGGCACAGGGTAATTTAGACAGCTTGCTATGAAATTTGATCTGTTCAGAGGAGGACATGAAAATGGAAGAAGTTAAGAGCTAGGCCCAGGGAGCAGCTAAGGTCTCATGTCTGTCACAAGTTACTCACTGCTGTGGAAAAAGCAGGTGCTAGGGAATGTAATGTTTAACATCTCCAGACCCAATTTTCCTGGAAGGTTTCAGTCTCCTAGCCATGCATACTGTGAGGGGTGGGGAAGGGGTGAATTCAAAATTAAAATTGTAGTCTATTACTGGATGAAGCAAAATTAATTCTGGGTAAGCCAACAATAATTATCCATTATGCAAAAGAATGATAAATTTGAGCAAGTAAATATTAACAAGTTTTATATAGAAAAATATAAAGTTGAAGCAAAAATGACAGAGAATTATAAATTTCAAAATATATGGCTGATGAATAAGTAATCTCCTGAATACATAAAGAGCTCCTTCAAATCAATAAAATAAATCTGTCCCTCTTCTGCTGAAGCTCCCTAATCAGTCCCCATCTCAGAGTCAAAATCAAAGTCCTTACAATAAGTAAGCTACAAGAAAGCCCTACATGATCTGTCATCTGCCCCCATTCATTTCCTACTGTTCATCACCACTTACTCATTATACTCCAGCCACACTGGTCTCTTCATCCTTTTCCAACAGCTCTTACCTCAGGTTCTTGCTGTTCCTGTACTATAATGCTTGTCTCCCAGATTTATGTGGTGGCTTACTCCTACACTTCTTTAAGTCTTTACTTAAATGTCACCTTTTTGGTAAATCCTTCCCTATCCACCCTATTTAAAATTATGTCCCTCCAATTCTACATTCACAACTTTTCTTACCTGCTCTATGTCTTTCTATGGCTCTTATAACTCATCAGACTTAATGTGTTGCTAATTCTTTGTTTATTGTTTCCTCCCACTAGATATTACTGCTGTGTCCTCAGTGCCTAGAACAGTGCTTGGCATGCAATAGAAACTCAAAAAATACTTATCAAATGGAAATATATAAACAGGCAGTCCACAGAAAAAGAAAGACAAGTGAATTTTAAATTTAAATATGTATGTAAAACTATTTTGTTGTTTCTAATAGTGCCATGGATTTCCACTGGGTAGATGTGCTAGCATTTATTTAACTGGTTCCCTATTGATGAATATTTATGTTGTTTCCTATAGTATTCTATTACAAATACTGCTGCATTCATGGAGAAAAAATAATCATTTCGACAATGGTGTTGGAACAATTGGATATTCAAATGCCAAAATAACTGAACCTTTACTACTAACTCACAGCAATGAGAAATTTGCTGAAAATGGATTACAGACATAAATATCAAACCTACAACTGTAAGACTTCTACAAGAATACATAGGGGGATATCTTTGTGACCTTGGCTTAGGCAAAGATTATTTTAGATATGACACCAAAAGTATAAGCCATGAAAGAACCAAATGATAAACTGGACTACATAAAAATTTCAGCTCTTCAAAGGACATCATTAAAAGAATGAAAAGACAGGCCACATTAAATATTTGTAAAGCACATATCTGACAAAAGACTTCTATCCAGAATATATAAAGAACTCTCAAAAGTGTATAGTAAGAAAACAAACAGCCTTCCCCAGGCAACCTAGTATCTTAAGGGGCTGTGGCTTATGTTATCCCAGAGACCTGTTGCAAACAGTCATGCCATTCATTTATACAACAGATATTTGTTGAATATATATACTCTGGGACAGACTTTATTCAGGCACTAGGGACATAGCAGTAGGCAAAACAATTATGGAGCACTCATTCTTATAAGAGGAGATGGGCAAAACAAATGAACAGATTAATATATCATTGTCATCTACATAGATTTAAGTTGCCCAGACTCATGTCTTTAACATTTTTCATGGCCACTGTAAAGAGATAGGAGCCTTTGAAGTTTGTAGATACCCACGGGTATATGAAGTAAATCTTTTTTCCATCCTCACTTATCAGAGGTATTGGATAATACCCAACCCTCGCCCTCGAGCCTTGTTCTCAGAACCACTGACTGTTAAGCAAAGAAAAATATTAAGCACCTTGAATTTAGGGTACAACATGTGAGTCTACTTTAGCACATTCAAAAATCATATGTGTAAAGTGGTCTACAGACATCCATATTTTGCCAGATTTCTTCCACATAGCACAATCAAGGATGAATAGCAGGTCACAGCAGTTGGGGTTTAAATCCTTAATTTGGAACTCTTTAATGTAGCCTCACATGTTTTTGATATTGGTCAGTACCATCTTCTACTAGACCACTGTTAAAGAGATCAAGGTCCATTCAGTTCAGTACTCTTTTACTCACTTTGAGCCCAACCTATGTGTCATTCATGGAAGCAGAAACATCTCTCTATTATTTGTCCTACCATTTATCAGAAGCCAGGAGATCCTCAAGGAAAATCTGTTACCCCAAAGGAAAATAAATAATAATGGCCTCTGTTTTTCTATAGGCATTGGCACATGTTACTTGGATAGGAAAACCACTTGGGTATTTATAGTCTATGGTTCAAACAGCACCCAGCTAGCACTTTTTATTTTTTAAAAATTACTTTATTGATTAAGGTATTACATATGTGTCCTTATCCCCCCATTGCTCCTCACCCCCCACTCATGCCCTTACCACCCTGTTGTCTGTGTCCATTGGTTAGGCTTATATGCATGCATACAAGTCCTTTGGTTGATCTCTCCCCCTTACCCCCAACCTCCCCTCCCTTCCCTCTGAGGTTTGACGGTCTGATCAATGCTTCTCTGTCTCTGGATCTGTTTTTGTTCATCAGTTTATGTTGTTCATTATATTCCATAAATGAGTGAGACCATGTGATATTTATCTTTCTCTGACTGGCTTATTTCACTTAGCATAATGCTCTCCAATTCCATCCATGCTGTTGCAAATGGTAAGAATTCCTTCTTTCTTACTGCAGCATAGTGTTCCATTGTGTAGATGTACCACAGTTTTTTAATCCACTCATCTGCTGATGGCCACTTAGGCTGTTTCCAAATCTTAGCTATGGTGACTTGTGCCAGTATGAACATAGGGGTGTACATATCCTTTCTGATTGGTGTTTCTAGTTTCTTGGGATATATTCCTAGAAGTGTGACCACTGGGTCAAATGGAAGTTCCATTTTCAGTTTTTTGAGGAAACTCCATACTGTTCTCCACAGTGGCTGCGCCAGTCTGCATTCCCACCAGCAGTGCATGAGGGTTCCTTTTTATCTGTATCCTCTCCAGCACTTGTTGTTTGTTGATTTGCTGATGATAGCCATTCTGACAGGTGTGAGATGGTACCGCATTGTCGTTTTGATTTGCATCTCTCAGATAATTAGTGACTGAACATGTTTTAATATATCTCTTGGCTTTCCTTCTGTCTTCTTTTGAAAAGTATCTATTTAGGTCCATTGCCTATTTTTTGATTGGGTTGTTTATCTTCCTTTTGTTAAGTTGTATGAGTTCCCTGTAAATGATGGAGATTTAACACTTATCGGTGATAACATTGGCAAATATGTTCTCACATGCAGTGGGCTTTCTTGTTGTTTTGTTGATGGTTTCTTTTGCTGTGCAGAAGCTTTTTATTTTGATGTAGTCCCATTTGTTTATTTTCTCTTTAGTTCCCATTGCCTAGAGACCGTGGTCGGCAAACTGTGGCTCTTTGAACCCTTGAGTGTGGCTCTTCCTAAGCCTTAGGAGTACCCTAATTAAGTTAATAACAATGTACCTACCTATATAAAGTTTTAAAAATTTGGCTCTTAAAAGAAATTTCAATCATTGTACTGTTGATATTTGGCTCTGTTGACTAATGAGTTTGCCGACCACTGCCGACCACTGAGCAGTATCAGTGAAGAAATTGCTTTGGCGTATGTCTGAGATTTTGCTGCCAGCTAGCAATTTTAAAAAGTTAGCATAAGCTCTCCTTGGGGCTTGTGCATGCCTCCTGAATCTGGGTATCCAATAACGGGGTATCCTCTTTCCTGTTGACTTCCACTGCCTCCTTAGGAAATACCAATCTAATGGACACACAGAAGTTATATGAGAAGATTCCACAATTAAAATAAGCCACATGGGTCCAACCCATATAATCTCTGCAAGGACGTTTTGTTATCCCAGAGAAGACTGGGAGTGGAGATGCAATCAGAAGATAGTGGAGTTCCTTGGTAGTCAACGAATACTTACCCCTCCATATGGTCTGGAAATCTGTATGATATATAGGGCCACTTCATTGGGCTTGTGCAACTGTCTGTGTATGTCACTCATTGGATTGGTATATCTCTGTGTTTCAAGGGAGCTACCTAGTGTTTAAATAGCATCTTCTCTTAGTACTTTCATCCCCTTATTCTTTCTTTTTATTTATAGTATGTCTTACCACCTGACATATTGTTTATTCATTTATGTATAAATATCTCTCCTCACTAGGAGCTCAACTCCTTAGAAGCAGGGACTTTTATTTGCTCACTGATGTCCTTCCACTACTTAGTATAGTGCCTGGCATATAGTAAGTGTGCAATAAATATCCTAGAAGGAAGAAAGGAGAGAGAGAGAGAGAGAGAGAGAGAGAGAGAGAGAGAGAGAGAGAGAGAGAATGAGAATTATGAAGGGAAAGAGAGAAGGATGGAGGGATTCTTTTAACTAAGACATATTGCTGCTGTACTATGCAGATGAGGAAAACTATGTGTCATATCCTAAAAGAGAACATCACTATTTCTTGACATTATTGTAAATGACTCCCCAGTTGCTATAAAGGCAAGAATGCCCAACTTTCTAGCAAACTATGTCTTTCCCATTCTGCATTTCTTCCCTATTAAATCTCTAATTTTGTGAGTTGGGACTACCACCACTGAGAGCTCTCAAAAGATGTTGACTGACTAGCTAAATTATGCTAGTAATGTGGCTTAATTAATACTAATGACATCATGAGAATTACAGATATGTACCCATGTCTAGGAACTGTCAGTGACAATAGAATGAAGGTATTAGTTTTCACAGAACATGAGCAAATAAACTCCTAAGGGTAATTGGAAATAGTTACCTTCTCCCCATAAAAAAATGCCCCTTGAAATATATTGGCACATGCTTGCGCTTCTTGAATTTATAGTATTATCAGGTTTGAACTGTGCATGGTAATATTAAAATCCCACATTCCACACTACCACACAGTTCTCAGAAAGAGGATAACAAGAAGGATGTGGATGGCTGGTCTCCTGGAAGGTCTTACACACAATTAACACAGGTGGCAAAAGTGCCTGTGTTCAGGAATGTTTTGAGCAGTGCTGTGAAACAGTTGGTGGTGTGACAAGGCGTCCATGGTTAACATATCCAGGCAGATGAATGTATAAATTAGCATCTTGGGTTTAATTTCATCCTGCAAATAATTAACATGTCCTTATTTTGGACACAAATGCGTCTTCAGTTAAAATAAATGTATTTTATCAGTAGAGACATTTAGTTCTGAAGTGGGAAGTGATTGTGCTAATGGAATAAATGGTTGTATAAACATTTTATATTCCAAACCTGAGTTAAATACATCTCCTTCAAGTCATACATACAGGAGGTGGATCTTAAGTTGGGAGAACTCATTGCTATCAGGCTTCATGGCACATGCCTTGTGTCATGTTGCATTCCAGGATTGCCCAATTGTTTCGGCTTGTGTGTTCTGGGCCAGTGAAGTTGGCCTGGCCTGGCTTGAGTGTTGAGTCATTTCATGAGGTCAATGTCACATTTCTTCCTCCAAAGCTGACCTCTCTTTCCAACTACCTGCTAGGTATTTGTCTCAGCTGGTTGCTGAAACCTCCAGTTCAAACTGGTCAAAGACAGGCCTCTGACTCCTATTGTCCAAACTCTTCTAACCACACAAATACCCTTTTGCAGCTCTCCTGTTCATCATTTCTGCTTCTTGACTGTTTATAAAGCTTGAGTCATTTCTGATAGGACTCTTCCCTCCCACAGTCAAGTCTTCCTTCAAATCAAGCTCATCTTGGGGAACAGGGGAGGGAGTAGGTTGGGAGGAAAAAAAAATCAAGCCCATCTTCCACAATTCCCCATCATCTCCTTGACATAAATATAAATTCTCTTATATCATACAATATGCCAAACACATGCATACAGAGGTACCTATACAGGGATCGACAAAAGTAAGTATACAATTGTGAATATGTGAAACAGTTCATTCTTGTATTTTTTATTAATTATTGTATTATTTATTTGTATTAGAACTGTAAATATGCTTTTGCTCACCTCTGTATAGCTATTCACAATACACTCACAAACACATTGCTACACTAATTTGCATAAATTTATAAATATAGGGACCCCCTGGACAATATATTCACTCATGCACAAATGTAAATATATAAAATATCCAAGCATTCACATAAACACTTATATATACCTTCTTCAAGCATATGTTTACACAAATGTACATATACATTCTCCTTACCTATATAAATACCTCTGTGTAAACCCTTGAGGCATATATTCACTTGCATTCATCCATACACACAAACACATTTATATATACATACCCTTCATTAATATACTCACACACATACTTCAAGCACTCATGTTCATATACATTTATTGTCACATTCATAACACACATAAACTGTACATGTTCCTTGAAATACACTAAAAGAAATAGATAAAGCGTCCACCTCACAAACACACACACATGCATATAGATCCTCTCCCCCATGCCCATACACAGACATACATGTACATGTATTCCCATCAACCATGCATTCATATTAATAACTTCACATATATGCTCACATATACACACACATATATAACGTATTCATCCATATACCACACAAATGTAAATATACATCTTTGCTCATAAACATACTCACACATTTGCACTCTATAAACACCATTTACTTATGGAGTTACAGGAAAACATACATACACATCTGCCATACAAGCATGCACATGTACTTATACAAAGCTTTCACTCTATATACTCATATATACACATAATTACACACATATTCATTCCTCAATACTCTCTCTCTCTCTCTCTCTCTCTCTCTCTCTCTCTCTCTCTCTCACACAGACATATACCTATACACATCCTCACCCATACACTCATATACATATCTATACTGATAAAAGGGTAAGATGCTAATTAGACTGGGAGACCTTCTGGGAGACCAGCCAGGGAGGGCAGTTGGGGGACATGAAGCCAGCAGGGGAGGGCAGTTGGGGGGCAATCAGGCCAGCAGGGGGGCAGTTGGGGGAAAGAAGGCCATCGGGGAGGGGAAGTTGGGGATAGAAGGATAGCATGCAGAGTGGTTAGGGGCAATCGGGCAGGCAGGCAAGTGAGTGGTTAGGAGCCAGTGGTCCTGGATTGTGAGAGGGATGTCTGACTGCTGGTTGTGGGATTGGACCTAAACCAGCAGTCAGACATCCTCCGAGGGGTCCCAGATTGGAAAGGGTGCAGGCCGGGCTGAGGGATAACCCCCCCCCACACTGTGCATGAATTTTGTGCACCGTGCACCAGGCCACTAGTCTACACTAATAAAAGACAAAGATGCTAATTGACCGTACCTTCGCTACACCCTAAGACACACCCACCAGCCAATCAGAGTGACTATATGCAAATTAACCCAACCAAGATAGAGGCCGGCAGCCATGGAGCTGGAGCAAGCACAAGGCTTGGTTGCCCGGATGATGGAGGAAGCCAAGCTTCCCCCCAGCACTGAGCCAGCTGTGGCCTCTGCTCATGGCAATAAAGTTTCAATTTATAGAAGACAAATAAATCCCAGATACCTGCTTCCAGCCAGCCTCCACTGGGAGCTTGGGTGGCTGGGGGTTGTGGCCAGACTGCAAAGAGCCATCAGCCCCTCACCCAGGCTGGCCACACCCTCATGGGGTGAGGGTCCCCGCTGGGGGCCTTAGCCAGCCTGAAAATGGCCCTCATCCCCTCACCCAGACTGGCCAGGCACCCCAGCAGGACCCCCACACTGAAGGGACTGTGGCCAGCCTGAAAATAGCCATCAGCCCCTCACCCAGATGTCCAGGCACCCCAGTGGGGACCCCCACACTGAAGGGCTGTGGCCAGCCTGCAAACAGCCATCAGCTCCTCACCCAGGATGGCCACATACTCATGGGGTGAGAGTCCCTGCTGGGGGGCTGTGGCCAGCCTGCAAACAGCCATCAACCACTCACCCAGTCTGGACAGGCACCCCAGTGGGGACCCCACCCTGAAGGGGCTGTGGCCAGCCTGCAAACAGTCATCAGCCCCTCACCCAGGCTGGCCAGGCACCCCAGGGGGGAACCCCACCCTGAAGGGGCTGTGGCCAGCCTGCAAACAGCCATCAGCCCCTCACCCAGGCTGGCCAGGCACTCCAATATAATAAAAGGGTAATATGCAAATTGACCCAAACAGCAGAATGACTGGGAATGACTGGTCACTATGACACACACTGATCACCAGGGGGCAGATGCTCTCACCAATAGGTTAGCTTGCTGCTGGGGTCTGGCCGATTGGGACTGAGTGAGACAACCTCACCAGCTGGCCAAACTCCTGTGTCCATCCCTGGCCCTGATCGTGCACCAGTGGGGTCCCTTGGCCTGGTCTGCACCCTCTCACAATCCAGGACCTCTTGGGGGATATTGGAGAGCTGGCCCGTTCTCACAGGCCAATACAAATTTGTGCACCGGTCCTCTAGTATATCCATAAACAAGCATTCACCTATAAACTCACATAAATGTACATATACAGTTCTCCACTCATATATTTATAAGCAATGTGCTTATACTACTTCCACCACATAATCACCTCAAGCACAAATACATTATTCCTCCCCCAAACTCTCAAACACACAATGCATATACACTATCTTAGTCATGAACTCAAACACACACATACAATTTAATATCTTAGCCATATATACTCAAATGCTCATATAAATCTTACAACTATACACTCAAACACAAAAGATTTATATATATATGAAATATATATGTGCCTCAGTCATACATTAACACAACCATACATAAATGCTTCCCTTCCTTATACACTCAAACACACACACAAGCAAACAAACACCCATCTCGAACTCATACTCTTGTATACACACAAGCTTCTCTGTTATATGTGCATACATATGCCACCATCCATGCACTCAAGTGTGCGCACACACACGTATATACGGAAGAGTGTGTTTTCTTCATCTTACACTCACACACATATTCATATATACCTCATGTATTCATACATTCATATATACATTATTTATATACACACACATAGAGACACATATTGCCTCATACCTACACTGACAGAGAGGTACATATATCCTAATTTCATATATATATATATATATATATATATATATATATATATATATATATATACTAGAGGCCCGGTGCACAAAAATTTGTGCACTCGCGGGGAAGGGGGGGTCCCTCAGCCCGGCCTGTGCCGTCTCACAGTCTGGGACCCCTCGGGAGATAACGACCTGCTGGCTTAGGCCTGCTCCCGGGTGGCAGAGGGCAGGCCCAATCCCTAGGTGCAGCCCCTGGTCAGGCTCAGAGCAGGGCCGATTGGGGAGTTGGGGCACCACCCCCTGTCATGCACAGAGCAGGGCGGATTGGGAGGTTGCAATGCCACCCTCAGTCATGCTCAGGGTAGGGCCAATTGGGGGTTTGGGGCACCGCCCCCTGTCACACTCAAGGCAGGGTCGATGGGGAGGTTGCGGCGCCACCCCCTGTCACGCACAGAGCAGGGCCAATCCAAGGATCGGGGTGCTGCCCCCTGTCATGCACAGAGCAGGGCCCATCAGGGGGGTTGGGGCTCCTTACCCTGTCATGCACAGAGCAGGGTCGATCAGGGGGTTGGGGATCTCCCCCCTGTCATGCACAGAGCAGGGCCCATAAGGGGGGCTGGGGGGCTCCCCCCTGTCATGCACAGAGCAGGGTCGATCAGGGGGTTGGGGAGCTTTCCCCTGTCATGCACAGAGCAGGGCCCATCAGGGGGTTGAGGAGCTCCCCCCCGTCACTCACAGAGTAGGGCCGATAGGGGAGTTGGGGCACCGCCCCCTGTCACACACAGAGCAGGCCGGATCAGGGGGTTGGGGCACCGCCACTGTCACACTCAGGGAAGGGCCGATGGGGAAGTTATGGCTCTACCCCATCACACACAGAGCAGGGACCGTGGGGGGGGTGAGTTGGGGCGCCACCCTCTATCACCCTCAGAGCAGGGCCGATCAGGGGTTTGGGGCACCGCCACTCTCATACTCAGGGCAGGGCCGATGGGGAGGTTATGGCTCTACCCTGTCACACACAGAGCAGGGCCCGTGGGGAGGGGGGGTGGGGGGCCACACCCTGTCACACACAGAGCTACAGGGCGATCAGGGGGTTGGGGAGCTCCCCCGTATCAGGCACAGAGCAGGGCTGATCAGGAGGTTGGGGCACCTTCCCCTGTCAGGAACAGAGCAGGGCGGATAGGGAGGTTGTGGCCCCGCCCCCTGTCACACACAGAGCCACAGGGCGATCAGGGGTTTTGGGCGCTGCCCCCTGTCACGCTGATCCTGGTGCCGGGAGGCCTCGAGGCTCCACTGATCCCCGTGCTGGGAGGCATATTACCCTTTTACTATATAGGATAGAGGCCTGGTGCATGGGTGGGGCTGGCTGGTTTGCCCTGAAGGATGTCCCAGATCAGGGTGGGGGTCCTGCTGGGGTGCCAGGCCAGCCTGGGTGAGGGGCTGAGGACCATTTTGAGGCTGGCCACACCCCTTCAAGTAGGGGGGTCCTACTGAGTACCTGGCCGGCCTGGGTGAGGGGCTGATGGCTGTTTGCTGGTTGGCCACAGCCCCTTCAGGGTAGGGGTCCCCACTGGGGTGCCTGGCCAGCCTCGGTGAGGAGCTGATGGCTGTTTGCAGGCTGGCCAAGGCCCCAAGTGGGGACCCTCACCCCATGAGGATGTGGCCAGAATGAGTGAGTGGCTGATGGCTCTTTTCAGGCTGGCCAAGCCCCCCAGCAGGAACCCTCACCCCATGAGGCTGTGGCCAGCCTGGGTGAGTGGCTAATGGCTGTTTGAAGGCTGGCCACAGCCCCTTCAGGGTGGGGGTCCCCACTGGGGTGCCTGGCCAGCCTGGTGAGGGAATGATGGCTGTTTGCAGACTGGCCACAGCCCCTTCAGGGTAGGTGGTCCCCGTTGGGGTGCCTGGTCAGCCTGGGTGAGGGGCTGATGGCCATTTTCAGGCTGGCCAACCCCCTTCAGGGTTGGAGGTCCTGCTGGGGTGCCTGTCCAGTCTGGGTGAGGGACTGATGGCTGTTTGCGGGCTGGCCAAGCCTCCAGCGGGGACCCTCACCCCATGAGAGTGTGGCCATCCTGGGTGAGGGGTGATGGCTGTTTGCAGGCTGGCCATCGCCCCCTGCCACCCAAGCTCCCAGTGGAGGCTGGCTGGAAGCAGGAATCTGGGATTTATTTATCTTCTATAATTGAAACTTTGCCTTGAGCGGAGCACACAGCCCCTGGTGGGAAGCTTGGCTTCCTCCATTGCTGGAGCAACCAAGTCTCCTGCTTGCTCCAGCTCTGTAGCTGCCGGCCACCATCTTGGTTGGGTTAATTTGCATATAGTCACTCTGATTGGCTGGTGGGTGTGGCTTGGGGCGTAGCAAAGGTACAGTCAATTAGCATCTCTGTCACAACATTTGTGCACTCAGTTGCGGGGTCACTCAGCCCGGCCTGTGGGAGTGGGCCTAAAACGTAAGTCAGACATTCTTAGCACTACCACAGAGGCAGGAAAGGCTCCCTCCACTGCCACTGCACTTCCCAGCCATGAGCCCAGCTTCTGGCTGAGCGGCACTCCCCCTGTGGGAGCACACTGACCACCAGGGGGCAGCTCCTTCATTGAGCATCTGCCTCCTAGTGGTCAGTTTGCATCATAGAGACCGGTCGTTCCACTGTTGGCCTGAAACTGGCTCTCCAACATCTCCCAAGGGGTCCCAGATTGTGAGAGCATGCAGGCTAGGCCGAGGGACCCCACCGGTGCACGATAGGGGCTGGGGAGGGACGTGGAAGATAGGGCAGCTGGGGAGGGACTGTGGGAGGGCTCCAGGGTGTGTCTGGCTCATCTCACTCAGTCCCAATTGGCCGGATCCCATCAGCAAGCTAACCTACTGGTTGGAGCGTCTGCCCCCGATGGTCAGTGCATGTCATAGCAACTGGTCGACCAGCCAACTGTCTGCCCCCTGGTGGTCAGTGGACATCATAACGAGCATTTGAGCGGCCTTAGCATATCATTAGCATATTACACTTTGATTGGTTGAATGGACAACTGGACAACTGGACACTTAGTGTATTAGGCTTTTATTATATAGGATATATATATATATATATATATATATATATATATATATATTTTTTTTTTTTTTCATCTGAAAAACATCCACACATCCACACACACACACACACATCTCTTACCCACACAGGTATCTATATAATATCATCACCCATGCACTCAAACACATGCACTTTGTTATTCATTAGAGTTCTGGCTGTGTGTCAGGAATTTATAGGCCTTTTGAAATTCACCAATATCCCATTAATTATTTGTGGGCCTCAAGTTAAGAAACCCTGTGTCAAGTGGCTTTGAGAAATGGGAGCGCCTTATCTCTCTTCCTCCTCCCCAGAAAGCATGGGCAGCATTTCTCCTAGTATGCTGAGCTGCTGGGGGCTGCAGGTGTGCAGGCGCACCCTTTGACAGTTTTGGTGGGTTTGGAGGACTGCCCTCTGTATGTACACTCTGCACTTCACTTTCACCTTCTCACTTCCACTTAGAGATTGCTGAAGACCACAAGTTTCCCCTTTTATGACTCAAGATGCCATAAGAGCACAAGTGACTTTTCTTGTTCTTTTTTTCTATTTTTAATTACAACTAACTTGGGATCAGAGTGAAACATTTTAGCAATTTAATCTTAGTGTAAAATGGTGTATTTTCACTTCATTAACTAAAAAGGCAAATCAAGTGACTTATCAAAGGTTGAGCGCTCATTTGCATAGGGGTCTGGGATTCATGAAGCGGGATTTGTAACAGCTATAGAAACCCCTTTACTGTCTCTGGGGACCACTGGCTTTATCATTTTGACTGCAACATCATAAAATGACATTTGGACATGAAATAAGATGGGTGTGCTTACTGAAGTCATCTTTGCTTGCTGCTTGGGCTCCTGAAGCTGGCTACATCCCTTCTCTCTTGAGTCAGAGAGAAGCAAGTGGAGGCTTCAGTTGTGCATTAGTTGTCTATTTTTGTATAACAAATACATCCACAGCTTAGTGGCTTAAAACAACAACAAAAATTTCAGTTTGTATGGGTCAGGTATCTGGGTGAAACTTAGCTAGTGACCTCTAGTTTGAGGTCTCTTACGAAGTTGCACTCTTGATGACATTTGGGGCTGTAATCATCCCAAGACTTGACTAAAGTAGTGGGAGAATCCTTTTCTCAGCTCACTCTTTTGGACCTCTTTCAATGGCTGCATCATTGTATGGCAGTTGGTTTCTTCTAGGATAAGTGATCCATGAGAGAATGAGAGAGTTATGAATAAACTAGAGTCCCGGTGCATGGATTCATTCACTGGTGGAGTCCCTCAGTCTGGCTTCCACCCTCTCACAATCTGGGACCCCTCAGGGGATGTTGGACTGCCAGTTTCGGCCCAATTCCTTCAGGCCAGGCTGAAGCACCCCATCAGTGCACGAATTTGTGCACTGGGCCTCTAGTATGCATATAAGATCTTCAGTTAATCTCTTCTTCCCTTCCCCCCTCCCCACTTCCCTCTGAGATTCATTAGTCTGTTCCATGTTTCCATGCTTGTGCATTGAACATCTGCCCCCTGGTTGTCAGTGTGCATCATAGCTACTGGTCAAATGTTCAAATGGTCAGATGGTTGCTTAGGCTTTTATATATATAGATGAGACCAAGGCAGAAACTGGTATGTGTATATATATTTGATTTCAGAGAGGAAGGGAGCAGGAGAGAGAGATAGAAACATCAATGATGAGAGAGTATCATTGATCAGCTGCCTCCTGCATGCCCCCTACTGGGGATTGAGCCTGCAACCTGAGCATGTGCCCTTGACCGGAATCAAACCTGGGACCTTCCAGTCTGCAGTCCAATGCTCTTTCTACTGAGCCAAACCAGCTAGGGCGAAACTGGTGTCTTTAAATAACCTAATCTCAGAAGTGACATCCTATCACTTCTGCCATATTCTATTTTGTTAGAGGTGAGTTACTAAGTCCAGACCAAATTTGGATGGAGGGGATTATACAAGGGCATACCAGCATGTGGGACCACCTTATAGACCCACTTATTGCAAGATGCAAGGAGGGCTTGGAAGAGAAATTATCAAAGGTAGAGGAAAAATATGGGTTTCTGAATCCCTCTTCAGACATTTATTCAAACTCTCTACTTTTTTAGGACTTTTCATCTCCAAAAGACCTGCACAGAGTATCTCATCAATTTCTAGAGGGAAGAAATTATTCATTTTTTTCTGGTCTCTCTAGAAATTCTGTTTTATAGGTAGCACCTGGAGATGCAGCCATGGAAACAAAGAAAAGGGATAAATGGCTCAATGACAACTTGTTCAGCAATTCTTAAAAAAGGAAGTCCCAGGAAAAGGGATTATTGAGAATGGAAGTACTATCAAGGCCAACTGACAGCTGCTATTTGAGTTTAGGGAGAAGGAAGAGAAAGAAGTAGGATGAGTAGTTACTAAAAACGTTTAGGTTGGAGAAATTAAAAGAGGACTTTGGGGCTATTTTGTTGCATTTTGTAGTTATGTTTTCCTCATCATTTCTCTCTACCCCCTCAAATATTCTCAAAGGTCTTTTAGTAAAGTCCTGACCTACTCCTCAAAGCTTTCTGGAGTTTGGTATGTGAACTTTTTGCCAAAACACTGGGCTGAGATTAGCCTCAGAGTAAATCAGTACTATTCATTATAGGTTGCTCTCCTTACATGAGTAAAAGACAAGATCTTGAGGAAAAGCCCGGATCTTGTCATCATTCTATCCCCACGGTTTGGTCTAGTCTTGGCACAGAATAGGAGTCATAGAGTGGAGAATGTTTGTGAGGTCAAGCCATTTACTTATACCCAAACATTTTTGTGGAATATTTATCATGTGCCAGGAACTATACTAGGGCATGTAGGGGTAAGCAAATCACAAAAATAGCTCTTGTCATCTAAGGATGTAAGAAGGTGAAGAGAGGGGCTAAAACGTGCCAAAATAACAGAAACATACTGTAACATGGACTGAAAGGGTTAGGAAATGCTGTGAGGGTTGAACCAGAGGCAAGATCACATGTGGGCTCTGATAAGGGAGAGTATGAGAGATTTCCTGGAGGCAGGGGTAGTGTGCTAGACTTGGGGATGGCAAGGGAGGTGGGATTCAACACCAATGGAGAGACATAGCAAGCATAAATGTATTGTGGAAAGTTGGAATCTTTAGTGTGACTTAGGCTTAGCATCTACACTCAACTGTAGTGGGAGACTAGAGAGGTGGTGGCATCATCAGATTGAACATAAGTCCAGAAAGCTTTGAAGGCCACACTAAGGGGCTTAGGGAGTCTTAAAACAGTTTTCAATAGGGGAATGCCCCGTTCTTCGGTCAGGAAAATGTCTGGCAATCGTATGGCAAGTGAAGAACTTTGGTTATGATCTGGATGATAAATGGGTTTCTGGATCAGGCTAATGGTCATGTAGAGAATAGGGGGGAATGGCTGGATGAGAAAATCAAAGCAGATGCTTACTCTATAGTGTTTAATGACACATTGGACAGGTGAATTTAAAAGGAGGGAGAAGACATGACTGGTAGGCTTTAAGCCTGGATTAGTGGAAGACGGTGACATTGGACAAGCAAGGGAATGACTGGAGCAGAGCTAATCTAAAGGCCAGGTGGCTGATCAGCTTTGTGAGGAGAGTAATGAGAATGGCAGTGGCTGTTCTAGCAAATACAAAACAGGAGATCCAGTTAAATTTGGATTTGAGATAAAATCAGGCAAGTTTCTGACTGGCTTATTTCACTTAGCACATAAACCAGTCAGAGAAAGATAAATATCACATGACCTCATTCATTTATGGAATATAATGAACAACATAAACTGATGAACAAAAACAGATCCAGAGACAGGGAAGCATCAATCAGACCATCAAACCTCAGAGGGAAGGTAGGGGAGGGTGGGAGTAAAGGGGAGAGATCAACCAAAGGACTTATAGGTAAGCATATAGGCCTAACCAATGGACACAGACAACAGGGCATTGAGGGCATGAGTGTGTGTGTGGGGGGTGTAATGTGGGGATAAGGACACATATGTAATAACTTAATCAATAAAAAATTTAAAAATTGGGCAAGTTTTTAGTACATATTAAGTGTATACCATGTGATATTTGAGATAAGCATAACTCTGGGACATACTTACACTAAAAGTTATTCGTTGTTCCTCTGAAATTCAAATTTAACTGGAACTAATTAATTTTCCCCTGAAACTGAAGCTGAGTAATTCTGTCACTGGGAGTCTTAGATTTGGCTCCCTGACACTGAAGCATTCATACTTCTTTCTGGGTAGGCAGTAGGAAAGCAGTGGTTAACTGTGTGGGCCCTGGTGTTAGACTAGCTGAGTTCAAATCTAGTTTCTACTGTTTATTAGTTATATGACCATGGGAAAGTGAGTCAATCTACCTGAAAATTCATTTAGGGAGTGGAGAGAATGACTCCTGGCTTGACCACCTACCAGGGTGATTGTTGGGGCCAGATGAGACAGCAGCATATAGTAGTGCTTTGAAAACTGCAGGGCACTTTGAGGCACTGTAATGATCCCTGTGTGGGTGGGATATAGATTGTAGAAGTAGGCTGAAAAAGATGAATACATTGGACTCATTAAGAAACCTGCTGGCTGGTATGGGATTTGGGGCTCTAATTAATTCTAAATATCAAATAGTAAGCTTCAGCTTTTACTCTCTTCTTTCTGGAAGCCAGGAGAAGGGAGAGGAGAGAAGCAGGCAGGCACTATCCACACATTCCTATCTCTGGGATTTCATAATATCCTACAGAGAAATATTCTCTAAATAGATTTCAGTTAATTTCCCTGAAGCCATCATGCAGCCGAGACCAGAGCTTCAGGTTCTCCCAGATACCTGTGTAATTGTCACATAGGCATTTCCCAAACCCATTCCTTCTCCACAGCTACTGAATACTGGCTGGGGGAGGAGTGGGAAGCATGAATTCTAAGCACGTCTCTCAAAAGGGGCAGGGTGTTTTATGCAGGCAGGACTGTCATATAATACAGGGACAAGACAGACACTGGAATTGATCATAGCCTGGCATTTGAACAGTATTCTAGGGAAAGGGCATATTTATCAGAAAAAATAGAGGGATGACAGGTATAAGCCTAGAAAGTGTGTGTATAATTGTTATTTTCCATAAAAGCTTGACAACCAAGTCAGGACAATGTGAAAGACATAGAGAAGGCAAATTATTGCAATCAAATCCCTTTTATTGCTTGAGATGTGCAGCAGCCATGGCAAAACCAACTACGAAATAATGCCACAAAGCACAGAACTCCACAGTCTGTAGTCAAATGCAAAGTTTCCCTAAATCAAAATGCTCTAAATCTAAACCTGCCAAAACATGGTGGATGGCTGTGAGTGTTGAGAAAGGGGCCACTTTTTTTTTCTTGCAATAAATTAACTGAGAAATTTTTCTTCTTTTGACAGTACTATAGTTGTTCCTGCTCTTCAGATGACTATGAGTCTCTTAGGGGCTGAATAGTGTCCCCACAAAATGCGTACATTCAAGTCCTAGTTCCCAGGACATCAGATTATCACTGTATTTGATGATTCATAAAAAATTATTTAGTGTCCACTATATTCCAAGTACCATACTAGGTGCTGGAGATAAAGTGATGAGAAAATTAGACATGGTCCCTACACTCAGAACTTTCAGTTCCATGACTACACAAATATAATTAAAGTTGCAACTGTGGTAAGTGCTAGAAAGGAAAGGTATACGATGTGATGACAATGTATAGTAAGGGGATTTAACCTATCCTGTGGGAGAAGGAATTAAGGATAGCAATGGCAGCTGAGCTGAGATCTGAAGGATGTGTAGATGTTAGCTCGGTAAGGAGTGGGGTGGGGGAAGAGCTTTTCAGGAAGAAGGAGCAAAGAGTGTGTGCTCCAAACTAAAAGGGGGCCAGAGGGGTTGATTCCTTGGTAATTTTTAGCTACAGTAACCTGGTCATTATTCAAAAAAGTTGCTCATTTGATTCTTTTAATAACATCACTTCTCATCATTAGCACCAGGGCGCAGGAATGACTTCACCCACATTTCTTCTTTGCCAGAGATTATAAGACAGGCACAAACACAAATCTGGTGATAGGGAATTTTCTGATGATATCTCTTGGCATAATCAGGGTTCTGTTTCAAAGATAAACAGGACTTTCTCATTTGGAGCTATTGTAGTTTATCATGTCAGTACCTAACCAACCATTATTGACAGAAAAAGCCTCAACAATGTGTCTCAATCTGTTTGGGAGTCCCTTCACTCATGGGATATTGACACCATTGGCCATAATGACTTCTTCAGAGGGGAAATAAAATAACTTCTTATTGCTGCAGCACAATAAAAATGAAATTTGTAAATTTGAAAATGTGATATAGTTTATTTTTTATACAACAGATGTTGTTTGACCTAGATTAAGGAATAATATTATAGAAATTGTGATCAGTCTGAAGGAAAAAAAGTCTATAAATAAAATACAAATAGCAGCTGCTTGAATTATCTTCCTAATATATCAGAGTTGACAGCTTTTACTTTTGCATTTGAGTTGGGATTTGTAAGAAGGCAAACTGGATGGGAAGATTGTTTTAAGAGGGCATCCACCATGTATGGCACTTGGCCCTTTCTGACAATAAGAGGCCTTACAATCTCAGGACATCTCTGTAGGTCTGGCATTCAAACCTGAGGCAAATCGCAGTTCTGTGTGTCAGGGGTTCTCAACAACCCACATCTTTTGCCATGACATGCCCTAGCTTTCTTTTGCTTCCCTCCCCTCCTGACCACTGAATTTGAGGACACAGTGATGTGCACATGGCCCCTATTTTCTACCACAACTTTATTTCTACTTCAGTGGAGGATCTCAGTAAAAACTGTCAAGAGGGAGAAATGTAATTAAAAAACTGTTCAAAGGATTAAATCAGATTATGTGACTGGAAGGGATGGTATTAAATAGTGAAGAGCCACAATAATTTGAGGATGATGGAGAAACTTTCCAATTCATTGCTTTCTTCAATCAAACCTTGCAGCTATTTATGTACCCGCACAATGATAAAATATTGCTTTGCTTTTGTCTCCTCCAACTGAATCTACTTAGGCACATACACTTTAGGCTCTGGCTTGCTCCTGTCCCTGAGATTATCTTGATTGCAACAAACAAAATGGAAGCAGAATGGAGTAATTTTGGGTCCTGGTATTTAGTTTATAAGATCTAGCTATTCGTTGAGGACACAGTTCTTGACACCTGCCAGCTAGATCCTGCTCAATATTGGTTACCCAGACAACTTCTTTCCTTGCTTCTCCTATTATGTGGGTGAAAGGAAACTTATTCCTGTGACTCCTGCTTCTAGCTTTTGCCTCCTTGGAACTATTGGTATCAGCAATCCTCTTGATCCATATTTGAACTTGATTTCCCTTCTATTTCTAGACTTCCTGATCTCTCATTTCAAACCTGGGTAATGCAGATACCCAGCCCTGTTTCTTTTCTTCCACACTAGATGTCTTGATGAATATAGCTACTAAAATACCTCTTGAATCTGTCTACTTTTTCTCTATTCTCCACTGTCTTCACCATCACCTCTTACTTGGAGTATTTCAACAATTTTCCCATGTGGGCACAGTCTCTCTTCCTTCAACCCATCTTCCACTCTGTAGTTATAATAATCTTTCCAAAATGCAAATATAGCTAGCTAATTTCTTGATTGGAACCTTTCAATAGCTTCCCATTATTGCAATGATTATTTAAACTTTTTAACATGGCTTGGTAATAAGGATCCTGCCTGTTTCTCCAGCCTCATGTCTTGATTCTTCATCAGTCAGACTAAAAACTTGGCTCTCCAACTAGACTAAGCTTCTTTAGATTTCCATAAAATGCCCTGTTTCTACATATGCCCAGGCCTTTGACCATGTATTTCTCTTTACCTGCAAAACCCTTTCCCCTTCATCTAGCATACTGCTACTCCTTTCTCTGATTTTATGGTAGATATCACTTCATCTAGGACCATGATGGCGAACCTTTTGAGCTCAGCATGTCAGCATTTTGAAAAAACCCTAACTTAACTCTGGTGCCGTGTCACATATAGAAATTTTTTGATATTTGCAACCATAGTAAAACAAAGACTTATATTTTTGATATTTATTTTATATATTTAAATGCCATTTAACAAAGAAAAATCAACCCAAAAAATGAGTTCGCGTGTCACCTCTGACACGCATGTCATAGGTTCGCCATCACTGACCTAGGAAGCCTTTCACCATGCCCTGAGACTAAGCACTTTCTCTTAGTGTTAGCACAGAATCTGTTTTACCACCTATATCACTACACTTTTATAATGAATTTTAATTGGGTTCTCTCTCTCTCTCTCTCTCTCTCTCTCTCTCTCTCTCTCTCTCCCTTTTTTTCTCTCTTTCACTCTCTCTGACCTTGTGATCTCCTGGAAGTGCAAGCCCACAGATTATTCCATGCTATATTTACAGGCCATAATAGGAAAACATAAGACACAATTTCTGCCCACAAGGAGATCACAGAGTTGCCTGCCACTGTGGGTACAGAAATTGTTTATAACATAAATGGAGAAATGACAAGTGAGGAGCAAGTTCTAGGTATGACAGTCAGATGCTTCACTCCTGCCTCTCTAGTGCCCTGGTGCTTCCCCCCACATCTTTCTGTAGATAATAAGGATAATCTTTAGGCAAGGCCTGCATTATAGAAATTGGAAGACCTTTTTGCCCCACTGTTAGTTAAAGGTGTGGGGATCCTCTTGGTGTTTTTTTTTTATTATTTAGGCTTTTATTTCCACATAAATGTCCTGTCAAACAGCCTGTGCTCCAAGGTAGTTGACATTGAGCATTTTTAGATGCCAAAACAGCTGAAATTCAGATTGCTGCAAATCAGATACCATCTATTTTTACTTTTATACAAATGTGCTAAACTTCATCCCTTTCTTCAGGCTGCCCTGTCACAGGGGGATTCATGATGTTCACTGGCTATTTATTTGTCTTTAGCTTTGCTCTTCACAGAGGGCATCACATATTTGGATTGATAGCACAATTCCTGCAAAGGGTACTATTTTCAAGCAATATCAGGAGGCTTATGTAATCTGTGGCCCAGTTAAAAAAAAAAGAGATATAGCTTTGGTGTGAGAGGGAAGAAAGCTTTGGTGATTGCTAAGCAGATTCCACAAAATTTTGTGGCCATTTTCTAGGATAGAAGCCTGAAATTGGAACAGCAGGAAGGCGGCTCCCTTTGCCAGGCTCTGACCACCTTAATACCACAGGTATTTCCTAAATACCTATTATGTGTCAGCATGGTGACAGATAATGTCTCCGATGCACTCTGTTGTAAGGGATCTCCCTACTCTTTACAATATGCCTCTTCAATCAATCTCTCTCTCTCTCTCTCTCTCTCTCTCTCTCTCTCTCTTCTCTCTCTCTTCGCTGTACCTCTAGGGAGCTGAAAACCAGAAAACTCTTCTGAGTTCTCTACAATTTGGGCCAATCACAATAGGCCACATCAACTACCTGGACCCAGAGAAGTTGATGGGAAGGTGACATTACCAGCTGCTTGGGAGCCTGTTGAGAGAATAGCAGCCACTGAACCTTTTCATGGCTGTTGGAGATCACATGCTCCCTCTCTGTAGCCACAGCCTGGGTTCATGCCTCCACCTGAGTATGAATGAGCTTCTTAGCAGAAGCTTTCAACTGTTTTTTTCCCCATATAAAAGTGCTTGCTGGCTTCTTCCTGTGTCTGTGAGTGGTAGAGAGCCCTAGCAGTTCTATATTCAGGCAGAATTATTTTCCTGAAGAGGTTCACCTCAAATTATATAAGGTTGAAGTTAAAACAACAACAAAACAAACAAACAAACAAAAAACAACAAACCCAGCTCTATTCTTGGCAGAATGGTTTGATTCTATTTCCTGTGTCCCTTTTTACTATATCATACCTTATTTTGCCAATGCTATGAAATTTTAATATTTTAGCCTCTTAAAAAGTGATCAATTTCAAGGCCAGCCAATATCAAAGAAGGAAGCTGAATTGACTGTTCATTCATTCACAAATATTTGCTGAGCTCTTTTTATATGTCAGGGACAGGCAGAAGGTGAAAATAAAATCATGGTCCCTGCCCTTGAATATTATAAGGGAAATAGATAATCAAAAGTCATACTAATGCCTGGTCAGTGTGGCTCAATGGGTGAGTGTGGACTCATGAAGCAGGAGGTCACAGTTTGATTCCTGGTTAGGGCACATGTTTGCGTTTCAGTCTGATCCCCAGTAGGGAGCATGCAAGAGGCAGCCCATAGATGATTCTTTCTTATCACAGAGGTTACTATCTCTCCCTCTCCCTTCTTCTCTCTGAAATCAATAAAACATATTTTCAAAAAAGAAGTCATACTAGTAAATACAAAATTGCATCAAGTGCTCTATGTGAAAGGTCTATAGACCACAGCCTATACATTTGGGATTTGTCCTTGCCTGAGGATCAGGAATGGCTTTCTGAGAAAATGCTCTATTAATCAAATCTTCTAGGCCCACCAGGATCTTCTAAGCAGCAGAGATTCAAAGCTTGACCTCAAAGACAATTCCATGGAGAGAAGTCAGTTTTAAAAGAAAATCACTATCCTTAGCAAGCAAGGGGAATGGCCACATGGCAAGAAAATGGAGCAGTTTACAGTAATCATCAGCAGCACCTTACATATGCATTCAACATTTTACATTCCACCTGATAACAAACTTGAACCAAACCTGTGGGAGTATTCATTACCTGGAGGAATGTGAGCCTACAGGTGGTGCTCATTTCCAGGCTCAACTAGTAACAACCTTCCTAATACTATTTTTTAAAAAACATCTTTATTGTTTAAAGAATTACATATAGTATTACATATGTCTTCCTTTTTCCCCATTGACCTCTCCCCAGCCACCCCCACCTCCCAACACATGCCTCGCCCCCACCCCCCTAGTGTCTGTGTCCATTGGTTATGCTTATATGCATGCATACAAGCCCTTCGGTTGATCTCTTACTCCCCTTTCCCTGCTTCCCTCTGAAGATTGACAGTCTGTTCAATGCTTCTGTGTCTCTGGCTCTATTTTTGTTCATCAGTTTAGGTTGTAAATTAATTTCCACAAATGAGTGAGATAATGTGATATCTATCTTTCTCTAACTGGCCTATTTTGCTTAGCATAATGCTCTCCATGTCCATCCATGCTGTTGCAACTGGTAAGAGTTCTTTGTGTTTTTTACAGCAGTGTAATATTCTATTGTGTAGATCAAGCATGTCAAACTCGCGAACTGTGAGTGTAGATGTACCACAGTTTTCTAATCCACGCATCTGCCAATGAGCACTTACGCTGTTTCCAAATCTTAGCTATTGTAAATTGTGTTGCTATGAACATAGGGGTGCATATATACGTCTAATTGATATATCTGGTTTCTTCGGATATATTCCTAGAAGTAGGATTACTGGGTCAAATGGGAGTTCCATTTTTAAAATTTTGAGGAAACTCCATACTGTTTTCCACAGTGGTTGCACCAACCTGAATTCCTACCAGCAGTGAACGGGGGTTCCTTTTCCTCTGCATCCTCTCCAGCACTTGTCATTTGTTGATTTGTTGATGATAGCCATTCTGACAGGTGTAATATTGTCATTTTTATTTGCTTCTCTCTGATTAGTGACTTAGAGCATGTTTTCATATGGCCTTCTGTATGTCCACTTTTGACAGGTGTCTAAGTCCTTTGCCCATTTTTTTGATTGGATTGTTTATCTTCCTTTTGTTACATTGTACGAGTTCCCTGTAAATTTTGGAGATTTGGCTCTTATCAGATATAACATTGGCAAATATATTCTCCCATGCAGTGGGCTTTCTTGTTTTGTTGATGGTTTCTTTTGCTGTGCAGAAGCATTTTATTTTGATGTAGTCCCATTTGTTTATTTTGTCCTTAGTTGCCATTGTCCTAGGAGCTATATCAGTTAAGATATTGCTACTATATGTCTGCTCTTTTGCAGCCTATGGATTCTTCTAAGATTTTTATGGTTTCCAGCCTTGCGTTTAAGTCCTTTATCCATTTTGAGTTTATTTTTGAGTATGGTGTAAATTGGTGGTCTAGTTTTATTTTTTCATGTGTCTGTCCAATTTTCCCAACACCATTTATTGAAGAGACTATCTTAACTCCATTGTATGCTCTTGCCTCCTTTGTCAAATATTAATTGAGCATTATGGCTTGAGTTGATTTCTGGGTTCTCTGTTCTCTTCCATTGGCCTATATGTATGTTCTTGTGCCAGTACCAGGCAGTTTTGAGAACAGTGGATTTGTAATATAGCTTGATATCTGGTATTGTGATCCCTCCAACTTTGTTCTTCTTTCTCAGGATTGCTGTGGCTATTCGGGGACTATTTTTATTCCATATGAGTTTTTGGAGAATTTGTTCCAGGTCTGTGAAATATGCTGTTGGTATTTTAATGGGAATTGCCTTGAATCTATAGATTGCTTTGGGTAGTGTGGACATTTTGATGATGTTGATTCTACCAATCCATGAACACGGTTTGTTCTTCCATTTGTTTATATCTTCCTCAGTTTTCCAACTACAGGTCTTTTACCTCCGTAGTTAATTTTATTCCTATGTATCTTATTTTTTTTTGGTGTGTAATGATAAATGAGATTGTATTTGTTCTTTCTTTTTCTGTGAGTTCATTATCGGTGTATAAAAAAGCTGTAGATTTACGGGTGTAAATTTTGTGTCCTGCTACATTGCTAAAATCATTTATTAAATCTAGTAATTTTTTGATGGAGTCTTTAGGGTTTTCTATGTACAATATCATGTCATCTGCGAATAATGACAGTTTTACTACTTCTTTTCCAATTTGGATGCCTTTTATATCTTCCTCTTGTCTGATTGCTTGGCTAGCACTTCCAGTACTATGTCAAACAGGAGTGGTGAGAGTGGGCATTCCTGTCTTCTTCCTGTTCTTAAGGGAAATGGTTTTAGATTTTTCCCATTTAATATGATGTTGGCTGTAGGTGTGTCATATAAGGCTTTTATTATGTTGAGGTATGATCCCTCTACTCCCACTTTGCTGAGCGTTTTTATCAGGAAAAGGTGTTGGATTTTGTCCAATGCTTTTACTGCATCAATTGATATGATTATGTGATTTTTATCTCTCAGTTTGTTTATGTGATATATCACATTTGTTGTTTTGTGACTTTGTACCAGCCTTGCATACATGGAATAAATCCCACTTGGTCGTGGAGTATGATCTTTCTAATGGAATGCTGGATCTGATTTGCTGGAATTTCGTTGAGGATTTTAGCATCAATGTTCATTGGTGATATTGACCTGTAATTCTCTTACTTAGTACTGCCTTTATCTGGTTTTGGGATTAGGGTAATGATGGCTTCATAGAAAGAGTTTGGAAGTATGCCTTCTGCTTGAATTTTTTGGAATAGTCTGAGAATGAATAGGTTTTAGTTCTTCTTTGAATGTTTGATAAAACTCTCCTGTGAATTGTCTGGCCCACGGCTTTTGTTTTCTGGAAGTTTTTTTGATTACTGCTTCAATTTCCTCCAAGTTATTGGCTTATTCAGATTTTTTTGATTCTTCCTGATTGAGTTTTGGAAGGTCTTATTTTTCTAGGAATATATTTATTTCTTCTAGGTTGACCAATCTTTTGGAATAGAGCTATTTATAGTATTTTTTTCAATCCTTTGTATTTCTATAAAGTCTGGTTGTTGTTTTTTTTTTTGCCTCTTTCATTTATGATTTTTTTAAAATTTGGGTCCTCTTTCTTTGCTGCTTGGTGAACCTGGATAGAGGTTCATCAATTTTCTTTATCCTTTCAAAGAACCAGCTCTTGGTTTCATTGATCTTTTGTATTTTTTTTTGTCTCTATGTCATTTATTTCTGTTCTGATCTTTATTATTTCCGTTCTTTTGCTCACTCTGGGTTTTTCTTTTGCTCTCTTTCTAATTATTTAAGTTGTGTAGTTAGAAAATTTATTATCAGTTTGTTTTTTTGTGTTTTTTTTTTTTTTTTTTTTTTTTTTTTTTTTTTTTTTTCCTGAGGTAGGCCTGTAATGCTATTAATTTTCCTCTCAGGACTGCTTTCATTGTGTCCCATAGATTTTGGATTGTTGTGTTTTCATTGTCATTTGTTTCCAGGATGCTTTTTATTTCTTCTTTAATCTCTTTGATAACCCAATCACCCTATCTAATAAAGAGGGAATATGCTAATTGACCATCGCAATGATGGTGGCTCCCACAGCCGATAAGGAGATAATATGCTAATTGACTGCCCCACCCTCAAATATGGCTGCACCCACAGCCAATAATATGGGAATATACTAATTGACTGCCCCACCCTCAAAGATGGTGATGCCAACAGCCAATAAAGAGGGAATATGCTAATTGACCATGATGCCCTCAAAGATGGCAGCACCCACAGCCACAAGATGGCTGGCAGGGGATGGCAGTTGTGGGCAAGATAAGGCCTGCAGGGGAGGGCAGTTGGGGGGGACTAGGCCTGCAGGGGAGGGCCGTTAGGGGCTACCAGGCTGGCATGGGAGGGTAGTTAGAGGTGACCAGGTTGGCAGAGGAGGGAAGTTGGGGGGAACCAGGCCAGCAGGGGAGGGCAGTTAGGGGCAACCAGGCCACCAGGGGAGGGTAATTGGGGATGACCAAGCCATCCGGGTAGGGAAGTTGGGGGTGACCAGGCCAGCAAGGGAGCAGTTAGGCATCAATCAGGCCGGCAGGGGAGTGGTTAGAGGCAATCAGGCAAGCAGGCAGATGAGTGGTTGGGAGCCAGCAGTCCTGGATTGTGAGAGGGATGTCCGACTGCTGGTTTAGACCTGATCCCCCGTGGGGTCCCAGATTGGAGAGGGTTCAGGCTGGGCTGAGGGGTAACCCCCAGTGCACTAATTTCATGCACTAGGCCTCTAGTTGTTTAATAACATGATATTTAGCCTCCAAGTGTTTGAATTTTTTTTATTTTTTATTGTCATTGATTTCTAATATTATGCCATTGTGATCTGAGAAGATGCTTGATCTGATTTCAGTCTTCTTGAATTTGAAGAGACTTTTCCTGTGCCCCAATATGCGGTCTATCTTTGAAAATGACCCATGTGCACTTGAGAAGAATGTATATTCTCTGGCTTTGGGGTGCAATGTTCTGAAGATGTCAATTAATTCCATCTGATCTAGTGAGTCATTTAGGATTGCTGTTTCTTTGATGATTTTTTGATTAGAGGATTTGTCCAGCGGTATTAGTGGGGTATTAAAGTCCCCTAATATGACTGTATTGCTGTCAATATCTCCCTTGATATCCTTCAGAAGTTTTTTTTTTTTTTATGTTGTTTGGTGCTCCTGTATTGGGTGCATATATGTTTACCAGAGATATCTTCTTGTTGAATTGCTCCCTTTAGTATTATGAAGTGGCCTTCCTTATCTCCTGTTATGATCTTCACTTTGAGGTCTAATTTGTTGGATATAAGTATTGATACCCCAGCTTTTTTAACATTTTCATTTGCCTGAAAAACCTTTTTCCATCCCTTTACCCTCAGTCTGTGTGAGTCCTTTGTTCCTAGGTGGGTCTCCTGTAGACAGACGATATATGGGCCATGTTTTCTTATCCACTCAGCTACTCTATGTCTTTTGATTGGGGCCTTTAATCCATTTACATTTAATGTTATTATTGATAGGTACTTGTTTGTTGCCATTTTTATTCTTTATGCCTGTGTTCCTTCTTCCCTTCCTATTTATTATTTTTATAGCAGACCCTTTAGCATTTGTTGCATTGCTGGTTTGGTGGTAATAAACTCCCTTAGTCTTTTTTTGTCTGTGAAGCTCCTGATTTCACCCTCAATTTTTATCGATAGCCTTGCTGGGTGCAGTATTCTTTTATTCAGACCCTTGCTTTGCATGGCTTTGTATATTTCATTCCATTCCCTTCTGACCTGATGTGTTTCTGTTGAGAAATCAGTCAACAGTCTGATGGGAGATCCTTTGTAGGTAACTTTCTTTCTCTCTCTGGCAGCCTTTATGATTCTTACTTTCTCATTAGTGTTTGCAGGTTTAATTATAATGTGTCTTGGTGTCGATCTTTTGGGTTTCATCTTGTTTGGGCCTCTGTGAGCTTCTTGAACTTGTGTGAGATTTTTCTTCCCTATATCAGGGAAGTTTTCTGTCATTATTTCTTCAAACAGGTTTTCTATTCCCTGCTCAGTTTCCTCTCCTTCTGGCACCCCTATTATGCGGATGTTGTTTTGTGTTGTCCCAATGTTCCCTTAGGCTCACTTCCTGTTTTTTAAGATTTTTTTTCTAGATGCTGCTCTTCTTGGCTATTTGTTTTTCTATTTTGTCTTCTAGCTCACTGATGTGATCCTCTGCTTCTTCTAGTTTACTGTTGAGTCTTCCTATTGAGTTCTTTATTATAGTGATGTCATTTTTCATTTCTTGTTGGTTCTTCTTCATTTCCTCTTGGTTCTTACGCACATAGTTGAATTTGTCTTCCATCCTTTTCAGCGACCTTATGACCATTGCTCTGAATTCTTTCTCTGCAATATTGCTTGTCTCCATTTCATTTACTTCTTTTTCTGGTGCTTCCTCCTTTTCTTTCATATGTGGGCTGTTTCTTTGTCTCCCTGTGATTGATCTTCTCAGGGTTTCTGGTTATGTAGCTCTCTCTCTCCTTCATTGACTTTATTTAGGCAATGCCAACTCTGTTTAATTTGCCAGTTCCATGTGGGTGCTCTTTGATTCAGCTGTTCCTTCTGCTCTGTGAGAAGGTGCAGAGCCTATCCAAGAATTTGTCTCCCCCTGAACAGAACTCCCAGGTGCCCGTTGTCAGGGAGGTTGGAGTTCTGGCATTTGTGGATTTGCAGCTGAGGTATCTGGTCCCTGGGAGTTGTGTTTGTAAGGTCCCAGGAGGCATCTGATATCTCCCCTGTTGAAGGTAAGGCTGGGGTTCTGATCATGGTTAGTCTCAGATCACAGCCGTCTCCCCTTCAAGATGGTGCAGCCTCTGCAGCAGAGCTGGCCACTCTGGGGAGATTTCAGCCACAGTAGCGGCTGCTTGGTCAGAGGGGGAGGGTGGTCTGCCAGTCCCCAACAGTCCCTTAGAGTATAGCTGTCCCTCACTCACAAATACTGTCACTCCCCGCACATCCACACAGTCTCCTTTCATTCTATTACTCACACTATCTAGCAGCCTGCTGACCCGTAAGCAGCCATCTTCCTCTTCTTGCCATTTTTATTCTTTATGCCTGTGTTCCTTCTTCACTTTCTGTTTCTTCTTTTTACAACAGTCCCTGTAGCATTTCTTTCATTGCTGGCTTGGTAGTGATAAACTCCCTTAACCTTGTGTGTGTGTGTGTGTGTGTGTGTGTGTGTGTGTGTGTGTGTGAAACTCCTTATTTCACCTTTTATTTTGAATGATAGCCTTGCTGGGTAGAGTATTTTTGAATCAGTCCCTTGCTTTGCATCACTTTGTGTAATTCCTTCCATTTCCTTCTCTGGCCTGATGTGTTTCTGTTGATAAATCATTTGATAATCTAATGGGAGATCCTTTGTAGGAAACTCCCTGTCTCTCTTTTATAGACTTTAAGATTTTCTCCTTGTCATTAACATTTGCCATTGTAATTATGAGGTGTCTTGATGTGGCTCTTTTTTGGTTCAATTTGTTTGGGACTCTCTGTGCTTGTGTGACTTTTTTCTTCCCCAAATTAGGGAAGTTTTTGGTTATTATTTCTTCATATATGTTTTCTAATCCTTGCTCCTCTTTTTGTCTATCTGGTGCCCCTAAAATATGTATGATATCTCATTTTATGTTGTCTCAAAGCTCCCTTAGACTCTCCTGCTTTCTAATTTTTTTCTCCAATTGTTCAGATTGGGTGTGTTTTTTGCCCTATCTTGTAACTCACTAATTCTCTCTTCTTCTTCTAGTCCACTGTTGAAACCTTCCATTGTGTTTTTATTGTAGGTATATCATATCTGATTTCCTCTTGATTCTTACATAAGTTATTGATTTTCTCATCCATCTGGTTTATGAACTGTATGAGCCTTACTCTGAATTCTTTTTCTTTTTTTCAAGTATATTTTATTGATTTTTTTTTTTTTTTACAGAGAGTAAGGGAGAGGGATAGAGAGTTAGAAACATCGATGAGAGAGAAATTTTGATCATCTGCCTCCTGCACACTCCCAACTTGGAGTGTGCCCACAGCTAAGGTACATGCCCTTGACCAGAATTGAACCTGGGACCCTTCAGTCCTCAGGTTGACGCTCTATCCACTAAGCTACACTGTTTGGGGCTGAATTGTTTTTCTGGCATATTGCATGCCTCTCTTTCACTTAGTTTCTTTTCTTGAGATTCCTCATTTTCTTTCCTTTGGGTTCTTTGTTTCCCCATTTTTGCTTTCTCTTTCTGGACCTGGGCTCCCTGCTTAGGATCCAAGGGGTTAATTTTACTACCAGTCCAATGGTCCTGGACTTGCTAGCCCCAGGGGTTGGGTCTTCCTTGAGTTTCACACCTTTATTGTCACTGCTCTGAGTTTTCCTCCTTCTTTCATGCTTCTGACCCCTCAGTTACCTGTTTCTCAGGGTTGGTGGGTATAGGTGCACAGTTTCTTTGGTGTGCAACTCTCTGTTAGGGCTAGAGCCCTCTGGCATGCAATTTTCTGTGTGGCCCAGGCCCCTAAGTCAGGATGGTGCCCTAGGTCCCTCTGGCAGTGCACTTGCAGCGTGGTCCTGTGACCTGTGCCTGGGAACACTAGGTCACACCAGCAGCTCTGACTTCGGCTGGCAATAGGGTGCATGACAGGTGACAGCTCTGTCTGTGCTGGATCCAGAGTCCACAGAGACTAAAGTTTCTGTCTGCTCCAGGGGCATAGCACATGCCGGGCTGTGGCTTTGTCTATGCTGAGGGCAGGGTTAACATCTGCCAAAGACTCTGTGTCTGCTGGGAGCATAGCAGCATAGCACACACTAGGCTGTGGCTCTATCTGAACCTGGGGCATTATGTGCATCAGCCAAAGGGTCTGTCTGTGCTGGGGGCTAAGCATGATCTGTCTATTCTGGGGGTGGGATGCACACAAGTCAAAGGGTCTGTCTGTGCTGGTGGTGGAGTGCTCTCTGTGCCAGGGGCAGGGTGCTCCACGAGCAATGGCTCTGTCTGGGTAGGGGGTGAAGCATGCACCCAGCTGCAGTTCTGTATTGGGATCAGGGATGGAGTGAGGAGTGGGGTACCCATGGGTGGCACTCACAGCACAGGGACCTGAATCATGGGTCCTGGGATGCTGGGTTTAGGCTCTGGCTAGGAGGCACAGCTTGGGAAGTCTGTCTGGTGTGCTCTCACAGCAGATGTCTGGGACCCATGTTGCAGTACCATGCTGCTCACTTCTGGAGCATGGTGGTGGTTCTCTGCAGGTTATGGCTGGCAAGTGGCTCCCTGCATAGATCTGGGGTTGCTGTCCAAGGTTGGTGTGGATGTTGATGTGGCAGCAATCCTGGCCTCCATTTTTCCCCTCTACAAGATGGTGTGGGTTCCATGCCAAAGCCCAGCCAGCCTGGGGGTGCCCGCAGCGGTAGCAGAGGCTCCCCATCTTAGAGAGCCATATCGGTCAGTCCCTGGGCCTCCTGAGATATCTATTTGTCCCTCACTCACCCACACACATGCAACACACTTCCACACTTGCCCTTCTCACTTCTTTACTCTGTCACAGTCTCATGCTCCCTGCAGTCCTTTCAGCCGCCATGTTGGATCTCCCTAAATATTGTTGATTCTGATTTAGTAGGCTTTGAATTTGACCTAATCATGGAGGACATATGACTTAGTAGAAAAAAAGTATTCTTTTAAATTAGGCCTGAATTCAGACTGTGGTTCTGAAACTTCCAAATGTTATCTTGAACAAGTTATTTAACTTCCATGAGCTTCAGTTCCTTCATGTGTGTTTTTTAAGTATTTAATTTCATGATTTTTGGTAAGTTTACTGCATTGCATAACTATCACGAATTCAGTTCTAGAACATTTTCATCATATTCTCCTCATCTATTAAAATGTTTTATAAAGATGAAATGGCATATTTTTAAAGATTAATATTTCTGTACTTATGACATAGAAAATGTTTAAAAAATATGAAAGGTGATTACAGGAAAATGCCAGAATAAGAAACTCTAAATTTCTGACCCTACAGGAAAAAATATAAGAATGGCAAAAACTGTCAGAATCAATTCTTTTGCAACACTGAAAGTCAAATAAAAGTTTGTGGTAATCCAGGAGATAATTAGTTTTAAAAATATACCAAAACACCTAAGGGGGCACTTATTTTTAAAAATAAGAATAGCAAACTCTATGGTGTTTTCATTTACCCTTAGTACCATCCTCATCTACCCAGCTCAGAGGTAGCTTTGAAAATAACAGCTTGAATTCCTGATTCTGGAGGGAGTAGAGTAGATTTAATTTCCAAATAATTGCCATTATTTCATATGTTTGGTAATTTCCTGGAAGACCTACTCAAATGCCTTCTCAGTTTCATCTGATTCAAAAGTTTCACAGTGCTAAATGTGTTACCCTGGGGGAATGTTAAACATATTCACAGGCAAATGTTTTAGTCTCTGCTGCTTGAGGCAATATATAAAAATTGGTGCAAATTATAAACTAACCAAAATGTTTGTAGGAAAGACTGGGAAGTGAGATGTTCATGAGGGCTATATAAAGTTCCAAAATTGATATTCTCACTTTCAGGAACAAGAAAGAAAAATGAATAAAGAAAAATAAACAGGACCTCAGACTCCTGTGGCATGCCATCAAATTTAACAACATACATATAATGAGAATCCCAGAAGGAGAGGAGAGAGACAAATAATCAGAAAAGAATATTGAAAGAAATAATGGCTAAAGAAATCGCCCAATTTTAGGAAAATTTTTAATCTGTGCATACAAAAAACTCAGTGAACTCTAAATAGGATAAAGTTAAAGATAATCATACATGGAAATTATATAAACAATTTTTTTTTGTTTATAACCCAACTTTTGAAAGACAAAGATAAAGAAATAATCTTGAAAGCAGCAAGAGATAAGTGATTCATGACATACAACTGATTGTCAATAAAATCACAGCTGATTTCTCATCAGAAACTATGTAGGACAGAAGATAGTGGGATGACATATTCAAATGGCAGAAAGAAAAGGAAACTTTCAATTAAAAAGTCTATATCCAGGAAAAGTGTCCTTGAAAAATGAAAGAGATATTACACCATTCTAAGACAAACAAATCTAAGAAGACTTCATTTCTAGAATATCTGCCTTACAAGAAATTCTTAAGTCCTTTAGGCTTAAATCAGTGGTTCTCAACCTTCCTAATGCCGTGACCCTTTAATACAGTTCCTCATGTTGTGGTGACCCCCAACTGTAAAATTATTTTTGTTGCTACTTCATAACTGTAATTTTGCTACTGTTATGAATCGTAATGTAAATATCTGATATGCTGGATGTATTTAGGCAACCCCTGTAAAGGGTCGTTTGACCCCCAAAAGGGTTGTGACCCACAGGTTGAGAACCACTGGCTTAAATGAAAGTTCACTCGACAGTAGTAACTTGTATTCACATGAAAAAGAAAAGAGCACCATTAAAGGTAACTACATAGGTAAATATAAAAGACAGTATAAATGTATATTTTATTTGTAACACTCTTTTTCCTATTTTAATTAGTTATTTAAAATATCTATATAGTATATATTATTGTTGACAGTATTACAGATGTCTCCCATCCCCCCCTCCCCAACTTGACCCTCTTCCACCCAGTTCCTAACCACCTCCAGGTCTTCACCACCCTGTTGCCGGTGTCCATGGGCTATGCATACAAGTGCATAAGTTTCTTATTTATCTCTCCTTGTCCCCCCCAACTCCCAATTGGAGTATGTCTATCTGTTCCATGCCTCCCTGTTTCAGGTCTTATTTTATTGGTTAATTCATTTTGTTTATTAGAGTCCATAAAAAAAGTGAGATCATGTGATATTTGTCTTTCTGAGATTGGCTTATTTCACTTAGCATTATAGTCTCCAGGTCCATCCATGCTGTTCCAAAGGGTAAGAGATCCTCATTTTTACAGCTGCATAGTATTCCATTGTGTAAATGTCCCACAGCTTTTCTATCTATTCATCTACTGATGGGCACTTGTGATGTTTCCAAATCTTAGCTATTGTAAAGAACACTGCTATGAACATAGGGGTACATGTATTCTTTTTTATTGGTGTCTTAGGGTTTTTAGGATATATTTCCAGAAGTGGGATCACTGGGTCAAATGGCAGTTTCATTTTTAATTTTCTGAGGAAACGCCATACTGTTTTCCATAGTGACTACATCATTTCCTATTTGATTTAATAGATAGCTATATAAAGCAATAACTATAAATTTATGTTGATGGACACACAATGTATAAAGGAGTAATTTGTGACAATAACAGCATAACATGGGAGTTTGTAACTATATAGGTATAAAGCTTTGCATATTACTGAAGGTACATTGGTATTACTCTGAACAAGATCATTGTAAATTTAGAAGTTATTTTTAACTCCAAAGACAAACACTAAAAATATCAGTAAACAATATATAGTAAAACAAGTGGCAAAGGAATTAATTATACATTAGTATATATCTATTTACCCCTAAAGAAGACAGTAATGGATGAAATTAGATGCAAAAAAGATATGACATGTAGAAACTGAATAGCAAATTGGCAGAAGTATGTTCTTTATTTGCAGTTACAGTACATGTAAATATATTAAACTCTCTAATAAAAAGGCAAAGATTGGCATAATTGATTAAAAAAGTAATCCAACTACATGCTATCTACAAGAGACTAACTTTAGATTCAAAACCACAAATAGATTGAAAGTAAAATGATGGAAAAAGATATACTATGAAAATGGTAAACAAAACAAATCAGGCTGGCTGTCCTAATATTGAACAAAATAGACTTTAAGAAAAAGTGGCTGTTAGAGACAAAAAAAGAGAACATTTTTATAAAGATAAATGATCAATCTATCAAGAAAATGTTTATAACATATGTAAACAAATTAAATAGCCCAGTTAAGTGCACAAATTCCTGGAAATATACAAACTACCAAAACTGACTCAAGAAAAAAATAGGAAATCTGAATAGAGCCAGAGCAAGTAGACAGGATAAAGAAATAAAAGGATACCAGATTGAAAAGGAAATGGTAAAATATCTCTGTTGAGGATGACATGGTGTTACATAAAAAATCTAAAAAGTTCACACAAGATATTTAAAATAGTAAAATTTGACCGCAAATTTCTTTCATTTTCTCCACAACAATTCTACAAATAGATTCCTCTGGAAGGCTAAGCTTTTCCCAAAATGTAACTCTATTTTCACCAGTCCTTCAGGAATCTGAAGATTATGAATGAAGTTGGAGTTACAGCAGGGTCACAATGGCTTAGTGGGAGAGTCTATAACTGTGGTTGATCCAGAGGAATATAGGGTGTCCCAAAAATGTATACACACACTTTGAATAATTATGAAGTTAGTATTTATTAAAAATGTCTATTTTGAAAATGAAGCTACCAGCTGGTAAAGTGTGTATAGATTTTTTTGGGACCCCCTTACTTCTCAACCATGGATGCACACTGGAAACACATGGAGATTTTGCACTATATAAATGCCTGCTCTCACCTGCAGAGATTTGAAATGAACTGTTCTGATATGGATTCTGGCTATGTTTAAAAATTTTCCTTGGTGATTCTAATGTGCATCTAGGGCTGAGAAACATTGAGCTAAAGATAATTGCAAGCAAGAGCAGGTGACCTAGACCAAGTTGACAAGAACTTGGGAGCTTCTATAGTCTCTTCTTTCAGTTCACCACTCTTACCATATGGCACACATGACCCTGCCCTAGAGTGGTGACCCAGCCAGCTGGGATGTGTGGGCAGACAGGCACCATCAAGATTCAGACACTCAAGAGCCTCTGATCATAGATTGGATGAAAAGTGCTGCAGCACAAAACAGGAAACTTGGTAGGTGCTTTCATGGAGACAGTGGTTTGCAAGATTAGATATTTAAATGGGTAAATAATGAATTTTTAATACTAATTTGTAAAAGGATTTATTTTGCTAAATTCATATATTTTGCATGATTTACCTTAAGAATGTTTGAATGTGTTTACAATAGACAAGACTAGAACCAGAGCCTATTTTGATTTATATTAGGCATAAAATTGTTTTGATGATCAAATTAAGTTAGAGTGCCTGATATGGCATAATATGGATATAATATGATTGCCACAATATACACAAATTTTGATATGATATATGTATGTAACCAAGAGCTACCAATTTTATAATCATGAACAAATGCACAACTGCAGAAATTTTGCTTTCAATCTACAAAAGTGTAAAACATACCAATTTTCTAAGCCAAGATAAAACACATGACTTGCCAAGATTCACAAAATTGACACTCTGACTTCTATAAAATTTTCCCAAGGATTTGGCCTGAAGTCATAAGAATTAGAGATGACAGGAGACCCATTGCCACTGGCAGCTCTTTTAAAAATGTTTGCAATATGGTTGAGGGTGCCTTGCCAGTTTACTACACATTTCCCCATCAAAGAGAAAGATGAACAAATGAAAATCCCCTCAACCATTTTAGCAAGACCTCAGTTTGTCAAGATCTGAAATTACCTAGAGCCAGACCAATTCTGTAATGGAATTATCCTTGAGATTGGTTGTTGTGCACAGAAATTATAATGTGGGGAGCTGAAAGAGTGCTTAATCTTCTTAGAGAAGATTTTCTGGAACAGTTGTTATTTCTAGCTATTGATAGCTTGGGGTGTAGTGGTGTGTAGGGCCAGGATCTGGGTTCTGTTTCTGAATCTGCCCACCTGTGTCTCCATATATGAATTTGGTAGTTGGCCTCATCCCATGCAACAATCTTTAAGGAGTTCCTAATATGTGCAACATGTTGGAGGTTCAAGGGTTAATGTGATATAGCTGTTGCCCTTGAGAGGCTCATAGTCCAGCAGTAAGTGTAGGCATATAGATAAGTGTAATAGAATAGATAGTCTAGAACTTGACACCCCCATATATTGTTCTCTACCACAAATGTTTTGACTTTTAGAGAATTTCATATAAATGTATGATATCATTAAAATTTATCCATAATGCTTTTATGATTTATTTAAGTTGGCACCTGTATCAATAGTTCATTTTTTATTGCTGAGTAATATTGTACTGTATGGAATGATACTACATAGTTTTTATTTATTCACATACTGAGGGACACATATATTGTTTCCAGTTTGTGATTATTATAAATAAAGCTGCTTTAAGCATAGATATACATGTTTTTGTATAGACATAAGTTTTAATGTCTCTGGGAAAAATGCCAGTGTTCTAGATAGGTCATATGATTGCTACATGTTTAATGTTATTAATAAACCTACCAAACTGTTTTTCAGAGTGGCTGTACCATTTTGAATTCCCTCCAACAATGTGGAAGAGTTCCAATTGCTCAGCATGATCACCAATACTTTGTATTTTTAATTTTAGACATGCTAATATGTGTGCAATGATATCTCAATGTGGTTTTAATTTGAAATTCCCTGATGGCTAGCAATGCGGAACATCTTTTCACATGCATATATGTCACCCACATTTCCTCTCCTCTTTGGTGAGGTGTCAATTCAGGCTTTCACTCATTTTCTTTTTTTATTTTTTTCACTTTTTTGTTAATTCTCACCCGAGGATATTTTTTGTCCATTGATTTTTTTTTTCTTTTTAGAGAGAGTGGAAAGGAAGGGGAGAGACTGAGAGAGAGAAACATCAGTGTGAGAGAGACACATTGATTGGTTGCCTCCCACACTCGCCCCACCAGGGCCAGGATTGAACCTGCATACCAGTGACATGCCTTTGGCCAGGAATCAAACCAGAGACCCTTCAGTCTATGGGCCAGCACTCTAACCACAAAGCCAAACCAACTAGAGCCCGTTTTCTAATTGGATTGCTTGTTTACCCTTTTGTTCAGTCTCTTCATATATTATCAATATAAATCTTTTATCAGATATGTGATTTGGAAAATATTTTCCTCAGTATTTAGATTGTCTTCATTTTTTTACAGTGTCTTTTGCACAGCAACAGTTTTTATTTTTGATGAAGTCTAATTTATCAATTTTTCTTTATGGATCAATTCATGGTGTCATGTCTAAGAACTTATTGCCTAATGTCAGGTTACAGATATTTTCTCTGATGCTTTTCTAAATGTTTTATAATTTAGATTGATGATACATTTAATTATTTTTATAAAATGTGAGGTTAGGAGAGTAAAATTTTTAGATATTTTTATTTATTTATAGATATCCAAATTTTCTAATACCACTTGTTGAAAAGACCATCTTTCCTCTCTCAAAAATCAACTGAACATATTTTGGAGGGTCATTTTCTGGACTCTCTTCAGGTCCATTGATCTATGTGTTTATCCCTCTGCTAATGCTACACTGTCTTAATTACTGTAGCTATATAGTAAGGTGTAAAATTTGGTAGTAAATTGAATTGTAAAATTGAATCTTCCAACCATTTTTCTTTCAAAATTGTTTTGGCTCTTCTAGTTACTTTTCCTATTCATATAAATTCTAGAATTGACTAGTATATATTTACAAAAATATCTGGATGGAGATTTGATGTTCTGATCAGTGATTCTCTGTCTCTGGATAGGTTTTTGTTCAAACCGTTTATGTTTTTCATTATATTCCATAAATGAGTGAGATCATGTGATATTTATCTTTCTCTGACTGTCTTATTACACTTAGCATAATACTCTCCAGTTCCATCCATGCTGTTACAAATGGTAAGAACTCCTTCTTTTTTACTGCAGTGTAGTATTCCATTGTGTAGATGTACCACAGTTTTTTAATCCGCTCATCTGCTGATGGGAACTTAGACTGTTTCCAAATCTCAGCTATGGTGAATTGTGCTGCTTTGAACATAGGGGTGCATATATCCTTTCTGATTGGTGTTTCTAGTTTCTTGGGATATATTCCTAGGAGTGGGATCTCTGGGTCAAATGGGAGTTCCATTTTTAGTTTCTTGAGGAAACTCCATACTGTTCTCCACAGTGGCTGCATCAGTCTGCATTCCCACTAGCAGTGTAGGAGGGTTCCTTTTTATCCGCATCCTCAACAGCACTTGTTGTTTGTTGATTTGTTGATGATAGCCATTCTGACAGGTGTGAGATGGTACCTCACTGTCATTTTGATTTGCATTTCTCAGATGATTAGTGACTTTGAGCATGTTTTCATATGTCTCTTGGCCTTCCTTATGTCCTCTTTTGAAAAGTATCTATTTAGGTCTGTTACCCACTTTTTGATTGGGTTGTTTATCTTCCTTTTGTTGTTGTTTTTTTTTTTTTTAAATTTTTTTAAATGCCAATTTTAGTATTTCTTTTTTCTTTTTTTATTAATTAAATCTTTTTTGTTCAGATTATTACATTTGTTCCTCTTTTTCCCCCCATAACTCCCCTCCACCAAGTTCCCACCCCACCCTCCTCCCTCACTCCCCACCCACTGTCCTCATCCATAGGTGCACGATTTTTGTCCAGTCTCTTCCCGCATCCCCCTCACCTCTTTCCCTCCCCCAAGAATAGCCAGTCCACTCCCTTTCTATGCTCCTGGTTCTATTATAATCACCAGTTCATTCTGTTCATCAGATTATTCACTTGATTTTTAGATTCACTTGTTGATAGATGTGTATTTGTTGTTCATAATTTGTATCTTTAACTTTTTCTTCTTCCTCCTCTTCTCAAAGGATACCTTTCAGTATTTCATATAATACTGGTTTGGTGGTGATGAACTCCTTTAGCTTTTTCTTATCTGTGAAGCTCTTTATCTGACCTTCAATTCTGAATGATGGCTTTTCTGGATAAAGTAATCTTGGTTGTAGGTTCTTGGCATTCATCACTTTGAATATTTCTTGCCACTCCCGTCTGGCCTGCAAAGTTTCTGTTGAGAAATCAGCTGACAGTCATATGGTACTCACTTGTAGGTAACTGACTTTCTTTCTTTTGCTGCTTTTAAGATTCTGTCTTTGTTTTTTGCTCTTGGCATTTTAATTATGATGTGTCTTGGTGTGGTCCTCTTTGGATTCCTTTTGTTTGGGGTTCTCTGCGCTTCCTGGACCTGTAAGTCTATTTCTTTCACCAGGTAGGGGAAGTTTTCTGTCATTATTTCTTCAAATAGGTTTTCAATATCTTGCTCTCTCTCTTCTTCTGGCACCCATATAATTTGGATGTTGTTATGTTTGAAGCTGTCCCAGAGGCTCCTTACACAATCTTCGTATTTTTGGGTTCTTTTTTCATTTTGCTTTTCCGGTTGGGTGTTTTTTGCTTCTTTGCATTTCAAATCTTTGACTTGATTCTTGCGCTCCTCCAGTCTGCTGTTGGGAGTCTGTATAATATTCTTTATTTCAGTCAGTGTATGCTTAATTTCTAGTTGGTCCTTTATCTCAACCTCGAGGGTCTCATTAGATTTCTCGAGGATCTCATTAAGTTTATCGGCAGTTTCTAGAACATTCTTGAAAAACCTTAAAAGTGTGGATTTGAACTCTATATCCAGTAGTTTGCTTTCCTCCGTTTCTGTCATTTGTGTCCTTTTTCTTTGTCTCCGCATTTTTTATGCTTGCCTGTGTTGATAAAGTGGTTTTCTGTGCTAAGTGTCCTCTAGGTCCCAGTGGTTCAGCCTCCCCAGTTACCTGAGGAGGACACTCTTGGTGCACCCCCTTGTGGTCTTTGTGCACAGTCTTGTTGTAGTTAAGCCTTGATTGTTGTAGGTATCACTGGTAGGAATTGACCTCCAGGCCAATTGGCTGTGAGAATCAGCTGTGTCTGCAGCGGGAGAACTTCTGTGCTGGAGACACCCCTCTGGGGCAAGACTTGCTTCAATGGGGCTTTGGTGCTCACTGAGTATGCCCCCTGAGTGTGTCCTTTATGGTTCCATGGAGCTGCAAACTGGATGGTCCCACTCTGACCTCTGGGTTTCCTGGCTCCTGGATCTCTAGGGAGGTGCTAATCTAGCCTTTGCCTGAGGCTATCCAGCAAAAGCCTCCCTGCAGGGCTTGGGTGGGGCGGGTCCCACAGGATCAACAGGGTGGGGCTAGCAGTTATGGCTGCTCTCAGTCTTGCCCTCAGAGGCTCTGCTTCTCAATGTCCTGGTAATCGCTGCAAGCCCCTCAGAGAGAAAGCTGCCCTCGAGTTCCAACCGATGCCAGACAGTCCCGCTTCTCCCATATGAGTCTGGGTCCCTAGAGACTCGCCCAGAACTGGAGCTCAGAGCCTGAGCCTCCCTCCCAATTGAAAACAACAACCATGCCCTCAGTCGCCAGCCCGCTCCAAATGCACCTCCGCACCTTATTATTTTACTTCCGCACTGCGCCTCCTCTGAGTCTCAGTATGCTTTTCTCTTTCCTTCTAGTTGTACAGAAGGAAAGAGAAAAGCATACTGAGCCAGCTTTCCTGTGGTTCTGGATGATGCCCGTTCTGTCTTTTAGTTGTATTTTTGAAGTGGTTGTTTGAGGCAGCAAACTCCAGTGTTTACCTATGACGCCATCTTGGTTTTTCCCTATCTTCCTTTTGTTAAGTTGTGTGAGTTCCCTATAAATGTTGGAGATTAAACCCTTATTGGTGATAAAATTAGCAAATATGTTCTCCAATGCAGTGGGTTTTTTTGTTGTTTTGTTTATGGTTTCTTTTTCTGTGCAAAAGCTTTTTATTTTGATGTAGTCCAATTTGTTTATTTTTTCTTTAGTTTCCATTGCCCTAGGAGCTGTATCAGTGAAGAGATTGCTTCGGCATATGTCTGAGATTTTGCTGCCTGTGGATTCCTCTAGTATTTTTATGGTTTCCCATCTTATGTTTAAGTCCTTTATCCATTTTGAGTTTATTTTTGTGTATGGTGTAAGTTGGTGTTCTAGTTTCAGTTTTTTGCATATATCTGTCCAATTTTACCAACACCATTTATTGAAGAGACTGTCTTGACTCCATTGTATTTTCATGCCTCCTTTGTCAAATATTAATTGAGCATAGTGGTTTGGGTCAATTTCTGGTTTTTCTATTCTATTCCATTGATCTATATGTCTGTTCTTGTGCCAGTATCAGACTTCTTTGAGAATAGTGGCTTTGTAATACAGCTTGATATCTGGTGTTGAGATACCACCTACTTTGTTCTTTCTCAGGATTGCTGCAACTATTTGGGCTCTTTTTTTATTCCAGATGAATTTTTGGAATGTTCTTTCCAGGTCTGTGAAATATGCCATTGGTATTTTAATGGGGAGTGCATTGAATCTATAGGTTGCTTTGGGTAGTATGAACATTTTGATGATGTTGAGTCTACCAATCTATGAACATGGTATCTTCTTCCATCTATTTATGTCTTCCTCTATCTCTTTTTTCAATGTCCTGTAGTTTTCTGAGTAGAGGTCTTTTACCTCTTTAGTTAACTTTATTCTTAGGTATCTTAATTTTTTTGGTGCAATGGTAAATGGGATTCCTTTGTTAGTCTCTTTTTCTGAAAGTTCACTATTGGTGTATAGAAATTCCATAGATTTCTTAGTGTTAATTTTGTATCCTGCTACATTGCTGAATTCATTTATTAAGTCTAATAATTTTTTGATGGAGTCTTTAGGGTTTTCTATGTACAGTACCACGTCATCTGCAAATAAAGACAGTTTTACTTCTTTTCCAATTTGGATGCCTTTTATTTCTTCTTCTTGTCTGATAGCAATGGCTAGTACTCTCAGTACTATGTCAAACAGGAGTGGTGAGAGTGGGCATCCCTGTCTTGTTCTTGTTCTTAGGAGAAATGATTTTTGTTTTTGCCCATTGAGTATGATGTTGGCTGTTGGTTTGTCATATATGGCTTTTATTATGTTGAAGTATGATCCTTCTATTCCCAACTTGCTGAGTTTTTACCAAGAAAGGGTGTTGGATTTTGTCAAATGCTTTTTCTGCATCAATTGATATGACTATGTGATATTTATCTCTCAATTTTTTTATGTGATGTATCACGTTTATTGGTTTGCAGATATTGTACCATCCTTGCATCCCCAGGATAAATCCTACTTGGTCATGGTGTATGATCTTTCTGATGTACTGCTGGATCTGATTTGCTAGAATTTTGTTGAGGATTTTGACATCTATGTTCATGAGGGATATTGGCCTGTAATTCTCTTTCATTGTGTGGTCTTTACCTGGTTTTGGTATTAGGGTGATGCTGGCTTCATAGAATGAGCTTGGAAGTATTCTTTCCTCTTGAATTTTTTGGAATAATCTGAGGAGGATAGGTTTTAGTTCTTTCTTGAATGTTTGGTAAAACTCCCCTGTTAAGCTGTCTGGCCCCAGGATTTTGTTTGCTGGAAGCTTTTTGATCACTGCTTCAATTTCTGCCATAGTTATCAGCCTATTCAGGTTTTTAGAATCTTCCTGAATGAGTTTTGGAAGGTTATATTTTTCTAGAAATATGTCCATTTCCTCCAGGTTACCTATTCTGTTAAAATAGAGTTGTTAACTGTATTTTTTTACACAATCCTTTGTATTTCTGTGAGGTCTGTTGTTATTTCTCCTCTTTCATTTCTGATTTTGTTTATTTGGGTCCTCTCTCTTTGCTTCTTGGTGAGCCTGGCTAGAGGTTCAACAATCTTGTTTATCTTTTCAAAGAACCAGTTCTTAGTTTCACTGATCTTTTGTATTTTTTTTTTTGTCTCTATGTCATGCATTTTTCTGCTCTGATCTTTATTATCTCCTTCCTTCTGCTCACTCTGGGCTCATCGTGTTGTTCTCTTTCTAATTCTTTGAGTTGTAGAGTTAGATGATTTATTACCATTTTTTCTTTTTTTCTTTCTTTCTTTTTTTTTTTTTAAGTAGGCCTGTAGAGCTATAAACTTCCCTCTCAGGACTGCTTTCATTTTGCCTCATAGATTTTGGATTGCTTTGTTTTTATTGTCATTAGTTTCCAAGATGTTTTTAATTTCTTCTTTGGTAACCCAATCATTGTTCAATAGCATGCTATTCAGCTTCCAACTGTTTAAATTTTTTGGATTGTTTTTATTGTAGTTTATTTCTAATATTATGCCATTGTGGTCTGAGATAATGCTTGATATGATTTCAGTATTATTGAATTTGGGGAGACTTTAATTGTGACACAATATGTGGTTTATTTTTGAAGATGTCCCATGTGCACTTGAGAAGAAAATATATTTCGTGGCTTTGGGGTGAAATGTTCTGAAGATGTCAATTAAGTCCATCTGATCTAGTGAGTCATTTAGGATTGCTGTTTCTCTGCTGATTTTTTGTCTAAAGGATTTATCCAGTGATGTCAGTGGTGTATTAAAGTCCCTTACTATGATTGTATTGTTGTCGATGTTTCCCTTGATATCTTCCAAGAGGTTTTTTTTTTAATGTATTTGGGTGCTCCTGCATTGGGTGCATATATGTTTATCAGAGTTATATCCTCTTGTTGTATCGATCCCTTTAGTATTATGAAGTGGCCTTCCTTATCTCTTTTTATGGCCTTCACTTTGAGGTCTATTTTTTCAGATATAAGTATTGCTACCCCAGGTTTTTGTTTTTGTTTTTTTTTTTCATTTCAATTTTCCTGAAAGATATTATTCCATCTCTTCCATTTCAGTCAGTGTGAATCCCTTGTTATGAGGTGGGTCTCTTGTAGACAGCATATATATGTGTCATTTTTTTTTTTTATTTATCCATTCAGCCACACGATATATTTTGATTGGAGCATTTAGTCTGTTTACATTTAATGTTATTATTGAAAGGTATTTGTTTGAAGCCATTTTTATTTTTTTTGTGCCTGTGTTTCTTCTTCCCTTGTTATTTCTTCTTTTTACACCAGTCCCTTTAGCATTTCTTGCATTGCTGACTTGGTAGTGATAAACTCCCTTAGCCTTTTTTTGTCTGTGAAGCTACTCATTTTGTCTGTGAAGCTACTTATTTCCACTTCAATTTTGAATGATAGACTTGCTGGATAGAGTATTCTTGGATTCAGTACCTTGCTTTGCATCACTTTGTAAATTTTCTTCCATTCTTTTCTGCCCTGTTGTGATTCTGTTGAGAAATCATTTGATAATCTAGTGGGAGATCCCTTTTATGTAACTTTCTGTCTCTCGTGCAGTCTTTAATATTCTCTCTGTAATTATGATGTGTTTTGGTGTGGGTCTTTTCAGGTTCATCTTATTTGGGACTCTCTGTGCTTGTGTGACTTTTTTCTTCCCCACATCAGGGAAGTTTTCTGACATTATTTCTTCAAATCGGTTTTCTAACCCTTGTTCCTGTTCCTGTTGTTCTGGCACCCCTATTACTTGTATGTTGCTTCATTTCATGTTGTCCCATAGCTCCCTTTGGCTATCTTCCTGTCTTTTAATTTTTTTCTCCAATTGCAGTTCAGTTAGGGTGTGTTTTGCTTCCCTGTCTTCTAATTCACTAATTTGGTGCTCCGCTTCTTCTAGTCTACTGTTGAAACTTTCCATGGTGTTTTTTATTGCAACTATATCAGTCTTAATTTCTTCTTGATTCTTACATAAGTTGTTGATTTTTTTCATCCCTTTCTTCTTGATTCTTCTATAAGTTGTTGATTTTTTCATCCATTAGGTTTATGAACCCTATGACCCGTATTCTGTATTCTTTTTCTGACATATTGCATGCCTCTGTTTCACTTAACCACTTTTCTTGGGGGGAGTCCTTTTCTTTCTTTTTTTGGGTTTCTTTGTCTACCCATTTTTGGTCTCACTTACTGATCTAGATGTCTATTTGTGCAGGGCTGCTCCCTGGTAGCAGTGGCTCATCGGGCTGTGGTTGCTCCTTGTGTGGTCGTGGTAGTGGCTGCTCATCAGTTGGCAGCAGCTCCTCTGGTGGGTGCTATTCGCAGCAGTGGTGTCTCCTCTGGCTGGTGGGAGAGGCTGCTCTCACAGTTGCTGATCCTTGGACAGTGGTGGACTATTTACATGGCTGCTGCTGTTTGGATTGGGCTGGCTGTGCGCTGCTGCTGTTCCTCAGATGGGGTGGGCTGCTTGTGAGGCTGCCGTTCCTTGGACAGGGGCAGGTTGCTTGAAGGGGTGCTGCTCCTCATATGGTTGTGGGCTGCTTGCACAGCTGCTGCTCCTCAGACAGAGGTGGTCTGCTCATGCAGCTGTTGCTACTCGGACGGAGGACGGGCTGCTTGCGCGGCTACTGCTCCTCGGGCATGAGTGAGGTGTATGTGTGGCTGCTGCTCCTTGGACGGGTGTGGGCTGCTTACCCAGCTGCTGCTTGTTGGACAGGTGCAGGCTGCATGTGTCTGCTGCTCCTAGGACCAGTGCGGACTGCACAGTGCTACAGCTCCTCAGATGTGTGTGGTCTGCTCATGTGACTACTGCTCCTCGGACCAGGGCAGGCTGCTTTGTCGGCTGCTGCCACTTGGACAGGGGCAGGCTGCTCACACAGCTACTGCTTCTCAAAAGGGGACAGGCTGCTCATGTGGTTGCTGCTCCTCAGATCAGGGAGCGGGCCACTCACACAGCTGTTGCTCCTTGGACAGATGCAGGCCACGTGAGGCTGCTGCTCTTAGGCCTGGGGCCAGCTACTCATGGAGCTGCTGCTCCTTGGACAGGAGCGGGCTGCTTATGTGTCTGCTGCTCACGTGGTTGCAGTGCCCTGGTCTTTTGCCAGGGGTCCTCTGCCCATCCCAGCTGCAAACTGTCTCAGCAGCTCAGTCTCTTTTGCCAATTTGGGTTGGATGTTATTCGTTTCAGCTGCTCATTCTATTTGCTTCAGGACAAGTCTCTGGACATATCCATCTATTCTGCTGCCATTTTGTCTCTCTGGGTGGAATTTTAATTGGAATTGCATTAAGTCTGCAAAACAAATTTGAGAGAATTAAAATGGTCAGTATGCTGAATCTTTCAATCCATAAACACAGTTTGTCTCTCCATTTATCTAGGTTGTATTTTACTGTTTCTATCAGTGTTTTATAATTTTCTGTATACCCATCCTGTACATGTTTTGTTAGGTTTATACCTAAGTATTTCATTTTTGAGCTATTGTAAATGGTCTAGATTTAGAATTTTGGTTTCTTAATGTTCATTGCTAGTATGTAGAAATATGGTATATTTTTGTGTGTTAACTTTGTATTCTGTGCCCTTTATAAACTCATAAGATCTAGGGGGTTATTTGTTGTTGTTGTTGTTTATTTATTTTTTGTAGATTACTTGGATTTTCTACATAGGCAATTGTGCCATCTGTAAATAGGGACAATTTTAATTTGTCTTTTTCCTTCTGTATGCCTTTTAGTTATTTTTCTTTATTTATTGTACTATGGCTTTCAGTATAATGTTTGCTAGTAATGATGAGTGAGGACATTCTTGCCTTATTTTCAATCTTAAAGAAAAAGCATTCAGTGTTTCACCATTGTGTGATGTTAAATGTAGCAGGCTTTTCTCATACATGTATATTGGAGTGTGTTAAATGGTTTTTCTGAAACTATTGAAAGGATCATGTGTTTGTTTCTAGATAGTTAATATTTTCGATTTTATCCATTAATTATTGAATATTGAGCCAACTTTGCGATTCCAGGATAAACCCCACTTGGTTATGACATTATTATTTTTACATACTCCCAAACTTGATTTGCTAATATTTTGTTGGGGAACTTAGCATTAATGAGTTTTCTTGCAATTACTTTGTCTGATTTGGTATCATGATATAATGGCCTCATAAAATGAGTGGGGAAGTAGTCCTTTTCTAATTTCAGGAAGACATTATGTAAAATGGGTCTCTTATAAATGTTTAGTATAGTTCACTAATAAATTCATCTAGGAGCACTGGTTTCTTTTTTGGGAGTTTAATAAATACAGATGCAATTTATTTAATAGTCCTAGGGTTATTTAGATTATGTATTTAATATTTGATGAGTTTTAGTAAATTGTGATATTCAAGGAATCAGTCCATTTAAAAAATGTAAATTCTTTATTGTATAAAGTATTACATAAGTCTCCTTTTTCTCCCCATTGACCTCTCCCCAGACGCCCCCACTCCCTAGCACATTCCCTCACCCCTCCACCCTGTCTGTGTCCATTGGTTATGCTCATATGCATGCATACAAGTCCTTTGGTTGATCTCTTATCCCCTCACCCCCCACCTTCCCTCAGAGGTTGGACAATCTGTTCGATGCTGCTATGACTCTGGTTCTATTTTTGTTTATCAGTTTATGTTCATTATATTTCACAAATGAGTGAGATCATATGATATTTGTCTTTCTCTGGCTAGCTTATTTCACTTAGCATAATGCTCTCTAGTTCCATCCATACTGTTGCAAATGGTAAGAATTTCTTTTTTTTTACAGCAGCATAGTATTCCATTGTTTAGATGTACCACAGTTTTCTAGGAATAGGTCCATTTTATCTAGGTTGTTGAATATATGTAAATACAGTTGTTCATACAATTCCCTTATTTTCCTTTTATTGTCTATATACCATAAAGGTATACTTCATTTAATTTTAGATATTGATAATACGTGTCTTCTCTCTTTTTTCTTTATAATTATTACTGGGAGTTATTGATTTTATTGATCTTTTCAGTAAACTTTATATTTCATTGCTCTTCCCTATTGTTAGCTTTTAATTTCATTGGTTTCTGCTCTTATCTTCACTATTTCCTTTCTTTTGCTTGATTTTTTTTTTTGGTATTTTGAAATGAAAGTTTAGATTATTGATTTGAGATCTTTTTTCTTTTCTACTATAAGTGGCTAGTACTATTAATTTTTCTCTTTGCAATCTTTGAGCAACATCCAACAAATGTTGATATGTTGTATTTTCATTCAGTTAAATATATGTATACACACACATATATATTACTTTGCCCACATTTCCTCTTTGATCCATGGATTATTTAAATGATGTTATTTCATTTTCAAAAGTTTGAGGATTTTCCAAATATTTTGTTATTGATTTCTCATTTAGTTTCCCATTCCTTGAACTAAAGCACTTCTTAGTGGAGAAAAAGCTTCACCTCTCTCAGGGTTTTATGTGTGTATTGTCCTCTGCTTCAGTGTTTGTAATTTGCCATTTGAATTCAAACACAGATGATTAGTTGTAAACTGGATTTGAATCCAGATCTTTCTGATTTCAAAACTTGAAATCATTATTGACTTTGTTTTTATACCTCATAGCCAGTCTGCAAACCCTACTTTTTAAATATATCTAGAATCTGAACACTTATCACCTCCATTGATACCACTCTCCTCCGAGCTGCCATCATCTCTGATTCAACTTATTGCAACAGCCTCCCTACTTCTATTCTTACCCCAGCCCTCTTCAGTCTAGTTTCAGTATAACAGGAAGAGTGAACCTTTAAAAACATATTGTTAAAATGTTCTTACAATCCAAAGCCATCTATAATTCAATGAAATCCCTATCAAAATACCAATGACATTTTTCACAGAGCTAGAACAAATAATCTTAAAATTTATATGGGATCACAAATGACCTGGCATAGCCACAGCAATTTTGAGAAAGAAGAACCAAGTTGGAAGTATCATTCTACCTTATATCAAAAAAATATACTACAAGGCTACAGTAATCAAAGCAGCATGGTACTGGCCTAAAAGCAGACACATAGATAAATGGAGAAGAATAGGGAGACCAGAAATGAACCCATGCATACATGCTCAATTACAATATGACAAAGGAGGCAAAATTAAACAACGTGGTAAAGAATCTCTTCAATAAATGGAGTTGTGGCTCTAGCCAATTTGGCTCAGTGGATGGAGCGTTGGCCTGTGGACTGAAGGGTCCCAGGTTTGATTCTGGTCAAGGGCATGTACCTTGATTGCAGGCACATCCCTAGTGGGGGGTGTGCAGGAGGCAGCTGATCAATGTTTCTCTCTCATTGATGTTTCTGGATCTCTATCCCTCTCTCTTCCTCTCTGTAAAAAATCAATGAACTATATTAAAAAAATAAATGAAGTTGTGAAAATCGACAGCTACATATAAGAAATGAGACTTGAATACTTTCTTACACTATATACAAAAATAAAATCAAAATGGGTTAAAGACTTAAATGTAAGACCTGAAAACATAAAACCTCTAGAAGAAAACATAGGCAGTAAACTCTGACATTGCTCTTAGTAATATTTTTTTTTCCTGATATATCTCCTCAGACAAGGGAAACAAAGGGAAACAAATGGGACTGCATCAAACTAAAAAAAGGTTTTGCACAAAAAAAGGACACCAACAACAAAATGAAAAGACAACCCACTGAATGGGAGAACATATTTTCCAATGATACATCCAATAATGGGTTAATAAAAAAAATTATAAAGAACTCATATAACTCAGCATTTAAAAAAAAACATATAAACTGCAATTAAAAACTGGGCATAAGACCTAAATAGACATTTCCCCAAAGAGGACATACATCTGGCCAACAGACATATGAAAAGATGCTCAATGTCACTAATCATCAGAGAAATGCAAATTAAAATCACAATGAGATAACACTCGACATATGTTAGAATGGCTATCGTCAATAAATCCACAAACTACAAGTGCTGGCAAGGATGTGGAGATAAGGGGACCCTTGTGAACTATTGGTGTCATTGCAAATTGGTGCAGCTGCTATGGGAAACAGTATGGATGTTCTTAAAAAATTAAAAATAGAGCTACCTTATGATCCAGTTATTCTACTTTTGAGAATATATCCAAAGAAACTCAAAACACTAATTCAAAAATATATATTCACCTCTATGTTCATTGCAGCATTATTTACAATAGCCAAGATATGGAAGCAACTCAAGTGCCCACCAAAAGACACTTGAATAAAGAAAATGTAGTACATATATACAATGGAATATTACTTGGCTATAATAAAGAATTAAATCTTACCACTTGACAACATGGGTAGATCTAGGTCACTGATGGATAACCTTTTGAGCTCTGCATGTCAGCATTTTGAAAAACCCTAAATTAACTCTGGTGCCGTGTCACATATAGAAATTTTTTGATATTTGCAACCATAGTAAAACAAAGACTTATATTTTTGGTATTTATTTTATATATTTAAATGCCATTTAACAAAGAAAAATCAACCTGAGTTCCCATGTCTCTGACATGTGTCCATGATGCGTGTCTATGACGCGTGTCATAGGTTCACCATCACTGATCTAGATGGTACTATGCTAAGAGAAAAAAAGAACTGAGAAAGACAAATACCACATGATTTCATTTACATATGAAATCTAAAAAACAAAATAAATGAACAAAAAAACAAACAAACTCAGAAACAGACTCATAGATATAGTGAACAAACTGATGGGAGGAGTGGGAGGATGGGTGAAAAAGGTGAAGAGGGAAAGAAGTAAAAATTAGTAGTTACAAAATAGTTATGGGATGTAAAGTACAATATAGAGAATATAGTCAATAGCATTTTAATAACTATGTATGGTGCCAGGTAGCAACTAGAATTATTAGGGGATCACTTTGTAAATTATGTAATTGTTTAACCGCTATACTGTACACTGAAACAAATATTTAAAAAGACACACAGACAAAAATAAAACGTGTTTTTTTTCTATCACTGAAACTTTCCACTGGCTCCTCATCTGTCTCAGAGTAAAAATTAAAGTCCTTGCATGAGTCTAGAAGGCCTTTTGGGCTCTGGTCCCTTGTTGTCTATTTGACTTCAACTGCTACCACTTTCTTCCTTACTCCCTCCACTTGAGCCACACTTGCCTCTTCTGTCTCTCAAAGAGGCTGGTAATGTCCCTGCTTCAGGGCTTTAGCAAGTCTTTTTACTGTGCCTACAATCCTAATTCTTCAGATATTTACTTGATTTCCTTCTCTTCTTCATGTTTTTACTCTAATATCACTTCCTAAGGGAGGCTTTCCCTGGCCAGCTTGTTTACAATTATAATCCCACCTTTTTCTTCTCTGCATTATTCTTCCAAGTGGCACTTTTCACTAAGTAACATACTATGCAATGACTTATTTACTACATTTATTGTCTGCCCAAGCCCTTGCTGGAAAATAAATGTCTATGAGGCAAGGATCTTTATTTTGGTTATTACTCTATTCCCAATATCTATCACAATGCTGAATATTTAGTAGATGTTTGAAAAAAAACATATGTTGAATCATTAATATATGAATTATTTTATTACTCCTTGATACCTCAGAAAAATAATAATAGTCACTAATAAAAGCAAATATTTATTGAGGATATACCACTCAGGTGCTGTATGTTCTTTATCTCATTTAAACAACCATGTAAGATAGGCTATGTTATCTATATTTTACAGAGGAAGAAGACTGCTAATAGTAGAATACAAAATTGGGAGGAGAATGAAAACATTGTCCATTTATTGAATATGTATTTTTAAGTGCCGATTTTATCCCATGAGCTTACTATGCTCTATCTCATTTAATCCTCCTAAAACTCTGTAAAATAAGGTGTTATTGTTATTGTAATTTGCAAATGAGAAAACTGAGTCATAGAGAATTTGAATGACTTGCCCAGGATTACACAACTGGTTGATAGTAGCACTAGGATTCAAGCCCAAGCAATTGACTTCAGGGCTGAAGCTCTTCTCCATGCCCTAGTGCAGTGATGGCGAATCTATGACACGCGTGTCAGAGGTGACACACGAACTCATTTTTTTGGTTGATTTTTCTTTGTTAAATGGCATTTAAATACATAAAATAAATATCAAAAATATAAGTTTTTGTGTTACTATGTTTGCAAATATCAAAAAATTTCTATATGTGACATGGCACCAGAGTTAAGTTAGGGTTTTTCAAAATGCTGACACGCAGAGCTCAAAAGGTTCGCCATCACTGCCCTAGTGTGATATCAAGAAGTGGGAATCAATGATGATGATGCCCATGTTTCTGTCTTGAGCAGTTGGGGAGATGTTGATGCCATTTGCTAAGGTATACAAGACTGGGAGAGAAGTAAATTTGGAGAAAGAAAATGTTGAATTTAGTTTGGACCATGTAAGATTCAAGATACTTATGAGAAATCCAAGGAGAGATGTGAAGAGAGCAGTTGATTATTCAAGTCTGCAGCTCAAGGAGGAGGTCTAGACTGGAGTTATCAATTTGAAAGCCATGAGCATAGATGTGATTATGACCCTTGTGTGTCTGTGGTATGCACAGATGTGCTATAGCTAAATGCTGATTAGAAAAGAGAAAATACATCCCAAGTGTATGAATGAAAGTGCCCTTTGAGACAAGCATAGATCCAGTCTGCAGGTGATACTCTGGCTATTTCCATGCTGAGTTGGATATGGATCCTATTTCTGTCAACTTTGAAGAGCACCTCCCCTTCTTTTCAGCCACCTCTTGGGACTTCTAGTTTGAATTATCTGCATTATAGTTCCTGTCAAAAGCCCAGAGGAAGCCATTGATATTCAAAAGTGCCAGTTTTAGGGAATTCCTCCAAATTTTCAAGGCTTTATCCCTATATCATACCAGAGCCCCAAGAAGCTACAGACCTGGTATCTATCACTCTGTTCCCAGTGGAATTGGCTTCACAGAACTATAGCTTAATATTATACATTTGGATTTTCCTGAGGGTCCACTTAATAGATACCATATGTGGAATATCAGTGCATTTTTTGGGTAAAACTCCTGTTAAGCATACCATCCATTATGTTGTGATAGTTCCTTTAGGGCCAGTGGTTCTCAACCTTGGCTGCACATTAGAATCACCTGGGAATCTTTTTAAAATCCTGATTTCTGGGCCTCATCCTCTGGAAATTCTGTTTCTTTGTTACTAATGTTATGGCCTCACCCCATAACAAAGAAACAGAATTTCCAGAGGATGAGGCCCAGAAATCAAATCAGGAGTTTAAAAAGATTCCCAGGTGATTCTAATGTGCAGCCAAGGTTGAGAACCACTGCTTTAGGCAACAGATTTTTCTGAGAGTTCTGAAATAAGAAACAGGTTGTCTATCTTTTTGTGTGTGTTATTTTTAAAAATAAAATATTTATTGTTGAAAGTATTTCATATGGTCTCCCCCCCCATTGACCTCCTCTAGCCCACCCCCACCTCCCACCGCAGGCCTTTGCCACCCTATTGTCTGTGTCCATGGGTGATGCATATATGCATACAAGTTCTTTGGTCGATCTCTTCCCACCCAACCAACCTCTCTCCTGCCTTTCCTCTGAGATTCCATAATATATTCCATGCTTCTATGTCTATGGATCTAATTTGTTCATCAGTTTATTTTGTTCATTAGATTCCACATATGAGTGAGATCATGTGATACTTATGTTTCTCTGACTGGCTTATTTTGCTTAGCATAATATTCTCCAGGTTCGTCCATGCTGTTGCAAACGGTAGTTCTTTCCTTTTTTACAACTGTGTAGTATTCCATTATGTAAATGTACCACATATTTTTTTATTCACTCATCTGTTGATGGGCACTTGAGCTGTTTCCAAATCTTAGCTACTGTAAATTGTGCTGCTATGAGCAGAGGAGTACATATATTCTTTCTGATTGGTGTTTCTGATTTCTTAGGATATATTCCTAGAAGTGGGATCCCTGGGTCAAGTGGGAGTTCCATTTTTAATTTTTGAGGAAATCCATACTGTTTTCTACAGTGGCTGCACCAGTCTGAATTCCAACCAGCAGTGCACGAGGGTTCCCTTTTCTCCACATCCTTGCCAGCACTTGTCATTTTTTGATTTGTTGATGGTAGCCATTCTGACAGGTGTGAGGTGATACCTCATTGTCATTTTGATTTGCATTTCTCAGATGATTAGTGACTGAGCATTTTTCACATGTCTTGGCATTCTGTTTGTCCATTTTGGAGAAGTGTCTAGGGTCCTTTACTAATTTTTTATGGGATTATTTATTTTCCTTTTGTTAAGTTGTATGAGTTCCCTATATATTTTGGAAATTAACCCCTTATTGGATGTATCATTGGCAAATATGTTCTCCCATGCAGTGGGCTCTCTTGTCATTTTGTTGATGGTTTCTTTTGCTGTGAAGAAGCTTTTTATTTTGATGTAGTCCCATTTGTGTATTTTCTCCTTAGTTTCCTTTATCTTAGGAGATGTATCGGTAAATGTATTTCTATGAGAGAAATCTGAGATTTTGCTTCTTATGGTTTCTTCTAATATTTTATAGCTTCAGAACTAGCCTTCAAGTCTTTTATCCATTTTGATTTTATTCTTGTGTATGGTGTAAGTTGGTGGTCCAGTTTCATTTTTTTTGCATGCACCTGTCCAATTTTCACAATACCATTTATTGAAGAGACTGTCTTGACTCCATTGTATGCTCTTTCCTCCTTTGTCAAATATCAATTGAGCATATGGCTTGGGTCAATTTCTAGGCTCTCTGTTTGGTTCCATTGATCTACATGCCTGTTCTTGTGCCATTACCAGGATGTTTTGAGTACAGTGGCTTTGTAGTATAACTTGATATCTGATATTGTGATTCCTCCAACTTTGTTCTTCTTTCTCAAGATTTCTGTGGCTATTAGAGGTCTTTTTTGGTTCTATATAATTTTTTGGTGTTTTTTTCTAGATCTATGAAATATGCTGTTGGTATTTTAATAGGGATTGCTTTGAATCCATAGATTGCTGTGGGTAGTATGGACATTTTAATGGTGTTTATTCTACCAATTCATGAACACAGTATATTCTTCCACTTCTTTATATCTTCCTTTATCTCTTTTTTTTCAACATCTTGTAGTTTTCCAAGTATTGATCTTTTACCTTCTTGGTTATCACCATATGAGTAGATAATGAGTAGATAAAAAATCTGTAGTACTTTTACACAGTTTTTCCTCCTCTCTACTACTTCTTATTACTTGAACCTTTTATTTTTTGCTCTTGTTTATATAATTTGGTTTCATTGTATTGCCACTAAAATATTGTATTTTCACTGCCTAATATCTTTCTGGAGAAGTAAATGGTGTATAAAGATATAAAAACATTGCTTATACCTCCATAAGCATTTGTATTTCTAAGGCTAATTATTTAGGTGTATCTGCTTGTATCACATTACAAAATGTAATTGTGTCAGAATTTGCATTAAGGCTAAGCCAGAAAGCACATTCAAAGCTCATATGTTATAGGTTGGACAGAGATCAGATGAAAATGTTGGAGCCCAATTCCTTGGGAGGATGGTAGGAAGATGTGCTAGAGTAATTTAGAAGGAAGGGCATTCTTCTTAAGGATCCGAATGTGAAGATGGAGGGTGGAGGTTAACATTTATTAGCTAGAGTAAGACCCTGTGCCTTCTGAAAAATGGTCAACTGGTAAAAATATTCCTATGTCAAGATGGGTTATCTCACTTATTCCCCCTGGACCTTTTACAACTGTTCTCAATGCTAAGCTGCATATGCAGGCTGGACCATCTGCCACTCTTTTCCTCTATGGATATTTTTCTACCGTTAATGGCAAGAAAACAGAAGGCTGCTGTCAAATTAGTAAACTTTGTGAAGTGGTTAGTAAATAGTATCTGGATTAGGAGACTAGCAAAGGATTTAGAATGATTTGTGAGTCATTGATATCTCCTCTTTCCAGTTACTGGGTATCAATCAGAGATTTTTTTTTTATAACATGTGCCCCTGTTATAAATAAATAACACTTATTTCAAATAGTGTATTTTCATGTACATGCTTCACACGTGCTTTTGAAGTGACTGGATCCAAACAGTTCATTGTTGGTAGGGGCATTAGAGGTTATGTGATCCAACCCATACCTAATATCTGAGTACCTGGCAATTTTTATTCAGTTTCTGTTTGAATGTCTCAAATAATAGAGAATCACTGCCTCATTTAGTATCGATTCCATTGTTGCATATCTCTAAATGTTGAGTGTTTCTTATAATGAATTAAGATCTGTGTGATATACTGTAAAGAGCATTAGCCTTGGGACAGGTCTTATCCTACTTCATGGGATGATCCTGAAGGTTAAATGAGACTATATATGCAAAGTGTGTGTCCATGGTATGACATGGGAAAGGAGGTCAAGAATATTTGGTTTAAAATACTTTCAATGTAGTTTTAACTCTTCCTTTGGGATTCTAGTGACTACATATAATCCCTTATTATTTTGATATCCCTATTAAAATTACTGAAAATATTGACTGTGTCACTTGGAGCCATTGCCCCACCAGCTAAAACCCTGACTGTCTTCAAAGGCTGTGAGTTCAGGCCTTTTATTTCTCTGATTGTACTTGCTTTAATTTTTCAAAGCAACCATAAAAGTATGGGGTCCAGCCGAAACCGGTTTGGCTCAGTGGATAGAGCGTCGGCCTGTGGACTGAAGGGTCCCAGGTTCGATTCCGGTCAAGGGCATGTACCTGGGTTGCGGGCACATCCCCAGTGGGGGATGTGCAGGAGGCGGCTGGTCGATGTTTCTCTCTCATTGATATTTCTGACACTCTATCTCTCTCTCTTCCTCTCTGTAAAAAATCAATAAAATATATTAAAAAAAAAAAGTATGGGGTCCAGTCAGGGTCCCTATGTGCTTGCAGGAAAGCTTCTCCATTAGCCATTGTCTCTCAACCCAAGTCCCAGACAAAGCTTATGAGACAATCCTTTTACAAAGCCCCAATTGCCTTGTTGAAAAGTTTTTTTTTTAGTTGTATCATGGCTTGATAGCAAAGAAGATGGCTTGGATTCTCAAGGGATAGACCACTTTACAGCATATATTTAATTTGAATATTTCAATTATGCTCTAGTGCCTCTTTATAGTTGCCATCACGTTCTGCTAATTTCTTGATTATTCTGCCTAGGCAGTAGTAGAAGCCAATTTTCTTCTGAGTTCCAAATTTTAATATTCCTTAACTGTAATTAGCCTTTATAAGCTCCAAACACTTCTCGTCAGAATCCAGTCTTCAAATTGAAGACCTGTTGAAAAATGAGGGGCCATGGTCTCAAGAAGTCCAGGATCTGGAGACCTTGTAGAAATGAGCAATTCACCAGTAGAAACCTGGCTTATTTTGTGCCAGTCAATCCTTAAAAAGGACATGAAGCTGCTGAAAAAAAAATAATACTAGGGACTAGACCACTTTTCTCTGTCTTTGGCTGATTAGATAACCATAGGTAAGAAACTTATCTCTCTATGCAAGTGAAGATAGCACCTGCCTTACCTGCATAAGATTTTCTTTAAAGGCAATAATTAATTAAGTGATAAAGAAATGCTTTGAAAAGTACAAGTTCTTTATTTATTCCAGGCTTGTATTACCATTAATAATCATTATAGCCCTAACCGGTTTGGCTCAGTGGATAGAGTGTCAGCCTGTGGACTCAAGGGTCCCAGGTTCAATTCCGGTCAAGGGCATGTACCTTGGTTGCGGGCACATCCCCAGTAGGGTGTGTACAGGAGGCAGCTGATCGATGTTTTTCTCTCTCATTGATGTTTCTAGCTCTCTATCCCTCTCCCTTCCTCTCTGTAAAAAAAAATCAATAAAATATATTTTAAAAAAATAATCATTCTAACATTTGATGGGCTGGTTGTGAGTGTGACTAGAATCTGCGTGTAAAAATGGGCCACTAGCCATGTGGCTGGGGCATCAGATTCTCAGTTGTTCTGGATCTGCCAGTGTTTCAGTGGATCTAGGCTTCCATGTATAGGCTCCTTGGCAAGGGCCTTCCCATTCAGCCTTCACCTTACCAGACTTCTCTCATTGGTGTGCTTAAGACAGTTACCTAAGCTCTAATCTCTCCTGTTCAAATTTTTGTTAATCTGCCACCTCAGCTCTGGATGTACTACTCTCAATGCCAGGATGCCATTTCTTTGGCTGCTCCACCAGTGGTCCAACACCTTCTCTCTTATTTCCATATGTCTTCATTCTGTATCGAATGCACCTCTCCAGCATGGTGACACACCCAGACACAGCCAGAAATATTTAAGAAGATATCTGAGCACCTTTTGGCCCAGTCTAGTTGACAAATAGTATCCATCATAACCCACCCCTTGTCAAGTTGGCACCCATACACTTCTTTGTAAATCATACTTATTTTCCAAATAAAGATAATAACAAGGTCATAAATCCATCTAACATGATATAATTATTCTGTGTACAAGCTAAAACACATTAACCCCTTCTCCAGAAGGAAAGTCCTTGAATTATGTTTACTCTTCTCTTTTATATCTTGTAACTTAAATAGTATGAAATAAAATTATAATTGTGGTAACCTGTGCAATTTTAGAGCTTCCACATTACATCTGTACACTCTATTGTAATTTTTGGTCCAACAGTGTGTTTTCATGTACAGCATTTTCAAGTGTGAACATCTAGCACTCCTCAGAACTAGCCAGAATGTCAACTTCTAGAGAAGCCTTTTAGTAATGCAAATGTCTAATTACCCTTGTCTTTCGATGATAAGTTGGACAGATCCCATTAAAAAGTTTCCATAGGACCAAAAGTGCTGTACTAAAGATTCCACAAAGCAGGAACAAGATGCATCCCAGAAATGTTTGTTATACTCATATCAAATCAGACTGATAGCAAATGGGATAGATTGAATGACCATATCAGGGTCTGGATTTCAGGAGGGCTTGTATAGCTGTTTATAGATGGGAGACAGGGTACTATACTAACAAATGAACTACAACATTCAGGTCTGTGATATACTTTCATTTTCTAACTCTGTTTCAATATTATCTGTGACTAGTTTTGCTGTTTTCATGTTTTTGTAGTTTGTCACAAAACTAGCTATTGTAAAATTCTCTGAGGTTAAAAAAAGTGAGAGATAAGAACCTTAGGGAAAAATGAGTCATTGGCTCAGAGAATGGATGTGTGAAGGGCATTCTATATCCTTAACTACTTTGAGTCACACAACTTGGCCTTTAATGCAGTTTTTGTGGGTGGGAAGGTACCATCTTCCACATAGGTCCCCACTGGGAATGTGGCTTATTTCCTAATTCAGAGTCTGGTTTGGGGCAGATTATGGGCCTGGGTTGTCCATATCTCAGTTGAGAAGATTGGGGCTTGTGTTAATTTATGGCAGCGCTTTGAGCTGACAGAGCTTGTAAACCAGGTCTGCAATGGCTATGCTTTTATCTCAACCTAGAGGCTTATAAACCCCATAAGGGTTTTCAGATCTCCAGGTAAAGTCGAGCATTCTTTAATACTGAAAAAAAAAAATGAATGTTACATATTCTTTCCCAGAGCGCATTATTTATGCAAAGTAAAATTCTTGGTACAGCAGAGGGAACATGATTGTATAATATGACATTTATTTGGCCCTTGGATGGCTGGCAACATAAAATTTTTGTGTTAGCTCTGATTCACACTCTAAATTAATTTACACATTACTGAAAACATTACAAAACATAAGTCAGTTCATTTTTAAAGTGCCTATATGATATTTTGAGAATAGTCAAATTCTCTTGCTGTCTGGACTCTTTCCTACTGCCTGACACATCTCGTGGCAGGGTAAATAACTATAGAGAAAAAGCAGGTTTTTAGCTGCAGCTCAGATTACTCTGTCACCCGTCCTGCGTGGCAGGCAGATCCTTGCTGACATGGAGAATGAAGACAAGAAAATTATTTCATTATAGCGTGTCCTGATCAATTACAAACATCTAGGTCTTAGGTCTGTCCATCTGCTACTCTGATATGGCCCCTGACATAGCTGTGGGTTATGAAAACAAAGATTGTGTTGCCTTAGCCCCCAGGAATTAGCAAGGGAGAGGTTTTCAAACCCTCAGAGTTGTTCTTCTGCAGTATGTGTTCAAGCTGGACATCCTTAAGAAATCATCTAATTTATCCCTTCTTGTTCCAAAGGTACAGAGAGGCCAAGTGGTTTGTACAAGGACACAACATAAGTTGACAGTAGAGTCAAGTCTAAGTCCCAGAGAACCTGTTAGGTCTCAATCGTAGCCCCAAGTGATAGCAGTAATGTTTAGTTTTACTAGTAAATGCTTTTCTTCACTCTCTTCCAATATCCAGGGTTGCCCGATCCTATAGGGTTCACCTCTTTGTTAATGGTTGATCACTCTGAGGGTATAGGAACCTGGCCTCCAGGTTTATGCCAGTTGTCCCTAGGGCATTCTTTGTAACATCAAGCACCTTCTGAGCAATTTGTGTTTATTTGTTCACTTAAATTTCACAATATCCGAATGAAGTATGTGCGATTATTTTCATTGGGGTAACATACCAAAGATCATACAGATATTAGGTGGTGTAGCTTGGATTAGAATTGGGCAGTCTGGCTTCTAAGCCCATCTTTTTACTGTGCTATACATATCTACCTGAAATCCGTGGAACAACTTGTGCTTCAGAGATTTAAATTTTTCAAATTTTAAAAAAGATAATATATTGCAATATCATATATCACATAAAACAGGGTAGCACACATAATCAAATCATTTTTCTACAGTGAAATATATGAATATTCACATTATGTAGGATAAGGATTATAAATCTCCTCCTACCCCCAGTTGAAGTTACTTTTGCCACAAAATGAGTTAAGGAGAAATGCTCCATGATCAGCTCTACTTTAATTTTGACAATGCGGACAGGCAACTGAGGATTTATATTGCTGTTTCAACATAGCTCTCATATTGTTCCTGTCTTGTTTGTTCCTACAGCTGGCTGCCCGAGTTAGGGCCACAATCACTCTTCACCTGGGTATTGAAAGAGTCTGTCTTTTGACAACAAAAGTGACAATGAAGAGGATTCTTGAAGATAGGAGAGATTGGCTAGCATTACAAGGGTCTCTCAGGCCTTTGTCTATGTTGTCATCACTTACACTCAGATTTTCCCAGGTCCTAAACTTTCTTTAAAGGATAATTTTTTCTGTGTTCTGGAGTGTTAGTTGCTAAGCATGTGTTTCATCATTGTATAAAATGAGACTATCATCTTATCCACTATCTCAGTGGTCGGCAAACTGTGGCTCGCAAGCCACATGCGGCTCTTTCGCCCCTTGAGTGTGGCTCTTCCACAAAATACTGACTTCTGCGCATGGGCCACGAAGTTTTAATCACACTGTATGTGTGCGCCTGCACGTGGTATTATGTGGAAGAGCCACACTCAAGGGGCCAAAGAGCCGCATGTGGCTCGCGAGCCGCAGTTTGCCAACCACTGCACTATATAAACCAGTGTGCTTTAGGGCTATTGAATTGTCATTCCCCTGCTTCAGGTGCGAAGGGATTATACCACAAGTGGCTACAGAGCAAAGGAAGCTGGGTCATATTCATGTTATCAAAAACATCAAAAGTCCCTGGCTCTGTATAAGAGAAAACTTTGTAGAACTCAGAATCTGTGATCTGAGAAGGGCATCCCACATTCTGTATTTAACGGTATGGTGGTAACTTCTTTGAAGCTACTATCTTGATCTTTTGAAGTTAAAAGTTTGGTTCCTCTTGCTGATAGTACGAGTGGCATGGGTAAAAATGATTGTCCACATGTGGGCAGCACTGTCCATAGCACAAAGACTGTCCCTTCATGGATGTGTGTAAATCTCAAAGCAGCCCTGAGATGGACATAAGCCCCAGCAACCTCTTGACAGCCTGACTGAATAGCTCTGGGTGAACTCAGAAATATTTTATTATCCACAGAACAAAAAATTAAACCGTTAGAGCTAAATTATTATATTCTTCAGTGTGTACTTAAAAATTTCCCAAAGAAGACTTACTAAATTCAGAAAATTTAATTTGTATTTGAACAACAGTTACATTTTTTAATGATAGATGAAACAATGTGGAAATTAAAAGATTAAAATATTATTATAGAGATGACAAAAACATAAACATCTGTAAACTCATGAAGAAAAAATGTATGCAAAATGCTTTTTTACCCAAACCAGAGTGAAAACTAATGAAAAGCTAAATACAAACTAGACAACTACAAAGAGCAAAGTATCCCTGAGCAGGCTACACATGAAGAAATATAAATCTATGAAGAAATGTACGATAGAAAGGTGGCTCAACAGGGGAAGCAGACATAATATGAAGTATTGCAACATTTAAAGCATTTTTATATATTCAAAAATAAGACTATCTACACTAATAAAAGGCAAAGATGCTAATTGACTGTACCTTTGCTATCCCTAAGCCACACCCACCAGCCAATCAGAGTGACTATATACAAATTAACCCAAACAAGATGGCGGCCGGCAGCCATGAAGCTGGAGCAAGCAGGAGGCTTGGTTGCCCAGACGGTGGAGGAAGCCAAGCTTCCTGCCAGCCCTGAGCCGGCTGTGGCCTCCACTCATGGCAACAAAGTTTCAATTATAGAAGCTAAATAAATCTCCAATACCTGCTTCCAGCCAACCTCCACTGAGAGCTTGGATGGCTGGGGGTTGTGGCCAGACTGCAAACAGCCATCAGCCCCTCACCCAGGCTGGCCACACACTCATGGGGTGAGGGTCCCTGATGGGAACCTTAGCCATCCTGAAAATGGCCCTCATCCCCTCACCCAGACTGGCCAGGCACCCCAGCGGGGACCGCCACCCTGAAGGGGCTTTGGCCAGCCTGCAAACAGCCACCAGCCCCTCACCCAAGCTGGCCAGGCACTCCTACATAATAAAAGGGTAATATGCAAATTGACCCTAACAGCAGAATGACTGGGAATGACTGGTCACTATGACACACACTGACCACCAGGGGGCAGATGCTCAATGCAGGAGCTGCCCCCTGGTGGTCAGTGCACTCCCACAGGGGGAGCTCTGCTCAGCCACAAGCCAGGCTGACAGATGCCAGTACAGTGGTGGTGGGTGGGAGCCTCTCCCGCCTCCTCAGCAGTGCTAAGGATGTCCGACTGCAGCTTAGGCCTGCTCCCCACTGGCAAGTGGACATCCCCCGAGGGCTCCTGGGCTGCCAGAGGGATGTCTGACTGCCAGCTTAGGCCCAATCACCCAGGGAGCGGGCCTAAGCCACCAGGCGATCATCCCTCAAGGGGTCCCAGACTGGGAGAGGGCACAGGCCAGGCTGAGGGACCCCCCTGAGTGTACAAATTGTTGTGCACCAGGCCTCTAGTAGTTTAAATAAATATAGTTTCTTGTATATCAATTATGTTTTCTGTGGGCACTTTGGTAAGAGGGAGACCCTATGAGTAGGAGCAGGTAACACATGACACACTAGGCTTCAAGGCAGCATAGGAACTTTTCATACATGAGCCACCTACCACTTACAAATGACATCTTCTGCAACCATGGCATTTTTGTTCTAAGGAAAATTTTTCTGAGGATGGAGTAATTTAAGACTCAAATCACTATTTTTACAGGGGCCATAGCCCATGTATTGCACATACTTACAACTGAATAGTAGCCAAAGTAGGCCCTGTTGTTCTCCCCCCACTTAGGAAGTTTCTTCACCTCCGAAGGTATGAGTCAAGCCCATGCAGAATTGATATATACCTTAATGTCTTCTTCAGTACCAGCCTAATTACTATAGCACCAGGCATTTATGCTATACTTTTACTTTTGTCAATATTCTTTCACCTCTATTAATTGTACTTTTGACATAGTGATGGCTCTGTGTGCTATAAGCCAGGCATTATTATTCCCATATCAAGAAATTAAGAAATTAAGCTCTGGAAAGTTTAAGACACTTGCCAAGTCAATCACTAATATGAATACTAGGCTAGGCTTTAAGTTGCAGTTTACGACACATCTCTAATCTCCGAAGGCAGAGCAAGACTGTGACAGTCTCATAGGAGCATAAGTCTACCACAGTATCCTCCTTACATACTACAGGTACTTAATACTCATCTTCTTTTTTTCTTATTCTTTTTGCTTGGGAGGATAATTGGAATGTTTCAATTCATCTTTTACTTCATAAAATAACATACCATCTCAACAAGGTTGCATCTTTCTTGCGTTAAGGCTAATGATATAACCGGATTATTTTTCAAAATATTTTTTTTCTGTTCAATTTGCAGTAATTTTAGCCCTTCAAAATTTCTTCATTGTGTCCTCCATGTGACACTTCCAAACTTACAATTTATACCATCCAGTTGTCATTTGCTTTTGATGAAATGACTTGACTACAAAAATAATATTAAAAAATTTAAGAAGATTGTTATACATTTCAAGTGAAACCAATCACTGAAATCACTATTCTTTTTTGTTGTCTTATTGCTTAAAGTATTACAAAGGGTATTACATATATGTCCTTTTTTCCCCCCTGCCCTTGACAATCCCCTGGCTTCCTCTACCACCCAGTGTCTTATGTCCATTGGTTATGCTTATATGCATGCATACAAGTCCTTTGGTTGATCTCTTACCCCCCTCCCTCCTGCCCCCCAACCCTCCCCGGCCTTCCTGCTGCAGTTTGACAATCAGTTTGAGGCAGCTCTGCCTCTGTATCTATTATTGTTCATAAGTTTATAATGGTCTTTATTATCCATGAATGAGTGAGATCATGTGGTATTTTTCCTTCACTGACTGGCTTATTTCACTTAGTATAATGCTCTCCAGTTCCATCCATGCCATTGCAAATGGTAAGAGTCCCTTCCTTTTTACAGCAGCATAGTATTCCATCGTGTAGATGTACCACAGTTTTCTAATCCAGTCATCTACTGATGGGCACTTAGGCTGTTTCCAGATCTTAGCTATGGTGAATTGTGCTGTTATGAACATATGGGTGCACATATCCTTTCTGATTGGTGTTTCTGGTTTCTTGGGATATATTCCTAGAAGTGGGATCACAGGGCCAAATGGGAGTTCCATTTTTAGTTTTTTGAGGAAACTCCATGCTGTCTTCCATAGTGGCTGCACCAGTCTGCATTCCCACCAGCAGTGCACGAGTGTTCCTTTTTCTCCACATCCTCTCCAGCACTTGTCGTTTGTTGATTTGTTGATGATAGCCAGTCTGACAGGTGTGAGAAGATAGTCTCTTCAATAAATGGTGTTGGGAAAATTGGACAGATATATGCAAGAAAATGAAACTAGACCACCAACTTACACCATACACAAGAATAAACTCAAAATGGATAAAGGACTTAAGTGTACGACGGGAAACCATAAAAATTCTAGAAGAATCCAAAAGCAACAAAATCTCCAACAAATGCGAAGCAATTTCTTCACTGATACAGCTCCTAGGGTACTTGAAACTAAAGAGAAAATGAACAAATGGGACTACATCAAAATAAAAAGCTTCTGCACAGCAAAAGAAACCATCAACAAAACAACAAGAAAGCCCACTGCATGGGAAAACATATTTGCCAATGTCATATCTGATAAGGGCCTAATCTCCAAAATTTATAGGGAACTCATACAACTTAACAAAAGGAAGATAAACAATCCAATCAAAAAATGGGCAAAGGACCTAAATAGACACCTTTCAAAAGAGGACATTCAGAAAGCCAAGAGACATATGGAAACATGCTCAAAGTCACTAATCATCCGAGAGATGCAAATCGAAATCACTATTTTTATAGGGGCCATAGCCTATGTATTCCAGATGGAAGGTGGGGGGAGGCAAATGAATTCCTTTGGTGAGCAGAAAGCTACTTTTACTGGTTCATTCATTCATTCATTTATACTCTTTACCCTTGGAGGTTCACTGGGGACCCTAGATTCTGTATAGATTTCTTCTCCCTGCTAATGACTAGCTCCAGAATTTTGAGCAGTTTAACCATGATAGAAAATACCACAATTCAAATAAGAAGACAAACATGTATTTCCTGCTCTATTTCATGCTCTCTCTCTGAGTGGCAGTGTGGAAAAGAGTGAAAAAACACAGATTTTAGAGTAAAACTGATATGGATTCAAATTCCTGCTCCTCCAATTACTGACTGTAGGATTCAAAGTGAGTAACTGAATCTCTTCAAGCCTCAGTATTCACATGAATATAATAGGGTTAATACCAGTATTAACTTTATGGGATTAAATGACATAAACATGAGCGAAGAACTGGGCTTAGTGCCTGGTGCAAATTTTAGGTGCTCTTATTCCTGGTATGAGGAAGGTTGTGTTGAATTTGCCCAGTTAGGCCTTAGGGCCATTGGATAGGGCTGAACTGTGTAAGCTTGTGCTTGGGTGGTATTATGGCCAAGTTAATTTCCAGCAATGTGAAATTTCTGGGTCAAAGGACATGTGAGTTTTAAATTGCTGTAGATAGTGCAAAATTGATTTTTGAAAGATGGTATCTATTTATAGTCTCACCAACACTTTATGGGAGGCCTATTTCCCTCACCATCATCACCACGGGGTATAATATAGCTTTGTGTTTTGTTGATCTGCTAAGCAGAAAATGGTACTGCATGGCTTTGATGTACATTTCTTCATTTACAAGTGATACATCATATTTTCTTATGCCTACTTTAAGAAAACCATCCATTTGGGTACTGTGATTTTAGGGTTAGTTGCATTCAGATGGTGCTCTAAGGGTTAAGTGTGGGAGATACCAGTCAAAAGGTGGTCTTTGGATCACTGCATCCCCCTGTGCCTAAGGGCCTCAAAGGCCTCAAAGAACTATTTCCCATCCCAGTTGCACTGAGCGTGCTGCTATCCTGTCACAGCACATTTCAGCTCCCTTACCTTTGGTTCCAGGTAGATGGTGGGGGGAGGAAAAGGAAGGTTTACAATCATTCAGCTAAGAAGTCAAATAAATTACTTGCATTTCCAACTCTGCCATTTACTCACCATGGGAATGTGGTAAAATCACCCACACTTTCTTAACCAACCCATACATTTCTTTTTGGTGAGTCAATAAGGGGTTAGGACTTCCCATTTTAGAGTCTCACTATACTTAGGATTGTTAGATAAAATATAAGATATAATTTAAATTTGAATTTAAATAAACAATGAATATTTTTATTATAAGTATGTCCTATGTAATATACAATTTCCCCCTAAATTTGAATACCCTAGGTTCAGTGCAGGTTCTATAGATACTTTTTGCATCCTCATATCAGTCTCTTTGAGCCTCAGTCTCCTTCTCTGGAAAATGGAGCCAATAACATCAGCCCTGAAACCCTCACAGAGCTGTTTTGGTTGTCAAATGTGATAGGGCATATGATATTGCTCGGCAAATTATAATATGCTCTTTAAATATTAGATGATAGTATCAATACTTAGATGTAGTATGTATAAAATTGGCATTAAAAAAGGGGCTCTTCGAGTGAGAACCCCTCTTCCTCTCTTTGCTCACAGCAAAAAATAGGTTGGGACTGTTGTGTCATAGAATGAGTCATCATTATCCTTTCCAACACAAATGTAACAGTGTTTCATATTTTGCACTAAATAAGCACTTGGTTTTAAATATAACTTTCTCTTAAATCATTATTTTTTAAAAAATGTCTGCATGGGGTAATTATTTCCTTGAAGAGCACCAGGAATACATTGCAGCCTCCTTCCTTCTTAACAGTGTGTAGTGATAAAAGGTCTATCACCCTCAGAATGCTTATTACGGTGACAAATCACTAGGAGAAGAAGGAAATGATTTAGTACCTGCTCAATTCCATTTATTCAGATCCTGTGCATTCCAAATATGAGACATGCAGCCCTGTTTGGAGAGCAAGTGGAAAGCAATGTTTTGGGGAATGGTACTGGCTCACTTTTCCACCTGGATATCGTTTTCAAATTGTAGCTGAGCAATTAAATTTTTTATTACTGAAGTTTGATTGCCTCCCTCCCGCTACCACCGCTCCCCAAATAGCAATTCTCTTGTCTTCTCATAGAAGTGAGTCATGCTATAACTTTAAGAGCATGAAAGCGAACGTGGAGAGGAGGTCAGTGTGGAGGGCACCCAGCAGGTTTGATGTGTCAGCGCATAAATGATGGGATCACATCTGGAACAGTTTGGTGAATAAATAAAACGTGAAACCTCATATATCACTGCCCACCTTCCAATCTGTAAGGGAAAGAGAAAATAAATTCTTTAATGACCTTGTAAAGCACATAAAAGATATTGAATAAACTCTAGAAATTTTGTGGCTAAAAGTGTCCATATTAAATAACAAATTTATGAGTGGGAAAATGCTTGAAATATAGGATGAGACTTCCTCATAAAGTGCTGTTTTATTTTATGTGTTATTTATTAGTCCACACTTATATAGTTTTGAATAATGTAATTTAGATTTTAACTCAGTGTTATAGAAGCACTCTTCCTTCAGATATGTTCCCAGAGGAGTTTTATATTTACACCTAGTGAAGTTTGTTCTTGATATTTATGGTTTTGCCTACTACAAGATACTGACGTCTATAGCCATAATTAATTTATGCCTATTTCCATTGGCATTAACTTTAGGAAATCTTTGAGACAACATTGGTATAGGAAATTCCATCTGCCAAATATTAATTAGAATTGAGGTGCAGTTCTGGGCTCTTAGGACAGGTTTGGAAGTGGGAGGGGGTGAAAGTGACATGTCTCCACTCTGTTAAGGATCCATCACACATAACATTTACTTAAAGGTGTCATCTATGTGTATTTCATATTAAACGGCAATTGGCAAGCAGGTGGTCTCCTGTCCCAGGAGACCTGAATTCTAGTTTCTGCTTTCCCCTGTCTGTATGACCTCAGATAAGCCTGTTCTCTCCCCATCTCTATTTCTTCATCTGCAAAATAAATGAGGGTGGGCCTACATGCTAGCCAAGGGCCCTTCCAGCTCTGACACTTCTGAATTCTCTTATTTGTCATTTTGTATAAACAGCAACTCTTTGACCAACAGATAAGTTCGATCATGGTAATGAGAGAAATGAACAAGTAAAACCCTTCCACAATTCTTTTGCTGATCACAAAAGGAAAAAAGAGATTATTTGAGCCAAATTTGAGGCTTTATTATTTTAAGCAGGCCAGCACTGCTTTGACCCATGCTCCAGGTCACCAGGTGTTAGTTTGGTCCCAAAGAGCAAAAGTGAGGAGAGTGGGCGCTCCAGAGATGCCAATTCTGGTGCCCGATATATTCATGGCCCACAGCAAACCAGTGGCCTCTGCCTCTCAGACTCATAAGGCACATGCACAAGACTCTCTGAATGGTGAATTTGGAAATACAATTTATCCTTGAACAACACGGGTTTGAACTGTACGGTACCACTTATATACGGATTTTTTCCAATAAATATGTACAATTCTATAAATGTACAAATAATAATTAATAAATAAGATAAAATAAAATATTACATGCTCCCAGACAGCTCTGTAGGTAGATCCAGCAATTCAGAACAATGGTCAAATTTCAATCAGTGTGGTTCCTTGTTAATGAAGGTTGGTTGTTCTGGAGGATATGACTGAACTTCACATGTGTTGGACAAGTATTGTCTCAAATCAGGTCTGAGGACATGGCAAGCCAGCTGCTCTCCTTCTCTCTTTCCCCAGAAGAAGCTTCAATACCTTGAAGCCACTTCTCTTGCAGTAAGTGAGCTTGGTTACAGCTGTTCACGCTAGAAGCCTGGCTCAGGCTCTTGGAGAAGAAGGACTTGCCTTGCTTTCCTCTTTTCCACCCTGTTCCTCCCTGTCCCACTAGGTTGGCCAATCTGAGAGAAAGTTTCTGACTTGTCAGTCTCTTCTTAGTGGTTGTAGAAGGATTTGATAATGTGGTAATAAGATCCCTGATTATGACTCTGAGTGGCCTTCTCTTTTGCATGTATGGAACACATCTGCAAATACTCAGTTAAAGATGCCATTAGGCAGTTGTTTCCCCTAATGACAGATGGTCAACTAACTCCCATAATTGCACCATCAGTTGAGTATTTACAGGTGTATTCTGGACATCTCTAGCATCAGGCTGCTGTGGGAACTACAGTTAAATTCAGAGAGGAAGTTTGGCAGGGACCTTCAAACAGCATGTCCCTTAATTACTCTACACTAATTTTCTGTGCTTCCAAGTGGGAAATTCTTAGAATCCTGTCTAATCGACTTTGCCCCTTTGAGGTCCTAATGATTGTGAGTCTTAGATTGGAAATGAGCACTCTGTTGCTGGTGAGTGAAGTTGTGTCCAAAGAGAAAAAGCCAGCTTTCTGCCTTCTGAAAGGATTTGCAGCTGGAGCAAGATCTCCTCATCTTTCAGTCTTCATTGGTTCATTAAGATGCTCCATCTGTGTTTGATTGGGAAAGGGAAGTTAAGTAAAGCTGAAATATAACAAGAGAAGAATTAATTTCCAGGTCTATCTTTGGGTATATCACTAGACAAGCATTTCGGGCTTTGGAAGAGAATATCATCCATTGGTGAGACAGGACCATCGTTACTGTCCTTTTACCTTGCACTCTCTTAAGAATTAAAATAATCTGGAGCTGTTGGGCAGTATGAAGAGCCTTGATGAATGAAGATACAAGTGCCACCTTTGCTTCTGGCTGACTTTGTGATGTTGGGTAAGGCATTTGACCTTGTCTATCTAAAGTGGAGATACTACTACCTCCCAGTCAGAGTTGCGGAGATTAATTAAAATGATGTTTGTGAAGTGCTGTGTAAACTGTGAATTACTGTTCCAGTACTTTGCACATGGCCAGTCCTTTACTTTAAGGGACTGTTGCTACATTCTGACACTGTGGGTATTTCTCTCATATGAAAATTATAGTGTTTTCTATCCAGATGAAGAAATAGTGTATATAAACGCAAATCCTAGTACAATTGTGCACATAGAAATCTATGTGTTGAAAAAAATGCATGAACAAAGCATTATTTATTGGATTAAAAATGAATAGTTGAACATAAGTGGAAATCAGATAGAATGCACATTCTTTTTTTCAGTTTTAAGTTCATCCCAGGGCAATGCCACATATGTGTGGTATCTCTCTCAGTGTGACCAATTGCAATGTATAGAGAGTCAGCAAAGGAGCAGGGAGGGAACTGTAAGAGATAGGGTGATGGTGCAAGTGAGAAATGTTCCAGAGTATCTAGAATTAGTTGCATTCTCCAAACCACCTTCAATGTCCAACATTGATGGAAAGGTTTTACAGGGGATGGATTGATATATATTTGACGTTATTTTGATATTATGTTCTTTGTAAAAATCCAGGCCCAATAATTTCTTGCTAGAATGAAGAATCAGGACTTGCTTTGTCCTTGCTCATGGAGGGGCAGAAATCAGTCTATTTGGCTAATGATGCCACTGCCCAGGAGATCATATAGCAAACAGACTATAAGGTTACTAAGACGGAACTGAACTTTGGCTGAGGTTTGGTGTTGACCAATGACATGATTATAGTTTATTGAACTATTCACCCTTGGAGGTTATCCTTGCCTTGAGTGAGAGTGTCATTGATTTCAGGGTAGGAGGTCTTAATCTGGTTTGTGCCCTGGCCTCCTTGGTGTCTGCTGAAGCCTATGGGCCCATATCAGAAAAGTCTTTAAATCCATAAAATATATGAGATTACAAAAGGAACCAACAATACTGAATATAGTTATAAAATGTTTTCCCAAATTTGTGATACAGTAGCATAAATACTTCTTAGCAAGAAGTTTTGAACAACTACTGTAATTTTAGAGTAGTAAGTATAACTGACATTTTGAAATATCTTTAACAACTCTAATGTGATTTGCAAATATCTCTAATTTCTTTTGGTAACATGCTACGAATACCAGCTCTTAATAATAAAATTGTGGCTGATTACCTACATGCATTAATTGGGGGAAATTCTATATTCTACTCACAAGTTAGTGAAATCAAACAGTGCAACTTTTGTCTAATCCCTGTTCCCAGTTTGCAGGTCAAGGACCCCTGCTAGAGGAGGTCCAGACCTGGGCCACATGGCAGGAGCCTAGGCTGCTAATTCTGTCCTCTCCTTCTTCTGAGCAGTTTGGCCTTGGGGAGGACTGGAGGTTTCCCAGGGAGGATCCATCCTGGGCTTGCAAACTTTTGTTCTTGTTCCAGCTGCACCAAATTTCTGTGAGACTTAGTCAAATCACTTACCCAATTTGAACTTTAATGTTCTCATTTGTGTGGATTAAACAATCTCTTAAAACACATTCTAGTTGTGATGTATCTATGATTTAATGATGCTTTTGAAAACATTTAGTCATACTAATCCTGGGGAAAGTGGATTATAGGAAAAACATGGAGTCTGACACCCACAGTCCTGGGATAGAAGCACAGATTTTCTAGTTACTATGTGGTCTTGTGCAAATTACTTGAACCTTCCTCAGTCTTGGTTTCCTTATCCATAAAATGGGAACAATCATAGTATTTTCTTCATAGCATCAATGTGAAGCGTTAACCAGATAATTTTTTGTTTGTTCATCAGAAGGTTCCATAAAGGACTTGAGAACGCTTGGTAATGCATACCCAGTTCACCATATAATGCATACTAGCTCTCAGAAAAATGACTAGACAATGATGGTTGTTCCACTTGTTGCTTCAAATAGCTCCGTCAGAGGCCGCAGCATGCATTAGGCTCCCTCTATGGGTAAGAGCACCATACACTGACTAATCACATTAATACCTATTTTAACATCCCCATTTTACAACAGAAACAACTGAGGCTGCGAGGCTCAAGGACTCATATCTCTGTTTTTCTCTTTTGGGCTCTAGCTAGAATGGGCACTCTGACATTTATTTTCAATTACTTCATAACGAAATGCTAAAGTTAATAATTATTATTAATTATTATTTTTAATCCTCACCTGAGGATATTTTTTCCCATTGATTTCTAGAGACAGTGGAAGGGAGGGAAGGGGGGAGAGAGAGAGAGAGAGAGAGAGAGAGAGAGAGAGAGAGAGAGAGAGAGAGAGAAATATCAACGTGAGAGAAACACTGATTGGTTGGCTTCTGTATATACCGGCTAGGGAAACCTGCAACCAAGGTACATGCCCTTGACCAGGAATCAAACCCGAGATCCTTCGATCCATGGGCCAGTGCTCTAAGCACTGAGAAACTGGTCAGGGCTAAAGCTAATTTATTCTCTTTCATTTTCATTAAGGGCATCACAAATAATCTTTTTTTAAAGCACAAAATGTGAGGTTACAGTTTCACATTTTTTTTAAATTAAATCTTTATTGTTCAGATTATTACATTTGTTCCTCTCCCCCCCCATAACTCCGCTCCTCCCAGTTCCCGCCCCACCCTCCGCCCTCACTCCCCACCCACTGTCCTCATCCATAGGTGCACGATTTTTGTCCAGTCTCTTCCCTTCATCTCCCACACCCCTTTCCCTCCCCAAGAATAGTCAGTCCATTCCCTTTCTATGTCCCTGATTCTATTATAATCACCAGTTCATTCTGTTCATCAGATTATTTATTCACTGGATTCTTAGATTCACTTGTTGATAGATGCATATTTGTTGTTCATAATTTGTATCTTTACCTTTTTCTTCCTCTTCCTCTTCTTAAAGGATACCTTTCAGCATTTCATATAATCCTGGTTTGGTGGTGATGAACTCCTTTAGCTTTTCCTTATCTGTGACGCTCTTTATCTGACCTTCAATTCTGAATGATAGCTTTGCTGGATAAAGTAATCTTGGTTGTAGGTTCTTGGTATTCATCACTTTGAATATTTCTTGCCATTCCCTTCTGGCCTGCAAAGTTTCTGTTGAGAAATCAGCTGACAGTCGTATGGGTATTCCCTTGTAGGTAACTGAGTTTCTTTCTCTTGCTGCTTTTAAGATTCTCTCTTTGTCTTTTGCTCTTGGCATTTTAATTATGATGTGTCTTGGTGTGGTCCTCTTTGGATTCCTTTTGTTTGTGGTTCTCTGCGCTTCTTGGACCTGTAAGTCTATTTCTTTCACCAGGTGGGGGAAGTTTTCTGTCATTATTTCTTCAAATAGGTTTTCAATATCTTGCTCTCTCTCATCTTCTGGCACCCCTATAATTCTGATGTTGGTACGCTTGAAGCTGTCCCAGAGGCTCCTTACACTATCTTCGTATTTTCGTATTCTTTTTTCATTTTGCTTTTCCGGTTGGGTGTTTTTTGCTTCTTCGCATTTCAAATCTTTGCCTTGATTCTTGCGCTCCTCTGGTCTGCTGTTGGGAGTCTGTATAGAATTCTTTATTTCAGTCGGTGTATGCTTAATTTCTAGTTGGTTCTTTATCACAACATCGAAGGTCTCATTAGATTTCTCGAGGATCTCATTAAGTTTATCGGCGGCTTCTAGACAGTTCTTAAGAGACCTTAAAAGTGTGGTTCTGAATTCTATATCTTCCATTGACAATTTTGTCCTGTTTCTTTGTCTCCACATTTTGTTATGCTTTCTTGGTGCACCCCCTAGTGGTCTTTGTGCGCAGTCTTGTAGTTAAGCCTTGATTGTTGTAGCTAATACTAGGGGGGATTTGACCTCCAGGCCAAGTGGCTGTGAGAATCAGCTGTGTCTGCAGTGAGAGAACTTCTGTCCTCTAGGGAGGTGTTAATCTGGCGTTTGCCTGAGGCTATGGGGCAAATGCCTTTGTGCAGGGCTTGGGCGGGGCGGGTGGGTCGTTCGGGATCAACAGGGTGGGCCAGAGAGACCAGTTATGGCTGCTCTCAGTCCTGTCCCCAGGGGCTCTGCCTCTCTGAGTCCCAGCAACCACTGCAAACCTCGTAGTGAAAACTGCACTCGCTCCAACCGAAGCCAGACAGTCCTGCTTCTCCCGTTTGAGTCAGGGTCCCTAAAGACTCGCCCGGCTCTGGAACTCAGAGTCTGCAACTCCCTCCCGATTGAAAACGCCGACCGCGCCCTCAGCCACCAGCCCGCTCTGCATGCACTCTGCACCTCAGTATTTGACTTCAGCACTGTGTCTCCTCTGAGTGTCGGTATGCGCTTCTCTTTCCTCCTAGTTGTAGGACTTCCACTCAGCCAGTGTTCCTGTGGTTCTGGGTGATGTCCATTCCGTCTTTTAGTTTCACTTTTGAAGTGTTTGTTCGAGGCAGCAAACTCCGGCGTTAACCTATGCTGCCATCTTGGTTCCTCCAGTTTCACATTTTTAATGTTCTACAATCCTGTTTGAAAGCAAACAGTAAAATTTTGAACTTCCTCATAGTTTCATACTGAGCTAAAGAGTGGAAATAGCTAGTAAATAAGATGAGTAGTTATTTAATTTGTGAAATTTAATCAAAGGCATCACAAAAGATTTAGTGATTAATTTTTAACAATTAAAAAATGTCCTCTAAGATCCTAATAGTTAATGATCTGCTTCATTTCCATATCTTGGCATCTTAAAAAAAGAAATGAAAAGAAAAAGCATACAAATAGAAGAAAATACAGATAATAGGGAACTTCTGATTCAGCCTTTGCAATGCCAACCTAAGGAAAGGAACCAAGGAAGGCCAAGGACCTTCTGCTTTCATGTCTTCTTGGCTTTTAAGAGTCTCAGATGGTACCTGTGAGTGCTCCCTTCCATTGCAGAGCAAGCTAGTTATAAGAGATCTACATCTGTTCTTGAAATCCTGGCTTTGGGAGCCATGAGCCAGATTATACATTTCTTCATTTCCAGATGGATCACTAAGACTCACAGCTTATAGGTCATTCCCCACCCTCTCAGCTTAGAAGAAAGGCCCCTCTGGCCCTAGCATGACCATCCCCACCACCATCATTGAACTCTCATTGGACAATAAGCTGTAGCTCCTCTCATCCTCAGGATCAGCCCTATACTAAATCCATCTTTCTTCTAGTAGCTGGTGGGTTTACTCTTTGGTAGAAAAAGTGGTATCTTATGGTGCTCATGAATTTTCAACACAATGGGAGAGTGTTTCATGCACACTCACATTTCTCACAGCAGCAGGGGAATTGATAGAAATATAAGCAATCAAATCAAGTCTCTGGCTCTGTTAAAATGTGTGGCTGGGGAAGGAGAAAGATTATGCTCATGAGAATAATTCCTGTTATGTCCTAAAACAGTAGAAACGTTGTCCTGGTCAGGGGCCTGTTTCTAAAATATTCCCAGAACTTTAAATTTTGAAATAAAATAAAAAAGCAAAATAAAGTTTCCTATTATAGTCTTCCAAGGCAAACACATGGCCAGTCCCCTAGAAACTAGAAATCACAGGATCATGCAGACAGTCTCAAGGGGATCATCACAGGCCCTAAATGGAAAATGATTGCTCATGCAGAATGTGAGAATATAGAAAGCAAATGTGATACCTTCCCCCAAAGCCTCCTAACATCCTTGATTGGGATGATTTATTAAAGCATCAAGCAGAAAAGGACAAAACTGCCTTTAGGGACCAGCTAATTTCATGTTTTACTTGCTGGTAAATAAGTCAGTCCCAGATAAATGTAACCATCGTGTGCTATGAAGGTTTCATTTATGGAGAAACAAACACCAGTATTTTTTTAAACATTCAGGAAACTTCCATGACAACTCCACTATTGCTCTCTGTGTCTGGGCATCTGAGGTATCTGAGGTAGTCTTTAAAATGTAGGGCCCCTTTGAAATGACTTTGAGAAAGTCTTGCCTGAGAAGACCTGCTCAAGTACTTATCATTCACAAAGGGGCCATTACAGAAAGGCATTTGTTTTCTACCACCTGTAGCAATTGAGCCATTTAATTAATCCTGTCCCCAATCCCACATCCAACTTTGGTCTCTGATTAGAGCAGGGGTGGGCAACCCCTGACACACGTGCCAAACATGGCAGGCCAGTAACTTTTGCTGGCACATGAAACCCTCTCTTATAATCTTCCATTTACAATTTTTTTCTTAATATCGACTTTTTTATTTTTCAGATAAATTCAGTGTAGGTGCATCTTAGGTAAATAAATTATTTTACATAACAAGTTATCTTAAAGACCATAGTGATGGATTGACAAGAGAGGGGAAGAGCAATTTCAATAGTATCGAAAACGATCTATTGAGGACTTGGAATGCCATTCCAGAAAATTTTTTCTGTTTAAAAAACTTTGCAACAGCATTACTCTCCATGTTTTCATCCACATACGCTTGTGAATCTTTGTTCTCAGTGATGAATTTTGTTAAGTCTCATAATAGGAGTAGCCTGACGGATGAAAGTAGTAGCTCGTGCATATCTCTGAAGGTCACGAAATATAAACCTGATGTAAAATCTCTGTCATCAGTGATGCAGCAGCAAAAGTCCCACTGATAATATCAAATGGAGTCATAAAGTTTTCTGTCGGACTATCAGTGTACATGTATACATTAAAAAATAAATGTATTTTTCATCATCATATACTGTGTTTTTGTCGCTCGAATGAATTTTATTATTGCTTCAAGGTTCTTCACATACGTACATCTTAAGAGCTATCAAGTAGGCGTAACATGTTCTCAAAAAATTAGGGTTAGCATGCAGAAGAATTTTGAGTCAGAGATTTTGCTGGTTTTGGCACGCACTCACAAAAAGGTTGCCCACTCCTGGACTAGAGTCATCTTGGAAAATTTAGCTCAGCACATGAAGGAGAGATATCTTCAGGACTTCCACCATTACTGTTGATGGGAGCCATTCTAGTTATTGTTTAATGGCAGACTCTTCTAATCTACTTTGCTCATCTCACAGGCCATTTCTTCCTTGCTGGTCCTGGATCATAAGATATGCCCCACTGGGCCAGACTGATGACCTTCCAAGCCCCTGTTTTATTTTAATGGATTAAGTATTTATTTTTTCTTATTAATTGATTGAATTTTTTTCCATTATTATTCATCCCTTCTATGCCCTCTTTTCCCTCTTCCACTGAATGAGATAATGTATTCCCAAATGATACATCCGATAAGGGGTTAATATCCAAAATTATATTATAAAGAATTTATAATCCTATATATTAATAAATATGCAATATTTTAATATGCAAATGGCCCCCTTGACCAGGAATTTGACTGCTCGCTATGATGTGCGCTGACCACCAGGGGGCGACACAGAACATGGATGCAGCACTGACAATGGGTGGCAGTGGAGGTACTGCAGGGCCTGATGGGCCCGGATGAGAGTGGGACTGCAATGGGATGGTGGAGCAAGCGAGCAGGCAACACCAGGCCAAAGCAGGTACATGCGGGGCCCAGCAGTGGTGGTGGTGTGTGTGTGTGGGGGGGCCACCACCCAGCTCCCAGGCGCTGAGGGAGCCAGGCCACAGTGGGGAGGTGGTGGCTCCCTGACTGATTGCCTTGCAGATGGCGACCAGAAGCCCGCAGGCTCTGATCGCCTGATTGGGGTGGCCCTGGGCTGGGATAGGGAACTGGGGGTGGGTGGCAGTGACCAATCTCCCATGGCTCCCAGACAGGGGACTGCAACCTTTCACCAGCTACCTGGGGGTGGGGGTGACAGGGACGGAGGTACGGAGGTACGGTGAGAATACAAGGTGCCCACTGAGCTTGCTCTCTCCCTGCTATTCTCCCCCAGGATGCCAGGGCTCATGCACCTGGGAAATCCCCACACTCAGGTGCCAGGAGCCTATGAGGAGCCCACCCCACAGATGCGAGGCCTCTTCCAGGTAAGCTGGGCCACAACTCCTGGCACTGCAAGGGCCAGTTAGGCTCCTGGTGGGTTTTCACAGGAGCTGGTCTGCGAGGCCAGCCAGAAGAGAGCCTGCTGCCCATCCAACTTCCATGTGGTACTCCTGGGCAGCCCAGAGGCCCATGCTGTGCCCTGGCCTGTGGCATTTGACTGCGCTCACTGCATCTCTGCGTGGGGACTCGGGCTCCATGATTCAGGTGGAAGGGGGTGCGTGGGAGCTTGGGGGCCCAGGTGCTGCCCAGGGCCCAGAGGTCAGCTGGGACCTGCCCTTCCATGCCAGATGCTCGCACTTCAATTGCTGGCCAGGCCTAGGGACTGCACCCATGCACGAATTTGTGCACCAGGCCTCTAGTATAATTATAAAAGTTCTTTTGTTACCAAGAAACCCCCCAAACAGCCCAATTCAAAAATGGGCAAAGAACCTGAATAGACACTTCTCAAAAGCCCATTTTCTGACATGAGTATTATGTGGATTTAAGGCTGCTGGACAATTTTGTAGGTTGCACACTACACCACTCTATGGGATGCCCTTCCCTTGGTAGAAAGCAAAGATTTCTATATTTCTTAGAGCAGTTTTCCAATTTATGTAAGTTAAGGCTTGAAAGTGATAAAGAGCATCACTCATTCCAGGACCTGAGAGGAGGTGCTCTGAGTTCACACACTGAGGAATGGAAAGACATGAAGCTGATAAGGTGGGCCAGGGTCAGAACATTCAGGGCCTTTTAAGCCATGTGATTGAGTCAGAATTTGTCCTAAGTGCAAAGGGGAAGCTTTGAAGTGTTTTATGCATGAAGGTGACATTCAGATTCACCTGTGATTGCTTCTGCCCTCATCACATCTTCCATGTGGCACAGGTAATTGTGTCAGGACCAGTCTGGACCATCCCTAGGTTTATTTGATGGTCAGCAATTGTATCCTCTTGGACCACTTCTTGCTCCAGAAACGAACCGCTATCTGATTTTTTAAATGCCATTTCCAGGAGAGGCCACTTCCCTTCATTTTACCTGGTCTCTCTTAATGAGACAGCTTAGAAAAGCCACTTCCCCTATGGTAGGTTTTTTATTCCTCTTGCTGAACCTCACTAACTCTGCTCTCCTAATTTTTCCTTCCTCTGAGTGGCTCTTGGTCCTGGCTTCCTTTCATTATGACTGCTCCTCTGACTCTAGCCTGCCCCAGACCTGCCTCTTGGCAAAATCTCCTATGGCGCCAATTCCATCTTCAGACTCCTTGTGACTGTCAGCCTGGGCCACTTTTCTCTTTGTTCCAATATCCAATTAGAATGTTTTGAATTGTAACCTCTTTCAGCAAGGACTTTGGCTTTTGGTACTTGAAAGTTGAGTATAAATCTATTCCAATCTCTACATAAGTGCTCCCAGCAATATGCATAGCAATTCCCACAGTTACATTTGAAAAATTGATGCCCAAACCCCTCTCTGTCTTTGTTTCCTGTCTTTGCAGGGGTTCAAAGTACAATTTATGGGTCCTGAGGCACTGTCTTTGTGGTGGGACTGCTCTGGCTCATGAAAGCCTTACTGGCAGCAAGCCTGACTTTGTCCAATTATGTTCTCAGAAGAATAACTTATTTAGCCCTTATAGACCTTGAGTTTGAAATTCCCTGTTAATGGTAAAAAAAATTATAAGCCATTAAAATTACTCATTGTTATCCATGTAGCAAAGCTTCAGGAATAGATACACCACCCAACAGTGGAGAAATGGTTTGATGCATTTTGTCATAGTCACTTAAGATAGGACACTGTCCTAAAAGATGATGATAATGATGATATAGAAACAGGCAAGCAACTCCATGATAACAGCCAGAGGCAAGCAATGAACTTGTGTGTACAACTATCATAGCTGGGAAAGGTTATATGCTTGTGAACAAGAGCTGGAAAAGAATATAAAACACAAAAATAATTATAACCAAAGTACCCAGTAAATTACAGTTATGAGGTACTTTCATGCACATTATTTCATTTAATGCTCACAACTCCCTGGGAGGTCTGCACTATTATCATGCTCTTTCTGCCCATGAGCACAACTGAAGCTCAGTGAAACTGAGCAGTTGCAGACCACATTTCTAGGGAGTGGCAGATTCAAGACTCAAGAACAGGGTGGAGAGGGCCAATGGAGGTAAAAGGGGGAACATCTGTAATACTTTCAACAATAAAGATAAATTTAAAAAGAACTAGTTCTAGCTAGTTTGGCTCAGTGGATAGAGTGTTGGCCCATGGACTGAAGGGTTCCAGGTTCAATTCCAGTCAAGGGCACATATCTTGGTTACAGGCTTGATCCTGGGCCTTGTCAGGGTGCATGCAGGAGGCAACCAATCAATGTGTCTGTTTTCCCCCCTCCCTTCCACTCTCCCTAAAAGTCAATGGAAAAATATCCTAAGGTGAGGATTAACAAAACAAACAAATAAAAAACAAACAAACAAAAGAACTAATTGTCTTTTGACTAGGGTATCTTGTTTGATTTGTTTAGCTGGTGGAATCATAAGTGAATTATTATTTTTTATTTCTATAATGTTATTGTCACAGAAATAATAATAATAAATGATAAGTTTAAACAACTGGAAAAATGAGATTTAGGCCATATTTTTTAAACTTTATTTATTTTTAAAAGTGTTCTTTTTAATTGACTTTAGAGAGAGAGGAAGGGAGAGGAACAGATAGAGAGAAACATCAATGTGAGAAAGAAACATTGATCGGCTGCCTCCCACATGCACCCTGACCAGGGTCTGTGACTGAACCTGAAACCTGGGCATATACCTTGACCATGAATCACACCTGAGCCACATCTGCCAGGGCTATTTAATTATATTTTAAATCTTCACCCAGAGATGAAGATATGTTTTTATTGATTTTAGAGAGAGAGGAAGGGAAGAGAGAGAGAGAGAGAGAGAGAGAGAGAGAGAGAGAGAGAGAGAGAAACATCAGTGTGAGAGAGAAACATCTATCGGTTGCCTCTGCATGTGCTTGGACCAGAGACTGAATCCACAATCTAGAAATGTGCCCTGATCTGGAATCAAACCCGTAATCTTTTGGCTTATGGGATGACACTCCAACCAACTGAGCCACTCTCCAGAGGTAACTTTATTTTTATTGTTGACACTATTACAGATGTCCCAAAATTCACCCCCCTTTGCCCACCTCCACCCTGCCACTGCCCCACCTTCCACCTGGCCATCACTACACTATTGCCTGTGTCTATGGGTTACATATATAGGTCTTTTGGCTAATTTCTTTACCTTCTTTCATCTAGTCCTTCCCACACCTGTGCCTTCTGACAGTTGTCAGTCTGTTCCATGCATCCATGTCTCTGGATCTATTTTGTTCTTCAGTTTATTTTGTTCATAAGATTACACATATCAGTGAGATCATATGATATTTGTCTTTTTCTGACTGGCTTATTTCATGTAGCATAATAATCTCCAGGTCCATTCATGCTATCACAATGGAGAAGAGATTTTTTTTTAAAAATATATTTTATTGATTTTTTACAGAGAGAAAGTGAGAGAGAGATAGAGAGAGTTAGAAACATCGATGAGAGAGAAACATCGATCAGCTGCCTCCTGCACATCTCCCACTGGGGATGTGCCCGCAACCCAGGTACATGCCCTTGACCGGAATCAAACCTGGGACCTTTCAGTCCGCAGGCCGACGCTCTATCCACTGAGCCAAACCGGTTTCGGCGAGATTTTTTTTTTTAACAGCCAAATAGTATTTCATTGTGTGAATGTACCACAGATTAAAAAAAACCCAAAACTTTATTGTTGAAAGTACTACATATATCCCTTTTTTTTCTCCCATTGAGGGAGCCCACTCCTGCTCCCTGCCCCAGATCTCCACCACCCTATTGTCTGTGTCCATGGTGATGCATATACGCATACAAGTTCTTTGGTTGATCTCTTCCCACCCATCCACCCACCCCTCTGAGATTCAACAGTCTGTTCCATGCTTCTATGTCTCTGGATCTATTTTGTTCCATTAGGTTATTCTGTTCATTAGATTCCAAATATGAGTGAGATCATGGGATACTTGTCTTTCTCTGACTGGCTTATTTTGCTTAGCATAATACTCTCCAGGTGCCTCCATACTGTCTCAAAGGGTAACAGATTCTTCTTTTTTACTACTGCATAGTATCCATGGTGTAAATGTACCACAGCTTTTTTAACCATTTATATACTGACTAGAGGCCCGGTGCATGAATTTGTGCATGGGTGGGGTCCCTTGGCCTGGCTGGTGATTGGGGCTGATCAGGCTGGCTGGCTGGGGGCAGGGGGGTGCAGGAGGTTGGTTGTGGGAGCACACTGACCACCAGGGGGGCAGATGCTCAATGCAGGAGCTGCCCCCTGGTGGTCAGTGCACATCATAGTGAGTGTTCGACTGGTCGTTCCTGTCATTTGGTTGTAATGGTCACTTAGGCTTTTATATATATAGATGATTTTTCTGAGTCTCTTGATATGATCAGGTGATGTCTATCTCTCATTTTGTTAATGTGATGTATCACATTAATTGATTTGTGAATATTGTACCAACCTTGAAACACTGGAATAAAGTCTTCTTGATCATGGTGTATTATCTTTTTAATATGTTGCTGGATCCCATTTGCTAATATTTTTTATGAGGATTTTAGCATTTATGTCCATCAGGGTTATTGGCCTATAATTTTCTTCTTGGGTAGTATCTTTATCTGGTTTTGGAATTAGAATACTGTTTAATTTGTTAAAAGAGCTTGGAAGTGTTCCTTCTTCTTGAATTTTTTGGAATAGTTTGAGGATGGTGGGTGTTAGTTTTTCTTTGAATGTTTGGTAAAATTTGCCTGTGAAGCCATCTAGTACAGGACTTTGGTTTGTTTGGAGTTTTTTGCTTATTGCTTGAATTTTATTAGTTGCTATCTATTCAGTTTTTTTTATTCTTCCTGGTTCAGTTTTAGAACATTGTATGTTTCTAGGAGTTTGTCCCTTTTGCCCAGGTTGTCCACTTTGTTGGTGTATTTGTTCATTGTATTTTCTTGCAATCCTTTGTATTTCTGTGGTGTCAGTTGTTACTTCTGCACTTTCTTTTCTGATTTTATTTATTTGGGTCCGCTCTCTTTTATATTGATGAATCTGGCTAAAGGTTCATAAATCTTGTTTAACTTTTCAAAGAACCAGCTCTTGTTTTCATTGGTCTTTTGTATTGTTTATTTTAGTCTCTGTGTCATTTATTTCCCTTCCAATCTTTATTATTTCATTCCTTCTACTTATTCTGGACTTTGTTTTTCTTTTTCCGTTTCTTTTAGGTGTAGGGTTAGATAATTTATTTGACTTTTTTGATGCTATGAAAGTGATGCTATGTATGAAATTTCCTCTCATGACTGCTTTTGCTGTTTCCCATAGAATTTTTACTGTTGTGTGTTCATTTTCATTTATTTCCAGGTAATTTTTATTTCTTCCTTGATTTCCTTGGTAACCCATTCATTGTTTAATAAAATGCCTCCATGTATTTGAATGCTTTTTTTGGTGTTTTTTTTTTTTTAATTGTAGCTGATATCTAGTTTTATGCCATTGTGATCTGAGCAGATTCTTGATATGATTTCAATCTTCTGGAAATTATTAAGAATTATTTTGTGTCTTAACATGTGGTCTGTCTTTTTGCTGGACTTGAACTTGGCGGGGTGGTGTCACCAGTATTTGGAGGACCAGGTTAGTGCGCTTCCATATGGTGCTATATGTATAAGAGTACTTGACACTGGAAGATGGATCCTGAGGGTGGTGTGGGATGTTGTCTCAGAACTGGGACCTCAGTAGCCAACTCTTCAAATCTCTCTCCAGAGCCACTCAACCCAGCTCTTCTCTTTATTTCTTCCATAATCCCTGTGTCTCCTTCCATCTACCAGAGCCCTGGGTGAGTGCCCAAGTGGGAGCTCCTGTGTGTTGACCCTTTAGGGCAGTGGTTCTCAACCTCTCTAATGCCGCGACCCTTTAATACAGTTTCTCATGTTGTGGTGACCCCCAACCATAAAATTATTTTTGTTGCTACTTCCTAACTGTATTTTTGCTACTGTTATGAATCATAATGTAAATATCTGATATGCAGGATGTATTTTCATTGTTACAAATTGAACATAATTAAAGCATAGTAATTAACCACAAAAACAATATGTAATTATATATGTGTTTTCTGATAGTCTTAGGTGACCCCTGTGAAAGGGTTGTTTGATCCCCAAAGGGGTCGTGACCCACAGGTTGAGAACCACTGCTTTAGGGGAACATCTAGGACCCTAACAGACTACCTTCTCTTTCCATTGAACAGAGTCCCCACTCATTTTTGCTGCCAGATTCTTTGAAGGTTCCTCTTCCCAGTTCTGGTGCTCTTGCTTAGGGGTTTCTGGTGTGGGGTTGAGACGTCACTCTCCTCAGGGGACACTTTTGCAGCTGATACTTCCAGCTTTTCATCCACTGTACTTGGGTGCAGAGACCAGTCCTCTCTGAAGGCATGTACAAAAGCCTTACCAGATTCAAAAGGAGAGTAAATATACTGCACCTTTAGTAGGGAAAATGCAATGCTTTATAAGAAGATATAGTCCAAATATATCACTAAGCTATCTTGCAATCATTCTTCATGGCATCAATCTCTGGGAGCTGCTTCCTATTTAGGGAATTTGGAGGCTACTTGTCTAATTTTCCAGAGTTCTAAAAAAGCTGTGTGGTGTTACTATCATTTATTTATTTTTTCCCAATAAGCTCTAACAATATGCCTATTAGAATGTCAAGGAGAGGGACTTTACTCTTTCTGCATAAGCAATTATATTTTCTAAGGACCTATATACAAATCAGTGCCCATGGATTTTATACTATGTTCTGTAGACTCATAAGGTAATGTGCAAAGCAGTGTTCATGAATGTTTTGAATAAGTTTATGAGCTTCCACTATAAAAGAATCCTTATTCATTTGGCAAATTCACACACCCAAACTCAAACACATATTAACACTCACCAATATTCTGATTGATTTGTTAAAAATAATGCTACTTCAATAGATCTGACAAAATATCAAATGTTCTCTTCCTAAATGGAGCATCAACTGATTGAAACATGAAAATGGAAATGAAAATGTTATAATTGAAATAGTTAATTGAAAAGTATTGTGTCTAATAACTTGTTAACAAAAGTATTAATGTCAAAAAGTTAATGGAATCTCATGTTATAGTAAGTAGAATTTTCAGTTGGTTGAGCATTGTCCCATGCACCAGGAGGTAGCAGCTTCGATTCCCTGTTAGGGCACATGCCCAGATTGCAGGCTCAATCCCCAGTAGATGGGGGGTGGGAGGGTGCAGGAGGCAGCTGATCGATGTTTCTCCCTCATTGATGTTTCTATCTCTCTCTCTCCTTTCCTCTCTCTGAAGTCAATAAAAATATATTGTAAAAAAAGAAATAGAGAGATGATAAGTCTGGTCTACTGTGTATAGTTTAGGCAATAAATGGAACCAGAATTAATAGACACCACAGCAAATATAAAGGGATGCCTCCTGGTATGTCTCTGCTAGCTATCAGTCTTGACTGGAATATTATGTAAGCATGAGCCCAGTTAATTGTTAGAGTAATAAGGATAAACCTGACCATGCTCAGAGGAGAGTTCTCAGGTTGGGGAGGGGTCTTAAGAACTATGTTATATGAGGAACAGTTGATGTACCTAGGGATAGTGTGGTAGATTAAATTGCTGCTCCCAATTCTTCACTCCTCTGCAATATCATGATACATTTACATACTTGTCATACCCTGTGGTGAGCAGAATATACTTTACTGTCCCTTGATTTTGGTCTTGGCCAATATGATGCTAGTATATATGATGCAAACAGAGGTTAAAGTTTGGTTACTCTCTTGAATTTCTATATTTATCCATGAGAACATTTCCATCTAGCTGCTGGCCCAAGGAGAATGAGAGACATGTAGAGCAGCCCTGGATCCAACTCACAACATAAAGCCAACTAAATCCAATGTAGAACAGCTGAACTCTAGATAATCCATAGATGTGTGAATTCAAACCAAATGCCTATTATTGCATTGTGCTAAATTTAGGGAGGAGAGTTTGGTTTGTAGCATTAATATGACAATAGCTAACTAATACAGATGGTGATCATTTACATGTTACATAGTACCAGTACCATATTATAATCAAGTTCCAGATGGAGTAGAAAGTACAATACATGTTCCTCTAAAGTTCTATAACCCTGATATTTTTTCAATTTAATGGAAAGATGTAAGAAGTTCTCTGAAGAGAGCAAGTGGCTTTTGATTCACTAATTTTCACAATTCTAATTCAATCAGAAAAATTCATCATTGAGTTCAATGAGTTAAAATAGATATCAGTCTTACTACAGCTCCTCAAAATCTTTCAGGTCTCTTACAAGTTTGAAAATAACTATCTAATGCTGCTCTAGACCAACTTCATCACCTCCAAAAGTTTGGTGAAGTCTTCCAGAGGCACTGACTCAAAGGCATCGGAGCTATTATTCAGTAAAGGTCAAGAGAATGAAACTGTGCCAGTGGCCTGGTCAACTCTCTAGGTCCCAGAGGGAAGCCATTCACTAGCCATGCCTTCCTGAGCTTTAACACATGCCAGGGAGATAGTTTTCCTTTGAGTAGATTATATTCTACTCTATTAAATTCCAAAAATACACAAAGGAAGAATGGTACATTGACGTTTATTTTGATCTCTAGTTTTCATAAGGACCTTAGCCTTGAAATGTTATATATATATATATATATATATATATATATATATATATATATATAATCTCTCCAACACTTTCTAAAGGTGGAGAAATCAACAACTGAGTAGCAAAGGTGACTTTATAATGACCTTTGACACCAATGACTCTGACTAATTTTCAGATATTAAAATATCTGTCAATCAAATTTTATTTAAATAGGAATTCAATAGACTTGATTCTATGCCTCCTTTGCTCCTAACCTCCAGTTACATCCCTACCCCCACTCCAAATAGGAACATATACCCTCCTGGCTTGAGTCTTTATGCTGCCTATAATACCAGACTGAAATAAATTGGTTTAATCATGCAAATGAATATACAAACCACACCAACTCAACTTAAATTTTGAGAAGGCATGTCTCAAAGTGCAGGCCTCAGACTATAAACAGATCCCTGCAGGATTATCAAGTGATTTCAAGAGAGTTCCGTAGCTTTAATATAAAAGGCAATATAATTAATTTACATGCTCTTTAGATTTGAAATGTAAGATCAATTATGACTATAACAGAAAATCTTTAATGTTCTTAAGAATTATTACAGTGTTAAAGGACAATTTTTCAGCTTGTCTTACCTAATAATTCATTTACAATATGGCTCTTCACTTTCTCATTTTCATGTTATTATTTGTAGGTATTATATTTTTTGTTGTTCCTGTTTTTGTGCTTGATTACAGCCTCAATTAAAATCAATAGATCAATAACTCAAAATGATTCAATGAGGTATAAAATAGCTTAAGAAACGGTAATATAAATGCTCAGAAATTTGTAAACTTAAATTGTAAGACTCAAATATAAATATAGACTGTATTTGTATGTTCTACGACAAGCGAAAGTGTGGTTGTGATAATTTCACATAAATAGTCAAAAAAGAAAATAAAAGAAGAAAACTATGACTAGGAAATATGGTGATATCTGTATTAAAAATAAAACTTTGGTTAAAGTTTGCATAAAGGTATCACAGCTTTCATGTCCTTTTCTAATAAAACACATGACACAGAATATTTTCAAAGCAAGTGCACAATGATGCTTTGCAGTAATGATTTTTTCTCTCACTAAAAACAAAGAACAGGCCAAACTGCAGGTGAATTAGTAAAGCATTTGCTTTATTTTTAAAATTTCTTTATTGGTTAAGTTATTGCATATGTGTCCTTATCCCCACATTACCCCCTATCCCCCCCATTCATGCCCTCACCCCCCTGGTGTCTGTGTCCATTTGTTAGGCCTATATGCTTGCATATAAATCCTTTGGTTGATCTCTCTCCCTTACTCCCAACCTCCCCTACCTTCCCTCTGAGGTTTGATGGTGTGATCGATGCTTCTCTGTCTCTGGATCTGTTTTTTTTTTTTTTAATCAGTTTATGTTGTTCATTATATTCCATGGTTGAGTGAGATCATGTGATATTTCTCTTTCTCTGACTGGCTTATTACACTTAGCATAATACTCTCCAGTTCCATCCATGCTGTTGCAAATGGTAAGAACTCCTTCTTTTTTACTGCAGCGTAGTATTCTATTGTGTAGATGTACCACAGTTTTTTAATTCACTCATCTGCTGATGGGAACTTAGGCTGTTTCCAAATCTTAGCTATGGTGAATTGTGCTGCTATGAACATAGGGGTGCATATATTCTTTCTAATTGGTGTTTCTAATTTCTTGGGATATATTCCTAGAAGTGGGATCACTGGGTCAAATGGGAGTTCCATTTTTAGTCTTTTGAGGAAACTCCATGCTGTTCTTCACAGTGGCTGCACCCACCAGCAGTGTAGGAGGGTTCCTTTTTCTCCATATCTTCACCAGCACTTGTTGTTTCTTAATTTATTGATGATAGCCAGTCTGACAGGTGTGAGATGGTACCACATTGCCATTTTGATTTGCATCTCTTGGATAATTAGTGACTTTGAGCATGTTTTCATGTCTCTTGGCCTTTCTTCTTTCTAGCAAAGCATTTGCTTTTTGTAGCAAAATCAGATGTACAGAGGCTGTTAGAGGTCACCCAGGTCCATATTACCCTCTTTTTTTCAAAAACAGAAACTGATGTGTTAGTTAGAAACTCATGGCCACTCAGAATATTCAATTGTTCAGCTTCTTTATACCTATGTGTGGATGTGTGACTGAATTTAATCATCCAGATGTGAGGGAAAGTGATATGTTCAACTTTTGGAGTATGTCTTTAAATGGAAGAGACATGTGTCTTCACCCATCATCTGCTACCTGGGATATGGATGTGGTGATGAGTAATCATGGACTACACAGGTGAGGGCAATGCTTGAGAGAAGGCAGAATAAAAGCTAGAAGAAGCCTAGATCTCTAGATGAATTCTGGAGCAGAGCCTCCATGCCAATCCTGAATCTTCCTATTCCAGAATATTATGTGAAATAAAAATCAACTTCTAGTCTGTTGAGTCTCTGATAAGTTTGGTTTCTAGCTAAATACATACTCAGACTTAATACCCTTGTATAAGCTACTTGACTCCAAGAAGATTCTGATAGCAGCTGCAAATTTAATGACAAATATTCTGCTCAGAGAGAAAGAATAAAAATGTGTTAAATGACCCTGTTGGATGTTACAAAACATCAATGACAAACAAAAGGAAGAGCAATTACTATCTATCATATGTGCATGAACGCAGATATTTCACACTATAGTTAAACGAAACCACTGATGTACAAAGTATAAATCGGCTCTTAGCATATGTGTGAGGCATATATTATTGTTGCATTCAATTACTTTTATTATTGTTCTGTTTATCACTGACAGCCTAGAATACAGAAGTAGAGGGGTTTTTCTTCATTTAGTTAATGATTTACTTTGTGAGTGATGATTTTAACGGTAGGAAACAGGGCATATGGATTATTACTGACAAAGAATCTGCAACATGTACAGTTCTGTAAAACAAAGGAGTTTAGTTCATAGAAAACAACTGGTGGTCAACAACTTGCCTCCTAAACACATCTCAGTTTTGAAAGAAATGTGACAATCACGAATATGATCAAAATATGGTCTCTGATTTCAGTTCTTCTGGCTAACACAAGAAGCATCAAGCAGTGAATCCAAACTTTTCTATGAATTATATTGGCTGTCAAGGGACAAGATGCTACATGAGTTTTTGCAAATAAGGATGAAATCTCCTCAAGACACTGAAACAATGCCAGTAAAGATCATTCTGACTTTGAGAGACTTGCTCAAGTGGAGCATTTCAGTAATAGGTTTTTTAACTAGAAGAATCTGAATTGACCCCTTCAGGGTTAAGCTGACACAATGTTTTATGTGAAGGCTAGGATACAGAGATTTTTTAAAAACAAACCTGTTCAAGTTGCTTGATCTCCAAGAGTTGAACTCTTTCCTGATAATTTACTTTGCTGATAATTTTCATTTGTTGAAGAAGGCAACTGATGGCATATTATTGGATGTGGTGGGATTATATGTGAAGTAATGATATTTCACATACTTTCTGTCCCTACAATCCCTTTATTTGCCATAACCCTTCCCATAGCTCAAACTAGACTGGCTTCCACAGCTTCAGGGAAAGGAATGTCATAGTTAAGTTAGAATAACAAAATAAGTTTTTTATCCACTCATCTACTGATGAACATTTGGGCTGCTTCCAAATCTTGGCTATTGTAAATAATGCTGCAATGTACAGATATTCTTTCGAATTAGTGTCTCAGGTTTCTTCAGATAAATTCCCAAAAGTGGAATTGCTGGGTCATTTTCCTGAAACCAACTTAAAAAAATTAAAAAGTGACTGTAATTTGTAAGTCTTTTTTTTCTTTTGTAAATAACTACTTTACTGAAGTATGATTAGTATGCGAAAAGTTGTACATATTTAATGCATAACACTTCATGAGTTTGAAGTGTGTATCTGAAACCATCACTACAATCTATGCTACAGATCTTGACTTCTTAGATTCTAGCTGGTTTTACCCTTATATAGAAGGAGAGGAGACAAAATCTTTCTGTATAGGAGGAGCCCAGTGAGAGTTTGGAGAGGGGGCATTAGAATTGATTTTTGTACAGAAGCCTCATGTGTACCCCATTACCTTCTCCACCAAGCAGAGTCCCAGGAAAGGAATGACACAATCCACTTCAAGTTTAGAGGTCAGACACCTGAGCACAAATGGAAGACCACTGTGTCTAAGCATGAGAGGGTCAGGCTTAGTTTCTATAGATCAGAATAGCAGGGGAGGGAATCATAAATTCTTATATCCATAGCCACATCCCTCAGAGAAGCCCCAAAACATACACTAGAGTGAGAGGCATTGTCAATTTTCTGCTATTAACCAGATCATTTGCTTCAACAAATAATATACTTGGTATGTTCAGCTTATGAACACATTCCATCTCAAAGCAATGCCTCTGCTATGGTCGGAATGTTTGTGTCCCCCTAAAATTCTTATGTAGAAATTCTAACCCCCAAAGTTGATGGGATTAGTATGTGGGCTTGTGGGAATTGATTAGGTCTTGAGGGTGGAGCCCTTATGAATGGAATTAGTGTCCTTATTAAAGAGTTCTCATATAGCTCTCTAGCTCCTTCCACCATGTGCCAACACAGAGAGAGGTTGGCAGTCTGCAACCCAAATCCATTTTCAGAAGATGGGATTGGCTATAGTTTTTCATTTAGTGCTAAATTTGTCTTTTGTGTATATTAAGGTAATATAGTCTTATACAACATGAAAGTAAACTATTCATATCATTATATGTTCTGAAGCAATTTACATGACATGGGAACTTTCTTGATTTTCTAAATTATTGGAATAAGACTGTATACTCTCTTATAATGTATAAAATATCCTTAATAACTGTAGTTATACCTGCTTACATATTCCTAATTTGTTTAGATGTGTCTTCTTTTCTTGATATAATTGCAAAGATTTGTCTATTTATGTTTTCTAAGAACCAACTTTTACATAGAATTATTGATCAAGTCTAATTTTATATTTTATTAATGTATGCTTTGTCTTTATTAATTAATTTCTCACTCTCTTTGATATTTTTTGCTGTTCTGTTTCTATCTTGTGTAAAAACATAGACCATTTATTTTGAATATTTTCTAATAAATTATATGACATTTCCCTTTGAATTCTATATTGAATGCATGTCACAGGTTTTAGTAAACAATGTTCTCATTATTGTTTATTTCTAAATAGTTCATAAGTTATAGTCATTTTTTACTTTAATCCAACAATTGTTTAGAAAAGCATTAAATATTTTTGTCCATCCTTTAATAGTCAATTTCTAATTTTATTGAATTAGGTTAAAGAATATGTCGTGTGTGATCTCTATGTTTGAGAATTTCTTGAGATTTCTTTGTGACTTAATGGATGATTAATTGCATTTTTGTTCATCCAATCTGTCTATTTCTTAGATGGGTAAGTTAAAGTTTCCCAATATGATTATGGACTATGAATTTTCAGTTTATCTTTCCATGTATAATAATTTTATAGATTTCTATGCTGTCTTAATTTGGTTTCTATGTACAACAGTATTGGCTATTGTTGTTATTGTTTTTTTCTCTCCAGCCTTTTGTTTCCTCTGTTATGTTTTTCTTTTTCTATGTGTTTCTTTATCCTCTAATGGTTTGGAAATTATACTTCCCTACTTCTATTACTGAAGTGTTAGCCTTTACATTCTTTCCACATATTCAATCTTATCTTTTTAAAGTCACCATCTGGAGTTGATACTAACAGTGTTAACAGTTGACATTTATTGAGTGCCAGACACTGTTCCAATTGCTATACAAATATTAACTAGTTTGAGATTCATAGCACTTCCATGAATTATTAGTTATAATTATTATTTCCATTATACAGATGAAAAGTGTGAGGCAAAGAGAGATAAGTAAATTTCCCAAAGTCATACAGTGAGCAAATAGCAGAGATTAAGGTTTGACTGAGCCAATCTGATTCTACATACCAGGTTCTAGGCCACCACTACTGTTCTGCATTTCTGTATTGATAGAGTCAGTGTTGATGATCTTTGGACCATAACAAGAACTTTAGCATGTGTTCATTGACTGCCATTTCCCTCTTTCATTTTTAGAGCATTTTATTTAATCCTCACCAGAGGACATGTTTTTATTGATTTTAGAGAGAGTAAGGGAGAAAGAAAGAAAAAACATAGATGTGTGAGAGAAACATCACATCCATCAGTTGCTTCTTGGACACCCTGACTGTGGATCAAATTCATAATCTAGGTATGTGCCACGATCTTGAATCAAACCTGCAACATTTTGATGCATGGGACCACACTCCAACAAATTGAGCCAGGATTAGAGCATTTGATATTTAATTTCTTACTGTTATTTTTCTTTTTGCTTCTAAAAATATTATTCATTAACTATTCCTTGGACTTAACTATAAGTTTCACAGATTTCGTTGTTCAATTCTGGTTCTTGTATGATATATTTTGTTCTTGTATTTATTATTTACTAGTAGACGGTGCACAAAATTCATGCACTGGGGTAGGGGGAAGAAAGGGGCCCCTCAGTCTGGCCTTCACCCTCTCCAATCTGAGACCCCTCAGGGAATGTCCAACTGCCTGTTTGTGCCCACACTTTTAACAGATAACAGCTCCATTGTTGTTTCTTTCTTATGCTTAAAACCATTGGAATTAGTAGGTATTCAAAGTGTGTATACATTTTTGGGGGACACCCTGTATATCTCTAGTCAGCGGTAAAAGAAACCAACAGCAGATTTGGAACCCCCAGACAGGGAACCTCGTTCACTCCCCACATGTCTCCCCACTTCACTTTCCACCTTCGTGGGCAGCAGGAGAATCAACGTTTTCTCTCATTAATTCGGAAAAGCACATCCTGTCACCCGCTGCCCGGCAGGAGTGCGCTAGGCCCCAAGCAAGCGAGGCTCAGTCAGGGCAGCCTTCGCTCATGGGTGCTGGCACCCAAAGTGCACATTCCTCCTCTACAGTCGCCCCAACTATCCCACTGTTTCACTGAGAGGACGGAATTCCTCTCCGCCTCTGGGTTCTTGATCTTGAACGCTGACTGAAGGCAACTCAGCGAGGGCAGTCGCACCCACCAGGTGTGTCTGTCTGCACCTGCTCCTGCCTCAGCACCTGCATTAACCCCCCAGAGGTGATCTCCTAGCTGCACTGGCCTCCGTGGGAACAGGGCATCACCACTCCGCCCTCTCACTGTCATCTCACAGGCGCCCACCCTCAGCACCCAGAACACCCAGACACTCTCCAAAGGACGTGAGCGCATCAGAGGGAATGTGTGCACATCCTGTGGGGGTGTTAGGCATGCTGGGTTGATGGAAGTGCGGTGGAGGGGCGGGGGGAACTTGTGCACGCCTTGGTTTGCAACTGTTGCAGGCGCGGGAGGGGATGTTCGCAAGCCAGGGGACGATGTGCACACCGGAGGCCTCTGGCTTTGCAGATCCGCAAACCCCTGTGGTGCAGCCAGGAGGACGTCAGTCTGGCCCTCCACAGTGGCTGTCCCTGTGACCCTGCACCTTCTGGGCCAGGAGGCGGGACTTGCACAGCCACTCCTGGGCGCTGATGGCCTGCAGGTGCTACTTCAGCTCAGCCTGCAGGCTCTGCTTGACGCACTCAGAGCTGTCACCACCGCTGTGTGGGGAGTACAGGCCATCCTCTGCCACCCTGCCTCCCCTGTCCAGAGGCTCTCTGTGCTGCTCACCTTCCCAGAGTGACTGGGGCTGGGCAGAAGCCAGGCATCCTGCCTTGCCCAACCCCGGCCCATCCACCCCTTTGTGAGCTGCTGCCTTGCTGGGAAGGGTCATGGATCCAGGTCCTGGGACCATGGACAGCCTCAAGCACTGCCCCCCGCCCGCAGAGTCACAGATCCAGGTCCCAGACCGTGGACAGCCTTAAGCACTTCCCTCCGCCCGGCAGGGTCATGGATCCGGGTCCCAGACCACGGACAGCCTTTCCTGCCGCCGCCCACCTTCAGTATGCAAATTAGCCGCCATCTTGTTGCTTCAGGGTGGGGGTCCCCACTGGGGTGCCTGGCCAGGCTCGGTGAGGGGCTGAGGGCCGTTTTCAGGCTGGTGGGTGACTGAAGCTCCCAACCTCTCCTTTTTTTCTTTCTTTTTTTTTTTTAATCTGGGATTTATTTACCTTCTATGGCTGTAACTGGAGCTGAGAACTGGCTTTAGCTCTGAGGCCCGGCTGCAGCTCTGAGACCTCACCTGCTGAAAGCAGGTATCTGCATTTGTTTTATAATTGAAACAATGTTGTGGTCCTGCTGGCTGAAGCCCAGCTGGCTGAAAGCAGGTTTCTGGGGATTGCTTAGCTTCTATACTTGCAACATTGTTTCTTAGACTGCAAGCTCAGAGGCCAGCAGCAGCAGGCGGGGAACCTTGGCTTCCTCCTTCACTGGAGCAAGCAAGCCTCCTGTTCACTTCAGCTGCCTGGCTGCCGGCCACCATCTTGGTTGGCAGTTAATTTGCATATCACCCTGATTAGCCAATGGGAAGCATGTTGGAGGTACGGTTAATTACCATGTTTGTCTATTATTAGATAGGGTTCTGCTGAAATAAAATATCAAGAAATTAAACACTGACTTAAGTTTATAAGTTTTTTGGCTCCAAATGTACCAGAAAGTTATTTTATTTCACCTTTTTGCATGAAAACTTGTTTAGTTAGGACTAGGATTAAAGGTTCAAAATTATTTTCATTTTCACGAATTCATGTTCTAACACAGCTGTGGGCAAACTACGGCCTGCGGGCTGGATCTGGACCGTTTGAAATGAATAAAACTTAAAAAAAAAAAAAAAGACCATACCCTTTTATGTAATGATGTTTACTTTGAATTTATATTAGTTCACACAAACACTCCATCCATGCTTTTGTTCTGGCCCTCCAGTCTAGTTTAAGAACCCATTGTGGCCCTTGAGTCAAAAAGTTTGCCCACCCCTGTTCTAACATCTAGTATTATTGATGAGAAGTTTGGTGTGAATCTTATTCTTGTTCCTTTTTATGTAATCTCTGACAGCTTTTGTTCTTTTTTCCTTATCTTTGTGATTATAAAATTTACCCAGGATATAAGTAGGTGAGTATCTTTTTCATTCATTCTCTTTGGCATGAGATAGCCCCTTGTATTTGTAAAGGTGTGTCTCTGGGAATTTTTCTTCTATTATTTCTTTCATTTTTTTCCCTTTATAATCTCTATCATCTCTTTTTCTGTAACACTTATGGAAAACAGTTCCCCAGTTAAATACCCTGACAGTTATCCTGGAGCCATTCCAGCTACTTGCATCTATTGCTTGTGAGCTTAAAGTGATCTCCCACATATATGTTAACCTTAGTTTTAGTACAATCTCTTTTTGATATTTTAGGGATTCCCTAACATTTATGGTCTCATGATGGTAATTTTCTTCTTTATAAGTATTGATTTCCATTTATTATTTTCCTATAAAACATATTTTTATGTATTTTGTAATGATGTGGGACAGACGAAGTTGGAGATGTATTTCCTTAATCTGCTATCTTGAGCAAAAACTCCACATTTATTTTTATCTTATTGTAGAGTATCTGATTTATGTTGTCTCATGACCTTTGGATAATTGGGCAGGATAAAAATACATAAACATAAATAAGCATTGTAGAAGTTATCCAAATATTATCTGTTCAGTTTCATACAAGCATTTACCACAAACCCCTGAAATTATGAAAGCAGCTACTCATTTTATTTTGCAGACCATTTGGGGGCTTCTTTCCTAAATCATAGGGATTTCAAAGGCAGAAATATGGTGGTCTCCTCATGGTCAAAGTTTATTTTAGTTTCTTCAGATCCACAAGTGGGAAAAAGGTAGGCTGTAAAACTAACCTATCAAGAGACTATGAGTATTTGTTTAATTGCTCTATTACTTGGGCCTGAACAAGTAATAGAGCAATGTTTCTCAATATATGAATAAAAAAAGTACTTCATGTCCAATGAATAGGTGTCACTTATGCCCTCAGGCTTCTCCTTTTCTACTCTTATATGAATGCCAGAATGAAATTTTGACCAGTGGAATACTATGAATACAGTCTCAAAGACAGACATGTTTGAAATCTTCTAACTGACCTTTCTTCAAAGAGAACATACAGAAGGTCAATAGACATATGAAAAGATGCTCAATGTTACTAATTGTCAGATAAATGCAAATTAAAACCACAATGAGATATCACCTCACACCTGTTAGAATGACTATCAGCAATAAATCCACAAATGACAAGTCCTGGCGAGGATGTGAGGAAAAGGGAAACCTAGTGCACTTTTGGTGGGAATGCAGATTAGTGCATGACTATGGAAAACATTATTTAGTTTCTTCAAAAGATTAAAAATGGGGCAAGGATTGGGTGGAGGCAGACAAAGGGGGGGAAATGAAACATCTGTAATACTTTCAACAATTAAATGAATGAATGAATGAATTAATTAATTAATTAATAAATAAATAAATGCAGTAGGTCCTCGGGTTACGTCGGAGATCTGTTCCTACAGCGTGACATAACGTGATTTTCGCTGTAAGTCGGAACCCACCTACATAAGCACCTCCGTCACTCACATGGAACACATACACAGCAGTAATGAAGTGAAACAGTAAAAAAAAATGAAAAGAAAGATAACAATTCCTGACCTTCTGGTAAATAAATAATAAAAAACATAAAGCACATATGTACACTCATCAAAATGACAGAACATTTTTTTTAAATAAATAAATGGGAGATGGCGATATAACCAGGAAATAATGTACGTCGAGTCCGACGTAACTCGGGGACTGTCTGTAAAACAAACAAAACGACCTGCCTTATGACCCAGGGATTCCACTTCTGAAGAAACCCAAAAGCCAATTCGAATGAATATATGCACCCCTATTTTTATTGCAGCCTTATTTATAATATTCAAGATATGGAAACAGCCCATGTGCCCATCAATGGACAGTAGATTAAAAAGCAGTAATAGACCATAAAAAATAATGAAATCTTACCAATTGGGACATCATGAATGGGCCTAGAACAGGGGTGGGCAAACTTTTTGACTCGAGGGCCACAGTGGGTTCTTAAACTGGACTGGAGGGCCAGAACAAAAGCATGGATGGAGTGTTTGTGTGAACTAATATAAATTCAAAGTAAACATCATTACATAAAAGGGTATGGTCTTTTTTTTTTTTTTTTAGTTTTATTCATTTCAAATGGGCCGGATCCGGCCCGCTGGCCGTAGTTTGCCCACGGCTGGCCTAGAAGATATTATGCTAAGTGAAATAAGTCAGTCAGAGAAAGACAACTACCACATGATTTCACTTATATTCAAAAATCCAAAATTGGCCCTAACCAGTTTGGCTCAGTGGATAGACCGTCAGTCTGCAGACTGAAGGGTCCTAGGTTCGATTCTGGTCAAGGGCATGTGCCTTGGTTGTGGGTGCATCCCCAGTGGGGGGTGTGCAGGGGGCAGCTGATCGATGTTTCTCTCTCATCAATGTTTCTGACTCTTTATCCTTTTCCCTTCCCCTCTGTAAAAAATCAATAAAATATATTTTTTTTTAAAAAACATCCAAAACTGAAGCATATTCATAGATATAGGGAGAGAACTGGTAATTGCCAGAGTGGAGGGTAGGGGGTTGGGACACTAGGTTAAAAAGGTGAAGGGATTAAGAAGTATAAATTTGTAGCTACAAAATAGTCATGGGGAAGTAAGTAAAGCATAGGAAATATAGTAAATAATATTGTGATAATTATGTATGACACCAGTTGGGGTACTAGAAATATCAAGGGGACACCAAGTAAAGTATATGATTGTCTACCTTCTAAGCTGTACACCTGAAATTAATATATAATAAAGAAAAATGATTATATGATACCTCTATCTATTGATTTATGGACCTCCCATTTGTGCATAAACTATATTTTTATTCTATCACACACCTCACAAAATGAGCAGTACCAATTAACAACTGTTGTAACAGTCTCTCTCCTCCCAGAGGAGATTTCTTCTCCTTTATGCTTGACAGATTCAGTGCCTTAACCCTGCAGCCCATCTCTTATGCATTTATTGTTGGCTGTGGTCATTTTTACAGGACTGTACTCATAACTTTTGTATTCATATTTTTAAAGAGTAAGGTATTATATTAAGCCAATGAATTAATGCAGTATTTAGATTAAAAACATTCATTTTTGGCTGCATTTTGCCATATTTCAGCCAAGTATACATATATTTATGGAATGTAAATTAGACTTTTCCTTTGCTTTTTGATGATTTTCTGTTAATTCATTTTTTCCTTTGATTTTTTTCAGGTTACCTACTGTCTGGACATTTTTAACTCTTGAGAACTGGGGTAACGTATGCTCTAAGGAGCAGCATATAATCCCACAGATGGGACAGGTGATCTTGTTCAAGGACAACAATCCATTAGGAGTTATCATAGTATGTGTGATAGGCATGGAGGGAGGGGACTGAATCCTGTAAATAAGGATACCATCATGGCTAATATTTAATAGAGGAACAACTAACTTTATACTTTAACTAGGGGACCAGTGCATGAATTCATGCACCTTGAAAGGAACTGTGGACTGCAAGGCTGAGATGGGAACAGAGGCAGGTCTTTGTCCCTCATGCTGCAGCCCCTGGTCCCCTGTCTGCCGGCAGCCCTGATCCCATTGCCGCCGCTCCCATGCACTGACAATGCTGGACTTGCTTGCACCCACTGACAGCACAGAGCAATTGGGTCCCACGTCAGCAGCAGGTGTGAGCTGTGGCTGCTGCCCTGATTGCCCCTCAGGAGCAGGGGGAGTGGAGAAGCCCTCAGGGGCAATCAGGGCCAGCAGCCACTCCTCGCACCCACTGATGGTGCCAAGTGATCAGGACTGATGCTGGGCGCCAGGAGTGGATCTGAGCAGTTGCTCTGGCATCAGCTGCTGGTGTGAGCATGGCTGGCGCTGGCAGCAGGTGTAAGTGCCAAGGGAGACCAGGGTGCGTGGGAGAAAAGAATTTTCAGTAACCACCAGAGGCTCGCCTCAATGACAATGACCGGCATCCCTCCTTGGTCTGGTGCCCCAGCTCACCTGCTCCACCATCCCTCCATGGCTGACACCCTCCATGTTCCACACCCTGCCACCTGCTGCCGATGCCCACCATGTTCCGCACGTGCCCCCTGGTGGTCAGGGCACATCATAGCAACCGGTTGTTCAGTTCTGCAGTTTGGTCTATTTGCATATTAGGAATATATATATATATATATATATATATATATATATATATATATATAATCTAGAAAGGGTTGTATTGTTCCTGTGCACCCTTATATTTATAGATTGAAAACTGGAGAGTGAAATGTGTCTTGCCTGGAAAATGTTAGAATAAATTTGTAACAAAAGAAATATGTCTAAGGAGGCTTTTCTTTTCTTTTGAGCCTTAAATAAACTAAAGACCTGCCCTTTCTTAGATGTATTGTGTCCAGGTTTTCCCTTTAAAAAAAAGAGTTAAAATTGGAGACCTCCACCTCAAATAGCAAAGGTCTCTTATATTGAGTCATGTGTATGTGGGATCAGGTTTCTTTTCTTGCAAACAGGATTCAGTTAGAAACTAGCCTCAACCCGTCACTCATCCCTACCCTGCCCTAATCTCAAAATGGAACTGAACACAAGGAAACATTTCAAAGTGTCAAATCCTAAGTGTACTGTTCCTATCCCTGGACCACAAAAAATGGAATATTTCTAATACTATTTAAAACTAAGGTACCTCAAACTGGCTTGGATCTGTCATTGGTAGACCTAAATATATGGAGAATAGTATAAGTTAAAATTTAAAAGAAAATTTTACATAGGGACTGTTTTGGTTTTTGACTTTCATCTATATGAAGCTGACTAAAAACAATCTACATTGTAAACTAAATAGCAAATTTTATTCAGCAGGATGCAGGAAAGACAGACCTACTGTAAATGGAATCTACAAATCCTTCATGTGTGGTTGTGTGTGTGTGTGTGTGTCTGTGTGTGTGTGTGTGTGTGTATCAGGGTGTGATACGTGCATGAGAGGCCTAGTGTGATGTGTATTAAATCTTTTGCAATCATGTTGAGTTAACAACAAGATAACATATCATGTAAAAGTCTTCGATTTCAGCAGAAGCTAATTATACAGTAGACTGGAGACTCAGTGCATGGATTTGTGCACCGGTTGGGGTCCCCTCAGCCTGGACTGCACCCTCTCACAATCCGGGACCCCTCAGGGGATGTCAGACTGCCAGTTTTGGCCTGATCCCTGCAGGGATGTAGCAGTAAGTGAAGTGGCAGGCGGCCAGGGAGGAGCCCGAGCCGGGCTTGGCATTCAGCGCTACTAAACGCTCACCACTTACTCCTAACCATTTGCCAATCACTCCTAACTGCTCACTGCTCACTCCCTACCTCTTGCCACTTGCTCCTTACTGCTCTCCGCTTGCTCCTTAACACTGCTGTGGAGGTGGGAGAGGCTCCCGCCACCACCCCTGCATTTGCCAGCCATGAGCCCGGCTTCTGGCTGAGCAGCGCTCCTGCTGTGGGAGTGCACTGACCATCAGGGGGCAGCTCCTGCACTGAGTGTCTGCCCTCTGGTAATCATTGCACGTCATAGCGACCAGTTGTTCCGGTCATTCTGTTACAATGGTTGCTTAGGCTTTTATATGTATAGATTGTCTAAGGCTACTCTGTCTTACCATCTTTTTTGCAAACTTCACATTTTAAACCCTTTCCAAACAACACAAAGACTGCATCTATACAGCACTTACTGCCATGCAAAAAACATTCTCATGAGGAGTTTCCTGAGGGACACTATTGGCTACCTCCTGACTGCCCCACCTCCCACATATACATCAGACATCATGGTTACCACTTCATGTTGTCAGCATCTGGAAGGCATAAGAATATTATCCAAGATGAAAGAAGCCTTGGGGGTTTGATGTGATAACTGAATTGCTAAGTGAATTTGCCTGTTTAATTCAAGTGACTAAGATGTAGTTGCAATAAACATACAGGGGTGGGCAAAAGTAAGTTTACAGTTGTTTGTATGGAAAAAGACATGCAGGTTATAATTATTACAATAGCTTTATTAACTCCAAAGAATGTCATTCACAACTGTAGATGTACTTTTGCCCACCCCTGTATTTGTCTGCTGAGTCAGACTTTGTTCTCTGATTCACATTGCTCTTGGTGACTTCAGCATGGCTATGTGTGTTCTTGAGAACAGAAATCTGTTCTTGTTTCTGATTTTTATTAATCTGCCTTCAAAAGCTTGAATTTCATATTCAGGGCCTAGAAATCTTAACAAGAGAAGTAAAAAAGGCAGTAGAAATATAAATGCATGATTTTATTGTACAGAACAAAAAGATTCATGTTGAAAACAAGCAAAAATTGGATCCTATTTGAAAGTAAATTTGCAACATTATGTAGCAGCTGCCTGTGAATGTCTATGGGGAATTAAGTTTTTCCAAGTTCCAAATTAAAAGGGGTTGTTTGGATAAAGAAATATTTGAAGAAAAACAAACCTGAACTGCCATAAATCTGAGACAAAAATATTCAGTGCGATAATGAGAGACATTTGGAAGTAATAGCATTGTATGCCTCCTGAATGATTGCTTGATTTTAAGGAAGCAATCTTTTCTTTTTCTCAATGAAAACCTTTTGAACTTTCAGAAATCCATTCATTTGTGTTGATCCAATTTTTCAAGGCTCAAAAGGCTGTCTGGGTGATATCGACATGTGTTTCTAAGCATCCTATATAATAAAGAGGTAATATGCAAATTGACCCTCACTCCATCACACCATCACAGGATGGCTGTGCCCACAGTGGAGGCGGGGTTCCAGCAACACAAGATGGCTGTGCCCACAGAGGAGGTGGGGTTCCCATAAGGAGCGATCAGCAGGGACCTGAGGCTGCATGGCACCAGGCTGGGGCGGGGGACCTGAGGCTGCACCCCCTGCCTGGCAGGGCTTGACGTGGGACCTCAGGCTGCACACCTCCCGTCCAGCAGGACTTGACAGAGGACCTCAGGCCATGCCCCCCGCCTGGCTGGGCTTGATGGCAGACCTCAGGCTGTGCCCCTGGTGCTGGGCTGGGGGACCTGAGGCCTTGCTCCTCACCTGGCACTGGGCCAGGGCCCTGAGGCTGTGCCCCCCATTCGGCGGGGTTGATGGGGGTGGGGCCAGCTGGGTCTGGATCTTGCCCAATGGAGGTGGGGCCGGCCGGGTCTGGGTCTCGTGCAATTTTGAAGTGCACGCAGGTGGGTGGGGACTTGACTCTGGGTCCTGAGGCATGCCCCGACTCTGATAGGAGAAAGATTTTCATATACATTTTACTAATTTTCTTTCATCTCTGATACTTCTATTATAGAGAAAGGGCAAATAGCAATATTAAAATATTTCCTCTAATTAATTCCCTTTTAATGTGCACAAATGCACTGGACCACTAGTATATTATATGTCATAACCAGATTATTGTTCTCCTGATCCTTCTTCACTGTTTCTTCCTCACTGTTGAGCCATCACATTGTGGGTTTCCACCTTGGGTCACCCTAGAAGGTCTCCATGTATCAGCATGGCTGGAATCTGTCATTTAAAAAAATTAATTTTTTAATTTTTTAAATTTCTTTATTAAGTTATTGCATATGTGTCCTTATCCCCACATTACCCCCCACCCCCTCACTCATGCCCTCACCCCCCTGTTGTCTGTGTCCACTGGTTAGGCCTATATGCTTGCATATAAGTCCTTTGGTTGATCTCTCCCCTTAACCCCCACACTCCTCTACCTTCCCTCTGAGGTTTGACAGTCTGGAATCTGTCATTTTTTAAAAAATATATATTTTATTGATTTTTGACAGAGAGGAAGGGAGAGAGATAGAGAGAAACATCGATGAGAGAGAAACATCAATCAGCTGCCTCCTGCACATCCCCCACTGAGGAAGTGCCTGCAACCCAGGTACATTCCCTTGACCAGAATCGAACCTGGGACCTTTCAGTCCACAGGCCGACGCTCTATCCGCTGAGCCAAAGCGGCTTTGGCTGGAATCTGTCATTTTTGACTGGCCCTTGTTTTGAAGCTCATGTTCTGGTGTTAGGGTAGTTGCTACCTGTTGACCTTTCTGGTATAGTTCCTGTTATAGACTTCTTGTTTAGTTTTTAGAGCCTTTTGGTTGATTAGACAAAGTGATTAAATTTCCAGGATATGTTCACTTACATTTAATGATCTTAGACATTAATTTTAATGCTCTTTAACTGACTTGGCCTGATAAGGTGTTAAATGAACTAAATGGATAGAAAACAGCTCAGGGACCTCAAACAGGCTCCCCTCCCCAAACTTGGGTGGGGAGTTTCTAAACCAGAGACCTTCAGGGGAGAAGTCATCAATATATTCTCTATCTCATCTTACTGCTAGGAGTCTTCTGGTTACTTGGCTTATGACAAGGTGTGAATGAGTGATGGCATAATGTGAAATGGCAAACAGATTTCCAAATGTGCAAGCTTCAATTATAGTGAATTCCCTAGAAATTATCCAGAGAGACATTTCATTTTTTAAGATAAATCTGATTTAACTATTAAAAAACAAAGGCAATTCCTCCAAAGCAAAGGAATTCCATACATAGCTATTTCTATTCATGGCCAACCCCAAAGGAAGCAACAGAGTGTTTAAGCTCCAAAATGGCACAGTTTTTGTGACTTGCCTTTCAGAATCAAGTATTTCACAATCAGTTCAAATATCTTGGCTGGTTGTACCTGAAAACCCCATTTCAAGGGGAAAATATCAATTGACCCTTCATATATGGCATAAGGGAAAAATGATTTCTAATATCTGTGGTAGCTCTGCTGTCAATAGTTCTCATTAGAGTGACATCAATAGATATAAAAATGCATGTTAAAAATCAAGATCATCAGAAAAATATTTTAATTGTAATTTAATGACAGTTGAATCATTGTCACATATGATCAAGTAATGAGGTCTGTGTGATTCAGCTAATGACATCTTTGCTAATCTGAAAAATATTACAAAAGAATTCCCAGATAATTATGATGGACTAGCATTCGCTTGATAGGAAAAACTGTTTTCAGAAAAGTTAATAGAGATAAACACTCTTTTAAAATTACAATCTGTTTGATTTTATATAAGCACGTTTTAAGGTTCCTAAAAAGTACATGCCAAATAAAATTACATTTGTTTTTCTATCTTTAAAATATAAAAACTGTTTTATTTTATTTTTTCTTTTTTATTGAATTTATTGGGGTGACACTGGTTAATAAAATTACATAGGTTTCAGGTGTACAATTCTATAATACATCATCACACTATATTGTGTGTTCATCACCCCAAGTCAAATCCCCTACCATCACCATTTATCCCCCTATAACCTCCTCCACCTTCCCCTCCCCCTCCCTCTGTCAATCACCACACTGTTGTATGTGTCCATGAGGTTTTTCTCTTTTTTGCTCAGTCCCTCCACCCCCACCCCCAGCCAACCTTCCCCCACTGCCACCTGACAGCGGTCAGCACACACTCTATCTATGAGTCTGTCCCTATTTTGCTTGTTAGTTAATTTTGTTCATTAGATTCCACATCTGACTGAAATCATATAGTATTTGTCTCTCTCTGAATGGCTTATTTCACTTAGTATAATGCTCTCCAGGTCCATTGATGCTGTCCAAAGGGTAAGATTTCCTTCTTTTTTACAGCTGAGTAGTATTCCATTGTGTAAATGTACCACAGCTTTATTATCCACTCATCTACTGATAGACACTTGGGCTGCTTCCAAATTTTGGCTATTGTAAATAATGCTGAAATAAAAATAAGGGTGCATATATTCTGTTGAATTAGTGTTTTGGGTTTGTTCAGATAAATTACCAGGAATGGAATCTCTGGGTAATAAGAAGGTCCATTTTTATGTTGAGGAAACTCCATACTGTTTTCCACAGTGACAGCACCAATCTTCATTCCCACCAAAAGTGCACTAGGTTTCCCTTTTCCCCACATCCTCACCTACACTTGTCATTTGTGGATTTATTGTTGATAGCCATTCTGACAGGTGTGAGGTGATAACTCATTGTGGTTTTTATGTGCATTTCTCTGACATTTAGTGACGCTGAACATATTTTCATATGTCTATTGGACTTCTGTATGTCCTCTTTGGAAAAGGTCTTCCAGATCCTCTGCCATTTTTTAAATTGGATTGTTTGTTTATTTAGTGTTGAGTGGTATAAGTTTTTTAAAATAAATTTTGAATATTAACCCCTTATCAGATGTCTCATAAGTAAATGTGTTCTCCCATTTAGGAGGTTTTTCTCTTTGTATTTTTGATGGTTTCCTTTGCTGTGCAAAAACTTTTTAGTTTGACATAATCAAACTATGAGAAATATCAGAACATTTAATGCCTACATTTTCTTCTAGGATTTTTATTGTTTTGAGTCTAAAATTTAAGTCTTTAATTCATTTTGAGTTATTCTTATGTATGGTATAAGAAGGTGATCTAGCTTTATTTTATTTTTGCATGTATCTGTCCAATATTTTCAGCACCATTTATTAAATAGACTATATTTACCCCATTTTTGTTTTGGCCTCCTTTGTCAAATATACATAGGCTATGGAGGTTCCAGTTTATTTCTTGGCTCTCTATTCTATCCCATTGATCTATATGTCTGTTTTTATGTCAAAACCATGCTGATTTTATTACTAGGACCTTAAAGTATAATTTGATATGAGGTAGTGTGATTCCTCCAACTTTGTTCTTCTTTCTCACAGTTGCTATGGCTATTCAGGGTCTTTTGTGGCTCCATTTACATTTTTGGATTATTTGTTCTAGTTCTGTGAAATATGCCATTGGTGTCTTGATAGGAATAGAGTTGAATCTATACATTGCTTTAAGTGCTATGGTCATTTTAATGATGTTAACTCTTCCTATCCATAAGCACAGTGTATGATTCCAGTTATTTGTATTTTCTTTGATTTATTTCTTCAGTGTCTGCTAAATTTCTGAGTATAGGTCTTTTATATCCTTTGAATCAATTGTGAATGGATTTTTTTTTTTTTTTTTTAGTTTCCCTTTCTGATAGTGCATTACTGGTGTATAAAAATGCAACTGATTTCTGGGTATTAATTTTGTATGCTGCTATTAATGAATTCACTTTTCAGTTCTTAATGCCCTTGGGTTTTTTGGTAGAGTTCTTATGGTTCTCTATATACTGTATCATGTCATCTGCAAATAATCAGAGCTTTATTTCTTCCATTTCAACTTGGATTCCTTTTATTTCTTTCTCTTTTCTGATTATTGTGGTTAGGACTTTCAGTAATATCCTATCAATATAATAAAAGCTTAATATGCTAAGTGTCTGGTCGTCTGGTCATCCATTCAACCAATCAAAGCATAATATGCTAATGATATGCTAAGGCCACTCAACCACTTGCTATGATGTGCACTGACCACCAGGGGGCAGACACGCCGACTGGTAGGTTAGCTTGCTGCTGGGTTCTGGCTGACTGGAACTGAGTGAGATGGGCCAACATGCTCTGGAGCCCTCCCATGTCCTTTCCTGGTCCCAATCATGCACCACTGGGTTCCCTCGGCCTGGCCTGAGTCCTCTCACAATCTGGTACCCCTCAGTGGATGTTGGAGAGCCAGTTTTGGCCAGATCCTGCAGGCCAGGCTGAGGGACCCCACTGGTGCATGAATTCGTGCACCAGGCCTCTAGTCCTGTCTAATAAAAGAGAAACATGGTAATTGGCATATGACCGCTATACTTCCCATTGGCTAATCAGGGCAATATGAAAATTAACTGCCAGCCAAGATGGTGGCCGGCAGCCAGGCAGCTTGAAACTAACATGAGGCTTGCTTGCTTCAGTGACGGAGGACTCCAACGTTCCCCGCCTGCGGCTGCAGGCCTCTGAGCTGCAACTCTAAGCAACTATGTAACAAATATAGAAGCTAAACAAAACCCCAGAAACCTGCTTTAGTCCCAGTCTTCAGCTAGCAGAATCACAACATTGTAAGCAAAGGCCAGAAACCTTTCAGCAGCGGAGGCCTAAGAGCTGGAGCCAAGCCTCAAAGCTAAAGCTGGCCAAGAATTTAAAAAAAAGAAAGAAAGAAAGGAGCAGTTGGGAGCTTCAGTCACACGCCAGCCTGAAAACAGCCATCAGCCCCTCACCCAGACTGGCCAGGCACCCCAGTGGGGACCCCCACCCTGAAGGGTGTGTGACCAGCTGCAAACAGCCATCATCCCCTCACCCAGGCTGGCCAGGGACCCCAGTGGGGACCCCCACCCTGATCCAGGACACCCTTCAGGGCAAACCAGACAGCCCCCACCCATGCACCAGGCCTCTACCCTATATAGTAAAAGGGTAATATGCCTCCCAGCACCGGGATCAGCGGAGCCGCGAGGCCTCCCAGCACCGGGATCAGCGTGACAGAGGGCAGCGCCCAAACGCCCTGATCACCCTGCAGCTCTGTGTGTGACAGGGGGCGGGGCCACAACCTCCTTATCCACCCTGCTCTGTTCGTGACAGGGGAAGGCACCCCAACCCCCTGATCAGCCCTGCTCTGTGCCTGATAGGGAGGAGCTCCCCAACCCTCTGATCGTCCTGTGGTTCTGTGTGTGACAGGGTGTGGTGCCCAAACCCCCTGATGGACCCTGCTCTGTGTGTGACGGGGTAGAGCCATAACCTCCCCATCGGCCCTGCCCTGAGTGTGAATGAGAGTGGCGGCGCCCCAACCCCCTGATGGGCCCTGCTCTGTTCTTGACAGGGGGCAGCGCCCCAACCCCCTGATCAGCCCTGCTCTGTGCATGACAGGGTACAGAGCACCAACCCCCCTGATGGGCCCTGCTCTGTGAGTACAGGGGGCAGTGCCCCAACCCCCTGATGGGCCCTGCTCTGTGCGTGACAAGGGGTGGCGCCGCAACGTCCCCATCGACCCTGCCTTGAGTATGACAGGGGACGGTGCCCCAACCCCCGAATTGGCCCTACCCTGAGCATGACTGAGGGTGGCATCACAACCTCCCGATCGCCCTGCTCTGTCCATGACAGGGGGCGGCGCCCCAACTCCCCAATCAGCCCTGCTCTGAGCCCGACCAAGGGCTGCACCTAGGGATTGGGCCTGCCCTCTGCCACCCGGGAGCAGGCCTACACCAGCAGGGCGCTATCTCCTGAGGGGTCCCAGACTGCGAGAGGGCATAGGCCGGGCTGAGGGACCCCCCCGAGTGCACAAATTTTTGTGCACCGGGCCTCTAGTCTATATATATAAAAGGCTAAGGGGCCGACCGTCCATCCGTCCAACCATCCAACCTACCGATCGGCTGATATATATGACACACACTGGCAATTTAAAAATAAATGTTGACTGACACATGCATGATACATATAAAGCTCTCACTGGCTCCAATCACACAAGTGTGTTTTGATCTGTCATTGTCAATCGTGAATTTGGTTGACACTTCTATTATAGAGAAAGGGCAAATAGTGATCTTAAAATATTTCCTCTAACAAATTTCCTCTCAATGTACACAAATCTGTGCACCAGGACACTAGTGTTGAATAAGAGTGGTGAAAGCAGACATCCCTGTTTTCTTCCTGATCTTAAGAGAAACACTTTTAGTTTTTCCCCACTGAGCAAAATGTTAGCTGTGGGTTTGTTATATATGGCCTTTTTCTGCATCTATTGATATGATCATGTGATTTTTGTATTACTCATTTTGTTTATGTGGCATATCACGTAGATTGATTTGCAAATATTGTACCAGTCTTGCATCCCAGGATTAAATCCCACTTGATCATGGTGTATGATCTTTTTAATGTATTGCTGGAGCCAGTTTGCTAATATTTTTTTGAAGATTTTAACATCTATGTTCACCCGGGATATTGGCCTACAATTTTCTTTCTTTGTAGAGTCTATCTGGTTTTGGAATTAGGATAATGTTGGCTTCCTAAAATGAGTGTGGCAATGGTCCCTCCTCTTGAATTTTTTGGAATAGTTTGAGAAGCCTAGCTGTTAGTTCTTCTTTGAATGTTTGGTAAAATTCACCTGTGAAGCCATCTTGTTCAAGACTTTTGTTTGTTGGGAGTATAAAGTCACCAATAATAAAGATGACAAAGTAGCAGTTCCTATTCATTGAGAACTTACTAAGTTTCTATAATAACATATCAATGCATGTTTTCTCTTAATTGTCACAACAGACATTCAAGGTAGGCATTATTTTTTTTTCCATGTTAGAAGGGGAAAATGAGAAAAATGAAGGAACTCATCTGCAATCACATTGCCAGATTGCCCAGTTCTCACTCTATTATTCCAGGCTGTCATTTCACTTGTGCTCTTTGTCATAGTGTGGCTAAGAAGAGGCCAGCCTTACAGTTAAAAACCATATGTTCGCTTCCTTCTTACTGCTGTGTGTCTTGCCTTCCATACCGATAGCCTTCCAGAAGTTTCACCCCTTCATGATCTGACTTTTTGGCAAAATTAATCTTCCCTGGAGGGGAAACTGGTGGTTAAAAGGGGAGAAAAGTTTGATAATATTCTATTTCTTGACCTGGTTAGAGTTCCATGGGTGTGTTCACTTTGAAAATACATTGTGTTTTTTTATACATTTCTGTATGTGTACTGTATTTTTTATTTAACACTTTAAAAATTTTTATTGAATTTATGGGGGTGACATTGGTAAATAAAATGATATGAGTTTTAGGTGTACAATTCTATAATACATCTTCCGTATATTGTATTGTGTGTTCACCACCACAAATCAAGTCTCCTTACAACATCATGTATCCCCCCATTATCCTCTTCTACCTTCACAACCCCTCCTTTCCCTCTGGTAATCACCAAACTGTTGTCTGTGTCTCTGAGGTTTTTTTCATTGGTTAATGCCTTCACTTTTTTACCCAGAAGCCCAACCCCCATCCCCTCTGACAGCTGTCCATCTGTTCTCTGTATCTATGTTTCTGTTTCTATTTTGTTTGTTAGTTTACTTTGTTCATTAGATTCCACATATAAGTGAAGTCATATGGTACTTGTCTTTCTCTTACCTGGAGAATAGTATGTTAAGATCCAATGACAAAGTAGTGGGAGACTAGATGGAATTACTGGAACAGCATGCTACATGGACAAGTGATCCACATGTATATCAATCTGGAACCCTTGGTCTGTTGAGCACTGTCTTATTTAGATGATTGAACTAAATTACCCAGTCACCCCAAAGTGGCACTATCACAAATTGTTTTATTGCATTAAATCTGGATGATTGGTTCCCATCTCTGGGTACTCTGGTCATATCTATGAGAAACGCCTTATGATTTGCATGAACTTGCTTCTTCAGGATACTTCTGAGCTTATCTCACTTAGAAAAAGGCATAAACAATCTGCTCCATTCATTTACCCTAGGATAGAAGTCAAGTAAAAGTTTCTGGCAAGAGTAGGGGTGTTTATCTTCTCACTCTCCATTTCCCAAATGTGATAGAAAAATATAATGATTTTTTCTGACCTCATGGAATGTCCAGACACGTGAGCAAATGGGTGGTTGTGACTGACCTTCTGCTGTTGGTTGAATACTTCATATGTGCTTAGCAAATGTTTTTTTCTCTTAATTCTGGCCCAGTAAGCACAATTAAGTATATTTCACAGATTAGGAAAATGAAGACTAGAGAAGGAATGTTGTTTGCCAAGGACATATAAATTGAAGGTGGCAGAACACAGATTGAAACTTAATGTTTTCACTATCTTATGGTATCTATACAACCAAATCACTTAGGAGGAGATAAATAGATGAATTGAGCCAAAAAACTGCTTATCATCAAATTAAAATCTGCCTCTCCTTGTCAAAAATAATTTTCAACCATAGTTTTAAAAATGTTGACCAGCAGAAATTTATAAAGACTTGGAATTGGAGGAGCAAACCTTGGTTTGACTTCTGACTCTGCCACAAACTGTTATTTCATCGTTCTACGCTTCAGTTTCTTTATCTGTAGGATAGGTATAGTGAAGCTTATCTATGTCACAGAGTTGTTAAGATCATATGAATTAAGATATATGAAAATTAAAAAATGTTATGTGTATAAGAAGAAATTATTCTAATACAGGCCAAACAAGGAGATAGTACAACTTAGGTGAAGAGCAAGTATTTTGGAGGGTCAAAGGAGTAAATAATCACTTCTGGCTTTGGGAAACAGAAGACTTCATTGGAGAATTGACCTTTAAACTGAGTCTTGAAGGATGAGTAAGATTTGGATATGTAGTCATGGGGTGTGAAAAATGGAAAGAATAGTTTAAGCAAGGACCCAAGGCTTGGAAAGTCTGCTATGCATATCGGGAACAGCAAGTAGCTTAATTTGGGGAGAAGATAGGATATATGAAGGGAAGTAGTAGCAAATATTGGCATGGAAGTATTACTGATTGTCCTTCTGGAATCTCATGGAAGATGATTTCAAATGCCAGGGCAAAGATGTAGAATTTTCTTGTCAAGCAAATTGAAGCCTTTTAATGTTTTGCAATAGAAGTGGTGAGTAAGAAGGCATGTGATTAAGACTGTGTTTCAGGATAAGCACTCAACCACAGTGTAGTGGGTGGAACAGCACAGGTGCATTGATTGGGTGGAATAGCAGTGATGTGAAAACCCTTAGAGAGATCATTACAGTATCACAACAAGAAGTAATTAAGTGTTGAGTGAGGGCAGCCACAGAGAGTATGAAGCAGATAGAAGAGTCTATAAGACAGAGAAACAACAGGACATGGCAATTGATGAGAGACAGAGAGCAAGGAATAGTAAGGAACCAGAGATTGCTAAAAGCCCAGAGCCCGAGGAACAGACGTGGTGGTGATGGGACAGCAGTCTTTAATACACAAGAGACTTCAGACCCACTGCTAGTGTCTGGAGCACTGAATCTGCTTCTACTAATGTATAAGGACAAAAAAGCAAAAGGTCACTTAAGGGTGGGTTGAATAAAACTACTTGTAAATACAGCTGCTTCATTTTATTTTTATTTATAATAGAGTCTCAACTCCATCTATATAGAGAGTTTCAATAACATATTTACCATTCTACAAATCCTAAGTTCCAGCACTAATAAAATTGTAGCATGTAACATAGCCTACTGCTCTCTGGGGTTTAATATGCTGTGAATACATTTCTGCATCTTTAAATGAACATAATGCATTTACTCAGACCTCTGGCCTTGTCTTGGTTCTGTTGTTAATATGACAGGCCCAGCCAAATGCTATCAGATAAGTATGATTTATACATAAAAGGTATTGTCAGAAATGGTTGAGGGAAAATGCATGAAGGAAAGGGGCATTTCATTTGTCTTCATGGAACTCTTTAAAACCAGTGCGAGTAGCAAGATGACTGTATTCTTCAATAAACCTTTGATAAGGCATTTAGGAAGCTGGCATGGAATGTCTTGATGGGCCATTACTACCTGCTTTGGATGGCAAGTACTTTCATCTACTCCAGAGATATATTAATGAGGCAGGAAAGACATATCTGGAAAATAGAATCATCATTTAACCATGGCTTTTCTTTTTGTTAATCACCCTCTCTTTCTTTTTCCCATTTCAAAAGTTGGTTTTGGCAGAATGAAGCCTGCTGGAGTTTTAGAAATAAGAAACATGGGCTATTGGCTCCCACTGGGTTGCCATACTTTCTTAAAACACATGCAGGGTGCAGGCATTTTGATGTTTGCTCTTGGGCAGCTTTTCCAAGGTACTGTCCTCCCTCCAACTTCCCCTTTTTGCTGGTCTTCAAAGGGGAAATGAGGAATCAGTGGCTACATTTAGCAGTTGAAATAGAAACAATGGCTTTTCAAAGCATTGCCACAGAGGTGTAGGTTTGGAAGGCTGTTCCAGTGGCATTTCTGAGAGCAAGGAGATTTCAGCAGTGCATGGCAAGTTGATTCGTTCAATAGAGCTTTGCTAGCATTTAGTAGACTTGCAACTCCAAGCTTTTGCATTTATTTTATCTTAAAGGTGGCAAGAAAAGAAATCAGGAGCATTCTTCAGATGCAAGCCACTGGGCATCCTGCCTATCTTCTGCACAAAAGCCTGTGTTAATCTGTAAAAAATTTATTTATGTCGCTGTCAGTTATGTGCTCCTGTGGAGGAAGGGAGCAGGCCCCATCAAGATGAAGGGCTGTTCCTCACTCTTCATTCATATGAGGAACTTAGCAAAAGAATTGCTCTGGTTTTCTTCCTTGCTCCCTTCCTCTGGGAAAGACAGATCTGTGGTGTGTTAAAGATAGTATTTGCTTAATGATGCACTTAATGAAAGTCCTTGATCAATGATAATTTGTGGGTTTCTAGTAGGGGAGGCTTGAAAAATACAATCATTTAATTAGTAACTATTTTCTCAGGCAACGGGGGAGGGGCAGTCAATGCTTCAGGTTTAGTAATCCACAAGAATATGACAGAAAGGTATGGTTGGATAAATTCTAGATAGAAAAAAGCTGTGGAAGAATCTGGGAGGAGTGTAAACTAATGTGATAATTGTCAAAAGTGGAGATGGAGAATGGCAGGAGTGAGTGATGGGCAAGAGTGTAAAAGATGGATTAAATGAAATGAGAGGTGAAATAAAAAGTGCATTGAGCATCAAGGGCATACTTGCTGAAATCAACAAATTGGGAGACCGAAAAGGAAAAAGTACAATATGGAGATGGAACCAGAGGTATGGATACATGGAACAGATTGGTGGGTGCTAGCGGGGATGGTGGTAGGGGTGACTGGATAAATAAGTTGAAGGGATTAGCTAAAGAACATATATGCATATCCCATGGACATGGACAAGTGTGGTGAAAGTCAAGGGAAGGGGAGGTGGAGTAGGTGGAGGTGGACAAAGGTGGTCGAAAATGGGGGAAGTCTGCAATAATGTCAACATTAAAAATTTTAATAAAAATGTTCTCATCACAAGAAATAAATTAAATTGTTTGTAGGGGAAGATACTGAAACAAGATAAATGGTTAAATAATCAGCCACTTGGCATGTAAGAGGCAGTGATTCAATCAGTAATTCTATCAGGGAGGAGACCTGCTGTAGCAAGGAGAGAGCACTACAGTAGAAATCCCTCTTCTCCAATCCTAGAAGAAGGAGGAGGGGGCGTAAAGGGGTGACCAAATGGTCAGTGGAGTCTGACCCTGCCCTGCCTGCCACTCCTACAAGCCAAATAGAGCATCCTCTACTTAAATTTCACAGACCATTTAGCTCAACAGATAATCACTATTCCTTTTCTCATATCACCTCTACAATTGAGTATATGTTCTCCTCAGTCTAGAATACTACATTAACTTTGCATTCTGCAGTTTAAAATAAAAAAATCAGTAGACTTTCTCCCCTTTTAAAATATTCAGTTATAATATTAAGAGTGCCCTTTCAAATTGGACATACCCCAAGAATCTGACAAAACCCCATGTTGGTGAATGTAGCCCCCACTTCCTACAGTGAGTCACTGACCTAGTGTATCTCTGAATAGATAGTGAGAGCCAATTAACATGAAACATTACAAGCAGATTCATAGAGCTATTAATACCCTAGTGTCTTTTTGAAGATGGAAAAACTGAGACCAAGAGAGGTGAACTGATTTGTTTAAAGTCATACTTATAAAGGCTGTGTCAGGTTTAGTATATAATAGCTTTTGAGCCCCAATTTGCTATGTCTGCCTTATTTCATTACTTTATATTTCAACTTGGGCAGGCCTGAAATATGCCTAGGCTTGATCTAGAAATAAAAAGTCAGTTTTAGTTAGGCAAAAATAATTTTGTTACCCTAATTCTAAAGGAAAGTGTCTCATCTGTACAGTGCCTAGCACTTAGCACAGAAACTGGCACATCTTAAGAGTGCAGAAGACATTTGTCAAATAATTAAATGAATAAAAAAGCAATCATGGAAAGCTACCTAGTTTAATACATAGCTCATGGTGCCCCCATTCTTGTGTGAGCCTATTCAAGGTGATCTATTCAAGAAAAGCAATGATGTGGTCCTTGTGAGAATCAAACATATAAAAATGATTTGTAAACAGGGAAATACAAATATTATTTAGAAGAGCTCTATGAATTTGTTTGACGAGAAGCCCAGAGAACAGAAATAAATAAAGCCCCCCCCTAAAAACATGGAATTATACAAAATCCTTTCTCCACTGTGAGCTACTCTCAAGTAAAATCCTAGTGTACATAGCTTTATTTCTGCATACCTGACCAGAAACAAATCTCAGCGTGAGTATACGTGAGTCGTTCCTGATAGAGGTGAGAAATAGAAAGGAGAGGAGAGTGGATGATCAAGCAGGAGTGGCAAAATGAAGCTGAAGAAGGAAACTCTGCAACGTGACAGTTAAAACTACAACAAAAATAAAATGTAAAGCAAATTTTAAAGACACATTTAAAAGTCACAAAGCCTCACATCTTGATTACACCATGCATAGCATTTAATAATTAAAAAAACAATTTCTGTCCTCTTTAAAATAAAAAGCAAAAGCAGGAGAAAAGAGCCTTTGTGGAATTAGGCAAATAAGGAGAATAGACAAGCATGCTTACCTATAAATAAATTGGAGTAAGTTTTGAATAGGTTATATTTCTTCCTTTAGCACAGACATATTTATATAATTACACATATACCTATATTATCACACTCATCTGTGGCATTTACAACTCAAGCGTGCAATAATTACACTTTGGGTGTCTACAAAACAGGTGATGGATTTGCATACATAAAAACTAGGAACACTGGTTTGATGAAGAACTGAAGTTAAGATATGCTTTGTGCTGGGTGTCTTCGAGCTTAGGAGAGACCCAGGAGGAGTCAATCACATGACTCTAATATAGTTCTTAAATGGGGAATCAGACATAAAAAAATAAATTTGCCTTTTTCTTCATATCATGTGTAACAAATGTAGAAAACTCTCATTGGCAAATGCCTGGAGAGTAAGATCCAGGGGACCTTTTAGTTAGTACATTAGACAATTTTCATGTCTCTCATTTGTGATGTATAAACTCTTGTTGAAGTTTTTATTTAGTGATCTGTCTTTTTTATAAAAAATACTAGAGGCCCGGTGCATGACATTCATGCACTGGGGGTGGGGCGCTCCCTCAGCCCAGCCTGCACCCTCTTGCAGTCTGGGACACCTCGGGGGATGTCTGCCTGCTGACTTAGGCCCACTCCTGCCACTGCTGCTGTGCTCACCAGCCATGAGCCTGGCTTCAGGCTGAGCAGCGCTCCTGTGGGAGTGCACTGACCACCAGGGGGCAGCTCCTGCATTGAGTGTCTGCCCCCTGGTGGTCAGTGTGAAACATAGCAACCAGTCATTCCTCTGTTTGGTCAATTTGCATATTAGCCTTTTATTATATAGGATATATATATATATATATATATATATATATATATATATATATATTACAGAGAGGAAGGGAGAGGGAGAGAGAGAGAGAGAGAGAGAGAGAGAGAGAGAGAGAGAGAGAGAAACATTAGTGATGAGAGGGAATCATTGATCAGCTGCCTACTGCACATCCCCTATGGGGGATTGAGCCTGCAACCCAGGCATGTGCCCTTGACCGAAATCAAACCCGTGACTCTTCAGTCTGCAGGCCAACAATCGATCCATTGAGCCAAACCGGCTAGGGCTTAAAATATATTTTTTATTGATTTCAGAGAGGAAGGGAAAAGGGATAGAGAGAAAGAAACTTTAATGATGAAAGAGAATCATTAATCGACTTCCTCCTGTACCCCCATACTGGGGAATGAGCCTGCAACCTTGGCATGTGCCTTGGCCAGGAATCAAACTGTGACCTCCTGGTTCATAGGTCATTGTTCAACCACTGAGCCACACTGGCCAGGCTAATGATCTGTCTTAACTGCTTTATTTTTGTGGAAGTTGAACGTGTTGTTAAGGGTTTTTATTTGCTGCATTTGTTCCTCAAGACTATTTTGGGATAAGTCTTTGAACTGCCACCCTAAAATCAAAACAAAAACAAATATCACCATAATAAGCTGTTGATAAAATAAAGTCTAATTTAAGTTTGATAAATCAATGCTGGGGCATGACTACAATAGGACATAATTTGTTATATATTAATAGTTTTGAATTGATGGACACAGTAAGGTGATGGTTTTGAAGCAAGACTTAAAGAGTAGTAATCATATAAAAAGCCTGATGAATGACCTATCATTTCAAGAAAGGAGTCATTACTCTGATGAGGGTTAGTTGCATGTTCTTTTTGCTCAATAAATGAATTTTCTTTTTTTTTAATATATTTTTTTGATTTTTTACAGAGAGGAAGGGAGAGAGATAGAGAGTTAGAAACATCGATGAGAGAGAAACATCGATCAGCTGCCTCCTGCACATCTCCTACTGGGGATGTGCCCGCAACCCAGGTACATGCCCTTGACCAGAATCGAACCTGGGACCTTTCAGTCCGCAAGCCGACGCTCTATCCACTGAGCCAAACCGGTTTCGGCAATAAATGAATTTTCATGAAGTCCCTGAAACAATCAAAAAGTTATATACAATTTTCATCTTCCTGAATAAGAAGGAATAGTAAGATCATGTCCTTAATCCACTTAAGCTGTGTACCTGTAGATGGTTTCAGTTCTCAAGTGGCAGAACTGAAGCTGAGGGTGTCTAGTTCCAGGTTAGATGGAGTAGACACACTCCCTCCCCCACCCCCCGCAACCCCACCAATCTCTCCTATTGACTGCGGCTATCAAATTTAGACAAAATGCATGAAGCAGTTCTTTGAAGACTTTGAAAAGTAAATAGTAGATTGAAGAGAAAGACCAGAATTTTAAGTACTCCAATTTTTTCCCCCTCCTGTATCTCCAGTTCTGGGCTCAAGGTAGCCTGGAACCCAGAGAGAGCTCTAGGAAAAAACTTCTACTTCTTGCTTGAGAAGCAGAAAACTGTGTACCTAACACTCAGATAGAGTAGGGGAAATCTCCCATTTACTTTTTTCTTTTCCTCATTTTTTTTCACTTCACCATCCTGACAATCTCACGGTGGTAGTAGTGGCAATAACAATGAAGGCAACAGGGCTCCTAGATGGCTAAAACTCTAAGAAAAGGGAAACTTCTTCTCTGATTAGAGGGGCTAGTATCAAAGGAATCCCACAAATGGAGGAGAAAGAATGCAATGCAGGTAAAATTTGAGGAAACAATGACTGAAAAATTCCCATATTTAGCAAAGAACATAAACCTATAGTTCTGAGAAATTCATTGAAATCAAACAGCCTCAACCCAAAGAAATGCATACATCATAATAAAACTACTAAAACTATAAAGAAAAAACACTAGTCCTGGCCGGTTGTTCAGTGTTTACAGCATCAGCTTGGCTGATCAAAGGGTCATGGGTTCAATCCCAGGTCAAGGGCATGTACCGTGGTTGGGTGTTCGATCCCTGGCCCTGGTTGAAGTGTGTGTGGGAGACAACCAGTCAATGTGTCTCTCTTGCACTGATGTTTCTCTCCCCTTCCTCTCTCTCTTTCACAGTCTCTGAAAATCAATGGAAAGAATATCATCTGGTAAGGATTATAAAAAAATGAAAAGAAAAAACCCTGAATGCAGCCAGAAAAATAGCAACACAATATTTATAAACAAGAACTTGATTGAGTGTGGGTCTTTCATTATATGGAAACAGCTCCATCATGGCACCCCGGCTGCCTTGCATGTATCCATATTTACTATCTACCAAAGCTAAACCATAATTTGACCTAATCTTTGGGGGATCATCCTGTTATTCTCTCAAAACATGGTAAAATAGGCAATCTTGTGAGGAGCTATCACTTGCCTCCTTATCTTGCAAGAGGCTGTCAGATCCTCATCTCCCTACCAGTACTGTTCACCTTACTTCCTCCCTTTGAGATACAAGTGCAGACAATATAAATTTTTTACTACAGTATAGAATTGACCCTTCCTTTAGTAATTCCTGCTCATGTTGTTCATCATTTGGCCAATCAAGTTTGCGTAAGAATGCAGAGAGCTGACATTAAGCTGATCTTGCTTATGCTTTCTAAGTAATCAACTGTCTAATTCCATTTAGGCTTGCCACCTCCTTACTAGCTAAATCTGTGGAAGTGTAATAAGCCAAACTAGCAGCTGCTAATATGCTGCTGCTCAGGGAATATTTGAATTCATCAGAAATCTTTTAGGTCAGAAGGAAAATGCAAAACATTTTTAAAGTGCTAAAAGAAAATTACTGTCAACAAAGAATTCTGGGTGGAAATATCCTTCAAGAAGGAAACTAAAATAAAGACATTTTTATATGAAGGAAAACAAAGACAACTTATTGTCAATATAATTTCTCCAAAGATTTATGATATCAGGAAAAAACTTGGAACATCAGGAATGAAAGAAGAGCCATATAAACGGTTAATATTTGGTTAATTATAATAGACTTTCTTCTCATGTTGAGTTCTTAAAATATATTTAAACATTGAAATCAAAAGTGATAACATTGATTGGGTTTTAATTGACAAAGATGTAATACATAACACAATTACAACATAAAATGTGGGAGGGTGAAGAACCCAATATGGTGGTAAGATTACTATATTCCTTTGAAGTGGTTATATATCAATTCTAAGTAGACTGTAAAATATTAAATATATACATTGTAATCACTAAAGCAACAAATAATAAAAAGAACTAGTCAAAGATATATAATAAAAATATAATAGATAAAATAACATGCATTACTAATATTCAGATAACCCTAAAGGAGGCAAAAAGTGGAAAATATGGATGAAAAATAGGGAAAATGTATAGAAAAAAATAATAAATTGTAGATCCAAATTTAAACATATCAGCAATTACATTAAATGCAAATGATTTAAACACACCAATTAAAATATAGAGATTATCAAAATAAATTAAAAACACATAGGACCCAAATATAGGTTACATATAAGAAATTTACATTAAATTAATTATGTAATTGGATTAAAAATAAAGGTATGTAAAAAGATATACCATTAATCATTAGCCCAATAAAAGCTGGAATGGAGAAATGAATTTCACACAAATTAAAATTCAGAACAAGGAAGATTATCACAGTTGATGAGGACCATTATATAATGGTAAAAGGATTAATTCACCAAAAATAAATAACAATACAAAATGTGTATGCACCAGCAACAGCAATTTATCATATATAATAAAAGCTAATATGAAAATTGACTGAATGGCCTAATGACCAGATCATTATGATGCACACTGACCACCAGGGGGCAGGTGCTCAATACAGGAGCTGCCCCCTGGTGGTCAGTGCGCTCCCACAGAGGTAGCGCCGCTCAACCAGAAGCCAGGCTCATGGCTGGCTGGTGAGTGCAGCAGCGGTGGCAGGAGTCTCTCCCGCCTCAGCAGCAGCACTAAGGATGTCTATCAGCTTAAGCCATCAGTGGGACATCCCCTGAGAGCTCCTGGACTGCAAAAGGGGGCAGGCCGGGCTGAGGGACCCCCGCCCTGAGTGCATGAATTTTGTGCATTGGGCCTCTAGTAATATATAAAGCAGAAACTAACAGAACTGAAAATAAAAATAGATAAATCCACAAGTGTGACTATGCACTTCAACGCTCCTCTCTCAGTTATTGATAGAATTAGTACACAAAAATAATCCAGGATATAGAATAACTGAACAACACCATCCACCAAGAGGAATTCACTGACATTTATGGAATAATCCAGCCAACAACAGCAGCCATAGATAATATATAAACAACATGCAAACCAATGGGCATATCTTATCTCTGTTCCAATAAAACTGTATTTACAAAAATAGGTGGTGGTTCAGTTTCAGCTTGTATGCCATAGTTTGCTAATCCCTGGTATAGACAAGAGATGGCACCAAATTATTTTTGACAAAGGTGCAAAAACAATTCAATGGAAGTAGGATAGCCTTTCCAACAAATGGTACCTGAGCAATTGGACATACACAGACAAAACAAAAAAATTTGACCTAAATTTCATACTTTATACAAAATAACTGAAAATGTATAATAAATCTAAATGTAAAAGCTAAAATAGCAAGACTGAAAAAAAAATTGACCTGAATTTAGGCAAAGCCTTCTTAGACATGACACCAAAAACATGATCTATAAAAGAAAAAAAATAAGAAATCAGACTTCTTCAAAATTAAACATTTTTGCTCTTTTTTGCTCTTCCAATGACACTATCAAGATAATGAAAAAAGTCACAGGTTGGATGAAAATATTTGTAAACCAGGTATCTCACAAAAGATTTGTATACAGAATATATATATATATGTATATATATATATATATATATATATATTTCTCAAAATTCAACATCAAGGAAACAACAACACAATTTTTAAAAAGTAGGCAAAATACTTCAACAGACATATCATTGAAGATATACAAATGGAAAATCAGAACATGAAAAGATATTTAACATCATTAGGCATCAGTGAAATGTAAATAAAACAATAATGAGATACAATTAAAAACCTAGTAAATGTCTAAAATAAAAAAAAATATTGACGATATGAAGTGCTGACAAAGGTACAGAAAAACTGGAACTCTTACACATTGCTAGTGAGTATGAAAAATAGTAGAGCCACTCTGAAAAACAGGCAATTTCTTATTTACAAAGCAAAACATATACTTACCATATGATTCAGTAATCACCTTTCCCTGGAAAAATGAAGTTATGTTCACACAAAAAACTGCATATGCATGTTTATAGATCTATTCATAATCACCTGACTAATCAACTAGAAATGTAATCGAAGTAGAAACAACCCAAATCTTCTTCAATGGATTAAACATATTGTAGTAAATCCATGCATTCATCTAATTGTGGATGAATCTCAAAGGCATTGCAGACAGAGAAGCCTTTCTCAAAAGGTTATATACTATATGATTTCATTTATAGGACAATCTTGAAAAGAAAAATCAGTAATGATAGAGAAGAGATGAGTGATTGCCAGGGGTTAGGTTGGGGGGAGAGTGTCATTATAAAGGGGTGGCAGTGGTGGTGGGAGTTAGGGGTAATAGAATTGTTCTGTAACCTGATTGTGGTTTTTTGCATTTGTTAAAATTAATAAAATTATACACCCCCAAAATTTGATTTTACTTTTTGTTCACTTAAAAAATAAAATAAGTTTCTGAATAAGCAGTGATAACTAGTTCTTACAATTCAACCTAGAAAACAATGTAGTGTTATTAAGATAAGCTTTGCAGAAAATATGATTTTAATTGTTTTTATGTGTTAGTAAGCAGTTTCCACATTCTTACTTTTAAAAAATAAAATAACCATGACCTTTGGGGCAGTTTTAATAAAATTTGAAAAGATTTTGCAAAAAGAAAAAAAAAGTAATTGCATCTGAGGAAGGTTAAGTGACTTGTCCAGGGTCACATGCTCAAGAAAATGTCCCTGTCATAAACTGTGACTCCAGATCCCATTTTCCGTCCCAGTGCCCCTAAATACAGCCTTGACAATGTATTCCGCTGAACTACTCTGTTAAAGCACTTTCATGGTAGTGATTACTCACTGCTCAGAGGAGAAAAAAAATCTCTTAGAGATAATTTTAGAACAAATTAATAATATCAACAATAATAATTACTAATATGCATTGCTATTTTTAAGACAAACTATATGTTGCTATAAACCAGACCTAAAATGTGAATTTCTCTACTAGTGAAAATCTTAATTAAAATGATGCATTTTAATATACTATTGCTACATGATATAAATTATTTCTCAGTGTCTCCACTTTTTGTTTTCTCCCATTTAATAATCATTGCTGTGAAGTGTTAAGGAAGAAGTAAATTGGTAATTAATAAAGGCTTGACCAGGTGGTTATACTGCTTCTAAAAGATCAGTAGTGTAATAATTTCTTAACTAGGGGCCCGGTGCACCAATTTGTGCATAGGTGGAATCCCTGGGGGGGGGGCATGGGGAATGGACCCCAGGTCGTGCCCACAGCCTCAAAGCCCTGCAGCCCCACCTGGCACCCCGCCTTGGCCTGGCACTGCTCCCTCACCTGCTCCACCATCCCACCTGCAGGGCGATCTATCAGGGCTGGGACCCCCCACCCAGCTTCTTCAGTGCCTGAGAGCTGGGCGGTTGCCCCGCCCCCCACTGCTGCCACTGGTCGCTGTCTGTGGTGCGATCAGCAGGGTGAGTGGGCCCCCGCCTTGGCCTGGTGCTGCCTGCTCTTCTGCTTCACCATCCCGCCATGGTGCCACTCTCATTGGGGCCCATTGGGGCCGGCAGCACCTCCACTGCTGCCTGCTTTCAGCACCGTGTTGCTGATGCCTGCCATGTTCTGCGCCCTCCCCCCCACAACCCCCCCACCCCCGGTGGTCAGAACATGTCATAGTGAGCGGTCGAACTTCTGGTCAAACTCTCAGTCAAACAACTGCCCGAGGGGACATTTTGCACATTAGGCTTTTATTATATAGAATTATTATACTCTGTAAGAGGTTTTTATTTTTTAAAGGGAGATATTGACCCCCTTTTTGAAAGTATATTTTATTGATTTCAGAGAGGAAGGGAGAGAGAGAGATAGAAACATCAATGATGAGAGAGAATCATTGATCAGCTGTCTCCTGCAAGCCAGGCACTGGGGAACAAGCCTGCAACTCAGCCTTGTGCCCTGACCAGGAATCCAACCTTGACCTCCTGGTTCATAGGTCAATACTCAACCACTGAGCAACACAGGCTGGGCTGTAAGGTTTTTTAAATACATGATGATATATTTTCTTTTTCTAGTTCTAGCACCTTATAGCTCCTGGCACTAGGTTTAATTTCAAATAATAATTAATGCGATGAGGTGTCTCTCTACATAATATTCCTCTTGTTTTAGTCCCTTAAGTAACCATCCTGTCACATTTTCTATGCAAACACAGCAGTGGTGCATGCAGTTTCAACAATGGTGTTGGAGGAGGCTCTCAGAATACCTTGGAACATTTTTTTGAATTAACATTTTAGTCCTAAAAGCAGAATTTTCCATATGCCTTTCAAGGAAGCAGATGAAAGCTGCATAATTGCTCTGTTTTCATGAAGGTGAATGAACCAATGAAACACTGAACATGTCAGACAATAGAAAAAAAAAAATAAGCTTGTCTTCCTTGGGAGTGCTAGTGTCTCTGAAAGGATACTAAATGCACACTTAGATACAGAGTACCTGCCATCTCCTTAAAAACCACACACTTAAGGGGATAAATATCTTCTCTGTCCCAATAAGATATGTGTTTGATTAAGGCAAATAATTCAATGTAAATGCTGGCCAATCAAAGGCAGAGTCAGCTTGTCTAGTATAGATCTGTCAGTCTTGTCTGTTTGCTTATTCAGGTTTCTTTGGCAAACGCACTGGCCTCTCTTTGGTATGCTACGTAGTTTTAAACTTTGCTGAAATCTTGAAATGAAGTCACAGGCTTTGAATGACTCTGTGAAAGTCTATAAGCATTCCCCAATTTAACAATGCATTTTATTCCAAAAGTATGTTTGTAAGTCAGTTGTTAGGAACTTGAGAAGCATTTTTCCCATGGAAACAATGTTTCAAATGGTGAGAAGGTTCCCAAGCCAGTCCACAAAAGCCTATTTAACAGAATATGACTGGACTACAGGACCCATAGCACTAGGCAGCTCACTGCCATTAATATCATTGTTTCTATGGGAAAATGTGTTCCAGGGGTTAATTGTGGATGCCAAGAGGAATTCCCCAGCCATATCTAGACTCTGGTAGCTGGAGTTTAGATTCCAGGGCCCTCTTTTCTTCAGTTTTGTGAGGTGGAAAGGTGGAAATTAAAGTCCTGAGGAAATCAACGAAAGGAGCATGGGAGGTCCAGTGGATTGGCAAGAAAATTATGTTAGGGATAAGGTGGCCAGATGAGCAAATAAAGATATTGGATGCCTAATTAAAATTGACTTTCAGGTAGACAATGAATACTTTTTATAAAAATACTAGGAGCCCAGTGCACGAATTCATGCACCTTAAAAGGAACTATGGGCTTCGAGGCTGCAGTGGGCATATTCCTCCACGCACATGCCTGACCCCTCCTGCTATGGCCCCTGGTCCCCTCTCTGCTAGAAGCCCTGCTCCCACCACCACGGTTCCCATGTGCTGATGGCACTGGCCCCACTTGCACCCACTGATGGCTCAGAGCAGGTGCAATTGAGGCTGGCACCAGCAGTGGTTGTGAGTGGCGGCTCCAGCGCTGGTTGTGGTTGCAAGTGGGGCCAGCACCAGCAGCAGGAACAAGCGGGGCCATCGCCGGCAGCAGGTGTAAGAGGCAGCTGCTGGCCTTCATCGCCCCTCAGAAGCAGGGAAAGGTGGAGAAGCCCTGAGGGGTTATCAGGGCTGGCAGCTGTCACTCACACCCATTGACGGTGCTGAGCGATTTGAGCCAGTGCCGGACACCAGCAGCAGGTGCGAGCGCTGGGCAGGACTGCAGCATGCAGGAGCAAAGAATTTTCAGTAACAACCAAAAGCTGGCCCGATGACAGCAACCAGTGCTTGCCTTGGTCTGGTGCCCCCAATCACCTGCTCCACCATCCCACCATGGCCGACGCCTGCCATGTCCCACACGTGTACCCTGGTGGTCATCATATGTCATAGTGACCAGTTGTTCGGTTGTTTGGTTGTTCCTCCATTTGGTCTATTTGCATATTAGGGTTTTATATATATAGATATTTTTATTGATTTCAGAGAGAAAGGGAGAAGCAAGAGAGAGAAACATCAATGATGAGAGAGAATTAAGGATCAGCTGCCTTCTGCATGCCCCTACTGGGGATTGAAACTACAACCCAGGCATGTGCCCTGACTGGTAATCGAATCATGACCTCCTGGTTCACAGGTTGATGCTCAACCACTGAGGCACGCTGGCTAGGCAATACATTTTTGTATATGTCCCATGCAATAATAGGGACATACACACACACAAAAATATTTGTTATTTATCTGAAATTCCAATTTAAACTTAGTCCTATACTTTATCTTACAATCCTGGGTAAGGATCACTAGCTTGGTGGGTTGTCATAGAACAGAAAGTCAGAGGTTTAAGAAGAAAGGATGAAATCCTCATAGGTCAGGGAATACCTCTTCAGGGAAGCAGCAGAATTCTCCTGCTCCATATATGAGAACATTTCAGATAAGTCAATTTGATGGCCTTTAGCTCAAGAATGCTTTTGATTTGAGCTCTTTCAGTTGAAAATCTAAAGAATAGTACATATTTCATTCCCTTCTTAAAAGAGTGGATATAAGTTCATCTTAATGATTTAAGAGACATTATGAGCTTCTGTGCTTTAATCTCCTGATATATAAATGATGATAATAATATTAGCTCCTCTGTTTTGTTATTAAATCGGTTAATATGTGTAAAGTTTAGAAAGGCATTGGCTTATAGTGTTTTAGAAATGTTTATTATTGTTGTTATTTTTTGTCTTCTATTTTACCTATGCTATAAAGAACAATGAGCTCTGTGGAATTTCTTGTCCCAACACTGCATAGCTCCAGATAAGTTTTTCCTTCTCTCTCTCTCTTTCTCATTAGCTGTTGCTTTTTACTTTGTCTACATACCTCAGTGCTTCTAAGCTGGTGCCTTATCTACATTAATAAAAGTTGAAGATGCTAATTGACCGTACCTTTGCTACACCCTAAGCCACATCCACCAGCCAATCAGAGCGACTATATGCAAATTAACCCAACCAAGATGTAGTCCCATTTGTTTATTTTCTCTTTAGTTTCCATTGCCCTAGGAGCATTATCAGAGGAGAAATTCCTTTGGCATATGTTTGAGATTTCACTGCCTGTGGATTCCTCTAGTATTTTTATGGTTTCCCATCTAAAAACAGGAACAAGATAGGGATGCCCCCTCTCACCACTCCTGTTCAACATAGTACTGGAAGTACTAGCCATTGCGATCAGACAAGAAGAAGAACAAATAAAAGGCATCCAAATTGGAAAAGAAGGAGTAAAACTGTCCTTATTTGCAGATGACATGATACTGTACATAGAGAACCCTAAAGACTCCATCAAAAAATTATTAGACTTAATAAATGAATTTGGCAATGTAGCAGGATAGAAAATTAATGCCAATAAATCCATGGCATTTCTTTACACCAATAGTGAACTTACAGGAAGTAAAACTAAAAAAGCAATCCCATTTACCATCACATCAAAAAAATTAAGATACCTAGGAGTAAATTTAACTAAGGAGGTAAAAGACTTATATGCGAAAAACTACAGGACACTGAAAAAAAAGATAGAGGAAGACATAAACAGATGGAAGAACATACGGTGTTCATGGATTGGTAGAATCAACATCATCAAAAGGTCTATATTACACAAAGCAATCTATAGATTCAATGCAATCCCCATTAAATTACCAATGGCATATTTCACAGATCTAAAATGAACATTCCAAAAATTCATCTGGAATAAAAAAAAGACCTTGAATAGCTGCAGCAATCCTGAGAAAGAAGAACTAAGTAGGTGGAATCTCAATACCAGATATCAAGCTGTATTACAAAGGCACTGTTCTTAAAACAGCATGGTACTGGCACAAGAACAGACATATAGATCAATGGAATAGAATAGAGAACCCAGAAATCGACCCAAATCACTATGCCCAATTAATATTTGACAAAGGAGTCAAGAGCATACAGTGGAGTCAAGACAGTCTCTTCAATAAATGGTGTTGGGAAAATTGGACAGATACATGCACAAAGATGAAACTAGACCACCAACTCACACCATACACAAAAATAAACTCAAAATGGATAAAAGGCACTAACATTTGGAGTTATTTGTTATACTGCAACTGCATTTGCTTTATCGCTACACTGGCTATATCTATCCATCTATCCATCCTTTTATTCATCCATCAATCCATTTTATTTGTTTTTTATAGCTACACTAGAGGCCTGGTGCACAAAAATTTGTGCACTCGGGGGGGGGGGGGGTCCCTCAGCCCGGCCTGTGCCCTCTCACAGTCTGGGACCCCTTGGGGGATGTCCACCTGCTGGCTGAGGCCCGCTCCCCTGGGTAATGGGCCTAAACTGGCAGTCAGACATCCCCCTGGCAACCCAGAAGCCCTCGGGGGATATCTACTTGCCAGCAGGGAGCAGGCCTAAGCTGCAGTTGGACATCCTGAGTGCTGCTGAGGAGGCAGGAGAGGCTCCCGCCACCACCACTGTTCTGGCAGCCGTCAGCCTGGCTTGTGACTGAGCAGAGGTCCCCCTGTGGGAGTGCACTGACCATCAGGGGGCAGCTCCTGTATTGAGCGTCTGCCCCCTGGTGGTTATTGTGTGTCACAGTCACCAGTCATTCCCAGTCATTCTGCTGTTAGGGTCAATTTGCATATTACCCTTTTACTATATAGGATAGAGGCCTGGTGCATGGGTTGGGGCAGGCTGGTTTTCCCAGAAGGGTGTCCCGGATCAGGTTGGGGATCCCTCTGGGGTGCCTGGCCAACTTGGGTGAGGAGCTGAGGGCCGTTTTCAGGCTGGCCGCACCCCTTCAGGGTGGGGGTCCCTACTGGGGTGCCTGGCCAGCCTGGGTAAGGGGCTGATGGCTGTTTGTAGGCTGGACAAGACCCCCAGCGGGGACCCTCATCCCATGGGGGTGTGGCAAGCCTGGGTGAGGGCCTGAGGGCTGTTTTCAGGCTGGCCATACCCCCTTCAGGGTCGAGGTCTGCGCTGGGGTGCCTGGCCAGCCTGGGTGAGGGGCTGAGGGCAGTTTGCAGTCTGGCCAAGCCCCCCAGTGGGGACCCTCACCCCATGAGTGTGTGGCCAGCCTGGGTGAGGGACTGATGGTTGTTTGCAGGCTGGCCATGGCCCCTGGTCACCCAAGCTCCCAGCCCCTCCTTGCCCGCTGGAAGCAGGTATCTGGGATTTATTTATCTTCTATAATTGAAACTTTGTAGCTTGAGCGGAGCCCAGGGCTGGCCAGGGCAGGCGGGAACCTTGGCTTCCTCCATCACTGGTGGCAACCCAAGCCTCCTCCTCATTCCAGCTCTGTGGCCACTGCCATCTCAGTTGTGTTAATTTGCATGCTCACTCCTGTTTGACTGGTGGACGTGGCTTGCGGGTTTAGCAGAGTGGCGGGGTGATGGTTAATTTGCATGTTTCTCTTTTATTAATGTAGATATATTTTTCACTTCTAGATTTATGGCTATGTTCTAGATGCTTAAGGATGCCAGAACCCTGACCTTTGGATAATTAAATCAATAGAGTGTTTGATTCTTTCTAAATTATGAGTCAAATATCAATAATCTCTTAATTGTCTAATAATTTAACCACGCAAATGAGATTATTGCCTCCAAACCATCCTTTCCACTCTGCCTTGTGAATTTATTTATTTATTTATTTTATCTATCTATTTATTGATTGATTTATTCATCTATCAATAGTATATATTAAGGTGTTGTCAACTTCAGAGTTTCAGCCAACATGTTCATTTTTTTTAAAGCTTTTATTTTATTTTTTTTATTATTTTTTTTATTGCTTAAAGTATTTCAAAGGGTATTACATATGTGTCCATTTTATCCCCCCGCCCTAGACAGTCCCCTAGCCTCCCCTGTCCCCCAGTGTCTTATGTCCATTGGTTATGCTTATATGCATGCATACAAGTCCTTCGGTTGATCTCTTACCCCCCTACCTCCTGCCCCCCAACCCTCCCTGGCCTTCCCACTGCAGTTTGACAATCTGTTTGAGGCAGCTCTGCCTCTGTATCTATTATTGTTCAAAAGTTTATAGTGGTCTCTATTATCCATGAATGAGTGAGATCATGTGGTATTTTTCCTTCATTGACTGGCTTATTTCACTTAGCATAATGCTCTTCCAGTAAATTGGGTGGGGCAGTGTCTCAGGGAATCACCAGGGTGGAGCAAACAGCAATGGCTGCCAGTCAGTCATCTCCGCATCTCCTTGTCCCTGCATCCTGTGCCTCCATGCAGTAACAACATGTTCATTTTATCATTCTATTCTAATTTCTATTGCTGCATAACAAACTACCCCATAAAACGAAAACTGTTGATTTATTATACACAAAGATTCTGTGGATTAAAAATTTGTGCAAGGCACTGTGGGGATTATTCCACATTTTCTGGGGCCTCAGCTGGAAAGACTCATACAACCAATGTAACTTGAACAGCTGGGGACTGCAATTACCTAGATGATTCTTCACTCACACATCTGTCATGTATAGTCTGTGATGTCTTCAAATCTAGGCTCAGCTGGCTGTCGAATAGAGCATCTACATGAGGCCTATCAATATGCCTGAAACCTCTTGTAATATGACAGCTGTTTTTTGAAAGGGAGCATTCTGAGATGGAGTTTTCAAATAAAGCAAATGTTTAAAGAGAGATAGTCAGAGTCTATATAGCCTTTTATGACCTAGCCTTGAACAGAGTTACTTCTGCCACACTCTGTCAAAAAAGACATAAGTCCACACACACAAATGGAGGGAGCATAGACCCCCTATATCTTAATGGGGAAAATGTCAAAAATTTTGAAGCCATGTTTTACAAGCACTGTGCATCATAATTTCTCTTAATGATTCTCTGTGCCAGCTGAAGAAGTAGAATATATGAGAAGATGCTGCCAAAATCATTCCCAGACCACTTTCAGATGATCACAGAAAATAATAGTTGACACAGTAAAAAATTTAATTTCCAAACTACAGCTGTTATATGATACTTGAGAAAATTGACAAAAGTAACTGATGACTCATTTACAAATTTGGGAATAAAAAGTAGTTGACATTACAGAGTACGTTGCCATCTCTCTCACTATCTCAACTGCCAAGAAAGCAGCCACTAAAACATAAAACTTCTCCCCTTAATCATATTTCTGTAGGTCCTTAAAGTGTTTATGTATGTAATAATCTCATTATGTCCTTCATTTTTCTTTTTTCAGTTATAAATCTTATCTTTCAGTGGCATGACCCACATCCTCTTATTCAAATAGCCCCTTCAAAAACTTTTCTTGTTGAATAAATACTTGAATACATGAGTGAATAAAAAATAAATGATTGGTCCTTTATATAGCTGAAAAAATACTTAGTGAAAGAAAATTCTTGGATTTGGGGTCTGAAAATAGAAACCTTACATTAGATATGTAGAACAAAATCTGGATTAAGGAGATGACTATGTTATTAGTTTAGTCATCCATCCATCCATCCATCCATCCATCCATCCATCCATCCATCCATCTATCCATCTTCAGCCTATATTTGGAACTTAACTCTAATAGGACAGAAAGGCAGTGGGCAAATACATATCTAATTTATATAAAGGAAATGTATACTAAATATTATGAAGGATAAGACCAGGATGCTCAGAGATAATGTGTAGACCTACTTAAATTAGATGGTCAAAAAGGCTTCTGTAAGGAGAAATATTTAAGCTGGAATTTGAAGGATTGGAATGAAAGAGCCAAGTGAAGAATGGAAGAGAGACAAATAGAGAAAACAATATCATTCCCAGAGGTAGAAAAGGAATTTGTAGTACAGCTGGATTATAATGGACAAAGGATAGTGGTATTAGTGGTATTAGGCTAAGGTAGAAGTTTGGAAGATTTTAAGCAGGGGAGAGATATAATCCACTTTATAGTTTTCAATGAACACTCTTTCTTTTATATGAATAATGAAGTATAACGGGTAAGGGTGAAAGACTTGCTTACCTTTTCACTCTTTAAATGAGGTCTCAACAGAAATAGTTATTTACTGTACTCCAACTTACTGAGAATTTCTTTGTTTAGAGCTTTTGTGTCCCTTTTAAAATTACTTTTAACTTCAAGTTATGAAGACATTCTCCCGTATTACTTTCTGAAAGATATTTTATTTTTTCCATTCACATTTAGCTCTATAACACACTAATTGTCAAAAATCACAAATGTATAAAGTAATTTTTGTGTGTAAATGAAACAGTCCCAATTTTATTTTTTTTCTTAATATATGCCCTATGAACTCAACACCACTTATTAGAAAGGTTATCTTTTCTCTAGAACTCTACAATGAAACCTTTTAAATAAAACAAGTGTCCATATATGCATGAGTCCATTTCTGGGCTTTTCATTTTAACCACTATTTCTCTGTGTTCATGCCACACTGTTTTAATTACTGTAGTTTTAGAACAAGTATTGCTATCCAATATAGCAAATCCTCTCATTTTGTTCTTTTCAATGTATATCATCATATCTATGAATTTTCTGTTTTTGTTATTGTTGTTTATATGCCATCCAGTTTATAGTATTTTTTAATTGTTCAAAGTATTACAAATAGTAGTACATGTGTCTCCTTTTTCCCCCATTGACCTCCCCCCTTGGCACATGCCCTCACCCCCCTAGTGTCTGTGTCCATTGGTTATGCTTATATGTATGCATACAAGTCCTTTGGTTGATTTCTTACCCCCATCCAACCCTCCCCTGCCTTCCTGCTGAAGTTTGACAGTCTGTTCAATGCTTCTTTGTCTCTGTATATATTTTTGTTCATTGGTTTATGATGTTCTTTATATTCTACAAATGAGTGAGATTATGTGATATTTATCTTTCTCTGACTGATTTATTTCACTTAGCTTAATGCTCTCCACGTCCATCCATGCTGGTGCAAATGGTAAGAAGTCCTTCTTTTTTACAGCAGCACAGTATTCCACTGTATAGATGACCACAGTTTTCTAATCCAATCATCTGCTGATGGGCACTTAGGATGTTTCCAAATCTTAGCTATGGAGAATTGTGCTGCTCTGGACATAGGGGTGCATCTATACTTTCTGATTGGTGTTTCTGTTTTCTTGAGATATATTCTTAGAAGTAGGATTTCTGGGTCAAATTGAAGTTCCATTTTTAATTTTTTGAGGAAACTCCATACTGTCTTCCACAGTGGCTGCACCAGTCTGTGTTCCTCTCCAGCGCTTTTTATTTGTTGATGATAGCCATTCTGACAGGTGTGAGATGGTACCTCATTGTCATTTTGATTTGAATTTCTTGGATGATTAGTGACTTTGAGCATATTTTCATATGTCTTTTGGCCTTATGTATGACCTCTTTCAAAAAGTGTCTATTTAGGTCCTTTGCTCATTTTTTGATTGGATTTTGTATCTTCCTTTTGTTAAGTTGTATGAGTTCCCTGTCAATTTTGGAGATTAAACCGTATGGAAGATAAAATTGGCAAATATGTCCTCCCATGCAGTGGGCTTTCTCGTTGTTTTGTTGATGGTTTCTTTTGCTGTGCAGGAGCTTCTCATTTTGATATAGTCCTATTTGTTATTTTCTCCTTAATTTCCATTGCCCTAGGAGCTATATTAGTAAAGACACTGCTATGACAAATGTCTGCTATTTTGCTGCCTATGGCTTCTTCTAGGATTTTTATGGTTGCCCATCATACATTTAAATCCTTTATACATTTTTAGTTTATTTTTGTATATGGTGTAAGTTGGTGGTCTAGTTTCATTTTTTTGCATTATCTGTCCGATTTTCCCAACACTATTTATTGAAGAGACTATCTTGACTGCATTGTATGCTCTTGCTTCCGTTGTCAAATATTAGCAATTCCTATTTTCGACTCCCTCCAGTACTTGGCAACCATCATTTGCCTTTATGCTTCTATGATTTTGGCTGGTTTAGATTCCTCATTATAAGTATAATCATGTTGTAGTTGTCCTTCTGTGATTAGTTGATTTTGCTTACTATAATGTCCTCAAGATACATCTATGTTGTCACATATGAAAGGATTTTATTTTATAAAGATGTATAGTACTTCATTGTATGTGCATGCCATATATATATATATATATTATTATCCATTCATTAGTTGATGGGAATTTTGGTTGTTTCAACCTCTTGGCTATTGTGAAAATCCTCTTTTCAATCCGTTTGGATATATAGATAATATATATCCAAAATTATTGGATCATATGATAATTCTATTTGTAATTTTGGGGGGAACCTCAATACTGTTTTGCATAGTGGGTCTACCAATTTACATTCTTAACAACCATGCACGAGGTTTCCAATTTCTCCATATCCTTGACAACACCTGTTATTTTCTAAATTGTTTTTTGTGTTTTACTTTAATAATGACCATCCTAACAGGTGTGAGATGGGTTATCTTTTTTTTTCATGTTGCATTTTTGCATGTTGCAGGAGTGGGGGCAAGATTCTAGAGGCAGGGAAGACAAAACACAAGTGTGGATCCCACATGATTTGGAGGTTTTGCTTGTATTTGAAAAATGTCTGTGTTTGCTTTTCTGCCTTCTCAGTTAGGAGCATATTTATCTGTAAGAGGAAATATGTTTACTTATTCTTTATTAGAATTTGTTGAATTCCAGAGATTCATGTACTTATGGGAACTGGTCTCTCCAATGAGAGAAAGCTGGGATAAAGGTTGGAACAGCTACTGGTTTGGCCTGCCTCAGAGATTGTTGTCGGATAACTGGTATTTGGCAGGCCTTTAAATGTAATGGCCCTGCTCCAGCTGGTTAGAAAGGGGAATTAGTAGTTCTCAAACCAGTTAACAGATGAGTCATATTACAAGGGACGTAAAGGGACCAAAATGAGCTCTTCCATTTTTTCTTCATCCCAGTACTATATATCAGGTCACCTATTTATTGGTATTTCAGATTTCTCTGTCTTTCCTTTTTTTTTTTTTTTTTTTTTTGTCTTTCCTTTTTAAGTCCATAGGTCCCACAGACAACTCCAACCCCTGGTTTGTAGCATCCCATTCTGTCTGATGCCCTGCTTGAGTGCCAAGACAGGGAATGTTCCCCACACATAGAATGAACTCATAAAGACCTAGGAGTGGAATATAATGAATAACATAAACAGATGAACAAAAGTAGATCCAGAGACAGGGAAACACCGAACAGACCATAACACCTTAGAGGGAAGGCAGGGGAGTGTGGGGGGTGGGGTAAGAGATCAACCAAAGGACTTGTATGCATGCATAATCAATGGACACAGACACTGGGGTGGTGGGGGCTTGTCCTGGGGCGTGGGAGTGGCTGGGGAGGGGTTGATGGGGGAAAAAGGAGACATATGGAATACTTTAAACAATAAAAAAAGAAAAGACAAAAATGAATAATGGAATGAATAGAGCTTTGTAACATCCCTTCAAAAAGTCTCTTCCATTTTTCTTTTGTGATAGATCAACTATATTTCATTAGCAAAACATGCTTAGTTCTTGGTTCCTTGTGAATAAGGCTCTCTGACTATATGTCATAGATGAAGGACTAGGAAGGCTGATTCATCTAGTGCTCCCAGTAGCTAACCCATAGATTAGTACCTAACCCACCACTGCCAAATCCACTATCATGATGCTTCAGCTCTAAACACTTACAGGGGTCAAAATCCATTCTCTTCCAAATTTCACAAGTTCCTGTTCAACCCACTAAAAAATACCATGCTGAAATGTGAGCAAACATGGATGTCCTGGTATGATTTGGAGCTGTTGTGCCAGAAGCCACTTAGGAAGGAGACCCCTCATGCTCATTCTCATCCTCAAATGAATTTTACCAGAGGCTACAGTGCAGAAAGGAACTCCCCCTGGGTAAATTCCTGGCAGGTACAAAATGCTCATTTTAGTGGTTGGGTCACTTTTAACTTGGAGTGACTATAAAAGAAATAGATAGTATGGGTTATGTTCTACATGGCAGGCAAAAGCTTATATTCATAGCTAGCAAGTTAGAAAAAAGAAGGTATAAAAGGAGCAGCTTGTGATGCCCTGAATATACCATCCTCCAGTGCATGTGGTCATCAGTGTTTGAAATCTGCTTTCTCAGATCTCCATAGTTGTTGGAATAGATGGTGAGAAACAGGATTTTCAATAAAGATAGAACATTTAATTGGGCTTCAACTCTACATGAGCAAGACAAGTGAGGTTTCATTTGGGATCCCCCACATCCTCTGCTGCTTTTGGAGTCTGACCAAGATATGTTGTTCATCACCTTTTTCCTATGTTAGAATTTGTGCATGCATGAGGCAAAATTTCCTCCAGATGTTGCTGAATCCTTTACAACTATAAAAAGGTCATAAGGGCCTTTTGATATCCTGACAACTTTGAAAGCCTTTGACAGCCTCTTTCTTCTGACTCAGAAGCATAAGACTCTACAAGGCTCCAGCAGGTCATGGTATCATTTCAGAACTTAGAAATCAAGAGTATTCATGGATTTCAATTCTGGCAGGCACCCATATTGCCTACTTTCAAACAAAGGGGTCATCAACAAGCCTCCCCCCATCTGTAGGGGTGGGAGTGGAGATAGGACCATGACTTTTCAAGACATCCAGTGCATAACTAGAAGAAACAATGTGTCTGGCAGCAGATGAGCACCTTTTCTATTAACATGACCCTTGTTTTTCTGTACTATTTGAAAAGAGAGAAGATGGGGGCTCTAAAGATGTCTACTCCCCCACACTTGGCCAGGGCCCACACACCAGAGCAGCCATAAGTCACCTTTGTGACATCACATGACTTAAGCAGCTGGTTGCCCCACGACCGAGACTCTAGAATTTTGAGGACAGTATATATAGGGCATCACTGCTGTAACCAAAGGCATTTCTGACCCCACTTTTGAAGTGATAGGATCTTGGGTACCAAGTGCTTTTTGATGTAGAGCATCTAAATGGCTAGTCAGAGTATCTATGAGATACACGAAGCCAAGCTGGCCCCATCAGAGGATGGGGAACCACCAGTAATGGCCCAATATGATACATCCACAGAGCCACATGTGGGTCCAAGGGAGGCTTTGGAGAGGCATGGGGACCAGGAAGAGAGCCAAGATCCAAGCCCCCAAGACAACCCACAACCACAGGACCCAAACCAAGGCACCACCAATGTGGAAGGAAACATTCTTCGTGGGTTGTCCTTCCCAAGAAAGCTTTGGAAGATAGTGGAGGATGACACCGTCACATCTGTGCACTGGAATGATGATGGAGACACCCTGATCATCGAGGAAAAACTTTTCAAGAGGGAGATTCTTTGCCGAAGGGGTGAGGAGAAAATATTTGAATCCAACAGCCTGAAGAGTTTCATCCGCTTGCTGAATCTCCATGGATTCAGCAAAATACGCCCAGGCGACTCTTCAGTTTGCTCTCCAGGCAACAAGATGATGGTAAAGTAGAAACCCTCCCATTTCCCATGTTCCCTGTTACTCAAACATCTTCCTAGTGGACCCAGGAGAACGATATACTGAAAGGGCTTCATTTCAGGGTCTAATCCTTTTTTGACATGATACAGTATTTATCAAAAGATGAGAAAGTATAGAATTTCATTTGAAACTATAGCCCCCCCTTAGAGATAACCTGCAGGGATGAGTAAAGACTCTGAGAGGCCAGTTAATGTCAAATAGATATATTTTCTCCCCAAATCACTAAATTAATTATTTTGTTTCAGATCTACCAAAACTGCAATTTCCAGAGAGACAAGCCTTGGCTTCTTGAGAACATCATGAGAAAAGGCAACCGGATGACTCGTGCTTTGCCAGGGACCAGCTCAACCCCTACTAAGAGAAAAAAGAATATGGCTCCCACAAGACGCTCCCCAAGATTTCGCTACAAAGTCCGCAACAATGATGCCGAAGAAAAGGCCCAGAGTGAATCCATGAATGATTGGGAACCCAGTGCAGCAGAGTTTTTCAAGTACTTGGGTCTGCGGCCCACAAACAGGGCCATGGAGGTCCAGTGCCCAAGTAAGGCAGGTGGTCCAAGTGGGGAGGGCAAGCCTGGGAATGTAATGTTTGTACCCCTGGCTACTGCTGGAACTGACGGCACAGGGGATCTGCCTACAAGCCCCCCAAATAACCCACTCCATGGTTCAGTGATGTCGTCATACAATGTCAGTTATTCCACCCCGATGGCTGGCCTTTCAGCCATGGCCCCACTTGAGGACCCTGACAAGGAGGAGGAAGAAGGTCCCTCAAATAACAAGTGTTAACTCAATGAGCAGTTCAAGGACAATGTAGACCGCTAACATCACATTGACAGAAAACAATCTCCTCTTTGTAACCACGAATCCATTTTGGCTTAAATAATGAAAAGCAAAACTAAATAGTAGAAAAATAAACAATCCAATGAGAATTGTGTGTCTGTGTTCTTTTGTTCCTGTGCCATACACCTTATCAGATGAGCCTGAGGAGGCTAGAAATCCTGGCCCAGACAGGCTTTTGTGCCAGTTGTCCTCTTTCATTTTCTCACACTCAGTCAAGGATCTGGCTAAGAAGTCCTAAGGCAAGCCCAGGAAGATCTGGTCCCCTTAGTCTTGCCTACTGGTCAGGGGACAGAACTGCCTGGCTCCTGACCTTGAGGAAATCACCTTATATTAGTCATGAATCTTGAAATAGGAGGGTCTTTACTAAAAGGTCCCCCTATGATGCCAGGAAGTTTCTGATCAGCATCTGAGTATCTCTTGCCCAAGTTCCAGGGGCCTTGCAGAGAGGCCCACTTAGAACCCGGGCCACCCCATCTGCTAAGCGGTGTAAGACAGAGCCAGTCTGGCTCAGAAGATGAGCCATTGTAGTCACTGCCTGGGAGAAAGGCCATTATCCTCACTACTAACAACCATTAGTAACATTGCTAGAAGAGACCCAAAATAAATTAAAGTTTGCCCACACAGGAAAACAAAAAAATTCTACCCATCACATTTACATCAGAGCTATATTTCAGATCTGTTCTCGAGTCATGAGGTAGCTATGTGACATGTCTAACACATGGCCTTGTGAGCCAAGGGGCACTTTTACAGCAGACCAGTTACTTGCCAAGACAGAGAGGTGCTTTGTTTCAAAGTCTGGTGTCCCTTCACAGTGAATGAGGCCATCACTGCTGGTCACTCTTAGGCAATCATTCAGTCACTGCTCCCAGACCTCCCACAAGGTCCCTTGGATGCTCCTGAAGTGTTCTCTGAGTTTGACCAGACAGAGAGGGGAAAAGGTGTAAGGGAGTCCCAAACACTAACCCGTTCTCCTAAAACATTTTTCTTTGTACAACCCAGGAATGAGCAGAAACAAAAAGAGTGATAACAGCAAGATATTTCCTGGCAGCTTTCCCTTTTCCCTAAAGGTCAGAGTCCTTGAGACAATCAATGAGCCCAGAGAGGCATTTCATGCGGACAGTCCCCTATATCTGGGCACAGAAATTTGTGTATGTGAATAGCAGATAGTGGTATTGCTCTCCACGGTGGTGCCAGTTCAGTTGAACCTGACTTCTACATCAGCAGCATGATGGCCCGTTGATGGTCATGATTCAGCTGAATTCTCAGTGACCTTCCTGTGGAGTCCTCCTGCCCCTAGGGGACAGGTGCGGTGGGATGCCTACCTGGAAGATATCCTTTCCCCCTTTCCTGGGTATGGGCTCCAGTAACCACCTGGGGTTTGAAAGTGCCCTTGGGTACTTCTGCTTCAGGTTGGTCAGTACAGCCTGCTTTTCCAGTTTCACAACCTCCACAGGAGCTACGTTTACTGGGCCCGCAAAGATTCCCCCATGTCAAGGAGCCCTGGGAACCACGAGAGAAGCATTGAGACGTTTTTTCCTTCTATAAACCAAAGGCTTCCCATGAGAAAAAAGTTATTCAGAGTTACACCAGAGGCTAAGCTGATTTCACCAAGGGAACACAGAGTGAGCTGTGTCCCTCTGACTGAGCACTTTCGATGTGTCAAACTCTGCTCAGGGAATTCTGGGTGAGGCCCAGGAGAGAGGGAAATGAAGTGGACAGAGCCTGGTCCACTACTGGGCAGGTCCCAGGCCGACTGCTGTGGGCAGCACCTACAGGTCAGAAGGGCCCCGACTGCTGTGGGTAACCCACAGGCAATCAGGTCCTGAAGCAGGGGGTCTCTCGGGGGTGAGGACGACGGAGCTCCAACGCGCTAGGGCGTCTGCATGCACGACTCCAGGGACCAGGTTCATTGACGCAGATCCGTTTTATTGTGGAACTACAGGGGTATATATAGCATGAGGGTACCAATCAGAGGGTGACACATTGCTATAGGCAACCAATGGCTGAAAGGCTGGGGTACTATGCACGTGGCTCTAGGAGTTCGTTCAGGCGGGCGTTGCTACTTCCTGGTGTGCCGAGGAAGCATGTCATGGTGGAGTGTGCTCACACCATTGCATCAGCCGCAGCGCTGACACATACTTCCCGAGCTCTATTACATCTCCCCCTTCCTTTCTAATTAGCGCCAAAGCAAAGGAGTTGTCACTACTCAGAAAGAGATAGAAGGGTGGCCTTATAGACGGGTAAAAGGAGTAGCAAAGGCACGTGCCACTGGAAACTGGGAACACCAACTGGCATGAGAACGCCAGGGTGAGGTATCACAGTCCACAGTCCTTATCTGTGTGCACCCGTGCTATTAGCTGTGATGATAGCACACATTAATAAGAATAACGTTCCTGCTGACGGGTTCCCCTCTGGCGCCATGCCCGCGGCTTGGTCTTGTAGAGCCTTGATGTCACCCCAGGTGATGGGGTGGGCTCGTCGGTGTCTAGGTCGTCTCCACCGTCGGGGCTGGTTCTCTTCTATGGTCAGGTCCTCCATTTCCTCCACGGGGGGGGGGGGGCGATGATGATGATCTACGGCTCATCGCTGGTGGTGTAGGGTTTGACATCACTAGCAGGGATCCACGCGGGACTCCCGTCGCCTTCTGGAAAAATACAAGCAAACTCTCTCCCCTGGGTTAAGAGCTGGTCAGGGCCTTTCCAGGCTCCAGTGAGTGGGTCTCTCCACAAGACCAAAGGAAGAGGTGTTGGTATGTCCCGGAGTCCTCCCCAATGTTTATACATAGGGGTTAATCCATGCTTATCAACATGAAAATAATTGAGGGTAGTTAAGGCTTGGGTTAGCAGTGTATGAGGATTTCTCCCTTTCACTCCCCCTTTTTTCTTTAATCAGTTGGGCCTTGAGTTCCCTGTGTAGTCTTTCAATAATTGCCTGTCCCTGGGGGTTATAGGGGATGCCCATGGTATGCTTGATGTCGTGTGATTTTAAGAAGTCTTGAAATAGAGTGCTGGTGTAGCATGGTCCATTGTCAGTTTTTACCTCCCACAGGAATCCAAGGATGAGAAAGGCAGCCTTGAAGGTGGCAATGCTATGTTTGGCTTTTTCCCCCGTTTGGGCCTGAGCAAACGTAGCTCCTGAGCAAGTATCTATGACTGTGTGGACATATTTCAATTTGCCAAATGCTGGGACATGCGTGACATCCGCTTGCCATATGGCATTGGGCTGTAGTCCTCGGGGATTGGCCCCTCTGGGTTGTAAAGGCCCTAGGGGTAGTAGAGGGCCGCAGGGTCGGCAAGCACGTATGAGGTGCTTGCACTGAGCTAGGGGAAGATGGGGGAAGAGCTTATGGAGAGAGGAGGCTGACATATGAAATTTGGTGTGTAGGAGTCTGGCCTCTTCTATGGCTTGTAGGGTAAGAACTAGCTTGTCTGCTTCTGCGTTGCCTAGGGAAAGTGGGCCTGGTAGGCCAGTATGAGACCGTAAGTGTTGGATATACCAGGGCTGTTTACGGTTCTCTAGGATGTCCTTTAAGAGTTGGAGGCTCCGATCTAGCGGGGTATCTTTAACTCTTAAGGTGGAATACCCTGTATTTTTTTTGCCATATGCACCGTGTAAGCACTATCTGAGAATAAGTTGACTGGACTATTTTGACAGTAGAGAAGGGCATATATTATAGCTCTGAGTTCTCCTACTTGTGCTGAGCCTTGATAAGTATATCTAAGGTAAGTGGGGTTGGTGGAAGTTTTAGGGGACTTTATTATTGCTGCACAGTAATGCTTCCCCATGTCAGTGAAGGCACTGGGTGCCCTTTGAGGGAGCCGTTGACAGTTGGAGGTGGAATGCGGGAGTTGGTGCCCTTTGCAGCAGCCGTTGACAGTTGACAGTGGAATGGAGGAGTTGGTGGTGCCTTTTGCGAATCCCACCGACAGTAACAAAACCATGACGGTTTGGGAGCTGAGCCCAGGGTGGAGGGAGGGATGGAGACACGGCTTCCGGGCGACGGGGCCGGAATGTCAGAGAAGGGGGTAACGGTTTTTCCTCGTGGACCTCAGTGGGTCGAATCCTTTTCAAGACCTTCTCCCAAGTGGAGGGGTCCCAAATGGGGGCCTCGATTAACCACAGATTGGACTATAATAGATACTCCCAATGAGTTTGGAGTTCCTTTTCAGAGACCTTAACTCGCCTGCTCTGCAGTAAGGCATGGAGCGCATGCGCTTGTGGCACTCTCGCCGAAGGGGGAAAGTTTCCCATTTTACTGTAGAGGGTCACTCACCCGTCTAGCCATTCCGGGCATTCCGGGGGCCCCACGTTCAGGTGCCAGATGAAGCAGGGGATCCCTTGGGGGTGAGGACGACGGAGCCCCAACGTGCTAGGGCGTCTGCATGCTCAACTCTGGGGACCAGGTTCATTGACGCAGATCCGTTTTATTGTGGAACTACAGGGGTATATATATAGCATGAGGGGACCAATCAGAGGGAGACACATTGCTATAGGCAACCAATGGCTGAAAGGCTGGGGTACTATGCACGTGGCTCTAGGAGTTCGTTCAGGCGGGCGTTGCTACTTCCTGGTGTGCCGAGGAAGCATGTCATGGTGGAGTGTGCTCACACCATTGCATCAGCCGCAGCGCTGACACATACTTCCCGAGCTCTACTACAAGGTCCCAAGCTCTTCACCAGGTGCAAGGAGCTGGTGTGGGACCTCAACCACTGAGGGGTGAGCGAAAGGGCCCAGGATGCCATGGGCGGTGGGGGTGGGGCAGGTGTGTGAAGTCAGGCAGACAGCCTGAGTCTGGAGGTCACCTGACCCTCTCTGTGTGCTGTGCAGCCTTCTCTGGTCTGTCACTTGTACACACATGTGTACACACATAGACACACATTTGTACACACAGGGAACACCACATTCAGACTTGGACCTGCCTCTTTCTCTCAGATTATCAATGGGAACTGAGGCGTAGAGTTGACAGAAAGGTTACAAGAGAGTTCTTAAGAACATCATGACAACAACTGACATAAGATGCATGAAATGGACAAATTTCTAGAAATATTTCAACTAGGAAAACTGACTAAAAATAAATAGAAAATCTGATTAGATTTATAAGCTGTGAGAGGTTGCATTAGTAACCAAGCGCTTTCCTCAAAGAAAAGCCTTACAGAATGCCTTCACTAGTGAATTGTATGAAATTTTTAAAGAAATAGATCAAGCCCTAGATGGTTTTTCTCAGTGGGTAGAGCATCGGCCTGCAGGCTGAAGAGCCCTGGGTTCGATCCAGGTCAAGTTCATGTACCTCCATTGCAGGCTCCTCCCCGGCCCGGGCTCTGGTTGAGGCAACTACATAGGCTCGCCATCACTGGTCTAGAGTATACTCTAGCAGATGGGTTGAGGGCAGAAAGTTGAGGTAAAATACATGCCTCTTGGCTTTGATATCCTCAATGAGCTAGGAACACAGGAGGGAATAAGGATTATAATGAGGTTTGGGTGAACAGAAGGGCCAGCTTATGTAAAATACCAGACAGCCAGGAATGTCCTTATCAACATCTTCCATAGCTCATGTGTGTGTGTGTGTGTATTAGACAGAGTAAGCATTGCAGGAGCAGGCACTTCTGCCCCATTTACCTTTTCTCCTCAACTCAAAAGATACAGCGGAGAGGAAACTACTTAAACTAGTTGATTGATATTTTTTCACTTTTCAGGTGATTTTATTGGCACTTGTGTGGACAGCCTGATGCCAGGCCTCCAGGCCTTTAATTATAAAGGCAACTAAGTCAGTGTTTTCCTTAATTACACAGGAAATGGAGAGAAGGGGAGTTTTTTCCAACCTGAATTATACAGTCTGAACTGCCCAAATATATGAGACATTGCAAATCCTGGACATGAATGGCAGCCTGGATTTGTCTATGAGTTGTACTGCCTGTATAAACTCACACACTGAAACTGGGTTTAACTGTCCCTCTTTCCCCCTTCTGCTAGCTAATTTGTATGGTAAAATATTTTATTACTTAAACAACTTTTTTGAGGGGCAAATACATTGATTCCCTGAGTTGAAAAATCAATTAATCTGCTCAACATTAGCCGCCTACATTTGTTTTAAATGCCATGGAATCATGATTCCATGAAAGCCTAGTAATTTGACTTAAAAGGTGGTTATGGCATTTCAGCTGAGTTTTGAGTTACCTTCAGTCCATACAATTGCATTGCTGTTTAGTAGACATTTAAATGAAGGTGTTTATCAATTGAATCAAATGTATGTTATGTGCTAATCTGGCAAAAGAAAATGTGGTTTTCATGTTAAATGTGCATATACTTTATACATCTATGAACAACAGACACCTTTTAAAATATAATTTTATTGAAGTTGAAGTCCATCCAGATAGAAACAATTTCTCATCGCAGGAAGGAAGAGCTATTAAATAGTGATGGTTAAAAGAGTAGAGGCTCTTCCTTGACTTTCTTAGACTGAGTAAGTCCTGTTAATCTTTTCAGATCCACTGGAAGTGGGGAGATTCTTCTAGCATCACCACCACTAAGAGAAATAAAAAGCATGATGTAGCTCTGTGGAAGGCAGAATAATGAGCCCCAAAATATCTATGTCCTTAATGCAGAACCTGTGACTATGTTACATTACATTAATAAATGGACTTTGAAAATATGATTAAGGTTCAAGACCTTGAGATAGGAAGATTATCTTGGAATATCCCGTTGGACTGATTTTTATCACATGAGTCCTCAAAAACAAAGAACCTTTCCTGACTGTAGTCAGAAAGAGATGTCACAATGGAAGAAGCATTCGAGAGATGTGACATTGCTGACTTTGAAGATGGAGAAATAGGCCATAAGACAAAGAATGCAGGCAGTCTCTAGAAGGTAGAAGAACAAGGAAACAGATTTTTCTCTTGAGCCTCCAGAAAGGAATACAGCTTTGCTCATACATTGATATTAGCCCAATGAGACTGAAGTCTGACTTCTGTCCTCCAGAACTGTAGGATAATAAATTTGGGCTGTTTTAAGCTCTAAAGTTGTGGTAATGTGTTACATCAGCAATACAAACTAATAGAAGATCAGATATTGATCAACAAGTACATGGCCAGGAAGGTTATTTTCTCTATTACATGACAACAAAGGCAGCATAAAGGGATATAGTCTGTGCTTCTATAACTACTAGAAATAAGTCCTCGAATGAGTTATGAGGAGTTGAGTCACCATTATTTTGTAGTTGGGATAATGCCAACAAATTTCTCTGAATAAACAGGCCCACATGCATTTGTTTGTTTTGGCATTGGACCACCAGAATCAGCACAGGTTCTCAAGGCTCACTGTCCCTTGTCCATGTAATTTCTAAGTTAGATATACAGGGTGTCCAAAATGTATACTCACTTTGAATGATTATAAAGTCAGTGTTATTAACATACAGTTCATTTTTAAAAGACTCCACAGAAATAAATTATTATTTTTTATTTGTCAATGCCTGTTTTCAAACCGATGACCATTCTGGTCCAGATACTGCTGATAATGCAAAAACAATGGAATATCAAACATCAAGAATCATTTCTTTTGGTATTTGTGTGTCCTCAATTCATTGACTGTTGCTGGTTTTGTACCATAAACTTTATCTTTTATGTATCCCTATAAAAACTCTTAGTGGCATTTTAGGATAACTTTTTTTTTGTTCAAAACTTAGTCTGGCTTCACCCATTATTTCAAATCAGTTAAACCTGAAAAGGAGTGAAAATTAAGTGTATTATCGGCTATTAAAGTGTGTATACATTTTTGGGACACCCTATATTTACATCAATAAGAAAGGAATATTATAAACAGCAGGATATGGACAGGAAGCAGAAGTGAGAGTGTGCTACCAAATGTTTTTTGTAGCACACTCTCACTTAAGAATATTTGAGCTTGAAATCCATTTTAAACATAGAATTTATAGTTATAATGGCTTTATCTTTAAAAATAGTCTCTTAGCATATATCTTTTATTCTTTAGAATGTCTTCTAAAGTCTTAGTCTCAAATTGCTGCCCAAAGTAGTTGATACACACACACACACACACACACACACACACACACACACACACACACCTACATGCCTAACTGGGTAAAATTGACCTTTAGCTTCATTTTAAAAAGAACAGAATACAAATATAAGACATTACCAAAAGTGTGGAGTGGACTTAATGGATTCTATTTTCTCTAAGTTTGCCAAAATTAGGTTTCTTTTTTTCTTTTTTTCTTTTTTATTTTCTTTATTTTCTTTTTTATTTTATTGTTTAAGGTATTACAAATAGTAGTACATATGTCTCTCTCTTTTTTCCCCCACTGACCTCCCACCCGGCCTCCCCTACCCCCCGGCACTTGCCCTCGTCCCCTCATCCCCAGTATCTTGCGTCTGTTGGTTGTGCTTATATGCGTGCATACAAGTCCTTCGGTTGATCTCTTACCACCCCCGAATCCTCCCCTACCTTCTTTTATTTTTTTTTTAAACACATCACATTAGAAGCTCTTTCCTAAGATGTTTGTATGTTTGGTTGGACTATTCATTCTCTAGTTCCAGAGCCATTCTAATCTAACATGTAACAAGAGTCTAAAAGCTAATAAATAATGGAACACAGATATGCCTATGGAAGTACCTATGCCTCCTCGGGGAGGAAGCTGCATGAGAGAGTAAGCCTCCAAGGGGAGTTCCAACTTTATACTTATTTTGTGATTATTCAACTCAATGTGTAATTCTTTGCATTGTCACTTCCAATTATTTTTGGAACAAAAATGCCAAGGAAATGAATTACTCATTTCAAAAAGCACATTCATATTTGATAAATAGCTTACAGATTAGAGAGAAGGTGTTTACTGAAACCAATATGTAAAGCTCTTTCCTGAGGATCAGACTAAAGTGCTAGATGAAGGATGACAGATCTGCATTGCCTAGATCATCTGAAGTTAATAGTGCAGAGCAAGGCACAGTTGCCTGTGAAGGCACTTCTCCAGAAAATATCATTAAAACAAGTCTTTGAGTGGGATTCTGTCAGATGCAAGATCCTGGGAGGGTGGCAACTATCTTCTAACTTTATGTTCAATAGCTCAGAGGACTGAGAGAGTAGGCAGGGGCCTTTTCTGGCTTGAGTGGTGAGAGCCAACTTCCACCTTTACTGTCTTGTATGTAAACTACCTGGTTGCCCAAAGCATCTTGCTCCTCTGTCCTGAGTCATTAGGACATAGCAGAGGTTTAGGAACCAAAAGAAATACTTCTTTATGTCCTGGTCTCTGGGTCCTTCAAAGTAGAAGTGAAAAGTCTCTTCTTACCTATGTGCTGTTATTTGTTTAACTAGGGGCCCGGTGCACGAAATTCGTGCACTGGGTGTGTGTGTGGGGGAGTGTCACTCAGCCCAGCCTGCCCCCTCTCACATACTGGGAGCCCTCAGGCGTTGACCCCCATCACCTTCCAATTGCAGGATCGGCCCCTTGCCCAGGCCTGATGCCTCTGCCAGAGGTATCAGGCTTGGACAGGGGACCCCCATCTCCCCCAATCACTGTCTCTGACCCCCACCCAGGCCTGAGGCCTCTGGCCCAGGAATCAAACCTGAGCAGGGGACCCCCATCTCCCTCAAATCGCTTGCTCGACCCCCCGCCCAAGCCTGATGCCTCTGACCCAGGCTTCAGGCCTGGGCAAGGGAACCATCATATCCCTCCAATCCCCAGCTCTGCCCCCCACCCAGGCCTGATGCCTCTGTCCCAGGCATCAGGCCTGGGCAGGGGACCCCAAGCCCCCTGCCCAGGCCTGATGCCTCAGCCAGAGGAGTTGACCCTCATCACCCTCCGATCACCAATCACCGGATCGGCCCTTTGACCAGGCCTGAGGCCTCCAGCAGAGGTGTCAGGCCTGGGCAGGGGATCCCCAGCTCCCCGCTGTTGCAGGCTCTGCCCCTGCCCAGGCCTAACGCCTCTGGCCAAGTCATTATGCCTGGGCAGGGGACTCCCAGCTCCCCGCGATCTCCCGCTCTGCCCCTGCCCAGGCCTAACGCCTCTGGCCAAGGCATTAGGCCTGGGCAGGGGACTCCCAGCTCCCCACGATCTCCTGCTCTGCCCCTGCCCAGGCCTAACGCCTCTGGCCAAGGCATTAGGCCTTGGCAGAGGACCCCCAGCTCCCCGCGGTTGCAGGCTCCAACCCTGCCCAGGCCTAATGCCTCTGGCCGAGGCTTCCGGCCCGAGCAGCGGGGACCCGCAGCAGCAGCAGCGCCGTGATCTCCCTCTCTGCCCCTGCCCAGGCCTAATGCCTCTGGCCTAGGCGTCCGGCCCGGGCAGCAGGGACCTGCAGCTGCAGCGCCCCGCGATTGTGCACTCCACTTTAGGCCCAGGCAAGGGACCCCTAGCTCCTGGGACTGCCAGCTTTGACCGTGCCCAGCTCCCATTACTGACTCCACCCCTACTTCCTGCTATCACTGGCCAGGGCGGCAAAGGCGCCTGATTCTCCGATCATGGCTGGGGGGCCGGGCAAAGGCGGCCCCAGGGCCGCCTTTGCCCGGCCCCCCAGCTCTTAGCTCCCCCCTGGGTTTCCGATCACTGTCAGTGGCAGGGGGCTTCTTCCTGCTTTCCCTTTCGCCTCCCTGCATTGTGCCTACATATCAAATTAGCCATCATCTTTGTTGGCAGTTAACTGCCATCTTAGTTGGCAGTTAATTTGCATTTAGCCCTGATTAGCCAATGAAAAGGGTAGCACCGTACGCCAATTACCATTTTTCTCTTTTATTAGTGTAGATTACCTATTGAATTGTCTTAGTCTGTTCAGGCTTCCATAACAAAATGACACAGACTGGGTGGATTATAAACAGCAGAAGAAATTTATTTGGCACAGTTCTGGAGGATGGAAGTCTGAGATTATGGTGCTAATAATCACATTCTGGTGAGCCAGTTTCCGGGTTATAGACAGCTGACTTCTCATTATTCTCACATGGTAGAAGGATCTAGGAATCTTTGTGGAGCTGCTTTTGTAAGAACAATTATCTCATTCATGTGGGCTCTACCTAACCACCTGCAAAGACCTCAACTCCTAATACCATAACACTGGGGGTTAGGATGTTAACCTATGAATTTTGGGAGGACATAAACTTTCAGACTATAGTATATATCATTTAATATAAATCTTTGCTAAAAATTAATATGCTTCATTTATTCATTTATTTATTCACCTACCTAACACATACTATCTCAGTATTATATGCTGGGAAATATAGTAGGTGTTAGTGCTTTAAGTCATTTACAGAACTCATTTCAAAAGTAATATTTCTAATCTAACAAAGCAGAAACAGACTCAGATACAGAGAACAGACTGATAGATGTCAGAAAGGAGGGGTTATGGGGGCTGGGTGAACAAGGTAAAGGGATTAAGCAAGAAACCCCTAAACAAACCACCTCAAAGACAGACAACAGTATGGTGATTATCAGAGGGAAAGGGATGGGAGAAGGCTGAATAGGGTAAATGGGGGGATAAATGGTAATGGAAGGAGACTTGGCTGGTGGTGAACACAATACAATAGTCATATGATGTATGATAGAATTGTACCCCTGAAACCTATATAATTTTATTAACCAATGTCACCTCAATAAATTCAGTTTAAAAAAGTAATATCCATATATATATATATATATATATATATATATATATATATAATTTTATTTATTTATTTATTTATTTTTTACCATAACCTCTTTTTTTTTTATTATTATTAGTTAAGGTATTACAAATGTGTCCACATCCGCCCCATTAACCCCCAACCTCCCCCCCCTCACACACACAAACTCATGCTCCCATCCCCCTGTTGTCCATGTCCATTGGTTTGGCTTATATACATGTATACAAGTCCTTTGGTTGATCTAACTTCTTTTGACCTCAGATTACAAGCAGATGGTAGTTTGTACTGGGAAAATGACTTCACACCAGCATCTTCTATATCAAAGTTATTTTCCCTTAGTGGAACAAAGCAGCTATAGAAGCGTCATTCCAGTGAAGGTCTCGGTAGCTGGAATATATTTAAAATAAATAAATAAATATATATCTTCTATCTAATAAAGAGGGAATATGCTAATTGACCTTCACACCATCTCAAAGATGGTGGCACTCACAGCCAATAAGGAGGGAATATGCTAATTGTATGCCCTGCCCTCAAGGATGGTGGCACCCACAGCCACAAGATGGCGGCACCCAGTCCCCTCATCCCCACTGGGGCAGCAGGCTCCTTGCTGTGCACCTGCCTCCGGAGTCCCCCAATCCCCTCAGTCCTCCAGCCACCCAGGGCTGGCCCGAGGTGCTGGCAAGCCTTGATGGCAGCTGCCCAGCCAATGCCCGAGGTGCAGGCAAGCTTCAGATGGTGGCTTCCCAATTGCCCAGGGCCTACCAAGGCTCAGGTAACCAGGGTCAGCCGAGGCTTACACTGCCAGCAGTGGCAGCAGCAGAGGTGTGATGGGGATGTCACCTTCCCTTGATCACTGGGTCGCTTCCTGCCCTTGAGGACTCCTGGACTGTGAGAGGGGGAAGGCCAGGCTGAGGGACCCCTCACTTCCAGTGCATGAATTTTTATGCACTGGGCCTCCAGTACTAGTATATAATTGATTTCAGAGAGGGAGAGAGAGATATAAACAACAATGATGAAAGAGAATCATTGATCAGCTGTCTCCTGCATGCCCCCTACTGGGGATCAAGCCTGCAACCCAGGCACATGCCCCAACCAGGAATCAAACCCTGAATTCCTGATTCATGGGTCAATGTCAACCACTGAGCAACACTGGCTGGGCTGGAATACTTTTTGAACATCTACTTCATAGGGTTGTTTGTGAGTATTAAATACATATATACATGTAAAGTACTTAGAACTATGCCTTTCATGTGATAAATGCTTTAGGAATGAAAAATACTATTTAACATTATTAGAACCTAGAGGCTCGGTACACGGATTCATGCACCGTTGGGGTCCCTCGGCCTGGCCTGTGCCTTCTCACAATCCGGGACCCCTCAGGGGATGTCAGGCTGCTGGTTTTGGCTGGGTTCCCTCAGGCCAGGCCAAGGGACCCCACTGGTGCACAAATCCATGCACTGGGCCTCTAGTATGCATATAATATCTTTGGTTAATCTCTTCCTGCCCTCCCCTTCCCCGCTTCTCTCTGAGATTCATCAGTCTATTCCATGTTTCAATGTCTGTGCATTGTCTGCCCCCTGGTGCTCGGTGCACGTCATAGCTACTGGTCAAATGGTTGAATGATTGCTTAGGATTTTATATATATATTTAAGACCTTGTCTATTTCAGGTGCAACATGGAGCCACTGTTAGCCAGTGGGTGTACCGATTACCAACATCCTGCCTTCATGAACCCTTAACCAACTTCTAATTGGCCGGTGGAAACCCTAGTACTTCTTTGAGGAGGGACTAAGCTCTAGCAGGTAAGTAAGGCTTCCACTCTTTTGTGTTGTGGCCATTCCAGGATGATCAAGAAACACCGTGCACAGGCTCTAGGAAATATACCTTGGCTTTCAGGTCTTTCTACTGTAGGCTTGAAGCCAAGCAACTTGGCAGATTCTGTGGTAATGGTCTAGAGGTATAGTGGTTGAGGGCTCAGTTGATGCAGCAGAATTCTCTGGACTGAGTCATGACAGTGCTTGTTCTGACATCTCTTTTCAGCCATATTTACTGAGGCCTACTAAGTACAAAGCACCATGGCTAATAGGAATTCCAAGGAACAGATTCAGCAGTGTTCCTGGGCAATATTGGGCTTTAGCCCCTTGAGTCCCTAGGGCCTATTTGTTGACTGAGTGAATCATTTCTAAGTGTAACAATTACTAAAGAGACTCACTTTTGTTCTCTTCCAGGAAATATAAGCTACAAAAGTAACTTCAGGAAGGTCACTGAGAATACCTTTTTTTGAGCACCATATTCAAATAACAACAACATTAACAATAGCAATAATGTATTAAGAATATAATGAATTCTTGGTACTGTGCTAAGTGCTTTATATATATTATCTCATTAATCCTCACAACAAATCTATGAGCCTGACACTATTTTCTACAGATGAGGACATTGAAACTCAAAGGAAGATTACTTTTTAAATATCACACTACCAGTAAGGGAGAGGGCTAGAATATGAGTCCAGGGCTTTTGGTTCCAGAAACCATACTCCTAAATATTACACTGCACATTACTGTCTTCCCCAGTGGTACTATACCCTTACTGAGAACCAGAGCTCCATCAGAGATTCTTTCAAGACCTCACCCATTTGAGTGTATAGTAACTTACAGACTGATTCAATGGAAACGTTGGATGGAGCCTTCTTCTGCTGAGTACTTCAGAAACCTCCCAGGGCCTCATTCATACCCAAAACAACTGCACTAGACAATAGTAGGGATCAAGGATTGCTATAGCTGAGCACTGGAGCATCCCAGCCTTCATTCCATGCAGCCATTCTTTGGTTTTCAAGGCCTTTAATTGTTTAACTAGATGCCCAGTGCACAAAAATTTGTGCACTCGGGAGGGTCCCTCAGCCCAGCCTGTGCCCTCTTGCAGTCTGGGACCCCTCAGGGGATGAACACCTGCTGGCTTAGGCCTGCTCCCTGGGGGATTGGACCTAAGCCTGCAGTCAGACATCCCTCTATCAGCCCGGGAGCCCTTGGGGGATGTCCACTTGCCAGCGGGGAACAGGCCTAAGCTGCAGTCAGACATCCTTAACTCTGCTGAGGAGGCGGGAAAGGCTTCCACCACCACCGCTGAACTGACAGCCATCAGTCTGGCTTGTGGCTGAGCAGAGCTCTCCCTGTGGGAGTGCACTGACCACCAGGGGCCAGCTCCTGCATTGATTATCTGCCCCTGATGGTCAGTGTGTGTCATAGTGACCAGTCATTCCCAGTAATTCTGCTGTTAAGGTCAATTTGCATATTACCCTTTTATTATATAGGAATGGCTGGCCAGCCTGGGTGAGGGGCTGATAGCTGTTTGCAGGCTGGCCACAGCCCCTTCAGGGTAGGAGTTCCCCACTGGGGTGCCTAGCCAGCCTGGGTGAGGGGCTGAGGGCCATTTTCAGGCTGGCCACACCCCCTTCAGGGTGGGGGGGTCCTGCCGGGGTACCTGGCCAGTCTGGGTGAGTTGCTGATGGCAGTTTGCAGGCTGGCCAAGCCCCCTAGCTGCGAAACTCACCCCATGAGGGTGTGGCCAGACTGGGTGAGGGGCTGATAGCTGTTTGCAGGCTAGCCACAGCCCCTTCAGGGTGGGGGTCCCCGCTGGGGTGCCTGGCCAGCATGAGTGAGGGACTGATGGCTGTTTTCAGGCTTGCCAAGCCTCCCAGCGTGGACCCTCACCCCGTGAGGGTGTGGCCAGCCTGGGTGAGAGGGCTGATGGCTGTTTTCAGGCTGGCCACAGCCCCCAGCCACCAAAGCTCCCAGTGGACAAATAAATCTGAGATTTATTTGTCTTCTATAATTGAAACTTTGTTGCCATGAGCGGAGGCCACAGCTGGCCAGGGCAGGCAGGAAGCTTGGCTTCCTCCATTGCCAGGGCAACCAAGCTTCCTGTGTCCTCCAGCTCCGTGGCTGCTGGCCACCATCTTGGTTGGGTTAATTTGCATATAGTTGCTCTGATTGGCTGGTGGGTGTGGCTTGGGGCATAGTGAATGTATGGTCAATTAGCATCATTGTCTTTTATTAGTGTAGATATGCAGCACAGATTGTAGACTCTTCTTTTTAAGTTAAATAGGAAGATCATAGCTTACATGTTTGAGGCCTGTTACAAGATTCTGATTATATTTATCACATGCAGAATAAATACCATTATAGTTATAGAACACATCAATCATTAGGCTGTGGCTATGTAGTCCCAACTAAGCAGTTGGCATGTAACGTTGCTAATACTGTGCCTATATATAGAAAAAAATGCTTTTAGAAACAGAAGAAGGGATTAATTGGGATTCATTCATGGATTCCAGATGCATCTGTTTGGCATTTCTTGTTATGCTTAGAAATTAAGGTAACATTGATATAAATAAAGATCCCTTAGGAATCAGTAATATTGTGGATATAACTTCAAAATTATGGCTTTACCCCCACCCCCCGCCCACCCTCCCACCCTCCCACCCTCCCCGGCCTTCCTGCTGTAGTTTGACAGTCTGTTTGAGGCAGCTCTGCCTCTGTATCTATTTTTGTTCATAAGTTTATAATGGTCTTTATTATCCAGAAATGAGTGAGATCATGGGGGGGGGGGTAAGAGATCAACCGAAGGACTTGTATGCATGCATATAAGCATAACCAATGGACATAAGACACTGGGGGGTAGGGGAGGCCAGGGGATTGTCAAGGGCGGGGGGGGGAAAAAAGAGACATATGTAATACTCTTTGTAATACTTTAAGCAATAAAAAGAGAAAGAAAATAATAAGAAAGAGAAAAAAATTATGGCTTTATATTTTATCAAGATTATAGCACAACTGCCATAGTTTATATGAATTTTTTAAAATGTAGTAAGAAGCATATAACATAAAATGTATTATCTTAACAATTTTTAGTGTACAGTTCAATGATTTTAAATACATTCATACTGGTGTGCAACCATCACCACCATCTATCCCTATAATTCTTTTTACCTTATAAAAGTGAAACTCTGTACCACCTAAACCATAACTACCTAATTCCTCTCCCTGAAGCCCATGACAGCTCATTCAATTTTCTATCTTCATGAATTTACCTGTGCTGCGGACCTTATATAAGTAGAATTACTGTGTTATATATATATATATATATATATATATATATATATATATATATGGCTTATTTCACTTAGCCTAATGCCCTCAAGTTGCATCTATGTTGTACCATGTCACAGAATTTCACATTGTATGCATACACCATATTTTTTGTATCCATTTATTTTTTTATGTATACTTGGGTTACATTCACCTATTGGGTATTATAAATAACTAGTGGCCCAGTGCATGGATTTGTGCACATTGAAAGGAAATTAATTGGAAAAAATATTTTAATATTGCTATTTGCATATGCTGTCGATGCTGCTGCTTTCAGCTTCAGAATGTCAACAGAAACAACCAACTTCATGATCAGCAATTACAGATTGAAACACATTCATGAGATTGGCGCCAATGAGAGCTTTATATGTATCTTGCATGCATGAGTCAACGTTTATTTTTAAATTGCCAGTGTACATCATATATACTGGATGGTTAGTTAGTTGGACGGTTGAACGGGGAAATGGTCAGTCACTTAGCCTTTTATATATATAGATGCTGCTATAAACATCAAAACAAGATTTTGCTTCCAATTGTTTTGGATATATACCTAGAAGTGGAATTGCTGGATCATAGGACAAATCTATATTTAATTTTTGAGGACCTGCCAGAATGTTTTTCATAGTGGCTGCAATATTTTATATTCCTACCAACAGGGGTTCCACTTTTTCCACATCCTCACTAACACTTGTTATTTCCTGTTTTATTGTTTGTTTGTTTGTTTCTATAGTAGCTATCCTGATAATTGTGAGGATAGTACATATTTTAAAATTTTGTCTTTTTTATGTAATAATATATGTTTTATTTATACATAAAATGTGGTCTACATTATAGAATTTCACCAAAACAATGAGGAATAATATATTCTCTGTATACATGGCAGTAGTATACTCTGGGAGATTTGGTATGCTTGCTCTGAAAGAAGGCCTTAGTAGTTGCTTGTTTTAAGCTTTACACCTAATGCAAGTCTCTTCTTTGATGTATTCTGTAGACACTAAATGAGGAGGCAATAACTGATCCCTCTATGCTGTATTGCATATATATATATATATATATTAGGGGCCCGGTGCACGAAATTCGTGCACTGTGTGTGTGTGTGTGTGTGTGTGTGTGTGTGTGTGTGTGTGTAGTGTCCCTCAGCCCAGCCTGCCCCCTCTCACATACTTGGAGCCCTCAGGCATTGACCCCCATCACCCTCCAATCGCAGGATCGGCCCCTTGCCCAGGCCTGAGGCCTCTTTCAGAGGCGTCAGGCCTGGGCAGGGGACCCTCATTTCCCCCCATCACTGGTTCTGCCCCCAGCCCAGGCCTGATGCCTCTGGCCCAGGCGTCAGGCCTGGGCAGGGGACCCCCAGACCCCTCCGATTGCTGGCTCTGCCCCTTGCCCAGGCCTGATGCCTCGGCCAGAGGCGTAGACCCCCATCACCCTCCGATCGCCTGATCGGCCCCTTGCCCAGGCCTGACGCCTCCGCCAGATGTGTCAGGCTTGGACAGGGGACCCCCATCTCCCCCTGATCACTGGCTCTGGCCCCTGCCCCAGCCTGAGGCCTCTGGCCCAGGAATCATGCCTGGGCAGGGGACCTGCATCTCCCTCTAATCGCTTGCTCCACCCCCGCCCAAGCCTGACGCCTCTGACCCAGGCTTCAGGCCTGGGCAAGGGGACCATCATATCCCCCCAATCCCCGGCTCCGCCCCCCGCCCAGGCCTGATGCCTCAGCCAGAGGAGTTGACCCTCATCACCCTCCAATCACCAGTCACCGGATTGGCCCTTTGACCAGGCCTGAGGCCTCCGCCAGAGGTGTCAGGCCTGGGCAGGGGATCCCCAGCTTCCCGCGGTTGCAGGCTCTGCCCCTGCCCAGGCCTAATGCCTCTGGCCTAGGCGTTCGGCCCGGGCAGCGGGGACCTGCAGTGGCAGCGGGGGGGGGGGGGGCGCCGCGATGGCGCGGGCTCCACCCCTGCCCCTGCAGGATGCCTCTGGCCTAGGCATCGGGCCCGGGCAGCGAGGACCCACAGCTGCAGCAGCCCCGTGATCGTGGGCTCCGCTTTAGGCCCAGGCAAGGGACCCCTAGCTCACGGGACTTCCAGTTTTGACCGTGCCCAGCTCCCATCGCTGGCTCCACCCCTACTTCCTGCTATCACTGGCCAGGGCGGCAAAGGCTCCTGATTCTCCGATCATGGCTGGGGGGCAGGGCAAAGGCGGCCCCAGGGCCGCCTTTGCCCTGCCCCCCAGCTATTAGCTCCCCCCTGGGTTTCCGATCACTGTCAGTGGCAGGGGGCTTCTTCCTGCTTTCCCTTTTGCCTCCCTGCATTGTGCCTACATATGCAAATTAACCACCATCTTGTTGGCAGTTAACTGCCAATCTTAGTTGGCAGTTAATTTGCATATAGCCCTGATTAGCCAATGAAAACGGTAGCATCGTACGCCAATTACCATTTTTCTCTTTTATTAGTGTAGATATATATATATATTAAAATCTACGTATCTGTCTCCTCTAGCCTGTGAATACCTTGAAGCAAGGTGTCCATTTTTCTGGCACCTATTAGACCTGAGCCCAGTGCTCAATGTATTGGTCTCTCTAATTTATCTCAGGTCATGCTTAGCTCTATGCTGTTTCTGGGTGTATTTCACATAACAGTGTAGCAGGTAAACACATGGACTCTGGAGTCAAACTGCCTGAACTTCCATCCTAGCTCTGTTATACTTTGCTTTGAGACCTTGGACAAGGTACTTGTCTTCTCTGAGCCTAAATTTTCTCATCTGTTAAATGAAGATAATAGTATCAACCTCATAATCTACTGTAAGAAGTAAATGAGCATATATAAAATGCTTAGAAGAGTGTGTATGGCATAATAGGCACTCACACATGTTAGCTGTTAGTGTAACTATAAGGATATCAATTACTGTTGCATTTCAATCAAGTTCAAGTTTTGGGTAGTCCATGGTAATTGCATTCTGCCCTGATTCCCAGGGACTATCCCTAGAAAAGATGAATTCTTAAACAATTATCTTATAAATTAATAAAGAATGGGCCCCTCTGTTCACACTCTAGCCAGAATGATAACAGTAGGGGCCCACAAACACCACCATGCCCACTCTCTATCTGCAATAAGTCCAGTGAGTGAGCCACATCAGGAATCAGTAATGCGGTGATATGATGAATGGGGTTTTGGCTTCAGGTCAAGGTATAAGACTAAGTTTGGATAGTCAGATTTCTCACTTGCAGAACCTCTCCCTCTGGCATAAAGATGATCTTAATCAGCTCAAACTGCTATAGAAAATTTATTATAGTCTGGATGACTTAAACAACATAAATGTATTTCTAATAGTTCTGGAAGTCCAAGATCAGGATGCCAACATGGTTGGATTATAATGAAACCCCTCTTGTTTAGTAGATGGCTTCTTTCTTGTTGTATTCTCACAGGGAAAGAAAAAGGTCAGAGAGAATCTCTATAGTGTGTCTAAGGGCACTAATCCCATCATGAGGGCTCTACTCTCACAACCTAATTATCTCCAAAATGTGTTACCTTCAAATACAATTACATTGAGAAGCTATTGGCAGAGACTTAGACAGATATTGAACTGTGTAGCTCCTGATCAGAGGCCATACTTCTCCCCCTGTGTGTCAGTGGCATCTCTCTAACTAGAAACCCATTTGTCCTCTCTTTCCAACTTCAAGTGGCTCCAGCCTACTGAGCTCACATCCTGCAGAGGGATAGGCTGGCAGCATCCAGCCTGAACTTGTGGTGTGAACTTTCTGGGGGAGCTCTGGTTAGAGACTAAGGCAGAGACTTAGTGGTGTGGCTCTGTAGTATGGGCCACTCTACCCCAACTGAATGCCCAACAGTGCTGCCGCCAAGCAGGAGATCCAATAGCCCTGTCCTTCCAAAACATGTCACCCAATTCTATCACACTCATACGTTGTGTAAGAGACTACAGGTTATGGCCAGCCCACTCTAAAGACTTTGTATGGAAGGATCTGGAATAAATTCAGATAGCCTCAGGGTGTGGTGGATAGGTTGACAGGTAGAGATGGATCTCTGGCTGCTTTGAGTCTTTCATTGATATACCTCTGGGCTAGGAGCTGGAGGACACAGCTTGTCTCCTCCCATGTACATCCAGGCCTAGTAGAGGCAGCCATAAACTGAAAATTGCTTGGTAGATCAAGATAGGTGGTCCAAGACCAGTTACATGCAGCATCTGATATTAACCTGCACCAGAGTCTCTCCCGAGTAGACCCAGAACCAACACAACCATTGGTGGGCTTCAGATCACAGCACAGTATGAGACAACTAGCCACTAAAGCAGCACAACCAAAGGGAGATCCCAGGAGGCATCAGACCCTGTTAGGGCCAATTCCACTTCAGAAGGGAGCCTATGCACAGTGGCTCAGACACTGTGGTTAGGGTTGATCCTCCTAATCAGAGAGCCTGAGAGTTAACCCCGCTCATGAATGAACCAACAGTATTCAAGATTCAACTATAAATGGTAGGCTCACATAACCCACACAAGAGACATCCTCAGAGCACCTAGATCAGGAGATCTGGAAGATTGCACTGCTGAGACCCACAAGACACCTACAATATAAAACCACCATCACAAGTTTGTTGAGACATAGCAGATCTACCTGATACAAAAAGGCACACAAAATTCCAAGACAAAGTAACATGCCCCAAATGAAAGAACAAGAGAAATCCATAGAAAAAGAGCTAAATGAAATGAAGGCAACTGAGATACCAGATGTGAAGTTTAAAACAATGGTTATAATAATGTTCAATGACATTAACGGAAAAATAAATGATTTCAATGAGAACTTAAACAAAAAGATAGTAAGCATTAAAAAAGACATAGAAATAATAAAATGAACCAGTAATAAATGAAAAATATAATATCTGATATGAAGAATACACTACAAGGAATCAACATCAGGTTAGATGACCAGAGGATCAAATCAGCATTTTAGAGGAAACAATGACAGAAAACAACCAAGCAGAAAAACAAAAAGAAAAAAAATGATTTTTTTAAAAGTGAGGGAAGCCTAAGGGACCTCTGGGACAATTTTAAGCATAATAATATCCACATCGTAGGAGTATCTGAAGGAGAATAGAGAGCAAAGAATAGAGAAACTTTTTAAAAAATACATATTTTTTATTGATTTCAGAGAGGAAGGGAGAGGGAGAGAGAGGTAGAAACATCAATGATGAGAGAGAATAATTGATTGGCTGCCTTCTGTACATCCCCTACTGGGGATCAAGCCGGCAACCTGGGCATGTGCCCTTGACTGGAATTGAACCCAGGACACTTCAGTCCACATGCTGATGCTCCATTCACTGAGCCAAACCAGGTAGAGTGAGAAACTCTTTGAAAAAAATAATTGCTGAAAACTTCCTTTGCCTGGTGAAGAAAAAAAGACACACAAATCCAGGAAATGCAGAGTCCCAAAGAAGATGAACCTAAAGAGTCCCACAGCAAGACACATTATAATTAAGACGGCAAAGGTTAAAGATAAAGAATCTTAAGAGTAGCTAGAGAAAGATAGTTAATAGATCGAAATCATATCAACCATCTTCTCTGACCACAACTGTATACAACTAAAAATCAATTACAATAAAAAAATCTGAAAAACAAACACATAGAGACTAAAAAACATATTACTAAGCAATGAGTAAGTTAACAATGAGATCAAGGAAGAAATCAAAAGTTATCTTGAGACAAATGAAAATGAAATGAAAGCACAACCCACTGAATGGGGAGGACATATTCACCAATGATACATCTGATAAGGGGTTAATATCCAAAATTTACAAAGAATTCTTACAACTCAATTACAAGAAAATAAATAATCCAATTTAAAAAGGGCAAAGTACCTGAATAGTCATTTCTCCAAAGAGGACATACAGCTGGCCAACAGACATATGAAAAGATGCTCAATGTCACTAATCATCAGAGAAATAATAATTAAAACCACACTGAGATATCACCTCACACCTGTCAGAATAGCTTATCATCAATAAACTAATCAACAACAAGTATGGGTGAGGATGTTGGGAAAAGGGAACCCTTGTGTCCTGTTGGTGGGAATGCAGATCAGCGCAGCTACTACAGGAAACAGTATGGTGTTTCCTCAAAAATTAAAAATGGAACTACCTTGTCACCCAGCAATCCACTTCTGAGAATATATCTGGAGAAACCAGGAACACTAATTTGGAAGAATATATGTACCCCTATGTTCATTGCAGTGTATTTTCAATAGTCAAGATTTGGAAGCAGTGCAAGTGCCTATCAGGAGATGAGTGGATAAAAGAGCTGTGATACATTTACACAGTGGAATACTATTCGGCTTTGAAAAATAAGGAAATCTTACTTTTTGTGATAGCATGGATAGACCAGGAGATATTATGCTAAGTGAAATAAGCCAGTCAGAGAAAGATAAATACTATATAATTTAATTTATATGTGGAATCCAATGAACAAAATGAACAAATAAACACAATAGAAACAGATTCATAGACACAGAGAACAGACTGACAGCTGTCGGGGGAGAGAAGTTGGGGCACTAGGTGAAAAAAATGGAAGGGATTAAATAGTACAAATTGGTAGTTACAGAATAGCCATAGAGATGTAAATTACAGCACAGGGGATATACTCAATAATATCTAGATAAATATGTAGAGGTCGAGGAGGGTATTTGAAGCAGCCAGGGGACCACTCTGTAAAGTACATGATTTTCTAGTCACTTTGCTGTACATTGGAAACTAATCATAATAATAAAAGGCCAAGAGGTGTCACGACCAAAACGACCAAATGACTGGTCACCATGAGGTGCATGGAGCACCTCTTGGGCCCTCCCCCATGGCCCACAGTCTCTGATCACAGCAAGGCTGGCATCCAGCAAGGCCGGCACAGCAGTGAGTGGGCGGGGCTGCTAATGTGGCAGGGTGGTGAGCGGGCGGGCAGGCAAGGCAGATGCTAGGAGGCTAGCAAGGCTTCGAGCTGGCTGTGATGCATGGCGGGCGGGTGGGCAGGATCACGCGATATCACTCGCTGGGCCTCTAGTATAGAATAATATTGAATGTAAACTGTAATTGAAAAATTGAAAAATCTAATTAAACAGATCTAATTATCTAAATAAAGAAGGGTAAATTGGGAAGCCATTAATAAATCTTCATATTTTTCTTGGCTCTTAATGTCAAAGTAAAAGTAATATTTAGTTCATATAATTCATTTTTTTCCCATTGGTTCTTTTTTAAAAAAATCTTTATTGTTAAAAGTATTAGAGTTGTCCCCTTTTTCCCCCATTGATCCTCTCCACCCTGCTTCCATCCCCTTGTCACGCCTTCACTGCATTCTTGCTTATGTCCATGGGTTGTGCATATAAGTTTTTTGTTTAATCTCTTCCTGTCCTCCCTTCCCTCTGAACTATGTCAGTCTGTTGCATGCTTCTATGTCTCTGTGTCTATTTTGTGAGTTTATTTTGTTCATTAGATTCCACATATAAGTGAGATCATGTGATCATTTAAAGTATACCTCAGTTGAATATATTTTATCTGTCTAACAATAATATGAATAAAGATATTAAAAGCAGTTAGTTAAAAATACTGTTTTTATAAAAACATCTAATTAACATATCCCCTTTTTTATTTTCACTGATTCTGTTACCCTTCTGTTATCCTGCAGGCAGCCTATTTCCCACTTCCAGAATAACTAATTTGAACAGTGATTTTGGCATTGAGGGAGAGGCATACTCTAAATTTGCATACAATTTTTAACATAATGCTCAGAACATTATAATAATGACAGGTAACATTTCTCGAGGCTTTCCTATGGCAAGCATATAGGATTTTACGTGGATTAACTAATTTAATTCTCATGACAACCCTATGTGGGAGGTGAATCTTATTATCTCAATTTTGCAAATGAGGGAACTGAGGCACATAGAGCTTAAGTATCTTGCTCTAAATTCACACTGCCAGAAAGTGGTATTACACCTGATAAAATCTCAATAATAGGTGGTATTACTATATATTATTATCACTAAACATTTCAGTGTAATATGTTGAAACTGAAGGGTGCCTTAAAGACTGCATCCAAACCCTGACTTTCCTGATGGAGGAGGGACTGAGACTCAAACAAGTGAATGACCGGGACAAGGTGTGCCTATAGGTGAGTGCCAGAGCCAGGACATGAAACTAGGGCTCCTGCCTCTTCAGTGGTGTGGTGAGCTTTCCAACCTTTCCAAGGGCAGATTTCAACATGATGCCTTTTAAAGTAACTTTATCTCCCTTCTCCTCTTGCTTATCAGGGGCAACATTGCCTTTTACTGAGGCTGGATTAGAAAACACCTCTGAAAATTCCTGGCAAGATTGCTGAAATGACTGTGTCAGGAAATTCTTGGAAATGAGAGTAGAAAAGGTGTTTTTGTTCACTTTTCTGTGGGTAAGAGAAATGGTGACCATTACTCAGGATGTAGTAGGAAGACTTAGAGCACATTCACTTTCAAAAGATCATTCATTTTTAAAAGCTCCTTAATTTCAGGACTTTACCCTACTGGCCCCTGCCTATGGGCTCTGTGATTTCAATGGAATCCACTCTTAGGTCTGGCATCCTCAGGGAAGAGCTGCCTCTGCATCTTCCCAGACAATGCTGGCCTTGTGTGAACCAGAATAAAGAAGTGCAGGGCTCTCACTGAAGGGCAGCAGTGCTTCTGGGAATAGCAGGCAATCAGTAGTGACAGAGATGAAGAATGCAAGAGTAGCTTACCCTTTACAAATATGGATAATTACACCGAAGGCAGAGCTATAGAGATATTAAGAAAGTTCAGTGGGAGTCTTGGGAGCTTTCCAAACTTTTGAGGATTTATCCAAAATGAACCTTTTCCTTTTTTTAGTTCATCTTCAGCTGATAAAAAAAAATCAACTGCAATAATAATCCTGATGAGTCCTCTAAGAAGGAAGCCATCAGAGAGAGTGAGAGATAAAAAATCTTAAGATGCATATGTCCTTGGAAAACTGGATCTAAATACAGGAAAACACCCTGCTATTATCTCTTTAGATAATAACTTTCTGGCAAGCTGCCTTCCCATTTTCAATGTATGCAAATGCATTCCATTTTCATCTGGGAGAGATTTCTCAAATTTAGAGATGAGGAAAAATCAATGCTACCATGTGCTTCTATGGTCATTATTAAGGCTTGATTACAAACTCTGGGTCAGCCACAGAGACAGGGTACATGTCAGCTCAGGACATACTTCCCAAAACCCAGTCACACCAGGATGGGAAAAGCTTGATGCTTTCTCTGATTAGCTCATGTAAGCAAGGCAATGTAGCTGAAATATTGAAGGCCTGGGTGCTCATCTCAAACCCATCACTTCCTGGCCATGTCACTTAACTTCTACTGTAGGAGTCCCAGATTAGTATAAAAGAAAATTCTTACACTACTAATAAAATCATCATTATTAATATAAGCCAAGTAGTAAGCATTAGACAGGTGCTTATGATGAGCTGGGCACTTTTTTCAGTACTTTTCCTATACTATATCATTGAATCTTTCCTGTACTCCTGTGAGGAAGGTAATATTAAGTTGAATCACACCAAATTATCAATATTTTACCGTCTCTGAGCTAAAAATGGCAATTTCATATATGGCAATTTAATATGGCCCATTTTACAGATGAGGAAACTGAGGCATATAAAAGCTAAGTAGCTTGGACCCCAAACTCATCTATAATAATAAAAGTGTAATATGCTAATTAGACCAGACATCCTTCCGGAGTCCGGGGCTATGAGGGAAGCCCAGGTCCCGGGTGCCAGAGGGAAGCCAATGCTAGCAGCTGGGGAAAGGAAGGCCTACTCTTGCACAAATTTCGTGCATCGGGCCTCTAGTAAGTTATAAAGGTAGTAACAAGCAATCTCTACTCCATAAGGTTGTTTAAGTATTAGATAAGATGATGCATACAAAGCACCTAGCACAGTGCCTAGCAAGAGTAATTGCTCAATAAATAATAGGTACTTTTATGAACAAATCTTTACCGAGGACAGAGCCAGCTACATAATTTGTGAGAGCCAGTACAAAATTAAAATATGAAGCCCGTGTTCAAAAGTCAGGAAAAGGATGCTATTGAAGTTACAAAAATTAAAAATAATTTGTTTTTCCTTTCTTCCTAGATGTATCTTGGTGATATTTATTTCCTATTTAATGTCACATACACTTGAGCACAGAGATACTTGCTAAGTAAGTGTAGACACTAAAAGCTACCCATGAGCCCCATGTTGCCCACCAATTACCAGATTACTCCTGCTGCCAGATTCCAGATGGCCACAGTGCCCCAGGCTGAGGGCTTTAGTGCAGGGAAGTCAAGATGGGCATTTCTCTCTCCCACCAGACCACCATCTCAACCTATAGCAAACAGGAGACCTTCATTTTAGGACACACTGGATTTCTGGCTTATGGTAGATACAAGGCTCACCTCTGTTTAGTTGCTGAATGTATGGTGATGCTGCCAGACTGGAGAAGGGACAGCTGCTGAAATGTCCCACCCTGACACATTGCAGTGCATGCATGCTTAACTCTGACCCACCTCATGCCTGCATCCTGGACCCTGCCAAGGACAGAGGCTCACTTTGGTCTTTGCCAGTTAATGAGGAGGGAAATCCAGTTGGTGCCCAGGAGTACCAGGTTAGTAGAACAGGTGGCTGAGAATCCATCCCAGGTAGGTGAGTGGGGTGGGAGATGAGCTGAGTCTCCTAGCCTTACTTTCCCACCAGACTTTACTTATCCTATCTAATAAAAGAGAAACATGGTAATTGGCATACGACCGCTACCCTTCCCATTGGCTAATCAGGGCAATATGCAAATTAACTGCTAGCCAAGATGGCGGCCGGCAGACGGGCAGCTTGAAACTAACATGAGGCTTGCTTGCTTCAGTGACGGAGGACTCCAACGTTCCCCACCTGCCGCTGCAGGCCTCTGAGCTGCAACTCTAAGCAACTATGTAACAAATATAGAAGCTAAACAAAACCCCAGAAACCTGCCTTAGTCGCCGGGCTTCAGCCAGCAGGATCTCAACATTGTAAGCAAAGGCCAGAAACCTATTTTCAGCAGCGGAGGCCTAAGAGCTGGAGCCAAGCCTTAAAGCTAAAGCTGGCCCAGAATAAAAAAAAAAAAGAAAAAAAGGAGCAGTTGGGAGCTTCAGTCACCCCCAGCCTGAAAACAGCCCTCAGCCCCTCACCCAGACTGGCCAGGCACCCCAGTGGGGACCCCCACCCTGAAGGATGTGTGACCAGCTGCAAACAGCCATCATCCCCTCACCCAGGCTGGCCAGGCACCCCAGTGGGGACCCCCACCCTGATCCAGGACACCCTTCAGGGCAAACCAGTTGGCACCCACCCGTGCACCAGGCCTCTACCCTATATAGTAAAAGAGTAATATGCCTCCCAGCACCGGGATCAGCGTGACAGAGGGCAGCGCCCAAACCCCCTGATCTCCCTTCAGCTCTGTGTGTGACAGGGGCTGGGGCCACAACCTCCCTATCCACCCTGCTCTGTTCGTGACAGGGGAAGGCGCCCCAGCCCCCTGATCAGCCCTGCTCTGTGCCTGGTAAGGGGGAGCTCCCCAACCCCCTGATCGGCCCTGCTCTGTGTGTGACAGGGTGTGGCGCCCCAACCCCCCCCCCCCTCACTCCCCAACGGGCTCTGCTCTGTGTGTGATGGGGTAGAGCCATAACCTCCCCATCGGCCCTGCCCTGAGTGTGAGAGTGGCGGCACCCCAACCCCCTGATCGGCCCTGCTCTGTGGGTGATAGAGGGCGGCGCCTCAACCCCCTGATGGGCCCTGCTCTGTGAGTGACAGGGGGCAGTGCCCCAACCTCCTTATTGGCCCTGCTCTGTGCATGACAGGAGGTGGCACTGCAACCTCCCCATCGACCCTGCCTTGAGTGTGACAGGGGGCGGTGCCCCAACCCCGGAATGGAATTGGCCCTACCCTGAGCATGACTGAGAGTGGCATCACAACCTCCTGATCGCCCTGCTCTGTGCATGACAAGGGGCAGCGCCCCAACTCCCCAATCGGCCCTGCTCTGAGCCCGACCAGGGGCTGCACCTAGGGATTGGGCCTGCCCTCTGCCACCCGGGAGCAGGCCTAAGCCAGCAGGTCGTTATCTCCCGAGGGGTCCCAGACTGCGAGAGGGCACAGGCCGGGCTGAGGGACCCCCTCTTCCCCCCGAGTCCACAAATTTTTGTGCACCGAGCCTCTCGTAAAATATAAAGTCGAAGATAAAATTATTTAGAATTTCAACACAGTGCCCACAGAGCATTCAACCAAGCCCAGAGACCTCCTGAACCTATAGCCCCAGGCAGCTACCCTGGCCACATGCTTATGAAATTTGGCCTGACTGAGCACCTCCTTGTACCAGGCTGTGTGCCAGTTGCCAAAGTGACCACAGAGAGGACTCAGAGCCTGCCTGGAACAGAGGCAGCATAGCCTTGTGCTATGGTGAGCATAGTGTATGTCTCAGGGCCCTGGAATGAATCTGTCATGAAAGGGATTCTAAGAGGCAGCTCCATGAGAGCAGAGAAAAGGGCATTCATTTACCTCCCTGGCCATCCCCAGGTCATCAGCCTGTATTATATGCCCAATTTCCTCCCCTGCTACCCCCACCTGGCTACTCTAGGCTTCTTACATTTTCTCAGACTCTTCTCTTCAGACACATACCAAAAAAAAAATCTGTATTGTGGTTTGATGTAAAGTCTTCTTTCTTACATCACTCCTATGACAAATAATAAAATTTTAGACCTTAGATTTCTAAACTGCAGAAAAGTGTGCCTGCCATTCCTCTCCCTGGCAATGGCTCCTGGGTCCCTCAGCAGGCCTCATCTTGGTTCCCTATTTGAAAGATGGGTGAAACAGATGCTCAAAAAGAGACACTGTGGAGTTTAGCTACTTAATACAGTTGAACCACTTTGAAAACATAATGTGCTACATTAATTCTACATTCCATTATTACTAATAAAGGCTCAATCTTTGGACATTGGAATATCCAGAAAGAGACATTTGATTCATGATAAGTCAAGAGTGATTTAAAATGTTAATCCTAGTTCTAAGCATAGCCACAGTTGTATGTACATCATATAATGCAATAATTGCTATAGTAACCATTCATTTATATTAATTAGAAGAGTAATAGAGTTCCATAATACGTATTCCAGACTAATGACAAAAGCATAAGTAAAATCTCCCTATTAAAAGGTTTACTTGATGCACTTGGCTTATAGGAAAACTTGCTTTTTTTTTTTTCTTCATAGGTATATTTAGCCAAATTAAGCAATTTTCTTTTATTCTTCCTCTCCTTCCTGCCTTGCACTGCCTCTGGGATTCCAAGGCAATTAGCCATTTTGTGGAGGAAAAGGAGGCCTTAATGTGCAGCAATCCCGAGATTATTTTCTCTCTGAGTATTAGAGACATTTCATGAGTAAATAATAAGAAAAGATACTCCCGAAGCCCTGGCTATTGGAACAAATCTTCTAAGCATGAAGTGTTAAAGTTTTATGTGAAATCATCAAGTTATTTTAAGTCTAGCATTGGAAAAATGTTAGAGTGGGCTTATTCTCTGATCCAATTCATTTGGTTCTCAAATTTGTCAGGAGAAAAAATGAGAAACCCTAACAACAATACATCATCACCTAGAGAGGTCTCTCAAGAAGATCTTTGGAGTACTGAGATGAGCAGAGCCCTTGTGCTACAATAACAAATGACTCTTGAATCTGTCGAGTGGTGGAACATAACAGACGTCTGTTTCTTGCTTTTGCTATGCATCTAACGTGAGTTAGCAGAGGGACCCTGTTCACTGCAGTTCTTCAGAGATTCAGACCAATGGAGGTTCTACCTCAGTGTATGATCTTATTATTACTTCAGTAATAACAGACAGCTCAGTAAATTATACCCAGAAGTGACAATTGTTTAACTTGCACTCATATTTAATGGGCAAATCAAGTCATGTGATCAAACCTAACTTTAAAAAAGGATCACAAAGTGTAATCTTACCATGTGTCTTAGAAGAAATATTAGGTGAGCATCATTAAAGACTCCCACAGGAAGATATATGCAATCTGGTACCCTAAACTAATGTTGAGGAATGAGACAAGTTTCCAATATTTTCCTGTACCATGTTCAACATTTCTATCCCCAAGACACTATGACAAACTGCCAGCATTCTGAAAAAGATAAATATTATTTTGTTAATTTACCTTTCTTTGATTTTTGAAGAGACATATTTTTATTATTACAAAATCTGTTATTATTGCAGAAATGTATAAATATACATAAAATAGTAAAGAAAAATCACCAGTAATCACATCTCCCAGAGATAAACTTTGTAAGCATTTGGAAGTTTGTCTTGATTTCATTGTCTTGTCTTTTTTTTTTTTTTTTTTTACCAACTCTAAATATATTATTGTTATCTTGACTGGGCATTTGACAGTTCCTACTTTGTGGCTTCCCTCTTTAATTGCACCCTTTAAGATTTTTTTTCCTTCTCTGGCCTCCCCATAGGCCTCTCTCACTCAGAAAATGTTGATTCCTTTCTGTTTTTTCTTGATGGAGCTGAAGGGGATGCTCATGGTGAAATATTTATAAGGAAGCAAAACTTCATCTGGCTAATATTTATCATCATTTATGGAATAATTCCACTGAGATTTTATATCAATGGCCTCCAACTCTTTCCTATAACTTTCCAAAGGCTCCTTTTAGGAAGAAAATGTGGAAGGGAGGAATTCTGCTCTGCATCATGTTCAAGTCCTGTGAGCTACCTAACAAATAAATTAAAGGGGCAGATTTGAGGGTGGGTGGTGAGACCTAAGATCTATGAAAGTCTCATTTGGAACAAGGAGTTCCTTGAGTTAAGTATTTATCCCCTAGGTATCATTCCCTAAACAATGTTTCTGTCACAAATAATGGGCTGTTTCTACTCCTATCTAGCACCATCTCTCCCCAGGCATCCTTGTGCTCTACCTTAGCAGTATTTGCTATCTACGTTCTAAATATATGAGTTTATTTTGTGTGCTGTCTGTCTTCTTCACTGGAACATAAACTCCATAATGGCAGTGACTTTTTCTTTTCATTTTCAATGATGCATTATCAACACCAAGACAATTCACAGCACAAAAACAGCACTCAATAGTTGCTGAATGAGTGATATTAATAGTTCATCAAAAGTCTTTGCCAAGTATATCTAGGAAACCAAGAGTTAACGATAGTTGAACAGTTTTCATTTTCCAGAGATTTTTAAGAGTATTTAATATGCTAACATGCAGGTGAAAGATGATGTTGGCTTGGATTAGGCTCAAGGCAGTGGAAGTGGAGAGAAGGAAACAGCTTATGGATATGTATTTAATGTAGAGTTGAAGGACTTCTAGAAGGATTAGATATAAATGATTATGGAAAGGAGAAAATCAAGGAGTGCATGTGTATGTGTGTGTGTGTGTGTGTGTGTGTGTGTGTGTGTGTGTGTGTGTGTAATTTGAGCACCTAGGTTGATTGGTGGCCCATTAACCAAAGCTCTAAAGGAGCTGGTAATTGGTTGTATGAGAGGAGAGAGGATCGCTGAAAAGCAAGGCAGAAGCCAAATCATCAACGCCTTGTCAAGACATGCTATGGCTTCTGGACTCTGTCCTGGGGTGACGTGGAGTCTTTTAAGTATTGAAAGTGGGCATGATTAGAAAGATTTCTCTGGCTCTTGTGTAGACAGAGTATATTGGAGGGGTCAAGAACAAAGGCAAAGAGGAAAGATAAGAGGTTGTTGCTATAGTGCAAGGATGGAGAGTTCTGAAAGAGTTTGCCAAGCAGGTGCCAGCCAGGCTACCTGAACCAGGTGTATATCTGATACCTTCAATGCTCGCATCACTCCTTGTTCTTCACATTCCATCCTGTGGAGGACCCTGGGAATAATGGACTCTTCACACATTTGTGTTGGTTAAGTGAGTGTGGAAACACATGCACACACATAGACCCCGTGCTTAGCAACCAGTCCTGCTACTGAGCCTCAGATGCACTGCTATGGACACGCCCGTCACTGGATTAATTTCCACTAAGCCATTGGCTATGGCAGGACAACAGGTCCACATAGCTGGACTCACCACTTCATCTTAATTCAAATTTCCATTGCTGCCTCTTTAGTCATAGTGTAACTTCATTTTGTTATAGTCCTGCAAATCATAGCCTATAAACGATGTAAATACCATTCCAATGGAAGAAATTATGTAGCTATGAAACAGTAGATGACTTGAGTTTGAGCTTCAGAAAAGTGTGGGTACTGAATTATGAGGTTCAACATTTGAGGGAGATGATAGTTCAGTTGTAGTAATGGCCAGGTGGTAGAGGTGAGAATGGCTAGATGTACACATGTCTAGAGCTGCAAACTGTCAAAGTGGGTGAGCACTTAGGGAACATCTACTCCAACCCCCTTCATGTGCCAACAGAGAAACTGAAGTACAGAGAGAGGCGATGAGTTTCCCAGGACAATGCATAGTTGGACTGCATGCCTGAGTAATAGGAAGGGTCAGCATAGGTATTAGAAAATGGGGAAATCTTCCTGGATCATTTGGACATCTGTTTCTAGAACTATATATGCTCCTAAGTCCCTGGCCTCAGTTTTCCTATATGAGCAATGAGGGGCTTGGGCTGGGATTGAAATACAGTACGTGAGCCTTTGCTCCTCATCTAGGTTTATCTGAAAAACATGCAGCTACCTCCATCCCCCCCAACCCCAGGTTATTACACCTGTCCATGATGTGCATGGCTGAGGTCTTAAGGAAAAGTTTCAGACCAACTCCTTCATATTCCTGTGCTCCACAATGAGCATCTGAGAAAACCAGCCAGACCCTGGTCACTGGAATTCAATAAGGTGAAAAAACCCTACCTGCTCCAAAAGTTTGCAACTGAGCAAAAATAATATTTTATCCAAACAGCAAATCTGCTAGGCTGCAAGTTTAATAAGCTATTAAACTGCACCATCTGAAACCTGCAATCAAAGCAAAAACACTGTAAAATAAATCAAGAGAGATAAGAAAAGATTTCACATTGTTAAAATTTTATGCTATTTCTGACTTCCTGAAATGTTACCATTAACCTGGGAGTTAATAAGAGTTTTCATTTACCCGTTGTTCAGAGCTATAATAAGCACTTTAACAGGGTAAATAAAAAGATCTAAAGAAGCAATAACCTAGAATGTCACAAGTGGCAATCATCTACCTTGTGAGGCTCATGTGGTACAAAGCATCACACAGCTGGAAACAAATGATTCCTTGGAACACCATAAATAACCTCCAAGCTCACTCCTAATTAATGTGAAGCCCCACTTTCTCATGGGCATTGAATATATGAACCAATTAAGCAAATACTATTTCTTTAAAATGGCTGTTACTCTCTCTCTCTCTCTCTCTCTCTCTCTCTCTCTCTCTCTCTCTCTCTCTCTCCCTCTCCCCTTTTCCCTCCTCCCTCTCTCTAACTTGCATTTTCACTCACTAAATAATTTCAGCCAAAGAACTGGCCCCCAATGTACCTGAATTGCAATAATGAGACATCCCTGCTTTAAGCAAATTTTGCACCTGTAACCTGCAGAAATATAGCCACAGCATTTGAAAAATTACCTCCATGCTGCACAGTGCCATGAAAATTTATCTTTGAGATGATTTTATTGCATGGTTACCCTAGGCAATTAAATCAATAAATCTTAACTGTCAGAGAAGGTTGGCCCCATGCCAGAAATAAATGAAATGCACGAAATCAGTAAATAAAAGATTCCTGACAACTCATTCCAGAAATTATTTAGCAGCTGGGGTTGTAGGGTGGGGGGTTTGTGTTTCACTCCCCAGCCTTTATTGACATCCTTTCTGAGAAATGATTATGCTAACAAACATAGTGGCTCTACCACAAAGAAGTCAAAGTTTGCCTAGCCATAAATTATAGTCCCTGAAAAGCAGAAAGGAAATATAATCACATGGCCAGAGGTGGTACACCAGGACCAGCTTGGGCTGGGTACAGGTCTAAGGAGCAGCTCCCTGCTGCCTTGGGGAAGGAGACTGGGCCTTCCTCTTCCCCTTAGCTACAACATCCTCATCTCACTGGCCTTTGCCCTGATAAAAGTTACCCTCTCTTCAGGGACCCAGTTTGCTTGGCCTGTCTTGTCATGCTACACCATCTGTGGTCTGCTATAAATCTAAGGAATTTTACTCTTATGAATAAGGTCTGTTTGCCAATACCAATACCAAATGTGAGTATTGCAAGAAGGGTGGGGATAGGATTGCTGTGTTAATAATAATAGGACTTATTATTGAGCATTTCTCCTATGCTGTACCCTTAAGATTGGTTCAATACTGGGTAGCATTTTTATTATGTCCATTTTACAGATGAAAAAATTGAGACTTGGAAAGGTTAAAAAATGTATTTGAGATGACTTGGCTGGTAAATGGTACAGTGGCGATTCAAGCCAAGACCAGCCTCCTCATGGCTCCACCCTGCAACAACTCTGATGTCTTTAGTACATGTTTCTTTGACATAGGAAATTGAGAACTGAAGTCAGTCTTTGGGCATGCTCACTCTGGCTTTAGCTCCCTTGCTATTTTCCTCCCCTGGTGATTGGTGTACCCAGTGAGAGTTCTTTGGGGGTGTCCTCTCAGAGATGATGAAAGCTAAATAGCACTCGTGCATGGGATATCATATTGCTGGGTATGTTTGAGGATATGTTATAGCATACCACAGAATCTTTGTACCTGCTGCTTCCAGGCCTGAACTGCTCTTCTCTCTGTGCCTCTTAAAGCTGAAATCTCTACTTTAAGATTTCAGCTGAATTCTCACGTCCTCAGTGAAGCCTTCCTTGAACTGTCACACACCTCCATTACAGGCTCTTATAGCACCAGACAATTTTTCTTCACAGAATTCACCTTAATTTCAATTTCACATTTATTTTGTGTCATTATCTGCTGAATGGATCTCTGTCACATTGGCCCATAAGTGCCATGAGGTCAAAGGAGCTTTGAGTTCTGTTTCCCCATGAGGTCTGAGAACCTCATACTGTGCACATAATGACTATTTAATTAATGAATGGATGAAGATACGCATATTTATTTGCTGGGGCTGCCATAACAAAGTACCACAGACTGGATGGCTTAAACAATAGAAATGCATTTTCTCATAGCTCTGGACACTAGAAGTCTGAGATCAAGGTATCAGCTAGGTTGGTTCCTTCTGAGGGCTGTGAGGGAAGAATCTGTCCTAAGCCACTTTCCTTCACTTTCAGATAGCTGCTTTCATGTTCACTTTGCATTCTCCCTACATGCAAGTCTGCTTCTAAATTTCCCTTTTTATAAGGACACCAGTCATATTGGATTAGAGCCCACCTTAATGACACCATTAACTTGATTATTTCTGTAGTTATGGCTGCTCTCAGTTCCGTCCCTAGGGGCTCTGCCTCACAGAGTCCCAGCAACTGCTGCAAACCTCGGAGAGAAAGCTGCCTTTGAGTTCCGACCGAAGCCGGACAGTCCCGCTTCTCCCGTTTGAGTCTGGGTCCCTAGAGACTCGCCCGGATCTGGAGCTCAGAGTCTGAAACTCCCTCCCGATTAAAAACAACAACCGCGCCCTCCGCCTCCAGCCCGCTCCACGCGCACTCTGCACCTGAGTATTTCACTTCAGCACTGCGCCTCCTCTGAGTCTGGGTATGATATTCTCTTTCCTCCTAGTTGTAGAATTTCCACTCAGCCAGCCTTTCAGTGGTTCTGGATGATGTCCATTCCGTCTTTTAGTTCTTTTTGAAGTGGTCGTTCGAGGCAGCAATCTCCGGCCTTAACCTATGCCGCCATCTTGGTTGCTCGCTCCGGCCCGCCCTGTAGATCCCCGGGGACCCACCCCGCCCTAGCCCTGCCCAGAGCCATTTGCCAGATAGCCTCAGGCAAACACTAGATTAGCACCGCCCTAAAGATCCAGCACAGAAGCTCTCCCACTGCAGACACAGCGGACTCTCATAGCCAGTTATCCTGGAGGTCAAATCACCCCCGGTATTGCCAACAACAATCATGGCTTAACTACAACAAGACTGTGCACAAAGACCACTAGGGGGTGCACCAAGAAAGCGTAAAAAATGCGGAGACAAAGAAACAGGACAAAACTGTCAATGGAGGATATTGAGTTCAGAACCACACTTTTAAGGTCTCTTAAGAACTGTCTAGAAGCCGCCGATAAATGTAGTGAGATCCTCAAGAAATCTAATGAGACCCTCGATGTTATGATAAAGAACCAACTAGAAATTAAGCATAAACGGACTGAAATAATGAACACTATACAGACTCCCAACAGCAGACCAGAGGAGCGCAAGAATCAAGGCAAAGATTTGAAATGCGAAGAAGCAAAAAACACCCAACCAGAAAAACAAAATGAAAAAAGAATACGAAAATACGAAGATAGTGTAAGGAGCCTCTGGGACAGCTTCAAGCGTACCAACATCAGAATTATAGGGGTGCCAGAAGATGAGAGAGAGCAAGATATTGAAAACCTATTTGAAGAAATAATGACAGAAAACTTCCCCCACCTGGTCAAAGAAATAGACTTACAGGTCCAGGAAGTGCAGAGAACCCCAAACAAAAGGAATCCAAAGAGGACCACACCAAGACACATCATAAATAAAATGCCAAGAGCAAAAGACAAAGAGAGAATCTTAAAAGCAGCAAGAGAAAGAAACTCAGTTACCTACAAGGGAATACCCATACGACTGTCAGCTCATTTCTCAACAGAAACTTTGCAGGCCAGAAGGGAATGGCAAGAAATATTCAAAGTGATGAATACCAAGAACCTACAACCAAGATTACTTTATCCAGCAAAGCTATCATTCAGAACTGAAGGTCAGATAAAGAGCTTCACAGATAAGGAAAAGCTAAAGGAGTTCATCACCACCAAACCAGTATTATATGAAATGCTGAAAGGTATCCTTTAAGAAGAGGAAGAAGAAGAAAAAGGTAAAGATACAAATTATGAACAACAAACATGCATCTATCAACAAGTGAATCTAAGAATCAAGTGAATAAATAATCTGGTGATCATAATAGAATCAGGGACATAGAAAGGGAATGGACTGACTATTTTTGGGGGGGAAAGGGGTGTGGGAGATGTGGGAAGAGACTGGACAAAAATCGTGCACCTATGGATGAGGACAGTGGGTGGGGAGTGATGGCGGAGGGTGGGGCGGGAACTGGGAGGAGGGGAGTTATGGGGGGAAAAAAGAGGAACAAATGTAATAATTTGAACAATAAAGATTTAATAAAAAAAAAGAAACTTGATTACTTCTGTAAAGACTCTGTTTCCAAATAAGGCCACATTCTGAGGCACTGAGGGTTAGGACTCCAACATGAATTTGGAGGTGGCACAATTCTACCCATATCTAGAGGTCACTGACCCAGGGGTAAAAATTCCTCAGAAACTTCAATGTGAAGCATTTAGAATTTTTTTTTTCAGGTCAGAGCTAAGGAAAATAACAGTTTTATGCCCAGATTTCTCCTGAAAATCTGAACATTTAAATCTAGTCATCTTGTGCCTGATAGGCCTTCAGCCTATTACCAATGGCTTCATGGGTCTCTTGCAGCTAGTAGAGGGCTGGAGTAACACAAAGTATGAGGCCAGACATTAAGCCTCAGACTTGAGTATCACAGTCAAGGCCTGCTTTCCTTTTTCTCCCCACCTTCTCTATCCTCTCTCCTGTTGTTGATCCGTTAGCTTCCTCAGTGGGATATGGAGGCAAAGGCTTGGCTAGACTTTGGGGAGTGCTCCTGAGGAGAATGAACGCAGGAGGCTAAATAGGGCTAAAAATAGGGTGAGGGCTTTCTGAAAGGATAAAGACTAATTTTGTGGAACAGATAGCCCATTTGACCAACATGGGGTGAAAGATGTTGCAAGGAAACAGCTTAGGAGGGTATATACCACCCAAAAGGAAAAGACAAAAGTTTACCGTGACATGAGAGGAGACTCGATTAAATAAGGCTTGACCAGAAAGGGATGTTGCCCTTGACAAGTCACTGGGACAAGAAGACCCAAATCATCTTGGGGTAACTGTAGCTATAGTCAAAATGAAAGAGCCCTTGGGCTGAACCCTGTCCATCAGGACACTAAGGCTCCTTGGGGATGTGGGAAATACTGGGATCCAGCTCACCATATCATTCTACAGTCCCTGGAAGATAAGGAAATATGTGCCTCCTGCTTTCTGATTGGTTCTCCTCTTTGAGCTTCAGCTAATGAAAATCTGTTTATATAATTCTTGTTGGCATATTCCCAGGGCAGATAATTCCCCATCAACACATGAGCACCAAGGTGATTATTTTCACATTAATGGTTTGAAGCAGAATACGAGCATTGTTATTGAACTGGGGGCTAGTAGGTGCCAAAGGCACAGTGTCTAATAACTAAGTGCAAACTTTGCAATGACAGTCACAAGATTTCAAAATAATAATTTGCATTTCAATAGCATCTTTCATCTTACTAATGAGCTTAACACAATTAATTCATTAATTTCTTATGCTATCCTAAGCAACACAGAAGTAAGGATTGCTTGAATAAGTTTCTGCTTGGAGAAACCAAGGCAGGGAGGAAAGGACTATGCTGGTGTCAGGGCCACAGTTCAAGAAGCTCAAGGTCCACTGCTCCAGGGATCATGGGGAGGGTGGGAAGTCTGCTAGGCAGGAGGTAAATTATTCTGGTGCTTAAGAGGCATGTGATGGGCAGAATTCTAAGATGGACCCCAAGATTCCCACCTCTAGTGTACATGCCTTGTGCAAGCTCCCTTGAGTGTGAGCAGGACCATGAATAGAATGAATGTCACTTGTGCCATTAGGGTGCATTATATAGAATAGGTACCAGGATTTCACAGAAGCAATTAAGGCTGCTAATCAGTTTAAATTGAGTTAATCAAAATGGATATTATCATGGGTAGGCCTGACCTAATCAGGTGAGTCCTTTAAAAATGGATCTAGAGGATAGAATCCCTCTTCTGTTGGTCTTGATGAAGCAAGGTAATATGAGTTCTACAGTTGCAAGAAAATGAATTCTACCAACAACCGGAGGTTTATAGGAAGTTTAGTTTGGAAATGGATAAAGTTGTCCACATGATGATCATGACAACTTAAACTGGGGCAGTGGCCAGGGTTATGAGGTGAAATGTCCAGACTTGAGAGACATTCTCTGACATAAACTCATACTGCACTTCAACTAGAAACAGCCTCACAGGGTATCCAGCTCAAGGCAATATGCTGAAAGGTTGCTGAGTCTTAAATAAGCAAGGAACATCTTCATAGAGCATAAATTTAAAAGTTTTAGAGTGAAAAGAATAATATTATATTAAAAATATAGAAGCTTTGCAGTATCATGGAACATAATGCAAACTACATGAAAGTTTTAGGATGAAACAGGGGCTTCAAAGAAATTCTCTGCTTTCAAAAGGTTCTTTGGGTAATGCCTGAGACTTTGGGGAAAGATGTGTAGGAGAGGAGGGTACATGTTAAGTCTCTTCCATTCTTAGGGAGAAGAACCGGCCTAGGTCCCATATTAGGCTCTGTCAGGTATTGTATGCTATATTCTGATCCTTATTTACACTGGGAATCAAGAAAAGCTGCTGTCATTCTCATTGTAGTCATAGGACACTGAAGTTCAGAAAAGAGTCAGTCACCAGGAAGTTTGTGAAGAGCTCAAATGCAAACCTAGGTCTCCACTTTGCCCCAACTAAGGTAGAGATTTCCAACCGGTGTGCCACAGGAATTTTTAAAACATGCAATACCTGACTATTTAATTGAGGAATTAACCTCTTTTCCCTTAGATTGTCAAATAAAAACTTGACAAACAGCCAACACAACCATACCCATCCAGTGTGAATGAATAAAAATTATACCTATTTTTAAATCATCAAAAAGTATACTACCAGCACATTTTTTGTGTGCTGTTGAATTTTAATAATTAGTTTATGTATGCCATGAGATGAAAAAAAGGTTGAAAATTGTTGCTCTACGGCATGTCTTATCTCATACATGGGTACAACTGAAACTTCAAAGTTGGGTTAATTATTTTGTGTATTCCAGAGGGATTTTAAGAATATTTAGGGTTCCAAGGAACATACTATGGGATCTGCATATGAGCTTCCAAGTTAAAATGTCTTCTGGTTTTGAATGACTTTTGATGTCCTGTCAGAGGCAGGCGATGGCTCAGAAATTCAGGCATATACAAGGATCTAGTCCAGCAATGCCAGACATTGGGCTGGGGTGAGAGTAGGTATGGGACGAGTTATGGGGTACAGGCCCAGCTGGAGGAGCTTTGGTTTAAAAATAACTCTTAAGCCTGACTGCAGATTAGAATCACCTGGAGAGCTTTAGAAACTACTCACCTCGGGGGTTGGAGCTGGGAGTGTGGGTGAATAGTCCAAAAAACAACTAGATCAGAATTTCTGGCAGTGGACCCCAGGAATTGGTAAAACATTAATCTCAGCTAAGTTTGAGGTGCTCTGTGCCAAAGGGTAGGAGATGAGCTGGACCCTAATTCTAGAGCCAGGGCACAGACCACCTACCCAGCTGCTAAAGTATGGGGGTTGGGAGGCAGCCATTAGTGTAAGAGCTGGGCCTGAGTGACAATGGGCTTTGATTATGATGTGTTTGGTGGTCATTGCAAGACTTGTTCAGTGAGTAGAGGCCAAGACTTGGCTAGTTTATGGATTGTCTGGGTTGCTTGGGGGAGGCGGGGAGGGCTGCCAGGAGGAAACCCTGCCACCACTCCCTGTCAGTTGACCTTTTAGTGCTCTTGGGTGTAGTGGGTTTGAGGGATTTTGAGGCTGACTGAAGAAAAATATATGAGTATGAGGTGGCAGTCAGCAGCAAGATGGAGAGCCACTGGGCCAGGCAGCTCTGAAGGACAACAATGGCTTAGGATCCTTATAGCTCAATGGTTTACCTTAGACACACCTAGCAGATATTGGGCAACGTTTTTTAGAGTATGCAAAGCAGGCAGACTCTAAATGGGTAAAAATCTACTTATTTGAGTTCTATTGAAAACAAATGGACGTGTAAAATTTTGAGGCTCTTTGCCAGTGGGCATTTGAGCTAACCAGTCCTGGACTACTGTGAAGAAGTAAACAGTACAGGGACCAATGCACAGAGGCCGTCATTTATATAACACTAGGATATCTCATTTAAACTTTCCCTTCAGATTAGTCTGGAGTGTTTTTTGTTTGTGTGTTTGTTTGTTTGTTTCACAAATGCTTCAGCCAAACTATGGCTTGTGGAGAATCTTTCCAAATGAATCTTTGTGAGGTAAGAGTTCTGACTGCTTCCTGTGTTAGGCTGTGTCCTCAAAATCAGAAAATCTGGCAGAATTTCAGATCTCCACCACATTCTCTGCCCAGGTCCACCCCTGCTGAAGATAATATTTCCAGAGAAGGGTAGCCCTCCCTTTGTATTTTCCCTCACATATTTAGGCTTCTGCAGGACCTTTCTTATTTGGGAAATGACAATAAGTTCAAGAAAATTGTGGTTTGAGCTAACTGGGAAATTTCTGGAGAGTTAAAAAAACCTGAAGAATACACTGAGCTTGGATTCCTGTGGGATGCTTTCTCTAGAGCAGTGGAAACATCATTATCGCCTGTTCCCTCTTTACTCTTAAAATCTTTCTCCAACCACCCCCAAGAAGGTGAATAGGATGGAGAGCAATGGGGAGCACTTTTAAAAATAAGTATGGAAGGGTGATTCTTCCTCCTGGTTTCACATTAGAATTAATAAAGATGCTTAAAAGCTAGAGACCCAGACAGAGACAAAGACCTATGGAATCAGAATCTCTGGGAGTGAGGCCAGGTATTTGCATTTTTAAAGCTACCTTGGTGTTTCCCCAGGATGGAGAGCCATAGGGCTGGAAAGACAGGGCTGAAAGGTCATTTCCTGGCTCCTACTCACCTCCTGAGCTCACATACTAGGTCCTGTGACTGTCAGACACAATAGAACTCTAGCTCACAGTGCGATCAGCACATAACTCATTACGGTTCCAAAGGTCCCTGAAAATGCATGTCAATTTCAAATGACTATACCTGAAAGTTAAGGGCAAAATTCCCCTTAGCAAATATCAGGTTTTATGATGTTGTTTCCTTTTCTAAAAAGAGACAGAAGAAGAGAAAATAAAGAAGGAGAAGGAGGGAGGAATAAGGACAATACAGCATACTCAAAACCCAAAATGTGTCTCACGTGTTCTCCATATAAAGCATGAGTCTCAGTGCACTACCAGGCTTCCGTGTGGTACACTCTGCCACTGCCTTCCCATTTGTGGTATATCTTCTGCAAGCAATGCAACCTTGCAGTTGCCCTCATAGGATGAAAACTGTTGGTCTTGATAATGGAAATGTGTCAGGGGAAATTATTGGGGCAACACACTCTTCAGAGTTGCCAAGGCGGATGTCAGATGAGAAATACAGGTCTTTATAAAATCTTGCTCACCTCTGGGAAACAGGGAGAAGGCTGGTATTATCAACTCCATTTTGTATAGAAAGGAATTAGGGCACAGAAAGGTTAAGTGTTTCCTTTAAGTCAGGCGGCAAAAGCCTGTTCTAAAATCCTGCCTCAAAATCCAGGGCACTCACTCCTCTGGTATGCTGTATTTTCCTTCTGAACTGGTATCCACATGTCAGAGACAAGCAGTTAAGCCATATTGGGCCTGCCTTCCTAGTGAACTGATTTAAAGCTCTGCCAATCCAAGGCATGACCATCACCCCAGCCAGAGTGTCTGGCAGTGCTGAGGAGATGGTGCATTCTCTTCTACTTGTTGCTCCCAAGCACAAGGGGCCCCACCTTAACAAAACTTTCCTGAGTTGCTGACTCCACTTAGGCCCTGCTCTCTGTCTTCATGGAAAGCAGTGCTTCTGGAAGGGTAGACCAATGCCTTTTTTTAGAGTCTTCTGGAAGTACGAAGATGACATCATCACTTTCTGAGGGTTTAGGTTCCTTCTTTACTTTTGTTTCTGAAATGAAATGATGCTACAGCCAAAATAGCATTATGTATAATAGTGAGAGGCAGTAGAGGGAAGTGGTTAAGATCAAGGTCCTTTGGGCCACACTGTCAAAACCCTGTCTTTGTGACCTTAGGCAAGCTGTTTAACCTCTATGTGCCCTGTTTTATCATCTATAGAAGAGGGATATAATAGTACCTATATAGTAGGACCATACACATATAAATACATAAATTAATAGATGCAGAAGTGTTAGAATAGTGCCTGGCACATAATTAGAGCCACATAAGCTAATTAATTAGCATAATCCCATCACTCTAATTTTAAAAATGTCATTCTGCATATTTTCTCTCAGTTCCTATCTGCTTGCATAAATACTTTTACCAAGGCATCATCATAATTTATAGCACCTGGTTTTTGAGAGAAGTAGAAAACAACTTGGTTGCTTGAAAACAAATTTATAATCCATTTAACTTGATTTACTCACATCAAATATTTCTTCATTATCTCATAAGAAAACTGTTCCTATTTACAGATATAGTAGGCTTACAGTTTTGGAAAGGATTTGAAATTCTTAGTGATAGTGTTACAACCATCAGTTTCAACCACTTTTAGCTACATTTATGTTCACATTTGGACTAGGATCATGCAGTATCAAAATATTTGGTGAAGCTGAATGTAGTTCATTTGTTGACAGAAAATTCAGCCAAGCTGATTGTTAATATTGTGTTCTGTACTGTTCTTATCTTTGCAAATTCTCACTTCACATGGCCAGAGACTATATTCTATATCTATACTAATAATAGAAGAATATGCAAATTGTCCGGGACTCTATCACAGTAACACCCGAACAGCAGGCTGCATGGGGCAACCAGGCTGGCAGGGGGGTTGTCAGGGACAACCAAATGACTAGACAGCAGGCTGTGTGGGGCGACCAGGCCAGCAGGGGGGGCAGTTGGGGGCAACCAGGCTGCCGGGGGGGCATTTAGGGGTGATCAGGCAGGCAGGCAGGTGAGCAGTTAGGAGCCAGCAGTCCCAGATTGTGAGAGGGATGACCTACTGCCAGTTTAGGCCCAATCCCGAGGGGTCCCAGATTGGAGAGAGTGCAGACTGGGCTGAGGGGACCCCCCATGCACAATTTTTGTGCACCGGGCCTCTAGTAAATAAATATTCTAGATACCTGAAACCTTCTCTTTTGTCTAGTATTTTGAAGGAAATTGTTCAAAAATATATGGCATGATCTTTTGCCTTATAAAAACGATATACTTAAGAAAAGTTAAGCTTTTCCTGATGGCTTTAAATCACTAGTGTAACCCAAAAATATTGCTTAGGCTGCCCTCCTAGGCCAGTGGTGGTATCCTTATGCAGTAAATGGCCACAGTTGGCTGTGCTTCTCTTTTTGGTCTAGTTTTATTATTTACTCTCCACTCTGCAACTACTACAGCTGTTAATTTATACTTTGTACATTTTTTGTGTTGTGTAATAGGAATCCAGATAACTAAACATTTTATGATTTTCTCTTAAATGGTCTTTAAATGATGGTTCAAAGACCTCTATTATAAAATGAACTGGCTTTGTGAGAGTTAATCTTTATGACCCTCAATTTTAAAGCTGTTGAACTAAGTGAGAGCATTGACTGTATTATAATACCACAGGGGTGGTAACAAGGTAGTTATGGAGAGAAAGTCTGTGAGCAGAATAATCTACATGTCTAAAATGAGATTTACATAAAAATTTTATTTTGAATTTTTTAAATAATTCAATGCATTGGCAGTATAGTTAAAGCCTCTATGAGAGAAACCAATGCATGGGCTCAGCCAATATCATTTTTAGAGAGACATCATATTGGAAAACAATAAAACTACATTAAAATGTTTATACAGAGTTACTGTACTGACAACAAAGCACCAGCAAAATGCTTATGTGCCACACATTTGAAAGTCAAAGCAACACAGGCAGATACAGGTTTATACATATAAAGCACATGAAACCAGTTTTTAGGAACCAGATACCATTTCATTCATTGATTGATATTAGAACAGTTACATTGGTCTATACAGAACATCTGAACTTACTAAATTTCTGATGAGATGAGCATGCTTGTGACAGTTGGTGAATCTGCAATAAGTATGAATATTGGAAAGCTGCACCCCTCAAAAAAGTGGTTCAAAAGACCAATTGGATTATAATAAAACAAAGGGGGCAGCTTACGAATAATCACATTTTAAAGGCCGCCTGGGTTGCCACCAGTGTGGAAAAGGGTCTTCCACTTGGGGCAGGGTCTCAGAAAATTTTCTTTTCAGGAAGCAGGCCAGGCTATTTCTAATTGTTTTGCTTTTGTACAGATGTGGAGGGAGCCAAGACCTTGAAATTGACCCCAGGGGTTTGAGTCACAGTTCGAGGCAAGCTCACTCCAATCCTGAGGGCTCAACTCAGCTTATTTGTTGCAGTTGAGGTGGCCTTCACCTTCCATCCCATGTGTCTTGATCTAAAAATTTCCTTGGAAACTCAGATTTGAACAGAGGAAGAGGTTCCCTCACAAAGGCCAGTGGAATCCATGTGGTTGAACCATAATATTATGATAAAAGCTTCCAAGAGGAAAGGAGTTTTCATTTCAAACACTGCAGTTATATAATAATGTAGTCATGGCCTCCTGGAACTGTAAAATAATGCTCTTCAGGAAGGGAAAGCCAAAATCTCATGAAGGACAGCAAGCCAGACATGTTGCACATGTGCACACACACATACACACACAGATGATTTGTTTTATTTGTGTAGTTATGGCTTGCCACAACAGTTCAGCAACATGGTGTGGAGAGTACCCCTGCACACAAAGCATATGATGACATTTAAATTCCCATTTGTATCCAGGTTACCCTATAAGTATTTTCCATGACACTTAAATATACAAAGTTTCTGTTTAAAATATGCATGAAAATGTCTTATTTTTTCAAGAACAAAAGATATTTATAGAGTCACATCTTCACTTATAACATGTTGGGATTATCTTTCTGGTTCTTATATACAAGCTAATGAGAATGTTAGGAAATACTTCAAATGAGCACACAAGACAAGAATGTGCCTCTCAGGTACCAAGCGCGCGCACACACACACACACACACACACACACACATACACACTGTAGACCAGGCAGAAGAAAGCTCTGGCAAGTCTCAGGGGTATTTTTCAAGTCTCAGTTAAATGACTTATTGAAAAAACAGGTGGAGTCATTGTTAAACTGCATTAGGTATCAGAGGGCATTATAAATATTTCCCTCAGCAAAAACTACATCTGTCCTTAGCATTTGTCAGTGTGGAGTGGAGAAAGGCCCAATGAACATGGGGTGTTCCTTTTTGAAAAGCCATCAATGTTTACTTAGATTCAGCTATCATTTCTGGCCTGTAGACTGGTGTAATGCAGGTTAACCAAAGACTCCAGATCTCAATATTTTGATGAGAGAGAGAGAGAGAGAGAGAGAGAGAGAGAGAGAGAGAGAGAGAAAGAAGAAGAAGAAGAAGAAGAAGAAGAAGAAGGAGAAGGAGAAGAAGAAGAAGAAGAAGAAGAAGAAGAAGAAGAAGAAGAAGAAGAAGAAGAAGAAGAAGAAATGCATAAAGCAATCAAACTATTTATTTAGTCAATACTAAGGAACACCTCCTTCAGGAAAAAAAAGAAAAGGAATAAAAAAGAAAAATATAAACTTAAAAGCCAGCTTGGCTGAAGTGTTCTGGGAAATTTCTTGAACAGAAATTTGTTTTTTCATATATGTAATGGTTACTGCAACATCTGAAGAGGTTTTCCATTGCCAGGCCTCCAACTGAATTTCGTTGAAAAATCCTGATATAAGTAATCTCATCTGCGTGCAACAACACCACTTGCTCCAAAATCAGGTCATAAAGGTCAAAACACTGCTTCACAAAGTTATACAGTTGGACAAATGAATTCAACAGACTAATATTTATACTATCATGTAATAATGTAGTTATTATAATATGGTTTCATAATACAGCATGCCTTTCCAGTGGCATGTTTTGAATCAGAACACATCTACATTTTTATTAATTTATGTCTTAAAAGTATGAACAGGTACAATTCAGAAACTCACATTTAATTCAACTGTTTTTTTAGAAAGAGGAAGAGCCCAAGCAGGAAAGCGAAAGCCAGAGTCAGAGAGAGTGGGAGAGGAACGGGGGGAGAAAAGCAGGAAGAGCAAGAAGAGAGAGATATATATAGAGAGGGAGATAACAATAACAACCTCAGCCATAAGCACAACAACCACCATCACAACAACTACCACCACAAGAACAGAGAAGAAAACCGTCTCTTCTTTGAAGGACCCCAAGGATGTGTCACTCAACTAACCATGTGTGCCAAGGGGAAGAATTTTAAGTGTCTTCCAATCCCAAGTAGCCTTCTGAGTATGATATCTGCACTGGGCTTCCTTTTGATGTATTAATTTTATCTGGAAATAATACAACTTCAAACAATCTTCAGAAGCACTCCGATGAAAATAAGAATAAAAGCAGCAATATGTAGAACTGAATAATTATAAGGGATTTTATCTCAGACATTTCTTTTTGTAAAATATCCAAAGTAGAATCATCCAGGAAGAACACTATGTGACAAATTGTCTTGAGGCAGAATCAATCTCATTAATAATATTTGTGGGTGTATATGATTGATTAGTGAGGATGATTTTGAAATAGGGAATCACTGGATGATGATGAACACAATTCTAGCTCTCTGTATCCAAGCAAACTGGTCTATTGCCTTGGGAGACTCCAAGTCCCTATGTGAATGTAATGTCAATTAAACTGGCCCCAGATGTTACCCCTCTCCAGTCAGGACTTACAGTGCAGGGATCGAATACCACTACAAACTTCGTTATTGCACTGGCCACAAAAAGAACTGCAGGGGCAAAAGAAAGGCCAGAAAGAAAGAGTAAGACACATATCTCCTCTGGGGCTAACATTCGACCATGGACACAAGCTTGGACATAACACAGAAATGTAAAGAAAAAATAGGATTTTAGGGCAAGTTTGTCAACCTTTCCAGATGTAAACCTCTCATTAGCTACAAAAGATGTGCAGGACCAGGAGAACAGGTCCTTTGAGACTTTCTATTCTACTCTCAGGATGATTTATGATGAGGAGCTCTAATAAAAAAGATGTGTGTGTCTTTAATGAAAACCTCATTCTTTTAAAAAATATATATTTAAGTTTATTCTTTCTTGTTAGTGACCTTGGCTTTCTTTAAAAAGGGAATTATTTTGGTTTAGATGATTATTTCTGAATATTAATTATGTAATTGATACAGGAGGAATTCTGGTTGAATTTAGAGCTAGGACAGTAAGTAGGTAATTTTAACTAAAAACATATGTTAAATTAATAACTTCAATATCTAATAACTAATGTAAAAACCTTCTGAACAACATTAGGGAGAGGAGGAGAATTACTGAGTTTCCATATTATGAGAAAACAACAACTATATTTTGGCCTGTGCTATTCTCCATAGAAACCCTCATGTTCCCTAACTACACAAAGGCTACCAATTATTAGAAGAAACAATAGTGAATAATTTATCCAATTTAGATTTACATGTTAGAAATACCACTAGGATGTTTAAAAATAATAACAGTAACATTCACCTATGCTTATTTTAAACAAACCATGAGGATTTTCTAAGTACTTATCTCACTTCCATTTTACCTTCAGGATGTGGAGATGATGAAACCACCCCCACTGATCCACCTGTGTTTTGGGCTTAAGAGGTCTTCATTTTTTTCATCTATCTCCAGCTGAAAACTCATATCTCTAGGGCCTCATCATAAATTACCTACTTTTACAGGGGATTGATGCATTTTTTAAATGATGTAATAGTTTGTCATTGAAGTACATGTGTGTGTCCAAATCCTCTTTGACTGGCTGCATTCAGTACTGTGTTGGAGTTGGCAGGCTCAATCTCCCAGCTTTATGTGCATCTCTCCCCAACTCTGTGTTCAATGACATCATAGCAGCTTGAAATCATCTGTGGTGGGAGTATTTATACCACAAGAATTGGCAAATGCTACAAATCAAGTGTTTTATCTTCTCAGAGAGCTTATTGTTAAACATTTTACCAGTACACCACTGGTTGCATGCCAGGCTGACCAAAGGAGAAGCTAGCTCTTGATCTGGACAACATAGCACTAACACAGTCTCTTTTGGAGTTCCTCCAATTTGGCCTCTTTCCCAGGGGCTCCTCTTCCACTAATTTCATAAGGACTGCACAGCCACAGAAGGGCATGAGGATTTGGGATGTATTTGGCTACTCATAGTCACCCCACTGGGCTTTACTCCCAGAGATGTTTCTATTGGGTAGCCACATGTATGATGCATTCCAAAATCAAATAGGTTAAGCATTTGCAATTCTTATTAAGCTCTGAATATGGCAGGTGACTTCCTGCTACAGAGGCTGGAGAACAATGAGTCCCTCAGTAGGAACAAGCTATCCCCAGCTCAAAACATCCACTGGGCATTCTTTTTAAAAATATATATTTTATTGATTTCAGAGAGAAAGAGAGAGATAGAAACATCAATGAGAGAGAATCATTCATCAGCTGCCTCCTGCATGCCCCCCACTGGGGATAGAGCCCAAAACCCAGGCATGTGCCCTGACCGGGAATCAAACCGTGACCTCTTGATTCAAGGTCAATGTTCAACCACTGAGTCACGTTGGCCGGGCCACTGGGGTATTCTTCAGGAGTTTTCCCACAGCTGGCCTGCATGCTGCTGCTGCAAGTGCTGGCAGGCAATGGGTTTGCCACTGCAGCATCTTGCCAGAGGCCTTCTATCAGAGAAGCTTCCTTTGCTTCCCCCTTCCCTCCTCAAAGTTTGGTATAAATCAAAGAGCCAAAAAAATTGAGGTCACTGGCAAAAGAGTTTGAAATTTTGAATAAAGTTTATTAAACACCATTAGTCTACACTGCACAGTTAATGAAATAGCAAAGCTCTACTCTCTTAGAAGACTGATGATTGATTATGGATCAGAAAAGAAGTTCAATGTTCCCTAACCCAATGTGAGCCTGATGGATGATTCATTAACATCTCATGTCAGAAGCAGAAAGGGGCAAGAACTGCAGCCTGGCCTGAAGGGCTTCCCTATCCTCTACACTCCCCACAATGCAATTTTCTTTGAGTCACTAGATTTCAGAGGAAAATGTGATGCTCTTGGTAAAGAGGGCTTCTAGATTTGTGAGGAGGAGAATGAATGGAAAGGGAATGAATACGTTTTATTTCCCAGAAAATATCAGACAATAGGATTAATGTCTGAGATAGCCTATCCAATTAGCCTCCTGCCAGGGTAAATGCTGATTATCAACACGCAGATACCACTTCTATTGTTGGGGTTTGCTAACACTGAAGAGAAAATGAATCAGATTTTAATTATGAGAACAAGACTGTGTGAGTGGAAATGAGAAACAACAACAACAAGAACAAAGAACAGAAGGAGGGGTAGAAGGAGGAGGAGGATAAGAAGAAAAAGGAGAAGAAGAAGGAGGAGGACAAGAAAAAGGACAAGAAGAAGAAGAAGAGGAAAAAGAATTTAGTCTGCCAGCTGCATAACAGTAGTGACAACTGGCTCAACATTTCCCCCCACAGAATTGAATTTAGGGGCACTGAATCAACCCATTAATTTGATATTGTGTAGCTATACCATCTTGCCACACATTTTCTTAATGGGTATAGTGATGCTTCTCTAAGCAAGCAGTTCATTACATTACTGAGTAGTCCTACTCAGTGATCCAGTTTGGTTCTCCCACCTGCCAAATCATGCAGGTAAATTTCATCATGCCTGTTGAGAAGGATGTGAGGGTTTTACCCTCACAGCTAAATTAATTTTGCCTTCAAAAATGCTTTTCAACTTCATACTCCAACTTCAACCCCCGGGATGCAAATTCAAATGAAACAAAAACTGACTTAGAAACCTTTGGGAAAGATTCAATAGACCAGATATCTTTCCAATTTAGACGCAATCCAATGTATTTACTGATGTAATGTCCAAATGACAACCCATCAATTTGAAAATTCAACAAAACACATTTTAGCAAATGGTTTCTAATTTAGAAACTTGGTTATTGACTGAAGGTTTGAATCTTTTTATGTCATTATATGGAAAAAAAGGCGTCCCAGCCTCAAGTCTTTTAAAAGTTAACAGCAGCTAACTTTTCCAATTATATCATCCAAATATAAAACGACCAGTATTTTTCCAATGAGATTATTAAATAATTAACAGATTAAAGGCTGGCTAACAACATGTTTATGACTAAATTCTACTCGGAGGACCACACTAGTATACCCTTTTCAAATTAATCCTACCTACCAAACTCAGACAGTAATATGCCAAAACCACTAAAAAACCTAAAGTCAATGAAATATACAAAGCCAAGCCAACATCATAACACAAACATGTCAAAGTCTCTGTGGTTGAAGTATGGATAACTAATGAAGTCATAGTGGTGGCTTTACCTGGGTTACTTTGCAAGGCTGAGATCATTTGTGTACTTGCTCAGGTGGAGCTGGTCACTGTTCTGCCCATTATCCTACCTCTATGTGCTTATTGAGATGTGTCTCACCAAGTCTCCATAAAGGTCTCAAGGCAGGATCTCTCATTGCCATCCACATGTCTTGCATCCCTCCCACAAACTGGTACACTGAAGAGATTACTTGGCAAACTATCTCAATCCCTCAAATAGCTGCACATCTATGACACATATCACCATTTATAATGTGATAGAGTGCCTAGAAAACAGCAACAATCCTTAATCGTGAAATGGAAAGATATCTCATCTCCAAGGACAGGAAGGCAAATTATCCTCCATGTTTAATTGGTTTCTAAGCTGCTTTACAAATGGGTATACTAAATAATCTCGTGGTGGTCCTGAGCTCGACTGTCAGATTTGATAATTGTGCTGCTGACTTGGCACACACTACCCTCAGCTACCAGAGATGACATCAGGAAGCAGGATTCTCTGCTACCTCCCTGTTGTATGTATAGTAAACATAGCAACTTACTGAAACTAGAGCTACAAGTCTTACATCCATGAGGCAATATGCTTGCTTTCCTTGGAAATTTCCCCTAGCATTCTAATATCTAGTTTCCGGTGATTTTATTTCTAGTAGAATCTGCTCCTAAATCCATGATCATCTCGGAATGTGCTCTAGGTTGAATTTGTAAGGCAAACCAGTGGGTTTCATTATACAGGGTGAGACAAAAGTAAGGTTAAAGTCATGAGTACATGAAACTTAGAGTTTATTCTTGAATCATTATTAATTATTGTATTATTTTCCATATGAACAACTGTAAACCTACATTTGCCCCAGCCTGTATAGTAATAGTCATGCACTCTACCTGGTAAGCCATTAAGATAACTTGGGTCAATGCAAAGCCATCAGCTTAATTTGTTATATATGACACCCACCTTGGGTGCTTGGAGTCTTTCATATTATTATTGTCCTCATTTAAGAGACTCAGAAAATATTCTCTGAGGTTTCATTTATTTCTGTGTGTCTGCATGTGGTAGTATTGTTGCTGAGACTGTGAATGTAAAGCTTAACCTCACTGGGAGCATAAAAAGTGCTGGGTTCAGTTACTGGAACATTCCCAGCAGTCATTTTAAAAATGTGGTTTCAGCCATTGGAGTAAACTGTCACAACCTTATTATACAACAAAGGACCGGACCTTAAACTCAATGATGACCAGAGAAGAGCTTAGGTCTGGTTTTTTTGCAACTGTGGTGATATCTAACCTTGACAATAAGAGTGCAGGGTGATCCTTTGCTGTTCCAATCACAAACTTGCATGAGTTGGTTTAAAATTCATACAAGTTTTCATCTTTCATGTGCATATATCTATTATTTAACTTGTCATTAACAGTGAACAAAATTCACTAACTCAGCAAATTAAAGGCTATGAGGAATTATATACCAGCAGGTAATTATACAGAACTAATGCATGGATATTGTCTAGCACATGTGGGGAATTCTTCTGGTGAACTAGAATACTAAAGATGGTATTTACATTGTAATGTTTAGGGCCATGAAATGGATGTACAGGGTTATAAGGGGTGGGGATAATTGCAACTGATCTAGAAATGTCCAAATTGCGTGAACTGTTCCTAATCTTCAAGATTTTTTCAAAAAAAATTCTAGGTTAAAGCATTGCCTCCAGACTAATTTTTGTTAAAAGACTAGCTCTACTACTTAGAAAATGTGGACCTATCTTTGGAATTTTAATGGAAATGACTCATATTAATAGAGACTTGAATAAAATCAGTGATTGTATTTCAGTTAAAATCTAATGAGCCCCCGAAAAAAGGAAAAGAAAAGAAATAGAATAGAAAATGAAGAAGAAAAAGAAACCCTGTAAATAGAGATTGGGGATATTAATTGGGGAAGTCCATATTTTAAAGCCACTAGAAAGCAAACTGTATATTATTATTTCTAGGTAGTGACAACTTGACCTTTGATTCTAGAGATTTGAGCACAATGCAATAAAAAAAATCCTGCCAATTTTGGACCCAACTATCAGCATTTTGGCTACTAGGGAGTGCACCCACGAAAGTACCCCCCAAGAGGAGTGCTTTACACAAAGAGAATTCCAGGTGAATATTTACATTTAAAATTATGGCGTTCAAAAATATTTATGCTAGCTGATGCCTTAAAGTTGTCCAAACAAATGTTGCCACTCATTAAAATTTTAAAAATGGGGAATCAGGGAGGGGGATGCTAACAAAAATGTCCTCTGGTGCTTGCCACAATATTGTTTTAAGAGTGGCATTACTATGCTCATTTATTTTCTTAATGCATGATTTTATGATATTGCTACAACATCTAACTAGTGAATTTTGACAATGAAAACTCTCACCTGAAGATCAATTCTATAGGAACCACAAAACTTTAACAATGGATTTTGAAATACATTATTTTCTGGACATAATAATATAGTTTGGGGAATGGCTATTGCTGAAAATTTGAATACTTGCTGGTCCTTTGTATATATATATATATATATGATTTAATTTCTCAGGAACCTGTTATTATAGCAAGTATTTTCCATTCTTTGTTTTGGGTTGTGTGAATGTGTCATTTCATCTAGCACAAAAGGATGGTAGGATCTAATAAATGCATACAAAATACTAAAAATGACTAAGTAATAAAACATACACTGTTCTCAAGTTGTAGTGTCCACTTACAATGATTTCTGTTTTTCACAGATATCGAGATAAGCACAAAAACAAACATAAAGAGAACGTTCCAGATGAGTGGCATTCCACCAGTAACCATTGATACTCTGGTAGAGGTAGAGTGATGGATGGTAATGTTGGACATGGGGGAGCACCCACTACAACAAATGGGCATCGATGCGCAGCCAACACAGTCCCTGGCGAACGTAGCGGACAAGATTGGTCATGCTGCTGTGCTGGGTCAGAGGCCCCATCAGTGTGTCCAGATCTCCAAAGAATTCTGAAAATCAGAGCAGATCTTGGTCAGACCTTTAAATGACATCATGAAAATATGCACCAGATTGCTTAAGCTGACTTCATGCAACAACACAACCATGTGGACATAAGAAAATGTATTCATTGTTCATCCATTCATAAAATAATTATAGAGTACTTACTAGGGGACTAAAGCCCCATATGTATATAAAGTACTATTATTTTGATCTTTAGTTAGATCCAAAATCTCTGCAGCATAAATAATGTTTGTGTTATTGTGATTAATAAAACACAAATTCATTTAAATCTGCTAATTTGTAGTAATATTTTCTCAGACAACAATTCTAAAAGTACATTAAAATCTTGTGGAGGTTTGTGAGACACACACACACATCACGATATGTATATATTATATATTATATATAAATGTATTTGCCTATATACTAGTATTTATGTTTATATAATAAATATATAATTGTACATTTAAATATACACATAAATTATATATAAATATATAATATATTTAAATATATTTTATATTATGTATTTAATTTATATTTTTATTTATTATAAATTTATATTTAGAAAGGGATCCTTATACACAAAATGGTAGAGAGCCATGGTCTATATGACAGCAAGCTGTTTGTCATTGTATATGGTATTGATTGGAAAATATTATCTTTTCATTTTTGTCAAAATAAACTGAGTTTACTGAATTTTCTTGGCATGATGAAGACATAGCCAGTGAACCTGGACAGCAATTATAGCCATCAGCTCCTAAGACCAAATAAACGTGCAGGAGGCATCTCATTTTGTAAGGGTTATTGCTTCAGGGAAGGAAAATGACCTTCAAGTATGTGTTACATAATAACTCTCCCTACCCCCAGGACACTGATAGTAAGAATTCCCAGCTGATTTTCCTCCAGTTGACTGGGAGAAAGGGAAACACTGGTAGTGGTAGAGTGATGGATAGTAATGCTAACCAATGTAAACAGAGTATTAGAATTTCTGCTTTGGGGTGCAGGTAGGGGTAGGGGTTATGGGAAAGACTATGTTATGTCTGGAAACTAGCTAGGTGTCCCCTTTCCATGTCTAAATTGATTTGTCTCACACTGTGTTAATCTTGGTTAGGAGAGGGCTCTCTGCATCCCCTTTGTTAGCTTCCCACAGGAAAGCAGCTTCAGCCATGAGGAAATCACACCTGTGCTGGTTAGGGGTGAGGTATTTGGGGGGAGGCTGAGACTACTGTAAAGTGGTCAGGATGCTCTCTTGCCTTCTTGAAAAACAATTTCCATGCATAGGTTATATGTGCTTGATTTTCCTGCAGATGGTTTTTCACTAAACAGTGAATTTATTCCTCATGTTATGCGTAGCATGTGGGCTCCTTTTCTAGATATCAACTTCATTGATTATGTGATATTTTTTAACCCACACTATGCAATAATAGTAATTCTGCTGATAAAAAAGTAACTTATTATTAGCATCTAAAATATTTTATTATGTAATAAAATATTAAAAGACATGTTAAAGGACCTAGTCATTGTTGAATGAATGTGAGCAGCATGTGAACTTGGATTTCCCATGGGTATTCTTAACTAGATATCCAGGTCATCATTTTAATAACTGCTTCTAGCAAGCAGCTGGGAAGGTAGGGTACAGGGCTTCTAGACCAAAGGCCAGAGAGTAGAATCAGCCCCATTGATCAATTTTAGCATTAGAATCTTCTGAAATAAGTCATCTGCAGCTGCATGGGTGGGTAGGCATGGGGCAGAAATGGAGACTTTCCAGTGAGAGAGCCAACCTCACCAATTACACAATTGGGTAGAAAAAGGTGAAAGTACACAGTTGTCTCTAGTGGGATGCATAGTACCAATCCAAAGAAAAGTACCTCAGTTTCCCTATCTCTGTGTGGACAAGACAGATGTGGGAAGAATCCCAGCTGTAAGCAGTTCAGAAATGACAAGTATGTGAACTTCAAGGCTACAAAGAGAAGATTCCAAACAGGTCTTCTCCCCAGCCCACTGAACAACAGTGTGGTGACTGTGGGGGTAGGAGTAGTGTATATGGAAGAGGGCACAGAGGGGATAAATGGTGATAGAACAAATACAATAAAAATAAAAGAAATTACCCTAATGTATTTTTAAAATGGATATAATTATGAAGGAAATTCATAAATATTGAACAGTCCTCCAGTTACTTATACAAAATAACATAGTGTTGGAGGCAGATACGCTAGCCAAGTTTTAAGATGCTTGTGCCCTTGCTTGCAATTCTAGAACCCTTGGATAGGCCTGGTTGTCTGGACCAGTTGGCTTTGGGTTTTCACCTAGAATAGTAGACAAGTTAAGAATTATTCACTACTCAAGTAACTAAAGGCAGGAGCTCACGATGGTCTCTGAGGACCCATTATTAATATTGATCTCTAGACGGGCAGTCTAGTCTATCAGTTAAGAGTTCAGACTCTGGAATTGAACAGTAGATTCAATTCATGTTCCCAACATTAAGAACTGTGATATCATGGGTAAGTCTCTTAACCTCAGAGTCTCAGTTTCTTCATCTATGACATGGGGATAAAAGAGTCAACAAATTATAAAGCAAATAGTGCAGTTACTAGCATTTAGAAATTGCTATACAAACACATGTAACCAATATTTGTAAATAGTACCAGAAGTCAATGTATATAGTTGAATTGAGGGTTAAAGTCAGAAATTATGGAATATACTTTGATAGCTATAGAATCTTTGAATTATATAGATATAATATAGAGTAAGGAAAGATAATTAATATTTGTAGGATTTCTAACTTGCATCTGATATTTTATGCTAGTTGTTTTACACATATTATTTCATTCAAAACATCTGTATTATCTTCTGGGTATTTTCATCATCATCATCATCATCTTATTATTATTCCCTTTATAGAAATAAAATCTGGGAAGTAGCTCACAGATTTAAATAACTTGCCCGAGGTACCCTAGCCAGTGCATGACCAGGCATGCATAAATGATCAGGCTTCAAAATCTGAGACCTTCCTACTCTACTGGAACTGTTTCTGCACATACTCAGCTGTGAAGATGCAGCATGGAGGAGGGCTGGGTAGGCTGAACCTCATTTCATAATCAGACACTGGAGAGTACAGCCCCAGAGATTAGAGCAGCAGCTTTTCAGACAGAAGAAATGCAGACCAGAACCCTACGGCCAGAGTAGAAATGAAAGGATAGCTATCTGAGTTCTGAGGACTCTGGGGCTTGGGAGAAAAATTGGGCTAGGAAGTCCAGTAAGTCCTTTGGAGTCAAACTCAAGATAACTTCCATCTGAATCTAGCTGGCCTCCAACTCCAACCTGAATACAGGAAAACGCTATCACTCACTGCACTGCTGGAGACCTAGTAGCACCCAAGTACACTCCATGAAGCTTGCACCACATCATACACGAGCAGCAGCCATTGGACCATGCAGGATACGAATGCCTCCCTATTCCTGACCAGACAGTTCTACTACTCCAAATTGCTAGTCACCTCTTTGCAGTCTGATGCCAAAAGCCCACATCTATCCCCATCTTGACTGGTGTTGGGGTGTCTATGGTTCCTGAGCTAAAATAAGCAAAGTCAAAAGAATGGCCAGGGCAAAAGTGCTGTTTATTTTTACTTTCCACATTCACTAACATAGTGAGGCTTCATTGTGAACTGATGTGACAGCTAGGTCATAGATGGCAGCATGAATCACCAAAATTCACTTACCTTCCGGTATAGTAGGATCTTCCTTGCATTTTTTTTTTTTTTTGTAGAAAACTCATGTGTTACCATAAACAGAACCTTTAGCTATAAGTGTGTTAAAAATACTAGCTGAACTTTGGCCCTTGCCTCTAAATTCAATCTACATTATCATGTACTCACTGGAGCTACTGGTTATAATGAAGGTAGAAGGCCTCAGTTCAACCTTACCTCCCCCTCAGTCCCCCAGAAAGATTAAAGTTGACAACAAAAGCCAACAGGATCATAATAAATATGAAAATCGTTCTCTTTTTTGTTTTGCCTGATTCTCTGTGTTGATCCTTACCATTGAGTGAAAATCTGAAATAGTCATTTGCCAACACATCACAGTTTAGATTAGTTTAAGCATTAAAAGATACTTAAATCAAAGACTTTTTCACTTTCTAAAAAATATTGGTCACTGTGTCAGCACAGAGGTAACCCACTCTTCTCTATCTAAGCCCTGAAAATCAGAGACCGAAAGATAAGGCCACCAGGAAAATCCAAGCCCTTCAAAGCACAGTTGATTTCACCATGGTCTGTGAATAATAGGTAGAGCAGATAAGCATACCTTTATTCTCTCTTGTCAGTTTGTCGGCCATGTCCCAGTGTTCATAGCCCCGTAACACATTGCTAGTGATGTTGACATGGCTGGCAGCCATATGGTGAATGCGCTGGGGGATGATGACTGGGCCATTGTTATAATTCCCCATTGCATCGATGGGAGAGACATTGTTGAGACACATTGGAGATGGAGTGTTCCTGGGGAATGGGAAGAGACAGGTTTTGTTAGTCTAGTTGAGAAGAGTGACAATGGGGTCTAGACCTCCCTTATCACACGGGGACCTTCTCAGAACACCATTTGCCATAGTGAGGTTTAGCATGGTGAACATATATGAAGCCCAAGTAGAGTGGAGCTTGTTCCCACATTCCACTGACTCTTATCAAATGACATCCTATAGTTTTTGCCAACACAGTAAGTTTCTCCAGATGCCCCAACATAGAGAAAGCTCATTATCTCCCCATTCCTTCCTCATCTGACCAACCCACACAGGGCTACACTGCCAGGCTGTAGCATGAGAACTTCTCCTTTTCTAATGTTAAATAGTGAAGTCACACTGCCTTTAACAACTATTGATGACTCCATGTGCATTGCTACATTCATTTTTAAATATAGAAAGAGCTGGTAAATATTTCTCTGGCATTAATTCTACCCAAAAATGTATTTCTTACTTTGAATATATATATATATATATATATATATATATATATATATATATATATATATGTATATATATATATATATATATATATATATATATAACTGGTGTGATGTTTTAGAGAAAGAAAAAGCTGAGAGCTACGATGATTTCTCTACCTGCTGCCACAATGGCTATTGGCATTTAGAAAACAATATTGGACTATTATCAAAGTGTTTTGTGGAAACCACAATGACTGGTTGTTACAAATGCAGTCACTACAATGAGAAATTTTAAAAAGTCTGCCAAGAAGCAGTATTAGGGAAGCTGAAAAAAGTAAGATTCTGAAGATCTCTTTAGGATTTTTTAAGACTGCTACAAGGATGGCTGTTAATTGCTGCCTATTCACCTGTATGCTGGTTTATAAAGAGAAGTCTTCGGCATTCCTACTTTGGACATTACCAATATTTGGAGGTAATTTTTATTAATTATTTCATGTTAGCAACATGGAGTTACCTGTTGGCTGCATATAGAATGGGGGAGGGGTCTGTGAATAATAGGTAGAGCAGATGGTCTGTGAATAATAGGTAGAGCAGATGAGCATACCTTTATTCTCTCTTGTCAGTTTGTCGGCCATGTCCCAGTGTTCATAGCCCCATAGCACATTGCTAGTGATGTTGACATGGCTGGCAACCATATGGTGAATGCGCTGGGGGATGATGTACAAATCACCTCTACTGACCTTGTACATCTTGAAAAGACCTTTTTAGTTTATAAATATGGAAGTGTTATTGAGGGGCATTCTTTGCCTTCCACTTCTTACTTCCTGACATTAGATTTCCCTGCTGCAGACTTCCTTGGGATAGTCCCAAAGGCATGGCTACCTTCCTGTGCCCATGAGCAAGGTCCATGTTCACCGCTGCGCTCCCTATACTCATTCATCCAGACTGTGAAAGACTGCCCAGTCAAATGCAGCACTTAATTTTGATTGAACATTTGAGTGGGTGAGTAAAACAAATGGGGGTAAGCTGTGATTGGGACTCCCCAAGTCTACGTATTTGAAGGAACCTCCTCCTCATTCCTCTGAACACTGCCCCCCACCACACACACACCATCAAGGACCCCTGTCTCATTCCCTCTCCCCTTTACCAGCCACTGCTGTTGGCAACTCTAGATTTCCAAAGTGACTGTATTACTCAGAGGTAACCCTGCTCATAGAACTGATACGCACCCAGAGAGGCACATATAGAAAGGATCTGGGGGGAATGGCAATCACAAGGTACCAAAATGCCAAAGTGCTGCTGACTCAATATAGAAGCAATTCAAACTGATATACTTGCCTCAAGACTCATGCAGTCTGTACCTATAGCCACGTGAGAGCTTTGGTACATTTCTGCAAACAGATTATATCTTCTGGTATGTTCTAATATGAGGGGGAGAGTGGATCCTTACCTGTTCTGCACTTGTCTGATGTAAGAGAGTGTGAAGGTTTTTCTGCTCTGTTTATAATTTATGAGATGTTTTGATACTTTTTGATATACAGATTTATTCTCAACAGAGGGGTGTGGTGGGGAGAGGTCCAAGCTAAGGGACCTAGGCACAGAATGGTCAGCTAATAACATACACAAAAAAGCAGAGAATTCTGGATTTTTTTGTCATGGCAGGTTATAAATGCTATTGTATAGCCTTTCCCCCCAGTGTTGGTCATTAACTCTTAAATGTCAATTTAAGGCAATAATGGAATATATCCTCGTTTGTAATTTCTAGAGAAAACTTCAAAGCTGTCAGGTGTCACAAATGGTGAAAGGGAACCATATGTCCTTGGAAAGTACTGGAATCCCGGGATATCTGAATCCTAGCCCCAGTTCTGTTATGAATTGCTGTATTCTCCTGAGTACATCTCTTTCCTTTGTGGAGCGTTCTGTCTACTGGAAGAAAAAGTTGGATTCAATTTCCAATCATGTCCAGAAGTTACAAGGGGAAACAAATCACCTCTACTGACCTTGTACATCTTGAAAAGACCTTTGTAGTTTATAAATATGGAAGTGTTATTGAGGGGCATTCTTTGCCTTCCACTTCTTACTTCCTTTCTTTGAAGTAATGAGTAGTGGAGTTGAGCAGAGCTAGGGCATTTGTTTGCTTTCAATCATTACTGATCTCACAGGAAGTTCCATGAGCTGACTCCCTCATGAGCATGTCTGGACATCGCATAGTAATAATGAAATGAAAAATAATAATGTGCCTAAGAAATCATGACTCTGGCTAAAAGATGGCTCATACAGCACTCATCTTGGTATGACTCCAATTTCAACTTGGCTCTCCCCACTGCTTGGCATTCCTCATCCTATTTTCTTTCTGTGGGCCTGTTTGCAGATCTTGTCCTTTTCTTCATACATCCATGGCATGTACAAATGAGTATGCCCAAACAAGCACATTCTTCCCACCACTTCCACAACTAGCACCCTGGTCCAAGCCACCATCCTCTCTCAGCTATGCTTACCCCCGTGCTGTTATTTGGACTCAGTGGGCATTTCCCCACTTAAGAAGTGGTTGCAGTTCCTCTGCTTAAATGCACTTCCCTCAGGTATCTGCAGGGCTCACTCTCCCATTGTTCTCCTTTAATATCCTTATTAAAAATTGTCCTACTGCTCCCTGACCCATCCTCAGAAGCCCTTTCTATCCCCTTCATTGTTTCTATTTTCTTGCTGACATTAATTATCATCTAGCATACTGCATATTTTTTACTGTCTTTCCTCCAACAGCATGTAACTTTGACAAGGACAGGAATTTTTGTCTATTTCTAATTATCCAGTGCTATGTAGAAAAATGCCTGGTGCACATATTATGTACTTAATTAATACCAGTTAAGTAAATGAACAAATTGCCTTCCAGCTATCCCTCTATTCCTTATTTAATATCCACTACATATCAGGTGCCCTGAGGAGAGCAGATGAATACATATAGCACAAAGATAAAGAATATTTAAAGGGTCTGGCAAGTATCTCATGTATAGTCAGCACCCAATGTTTGGTGAATAAAAGAGTAAATGAACCCTAATAATCTAATAGGATAGCAGAATACATTAATTTCTAGCAACCTATGGTAACAAATCAAGAGCTGTGGGAGTTCTAAAAGCAAGATTGCTTATGATTTCCAACTAAAAAGGGTAACGATGACAACAAAAATGGAAGCAGCCTCCATTTCTTAAAGGTACTATGTAGCAAGCATGGTGCTCTGGGCTTTACTAATAGTATCTCTAAGTTTCAAGACAACTCTATAGGTGAATTTCTGCCACCACTGTTTAACAGATGATAAAATGGCATAGAGAAGTGCACCTCCTTTCTGAGGACCACACAGAAAATAAGTCAAAGAGCCAAAATTTGAAAGCAAATCTGTTTTGAATGATGCCCAAGGGGGAGGGCATTTGGTGGATTGGGTGAAAAAAGATTAAGGGATTAAGAAGTACATATCAGAATTAACAAAATAGTCACTGGGAAATAAAGTACAACATAGGAAATATAGTCAATGATATTGTAACTAGGGGCCCAGTGAACGAAATTCGTGCAATGGGTGTGTGTGTGTGGGGGGGGGGAGTGTCCCTAAGCCCAGCCTGCCCCCTCTCACATACTGGGAGCCCTCAGGCATTGACCCCCATCACCCTCCAATCGCAGGATCGGCCCCTTGCCCAGGCCTGACGCCTCAGACAGAGGTGTCAGGCCTGGGCAGGGGACCCTCATTTCCCCCCATCACTGGTTCTGCCCCCAGCCCAGGCCTGATGCCTCTGGCCCAGGCGTCAGGCCTGGGCAGGGGACTCCCAGACCCCTCCGATTGCTGGCTCTGCCCCTTGCCCAGGCCTGATGCCTCGGCCAGAGGCGTAGACCCCCATCACCCTCCGATCGCCTGATCGGCCCCTTGCCCAGGCCTGACACCTCTGCCAGAGGTGTCAGGCTTGGACAGGGGACCCCCATTTCCCCCCGATCACTGGCTCTGACCCCTGCCCAGGCCTGAGGCCTCTGGCCCAGGAATCATGCCTGGGCAGGGGACCCCCATCTCCCTCTGATCGCTTGCTCCACCCCTGCCCAAGCCTGACACCTCTGACCAAGGCTTCAGGCCTGGAAAGGGGACCATCATATCCCCCCAATCCCTAGCTCCACCCCCCCAGCTCCCCGAGGTTGCAGGCTCCGCCCCGGCCCAGGCCTAACACCTCTGACCTGGGCATCCGGCCAGGGCCCGCAGCTGCAGTGGCCCCACGATCGTGGGCTCCGCTTTAGGCCCAGGCAAGGGACCCCTAGCTCCTGGGACTGCCAGCTTCGACCGTGCCCAGCTCCCATCGCTGGCTCCACCCCTACTTCCTGCTATCACTGGCCAGGGCGGCAAAGGTGCCTGATTCTCCAATCATGGCTGGGGGGCAGGGCAAAGGTGGCCCCAGGGCCGCCTTTGCCCTGCCCCCCAGCTCTTAGCTCCCCCCTGGGTTTTCGATCACTGTCAGTGGCAGGGGGCTTCTTCCTGCTTTCCCTTTCGCCTCCCTGCATTGTGCCTACATATGCAAATTAACCGCCATCTTGTTGGCAGTTAACTGCCAATCTTAGTTGGCAGTTAATTTGCGTATAGCTGTGATTAGCCAATGAAAACGGTAGCGCCATACACCAATTACCATTTTTCTCTTTTATTAGTGTAGATAACTATGTATGGTGCCAGGTGGTTACTGGAAATATTGGGGTAATACTTTGTAAAGTATATGATTGTCTAACTACTATGCTGGACACCTGAAACTAATATAAAATAATATTGAAAATAAACTATAATTAAAAAAATTTTAAGAAGCAGATCTGTTTTTCTCAAAGTCCACTTTCCTTCCATTGCACCATGTTACTTAAAAGTCTTCACTGTACAAAAGATTTCACTTGATAAGGCTGTCCACCTCTACTTTCATCCTTGTATCCATATTGGCTTATTTCCATTGCTCTCTCAGGCTCACAGGTATCTCACTCATGTTCACACAGGCATAGCCCTCCCAAGTTTTGTTTAATGTCGATATTACCTCCAGTGAGCACCAGACTCCTCAAAATCCTTTTACTGGCCAATGTCTCAAGCAAGTAGACATATCCATTCTCTTCTAACCCTTTCAATGACGCACTCACAGCCACCTGTCTACTGAAACAGTTCCTGTAAAGGCCTCAAATGGCCTCCTTCTTTCACAATTCCATAACATTCCTAGCTCTCTTTCTTTTTATTCTATGTGACTTTTGAAATTGTTGCCCAGCTCTTTAAACTGTCCACAACATGGCTTCCATGACTTTACATCAGGGGTTGGAAAATTTGACCTACTATCTGTTTCTGCATTGCCTGTGAGCTAAAAATGGTTTGAAAAGATGAATACTTGCAATCAATTTGATGTAAGGGAAACACTAACTTTGAATCTCAATTAAGTTAATATTTTTTTCTTAAATTCCATTCTTATCCTTAGGAGACTTGTATTATAAAAGTTGTATTTAATTTTTATTATATTTTTAATTTCATCAGTAAATATTTTCAGAAATTTATTTTTTCTTTTATATTCTTTCTATATAATAGCCTCAGTTTTCCCACTTGGAAAATCCCAAAATAAGTACAATTTGGCTCTTTACAGAAAAACTTTGCTAACCTCTCCTCTACACCAAGATGTTTTTTCTTCTTCTAACTGATTTATTGTTCTTCCTTCCCCTATAGCCCTCAAAGTCAGGGGTGCTGCTTCTGGAAGGTGCTATGAGAGGTCCTGTGTGGGGCCAGCTATCCTCATTCACTAAGGAAATTAGTCTTTTCTTGCAGATAAGAAGCCCTCCTTAACCAAAGAGGCTCAAGCTCTCTTTTTCTTGGGCTTCCAAAGAAATTTGTTCACACCTGTCATCACCTTTTATGGGACTGTGCACTTCTGGAGTGCAGGGATCACATTGAATTCAGCTGGGTCCTCAGCCCCTCAAAAGGAAATGCACCTGAAGTGTTTGTTGAATAGACAGGATACTACCTTTGGATGATTGTTTTGAGTTCCCTAATTCATTAGCTCTGTGGCCTACCAAAAGGAGCATGAGTCCTTCAGATAGAAGCTGCTTAAAAAATGATTTCAGGAGGTTTTTAGTATGACTTCACGAGCTTAGGATATTTTTGAGTTCTTTCATTTCGGATTTTATATGTATATTCTCAGTGATCCTTAATGGCTGCTTACCCAAACTTGCTCTTGATTTACTCTGTGCTCAGAGAATATATTCGGCCTTTCAATGCTATTTTTATTTTCTGAACTTGCAGAGAAAAGTGTTCTTTCATTTTTGTTTGTCAATATGAGAGTAAGACCTAATTCAATAATTTAAATGGTACTGCCTTTCAATACAGTAATTGAGTTAATGCATAGTTTTTAAAAGCTCTGTTCCCACACTCTGAAAGTCTTTACGATCTTAGAATTCAACATCCCACTGCTTTGGGAGTGTGCTTTGTATATACTTATAAAGTGTCAGAGGAGACTATTTTACTCTCAAAGAAAGTATTTTGGTTAGAGATGCAAGACTTTTGAACTGATGGAAATAAAAAAAAAATCAGCTCTTTATAAATGTTTGTGTCCACAGTCACCTATTTTCCCTTCTCACTACTAGCTTAGGGTGGTGAAGGTGGTATTGGCATCAGAGTATAATTTAATGCTCAAGCAAGTAAGCGCAAACACATAGCCAATTCATGGCTGAGCCAGAACTAAGACTCAAAGTCTCTCTCTTAGAAAGAATAGCTCTTCAGATGGGCCAGGAAGTCATCAGGCCCAACCTTTTTATTTTAGAGATGGATAAACAAACCCTTAGAAAGGAAGGGGTTCACTTAGCTTACCTTGGAATATAAGAGCAGCATCAGGACCTGGTCAACAGATTTCCAGACACCCACCCTACTGCTGGAAGATTGAGCTGCCCCAAGCACATAGAGCTCTAAATATGGCCACTAGAGTGGATGAGTTCACTGAGCCTTAAATCAGCATTACAGTAGATGCATTTATATTTTAGGTCAGGGTATTTTTGTATTAATATAAAAATCATCATGAAGGCTCAGATAATTGACTAGCTAAGTGCCTTCACATTTTTAGCACTATTATGCATTTGATTTTATTAAACAGCACTTACCTTATATCAATAAATATTTCATTGGTTTTTCCTTACTGAGTGAATTATTGAAAAATCACTACATTAGAGTTAACTTTTACCCTGCCTCCCTAAAATGGCTTGATGCTTGCCATCTCATTAACAGACATTTTTAAGGCTATAATGTAGCTTAAAGATCAAATAGTTAAAGAAATTTTTAATCACATCATGTTAAACTTTTCTGTTTTGGAATTAGCTAAAATCTGACTAGAATTTTGTGTGTACAAAAATTACCATATTCTCAAAATTGACCTTTGATTCTGAGTTGTCAATACAAAATATTTGGGGTCTATTACATCATTGATTTTCTGAAAAAGGAATTTTCATAAGATACTTACTTTCCATTGCCTACCCATGAAGATGGTATCTGAGTGACTTTTGAAGCATTTTGCTAAAAAAGAGAGAAAGAGAGGGAAATAAGGACATCTATTTGTGTTTTATTAATTCACAAACAGATGGAAGTGTGATTTAGAGTACATTAATATTGATTGCAGCATTTCAGGATGCCTCTTGTTTTGTTAGCAGAGCTAGGATATATGTGCATGTCAGCACACCACAACCAACAAACACTAGATGAAAATAGCTGGTTAGGATAATTAGTGGCCTCCAATCACGACCATGAAAGTCACTTGATGAAAGATCTTATATACTAAAAGGCCCAGTGAAATCAGACTCAGTTCTCCAAGAAGTGGTTTAATTATCTTCATCTGAAATTTATTCTGCAAAACAAGCTCTTCAGAGTACAGGAAAGCTTTTCACTTTTAGCTCCAATTGCAAACATTTTCCCTGGGATTCAAGGTGGGATGTGATTTCTGATATACTAAGAATGTGTTAGGCCAAGCAGTGGTTTGTGTGTTTTTTTTGTTGTTGTTGCTGTTGTTTTGTTCTGTGTGTGAATTGACCTGATTTGCTATCTTTACATGCAAATCCTCATGACTGACAGTTTTTATTATTTAGCAATGTAGTTGGTCCAGGGCTGCATTGCAATGGAATGCTCAATATTCTATTTTCATCTGATAGATCTGGGCTGGGTTAAATAATGGGTCTGCTATATTTTTGTGGCCAAACACTTGTAGAGTACAGGGAAACATGATACTCAGCATCACCACAATAGGACAATGACCTGGCTCATTATAATGACTTCACCAGCTTGGAGCCAAAGTAGCACAGGGCCAGAATATTTGTGGCATTGAGCCTGACTCAGGCCTGCCGCTCAGGCCGCATGGCCCAGGTTATGCTCCTCTTCTGCCTCTTGGGTTTATGCCCAGCCCCCTTCGCAAATGGGGTGCTAGAGAAAGAGGCAGCACTTTCAAGAGCTCAGTGAGAATGCACCATTTCTCTGGAGCTCAGAGATCCACATCTAAGTTACATTCTGCAAACTCCAACTTTTAATCTCAAAGAAGCTCAATGCTCTGACAGAGGCGTAAATTATTAAACATCTGTTTGGTATTTTGCAATGTCCTGAAAGCTACAGGACAGGCTGAAGAGGACAGATATTAGAACATTGGCTCTCAAAGTGTGATAATAAGAGCTGCACCATCAGTATTACCTGGGAACTTGTTAAAATTCCAATTCTCAGGCCCAATCTCAGACATAAAGTATCAGACACTCTGGGGGATGGGACCCAGTACTCTTGTCTTGTGAGCCCTCTAGGGGATTGGGATGCCCACTCCAGTTTAAGAACCACCTTTCTAGAACATAGGTTGAGACTGTAGACATGATGGGATGGGCAGTTGTATTTGAATCTGTCCACCTGCATAAGCACTAGCTTTATGGCATTATGGATACACCACATAACAGCTAGTGAACTTGCTCTTTTCCCCAACCCAGTCAGTGTTATCACATAGCTAGCTGTGCCCTGCCACTCACTGGGTTTGGATGATTGATGTAAGGTCATGATTTAACTCATTTCAATTTCAAACAACTGCTTTGGTGCAAATTAGCCATATGTTCCCATGTACTTATCAGATGAAAGATTAGATAGATAGATAGATAGATAGATAGATAGATAGATAGATAGATATTCTCTTTTGATACCAGCCCAATAGGAGTCCTGAGCCTCCTCAATTTTACATTATGACCAGGTTTTTTTTTGTGGGGGGGAGGGGCAGAAGCAGCACAAGCTCCACTGATGCACATGCCAATTATTTCTGGTAGAATGGCCAGGCCTAGCAGCAGGCTACTAATTGCAGTTTTCATCCAGGCTCATTCCCAAATTTTGGCATTGCATGTTGAGGTTGATATATCTTTTTATTTTCTTTGCAAATTAAACATCTCAGCTCCCTAGATGGTAGATTTACTTATTTATTTATTGTTTGTTTGTTTGTTTGTTTGTGTTGGTAACCAAAGTAATCAATTGTATTTTACTTCAACCACTGTACTTCATGACTCCTCATGGCCAATGGGTGCAGGGGTTGAGAATTTTCTGAATTAGCTTCTTATTTAACAAAAGACTCATCATAGTTCCAGCCACAAGCTGTGTCTCCTGGTGGGTCCACCATGCAGGGTAGGGCAGAAGACATCATCCCCCTGACTGCAACTGGGAAGTTGCCAAGGGCCATTTGGTTAGTCCAGAGAATAATTGGGGTATTGCACTATTGTTGTACCTTCTCTCCCTGGAATAAAATAAAACATAAGCTCTCTGCTGAGTCCCAAAGGAGAGGTGGGAGGGCCATGGCCTACTGGGATAAGGGAAGTTTAGCCTTTGACAGCAACAACCTTGATAATTAATAACATACTTGCCAAGTCTTATTAATGATCACCCAACACCTATAAATTATAAAAAATAAGGATTACCTTAAAATATTCCATCAGGGATCTGGAGTACTTCATAGCATGGTCCTTCTTCAGTTTAAACATCCGCAAGTAGAGAAGTGATAAACATCTGTAGCTGTAGTGATGAGGAAATTATGTTAATGCCATAACCAGCAAACTGTAAAAAAAAATGCTGATTCATAACCTTCTTACAGTTACTGAGAAACTTAAGTATTAAAAAACTAAAACAGAAGGGGTAAGCATTAAAATTCCATCTTGATAAGGGTATAAATTAGGAGAGTAAATGTTTAGTCAGCGACTGAAGAAATCCATTAGTTATCCTTTAATAGTTTAATGGCAAACAAGAATAATGATCTGGGCTAAGTAGCTTGAAGTTGATCTGGAGTTTTCAAATTATTCTGCAATTTTTCTGCTATTTTCTCTTGGCCTCCATGAGACTTACCATAATACTGCCAGTTTTTTGTCCCCATCTGAAGCCAAGGGGCTTGCAAAGTTCTTCAGCCTCATCGCATACCTTTGAAGAGAAATTACAAGCTCAAGTGGAATCTATATTACCCTTCAGAAAGTCCCAAAGTCATTGGTATCCTCATCTTCTAAAATGTGTTAGCCCCACATTTGCTCTGAGTGGGAGGACTGAGTAGGGCATGTGGGCAAAAGCACATTCTTAAAAACATAAACAAATTATGGTCAAGAGTGTCACTGACATGACTTACAGAAGTTAACACCTGAAAAGTTAGCTAAATCTGAAGAAGATGGCTAAATCTGGAGCCCATGTTCTCGGACAGAGCTATGGAATTACTGTTGGTTTGGTGTGTATATAAATGCTGTTTCTAGAAATCCCTAGCTAAATGTTATTGCATTTTCAATGGGAAGTGGACAAAAATGTCAGTCTCAGTTGCGTTTATAACAGATGAAGTAAATAATATACAACTATGTGTGACATGAGCATGGGAAGACCACAATCACACAGTTAATAAGGTCCTTTCTAATCGCTCAAGTTTGGAATATATTTCTATAGAAAATAATTTTGTTTTTTGTTTTTCAAATGAAGGTCAATTTCACAGCATTTGATGGCCTAAATATCCTTAAATTATGGTGCTTGTATATTTTGTTTTTTCCATTCTCTTTAATTGTTACTTTCCACACTGGGTTGATCAAAGATTGAGTAATTCCTATTTTTCTTTTTTTGAGCACATTTCATTCTGGGCATTTAGATTCTTGGAAATAAATTCATTCCATAAAATCAATGTCTGAGTTTTAATGCAATTTCATAGGTGCTGATGGTGGAAAAAGTAGCAGAGTTTAATGTTGCAGAAGGAAGTTGAAAGTGTGCAGGCAGCCTGGACTAGTTCTCATTAACAAGAAGGCAATGGTGATCCAGCAGGTATATTGTGCTTGCATCGTGAGCTCCTCATTTTCAGCAGCCTCTCTAGAACAGCAGTACCTGTGGGCTTGCCCCCCAATATTTTGTATCCCCTCAGAATACTCTATGCTCCACTTTTTGCTCCAATTCTGTTTAGTGAACATGTTTCAACAAAAGGACCTGTGCATTTGATGTGGATCCCTCCTATTGCTGCAATATTAAACAAAAGGATTTTTATTATGTAATAAATCTGTCTTTCATAGTTGGATCACTGAAATATCAAGTTCTTTTGATGTCCCACTTGTTTTCACAAATACATTTCCACTGCAGATTCTCAAGTTCAGAGAAACTATAATTACTTGAATGAAGAAAATGGGGATCTCTCTGTACCCAACATACTGTTGGGGCTAGAGTAATAAAAATATCTTCAACAAAATATTACACTACTAAAAACTATGTTCATATTACAGTCACCCTTTAATTGCAACCACTTTTGAAGTGACTTGATAGTGCAGCTTCAATTGGTTAAATAGATCAGAAGACCTAGTTGCTTTAGCCTATTTTATTCCCAACTGAAATGTCTCTAGAAAAAAATTATACACACACACACACACACACACACACACACACATACTATATTAACACACACACACACAAAGGAGTGCATGCAAAATTGGTGAAATCTGAAAAAATGGTGAAATCTAAATAAAGTCCATAGATTATCAATATCTATGTTCTGGTTGTGATACTGTATTATAGTTATGCAAGATATTACCATTGGGGGAAACTGGGTGAGGGTACACAGGATATTTCTGTATCATTTCTTATGATTGCATGAGTCTATAATTAATTCCAAATAATTTAAAATATTGACTTTAAAGTGAATTTCTATAAATTGTTTATGATTTTCATGAGATTCTACTGAAATATACTTCTATAGGGAGTAAACTATCATATAATGAAAAAAATGTATTTAGAAAAAAAGAATATTGTGTAAAATATTAAGGGAAGTGTTTTCTAATGGAAACAAATATTACTCAATGATTCACATTGCATTTTTACCAAAAAAGAAAACTGATGTTTTGCTTTTATATTTTTAAGAGATCATATATTTTCCTAAAAGAAAATTAGTAAGAATAGAGAACCCAGAAATCGACCCAAACCATTATGCTCAATTAATATTTGACAAAGGAAAAAAAAAAGATGGCAGCTGGTAGGACAGAGGTGAGGGATAGGAAGTGAGTGAGTGAGGGGATGGAAGGAGAGTGTGTGGATGTGTGGTGTGTGTGTGTGTGTGTGTGTGTGTGTGTGTGTGTGTGTGTGTGAGTGAGAGACAGTTAAACCCGGCAGGAGCAGCAGGGACTGGCAGACCAGGCTCTCTTGGACAGGGAGAGACTACCACTGCTGTGGGCACTCCCCAGACTGTAGCACTCAGGCATGGAGCCCACGCCATCTTGAAGGCGAGAGTGGCCTCTTCTAGGAACTCAGCAGCACCCCCTCCCCAGACAGTTCTTGAACACTGCCAGCAACTCAGTAGCCACTCCAGCCCAAATCCTGCTGCCCCACCCACAGAACCCCGGACCCTGGGACCTCCACCTCCAAAGGTGCACCGCTCCCACAGCAGTAAGTGCAACTTCCCCCCTCCCCAGCGGCGGAACTCTGGACTCCACATTTGCACGTTTCCAACATTCATGCTTTTCCACCATTCACGCATTTCCAGTGTGCAGACTTCCAGGGCACACCACTCCATAGGCAGCTCTTGGATGCCGCTGTGAACCCCTACTAGGTGTCATTTTGAACAGACAGGGGCATGCTGCCCCACAGTAGAAATTCTGAATTCCCTCTTCCTGAATAACTGCCTGTAGGCAACCCAGTTGCGCATCTTTAGCACCAGGGCCACTCAGAGTGCATCAGAGCTCTGCGCTGGGCAAACTCACCATCACGGTTGTGCATTTCCAAGGAGCAGGCACCCAGAACCCATCTGTCCACAGGGCTCTCTTGGGAGTTGCTGCGAGCCCCTGCTAGGTGCGATCTTAGACAAACAGGGATGCATTTCCCCCGGCAGTAGAAATTCTGAATTAACTCACCCTGGATACCTGCCTACAAATGCCTCAATTATGTGGCTTCAGTGCCAGGGCCCTTCAGAGTGTTTCAGTATGCCATGCTGGCAAACACACCACAGATGCCCCTGTGAGCCACCGCCACTGGGAGCATGCGCCTATCCACCACAGGAGCAGCAGAAAAAACTGAGTCTGCCCACCACACAGCTGCAGAATTCTGGACACTACTGTTGCATGCTTTTCCAGTGTCACTATGAGTCCCTGCTGGGCACACATGACTTCAACCAAGGGCGTAAGACAGAAAAAAATTAGGATACCCCCCTCCATGGCTGCTGCTGACTTCTAGACACTGCAGTTGTGCCATTCCAGCTCACAGGCCTAAATCAAGAGAACCCAAATAGCTCAAGTAGGTAGCTACACTAGATTATCAAGCCCAGGAGACCTGAGAGATCACACCAGTAGCACCATCCCCCAAATAACCTGGGTTTCAAAGCAATCAGATCTACAATTAAAACATTACAGCAAATCATGGGAAGACAAAAAAGCAATCCCCAAAGTAAAGAAAAAGAAATCACCAGAAAGGGAGTTAAATGCAACTGACGCTAGCAACATATCAGAGAAAGAATTCATAGTAATGGTTATAAGGATACTCAAACAGCTGGATGACAAATACACACAACCCAATGAGAATTATAAGGAGCTGAATGAGAATGCCACCAACATGAAAAGGAACCAAGAGGAGATGAAGAATGACATAGTTGCAATAAAGAACACAATGGAAGGCTTAAACAGCAGGCTACAAGAGGCTGAGGACCGCATCAGCGAATTAGAAGACAAGGGAAGAAAACACACACAAACACAGCAGCAACTGGAAAGAAGATTTCAAATGCAAGACGAGAGCCTAAGGGAGCTTTAGGACAACACAAAACACAACAATATTCGCATAATAGGGGTACCAGAAGGAGAGGAAGAGAAGCAAGGACTAGAAAACCTGTTTGGAGAAATAATGACAGAAAATTTCCCTGATATTGGCAAGAAAACAAACTATGCAAATCCAAGAAGCAGATAGAGTGCCAAACAAGATGAACCCCAAAAGACCGACACCAAGACACATCATAATTGAATTGGCAAACACCAACGACAAAGTAAGAACCTTAAAGGCTGCCAGAGAGACACAGAAATTTAACTACAAGGGAGCTCTTATTAGAATATCAACTGATTTTTCAATAGAAACACACCAGGCCAGAAGGGAATGGAATTAAATATACAAAGTGATACAAAGCAAGGGACTGAATCCAAGAATATTATACCCAGCAAGGCTATCATTCAAAATTGAAGGTGGAATCAGGAGCTTCACAGACAAAAAAGGGCTAAAAGGGTTTATTTCTACCAAGCCAGCAATGCAAGAAATGCTAAAGGGACTGCTGTAAAGAGAAGAAACAGAAAGGCAAGAAGAAACATAAACATTAAGAATAAAAATGACAACAAACAAGTACTTATCAATAATAACATTAAAAGTAAATGGATTAAATGCCCCAATCAAAAGACATAGGGTAGCTGAATGGATAAGAAAACATGACCCATATATTTGCTGTCTGGCAGAGACCCACCTCAGAACAAAGGATTCACACAGACTGAGAGTGAAGGGATGGAAAAAAAGATTTTCAGGTAAATTGAAATGAGAAAAAAGCTGGGGTTGCAATACTAATATCTGACAAAATAGACCTCAAGTAAAGGCCATAACAAGAGATAAGGAAGACCACTACATAATACTAACGGGAGCAATTCAACAAGAAGATATAACTCTGGTAAACATATTTGCACCCAATACAGGAGCATCCAAATACATAATAAAACTTCTGGAAGATATCAAGGGAGAGATTGATAGCAATACAGTCATAGTAGGGGACTTTAATACCCCACTGACACCACTGGATAAATCCTCTAAACAAAAAATCAGCAAGGAAACAGCAATCCTGAATGACTCATTAGATCAGATGGAATTAATTGACAGCTTCAGAATATTTCACCCCAAAGATACAGAATATACATTACTCTCCAGTGCACAGGAGACATTTTCACAGATAGACCACATATTAGGACACAGGCAAAGTCTCTTTAAATTCAAGAGGATACAAATCATAACAAGCATCTTCTCAGACCACAATGACATAAAGCTAGAAATCAACTACAATAAAAACATTGAAAAAAATCAAACACTTGGAAGCTAAATAGCATGCTATTAAACAATGACTGGGTTACCAGAGAGATCAAAGAAGAAATAAAAAGCATCCTGGAAACAAATGACAATGAAAACACAACAATCCAAAATCTATCAGACACAATGAAAGAAGTCCTGAGAGGGAAGTTCATAGCTCTACAGGCCTACCTCAATAAACAAGAAAAACTGGTAATAAATTATCTAACCTTGCAACTAAAACAATTAGAAAGAAAGCAACAAGAAAAATCCACAATATCCAGAAGGAAGGAAATAATAAAGATTAGAGCAGAAATAAACAACATAGAGACTGAAAAAACAATACAAAAGATCAATGAAACCAAGAGCTGGTTCTTTGAAAGGATAAAAAAGATTGATGAACCTCTCACCAGGCTCACCAAGAAACACAGAGAGAGGACCCAAATAAACAAAATCAGAAATGAAAGAGGTGAAGTAACAACTGACCCTACAGATATACAAAAGATTGTAAAAAAAAAAAAAAAAAGAAAAAGAAAAGAAAGAAAGAAAAGAAAAATACTACGAACAGCTCTACTCCAAAAAACTGGACAACCTCGACGAAATGGACACATTCCTAGAAAAATATAATCTTCCAAAATTCAATCAAGAAGAATAAAAAAACCCAGATAGGCCAATAACTACTGATGAAATTGAAACAGTAATCATAAAGCTTCCAGCAAACAAAAGCCCTGGACCAGATGGCTTCACAGGGGAGTTTTACTGAACATTCAAAGAAGAACTAAAACCAATCCTTCTCAGACTATTCAAAAAATTCAAGAGGTAGGCACACTTTCAAGCTCTTTCTATGAAGCCAGCATTATCCTAATCCTAAACCCAGATAAAGACACCACCAAGAAAGAGAATTACAGGCCAGTATCCCTGATGAACATAGATGCTAAAATCCTCAGCAAAATTCTAGCAAACTGGATCCAGCACTACATTAGAAAAATTATACACCATGACCAAGTGGGATTTATTCCAGGCATGCAAGGCTAGTACAATATCCACAAATCAATAAATGTGATACATCGCATAAACAAATTGCGAGACGAAAATCACATAATCATAACAATTGATGCAGAAAAGGCATTTGACAAAGTCCAGCACCCTTTTCTGATAAAAACTCTCAGCAAAGTGGATATAGAAGGATCATACCTCAACATAATAAAAGCCTTATATGACAAACCTACAGACACATCATATTCAATGGGAAAAAACTAAAACCATTTCCCTTAAGGACAGGAGCAAGACAGGGATGCCCGCTTTCACCACTCCTGTTCAACATAGTACCAGAAGTACTAGCCATAGTGATCAGACAAGAAGAAGAAATAAAAGGCATCCAAATTGGAAAAGAAGAAGTAAAACTGTCATTATTTGCAGATGACATGATACTGTATATAGAAAACCCTAAAGGCTCCATCAAAAAACTATTAGCCTTAATAAATGAATTTGGCAATGTAGCAGGATACAAAATTAATGCCAAGAAATCTATGGTATTTTTATACATCAATAGTAAACTTACAGAAAGAGAAATTAAAAAAAACAATCTCATTTACCATAGCACAAAAAAAATAAGATACCTAGGAATAAACTTAACTAAGGAGGTAAAAGACCCGTACTCAGAAAACTACAGGACACTGAAAAAAGATATAGAGGAAGACATAAACAGATGGAAGAACATACCGTGTTCATGGATTGGTAGAATCAACATCATTAAAATGTCCATACTACCCAAAGCAATCTATAAATTCAATGCAATCCCCATTAAAATACCAATAGCATATTTCACAGATCTAGAAATAACTCTCCAAAAATTCATCTGGGAAACAACAACAAAAACACCTGAATAGCTGCCGCAATCCTGAGAAAGAAGAACAAAGTAGGTGGGATCTCAATACCAGATATCAAGATGTATTACAAAGCCACTGTTCTCAAAACTGCCTGGTACTGGCACAAGAACAGGCATATAGACAAATGGAATAGAATAGAGAACCCAGCAATCAATCCAAACCACTATGTTCAATTAATATTTGACAAAGGAGGCAAGAAAATACAATGGAGTTGAGCCAGTCTCTTCAATAAATGGTGCTGGGTAAATTGGACAGATACATACAAAAAAAATAAAACTAGACCACCAACTTACACCATACACAAAAATAAACTCAAAATGGATAAAGGACTTAAATGGAAGATGGGAAACCATAAAAATATTAGAGGAATCCATAGGCAGCAAGATCTCAGATATATGCCAAAGCAATATCTTCACCGACACAGCTCCTAAAATTAAAGGGAAAATAAACAAATGGGACTACATCAAAATAAAAAGCTTCTGCACAGCAAAAGAAACCATCAACAAAACAACAAGAAAACCCACTGCATGAGAGAACATATTTACCAACGATATCTCCGATAAGGGTTTAATCTCCAACACTTACAGGGAACTCATGCAACTTAACAAAAGGAAGACAAACAACCTAATCAAAAAATGGGCAATGGATCTAATTAGATACTTTTTGAAAGAAGGCATAAGGAAGGCCAAGACCCATATGAAAACATGCTCAAAGTCAGTAATTATCCAAGAGATGTAAGTCAAAACGACAATGCAGTGCCATCTCACACCTGTCAGAATGACTACCATCAACAAATCAACAAACAAGTGCTGGAGAGGATGTGGAGAAAAAGGAACCCTCATGCACTGCTGGTGGGAATGCAGACTGGTGCAGCCACTGTGGAGAACAGTATGGAGTTTCCTCAAAAAACTAAAAATGGAACTCCCATTTGACCCAGTGACCCACTTCTAGGAATATATCCCAAAAAAACAGAAACACCAATCAGAAAGGATATATGCACCCCTATGTTCATAGCAGCACAATTCACCATAGCTAAGATTTGGAAATAGCCTAAGTGCCCATCAGCAGATGAGTGGATTAAAAAACTTTGGGCATCTTTGCAATGGAATACTATGCTGCAGTAAAAAGGAAGGAACTCCTACTATTTGCAACAGCATGGATGGAACTGGAGAGAATTATGCTAAGTGAAATAAGCCAGTCAGAGAAAGATAAATACCACATGATCTCACTCATTTATGGAATATAATGAATACCATAAGCTGATGAACAAAAACAGATCCAGAGACAGAGAAGCATCGATCAGACCATCAAGCCTCAGAGGGAAGGTAGGGGAGGGGAGGGGTAAGGGGGAGAGATCAATCAAAGGACTTGTATGCATGCATATAAGCCTAACCAATGTACACAGACAACATGAGGTTGAGGGCATGTGTGGGGGGTGGGGGGTGATGGAAAGATAAGGACACATATGCAATACCTTAATCAATAAAGAAAAATTTTAAAAAAGAAAAATATTAAACTGAAAAAAGAAAATTAATAAGAAAGAAAAATATATAGAAAGGGAAAACATCCATATTTTCACCCATTACAGGTATGAATTCATTTCCCTTCCAGATTGGTCTACATGCAGAAACATGCTTTTCATGGTCAGAAATGTAATGTGTATATAATTCTGAAGCTTGCTTTTCTTTAACATCAAGTTATAAACTTTTTCATACAGTTATATAGTCTCCATCATTGTTGCAATTCAATGGCTGCAATGTATTCTGTTGAGTGTATTACGAAGTAATTAATTACTCTTATTGATTTTTTAGTTTGCTTCTAATTGTGTGCTATAATTTATGCCAAACAGAACACCATAAAGATAACTTGTACTATTCCTACAATTATTTTCTTCAGCAGAGGAAATTCAAATTTCCAGAAGTTGAGATATGGGCTCAAAAGATATAAATACTTATATTAATAGGCTTTCCTCCACAATGCCCAATTTTCCTCAATATACAATGATCACTTTTTCTCCCATCATCAGCATAGGACAGGCCTAGTTCACTAATATTGTTTGGGTGTGTGCTAACACCAGAAATTAAAAATTTTACATTTTCTTGTTAATTTAAAAAGTGCCTTTTTTTAAATTTTACATTTGGATTTTCTCCGAGTTTGTTTATTGTTTTCTCTTAATTTTTAATGCTTATCATTTTTGCCAGAATTTTCATCTTATGCACTTTGAAAATCACAGGCAGCCTTGAATAGACACAAAAAAATCAATTTCCCCTTAAAAGCTATAGAATGGCAGTGATGGCTTCCACCAATGCATGAAGTCAGAGAGATAATTTACATGCTTCTCAGAACAGAGAAAAGCCAAAGATGTCTGCCTGGTCTGGCAAGGCAAGGCTAGATCTTTCTTCATGATCTCTTACTTTTTTGGTTTTAACTAAATCTTCTTTTTCCAGTGAGCATATTTTTTCTTTAGAAGAGTTCACATTCTTTGGATATTTTAAAATGCTTTCCTATGAAAATATGTATGCTGAATTTGTCCAATGCGTCTAAAGGTTTAGGTACACGTGTCTTCAGATTTGTAAGCATTTATGCAGATACAAGCAACAGCATAAAAACCTAGAATCCAGCCGCACATTGATTAATCAAGTCAGGGGTGACCAGAATATAAGGGCCTATAAGGTAAAGATCTATTTGCTCAATCAAAAGCAATTATTTAATCATTCTAGCAAATTATTGTGCTTATCCACCATTCAGAGGTACATTATTTTCCAAATATCTGCAAGTTACTGGAAAACACTAGAATGGATATCATTTCTTCTCTTTTCCCTTCTCTCAGGAATTTTTTGATTACCTACAAATTCTACTCTGCTAAGGCCAACAGGCTGAAATTTTTCATTTAAAATACAAATGGAACCAATAATCTGTACAGTTAATATACCCTCTCCTATTCTCATGTCTCCTCTGCCCTGCAACCACCTTGTCTGTTTCCCTGAAATTTTACATGTAGGAAAAGTCTACTCCACATCTGTGGCCTTAATGATTACTTCATGCTGGAAGGGTACTCTGTCTTTTTTTAAATAACCACTGCAGAAAAGTTCTTACAAAACATGGATTATAACACAAATCCCAATAACACCACTTTTTTTTTTTTTTTTTTAGTTCTAAAATTGCACTTTGAAAATACAACTGTCAATGTCAAACAGTGGGATTATTGTACTTCTACCCACTATGTTTCCATTTTAATTTTATGAATATTGCAAAATATATATATCACACTACAGGCCTGATGCATGAACATTTGTGCAAGAGTAGGGCTTCCTTCCTCTGGCTGCTGGTACCAGCTTCCCTCTGGCATCCAGGACCCGAGCTGCTTTCCTCAGGCCCCGGCTTCCTCAGGAAGGCCATCAGGAATGACTTACGGTCTAATTAGCATATTACCCTTTTATTATTATAGAAGATTAGAGGCCCGGTGCAGAAAAATTTGTGCACTCGTGGGGGAGGGGGGTTCCTCAGCCCGGCCTGTGCCCTCTCGAAGTCTGGGACCCCTCAGGAGATAACAACCTGCTGGCTTAGGCCTGCTCCCGGGTGGCAGAGGGCAGGCCCAATCCCTAGGTGCAGCCCCTGGTCGGGCTCAGGGCAGGGCTGATTGGGGAGTTGGGGCACCGCCCCCTGTCATGCACAGAGCAGGGTCCATCAGGGGGTTGAGGAGCTCCCCCCTGTCACACACAGAGCAGGGCCGATCAGGGGGCTGAGGAGCTCCCCTCTGTCACTCACAGAGTAGGGCCGATAGGGGAGTTGGGGCACCGCCCCCTGTCACACACAGAGCAGGGCAGATCAGGGGGTTGGGGCGCTTTCCCCTGTTACAAACAGAGCAGGGCCGATAAGGAGGTTGTGGCCCCGCCCACTGTCACACACAGAGCCGCAGGGCAATCAGGGGGTTTGGGCGCTGCCCCCTGTCACGCTGATCCCGGTGCCAGGAGGCCTCTCGGCTCCGCTGATCCCGGTGCTGGGAGGCATATTACCCTTTTACTATATAGGATAGAGGCCTGGTGCACGGGTGGGGGCCAGCTGGTTTGCCCTGAAGGGTGTCCTGGATCAGAGTGGGGGTCCCGCTTGGGTGCCTGGCCAGCCTGGGTGAGGGGCTGATGGCTGTTTGCAGCTGGTCACACACCCTTCAGGGTGGGGGTCCTCACTGGGGTGCCTGGCCAGTCTGGGTGAGGGGCTGAGGGCTGTTTTCAGGCTGGCAGGTGACTGAAGCTCCCAACCGCTCCTTTATTTCTTTTTTTTATTCTGGGCCAGCTTTAACTCTGAGGCTTGGCCCCAGCTCTTAGGCCTTTGCTGCTAAAAGCAGGTATCTGGTTTGTTTGTGTTCTATAATCGAAACACTGTTTCAACTCCAGCTCTGAGATCCCAGCTTGCTGAAAGCAGGTTTCTGGGGTTTTGTTTAGCTTCTATATTTGTAACAATGTTTCAAAAGGCAAGCTCAGAGGCCGGCAGCGGCAGGTGGGGAACATTGGAGTTCTCCGTCACTGAAGCAAGCATGTTCGCTTCAAACTGCCTGGCTGCCGGCCGCCATCTTGGATGGCAGTTAATTTGCATATCGCCCTGATTAGCCAATGGGAAGGGTAGTGGACATATGGCTAATCACCATGTTTCTCCTTTATTAGATAGGATTATAACTTCTAAAGGGGATAATTTATAAAAGCAGTATCCATCAATTATCAATTTTCTAACATTAATAAAATGGCAAGAACTAATTATCATGATTTCTAAGAAGAAGATGCCTTGGGCAAATCATTGCTATGTGGAAATATTTTTTAAAATAGCAGCTTCTAATGGTGACTGAAATGGGTTTAGGAAGTTGGCTGCAGAAAGGCCAATTACCTGAGGAGCTCCACAGTCTCAGAGTACATGGTATATGGAGATTTTGCTTCCAGAGGATCACGCTCCATAGCATTGCCACATTCGGTGAAAGACAGGGCTGCATCAGCATAATTCACAGCTTTGCCAAATTTCTCGAACTAAAACAAGAAGAAGATTTATCAATATGGTATTCCCTTCTCTCCTTCATATAAAGGAAGAGTTCTCAAACTAGGCCAATTTTTCATCCCTTCCTCAGGGAACATTTGGCAATGTCTGAAGACATGTTTGGTTGTTGCTGCTAGGGACAGGGGGTATCTAGTAGGCAGAGGCCACAGGCGTGGCTAAACTTTCCACAATGCACAGGGAAGCCGCCACAATGGAGAATTAGCCAGCCTAACAGTGCAAAGATTGAGAAACCCTGATGTAGAATGTATGAATTTGTATTGACAATAACATAACTGATTTAAGATTCTATTGTCATCACACTGAGGTTGGTTGAGGAAAGAAAAGTAGCTAAGGTATCATGGGTGGTAGTATTATGTTTTTGTTGTTATCTTTTTGATAGACCAAAATCTAAATCACTGCTTTGATTAGTTTCTATTCCCTAAAATTACTAGACTGGTCATTGTAGTATCCTATAGACCTGCTTGCAATAAAACTGCTTTTTGTAAGCCTCAAGGAAAACTAACACATATAGTCTTTGTGAGCAGATCAACCTCACACCCATAGAGAAGAGTAACAAATTGATGCTATTGTCATGAAAAAGTGAAGCTATACTGTGACTGTTGACAATAACCACATCACTTTCATTGTAAATAATGGTCTGGAATAGGGTGTCAAAAGGCCAAAAAATATAGCATTACTAAATATTTTAGTTTAGTAAAATTTTATTCCAAAAGGTTTTAGCCTTGATAATGGTCACCATTAAAGTGACTTAGACATACTGATTTCTTTATAATGTGTAATGAATATTATATATGACATTTTTATAGTGAGTATTTTATAACAGTATTTAACATTTTCATTTTTGATAGCTGGATATAAGAATTCCACTAATGCAGAATTTTGTGTAAAAGGACCAATATAATACAGATTTAGCTATTTTAATTTTCTTGTATACCTTATCAAAATATTTTCTATGAAACAGTACAGGCAGCAATTCTCAAAATGGCAGAGTAGCTGTTTCTAGAAAAACATTAAGTACAACTATAAAATGATGAGTTACAGGTCCTGCATAATCTCTTGTTGTAAATGACTCTTTTTACAAAAAAATGCTTTTCAGCTTTTATGTATTGCAGGAATTCTGTGGTTTCATTTCTGTGAGATGCTTTGGAGAATATTGTTTTCAAGGAAATGCAAAGTGATTTTCTGAAAACCTATGTATATGCAAACTATCTTCTCTTGGCTTACAAGATAATCTCCTGAGGTCATCTGGCTCCAAATAGCTCTCCCATTCGTAAATTCATCTTTATTTACATCCTGATTTTTGAAAATGTGATTTCATTCATAAATACACAGCTGGAAGGATCTTTAAAGATTTTTTATCCCTACCCCACCCCCTTTTCAAAAAGGTGAAACTGAAGTCCAGAGAAATTTCAAAATCATAGTGCCAGTTAGTGATCAGATCATATCCCCTTCCTGGGCCTCAATTTCTCCATCTATAAAATAAGGAGCTTGAATTACCAGGGGACTTCCAACTCTAGAATAGACATAAGCCTAACAAAGATATACTCTAAATGAATGTTTCACAACCCTTTCTTTTTCTACATTAGCACCATCCCCTGATGGGGTTTTTAAAAATATTTTATTGATTTTTACAGAGAGGAAGGGAGAGGGACAGAGAGTTAGAAACATCGATGAGAGAGAAACATCCATCAGCTGCCTCCTGCACACTTCCCACTGGGGATGTGCCCGCAACCAAGGTACATGCCCCTGACCGGAATCGAACCTGGGACCCTTCAGTCCGCAGGCCGATGCTCTGTCCACTGAGCCAAACCGGTTATGGCTGATGGGGCTTTTTAAGATATTTTTTTCCACACATCCCCATTAAAACTTTAATACCAATGATAGCCTGATGATGTCTTTATGTACTGTGACCCTTTGAAGGGACACACACCATTGAAACATCTAAGACTGTTTCATCCCACTCCCAAAAACCACTTTATTCCCATAGGGGAAAAATATCCCTAATTGAAAATACATTGTGGTTAAAATATCAAGGTGGTTTAGGGGGAACATATAAACAGACCCTGGATGGCAGAGAGTGATGCTTATTCTGAACCATATGTATATATATATATATTTCTGTGGCTCTGATTTTTCTGTTATTTTAACATTTGGTCACAGGTGTGGTATCACAGGTTTGTCCCAATCTTCATCAGTTTATGGACCAGCTTGTCAAAGAAATAGTTATGTGCTTCCTTGTTCTGATTTTGACAGAGCGCAAACTCCAGAGCCTTTATGCAGTGAATCAGAGTTGAGGACATTTAGGGAAAAACAAAACAAAACAAAACAAAAAAACAACTTTGGTCTTCAAGCCAGCAGCACGGCCACTAATGCCACTCAAATCTCTCACCACACATACAATGGTCACAGGCAGTCTTCCCAGCATCTCTAGTGGAGCTGGCACCAGCCTGCCTTGTGGCTTTCATCTGCAGAAGCAGAGAATATGTGTTTCCAATGGACAGTTAACACCACAGAAAGGTTAGCTGCAGACAATAGCTGAACAATTTGGACCACAGTGAGAAAATGACAAAAAAAAGTAGAGAAACAGCAGATGCAAGTCCATGGACAGTTGATGTTGGCTACACAGAAGTCATAGTGCAGAGAATGTCATGATACTTTCTTACAGCCCTCCTAGTATCAAACAATGGGACAGCTAAGTCCTGGCTGACACAATGTAATGAATGGAGGGTGATATTATTTTTCAACTCAGTGTGCTAACTAATATCTCTAATTATGCTGAGGTTTAGTCAAAGGTGAGGAGTCTGCCATTAGGGCCTTCCCTAAGGCAGTGGTTCTCTCAGTCTTGACTGAACTTGGGAATCACCTGGGGAATTTTAATACCCATATCCAGGTCCCAGTCTCAGAAATTTTGATTCCATTTGTCCAGAGTGTGGCCTGGGAATCAGGGTTATTTTAAAGCTCCCCAAGTGATTGTAACACATGGTTGAGACCCCTTGTTACGAGGATCAATAAAGTCAAACAACTCAACATTCTGAGCTCATTGCTATTCTAGATGACCAAAACATTTAGAGGCAGCATGGCCTAGTGTCTTGGGAAATCCAGATGACAGAACTTCCTCTCTTTGTACAGGGTCCTAGCCTGGCTATGGGCCTCATTCTGGGAATATGTAATCAAATTCAGCAAGGAGCTAAGTTTTTTATACATACCTCAGTTTTGCGAAGCCAATTTTAGAGGCTACTTTATTAGCTCTAAATAATCCTCTTCCTTCCCATACTGGTTTCTGGTTTACCAGACTCAAAGAACCCCCCACTCCACCTTCTCCAGAGCAGTTTCAAATGTCAGTTCAAATCCACTTGAAAGACAAGAATAAGAGTATATGCCATGTACCTACTGAAGTTGGGGCAAGGGAAATAACAGTGAAAAAACAAATACATGAATGACAGGGTATCACAGTACAAAGAAATCTGGGTATTACAGTGTTGATGAATTAACCAGCTCCAAAATCGCTATGTCAGAGCAGCAATGAGAAAGTTTGAATTGTATATAAAGTGTCTTTGTTTTCCTTTAAAGCATAATACCTTAATGAGAACAAAGCAATGAGAGGAAGCAAACCTTACCAGTGCATCAGCTTTGTGCTTCAGCTTCTTAGCCTCTTGCATGTAATAATCAGCATTGTGCACCCTAAACAAACAAAATGACTTCTTTCAGAAACCAATGGCTCATTTTTTTTCATTAAAAATTGAATAGTCAAAACCATTTTTTTTTTACTATAAATCCATTCCTATACAATGCCTTGAGAAGGGCAGATGAATGCTATCATTCATATAATAAATAACCTTGAAGTAATTCTGTAAATGAATTCTGAAGTGCATAATGGCCCATTAGGATAAATAACTATAATCTCCAACACCCACTATTCCAGTTACCCAAAAAGATTCAACAAAACCTAGCTGTAAACCTCTTTGTTGGTGTACACAGTTCTATCTAATAAGAATGGAGGACACAGAATCCTAGAATGAAGCAACTGCCTTTGGAAACAGTAACAGAGATCTGTGATTTAATTGGGCCAAAAACATTTCTTGGTTAGGATAGGAGTATGTGAGGAAGATGGATATACTTTTTAAAGCTGCAGGAACTACTGCTGGGGTCTTATTTTGGGTGACACATTATATGGTGCTAGAAAAGTCATACTACCCCCACCCCCATTCACAATTCCAAAACTGGGTCCATGATAATCTGGGAACAACATACGAGTCGTCAAAAGTGAGTTTGGGTCTCCGGACACTGGTGGTGCTGGTGGAAAGAAGGGGCAGGGCTGCCCAGGACGTCATCTCCAGGTGTCTGCTACCCATTAGGCCAGTAGTGATGGTAGAGGTGATGGTGGAAATGGTAGTAGTAGTGCTTGTGGTAGTAGCCGTGGCAGTAGCAGTGGCAGTGGCTATGACAGGGATGGTAACAATGGCAGTAGAAGTAGCAGTGGCAATAGCAGTGTTGGTGACAGTAACGGTGGCAGAGGTTGCCTTTTTTGGAGTGTCTCCCTCCTGGGAAAAAGGAGGACAAATAACTTTCATTAGATTTAGCTTTTTAGAACGTCTTTTCATAAATGATTTGAATGCCAAGCCCACTAAGAAACAAGACAAGGGAGGTCACAGAAGATGGTAAGCACAAAGTACAATTTACATATCTTGTAACATAGAAATCCACACCTGAAATCTATATGATCTTATTAACCAATGTCACCCCAATAAATTTAATAAAAAATAAAACAAAGGAAAATAAAATAGTGGACACAGCTTGAGAATAAATAAGTAACCCTGGTATATTTTATGAATTCTGTGAATTACCAGACTTTGTTCTATGATGACACTAATCACCAAGCTAGTCAGGTGCTGGGATTATATAACCCCATCATTCCATAAATACAGTCATTGGCAAAGGTCTAAATTTGGTAGGGGATGTGATGGGAGAGGGGAGGAATGAGGAATGCAGGGAGGGAAAGGAAGAGAGTAAAAAAGAGGTGACCCTGATGTATATATTTTTGATAAGTAAACCAGCCCAGAAACATTCACTAGGATAAGTACTCAGGTCGCTACAAAACACAAGATTCAGTGAAGTCAAATACCAGCAAACCAGACACTGTATTGAAGTAGTCATTACCCTGGGACCAAGGCCAAAACAGCCTTTTCATTCACACAAGGAGCTTGACTGATTTCCAGCTGAGTGAATGCCACATGAATGCCTCCTCATTTTGAAGTCTTGGGATGGTGAAAGTTCATTTTAATGAGGTCAAAAAATCAAATAAGAGATTTCTGAGATTCACACTGAGCTGTCATTGCCATAGAAATAAAGTGATCCTGCCCCGCTGGCATGGCTCAGTGGTTGAGCGTCGACCTATGAACCAGGAGGTCATGGTTCAATTCCTGGTTAGAGCATGTACCTGGGTTGCAGGCTTTATCCCCAGTGTGGGGCATGCAGGAGGCAGCCAATCAATGATTCTCTCTCATCATTGATGTTTCTATCTCTCTCTCCCTCTCCCTTCCTCTCTGAAATCAATAAAAGTATATATTTTATAAAAAATTTAAAAAAGAAACAATCAGATCCACATGAAGAAAGTAGGTTGTAAAATTTGTATTTATGTGACAGCATGTGTTCCAAGACTACCTGCTATGTTTATTCACATAGCAGACTCTCTACTCCTCACCTGGAAACTGTGGGAAGATCCTGACTGTTCTATATCTGACCATCCTTGTCATAATGCCTCTTCCTCTCTCTGTTCTTCTGAGTTTGTATATACCGAAGCCTGGTATGCCCCTAAGGTTCATTCCTCAGCTCTCTTCTTTCTTGACCTTAAGAGAATTTGACAGTCCTGTATGCACTATCACAGATTTGATAATAAGCAGGTAACTCCTAAACGGAAACCTCAGTCTTACTCTCTCCAAAGCTCCAGACCTACAATGACCACCTTTGGATAGTTCCACCAAGATAGACCATTAACTCTTCAAATTTCTCTGAAGCAAACCAGATCACTCTTTCTGTTAATTATAGGGTAGTCTTCCCTGTCACCAAGGCTGGGTTTATCCATGTCAGTAAGGGTACTGTGGCCATCTCTGGACCAGGAGCTTTGGAACTTGTGTATTCCCCACTTTGCCTTCTATATGAGCTACTCTGTTTCACTCCACTTTACATATTGAAATTCTGTAAATGAATTCATTTAAAAAATGATAATGTTCCTAAAACTCTTTTTGAAAACCACTGTTCTTTTTCATCTTTAATATCTTCCTCTCCATTACCCTTATGCAAACAATTACAAATTAGTATTTCTTGTATCTTCCCAACATCTCCTAAATTTGTCCCTTTCTATTCTGAAGCCTCAAAGTGCAGGCCCTCATGTCTTCTGACCGAGACTATCAAACAGCTTCCTGGCCAACTTCCAAACTCCAATCCATCCACAATCAGCTAGCTGCCTGCTAGTCTGAGCTTTTTAAACAAAGCTCCACATATTTCACTACCTTGCGGCCAAGTACAAACTAAGGCTGAGTTCCTTTGCTGGCATGTAAGGTCATCCCTGATCATCTCTCACTACTCCCTCCCATGAACCTTCCGTGAAACTAAACACACCCTACTTTCTTTGCTTTCCGCTTTCCTGCTTTGCTTCATCCTGACACTTAGAGTTGAACCCCTCCCCCACACAAAAAAAGAAAATGGAAAAAAACCCAAAACATTCCCTTCATTACTTTTTTCTTTACCTCCTGATAATTTACGCCATTTTTAATTTTTAAAATTGCATATAACATCAAATTTATCATCTTAACCATTTTTAGATGTACAATTCAGTAGTGTTAGGTTCACTCACAGTGTTTTCTAAATCTCTAGAACTCTTTCATCTTGCAAAAATGAAACTCTGTCCCCGTTAAACTACAATTTCCCATTGCCTCCTCTCCCCAGCCCCTGACAACTACCCTTCTACTTTCTGTATTTGCAAATTTGATTACTCTATTTACCACACATAAGTAGAATCATTAAATATTTGCCTTTTTGTGACTGGCTTATTTCACTTAGCAAAGTGTCCTTAAGATTCATCCATGTTGTAGCATGTGTCAGATTTTCCTTCCTCTTTAAGACTGAATATATTTCATTGTATGGATATATCACATTTTGTGTAATCACTTCCCTCCATTTCTAAACTCTATTCATCTGTTATAATCCAGCTTAAGAAATGCGCTCTCTTCAAGGAAAACTGCCTTATGTCTATGGCCAGAAGTGCCTTAATCCTCTTGGTGCCCTTAGAGATCTGAAGAGTCTGACTTAATCTCTTCTGTATAGTACCAATCACCAGATATTTTGTATTCTAGTTCTCTCAGTACATTTCATGACTCACCTTAGATTGAGTGCTTTTTCAGCACTGGAATCATCTCTGACGTATGACGCCGCCACCCCACTCCACCCTATCCACCTTATCCTGCAGCCTAGTGCTCCTAATTATTTGCTGAATGCATGCATGCCTGCCTAGTTAAAAGGGTCACTTTAAAGATAAAAGCCAAATGTGAACATTCCTTATAGCCTTGAAAGTCCATCTTTTCCATTTGATCCTGGACCTTCTCTGATTGTCAAAAGTTCTTACCATCTAGAGCTCAATGAGAGAAATGTGCTGAGAGGCTACACATATAAAAATTATAATGATGGATATTTGAGAAAATAGTTTAAACATGATTATTGATCTTATTCAATCTAAGCACATTTAAAAAATCAGTCTTCTAAAACTCCTAAGCCAACTCCATGTTTCTACTGCCAGAGCCAGATGGCTCAGATCAAGCAGTGGAGTCAGCCTAAGACAGTGCCACTGTCTCTATGATTAAAACATGTGACAAGAACCTTCAAACACCACATCCACCATGCACACACATGGCATCATTGTCAGTCCTGGCACATCTGATTGGATGGAAATGGCTGCATTCAGCCATGATGGTGTAAGTTATATTAACATGCCCTCTGTCCATATACACCCATCCATTGAGTTAATAAATAATCTAGTTTAAGAAATGTATAAATGGAAAAGACTCTGAGAAAACAAAATTGAAGAAGACACTTGTGGAGTAGGAAGAAGGCTTATAGCTAATCTAGTCAAACACACTCATTTTACAGAGATTTCATAATTTGTCCAAGTTCTCAGAGCAAAGTTGTTGCAGTGCTAACTCTATGTCAAGTCTCTTAACTCCAAGGCTAGGGCAAAAATACACCACAAATTCTCTCCAGATTTTAAGCCATTAGTAGAAGGAATGGCCAAAGAAGTGATAGTTGGTGCTTCTTTCTATTATGGGATACCTCAGTGATTTCTTTAACAAGGATGATCAATTTATAAGTACAATTGTAATCAAACTTATCATGTTTCCCAGTAGTTTTTAGTTCTCATGGAAATGACTTGGCAGATTCTTGTAAGCAATATCATTTGTCATAAAAACATCTGTAATAAGCACCTGATTATTTGTGACAATATACTAGGCACTGTACAAAGTGAACTGCCTAGACATCACATATACCCTCCAAAAAACTTGCAATAGAAGAGAATATCAGTTAGAGTTTACAATATTAATTACATTCAGTATGAAAAATAAGACTGTAGTGTAATTACTGTTTAGAATAGATGGTTTAATTCCTAACATTATAGGCAGCATTTTAAATATTAATATAAATATTATGTGTGCATACATATACACATGGATTTCATATGGGACATGACAACTTAATTATAGAGCAATTTCTTTATATCAATGATGAAACTTGCATAGATATATATTTCATCTCAGTCATCTTAGATGATGCAAGACCTATAAACTAGGGTCCTTATAGCTCAGAGGCCTTTTGGTTTTTGATGGGATGTGAAATGGATACTCTTGGTTCAGAGTCCACTAGGTTGGCACCAGACATTTTAAAACTCATTGCGTTTCACTCATTTGCTTTTTTTATGACATTTAAAGGAGAATAGATAAATACAGATGATACATCTGCATACACATGTATTTACACGGAAAGGCAGATACATTTGTCATTAATATTTACTAATGGCACTATTGCTCGTGGTTATGTACTTATATCTGGAAGAGATAAATATATTGTGTATGGATCTAAAAAGTGATACAAATTCTTAATTATCTATGCTAATTGAGCAGCAGTATAGAAAATCCAAAGGACCAGATAATCATTTAGTTAGGCTTAGAATCACAATTGTGTGATTTTTATCAACAAATTCACCTTTTAAATGCCATCATTTTTAGTCACTATTATTTATTTATTTTTAATTACACTTATTGGGTGACATTGATTATTAAGATTATATAGACTTCAAACGTGTTCATTCCAATCTTACTACTCTGAACAGATTATTATGCAGAGACTCAGGATTTTAGATATCCTTTAGTCCAAGCCTTTCATATCTTGGGAGTAGGGGACACTTCTAAAATACTGACCACAGCATCTGGTACATAGTAGGCACTGATCATTTAGTGAATGAAAAAAAAAAAAACCAAATGGATGGAATGGGATTGCCCACAGTCACTAAAATTTTTAGCAGGTATGAATGTACCAGATACTGTGGTCAGTATTTTGAAAGTGTTCCAACCCTCAAGATATTAAAAACTTGGACCAAAGGATGTCCAAAGTCCCAAGTCTCTTCATAATATTCTGTTTGAAGCAGTAAGACTGAAATTACAAAATTCATCCTACATTAGAATAATTAAAAATTGAAATAATGGAGAGTTTGTGTATTTGTGTGTACACACACCTACAGTTTCTCTCTGTTTCTTCCTCTCATCACCCTGCAACATCCCCATGTGGTCAAGTCTAGTTAGATATGCTGGATCAACTTGTTTCTACCTGCTGATCATAATATTTCTCCTAAGATGCTTACATTTACAGATATCCCTTTGAAAGTAGCACAGAATTTGCCTTCACTCCTCTTAGGTTTGGCAGAGTTGAACTGTCCAATCATAGGGATGTTTTTGTCTTGACTGAAGAAACCATTATTGCCACTGATGTTTCTGCTGCGTGGACGATCCTCTGGCAGTGGGGAAAGTGAAGGAGGGAACAGCTTTTCTTCTTTTCTTCTATTTGCTCTCCTGGATGAATTATTTCTGTGTAAACAAAGAGTGTGGGGTGTCATAAATTTTGTCTGTCTTTATTATGAATTTTCCTCTGATGTTGGTACATTCAGCTGAAGTAATATTTTACTTACTTGTGATGAAGAGTATATGTTAATACATATAGACATAGAAATCTATAGAGAGATGTCTCTCTCTATAGATATAGCTATAACATATATATCAAAAATAAACATATGTCTTTGAAGCAGAACTCTACAATAAATATAAGTGTCTAATACAGTGTGCTCCAGTGTGATATTTATAACCTTTCAATATTGTTATTACTTAGCTTTTTGATGGAAAATTCAATGTGCACTTTAACCTTTATTTTTAGGATAGTTTCTACTCAAGGCCTTAGGACTTAACTGCACAATCACACAATAAATGGTACAATAAACAATTAGAAGTATAGTTTATTAAGGTATAATATATTTATACATTACTTAGAAATAAACAATGCACTAAATACTTTATTTTTTATTTTGTGCTATTAGCAAAGACTATTTTTAAACTGTTTTTATAATTTACTTTATTAAAGATGTCACTATTCCTTCCTCCTTTGTCCACCTACACCCAGCCTCTACCTCACCTTCCCTCTGGCCATCACCACACTGTTGCCTATGTCTATGGATTATTTACATATGTTCTTTGCACTCTCTACTTTAGTGACACACTGAAAATAGCATATTTAGGAGAAACTAAGATGGCGGCATAGATAAACACCGGGAAATAGTCGCCTCACACAACAATTGAAAAAATATCCCAAAGGACGGAGAAAACATCGTCCAGAACAACAGGAAGGCTGGCTGAGTGTAATTTCTACAACTAGAAGAAAAGAAAAGCACGCTGAGAGCCAGAGGAGCTGCGGAGGCTGAGTGCAGAGGTACGGCGGCGGCTTGCGCGCACGGAAAGGGGGTGGCACCTGAGGACGCGGCTATCTTTTTGAATCACAAGCTCCCGACTGCTCTGAACTCCGGTTCCGGGAAGTCTCTGGGGACCCAGGACTCATACGGGGAGAGGCTGGTCTGTCAGGCGGCAGCGGGCGAACTTGAGGGCGGATTTCCCTCAGAGGTGCTTGCAGCCGTTACCGGGACACTGAGACGCACGAGTCCTTCTTTCTCCGCCCTTTTGACTCCCTGAGACTCCGCCCCACCAAGGCTGCGGCAGAGGCTTTTGCATATGAATGTACCTAACTACAGCCCAGCCAGGCAGACCCGGAACTTCCAAGAGAAGGCCCAAGGCCCCGCAGTGGCTTGCATTGCTTCACAGCTGAGCCTCTTTGTGGCTCCGGCTGTGTGGCCTCAGGCAGGGGCTGAATTAGCACCTCCTTAGATCCAGGAGCCACTGTACCCAGTGGTCAGAGGGGGACCATTCTCCCACTTCAGACACAGCTGCTTCCCACAGCCAATTGGCTTGGAGGTCAATTCCTCCCAGTGATCCTACAACAACCAAGGCACCAAGAGTGCACCAAGAGTGTCCACCCCAGGTAACTGGGGAGGCTGAGCCACTGGGCCCTACAGGACACCTGGCGCGCAGGGCCACTCTATCAACACAGGGAAGCAGCCAAAATGCGGAGACAAAGAAACAGGTCACAATTGGCAGAAACGGAGGAGGACAGACGACTGGATATAGAGTTCAAGGCCACGTTTATAAGGTTTGTCAAGAATTTTATGGAAACCGCCGATAAATTTAATGAATCCCTCAAGGAGTATAGTGAGACCATGGAGGACATGAAAAAGGACCAACTAGAAATTAAGCATACACTGACTGAAATAAAGAATAATTTACAGAGATCCAACAGCAGACAAGAAGATCCCAAGAATCAAGTCAAAGATTTGAAATACAAAGAAACAAAAAATACCCAACCGAAAAAGAAAAAAGAAAAGAGATTCAAAAAATATGAAGATAGTGTAAGGAACCTCTGGGACAACTTCAAGCGTACCAACATCAGAATTATAGGGGTACCAGAAGGAGAGAGAGGGCAAGATATTGAAAACCTTTTTGAAGAAATAATGACACAAAACTTCCCCCACCTGGTGAAAGAAATGGACTTACAAGTCCAGGAAGCGCAGAGAACCCCAAACAAAAGGAATCCAAAGAGGACCACACCAAGACACATCATAATTAAAATGCCAAGAGGAAAAGATAAAGAGAGAATCTTAAAAGCAGCAAGAGAAAGACAGTCAGTTACCTACAAGGGAGTACCCATCCGACTGTCAGCTGATTTCTCAACAGAAACCATGCAGGCCAGAAGAGAGTGGCAAGAAATATTCAAAGAGATGAATAGCAAGAACCTGCAACCAAGATTACTTTATCCAGCAAAGCTATCATTCAGAATGGAAGGTCAGATAAAGAGCTTCACGGATAAGAAAAAGCTAAAGGAGTTCATCACCACCAAACCAGCATTATATGAAATGCTGAAAGGTATTCTTTAAGAAGAGGAAGAAGAAAAAGGAACTCTTACCATTTGCCACAGCATCGATGAAACTGGAGAGCGGATAAATACCACAAGATCTCACTTATTTGTGGAATATAATGAACAACATAAACTGATGAACAAGGACTGATCCAGAGACGGAGAGGCTTTGATTGGACTGTCGGGCCTTGGAGGGAAGGTAGGGGAGGGTGGGGGCAAGGGGGAAAGATCAACCAAAGACTTATATGCAAGCATATAGGCCTAACCAATGGACACGGACAACGGGGGGGGGCGGGTGAGGGGATGAGCGGGGGGGGGGGGGTAGAGGGTACACATATGTAATATCTTAATCAATAAAAAAAAAGAAAATAGCATATTTAAAATGTTCTGTCCCAAAGCTAAATCATAACAAGCCCCTCAGCTTAAGTTCTTACATTGAAGTACTGATGTACGGTAACAAATTCCATTTGAAAAATATTTTGTCATACTGCCACAAGACACCTGCAGTCCTAGAAGTACTCCTGTACATTCAAACTTATTTATCTGCCTATTCAATGGTCACTATTAAATATACTGTGACTTTAAATGAAATAGAACAACTAAAACCTTATGCTAGCTGCTTAGCATGGTAATTGGGTCATGGATTTTCATTTTAGTTACTCTCTTAGACCAGTAAATGTAGATTATTTGAATTTTAATCTTTTCTTAGACAACTAATATTGCACTGTGCAGCCATTTACTTTTCATGATTATTGACTACAATTTTCAATAGCAAATTAAGTCAACAAGGATTTATGTTTTCCTCTTGGTCAATTTCAGTCAGTGACTAGAAATAGATTTACAAAATCTCAAAGCCACAAATCAAAGATGAATGAGCATTCAAATGGTTTGGTTTTCTAAAATGATAGAAGTCAATGCAGTCTTCTTGTTCCACTTTCTCTGTGTTGCCCCAAATTGCCAATTGTAGTAATATTTATCATCTTATCCATCTTTTGTTTCACAATGAGGCCCTATATCCATTCTTGCTTTGAGGCAATTTTTTTTAAAATTTAACTGTTTTGACATTAATGTAATTGGTTAAAATTAATTAAAATATTTACTAATAGCCTGGCTGGTGTTGCTCAGTGGTTGAGCATTGACCCATATACCAGGAGGTCACCAGTCTGATTCCTGGTCAGGGCACATGCCCAGTTTGTGGGCTTGATCCCCAGAAGGGTATGTATAGGAGACAGCCAATTGATGTTGATGATTCTCTCTCATTGATATTTCTATTTCTCTCTCCCTCTCCATTCCTCTCTCTCTAAAATAAATAAGAACATATTAAAAACAATATTTTCCCATAGATTTTTAAAGTTTCATTGATATATAGAACAATTGTAAGTTGTGATGACTGATTAAAATAATGATGACTATGAGGAATAAAATTTGTGTTCATGAGGAAGCCCCACAAATATCAGCCTACATAAATATAATCATTACCGAGGCATCAGACTTTTGGGAATTTATGTAGAAAGATATTAAGTATTGGCATCTGTCAAAGGTTTTAAGCTATGGCATCTTTAGGAGGTGAATGGTTCATTAGCCATTGGCTACTACAGTCATACTGGGCCTTACAATCTGCCATTGTACACAGTATGTTAAATACTGCACAGTACATTCTGTGCAGTGGGCACTATCACCTGGCCACCTTTCCATCTGTTTGGTAGTAACCTAGAATCATGGAACCTTTAATAACTTTACTAGTAAAAAATACCCAGGGAGCATTTTCTAGAGAATACTCAGTCACCATTATAGCTTCCTAATACAAGAACAATTTTAGCTACTTTCTGCACCTGTTTTAGTAAGCTAGAATTGGACAGAAGACAAGAGAAGTGTATTCCCACTCCCAATTTAATGTCTCATAGGCCTTGCTGATGGTTCAGGTTCCAAAGAATTGGGGAGGAACTCAGCAGGGCTCTTCTGTTGAATGAAAGGGAACTCTAGCTATCGTTGTCTGATGTGGTATTCTTTGCTAGGTTTAGAATATTAATTTAGAAAAGTGAATGTGGCCTGATATAAATTTTTAAGGATTTAGTTTGAAGGGTCAACAAAGCACAAAGGAGCAGACAAAGCTTGAGGAGAGGTTCCCAGGAGAAGATTTCTGAGAGGCCAGTCAATGCTTCATACACCCTCAACTTGAGATTTTTTTCAGACTTGAATTTTTTTGGATGAGCATAAGAACCTGACTCAGACCCTCCTAAATGAAAAATGTGACTAGGTAAACACTACTTTCCTAGCTACAACCAAAGCAGAAATACCATAATGATCCTGATTAAAAACAATTTTATGAGAACATTAAAATTATTAGACATTTCCTTAATATGTGATCATCTCTCTTCCATGAAATGGAAAGAGTGACAGGTCATTGGGTTGCTTAAGGAGACTAGCAATGGAGATTGATGGTGTGGCAATTCCCCACTGTCCCCTGCCTTTTCTTTTTGCCTTTGAGTGGCCTGAACTGGTCAAAGCCTGGGAACTGCTATTGTAGTCATTCCTCCTTGGAAAGGAAGAAGGTCCTAGGATGACCATGTTTGACCACTGGAGAAGAAGCATGTTTTCCCCATATGCCTGGCCCACCCTGGTGTGGACAGCATCAGCTTGTTCTACTGTAGGAGTTTCTAGTTATGAGAACTCCAAGCATATTAAAAGATGTTTCAGATCAAAGTTATAGCAGAGAATAGAGACACTTCACAAAGAGCTTTGGATCTTCAGGGAGGGGGCAGCCCAGGGCCCAAATCACCTTATTATATTGAGTGAATCTAATGGCAATTGTTCTTTTCCTACTTTTATCTCAGATCAATAAGGATCCAAACAAGTGGAAACCTAGAATTTCTTTCTGACATCTTATTTGTGGCAGATTGATACCATATCACTGATGTTAAACAATAATCTGTGAAATCAATTGTTAGCAGCAGTTAGCCAGATTGCCTCCCTGCTCTGGGCTGCTAATAGGCTCAAAAACTGGTCTTTGATGGAAGTAATCACTAATGTTGAATGAATTTATGGCAATAATTATCCAGATGGAATAGTTCCAGTAACTGACATGATTGTTAGTTAAATGATATTTATAAGACAGAAGAACACAGTCACAGTGCTTGGTAGAAACAGAGAGGGCAGGAATTCTCTAGGGAAGGCTGGGCTATTTGAGTGAGGAAAAAATAAGGAGAACCTCCTTACTGACTCTGGCACCTTCCACAAAAAGGCATAAAGGTAAAGAGGTGCCAGCTGACTGGAATTAACCTATTGATTCCTAGCTGGCTTTCCCCAATACAGAACTGCCTAGGGGAGGGTTATTCCCAGATAGCTTATCTCTCTGGCCTTTCAGACATGTCATTCTCCTGACCTCTGAGGAGTTCGAGATATAGCTACTCTAAAGTTTCATATTAAGGTTAAATAATGATACCACAGAAGAAGCAGCAGCTGGGTCATTTTGTCAAGCCCAAGGGGTTGCTTTCCAGGGAAATTGTTTAATCACCATTAGAACTAGATGTGCGAGAGTCAGTTATATGGTTCAAGCAATAGGTGTTTTTTGATACTGAACATTTTTAATTCATTTACTTCCTTTTTCCCTTCACTTAGTGCTAAAAGTTCACGTTGGCCAATTTTGGTAATCAATGTAAGCTAGAGTAAAGAAATGTTGTTAAAAAGTTCATGGTGTCACCCTAAAGCTGGCAGTCTGTATTCCACCCGCTTAGCCTAATCTTGTTAAATCAGGAACAGCTGTCAAGACTGGACTTAGAAACTCTTGTATTTTATGTAACCTGGGACAACCCCCCCGCCCTCCCAAAAAAAGGTTTTTTTTAAGTCTGAACAATTGAAGTATCATACAAACACAGGGAAAACTCACTCTTTAGTGTAAGAAGGCTTGTGGGGTGGGGCTGGTGAGATGCAAGGGGGTAGCAGGCAGATAGTGGTGGCATCATCCAGGCGTTGCTTCTTCTCAGGGATTTTTTCTGCAACTTCTGTTGGCTTTAACAGGAAAAAAATGCACAGTTTAAAATAAATAGCACATGTAGACTTTTAAAAACAATGAGCAAAGTAGACAGTTTGTTTCTCTTTTACCTTCTAGGTTAGATAGGGAAGTTAAATATGCACCTTTGATCAGACCAAAAAGCAATTAGCCTTGCTCCTAACAAAACTCCTAACAAAACTTCGAACTTTTAAATTGATTTTTAGAAAGGAAGGGAGGGAGGGAGGGAGGGAGGGAGGGAGGGAGAAAAGTAGGGAAGGAGGAAAGGGGAGGGAGAGAGAGAGAGAGAGAGAGAGAGAGAGAGAGAGAGAGAGAGAGAGAGAGAAAGAACAGTTGTCTCTGAACACACCCCCACCAGGGATCAAATCCTCCACCTTCTAATGTATGAGATGACACTCCAACAAACAACTTTATCACATCAGCCAGGGCCAAAAGTTGAAATGGGAGACACTTGAGCTGTGATGTGAACCTCTGATTAGAGATTGAAATCTCATACCAAAAGTAAAGAGAATCTATACTTTTCAGATACCTCTCCCATTAATAAATGAGCAATTTAGGAATTAACATTGAAACTCTGACATGACATAAATGATGTCCAAGCAACAAAGATTGTGAATAACATATAAAGGGCACTAGTATAATCAACAACATTCAATGAAATTAACTATGTACAAGGCACTCCTTGGACTTTTACATGTGGTTGTTGTGAAGCTATACTTTTATCCCTGGTTGTAGTGTTGTCCTCACTAAGAGTGGGGACACAGTAATAGGATAAGGACCACTGACTTTGGTTACTATTTTGGAATAGCCTCAGATAAGTTGGTGCACAGATCAAAGATAATACCTTCTATTTTTTAATCATTAATGCTAAATGAAAACTTAAGTCATAATTTTCAGCAGTATGGCTTGGCCCTAGATAGTACTTTTCCCTAATGAAGAATCGAAGCCATTTCTGATCATTCTTAAGTCTCTTCTGGGAAGGGACAGAAGAAATGAGGAAAGAATTAGAAACCTTCTCTCTAGCTACTGTTGCAGCCATTAAACATATTACCCAAATCACACAAGATGATGTTACTTTAAAAAACTACCATGTCTGGAGCTATAACAGAATGAATCTATTACATATAAACTCACTTCCCTAGATGTATTTGACATCAGAGGCCATTGTGCATTTCAACTTCTGATTATAATTTTTAGCCCTAGAATTCAGCCTTACCCATATGCAGGAGATATTTTTACAAGTCAAGCCAACCACACAAGTTAGAGGATCCTTTGAGCTTGGCAGAACATATGTCTACTAGGAGTCAAAATAATCAAAGTGTAATCAAAGTTGGTTGTGGGGGTGCTGATGCTTGTTAAGATAAATTAACAGGCCCAGAGGATGCCTTTTGAACTTAGGAACACTTGGGTTCCCTCATGCTGCTAGAGTGGAGGACTGTAGAGTAATGACCCATGAGTCCATGAAAGCAGGAGCTGCTTAAGTATCCTACTCCAGGGATTGACAGCCTGGGGCAGAAGACTCTCTTCATATTCTTATTTCCTACATGTAACATATTTGATCCCTCCTGTTACATATTGTATATTCTTGATATTGGCTTCCCAACCCTGATAATTTCTAACACTTTCTCCCTGGTCATGTCAAATATGGTATTTCACATGGAAAGCACCATTGCTTTCACCAAAGACTGCAATCCATTGCCATTGACATCCTTAAAAATAATACTCAAGATCAAGTTAGTCAAAGAACGGCCATTGTTCATGATCACTTGACAGATCACATTAAAAAGCTTACCTTGTGCTTCCTCTTGCCCTTAAGGGTGGGTTTTTCCACAGCTGCAGCAGCAATCTGACGTCTGGGTTTTGAGGAAGCCTCTTTGTAGTCTGGCTTGGCTGATGCTCCTTGGAGTGAGTTGTGGCCAGGTACTCTAGATAGTAAGTCAAGGTCAATCTTTACCCAGAGATTTTTTGGATTTTCCTGCTCTCTTAGAGGAGATAGAAGCCCAGTTTGCATTATAGGGATGGGTGAAAAAGCTGGCTCCTCATTATTGATGGATAAATTGTTATAACTGCTGCTGCTGACTAGCGTGCTGAGGGTCTTACTAGCACCACAGGTTTCCTTGGATTTGGCAAAGTTGCCCCCAGGAGCAGTGCAAGGAGGCAGGACTTTGATCTGCAGGGTTTCTTCCTGATCTGTGTTGGAATCAGATGTAGACGAATCTGTTTCAATGAATTCCCGGGACTTTGGCACGATTTTCCCAGGCCCTCTATATTTCTTCTTCTCTGAAGCCAATGGGATGTGAGACCTTGGTTCTTTCCTGGGGATTGGTTTGTGGGCAGTGGCTTTGTTGCGGCTTCTTGGTGGGTCAGGAAGCTCCACACTTCCTTTTTCTTTGGGAGTGCTGCTGGTAATATTTGGTTTGGGCCAGGTCAACTCGTCAATGCCAGTGTTCTTCTCAACCTTTTTGGGCTGTTTTTTCCCAATTGTCCTTTGAGAAACTGTCTCAATAGTTTCTGACAACTTATGCTTCAAAGCCTTTGTTTCTAGAGTTTTCTGGGTGGATCGTGGACGGGCTTTTTCCCTGATGAGACTGAGGAGAGGCCTCTCTTTGGGTTCAGCCAGGATCTGGTTGGGAGTTGTTTTAACTTTGACCTGGACTTCCATTGGTTGGATGATTGGAGGAGGCACAGAAATCGTCTCCATGGGTGTCTCATTTTGGCCACAAATAAATGATTTGTTTTGGGACGTCACTTTGTTAAGCCACTTATCCAACTGCCACTTGTTGGTTGAGGGCGGCTCGGGCTACAGATTGAGAAACAGCAGCAATAATGAATTTCTCATCTGGGAAAGATTCAGAATGACCCTAAGTCCACTGACTTCTGGTAAAAGCTTTGGATGTTAAGTGGCCATTCACACATTTACAAGCACACACACAGAATCCACATTAATCAAATTACCTAGAGAGCCAAATACATCACAAATCAGCCCCAATCTTCTAATTTAAACTAATTTCCACTCTTCTGAAAATATTCTCCACTCTCACCAGGAACCAGAAAGGAAAGACTTATTCACAGAGAGGGTTGTTTTTTTTTCAGGAGTGTGTAGGGAGTCCTGGGGTAGAGGGGAAACCTTTTCCCCAAATCCTTTGGTGAGACTCATTACTTAACCTATTACCAGGAGGCAGAGGTAATGATCTCTGGTCCTGAAAAGAAATGTAAGCATGCCTCAAGTGTAATTCAAAAGAAAGGCTTTCTATCTGCCAAAGTGTCAATGCCTCCTATATGATGCTGTAATTCATTATAAAAAGAATAGGAGTTTGGTATTTTTATTGAAGGCTGAACATATTTGACTTCTGAAAAACCACTGCACTTCCTTGGTGTATGGGGACATGTATGCCAACATTAGTGCCCACTGTTAAGCCATGAAAATGATGCATATAATTCAGATGTTTGATTCCTAACTCTGAACTCTGCCTGTTTAGATAAAAGAGCCAACATTTTTATTAGAATTGCTCTTCTTTTGAAAGATGATGTTCCAGCACTGTGAGAAGCTCTTGACTTGCATTTACTTATTTCATCCTAATAACAACTCTATGAGGTCCTTGCTATTATTATTCCCATTTTACATATGAAACAATCAAGTCCTGGGAGCTTAAGAAATAACTTTCCCAATATCTCACATATAAAGCGATGGTAGAGTCAGGTCTGAAACAAGGATCTATGTGTTAATAGAACTGCTGCCCTAATGTCAGAGCTATGCTGCCAACAGTGGGAACCAATAAGATTTCTTGGACCCTTAACCTATTACCCTGTGCAGGTTGGAATCACAGCTACTAAAGTGTTTTTTAATTCTGTCACCCTCTGGTACCATAAGCATGAGCTGATATCTTTCAAAAGAAGATCACTTCTTGTGTTTTAATTGCCAAGTGGCAATTCATTGAATCAACCCAGAGTAAGGCATGGTGTTCCCAGAGCCAGAAATGGGTCTTGACTGGCCTCACTGGTTCTCTAGAAAGAGAAGTTGTTAGCCCAGTTATTACTGTTACAGTTTACATGTGTGGAAGCTTGAATGTTCAAAGTAACTGAGTCATACAAGTCAGTCACCCAGCCAGCATCTGCCTATTAGGAACTGTGTGAATATATGTTTTAGAGGGGAACATGCTATCAAATACCTGAATACTTTTATGAAGTATTTATTGTGCTAAAATAATTACTGTGCTGAAAGTGTGAGTGCATGGCTGGGTATTTAGGGCACTGACTCAGTGACAGTCAAGACAGGCAAATCATGGTTGGGGCACTTGCCACTTCACCCACCTCTGGAGTTGCCACAGGAGGCACCTCATTGGATTCGCTGTCCGTGGTGCTGCTTTCAGTGTCTGAATCTGACTCTGAGCTGCTCTCTGAGTCACTGGAGCTGCCGGATCCCCCACTGGCTTGCACTGCAGGAGGGGGCTGAGGCTTGGCCAAGGGTGAGCTGAAAGAAAAATGACATCATTCATTTCCCTTTTCATTCTCAAACCACCATAAAGAGACCAGCTCAGCATTAGGACCTCTGATCTGTGAGATACAGGCAAAGTGGAGCATTAAGTCCCATTTCACAGATGGGCAATATGAGGCTCAGTAAGGGGCCCATGGTCAAAGATTTTATTAGAACTATGTCTGTGTGTGTGTGTCCAAGTTCCTTGGGTTCCATAACACTGCTTTCTCTCTCCAAAAAAATCTTGTGTCCCTCACTCCACATGAAAACTTAAAGCCAATGTTGCATGGAGGTAGATACAAATGCACAGCTTTAGATTCCTTTTTTGTGTGTGTCCTAATACTTTTATTTATTATTTATTTTTAATTATTTGTGTTGTTGAAAGTATTACAGATGCCTTCTCTCTCCCCCCCATTGACCCCCTCCTCCCTCTCCCACCCCCTCGATCCCATTTTTTTCCAGTTAAGATAATTTTCATTTTCTGTTACTATTTTTTTCTTCAGAAACCCATAGGTTGTCAAGGGGCTCTGATTTTAGCTATACACACAGTATAGTCTTCTCATCAAGAAGGGGTGAGTTCAATCTTCATTTTAATGAGAGGAAACAAGTCCAGGGAGGGGGAGGGGATTGTCTCTGCCTCATAGCTAGTTAGGAAAGTGGGACTAGAATCATAGACTTCAAGTTCCCTCAAAGGGAAGAGGCTGTGTAAAGCATATTTACTGCTGGGTGTCCAATACCTATCACTCAGCATCATGGTGACCATACTTGACTATATGAATAAGGGAATGAGAGGATGCACTTCTTGGCCTCCTCCACCATAATATTTTGTAAACTCTTTGTAAATCTCTTACCAGGAGGGATGATCATAAAGGACCAACCATTTCTAATGATTGATTTTACATTTGTAAAGCTAAGCAAAACATTTGAAAGTTGATACCATTTGCTACTTTGCCTCTATTGGCAATCAGTACTCTTCCTAAGTAGTCATTTTCTCTTTGTATCCCATAAAAAATCAACCTCAGCTCCCTCTTGGCATGCTGGGGTATGCCATCTCCTTTTTGTCCTTTTGTTTATTATCTCTTTGGACCAAGTTTTGCTCTGCTTTCACTCAGAAATGGGGATCTAAAGTTGGGGGAAGGTTCTCATCTCCCTCTGTCTCATCAGCCCAATCTCCTTTTTGTTAATCATGGTGAAAGGTGGTTTAAAAACCTTTCAATATAATACCATAAGATATTCTGGAAGCCATGTGCTGAAACTGGGATTACTTTGCCTGAAGAAGACTGTAGAGCTAGTAGGAGAGTGGTTCGTATGATGATAGTCTTAAAACAAACAAACAAACAAAAAACTAAAGGTCTGACCTGTAGGAAATGGTGTGAGTTTATTCTGAGGGCTTTCAAAGGTAAAACTAGGGTGAATATTTATAGATCTAGACAGGAAGGTTTCTCTTCAACATCAGGAAGGAGTTCTAAAAATCTACAGCTGGCCAGTTAGCTTTGTACCCTTAGGCGACTGAATAGCTAGAAGTAAAGAATGTGGTAGAGGGATTCCTATTGTGGTACAAAGTGGATTGGATTAACTTTAAGGTGTATTAAAACACAAAGATTATGATTTTTATGAAACTAAAATCTATAGGAGATATTTAGGGAGACTGTTTATGAACCTTAGAGAAAAAGTGTGAGGAGACATCAGCTCCTTAAGGCATGTTTGAAATGACCTTCTCATGGCAACACTTTACTAATGACAGTGCTCATGTATGATTAAAAGCTACATTTCTATAGGGATATTTTATAAATCAGACTTTTCACTAATTCAGATTAACAGCCTCCAGAAAGCCAAACATCTACATTAGTGCTGTCTGACTCTAATCCTATTTTAACTGTAATATCCTTTCTCAGGAAATAAACAGTGTTGATGAATTGACCATTCTTCTCAATCAAACTGGGTGGCCATCAAAAAGGAAAGGTTCCAAAATGGGTAATGACTTTCTATCTGGAAATAGGTATGGGAAGGCTTTGACAAGCAAGTTCACAGGGTATTGATCTTGGCAACATATTTCACAAGGCTCAAAACTTTCCAAAGACATGTAGCATGAGATGTTTAATGGGGGAGTTCTGTATTAAACCTTTGTCTTTAGTTGAGACTTGTATACATTTCATCGACATGATTCTTTTCCAGTTTTATAGGGATCAAATGTCTGTATATCAGATAATTTGAAATGCTTCCATATATGATTTCCTCATTAAGGTATAAATGGGGCAAAAGAATCAACATTTATACCTGATCTTACCTCTCTTTCTCCTTTTCCTCTCTGAACTCTGGGTTCACAAATCCAGAACAATATATTTCCCTTACCACACAATGCCACTGGAGGCAGACACACTGAACCCTGAACCTATTCCAGCCAGGGATGGGAGGAATCATTTTTATCTGAGTCAGTAGTTTTGAAATATACCCCATTTACTCCCCAAAACCCATTTAGCTCAATTGTGCAATAGAAAGTGTACACATAAGAGATCAACCGAAGGACTTGTATGCATGCATATAAGCATAACCAATGGACATAAGACACTGGGGGGTAGGGGAGGATAGGGGACTGTCAAGGGCGGGGGGGGGGGAAGGACACATATGTAATACCCTTTGTAATACTTTAAGCAATAAAAAAAGAAAGTGTACACATAATAAAGATAAAAGCAGAGTTACTCTGGTAGAAACAAAGGATGGGGAAGAAAGAAGGGAGAGGGCTTCTTTCTGAGCCACTGAGCCAAACCAGTCAGGGCAGATTATCTTATTTTGAATGTTGCCTTGGATACTGTATTGTGTGACCTGAGGCTGAGCAGTTAACATAGGGTTTCAGTTTCCTCATCTGCAAAACAGAGCAAAACAGTAGCTTGTCCTCCTCCCCCAGATGGCCCTCAAGTACAATTTGAAAGTAAAATACCTCATATCCCAATATTATTACCAGCAACTCAGAATCAAGTATGCTTTGTGTTAAGGCACTGATGCTATTGATAAGTGGATAGTTTATCACGGCATGGCTTCATGAGATAATCTTTGTCTAATGTGGGTATACTGAGTATTTTTCCTGCTGTTTGAAATAGAATCTGCTCAGTTTATTTGCAGAGTGATAAGGAGATGCACATCTATCCATTCATATTCATTTTCATGGGAAAGTTATCATACATGACATTCTTTAAAGCCCTGACTGACTAAAGAGATCTGTGGTTGGCAAAATAATAACTCCTTCAAAGATGTCCACATCCTAATCCCTGAAACCTGTAAATACGGTACCTCAAGTGGCAAAAGGTATTTTGCAGATACGAATAAATACAGGATCTTGAGATGTGCAGATGATCTAGATAATCTGGGAGATCCCAATGTCATCACAGGGTCTCTGGGAGCCAGAGCTTACTGTACGGTAGGCACTATTACTGCCACTGCAATGGGCTGAAAGTCGACCATTTGGAGCTTTCTTAATAACTGCAAATGACTGGTTCCTCACATTTTCCCATCACCGGCAGTTACTGCCTATTTCTCCTAATTTATCTGACACTTACTTCCTTTCTGAGGTGATAACACTGATTTTGGCAATGGCTTTTCATAATTACATTTGACTTGCAATCAGTCATGACTTGGTTACCTTTTTTTGTGGACTGACCAGACCCAGGGCATTGTCTACAGTGGGAAGAGCATGGGATTAAAGTCAGATTATCTCATTTTGTTTTGTTTGTTTTAAACATATTTTTTATTATGGTTTTTTTTTTTTTTTTTACAAAAATGAAGTGGGGGGGAGAGAGAGAGAGAGAGAGAGAGGGAGAGAGAGAGAGAGAAACATCAATGATGAGAGAATAATTGATTGGCTGCCTCCTGCATGCCCCCTACTGAGGATCAAGCCTGCAACCAAGGTACATGTCCTTGACTGGAATCGAACCCAGGACCCTTTAATCTGCAGGCTGATGTTCTATCCACCGAGCCAAACCAGTCAGGGCAGATTACCTCATTTTGAATGTTGCCTTGGATACTGTATTGTGTGACCTGAGGGTGAGCAGTTAACATAGGGTTTCAGTTTCCTCATCTAAAAACAGAGCTAATATATCACATAGACTTATAAGAGGATTGAGTGAGAGAATTTAGGTGAGAGAACCTTATTAATAGTGCTTGTTAAATTTCAGTAAACATACAAATCACCTGGAGATCTTATTAACATGAAGATTCTAATTATGCACTGAAGTTCTGCATTTCTAACACATTGGCCAGTGATGTAGATACTCCTCATTGGTGGACCTCACTGAGAGTAGCAAGGCTAAAACCTACATGGACTATTCAGATATCAGCTGTTGGGAATAAAATAATTTAGTAAATTTTAAACTAAAGGTTAGAACACAGTTTTGAGATAAACTGAAGATTTTATTTTTCCATAATCATTCTGCCCTCCTTTGGCAAGAGAAAGTTAACTGCCTATGTCATATTTAATCTAACTTTGTCAAGCGTAAACTTTCTTTAGGCAATTATTTCTGAAGAGGTTCTAATATGATTTCTTCTTACAATTTGCAACTTTCCTCAGATGACTTGCCTGCACCAGGAATTAACCACATACATGATTCTTTCCTCTGAATGTGTGCTATGTATGGATCACTGCGAGAATTAAAAATGGCTTGCCACTGTCCTAGCCAAAAATTGGAGTGGCATTAGATTGCATAAATAGCCATGGCTAGGACCAAGAGCATATTTCATAATGGAAATACTAGTCTTAGCTATGATATATAGAGCATGATCTGTGTGCCAAAAACAAGGTTCTGCACTTCCACTGCATTTTGTCTTTTAATCCTCACACAGTAGTGTGAGTTATACTCTTACAACCATTGTACAGCTGAGAGTACTGAGACTTAGTACCAAACAATATTAAGTTGAAAACAGTTTTAACAATACTATGGGACAAACTTCAATGTTCCGTTTCAAATAAATGAAACAAAAAAAGCAACAAGGCATCTGGATTCAGCCTCACCACAGTATGAGGTGTGATGGCCCTGTAGAGGATGCTGGCATGTTCCCAGTAAGGTTGGTCAATGCTGGCTAATGGCTCATTGTATCTTGAGAGAAACACACTTTGCATTTGGGAGAATAAACTGATAATTTAGATTTTTCTGTAAATAATTAAAAGCCACATTGACTTTTCTGCAATTAGTCAGAGCTATTTTGATCAAATAGCTAAACAGGTAAAAAAAAAATCATATACAGCCTAGTATATTTATCTCTTTTGCCTTTAAAGACCATTTTTAAAGGGGAGCAAGAGAGGGAATAAAGGCAAGCAAGTGGGTGTGAATGCTGATTCTCTTAAACCCTCATCTCCATCAAAGCAGAGAATGAATGCTTGGCAGGTCACATTCATAAGGAACTGAGAGAGGGCCAAAGGCCAGAAATCTAATATAGGGACAAAGCCTTCCAAAAAAGAATTACAACAGTCACAAATCTTAGGTGGAGCAGGGTATGTACTTCATCTGCGTGACTTAAACCTGAAAGCTACTTCCATGCAGGAATCTCCCCACTGTGTTTATAGAATGGGTCTGGAGATAGATGGTGCCCAACTACCTATCAGGAGAGCCTGGGCAGTTGACAGGCTGAATTACCTGGAAGAGTACGAAGCAGTATGGAGATAGGCTCAGAGCAGCTCCCCACAAGCTTCTGCATTTTTCCTTGCTTGGTTTCTTCTTTCTGTTTCTCATAAGGCTTAGAGTTACCTCTTAATTTGGGAAGTGGGTATTCCTCTTTCAACCTCTCCATAGACTACATTTTTTTCTTTCAAGGCTCTCAAAGCCAGTCTCCGTATCAGTACTGTTTGCTACCCATTCATGTCTGATTTGTTTTCTGATATATTACAGACACTTCATTAAGAGTTAAGCTACTGGTTAGGGGTATAGTTGGGTGGAGGGGTTGATGGGAAAGTAAAAATAACAACAACAAAAAAGAGTTAAGCTTCCAAGGCCAGACACTTTACATACCACATACATACTCTGTAAAATGCCTGGTGCACTGAAGACACCTAAAGTGAAGCCATAAAGAAGTTTTCTCTATAGATCTCTGGGAGAACTGTCTACTGTCTATGTCCCTATGGTCTACCCCAATGAAATATCATCATCACTGGGTCAACAAAACCAAAATACTTTTTAAGTGCAGAGCACTTGATAATGTTTCAGTATTTTCACTCTTATGACCTCATGTGATTGCTACAAGAACACTGGTGATAGTGGGGTGGGGTTGGGAATCAGATGGAATAGGTATCCTACCCACTTTACACATGAAGCTCCGATATCTTTTAACTAAAGTTTTGTGACTAGGTTCCGAAGGGGGTGGGTGGTGGGTGGGAGGTTTCACCAGGCTATTGTGACTGTTTCTTAAACACCACAGCTTGAGGAAAGGAAAAGAATCAGTTATCTACTACAATATCCATCCTTGTAATCATATCAAAAGGCAACAGGAACACAGAATTAATGCCAAATGCTTTCTTCAAGTGACATAATGAGGTAGCTTGCAAGAATTTGCAACCATTCATGCTAGGAAAACCTTGTTGCATTTGACTTATTCAAATGACAAATCTCACTGAGGCTAGAGAAAAAAATTCACAGTTGACAGCTAATAACTCCACATTTATTAATAGTTTGTGATGATTAAATAGAGAAAAAGTAAATGTTCTTTATGTTTCACATCATTGTAGTTTGTTAAATTGTATTTTTTTCAAATACATAATAAACATGGTACAAACATGGTACTAAATTAAAAATATGCAGAAAGAGATACAATGAAAATGTATCTTCTTACTCTGTACTGTCATTTTACCCAATTTTCTAAAGTTTTCCAGTTACCAGTTCCTTATATTTCTTTCAATGATTTTGCACACATTTATGAATAATGATTTGTGTGATTTTAAAATAAAGGTTTTTAATTATAAAAGCAATACCATAAAAATTTTCCTGTATGTGGAATGGTAAGGCATTCAATGAATGACATTGAAAGTCACAAACACAATTTCTAAAATAAAACTCATGCAGTTTCCTTACTGAATGTGTCTTCATAATCATGTCTGAAATATATTGTAAATACAAGCATTAAAATACCTAAGTGAATGGCAAAAAATGCAACTTGCAAAATTGCCGTGTCTGACCATAACACACAAAAAAAGAGGAAATAACATAACACGTAACCATGAGGAGCAGAAACTGCTCGGTCTTTCAGGGTGGGAGCAGGCTGCAGGTTCCTAATCAGGAAACAGTTGCTGATGGTCTTCCATGAAATTTCTTAAAGATGTGGTCAACATGTGCCCCCAACAATCACTGTCCAGCCTACTCCCCATTGCAAATCAGGTGTTTTTTCCTTATTTTCCTTGACCTCACTCCCTGGTGTACTAAAAGCTTTGACTTCTTTTGTAGTTGGTCCCAGTGAACATATACAACATGAGACCTCTTGGCTTCAGAATTTACAATGAAATCCTTACAGATAAATATACTCTTTTCTACAAGATTTTTAGAGATCTTACTGTGAAGTTGTATTTTCTTTAAATACAATTTTAAAAATGCCTTACCTTAGTGCCAGGTTTTTATTTCCTTCTATTCCCAACACACCCACCACTTTTGTCTCCTCCCTGCTCCAACATTGCCTCCATGAATTTCCTTATATTGTTTTTCTGCTTAGAATAACACATTTTTCCCTCTCTTCTGCTTGCTTATATCTTTATCTTTTAAGCTCAAATTCAAATAACATGAGGTCTTCTTTAGTGAGTTCAATTCTCACAGATACCGCCCTTTTCTTTCTTTTCACTAATTGCATCATAGTTTATCACTTGCTTATTCTTTTTTTAATATATATATTTTATTGATTTTTTACAGAGAGGAAGGGAGAGGGATAGAGAGTTAGAAACATCGATGAGAGAGAAACATTGATCAGCTGCCTCCTGCACACCCCCTACTGGGGATGTGACCACAACCAAGGTACATGCCCTTGACCAGAATTGAACCTGGGACCTCTCAGTCCGCAGGTTCATGCTCTATCTGCTGAGTCAAACCGGTTAAAGCATCGCTTGCTTATTCTTGAATTATTTCATTGTACTAACCTTTTGCCTGCTCACTAAATTGTACATTCCTTGATGATAGAGGCCAGATTGTACAGTTATTTTGTGTATCCTAGGGTGACTAGTATAACTTGTACTAGTCCTCTGCCGGCCTTCTTGTGGTGGCCATCTTGTGGCCACATGGGGCGGCCATCTTTGACCACATGGGGATGGCCATTTTGTGTGTTGGAGTGAGGGTCAGTTTGCATAATGGTCATGATTAATCAGCATATCTGGTCATGGCTGTGAGGGCATCATGACCAATTTACATATTATCCTTTTATTAGCATAGATGGCTTGATAATTAATAGAAAATCATCACAAACAAGGTCAGTTGGTAAAGAAAAATACTTAACTATGAAATATTAATGTATTGCTGACTCTAAGCAGAAGATAACACTTAGGCCAGCCTACCCAACACCAAAACATCCTGAATCGTAAGTTAATTTGATGAAAATAATCAAGCAAATAGGTTACCTGATAAATTTATAACCTTTCAACTGATTGTACAGATGCCAACCTTTCACAATGTCTGACTCTTTCTTTAGATTCGATTCCTTTGACAAAATACAACTTCTTTGGATGAACATTTTCAATGTAATCAATATTTATAGCAATAGTCATTGATAAGTCACAATACATATACATACATGAACATAAAAAATAAATGGTGTGGCTCTTACTAAAAATGAGTGCTACATACACACAGACTTTCATATTTTTAATTAAAATGATGATTCCATTATTCTAATTTGTGTGAAATGTGAGCCACTCTCATCATATAATTTTGATACATGAACCAGACCATTCTACAATGTGCCTAATATTAACTCCCTTTTTAGTTGATGATTTTTCTAGTTGCATAATTAATTTCCTCATGGAAGTAAAAATATTCAATCAATTTGGGATTAAATATGAGGTTGAAGGACTTTCAGAAAAGACAGAACTAAATCTCCTAGCCCACATGCATTCTAATTATGACACCCTCACATTAAGAACAAAAAGGTGTTCCCCTCCCATGATAAATGGGCCTGAAAATCCTCCCCAGCGTTTACTATAAATCACAAAAGACCATTAATAAACAGGCAAGAAAAATGACAGTTCCTACAAGAATTCTTTGCCTAAGACTATCAATGTCATATTTAAAACTGACATCTTAAATCTTTTATACAGAAGCCCTTTGAGGGGAAAAAAAAAAAAAAACCCAGCTGTTTTAAACAGAATTTTCTGTGTCTGTTATTTTGAATGACAGTAAAGGAAATACTGGATCTTTAATCTCATCATACTATCTGACTGAAAACCTTGCCCTCTAGCTAACAGTCTCCCTCCTCATCAATGCTAAAATAAGGTCAAGTGCAAATGAGAGAAGAGGATACCACACTTTCTTTATATTTGGGGAGCTCATTTGATCTTGCACCCCACTTGCTTTTGATGTCAAGAGGAAAAGTCTGATCATGGCCAGCAGTAAAAAATAGCTAAGTACAGGCTTCCTTATTCAACATTGACTATTGTATATGGCATGGCAGGGCTTACACTTGAATCTGGATCAATAGTAACAAGAATGACAATCCCATATTACAAATGAACACAGTTACTTAAAAGTTGACCTAGAAAGAAATGGAAACAAACTTAGGCATTTCTCTAAGAACTAGCGAGGTGTGTGATATTGACAATTAAGGTCAGAGTGTTTTGTTTTTGTTACTAATAGAAATTTTCATGTGGAGGAATTTCTCAAGCAGAGAATTAGAAAAATTCAGTTTTCCAAGGAAGGCAGGATTTAGAATAAAAATGATTTTAAAACATATAACTAAAAACACCTTCTGAGGTTAAGCAAATTACATTGGCAGTCATCAGAAAAAACTGGTAATTTACATGTCCTGAAAGTTATGCCAATAGAAGTCACAATTATATGGAATTGTTATTAAGTGAGCCCAAACAAATGTACATCTTAGGGATTAGAGTGAAGACAAGGTATTTACAACTTGGCCATGAGGGACGGTGTTAAATGTCTGAAACAAGAAAAATATGTTCACTTGTAAACCACGAGATGTATATTTACCAGTAGTAAGATATATGTTTTCTAGCTTGATGATACCAATATCTCAAATTCCATTGCAGTTTTCAGAAGCATAAATTATTCTAGCTTCATAATGATAATACCCAGGTACAGTACTCTTACAGTTAGAAACTTGGGCAAAAATAATGATGGATAAATATTTTCCAGAAAGATTATATAATAAAAAGCCTCCTTGGAATATAATTATATTTCTTTTTTTAAAAAATATATTTTATTGATTTTTTACAGAGAGGAAGGGAGAGAGATAGAGAGTCAGAAACATTGATGAGAGAGAAACATCGATCAGCCACCTCCTGCACATCTCCCACTGGAGATGTGCCCGCAACCCAGGCACATGCCCTTGACCGGAATCGAACCTGGGACCTTTCAGTCTGCAGGCCGACGCTCTATCCACTGAGCCAAACCGGCTTGGGCGGAATATAATTATATTTCAATGTATATTTCAGACAACTATGCTTAAATTCAAGGTGTTTGAATAAGAGACAATGTGTGCATACCCGTTTTTGAGTGTGTATGCCTATACCCATGTATACATGTGATTGTGCATGTGTGCATGTGAATGAGTGTTTGTGAGTGTATATTTGTCTATTGGCTAAAATCCAGGATGACTATTACCAAGAGAAGTGAATTAATTTCAGCATTATTTAAAGTGGCTGGCTAAGAGATAAAACAATATTGGGAGGAGTATCCTTCAATGACATGCATGATATTAAGAATGATGTTACTACTCTGGCCAGTGTGGGTCAGTTGGTTGAGCATCATCCCATGCACCAAAAAGTCATTGGTTTCATTCCTGGTCAGGGCATATGCAAAAGTTTCAGGTTTGGTTCCCAGTTGAGATGTTTCTCACATAGATTTTCTCTCTCTTTCTCTCCCTCTCCCTTCCTCTCTATCAAATCAATAAAAACATATTTTAAAAAAAGAATAATATTGCTATTAACTGGCTAAGGACAGATGCTGACTTCTGTAGTACATGTTGGGCATTAGTCATTTAATAAAGAATTATTGTTTCTGACCAATGTTTATATTAACCCCCATTTGGATTCTAGCCATATTTCAATAGCATACACAAATGTATATTCATATGTAGAAGAGTCAAACTTTATTCAGGTTCTCATATACACAAAAGTTAGTTTTAAAAACAATAATATCTATAATAATAAAAGGGTAATGTGCTAATTAGACTGGACATTTTTCCAGATGACCTTTTGGATGTCCTTCCAGATGTAGTTGGGAACAAAGGGAAGCCTGGGTCACAGGTGCTTGCCTGTGGCCAGAGAAAAGCCAGCCTGGGTCCTGGGTGCCTGCAGGTGGCTGGAGGGAAGCCAGCCCAGGTCCCAGGTGCCAGAAGGAAGCCAGTCCTGGCAGCTGGGGAAAGAAAGGCCTACTCTTGCTTGAATTTCATGCATCGGGCCTCTAGTGTAAATATAAAAAGTCTGAAAGAACTTAAATGGTGGTTATTTTCTATCTTTTGGACATGACTCATTAAATATCCACAAGAAATGTGAACTCTTTCAGTGTGTCATAAAATTTGTGAAAATCAGTAGATGAGTGGATAAAAAAGCTGTGGTACATATGCATGATGGAATACTATGCAGCTATAAAAAAGAAGAATCTCTTACCCTTTGAGACAACATGAAAGGATGTGGACAGTATTAAGCTAAGTGAAATAAGCCAGTCAGAGAAAGATAAGTATTGCATGATTTCACTTATACGTGGAGTCTAGTGAATAAATTAACTGAGTAACAAATAGATCCAGAGACATGGAAGCAAGGAACAGACTGATGAATCTCAGAGGGAAGGGGGGTCAGGAAGAGATTAACCAATGAACTTGTATTCATACTAAAGGCCCAGTGCACGAATTCATGCACCATTGGGGTCCCTCGGTCGGTCTGGCCTGTGGGATTGGGCCGAAACCAGCTCTCTGACATCCCCCAAGGGGTCCCGGATTGTGATAGGGCACAGACCAGGCCAAGGTTCCCCACTGGTGCACAATTGGGGCTGGGGAGGAATGAGAGAGGTTGGCCAGTTGGGGAGGGACTGTGGGAGGGCCCCAGGGCATATCTGACTTGTCTCGCTCAGTTCTGATCGGCTGGAGTCCAGCAGCAAACTAACCTACCAGTCAGAGTGTCTGCCCTCTGGTGGTCAGTGCACATCATAGCGACTGGTCGACTGGTCTACTGTCTGCCCCCTGGTGGTCAGTGCACATCATAGCAAGCAGTTGAGCAGCCTTAGCATATCATTAGCATATTACACTTTGATTGAATGGCCGACCACACGACTGGACACTTATCATATTAAGCTTTTATTATATAGGATATGCATAACACATGGACACAGACAATAGTACAGTGAAGGCCCGGGGGTAGGGGGTGGGAGCAGGGTGGAGGGGATCAATGGGATGAAAAGAGAGGATATCTGTAATACTTTCAATATTAAAGATAAATTTTTAAAAACCTTGTGAAAACTTATAGGCTTCCAATATATGGAAACAACCTATATGTTTGTCAATGGATGAATGAAAAAATGTGAGATATATATATATATATATATATATATATATATATATATATATATAATGCCTTTAAAAAGAAGAAAATCCTGTCATTTGCAACAACATGGATGAGTCTAGAAGACTTTATGTTAAGTGAAATAAGCCAGATGCAAAGAAAAATAGTGTGTTCTAACCTATATGTGCATTCTTAAAAAAGAAAAAATTCAACTCATAGGAGCAGAGAGTAGAGTGGTGGTTGCCAGGGGCTGGGGGTTGGGATGAAGGGGAAATACTGGACAAAGGGTACACATTTTCAGTTATAAGATGAATAACTTCAGAAGATCTAATGCACAGCATGGTAACCATAGTTAGAAATGATGTATTGTTACTTGGAATTTGCTAAGAGTAGATCTCAAGGGAAAAAGTAAAGTAGCTGTGTGAGATGATGAGTGTGTTAATTAGCTTGATTGTAGTAATCATTTCACAATGAATATGTATATAAAAACATCAAAATGTATACCTTAAATATATACAATTCTTGTCAATCATACCTCGATAAAGCTAGAAAAGAAACTGCTAGGCTTCCAGTTGGTGGCAGGACAATGATAAATTCCTGGTGTTGGAGCTATGGTTTATAAGACTTGGCCTACTCTTCAAGTAGTAGATAATCTAATTAGTAGATAATCTAATACATATCTAGCATGGCTGATCTCAGATATTTGCATTATTTTTTTATTTTGTCAAGAAAAATAACAAGGCAACAGTAAATTATTTCAAGTTGTAGGAATGGTTTTTAGCCTCCATCATTGTGAATGGAATGATATGAATTCAGTAGTGCAGATTGTTGAACTGCAGCTCTGTGACATTAGAAAACCTTAGTTGTACTGAGTAGGGAGGAGGTTTGAAAAAGTGATCGCTTTGTTCTAATAACTTTATGCTAAAATAAAGTTATATCATAATCAGTTTTGCAGTAGAAATCCTTGTAGCAATTGCAGAGTGGAGATGTTTTGCATGAAAAGAGAACATTACTCTTTCTGTAATTATGATCACTATATTAAAGCAATAAAGAAAGTGTGCTAATTTAAAAGAAAAAGAAAGAGAGAGAGAGAGAGAGAGAGAGAGAGAGAGAGAGAGAACAAAAGAAAGAAAGAAAGAAAGAAAGAAAGAAAGAAAGAAAGAAAGAAAGAAAGAAAGAGAAAGATAACAAAGCATATAATTACTTTTCTTCCCTTTCCCTCCTCCCTCTTCCTCCTCTATCTCATTCTGGTATCTTTCATGTAAAAGTCTCATTATTCAACATAATACTGTCTGTTTTAATGGTCCTTTATTTCTGATTATATTATAAAATGACAAGAAAGTCCATTTTTAGAAATGTTTCTAGTCTGTGTCTCATGTGCTTATAACAGGTTAATGCTATGAAACATAACAATACAAATCAAATATTTAAAATATTTTAGTATCAATATTTAAAATAGTTGTTAGTTAACCCCATTCTAGAAAGAAGAGAAAGAAAGAACCTGACCTCCTGAAATCTGCATGCTAGTAATGTTGTTATAGAAGGGCAAAAAGGGCATGGCATCAACTGAAACATAAAGAGATTTTAATCATTTCTTCCTTTGCTATGTTCTTTCTTTAGCAATTATATGTTTGGGAGCCCATCCTGTGTTAATGTGTTTCCAAATTGTACACATATCTGCAAGAAACCAAAGCAACTTTGGCTCTGTGATTTTACTTTCCTTTAATATGATGGTTTATATACTGTCATTTATTCATTTATTGGCCTGATGGCTTTTATGAGTTGTGATTCAACATAAGATTTTTTCTAGTATCATGTTTTATAAAGATATGGAGAATGTAATATAAGTCTGATATAATTATGGTTATATTCCACACAAGACAATACTGTAAATAAGAAGAGAGTCTAAAAAGCTGCTTAGCAAAATGATCTTACTATACAAGGCAGTGTGAAAATGTAAGAGGGATCTATAATGACAATGAAGATTAGCCATTTGCTCTCTAACCTTATTTACAGAAGCAATCAGAGGTATTCAGGTTGAGTTAATGACCCTGTCTCCAATTAATTCAATTGTCTACAAACAACACTAGTGCAGTGGCTGCCTCAAAGTCTGCCACACAGGCTCAGAGGAAATACATAAGACTCCATTAAAAGTGACAATAATAATGCATTTATTACTGAAACACTATTGTATTATAAATAAATTCCTCATGTTAAATTATGATCCACACTTTAACAGAAATTCAATTACTGAAATAATAAAAAAGATGGTGTATTTTCCAAGTGTGTGGACTATAATTTGGCTGCTTAGTTACCAGCGGTTGGCTGTTTTGCAATTTTTTCTTCATAGACTATTTCTTTTGAATAAATGCCAGACTTTTTCATACAAATTTTATGAGCAAGTTGCAAAATGAAATTTTGAGCTTTTGAATCCAATTATGAAAGACATAACTAAATCTATTATTTAAAAATTTCTAGTAAGCCCTTTCTGCTGTTGTTCAGAACTGTCTGGTAATTGAGGTAAGCACAGGTGCTACTCATTATGGACCATTGTGCACCATCTGAATTCTGGGAAGTGTAGAATTCAGATGGTTTAAACTCTGTTTGTGTGAATAACAAACAGGCCTGATTCTGCACTTGTTTGTACAAGCTTGTACATAGCTCATTTGGGACTTCGAAGACACCTGCTTACCCTTTTGAATCCAAAACAGTATCATTTATGTTCTGGCTATCCTTTCAATGATAATTTTGAAAAAGCAACACATTTTCTGCTCTTCTTTCATGCCCACCATATCCTCTACCATGTAATAACTTCAATACATCCTTTTCTTTGGTTATAGGAAAATTAGTTGAGTCAACCTGTGGCAATTATCCATGACAAGAGAAGATACAGAGCTGAAAGACACAAACAGAGAGAAAAGAAGAACCAGTTCCTCCTACAGAAAGATTTCTTAAAGCAACTGTTTAAGATGGACTGGGATATGGCTTATTCATGTTTAGGACTAGATTTGTTTCTTTATTTTCCTTTCTTTTATCCATTTTTTTCTGGGTTCTCACATTTGTCTTTCTAATGTCTATCTTCCTTGTCTTTGCTTCTCCCCCCCCCAATTTTATTGAGATATAATTGGTATAAAGCATTGTGTGAGTTTAAGGTGTACAACATGATGATCTGATATATTTATCATATATAATAAAAGCCTAATATGCAAATCAACCAAATGGCAGAATGACCGGTCAGCAGGGGACAGGGCTGGTGAGCAGGCAGTGCCTGGCCAGCCAAGGCAGGTGCCAGTGGGCAGAGGGAGGGGATGGCGATCAGGGGGGACAGCGGTGACCGGTGGCAGTGGAGGGGCGATCCGGATGTGGGCCAGCTGCTCACTGGCCGGCACCATCCCCTGATTGACCTGCCGGTCGCCTCTTGTAGAGGGAGGCCACCGGCAGTGGCAGAGGGGTCATGGGGGCAGGGCCAGAGCTGCCCCCTGGTGGTCAGTGTGCTCCCATAAGGGGAGAGCAGATCAACCACAAGGCGGGCTGAGGGCTGGTGAGCACAGCGGTGTTGGTGGGAGCCTCTCCCACCTCTGCTTCAGGGCTAAGGATTTCCAACTGATGGCTCCCAGACTGTGAGAGAGTGCAGGCAGGGCTGAGAGACCCCCCCCCCCCAACCCTGAGTGCATGAATTTTTGTGCACCGGGACTCTAGTCCTATATAATAAAAGGCTAATATGCAAATCGACCAAACAGCAGTACGACTGATCACTATGATGCACACTGACCACCAGGGGGCAGACTCAATGCAGGAGCTGCTCCTGGTGGTCAGTGCGTTCCCACAGAGGGAGCACTGCTCAGCCAGAAGCTGGGTTCACAGCTGGTGAGTGCAGCAGCAGTGGCAGTAGCCTCTCCCGTCTCCACGGCAGCACTAAGGATATCTGACTGCTGGCTTAGGCCCACTCCCCACATGGGGAACAAGCCTAAGTCATCAGTTGGACATCCCCTGAGGGCTCCTGGACTGGGAGAGGGCACAGGCCTGGCTGAGGGACCCCCTGAGTGCACAAATTTTGTGCACCGGGCCTCCAGTGAATTATAAAATGACTGTCTCAATAATGTTAGTTAATACTTCCATCACTTCACATAATTACAATTTGTATGTGTGTGTGGTGAGATCACTTAAGCTATACTTTAAATCTCATTGTCTTTAGATAGGTTATCTGAAAGCACAGAACCTTATAATCACAGAGATGGGTTCATGCTTTTAGATTGCAAAGGAAAAACGTACTCTTTCTCCTCTCCTGTCCCATATGGCCATAAGCAAGAAGCCATCAATTTAGCTGGCTTTGCCTGAGGAGGCTGGAACCTGTACTGCAATCCTGAGCTTCTGAGTAATGTCACATGCCAAGCTGTTATCCCAGCTCTGCATATTTTGGTGCTATGACTAATTGTAATTATTCAATGGATTTACATTTTCTTTTGTTTTACTAAGGTCTTACCTGCTGTAAAGATAACACCTAAAAATTTGGAGTAATGCAGTAGTAGTTCTGTTGCACAGCAGAAAATAAATGTAGATTATCCCTATATCTAACTTCAACTCCAAGTCCCTCCAAATGCAGCCTCCCACCTCACCCACAATGACTATAGGACATAGTTGAAGATATAGGGAATGAAAAATAAAATCAAGAGAAGAAATTATGGATACAAGTTCGAATCTCTACTAGGAGACACCCCAATTCATTCACAGTGTTTATAGAATCTGGAATATAATTTTTCCAATTAACCAAACATTTGCACTCCAAGGTCCTAGAGAAGTGTAATGGTAAAGCAAAGTAGTCAACCTATGTCCATTTTCAATGGTATAATGCAATATTAACCAGCACACTGCTAACTTGACACTTTGTTACACTTCTATTTACCTTGTCCATCAGGCAAAGTTTCAGTCATGACAATGTTTAATAAAGCCAAAGTAGTGATCAGCCCAAGTAAATTCCTACATGTCAGACATTAAATTACTACTGTGGTTTGACAGTGCTCCACAGAAGGTGCATTGGAATTTTACCTTTTCCCTTATTCACAGAAAGTGCATGGTAAAGCTCTATAGGGATGTAAATTATTTGGAAATCCTCATAGAAAATATTCTACTGTGTCTCATTTGCACTTAAAAAAGCTTCCCTACAGATCTTATGTACTTTTAAGATTTATCTGAAAGATACATGAAGAAGACTTTCAGCCAAAAAAATGTACATACTTAATGCAATTAGATCTCCAGGCAATAAAATGTCAAAAGAAAAGACAAAATATTAGAGCGAATGTGAGTTGCGCCTTTCCACAGCTTTCATGCTTTGATAAATATCTTCTGTGATGCCATTTGCTAGAAAGCCATGATTTTACAAAACGAAAAAAAAAAAAAAAAAAAAAAAACAACAACCTGGAGTATAAAATATACTCTTTATTGCTGAAGTAAGTTGCTATTTTCACATTTCTTTCTGAAATCTTTTATCAGCCAGTGGCCTTGATATTTGCCTTTATATCTGCTTTTTTATCATTCTTATTGAAAACATGGCAACTATTGTGAAATACTCAAATTGCAGGCAAGCTTCTGATTACATGTCAGAGACAGAGCTGGTGCTCTGAGCTTACACAAACTGTTTATCTCCTCTACAGCCTCTAGGAGGAGGCAATTTCACCTGAAATGAAAGATCACAGAGATTGGGGGAGGGGGTTCATGGAGAGAGCTGCAGGAAGGTCTGGGATAAGGTAATATATAATATATGCACTTAACCTGTCCTGGAGAACATAGCACCAACAACATGACCTCTGAAAATAAAGTATTGAGATACAGGAGAATGGCGGGGATATGAAATTTGGGCTCAAAATTGTATAAAAATGCACAAATTCTTAATATATATATTTTCAAATGACAAAAAAAACAAGCTCATTGTTAGCCTACCAACAACCTGCAGTTTATCAGGAGAAAGTCTCATATATATCTAATTTCAAAATAGATTAGTTTCCTCCCCTCTGAGTTTGAAGCCTGAGTATTAGACCTATGCAAATTATTAGGATATGATGCATATACATCTTATTTTATTCAACATTTTTACCACCATAATCTTTAACATTGTTACTGCCTAAATTATATGAAATAACAAAATATTAATAATATTTAATCTTATAAAGTTAATATGTGCCATAACTTGTCCAAGGTCTTACAACCAGTAAGTGGCTAGGAAGAAACAATCCCACTTTTTGGTGGTTTTTCTGTGTTTTTTTTTTCCAGAACACTTTAAAAAAGTTCTGCTCTATTTCAGCTAATCACTCATCTAGATGTGCATTTTTCAGACATATATATTTTTTAAAAAGTACTAAAATATTTAGACATGTTTTCATAAAATTATTTGTAACCTTCTCTAAAGACAATTGGAAAGGCATAATGTTTACTAATTATTCTTCATAACAATGATGATGATTATGTTAGCTACTATTTTTTATGCTCATACTCTGTGCCAGGTCCTGTGCCAACTACTTTTCATAAAATTTCACTTAATCCTCACAACACCTCCATGGTGAACATACTATTATATCCTCATTTTACAGGTGAGAAAACTGAGGTGTAGAGAGATGAAGCAACTTGCTTCAAGATTTGAAAGATGCTTTTTCTGATCCCAAAGGCTGTGATCTTTTGCTAGTACACTATACTGAATTAACTTAATTTAAATAAAGTAATGATCACTATATTTTAGTTTTGGTTTTATATAAATACCCAGTTTTAAAAGTCAAATGGCCTTTCAATAACAATTTAATAATCATAAAGCACAGTCATTGTATCATAGAATCATATAGCTGTGGAGGATCTTGGGGGATTTTTAATCCATTTCTCTGAATTGTCAGAAGGAGAACTGAGACCAATTTGCAGTATGTTCAACAAACAAAAGGTTTTGTGTGTGAATCAATTAGCCTCTAAAATACCCATCTTGACAAGACCAGCTGTAGTCATTTTGCTTTGGTGGTAGACAGATGATAAATATTGACAACCTAGAAATAGAAATTATTTTATTTAAAACAACCAGCTATTTTATTTTGAAAGTTGGTTAGTGATCAGCCACAAACAAGGCATTTGACTGATTCAATGGTCTAAAAACAACAGTGACAACATGTGGTATATGTGTTTAAAGCAGAGAGTCCAGTTCCATAGGTCTGCAAATGAATTCCTATTTAGATTTCTTAACAAACTTATAGGTGATTCTGATGTATGTCTAAATTTGAGAGCTACTAGCTTAAGAGAAGTTTCCTTATGTATTTCACCTTCAATATTGATATTAGAAAGCTAATAAGCAACTAACATTCTACCAGTCTACGTATTGGGAAATTTATTCAAGTATTTCTACATGGTCTCACTGTTATCATTCTGTTAATGATGATTATAATAAATTTTGAAGTTAATAGCAACAGCACTTTTCCAAGTGTTTATGCTAAAAATATTAGAATCACAGGCTAAAAATCTTGGAATTATTTTTGATTTCTGTATTTTTTGATATCACCATTTACTAGTAATCAACCCATTAATAAATATTATCTGTTTTCCCCTCAAAATATATCTCTAATCTTTCTAATCTTCACCACCTTTATTACCCCTACCCTGGTCCAAGCCACCACCATTCTCACCTGAATTAGAGCAATAGTCTTATTGTTCTATCTGCTTCTACCACTGGATCACATAATCTCAATAGCCACAGTGTGATTCTATCATGACATAAATCAGATCAGGTTTCTCCTCTGCTTAAAGTTCTCCAGTGACTCCCAACTCAGAGTGAAAGCTGAATTCTTTCCTATGGACTACCAGCTCTTGTACAATGGTTCCCAGTGAACACCCTGATCTCCCCTCTTAAAATTCTCACCCTTACTTACTCTGTTTCAACTAAACTATCTTCTTTACTGTTTGTAGGCACACCAGGTACCTTCTGTCTCTGCACATGCTATTCTTCTTCCTGAAATGATCTTCCCTGAAATATCTTGAGAGCTCATTCTATTATTTCCTTTAGGTATTTACTCAGATGCCAGCTCTCATTGAGGCCTTCCCTGACCACACTATTTAAAAATGCAACTCCACTCCATCTGTCCCTAGACTCTCCCCCCATTTCTCTCCATAGCACTTATCACCTTCTAACGTATTTTATCATTATATATTTATGACACTTATTATCTGTACCCACCCTCTAAAATATAAACTCCACTAGGGCAGCACTTTGTTTTTCTTGCTGTATCTCTAACTCCTAGAATAGTGCCTAGAACCTAGTGGGCATTACATAAACATTTGATAAATGAATACATGAATAAATGTAAATAAATGTAAATTTTGTATTTTGTAATTAGGTATTGTGTGTTTTGTGAATTAGGTAAGTTTGGTGGATTTAATCACTGACAAAGTAAACCACAACAAAAGATAACAGGAATAAAAGTGCCTCTTTATTGAGCAACTACTCTGTGCTGGGGGCTGAGTACTTGACAGAAGTTACCTCAATCTTCACAGTAATTCTCTGAGGAGATGGGAACAGTGCTGAAACACAGTTGACCACAATTGGAAGGAGGAAATATATGAGTTTGATTTGGGGGTTAGGGAAGGAAGGCTCCTTAGAATGTATGTAGCTGTATCTAGCTTCTGAAACACTGAATTTCAGGTACCTTAAGTAAGCTTGCCTAAATCACACAGCTAATAATTGGAAGAGCTAGTAGTCAATTCAAGGTCAGCCTAAGTCCAGAACTCTTCCTATTATGCAGAGGGAAACAACAAAGAGAGTGGTAGATGCCCACATGGCTCATTATTTCCAAACCCAAAGTAGAATAGTGGCCTCTCAGCAGGTCTATAGATTTTTGTGAATTTCTGGGATATTCTCAGGAGATTAACCAACCTTGAACTATGTGGTACCTTCAGTCCCATATAAGTCATCCTTGGAAGCAAATCCAAACTCATAACAGTCCATTTGGAATTGTTGAGAGTTGAAGTCTGTCTCACCCATCCCTCCCACTCAATAACAGAATAAACTGGGACACAGAAAGGAAAGGGAATATGCTAAGTTAGGGACAGATGTTGGTGGGAAAGCGCTAGTCTCTTGATTCCAAATGGATTCTAATACATGTTTGCCATAGTTTGGCTGACATCTGGCCTAAGTTATGTTTCCTGATTTAGCAGTAGTAGCTACAGCAGCAAAGAAGATAGAAATGGAGTACTTGTTACATGTAAGTAGCAAATAAATGAAAAAAAAATGTTGAATTTAAGGATGAACACACTGTGATCACCACTCCTATTTGGAGTAGATCCTTCCCATAATGGTTTTCTGAGCTAATCCTCCAGAACTTAGCCAGTCAAAAGATTTGACTTCCTAATTCACTTTCAGGAGAACCCCACCCCTACTCCAAGTGTGACACAATACTGGGAACAGAACAAAAATATGCATTTCAGCCTTCAGCTTACTAACAATCACAAGGAAAAATCATGATAATTTATTTAGTTTTTCTAAGTCATGTTAATAAATTTATTTCAATAACATCAACAAAAGTGGTGACAAAAGTAGTGACAAAAGTGGTATAAGACATGCAAATTAGAATATATTACATTGGTGTGTGTTATGTTTATATAATGACTAAGGTTACCAATTAATTATAGAAGTACAATTTATAACTGTACCACTCTGATAAATGGGTTATAATGGATATTATAACTTTCACATTTTTTCCTTTTTACTCTAAGAAGCAGAGATACTATTTAAAATATGAATGCACTGCAATAGGCAGATACTGTGAAATAATTCAGTGTTGAGAAAGCAAATCACAAATATGGTTTGCATATCAATTCTTAAATGCTCATGTTAGCAAAACCACTTGTAAAATATATGCAGTATTTGATGACATGTGGTTGCAAAATTATCACTCATTCCAAGTCCCTATCTGAAGTTAGCAGCTGATGAAATAACGCCTTAGTGGCAATGGGACCAAGAGCACTATGTTGTTTAAAACCTCATCAGCTGCAGTTTACTGATTAGCAAGATAATGGACATTTCTTCAATTCCACTAGCCAAAGGCCTCAGAGAGTCCTTGCTCTATTTGTGATGTATGTACATGGTTTGGGACTGATGCAATTGGAATTTGAAGGTTAGAGTCTAGGTCAGTGATGGCGAACCTTTTGAGCTCGGCTTGTCAGCATTTTGAAAAACCTTAACTTAACTCTGGTGCCGTGTCACATATAGAATTTTTTTGATATTTGAAACCATAGTAAAACAAAGACATATTTTTATATTTATTTTATATATTTAAATGCCATTTAACAAAGAAAAATCAACCAAAAAAATGAGTTTGTGTGTCAGAGTCATAGGTTCGCCATCACTGGTCTAGGTGGTACATGGAGATGGAGGACAGAGTACTTGAAAACTTGGTGACTTGAAGGAATAGTATTACTGTTAATTGGCTCTGGCTATTTCTGGGAGGCCCGTTTCAAGGCTGGAAAGGAATTCTGGGATAGTAGACTCCACACAGGTCACAATGGTCCAGGCTGGCTTGAGGTCACAGAGTTCTCCTGCTAGCCCTGATTAGTTCCACTCCAGCATAAAAATGGAAATTCTCTGAGTGACTCCAACCCTCATCAAGGTTTTCACTTTTGCTCTTGTTCCCCCTTTGCTGAGAGTTGCTGATGTGGTTCAACGTGAAAGGTTTTCCAGACAATTCACAAGACATTCTTTAATATCTACTGTAGGCCAGGACATGGCAAGGCCTGATAATGTTATTCACCCCTTTGACCAATGTATGATGAGAATAATCTCATATTAATTCATAGCTTCTTATTGTTTACAGATCATTTGGGCAAAGAACTTTCTCTTTTATTCCTTGAAGTAACCTTGTGAGAGAGCCAGTGCAGAGATTATCATTCTCATATACAAGTGAAGAAACTGATGACCCTGAAGGAAACTAGACTAGTTCAAGGCCACAGAGTTAGTATACAGCAGTGTCAGGATGGCCTGGGTCTGTCTGACACCTGGCTTATGTCACAACTCTTCCTGAGGCTATGATGCTGCATTGCACAATCAGGCAAGGTGTGCTGACTTTGTGCCTTTAAGCGTTCCAGCTAGTAGATGCACACCAGCTGGAGAAGGGATTTGGTTGTGAGCCCAACTGGGAACTTTCAGAGCTCTTCTGGACTACCTATGAATCTCAGTTGCTTTCTATCTTTGGTTTTTGGGTAAGGAAAAGGAGACTACCCACTGGGCCCCAGGTATGGGACTGGCCTACAACTAAGTGAAGACTAGTGAGTCATCTACAGAGATTACCTTTCAGGCATGGAATTTTATGATGAGTCGGGATTTTGCAAAACACAGAAATAGACATTCATGTCTGGTTTTAGAAAGGCTACTTTAGAAGGACAGATGACAAAGACGCCAGTGGGATCTTCTGCCATTTGGAGAAAGTACTAAGTGAATCATAAGTGGTGCAAAAATATTAGGACTCTTGTCTCAGCTATACTGCAACCTAAAGATGTTGGGTTTTCTGATGATATTAAAAGGGGACAATATTAGTTTTAATTTGTTTGAAGAAATCAGATTGAGTGCCGGAAGCCGGTCCATCCTTGCTGCTTGACACAGTCGCTGCAGGAAAGAAACATCTGCACAGCATATGTTTCAAGGGACCTGGCGTATATAGCATACTGTTCTTAATATGTTTGCTCCCCTTAGCGCTGTGTGTTTTAACCAAGGTCACCTCTCCGAGAAACGTTGTTTCCCCAGGTAGGAATTTTTCCCTGAAGTCAGGGAGGGGATGCCTCTCCTAGAAAGGTTGTTTCCCCAGGTAGGAATTTTTCCCTGAAGTCAGGGAGGGGATGAAACTCTTTAACTAAGTGCCAGGCGGGTAGTTAATCACTACAAACAATCATGCTTAAGCTACATAATCTTTACTCCCTGGAATGGAGATAAGAAACGCCCTAACCTTTGTAATAGAAATTGACAGGATTAAAATCAACTGGGATAAATACGGATGTAACAAGACAATAAACAGCAGAACCTCTCTGGAGATCAAGACCAGAACTTGGCTGGAGATCCTGGCTAGGCTGCTGATCAACTGAACGCTGTCTCCGTGTCATTCCTTCTTCGCCGACTCCGTCTACGCCTTTGGGAACCCCTGGACCTGCTGGGGTTGGACCCCGGCAATTGAGTACAACAGAGATGGAATTTCATTTTATATATCTTCATTAATGGATTACTGCTTTTAAAAGAGAAATGTTAACTGAAGAGAAGCCAGAAACTACTTTTATTGTTCAGATGGAAATAAAGACCTGGGGAGACTGGCAGTGCATTAGCTTATAATCAACAGTGAATCATAAAGATTCATGCTAAAAGACTTGCAATTGTAATCTAATGAGGTTTTAAAATGTTTGGAGGTATTAATTTAGAGCTAGGACAAACAATGCAGAAAAGTACGTATCCAGGTGATCTGTCAGCTCCTGTCTCCAGTGTGGGAAAAGTTGATTAAACCTCAATGTGGTAATGCCAAGAGTAACCTGAGAAGAAAAATGTGTAAGGTTTGTGGCTCTGACCATCAGCTGATTCACCAAATTGAGGAGGATCCTGGTGTCCTGGCAAGATTCCAGGTAGGAAACCCAAGAAACTCTGGTTTGGATTCTCAATTACTACTAAATAATATTTGTAAGTCTAAACGTCTTCATTTGTAGAAAGAGAACAAAGCCTTGCAGAGTTGCTGAACTGATTAAGTAAGATGATGTATATAGAATGTGTGGTGCCCAGCGGGCATGCGTCACAGACAGTAACTATTGTTGTGATTACTTTCAGATAAAGACCTGAAACAATGGACAAGGCAGATTATCTGTAATTACAAAATATTAAACACAGCCTGTTTCTGCATGCCCTCTTGAAATCTTAGAGCTTGTGTGGGCTCTAGAAAGCAGACCCACTCTTTAATTTACTCTATTTGACAACTATTCAGCTATCATTTGCATAACTATTTTTGAAAGATGTAAATGAAACATCCTGGGATGACTCCCAAATATGTTACTGACAAATGATGTTAGGTGACACCTTCCCACTCTATGGCTAAATAAACAGAAGAAGAACTAATTGCTTTAAAGTTAATAAAGACTTTATTGGCTTCAAATAATTGGTGTTTGTTTGGCTGCTATGATTATAGTTATCACACTCTCTCTCCATAATGTAAGCTGGCAAAAGTTTCTACCTTTTACAAGTTTTAAATCCCAATAGAATTGACAGAAAAAGCTATAACCACAAATTGGTTTGCAATTTTCCTTTTTCTTCCCAGCAAGTTTTGTATGGTTATATTACAAACCTTGCTTTACACAAACTGCTTGTGACTTTTATGGCCCTTTTGTGATCTAAATGGCTATCTCATAAGATATTCCATTGCAGCTTCTTTTTCAATTGCTTTTACTGTGAAATACCCTTGTGGAGAGTTCTGGGGAACATTTCACATTCTTATGGTATTGATTTTCTAAACCTGATGATAGGTTTATATTTAAGATACAGTATTGTATATGAACAGAGTGGAAAGCTTGTAAAAAAACAGAACCAAAGCTTCCACTGAGGAGATGTTGGATACCATTTTTATGTTCTAGAATACAAGGAGAATCCCTAATCATCTTTAAATTCATCTCATAAATTGAGCACATGGAAATGACACCAGAAAAATTGCAATTTGGTCTATTTAGTAATTATTTCTTCAATATCATTACATTAAAATTAAGTGAAATTTAACAGTGAATACATAAAAGCACTATAATATTATTTGTCCAGTCTACTAGAGTAAGAAGTTTGGCAGTGTCATTTTATAAACACTGTTCTTGACCCTCCAGGAAAGAAGTCAACTTCTGGCTGGAATGTAAAATGCAAGGTATCTCTTTGCCTCTGATTGAATTGCTGTTAAGTTATCAAAATAATAACCAAATACAAGAGACTAATTGTAGGCCCCTTTCCTCTAGCCTAGCCTTCAGTTACTTTTCTTTTCATTTTATATGCTGCAGTGTAATGCAAACAAGGCTAAATTTGAGTCTGGGTGAGAAGAGTGTAAGAATATAAGACTGAGGAGAACTAAGATGGTGACACAGGTAAATGCTGGTACTCGCCACTTCCCACAACCAAATCAAAATTACAACTAAAACACAGAACGATCATCATTCAGAACCTCCTGAAAGCTGGATGGATGGAAGTCCTACAACTAGAGAAGTAAAGAAGAAAGTCCATCAAGACTGATAGTAGGGACAGAAGTGTGGAACAGGCTGGTCTGTCATCCACTTGTGGTATGTTTTAAATTGAAGGAATATCTTGGCTGCAGACGCCTCCTGTGAAAAGCAAGGGTCCCATCCCCACACCAGACTCACAGCCCAGGATTCCAGAGCTGGGCAGAGAAGTTCCCGTAACTCTGGGTTGTAAAAAACAGCTCAGATTATGGCTGAGTGACATGGAGGCTGCTGGAGACACAGGCAGTGTCTCTTAAAGGGCCAGAACAAGAGCACACTCAGACTTGATTCCTCTGGGCTCCAGAACTGGGGTAACAGTTGGGGTAGATTCGGGGGCAAATGGGAGGAACTGGATTGTTTGCCATCAGAGCAAGAACTCAGAGGTGGCTTTCTCCCTGACAGGAGTGTCGCAGGGGTCATTGTTCCTATGCTGAGACCTCCCCCTGAAATCTGATGGCAGCCAAATGTGAGTTCCCATCAGTATGACTCACACTGTTTGCTTGACCCCAAAACCATGCCCTACCTAATTTTCAGCCACACCAAAATGTTTGCAGTGGCTTTTCCATATGAATGGTCAATCCAGGCTCAGGTTTCAGACATCCCTAAAACCTCTAAAATAAGCAGCAGTTGGTGTCAGTATGTCCCATACTTATCAGTAAGAGGCCCAAGACCCAGCACTAGCACAAGCCTGCTTTGATTCATAGCTGGGACTCGTCTGGGCACATCCAAGCTCAATACAAATAGCAACCACCTGCAGATTGCTTTGTAGCTCCTGCTGGATGGCCCCAGGCAGTGGCTGACTTTGCACCTCCTGGGAGGCCCTTAAGCCAGTGCACCAAGTGGACAGCTTCAGATCATACCAGATTACAACTCTACACATCCACAAGTAAAACACTCAAGGAGCAGATTCAGTGAACACCAAAGTCCCACTGAAGTAAGTCCTGCTCCATAGGGGTGTCTCCTGAACAACAGCTCTTCCACTGTAGTTATAGCTGGTCCTCACAGCCAATAGGCCTGGAGGTCATTTCCTCCCAGTGATGCCAAGAGCAATCAAAGCTAAACTACAACAAGACTGTGCACACAGTCCACACAGGGGCACACCTAAAATGTCCAGCTCAGGTAACTGGGAAGCCTGAGTCACTGGACCCTACAGCACACCTATTACACAAAGCCATTCTACCAATTCCAGCAGCTCTACCTAATACATAGAAACAAACACAAGGAAGTAGCTAAAATGCAGAAACAAAGAAACATGTAACAAATGAAAGGACAGAAAAAATCTCCAGAAAAAGACCCAAATGAAATGGAAGCAAGCAAACTACTGGATACAGAGTTCAAAACAATGGGTATAAGGTTGCTCAAGGATCTTAATGAGAGCTTCAAAGGACTTAGTGAAACTTTCAAGGATCTTAGTGAGAATTTCAAATACATGAAAAAGGACCAGTTAGAAATTAAGCATACACTAACTGAAATAAATAATAATTTACAGGCATTCAACAGTTAGAGAAGATTCTGAGAATCAAATCAATGATTTGGAAGATGAGGAAGCAAAACAACAACAACAAAACAAACAAAAAAACAACACCCGATCGAAAGAATAAAAAGAAAAAAGATTCCAAAAATATGAAAATAGTGTAATGAGTCTCTGGGACAATTTCAAGTGTACCAACATTCATATTATGAGAGCACCAGAAAGTATATATAGAGAGCAAGATATTGAAAACCTATTTGAAGAAATAATGATGGAAAACTTCCCTACCTTATGAAAGAAATAGACTTAGGAGTTCAGGAAGCTCAGAGTCCCAAACAAGAGGAACCCAAAGAGGTCCACATCAAGACACATCATAATTAAAATGCCAAGGCTTAAATACAGAGAGAGAATCTTAAAAGCAGCAAGAAGAAAGTAGTTATAAGGGAGCTCCCATACAACTATCAGCTGATTTCTCAACAGAAACTTTGCAGGCCAGAAGGGAGTGGCAAGAAATATTCAAAGTGATGAATAGCAAGTTCCTACAACTAATATTACTCTACATAGCAAAGCTATCATTAGGATTGAAGGCCAGATATAGAGCTTCACAGACAAGAAAAAAATAAAGGAGTTCATCACCACTAAGCCAGTATTACATGAAATGTTGAAGGGTATTCTTCAAGAAGAGGAAGAAAAATGAGAATAACAATGAGAATGAGAATGAGAATAAGAATAAGAATAAAGAGAAAGAGAAGAAGAACATGAAGAAAAAGAAGAAAAAGATAAAAAACATGAACAATAAAAAGGCAATAACTACATATCTATCAACAATTGTATCTAAAAATCAAAATAGTCTAATGAACAAAATACACTGATGAATAAAATAGAATCAGATTCATGGAAACAATGGAACAGACTGATGAATCTCAGAAGGAAGTGGGGAGAAGGGGGTTGAAAGAGATTAACCAAAGATCTTATATGTATACTAGAGGCCTGGTGCACAAATTTGTGCACCAGTGGGGTCCCTTGGCCTGGACTGCGGGATCAGGCCGAAACAGGCTCTCTGACATCCCTCGAGGGGTCCCAGATTGCGAGAGGGTGCAGGCCAGGCCAAGGGACCCCACTGGTGCATGATCAGGGCCAGGGAGGGACGCAGGAGGTTGGCCAGCAGGGGAGGGACCATGGGAGGGCTCCAGGGCATGTCCAGCCCATCTTGCTCAGTCACAATTAGCAGCAACCTCACCTATCGGTCAGAGCATCTGCCCCCTGGTGGTCAGTGCTCCTCATAGTGGTTGAATGGTCTTAGCATATCATTAGCATATTACCCTTTGATTGGTTGAATGGACAACCAGGCACTTATCATATTAGGCTTTTATTATATAGGATATGCATTGCCTATGAATACAGACAATAGGGTGGTGAAGGCCTGGGGTGGGGTAGGAACTGAGTGGAGGGGGTAATGGGGCAAAAAGGGGGACATCTGTAATACTCTCAACAATAAAGATTTTCAAAAACGAATGTAAGACAGAGAAAAGGAAAGAAAGGAGACGACTATGATGAAATAAGTCAGAAAGAGGGAGGCAGGCATAAAGTAAAAAGAAAAAAAACATAATAGATGAGAGAAAGGGGAAGAGCGGGAAGGAGGAAGAGAACAATGATTTTTGGTAATGCAGTTATTTATTTAAATAGTAAAATTATAAAGCTTATCAGTCTGGCTGCTATAAGGTCTCTGCCAAGACCTATTTCTTGCCTTGAACCATACATCAGCCACATTCCATCTCTCTAAAGAATTCTCTAGGCATAGCATTAGTAGTTACTAATAAATGTCTATGTTCAAGGTCCTAATTTGTCTTCCTTCCAGAATCTATTAGTTTTCTGGATAAATTCAAGAGTGTTAAGTATCAAACATCCATAAAAATAAAAATCCTAACATTACTCAAAGTGGAACTGAAACGTAAACCTATTGTTAGAATTCATTTTAAAAATACCTCAAACACAATCACTAGAGAAAATGAGGCTTTCGTTCTCAGGGTTGAAGAATCTTAAATTAACTGGGAAGAAACAGAGCTGTGAGGAGAGCACCAGATGAATGCTTTATATACTTTTCAGTTAGACTTGGAGGGAAGAATTCATAAGCTACATTTTCCATGTGACATCAAGACTTTTATTCTAAGAGGTCACCCAAATAGATCCACCCATAAGTTTCCATCTGAGTGATAAAAATCAATGAATATGGATTGAAGTGGTGTGCAAAGTTCAATTGCTGGGATAATGGTAAGGAGGTCATTGCAATTTGGCAATACTTTGATGTGGGAAGGAGTGGATTGCTGAGAACACCAACAGCATAGACTTTACCGTATATCCTCTATAATTATGAGCTATAAATTCCTCTCTGTGTTTTCTATATGCTACATCTTCATTTAGAAACCATGGCATTCATGGCTACTTCCATCTCAGTTCTGTAGTAAAATTGATTTTTCCATAGATCCCCAACAAGAGTAACTCATATGAACTTTAATGACTTCCCTTACTGCTTTGCATAGGAAAGGTGATGTGACTTCAGCGGGAGGGTGTCTCCCTCTAGAATTATACAATCATTTGGCCAGTGTCAGTAATGGGGAGCTCATGCAACCAGTGTGAGGCAGAGTAGGATAATTTCCTCTCACCCTTTTCATCTCAGAAAATACCGAATAAACAGAATTGTTAGGCTTTGACATAGCAGAGCTGCTTTTTGTAAAGGACACCAACACATAGTTTGTTATTTTCCTTTATGACATAGCAAGCTTAGAACTAAAATGAAACTTCCAGAACAGCATTGATGCTTCCCTACCCCTATAATTACTCTTTACATAACACATAGTAAATGGGAAAAAGTAGAGTTTCAAGACTAGATATACCTGATCAGCTGAATTGTGGCTTGCTTTTGTGGCAATTGCTCTAAGAACCTGCATCCAGAAGACTCAGCAGATGTTTATTCTTCACTTACAATATGTCAGGGATTTTTGTACACATTAGAGGGGGCATTATCCCATTTTAGAAATAAGAAACTAAGGCTGAGAAAGTTAAGAAAACTGCACCAGGCCACAAAGCTAGTCAGATTGCAAAACCTGGTATTCTCAAACCAGGTCCAGAGCTTTTGTCACTAAACCCAGCAGGCAGGCTTTCCAATATAAGGATGGACATCATAGCAAACACTTGTATAGCTCCACTGTGCCAGGTGCCTTACCCATATTAATTAATTTAATCTTCATCACACCTCAAGAAGCAGGTTCAATCATTTACCCCCCATTTTATCAATGAGAAGAAGGAGACCAAAAGTGGTGAAGCAACTTGCCCAAAGTTACCTAGTAGGCAAGGAGAGAGCAGGGATTTGACACTAGAGCCTGTGCTTCTCTTGTGTCCAAACCACCTCTTATAATCGATGTTGTTTTTGTTTTTATTTGAAAGTCTTGCAGAGGGCCTGGGCTCCTGAGACCATTGCCAGCAGCCTGCATTTTGTTCTGGGATGACCTATTAGTGTTCCTTGGGATGTTTGTGTGTGTGTGTGTGTGTGTGTGTGTGTGTGTGTGTGAGAGAGAGAGAGAGAGAGAGAGAGAGAGAGAGAGAGAGAGAGAGAGAGAGAGATTGTGGAAATGGTATCCTAAATTATGAGTTTACCTTTACTCTTTTTGCATCCATTCATATAAACAAATACAAGTGCCTACTGTGTGCTAGGCACTGGCTCTTTATAAATTGGATAAAAGTTGAAACTATTTGTCCTGTTTTTATAATTTTCTATAAATATATAGATGATGGCCTTGTGTCCTTATGATGGCATCTTTTAAATTTGGGATAAAACAACTAGATATTTCTTAAAATTATCTCTATGACTATTTACCTACAAGAAAGTACACATTACCAGAAAGTATTCAGAGATTAGACAGAATTAGAGCTGTCCGGAGCCTTAGAGGTCATGCAGGTTCCACTTATATTTGATTCAGCAGTAAATAGAGGCAAACCAGCTGGCTGTTCTTAAAAGCAAATTATTAAAATATCTCAGTCTAATATCATGCAGATCTACTCTTTATTACTGTTTGTACCATGGTTATATTTGGATGTCTATGCAAGTGTCTTGTTATATGCATTTACTTATTGAGCAGATCAGGCTGGGTTATTTGCTGATATCCAGTCTCTGAAGTACTCCTGGTAAAATCTGAGCAAGATGAAGAGCACAAAAAAATAGAACTCAACAGAAGCAGTATAAGCCCACATTATGCAAAGGCTGTTGGAACCAGCAGTATTTTTGTGTGTGTGGGAAGGGCTGTTGGCTTGATTCTAACATTTACAAAAATTATTCTGTGTCACACTTGGGCTGGCATCTATCTGAAAGTGTAAGCATCTGTGTATCTGAACTCCCCTACCCCCTGCAACTAAACTTTAATGTCCCTGTGGGCAGGTGTTAGTGTCCTTATTTTGGCATCCCCTACAGTGTCTAGCAGATTAGAGGTTCAACCCATTTCCATTCAAGTGCATCAAATCATACAGAATGTTTTCCTGGAAGAGGTACTGATTGTCCAAATTATATCCATTTTTATATCCCATAAAAATCAAACATTGTTCATCTACATGGAAATAATGAGATATAGGTAAGAACCATGAAACTAAACAGGTTTGCCTTAAATGACAGAAAATTGATGTTTGTTAAAAGTACTCTCTCTCACACACACACTGGATTTTTTGCAAATCTCACTATTCTATTTCCATTAGATAATAGGTTTAATCACTATCTTTGGTCATTATTTCCTTGTAATAAAGTGTATATAGTAAAAGAGTTTTATATTTTGAGTTCCCATAGTTGCCCTTAAATTTTAAGAGTATTTGAGGCTCATCTACCTGTATAAAGGTGAAATTCAATTAAAATCTGGTAGTCACTTCTAATATTATATATGTCAATAGATCTGAATTCTTAAATATACTTATGCCCCATTTATCTTCTAACAACTACCAAAGTCTAAGCTGTGGCTTCTTTTGAAATATTCTACTCCCTCCACAAAAATAACTAATTAAACAGCTGCTGAAAACCACCCGTAGCTTCCTTTTTCTGTAACAAATACACACAAACATTTATCCTCCTTGATAATCACCAGCCTCACAAACATGTACAATCAGCCTTTGGTTGGATTTAGAAAGAGATTTGGAATCCTGTGAGAGGGAGTATTTGGTACACAGTGGATTCCTTGACAGAGAATAAAACCCTTTGAGGCAAAGACTATATACCAGGTATGTTCTATAAAGCAAAAAATCATGTATTTTTTTTGGAGTTGAAATATTCTTTATTCCCTATACTCTATCTATGGGACCCTATTCAACTTTGTTAATGCACTTTGTGATTTTTAAACATGCCCATATTTTATCTATCACACATGATTTATTTTATTTACTAGTGAGTTAGACATGATTTGTTATGCTTCACTTTCCAAATATCAGCAAAGAGTAGTAGAGTTTAATATTCATGTACTTAGGTATCACATCATAAAGATGACCTTAGAGGTAAATTTGAGGGGTGGCTTTATTAGGGAAACCACTTTTTAACAAGGTGTTCTTGGTAATTCAGGGACAAAACCCCTTGTGCCAGGCATATGAGCCACAAAAGTAAACAATTTTAATTTCTAAATTTACAGAGTCTGATAAAAGCAATCTATAATTGTGTCAAAGTATATTTTAGTCTATTACATATGGGCCATCATGGTATAGATTTGGTTTTGAGTCATAAATTCCCGATCATTGTTGGTATGTGAACAGCATTACTTGTTTTATTATCTTAGAAATGTCTATGTACTTTATAAGGGGCACCTGTGTAACAATGAGCACAGCAAAAGCCAAAAAATATTAATGCACAAAGAGTGCCAGCCAATTGCTTGCTCTGGCTTCAAAATCTGTCAGTGAAATCTGGCAGTCATGTGCTTTCCATAATAAACTTGTTCCTCCACCCGTGGCTTTTGGATCCCAGCAAGTCAATGAGCTGTTTTGAGTTTGAAGCAAGAGAATATACCTTGGCAAAGAGAAAGTATTGCAATGAATAATAAATGTCCTCTCCCCTTTGTTGGTAGGAAGGGAGAGGGAAGGAAGAGCTTTTCCATAGAGGAATGGTTTTGAGTGGCAGGCAAAAGGTTGTAGAACAGGGATGGTAAGTGGGAAATTATTTCGAATTAAGTGATGGTGTTTTTCTGATAACATCTTAATGACTGGGAAGATAGCATGGATGTCTGTGTATACATTAATAAATACATCAAAGTATCTAAACCTCCTTGGCAAAGACATTCCAGTATCAGAAAAGACAAAGTGTGGGAAAGAGGGTCCTTAGATATGAACTACTTTCTACTTTTTCTTTTTTTACCAGAGAATATAAGAGAGTAAGATGAAACAGATTCATTACATTCCCCTAAACAAAAACTATACTCCATGAGGACCAAATGGTGTAGCATTGGAATTATTATTTAGCCGCATTAGCACTTCGTTGGAGCTTCATGTTTTTGGGCCATTGATTTTTGATAAATCCTGATTGGCAAATGTGAGAACAGATGTAAGTGTGCCAGATGGTTTTTCCAGACTTACTCAGGTCTAACTGCCAGATTTTGGGCCAACTAAAGCTGATAAAATTAAAGAAATAATTTATTTTTTTATCTTGACTCTGGGGGAAGGTTCACTCTATGCCTACTAGTACACACACTATGTGCAATGCCATCTATTTGGAAGAGAATCACTTAGGCCAAAAGAAATATATGAACAGAAGAAAGAGAAAATAGTTTTTAAAAATTAAAATATGCTGGAAAACAGGGAAAATACCAATTATCAGTTATCCAATATTTTATGAGAAAATGGTTGATTCCTTTGAGCCAAACAGTGTTTAGAGTTGCAGCAGTGAAAATTCTAATTTTGTGTTCTAATGAACACAAAACTATACATATACAGCCTTGGCAAAACTTATAATGATTGTGTAATTGAAGTGACTTTGACATATTAAAATATTTTATAAAATTATGGAAAAATTACCAAGAAGTAAAAACATGGAATAGAAAGCCTTGGATATGTGATATAATAGCCATACCACCACCCTGTTTTGTAAGTAGAAAGAATAGTTTATAGAATTGAAGAATACCATTCATATTTAATACCATTTACCAATCCATAAGATATTAGATGTTTTTGAGAAGGATACACATAATAGAGTAATCCTATCTAATAAAGAGGGAATATGCTAATTGACCCTCACACTGTTGCAAAGATGGCGGCACCCACAGCCAATAAGGAGGGACTATGTTAATTGACTGTCACACCCTAAAAGATGGCAGTGTCCACAGCCAATAAGGAGAGAATATGTTAATTGACTGTCATGCCCTCAAAGATGACGGCACCCACAGCCACAATATGGCCTGCAGGGGAGGGCAGTTGGGGTCAACTGGGCCTGAGGGGAGGGCAGTTGGGGGAGTTGGGGCTGGCAGAGGAGCAGTTAGGTGTTGATCAGGCTGGCAGGGGAGTGGTTAGGGGGTGATCAGGCTGGCAGGTAGGCGAGCAGTTGGGAGCCAGCAGTCCCAGATTGTGAGAGGGATGTCTGACTGCCAGTTTAAACATCCCCTGAGAGGTCCCAGTTGGAGAGGGTGCAGGCTGAGCTGAGGGACAACCCCCTCCAGTGCACAAATTTCATGCACCAGGCTTCTGGTTGTATTATAAGCATTAAACATATCAAGATATAAATTACTTTTGTTGCAAAATCTCTCAATACATTTAAAATGCTATTAAATTTCTCCTCACTATATATTTGGAATGCATAAAATGAAAGACATTTTCCTGGTTACATTCCCTAGTTAGAGTCAGCTAGTGGTTCTCATCCACAATGCAGACAATGGGGAATCACCATCTTCAATATCATTGTAAGAGAAATTCAAATTACAGTAATTCATGAGTGTAAACACACAGGTTTGGAGAGGACATTGAATATACACTATTGCAGAGACTATTTAATAGATTTAAGGCCTGATCCCCAATTCCATTCTCTTGGGGTCCTTGGATTCAGAATTAGAAATATCTACTTCTGTATTAAGCTAAGTTTTTGTCTTGTGTCACATATACAAAGTCCAAATATCTACTCAAGGTTTACCTTCTTAACCAAAATTCTGTGTCTATACAAGTAAAGTGAAGTTTAAAAATGTATAATTGGGACATATTATAGACAAGATAATCTTGAGAAATGAAGAACAAAGTTTGAGGAATCACATTTCCCAATTTCAAAACCAACTACAAAGCTACAGAAATTAAGACAGCATGGTACTGGAATAAGGATAGATATAGAGATCCATAGAAGAGAAATAATAGTCCAGGTGTAAATACTCAAATTTACCACTAACTGATTTTTGACAAAGATGTCAAGATAATTAAATAGGGAAATAATAGTTTGTTTGTTTTTTTCAACAAATGGTTCTGGGACAACTGGATTTCTACATGCAAAAGAATGTAGTTGAAATGTAGACTTAAAACTCTTAGAAGAAACCATAGGTACAAATATTCGCGACCATGGGTTAGATAATGGTTTTTCAGATATGACACAAAAGGCACAAGCAACAACAACAAAAAGATAGATAAGCTTGATTTCATCAAATTTAAAAATTTTGTACTTAACAAAATTGTATTCCAAATAACATCATTATAAATTTTAAAGACAACCCACAGAATAGGAGAAAAATGTTGCAAGTCATATATTTGATAATGAACTTTTAACTAGAATTTTTAAGAATTATTAAAATTCAATAATGAGCCCAGCCGGTATGGGTCAGTGGTTGAGTGTTGACCTATGAACCAGGTGGTCATGATTTGATTCCCATTCAGGGCACATGCCTGGGTTGCAGGCTTGATCCTCAGTAGGGGGCATGCAGGAGTCATCAGATTGATAATTCTCTCTCATCATTGATGTTTCTATCTCTCTCTCACTATCCCTTCCTCTTCATGAAATCAATTTAAAAAAAAAGCATATAAAAAATAAAAATAGCCCTAGCTGATTTTGCTCAGTGGATAGAGCATCGGCCTGCAGACTGAAGGGTCCTGGGTTTGATTCCGGTCAAGAGTATGTACCTTGGTTGCAGGCTCAATCCCTGGCCCTGGTTGGGGCGCGTGCAGAAGAAGGCAACCAATCAATGTGTCTCTCTCACATTAATGTTTCTCTCTGTCTCTCCCCCTCTCTTTCAATCTTTCTAAGAATCGATGGAAGAATATCCTCAGGTGAGGATTTAAAAAAAATAATTAATTAATCAAATAATTAAAATTAGCAAAAGAAAAAAAAAAACCTCAGCAATAAAAAGACAGGATATGAATAGGTTTTTCTCCAAAGAAGATATCAAATTAGCCAATAAGCACATGAAAAAATGCTTAACACCACTAATCATTAGTTAAATGCAAATCAAAACCACAATGAGATCCCACTTTATACCCACTAAAATGGCAATAATTGAAAAGTCAGATAACAAATGTTGATGATTTTATCAATAAATTGGAAGGTTCATACACTGCTGGTAATAATGTAAATGGTGCAGCAACTGGATTAAACAGTCTGGCAGATTCTCAAAAGGCTCAACATAGAGTTACCATATGATTCAGCAATTCAACTCCCAGGTAATACCTAAAAGAATTAAAAGCAGCCAAGCCAGTGTGGCTCTGTGGTTGAAAGTTGACCCATTAACCAGGAGGTCAGGGCTCAACTCCCAGTTGGGGTACATGCCTGAGTTGCAGGCTTGATCCCAAGTAGAGAGGTGTGCAGGAGGCAGCCGATCAATGATTTTCTCTCATTATTGATGTTTTTATCCCTCTATCCCTCTCCCTGGAATAAATGAAAAAGAATTAAAAACATGTCCACACGAAAACTTGTGCACCTGTGTTCATAGAAACACTATTCACAATAGCCAAAAGGTGAAAATGACCCAAATGCCCATTAACTGATGAACAGATAGACAGTAGTCTAAAGTGGAATATTATTCCACCATAAAAATGGATGAAATACAAATTCATGCTACAATATGGATTAGCCTTGAAAATATCATGCTAAGTTAAGGAAGCCAGACCCATCAGACCATATGTCATATTGCACTTATATGAAATGTTCAGAATGGACAAACAGAAAGGGCAAGTAGATTAGTAGTAACGGCTGGGTGGAGGGAAGAATGGAGAGTAACTGCTTAAAGGGCACAGGGTTTTGTTCAGAGGTGATGGATGTTCTAAAATTGATTGTGGTGATTGTTGCACAAATCTGTGAATCTACTAAAAAACACTGAATGGTGCACTTTAAATCAGTTAATTGTTTGTTATGTGAATTGTATCTCAAAATAGATATTTTAAAAAACTGTGCTATCATCTCAAAAACTCCATTTCATTTGTCTATGATGAAGATAGTTTTAAGAGACAGACAGATGTTTCAGGGGATGCTAATCTAGATAATATGGTATTTCTATTTATCTAATTCATTAGACCATTACTCCAATTTTCTAGTTCACTTTACCTATTGCCTAGAACCAGTGCCTAGTTGATTCAGACTGGAAGCCCCCTTAGTAGGTTGGTGAGATTTCCAGGTTGTGTTCTAGTGCTGCATATACTAACAGCAGGTTAGCTAAAGAAACTTTTATTTCTGGTTTGATGGGGTACCCTCTAATGAGAATTATTTTGCTTATCCTGCTGATGAATTGTATCATTAATGCAACCCAGCTTTACTTATCCAAGTGTCTAAAAGTAGATTGTGATATTCCACAGACAAAAGGCTTCTAGGTCAAATAAGTTCGGGAAACACTGCAATAAGCTGTATTCTCCCTTAGATATTTACAGTATACATTGGAATATTAAAGGTTCAAAATTCAACTTAGAAGAAAACTCTTTTAGCCCAGCATTCACCATATATTATTTGACCAATCTTCACAAAACACCCATACCCACAAACACATAACATCTATTACCATCCTTGAAAATACAATCCATGGAAGGGAAATGTTAACTTAGCCCATCAAATTGGCTGAAGAAAGAGAAAAACATGACCATTAATCTTTCATTGTCTATCTGACCTTGCTTTGAAAACTTGTAATTTAAAAAAAAAAACATGGATGCATAACAAATGCCTAGAATAGTGTTTCCTAAAATTTTCCATTTCTTCCTCCATATAGGAAAAGACTGGAATACTATGGTTTGTGGTCAAGAGACTCCAGGGCTCCTGGACCCTGCCACCTTGAAGGTTACAAGGATTAGTATATCTGAATTTCTGTAATCTATACCACTGAAAAGCTGTGGGGAAGTTCTGTTCTCAATAATTTATCACAAAACCTCAATAATTCAACTATTTTCATGTTGGCTAATTAGTAGACAAGCTGTCTATGTGATTCTTGACTTATCTGGTCATTGGAGAATTTGTGCAGACACCACCATAATGTTTTTCACAGCATGGTGAAGTTGATATTGTTTTGTTGAGGTAGTAGAAAGCAGGTATAACAAAGGGGTGATTTAACACCAAATTGCCACATCTAGGAACAAGACTGGATACTTTGAGGAATGAGACTGAGAATAGATGTATCTAAGCACCTAGAACTTTTTTCCCATTTTATTGAGATATAATTGACATATACCATTATGTGAGTTTAAGTTGTATAAAATGAGGGTTTGATTTACTATATTGCAAAATGATTATCTGTACTAGTAAAAGGGTAATATGCCAATGAGACCAGACATCTTCTAGACATCCTTCTAGACAAAGCCACGGTGGTGGGGGCCAAGGCAGAGGTGGTTAGGGGTGATCAGGCCAGAAGGGGATCAATTATGGGGCAACCAGGCTGGCAGGGGAGCAGTTGGGGGGGTTACCAGGCTGGCAGGGGGGGCCGTTAGGGGCCTACCAGGCTGGCAGTTAGGAGGTGACCAGGCTGGCAGGGGGGCAGTTGGGGGTAGATCAGGCCGGCAAGCGGAGGCAGTTAGGGGTGATGAGGCAGGCAGGCAGGCGAGCAGTTAGGAGCCAGTGGTCCTGGATTGCAAGAGGGATGTCTGACTGCCAGTTTAGGCCTAATCCCACAGTTGGACATCCCCTGAGGGGTCCCAGATTGGAGAGGGTGCAGGCTTGGCTGAGGGCCCCCTGTGCATGAATTTTGTGCACCGGGCCTCTAGTCATAAAATAATGTTGGTGAACACATCAATCACCTCAAAAAAAGTACCATTTGTGTGTATATGTGTGGTAAGAACTTTTAAGATCTACTCTCTTAGTAACTTTCAAGTATACAGTACAGCATTGTTAGTTATAGTCATCATGTTATACATTGCATCCCCAGAACTGGAAGTTTACACCCTTCACCCATTCCTCCCATACCCCTTCATGGCAACTACCAAGCTGTTCTTTGTTTCTATGAGTTCAGTGTTTTAAAGTCCACATTTAAGTGTGATCATATAGTATTTGACTTTCTATGTCTGTCTTATTTCACTTAGCATAACGACCCCAAGGTTCATCCACACTTTCACAAATGGCAATATTTTGTTCTTTTTATGAATAATATTACACACACACACACACACACACACACACACACACACACACACACACACTAGAGGCCCAGTGCATGAATTTGTGCATGAGTGGGATCTGGCTGGATTGGGCTGGGCCTGTCGGGAGGAAGAGATGGTGGGAGGTTGGTCAGCCGGCCCACCCCAATCAGGGTTGGGCAACTGGGAGAAGGGGTCGTGGGTGATTGGCCAGTGGGTCCCACCCCCAATTGGGGATGGGGGGGACAATTGGGGTCAGGGCCAGCCATGGGGAGGGGCTATGCCCAGTAGGCCGGCTGGCCCCATCCCCGAATGGGATGGGGGTGCCAGTGGCCTGGGGGAGGGGCCATGGGTGGTTGGCCGGCAGTCCTGCCCCTGATCAAGGTTGGGGGCTGATCTGGAGTGAAGCTGGGCAAGGGAAGGGTTGCAGGAGGTTGGCCAGCTGTCCCTGCCCCCTATTGGGGTGGAGGGCGATCAGGAGTGGGCAGCCAGGGGGAGGGGCTGCAGGAGGTTGGCAGCCCTGCCCCCTGATCAGCCAGTTCACTGGCCATAGTGGGCATCATAGCAACCATTTGTTAGGGTCATTATGGCTGTTACTGATGCTGGCTTTTTATGTATATAAATCACATTTTCTTTATCCATTTATCTATTGACAGAAACTTAGGTTGTTTCCATGTCTTCACTATTATAAATAATGCTTCAATGAAAGTGTGGTTGCAGATTTCTCTTTGAGATAGTGATTTCATTTCCTTTGGATATATTCCCAGAGGTGGAATCAATGGATCATATGGTAGCTCTATTTTTTTAATTTTTGAGGAATCTTCATACTGTTTTTTATAGTGGCTGTACCAGTTTACACTTCCATCAACAGTAAGGAGCTAGAATTTTGAGCAACTAGATTTCCTGTGCAAAAGGCACAATGGGGAACCATTGATAGTATTAAGCTTGTTTGGTCTTCTGGAATTATTGAAAAAGGATTAGATTATGCTGGGCATTGTTTCTTATTAAGGGTATTCACTCTCTTCTAATTCCTTAAAATTCATTAATTCTACATGTGGTAGTTCCATTAACCAAATTATTTTGATTAACCAGAGCATTTCTTTCCCCAGGCCTGTCAGATATCAAAAGCAGAAATATAAATTTTATTTTTCAAATATGTTTTGTTTTTATTATTCATTTTCTGCATTATTCTTGTTTGGGGGGATTTAAAGTATATCTTTGATTTTTGTAACAGCAAAAATTATTTCAAGGATCAGATTTCAGAAGGCTTCACAATAAGCTTTCACTTGAAAGACAAATCCAATTTGACATGAAGTTTCATTATGAATAAACCATTACATGTGATGACATTGGTTATTGAAAACTGAAATGAAGTGAGAGGAAGCTAACACCAATGTGTATAAGATTATGCTTTCTTTGAATGACACAAAGAACTCAATATATCTAATCATCTCCATTATGCCCACTGGGAATTGAGCTCTGGTGATATTGCACAAGGTTGCTTCTTGATTGCTAGAAATTTAAGTATTAAACCATCCACCACTTACAGCAGTAGTTAAAGGCTTTGTGTTACTGCTGGATCCTGGAAATTGTTTTACTTTCCTTTTCTATTAAATAATAATAATCACCTGGGTACAAAATTCATAAAACAATGGTACCAACCAGTCTGCACAGACTGACATATTGTCTTTTACACTTAATGTCTGTATTATTAAAAACCTAGAAGTAGGCTTTAGACACATTATTTCTGACCAAGTTTTCTTATGCTCCAATGAGTGGCTTAAGTGGAGAGACTTTTATTTTATTTTTATATTTATTGGGATGACATTAATTTTATTAATATTGGTTAATAAAATCATAAAGGTTTCAGGTATATAATTCTACAATACATCATCTGTATATTATATTATGTGTTTACCACCACAAGTCAAGTCTCCTTGCACACCATTTATCACCCCTTTACCTGGGGTCTTTGTGAGAAGGGTGAAGGGATTAAGCAAAGAAAACAAACAAACAAAAAAGACTCAAGGAAACAGACAACAGTATGGCATCTTCTCTCACCTTCCCATTGTAAGTTTTGCTTAAGAAGTTCAAAGGCTAAGTTACACTATATGCTTTGATGAGCATCCTCTCTGCTCTTTCCCCTCTTGTTCATAAAACTATCCTTTCTGGCATCCCTCCAACTCTTCCATTTTCATGAATCAAACCAGTTTTTAGTACCTTTTCTTTCAACCCCCAGAGTCAATGTTACCCAAGGTTACCGAGCCACCTGATAGGTGGCTTCTCTATCAGTTTCCTCTTTCCCTTCCTTCCTCCTAGAGACTCCATATATTCTGTCCATAGTATTCTCAGTTTCCACTTGGTGAAGTTTATGAGCTGGGGCACATTTCTGAATTTGGGTCTCCTGAATAGTTGTGTTGCAATGTCATGTCAAAATAACTCCTTTATAATTAAAAAGTTGACAAGTAGGAAATGATTGATGCCTACAAAGTTACTATGAGAGCTTCACTACTTAGTATCATCATCCTCTTTCCTCTCACCCTACCCTCCATAATGCTGTTCTGTCATCCATTCAGGATCTTTGTTGTCCTAGATAATTACGGAAAATAGTTTTATGATAAGTATTTGAAATAAAACTACAGTGAGTCTTGCAACCACTAGTAAAATATTTAATGTGCCTGCTAAGAACTACAATTTGATTACTGAACTGTTAGCCAATAAGTCTCCCAAACAATTCAAAGTAAATTTCTCTAATGTGTACAGTTATTATACTCTGTCTGAAGGATTGCTAATGAATGTGCTGCCTGAATGAACAGAAAGACTGGGAATTCTAACAGCGCCAGCCTAGATTATGTGTCACTGGCATCAAAACTAGTTTGTCCCAAACAAAGTTTCCTCTTAAGTATGTTCCTCATCCAGTGATAATTTTCCAACAAAATCAGCCTGAATTATTGCAAGTTTAAGAACAACACCTGAGAGTGTAGAGCAGGAAATTCAATTCTACAAAATGTTGTATGAATCAAAAATAACCTTGTAGCAGTATTATTTCCTGAAATATAGTCTTCTTGTTGTTTTTCAGTTTTATTTATACACATCAATATAAAATGAAAAAATTAAACCGAATCACTGAGATGTGAGTAAGGGATTTGATTACTTACATATTCATGAAAATAATATGAAATTTAAAAAGCTTTCTTAGTTTTAGCATTTCACAGAGATATTGCCTAAACAATTGTGGCCAGAAATGTCTATGACTCTATGTGTCAAGCCTTGCTTAAGGACCAGCTCCCTTAAAGCTAACTACTTTGGGCCATCCAACTTCTGAAGCTATGTGGGCCAATGGGGAAACTTACCAAAGACTAATTCATGTGTGACAGTGAAGTATGGTGGAAGTAGAAAAGGGAAATAAGATGCTTCTTATACTCCCCAGTTCTTAGGAAGAGGGCAAGTATGCATGTTTTGGCATTGGCTACTGTGTGTACCATCCTACTAATTTCTGAGCATCAAGATTGCCTTTAAAAATGTGAAATAGCCCTAACCAGTTTGCTCAGTGGATAGAGCATTGGCCTGTGAACTGAAGGGTCCCAGGTTGGATTCCAGTCAAGGGCATGTACCTTGGTTGCAGGCACATTCCCAGAAGGGGGTGTACAGGAGGCAGCTGATTGATGATTCTCTCTCATCAATGTTTCTGCCTCTCTATTCCTCTCCCTTCCTCTCTGTAAAAAAATCAATAAAATATTTTTTAAAATGTGAAATAGCATGTGTTGTCAGCTGTTAACTTAATGACCTTTCTGTTTCTTTATCCCTCAGTGACAAATGTATGCCTTCTGTCATTCTTGAAAATGCCTAATGATATCAAATTCAACTTCTTATGCTTAACCACCACCCATAGAAAATCTAGTATCTTTCTCCTCATGCCCTCCCTTCAAAATCAAGAGTTGGAATATATTCTGATTAGGAATGTGAGTATAGACCAGAAGAATCATTTGTGAGGTAAAATATAGCTCTATAAATATAGTAAAACTAATTTTAAAATGCCTCAGAGTCAAACCAATATGGAACATAGATTATTTTAAAAGAAACTTTAGTTACTTTCCAGGGAAAGTTAGTAAGTTACATGAAGGTTAATAAGGAATTCAGTGATTATCCACAGAGCAGTGCAAAATCAGGCTTACTCCAAGACTAAACTAAACTAATATGACTGAACTTCAGAGTCATATGCAAACATGCTTACACTCATTTGTACAACATATATTGAGCTCCTACTATATACCAGGTACTGTTTCAAGTGCTAGGGTTACAACAGTGAATAAAACAAAATTCTTAATCATGTGAACCTTATATTCTGGTGGGAGGTGACACCTCAAAAAAAAAGACAACTAGATTATAGCTAAATATATGGTTTAATCCAATTGATAGACAAATAGATAAATACAGTATGAGGAAAATTGGTAAAGAGAAAAAAAATAAAGTAGGTTGAAAGTGATGGTGAATGTATATGTTGGAGGGGTTGCTATTTTGCACCGGGTGGTTGTCTAATAATGTTGATCTTGCACTAAGCCTTTGTAAAATTTCTCTTCAGGGTATTCACTATCCACAAGAGAAAATCACTATTATTTTGAAACAATACCCACATTAATAGCCTTGATTGACCATTTTTTAAATTATTTTTTTAAAATATATTTTATTGATTTTTTAACAGAGAGGAAGGGAGAGAGATAGAGAGCTAGAAACATCAATGAGAGAGAAACATCATCAGCTGCCTCCTGCACATCTCCCACTGGGGATGTGCTCGCAACCAAGGTACATGCCCTGACCGGAATCGAACCTGGGACCTTTCAGTCCGCAGGCCGACGCTCTATCCACTGAGCCAAACCGGTTTCGGCCATTTTTTAAATTATTTAATTAATTATTTAAACCACTCTTTCAATATCCATGGCTCTGTGTCATGTTCTTGGACTATTTTTCAAAAGTTAAACCCACATTCATAGGTTACCATATATCACTAAGAACCACACACGTGTGATGAAACTCTCCAAAAGGATCTCCCAACAGGCTTTGCACTACAATAGTGTCATTGCAGAAGGGCCTGGCTGTGCTTAGCTCTATCATTGTAGGGCAGTACTCATTTGGATGGATTTGAAAACACATAGCATTTTTTAGTTGTATCAGGTATGGAAACAGATATTTCTGTAGTGCTAAAAATACTAAGTTCTCCTGTTCCCTTTAAACGTTCTCCTCTATAATCTTGTATAAATCACATAAACATACTTTAGGAAAGATGTGAGGTTTACATTATATATGAGTGTACCTTTTTTTCTGCAGATAGTGTATAAATACAACCACATATACCTTTCAACCAAGTTTGCTAGTACATACAGTTTGCTTAGTAAAACCCTGCATTATGATTTGAAACAAGTTGAACTTTCACTTAGCCAATGTTCATAGTAATACATATTTCTCACTAGTGGAAAAAATATGAATAAGGTGTGCTTCTACATGCACATGCTATTATTACCAGATTCCTCCATTGTACACTGAAAGGTTTGATATACAGAGACAAATGAGTATGGATGAGCTCCTTGTCTGCCCTGGGTTTTCCTGCTAGTAACTCACAGGATTCCATAGAAGCTTATAGTTATATACTCCTTGAAGCTTCTAAAAATAAGCAAAAGGCCATAAGAGTTATCAGAAGTGTTTTCCCAGCTGCATGGAACCCACTTGTGGGAATGTGGTACTGAGAGGAGAAAAGCAGCGAAAATATTAGAGGGTGATGAGGACAGAGAAATTGACACTGAGAGAAAGATTTGAGAACTTCTATAGTTATGGCTGCCTCTGCCTGTCCAACACCAGTGACAATTCAATCTTGGGTTTAAATTAACATGGAACATGTGGGTATATTAAGGCACAGAGTATATAAATGCACGTACATATAAAAACTAGTTTATAATGACATGCAACTTACTCCCATGCTGTAAATTCTCTATATAGAAACATTTTCTTGTAGAAGAATTAGTTCCCTTGCTTTTTTTAATGTTGGCTTTCTAGATAAATTCTGTTGGTTTAGGTAAAAGCTTTAGTAAAGCAGAAACTATATGTTTCCTATTTCAGCCCCTGTCCAAATAAAATAATTTTGATAGTCATCAGTCCCCCCAAACTACTAGTCAACTAAATAAGAACTTATGACTTCAGACTCCTGACTTTAAACATATTTGTGATTGAGAGAGGACTGATTTATTATTGGGAACCCTGTGTGTAGTTATCCTGGGACATGCATAATTTTCCTAAAAAGAAAAATAGTCTTACTGTGTTTATATTTACAGCTGATAAAAACACATTCACAAATATTTTTATGTTTGTGGATTAAAGTCAGAAAACGAAGCTTAGAATAATAATTTATATCTCATGCCTAAAATAATATATCTCAGTGTAGCCTAGATGTTTGAATAATGTAAAAGGAACCATATGGTTCTATGTCTCTGAGTCTATTTTGTTAATCAGTTAATGTTGTTCATTAGATTACACATATGAGTGAGACCATGTGATACTTATCTTTCTCTGACTGGCTTATCTCACTTATCATAATACTTTCCAGGTCCATCCTTGCTATAGGAAATAGTAAGAGTTCCTTCTTTTTTACAACTGCATAGTATTCCATTGTGTAAATGTACCACATCTTTTTTACTCACTCATCTGCTGATGGGCACTTGGGCTATTTCCAAATCTTAGCTATTGTAAATTGTGTCACTATGAACATAGGGGTACATATATTCTTTCTGATTATTGTTTTGAGTTTCTTAGGATATATTCCTAGAAGTGGGATCACAGGGTCAAATTGGAATTCCATTTTTCATTTTTTTTTTAGGAAACTCCATACTGTTTTCCATAGTGGCTGCACCAGTCTGCATTCCCACCAGCAGTGTACTAGGGTTCCCTTTTCTCCACATCCTTGCCAGCACTTGTCCTTTGTTGATTTGTTGATAATAGCCATTCTTGCATCTCTTTGGTGATTAGTGTCTTTGAGCATTTTTTCATATGGCTCTTGGCCATCTGTATGTTCACTTTGCGGAAGTGTGTATTTAGGTCCTTTGCCCATTTTTTAATTGGATTGTTTGTCTTTCTTTTTTCAAGCTGTATGAGTTCCTTATATATTTTGGATATTAACCCTTTATCAGATGTATCATTGTATGTTCTTGCCTCCTTTGTCAAATATTAATGGTGCATAATGGTTTGGGTAGATTTCTGGGTTCTATGTTCTGTTCCATTGGTCTATATGCCTGGTCTTATCCCAGTACCTGGTTGTTTTGAGTACAGTGGCTTTGTAGTATGACTTGATATCTATATATTATGATTCCTCCAACTTTGTTCTTCTTTCTCAAAATTGCTACAGTTATTTGGGGTATTTTTTGATTCTATTTACATTTTTGGAGTAGTTGTTTTGAATCTGTGAAATATGCCATTGGTATTTTAATAGGGATTGCATCAAATCTATAGATTGCTTTGGGTAGTATGCACATTTTAATGATATTGATTCTAGCAATCCATGAACATGGTATATTTTTCCACTTGTTTATATCTTCCTCTATCTCTGTTTTCAACATCCTATAGTTTTCTGAGTACATGTCTTTTACTTCCTTGATTAAATTTATTTCTAAGTATATTAATTTTTTTGTTGTAATGGTAAATGGGATTTTTTGTTTAGTTTCTCTTTCTGAGAGTTCATTATTGGTGTATGAAAGTAAAATTTTTAAAAGTGGAAGAAACAATCAAGTGTTGATAAAGCCACAAGGGAACAGCTAGGTGCTCAAAGAAGCCCTACATGAGATTTACATCTAAGTTTGAAGAGAAGGATTAGCCAGATTTAATCAGAGAAGATTTTATATGTCTATTTCTCTGCAGTTTAAAAAGGGGCACCCTATAATCCTCCTTTAAATCTAACCTTTAACTTTCTAGAATCATTTCTAGCATTTTCTTAGTTTTGTCAACCTTGCACTGTTCTACACTTAATTATAAAAGTGAGGCATGAGTCTTCAGTAGTGTGATACTTTAGGTATCTTGGCAAACACAGTTACTCTTTTCCTTCTTTTCTCTCCTGACATTCAGAAACTTGATATTTCCTTCTACTGTGAAACATTTTCCCTCTCTTTAGCTGCATTTTCCTACCAGACATTGCCCACAACTCCACATCTGCTTTTATTTCATTATGTCTTTTGCAAGTGTTTTTCTGCTCTCTCAAGTGGCTTCACCCTCACTGTTCACCAGGGGCCTCCTGTTGATCTAGGGTGATCCCACGTCCAAGTAGCACTTGCTCCTTCATCTGTGCCTAGTAGAATGCTTACACATGCTTCCATTTCAGAGCCTGTCTATTATATTATAGTGTAATGATGTGTTTGTTTCCCTGATAGAGGGTGAGGATCTCCAGGGCAGACTTCACCTCATTGATCTCCCTATCAACTGAGCCTAGCAAATAGTAGGTACAAAATTAACATTTATTAAAAGAACACATATGCATGGATTGCTGGAATTTCCATCAGGTTCTGAGTTTTTAGGTTTTCTAAAAGATTGCTGAATGGCAACATTAAAATAAAATTCTTAGTGTAATTCTTACGTATTAAAAACTGAGTTGACTTGTACAAATGAATTAAACAGAGTTGTCCATTCTTGTCTAAGCAGTAAATTCTAAGGAGAACAGGATTATAAAGTAACATGATACTTTATAAAGTACTGAATAAATAGGTATTTTATGAATGTTGTTGCTTTAAAAAGCAACTCCAATTACCTATAAAATAGAGGGTGACCAGAAAATTGTGCAAGTTTCATTAGCTGTGAACATGATAGACCTTTCTGCATCTGAATATAGCTATCTGGACAACATAAAGGGCACAATGTATTTATTTATTTATTTATTGATTTATTGATTTATTTATTTATTTATTTTTATAAATATATATTTTTATTGATTTCAGAGAGGGAGGGAGAGGGAGAGAGAGATAGAAACATCAATGATGAGAGAGGATCATTGATTGGCTGCTTCCTGCACCCCCCCTACTGGGGATCGAGTCCGCAACCCAAGCATATGCTCTTGACCAGAATCCAACCAGGGACCCTTCAGTCTGCAGGCCGATGCTCTATCCACTGAGCCAAATTGGCTGGGGCAGGCACAATTTATTTTTATGCAGCTGTTTAGACAGAAGGTTTATTCCTATATTTGCTTTAACTACCCTTAAAATGGCCACAGCTGATTAGAGATTGACTATATTTTTGTTGATGGAGTATACTGGTCTGGATACCTCACTGAAATGAGTTGGCCATGTGGCTAACCCACTGCTCTTCTGAGGCTTACTGGGGACTGTTGGCTTCAAGGGTCTCATTCAGAAGGACCTACTCCTAAATGTACCCTAAAATCATTGAGGATTGCTTTTCATTTCATTTGTAATTCAGGAAAATTATTGAGTATGACAAATGTAAAAGAGACACAGGCGATATTTTACAATTTCAGACTTTGGGGATTTTTTTCCTTTCCATGATTAACTTTTTAAATAGTCTGCTCACTTCTAATACTCTTACAGAGACTGGACATAAGTTATTCAGCCCTAAGTTTCTCACAACTATCTATGAGTCCAAATCCCTATGTGGTCATTTTATTTCACATGGACTTGAGAATCCATTTTTGTTTTGTTCCATGAGATACCATGCTGGATAAAGGTATCCTCTGGTCAAACACATTTGGGAAATATTGTCTAAGACAAAATTAAACAGACCTCTTTCTATAAGACTTATTTGAGCCTGAATTATGCAAATGTGCAGAAGAGAGCTGCAGGAAAAAGAGGTGATAGTGTAATACCAAATCTCTGTGGTGTTTAACCTTTTTTTTTTTTTTAAAGGAGACAACCCACAAGACTAGTGTTTGGTGGAACGCAGTACTGAATCCATCACCTGATCATTCTGAGAGGATGTGGTGATCCCAGTGACATTCTAAATATATGTGATGTGCCTGTGTCTAAGAGCTTCACAAGAGATATGGACTCTAAAAACAAAATTACCTTTGGCCCTAAGGGATCATCTAAAAAGCTAAACCATGTCTTTGGAGCCACACTATCTTCTATATAATATAGCTCTTTAAAACTGTAATGATGTGGCTTCTTGTCTTTCATTTCACAGATATATAAGGCAGAAATAAGGGGAAAAGGCATTATGTTTGTGTATAAACATATACTAGTATGTATTACATATGTAATGTTTAATGTATGTGCTTGTATGCATCTATGTCAAACTTTAACATCAAATATGTCCTAAAATAAGAATAACTATAAAACAGATTTCAAGCTTTAGTTTTTTAAGAGGTAGAAGAACCTTATAAAGTATCTAGCTAGGGTCTATAGAAAGGAAAGAATGTGTCCAATTTCATACAACAAACGTGTTAAATTCAGGACTAGAACCTAGGTCTATGAACTCTGTTTATACTTAAAAATTAGGGGATAAATTGATGATTCACAGTAACAAGTTAGAGCACTTCAATGGTATTTGACTCTACTAAACTAATCTCTTTCAACTGGATAAGCTCTGAGAGTCCTAAACCTCCACTACTTCTGAGCCTTGATTTCCAATCTGACCTTTCACTGCTTATCTCTTCAGCACTACTGTCTCAAAGTCCTGGTGCAAATGTCTCCTGTTCTTCTACCCCTTCTCCAATAGTGATAACTAGAAGCATTTTTTGTCCTTAGAGCTTCCTTCATACTTATCAGTACCCCACTTAACAAACGTATCTCTCTCTATTTTGTTTTTAGTTCTTTGCAAACTGATTATATCTCTCTTACTGGACTCTAAACTCCCCGAGGGTAAGAGCCCTGTCAGATGTATTTTTAATTCTTTCATCATCTATCACAGTTCTGGGAATGCCATAGATTCTCAATAAATATTCATTCAGTGAATAAATGAATAATTCACAAAATCATGGTCAGGAAAATATTTGTGGCTATTTGCCATTTTCAATAATGAAACCACAATAGCTATAAAATAGATCTGTTCTTAAGAAAAGTTGTAATTTCCTAAGCAGAGTGGATTCTTATTTTATGCTTGACAACTGCTCTCTCTCTTTCTCTCTCTCTCTCTCCCTCCCTCTCTCTTTCTCTCTCTTCCCTCTCTCTTTTGGTAATAGAGGTCAACCTCAGTTAGATTCAACTCAACTTATTAGTGCATGGCTTTTAGCCAAAAGCAATTCACATTTGCAGAAGTGTACTATCACATATGTCTTAATAACAGAAATGCTTTTTTAAATGTATGTGATGAGTCACATATGGTAGAAGAAATCTGTACATCTCTCAGGCCTGTTGTCACAATGAATGTTTGGAGATAATTGCTGTAGAACCTGAATATCCAAGTGAAAGTCTCTGTGACACATTAATGAGCCACAGTTTGAACATACTAACCAAGCTTTGATACAGGCATGATTCCAATAGACTGAGAAATACCCCAGCATCTCTTGCCCTGATAATTGATCTTAAGAATGTTCAATTTTGATTCTTACTCTCAAAGGTAATATTTAATGTTTCAAGGTAAAGTCATTAGTGTATTCAGGTGTACTATGTGATTACATTCACTAAGCATAAATTTAATTTTTTATATGGAGTATAATTAATGTGTACTACAATCTCCCTATGGTGATGAAAGAAACTTGCAACCATGAAGGTATTAAAAATAAACTGAATAAATAGATGAGAAATAGGGAGGGGAATTTCAACCTTTAGACAGGAAAATATACAAACTAGATGGATAATCATTTACCACCATTCAAATGAAAATGTACTTAGCCTTAGTTAGATCTTGGGAAACAACAGAATTTTAGAAAATACATATACCTTTTGCAATATATCCATCTTCACACAACTTGGGAAACTAGCAGTATGCTCTAGCTATGTGTTCACTGGTTTATGAGGCATCACTGCCCTGTTAATGGATCTTATATCCATAAAATTTTTCAAAGATAGTGATTTAAGAGTGATATCTCTGCACTGAATGAGAATTACATGGTACGTCAGCCTCAGAAATTCCAAAACAAATGATTAGGGTTCAGTAAATACCTACTCAATGTTTTAAAGTGCAGGAAGAGAAAGGGCTGCTAGTTTAAGCTTTACAGTCATGGAAGAGTTTAAATCTGTGCCATTTTCTAATTGACCAACTAGAGCAGGGGTCAGCAAAATTATCCAGTAAAGGGACACATAGTAAATATTTTTTGCTTTGTATGATCTCTGTTGCAACTATTCAACTCTGCTACTGTAGCACAAAAGGAGCCACAGGCAGTATGTAAACAAATTAATGTAGCTGTGTGCCAATAAAACTTTTTGTAGACACTGAAAGTTGAACTTCATATAATTTTCACATGTCACAAAATATTCTTCTTCTTTTGATTTTTTCTCTCAACCATCAACCAAATATTGCACATGAGGATGGCATCCAATCACACATAAGATCATCTTCACCAATGTGTTCATACATTAACTATAAATGATGCCTCTAGACTTCTACTTTTCCAGCAATCCTGTATGCTTAAACAGTCAAATGTTAATTATTTTATTGTATCTTTATTGTTGAAGGTATTACAGATGTCCCTTTTTGACCCCGCTCCCTCCCCTTCCCCAGGCCTTCCCACACTATTGTCAATTCTTGCATAAAATATCAAGCCAGTAACTAATCAGAGGCAGAAGAGCTAGAATAAACCAGAACAACATGTGACTATTTTACATGTGGCATGATTCAAGAATAAAAGACTGAACAACTTTGTCAGTTAGAACACATGGGCCCTTCTGATCTGATACTCCACTAGTGTAGAGCCACCAGTCTCATTAAACATCCAGGCCAGGCTCCTGCAAGGACTGTTTTCTGGGATGTGTCTAATTTGTTTACTTGTTCATTCATTCAGAGTACATGTATTGAACTCTTATTCTATTTAGGGTCCCTGTGCACTATGTATAACTGAAATTCTCTGGCAGACAGCAGAAATGGAATGAGAATCACTATACATAAAACATTTTAAAACTCCACTTCTGCTCTGCTGTCAGGCTGTGTAATTGAGCCAGGCTCTAGAATTTCTGTCCCTGAGTTGAGATCTTGAAGAGACTTCTCTACTTAATGTGCTCCAATGATTGTGGCTAGGCAAGTGGGTTAGATATTGTGAGTCCCAGTGCAACAGGACACCCAAACTCACACTGAGAACAGTATCTTATTAAATTAGAAGACAATTCTAAGCCTCTACCAGATGACTGTGATGTAGGCTTATTACTAAGCAGATTTTCAAATATATTTAAAAGTATAAATCTCCCTATTGTATTACTAATTATTTGGCTCTTTTAGTTTTCCTGTTTCCCTTTTAGAATATTCCTTAAAGTGCTGGACATTAAAGTCACACTGTAAATTAATAAGAGCTCATAAAAATATAATTATCTGTAGGGTTAAATCCTCACAAGGAGCAGGGAGAAAACTAGTCCTACTTTCTAGCCACTAAAGTATGATCTAATGCAGCTCCACACACTAACAATGGGCAGTCTTATGTATGCCAAGATGGAGGTTGGGACTCACTTCCTACTGAGAGGGCTTGAACTTGGAGGTGTTTGTCCCATCGAGGGCCTATATTTATATTTACACGCCCCCAGCACTTGTCCCATTCCTTGTGATCTGGGGCACACATCTGCATGTGGATAGACCAAAGTGGGGGTGCAGTCAGACTAAGGGAAAGATCACTTATGGCTCACTCAGGGACTACAGTCCTGGCCTTGGCCTCATTAGCACCATGCTCTAATTCATGAAGCTCACCTGTTATGGACTCACAGGTGAGTCCATAACTTCTGGGCATAGAAAAGAAATCAGGATGCAGAGAAGATTTAATCCACAACCGAACACCCAGAGAAAAAATGCAGCATCTAAAACTACTTCCAGAAGATGGTTACAGCATAATACATTTCTAGACAACAGATGTCCCAGAGGCTACAGAAGCCCAACAAGGAATATTCTGTGGCCTAATAAAAATTCAACTTGAAAACAAAGTATATCAAACCTTTTGGAAAAAGAATTAGAATTTACATTTAATGGTATGCTAAACACCACCCTAGTGACTTGAAAAAGTTAAATATTTTGCAAAACACAAGCAGCCTTCATGTCATTAGCATTACCTGATTCATTCTCCCAGAAACTACTAAAAATAAATGCACTCCTCATTTCTACATCAGATACCCACTATAATGGAAATTAGCTGAGATAAATTAACACATAGTTCCTAAGGATGTGATATTACCAGACCTATAGTAACCCAGCAAATATAGCAGATCTTCTCTAGGCCACATGACTAGGAGGACTGGTATGAAACATAACACTGCAATCAGATGTCACAAACCTTAATGACAAGACGTACACCCTTCTTAATTTGAAAGTCTCCCTTCTGTAAGAAACAGGATGTCTAAGATGTACTATATTTAAAAGACTGCCATGCACCTTGTTTATAATTTAAGAGTATACCATAGAATGCCTTAGAAATAATTGTTAGCTAGAAAAACTTTTAGTTAAATACAGCACATGAGCTTTTCATTAACAGAGTCATGAGGCCTTGATGCCAAGGTGCTGAACCTCCCCGTCATGGCTGGAAATCACTTGGCACATTTTCAGCTATTTACATCTCTGTAATTGTTCCAAGATTTGCAATTAAAAATGTAAGCTTTTTAGCATGTGCAAAACCCAAAGACTCAAAGTACTATGCATTGAATATGGTTATAATAGTATTTGGAAACTACTCATGGATGGCACATTCTAATTTTTGTAAACTGGGCACAACTTAGGGCACTTCGCGATAAAGACGACAGGAAAAAACAAAGGCCGGTCCTGATTTATTGGAGGTATTTTTCTTTGTGTGTGTTTTCTGTTGTTTTTAAATTTTCATGAATGGGAATTAACTCAAAATCCAAGGTCTCTTTTTTTACTTTATTTTTTCACATGCATGAAGTCCATTAAAATTAAAATTTCCAACTAATAAAAAAATAACTTACTTCACAGGATTATTCTTAGGTTTTGCCTTTTCAACAGCCTGTAAACAGAAGGAAAAATGCAATTAGAGAACATTAGCAAGCATAACCTTTGCAACTAGTTACCAAAACAATAAACAATATAAAATGTTCTTCGGAAAGATAAGGAGCTAGTTGAAGCCGGCTGCTGGAGATAAGCAGACTGTAGACACAGAAAGCAATTTTCCTCTCCCAGGTAACATGGTTACATGCCTAAGTACATCTTTCAGACACAGGCGGGTATTGTCAGGGCTGCCTGGAAAGTTCAGCTGTGTCCATAGGAGTAGCACTTAGATTCACAAGTGGATTCTCCTCTTCCAGCCTTTCATTCTAATCTTCCCCCATGTAGGCTTCCTTTGGTTTTTATGTCAGGAAAGGTGGTAGATGCAGAGGGTATGGTCATTGGCATATCTTGTATTTTAAAGTCTGTGGTAGGGAGCCACTTACTCTGACACCTGGCTGCACCTGCATGGCTACAAAAAGGCTAAAGTATCATTTCTAAAATCATTTTTATTAGCAGACATTACAAAAAGGCAAGGGATGACCAAATGCTCAGATCATTGTCCTCCTGTGGAACCTTTAAGAAAACACACCAAATCATTGGGATGAGAAAATCTCTGGGCCTCTTGGCCTGCATTGCCTCAGACATGGAGCCTGCTTCCAGTTTATTGCTGAAGCCATTGATCTGTGTAAAGTCCATTTATCATTCATGAAAAGAGCTAGTGATCTTCACAGTATATCAGAAGAAACAACTCAGATCATCTGTCAACAGCCTTCTGATTTGTGTTTCCCTCTCCACAGGGATTGCACCTCTTTCAATACTTCTGGAATTAAAATGTTTCTAAGCAACACAGCTGAGGGTGCTGATGGTAGAATGGCTACAGTCTATCAAACTGTTTAAGCTCCTGGAGGTTTTAGTGATGATTTTTTTTTTCATACTTTTGTAGCATAATTATGTAATCAGAAACAAACTTGTACTTGCCTAGACTTTTTGAGGCTATAGAAAAATATTTAATATGGGGAGTACTAAAGCAGCAGTTTGACAACCTCAGGGTTCTTCAGATCCTTAAAAAAGTATCCAGTTGAAGACCGTTTTATTTGTTAATCTTGGACATGGGTGAGGGCTAAGAAAAGAAGAGCATACTGCTGTAAATTAGAAAGCAGAGGTAATAGCTTGTAACAGAGATGATTTATAATATAACATTGGACTTGTTTTGGATGACCAGTGCAGAAGCATGCTGAACCCTTCTATGCATAACAACAACTCAATACACCTTGAAATGATTTTTTTTTAAATAAAACACTTCCCAAGTTTAGACATTAGTGTTGGAGATCCAAGTCCTCCTCTATTAAGTCTCAGGTTCTATTGCTAGGTAAATACCCATTAATATTTGGACACTGGACACTTTCTTTGTCTTTATATACAAAAACCATTTTCTCAACATCTGTACCTAAGGTTGAAATTTGGCAAGTGGTAGAAAGTGAGAAAACTAGAGTGAGGTAACAGGTAAAAATGAGAAATATGTTTCTGGCTGTCTCACATGTACTTAGGATATTAATACCTATCCTGGTAAAGAATGTTGAAACGAAGAAGCTGATGCTGTTGAGGCCCAGTGCATGGGATTTGTGCTCTGGTGGGAGGCGTGGCCTGTGGGGATTGGCCCAATGTGGGAGCGCTGCTCATCCAGATCAGCCGAGCGGATGTGGACCTGCCCTCTGAGCAGCTGCTCCCACTGTGGGAACGCACTGTCTGCATTGAGTGTCTGCCCACTGGTGGTCAGTGTGCATCATAGCGACTGGTCGACTGGTCGTTCTGGTTGTTCCACCATTTGGTCACTGGACTTTTGCTGTATAGGATTGTTGTTCATGCCAAATTAACAAATTTAACTTTATCACAGGTATATATGTATAGGGACAAAACATAGTATACATAGCATTTGGTACTATCAATGGTTTCAGGCATCCACTGGGGGTTTTAGAATGTAACCCCTCAGATAAGAGGGACTACTATACATTCATATTTATCCATATGCTTTTAGTAGAAAACACAGTAGTCTTTCACATGTGTTTCTCCTCACTCTCACACCACTATCACACTCAGAACACTTTTGATACCAGATGTATGAGGATTTTTTCCCTTACCAAGAAATTTTCTGCAACACCAGCTGAGAGTCCTACAATTTAACTCAATTCTAACACTATACTAGTATACCTGGGGATATCAGATCCTATAGGTTAAGGGCTCAGTCCCACTGAGTTGCCAGTTTCAGTACAAGTTGTCACCTGGACTTCAGACTTGTGGACTATAAATAAGAGGTTCCCATAGTCCCCTTCTCAAGTTCAAATACTTGTTTAGAGTGGGTCACAGAACTCAGGAAAACAGTTATTTGTGTTTACCAGTTTATTACAGGATATGGAAAAGGATACAGACGAATAGCCAGATGCCAGATGAAGAGGTATATAGTGTGAAGTCTGGGGAGGGTCCCAAGCATAAGAACTTCTCTACCATTCCAGTTGTGGATGTGTTTGCCAACTTGAACGCTCTCCAAACCCCATACTATCAGAAATTTTATGGAGGCTTACTAACATAATAATTTAATTTTCAGCCCCTCTCCCCTCTCTAGAGAAGTGGGAAGGAGGAGAAATAGGGCTGAATGTTCCAAGCTTCTAAGCATGGCTTGTTTTTCTAGTGAACAGCTCCCATCTAGAAGCCTACCAAGAGTTGCCTCATTAGAAAAAAAAAAAAAAAAAAAAAAAAAGACATTCCTATCACCCAGGCATTTCCATGGGATTCAATATCTTGCATTAGCAACTTGGGTCCAGACCAAATATTAAAACAAAAGGTGCTCTTAATATTCTTATCACTTAGGAAATTACGAGGGTTTTCAGAGCTCCATGCCAAGAAGAGGGGCAGAGACTAAAATATGCTTTGTTTTATCTTATAATACCAAATACCAACTGACACTGTGCCTCAGGGTACTTACTGGCAAAATTAGGAAGCTGGAGTAAAGACTCTGCATGGTCATTTTAAAGTCTGCTTTTTAAGTATACAGTCATGCTTGCAGCACTTAACAACAGTTAAGTCAATGATGGCATCCTATCCTATATAATAAGAGAAAAACAGGTGCCAGCCCAGGAGACCTCAGGCCATGCCCCTTGCCCTGGTTCCAGGCCAGGGGACCTCAGGCCACACACTCCTACCCTGGTGTCAGGCTAGGGGACCGGAGGCTGCACCCCGGACCCAGTGGGGCTTGACAAGGGTGGGACTGGCCAGGTCTGGATCTAGCCCAATGAGGGGGGACCGGCTGGGTCTGGGTCTCGTGCGATTTTGAGGCACACATGGGTGGGTGGGGACTTGACTCTGGGTCCCCGGGTGCACCCCAGACTCTGACAGGAAGAAGATTTCCATATACATTTTACTAATTTTCTTTCATCTCTGACGCTTCTATTATAGAGAAAGGGCAAATAGAAATATTGAAATATTTCCTCTAATTAATCCCCTTTTAATGTGCACGAATTTCGTGCACTGGGCCACTAGTGCTATATAATAAAGAGCTAATATGCAAATGGTCATCACGCCCTCATGCCCTTGCACCCTTGCACCCTTGCAGTAGGACCAGGGCACCTGAGGCCGGGATGGGGGACCTGAGGCTATGCCCCGATCCCGGTGCTGGGGCCGTGGGACCTGAGGCTGTGCCCCTCACCCAGGCACTGGGGCTGGGGTCCTGAGGCTGCACCTCCTGCCTGGTGGGGCTTGACGGTGGGTGGGGGGGGCAGCCGGGTCTGGGTCTCGCATGATTTCGAGGTGTGTGCAGGTGAGCAGGGACTTGACTCTGGGTCCTGCGGCATGCCCCAGACTCTGACAGGAGGGAGATTTTCATATACATTTTACTAATTTTCTATCATCTCTGATACTTCTATTATAGAGGAAGGGAAAATAGCAATATCAAAATATTTCCTCTAATGAAGTCCCTTTTAATGTGCACGAATTTCGTGCACCGGGCCACTAGTAAGATTATAATTGAGCTGAAAAATTCTTATCCTCTAGTGACCTCATAGCCATTGTAACATTGTAGCACAACATATTACTCACATGTTTGTGGTGATGCTTGTTTAAACAAACCTACTGTGCTGCCAGTCATTTAAAAGAACAGTAATACAATCATGCACTGTACAGATACGTGATGATACTAATAATAGAGAATTATGTTACTGGGTTATGTATTTACTATACTATAGTTTTTTAATTATTTTTGAGTGTACTGTCTTTCTACTTATAAAGAAAAGCATTACTGTAAAACAGTGTACTGTATTCTGCTCACAGCAGCCTTATACATACAGCATCTCTTGACTGCACCATTTTTCCTTGTGCTTGATTTAATATTGTGTTGTTTTGGTTATCATGGTCCTTAAACATTAGCACAATGAGGAAATCACCTAATGATGCATTTCCCCATTATTAAGCAAAACTTGACATATATATATATATATATATATATATATATATATATATATATATGATTCAAGGTTTAATATGGAATTTTAATCCACCTCCATTAGGAAGAAACAAGATTTATTAACATGTTTTAAATGTTTATATCTAATATTCCAAAGGTCCCTATGAGATAATTCTGAGAAATACGTTGTTATCCCATGCATTTTGGGAGTGTCTGTTGCTTTTATCTGCCCATCCACTTGAATTTTGAATAGTTAACATTGGATTGGTAACTAATCTCAAATGTGAACACCTCTTCTGTTATTTATAATGCGTATACTTATGCCCTTTGATTTTGCTAAATAAATACAAAAAAATAATATAGCTGCTTAATAATGAGACCAATTCTGTTTTCCATTAAAGTCAAGGCCCTGGTTGTTTGTAGCCTGCCTGGTAGCTTTTTCAGCAGGTGGAAGATATTTTGGGGACAGAGTAAAGCATTCCTTGGGCCTTAAACCAAAGCCCTAGTAAAATTTTCAAAGCCAGAACATAACTTTAAAAATCTCACATTTTCAGTTTGGCAAAATGCTTTATTACACAGCTTTCACTAAAGATGTTCATGTTGCTCCACTATATGCTAGAAACCTGATTAAACTCAAGACTTGGAAACTTCTATTAAGTGTAGGTACATATGGTACATTGCCTGAGGTTATTTAGCTGCTAATAACTCCAAGACAGAACCTCCAGGCTTCAGCCCTGGATTTAGACCCAAATTGGGGTGATGAAGAGTGGAGAGAGGGCCAATGATGTCTAGCCACTTCCTTGAACCCAAGGGCAGTGACAAAGGGAATATGGTGATGCCTTTTCCTTCCAGTACTTCAATTCAAATCAGTTTAGTGATTCCCAGTTTCCCAGGGGTGGCTGCTATTATCCCTGTGATACTCTGTACAGAGCCAGATATGTGCATGTGTTCTTTGTGGAAAAAAAGGCTGTGGTCATTTCTGTTCTACCTGAGAGCTATCTGTTCTCAAGTAACAGATTATGTCCACTTCAGTTTCTGTTAGTTCTTGGTGGAAGCAGCACACCCTCACCAATATCTGAATTAATATCATTGTGAGAAGTGTTAAGCAAATCAAAATAGCAAAATTCTCATAGATGGATAATTCACAAATTGTAGTGAGCATTAGCTAGTATCTGGTCATCAGTTATAAAGAGCACATGTACAACATTGTGCTTCTCTATATCTCTGTGTGCTCAAAGCATATTTTTTAGTTTACAATACAAAGGCAATCTATGGAGTTACAAATAAAAATATTTGGTACTAAAAGTAGAATACCAGTGACAATGAAAAAATCAGTATGCATGTTTCTAAACAGACACAGACTTACCTAGAGCATTTTAAAAATCACATTGCATGAGCCCTAAGAAGTTTCATATTTCTCTAGTCTCTATGCTAATGCAGCCAAATAGGGAACGCAATCTTATGAATATGAAGGCCAATGTTATTCTATTAACCTTATATGTTATCCTATTTACTTTCCTGTCCTCAATGAGTAAATTAAAATATCCACTCATTCTCTATTTGCTGGATAGAGTATGACAATATAATTATTTTACTCAGCTACATTCTTCAGCTTTAACCGCCAAACTCCATCATTTTGTGGGGGGTTTCAATGAAAAGAAATGACAGATAAACTGTTTACATTAAAAGACTCTATCAAAGTTATTTTGCACCTGGTTTCATCCTAATCAATCTGCTGTTTCTATATAGCTCTGACAGGCTGATTTCTCTTGCTGTGTATGCCATATTAACATTACTGAAGAGGCCTTCCCCAGCTTTTCTGTAAATGGAAATGCAGGGAAACCTTGGGGAGGTAACAACTTGTTGAGCATGAGGAGGGAGAACTGTGGCTAAAAAATAGGAACAATTACAACAGGGAAGGATCTCTGTTGTCACAACAAATGAATTCACTACAGCATGTCAACTTCAAAAAAGCCAGTTGATAGCAGGAGTAAAATTTATTGCATATTTTTCAATAGCAAACTTTAAACATAAAAGTGGGCTTGAATTTAAATGGGCTCCTATGTTTACAAAGTACAACATGCATCACAGGTATAAGGAACACATCTCAAAGCTGCCAGAATATTCTGATTTTTCTGCTACCATAGAATTTATCTAATTTTCAATTATCAAATAACAACCTAGCCCAGCGATGGCAAACCTATGACATGCGTGTCAGAGGTGACACGCGAACTCATTTTTTGGTTGATTTTTCTTTTTTAAATGGCATTTAAATATATAAAATAAATACCAAAAATATACATCTTTGTTTTACTATGGTTTCAAATATCAAAAATTTTCTCTATGTGACACGGCACCAGAGTTAAGTTAGGGTTTTTCAAAATGCTGATACGCCGAGCTCAAAAGTTTCGCCATCACTGACCTAGCCTGTGAGCTTTCCCAACAGTAACCAGAAAAACAAACAAACAAAAAAATTAAATTAAATTAACTATAAAACCAAAATCAAGAAACTAGTTTAAAAGCAAGCTGTTTGTTTGAGGTATTTGTATGAGGTAATTAGTAATCACCAGACAAATAAAATTAAGAAGTGTAGGGGAAGAGCTAAAAAGACACACTTTTCCTGTGAATGTTAACATCTTTGGGGTGCAGCTCTGATACTAGCATCTATTTTAAATGTTCACATATATGCAGTAAAATTCTTTCACTTGCAATTAAGTGCACTTTTCTAGGGGTATCAGGACAATCCTGAGCCAGAAAAAGAGACAAGCTTGGTTTCAATAAAACTGCATACATTGAAGCTACCTACAACAATGTATTCAGACACAACTCATTAGAATAACTTTGTGCTCAAAGCAAATTGTTCAGTTGTTTTTAAAGAACCAACATATCACTCCAAGCTTTATCTAGAATCCTTTAGTTGAGCCTGGTCACTACCTTAACATTTCCAGCCATAGTGTCCATTGTCCAAACTTCTAACTGGACTAAATAAAGTCATCTAAGATGTTGGTCTAATTCAAATTAATAAGACAGTATAAATATTAAAATGCCCTAAAGGCAGTTTCTAACAATATATATTTTTATGATTGTTATGCTTCTAAAGTCTGTTGCTTCAAATGCCAATCAGATTATTAAGGCATAAGAGAGCCATGCCAAGATCTAACCTGGCCTCAGAACCTAGGCATCATAGGCCATCCTGCCACCAGAGTATAATAATAGACTACATGCTTAGAACTGTGTAAATCAAGCATCATGATAACATTAAATGGAATATTAAGCAGATGTTTACCAGGTTCTATGAATATGTACTTGAAGGAGCTCTGAAGTGTGGTCAACATACATTCTAGAAGCCTTTGGAATAGGTCAAATTGTGGATAGCTTAAAACTTTTAAGGACAGAAATTTTAATATACCTGTCAATACAATTTCTTTGTTAAAAAACATTTGAGACTGATTAGGCTGCTTATATTGAAAGAGAAGCACTAAGTCTGTATCTTTAGATCTTTTATTGAACTGCAAGCACAACATCAATAACTGCATCTCAGCTGTAAATGAAAATTGATTCCAGGTTTAACCCCTCATTTTCACGGGTTCTTTTAATCCTGAGAAACATAAGAAGAAAATTTTAACCAAAAGGAAAACTTAAAAAAAAAAGAAAACTGAAATTTCAGAGCTATGAGGTAAATATGTGCAAAGAACTTTACACCTATGAACTCCTAAGAACTGTGTCTACTGGATCATGCCACTGTCCCACCAAAACCCAGTGACTCATCACATCATCATTACTAGCCCTAAATTACTTGCTTAAAATGGCAATTCAATAAGTGTTATATAGGAATAAAGGCCATGGTTGGTATGTGTGTGTGTGTGTATATATATATATATATATATATATATATATATATATATCATGGCAAGGTTATATATATATATATATATATATATATATATCATGGAAAGGTTATATATATATATATATATATATATATATATATATATCATGCTAAAAGCAGCATCTGAAGAGTAAAAAGTCAGTCAGTCAGTCAGCTGGCTAATTGACATCATGTAGCCCTCACATCCCAATCATATTATTTTATTTTTTAAATATATTTTTATTTATTTCAGAGAGGAAGGGAGAGGGAGATAAAAACATCATTTATGAGAAACATTGATCAGCTGCCTTCTGCATACCCCCTACTGGGGATGGAGCCCACAACCAGGCCATGTGCCTGACTGAATCAAACTGTGACCTCCTTGTTCATAGGTCAACACTCAACTGCTGAGACATACCAGCTGGGCCCATCCATATTATTGATATATAGCTATAAAAGAATGTATTGCAACACATATGTTTATGCAGACACTAAGTAAAAAACACTGCACCCAATTCAAACACTGTTCTTGAACATTCCACAGTCCAATGTCATCTTCAAATGACTATTTCCCATTCAGGGGGAGCTCCTGAGAGAAAACCAAGGTGAATACAGCCTTCCTTCAGAGTGAGAGCTCAGAAAGCAAAAATAAAAACAATAATAAAAAGGCATGACTCAACTCTCCATTCACATCAGACCTTAGAAAAGTGGTTCTCAACCTTCCTAATGCTGCGACCCTTTAATACAGTTCCTCTTGCTGTGGTGACCCCCAACCATAAAATTATTTTCGTTGCTACTTCATAACTTTAATTTTGCTACTGTTATGAATTGTAATGTAAATATCTGATATGCAGGATGGTCTTAGGCGACCCCTGTGAAAGGGTCATTCAACCCCCAAAGGGGTCGTGACCCACAGGTTGAGCACCACTGCCTTAGAAGAAAAACTATTTTTAAAGACATGTATAATAAATAAATAAATAAGTAAATGAATAAATAAATGTAATTTTTCTGGAGGACTTGGTACAGTGTCATTGGCAATTTGGCCTTTCTTCCTGGGACATCTGGTTTAAAACTTGTCAGATCTCAGAGGGGAGGAAAGGTTGTTCAAATCAGGGATGCCTTTGAGGGGCCATAAGGACATTCAATCTAGTTCCTAGCAGATCCCTATAGACATCAAAGCCAAACTGAAGTTAATATCTTAAAGGGCCATAAGGATGAATAACCAGCCTTTGTTTAGTGCTTATGGTTTTAAAAGCATTTTCTTATATGCAATCTTCATTTGATTCTCACAATACTCCTAAGAATTGGACAAAACTGGTTTATCTTAGTTTATTGGTGAGAAATCCAAGACTTAGAGATATTAGGTGAGTTGCACAAAGTCAAGCAGATAGTGTGTGATAGAGTTGGATTGATGCCCAGGCTTCTCTAGTCCAAAAATCATGCTCTTAATGACTATACTTATGAATCCTCATGGCCAGGTACACATAGCTAATAAATGTTAGGACAAGGCAGAATCTTTTCATTCAAGTTTGCCACATACTGGCTGTTTTCCAGCTAGTTAATTAAACAGCTCTCTTTAACATCCCATTTCTTACAAGAAAAGGGAAGGTAATTAATATGGCATCTCAAAAAATAGGAGACATTTTACATTGCTATTAGTAGTACGATGCTGCTGCTGCTGCTGCTCATCATCATCATGTAACAAAAAGTGATAAACATATACTATATTCTAACCATACTTTCAAATGATTTTGCCTATTTTCATTCACTTAATCATTGAATCCTCACTACAACCCAAATGAATAGCTGCTATTGTTATCTCCATTTTCTAGACACTTAAGTCTTTAGTTCAAGTTCACCAGAAAGTGGCAGAGCCAGGATTATAATCCATTTGGATATATACTGATTATTTTGCTTTCTATCCCACACTGTCCCAGCACTGACACACCAACTTAGAAGACAGTGTAGATATATCTGCTTCCTAAATAGTCTTAAATGAGAAAGCAAAATGCAATGGGGAATGTAAAGAGAGCACACAAACTTTTAAAAAATAATTTCAGGGTACTATCACATTTTTTTTTCTCTGAAACCATATGCATACTTGTGTATCTGATTTTAAGAGTCACTAGAAGGTAAAATCTTTTGTTAAAAATGCTTCTGTATAACCCTGAGTCTCCATGGCTGACTCATGGAATATTTAATTTGTATATTATAATTGTCCCATTCTGGCTGCATGCTCCACTTTCCCATTTGAAGAAATAATACTTAGCATTTAAACACATCCTAATTGTTCTATTGGTGTTTGTGCATAGCATGGCTAATACTGCTGTGGAGGGGTCCAATGGGGGCAGGGAGAGGGGAGGTTGTTCTGATTATGAAATACTTGGGACTAAATGTCAAATTAGAAATTAACATGTCTTGATCCTGTATTTCATTTTCATACATACATTTGAAATGCATTCTTTTTGAATTTGTTATGTTGCAAGCCATAGCATAGCGTCTCAGAAGCTTTTTGGAAAAGAGTGGTTTGTACTCACTAAACCTGAACTATTTGGGTCTCCTTAGGTGAGTCCAGGTGCAATGATTATGGGTGAGATAAGTTGAGGATATCTCCAGAAAGCTAATAGCTTTTATATTGGAGTATGTCTGTATGAATGTAGCTACTAGGTTTTGGGAAATTTTCTAAGTATAATGTCAGCTCCAACCAATGGTGTGATTTAATGCACCAAAGCATTTGTTTGTATGCTTTTCTCCCAACCATCCTGCCACAAATAGAATGATTCTGTAATGCTGTAGCTTAGACAAGAGGCCAAAACTTAACTCTAAGGTTTTCTGCAAGTTTCAAATGAAACAGAGAACCTTGACTTAATGCCTGGCTCAGAGGAAGGGCAACTCCATAAAGTGGGACATCTTAGCATTCCTTCTGATGTTGCAGAGGTATGAAGGTCCCAATTATAAGATAAGATAAATTAACTATAATATCAACATGGTACTATTTTATTTTGCCTGAAAAGAAAATGATTTTGACAGTCCTTCAATTAGTTAAACATAGAATTACTATATGACTCAACCATTTCAATTTTAGGTGGAAGAATTGAAAAAAAATGAAAGATTAAATTCAAAAGAACTGGAACATATATTCCAATGAAACTTAGACACAAATGTTCATAGAAGCCCTATTTTCAATAGCTAAAAGGTGGAAACAACCAAAATGTCCCTAAAGTGATGAATGGATAAATAAAAGGTAGTAGATCCATAAAACAATATTATTTAGCCACAAAAAGGAATGTGGTATCGATACATGTTACACCATGGATGAACCTAGAAAACATTATAGTAAGTAAAAGAAGCCAGTTATAAAATGTCACTCAAGTTTTTGCCAAATGTCTTTTGCCTGAAGGTTCATGAAAGCTGCAAGATTCTGTGTACTGATTCTCAGCTGTGTTCTGAAGTGGCACACCTGGGAAAGGTGAATGGAGTAATCACAGTTATATTTTAATTAATTAATGAGCATAGGCTCTAAACCTCACACTGAAGTTACTAAAGTTACAGCTCACTCAAGACAATACTTAGCCCAAGAAAGGGAAAGAAAATCTCAATTGCTTACTAACAACCAATATTGCGTATGCCAAAGAGGAAACAGGGAGAAGATGAAAGCAGTTTTCAAGAGCTCAACATCTCTTTACTCTAATTCTCTATATATAAAGAGCCAGGGTCCATAACGATGGAAGGCTTGGCCAAACACCGGAAGTCAGTGCTGGGTTGCCGTGGTGACTCAGCACTGACTTCAGCCAATGCTGGTGCAGCGACCCAGCACTGACTGCCGAGGGGGCTGCAGATCAGGCCCAGAGAGAGGCCTGCAGAGAGAGAGAGAGAGAGAAAGGCAGGTTCTGATCTGCAGCCTCTGTGGCAGCTGTTGACCAGCTGTTGCCTCTCTCTTTATCTCTGGGTTTCCCCAGCAGCCAGGCCTCTGTTTTTCTCAGGGCCTCCATCAGGGGCTGCTAATCAGCCCTGCCTCTCTGATCAGGCCCAGAGGTAGGCCTGGAGACGCTGACTGGAATAGAAACTGACCAATCAGAACTTAATCTGGGTGAAGTTCCAGGAGCCAATGTCTGCCTAGGAGGCAGAGCTTTTGATGCTGACTGGAATAGAAACTGACCAATCAGAACCTAATCTGGCTGAACTACAAAGGCAGAATCTAAGGTGGGGCCTGAGGAGGGGTTTTAAGGGCAACAGCTATTTGGTGTAAGATGTAAGAAAGCAGTTCAATTTTTTAATGACCACTTTGGCAATATAGTGCATATGGCTGGCTATAAGCCAAGAGCATCTCCTCATGCTGAAAAAGCCCCCCCCCCCATTTAAGCAATCTTATCCTATATAATCTATCTATACCAGGGGTGGGCAAACTTTTTGACTTGAGGGCCACAATGGGTTCTTAAACTGGACCGGAGGGCTGGAACAAAAGCATGGATGGAGTGTTTGTGTGAACTAATATAAATTCAAAGTAAACATCATTACATAAAAGGGTACGGTCTTTTTTTTTTTTTTTTTTTTTTTTTTTTTTTTTTTTTTTTTAGTTTTATTCATTTCAAACGGGCCGGATCCGGCCCGCGGGCTGTAGTTTGTCCATGGCTGATCTATACTAATAAAAGGGTAATATGCTAATTAGACCAGGTTCCAGGTTGACCGGCCATCTTCCAGACGTCTGACTTCCTTCCAGACAAAGCCATGGTTGTGGGGGCCAAGGCAGAGGCCATTAAGGGTGATCAATCTGGCAGGGAAGGGCAATTGGGGGTGAGATCAGGCCGGCAAGGGGGGGCACTTGGGAGCAACCAGGCCAGCAAGGGAGGGCAGTTGGGGGGCAGTTGGGGACAATGAGGCAGACAGAGACAGTTAGGGGTGAACAGGCCAGCAGGGGAGGGCAGTTAGGGGAGAGATTAGGCTGGCAGGGGAGGGCCATTGGGGGCAAGATCAGGTCAGCAGGAGAGGGTAGTTGGGGGCAACCAGGGCAGCAGGGGAGGGAAGTTGGAGGCAATCGGGCAGGCAGAGGAGCTGTTAGGCATCGATCAGGCTGGAAGGGGAGTGGTTTTGAGATGATCAGGCTGGCAGGCAAGCGAGCAGTTGGGAGCCAGCAGTCCTGGATTGTGAGAGGGATGTCTGACTGCTGGTTTAGGCTCGATCCCTGTGGGACATCCCCCGAGGGGTCCCAGATTGTAGAGGGTGCAGGCTGGGCTGAGGAACACCCCCCCAGTGCACGAATTTTGTGCACCGGGCCTCTAGTTTTAATGAAAGTGTAAGCTGATCCATCCTGTTCCAGAATACTATGCCTATCTTTGCTTTTTTTCCCTCTCACCAAAGACCAGAGATGAAGCAGTGCATAGGATTCTGGATAACAACACCATTCCAGTTCCTTTTGCCCCCACCCCTTAGTTCCCAAACCAAGCCTTAAGGTATTCCTACCTGGTAGAGCTCAGTGGCAGTGCACTGAGTAGTCAAGGTCTTCACAGGCTCAAGGTCATCTTCATCACTGCTCAGCTTCAGGTCGTCCTCAAGCATCCTACAAAATAAGCAGAGTAGTGTTCATGTTAGAAAGTGTCTTTTATAAGCCATACTCAGATTAATCTTGCAATGAGGATAAAATAATGGAACTACAATCTGACAGCTGCAATTCTGTCAAAGGTGCAAAGGGAACCAAGATTCTTTCAGCTAATTAGATATTTGAGATCATATTTATATCATACTCTGCACACATCATTCCTCTCTACCTTCTCCTAAATCAAGAACAAAAAAAGGACTATTTCAGCATCTCCAGAAATGACCAAAATCTATATATTTTTACTACGGAACGTATAATAAATGCAGATTAATCACTGTGGAGGTGGGACGTAGCATTGGATCTCTAGAGAAAAAGATGGTCCAAGTCTGCCATGAAAGAATAGGGGTATGATAATAGCCTCTAGGTACAGAGGCTATTCCCAAAGCCTGCTGGGGATTTCTAGATGAAAGAGGAAAAATGCCCAGTGAACTTCCACTACCTTTCTATTCCCTCTGCACTGTGGCAGTTCGGTGGTCACAAAATAGCTGGGCGAGAAATGGCTTGCCATTAACTTTTGATATATGACTGATATCTTCCTATAAGATTTGATCCAACAGAAGTAAGCTCATGATATGGCTAAGAAGTCTTTCTATACTAAGGAAAGATACCTGAAAATATGAATGGACTGAATTTTGGCGATGAAATAGCACCTTCAAGATTGTTGATCAAGCACACAGAGCCCTTTTTTTCTATAAGAATATTAATTCCAGTGCACCTCACTGTCTCCAAGTTTGAGCTACAGAGGGAAAAGTGCTTATTATCTTAAAATTCCAGTTAATCAACCTTCAAAGAGCATTTGGTGTTAATATTTTTATTTCATAAATACAATCTTAGACCTTGTCCCAGGCTTCAAGTGTGGGTTTTTTTTTTGCTGGTCAAAAAGGACTTTATTCTCTCTCTCTCTCTCTCTCTCTCTCTCTCTCTCTCTCTCTCTCTCTCTCTCTCTCTTTCAATACTCTGAATATAGGTAGTCAATGACTATGTGTTAATTTATACCTAAGTGATAAATGATTCCTATTATTTAGAGAATCAATTTCTGTGTCAGAGAAGGTGCTAATCATTTAATCAGGAGCATGCTATTGAAATCTATGAAGGAAGTGCTATTATTAGCCATATTTTCTAAATGTAAACACCAAGACTTAGAGAGAGTAAACAACTTGTTCATGATCACACAGCTAGGAAATCATGGAGGTAAACATGGAACCCATACTATCTTCACCTGTAACTTGAGAATATATAATGTTTTCCCAGAGGATATAACTTACAAAAGATGATGTATTAAATAAGTAAAATTAGCAGCAATATAAAAAAATCATAAAACAAAATAAGACATATTGATATATTTGGATTAAACTGCTTGGCCAATCATAAAGTCTGCTATATTGGGTAAGTCATTTATTATCTCTGAACCTCATCTAGCCTTCTCATCTGTTAAATAGGATAATAATTAAACTTTTGAATGTGAAATGTTTTATGAAAACACAGGTTTTCATAGAGCATTATAACCTGATACAGGTTACAGTTATTTTAGACATCATTAATACTATTAACAAGTAATCACAAGTGAAGTCTTCATGAGACTTTGTTCTTCTCATTTTAATTCACCAAGCAATGCAAAGCCATGATGACTAGGGAACTGTCTCATGGAGTCTCAAAGCTGGATCCAGAAATGGGTTCATGGTATTCAGGCTACTCTCCTTTGGGTAGAACTAGCTTGTCCAGAACCTGAGTGCAAAGAGCTGAACTCAGCTCTTATTTTACTCTCCAATCAACCCTATATGATTTTTTAAAAATATATTTTATTGATTTTTTTACAGAGAGGAAGGGAGAGGGATAGAGAGTTAGAAACATCGATGAGAGAGAAACATCGATCAGCTGCCTCCTGCATACCCCCCATTGGGGATGTGCCTGCAACCAAGGTACATGCCCTTGACTGGAATTGAACCCGGGACCCTTGAGTCTGCAGGCCGATGCTCTATACTATGAGCCAAACTGGTCAGGGCCAACTCTATATGATTTTAACATGGAAATTAAAGGTCCTCAACTGTACATTTCTGAAAATAGGCAGCCAATCTACATAGTAATTGATATTAAACACCCTTGGGCAACAAGCTTGGTATAAATTTGGTTGTTAATAAAGGACATTTTGATGCATATATTCAAGTCCCAATAAACCCAAGTCAAGGAAGTAACTAGGAAGGCAAACTATCATTAGTTATCTCTAGAGGTGTTAGACATTTTTTCATTCCATTCCTTCCCTGACTTATTAAGCTTTATTATTTAATATACATGTATTTGTTTGCATTCCCATCCATTGCTAATGGTGAACATTAGGGAAAGTGTAAAATTATGAAATATTTTGAATTTAATTTTTATAGCACCACCATTTAAACCCATTACAATTAAGGTAGTCTCAGAAGAAAAATAGCAATCTCTTTTCATGATGTTATAATTCCATAGACAAATTCATCACACACTAGATATCCTAAAATGTGAAAAAAATGCTCATATAAATGTAGGCCTGTGTGCATAATCTTAAAATACAACAACAGCAATCCTTTCTCCACTTTTCAATTAGACTAGAGGACCAGTGCACGATTAAATCGTGCACAAGTAGGGTCCCATAGGCCTAACTTGCCATCAGGGCCATGTCCTCTGCCCTACAAAGCCTCGCATGCTCCACGGATGCTGCTGGCAGCCCACTACGCTCCAGAAGTCCCGCCCACTGTGGGAGCCAGAAGTCCCGCCCACCCATCAATTCACCTCCTGGTGAGACCAGTCTTTGGTCCTGATGCCATTATGGCATCACAATCACAGACTTTTTATGATATAGATGAAAACAGAACAAAGTAGATGTCCTGAGTGAGTTAGGATGTTTGCTCAGGATCTAGTAGTTCACAATACCAGTCTTTGTGTGAAAACTCTATGTTTTCATTTTTACTATGACTTATAATTTCTATAGTATTAAGAAGTAATATATGTACAATATCATGTCATCTGCGAATAAGGACAGTTTTACTACTTTTTTTCCAACTTGGATGCCTTTTATTTCTTCTTCTTGTCTAATTGCAATGGCTAATACTTCCAGTACTATGTCATGATATTGTACATAAAAAAACCCTAAAGACTCCATCAAAAAACTATTAGACTTAATAAATGAATTCTGCAATGCAGCAGGATGAAAATTAACGTCAATAAATCTATGGCAATTTCTATACACCAATAGTGAACTTACAGAAAGAGAGACTAAAAAAGCAATCCTATTTACCATCGCACCAAAAAAATTAAGATACCTAGGAATAAAATTAACTAAAGAGGTAAAAGAACTCTACTCAGAAAACTACAGGACGTTAAAAAAAGAGATAGAGGAAGACATAAACAGATGGAAGAACATACCATGTTCATAGATTGGTAGAATCAACATCATTAAAATGTCCATACTACCCAAAGCAATCTATAAATTCAACGCACTCCACATTAAAATACCAATGGAATATTTCACAGACCTAGAATGAACTATCCAAAAATTCATCTGGAATAAAAAAAGACCCTAATAGCTGCAGCAATCCTGAGAAAGAAGAACAAAGTAGGTGGGATCTCAATACCAGATATAAAGCTGTATTACAAAGCCACTGTTCTCCAAACTGCCTGAAACTGGCACAAGAACAGACATATAGATCAATGGAATAGAATAGAGAACCCTGAAATCAACCCGAACCAATATGCTCAATTAATATTTGACAAAGGAGGCAAGAACATACAATGGAGTCAAGACGGTCTCTTCAATAAATGGTGTTGGGAAAATTGGACAGATACATGCAAAAAAAAAAAATGAAACTAGACCACCAACTTATACTATACACAAAAATAAACTCAAAATGGATAAAGGACTTAAATGTAAGATAGAAAACCATAAGAAATACTAGAGGAACCCAAAGGCAACAAAATCTCAGATGTATGCCAAAGCAATTTCTTCACTGATACAGCTCCTAGGGCATTGGAAACTAAAGATAAAATAAACAAATGGGACTACATCAAAATAAAAAGCTTCTGCACAGCAAAAGAAACCATCAAGAAAACAACAAGAAAGCCCACTGCATGGGAGAACATATTTGCCAATGTTATCACCAATAAGGGTTTAATCTCCAACATTTATAGGGAACTCATACAACTTAACAAAAGGAAGATAAACAATCCAATAAAAAAAATGGGCAAAGGACCTAAAGAGACACTTTTCTTTTCTTTTCTTTTCTTTGTTTTAACATATATTCTATTGATTTTCCATAGAGAAGAAGGGAGAGGGATAGAGATTTAGAAACATCAGTGAGAAAGAAAGATTGATCAGCCGCCTCCTGCATGCCCCCCACTGGGGATGCACCCGCAACCAAGGTACACGCCCTCGACCTGAATCGAACCTGGGACCCCTGAGTCCGCAGGCCACGCTCCATCCACTGAGCCAAACTGGCTCGGCAATAGACACTTTTCAAAAGAGGACGTTCAGAAAGCCTAGACATATGAAAACATGCTCAAAGTCACTAATCATCTGAGAGATGAAAATCATAGCAACAATGAGGTACCATCTCACACCTGTCAGAATGGCTATCATCAACAAATCAACAAACTACAAGTGCTGGAGAGGATGCGAAGAAAAGGGAACACTTGTGCACTGCTGGTGGGAATGCAGACTGGTGCAGCCACTATGGAAGACAGTATGGAGTTTCCTCAAAAAGTTAAAAATGGACCTCTCATTTGACCCAGTGATCCACTTCTAAGAATATATCCCAAGAAACCAGAAACACCAATCAGAAAGGATATATATGCATCCCTATGTTCATAGTAGCACAATTTACCATAGCTAAGATTTGGAAACATCCTAAGTTCCCATCAGCAGATGAGTGGATTAGAAAACTGTGGTACATCTACACAATGGAATACTATGCTGCTGTAAAAAAGAAGGCATTCTTACCATTTGCAACAGCATGGATGGAACTGGAGAGCATTATGCTAAGTGAAATAAGCCAGCAATGAAGGAAAAATACCACATGATCTCACTCATTCATGGATAATAAAGACCATTATAAACTGATGAACAAAAATAGATACAAAGGCAGAGCAGCATCGAACAGATTGTCAAACTACAGTGGGAAGGCCGGGGTGGTTTGGGATGGGGATAAGAGATCAGCCGAAAAGTTTGTATGCATGCATATAAGCATAACCAATGGACATAAGACACTGTGGGGGGTAGGGGAGGCCAGGGGAAGATAAAGGGGGGAAAAAGGGAGACATATGTAATACTGTTTGTAATACTTTAAGCAATAAAACAAAATTTTTAAAAAAGTAATATAGTCCAGAAAACTGTGTCAAAAAAACCAAGTCCTTGCCCTGAAGAGATGATCCCATAAGAGCTTAATTAACAAAACTAGGGGCCAATGGGGTAAAATGAACAAAAAGAAATCTGTAGAAATATTGGAGAAGCTAGAGTTGTGCCCAGGGTCTTGTCTATGAATAAATCTCTTGGCCTCAAGCTGAACCTGGTGGCCTCAGAGGGCTTTTTCCACTGAGACATGCTAGGACACTATGAGGTGACAGGCCCCATGTGATTTTTAACCATAAACCTTGGCAATTCAGAGTGGGATGCTTAGGTGATTTTGATGAGGAAAAATGGAGGGCTTAAAAGATTAATACAGAAGTTTCTATGGAAATGAAGCCTTTAGTTGATGCAATATGGGTTTAAAAGTCAAGGCTCAAGAGCTAGACACACCTTAGTTTGAATACAGGAATTTCTAATGAGTATGCTCTCTTGAACTAGATAATAAATCTCTTTGAATATTAATTTTCTCACGTATTAAAATGGACAGTAGTAGCCACTTTAAATAATTTTTCAAAGGATTATAAAAAAGTTTATATAAATTGCCTATCAGTAAATACAGGTAGATATTGTTTTCACCTTGTCTATTATTGCTATTGTTGTTATTATTATTACCTGAGAAATGCTGCTATAGACTTGGAACAATTATTTTTAAAAAGCTCTGGCATTTACCTCCAAATTAGCAGGGCTATCAACTAGCAAACATTATTAGAAGCCCTTGACAAGATGAAGAGAGGTTCTGAGATCTGGTCTAAACCCATCATGGCTAATTTGGATTTCCTGAGATCCTCTCAGAGTAATTAAGATACCCTGGATATTTGAAAGCCTATTGCAAGAGAAAACACCCAGACAATTCCAAGTGAGATTTAAAAAAAAAAGGATGCCAACCCTAGCTGGTTTGGCTCAGTGGATAGAACATTGGCCTGCGGACTGAAGGGTTCCGGGTTCAATTCTGTCCAAGGGCACATGCCCAGGTTGCAGGCTCAATCCCCAGTAGGGGACTTGCAGGAGGCAGCCAATCAATGATTCTCTGTCATCATTGATGTTTCCACCTCTATCTCTCTCCCTTTCCCTTCCTTTCTGAAATCAATTACAATTTAAAAAGAATGCCCTGATATCCTACTATATATAAATGTGGAACTACCTTCAGATCCAGAGAAATAGGCTAAGGGTGGTTCCCACTGGAAGTTGTGCTTACCTTGAATACCTTGACTTTTGGCCAGCCACTCTTAGGAGGCAGTTCCAATACATAGTTGGTTCTAACCATTGTATATAAGGTTGATCTTTGGAAGCAATTAGTTGATCCAGAACCCTTGCTCAGAAGCAACCTTTAAAACCATGAATGTGTAGGTTGTAAGTCTACACAGTGCCTATTTGTGAATTACAAAATGATGCCCTTCCAGGCAGATATGTCATCAGTTGTACTATTTGATACTAGCTGGATTACAGTTTCTAAGTATCTATGGAAATAGCTGCAATATGATACTCATATGGACCTTAGCTCTTACAGTTGGAAGTGCCTATGTTATCTATTTCACTTTGTCACCCAGTGGAGATAGCTACAACATCCACACAATATGGCCATAAACCATTGTCTGATGGATAGCCGGCAAAACCTTTCTATCGTTCGGTAGCTTTAACTGTTAGAAAGTTCTGACAATTAGGAATTTCCCTGTTCTTTTTTGTAGGTTCCATCTGGTAACCTAAGCCTTGTTCTCTATAGTCCACATTGGGAGATTGGAGTTGGAATGTTGTTGGAAATAGAATCAGTCCTGCTATCTCCATTGTTTAGGGGATGGGAAGGCTGTTTCACTCAGGTGTTAGGCTCTGAATAAAAATTAGGAACCATAGAGTCTGTCTCAATTATTCTGGGGTCTTCAGGGGACTAGTTTTAATTACCACTGTTTTCATAAGTATCCAGAGCTGTTGACAATCAGAGTAAGTTTTTATGGCTCCAAATGAATAACACACCTGAGCTGGGCTGATCATTTCAGTCTGTGGGATACCTCAAGGCTTATGCCTTCTCATCAGGCAGTGTCTTACAGTGGGCCTTCTTCTAGAATGATAACTTAGCCCTACTGAATCCTTAAAGAGCACTTCCTCTTCATAAAGTAGACTGGGAGGAATGAAATATGACTGGCTTAGAATTAATCAGGCAATTATATATTTTCCTACCTGATGCTTTGTATTCTCTGTAGCACTGAATCATTTGTTTATACTAAGCAGGCAATGAGGAAGAGGTGGTGATATTTTTCAAAGCATTCATTCTGTTTCCCTGAGGTAAAGGTGTTCAGGCTTTTTTTCTCAGGAGAAGCTGCATTTAATTTTCTCAAGTTTTTAACTTAAAAGTCTGATTCCATGACCACCCCCTGTGGCAGGGACAAATGGTATGAAGATCTAGACTATATTACATTGGAATAAATCTCCTAGATTTATCAGGTGGGGCCCTCTAGCTCAGTGCCACCCAGTAGGCCCACAGCCTGAATCTAAACTAGATTGTGTACCCTGCCATGGTAATGCAGACCAAAGAAGGAGGGTCTTCTGTAGCTGATGGACTTCTAGGGGTTTCAGGAAATGGGATTCTCTTAAGGTTACTCTGGTTCATTAGCAAGAGAACTGGGAGTTACTGAGCCAGCAGATGCCTGACAGAGCATGGATTCTGCCAAGCAACTCTCCATTGTCAGACTGGGTGGTGCCGTTTCAGACAAAGAAACAGAACCATAGAGCCCTACTGCTGCTTGGGCACTCAAAACTTGTCTCCCATTGCCCTTAGAGTCGGATCCAGGAGCTTATTATCTGTAAACCGATTGCTGAGTCACCATTAGGTTGAGGGCAAAACAAATCCTTCCTACAAGCAGCCTTCCCATTCTGTCTTAGTGAAGCCACAGAGGTTCAAGACTGGGGGACCAAGAGGTAAAAAAATCTTGCATTTTAGCACCATCCACTGGAAAATAGTAGAAATACTTCTTCAGAGATAAATGCATAAGCAAAGGAGGACAGAAAATACCATGAAGAGCCACAGTAATGAGGATGAGCAGAAAGAGAAAGAAAATTTTCAGAAAGCAAGCTGGAACAAATAGAAATATGTGCTATAAATGACAGTATTTCAAGATTGCAGTTCTGAAAATATTCAATGAGATGTGAGAAAATACCAACAGGCAATTCAGTGCACTTAGAAAACAAATCAAGGAACAAAAGTACTTTATCAAAAAGCTTGAAACTTTATAAAAGAACCAATCAGAACTCCTGGAAAAGAAGCATGCAATTAAGGAGATTAAGAGTTAAGTACTGAGCATGGAAAACAGAACCAACCAGAAGGAGGAAAGAATCACTGATATAGAATATAGGAATTAAGACATGATGCAGAGGGAAGAAGAGAGAAACCTGAGCATAAAAAAATAAAAAATAAAGAGCTCTACAAGATCTATCTGACTCAATCAGAAAAAGCAATTATTAGAATTATAGGCATTGCAAAGGAGGAAGAGAAGAAGCATGGAATAAAGTCTATTAAAACAAACAGTAGATGAGAACTTCTTTTATCTATGGAAAGAAATAGATCTTTGAATCCAAGAAGCAAACAGAACACCGTTACCTCAATCCAAAGAGGCTCTCTCCATAGCACTTAATATTGAAGCTGCCAAAAATTAATGACAAAGAAAAATATATCAAAGTAACCAGGGAAAAGAAGAAAGTGACCTACAAAGGAGAAATCATCAGCATTTCATCTAACTTCTCAGCAGAAACTCTACCAGCCAGAAGAGAATGGAACCAAATATTCAAAGGTCTGAAATAGAAACATTACCAGCCACAAATAACATATTTAGAAATCTTATCCTTTCAATATGAAGGAGAAGTAAAGACTTTCCCAAACATACAGAAGCTATGCGATTTTATCACCAGAAAACCTCCACTGTAGGAAATACTCAAGGGAGTTCATTCTACCTGAAACATAAAACATAAGTTCACAACACTATGAGTAAGATCATAAAAAAACCTTACAGCACAAACAGGGATAATTTGTGACAACAAAACCATAAAAGGGGATGGAGAAAGATCTGAGCTGGCAAAGAAAGATGAACATTAGATGCATTCAAAAGAAAAAAAAAACAAAACTATGCTATATATGCAACTTTATTTTTATAAACCTAATGGTAACCGCACACAAAAATCCCAAAACCAGGACATATAGTTTAAAAAAAAGAAGAAACATGGGGCAGATGTATGGAATATCACCAAGCAAATACAAAAGACAGAAACATAAAGGAAAATAATCAATTGAGGTAAAGAGCTACCAGAAAACAAAAGATAAAATGAATGTAGGAAATCCTCATATATAAATTATTACCCTAAATGTAAATGGTCTGAATTCACCAATAAAGAGGCACAGAGTAGCAGAATGGATCAAAAAACAAAACCCAACCAAATGCTGCCTACAAGAGACACATCTTAGCTGCAAAAAGAAAGGTAGATTCAAAGTAAAAGGGTGGAAAATGATTCTTCAAGCCAATAACATCCACAGAAAAACAAGTGTAGTCATATCTGACAAAATAGATTTCAAGATAACAAAATACAAAGATGGACACTTTATAATGATAAAGAAATACTATATAATGAAACATAACACTTCTTAATATATATGCACCCAACCCAAGGAGCACTGAAATATATAAAACAGCTACTCATAGAACTAAAGGGAGAAACAGATCAAAACACAATCATAGTTTGGGACCTTAATATTCCATTGACAGCTCTAGATAGATCAACCAAACAGAAAATACAGAGATATTGGCTTTAAATAATACAGTAGGCTAAATGGACATAATTGACATTTACAGAACCTTTCATCCCAGATCATCAGATTATAGATTCTTCTCCAGTGCAAGTAGAACATTCTCAAGGACAGACAATGCGTTGGATCACAAAACTAGCATCAACAAGTTCAAGAAGACTGAAATGATATCAAGCATATTCTCTTACCACAACACCCTGAAAATTAGAAATCAACAGCAAAAAGGAAGTAAAGAAACCCACAAATACATGGAAATTAAACAACATACTACTAAAAAATGACTGGGTCAAAGGATAAATAAAAGATGAGATCAAGAGATATGTAGAGACAAATGATAATGACTGTCATACAACATATGAAAACCTCTGAGATGCAGCAAAAACAGTAATAAGAGGGAAATTTATATCAGTACAGGCCTATCTCAAGAAATAAGAGAAATCCCAAGTAAATAACCTAACCTCACATCTTAAAGCACTAGAAAAAAAGAACAAAAGAAACCCCAAGTCAACAACACGAAGAGGTTGTCAACCAGATGAGAGATGATATTTGCAAACAGTAGCTTGGACAAAGATTTAATTTCCAAAATAAATAAAGAACTTGTAAAACACAACACCAAACAACCCAATCAAAAAGTGGTCATGGGATCTGAAAATACACCTCTCTCAAGAAGACTTGCAAACAGCCAATCCTATCTAATAATAGACAAACATGGTAATTAACCATACCTCCGCTACACTTCCCATTGGCAAATCAGCAGTATATGCAAATTAATTGCCAACAAAGATGGCGGCCATCAGCCACGCAGCTGAAGGGAACATGAGGCTTGGTTGCCCCGGTGATGGAGGAAGCCAAGGTTCCCCACCTGCCATGGCCCAGCTCTGAGCTCCAGATGCAACAATGTTGCAATTATAGAAGCTAAACAAACCACAGATACCTGCTTTCAGCCAGCCAGCCTCGGAGCTGGAGCTGCAACACATTTTCAATTACAAAAGGTAAATAAATCCCAGAATAAAAAAAGAAAAAAGAAAAAAGGAGAGACTGGGAGCTTCAGTTGCAGGCTTGGCCTGCCTAAAAACAGCCCTCAGCCCCTCATCCAGACTGACCAGGCACCCCAGTGGGGATGCCCACTGTAAAGGGGGTGTGGCCAGCCTGAAAAGAGCCATCAGCCCCTCATACAGGCTGGCCAGCCACCCTAGTTGGGACCCCCACCCTGAAGGGGGTGCAGGCAGCCTGAAAACAGCCGTCAGCCCCTCATCCAGGCTGGCCAGGCACCCCAGTGGGGACCCCCGCCCTGAAGGGGGTGTGGGAAGCCTGAAAACAGCCATCAGCCCCTCACTCAGGCTGGCCTGGCACCCAAGCGGGACCCTCACCCTGATCCAGGACACCATTCAGGGAAAACCAGCCAGCCCCCACCCCTGTACCAGGCCTCTATCCTATATAGTAAAAGGGTAATATGCAAAAACTGACCCTAACAGCAGAAAGACTGGGAATGACTGGTCACTATGACACACACTGATCACCAGGGGCCAGGCGCTCAATGCAGGAGCTTCCCTCTGGTGGTCAGTGCGCTCTCACATGGGGGAGCTCTGCTCAGCCACAAGCCAGGCTGATGGATGCCAGTACAGTGGTGCTGGTGGGAGCCTCTCCTGCCTCCTCAGCAGTGCTAAGGATATCCAACTGCAGCTTAGGTCTGCTCCCCGCTGGCAAGTAGACATCCACCGAGGGCTGCCAGGTTGCCAGAGGAATGTCTGATTGCCAGCTTAGGCCCAATCCCCTGGGGAGCAGGCCTCAGCCAGCAGATGGTCATCCCCTGAGGGGTCCCAGACTGTGAGATGGCACAGGCCGGGCTGAGGGGCCCCCCCTCCGCCGAGTGCACAAACTTTTGTGCACCAGGCCTCTAGTCTATAATAAAAGCCTAATATGGTAATTAGACCACAGGACCTCCTGGACAAAGCCAGGGCTGTGAGGGACTAGAGGGAAGCCCAGGTCCTGGGTGCCAGAGGGAAGCTGGTACCAGCAGCCAGGGGAAGGAAGGCCTACTCTTGCATGAATTTCATGCACTGGTCCTCTAGTAGATATACAAAAAGATGCTCAACCTCACTGGCATTTAGGGAAATGTAAATCAAAACTACAATGAGATACCACCTTACAGCTGTTAGAGTGGATATTATCAACAAGACAAACAATAACAAGTGTTGGGGAGATTGTGGAAAAAATGGAACCTTCATTCACTGCTGGTGGGAATGTGGACTGTTACAATCACTATGGAAAGCAGTCTGGCAACTCCTCAAAAAATTAAATAATCCCTCTCATGGGTGTATGCCCCCAAAGCTCTCCTGGGTATATTCCCCAAAAACTTGAAATCATGTATTTGCAAAGATATGTGCAGCCCTATGTTCATTGCAGCATTATTTATGGTGGCCAAGACACAAAAGTGTCCCATGATGGAGGAGTGGATAAAGAATATGTGGTACAGAGGAGAAAATGGCGACCAACAGGAAGGTAGGGAGGGAGAGAGTGTGAGAGCGCAAGGAAGTGATAGAGGAGTGTGTGGATGTGTGTGGTGTGTGTGTATGAGCTAGGGACAGTTAGATTCTGCAAGTCTTCTAAGGGGCTGCTAAACCAGGCAGTATTAGGCGGCGGAGTCCTGCTCCCTGCGCGGACACTCCTGGGCGGCCAGCACAGGCACGGCGACCACGCCATCTTGGGAAACAGAGCTGCTTGAGACTAGGATCCTGGCCTCAGCACCACCCAGTCTGATCTCAGACGCATACCAGGAACCTGCAGCCACTGGGGACAGAGACCTGTGACCACAGCTAGAGACCTGCAGACACCAAAAGTTCAGAAATCCCCGTGGCAGATCTGTGAGTAACAGAGCCCATCCCCCCTTCCCGCAGGCTTGCGGGCAGCGCCAGAGTAACTAACTGATAGACCCACCCCTTGCCGGGGCCTCAGTGCTCTAGGAACTTTAGCCTGGAAGTGTGCGAGCACCTTGGAACTGATCTCGCATAGGGCTGGGTTCAGGAGTCCTGGGCTGGGAGCAATTGAGTGAACACCTGGATCTGGTCCTGCTCACACTGCCTGCTCCAGGAGCCCTGGGCTGGGAGCAATCGCGCCAACACCAGGAATTTGTCCTGCGTAACACAGGCCCAGGGACCCCGATTCTCTGGGCAGGAGGCAGCACCAAGCACCAGTGACTTGACTGTGTTTCTTACCACCTGTGCCTGAGATCCTGATTTCCTGTGCATTCATACTAAGAGCCAGTGACTCCAATTCCTGGTGCAAGGACACACAGGGACCCTGATTCTCAAGGCAAGGTCCCGCGAAGCAACAGAGACACTGATACTGGATTCTTGGGGAACTCTGACTCCTGGCACACGCTAGGGGGCTCTGGTTTTCAACAAACTTCAGGGGGTCTCTGTTCCAGCACGGTGCAGGCAGGGTCCCTGATTCTAAGGGCGCATACGAGGCCACATTGAGCGCTGACAACACTGACTCTGAGCAAGCCTGGTTCCCACCAACCCAAAACAACCACACATCTTAGTGTCAGAGCTCTTCAGTGACACTAGGGTGGTGGGAGGCTCCCACTGCACACGGCCCAGGCCCACGCAACTCAATGTGTGAACCATCGGTAGATAATCAGAATGAAGAGACGACACAACACCCAGAGGAAAGAAAATGAGGAGTCGCCAAGAAAAGAAATTAATGAAGTTGAAGCATGCAACATGACAGAAAAAGAATTCAGAATAATGGTTGTACAATTCATTCACCGGATGGATGAGAAAATCAACAACCTATGCAAGAATCAGGAAGGAATGAAAAGTGATATAGCTATAATCAAAAACACCATGGAAAGTTTCAACAGCAGACTTGAAGAAGCAGAGGACCGAATTAGTGAGTTAGAAGATAAGGCAGAGAAACAAGCTCAATCTGAACAGCAACTGGAGAAAAAAATTAAAAAGCAGGAGGAGTGCCTAAGGGAGCTTCGAGACAACATGAAACAAAGTAATATACGCATAATAGGGCTGCAAGAAGGACAAGAAGAGCAGCAAGGATTAGAAAATCTATTTGAAGAAATAATGTCAAAAAACTTCCCAGATATGGGGAAGAAAAAGGTTACACAAGTACAGAGAGTCCCAGGCAAGATGAACCCCAAAAGACCTACACCAAGACACGTCATAATAATGATGGCAAATGTACAAGACAAAGAGAGAATCTTAAAGGCTGCAAGAGATAAACAGAGAGTTACCTACAAAGGATCCCCCATCAGATTATCAAATGATTTCTCAACAGAAACAAATCAGGCCAGAAAAGAATGAAAAGAAATTTACAAAGTGATGTAAAGCAAAGGACTGAATCCAAGAATACTCTATCCAGCAAGGCTATCATTCAAAATTGAAGGGGAAATAAGAAGCTTTACAGACCAAAAAAGTCTAAGGGAGTTTATCACCACCAAGCCAGCAATGCAAGAAATGCTAAAGGGACTGGTGTAAAAAGAAGAAATAAAAAGCCCAGAAAGAAAACAGCCACAAAAAAAATAGAAATGGCTACAAACAAGTACCTTTCAATAATAACTTTAAACGTAAATGGACTAAATGGTCCAATCAAAAGACCTCGAGTGGCTGAATGGATAAAAAAAACATGACCCATATAATTGCTGTCTACAATTAACTAATAATAATAAAAAAAAATGAGGACACATTTGTAATACCTTAACTAATAAAAAAAAAATGAGGACACATTTGTAATACCTTAACTAATAAAAAAAAAATAATTGCTGTCTACAAGAGACCCACCTCATTAGAAGGGACTCACACAGACTGAAAGTGAAGGGATGGAAAAATATCTTTCAGGCAAATGGAAATGAAAAAAACGCTGGGGTAGCAATACTTATATCGGACAAAATAGACCTCAAAGTGAAGGCCAGAACAAGAGATAAGGGAGTCCACTTCATAATACTAAAGGGATCAATACAACAAGAGGATATAACCCTGATAAACATATATGCACCCAATGCAGAAGCACCCGCATACATAAGAAAACTCCTGGAAGATATCAGGAGGGAGATCGACAGCAATACAATCATAGTAGGGGACTTTAATACACCACTGATATCACTGGATAAATCCGCTAGACAAAAACTCAGCAAAGAAACAGCAATCCTAAATGACTCACTAGATCAGATGGACTTAATTGACATCTTCAGAACACTTCACCCCAAAGCCACAAAATATACATTCTTCTCAAGTGCTAATGGGACATCTTCAAAAATAGACCACATATTGGGTCCCAAACAAAGTCTCCCCAAATTCAAGAAGATTGAAATCATACCAAGCATCTTCTCAGACCACGATGGCATAATATTAGAAATAAACTACAATAAAAACAACTCAAAATACTCAAACACTTGGAAGCTGAATAGCATGTTATTAAATATTGATTGGGATACCAACGAGATCAAAGAAGAAATTAAAAACATCCTGGGAACTAATGACAATGAAAACACAACAATCCAAAACCTTTGGGACACAATGAAAGCAGTCCTGAGAGGGAAGTTTATAACTCTACAGGCCTTTCTCAACAAACAAGAAAAAATGGTAGTAAATCATCTAAATCTACAGCTCAAAGAATTAGAAAGAGAGCAACAAGAAAAGCCCAGAGTGAGCAGAAGGAAGGAGATAATAAAGATTAGAGCAGAAATAAATGACATAGAGACCAAAAAAACAATACAGAAAATCAATGAAACAAAAGCTGGTTCTCTGAAAGGATAAACAAGATTGACAAACCTCTAGCCAGGCTCACCAAGAAGCAAAGAGAAAGGACCCAAAATCAGAAATGATAGAGGCAAAATAACAACAGATCCCACAGAAATACAAATGATTGTTAAAAAATACTATGGACAACTCTACTCCAACAAACTAGACAACCTGGAGGAAATGGACATATTCCTAGAAAAATACAACATTCCAAAACTTAATCAGGAAAAATCTGAAAATCTCCATAGGCCAATAACTATGGAAGAAATTGAAGCAGTCATCAAAAGGCTTCCAGCAAACAAAAGCCCAGGAACAGATGGCTTCACAGGGGAGTTTTTCCAAACATTCAAGGAAGAACTAAAACTTATCCTCCTCAGACTACTACAATAAATCCAAGAGGAAGGAACACTTCCAAGCTCATTCTATGAAGCCAGCATCACCCTAATACTAAAACCAGGTAAAGACAACACAATGAAAGAGAATTACAGGTCAATATCCCTCATGAACATAGATGCCAAAATCCTCAACAAAATCTTAGCTAATCGGATCCAGCAGTACATCAAAAAGATCATACACCATGACCAAGTAGGTTTTATCCCATGGATGCGAGGATGGTACAATATCCGCAAATCAATAGAAATGATACATCACATAAACAAATTGAAAGAAAAAAACCACATAGTCATATCAGTTGATGCAGAAAAAGCGTTTGACAAAATTTAACACCCATTTTTGATAAAAACTCTCAGCAAGGTGGGAATTGAAGGATCATACCTCAACATAATAAAAGGCATATATGACAAACGCACAGCCAACATCATACTCAATGGACAAAAACTAACACCATTTCCCCTAAGAACAGGAACAAAATAGGGATGTCCACTCTCACCACTCCTGTTCGACATAGTACTGGAAGTATTAGCCATTGCAATTAGACAAGAAGAAGAAATAAAAGGCATCCAAATTGGAAAAGAAGAAGTAAAACTGTCCTTATTTGCAGATGACATGATATTATACCTAAAAAACTCTAAGGACTCCATCAAAAAACTATTAGACTTAATAAAAGAATTCGGCAATGTAGCAGGATACAAAATTAACGCCAAGAAATCGATGGCATTTCTATACACCAATAGTGAATTTGCAGAAAGAGAGACTAAAAAAGCAATCCCATTTACCATCGCACCAAAAAAATTAAGCTACCTAGGAATAAACTTAACTAAAGAGTTAAAAGACCTCTACTCAGAAAACTACAGGACGTTGAAAAAAGAGATAGAGGAAGACATAAACAGATGGAAGAACATACCATGTTCTTGGATTGGTAGAATCAACATTATTAAAATGTCCATACTGCCCAAAGCAATCTATAAATTCAACACACTTCCCATTAAAATACCAATGGCATATTTCACAAACCTAGAACGAACTCTCCAAAAATTCATCTGGAATAAAGAAAGACCCCAAATAGCTGCAGCAATCCTGAGAAAGAACAAAGTAGGTGGGATCTCAATACCAGATATCAGGCTGTATTACAAAGCCACTGTTCTCCAAACTGCCTGGTACTGGCACAAGAACAGACATATAAATCAATGGAATAGAATAGAGACCCCAGAAATCAGCCCAACCAAAACGCTCAATTAATATTTGACAAAGGAGGCAAGAACATACAATGGAGTCAAGATAGTCTCTTCAATAAATGGTGTTGGGAAAATTGGACAGATACATGCAAGAAAATTAAACTAGACCAACAACTTACACCATACACAAAAATAAACTCAAAATGGATAAAGGACTTAAATATACCACGGGAAACCATAAAAATACTAGAAGAATCCAAAGGCAACAAAATCTCAGACATATGCCGAAGCAATTTCTTCACCGATACAGATCCCAGGGCATTGGAAACTAAAGAGAAAATTAACAAATGGGACTACATCAAAATAAAGAGTTTATCTTCTGCATAGCAAAAGAAACCATCAACAAAACAGCAAGAAAGCCCACTACATGGGAGAACATATTTGCCAATGCTATCACTGATAAGGGTTTAACCTCTAACATTTATAGGGAACTCGTACAACTCAACCAAAGGAAGATAAACAATCGAATCAAAAAATGGGCAAAGGACCTAAATAGACACCTTTTAAAGAGGACATTCAGAAAGCCAAAAGACATATGAAAACATGGTCAAAGTAGCTAATCATCTGAGAGATGCAAATCAAAACAACAATGAGGTACCATCTCACACCTGTCAGAATTGCTATCATCAACAATTCAACAAACGACAAGTGCTGGAGAGGATGTGGAGAAAAAGGAACACTTGTGCACTGCTGCTTGGAATGCAGACTAGTGCAGCCACTATGGAAGACAGTATGGAGTTTCCTCAAAAAACTGAAAATGGAACTCCCATTTGACCCTGTGATCCCACTTCTAGGAATATATCCCAAGAAACTAGAAACACCAGTCAGAAAGGATATATGCACCCCTATGTTCATAGCAGCACAATTCACCATAGCTAAGATCTGGAAACAGCCTAAGTGCCCATCTGTAGATGAATGGATTAGAAAACGGTGGTACATCTACACGATGGAATACTATGCTGCTCTAAAAAGGAAGGAACTCTTACCATTTGCAACGGCATGGATGGAACTGGAGAGCATTATGCTAAGTGAAATAAGCCAGTCAATGAAGGAAAAATATCACATGATCTCACTCATTTCTGGATAATAAAGACTATTATAAACTTATGAACAAAAATAGATACAGAGGCAGAGCTGCCTCGAACAGACTGTCAACCTACAGCAGGAAGGCCGGGGAGGGTGGGAGGGCAGGAGGGGGGTGGGTAAGAGAACAACCGAAGGACTTGTATGCATTCATATAAGTATAACCAATGGACATAAGACACTGGGGGGTAGGGGAGGCCAGGGGATTGTCAAGGGCGGGGAAAAATAAACAAGGCGACATATGTAATACTCTTTGTAATACTTTAAGCAATAAAAAAACGAAAAAAAATGACAGTAAAAAAAAAGAATATGTGGTACATATACACAATGGAATATTTCTCAGCCATAAAAAAGCATGAAACAGCGCCATTTACAAAATGGATAGACCTTGAGAACATTATGCTAAGTGAAATAAGTCAGAAATAGCTAAGAACCATATGATTTCTCTCATGAGGAATATAAAACTAAAACTCATGAACACAAACAGCAATGTGGTGGTTGCCAGAGGGAAGGGGGTGGAAGGAGAAGGGGGCCCTAATATAAGATGTCAGGGGAAGATTTGACTTTGGATTTTGGGCACATGGTGCAATATAAAGATCTTGTAACATAGACACCCCCCATACCTGAAACTTACATATTCATGTTGACCAGTGTCACCCCAATCAAATTAATAAATCAATACTTTTAAAAGAACAACACTGCAGTACTTAAGAGCACAGGTTTTGGAATTGAACCCCAAGTTTAAAATGTACTAAGTGTGGACTCTGGTAAGTTACTTATTATAGCTTTAGTTTTCTAATCTTAAAATGGAGCCAATAATAGCACCTATTTTAGGTTGGTGTGAGAATTAAATGAGATTTTATAAGTAAAATCGTTGGAAAGCACTCAATAATAATCTTACTATCATTATTATTTGCCATGACTGTGCTTGACCCTGGGTAAGCAACTATGAATATGACAAGGTCTCTTCCTCTAATAAGCTTGCACTTTAGCAAGAACAAAGACTTCATAAAGGAAAAAAAATTGCAATCCAATCATGTAAATTCAATGTGAGAAGCATGTACGCAGGGACTTAAAAAGAAATATATGTTTGCTTGAGGACTCTGGTGACAGCTACCCAGAAGTAGCACAGTTTGAGCAATGAGTTGAAGAAAGAATGAACTACCAGGGGCAAAAGAAAGAAAAGAACTTTGAGGAGAACAAACAGATGTAACAAAAGACTTCAGGTTTTAGGATGGGTGGGGCACTTGGTCTGACTAGAGTATACTGACCTGTAGGCAGTGGTGAAAGGTGATGAGCTTAAGGAGATAGGTTGGGGTGAGACTGGGCCATGCCTTTTTCTAAACAACCAAAGTTTTTAAGCAGGGGAGGTAAATAAAGAGTCAGAAGCATAGATCTCTAGGAGCAAAAAGCATAGATTAACTGGAAGGAGGAGGTAGTAAGAAAACTGGTTAAACCACCATTTTAGTACTTCAGGTAGCAGAGGGTAGTGGCCTGGACCAGGGCATAAGACAATAAGGATGGGGTAGAAAAGAAATCAGATTCTAGAGTTATGTCAGGATTGGAATAAACTGAATTGGGGCATTGATAATCTATCTTGGCATCCAAGGTCTTCTTAGCCACTCTGATGGCACTGAATTTATAGCATTAATTCTGCCACACTGTAAGCATGCACACACTCCCTCACACTAGGCTGGCCCCTATATTGATGAATGTCACTTCATTCTCCCAAGGCTCTGAGACCTATCCTAGGAACTTTGCTACTCAGCAGGAGTTTCTCTAGTGCTCAACCTTTTTCTCCAGAGACAGAAATTGTTAGCTACAATCCCAAATGGTGAGGAGAGGCAGATTTCTTGCCATGAAGTCTTCCTTTTGTGGTTGTCCCTTTTAGCCTTATTTCAGCTTCTTAGAGCCACCACAAATGAATAGAGAGAAGAAACCACCATGGTTACCTCCAAAGTACCTCTCAATCACAGAGATTACTTAATTACTTATCTTTCCATATCAGCTCCTAATTATTAAAGGATAAAATCAGGAGTGGGGAATGTGGATGGACACACAAGGCCTGGGAAATCATTTGATCTGACCCTGCCAAGGCATTAGGGGTGTGTTAATTAAATCTTTGACCAAATAGAGCAGCTAATTTTTAAGTTGGTAATTTTTATGGCCCTCGAATCCTATATAATAAAGAGGGAATATGCAAATTGACTGTCACTAAGCCACAAAGATGCTGGTGCCCACAGTGGAGGGAGGGTTTCTGTAACAAAAGATGGCTGCACCCACAGTGGAGGCTGAGTTCCTGTAACAAGCATTAACAAGCAATCAGAAGGGACCTGAGGCTGCACCCCACCCCCTCACCCTGTGGGGCTTGACAGGGAACCTCAGGCCATGCCCCTCACCCTGGTGCCAGGCTAGAGGACCTCAGGTTGTGCCCCCGCCTGGTAGGGCTTGACAGGGGACCTCATGTCATGCCCTCCGCCTGGTGGGGATTGATGGGGGACCTTAAGGTGGACCCCCCACCCCAGTCTTGGGCCAGGGGACCTCAGGCTGCTCCCCTTGCCCAGTGGGGCTTGATGGGGGACATGAGGCTGTGCCTCCCTCCTGGTGGGGCTTGGCAGAGGACCTGAGGCTGTGACCCCCTCCCGGCACTGGGATGGGGGACCTGAGGCTGTGGCCCCCCACACATGGTGGGGCTTGATGGGGGACCTTAAGGTGTGCCCCAACCCAGCGAGGTTTGAGGGGGGACCTCAGGCCATGTCCCCCCCCACCCAGCAGGGCTTGACAGGGGATCTCAGGCCATGCCCTTGCCCTGGTGCTGGGCCAGGGGTCCTGAGGCTGCGCCCCCTGCTGGGCGGAGCTTGACAAGGGTGGGACCAGCTGAGTCTGGATCTAGCCCAATGTGGGGGTGCTGGAGGGGTCTGGGTCTTGCATGATTTTGAGGCATACATTGGTGGGCAGGGACTTGACTCCGGGTCCCGTAGTGCACCCCAGACTCTGACCGGAGGAAGATTTTCATGTACATTTTACTAATTTTCTTTCATCTCTGACACTTCTATTATAGAGAAAAGGCAAATAGCAATATTAAAATATTTCCTCTAATTAATCCCCTCTTAATGTGCATGAATTTCATGCACTGGGCCACTAGTGATATTATAAATATCCAAATGGCCCTTGGGAGAAAAATGGTTCCTGATCCCTGGGCTAAGTAAATAACTCCTTTATTGAACTGGTCCATTAATCTCTAAGGAAACTCTTCAAAACAACTGAAATATTAAGTTGCTTTTATTGCACTATATCACACACTTACTGACAGCCATTGTGCCTTACATTAAAGTCAATGGGGGCAAGGACCCATTTTTAGTCAGAGTTGCGTCACTGAAAATTCTCAGCCTCTGATAACATAGCAGGTTAGCTTGGAGTGCTTTAAACTATTTCTCAAACCCATTTCTAGAGAAAGGCTGCAGAGAAGGGCTGTTTACCTGAATTTATACAGCAGATGGGATTTATTTTATGCTGATGAATAAAGGATTCTCATATTATTTCAGACTGTTTAAGCAAAATAGTCAAAACTTTCAATTTAGGCCCAACTTAAATGTTGACAGAAGCCCGCCCTATAGGTGTGTCTCAGTAGTTGTGTTTCGACCTATGAATCAGGAAATCATGGTTTGATACCCAGTCAGGGCACATGCCCGGGTTATGGGTTTGATCCCCAGTAGGGGGTGTGCAGGAGGCAACTGATCAATGATTCTTTCTCATAATTGATGTTTCTATCTCTCTCTCCCTTCCTCTCTGAAATCTATAAAAATATTTTTAAATGTTGAGAGCAATGTTGCCCAGTTGTTTATGAAAATCCCACCTGATTTATATACTCAGCCCTTTCTTTTGTATCAAAATGAGTTCCCCCCCCCCACACACACACACTTGTTTAGGTTAGAAGAAGGTAGATTGTCTTATATCCTGTATTGATAGCGTTTCACCATTACAAAATCCTAGAGCTGGAAACCCTTTTGGGGGCACATGTAGCCAAGGACTCTTATGATTATTCCATCAGGTGAGCATGGGTACCACCTGTCATCCACATACATTCCAGATAAGGAAAGGCCAAGGCTAAGGCCTGAATGATTCAACTGGTAAAGATAGAGCAATTTCTTTTAGATTCTGAGTTTAGTACTTACATAATGGAAGAAAGGAAGCTTTGACAAAGCTTCCTGTGATCCTTGTCCCCCACACCAAAAAATATGACACCAAAACAAAAAGGACTCAATGACTCAGACAAGTTGTGAGATTCTGTTATTGAGAATCCCATTCTAGATTTCAGTTAAGGGGTTTTATAAGCTGCAGGTGTATTCTTCAGTGAGCAGGACAGAACATTCCATATCTTATAAGAACCTGGGAGGTTATAGGAAATCATCTCGACTGCCTCCCAGAGGAGAAAGGGGGGCATGTGAAATGGCCTTGAAGTACATATCAAGATCTTCTTGCCCTTTCCTGTTCTGGGAGAATCACTTGATGTTCTGCCAAGATTTAGATAAGCTGTGATTCAAGGCTCAGCCTACATGGCCTATTTGGATACATGCAGATTGTCCATGTTGCCATGGCAGAGCTGTTCTTCTATACCATCAGACAGATTACTCCTTATGGGACCTGCTCTCCAGATTCTGGTGCCATGATAAAAATGCACGTTTACTAATATTTCATGTCAAATGTGCTACCCACATAAGTCTAGGAGTATCATTTTAATAAATAGAACAAAAGCTAATGGGCTTATTTCTCTGCTAGGAGTGATGAATGTGAGCTAAGCTAACTATAGCATGAGTCTAAAGACACACCTGCGCAAGAACTAACCAATTCTCATAGTCCTTGAAGACCAGTAACTGTCCTCTTTGTAAAGCCAACTGCCTTGCATGTGGCATCTGAGCACAGTTATGGGCTCTGTAGGGACTGAGATTGCTCTGTAGTTAGATAGGCCCCGGTTCAAAACCTCACTGTGTCATCTTAGATAAAATCCCTTGAATTTCCAAGTTTCTGGGTGAAAGAGGGAGCACCTTATAGGATTGCTGTAATTATTAAATAAGATAACTTACATCAAGTTCCTAGCACATAGGAATCACCTAGTTTTTATCATCTATTGGGATTATTGCCACAAGATAGTTCATCCTGCATTATCCTGAACACATCAGATGTCATTTTATTTGGAAACAAGGAAAACTAGTGAAATGTGTTCTCATGTTTAAGTATAAAGTTTCAAAGAGGAAAATAATTTTACTTTTGTCACGAATAGCTTTTGCATGCTAGAAGTAGAAGTAGATGTAAGTTTTTAGTACAAAGAGAGTTTATACTAATATTATAATTTCAACTTTCCCAAATCTAGAAAATTCAAATCTACACAAAATGCAACTAAACTGCATATCATAAAATAGTAGTCTACCAGATTCCAGGGATGCATAAACAGTTTGATATTGAAAAATCTATTTCTATAGGACATCACGTCATATGATCACCTTAATAGATGCCAAAAATATACTGGATAAAAATTCATACTAATTTCTAAACCATATCTTTTAAAAACTAGGTAGAGAAGAATACATCCTTTCTGGATAAGAAATATGTAATATAAAATTGTTCATCTAAACATATGTTTTAGTAGGTAGAAAGGTTAGATCAATGTTTAAAGATATATTTTAAAACAAAAATGAAATCACAGATGACTGTTTAAAGTATTTTCAAAAATCTGCATTAATATTGACTCATTGGGTAGACAGAAGGAACACAAACAGACGAATATCATCCAATAACACCAGTTGTCCTGATAATTACTCCAATTTAAATAATTTAGAGACATTACATATGGCGTCTACAAGGAATTATTTCCATGTAGGTAAAGACAAAATTAAAAAGTGACATGAAAAACCTCAGTTTCCACTTCTACCTTTCACAAAGTATTAATCCTTTAAAAACACATCACCATTTTATTTATATTCATGTCTGCCAACAAGCTTTATAACTGCAGAGGTGCTGGGTAACATGATTGAAAATTTGATCCTATTTTTTTAACAAAAAGTGAATTGTTTTAGGAGGGACTCCACAATGTCTGGACATATACTAAGTGACAGTATGAGGCATGCATTTCTCCTGGGAATTCAACATTTATGTTGATGCACTTGGCTGCAGAGCCAATCCTGCACTGGCTTTAATACAGAGGAATTTTCTGAACATTTTGAGTAATGGGACTGATATAATTTAACAGCTCATTCTGTGCCTGTTAAATGAGTTGCATGATATATTTAGCTTTTGCAGAAAATTTGTTTACACTATAAATTATAGCACATGAAACAATTATATTGATGTGGAAAGCCAGCCATGTTGAGTCATATTGGGCATCTCTCTCCAACCTTCAACTTACTGTAAATGAATCCTTTCTGACTTGCCAATATATTGTGGATATTTCTTAACTCTGTGACCCTGCTGAATACACATAAAGCCATCATATTAGCACTGCTATTGACTCCAAAAGAAAAGCTGGGTTTTTGAGTTAGGAGGAGGAGGACACACTCCTCCTAACTCAAAGGAAGATAGGGGAGGACACACTCTTACTAAGTCAGTGGCATACATATCTAAATTGTTAAGTACTACATTTATCAATGGATTAGAAGGGATTGGCTTTCTAATTCTGAGACACAGGAATAATACAGGTGCCTAATGATTAAGGGCTCTGGTAAATCCAACCTCCTAAGAGGCATTAATATTCTAAGGAAAGAGCAAAGACTAGCAAATTGGATGGGCTAGGGGGTCCCGTCTGGGCTCTTGCATTTACTAGCTGTGAAAACTAGGCAAGCTGATTAACCTCTCTAAGCCTTCATTTTTTTGTCTTTAAAATGAGGCTGCTAATATCTACTATCCATGGTTGTTGTGAAGAATAAATGAAATAATATGTAAAAGGATTGTGATTATGAGTGTTTAATAAATACTACTACTTCTATTATTACTGATATCAGGATACACTAGAGCCTGGTTCTTATATCAACACATTCAGAAGCAGTACTAAAATAATTACTGAAGAGAAAATCAGCAGGTCTCGGGCTGAAAAAAGCAGTTTAATAGACAACAGGGAGTCATCAGAGTAGGTTTTACATACAGTAGGTAAACATCTTAGGAAATAAAAGATCTAGTTTTTCATGATTTGGCTTTAGTAAGAAAGTGCCCATTCTGAATACCTTCCCCAATAAGGTGTGTTAATCATAGACTCATATTTATATCTAGATGGAGGGAGAAATAGCTATAAATATAGATATATGAAGAGTGACATATTCCAATACTGACCAGTAGTTATAAGCTAATTTCTAAAACTATAAATATATTAAAAATAAAATATAATCACCCCAAATAGAACTGCTCCAGTCATTCTAGGAATAACATGTTAGGAAAATCAAAACATTTTGTTCTTTTCATGTCATCATTATATATGTTATTATGACTTGAAGGCTCATACATTGCCATTGTCTCAGAATAAATCTAAGTTAGCTAATACTAGATAACGATAACTAAGATTTATTCAGGTAAGCTTAATGTATGCCAGACACTCACTTCACTAAGTATGATAATGGATTATTTCACTGACTCTTTCCCATGAAATCTGGGAGGTGGTGCTTCTGTTTTTCTCTTTTTTTAGGTAATAAAACTCAGGCTTAGAAAAATTAAGAATAGTATTCAAAGAATGGGGGAAAATACTTGTGGATCATTTATCTAATAACATTCTCATATCTAGAATATATAAAGAAGCCTGGAAATTCAACAATAAAATGATAGGTAACTCAATTAAAGAATGGGCAAAAATCTGAATAGACATTTTTCCAAGGAAGATGTACAAATGGCCAATAGCAGTTGAAAAGATAATCAATATTATTAGCTATCAGACATAAACTGGAAACAACCTAAATGTCTATCAACTAATGAATGGATAAGTAACAGGTTGTCTCTTCATAAAATGGAATATTATTCAGCCATAAAAAAACTGAAGTACTGAGCCACACTACAGCATAGATGAACCTTATGCTAAGGGAAAGAAGCCAGGCACAAAATGCCACATATTGAATTATTCCATTCATATTAAATATCTAAAATAGGCAAATGTATAGAGATAGAATGTAGATTTCTAGTTACCAGGGGCTGGGGTGAGGGAGAATGGGGAGTAACTGCTAATGGTACAGGGATTCTCAGGGTGATATAAATGTTATGGAATTAGATAGTATGGTTGTACAACTCTGTGACTACTAAAAGCCATTGAATTGTACACTTCAAAAGGGTGAATTTTATGGTATATGAAGCTCAATAAACCTACTAATTTTTTAAAAGGCACACAGTTAGCTAAGTGGGGGAGGGAGAGCTGGGATGACAGTCCACACTAGCCTGATGCCAAAGCCTCTGTCCTTAACCACAACCTGTATGACAGGTTGACAGAAGGTCTCAGAGGCATTCCTACTCACATCTATGGAGAAAAATGCTGAGAGAAAAATAACCATTTTCCTCCCACATAATCTCTTTTTTCCTCCATTTTTCTTATGTTAAAACTATAAGTGATATAGCCAGCAGAAGTTTCACCAAGGGAAAGGGGCTCTGTCTTTACTGGGAGACACAAAGCATTACATTAAAGAGACAGCTATCTGGATGGGGGAGGGACCAAGCCAAGAAGGCTTCAGAAAAGATGCTCTAACCTCTCCTTGACTTCAGAATTTCCAAACTGAAGCCTAGTAAAGAAAGGAACCCATCTATGCAGAGGTCCCATTTCAACAGAACAAATCACCTGTCCTTCATCTAATATATAAAGAGCCAGGGGCCATCATATTTGAAACAACCGAATGGACAACCGAACAGGTTGAGTGTGGCGACCATGCCAGCAGGGGGGTTAGTGAGGGACGACCAAATGATTGAGCAGCAGGCTGTGTGGGATGACCAGGCCAGCAGGGGGGTTAGTGAGGGATGACCAAACGACCAAACAGCAGGCTGCCTCGGGCAACCAGGTTGGCGGGGGTGGGGGGGACAGTGAGGGGCAACCAGGCCAACGGGGGGGGGCAGTTGGGGGCGACCAGGCCAGCAGGGGGGAAGTCGGGGGCAAACAGGTCAACGGGGGGGTAGTTGGGGGCAACCAGGCTAGCAGAGGGGGCAGTTAGGGGTGATCAGGCAGACAGGCAGATGAGCAGTTAGGAGCCAGCAGTCCCAGATTGTGAGAGGGATGTCTGACTGCCGATTTAGGCCTGAAACCAGCAGTCGGACATCCCCTGAGGGGTCCTAGATTAGAGAGGGTGCAGGCTGGGCTGAGGGGACCACCTCCCCCCCCACCCATGAACGACTTTCGTGCACTGGGCCTTTAGTATCATCTAATATCCACAGGCAGACTTGTTTAATGTGGGTTGAAAATTTGAATGAGTTGATCTAAGCAGAGGTCAGGACTGATGGAAGGAGTCTCATATTTTAGCAGTTAAAGGAGGAGCTGGGGTGAGGATGAAGATTTGGTCATTTTATGCAGCAATTCATTAAACACAGGTAAAGTGGGACTCTGCAACTCCTTTTCCCTATTTTGAGGTAGGGAAAAAGAGTTAGTTCTTGCTGATCTGATGTGAAGACTGCCCAGGATGATAGTGGTTTCTCCTCTGGTGAGTCTGTGCCTAGCCTGGTGCTCCAGCAGGTAATTGACTTTCCAAACTCTGACACATGGGATTATGCAGGCTGGTTCCTATCAGGGCTTAGCGCTAGTGTGCAGCTTCCGTGGTAATGCAAATGTTACATCACAAACCCAATTTAGATTAGAGTTCCCTTGAGATGAGAAATAATTTTCCTTTAATCTTCTTCTGGTTGTCTATCTTCTAACCTTCAGTCTTAGATATGATACTATAAAAACTGCCCATATGGCTCCTTTTCACATAGAGAGAATTCCCATGCACATATCTACTACTGGGAACACTCTGTTTCTAATCATCAGCATTAAGAACTTGACACAGACCTTGAATTCAACACAGATCTAGCCACCTGCTCACCTTCCATTCTCAGACCTGGCCAAGGAAACCATTCAGGGCTTCTTCAGGGAAGACACCTGTCCCTGGGGCTACCACACTAGCCAGGGGCTAGATTCAAGTGTGGAATATTTGGCTGCCCCCTTGGCTTTTGGACTACAAAGTAATATGTGTTACCCCCTTTCATTCTTCCTGCCTTTTGTTATGTTTAATCGTCCACCCATCAGGGCCAAATTGCCTTGTAAACTGTCTGCAAAGCTTGCATCTGACAGAGATAGCTGCTATTGTTAATAGGAGCCTTCACTTCAGCCCATTTAGCTTGACTCAGTTTGACAGCTTCACAATAGCCACTTTCCCTCCAAATAAAACTATGATTTAGTGGAGAGAGAATGTGGGACAACAGCCTGATCTTTCTCTAGTCTCCAGCGGGTTCTCTTGGCATAAAGTCTCATTGCAAAGCCAAAGAATAAACTACCACAGGAAAATACCAGTCAGGAGCTGGGATTGGTTAAAGACACTAGGAAAATCCACTATCCATGGCACAGACCTCCTTACAAAGAAGGTGGGGGCTACTTCCTACAAATGTTCTGTCCCCACAGGAAAAAGTTAATCTGCTTTTTATATTTTTATTAATTTACCAATTGCTCAAGTAGTCACTGAGAAGGTTTTCCTTAACTTGGTAATTGCAGTAGCAATGTTATTAGGAAATTACTGCTTGCAGATGCCTCCTGAGTCAGCTTCCTAAATCCATGTCATCCAGAGAGGGAAGAGGAAAAAAGAGCTCAAAGGTTATTTACCTGCGGGAGTGATTTCACACCCCAAATTCCCACTGTCTGGGATGGGGAAGAACTGAACAACTCCATTACTACTGTCATCCGAGGGATAACTTTCAACAAAGGTCATTAGAATTGTTGCTATTCAGAAAAGGCAAATTCAAGAAATGGGCTTGTTAGAGGTTGAATTCTGCCACCTCCCACTCCACCCCAATCATGTCTAAAGAAGTACTAAACCTCAGTACCTAAGAATATGACTTGATTTGGAAATACAATCTTTACAGAGGTAATCAAGTTAAAGTGAGGTCATTAGGGTAGGCCCTAATCCAATACCACTGGTGTCCTTTTGAGGAGGGGAAATTTATACAAAGAGACAGATATAGAGGGAAGATAATGTGAAAAGACACAGGGAGACTGCAGCCATCTACAAGCCAAGGTGAGAGGCTTGAAAAAGATTCTTCCCTCATAGCCCTTAGAAGGAAGCAACCTGTAGACCCCTTGGTCTTAGATACTGCATAGGTCATCTATGTGCATACCTTTGCTGATCTTAAATGATATTCTAATTGTGTTATTCAGGGATGGATTTTATTCTGTTCAATTAAATTTTGCTTTTCTGAAAATTGCTCAGTAACTGAAAGACCCTGCTTTGGTAGAAAGCTACCTGGCTCTACAAACCTGAAGTCCTGGAGTGGAAAGCCTTCCTACATCCCCATTACTAGACTCGTGCACCAGCCCTTTAGCTCCCATGGGTCCTCCTCCAGGGCCCTCCAGATGGGCTCTTCTCCTGAGAACTGCCTTTGGCAGAAATAGAGCTGCCTTGCTTGCTCTTGGGTAGAAAGCCCTAATGACTGACTGACAGGGACAAAAAGGATCAGGCTGAAGCCAGGCTCCAGTTGAGACCACTGACTTGCTTGGCTGTCTTTCCCTGCCCTATCCTGCTCTCTTCACTTCCCTAATGGTTTCTCCTTTAAAACACATTCTCAGGAATCTGACCACCCCAACTCAACTCCACATATGATTTCTCACACACATGGGCCTTGTGGTTGGGAATTCTTTGGGTCTATTTTGTTTTGGAGCTCTAATCCTGTAGTCTTCCTGGGAGAAAATAAGGGCTTAATCTATGTTTAATACCTCTAGCTCTTCAGAAATGTACACCATCATGCTATAATATAAAAAAAAAAACCCAGTCATGTTACTAAAACAAAAACAAAAACACAACAACAAAAAACAACAACAACAAAGGGTTTTAATCCATTCCATGAGTTCCTTATTAGCACTAAATTGAATAAATGCAAAAATAATTACTTTTGCATAATTCTCAAGCTTGTGATTATAGAACAGAGAGCACTTGTAGATTCTTAAAGCATATTTCCATATAGCTTTGCTTAATATTTATTAGAATGCAGCAAGAAGTTTCCTTCTTCAAGACACACTAACTCTCTAACATCACTTGTTTTAGCAATAATTTATCTATCTTATGAGGCTGATGGGCCTTCCCATTTTACAGATGGAAGTGATTAGAAACAGTGCATTAAAAAGATGTGTTGCATGGCACATTGTAGGGATCTGTGCCAGTACCAAATTTTATCTATGTTTTATACTAGCATGAATATCTACAATATGCTGAGATTGTTTTTCTCTTCCTTACTATTGTGTTTTTCCCTTTTGCTTCTGCTTCTTCAAGCAGGGACAAACAAACCAACAAAAAAGCTCCTGTCACTCTACCATATTGATTGTTTCCTACTAATTATACTTTATTTAATTAAAAATAAAAACAAAGGTATATCACAGGCAAAGAATCTTACTAAGTTTGAAAGCTTAGAAATGTGAAGTCTCTGTTTGGGGGCACAAATAATCCTTGAAGGCTAAGAGCATAAGCTTACCTACAGTGCCTTCCCCTTGTCCTATAAAGAACAACTCTGGGAGTCTGGGGGCGGGGCTTGCCATTGAAATAACCTTGTCAATCACTCCCTGCCAACAAGAGTGCTAATTAGTGCCAATTAAAAGCCTCCTTTTTTGTCTGTGGAACATCTTTCCATAGGCATTGAACTCAAACCCCCAACTCATTTTATCAAGGCCAAAAAATATTGGACAACCATTTATTTTGGTCCCTGCTAGCCCAGTTTGATCTAAAAGTCATAAGAAGTTCTGAAAAAAAACTGCTCGTAGCTTCAGCTACTAGATCATGCAAACTCTAAACATCATTCATATTTACCTTATTTCAACAAACATATGTCTTCATGAGGTCTAAAATACACTGGTTGCAAAAAGTTAAAACCATAGGATACCCATGCTTCTTGCTTACTGTTATATAATGCACTCTGCCTCATTTTTTTTTAAGTAATATATTTTTACATAGATAAATGGTCTTTGTTTTGCCTGTCTTTTTTAATCCTGGTGGGGTAAAGGCCAGTGTAAAATAATTTATTTTTAATTGAAGCTATTCTGTGTACACAGTGTGTCCATAAAAGTGCCTCCATCATTAGTGTTTGGTGATGCAAATGAAGGTGCCCAGCTGTTTCTTTCTCCCTTCCTAAAGTGCCCTTTCAATCAATGCTTGGGGCAGGAGGAGACCCTTGTGACTCACAGCTTGTTTTATTCTGTGTGGCTATGAGAGGACTTTCATTCATTCCAGGGTAGCTTTACAATGACTTTATCACAGCAGTACCTAGGCTATTTCTTCCTGCTGCAAAGTACATGGTATATTTTCTGAATTCACCTTAGAAAGGAAAGCTGTTCACTTTATCTGACAAAGATTCCTCCTATTCAGGTGTTTCTCTGGGTTCCATTATGAAGCTTTTGTCCTTTCACTTCAAAGTAAACAAACACACTCATTGATCTTTAGAGGACTATCAAATTTTACTGTAAAATCCATTATTGCCATATCATTTTCTTCAGTACCCTAATAATGTTATTTCACATTATTCCATTTGTGACCCACCTAGTGCAGTGAAATGTCATGAGTCTTCTTACAGTAAGTTAAAGTTTCACAAGAAGTAGACAAATAAATTTATTTAAAAGAAGATGGAGCTCTGGCTGCTAACACATTATAAATGGTTCTATTATAGATGTTTGAACTGGGCATACTCAAAATACAGGGACATATTTTATTAGTGTTCAGGCAATTTTTAGGTAACTTTTAACAATGTTTCATTCATCATCAGATGAAATGAGCTTGTCAGAAAAATTACAGTTAATGTTAGTTAATGGTGGCTAAATTCAATGGATTTGTTTCTATTTTGCTTTACTTTTACTGAAAATAATGAAAATATTATATGAACAATCTTTATGTTGCTTGCAAAAAATGTGTCCAGTTACAATGGTAGGTAACATAAAGCTTTTTTTTTCTATTTTTTTTTCTGCTGGATTATCTTTTTTCATTGTTTAAAGTATTACAAATAGTAGTACATATGTCTCCTTTTTTTCCCCATTGACCTTCCCCCAGCCTCCCCCACCCCCCCTCCCGCCACATGCCCTCACCCATCCCCCAGTGTCTTGCGACTATTGGCTATGCTTATATGCATGCATACAAGTCCATTGGTTGATCTCTTACCTACCCCCAACCCTCCCCAGCCTTCCTGCTGTAGTTTGACAGTCTGTTTGATGCTTCTGTCTCTATATCTATTTTTGTTCATCAGTTTATAATGTTTTTTATTATCCCTAAATGAGTGAGATCATGTGGTATTTTTCTGTTACTGACTGGCTTATTTCACTTAGCATAATGCTCTCCAGTTCCATCCATGCTGTTGCAAATGGTAAGACTTCCTTCTTTTTTATAGCAGCATAGTATTCCATTGTGTAGATGTACCACAGTTTTCTAATCATAAAGCTTTAGCTGATTCATAAATCAATCTATGTAAACCTATTAACTTGATGTAGGAAATAATTCTAAAATATATCTCAAGGCAGCAATTTGCTGTATAAAGCCAGATTCATTTGCATAAATCTATACCTGTTTCTATAATACTGAAATGCATGTTGGTGAAAAAGAAATACTATTCAGACTGTTATGTTGGTGGAACTTGGGGGAAAGTCAAACCACTGAGCTCACCTTCAATAGCAATGCTTACCTCTGCAGAAGCAACACTGCTGTCTGTACTAACCACACCATCAATAAGACTCCTAGTGCTCAGAGTCTTTCCACTTTTTTTTGGCTGGTCTGAAGTCACTGAGTTGGATCTCCAACCAGCTGGAGTTAGACATCCTTTTGAAAAACCACATCAGTCACCCATTTGAAGCCAATTCAATCTGTGCTTTCAAGGTAGGCCAACTGGCAGAGTCAAATTCAATCAGTATTCTGCCTACTTCTTTGAGTTAAATATCCCTAATTGGCCATACACCAAATGATGCGGACATGCACAGAGGGCACCGAACTTTAACAAAGGACACACAGTATAACATTAGCAATTCTGAGCTCTTGCTTGAAACTTTTCAATTTATTTCTATCTTGGATTTTATCAGAACTCAACTTCAGTGAAAGAGAAGCAAATAAAGATCTTCTGCCCCAAGGCCAGGGCCACTTGGGGTTGATTTGCCCACAGGACTTTATCTTATGGCAAACATAAGAATCTTCTGACTTCTAAAAATCTAATTTCTACTTCTCTTCTAGATGGAAATAAACATTCCTTCTCACATTGCTACCTAGATGTCCAGCATCATTCCCACCCTACCCCCTCTTTCCCTGTGGACAAAGAAAATACAATAACAGTAAAATAAGGCTCAACTAAGTGAGAAGCATGTGTTCAATAAGATGATTTTACAAGTTGAGAGATTACTGGGCATCTCTATCTACCCTTGATATTTCCTCAAAGAATAACCATAAACCTAGATTGGAAGTTTACTGGTGTGCCTTTACATGCCCTTGAAAGAATAATTGCTATGGCCTGAATGATATTTCCCTTTTTAAAAGATTTTTAATTGATTTTTAAAGAGAGATAAAGGGAGAAGAAGAGAGAGGAAAACATTGTGTGAGAGCAGAATATCAATCAGCTGCCTCCTGCACACCCTCTACCTGGGATCAAGCATGTGGCCTGACCTGGGTTGGATCAAGCAACCCTTGTTGGAAAAGGGTTGCATGGGAGAACTCCTAACCAATTGAGCCACATCAGCCATGGACTTAATGATATTTCAATCTGAGATCCCAAACCTCAGTGAGTAAGAGTCAATCAACCAGATTTTGTAAATTAAATGCAGCTGGATGGTTACTTCCTAGTGAAAGTAATCAAGATAATGCAAATAATTAACTTTTGTACATGGGGACAAACTGTAGTCTAGTTTCATTCTTTTGCATGTGGCATTCCAATTTTCCCAGCATCATTATTGGAGAGGCATTCTTTACTCCACTGTGTGTTTTTTTTTTTCTCAAAAATTATTTGCCCATATGGATGTGGTTTTATTTCTGGGCTCTCAATTCTGTTCCATTGGTCTGTATGTCTGTTTTTCTGCCAATACCATGCTATTTTGATTATTGTTGCTCTGTAGTATAATTTAAAGTTAGGTAATATGATACCTATGACTTTGATTTGTTATTGGTGTTTTGTCTTATCCCCCACCAACCCATCTCAGGATGGCTTTGGGTATTTGGGGTCTTTGTGGTTCCATACAAACCCGATGATTTTTTAAATTCTATTTCTTAAAAAAAATGACATTGGGATTTTGATGGGGTTGCATTTAATATGTACATGTAGTGCATATATACTACAGAATATTACTCAGCCATAAGAAAAAAATGAAATACTTCCATTTGCAACAACATGGATGAACCTTGAGATATATGCTAAGTGAAATAACTCCATTTGCAACAACATGGATGAACCTTGAGATATATGCTAAGTGAAATAACTCAGTCAGGAAGAACTAAGAATCATATAATTTCACTCATATATGGAATATAAAACTGAAACTTATAGACTCAGACAACAGTATGGTGGTTACCAGAGGGAAGAAGTATGGGAGGTAATAGAGGGTAAAGAGGGCCAAATATATGGTGATGGAAGATGATTTGACTTTGGGTGGTGGGCATACAGATCATGTAGCATAGAAATCTACACTTGAAACCTATATAATTAAATGTAACCTTAATAAATTTAAAACACTAAAATAAAAAGATAATGCAAAGAAAAATTTGATGTATAGGCAGTGAGTTTAGCAAGATCTAGGTGTGTGATTTGTAGTCATCTTTTCCTAGCAACTTCCAACTTCAAGTAGGGTGGTCTTACAAACTACCCATTCATACAAGCTTCTCAGCACTTTTTATTTTCATCTTTGTAATTTTTGTGTGGATCATTCTTCTATTGCCAAATTAATTTGTTTAACCTTACTAATAGCTGAGAATCATGATAGTTGCAAAAATGTGTGTCTGAAATACATGTGTAAAATAAGTAGCAATAATGATGCATGAGAAGAAAACTGTGGTACATCTACACGATGGAATACTATGCTGCTGTAAAAAAGAAGGAACTCTTACCATTTGCAACGTCATGGATGGAACTGGAGAGCATTATGCTAAGTGAAATAAGCCAGTCAATGAAGGAAAAATACCACATGATCTCACTCATTCATGGATAATAGAGACCATTATAAACTTTTGAACAATAATAGATACAGAGGCAGAGCTGCCTCAAACAGATTGTCAAACTGCAGCGGGAAGGCCGGGGAGGGTTGGGGGGCAGAAGGGAGGGGGGTAAGAGATCAACTGAAGGACTTGTATGCATGCATATAAGCATAACAAATGGTCATAAGACACTGGGGGGTAGGGGAGGCCAGGGGATTGTCAAGGGTGAGGGGGGAAAAAAAAGGACACATATGTAATACCCTTTGTAATATTTTAAGCAATAAAAAAAAAGTCTGAACTGATAAAAAAAAATCTAAAAGCAGAGGCTTAATCCCAGAAATAAAGTTCAATATTTGAGTTCCATCATATTATAAGGTACCTGTTATAATATACTAGAGGCCCGGTGCATGGATCCGTGCACCAGTGTGGTCCCTTGGCCTGGCCTGCATCCTCTCGCAATCCGGGACACCTCAGAGGATGTCAGAGAGACAGTTTTGGCCCAGTCCCCACACGCCAGGCCAAGAGACCTCACCGGTGCATGAATCCATGCACTGGGCCTGTAGTATGCATGCTAGTATAAAGTCTTTGGTTAATCTCTTCCTGCTCTCCCCGCTCTTCCCTTCCCTCTGAGATTCATCAGCCTGCTCCATGTTTCCATGCCTGTGGTTTCCATTCCTGCGTTGAGCGTCTGCCCCCTAGTGGTCAGTGTATGTCATAGCTACTGGCCAGTCAGTTGGTTGGCAGGTGGGCTGGTTGCTTAGGCTTTTATATATGTACTAGAGGCTCGGTGCACAAAAATTTGTGCACTCGGGGGGGGAGGGGGGGTCTCTCAGCCCAGCCTGTGAACTCTCGCAGTCTGGGACGCCTCAGGAGATAACGACCTGCTGGCATAGGCCTGCTCCCGGGTGGCAGAGGGCAGGCCCAATCCCTAGGTGCAGCCCCTGGTCAGGCTCAGAGCAGGGCTGATTGGGGAGTTGGGGCGCCGCCCCCTGTCATGCACAGAGCAGGGCAGATCAGGAGGTTGTGATGCCACCCTCAGTCACGCTCCAGGTAGGGCCGATTGGGGGGTTGGGGCACCACCCCCGGTCATACTCAAGGCAGGGTCGATGGGGAGGTTGCGGCGCCACCCCCTGTCACACACAGAGCAGGCCCAATCAGGGGGTTGGGGTGCTGTCCCCTATCACTCACAGAGCAGGGCCCATCAGGGGGGTTGGGGCTCCATACCCTGTCACGCACAGAGCAGGGTCGATCAGGGGGTTGAGGAGCTCCCCCCTGTCACTCACAGAGTAGGGCCGATAGGGGAGTTGGAGCACCGCCCCCTGTCACACACAGAGCAGGGTGGATCAGGGGGTTGGGGCGCCACACCCTGTCACACTCAGGGCAGGGCTGATGGGGAGGTTATGGCTCTACCCCGTCACACACAGAGCAGGGGCTGTGGGGGGGGGTGCCACCTTTTATCACCCACAGAGCAGGGCCGATCAGGGGGTTGGGGCGCCGCCACTGTCACACTCAGGGCAGGGCCGATGGGGAGGTTATGGCTCTACCCCGTCACACACAGAGCAGGGCTGGTGGGGGGGGGGGGTTGGGGCGCCGCACCATGTCACACACAGAGCTGCAGGGTGATTAGGGGGTTGGGGAGCTCACCCCTATCAGGCACAGAGCAGGGCTGATCAGGGGATTGGGGCACCTTCCCCGTCACGAACAGAGCAGGGTGGATAGGGAGGTTGTGGCCCAATCCCCTGTCACACACAGAGCCACAGGGCGATCAGGGGGTTTGGGCGCTGCCCCTGTCACGCTGATCCCGGAGCTGGGAGGCAAATTACCCTTTTACTATATAGGATAGAGGCCTGGTGCACAGGTGGGGGCCAGCTGGTTTGCCCTGAAGGGTGTCCTGGATCAGAGTGGGGGTCCCGCTTGGGTGCCTGGCCAGCCTGGGTGAGGGGCTGATGGCTGTTTGCAGCTGGTCATACCCCCTTCAGGGTGGGGGTCCCCACTGGGGTGCCTGGCCAGTCTGGGTGAGGGGCTGAGGGCTGTTTTCAGGCTGGCGGGTGACTGAAGCTCCCAACCACTCCTTTTTGTCTTTTTTTTTTTTATTCTGGGCCAGCTTTAGCTCTGAGGGTTGGCTCCAGCTCTGAGGCCTCGGCTGCTGAAAGCAGGTATCTGGTTTGTTTGGGTTCTATAGTAGAAACACTGTTTCAACTCCAGCTCTGAGATCCCGGCTGGCTCAAAGCAGGTTTCTGGGTTTTTTTTAGCTTCTATATTTGTAACAATGTTTCAAACTGCAAGCTCTGAGGCCGGCAGCAGCAGGCGGGGAACGTTGGCTTCCTCCGTCACTGAAGCAAGCAAGCCTCATGTTCGCTTCAAGCTGCCTGGCTGCTGCCATCTTGGCTGACAGTTAATTTGCATATCGCCCTGATTAGCCGATGGGAAGAGTAGTGGAGTTACGGCTAATTACCATGTTTCTCTTTTATTAGATAGGACTAGAGGCCTGGTGCATGAAATTCATGCATGGGGGTTGTCCCTCAGCCCAGCCTGCACCCTTTCCAATCTGGGACTCCTTGGGAGATGTCTGACTGCTGGTTTAGGCCTGATCCCGCAGTTGGACATCCCTCTCACAATCTGGGACTGCTGGCTCCTAACCGCTCACCTGTCTGCCTGCCTGATCACCCTTAATTGCTCTCCCTGCTTGCCTGATTGCCCCTAACTTCTCTGCCTGCCTGCCTGATCACCCCTCGCTGCTCCCCTGCCAGTCTGATCACTCCTAACTGCTCTCCCCTGCTTGCATGATTACCCCTAACTGTTCTCCCCTGCTGGCCTGATCACCCTAACTGTTCTCTCTGATGGCCTGATTTCCCCTAACTGCCTCTGCCTTGGCCCTGCCACTGTGGCTTTGTCTGGAAGGATGTCCAGAAGATGTCTGGTCTAATTATCATATTACCAATTTATTAGTATAGATACTATAGATTCCAAATACAATCACTGAACCATTTTTTTCTCTCTCTACAAATTTTACATAATGCATATTACTATTATGAGTATTAGTATATATCAGGAAAAAATACAAAGAACAATATGTAATTGGTAAAGGCAGAAAGAGTAAACTAATCAGAACTTATCTCTGCTACCCATTAATATTTTGAGTACTTTTATGTCCTATCAAGCTTCAGATGTGAATGAGATACGACATAATAAAAATTATATATTACTTGTATGTTACAGGGATTATTTTAAAATAGGTTCATAACTGTTTAGTCAATAAAGTAATTTAAAATGATAATTAAATGGAGTACTGTGTACATGGAAAAAATCTTTGTTTTAAGTGTGTAGATCAGAAATTCCAGTGTAGGGTCTTATACAAGCTTAACTATATACTAAGTGCTTTTAATAATAGGAGATCTTTTATCAAATTATTTCTAAAATGGACACATTCTTGGCTTTGAATATATGACTTGGCTGTTTAGGAGGGAATATATCAGCCTAGTAGCACACAGAAAACCAGGGCAAAATGGGATATTCTTTCCTTTAGACTCTGGATTGTGTGTAATGCAACCTCCCTCCCAAAGTGTTTTTCTCAATCTAATGTTATGCAAGATTGCAGTCTAAACACATATTCACAAAAAGGAAAGGTGGAGGACAGTCCAGAGCTGCCAGCTGGGAGACACAGTTTGAAATGTACAATCCACATACTTTGATTTGAGAGTTGACTTCATTACTACATTTTCAATAATGCCAGCATTCTGAATGGTCTCAAAAACCACCAGGATAATAGAACTATTATCTCTCTTGGCAATATCTAATAAAAAGCTCTTAAGCATATTCAGTCCCTGGGTTTATAAAACATGGTAGTAAATTATCTCTCATGAATGTTCAGCGAGTATACAACATTTATTTCTCTATTCAGTCAGCTTTTCTCCCCACAATGAGGGAAGACAATTTGTGGGTGTAGTCAACCACCCAGGAGACAACTTACAGTTGCAGGTAGTCTGGGAAGAAAAAAAACTAACAAAAGGCTATTCACAGAAGAAATTTCAGGGTGAAAGTTGATGGGAGTTGAGAACACCTTCCATATTGTTAATACAAAAATTAAGTCTCCACTCGTTTTGAATAAAAATTGGAATTTCACTAAGTTGCCTAAAAGGGACATTTGACTTAAGACATACTTTCTCAGCTGGTGGGGCAACTAGAGGAAAAGTGTAGTGAGGGTAGCAAGATAAAAAGTAATGAGCATTTCTACTCCAGGTAAATACTGAAATTGAGTCTACATACAAGGGCAGACAAAAGTAGGTTTACAGTTGTGAGTATGTGAAACACAGTCTATTATTGTAATATTTATTAATTGTTGTAATTATTATTATTATTAACCTACTTTAGTCCACCCCTGTATGCATGGAGAACTCTGTAATGACTTAGTTATCCAGATCTCCATGGCCTGAAATTTCCCACAATGTTAGGAGGGAATTCTGGGGAAAAAATTCTAACGCCAACTTAGTTTTGGAAACAATTCCTATTCTAACTCCTCCTGTAGAAAAACAGTGAGTATTAGCATATTAAAGGCTCACAAAATTACTACAATAAAAAAATTAGTTTCTTTTAACCCACTGGTTCCCAAATACATTGGATTATAAATGTCCTTTTTGTTCTGAATAACAGTATTTATTCTGTGGTAAATATTTTAGTAATACTTTAGAGAACTTAGAAAAGGTGAAATCTAGATTATTTCATATCTAAAATAATTTTGCCTTACACATCCACATAATTGACAGAAAAGAGGTTATTTTCTTTCCCTATGAATATATTTGCCTCAAATATTGACATCATTTGCATGGCATAAATAAAACCATACAGCCAAAGTTTCCAAGGATATTTTTGACACTAATAATAAATCTTTTTAAAGTTCAGTAAAACCCTGATTTTCAATTGGGAGGTAAGAGTCAATATACTGATAATTTCAAAATAATCATCCAGAGCCACATTTTTGACTCTCTTGCCAACCGGCCTGGTGGTCACAATGGAATATAGAAATTGACCTTTTCTTTTTAAAGTTTAGAAGCATAACATGTTCTTGAAAATTATCTGAGATGATTACATTAAAAATATTTGAGCTTGGCAAATGTGGCTCAGTGGTTGAGCATCGATGTATAAACCAAGAGGTTGCCAGTTTGATTCCTGGTCAGGGCATATGTTCAGATTGCGAGCTTGATCCCCAGTGGGAAGTATGCAAGAGGCAGCCAGTTGATGTTCTCTTCCATCAATATTTCTGTTTGTCTATCCCTCTCCCTTCCTCTCTCTCTAAAATCAATAAAAGCATATTTAAAAATATATATCTGAAATAAATTTTCTACAAATAACAGACCCAGGATTTACCCTGTATAATCAAGCTCAGAAAAACCTTTGATATACTGTTCAAGCTCAATTCCATATGGAAGTTCAAACTTTGTTTAGCCAAGTTATTTGGGGGCTTACTTAAATGCTTGTATTTATTTCTAGGGCTGTTTATTTTCATATAGAGGAAACGAGTTCCCTAAAGAAAGCATCATATAAGAATTGATATGCACATTAACAGCCAATCTCTGTATTGCTGTAAATGTCCCTGCGTGGTTTGACCCTCTCTCCAAAAAAGACTAAATACCTTTACTTTAAAAAGCGAAGCCATCCAGCACCTTATTGAAAACATCCCAGTGAAAGCAGGGAGGTGTGTCTTCTGCACTCCAGACATCCTTACACGTCCTGGGTGCACAGATTTCAAATGATGTTGCATAGCTCAGCCCTGGCTCCCTTTTCAAAGGCATTTTACTATATTTGAAATGATAATTCCAAGGTAACCTTTCCACACAGGGTTCTTTAAAAAATTCATGTTTTGAGAGATGTTATGCCACGTTTTTAGTTACTGATCTGTCCAATTCATGTTGGGTGTGAATATTCTGCACACCAAAGATTACATTCTATTTCAAATGTTAAGTCATGAAATCTGCTCTAATATTCTCACTAATTTGTTTCTAGATTTTCAGCTCATGGAATGGGGGGAAAGGGATTGAAGAATTAGGTTCCCATGAGAACAAGAATAAGGTTGTATATGATTGCTGCTAAAATATGGCATTTCACTAATTATGAATGAACATTATGGAACAACTTCTGAGGCAGCCTGCAGCATCTCTATCTCTACTTGTGTTAGCAAAAATTATTGGACTATAAATAATTAATATTAATGATGAGCAAACTCTTGCCATGGACTCCAATTTTTTTAAAAAAATATCTTTTATGCTATACAAGTAAGCATCACTTTGCACAATAGATTTGTTTCTGGAAAGTGCATGTAAATTGATGTTTTGAAAATCAAACCATATTATAAATGCATGAGATGAGCTTCTTATTTAGAGGAAAACTCAGTGAATAATTTTCAAAGTGAAGGATTCTTTTTAAGAGTGAAAAATTACCTTTTATTCTGTTTGGAAATATATGCTAGAATTTTTGTGACAGGTTTGTTTCAAGTGAGAAAAACCATCTCTGTATGTCTTCTTTTTCTCTTCCATGTAAATTGTGAGATATAATCATCCAGTGATAACTATCAAGCAGCCAAATTACACTACAATGGAGTGGGCATGTGAGTGGTCATTTTCTCAGTTTTTTCATTATGAGAGACTGTCATGATTCATCTGCTTTGTCCCTTGCCTTCTTTTGAGAAGAAGGGGCTATTGAAATTCAATTTATGATAAACATTGTCTTGAAACCTTTCTATATATGCACATTTTACATTATTGGAATTAAGCTAAGAAAAAGGTTTTACACTATAGTTTCAAGTGTGGGGAATTGTTTAATGGCTTCAAACTGGAAATGGTTTGACATGGCCTGATGTGGACAATGAACTGTCTCATTATATATCACCAAAATTTTTAATACAGAGTTAAAAGACAACAAATATTAATTTAAACATATATTTTAAAGTCAAGTTACTTTAATCCATATCTAAAAGTTTTAGCAAGAGCAATAGAAGGATGCATGTTTAGGAATACTTCTTATTATTCTAAAATTTTGGAAAAGTATTTCTAGGAGTTTTACATAAAACTTTATGTATAGAATGGTGTTTGAGAGAATTGCTCTCCCACAGAGGTGGTATCTTAACCAGGATAATTCATGCTGTCTAGAGAACGATCACTTTCCAGAACACATTTACTTGTACTGATATATTAATTTACCTAAGTTTTAGGTTCTTTTAATAATAAAGGTGCCATTAACAAATACAATGGATTTCAAATTCTAAATTATATAAAATATTGGAAAGATTTAATTGAACCTCTTTGATTCTATTTTTAGTTAATTCATATCACATTCAGAATCAACTTGCTAAAGGTCTTTGCTCATAATTATCTTCTAAAACTGTTTTAAACTTTCTTTTGATATATCACTTACCTAAATTCCTTACAGTGTATTTTTCCTAGCAAGGGAAGGAAAAATATTAGTCTATTTGGTCTGAAACAGATATTCTAAAAACACACATAAATATATTTAAGAGTGCATATCTACTTTATGGCAATGCTCTCTTAACTTAGTGCTTAGGAGTAAAGGAAAATGGCACCTCAGTGGATTATTTTTCATAGTTCATTCAGCACTGTGTTTACTAAGACACTCTTACGACTACATGCTCATACTTATATTTTGATATCCAGTATGTTCTACAATAGCCTGTCTTCTGAAATTTCATTCTTATTTTTAAAACCTATTTAAATGTTATTTTAATCCCAGAAAAAAAAAATCAAGGGATTCATAGTCAAGCCTGATCATAATTAAAGGCAGTCTGAAATGCATTATTAGACAAAGGAAATAGAAGCAGATATGCAGTATCAAAAATGATTTGCCTAGGCAAGGGAGTAAAGTGTTTATTTCACAGAAGGGTGGGGCTAGTTCCTGACATTTTATTCACATATTCACTTATTCAGATGAATTCTCTTTTGTGCATGCACAAAAATGGGAATTTAGAAAAGGATTCTGTTCCACCTGATTAGAAAACTGATAATGTGCTTGTTATAATATTTCAGAAGCAGTTATTCATGTGTGTGTGTATACCAAAGCAATCCACAGTTATAACTCAGGAAATTACTCGAGTGGTGATTTTACAAAAGGTGAGAGGCTATCCTGGGAATTAGGGCAGATAATATCCTTTGGTCAAGTTTTGGTCTTCTGTTATCTCTGAGGAGGTGTTATTTCACAAGACAATTGAGTCTGGTAGATTCTAGGGTTGGATATTCCACAGGTTTGTAGAAAATCCAGGTTCAGGGGTTTTAACTGGAGTCAGCCAGACACAGGTTCAAGACATGAACCCAGTGAATGCAGAGTGGTACAACCACTGTGGAAACAGTACAAAGTTTCCTCAAAAAAATTAAAAATGGAGCTGCCATATGACCAAGGATTCCACTTCTGGGAGTATATCCAAAGAAACCGGAAACACTAATTCAAAAGAATATATGTGCCACTATGTTCGTTGCAGCATTATGTACAATAGTCAAGATTTGGAAGCAGCCCAAGTGCCCATTAGTAGATGAGTGGATTAAAAAACAGTTGTATATTTACACATTTGAATTTTATGCAGCTGTAGAAAAGAAGGAAATCTTACCTTTCACAATAGTGTGGATGGATGTGGAGAGCATTATGCTAAGTGAAATGAGCCAGTCAGAGAAAGACAAATGCCATATGATTTCACTTACATATGAAATCTAAATAACAAAATGAACAAAATAGAAACAGATTCATAGACACAGAACACAGACTGAGAACTGTCAGCGGGGAAGGGGGTTGGGGGCTGGCTGTAAAAGGTTGAAGGGATTAAGAAAAAAATAAACAACTGGTAGGCACAGGGAACAGTACAGTGATTGCAAGAGGAAAAGGGGTTGGGATGAGATAGAAAGGGGTAAAGTGGAGAAAATGGGATAGAAAGAGACGACTTAGGATGGTGAACACACAATACAACATACAGATGATGTATTATAGAATTGTACACTTGAAACCTATATGATTTTTATTAATCAACACCACCCAAATGAATTAAATAAAAATTTAAAAAAAACACAGAAAGATAAAATAAAATTGGTTTGAGGCTAAACAAGGTCATTTGCATTTCCATATAAATTAAAAAATATGTCTGTAAATTTCTACAAGAAACCCTAATGGAAATTTTACTAGGCTTGCACTGAATCTGTAAATTTGGGGAGAATTGAGAACTTAACCATATACAATCATTTAATGCATGAGTATAATATCTCCATTTATTTAGGTACTAGAGGCCTAAGCCAGCAGTCAGACATCCCTCTCACAGTCTGGGGCTCTCGCAGTCCAGGACCCCTCACTCCTAACTGCCTGGTTGCAGCGGATGCAGGAGAGGCTGCCGCCACTGCCACTGCGCTCACCAGCTATGATCCCGGCTTCTGGCTGAGCGGTGCTTCCCCTGTGGGTGTGCATTGACCACCACAGGGCAGCTCCTGAGTTGAGCATCTACCCACTGGTGATCAGTGCACATCATGGTGACTGGTCATTCCACCATTCTGTCAATTTGCATATTAGGCTTTTATTATATACTAGAGGCCAGGTGCACGAAATTTGTGCACTGGGGGGTTGTCCCTCATCTTGTGTAAGGACCCTCTCCAATCTGGGACCCCTTGGGAGATTGGGCTTTAATGGGCAGTCAGACATCCCTCTCACAATCCGGGACTGCTGGATCCCAACCGCTCGCCTGCCTGCCTGCCTGATTGCCCTTAACCACTTCTGCATGCCAGCCTGATCACCCCCTAACCACTCCCCTGACAGCCTTATCGATGCCTAACTGTTCCCCTGCCAGCACGATCACCACAAACTGCCCTCCCCTGCCTGCCCAGTCACCCCCAACTGCCCTCTCCTGCCAGCCTGGTTGCCCCTAACTGCCCTCCCCTCCTGGCCTGGTCACTCTTAACAGCCCTCCCGTGCAGACCTGGTCTCCCTCAACTGCTCTCCCTCCCCTGCTGGCCTGGTCTCCCACAACTGCTCTCCCCTGCTGGCCATCTTATGGCGGCCATCTTGTGACCACATGGGGGTGGCCATCTTGTGTGAGGATGTGACAGTAAATTTGCATATTACCTCTTTATTATATAAGATTAGAGGCCTGATGCATGAAATTTATGCAAGAGTAGGCCTTCCTTCCCCTGACTGCTGGCACCAGCTTCCTTCTGGCACCTGGGATCCAGGCTTCCCTCCGGCCAATGGCAGGCACCTGGGGCCCGGGCTTCCCTCCAGCCACCAACAGGCACCCAGGACCTGGGCTTTCATTGCAGCCCAGGCTTTGTCCAGAAGGTCGTCTGGTCTAATTAGCATATTATGCTTTTATTATTATAGAGGATTTTTCAATTTTTTAGCCCTGTTTTATAGTTGACCATATTTTATTAAATTTACTCTTAGGTATTTTATGTTTTTGGATGCTATTGTAAATAGAATTTTAATTTCCAATTGTTTGTTGCTTATAGCTAGCATAGAAATACAATTGATTTTTATATGTTGATCTTGTATCCTGTGACTTTGCTGAAGTCACTTCGTTCTGGTGGTTTTGGTGTGGATATTATAGGCTTATGAATGTTCCTTTTGTTTGCAAATGGAGGTAGTTATTTCTTCCTTTATACCCCCTTCCCCCAAAAATGACATGAACCCACTGTTATTGGTTGTGAGAACATAGTTTCAGTTCATGAACCTCAGATCCTCCTATGTAAAATGTTGGTAATTGTAGTGCCTACATCGCATTGGTTTGTGAATATTCAATTACCTAGTGGATATAAAACACTCAGCATAGTGCCTGGCACTTAATAAGTCCTATATTTTAATTTTTTTAAAAAAATCATATAATTAAAAGTGCAATTGTGGTTATGATAAGATGTTGTGATGAACTCCAAGAAGGAGCACGACAATGTGCCTAGTACCAAAAGTATATGCATTTAAGACATTTTACCAATTCTTCATTTTTATACTTGGGGGCTGGGGTAGGTGGATCAACAGAGGATATGTCCAATGTATACCACATTTGGTAGTTCTAAAGAGGTCTTGCTCCAATTGGGAACATCTGGGACAAATCAAGGAATGGAGTAAAAGGCTTCCCAAGTGGCTGAAAATTAGAATATAGTGCAAATGTCTCTGACTCAGAGCACTCAGTAATAATGACAGTAATAATAATAAGTATAACAACAGTTAATGTCTATTAAGAACTTCCTATGTACCAAGAACTGTGATAAGCACTTTAATCATTTTGTCCTATTATTTAGGTGCTATTACTACTCACACTATACAGATGAGGAAATTGAGTGACACAGAGTTTTAGTAACTTGCCCAAGATCACATGACTAAATGATAATGGAGCTGGGATTTGAACCCAGGCAACCTAGTCCAGTTCAATTTCTATATTATATTGCTTTCCATGATTAAATTGCACACAGACTTACATGTGCCTATGCACACACATATGCACACTCTCATATTTATATTTCTTCTTATGATACTACCTTTTCAATATGGTTTGAGGAATGTAAGAATAAATCAAAATGTGAATATTAATTCAGAATGATTGATACCTTCTAGATTCTTCTTTCACTGCCTATCATTTACTCAATAATGTTGTTTTCTGGTTTGCCTAGGTTATATCCCAGAGGTATCTTCTTTGAGTGTTTTTGCATCTTTACTGTGCATCTTGGCTTTCTGACACACTGAATAGCACAGTTCTTTCTGAATAGTATAGATTGAGTTGAAGTTGATTTAAATTTCATGCAGAAAACAGCTTTGCTTCAAACCACAGCCATTTTCATGTTTTAAAAATATGCATCAAGATATGAACTTTTTATGCCCTACCTCCAGCAGACACACAAACTCTTTCTAGTAGACCAAAAGGCAGATAATTTCAATTAAGAGGCTGTCCCTGACAATTGTAAGCAACCTTTCTTCAATTTTTATGGTAGCAATGCACTTTCAAATTTCTTACTGATTGCCAGGATCTAAGTATAGTTACCACAGCAGCAACCTGGCAGTTTAATCCAGTAGTAAAGGTTAAAACAGGTCACTAGTTTTATGCCCTCTTCAATCTCAGAATAAGCACCCACAAAAAAGCATGAAGATAAGGGGTGGTCCTAATCCAAATTTCATCTCTAATTGATATTATAAAAGCTATGTGATTTTTTTAAGTTTACAAATTCTTCTACAAATGTTCAAACTATCACTAAATAAAATGATACCTTGGTGTGAGTAGGTGGGTCATAAAATGTACTCACTCTTCTCAACATGTTGAAATATATGTGCTAGAAATATCTAATCGAACTGGGAGAGGAATGGTACACATAATGATTGATTTTAAGTCAATTCTTCTCTGTCAGCATTGGGAATTAATCCTTTGATTCAAACCACATCAACACAACACTTGAGAAGTAATGGTGGATATTTTCAAAAAGAAAACTACACTCAAGAGACTTGGGACTGAACCTTGCTGCACTATGCATTCTGTGATCTTGGGCACCTCACTTAAGCCATCTGAGCATGACTTCCCTCACTTCTATAATGGGGAGTGAAGTAATGCAAATAATTGAATGCAATGTCCATGCAGGAGCTCATTCAATGTCATCAGAATTCACTGAGGAGTCTGAGTAATATTGCATGTCCATTTTATATATGATAGAATAAAGGCTCAGATAGTACCACATGACTTCATCAAGTCACAAGACAGGAAGTGAAATAATTAGGATTTGAGCCACCCAGAAGTGGAGACATGGAAGCTTAGGTCTTTCTGGGACAATAACTATCTCCTTTTTCTCCTGGCTACCAGGATTAATTAAAGACCAAATGTAACAAATGTAAGAATTTGTGGAAATGGAAAATGTCCTATAATTTGAAAGTATTATTATTATCAGTGTTTCCTCTGTTCTCAGCAATAATTGTTCAATTGTAACATTGTATAGGTGTGGCATATACAGTATAAGAAATAAAAGTTTGGCTGGTGAGAACACAGGCTGGTGCAACCACTGTGGAAAACAGTATGAATCGCCTCAAAAAATTAAAAATGGAACTTCCACTTGACCCAGTAATCCCAATTCTAGGAATATATCCCAAGAAAACAGAAACACCAATTAGAAAGGATATATGTACTCCTACATTCATAACAGCACAATTTACAATAGCTAATATTTGTAAACAGCCTAAGTGCCCATCAGCAGATGAGTGGTTTAGAAAACTGTGGTACATCTACACAATGGAATACTATGCTGCTGTAAAAAAGGAGGAACTTTTACCATTTGCAACAGCATGGATGGAACTGGAGAGCATTATGCTAAGTAAAATAAGCCAGTCAGAGAAAGATAAATATCACATGATCTCACTCATTTGCGGAATATATGAACAACATAAACTGATGAACAAAATAGAACTAGAGTCATAGAAGCATCGAATAGACTGTCCAACCTATGAGGAAAGGTGGGGGGTGAGGGTGTAAGAGATCAACCAAAGACTTGTATGCATGCATATTAGCATAACCAATGGACTCAGGGGTGGGCAAACTTTTTGACTCGAGGGCCACAATAGGTCCTTAAACTGGACCGGAGGGCCGGAACAAAAGCATGGATGGAGTGTTTGTGTGAACTAATATAAATTCAAAGTAAACATCATTACATAAAAGGGTACGGTCTTTTTTTTTTTTTTAGTTTTATTCATTTCAAACGGGCCGGATCCGGCCCATGGGCCGTAGTTTGCCCACGGCTGAATAGTGTGTGTGTGTGTGTGTGGGGGGGGTGTTGAGGGCACGTGCTGGGGGTGAGGGTGGCCAGGGAGAGGTCAATGGGGGGGGGGGAGGAGACTTAATGTAATACTTTAACCAATAAAGAATTTAAATTAAAAAAATAAAAGAAATAAAAGTTTGAGTTTTGTAATCTAAAAATCCTAAAGTAAAATTCCAGCTCTTTCACTAAGTATGTGATCTTGAGCAAGTCATTGAACTGCTCTGAGATTAAATTTCCATCTCAAAATTAGTTTAATCTTACAGGGGTATTATGAGGATGAAAGATGATGAAATGTCTGTTCGATGCTTCTTTGCCTCTATCTATTTTTTTTAACAGTCTGTCAAACTACAGAGGGAAGGTAGGAGAGGTTTGAGGGGCTAAGAGATCAATCAAAGGACTTGTATGCATTCATATAAGCACAACCAACAGACGCAAGACACTGCGGGGGGGGGGGTGAGGGCAAGTGCTGGGGGGTAGAGGTGGCCGGAGGGAGGTCAATGGGGAAAAAAAGGATATGTACTACTATTTGTAATACCTTAAACAATAAATAAAATAAAATAAGAAATAAAAAAAGAAAGATGATGAAATGATTGACCCAGAGAAATGGCACTGTGCACAGAACCAGGCAAGCTGGTTTCCATAGTTAGCACTAGCATTAGCTATGAAGCCATGAGGATTTAGGATGTTTGAGCCCTAGAGAGGACAACCCTGGTGATGATGGTGGTAGTGGTAGTTGTGGCAATGATGATGCTATCCTATCTCATAGAGTTGTTTTGAGGATGAAATAGTTAATTCTTGTAAAATGTTTGCCACAGTGCTTGGCATATAGAAGGTGCCTAGAAGTGCAGTGGCTGTAATTACACAAGCACATTCTTCAGATGCAGTTGTTTTTTTTTGCCTCCTTTCTTTCTGCACTAGATGATATATGAAAATGATTTTGGAGAAACCTAGAATGACCTTTACAATATTCAGATACCCTAGATAATTTCTATGTATTACAAGGTACTTAAATTTTTCCTCTTGAAAGTCTAGAAATAGATTTTTTAAATGTTGGCAATATATGCAGAAATGAAATCACTCTTGAAACTGGGTAATGCTGGTGGCAGAACTATAGGTTGGTTTCTGTATAAATCATTACCTTTTACCATCCTTCTTCCCTCATAATCTTTCAGGGATTGTGAAACCTTAGCCAAGGACCAGGCAGTGTATTAGGGGTTGTCCTAGTAGATATTGGGTGCCAAAATTCCACAGGGCAACAAAGAATATAAATTTCATTCATTTGGTTTTTATAAAGCATACCACAATACCACCCTACTCCATCCCTCTGTCCCACTCTTGACAGCATATTTGGAGATGTCAATTAGATCATTTTGAGACCTTTTCCTTTTTTGGTCCTCATTATTAAAGTGGATGGATGAATCACAAAGAAAGACATTTGTCAGAGTTTTTGACTGATTTTACAGATGTTATTGTGCAAGCATCTACCACTCATCAGTAAAATGGAAGGGCTTATAGCAGCTCTGGGAAGGTGTCAAGAGAAAATCATCCTATATAATCCTATATAATAAGAGAGAAATATGCAAATTATCCATTATGCTGTAATGTTGTGACCAATCTACAAGTGGTGGGGAGTTACAGGAGGGCAGGGCAGTGGGCGAAGAGCTACAGGAGGGTGTAGCAGTGAGCTAGGAGCAGCGGAGAGCTACCAGCAGCGGTGGGCAGGTGGGCAGGTGGCTAGCTGAGGCAAGCGGCAGCAAGCTACTCGCATACAGATTCATGTGCAGGGCTACTAGTTTAAACATAACATTCTTGATAACATAATTGTGGCAAAGGATCTAGCTGTTTGTGAAACATTTGCTAGGATGGAAAACCAAAATGAATAGTTTATAAGCAGGGAAGATATGCCTTTTCATTTACTTCAGTCTCAGTGGTTTTTTGTTGTTGTTTTTTAACTTCTAGGAATGATCCATGACCTTGTCTACACTGCTGCTATATTTTCTTCACCTGGCCCTACAAGATTTGTCAGCACTCTGATTGATGAGTTTTGGCCCTGCTGCCATTTGGGGAATCTGGAAACAACACAGCATATTGTAATGGGAGTGCAGAATGTTGGCTTTCACTCCCAGCTCTGCCACTCCCTAGTTGGGGGACTTTGGGCAAATATCTTCCCTTCCTAAGCCTGGTTTCTTTTCACCTGGCTATATAACAGGATTGCTGTGACACTCACATGAGGATAATGCATCGTGTGAAAGTGCTTTACAGTGAGTACTCACTGTGCACATGAAAAGTAGCCCTGACAGTAGCAATTCACAATCAAGTAACTGCAAAAAGAATGTGTATGTGTGTGCATGCAGCTCATTATACAGCATCAGAGCGACTTGATATTCTTGAATACAAGGCATGTGTTTGCACAGGTGCATATGTGTGTGTTATCTTCAGTCACAAAACTGGAATCATTTTAACTTTCTTTCCTCACTTATTAACTTCAATGTTTTTCACCAACATCATTTGCTTCACTCCCAATTACTGTTCAAAATGTTGAGAACTTAGAAATAATCCATTGGTTGATAACATTAGGGATATTTGTTAGAGGATATAAAGCAAGTTTCCAATTATCAAACACATCGATAAGCATGAAAGGTAATGGATGAACCTCTAATAGAAACAAACCCAAATATCATTTCTCTTCTTTTCACTTCAATACGGCAAAATGGATATTTTTTGAGCAGGATGTTGTTTGTATCACAGTCTACTGAAATTAATCTTATAGAGATCTTATATGGTGGTATAAGTCCCTTTCAGTCATGGATCCTTTTGCTTCCCCAAAGGGAGTATCTTCCAGGCATGGTGACACAATTTGGCTAAAGGCCCTGAGCTGAGGATCGATCTTGCTTACAGAATGTCACATCGGCATGTGCAGTATAAAAAGACCTAACTCACTGACAGTATTCAGATCTAATATTTTTCCTGATCTAAACCAAAATGACAGAGACCATTGTCACCTCCACTGTGGTTGTCCACTTCGGCTTAACACCAAGGCAAGATAAGACCTGACTTCAAATCAGTAGGACCATCTCCAAAGTGCCCATAAATGACTTTATTACAGGTTACGTCCATACCCTCTGAGTTTGTCCTGTTCTGGCTTTGTTACTGTGGCCCTTTGGGCAACTAACTCAATGTGACTGAATTTTAGTTTCTGTTACTGTAGAATAGAATAAAAGTGATTCATGTGGGCTTGTAAACAGAGAAAGATCCTGGCATATAGTAGGCATTCAATAAATATGAGTTTGTTGAGGTATTGGTGCTATCAGTGCAAATCTAAACTTCCCTAATTGTGAGTTCCTTGAGGGGAGGATGTGTGGTACTTCACCTTGACTTACAATAGTGCCTTGTGCAGAGCCTTACAAACAATAGGAGCATAATTAATTTTTGTTTAAAGAAATGAAAGTGTGAATGAATGAATATAAAAATGGATGCAGCCGAAACCGGTTTGGCTCGGTGGATAGAGCGTCGGCTTGCGGACTGGAGGGTCCCAGGTTCGATTCCGGTCAAGGGCATGTACCTGGGTTGCGGGCACATCCCCAGTGGGAGATGTGCAGGAGGCAGCTGATCGATGTTTCTCTCTCATCGATGTTTCTAGCTCTCTATCTCTCTCCTTTCCTCTCTGTAAAAAATCAATAAAATATATTTTAAAAAAATGGATGCAAATCAGGTAGAAGAAATACTTGACTTTTCCCTGAGAGAAAAAGACATTTGCTTCTAACTACAAAGGTGTCTCAAAATCTATAGAATCTTGGGCACATGAACAAAAACACAAAAATGAAATCTGATCTTCCAAGATTTATGCTACCTGAGCAAAAACATCTATGTTTTTCGCCTTTATAATGAAAGTGGAAATCCACAGCTCCCATTGAAGGAGCCCCTGTTTTCAATCTTGGCGCCTGTCAAATACCAGCAGTTTCAGTGCTTCTTGTTGTGAACATTTCAAATGCCAATATTGCTTGTTGTCACATTAGTCAATATACAATACTCAAAATAAAATCCTCTTGATGTCTAATTACTCTTCTTAAGAACATTATGCTGATTCATTTCAAACTGTGAATTACCTTTAATTCACAGCTTGAACAGACTGCCAAATTTTGTTTTCTCTGCTCCCAGGTGGCTGTCCCTGATGTGGTGGAGAACTTCCAAAAGTATATTAAGTCCTTAGGAAAAGTTGGCAAGCTCTGAGATGCCAGGCATATTAAAAGCTAGAATTGGCACACATCTCATTTTGAAAACGAGAATGGCTGCAACCAGTGAAAGTCACTGAGATTACCAGTTTATCAGGAGAGTTTAGTCTTGCTTTGAAAAACCAAAATGATGAGTACTATTCCTAAATTCCAAGTACTAAATCATGTATTCTGATTAAGAATTAATCTGATTAAGAAAATAACAGTCATTTTCCCCTGCCTCATTACACAGTCACATTGCAACCAGAATTGCATCTAAGTAACAGATAAAATATCTATTTAGGGAAGAGTATGCAAAATTGCTAGAGATGTGGATTATTGCTCTGCAATAAGACACTGTAGTTTTCAAATCTCAAATCAGAGTCTTAAAAGAGTCCTAAAGGAAACACTTTGGATGATGACAATTTTTATAGAAGTATGGTCAGGATTGTAATGAATGTGAAGAACTTTTTTGAGGGTAAAAAGTTTCAAAATTCATCTAGGAAATAATGTGTGGTTTGTTATTGGTTAGAACAAACTGGAAAACATTCTGATAATCTTTCTATTCTCAATTGTAATGAAATCTTCAGACCACATAGAGAAAAGTTTATAAATAGTGCTTTATTTTAAGCAATTTTGACTTGATTTTGTGTCATCTAAAACAAAGAGGTATAAATTCTTATGGGACTCCTTTCCACCAATTTCATCTCTACAAATCCATTTGAAGATTCTCTCCATTTTTAAAAGGTTAAATATGTTGTACCGAATCCCTGAACTCATCAGATCCCATGAGGGAGGGCAACCTGTACAGGGTGGGAAGAGAGATGGCTTTGAGCCTGTACAGCTTTCAGCCTGCTTTCAAGTTTTCCCATCAGGCAGCAATGTAACTTACTTGGTCCTTCTGTGTTCTCATAGCCAAATGCCCATTCAAGATAAATGTGCATGGTCAGTTTGTCTTCCCACTGGACTATGCACATTTCATGTGGAGGGACTGTATTCTAGCTTTCATTTTCTCATCTGTAAAATGGAAATCATTTGGAGTCCCTCCAGGATGGTTTGCAAGTGTAATAGGGTGAGGCATATAAAAGTATCTGGAATTGACCTCAGGCATAGCCTGGCACATGTGATTAATAGAACAATGATTATTGTATGAGACTTCTGGCATTCCTATAGTAGTATAATTCCTTTCCTCCTAACTAGTGTTCTAAGGATTTGTTCATGTGGTGTGCATACCTATCACCCACAAGTAAACTAAAGCTGGATACAACTAGTCTGTTTCTATTAAATCTTTCATCAATTCTCTGGGTCAATAACTGGGATGTTTTCAAACCTGTAGCTAATACCATAAGTGGAGGAACTGGTTTTATGGCAATGAAAAAACATACACCTTTATATTGGGCATTTATGGAAACTCTAGGTATTCTCAATAGCATGGCTTAAAACATAGGATTTGCTTGATTATAAGGGTGTCTGGCACTTAGGCCGTTTCCAAATCTTAGCTATTGTAAATTGTCTGCTATGAACATAGGGGTGAGTGGATTAAAAAACTGTGGTACATCTACACAATGGAATACTATGCTTCCATAAAAAGGAAGGAACTCCTACCATTTGCAATAGCATGGATGGAGCTGGAGAGCATTATGCTAAGTGAAGTAAGTCAGTCAGAGAAAGATAAGTATCACATGATCTCACTCATTTGTGGATTATAATGAACAACATAAAGTGATGAATAAAAACAGGTCCAGAGGCAGAAGCATCGATCAGGTTCTCAAACCTCAGAGGGAAGGTAGAGGAGTGTGGGGGTAAGGGGGAGAGATCAACCAAAGGACTTGTTTGCATGAATATAAGCATAACCAATGGATGCAGACAACAGAGGGTGAGGGTGAGGGCATGATTGGAGGGTGGGGGCAATGGGGGATAAGGACACATATGTAATACCTTAATCATTAATAATAAAAAGGGTGTCTGGATGGTTTCCAACTGAAGAGTCCAGATGCTAACAAGCAAGTATAACTAAAGAACTGTTTTTTTAGAGCAGCCATCTTTTTAATAGCACTCACAAAATTAGCTTAAATAAAGGGTTGACTAGATGGATACCTTTGAGTTCATGGATGCTGTCTGAAAATGTGTCTTAGGGCCACCAAATATATCTTATCTGTTCCTATTTATGATGACACATAAAATTTCCAACTAGGTGATGTATGTTTATAAAGCCACTGTATTGATGTGATATTATTATCAACTAGATGAAGTGATCCAATTCAAGAAATTCAAGTTCTTTGGGTTTGGTTTAAGTTTTATCCTCCATCATTCCTTAATGGCTTCATTAAGCAACTAGAAAGTAATACAATATCTGATGTGTCCATTTAATCCCTGAATCTTGTAACTGAAATATATGGCTCTTTTAGAATCAGAACAGGCATGGTATTACTATACAAATATACAACTCTACAGTCTGGGAAATATAATTTGACCTTCATAAGCCCATTCTCCACCATCTTTCTGTGGACAGAGACCTTTTTTTAAAAAAATATATTTTATTGATTTCTCACAGAGAGGAAGGGAGAGAGATAGAGAGTCAGAAACATCGATGAGAGAGAAACATCGATCAGCTGCCTCCTGCACACCCCCTCCTGGGGATGTGCCCGCAACCCAGGCACATGCCCCCGACCGGAATCGAACCTGGGACCCTTCAGTCCGCAGGCCGATGCTCTATCCACTGAGCCAAACCGGTTTCGGCGAAAGAGACCTTTTTATAGGGAGGCTAGGAACTCAGATTTAGAAGGCCTGGTTGGGTAAGGCCTGTTCCAAGATTATAATACAACCCAGACTCATATAAGCTGAGTAAATCAAAATCTGTTAGCTTTTCTTTCTTGTAAAAATTGTTAAGGGTTAAAGTTAAAAGCACTTTTAGGTTGTTAAGTTTAATTCCTAAGAGTATGACTATCTACATTTGAATTCTGATAAGTGTTTATATGTGTACCTGCACGCATACACTCATGCAAATTAATTTGCTTAATTGTCCCTTAATGGGCTCTATCTCTATACTTTGAAATAAAAATAAATTCCCCTTAGCACTGAGGCCCCATTTCATTGCCAAATGTCCCTGAAGAAGCCTATTTTGGAAACCCAAGTACTCACATGTTCTGAATACTAGGTCAGTGCTTTCTTCCCAATACCATATCTGTTCAAACCCAGGTCTTAAAACTCCCCCAGTCCAATGCTCTTGCCTCATGTGCAGTGAGAATTCCAGTTGGACTAGGTAGGATGCTAACCCATGAATGGACACCCCATAAAATGTACTGTGTGTCAATGGAGTACACTGAGCATAAGAAAGACCCAGTTCTCCAAAAGGCCCAGAGAGAGCAGTGGCTGTCAAGAACACAGAGCAAGCCTTGCTGGTTCCTAGCTTGCACTCAGGCAAATTTGGGCAGTGTTTTCAGACCTGGTACCCAGACATGCAGTGCTGATAAACAATCCAGGCTGAAATGTAATATCTGCAATTTTATAACTAGTGAAAAGAGGCAAAGATGAGAGAAAGTAATAAAGTACACTAGTAATTACGGAATTTTGTTTTACAAGAATCATCTCTCTCTACTGCAGTAAGTGGCAGGAGTATATCCAGGATATTTGCTGATCATGGAAAGGTGTTTCTTCTGTAGCAGGGCCTACTTAGGGGTTGCTTTCCACCAAGCTCCAGCCATCAACAATCTGTCTACACTCACAATGTTGTTAGTTGCCAAATAGAAAATATTAGAAGATGGCTTAAATAGCACACTGTTCTAAAATATGGGAAAATGATAGTAATAGCTAAGCTGAAAATAATTGGGAAGCTAAAAGTAAAAATAATTCTTATAACTTTTAGCTATCCCATACCCTACAATACAAAGAGAACTTACTTCAGTTGAAGTCTGATGGACAATACTTGGACTTTATACCAGGTAGCTAAACAGAGAGCAAGCAGCTCATTGATAAAATAGACCCAGTGTCTTCCAGTGTTTTTGATGCTTCCTATAGAAAACCTTGGACCTATTGAATGCAGTATATATCCTGTGTTATGAAGTGCTATTCTCTGGAAATGCAGCCTCAAACTATAAACCATGATTCATAAGTTTATTTCTGTTAGTCACAAACTATTGAAATAATGGTATTTAGGGTTAATATGGAAATCAACATATTTCACAGTGGGAGTCTAATACTCTTGCTTTAGGAGTAAGATCATTTTATAATGGGAAAATATTTTTTATATTTTTCATGTTTAGAAATCTACATTGATTTCTTAAATCTCAAGTGCACACACGTGTGTGTGTGTGTGTGTGTGTGTGTAAATTTTATTGATTTTAGTGGGAATGGGGCAAAGTAGGAGGATAAAATCTATTATTTATTAGCATAATAAGGGGGGGGCAATTTAAAATGTGATTAATACAAAATGAAAAATATCAAAGTTGATTTTGATTTATAGGTTTCTATATAATTTGGTCTTTAAATCGGGGTAATGGTTTTTTATTCCCCTCCCCTTATTTTTTCTCACTTCTTTAAATGAAGAATTCTTGGTTGTTAAAACTTAACTTTGAACTAGAAGGCACAGTATAGAAGGCCAGAAAACATAATAAGATAATGGGTGACGGGGTTAAGGCTTTTGGTGCTTTGCTGCTAAACAGAACCAAGAACATGGACATGATATTGACTTTCTCTGAGTCTCAGTCTACTTGGGAATCATTCCAAGTTGTTTTATGCAATTATTTGTGATCTTTCAAAAGGTGAGATATTCATTTCAAATGTGCCATTAGGCCAATTGAACGTCATAAATTATTTCATTTTGAAAATTTTCAAGTATGTGACTATCATATTGAAAAGTCGGCTCCTATTTTATATTGTTAGGAATAAAAGGAGTTGTGAGACAAATACTCCCTTGATATATTCTTGGACAAATGGATATTACAAAATCTACAATAGTTAATCTGAGAAAATTGGTTTTTCCATATCCCTCTTTCAGTTAACATTAATAAAAAATGAAGACAATACTGAGTGAATTTCAGGGCCCTGGCTTCTGAACTTCAACTTATTACCATGTAATCTTTTATTCTATCTCTTCCTGACTGCCTTTGTTTGGCTTTAAAATACAGTCTCCAGATGACCTACAAATGGTGAATTCTCAGGATGAATGGCCATAGCAATCCACTCAACATATATGCCCAATCATGGCTGCTCAGAAGTGTCCTTTCTCCATCGTTAGTGGTGGCTGAATATTGCATATAATGTCTGTAGCTGACATTACACAATGCTCAAACAACTAGTCAGGAATCACAGTTGTTTCCATAACCCAAGTATTTGCCCAGTCTGTGTCTATATCATTAGAGGGTCTAATGGTGATATCGTTTATTTTTATTGTTACTTGCTTATCATGGTAAATCTCATTCTCACTTCTAACCAAACACCATATTATTATGAGTCAAGGTTCATATTTTCAAGGAACAGGAAAGATAAAAAGATTCATTTAGCACTGAGGCACCATTTCATTGCCAAATGTCCCTGAAGAAACCTATTTTGGAAACCCAAGTACTCACGACTTGAGTGATACTGACTTTGTAGAAGCTCTGTTGGTTGGGTCATTCCACTCTGAAAAGAAAGGGCACATATAATTACTATCCATGTTTTCTACTGTCAAATGATTATTCTGAATTAAATTGATCTTAAAACATGCAGACCTTCCAGTTACACTTTTTTTAGAGCATCCTTCCATTAATAAAAGATGAAAAGAGAAACAAATTGGATATATCACAATATGACTTTTCTTATTGTTACTTTATATTTCAATGACATTAGGTAGAAAAGAGAAGAGGGAGAAGGAGGTGAGGGCATGAAGTTTGGACTAAGAAATTTTTAAAAAACACCTACTTTGTAAGGTAAATCCTGGAGTCAGATTTTGGGATTCCTATAAGGAAGAACACATAAAATTCAAACATTAGTTAAATGAATACAAGATAACAAAAGACATATTTCTTATTGATGAAGATATAACGTGAGTAATGTTTTATATAGGAAACCACTGTTCACAATTCCATTAATTAGGCATCTGTCTGTACCTCTATTTGAAGGATAAACATTTGATAGGCAAATTTGCTACAACATGATCCTAACTGCCATTTTCTCAGAATTATATCAGACTGGTATCTATTGGAAATCTGTGTAATATGGGAACAAATGACCTCCATGTGTGAAATTCAAGTGTATAAATTCTCACTGAGCTAGGCAATGATGCTTCTAAGGAAGCAAAGAGGACTTAGTTTAGACAAATAATCATGGTTTTTGTAGAAGTATAAACAAGACTATAATTAATAGATTTGCTACTTGTTCCATTTAAAGAAACAACTCCAATTTTCTACCTTAACTGTGACACATATGCAATAGATGTACCTCATTTTCATGAGATAATTGTTACTAAAACTTCATTGCAAATTTGGTTAAGTATAGGAACCAATTTGAAATATGGTAGTGAAGCACATTATTAAAGGGGTTTAAATTTGACTTGAAAGTCTCCCTACATACAATTCATTCACTATTTTTGACAAATCAGTATTTGCACACCTCAGGCTTTCTGGGAGCATGGCACACCTGTATAGACCCTGAAAAAACTTGCAGGCAGAAGCACTACAATGATGTATAGGGCACGCATAGCCCCTCATGGATGGAAAAGAACAGACCATCAAACCTCAGAGGGAAGGTAGGGGAGGGTGGGGGTAAGGGGGAGAGATCAACCAAAGGACTTATATGCATGCATATAGGCCTAACCAATGGACACAGACAACAGGGGGATGAGGGCATAAGTAGGGGGATGGGGGTAATGTGGGGATAACGGCACAGGTGTAATAACTTAATTAATAAAGAATTTTTTTAAAAAAGAAAAGAATATACCTTATTCAATAAAGAAAAAAATTAAAAAGTAAAATATCGACTGCAAAGCAAATGTTCCAAAACTGAAGACAATGAATTCCAGTAAATATAAGAATAAGTTACAGTAATCAGTACTGCAATTAATATACTCTTTAAGCCTAATCTTGCCACACTATAGAGTAAAATTAGGATCACAGCATACTTTATGTTTGAGATAAGTGAATAATAATGATAACATTGTGCTTTAATAAAAAGTGAACTTCTCAGTCTACTTAGCATGATTCTATTCCTCAAGAGGCTTATCTTCTGGCAAGATCAGCACTCCAGAAGACTACCATAAAATGTCGATATCTTGAAAAGGCCTCTCAACTTAAGAGTTGTGCTGCTGAAAAGTTTCTGTACCTTCGCTGATAGAGAATTAACTTTTGATAAAGAACTCTAAAAAGCTTGGTATTCGATTCCCACTGCTTAGCAAATCACAGATGAAGAGAAAGCAGAAACACTTTTAGAGGCACAATCACTAGGAACACTGAGACATGAAAACTGACAGCACAGGGAGCCAAAGAAAATTACACAGAAAATTCATAACTTAAAGAGCATAAGAGTCTATGGCCTTTTAATATAGAACCATAACCAATGGATACAAGACACTGGGGTTAGGGGAGGTCGGGAGAATGTCAAGGGGGAAAAAAAGGAGACATATGTAATACTCTTTGTAATACTTTAAACAATAAAATAAAAATTTAAAAAATAAAGCATGTTTAATATCCTATATTATAAAAGAGAAACATGCAAATGAACCATCCTTCCACTACGCTCAAGACACACCCATCAGGCAATCAGGCGCAAGTATGCAAATTAACCCAGCTAAGAGGCCACGGAGCTGGAGGGAGCAGGAGGCTTGGGTTTTCTCCAGCAGTGGAGGAAGCCATGCTTTTTGCCTGCCCTGGCCGGTCCTGGGCTCCGCTCAAGGCTACAAAGTTTCAATTATAGAAGATAATTAAATCCCAGATACCTGCTTCCAGCCAGTGGTAGCCCCTGCTGAAAGAGGGGCTGGGAGCCTGGGTTGCCAGAGGCAACCCAGGCTTCCAGCCTGACCTGGGCTCCACTCAAGGCTACAAAGTTTCAATCATAGAAGATAAATAAATCCCATAAAAAAAAGAGGAGAGGCTGGGAGCTTGGGTTGCCAGGGGGTATGGCCAGCCTGAAAACGGCCATCAGCCCCTCACCCAGGCTGGCCAGGCACCCCAATAGAAACCCCCACCCTGAAGGGGCTGTGGCCAGTCTGAAAACAGCCCTCAGCCCCTCACTCAGGCAGGCCACACACCCATGGGGTGAGGGTCCCAATTGGGGGGCATGACCAGCCTGCAAACAGCCATCATCCCCTCACCCAGGCTGGCCAGGCACCCTGTGGGGACCGCAACTCTGAAGGGGGTGTGGCCATCCTGAAAACGGCCCTCGGCCCCTAATCCAGGCTGTCCAGGCACCCTAGCGGGACCCTCACCCTGATCCGGGAAACCCTTCAGGGAAAACCAGCTGGCCCCACCCATGCACCAGGCCTCTATCCTATATAATAACAGGGTAATATCCAAATTGACCCTAACAGCAGAAAGACTGGGAATGACTTGTCACTATGACACACACTGGCCACCAGGGGGCAGACGCTCAATGCAGGAGCTGCCCCCTGGTGGTCAGTGCGCTCCCACAGGGGGAGCTCTGCTCAGCCACAAACCAGGCAGATGGCTGCCAGCACAGTGGTAGTGGCGGGAGCCTCTCCTGCCTCCTCAGCAGTGCTCAGGATGTCCGACTGCAGCTCAGTCCTGCTCCCCGCTGACAAGTGGACATCCCCCATGGGCTCCCAGGCTGCCAGAGGAATGTCTGACTGCCAGTTTAGGCCTGATCCTCCGAGGAGCAGGCCTAAGCCATCAGGTGGACATCCCCCAAGGGGTCCCACACTGTGAGAGGGCATGGGCCGAGCTGAGGGATCCCCCCCCCCCCCCGCCGAGTGCACAATTTTTTGTGCACCGGGCCTCTAGTAATTTTTATAAGAAGTCAGAAAAATACTAATTACATTACAAAATTATACCTATTACATAATTAATATGAAAGGATAATCTTTAGTCATGTAAGAATTTTAATTATCCAGAACACCTAATTCCCCAGAGTGACAAATAAATGAGTGGTTAAGCATTTATATGTTTTAACTATATACCAATAATTCTACCTGTTATGGTTTTAAAGGAATTTCATTACAATTGTATAGGGCAATTTTGATCTTGTATACCTTTAGGAATCAAATGAAAGGTTCCAAAATCAAATAAATCAAAGTATCTGACTAGAGAGTTAACTGTGCAGCCAGCGCCTTTTACTGGTCCCAGAAATCTGGGCAGAATTTTTAACCTTCATCCAAGTACTTTATACATTAGACTCAAACAATCAGTTGTGCAGGGCAGTAGGGCAGTAATGCATGGAACAAATTGGAGAGTTATATTATTTACTAAACTTGAGTCACTGGTGTTATGTATTCTTGACACAATTTTTAATGTTAAACTAGGTAAAGACTTTCCAAAACCATAATTCAAATGAAACACTTGGATATTACCCAACTTACTTTGAATACATACCCAATCCCAGTTAGAAATAGCTTGGTAATGGAAAGCATCCACATTGTTCATTAAATATTTTTTTAAAATATTTTAAAATTATTTTTTAGAGAGAAAAGGAGGAGAGAGAGAGAAACATTGATGTGAGAGCAAACATCAATCAGTTGCCTCTTGCATGCCGCCACCCCCCCTCCACACACACACACACCGAACCAAGTCTTCAACCCAGGCATGTGCCCTGACCAGGAATGAACTGAGCCACACTGGCCAGGGCTTTGTAATTTTTATTTATTAATGAGGGAGAGAGAGAGAGAGAGAGAGAGAGAGAGAGAGAGAGAGAGAGAGAGAGAGAGAGAGATCTGTTTGTTGTTACATTTATTTTTTAAAATATTTTTAAATTTATTTCAGAGAGGAAGAGAGAGGGAGAGAGAGATAGGAACATCATTGATGAGAGAGACACATCAATTGGTTGCCTCCTGCATACGCCCTCACCAGAACCAGGGATGGAGCCTGCAACTGAGGTACGTGCTCTTGACCAGAATCAAAACCAGGACCCTTCAGTTTGCGGGCCAACGCTCTATCCACTGAGCCAAACTGGCCAAAACTGCTGTTCCACTTATGAATTCATTGGTTGATTCCTGTATGTGCCTTGACCAGGAATGAACCTGCAATCTTGACATATTGGGACAAGGATCTAACCAACTTAGCAAATTAGCTATCTGGTCAGGGCCCATGTAATAATTGTTGATGCACATAATACAAACATTCAAAATATGCCTTACTTTGATCTGTGATTTTTTTCATAGATATGTCATATAGGTAATTACAGCATATAATGATGCAAAATTGTTTTCAGAGAGTCACGTGAGGTTATTTTAAATAGTTAATAGCTTTGATGATAATCCTATAACCACAGGCTCCAATAGAATTTTGATTCCATAGCATGGGATAGCAAACTTTTCCTGTAAAGGGCCAAATAGTAATTATGTGAGGCTTTAGGAGGCATAGAGTCTCTGTCATAACTATTCAACTCTGTCATTATAGTGTGAAAGCAGTCATAGATAATATATATATGAATTAGTATAGTTGAATTCTAAGAAATTTTGATTAATAGGCACTAAAATTTGAATGAATATTGCTTATATATCATATCATTCATATTGCTCATAATTCATATTTATTTTTGTTTAAAAATCTTAACCATTTAAAAATCTAAAAACCCATGGGCTACAGTTTGCAAACCTCTGTCTAGGGGATGTTTACCTCCATGAAGCTTTTACTGAACTTCCCCTGAGGACATTATAGCTCCCTCAGTTCTGCTTAGCAATGTACTCCCTTCCTTGGAGTTTTTCCATTTTCTAAGAAAAAACATGCCATTTTAAATATGAGATGGATAAGTAAACTTAAGTTGAGAATTTTCAACTGCATCTGTTTTTATAAATTTACTGAATCATGGATTATTTGACCTGAAAAATCCACTGGGATTATATAGTACACACACACACACACACAGATACTCACTCACACATACAGTACAAATGTACAGTACAAATGGGGAAACTGAGGCTCAGAAGTACTTGAACAGGACCACATAGCCAGAAAATGTCAGAGGCAGGGTTAAAAAGAGCCAGGTTCACAGCTCTTAAGACAGCACCCTTTCTACTGTGCAAGCTGTCATGGGTATAAGAAGAAATGTATGCTTTCTGAGAGGGTGTGTCACCTAGTTCTGGTTCAAGCACTGAGGAAAGGGAGATCAGCCTGGTTACCTGTATTTACTGGAGACACCCAATGTTTTGGAAAATGGGATTTGAACTAGGGCACCTTTAAATCTGTGAGATAAAAACAAACAAAAAACAAACAAAACACACACAGACACACACACACACACACACACACACATTGCTAAAACACCTGGATCTAAAGACCGGTTTCCTTATTTAATAGCTAGGTAATTCTGAACACATTACTTTATTCTGTGCCTCAGTTTCCTTCTCTCTCAACTGGAGATAGTCAAATTATCAATCTCTTTCAATTGTAGTGACTATTGAAATATTTGATATATATTAAGTGCTTAGAATGAGGTGAGGCACATCATAGCATTATGTGTGTTTTTGATGCTATAATTGTTATTTTTTAAAATTTCTTTATTGATTAAAGTATTACATACGTGTCCTTATCCCCCCCCATTACCCCCCAAACCCCCCACTCATGCCCTCACCCCACTTTTGTCTGTGTCCATTGGTTAGGCTTATATGCATGCATATAAGTCCTTTGGTTGATCTCTCCCCCTTACCCCCACCCTCCCCTACCTTCCCTCTGAGGTTTGAGCATCTGTTCAATGCTTCTCTTCTCTGGATCTGGTTTTGTTCATCAGTACATGTCGTTCATTTTATCCATAAATGAGTGAGATCATGTGATATTTATCTTTCTCTTACTGGCTTATTTCACTTAGCATAATGCTCTCCAGGTCCATCCATGCTGTTGCAAATGGTAAGAATTCCTTCTTTTTGCCGAAACCGGTTTGGCTCAGTGGATAGAGCGTCGGCCTGCGGACTGAAGGGTCCCGGGTTCGATTCCGGTCAAGGGCATGTACCTGGGTTGCGGGCATATCCCCAGTGGGAGATGTGCAGGAGGCAGCTGATCGATGTTTCTCTCTCATCGATGTTTCTAACTCTCTATCTCTCTCCCTTCCTTTCTGTAAAAAATCAATAAAATATATTTAAAAAAAAAAGAATTCCTTCTTTTTTATCACAGCATAGTATTCCATTGTGTAGATGTACCGCAGTTTTTTAATTCACTCATCTGCAGATGGGCACTTAGGCTGTTTCCAAATCTTAGCTATGGTGAATTTGACCTAAATAGATACTTTTTAAAAGAAGACAGTAGAAAGGCCAAGAAACATATGAAAACATGCTCAAAGTCACTAATTATTCAAGAGATGCAAATCTAAATGACAATGCAGTACCATCTCACAACTGTCAGAAAAGCTATCGTCAACAAATCAACTAACGACAAGTGCTGGTGAGGATGCGGAGAAAAAGGAACCCTCGTACACTGCTGGTGGGAATACAGACTGGTGTAGCCACTGTGGAGAACAGTATGGAGTTTCCTCAAAAACTAAAAATGGAACTCCCATTTGACCCAGGGGTCCCACTTCTAGGAATATATCCCAAGACACTTAGACAGTGATGGTGAACCTTTTGAGCTCGGCGTGTCAGCATTTTGAAAAACCCTAACTTAACTCTGGTGCCGTGTCACATATAGAAATTTTTTTATATTTGCAACCATAGTAAAACAAAGACATATTTTTGATGTTTATTTTATATATTTAAACATTTAACAAAGAAAAATCAACCAAAAAAATGAGTTCGCGTGTCACCTCTGACACGTGTGTCATAGGTTCGCCATCACTGCACTAGAAACACCAGTCAGAAAGGACATATGCACCCCTATGTTCATAGCACCACAATTCACAATAGTTGTTATTTTAAATGTACTTTTATTTCAAACAAACATTTTGACAGGGATCAAGCAAAACAAAAGAGTTGGTGTGTGGTCATTCTGGTTTCATCATTTTATCCTACTTGTTTCTACCTTCATCATAGGGTTGATGGTAGCACAGATAATTGTCAGAAAAAAACAAATCATTCCTGATTCCAAATTTTGCACTTACTGCAGAAGCCATTTAAACAAACAGTTCTATTGTATACACTTGTAAATGTCAAAATTGTGACTTGTACAAATTATCTCCAAAATTGGACAACAGGACTGAAAACACTGCAATTGCTTGGATTCAATGTCTAAAAGGGATGAATTAATTCCTTAGATGGGGTGCTAGGGAGAAGGTATCAGGCCCATGGCAGTCTAAGGCGGGAGAGTGGGAATACAGGAGGGAATAACACATAGCCAGAGAAGGTTGCTGTTCACTTAGTTCTGACCCCTTTCAAAGGTAGGAAGGATCAATGCAGTTTAAGCCAATGTTATTATCAAAATCATGATCCTAAAAATTAAGGGATCTGATTTGTCCTTCTACATATAAAGTCCAAACTCTTTGGCTGGCATTCAAGACCTTTCACAGAGATGTACTTATCTGCTCAGTATTCATCTTTCCCTATTACCTATCATGTAAACACTGATCCAGCCACATGGGACATCATATAAATATGGATCACCCATGATCCCTCATCTTGTCATGCATTTGTCCATTCTGTTCTTCTGCATGGAATGTTCTTCTCTTTAGCTCTTCTCCATGTGTCAAAATCATAAGCATACTCTAAATGCAGCCATCTCTGTGAACACTTCCTCAGTGCCCCAAGGAGTGGCAAATACTTATCTGAGCCTTTTATTCTTTACTAGAGGCCCAGTGTATGAAATCATGCATGGGGGTGTGTCCCTCAACCCGGCCTGCACCCTCTATAATCTGGGATCCCTTGGGGGTGGGGCCTAAACCGGCAGTTGGAAAGCCCTCTCACAATCCAGGACTGCTGGCTCCTAACTGCTCACCTGCCTGCCTGCCTGATTGCCCCTAACCATTCTACATACCTGCCTGATTACCCCTAACTGCCTCTGCTTGCCAGCCTAATCACCCCCTAACTACCCCATGCTGGCCTGGTCGCCCCCTAACTGCCCCCCTGCCAGCCTGGTTGTCCCCTAACTGCCCCATCCTTCTGGGCTGCCTGATTGTCCCTAACCACTCTACCTGCCTGCCTTATTGCCCCTAACTGCCTCTGCTTGCTGGCCTGATTGTCCCCTAACTGGTCTCCTGCTGGCTTGGCTGCCCCCTAACTGCCCCCCTGCTGCCAGGTCACCCCCTCCTGGCCTGCATCCTCTTGCAGTCCAAGAGCCCTTGGGGGATGTCCAATTGAGAACTTAGGCCTGCTCTTCACGGCAGTAGAACATCCTTACCACTACTGCGGAGGTGCGAGAGGCTCCCACCACCTCTGCTGTGCTCAGCAGCCATGAGACCGGCTTCTGGTTGTGGGAGCACACTGACCATCAGGGGACAGCTCCTGCATTGAGGGCCTGTGCCCTGGTGGTCAGTGCATGTCATAGCAACTGGTCATTCTGCCATTCATTTGATTTGCATATTACCCTTTTTTAATACAGGATAGCAGCTCAACTTTTAAAACTGCCATGAACTTTGTTACAAATTTGGGTTATTTAATATTTTGTGTGGAACAATGTAAATCTATGCTCAAAATTGGCTTAATCAACCTCTTCAATGTTGGATCCAGAGGTGGCACCACAAGATGGAGGGGCTCCACCACCAGGGAACCCCCAGGCATTCCTCCTGTCATGCCTCCTGCACTCTGGTACAACATGGTAATGATGGGGTTGCAGAGTTTTTCTAACCCTTTCTGCTGATGTTCAAATTCTTCCTTTTCTGTAATCTAGTTCTTATCAAGCCAGTTGATGGTTTTATTGCACTTGTCAAGAATGTTCTGTTTGTCCTCATCATTGATCTTGCCTTTAAGTTTTTAATCTTCAACAGTTGCTTTCAAGTTGAATGCATAGAATTCAAGTTAATTTTTGGAAAACACCTTGTACCACTGTTTCTCATCTTCTGCTTTGTACTTCTTAGCTTCCTGGACCATGCACTCAATGTCTTTCTTGCTCAGATGACCCTTGTAGTGATAATAATCTTGTTCTGTTATCCACAGCAGAGACATTGAGGATTCAATTGGCATCAATATCAAAGTGACTTAAATCTGAGGAACACCACGAGGTGCAGGAGGTATGCCTGTGAGTTCAAACTTTCCAAAGAGGTTGTTATCCTTGGTCATGGCATGCTCACCTTCATAAACCTGAATGAGCACACTAGGCTTGTTGTCAGAGTAGGTGGTGAAGGTCTGTGTCTGCTTGGTGTGAATGGTTGTGTTGTGCTTGATGAGAACAGTCATGATGCCACCAGCCATCTCAATGACCAGGGAAAGAGGAGTGACATCCAACAGCAACAAATCTTGAACATTTTTTGATTTGTCTCCAGAAAGGATGGCTGACTGGACAATTTCACCATAAGCAATAGCCTCATCATAGTCAATGTTCTTATTCAACTCTTTTCTATTGAAAAAGTCCTGTAGGAGTTTCTGAATCCTGGGGATATGGGTAGACCACTCAACAGGACAAAATCATGGATCTGGGACATATCAAGCTTGCCATCTAGAAGGGCTTTCTTTACAGGATCCAGGGTGCCACATAAAAGGTCAGCATTCAATTTTTAAATCAGACCCAGTGATAGAGAGTATGCTTAGCATGTTCACAAGCAGCACAAAAGCAATAGATAGCCCTCTTGTTCTCTCTCACTGATATCCATTTTATACTTCTGCTTGAACTCTGCAATGAAATGGTTGACCATTTGGTTGTTAAGTCTTCTTTACCTAAGTGGGTTTTCCTAGCTGTAGATTTGACCTCAAATATTCCATCTTGAATGGTGAGAATTGACACATCGAGAGTGCCACCTCCCAAGTCAAAGAACAGCACGTTTCTTTCAGCTCCAATCTTTATTTCTACTAAACAATAGCATTGGCAGTTGGCTCATTGATTATTCCAAGTACATTGATACCAGTAATAGTTCCAGCATCTTTGGCACCCTGATGCTGAAAATCATTGAAGTAAGCAGGTACTATAACAACAGTATTGGTTGTTGTCTTCCTGAGGTAGGCTTCTGTGATTTCCTTCATCTTTGTCAAAACCATAGATGACACTTCTTCTGGGTAGAAACTTTTTGTCTCTCCCTTGAATTCTACTTGGACCTTGAGCCAGCCAGCATCATTCATCACTATGAAGGGCCAATGCTTCATATAAGACTGGACAATAGCATCATAAAATCTACATTCAAGTATTCGGCATCAAAACTGTGTTGGTAGGATTCACTGCAACTTGATTCTTTGCAACATCACCAATCAGTAAAAGCAATATAACTTGGGGTGCTTCAACTTCCCTGATCATTGGCAGTTATTTCCACTTTTCCATGTTGGAAGATACTCACATAAGATTAGGTGATGCCATGATCAATGCGAACTGCAGACATGGTTGCTAGTGTATGCACAACTTGCAAAGATTCAGATTCGAACAGTGCCCTTCTTCCCAGTCCAATAAGCTACTTAGGCATTTAAAAAACTGAAGGTGATGTCCTGGCTAGTGTTGTTCAGTGGTTAGAGTGCCTGCCTGCACAACAGAGGGTGATAGGTTCAATCCCTGGCCCCAGTCAGGGTGCATGCAGGAGGCAATCAAGTGATGTGTCTTTCTCACATTGATGTTTCTCTCTCTCCTTCTCCCCCGACTTTTCACCCTCTCTAAAAATTAATGGAAAAAAATATCCTCCAGTGAGGATTGACCACAAAAATAAATAAATAAAAACTGATGGTGAGAAAAAAAAATTCTTCCTGGGAGCTGGTGAGGGAAAATTATCCTATATAATAAAAACCTAATATGCAAATGGTCATCACACCCCCGTGCTCTCACACTGGGCCTGGGAGACTTGAGGCCCTGCCCCTGTCCTGGCACCAGGCCTGGGGAACTGAAGCTGCGTCTCCGGCCTGGCAGCACTTGACGGGGGACCTGAGGCTGTGCCTCCTGCCCAGCGGGGCTTGATGGGGGTGGGGCCAGCTGGGTCTGTGTCTCGTGCAATTTCGAGGCTCACGCAGGTGGGCAGGGACTTGACTCTAGGTCCCGTGGCACACCCTAGACTCTGACAGGAGGGAGATTTTCATATACATTTTATTAATTTTCTTTCATCTCTGACACTTCTATTATAGAGAAAGAGTAAATAGCAATATTAAAATATTTCCTCTAATTCCCTTTTAATGTGCATGGATTTCGTGCACCAGGCCACTAGTATTAAATATTTGATAATAAAACTATAGAAGAAAACTTTCAATACAATATGCTAGGGATTTTTGTTGTTAAAAATATGTGCTTTTCATTCTGATAAACAACTAGATTAAGAATACATGAGAGAAACAGGGTGGTATCTTTATATGATACTCTGTGATCAAGGACTGGCAGGTGATATAAGAAAAAAAAAATTGATCTATTAGAGTGAAGTGTATAGGTTCTTACAATTTAAAAAATTTCAGATGGTGTTACATTACCTATTTTGTCTTTATTAAGGGATAAGTTCATTCTACTCTCTAATTCATCAACTCTTGCCACAGTAACTTGGACAGTGGCCATGCTCTAGGTCAGTGGTCGACAAACTGCGGCTCACGAGCCACATGCGGCTCTTTGGCCCCTTGAATGTGGCTCTTCCAAAGCCTTAGGAGTACCCTAATTAAGTTAATAACAATGTACCTACCTATACAGTTTAAGTTTAAAAAATTTGGCTCTCAAAAGAAATTTCAATCATTGTACTGTTGATATTTGGCTCTGTTGACTAATGAGTTTGCCAACCACTGCTCTAGGTAGTATGATAAAACATGCCAGAACCAAAGTGTATATTTCTTAAATAAGTTCTTTCAATAAACTTGATATTTATGGTTTCCATCTTACATTTAAGTCCTTTATCCATTTTGACCTTATTTTTGTGGATAGGGTAAGTTGGTGGTCTAGTTTCATTTTTTTTTTTTTGCATGTATCTGTCCAATTTTCTCAACACCATTTATTGAAGAAACTATCTTGACTCCATTGTATGCTCTTGACTCCTTTGTCAAATATAAATTGAGCATATTGGCTTCGGTTGATTTCTGGGTTCTCTGTTCTGTTCCATTGGTACATATGTCTGTTCTTGTGCCAGTACCAGTCAGTTTTGAGAACAGTGGCTTTGTAATATAGATTGATATCTGGTATTGTGATCCTCCAACTTTGTTCTTCTTTCTCAAGATTGCTGCAGCTATTTGGGATATTTTTATTTTTTTATTGCAGATAAATTTTTGGAGAGTTTGTTCTAGGTCTTTGAAGTATGCCATTGGTATTTTAATGGGGATTACATTGAATCTATAGATTGCTTTGGGTAGTATGGACATTTTAATGATGTTGATTCTACCAATCCATGAAGACGGTATATTCTTTCATTTGTTTATGTCTTCCTCTATCTCTTTTTTCAGCATCCTGTAATTTTCTGAGTACAGGTCCTTTACCTCCTTGGTTAAATTTATTCCTAGGTATCTAAATTTTTTTGTTGCAGTGGTAAATGGGATTTTTTAAGTTTCTCTTTCTGTGAGTTCATTATTGGTGCATAAAAAAGCTAGAGATTTCTAGGTGTTAATTTTATATCCTGCTACATTGCCGAATTCATTTATTAGTTCTAGTAGTTTTTTGATGGAGTGTTTAAGGTTTTCCATGTACAATATCATGTCATCTGTGAATAATGACAATTTTACTTCTTCTATTACAATTTGGATGCCTTTTATTTACTCTTCTTGTCTGATCACTAAGGCTAACACTTCCAGTACCATGTTGAACAGGAATGGTGAAAGTGGGCATCCCTGTGTTATTACTGCTCTTAGGGGAAATAGTTTTAGTTTTTGCCCATTGAGTATGATGTTGGCTGTAGGTTTGTCATATAAGACTTTTGTTATGTTGAGGTATGATCCCTCGATTCCCACTTTGCTGAGAGTTTTTATCAGGAAAGGGTGTTGGATTTTGTCAAATATATTTTCTGTATCAATTGATATGATTATGTGATTTTTGTGTCTCAATTTTTTTATTTGATGTATCATGTTTATTGATTTGTGGATATTGTACCAGCCTTGTATCTCTGGAATAAATCCCACTTGGTCATGGGTGTATGATCTTTCTAATATAGTGTTGGGTACAATTTGCTAGAGTTTTGTTGAGGATTTTAGCATCTATATTCATCAGGGATATTGGCCTGCAATTCTCTTTCTTTGTGGTATCTTTATCTGGTTTTGTGATTAGGGTAATGCTGGTTCATAGAAAGAGATTGGAAGTGTGCTTATCTCTTAAATTTTTTGGTATAGTCTGGGAAGAATAGGTTTTCGTTATTCTTTGAATGTTTGGTAAAACTCTCCTGTGAAGCTGTCTGGTGCAGGGTTTTTGTTTGCTGGAAGCTTTTTGATGACTGCTTCAATTTCCTCCTTAATTATCAGTCTTTTGAAATTTTTTTACTCTTCTTGATTGAGTTTTGGAAGGTTGTATTTTTCTAGGAGTATGTCCATTTTCTCTAGGTTGTTTAGTTTGTTGGAGTAGAGTTGTTCATAGTATTTTTTTTTTACAATCTTTTGTATTCCTGTGGGGTCTGTTTATTTCACCTCTTCCATTTTTGATTTTGTTTATTTGGGTCCTCACTCTTTGCTTCTTGGTGAGTCTGGCTAGAGGTTCATCAATCTTGTTTATCCTTTCAAAGAACAAGCTCTTGGAAGAAGCCATAGGCAGCAAAATATCAGACATATGTCATAGCAATATCTTTACCAAACAGCTCCTAGGGCAATAGAAACTAAAGACAAAATAAACAAATGGGACTACATCAAAATAAAAAGCTTCTGCACAGTGAAATCAACCATCAGCAAAACAACAAGAAAGCCCACTGCATGGGAGAACATACTTAACCATGTTATCTCAGATAAAGGTTTAATCTCCAAAATTTATAGGGAACTCGCAAAACTTAAAAAGAAGATAAATAATCCAATAAAAAATGGGCAAAGGATCTCAATAGACACTTTTCAAAAGAGGACATACAGAAGGCCGAGAGATATATGAAAACATGCTCAAAGTCACTAATCATCTGAGAGATGCAAATCAAAACCACAATGAGGTACCATCTCACATCTGCCAGAATGGCTATCATCAACAAATCAACAAAGGACCAGTGCTGGAGAAGATGCGGAGCAAAAGGAACCCTCCTTCACTGCTGGTGGGAATGCAGGCTGGTGCAGCCACTGTGGAAAACAGTATGGAATTTCCTCAACTTCCATTTGATCCAGTAATCCCACTTCTAGGTAAATATCCCAAGAAAACAGAAACCCCAATCAGAAAGGATATATGCACCCCTATGTTCATAGCAGCACAATTTACAATAGCTAATATTCGGAAACAGCCTAAGTGCCCATCTGCAGATGAGTGGATTAGAAAACTGTGCTACATCTACACAATGGAATATTATGCTGCTGTGAAAAAGAAGGCATTCTTACCATTTGCAACAGCATGGATGGAACTGGAGAGTATTATGCTAAGCAAAATAAGACAGTCAGTGAACGATAAATATCACATGATCTCATTCATTTGTGGAATATAATGAATAGCATAAACTGATGAATGAAAATAGAACCAGATTCATAGAAGCATCAAACAGACTGTCCAACCTATGAGGGAAGGTGGGGGTTCGGGGGTAAGACATCAACCAAAGGACTTGTATGCATGCATATGAGAATAACCAATGGACACAGACAGGGGTTAAGGAGGGCATTGCTGGGGGGTGGGGGTGGCCCGGGAGTGTCAATGGGAAAAAAGGAGACTTATGTAATGCTTTAAACAATAAAGAATTTGAAGTAAAAATGATATTTATAATTACATCTCAAGGGGCAAGAGAGAGTCTATATTTTATAAAACTAGAAGATCAAGTCCATTTTTATTTTTAAAAATCTAATTGGAAGATTGGCATAATCAAAATAAGATAAAGAAAAATGGAGGAAGGTACATAACTGACCTGCCCTAGGATGGAAAATGTGTTCTGCTCAGAGTTTCCAGGAGTATGCATGGCAGTGAGAGGAGTAGGCCAAGGATGTGTCATCTCCTGATGAGGAAAAACAAAGCAACTTTATTTTTGGGCACTTAGAAAATTAAAAACTTTCTTGGCACTAAATATAGTAAACTCTTTATAAATACTTACTTAATTGGCCTAGTTTTTTTCAGAGGTACTTAAAGTCATTTGGTCCATTTCCCTGCTCCACACTGGTGCTTCAAGCCTATCTGCAATACAAAAGGCCATCTAACATCCACTTACACATTGCCAGTGACAGGAAGCTCACTACTGTTTGAAGCAGCCTGTCTCACGTTGAGGCAGCTTGATCAGATGATTCTTCCTGGTTGTGAGCTACACCCCTGTCTCACTGGAGTTTCTAACTATGAATCATACTTTGGAACTTCAAAGAACATGTCTCCTCTTCTTTCTCATGACAAGCCTTCAGCTGTTGAAAGATATCAATTCTATCCCCCAGTGTTGTCTTTTCTCTAGGCTGAGATATCTATGGCTTGTTCAATTATTTATTGGGAATTTTCAACTTTTCTTCTAATGCTTGAGTTCTGCATTCTGGCACTATTCTAGGCGTTCCCAGGAGGGGCTCTTGATTGCCTGGGGCTCTTCTAACTCATGGTATTCTGTTTTAGGTATGATTTGCCATCTCAGGTGAGAGCAGTACTGTCACCATCCTTGTTCTGGATAGTATGATAGTCATGTCTCTTGACATAGCCTAACAGTTAGTGACAAGATTACACACATGGCATTGGTTTTTCCATGCAAAGATGAGAAAGCTGAAGAGAATTCTTTGTCATTTGTAAAGAAAGTTACTATGTGATTGGTAGCTCTGATCCACCAAACATACACACTGTGTATTTGTGAGTTCAAGTCTCAAAATAGGAAAAGCACCTAAGGCTCCCTCCCACTCTCTGTTATCAGAAGGGGCACCTTTTCAGTGCCTTCAAACACTTAGTTTGAGAAGAGGTGCTGCATATTCAAAAGCTGCTTGAGTTATAGGGCTTGTGGCCAACATGCTTTACCTGAAGAGTAAGGATAATTAAATCACATGTTTAACATCCCAGCACCAGAGAGATGACAAAGTATGCAAAGCAGGACAGTGCCAGCATGTGATGGATTTATCGAACATTTTGATATGTAAACATTAAACATAAAATCATTGTAATGATAGAAATACATGAGAGCTTTGGGGAGGGGTATAAGGGATGAAGGTTTATGAAAGGCCTTGTTATTGTTATTGTTGTTGTTAATCCTCACCCGAGGATATTTTTTCCATTGATTTTTTTTTTTTAAGAGAGAGTGGAAGGAAGTGGTAGAGACACACAGAGAGAAACATCGATGTGAGAGAGACACATTGACTGGTTGCCTCCCTGACCCCAACCAGGGTCGGATCAACCCTGCAACTGAGGTACATGCCTTTGACTGGAATTGAACCCATGACCCTTCAGTTCACAGGCCAACACTCTAACCACAAAGCAAAACCAGCTAGGGCTATGGAAGACCTTTTTAATGACTCAAATTATATAATACTTTTCCTCAATCTTTATGGATAACCTAATTAGTCATTGCAAAGGTAACGTTAATAAGAAACCTCAGGTAGAACTAACACATGATGTTGTTTTTTATTCTATAATTATCCAGTTCAAAAAGAATCTTTGATGTATGAAGAACTATAATGCAAGGAGATATTTCACAGATTCATTCACAGCAGCACCAATGAAGCAGAATTTGTAAGTATGATTAAGAGTAGTGCTGACACAGATTGGATTTTACCTAGCATTTTTAAAAGGTGGTGCTAAGTACATTAAAAATACAAAAAAATTTAGAGGGGATGCTTAACCTACTTAAGAGATAGAATATTTCCAAGTGTTTTTTTTTGAGATATGCATTTGTATGCAGTTGATAACATTCTTGACAAATGTTACTTATGAATTTCCTCAAAACAGGCCAAAAGTAACTCTATGTGACAATAGTTTAAAGCTGAATTCCAATTACTCTGTCTCTAAAATACTCAATGAATTATTTTAAATTTTAAGTTTTTAAATTTTCTTTATTGATTAAGGTATTACATATGTGTCCTTATTCCCCCATTGTCCCTCAGCCCCTTCTCATGCCCTTACCCCCCTGGTGTCTGTGTCCATTGGTTAGGCTTATATGCATGCATGCAAGTCCTTTGGTTCATCACTCCCCCTTCCCCCACCATCCCCTGCCTTCCCTCTGAGGATTGATGGTCTGATCCATGCTTCTCTGTCTCTGAAGGTGTTTTTGTATATATATATATATATATATATATATATATATATATATATATATATATAGAAGAGGAAGGGAGAGGGCATAGAGAGTTAGAAACATCGATCAGCTGCCTCCTGCACACCCCCTACTGGGGATGTGCCTGAAACCACGGTACATGCCCTTGACTGGAATCGAACCTGGGGCCCTTTAGTCTGCAGGCCGATGATCTATCCACTGAGTCAAACCAGTCAGGGCTCTAGATCTGTTTTTGTTCATCAGTTTATGTTGCTCATTATATTCCGCAAATGAATGAGATCATGTGATATTTATCTTTCTCCAACTGACTTATTTCGCTTAGCATAATGCTCCTGTTTAAGACTGGTATTCTCCAAAGTTAGTTTTATCATTTAAAAGATATAGGTACATTTTTAGTTTTTTTGGACCTTGATCCCACTTCTAGCAATATATCCCAAGAAACTAGAAACACCAGTCAGAAAGGATATTCACCCCTATGTTCATAGCAGCACAATTTACCATAGCTAAGATTTGTAAACAGCCTAAGTGCCCATCAGCCAATGAGTGGATTAGAAATTGTGGTACATCTACACAATGGAATACTACGCTGCAGTAAAAAAGGAGTTCTTACCATTTGCAACAGCATGGATGGAAATGGAGAGCATTATGCTAAGCGAAATAATGGTTAACATGAGATATTATTCGTTTCTGAAGTTTCTATGTGTAAAATGATGATGATGATGATGATGATGATGATGATGATGAATAATGCTAGATTTCCAAATGATTACATTGAGCCAGACACTTATTTCTACACTCCATCTTTTTGTAACACTAACTAAAGAGGTAGGGATTAGCATCATACTTGTTTGACAGATGAAAAAACAGAGATACCAAGAGGTGAAGTGACTTGTTCAAGGCCACACAGTTAGCAAATGGCAGTCTCTTTGGTGGATTTCCTGCATTTTATTCTACTAACTTGTATTGTATAGTCTTTATATGCCAGTCACTGGGATCTATAAATGTTAAAAGGTCAAGTTTCTTCCTGGAAAGCGCTCACTCTGCTTAACATGCTAACCACTTGGAGAGAGAAATATGTAAAGGTGTCAGGGAGGAATTCTTTGTGTAATGCATTTGGAAAAGGCTTCAGAGTGGAGGCTAGAGGAGCAGTTTTTGTGATGTACTGTGTGTGTATGTGTGTGTGTGTACTCTTTACAGAGGCTAACATTATACCTGACACATAGTAGATGTGCAAACAATACATGTTTAGGATAAATAAAACCATACCATAAATATTAAGGTCTTCACCCCAAAGAGTTCAAAGAGAAAGTATAACCATAGCAATTTTTCAAATAACCTTCTTAATGAATATAAATGGTGGTGGAATCTTACATATTTCATTGCTATTGCTGTTGTTGTTGGAATCAGAGGGATTACCAAAGTTCCCTGGCCTAAGAGTGAGGGGAGTTTTAACTACTGTCTGAGTTCTGCTAAAAGCTACTCGAGTGATCTCGGTCAGGTTGCTTCACCCTCTCTGAGGCCTCAGTTTTCCTACCTGTAGTATGCATCCTTTTCTAAGATGGCCTCTACAGATTCTCCTACCCAGTAATAGTTAATCTCTGCTTCTACCTCTATAGTTCAACCTCAGGGGAAACTGAGCTAATGAGTGCACAAAGGTTTTAGAAACCATATAGCATGGAATATGTATAAATCTCATGCTACTAGCCCCACAAACACAGTGACAGCATTGCCAGCATAAGCCTGCATGCATATGCTTATCCAACAGGCACCTTAGCCTCTGTCCAGGGATCAAGATGTGAGGAGCTCAGTTCCTTTTTCCCTTACATCTGCTGAAGTGTCAAGAATGTAAAAATTAAAATTTTACAAGTATTTACAAATTCCTGTGATTAGTAATGATAAGTAAGAACAGTTGAGTGGTTCTAAAATACAGTGGGGCCTTGACTTACGAGTGTCCTGACTAACGAGTTTTTCAAGATACGAGCTGTCTCTCGGCCGATTTTTTGCTTTGAGTTGCAAGCTAAAATTTGGGTTATGAGCCAGCTTCAGATACCCCACCGCTAGTTGGCGCAGAAAACGTCACAGTGAATGCCACAACATCACCCCAGCAGCACGTGTCTCATTCGTTCACTTTAAGATTTGACATACGAGTAATTTGAGTTACGAGCTCCGTCACGGAACAAATTAAACTTGTAAGTCAAGGTCCCACTGTACAAATATGGCCCTGCTGGTGTGACACAGTGGTTGAGTGTCAACTCATGAACCAAGAGGTCACCAGGCTGGATCCCCAGTAGGGGGCGTGCAGGAGGCAGCTGATCAATGATTCTCTCTCATCATTGATGTTTCTATCCCTCTCTCCCTCTCCCTTCCACTCTCTGAAAGCAGTAAAAAAATAAATAAAAATATGATTGTATAGGAGTAGAATACAGCCATACAATCAGGTTGGAGTTTATTTTCATAGAGACTTAGATTTAAATGACTGCCAAGTCATGGTAACTGAACTTGGTCTCTGACTTCCTTTGGGAGAGACCGCTACTTTTTTTTTTCTTCCCCCACCCCAGTAAGTATACTCCCATAGAGTACTATAATAGGAAAGTAAATATATACGGTTGGCAGTCTTACATGCCACCATGGTCCAAGAAACATCAGCACCCTCCCTTACCCCAAACACATTTGTACCTGGGAATATTGAGTTTACCTGTCCCATTTGTACAAGTGAGGTAGGTGTACTTGTTAGACAGTCAAATCTGCTTCTTTAACCAAAGGGCTCTCTCTCTTACAGAGCAAATCCGTGTGTGTGTGTGTGTGTGTGTGTGTGTGTGTGTGTGTGTGTTGTTAATAACTCACCAGAAAACCTAATTTATTTGAGTAAATAATTTAGAAACTGTATCCATGGACCCTAACAGTTCTCTGAAGAGCCAGAAATGGAGGGTGGAGTGTAGAGCTAGGCATTAGGGCTGCCAAGGAATAAGGGATAAGAGACCTTGAAGTCCCTTGTAGGGATTTTCTAGGACTTGGGCCTCAGGAAAACAGCAGTGCAATCATTCCTCAGCCCTGGACTCACCAATGATTGCTAACTGGCCTGTAGGAACATCTCCTCCTCCCTGATAGGAGAGGGAAGCCAGGCAAAGGTATTAGCACCATTATCTGAAGTAGCAGTGCATCTGTTAAATAGTAAACAGGTGACAGAAACTGGAGCAGACATTGGGATGGGACCCCAGAGTGAGCTGAGCAGTCAGCTATAAGAAGACTCACATGGTGACTGTGGCCTGCACAGGCTGCCACTCCCAGTATGGTGCACCATACCAGAATGCTGATGTGAAGCCCCTACAGAAATGTGCAACTGCCTTCTTCTCCTGATAGACATTCCTCAGGCAAGCTCTGGGAGGGCAAGGGCTGAAAAATTGACCCTTTGGTCAGGGTCAGGGAGCTTGGCTGTTCCATATGAAATTCCCCATGGAAGAAAGCAGGGCACATGGGAAGGGCTACTGGTCTCTATCTCTCCCTTCCAAACCCTCCCAGGATAGACAGTGTGTTTTCAAAAATGTTTTGCCCTAAAGATGCTCATGCAAAATGTGCTGTCTACTTAGGGCTCTGGAGACTTTTAAACCTGGCCAGACCACAGTCTAGAACAGGGGTGGGCAAACTTTTTGACTCGAGGGCCACAATGGGTTCTTAAACTGGACCGGAGGGCCAGAACAAAAGCATGGATGGAGTGTTTGTGGGAACTAATATACATTCAAAGTAAACATCATTACATAAAAGGGTATGGTCTTTTTTTTTTTTTTAGTTTTATTCATTTCAAACGGGCCGGATCCAGCCCGCGGGCCGTAGTTTGCCCATGGCTGGTCTAGAACATTAAACCACTTAAGAAATTAGATCAAGCAAGGCATTTACCAAGCCTCACATGTAACTCTTACAAGTAAGGATGGATATGGGTGAGATGTATGATCACATACTAACATGGATTTACAGTGCAGTTTAGTAAGCTTATACAAGATACTAAGTAAACAAGGTCAACCTACAAGGTAGTCTCTGGAGGCATGTCCTAAGGCCTTGTCATTTTTAGTTCTTCCTTGTTTACCCTTTGGTTGAAATAAATGTTTTAGAAACATTACATCATTTAATCTTAAGAACTTAAGAAAATATAGAATGTCTGCAAGTGATACTAAACTATGGGTAATCAAAATTCAAAAAGATATTTTGAAATTGTCCTGAAGCCAATAAGTTAAATTTTAACAGAGGTACATAAAAACTGCAATTATGTTCCATAAACTAAGTATAAAATTGAAGAATGAGAAAGACCACCTGAGTTAGCTGTAATTCATGGGCTAAAATACCCATGGACTTTAGTTGAGCCCCAAATATATTTTTTTGAAGAGGGATTGTCAACCAAAAGAACCAAGGCCAATTCAGGTGATATTAAGATAAGTGTGATACTCCAAATGTGGAATTCAATAGTTGACTGTACAATTGTGCATTGTATGGGACAGACCATATTTGAAACACTGTGGTATCCTGGATACCCCATTTCAGTAGAGGCTTTCAAATATTGAAATTTATTAAAAGGGACAGATACTAGAACTGTAAATTCTTGTAAAGCTCATCACATATATAAATGCTCTTTAAAAGAACAGAAAAAGTTTAGTCTACAGAAAAGGGAGACTGAGGGAAGGTCTGAGAGGTGCATTTGAGAAAGAGATCTGGTGCATGCTTTATAAACAAGAGGTTAAGACTAGCCCTATGGATAGCAGTTTGAGGGAATTGATTTTAACTAAGAAAATTTCCAATCATGTGAGCTTTCCAACTGTGGAGCCTAGTGCTTTAGAAGACAGTGAGTAGATGGCTCCTTCATAGTGTACTAGAAAAGGGATTCCTAAAAAGTCAGGGGAGGGGAAGTTGTGGACCAACTGTACTGCCTTACATAATCATAATATCGTATTTTATATCTGTGAAATCAATGATATTTATGAGAAGATGCAAAACTAAATATGGAAAAGCAGTTGTTTTGTTTTGTTTTATATGACATATAAACATGGCTGACCGAATTGGCTGAGGAAATTCACCATACTCCCAGAGACAGTGGGAGCAGTCTGCTTTCTCACAGTGAGAAAGCTAATAGCCCAATTTGTCTGATTGTTTGCTCAGCTCTTGGAAAATCCAACAACAGTGTAACTATAAACTTTCCTGGGCTTCATCACTAACACTCCTGTCAAGCCTCTCTAGTGGTTAAAACCCTGTTCCATTCAATTAAATTCTGTTTGGAATGCTCTTAAGACATTCTCCTGAAATTGTATCTCAGATATCTTAGGCAAGTTCTGGTAGGAAAAAAAGTATAGAATCACTGCTACAGTAAATGTAACTTCCCAACAATGGACCAACATAAAATGCAATCCACAAGAAAAAAAAGCAAAATGTTAATTCTTTCAAAGTGTATAATGCTAAGTTATAATTTTATTGACACGGTATAAAAACGGCAATGCTTCTTCAAAAATAATTGAATGTTTTATTTAAAAATACTGATGGCAATTATTTCATGGAATCTTAAAATTTCCTCCATCAGTCCCAGGAATGTGCATGCAAAAAGTCCAACTCCCACTGGCTGCCTTTATCCTGGCATCCACCAAATCAAGGTTCCACTTTAATAGAGCATAATTCTAATTTACAACTGGGGAAGACAGTGATCAGTGACTCTGAAGCTTCACTGTGTGCTCATTTCATCAATCAATCTATTTTCTTGTCATTGCCAGATGCCATCAATTCTATTTCACCCCCTGCATGTAATAGGGATGTGTATAACCATGTGCAAGGCCATGCAACAACTTCTAAACCAGTTACTTCTCAGGTGCTCTCCACTCAGATTCTACAAAGAAACATCTCCAAAGGCAGCAACAGTGGGATAGGCCACCATAGCCATTGAGTTCTGCATAGGTTTCAGCAGCACCAATCTGAGGCTATAGCCCCTCTAAGTAAAGGGGGCTGACTCCTTAAGGATTGCCTTATAAATTTCAATCCTTAATCAGGACATGTCTTAGTTAGTTGAACCAATCAGAACATAAGACTGGCCACCCCACTGGGAGATAATGTTGGATTGAAATTGTTTTCTTTGGGAAAGGCAAAATTAGCACAAAGTTCAAGGGTAAGAATGAGCCATCAATAAGTGTTTTGCAAAGAAAAGAAGCAAAAAGGAAATCTAAGTAGAGGGTTTCTACTTAGTGGTCCAGAACAGGCATCAGAGGATTCTAAGGTTTCTCAAAGGTCATTTATTAACTTTTCTAACCCATGAACTTTGCTTATAAACTAATTTTGACACTCTTTTCAAAAATGATTTTAACTTTGTTGTTGAGTTTATAGCTCTTCTGTTTCAAATTATTTTGACATCAACTATATCCAAATGACCATCATTTATGGAATACACTTGCTTAAAACAATTACTCAGGCTTTCATAATATATAGCCATATGTGCATGTTTTCAGAGCTACTTTATTGGATGGAATGACATGTTATATCCTCATAGCATGAGATATTTCTTTATGATTAATCAACAATTTGCTCTTTTAGCTCTAGGTCAGCTAAACCAGTTTAATAAAACATACAAGACTTCATTGGTTTCTTCCCCAGAACAATTTTTAATGATTTATATTTAATTTCATTGATTTAAAAAACATTTATTGAATGTCTACTGTCTGCAGGACTTCTAAGATGTGAACAGCTAGACCAGGTCCAGTGAGGCTTGAGGTAGCTAGAGTATTCATAATTGGAATGAAAATAAGATAATGACAATTATTAGTTATCATCCAAAAGTAGAACTAAAATAAAGCTGTCAGAGTTGTTATTTTTTATTTGTTTAAATAGCATGCAATTAGTATCATGTTCCAGAAATCACCAAAGGGATTTGTTGATCTCACATTGCTGGACAGATACACAGTGGAGATGCAGCAACAGGACACTACCAAAATTGAAAGGCACTGGAGAATGACACCTCTAGGCAAAGGAAGGCAGAAGGCTACATTTCTCCCAAACCTTAGTCTAACCTTTTCAAAGACGTACACAAGGCATTAGTATTTCATATCTAAGGGCTGCTGCAGTTTTTCAAACATGATGTTTTCTTTCAGTTTACACATACCATATTAAGAAAAATGGTAATGAGTAGTTCATGACAATGGCTTTTAGAAGGAACAAAGGCTCAATTGCTGAGGAAAAAAGAAGTAATATTTATTTTCATGGAAGAGACCTCAATGAACAACTTGGTTGTAGCTTTGCTCTCCCATTATTTCTGAGCTCAGTAAAAAATAAATCACTAGGCCACTAATACATTTGGAAATCCAGACAATATGATTTGCATGGAATTGTCTTTCCTCTGAAACAGGTATTTCAATCTTAGAATCATAGAATCACAGAGCCATGGGGATGAAACAGAACTGGTTTGTCCTATTTACATGAAATTAATAAATGGATCACAAGATGCCACTGTAATTACTGAACACCAGACCCCCCTTTTACTGCCTCCCCAAATAAAAATAAAGCAACAGAGACACTGAACTTTGCATGAGCCTAAATTTAACAACATCAAAACCACAAACAAGCCAGTGAAATTGATCCAGAAAGCCTCTTCCAAATATTTCAAGATCTTAACAGGCTGAGTATTTCTGAGTGCCTTAACAGTTGCTCCTCTCCCAGATTAGCTTCTTTTCTGCAATTACTTCAAATAATGGGAAATAAATAACTTGTTTATTCTATATTAAGAGTATCAAAGAAGTGGCACAAGTGAGAGCCATATCTTTTATAATGGGATATATCTGACTAGTGGAGTAAAACAACATTCTATACTCAATGTGAACACTCTAGGAGCCAGGCAGTATAGACAAAAACTTGCCCGATAGGTATGCTATAAAGCATCAGTCCTGTGTTAAAAAAACATGTACCTCTCTGTTTTGGTAAAACAGCTACTTACCAACAGTGTAAGTTAGGAATAACTACTGATAATATATATATATATATATATATATATATATATATATATATATATATATATGAGGCCCGGTGCACAAAAATTTGTGGACTCGGGGGGGAGGGGGGTCACTCAGCCCAGCCTGTGCCCTCTCGCAGTCTGGGACCCCTCGGGAGATAACGACCTGCTGGCTTAGGCCTGCTCCCGGGTGGCAGAGGGCAGGCCCAATCCCTAGGTGCAGCCCCTGGTTGGGCTCAGAGCAGGGCCGATTGGGGAGTTGGGGCGCTGCCCCCTGTCATGCACAGAGCAGGGCGATAGGGAGGTTGTGATGCCACCCTCAGTCACGCTCAGGGTAGGGCCGATTGGGGGGTTGGGGCACCGTACCCTGTCACACTCAAGGCAGGGTCGATGGGGAGGTTGTGGCGTCACCCCCTGTCACGCAAGGAGCAGGGCCAATCCAGGGGTTGGGGCACTGCCCCCTGTCACTCACAGAGCAGGGCCCATCAGGGGGGTTGGGGCTCTGTACCCTGTCATGCACAGAGCAGGGCCCATCAGGGGGTTGGGGCACCGCACCCTGTCACACACAGAGCCACAGGGCGATCAGGGGGCTGGGGAGCTCCCCCCTATCAGGCACAGAGCAGGGCTGAGCAGGGGGTTGGGGTGCCTTCCCCTGTCACGAACAGAGCAGGGTGGATAGGGAGGGAGGTTGTGGCCCCGACTGCTGTCACACACAGAGCCACAGGGCGATCAGGGGGTTTGGGCGCTGCCCCTTGTCACGCTGATCCCGGTGCTGGGAGGCATATTACCCTTTTACTATATAGGGTAGAGGCCTGGTGCATGGGTGGGTGCTGGCTGGTTTGCCCTAAAGGGTGTCCTGGATCAGGGTGGGGGTCCCCACTGGGGTGCCTGGCCAGCCTGGGTGAGGGGATGATGGCTGTTTGCAGCTGGTCACACACCCTTCAGGGTGGGGGTCCCCACTGGGGTGCCTGGCCAGTCTGGGTGAGGGGCTGAGGGCTGTTTTCAGGCTGGGGGTGACTGAAGCTCCCAATTGCTCCTTTTTTTCTTTTTTTTTTCTTTTTATACTGGGCCAGCTTTAGCTTTGATGCTTGGCTCCAGCTCTTAGGCCTCCACTGCTGAAAGTAGGTTTCTGGCCTTTGCTTACAATGTTGCGATCCTGCTGGCCGAAGCCCAGTGGACTAAAGCAGGTTTCTGGAGTTTTGTTTAGCTTCTATATTTGTAACATAGTTGCTTAGAGTTGCAGCTCAGAGGCCTGCAGTGGCAGACGGGGAACATTGGAGTCCTCCATCACTGAAGCAAGCAAGCCTCATGTTAGTTTCAAGCTGCCTGGCTGCCGGCCACCATCTTGTCTGGCAGTTAATTTGCATATTGCCCTGATTAGCCAATGGGAAGGGTAGCGGTTGTACGCCAATTACCATGTTTCTCTTTTATTAGATAAGATATATATATATATATATATATATATATATATATATATATATATTTTGAAAAGTGACCTTGTGGGAGTTTGACTGGGAGACCAGGAGGTCTATCACTCCCTATGACATGCACTGACCCCCAGGGGGCAGTGCGGAATGAACGAAGGCCCTGGACAGCAGCCAGAAGGCCCTGGCTGGCCATGATCACTGGCCAGGCCTAGGGGTCCTACTTGTGCATGAATTTCATGCACCAGGCCTCTAGTATGTCTATAGAAATCATATCAGAGGTATAATATGCTAAGTATTTGCTAACGAAAAATCCAATCACCTAGTCTTTTTTAAAATACAAAGATAACAATCACACTTGGAGTCTATTATCAAAGCCTCTTTCATAAAGAGTTTCCACTGACAACTTTGAGGCACCCACACCTGTATGCTAAAATATTTGCTCACCCTGAGGAATGGATGCCTTCCACCTGCCCCCCACCCAAAACTTCCTTAATAACCTATTACCCATGTATGTCTCAAAATCATCTTTAAACCCATAAAGGTTTTTAGCCTATATCATCTTTTGGGGTAACAAGATCAATACATTTATCCCCTGTTATAAATTTCATAAAGCACCAAAGAGAAGGTTCAAAGAGAACAATGTCAAACCCTTTGCTGGAAATATTCTAGTGAGCAAACGGCACATAGGGATGGAAGTAAATAAACAGTACATGGAAAACTCTCTCCCATAAACCTGGCTCTCTCAGGCCTGGGTTTCTGAACATAGTGTATAATCAATTTGAATCTATTGATCAAAAGCCAATTTTCATCCAGTGATTTTATACTGGGCTCTAGTCACATCTTTCTTCCCAATCTTCCACTGGTTGTTGCTCATCCAGTCTCTCTTTCATTTGCTTTGAAAAAAGAAGGAAATGTGGTCTCAGCAATTTGCAAGTTACCCACAGAGACTGTTATATAGCTGACAGAAATCAGTATGGCAGGGTCCCAGGGCTAATTAAACAAATGTGACAATTTGAAAAGCTGCAATGTGACTTATGAACCATGAAACAGTCAAAAATGAAAAAGGAAAAAAAAAGCACTGCACAGTATTAAAGACATGAAAGAGGCTTACATATTTAATAATTAAGAAAACAACTGCAGTGGCAATTTAAACTCCTCAGTTAACCAGATTGGGAGTCTGTGAAGGGTTGAAACACAGAATTCAAAAGTCACACTGAAAATATTTGAAATTGCTAAACAACAATAAGAACAGTCACAATGAAATCCAATAGAAGTTTGCATGAATTTAGGGGTTAGAACCCACTGAATGTTTCTGTATTTCATCCACTCTAGGATTCAGGGAAGTTATTTTTCTTATTCTCATTCCATAGATGAAATACCAGAGTCTCCAAGAAAAGCAACCATTGACACAAAGTCATGTAGTCCGTATGTGGCAGATCAAGGACCTCTGTCCATGGGGTCTAGCTTTGCACTCTGGACGTTAGTCACCATCATGCTCCATAGGATGAGCTCTGTTAATGTAACCCTACACAATATGCAGCAGAAACCAAGATTTCTCACTCTTCTGTATGATTGGCATACAGCCCTCTGAAGAGAGTGCTAGATTTATTGAATGTGCTGTGTCACCAAAGTACAACCCAATGAACAGCCGTTCAGAGGATTAGATTATTTTAAGTTTAATAATCCAGGTCTCGGGTGTCTGTGATAGTACATATCAAGGCCCCTAGAAAGTAATGGTCATCTAAAGTTTCTGGATCTATACAAGTGATTTTTCTGGAAAGGACCCTTCCAGGCTTTCAGGTACCCTTTCCTTCTCAGAGCCTTAGGATAAAGACATGGTCACTCCTACTTCACCCAGGGAAAGGAACTTGCACAAGGTTTAGACTGAGGGTGTGTACTTCCTTGCTCTGACCACAGAGGAAGTTATATACAGTGTGTATTAAATTTCTCTCTTCTTCTCTCCTTTGTGGGAACATTCACTTTATCATTTTATACCACTTAGCCTGATTTTTTAGTTTTTTTTTTGTGTGTGTGTGTGTGTTTTTTTAATAGTAGGTACACTGCTCAGAGCTACAGTAGCATTTGACTAATATACACTACACAAGCCTCAGGATGGAAATAAATTATTCAGATATACTCTAAACATGGTCAAGAGCACATAGTTGAGAAGTTAAAACTATATTTGGTTTTATTTAATGACTACCGGCCCGGTGAACAAAATTCATGCAATGGGTGGGGGGGTCCCTCATCCCCGCCTGTGCCCTCTTGTAGTCCAGGACCCCTCGGGGGATGTCTGACTGCCAGCTTAGGCCCAATCATCCCAGGACATTCTTCTTACAGTCTGGGATCCCTCTCACTGTCTGGGACCCCTTGCTCCTTACCACCTGCCTGCTCTCTGCTCCCTACCTCTTGGTTCGCTGCTCCTTAATGCTGCCATGGAGGCAGGAAAGGCTCCCGGCACCACCACTGTGCTTGCCAGCTGTGAGCCCAGCTTCTGGCTGAGCTGCGCTCCCCCTGTGGGAGCACACTGACCACCAGGGGAGAGCTCCTACATTGAGCATCTGCCCCCTGGTGGTCAGTGCACATCATAGTGACCAGACATTCTGCTGGTTTTTCAGCAGTTCCTATGACAGCTACTGGCAACATGTGGCTACTGAACACTTGAAATATGCCTAATGGACTGAGGAGCTAAACTTTTATTAAAATGTAATTAATTTAAATTTAAATAACCAGTCACATGTGGCTATTGTTACTGTATTAAAAAGTAAAACATTAGTCAACACTTCAATTTTACAGATGGGAAACCTGAAGGACATAATGGTTAAGAGACTAGCTGAGAGTCACAAAATAAGGTAGTGGAAGAGTTGGGACTAGCTTTGAGGTCTCTTGATGCCCAGTCCAGTATCATTGACACATTGCTTTCCTCTAAAGCCTAGTTCTTCCAGAGGCCAGTGGTTTTCCAAAGGCTATGTGGTCTTCGCTCTGTAATACAGATCAGGTTCTGACAATGTCTGGGTGGAGCTTCCAGATCAGACAACCATTCACTTTTGTATCAAATGTATTGGGTGTGTGATGCTGTGCTGGGGCTCCTAGGTTAAAGAGCAGGAAAGAGGCTGCAATGTTTGAGTGTGGGCAAGCTTCCCAGGTTTCCTCCAGTCCCATTGGGTCCTAAGAAGCTGGAAGGGAACTGAATACAAAACTATCAGAAGCCCAGATAGCCAGGATGCTTTTGCCTGCCTTTGTTTTTGATGGGCCTTACTTCTTTCTTTGTGATTCGAAATTTTCTAATTAATATGTTGCTAGTGGAGAACTGGATGAGTCTGTTAGCATGCTCACCCCAGAATGGAGGACTTAAGGGGAATGCTCTGTTTTGACATAAACTTTGCTGCAAGGCTGAGAGTGCTTAATAGGAACAACATACAGGCATTCAACCACAAAAAGATCTGGAAAACTCACTATGAAAGAAATAACACCTCATGAATTCTTCTTTCCTGTGATCACAAAGATAATAAGCACAGTGAATAGTACCAAATCAGTCTCTAACTTTATTTGAGAGATTCACATTGTCTCTCCTTTCTCTGATCATAGTAGCATATGGGACCCCACTTTGGCTTTTATCAATGTCTTGTTTAAAGTGAAAATGCCAACATTATTGTACTTTGAGGAGCAATATTAAAAATAGGCTAGAGCAATCATCTCTCTCTATATAAAACCCTAATATGCAAATCGACTGAATGGTGGAACAACCGAACAACTGAACAACCAGTCTCTATGATATGAGCTGACCACCAGGGGGTGCACACGGAACATGGTGGGCGTCAGCTGCAGCAGGATGGTAGAGCAGGTGAGCGAGGGTGCCAGACCAAGGCAGAGCGCTTATCGCTGTCATTGGGGCAAGCCTCTGGTGGTTACTGAAAATTCTTTGCTCCCACATGCTGCGGTCCCACTAGAGCCCTGCTCACATTCACTGCTGGCGCTCAGCGCCAGCTCTGATCACTATGTTCCCTCTGTGGGTGCGAGAGGTGGCTGCCAGCCCCAGTTGCCACTGAGAGTTTCTCCACCTCCCCCTGCTCCTGAGGTCGATCAGGGCCAGTAGATGCCTCTTGCGCCCATCGCCGGAGATGGCCCTGCTCACACCCACAGATGGTGCTGGAGCCACCACTCGCACCCACTGCCAGAACCTGGGGCCGGTCCTGATCTCTCGGCACCTTCAGCAGGTGCAAGCATTGGCTGTAGGCCTCGATTGCCCCTGAGGACTTCTCCACCTCCTCCTGTTCCTGAGGGGCAATCAGGGTAGCAGCCGCTGCTCACACCCGCTGCTGGCACCGGCTCCAATTGCTCTGCACTGTCAGCATGTGGGAGTGGCGGCAGCGGCAAGAGAAGGGATGCTGGCAGACAGAGGACCTTGGGCTGTGGTGGGAGGGGCTGCGTAGGGGTGCAAATGATGGGCCGAGACCCTCCCCTGTGCCTCACGGCGCACAGTTCCTTTCGAAGTGCATGAATTCATGCACTGGGCCCCTAGTGTGTGTGTGTGTGTGTGTGTGTGTGTGTGTGTGTGTGTGTGTGTGTATATATATATATATATATATATATATATATATATATATATAGAGAGAGAGAGAGAGAGAGAGAGAGAGAGAGAGAGAGCTGCCTGAAGACCTTAAAGTTTCTTGGTCAGTTTCTGAAGCCCAGCTGCCTCTGGACTTATCAAATGGCCTTAAAGGTAGGTACTATGAGATGGGTCTCTCTAGAAACTGCACTGTGATTGGCGGGGACAGGGCAGCTCATAAAAAGGAGGAAATGGTGGGCAGCAGATTGTACAAGAGTCCATTGCACCTTCATTGAAGGTTAGACCAGACTGAGATGGACTGGAACTGACCAGCATGAGTTTGAAGAGGAGAATATGTTCAGTGTAGACGACTCATAGAGGGTTGTATCTAGGGATTAGAGCAGGGGTGGGCAAACTTTTTGACTCGAGGGCCACAATGGGTTCTTAAACTGGACCGGAGGGCCAGAACAAAAGCATGGATGGAGTGTTTGTGTGAACTAATATAAATTCAAAGTAAACATCATTACATAAAGGGTACGGTCTTTTTTTTTTTTTTTAGTTTTATTCATTTCAAACGGGCTGGATCCGGCCCGCGGGCCATAGTTTGCCCACAGCTGGATTAGAGGTTAGTTGAGAAAATGTCCATGAGTTGAAACTATGAAAGTCATTTTTACTAAAAGGAAAACAAAAACAATATCAAAAGCCCTCACACTCAAGGGAAAACATCTTTCAAAATGATGACCTTGATTTCTTCATTACCTTTTATCTTCTTGAGTAGGACACTCCACTTTGTGTTGAAGTTGGTAGGCTTCATTTCTGTTACTATTGTGAGGAACTTGGTGTTTTTGTGGTGTATTTCTATTGGATGGGGCTAAATGGCATGGCTGTGACTTCTTTTACTCAAAAGGGAAATTAGAGATAGACAATATAATTCCAAGAACTTTTGGTTTTGCTAGCCAGCAAATTATTTTTCTTCATCTCATATACTTTTTTAATTTTTTAAATCTTTATTGTTGAAAGTATTACATATGTCCACTTTTTTTCTCCCATTTACCCCTCATAGCCCTCCCCAGGGCTCTACCACCCTACTGTTTGTGTTCCATGGGTTATGTATATATGCATACAAGTTCTTTGGTTGATCTCTTCTGACCCACACACCCACACCAGCCTTCCTTCTGAGATATGACAGTTTGTTCTATGCTTCTATGTCATTGGATCTGTTTTGCTTAACAGTTTATTTTGTTCATTAGATTCCACATATGAGTGAGAGCATGTGATACTTGTTCTTCTCTGACTGGTTTATTTTGCTTAGCATAATACTCTCCAGGTCCCTCCATGCTGTCTCAAAGGGTAACAGATCCTTCTTTTTCACTGCTGCATAGTATTCCATGGTGTAAATGGACCACAGCATTTTTATCCACTCATCTACTGATGGGCATTTGGGCTGTTTCCAGATCTTAGCTATTGTAATTGTGCTGCTATTAACATAGGGGTACATATATTTTTTCTGATAGATGTTTCGGGTTTCTCAGGATATATTCCTAGATCACTGAGTCAAATGGGAGTTCCATATTTAATTTTTTGAGGAAATTCCATACTGCTTTCCATAATGGCTGCACAAGTCTGCATTTCCACTAGCAGTGTAATAGGGTTCCCTCCCCTTGTCTGGCCAACCTCCCACGGCCCCGATTGGCCCAATTGCTGGCCATGCTGAGGGACCCCACCCATGCACAAATTTGTGTACCAGGCCTCTAGTGTTGAATAAGAGTGGTGAAAGTGGACATCCTGGTCTTGTTCCTGTCTTTAGGGGAAATGGTTTTAGGTTTCACCCTTTGAGTATGATGTTTCCTGTAGGTTTATCATATATGGCCTTTATCATGTTAAGATATGCTCCTTCTATTCCAACTTTGCTGAGAGTTTTTATCAAAAATGGATGTTGGATTTTGTAGAAGGCTTTTTCTGTTTCTTATGATATGATCATGTGATTTTTATCTTTCAATTTATTTATGTGATGCATCACATTTATTGATTTGCGAATATTGTACCAGCCTCGCATCCTTGGAATAAATTCCACTTGGTCCTGCCGTATTATCTTTTTAATATATTGCTGGATGTGATTTGCTAATATTTTGTTGAGGATTTTAGCATCTATGTTCATCAACGGTATTGGCCTGTAATTTTCTTTCTTTGTAGTGTCTTTATCTGGTTTTGGAGTTAGGATAATGCTGGCCTTTACATAAAAGAGCTTGAAGTGTTACTTCTTCTTGAATTTTTTGGAATAGTTTGAGGAGGATAGGTGTTAATTCTTCTTAGAATGCTTGGTAAGACTTCCCTGTGAAACCTTCTGTACACAGCTTTTGTTTGGTGGGAGTTTTTTGATTACTGCTTCTAATTCATCAGTGGTTATTGACCTATTCAGGTTTTCTAAATCTTCTTGATTCAGTTTTGGAAGATTGTATTTTTCCAGGAATTTGTCCATTTCATCCACATTGTCTAGCTTGTTAGCATATAGTTGCTCATAGTGTTTTCTTACAATCCTTTGTATTTCTGTGGTGCTTATTAACTTAAAACATCTTCATGTAAAAGCAAATCATTGTTTTACTATAGATAGAAATAATAGAATAAGATCATTCTCTCTAACTATTCTTTTATAAATTTAAGCCATCCAACACAATGCACCTACTCGCTGTACTTTTTATACACCTACAGATGTCACCTATGTGTACATGTGTATGTGGGTGCTTCTGGGATAGTACAAAGGGACAGAGAGTTTGACACAGTCTTTGCTCTAAGGGACATCACAATATGCCTTGAGAGGCAACTCCCCCTAACACACCTTCAAAGGTGACACATGTAGATGTACAAAAAGTGCTGAGGGGATCCAGAAGGAGAGAGATATTAATTTCATTTGGATAATATTAGGGGTTTCAGAGAAGATGTGATCTCTGTGTTGGCCCTTCCATGGTGTGAGCAGGCAGACAAGAATGGATGGAGTTCCAAGCAGCGGGAGGAGCCAACACACACAAAAGGCTGTGGTGTGGGGAACAGGATGGCATATTTGAGGAAGAGAAATAAGTCCGTGGGAGGATAGAGAAAAGGGCACATGCTTGGGAAAAGTGGCAAAAGATGAAATGGGCACCAGTGACAACATACAGACAGGGCCTGACTGCCAAGATAAGGATTCTAGACTTTAGCCTCTAGTTATTTGGAAACACAATACTTCTTGAAAACCTTTGTTGACAGTGACCTCACTTCCATTTTATCCTTAGACAGATTCACCGGTTGGAACAGGGGAGAGAGGGAGGATTTAATATTTATTGAATGTTCCAAGTATTATTCTAGGGGCTTAACATACATCAGCTCACTCAATCTTCCCACTAATTCTGAAAATTAGCCAGCATTATTTTTTAAAAATATATTTTATTGATTTTTTTTACAGAGAGGAAGGAAGAGGGATAGAGAGTTAGAAACATCAGTGAGAGAGAAACATGGATCAGCTGCCTCCTGCACACCCCCCACTGGGGATGTGCCCGCAACCAAGGTACATGCCCCTGACCAGAATCGAACCCGGGACCCTTCAGTCTGCTGGCCGAAACTCCATCCACTGAGCCAAACCGGCTAGGGCTAGCCAGCATTATTACAATTTTGTAAATGAGATCCAGAATTGGTAAGTTACTCAAGAATGTTCAGCAGGTAAGAAGAGCCAAGGTTTACTTCTTTAATGATTATGTCTCCCTAGAGCATTCTTCCTTTTATTGCTCAAATACGAATCTCTCTGTAAGTGGCCCTCTGGGATTAGTCTCCACCATTTGAGGACTCCTAGCCTAAATCCAGTCTCTGAACCTAGCTTCCATATTGTAAGTACCTCAGGCATTTATGATCTGCTCCCTCTCCTAGTTCAATTTTCTTCTTGTTGGTCAGTTAATCTATTGATTTTAAATCCACTCATAATCCTGATTACTCTTTGCCAAATGCAATTCAGTTCAATAGCATTCTTTTTACAATTTTTATTAAAGTAATGTAAATTATAGAAGTTGAAAAAAGGGGGAAAAAAACCTCCCCATAATCCTGTCACCCTAGTAAAATAAGAACTACTGTTTCAGAGTTTTTTCTTTTTTTTTTTTTATTCAGAGTTTTTTCTTTACTTTCTTTTTTGCTCACATTTTTATATAGCTATAAAAATTAAATTGTTATATTCTGGTTGTTTCACTTAAAATTTAGTAAGTTTTTCATGTCAACCCCACAAACTCAAAGTCATCATTTTAATGCCTGATTATTTTTGAGTGTTTAGAACAGAATTTACTTAACTATTCCTCTGTTGTAAGATATATGGTAGCATTTAGTTTTGCTAATGCAAAAATATTAGAATGGGTAACTTTGTTCATATAGTTTTTTAATGGATTTGGATTTCCCCCAAAATGTAATGATAGAACATCAATGTCCCTCTAAAAACAGAGTGGCCAACCTAAATAAATGGAGAGGCACATCATGTTCATGAATTGAAAGAAGCAACAAAGCAAATAAAGATGTCAAAATTTCCCAAATTGATCTATAGATATAATGCAATACTAAACAACATTTTAACAGGATTTATTGTAAATATAGACATGTTTCTAAAATTCATATGGAATGGAAAGGGAGCTAGAATAGCCAAAATATGTTGGGGAAAAAGTTGGAGGATTCACATTATCCTATTTTTAAAATATATTTTTATGGATTTCAGAAAGGAAGAGGGAAAGAGACAGAAGCATCAACGATGAGAGAGAATGATCTCAGCTGCCTCCTACATGCCCCCTACTGGGAACCAAGCCTGATGGAGCCTGATTGAGCCTTAAACCTAGGCCTGTGCCCTGAAGGGGAATCAAACTGTGACTGCCTGGTTCATAGGTTGATGCTCAATCACTGAGCCACACAGGATGGACTCACATTATCCTATTTTAAGACATGCTATAAAGCTACAATATTTGACACATTATGGTACTTATGAGATGCCAGGGACATGGACCAATAAAATGAACTAAAGAGTCCAGAAGTTGACACACATAAATAAGGTCAATCTACTTTTTACATATATGCAAAATCAATTCAGTAGAGAAAGATAGTATGTTCAACAAATGGCATAAGAACAAAATGAGCAGAATAAGCTTCCACCTACACCTCACACTATATACCAAAATTAATCCAAGACAGATCAAATACCTAACTGTAAGACATAAAACTATAAAACTCAGAACAAAACATGGGGTAAAATTTTTATGGCCTTGGGTTACAGAAGTACTTAACTTTTATTCTTAGAAAAACTCCATCAAGAGAATGAAAATATAATCCAGTATATAAAAAAAATCTGCAAATCACATAACTGACCAAAGACTTATATACAGAATATACAAAGATGACTGAAAATTCAACAAGAAAGTAACAATCTGATTTTTAAAATGAGCAAAATATATGAACACACACTTTATCAAATAAGATTTTCAAAAATTAAAATAAGCACATAAAAAGATGCTCAATATCATCAGTCATTTGGAAAATGCAATTATAACTACAATGATACACCATTACACATCTATTAGAAAAGCCGGTGCACTGTCCAGTTTTTTTTTGTTTTTTTTTTTAAATATATTTTATTGAGTTTTTACAGAGAGGAAGGGAGAGAGATAGGGAGTTAGAAACATCGATGAGAGAGAAACATCTACCAGCTGCCTCCTGCACACTCCCCACTGGGGATGTGCCCGCAACCCAGGTACATGCCCTTGACCGGAATCGAACCTGGGACCTTTAAGTCCGCAGGCCGACGCTCTATCCACTGAGCCAAACCGGTTTTGGCACACTGTCCAGTTTTGTTCAGTGGTGTCGGTCTTGGGCACCAAATGGTCCCAGGTTTGATCCCTAGTCAAGGGCACATACCTGAGTTGCAGGTTCAATCCCCAGCCCAGGTCAGGTTGCATACAAGAGGCAACCAATCAATGTTTCTCTCGTTCCCATAGTCCCTCCCTTACACTCTCTCTAAAAATCAATGGAAAAAATATACTTGAGTGAGCATTAACAACAACAAAAAGATCAAGTACTGACAAGGATGCTGAACAATTGAATCTTTCACATATTGCTGATGTGAATGAAAAATGGCACAGCCACTCTGAAAAACAATTCGGCACTTTTTAATAAAGTTAAATATATACTAACCATATGACTTATCAATCCCCCTCCTAGGTTTATACCCAAGAAAAATGAACACATACATTCACACAAATGTGTACACAATTATTAATAACAACATTATTCACAATCACTAAAAACTAGAAAAAACCCACCTGTCCTTCAATGGATGAATGGATAAACAAATTGTGGTACATACATGTAATGGAATGTTACTCAGGAATAGTGAGTAATGAAATATCAATACATGTAAAAACCTGAGTGAATTTCAAAGGCATATGCTAGTGAAAGAATCACTATGGAAAGATTATATAATTCATAATCTATAATAATAAAAGCATAATATGCTAATTAGACTGGATGTCCTTCCAGACTAAGCCGGGCTGCTATGGAAGCCCGGGTCCCAGATGCCAGAGGGAAGCGGTGCTGGCAGCCAGGGGAAGGAAGGCCTACTCTTGCATGAATTTTGTGCATCAGGCCTCTAGTTTTATATAATATTTTGGAAAAGACAACACTGTAGGGACAGAGAACAGATCAGTGTTAGCTAGGGTTTGGAGGGTGAGGAAAAGAGCCTGACTGCAAAAGGGTAACATGAGGGATTTATTTTGGATATTAATTTCATTTTGTATTCTGTTAAAGGTGGCAATTATAGAAATCTATTCTATGTTACAACTCATAGGACTATAACTAAAAAATGGTTAATTTTAAAAATATCTACACTAATAAAAGGGTAATATGCTAATTAGGCCAGGCATCTTCCAGACAAAGCCACAGTGACAGGGGCCGAGGCAGAGGCGGTTAGGGGCAATCAGGCTGGCAGAGGAGTGCAGTTGGGGGCGTTCGGGCTGGCAGGGGAGGGCAGTTGGAGGCAATCAGGCTGGCAGGGGAGCAGTTAGGGGGCGATCAGATCGGTAGGGGATCAGTTAGGGGCATCAGGCTGGCAGGCAGCGGTGGTTAGGGGTGATGAGGTAGGCAGGTAGGCAAGCAGTTAGGTCCCGGATTGCGAGAGGGTGCAGGCCGGGCTGAGGGACCTCAACCCCCACCCCGTGCACGAATTTCGTGCACTGGGCCTCTAGTTATATATATTTATTGATTACAGAGAGGAAGGGAGAGGGAGAGAGAGATAGAAACATCAATGATGAGAAAGAATCATTGATCAGCTGCCTCCTGCATGCCCCCCACTGGGGATAGAGACCACAACCCACGCATATGCCCTTGACTGGAATTGAACCTGGGACCCTTCAGTCTGCATGTCAATGCTCTATCCACTGAGCCAAACTGGCTAGGGAAAACAAATGGTTAATTTTTAATGTGCTAGCCAGAAATCAATACCACGTGCCAAGTGCTGTCTAAATAAAACAGAGCAGAGGGATACTATCACCTTCTCAATTCTACTTGTTCTAGAATAGAGGTCAATAAAGTTTTTTTTTTGGAATACAGTCACAAGCATTCTTTTACATATTGTCTATGAATGCTTTATGCTAAAACAACAAAGTTAGTAATTGAGGCAGAGTCCATATATCCAAAATAACCAAATATATTTACAATCTGGCCCTTTAAAAAGTTTATGTATCCTCGTACATACATACACACATGTGTGGCATGGACAAGTCTCAGAGAATGGGGAAGAAAGAAGTCAGACTCCAGGTGCACATGAACCCACAGTGTGAATTTCAAGAGCAGACAAAAGCACGTAAATAATAGTTTGTGTGTCCTTACTCTAGATACTTGCCTTCTATTAACACATTTGGGGGCAGTAATATATGATTCTGCTAACCTTTTCTTATCTACTATAAACACTGGTGAAATCAAGTGCATTACCATATAGTTATACTCCTGTGAAACCTCATTTTATTAAACTTGGTTCATCTGGTAAGCTGTTTTCCTGATTCTGACAGGTGGTATAAGCAATTTTGCCTATCTTCCTTGTTATACACTGGATCAGGGACTGAGCCATATAGTAATCAACTAAACCCTACTCCTTCAGCCCTATATCCTTATGGAGAAAGGCAGAATACATAGTGGCTAATAGCCTGAATTGAGATTTTGGCTCTGCCAAAAGTTACTTAATCTCAAAGTATTTCAATTTCATTATCTGTATCGGGGATGACAATAGTACTTGCTTCCTAGCATTGGTATGGTGATTATATGTGAAATCCTTAGATCAATGCCAGACACAAAAAAACTACTATATAACTATTTCATATTATTAGATTCAATTCAGGCCAACCTGAGTTCCCATCCTGTTTCATCTCTTCAGTTGTAGTAGGTTTATGTGATTTGGGGGCACTTGATTCAACCTCTCTAAAGCCTCAGGCTGCCCTTTACCTAGTCAATGGTCTCTGTATAATGAGCTAAATACTGCTGGAGAAAACTACACAAATTACAGTTGGAATCAGTATAAATTTCACATCTTCAGTGTGACCTGGATCCTTGGCATTGCTTCATAATCATACTGTATTCCTCAGATAGCCCCCTCTCTTCCTTTCAATGACTATTTCAAACTTTCTCCAGTTTCCTAAAACCTCTGAATTTTCCCTTGACTACCTCCTATCACTACCTCATCAGAAGACTTGGACTGGAAATTAAAAATATTTAAATTCTGTTGTATTTATTTTAATATTTCATATGTTTTAAAAATCTTTAACACATCTGAAAATAATATTGTTGTATGCTGCATGGTAAGAATCTAAGATTAGGTTAAAGAGAATAGATATGTTTGTGATATCATCTTCCTAAGAATGGTATGCCTTTCCATTTGCTTAAATAGTCTTTGGTATCTTACATAGTGATTCAAGGTGTTAATATAGCTTTGGCACATTTATTGTTAAATAAATTTATAACATAAATGGTGTCTTTTTGTCCAATATGTCTGTATAGGTGGTTGCTTTACATATAAAGACTATTCTATATATTTACTTTGCACAGTGAAACTTTCCTGAATCATTATACTAATCATTGTATTGCTCATAATAGTGTTTTGGATAATCATTTTGGGATTTTTCAGGAAAACTATATCCTACAAATAATTATTTTACACATTCTCTCCCATTTTAATACCTCTTATTTTTCAGTTTGTGTAATTGCCATGGGTAAACTTCAGAACAATATCTACACTAATAAAAGACAAATAGGAAAATTGACTGTACCTTTGCTATGCCTTAAGCCATGCCCACCAGCCAATCAGAGTGACTATATGCAAATTAACCCAACCAAGATGGCAGCTGGCAGCCAGCATCCATGGAGCTGGAGCAAACAGGAGGCTTGGTTGCCCCAATGATGGAGGAAGCCAAGCTTCCCGCCTGCCGCAGCAGCTCTGAGCTCCACTCAAAGCAACAAAGTTTTAATTATAGAAGGTAATTAAACCCCAGATACCTGCTTTCAGCCAGCCATGGCCACGGAGCTGGAGTGAGCAGGAGTGGGTTGCCCCTGGCTATGGAGGAACCAAGCTTCCCTCCCGACCACCCTGGCTGGCTCTGAGCTCCTCTCAAGGCTACAAAGTTTTAATTATAGAAGGTAAATAAATTCGAGAATAAAAAAAAAGAAAAAAGAAAGAAAGGAGAGGCTGGGAGCTTCTGTCACCAGGGGGGCTTGGCCAGCATGAAAATGGCCCTCAACCCCTTAACCAGACTGGCCAGGCACCCCAGTGGGGACCCCCCACCCTAAAGGGGGTGTGGTCAGCCTGTAAACAGCCATCAGCCCCTCACCCAGGCTGGCCAGGCACCCCAGAAAAACCCCTTCTCCCTGAAGGGGGTGTGCCAGCCTGAAAATGGCCCTCAGCCCTTCACCCAGGCTGGCCAGGCACTCCAGTGGGGACCCCCACACTGAAGGGGGTGTAGCCAGTCTGAAAATGTCCCTCAGCCCCTCACCCAGGCTGGCCAGGCACTCCAGCGGGACCCCCACCCTGATCCGGGACACCCTTCAGGGCAAACCAGCTGGCCCCCACTCATGCACCAGGCCTCTATCCTATATAATAAAAGGGTAATATGCAAATTGATCCTAACAGCAGAACGACTGGGAATGACTGGTCACAATGACACACACTGACCACCAGGGGGCAGATGCTCAATGCAGGAACTGCCCCCTGGTGGTCAGTGCACTCCCACAGGGGGGGGCTCTGCTCAGCTACATGCCAGGCTGACGGCTGCAAGTATAACGGCAGTGGTGGGAGGCTCTCCCGCCTCCTCAGCAGCGCTAATGATGTCTGACTGCAGCTTAGGCCTGCTCCCTGCTGGCAAGTGGACATCCCCCGAGGGCTGTCAGTCTGCCAGAGGGATGTCTGACTGCCAGCTTGAGCCTGATCCCCCAGAGAGTGGGCCTAAGCCAGCAGGTGGACATCCTCTGAGGGGTCCCAGACTGCAAGAGGTGATAGGCTGGGCTGAGGGACACCCCCAAGTGCACAAATTTTTGTGCACTGGGCCTCTAGTTAAATAATAATGGTAGTAAAGACTCTAGTTTTTTTCTTGACTATAATGGGAATGTTCCTAGAATGTCTCTGGAATGTGACACTAGATTTTTAGATTGAAATGAATATACTTTATCACATTAAGGATGTTTCCATCTATTTTTATTTTATCAAGAATAAGCGTTGAGTTTTGTCAAGCATCTTTGAGCATGTATGAAGACATTAATATGTTTTCTTTTTCATTCTATTCATATAAAGTTATTATATTAATCAATATCTTAGTATAAACCAGCCTGACATTCCTGGAATAAAATCTATTTAGTCGTGCAGCATATCCTTTGTTGTATTTCATTGAGAAATACAACATCCTCTTTGTTAGTATTTCATTGAGAAAATTGCATCAATATATACAAGTGATGTTATCCATAATTTTTTTCTTTTTTGTATACTTTTTTTGAGAAATTTTGGTATCACTATGTGCTACTTTGGCTTTTCTAAAGAAACTAGTGGCCCAGTGCATGAAATTCATGCATGGGGGGTCGGGGGTTGGTGTCCCTCAGCCTGGCCTGCACTCTCTCCAATCTGGGATCCCTCTTGCAATCTGGGACTGCTGGCTCCTAAGCACTCTCCTGCCCGCCTGCCTGATTGCCCCTTACCACTCTGCCTGCTGGCCTGCTAACCTCCAACTGCCCCCCTGCCAGCCTGATTGCCCCCAACTTTCCCCCCCTGCTGGCCTGCTCACCCACAACTGCCACCCCCTGCCAGCCTGCTCACCCCCAAATGGCCCCCCTGCCAGCCAACTTGTCCCCAACTGCACCCCCTGCAAGCCTGATCACCCCCCCAATTGCCCTCCCTTCCTGGTCTGATCACCCCTAACCACCTCTGCCTCGGCCCTGCCACCATGGCTTTGTCCAGAAGGTCTCCTGGTCTAATTAGCATATTACCCTTTTATTAGTATAGATATTTTGCAAATTTTTCTTCTTGTTCTGTATTCTGGAACAGTTGACCTGTATTATTCCTTAAATGGTTTGGTTGACTTGCCCCATGAAACCCCATCTGGAGTGATGATTTCATTAATGGGTGGGATTATTTTACAATTAATTGATGGTGATAACTATTTAAATTTTCTATCTTCTGGAATCAGTTTTTAAAAATTTATTGGGGTCGCATCAGTTAATAAATTATATAGGTTTCAGGTATACAATTCTATAATACATTACCTGTATATTGTATTGTGTGTTCATCACCTCAAGTCAAGTCTTCTAACATCAACATTTATCCCTCTTGACCCACTTCTACCTCCCCGATCCCCTTTACCTCTGGTAATCACCATACTGCTATCTGTGTCTATGAGGTTTTTGTTTTGTTTTTTCTTTACTTAATCCCTTAACCTTTCTCACCCAGCCCCAAACTTCCCTCTGACAGCTGTGGGTCTCTTCTCTATGTCTATGTCTGTTTCTGTTTTGTTTGTTAGTTTATTTTTGTTCAGAAGGAAATCTTACCTTTTTGTGACAGCATGGATGGATCTGGAGAGCATTATGCTAAATGAAGTAAGCCAGAAAGAGAAAGACAAGTACCATATGATTTCACTTCTGGAGTCAGTTTCTGTCAATTATATTTAACTAGAAAAATTGTCCATCTCATCTACATGATTATATTTATTTATAAAGAGGTGAGTAAAGTGGTACTCATGATTATTTTAAATTTGTCTGTATTTGAGAAGTTATTTCTCCTTATTATTGTTTGTTTTATATGTTTTGCAGTTCTCAATTTATCTGTCATTAAAATAGCATCTTTTAGCTATTGTATCACTGCTTTGGCTCTTGTTTTTTGTTTGTTTGTTTTTTAGATAAAATTGTTTTTTATAAAAAAAAATAATTCTTGCAACTATGTTGGTCATAGCTTTAATTTGTTCCCTGGCAATACTTTTTCTTGCTACACTTTTTATCATATGCTTTTTTGGAGTGTATTTTTGTATAGTTCTTTTGATGATTCCTATTTTTATTATTGCTAATGTTTTATTAGTAAGAATTATTTCTGGACCAGTTATTGGAAGGATGTTTTTGTGGCAGTGAGGTCTATGGCTTCATCCAAGACTAGCAGAAATATCTTCTGAACATGAGGATGTGTAATCAATAACTACTTTGGCCTTTACTTTTATCTTATCAAGAGACATCAGCTCTGCAGATTTCTCACAAAGCAGCATCTCACTCTTCCAGTTTGCTTCAGCAACAAAGTGCTTCCCACAAATGTGAATTAGTTATGTAATTTCTCATTCAATCCTTCCTTTCCCACTTCTCAAAATATGTATGTCCCAGGCTTGGTCCATGAAACTCCGATCACAAACCATCATAGTCTTTCTCATTACTCCAATATTGTTTTTCCTTTTCATGGTATGTCACTTATCCTGCAAATCAGTGATTCGTCAGCTATGCCCCAGATTCATGGCTATGAGAACTGTCTTTTGGATTCTTCCCTGTTTTGCCTTCATAAAATAAATTGTGATTTAGGCTTATGGATGTCTTCTAGTTAGATCATTATGGATTTAAGATCTCTTTTTCTCATTCTCCACATGCATTTGGTGATAAAAAGAGAAGGGATAAATCTTGTTTTATTTTTTCATTTCAAAAGTGGAAGGTTCCTATCAAATTGATTCTGAGAAGTTATTTTTTTCTCAATGCATTTTCCAGAGACACTGTTTTTTTTTTCCTTTACACAGATGCAAATGGAATGGTTAATGTCCCTTGTTTTACCACCTCCCCCCCACACCCAACCCAATCCTAGAAGTATAGCCAGGACAAAAGGCTGCTTCCCAAATAACAGTTGGAAGCTATTACATCTTTCAGAGAAGCCTAGAATGCTTTTTGGAAAACTAATACATTGTTTTGTTACCCTCTCTGTATACCCAAGATACAGAAAGCAGGTATAAATTCTACACATGGCTTAAATTCTCACCTGCTTTCATTCAATTCAATAGAAAATAATAAATCACCATATTCACAAAAATGAACAGGTTGACAGGAAACAGACTTATTTTTATAGCACACCTAAGATATATAGGGACTCATATATTTATTCAGCTATTTTAAAGGGGATACGCTTGCTTACTCCCTGGGCAGCTAAATGCTAAGTTGCTAAGTTACTGGCATTTGACATCATCTCTTCCTTGACATGTCCCCATTTGACAGTTTCCCATGATTCACTGGGCCAGTCACCTTGTTACTCACATTACTCATTTTCCCAGTGACGTCTGTATAATCATTTAAAATTCACATCATATACTAGATGCAAACCCCCTAGATTCCACATGAAAATATTTAAATTGCTTGACAGTCTCTAAGTGCATTTGGAAGCACACCGGATGGCATACCTACATTGTTCACATAATAGTTGTTATAATTAAATTTAGCATCTTTCTTCTGGGTTGGTTTGTGTTGAGAAAAGGAAATGATTACTGGTAGGGAAATAATGGTTACTATCTCTTACAGGCTAATTTGTTCAATGAATAGCTCACCTTACATAGGCACACTACATATTAAGTCCATTAGTGCTTTGAATTAGCTTCAGAAAGGGTAATACTCGACATAATTTACCCAGTCAAGGGCATTTTCACCTGCTGACAAATTTACATATTTCCCAATGTCATTAGGTAAGAGCTAGTCATCAGAATAGCAGAGGGTACTATTATTAGTTAGTTCATTTATTTGACTCCATCATTGTTAACATTAATTATAGTCTAAATTATATTTAGCAATTGTTATCTTTCTTGGATGGAACACTATATTACTATTACAAAAAACTATAATTTTAAAAGTTCATACCAGAATAAGATAGATGTTTTTAAAACATTCTGAAAATATTAGTATTTAAGACAGCTATACAGAAAATTATTTGCATGATTCCATTTGAACATTATTTATACATTAATATGACAGAATATAAAATCAATTGCCTAATTATTGGTTAAATTTAGCAAATAAATTTTATTGAAATGTATTTTATTATTCTGCACATTTATGAAAATATAATCAAATATACTTTCAGACACAATTATCTGACCAATTTTGTTCCCTGGCTCATTTTTCCCCCTCACCTTTAAGATGGTCCTTTTCATTTTTCCACTTTAAAAAATAGAAAATATTCTACATTTTCATCCTGCAATTATTTAGTAATTTTTATCCATGCTGAAACTGTAACTTAAACACAGACCTAATAAGTAGAATTGCCATAATTTAGAAGGCTGTAAACACAGATCATGTTGTAGTAAAAAAGAGATACCTATGTCAGTGTTTGCCAACCTAATTCATATGGTAGGGAGAGATCTGTAAGACAATACAGTTTATAAAATCATGTTCCCTAAATTCTAGCTAGCAAATTTTGCATCCCTCACAAACAGTGAATTACCCTTACAGATGTTTGGCTATAAAATTATCAACTACTGAACGTACTTTGGTAGGAAACACAATCTGTTCAGTGTCAAATCCAAGAGAAACATTATATATGCATCTTTACTCTGGAAATGATTTAATTGATAGTTTATTGATATCTTAAAGTAAATCCTTGCTAGGAATAAATAAATCATACCATTGCAGAACAATTAATCATTGAACATCCATCCTTAGCTAGTAGCATTTAGTACATGCTGCTCTCCTTGGATCAACTCTTACAGAAATGATTACTCTAGGACCCATAAAACCCCGTGGAGCTCAAAACAGAAGCTTCTGCTGCTGCTCACATTATTACATATGAGCAGCTTAGAAATCCCTCAAATGATAGATGAATTGTAACTCCAAAATGCCATCACTGGGGCCAGAATTGTTATTATTTTTCATTTCTATTTGTTCTTGAGGGTAGCTTGACTCTCAAGAGAAAATGGAATGCTGATGAAATCAGGTACACAGGCTGGGCTGCACTGAGCTGATTACTGCCTTAAAGTTTCTGATTTGTAAAATTTATAATAAGCAATAATGTTCTTGACAAGTAGTAAAACATCTGAATTTATGCAACTTATTATGTGGGAGAAGGGCAATTTGGCAGAAAAGTGCTGTAGGTTGGTTAATTCTGGTTTGTTTGAAAAACTGCTTGAAATTATTTTGACATAACTGAATTTGTACAAATTAAGGAAACAAAAAAGCTGAAATGAACTGTTGGTTGATGCCATAATTATAAAGTGAACTGGAACTTGTGAATTGTGGATGGATACAGGTAAACCAACAGGAACAGACGGAATGCATGACATGACATTGTCAGAGACCTGGGGGCAAATTACTTAACCTCTCTGGGTTTTACCCTTTCCTATTTTGTAAAATGTGATTAATAAGACAATCTGTTATGGCTGTTATGAAGAGAAAATGACATAATGTGCTTAAGTAGTGTGCCTGGCATACAGTAAGTAGCACATTATTGTTGCTATTTATTTTATTAATAGCAGTAATTTATTATTATTATTATTATTTTATTATTTGAAGTGAGATTTGAAAATATTAAGAATAGCAGGAAGAAATAATTAATTCTCCAAACCTGCTCAACGTATGCTGGTTTGCTGGTATTCTTAGTCAAAGCTTCTAAAATAAATCAGCCAGTGTCTGAAACATTTTTACTGGTCTTACTTTTTCCAGTTTTATTGAGAAATAATTGATATATCTCTCTGTATAAGTTCAAGGAGTACAGCATGATAATTTGATTTTATATAGTGAAATTATTAGCATAATAGGTTCAGCTAACATCCATCTTCTCATATAAATACAACAAAAAGAAAATAAAAAAAGGAAAAAATTCTTCTTGTGATGAGAACTCATAAGATTCAGTCTCTTAACAATTTTCCTATGTGCCACACAGTATATACCACTACAGTCATTGTGTTGGACATTACCTCCCTAGTGTGTGTGTGTGTGTGTGTGTGTGTGTGTGTGTGTGTATATATATATATATATATATATATATATATATATATATATGCAAATTAGGCCAGGACACCATAATGGGTCACGACCAGACAGGAGGAGGTTGTGCGCCCAGGTGAGTTCTGGAGCAGAGACAGAGACAGACACTGGGGGGCCTGCCCAAGCTGGCATGGTGGCTCCGGCAGCCCAGAGCGGACACAGGCAGGGGTCAGGGGGGGCTTGGGGCAGAAGTCAGGCGTGGGTCCCAGCCGCCTGCAGCGCCAGTCAGGCCTGACTCCGTGGCAGCTCTCAGGGTGCCTCCTCACATGGTGGGAGGTAGGGCGCCTCCTCACACAATTTCAATAATATGCTGGGCCTCTAGTTTATCTTATAATTGTAAATTTGTACCTTTTGATCACTTTCCTCCAATTTACCCCACCCCCTTGCTTATGTCTTTGATAAACAAAAGTCTAATCTCTTTTTCTATGCTTTTGTTTTTGGGGTTTTTTTTTAGATTCCACATACAGATGAGATCATATAGTATTTGTCTTCTTTGAGGTCCATACATATTGTCACAAATAAATAGGATTTCCTCATTTTTTTATGGCTGAATACTATTCCAGTACACACACACACAAACACACCTTCTTTATCCATTCATTCATCAATGGGCACTCAGGTTGTTTCCATGTCTTGGCTATAGTGGATAATGCTGTTGTGAACATGGGAGTGCTGATATCTTTTTGAGTTAGTGCTTTTATTTCCTTTGCACATATGATCAGAAATAGAATTTAAGCAATATTTATTTTTTAATTAAAGGATGCTAGCTGTAGGTTTGTGAATAAGGTGGTTGACAGTTAGGTGTAGTGCAAAATGAAGTCTGAGTTCTATTTCTCCTTTGCCATATACTAGCCTCACCTAGACTGCAGGTCATTTATAACCTCTTTGGGTCTCAACTTCCTGATATAGTAATGTAAGGAACTAACATTTTTCTTATGATAAAAATAAGATAACAATGTTCAAGTGCTTTGAAAACCGGTTGTGCTATAGGGAAATAAGGTTGCTATATCAGGTCAAGTGGGCTCTGGACGATCAGACAAGGTAAGCTACAACCTAGTATGAGAACTTGGAGTGCAAGCAAACAAGGAGAAGTGGAAGTGCTGGTCTGAAAGGAAGCTGAACCCACTATCAGAGTAATGGTAATAGAAACTTTCAGAGAAAGCCAACTGATTTGAATTTGAACAGCATTTTTAAAAAAAGGTGGGGCAAAATAAAATGCATTAGGCAAAAGCATTTCCATTACTTGGGCACTGATGGGCTGAGAGTTGGGGAGAGGTAATTTGTGTTGGCCTTCGTTAATAAAAGAAGTTTGTCCCTATGTTAAATAAAGTGGGTTTGCATACATTTTTCTGCAGTGCTATAGAGGAAAAAAGGGGGGATCAGGGAGGTTGGAAAAGTTGAGAGAGCAAACATATAGAGATCTCCATGTTACATATGCAAAGAATTTACACTTTAAAGATTCTTTCATTGCAGGTGGATAGTGAGGTGGGAAGGTGAATAATCACCTCTTGTTTTCTAAATGAAAAGATTAAAAAGCTACACAGTTAGGCAGTGATGGAATGTCATGAGCAACTAGAGGCCAGTTCTCCCTGCCCCTGGTCTCATTCCTCTACATAGCTCTATTTAAGTAAGGAAGAGAAGATGACCTCACTTGCTCTGGACACTGCTTAGTTTGGAAAGCATTGAGGGTGTTGGAAAGAGTTGGCGATAAATAGTAAAGGTACTCCCTCCAAGAAGGAGGCAGATGGAGAGAAAAGTGACAGAGAGAGACTTTAGAGCCATCCGAAGGACACTAAGACCATTAAACAAATAGAAATATGAATGTGTGATAACAAAATATACAGTAAGAACTCTGTTGTTCCATGAAATTCAGTCTGTAAAAGTTTAAGAATTAGTAATAAATTATAGGACATAAACTTCAGAAAGCCTATTTTTATTCCAAGCATGGTAAATGAAATATGTCTTCTTCAATTTAAAAAAGCCCACTCATTAATGGTGTTTCAAAAAAGAAAAGAATTATAGCTCTGGCTGAAATGGTTTAGTTGGTTGAGAGTTGTCTCAGCACTTAAGGGTTGGTTCAATACCCGGTCAGGACATATGCCCAAGTTGTGGGCTTGATTCCTGGTAGGAGACATGCAGGAGGCAGCTCTCTACTCCCTCTTTCTCTCTCCTCCTCCTCTCTCTCTACTTTTGTTGTTGTTGTTGTTAATCCTCACCTGAGGATATTTTTCCATCAATTTTTATAAAGAGTGGAAGGGAGAGGGATAAACACACAAAGAGAAACATTGATGTGAAAGAGACACATTGATTAGTTGCCTCCTGCACATGCCCCGATCAGGGCCAGGGATGGAGCCTGCAACCAAGGTACATGCCCTTGATGACAATCAAATCTGGGACCCTGCAGTCCACAGCAGGCACTCTATTAATTAAGACAAACAGGCTATGGCCCTTCCTTTCTCTCTAAAATCAATCCAATCAAAAAATGTGCAACAGACCTAAATAGATACTTTTTGAAAGAAGACAGAAGGAAGGCCAAGAGACATATGAAAACATGCTCAAAGTCACTAATCATCCCAGAGAAGGAAATCAAAATGACAAGGCGGTACCATCTCACCCCTGTCAGAATGGCTATCATCAACAAATCAATAAACGACAAGTGCTGGAGAGGATGTGGAGAAAAAGGAACACTCATGCACTGCTGGTGGGAATGCAGACTGGTGCAGCCACTGTGGAGAACAGTATGGATTTTCCTCAAAAAACTAAAAATGGAACTCCCATTTGACCCAGTGATCTCACTTCTAGGAATATATCCCAAGAAACTAGAAACACCAATCAGAAAGGATATATGCACTCCTACGTTCATAGTGGCAAAATTCACCATAGCAAAGATTAGGAAACAGCCTAAGTGCCCATCAGCAGATAAATAGATTAAAAACCTGTGGTACATCTACACAGTGGAATACTACGCTGTGGTAAAAAAGAAGGAATTCTTACCATTTGCAACAGCATGGATGGACCTGGAAAGCATTATGCTAAGAGAAATAAGCCAGTCAGAGAAAGATAAACATCACATGATCTCACTCATTTATGGAATATAATGAACAACATAAACTGATGAACAAAAACAGATGCAGAGACAGAGAAGCATTGATCAGATGCTCAAACCTCAGAGGGAAGGTAGGGGAGGGTGGAGGTAATGGGGAGAGATCAACCAAAGAACTTGTATGCATGCATATAAGCCTAACAAATGGACACAGACAACAGGGGGCTGAGGGCATGAGTGGGAGGGTGGGGGGTAATTGGGGGAAAGGACACATATGTAATACCTTAATCAATAAATTAAAAAATAAAATAACCTATAGCCCCTCAAAAAAGTAAGAAAAGACAATTCACTAGATTCTCTTATACAAACAGAACACATTTTACTCTCTCAAAGGGTGCTAGTTTTTACAAACTTATTAAAATAACCTGCTTTTTTTCTTTCCACATTTAAGTGACATTTTATTTCTCTAAGTGGCTTCTCCAGCAGACTGGAGTTGCCAGCCCCTGACAGGTGTTCACCCACTCCCCTCACTTAGTCACAGTGTGAGCCCCCTAGGCACCTGGACCAGGTTGCTCTTAAGCAGAGATTTCAATTGTAACAGATTAGGTAGTGATTTTTGAAATGGGTCTAGCATTCCTTTGGGAGGTAGTAAAAGACCACTGACATCATTTGGAAAAATAAGACTACTGTAAAGACCAGGGTAATATGTGTCCTTAAGGAACACAGCCATCACACAAGTAAAGATTTGCTATATTTGATGTATCTGACCTTTGTTCACTCAATGGAAAGAGCAAGAGACTGGGTTCCCAGGGTACATCACACTCATGGATTTCATAACAGTCAACCACCCCACACTCAGACCCTTGGATTCCAAAAAAAACGATGACTAAGGGGTTACTGGTCTCATCTTATAAAAGTAGCCAGCACATCCCTAATTCAGATAATCTCATCTCTGATCAGAGTGATAGGACTCCATTTTAATAGTCATTAACAATGATTTTTAGCTAAAAAGTTACATGAATATCCACAAAAGTTAAAATCGTGTGGCTATTCAATTTGATAGTAAACAGTGTTCTGCTCTTTATTAATCCTTTGGCTGTGATTTCGCAGGGTTTGATTCAAAAACTGGACTTCTAAGAAGCACTTAGTTCTGAGAGTCTCAGGGGGAATTGGAGTGATTGTGGTAAGTGAGGAAAAGGGATGCAGAATTTTAACTGGCACACAGATTCTTTCCCAAATGGAAATCCTACCTGGTTTCCTCCTGGCCACAGTGATAATCATTTATCATAATAACTAGAGGTCCAGTGCACAAAAATTTGTGCACTTGGGGGGGGTCCCTCAGCCTGGCCTGTGCCCTCTCGCAGTGTGGGACCCCTCGGGGGATGACCACTTGCTGGCTTAGGCCTGCTCCCCGGGGGATTGGGCCTAAGCTGGCAGTCAGATATACCTCTGGCAGCCTGGCAGCCCTTGGGGGATGTCCACTTGCCAGCAGGGAGCAGGCCTAAGCTGCAGTCGGACATCCTTAGTGCTGCTGAGGAGGCAGGAGAGGCTCCCACCACCACCGCTGTACTGGCAGCCATCAGCCTGGCTTGTGGCTGACCAGAGCTCCCCCCTGTGAGAGCGCACTGACCACCAGAGGGCAGCTCCTGCATTGGGCGTCTGCCCCCTGGTGGTCAGTGTGTGTCATAGTGACCAGTCATTCCCAGTCTTTCTGCTGTTAGGGTCAGTTTGCATATTACCCTTTTACTATATAGGATAGAGGCCTGGTGCATGAGTGGCCCCGGCTGGCTGAAAGCAGGTATCTGGGGTTTGTTTGGCTTCTATAATTGAAACACTGTTGCCATCCTGCTTGCTCCAGCTCTGAGGCCCCGGCTGGCTGAAATCAGGTATCTGGGGTTTGTTTAGCTTATATACTTGAAACATTGTTGCTTTTGAAGCTGTTGCTTCAGGAGCTCAGAGCCGGGTCGCGGCAGGCAGGGAACCTTGGCTTCCTCCATCACTGGAACAAGCAAACCTCCTGCTCGCTTCAGCTGTGTAGCTGTCAGCCGCCATCTTGGTTGGCAGTTAAGTTGCACATTGCCCTGATTAGCCAATGGGAAGTGTAGCGGAGGTATGGTTAATTACCCTATTTGTCTATTATTAGATAGAATAAACATTTATATACTACTTGGCAGCTTATAAGGGAATTAGGACAGGAATTATTATCCTATTTTACAGAAAAGAAAGGGAGATTCAGAAAAATGAAGTCATCTGTACAAATCATACAAATGACAAATTGTGGAGGCAGGACTGGACCTCTCTCCTATGACTCCTATTTTTCATGTACCATATTGCCTCATGATGCCAAAAGCCAGAGACAGGATATACGTTTTTCTGGCTTGGCGTTGGTTTTTGCTTTTGGTTAATCATTTACTTTGGTAGAGGTTAGTGCCACCATTTATAAATTTTTGCTGTCTCTATGCTATTCTCAGGCACAAATTCACTCCCATCAGTATCATTTCTCACAACTGGCCATCATTCTTGTTTCTCTTCCCATCCTCGCTTCCACATCTCATACCATCCTTATAGGCTACAATTTACATAACCATGTGCCATCAACAATGTAGTGGGAGACAACAATGACATTGACTTGAGATCCCAGAAAGCAGAAAGGCAAAAATTTGGGGTAAGATGTTTAAACAGGGAAAGTTTCCTTAAACAGGTACTGATTCCATTCAGACTCCAAAAGAAAGAGCCATAAAGATGTCAGAATGGGACAGAAGGTTGGTGAGATTAAGATACTAGTTTGATTAAAGGATGGGCATGACAGGTAAGAATGAGACAGGAGGTATAAGCAGAAGGGTCTTGAAGTTATACTCCTGGAAACAGAACAGTAATTACTTTAAACAGTTTAAGCAGATATATTGCTTCATTATTAAAAGGCACAGAAATAAAGGTTTAAACTCACCCGCAAGATTTCTTCAACACAGCTTGGATCACTGGGAAGGCTTACCTAAACAAAATAAACATAAAACAATCTAGTTACTTTCAGAGAAGCTTATTGCATAATATTTTTACTATTTAGGAAAAATTGTAAAGAAATTAAATATAGGTATCAATGTGGTTTCTCCTTATTAAATACAAAGCAGAAATTATCTGCAAATAGCCAATTTTATTTTACTTTAATGAAACAGTAAGACCACAGTGCAAGGTGCAGAAAGTGAGTGCCTCATTCTGTCACTGATTTGCTGTTGGACACTGAGCCATCCTTCTCCATTGACCAGACTTCACTTTGCTCATTTATTCAAAGAAGGAGTTCCACTTCCTAATCTTTAAGGCCTCTTTGACCTTCTGATATAGTTTAGTGTGTTATTCATAATCACAGATTTTTAAAAGATGAGGTTTATATGAAACACTTCTATGATTAAATTAAGTTCTCTTTTGAACTTATGAGTCCAACCAGATGCCTACAATTCTTACTGAAAACAGTGTAAAACTCCTATGTAAACTGCATGCTTTTCTTGGCACTTAGACTCTTACAAATACACAGTTAATCCCATGAGCCATCTTTCCCAGTGTGACACCTTTCTAATCAACCAAAATTCAATCAACTAGCAGAAATATACTCCATGTCTGGCAGTTGGCACTTTCCTCCAGGGACTCCATAATGAAAGCAAGAATCCAAACACCAAAGTGAGACACCAGCTATAAAACAATGCATGACAGAGGACTTGAGAGCCATCTGGACAAAGGTCTTCTGGGCATGATGTCACCTGTGCAGGTATGGGCATTGCCCCAACATTCTTAATTCTCTCTTTCATACCTTCACCCTGTCCAGGATTGCAATCTCGTCATTTCCATCTCCCTCCAGTTCTGGTAAAGATAATATTTGCTCTCTTTGATTCACTCCCTGGGATGTAAAAGGCTCGTTTTATGCAGAGAGCCACAGAGTCCACATGTTCCAGGCCTCTTACAGGACAATTAAGTCATAATCCCTTAGTTACTCTGACACATTTGAATATGAACATAATTATATTTCAGGAAATGGGTACTAGAATATGGACCTAGTTTCCCTTGAAGTTAAAATGTATGCTAAACTCATCAGCAAATCTTAACTTAGCATTAAAGTTGCTACTGTGAATGCATTAATTTCAGCTAATATTTATTGAATACCTTCTCCATGTAAAGTTACCTGCTCCAAGTAGCATAAAATCCTTAGTGGGGGAGGCAGGCTGAGAAACAGTCACCAGCAATGAGTGGCCATCCAGCCTGGGTTACCTTGGCATAATTAATTGATAGTGCCCTCTTTCCACCTAAAAACTGTCCCAGTTTGGATGATAAATTATACAGTCACCCTTCCAAAAACAATCATATTCTAATACCGAGTAGAAGAACAGTAGAAAGAAAGGCTAAAAAGGTTGGCTGGACACACATTGTAAAGAACCTTAAATGTAGATTTTTTATAGGGAACTTCAGGTGGCCTAGCACAGTTCTTTGTTAATTTATCCATTCATTAAGGAAATATTTTCGAGGGCCAGGGTCTGTGCCACTAGACTTGCAGTAGGCACAGATACAATAGGAAGCAAAAGGAAAGTTTCTTCTGTCATGGAGTTTGCAGATTCAAGAGGAAGGCAGACATGAAGAATCACATAGTTAATGTAAAACTGTAACTGTGGCAAGTGCTACAAAGGAGATCATCCCATGGACACTAGTTCTTCAAATGAAATAATTAACTAGCGAGTATTTCCTAGGTGCATGTCCAAATAACAGAAATGCTGCAATCTATCTGCCTCTTGGAGATCCATGATGCAAATTAAAGGCTCCGTGACACCTATCTAATTAGTTTAATGCAGCACTTCCCAATTTTCTTGACTGAATTCTTGAGTTTTTAGTATTTGCAATACCCCCCATTAACAATTATTACAATTGCACAGAATGAATACTTACAGACAATATACTGGGAGATAGTGGTCTATTACAAGATTATAGAACTCAACTGATTATTCTTAACAGCAAATAAAATCTCATTCCATTGTTCAGTGCTCCAATAACTATTTTCCAAGACAATTCTTAAACTTCTAATGAATACCTTCCCCAAACACAAAGATCAAAATGACTACAGCAAAGTCTTCAATCTTCAATATTGCTATTGCATTGTATCAGTGTAGGCTGCCTGGGCTAAAAATGTATGTCCCACTCTCATGAGGTCTTTGTTCTCCTTTTCCCATACAAATGCATAAACATTAACTTTTTAATTAGAGTAAGTATATTAGCAATATGCAGACACAACATTTATGAGTATAAATGTTGGGTGGGAGTCCTGACCCTATCACCAGGGAGCTGGACTTTGTAACTTTAATCCTTTAAAGTTCCACTTTTTCCAATTGTAAAATAAAATAATGGTAATAACAACACCTATTCCCTTAAAATCTCACAGGGTTTCTGTAAGCAGCAAATGAAATAAATAATGTGAATGTGCTTTATAACCCACAAAGCCCCACGCAAAGAGGTTTTACCCCTTGTCCTGTTCTTCTTACTGCTTTATTATTAAGTCCAATCTTCTTGTCTTTTCAAGGTAAGATTTGACTCACTCTTGTCAACTGCAAATATCATCTCTACACCTGGTATTATGAATATCCATTTCCTTATTGGGGAAATGCTGTCAAAATAGAAAGAGTTGTGGACTCTGGGGTTTTACAGCAAATCTAATAATGACTTATTGCGGTTGGTAGCACTCAGGATTGGGAAGAACTCTACAGGCAAGGGCAGCCAAATAAATATGCATCCACATGAAATGTTGAGATTTTTTTAAAGGAAATACTGGAATGCAGCATTCACATGGAGCCACTAGTTCCACAAACTCATCTAGCCCTGCCCTATAGCTGTTTACACTGTCAGGCAATTACATTCAAGCCGCAAGTGTTTTTCCCATGGCAAGTGTGTTTGATTTAACCAGCGAGTATTTCCTAGGTGCCTAGACGAGTGTGAGGTATTGTGGGTTGCTAATACAAATAACTATGAAACTTGGCCTCTTTCTTTCTAAGTTACATCTCTAGATGGAATGGGAAAACAAACAATTAGAGACCCACTGGGATATACATTGTAAGGTAATCATGACAAGGGTAATAGGATGGCATTCATTCACCCCCTCCACCTATTTATCAGTTCTTCCATTCATTTCTTTAGACAGCAAATCCGGATTGAATTCACACTATGCTCAGGATGGTGCCAAGAGGGAGTATTTAAAGAACTAAAGACAACATAATTTGTGCCCTCAAGATGCCACACAAATTGGGGAGACAAACATTTACAAGGGAAACAGACAATACTGACAATACCATACAGGAGGTCTGATTTAGGTGTCCAGGAGATAGTACCTACCGGGCTTGTGGACAGAGTCATGTCTGACAGAAGCTCCCAGCCGCCGAGATCCTGACTGTAGTCCTCACTCCATATAGGAGTGAGAGGCCAAGGACTTGACATGGTTGAGAAGTGGTGGGGCCACCTGAAGCCACTCCAGTCTCTGAGCTCCCTGCAGAGCCGCGCCGGGGAAGAAAGCTGAACTAAGGCTAGAGCTCAGCCCAAATTTTGCCCAGTTGCTCTCTCTCTCTCTCTCTCTCTCTCTCTCTCTCTCTCTCTCTTTTTCTGACACACACCCCTCTTGCAGTAATTCTGGAATCACTCAGACAGGTGTGAGAGAAGACTGGGGAAGAGAGCAGTGGTGATACTGGTATTAGAACTGCTATCCGATGAGTTGCCAAACTGCTGTTTAATTCCGGAGCTACCTTCTCTTCTCTTTAAATCCTCTCTTGAGTATTCAGATAGTCCACAAAGCGCAAGTTAGCCACTCAAAGCTGCAGCGTCCTTTTGCATTCCCCCTCTACAACCCCTCCTCCTGGAACAGAAAGCAAGCTGCACACCACACAGAGAAGGCTGTGCTCTTCTCACTCCTGGCCCCAAAAGACCCTCTTGCGCTGGGCACAAATGTTGTCTTCTGAAGGCCAGGAAGGCAGGCGCACGTCAGGCAGGTGGTGAATTGACTGAGAGCCCTCACAAGTGCCTACCCTCTATGCATGTGACAGTGTAGGCTGCCACCCCATGTAGCCACAGAGAGACCACACACAGATCATCTGCCTAGTGATAAATACATATCTTAGGAAATAATCAGGGTACCTTTAAATAATCAAATATTCAATTAACTGCAGCAACAATAAATGAATTGCATAGGATGTTTTAATCATTCTGGAATTAATCAGTTTGGAGAATACTTCTTGGCGATTAGGGTAATACAAGATATCAAAAATACCCTGATTGTGGCATTGAGAGACATAAGCAGCAGCTAGCACTAATAGAAAACATTGAGATTAATGTAAAACATTAAAAGAATAATAATCACCACATTGTTAACCCGGAGGAGCTCAATGCATGCCTCTGAGTACATTATTATTAAGGGATTGAGGTCATTTTTCCCCTTAAAATCATCCTGAGGTTGCCTGACAATACCTGGCAATCAAAGCCCGCTATTCTAGGTATATCCCACCTTGGCAATGATTTCGTAAAGCAGGTTTACAGCTGTTAGAGGGAGAGGTTGTTGTGCTGGGTCAGGGATCAGGTGGGGGAATAGAGCTAAAAGGAAAAAAAAAGAAAAACTCATGGGCATTGACAACAGTGTAGTGATTGAGGGAGGGGCATGAGGGAGGAGGTGGAAGATGGTGTAGGGAGGATAAATGGTGATGGACTGAGATTTGACTTGGGGTGGTGAACACAAAATACAGTGTTCTGATGATGTGTTGTAGAATTATGCACCTGAAACTATATAGTTTTGTTCACCAGTGTCAACCCACTAAATTTAATAAAAACAACAAAAACTTGAAAGTTGCAAGTTTAATTGCCAATGAATGCTTGAATTCCCCTAACAAGTGCCAGTGACACTGAGTGACATACCAATAACACAAAATACTATGCTATCGGTCCAGTTAAAAACAATATCCATGACTGACAACATGCAGGTTCTAAATTAATTCTGTTCGTATTTTCATTAATAAATTGCTACATTTATCCCCATGATTGATTTACAGCACACAGTTCTCCCCTGGCATGGCATTACTAATAAAATGAAAACTCAGGTTATTCTATTGTATTACCAAATGAGCTTTCTATCCTTAAAAATTTTTTTAATCCACGTCATTGGTCATTTGTAAAAGCAAGGGGCAGTAGGGAGTCCAAGTTTTCCAAAACTTCAAACCCAGTTCACATAAGGATTTTTCTCTCTGTTGATTTCTGCCTCGCCTTAACCTGTCCCTATTCTAGTTTGTATTCATGAGTCTGTGATTAAACGAGAACAGTTAATATTACATAAGCTGCAGACAGAAGTCCTCAAGTAATATAACTTTAATGAAAACAAGATATTTCACAACAGTGAAATGTTACAGCCAACTTGGTCATCTTTTAATTTCTTTTTAATGCGGTCCTGGGTGTCTAAAGAGTTGATATTTACATTAAAATATTTTTTTTCTGGCCAATTTTTAAGGGAGTTATATGGTCAAAATATCCCATGTAAAACAGGCTAATATTCACCATTCCCTCTAAGAAAAGAAGTAACCAAAAATAGAATGTGAAAATCAAAGGAATTTAACATTTGCCATTTTATGCCAAGTACAGAAAATTACCTGTTGCCCAGAATCTTACATGGAACTAAAACTAAAAAGGTAGAGACAGCAATCACATTTTATTTATTTGAGCAAATAAATGAGATGATTTACTATATTTTCTGGGGGCATAAAGGGGTAGTGAAAGGAGCCTGGCCTTTGAAGCTGGACAAACTTAGATTTAATTCTAGCTCTGAAACCGGAGCATCTCTGAGCCTCTGTTTCACTCTGTATATAAGGGGAATTTTTTTAAAAAATCTACTTCTAGGCTTGCTGTGGGGTTGAGATGTCCTGATGTATATAAAAGTACCTTAGCCTGCTAGGGTGTGCATCATAAATCTCCATCAACACCTTCTATTCTAAATTCCCTCTAAGGACCTTGGAAAGGTGTGTCAGTACCCTGTGCCTTGGGACCATTGAGTAGATAATTTGATCACCTTGCAAATTAGCCCCTAGAAATCTTGTGAATGTCACTATTTATTAAATCCTATTCAGGTTGCTGCTGCTCCATCTGATGACTCTGACTGAGGTGACAAAGTGGGCTAGAGTGGGACTTGAGGGGATAAGAGAACACAGAGAAGGGGCAGTGGGGGTGGGAGAAGTGGAGAAAGTGTGGGTGATATGCTTTATTATGAACTCACCTCTTCACTGATTACATTAAGAATGAGCAACAGGGGAATGCATATGCAGCAAGACCCATCACCAGCTGAGAGTACCTAATGACAGATGGAATTTCAAGTGAAGAGTACTTAATTCAGTCAGCTCTGAATAGCCATTAGCTCACTCTTCATTTATTTGGTCTAATAACTGGTTTCTATACAAGAGTGACCTAAAAACGGGGAGGGGAGCTTCATCTTAAAGGAAAATAAGGTAGGACATATAGAAAGATTACCCTAAGAAACCAAGAGCCTATCTGGAAATGCCTGGCTGCCTGACCTACAGCCCCTCCCTGCCCAAATACCCTGCCTCTGGTCACCCTAGCTGGGTATTGAGGTCACTCTGGCTGCTAGTGTTACTGCCCATACACCTGCCTAGGCTGTGCAGTCTCTGCTGGCAAGGATCTCCATGGTCAGACCCCCTCTGTATACCCTAGTACAATGGTCGGCAAACTGTGGCTCGCGAGCCACATTCGGCTCTTTGGCCCCTTGAGTGTGGCTCTTTCACAAAATACCAATTTCTGCACATGGGCCACAAAGTTTCAATCGCACTGTATGTGCACGCCCGCACATGGTATTTTGTGGAAGAGCCACACTCAAGGGGCCAAAGAGCCGCAGGTGGCTCACAAGCCGCAGTTTGCCGACCACTGCCCTAGTACATTCTTCGGGTTTCTTTTCTAGATCCTTAATTCTATTGCTCATACTCAAGCTGTATCCTCCTATTTCTCTTTGCCAGCCTCCAGACTCTGACCCAATTCGCCCTTTCCTGCCTGTGCTCTTCTCAGCCTTCTGTCTGCTCTTGGTGCCTCCCCTATAACCCAAATACCTTACAGCCATGTACCCTTTCTTTTAAAATTTCATGGCAGGCATCTGACTCCCCAGGGCTCACACTTCTGTCCTGTCCATATCTTAGTGCCACAACAAGAACCATTCAAGATTAGTCTTGATTCTATGAAATCCCTTCTTATTGCACTTCCATTAACTTTAATTGCTATCTCATGTGCAGGCCCATAATCTCTTTTAATAAAGGATGATACTGTAAAAATACAGATGTGATATTGAACTGAAGTAAGGCAATTTCTGACCTCTATCAATAGACATCATTAACAAGGCTAACCTGAATATATATATATATATATATATATATATATATATATGAATGATACATCAAACAAGTCCACTTTTGAATTTTGACTATTAAAGAGTAAATGTTACCTGACTGCTCCATGGTCATATCAAACTCTCATAGTATGGAGCAACTAAACAATTGCAAGGCAGTAATTTCACTTTCAGGTAAATATAATCTAATAAAGTAGTGAAAAGAAAAACATACTCACAGTCAGGAAACAATAGTTTCCTGTACATGCCCTACAGTGAATTAACTGTGTGATTTTGGACAATTCACTTCCTCACTCTCCAGTTCATACAACAAAGGCATGGGAATATATTACACATTCCCAGTGCTTGGTATTTCACATAACAGTGCAAAAACTATAGGATATCTACATAAGATTATCAACATTGTATTTTGTCATGAAAGTACATTGTAAAAATCACGCCCAAAAGGTTGGAAGGACAGTTTTTTTCAAATATAAAAGCAAATTTATGCCAACACACTCACACACACCATTTTTTTCATATTTCCCATTTTGTTACAAAATAACAGCAACTTCATGTTGGACTGTGGCCAGGCAAGATGATCTCTCAGGTATCTTTTGGATTCTGGGATTTTATTCACCTTCTATTTATTCTGTATATAACATATATTTCATTATATGTAGTAGTAAATTTCTCAACATTCAATTCTCTTATCTCCTAAGCATTTATTATTTTCATTGTGAATTCCTAATGCTAATTGTCAACCCCCAGGTACTTTTTCCCTTACCTTGTGGATGGTTTTTAATACATGGGAAATGCAAAGTAATTTTTGTAATAACCAATCTAATCTAATAAAAGAGAAACATGCAAATTGACCGCACCTCTGCTACTCCCCAAGCCACGCCCACCAGCCAATCAGAGCGACTATATGAAAATTAACCCAATCAAGCTGGCAGCCTGCAGCCATGGAGCTGGAGCACCCAGGAGGCTTGGTTGCACTGGTGATGGAGGAAGCCAAGCTTCCTGCCTGCCCTGGCTGGCTGTGGCCTCTGCTCAAGACAACAAAGTTGCAATTATAGAAGATAAATAAATCCCAGATACCTGCTTCCAGCCAGTCTCCACTGGGAGCTTGGGTGGCTGGGGCCCATGGCCAGCCTGCAAACAGCCATCTGCCCCTCACCCAGGATGGCTACACCCTCATGGGGTGAGGGTCCTCACTGGGGGGCTTGGCCAGCCTGCAAAGAGCCATCAGCCACTAACCCAGGTTAGCCACACCCTCATGGGTGAGGGTCCTCATTGGGGGGCTCAGCCAGTTTGCAAACACCCATCAGCCCCTCACCCAGACTGGCCAGGCACCCCAGCAGGACCCCCCACCCTGAAGGGGGTGAGGCCACCCTGAAAACAGCCATCAGCCTTTCACCCAGGCTGGCCAGGCACTCCAGTGGGGACCCCCACACTGAAGGGGGTGTAGCCAGTCTGAAAATGTCCCTCAGCCCCTCACCCAGGCTGGCCAGGCATTCCAACGGGACCCCCACCCTGATCTGGGACACCTTTCAGGGCAAACTAGCCAGCCCCCACTCATGCACCAGGCCTCTATCCTATATAATAAAAGGGTAATATGCAAATTGACCCTAACAGCAGAACAACTGGGAATGACTGGTCACTATGACACACACTGACCACTAGGGGACAGATGCTCAACGCAGGAGCTGCCACCTCGTGGTCAGTGCTCTCTCACAGGGGGAATTCTGCTCAGCCACAAGCCAGGCTGATGGCTGCCAGCACAGTGGTGGTGGTGGGAGCCTCTCCCACTTCCTCAGCAATGGTAAGGATGTCAGACTGCAACTTAGGCCTGCTCCCTGCTGGCAAGTGGACATCCCCCAAGGGCTCCCGGGCTGCCAGAGGGATGTATGACTGTCAGCTTAAGCCCAATACCCAGGGGAGCAGGCCTAAGCCAGCAGGTGGTTATCCCCCATGGGGTCCCAGACCATGAGAGGGCACAGGCCAGGCTGAGGGACACCCCCACCACTGAGTGCACAAATTTTTGTGCAACGGACCTCTAGTACAAACATAATTAAGAAGACAACCATTACATAAAAAGTCATATAAAGCATGTAGCATACATGTACTATAGGCTTCATCTATATAACTGATTTCATGCTAAGATAAAACTGAATTAAAAGACCATTTATAGTACCTTTTTCTAAGAGTCTACATTCCATACAGCATAGCATATCTACCATGTGTCATGTATTTCAAAGTCAAACATGAATTCTTAGTGTCTAGGAATGCAGAAGGAAAATCAAGTAAGCATAGTGTCCTACAAGTCGGGAGAACAAAGTGTTTCAGAGAGAAAGTGGCCATTAAGGTAGGGATGCAGAGTCAGCCATTGGGTTTGGCAAAAATCTAGGTCTTTGATAACCTTGGTAAGAGTTGCTTCAGTGACATGTTGTGGATGCATACCTGCCTGGAGTGTGTTGAAGGGAGAATGAGAGGGGCAAATGGAGAAAGTACATAAACAATTTCCACCGTGAAAGGGAGCAGAGAAATGGATGATAGGTAGTAGTGATGTGGAGGTCAAGATTTCCCCCTTTTTTTTTTTTAAGAGGGATGATATTAAGATATATTTTTATACCAATGAGTATGAATCAGTGGAGAGGGGAAAAATGTTGCAAAATATAAAGTAGGTAAAAGCAAGACCTTGAGAAGGAGAGAGTGGATTGTGACACAATTGGAGGGGTTAGCCTGAAATAGGAGCATGGACACTTTTGGATACTACTTCCATTGTAATAGGAAAGAAGCCACAGTACTTAGGTACATAAGCAGTTGGGGTGGAGAAATTAAAGATGAGAAGATGAGGTGGTACTTGTCTGACTGTACATATTTTTCTCTATGAAGTATGTGTCAAGGTCATCAGCTGAGAATGAGGGGACTGTTATTGGAAATCTGAGGAGAAAGGAAAGGTGGAAAATATTTGTCTTTGAGAACAGCAACACGAATTTGCTAGAGAAGTATAATAGAATTATCTGGCAATCTTTAAGGGAGAGAGATAAAGAGCTAGCTACAGCATGAAACTAGAAGGAGATGCTGTATAAATCAGGAGTATAAAGGTAAAAAAGGGAGAGGTGGGAAAGGTGAGAGTTGAAAGCCAAGTATCTCTGGTGATTTAGAAGGAGGTGACACTCTGCTCGTCAATATTAGTTACAGCTCTTTCCAATAATGATAAGCTAATTAATCAGTTTTCAGTTCTCCAACTGCTCTAATCTATAAGAGGTTTCATTCTGAATGGAAGAAGAGAGCCTAAGAGTAGGAGTAATGATTTTTTTTTTTGGAATTCCACAGTGGTGAATACCATAATATTACCCTGAAGGCCAGATGAAATTAACCCCAGGGCCAAATATGGCCCTAGAACTTGAAGATCTCTCTGGAGATAAATGAATTAAACTCTCTCTCTAGAGAAACAGAGAACTTGATTAACCATAGCCTCCTGAGAGAGATCATTCCTATATAACATTGGAAGTTTAAAAATTGTTAAAAGAAGAGCTATTTTCAATCATATTTACTATGTGATCATTAGCATGAAACATTTTATAATATGCTTATCTTTTATAACACACCTTTGAAAAGTTCTTCAAAGGATTTATGGCTTCTGAAGATATAAAGACTTTCTCATGGTGCGGAATGAAGTGGGAGCTCAGGATTTACTGGTAGCTTCTGAAGACATTGCCATAGGTATATTCTGGGGACTTGCTATAACCCCATTTATAGAAGAGCCTTTTAAATATATAACTTATTTTTTGAAAGTCTTTTAGAAAAGAAAGGTTTATCCTTTACATGAATAATTCCTCAACCTAAAGGAACTACTTCAGTCTTCTAAATACATAGCTAATGATTTATTAATAAATCAAGAAATTAATAAATCAAGAAATCTGGATTTCAGTTAGACTTTTTACTAGCTAAAATTTCCTTAAAGCAGTGTAAGTAAAATAATCTTTATAAATTGTGCCCATATATGCCCTCAATAAAATGTGACAACAGAATGTACTTGATAGAAAATGGCTCCACTTTCATACTAACCTCTAATGAACTTGACACCTTCTTAATTCTCTAAACCCTGCACTTAGGATTGTCTTAATTGCCAGTGGATGACACTGCGGTTCCACTGAAACAGTATTACAATTGCTCTTCTTTGACAGTGATGATCCTAAAGAACAATCTGTGTGCATAGGAACTGAATCCTGGCCAGCTCCCCTATTATTTATAACTCTAATTAAAACACTTTTATCTATTAATGCCAAGTGACAGTGCTAAATATATTCAGGGAAGTTCACATTTTTTTCTATACTTCTTAAATCTCTTAGATCTGCACCCACTTACATGTGGTTTAACTGCTCACTAAAATGAAATGATTGCTAAGAATAACTTACTTCCATTAGATTTATACATCTCATTAATTAATTCTACATCTCCAATGATGTAGAGACCAAACTCAAATGCAAGATCTAATTAAAAAGAAGTAAAAAAAAAATGTTAAGAACACTGAGATTGAAATACAGCAGTGACTATTTAGTCTTAAATTAATGGAGCTATGCTAAGTAAGCATGTCTATTAATCTCTAATGAGGATTTTAAACACATAAAAAAGTTCCTAATACAAAATGTTTGCCTTCTTTTTATCCAATAACAAATAAGGCAATGATTTTCTGGCTCTAAATGACACTATTAACTGTCAAGGCATGTTTTATTTGACAAACCCTCCATTCAAATACTGTAAAACCAATTAATTTGCCTGCTGTGAAATGTGTTTTTGATATCTTTCTCCTGATTTTTTTTTCTTCTGAAAGAAATGTAAATAGGATGTCAATATAGGTGCCTGATTTTGCTTTAAAAATATGCCACAGTAGCTATAGGTTTTCTACCCTGTTTGCAATTCAAATGAATTGAAAGACAATTTCCATTTTCAGGTCATAATCTCAAATTGGTCTCCTGATAAGCAAACTGTTTCAGAGTAATAGTTTGATTACCATGAGGATGGTCTCATATTTGAGAATGGAAAGTTGTTAAATTACCACTTTGTTCAATTATAAATAATGATTTACAACCCTGGCCCTTACCCTTCCTGCTTTGTTAAGTGACCTGGCATTGTTACTTATTTCCTGCTATATCCAGCCTTTCCTCAAATGCAACTGCATGTCTGGCCAGGAAATCATTCTCTAAAATCAAAGTTTATTCTCAATGCTTTTATTTGAAAACACCACAATTTGTTACACTTTTTTTGTTGGCAGAAAAATCAATAGAACAAGTACAAGAAGTTCCTGTTTGTTAAACTTCCCCTGTATCTTACTTAGCATCTCCAGTTAGCTGGAGAGATAGCCCTAAGGCCCCATATGCCCAGCATTTACGGGACACTCTTAAACACTTGGCTCATGAAAGGGCATGACACTTTTCCAGAAAATCACTCTGCAAACTCAGACCTGACACTGTGTCATAAAGATGGTCTGTGGCATTCGTTAAGTGTGGGGCCGCTCTGTGGAGCATCTCAAACACATTGTATTATACACTGAATACCAAAGGAGTGATGCATGGTGTAACATGGTTTATGGAACCTAATGATTTATGCCAATTGACATGGACAGCATATGCATGGCACCAATGATCCTAGTTTGTGCTACATCCACATGAAAACCAGTGGCTATTTCTTAGCTGTGAAAGTATTCAGGATAAAGAGATACTTGGCAAGAGTTTATAATTCCAGGTATAATTATAAGCTAATAATGATAAAAATAAAATAAACTCAGTGAAATAACCACACTTAACCCTGACCAAAATCAATGTGTTTGGGTACTGCCAAATGTGGAATTTGGAAATGTTGTTCATGTTAAGAAAAGAGGCCCTGGCTGGTGTGGCTCAGTTGATTGGAGCATCGTCCCATGCACTAAAAGGTGGTGGGTTTGATTCCCAGTTAGGGCATATGCCCAGGTTACAAGTTCCATCCCTGGTCAGGGTGTGTGCGGGGGGCAACCAATCAATGTTTCTCTCTCACGTAAGTCTCTCTCTCTTCTCTCTCCCCTCCCCCCATTCTTCTCTCTAAAAAATCTATACAATTTAAGAAGGAAAGAAATTAAAAAACAAAACAAAAAAAAACCCAAAATATTGTGCCACATGAAAAATGCATATTGAATCCCCACTAAGTACAGTACACTGTACTGAGCATTATGGAAAATTCAGCAGGTGATAAAAAAATAAATGTCCACAGGGGCCATGTACTCTAGATGAGTAAAGAAGACCTACATACCTACACACATAACATGAGTAAATGACAATGCAAGTTAGCATATATTTTCTGATCCCTGAATCAGGCACATGGACAGCAGGATAATTTTTCCTTGAGTGGGTATGGGAACCAGTTTGGGTTATATGACTTAGATGGCCAAATATAACAATTTCCAGAATATCTAATATGGGGAGAATAAAATTGATTATTTCAAATCAGCACTATTCTAGAAATTCCAAACTGTGTGGCAATCCTACTTTAAAAAGATAGATGAATGGCTTTGACAATAACTATAATAGGAAGTTGTAGAAGAGAAAGCTGTCCATGAATATGGGGTGGTCAGGCAAAGAAGTGAGACTTGGCCTTAACTTTGAATAAGGGGAAAGAGTTAAATAGGTGGTGGCTATGGCACTATATGACTTTGGGCAAGTCACAATTTCTGCAGATATATAATAAAGGGGTGGACCTAGAATCTAATATGCAGTGAATCAAATCTGTTCAAACAAGTCTATCATTCTGTTGTCTAAAGCAAATTAATTTGAAAGCTTCAACTAGTGTTCATTAGCTGATCACTAATAGAAGTCTCCAATCTATCCTATATAATAAAATGGTAATATGCAAATTGACCCGACCAGCAAAACAACTGGGAATGACTGGTCACTATGACACACACTGACCACCAGGGGGCAGACGCTCAATGCAGGAGCTGCCCCCTCGTGGTCAGTGCTCTCCCACAGCGGGAGCTCTGCTCAGCCACCAGCCAGGCTGATGGCTGCCAGCACAGTGGTGGTGGCGGGAGCCTCTCCCACCTCATCAGCAGCACTAAGGATGTCCGACTGCAGCTTAGGCCTGCTGCCCGCTGGCAAGTGGACATCCCCCGAGGGCTCCCGGGCTGCCAGAGGGATGTCTGACTGCCAGTTTAGGCCCAATCCCCTGGGGAGCGGGCCTAAGCCAGCAGGTGGACATCCCCAGAGGGGTTGCAGACTGCGAGAGGGCACAGGCCGGGCTGAGCCTCCCCCCACCCCAAGTGCACAAATTTTTGTGCACCGGGCCTCTAGTCTACACTAATAAAAGAGAAAAATGGTAATTGGCGTACGGCGATACCTTTTTCATTGGCTAATCAGGGCTATATGCAAATTAACTGCCAACTAAGATTGGCAGTTAACTGCCAACAAGATGGCGGCTAATTTGCATATGTAGGCACAATGCAGGGAGGTGAAAGGGAAAGCAGGAAGAAGCCCCCTGCCACTGACAGTGATCGGAAACCCAGGGGGGAGCTAAGAGCTGGGGGGCAGGGCAAAGGCAGCCCTGGGGCCGCCTTTGCCCTACCCCCAGCCATGATCAGAGAATCAGGCGCCTTTGCCGCCCTGGCCAGTGATAGCAGGAAGTAGGGGTGGAGCCTGCGATGGGAGCTGGGCACGGTTGAACCTGGCAGTCCCAGGAGCTAGGGGTCCCTTGCCTGGGCCTAAAGCAGAGCCCACGATCACGGCGCCCCCCGCTGCCACTGCAGGTCCCCGCTGCCCGGGCCAGACGCCTAGGCCAGAGGCGTTAGGCCTGGGCAGGGGTGGAGCCTGCAACCGCGGGGAGCTGGGGGTCCCCTGCCCAGGCCTGACACCTCTGCCGGAGGCCTCAGGCCTGGTCAAGGGGCCAATCCGGTGATTGGTGATCGGAGGGTGATGAGGGTCAACTCCTCTGGCTGAGGCCTCAGGCCTGGTTGGGGGGCAGAGCCGGGGATTGGGGGGATATGATGGTCCCCTTGCCCAGGCCTGAAGCCTGGGTCAGAGGCGTCAGGCTTGGGCGGGGGGTGGAGCAAGCGATCAGAGGGAGATGGGGGTCCCCTGCCCAGGCATGATTCCTGGGCCAGAGGCCTCAGGCCTGGGCGGGGGCCAGAGCCAGTGATCGGGGGGAGATGGGGGTCCCCTGTCCAAGCCTGACACCTCTGGCGGAGGCATCAGGCCTGGGCAAGGGGCCGATCAGGCGATCGGAGGGTGATGGGGGTCAATGCCTGAGGGCTCCCAGTATGTGAGAGGGGGCAGGCTGGGCTGAGGGACACTACCCCCCACACACACCCAGTGCACGAATTTCGTGCACCAGGCCCCTAGTATATATATAAAAGCCTATGTGACTGGCCAACTGGCCGACGGCCAACAGTTCAACCATCTGACTGGTAGCTATGATGCACACTGACCACCAGGGGCCAGAAACTCAATGCAGGAGCTGCTGAGTTTTGGTGACTTGGCAGCTATGGTTCTTGGGTGAGGCACCTGGAACCAGAGAGGAGGGAGCCTGATTCTGGGGTGCATTACCTGAGAACCACCCTCTCCCAATCCAGGACTCCTCGGGAGATGTTGGAGAGCCCGTTTCGGCCTGATCTCCTCAGGCCAGGCCCAGGGACCCAGCCAATGCAGGAATCCATGTACCAGGCCTCTAGCCCATTGGCTCCCCATTTTCGGTCTGGCTCCCCACTGGGCCTCCAGCCCATTGCAGAGGTCTTGGGTCTGGCCCTTAAAGAAACTTTTTGACTGGATTAGCTAAATGATGAAACGTACAGGACCTACTGGCTGCAGCCCCAATGTCTGGCACCCGTGCAGGCCCATCGGCTTAATATCAATTTCCAGTGGAGGCAGCGAATTTTCCTGCTACCACTCTCAGCTGGGAAACCAGCCGCGGCTTCCCTCCTTCCAGGCAGACAGTAGTGCTAGTGGGCAACCTCTGGGGAGGGAAGGAGGTGAAGGAGCAGCTCAGGTGGGACAAAGGAGGTTCCTGCCGCCACAGGACTCTGCCTGGGCAGAAGGGCCTGGGCAGTAGCCTGACATTGATCAGGGTCCTGCCCTAGGCCAATTAGATTCCAGGCTAAGTAAATCCTGTTTGCTAAATAATTGCATTTTGCAGCTAAATGCCCACAAGTCATCAGTTACTGCCAAACTTAGGGTAAAGTGAGATGAAAGAAGCAAGACAGATACAGAAAGAAAGTGACACAATATTGGGAGAAGAGAAGAAGGAGTCCAATTCTGAGTTGTATCACCTGAGAACCACCCTCTTGCAATCCAGGACCCCTCAGGGGATGTCAGAGAGCTGGTTTCGGCCAGATACCCACAGGCCAGGACCAGGGACCCCTAATATAAAATGAAAAAAGCTATACATTTCACAGGTATAGGGCGCCCATGATGTACAGAAGTAAAAATGTCAAGCCATTCCAGCAAATATTTTTAAAATGGAAACAGATAATATTTGTTAGAACGTCAATGGAAGTCTTAAAATGTGGACAGTTTAATTTTTAATATCAGGAGACCATAATGACAATTAGATGTGATTTTCAAAAATAGCATGTTGACCCCAAAGCCAAAGTGCCTTAATCATGTGAGAGCTTCTTGCTGAGTTAGTGCTTATTGCTGGAGAGGAGTGAAAATATAATCTATACTTAGCTAAATCAATAAACTTGAATACGAAACATGTAGAAATGGCTGTATTCAAAAAGATTATTTTTAAAATCCCCATAATAGTTCCTAAATCTTCCTTTTTTAATGAAGATTTAGTAATTTACAGAGACCACCAGACATTAAGTGTGCTTGTGACTGTAAGACCAGACAAATTTTTATCTTATGGGTATCAACCCAAAGTCTCAAAGGTGCAGTATCAGAGCATGAAACCATTTCACTAGACAGTCATCAAAATTACAATTCAAAGTTCAACTTACTTTTATTATTTTCTACTGCAATACTTTTGCAGCCCAAGGAACAAAGTCAAAACCTGGTTTTCAATGGAGAACACTTTTAGTGGTATCTAAATGTTGGCAGCAAGAATTCCTTCTTGTCAAAGAGATCAGCAGTGGCTGGCCTTCATTATTTTACTTTTAATGATTGCTGCTCACTATTAGGAAGCTTTTTGTTACCTAAGTATGTTTACCTGCTGTTGGACCCCATCAGAAACAGACATGAAGAGACACTAATATATTATGAGATTGGGAAATTCCCTCCAGTGACCCTCACAGACTCCAAAACTTCCATTTATTCGCCAGGAGCGCGTGCGAGTGCAAGCACGCACACACACAAACATGATTTGTGACAAAGACATATAGTTGGACTCCATAAAAGCTCCCAACTCAAGATAAATAAACTCATCCTATATAATAAAAGGGTAATATGCAAATTGACCCTACCAGCAGAAAAACTGGGAATGACTGGTCACTATGACACACACTGACCACCAGCGGGCAGATGCTCAATGCAGGAGCTGCCCCCTGGTGGTCAGTGCGCTCCCATAGGTGGGGCTCTGCTCAACCACAAGCCAGGCTGATGGCTGCCAGTGCAGCGGTGGTGGTGGGAGCCTCTCCCACCTCATCAGCAGCACTAAGGATGTCCGACTGCAGCTTAGGCCTGCTGCCCGCTGGCAAGTGGACATCCCCCGAGGGCTCCCGGGCTGCCAGAGGGATGTCTGACTGCCAGCTTAGGCCCAATCCCCCGGGGAGTGGGCCTAAGCCAGCAGGTGGACATCCCCCGAGGGGTCCCAGACTGCGAGAGGGCACAGGCCAGGCTGAGGGACACCCCCCCCCCCAGTGCACAAATTTTTGTGCACCAGGCCAATAGCCAATATATATTACATTATAAAGTATTATTTGAATATCTTTAGAATCATTTTCAAGTTTTTTCTTCATTCAAATGGATTATCATAAAGAAGAGGTACTTTAAAAATGTTAAATAATATACAAATTTAAATGATGCAATTACTAGTACCTAGTGTACACTTAGTTGGGCACCCCTATGGCTCTGGGCTGAGGGCATAAGGTAAATGAAATTTTATTATGATCACACTGATCTTGAAATTATCTAACCTAGCACTTAGGTACACTTATAAAATGCATTTCATTAATTTCTAAGTGTTTTTCCTTTGTTTTATAATTCATAAAATTTATGCTAAAAAAGAAAACATGATAACTCATTAGTATGCTACAAGGTTTTTAAGCAGCATCTACTACCTTTTTTGTGATAAGCTTTACAATTAGTATTTTCAAGATCCTTAGTTTCTCTTCTCTATAAAAGATCATTTAACCCCAAATGAAATTTCCTAAATCCTTAATGTGAAGTTATTAACCCCTTAATTCAAAGCTCTAAGAATAGTAACCTGGTGACATATGAAAACAAAAGAGAATGGGGGTATTTAAATGAGGGTGATATTAAAAAATATCTCTATTATTATTGGTTCTAAGACCAATGCTTATACAAATAATCCCTCAGAAGTTTAGATTCCTTACTAGCTTACAGAGTCCTTATGCATTCTCTCCACTTCTTGCTCCCTCTGCCTCAACTCCTATCATTCCTTCCTCACAAAAATCCTGTGAAGTAGGCAAAGAAGACAGAATGGGCTTCATTGTAAAGACTTAAAAACAAAACAAAACTGAAACTTCAAAAGGTTAAATGACTTGTCTGAGCTTTTATGGCTACTTAGTGGTGAAGATTAGGCCATGGGTTTTCAGCTACTTAACCCAGTATACCTTCCATTATTTCATGGTGCTGGTCTGTAAACATATACTTATTCATAGAGTTCCCACTAAAACCATAGGAATTCAGGAGCCAAGTTTGTAAACTTCAATGAAGGTTCCCCTCTAAGATGACAGGATAAGTATCTCTGCTATAGAACAACCAATTTTATCACATATTCCAAACTGACTAACAACTTTATAAAACACAAAAAACACTGATGGTCTAAAAAGAGACCGACAAATTGGTATCTTAAAAACTCGAGAGAGGAAGATCATGTTGAAGTAACATCACCTGTACAATCATGCCTCAGAGTCCGTGCTTTGAAGAGCACCCACTATTGTCATTGGTAGACCAACTCTTTCCTCCAGCCAGGCCTCCAAAGCTGTTAAGCATTGAGGACTCAGGTACCACATTGAGGTCAGCGCTTCCTACTCCATTCTTGTCTCTTCCTTTAGCTTTTGTTTCTTGGCCATTTTACATCTAATTAAATTCATCTACAGTCAATATTGATTTTAGAAGTCATGAATTTGTGGTGAAATAAGGTTACTGGTGTCATTCCAAGACTGGGATAAAGAAAGACACTTGCTCACTCAACACACTCCACCCCCCTTTTCTTTATTCAAGGAAAGGGGAAACAGCCAACTAGAGCTGGCAAGGGTACCCTTTCACCTTTTGAAATTTGGTTACTTATATAAAATGGGCATTCTATAAAATAACTACCTCTGATAGCCATTACAGATGTGGTAGTGGCCTTTGGTCCAAATCATTAAAACTCTGACTGTGAACTGCTAAATCTGATGGAGGGCAAGGAAGAGAAGGACCAGCTAATATATTAAATAACTCTAGTGATAAGTGTGCCATCTGTCACGTGCAAAACTAATGCTATTGGTTTATTATCAATGAAATACTGTTTAGTTGCATGCCCTATAATGTATATATTGACCTCATGATATACTCTTTACAGAGAAAGGACTCTGAGGGTTATAAACTCCAACATTCTAAGATCTGACCTATTTTAAAGATGTGAAGAAATGAATTGCAGAAAGATGAAATAATTTGCCCAAGGTCACACAGCCATGTGAACGGAAAAGGCTTGGGAATAAATTCTGGACTATATGACTGAATAGGCCAAGTTTTTGTAGTTATATGATACAGCTGCTGCTTACAAAACTCCAATGACAAAGGACTCATTATTTAATAATTCTATTCAATTTAATTAGATTATATTCAATTCAATTCAATCAACTCATGAAGCTATAATTAAACTTCTTCTATTGGAAGATCTAATAGATCTACCTGTGCAGTCTCTTCTGTATTCTATTGGGAAGTGATGGGAGGTGAGCTGTGCTCCATCTTACCCTTGAAATACTAAAAGGAATATCTCTTAAAACATTAAATAGTGTGATAACATGGTAAGTGTTAAAACTGTGATGTAAAGATGCCTGAAAAAGCATTGTGTAAACAAGAACAGAAGACACATTAAAAGGGAGGCAAAAATATGGCATCTTTTTTATATACTTGCTCTTCAGTCACCCAACATTTCAAGTCCCATACTCCCACAGCATCACCACCAAAGGTTGTATCATGAGGAAGTCAGGATCTAGCTTTGCCTCCAGCTAGGTGTGTGAGGTAGTAGGCTGGAGCTCCTACCTATATTCTTAGGCTGTAGAGTATGGTGTAGCATAGGGGTCATGGTCATTGCCTTATCTTCCATAGCACTATGTTCAGTCTAAATAATTGAGTCAATCAAATTAAAGCAATGAGGAAATGTAATACTAGCAAATTAGATGTATTGAGAAGAAAAGGTTAGGTGAATAAAACTATTTTGTAAATTATTATTTAAGTACAGAAAATAATAATACTTGTTAATTTCTAGAAAGACATGTATTGGAGCAGTTGGAAATGCTCTGTTTCTATTAATGATCCATCTATACCTCCTTTATAATGGTGTTCATTTCAAAAGTAAAATTTGGCATACTAAGTGGTGTTTCTGAAAGTTTAGGCAATTTCCTGTCTCCTTCCTTTCTTTTCCTTATCTGCCCAATTTTACTAATGCAGTCCCCAAATCTAGCCCTTAAATGGAAGAGCCACACCAAAGGGTAAATGATCAGTTTCAATTGGGTTTCATAATTAGGCATTGTGGTATATATCCATCATCCAAACCAGCGCCAAACAGCAACCTCTGGGCTTAATGTATCTAAACTCTATAGTGAACACTTGGGACAGCTGTTCCCAAGCCAACATTGGCATTTCTGTAATTATTTTCACAACTTAATAGTATACTGAGTTAAAGGTAAGATGGGAAAAAAAGCATAAACAAAACCAAGAATGTGTAGTCAAAGCCTTTTGGTGTTATATCTGTAGTATTAAAATGGTTATATAAATGCCTGTTGTTTATAGAAATGCTTGTTGAACACTTACAATGGGCCAGAACTATTTTTTATCTTAATCTCAATGACAACACTATGATGTAGGCATTATTATTCCCATTTTTTTAAATGATAAAAGTGAGGTTCAGAGATGGTAAGTAATTTAGTCAAGGTCACACAATTAATATGTGATAAAGCCAAGATACAAAACCATGTTTGTATGACTTCAAACTTGTATTCCTAACCATTGTATAAAAAGACTGATTCTCAATTATATTATCTAAAAGTAAGGTATGGCCCAGCCAGTGTTGCTTAGTGGTTGAGCATTGACCCAGGAACCAAGAGGTCACTGGTTTGATTCCATCAGGGCACATGCCCAGGTTGTGGGCTCCATTCCCAGTAGAGGCGTGCAGGAGGTAGCCAATCTTTATGATGTTCCTTTCTGATTGATTTTTCTATCGCTCTACACCTCTACTTTGCTCTTTCTCTAAAAATCAATAAAAAAGTAAAATATGTAGTAGCCTCCATAAAAAAATGAGTTGTGGCCTGGCCAGTGTGGTTCAATGGTTGAGCATTGACCTATGAACCAGGAGATCACAGTTTGATTACCGGTCAGGGTCCATGCCTGTGTTGCCAGGCTCCATCCCCAGTAGGGGGTGTGCAGGAGGTAGCCTATCAATGATTCTTTCTCATCATTGATGTTTTTATCTCTCCCTTTCTCTCTGAAATAAATATACATATATATATAAATATATATGTATATATATATATATATTAAAAAATGAGTTGTTATATATTATTTCACTTTTCAAAACTCCTTTGTTGTGCCAATATGACATAATGTAGTAAACATGAAAATGAATGTTGCATTTCAATGAGCTCAGTTTTCCCATTGTTCTGATGAGCATAAAGTTATAATAACCTAGCTCAGTAGGATAAACAAAATATCATAGTTATTCCTTTGCATTCACAACTACTATGGGCAATACAATCACTTCAAATTAAACTACACTAAGTATAATGTGCAGCTCAATGGGCTATTTCATAAGATCTCAAAGAGAAACTGATTAAAATGGCCATGAGAGGATATGATGCATTTTATCTTTCTATAGTAGTACATCCCTCACCCATGGTTTTGCTTTCTATGGTTTTAGTTACCTGCTGTCAATGTGGTACAAACATATTAAATGAAAAGTTTCAGATATAAATAATTTATGTTTTAAATTGCACACAATTTTGAGTAGTGTATCAAACATCCCATTCTGTCTAGCCTGGGATGTACATCATCCTTTTGTTTAGCATATCCATGTTGTAAATGCTACCCACTTGTTAGTCACTTAGTAGCTAGCCATGTTGTTTATCAGATCATCTGTCACAGTATCAAAGTGCTTGTGTTCAAGTGGCCCTTATTTTACTTACTAATGGCCCCAAAACACAAGAGTAGCCTAAGTCATTCACCTCACTATATCTCATCAAATAGGCATTTGTAGGATTTTATCACCTGACATCATTACAAGAACAAGAAAGGTGAGTACAGTACAATATTTTGAGAGAAAGAGAGAGGGAGAGAGAGAGAGAAGAGAGAGAGAGAGAGAGAGAGAGAGAGAGAGAGAGAGAGAGGAGACCACAGTCTCATAACTTTTATTACAGTATGTTTTTATAATTATTCTATTTTATTATTACTTACTAGAGGCCTGGTGCACAAAAATTTGTGCACTCAAGGCGGGGGGGGGGGGGTCCCTCAGCCCCGCCTGTGCCATCTCACAGTCTGGGACTCCTCGGGAGATAACGACCTACTGGCTTAGGCCTGCTCCCGGGTGGCAGAGGGCAGGCCCAATCCCTAGGTGCAGCCCCTGGTCAGGCTCAGAGCAGGGCCGATTGGGGAGTTGGAGCACCGCCCCCTGTCATACACAGAGCAGGGCAATTGGGAGGTTGTGATGCCACCCTCAGTCACGCTCAGGGTAGGGCCGATTGGGGGGTTGGGGCACCATCCCCTGTCACACTCAAGGCAGGGTCTATGGGCAGGTTGCGGCGCCACCCCCCTGTCACGCACAGAGCAGGGCCAATCCAGGGGTTGGGGCACTGCCCCCTGTCACTCACAGAGCAGGGCCCATCAGGGGGGTTGGGGCTCTGTACCTTGTCATGCACAGAGCAGGGCCAATCAGGGGGTTGGGGCTCTGTACCCTGTCACGCACAGAGCAGGGCCAATTAAGGGGTTGGGGCACCGCCCTCTATTACCCACAGAGCAGGGCCGATAAGGGGGTTGGGGTGCCGCCACTCTCACACTCAGGGCAGGGCCGATGGGGAGGTTATGGCTCTACCCTGTCACACACAGAGCAGGGCCCGTGGGGGGGGGGGGGTTGGGGTGCCACACCCTGTCACACACAGAGCTGCAGGGCGATCAGTGGGTTAGGAAGCTCCCCCCTATCAGGCACAGAGCAGGGCTGATCAGGAGGTTGGGGCGCCTTCCCCTGTCAGGAACAGAGCAGGGTGGATAGGGAGGTTGTGGCCCCGCCCGCTGTCACACACAGAGCCACAGGGCGATCAGGGGGTTTGGGCGCTGCCCCCTGTCACGCTGATCCCGGTGCCGGGAGGCCTCGCGTCTCCACTGATCCCAGTGCTGGGAGGCATATTACCCTTTTACTATATAGGGTAGAGGTCTGGTGCATGGGTGGGTGCCAGCTGGTTTGCCCTGAAGGGTGTCCTGGATCAGGGTGGGGGTTCCCACTGGGGTGCCTGGCCAGTCTGGGTTATGGGGCTGAGGACTGTTTTCAGGCTAGGGGTGACTGAAGCTCCCAACCGCTCCTTTTTTTCTTTCTTTTTTTTTTTTTTATTCTGGGCCAGCTTTAGCTTTGCGGCTTGGCTCCAGCTCTTAGGCCTCTGCTGCTGAAAGTAGGTTTCTGGCCTTTGCTTACAATGTTGCGATCCTGCTGGCTGAAGCCCGGCAGGTTTCTGGGGTTTTGTTTAGCTTCTATATTTGTTACATAGTTGCTTAGATTTGCAGCTCAGAGGCCTGCAGCAGTAGGCGGGGAACGTTGGAGTTCTCCATCACTGAAGCAAGCAAGCCTCATGTTAGTTTCAAGCTGCCTGGCTGCCGGCCGCCATCTTGGCTGGCAGTTTATTTGCATATTGCCCTGATTAGCCAATGGGAAGGGTAGCGGTCATACACTAATTACCATGTTTCTCTTTTATTAGATAGGATTATTGTTAATCTCTTACTGTGCCTAACTTAGAAATTAAACTTTATGATAGGTACATATGTGTAAGAAAAAATGTACCTTATATAGGGTTCAGTACTATCCACAGTTTCAGGAAACCACTAGGGGTCTTGGAAAGCACCCCCAGTGGTAGGGAGGTACTACTGTATATAACAAATTAAATCAAACTAGAAGGTAAGATTATTTTGAGCCTGTTGAATAAAGACAAGTAATTCAGGAGTGAAAATTTAAAAACATTAAATTGACCAGCTGTGGATTTCCATATGTGAAACTTTAGTGTTTGTCTGCAAATTTGAAATATGTATGGAAGATTACATGTAGAATAAATATACATTGGCTCACAATTGATAATCTAATGACAAAATGATTCCTCCTTAAGGGAATGTTAAAGCCAAATTTTTCAAAGACTGCATTTATCACGAGTTCTCTCTAATGGGTTCACTAATGGTTGTTTTTTCTATTAGGGTCTCATCAGAGAAAACCTATCTTTCTAGTAATATCATCATCCAAAGTTTTCAAAGTGAATATCCCTTATACCCAATCATGATTGAAATGTTTCTTTCACCTTGACCATGGCCAAGCTAACCCTTTGGCAACCAGTTCCATGGTCTGGTCAATTCAACATATCAATAGACTTATATTTATCTTTTTCTGTTTTTGCAGCTCTAGGTCAGACATGAACACATTTCATACTGGGTCTGACTAATTCTACAAATAATAGGGGATTTTTAAAATTCATGGTTTACCATGGAAGGAAAGTGGTAGCCAATGGGAAAGAGGCCTGCAGCTTAGGTCAGAAGACCTATATCTCTATATCTCTTTCTCTCTGGTTTTTTACATATTAAATGAAGAAACTGAAAGGGCAGGTATCTCAGATTTGCAGAGCTCCCCAAAATAGGACTGTGACTCATGATCAAATAAATTGATTATACAGATAATCAATAAGACTGAAAGTAAATAATTTTCATTTTAGGAGGGTGTATTATGCTTTTGTCCAGAATATTCTATAAGGGTTAGACTATCAAACCTTCATTTTTTCAAGATAACATTTGATAAGCTCAAAATACATAATCTGAACCATTCCTCAATATATATTCTGATATTTGGGTGCCATTTTTCATCGTTTCTTTTATCTAGCTGTTTGTCTTTGGTAAATCACTTCTGGTCTCTGAACTAAAGTCTCCTCAATATGAAATGAAGGGGTCAGATTGCCTATGTGGTATATAATGGCACCTCTATGATACAGAAACCTATATAATTATGATGCTTTTTTTCATTTCTTTTTAGACAGAGAGGGAGAGTGAAACATAGATGCAAGGGAAACATCAATAGGTTGCCTTCCATACTCACCCTGACTGGGGATTGAACCCACAATGTAGGAATGGAATTTATAACCTTTTGGTGTACTGTACAACACTCCAACCAAGTGAGCCACCCAACCGGGGCATAACTATGATTCTTAACTCTATGGAGTATTATGGTGAAATAATCACCTTTGGCAATAACCAGTATTCAGGGGACACATGTTCTGTTGGAATAGTGCTATGATTAACTACTGGGAAAATAAATGGAACTATAGAAAACTCAAAACCACCATCCATTTACTGCAGCAAGTTCCCACTCATTTTCTGGGGTCTAGCTAGGATTGCAGGATTAGGGTCTTAACTGTCTGATAAAAGGCGTGTGCACACATTTTTTGACAGACTGCATCTCTGTAGAGGCAACATGTTCTCAGGATACAGTTTAAAGCAATTTAAAACCAAATAGAAATAATTTCAGGGAAGACAGAAACTATTATTATTCAGTAGTTCTGGCAGGAAATACACCATCACAGCTACTAAATTCATGAAAAAATTAATGCCTTCCAGGAATGTCATTTCTCTCTTTAGAAAATATTCAAGTGGGCATCACTTAGTTCACTTAGCTCAGCCTCTTTTGTAAATATGCAGTGAGATGTATACATGAGTACAATAGTGAGGGCAAACATACACACGCCACACAAGCAAGCCTTGCAAATGATGTTCATACATTGTTTTAACACATTAAAAAAAACAGTAAATTATGGAAGAAAAGGGGCCACATGCTAACCTGACAAGTTCAGGGAAGGCCTTGAAAACTCAGAACTAAACTAAGCACAAAGGATGGTCTGAAATTAAAACTTTTTAACTAAAAGCAGTTTATGGCAGGTAGTCATGACCTAGACTAGATTCTTCCCTGACAAAACTCAATATTTTTCTTAACTGAGCCTCTCTATTGTCTTTTGCATCTATAATAACATACCTTTTTTAGACCCCTCCAGGGCACAACCAATGCACCAGAGCAGTGGTCGGCAAACTCATTAGTCAACAGAGCCAAATCTCAACAGTACAACGATTGAAATTTCTTTTGAAAGCCAAATTTTTTAAACTTAAACTATATAGGTAGGTACATTGTTATTAACTTAATTAGGGTACTCCTAAGGCTTAGGAAGAGCCACACTCAAGGGGCCAAAGAGCTGCATGTGGCTCGTGAGCTGCAGTTTGCCGACCACCGCACCAGAGCAAAGACTACAAACCCTCTCCTTAATATTTTTATTGTGTTAATTGTTCACCATTAACAATCCTGTACCCACCTATGAAAATATTAATCATTTTACTTTTGCTAAATCCCAGAAGTCCCCCCCCCCTTTGCTTTCTCTGGCCTCCCTATTCTATCACCAATTAATTTCATGTAACCCACTTACATCTTCTCTTTTGATTGTAATGTATAAAATAAGATGCAAAACTGTCATTCTCTGGAGCATTATCTCAATGAATTGTGGACAGTTTGATTCAAACTCAGAAAAATTCTTTACACAAAACATAGCAGTTTAAAACCTGAAACTGATGTAAATCAGTTTTTAAAATCCCAACTGAGTAATAGGTGAGTTGTTTACTCTGAAAAGCCCTCCATGGCTCTGCCATCACAGCACTAGCCCTCAATCTGCAGAAACTGATGGGAATTATTGAGCAATGCAGCAGCTGAAACAAAGAGGGCCTCATTACCATGCGAAGCACAACATCCTTCAGATGTGATGAGAAACGTGACTGCATGACAAACTGGGCCTGGGGAAATTTCAAAATATGACCACCCAAGCATACAGAAGAGGGTGGTGAGAACAGGGGCAGGACAGTGAGAAGTGGGTCAACTCTGCACAAAGAATGCTGTTTTAGGCTCCAATTATAAATAGCAATGGTTTCTTGGACCTGCAATTGCACAGATTTTATATTAATATGAATCCACACACACAGTTCTTGATATGTGGCTTTGTGGAACTGCTGAGAACAGAAAACCTAATGGAAGGACAGTGTTCATACTTCATTTTTATTGCATTAGGCTGTTTAGTATGCATTTTACACACAATTCTATAACTTCTTTAGAGTGAGTATGGAACCAATTGCTGTGAAAAATTCTGATGAAAGATAAACAGTTAACTAAAGTCCCTTTCCTCCCACCCCCAAGTGATTTTTCCATGATGTCTAAACCAGTTAAAATGTGCTGCCAAAGCAGTGAAGCTATTCTTAGTAAGGAGAGACACATCAAATTTTAGATAACACAAATGATGATTTAGACATCACCTAGAAGACTTGCATTAGATCTTGGAAGCTGAAAATGAACAAAGTCCCCTTAAATAAAATATGGATATTTTTCTTTTATCAAATGGGCTACTATATCTTCAAAGGTGTCTACAGTTGTGAAATAAAAATATAACATAAATAGAGTTTGCAAATTCCTCTACTCAAATCAATAAAATTCCTCAGCTCTAGAGTTTCTTTATTGATGACAATCTCTTTCATTTTTGTGGTTAAAGATTCAAGATCTTTTTTTTAGGTTTTATTTATTTATTTTATTATCTTTGTTGTTGAAGGTATTACAGATGTCTCCCCTTTTCCCCCATTGAACCCCTCCTCCTTGCTCCTGCCCCCTCCCCAGGCCTTCACTGTATTATTGTCTGTGTCCATGAGTTATGCATATATGCATATAAGTTTTTTGGTTAATCTGTTCTTGCATCCCCCGTACCCTCACCCCACACCCCAATCCTCCCCTCTGAGATTCAACTTCTTTTAATCACCTTCAAAATGACAACTCCACATGTCTATATATCTGTGATTTATAGCAATTAAAAGTTGGTGGTGATGAGGTTGGCTTTTTGGTCAACCAACTGATTTTCTGATCTACTTCAATTATATAGCAAATAATGCACATCAAGGCATTGTTTCAATGTTCAAAAAAGCAGGCAAAAGGAAATCTGAGTTAGATTTTGACACTCCTATGCTAGTGAATTGAAACTATAATTAGGAATTATGTCAATGTGAACTTTTAATTTTCCTAGTCTCCAAACAAGTATCTATCTTCTGCTTCCTAACTATGGGACCTTGTTGCCAATCTAGGACACATTGTTGTTATTAGGAGCTTTTCTGTTTTGTTTTCTTTCGCAAAATAATACACATTTATGAAATTTAGTAGATATATTTCATTTTAGAAGGATAATGAAATGTCTTTGCTTATCCAAAGATTAAGTATCACATTTCAAGGATGCAACTTGGACTGCTCAAACACACACACACACACACACACACACACACACACATTGATTGTTGTTCATAAATCTGGTTTAGAAAGTTTATTAACTTTTCATAATATTCCAAATGAATGCACAAATTTCTTTCCATTGCACATGGACTAGGTACAAACCCATTAATTGTAATGAAAAAATAGACCATCTTAACAAAGAAATTAAAAACCTATAATTCTGACCCACAGTTATGACGATACACCTAGGTTTCAATCATTCCTCCATATGGTTATTCATTCATTCACTCATTCACTTAATAAACATTTGTGAGTAATAACTACCCTTTACTGAGCATCTATTATATGCATGTACTTTACATATACAAAATGTGTAATTATCTAAAGGCCTATGAAATAGGAATTAGTACCCCACATTTAGACAGGGAATAGTCTCAGACTGGCTAACTGGCCCAATGGTAAAGATAAACAACAATAGAACACAGGCCTGTTGGTCTCTGCCATAACAGGTCCATCGCTTCTTCTTCTGAAGTATATGCAAGGCACTAGACTGTGCTGTAGACTCTTCAAAGACATATAAAACATAGGCCATATCATTAATTGTCATTGTATGGGTTGAATTTTGTCCCCACAAAATTCATGCTGAAGTTGTAAGCCCCGGTACTTCACAATGTGACCTTATTTGGTGACAGGGTTTTTGCAGATTTAATCAAGTTAAAATTAGGTCAATTATCGTGGGCTGTGATGCAGTGTGACTAGTGTCCTTATAAAAGAAAAATTTAGTCAAAGACATGCATAGAGGAACTGAGTATGAAGACATAATGATCAGATAGCCATCTACAAGCCAAGGTGAGGCCTGAAAAACATTTGCCCTCACAGCCCTGAGAAGGAACCAACCCTGCCAACAGCTTGATCTCAGACTTTCAGCCTCTGTACTGTGAGATAATACACTTTTTATTTAAGATACATTGTTTGTGGTACTTTGTTATGGCATCCCAAGAATATTAATTTGGTCATATAGCCTAGTTGGTGGGCTAAAACAAATATATAAATGCCTATGGTACAAGGCAAAATATAGTAAATATCAAAAGGAAGGTCTGAATAATATTCAATGGCAGAGTCACAGAATAATGGCTGGCAGAGTGAAAAGAAGGTAACAGCACTATAGGGTTAATTTCTTATATTTATAGATTAAAATGATGACAATATAAATAAGAACAGTAATAACACTAATGATGATAATATAAATTATAGTCACTATTACTAAGTACTTAATATGTGCTAGACACTGTGCTAAATGCCTCACAAGGATTGTCTCATTTAATCCTAACAGTAATTCTAGGACATGAGTTCTAGCATTATCTCTCTATGTACAATTGGGCACCTGCTGGGACATGGATTTAGGTACAAAGCAGGTTATTCTGTTCCCCATGAATCAGTGATGCAGAGTGCACCTCTTCTACCAGACCAAGTTCCCCATTCTATATACAAGTGGATATAAGGGTGGCTTCCCTTGTCTCTAACCTCAATGATCCCTAAGATGTTTCTCCAATATTGTCAACAGACTGATTTGTCTTATGTGTGATACATTTTCCTTTGGGCAATGGGCTTACAAACTGTTAGGTCGGAGAGAGCCCAGGTTCGGATACATGCAGACATGTCATGAGACAATGGACTTCCCCTGGAATTTCTCACAGATCAACGTGCCAGACACAGACACCAGCTTCTTCTCCCTGAATCCACATACCCCCACACAGATATGGACTTCTTCCTGAATATCCCGCCCACCCCCCTGCAGCTGAGACTTCCTCAGTTGAATGCCATGATGATCCCTGCGGTGGAGACTTCCTCAGTTCAGGCCCCCCGCCCTCACCAAACACCTGAATAAAAAGATTCCCCTCCCTCCCTGGAGGCACGAAATTCACTGGCCCCACCTTTTGGGCCAGTGGGTCTCACCCGAGAACGCAAATAAACTTCTCCTTTTTCTTTCTGATTCACTCGGTTCTCTTTGTTCTCTTCGCCGCTTTTCTGGGCCACCTCACACAAACCAGTGCTAATTAATTGTTTAGAGATGACGCACCTTCCTTATAGCAGGGAAGGTATGTAAAGATTCTCATAGAGAGCCACTTCCTTAGAGCTACAGAACACTGAGTCTAAACAATAAATATATACTGATTGCTAGAAGGGCCTGAGATGCAATGTGCACATTGCATATGCAGCCTTGGAGTTCCCCATTCTGTATACAAGAGGATCTAAGTTTACACAAGTTTGTAAATATCTACTCTGCCCCCCCTCCCAACTCATCCTCTTTTCCCTCCCTCCCAGGGTTGCAATCCAGATCAGCAAATGTCTACTTGGCTGTGAATGCTTTTTTAAATTTACCAAATGTGTTACAAAACTAACAGATGGTCATGGCAATAATAGAAACATATAACTATGCTGGCCATACCTTTCCAGGCAAAAAAAGAGGGGGGGAGGAGAGAGAAACTTGAATATATTTGCATCGTAATTCTTACTAACTTCATCTAATTACTATATACCTGAAATTGGAGTTCCACCCTATAATGTATTTAACACAATCCAAGCTCATCTATGAAATGGGCACTTTGTTAGTTTCTAAAACATGGGGCATTTTGTAGGATGGGTTCATCACTGGGATCTATGAATGTGCTTAAGGGAGTTTAAAACCATATCCACATTTTGTATGTGTGCCTACGTGTATTTTATGGCAAGGGGTTCCATCATTTTGATAAGACTTTCAAAATGCACTGTGATTCATCAAAGGTTAAAAACTTCGGGTTTATGGGAATGACTGGGCAGACTATGTAAAATTAGGTTGTCCTGAAAATCGAGGGCATATCTATAGTATATCTCCTGCAGTGTGAGATATGCACCCATCCCCTGATCCACAGACACAAAAAACTTCAGCATTTATCAGACTTGTCTTGTATCTTGAAAGGCTTTTACCAGTGCCTTGCAACAAGCTACAAGGTGAAATGAGGCTAAAGTAGCTGAAGAGATGAGCACAAAGGTGAAGCATGAATGTGGCAGTAGTTCCTGTTTAGGTCCCATCGGCATAAACCATCAGAATGTCTCAAAAATCACCTAATTTTACCTCCCAAGCTGTATTTTACCCTGGAAGTGGCATAAATATCCAGACATTGGGTTCAGATGAATGGGATTCCTGAAACTAAAGTGTGTCCCAAAATTCACTCAAGAAGTAATTTTGATAGAAAACACAGGTTTATAATTATAAATTGTAAATTGTTTATTGATTCATAAAGCATACAGTATAGGGGTATGTATAAAATAGCATATTGGGTAAACTGGATTATCATGTTGCGATAGTGAGCACCATTAACTGTTATTGCCTGAGCAGCCGCATTTTCGAAGAAGAATGGTCCGATGATGCCTCCAGCCCAAAATCCACACCAAACAGTGACACATTATGGATGCATTTGTTTCTCAACAATCACTTGTGGATTTTCTGAACCCCAAATGCAACAATTTTGTCGATTAACCAAGCCATCAAGATGAAAATGAGCCTCATCGAAATTCAGCCACATTTATGCAAAACGGTCATGGAAATTTCAACAAAAGAGTGTATATGTGCCAGCAAAGCTGTGGAGGCCATTTACCCGACATGCTATTCTGTATATAACCCTATACTATATACTTTATGAATCAATAAAAAATTTACAATTTTTCATTATAAACCTGTGTTTTCTATCAAAATTACTTCTTGCATGAATTTTGGACACACTTTATATGGGTGACTGGGAAATATAGTAATAAAACCCCTGACTAAAAGCTAATCCCACCCCTGGCATCACAGCAAGCAGTGAAAAGATGAGTAGAGCCTGCAACATGAACTACTTTGTGTATGACTTTGTGACTGTATGTGACTGTATAACTTGTGTGTGTGTGTGCCCCTTGCCTCTCACAGTTCAGGTGGGAAAGGGCTCAAGAGAAGCAAAAAGCATAAAAAACTAAATTTAGTCAAAGATCTGCTTGTTTCCCAGACGTATACGCTGCAGTTCCTAAGTGAAAGCTGTGTCAAACTGACCCCCCACCGATGACCTGTGGCTTTGTGTGTGTCACCCACTTGTGTCTGTCTTGGAGAGGGAGGCCCATGCATGAAGACAGTGGGCTGCTAGAGAGCTGCTTCTGCATGTGTAATTAGTCACAGTGCACCTGTACCTAACTGCATTAACAATTAACACAATTACACACACAATTGTGGAATTGCCCCCACTATTTGAATAATTAGTGAGCTAACAACATGATTTGCAGGTGCAATTGAGCAATTATGTACAGTTCCAAAGTGGAGTGTGCATATTTAGAGGCTTGAATGAGGCCCATTACAAAATCTTATTCCAAATGGTCACATTAATTTTATTATTAGAAGGAACGGTACTCAAGAGCTATCTAATCCTTTAGCACTCTAGCATTAGGTACCAGGGAACAGGCACATCTCACCAAGGTATTAAGTGAGAGGGTTCAGCAAACACAAGCACCTCTGCCAGAATACTGCCAGCCTGCACGCTCTTCTCCAGCTCTCCTGACTCTGCGGTGTCTTTCCTAAATTATTTTTGCCTCTCCTTTAAAATGCTGCTACAAATTCGTTCACTCCCTGAAGCTTTTCTTAACTGAGCTCCTCTCTCTATTGAGTGTTGGATTTGGCAACACAAGAGCTCAGCACCAGGAACTGAACAAAAACATCACCTCAGCAGCCTCCTTCAAAGAAGTCCGGAAACACAATGGCAGTGACTGGGTGCTACCCATAGCCAGGCTCCAGTGCACAGGGCAAAGGGAGCAGTGACAGTGCTGTCAGATGTTGTCAGTAGTGGCTGGCATTCCTCCCTAGTTGTCTGATATTAACTAAATGTTCCTTAATCTACTTTGCTATTTTTGTCTCCCCTAGGCTAAGAGTCTGTCTGGACACTGAAAAAGACATTCACTAAAGGCCCCAGTTTCAGATGTTCACCACAGCAAAACTAATTGGAATATCTGCCATTTGTTCCCATTATTGTGGAACCCTCAGGAGGAGAGGCAGAAGCTAGACTGTGCTGGAAACTCATGAGGATACCCAGGGCTACTGCTGCCACCACACAATGCCCACACATTTTAGAAGGCACCCAGGGCTTCATTCTTCTGTGATCTCACAGATGCCTGTAGACAAAACTCCAAATCTCTTATCAAATTTGTCTATAGTTTAGCAACTCCATCCAATATTTTTGACTTCAAAAAGGGAAGAAGAGAAAAATCTACCTGTGGGAATAATTTGAATTTTTATAGATTCCCCCAAAGAATAAGGCAATACTTCCTTCTAGAGACAAGTAACAAAGTAATATCTGGAGGTGGTTATTATCTTCTAGAATGAGTTTCTGTGATGTTGCTGGATTCATTTAGTCATCTGTGGGAGATGTGTGATGAATGTCATTACTGGCAGAGGAAACAGCAAGCAGGAGTATGGCCTGGCAAACCATGCAGCATGGTAACTGCCTGGACCTGTTCTTCCTCCTCATGCACAACTGAGAAGGTTTTGCTAATGTTTTGTTTTTGTGTATATGTTTCCTGAATGTCAATTGTGTTGTTTTTTTTTTTATACCACTGAGGGAGAAATGCCAAAAACTACATACTTCATCTTCTAACCACAAAAATTAAAATAGGAAGACATACAGATCAAAGATGGAAAACAACACTCTCCCCCCCCCCCCATGTTATTGTCTCCTTAACATGGTAAATCAGAAATGAAGGCTGGAACAAGGATTCTTTGTAAAGATTCTGCTATGCTTCCAAAAGTGTCAATTCCCTTTTCCTCATTATTACTTTGGCTATTTGTTACAGAATGGGAAAATGAGTGGAGACAGATGATACACTCTGTTTGTTAAGTTCTTTCCAACAAGATACCAGAAAAATTATTTTGGAATATTGCATTTTTCAACTACCACAATGTAATTTTTTTACTGTTCAGCTACATGAAAAATTACCTAATTTGTTGAAATACATTTCGTGAACCACGTATAACTATCTGCATTAAATGGTCTAATGTAATGCAATCTAACTAAAATAGCACCAATTAGACAGGCTAAATTAAAGGGCATTTCACTAATAAATTTTATGCTAAACATGATATTGATAATAAGATCACTAAAATGCATAATGAAATAAAATATTATTTTAGTCCAAATAATATCCAAAAGTCTTTAGTGTGAATATACCATATAAAATCCTTACTTCCTCATAGAGAAATGGAAAAAAAATATCTTGCTCTATTAACCATGGCTCTGCTTTGTTTTTATGTTTGTTGTTATGACTTTTTAATAATAATTCTGAAACATTTCTCCTTGAGAGGACTCAGTTTCCTATCCTCTAAAAGATACAGGTAACATTGAGTAATATTCAAGTGTATTCTATAGCAGAGATAAGGTATAGTTTAAGAAGGTTATTACAAAGAACACAGGGTTTGGTATCAAGATACCAGATTCCAGTTGGTTTCAATTCTGCCATTTATTTGTTCAGTAACCTTTGTGGCAGACCCAAAATGGTCTCAAAAAGATATGTCCATGATCAACCCCTGGAATCTGTAAATAAACTTCTTTGGCAAAGGATGAGATTGGGTAAAGGATCTTCATAAGAGGAGTTTATCCTGGATTATTTGGGTGGACTCAATACAATCACATTTATCCTTAAAAAAAAATCAAAGAAGTTTTAGGAAAGACACAAACAGAAGAGTAGAAGACACATACAATGCCTGGGCTGACCAGCAGACCCTGAGTGATGGATGAATGATTACTCTGACACCCAATTGCTGTAAAAGAGAGGGCTAAGGGACTGCTTGGCTATAGGTACTAAACAGCCCTGTTCACCTACCTCCTCAGGTTTTCATTGTAACAGCAGCTTGAACTAAAATTAACTATTAGATACTGTCAGTAGGGTAAGCATCCTTGAGAAGACATGTGTCTGCAGTGTCCTTTAAACAAGGATGTCTAAAGACTAAACATAAAGATTCCAGTAAAACACCTGGGGGCTCAGACATGTTTGGAAAAGTCAAGGCAGCGACAGTTGCCTTCAGCCAACTCCTGCCCCATGCCTTCCCACATTACAATAGAGAAAACATTGATGTAAATATGGAAGCAGAGAGTGGGGTGATGGGGCCATAAGCAAAAGACTGCTGGCAGCCACCAAAAGCTGAAAAATACAAGGAATGATTCTTCCCTGGACCCTCCAGAGGGTCTTGCAGACACCTTCATCTTGGACTTTTCATGCTTTTAGAACTATTGGAGAATAAATGTTTACTGTTTTAAGCTATTGAGTTTGCGGTAACTTGTTACAGAATCTATTGGAAACTAATACAACCTTGTACCTCACTTTGCTCGGCTAGCAAATAGGATTAACAATGTGCACCTCCCAGATTCAATGTGGTAAGCTTGCAAATAAATGATAATAACAAAAGGTAGTGCTTACATAGCACTTACATGTGCTATTGAGAAAAGCAAAGTGCATGCTAGCCCAGGGTCATTAATATTAATCTGTTAGTTTCAGTAGTTTTAATTTTATAAGCTATTATCAGATACCACAATGGAACATTCATCTCATTGGTATAACATGCAGGAATTTGTGAACCAAAATAAATGGGCAACTCTTTCCTGGCCACATAATCAATTTTTGTAACAAATGCCTTCCCTGATATCAACCATATCTAAATGGACAAAAAGTGCTATCCTAACCTGTAGAGCTTTTCACTAAAGGCAGATCCATTTGCATGAATAATCATTTAAAATAATGATTTCTTGATTGTGCATAATAAAAATAAATCAAACCAAAAAAAATCTGAACTACCAAATCAATAAAAATTACTCTGTAGATTTCAGTTCAATATAGTCCAACTCACTCTTTCTGATCACTCAAATGACCCCCAAGGTTCATTGCATGAAATAGTTACTGATTTTTTTTGTCTGCCATTTGGCCTAAGAATAAGAAACAGCACTTGGAAACTGCTTTGCAGAGAGTAGCCTGTCTCATTAGTTATGAACTGCACTCCAAACCCACTGGTCTGAGGCCAAAGAAACAAAAATTTCCCCTAAGCAAAACCAATATGTTCCCATAAATATGAGGGAAAAGGGGGCTAATTCTAGAATGGTAGAGCTTGTTCTTAGGCAGTCTGATTTTTTTAAAGCAGTGGCTACTAGTATTATACTAGCAGTATCCAAGTATATAGTAGCCTGATATAAATCTGGTGAAAAACAAGAGAGTTTAATTAATAAGAGAGGAACATAGGATTTGAAGTCAGCACAGTGAGAAGGAAGAGAGAAAGGAGAGGAAAATATAAGATGGTTGAAATGCTTGTGATTAAGCATAGGAAAACTGTGTGGGTCAAGAAGAAACTCTCTGAAATGGATTTTTCTCCCAAAAAATCAAGACACTATGTTAAATAGCATGTTGGAGCAGAGTAATCACATATCTCTCACATTCTAACCCTTTGTAAAATAAAGACTTCTGACTCTGCTTGAGAGAGGCCTAGCTTCCTGAACATTCAAGGACCCCTTCTTCCTTGTTTTCTATATTGTTCTAATATGGAAGGACTCTGTAGAGACAACATACTTCCTTAAATGATTTTCATCCCACACAAAGACAAAAACTACCTTCTGTCCTATTTTCCACCATAAAATCTCCCTGCTTTAAGGGCTCCTGAAATGAAACCTGATTTAACCAAACCTTTTTTTTTTTTTTTTTCAACAGCAGTTTACATCTCTATAGCATACTCATCATTTGCATTTGTCATTCTGATTAATTCTCTCCCCAATTTTGCATATTTGTAGGTTGGACCTCATTTCTACTCAGAAGCTCTTCACAAGTATCTGTGAAATTACCCTGGGCCTAATTTTGTTTATAAGAGGTTAGTTAATAAGAGCTGGAAACAGCCTTTATTGAAGGGTTACTATCTTCCATAGAGATTTGAAAAAAATGTAACCACAAACTAATGTACAGTCACTGTCACTTTCATAGTTCCCCATTCTAATTGTTTCCTTTAGAAAAGATACACAATGTTATCTTATGACAAAAAAGTGTCATATTTATATAAAATTTAAAGGTAACAACATAATGATAACAAAAAGAAGACCCTATGTAACCCCATACCTAGAAATTACTAGAATTGACATCTTGGTGTATGATATTCTAGTGTTTTTGTGTGTTTGTTTACAAAAATAATTATACCATATATAACCAATTGCTACTTTTTTTTTGGTTGTTAAATGATCTTTAATTGAAACATTTCCTTTGCAGTTCTTAACTAGTCGAGTAATCCACTGCACCACTGTTGATATCATCTATGACAGCGGTTCTCAACCTGTGGGTTGTGACCCCTTTGGGGGTCAAACGAACCTTTCACAGGGGTCACCTAAGACCATCGGGAAACAAATATATAATTACATATTGTTTTTGTGATTAATCCCTATGCTTTAATTATGTTCAATTTGTAACAATGAAAATACATCCTGCATCTCAGATATTTAAATTATGATTCATAACAGTAGCAAAATTACAGTTATGAAGTAGCAACAAAAATAATTTTATGGTTGGGGGTCACCACAACATGAGGAACTGTATTAAAAGGTCGTGGCATTAGGAAGGTTGAGAACCACTGATCTATGATGACATGAGGGTGTCAGCCATCAACATTGCAGTCCACAGACTGGGCAGTACCTAGGATCTCTTTAACGGTTCCAGGGAGTTCTCTAGCTAAAGATCGGTCCCACATCTGTCCGACAATGCTGACAATCTCATCAAAAGTGATATTTCCCCATTTGTTTATCTTCTCCTTAGTTTCCATTGCCGTAGGAGCTATATTGGTAAAGATATTGCTATGACAAATGTCTGCTATTTTGCTGCCTATGGATTCTTCTAAGATTTTTATGGATTCCCATCTTACATTTAAGTCTTTTAGCAATTTTGAGTTTGTTTTTGTGTATGGTGTAAGTTGGTGGTTTAGTTTCATTTTTTTTCAAGTATCTGTCCAATTTTCCCAACACCATTTATTGAAGAGACTGTCTTGACTCCATCGTATGCTCTTGCCTCCTTTGTCAAATATTAATTGAGCATAATGGCTTGTGTCCATTTCTGGGTTCTCTGTTCTGTTCCACTGGTCTATATGTCTGTTCTTGTGCCAGTACCAGGAAGTTTTGAGAAAAGTGGTTTTGTAGTATAATTTTATATCTGGTATTGTGATCCCACCAACATTGTTCTTTCTCAGGAATGCTGCAGCTATTTGTGGTCCCAGAATAAAAAAGCTTCTGCACAGCAAAAGAAACCCTCAAAAAAACAATAAGAAAACCACTGCATGGGTGAACATATTTTCCAATGTTATGTCCGATAAAGGTTTAATCTCCAAAATTTACAGGGAAATCATACAACTTAACAAAAGGAAGATAAACAAGCCAATCAAAAAATGGGCAAAAGACCTAAATAGACACTTTTCGAAAGAGGACATACAGAAAGCCAAGAGACATATGAAAATATGTTCAAAGTCACTAATCATCTGAGAGATGCAAATAAAAACAAAAATGAGGTACCATCTCACACCTGTCAGAATGGCTATCATCAACAAATCAACAAACGACAAGTGCTGGAGAGAATGCAGAGAAAAAGGAACACTTGTGCACTGCTGGTGGGAATGCAGACTGGTGCAGTCACTATGGAAGACAGTATGGCATTTCCTCAAAACATTAAAAATGGAACTCCCATTTGACTTAGAAATCCCACTTCTAGGAATATATCCCAAGAAAACAGAAACACCAATCAGAAAGGATATATGCACCCCTATGTTCATAGCAGCACAATTCACCATAGCTAAGATTTGGAAACAGCCTAAATGCCCATCAGCAGATGAGTGGATTAAAAAACAGTGGTACTTCTAGCTACACAATACTATGCTGCTATAAAAAAGAAGTCATTCTTACCATTTGCGACAGCATGGATGGAACTGGAGAGCATTATGCTAAGTGAAATAAGCCAGTCAGTGAAAGAAAAATACCACATGATCTCACTCATTTGTGGAATATAATTAACATTATCAACGAATGAACAAAAATAGATATAGAGGCAAAGAAGCATCGAATGGACTGTCAAACTACAGTGGGAAGGCTGGGGAGGGTTGTGGGGGTAAGAGATCAATGGAAATATTTTTATGTATGCATATAAGTATAACCAATGGCTGGAAGACAGTGGCGGGGGGTGGGGAGGCGATGTGCCATGCAGGTAGGGAAGGCCGGGGGAAGGTCAATGGGGATAAAAAGGAGACATAAGTACTACTATTTGTAACACTTTAAACAATAAAATAAAATAAAAATTTTAAAAAGTGATATTTCCACTGCACTTAATGTTTTTTTTCTTTTGATTCGTTCTGCCCCTTGATAGTTCTTTGAGGGTTTTGAAGATCAGGGCAGAGGCAGAAGGCACTGCTACTTCAATCTTTGCCAGTCTGTTCTGAATGGTCAGTTTCTCTATAATCCTCAGACCCTACCAATCACTGGTTGCTTTGGTGATGTCATCACCAAACTTTTTAGGAGATAGACCCAGTGGGCGGATCATGGGGGCCAGCACAGACATAGCACTCACTTCCCTACATGGGCAACTCAGGTATACAAATTGATTTCATTGGGGTCAAACTTTGATTTCAGGTGTACACCTTTGATTTCCTTGGTGGCATGGTGGAGGCGGCATGGTGGAGGCAGCATGGTGGAGGTGGCATAGTGGAGGCAGCATGGTGGAGGTGGCATGGTGGAGGCAGTTGGTGAACCCGGATTCCGGAAGATGGAAGAAAGTTGCACCTGAGCCTCCTCAGAAATGGAAGACCTTAAGGTGCTTCAGCTGTGCCAGATATATCCCCATTGCTTCTTTATCAATGAATGGGTGATTAGTTATCATTATATAGGCATGGGCAAAAGTAGGTTTATGATTGTTTTTATGGGAAATAAGACAATAATTAATAATATAAGAAAAAGCTATTTTGCATACTCAGAACTGTAAATCTACTTTTGCCCGTCCCTTTATTTTGTTTCCTCATCTTAATATTGGTTTTGATTTCACAGTACTATAAATCTGAGACAAATAAGTAAATGTAAAGGCATCTGTTTTCTCATATCCAATTCTAACCTTAAATATCTCATTTCTTCATTACCTTCAATTATTTGTAAATTTCTAATAAAAAATCATCATACAGACATCATTAGAGAATAAACAGATTGCATTCCAAATATATTTTGGAAAGTTTTTTTAAATATATTTTTATTGATTTCAGAGAAGAAGGGAGAGGGAGAGAGGAGAGGTAGAAATGAGATCAATCAACTGTCTCCTGCACACCTCCTAGGAGGAATCAAGCCTGCAACCCAGGCATGTGCACTTGGCCAGAATTGAACCCAGGACCCTTTGGTCTGCAAGCCAACACTCTCCACTGATTCAAACTGGCTAGGGCTGGAAAGGTTTTTAATGAAAGTTTTAAAATAACCACATATTATACCTGAAATTCATAGGATGCTCCCCTTGGGGAGTGGGGGTGGGACCCTTCACAATGTAGACCACTCTTCTGCAGTAATCACATAGTATTTTTATATAGCTAATGTTATATAACATCATTTTGCCAATCTTTCCTCTTAGATTATAAATTTCAAACATCCATGCTTTTGGATGTCTCTATAATCTTGTCTTCATGGCTACACACTGTAATTCATAAGGGATGAGAATTCAAAGTTGTCAGTTATCTGAGAATTTTTAAGATATCAAACATCACCTTCTAAATACATTTATATTACATGTCAAAAACAAAACGTAAGTGATTTAGTCTGAAAAAGTCAGTATGGTTCATTAACCAAAACTGTAGAAAGCAAGTGTCAATTGTATTGCCACATCAAATGTGTGTTGAGATAATTACCCTGAAAAGAGATGCCCATAAAGGCAGTGGAATGTGACCTATTAAATCAGGCTGTAACTTATTATGGTTCAAAAAACATTTGTAGGGCCAGCAGTCTCATGTCCATACCTAGTCTTGCATGAATTCTGCAGGTGTCTTTTGCAAGTAAACTTTCTATCTGTCATTTCATTTCAAACTGGGGTCTTGTGTTCCTACCTTCACCACTCTCAGCTATCAGAGATACATGTATGCACTTCAAAGAACTAATTGCCTACTTAAAATAAGTCCCTTGAAATCTATTGGCAAAACTGGCATAACAACAGGCCAAGATCATGCTGTATTAAATAAGCAGGGAGTCATTTGGGTTCACTTTCCTGTAAGTTCTCCACTTGTTAATGCTTTGTAGCATTGATTTCCATCTCCAAATGCAACATCTGTTACATGGAGAGAGAAAATGAATCAGCAATCAGATTGACTGAGGATCACCAGTGTGGGAGAAAAACAAATATTTACTTCAGTACTCTCTTTATTTGGATTATTGCCAGTCCCAACACAGGTATGAAGGTGGTGTGGCTAAAAGGTGACATCCATTCTGGGAATTCAATGGGTCGAAGAGATGATCATTACCAGGCAATACAATATAACATTAGAGGCCATCTTCTTGCAATTACAGATGGAAAAGAGAAAAAGAATCCTATCTAATAAAGAGATAATATGCAAATTGACCATAACTCCAACACACAAGATGGCTGCCCCCATGTGGTCAAAGATGGCCACCCCCATGTGGACACAAGATGGCCACCACAAGATGGCCTGCAGGGGAGGGCAGTTAGGGGTGACTAGGCCAGCAGCCCTGGGTTGTGAGAGGGATATCTGAATGCCCACAGGGATCGGGCCGAAACGGGGAGTTGGACATCCCTCGAAGGGTCACAGATTGGAGAGAGTGCAGGCTTGGCTGAGGGACACCATCGTCCATGCACAAATTTCATGCACTGGGCCTCTCATCTACACTAATAAAAGACAAAGATGCTAATTGACTGTATCTTCGCTATGCCCCAAGCCATGCCCACCAGCCCATCAGAGCAACTTTATGCAAATTAACCCAACCAAGATGGTGGCTGGCAGCCACGGAGATGGAGCAAGCAGGAGGCTTGGTTGCCCGGATGATGGAGGAAGCCAAGTTTCCCACCTGCCCTAAGTCGGCTGTGGCCTCTGCTCATGGCAACAAAGTTTCAATTATAGAAGACAAATAAATCCCAGATACCTGCTTCCAGCCAGCCTCCACTGGGAGCTTGGGTGGCTGGGGGCTGTGGCCAGCTGGCAAACAGCCATCAGCCCCTCACCCAGGATGGCCACAGCCTCATGGGGTGAGGGTCCCCACTGGGGGGCTTGGCCAGCCTGAAAACAGCCATCAGCCACCCACCCAGACTGGCCAGGCACCCCAGCAGGACCCCTAAACCCTGAAGGGTGTGTGGCCAGCCAGAAAATGGCCCTCAGCCCCTCACCCAGGCTGACCAGGCACCCTAGTGGGTACCCCCACACTGAAGGTGCTGTGGCCAGCCTGAAAACAGCCATCAGCCCCTCACCCAGGCTGGCCAGGAACCCCAGGGAGACCCCCTACCCTGAAGGTGCTATGGCCAGCCTGCAAACAGCCATCAGCCCCTCACCCAGGCTGGCCAGGCACCCTAGGGGGTCCCCTACCCTGAAGGGGCTGTGGCCAGCCTGCAAACAGTCATCAGCCCCTCACTCAGGTGGCCAGGCACTCCTATATAATAAATAGGTAATATGCAAATTGACCCTAACAGCAGAATGACTGGAAATGACTGGTCACTATGACACACACTGACCACCAGCGGGCAGATGCTCAATGCAGGAGCTCTCCCCTGGTGGTCAGTGCGCTCCCATAGGGGGAGCTCTGCTCAGCCACAAGCCAGGCTGGCGGCTGCCAGTACAGCGGTGGTGGTGGGAGCCTCTCCTGCCTCCTCAGCAGCGCTAAGGATGTCCAACTGCAGCTTAGACCTGCTGCCCGCTGGCAAGTGGACATCCCCTGAGGGCTCCCGGGCTGCCAGAGGGATGTCTGACTGCCAGCTTAGGCCCAATCCCCCCGGGGAGTGGGCCTAAGCCAGCAGGTGGTCATCCCCCGAGTTGTCCCAGACTGCGAGAGGGCACAGGCTAGGCTGAGGGAACCCCCTGAGTGCACAAATTTTTGTGCACTGGGCCTCTAGTATATTTATAAGGAGAAAATGCTGGTCTTGGTCCTATTCTTGGAAGATCAGGTTCTTTTGTAATAGGACATGCTTCACTTGAAAACTGATATTTCCTTCTCTTAGATGACACAGAGAAGTTATTTAGTCTTAGGTACACAGTAATCCTGTTTTGCAGCGTCCATTAACATCACCCACACAGAGGACTCAGTGAATAGTTAGTTGTAGTCACAGCTAAGGTTTCAGCAGTGACAGGATACATAAGAGTATCATAATGAAAAAAAAAGTCATAGGCAGCAGAATACATTTGTAGGCTTCCTTAAGTTCTGTCCTTCCTGTTAAGGGCCACACAGAGCAGATTCTGCCCCAATGGTAAAAATGTAGTCACATGAATGCAATGCTTTAGCCCCGGAAAGCCCATTAGGCATATAGCACTCGAGGTTTTCATTTAGGGCTGGTCATATGGGTACTATCTGCCTAGCATGTACCAAAATTCCACACTCTCAGAAAGAAAAGCAGATATTCAGCATAAATCCTATTGTATGCAGAAACAGTCTAGTCTAGGCACAGTGAGCCAGTTTTTTCAGTTAAGGAATATCTTCAATGCCAAGTTCCCAGAGGCCAGCTAAGGGCAGAGCTTGCAAGCAGTCTCTTCTAAAGATTATGGTTTCAGTACTGCAAATTTAACCCTTCGCAGCAGAAATACATTTGCATTGAAACATATTTACATTATATGAAACTATAAATAAATTCAGTGTCCAACTGAAAAGTCATTATAAATAGTTCACAGAAGTCTCTGTGTTAAAATATATTTGTGATCAGTCCTCACAAAGGAGTGAGAAGCTTTCCCTGTTCAGGTTCTTCAAATGTTCTAAGACTTCTGTGGGACCTTTCCAGGCTACAGATCATCTCTTCTATTTCTCAATGGATCATGGGTTACCTTGCAATATTATTATGCAATTTAAAGTTGCATGAGATTCCACCCCTTTGTTTATAACTTGATTATATTTCCTCTACTTGTAGCACCTCCTGATCTTGAAACTACACATCTCTCTAACTCTATAATTACAAATCCCACTGATACTTCAAAGTTCAGATCAAATATAATTTACTATTTCTGAAATGATCCTCAAAACTCTGGCTAGAGTTAATCTGTACCTTTCATTGGAGTTTCTACCTTAATCTATGGTTATGTGTGTGCACATCTTGTTACATGCTTGGTTTTCCCCTTGCAAGCTGAATGAAGACAGGGCCCAGTCCAATCATGATAAGTTTCTGTACTCTCCAGTCTTTACCCCATCCCACACCACTAATGTTTAATGCAGTACTTGCACATAGTATGCACTGAGCAAATGTATGTTGAATGGCTGGCTGGCTGGCTGAATTGTCTGGAAAGATTTTGAATTGGTCCAAATAAATTGTGCCAATAACTAGACTTAAAAAGAAGATATGGAAAACTCTGCCTACAGTAGCAGGAATTGCAATGCTATAGAACCCCTTTTACTTGAATGCAAAATATACTTCCTTTAAATGATCTTTCCATTTGGACAATTGGAAATCTGGGAACATTTCTTGGAAATCATCCCCAAATTTAACATTAGAGCAAAATGAGACAGGTCTGGATTTTGAATCTCTTGATATAAAGAGTACTGAGTCCAAAGAGCATCATTTCTCACATTACTCCAACAATTCTGGCTTTCTTCCAAAATATTCAGAATGTCTGTCCTGGATTCCCACTGAAACTACAGCTCCTGGAGGGAAATAGTAGTCAAGTCTAGGGTAAAAGATTAGGACTAAAATCTTTGTCCCCAGTGTACTAATAAATGGCTCTACATTTCTAACCAAGTTACCCAGTGACACACTTGGTCATAAAGCACAATGTATTTAAAATCTGTTTAACATTTTATCAATAGGGAGCAAAAATCTATCACTGTTAGCACTGCCTGATATCTTATAACTTTGGTTTCTTCTCTTATAGGTTAACATACTTACCATTTGTGAAAACCACTCATGCTGCTACAGTTGCCTTTTATACAATGTATTCAAAATAGTCCCTTCGTAAGGAAAGTGCATCTTGATTTCCAAAAAGGAAGTCCATATTGTAAAGATTTTATAGGAAACCTTTTAAACAATAAAAGTTCCAATGTATGTTTTATAGTATGAATTTTATTTTATCAAGTTTGCCTCAAGCAGGATCCTCACTCCATTCCATTGGGAAAGATGAGAGGCAGCACACTAGAGGGCACAGATAGCCTCTGTGCAATCCAATCTGTGTACACACTGTAACTGTACATATGCTGAACTCTTTGGCCTCTTTGAATCTCAACTTGTTCATCTGCAAATGGGTGAGGACACTTATTTTAAAGGACTGTATAGGGGGATTAAATGGAAAAGGTTGGAATAAAAAATAAGTGAGATGGTAGCAATATCTAATTCCTAAGTCCATGTTGTCTGGGAGGAACCACATGCCACTTAAGGATCATTTGTATAAAAACAAAAACATATCTCCAAAACGTTCTGCCAAAGCAAAAAAAAAAAAAAAAAAATTGGTCAGTTTGCTCAAATGTTGTTATTTCCCACCCCAATCACTACACTGGAAAGCAAAGTTTCTTTTTAATTTATTCTCCATGTGATGTCTATGGGAAAGGCTTATCTATAGCCTGCAGACCACAATGATTTAAAATGTGTGCAGGAGTGTGTTCACACATGCAGAATTTTGTTTCATTTTGAGAGATCCGCACCCACTAAGATACTCTATACAATTGCCAGTATGGGCAGCAGAGTAGTAACAGCAGGCTTGCACGTCTGAAGACCTGGAAGTGCAGTTAAGAAGGTGTAAATTATAATTAATTAAGGCCTCAATCTCAGCTCTTAGTTCTTGTGGAGAAGGTACAGTTGCAGGTAACTGGGACACATGTCCCAGATGCAGGGGCCACACAGGTTCATAAGTTTAGTGCAAGAAGTATATGTGACAAGATTGCTATAGTCAGAGTGATGAACACTCTAATAGCTGCAGGAACAAAGCATGTTGAACTAGGGAAGACAGGGCAAACTGCTGGGGCTGGGGCTGGGACATGGGCTGGGAAGGGAGCAGAGTAAACTTCAGAAGAGAGACTAAGAACAGGCTCTTGTGGGATAAATAAGAGTTCACCAGGAAGGGAGAGTGGGGGCAACTCAATATTCCAAGCAGAAGGAATAGCACAGAGGAGGTGTGTGGTCTGATAGAGGCACCAGCCAATCACATTTATAGCCAACCTCCTAGTGACCCTAGACTTTAGTATATAAGTGTCCAAATTATATTGTCAAGTCTCATTATATTGGAGCCACACTTTACAATTATTCTTTCTATATAATAGTCATGTTTATCCTGACCTACATCACAAAAGCCTTAGAAATAAAACAAAATACAATTGACTTCAATGATAACTGCAAATGCAAAATGCTATATAGCTGCATAGTATTGCTCACTAAAAAATACATTAAATGTCCTTCACCTACATCACAAGCCAAGTTGTGAAAATAAAGCTGCATTATTTCATTAAGAATAACCAACTGAGTCAGTAATGCTAATAATCACCCTCTATCAAGGTGGCTGTAATATGTTTGTCAGCCCTTTTAAGTTCTTAGCAAATTAGTTTGTTCAGCGTGTGGTTGCAAGGGTATTAGGAAATCAATGGCTTTGAATGCCTTTCTCTCTTAAGATTGAGCTTTAGGTTGCTGGAAGTCTTCTCTGACGAACCCTGACATCAATAGGCCTGTAGGTTGAAATCTCTCAAATGAAAACTCTTGAGGTTTTCTTTGCTTCCTAACAACATAAATATCCCTGGGATAGTCACAATGTTATAATTGGCTACAGCACACCATGTTTTCTTCCATGATGTTGTTTAAACAAATAACGTCTTTTTATTTTAGAAGTTATTAATGCTTAGCTTTCACAACTCTTTTAATTGACTATGATCATTTAACCTACATCATCAACTGTATTAATAATGCATATTGGACCTGATAATAAATTATAACTTTGTATTTTGGCATTGAAATTCCTCTCTCCCTTCCAATTGCCCTTCTTTAACACAATGTATAATAAACAGATCATTTCTATAATTGTTTCTGGCAATACAATAACCATCTGAGAAGATATAGTCAGATGGTATTTTGTGTATCATATTACTGTGGTCCTTAAAATCAGACCTAGACAGTTTGGCTCAGTGGATAGAGTGTCAGCTTGTGGACAGGAGGGTCCAAGTTTCGATTCCCTGTCAAGGGCACATACCTCGGTTCAGTTTGATTCCCGGCCTTGGTCGGAGCATGTGTGGGAGACAACTAATCAATGTGTCTCTCTCACATCAATGTTTGTCTCTCCCCGTCCCTTTCACTCTCTCTAAAAATCAATGGAAAAATATCCTTGGATGAGGATTAAAAAAATAAAATAACATCAGACATTACATACTTTCTCTACCGCCCTTTTCCTTTAGAGTAAAACCAAGCAACCAACCAAACAAACAAAAACACAGTCCAAACAAAAATGTGAAGGCCAAAGAACATTAATGCTACCCATATCAAGGGAGAATCCACAACTTCAGTACTTCTTCTGGCACTTCTGAGCACTGGGAAATTCTGAGAGAACACTAAGCCAAGAAGGAAGGTGACAGTGATCAGGATCATAGAATTAGAGAAATCACCCTACATAATCTTTGACAGATCAGAATGTTCCTTGATTATAAAGACCTTCTTAGGGAGGAAATCTATAAATCACTTAGTTATCCTCTGCCACATTGTAAAGGGCCTTGATTGGTAAGGCATTCAATGGTACCCTAAATATAAATCCTGTATGCATGCAAAAAGGGATTCTATAAAACCCATTTTTCAGAAAGTAACTATGGTACACTTTGTTTATTTCAATTGATATGTCTAGGTCTATCTGTCTTGCCAGGAACTCATATATTTCCAAAATAGATGGAATTCAGAGTTTCATAATTTACAATATTGGGCATCAAGATGCAATCGAAGGAATGTAATGGAAAAGAATAAAATTACTCCAAGAGTCCCTGAATATTTAGTTAGGAAGCCAGGACCACTGCTGCTACTTAAGAGGCAGGGCTTCATCTTTAAAAGAAGGGAACAGAAAGAAGAAAAAGCAAAAAAGAGAAGAGAAAAAGGACAAGGGTTCAAGAAAAGCAAAGGATATAGAGTAATGACTTCTGGAGTCCCATTCAAAGCCCATAATGCTGGTTAACACCTTACCCTGTCTCTCTCAATTGCCAGGATCACTGAAAATATCACCAAAGATTGATTCTAGTAAGGAATTCAGGAATGAGTATTTCAAAAAGATCTGTCAATGGGAAGCAAAATTTCCCTTTGAGTTCAATCATTCAGAAATAGAAAATTTGAACTTCAAGAAGAAATAACAGAACTGTATCACAAGGTCTTTTGATATCTGCATTTCTGAACCTGCCATTAAACACCTTTTGTATGTGCCTAGTGAACAATTGGACCCTCTGTTTTTATAAGGCATATGTATATGTAGGCATATATGCAATAAGATACTTTGCAGAAGAAAATGAAAGGCAGATTTTAAGAATAAAATCAGATTATCAAAGGAAATAAAAACACATGTAACAAAGCCAACAAAATTATGAGATGTCATTGACATAAGAAATTAACATAATCCATATCATTGGTACTATTGAAGTTATATTCCTAAACTGGCTTCCTGTTTTGATCTTGAACAAACAAGCAAATAAATTTGCATGTTCATCATTCAATTACTTAAACAACTTTTTTTATGACAAAACCCAGAATTCAACAAAACTGGAATCGTTTAATGCTAATTCTAATTAGAACAAGCATTGCATTTTGTATTCTTTCTAATTATGCATGAGAAAAGTCAGCATAAGTGTCCTCTCTTATCATAATTATCTGTTTCTAATTTCAATTTTGGCTATGACTTTGCACTCAATGATGTAAATGTAACTGTGCCTGTCAGATGAAGATTAATTTGATTTATGCACTCTTTGTTCTAATTATAGATTATATTTCTGCTCACTATGCAAGTTTCTTTCTAAACCACATCTGTATTTTATCACAACAATAAGGAATTTATTTGGTATTTAAAAGATGACCATAAAATTTCTTTTTGGCACCATTATGACAAATGTTATTAAGCCTGTGACAAAGGATTTAATATTTCAGTCAACTAATCTACAGATTAATGTAATTATTATTTGAAATGAAGTGTCTAAAAGTTATTGCTCTAATTACTCCCTCCACTCCCAGAAAAAAACCTTATAGTTTTTGGGTTATTCCCTGAGAAAATTTTTTTTGGGTGGCACTTTGCATGCTATGCTTCCAACTGGCACCACTATAAAGGTACTGACAAAAATAAAAATGAATCACTTGGGAATCAAACTGTCTACCTAGAGGTCCAAAGCTTGAACATCTGCATTCATCCTCAATTTCTCTTACTAATATCCTATCTTACTATTCCATGAAAAGAATAATCAGGTGAAAAGAAGTGAAAAACAGCAAATTAGCCATGAACTGTAGTATTTTGTTGAAAGTAAAACGTGTTTCAGAAATGACACCATAAAATTAATACTGGTTCCAGTATCCAGTGTTGAGTATAAGCTTGAAGTTTAACACTCAACAAGTATGTTCTACACATATCTCAGAGACCAAGACTGCAGGTTTTGGTTTTTACTCCCCTGGAAAATTATATTGGCTATAATTCAATTCAGCAAGCATTTCTTTGTATGTCCAGCACAATGCCAAATACCATACAAGTTTTTACCAGGAGAATATTGTCAAGTGTAGATGCCTAGCCTATAAAAGGCTTAGAGATTCTCAGTACTAAAAGATATTTTTAAAAATAAATTATTCGTTGTTTTGAGAAGGGTCATGCCATGCTACATTTATTTGAAACTTTAAAGTAATTCAGTAACACACACTCAGAGTTCATGAAGTAAGTTATCCACAAAAATCCAGTCACATTACCCTGGGTTGTGAAGGTCATTGACTTTTTGCCACATGAACTTTATTTTACAAGTTCAAACCCCTTCTGTCATAAAATGAATGACAGACAACTTGTGGAGATAAACATAGTGCCATTACATAAAAGTGGAAGGAATAAGGACAATGGAATCAGGCAAAGTTTTAGTAGACAAAATGCTTGATACTCAAGCCTAGATACTTACTCCAGGTGAGTCAAAAAGGAGGAGCTGTTTCCTGGCAGCCCATAGCAAAGAGGGTCTCCTCACATATTATGAGATGTAGAAGGTGCAGGAAGTGAGAATGAGCCAGCTAGATGCTAAGAGGCCTTGTTCTCAGATAGGTATCTGAGGAAACTTGCTTTTTTGGATCATCATGATGAGATGCTAAATGATACAATGCTAAGCAGTGCCCTGATATTACAAGTAGTATAGTGAGGTTCAAAATTGGCAGAGAAAGTTGTTTGGAGCTAACAAAGTCTAAACTTGCAGAGAACTGTGTCAATCACTTTATCAGTTATATAATAATTTATTTGATTACCATCTGTTTAACAAACTTTACTAAGTTATACTTAGTATATGAAGAAAACACATGCTAGGCATTGGGGCAACCACAATAAAAGACACATGCTTTCTTCACACTCCATGAGGACAAGAGGCAGTGTCTGCTGTGTTCACTGCTGCATTCCCAGCACCTAGCACCATGCTTGGCAGAGTGTTAGGACTCTGTAAACATTTGTTGAATAAATCAATGAATGAGTTTGGAGTCTAACGAGCTAGTGCATCATGTAACATCAGGGCCCTAACTTAACAGGAAATAAAGGTAGACTGGATAGTGAATGATTTAAATTGAAGAAATAAATAATTCAAGAGGCTTTGGAACTTGATTTTGAAAGATAGCCATCATGATCATTCACTTTCTCTATAATTCTGTGTTTTTATATCCTCCCTACCTCCACTCCATACACAGAGGACTAAGCTATAAGTACAATGACTTTTCCCTCAAATTATAAAAATATCAAAAATACTTTAAAGAATAGTTTAAAATAATAAAAATACTACAAGTTTTCAAAGAGCTAAATATTTCAACTGTGGTTGGAGTCATAATTCCCTGCACATTTGTCCAGTGAACATAATATCAGTCTTCATTTATACAACAAATCCATGAAGTGGTAGGAAGATATAAAGCTCATTTTTCATATAAGGAAACTTATACCATACACATAGGGACAATGTTATTAAAATGTAAGACTATACATTTTTTCTTCTAAGGCTACATGCATGGATGAAATAACACAAAAAAGAGTCCAAAGCAGAAGAGTTGCACTTAAATCTTTGGGCAAATAGAAATGTTTAGGTTCCAAAATTGTAGATTTGATACTGAATGCCAGGTTAATACAGGCGTATTTTAAAATTCTGCAATTTATATTCTGAAGAAATGATGTCAAACTTTAATAAGAGCTGCATATGTTATTTACTATATTGACAAACTATTGAACAATTCCTTGCTTAAGGCACTTTGAAAACGTTATAAGTGTTCAAAGAGATGACGGATATAAACTCTAGGTATGCACTTCCATATTTCAGAGTATTTCACTCTTTTACACATAGAAAATTTCCAATTTACTTTCAGTGATTTCACTTCTTCTGAATAACACTCACAGATTGCCCTTCCATTGTCTGGTAATCATTTAGTCAGTACAGTTCTGAGTATGTAACTGGTACTACATTCTTAAACCTCTCTCCCTGTAGATATTAAAAAATTCCTGAAGGTCATATTTCTTCCCAAGGAGCTTCTGAGAGAGACACTGTTGGAAACTTGAGGAAATTTTTGTGAATTCTGTTAGAAAGAAAAGAAGAAAGGTGACACCTTTGAGTTGTCCTTTAGATTTCTTTCTGTAATTAGGCAGTACAGGCAGGAATTAGAATCTGTTGAAAAGAGGCCCATAGAAAACTTCATTTTGGCTATTTAAGCAGCTTCATTCAACATTCAATGCTGCTTCACAGACTTTAAGAGTTTTGCCACCATTTCCATTCTAAATCCTAGTTTGGGTAGGTTTGAAGCTTTGGTTACTACACTTGCCATATTAGGTCTTAGCTTGGGAGGGAATTATTGTTTTCCAATCTGATGAAAATTCCAACTATAGCACATTGGAACAAAGAAAGCAAAAATAATATAGTTTCAATGTTTTTAACTTTTAAACACTATTTAGTATTATAAAAATGTTAAATTGGCATTTGGACAGATACATTTGTTAGAAAAATGAACAAGCTCTTTTTGGTGAATTTTTCACTCTGCTTTTTTTACCTATGGTTCAAAGCAAGGGTACTTTGCAAATGTCGTTGGTCCAGTTGTTTCAGTTTCTTTCACAATGTGCCCAAGAAATTGATGAAATTACTAAATTCACTTGGCAAGACAATGATTTCTCCTTCCAGAATAAATATAGCTTGAGTTCCTCAGACACAATTCAGGCATTCTTATAATCACAGTATGTAGGTGAAGTGACATGAGACACAAGATCAATAGTTTTGAAGCTATTTGAACTTACTATGATGGATATAGGGAGGATCAGATGCATCTCCATTAACAAAACTATTCCTTGGATAACATAATGATCCTTCCATCCTCAAAGTATAACAAAAAATATCTCCATCCTCTATTTCCACTACTGTGATTTGGAATCAACACTGTTTATGCACAGAGCATTCTTTGGTTATAATAATTTAGGTTGAGAACTATATCAGAAAATGTCACTTTCAGAAACACTTTTTAAAAAATATATATTTTTTATTGATTATGATATTACATATGTGTCCTTATCCCCACGTTACCCCCACCCCCCGCTCATGCCCTCACCTTCTCTGAATACACTGTGTCCTCGTTGTCATGCTGCATTGATACCTACTTAGCTCAGTAATAATTGCTGAACTCATTTCACAATGTTTCTTGAAAAGAAAAACCTTAATTCTTTCTGGTTTGGGTTTAAATGTAGTTTCTCATAGTTTAAAAGAAATAAAATGTGTTCTATGTTCTATGTTCTATAGTCATGTAAATAATTAAGTCTTGTAGTAAAGCTACAAAATTTGAATGGCTTATAATTTTGTAAATATCTTCAAGGATCATGTGAATCAAAGGAAAGAACTTTTCACATAAGAGTAGTTTTCTGTAAGGACTCCCTAACATTACAAGCCCTTGTCTGGCATTTCCAAAATTCAAGTCCAATTCCTATGATGCCAAACAAAATAGTTTGAGCAACTATCCTGGTGTACCCAGGACTGCTCAGCTTAGCAATGAAAATTCAAGACTGTTGGTCTTCCTACCTAGAACATATTCTCTTTCCCTGGCAGCAGAGTCTGAATGACTGCCTGTGCCTGTATTGGGAAGCAAGAATCCAATATAAAAAGAGATATAACTTTTGAGAGACATCTTTCCCACAAAGCCTCTTGAATGGCAAGGACTCGGCCTTCTATGTCAGAACATCTTCAACCACAATAGCCAACAGAGAGGTAAGAAAACATATTTATATTTTTGTAAAATATTTCAAAATGACACATTTAACCTTTCAAAATAGCAAAACATTCAAAGTGATATTACCTAGTGCTGTCATTCAAGGAGGAGTAGGGAATATTGGCATTCTCTCATCCTGGTGGAAGATATTCATCAACAAGTAACAATAGCCTAGAAAATGTTCTTACCCTCCAAACCAATAATTCTACTTTTAGGACTTATCCTAAGAGAAAAAAAAAGCCAGACATGCATGAAATGATTCATGCACAATGCTGTTTATTAAAGTTCTATTTGTGATGCCAAAGAGTGGAAACAGTCTAAATGTTCAACACAGGAGGAATGGTTAATAAAATATGATATAATCATATTACATTATGACTCCTTAAAAAGAAAGTTTTAAATATTAATTGTATGTGAGAATGTTCAAAAATATAACAAAAAAGTGTATACAAAGTATGATTCTCAAAATCTGGGGTAGCAATACCTATATATGACAAAATAGACCTCAAAGTGAAGACCATAATATGAGACAAGGAAGGCCACTTCATAATTCCAAAGGGATCGGTACAACAAGAGGATATAACTTTGGTAAACATGTATGCACCCAATACATTAAAAACAAAAAAACAAAAAAAACTTCTGGAAGATATCAGGGGTGAGATTGACAGCAACACAATCATAGTAGGAGACTTTAATACCTCATTATCACTGTATTAATTCTCTACCAAAAAAATAGCAAAGAAATATCAACCCTAAATGTCTCACTAGATCAGATGGACTTAAGCGACATGTTTAGAACATTCCATCCCAAAACTACAGAGTATACATTCTTCTCAAGCGCACATGGGACATTTTAAAAGACAGACCACATATTGAGACACAGGCAAAGTCTCTCCAAATTCAAGAGGATTGAAATCATATCAAGCATCTTCTCAGATCGCAATGGCATAATATTAGAAATCAACTACAGTAAAAACAATCACAAAAATTCAAACACTTGGAAGCTGAATAGCATACTAATAAACAATGAGTGAGTTACCAAAGAGATCAAAGAAGAAATAAAACACATCCTGAAAATAAACAACAAAGAAAACACAACAATCCAAAATATTTGGAACATAGTGAAAGCCATCCTGAGAGGGAAGTTCATAGCATTAAAGGCCTACCTCTAAAAAACAAAGCAAAAAACAAACACACAAAACAGAAAAACTGGTAATAAACCATGTAACTCTGAAACATGAAGAATTAGAAAGAGAACAACAAGAAAAGCCCAGTGTGAGCAGAAGGAAGGAAATAATAAAGATCAGAGTGGAAAAAAATGACATAGAGACAAAAAAAAATTACAAAAGATCAATGAAACCAAGAGTTGGTTCTTTGAAAGGATAAACAAGATTGATGAACCTCTAGCTAGGCTCACCAAGAAGCAAAAAGAAAGGACCCAAATAAACAAAATCAGAAATGAAATAGGTGAAATAACAGACCCCACAGAAATATGAAGAATCCTGAGCAACTCTACTCCAACAAACTGGTCAACTTAGAAGAAATGGACATATTCCTAGAAAAATATGACCTTCCAAAACTCAAACAAGAGGAACTAAAAAATCTAAATAGGCTGATAACTATGGAGGAAATTGAAGCAGTAATCAAAAAACTTCCAACAAACAAAAGCCCTGGACCAGATGGCTTCACAGGGGAGTTTTATCAAACATTCAAAGAAGAAATAAAGCCTATCTTTCTCAGACTATGCCAAAAAATTCAAGAGCAATAAGCACTTCCAAGCTCTTTCTACAAAGCCAGTGTTACTCTAATCCCAAAACCAGATAAAGACAATAAAGAGAAAGAGAATTACAGGCCAATATCCCTCATGAACATAGATGCCAAAATCCTCAACAAAATTCTAGCAAATCGAATCAAGCATTACATTAGAAAGATAATACACCATGACCAAGAGGGATTTATCCCAGGGATGCAAGGATGGTACAATACCCACAAATCAATAAATGTGATACACCACATAAACAAATTGAGAGATAAGAACCATATACAGTGGGGCCTTGACTTACGAGTTTAATTCGTTCTGAGACCGAGCTTGTTAAGGAGCTTGTTAATTCAAATTACTCTATCAACTCAATGCAAAAAATCGGCCAAGAGACAGCTTGTATCTCAAAAAACGCGTTAGTCGGGACACTCCTAAGTAAAGGGCCCACTGTAATCATATCCATTTATTCAGAAAAAGCATTTAACAAAATCCAACAACCTTTTTTTTATTGCTTAAAGTATTACAAAGGGTGTTACATATGTGTCCTTTATTTTCCCCCACCCTTGACAATCCCCTGGCCTCCCCTACCCCCCAGTGTCTTATGTCCATTGGTTATACTTATATGCATGCATACAAGTCCTTTGGTTGATCTCTTACCCCCCACCCTCCTGCCCCCCAACCCTCCCCGGCCTTCCCGCTGCAGTTTGACAGTCTGAGGCAGCTCTGCCTCTGTATCTATTATTGTTCAAAAGTTTATAATGGTCTCTATTATCCATGAATGGGTGAGATCATGTGGTATTTTTCCTTCATTGACTGGCTTATTTCACTTAGCATAATGCTCTCCAGTTTCATCCATGCTGTTGCAAATAGTAAGAGTTCCTTCTTTTTTTACAGCAGCATAGTATTCCATTGTGTAGATGTACCACAGTTTTCTAATCCATTCATCTACTGATGGCCAACACCCTTTCTTGATAAAAATTCTCAGCAAGGTGGGCATAGAAGAATCATACCTCAACATAATAAGAGATACATATGATAAGCCCATAGGCAACATCATATGCAATGGGCAAAAACTAAAACCTTTTTTCCCCTAAGAACAGGAACAACACAGGGATGCCCACTCTCACCACTCCTGTTCGACACAGTACTGGAAGTACTAGCCATCACAATCAGAAAAGAAGAAGAAATAAAGGGCATCCAAATTGGAAAAGAAGAAATAAAACTATCCTTATTTGCAGATGACATGATATTGTACATGAAAAAGCCCAAAAATTCATCAAAAAATTATTAGACTTAATAAATGAATTTGGCAATGTAGCAGGATACAAAATTAACACCCAGAAGACTATGGCTTTTCTATACACCAATAATGAACTCACAGAAAGAGAAACTTAAAAAAATCAATCTCATTTACCATTGCAACAAAAAATTTAAGATACCTAGGAATAAACTTAACCAAGGAGATAAAGGACCTGTAACTCAGAAAATTTCAGGACACTGAAAAAAGAGATAGAGGAAGATATGAACAAATAGAAGAATATACCATATTCATGGATTGGTAGACTCAACATCATTAAAATGTCCACACTACCCAAAGTAATCTATAAATTCAATGTAATCCCCATTCAAATACCATCAGCATACTTCAAAGAACTAGAACAAATTCTCCAAGAATTCATCTGGAATAAAAAAAGACCCTTAATAGCTGCAGCAATCTTAAGAAAGAAGAACAATTTTGGAGGGATCACAATACCAGATATCAAGCTATACTACAAAGCCACTATTCTCAAAACTGCCTGGTACTGGTACAAGAACAGATATATAGACCAGTGGAACAGAACAGAGAACCCAGACATCCACACAAGTCATTATGCTCAATGAATATTTGACAAAGGAGGCAAGAGAATACAATGGAGTCAAGACAGTCTCTTCAATAAATGGTATAGGAAAAACTGGACAGATACTTATAAAAAAAATGAAACTAGACCACCAACTTAAACCATACACAAAAATAAACTCAAAATGGCTAAAGGACTTAAATGTAAGATGGGAAACCATAAAAATCTTAGAAGAAGCCATAAGCAGCAAAATAGCAGACATCTGTCTTAGCAATATCTTTACTGATACAACTCCTAGGGCAATGGAAACTAAGGAGAAAATAAACAAAGGGGACTACATCAAAATAAAAAGCTTCTGCACAGCAAAAGAAACCATCAACAAAACAACAAAAAAAGCCCACTGCATGGGAGGACATATTTGCCAATGTTATCTCCAATAAGGGTTTAATCTCCAAAATTTACAGTGAACTCATACAACTTAACAGAAGGAAGATAAACAAGCCAATCAAAAACTGGGCAAAGGACCTAAATAGAAACTTTTTGAAAGAGGACATTCAGAAAGCCAAGAGACATATAAAACATGCTCAAAGTCATTAATCATCTGAGAGATGCAAATCAAAACAACAATGAAGTACCACCTCACACCTGACAGAATGGCTATCCTCAACAAATTAATAAATGAAAAATGCTGGAGAGGAAGTGGAAAAAAAGGAATCCTCCTTCACTGCTGGTGGGAATGCAGATTGGTGCAGCCACTGTGGAGAACAGTATGGCATTTCCTCAAAAAATTAAAGCCCTGCCTGGTTTGGCTCAGTGGATAGAGCATTGGCCTGAGGACTGAAGGGTCCCGGGTTTGATTCCAGTCAAGGGCATGTACCTTGGTTGCAGGCACATCTCCAGTATGAGGTGTGCAGGAGGCAGCTGATCCATGTTTCTCTCTCATCGATGTTTCTAACTCTATCCCTCTCCCTTCCTCTCTGTAAAAAATCAATAAAATATATAAAAAATATTTTTAAAAAATTAAAAATGGAACTGCCATTTGACTCAGTGATCCCACTTCTAGGAATATATCCAAAAACAAAACAAAACAAAACAAAAAAAACCAGAAACACCAATCAGAAAGGATATATGCACCCCTATGTTCATAGCAGCACAATTTACAATAGCTAAGATTTGGAAACAGCCTAAATGCCCATTAGCAGATGAATGGATTAGAAAACTGTGGTACATCTACACAATAGAATACTATGCTGCTGTGAAAAAGAATGAATTTTTACCATTTGCAACAGCATGGATGGAACTGGAGAGCATTATGCTAAGTCAAATAAGCCAGTTAGTGAAAGATAAATACCACATGATCTCACTCATTTGTGGAATATAAATAACATTATAAACTGATAAACAAAAATAGATACAGAGGCAAAGAAGCATTGAACAGACTGTCAAACTACAGTGGGAAGGCAGGGGAGGGTTGGGGGGGGTAAGAGATGAACTGAAGGACTTGTATGCATGCATATCAGCATAACCAACGGATGCAAGACATGGGGTGGGGTGAGGGCAAGTGCCGGGGGGTAGCGGAGGCCATGGGGAGGTCAATGGGGGAAAAAAGAGACATATGTACTACTATTTGTAATACCTTAAACAATAAAATAATTTTTTTTAAAAAAAAAGTATGATTCTCTTTGGGAGAGACAAATAATCTGAAGAGATAGGTTTCACTGAGATGTCTAAAGTAATCATTACTAGTTGGTGAGGCTATGGGTAATTTTCATTCTATTCTTAAGCTTTTCTGAAGTTTCCCAAATTTACACAAACAACATCTACAATTTTTGTTTAAAAAAGTTATTGGAAATGTCTGCCAAAAAATAACCATAATTAAAAAAAGCAAAACCACAAAACAGCTGTCAAATATTTGAGTAGTCTCTTTATCTTAAGAATCTACTAATAACTCTCATTTACTGGGCACCTAATGAGGCCCAACCACCATGCTAGAAGCAAGGCATAGTTATTTATACTATTTTCTAGTTAACATGTATGCATAACGCTCTAGAATTTATATATTTATATACATATTTACATATATGTACATATGTCTATAGTACATGCATATTATTTACACAAGTCAACAAACTATTCCTGTAAAGGACCATATAGTAAATATGTTCAGCTGTGCAGGCTGTATGGTCTTTGTCACAACTATTCAACACTACCCTTATAGCACAAAAGAAATCCTAGACAATAACTAAGCAAATGGGCATGGCTGTGTGCTGATAAGACTTTATTTATTAAAAAACAACAACAGGTGTCTATAGTTTGCAAACCCCTGCTGTATAACAAATAAAATTTAATATTTTACTTGCCACAACCAGAAAGTTATATCCTGAGGCAAGACATTTATAGAACAAAATTCCTTAAATATATCAGATTGAAATTTAATTGGATAGACTTTTATAGTTCAACCTCTTCATATTATTTTCCCTTTTAGAAGACAACAACTCAGGTCTTTTGATCCTCTTGTTGGACTCCCTGTACTCATGTCATGCAATTGCTCCATGACATTTGTGAATACCCATCTTATCCAGGGGTCAACAGGTCAAAAGTAATGACTTGAGAAATCAATATTTAGCTGCTTTTCATTCACTCCTTGCATGTATGCGTCTCAGTTTCATGTGTGCTAATTGATTTCCAAAACATAACTTCCAAAAAGATATTGTGCTAAGCTTCTAAAAGCCCTCAACATATTCATTCTGAACATCTAAATATAATCATCCAAAGATTAAGGAATCTTTCACTGCAAAACATCTCTTTCATTTTTTTTTAAATTCAAAATTATCTTTTTGGTCATTGTGCCTGGGCAGGTTTTAAAACTATTCAGACATGGTGAATGAAGACTCAAATTTACTAACATGAAGCTAACAGAGAGAAATAAGTCAGTTCTTGAACTGTCTATTTTTTATTTAAAATAAATAAGCTGATTATTTATGAATTATAAAGGACACAAATAACCACTATCAAATAGAACATTCACAGGTGAAATATTCAGAATTATCATACTTCACCAGCATAAAAGAAAGCAGAGTTAGCGCTTTCACATGAGATCATCCAGTTCAAGGTACATAGTACAATAAGGAGATGCACTGATTAATCTGTTAACTGTTCTTGCTTTCTGCCAACCTTAGCCAGTTCTGATCCTTGGCCAAGACAGCTCCACTGAATGTTAGCTCATATACAACAGAGCTAATCTTTTTTGCTAATCACTTTACATAGTTTATTTCATGTGACCCTTACTGACCCTCTAAAGTAGGCACTATTATTATCCTCATTTTATAGATAATGAAAATGAGACTCAGGGTAGTTAAATATCTTGCCCACACTAGTATGAGGCAGTGACTAAATATAAATGCAGGCTGTGATATTCTAAAGCCTATTATATACTAATCCCCTATACTGATCTTCACTGATACAGGTCCACTCTCTTTAAATATTTTGCTGGTCATGCTCAGTCTGTCAAACTTTAAAATAATCACTAATCATAAACAGGAAAACTAGACAATGATTCAAATTCAGTTGTTCTGCTTCACCAACTTAACTTTAAAGAGTGATGGACTCAGGTGACCAACAGCATGTTTGTTTCTGGGAAGTTATTTAGGAGTTCGAAGCAAAATTTAGGAAACATCTCATGTAAAATTTAAAAAAGAAACACCTTATAAGATGGCTTGGTAAATATAAAGAGACAGATGTATGGATATAATTAATATATCACATTATTAATAAAATAAGATATATATTTGCACAATATATCCCTATGAATATAAACACATACTTGGATATTTTACTATATGATGGTTTTAACAATGTTTGGATATTTGGGATTATTGCTAGAAAATTATATATAAATTATATATATTTCCCTAACCTAAAGAATAAAATGCAGATCCAGAGACAGAGAAGCATTGATCAGGCCTTCAGACTGTCAAGGTGGGGAGGGTGGGGGTAAGGGGGAGAGATCAACCAAAGGACTTGTATGCATGTATATACACCTAATCAATGGACTCAGACACCAGGGGGGTGAGGGCATGAGTGGGGGGTGGGGGGCAATAGGGGGATAAGGACACATATGTAATACCTTAATCAATAAAGAAAAATTTTTTAAAAAGAATAAAATTCAATGAGATGCTGTCGCTGGTGCTGTGATCTCATTTCAGACTATCTGCATATGTGCACTGACTTCCCCTGTCTTTTTTTTTTCTATTGAAATTTGGCCTATAGAGGCAAAAATCAAATAACATGTGATTCCAACTTACTTCAGAACCTGTCACCCCTCATCAGTTTGTGATTTAGTATAACCTGTGCAGGATTCCCTCTATTAGTTTTTTGAGGAGCAAATATAACATGATTCAGACCAAAGGCTCTGATTAAGGTAGATTGGAAAAAGGAAACCATTTTCTGTAACTAAATATCATAATTAAGCACAGAAAAAGTACTGAACTGCCTCAGTGTTACAATGATTTGAAAACAAAAGTGACAAAAGCAGTTTCTGTCTACATTGAGATAGGACTAAATATAGTATGATGCAAAGAATTGACTGAACATGGGACTTTCTGATGTAAGCATACATAAAGTGATAAAGAGATGGAAAGCAATTAGGAAGTTTCAAATACTAATCTATCCCCCTGAACTTGCTCTGGCAATTGTAAAAACTTAATCACCACTACAAGCAACTTGGATAAACTCCCCCATCTATGAGAGTGAACACAATCAGCATGTTCATGCTTTCATCCTATGTACCCACAGCCCATATAGATAATATGGGGGAAAGCCCTGTTATTCATTTCATTATAATTATTTGTATATTTCTCTTAGCCCTACTACTAGAGGGCAGAAGTTATACATTATCTTTTTCTATTCCATAACAGTACATTTAAATTGAAAAATCTCTTAACAGGAAAGAAGAGCAGTGCCTCTACTCACAAGTAGTTACCACTTTGCAGCATTTTACACAAACTCCCTCCTTCACAATGGCTAATTGTGCCTTCAACAATGTATAATCAATACCCAAACACTGAATGAATTTCCTAACAGGGTTCTATCCTGTTGATGCTGTACAAGGAAAATGCGGAGGGGGGAAGAAGGGAGGGTCAAAGCAGGAAGTCTCAAAGGTGACATCCCATTAGTTGGCATTAAGAGAGGTCAGATATTTGGACCTACACAGGTAGCCCATAATAGCCCTTGGGTCCTCCAGGAAAAAAAAAAATCTTCTTTTTCCTTTTCACAACTAATTATACCAACACAATCATTTGGCACTTTGTGATTTCTGGTCACTTCAGAGATAAACTTGATTTTTTTATGGAGTTTTTTCTAAAGATGCAGGGAGGAGAGACTCAAAACTGAGAAAATAAAAGGACCAAGAAAATTCTAGTCCCCAGACTTTTATCATGAGATCCCTTGTGAGATCTCCAGGGATTTCAATATTGCAATGGCTATTTCTGAAGAGTGGGTAGGCAGATAAGAGCAGTTCTACTGTTTATGGGATGATCCTGATATTCTTTGCTATAGGGAAATTTATCGAGAGGAAAAAATAAACCCCAAAACACAAATACCAGCTCACTAGAAAATGACTTTTAAAATTTGTGGAAAACCAAATCAATCCCCAAAAGTTCCTTAAAATTTTAAGAAGCCAAACAGAATTGTTGGTAATTAAATATTAAAATAATGTTTATTTGAGTTAGTTTATTAGATTAATAGAGATAAAAAGTCTTAATAGTATGTTTGCACATGTATATTGCATATCATATTGTGCATAATGAGGTCTCTTGTATGATTCATGTGTATTGTACATTTCTGCCCTTTGAACAGGATTTGGAACATAATTTTATTAGATTCAGTCATTTTGGAGGCTTATAGTTGTGCTTTCTACTTTCCTGGTCTACTCTGGATCATAACCCTGATTTATTTGATAAGAAGATCTTGATCAGAAACAAATGGACCATTATCACATTGTTCCTCAATGTGCAAAAGAAGAGCTTGCTTAAATATAGAGTTCTGGAATTTGTATTATGTCAATCTTAGCTAGACACATGCAGGAAGATTGGGAGCTAATGATTTTCCTAAAAAGAGTGGGAGACATGTTTGGAAGGCTAAGTGGCAGACCAGGTAGCAATAGCTTCCATGGGATATAGAGATAAACTCAAAGAGCATGGACTCCATATGCTTTCTTCTGTCAGTGATCTATGGAGAAATTTTAAGTTCAGAACACTGGATATAATCTCACATCTACAAGTTATCCTGGTAATAATCTACAATGACAAATGGCCTTTCTGCCACTTGGTAAAATGCAAGGTATACATCAGAGCGCCAAGAGATGAAAACAGAGAAAGCATTATCTTCCCTCAAAAGATACAATGTTGACATTTTGCCAAAGAAATCAGGAAAGCTATTATATGAAAAATGTGTCAGAATAAGTTTAATGAGATAAATAAAAGACCAGATGTATATGTTATGAGATCATCTGGGCCATATTCGTGGAAGGTTGCCTTATAAATCCATTTATGCTATTGCCTCAAAAGTTTCCTCCAGTGATATATAATTGCACATAAAATTTACCCCACAATGTATACTTTTCTGAGCAAAAACACAAACTTAAAAATAGCTGCATAACCATCAGAGCAATTGCAAGTCACAGATTCTTTTGAAGAATTTAAACTAGCATTATCAATACCCAGGGACAGATATTTTTGTAACATAAGAAATAAAAAAACATCTTTCATAACTTCAAGAAAAAAAGCATATTATCCACATTATAAAAATGTGGATTTGAGTGATCTGGTTTGGTTTCATTTCATTTAATCCTATTTCCTCCGACTGAGGTGAACAGCTATAACATCACAACATCCCCAAGGTCTTAGAGCTGAAAAAGAAGTGAGATTTACAAATGTCTTCTCAAGTTCTTCTGACTTTGGTCTTTGTGTTCAAGCAAGGGGATGAAGCGTCCTGGGAAAGGAGGAATATAAGCTGCAACATGACACTGGGAGAAAAGAGGGATTTTAATGTTAAAATGAACCGTTTTAAGAAATGGACTTGATGTTTAAAAGTCTTCTGCTCAGTAAAGAAATAATTGAGAAATTCTTGGAGGAATGTTAAACACTGCATTTAAAAAGACAATTAAAACAATATAAGGGAGAGAGATCAACCAAAGGACTTGTATGCATGCATATAAGCCTAACCAATGAACACAGACACGAGGGGCGTGAGGGCATGAGTGGGGGATGGGGAGGGAAATGGGGAGGATAAGGACACATATGTAATATCTTAATCAATAAAGAAAAAATAAAATAAAAATAAAACAGTATAATGCAAAAGCTATAATTAGAAACCTATCTGTGCAAGTAACATACTATTTTTCTTGAATATGATTAAAAGAAAAACATAAATTTCTGCCAAAGTTCATTAGGGTCTTCATCAGTTAACACTACTTTATTGAGAGGTTTCAGCTGCCACAAAGATTAAATTAAAAAAAAAAATACCCCAAGAGGGAAACGTTCTTACATCACTGCTTAGATTCTCACATAACATAATTAAATCAGGGACATGCTGTGGCTTGTTCAATACTAATGTGACCATGACATTCTCTCACTTGAAATCCATTTTTTTAATTGGGCTGCTATTCAGGAATGAAACTAGATGTGCAAACACCACAGTTGGATTATTAATGAGTTGTTTGATTCTACAGTGATTTGGTTAAATTCCCCCTCCCCATTCTGCCTTCCTCTCTTCCTCTCTCTTCCCTCTCTCCTTTACTCTCTTTCTTCCACCTATAAACGTTAAGAGAGCTCATCCTAGGTTCAGAACATTGTGCTAAATACTGGACATATAGGGGCAGGTAGACAGCCTATCATTGGATGTAATACAAAGGCTCACAAACTTCATATAATAACTTGTTGGTTCTGTTGTATTTGGAAGGTGTAGATGGCTATGAATTAGCAAAGAAGGAGGATGGTATTCCTAGAATAGGGAATAGCACATGCAAAGGCATGGGATACAACCACATAGTTTATGGGAAGGAAAGCAGGAAGAATCAAAGAGGCCCAATTAAAGAATAGTGAGGCGTTTAATACCACAATTCTTTAAACACCTTCCTTTTGACCACCCAATACAACATGGTTTCTGTACTCAGAAGCCCTATGGTATATACTCATACACACAGCGAGTGATGCTCAGTACTGATTTGATCAGAGCACATGCTCTGTTTCTCAGAATCTGTTTAGCACCTTATTATGCTCTAACGTGCTTCCTCCTGTAGGAAATCCAACCCAGCCAAATGTCCTTTGCCACTGTCAGTAAGGCATCTTAGAGTTGTGCATAACTGGTTTATGAATCTATAAATCCCAGAATGCTCTGAAAGTACCATACTACCCTCATTCCCAAGGCAACTCCTGCATTTAGAAACACCGTGATGGCATAGAAAGAAGGATGTAGCTCTTGCATACCTCAGGATGAAACTAATAAACTATCTAGATAACTGTTTTGGTCCTTTTTCACTGTTCATAGCAGTTCAAATCCAGTATTCCCCGAGAGCTCCTGGACTGTGAGAGAGCACAGGCTGGGCTGAGGGACCCCCCCGTCCCCCACAAAGTGCATGAATTTCATGCACCGGGACTCTAGTAATAGTAATAATAGCTACCATTTTCTATTGCTGAGTGCTTATTACGTTCCAGGTAGTATGCTGTGTCCTTTATCTTCATTATCTCAATTTAAATTCTTGCAAAAACTGTATGATGGACTATTATTATTCCCAGTTTACAAATGAGAAAACTGCAGCTTAGAAATATTAATTGACTTTCCCAAGGTTATAAAGAAAGTACTTTGCAGAATTCTGACTTAAATCCAAATATGGCTCAAACAGCAGACAGCTAGAAGTTTGTGAGGGGAGCCTGGGAGAGCTGACACAGGTAGAAATACCTAGTCAAGAGAATAAAAACTTTGAAAATGAACAAATCTTATGACTGAATTAGCTAAAGGTTAAAACACTGAAATGAATCCCCAGGCCAGGACATAGAAGGAAAATGCATCAAATGACAGATGGTGATTTGGGGTGAGAACCAATAGAATACAATATCATGAAAATAGTTTTAAAAAGAAGAATGGGGAATATTGGCAAATGCTCTTCTTAAAAATTGTGAAATCAAGAAAGATGAGATCTGAGAAAGGATAACTGCTTAGGAGACTCTGAATGAACATTGGGAGTAAAGGCATTCAGCATCATGGTAGACACAGTGCCTATACTATAAGAAGGGGAGAAGGAAAGGGTGAAGGGACAAAGTGGAAAAATCATGGCACAAATTCCATATTAGCCTCTTAATTTCTACACTCTTAATAACTTAACCTTCCTGAGCCTCAGATTCTTTATCTGTAAAATGGACCTAAGGCCAACAATCTTGTAGGAGCTGTGAAAATTTCAGAGAGAAAAGCATGCTGCATTGTGTGTAGGGTTGCAGTGCAAGCTTGGTAACTTCTAGCCATGTAGCCTTGGGCTATTCCTCAATAACTCTATCACTCACTACAGCTTATGGTTACCATCATCAATCTAAAGTGACTAGCGTAGCCCAAAGTAGGTGTGCAATATGTACAGATATAAGTATCATTATTGATGAAATTTAGAATCTTGCAATTAAACTAAAAACTACTCTTAAAAAAGGTCAACAAAATATGCAATAAAAACAGACTATGAATCTCGGAGGGAAAGTGGGGGAGGGTGGGTGGAAAAAGAGCAACCAAAGAACTTCTATGCATATGTGCATAACCCATGTACACATAAGATAGGGAGGTGAAGGCTGGGGTTAGGGTTAGAGCAGCAGGCTAGAAGAGATCAATGGGGAGAAAAGGGGACATATGTAAGACTTTCAACAATAAAAATTTTAAATGAATAAATAGACTATATAGTCATGCAACATAAATTTTACTAGGTTTGATCATTCTCAAGCAGCAAAATGATTACATCGTGTATAATCTCAAACATGGGAAGCCAATACAGATGCAATTCTATTTAGGGTAACAGGGGAATGAAGATGTATTTAGATCGGAGCTGTACTAGGGTTTCCCCATTTTAAAATTCGATGGAACATAGTTTTTATAGTTCTAAAAATTTGAACAAAAATGGCAGAAATGTTTCCCAAGCCTAAAGGATATTATTCTTGGCTATAAAGAACCATGAAATTAATGAGCTGTCTACTAAAAATCTACCACTAAAAATGTATATGAGAAAACGAGTATATGCAAACTCCATTCCCTCAATCTCTAAATGCTATCCTGGGAGTTAACTTAGCACTTTAAAAAGTTCCATTAACTCTTGCAAACCAACACCATCTCAGTCAGCTGTGAAAGAGGCATTTGTTCCACCCTTCCCCCACCAATGGCCTCCAAAAGGCAGCAGACTTTTTTTTAGGAATACCCACCTTTGTTCTAAAATAGGGCCCCAAGTGCTCCCATTTGCTAACCAAGGTGCTCTCAGAGTTCCCCAGTCCTGGCATCTCCCTCCCTCCTAGAGACACAGCACCCATCCTTTGGGAAAGATGTATAAGGGTCCATTATTAGGCCACACTAACTGCCTATATTAGAAAATGAGGAAATGCTAATGAAATTTCTTTTATGGGCTGACATTCATGGATGGCAGAAAGGGACATTAGAAAATGAGTTCAGTATTTGCTCTTCTGGGGTATTTCAGCTCCCAGCCAAAGCTCAGTGGCAAAATGTACACGTGGGCACCCTGCTAACGCAACCATGCTTGCACACAATCTGTAAAGGTCACTGAGCACTTGTTAACCTTGAAGGGGAAAGAAAAACCTCAGTGTTTTCTCCCAACAATACTCTGAGCCTCTTGTAAATCATATTCATATTCATACACTTAAGCATTAATTTACATACTTAATTTCTGACAGGCTGACAACCACAGCCCTTCTCCCCTCTCAGTGTAAAGTGAGAAGTCAATTGTTATTCAGTGTATCAGTTACAGTGGTAGTGCCACTAACTGTATTTTATATAATGTGCTATCTGCAGAAAGGAAGATAAGAATTTGATTTAACATCCAATTAAAAGCCGTCATTGAAAAATTACTTCAAATAAGCCTTTTATTTTCTTTAATCAGTCTTCAATTCAAGCTTTCCTTGGATCTACTGAACCAAGCATCAGGACTCATGAATTTTGATTAAAAAATTTGAGCCCATTTCTAACTTAGGCAGATTTTTTTGTTGCACTGTTTGATAGAAATTTAATAAATCTATGAATCCTAGCCAGCATCATTTATCATCTTTTTTCCCCCAGCAAGACTGGCCTATTATACCTAGGCAGTAAATTATGAGGGAACCAGCAAACCAAAACTTTTCAGCCCGTTACTGAAGAAGAGATATAATCACTTGCATTGAACCATATAATTATAGTAGAATATGAAGCTCTGAAACATTAGGTCCTGTTTTGAATATGTAATGCCCATGCTTTGAAAGTCTAAAATATTTCTAGCTGATCTAATATCACTCAGTGTAGCATTATATTAAAGTGTATGTTGATGAAAATAACAGAAAAGAAAATAAACCAGTAAACAACAAAATATTTAGAAATATTTGGGAAGTGACCCTGAGCTACGAAAGGCAAATGAAAAACCAAGAAACTTCAACTTGGTGCTTAATAGTTAATGTCTTGTGATGAAGGTTCAAACTGTGTTACTTCCATTCTGAGTAATTTTTTTTTTTTTTACAAAGATGCTCAAGGTTGTACCTGTATGTTTCAAATAATTTTAGTGGGCCTAATGTATATTTTTATATATTCAAAATCATTTATTAATCTCTTTCTAGGGACTGGGCACTATGTTGGGGCTTGAGATATAGCAGTGAGCAAGACAGGCAATTTATAAAGGCAACCTCCATAATATGTGGTAAGTGCTATGTGAAGGCACCATTTGTCAGGGATCAATGGAGACTTCCTTTCAAAAGTACCATTTCACCTAGGTCTTGAAGGGTGAGTAGGAGTTCATGAGGAATAGTTTAATTTATTACAACAATAACTTTTACTGATACCTGTGTCTCTGCATATGTGTCAGGAAGGATCCATGAAGTCATAGTGTTATATTGAAAGATGTACTTGAAAAATCTGTATTTCTTAAAGAGAAATAATCAAATGTTTAATGCTTATCTTGTGTCTAGGCTCCTAGTCCCCAGATATTCCACATTTCTGCGACCATGCCAATGACTACAAAGGATGAATTTCATTCTTTTCAAAGTCAGACAGACCCTTTCACATTTCTATGCCTTTGTACAATCTGTTTCTACATCCTGGGATGCCCTTCTCAACCAATTTCTACCGATCAATTGGCCCTCAGTCTTCTAGAAGCAAATCCACTCTGAGAAGTCTTTCCTGATGGCATCCAGTCCCCTCTTCCTCCAGTTGGCAAAGCATCCTGGCCATTTCTCTATTAGAGGGCATGGTATTAGTACATTTCATTTACTTATCTGTCTCCTGCATAAGACAGAAAGTAGCAGGTAATTTAATTGAATGAATGAATGAATGAATGAATGAATGGATAAAATGACTTAAAACTCTTATTACTCTGATCTGCATGACTGTGGTGATTCTTTTTCAGAAGGGAAAACACTAGCCTAAGTCCTTTAGGCAGGGGTTTAACGTACTTGAACAGATAAATGGCATCAATTCCTTTAGAAAAATGAACACTCTGATTGGTATAATCAAAATAGGAGGAATTCTGCCTGGCTTTACAATTTGTGTTCTTATTTGCAGTCTTCAAAACAATTATATAAAGGGAGGCAAATAATTGTATAAAATACTAATTTTTATTTTTTTATTGTCTAAAGTTTTACATATGCCTTCTTTTTCCCCAATTGAAATAGTCATTTTTAAAAAGGCTTGAGAGAGAAAAGATTAGGCCATAGATAGGAGAAAACTAAGTAGCATCTTACAAACAAAAGCTGATATCCAGAGGAGAAAGAATTTTCAATAAAAAGCCTGTCAGGAATTCAACATTATTTAAGAATGGACATAAGTAGACTATTATTCCCTCTAGCACCATCACATAACACTAATAAAGTTGCCATTTCTACTGATATTTCTTCATTTTAGCTTTGGCTACGATTTTTTTTTTTAATTGACAAGCTACATGGTGCATGTCTTTCCCTCTTTCAGTAATACAGTATGATTGTCAGCTTATACTTACTGTTTTTTAGTAGATATATAATTGCAATAGACACTGCAGGCTTCAGGATTTAACAAAGATTAGAACAATAATCATCACATTCATATAAAGGCACAGGCACCGAAAATAAATAAATAAATAAAATACTTAAAAAAGAGAAAAGCAAATGCTTATCTTGCCAAAGTATTTTTTGTTTGTTTTATTTTTTAAACCAATGGACATTTCAAGTTAAATGGAGTCCATATGTTGCTGATCCATTTAAAATTAACTTATCAAGACATTGTTTTGCAAGAAGCCAAGAAACACTTAACTTCTAAAAGAAATCCTGAGGTTAGGGTACATGGGGAAGAGGTTAATGAAAATTATGAAATGTCTTCTACCTCCTCATCCCTGCCTATGGAGCTCCATTAGAGAACTCACATTTGGTCAGCCTTCCAGTATCCAGATAATGACAGACATAGAATAATTTTAGAACTTGTGGGCAGGTGGAGATCACCTTTAAAGGAGTCCAACCTTTAGAGAATCCAACATTTTATAGATGAACCCACAGAGAGGAAATGACTAGCTTAGGGTCATATAGCAACATGTAAACTTAGGAGTTCTGATCACCAATTTATTGGAAAGAAAAGAAAAAAAACCTAGACTTTGAATGGTCAACACAATACAATATACTGATGATGTATTATTATACAATTATACACTTGAAACCCACATAATTTTATCAACCAATGTAACTCAAATAAATTGAATAAAAGTAAAAGATATTGCCCTAGCTGGTTTGGCTCAGTGGATAGAGCATCAGTCTGCAGATTGAAGGGTCTTGGGTTCAATTCCGGTCAAGGGCACATGCCCAGGTTGCAGGCTTGATCCCCAGTAGGAGGTGCACAGGAGGCAGCCAATCAATGATTCTCTCTCATCATTGATGTTTCTATTTCTCTCTCCATTTCCCTTACTCTCTGAAATTAATAAAAAGTATATTAAAAAAGAAAAGATATTGACACAGGATATTTACAAGATCAATAATTTGCCAACAGGTTCAACTAAGGAGAGCAGGGAGCCAGGCACAAAGATTACCACCCACCATGCCATAGTAGAGACAGCTCAAAAAATCCTAGCTTATCCTTTATTTCCTTGACAAGGTTCTACATATTAAGGGATCGTGAAACTTCATTGAATCCTCCCCTCACCAGTGAGGAGCATTCCCACTTTATAGATAAGAAATCACAGAGAAATTGCGAGTAGTATAAGGATAAAAAAAAAATAAAGGTCAGCTTAAAAACTTGTCAGCTATAGAGGTCTCTTTCTCCATGCCTTGCTTCTTTGAACCTGGTGCAAAATAAACAAACAAAACAAAACCCTACTGTGACACTTCCATACAACACTACCATAAATCTTATAAGACTCTTAGAATGTCAGCATTTGTCATGTTTCCATTTTGGACACTGTCACCTTGAAGGGGTGGGGGGGGGCACAAGTCAGGAGAAAGGCACTCAGAATTTAAAATTATAATTCTGAAGACTATTTAATGACATGGGAAAATGTTCATAATATATTAAGAGGAGTAAAACAAGGTGTAAAACTCTGTAATGATAATCTCAATTCTTGTCTTCCATATGCACAGACATGCATAGATAAAACAACATAGTCAATATTTCTGGGTGATGGCATTATTCCTTAACTGTCTTTTCTTTTTTTTAAAAAAAATATATTTTATTGATTTTTTACAGAGAGGAAGGGAGAGGGATAGAGAGTTAGAAACATTGATGAGAAAGAAACATCGATCAGCCACCTCCTGCACGCCCCCTACTGGGGGTGTGCCCGCAACCAAGGTACATGTCCTTGACCAGAATCAAACCTGGGTCCCTTCAGTCCGCAGGCCCATGCTCTATCCACTGAGCCAAACCGGTTAGGGCCTAACTGTCTTTTCTTCTTTAAACTTGTGAAAATGAATAAAGGAAACCTTATTTATGTATTTATTTGTTTAATCCTCACCTGAGGATATTTTTTCCATTGACTTTAGGGAGAGTGGGAGAGAGAGGGAAAGACAGAAACATTGATATGAGAGAAACACATCGATTGGTTGCCTCCTGCAACCAAGGTACATGCCCTTGACTGGAACTGAAACTGGGACCCTTTCGTTTGCAGGCCGATGCTCTATCCACTGAGCTATACCGGATAGGGCAAGGAAACCTCATTTAAAATGGAGTCAGGGAGGACTGAATGGGGAGCTCTCATGTGCTACCACTCACTGCACTTCCCAGGCTCTAACAGGAAAATTTATACCCTTACATTTATCCACTGGAAGAAACTTACAACTCCAGCAGGAGGAACATCATCCTCTTGCCTAGGAACAGACTCAGCCAATGAGAAAATGCCAATGGGATGCTACTACACTTCAAACTCCTGGTTTCCTCAAATGAACATTTTGTTTATAACAGCTCTTCCCAACGCCTTCATTTTTCTCTCTAAAGTAATGTTTCTCTACTTTGTTCTCTGGACTTGCCTATGGTTTGCCATAACATGCATGTCTTGAATTGTAATTCCTCTGCCATTTCCAAATAAATTAATTTTCACTGGTAAAATAATTGGGTATTTTAGTTTTACATACATGCAAAGCTCTTAACATTATACAATAATAAAATTTTATAAAAAAATAGGATACTTGGTTATGAGTCAGGTTTGAGGTAGAGGTAGTGATTTAAAAGTGTAAGGTAATCTTCTTGGGTTCTTTGCACCATAACTTAATCCTTTGTTTGGACACATAAGATGTACGCAATTAGGGATGGGATTTCTTAGGCTGTTTCTATACAGAAACCCAAGCATAGTAAAATGAATAATAAAGGCACACATTTACACACATTTCTTTCTATGTATTTCTTATATACACATTTATTTATGCTTATATCCTCTTTTAAAAGTTGTTCTAACAAATCCATTCTATAGTTGACAGTTTTCTGCATTCTTTGCCAGAATGTCATGCTTCATAATCACTTAGGAATCTAATTGTGATAGATTCCATAAAGGGCTTCATCCTATATAATAAAAGCTTAATATGCAAATTGTCCCCTTGACTAAGAGTTTGACCAGGAGTTTGCCCTGGAGTTTGACCAGGGAGCAGAGCCAGCTGGCAACTGCCCACGGCCTCTCCCCCCGGCTGGCCTGGCCCCAATCAGCCCTGATCAGGGTGGGCCGGCCAGACCCCACCCATGCACAGATTTTTGCATTGGGCCACTAGTTTAAAATAAAAAATAACTAGTATTCCCTATTCTGATATTCAAACAGTCATTGATTTTTGAGAGAGAGAGAGAGAGAGAGAGAGAGAGAGAGAGAGAGAGGCATTAGTTTTCCCACTTATTTATGCATTCATTGTTTGCTTCTTCTTTTTTTTTTAGAATATATTTTAGTGATTATTTACAGAGAGGAAGGGAGAGGGATAGAGAGTTAGAAACATCGATGAGAGAGAAGCATTGATCAGCTGCCTCCTGCACACCCCCTACTGGGGATGTGCCTGCAACCAAGGTACATGCCCTTGACTGGAATTGAACCTGGGACCCTTCAGTCCCCAGGCTGACGCTCTATCCAGTGAGCCAAACCAGCTAGGGCGATTGTTTGTTTCTTTTATGTGTTCTGATCAAGGATCGAACCCACAACCTTGGCATATTGGGATGATACTCTAACCAACAACCAACTGAGCTACCTGGCCAGGGCCAGATATAATGTTTTATGACAGAAATGTCCTACAGTATTTAGTACCTAAAGTGACAGTGCTGGAGACATTTGTGTTGTTTCACAAATATTTTAATCAATAAGTACATGGCAATTTCATCCATCCATAATAAATTTCCTGAACAGATAACACAAAGCATGTGGGTAGTATGTTGAATGGTAAAAAAAAAAAAGTAGTATTTGATTATTTTATTCTCATTAGTTCATTAATGTGGGGACGGGGATAATGAACTCCACTTCCATACAAAACCTTGTAGGGAAAATAATAATTATTATAATTGTTTGAGGTTGACAACAATCATTGATGGAAAGTTAACTGCATCTCTACATCAGAATCAGTGATAACCTCTTGAACAAAGATTGAATCATTTCCAAGTTGCTGCTATTTATATACAATTGGGAAAAGTCACAAACATGGATTCTTCCTGCCTCTAGTGATAGGTAATTACCCTGGACAAGCTTGGCCCTTTGCTCATAATACATTCCTTGTTCCTAACAGAAACTTCCAAATAAATAACCCTTGAGAGTTTTCAAAGAATGAGTATATAGAGCATCTTCTTTGGCTCTCTAACCAATGCTGAGAGGCTAGTGGAGCAAGTAGTAGATATTCCCATTTTATATGTGAAGAGACAGAAGATCAGAATGCTGAAGTTACTTACTCAAAATCACAGTAATGAAAAAATTAGCAAAGATTCCCCTTGCACCTGGGCCTTTGTTAAAAATATGTTTTTATTGACTTTTTAGAGAAAGAGAGGAAGGGAGAGGGATAGAAAGATAAAAACATCAATGATGAGAGAGAATCATGAATCCCCTGCCTCCTGCATGCCCCCTACTGGGTATCAAGCCCACAACTCGGACATGTTCCCTGACTTGGAATTGAACCAGCGACCTTTTGGTGCATGGGATGATGCTCAACCAACTAAGCCACTCTGGCCAGGGTATCCTGGGCCTTTTGATTCCATATCCAATGCTTTCTAAACTATTCCTTCCTAAATATTAACCGGGCTTTCTATCCTGTTTAAAAGTAAGAGATATGTCCCAAATGCTTCCTTTCTTCTGTTACTTTGAAGAAAGGTGGAGGTTGCACTCAGAAAGAAAATTCTACTACTTAGATGCTTGGTGTAGAGTATAAAAACTGAACCAGTAGTCAGATACCAGATCAAGGCCAACCCCACATTCTCACAGATTAAATCTTTCCAATCCTATTAAACCAACCCATTCAGATGGATTCAAATGATGCCACCTCAGTTTAGCTCTTTCGGGACTGGTTCTTCACCAAAACCAGATGAGAAAAGATACATGCAACTTAGCTCAACACTGTCAAATCCTGAATTGTGCACATGCGCAGAGGAATCTGGTCAAAGGCACCTGGCAAAGCACAGAGGCAAATCTTTCGGGGTGCTTTTACGGTGGAGTAGCATCAAGGAAATTTTGACCACTGGAGGAACTGGATGCCATGATTTTAGGTAGTTGTCTCACTATAATGACTTGTCAGAAAGAGCTTATTTCTGAGAGAGTAGACATTGGTGTCTTGCCCATAAGTGTGAATAGAAGCCTTTTGACTGCTAAACTACTCATCTTGGAGTAAGGTCCTTCAACATCATCTGGGTTGTTAATGGCTCAAATGGAGCCTCTCTCATCCACAACTTGGCTTCCTGGGGCCACAGCACTATCAGAAAACCATATTTCCTGCCAATAAGAAGCTCCAACTTGTTTGAATTTCTTGGTGAGCTGGCTTTAAGACCCAGGAATAGCTTTAGTTGTTTGATTGCTGATAGTAGAATTGACATGCATGATTGGATTTGGGTGTTGTTGTTTTCTTTAAGCACTGCTAATACTGGGCAACCAACCCCAGATGTTTTGAAAAACATCTGACGTCAACATATCACAACACAGGTACACCTCATGCATTTGAAGTTTTGCCTTGCTTTGGAGAGATTAAGGAAAGGTGGGCTGGTTTTATGAAAGTAAATGTCATCTAAATCTTCACTTAATTTAGCCAATGTATTTCCTTACACTATAATAGTCTGAAGTCAGTTATCAAATGATTTTTTTTTTATGTTGCCATCACCACTTTGAAAAATAAAGTATCTTTCAGTCACTTGGCTCTTAGGTCACAGACAAAGGATGTTAAAATTCTGAGACACCCTTGAACTTCAACTGTCACCCACAGACAGACAGGCAAACACCATCTAGTACTCTTAGGTGTTTGGAACACCCTATGAGCTTGTGAAAGGCAGCTTCCAATCTGTTGCAAAAAACCTAGAAAGATTCTCAAGACAACTATGGATGTTGCACTTATTTATAAAACATGAATTAAATGCAAATAGGGCAGAGAGGATTTGCAAATGAAAGGGAAGCCACGAGGGATTATCGTTTAACTAAATGGTGTCACCCTTTTATTACTTCCCAATATTTCTTCATATTTAAAATATTTAAAATATTTTTTAATATTTAAAACATATTTAAAATAAAAAAACATATTTAAAAACAACATATTTAAAATATTGTTGGGGGTATTGACTTTTCTGAAGATTTTCAAGCACATTAATAGAGGTATTAGGAATTTTATTAATGATTGCTTTATGCCAAGAATATACTAGCACTCACACAAATGCATAGAGCATTCCCTTGAGGCAATTACCATTGGTGGCAAGAATTATTAGGCCTAATTTACAGCTGATGAAAGGGAAACCCAGAGATACTAAGCAATTTGTCCAACCATATAATGGCTATGACATAGGCAAAGCAAAGTGGAGAGTTGAGACAATTACCTGGCCAAGTCAAGTCAATAAAAACAAGTGATTGAGAGGAAAGTGTATCCCTTCCCTCAAACATGCCCGAATTAGCCAGATCACTCTCTGCATTGATTAAATTCATTGGCTAATTGTTTTAATTCCCCCTTCAAGCCCTCATCAATCCTTATCTGAATTATTACAATAGCTCCTAACTGATCTGTCTCCATGTTTCCAGTCTCATGCCCTTCCAATCCATTCTATACTCACTACCAGAGAGTAAAACAAGGCCTGAACATGCTTTTCCCCTTCTCACAAGCCTATTTTCAACAGAGAGCAAATTCATTCCTCTTCTCACAAACCTCTACAGAAAAGAGAATAACCTCTCTAATGTGACATTTAGAACTCCCATCATCTGTTCTATCTAGCCTTATCTCCTTTAATAATCTCCCTTATGCACCATATGCTTCTAGGCCTTCATGTATTTATTGTCCCTTCACTGAGAAATGGGCTTTTTCCATATTCCACTTATCCATAGTGTTTTCTTCCTTTCAGGTCTTGCTCAAATAGTAATTCTTCTATCATGCTCTTCTTTGGTCCCTTCAGTCAGAATATACAGCAGAATCTGCTTGCCCAAGTTATTCCTTACACCTCTATTTTACCCAGATATCATTCTGGTTTGTTTACTTTTCTTGCCCCTCTTCTGATTCACCTCACGTTGCTGTATATCCTGGCAGGCAAAGGTAATATGTAATTTATCTTAGTCTTTCATGTACATCTTAGTGGCTAGCATGAAATCTAGAATACAGGAAACACTCAATAACCATGTGTGTGGACAGAGCCAAAGATACAGTAGGTGTCCCAGTAATTAAACACAAAAGCAAGTTTACTCAGAATGACCCAACGTGCCCCAAGTCATTAGATCCTATTTACTTCTAAAATCTTAAAGCTGCTCAATGAATGAAATCTGTATTCATTTTGTCTGAGTTTCTAAGGGAAAAAGAATGCTGTAAATTATAAGTTTACAATATTTGCCTATTCCCCAAATAATTTAGTAACTCAACCAGTGCATATATTTTCCATGTATCAGATTTCTAGACTTGCATGGAACTAGGCTTAAAGACATTTTTGGAATAAAGTGCTTATAAGTTGCTGTCAAAAGGGATTTTAGTATTGGATCTGTATTTGTAAGTACACTATTAAAATATGCTTTAATGTGACCAGAACATTTTCAAACAGCTGGCATATTCAGCTGAAAAAATAATTAGTATTCAATAAAAGTTGCTTTTTATTACTCAGGAAAAGTTCTCCAGTGACTTTTAAGGATCTGCCAAGTGAAATTTCAAAATGAAAATATAGTATTCCTGCTGGCCAGTGGCCAAGTTGAACGAAACACAAACACACTAATTTGTGCCAAGTTCTACAAGCTGCACTGAAGCAAAGTGGGTAAGTGCCCACCTGGGTTTAATGTTACATAAACTGGCCCATTGTCCTCTCCAGCCCTGAAGAAAACTGTCCACTTGGGGCCTATGGCCTATGGATCGCGCCAGTTTTATCCCCTCTCTTTTTGCTGGCAGGAAATGAAAATGGGTTCAGGAGATGACAGAAATTCCTTTAACAAGAAGCCAGGCCCAGGGAAGGCTCAAGTCTACAGATTTGTTGTTAAATAATCTAAGACAAAGAAAAAATGAATAGTAAACCTGGTGATGCTGTGAGAGCAGCTCTGTCTGCAGTGAAGATTGCACACACTTTTCATCCTTAGCTATTTATGCAGTTTAAGTGATTAAGAGAGGAGATTTGATACTTTAGCTGCATCCATGTTTACAACTTGCAGTGCCTTAGCAGCAGTTTTTTACTGGTAAGGCAGATAAACTCAAGAGACTTTTAGATGATCATCTCTGTTGGCAGGAGTGTTCCCCAGCAAAAAGCTTCTCAATCTCATCTGTCTTCCAGAGGTTATGTTACCAAACAAAACCTGTTACTCACTCTGAATAATATTTGGTAAGTCTTTCCAGGTTTTTGTCTTGCAACTTCTTTTCTCTTCCATTGGCTTTTCTATAGCACTCATATGCCAAAAACATCAACACTATCAACCACCAAAAACATACAAAATACAATCTCTTCCTATAGGAACTCTGTTTATCCTTGAATTGAAAAAGTGAGGAACATTTGCAACAAAAACATAAGCCTTGAGACATCACCAGGTTATAAACATTGCTAGCAAATTACTACTTGGTATGCTCTAATATAAGTTTTTTCCATGTTGAAGTCAGGTGAGAGGCTGAGTGTTCAAAGGCTAACCTTGTGGTAAAAGTGAACATAATAGAGCTGGGAGTCAGAATATTTGTGTTTGGATCCGTACTTGGCTACTTATTTCTTCAGAGTGATTTTCATCATGTTTGAAGCTTTTTTTTTTTTTTAACCTATAAAGTGGAAATGAAACTGCCAACCTCAGAGGACAGTTGTGAGAATCAATGGGACAAGGTTTTGTAAACTATAAAGTGCTTTGTCACTATTGACCCCCTTTTCACTCTCCATTCATTTTCATTTCCAAACGTTCTAATATAAAAGCCTATTTCCCATTTAAGAGACTGTAATTTAGCATTCATAGTCATTTGGAGTAGAAACTACCAATTCTCCACAGTGTTATGGCTAGAAATATCATGTGTGCAACTGGCAAACAAAAGCTTATCTTAAAACCCTGACCTGATTCCCAGAAGCTTAGAGAATCATTTGTCTAGGCCTCTAGGGCCATTTGTTTATTTATATATTTCTATCATTAAATGGGTCCCAAAATTTGCTAAATATTTGTTTAAAGTTGAGGGCAAAATAACTCAATTCCTATAGGTCAGATTTAATAAAATGCCTTCTTCTCTATTTCAATTTACAAACTACTTGCAGGTAGGTAATTCCAGATAGTTAATTCCAAGGAGAAAGAAATAGATCTGCATTTTATTATGCTTAAATAAGGTTAATCATTAGGTCATTATTAATTTTACTTAAATAATAGATTTCAAAATTCTAAATCTGACTATAAAGCATTAATCCGATCTTTTAGGCCTTTTACTTCCTCTTTTAGTGGAAGGCCTCCTTGGGAGTTCTGTTAACTTGTAATTCCCAAGGTCCCTAAAAATTGTAAACTCTGTTTGCAGGGGAACCATATATGCCCTCAGGGATTATACTTCCTGTCTGTGCCTTATCATGAGCTCACCTCAGCCCTGGAATATTTTTAGGTCAGCTCCAATTTATTGCCAGAGTTGTGCTATACCTGAACTGATTCCCCAAGTCAGGTCAAAAAATTTTAAGGAAGTCACTTTGCTTTCTAAGATAGACCATTATGATCTCCTAGAGCCGTGGTCGGCAAACTCCGGCTTGCGAGCCACATACGGCTCTTTGGCCCCTTGAGTGTGGTTCTTCCACAAAATACCACAAAATACCACATGCAGGTGCATACGTACAGTGTGATTGAAACTTCCTGGCCCATGAGCAGAAGTCAGTATTTTGTGGAAGAGCCACACTCAAGGGGCCAAAGAGCCATATGTGACTCGCGAGCTGCAGTTTTCCAACGACTGTCCTAGACCAGGGGTTCTCAACCTTGGCTGCACATTAGAATCACCTGGGGATCTTTGTAAGATCCTGATTTCTGGGCCTCATTCCCAGGTGATTCTAATGTGCAGCCAAGGTTGAGAACCACTGTCCTAGACTGATATGAAACTTTCCCTAAGTGAAAGGGCTGATTTGCCTGCCTGTGGCACTGAATATCCTCAGATTCTGGGAATCTGAAATTTTGGTAGTTGCTAGGCAGAGTGTGGCCAGGTGGCCAGACCCTGTGAAAACCTTGGGCACTAAGTTTCAAATTGGCATCCCTGGGCAGAAATATCTCATATGTGTCGATGCATTTTTGATGCTAGGAATTGAGCATTTTTGTGGCTCCTCATGGGAGAGAGATAGCACTGAAATTCTGTATCTGGATTTCTCCAAACTCTCCCTAATGTGTCTTTTCCCTTACTGACCTGGATGTGTATACTTGATATGTCTTTATAATAAATCTGAGACATTAGTATGACTATATGTTAAGTCCTATGAGCCCTTCTAAGCAAATCAGTGAGCCTGGGTGACCTTGACAACCCCTGAAACAATCCCTATGTGGCCATTACTGAGGACAACTAGCCTTTTGTCCTCCATACACTGTATTATTTTTATATAAAACTAGAGGCCCAGTGCATGAAATTCGTGCGGGGGGGGGGGGGTGCCCTCAGCCCAGCCTGCACCCTCTCTAATCCAGGACCTCTCAGGGGATGTTCAGCTGCCAGTTTAGGCCTAATCCTGGGATTGGGCCTAAACTGGCAGTTGGACATCCCTCTCACAATCCAGGACCACTGGCTCCTAACTGCTCACCTGCCTGCCAGTCTGATTGCCCCTAACTGGCCTCCTTGCCAGCCTGATAACCCCTAACCAACTCTGTCTGTCAACCTGATCACCCCTTACTGCCCCCCTGCCAACCTGGTCACCCCCAACTGCCCCCCCCGCTGGCTTGGTTGCCTCTAACTGCCCCCCTCCTGCCAGCCTGGTTGTCCCTCACTGGCCCCCCTGCTGGCCTAGTTGCCCCCAACTGCCCCCCTGCTGGCCTGGTCGCCCCCAACTGCCAACCCCGCCAGCCTAGTTGCCTCCGATTGCCACCTCTGCTGGCCTGTCACCCCTAACTTCCCCCCGCCAGCCTGGTCACCCCCAACTGCCACCCCCACGGCCTGGTTGCCCCTAACTGCCCTCCCCTGCTGGCCTAGTCTCCACCAACAGACCCATCTGCCAGCCTGGTCTCTCCTAATTGCCCCCTCCTGCCAGCCTCATTGCCCCACACAGCCTGCTGCTCAGTTGTTTGGTCATCCCCCACTAAACCCCCTGCCAGCCTGGTCGCCCCACGCAGCCTGCTGCTCAGTCATTTGGCCGTTCCTCACTAACCCCCTGCAGGCCTGGTCACCCCACACAGCCTGTTCAGTCACCAGTTCAATTGTTTTGGATGTGTTGGCCCCTGGATATATATATATTCCTCCAAAAATATATTTTCTGCTAGTTCTCCAGCATAGTTTAGAGGATATTCTTGGCTATCTTGCAAAGCCAGGAAGGCAAACTAAAGTAGCCCAGATATTCTGTCCACAACAGTTTCAATATTATAAATAAAATAATTCTGAGTTTCTTAATTCTTATAACTAATTGCCTTTGGGGGAAATAATCAATGAGAGTCATAGATGTCTAGACTAATTCCATTAAATATCATAAAGTGAAATACAACATTCAGTAAGGGATAATTTATGTTGAACATGGATAAATGTAGAAAAATAGGAAAAGGTAGAAATGTACTGAACATTTATCGAAGATGAGCATTAAGTCAGAAAAGTAAAAATGTCTTACAGACACTAGCCATTTCTTAGTGAGTCATGTTTTCTTAGGTCTCAGGTTCCATCCTGCTTGCCTACAAAGTTGGAGAAAACACCTTTAAATATGCTGTGCTAAGTTTTTGAGGCTTTCACAGAAGTCAATAGAGCCTAATTTTGCTTTATGTTTTATTAAGAAGGTGTGTATGGGGGAGGGGGTGGGGATAGTCTTCCAATAGAATACCGGATCATCCAGACCCAGAACCTGTATCTACAAATCCTGAGGAGAAGAACCCAGAAGACACCCACAGTCAAATATATTTCCAAGGAAGCCATTTTGAATGGAGGGTAACATCTCAGTAGACAGACTTGAGCTGGTGTGGCACAGAAGGCCAGGCCATGTGAGGGTGACACAGCTCCTGGGATCCTTGGAGTAGTCAAGGCTAAGCAACTCAAGTAAGCTGGAACCTCCTCTTGACTCAAGCTATGGGGTGCAAGCTTACTCTTCCTCTGCTTCAAGAAAACCACCCCTGTGCCTAACCATTATCTAGGGCCAGAGCCATAACATTTAGTGGCAGTCCATTGGAAACAAAACCTGGCTAGCAATAATAATAGGAAAAATTTAAATGATGTGTTACTGCCACTATTGTTGCCTCTCTGCCTCCCATTGCTATTCCACTAATAATAAGCCTGGTATTAATACTTTTATTGCTCCATCCAACATTTATTGAGGACCTTGAACTATGTGGTATAGAAATTAATAGTCTTCTTTTCTGTTCTTGGCCACACTTGTTCTTAAGTTTTAGAGAATTGTGTTGAAATGTAGATGGCATTACTCAGTAATTTTATCCTTGGACAGGCAATTCAACCTCTCGGCTACTCGGTTCCTTTATTTTAAATGGGGTAATAATATCTCTTAGACAAGGTTCTTGGAAAGATTAAGGATAACATGAGGATAAAGTGCATCAAAATCTCTTAATAAATGAGAGTGGCTGCAGATACTATTGCTGTCAATGCTATTCTTATTTTTTAAATTTTTATTATTGTTCCTCTTATAATGACAATGCAGATTATGCCAAGGTTTCATTCTGGACCACTGCCTCCAAAGTCTGAGCACAAGCTACTCTAACAGAGGATAAACAAACTAGGAGGCCTCTGGGCATTGGACTCCCAAATCTGTACCATGGTCTCATTTGTTACCAGGGTATAAACATGGGAAGAGCCTAGCTCTGAAGTCTGTCACAGGACAGAAGCACAGTGATCCTTTTAGCAAGGACACCCTAATCAAACAATGCACAAGATGATGCTGGTATGTACAAAGTCCCATGGAAATCATAAGTATATGGGATGTTTTAATTTTCCTCTGTCCATATTCTAAGATGACTTAGTTTGCTGGGAATGGGGTAGGAAGGTGTTACTAAGTTTGGTAGTGATTTGCCCCACCCTTCTCAGGCACATACTTGGAAATTAGCATGGTTGTGTAATTTACATGGCCCCCTCCCCATGCTCAATGCCCTCCCCATCACCAAAACAAACAAAAAATATGTTCACACTTAAATACAATTTGGGGTACAGAACAATAAAGGATAGGTGACAGACTCAGCTGGAAGGCCTCTCTTCTATTTTTCTGTGGCCAAAAATCAGACATCTTAGGCTCACAGCAGGACAGACTCTACTGGCAGTAATTGGCACCATCTGTAGCTGTCAGAGTACTGGCTGCCATTCTAACATTCCATCTTTCCAGTCAAGGCATTCATCACTCCTCCAAAACTCAGCTGACACTGAAAGATTAACTTGCATTGATTTGCTTGGCTAAACTCGCCTGAGCTTCAGTTGGTGCTGAGTGTTCCTGTTTAATAACCATCCTCATCACAAGATGTTTACAAGGTGATTCTCTACTGAAGCTTTTTTTCTCCACTTCCCATCTTCTGCCTAACATAGTCTCAGTTATTAGACTTTGGTAAATGGTGAATTAAAGCAGAAAAGTGAGCCCTACATATGATCCCCGTCAAATGCCAGGGCCCATTGGCTATAAAATTAGAAAGTTTCTCCACTTATCTCTCAGTTGTATTAAATTTCTCCCTTGACACAGTATTTGTAGGTGATATTGTTTCTACCTGCAGTTTTGTCAGAAGACATTAGGGGTCAGTCATCTCAGGGGTAACTCATTGGCCATGAGGTTGGCCTGCCTCCACCATTCCACTCCCCAGCCCACTATGCATGGAAATTACAGAGAGACTTGAGCTACAGGCTCTTCTCAGGCACGCACTGTGTGGTTGAGTGGAAAACCAAGTTAATCAGTGCTGCTGTGTGACACTGTGCTGTGTGACAACAGAAAATTCACAACAGCTCTATACTCATTAAACATAAGAAGGATAAGCACCTATCACAGACCAGAAAGAGTTTAGGGAAGGCTTGCTAGAGGAGGTCATAATTGAGTGTTAAAGGTTGAGAAAGAGCTAACAAGACAGTGAAGTGCAAAAGAGGAAGAGGGAAAGGGTCTAAGAAGGCATTGAGTATGCCACAGTATGGAATAGTTGAAGTGTGATGGGAGTGAAGGATGTTTATGAGGAAATGGTACTTGGTAGTGAAAGGTAGGCACGTTTGACCCTTGTTCTAAACCAAGGAGTATGAATTTTGTTATATAAAAGGTGGAGAATCATTGAAGGAATTTTTAGCAAGGGATTGGCATGCGCAGGTTTGCAGCAGTATGGAAGACCAAATAGGGAGAAAACCTGGATGCAGAGAAACAAATTATAAAGAAGTGTGACCATGATCCAGACAGTAACTATGTGGAGAGAGGTCAACTTGAGAACCTGTAATGATTGACCAAAGAGGAGCATGTGGAGGGGGGAAGAGGAAGGAAGTCTAGAACGTTTCACAGATTTTGTTGATTTGAGCCTGAATGGAGGCAAGGGCTGGTCCCTGAGTTGGGGAACAAGGCTCAAAAGGGCCATTGTGACTCCAAACATCAGAAGACATGGACATATGTCACATAGCTCACCTTCCCAGCAACTCCTCCCACTATGCTCAAGGGAAAACTTCCACTGGGATAAGCAAGTCACTGTGTTACTTTCTAAACAAAATCTTGCTTTTGTATTCCTGAACTTCACCTCAAATATTCTCTCACTTATAAGTCCCCTGTCATGCCCATCATTCCTTCCAGATTAAGATCAGCACCCAGCACAAAGTAAGTCCTTAAAAGAAACTTGCTGTTATGGGTTGAACTGTGTCCACCCAAAAGATATGTTGTTGTTCTAATCCCTGGTACCTGTGAATATGATTGAATTTATTTGGGAATGGGTTCATTACAGATATAATTAGTGAGGTTAAGATGAAGTCATACTGGAGTAAAGTGAACCCTTTATAAGAAAGAAGAAATCTGGGTTAAGCCATACACACAGAGAATGCCATGTGACCATGGAAGCAGAAACTGAATGGAGACAGAGATTGGAGTGATTCAGCTACAAGCTAAGAAAACCTGGGCCTCTCAGAAGTTCAAAGAGGCAGAAGGATCCTATCTTATAGCCTTCAGAAGGAGTTTGGTCCTGCCAATATCTTGATTTTGGACTCCCAGCCTTCAGACCTATGAGATAATACATTTCTGTTGTTTATGTCACCTGGTTTGTGGTACTTTTTGATAGCATCCCTAACAAACTAATACACTTGTAAATTTAAACAACAAAATAAAAGCATGCCTCCTCTGTAAAGCTTACTCTGTCTCTTTAAGACTGAAATTTTCTGTCAGAAAACAATCATCAGCCCACAATCCTTCCCTGCCCTCCATTGTTGACCATATTGGGTGGTGCCATTCTGACAAGGGAATAACAAAGACAATCCATCTGATGGGACAAAAATAAATGCTCCAATTTATTATGTGATTCCATCTCCTAACCACTTGATAAATTTCATCTTGTGTTATTTTCAAAAGTGATTTTATTTTATTATTCTTTAAAATATATTTTTATTGATTTCAGAGAGGAAGAGAAAGGGAAAGAGAGAAACATCAATGATGAAAGAGAACCATTGATAGGCTGCTTTCTGCATGCCCCCCCCCCCATTGCGGGTTGAGCCTGCAACCTGGGCATGTATCCTTGACAGGAATTGAACCTGGAACTCTTCAGTCTGCAGGCTGATGACCTCTCCACTGAGCCAAACCAGCTAGGCCTCACAAGTGATTTTTAATGCAGTCCTTTAATTTCAGACTAACAATGACACCACAAGGTAGGATCTATTATCATCATTTTTCTGTTGAGCAAACACTGGCCCAGAGAAGGACTTTTCCCAATGCCACACAGCAAATAAGTGGTAGAGCCAGTTATGACCCACTCCAAAGCATGTGCCCTTTAATATCTTGATCAAGTTTCCATTTGTCCACATGTAATTATTTTTAGCCATGCCCAATTTTGTTCAGTTTCATAATACTTTTCTGTGTAAAAGTTACCTTCACATTGTGGAACATCTTGTGATATATACACCCAAAAGAAAGTTGTCCTCCACCAAGGGTGATGAATTCTCCATGCAAATGTTTTAAGCCTATAATATTAAGAGGCAATTAGGCGTGTTGCAACCCTGGGAGATTGGAGTTAACTCAGTTTCCTGAGGCCGGAAAGAAATCCCAGGTTTCAGAGCTTGGCTAGATAAGTATTGATATAAAGATAAGTATTCAGATATAGATATATTTACCCCAATGAGCATACAGTTCAAAAGAATGATCCTAGATCCATTTCAGGAAAAAAACAAAATAATGCCAACTCCCAAAACTTTCCTTGGAAAGTGAAGCAAGTGATAAATTGCAAGTTTCACTTAAATTGTCACCCTCATACTTACACCCTAATGTCGAGTAAGACTCCCTCCACGTTCTGCATGGAGTAGGGTTTGGTATCTGAAAGAGGAGCCGCACAACAAATGAGAGAAAAAGACACGAGATGATTTTGCAATATTGGGGGACCAGGCGGCAAGTCCCGAAGGACTTCCTCCTTGCTCAGACCTCACCAAGCTTTTATTGATCTGGGATGCACCCATAGCATAGCCCTTAGGCAGGTGATCCCCTAGTAACAAGCAGACTAGCCCATCAGCAAGGATTTACATAGTAATAAATGGGGGAGTAGATTCAGCTACCACTGTCTGGACAGAGGTGGCGCCTAGCTCTGAGCTTTGCTAGGACTTCAAAGGCACCCAGCCTTGGGGGGGGGAGGGGGTTTCGGGGAGTGCTCTGTCTATGCTTATCAGATAGTGAAGGCAATAAACAGTTTCCCACACCCTAATACTTAAATAAAATGTTCTTCTGTGATTGAAGATATAGGAGTCAGAATAGCATGACAAATATCTGTTTATATAGTTATTATAAAATATTACTAACAAATATGCTTCCACCGTCTTTTGGGGAGTAATTGTTGGCAATATTAATGTTTAATTTGGTACATGAGGTAAAAATCACTGATGAATATCTCATGTGTTGCTCTTTCTGGCACTATTATCACTGTTACTCATAATAAACACTTATGGAGCTTCAACCATAGATACATATTAAGCCCAAAGGGGAAAAGCAAGAAAGAATTGAGATTTACATTAAAGAATGTATATATATATATATATATATATATATATATATATATATATATATAATTGATTGATGAAAAGAAGCAAGAGAGCCTCAGCCAGATGACTTAGTTGGTTGGAACATGGTCTCATGCTCTAAAAAAGTTAAAAGGTTGCAGGTTTGACCCCCCTGGTCAGGGTATATACCTCGGTTGCAGATTCAATGCCTGGTCTGGACATGAACTGTAGGCAACCAATCAAAGTTTCTCACATCCATTCATGTTTCTCTCTCTCTTTCGCTCCATCCCTCTCTCTCTAAACAATAAACATATCCTCAGTGGAGGATTAAAAAATAGAAGATGAAGCAATAAGGGAGGGAGAGAAAGAGAAAGGAGACAGTACACATGGGGCATGGGTAGATGGCCAATCTAAAACTTCCAAGGAAACTAGAGCTACATTTCCATGATCTGTCCAGCAACAAATAAATAGAAGCATTTTCTTCAAAACAAAACTTAGTGGCCATGTTAGCCAGAAATAATATTGTGGTTGGTTATTTTGTACTCATAGCTCTTACTGGGGAACAAAGTCAAAGATGGAGGGGAGAAAAAGTGGAGTTGAAGAGAACCATTCGAGAAAAAGACTTGAGAGAATACTAAAAGGGCAAGAGGGATAGGGTGAGGGGAAAAGAAGAGGCAGGGAAAGTACATGAAAGCAATGCACTAAGTTGTCTAACTGGGCAAAATGGTATTCTGTAACATTTTACATGCCAACTGACAAGCATCCCTCCTTGTGGTTAGCCTGTATTTCTTACTGATGAGCATATACTATTTTCAGTGCCAGGAACTCAGCTAGATACTTTTATTTATTTATTTATTTATTTATTTATTTATTTATTTATTCATTCATTCATTTATTTATTTATTTTGCAATTACAGTTTATTTACATTCAATATTATTCTGTATTACTTTAAGGTGTACAGCTAGGTACTTTCATAACGGTTGTTTCATTTCTACCTTTTCTGTTGCTATTTCAAAGCAACAAATTTAGGTGATATTAATTATTTAGGTGAAGCTAATTATTACCTCAACCTCAATCCTGTGATATTAGCTTGCTCCATTCATTTTCAGATGTATGAGTACTTAGAGTAGATAAATGAGTTGTTTGGTTTTGATTCCCACAACCGCTTAATGAGGTAGGGATTCTTATCTGTATTTGACAGATAAGAAAACAGACATGATCCTGCAGTTAAGTCTCAAAATGACATTCAATTTATTTCCTTCCACTGTTACAACTTGAGGATTCAGATTCAATCCTTTAAGCCTTGGTTTTCTTTAGTTCTATAAGAGACAGCTAGTCAAGCATTTTTACCATCCCATGGCCCTTAACTGGTATATTTTTCTAAGTTTCTTTGCTTAGTGACCAGGGTATCCACAAAATTCTATCTACAAGGAAGTGAATTTAAGCCATGTTCTTCATTACAGTTGATAATGAAGAAATTAGTTATGACATAATCTCAATCTCAGTCCTAGGATGTCAGCTCACTCTATCCATTACTGAATTTCTCAGTGCTCTTGGTCAATCCTATGATACTGTATACAATTACACAATGAGCATTATTTAAAATATATTTGGTTCATTTATCCATTTACTCAACCATGCTTAACTGCACTCCTAAAGTGCTCACAGACTGTTATTAGGCAGTGGGGGCACATGGATAAATAAGACAAGCTTCTCTGTTCTCAAGGGGTCTCCACACTTGTGCTATCATAATATAGAAACATATTTATAAATATGTAAACACCCATAGGTCCTATATAAAGAAATGATAGAAAGTTTTCAGTTTTCTGAATAATAGCTTTTATAAATTTGACAAATATTAATAATACTTTCCATTTATGTAAACAAATTGTATACTTTCAATGCATTTTCACATCTTTGATTCATATGAACCCAATGATGGCCCTGCAAGATAATTAAGGATGGTATCTTCACCTCTAGATTGAAGATATAAAATCTAAAGCTCTGGAGTTAAGTGCCTTGTCCACTGTTTTACCAAAGATAAACACAAGGACTAGGCCTCAAACCCATGCTTTCTTTTCCTAGGTCCACTGCTCTTCCAAGGTCACTTAATTTTAATTACTCCCAAAAGAAATCCTGTAGCTTTTAAGTAATCATTCCTCATTCTCTTTTCTCCCCAGCCTCTGGCATCCACTAATCTGTTTTCTATCTCAACCGTCTTGACTATTCTGGACATTTCATATAAATGCAATATGTAAGCTTTTGTGTTTAGCTCCTTTCACTCAGCATAATGTTGTTAAGGTTCATTCACATTGTAGCATGGATCAGAACTTCATTCCTTTCATTGCTTAATAATATTCCATTGTATGTATAAAGTATATTTTGTTTATTCACTTATCCATAGGTGGACATTTGGGCTGTTTCCAGTGTTTGGCTAATAAGAATAATGTTATTATGAGCATTCATGTACAAGTTTCTGTGTGGATATATGTTTTCAATTATCTTGGAATTGTTGTGTCATATGGTAAGTTTATGATTAACATTTTTCATAACTACCAAATTGTTTTCATCTTCTTTAATTTTTGTTTTACACTTAGTATGTTCTAACATATTATATACTTCTCTTATTAATTATGTGGTAACAAAGTGTTTGATTTTGTAATCAAATGATGCATGCTACAAAAGACTTTTACAGTTTAGGTACTACTTTAAAATACATATAAAATGTCTAAGATGAAAGTTGTCCACAGACAACAAGTGGGTATGTCTAGAAGCTGAGCCTTTGAAGAGGTGATATAGCCATATTTTGAATCTTGATTCATATGGAGCTAATTAAATAATTTCATGCCTAGGTTATAGACTAGTGAATTAATCCATCTATATTCAAAATTCTATATGTGGACAGAACACATTGAAATTTCATAGATTTTTCCTTGGATATATGTGTTCTCATAACCCAGGTTACCCTCAACTGCATACAGACTCTGTTGGAATATGTGCAAGAACCTTCTCTGTTATCTCCCCATCATTAGAAGAGGCCATATCTGTTAGTGACAGGAAAAACCTGTACTTAGAAGTAGCCAGGGTACGCACGTGTGTGTGTGTGTGTGTGTGTGTGTGTGTGTGTGTGTCCTCAGGGGTGTGCATAAGCTTGTGGGGAGGGGAATGCACATACAAGTTCTGACCTTGGGCTTTCATGGTGGGATACCCACTGAACTTGTTCCTCTTTGTGTGTATGGCTAACCAGAAACTGAATTTAGTGATATGAAAGGTACTAGAAGAACATGGCAACTGAAATTCATTTTTACACTTGCTTGATAAGTAACCTAGATTCCTTGTTTCTCTGCAAACATAACATGCCCTTTCCATCTTGGAGTTTCTATCAGTGCCATTCTCCCAGCCTAGACTGCCCTCTCCCACCCTCTATCACTCAAGGTCACTGAGGTAACTTTTTGAGGCCACCACCACAGTGAAGGCATTCATGGTTTCTGCTGGAAGACATCTTTACTCTTTTGCTCTGCGCTCTCACCCTACTCTTCCTCTTTACCTTTGTTTCTTTGATTCCTGTCTCTATCTCCAGACTCCTTCCTCACTTCACCAAGTGAGTGTCTACTTCATGGCAGAAACTATGACTTGCTTGCTTCAGTTCTCAGAACACAGGTATTCAGTAAATATTTGTTGCTTGCATTTTTTCATTATTTCAAGCACTTACTGAATGTCAAATACCATGATGGTTAATCCTATGCATCAAATCGACTGGGGATATGGAGGTGAACAAGACAGAAGAAGTACCAGAACACATATGTCCAAAGAAAGTTTGAGATTTCAATCTTGGGAAGTACCTGTCCACATCTAGACTTTGGACTATAGAAGGTGAGATTCTAAGAGGGAAAGAGATTATAAACAGTTCACTGAGATAGCATTTTGATTCTCAGTAACATTCTTGTATCAGTCCTGTGGTATATACCAGTTCATTTTGAAGATGATGCATTAAGATGGCCCATAAAAACAGTATTGCATGGAGTAGGCACTCCACAGTCACTGAATCCATCCAACAGAACTAAACTGAACTAGTGTTTTGTTTTACTTTTAAAATCAAATTGAGTTGTGTGAAAGCAACAAAAATAAACAGGATGATCACATGTCAGTTCACAGTTGCGTTTCAGAGTTTTCTATCTGAAAAACATGCATCAAAAATAAACTTACAAAGTAGAAATGCATATATTAGACTAAGAAGGAAGGCACAATCTAAGGGAGCATGTTTTAAAAAGTTACGGAGTAATTATATATAAAGATACATACCCTGAATCTTACTTTAAAAATTAGTGGTCTATATATTTTATCTCCCTAATTCCACAGCAATAAATCAGTAGCTTACATAGTTCTCCAATCCAGAAACAACATGTCAATAACTGCAGTTAAATGCATCATAGAAATGGAATGCTCTTGCAGAAGGTTTCATTAAGGCTAACATGATTTACAGGACTTAAGACACATTGCTGGGAGATTTTTATATCATTGCAGCAAGTACTCTAGGGATGTCTTGACCCACTTGAAATTGTTTTAGCTCCACTATTACCTGTGTCACAACTGATGGCAGCATATATCAATTGCATTGCAGTCATTTAAAACATGCTTCCATGCATCTGGCCATCCAAAGATTCACTTCTTTGCATTTCACACTCTGAACGAGCCATTATAAAAGAACTTTTGAACATAGTCAGATTAACTCATTTACCTAAATAGGGCTGCAATAAGACAGCTACTAGGAATTATGCCCCACTTAAGATGGCTAATGTCCTCTACCTGCATTTCTGAAGAGGCTAATTTTTCAGTCCTTTCCTGCATTCTTCTCAGCCTCTTTTATTTGAGGATTGACTACCTCCAATTGATTTTTGGACTCAGAGTCAATAACTTGGCTGCCTTTTCAAGTTTATTGCTGCCAGTGGATAGATTTGATTGTTTATATGCCTATAATTAGATTGACTGCTAGTGGTTTTAGAATGTAATTTATTGTCAGAAGTTTTGCATGTTGGGTAGAATAGGAAACAGTGGAAATTCTATACTGGAGACATTTCCTGGAAAATCTATGGCTAATTATTTAAGATCAGAGCAAACTGCATATCTTTCTCTGTACCAATGAAGATGATACCTCTAGGACATATGGGTTTATAAAATCCTCTTACCAAAGTTTACATTGTCATTTCAAGGGAAAGTACTAAATCTTATGCATTTCTTTATTCACCAAAATGCCACACAAGGGTGCCTAGATCACACTGCTCAAAAAACTCCAGGTCACTTAGAATAAAATCCAGGGCCCTTATAATTGACCAACAAGATGCTCCATGACCTTCTATCTACCTATCCCAAACCTAACCTACACCTCCCTGCTTCATCTCCTTCCTCCACTCCCACCCCCTCACTCTCATGCTCTGCTCCAGCCTCTGGCCTGCTTTATATTTTCAGACATAATTTTTAAATTTTATTTTTCAATTACAGTTCATATTTAATATTAGTTTATATTAGTTTCAAGGGTATTTTCAGATATACTTTTGCACTTGCTATCCCCCTTATATGGAAAGCTCTTTCACCAGAGAGCCTTATTGCTTGTTTCCTCACCTCTCCCTAGTACCTGCTCAAATGTTTTCTGATTGAGGCTTCTCCTAACTGCCCTTTTAAATATTGAGCCCCTGAGTCAGGCTACAAGCACTGCCCTGCTTTACTGTTTTCGTTGCACTTATCACCATCCTGCATATTCTATACTTTGCATACTTATTTTGTTTATTTTCTGTTTCTCCTCTCCTCCATGAAACATAAGGTTAATGAGGTCAGGGACTAGGCTTGTTTTATTCATTATTATAACTCTAGTGCCTAGAAAAGTGACTGGCACATAGTAGGTACACAATACATATTGTTGAATGGATGGATATGAATGCATAAAATCCCTCTCTTCAAAAGAGAACAATAATTATACATTGAATTTCTAAATATACTCATTAAAATCTATATTTAATTGTCAATCTTCCTTTTATTTTTTTTTTAATTGAGGAGAGGATCACCCATTTCATTCTGACCATTGTTGATTTTTAGGGAGGGATTCCAAGCCAAAGAAGCTGTCTAGACAGAGGAACAGGTAGTGTGAGACTTTTTTTTAAGACTTGCATTGTCCTTGTCCTTTATTGTTTTGAGGAGAGTGAACTTAAGATTTTCAAAAATATGAAATTCTACTTAAAAACTTTTCAAGTTTGCCAATGGACACGGACAAAAGGGGGGTGAGGGCATGAGTGGGGGGATGGGGGTAACATGGGGATAAGGACACATATGTAATAAATTAATCAATAAATAAATACTTTTCAAGTTCAATCTAATGTTATGCCTTCACAAGCAGAGTTTTGTGAACTTAATATTTAAATATAATTCCATGAATTTAGCATGCAGCAACATTCCCACATCACAAAGATTCCTGATCATAATGGTAAACATAGATTCTATTTTTCCAAATACTATGATTACCTCTTACATCTTCAAGTTGAAAAAATACTGGAATAAAATCCCTGGTGAAGTAATATGAGCCCATTATCCCAGGTGAGGATGGAGGAAGGTGTGACTGAGTACTTGCAATTATTACTTTAATTCATGTTTGTGTATTGTATGTGAATCACAGTAAGTAGATGCCCATAGAGTCTAGCTCAATGTAGATGGGGCAGTGAAGGAATGAGAGGAGAAGGGCAGCTACCAAACCAAATGACAGAGAGCTCTTGAACCAGTACCACACAAAACATTCAAAAGGCAATATTAAAAGCATTTCTCTAGCAAGTGGCATGTGTTCAATGGCATAAAATGGGTCTAACACATGCTACCCTTTTAGCAGTAGTAGTGGCTCAATACAATTGATGAAGTGCTTCCATTTAAAGTTATTAATTACGATAATAGCTTGAACTCAATAAAAGGGATATATTGGATAATATGAAAGCCGAACAATATTGTCTTTATTAGCATAAAATCTTCTAGGTTCCCCCCTACACTTTCTGAGAGGAATGAAGAGATGGCTCAATTTGAACCAAATTTTTATGATTTTACAGCAGCTGTGGTTATGCATGAATTTCAAAATACATTTACTTGAAAATTCATTATATGAAACATTTATTCCATGAATAAATTATAGACTGAAATGCAGTGCAATAAAACTTTTGCTGCTATAAGAATTTTTATGGGTGAAATAATGTAAAAATTAGTAACATCAAATGTGATTCCCCTTAAACCAGAGTAGTCCAACATACAATTATTTTGGCATGGTCTGTCATACATAATAATGTAGATTTTCAAATAATGCTATAGAAAAGACTTGTAACAAATTTTTATCAGCCATTAGAAATACATGATGAATCATTGGGTAAGGAAATGCCATTTTATCCATTTTATGGATTTTTTTTCTCAGAGCCAAATTGGATTGAAGATTTTATTCTTGCTTAGAAAACTTTTTTTTTTAAATTATGATATATTCAAACAAGGAAAAACTATTCTACATGGCACCAATGTCTTCATTCCTTGTTTACTCATTTGCTCTTGACTTTGCTATCTAAATTGGGTATATTAATCTTCTCAATGACTATGGCTGAGTATGGTTGACACATTTAAATACACGTTAATGCTAGTAACTTTCAGGTGTAATATGTTAAAGAAAAATGAGGTTTCTAAATAATTAAATAACATATAAAAACAGCATTCAGATTGAAAAAGCATTCTCATTATTTTTGAGACAGATAATAATTATAAATCACCCAGCTAATTGAACTAAAACCAGTGCTTCATCCCATCCTATAGAACTGTTAAGATTTCACAGCTGCAAAAATTTGGGAATTGCCTCTGAAGAATATGGCATATACTTAGAAGATAAAACCAATTATTTAAATAGAATTTAGCAGGAAAAAAAAAACCATAAAATAAATCCACTGGCAGATTTATGTAGAGGATGTAGAGGTAATGAACTATCCCAACATACTTTTACAAATATCAAGACATTATCTTATTTTCCAAAATGCTATATTTCAGCATTTATGTTTTGGATAATACAATTTTTGAAAATAGATAGTGGTGTTGGTTTTACAACGTTGCAAATGTACTTAATGCTATGTAACTCTACATCAAAAAAATGGTTAAAATGGTAAATATGATGCTATACATATTCTACGACAATAAAAAAAAAAAAATGTCTGGCCAGTGTGGCTCTGTGGTTGAGAATCGACTCATGAACCAAGAGGTCACCTATTAGATTCCTGGTTGGGGCACATGCCCAGGTTGTGGGTTCGATCCCCAGTAGGGGTTGTACAGGAGGCAGCCAATCAATGTTTCTCATGGTGTTTCTGTCCCTCTCCCTTGCCCTCTCTATTTAAAATAAATAAAACTATTAAAAATTAAATTTTATGTTACATATAAAATCATAAGAATTAAATGTTTTTATTTTTCTAAGCAGAAAGATATAACAGAACTCTAGAAAAATTATAAATGTGGCTCTCAGATCTATATTGCCTATATGATGGATGAAAACTGCTATTGAGGGAGGCAGAGAGGAAGAGTACAGGGAATCACCCATTTTCAAAGAGATCTGTTTTGTCACTGGATATGTTTTACGAGCCTTATTTGTCTTCAGTTCTGTTGTGCCATTTTTTCATCTAAGTCACTGCTGAAATAAAACTAACTTAATCACCCTAACTGGTTTGGCTCAGTGGATAGAGCATCAGCCTGTGGACTGAAGGGTCCCGGGTTCAATTCTGGTCAAGGGCATGTACCTTGGTTGCCAGCACATCCCCAGTAGGGAGTGTGCAGGAGGTAGCTGATCGATGCTGTTTCTCTCTCATTGATGTTTCTAACTCTCTATCCCTCTCCCCTCCTCTCTGGAAAAAATCAATAAAATATATTTTAAAAAAACTTGATCAAGCTCATCACCAGTTACATGCCTAATTTTGAATCTTCCCCTTAGAAATTGTGATTGGCTTTGGGAGTTTATTCAACTGGGACTCCATATCCAAATTTTTTTATGTGAGGAAACCTTCAATTCAAATACTCTATGACTGTTCTAGAGTCTCCAATCAACACAATGAAAATTTTTAGATTAAGTGTTTATGGATCATAAATTTGTTCTCCTATCAGGCTCCACAACTTATATTAAGCTTATCATTGACTCATGGCATTTAAAAATCCTAAAAAAGCCCTCTAGAGAGGGTTTGCCTTAAAACTTTGTCTTTGCCCTGGCCTATGTGGCTCAGTTGTTTGGAGTGTCATCAGGTACACCTAAAGTTCACGGGTTTGATTCCACGTCAGAGAAAATACCAATGTTGCCGGTTTGTGGGTTCAATCCCCAGTGGGGGGAATGTATGTGAAGCAACCAATCAATCTCTATCTGTCTCTCTCTGTCTCTCACAAAATTAATGAACATGTCCTCTGATGAGAATTAAAAAACAAACCTCGCCTTCAAGCAGTTCAAGAATTATAATTCCCATTTTCCAGGTGAGACCATTTAAGCTAGTTAGAAAGTTAACAATGACTTCCTGAGGTCAAAGAACATATAAGCTGTGGAATGAGTATCAGAATCCAGTGTTTTTGGCTATTAGTATGTTTCCCTTTCTACTATGCAACACTACCTTGTGTGTATGTCACACTTAGTTCCAACAGCAGTCATTGTAAAAAAAATTACTGTACTCTAATTTATACTCACTTATTGAGTAATTGTAATATGCTACATACTAGTCAAGTGACTTTACATGGTTATATAACTTTAACATTACACCAATTCTATGAAATAGGTACAATTATAATTTTTCAGATGAGGTACATAATATATTGTGTTTTTCCCTAGGCGGGTGCTCACATTAAAGACAGGAATTCAAACATTCAAAGAATAGGCATTTTCTCTGGCTGGGTGGCTCAGTTAGTTGGAGCATTGTCCCATACACCAAAAGACTGTGGTTTGATTCCCAGTTGGGGCACATACGGGAATCAACCAATCAATGTTTCTCACATCTATGTTTCTTTCTATATTCCCTTTCCCCTCTCTCAAAAATCAATAAAAATATATCCTCAAGAGAGGATTAAAAATATTCTATCTAATAAAAGACAAATAGGGTAATTAACTGTACCTCTGATACGCTTCCCATTGGCTAATCAGGGTGATATGCAAATTAACTGCCAACCAAGATGGTGGCTGGCAGCCACGCAGCTGAAGCAAACAGGAGGCTTGCTTGCTCCAGTGATGGAGGAAGCCAAGGTTCCCCGCCTGCTGTGGCCCAGCTCTGAGACTAAAAGCAACAGCTCCAAAAGCAACTATGTTTCAATTATAGAAGCTAAACAAACCCCAGATACCTGCTTTCAGCCAGCGAGGTCTCAGAGCTGGAGCTGCAACAGTATTTCAATTATAGAAGCCAAACAAACCCCAGATACCTGCTTTCAGCAGCTGAGGCCTCAAGCTGGAGCTGGGCCTCAGAGCTGGAGCCGGCTCTCAGCTCCAGTGACAGCCATAGAAGGTAAATAAATCCCAGAATAAAAAAATAATAAAAATAAATAAATAAATAAAAAAGAGCTTCAGTCACCCTCCAGCCTGAAAACGGCCCTCAGCCCCTCACCCAGACTGGCCAGGCACCCCAGTGGGGACCCCCACCTTGAAGGGGGTGTGACCAGATGCAAACAGCCATCAGCTCCTCACCCAGGCTGGCCAGGCACCCCAGCGGGACCCCCACCCTGATCCGGGACACCCTTCAGGGCAAACCAGCCGGCCCCAACCCGTGCACCAGGCCTCTATTCTATATAGTAAAAGGGTAATATGCAAACTGACCCTAACAGCAGAAAGACTGGGAATGACTGGTCACTATGACACACACTGACCACCAGGGGGCAGATGCTCAATACAGGAGCTGCCCCCTGGTGGTCAGTGTGCTCTCACATGGGGAGCTCTGCTCAGCCACAAGCCAGGCTGATGGCTGCCAGTACAGCGGTGGTGGTGGGAGCCTCTCCCGCCTCCTCAGCAGCGCTAAGGATGTCCGACTGCAACTTAGGTCTGCTCCCCACTGGCAAGTGGACATCCCCCGAAGGCTGCCAGGCTGCCAGAGAGATGTCTGATTGCCATCTTAGGCTTAATCCCCTGGGGAGCAGGCCTAAGCCAGCAAGTGGTCATCCCCTGAGGGGTCCCAGACTGTGAGAGGGCACAGGCCAGGCTGAGGGACACCCCACCCCCCCGAGTGCACAAATTTTTGTGCACCGGGCCTCTGGTAAATAAATAAAAGAATAGACATTTATTGAGTACCTACCATTTACTGAGTGCCAGCCACTGTTCTAGGTGCCGAGGATATATGGAAGACATGTTTTTAAGATAGTCATAGTACTCATTTTCAACATATCTTTTCACAGTCAAGTGGTCAGGGAGGTACTAAAATGATCCCAGCACATTTGGCTAAGGCAGCTAACTTAATTCAAAATTTGATTAGCCTAAAATTTAACAGTAAATGTTGACTAATGAAATCTTGGTATGAAGTAGTCCATTTTGCATCACATTACTCTATTTCTAGACTTCTAAACCAAAGTAGCTACAATATTTTCATTTAGATTAGAAGAAAGGCAAAGAGCTAACCTGCTGAAGTTTTTTTTTATTGCTTCTGCGTTTCCAACTGAGTTCAGTTGATCAAAGAATGTAAGAAGAAAGTTATTACTTGTAAATCTTACTTTTCACTTAGACTACAATGGCACATGTGAGTTGTCTCTCTTAGATTGATATAGAACAACTTAAATGTTTAATTTAACTCATTTTTCTCCAATGGCAAAACTTTAGAAGATGTTGTAAATATCTCTGTGTTGGTTAAAATACACAGTTCAGCTTTTAATCCATGCACGTTTAGTTAAATTCATCTATAATATCCTGAAGATTTTTTTTTTGCTCCACTTCCTACTTTTTTATTGTTTTATTGCTTAAAGTATTACAAAGGGTATTACATATGTGTCCTTTTTTTCCCCCGCCCTTGAAGATTTTTTAAAAGCTCTAATTACCAAAGCATTTTGGAACACATGAGTGGGCTTACATTATCAAAATAATTGAAATACATGAATGGTATCAATAATCAGCCAACAAATATAACTATAAGTTAACAGAACTTAAAAGATTTAGAGGGCAGTACAGTAATAATTACAACATGATTTGCCTTTTATATTTTAGGAGTTTGTTTATTTTAGATTTTAATTATTTAAAATACTTGACCCCTGATACTACCACCATTAAAATTTGAGAAACTATATTTTCTGAATCTATTTATATCTCACATATTGTTGGAAGAAATAATAGGTATTGCAAAGTTCTAATGATGACATTGGGTTAAGACTAAAACGCTAGTATAAAACACCATGCCACGGCATAGGCCATAAGACTTATTGAATGGATATATTATAGTATAAAGAAACATTGGTTTGAAACTAGACAGATTTGCGTTCAACTACTTTATTCTGTGACTTTGGGCCAGATACTTAACTCCTTTGCAGCCTTAGTTTTGACATTAATAAAATTAAATAATGATAGAAACTGCTTTAAATAATCACAAAAATTAAATAAAATTATGCATACAAAAACTTTTTGGTACATACTAGATAATCAATGTAACTTCCCTTCCCTACTTCAAATGAACAAAAAGAAAAAATCTATTATTTTAATTTCTATAATGGTATATGTTTTATAAAGTGATAAATATCACTGATTATGTGACAAACACAAAAGTGTAAAAGAGATTCTACTTTAGAAACTAAAACAGATTAATATGTTAATGATTACAACATAGATTCTAGTGTCCACAATGCATACATAAAAAAAACTTTAATAAAAGATCTCTTTGTACAAATACAGCAATCACAGCCATTTCAAACCCTCAACGTGATATACTGAGAGGAATGTCAGAGGTCACTTTCATATTATCCCTAGAAATAAGAATTAGATTGTATCTCTATATATTCATATTACATTTTGATATTCTTCTAACATCCTAGGTTCTTCTAATTTGCAAATGAGACCTATTGTTAGGAAACTAAAACAGAATTAAAAGCTAGAAAAGATAAAAAACTTTCCAAATTAAATTGCAACAATACACTTCAGCAAACAAGTCCAAAGCCATTACTGTGGGTATAAGTGGTTCTCATAGGTTCTGTGGACACAAGGAAAGACAAGACATAATCTCTGCCCTCAAGGAGCTGCCAGACTACTGAAAGAGGCTGCTTGGCTCTAAAGCCAGAGAGATGAAAGAATGTTATCTATCCTAAAATAAGAATTTTAGGTTTATGCATAAAGCAGATGACACAATTGTGGACAGTTGATGTTTAAATTGGATGATGAATTTTCCCCACTACACTCATAAGTGAGTTTCATTCATCCACAGTGAAGATGAAATGGAAACACAGAAAGTCATATTCTTTTTAAATGAGCTTTCCATTTTATTCTTTCTGTGAAATAAAAAAGAGTAGCAATGCCCTGACCGGTTTGGCTCAGTGGATAGAGTGTCGGCCTTCAGACTCAAGGGTCCCAGGTTCGATTCCGGTCAAGGGCATGTACCTTGGTTGCAGGCACATTCCCAGTAGGGGGTGTGCAGGAGTCAGCTGATCTCATCAATGTTTCTAACTCTCTATCCCTCTCCCTTCCTCTCTGTAAAAAAAAAAAATCAATAAAATATATTAAAAAATAAAATAAAAAAGAGTAGCATTGGGTTCCAAGCTAGATATGACATCAATACAACCCATGGTCCTAACTTGGACATATTTGGTCTGGAAAACGAAACATAGAAGTATTTATATATATCTAGAACAAATGAGTTAAAGTACAGGCATTACATGTCATCTTGTGTGTGACATTAATGCATTATGACATGTAGATTTTCTCCAAGTTTTAAATATCTGAGCTTACCATGATATGTATCTTATATTCTAATGCTGGTGAATTCAATAGTGGGAAACGTTTACAGAAACCATAAACAGTTCCTTCTCGTGCTGCTTCACATGCCAAGGTTAAGCACTTGTTTCCTTATTGGATGGACAGTATCCAAAATGAATATGGCTTTCTATGTTTCTATTTCATTTTCACTGTGGATGAATGAAACTCACTTATGAGTGTAGTAGGAAAAAATCATCAGCCAATTTAAACAGTAATTGTCTACAAATGTGTCATCTGATTTATGCATAAACCTAAGATTCTTATTTTAGGATAGATAAAATTCTTTCATATGTCTGCTTTTAGAGCCAAGTTGCCTCTCTCAGTAGTCTGGCAGCTCCTTGAGGGCAGATATTCTATCTTATCATTTCCTTCTTGCCTACAATTCTACTGCTTCCTATGCCAAGTTTAAGTACTTGTTTCCTTGTTGGATGGGCAGTGTCCAAAGGACGTCCTAGGAATAACTACACTTAGGATGGCCACTAGAAGCACTCATCTCTGAAATTGCCACTGTAGTGCAAGGATCTAATAAAAAAAGTTTTCTGAATTAACTGGAGGGCACAGGTGCTCCTTACACTGAAATTAAGTGACATCAGAAGAATAAACCAAAGGAACTAATTAAGGGGTTTGAGAAACCTAGTTGCTCGATACAGGATTAAAATATACATCAACAACTTGAATCCATAAATATTAAATGAGATGATAAGCATAGCCTGTCCCAAATGTCTAGAACTATAGGATTGCAGGGTTGGAAGTACCTTTTAATTGTGGTCATCTGCTTGAAATCCTCATGTGATACTTGACTCCCCTATGCAGCCTCCTCTTATCAAGCAGCTCTCTAGCTTCTCTTCACATACGTTCTGTGACAGGGAACTCTTACTTCCTCTGCCTTAGAATGAGGCATACATTATTGAACACTCAGCCAAGATTGATCTCCCTGATGCTTTTGTACAATGATCCAAATTCCATCCCTTAGAGTGATATAGAACAATCTTAATTCCTCTGTCTTTCCATTCTATAGAAGGTCAGATATATGATGAAAGCTCTTCTTTTCTCCTATGTTCACTGACTCTGTTTCATATAATAAAACTTGGAGTCTTTTTCTCCCCATCCTCCTAACTTATTTCAGTTTAAGTTCCTTTTAACTGCTCTGCCCAGTCCCCAGTGAAACTCTAGTGCAGGGGCGGGCAAACTTTTTGACTTGAGGGCCACAATGGGTTCTTAAACAGGACCGGAGGGCCAGAACAAAAGCATGGATGGAGTGTTTGTGTGAACTAATATAAATTCAAAGTAAACATCATTACATAAAAGGGTACGGTCTTTTTTTTAATATATTTTATTGATTTTTTTACAGAGAGGAAGGGAGAGAGATAGAGAGTTAGAAACATCGATGAGAGAGAAACATCGATCAGCTGCCTCCTGCACATCTCCTACTGGGGATGTGCCCGCAACCCAGGTACATGCCCTTGACCAGAATCGAACCTGGGACCTTTTGGTCCGCAGGCCAACGCTCTACCCACTGAGCCAAACCACTTTTGGTGGGTCTTTTTTTTTTAGTTTTATTCATTTCAAACGGGCCGGATCAGGCCCACGGGCCATAGTTTGCCCACAGCTGCTCTAGTGTCATCATCTTCAAAGTAGAGTCAATTGTAATGATCACTGTCCTTTTGCAAGACATCACACTTCCTCCTCACTGACTAACAGTCTGTTTGCTGTTCTGATCACAACAAAACATGATATCCCATGAAAACCACTAAGCAGCATGCTGCCTGTCATTGTCATGCATGTTGCACCTTGACCTTCTTCTAGTTATTTTGTTTCTAGTAGATTTAACTTGTAAACATTTATGAAGCATCTACTCTGTGAACAATACTATGTTAGGAACTGGGAATACCATGATGCATACAACTAATGATCTACTCAGAGGACACACACTCTAGAAGGAAATGTAGAGCTGCTATAATAAAAATTAAAGTGTGATATATGTTATGATTAAAATATTCAGAAAGGTCCAAAGAGGAAGGGATCATAAATTCATAAATTCTGCTTAGAGGTGTAGGAGCACTAAAAATGTCCCAGAAGATGGAGAAACATTTGTGGATTTCTTTAAAGAGTGAATAGGATTTTTATAGAAAGATTATTCCTAGCAAAGCAAGTCCACGCATGGCATAGAGATGAAAAAGGATTTGGTGCAAACAAGAACATTGTAGGCTGGAGCACAAGGCTTATAGGATGAATAGAGCTATGGAGGAATAATAGGAGATGGGCTAATGGCTGAGTTTGGGAGAGTTCAGGCTTCATTCTGCAGGAAACACCATGACATCTAGTTTTTTGAGCAAATAAATAATGACAAATGTTTATTTTTATTTTTTAAGGAATATGTATTAATAATGTCAAAAATAATTGTTTAGAATTTACTTGACTATATAAAGAAAGTAAAAGGATTTATCTGGAGAACCATGGTTGGATAATTTATTTTACATTTATTTACATTTCTAGAACTGTTTAAAATAAAGACAGTCACAAAAATGACACAACAAATGCCTATATTCCTATTACCCAGAATGAAAACTTTTAACATGTTGTCATATTCGCTTCCTATCTTTTATTGTACTTGTTTTTAAGAAATAAAATATTAGAAACTCCCTCGCAACACACACACAGGAAAACTACACTGTGAGTCTGGTATCCTTCTAGCCTATTTTTATACTTTGACTTGGTGTGTTAAAAAAAAAAAAAATCTACCTAAGCCTTGCTGGCAGGGCTCAGTGGTTGAGCATTGACCTATGAACCAGGAGGTCTCTGTTTCATTCCTGGTCAGGACATATGCCAGGGTTGTGGGCTCTATCCTCAGTAGGGGGTATGCAGAAGGCAGCCAATCAATGATTCTTTCCCATTACTGACGTTTCCATCTCTCTCTCCCTCTTCCTTCCTCTCTAAAATCAAATATAGGCCTGGCCAGTGATCAGGGCCGATGTGTGGGGCGACCAGCAGGGCGATCAGGGGGCCCCTGCTGGCACCCATCTTGGCTGGCCTGGGGCCTGCAGGCTGGGGGCAGCTTCTGCATTGAGCGTCTGCCCCCTGGTGGTCAGTGCATGTCATAGCAACCAGTTGTTCCACTGGTTGTTCCTGCCATTTGGTCAATTTGCATATTAGGCTTTTATTATATAGGATAATTTATATATATAATTCTAGCTAAATTGTATACTAAACATATTCTATATTATGTTTTTTCTACTCAACATGTTTTTGTCATTCCATGTTGATATATAGATAAATCAATTTAATTCATTTCCTTTAACTTTATTCTATGATAGATCTATCTATCATCATATTCTCTCTAACTGCTAGAAGCTACTCCATATTTTACATACTTATTCCTCTATTCATGAAGATTTTGGTTGTTTCTAGTTTTTACCCTCATAAACAATATTGCATTTTGCCCCCTTTTGAACATGTATGAGGGCTTCTGAAGCCAACTTATCTAGAAGTAAAATTGTTTTGTGTGAATATTTATTTGTATTATTTTATTCAATTTTTGGAATATGTAATATATACTTGACAAAAATGTTCAAAAGGAACAAAATAGTTTACAATATAAGAAATTCTTCACCCACTCTATTCCTCAGCCCCCCTTTATACTCTCTAGATACAATTACTGTCACCAACTTCTTGTAACTTTCAGAGATATTGTTTACACACACAAATATGTAAATAATTAAATACACACCTACCTGTATATACATGCATATATGTTTTTTAAAATAAATGGTACACTACTACATACACTATTATGTATTTTGCTTAGTGTGTTTTTAAAAATTCAATCAAAGAACATGAAAAATGTTTTAGGAGAGAAAGTAGAAATTGCTAGCAGGACCACCAGTTAGAGATGCTGTTGCAACATTCAGGCAGGAGGTGAGGAGGATCTGAGAAGAAGAATGGAAAGGAGTGTGGCTGTGGGTGAAGCCACTGTGATAAATTGAAAAAGCATTAAATGATTGTATGTTAGAATTTGAGCCTGGGTTCATGGTGTTCCAGCAGACAAAACTAAAAAAAGAAGATGGAGTTCTATCTTTCTGACATATATGAGGTTCCATTATTACAGTTCATTTTATAAGTGTAATGCTTAAGTCTAAAATAGTTGTGATTTTTGTATGTGGAAAGCATTTAAGTATAAATATAAGTTGGAAATTTGAGTGTGGACAGTAGATATGAATTGAGCATTATAAGCATAGGTGGTAGGGAGAGGGTGCAAGAAGGCTGTGAACCATCCAGATAACCTTATTAAATTCAATTAGCTTAGAGTCAACATTGACCTGCTACCTGTCCCACTAGATCAGTAATTACTAATCAAGGGATTTACCCTCAAACAGCTATGCAACAAAACTAAATTTCAAATACCATGATCCATCTAGAATAAATCTACTGTTTTACTTTACAAGTTGAATGAACCTTGGGGGCCACATACAAGTCATGGGAATCATTTTCCCAGGTATATGTGTCCAGGCACAATATGGGAAATATATATCATTTTAAAGAACCCATTTGATATGACAGATGTTCTCTGTTTAAGAATGGGAGAAATAGTTCATGTTAATGATGACTGAGCGCCAAAAAAAAAGTTACAAAGTGAAATATCCTGGTCAGGGCTTGGCATAACTTTGTCTTCATGGTCTTGTGACATAAACTTTGGTAAGTGATTTGCTTCTGAACAAGGAAATTGCAGTAGATATGAGGGTAGAAAAATAGTACACTGTTAAAGGCAACAAGAAATGCTGACAGTAGGACAGAGAAGTCTAAATACCTTGATACTACACCTTGATTAAATAAATACTTTTAGCCCAGCCAGTGTTGCTCAGTGGTTGAGCATAGAGATATGAACCAGGAGGTCACGATTCAATTCCCAGTCAGGGCACATATCCAGGTTGTGAGCCCGATCCCCAGTGTAGGCAGTGCAGGAGGAAGCCGATCAATGATTATCTCTCATCATTGATGTTTCTATCTCTCTCTCTCCGCACTCCTTCCCTCTCTCTGAAATAAAAAAAAATATATTAAAAAATAAATACTTTATAGGTACTTGTGATTGTTCTGGTCTCTCAAAGTCTCAGTCACCCACTGACTGGTTTTACTGTAAAATAAACAACCATATCAAATACTGTATATAAACTAGAGGCCCGATGCATGAAATTCGTGCAAGAGTAGGCCTTCCTTCCCTTGGCTGCTGGCACCGCCTTCCCTCTGGCACCCGGGACCCACGCTTCTCTCCAGCTGCCAGCGGGCACCCGGGACCCAGGTTTCTCTTGCAGCCCCAGCTTTGTCCGGAAGGTCGTCCAGAAGGATGTCCAGTTTAATTAGCATATTATATCTTTTTTAAAAAAAATATATTTTATTGATTTTTTTTCAGAGAGGAAGGGAGAGGGATAGAGAGTTAGAAACATCGATGAGAGAGAAACATCGAATAGCTGCCTCCTGCACACCCCCTACTGAGGATGTGCCCGCAACCACGATACATGCCCTTGACCAGAATCGAACCTGGGACCCTTCAGTCCACAGGCCGATGCTCTATCCACTGAGCCAAACCGGCTAGGGCACATATTATATCTTTATTATTATAGATACTGGCAGCATTCAGCCTCACTTTTTATCTTGAGCCTAATAGGTAAAGAGCTTCAGTGAGTTTGTTGGCCTTTCTAAGTGAGGCTAGAGGGGCTTGTTTACATGAGATCAAATCTTGGGCAAATAGTTCACTGTAGCTCTACAAACAAGCTAAAATTATGACCTTATGCTATTGTTGCTCAACAGTCCAAAGCTTTTATGCAAATTATCTCCCCTGTCTACTATAATTGGAAATGAAGCCACTTTTGTTTAAAATGCCCTGGGAAGATTACTCATTAATTGTACAGGTTAGGTTTCATTAAATATTGAAGTGACTCACAAGAATCCTCTGCAAGGGAATTACAAATGAGCCTGGTTTTGAGGAATTTGAGGGATCTCCAGATGAGATATCAGGAAGGATTTAATGTGATACTCCTGACAGTGGTAAATATTTCTTCAACAGGTGAAATGAACCACCTGTAACCCTACAGAAGCACTGAAGGGACAGATAGGAGCATTGCTATAAGAAGGAAGGGAGAACAAATTAAGGGGTTGGCTTGACAAAATTGAACAGAAAAAAATCAATTACAGAAAAACTTGCTGGGAAATGCTGTTTCTTCAGCCCCTATCATAAATATTTCTTCAACATCATTTACATTTACATCATATTATACCCACTTATCAACAATGTACAGCATTGTAATGGAGCTGCTATTACTCAATATTCTGACACAGATCATGTAAAATTTCCTAATTCCAAGCCATATGTTCAACAGCTTTAAGTATAAAAAAATAGTTAGGAGGTTTGGATTTAAAAAATGAAGTATAGTTATGATAGAGTCCATTAACCAATTCCAAATTAAAGTGGAATTGAAATCAAATTATAGTAGAACTTGTATAAAAGAACATATGACGTCCACATGGATAGTAGATGAATCAATTATACTAAGTACTTTTCCAGTAATGCCAAATGAATTTACAATGATGACACACTTAAGATCAAATGGAAACTAAAAATATACATTTCAAAATATCCATACATGTTTCACTCTCATAATTTACCTTTTCATTTCACACCAGATACAGTAAAAATGCTTCCATGTTGAAAATTTTATTCTAACACTTTCCACTTGTGAATTGGTTTGATGATTATAAATGGAGTTTTATGTAAAACAGAAAGACAGATGATAAATTTCATGGGTTGGTCATAGCAAAGAAGGCAAACTTCACAGTAAGTCACAGACTGATGTACAAACACACTGCCATAAATACAATCAATTTCATTGCTAAGTGAATTATTCTTCAGGGTTAAAAATGAGTTACATGAGTGTGCCACAAGGTTTTTCCATAAAATGCACTGAAAATTACATTCTTAAGCAATGAATCTAGAAAACCTCATCAGGAAATAGTACTCTTCTGTATTAGTATTCAAGTAAATTCAAAATATTGTTACTATTTTTAGAAATCTAAAATCATAAATAACTGTTGCAAATGATCAATGTGTTATATTTCAAGGGAAGAGTTTCTTTGGATTAGCTTCCATCATTTGGACTTTTTATGAATTACCTTTAATTGTTTTATTTAACATGGAAATAAATAATAGACCAATACACACATTTTTCTTATCCATGAATGAATAAATATCAGAACAGATAGGGGGTCCTATACACTTTTTAAAGTGTCATGAAAAGAAGAGTATATAAAATATTAAAACTGGCCAGTGTTTGACTAGACATTCAGACAGGCCAAACATTTTCTACATGTAAACTCATGTTCATCAAAATGCCTACTAGCACAGCACTTAGAACACAATTTTGTATGTCCATTCAAATGCCACCTTTTTACTAAACCTAGGAGGTCTATTTTAACATTATGGACATGATATAATTGCTCTTGCCAGCATTACACATTTTTGCACAGCTGAGTGGAATCCACCAAAGAAATTTACCATAATGGCATAGGCACATGTGCACATGGGCACAAAATACACACACACACACACACACTTCCTTTTTATCATTGCACCCACAAAAGAAAGATTTCCCAGAATACAAAGGACAAAGACCCTAAATGAAAAACTAAAATTTAAGTAAATTCTAATTAATTTTGAGCTTTAGAATCTCTGAAAGCTAGCAAGATTTCCAGGCACAGAGAGCATTTCCAAAGGACATTTGTTTTCCAATTTAATCCTCAGAAGTACAGCAACAAAGTAGGGCTAATACAGATAATATAATTTGGACTGTTGTTTGCACAACAGTAAATTAGAATTTTTTAAAAAATAATTGAGTCCACAGATGTTCTTTCTAAACAACAACAAAAATTTAATACTTTTCTGCAGTTATATTCCAAAACATCCCTCATGAGCTTCTTCTTGAAAGCATCAGTAAAGTCCAAGATCAGAATAGCTTATTGGGAAAAATATGTATCAGGGGAGGGAAGTTAGTGGAGGCTGAAGAAACTTAAATGCCAAGACTGAGGCTTGTTTAGGAACACGGTGGACAGTAAGAATGGCATTTCCCCACTTCAACAGCACATCCCTCTTTGGATCAATCTGGGGCTCAAATACTCCCTTGGGTAACTCCATCACTTTGGGTACCTAATACATTTAATTAAGCTACGTAGAATGAGAGCCTACCCTGGGAACCAGCCTGTTCACCTGGCCCTGCAGCACAGAAGGCCAGTTTGAACAGAGCATCAGGAGGTAGAGATTTGGCAAAAGTTCAGTTCATCTGTTCAATACAAGTGGCCAAGGTAGATTATGTTGTGTCTGAATTATCAAGTTTGGCTGTCTATGTTGATGAAAAGACCCAGCTAATAGCCAAATCTCCATCTCACCTAGTCTCCAAAACCCAAATATGTCACCAGTTTTTTGAGGATCATATCACTTACTGTGACAGTTTCCCCATTTGTTAAATAAGGTTAAGAGCATCTGACTTCACATCTCATTTAGAAAGCAATATGTAACCTTCAGGTGAAATGAATAAATTACTGTGTGTGTAAGCATTGGCATAAAATATGACAAAGACTAAGATAAATAAATTTGATATTAAAATCATGATATTATATTGGATATACTTAGTCTTTATTTTGTTCTTCCTTGAATTACCGTCTGATATTTAATTACTCTTGGTGAGTATGTTGCTTTCCAAAGGAAACATATGGCAAGTGAAAAATCAAAGGCAGAGATACACTATTCTAACTGTAGTGTATATTCTGGCAGCTTATCTAACTGGTGGCTTTCATTACGCTAAAGTTTTAGAATCTGATTTTGCCCCCCAAAAGACCTAAACACATACCCAGTGTGAGAGTTAATTATCTACCAAGAGGCATGCCTTCCCCTATCAATTGGACTTTGTTATGATAACAGTTGGCCTCTAGATAGGTGCATTGCAATCTCTTCCAAGTATCAGCACCACCCAGATGGCATTATAGATGCCTTTTTCAAATCCCATCCCTATATTTTCATTTAGCTCTGTGTACACTATTAGACATTATTGTAGAAGCTTATCCTAAGCCCAATAATATAAATGTGTCTGGAATCTGACTGGCAGGGGTGTCATAAAACAATGCATATTGAGTGTATATATGTGTGTGTGCTGTGCACACACATACATGCGCATGTATGCAAGTTCACATATTCATGTGTGCACACACACTGTCTACATTAGTATCTATGTAGAGCACAGTTTCACATTTGTTTATGTAAACCATACAATTGGAAATTTTGTCCATTTTCTGCTTGTGCTAATTATTTTGTACTTAAATATTTTTTCATTAATATTTGGATAAATAGCTTGCATTCTAACTTTCTTTAGAGAGAAATATAGGTACTCCCCAAAAATGTATAAGCACACTTTGAATAATTATAAATAATTATAAAGGCAGTGTTTATTAAAATACATTTCATTTTAAAAATTGAGCTATCAGCTGTTAAAGTGTGTATACATTTTTTTGGGAAACACTGTATATTTTTTCTCATTACACAAAGGTAGGATTTCAAGGGGAGAGAATGCCAGGTAAAATGTGGACCTATTGTGCAGCTCATCCCAAGGCCAGACTGGAAATACAACTAAGTTGGAGATCATTCACCTGGAATTACCAACTGAGATCCAGCTGAGGAGGAGACTTCTATCAAGGAAGGAAAGAAAACACCTGGAGACCTGTAGGAAGGGTGAGGTCTCAAGGGGATCTGACCCAGCTTCCAGATGAGGCAGGCCAGTGGGCTGAGAGGGAGGAGGGAATTCTCCGCTACTGGAGAGTCTGTTCCTTCAGAAGACAGAGGTCCGGAACCCAGGCTGGGCTCCACAGACCCGAGCAACAGAGCCTAGACCTGCAGCACCGGTATTAATTATCCAGCCCTGAAAGGTAGCATGGCTGCTGTCTGCAGTGGAGCCTGGAGCCCTTTGACCAAAAGTCTGAGAGAAAGCAACAGTTTCATTTTTTTTCTTTTTTTCTCTCTCTCTGTAAACCAAGAACCCAGGAATTTTCATTTGTAACTACTCACCCAAGGCTTCGGTGCAGAGAGGGAGATGTGGATTTCAGATGCCTGGGGAGAGGCTGGGGTGGGAAGCATTATGGGGAGACTTGGTTGAACAGCATTTGGTCATAGGCCCCAAACTGAAATGGCCATTTTTCTTAAGAGGAGCTAGCCTCTCCCAGCAGCCAGAGGGCAAAGTGGGAATAGAGGAATCATACCTCAACATAATAAAAGCCATATATGAGAAACTTACAGCCAACATCATACTCAATGGGCAAAAACTAAAACCATTTCCCCCCAAGAACAGGAAAAAGACAGGGATATCCACTTTCACCACTCTTGTTCAACATAGTACTGGATGGCCTAGCCACAGCAATCAGACAAGAAGAAGAAATAAGAGGCATCCAAATTGGAAAGGAGGAAGTAAAACTGTTATAATTCACAGATGATATAATATTGTACATAGAAAACCATAAAGACTCCACCAAAAAAACTACTATATTTAATAAATGAATTGACAGTGTAGCATGATAAAAAAAATAACACCCAGAAATCTACGGCATATTTATATACCAATTATGAACTCTAAGAAAGAGAAACTTAAAAAGCAATACCATTTACCATTGCAACAAAAATTTTAAGATACTTAGGAATAAACTTAACCAAGGAGGTAAAAGACCTGTACTCAGGAAACTATAGGACGTTGAAACCAGAGTTAGAGGAAGACATAAAACAGTGGAAGAGTATACCATGTTCATGGATTGATAGAATCAGCACCATGTAATGTCCATACTTCCCAAAGCAATTGATAGATTCAATGCAATCCATATTAAAATACCAATGGCATATTTCACAGATCTAGAACAAACACTCCAAAAATTTATATGGAACCAAAAAGACCCTGAATAGCCACAAGGATCTTGCAAAAGAACAAAATCAAAGGAATCACAATACTGGATGTCAAGTTATACTGCAATGCCACTGTATTAAAGCAGCTTGGTATTGGCACAAGAACAGGCAAATAGATCAATGGAAGAGAACAGAGACCCCAGAAATCAATCCAAGCCATTATGCTCAATTAATATTTCACAAAGGAGGCAAGAGCATACAATGAAGTAAGAATAGTCTCTGCAATAAATGGTATTGAGAAAATTGGGCAGGTACATGCAAAAACTGAACTGACCATCAACTTACACCATACACAAAAATAAACTCAACATGGATAAAAGACTTAAAGTAGTGAAACCATAAAAATCTTAGAAGAAATCATAGGCAGCAAAATTGCATGTATCTCTCTTATCCATATGTTTGAGGATACAACTCCTAGGGAAAAGGAAACTAAGCAGAAGAAACAAATGGCGTTACATAAAAATAAAAAGCTTCTGCACAGCAAAAGAAACATCAACAAAATGAAGAGAGTCCACTTCATGGTAGAACATATTTGCGAATGATACATCAGGTAAGGTGTTAATTTCCAAAATATACAGAGAACTCATATGACTTAACAAAAGGCAGACAATCCAATTAAGAAATGGGCAAATTACTTAAATTGACACTTCTCCAATGTGGACATACAGAAGGCCAGGAGACATGTGAAAAAATATCAAAATCACTAATCATCAGAGAGATGCAAACCAAAATTACAATGAGGTATCCCCAAATACCTGTCAGAATGGCTATCATAAACACATCAACAAATGACAAGTGCTGGAGAGGATGTGGGGAAAAAGGAACCCTCGTGCACTACTGGTGGGAATGCAGACTGTTGCAGCCACTGTGACAACCAGTATGGTGTTTCTTCAAAAAGTTAAAAATGAAACTCCAATTTGACCCTGTGATCCCATGTCTAGGAATATATCCTAAGAAATGAGAAACACCAATAAGTAAGAATATATGCACCCCTATATTACTAGCAGTGCAATTTACAATAGTTAAGATTTGGAAACAGCCCAAGTGCCCATCAAAATATGGATAAAAAAAGCTGTGATACATTTACACAATGGAATACTACACACATGTAAAAAAGAACTCTTACCATTTGCAAGAGCATGGATGGACTTGCAGAGTATTATGTTAAGTGAAATAAGTCAGTCAGAGAAAGATAAGTATCACCTGATCCAAATCATATGTGAAATTCAATGAACAAAATAAACTGATAAACAAAATAGATCCTGAGACATAGAAGCACAGAACAGTGAAACCTCAGAGGAAAGGGAGGTTTGGGAAGGTTGGGAGGAGATTGACCAAAGAACTTATATGCATATATGTGTAACTGATGGTCACTGATGATAGGGTGTTGAAGGCCTGGGGCAGGGGTGGGCTAGAAGAAGTCAATGAGGGGGAGGGGAGATATATATATATATATATATATATATATATATATATATATATATATGTAATATATATATATACTTTGAACAATAAATATTAAAAAAAAAATTATAAGGTAGGATTGATTCCCATCAATCAAGCCCTATTTTCCTCCATCCATCTCTGCCCATGGTGTAGCAGTTTTCACAATTACCAGTAAGCAAACTCTTGAAATGTTTACTTGAATTATGACATAGCCAATCCATCAGTAATTATAGCATTACATCAATTTGAATAGTTGCATTTCAAAAGATGTGGCCTATATAATATTATACATTATAAAATAAACTAGAAAAAAGATGTTCTCATTCTCATCAATTGCTGTCAATTGTTCTCTCTTGCTGTGAAATAAATGGCACAAGCTTCATAAAGCAGATATCTGTTTAACCTAGTATTAAAGAAATTAAGTCCTATATCAAGTATAAAATCTAGGCTGACATATTGTGTAGAAGAAATACTGGAAATCAGAGGACATCTACTGCTGCATCTACAAATTTCATTTTATTTATATCCCAAAAAAGAGGAACACTTCTGTAAACATTTTCAAAATTTAAAGCACAATGCAGAGGGACTGCCTACATTCGTATCTATGTAGAGCACACAGTTTAACATTTGTTTATGCAAACTATATAATTGGAAATTCTGTCCATTTTCTGCTTGTGCTAAGTATTCTGTGTATAAATACTTTTTTCATAGTGGATAAATAGGGTTTTATTTAGGTCTTATCACCTTCATATTACATATTCATTGATTTCTAAACTGTCTTAAACAGCCCTGTAGCTGGGAATCATTATGAATTCAGCTTTTGCACCTTGGTATTAAATTTTCATAGCAGGTTACGCGCCGCTTGACATACATGCAAAATTGCACTGCAGCTATTTTATTACAAGCCAAAAAAGATATCCAGAAACTGCATGCAGCATCAAAAATAAATTAAAATGGATCAAATACCCAATAGGAAGACACATTTTATTATTATTTTGTAACGCATAAACCAGTTAGATGTTCTAGTCAATAAACAAAAGTTAGACTAACAATTTTTTGTCTTCCTAGTTTTATATTATAATTACCAAAGGTTAACACATTTTCCCTTATTACATCAGGGTCTACTTTAGTTGTAGTTAAGAGCTGAATATTAAATTCCCTGGGCTATGATGCCTGCAATTACATGTATACTCCAGAAACACATGTGTATGTTTGTTGCCATAACAAATTGTGTTTGTGTTCCAATACATTCAGAATTTGCACCTTTGAGGAAATGTGGCATTTGTTAAAAGTGTATCAACATCCCATTACAATTTACCTGTCCCAGTATTTTATGTTCAAATACATTAGCAAAAACACTTCTATGGGCTGAAGTTATGACATGTATTACAAACTGGCTGCAGTCCTATGATTTCTAGATACTCTGAAATCATTTTCAACATACAAAAGACTCAGAGCCCTGGGCTAGACTCTGTTGTATCACATATATAACACCCAACCTTGCAGACCCAATGCTACCCAGGGATGAAAACTTTTCAACAAATTGTCAAAGTTCAGAATTATAAATTTGCCTAAATTTGCTCCTTTTTGAAGGGGATTAGAGATAAGACAATCATCTCCTGTTGGAAAGAAAAAAGAGTAACTGAAAAAGAAATAGAAAAAGAAGATAAAAAATCCAATAAAAAAATGGGCAAATGATCTAAATAGACACCTTTCGAAAGAGGACATTCAGAAAGCTAAGAGACATATGAAAACATGCTCAAAGTCACTAATCATCCAAGAGATGCAAATCAAAACAACAATGAGGTACCATCTCACACCTGTCAGATTGGCTATCATCAACAAATCAATAAACGACAAGTGCTGGAGAGGATGTGGAGAAAAAGGAACACTCATGCACTGCTGGTGGGAATGCAGACTAGTGCAGCCACTATGGAAGACAGTATGGAGTTTCCTCAAAAAACTAAAAATGGAACTCCCATTTGACCCTGTGATCCCACTTCTAGGAATATATCCCAAGAAACCAGAGACACCAATCAGAAAGGATATGTGCCCCCCTATGTTCATAGCAGCACAATTCACCATAGCTAAGATCTGGAAACAGCCTAAGTGCCAATCAGTAGATGAATGGATTAGAAAACTGTGATACATCTACACAATGGAATACTATGCTGCTATAAAAAAGAAGGAACTCTTACCATTTGCAATGGCATGGATGGAACTGGAGAGCATTATGCTAAGTGAAATAAGCCAGTCAATGAAGGAAAAATACCACATGATCTCACTCATTCATGGATAATAAAGACCATTATAAACTTTTGAACAATAATAGATACAGAGGCAGAGCTGCCTCAAACTGATTGTCAAACTGCAGCGGGGAGGCCAGGGAGGGTTGGGGGGCAGGAGGGGAGGGGGTAAGAGATCAACCGAAGGACTTGTATGCATGCATATAACCATAACCAATGCTCATAAGACACTGGGGGGTAGGGGAGGCCAGGGGATTGTTAAGGGTGGGGGGGAAAAAAAAGGACACATATGTAATACCCTTTGTAATACTTTAAGCAATAAAACAATAAAAAAAAGAAAAAGAAATAGAAGAAGATATAAACAAAAGGAATAATATACTGTGTCCATGAATTGGAAGAATTCATATCATTAAAATATCCATACTACCCAAAGCAATCTATAGATTCAACACAATTCCTATTAAAATACCAATTGCACAAATCGAGAACAAATATTACAAAAATTTCTATGGAACAAAAAAAGACTAGAATAGCCGCAGCAATCTTGAGAAAGAAGAACAAAGTTTGTGGTATCACAATACCGAATATTAAACTATACTGCAAACCCACTGTAAACAACACAGCCTAGTACTGACAGAAGAACTAGCATGTAGATGAATGGAACAGAACAAAGAACCCAGAAATCAACCATCACCATTATGCTCAATTAATATTTGAGGAAGGATGCAAGAGCATACAATGAGGTAAAGACAGTCTCTTCAATAAATGGTGTTGGGTAAATTGAGCAGGTACATGCAAAAAATAAATACATTAGATCATCAACCTACACCACACACAAGAATAAACTAAAAATGGATAACATAATTAAATGTAAGACACAAAACCATAAAAATCCTAGAAGAAAACATAGGCAGCAAAATCTCAGACATCACACAGAGAAGAATTTTCACAGATACATTTCCTAGAGCAAGAGAAACAAATGAAAAATAAACAAATAGGACTACATCAAAATAAAAATCTTCTGCACAGCAAAATAAACCATCATCAAAATGAAAAGGGAACCTACTGTATGGGAGAACATATCTTCCAATGACACATCTAATAAAGGGTTAATTTCCAAAATATATAAACAACTCATACAACTCAACACCAGGTAGAAAAATAAACTAATTTAAAAAATGGGTATAGGACCTGAATAGGTACTTCTCCAAAGAGGACATACAGATCGTCAAGAGACATATGAAAAATGCTCAATGTCAGTAATCATCAGAGAGATGCAAATTAAAACTATAATGAGATATCACCTCATACCTGCCAAAATGGCTAAAATCAATAAATCAACAATGACAAGTGCTGGCGAGGATGTGGAGAAAAGGGAACCCTAGTACACTACTGATGAAATGCAGACTGGTGCAGCCACTATCTAAAACAGTATGGAATTTATTTAAAAAAAACTAAAAATGGACCTACCAATTGACCCAGAGATCCCACTTCTAGGAATATATCCTAAGAAGCCCAAAATACCAATCAGAAAGAATGTATGCATCTCTAAGTTCATAACAGCATTATTTACAATAGCTAAGATCTGGAAACAGCCCAAGTGCCCATCAGTACATGAGTGGATAAACAAACAAACAAACAAAAAAAAAACAAAACTGTGGTACATTTACACCATGGACTATTATGCAGCAGTATAAAAGAAGGATCTCTTATCCTTTGAGAGAGCATGGAGGGACCTGGAGAATACTCTGGTAAGTGAAATAAGACAGAGAAAGGCAAGTATCACATGATTTCACTTATAAGTGGAATCTAATGAACATAATAAACTGATTAACAAAATAGGTAAGAGACATGGAGGCATGGGACAGTCTAACATAGCTAAGAGGAGAAGGGTGCAGGGAAATGGGAAGAGATTAACCAAAGAACTCATATACATATATGTATAACAATGGACACAGACAATAGTGTGGTGAAGGCCTGAGGTGGGTGGGCAGGGGTAGAGAGAAGGGGAGAAAGGGAGGGGAATTAGGGGACATCTATAATACTATCAACAATAAAATAAAATTGAATTTTTAAAAAAGAATTGTAATCCAAGCAAGGCAAAATGTTATGAACAATGGCATGGGAAAAAAATGTGCTGGAGTAGTTTAGAGTCAGTGAATGACCCAATATTGTACTTATAGAAAGTGTAGTGGCAAGACATAAAAACAAGACCCAAAATTTCCAACCTTGTTGATTCATCTGGGTCAATATCTTAGCCTATAATGATGACACTCTACAATTAGATAATCTCTTTCAACTGGGCTAGATTACAACCTTTACCTGGCCATTGAATCAAAAGATTTTGTTAAAATGGGGTATCACAATATTTGGTACATTAAAAATGATATTATAACTTCACCCATAACATTGTTAATTCATTCACAATATTTTTAATCTAAGGGCCAAGGACTTTGATTTCTTGGACTCTCCCATGCTAATGTAATCATGAGAGTCCTCAAAAGTGGAAGAGGGAGGCAGAGGGGGCAGATAACAGATTGGATATCTACAACTTACCTCTCACATAAACCACACATATAATGAATCGTCTAGGATTACTCATTTGAGATTCTTTTAAAATATATTTTTTATTGATTTCAGAAAGAGGAAGGGAGAGGGAGAAAATAGAAACATCAATGATGGGAGAAAATCATTGATTGGCTGCCTCCTGCACGACCTTTACTGGGGATGAAGACCGCAACCCGGGCATGTTCCTTAATCGGGAATTGAACTGTGATCTCCTGGCTTGTGGCTAGACATTCAACCAATGAGCAATACCAGCTGGGCTCATTTGATGTTCTTGAAAGTGGACTATAAATTTAAAGGCACTTAAGAAGCAATCTGAGTGCAGAATATTAGATTTTAATGATTTTTCATTGATAGTTGTTGCACCAAAACTTATTTTGATTGCATTTTTTAACAAATTCAACTTTACTGATGTAACAGGTTGAGACTTATGAGTATGTTGGGATGGAATAAATGTATTTTGCATGTGAGATGAGATGACTCTTTGGAGACCAGAGACTGGACTATGATAGAGAAAATAATGCCCCACAAAAGATGTCTATATCCCTTATACTAAATGAAATAAGCCAGTCAGACAAAGACAAATATGACATAATCTCACTTATATGTAGACTATAATGAGCAAAATAAACTGATGAACAAAATAAATACAGAGACATGGAAGCATGGAACACACTAGCAGTTCTCAGAGGGAAGGGGTGGGGTGGGGAGAGATTAACCAAAGAACTTGTATGAAAATGCTAGAGGCCCAGTGCATGAAAATTCATGCACTGGAGGGGGGTCCCTCAGCCTGGCCTACCTCCCTCTCACAGTCTGGGAGCCCTTAAGGGCAGGAGGCAACCTGGCGATCAGGGGAAGGGAATGCCCCATCACACCTCTGCTGCTGCCACTGCCAGCAGTGCAAGCCTCAGCTGGCCCTGGTTACCTGAGCCTCAGGCAGCCCTGGGTGGCTGTGCAGCCACCATCCAAGGCTTACCTGCACCTCAGGCCGGCCCTTGGTGGCTGGGTAGCTGAGGGGCCTGGGGGCTGCCATCTTGTGACTGTGGATGCTCCCATTTTTGAGGGCGGGTCAGTAATTAGCATATTCCCTCCCTATTGGCTGTGGGTGCTGCAATATTTGAGGGTGGGACAGTCAATTAGCTTATTCCCTCCTTATTGGCTGTCGGTGCTGCCATCTTTGTGATGGTGTGAGGGTTAATTAGCATATTCCCTCTTTATTAGATAGAATGCATAGACCATGAACACAAACGATATTGCTGTGAAGGCTTGGGGTGAGGCAGGAGCCTGATAGAGGGGGATATTTGTGATTCTCTCAACAACAAAAAGATATCCACGTCCCAATCCTTAGAACCTTTGAGTATGTTACCTTATATGGCAAATGGGACTTTGCAGTTGTGATTAAGTTAAAGGTATTGAGATGGAGAGGATTTCTTGGACTCTTCCATGCTAATGTAATCATGAGAGTCCTCAAAAGTGGAAGAGAGAGGCAGAAGGATCAATGTCAGAGAAGGCAATGTAACAATGAATGCAGAAACAGAATAGGATATGCGAGTATGAAAGAAGAGATCAGATTATATACTGCTTGCTTTGAAGGTGGAGGAAGGAGTTATAAGTCAAGGAATGCAGGTGGCCTCTAGAAGTCAGAAAACACAAAAATCAAAATTCCCCCTAAAACTTCTAGAAGGAATACAGCCCTGCTTGTCACATTTATTTTAGTCCAGGAATTCCCAATTGAGATATCCGACCTCCAGAATTCTAATAAAGTTAATTTAGCAATTTTAATTTTAAATTTTTAAAATTGTTGATACTATTACAGATGTCTTCCATTCATCACCCCCCTTTGCCTCCTCCACCCAGTTGCCACCCACCCCCCTCCTCAGGCTTTCATCACATTGTTGTCTATGTCTATGGGATATATATATATATATATATATATATATATATATATATATATGCCTTTTAGAGTTAACTGGAGCAGTGCATATAAAGATATACAAAGATGCAGGTTAAAGCTCATTTGAAAATATTTATAAGTCCTAGTCCCTGGCTCTTGGAAAGAAATGGAAGTCAGCATCATTCCATCATTCCTAAATAATGTGGATGTTTCCTGGAGTTTTTTCTCATGAAATGTAGTTGAAGATTTGGCATTATAACACTGGTGAGCTACAACTGAGGCGGTTGGTCAAGAAATTATTACATATTCTTATAAACAAATATTTGTTTCTTTCCCATGTGAAATGGGTATTTTTTTCCAAATCTTATTAAAGTACCTACCTTAGGAACCTACTATGTAGTCAAAAATGCCATAATGTGATACTTAATTTTTGTCTTACATTAGACCGTATGACTTTTAGGTAAAAATCTACTGGTTGATGTGATGGCTTGTCTGAGAGATCACTCAAGATGATGATTTCTAACCAGAGCCACTTTATCTGGAGTACACTTTCTTAAAGGGAACAAATTAATTCAAAGCATTATTATAGACCACCATGTGAAATTCCCACATTCTTAGCAGTTTGAAAAATGTATAATTTATGTTTATGTATTCTTATTCAAAATGTTAGTTAATAGCCTGTAGGGACCCAGTAATAGGACCCTTTATCTTTTTTATGTTTATTAGCTACATGAATGACTATTTCTGAAATTCCACTGCAAAGACTTTTGTTAATGAATGCCAATTAATTCTGAAATGATTTTAAACAAAGGGTGATGAGAATAACCAATCAACCATGACAGTGTAAAGAGCAAGCAAGCTGCTGTGGCCTAAATTTCCTGCAGTATTTGCTCTCAGATGGTATTGTTATTCATCAGGCCTGTCTTCAGATTCTATATACATGTGTTAGACTAGAATGTCATTATCTCAGACATAGATGGGGCACTGTCTCCAATGGCACAGATTCCATCATGACCAGGTGTCAGCATCATCCAAATGCATTGCCTTGCTACCTGTCACCAGATGATGTTTTATTATACAAATACTGTTTGCTGATTAGTAGGTGCTCAATAGATATTTGTGAAGTTGAAATAAAGCTAGAAATAAAAAACACAAGTGGTAACTCAGAGGACAGGCTGCACTGTTGTTAATAATAGGCTTTATGATACCTCATTCAAAGTTCAAAACAGACATTCTATTTTCACATTTAAAAATGAAACAGATGCTCAAAACCCTTATTAGAAATGATTAATCAAGTAATTTTCTTAAACCCATTCATAATAATTACATTATAGTTGCAGTATGAATACAAAATGCTTATGTGCATGTATCATTCTAGATTTAGAACAGTGTAACATTCAAACACACCCTGGGTGATATGAGTCCAACAAAGCCAATGTTTTCTTCTAAGATGAAAATACTAAAACATTTTGTTTAAGAGTGGCTTTGAAACTCTTTGAACTTAATTCCCCTATCCTCTATCCCCTACCTGGCAAGATTAATGGATACCAAATTATATGCAATGGTCCCTTCAAACTTAAAAAGAGGAGTGCCCACACACCCTTGATTTAAGAATGTTCTCCAGATAACAGAGCCTTCCTTATAATGCATCATTAATATTCTGGTCCTAACCAATTGTGCAGTTTTCTGGCCTTGGGTATTTCATTCTTAAATAAGACTCTGTTTTCTTACTTTCATTTGAAAAGGTGGAATGAGGAGAGGGACTTGAATTCAACATCAATTTATAACAGATAACAATCTATTGCCAGGTAAGGCCAGAAACACTTATGCAATAGAAACAATGCATTTGTTCTGGGAAATCCAATAACATCCTCTCCTCTCCTTTGGCAAGTACAACCGATGGGATTTGGTTCTCACATGAGTATAAAATAAAGAACTATCTACAGTAATAAAAGAGAAACATGCAAATTGGTGCCATTCCACTACACCCACCAGCCAATCAGGATGAGTATGCAAATTAACCCAAATATGGCAGTTAATTTGCATATGCAGGCACAGAGTGAAGACTGAAGGCTCCACCAGAGCGAAGACTGAAGATCACTGAAGAGGCTTGCCTTCTCTGCTGTGGCCAGAGCGGAGAAGCCTCCAGGCTTGGCTTCTCCGCTGTGGCCGGAGTGAAGGCCTGGGTCCCAGGTGCCGGAGGAAAACCCGTGCTGGCAGCCAGGGGAAGGAAGGCCTATTGCACAAATCTCTTTGTGCAATAGGCCTCTAGTGTCAGTATATAGCAAATGATCAATTTTCTTCAAGTGGCTTGGTCCAGGAGGCCACAAATAAGTATTGGGTTGAGTCAATTGAAGAAGATATAAAGAAAATATATACTTTTCAGGCCACTCCAGAGAGAAATGGTGGAAGAACTGAAAATAGGAATGAAAAGTCATAAGCTAAACATCTATTAAATGTACCACCATCAATTCAAAAATAATTTTCTATAAGATGCAATGCATATGCATAATTGCATAGATGCATGTGTCTATGTAGTGTCCCAGATCCCTGCCCCTATTCCAGAGTTATAAGCACTCATTTATCCAACAGCCAGAAGAGTCGGCTGATGACTGTTAGGTATCAAGTCACCTTTCTGAGAATTGTCTAAGAGAGCCTCTCAAAAAAAGTCACTTTTTGGGGACATCCTACATCTAGTAACAGGTTGATGCAGAGATTTAAAGGCCAGACACTTGGATTCAATTCAAGATAATGCTGAAGGGTTATATCAGATTCTTTAGTATTTATTAAGTGTTGGCCCTAACAGCATTCTTACAATACTTCCCCAATAAAAATATCCATTGCAGAGTTGGATTCTTAGGGAAACCTACCTGTAATAGCATCACTATATTTTGATAGCATCCTTTGTCTCTGCATACATATAAAACATGACTAAAATAAATTTTAAAAGTAAATAGAAAATGTAGCTATATCTTAAGTTTTGTGTTTGTATGTAATATTTATGACACTAAAATAAATGTGACTTTATGTTGTCAGAAAGTAATAGCACATGATTTTCTTTTTTTGCACAAGTAAAAGGAAATACTCATTTTAGTTTATTTATGACTTCTTTTCAACTCAGGATTTTTTTTTTTTACTTTAAACATTTTTTTTTAATTTTTCAGTTATACTTGTCATTGGTTGTATTTGGCAAAGGAGAGGACAGTTGACATACAATATTATAATAGTTTCAGGTGTACAACCCAGTAATTAGACATTTATATAACTTATGGATGGGATCCTCCAATAAGTTTAGAACCCACCTGACACCATGCATAGTTATAGCAATATTATTGACTGTATTACCTATACTGTATTTTACATCCTTGTGACTATTCTGTAACTACCAATTTGGATTTCTTAATCACTCAACTTTTTCACCCATCTCCTAACCCCCTTCCCATCTGGAAACCATCAAAATGTTCTCTGTATCCATGAGTCTGTTTCTGTCCTGCTTGTTTGTTTATTTTGTTTTTTAGATTCCACATATAAGTAAACTTATATGGCATTTGTCTTCTTCTGTATGACTTATTTATTTTTTATGATTTCCATTTTCTTAAATTTATTGAGATTTCTTAATTTACTTAAGTTTTAAAAAAATATCTTTATTGTTGAAAGTATTTTAGATATCTCCTTTGTGTGTTTTATTTTCCACTGGCCCCCCTCCCTTCCACCCTGTACCCACCCTTCCCAGGCCTTCACCACTCTATTGTCTGTGTTCATGGACTATGCATATATGCAGATGAATTCCCTGGTTAATCACTCCCCTCCCAACCCCCCACTTCCACCTTCTCTCTGAAATTCATTAGTCTGTTCCATGTTTCTATGTCTCTGATTCTATTTCATTGATCAGTCTATCTTGTTCATTAAATTCCACATATGAGTGATATTGTGTGATACTTGTCTTTATTTGACTGGCTTATTTTGCTTAGCATAATACTCTACAGGTCCATCCATGTTTTTGCAAATGGCAAGATTTAATTCTTTATTTTATGGAGTAATATTTCATTGTATTTATGCACCACTTCTTTAATCTTTTCCCAAAGTTATATTTTTAATTGATTTTGGAAAGAGAAGAATGGAGAGAGAGAGAGAGAGAGAGAGAGAGAGAGAGAGAGAGAGAGATCAATGTGAATCAATGTGAGAGAGAAACATTGATAGGCTGTCCTCCTGACAGGGGATGGACCCTACAACCTACGTGTGTGTCCTGACTGGGAATCGAATCCTCATTCTTTTGGTGTGCAGGATGATGATCCAACCAAAAGAGCAACCCAGGTAGGGCTGCATTAATTATTTATTCATTCAACTATTGATGGACACTTAGGTTGTTTCCATCTCTTGGCTATTTTAAATAATGCAGTAGTGAACATATGGATTTATAAGTCTTTTCAATTTAGTTGTTTGGGTTTCTTTGGATAAATATCCAGAGGTAGAATTGCTGGGTCCTTTTTATCTCTTGTTATATAGCTTTTGTTTTAAAGCCCATTTTGTCTGGTATCATTTTGTCTGGTTGTTTTGTTTGCTTGTTTTTACTTTCATGAAATATATTTTTCCATCCATTTGCTTTCAGTCTATGTGTATCTTTGTTGATCAGAGGTGAGTTTCTTGTAGGTAGTACATGTAAGGGTCTTGTTTTGTTACCCATAAGCCTCCAACTCTCTTTTAATTGGAGCACTTAATCCATTTTTTATTTAAAGTAATTATTGATAGGTATGTATTTATTGCCATTTTATTCATATATTTATATTATCTTCCAAATCTCTGATTTGATTCTTTTCTTCATCTACTCTACTGTTGATTCTCTGTAATATATTCTTCCTTTCAGTTAGAGTATTATTTATTTCTGCCTGGTTCTCTTTAATGTTTTCCATTCTCCATTTTTGTGTTTCCTATCTCTTTGTTGAAGTTCTCATTAAGTTTATCTCCTCCTCCTCTAAATTCATTCAGCATCCTTATTACCAATGTTTTTAACTCTGCATCTAGTAGATTGCTTGTCTCCATTCTGCTTAGTTATTTTCTGGACTTTTGTTCTCTTCTTTCATTTGGTACACATTTATTTGTCTCTTAATTTTGGCTGCCTGCCTGTATTTATTTCTATGTATTACATAGACCTGTTACATCTCTTTGGCTTGGTAGAGTGGCCTTATGCAGTAGGTGTCCTGTAGGAAACAGTGGTACAGCCTCCTTGATCACCTAAGCTGGGCACTGTAGGTGCACTCCTCAAATGGACTGTGCACTATCCTGTCCTAGTTGAGCCTTCATTGTGTTGACATGACAATGAGAGGTATTTACCCCAATGACAATTGGCTTGGAGGACTGACTTTGACCACTGTGGATAATTGGTGTGCAAGGGCAGACCCCCTGGAACAGGACTTAATTTATTGGGGCTCTGGTGCCTTCTGAGTGTTCCTCTTGAGTGTGTCCCTTGTTGAGGAGGGTGGCTGATGCTTTGATGTGTTATGAAGTTGTCAACTGAGTACACTGGCTCTGAGGCCTCCCAGGAGGTGCAGGCCAAAGTCAGCTACCATCTGTGCCCTTCCCAGGGTATCTGGCATGAGCTACAGAGTGATCTTCAGATGGATGCTACTTGTTCTGGGCTTGGAGGTGCCCAGGAGATGCCAAGTTGAGAACTAAAGTCAGCTGCCACTAGTGCCAGGCATGGAGCCACCTAGTGAGAGGTACAGGGCATACTGAGGCCATAAGCTGCTTGTTTGAGAGACCATTTGTATGGAAAAGCCACTGGAAACAGCTTGAGTTGGATTGCAATTTGGGTGTGGTTGAGTCTCAGGGAATCTCCAGGGCAGAGTGAACAGTGTTAGCCAAGTTGATGGAGACTCAGATATGGTATCCTCCTGTTGGTTCCGTGGGGTCAGGGGCCAGAAAAGAAACAATGGCCTCTGCCAGCACTTTTTTTCTGTGAGAAAGCTGCTATTCCAGCTCTTGCCTTGATGCCAGACAACTCAGTTCCTGCCCATATGTTTCTACTGCCCCAGTGCTGGAGTTCAGAGAAAATGGGTCTGTGTAAGTCCATGCTCAGGCCCTTTAAGAGGAATGCCTGGGACTCCAGCCACCCTTTGTTTCACTCACCCACATTACAAGCTGGTTTTCACAGCTAGAAGTTATAGGGATTTTTCTTCCCAGCACTGGAACCCTGGGTTGGGTGTTCTGGTGTGGGACTGTGACTCCTTGATCCTCAGGGTGGACCTGAGGGTGCATCCAAGGTATCCATGATTTTTATTCAACACATGTGAGTGTGGGAACAGGCAATTCTGTGTCTCCACCCCTCCTACCAGTCTCAATGTGGCTTCTTCTTCATATACTTAGTTGTGAGACTTTAGTTTAGCTAGATTTCAGGTGGTTCTGAATGATGGTTTTTTGTAATTTAGTTGTAATTTTGATGTGGTTGTAGGAGGATTTGAGTACCACATTTACCTATACCATCATCTTGACCAAAACCCCTCAATAATACAGGATGCTTAAAATTTGGACAAAGCTCATCCAAACCAAAAGTGGTCATTTAAATTTAATTTACCTTAGCAGCAACCTCTTCTTTTCTGAAAAAAAATATGAGTATTAAAACAGCACATAGAAAGCAGATCATGTTTTCCAGAATATCATGGGCAGGTTATAGGCCTTGTGGTACAAATTGGTAATGCTGACCAACACACTGTGTTCTAAATACTTACCTTATTACAGTAGGATAAGCTCATGGATTTTGTTTTGTTTGGATTTATGAGAAAAAAAATTAATTTATCCCTTGGAGTAAAAGCAAAAATACTAAGACCACTCATTCTTCAAAGCTTATGAATGCTGAGTATTAGGCCAAGATTTCCATGGCTATGAAGTGATGTTGATATTTGAATATTTCCTTGAACTTTAAGAACTGTGTAAATTCAGAAAAACATGTAGGGACAATTTTATTTTTCACTTTTTTCAGGAAACCCTTGTAAACTCAAATTTTTGCATCTTATTTAATTCTACTTCTTCTGAGGACTGTTTCCACATCTATAAATCAAGCAAGAAAGAACATTTTAAAAATCTAAAAATTTGTATAGTTTTAGAGTACTGTTCCCAAGACCAATTGTTTTTTGTTTGTTTTTTGTTTGTTTGTTTTGGGTTTTTTTGTGGGGGCGGGGGGAGAATGCTTCTAACAATTTTATTAGCAATTGTTATTGCCTATAGCGGGAATAGAGGCTCACTCAAGTTGTATAATAATGACTGTGTTGAGATGGTTTCTAAGGCTTAATCCAGGATCAAGTTGAGTGCTGCTATTAACTAATAATGTTGTCCATCACTGTTATCCAACTACAGCTTAGACAAATCTAACTTCCTGAGGATGACAAAATGTTCAATATCATCACATCCAATTTGCCCAGCACATTTAATATTCCATCCATAGTAAATGACAGTGGTTCTACTCACCACCATGCTCTTTCAGATTCCTCAGCCTTTATGCATACTGTGCCCTAAGTTTCTCCCTTCTATGTCTTCCTGTTTGATTCCTACTCATAATTAATGATTCAGCTCTTCACTCATATCCTCTGGGAAGCCATATAGCCTGTCTTAGGCCGAGATAGTTTTCTGAGTTAGTGGCTCCCAGTTCATATCTCTTTCATTTCATTCAGTTATATTATAATCATGCATCTCCCCTCTAGACTGAGTTTCTTGATGTGAGATATGGCACCTACTACAGTATAAGATACACAGAAATACAATAAACCATTTGTTGAATAAAAGTTGAAAATGCATTTATATTTTAGAAATATGAATTGTATATATTTCATCTACCAGAATGCTAGGCCCAAAATATATTTCTAGTACTAGACAACTAATCAAGAAAGAAAGTTTCATTGAATAATAGCCCACACACAGAACCACAAAATTTCATCCATTGTTAATTATTTTTACTTTTCAGGGACACTATCCAGGACTGTCTTTTTAAAGATAATATGTTTCCAGCTCTCAGAACGCTCTGTATGAAGGTTCAATATGTTTCCATTCATATTGATTGATTTGTAACAGTCTAATTTAAAAAAGGGTTTCAGGTTCTTTTTTTGTCAGTTTATGAATTAAAGATCCATTGCAAATGAGGTATGTACTATTGTGTACTCAACAACAAAACAGCTACAATACTATTCTAAACTTAATTTTACAGGATATTAGCTAAGGATGCATGAGGGCTTAACATATACTAGGTATTGCTCTAAGCACTCTACATTGAACCAACTCATCTAATCCCCACACCCTTTTGGGGTAGGATATATTATCATTCCTCTTTTGTAGATAAGATAGGCAAGGTCAGTCATAGTTATAGGCTTGAATTGTGCCCACCCATAAATTCTTATGTTGACATGCTAACCTCCAGTACATCAAAATGTGTCTATTTAAGCTTTATAGTTATGAGTACACAAGACATAGGTTTTATTATTATATTATTATTTATTAATTATTGTATTATTTTAGAACAACTGTAAACCCCACCATGTATTTAGAAAAAGTCTTTAAATAAGTAATAAAGTAAATGTATTTATTGGGGTGATCCCTAAGCTGATATGACTGATGTCCTTATAAGAAGAGAAGGTTGGGACACAAACACAAAGAGGGAGGACCACGTGAAGACACCAGAAGAATACTGCCATTCAAAAGCCAAGGAGCCCTCAGAAGAAACTAACCATGCCAACATCTTGATTCCGAACTTCAAGCCTCTATAACTATAAAGAAATAAATTTCTGTTGTTTTAGCCACCAAGTGTGTGGTACTTTTTTATGTCAGCCCTAGCAAAGTAATACAGACATGGAGTACTTTCCTAAAGTCATAAAGCCTATATGTGATCCAATTCCAGTCAGTCTGGTTCTTGAGTGCATGGTCTTAACCACTAAGCTCTACTGCTTCTCAAATGAGATGGTCAGCTACAGTCCCTCTAAATGGTGAGGTGGCTGGCAGAGGTCTAATCTCTCTGATATGATGAAGAAAACAAAGCTGATCAGAGTGTCAGAATGCTTAAATCCTGGTCTTTGCCCCATCACTGTCACAACATATTGTCCAAAATAAGTCTCTTCTCTTTATGACTCATTTTCCCCAAATGTCTAAATGAGAAGTTTAGAGTAGAGGATCTCTATGGATCCTTTCTTGATGCTCTGTAGTTCAATGAATCTATCATCTGCATGAACAGAGAGTTGGTTGTACCATTGGTCTAATGGAAAACAAAAAAGTTTTACTGAGTTACTGAGTTATCCTAGATTTACTATAGAATTATTATATATCCGTACAATTTGAGCATCCTTTTCCCCAAAAATTTACACTACAGGTAAATTTATCAGGTTCCTTCTTGATGATAATCTTTCACTGCAAACTGCAGTTAGTGTGGACAAGCAACTCCTTTCCTCTGGAATATCTATGGTCCTAGATACTTCCTGACCTCTCACCAGCACAGTCTGGGTTTCATGATATCAGGGTCCCATCAATTGAAATGAGCTTTCCAACAGACGAGCTGCCAGACCTGATGGGAAAGCCTGCACATGGGTCTGGAAATTTGTGTACAAAAAGATTACCGTAGATACTGTAAACATTGCCAGTCAACCAAACACACCAGGGAAAGAATATGCTATTGATAATTTATCTTTCTGAATGAGAAAATAACTAATATATTCCATTCATCCATAAGGTGAAAAATGTACCAAAGCTAGCCAACTACTTTCTAAGTACAGTGGGGCCTTGACTTACGAGTTTAATTAATTCTGAGACCGAGATCATTAAGGAGCTCGTTAACTCAAATTACTCTATCAACTCAATGCAAAAAATCGGCCGAGAGACAGCTGGTATCTCAAAAAAATCATTAGTTGGGACACTTGTAAGTCAAGGACCCACTGTATCTAAGTTTGCTTTATAGTACCAAGTCAACTGAGAGAAGCTAAGGACATAGTTTTCCAAATATGCTTGCAAAAAGCGAATGATTAGATTTGATCACATAACCCTGGCATTTTGCTACTGGGCACATATTCAATAGTTAAAATAAGCTTTGGGTACCAAGAGTAAGGCAAAAGCTTCAGGATCTGGCAGTAAAGTCAACATTACCAAAGGACATCCACTCATCTCTGGTCTTCTGAACATTGCTGCTTAAATAATCAGCCCAACTGAATCAATGTACTAGAAAAAAAAAAACAACTGCCCAGCTATAGTCTTGGGAAGCTCATAAACTTAAAACTTAGGGACTCCCCAATACTCCAGGAGCTCACTGTGAGAATCCCATTTTCAATATGTCTTTCCGTATATAGTAAGATAGGCCTTAAGCAGGACAATTGTCTACTAGACTGTCATTATCTGAAAGTGTTATGGGCTCAATTATGTCCTCTAAAGATTCATATATTGAAGCCCCAATCTCTAGTACCTTAGTATGTGATTGTATTTGGAGATAGGACTCTTAAAGAGAGTTAAAATGAGGTTAATAAGGTGGGCCCCTTTCTGATATGAGTGGTGTTTTTATAAGACAAGATTAGGACACAAAGACACAAAGGGAGATGACAACTAAAAGCCAAGGACAGAATCCCCAGGGGAAGTCAACCTGCCAACCCCTTGACTTTAGACTTCCAGCCTTGAGAAATGTAAGAAAGTAAAATTTTGTTGTTTAAGATACCCAGTATGTAATACTTTTAAAATTGTTTTTATTAAGTTATTACATATGTGTCCTTATCCCCACATTACCCCCCAACCCCTCCCCCCACTCATGCCCTCACCCCCCTGTTGTCCATGTCCATTGGTTAGGCCTATATGCTTGCATATAAGTCCTTTGGTTCATCTCTCCCCCTCGATCAGACCATTGGGCCTTGGAGGGAAGGTAGGGGAGGGTGGGGATAAGGGGGAGAGATCAGTCTGTGATACTTTGTTATGGCAGCACAAGCAAACTACTGAACATGACAGAAAATAAATGTGATGCATTATGCTAGGTGCTGGGGATACACTGACAAAATTCTAGACATCTTCTGCCCTCAAGGAATTTACAGGTTAATGGAGAATATATATATATATATATATATATATCTGAGAGGCAACAAGCTAACTAAAAGTTTCATACCACTTAGGAAGAGCTGGAGTCTACACCTTCAACAGGAATAGGCAAAGTATTTGGAGCTGCTGTTTTGTCAATAGAAAGATTGAGTGGAATGAAGAACAGACAGGTTTGGAAAGCTTACAAACAATAAGTGCAACTACAACTTAGCAATGAGAGGGGAGAAAGAGGTCCTGAATATAAACTCTATGCTTGAAAAGACAAATATCCCACCTAAGACCAACATGAATGAAATTAACATAGCAGTAATCCAGTACCACTGCAGACCCTCCCACCCATAAGAAAGCACAATAGAAAAGGGCAATTTCCCATGGGCAATCTTGAAGTTGATATGCCCAAAGTTAGAGTTCAAAATATGAGATTTTAACCTCAAATGTCAATCCATTCAGTCATCAAGTACTATGTAGACTGATGCATTCTTGCTCACAAGCCCAGTGACTGAGAAAAACATATATGTAAACCCAATCTATATATATAAAACCATAATATGCAAATAGACTGAACTGCAGAACAACCAAACAACTGGTCACTATGACATGTCCTAACCACCGGTGTGCACTTGGAACAGAGCAGGGATCGGTCATGGCAAGATGGTGGAGCAGGTGAGCAAGGGCGCCAGACTAAGGTGGGGAACCATCTGCTGTCATTGGGGTGAGCCTCTGGTGGTTACTGAAAATTATTTGTTCATGGGGACTGCTGTCCCATCTGGTGCTTGCACCTGCTGCTGGCGCCAGAGCCACCACTTGCACTCATTCCCGGCACCTGACGCCAGCCCCAATTGCTCGGTACTGTCGGTGGGTGTGAGCTGAAGCTGCTGGCCCCAATCAGGGCTTCTCCACCTCCCCCTGCTCCTGAGAGGCAATCAGGGCAGCAGCCACAGCTCACACTCTCTGTTGATACTGTCCCCACTCACACCCGCTGCAGCACATGGGAGCAGTGGCGGTGGGAGCGAGGCTGCCTGCTGAGAGGGGACTGGGGGCCGCAGTGGGAGGGGCCAGGTGGGGGCACAGAGGATGGCTGTGATCCACCCCTGTGCCCACCACAGCCTCACGGCCCACAGTTCCTTTCAAGGTGCACAAATTCGTGCACTGGGCCCCTAGTTGGATATATAAAAGGATCAGGGAAGCACTCATCTTGGATGCACAATGCACTTAGTTTACACAGCACTTGAATGTCCATAACCTCTATATATTTTCATATAACCTTTTAAGGAAAGTAAAGCAGGGATGATTTCTTTTTCTGATATAGCTGAGAAATATTTGGCTCAGAGGATAAATGCAACTTGCTTAATTTATGTATGACCAATACAAGAGGATCCAAGACAAGTTTAGATCAGTAAAATGATAGTAAAATTCTCTTCTGATCTCTCCACTTGGTTCAACTCAGGCAAGGGTGTGGTGTAGCAAAATAAATATCCACTATAATTCCTGACCCTCTGTTGTCCTAATGATAACAAAAATGTGAATAATTATACCTGTCATTTCCTGAGCACCACAATCTTCCAATATACTTTACCAAAGACCTGAGGTTTAGGAATTACTACTTATTCTAATCATCAACTTTTTGGAATTTCTCAGTACAAGAAAAAAAACAACACAAAACACAACCCAATAATACATGTTAGGATCACTTTATATAAGTTTTAGACTTAAAAATTCAGTGAGTTAAGTGTTGTAAACCAAATCACATAAATATTGTTTAGAAAAAAGTTTCTTTTCTCATATAAGTGTATAAACATGCTTTAATGATCTAATATGAAGATTATAATCTTGTTATATCACTAGGCTTGCTTAAAATGTTCACCACTATTGATCTATCATCAACCATTCATCCATCCATCCATCCATCCACTCACCCACTTGTCTACCCATCTACAAACACAAATGTATGGAAATACCTACTTGGTTTCTAGTCTCAGAAAAGACCTTGCTGATCTTCTCTAGACCTTACACTTTGCATCTTTCTCAGATGAGCAGGCTGGTATGAAATCCTTCCCTTCCCATATAACCTGTGAGACAGATTCACATGACATTTGGCTGTGGTCCATGGTGACAGGAGGTCTTTGGCACTTCATTCAAATAATGTTAGTAGTCAGGAACAAGCGTAGTCCACCTGTGTGTGCTAAAAGTACTTTCAAATAATTGCTAATTTTGTTTTGGAGAAAATAACTGCAAAGAAATGAAAAGCTGAATGGAAGGACGTTTGTTTTTATAATGAATATTTATTACACCAATTTTCTTAAAATTAGGATTGCATATGTTTAAACTCTGCAATCAAAACGTTCACAGTATACAAAGTAAATCTGAGTCACCTGTACGATGATTAGCTAAGTAACTTTTGATTTTAAACCCAAACACCCATTGCCATTCTCCTTTTATTTCTTCACTAAATATCATGTTTGTAAAGCTGCAGTATAAGTTTGTACAACTACTACAGTATGCATTTGTCACCTCCTACTTTTGTTCTATTGTTATGCATACTTTTGTGTATATGGATGTATCAGTATTTGTATTTTTGTATGTGTTTCTGTGTGTGAGTGTGGATGCTCTTACCAAAATGTTGAGGCATTCACAGTAAATCAAAACAAGCCATGGGGAAAACACTTAAAGATGGCTGCAGGTGTACCTGAGGAGTATGAAAGCACAAAGGTCTCTGGAGTGTAGGGGAATCAAGGAGACTACAAAAGCCCCATTTTAACATTCTATTATTCACACACATACACAGATAAATGCATACACACACATACATGCAACTTTTAGCATACTGTAGTCAACATCAAAATAGAACATATAGGCTCATTTTTGAAATTGCTTATTCTAAGAATCCAGTGTGGGGATCATATATCCCAGTTAATTTTGCCAACATGCTGATTCTCATTTTCCTGTTGGGGATTATTTAAAAACACAAATAGTTTGTTGATTAGTGAGATTGGATAAAGGAAAGACAGAAGTTAGTAAAATAATCTAGCTATGTGACCAATTCCTCTACTCTCACGGAAACATACTAGTACACAGCCACATTGTGAAATGTAGAATGTATTTGGCACCTGGCAATGTCTTCTGTTACTTCATTTTATGCCTCAATACTCAGAAGTAGATATTATTGTCCTTGTTTCATAGGTGAGGAAACCGACTTTGAGGGCTTGAGAAACTTGCCTAAATCACATAGCTAGAGGTGATGCAATTTGAATATGGTTCTCTACCTTTTCCAAAACCATTTCCACCTTCCATGCCAAAGGTCTCAATTTTGGGTACATGGACTACCTGGAGGGTACATAGTCTTCAGGCAGGAAGTCTAAGCAATTGCATATAGCATCGTATGTGTAAGTCCATTTATATGTTTTTTGGGGGAAAGGAACTGGAAGTTTCATCAACTTCTAAAAAAGGTCTAAGGCCATGGTAGGCAAACTGCGACTCGCGAGCCACATGCAGCTCTTTGGCCCCTTGAGTGTGGCTCTTCCACAAAATACCACAAAATACCATGTGCGGACGCACATGTACAGTGCAATTGAAACTTCGTGGCCCATGCGCAGAAGCCGGTATTTTGTGGAAGAGCCACACTCAAGGGGCCAAAGAGCCACATGCGGCTCATGAGCCGCAGTTTGCCTAGCCACAGTTTGCCTACCACTGGTAAGGCGCCAAAAAGATAATGAACTACCATGATTTCATCCTAGTGCTTTATAGGACCTGGTGTGAATGGCAATACTTCCCTAGGCCCATCCAAATCTGCCTGCCAGCAGGCACCTTTTCCTCCTCTGTGCTCCTATATCCCTTGCACTCTACTGCAACCTTGGTATTTGACCTTGTTTGGTTGTTATTTGTGCACATATTTCAGTTGCCCTGCTAGAGATAAGTTTCTTGAATGTGGGACATAATCTTGTCCAACGTTGTCTCCCTCAAAACCCTAGAACAGTACTGTGGCCATAAGAGAAGGTAGAAAAATGTCAAAATGTCAAAAGAAGTTCATTTGATGACTGTTTATTATTTAACTTTTATTTCTGTTCGTGAGTTTTGGTTATCTAATTCTCGTTACCTAAAAGGCTCACCTTCACCTTGTTTGCTGGCCAATTTCAGGGTCCTCACTTGCAAGAAAGGGTTTATGTTTGCACCTTGTCATCACACAACTGAATACACATTTTTGTGTGATTGTTGTCTGTCTCAGATATAATATGGACTCTTCAGTTCATTCGGGCATTCATTCACTTATTCAGCACATATTTAATGAGCATATGCTATGTGCCAGGTACCATGACTGCAATTGGCAAAATTACACTCATCTTTTCTTCTAACATGTTTGGATGCCCCATAAAAAGTGAAAGTTCATTACACATGTAGATGAGCTCAATACATAATAAGTGAATGAATAACTATCATGCTTACCTTGAGATTGTTTTTGTTCTTTATTATGGCATGCAGCAGGCTAGTTTTATTCATTCCATCTTCAGAAACATTGCTTTTCTTTGAAAACTAGTATGCTTATTCAGAATTATAGTATTTATTAAGCTTAAAAACTAGTTTCTAGTTAATTGAGATAGCAAGCAAAATAAGCACCTTCCTATTTTTATTTGAAATCAAGACATATAAATGTCACTGAGACTCTTCAATTAAGCTAAAGTAATTGACTCTCTGCTCAGTGATTGGAGGTGTCAAAGCTTGTAATTCAGTGACACACAACCTTGGGATTTTATATACCTGAGAAGGGAAGGGGACAGGGGTAATAGTAGAAACTTATTTTAAGAACAATCAAAATAAGAAGGAGCAGTGTGGGTTGTCCTAACTGAAATACATTTAGATTGGCAAAGTGAAAGAAAGAGTAGCGGAGCTTCCATTTGGCATCATTAGTAATCCAAGATGTTACCCAACTGACCAAAAAACTGAGGCCACTCATCTGGGATGTAATTCTATCAGAGGCCTTCCACTTCTCAAGATTATTTTTTTCAAATACCATATAAATGAATAATTAAAGAGGCAATTAAAATAAATATTAAGAGTTATCTGCAACCATGTTCTTAAGGCATTTTTATCCCATTTAAATTTTAAAGGTAGTTATATTGTCTACTGCCAAGAAAGTTAACACTAATTATTGGAATAAATAATGCCGTACAGATTAAATAGGAATGCAAAGACAAAAATGCCTAATGGCTTATTCAAAATAGGAAGCATGGCACTATTGTTTCTAGCTCTAAGTACTATATTCACTTGATTTATGAAGATGCAATTTTTAATCTTCTATTAGAGAAATCTTTTTTTTCTGTTATACAACTTTGACTTTACTGTCAAATTCCCATTTTAAAAAATAGTAATATATTCTCAGCAGTGATCAAGTATAATCTTTGCTTGTTTTATTATATAGCTTTGATGTGGATATTGTCAAATGGTTTGGCAAGAAATATATTTATGTCTACCTATGTAAATCACATAATGAATTATATCACAATAAAACCCACAAATTGAATCTAATAATTCATAAGTAATTTATTTTCCACCCAATAGGTATTTTAACATTCTCAAGCATTTATATATCATGGATATTTTAATATTATTTTTTACTAATTTTATTTAAGAGTTGAGCCAGTGCCAAAGCAAATGTAAAGAATGTCTTTTTGTTAGTTTGTTTTGTGTGTATAGAAGACATTCACACTCAGTCTTTATCTTCCCAAACTCTAAAGGCTAATTTCAGGAAGATTCAATTATACACTGCAGCTGCAAATTCTGTTTCCTCCAAGAAGGTGAAATGAACATATTTATATGTTATGTAAAAGTCAAACTGTAGAGACTAGATCAGTGGTTCTCAACCTTCCTAATGCCGCGACCCTTCAATACAGTTCCTCATGTTGTGGTGACCCCCAACCATAAAATTATTTTCATTGCTACTTCATAACTGTAATTTTGCTACTGTTATGAATCTTAATGTAAATATCTGATATGCAGGATGTATTTCCATTGTTAAAAATTGAACATAATTAAAGCACAGTGATTAATCACAAAACAATATGTAATTATATATGTGTTTTCCAATGGTCTTAGGTGACCCCTGTGAAAGGGTCGTTCAACCCTCAAAGGGGTCGCGACCCACAGGTTGAGAAACGCTGAACTAGATGTTTATTTCCATATGGCTAATATATTTGCTAGAGCATGCCCACTAAGTAACTTATATCTGTATCTTTGAGGTGTAGAAAAAAGTTACATGTAGCACTTGACTATTTTTGATGCAAGCACTCTCAGATAAAGGTCCAACCTCTAGCCTTTAAGGTCGTTCCCATTCCTACATCAGTAATGTAGCCTAATAGAAGCCTAATACATTTAGTTAAGCCAACTGGACTGGTTGGTTTTGCTTAGTCCTTCCAGCAGCAAGATTCTGTAATTGTATACATTATACCACTGTTCTTAAAAAAGGTGTCTTCTGATTAAGGATGTTGATTACTTTTTCCTTTGAATGCCCAAAGTTTTAAGTTTAGAGTTCAAGTTTCAGCTGTTACTAGATGCCATGGGGCCTTTAGTGAGACCTTGTCCAGCCTGGCCTCTATGTCCTCTAACTGTGAAAAATGAGACTCTCAGTCCTTAAATCCTCTTACAATAATTTCAAAATAAGTAAGTACATAAGAGTTACAGAGAGATTTTCTAACAGTTGAGAACAAAAGAGGAGTGGATAAGTAAAATAAATATATTATGATTTATTTTCCCATATTGAAAATACAATTTCAATTGTAACTATGGAGTGCAAAAATGTTATAAGATCAACTCTATTCTTTCCTCCTGCTTCCACTACCAGAAATTCATGACCTTAACTGAAAGGCAATGACCATGTCCAAAAAATAAAGGCAAGGAGCAGAGCTGATCAGTTTTGACGTAACAATTCAGACAGCCACAATAACCCTACTCCAAGTCCACCAAAATAAAATGATGCAATTTCTCACTGAAGATTATATCATGGGTATGGGAAGGACAGTGTTAAGTGGAAGGTTACCCCAACTCTCCTCTCTAAGTAAGTGCATTCCATGTGTAGACATTGAGTCTAAAGGTAAAAGAAAATCAGGATCATAGCAAAGTCCACAGCTATCATTACAAGAGAAATTCAACTGGAAATGTGTTCATTTGACTTGCAAAAATTACAAAATGCAAAACATAATTTAATATACTTCATAACTTCATATTAAATGGTTAATTCCACTTCTGCTATTGCTAAGAATGTATTCAGCATATTTCTCATGGTCTCTAAAGTCCTATAAAATCTTTCCAATTTAAGATATTAATTTTTAAGTGGTGAACCAAAAAGGCCATTGTTAGGAAATAAATTCTTCATTGAAGCATAAGAAAATAATGTTTTCTTTAGTACAAAACTTTGTACAAGCAGCCCAAGTGTTCATCAGTAGATGAGTGGGTAAAAAAGCTGTGGTACATTTATACAATGGAATACTACTGGACTGTAAAAAATAAGGAAATCTTACCCTTTGCAACAATATGCATGGACCCAGAGAGTATTATGGTAAGTGAAATAAGCCAATGAAAGAGACACAAGTGCAATATGATCCCACTTATATGTGGACTCTAATGAATAAATAAACTAATAAACAAAATAGAAACAGATTCATAGATACAGAGAACAGACTGATAGCTATTAGAGGGGGTATGGGGCTGGGTGGAAAAGGTGAAGGGATTAAGCAAAAAAAAAAAAAAAGATACTCATAGACACAGACAACAGTATGGTGATTACCACAGAGAAAGGGTTGTGGGGGGATGTAGAAGAGGGTGAAGGAGGGATAAATGGTGTTTGAAAGAGACTTGACTTGAGGTAGTAAACACAGAACAATATACAAATAATGTGTTATGGAAGACACCTGTTTTGTGAAGATTTGGTTGTCAAAGAAAAGAATCTTGGATCACCATATACCTCAGAGTAATTTTATATCGTCTTTGTTGAATTCCTCTTAATGATCCATGTAATCAATGAATCTTATCAATCAACCTTAAAAATTTCTCTCAAAAGCAGCCATAATTCAAATTGCTGGCATTTCTGGCCTAGAATATTTTCATAGCTTGCTCAGTTTTCTTTCTGTCTTAAACCTTGCCAGCCCTATCATGTCTATTACTCCCTTCCCCCAACTCTCCTGCCAATCCCCCAACAACATGATTTTTCTAAAAAATCAGCTGCCTTACATCATTAAAAGGCTCTGCATCACCTAGAGCTGATACCAAGACTTCAATCTTTCCAATCTCCCCCTTTAGCTCCCCAAACACAGCTGGTTCTTTTCTGTCTCATGAATCTCAGGAGTCATCAGGCCCATTTACAACCTGATGTGGGTTTAACATCTTTATCAAGAAAACTTCCAATCACACTTCAAGAGCTAGCACACAAGTCACTACCTCCTTAAAAACGCCTTTTATTTTTTGTGTCCATATTCCCCTACTTAAGCTACTTATGGTCTGGGAAGATCAGAAATGCCTTCCCATACAGCAGCTAGAAATTGAGACCAGGACTCTCACCCTGAGTGGGGCCTCACTAATTTCTTCATCATCTCAATTTACCAAAACAGAGCATAGTGCCTGGCACACAATGGGTGCTAAATAAAGTTTACTGAATGAATAAATGAATGAAGTTAATGGGTAAGAGAAAATATGGGGTTTTATAGGTATTCTCATCTAATGGATCTACCCAACAATGTATATAATAAAACTTTATGTTGAAAACAACAATTCATAGTATCAAATTCAATGTCAACAACTCAAAATGTTACACATTTTTACATTTGTCCTTTGGCCAAATGTTGCACTTAAATATTAAATATGCAACAAGACCATTTTCATTTTTAAATCACTTTATTTTTCAATTATAGTTTATATACAATATTAGTTTCAGGTGATGAAACATCATATTACCTTCTAAGTGATTTATTATAGGTATATTGTGGATTCAGACCAAACTCTGTGATGTGGGTCCTTTTTATCCATCAGTCTTCTCTGGAAAAGCATGCTAGATCTTCCCATCTTCCCAAGGATATGAATGCTACATTTACTCCAGTGAATAGAGTAGATATACAGAAAGACAGTTTGGAAGCCTCAGCACACAGGTGAGATCACTTGATGAGGCCCCACTTGATGAGGTTGAAATTGTGGTCTGCATTTCTAGCAGGTGCCTGAGAGGGCATTTCTGGATGTCCTAGAAAAAGCCAACTTTCCAGTTAATTTGCACTAAGATCTAGATTCTATATGAATAGGATATGCTAATAAGGAGATGAAGGTCAAAAGGCATGTTTGCTCTAAAGCCAGGGCCATTTCCTTAACCAGTTTCAGAAGTCATTATCACATTATAGTCTACTAGAGGCCTGGTGCACAAATTCAGGAATGGGTGGGGTCCCTAGGCCTGGACAGTGATCGAGGCCATCAGGGAGCCTGCTGGCAGGGGGGAGGGACTGCTTGAGATTGGCTGGCCGTTCCCCCCCCCTGCATCGGGGCCAATCAGGTGGGCTAGCCAGTGAGGGGGAGGGGTGGCGGGAAGTTGGCTGGCCACGGGAGGTTGGCTGTGGGAGTGCACTGACCACGAAGGGGCAGCTCCTGAATTCAGCATCTGCCCCCGGTGGTCAGTGTGCATCATAGCAACTGGTTGTTCGGTCATAACAGTCACTTAGGCTTTTATATGTATAGATATGAATAGTGACCCCTAAGACTGTACAAGATGGCAGCTACTTCTCCCACCATCGACCTATTTAATGAAATTGCAACATAGTTGTAACAATCTTCTATGCACATACTTTAAACAGTGAGTCATCATGGCATTCTTATATAATAGGAAGCATGGCACTTGAAACTCCAACAACTTCCCAGGTTTTATGTAGTCCATTTCATCTGGCTAAGATACAACCTCCTTTTTTCAATCATCCCATTATTTTAGTTTTTGGAGCCTTATTTATTTATTTATTTATTTTTTAAAATATATTTTATTGATTTTTTACAGAGAGGAAGGGAGAGAGATAGAGAGTTAGAAACATCGATGAGAGAGAAACATCGATCAGCTGCCTCCTGCACATCTCCCACTGGGGATATGCCCGCAACCAAGGTACATGCCCTTGACCGGAATCGAACCCGGGAGCCTTCAGTCCGCAGGCTGACGCTCTATCCACTGAGCCAAACCAGTTTCGGCAGGAGCTTTATTTAAACCTAATTTTATCTTTTAATCCTTAACAAAATAGATTCTTTCTCCTATAACTCCTTTATTCTGAGTCTCCCAGAACCTAGGTATTGCCAGGGAAGCTGGACAAAAAATTTGCTATTATTTTCTAGCCTTCACCTCCCAGGAATCCACTAGCATTATAAGGGCCTACAGAAAGACACATGGACACTGGCACATGCATATGTACACACATATACACAAACATCCATACATATCAGCTATGAAGAGCCTACAGGAGCTGCCACAGACCATCAGACCTTTCACCCAATGTAACCCAACTTCTCAGGCTGTGCAAGAGGACTTGCTATTTCTAGAATCTTAGAAATCCTTACCGCCCCTAAACTCAAGTCAAATATATACTTTAGTCTTTCTAATCCATAAAGGATTCCAGAATTTGGACTAGGTTCTTCTTCTCCCTAGAAAAATTACAGGACTGGCTTTCTTTTAGTGGTTTTCTCTGAGGTCATCTCTTTGCATCCTGTGATTCTGAGTCCAAGCCTGGACATGCAAATTGTTCTCTGCCCCGGTTGCTCAGATACTCCAATTCTAAGAACACAAAAGATGAAATGACCTTCACCTAATGAGTCACTGAAAAAAAAAAATAGACACCACTGAATAGAAATGTGGTTTTTGGTGTTGAAGAGTTATTTCTAATTATGGGCAAGTAAATCTTATTGACCTGTGTGTAGGGTTGAGGGAGTCTCTATTCCACTGGCTAATTCTTCCTGTACTGCAGACACCTCTCCTGACTCTAGGATTCTACTCTCTAAAAATCACTGGACTAACTTTCCTCCTCTCTCTACTTAAGACCATCTTCCTATTGATAATAGGAATGGCAGGCCAAATGTTTTTGCTGTCTGAAGCTTTGTATATCTCTAGCACAGGGGCCCGCACACTAAGTTTTCCAAGTCAAATCCAGAACACTGCCTATATTTGAATGGCTTACAGGCTAAAAATGTTTTTTACAATGTAAGTTATTAAGAAGAAATAAAAAATGTTTTTGACACGTGGAAACATGACATTTGAGTTTTACTATTCACATATAAAGTTTTATTGGCACACAGCCATGCTGATTATTAATGAATTGTCTATGGCAGCATTTAGTACTTTCCACAAACTGTATGGTCCACCAAACAGGAAATATTTGTTTTAGATAAAATGTTTAACCACCTAAGCATTGGCAAATTATGTTTTCTCTATTATTTAGTTGGAAAGAAAATTTATTCTTACTATGCTAAAAGATTTGTAATCAGTTTTGTACAATTGTACTTAAACAGTCTGTCCATAATATTTACCTTTCACATAGGTACAGAAAAAATTAAAGAGCATTAAAGAGAATTAGGCTCAGAACCATTGTGGACTAAACCTGAGAGTTCTAAGATGGGGAAGCCACCTCCCTCCTATAGAGTAGCTTGGGGTTTTCACAATGAACACAGACTGGTCTCTCAGTCTGGGATGTATAAAGTATAATCCCTCTTGTAGTAGGTTAAATAGTGCCCTTCCAAATTCATCTCCTCATAACCTCACAATATGAACTTATGTGTAAAGATTATCATTGCATATATAATTAGAGAAGGCCCTGATGTCCTTATAAGAAGAGGAGAAGGCATAGGGAAATATACAAAGGAGAAGGACATGGGAAGACAAGAACAGAAAGTAGAGCAATGCTGCTACAAGCACAGAAACACCTGGGGCCACCAGAATACATGAAGAGACAACAAAAGATTCTCCCCTGGAGTGCCTGGAGGGAGCTCAGCCCCACTGACATTATTTTGGATTTCTAGCCTCCATAACTATGAGAGAATACATTTCTATTGTTTTGTGCCACCCGGTTTATAATACTTTATTATAGTATCTATAGAAAAAGAATTTATCTCCAGTTTCCAGAGTCATGTCAATTTTTCAAAAATCTTTATAGCTATTTAGCTCATTTTTTTTCACAGTAATTCTCTGAGGAGAAGTATATGGATTATCTGAATTCTTTTGCTGATGTACAGGGAGACTCAAAACTTTAATATCTCTGAATAAAAGCCAGGGATCCTGCCTGATCCTTGTGAAATACCCTTGCAATTTGGTCATCTGTAGTTTATAAAATTAATCTACTTGGCGGGGTCAAACATTTGAGAGAAGTCTTACTCCTTCTATAGCAGTTATTTCCACGCCTAATTTTTAGTAAGCTCTCATTCACATCGAAGGTTTATCTTGAGGATGGTTGTACTTCAGTCACAGAAATTCAGATTTTAGTTATGCTGTCTGAGAATTCTGCTAAAATCATCTTACCAAACAGACAAAAACTCAGAAACTTTATGAACCAAGAAAAGGTCCTCTAACAAGTTGTGTCATATGTTACTCATTTAGGAATATTGCAAAAACACTACTTCTCACCATATTTTTAAATGAAAAACACATGGCTGTAACCTGTAATACCACCAGAAAAATTGCTCTTTTGGTATGTTTGGCCCCAGACTTTTGAAATATGAACCCAGCAAGGGAATTTAAACTTAAGCTGGATTCAGCTCATTATTCTCTTGCCCCTTATGTGCCTGTAGAGAAGCTACATTTACAAAATTAACCCATTTATATACAGTACCACACTTAACACCAAATACCATTGTGGAGATAGCACAAAATACCTGGGTTCTAGTCCCAGCACAGCCACATGCTGGCTGTGTGACATTAGGCAAGTTCCATTTAGTCTTTCTGAGACAATATTTCAACATTTGTGAAGAGGAAATGATAATCCAGGACCCTGTAAAATCAGGTCAAAATAAGATAGCTGGGGGCAGGGGGAAGTGGAGAGATGCTAAGCAAGTAGTATAAAGTTTCAGTTATGCAGGATGAATAAATTCTGGAGAACTAATATGCAGCACTGTGACTGTATTTAACAATACTATAGTATACACTTAAAATTTGCTAAAAGAGTATATTTAAGTGTTGTTAGCACACATACAAAATATGGTAGCTATAGTGGTGATAGATATGTTAATTAGTTTGGTTGTGGAGATTATATCCCAATGTTTATGTATTTCAAAACATCAAGTTGTATGCCTTAAACCTACACGATTGTTATTTGTCAATTATACCTCAGGGCAAGATAATGTATGTGAAACCACATGTAAACTATAAAATATAAAGGTGATAAGTTTTTGTTACTGTTACATATTACAAACTCCATTTGGTAAACAAAGCATAACAGTTTTTTTAAAAGATACTTAAGTAAACATTATTTGCTTTCACATAAATTTCAAAAAAACTGAAGAGACTTACAACAGCCATAAAACTACTACAACTCCTCCCTAAAGCCCTTTGCATTCACTATTTGGGTTGAATCAATATCGTTATCTACGTGTCAATTTTTCTTATTCTTTAATGCAGAATTGTGTGCAGTATGTTTTTATGACCAGCTCAAAATGTACTAAGCTAATCGATATAATTCAGAGATATAAGACGACGATTTGAAACACACTTAACAAAAGCTTATCACTTTACTGCATACTGAATCTGTCAAAATATTTTCCTGAAAGTAATATGAAAATAGAAATTCTCCCTCTTTTCATTATGTTTCGTAGGTGTTGACAAAAGGATTAGGAGGCTATTTCCTGAGTTCACAGCTTGGTATTTTCCAATGAAATGCTGTATATATTTATCTTCTTTTTAAAATGAGTTCAAATATAATAATACTCTAGGTTAAATTGGTATTCAATCACAAAAGATTATCTAATTCTAGCTTTCCCATATTTACCTAGTCTTAAAACTTTCCCAACTGCTCTAAAGAGTTGTAGCCAGAGGTATACAGGGTGGGCTCACATCATTTAACATTCTTCTAATGTCCATACTCCTGGTGGAGTATGAGAGAGGGAAGCAGTGGCTGAAGTTACTTTACAATGTGGGTTTGGGCTTAATTACAAAGGAGAAGCACGCACTCAGAGATTTACAGCTGGAAGAAAGCTCACTGATGAGCTAGTCTAAATTCCCTTTGTAAAAGGAAGTCTAGATGAAATTTCTCTCAAGTCCACAAAGCAAGTCCTGGCCAGAAGTGGACTTCAGATCTCAGTAGTCATCATCCAAAATATGCTTTGTAATTAATACACAACATGTTCCCTCACATAAGAATTTACTTTAAGCTATTTCATAAAGCAGTGAAGTAACAACTGAAATCACAGTAATTGAAAGGATTTTAAGAAAAGACTATGAGCAACTATATGCCAACAAGCTGTACAAATGGGGATGAAATGGAGAAATTTCTAGAAAAATATAATCTTCCAAAACTAAATCAGGAAGAATCAGAAATTCTGAATAGACTGATAACAATTGAGGAAAGTAAAGCAGTAATATAAAAATAAATAAAAATAAACAAGCAAACAAACAAACAAAAACTTCCAGGAAACAAAAGCCCTGGTCCGCAGGGCTTCATGGGAGAGTTTAACTAAACATTCTAAGAATTAACACCCATCCTCCTCAAACTATTCCAAAAAATCCAAGAGGAAATAATTCTTCCAAGCTGTTTTCATGAGGCCAGCATTATCCTAATTTCAAAACCAGAGAAAGACACTACAAAGAAAGATAATTATAGGTCAATATCATTGATGAACATAGATACTAAAATCCTCAACAAAATATTAACAGATCGGATCCAGAAATATATTAAAAAGATCACACAATATGACCAATTTAGAGTTATTTTAGGGATGCAAGGCTGGTACAATATTCAAAAATCAATGAACATGATACATCACATAAAAAATTGAAAGATAAAATCACACGATCATATCAATAAATGCAGAAAAAGAATTTGACAAAATCCAACACCATTTTTTTAAATATATTTTATTGATTTTTTACAGGGAGAAAGGGAGAGGGATAGAGAGTTAGAAACATCAATGAGAGAGAAACATCAATCAGCCGCCTCCTTCACACCTCCCACTGGGAATGTGCCCGCAACCAAGGTACATGCCCTTGACCGGAACCGAACCTGGGACCCTTGAGTCCGCAGGCTGATGCTCTATCCACTGAGCCAAGCTGGTCAGGGCCCAACGCCATTTTTGATAAAAACTCTCAGTAAACTGGGAATGAGAGATCACGCCTCAACATAATAAAGGACATATATGACAAATACTAAAGCCAACATCATAGTAAATGGGCATAAACTAAAAACATTTCCCCTAAAAACAGGAACAAGACAGGGATGACCACTTTCACCACTCTCATTCAACATAGTATTGGAATTCCTAGCCACAGTGATTAGACAAGAAAAAATAAATAAAAGGGAGCCAAATTGGAAAGGAGAAAGTAAAACTCATTATTCGCAGATGTCATGATATAATACTTAGAAAACCCTAAAGACTCCACCAAAAATTACCAAATTTAATAAGTGAGTTCAGCAATGTAACAGGATACAAAATTAAAACCCAGAAATCGATGGCATTTTTATACACAAATAATGAACTCTCAGAAAGAGAAACTAAGCAAGTAATCAAATTTACAACAGCACCAAAAAATTAAGATACTTAGGAGTAAACTTACTCTACGAGGTAAAAGACTTATACTCAGAAAACTACAGGATGTTGGAAAAAAGATAGAGGAAGATATAAACAAGTGGAAGAATATATCATGCTCATGGAGTGGTAGAATTAACATCATTAAAATGTCCATACTATCCAAAGCAATCTATAGATTCAATGCAATCCCTATTAAATTACCAACAGCATATTTCACAGATCTAGAACAAATATTCCAAAAATTTATATGGAACTAAAAGAAAAAAAAAAGCAAATAGCTGCAGCAATCTTAAGAAAGAACAAAGTTAGAGGGATCACTATACCAGATCTCAAATTATACTACAAAGCCACCATAGTCAAAACAGCCTGGTACTGGCACAAGAACAGGCATATATATCAATGGAACAGAACAGAGGCCCCAAAAAGTGACCCAAGCCATTATCCTCAATTAATATCTGACAAAGGAGGCAAGAGCATACAGTGCAGTAAAGACAGTCTCTTCAATAAATAGTGTTGGGGAAATTGGACACATACATGCAACAAAATGGAACTAGACCACCAACTTACACCATACACAAGAATACACTCAAAATGAATAAAGACTTAAATGTAAGTTGTGAAACAATAAAAATCCTAGAAGAAACCACAGATAGTAAAAACTCATACATCTCTCGTAGCAATATGTTTGTGGATACATCTCTTAGGGCAAAAAAAAATTTAAGGAGAAAATAAACAAATGGTACAACATCAAAATAAAAAGCTTCTGCACAGCAAAAGAAACACTCAACATAATTAAATGGGAGCCCACTGTATGGAAGAACATATTTGGCAATGATACATCTGATAAAGGGTTAATTTCCAAAGTATACAGGGAACTCATACAACTTAACAAAAGAATGATAAACAATCCAATTAAAAAATGGGCAAAGGACCTAAACAGACAATTCTCCAAAGCTGACATACAGAAGGCCAAGAGACATATGAAAAAATGGTCAAACTTACTAATCACCTGAAATCTGAGATTACTAATCATGCAAATCAAAATGACAATGAGGTACCACCTCACACCTGTCAGCATGGCTATCATCAACAAATCAACAACTGACATGTATTAGTGAGGAAGTGGAGAAAAGGAAACCTTAGTACATTGCTGGTGGGAATGCAGACTGGTGCAGCCACTGTGGAAAACAGTATAAAGTTTTCTCAAAAAATTAAATATAGAACTGCCATTTGACCCAGTGATCCCACTTTAGGAATATATTCTAAGAGACCCAAAACACCAATAAGGAATAATGTATGCACCCCTATGTTCATAGAAGAAACCACAGATAGTAAAAACTATTTACAACAGCTAAGTACAATTTACAATAGCTAAGATCTGGAAACAGTCCAAGTGCCCATTAGTAAATGAGTGGATAAAAAAGCTGTAGTACATTTACACCATGGAATATTATGCAGCAGTGAAAAAGAAGGATCTCTTACCCTTTGAGGCAGCATGGAAGGACCTGGAAAGTACTATGCTAAGTGAAATAAGCCACTCAGAGAAATATAAGTATCACATGATCTCACTCATATATGGAATCTAATGAACAAAATAAACTGATGAACAAAATAGATCCAGAGTCATAGAAGCATGGAACAAATTGTCAAATCTCTGAGGGAAGTTGGGTGTGGGTGGGTGGGAAGAGATCAACCAAAGAGCTTGTATGCATATATGCATAACCCATGGACACAGACAATAGGGTGGTGGAGGCCTGATGTGGGAGATGGTAGCAGGCTATAAGAAGTCAATAGGAGAAAAAAAGGAGACTTATGTAATACTTTCAACAACAAATAAATAATATTAAAGAAAAAATAAAAATCACAGAACACAAAGACAGTTGCACTTAAACCAAATAGTCTAATTCATTTTAAAAAATTGAATGTTGAAATAGCCGACATTGTTACAGGATGCTGATAGCTAGAATCATTTACCTGCAGCCTTGAAAAGAAAAGAAACACACACACATACCCACACGCAAAAGAACAGGACTTAAGGAAATAAGAAGGAAGCTAAAAGCAGGGACATTTGGATAATCTTTACTACACCAAAGTTGAGATCTAGTACTGAATTTTACTAGTGCTAATGAGAAAACAAAGTGAGAGGAAGTATTGAAGGATAGGAAACCCCAAGGATGGAGAGCATTAGAACAACCATGTCAGCACTATTTTACAAAGAGCCTTTGGAAAACAGGTTCAGGAAAAGCTGATGCCTAAAAACAAAGAAACAAGATGTGCTTTCTTGTAAGGGAGTAGAGAACACAGCGGTTCAAAAAATATTGCTAGATAACAATTTGTTTGAGATTTCTCAAGTCACCATCCATGAAGCCATTGAGAAAGTGACGTTTCAAGTTCAGCATCACAATCTGGCTGCCAGATTGCCTGTACAGTCAAGACACTTTTAACAGTCTGGCTTTGTAGTCTTTTTGGACTTTGCCTCTACACACATAAAGTTGCAGACAAACTGGCCAGTCCTCAGAATATGCCTTGCATGTTCTCACCTCCCATTTTTGTAGCTTCCATTCTTTCCACCCATTAGTAATATGCACACAAATGAATTGCCCTCCAGCTCACTTTCACCTACTGTAATTCCACCCAGTTTTCAAGGTCAAATTCAAAATCTCTCACATTCATTCTCTGTAAAACCTTCTAGGGTGACCCCTATGCATCATGTCTAGTGAAATAACCCTATAATTATGAAAATGGTTTCATCCATACCTCTCCAAGACACTTTTCCTAATCACCAAATTGTGGCAACCTTATTTGTATCTCCTATACCTCAGACCTCACCATCACAAAGAATTCAAGACTCCCTGCTCTACCTGTATTACTAACTGCCTCTTTCAAATTCTCTGTTGGCCCCATACAGCTCAAGGGTACACCAAAGATAGGGAGAAAATTAAGAAGTGTGTTAAAGTAAATCAATTTTAGTTATGAATGAGACCAAGGAGTTGGATGAGCTAGTAACACACACACACACACACACACACACACACACACACACACAAACACACACACAAACAAAGTGACAAAGGTGATGGACTGGAGAATACAAAACTTTCTGGATCCCACACTTTTATGGAATAAATGCTAAGGTCAAGGTCTTTTTTGGTGCCCTGGAACTATGAAGACTTTCAGAGGCATCACCATTAATTTCTAATGGGATGGGAATTAGACAAGTTATAGCCTTAGACTGGATACTATTTTTTCCATAAGAATGAACAAAAAAACTTGTGATATACATCAAGTGAAAAATGCTTAGAATGGGTTGCACACAATAGCTGGATGTCCTTCTATTCTTTAAATCAGCTGCCATTATGGTTTCTGTGTGCCCAACTGGGCATATCCAGAACACAAATGGTACCTTTTTATCATTCTCTGCAGTTCTCACCAAAGGGATCTGAGATTCCCATCTACTTCATAATAAATAAATCCAATGACACTCACAGTGTTCACTGTATGGTATATAAAACAAAACAAGCACAGGCACAAACATGTGAGCAATAACTTTTTAGCCAGTTGACAAAACTAGTCACTAAAATAAGCTAAAGTCAAATCACATAATTTTTATCAGTTCCATTAAACTTTTCTAAGAGACTCCTAGTTTTGAGGCAACTGTAGCCTCAGATAGTCTTAGGTCACACCAAGAGCTGCTTGTAAAGCAAATGAACCTTTATGGTGATGACACTCCACACATTAGTATTGTACTTATAAAAGCTATTGATTTAGGATGGAGACACTTAATACATGTCATTGATCATTTCACTTGTATGAATTATTTACTTCTCAAACAATACTAATAACAAATTGCACCAAAATGCAAAGCTATCAAAACCAGAATATTCTTAGCCTAATGACAAAATAAACAAAAAAAATCTGTAATAAAATCATGTATAAACCTGCATTTATTAACAAATTAATTTCCTAATAAAGCACCATCTGCAAGCAACCCTCAGTTTCCACTAGCTATATAAAAAGGTCTTTTACTGTTTTTAGATGTAGTTCCCAGAAAATTCTTCTAAGGCCAACTGTAGAACCCATCAGTCTATTTTTGGTTGCCTGGAATGTTAATAAATTCTGTAACATTAAGTTTTTACAAAAACAAATAATGTTTGCTTGTTTTTTTAAAATAGCATGCTTCAATAGAAAAACTGACCTTTTGAAATAAAGTTAGGTTTCTAGCATCCTTAGTATCAATACAGAAATTCTAAGAAGCAAAGAAATGTCTCAATGATAGCCTATAATTAAAATTTCTCCACTATACATACAAGCATAGACACATAAACAAACATGGGTGCACACACATGCACATTTAATTTTATATGATCTCCCAGTTCACAAATATAATGACATTTGCTTTTTGTATATCTTAGAATATGTGTTTCCTAGTCATTTACTACCTACTACCCCAAAACGTATTTCATTAGTACACATGTCAGCCTCCTGTCACTAGAGCGAGGGTATGAGTTGGGAATGCTCAAAGAAATGTGATTACTCTATGGACAAGCTTTTTTAGTAATAAAGTAATGCTACCACTCATCAAAGATGGCTGCTTTGACTAGGTACCCAGAACCCAATGCCTGTAACTCTTGGTGCCAAGGACTGGGACTGAATTCTAAAGTTAAGTGCTTTTGAAAAGTTCAACCAGATATAATAGGTTGACTTTCCAGACTTGGTTAGAGTTTTAGCCACATAAATTCCATTAGGTTCAAAGCTTTATAATGTTCTACCCTGTCTGTAGTTATACTAATGTTTTTTCTACACATTTCTGAGCTCTATGTTAGACTTTCTAACCTCTCACTTCTTTCCTTCTATTTTTGGTTTTCACATTACCCTTAGAGTCTGATTATTCTCCTGACTTTAGGTCACTAAGATTCGCTCTACCACTCTTTTAAATCCTTCCTTGAAACCTATATTTTAAAATAAGTACTTCACTGATCTTTATGATGACTGTATTGCACCTGGTCCATTTTGATACAAGGCTCTACCAAAGTCTGTTTGTACCTTTCCTCACCAAAGGCTGCATGCAGTGCACATAGATTGCTTATTAGATCATCATCTCCAGAGTTGATGATAGCTCAGAATCTCTTTGGAAATGTAACTCTCAATAGTGTGCCAGAGCATTGAGCAAAAACATGAAGTAATTTCTGAATCTGGGTCAATCATACTGTAAATATATGACAGAGGATTACAACAGAGCAGATCTCACTGAAACTGTGACCTGTCACTCCACTAATCAGGTATGGGCACAGGCTGACAGACCTCTTGATGGGCCAGTGCTATTTGGAGACCAGTTCTGAATGATGGCACCACCATGTAAGGAGGGAACAATAGCAGACACCAGGACAAGAACAGGACAAAAATTACATTCCTGTCTCCCATTATACCCCTTTTTCAAAGCAGGTTTCTTTTGGGTTTATAAGTATTACAATCCTGTAATAAGCCATCCAGTGGAAATTGGGATTCAGGTTTCCAAATGACTCTGCAGAAGTAGAGTAGAATAAGACACAGGAAGACAATGCACAATGAAAGAAATAAAATTGAAGATGGCTTTTCTAGCAATTGTTTATCTTTGTTAATGTTATTTGATTAACATAGCTTAGTAAATGTAATCAAGTAACCATTTTTGAAATTCATTCATTCAACAAATATTTATTGAGTATCTACTATGTGCCAGGCATTTGCTAGGCACTTAAGATACAGAAAAGAATGAGACATTTCTTGCTCTCAGGGAGCTCACAGTCTAGTGGCCGAGACAGACATAAACAAGTAACTACAATACAATGAAAAAAGTGCCCGTCAGAGTGTATACAAGATGCTAGAGGAGTCCAGAAGAAGCAGTTTGTAATTAAGCCTGGTGAAAGTGACAACTGAGTATATGTGAAGGAGAAGCAGGTCTTCACCAGGAAGACAAGGGAGAGTAGGGAAATACATTGTATGCTGAAGGGGCAGTAGGCACAAAAATAAGGAAATGTGATAAAGCATGATATGGTGGGAAACCACATGTAGTTCCATATGGCTGGGATTTCATCTGTGTATGAAGAAGTGTTGACATATAAGTCAGAAAGGGAGTATGAAATCAGAGAATGAAGAGCTTTGAATGCAGAATTAAGAAATCTGGACTTTTTCCTGAAAGTGATGAGAAGACATTGAAGAATCCAAAATAAGGAGTGACATGACAAGATCTGCCCATTAAATCAGTCTGTATGGAGGATGGTTTGTAAGAAAGGTGAGACTAGAGGGAGGGAGACATGGTAGGAGGGGCTATCACAACATTCCAGGTGAGAGATGATCATGGGCACTTCAAAAACAATGAGGGTGAAGAGGTCACAGATTAGGGAGATATTTAGGAGGAAGCTTGACAAGACTTGATGAGTTATAATACAAAAAGCACAACTTCCTCAGAGATGAAACAATATTAAAAACATGCATTCAGAAAATACAACCAACAGCCCCTTCCTTTGTATTCCCATAATCCTCTGAAATCACAGCATCTGCTGAGTATGAATAGAGGAAGAAAAGCCAGAGGACACATATGGTCAGATTTCTCTAATTCAGACAGCACTAAATTAGAATCTGCAACAATACAGATTGTCTGTCACTCCTATTAAGAATTTCAAACTACCTTCTTCCTCCATATATTTTCAAGATTCTAGTCAACAGTAACAATCTAAAAGCAGTGGCATCTTACAGTCAAGCATTTGAGGTATAGTAGGCAGCAGCTTATATGGTGGTATCTAAGGGGCACCCAATATGTGTTGCCCACCCAGGGGCCACAAGGCATAATATGCAGTCATTACAATTCATTCCTTTAGGAGAGGCTTTGGTCCCTCGGAACTTCTCTTTTACAAGGCAATTCCTGAGATGGGTAGAGCATTTAGTCATTCTAAACCCAGTGGAATTCTGGTTGAGTATAATGCCTTTGGATTTCATGGAAGGGCTCAAGGTAGTGACACAAAAGGGAAGGTTGAGGAATATAGAAGATAACACAGATCTTACCAATAAATAGCCCTGCAAGCACTTGAGAAGCTAAGATTCTTCATGGTCATTTTTGTTTGTTTTTGTTAATCCTCACCCGAAGATATGTTTTCCATTGATTTTTAGACAGAGTGGAAGGGAGGAGGGGAGACAGAGTGAAACATTGATGCGAGAGAGACACATTGATCGGTTGCCACCTGCACACACCCAGACGGGAGCCAGGGATCAAGCCTATAACTGAGGTATGTGCCTTTGACCAGAATGAACTCAGGACCCTTCAGTCCATGGACTGACGCTCCAACCACTGAGAAAAACCAGTAAGGGCAAGAAGCTAAAATTCTTAAAGAATGCCTTCCACATCAGGATCCAGCAAACCACACCTGTACATTCAATACCTCAAGGAACTTTTTGTGTTTTGTTTATGATATTGGCTAGTCATGGCCTATAGCGACTCAAACTTTTCATGGGCCTCATGGCCAATTAAAATCTCCAGTGTTATTAAATTTGTACATAATATTGAAAATATATTGTCTGAAACTACTTTATAACTCCAACCTTTCATTCACTCAGACTGACCTTGTCTTTTGTCATTCCAAATTATGGAGATATTACTGAATTTGCAGAGTGTTAATCAGTCAAGTCACAAGTGATAGAAGATCAAGACTCAGTTTCTGACCTTGAAGAGTCATACTTATGGCGTGAGAAGGTAAATAAGAGCTGCTTGTGAATACTTTATAGCAGTAAACCAAAAAAAAAAAAAAAGGAACAAAACAAAACTTTAAAATTACTTACTTCACTTGTTTGGAGAATTGTGAACTTTGGCAGTTTAGTCTTTGAACTGGCTGTACTTGGTTTTCCATCCAAGAGGGATCCAAATGACAGATTCCCAAAACTGTTCTCAAATTCAATAGAAGGTTTCAGTGTTGGAGATATGTCTTGTGTCTGGTCCTGGCCATCCATAGGTCTCACATATGCAGTTGGTTTTTGCTGCCCCATGCTTGTTTTGCAGTAAAGCCCTGGTGGGAAGTTTTGAACTGAAAGGCCACTGCTAGGAGCCAATAAAGAGGAGGCAAGTAGGGGAGACCCAGGTACTTGCACTGTAAATTCAGATGCTTCTGGTGAGTTAGATTGAAAGATTTCTTTGAATGTATCACCTCCACTGGACTTGAGATAACTGCCTTCCTTTGCTGATGGGTTTGATCCTTCAAGTGTTCCAACTTGAGGCTGTTCAGCTGGGTAAACAAAGTAGTCTTCCAGTCTAGCTTGGGGCTGATCCTGTGTAGATGGCTGCATCTTATTTGGCTGACTGCTGGCCTGGCTAGCCGGTACAATGCTAGTGTTATGACTATCTCGTGGCCAGTCGGGTTTTGATTTCTTGTTGCTGTGTATTAGAGTTGAATTCAGTATCACAACAGAAGGTGGAGGCATTGGTCCAGAGGGGTGAGTGTTATCCTGATAAGGAGGGATCATTCGGTTCTTTTGTTCTGGGAAAAAGCTTGGTTCATTTTTGTTGATGGGAGTCTGGGGCACAGAATTCTTTGGGACTCCCACTAGGTGATTCTGATTAGAATGGTTAGTTAGCAAATCCTTCATTTCATCATAGTTTCCCAGCGTGTTCTGGACTCTGTTGGCAAGTGCATCACCTTTGTTTGTCTAAAATAACAAAAAGATGGGGGTGGGAGGAGAAAGAATGAATAGGTTTGTGTTTCCTAATGTTAATGTTTCAAACAGATGTTCTAAGTAGACTAACATATAAGGTTCTCTAAAATTTTCAGGCTGCTATTCATACTTTTCATGTGCTATATAAGAAAAAAATCAGTAACGATATTGAAATAGTCTCTTGGAATGAGCTGTGTGATTAACATTTGTATACTCCCTGGCCTAACCTTAAATATTCTTACTGGGAAAAAGTTTTAAATTATGTTACTTATGAATTTTATTAGCAAAATACCTTACTTTAGATCAGTTGAGCTGAACTCTTACATTCTGCATTGTGATCAACAATTTCTACTTACTGATCATTGGAATTATAAAGGATTATTTAAATTATATTGTTCTTGACATGTCACCCCTTTCCACTACATTATACAATGAAAAAGGCTTAGCCCACTAGATAAGGAAGAAGTCAGTTAAAGTATCCTATCATGGCTACCTTCAGTTTAGAAAAAGCATGGGATTTAACAATATCTAATTGAGCTGACTTATAACTAAAGTAAATCTAATTCCTTTCCATCAAAGAACTATAAATTACTGGTGTCTGCCTACATGTTCTGGGGGAATGGTATTTACATATTGATGATTCATACTCATTTACTTTGAAATGGCGCAACTGTTTATCAACAGTAACTCAAGCTCTCCTGTGTCTTAGGTGAGTTAGAAAAAAAAATATTCAAGAATTTAAACTGTTACTTGAGTAAATCAAAACACAGTCAGATTTTCAAAGTGATGTTGGCAACTGAATCATTCAATGGACAACCAACATACCAGCTATACCATCCCCTGTAGGTTATACTAATCTTATTTAAGTGGTGTGATTGCTTTTAAAATATTTAAGTTTCTGAGTATTTTTTTTTAATATAGAAAGCATAGCCTTCATAACTAAAAATAGTAGAGAGCTGTATACTGGGAAATGACTGATGAAAACTCAGCTTTTCAATTTTGAAAGTGACTTTTTATTATTATTTTTACCTAGTAAATATGTTATCAAAATAAGCTGTTGAATTCAGAAGGGCAAAGTACTTCTTTGTGCCTAGACTTTACTATTCTGGCCCAAGATGTTGCAATGAAACAAGACTACTGGCATCCATGGAGGCATGTGGCAGCAGGGCCATTAGATGGATGGAGAAGACACTCACCCTATGTAATGTTTACATCCCAGGATCCATAGGCTTGCTCTTCATGCACAGAAGGGTATGACAACCTCCCACTGGTTCAACCTCCACTTAAGCTAGATGTTTAACATTTAAGATTTCTCACACACCCTTAACATGGCCCAGTTTTCTGTTGCACACAGAGAGTGCGCTTATCTAACTTTGTTATCTCAGTCTAAACCTAGGCTGTATGGTTGTGTGCTATTCTCTGTATGTGAAGATGGAAGAGTGTGAAAATGAATGGAGAGTGAAGTGCCAAAAATGAATGAAATCACCCAGGGAAAGAAAATGTAGAAAGATAAGATCGATCTAAGGAGTGAACCCTGGAAAAAATCAACTTTTAAGAGATTGGGAAAAGAAGAGAAGCCAGAAAAAGATACCAAGAAGAAACAACCAGAAAGGGATTCAAACTGGAAACCTTGGCTTCGTTATTAGCATGATCGCCATATACTGTATATAGTATTCAACTCATACCCTATGTTAAATCACAGAAGACACTTTCAAAGAAATAAGGGCAGTTTGGAAAATACGGTTTCAAAGATAAATACAAAATATTCTAAATATAGGCTAAGATAGATCTGTGGCGGATGGAGAATTTTAGAAAAAGATATATATCATTTTAGGTTTCTTATCCTCAAAAACATCTTATATTGCATTACATGCAACCTTGGTGCTGAAATAGTGCTTAAACAATTAATATTTCATATAATTCTCAGCTGAAAAATTTCTCTATTTTCAGAAGTATATTTGAAAGGCATATTTAATAGATAAAGACAAGTAAAAATCACTTTTATTCCCTAAAGGGCCTAGGTTTATCAATTTTAATGGAAGAAATTACTTTTCAGCTAAGGCAAGGATAAACTCTTTGTATACATCTGTCTCCTCTTCAACAGAGTTGCACAATAAGCCATTTGGGCAGCAGCCAAAATGAGTTTCTCTATTCAATCCTTAAATTCAGAACAAAAATATTTCATTGAGCTGAGGGCCCCATAAGAATCTGATGCAAAGCATTGTTCTGGCCCCTCAAACTGTTTATCTCTAAGGTCAAATGACTGCCTAATGAACACTAATACCTGACTATCTTCAAAGATATTACCCAACAAGGGGAAACAGCTATTTAATTTTCATTTTAAATGTCTTCATTTTACACTGTCTCATTCACTGAGTTAGGAAATGCTTCTTTACATTAGGCAAATAAAATTATATAACCTATGAGCTTTTTCTTTTTGCCTTAGCTACCAGGAAGCTCAAAGCTTAATTTATTGAATTTTCATAGAAATTTTACTTTACTTTCATTGCAATTTCATTGAACTTTCATTGAAACAGAGTTCTACAGAATCAGAACCTTGCCCCATGATGTCACAAAAACCACCAAAATCTCTCAAATCCCTAAGAAGTAATTCACTCTATTCGAGCCCAGCTGCATCAGGAGTCCAGAACATAAAACCCATTTGCTCACAAGCAAGTTAATCACATTCCTGTTCCTGTTCAGCAGTAAATAAAAGAAACAGGTTTATCTTTATCTCAATGGAGAGAACCTTAGTTAGGTTTTAATATCTCTTCATTTATGTCTATTACTATAGTGATCTGAGTTTCTGATGCATGCTTAGATTTAATTTTGCATCTCTAGGTTTTAAAATATGCTTGAAATTAGGAGAAGTCCTAAACTGGCCAATGTCTAAAACTGTATCTACATGAATAAAGTTAGAGGAAAATTGAAACTTCTCTAAATACATATAGAAAATCAAACTCCTACTATATAGACTATACTATAGTTATAATTTCTTTTCCTGCACAAAAGTGTAAGCTTTTAAAAGTCAACTACTTTTTATTTAATTTTATACCTTCAAGACTTAGCAACATGTATGATGCATATTTGGCACTCAATAAATTGTTGATGAATTGAACAGAATAAAATTATAATTTATACCTTGCCTATGCTAAAATAAAGAATTTTGAGTAAAAGTTACATAAATAGAAAAAGTAAAAGTGAAGCTAAGTTTGTTACTGTGATTGAACATTAAGTTGAAAACCAAGCTTCTTGGTAGCTAAAGCAATAAGGAAAAGCTCATAGCTTATAAAATTAAAAAAGGAAGGATACCCTAATTCATTAAATGAAATAAATGACTACCAGATACTAAAATATGAAAATAAATTCTCATTGGTTTGATTGCAAGAAACTTTGAACAATAAAATAGTTTTTCAGTACTAATTTTACAGAAAATGTAAAGATGTCTTCACATGGCTTTTCCTTATGATGACTTAAGAGCAAGAGCATTGAATTAAAATCTAACTCAGGGAAGAAATGTCTGCATGTGGAGTTACAGGGTTAGGCTAATAGCTCCAAGTATTATGCTTTCCTGTGCACTACTGATATAGGAATGGAGCAAATCCAAAGGAATAGAGGGTGTAACCTCCCTTAGACTAGCTTCCTCACAGAGGAATTGTCTCAGTGGGACTTGTGACTGGAACTGCATAGCAGACAGTTCAAGACAGTTCACTGGTGACGCTTTCTGTGTTGCTGATTGAAGGAAGATCCATGTGTTTTGCATAACAGACATGTTGTGATTACAGACATGGTAATTCTTAACATGCATAGTGGTAAATTGAAAATACTCATGAGACAGATTTAGGCAAAGAGTACACACAGGCACATAGTCTCAGAAGCCCATCCTATCTAATAAAAGAGAAACATGGTAATTGGTGTACGACCGCTACCCTTCCCATTGGCTAATCAGGGCGATATGCAAATTAACTGTCAGCCAAGATGGTGGCTGGCAGCCAGGCAGCTTGAAACTAAGATGAGGCTTGCTTGCTTCAGTGACGGAGGACTCCAACGTTCCCCACCTGCCACTGCAGGCCTCTGAGCTGCAAGCAACTATGTAACAAACATAGAAGCTAAACAAAACCCCAGAAACCTGCCTGGCTTCAGCCAGCAGGATCGCAACATTGTAAGCAAAGGCCAGAAACCTACTTTCAGCAGCTTAGGCCTAAGAGCTGGAGCCAAGCCTCAAAGCTAAAGCTGGCCCAGAATAAAAAAAAAAAAAAAAGAAAGAAAAAAAGGAGCGGTTGGGAGCTTCAGTCACCCCCAGCCTGAAAACAGCCCTCAGCTCCTCACCCAGACTGGCCAGGCACCCCAGTGGGGACCCCCACCCTGAAGGGTGTGTGACCAGCTGCAAACAGCCATCATCCCCTCACCCAGGCTGGCCAGGCACCCCAGTGGGGACCCCCACCCTGAAGGATGTGTGACCAGCTGCAAACAGCCATCATCCCCTCACCCAGGCTGACCAGGCATCCCAGTGGGGACCCCCACCCTGATCCAGGACACCCTTCAGGGCAAACCAGCCGGCACCCACCTATGCACCAGGCCTCTATCCTATATAGTAAAAGGGTAATATGCCTCCCAGCACCGAGATCAGCGGAGCCGCGAGGCCTCCCGGCACCAGGATCAGCGTGACAGGGGGCAGCGCCCAAACCCCCTGATCGCCCTGAGGCTCTGTGTGTGACAGGGTGCAGCACCCCAACCCCCCCCCCCACGGACCCTGCTCTGTGTATGATGGGGTAGAGCCATAACCTCCCCATCGGCCCTGCCCTGAGTGTGAGAGTGGCGGCACCCCAACCCCCTGATTGGCCCTGCTCTGTGGGTGATAGAGGGTGGCACCCCAATTCCCTGATGGGCCCTGCTCTGTGAGTGACAGGGGGAAATGCCCCAACCCCCTGATTGGCCCTGCTCTGTGAGTGACAGGGGGAAATGCCCCAACCCCCTGATAGGCCCTGCTCTGTGAGTGACAGGGGGAAATGCTCCAACCCCCTGATCGGCCCTGCTCTGTGCGTTACAGGGTACAGAGCCCCAACCCCCTGATTGGCCCTGCTCTGTGCATGACAGGGGGTGGCGCCACAACCTCCCCATCGACCCTGCCTTGAGTGTGACAGGGGATGGTGCCCCAACGCCCCCAATCGGCCCTACCCTGAGCGTGACTGAGGGTGGCATCACAACCTCCCAATCTGCCCTGCTCTGTGCATGACAGGGGGCAGTACCCCAACTCCCCAGTCGGCCCTGCTCTGAGCCCGACCAGGGGCTGCGCCTAGGGATTGGGCCTGCCATCTGCCACCCAGGAGCAGGCCCAAGCCAGCAGGTCGTTATCTCCCGAGGGGTCCCAGACTGCGAGAGGGCACAGGCCGGCCGGGCTGAGGGGCCCCCCTCCCCCCCCCCCAGTGCACAAATTTTTGTGCACCGGGCCTCTAGTCATTCAATAATCTCCAATAATTATCAGTAAAGTCTAAGTGGCCAGATTCAACTCTCTGCCTTCTCACCATCATAAATTTCTTAGGATGACTATATGATAGAAAACTTAATGGGGTCTGCAATATATTTATGTACACCTACACAATGCACTCTCATTATACACCACAGCAACATCTAATTCACACTAAAGGTTTTTTTCACCCTCTAGAGTCTTAGCAATCCTATTAAGGAACAAAGTATTCCAGGAAGTCTTGATTGAACATTATCAAAATGGAAAAAATGAAATCCAGTCATTTCAATCAATTGTAGGCTTCTTTAAATTTTTGCCAATTTTTTTATTTCCTGTTCTAGAAAATCGGTTGATTCCTTAAAGGTAACCTTTACAGCCATTATTTTCTGAGTAATCACAATTTCTCCATCATCAAGAAAATGCTTTTTCTAAGTATTTTCAGGCATAAATTACATGCCTGGTTTGTGGCTCATGACTAACAGCTCTCCTTCATTTAAGCTTTTTGCCTCTCATTACTTCAAGAAATGCAAAGTTGTCTCAGTTTGCTTCTAAGGCTATCTTCAAATCCAGTAGCATGATTTCATTGCAGGACTAATGTGCTAGAAGGTAATTACATTATAGTATTTATTTATTTATTTATTTATTATTAGTTGAGGTATTACAAATGTGATATAGTATTTATTTTTAATATAAGTAATTATATAACTTAAGTTTTGAGGTTCATTTCTTCTTTTACTTCATTGTAGCTAATGTATGTGATTTAGTGATTTATTTTATATAATTCTAATATTTCACAGTTAATCTATCCAAACTGTAAGTTACTATTTCTTTCTTTAATTATAATAATGATAATACTTTGAATTTGTACAGCACTTTACAGATTTCAAGGCAAGGTTTCCTGGGTATTTGACTTGATCTTTACAATAACCATGTGATTCAGCATAGCAGATCTGGTTTCAATCTAGCTTGTAACTGCCCCAACATAAACAGCTGTAGATAAGCCACTTAACCTCTCTGTGCCTCAGTGTCCTTATTCCTCATTCTTGTTGAGCTATGAAAAGCTATAAATGTCAGTTGTAGTAGTTGTTGTTGTTGTTGCTGTTATCAGGTATTATTTTTATTATCAGGTATTATTATTCACTTCAGAGAGAAGGAAACTATGGGTTAGAGAAATGAAATTTCTTCCCCAAAGTCACACAGGAGGTAAGCTTATCAGGTCTTCTGTCTTCCTGTCAGAGGATATCAACAGCTTCCTGCTACAGATACAGAATCACATAGAACTGGGCCTAGATTTACCAGTTATATGGATATTAAGCTGCAGAGAAGCAACCTCACCTCTCTGAGTCTCAAATTCCTCATGGGAAACATGAGGAAAATGCCTATGCTAGTTATTGTAAGGACTAAACAAGCACATATATAAAGCTGCAGCACAGTGTCTGGCATAGACTAGGCACTTGGTACATGCTAGTTCCTCATCCCTCCTAATATTCCCACAATAGACATATAACATTTTTTCAATCACTTTTAAAGACAGCCCTTTCTATAGCATAGCACAAACTAACTCAAATTTGAAATGTGTAAGCAACAAAAGCAACCATGCAGAGAGGTTACCCACCAACCAAATGTTGGAGTAGTCAACATACTTTCCATTCTGGGAGTGGTAGAGGTAAAATAAGGAAAGGAAGGAAATCAGCCAGGAACATTAGAAATCACCATTTCTTCCTTCTGGCCATTCATTGACTAGTTTGTTACCATTGATAATGTTGGACAAGTGATCAAACTATAATTTAGAATTTAGGATGGCAAAAAGTTTCCTGAAAGTCCTGATCCACCACCAGGAATTTTGATTTTTTAATTTGATAAGCATTCCAACCACAAACCCAAGGAAAAGATGTTGCATGCCTTCATCCCTACCAATGGCATGTCAAGCTATTTCAAGGGTTTCCACACAAGTCCAGATATGGGGAGATTTTGGAGGTACACATCAAGCACAATAGTATCACAATATGGGGAGAAGGAGAGGTCTACTGTCCAGTGATCACCCAGAGAACCCTGAACATAGACATAGCACAAAATAGCAGCTGATCATCAAAGTAATAGTGAAAGAAAGAGAGTTACTAATTTATCAATTGTTAACATATTTCTTTCTTTCACAGTCTTTACCCAAGAAAAAAGGCTCTTCCTCATCAAGAAGGATAAAGGCAACAAGCTACTAGTCACATAATAAGCCTTGCCCTGCACTAGACTAATGTTCCCATTAGTAGGTAAATACCATCTCTTGTTAACAAGGAGTGTTATGTAGATGTGCATTTATATTTTTGAGTAGGCAGTTAAAAAATCTTTTGTCAGCATTGTCAGATGCTTTCAAAAGACATCTGTCTTGATATGTCTAGCACACATCTGGTAGAGACACATCTAGCACCTAGAACTGGTGCTAGACATATCAAGACAGATGGCTTTTGAAAGCGTCTGACAATGTTGACAAAAGATTTTTTAACTGCCTACTCAAAAATATAAATGCACATCTACATAACACTCCTTGTTAACAAGAGATGGTATTTACCTTAAAGGTATATGACCACTAATTGAGCAGGATTGAAAATATAATGTGGGGGAATGAAGGATGCTATATCTCATAATAGTGTTAAGTATGGAGTAAATATTGAATGTTAATGATGCATCCTCTGAATAAAGCTCATTTTTCTAATCCATCAAAATATAATATATGAAACTCATCTGGCTATTCATTTTTCTTAATATTGGCATCTATCATCCTTTGACTTCACTTCCACTCTCTGGAAAAAATGGAAATCACAACTTCTTGCCCTGCCCCCAATCTTTCCTTCACTCTCTTGCTTTGTTCTCTTTGTAATATTCCATTGCCATCTTCCTTCTCATGGCTCATCACTTTTCACATGTTCTTGATTTTGTATTTTATCATTACCTCTTCCTAATATTCCATTGCCATTTACTTTCTCATGGCTCATCACTCTTCACATGTTCTTGATTTTGTATGTTCTCATTACCTCTGGGATCTTGCTCTACTTACCCCATTTCTCCCTCCTATACCTTCTTCACCCTTTCCTTATCCATTGTCATTGCTTCCTTCCCATCAATCTCTAAAAATGTTCAAGTTTATTTCACTTTTAGAAAGCTTCCTTCCATATTTCTCCCCCTTGCAATTTAATTTGCTTCCTTTCTTCCCCCCTCAATACAAAAACTTTCTGCAAGATCAAATCTACATTAACTTCCTCTCTTCCTTTATGTTACTACATCCCATTTACTCTCAAAACCCTTAGAGTTTGGCTTCCCACAATGACCACCAACATTAACAAATAAAACTACTCTTCCTAAGGTCACTAATTATCACTTAACTGCCAAATCCAACAGCCACTTTCCAGTCCCGACCTTTCCTGACCTCTCTGATATCTGTAACTAGCAAATCCCTCCTCCATAAGCCCTTTATTGTGGGAAACTGTTTATTGCCTTCACTATCTGATAAGCATAGACAGAGAGCTCCCCAAAACCCCCCGAAGGCTGGGTGCCTTTGAAGCCCTCCCAAAGGTCGGAGCTAGGCGCCACCTCTGTTTGTCCAGACAGTGGTAGCTGAAACTACTCCCCCATTTATTATTATGTAAATCCTTGCTGATGGGCTAGTCTGCTTGTTACTAGGGTGTCACCTGCCTAAGGGCTATGCTATGGGTGCATCCCAGATCAATAAAAGCTTGGTGAGGCCTGAGCATGGAGGAAGTCCTTTGGGACTTGCCGCCTGGTCCCCCAATATTGCAAAATTATCTCGTGTCTTTTTCTCTCATTTGTTGTGCAGCTCCTCTTTCAGATGCCGAACCCTACTCCACGCAGGTCGTGGAAGGAGTCTCACTCAACATCTGGTGCCCAACGGGTAATCTGGAAGTGCAGGTCTCGCTGGAGCAAGAAAAGGAAGTTTTCACCGAAAAGGTGTGGAAAACTCACCGAAAAGAGGTGAGGGGAAGTCTACCGCACGCAATGCCCAGGATCAACTACAGAAGCCCGGGTCTGTAAGTACACTGGGAACGTTTTCTTAACCAGGCTAACAAAAGGGGCAGGATTTGGCTTTAAAAAAGTAGATTTGGCTTTAAAAAGGTATATTTGGCTTTTAAAAACTAAGAAACTTTATTATAGACTTTTGATTTGCATGTTTAAAGTATTAAAATTTTAGAAGGTAATCTTTTACAGTTTTTGCATGTTATTATAGAACATAACCCTTGGTTTCTTGAAAAAGGTACATTAGATCTTAAAAGTTTGCCAAAAAGTTAATCAGAACTTGCCAAAAATTGTTTCCCCTTGTGGAACACGGCATTTCATTTCCTAGAGGTTTTAGGAGAGGTCAAAGAGGATAAATTTCCTCCCCTTGCACCCTCCGCTCCTTAAGAGAAACAGAAAGAAAAGAAAAAATGGGAGGAATGGCCTTCATGGCTCCCTCCACCTCCATGTCCTAATCCTGATATGTTTACTTTGCCGTTAATAGAATCACCTATGCAAAAAGGCCAACTTATAAAGAAATTGGAATATTAAAAGGTACTTTTTAAAATCAGGCTGAAAAAAGAGTGCCATGGTCATCTTAATGTGGTTTCTTGTCCAAATTAAATCTTAATTTGTATTTGGAATCTAAAATCTGTAATAAGAAATGAAACCCTGCTGCCGAGTCCACCTCTGGTGTGGAGAGATTCAAAGGTGGCAGGAAAAGGAAGAGTTATAAGCTCTCCCACAATGAGATTACTTAATGTTTTATTTAAAAATTACCGGAGAACATGTTTGGAACACCAAACTTTGGCTAAGATAACCTTGGGTGCTAGCCATGACTTTAGAAAGCGAAATAGGGAAAAATTTAAAATGTTTTCTATTAAGCATGACTTTGGGAAAAATACGCCATCTGAGTCATTTGCTGAAACTTCCCCCAAAAGCAGGATGTGGGGAAAGGGAAGAAGGAGTACATGGCGATCCAGTGTGGATGCCCCCTCCCCAAGTATTCTAAAATTAAAGTCCTTCTTGTAATTGAAAAGCTTTTACAAATTTATAAATGCATCTGGGATTTCTGTGCACATGTAAAGGGAAAAGGCCAGTTTAAAAACGAGTGCGCATAGTTTTGAGCTGAACTTGACCTTTTGCTGTGTACAGAATAAAAACCCAAGACTGTTTTGGCCTTAAAAATGGCGGAGATGAACCAGAGAAAGAAATGCAGACAGGTTTCCCAAGGCGATTTAAAGTAGCTCTTCTGTAATTTCCCGCCCTGAGGCAAGTACCACCAGGAAGTTGATAGTCAAGTTTACATGAGAATAGCTATGGTTTTGCTTCTTGACTTCCCCAGCAGGAAAATTGTGACCATTTTGAAATTAAGCAGCTATGCCAGGCTTATTGGCTGGAAACTTAAAACTTTTAAGTTCAAATCATCTAAAAGTATTGAGATTTATAATACTGAAATGTTGATCTGAGTATGCCTAGTATGAAGTCTAGAAGATAGAAGTTAATCTATTAATTGAAAATGCCTCATATTTTATTTGAAATGTATCCTTAAATGTAAAAGTATTGATTTGAAAAATGCTAAGTATTTAATTTGTTACTAAGATTTAAAGCTCGGAAAGTTTAAAGTGCAAATTGAATCAGGAAAAATTAATTAAATATCTAATGTATAACTTGTTTTTGAAAAAATAAAATGTGTTTTCTCTTAAATGATTAGGAATTCAAAATATGTTACTTCTTGGTCTTATTTTAAAAAGAGGATTAATTTTGTAATCTCAACTGAAAATTTTAATACAAAAACCAGTTTAAATTTGATTGATATTCTTTAAGATAATTATAAAAGGTATAAACAGCTAATGGGATTTCTGCTTGTCTACAATATAATGTTGGCCATCTACCTTTTAAGGGTTTTGGTTTGCTCTGTCAAAGAACAATGTAGACAGCCACCACTTTGAGCTGCTGACTTGGCAGCCGCAATGTTGGCCGCATGGCATGCTGCGCCCCTGGGGGCCGCCATCTTGGAACAGCAAAGGCTCCTCCCTCTGACTTAGCCAATCACAAAAGGAATGTCTGCTCACTGAGGCAGGATGGGATTTCAGGGGTGGAGTTTTAAGGCGGAGTTTTGCTGCGGAAATGCGGATGAGGCAGAAAGTGTGCTTGCCTCTCAGATTTATTTAATACTATTTTTAAGAAGATATTTTTAATGCTTAATAAATTAGCAATCATGGTCTTAATATAATTTCAGTGGTATGATAGACCAATGTTTTAAGCAGTTGGCTTTATAAGGGCCGACAATAAAGCTCATATTTCTTAAAAGGCTTGCAGATACATTTTTAAAAGATATCTTAAATTCTCAGTAGAACCGCAGTTATACATATATCATAAACAAATTAAGAGTAATTGATTCCATGGTCAAGACTAGATCCTATTATGTTGAGAACTGTTTAAAAAGTGTTGAAAATGTTTTAATTAGATATGTATTTGGAAGTTTTTCCCGAGTGCAATATTTTAAAATATAATATGCTTGGTTGCATAAGGAATTTCTGCCAAATAAAAGAAAGAATTGATTTATTAGTAGCAAAGTCTTTATTTAAACTAGCAATGTCTTTTATTTAAAAGCTCCTCACTGCTGCATTTTAAATTAGGCTGTAGGTGAGGCAGCATCTGCCCCTTGTGAATCAGAAGTTTACTAAATACTAAATTTACTTGCTTTGCTTTTTAAAAAATACTTACTTAAATTTACTAATCTTTGTAAGCAATTGAATCCTAGTAAAGTAAAATTCTTCTAAAAAGTTACTGAAGGCTTCCCATGATCCCTCTGTATATGCAAATAAGCCGAAAGGGAATGCTGTTTAAAAATATTATTTTAAATTTAATAAAAAGGAGAAAATTTTAATATTTTGAAATATCTTCCACTAATATTTACAGGATAATCTAATGATTTGCTGTTAAAATACCAAATCTGAAAATAAGTACAGTCACCATAAATGTTTAATGACTTTGACTTGAAATACATGGCCTTGCGGCACTATTAGTCAACATCCAAGAAGTAACCCTATAGGTTACTTGGTATAAAAAAGAAAGATTTTTCTTTTTTAAGTTAAAGTTCTCCAAGTGTAATCCAGCAGGAGGAAGACAAACCAGACAACCAACAGCCCAGAGACCACCTGGGGCATGGTAAAGTGAAGTATGGTAACAATTAATTCAGGTAAAAACTATAGTTTCATACTGGTCTTAGAAGGCACATTTTTCCTTTACCTGGGAAGGACAGCACAGCTATTCCAAACTCAGAAGGCTCCAGTTAGCGTGTCAACTCAGTGCTCTGGAGACCCAGAACTGTAATTTAGATAGCATGCTGTCTCTGCTTCTGTAAATTGTTTTTTTTTTTTTTTGCTAACTAGGTTCCTCATTCCAAACCTTGAGTTTAAAATTAAGTTGTCTTTGACCTAGAGCATAGAATATTCTTCCATGGTATTATTCTACAAAGTTTTATTAATAATTTTTGATGCTTTACAACAGTATATTGTGCATTTATCCCAAACAAACTTACAAATTAATTCTTGGACATGAAGGGATTTATTCCCTCCTGGGAAGGCACTTAAGCATTCTGTATTGACCTCTCTTGACCTTTTTTTTTGGCCAAAAGGATTCCAGTTGTCTACAGCTGTTATCTGAGCTCTCCGTTCAAGCTGGGATCATGAAAAGCTGGTACCATGGATCTGTCTCTTGCCCAATGGCGTAAGCTGGGCCCTCTCTGGAGAAGAAACCTGGGTCCCCTGTGATCAATGCTGGGCCCCGCCAGCAGGCGAGGGGATCCAAAGGCAGTTGCTGGACATGGAGGCCAGAGGGACATAGGTTAACAAGGAGACAGAACTGAACCTCACATCACCCTACTTGGCCCAGAGATGGTTGGTAGTCAACGACGGGTAAGACTCCACAGGGTGGGGCGACCTAAGACAGACACAGCTGGGGGCCAGTAGGAAAAAACTTGGGGTGCAACAAAGGTGGGGCACAGACCCCTCCCGCATGGTGCACGGGCTTGAACACTCGCTCCTTCTGAGGAAGGTCTCCTGTCCCCATGGCTGCTTCTTGCTTCCCATGCCCAGCCCAGATCAGGAACCAAATAACAGAAGAGATTTGGTCCAGCTGAAATCAGAATCCAGATAAACGGAGGCTTGGCTAACAGACCCTATGTCTAAATCTAGCCTAACAATAGGAATGCTCAGAGCCTTCACAAGGATGTAAAGTGATCCTTTCAATTAATATTTCCAGTGTAAATTAAGATCATTGTTAGAATATTAAATTTGACAGTAAAATAGTTGTCAAGTTTTCAAATTAATTAAATTTGGCTAAACTTGAAATAAGTAATTATTCATATAGTATTAACCAAAATTTTCATTTCATGGTAAAATTGCTTAACATGCAATGAACCTAAAGCAGTCATATTTTTGTGCAGAAAAAATAAAAATTTAAAGTTATCTAGACTGCATTATAAAATTTCCAAGAAGTCTCCTAATTAAATAAAAAAAATAAATAAATAAAAGGGGGATAGTGGAAGAATACCATGTAAGGAAATAGATCCTGTAACTAAATTACATTTAGAGAAAAAATTTTTTCGTTTATAATGCTAATAGTGAGACACCCAGAAAAAACACACATTATGCCAGGGTAAGCCAGGGAAAGATCATGTTAAAGAAAAGACCCCAAGTAAGGTTTTGGTTTTTTTTTTCCTTTAACCTTTGGTCGAGAATATGTTTGTATACTTTCAGCGAACAGCTACAAGACCATGTGGATTCCTGTAACAACGGATCACAGAAAGCCAGCCACAAAGACAGGAGAGACAGTTCAGAGGTGGAGATGGTGGAAGATGCCTTGCCATGCTAGCAGTCAGCAGCTGTGCAGCACTGCAGGGTGCCCAGGAACAGACCAGAAAGGACCGGACCTGCAGTTTCCACCATCTAGAACCAGCATTTCATTGCTGGCATGTACACATGAACTTTTGGACATTGAAACATGGACTCAGAACTTTTGGACATTGAAATTTGGACTTGATTATTTTTTAAAGAAAAAATAAGGGGGAGATGTGGGAAACTGTTTATTGCCTTCACTATCTGATAAGCATAGACAGAGAGCTCCCCGAAACCCCCCGAAGGCTGGGTGCCTTTGAAGCCCTCCCAAAGGTCGGAGCTAGGCGCCACCTCTGTTTGTCCAGACAGTGGTAGCTGAAACTACTCCCCCATTTATTATTATGTAAATCCTTGCTGATGGGCTAGTCTGCTTGTTACTAGGGTGTCACCTGCCTAAGGGCTATGCTATGGGTGCATCCCAGATCAATAAAAGCTTGGTGAGGCCTGAGCACGGAGGAAGTCCTTTGGGACTTGCTGCCTGGTCCCCCAATATTGCAAAATTATCTCGTGTCTTTTTCTCTCATTTGTTGTGCGGCTCCTCTTTCAGATACCGAACCCTACTCCACGCAGGTCGTGGAAGGAGTCTCACTCAACACTTTATTACTTTGGTTCTATTAAATGATTCTCTCCAAGTTCTGTTACTATCTTTCTTATTTTTCACTCCTTTTTAACTTATTTTCCTTGCCTCGGTTTTTACCACCTATAGGGTGTCCCAAAAATGTATACACATACTTTGAATAATTATAAAGGCAGTGTTTATTAAAGCAAATTTCATTTTGAAAATTGAGCTATCAGCTGTTAAAATATGTATATATTCTTGGGGACACTTTGTATTTTACCCCTTAAATGTTACTAGTTCCCAAGATTCTCTATTTGTCCTTTTTACACAGTAATCTTACTCAGTGATAATGTTAATTCTCACAGCTCCTATTGCCACCTACATGATGTCACCTAAATCTCTCTCTTAACAACTTCCTTTAGCTCCATATCCATGTATCCAATATCTACTGGATAACTGTCCCTTAATATTCAAGTGGCATCTCAAACACAAATTACTCAAATCAGAATTATGTTTTTCTCTACATGCACCAACCCTGCTGTCCTTCTGAACAACCTGTTAATAGCACCATCTTCTGAAGTCAAACAGATGGGGAAAAAATCATTCATCTATCAAACTCCCCACGTCCAAACAGATATCCAGTCCATCATTTGAACTTCCTTGCTCTACCTTAAATGCTGCCTGCCATGAACTTTCCTTAGTCAACTACAATAGCTTCCTTATCTGCCTCTAGTTTACCTTCCCATCAACCCATTCTCCAAATTTTCAACATTGTTTTTTAAAATTCTTTGTCCCAGACATGACCTGATTTTAAAACTTGCAATAACTTCTCTTTATGTACAGAACCATGTCCAAACTCCTTCGTATGAGGTACAATGTCTTCACTAATCCTTCTCCTACCTACCTCTCTAGCACTTACCATGAAGTCATTCCCTCATTCATTCATGATTATCTCTGCCACTGGATAAGAAATTCCTTGAAGACAGGGATAATGCCTTATTTCCCTTTGTACACTATTCTAAAACATGACTAGCAAATAATGGGCCTTCAATAAATGCTTGTTAAAGTAATCATATCTCTAAATATACACTTTGAAGGTAGTACAAATTTAAATCAATTGAGATAGAAAAATGTTTTTTAAAAGAATTATACTAACAAATCATAAACTAGTAGTTTAGGTGACTTAAGTTTCTTTGTCAGAATTAACCAAACTTGAAAGACACATGAAGGTCTCAATTAGGAGTTACTTACTTATTTTGAATAAGGCATCAAGAATCTGGTGTTACTAGTCATCAATCCAAATAGCATACATTTTGCTCCAAAGTAGTATTTGTGCCTATGCAGTCCTTATTAAGAACTTTCCTTTTCCAGAATCTCCCCTAAATGGTGCTCTTTTAAAATCACAACTCTTGAAAATACTCTATATTTTTGTTTTAACTCTTACATATCTCTGTTTTATTACAGAAAATTATACTGTTGCTAAATTTCAATAAAAACAAACCAGCTATCATCAATTTAAAAGGGTTCTTTCCCCAACCTCCACTCCAAATAGAAAGTTCAGAGGCAGTCATTGTGAAGTCAGTACTTAGACATAGCAGTATGATCATTATTGGAGTTACATACTAGCCAGAATACCACTAGAAAATCATTCAAGGTTCACTAACCCCTCTGGTTGAGGCACTCTCTCCAAAATCATGATTATTAACAACCAGGACAAATAATTGACTTTTACCTTTCTCCCAGAACAGTGATTTTCAAAGACCACTCAAACCAGTGAACAGCTACTAACAACCTAAAATGGAAAAAGAAAGCAGTGGCCTTGCAATGGATGACATTTATTGGGAGAAGAAATAGGCATATCCACTGACAGTCTTCAGGGACTGCCTTTCTGATAATCAAAGTGGGAGAATGTGTCAAGGGGGCCTTCCTTGCTGTAGGAGGTGTTGGGCAGTAAAGATCTCTTTGGAGACAGGCAGTCTCACAATCTCTTTCAAAGTTACTATGCTTACCAAAGAAGATGGAACCTGTCTCAGAAGACTTCCTTATAAATTTGCAATTGCCCCAAATACAGTATATGTATATACTTCATTTGTAAAATATATTCTCCTGGAAATCATTTGGGTGCTTTAAAAATAGATTAAATGTTGATTAAATGTGTTAAAAAACAAGACAAGCAATCATTTTCCATAAAGATAAATTACATACATATTCAGCTACCTTGTAGGGCTCCCCAAAAAGATCAAAGCCTGAAGAAAAGAGATCATCTTCTTGCTGGACTTCTTGATTCCTCCGTTCCCATTCCCTTTTTTTAAGTGCACTACGGTCTTGTTCATAGTGACTAATAGAAAAAGACAAAAGCAGAAATTGGTTAATTAGTCATTTAACTCTCCCTTGTTATCACTAAGGGAAAAAAAAAATACAAGTCAAGACTACCAAACTGATAATACATAGAGAGCAGAGAATATTTTTTTTTCCTCACATTACCTTTAAGATCCTGACCAGTTATTCAGAATACAGAAGAAAACAGAAACTCACTTATTAGAAATTATATTTATGACCACATAAGCATGGTAGAATCCTTGTCCCTTACCCTTGCTTGATTACAACAGGCAATTATAAACTTCTCAAAAATCACTACTCTGTGTAGAAATGTACTGAAGGTTACATTGTGTTGTGAACTGCCTAGGGCTCAGAATTCACAGATGTCACAAAACCCTAAGTGAAATAAATTAACAAATACATTATTGCAGATAAACTGGAATTCTATCCTGAACCCATAGCCACAGTTATCCTGTTGTAAAGAAATCACAGGAGAACCTAAACACATTTTTTGGAAGTCCATAACAAACCAAATCAATCAATCCCAGTCCTCGTTGTTGTTGTCTAACCATAGTTTGCATTTTGAATGACTGAAAGCCTTTTGGGGAAACTTTTCACAAAGAAAGGGGTCTGGCTTGCACAACAAACTTCTAACAATGAAAAAAATGTGTCAAAAGCCTTGAACAGCTAACACACAAATGTTTTATGAATACATGTAATTCTGTGAAGTTCATCACATTTCAAGCTTTTCCATTGGAGGGTCAGTAGAAAAGCTTCCAGACAATATCTAAGATATATTCTGGGCCCTTTGATTTTATAGGCTGCAATGCTTCCTTATTAAAAACAAAACAAAACACTATTTTTTTCATCATGCAAGGCTGTGAATAGCTAATCTAATAAAATAGAAACATGCAAATTGACCGTACCTTCACTATGCCCCAAACCACGCCCACCAGCCAATCAAAGCGACTACATGAAAATTAACCCAACCAAGATGGCAGCCGGCAGCCACGGAGCTGGAGCAAGCAGGAGGCTTGTTGCCCCGGCAATGGAGGAAGCCAAGCTTCCCGCCTGCCCTGGCCGGCTGTGGCCTCTGCTCAAGGCAACAAAGTTTCAATTATAGAAGATAAATTAATCCCAGATACCTACTTCCAGCCAGCCTCCACTGGGAGTTTGGGTGGCTTGGGGTTGTGGCGAGCCTGCAAAGAGCCATCAGCCCCTCACCCAGGTTGGCCACACCCTCATGGGATGAGGGTCCCCTCTGGGGGGCTTGGCCAGCCTGCAAACAGCCATCAGCCCCTCACCCAGACTGGCCAGGCACCCCAGCAGGACCTCCCACCCTGAAGGAGGTGTGGCCAGCCAGAAAACGGCCCTCAGCCCCTCACCCATGCTGGCCAGGCACCCCAGCGGGGACCCTAACCCAGAAGGGGCTGTGGCCAGCCTGGAAACAGCCATCAGTGCCTCACCCAGGCTGGCCACACCATCATGGGGTGAGGGTCCTCGCTGGGAGGCTTGGCCAGCTTGCAAACAGCCATCAGCTCCTCACCCAGGCTGGCCAGGCACCCCAACAGGGACCCCCACCCTGAAGGGATTGTGGCCACCCTGCAAATAGCCATCAGCCCCTCACCAGGCTGACCAGGCACCCCAGCAGGACCCCCCTCCCTGAAGGGGTGTGGCCTGCCTGAAAACAGCCCTCAGTCCCTCACCCAGGCTGGCCAGGCACTCCAGAAGGGAACCCCCACCCTGAAGGGGGTGTGGCCAGTCTGAAAACGGCCCTCAGCTCCTCACCCAGGCTGTCCAGACACCCCTGCTGGACCCCCACCATGATCCAGGGCACCCTTCAGGGCAAAGCAGCCAGCCCCCACCCATGCACCAGGCCTTTATCCTATATCAGGGGTGGGCAACCTTTTTGTGAGTGCATGCCAAAACCAGCAAAATCTCTGACTCTAAATTCTTCTGTGTGCCAACCCTAATTTTTTGAGAACATGTTATGCCTACTTGATATCTCTTAAGGTGTGCGTATGTGAAGAACCTTGAAGAAATAACAAAATTCTTTTGAGTTACAAAAACACAGTATATGATGATGAAAAATACATTTATTTTTTAATGTATACATGTACACTGATAGTTCGACAGAAAATTTTATGACTCCGTTTGATATTATCAGTGGGACTTTTGCTGCTGCATCACTGATGACAGATTTTACATCAGGTTTATGTTTTGTGACCTTCAGAGATATGCACGAGCTACTACTTTCATCCGTCAGGCTACTCCTATTATGAGACTTAACAAAATTCATCACTGAGAACAAAGATTCACAAGCATATGTGGATGAAAACATGGAGAATAACGCTGTAGCAAAGTTTTTTAAACAGAAAAAAATTTCTGGAATGGCATTCCAAGTCCTTAATAGTTCATTTTTGACACTTCTCTTTGGTACTCCTGTCTCTAATCGATTTTTTTCAATGTTTTCCAAGTCAACTCTAAGGTCAATAAATTTCTGCTTCCAAATTGAGCTGCTCTGAAATTCAATCAACTGCATTTTAAAGTCAGCCATGTCTATCCATGAAAACATTTGTAAGTTTAGTTCCTCCAGTTTCATGCTGTCTGGAAACCTCATGAATTTTGCTGTCTCTTCCAGTTCTCTGAATTCCACAAATCTTGAGGAGAACTGCTCAATAGTTGACTCAATGATGTTTAAAAACAGCTTTTGAAGGCTTTGACAGTCTGTTCTGTCATCTTTTGGGAGGTCTTTGATGTGCCTCTTGATGTTTGGGAAATATCTAAATCTCTCACCATCCACATCCCTCTTAAAGACTTCCAGTTTCTTTTCAAAAGCCTTTATGTAACCAAACATAACATCAAGTGTCTTGCCAGTTCCTTGTAATTTAACATTTAAGTCATTCAAATGTTCACAAAAATTGTAAATGGAAGATTATAAGAGAGGATTTCGCTTGCCAGCAAAAGTTACTGGTGTGCCATGTTTGGCACGTGTGCCAGGGGTTGCCCACTGCTGTCCTATATAATAAAAGGGTAATATGCAAATTGACCCTAACAGCAGAAAGACTGGGAATGACTGGTCACTATGACACACACTGACCACCAGGGGGCAGACACTCAATGCAGGAACTGCCCCCTGGTGGTCAGTGCACTCCCCTACAGGGGGAGCTCTGCTCAACCACAAGCCAGGCTGATGGCTGCCAGTACAGCGGTGGTGGTGGGAGCCTCTCCCAGCTCCTCAGCAGTGCTAAGGTTGTCTGACTGCAGCTTAGGCCTGCTCCCTGGTGGCAAGTGGACATCCCCCAAGGGCTCCTGGGCTGCCAGAGGGATGTCTGACTGCCAGCTTAGGCCCGATCCCCCCAGGGAGTGGGTCTAAGCCAGCGGGTGGACATCCCCCGAAGGGTCCCAGACTGTGAGAGGGCACAGCCCGGGCTGAGGGACCCCTCTGAGTGCACAAATTTTTGTGCACTGGGCCTTTAGTTAAACTATAATCTTTAAGTCTTACAGTATTGTTTTTTTATTTTGTTCATTGGGTTCCCATTCCCATTCCCCCACCTTCCTGATTTCTGTTGTAAACTTATCCAAAGTGAGTACATATATGCTGGTCAAATTTGAATTATATGCCTAGCATGTACTATATACATGTTGCTTTCCTTACCCATGTCAATATTGCCATGTTACGACTTAATTTGGTAATTGACATACAAATGAACAGCTAATGAAATTACAAGAGATATACTGATATAAAAGTACAATCTACAAGTTTTGAATGCAGTCCCAAACTTAATGTCCATCACTGGTAACCTACTTTGCTTGTGAGTATCATAACTTCAATTTTCAAAATAAGAGCCCAAGAACATGAAATATCTATGGCATGTTAACTAGATTTTGATATACATGGAGACTAAGATGCCTTTCTCCACAGGCATCCTTGAACTGACAAATTCAAAGTGACTTTGCTAGTCTCATCTCCTGGATAAACAACATTTTATTTCTCTATTTTTAAAATAGTGGCAACTTTTATCTGATATTTTCATAATACATTATGTTTTCATAATACAAAGAATGTCAGATACATAAGAGCTCACTGGGTCACTAATGAGTGTGCTCAACAAATGTTATCCCTGTCTGAAAAAACAAAGAACATACAAACCTCTACCCAAAGCCCAGGCTCTACATCTGGGCCCTGCCTGGTCAAGAAAGATGCCAAGTCCAAATACTGGAAGCCAGTCTACATTTACATTTGCTAGACTCATCTCACATTTCCATTCACAAGTCGAGTTCAGAACCCCAAACAGCTGCCATATGTTGCAATTTCTTTGTCTTAGAGGTTGATGTGGAATCAACCAGGCATAGTAACATCTTCAGTCCATGAAATGTGGTACATGAGATTTAACCTCAGCACCATACATTGGCTGTGAGTAACCCAATTTGTCAAAATGTAAGAAAGATATGATGTCAGGGTCGAGGTACAGGGAATAAGTTAAAGCAACATTTAGTCAGGTTGTGAGGAGGGTTTGTTACAAAGGAGGACACAATTTGTTTGTCTTCCATAGCAGGTGATTCTCAACACACAGATAATTACAGATAAGAGCCAAAATCTCTTGCTTCCAAAAATGTGAGCAAGATATCAGTTTTCTAGCTATCTGATCATTCCTTGCACCAATAGCCCACAATGATGGGCCCATAGATCATATTTTATTCTCCCATGAAGAGAACTGAAGTACTTTGGTCTCTTGGCTTTGCAAACTATCTTCTTTCTCCTGAGGCAAAGATATAATAAAAACCCTGAAGAAAAAAAAAAAGGAGAAGAATGGAAACATGCTCAAACTTGCAGGCCTTCAAGTGGCTAACAGTCAAGGAACTTCTGTGCTTCCTATCTGGTGTTGATTTGTTGGAGGCTCTGGATTGCATTTTGCATCAGTTCATTAGCTACCAAATTCCAGATGAAAATATGAATAGCAGATTGATTGTGCGCATGGGTGGTATCTGTTGCAAGGAAACTGCCTGCTTCATTTTTTAACGCATATAACACAGAACAATTAATTCTCATATCTCTGGTGAGAATTATTTAATCTCCATAGAGTTCCAGTGCTCTTGGAAGGCAACCAGATTTCTTCAACTTTTTTCCTTTTTTGCTCAGCATGGCATTATACTGAAAGCTTCACAGGGCAAGGTATAATGAGGAATGAACTACATGAGGCTTTCACAATGTATAGAATTTCACTGATTTCTGATTGAAACCAAAATTGCTAATCTGAAGCACCAGCTAATTAAAACCACAGCTATGTATTTAGCCTCTTGTTATACCTACTTCAGTTTATAATTATGAGGACCTCTTTATGTACTCAATTAAATTTCTTATGATTCAGGCAGGTTGTATTTGAACCTGTAAGTCCATCAGAGGCAACAGGAAAGCATATGCCTGTCTCCTGATGATCTGATGTACCTTTGCACTCCCAGGCTGATTTTCCAAAGAAACAAAAGGCTCCACAGCCCATGAAGAAATTTACAAGCCAGAAATCTGAATTAATCATCATGCTATTTTGTCTAAATAATTCAAATTTATTTACACTGATGAGAACAGGGTGAATTGATCCTAGCAGTATGAAAACCCACTTTCATATTGGTAAGTTGAGCCAATAAACTGAACTCATGGACTGTTCACTCTTAGCATGTTAACATGTCCTTTCAACATTTTTCTCCTAGATATAATAAAATTTATATGGTGATATAAAAACCACTGAACAGTCAAAACTGAATTTATTCCTAATTAACTAAAGGTCTTTGGTTTTTTCTCTCTACAGCTTATTTTTTTTAAATCTCTGCATCACCGACACATGCCTTAGCTGATAGGAAAAGAACAGAAAAAAGCACAAGTTCCTTTTAACTACTGGCATACCTAAGAGATCAGTGTGTTCTGTTTCAGACCACTGCAATAAAGTGAGTGTCACAATAAAGTCAGTTGTAATCTTTTTACTGGTGGAGGGTCTTTCCTTCAATTTGTGAAAGACACAATGTCCATAACGTGCAATAAGAATGAAGTGCAATAAAATGAGATATGTTTGTATTCTGCTACTCCAATGTAATCAGTGATGGTGAGGAGCTTCTCTCTAGAATATGTCTTCTATATTAGCTCTGATTTCGAACACCTGTCTGTTTCCTTGGTCTCCAATAACAGAGAAGCTGCCCTTATTCACAAAGGAGGAAACTAAAGCCCTCCTGAGATGAGAGGATCCGTACCAAACCCTCATCAAGGTAATGGCAAAGGAAGATATGGACCTGTGTCTCTCCCATCTTCAAATTCAAATGATTTCTTCCTATCTCCTTCTTTTCTCAGATACTTCCATATACTTTTCCTTAAATCTGATCTTGTACATAGGTAACTCCCATTTTCATCATTAGAAGCCACTGGTGCATTCACGGTTCAATAAAACCCAGGACGCATCTAGATTCACTGAGATTGAGAAGGTTCAATTAGGCCATCTTCATTGGCTCACAGTATTAGCACATCAAGACTGGCAATGCAGGATAGTCTCTTAGAACAGAGACTGTTGGAGCAGGAAAAAACTAGCAATCATCTAGTTCTGGAACCTAATTTTATAGATGACAATATTACACTGAGAAGGTAACAGGCCTCACAGTAGGTTGTGGCTAAACTAGGAGGCAGGAACCCAGAGCTTCAAATTCCCAAACTGATTCTCTTCCTAATAACCCATGGTTTGTCCCTTCTGCCTCCCAGGTTTCTATTACACTCCAAAATAAATATTTGTCTCATTTGACTCCATTGGTCAACTTTTCTCAGGATTATATTTTATTAGAAATTGCCAATAGGGAAAAAGTTTAGGAATTTAATTTAGACGCAAGTATAGAAAAACCATTAGTTTCCTTGCACCAAAATGTACAGACCATAAAGGGATTTTAAAAATTAACTATCTGTGGGAAGAAGCTAAGTGAGGGATAATAAGAACCAGTTAAAATCCATTTGGTTTGTATATTTCATGAATTTAATAATTGTTGTTTACCTAATTAGGTTATTTTACAAAGCTAGTTGGGGAAACATTATAAAAAAAAAACACTGACATGCTGGAAGATACCCATTGTCTACACCAGTGGTTCTCAACCTTCTGGCCCTTTAAATACAGTCCTCATGTTGTGACCCAACCATAAAATTATTTTCTTTGCTACTTCATAACTGTAATGTTGCTACTGTTATGAATCGTAATGTAAATATCTGATATGCAGGATGGTCTTAGGCGACCACAAAATACCGACTTCTGCGCATGGGCCACGAAGTTTCAATCGCACTGTACGTGCACGCCCGCACATGGTATTCTGTGGAAGAGCCAACTCAAGGGTCCAAAGAGCTGCATGTGGCTTGCGAGCCGCAGTTTGACAACCACTGCCCTAACCTGATAATCTTTTACTGTTTACCAAACTTTACCTTTGATATGTTTGTTTTGCTTTGCTAACGGGAAAATGTGTATTCTAGTAAATAAAAAGCCAATGGGTCCGGGCATTGGGGGAACCTCTCTGCTAGAGAGTAAGGTCTCCACCTGGCTCCACCCATGCCTTCTAAATTTGTATTGCTTGTCTACTGTATCCATTTATGTTCGACCCCTTCTCCAGATCCTGAATCCTTGCTGCAGAAGGTTGCAGCACTGACATATTAAAATGGCAAGTTTGTTTAACCATACTGCTAACTAATAGATTTACTATAGTAATGATGTACATGAAGGTAAATAATTCAATCTTAATTGTCTTCTAATCCAACTAACACTAAAGTACCTTTATTTTGGCTATCTTTGTAAAAACATAAAAAATACATATTTAATACAACCAAAGGACAAACATAAACTATAACTTCCTTCTTGTGGCTCTTCTGAATTTAAGAATGGAAAACTGATGCTCAGCAAAATGTTCCAGCCTATGAAAGCTGCATCCAGGACACCACTCCCACTTCAGTGCTCTTTCAAAAAGTCTGAGATACTTTGACAAAATCTTTTTATGCCAAATATATTTATATGTAGCTTTTTAAAAATATATATCTTTATTGTTAAATGTATTACAGATGTCCCATTCTCCCCCATTGACCCTTTCCTTCCCATTCCTTCCCCCTTCCCGAGCCTTCACCACTCTATTGTCCATGGGTTTTGCATATATACATATAAGTTCCTTGGTTAATCCTTTCCTGCTGCAGCACCCCTCTGAGAATCATCAGTCTGTTGCATGCTTCCATGTCTCTGGATCTATTTTGTTTGTCAGTTTATTTTGTTCTTTACATTTCACATATAAGTGAGGCCAACAACTCTGATCCTGGAGGAGGCAGGGCAAGGCAGACTGGGCTCTGGGCTGCTTTAAGAGGTGGGGCAGGCCACTGGTTAAGGCAGTAGGGTCAAGACAGTGGCACTGGTATTCTGGGGGGTGGGAATGGTTCAGTCATGCTGCTTTTCTATGACCCTCCCATGTGTCAGGGGCATCAGTGGTTGGCCTTTCACGCCTGTCTGTGGCTTAGGGGCATTAGGGCACAGCAACTCCCTACAACCTTCTTGCTAGGAGGACCCTGTGGATTCTCCGAAATTGCGCTCTCTACTCTCAAGCAGAGAGAAGCAATGGCAAAGCAGCACAGGGCAGTGGCCTGCAGTTCCTCCTTTAGGAGCACCTGAACTACCCGCCTGGAGTTCCTGCACTGACCAACAAATGCCCACCCACACTAACACCCATGTATACTCTCCTCACACACACTCACCTACTCACACACTCACCCTTGCTCAGGTCTTTCCTGATGACATGTTGGTCCCCTTCTCCTCTCTCTATATATATCTTTTGTAAATTCTTTTTACTCCAAAAATTTATGCCAAAAATTTATTATTACTGAGGTCTTTCTAATATCCAACTAGGGTAAAGTATATTTCATTATCTATCCTATGAAGACTTTTCTCTATAAATTCAAAAATGATATTTGAGATAGAGGCACCAAATAGGTCAATACATGAACTTAATTCACAAATTAATATTGATATGGGGTTTAAAATAAGTTCTTAATTTAAAATATTTCTAAATGTTACCAACCTTCTATAATCTGGCTCTCAATTTTGGCTGTATATGGGAGTCACCTGGGAAAGATTTTATAAATCCTCATGTCCTGGGTCACATGCCAACATGTCAGACCAACTGCATTGGAATCTCCCAGAGTGGATTCCAGGAATCCAAGATAAAACAACTCTGGTCTTCATACATGATATAACTATCCACATATTTTTTTTATTGGATCCATTTTGGCATACCAAAAATGATGAAGTTAACATGAAGATAAATCAAGAACCAGGCCTTTTTAGAGGACAAATATATTCTATTATGCAGAAATTGGCATTGATGACATATATTGGCACAAATGGCTATTTCACATGGAATAATAACAACAATTGCATTAATAATTTTCTGTTGATTCTTTGCTTCATGCCAGGTGCCATGCTAGTCATTTTATGAGTATTATCTTATTTAATCCTCACAAAAACTCTGATGAGGTACTCTCATCCACCCTTTTCAGATGAGGAAACTGAGTCACATGAGACCCAGAGAGATTAACATGCCCAATGTCACATAATCAGTAAACGGTGTAAACAGAATAGTAGCTGAGACTGCCAGACTCCAGAGGCCCTTCTCTTAGGCAAAAAGAAGATGCTGATATATATATTTTTTAAAGATGTTGGTAGGTAGAAGAGAAAGCACATCCACACATGTAAGCTCTGTTCACACAACAGGCATGGTGCCATTGATCCAGGGATATGTGTATAATCTGAACTCCCAGAAAAATAGCTCAGCTTAGAAGGAATTTTGGGAGCATGTTATAGATCTTCTCAGAACAGCAAGCACAGGTAGACACTCAAATTGATTATCAACAATATTATCTGAGTGCACTAAAATTCCATTTCTATGAAATGCCAATTTTATATAGAATGACCATGATTCTGGCAACTCTAAGGTTCCCATCTGCCTGCAGTAGTCATCAGTATATCAATAATTTTCTAGAAACCTGTAGAAATGTTCTTCAAAAGCAGTTGTTCCAGTGAAATCAAATTATGTTGTCCTTGCATAATGTAAATGTTGGCAAAGAGACAGGGTCCAATATCCCTGACTGTTTGAGAGAGGTGTCTGTCTCCCCAACAAGTATTACTTCCCTCCTCTCCTAGGCAGTTCAGAATGTGTTAGCTATCCTTTTAAAATCATGCATATTTATCTCCTTCAACCTTATAACAAATATCCCCTCTCTCCTCTGTACTGAGTACTCCACTATAAGAAAACTCCATTGCACAATAAATAATAGTATCTAAGCATTCCTGAGAGTTTACTTTCTGCTTTTATAATTTTTCTTAAGTTTAGTCTCTGATTTTCATTTTTATAGAAACTAGTTTAAAAATAACTTTAGTTCTGACCCGTTCATTAAAAAGGAGACTTTGTTTATCATTCCTTCTGGCTCACTGACCCACTTGAAACACAAACCAATGACTTACAATCGCCTCACATTCAATGTGGCCAAACCCAGAAAGCTGCAAAGAACTGCATGACTCAGAAGCTTTCAAAAATACTTCGTGAAGACTAGTATAGGCCTGAAATGGATACAACGAGCCGAGAAAATAAGCCATCAGCCCTGACCAGTTTGGTTTAGTGGATGGAGGATCGGCCTGCAGACTGAAGGGTCCCAGGTTCGATTCTGGTTGGGAGCATGAGCCCAGGTTGCAGGCTCAGTCCCCAGTGAGGGGGAGGGGCGTGTGGGAGGCGGCCAATCCATGATTCTCTCATCACTGATGTTTCTGTCTCTCTCTCCCTCTCCCTTCCTCTCTGAAATCAATAAAAATATATTTTAAAAAAGAAAAAGAAAAGAAGCAATCAGAGCATGAATATAGTAAGTGTATTTATTTATATGTTTATGACATTTGAATTTGTTCAAAAATTAAAACTATATAAAAATAAAGATGATATAAAATGTTCTTGCTTCCACTCATCATAATATACCCTCATCATAATGTTCTCCATTGCCAATCAGTGGTAATAATTTTTATTTTCTTCTTTAATCTTCCAGTGTTACTTCATGCATTTTTCAGTGTCAACTTGAAATTTTCTTGTTTATGATTCCCTCTTTAAAATAATCAGTCAATGCTAATGCAGAGCTCTAAAGCACTGCTAGATCTAAATCTTGATCTACTTCAAGGAAATGTAAGCTTTTCATTATCAGAAATGATTCCATAGATCCACAGAAGAGGAGACGGTAACAGGCTTTGAGTATTAGCGGTGGTTTAAAGGACTTTCTGGTTGATTGTAATTCTGCCTTGTGACAGGCTGCCCAAGGCTTGGCTTGGTCCTCTGCTCCTGATGATTCCTCATCCAGCCCCAATGTACCCTGGTTCCATCCCATGTGCCACATTACAAGCTCCATACCTATTGCTTCTGCAGCTAACCTACGGAGAACAACTCTGTCGTTCAAATTAAGAAGAAACTGCCCAAAGTATTTCCTCTCTATTCCCATTAAATATCAGGAATTCTTTTCTAACTCAAAGCCGTGATATAACTCAGTTTCTCATAAACAACACTTTTAAAAGGTATTTTATTTTCAGTTAGATATAGCAAGACAATTTCAATAACTACTTAATTTAAAAAAATATTTTCTCAGCAGTAATATTCTTAATTACTTTTAAACTTTTAAGAAAATTAATGCCCTTAACAAGCAGTTTATAACTGACAGTTTTTAGCTAGCTCTATTTTCATGTCTCACCAAACCCTTTCATCAGCATGTATTCACTAATTTTTACCCAATTCTACCCCCTAAAGCAGGGGTCCTCAAACTTTTTAAACAGGGGGCCTGTTCACTGTCCCTCAGACTGTTGGAGGGCTGGACTATAGTTTAAAAAAAAACAACTATGAACAAATTCCTATGCACACTGCACATATCTTATTTTGAAGTAAAAAAAACAAAACGGGAACAAACACAATATTTGTATTTGCATGTGGCCCGCGGGCCGTAGTTTGAGGACCCCTGCCCTAAAGGCTTACCTTTTGGGACCCTGACTCTCCATGGCATGCTCACTCCACAGAGCTCTGGCCTGAACATACAACTGGGAGCATGAGATCAAGACTGCAGCATGGAACTGCCAGAAACACTCTGCTTCTCCGCCTGCCTATGCACACTCTCATGACATTAAGCTTGTTTTCTCATGTGTCACATGGACCTATAATTGTGACTTCCTTCTGGGTTACACTTTTCCTTCTTATCTTGACAAGATGCCTGATAAGGTGGCCCCTTTAAGGAGATGAAGGTTGTCCCCTCAAAATTCATATGGTGAAGACCTAATCCCACCCCATACCTCAGAATATGACCTTATTTCAAAATGGTGTCATTGTGGATGTAATCAGATGAGACGAGGTCATATTACAGTAGGGTGGGTCCATAATCCAATATGACTGATGAACTTATAAAAAGGGGAAAATTGAAAAGAGACTCATACAGAGAAAACGCTAAGTGAAGATAAAGGCAGAAATCGGGGCGATGCTGCTGCAAACCAAGGAATGCCAACGATTGACAGTAAACCACTAGAAGCTCAGAGTGAGTATCCTTCCTTCCCTCTTTCCTGCTCTGACTGAGAGAACTGTGAGTGTTAAATGAAACTGTCACCAGAGAGGAATAACACATTTCTGCTTCCCATTTATCTGGAAAAGTGCCAAGCTTAGTGTTCAGCTCTCCATAAAGATTTTTTTGACTGAATGAATGAACAAATGACAGGAAAACATATTTTTCCTGCCCAAGTTCAGTGACAAATGTTGACAAAGATATTAATTAGTATATTAATCAATTTGTCTATTTAATCAACACATATTTACTGGGTGCCCACATCGCATATTTGGTGCTGAGGAAAAAAAAAAAACACAGAGTACATGTCTTCAAGAAATTCACAGCCCAGAAGGAAAGGTAAATCAACTCCAAAATAATCACAGTACAGGGTAATGCATGTTATGAATACAGAAACAAAGTGCTATAGAATATCAGGTTGGCATGGGGTGGGAAGCAAATTAAGGCAGCTGTATTCCAGCTGGACCTTAAGCAATGGAGGAGTTCACATTCTGCACACCAGCTAGTTCAAGTACACACCAAACAAGTGGTACTAAAGATCCCATGGGACAAATATGGACAAGTTATCAAGAGATTTAAGATGCACCCAAATTCAGTCCCTCAGATTATCTGTCCATGTTTGGTCTAAAACACTGTCAGGAAAACAGCAAGGTTTTCTGCTCTTTGGGGAAGCTGGAAAATGAAAGTCTTGTCTTTGCATATACTTTTTTCAAGGGTAAAGCCCTAATTGCACTTGTGATACTGAGAGCAAGAGTCTTACAGAAAGAAATGGATGACTGAGATAAACATGTGAATGGTAAGTGTGTAAAGAATAGATGAGATGGCGAGGAGTCTGCAACTGACTCCTTGACCAGAATCAAACCCAGGACCCTTTGGTCCACAGGCAGACACTCTGTCCACTGAGCCAAACTGGCTAAATGAAATAAGCCAGCCAGAGAAAGATAAATATCACATGATCTCACTCATTTGTGGAATATAATGAACAACATACACTGATGAACAAAAACAGATCCAGAGACAGAGAAGCATCAATCAGACCTTCAAACCTCAGAGGGAAGGTAGGGGAGGGCGGGAGTAAGGGGGAGAGATCAACCAAAGGATTTGTATGCATGCATATAAGCCTAACCAATGGACACAGACACCAGGGTGGGTGAGGGCATGAGTGGGGGGTAGGGGGGGGGAGATGGGGGGATAAGGACACATGTAATACCTTAATCCAGTGGTCAGCAAACTCATTCGTCAACAGAGCCAAATATCAGCAGTACAACGATTGAAATTTCTTTTGAGAGCCAAATTTTTTAAACTTAAACTATATAGGTAGGTACATTGTTATTAACTTAATTAGGGTACTCCTAAGGCCTAGGAAGAGCCACACGCAAGGGGCCAAAGAGCCACATGTGGCTCGCAAGCCGCAGTTTGCGGACCATGGCCTTAATCAATAAAGATAAATAAATAAATAAATAAATAAATAAATAAATAAATAAAACCTAAAAAAAAGGATAGATGAGATTTCAAAAGAAGCATTTATTGTTTCCTGTAATATAGCACATTGTCTCTCAATATGATTAGTTATCAGTCTCAGTTATCCAAAACTGGAATGAAATAAAGCATTTACGCAGCTATGCTTCATTGATGTCAGCTAGGGGAGCATGAAAATCTCCATGAAGGTGGGTAATTGATGTGTAAATCAGAGCTCAATCACTCTGTAATAGAAATGGTCCCACTGAAAATATGTTTTTTGAACACAATCGCATAGCAGCCAGAGGGAGGGAGGGAGGAAAAAGATAGGTTTATTTATTAAAAATGACAATAACTGGCAATTTGTGTAATTTACTCTTCAACAGAGGGTTGCTGTCAAAAGTGCTTGTATGCAAGTTGTGACCAATATATCCAAATAGTTTCCTCCTGTTCTAATAAACTCTCTCTGCTTTATTTAAGTGCTCAGAGACCCTGCTGTGGCTGTTTAAAAAGCAAATTAAAACAATAAGCTCATATTTTGAAACATGATACATGTTAATAACATTAATAATACTAACTTGGTTAACAAAGCTTATTCTAGGTATACTCACAATTGTTATTAAAATCTTCTGTCACTTTGCATTTGTTCTCTGAAGAAGAATGAGTAAAAATGGACATTGTCTTGTAATTTAATGTTTTCATATTTCACATTTTAAATAAAAATTACTTGAACAAATAGCAGTTCTTATTCCTATAATAATTATCATTATTTAAATTGTCATAATAGTGTTTGGTGGCTTTTCTTCTCCACAGTAGGTTTAATAGCCAATATGCTTGCCAGTTAATATGAAAAAGAAAGTGCTAGCTTTTATTTTTTCCAGAGCTTATGAAAAAACTATTTAAGTCAATAGTAGAGGCAGGTTTATCTCAGGAATCTAGTATGGATCCAATGGATTTACCCACAAATGCAAAATCTATTCTTGAGTTTTGTCATAGTGCATACACACACTCCCTTACACACGTAATAAGCATATTACATGTGGCAGCACAGAGCAACAGTATTGGTACAGATGTGGGTGTGCTGTGGAGGTGGCTCTGCTTACATGAGGTCACCAGCCAAGCCTATCATTGAGAAGTATGGGTGTGCTGATTGCTTATGTCAGATCCAGTGCTGGGCCTTCACCTAAATATTTGCACCTTTACAAAATGCCTATATGAAGTGGACTTGTAGTGGGTGATTCAGGGGAAGGGAGAGTAATTGGGGATTAACTGAGGAGAGTTTAGCTTTATCTGTAGTGGTGGTAATTTTTTGAAGGTGAGTGTATTCACAAATAATCAATGTAATTACAAATTAAATAACTGGATCTGGTGTACACCAAGATTTAAAAATGTTTCTCTTTTGAAAAGCAACAAACTCTTATACTTCTATGGTACTTTTCACTTCACAAAGCACTTACACAAGTATGGTCTTACATGACACTTGCAACAACCCTGAGAAATAGGTGAGACAGACATCCTAACCTCTCATTTCACAGATGAGGAATAGAATCGGGAATGAAGGCAAGTTATTTACTTCCAGGAACACTTTTCTTTTCTATTACATCATCCTGTGCACTAATTGCAAAATGCTTGCTGATTCTATTATTTCAGAACATGGGAAGAGTTGCTCAGTGTTAGAAGAAAAGGGGCATTATTTTAAGGTTTTTTTGAAAATAGCTTTCTATGGGTTATCATTATAATGAACTAGCTAATAGTCCATGTGATTTTTTTAAAAAAAAACAATGAAATGGAGGGACACATGCAAGATGGACTTTTGAAAGGAGGAGACCACGTAGTGGAAAGGTCTGAGAGAGTGATTCAGCCACTTAAATATGTGTGACTTTGAGCAAGTCATAGACCATTCTGAGCTTCAGTCTCTAAGTTAACACATTTAATCTCACTGTCACAGCCTTCTAAAGAACCACTTATCCAAAGGAGCATATGATGTAGAAATAGGAGGAGAGAAATTGTAATGGATTAATCTAAAACTGCACTAACACGGTAGCCTCCAGCCAAACTTTGCACTTGCAAAGTGGCTTGTCTGAAATGAAATATGCTATAAGTATAAAATACACATCAGATTTTAAAGGCTAAGTATGAAAATCCTGTTAAATACAAGATTTATCATTTTATACAGATTGCTTGTCTGAATGGTATTTAGCATACACTGAGTTAAATAATATGTTAGTAAAATTAATTTCACCTGTTTCTTTTCACTTTTTTTAACATGTCTACTAGAAAATTTAAACTTACATATGTGGCTTATATTTGCGGTTCATATTATATTTCTACTGGGCAGTGCTAGGCTAAAAAATATTTTCTACGTGTACTTAATCACCCACTTAGATTAATCAATATTAGTTTTGATGCTCTGCTTCAGAACAATAAAAGATTTTGTGCTTTGGGGTTCAGTGTAACAGTGTAACCAATGTTGAGCCTCTCTTATTTCTCCATTTCTCTATTCTCATTTGTTCCCTCTATCTCATTTTCATTTAGACTTTGGGCACATATGCTAGTGTTTATTTTCTTGACTGCAGTATTGCCTAATTGGTGCATTATTGATCAATAATATGTGAGGTGTTGAGCTCTATTTGTGTAATATGTTTAATATGCTTCTGCCCAATGCACCATATGGAGGCACTGCATTGTATATTATGAGTGTATTAATGCTAAGACTCAATTGAGTATCACTGGTGCATAGTAAATTAGTAAAACAAAATTATGCTAAGTAGTCTCAGAACATCATGGTCCCTAATATTTTTAATAAGCATCATGAACACTATGCTAGTTTGTGGGAGCCAGTGCATGTCCTTCTCTGAAATATCAAAAAAGCCTAAGCATTATTTCAGTTAATGTAAATTTATTTTATAAGATGAAGGCATTTTTTTGGATACAGAAAGAGATTAAATAATAGAATGTGACTTAATCTACCAATAATTGTGTCTGTAAATCTAAATTCTGGGCAGTTTTGAAGCCTTTTAGGCCTATTTTCTTCTTAAGCTTCTTGTAATTGCTGGGAAGAATTTTTTTAAAAATGTGTTCTTATTAATTTATTAGAGAAAGAAGGGAGAGGGAGAGATAGAAGCATTAATGATGAGAGAGAATCATCTTCTGGCTGCCTCCTGCATGCCCCCAACTGGGAATTGAGCCCAAAACCTAGGCATGTGCCCTGACTGGTAATCGAACCAGAGACCTCATAGTGCATGGGACGACACTCAACCCACTGATCCACACCAGCCAGAGCTTGCTGGGAAGAATTTTGCTTAGCATAAGTCACCAGCAGCTTTTTTCTACCTGTTTCATACATTACATTTAAAAGCTCTTTTTTTCCTACATTTCACACATTACATTTAGAACTTCTGTTTACTGATATTTTCTTGGGAAAGTGCCAGCCAATCTGTAGCAAAATATAAAACAATCTTTTATTAACACATACAATTCAAGCCAGATGAATCAGCAGCCTGCGAGGATGAAGCATTTTATCATAGTAACACACCATTCAAATATGGTCTGATGGAGGAATTCATTTGTTGATGGGCACCATGACATACAAGAGCACAGATCCACACTCTGCAGCACTTCACCCTCTTGTTCCTTAGCACACAGTGTGCTTAAAAAGAAGAATGTAGTCAAATGAACAATTTACCATGATTAGTTCAGTTTCATTTGTTAATTACAGATTCAACAAGAACTGAATGCTGAAGCTTTTAAGTATCAGATACCCATTGATCCATAGTCCCCTACATCTTCAAGTAATACTAAAAGTCTAATATAATTTATTGTTACTTTTAGAACACTGATTGGCTAGAGAAATTATACTCCAATAAATGATGACACTGTCATTGAATCAGCCTGTAATTGCTTCCATTCATCGTAATGTATGCTCTGATGCAAACTGGAAAGAAAGCAGATGATCAACTTCAAGCTTCAGCTGTTTCAAATTTCACTGTGCCTCTAAGTTAATGGATGTTGAATATTATGCTAATATATATGAAGGGTTGCACTCAGTGGATCTATATACTCATATATTGCATGTATGAAGACTTCACAAAGATCTATCATCGATGACCACCCAGTGTTCTTCAGGGTAGCAAATGGGATGATTCTGCCAAGACCGGGTCAGGGTACAGAATCCTCAGCACCAATAGGTCCTCTATTGCTCTGTCCCCCACTTCTCAGGACAAATGGAACATTCATTTCCTTCTGGAATAGCCCTAACTTGGGCACAATGACACACACACACACACACACACACACACACACACACACAACTGTGCCCAGATGTTTGTGACTCATCTTCCTTGTTACTTTCTTTAGGAATCCTAATTTGACACTGTACCTTTCCACCAGTCTCCACTTACCCAGAACTCCGTAGTACTTCTTCACCCTCACTTGTTCTGATTGATCTATTTACTGTAAGAGAAGGTGAGTCCCTTGAGACAGCCATTGACTGTTTCCTGTGGTTTCTGTAGTAAATTAGCACAAACTCAGTAGCTTCAAACAACACAAATGTATCTTTTCAGTTCTGACTGTTGAAATGAATCTCAGCTAAAATCATGGGGTCAGCAGGGAGGCATTCCTTCTGAAGGCTCTGGAGGAGAATTGGTTTTCTTGTCTTTTCCAGTTTCTAAGGGTCACCTTCCTTCCTTGACTTGTGGCTCCTTCTTCCACCTTCAGGGCCAGCAGCATAGCATCTTCAGATCTCTCAGCTCTGCTTCAGTCATCACATCTCCTCTGACTTTGACCCTCCTTTCTTCCCATAAGAAAAACCCTTGTGATTACATTTAGAGTTCACTTGTACAATCCAGGGTCATCTCTAGGGTTCAAGACCCTTAACTTAATCAGATCTGCAAAGTCCCTCTTGCCTTATAAATAACTAGAGGCCTGATGCACGAAATTTGTGCAAGGGGCTCAGCCCTCGCAGCCCCAGCTTTGTCCAGAAGGTTGTCTGGATGGTCATTTTGCTGTTCAGTCTAATTAGCATATTAGCTCTTTTTTATATAGGATGTATTTACAGGTTAGTGGCTCAGGACATGAATATAATTGGGGGTAGGGCATTATTCTGCACAAAAGTTTAATCATTCTTGTCCTCCCAGTGCCTTTGGGCATTTCATAACATAGAGTAGGGCTTCAATATTCTTAGAAGAGGTGATTGATTCATGTATAAGAATGATTGATTAAAACTTTTAAATTCCCCCTCTGAAAAGCACCACACACGTGAAGAGTGCCTTAAGTAGGGCAGGGCAAAGCCTGAAGGTCTGTGTTCATCCACACCTGCTGTATTATTTAATGCCATTTGGCTCTCCAAGGCTTGACTTTTCTTACTAGTATCTATGGGAATTGCTGTGACCCTCAAATAAGATAATGTATGTGAAAACATCTGTGAAGGTAAATTGTTTTATCCATGTTATTTAGCATTATCCTTGTTATCACTAAGAGAAGAGACACTAGATCTTTGGGAGAGAGAGATAAGAGGGAAAATGCCTGGCTTCTACAGCAATGTAAGGTAGTATTACTCAGTAAAACTAAATAAAAATAAACATTTGAAAGTGATCTGAAATATGTTTCTTATTCATATGCCAGTAGCTTAAGAGACTTACACAAAACATTTAAATTACTTCAAATAGCTAGATGCTCAATTGCCTAAGATAAGTGGGGTCACACTTGCCCTCTTATGTTCTACTTGAGCACAATGATCAAAGATGGATTCATCATGTTTACATATTATAGAATACTAGTAACCCAATGCACAAAATTCATGCACGGGGGTGGGGGGGTGAGGGGTGGGACCAGACCCCTCAGCCCGACCTGCACCCTCTGTCATGTTCCAGGACCCCGGTCACTCCAGGCCTAGGCACAGGTCTACAGGCTTGGGGCAGCCTGGCTCCCAAGGCCCCATTTTATCAAGAGAACAAAGTGGGCGTTAGTTACAGCCCTCACCAAACCCAGTACAGTGCATCTGTGCGTACAACTGCCTCGTTCATGTGCCTGCTTCACCCTACTGAATTACTAATATCTTGAAGACATAGCTCTGTCTTATCCTGCTTCACCTTCAGTGCCTGGCCTGGTGCCAGGGACCTGAGAGGGTTTGCTGAGTGAGTGAGTGAATAATGAGTGAGTAAGTGAATGAGTGAATGAATGAGCAAGTAAGTGAATGAGCAAGCAGCTACAGGGCGTGAACTTCTGCTGTGTTGCCATGGCGACATGGCAGAAGTTCCCGCCCTACTCCCAGCAGTGGCTCGGCACCCCTCTCCCCGCTGCTTAGTTCCTGCTCCCAGCAGTAGCCTGGCGCCCCTCTCCCGGTTGCTTAGTTCTTGCCCTGCTCTCAGAGGCCCGGTGCCCTTCTCCTGGCTGTGTAGTTCCTGCTCCCAGTGGCCCGGCACCCCTCTCTCAGCTGCTTAGTTCCCACCCTGCTCCCAGCGACACAGGCCCCCAGCCACTCCTTCAGCAGAGGCCAAGGCAGGCGGGAAGCTTGGCTTCCTCCATCACACGGGCAACCAAGCCTCCTGCTTGCTCCAGCTCTGTGACTGCCGGCCGCCATCTTGGTTGGGTTAATTTGCATATAGCCGCTCTGATTGGCTGGTGGGCGTGGCTTGGGCATAGTGAAGGTACGGTCAATTTGCATGTTTGTCTTTTATTAGATAGGATTAAATATGTGGTTACTCATTTATAAAAACGTACACATTAACCCATCAAATTTATTGATTAATAAGAGGGTTCCATGAAATTACAACAATAAAGATGACACCCAATCTTCCAACAGGAGAAAATGTATCCTGAAAGGTACTATACACATGCAAAACACTTTATTGCAATTCAAACCATGAGTGTGAAAACTGGAGAAAATTGAGCAGGAAAACAATCTTCAATCAAAGCGTTTTTAGAAGGTATGAAGATCAAAGCCATCATTTTTCATTATAGGGAAGATAAAGTACAAATAGGGGAAATGGGTCACCCAATGTCATCCACCTGACCAGTGGCATGACTTTGGACTGAAGCCCTGGTTTTCTGACTCAATTTAGTGCTCTTTTCTCTATATACCCTGTGGGTTTCCTGTCTCCTATCCAGTGTTCTAAGCTCACTGCTTTGCAACAGAAAGGAAGGTAAGAGAAGACAGGAAAGGAACATTCCTCCACTCCAGAAGTTTTTAGACAGGAGGTTGAACAGATAAAATGTGTTTGAAAGTTTTCCTTTAAACTGCTCATGAATCATTAAAAACTAAATAGGACTTAGTGTATGCAAGCAACCCACACCATGTAAAAAAGCTTTAATATTCCAGCTGTCAGATTAGTTTAGGAAAAAATGTAACTTGGAAACTCTCCAAGGAAAGCCCATGGTTTGGCACAAAGCAGAGAGTCGTTATATAAAGGAGTTGCAGACTAAATGACCTAGTGAGTGACAGAATGCTTTCTTTGTAACTGGTTGTCTCAATGTTGTCTTACAGGCAAAACCGGAGGCTATTAAACCAATACGTTAGCTAAAAATTTGGATATAGTGGATGTTCCTGGGACCTATGTTTGCACACATGCATATCCACAACTTATGAGGCAGATTTATATTAGAGTATCTCAGAAGAGACCGCAAGAATCACCTGCAACTGTCCAGCCCTCTGTTCAATATGAAAAATCCTTCTTCTGACAAGTGGCAAGTTCAGTTTCAGGTGCTCAGGCTCTCACAGGTTGGTCAAATGCTCCATTTGTACAAGGCAAGTCAAGATGTTGGGTTGAATTCTTCCCCACTCCACCCCAGACTGGAGAGCTTAATACTACATTGACTAGTATTTGCAACTATTTTTCACAGTGTATGTGGAATCCTGACTTTAAGGGTTTTGAAAGGAACACATATACCATCCAGTTTTGCTCCAACCTCCAACTGATTTCTGAATGCCCTTTACAGCATCATTTCCAAGGATCTTGGATGTTAGACCCAGGTATTTACTTATATATCTACAAATAGACAAACTGAAGGTAAGTGCATGTGGGCTTCTATCTGGGAGTGATAAAGCTCTCTGGATTAGAGTCTGGAAATCTGGGTTTCCATATCAGGCCTATCACCAACTAGCTTGGTGACCTCAAGCAAATTTATTTAACCCTTTCTGGCCTCAGTTTCCTCACATGTAAAACACAGAGCTTGTACTGGATAATTCCCAAGGTCCTTCTATGTCTGTATTCACCTTTATGTAACTTCTCCTACTTTCTCTGTTTTGTAAGCTTATCCCTTTTTTACCACTTCTGAGCCAGCCCAGCTCTGGCATGCTCAGCAAAGGTCATTAATAGCCTCACTGACTCTGTTATCATCTAAGTTAGTAGATGGTGTTGTGTAGGAGCCAGATTTCCCCTAAATATCTTAATAAGAGTGAAACCAACAATTAGTCATTGCCATGAAACCCAACACATGAGTACAAGCTAGAATTGCATGCTTAACAGTGTTTATATTCAAAATATTTTGCTCAAGTACCCCAGTCTTTATATTAGATAACCCCCAATTCTCTGGGTGCAATAATTAACATACTGTAATTCCAAGTGAAAGTGTATTTTATTTTGAATTCTACATTCCCAATCTGTTGCCTAGTATAAATATTATAGTATGTAATATGTAAATATTAAAATTTAACTTTAACAAGTTGAGTCACAGTCATTGGAATTCAGCCAAGATTCTCACACTTTTTCATTATTTCCAAAGTAAGTCCAATTTAAGAAATGCAAACCAGTTCCAATTCACTTCAAAATTTGGCTTAATGTCAAATAAATTTTAATGAAATTCTGCTTAAGCATTAAACATTAAAGTATTTATATCATTATTAAGTTAGCATTCAAGTTAAATAGAAATTAGTCTTTGGTCTCTCACTACTGGGTTCATAGGCCAGTGAACCCAAGTGATGTTTGCATTTCAATGGAATCCCCATCTCACAGAGGCAGGGTTTTAAGTAGATACTCAGATACAATATTATCATCTGTGCCTTATCTGGTCCTTTATTGCCATAGGAGCAAGGCTCTGCCATGGTACCCTAGAGACCTTGGAAGTAGGTAGAGGCTGAGCTACAGCTGATCTGAGACTTGGTAGAAAGCCTTGTGATCATTCAAAAACACAAGAGGACACAAGGCCTTGAGGAACAGCTCTGAGGCCATCTCCCACTCACCTCTTTATATCCTCTGGGAGACTTTCAGGGGACAATTTCTCCTCAGCTCCTGAGTTCTGCCCCATGTCCCCCCCAGTACCCATTTGAATGGAGCTGTAGAGTAAAATAAAAACCCTTAGCTGAACTCTAGAAGTAATTCTTCAGCAAAGGGATATTCCACAGCTCACTATGCAGTCAGTTGGTTCCTTTTCTTTCCCTTTTCTCCTTTTTGGTGTGTAAGACAAGGAAGAAAGGAACTGGGCCCTTTGGTTCTTTCTTCTTTGCACTATCTATGTGCATACTAAACTGGCTAAATCTGAAAATTATACTGCTGTATCTTGTCCAGTTTGATCAGCCAGGCTTTGGTCCTGACCTTATCTTGTATGTGTCTGCTTCACAACCATATATATATATATATATATATACCCTCTCTCCAAACACTTCCTTAAAGCAATCTTCTGCAAAATCATGAGCTTTTTTTTCTTTACTTCATGAGTTTAAGCAGAAACGATTTTTCAATATATTCTCACTACACATTCTTAGACTGAGAAGGGATTTATTAATTTGGTCTGTAGCTTCTTATGGCAGGCAGTCTTTAATCAATATTATCCTCTAGAACCCTGAACTCTAACATAAAGAAGAGGAAAAAATCCCTAGTGTTCTTAGCCTGAGGGGTCATTGGTAAGGTGGCAGGACACTACTTTCTCTGAGGTAGAAAGAGAGAAGGGAGCTGAAAATCCAGAGATACTTAGAAGTATCCAGAGGCACTATGACAGGTAGAGAGGAAGAAAGATGATGAAACTCATGACTAAATGGCCTTGATGAAGAGAAGATGGTTCACCTGCCAAGGGCGCAGGGGAGAGAGGAGTACCTCTCTTCACAGAGAAAGGAAAGCTCTGGTATGGCAGTTGTGAAGAAGAGATCAAACTGATTCAGGGATTTGCTGAGAAGCAATGAGAGAGAGAGCTTATAAAGGTTAGCAAGAATGAATCTATTCTGGACTCCAGAGCAGTTTTTTCTTGTCTTTCTATCCAGTAACCTGAGTGGAAAAAATGGCTAAGAGGGAAGGCTGGCTAGGGACAGTAGAATCACATGTCTGAAAGGTCAATTCCAGGCGCAGGCATGCATAAGAACAGCTGAACCAGAGGGAAGTGCCCAAGAGAAACTTTCTAACTTTGCCCTATACTGGGTCAGGTGGGAGGAGGAAGGGAGGGGCAAGCTGTCCCTCACCTTATAAACATCTGTCATTGGAGTTTGCACCAGTTGACTTTCAGTTTCCCACCTGCAAGAATGAGGGAACTCTTTGAGGACAACAAATAATAGAAATATTTCTCCAAATGCCTTATAATTATACTATAAAGGCAAGTACAAATGTTATTTGCTATATCTCCCCAATCACTGCTCCACTCATTTATCCAGAAAATCAAAACCAAATCATTCCATAAGGTCTCCATTAAAGGCCAATACAGGACTAATACCCTCCTGGGAAATGGCCACCTATGATTATTTTGTAGGAAACCTCCCCCTTATAAAGGAGCCTCCCAGGACTGCACAAAGGTCCTAAAAAAAGTAAGTCTAATTGATCACCCTGACCACCCCCTGGCCCCAAGGAGGATTCGTGGAGCCTAGTGCTATTGGGGGAACTAGGTTAAATGGGACATAATCAGCTTCAAGGGAAGCAGAGAAGGTTCACAACACTGGCTTGTGGACACTGATTGAAAGAGCTGGGAATATTTTTGAAAAGACAAGACTCAGGGCACAAAGAGGCCGTTTTTCAATTTCTGAAGGACAGTCTTGGGAAGAGGGAGCTGACTTGCCAGGGGGCCTATAGAGGAGAGGGTAGAGAGGGGAGGGCTTGGCTCCCCCAGAGGGGCTCAAGTGGTGTTAGCAGGATGTCTGGACTGAAAGTTGCTGAGGCAAACAAGAGAATGAGAGCTTGATAATCTTGGGAAGGCTCCACACCTCTGAAAATCTAATTTCCAGATTCTCCGAGGACTCCATGAGCCATATTCACTGTCAGTATGCAATGGAATTCACATTCCATAAAGTATGTGCTTTCCCACAATTCTGGGAGGGTCTGATTGCTTAGCCCAGCACTCCCTTTGCAAAGAACTTAGTAAGAAATCATCATTCTTGTAGCTGAGCTGATTTCTTAGCATTTGCTATGCTTCACTCATCAAACTATATATCAATGTGTCTTTTGTCTTCAGAAAATACATAATGGGATTTTAATTAAATTACAAATTTACATATTACCAACTGGAAATTAATTTAATAAACAATTTGTTTCAATTGATTAATAGGAACAGATTAATGGTGCAATTAATCAAATATTTGACTTTTTAAAGTTTTGATTCATTAAATTAAACTAACAATTCGCCACTTGAACGCTTATAAGGCGTTATCTCAAAATTTTACGTCTGTTGCTTTTCTATTCACAATACTAGAAGCACATAATATGTTGAAAGTACTCTCAGAGGTCAACTGCTTCTGTCCCCTTCATTTATAGATGAGAAAAAAAAAACTGAGATCTAGAAAGGTTATCACCTCTTATCCCTCCAACTACCCCAGCCCATACTTACACACACACACACACACACACACACACTACCTCTTTTCACAGAAGGGCACTTACCATTCATTATGAGGTTTCTATTGCCCTTGGATAATTGTTTTAAAACAGGAAATATTTTGGAAAATGCATATTTTATTTTAATATATCTAATAGGGCTATGGTAATAAAAATTGCGTTTATGTATAGTGCAAATGAACCTTCTTCCTATGGGCAATGCTAACTAACACATCAAAAAGAAATTTGAGTAAAACTGGTATCTCACCATACCAAGAAATGCCTGCTAGAGACCACCACAGTTCATCCACCAAAGCAGAATTTAGTTTTCCACTACAGTGTAGCAGTTATATCAACCCAGAGGAGGTGCCAAAGACTTGGAGAAACTGCAACTATATATTTACAGCAATTAACGTATCATTATGTATAAACATTGCGACCATACTCCTAAAGGCATATCTCATAGCTACCTTCTTTTGTTCTAAAGTTTGAACATGGATGTGAGCACTTTGGCTCTAAGGAAGCCATACATTCACAGCTCTGTGAATCTTTTTATAATGCAAGCCAAAATATGCAACTGAGGAGGCAACCCACTCTGCAAATATATTTTTCATATGGCCAAAGCAGTTTGTTTTCTCTTCCTAATTATCATTCTCTTAGACTCACTCACAGCATGTCACATCATTGATCAGTTCCGCTTTTTTGGGGGGGGCGGGGGAGGGGGTATATTACATTATTAATTTTTCAAAATGTAGCTCTGTCTCTGTATACATATACAATAGAAAACCTGCCATTTTAAGCATTTTCAAGTGTTGTGTGGCTTTAAGTACATTCAGAATGGTGTGCTGTCATCACCACTATCAATTTCCAAAACTCTGTTTTCTCCCACTTTCCAGATACCCTTCTGCCTGGCTTCTGGAAAACGGAGCTCTGCAGCTCTGCATCCTGCTTTGACCTTTCTTTTACTATCCCCTTTCCTGACACCTTCTGCTCCTCCCATCCCCCTAATGATGAATTCCCCAATTCTCTGTTTGTGCATGCTCTCTCGCTCTCTCTCTCTCTCTCCAGCACCATACACTTTCACTTCTTCGCCTTAGCCAATCTTAGGACTTGAATGTTACTCTACATAAAAGATCTGCAAATCTTCAGGCCATGATACCCTCCTGAATTCAAGTCCACAAATCTCACCTAGATGAAGGTAATTTCTGCCTAGCCTTCTCAAAATCCATATCATCTACCTTTCCCCCATGCTTGCTATTCTTCCTGTGTTGCTCATTTCTTTCATCAGTTTTAAGAAACTCCCAGTCTGGCCTCATCTCTGACTCTTTCCCCTGACTTGCTCTTGCCTGTGCCACTCCTTCCATCTATAATACAAAAATTCCCAGATCATTTTGCATTCAGAATCCAATCCTTCCCATCATTTCCTACTGTTATTGCCCTAACTCAAGTTTGTGTTACCTCTCTCTTACATTTATTTGCACATTCTCCTATCTGATTTTACAGTGCTCAGTCTTTTTAGGCCAATGGTTTTGACATGACTCCATTCTTTCTTCCTAAACTTGTCCCTCACCTCTGCTCTATATATCCTGTGCCCAGGAAAGTTAATCCCCATCCAGTCCTTCTCTATCACCATACTTCCCCAATTTCTCCATCGTTCTGTCTCTGTACTCATATACTACCACCAGAAAAAAAAACTTCTTCTACATGTTTTAATATAAAGAATACCTCTTTCATTAAGTCTTCTCTGATGTACATATTGGAATTTGTTCCCTATAACATGTTCAACAGTGACCTCCAAAATATATGTCCTATGAATGTGACCTTATTTGGAAATAAGGTCTTCATAGTGTACATGTAATCAATTAAAGATCTCCGGACAAAAAACATTCTTGATTTAAGGTGGGCCTAAATCCAATGATTATTGTCCTTATTAAGAAAGGGCAGAAGGAGATTGGAGACATGGAGGAGAAGAACATGTAAAGAAAGAGGCAGAGATTAGAGTGATGTGGCCATAAGCCAACAAGTATCTGGGGCAACCAGAAACAGAGCCTTCAGAGAATGTGTGACCTGTCAACATCTTGATTGTTGACTTTTGGCTTTCAGAACTATGAAAGAATAAAATTATCTGCTAATTAGGACACCAAGTTCATGAATATCTGTTATGGTGGTCCTAGGAAAATAATAAAGCCCTCATTTCCAGAAATCCTACAGCCTAACTTCCTTTTCCTTTATATCAATTATGGATTTTTATCATCTGATCTGCCCCATAGACCACAGAACCTGGCACATAGTAGATGTTTACTTAATATTGTTGAAGAAAAGTTAGAGGGCAGGGGGGAGGAAGCAAGAGGCCTGAACTAATACCAGTATGGGAAAGAGAACTGGGTATAGGCTGGAAAGCAGAAGGCCTGTTTAAATTAACATTCCTTATCCATATTCCTAGCACAAATAACCCACAGAGAGCAAATGGTACAGAGATGACATTCTAAGGCAATATAACCAGAAGTTAATGTCTCTGTAATCCCATATTCTGTGATTAGGAACTTAATAAAGAATAGGGAAGAGAGTTGCCAAACTTGTGGGTTTGTTTTAGGACTACCAATTTTTCAAAAAGAGTATTTTCTTAGAAATTGAAAAGGGAAACTCACATTTTTGAATCCATTTTCTTTTTTTCCCCTTGGGCTAACATTATAAAATAAAATAATCAGAGCTCAGTAATGTAGTTCATGCACCTGTGTGTTTTTTTCAAGTTATAACAGCAATAATTACCTCTGAAAGGGTTTTCCCCAGGAATTAAATGACTGATGGGGGTTAATAGCCCTTTGGTTTTGCTGTGGGTCATCAACTACCCCAAGTCTGTCATTAATCCCTATGATATGCCCTGCTAAAACAGGTCATCAGTGATAATAGTTGTTCATGCTTAAATTTAAAAAATGCATTTTACTTTCTCCTTTCTGACTTTCTAAGTCAGAAAGGCTGAAGGATTCTCTATCTTCAGGAACAAAGACATTTTTTTTTTCCAATGTGGAAAGAAACTGTGACTTTTTATAGCACATTTATGAAACTTGAGAAATGAAAGAATCTGAAGTCTTTGATGTCAAGTCCAGAGGAGGAATGGTCAGGCAGCGCCGATCACTGAATGAAGTGTATTCAGATTAGTGCAAGGAAAGATGTGATGGATAATGAGGCTGGTCCCAGTCCATGTTCTTTCAGCCCCCAAAGGGTTACCACACTCCTGTACTTTGAAATTTCCTTTTGCTTCTTTGACCTTTTTGGAGGGCAAAGGGAGGTCAAAAGTTACCACCACCAAATGTATCAGTCACTGACAAGATAATTCCACAAGACACATTGCTCTCAGGACAGACCATGGTGCTCAATCAGAGACAGGCACATCAATCTTGCAGCTCAATGCCTAGAGGTCTGTATTCAATAGCTAATGACTAGACCTGGTTGCTGGGCTGAGAGCCTCGAGTTAGATCTCCCTTCTTTGGAGTAGCTCATCCCTGTGGACAAGCAGAGCCTGCATAGAAAGCAAATTACTAAGATAAAGTCAGTGAAGAGTGGCAGACCCCTCCTAGTTGTAAGGAAATTGATCAGAAGCCTGAAGAGTTGGCTATGCCACAAGAGGCACTTCATCTGATTAGCATGCAAAGGGAGAGAACAATAGAAAAAAATAGAGCTCATAGTCAGAGATTCAAAGTATTGAGAGTGCTTTTCTTATGCTCACTTGAATTTTGCTATGGGTAGAGTAAAAACTAAATTTAAGACATCCTTGAACAGATTTTATAACTCTGTTCTTAGGTGCATCAATGTTTCTGAATACAATTTTAAGATGCAGATGATTTCCAAATGTAAAAAGTATTGTCATAAGGAGGGGAATTTGGTTATGTGACAAAAATTTTACTTACCATCTGGATTTTGGGTGCCCTATAGTCTGTGAGGGCATGGCGATTTTTTCTTATATTGAAAGTAAATGTGAATATTACTTTGGCATTATAAATGCTATTGATATGTAAGGAAGAATAAATATATAAAAAATGTATACTAAGTACATTTATTTTGAACATTCTAGTCTTATTTTTCCTTCATATCATTTTTGTTCCATAAAAATATACACACATATAAAGAGGGAAATGCTAAAATCAGTTGAAATGAATCATTTTATGATCAGCAAATTAAACACAATTTGTCCAGGCAATATAAGGGTTATATTGATACAAGTATAGGAAGTAAAATAACGATGGTAATATGGTATTAAAATATGGAAGCAACATCAATGCTGGTGGATCTAGATAAAGCCTTTTCTTTTAAAAAAATATATTTTTGATTTCAGAGAGGAAGGGAGAAGAAGAGAGAAGCAGAAATATCAATGAGGAGAGAGAATCATTGATCAGCTTCCTCCTGCACGTTCCACGCCCCACACTCCACACTCCACACCAGGGATCTATCCTGCAACTCCTGCAACCTGGGCATATGCCCTGACTGAGAATTGAACTGTGACCTCTCAGTTCATAGGTCAACACTCAACCACTGAGCCATGCCAGCTGGGCAGAAAGCCTTTTCTTCTAAAGTCATATTGGAATCAAATGCATTTAGAGCTCAGTAATTATATTTTTGTTTGTACAAGATTTTTGAAAAATGGTGGTGGTAAAGGACAGAAGTCCAAACTAAAGAATGGCTGGTGACAGGTTTAGAGGTGGTGATGTGGGGAGGGCCTTCAGACTGCAAAACCTCTGCTGATTAAAGAAGCTTAACTTTTAGAAGACGTATTACTCAACACTGCAAAATTGCCCACTAAATCAGAAATTTTAAAGACTCGGCCCTTTAAAAAAGAGCCTACGCAGTGATATTTATCATTAGCTTACAAAATCTAGAGCTACTGGTTTAGAAACACTTTAAGGGTGAAATTAAATGTGTGGCATTTGTCATACTGCACTTAGAAAATCTCTAACTGGATCTAAAACTGTTAGCTTATTGCAGAACTTCTCCTGGCCCTGTAGGCTTTAAAGGGCACACATGATGGCTACATTATGAAATCTCACATTAAAAGATACAAGATTTCCAAAGGTGCTGGGACAGGAAATGCTTATACCTCAGACTGTGAATCTGATGGATCTGATTTGGCCCTTCTAGTTTATGGCACTTTGAAAAGTTGCAGCTTCCTTTGTGTTAATTACTATAACTTACACAGGCCTTCTCTGCAAAGAAGTTATCTGAATTTTTATTATTTGGCTTACTTATCTACTAGTAGTTATGTCTCCTTGTTCCTCAAATTATTTGAGGTGGTTTAAACATGTTTCCATTTATTCTAGACCAGTGGTCGACAAACCGTGGCTCGTGAGCCACATGCGGCTCTTTGGCCCCTTGAGTGTGGCTCTGCCACAAAATACCACGTGCGGGCGTGCACGTACAGTGCGATTGAAACTTCATGGCCCATGCGCAGAAGTCAGTTTTTGGCCTGGGACAGTCATTGTCATGATTTAATTTTATGGATATTGTAAGGTAAATTATAAGGAATTTAATTTTATCAATAAATAATATTGTTATTAAGTATGATATCAACTTTTATTCAACGTACCTACAGTTTAACTAAGACTTAAAACTTTAAGTAAAGTTTATTAAGTTAATTTTAGGGAACGTTGTGGAGTGAAAGAAGATGCAGTGTCGAGGATTGAGAAAGGTATGTTGAGATGGTTTGGACATATAGAGAGGATGAACGAAAGGAAATATACGAAACAAGTATACAAGATGAGTGTGGATGGGAGAGTTGGAAGGGGTCAACCTCAGCGAACATACCTCAATCAGATTGAGGACGTTTTTAGCAAAGGCCAGCTTAGGAGTACCCTAATTAAGTTAATAACAATGTACCTAACTATATAGTTTAAGTTTAAAAAATTTGGCTCTCAAAAGAAATTTCAATCGTGTACTATTGATATTTGGTTCTGTTGACTAATGAGTTTGCCAACCACTGTTCTAGACCAAATGAAAAAAAGACATCACTATTCAAATGTGTATAGAAATCCCCCAATACTTAACATTCTTGCTTTAGTCCATTTCTGCAAACATTAACATGCACTTCCCACTGCCAGGCACTAAGGTAGGAACAATGGAATGGGGGGAGGGATACAAATACATAATTTCACTTTTTCAAGGCACACCCATTCATACAGTTCTTAAGAAAAATAATTTATTTCAAGCTCTAAGCCTGTCAAATGTTTAGAAAACCAAGTCTTTGTGATTCACTATTAAAGACCATTCATGGTCTTCTGCACAGAAGTAGACTTAAAATATTTTTATTGAATTTATTGGGGTGACACTAGTTAAAATTATATAGGTTTCAGGTGTAAAATTTCACAACATATTATCTGTACACTATAGTGTGTGTTTACCATAAAAAGTCAACTTGAATAACTGGCATTTAGAGATAAGAGAGCATTTAATTATGTCCCCTTCATTTTACATGTGAGAAAACTAAGGGCCAGAGATGGGCAGTGATTTGTCAAGAAAGATACAGTATGTATCTCCTGAGACCTGTTCGTTATCTTACATGGTGCTATATCAATACACCTTGATGTCTAATTTAAAAGCTTTTTATTTGTTTAAGTCTCTGGGAAATTCTTACTACAATCAATGGTTACATATTGCATCTTATTTATTGCTACTTCATCCATCCCCTTGCCAGGATGCTAACTCACAATGTCCTTGAGAAGTTTACAGTATAGTCAGAAGGAAAAGTTAGTGGTAATTGAGCTGAAAGACCATACTGACCTGGGTTGCCAAAGAGTGGGCTGAGTGCAAGGACCAAGATAATGAAAATGAAGTACAGAGATGAGAGCAAGAATAGGAAAACAATTCTATGTCACAATTCTGGCATGGGCTGCCATGGGACTACTGCATCACCACGGGTCATTGGTAATGAACTTTCTTTTCCACTGAAGGGTTCAGACCCTCAAGGCAGAAAATGTTAACTTACAATACTCTAAGCCCTAGAGGGTAGAGATTGAGCTCATCTGCTCTGTGCTCCTATCATCAACCACTGCACCTTCAGAGAGAAGGGGCTTGTGATGGTAAATTTTATGCATCAAACTGGCTAGACTATGGTGTCCAGTTGTCTCACCAAACACTAATCTAGATGTTGCTGTGAAGTTATTTTGTATATGTAATCAACATTTATAATTAGTTGACTTTAACTAAAGGAAATTACAGTTTATAATGTTGGTGGGCCTCATTCGAAAACCTTAAGATCAAAGGCTGAGGTTTCCCCGAGAAGAAATCCTGCTTCCAGACTGCAACATAGAAATTCTAAGTATTAAGCCTTAGAACTCAAGACTACAACATCAAGTCTCATCTGAATTTTTGGCCTGGCATATAAATCTCAGACTTACTGACCCCCACAATTGTGTGATTGAATTCCTTAAAATATCTCTCTGTGTCTGTCTCTCTCTCTTTCTCTCACTAGATAACCACAACTAATACAGTACTCAACCTCTGTGCACTAAAAGAACAGAAAACACTGACAGAACTCTCAGAAGTGGCCAGCCACATCAACTGGTGCCTACACCTATTCTTTATATATAATTACAAAACCCAAATTGACCATTTATTTTTAAGATTTGAGAATATATATATTTTTTTTATTCACTAAGGAGCTAGATTTTAAGTAAACAACTGGCAATGTTAAAGTAAGTGGAAATTAGAGGTAGAGTCCTAATGCTATCAATGTTTAAACATAAAAAAATAATACAAATAGTGCTCAACTAAATAAGTCTCAACTAAATAAGATAAGCAGCTATATCTATATTTACTTGTTTATTTTATGTCTCTTCCACAAAAATATAAGCTTCTGGTAGAAGGGCATTGCATTTCATTGACTAATATATTCCCAGCACATAGTAGGTTTTCAAGAAATAAAATGAATACAGATCATTAAAAAAACTTAATACTCATAGGTAATGGGGTACTCTTTAGAGTGCTTGGATACATCTGCTGTCATTAGTTAAGTTGTATGCTTACCACAAAGAGTTGTGTTTGTTCCCAAATTTTTTTATGGCAGTTGTAATCATTACCATGCATACATGATATATATATATATAATATAAAATTAATATAATATCCTATCTAATAAAAGAGAAACATGGTAATTAGCATACGTCCACTACCCTTCCCATTGGCTAATCAGCAGGATATGCAAATTAAATGCCAGCCAAGATGGCAGCCAGCAGCCAGGCAGCTTGAAGCTCACATGAGGCTTGCTTGCTTTAGTGACAGAGGAAACCAACATTCCCCGCCTGCCTTGCCGGCCTCTGAGCTTGCAGATGAAACATTGTTACAAATATAGGAGCTAAACAAAACCCCAGAAACATGCTTTCAGCCCGCTGGGATCTCAGAGCTGGAGTGGATACAGTGTTTTGATTATAGAACCCAAACACCAGATACCTGCTTTCAGCAGCAGAGGCCTCAGAGCTGGAGCCAGAGCTAAAGCTGGCCCAGAATAAAAAGAAGAAAAAAAAAAAAGGAGCGGTTGGGAGCTTCAGTCACCCGCCAGCCTGAAAACAGCCCTCAGCCTCTCACCCAGACTGGCCAGGCACCCCAGTGGGGACCCCCACCCTGAAGGGTGTGTGACCAGCTGCAAACAGCCATCAGCCCCTCACCCAGGCTGGCCAGGCACCCCAGTGGGGACCCCCACCCTGATCCAGGACACCCTTCAGGGCAAACCAGCTGGCCCCCACCTATGCACCAGGCCTCTATCCTATATAGTAAAAGGGTAATATGCCTCCCAACACCAGGATAAGCAGAGCTGTGAGGCCTCCCAGCACTGGGATCAGTGTGACGGGGGGCAGCACCCAAACCCCCTGATCGCCCTGCGGCTCTGTGTGTGACAGGGGGCGGGGCCACAACCTCCCTATCCACCCTGCTCTTTTTGTGACGGGGGAAGGCACCTCAACCCCCTGATCAGCCCTGCTCTGTGCCTGATAGGGGGGAGCTCCCCAACGCCCTGATCACCCTGCGGCTCTGTGTGTGACAGGGTGCGGCGCCCCAACCTCTTCCCCCCCACGGGCCCTGCTCTGTGTGTGACGGGGTAGAGCCATAACCTCCCCATCGGCCCTGCCCTGAGTGTGAGAGTGGCGGTGCCCCAACCCCATGATCAGCCCTGCTCTGTGGGTGATAGAGGGCGGTGCCCCAACCCCCCCTCCATGGGCCCTGCTCTGTGTGTGATGGGGTAGAGCCATAACCTCCCCATTGGCCCTGCCCTGAGTGTGACAGTGGCGGCGCCCCAAACCCCTGATTGGCCCTGCTCTGTGGGTGATACAGGGTGGTGCCCCAACCCCCTGATCTGTCCTGCTCTGTGAGTGACAGGGTATGGGGCTCCAACCCCCCTGATGGGCCCCGCTCTGTGCGTGACAGGGGGTGGTTCCACAACCTCCCCATCGACCCTGCCTTGAGTGTGACGGGGGCGGTGCCCCAACCCCCCAATCGGCCCTACCCTGAGTATGACTGAGGGTGGCATCGCAACCTCCCGATCTACCCTGCCATGTGCATGAGAGGGGGCGGCGCCCCAACTCCCCAATCTGCCCTGCTCTGAGCCCGACCAGGGGCTGCACCTAGGGATTGGGCCTGCCCTCTGCCACCTGGGAGCAGGCCTAAACCGCAGGTACTTATCTCCCGAGGGGTCCCAGACTGCGAGAGGGCACAGACCAGGTTGAGGGACCCTCCCTCCCCCGTGAGTGCACAAATTTTTGTGCACCTGGCCTCTAGTAATATAATATAATATAATATAATATAATATAATATAATATAATATAATATAATTAATATAATATAGTATTATATTAATTATAATTAATTATATCAATTAATATAATTAATATATTATAGTATTATATATTAATTATATTATATTATATTATATTTATTATATTATATTATATTAGAGGCCTGGTGCACAAAGACTTGTGCACTCGGGGGAGAGGGTCCCTCAGCCTGGCCTGTGCCCTCTTGCAGTCTGGGAGCCCTCGGGGGATGTCCACTTGCCAGCAGGGAGCAGGCCTAAGCTGCAGTCAGACATCCTTAGCACTGCTGAGGAGGTGGGAGAGGCTCCTGCCACCACCACTGTGCTGGCAGCCTTCAGCCTGGCCTGTGGCTGAGCAGAGCTCCCCCTGTGGGAGTGCACTGACCACCAGGGGGCAGCTCCTGCATTGAGCATCTTCCCCCTGGTGGTCAGTGTGTGTCATAGTGACCAGTCATTTCCAGTCGTTCTGCTGTTAAGGTCAATTTGCATATTACCCCTTTATTATATAGGATAGAGGCCTGGTGCATGGGTGGGGGCCAGCTGGTTTGCCCTGAAGGGTGTCCTGGATCAGGATGGGGGTCCCGCTGGGGTGCCTAGCCAGCCTGGGTAAGGGGCTAAGGGCTGTTTTCAGGCTGGCCACACCCCCTTCACAGTGGAGGTCCCTACTGGTGTGCCAGGCCAGCCTGGGTGAGGGGCTGAGGGCCATATTTAGGCTGGTCATGCCTGCGGGCTGGAAGCAGGTATCTGGGATTTATTTATCTTCTATAATTGAAACTTTGTAGCCTTGAGCAGAGCTCAGGGCTGGCAGGGCAGGCAGGAAGCTTGGCTCCCTCCATCACCAGGGGCAATGCAAGTCTCCTGTCCACTCCAGCTCTGTGGCTGCAGCCATCTTTGTGACGGAGTGTCGGGTGAGGGAGCGATGGTTAATTTGCATATTACTATTTTATTAGATAGGATTATATTATATTGTATAAAAATATGATAAACTGTTTACATGTGAGTAGACAACAGTTACTTAAGTAAAAGCTAAGCTGAATGTTTGGAGAGAACTTATTAAAATGCATCATTAAAATCTTTTGTCAAATTATGGAATAGACAACTATCAAGGATTTAAAATAAAAATGAAAAGATCCAGAAGGCTTCAAGCTGATATGTTTTCCTAAGTACTTTTAAGCTCGTGTTCCACTTCAAATACATAAACTGGAAATGGATTATCCAAGAGAATCAACATGGAACTCTAGTCAGCCATCCAATAGTTCAAAAAAACACCATAAAATTACTAAATGAATATATATTTTACCCATGTTACGTTAAAATAAAATGTAAGATGTGTGTTTTTACATATAAGTTCTTTGGTTAATCTCTTCCAACCCACCTCCCTTCCCTCTGAAATTCGTCAGTCTGTTCCATGTTTCCATGCCTCTGGTTTTATTTTATTCATCAGTTTATTTTGTTCATTAGATTCCTTATTTATTTTGATTTTTAGAATATATATATATATATGTATGTATATATATATATATATATATATATATATATATCCATTATATTGTTCATATTTTCTTCTTCTCCTTCTCCTTCTTATTTCATCTTCTTCTTCTTCTAGAATACCCTCCAACATTTCATGTAATACTGGTTTGGTGGTGAAAAACTCCCTTAGTTTTTTCTTGCCTATGAAGCTCTTTATCTGACCTTCAATTCTAAATGATAGATTTTCTAGGTAAAGTCCTCATGATTGTATTCATCTCTGAACATTTCTTGCCACTCCCTTCTGGTCTGCAAAGTTTTAACTGACTTTTCAATTAATCAACTAACTTCTGGTCTTAATCTCATCCAAGAAGAGGACTTCTGCTATAATATCCTATATAGTAAAAGCCTAATATGCAAATTGACTGAACAGCAGAATGACCTGAGGAATGACCAGTCGCTATGATGTGCACTGACCACCAGGGGGCAGCAGACATTCAACACAGGAGCTGCCCCCAGCCATCAGGCCCCAGACCAGCCAAGGTGGGTGCCAGTGGGGCCCCTCTGATTGCCCTGCTGGTTGCCTCACAGATTGGCCCTGATTGCCAGTCAGGCCTAGGGACCCTACCTGTGCACACATTTCATGCACTGGGCCTCTAGTAAGTACCATAATTCAGAAAGCTATATGCCGTTAGCTCCTACATCACTACTGTTGAAGTATCCAGACCAGGACAGCTCCCTCAAATCGCCTCTAATGAACTTATATACTCAATTGCTTCATAAGCTTTTACTGCCTTGGAAGGCTCTCCCTTGAGAGTACTTTCTATCATTATTTTGCTCTCTGAGAGTGCTGTTAGATGTGTGAATACCCATTGATATCACCAACAGAAGGCAGATCAGGAAAGAGAAGAGTTGAAAACTGCCATCCACCCTGCATGGTATGAGGTGGCAGCTCAGATAAAAGGTTTACCTGAAATGAATACTTACTACATTTGGCTAAAATTTGGAAGATAAGCTGGAACTGCTTTTCCTTTGGGGACAACAGAGTTCTGAAATCTTCAAAAGCAAAAACAAAAACAAAAACAAAAAAAACCTCAGTAGGGATGGAGTAGCTAAGACACATTAGAGATATGTATAAACTAACTTGCTCAAAATTAAAATGCATGATCAGAATCTTAGCAAGACTAGAATCCAGCTATCCCAATCTGGATATCTTTCCCAGAGTAAGGCCACTATAAGTTACAACCAAAAACTCACCATAAAAATAAGATATGGCTATTTTTTTTATTGAGACCAGGGCATGGTGAGTTATTTAGAAATTAATCAGAGGAGACAAAAAGCAGCCATTTATAATTTTAGTGTCTCCTAAATGAATGAATTAATATAGACTTTTCAAGTATCTTGGACATATACGTTTGGAGAACTGTAAGGTATTGCCTATGAACAAAAATTGTATAATAGAGAAGAATTCTTGGAAAAATGAAAACAATCTTTATTACAAAGTCAACTCTCTGTCACCCAGTTCATTCTCTACACATTTGCTAGCCACAAACAACTAAGTATGGATTCCTTAAGAAAATAAGGGTTATTTTATACAACCAATGGCCTAAGGCACAAACTACCCCCCCCCAAAAAAAAAAAAAAAACAACAACAACACTAATGCCTTTGACTCCTATCTTGGTGACAGCTCTGCCCAAAGTAAATTCCAGGGTTTGACGATGATAAGTACATCTGCATGTTCATATGTGGCATGCTGAAGACTTAGTCCTTACAATCTAAGCACAAAATGGTCTGCATCGAGGTTACTGTCACTCTCAAATGATGAACTTCTAATCACAATGAGGAAAATGCTTTTTAGGACAATAATCCCAATTAAGAATGTATTGGCAAAATTGCTAAAGCAAACAAAAATGTGCTGCTAAATAATACAGAGCTCAGAAAACCACATACCCAAGTGTGAAATATCAGTCACCAAGACTGCCCCTTGGTAAAGTAACCCATAGAGGCAAGATGTCAAAAAGCGATGTTATATATTTAGGTATGTAGCTTCTCTTTGAATTCTCTATGTAGCTTGTGCAACTGGAAGTCAGATACAGAGAATGTGATAAATATTCCCCAAATGGTTGTTTAGAGAATGCATATTTGGGATATGCTGTTGTAATCAGCACAGAGATATCTTAAATTAATTCAGCATTTCTTCTTCTACCAAGCTCTCATCCTCTGGCTATCCTCTCACCTTTTAGAATATTGGTAGATGAAATAAAAAATAAAACTCATTTTTCTCAAATCTATTTTTAAGAACTCTGATAGAAAGTATGTACATCAAAGACGTAGCTATCTAGGAAAATAAGTTGAAAGGGACAATTGGGGTATTTGTTAATATAATTCAACCTCAGGGAGCTCAGCCTTATATTTGGTCAAAATTCCTTATTTCAGTTCTGCTTCAACAGTAAGACTGCACTCCCACACATAGCATACACCGTTCCCAGCTCTGCTTTGCTGACAATAGCACCTGAGCCATTTGCTAGGAAGTCTGCAGCCCCAGAATAAGAGAGGTCAGAGGAACTCCTGCAGGACAAATTATGGGATCTTTCTGAAAGTAAGAAGGGATTGTATGCAGAGTTATTTGTTGAATCCTCTAAAACTCCCAATTTGAGGGTTTTGAAGAAGAATAACAAACAGACCATGGTGAAGGAAAATATAATATAAAAAGCTATTCATCTCATTTCCCCTGGAATCCTTGGGTATTCCTATTTAACATTTTTGGCCCTTGAAAAGTTGGGCTGTAACCTCAATTGATAGCATGATTAGCTCTTTCATCATGATGCATTGTCTGACAGTGAGGGGGTCTATGGTCAGAAGCAAGACATAAGGTACAATGAACTATTTCAGTTCCAAAAATTTTGCTCAATAGACATCCATTTTGGTTAGAATTTTCTTCTTGTGGAGGACTTGCCCATGTCTTCCAATAGCAGAATCAAGTTGTTTGATCAATTTGTTTTCTTCATTAAGAAATGTACAACCATGTCTAAATAAACCCTTCTAGTTAAAATGAAGCCCTCTTGCAAAATATACCTTGTCCAATTTCGCTATATTTCATAATACAGCTAAAGATTCATAAATGAATGAAATGGTACAATTACTAAAAAATTATTTCATTCAATCAAAAGTTATAAGCTTCAATTGTCCCCTAGGTAAGAAAATGAATTTTGTTTAATGATTCAAACAGATATTTAGAATTTTTATGAGTTAGTTATAGGAAAAATAGACTTCAGGTTATAAGTAACTTTCAGCTTCTAATAATACAAACTATATATAGTACATATCTGTATCAATCAATCTATAGATATAGGGAAAGAGAGCGAGGGAGACAAAAGAAAGTTCATTATGTATACTTTATATACTCTTACTTGATGTCACTTCTCTTTAAAGGTGTATCATTTTCTCCCTGCCATAAGATAATGTTATGATAATAACAAATATAATGAAAGCAACATTTTGAAATTCAAATCTTTTATCATAACTCAGAGGAACTTTGTTGAATCTCTTCCAGCAGCTAATCTTTCTAGTAACCAAATATTATGGCATCTTGGGGATAGATATTTTGTATGAGGTTCTTACACGCTGAGTTTATAGAAAAATATATACACAAGAAAGATTTTAATGTAAGGTAAATATAAGGTGACTGTGGATCTTCAACATTAAGGTGGGAATGGGTAGGAAGGGATCATGGGGGAAAAGGGGACATCTGTAATACTTTCAATAATAAATTTTAAAAATATTAAAAAATAGAAGTGGCTTTAAAAATGTTCTATTATTTTAAAATTTTGAAAATCATGTTTTTAGTTATTATATTTTATACAAACTTGCCTATAGTATGGCAAAACAACCTCAAAGTGGGCTAAGGATGACTAAAGGCACAGTTGCACAGTGATATTCATTAACAATTAATTTTCATGTACAAGATGTACAAGGCATAGCTAAGGGAATTCACAAAACTTTGGATTGCAATGGGGTCTTGGCAATTACAAGGTCCCAACACTTCCCTGGGCTCCTGTTTTCAATAAAGAGCCAGATCCCCAGAAAAGTTAAATGAATTTCCCACAAACTAGTAAGTAGTAGAAAGATTAGAGCCCAGGCCTCTAATGTAGCCCAATGTGATTTGTCTAATGAATTAGCATAACCAGTGGGAGAAACAAAATGGAAATTTAATTAGGTACTATGAAAGTGATGACCTTGCCCCCTCTTTGGTGCAGGGAAGGCAGACCCAGACAAGGGAGAGAAGAACAAGGAAAGAGTGTCATTTTCTGTTTGTGTTCTTGGATAACTACAAATGAGTTAACACAGAAAGTAGATTCTTAGTCTGCTTCTCTACAATGCTAGACATCTGGATGAAAATTAAAAATTTTAGTCAAAACCCCAGGTATTCACAAATACAGGTGTGTTTTTAACTTAAATATTGGATTGTGCATAGATAGAGCCTTAATGTAGGTAAGTGTAAAATAGAGAGTTGCAAATCTCCATGATTGGGTAGATTATTGCCTTCAGTTGCAGGGGGGAGGAGGGGCAAGGGTGGTATGTTCAATATGCATGAAGCATTTTGAGATGTTTGCCATGATGGATATTTTTAAACTTTCTAGCCATACACAGAATGCAAAAATTAACACAAGAATGCCTTAATTGGGCCTATTATATATACAAAAGAATAATGGGCTAAATGGATTGGAATGAATGCTGTATTTATCCTTTAAAGGAGGGAAGACATGATGATTCACAGGCAGCAAAGCCAAGCTCATTGAGTCTTCTCATGGCAGAATAAATATATCTCCTTTCATAATATTCTGCCTTCTAGTCATTACTTAAAGGCCCCCTAAAGGCACAAATAGAAAATAGATGGATCAACCAAAGAACTTGTATGCATGCATATAAGCATAACCAGTGGACACAGACAGTGGAGGGGCAGGGGTGAGAGCATGTGGGGGGGGGGGGCGCATGGGGAGAGATCAATGGGGAAAAAAGGAGACTTATGTAATGCTTTAAACAATAAAGAATTTAAATTTAAAAAAGAAAATAGATGGGAAAATCAAATATGATTCATTTTAATTTCACATACAGTAATTTATTTTAGGGATGATAATGCAGACCCACAATAATGGTTTGGCAACTCTGCCTAAACTTTAAAACACCCATAATGACAATGGTGATATAAAGTTCCATTATAACTCTTCCCAACTTATCACACACCTCCTTTGTGCAAGGCAGCCATGGCAAAGAGAATCAGCAATGGTATGTGATCTAAGGAGAATTTGTTCTTGGCTTCTGAGAGCATTCTTGCATTTCATAATTCTGTGTACTGTGCATTAACTTTCTTAACCAAAAATGAGCTTGAATTCCCTCCACATGAAAATGACAGGAGGCATAGGCCGACACAAATTGTGCTGTGTGGAAAAGATCATATAACCTCGATGTAGGCACTCAAGAATTGACAAAAATTTTGGAGCAAAAACCTATTCTAGTTAACAGGAATAGACTTTCATTTTGGGAATTTAAAAAAGTGTGAGAAAATTATCCATAGTATCTCTTACATAAAATCATTCATTCAGAAAACCTGTTTAGTCTTTCATATTTGCCAATAAAGAAAGCTAAGAGTGAACTTCAATAAAGAACAAATGAAAGGTATGCAAGGAGTAGCCTGCTACAAAAGTCTGTATTCTGCTGACACTGAAGGTAGTTTCCACAAGTCCTGCTGGTTAGGATGGAGCCAAAGTGTTCAGCCTGCCAAACAGGGATCAATCCTTACAGTGGTTGAAACTGGAATACTGTATCTCACTTATTTAATCTGGACCCTAGCCTTAGATTCACACGTGGTATTAACAGACACTGCTCTCCCTCAAAAGGACAATTTAGCTTTTCATCTAATTCTGCAATCATGCCTGGGATTTCACAAAGGTGTGGCAGGCTAAAACCTTACAAAACATAGCTTGTAGGTGTCACTGCTGTTTAACAACTGTGTTATTTCAATGTTATGTGTAAATTAAACTATTATCAATTTCCCCTTTCTCATTGACTGTCATTTTTAAATGGTTTGTCTTCATTTTTGATTGATCACTAATTGATAGTTTACCCTAAAAATTCACCTTACTGTCTCTGATGGCCCCCCAGCCTCTCCATTAAGTCCTTAATGAGCTGTCAGCTCTGTATATATTTTATTTAAAGAAATATGCTCATGTTTTCTTATGCCAAGTTTTTCCTAAGATGAAGATTTAGTTGTTATTATTTTCATGACTTGGTGACAAAGTATCAGACTAGGTTTAAAAGGAATATACAAATAAATGAAACATAGATCACTCTAATTCAGGCCTACGTCCAAAAAAAGCTACAGAGCACTACAGACGTGTGGTGGACAAAGGTTTTACCTTTGACTAAATGATCTGGAAAAGTATATCAGAAGAAATGATAATCTGAGGTGGATCTTGACAGATTAGTTAAGGTACATCAAGCAATGGAAGGCATTTCAGAGAGCGTGAACAGCAAGGGTAAAAACAGGAATCTAGAACACAGGGTTCCTGAGGGTGTACTATGGGAGGTAGAACTGGGGCTCACATTATTCTGGGGCTTAAATTCCAAATCCAAATATCTGGCCTTGATATTAAATGAGAAGGAGAGGGTTGGAAAGCTGAACCATTACTGAACTCTTATAGGCAGATGGCAAAGCTGGAGTACACCTCTAAAAGACTCCATTCCCACTGTGCTCTGGGTATTTCTATTGTAAAGGGCTTAGGGTGAAGGGTCTCTTTTGCCTAGTCAAATAAGTCAATCCTTAGATAAGCAATTTCATTTTCAATTCCTTTGGCAATTCTTTCATGGGACAGCATCTGTGTCCATTTAGTATTCTTTACACCCATCCCCTTACAATTTCTACATCCTAGTACATAAAAAGAGATCTGTTTCTCAAGGCGATTCCCACCAAAACCTCCTATGGATGTCTTCAAGATTTTGCACCTGCAATTGGCTAATTGCCAGCACAATAGACCACTTGAGCCTTCAAAATTAAGGATTTAACTTTAAGTGGGGAAATGCGATGATAAATGAAAGGCTGAATTCACACTTCTGATTTCTATGACCTCATATATTAGAGAGTGAAAATGAAGGAAAGCCATAATGAAGTCTAAAAATGATACTTACGGTCACTATTGAGTCTCCTGGAAAGAGCCTCTCAAATTTAGAAACTGTAGTGAAAGACCTTCTTAAAATATGTGATGTGATCATTATTATAGCCTCAAAAGGCAGCTTTGACACAAATACAGTGATTATTTTTTAACTCTGGAAGATTGCCCCCCTCCTTTTTCTCTCCCCCTCTTTTTCAAAGGCCAAATTAAAGGGTAAAAAAAGGTCAGGAAGGTCACATTTTCCAGCACCTCAAAACACTTGGGAATTTTCACCAATAGTAACATAAATATTTGCACATTGCTTATATTCTCTTATTAATCAAAAAATTGCCTTATACCGTATATCCAGTTCTGGCTTCTTCTATTACCGGACTGTCATAAGAAAAATAACCAACTCATATATACAGCTCTTAATGAAGCCACAAACCTAGGACAGATTTGATGACCGTGTCTCCTTTTTACACTGAAAGCTTCTAGAAATATTTTCCCTACATGTACAGTGTCTGTCTCTAGAAGCATCTCCTTTTGTTAATATGGCTGCATATACTTTTCAATTTGTGAATAATAGTGGTGGTTTATGGCAGTTAGAAACTAGCCTATTGGGAAAGCAGTGTTTATTCAATAGCTTTAATAGAGAATTTATGTCCTCATATCGGGGCATCCTTGAAGGAAATACTATGCCTTACAAAACTAGTGCACAAGGAGAGAGGACTTTGTTAATAGCATTTTCTGACATATTAAGTGGGGCGGGGGGAACTTCATAGATGAGAACTCTCTTAAGGCAGGCCTGGTCAGATATATAGGCTGAAGCATAGGAAAAAGTCCCTATTTTCAGAACTATAAAAGGTGTCTGTGTAGCTTACTATAGAATTTATACCAACTTGTGTATAGTTTTGCAGTCAATAAAAATGAACCAGTACAATTCTACAACGCATAATCTGCACACTGTATTATGTGTTCACCACCTTAAGACTCTGTCCATCATCATTTATTCCCCCTATACCCTCCTACACCCCTCCCCGGCAATTATCACACTGTTGTCCATGTCCTTGAGTTGTTTTTTCCCCTTTTGCATAATCCCTCCATCTCCTCCCCCCACCCACACTCAGCCACCCCCAACCCTGGCAGCTGGCAGCCTGCTCTCTATGAGTCTGTCTCTGTATAATTTGCTTTAGCAGACAGAGGGGTTTTCCATGAGCAAGCTAAGAAATTAAATGTCAGTATATTTAAATGGCTTAAAAAGCCTGATTAATAGCACAGAAAAGTAAATCCCAGGAAAAAGTACCTGAAAAGCTAATCCTTATTCACACACACTGTTTTCAATAAATATATATTTAAGACTTACTTACTTGGTCCTAAATGCTTAGTGGAAAGCTCACCAATATGAAAGGTATGGCCCCTGATCTCAAGATTATAATTATTTGGAGAAATAAGACCTATTGACTCATAAAGATAATTAACCAGGTTAGAAACTGCCTAACAACTGCCAAATGAGTGGTATAGATTATAACTAGTAGAGGGTTTAGAGAATGGAAAATCCTTGAAGACTGGAGTGGGCAAACAAGACTACATGGAGGAGTTGAAACTGGAGACTTGCAAGATGGGGTGGATGTCAAAGGAGGCCTAGGGAATGGAGACAATATGAGACTCAGGGCTAGGAGTGAACCCAGCCCTCCCAGAGGATAGTGAAGGTCTGAGCCTGACTTAGGAAAGGTCAAATTTAAGGAATCAAATGTAGATGAGTATGGGAAAGTAGTTTTGGGTTATTAAGGAAGGTAGGGGATACAGGCTAAGGAGTTTAGACTTTACCATATGACTTAGGGAAGAAATAATTATTGCCAAAGAGTGCTATCAACTGATATCAGAATAAGATGTAAAATGGATTCATGGGGAAGTTACTACAAATAGGAAAAAAAATGCAATTGTATTTGGTCAGTGGGAGACAGTGGTGGGAAATATCAAATAACAAATGAAAGGTCAGGTAACAAAACAAGGTGATGTAAGAAATATCTGAGTTTTATATGTTTCAGATTTGAACGAGCATGTCATTGTTAACTACTTTTCATTCATATAGAAACTATCTCCCAAGGTGCTTAAAGTACTTTGGAGAAAATATTTCACTAAACCTCCAGGAGTTGAATTATTAATAGGAATGAGATGAAGACGCATTTTAGTCAGTCCTTTACAAATGAAGAAATGAGGCATATGATGGTTAATCATATATGTAGTAGGCTGAATAATGTCCCTCCAAATATGCTCACATCCTAATCCCTGGACTCTGTACCTAGGTTACCTTACGTGGCAAAATGGACTTTGCAGAGGTGATTAAGTTACAGATCTTGATGTGTGTAAATGATCCTCTATTATCCAGGTGGGTCCAGTGTTATCACAGGGATTCTTGTAAGCAGGAGGCAGAGGATGCTGAGTCAGGGAAGGAGAAGGGGTGAGGGGACCACGGAAGCAGAGGTCAGAGTGATATGGGACCAACAGGCACTAAATACAGGCAGCCTCTAAAAACTGGAAAAGATAAGAAAAGGGACTCTTCCCTAGAGCCTCCAGAAAGAACCTAGTCCTGCTGACCCATTTTAGACTACTGAAATCCAGAACTATACAATATCATGTTTATGTTGTCTTAAGCCACTAAATGTGTGGTTATTTGTTACAGAAACATTAGGAAATTAATATGCACATGCATATACATATATACTTCTCACTTTCACAAATTTATATTAACCATTAGACTATACTACCTGAGTCTTGTATTTAATTTCAACAAATTGCAGGCAAAACAGCAAGAAGTTGAGAACCACCAAAAGCAGCAAGCAACAAGCCAGCTTCTCCCAAGATAGCACTTTCAAAATTCAAAGGCTTTCATGTAACTGTTACCTCCCAAGGCATAGCATTCTCAAAATCACAACACTCTCAGAACATCAGTTGCTGTCAATTTTAACAGTAAATTAGAAAGCTACATGACAAGAATGCGGCATCGAATACTAGTATACTCCACTGCCTAACATGACAACTACTTACCCAGGGCCTTCCCTACCTGATAATATATGTGGCCCTGAATGCCCAAGCTCCAGCTTTCATTATATAGTTCATAAACAGGCCCATGTCCTATGCTCCCACTGTGAACAGTATGGAGACAGGATTAAATTTTTACAACTTTGAGCTGAGTAACAAGAATTATAAAACATTCTTTCAATAAGTTACTGTTTTCCATGTTCACTAATATAAATCATTCAAAGTGCTATTTCCTCCTTAACTTTATTTCCCTTTTATCAAGCTACCAGAATTACATTAAGGACAATTAATTGTTTACTTGGAGAATTAAATAAATGAAAAATATATTTTATTTTAATTCTTAACACTTTGCAAAGGCTCATAACAACTAGTTGAGGCGAGTGTCATCCCATGAGGAGATAACCTGATTCCACTTCCTAAATGCCAGGTTGTAGCAGCACCCAACATGTCAGCCACATCAAGCTTGCAAACCTGTCCAGGCATGTTAGCCACAAAAAAATGCAGTGGGAATGGCAGCAATTCACTTGGGGGCATCAGTCCTCAGCTGACTCCATAAATCACTCATCTTGCAGACTAAAAAAGAAACAGCTACACACTTTTTATGTATAATACTATATGGCTCCCTCAAAATGAAAGTGGAAAAACAGAAAGTGGAAGTACAACTTGTTTTTCCCTCACTAAATGCTAATTATGTGCCGTTTTGTTGGTTTTCTTCTTTTTTATTTTTTGGAAAAGAAATTAGTAAAGACATAGATATCATCTGACATGGAATATTGAGAAAGCAGAGAGCATCCTGATCATGTAGAAGAAGCCCTGAAGTAGGATTCAGGAATCCTAGATTCTATTAATGAATTTTCCATTAACATAAGTCACCAAAAAGATCAACAAGCAGACCATTTTTACCACCTGTGACTCAATACTAAGACATTTACAATTATAGTTATTAATAGCAGGGAAATGAACATAGTGATAATAATAATGCACCTATACTAGGTACCTGGTGTATGCTCTCTTTCTCTAATCCCTAATTCTTAAACCAATCCTAATTTACAGAAAAGGACAAGCGAGGTTTAGCAATGGGGCCCAGAAAATGCTTAGGGAAAAGCCCTAAGTTTTCACATGCTCTGCTTTACATTCACTTTACACCTTCATTAAAAAAAGCTGGATGTGGGAGGGGCAAAGGGCAGACCATGAATCTCATAGAAAATTCTTATCCTCTGGGTTGGAGGCTGCCTTTCCACAGAAGTATGGAAAGATCTGATTTGGTAAAAATCCTCATCCTTGTTTCCCAGTATGGTTGGCTGAGCCATTCCATGACAGGATATGTGTCACCAGGGCCATATCCTATGTCTCTATCTCAGGGTTTGGCAGGGATTGTGTTATTTCTTTCCTGGTTACAATGCACAAACTAAACTGGTAAGTGTGTGGGGGGAAGAGGAGAAGAGTTAGCAAGAAAAGTACTTTGGAAGTTCTCCTTCAACAAGAATTAAAAAGTGCAGAAAAGAAGGAATATTGTCATAAAAATCCCCAAATTATAGAGTTGGTTTTGAATCAAAAGCCAAAACATAATGAGAACCCCTTATAATACAGCCAGTCATTACATACACCAATTCAGATAGAACATAGATCAAATAGATTGCCAAAAACATAACCATGTATATTCACAGCTTAATCTAACCCAACTAGCATATAAGGCAGGTGTTAATACTATTTCCTAAACCACATTTCCATGGTATTTCAAATATTTATAGCTTGTTATAAATTACACGAAGGCTACATATCAAAGGAGGAAAATCACCCATGTTAAATTAGAGATTTTAGAAAATTATACATTGCACATAGCTGAGTATAATCCATTTAATGTTTCAATGTCATGGAACATTTGCTTTATAAATACAATATGAAAGTGATTAAGATTACACAGACCCTCAGGAATATTGCAAATCTATATGAGACCCACTAAGCCCTGGATTTGTATATCTGGATTTGGGTTAGTGAAGAGATATAAAAAATCATGCAACTGAACTAGATCTCACTAGTTGGTGATGTTCCAGAGGAAAGTCAATGTCAGCATGGGGAAAATTGAAATTCAATATCCCAGCTCCTAATATTCTGATTTCCTACAGCAGAATTCAAATGTTACCCTCAGTTCTGCAAGCTCAGTTGCCACACTCCTTTAGTGGAAACTTAAGTACATACTAAAGGCAGGATTTGGCTCAAATACTTTCCACACTGCACTAAACATTCCTGTTGTTAAAAACACCTTTACAGACTAAGATTGAATTTCAGGACAAGAATGAAAAATGCATATTTCAGAGATGTCCAGAGAAGAGTTTAAAATATTCCACCAACTCCCATGCCAAGTAAATAAACAAAAAACTTCTGCCTCCTCCATAGCCAGGGAACTTCCCCAAAGTCACCACGTAACCAAGATATCCCATTGATTCTGAAGATACAATTCCTTGTCTTTGTTTCTTAGACTTTGACACCCTTCTCATTCCTTTACACATAGATACTGCATGGTTTATATTTCTTTTAAGAAAAACTAATTAAAATTAATTTTGCTTTGAAAATCTCTTATTAGCTTTATCACACCATCTGGACAACTTCATTGATACACTAGAGTATGTCAAAATAAGAGCTGTGAATACTGGAATAAGCCTTGCCAGACTGTAAAATCCATTAGCTGATCATGGCTTTTTTGTCAAATTTTCTAATCAAATACCAGATATCTATATATCTATATACCATCTATAGCTATATATCTATGTCTATGTCTATATCTATATCTATCTATCATATATATATATATATATATATATATATATATATATATATAGAGAGAGAGAGAGAGAGAGAGAGAGAGAGAGAGAGAGAGATCAGTGCTGACAAAGGACCCTATTCTCATGGGTCATATGCAATCCTGGACCTCAGTAAAAGCAAGTAGGGCAGGTTATAGCTTTTGTATGTTGAGTTCCAGTGCACATAATACAATTGCTTCTTTATGGGCTATATTAAATATTCCCTTTGAGAAGGAGTTCTGCAGATGGCAAGGCCTCACTAAATTTTTAAAAGACTCATCTTACTATTCCTATTGGAATGTCAGATAGGAAACGTTTTGAGTCTCAATCTGATCAGATACCAAGGGTCTACTGGGCACATTACCAGTATATAACTTCTCTAAGATAAAAGAAACCATGCAGATTTTTAGAACCATTTCAAAAATGTCCTTATAGTTAAATACAAAATAAAGTTTTCATGCCATGAACTCATTGATACAAATATTTAGATTATGAAGGAATTGGGTTTTAGTAGGTCACATATCTATGATGTACAGGGAATTCCTCCAGAATTTGTATAGTTTTGTGTGCTGCTTTAATTTTGCACTGTAGTACAGACAGGTAAAATCCTCAAATGATATTGTACCTTTGTCCTAGGGACAACCAGATATAATGCAAACAACCTGAGTTTTTGAATCTGGAAAATTTGGGTGAAAGATTCATTTACTGGCCATTTATTAGCTGAGTGAACATAGGTGCCAGTTACTCTATCTTTCTGAGATTCTGTTTCTTCATCTTAAAGTACCAAGCACATAGTAGGACCTCAATGCTCTTTTAAAAAAATACATTTTTATTGATTTCAAAGAGGAAGGGAGAGGGAGAGAGAAATAGAAACATCAGTGATGAAAGAGAATCATTGATTGGCTGCCTCCTGAATGCCCCACACTGGGGATTGATCCCACAATGTGGACATATGCCATGACTGGGAATCAACCAACCTCCTGGCTCATAGGACCACACTCAACCACTGAGCCATGCTGCCTGGCTTGGTTTACAGTTTTCTAGTGATTTGTAATTGTTTCTTGGAATGGGCGGTTTCTTAATTGATAAGCATAAAATTTAACTTTCTATGCAATGACACATTCACAAATATTGATCACATATTAGGCCACAATGAAAACATCAAGAATTTTCACAAAGTAGAAATAGTACCATACCAATAACACTCTCAAATAAGAATGCAATAAAACTAGAAATTACTAATAAAATATGAACTAGGTTGTCACTTTTATCTAGAAAGTTAAGAAACTTCAATTAACAACTTCTGCATGGAAGAAGAAATACAAACTGAAATTAGAGAATAAAAGATGGAAATGAAAGCACTGCATATAAAAATCTATGGATGGGATGCATTTAAAACAATGATTAGAGGAACATTCATTGCAGTAAACACTTTTACATATAAAAATGAGAGACTGGAAATGAATGAGAAAATAATCAGATCAAGAAACTAGAAAAGAACAATGTATATCAAAAGAAAGCACAAGGAAGAAAATCTACACTAATAAAAGAGAAATATGTAAATTGATTGTCACTCTGCTACACCCACCAGCCAATCAGGGTGAGTATGCAAAATAACCCAATAAAGATGGCAGTTAATTTGCATACACAGGCGCAGAATGAAGACTGAAGATGACTGAAGATGGTGGAGGCCATGGACCTGGAGAAAGCAGGAGGCTTGGGTTGCTCTCGGCAACTGAGGAAGCCAAGCTTTTTGCAGGCCCTGGCTTCTGCTCAAGGAGGGGCTGAGGAAAATAAAAGGAGGGGCTGGTCTCCGCTCCAGAAGGGGCTGGAAACAAAAAGGAGGGGCTGGGAGCCTGGGTTGCCAGTGGGCATTGCCAGCGTAAAAACAGCCCTCAGCCCCTCACTAAGGCTGGTCAGGCACCCCAGTGGGAACCCCTACCCTGAAGGGAGTGTGGCCAGCTTGAAAACAGCCCTAAGCCCCTCACCCAGGCTGGCCATGCCAACCCAGTGGGGACCCTCCCTCCGTGGGGGTGTTGCCAGCCTGCAAAACACCATAGGCCCCTTGCCCTGGGCACCCCACACCCCAAGGGAACCCCACCCTGATCCGGGACACCCTTCAGGGCAAACCAACAGGCTCCCACCTGTGTACCAGGCCTCTATCTATACTAATAAAAGGGTAATATGCTAATTAGACTGGGAGACCTTCCAGGAGACATTCTGGATATTATTCTGGACAAAGCCATTGTGGCAGGGCCAAGGTAGAGGAGGTTAGAGACCAAGAGGGGAGGGCAGTTGTGGGTGATCAGGCCAGCGGGGGGGGGGCAGTTGGGGGTGAGCAGACCAGCAGGGGTCCATTTGGAGGTGAGCAGGCCAGTGGGGAGGGAAGGTAGGGGTGAGCAGGGAGGGCAGTTTGGGGCAAACAGGCCAGCAGGGAGGGCAGTTTGGAGCAAGCACACTGACACAAGGGACAGTTGGGGGTGATCAGGCTGGTGGGAGGGCATTTGGGGGCGAGCAGGCCAGCAGGCAGAGTGGTCAGGGGAAATAAGGCAGGCAGGCAGGTAAGCAGTTAGGAGCCAGCAGTCCCGGATTGCAAGAGAAATGTCCGACTGCCGGCTTAGGCCTGATCCCTGTAAACTGGCAGTAGGACATCCTTTGAGGGGTCCCAGATTGGAGAGGGTTCTGGCTGGGCTGAGGGACACACACCCCCATGCATGAATTTCATGCACCAGGCCACTAGTCTATATATATAAAAAGCCTAAGCAACCGAACAACCGAACAACCAGTTGACTGGTTGCTCTGACGCGCACTGACCACCAGGGGCAGACGCTCAATGCAGGAGCTACCCCGTGGTGGACGGTGCACTCCCACAGCCAACTTCCCACAGCTAGCTAACCTCCCTCAGTCCTTCCCCACAGTCAACCAATCTCCCACAGTCCCTCCCCTCCGCCAGCCAACCTCCCACAGTCCATCCCCCTGCTGGGCAACCTCCTGCAGCCCCTCCCCCTGGCCAGCTGGCCACCCAGATTGGCCCTGATTTCCAGTAGGCTGAGGGAGCCCACCTTTGCATGAATTTGTTCACTGTGCCTCTAGTGATAAAGATAAAAATAAAAAATAATGGCATATAGAACAAAAAAGTAGATATAATCAATAAATCAAAATATCGTGTTTTTAAAAATTATTATGAATCAAGAAATGCTAGCTAACTTAATTTTAAAAAAAGAAAGCACAACTTTACAAAATGAGAGATGGGGAGGAAATACCCATTTGAAACAGAAGAAATATAAAAGTTTGCAAGAGACTTCTCTTCAGACATCTATGCAAAAGTTGAAAAGTTAGATAAAGTTGATAATGTCCTAGGAAAATAGATGTTGCCAAATTTAGATCATTTTATTTAGAAAGCTTAACAGATCAACATCCATGAAAGAAGCAGAGAAAGTTATTCCTGAATATTCTTACAAAAATGCACTAGGCCCTAAAGAGGGCCCTCACCAGAACTGAACCATGCTGGCATTCTTTTTTTTTAATATATTTTATTGATTATTGATTTTTTACAGAGAGGAAGGGAGAGGGATAGAGAGAAACATCGATGAGAGAGGAACATTTATCAGCTGCCTCCTGCACACCCCCTATTGAGGATATGCCCATAACCAAGGTACATGCCCTTGACTGGAATCGAACCTGGGACCATTCAGTCTGCAGGCCACGCTCTATCCACTGAGCCAAACTCATTAGGGCCATGCTGGCATTCTGATCTCAAACTTCCAGCCTCCAAAACTATTAAGAAGTAAATGTCTGTTGTTTAAGACACTCAGTCTGTGTTATTTTGGTAAAGTAGCCCAAGCAGACTAAAACACATCTGAAACCTCTATAGCAGATTTTTCCATTTCTATACCATACAAAATTTATCAGTTTTCAATCACTTAATAGTAAAACTAGATTGAATATAATTGAACCTTTGATGATTCAGGAGACACTCTAGATTTTCTAGTACCTCTAGGTCATGATTGTGAACATCCATTTATTATTGTACAGCACAGAAATGTCAATTAACAGAGGTTTCTGGTTGATACAATGCCACATAAATGAATTTGCCCCCATCCCAATTTATGCCTGAGTTAATGAGAGTGACATAACTTGTTCCCTTTTCAATTAAAGCATTAACTCTGAGGGCACCTGGCCTCATTTCTGGGCATTCCACAGCTCTACTGTCCTAAGGCCATGATAAGAATTTGCCTTTATGGGTAAAGAACCATATTTAGAGTCATAGTCATCTAGAGGTAAAGAAGAAAATTAGCTCAGCTGGCATGACTCAGTGATTGAGCATAGACCTATAAACCAGGAAGTCAGGTTTGATTTCTGGTCAGGGCACTTGCCCCGGTTGTGGGCTTGGTCCCCAGTGTGGGGTCTGTAGATGGCCGTTGATTAATGATTCTCTCTCATCATTGATGTTTCTATCTCTCTCTCCCTCTCCCTTCCTCTCTGAAATGAATAAAAATATATATTTTAAAAAACTGTAAAACATTGTAAAGAGAATTAAATAAATCAAAAAGAATGTTCTCAAAATGGCATTTGAATATATGAAAAATCACCTTGAATCAGAAATGAAAAAACTGCAATTAAAAATGTAAAAGAAAAATTAAAGTAATAAAAGGTGAGTTGATGAAATACAGGAAAGAAACTGAATAGACAAAATTAACTGAAAAACAAAGAATAAAAACAAGGTTGACAAAGGGAAAATAGATTCAAATAAAGTGTAATAAGACATTGAAGAAAGGTAGAAAGACAACCAGGAAAATGAAAATTACATATAAAAAAAAAGCAAAAATGGTCAGAGAGAAAGTGGAAATGAAGGAAGGGAAGGAAGAAATAATATTTATACTACTGGAATCTGTGGAAGAGAAAGAATACTAGAACAAAAATGTTTAAAATCATAATATATGAAAAACAGACAAAGATCTGAATCAATTCACTTAAAGGGCTCACTGCATACCTGGGAAAATTATCCAGAATATTCAGCTTAAAGACATATGGTAGTAACAGTATTAGATTTGAAAGATAAAGACAAAACTTCAAGGTCTCCATCAAATAATTTACAAAGGCAAGAGAATGAGACCCACATCATAGTTTACAAAATCAAGGCAAAAATGGAGCAGCATTTACCAAAAAATAATCAATGAAAGAAAGTCACTAGATTTTTATCTAGCCAGTTTATTATTCAAATATCAAGGCTACGGAGAAAAGCAAACAGATTCAGCATAAACAACTTAGGAAATTCTGCATTCATAAGCTCTTTTTGAAGTTTTCCTCATTTCCCTTTTCTCACTGCAAAGCCTGATATCCGAGCATGGATTGGGCAGAAGCATGAGCGTATGCATTGGGATATGGTAATTTCCCCCTTTTACTCACAGTTATTTTACGCTTTTGGCATTCTCTATCTTCCAATTTTGTTGAGCATTTAATTTTGCATAGAATTTACTTTTCATATGCTATGATTTCTTATGGTTTGGGAGGGGGATATTTCAAGATAGCCAGTTATCCTACTGGTATTGCCCTCAGCTAATTGGGTACAATTTTAAAATATGAAGTTGTGGTGCTATACTCAGCCATAAGATTAAACGCTGCCATTTGGGACAACATGGGTGGATCTTGAGACTATTATGCTAATCGAACTAAGTCAGAAAAAGCTAAGAACCATATGATTTCACTCATCAGTAGGCTATAAAACTGAAACTCAAAGACAAAGACAACAGTATGGTAGTTACCAGAGAGAAGGGGGTAGGGTAGTAAAGAGGATAGGGAGCCAAATATATGCTGATGAAAGATGATTGACTTTGGGTGGTGGGCATACAGTGCAATATACAGATCATGTATCATAGAAATGTACGCTTAAAACCTGTATGATCCTATTAACCAATGCCACCCCAGTAAATGTAATAAAAAAAAAAAAACATGATGCAGATGACATGTTAAACAGTACCCCTAGTGGTCTCAAATAGTTCTTTCAGCAGGGTGGGGAGGGGGCGGGACGGGGAGAGATCCACCAAAGGACTTGTATGCAAGCATAACCAATGGGCACAGACTCTAGGGGGGGGGGTGAGGGCATGAGTGGGAGGGTAGGGGGCAATGGGGGGATAAGGACACATATATAATACCTTAGTCAATAAAGAAAAAAAAAGATGTCTCATTCCTCAGGCAAGGAGTAGCTTTACAATTCTGACAGTGAGATTCATTAGCTATACATAGTGGTGGGCAAAAGTAGGTTTTCAGTTGTGAGTATGCGAAACACAGAGTTTATTCTTGTATTATTATTTATTAATTAATCATTGTGTTATTTATTATTGTTATTAACCTACTTTTGCCCATCCCTTTATATGCCACATCTATAATTACAAGTAGTACTTATGTAGCAAGTTCTTCCCGCAGAGTATGACAATGATCAAAAAATAGAAAAGATAAAATATTCCCAAAGATTTTTTAAATTGTGCAGTCATAATCTGTTTGGTGGAGGCTCATCCTAGTAAATACTTCTTGGTGAGCTGGCAGGGAGTTTGAGGTAGAAGACACACAGAGGGTCTATTCCATCACATTGGGAGAAAACGGGAATTGTCAATAAACCTCCTACAGCTGATTATCTTTTGTATGGTGAGCTGCACATTTAATAAAAAAGCAGCTGCCACTGCTGAATGACCATTAATCAATACTGGTAAGCTGACATCCTAACAACTGCTGAACTTAAGCTTTTCTTTCCCTTCTGCATTTACAAATAAAGTGTTCACGATTTGACTAAAGCCTGTCAACTTAACCAGAAAATATCAAAGTGCTATTTAAATGACATTTGCAGAGAATGAGATTTTCTTCTGGCCATTGCTCCTTAATGCTAATTATAACATCAGATTAGTGGATTTAGGCCAGCAGAGGAGCAATGCTTTTTCTGATCCCTTCTTAAAGCAGTCCTTTCCATCTGTCTTGCCAAGCTGCGCCCCCACTTGTTTAGGCCAATGAGCAATTCCTAAATGGCACTTCATTGATAATATGCAAGATATCTATATAAAGAACTATACTGTTGCTAAATTCCATATGGGACTTTATCAAGTCTAATTATCCCGGAAAGATCAAAACACCTGCAATTTTTCAGGTGCAAAGTCTTCTTTATACAGTCTCCACCAAATGTGGATGGGTAGCAGGAATTAAAATGAAAAAAAAAAACTAATTTCAACTTCATTAATCAAGCAAATTTCATCTGTCATCATTTCAACTCATCAACGACAATAAAATTTTACATTTTTGAGAATAATAAAGTTATGGTGGTTTATTACTTTTGGGGAAATTTTCATGGCTAAACACACATGTACACACTTAGCTGCTCACAGGGAAAGATGTAATTATTATTCTTACATCAATTATACAAGTTTGAGGAATGAGTGTGATTTAAAATCTAAATGTCAGGTCTCCTAAGAACAAATCTAAGTATTTCTAAAGTTCTATCACAAATTACTACATTTAATTTCTTTTTTTTCAGCATTTGGCACTTTAAAAGCCCTTTTACAATTTGCACCTATCGTACTTAAGTTAATAATTGACATTTCTTCTTCATAATACATAATGTTAACCTGAATACTGCTGTGAACCTGAGGTAAGCCAGGAGACCAGTATATTCAGTATGAAGCCAATGTTTCAAGATCATACTGATCACCTATCTCTTGTGCCTATTTGCTTTTTTAATAAAGTCTTGCGTATTCTTAACCCTGGCCAAAAATGACTTATCCATGTTAGAGAACACCATCCCAGCACAACCAGATGGAGCCAAAAGGTTTGACTTGATGAAACCAAATGGCTTGAAATAAGTGTTTAGCAAAGTTAAAAAGTGACATTGTTCTTTTCAAAAACAGCACTTACTCACACTTGAAGGAAAAACCCTCGTTCTTGTGTCCAATTGTTTTACCTACATATTTTTCAAGACATTACACTGTAAACAAAGTTACATTAAAAACAATATAAGCAATGGAAGAATACTTATATGGATAGGATGCTCTCCATTGTCAATTTATGCATGCCATAAAGTCAGTAATGTATCCTGCATATGACACAATTTATCTTCATTTCACAGGGTCACAATAAGTACACAGCTACATTTCCTTCAGGAAGCCCACAGATGCTAAACCAGGCATCCTCATTTTGAAACAAACCTGGGCCAATTTGGATGAATAGCTTCAAGAACAAACAACTATTGTCTGGCTGGTATTGCACAGTGGTTAAGCATTGACCCATGAAAAAGGAGGTCATGGTCCCATTCCTGGTTAGGGCACATGTGGGGGTTGTGGGCTCTAAACCAAGTAGGGAGCTTGCAGGTGGCAGCCAATTAATGGTTCTCTCTCATCATTGATATTTCTGCCTCTCTCTCCCTCTCCCTTCCTCTCTAAAACCAATAAAAATATATTTAAAAAGGAATCAACAACTATTTAAGTATGGTGCCATTGTTCTTGAGTTAAAATTGAAAAAAAAAAAAAAACCATGTTTGAAAATGCTCTAATTATTTTAGTTAAAAGGGGATAATATAAAATGAAATAATCTTAGCACCTTAGTTATAATTCAGATATAGTGATTTTTCATAATATGAAAGGAGGCTTAGTTGGTCAAGATAAAGATTTTAAGGTATCCCTGTACAATTAATAAGAATGAAATCATTATGAACATTAAAGACAAGCAGCATGTCACTGGGCACGTCAATCATAAAGTGTTAGTCTACACTATTATTTAGAAGCTGCTAGTGAGAGTGGTAGGGTTTTGTTTGTTTATTTTGCTTTTCTCTTGTGACCTCTGCTCTAACCCCATTACTGTTCTTAATTGAAGAAATAACTCTATCTTATGGTTGCACTGAATTCAGATTTCCCACACCATAAAGTTTACAAGCAGAGATAGAGAAACTAATGCCATGGAGCAGTGGCATCCAAGGGAGAAGGGAAGTCTCACCCTGCCAATTGGCCCTGGCAGAGAAAGGATACTATTGGTCATTTTGATTTGTTTTTGTCTGTATGGGTTTGATTATTTTTCTTTCCCCTTTTATTTGAATGAAAGGGAGAGGAACCATGTCCTAGAAAGAGACAGAATCCTATACACTCCTTAAATAGTTGTGTGTTCCCATTGTCACATCTGGAGATATGAAGGGTGATGAGAAAGTTTCATAGATAGAAATGATCTGATAGATACTAGCTAAAACCTAGCAGGTGCATTTTTCCTCTTAGGCTTTGGATCTGAGTTACTCAACTCTCCTTTTATAATGATACAAGAACTTTCTAATTAGATGAAAAATTAATTATTAGAAGTATGAAGATTTGAAGATTATATTTCACACACTCAGTCCACCAAATGTAGGCACTCTCCAAAGTGTAAACAATAAATTTAAAATATTTAAAAAGGTCTCCAAGACTTATCATAGGGAAACTAGCTGGAGAGAACCCTTATAACCAAGGGCAAGGAGTGGAGTCTGCATAGAGATTGGTAGGAAGTGTGGAGGCTGAAAAGGGCTAGCCAGGCTCCACAGACAACAGCTGAGTTTCTGGAAAGATATCAGGTGGGGGGTTCTTCTCACCTAAATACCACCCTGGGCTCCCCAAAGCTACAGAATATACATTCTTCTCAAGTGCACATTGGTCATTCTCAAAGATACACCACATGTTAGGACACAAAACAAGGCTCTACAAGTTCAAGAAGACTGAAATCATATCAAGCATCTTCTCAGATCACAATGGTATGAAATTAGAAATCAGCTATAGAAAAAACACTCAAAAACATTCCAACACAAAGAGGCTAAATAGCATGTTATTAAACAATGAATGGGTTTACCAATGAGATCAAGAAAGAAATCAAAAACTTCCTGGAAACAAAGGAAAATAAACACACAACAATCCAAAATCTATGGGACACAACAAAAGTAATCCCAATAGGGAAGTTCATAGCACTACAGGCCTACCACAAAAAATAAGAAAAATCAATAATAAACTATTTAACCCTACAACTTAAAGAAATAGAACAACAAGAAAAGCCCAGAGTAAATAGAAGGAAGGAAATAATAAAGACTAGAGAAGAAGTAAATGACACAGAGGCTAAATAAACAATACAAAACAAAAACAATGAAACAAAGAACTGGTTCTTTTAAAAGATGGACAAGACTGATGAACCCTTATCCAGACCCATTAAGAAACAAAGAGGGCCCAAGTAAATAAAATCAGAAATGAAAGCAGTGAAGCAACCACTGATATCATAGAAATAACAAAGGATTATAAGAAAATACTATGAACAACTATATGTCAACAAACTGGATAACCTGGGGGAAATAGACAATTTTTAAAAATATATATAATCTTCCAAAACTGAATCAGGAAAAATCATAAAATCTGAATAGGTCAATAACCACTGATATAATAGAAGCAGTAATCAAAAAATTCCCAGCAAACAAAAGCCCTGGTCTGACAGCTTCACAAACCTTCAAAGAACAGCTAACACCTTTTCTCCTCAAACTATTCCAAAAAATCAAAGAGGAAGGAACACTTCCAAGCTCTTTTTATGAGACCAGCATTATCTTAACTCCAAAATCATATAGAGACACTATAAAGAAAGAGAATTACAGGCCTATATCCCTAACGAACCCCTAGATGCTAAAATCCTCAACAAAATAGTAGCAAATTGGATCCAGCAACATATTAAAAAGATCATACACCATGACCAAGTGGGATTTATTCCAGGGATGCAAGGCTGGTACAATAGTCGTAGATCAAGAAACGTGATACATCACATAAACAAACTGAAAGACAAAAATCACATGATCATATCAATAGACACAGAAAAAGCATTGGAAAAAATCCAACACCCATTTTTTTGAACCTATCACATTTATTTTATTTTCCATTTTAATTTTATCTTTGTTGTTTAAAGTATTACAGATGTCCCCTTTGATATTTATTTTTTAATTAAATTTTATTGGGGTGACATTGGCCAACATGAACATATAGGATTCATGTGTGGATTTCTAAGTTATAAAGTCTGTATATAGCACCATGTGTCTACCACCCAAAGTCAATTCTTTTGTCACCTCATATTAGGAACCCCTTCTTCCCCCACCCCCTCCCTCTGGCAACTACCACACTGCTGTTTGTGTTCATAAGTTTCAGTTTTATATCCCACATATGAGTGAAATTGTATGGTTCTTAGCTTTTTCTGTCTGACTTATTTCAAGGTCCATCCATGTTGTTGTAAATGACACTATTCCATCCTTTTTATGGCTGAATAGTATTCCATTGTGCATATGTACCACATCTTCTTTATCCAGTCCTCTATTGCAGGGCACTTTGGCTGTTTCCATGTCTTGGCCACCATGAATAATGCTGCAGTGAACATAGGGGTGCATGTATCTTTGTGAACACATAATTTAGAGGTTTTGGGGTAAATACCCAAGATCGGTATTGCTGGGTAGTATGGTAGCTCTATTCCTTTTTTTTTTTTTTTTTTTTTTTAGGAATCGCCAGACTACTTTCCATAGTCAAAACAAAAAATTAATTGTACCAGTCTATATTACCACCAGCTGTGAATGAGGGTTCCCTTTTTCCCACAACCTCTCCAACACTTGTTATTGCTTGTCTTGTTGATAATGGTCATTCTAACAGGTGTGAAGTGGTATCTCATTGTAGTTTTTTTTTCTTTATTGATTAAGGTATTACATATGTGTCCTTATCACCCCTTTTCCTGCCCCCGCTCATGCCCTCAACCCCCTGGTGTCTGTGTCCATTGGTTGTGCTTATATGCATGCATTGTGGTTTTAATTTGCATTTCCCTAATTGCCAATGACGTTGAACATCTTTTCATATATCTATTGGCTGTCTGTATGTCTTCTTGGGAGAGGTATATTTTCAGGTTTTCTGGCCATTTTTTGTTTGACTAGATTGTTCATTTGTTTGGTGTTAAGTTTAATGAGTCCTTTATATATTTTGGAAATTAAACCTTTGTCAGTGCTACTATTAGGAAATATCAACTCCCATCTGGTGGGCTGCCTGTTTGTTTTGTTGTCATTTTCTTTTGCTGTGCAGAAGGAAGCTCTTCAGTTTGAGTAGTCCCATTATTTTATATTTGCCTTTACCTCCCTTGCCTTTGGGATCAAGTCTGAAGAATGTTCTCTAACACCCAGGCTCATGAGTTTGGTACCTATATTTTATTGTATGTGACTTATAGTTTCAGGTCTTACTAGTATGTTTAAGTATTTGATCCATCTTGAGTTAATTTTTGTACATGGGGACAAACTGTAATCAGTTTCATTCATTTACATGTGGCTTTCCAGTTTTCCCAGCACCACTTATTGAAGAGATGATATTTACTCCAATGTGCATTGCTGTGTCCTTTGTCAAACATTATATGTCCATATACATGTGGTTTTTTAGCTGGGCTCTCTATTCTGTTCCATTGGTCGGTATGTCTGTTTCTCTGCCAATACCAGGCTGTTTTGATTATCATCTCGATAGTATAATTTGAAGTAAAACTCTCAGCAAAGAGGGAATAGAGTGATCATATCTCAACATAATAAAGACCATGTATGACAAGCCTATAGCCAACATCATACTAAATGGAAAAAAAATTAAAACCATTTCCCCTAAGAATAGGAACAAGACAGGGATGTCTGCTTTAATTACTCTTATTTAACATAGTACTGGAAGTCCTAGCCACAGTAATCAGACAATAAGAAAAAAGGTAACAAAATTGGAAGGGAGGAAGTAAAATTCGCATTATTCACAGATGACATGATACTCTACATAGTCATCCCTAAAAAATCAACCAAAGAACTATTAGATTTAATAAGTGAATTTGGAAATGTAGCAGAATACAAAATTAACGTGCAGAAATCGATGGCATTTTTATATACCAATAATTAATTCTCAGAAAGAGAAACTAAACAATCCCATTTGCCATGGAAACAAAAATTAAGATACTTAGGAATAAACTTAATCAAGGAGGTAAAAGACATAATTAAAATGTCCATACTATCCAAAGCAATCTATAGATTCAATGCAATTCCTATTAAATTACCAACAGCATATTTCGCAGATCTAGAAAAAATATTCCAGAAATTTATATGGAACAACAACAACAAAAACAGCCACAACAATCTTGAGAAAGAAGAACAAAGTTGGAGGGATCACAATACTAGATATAAAGTTATACTACAAAACCACTATAATCAATACAGCCTCGTACTGGCATAAGAACAGATATATACCTTGTTCAAGAAGGAGCAGCCTGCCCTCATCCCAGGAGCAGCAGCAACATGAGCAGCCCACCTCCACCCGAGGGGCAGCAGCCATGTGAGCAGTCCACCCCTGTCCAAGGAGCAGCAGTCACACAAGCAGCCTGCCCCTGTCTGAGGAGCAGCAGCTGCACGAGAAGCCTCTCCGCACCAGGCAGAGGAGCCACCACTGCTGCAAACAGCGCCCACCAGAGAAGCTGCTGCCAACTGAGGAGCAGCCGCTGCTGCGACCGCCCGAGGAGCAGCTGCAAACTGAGGACCCACTACCACCCAAGGGGCAGCCCCTGAATACTTGACACCAAGATCCTCAGGTGAGAACACAAATGGGGAGACAAAGTAACTCCCAAAGGAAAGAAAAGAAGGTATCACCAGAAAAGCAGGAAAGTGAAATGGAGGCATGCAAAATGTCAGAAAAAGAATTCAGACTAAGGGTCATACAGTCCATAAACTGGATGGATGAAAAAATCAACAACATATGTAAGAATCAAGAACAAATAGTGATATAACTTCAATAAAAAAACACCATCCAATCAAAAAATGGGCAAAGGATCTAAATAGACACCTCTCAAAAGAGGACATTCAGAAAGCCAAGAGACATATACAAACATGCTCAAAGTCACTAATCATCTGAGAGATGCAAATCAAAACAACAATGAGGTACCATCTCACACCTGTCAGACTGGCTATCATCAACAATTCAACAAACGACAAGTGCTGGATAGGATGTGGAGAAAAAGGAACACTTGTGCACTGCTGGTGGGAATGCAGACTGGTGCAGCCACTATGAAAGACAGTATGGAGTTTCCTCAAAAAACTAAAAATGGAACTCCCATTTGACCCTGTGATCCCACTTCTAGGAATATGTCCCAAGAAACCAGAAACACCAATCAGGACAGATATGTGCACCCATATGTTCATAGCAGCACAATTAAACATAGCTAAGATCTGGAAACAGCCTAAGCGCCCATCAGCAGATGAATGGATTAGAAAACTGTGGTACATCTACACGATGGAATACTATGCTGCTGTAAAAAAGAAGGAACTCTTACCATTTGCAAAGGCATGGATGGAACTAGAGAGCATTATGCTAAATGAAATAAGCCAGTCAATGAAGGAAAAATACCACATGATCTACTCATTCAGGGATAATAAAGACCATTATAAACTTATGAACAATAATAGATACAGAGGCAGAGCTGCCTCAAACTGATTGTCAAACTGCAGCAGGAAGGCCTGGGAGGGTTGGGGGGCAGGAGGGAGGGGGTAAGAGATCAACCGAAGGACTTGTATGCATGCATATAAGCATAAGCAATGGTCATAAGACACTGGAGGGTAGGGGAGGCCAGGGGATTGTCAAGGGCGGGGAAAAAAAAGGACACATATGTAATACCCTTTGTAATACTTTAAGCAATAAAACAATAGAAAAAAATAAAAAAAACACCTTGGAAAGTTTCAACAGTAGACTAGAAGAAGTGAAGGACCAAATTAGCGAATTTGAAGACAGGGAAGCAAAACACACCCAAACTGAACTACAATTGGAGAAAAAAAATTAAAAGACAGGAGGAGAGTCTAAGGGAGTTTTGGGACAATATGAAGTGAATCAACATACGAATAATAGGGGTACCAGAACAACAGGAAAAGGAACAAGGGTTAGAAAATATATTTGAAGAAATAATATCAGGAAACTTCCCTGAGGTGGGGAAGAAAAAAGTCACACAAGCACAGAGAGTTCCAAACAAGAAGATACTGAAAAGACCCACACCAAGATATGCCATAATTACGACGGCAAATGTTCAGGACAAAGGGAGAATCTTTAAGGCTGAAAGAGAGAGACAGAAAGTTACATACAAGGGATCTCCCATTACATTATCAAATGATTTCTCAACAGAAACACATCAGGCCAGAAAAGAATGAAAAGAAATTTACAAAGTGATGTAAAGCAAAGGACTGAGTCCAAGAATATGCTATCCAGCAAGGATATCATTCAAAATTGAAGGGGAGCCCAGCTGACATGGCTCAGTATTTGAGCAATTGGCCTATGAACCAGGAGGTCATGGTTCGATTCCTGGTCAGGGCACGGTTGCAGGCTCCATCCCTAATGGAGAGTGTGCAGGAGGCAGCCAATCAATGATTCTCTGTCATCATTGATGTTTTGATCTCACTCTCCCTCTCCCTTCCTCTCTGAAATCAATAAAAATATATTTTTAAAAAATTGAATGGTAAATAAGGAGCTGCACAGACAAAAAAAAAAAAAAAAAAAAAAAAAAAAAGGCTAAGGGAGTTTATCACTATCAAGCCAGCAATGTTCAAGCCAGCAATGCAAGAAATACTAAAGGGACTGGTGTAAAAAGAAGAAATAAAAAGGGAAGAAGGAACACAGGCACAAAAAATAAAAATGGCTACAAACAAGTACCTCTCAATAATAACTTTAAACATAAATGGACTAAATGCTCCAATCAAAAGACATCAAGTGGCTGAATGGATTAAAAAAATGATCCGTATATCTGCTGTCTACAAGAGACCCACCTCAGAACAAGGGACACGCACAAACTGAAAGTGAAGGGATGGAAAAATTTATTTCAGGCAAATGGAAATAAAAAAAAAAAAGCTAGGGTAGCAATACTTATATCTGACAAAATAGACCTCAAACTGAAGGCCATAACAAGAGATAAGGAAGGCCACTTCATAATACTAAAGGGATCAATACAACAAGAGGATATAACCCTGATAAACATATATGCACCCATTGCAGGAGCACCCAAATACATAAAAAACTCCTGGAAGTTATCAAGGGAGAGATCAACAAGAAGACAATCATAATATGGAACTTTAATACACCGCTAACATCACTGGATAAATCCTCTAGACCAGGGGTCCTCAAACTTTTTAAACAGGGGGCCAGTTCACTGTCCCTCAGACCGTTGGAGGGCCAGACTATAGTTTAAAAAAAAATAACTATGAACAAATTCCTATGCACACTGCACATATCTTATTTTTAAGTAAAAAAAAAACAAAATGGGAACAAATACAATATTTGTATTTGCATGTGGCCCGCCGGCCGTAGTTTGAGGACCCCTGCTCTAGAAAAAAAAAAAATCAGCAAAGAAACAGCAATCCTATATGACTCACCAGATCAGATGGACTTCATTGACATCTTCAGGTCATTGCACCCCAAAGCCACTGAATATACGTTCTTCTCAAGTGCACATGGGACATTTTCAAAGATAGACCACATCTTGCGACACAAGCAAAGTCTCTCCAAATTCAAGAAGATTGAAATCATATCAAGCATCTTTTCAGACCACAATGGCATAATATGACAAATAAACTACAATAAAAGCAATCAAAAAATCCAAACACTTGGAAGATGAATAGCATGCTATTAAACAATGATTTGATTACCAAATAGATCAAAGAAGAAATTAAAACATTCTGGAAATGCATGACAATGAAAACACAACAATCCAAAATCTATGGGACACAGTGAAAGTAGTCCTGAGAGGAAAGTTTATAGCTCTACAGGCCTACCTCAAAAAAAAAAAAAAAAAAAAAAAAAGGACAAAATGGCAATACATCATCTAACTCTACAACTTAAGGAATTAGAAAGAGAGCAAAAAGTAAAGCCCAGAGTGAGCAGAAGGAAGGAGATAATAAAGATTAGAGCAGAAATAAATGACATAGATACCAAAAAAACAATACAAAAGATTAATGAAACCAAGAGCTGGTTCTTTGAAAGGATAAACAAGAATGATGAACCTCTAGCCAGGCTCACCAAGAAGCAAAGGGAGAGGACCAAAATAAAGATAATCAGAAATAAAAGAGGTGAAATAACAACAGACCCACAGAAATACAAAGGATTGTTAAAAAATACTATGAACAAGTCTATTCCAACAAACTAGACAAACTGGAGGAAATGGACATATCCCTAGAAAAATACAACCATCCAAAACTCAATCAGGAAGAATCTAAAAATCTCAATAGGCTGAAAGCTATGGAAGAAATTGAAGCAGTCATCAAAAAACTTCCAGCAAACAAAAGCCTCGGTCCAGAAGGCTTCACAGGGGAGTTTTACCAAACATTCAAGGAAGAACTAAAACCTATCTTCCTCAGACTATTCCAAAAAATTCAAGAGGAAGGAACACTTCCAAGCTCATTCAATGAAGCCAGCATTACCCTAATACCAAAACCAGATAAAGACAAAACCATGAAAGAGAATTACAGGCCAATATCCCTCATGAGCATAGATGACAAAATCCTTGACAAAATTCTAGCAAATCGGATCCAGCAGTACATCAGAAAGATCATACACCATGACCAAGTAGGATTTATCCCAGGGATGCAAGGATGGTACAATATCCACAAAGAAATAAACGTGATACATCACATAAACAAATTGAGAGATAAAAATCAAATAGTCATATAAATTGATGCAGAAAAAGCATTTGACAAAATCCAACACCATTTCTTGATAAAAACTCTCAGCAAGATGGGAATAGAAGGATCATACCTCAACATAATAAAAGCCATATATGACAAAGCCACAGCCAACATCATACTCAATGGGCAAAAATTAAAACCATTTCCCCTAAGAACATGAACAAGACAAGGATGCCTACTTTCACCACTCCTGTTTGACAAGGTTCTGGAAGTGTTAGACATTGCGATCAGACAAGAAGAAGAAATAAAAAGCATCCAAATTGGAAAAGAAGAAGTAATACTGCCCTTATGCACATATGACATGATACTGTACATAGAAAACCCTAAAGACTCCATCAAAAAATTATTAGACTTAATAAATGAATTCGGCAATGTAGCAGGATACAAAATTAATGCCAAGAAATCTATGGCATTTCTATACACCCATAGTGAACTTACAGAAAGAGAGACGAAAAAAAAATCCCATTTACATCGCACCAAAAAAATTAAGATACCTTGGAACAAACTTAACTAAAGAGGTAAAAGACCTGTACTCAGAAAACTACAGGACACTGAAAAAAAGAGATAGAGGAAGACAAAAGCAGATGGAAGAACACATCGTGTTCATGGATTGGTAGAATCAATATCATTAAAATTACCATAATACACAAAGCAATCTATAGATTCAATCTACTCCACATTAAAATACCAATGGCATATTTCAAAGACTTAGAACGAACTCTCCAAAAATTCATCTGGAATAAAAAGACCCTGAATAGCTGCAGCGATCCTGAGAAAGAAGAACAAAGTAGGTGGGATCTCAATACCAAATATCAAGCTCTTTACAAATCCAGTGTTCTCAAAACTGCCTGGTACTGGCACAAGAACAGAAATATAGATCAATGGAATAGAATAAAGAACCCCCAAATCGACCCGAACCAATATGCTCAATTAATATTTGACAACGAGGCAAGAACATACAATGGCGTCAAGACAGTCTCTTCAATAATTGGTGTTGGGAGAATTGGACAGATACATGCAAAAAAATGAAACCAGACCACCAACTTACACCGTACACAAAAGTAATCTCAAAATTGATAAAGGTCTTAAACATAAGATGAGAAATCATAAAAATACTAGAAGAATCTACAGGCAGCAAAATCTCAGACATATGCCAAAGGAATATCTTCACTGATACAGCTCCTGGGCAATGGAAACTAAAGAGAAAATAAACAAATGGGACTACATCAAAATAAAAAGCTTTTGCACAGCAAAAGAAACCATCAACAAAACAACAAGGAAAGCCACTGCATGGGAGAGCATATTTGCCAATAAGGGTTTACTCTCCAACATTTAAAGGGAACTCATACAACTTAACAAAAGGAAGATAAACAACCCAATAAAAAAATGGGCAATGGACCTAAAAAAATACTTTTTGAAAGAAGTCATGAGAAAAGCCAAGAGACATATAAAAACATGCTCAAAGTCATTAATCATCTGAGAGATGCAAATCAAAATAATAATGTGGTATCATCTCACACCTGTAAGAATGGCTATCATCAACAAATGACAAGTGCTGGCGAGGATGCAGAGAAAAAGGAACCCTTGTGCACTACTGGTGGGAATGCAGACTGGTAAAGCCACTGTGCAGAACAGTATGGAGTTTCCTCAAAAAAACTAAAAATAGAACTACCATTTGACACAGTGATCCCACTTCTAGGAATATATCCCAAGAAACTAGAAACACCAATCAGAAAGGATATATGCACTCCTATGTTCATAGCAGCACAATTTACCATAGCTAAGCTTTGGGAACAGCCTAAGTGCTCATCACTAGATGAGTGGATTAAAAACTGCAGTACATCCACACAAAGGAATACTATGCTGCAGTATAATAAGAAGGAATTCTTACCATTTGCAACAGCATGGATGGAACTGGAGAGCATTATGCTAAGCGAAATAAGTCAGTCAGAGAAAGATAAATATCACATGATCTCACTCATTTATGGCATATAATGAACAACATAAACTGATGAACAAAAACAGATCCAGAAACAGAGAAGCATCGATCAGACCGTCAAACCTCAGAGGGAAGGTAGGGGAGGGTGGGGGTAAGGGGAAGAGATCAACCAAAGGACTTGTATGCATGAATATAAGCCTAACCAGTGGACACAATCAACAGGGGCATGAGGGCATTATTGGGGGGTGGGGGGGGGGCAATGGGGCAATAAGGACACCTATGTAATACCTTAATAAAAAATAAAAAATAAAAAGTACAGGCATATAGATCAATGGTACAGAACAGAACTCAATCTAAGCCATTATTCTCAATTAATATTTGACCAAGGAAGCAGGAACATATAATGGGGTCCAGGTAGTCTCTTCAAAAATGGTGTTGGGAAAATTGGACACATACATGCAAAGAAACAAAAGTAGACCATCAACTTTCACCATACACAAGAATAAAATCAAAATGAATAAAATACTTAAATGTAAGTCAGAAAGTAATAGAAGACAACATAAGCAGCAAAATATCAGACATCTCTTGTAGCAATATGTCTACAGATACATCTCTTAAGGCAAATGAAACTAAAGAGAAAATGAACAAATGGGACTACATCAAAATAAAAATCCTCTGCACAACAAAAGAAACCATTAACAAAATGAAAAGGGAGCCCACATATTTGGCAATGAAACATCTGATAAAGGGTTAATATCCAAAATATATAAGGAACTCATACAACCTAACAAAAGGAAAACAAACAATTCAATTAAAAATGGGCAAAGGACATTAATAGACACTTCTCCAAAGTGGACGTATAGATGGCCAACCCATATATAAAAAAATAAAGTCACTGATAATTACAGAGATGTAAATTAAAACTAAAATGAGGTATCACCTCACCCCTGTCAGAATGGCTACCATCAACTAATCAGCAAATGACAAATGCTGGCAAGTATGTGGAGAAAAGTGAACCCTAGTACATTGCTGGTTTGAATACAGATTGGTGCAGCCATTAAGGAAAACAGTGTGGAGATCCCTTTTAAAAAATAAATATGGAAATGCCATTTGACCCAGTGATCCCACTTCTACAAATATATCCTGAAAAACCTGAAACACCAATCAGAAAGAATGTATGCACCCCTATATTCATAGCAGCATAATTTATCAATAGCTAGGATATGGAAACAGCCCAAGTGCCCATCAGTAGATAAGTGGATGAAAAAGCTGTGGTACATTTACATCATGGAATACTATGCAGCAGTAAAAAGGGATCTCTTACCCTTTGAGACAGCATAGAGGGACCTGGAGAGTATTATGCTAAGCAAAATAAGCTAGTCAGAGACAAGTATCACATGATCTCACTCATATGTGGAATCTAATGAACAAAATAAACTGATGAACAAAATAGATCCCAGAGACATAGAAGCGTGGAACAGACTTTAGAATTTTAGAAGGAAAGTGGGGAAGGGTGGGTAGGTGAAAAGAGATCAACTTGTATGCATGTATGCATAACTCATGGAAACTGACAATAGGGTGGTGAGGGCCTGGGTCTGGGGGTGGAGATAGGTTAGAAGAGGTTGATGGGGGAGGAAGGGGGCATATGTAATACTTTCAACAATAAATATTTTTAAAAATAAAAAAGGTCTCCAACAACTAGACTGATTATTTAACCTTCTAAAGCGCAAATTAATGTTGTCAAGATTAATGGATGAAACCTTTATACTGTAGTGAACCATTTCCTATGATCAAAGTAATTTTCCTCAATTTATTTCTGCATAAAATGGAAAGAATTTCCGTTTAGTAATAAGGTGCTGGTGGGATATGTGGTTATCCAAAGGTAATCACTGCCCTGTGGGAGAAGAGTTATTCAACTGTACCTTTTGCTTTGTGACTCCTCAGGGGGATGATTATCTTATGATAATCATATAGTCCCACCCCATTGTGTCTTGTTGCTTAATTAGCTACAGCATGAAATGTAGTTCGGTTTGCATCAACTTTATGTCTACTATAATTGCCCTGAATTGCAGTTCCAGGATGAAAAAAGTGGATCAAATAACTACATATATTTTGTTTGATTAATCATGAAAAAATCATTAAGGGATTAAAGTGAAACCATTTTACTCCTGCTGATCATGTTCCGCAATTTAAAATTATTTTATGATTCTGATCAATGTAGTTAATGAGAATGGCTGTTAATTAGTTACACTAGCAGTTGGGCCATGCAAAATGTATTCACTTAATAATACCATAGAACAACATGTGATTAAGTGTTCCTGTGTGAATTTTACCTGGTGCTCCAAAAGGAAGTCCCTGGCCAACTCACCTTGCTCTTTGAGATTACCAGTACAGCTCTCCCTTCTACATCCCCCCCTGCTTCCTCAACCCTTTCTAAGGCCTTTCCTAGGGTGACACATAAAAAAACAGCAGGGCTAGAGATTTTAGATGCCATTAAGCATGTTTAGCTTGAAAGCTCTCTTCTTCATTGCAATGCCCTGCAAGTACAGGAGTCTGGTATACTCCACTGAGGCACTATCTATTTCACATTCACAAACTGGAGCTTCACCCTAGAAAATATGATCATTCAGGTACCCTCATCCTCATCTCTGGCACCTGATGTTGCTAACATTTTATCTGGAGAATAGAACTACTGTAACCCATTGGTTGCTGCCTGGTGACTGACAGGAAGTGTTGACATAGCTTTATTACTGAGTTCTTCATTAGTAATTCTGAGTGTTTATTGGGGAGCTTTATTGTCACAAGATACATCATGTTTTTTTAGGAATTAGGCAACATATTGTCAATGCCACATTTTTATTATGCAGAAATACAAATGGGGCTGTAAACAGTAACATTTCCAATATACTCCTGGTTAAACTACTTAGTCACATCAATTATGTGTCTACAAATATATGTTAATATTATTTTCTTGTGCACTGAACTACTGGATTTTAATAAACCCTGCTAACTGGAATGTAGGATCTGCCCCAGTGTTCACCATGTCACTATTCAAATTGAGAGAATTGAAACTAAAGAATGATGCTAATGCAAAAATTAGGGAAAATCTGGATTCCTAGACAGAGGAAATGGGAACAAAGCAGTCCTACTTTATGCTCTTTTTAGAAGCTGTCTCTGAAGTGCCTATTTGGGTTAGTTCCATTGGATTTACAAGCAATTAAAGAGAGACCAGCTTAGATGAAGGAGGTTTTGTGCAGTTTTACTGGTCTCTTGTCTAAGTAGCCATACCAATGCATAAGAGGCCATCAAGTGGTGGGGGGTAGGCTCTTGTTCCTCGGGATGCATTGCAGCTCATTTATTGGTGCAACATTATTTCTCCTTCAGAACTAACAATTGAGGAAGACTTTGCTTCTCTGCTGGTGGACTTCATTCTTTATTTTTGTTGTGAGCATCACATCCTTAGTAGGAGTTTATGTTATTACTTTGTTCATTTTCTATCTCAGGGTATTTTTCATGGTTGTGGTTGCAAAAGGGAGCAGAAGATACTTGAGGTTTTATTAAATTTATGTATTCACATGATGATAAAGAGTGAACTGGTTCCAAAAGATTTGTTAAGATAAGCAGCAGTCTCCAGCTCTGCATTTCACCCTCATCGCCTTCCCCCTTCTCAAGAGGCAACTGCTTGAAACTTTTCTTTAGTTCACTTTTTGGGCAATTTTGACCATTTCTCTAACACAATTTTATTGCTAGTGTTTGATTTTCCAATTTCAGTTATTTTCTATTGACTCTCCTCTATGGAGGATGGGCATTTAGCCTTCTTACTTTCCACTTTCCCCACCACATACTGAAATACTTCCCATCGCTTCGAATTCCCATGTTTATATAAAAATTTTAGTTACATCAAAACTTATTTTACATTATTATGATTATATATGCTACTCAACACTAAGCCATATACAAGTCAAAGCAGCTAATTCAATTTCTCTCTCTCTCTCTCTCTCTCTCTCTCTCTCTCTCTCTCTCTCTCTCTCTCTCTCCTATGCTTCTGATAGTTCTGAAAACTTTGCAAGAACCTAAAATAAGGTAAAGAGATGACCTACAGATGGTGTCCCAGATGTATTTCTGAATAGATTCCAGACCTTCATCAAGCCTGGCCAGCTCAGGCTAAGCAGTTCCAAAGGGCTGTCCTGTAAGTCTAAACAAGGCACAGGTCCATGAACATTCAGCCACATCCTACTCACAGTTATGCTTACATGTCTGCAGTTCCTCAGTTGAAGCTGACATTTCATAAACTAAAGTCCACAGCCTAGTGTTCTTCATATCACTACCACTACTAACAAAAAAATTTCCACATGCTTATCCATGTACAGTTTACAGAGTATTTAAACATATATTAAATCATTTAATTCATATTTTTGCCAAGAAATTGTGATGAAGGTCATCCTTATTTTCTAGAATATGGTTAAGAGCTTAGACTCTGGAGTCAACATCACCTGGTTTAGAGTCTTGCTTGTATGCTCATTATTTGTATGAACCAGAACAAATTATCCAAAATCTATGAACTTCAGTTTTCATATCTGTATAACAGAGATAGCTATCGCACTAAAACATTTTGAGGTTTTTGTAAAGTTTAAACAAGATTGCACATGTAGTGCATTCAGCACATGGCTGGTACATAGGAAAAACTTGATAAATAGTAGCTATTACTCTGTATCCTAGTCTACAGATGAGGATTCTGGGATTCAGAAAGGTTAAATGATTTATCCAAGTTCACAGTGCCAATGAAGGACAGAGACTAGACTAACAAATATCATCTTGTGCTTCCTCTACAACACAAGTGGTTCTAATTCCTGGCTACACATTAAAATTCCCCAGGAGCTGTGAAAACAGCCATACTAAAGCACACCGCAGAAGTTCAGACTTAACTTCTCAGAGTGGATTCTGGACTCAAGTATGTTTTTCAAGCTCCCTAGGCAATTATGATGCTAAGCCAAGGTTTTAAACCTATGCTATTCACCAAACTTCCTTTTAGTCCCCAGGTGGCCTTTAACTGTGTACATTATCTACTACCAGGTCCCTTTTCACAGACACATTTTAGGCTCCATGTCAGTACAGACACACAATCATGATACACTATTTTTTTTAAAGTGTTAAACCAATATAAAATCTGTTCTCCCCCTACTCACTGTTTGACTACCATAGGGATTTTCTGGTTTATAGAATTAATAATTGGTCAGAAATTACTTGAATTGAGAATGTCAAATTTCAGCTACAATCTCGTCAAGTTCCAGCTATAGTCTGGCCAATTTTTTCTGATTATGTAGGGAGGTCATTGTGGGCAGTCAGCCTGGGCCCCCCTACAGGGTCTGCAGGATTATCTATTTCAAACACTGTTAGGGCAATCTGAGGTTCCAAACTAAATTATTTAAAGCAGGCTTCTGTTTTTCCAAGCAAGAAAAGATACAAAGAAAAGCTGCATAAGGGGCAAAAAAGCAAATGCCACATGGCTACTTGTGGATGAATAAAAAGCCTAGAGGAGGAAAAGCAATAGGCTAGCTCAATCTCAAAGCTGTCAGGGACAGGTCACCCTACCTGAGTTCAGTTTGGAGCATATGGAGTTGATGAGACCAAGGTCATAGAGCTGAATCCCCAGGAGGCATTTAGCTGTATTCTATCTAGAGGCCACATGCCACAGCCCCTAACTCCCTCCAGCTGACTTGGGGTGGAGTGTAGGCCAGTGTTCCTAAGGAAGCCCAAGCCCCATCACATGCAGACCATGTCTCCAGTCAGGCAGGCCAGCAGCACTCCCATAATCACACAAACTCACAGATCATTTTTATCTTCAGCAATGACTGAAAGCTGTCATCACATATCCAGGAAAACTTATTGAAGGTACTTCTAGAATTTTATATGCTCTATAATCAAATATCCTATCTAATAATAGACAAACATGGTAATTGACCATACCTTTGCTATGCCTCCCATTGGCTTATCAGAGCGATATGCAAATTAACCACTAACAAAGATAGCGGCTAATTTGCATACTGCAGGCAGGGCAGGACAGCGTGAGCTGCCATCCAGGCCCCTGTGTGCGACCTGGGGGCGGGGGCTCACTCCCATGTGCGACCCGGGGGCGGGCGGGGGCTCAGGCGAAGGCAAGCAATGCCGATCGCCTCGCCTGAGCCCCTTCCCACCCGCAGGGGACACGGGGCCCTCTCTGAGAGAGAGAGAGAGAGAGAGAGAGAGAGAGGGGTGGAATTTGGCACCCGGCATCCTTTCCTGAATCAAGCCAGCAAGGGCTGTCTTCAGGCTGCAGCTCCAGGTCCCTCACCCCCACCCCAGGCCCAAGAGCACAGTGCTGGGCAGGGGCACCCAGGGATTCAGGAATGCAGTGCGAGGGGCTGGCATGATGTCGGTGGGGGGGCTGTTTTTACACCTCCAAGTTCCCCACTTCTGCCCTGGCCGCGTATCCCTCCTCCTTCCCCTCAGAGGCCTAGCTCCTGCCTACATGCTTGCTGGGCAGGCCCAACTGCACCGGGGAGTGAGCCATGGCAATCGGGATGGCAACTTCCTGGGATGGGACGGCCGGACCACAGCGATTCATGAGGGTGATGAGGCCCGTGGGGCATGCGCAGCCCCTGGGCAGCAGGGATGGCCGGCCAAGCCGAGTCTGGCTTCAGTGGGACCAGTGGGAACCCGAGGCCACCCCAACCCCCACAGGTCCTGGGTGGATGGTGGCTCAGTGGAGAGTGGTGTCTCCATGCATGGTGCCCAGGGGCGGCTGTGAGCTGCTGCAACCCCACCCCACGCTTCAGGGAGGGGGAGAAGGCTCACAGCCACCAGCACCCTAGGCTGCACCACCTGGCGTGTGCCTCAGCCTGCCAGGTTGGCAGGGTCCAGAGCAGGTGAGCTGCTCCCTTCCCCCTGTGGTAGAACAGAGAGGAGAGTACTGGGTGCAAGGAGGGGACCTCAGCTTGGATCCTCCTGGTGTGGGGAAGGGGCCCAGCCTGGGCCCGGTGGGGAGCTTAGGAAGTCTGGCTAAGCAGGCGCTGGTTCATACCAACTCTTACTCTGCCATATTCCTCCAGCTCTTCAAGCTAGCCCCCCTGCCCCACCTGTCCAGGGGAACGGGCTCTGGGTGACCTCCCTGAGCTCAGACTGTGGACTCAGAGACCTCAAGGAAAAGTGCCTGGCCGGGCCCGGGCAGGGGCCGGTGCAGAACTACCAGGGCAGAGTTGCTTCAGTGTCTCGGTGAAGTTTGCAACTGACCCAAGGAGGAAACCCGAGAGGGGAAAGGCCGGGAGGCATGAATTGCCAGCACTTTAGCCACTTGAAAACAGCTCCACTTGGAATGTGAGGCGGTTGTATGTTCAGCTGAGAAGTGAGGGGGCTGAACTCCACCGTCGCTGGGCTCCTGTCAGTCCGAGGCCCAAGCGTCCACCATGACAAGGAAAGAACAGAGCGAGGGGCCCGGTGAAGGGAAGACAATTGAAGAAAACCGTGTCTAGACTTCCCCCAGCCCGCTCCTCCTTTCTGCTGCCTACAGGAGCCCCAGGCCCGGCCACAGTTCTGTCTCCACCTTTTAGTCCCCTATTCTCCAACCGCAGAGGAAAGAAATAAGGAAGGAGTCTGTGCTGCCTTCAGAAAGTATCTATATACCTGATCGGCCAGTTGCCTTCCACAGAGGGAGGCCAGACTGTGGCTTAGGCCCGCTCCCCACAGGGACAGCAGTAGGATATCCTGTGAGGGCTCCCAGACTGTTAGAGGGGGCAGGCTGGGCTGAGGGATGCCCCCCGAGTGCACAAATTTTTGTGCACCAGGCCTCTAGTTTATCTATATTTTACAAAGTGCATTTAGAAAAACACACACACACACACACACACACACACACACACAAATGTATTCTCTATTAGCAGCCCTTGGGCTTAATACATTTCCTTCCCACGATTCTGAGAATAATTAACTTGACAACATTCAAATTAAAATGAAAGGACCAAGGAATCTTCTAAGGGTCAAATCTGAAGATGGCTAAAAAGAACAACATCAATCCTTCCAGGAACTTCTTCCGTAATAGATCAAAACTAATTTGTATGGCCCACATGTAGTTCCTATGGACTTGGATGATTCTCACCTGCTTGTCCTAGAACAAAATCTGCTATTCACAGAACTGCAAGCTCTAGGCAGTATCAGTTGGCCTCTTCAGATATAGACAATTGGCATTGTCAGGCTCCTGAGCACATTTTCATAATCAGCCTGAGGATGGGTTTACAGCAGCTGCTCAATTGATTGTGTTAGACAGGGAATAAAGAGAAATGCCAGGAGTGCCCTCAGATCTAACATAACAAGGCAAACATCAGTCATTTGGCTAAAAGGCTCATAAAGGCTCCTTCAGCTGTGATACAGGAGTCTGTTTTAGGCAAAGCTAATGAGAAAATGTGGTGGTAAGCATTTTCATTAGATAGAAACAAGTTGTGAGAAAGTTGCATTTTTAACAAGAAAGAGAAGTCCTATTGAAAATGGTGTGTAGTCTTACCCTGATCAGAAATGACCTGTCTGTGTTTTGAAACAACGGTCTGAATGGAAAGATTGTGTGTGTGTGTGTGTGTGTGTGTGTGTGTGTGTGTGTGTGTTTTAAAAAGTGTTCCATTTAATTTTACAAATGCTCATGAGTATGTAAAATTATTACTTGAATGTGGTCACTTCTAGGGAAGGCAACATCACACAGAATGTAATCTTGGCCTCTCAGAAAAAAAAAAATTCTTCACTAATGATGCAATAAATACAGTTTATGCCTTGAAAGTGTTGATCATGGCTGGAATCCATTAAATAAGGGATTTAGATGATAATATACAAGCCATATGAATAACCAGCATGTGCTTGACACTGCTTGGTATTTAAATAACTTGTGCTGTTTTTGTTTTTGATCCTATTGAGAAAAGCTGGGTATAAATTATTATCAGCTTGATATGAGAGAGAGAGAGAGAGAGAGAGAGAGAGAGAGAGAGAGAGAGAGGCTGAGGCTCTAACACAGCGGTTCTCAACCTGTGGGTCATGACCCTCTTGGGGGTCGAACGACCCTTTCAAAGCGGTCACCTAAGACCATTGGAAAACACATATATAATTACATATTGTTTTTGTGATTAATCACTATGTTTTAATTATATTCAATTTGTAACAATGAGAATACATCCTGCATATCAGATATTTACATTACGATTCATAACAGTAGCAAAATTACAGTTATGAAGTAACAATGAAAATAATTTTATGGTTGGGGGTCACCACAACATGAGGAACTGTATTGAAGGGTCACGGCATTAGGAAGGTTGAGAACCACTGCTTTAGACAAAATATATAATTATATTGATGGCTTTGCTTCTTTCTTTTTTTCTTCTAATAGCCAATGGCTGTCTTTGCTACTCAAGACAGCCAGCAAATCCAAGAATAGCTCTGTGTTCACACTGCCAGCTCTGCTCTCTGTAGAAGGTAGTATATTTTAATGTCTATCCAACTGTGTGTTTTGTGGTAATGATAAGTAGATGCTTTTACTAAGGCAGAACTATACTCATATTCTGAATCACTCTTGACATGGAGAGCTGCTCAGTGCCTAATATATTGAACAACAGGGCTTTAGTTTTGCTAAAAGGTAGTATTGTGGCAATTTACTATTTTACCTACTTCCATTTCTAGGTGGGTATCCTCTATAATGTGGCCTTTTGAGGTTACAAGAATATAAGTTAAGCATCTGCCTTACAGCTGCATTATTTATATTGGAATTTTTGCAGTTTACTTTCTGCAATGTATTTGGAGTAACAAGATTGCTATTTAGTGTATTACACTAAATGTACTGTGAAACACTTTTTTCTAGCTTCATATCAGCTCTCTCAAACAATCTGGTACAAATTATTTTTAAAAAGAAGACAGTGGCAAGCAGGTGCCTGTATAAACATGACCTTGCACTGATAATCTAGTGTAAATTGTCTAATGTTTTGATATTTTGGCCTTTACTTAAAGCACAATTATCACAATGGAAGGCAACATACTAGTCACTTTGCACGCAAATATTGATTTTTTAAAAATGTAAACAAGAAATGGTTGTTTGGTGGGCCACGCCAGCACAGCCAAGGATGATCCTGAGGGGGGGGGGGGTGATGAAAGGATTGAGAAAAGACAGACAAGAGAATGAAAGCTGGGTCTCGGTGGGACGCTACTCCCTGATGAGGAAACAGCGCCAGCGCCCACAAGCCATGTCTTTATTTTATAGCAGATGCCACGAGGCAAAGTAGGGGCTTGATCAAGTTGTTTACAGCATTCTCGTGAGTTTCAACCTCACTCAACTACATGCACCCGAACTCTATCACAAGGCATGTGGGGCCATATGTTCGGACCATAGGTTCAAGCTTACAACCATAGCTGTTGGCTATAATTGTGCTGGGAGGGCCCTGCCCTCCAGCTGGGACTTGCACATGGCCACAAGAGGACTCTGCCCTCTCATCAGTCCGAGGCTTGAACCTGTCCAAAGTACTATAGCCATGCCCCATAGTTTGGATCAGAAATTTTCAACCTTTTTCATCTCATGGTATGCATAAAATAATTACTAAAATTCTGTAGCACACCAAACATATATATTTTTCTAATCTGAAAAAATAGGTATAATTTTGATTCATTCACACCAGACAGCTATTGTTGTGTTGGCTGTTGTCATTTTTTTATTTGACAGTCTAAGGGAAAAGAGGTCAGTGCCCCTGATTAAATAGTCAGATATTGCATGTTTTAAAAATTCTTGTAGCACACTGTTGAAAATTGCTGGTTTGGATACAAAAAAATCCCCATGATAATTTCTGCAATTTGAATCACTTGACCAATGCATGGGCTCACTGAGTTCTTTATTGGAATCTAGGAGTCATAGGTCAATCCCTTCTCTAACTTACAGAAATAATTTCCCCCTGGTTTGATCTCTTGGTGCAAAGTGGCAAATTCAAAAGTTGGAAGGGCTAATAAAGAGTGAACCTGATGAGGTGACAACTGTGAAACTTGCACTTCCTGCTAGTTTTGTCAATGAAACCCTTAAAGCAAAAGCATGATTGACACTCTATCATTTCAAAGAGTGACTGTGTGACTCACATAATCACATTAGAAATGTCTACATTTCACAGATGTGAACAAATATTGTTGCTTCTGGATTAACACTGACATTTTATTAACTTGGAAAGATATGCTGTGTATATGCCCACATGAGTACATGCACTGTATAAGAAACTGTACTGAAAAGAATGAAGGCATAGGCTATTTTCCTGGTGTTGAAAGTCCACCAGCACCATTAGGAGTCATTCTCAGAACTAGTGAAGCCATCACAGCTAAAGCACATTGCTGTTTCCTGAAGAGGACCTCAGAGGACTGCCTTTGGGGGGAAGCAGAAACCCATGAAAACTTGATGTAATCAACAACTGCTTCATGGGATGCCTATTGCAAAGAGAATGCTGGGTAACCAGGAAATTGTAAGATGTGAACAAAGAGAATTGGACTACCATCTACAAAAATAGTTAGTGGATGAAAAACAAATATATTTCTAAATAAATCTGTTTTTCCAATAGGAGTTCATATAACTCTAGATTCTATCTGTCCTCTTTGCAAAGGTATTACAGGCTCAAACTATGCTATTGAGTTCTCCTTCCCTTACAAAAGATGAAGGTAACTTTAATGTGACGTTTCCTTTTAAGGGCTTAATTCAAACTTTCACTACAGGCCTTTCTCAAGATCTAGCACTCTAAGGCTGTAGCAGTTATACACTGGTGTACTCTTTCTAGGAGTCTTTAGCCCTCTTAAAACCATGTTTTTGTAATCACCTTTCTTTTTTCAATTATGAAATTTATGACATATTTCATGATGCATATTACAAAATTCTGAAGCTATTCACAGGCACTTTGCTCAATAAAATATTCATACACTAAAATGCATGCTTTTTCATCATGAGTAATATGTTTTAAAGTAATTTCCCATGGCTCTAGGAACACTATGAGAATGAAGGTAAAACTAATAGCCCCTTCCTGTACCTAGCCCATAAAATACGCAAAATTCTGTCTGCATAATGTTACAAGTGTTTTTGTTTAATACAGAAGCTATCTGCCCCTTTAGATTGTCTTAGTCAGTGAGTCCATCACAGAGCAATAGAGTAGTCGAACTCCAGTGGAGAAGATAATCATTAAGAGTATTGGACTGGGGTTAGGAGAGCAGGAAGCATTGCTACATCTTCCAATGCTGGATCCCAAGTGCCCAAGAATAGTGTCCGGCACTTTCTGGAAGGTGTCCAGTACATAAATATTTGTTGGAAGAAAATCAGGGAGTGGGGAAGAAAGGAAGGAGGTAGGAGGAAAAAGAGGTAAGGAGCAGAAGAAAAAAGAAAGGAAGGAGAGGGAAAAGAGAGAAGAGGGAATGGGGGAAGGGAAGAAAGAAAGGCTGTACTAGTTATGTATCCTTGGGCAAGTAATTAACCCTATAAGCCTCACCCCCTATTGAGTCAAATGAATAGGGTAGACCAAAGAAGTTCTAAAATTCCTACCAGCTCTCAAACTCTATTATTCTATTATTTCAAATGTCCATCGATGTCAATGGTAATATAGTTAAAAAAATACTTTGCTCACCAATGGAATATGTAAAGATATTCATAAAGTGTTCCTTATTAGTCCAAACACTAGAGAATTCTTTATTTCAAATATTTAAACTCCACTGGAAAGATGAACTGAGTATATATTTGCCTAAATTGTAGACTGACAGCGCTCAGATTTGTAATTGTTTCCATAGGTTTACTAAAGCGCTTATCAACACTCTAGTTCAGCAATTTGAGTATTATCCTGTTGTAATAAAGTATACTTAAGAGAGAAATGAAAGATAATATCACCTAAAATGAACACATGTGGCATATTAATCTCTTGAAACTCTAATAGGCTAAAAAGTGTTTCCATAATGGTGTGGCTTAGATTATCTTCTTCTAATTAAAGTACTGCCACCACTTCCAAAATTAATATCTCCCGGAAGTGAGGTAATGCAGTTTTTCCAAGTATCAATAAAACCCTATAATCTAAGGCTAGTTAACACTGTGTGTCTGCCGAGCAAGTACTTATATTACAACATGCAGGGATATTTGTGCGACTTCCCATTCAGTATTGTTGCATTTACAGCAAACAAATTTAGAACCTTTTTTTAAAAAATATGTTTTTATTGATTTCAGAGAGGAGGAGAGAGGGAGAGAGAGATATAAATAGCAATGATGAGAGAGAATCATTGATTGGCTGGCTCCTGCATGTCCCCCCCGCCACTAGCGATTGAGCCCACAACCTGGAATCGAATCCAGGACCCCCTCAGTCCTCAGGCTGATGCTCTATCCACTGAGTCAAACTGGCTAGTGCTAGAACCCCTTTAAAAGAAAATCGTATTTGCTCAAGTTTGAAAAATATTCTAAAATCATTCACTTCATCTGAGTGTATACCAACCAAGCTAAGTTCTTGGTATACACACAGTTGCAACTGTGCTCCAATGACATGCTTTCTTCATTATACATACTGAAGGAGGTGACCTAAAGTAAAGAACTGCCATTATCCATTCATTTGCTGGCCTTGAATTGATATCTCTTTCTCCTCTCGTTTCCTTCCTTACTCTTTCTTTACCTCTCCCTTTCCCTCTCTCCCTCTCTCCTTCTGTCTCTCTCTATCACATTCTTGATCTTCTAATGTAATAGCAAAAGTTGGTTGAGCAATTACTTAACTCAAGGTAGTTCATAAAATTAAGCCCCCTTCACACATCTATAATAATAAAAGTGTAATATGCTAATTAGACCAGATATCCTTCCGGACATCCTTCCGGGGGACCTTCCGGATGAAGCTGGGGCTGCAAGGGAAGCCCAGGTCCTGGGTGCTGGAGGGAAGCCAGTGCTGGCAGCAGGGGGAAGGAAGGCCTGCTCTTACACGAATCTCATGCATCGGGCCTCTGGTATAGATATAATTTAAAACTACCAATAGTTTCCCATTACCTACAGAACAAAATTCAAATTCCTTGAACTGACAGTTCGAATCCTTCACTCAGAAGCTACATGATCTTGGGTAAATTACTTAACATCTCTGTGGCTCAATTTGCCTTTACCTGTAACTTGGGGATAAATGTAATAATTAACTCATATGGTTGGTGAGAGAAGTAAATTCATTGATATGCAGGATGGGGCAAAAGTAGGTTTACAGTTGTGCGTATGTAAAAGTTTATTCTTGCATTATTTATGAATTATTGTATTATTTGCCATACAAACAACTGTAAACCTACCTTTGCCCCACCCTGTACATATGTAAATAGCAGAGAACAGTATCCAGCACACAATAATTCCCATATAAATTTTAGCTACTATGCTGCTCCATCCACATGAAATCTCAATATACATTTCAGGCTCTACCAGCCACTGCTCCCATCCTGAATATTGTAATTTAATCAGACTGATTTATTCCTTCTTTTTAAATTATACCTCCTGCTGTCCTACCTTTGTGCTTTTTGCACCGAAAAATGACAAATATTTATTGAGGACATATTATGGGCCAGGGACTCTGCTACATGTTGCATGGGTTAACTTGTTTAAAATTCACAAGATTTCTATCAGACAGGTAGAGAAGGTAACTGTTACCTAGAAGGATAAGTGATTTGATCGCACCAACAGTGCTACTAATTAGCAGAGCCAAGATGAAATCCACGCATTCTGGCTCAAGTGTTCTCCTCAAAATCACTGGGATGTCCTACCTCTGTTGGCACCCACTAGCTATTCCATCTTCTGCTATGGCTTTCCTGTTTCCCTCACCTACTCATGTACTTTCTAAAACTATCTCAAATCTCATCTTTCATATATCACAAGACTAGGTCAGTCCTCAGAGTTCTTCACCTCTAAACTCTCAGAGCAGTCATACCCTTGTTGGAAGTTGGGACAATCCATTTTTCAAATAATTATCTAACATCCTGGAATAGCACCTCTATTTCCTTTAATTATATAAAAAAATGATTTTCTTTTGGTTCATGTTTGCCTTTTTGTCCAATTAGATCTGATGGTCCTTAAGTTCAGGACCCACATCTCATGTTTCTTTCATGTCCTAAATAGCACTTGGCACAAAGTAGATATTCAGTTAAAAAAAAACAGTTATGATATGATTTAACCCCAGGGACACATAACTAAGTCAAGCTGACTTGACTGACCTTGGTGCCTCACTTTAACAGCTGGTAAGCAGACATAATAATATTCAGTTTTTCAGTCCCTTTCTTGATTATTCAATTATTACATCAGTGCTTTTTCTAGTTTTCTCCCTTTGATGCTAATGTTTCCTTTATATTCTGTCATCATTTTAAAAAGTTTCCCAGGTTCTGGCATTTGAAAATAAGTTGCAAAATAAAAAATAGTGACTTTTTGGTATAAAGACAATAAATTATTTGAGATTCATTTAACAGAGCTTAGTTTAATTAAAATACGCTTTAAAATGAGGAATAACTCCATGAACTGATAAGGAGTAAGATCCACAATATATTTTTAAGTAAAAAAAGTTCTGAGATTTGGAACCATGTTAATGTTTCACAGTGATTTCAAAGGAAGGAAAATAAACTTAAACACCAAAAGAAAAAAATAAACTGAACTATACCTCAAATGAATAACATAACCACTTAGGAGAGGGGGTGGAGAGCTAACCAAGGCAATTTTTTTAAATAAGATCTTTCAACAATATACCTTTAGACTAAAGACAAAGAAATCTCAGTGAATATTGTTCATGAGTTAGTAGACTTGATTTCACAGTGTCATGAGTTACAAATTCTAAAATTACTTTCTATGTATTCTAGAATAAAGTAAATAAGTTAACATACAGTGTGTAATGAGATCCAGGTTTCTCAATGTCAGAGAAGGGAGTTATAAACATGGAAAGCAAAAAGGATAAAATGAATCCTGTGTTGTGGGGTGGGAATTAGAGGTGTGAGTGCAAACTCATGGTTTTTAATGTGTGTATGTGTGAGGGGGGTGAGGATTAGGTCTGGAGAGAGGCCTTCAGAGAGAGGGGCAGGGTCTGATCTGCAGCCTCAGTGGCAACTGTTGATCAGCCATTGCCTCTCTCTTTCTTTCCCAGCTTCACCAGCAGCCCCGCCTCTGCTTCTCTCTGGGCCTGCACTGGGCTGCAGCCCAGCCTCTTTGATCAGGCCCAGAGATAGGCCCAGAGATGCTGACTGGCATAGAAACTGACCAATCAGAACCAAATGTGGGTGAAGTGCCAGGAGCCAATGGCTGCCTAGGAGGCGGAGCTATTGACACTGACTGGCATAGAAACCAACCAATCAAAACATAATGTGGATGAAGTGTGAGGAGCCAATGGCTGCCTAGGAGGCAGAGCCAGGGTGGTGCAGGCTGAGGCAGAGGCAGTTAGGAGCGATCAGGCTGGCAGGGGAGGGATGTTGGGGGTGAGATCAGGCTAGCAAGGGCGGGTAGTTGGGGGCAACCAGGATGGCAGGGGAGGGCACTTGAGGGTGAGATCAGGCCGGTAGGGGAGGTTAGTTGGGGGCAAGATAAGGCAGGAAGGGGAGAGCAGTTAGGGGCAATGAGGCAGGCAGAGGCAGTTAGAGGTGATCAGGCTGGCAGGGGAGGGCATTTAGGGGTGAGATCAGGCCAGCAGGGGAGGGCCATTGGGAGCAAAATCAGGAAGGCAGGGGAGGGCAGTTGGGCCAATCAGGGCAGCAGGGGAGAGCAGTTAGGGGTGATCAGGCAGGCAGAGGCAGTTAGGGGCGAAGTCAGGCTGGCACAGGGAAGTTTGTGGTGATGAGGCAAGTAGAGGAAGTTAGGGGCAATCAGGCCATTGGGGAGGGCCATTGGGGGCAAAACCAGGCCAGCAGGGAAGGGCAGTTGGGGGTAATCAGGCTGGCAGGCAGAGGCAATTAGGGGCGACCAGGCAGGCAGACAGGAGAGCAGTTAGAAGGCAGCGGTCCCAGATTGCGAGAGGATGTCCAACCACCAGGGGATCAGGCCTAAACTGGTGGTCAGACATCCCCCAAGGGGTCCTCGATTGGAGAGGGTGCAGGCTGGGCTGAAGGAACCTCCACCTCCCATGCATGAATTTTGTACACCAGGCCTCTAGTATGCATATGTATTGAAACTGTGATAGACAAATATATAAATACTAGAGGCCCAGTGCACAAAATTCAGGCCTAAACCAGCAGTCGGACATCCCTCTCACAATCCAGGACTGCTGGCTCCCAACCGCTCGCCTGCCTGCCTGCCTGATTGCCCCTAACTGCTTCTGCCTTCCAGTTTTATCACCCCTTAACCACTCCCCCGCCAGCCTGAGTGATGCTTAACTGCTCCCCTGCCAGCCTGGTCACCCCCAACTGCCCTCCCCTGCCAACCTGGTCATCCCCAACTGCCCTCCCCTGCCAACCTGGTCACCCCCAACTGCTCTCCCCTGCTGGCCTGGTTGCCACTAACTGCCCTCCTCTGCCGGCCTGGTTGCCCACAACTGCCCTCCCCTGCAGGCCTGGTCCCCCCCAACTGCCCTCCTCTGCTGTGCTGGTTGCCCCTAACTGCCCTCCCCTGCTGGCCTGAACACCCACAACTGCCCTCCCCTGCCAGCAATCTTGGGGTGGCCATCTTGTGACCACATGGGGCAGCCATCTTGTGTGAGGGCATGATGGTAAATTTGCATATTACCTCTTTATTATATAGGATAATACATGTGTATGCATATATGCACACATCTATACACATGTATTTTTCTGTCTCTGCTAAAAGGGCTTAGAATCAATTGTATCCCAGTAACAATAAGCACCATAGTTTCCTGAGCTTGTTTTTTTAATATGTTTTTATTGATTTCAGAGAGGAAGGGAGGGGGAGAGGGATAAAAACATCAATGAAGAGAGAGAATCATTGATCAACTGCCTCCTGCATGCCCCCTACTGGGGATCAAGACCACAACCCCAGCATGTGCCCTGACAGGGAATTGAACTGTGACCTCCTGGTTCATGGATGGATGCTCAACCACTGAGCCACACTGGCAGGGCTCAGACCCTGGTTTTTAAGTGTCATTTTCCAATGAAAATACTCCTTTAAAACCAACTGACCCCATGCTTGGAACAGAGAAAGTACAAGATTAACTAGAATTTTTTTTTCTGCATAAAGTAAGGAAAGACTTGAAGAATGATGGGGGACTGTCACCGCCATAAAGGGCACAGAAACCACCTTAATGAAGCTTTCATGGGTAAAACTGGAACAATTTTTGCATCAAAACACAAAGATACTAAAGGATTATAACCCATTGAAAAAATATGAATCAATACTGAAAGATGAAAAGAAAGGAAGAAGGAAAGGAGGGAGGGAGGGGAATAGAGGACAGTTTACCTTTTTTAAAATATATTTTTATTGATTTCAGAGAGGAAGGGAGAGGGAGAAAAAGACAGAAACATCAATAATGAGAGAGTCATTGATTGGCTGCCTCCTACACACCCTCTACCAGGGATTGAGTCCACAAACCGGGCATGTGCTCTTGATAGGAATCAAACCTGGGACCCTTCAGTTCCCAGGCTGACACTCTATCCACTGAGACAAAGCAGCTAGGGCAAGGAAGACAGTCTGTCTTGACTGTAGAAAGCCAACATAAATATCAAAGAAATAATGGAAATTTTAAAATCACCATTTTGCATCCACCATAATCTTCATTCAGTGGAATCATCAATAAGTCATCAACTAATGCTAATTCTTTGGTTTTTAGCATATTCACAGGGTTATACAACCATCACCACTAACTGAAGAACATTTTTTATTACCGGAAAGGAAACGCTATACCTATTTAGCAGTCACTCCCCATTCCCCTTCCCTCAGCCTCTTACAACCACAAATGTACTTTCTTTCTCTATGCATTTGTGTATCTTGGACATTTCATATAAATGGAATAATACAATATGTGTGGTCTTTTGTGACTAACTTCTTCTACTTATCATAATGTTTTCAAGGTTCCTCTATGATAAGACATGTATTAGAATTCCATTTTTAAGGCTAAATAATATTCCATTTTTGGATACATCATATTTTGTTTACCCTTTCATCAGTTGGTACACATTTATGTTGTTTCTACTTTTTGAACACTTGTATACAAGTGTTTGTGTTGATATCTCTTTTCAGTTCTCTTGAAAAATCTACTTAGGGTGAAATTTCTGGGTCATTAGGTAACTCTGTTTAACTTTTTAAAAAATCTTTATTTTTGAAAGTATTACAGATGTCCCCTTCCCCCCACCATTGACCTCTTCCAACCTGTCCCTGCCTCCCACCCCAGGCTTTCACCACCCTATTCTCTGTGTCCATAGGTTATGCATATATGCATACAGGTTCTTAATTTTTTGAGGAATTACAAAAATTTTTCACAGCAGCTGCACCATTTTATATTCCCACAAAACAGTGTATGAGGATTCCAATTTCTCTACTTCCTCATTAACACTTGTCAATCTTTTTTATTATAGTCACCCCAGTGTATGTGAAATGGGATCTCTTTGTGTTTTTTTTTAATATATTTTATTGATTTTTTTACAGAGAGGAAGGGAGAGGGATAGAGAGTTAGAAACATCAATGAGAGAAACATCAATCAGCTGCCTCCTGCACACCCCCTACTGGGGATGTGCCCGCAACCAAGGTACATGCCCTTGACCAGAATCGAACCTGGGACCCTTCAGTCCGCAGGCCAATGCTCTATCCACTGAGCCAAACCGGTCAGGGCCTCTTTGTGGTTTTGATATGCATTTCCCTGATGACTAGTGATGATGAACATCTTTTCATGTACTTACTGGCCGTTTGTATGTTTCATTTGGTGAAATGTCTCTTCACATGCTCTACCCATTTTAAAATTTGGTTATGGGTGCAGCTTTGATGAAGAGCAAGATAATTAACATAGTCTCAAAGTATCTCCCCATAAGGTACTTAGTAATTACAAAGGGGAGGAAACTAACTTTACAGGGTAGGAAACTGGTAAACATCACCTTAACCTAGTGATCAAATGTAAATCACCAGTAATGGAACAAATCAGCATGTGCCTCCTTATATGATACACTAAGAAGAAAAAATATCACTTCTGTGATATTCCTGCAAAGAGTAGATAATCTGAATCTCATCACTAGACAACCTCAGACAAACCCAACATGAAGGACACTGCAAAATAACTAGCCTAAATCTTAAAAAATATCAAGGTCATCAAATAACAAAAAGACACTGAGAAATTTTTTCCAGATGTAAGACTAAAGAAGACATAATGACAGAATGCAACACATGATCGTGAAAGTTCTATTGCTATAAAGGATATTATTGGGGAAACTGGTAAAATCTGAGTATCTCTAGATTAGGCAGTAATATTGTATCAATGTTAACTTTTTGACTGTGAATAACATCCTTTGTTTATAAAAGAGAATGTCTTATTGTTTTTAGGAAATAGACATTGAACTATTTAAGGGTAAAGAAGTATCATGTCTACAATTTAGTCTCAAATAATTCAGAAAAATGTGCATAGATAGATAGAGAGGAGAAAGCAATGTGGAAAATAATAACATTTGGGAAATGTGGGTGACAGGTATATGGGAATTCTTAGCACAATTCTTTTAACTTTTTTGTACATATGAAAGTGTGTAAAATATTTTAAAAATAAAATCAGCTTGAGTCCTATATAATAAAAGGCTAATATGAAAATTGTCCCCTTGACTGGGAGTTTGACCAGGAGTTCAACCGGGAGTACTACCAGGGGGAGGGGACGGCCATCCAACCGCCCGCAGGCCCTCTCCCCAGCTGGCCCAGCCAGATCGGCCCAGATCGGGGTTGGCCGGCCAGACCCCACCTGTGCACACATTCATGCACCGGGCCTCTAGAAGTAGTAGTATAAAGTTGATCTTATTTATATTAAGTAAAATTGTTTAATTTCAATCCACTGATCTAAGTTGTTGTTTTTTTTTTTTTTATACCAGTGTTATAAGCTTATTCCTTCAACAAAGTGACTAACTTCAAATAGTTTCCTTTAAAAAAATGTTGTTCTTGTCTACAGCTCTGTTTGAATAATGCCATGATTTTAAAGGACTGAAATTATATTTTTATTTTAATATACTTATTTTTGTCTTTTTAAATATTTTTATTGATTTCAGAGAGGAAGGGAGAGTGATAGAGAGATAGAAACATCAATGATGAGAGAGAATCATTGATTGGCTGCCTCCTGCATGCCCCACACTGGGGATCCAACCAGTAACCCAGGCATGTGCCCTGACAGGGTATTGAACCATGACCTCTTGGTTTATAGGTTGATGCTCAACCACTGAGCCATACTGGGTCTTATTTTTATCTTAAAAGAAATATCCAATGACTGAATTTTTTATTCTGGTGTTCTTTTACATAAGGTGGATTAGCTCATTCCATGAATAAGCCCCATAGAAGTTGAGATTCCCAGACAGCGAGTTCCATTTGATAGCCACAGGCCTCCATGACACATAACTAGTAGTGCCATCTGGCAAATAGTAGGCACTAGGTGCAAGGATACAGGATAAGAATGGACAAGTTTGCCCAGTCATATCTAGTGTTTCTTGGAAAAGTAAAAAGTCCTAGTTCCATAGTGGCACCTTAGATATAAACAGCAAAGCATGTGTGGCTTAGATTGCAGTCTCTGAGGAAATGCAAACTTGGCAGCAGAGTAGAAAGCAGTTACATAGCTTAGCACTAGAAATTTTATAAGGCCACATAATGCCTAATATATGCTAGAGATACACCGTCCCCCCCAAAAAAATAAATTTAATGTGACTGAAAAAGAAATGCTGCCCGTTCTCCCTTTGTCAGTCATAGCACACCAAGAACCCCATGCTGAATTCTGTTACTTCTCCTTGTAATTCACATCACCTCACAATTACTAGTATTTACTACATAGAAATATTCATATTTTATCATGTTTATTGGTCTACATTGCAGACTGAACACAATAAATCCCACCTAGTAGTTTCCTGACAAGCTTTCAGGTACAGTCACAAAACACAGAACTATTATAACTCAGTTTCCACATTCTGCATGCAGTGATCACTCTTTAATTTTATTTAGTTCAGTTTTAATTTAAGTCTCTAAGTATCAAAAGATTCGTGTTATACTATTATATTTAATAAAAGAAACATGAAACAGCATTTATATTGGGGCATAAATGACTAATAGCATCATTTAAATATATTACTAGACAACTCTCTTTTTACTATAGACAACATCACTTTATTTTTCAAAACATGTGTGGCTATGACTACATGTTGCTTATAAACGCCTGCTGTTCATTGAACTAAATTGTGCTTGGCCTTGCATTGAGCTCAGAAAATTGTGCATGTGTATCTCAGGTAATATTTAGCTTCATATAGATGTGTGTACTACACCAATGTTACTTACAGACAAAATATGTTGGAGACAATCTGGTAACAAACACGGAGGTTATAGTCAGCCATTTCAGCCATCAATTACAGACATACTTGGGCTTTCAGTTCAGCATATGGAGACTAACAATGCTGCTCAATTGCCACAAGGAAAACATGTTTATTTCAAATTACTATTTGATTTTGTCTGCTGCTGCATTCGTGATCACAAACACATTTTCCATCTATATATATAAAAGCCTAAGCAACTGTTACAACCTGACTGATGACTGGATGACCAGACAACTGGCCAGGAGCTATAATGCACACTGACCACCAGGGGGCAGATGCTCAACACAGGATCTGTCCCATGGTGGTCAGTGCGCTCTCACAGCCAAACTCCCATGGCCGGCCAACCTCCTGTAGTACCTCCTCCTGGCCGATTACTAGATTCATGCACTCTACTAAGTTTATAAGAGCCCTGGTGTCTGATGCTTCAAAACAGCTTAGCTACCTTGCTAACATAGGCATGGCTCAAGTGTAGCTTACTCCAGCCTAGAAACAAAATCTGCAACCAGGATAATTCGCAAGCACAGCCTCTGGGAAGGAGGTGTCCTCTAGGGGAGATCTTTTTATATGTAATTAATTGTGACAGCACTGATTTTTCAGGGGGAAGGAGTACCATTCTAAAACATTTGCCTAAGAGGCCAGATTCGAACATTTATGTCATGGACACTCTCCACATATTTTTTCTAAAATAGATGTGAGAAAATTAATTTGTTAAATCAATAGTTGCTAAATCACAGTCCATATTCAAATATTTTTGTCTTGCAGGGTGCTAGCTAGGTGAAAAATCACAGTGTCCCATGATTTTCCCCCCAGAGACCACATGTAAGAACTTGACAATCTTTTAAGAGTTTAAATTGAGCCCTAACCAGTTTGGCTCAGTGGATAGAGTGTCAGCCTGGGGACTCAAGGGTCCCAAGTTTGATTCTAGTCAAGGGCATGTACCTTGGTTGCAGGCACATCCCCAGTAGGGATTGTGTAGGAGGCAGCTGATCGATGCTTCTCTCTCATCAATGTTTCTAACTCTATATACCTCTCCCTTCCTCTCTGTAAAAAATCAATAAAATATATTTTTAAAAAAAGAGTTTAAATTGAAGCTAATATATATTACCAGGGACATTTATTGGGCACCTCTTATGGGCTGGACACCATACATAGGGCTGGAGATAGATAAATAAATAAGACAGCGTCTGTGTTTTTATGAACCTTTCATATTTAGGGAAATGGGGGCAAGCATGAAAGTACATCTGTGGAACACACCTGCTAGTGCTGAGGCATGGTCTGCCCAATGGACATTTGGTTCAGTCTGGGAGGGGTGGGTACCACGACAAAAAAAGAGATGACCCTCAAGTAGAATCCACAAAGATCAGCAGGAACAAACTAGAAAAAGGGATAAGGGAGAGGGAGGATGCTTGGAGGCCATTTTAAAGAACTGAAAGAACATCAAAGAGACAGGACAGCACAGATATATTTGAAAATAAGTTAACAAGCCCTTACAAGCAGGTAAACTTCACAAACACAGGACAGCAAATTTCAAAAATCTGAAACCAGAAGCAAAATTATACATGAAAGGACACCTTGAATTAGAGGAATTTGGAATTTTCTGACTGAATCAGTTCATAGAAAAAATAATGCGAAGAGCTACAATAAGTGCAAAAGATGACTAAATAAAGACAGTAATATGATGCACCAACTGTGGGACCAGAGCAAGAATTTCTGGTTTTTGCTGAAGCATCAGCTCAGTGTTTCTCTGATATCTGGAAAGAATTGCAGAAAAGCTGCAACTCATCAACAGATGGGTGGAAGCCTGGCCAGCAATGCAGTCAGAATCCTAATCAAACACAAGCTTAGCCTGAGAGGTGTAAAGTAGGTGGTAACTAATGCAATTGAGACACTGTGGCATTCTTGCAAAGATATTTGGGGAATAAAGGATGATCTCAGAGAGCCTACTGATATAGAGAAAGGATCAACATATGACAAGAGGAGAATCTGGGCCATCAAAGGAGGACACCTCCCCCCCACTACTCATGGGGAACTTGGCAAGGGGGAAGCATGTGTGGGGTTTCAGGAGATGGCACATTTTTGTGATCAAGTCAATTTTATTTATTTTATTTTATTTTATTTTATGTTATTTATTTATTTATTTTAATTTCTTTATTGATTAAGGTATTACATATGTGTCTGTATCCCCCCATTACCCCCCACCCTCCCACTCATGCCCCTGTTGTCTGTGTCCATTGGTTAGGCTTATATGCATGCATATAAATCCTTTGGTTGATCTCTCCCCCTTACCCCCACCCTCCCCTACCTTCCCTCTGAGGTTTGACGGTCTGATCGATGCTTCTCTGTCTCTGGATCTGTTTTTGTTCATCAGTTTATGTTGTTCATTATATTCCATAAATGAGTGAGATCATGTGATGTGTATCTTTCTCTGACTGGCTTAATGCTTCCCAGTTCCATCCATGCTGTTGCAAATGGTAAGATTTCCTTCTTTTTTACTGCAGTGTAGTATTCCATTGTGTAGATGTACCACAGTTTTTTAATCCACTCATCTGCTGATGGGCACTTAGGCTGTTTCCAAATCTTAGCTATGGTGAATTGTGCCGCTATGAACACAGGGGTGCATATATCCTTCCTGGTTGGTATTTCTAGTTTCTTGGGATATATTCCTAGAAGTAGAATCCCTGGGTCAAATGGCAGTTCCACTTTTAGTTTTTTGAGGAAACTCCATACTGTTCTGCACAGTGGCTACATCAGTCTGCATTCCCACCAGCAGTGCACGAGGGTTCCTTTTTCTCTGCATCCTTGCCAGCACTTGTCGTTCGTTGATTTGTTGATGATAGCCATTCTGACAGGTGTGAGATGGTACCGCATTATCATTTTGATTTGCATCTCTCGGATAATTAGTGACTTTGAGCATGTTTTCATATGTCTCTTGGCTTTCTTTTATGGTGTCAGGAAAATTGGACAGATACATGCAAAAAAATGAAACTAGACCACCAACTTACACCGTACACAAAAATAAACTCAAAATGGATAAAGGACTTAAACGTAAGATGGGAAACCATAAAAATATTAGAGGAATCCGCAGGCAACAAAATCTCAGACATATGCCAAAGCAGTATCTTCACCAATACTGCTCCTAGGGCAATGGAAACTAAAGAGAACATAAACAAATGGGACGACATCAAATTAAAAAGCTTTTGCACAGCAAAGGAAACCATCAACAAAACAGCAAGAAAGCCCACTGCATGGGGGAACATATTTGCCAATGTTATCACCGATAAGGGTTTAATCTCCAACATTTACAAGGAGCTCATACAACTTAACAAAAGGAAGGTAAACATCCCAATCAAAAAATGGGAAACAGGCCTAAATAGATACTTTTTAAAAGAGCAAGTCAATTTTAAATAGCTGCCAGAAAAGTAGAAGTCTAACAAAAAGAGGTATTTGCTTTCCTTTACCCTTTTTACTTTTCCATTCTTTGTTAATGGTCATACTAATCACTTCCTTCATCAGTCCTGGGAAGCAGAAGCTTGGGAGTGTTATACACTGCAGTTGTTTGTGGAATAAACCTTAGCAAATAACAGCATAATATGAAACCAGAGGGTTTACACTCTATAAATAACTTGCACTTATTCTTAATCTTTACACGTACACTATTATTGAAGACTGGATGATAGTTTTTGCTATTGCTTGGTTGACTTCTTATACAAATATACTCACACAATCTCACACACACATGTAATAAAAATATCGATTGTGAAGAGACACTTTTTGAGACAAATAAAAGATCCATATAGCTGGTCTAACAGAACAGGTCTAGAAACTTCATGGGGACACAGTATGTAGTCTTTTTGTCAATAACAATTTTCTAAATAGTCTTAAAGATTCTATATCCTAATATCAAAGGTTTGGGGCAGCACTGGAAAGGATTTGACACCTTAGAGGTACTCAAGATAGTGAGTGCTCTATGCTACTTTATTGTAAATTAAGTTCTACATTTTCTGTTTAATAAAAAAGTAATAATCTCTGATCATAAGCACTAGATAAAGTATGAAAACAGAAGTTTGCATGTTAAAACATCTCAAACAGCAAATCCAAATATAGAGCAAAGGAAACCAATTAGAGAATTTAAACACAACATATAAAAATAATTTTATTACAAAGCATGGATTAGTTTCACACACAGTTAAAACTAAATAAATAAACCCATATTTATTTACTGAGCTAAAGAAATTGGGAAAAATGCTCTTGTCTTTGGGGGATAGTCACCTCTTTTGGTTAAATGCAATATTCAAAATATGCCTAATTCTTATAATCCAAATATGTGACACTGCTTGGGTTTCCATGACTACTGCTCTGAAAACCATATTAATTATTCAAGAGGTCCATGTCTTTCTCCCTGCATGCCCTAAGGAATGCTGGGAACTGCAACATACTATTATAAAAGGAATAGCTGTTAAACAGACTACATGACCAAATCTAAATAAGAAAGTTATTCCCTTAAAGTGCAGACATCATCCTGATAACACTAAGCATTATTTTTTAAACTCCTTGGGACAAAATAAAATGAGGGAATGAAAGGGTTTTGCTTCACGTTTAATATCTTAACAATCTTTGTAAGACCATGTAAGTGCAGCCTCTGTTTAATCCTCTGATAGAATCTTATTTTAAACCAACTCAGTTGCCTTGCATAGAACAGTGTCATTTGGACATTGTAGAACTTGTAGGAAATCAGATAATCAACTTAATAAGAAAAATTGTGAGTAGGCATCTGGGTGTCATATCTGCTGATGCCCGAATACCACAATAACCATAATTTTTGCAGCCTGTGATCTCACCTTCATCATAAATAACATTATCAAAGCAGATGCAGGGAGGTCTGAATGTATTCAAGCAACATGAACACAGCTACTGATTTCTTGTCATGGCTAAACTTGCAGTGTCAATCCTGTAGCAGGGCAATGAGGGACATTATCAGCCCAATTATTCAAAGATGGGGGATAGGAAAGCTATCAACTATAACTACCTGCTATTGAGATTCTTCAGGGGGTGACAAATACTTAGACATATATTTGCAGTTATTTTCATTTATTATATTATTTTATGTACTGCATTATATCATAACATTATGTAAGTAATGCTTATATAATACATATTACTATATGTCATTTTATGCTATCTAATACATTATTACTTGCATTTATATGTTATTTGCATTTAATTAACAATGGGACACAAGTAGAAGTTTCCAATTTCACCTTCCAAGGTCTCTGGTTTGGGGCATTTAGAGAGATTTACACCATTATTTTTTTTTTAAAGACTTTTAGTTGATTTTTTAAAAATATATTTTATTGATTTTTTACAGAGAGGAAGGGAGAAGGATAGAGAGTTAGAAACATCGATGAGAGAGAAACATCGACCAGCCACCTCCTGGACACCTCCTACTGGGGATGTGCCCTCAACCAAGGTACATGCCCTTGACCGGAATCGAACCTGGGACCCTTCAGTCCACAGGCTGACGCTCTATCCACTGAGCCAAACCAGTCTGGCAAGATTTACACCATTATTGTGCTTTATTAATATTAATTTCTTATTTACCATGCGCATATAGGGAGAAAAAAGAAGTTCAAATTTTCCAAAAGCAAAGATTGTGAGAGAATTCAGGGTGATGTGAATAAAATGAATTCTGTACTGCATAATCTTGTAATCAAAATTCAAAATAATGTGATAAAAAATTATACCCTGTGGAAATGTAATCACCTGCCACAAATGATAAAGAATAAAATCAAATGACATGTAACAATTATCTAAAATATAATGAACAGTCTATTTGCTAATTAAAGGGAGAACATTGTGTATTGTAATTACTATTCAATATTTAGTAATATAATTTCTCTATAGTTAACTTATGAGCATTTTTGTGAATTAAATGCTGATAGAAAGGAGTGAAAACTTTGATAAATGCTTACCCCATAAATAAATAGCCTTTATTATTCATTACTAGAGGCCCGGTGCAAGCATTGCTAGAGGGCAGTTCTCGGGTGACACAAACCAGAATCAGGCCCCCTCCTGTCTGACTCCAGGTCCCTCACCGGAGAACCACAGCTGCCAACTCACCACAGCTTGGCAGCTCCTGGGTTGAGCATCTACCCCTTCGTGGTCAGTGCGCGTCATAGCTACCAGTTGGCTGGTCACTTTGGCTTTTATATAGAGAGATTATTTCCATCAACCGAGTACCACCAAATTGTCAGAAAGTTAATTACAGAAAAAAAGTCAACTTGTGAAATCTATTAGGGAGATTTTAATTCAATTCAACTACTACCTATTGAACCTGTTAGGCATTGGCAAAATAGGGTTGTGTGAGACAAAAGAAGTATGGCACTCATTTATTGAGAGGATTTCTCCTGCCCCAGGACTGATGCTCAGGTACCAGACTCTCTCTCTCTCTCTCTCTGTCTCTCTCTCTCTCACATGCACACACCAGTCTGACAGCACTTAGCATATATTCACATTCATGAATCTGCACAATATCCCAATAATGCAGGAGGTAATAGTATTATCCATATGGAATTCTCAGTCTCATCATCTCTAAAATTGAAATAATAATGTGTACTTCTTAATATTTTGCTGAGGATTACATAACAATGTAAGTAAAAGACATGGTCCAGTTATCAGTAACTGGTAGTTATTATTATTTCTTAAGTTTATTTTATTGTTGAGTTACAGATGTCCCCTATTTTCCCTCCTCTACCCCCTTCTACTCATCCCCGCAAGCTTTCACATGTCTATTGTCTGTGTCCATCGGCTATGCAAATATACTTAAAAGTTCTTTGTTTAATGTTGTCCTACCCTCCTTCCTACCTTCTCTCTGAGATCTGGCAGTCTATTTCATGGTTCCATGTATGTGGTCCTATCATGTTAGTCAATTATTTCTTTCCTTAGATTCAACTTATACTAATAAGTGAGATCATGTGATGCTTATCTTACCCTGATTGGATTATTTCACTTGCCATAATAGTCTCCAGTTCCCTCCATGGTATCTCAAAGGTAAGAGCTTCTTTTTAGAGCTGAATAGTGTTCCATTGTGTAAATGGATCACAGGGGTTTTTTTTAAGCCACTCATCTATTGATATGCACTTGGGCTATGTTGTCCAGATCTTACCTATTGTAAATAATGCTACTATGAACATAGGGGTACATATATTCTTTCTGATTGATGTTTTAGGTTTCTTAGGATACATTACTAGAAGTGTGAGTTCCATTTTTAATTTTTTGAGGAAACTCCATACTGTTTTCCATGGTGGTTGCACCAGTCTGTATTCCCACTAGCAGTGTACTAGGGTTCCCTTTTCTCCACATCCTTGCCAGCACTTGTCATTTGTTGATTTGTTGGTGAGAGCCATTCTGACATGTGTGAGGTGATACCTCATTGTGGTTTTAATTTGCATCTCTGTGATGATTAACAACATTGAGTACTTTTTCATATGACTGTTGGCCATCTCTTTAGAGAAGTGTCTATTCAGGTCCTTTGACCAAGTTATAATTGGATTGTTTGTCTTCCTCTTGAGTTGTTTGAGTTTTTGTATATTTTGGAAATTAACCCTTATCAGATATATCATTGGCAAATATCATCTCCCATACTGTGAATTCCTTTTGCATTTTGAGGATGGTTTATTTTGCTGTGCAGAGGCTTTTTATCTCTATGTAGTCCAGTTTGTTTATTTTTCCTTTGTTTCTCTTGCCCTAGGCAATGTATCTGTGAAAATTCTGCTAAGTGAGATATCTGATACCTTGATGCCTAAATTTTCTTCTAGGATTTTTATGGTTTCATAATTTACATTTAACTATTTTATCTATTTTGAGTTTATTCTTGTACATAGAACAAGTTGGAGGTCTAGTTTCATTTTTTTTTTTGCATGTATCTGTCCAATTTCCCAAACACCATTTATTTAAGAAACTGTTCTTACTCCATTGTACGCTCTTGCCTGCTTTGTCAAATATTAATTGGCCATAATGGCGTGGATAGATTTCAGGGGTTGCTGTTCTGTTCCATTGGTCTATGTGCCTGTTCTTGTGCCAGTACCAGGCTGTTTTGATTACAGTGGATTTGTACTATCCACTATAGTGAACCTTCCAACTTTGTTCCTCTTTTTCATGATTAATGCAGCGATTCATCATCTTTTTTGATTCCATATGAATTTTTAGAATATTTGTTGTATATCTGTGAAATACGCTCTTGGTATTTTAATACGGATTGCATTGTATCTATAGATTACTTTGGGTAGTATGGACATTTTAATGATGTCAATTCTTCCAACCATGAACATGGTATATTCTCCCAATTGTTTATATCTTCCTCCATCTCTTTTTTCAACATCCTGTAGTTTTCTGAGTGCAGGTCTTTTACCTCCCTCATTAAGTTTATTCCTAACTAACTAATTTTTTTGTCACAATGGAAAATGGGATTGTTTCTTTAGTTTCTCTTTCTGAGAATTCATTATCTATCTATATATAAGCCTAAGCAACCATATGACCGGACAACCAGACAACCAGACAACTGGCTAGTAGCCATTACATGCACTGACCACCAAGGGTCAGAGCCTCAACACAGAGCTCCCACAGCCAACCTCCCGCAGTCCCTCCCCCAGGCTGGCCAGGTAGTCAGTGTGCTCCCGCAGCCAACCTCTTGCAGCCAGCCACAGTCCCTCCCTGCAACAAGCCAGCCCCCATAGTGCACTGGGCCTCTAGTTTATGTATAAAAATGCCATCGATTTCTGGGTGTTAATTTTGTATCTTGCTATGTTTCCAAATTCATTTATTAAGTCTAGTAGTTTTTGATGGAGTCTTTAGGATTTTCTATGTATAATATTATATCATCTGAAAATAATTATAGTTTTATTTCCACCTTTCCGATTTAGTTGATTTTATGTTTTCTTCCTGTCTTATTGCTGTAGCTAGAACTTACATTAGCATGTTGAATAAGAGTGGTGAAAGTGGATATCACTGTCTTGTTCTAGTTTTTAGCGAAGATGCTTTTAGTTTTTGCCCATTGAGTATGCTGTTGGGCTGCCCGTTTGTCATATAAGGCTTTTATTATGTTTATATATAATCCCTCTATTCCCCTTTGCTGAGAGTTTTTATAAAAAATTGATGTTGGTCAATGGACGTGAGATACTGGGGGGTAGAGGAGGCTGGGGGAAGGTCAATGGGGAAAAAAAAGAGACATATGTACTACTCTTTGCAATACGTTAAGCAATAAAATAAAATTTTAAAAAAATTGATGTTGGGCCCTAACCGGTTTGGCTCAGTGGATAGAGTGTCGGCCTGTGTACTGAAAGGTCTCAGGTTCGATTCCGGCCAAGGGCATGTACCTTGCTTGTGGGCACATCCCCAGTAGGAGGTGTGCAGGAGGCAGCTGATCGATGTTTCTCTCTCATTGATGCTTCTAACTCTCTATCCCTCTCCCTTCCTCTCTGTGAAAAATCAATAAAATATATTTTTAAAAAAATTGATGTTGGATGTTGTCAAATGCTTTTTCTGCATCTTTTGATATGATCATGTGATTTTAGTCTTTCAATGTATTTATGCGATGTATCAGATTTATTGATTTGTAATTATACCAGACTTGAATCCCTAGAATGAATCCCACTTGGTAGTGGTGTATCATCATTTTAATGTATTGCTGGATCTGATTTGCTACTATTTTGTTGAGGATTTTAGCATCTATGTTCATCAGAGATATTGGCCTGTAATTGTCTTTCTTTGTAGTGTCTTCATCTGGTTTTAGGATTATAATAATGCTGGCCTAATAGAAAGAGCTTGGAAGTGTCCCTTCCTCTTGTATTTCTGGGAAAAGTTTGAGGAGAGTAGATGTTAATTCTTCTCTGAATGTTTTATAAAACTCATCTGTACCTGTAAATCCATCTGGACCCAAACTTTTATTTGCTGGAAGTTAATTCTCTGTGTATGTGTGTGTGTGTGTGTATGTATGTGTGTTTATTACTGCTTCAGTTTCATTAGTTGTTGTAAGTCTATTCAGGCTTTTTTGATTCTTCCTGATTGAATTTTGGAAGATTGTATGTTTCTATTAATTTGTCCATTTTACCCAGGTTATCCAGTGTGTTGTAATATAGTTGCTCATAGTATTTCCTTACAATTCTTTGAATTTCTGGGGTGTCAATTGTTATATTGCCTCTTTCATTTCTGATTTTACTTATTGGGGTTCTCTCTTTTTATTTCTTGGTGAGTCTTGCTAAAGGTTCATCAATAGTGTTTATATTTTCAAGGAACCATCTCGTGGTTTCATTGATCTTTTGTATTGTTTCCTTTTTAGTCCCTGTCATTCATTTCCTCTCTGATCTTTATTATTCCTTCCCTTTTAATTTCCCTGGATTTTTCTTTCTGTTCCCTTTCTAATTCTTTTAGTAGTATTGCTAGAAAGTTTATCAGAAATTTCTCTTGTTTCTTGAGGCATACCTGCAATGCTATGAACTTTCTTCTCAGTACTGCTTCTGCTGTGTCCCATAGATTTTGGGTTGTTTTGTGTTAATTTTCATTTGTTTTCAGGAAGTTGGTTTTTTTTATTCCTTGATATCATTGATATCCCATTAATTGTTTAATCACATGCTAGTCAGCCTCTATTTGTTTGAATGTTTTTAAGATATTTATAGTGGTTGATTTCTAGTTTCTTGCCACTGTGATCTGAGAAGATGTCTGATATGATACCAATCTTCTTGAACTTGTAGAGACTGTTTTGTGTCCTAACATGTGGTCTATCTTTGAGAATGTTCCATGTGCACTTGAGAAGTATGTATATTCTGCTGCTTTGGGACGGAATGTTCTGTAAATGTCAATTGAATCCATTAGATCTAGTGTGTCATTTAAGGTCTCTGTTTCCTTGTTGATTTTCTGATGGATGATCTAGCCAATTATGACAGTGGGTTGTTGAAGTCCTGTATTATAACTGTACTAGAGGCCTGGTGCACCAAATTCGTGTACTGGGCGGGGGTCCCTCAGCCCAGCCTGCCCCCTCTCACAGTCCAGGAGCCCTCAGAGGATGTCCTACCAACGGCTTAGGCCCACTTCTCCTGGCCGCAGTCTGGCCTCTCTGCAGGAGGCAACAGGGATGATCAAGGGAAGGCACCACCCCCATCACCACACTGCTGATGCTACTGCTGGCCACTGTAGCCACCAAGGTGTTTTCATCAACACAGTCTCCAGTCCCTTCACCATGAAAAAATGATGACTCTCTCTAGGCATTTTCAAGATGTATCTTTCATAGGATATGACCTTTCTTTTCTTTTCTTTCTTTCTTTCTTTCTTTCTTTCTTTCTTTCTTTCTTTCTTCCTTCCTTCCTTCCTTCCTTCCTTCCTTCCTTCCTTCCTTCCTTCCTTTCTTTCTTTCTTTCTTTCTTTCTTTCTTTCTTTCTTTCTTTCTTTCTTTCTTTTATCCTCCCATGAGGATATGTTTCCATTGATTTTTAGAGAATGTGGAAGAGAAAGGGAAAGACAGAGAGAAACATCAAAGTGAGAGGAACACTTCGATTGGTTGCTTCCTGAATGAGCCCTGACCTGGACCCCAGCCAGGGTAGAGCCTGCAACCAAGGTACATGTACTTGATCAGAATCAAACCCTGCCCTGCCTGTAGGTTTTTATTTCTGCCCCGCCCCCAGCAGCCCAGCGCCATGGCCGTGGGGCTGGGGCTGGGGGGCAGCCCCCCTGCATGTTGTTCTCTCCGGCTCCGGGGCTGGGCACAGTTTGCCCTGTCTGTTGTTCTGTCAGGCTCTGGGCCCGTGCCAGGCCCCTCCTCCTGAGCTAGTCATGACCATTATGACATCCTGGCCTAATTTGCATATTACCTCTCTCTCTCTCTCTCTCTCTCTCTCTCTCTCTCTCTCTCTCAATATATATATATATATATATATATATATATATATATATATATATATATATTACTGTCAATCTCTACATTAAAATTAACCAATAATTTTTGTATGTATATTTAGGTGCTCCTATATTGGGTATTGGGTGCATATAGGTTTACATGAGTTATATATCCTCCTGTTAGATGAATCCCTTTATTATTATGTAGTGACCTTTTTTATCCCTCTTTATGGTCTTTGTTTTGAAGTCTATTTTATCAAAAAAAAGTACTGTTACCCCAGCTTTCTTGCTTTGTTTCTTTCTTCCTTCCTTCCTTTCTTTCTTTTTTGAATTTCCGATTGCCTGGAATATTTTTTCCACCCCTTCACTTTCATCTTGTGTGAATCTTCTGTTCTGGGGTTGGCCTCATGCAGTCCGCATATATATGGGGCTATGTTTTCTTATCTATTCAGCTACCGAATGTGTTTTGATTAGAGCATTTAATCCATTTACATTTAATTTTATTATTCATATGTACGTATTTAATGCTATCTTTTTTATGCCTATGTAACTTTCTATATATTTTCTTCTTAAAGCAGATCTTTCAGCATTTCTTGCAGTGCTGTTTTGGTGGTACTGAACTCATTTAACTTTCTTTTTTATGGGAAGCTCTTTATTTTGCCTTCAATTTTAAATTACAGCCTTGCTGGATAGAGCAGTCTTGGTTGCAGGTTCTTGCTTTTCATTAATTTGAATACTTCATGTAAATCCCTTGTGGTCTGAAGTATTTCTGTTAAGAAACTCGCTCTGACAGCCTTCTAGGGGATCCCTTGTAAGTAACCAATTATCTCTCTCTTGGTGCCTTTAAGATTCTCTCTTTGTCTTTAGCCTTGGCCATTTTAATTATGGTGTGTCTTGGTGTAGCTCTCTTTGGGTTCATCTTGATTGGGAATTGCTGTGCTTCCTGCCTGAACTTGTGTAGCTTTTCATTCATCAGGTTAGGGAAGTTTTCTATAATTATTTCTTCAGATAGGTTCTTTATCCCATGCTGGCTTTCTTCTCTTTCTGGGACCCCTCTGATGCAGATATTGTTAAATTTCATGTTGTCTCAGAGTTCCCTTCAACTACCCTTGTTCTTTTTAACTCTTTTATTTTTTTGTTGCTCTGTTTCTGTCTTTTATTCTACCTTGTCTTCCAAATGGCTGATTCTATCCTCTACTTTGTCCAGCTTACTTTTAATTCTTTCTAGAGTATTCTTGATGTCAGATATGGTATTCTTCATTTCCAACTGGCTCTTATTCAGAATTTCTATCTCCTTTTTCACGTTGATGTAGTTCTCAGTTAATTCACTATAGTACTCACTAAGTTGTTTAAACATGCTTATAATCATTATTTTGACCTCTGTCTTATAAATTGCTTGCTCACATTTCACTTAGTTCTGTTTCTGCAGATTTTTCATTTTCTTTCACTTGGGGGTTGTTTTTTGTCACCCCATTTTAGCTGTCTCTTTGTTTCTATAAGTTAGATAAAACTACTATGACTCTCAGTCTTCATGGGGTGACCTTATGTAGTAAGTGACCTGTGGATCGTGGTGGTAAAATCTTCTTGATCTCCTGAGCTGAATGCTCTAGGAATGTCCCCTGTGTGTGTTATATGGACCCTACTGTTGTAATCGTGAGATGATTGTTGTGGGCTTTCTCGACATGGAAATGAGCTTAGCAGGTTGGGGTCAGCTAGAAATAGGAGTACAAATCCAATCCTCCCTTTGATAGGGGTGACACGGGCCCTCAGACCTAGAGAATGAATCTAGCTACTTGCCTTCTAGTTTAGCTGTGCTCCATCAGAGACTCTGGCGGTCTCACCAGATGACCCAGTTCTGAATTATATCCCCTTCCCCTGTGAGTCTGAACCAGTAGGGAAGATAACAAGACTGCCCCCTCTACTTGTGGTGGTCCTCATCCTTAGGAGGGGAGGGAGAGCTGCTTGCTCCTTCTTTCTCTGCAGTGTACTTCCAGAGACCTTGTTGGGGTGCTCCAAATAAGTCAGGTAGCTGTTTTCCCTCTAGTTCCATGCCAGAGCTCCTGCAGGGAGGCTCTCAGGGAGTCACATCAGATTTCCCAGTTCTGAGTTATGATCCCTGTATCATTTAAATGGTAGGGTTTTAGTGTTTTATTCTTCAGCATTATAGATCACCTGGTATGATCCATATAAAATATGCTAAGTGTCTGACCGTCCAACTGTTTTCTATGACACACACTGACCACCAGTGGGCAAACACTCAATGAAGGAGCTGCCGTGATGCGCACTGGCCAGTACCATGGACCTGGCACCGACAAACCAACACTTGGCTTCCCCCAGTGGGACACAGACCTCACCACCACCCTGGAGTGACACCCCACCAAATTGCAGCCAATGCTGCCAAGACCCCATGGCACAAAATGTGGCCCACAACCTAGCCCAGCCCGGAAATGGTTGCTGTGGGCTCTGGGAAATAATGTCACATAGCAATGCCTGGCTTCCTCTCCCTAGCGACTAGCCTCCGTGGAGCTTCCTCAGCCCAGGAACACAGGTGAAACATTTTACACTTTAAGCAAATGTCTGTGAAGCATTTTCTCATGCCTCACCTCATTTGATCCTCACAGAAGTTTTGGAGTAGGTAGACTCGGTGGAATCCTATTTTCTTTTCATTAGCTGGGAAAATAGAGATTTAGAAAGCTTAGAAACTTGACCTGACTGAAAAGAAGTAAAAAATGGTGGATGTTGAAAATAACTTCAAGTTTTCTCACTGCACAGAATATAGTCAAACACTGCTGCAGTTAAATATTTTACCCTTTGTTCTCCACGTGTGTGTTTGTATCTGTCATTGTCAATCGTGAATTTGGTTGACACATTATAGAGAAAGGGTGAATAGCGATATTAAAATATTTCTTCTAATTAATTTCCTTTCAATGTGCATTAATTCATGCACCGGGCCACTAGTTATTAGATATTAGCAGGTAGGTGAAGGCCAAAGATGATTATGCAAATATCTCTGAATTGTTCAATCATCTTCACAAGGGCAGGGAAAAGCACCACCATTTCAGCCCATCATGCCTTGCCAGAGTTGGAACATACTTAGTAATATCCCCTCCAGTGAACACTTTGACCCCCCCAAAAATAAACAGTTGTGTTGCTATAGAACAAATCTGTGTTCTCCTATTAATAAGAGAGATTTCCAGGTCACTCACTAGGATCAAAGCAACCAGACTCAGAGCTGTGGCTAGTCTGTTGTGCTGCTGCCTACAAGAGGCAATGAATCATAATGAAGTATCCACTAACTATGGCTTTGTCAACAACAACAGTTATAAGCCTCTTCAATCAGATCCATTCATAAAGTCCCTATCCTCCCCTTTGCCACTAGGAAGTGAGGGCTGGATGTCTTCTACATATCAGAAAATCAGCTTATATATTGGTGAAAACAGATTGTATATTGTTGAGAATGAACAAGCTGTTGCAGATCAATGAATCTTTTAATGAACCATCAGTACACTATTGACATGGGTTACCAATTTTCAAGACTCAGACAATGATAAAATTCAGTTGTTACTAAATCCTTACTGAACACATTTATTCTTTCTTTGGATGATACAGGTCATCATAAACCCTGATGCAGCTGTGGGAAATATAGATTGCACTAAATGCCCATTATCCCTCTGATATAACCTCTGTATTTATTTGCCGGGAGCCGGTCCATCCTTGCTGTTTCAAAGGACCTGGCATATATGGCATACTGTTCTTAAAATGTTTGCTCACCTTCTTGGCACTATGTGTTTTAACCAAGGTCTCTGAGAAAGGTTGTTTCCCCAGGTAGGGATTTTCCCCTGAAGTTAGGGAGGGAATAAAACCTCTTAACTAAGTGCCAGGTGGGTAATTAATCACTTTAACTATGAACAATCATGCTTAAGCTACTTAATCTTTACTCCCTGGAATGGAGATAAGAAACGCCCTACTTAATCTTTACTCCCTGGAATGGAGATAAGAAACGCCCTAACCTTTGTAGTAGAGATTGATAGGATTGAATCAACTGGTATAAATACAGTTGTAACAAGACAGCAAGAGACAGAAGGAGACAGAGAGAGAGACAGAACCTAGGCACAGAACCTACACAGAACGTTCTCTAGAGACAGAAGAACTTCGCTGGAGAGAACATGGCAAAAGATCCTGGGCAGAAACTGGCCTCAGAACCTAGAGACAGAACCTAGCGAGAGAGCATGGCAAAAGATCCTGGACTGAACCTGACTACAGAAATTGGCAAGAGAACCTGACTAGAACCTGGTGACTGAACCTGGCTGGAGATCCTAGCCAGAACCTGGCTGGAGATCCGAACCGGAACCTCTCTGGAGATCGAGACCAGAACTTGGCTGGAGATCCTGGCTAGGCTGCTGATCAACTGAACGCTGTCTCTGTGTCCTTCCTTCTTCGCTGACTCCGTCTACGCCTTTGGGGACCCCTGGACCCGCTGGGGTTGGACCCCGGCATTTATTCTCTTAAAAGACTATTATCCTTTGTTTCCTCTTTATCCAGGCTGTGTGAAGGGTGAAAAAAATCCAGCTCTAAAATTTTTATTTTAGAGTCTGAAAAATGAATATTTGCCATACATTCTTAGTTTCAATTATCATATCAGAACATGACAGCTAATACTAATTTATTTTTTTTAATATTTTTAAAATATATTTTATTGATTTTTTTACAGAGAGGAAGGGAGAGGGATAGAGAGTTAGAAACATTGATGAGAGAGAAACATCAATCAGCTGCCTCCTGCACACCCCCTACTGGGGATGTGCCCGCAACTAAGGTACATGCCCTTGACCAGAATCGAACCTGAGACCCTTCAGTCCACAGGCCGATGCTCTATCCACTGAGCCAAACCAGTAGGGCCTTTTTTTAATATTTTATTGATTTCAGAGGGTAGGGGAGAAGGAGAGACAGAAACATCTTACCTAATAATAGACAAACATGTAAATTGACTGTCCCTCCATTATGCTCACCAGCTAATCAGGTGAGTATACAAATTAACCCAACAAAGATGGTAGTTAATTTGCATATGTAAGGGCAAAGCGGTGGAGTGAAGACTGAAGGCTCCGTCCGGAGCCGCAAAGACTGAAGGCTCTGTCTGGAGCAAAGGCCTGGGTCCCAGGTGCTGGAGGAAAACTGGTGCCAGCAGCCAGGGGAAGGGAAGGCCTATTGCACAAATCTCTTTGTGCAATGGGCCTCTAGTCCATGATAAGAGAGTATAATTGATTGGCTGCCTCCCACACGCTCCCCAACTGGGGATCAAGTCCACAACCCAGGCATGTGTCCTGACCAGGAATCAAACCTTGACCTTCTGATTCATAGGCCACCATTCAACCACTGAGCCATACCAGCCAGGCCTAATTTACTGTTGAATTAATTTTTTCTTTCTCTTCCAATATGCAAAATGTTTCATTTTTTTCCATCTTTCAGCTTCACTTTTAGAGGACAAAATTACAAATCTCTACATTATTTAACTCAAACTTGTTTCTAGGACTGGAATAAACACTAAAGGTCCCCATTTGTAGAAATAAGATAGATATTAACCTTAAATATGCTTTTGTCTTTTAATGGTTGCTCAAATCAAAGTTAACCTTCCTCCCCAAATGCTTTTTTTTTAAATTATGGAAATAGTTTTATTGTTTAATTCTTAAAGGTTATCCTATATAATAAAAGCCTAATATGCAAATTGCCCCTTCAGGCAGTTGTTCGACCAAGAATTTGACTGGGTGGCCAGGAGTTCAACCACTCTCTATGAAGTATGCTGACCACCAGGGGGTGGTGTGGAACATGGTGGGCATTGGCAATGCCCTGTGACCTCTCGCCGGCCACCAGGGGGCAGGGGTGATGGAGACAAAGGTGTGATGAGAATGCCGGGTGTACCTTGAGCTTGCTTTTAATCCCCCTGCTACCCTCTCCTGGGAATCCAGGGCTCACGCACCAGGGAAGCCCCCCCACCCTGACCCACGCTCAGGTGCCGGGCATTGTGAGGAGCCCGCCCCACACCCATGAGACCTCTTCTGTGTGAGCCAGGCCACAGCCGCTAGGACCACAGGGGCTGGTTGGGCTCCCTGTGGGTGTAATTCAAAATAACTCTGATGTTCAATTCAGATTCTAATTTCAACATCTTTTTCATGCTATTCTTGAAAACAAAAAATGTTGTCTTTGTCGCCATTTAAAAGAGCATAAGGGTTTTGCAGATATTCATAAGACAATTATCAGCAAACTATATGTTAGCCTAGAATTTCAGCTTCCTAGATGGTCTACATAGTCTTTTCTTAGGCCAATGGTTCTCAACCTTCCTAATGCCGCAACCCTTTAATACAGTTCCTCATGTTGTGGTGACCCCCAACCATAAAATTATTTTCGTTGCTACTTCGTAACTGTAATTTTGCTACTGTTATGAATCGTAATGTAAATATCTGATATGCACGATGTATTTTCATTGTTACAAATTGAACTTAATTAAAGCATAGTGATTAATCACAGAAACAATATGTAATTATATATGTGTTTTCTGATAGTCTTAGGTGACCCCTGTGAAAGGGTCGTTCGCCCCCCAAAGGGGTCGCGACCCACAGGTTGAGAACCGCTGCCCTAGGCTCTTAAATCATCAAGCTCATTCTAAGTCTCCTTTGTCTCTCTTGGCCCCCCTCTAGTGGAGGTGCTGGGGATCATGTCAAAAGCTAGCAAACTACTTGATTATTGACTGTCACTACTCTCTAGCCCAACACTGAATCATTTCTGTGCATATTTTTCCAGAAATTCAGTAATTCTCACCCAACTAGAGTGATTAATGTGTTCCAATGTAATTTCCTTAATAATTTTTAAGTTTGTCTGCTATTCAGTATCATAATGCAGCAGCAATTCTAAATGCCAGTGATAAAATATTCCTCCCTGGAAAACATTGTGTTGGCTTATGTTGTAAACATTGGATCTAGTTATTGTTTCAATGAGTCATCTATGAATTTTAAAGTTAGTGAGTGAAACTGTTTTTGTGACTTTACTGAGATATTATTCATATAAATACATTTCACCATTTTAAAGTATAATTAAAAATAAATATAGTATATAATTCAGTGGTTCTTATATTTCACAGCTTTGTGCAGTAAATACCATTATCTAATTCTAGATTTTAATCACTTAAAAAAGAAACCTTGAATCTATTAGCAGCCACTCTCCATTCTGTATTCTATTACTTCCTACCAACCACTCTATGGATTTGTATATTCTGGTTATTTTATATAAATGGAATGATACAACATGGGACTCTTTTAGGTCTGCATTCTTTCACTTAGCCCAATTCATTCAAGGCTCATCCTCTTTTTTGCTAAATAATATCCCATTGTAAGATAAACTATATTTTGTATGTATAGCCACTCATCAGTTGATGGACATTTGGGTTGTTTCCACTTTGGGCTAGTAGGAATAATAATGCTATACACATTTGTGTAAAATTTTGTGTGTGGATGTGTTTTCAATGCTCTTGGATATATATCTAGGAGTCATATGATTACTTTATGTTTCACATTTTGAGGAATCACCAAACTATTTTCCAAAGTGGCTGCACCACTTTACATTCCCATCAGCAATATGTAAGGATTCCAATTTCTCTACATCTTTTCCAACACTTGTTATTGTCTATCATTTTTAGTATAGCCATCCTAGAATGGGTGAAGTGGTATCTCATTGTGGTTTTAATTTGTATTTCCCTGATGGCTAAGAATGTTGAACATCCTTTCATGTGTTTATTGGTCCTTCGTTTATCCTCTTTGGAAAAAATGTTTATATGGAGGTTTTGTTCATTTTTATTTGGGTAATTTTTATTTTGATTATTGAGTTGCATCTTTATACATTCTGGACACTACTACTTTATCAGATACATGACTAGCAAATATTTTCTCCCATTCTGTAGTATGTCTTCACTTTCTTGCTGGTGTCCTTTGAAGCTTCTTATCAATTTTTAATCAAAATAATTGCTAATATTTGAGGCTGAAAATGTTTATCCTAATGTCTAGAAAGTGCTTCCAATATGTAGATGGACCTGGGGTATTAGTTGAGTTACCCCTGACCCTCTAACCCTGTGCTTATCCTTAGTTATATTGGAATATAAATATTTATCCGGTGTCCATATGTCCTTAGGACAATGAGCTTCCTCAGACTTCCCAGAAAACTTTCAGTAGCTTTAATGTGATAATGATGCATTGTGAATGCTTGCTTTAAGCCAGTGGGCTCAGTACATTTTAGTAAAATTTGGCATTACTTGGCTAGCAGGATTTGGGTTAGTAGCATTTCCCACAGAAACACAATGTACCTACAGGACTTTTAGAAATATTACCTTTAATCAATACTACCATTTAGTTACACTTCAAGATAACTTTGCTATCTGAGTTCCCACAATTAAATTACATTTGCCCAAAAGTTTTCTTGATATTATTTGGATACAATTAAAATTATCAACCTAACCAACTGCATTTGGAGGCAGTGTAAAAGGCAATCCAAATCCAAGTTCCAGAATTTTGGGGAAGCAGTACTGCTCTAACTAATCTGGCATAATAATTATGTGTCTTTAAAGATCCACAGAAGCAAGGCCTCATTAACATTGGGGCCTGGGCAACAAGAAATAGCTCACAGTCTTGCCCTACTAGAAGCTTCAAAGGTTGGATTTTCTTTTTTGAGCTAAGGCTTCTTCTAGACCACACGTGTCAGAAGCACAGCTGCAAACAACAAACTTTTTCAATGACAGCTTGTTATGGGTTGAATTATGTCTCACTTGAAAAAAAAAGATATTATGGAGTCTTAACCCCCAGTAACTCAGAATGTAATCTTATTTGGAAACAGGATCTTTACAGAAATCATCAAGTTAAGATGAGTTTATTTGGGTGGGCCCTAAACCAATGTGACTGGCATCTGTATAAAAAGGAGAAATTTGGACATAGAGACAGGAACGCACAGAAGGAAATTCATGTGAAGAAAGGGAAGAGATGATAATGTGAAAGACAAAAAGAGGAACAAATGTAATAATCTGAACAATAAAGATTTAATAAAAAAAAAAAAGAAAGACAGAGGATTTTCGGTGATGCATCTATAAGCCAGGAAACATCTGAGGCGACCAAAAGCTCTTTCCTTAGTGCCGTCTGAGGAAGCATAGCAATGCTAACACCATGATTTCAAACATCCGGTCACCAGAACTGGGAGACAATACATTTCTGTTGTTCTAAGCCACACAGTTGTGGTCTTTTGTCAAGCAGCCTTGGGAAACTAATACACAGCTCCAGGTACTATGAAAAGAGAAAACTTTTGGTATCTCTGGTAGCAGGGTAGTCATGTCCTACACTGGCCCTTTCAGTCACATTGGCATGCCCAGATAATCAGCCTGGTCAGTAGCATCATCTTTGAAATGAAAAGAAACAATGCATAGTATACATCACATATTTATTCTCTGAAGATGTGAATTTATGCTTTACTAAATGTTATGAGACCTCAAGTCTGTTCTAGCTGTGTGTATGGAGAATAATAAAGGAAGAGTAATGATTGTCTAGAGCAAATTGATGAGTTTGTGAGCTAAGTGATGTCAAGAAATCAGTGAGAAAATCATAACTGCCTCCTCATTCTTTATAAATAATGAGGATGCCTTACTAGGTGATATGAAATTTCATCATTAGCATATTGAGGGACTAGACCAGGGGTGGGCAAACTTTTTGACTCGAGGGCCACAATGGGTTCTTAAACTGGACCGGAGGGCCGGAACAAAAGCATGGATGTAGTGTTTGTGTGAACTAATATAAATTCAAAGTAAACATCATTAAATAAAAGGGTACGGTCTTTTTTTTCTTTTTTTAGTTTTATTCATTTCAAACGGACCGGATCCTGCCCGTGGGCCGTAGTTTGCCCACGGCTGGACTACACTATATAGATATTGTGATGCTATGTACCTAGTTATGTTCAAAATAGGCTAAAAGATGATGATAAAGACTGGATATATTCAAATCACCACAAACGTATGCTGGGCAAGTTGGATTGGTAGAAATTTAAATAGTCTGCATCCTGATCTAGTCAAACACTAATGCAAGCAATGAAGTTAGTAGGATATATTGGTATATATCAGTGAAGCCATTGAAACAGATACAAGGATTCTTACAATTTTACTGTCAATTATTCCTTTTTTAAAAAATATTTTTTATTGATTTTTTACAGAGAGGAAGGGAGAGAGATAGAGAGTTAGAAACATCGATGAGAGAGAAACATCGATCAGCTGCCTCCTGCACATCTCCCACTGGGGATGTGCCCGCAACCCAGGTACATGCCCTTGACCGGAATCGAACCCGGGACCTTTCAGTCCACAAGCCGACGCTCTATCCACTGAGCCAAACAGGTTTCGGCAATTATTCCTTTTTTATGTATTGCATGTGGGCTGATATTACACATGATTGTGGGGGAGGGGAAAAAACACCAAAAACTTTTTAGTGATATTTATTTGATAAACATTACACTTTTAACATTATATAATAATGTTATCGTTAATTCATTCAACAAATATTTATTGAGCCCATCTTATGTATACTAGGCAATCAAGACTCATTCAAGAATAGAAAGAGCTTCTGAATACTAATGTTAGGTGGGGCTGATATTGTGACTTTCACCCCAGGGGTCAAACACACACATAGTTCTCCAAAAAAGCTTTGGGTCTGTCTGTGATAGCAAATCTCAAGTTTTCTTAATCTTAAATTTATAGAGGGACTTGATAGATTTTACATCCTAACTTTACTCCCAGGCAAAAGAAGCTGAAATGAAAGTGTGTCTAGAAAATTTGGGATATTTGTAACTCCAGGTATGTTTCTCATCTTGGTAAGTTTGTTTACTGTTCTGCCAAAGTATTAGCACAACATTAGTACTAATTTTTTAGAAGTAAGAAATAAAAAAAACTTTAGTTCCAATTTAACAGCAGAGATGACTGCTGAAAGCTTGGTTAAAGAGAAATGCTCATTACTAAGTTACTTTTCAGAAAGGGGGATAGGAACGTGACACACAACTATATACCTCCTATGTCCACAGTTTTTTAGATTTCTTTTATTTAAACCTTATATAAAGTGAAAGAATCAACATAGTTAAAATGTCCATATTACCCAAAGTGATACGCAGATTTAATGCCATCCCCATCGAAATCCCAATGTCATTTTTTGAAGAAATAGAATGAGAAATCATCAGATTTGTATGGAACCACAAATGATCTGGAATAGCCGAAGCAATCCTGAGAAAAAAGAAAGAAGCTGTAGGTATCACACTACCTGACTTCAAATTGTACTGCAGAACTACAATAATCAAAACAGCAAGGTATTGACAAAGAAACATACACACAGATCAATGGAAAAGAATAGAGATCCCAGCTAGAAACCACATATATATGAAAACAGATAATTTTTGACAAAGGAGCCAGAAACACACAGTGGATTAAAGATAGTCTCTTCAGTAAATGGTGCTGGGAAAACTGGAAAGACACATGCAAATGAATGATTACAGTTTATCTCCATATACAAAATGTAATTCAAAATGAATCAGAAATCTAAATATAAGACCCAAAACAACATGTTACATAAGAAAAAATAGAGGTACCAAACTTATGTATCTTGGTCGTAGAGTACATTTTATGAAATTGACCCCAAAGGCAAGAGAAATAAAGACAAAAATAAATGGAAAAAGAAAGCTTCTGCGCAGCAAAAGAAACTGAGAACAAAACAAAGAGGCAGCCATTCAGATGGGAGATGATATTTGCAAACAGTAGCTCTGACAAAGGTTTAATTTCCAAAATATATATAAAACTTATAAAACTCAACATTAAACAAACAAATAAACCAGTAAAAAAAGTGGGCAGGAGACCTGAAAATATACATCTCCTGAGAAGACATACAAACAGTCAATAGATGTATGAAAGGAGGTCCAACCTCACTGGCAATTAGGGAAATGCAAATCAAAACTACAATGAGATACTACCTCATACCTGTTAGAGTGACCATTATCAATAAGACAAGTGATATCAAGTGTTGGAGAGGTTGTGGAAATAAGGGAACCCTCATTCACTGATGGTGGGAATATAGACTGGTATAACCACTATGGAAAGCAGTCTGGCAATTCCTCAAAAAATTAAGAATAGAGCTACCATACTATGCCAAGTGAAATAAGTCAGTCAGAAAAAGCTAAGTACCATATGATTTCACTCATATGTGGGGTATAAAACTGAAACTAGTGAACACAAACAGCAGTGTGGTGGTTGCCACAGGGAAGGGGGTCAGGGGAGAAGGGAGTCCTAATATATGGTGATGGAAGAAGATTTGACTTTGAGTGATGGGTACACAATGCAATATACAGATCTTGTAACATAGAAACCCACACCTGAAACCTATATATTCGTGTTGACCAAGATCACTCCAATAAATTTAATAAATAAATAAAACAGTTTTATACAGCAAGTTATTTTAACACAATAAAAACCTTATAGTAATCTTATTAAAGAGACATCCCCCTTCCTTTCCCCTTTGTCATTATCAACACAATCACTTGTATTATTACCATTTTACAGGTGAGTTAACTAAAGTTTAGAGTGGGGGAGTAAATTACTTGTGGTCACACTGCCGGTAAGAGGCCATTCCATACTCTTTCACATTGTAAAATGCTGCCTTCAAGGTACAGCTTCAAGGAAATTACACAGCATTTAACCCCTACTCACTAAATGATTTGTCCAACTATTTTATTAATGACGATCTATAATGTTTATAACCTATAGACTGCAAAATATGTTCTTTTAATTTCATAATCCACTCTCCTTATGTTTTGTGTTTTCCCTGTGACATATTTTAGATATGAGGAAGTTTATATTTTAAAATGATTCATTTTGCTATGCCAACTACGAGGCAAGGCTACAATTAATGTCCTCTTGTTGGTCAGTAGTGTGTGTTTGTGAGCAGAAAGAAATATTATCTAAATTCACATCATGTTTTGGACCACCCTAACTATTACATTGACATGCCAATATACTGGATTGTTTACATACAAAGTAAGTATCAATCAAATGGAAAATCCTTTTGTCAGTTACTAGATATTCCTCTTATCTTCTGAGATATGTCAGATTGAAGCAAATCATGTCTGCTTCATCCTGTCATTACATTTGACCTAAACTTCATCTAAAAGACTATAGAAACAATGTTAAGGCTTTAGTATTAAGCTTTAGAAAAAATATTTGCCTTGGAATTTAATTTAAGTCTTGCCCAAAATTCACTTGTCAAGAATATAACAGCTTTACAAATGAAACTCAAATGAAAACATTGAATTTTAATTTCATTTTTAAAAGATTTTATGGAAGTCGACACATTAGAAGGGCAACACATTATCCTATCATCTAATGGCTCAAATGCTTGCTTTGGCTAGTTGATCAGTGATCTGCTCAGAACATGAACAGGGCATTTACTGTTCAATGGTATGGAGCATATTCAAAGGCCTGTTGACAGTTGATATTAGAGCTTTCCTTATGTTTATTTTTTTCTTCTTTGTTCAACTAGAGAATCCTATTAAGAGCCTTTCTGGCTCTATGATGTTGAACGGATATGGATTGCAGCGGTACTTAGCCCATGAGGAAGCCAGGATTTCAAACAAGATGTCCTCCACTCCCAATGAGATCAGAGGGACACAGTGGGTCTTTACACTATCCCTCCTGTATCCTTACTACCATGTGCTCTTGAAAGAATACCTCACTCCTCCTGATCGCTACTGGTTTCTATAGTAACAAGAAAGAATTGGTTCTTTGGCTAGAATTTTCCCCTAAAGCTTTTTGTAGCACTGTATAAAACATTTATTTTTTGCTATCACAGTCCTCCATTTATAGTGGCATTTAAACTATCAAAAACAACAGGCTGAGTAAAGATGAGCATGTGCTTCATTTTCAGAAATCAAATCCTATGTGCATTAAGCAGCCATGGTTAGTTCATCTCTACTGAGTCATTTTAGGAGTCAAGCATTTGAGAATAGATTCTTGAAGCAATGGTAATCAGAGACGGAAAATGGGTCAACAAGGTATTTGCTCAACTGAGAGGTGACTTTTTCACTTTGGAATGCTTCAACAGTTACAGTATTTAAGTGAACTTGGTGTCACCATAAATTATCCTTGAAAACTCCAGAGTTCCTGACCACAGGAACGTGAGTCACAGCGTTGATGACTATGTGGCTTTGCTTTGAGAAATGGCTGGTTTTCCCTGCATTATTATAGTGTACCCTTCTACAGGGACCACATTTGCTCAGTAGTTGCTACAGCTAGTAAATATTGTATCTGTCCTCTTGTAATCACCAAGCAAACAAATTTGTCCTCTGTCACATAAAACCCCCAGAGTTGTTAGGTCATGAAAGAGGTATTGAACTACAGCTATGCTTAAAAACTAAGAATGGGAATCTCTGTAGCACATTTTCATACTTTTCATTCTTTTTTCTTTGCTTCTGAATCCGAACTTGTGGGACAAAGTTGGTAACTCTTTAAATAAGAGAAACTTATAATTGTAAAGAGTATGAGTTTGGAAGGCAGACACATTGGGTTTGAACTTTAATTGCACCACCTATTAGTGGATAAACTTAGGAAAATCATTTATATTTCTGAGACTTGGTTTTCTTATCTGTGAAATGGAAATAATGAAAACTCATGGAATTTTTAAATATATTAAATGGGATAATGCATGTAAACTATTTGGCACAGTTTTTGGAAGAGAGGAAACATTCAATAAATGAAGTCTTATACACACACCTACCAATAACCAACATATATTTTATACATATTCATGTATAAATACATATATGTGTGTACCTACCTAACTTATTTCTATAAATATATAACTTAATTTATTGATAGCTACATATACTTATGCATATATATATATATATATATATATTTCTCACAGCCTTTTAAAAATATATTTTATTAATTTTTTTACAGAGAGGAAGGGAGAGGGATAGAGAGTTAGAAACATCGATGAGAGAGAAACATCGATCAGCTGCCTCCTGCACACCTCCTAGTGGGGATGTGCCCGCAACCAAGGTACATGCCCTTGACCGGAATCGAACCTGGGACCTTTCAGTTCGCAGGCCGACACTCTATGCACCGAGCCAAACTGGCCAGGGCTCACAGCCTTTTTGATCTTCTAATCCCCTGGGTTTCACTCATATAACAAATGGTTTTTGGAAGAAGGAAGAACATGAATAAAAATATATTTTGTAGTTTAAAAATATGGAGGTTCTGTGTTACCACACTATCTTTAAAGACATGTTAATTGGGTTACTTTTCTAGTAACTTTGGACCCAATTCTTCTGTTGACTCTGGGAAATTTTAATTAAATAGAAATAATTGTAATCAAATGCTCTCATGGCCATAAACCTAAAAGCAAGCATATGGATTACCACATTATATTCACACCCCTAAGGTTTGTTAAACACCTTAGAATGAAAAAATAAGCTAATAAACACATGAGATTTATTATTTATTATTAACTTAAAATGGAAAAAGCTAAAGATAGCAGAGAACTAAAAGGCTAAAACTAACATATTCAAATGACTATGTATTTTAAGTTATTATGGTTAATGACCTTACAATTTTCTAGCTGTTTCCTAGAAATATAACCCAAATATTCTTTAATAAAAATATTCATAATTTCTGGTGCTACAACCTAAGAAAATAAAGTACAGGAGAAACAGAATTTGGGCTTATCATGTATATTAAAAAAAAATACAAAACAAAACAAAACAAAACTAGAGATGAATTACATAATGCTCCTCCAAGCACAGAGAAATATTCAGATATTCAAATATGTACTATGATAAAATCTTAGGCTGTAGTCACAAAGCCAAATATTGCCAGTTTCCTAGGCTGAGACTAACTGTGCAGTCATTAGCATAATTTACCCCATCATGCTCATGATTCTACTTATACAAGAACACATGCTCTTTTATCTTCATTTCAATTCCATGCAATGTCAGAACTTGCATTTGTTTTGACCTGCTAAAAAGAAGAGTCAACTCTTCACACATCATCTTTCTGACATAGAAGAAGAGAATGAGAAAAGAAATTACGATATTGTTGTGATTCCACTTAAGCATTCAGTAAATCCATATTGAGCATTACTTTTTAGAATGCACTAACTATCTAGGGACTGTGGAAGATAGATATAGTATAGTTGTGTTAAACAGACATGACAAATGAACATGGCATATACCAGAGGAAGCACAGAGGATAGTATAATTTCAGCCTGAAGAAATCTAGGAAGGCTGCTTGGGAGAGGTTTCACTTGAGCTAAACATTGAAAGATAATTTGGCTATTGGAGATAGACAGGTTAAAAAATATCCTCCAGACCACTGGAAGAGCAAGATTAAAAACACAGAAGAGGAACAAAGGAATGTAAAGTAATTAAGAATGAAAAATGGTGTAAAATGACAGAGCAGAAGGTCGGGTGAGAAAGTGCTGGTGTGGCAACAAAATTCCTCCAAAATAGCATCCTAAGTAATGTCGATGTTTTTATCTCCAATCAAACAAGAAGGAACTACCAAATGCTTAGGAGGAACATAGCTTTCTTCCAGACAGTTCATTGCCTCTATTGCATCAAATGAATGAACTAGATCTTCTATAATTACATAGGCATTTTGGACTTCCTTTTTTTAATAATTTCATATTATATTGAGGTTTCCTTCCCACTCTGCAGAGATTCCTGTAGTTTATTTTCCTTTTTCTAATCCCTTTATTTTCATGATAACATCTATACTAATAAAAGGGTAATATGCCGAAACCGGTTTGGCTCAGTGGATAGAGCATCGGCTTGCGGACTGAAAGGTCCCAGGTTCGATTCCGGTCAAGGGCATGTACCTGGGTGGCGGGCACATCCCCAGTAGGAGATGTGCAGGAGGCAGCTGATCGATGTTTCTCTCTCATCGATGTTTCTAACTATCTCTTTCCCTTCCTCTCTGTAAAAAAATCAATAAAATATATTTAAAAAAGGGTAATATGCTAATTAGACTGGATAGACTGGATGTCTTCTGGACATCCTTCCAGATAAAGCCATGGTGGCAGGGGCCGAGGCAGAGACTGTTAGGAGCAATCAGGCCAGCAGGGGAGAGCGGTTAGGGGCAATTGGGCAGGCAGACAGAGTGGTTAGGGGTGATCAGACAAGCAGGCAGGTGAGCAGTTAGGAGCCAGTGGTCCCAGATTGTGAAAGGGATGTCCGACTGCCGGATTAGGGGCCCCTAACTGCTCTCTCCATGGAATTGGGCCTAAACTGGCAATTATACATCCCCTGAGGGGTCCTGGATTGGAGAGGGTGCAGGCCGGGCTGCGGGACACTCCCTCATGCATGAATTTCGTGCACCGGGCCTCTAGTTGAATATAAAAGGTAGGCAAGTTCTAAAGAGGGCAGTTGCCTGTCTTTCTCTCTCTCTTCCTTCCTTCCCTCCTTCCTCTCTCTCTCTCTCTCTCTCTCTCTCTCTCTCTCTCTCTCTTTCTTTCTTCCTTTCTTTCTTTCTTTCACAATCATTTACCAAACACCTGGCATTTGCGCATTTGCCAGACACTTGCTTGGGCCAAGAGAGAAACAGCCAGACAGATTGCTTTCTTGACTCCTTAAATGAGGAGATAGGACTAAGATCCATTGGTGACTTGTTACCTGTGGAGTTGAGTGAGGTTTGGAATATTTCTGAGAGTTGTTTTCAGGAGACCAAGGTCCAATGGGAGACATAGAAAGTGTTGCTTTCATAAGTGACTTAGTAAGATGGAGCAGCAGAGTCTGTTGTTTCCATGAATCTGTATTCTAGTGTTGCATGACTTTTATCCACCATTCAGCCATGGCATCTTAAAACTAATTCAATACACAGCTCCCAGAACATCACAGGTTGTATCTACATGATGCCAAAACAACCTGTCAATTGATAAAATGTGGTTAAAAAATAAATCAGTCAGACCAGTCATTTAACGTCAAGTAGACAGAGCCACACTATCATGTGCTGGCACTACTCTGTTGTCTTGAATTGCTAAGAATATAATAGTGGGGGCTGGGAAACTCATCACATTCATTAACATTTTCCCATAAGTAAATTCAATAATTTCCTAGTGTCCTGCAGCTAGGATCAGAACTCACAGATGGATTCTGAATCTAAATTATATGAGCTCCACATGGAAAGGGCCATTTCAATACAGTGGGGCCTTGACTTACGAGTTTAATACGTTCCAAGACCGAGCTCATTAAGGAGCTCGTTAACTCAAATTACTCTATCAACTCAATGCAAAAAATCCGCCGAGAGACAGCTTGTATCTCAAAAAACTCGTTAGTCGGGACACTTGTAAGTCAAGGCCCCACTGTACTGGCTTTTTGGTTCTAATCATAAAAACTGTATAGCTTATCCTACCTTGTGTTTTTTTTTTTATTTTTGTAGCGTACCCTAGGGAGACCCATTTCAGTTAAGGGCAATTTACCATTGAGCCATTGTCATAAAATATGTAAAAGAATGTGGCTCTCAAAAAAATAAAGCACACCCCCCCCATAATACCTTGACCACACAGAACCCTTAGGCTATCCTCCTAAGTGTTCTGGTGTATTCCATGTGATCCTTCAGGATCAGGGTGATCACCCCCTAGAGATTCTGGTTCAGAGGGGGTGAGGTGGGGCACAGGCATTGACTGGCACCTTGGGAAACTGTTCCCACCCGGGATCCTGAGGCAGAGTCCGGGTGAAGGACCAAACCCTAGAAGAAATCCTTGAGGCCTTCCTGAAGTACCAACTGGAATCTAATGTTCAGCAAAATACTTCTCTGCTCTGAGGTTTCACTTAAGCTGGGACTGAACCATACTGGAGAGACGATGAAATGAAATTGGCTCTGGATGGGTTCATGGAGTGGATTTTATTAACTGTTTCACAAACCTGACTCTCTACATGATCATCACAAAGGGAAATCCTCTAAAACTGGTTCTGTCCATGGGACTTTGATTTCACAAAGAGAAGGTGCAAACTGATACAAGTTTATAGTTCGGGATAACTAGAAAATGTCAACCTGCTAATAAAGCAATAAAGACTAAAAGGTTATTTTCAATTATTCATTTAATTCATTCATTGACTCATTTGTTGTTTTGAACAACCAGAAAATATTTTTTGAGTACCTACTGCAAGTCTGACTGGCATAACGGATACAGAGAGGATATAACATGATCTTTGTCCCCAAGGAAGCCATAGATATCTAAAAGAGGTAGATACTCTAAACAAATAATTAGAGTCTACCATAGCAAATGATCTCAGGAGATCTACAGAGAGTACTATGGAAGCCCAGAGGTAAAATACATTCTGAATGAGAAGCCAGAGGGGAATAGAAATGAATTAGAAATTAGGGAAAATGCAAGAGAGATAGAATTAGAGTTAGGGAGAATAGGAAGAGCAAGAGGTGCCCCCCACCCAAAAATAAAACCCAAAAAAACCTGTCATCAAGAGGTGATACTTTAAAAACAAATAAAAATTAACACATTTTTTTTTTCCTTTTGCCTCAGACTCTGAAGTTGCTCAGAGCAGCACTGTCACTGATCCTGTCTTTATTTAAAAATTTAATATTTTGTTCACTGTGGATTTTTTACATTAATTTTGATTTTTTACAAATAGTGCATTAAATATTATTTATCTTGATTACTGATACTTTTGTGCCACCTGAAATGCTGTACTGGGGCAAGAACCTCACTTGGCTCACCCCAGTCATGGCCCTTCCCCAAGACAAGCAATCTGTGTGATGAGGGAGCAGAAAATCAGTCCATATTCCCACCCAGTCAGCTAGAACAGACCAACTCAAACTGCCAAATTAGCTTATCTTACATTACCTAAAAAATAACAGGGATGAACCCATCTTCTTGGAGTGGAAACCTCTTAGCCATTCCCATTTTCCTTTCATTGTTTAACACACAGAAGGCACGAAGAACTGAGAATGGAAGTATACATCATTCAAGAGCTGGCTCCAAGGCCTTCCAGTCAGTGGCTGAGATTCCTGGTGTCTGTTAAAGCATTTCCTCTAAATGAAGTCAGTACTTCAGAAAATGGCTATACCCAGTCACCAGAAAGCTGAATAACATCCATTGCTATATACCTCTCTTTTACTAAATTAATACATTTGGCACTGGGTAAATTACTTTCTGTTAGCTGAGTAAAGTTAAAGAGCTGGTGCCAGTCTCTCCAAGAGGAGGGTGGAGAGATGGGGCCATTTCCAATAATTTTAGGCTACAATTTTTACATTACAGTGTTATTAACAAGAGGTGGTTTTGTTTGGCACATCATTTTCTATTTATTTTCTTATGTATTTAGAGACAGACATGAGAATATATGTGCCCTCTATTATTTCTTCCAAATATTTCCCTTATCTAAAAGGGGACCATGGATATTGGGAACCAGCTTCATGTCATAGCAGCTATAGATAGGTCCATAAATGATAGAACAGTGTGTGGAACAACACCCAAGACTCTGGCTTCTGGCTTCAAAGATGCAGCATGGTAAGCAGGGAAAACACTTAGGCCCACAAATTGCATCTCACTCTTAGAGCTCATAAACTCATTGATTTTAGTCTGGATTTATGGTACCATTTGTTCTTGATAAGAGCTACTCGCCTGCATGACTTATCAGGAAAAGGTAATATATTACCTGGCAGGGCAAAACAGCAAAACCAAACCCAGGGAGGGCTTTAAAAATTCACTGCATTTGCCCTGATTTTTTGTTAATTTATAAAACTTGCTCTGTGAAACTGTCTGAACAGTCCCTATTTTCACTCCCATCCTCCAAAAGAACAACTAGAATGCTAGGAACCAGTAAAATGTTGCTCTCTCCACAATACACAGTTACTAAATGTAGTGAAGCATAAGATGGGATGAAATATCAGATGGGCCTGAGTTCAAATTCTGACTTGGCCCTTTACAAGCTCTGAACCTTGGGCAAATTACTTATCTCTTTGAGAATGTAATTGGCACCTTTTGAAAAGATGGGTGCCTAATGTTCTCACAAAATCATGGGTAAAAGAATTAAAGCATGGAAAACACACTGACTGACTTATGATATGTATTCACTAAAATGCTATTATTACTAATGAACATTTTTAGAATGTTTACATCCATTTATACAAAGATATATCTTAGGAAAAGTTTTTAACATTTATGACAGGTCAGAACAACTTTTAGTGTTATTACAGTCAATCACTTATAATTTTTTTTAAGAAACCTCCTTTTGATCTTGAAGGGGAGAATGGCCGTGATCTGAAGCCTATACATCTTGGGACTCTACAACCACAACACCCAGAGACCAGATGCAAACCCAGGAACACCGGATCTCAAGCAGTGTGAATAGGCAGACTTGGAGGAGCTCTGCAACTTCTCACAAAAAGGTCAGATTTCGCCTAGGGAAAGGTGAGGTCTGTGATCCAGGCTGGAGAGAGAAAATGTGCACAATGGGAGCTAGAGGTTCCAGGGAAGTCTATGCCCCACAAAAAGGGCAGCTGTTGGGGCCAGCATACTCCACGAATGTGGAAGGGGATCCACAGGGCTGCTGGCAGAAGGGAACTCTAAAAATTTACCCATAGCTGGGCTGGGCACAAAAAGGCAGCCTGAAATTTTAACAGTGCACTGGCGGCTTAGTGCCAGGGGAAAAAGATGTGCACAGAGACATTCACAGAGTTGCGCGCAGAGCCAGAGGGTAAAAGTCGCCAGTTCATGCACTTACTCTGGCTCTTTTTTACTCTTTAAATCCTTGCTTTTGATTACTAAGCCCAGTACATAGGATCACCCAATTGGGGGCACTCTCAGAGACTGCAGGGGAAAATTGTTTTTGTGGAACCTGGGGGTCAGAGGAAGGAGAAATGATCAGAGAACCAGCTCTGGGGCAGTCCATTCTCCAGAACCAGAATTAAGTGTGACAGGGAAAACAAAATCTAAATACTGGCTAAAGAGGACTTATAGCCCCAGAGGTCAATTCAAAAACCACTGCCACCCAGGGGTTGAATCACAAATTGACTCTTGTGTAAACACAAATAAAGGAGTCTAAGAAACAAAGAAATACTGCCTGCTTGAAAATCAGGATGGTGGCTTACAACACAGAGGAGCAGTGGAACACAGGGAACTCCAGTACTGTCCTGACTACCTGACAGGAAACTGGTGTGCCAAACAGAACAGTAGAGGAAGTGAATGACCTTCACTACTGTATATTTTTATTTTTTCATCTTTTACTTAAGAAACTATTTTTTTTCTTGTTTCCTCACTTGATTATACCTTTTTAATTATTATATTTTAATCAGTATTATTATTACTACTATGTTACCTTTTCTAAAAGTGTCATTTTATTTTATCTTATTTTATTTTGGGATTAGTGTTCTACATTCTATTTTCATTTTTCCTTTAGCATCATTTTACTCTATCTCAACTTTACTTTTATACCAACACTCTCTTCCTCACATTTCCTTTTGCTGTCCTGTTTCTCTTACAGTATTGCTGCTTTAGATTTTCCTTATTATTTCTTTTTACCCCTTGTTAAAAATTCATACTTATGTATCTAATTTCCAATCCCTAGCTCCAAGTCCATACAAACCTATCTCTTCACTTTCTTCACTATCAAAAAGTTTTTTCTCTTCCCTTTTATTTTTTTTAGTTTTGTTGTTGTTGTTTCTTTGTTTTGTTTTCTTCTATTTTTTTTTCGTTTATTTTGTTTAGTTTTGCTTTGCTTTCTCTCTGCCCTATTGTTGTTGTTTGCTTGATTGTTGATTAGGTTTTTTTTTGTTGTTGTTGTTTTGCTTGTTTGTGAGATTGTTTCTCTTTTTTTTGTTTTGTTCGTTTTTTGCTTTGGCTTTTCCTCTCCTCACTTGTTATTAGTTGTTGTTTCTGGTTTGCATTCATCTCTGGGTGATTGTTGTTTGCATTTTTGGGGATTAGTTGTTCTTCCATTGGAGTTTTCTCCTCATATAAATAGTCATTTCCCCCATTCTTTTTTATTCTCTTTCTTTTACCTCTTATTTTTTTTCATATTCTCAATATAATTTGCACTTCTTTTTTCTTTCTTATCCCCTAATTCTCTTTTTTTCAGGTGGTCTACCTTTATTTGGGGTCATTATTATCGCGAATACATTTGTGTTCAATGCTGTATGCATTGTGCCTTGTTGTGTTGTATTTTGTGCCTTTAAATAAACACAGGAGAGAGAGCGCTACATAATCAGGATACCTGGAGAAGAGAAATCATGGGGAGACAAAGAAACAGCCCACATATGAAAGAAAAGGAGGCATCACCAGAAAAGGAAGTAAACGAAATGGAGGCAAGCAATATGTCACAGAAAGAATTCAGAGAAATGGTCATAAGGTCGCAGAAAAGAATGGAAGACAAATTCAATAATATGTGTAAGAACCAAGAGGAAAGGAAGAAGAAAAGAACTCATTAGAAAGCATCAAAAGTAGACTAGAAGAAACAGAGGACCACATCAGTGAGCTAGAAGACAAGTTAGGAAAAAATACTCAAGCAGAGCAGCATTTAGAAAAAAAATCTTAAAAACAGGAGGCAAGATTAAGGGAACTTTGAGACAACATGAAATAAAACAACATCCACATGATAGGGATGTCAGAAAGAGAGGAAACTGTTTCTATTTTCTATTTCAAGGAATAGAAAACCTGTTTGAGGAAATAATGACAGAAAACTTCCCTGATATAGGGAAGAAAAAACTCACACAAATCCAAGAAACTCACAGAGTCCCAAACAAAATGAACCCTAAAATACCGACACCACGGCACATTATAATTAAATTGGCAAACACCAATGACAAATAAGAGTCTTAAAAGTGACCAGAGAGGGATACAAGATTACATACAAAGGATTCTCCATCAGAATAGTGAATGATTTCTCAACATAAACACATCAGGCCAGAAGGGAATGGAATGAAATATACAAAGTCATGCAAAGGAAGGATCTCAATCCAAGAATACTGTATCTAGCAAGGCAATAAATCAAAATTGAGGGTGAAATCAGGAGCTTCACAGACAAAAGAGGAATAAGGCAGTTTATTAACCACCAAACCAGCAATGCAAGAAATGCTAAAGGGTCAGCTATAAAAAGAAGAAATAGGAAACGAAGAAGGAATACAGGCATAAAGAAGTACAAACAAGTACCTAGCAATAATAACTTTAAATAGAAATGGATTAAATTCCTCAATCAAAAGACTTAGGGTAGCTGAGTGGATAAGAAAACATGACCCATATATCTGCTATCTACAGGAAACCCACCTCAGAAAAAAAGACTCACACAGACTGATGGTGAAGGGATGGAAAAAGGTTTTTGAGGTGAATGGAAATGAAAAAAAAAGCTGGGGTAGTAATATTTATATCTAACAAATTAGATCTCAAAGTGAAGGACATAATAAGAGATAAGGAAGGCCGCTTCATAATACTAAAGGGAGCAATCCAAAAAGAAAATATAACTCTGGTAAACATATACACACCCAATACAGGAACACTGAAATACAAAAAAAAAAAAAAAAAAAACTTCTGGAGGATATCAAGGGAGAGATTGACAGAAATACAGTCCTAGTAGGGGACTTTAATACACCACTATCACCATTGGACAAATCCTCTAAACAAAAAATCAGCAAAGAAACATCAATCCTAAATGACTCACTAGATCAGATGGAATTAATTGACATCTTCAGAACATTTCACCCCAACGCCACAAAATATACATTCTTCTCAAGTGCACATGGTCATTTTCAAAGATAGACCATATATCGGGTCACAGGCAAAGTCTCTTCAAATTCAAGAAGATAGAAATCATATCAAGCATCTTCTCAGACCACAATGGCATAAAAGTAGAAATCAACTGCAATGAAAACAGTAAAAAATCAAACACCCAGAGGCTAAAAAGCATGATATTAAACAATGACTGGGTTACCAGAGAGATCAAAGAAGAAATAAAAAGCATCATGGCATCAAACGACAATGAAAACACAACAATCTAAATCTATGGGACACTGTTAAAGTGGTATTGAGAGGGAAGTTCATAGTTCTACAAGCCTACCTCAAAAAACAAGAAACAATGATAATAAATTATCTAACCCTACAACTCAAAATGTTAGAAAGAGAGCAAGAAGAAAAGTCCAGCATAAGCAGAAAGAAGGAAACAAGAAATATCTGAGCAGAGATAAACAGCATAGAGACAAAAAAAAAATACAAAAGATCAACAGAACCATGAGCTGGTTCTTTGAAAGGATAAACAAGATTGATGAACCTCTAGGCAGGCTCACCAAGAAGCAAAGAGTGAGGACCCAAATAAACAAAACCAGAAATGAAAGAAGTGAAATAATAACCAATTACACAGAAATACATACAATTATGAAAAAATACTGTGAGCAACTCTATTCCACCAAAATGGACAACCTAGATGAAATGAAAATATTCCTATAAAAATGCAAGCTCCCAAAACTCAACCAAGAAGAATAAAAGAACCTGAATAGGCTGATAACTATCGAAGAAATAGAAACAGCGATTAAAAATCTTCCAGCAAACAAAAGCCCTGGTCCAGATGGCTTTACAGGGGAGTTCTACCAAGCATTCAAAGAAGAACTAAAACCTATCCTTCACAGACTATTCAAAAAATTCAAGAGGAAGGCACACTTCCAAGCTCTTTCTATGAAGCTAGCATCACCCTATTACCAAAACCAGATAAAGACACCTCAAAAAAAATAAATAAAGAGAACTACAGGCCAATAACCTTGATGAAAATAGATGTTAAAATCCTCAACAAAAAATCTAGCAAATCGGATTCAGCAATACATTAGAAAGATCATACATCATGACCAAGTGGGATTTATCCCAGGGGTGCAAGGATGGTACAATATCCACAAATCAATAAATGTGATACATGATATAAACAGAGAGACAAAAATCACATAATCATACCAATTGATGCAGAAAAAGCATCAACAACATCAACAAAATCCAACATACTTTCTTGATAAAAATTCCTATCAAAGTGGAAATAGAAGGTTCATACTTCACCATAATAAAAGCCCTATATGAGAAACCTACAGCCAACATCATATTCAAAGGGCAAAAACTAAAACCATTTCCCCTAAGAACTGGAACAAGACAAGGATGCCCACTTTCACCACTCCTGTTCGACATAGTAAGTACTGGTCATAATGATCAAACACGAAGAAGAAATAAAAGGCATCCAAAATGTAAAAGAAGTAAAACTGTCCTTATTTACATATGACATGATACTATACATAGATAATGCTAAAGATTCCATCAAAAAACTACTAGACCTAATAAATGAATTTGGCAATGTAGCAGGATACAAAATTAACACTCAGAAATCTATGGCCTTTTTATACACCAATAATGAACTCACAGAAAGAGAAATGAATAAAACAAACCTATTTACCATTGCACCAAAAAAATTGAGATACTTAGGAATAAACTTAACCAAGGACGTAAAAGACCTGTACTCAGAAAACTAAAGGACATTGAAAAAAGAGATAGAGGAAGACATAAACAAATAGAAGAACATACCATGTTCATGGATTGGTAGACTCAACATCATTAAAATGTCCATACTACCTAAAGCAATCTATACATTCAATGCAATACCTATTAAAATACCAACAGCATATTTCAAAGATCTAGAAGAAACTCTCCAAAAATTCATCTGGAATAAAAAAGATCCCGAATTGCCACAGCTATCCTGAGAAAGAAGAACAAAGTTGGAGGAATCAAAATACCAGACATCAAATTATATTACCAAGCCACAGTTCTCAAAACTGCCTGGTACTGGCACAAGAACCGACATATAGACCAACGGAACAGAATAGAGAACCCAGAAATTGACCCAAGCCATTATCCTCAATTAATATTTGACAAAGGAGACAAGAGCATACAATGGAGCCAAAACAGCCTCTTTTATAAATGGTGCTGGGAAATTTGGTCACATACATACAAAAAAAAATAAAACTAGATCACCATCTTACACCATACACAAAAACAAACTCAAAATGGCTAAAGGACTTGAATGTAAGACAGGAAACCATAAAAATTCTACACAATTTTATAGGCAGCAAAATAGCAGACATATGTAGGAACAATATCTTTACAGACACAGATCATAGGGCAAGAAAGACTAAGGAGAAAATAAACAAATGGGACTACATAAAAATAAAAAGCTTCTGCACAGCAAAAGAAACCATCAACAAAACAACAAGAAAGCCCACTGCATGGGACAACATATTTGCGAATATTATCTCTGATAAGGGTTTAATCTCCAAAATTTACAGGGAACTCATGCAACTTAACAAAAGGAAGATAAACAATCCAATAAAAAAAATGGGCAGATGACCTAAATAGACACTTTTCAAAAGAGAACATTCAGAAAGGCAAGAGACACATGAAAACACGCTCAAAGTCACTAATCATCCAAATGATGCAAATAAAAACAATAATGAGGTACCACCTCACACCTGTCAGAATGGCTATCATCAACAAATCAACAAATGACAAGTGCTGGAGAGGATTTGGAGAAAAAGGAACATTCCCTTACTGCTGGTGGGAATGCAGACTTGTGCAGCCACTGTGGAAAACAGTATGGCATTTCCTCAAAACATTAAAAATGGAACTGCCACTTGACCCAGTGATCCCACTTCTAGGAATATATCCCAAGAAAACAGAAACACCAATTAGAAAGGATATATGCATCCCTATGTTCACAGCAGCATAATTTACAATATCTAAGATTTGGATACAGCCTAAATGCCCATCAACAGATGAGTGGACTAGAAAACCATGGTACATCTACACAATGGAATACTATGCAGCTATAAAAAAGAAGAAATTCTTACCATTTGCAGCAGCATGGATAGAACTGGAGAGCATTATGCTAAGTGAAATAAGCCAGGAAGTGAAAGAAAAACACCACATGATCTCATTTATGGATAATAAAGAACATTATAACCTGATGAATAAAAAGATAGATACAGAGGCAGAGAAGCATCGAACAGACTGTCAAATTACAGTGGGAAGTCTAGGGAGTGAGGGGGTGGGGGTGGAGTAAGAGATCCACCGAAGGACTTGTATGCAAGCATATAAACATAACCAATGGACACAAGACACTGGGGGGGGGGGTGAGGTCATATGCCGGGGGGGTGGGGTGGGGGCCGGGGAGAAGGTCAATGGAGAAAAAAAAAGGAGACATATGTACTACTATTTGTAATACTTTAAACAATAAAATAATATTTTAAAACATTTAAAAAATAAAACTTCTTTTGTTTCTATGGAGTAGAACATAAAATAATGATATTTTTTATATAACAAACCAGAGGCTCAATTCACAAAATTCGTGCAAGGGACTCAGCACTTGCAGCCATAGAGGTTTGCCTCGGCCCTCACAGGTCCTTCGGCTGTCTGGTCTAATAAGCATATTACTCTTTTATTATTATAGACTAGCATACATTTGACATTCAAATGAAAGACAGCACCTTCAAAGCAGCACCATGAGGAAACTATACCTGTTTTCAAGGACACAGGCATTGCTCAACCAGGTTTGGAATTCATCTGAGGGAATTAGCTTCAGCTATAGTTATGAACCATGCACGAAAATGAGGCTCATTATTTTAGAGCCACAGATCATTTTTTAGTAAAACATATATTTGACCTTATCAGCCTCCTTACTTGCCAAATCTGGCTCCAAATTACTTTTGCTTGTTCAAGGAATAAAATTCACCTTTGCTATAAAGAGATGAAAAATCTTAGGACTACAATGATATTCTAAAAGGACAAGGCACAGATTCTAAAGGTCACTCATAGACAAAACTGCCAACTGTTACTAACCTTGTTCAACAGCACTGTTGGAATAAGGCAGTACCTCCCAAAGAGGTCACTTTGATTGGAGCCAAGCTCGGGTTGGATGGGTAAGTTCTGGATATGGTGATTAAATAAAAGCCACTTTGCATTATCTCGTCAATATTATGAAGCCTATAAAATTGAAGTACAAGATGTTTATAGCAGGTTGATTCCTAAACTAAACATCATGACCATTTGCATTGTTTAAAATGTAATTTCTGCCTATTTTGAGATTCCACACAGAAACAGCACTTTTAACAAAAGTAATCCCTCTGAAATCACACCTTTTGTAAGTTACCCTAAAAGCAGAAAGATCATGTAATTATGATCTAGCCCAATATATAATGCCAATATTTTCCAGAGGTAAAAATATGTAACTAGGATATAAACTTCTTCCACACAGGGTTAATAACGAAAATGCTGACATGACTTTAAGTATGGTGGTGCCCAGAACCAGCTCTATAATTAATCTAAATATACTGTAATTTCACTAAATGTTACTTCTGTAGAATCGTGCCAAATCATGTGGCTTCTTTATGCTTAGATAACATGCAGTTTATTTCTAATCATGGAAGTAGGCTTGATTAGCTAAAGGAACATTAGTTCTGGAAGCAATATCTTAATCAAATCAGAATTTCTTCTGTAAAACAAATTTTTGGCTTTTGAAGAATTAGCAGAATCTAGTCCCTTAGGGTAGAGATGTGAGACTGACCTCACATCCCACCAATAGATCTTTCTCTCAGACCTGTGGATTAGTTATTCACAAGTATACCTGTGTAGTCTCTTACCTACACGCATACACTTTCTCGGATAATAAGCCACCAAAGTTATGTCTACATATCACCCTGAAACTCCATGTTGAACATCAGTTGTAGAAAAGTTTATCTTGTGCAGTTTATTCATTTCTTCAGAACAGAAGCCAGTCCCTTTTGGTAGGAACTCATTTTAACAAAACCTAATGATAAGCATCCATAAATTAGATAATTATTTGTATATGCATAATTTGATGAATATTTCAGGGCTGAAAATGCAGACTCTTACATATGCAGAAAAATGTATGATGATTTATTTTTAGTATGGACTTAGGTTTTTTTGTTATTTCAGTTTTAAATGTGGTGGGACACCTACAGTCATTTATTGCTATCATCTTTCTAACTGTTAATTGGTTGTTTCTCCATGTTTGTTTCCCTAGTGCTGGGGCTTAAACAGTAACTGTCCAAAAAATAAATGATAGTCTTGCTGAAGGACATGTCTGGACAAATCCAAATCTGGTGTTCAAATTAGGAAACAGAAAATGTTATAGATTGAAAATGTGTTATAGATTGATAAAGAGGTAGAAATCTCTTTATCAGGATAGAATTTAGACTCACTCTAGCAAAATACTAATGTGCAATTATTCAATAAGGTCAGAGGAGGATTAATTCTTCCTTTCCATCATGCATAGCAAGTATTCAATGGGTAGATGATGAGGAGACAAAGAACCAAAAAGACAAGTCCCAACAAAGACCAGAATCCTCTTGCTGCCCTTTCACTACTCTTTTTAGATGAATGGAATCATTCATCTCTACCAAAACTCTTGTCAATGTGTTCTGTTTTAAATTGGTGTCAGTGAAGTTACCAAAACTGCAAGGTCATGAGCACTCTCATGATGTTTAAGTGTCAAGGACTGGAGAGTGGGAGAAATTAATCATGAGTGCCAGATGATCATGGAATATGAAATGAGAATGAGAGGTCATGGAGTCAAAACCCATTAATTTGCAGGTCAAGCAATAGGATCAGAGGGGTTAAGTGCCTTGACTAACATCACAAAGTAAGGTAATGGCAGACATAGGGCTGGAATCCAGATATCTCAACTTCTAGACCAGGGCTCCTTTTGTTGGGCAGTAAGATGCCTGTTCTGTACAGGGTTCAAGCAAGTGGTGCACCCTGGAAGAGAACAAATGACTCTGCTGATGCTCATGGGCACTGCCCACCCAGCCACTCCACATACATCTATAGAGGACACATTATATGCAGGTCTCTGCCAGGAGCTATACATTTAGTGAAGTCAATAAAAACCTAAGTCAGGGCAGCACTGCAAAATAACTTGGTATAAGAATGGGATGAAAAATTCATATATGGCATGGTCCCTAATTGCAGAGAGTCTGAAATTTGGATGGTAAAATGTCTCAAATACAAATTAAACCGAAGTGTCTTCTATTATCCCTACAAGAGAATACTCTGTTCTGCTTTAAAAAAAATACTTGAATAATCCCAAACATTGGTAAACAGTGGAGAAGATTCTCAAAATGTTTTCAGCAGGTGTAAGACTGTAAAGGGGGCTATATTCTATCCTTCCAATGTTATCTCTCTGCCCTAATCCCCAATCACCTTTACAACAGACACATGTGAATTTGATTTAAATCTCTCACTATTCCCCAATGTCCCATAGCCTTGCTCGTGTCTGTAGTTCCTGTTGATAAAACAACTACTCTTAATTAAACCCCTTATACAGACATCAAGCTTTGGGAGAATATAGAACATGCTGCTGTATCCACAACAACTAGCCTAGCACCTGGCATATGGTAGGTGTTTTAAAGAATTTGATGAATGTAAGACACTTAGGATTAAACTTAACCAAGGAGGTAAAAGACCTGTACTCAGAAAACTGCAGGATGTTGAAAGAGATAGAGGAAAACATAAAGTGGAAAAATATACCATGTTCATGGATTAGTAGAATTAACATTATTAAAATGTCCATACCACCCAAAGCAATCCACAAATTCAATGCAATCCCTATAAAAATACCAACAGTATATTCACAGATCTAGAACAAACACTCCAAAAATTTATATAGAACCAAAAAAAGACCTCTGAATAGTCACAGCAATCTTGAGAAAAAAAAGAACAAAGTTGGAGGAATCACAGTACCAGATATCAATGTTATACTACAAAACTACTGTACTCAGTACAACCTGGTACTGGCACAAGAATAGGCATATAAATCAATGTAACAGAACAAAGAACACAGAAATTGACCCAATCATTCTGCTCAATTAATATTTGACAAAGGAGGCAAGAGCATACCATGGAGTCAAGATAGTCTCTTCAATAATTGGTGTTGGGAAAATTGGACACATACATGCAACAAAATGAAACTAGACCACCAATTTACACCATACATAAGAATACACTCAAAGTGGATAAAGACTTAAATGTAAGTTGTGAAACCATAAAAATCTAGAAGAAATCATAGATAGCAAAAACTCAGACATCTTTTGTAGCAATATGTTTGCAGATACATCTCCTAGGACAGTGGTCGGCAAACTGCGGCCCCTTGAGTGTGGCTCTTCCACAAAATACCACGTGCGGGCACACACATACAGTGTGACTGAAACTTCGTGGCCACACTCAAGGGGCCAAAGAGCCACATGTGGCTCGCGAGCTGCAGTTTGCCGACCACTGTCCTAGGACAATCGATACTAAGGAGAAAATGCACTAATGGGACTACATCAAAATAAAAAGCTTATGCACTGCAAAAGAAACCAACAAAATGAAAATGGAGCCCACTGCATAGGAGAACATATTTGCCAATGATACATCTGATAAGGGGTTAATTTCTAAAATATATAAGGAACTCATACAACTTAACAAAAGGAAAACAAACAATCCAATTAAAAAATGGGCAAAGGACCTAAAGAGACATTTCTCCAAAGTGGACATACAGAAGGCCAATAGACATATGAAAAAATGCTCAAAGTCACTAATCACCAGAGAGATTCAAATCAAATGACAATGAGGTATTACCTCACATCTGTCAGAAGGCTATTATCAACAAATCAGCAAATGACAAGTGCTGGCAAGGATGTGGAGAAAAGGGAACCCTAGTACACTGCTGGTGGGAATGCAGACTGATGCAGCCACAGTGGAAAACAGTATGGAGTTTCCTCAAAAAATTAAAAATGGAACTTCCATTTGACCAGTGATCCCACTTCTAGGAATTTATCCTAGGAAACCTGAAAAACCAATCATAAAGAATATATGCACCCCGATGTTCATAGCAGCCCAATTTATAATAGCTAAGATCTGGAAACAGCCTAAGTGCCCATCAGTAGATGAGTGGATAAAAAAGCAGTGGTACATTTACACCATGGAATACTTTGCAGCAGTAAAAGAGAAGGATCTGTCACCCTTTGAGACAGCATGCGGAGTGGGGGAGGGTGGACCTGGAGAGTATTATGCTAAGGGAAATAAGCCAGTCAGAGAAAGATAAGTATCACATGATCTTACTCATATGTGGACTCTAATGAACAAAATAAACTTATGAACAAATTAGAACCAGAGACACAGAAGCATGGAACACATAGACAAATCTCAGAAGGAAGGCAGGGATGGGTGGATGGGTGGGTAATCTTTAACCTGGAACTTATTTGCATATATGCATAACCCATGGACACATACAATAGTGTGGTGAAGGCCTGGGAAGGGCAGGTGCAGGATGGAAGGTGTCAATGGGGTGAAAAGGGACATTTGTAATACTTTCAACAATAAAGATACATTAAAATATTTTGATTAATGAATTAATAAATTAATGAATAAACCAATTATTGCAACTGATTTTTTTGACAGCTCTTGTAGATAGGCATCATTATTACTGTTTTATAGATGATGTAAAAGAGGCCCAGAAGTTTTAAGCAACTAGACTAGGATGACACGGCCTGTAAATGGTGAAACTGGCCATCTGTCTATTAACTCATACCCTATTCATTCTTAGTCTCTGTTCTTTATGCTGGTCCCTTTTTGCTTCGTTAAGTTCTCACTGTGCTATAAAGTCTAGGCCCAATTTCCAGAAACTTTATCTAATCCAAGGACTGTGTCATATTTCTCAGAAATGGTGCTTGGAAATATGTTCTTCCATTGGATTATAAGCTGCTCCAGGGCCATGACAACGTCATTGTCTTTCTCTGGTCAGTGCTTTGTAGATTCTCTGCACTTGGCAAGGACTCAGTAATATTAACAGAGGGAAATTGGGGGCTGAGAATGAGGAGGAAATGAGCAAACAACAAAGAATGAGTTGAAAGGGCACAGCCTGAATCTCAAATATAATTTGGGTTTTCAGATCATGTTACACAAGAAATTGCCTGCCTTCTGTCCATAGGGATCCAGAATTCATTGTCACTAGAAAATGGAAACTCAGGAAAAGCATTTTGTTTGAGAGGCCCCTACTAATTCAGCTCAAGCATTTATATACCCCTTTCAGAGATGGCCACAGTAAACTTTATGTGCATTTTACTACATTTTTTAAGTTAGCATTCAAACTGAGATCTTCTAAGTATAAACTATATATTAAGTTTCAGAGTTGTTACCAAAAATTGTATAATTTATTATAATTTTTATATTTATTTTGTGTTGAAATAATAATTTAAATACACTGCATTAAAATTGAAATTAATTTCACTTGTTTCTTTTTACTTTTCCTAATGTGGCTGCTAGAATATTATAAATTACACTCGAGGCTGGGTGCACAAAATTCATGCATGGGGGATGGGGGTCCCACAGCCCAGCCTGTACCCTCTCGCAATCTGGGACAGCTGGCTTCTAACCACTTGCCTGCCTGACTGACTGATCGCCCCTAACTACTGTCTTCCTGCCTCATCACTCCTAACCACTCGCCTGCCTGACTGATTGCCCCTAACCCCTTGCCTACCTGCCCAATTGCCCCTAACTGCTCGCCTGCCTGATCACCCTTAACACTCTGCCTGCCTGCCTAATTGCCCCTAACCAACTCTGCCTTGGCCCCCGTCACTGTGGCTTTGTATGGAAGGATGTCTGAAGTGACATCTGGAAGGTCATTCAGCTATCTGGCCTAATTAGCATATTACATTTTTATTATTATAGATAAATGGCTTGCATTCAATTACCATTGTACAGAGCCTGTCTATATCTTGTTTTGTGTAATAGTTACCTGTGTCTATGCAATTGATGAAAGCCATTGAACTGAACACCTAAAATATATGCATTTTATTGTGTTAATTATAGTTCAATTTAAAATCACACACACACACACACACACACACACACACACGAGTGAAAACAAAGGCCCTTGAAAAGTCTCTCCTTTTTTCATCGTTAAATAATGTATTCTGATAAAAATGGAGAAACTACCCTGAGCATTTTAAAATCAGGTCTTTGATGCAATTCCCTGTCTTACCACCAGAACCAAACAATTATGGGTGGGAAGAGGCTCTCATTTCCTATTATTCTGCTTTACCTCTAACAAAGCCAAAGGTACTCAGAATGGAGCTGGGCCCCAACTGACCTTGTAGTTTTCACAACAGAGACAGTAAGGGATGTTGTTGAACAAAATATTTTAGGGAAAAATCAAAAGCCATCAGTCTTCAGTTCTCCCAGAGCTGAGGTTTTCATTCATACAAAGGTATCTGTGATGTGAAATCAAGACTCACTTTGTAATATTAAATGTAGTCCCTCTACTCAAAAATAAAACAGCCAAGTGAGCAGAGCAAGGAGCACAGGGGGCCATTCTGGAATACTGCTCAGACACATTGAGAACCAAATGCAATTACAGACCCTCCCCCTTTGCTCTGCTTGCCTGCCAAAGGAAATCTTGGCAAAGGTACCCATGTGTCTTACTCCATGGGAAGGAAGGATTGACCAGAAGCTTCCACAGGCAGATAGAGCTCCAAGTCTGCAGTGCAGCCTTCTCCATTCAGGGGCTTGGGCTCCCCCTTTCATCAGGCCTATAAATACTCTGCCCACAAGAGAGCCAAACAGCTATTTGTGGCCTTCACAAATTGAAGCTGGCACACACTATACAAAGACATAGATCTAGGGTCTTCATATCACAGTTCAACCCTAACCTTTCCTCATACTCTCTGTGAGTTAGAGGCCATGTGGCTGAGTCAGGTTTCCCATGACCAACCTCAGATATGAAGATTCCCTAGAAGGACTCACAGAGCTCTTACTTATATGGGTATTTATAAAAGTAACACAGGGTCAAAACTGGAAATTTCAAAAAAGTACAAAGAAGAAAAATTACCATCCAGTATATAGATATACCAAATATGATGTACTTCTTTTACTGTTGAAAATGTGAACTAGTTCCCATTTTAGTCTTGCTTTATGACTTAACCTGTACAAACAAATATGTGGATATCAATTCTCTCCCTCTGCATGAGAACTTAGACAATTTAAATAATCATCTTCTGCAAATGTACACCACAAAGGTCCTGCTTTCTGATATAACTTCTTTCTACAAAATTCACACAAAATTTCCTAGATTAACATCCCATTTATTCTAATCTTGTAACATTTTATCAATTCTGACATACTTAACTTGGCTAAATCTGAATTCTGTCAACTGTCATTCTAGCAAAATCCTAGTCTTAGATATAAGAAACAATCCATTAGGGGCTTAATAATAGCAAATCAATAATTTGTACCTAAAAGACAATTTTGGAGCCACAAAATTACATGAAGGAGGGAAATCTTTCTCTAGTTCTAGGAGGAAACTATTTGGAAATACCTAATAAACTATTCATAATATCAATTTCAATAACCAAGAGGAGACTTAGTAGGCTTCCTTTATGATGCTATCTAATAACAATGATGAGTTCTAGAAATAGCATCTGGGGAATGAAGAGCAAAGAGTGGTCAAACCAGATTTAAGAAAAAATCATCACAAATCCAACAAAACCTCCATTGTCTTACAGTTTTCTTTATCCACTAATGAAGCCTATGACTGTTATCATCCAGGTTTAGATACAAAGTGCTCACTAAGCCTTTATAAATCTCACTTTGGCATATCCAGGCCTGGGATCCACACACAGGAAGGATTATGATGCACTCTGGGATCAGAGAGCCACAGGTCTAGAAAGACAAACTTGTGAGGAAAGGTAAATGAGGCTGTGATTATTCAGCTAGAAGAGTGGGCTGAGAGAAAAATCCATAACTTTCTTCAAATATAGTGGGAATGGTGAATAAATAAAGGGAAGTCATGTTCTGCAAACTGAATAAAAAGAAACTGATTTTATCTGCAATATGCAAACCATCTTAACTATATTGGAAAATTTCCTAGTGCTTGTCTGCCCATTCTTTCATCTATGTATCCACTCTATACATATGTTGAGAAGTTATTTACTTACCAAATTAAGTACATTTCCAATAAAGGCTCATTCATTTATTTGACAAGTATTTGTCAAGTCTCTGCTATTTCCAGGTAAGGAAAGGAATTCAGATATAATTGACACAGCCCCGCCCTCAAGTTTGTGAAAACTATGAGGACAGATTTGGTTGCAAACTATACTTTCATTTGCTTAAAGAAGTTAATCTCTATATTGTGAGGACAAATCAGATAACCTCTAAATTTTATTTTTGCTGAATAATCCTTACCTTTGTAATTAAGCAAAACAAAATATAAAAACCAAATATTTTATACTGGAGCTATTTTTATAACAGATTATATATGAAGTCTTTTAAAAATAATAAAAGATCTATCTAGCCAGTGTATATTAAGGCATGCATATGTAAAAATATTAAATTTTTACCCTTCACTTGATTCCATGAATTAATTGGTCAGAATCCATTCTATTAAAGGTATTCCCACCTATGACAATGTCTACACTGGACAACTAGAAAAGAGATTTAGAAGTAAATTGGAAATGGCTGCTTTATTTGGTTGCATCCTTAGTAATGTATGGACACTGTAGTTGAAGACAGCTCCAAAATGCAAATAGCAAATAATGAGAACTTTGTGTGTGGCAAAACATTGGTAAGTAGTGGTTGGAAATCACACATTTTCACCAATATTCCTACCACAGAATGTCTGTTAATGAAATGTACTGGGCTTAGGTCACTATTCTATAGTCATGGGTGGTCAAAGCATAAGGAATTGACCTTGGACCTACCACCAAGCATATCAAAAAGTGTGACATGGGTACAGTACAAAACTTAGAGTATGTATTTTAGGCAACTACAATTGACTTGCAGTGGGGGAATGGTTAAGTCAAATTGGCCACACAGTGCTACCATGTCCTGCTTATTAGGTACATGGCCTCTGTCAAGCCATGAGTAAATGTCCAGTGATGAGAAGTTTGCAGCACGAGCAGGGGAAAGTGATAGGTATAGGATGAAAAGGAGATGTGTCACTTTTCTCCATACATACCTAGGCAGACAGGTAGGACAGAGGATACATCCAGCTAAAAATCTACATCTCCAAGGAAGGGCTTTTCCTTGTTTGCATTTGATTAAACCTGTACACTCAGGTAGTCAACACTTCCCCCTTGAGAGCTTCTTACTTATGCAGAGGCCTTGGGACACGTCCAAAACCATGAAAACTCAATTTCGTGGGCCATTGCTTACTTCCCTCACATCCTTATAGAAGTATGCTGGAAGCTTTGCTCTTGAAAAATATGCAAAGGCCTTGCTGATAAAAGAGTTCCCTTCCTCAGAGAAAAGAACATATAGAATATATTTACTGTAGTAATCACCCCACAGTAGGAGCTCTGGTCCCTTTACACATTTTCAGATTTCTCCTGCCTACCTAGTAGGCAGGTCACATATGGGCAGAGACACATGCTTTTTTACCCTCACAGGGGCCAGTCACACTATTTCTCAAAGTGCCAGTACCAGACCGCCAGCATTGGAATAATTATGGCCATTTATTATATGTGCTGATTCCTGGGCCACAACTGGGCCTTATTGAATCCAAACTTGTAATTAGGGCTCTGGGGCAATCCTAGGGACACTCAGGTTTCAGACTCACTAAATTAGGATGGGTCCCAAGGTCACACACAGATATCTATCTATTCTAGAGCATTTACCTTACTTGATCTATGTGGCATATAAGAACATTTTCAAACTACTATATTCAAATGAAAATACCCACTGAGAAGAAATTGTCCATTCCAAAACCACAAGAATATTCCAAATGCCTGTACTTATAAGTACACTGGTTGTTAAAACCATTGCCTACATTTTTCTAACTGGCCCACTGACTGAACTCTCTGGCCCCAACCCTTCTAAGCCAGGATACCAAATAAACTTATTTCCTGCTCAGTTGCAGTGGCTCCCCAGTGTCTGCAAAACACTTTCCACTCCCTACCCAAATAGAAAAAGTTGCTGGCAGTGTGGTCACAATGCAGTGTCATGTCTTTACTTTCTGCTATTGTCTATTTGCAGCAGCCAAATGTCTCTTACTCTAATTTAGTCCATGGCTTCCTGTTATATTCCTTGTCATGCAACCATCCAAATGAATCTGCAAAGATTTTCAAGGACATTTCTTTTTGGCTTTTCCCCTGTATATCCTTACTCATCTCCTCAGGTACAACAATCTCAAGGTGACCCTGGGAAGGGACCAGTCCTTCCTTTGAATTCCCATCAGACTCTTTGTAGTTCTCCCTTATAGCTCATAACTCTGTCTACTTTTTTGATGTTTATGGCCATATATTATCTCTCTGACAAAACTGTACATTCTTTAAGGGCAATATCAATGACTTGGTCGCATGTTTATTTCTCACAACCCCTTGCACTTACTAGCTGCTCAATAAATTCATGTCTGGCAACACACAAATAACTACTGAAACCAAACCAGTGCTAAAGTGTTAATATATTTTTCCACATGATTGCAGCAAACATAATACAGTGTCATACCAAAACTCTAAATCAGTGGTTCTCAACCTTCTGGCCCTTTAAATACAGTTCCTCATGTTGTGACCTAACCATAAAATTATTTTCGTTTCTACTTCATAACTGTAATGTTGCTACTATTATGAATCATAATGTAAATATCTGATATGCAGGATGGTCTTAGGAGACCCCTGTGAAAGGGTTGTTTGACCATCAAAGGGTCGCGACCCACAGGTTGAGAACCGCTGCTCTAAATATGCCTGGCCTGCAGAGAAGGAAACTTAAGCATCAAGTCCACAGGATTTGTTGTATTATTGATGATATGACTAGAAAAATGGTGATATACATGACCAAGGAATTCTCTCCTTTAGATACAAAGAGGAAAATAATTTATGTTTAGAATACCATAGAGGCAGTCAGATACTGTTGTAATTAGATAATCCTATGTAATAAAAGCCTAATATGCAAATTGTACCCTGGAGTGGTATTTGACCAGTTCTACTGCTCGCTATGATGTATGCTGACCACCAGGGGGCAGTGCGGAACATGGTGGGCATTGGCGACTCGGTACTGGCAGCAGGCGGCAGTGGAGGTGCTGCTGGCCCCAATGGGCCCTGATGAGAGAGGGACTGCAGTGGGATGGTGGAGCAGGTGAGCGGGCAGTGCCAGGTCAAGGTGGGTGCGAGCGGGAGCCTGACTGCCCCACCAATTGCCCCACAGATGGTGACCAGCAATGGTAGTGGGGGCAGGGCCACCGCTGGCTCCCAGGTGGTGAGGGAACCGGTCGGGGGCCTGGCCCTGATCAATTGCCCTGCAGGTGGGATGGTGGAGCAGGTGAAGGGGCAGTGCCAGGCCAAGGCGGGGTGCCAGGTGGGGCTGCAGGTCTGCGAGGCTGGGGGCTCGAGCTAGGATCCGATCTCTGCAGGCCACCCTGAGGGACCCTACCTGTGCATGAATTCGTGCGTTGGGCCTCTAGTTATTAATAATAGGAAAGGAATAAGGGGAAGGCCAGACATTATAGGCATGTCCTTTGGGTAGCTTCATTATGAAGCTGCATCTTTGCACACCCCAGGGAACCACCAATCTATTCTCTGCAAAATGCTGGGGGAAAGGGACTGAGCAAAGAAAAAAATAGATGCATACCCAGTAAAGTTGGGATGACATAGGAAAGGTACTTCCTGTAAATCAAACCTGAGGACAGAGATGGTTGGCCAGAATGAATGTGGCTACTGCAAGCTTTCAAAAATTTGGGAATACATAATCTCTCTCTTTTTGCTCTTATTGCTCCCTGTTCTTGGTTCTTCTTGGTTCATGGGGCTCTCTCGTTTTGCTACTGCCCATGCTTTCTCCATAGCCATGAGGCCCTATGAACCTCACATGCACTGGACTAATGGACTACAGCAGGGAAACACAAATTAAGCTAGCCTGATGCTGGACTGGGCCCAGCTCCAACATGGAAAAGAAACTCTGGACACTGGCTCTGATTTTAGCTCTCCTGAAACCCCAGCTACTAGTACACTTCTATGAGTGGACTCAAGGAAATGGGACTTTGGAAACCCAGTGATGCAATTCCACGGAAATACAGCTTTCCACCATATCTCATCCTCCCATGTGAGTCTCTAGAAATTCTTTTTCCAATGGTACCCCAAGAAACCCACGCCAACTAGCAACTGGGGGAGATGAGGCACTCTCCCCTCCATTAACAAAGCATTAATGAAATGTTAGCAAAACAACAATGTGGAAGCACAGTATGACAAAAGAGTATACATTGGGTCTCAAAATCAGTTCTTGTCTAATTTTGTTCATCTATATTCCTCTGATACATAGGGAGTAATGCAGAACACACATGGAAGCCACATAAAAGCTGGAGATGCCATTGTTGGGCATCGGCTTCTATTAAAAATAGCAAAAGGAAAATTGCTACTAAGTTTATTGTCATCATTGTAGCTGGTGTATGTCTCCTCTATATAAAGGAACAGGGAATGAGATTTGTTTATGTCCTTAGCATACCAGTTGAAAAGGTTATCTACCTGGGCCATTTAACAGGGCAGGTGTCAATTATGTACCCAAAACCACTGCTATAAATAGAGTATGCTGGTTCTTCTAAGTGGTTCTGCTTCTCTTTAAATATAAATATAGAGTCAATGCAAAACAAAATCTGTAGGGGAAAAAAGGTTTAACCAGAATTACAAGCTATATTCAAATCAAAGGTTGCTGCATCTGACACCATTTAAACTATTAATGGTACTTGATAATATTGATGTAACTTTTTATGTACAGCAATATAATTAGCAGTGCTATTACTACTATCTTGCCTGTGTCAGTAACTACATCTCTATAAACATAATTTACTAGATGGGAAAAGCAAATATTTTTAAAAAATAAATCTATCCCATGGCATCATGCCAAGTATGAACGATTACATTATATTAACAAACATTAATAATGCCTACACATGAAAATATCTTGATATTAATTAGCCTAGTAATCACACAGTATATCCCTGGCTCTGAAAATGATAAGTGCCATAATTTTTGTTTGCATTTTAGCTATAAAAATAGGGCACAGTAAAGAGAGTATCTGTTGATAATTCTGGTTCAACATGACATGGGTAAAGGCTATGCTAAATACTTAGCCCTGAGAAAGTAGGGCAATATTCCTAACCCCAAGAAAGAGCCTAGATACCCAATGACTATGCCATCAGTTAGAAGTCCTCTTACTGTGTCCACAAACCAGGTGATATGAAAATAAACCATGTTCAATGACAAATTCCAAAACAAATTTAAATCCCGTTAAGAACAGATTTTGAAGTGTATATTCTTACTGGCAACTGTACATGGCTAGAGTGATTGGCCTGTTGGAATACATTTGCTAGCAGTATGCAAAACAAACACCCTCATCACTATTCATAAGCTATGAATCCCCAAGGAAATTTAACTAACCTATCTGAGGGATGGATTGTTTGATAAGGGCATTTTCTGGTTAAGTGTAGGGTTCGTTGAAAATCTTTAATTCCATCTTTTATTGCTAAAATTCTTTAGAAAATGTGCCATATCCCTTCAACTCTCCTGCCTTTATAAGTACAGTAAGAATTTAGTTATCATTGTGGATTCCTTAGAGCAGTGGTTTTCAACATTTCTCATCTCATGGCACACATAAACTAATTACTGAAAATCTGAGGCACACTAATAAGTATATTTTCTGCCAATCTGACAAAAATGGGTATACTTTTTATTCATTCCCACTGGACAGTGATTGTTGTGTTGGCAATTGTCATTTTTTTTTTACTTGACAGTCTAAGGGAAAAGAGGTAAGTGTCCCTGACTAAATAGTCAGGTACTGCATGTTTTAAAAATTCTTGTGGCACACCAGCTGAAAATTGCTGCCTTAGAGGTTCAAATTCATCTTTGAACTCTATTCAGTCCAGTAGATACAGACAGGTAGCAGAATGGAGGGAATCTGTCCTTATTCCATGATACAACTAAGAAGTTTAATACAACTCAATCAAGCAAGTATTTATGTATTTCAGGAGCTTAGAATTAAGATGAGTACTGGGTGTCTGTCCTGGGAGTAGGGAAAAACTGATAGCAATTTGTGTATGTGTGTGTGTGTTATCGCAGATATGTGCACACACATAGACATCCATTGTGAGAATTCTCAGTTGGTCCAAGTAGAAGACATCATTTTTTAAAAGAGGATAAAAATCTACTTGTTTGCTTAGGACATCTTATCATTTCATATCTTGGTGGCTTTTAAGAAACAGTCATGAGCATAAGAAAGAAATCATGTAGGTAATTCAAATGGTGAATCCCAAAATTATTTGAACTTGGTAAGGGTTAGTTTATATTTAAAATATATATATATATATATATAATTTCAGAGAGGAAGGGAGAGGGAGAGATAGAAACATCAATGATGAGGGAGAATCATTGATCAGCTGCCCCCTGCATGCCCCACACTGGGAATCCAGCCAACAGGCAACTCAGGCATGTGCCCTGACTGGTAATCAAACAGTGACCTCCTGGTACATAGGTCAATGCTCAACCCCTGAGCCATGCTGGCCAGACAGGGTTAGTTTATATTTAAACTTGTTAGGTATTTTGTTCAGTGAACATGGAACAATAGAATGGTTTCTCACATGCTATGATATAAAACACAATACCTGATGCAGAGGGTGACCCTGGAAGGATTCCTGTTTAGTGGCCATTCATTCCAAGTTCGAAAGTAACAACCTCACCAACTTAAACTGAGTTTATCTTTGAGATGCTTTCTGTCTTTCCAGATCCCTCCCATGGGAGATAATTAGATTTGTGGCTTAAACTAATTCTGATATTATGGAACATGGAGTAAAAAATAAATAAGCAATAGGGATGGTGGCAGCAAAGGGTTTGATCACCTAATTTAAACACGGTTAATAAGAAGTGGAAAATAAGACATGCAGATAATTGAGCGTTCAACAAAGCATCTAAACATAAAATACTATTACAGCACAATATTTTTCACAATACCATCAAATAACAATTCTTGCATGTTTATCAGGAGAAGCTGACAGCCACTATAAACATCACCTTAATAATTAGGGTCATTAAATAACAATAATGAAATTATTCTTCCAGGGATGTCCGCTGAGTAACTAGGCAATTCTATTTCCTCCAGATCACCTCTCTGCTCCCTCCTACAGTGTGCTGTCCTGTGAAAACTTTGGAATCACACAATCCTGGGTTCATAACTCAACTTTGACATTTCCCTGGGATCTTGGACAAGCTGTTTTGTGTCTTTCAGTTACATTTCAGGGCAGTTGGGAAGGTTGAACAAGCATATTTATAACATGCCAAGCATGGTCAGGTGCTGGCACAGGGTAGGGCCTCAATAAAGATCAGTTTGTTACCTCTTTTTTGCAAAAGTAAAGGAAAAAGACAGAAGCTTTACCCATTCAGTATAAGATTTATACAGGTTGGGGCAAAAGTAGGTATATAGTTGTGAGTACTCAACACACAGAATTTATACTTGTGTTTTCATTCATTACTAGGGGCCTGGTGCACGAAATTCGTGCACTGGGTGTGGGGAGGGGGAAGAGTGTCCCTCAGCCCAGCCTGCCCCCTCTCACATACTGGGAGCCCTCAGGCGTTGACCCCCAACACCCTCCGATTGCCTGATCGGCCCCTTGCCCAGGCCGGATGCCTCCGCTAGAGGTGTCAGGCTTGGACAGGGGACCCCCATCTCCCCCCGATCACTGGCTCTGGCCCCCGCCCAGGCCTGAGGCCTCTGGCCCAGGAATCATGCCTGGGCAGGGGACCCCCATCTCCCTCTGATCGCTTGCTCCACCCCCCGCCCAAGCCTGACACCTCTGACCCAGGCTTCAGGCCTGGGCAAGGGGACCATCATATCCCCCCAACCCCCGGCTCCGCCCCCCACCCAGGCCTGATGCCTCGGCCAGAGGAGTTGACCCTCATCACCCTCCGATCACCGATCACCGGATCGGCCCCTTGACCAGGCCTGAGGCCTCCGGCAGAGGTGTCAGGCCTGGGCAGGGGACCCCCAGCTCCCCGCGGTTGCAGGCTCCGCCCCTGCCCAGGCCTAACGCCTCTGGCCTAGGCTTCCGGCCCAGGCAGCGGGGACCTGCAGTGGCAGCGGGGGGCGCCGCGATCGTGGGCTCTGCTTTAGGCCCAGGCAAGGGACCCCTAGCTCCTGGGACTGCCAGCTTCGACCATGCCCAGCTCCCATTGCTGGCTCCACCCCTACTTCCTGCTATCACTGGCCAGGGTGGCAAAGGCGCCTGATTCTCCGATCATGGCTGGGGGACAGGGCAAAGGCAGCCCCAGGGCCACCTTTGCCCTGCCCCCCAGCTCTTAGCTCCCCCCTGGGTTTCCAATCACTGTCAGTGGCAGGGGGCTTCTTCCTGCTTTCCCTTTCGCCTCCCTGCATTGTGCCTACATATGCAAATTAGCCGCCATCTTGTTGACAGTTAACTGCCAATCTTAGTTGGCAGTTAATTTGCATATAGCCCTGAGTAGCCAATGAAAAGGGTATCGCCGTATGCCAATTACCATTTTTCTCTTTTATTAGTGTAGATTGTATTATTTTCCATATGAACAGCTATAAATCTACTTTTTCTTCACTCTGCATTTCAGTTGATATCCATCTTTACCAACAGTGTGCACTCAAGAGCAGGGCTTCTCAGTCTTTATTGTCCATTTGTATCACTCACGAATCTTGTGACACTGCCAGCAATTTAGGAGATTGGGCATTTCTAACAAGTTATACCTAGTGAGGTTAATGCTGCACTTTGAATAATGAGGGTCTATAATTTAGGAGGCCTAGATTCTAGCCCTGGCTCTGCCATCCAAAGTCTAAAAATTTATCAGGAAGGTGTCACAAAAACCATTTGCTAACTCACACAGAAATGGCAAATGTCCAGGGGTCTGGGTTGGGGCTTAGAAAGAATCAGAAACTGATTTGATTATAGCAATATCCCTGGTGATCCACCCTGTGATCTAGAGGACCAAGCTCCATTTCCATATGTGCATCAGCTGAACGAACTCCTAGCCGGCATCTCTTTCCTTTTTGTCCATTCTTTTAACAAATACAAACTGAATTTCTACTTAGGGCTAGGCTTTAGCCCACCTAGACAAACAAAAATATGACAAGAAATATTCTTTGTTTCAGTTCCCATACCACTTCCTACCATCCTGTGACTGTCCTTCATCCTTCAGGTATGTGTGTGCGTGGATGTATGCCAACTAAAGTGGGACATGGTAGATCTTCCAACTCTCCTTCAGTAGAACTTAAGAGCAATATTCTTGTATAGAATATTTTAATTTGTATTATTTCCCCATTTGGACCTTGCCATGTGAAATAGCAATTATATATGCAACATACCTACACTAATGGGTTTAAAGAAGCATCCATTTGGAGGCATGTTTTGATTAGTGAGCTGAGGCACTAGCTTATGGGTGGCAAATTCCCTTAGTATATCAAATATTGAGCATGGAATTGATCTCACCATCTCATTGAAGAAGAAGCAGTTCTAACTGCTGCTTGGGAAATGTTAATCCCCTAAGGGCTGTAGGACCCAGGCCTATGAGTTTAGGACACCATACTTTGCCAAGAAGAAGCTTGACTGAGCAAAATGTTTTGAGTCGACCAAAACAACCCACAGGACATGTTTCCTGATGCTGTATCTATGACTGACATGGGCAACATTTACCTTTCCTCAACATAAATGCAGAAGTAGCAGACTATGTCCACTAGAACCAGAACTAGGACACTGGCATTGTTTAAAAAATATGCAAAGCTCTGGTTAGCTACAACTAAAGACAGATTTAAAGATTGTAGGCAAACAGTACAGAATACAACATAAGTCACTCATTTTCAAAATATGTGTGCTAACTAGAGGTTAGTTTCACTTTTACATCAAAGAATAGACATGGGGAAAGCACAAGTCATAATACAAAAGCTCAAGGAGAATTTTAAGTGTGAACCCATTTCCACCCAGCTGCTCTTCACTCCTTGGGTTATTTAGGCTCACTAAGCTTCAGTTCACTCATGTTAAAAGAGGAGTACATTGTGCATGTCCTATGTACCTACTGAGCATGAAAGAGCTGTGAATTCTGAAGTACTCTACAAATGGAAGCTCTTTCTGTTACACACTGAACAGAACATCATCTGCTATAATGTACTTTGTCTAAAACTAACCTGATGTGGCCCAGCAATGAACACAGACAGCAGCATAATGGTAATAATATGATATGCTGGACTGATTAAAATTTCAACTATGCTATCCACCCCCATATCCTTGGAAAGTTAATGAATTAATGAATCTTTAAGGACAGCCAGGGAGGCCTTAAAAAGAAGATGCCTTTTTGAGTAAGGAGAGAAACTGCTAGATTACAACTTAATGGCTTCAGAATAATGGTTATTTCCCTATTTTCTACACTTGCCTTAGCTCAGCTAATGGCTTCATTAACGGCCACACTCCCCAGAGAATAATAGAGGCCCTTGTCACATCTATCATAGTCACATCACAATAAAACCAGTTAAATACAATCCAGTTCCCTGCCTCATGCCAGTCAGCGCAAGGAATCAGAATTAGGTGAACAAGCCATACAAAAGCTTGTATGTTAAATTCATTTTAACAATAAGTACTCAATAGGCTACTGGTAATGAAACATTAACTGTATTGTATATGTCATGTTGAATAGATAACTGACAACAATCAAAAAGCTGTGAGCTATAAGGATGAGCCACTCTTTATTACAAGATGAACCACAATATCTTTTTTACTTCCTTCATTGTAGTTTGATCAAAGCATATTTTCTCGCAATTAGCACAATCATGTCAAATCTGCAATGTTATATCATAATCTAAAATGTCATTTCATCAAATCAGGTTGTTTGAATTACTGAGTTATTTCTTTCCAAAAGCATCTGGTGTAGCTGAAAGATCTTATATTTTTAGACCTTCCCCCTCTTTCCACCCCCTCCCCCTCCAGTCTTAGCTATCGAAAGGGAAACTAGTAATGAGAAAGCAGTTTTACTTTCATCAAGAATGTCAACAATTTTACTAACCAAGTATGGCTGCTTCACAGTTTTATACTGCATGTAACAGGTTCTGGAAGTTTCAGAAGCATTTCATCGCATGCCTTTTGCACAGTTCAGGATGAAGCAGCTTCTCCTCATGCACAAGCTACTTCTGGAAGCTGGCATGTTTCAGAAGCTACATTCATTCATTTTGGGCCACTGGGGCACCATTAAGTTTCCTGAAGTAATAACCAACTGAATGAGACCCTAGTGGCCTGAGACCAAGTGGGGCAGTAGCTACAAAAAAAATGCTTCATTTACTCCCAGAAAGTGGTGTCTGTGTGGGGAAGCTAGGTTGATGTAAATTATATTGAAGGGTGATCTCTGGTGTGGAGAGTAAAAAGCATCTGTAATTGTGTCAACTTTTTTGTTCTATTTTGACCCTAATTTATAATGCAATTACACTGGATGTTTTTAGATTCAGAGAAAATTATTTTTAAACAAAACATACCCACAAAAAACAGAAAGCCCGGCCAGTGTGGCTCAACAGTTGAGCATTGACCCATGAACCAAGAAGTCACTGTTCTATCTCAGGTCAGTGAACATGCCTGGGTTGTGGGCTCAATCTCTAGTAGGGGGCGTGTAGGAGGCAGCCAATTGATGTTTCTCTCTCATCAATGTTTCTATCTCTCTATCCCTCTCCCTTCCTCTCTAATATCAATAAAAAAATATATTTTTTAAAAAAACAGAAAGCCAGACTTTAGCTGGTCAGTGAGAGTCTTTGTTCCTTCAAATACCAGTACTGTAATATTTTCTTCCATCTGGCACTCAGTTCATCGTGGATCAGGATTTGTCCCTTTAATTTTAAGAATGCAAAGGGTGTTGTGCATTTGCAGTTCTTCCCTAATCCCTCTGTCTGGCAATGTAAATATGAATCAGCAGGGCCTGGTAAGGTTTTAGGTATTTCATTTTAGCCCTCATCTTGAAATACTGTTTATATTCAAATTTCTCTTTATTAGCAAATGTAATATATAAACCCCCTTGCCATACTCTTAAGTAACCCCAGATTAACAAAAGAACATATTTTTAGCAGATGCCTTACAGTTATTTCTAATTAAAACAAGCTGCCATTTAGGGCTATAAGAAAAGAAATATCTTATATCTAGCAACTCAGATTATGTCCTTCTAAACCAGGAGAACAGGCATAATCTAACATTGAAACTTTCCAAGTGGCATTTGCTCTTAATTAATGGGAAACAAATGGCACTCTGAAATTTTAAGGACAAAAGGGAAAGCTAACCTAAATATACACACTGTTTGTCCAAACTGTAAGCTGGGTAGCATATATTTCAATCTTAAAGAATCTCAGCTGGGAATGGGGGGGGGGGGGATTGGCTGTGAATTTCTGTGGAACTATTTTGCTTTCATTCATTGTTGAGTCTCATCAAAATAATAAAAATAACACATGGATATCAATATTGAACATCCAATCAATGCCAAGCATTATGATTTCCCTCTGTAATGGGTATTAGTCTCCCCATTTCACAGATGAGTAAACTGAGAAGTAGTAGGGCATCAGGGAAAGAGTATGGCTTTGGAATTTGACAGAGTTAGATTCTGATCATAACTCAGTCTCTCAACCATGTAATGCTGAGCATGTCATTAAACTTTGTTAGTGGTCATTTGTAAATGGGGAGGCTAATTCCGACCTTTAGGGCAGTAAAGACTGCCCTAAAAAAAGGAAGCAGGGGGAGAACCAAGAGGGCAGCATAGATAAACACTTGTACTTGCTGCCTCCCACAACCATATCAAAATTACAAATAAAATACATGACAACTATCACCCAGAACAGCGGGAAACCTGGCTGAGTGGAAGAACTACAACTAGAAAAATAAAGAAGAAAGAGCATTGAGATTGGTAGGCGGTGCAGAGCGTGGAGGTGCAGAGGTGCGGAAGGGCCTGGCACCTGGGTGTGCCACTTTTTAATTGGGAGGGAGATACAAGCTTCCGTATGCTCTGAGCTCCAGTGCTGGGTGAGACTTTGGGGGACCCAGACACATACGGAGAGAAACTGGATTATCTGACATTGGGGCAGGAACGTGGGGACAACTTTCTTCCAGATGGAGGTGCACACAGCAGCAGCCGGACCTCACTGGTGCAGGGCTGACTGGCAGCCATTGCTGTTTGCTCCACCCTGGAGACTCCCTGAGACCCCACCCCACCCAATTTACTACCCTACCAAAGCTGTGTGCATCGGCTTTTGCATATAAATGGCCTGTCCATTCTCAGCCTAAAACCTGTCAAACTGCAGCTGGGTCAGAGAGTCCCAAAGCTAATAGCACATCCCCCAAATAAACAGTTAATTAAATTACAGTAATTTAATTAGAAGGCAAAATTTTAGAGAGAGAAAAAGGAAGCAGATATGAAAGTACTAAGTGCATAATAAGGCTTAATAAATTAAACTGTTTTGTATGTCCATAACTTTCTTAAGAAAAACTTCGTTCCCCTACCTGGTGAAAGAAATAGACTTACAAGCCCAAGAAGCACAGAGAACTCCAAACAAGAGGAATCCAAAGAGGACCACACCAAGACACTACATAATTAAAATGCCAAGAGCAAAAGACAAAGAGAGAATCTTAAAGGCAGCAAGAGAAAAACAGTTAGTTACCTATAAGGGAGTACCCATATGACTGTCAGCTGATTTCTCAACAGAAACTATGCAAGCCAGAAGGGAGTGGCAAGAAATATTCAAAGTGATGGATAGCAAGAACCTACAACCAAGATTACTCTACCCAGCAAAGCTGTCAATTAGAACTGAAGGTTAGATGAAGAGCTTCACAGACAAGAAAAATCTAAAGGAGTTCAAACCAGTATTATATGAAATGCTGAGGCAGGTGCGCGGCAAGGCCAGGCCTGCCTGGGGGTGGACCCGGCCTTGCCACATCCCTGCCACCCTGGCAAGGCTGAGAGGACTGGGTGCTGCCATCTTGTAGCTATGTATGCTGCCATCTTTGAGGGTGTGGCAGTCCATTAGCATATTCCCTCATTATTGGCTGTGGGCCGCTGCCATCTTTGTGATGGTGTGAGGGTCAATTAGCATATTCTCTTTTTATTTGATAGGATACCTTCCCTTTTGACTATCTAACCTTCCCACCCCCAAAAGAAAATTTGATATGTTGTCTCTGTAGCTCTGAAACACTAGTTCAACTCTTGGCTAGTCTGCAGCCTTTCAAAGGGAGCCAGCCTTCCTCAGCTGCTCTAGCAGAGAGTCTCCAAATGTATCCAGGAGATGTTTCCAAGTAAGTTAGCAAGACAGACACATATGCCATTTTACTATTTAAATGGCACCAAAACACAAAATTCATGAAATGTAAGTTGTCTCTGAATAGGTGTTTTAGCATTCATGTGCACTAGCTGCCCAAAGTGACCTATTATGAGCAAAGTTTCAAGTCTAATTAAAATTTTCTTTAATTCAAATTGAAATATTCTAGTACTTTAACAATAAATTATTTACACTAGACTAACAGCCCTCAAATGCTTTGGAAATAGTTTCAATTGAAAGCTATAGATTCAGATTTCACTGCCCACTGATATGGGTAAACAACTTTTTTTTTTTCCTATTGGCTTATTCTGTTTTAAACAAAGTGCAGATATCATAAAGAGTATCTAGGATTCAAGAACAGAGACCATAATTCCCAAAGTTTATGGCTACTAAGTCAATAATTAGGGTACTTCAATATCTACTCTTTTGGTTTTGAAACATTTTTTTTATAGGAATTGTGGTAGCAAGGTAAAATTAAATACCTAAGCCTGATATTAGTTAATGTTTTCTATGAGGATATTTATGATTCTTTTTACAAACTTTCAATAATTATTTTAGCTTGGGTAAAATGACTACTAAATACTCATACTAGTTTCTTTGTGAAAAAAAAAATACTGAGAGAAGTTAGTTATACCAAGTTTGGTCTCTGGTAGCTTCATGGTAGGTTGAAACCTCTACACACACAGCCCATTCTATTTGCAGCCATTAATGACAACAGTATTGTGCTAGACACTGGGGGAAGGGACAAGGAATTCCATCCGACACCCTGATGTGTACCCAGGCTTCCCAACAATGTAGGGGAAGTAACCAGGCACAAGACTGTCTACCTTGGAAGGCAGATGGTGGTATCTGGAGAAGATGACTAGAGAGATATAATTTAGAGCCTTCATGGATGGTACAATTTTTAAAGGAAAAAACATCAGAGTAGGAATGAAGGGGGCAATGAGGTAAAAGGAACATATTGCAGCAGGGACCAAACAATTATTCACAACCCTGGTTGCACATCGGCATCACATAGGGGAGCTTTTATAACATGCCAATACTGGGTTACCCCACCAGGAAAGCAAACCCCACCTATCCATGTGAAGTTGTGTGTAAACAGGGTGGAGAATGGCAAAGAGAGTTATGGGGCCACAGGGCAGGGCAGTGAAGTGAATGGGGTGGGAAGTTATGTCAGCAGTCATGGGGAAAGTGGGTAGGCCCTCTAATATTTTATACACCACACAATTGAGATGCAAGAATAAATTTTAATGGAAAGAAATAAAGAGAAAGAATAAAAATACTTCTAGCCACAATGTCACAGTCAGGTGACTGAGTAGCTCTTTAAGTTGAAACTTGGGAGGTGAGGAGGTTTTGCCTTCCTGGAGGTGTTTTCATCCCTGGAGGGAGGTGAGGAAGTCAGGTAGGAGGAGCACAAATATGAGCAGGACAGTCATATTTGACAAATGAAATTACAGGATGCTCTATGTGTTTTTTAAATTGATTTTTAAGAGAGAGAGGGTAGGAGAGAAAGAGAGAGCTAGAGCTAGAGCTAGAGCTAGAGCTAGAGATAGAGATAGAGAGAGAGATAGAGATAGAGATACAGATAGAGATACAGATAGAGATAATCAGATAGAGGTAGATGATAGATGATAGATAGATAGATAGATGATAGATAGATAGATAGATAGATAGATAGATAGATAGATAGATATAAAAAATAAATTTGTTATTCCATGTATTTATGCATTCATTGGTTGCTTCTTGTATGTACCCTGACCGGAAATCAAACTCACAACCTTGACATATCTGGACAATGCTCTAACCAACTGAGCTACCCAGCCAGAGCCAGGATACTCTATTAAATTTGAATTTCAGGTGAATAACAAATTATTATTTAGTGTAAGTATGTTCTATGGAATATTTGGGATGTACTTATACTTTCAAATTTCAATGTGCGGGTCTTTAAATGCCAGTCTCAGGAGTTTGGATTCAATTTTCAATAATAAAATAATAACATCTTTATAAGAATAACCACAATGATGGTGGTAGCGGCAACCATTATTGAGTGAATATTGTGGACACATTCTTATGTACATTACCTTATAATAAATTCAAACCATCTCTGATTAAAAGATTTGTGTAAGTGATCTTGAAAGAACATTGTGTGCCAGAGAAAAAGCACACAAAACTAGTTTGAGAAGTTCCCTATACCTCAGGAACTATGAGTATATATCTCTGTTCTTCAAATGAGAAAACTGAGGCACCAAGAATTTAAGTAACTTTTCCAAGATCACCTGGCTTGTAATTAGAAGAGTTGGCATCTGAATCTATGTCTCTTTGACCACAAAGTCACACTTTTATTACTTCCATACATGACATCTCAGGATATCATTTGTGATTTGTGGGGCCATCCTATTCTACTGAATAAGCAGGTCCCAAGAATGGATCATGATTTAGACGCAAAAAGGAATTGTGTTGGCAAATCTAAGATAGCCTAGACTTTTCAATAAGGTTTTGAGTTTCTAAACTTCTGATAAGTAGACAATAAATACAAAAAGAAATAAAATTTATCAGACATATTCTAGTACCTGTCAAATAAGAAATGATTTTGTTTTGTCATCATTAATATAACATTTCCCAATAGTAACAGATAACCTTTATTAAGTGACTTTTATGAGCCAGGCATTCATTTAATTCTTATAAAATTTTACAAGGTAGTTATTCTGTTATTTTCACTGATGTGGAATCTGAAGCTTAAATAAGTAACACATCCATGGTCACACAGCTCAACAGGGGGAGTACTGTCTGGCACCTTAGCTTGAGCTTAAACCAACATGTGATGCCAACTTTTAAATACCTTGTTCTATTAACTAAGTCATAATTCATTCTATTTATACATCCTTTTCAGGTTTCCAAACAAATTTCCCATTTGATCTTCATGGTAACTACAGATGAAGACATTCATACACAGAGGTTGAACAACATGCCTAAAGCCAAGAAGCTGGTTCTAGACAGATCTTTGGACTCTTGGTTCAGTAGTGCCCCAAAATTGTACCCAATCATACTATCCAAGAAATTCAACAAAGTTTTGACTCACATCCTGATGCACAGCTTAACCTCCTTTACTAAAGGTAGAATTCTATTCAAATCATTTGGCTTTAAATCAGGGTTGAGGAACATCTGGCCATGGGCCTTATCATTTGGTCTGGCCCTGCCAAGGCATTAGGGATGAGTTAATTAGAGGTTTGAGCAAATACAGCAGGATAATTTTTTTAAGTTGATAATTTTGTATGGCCAGCAAATCTATATCTATATATATCTATATAGTTATATATCTACTAGGGGCCTGGTGCACGAAATTCGTGCACTGGGTGTGTGTGGGGGGGAGAGTGTCCCTCAGCCCAGCCTGCCCCCTCTCACATACTGGGAGCCCTCAGGCGTTGACCCCCATCACCTTCCGATCGCCTGATCGGCCACTTGCCCAGGCCTGACACCTCTGCCAGAGGTGTCAGGATTGGACAGAGGACCCCCATCTCCCCCCGATCACTGGCTCTGACCCCCGCCCAGGCCTGAGGCCTCTGGCCCAGGAATCATGCCTGGGCAGGGGACCCCCATCTCCCTCTGATCGCTTGCTCCACTCCCCGCCCAAGCCTGACGCCTCTGACCCAGGCTTCAGGCCTGGGCAAGGGGACCATCATATCCCCCCAATCCCCGGCTCTGCCCCCCACCCAGGCCTGATGCCTCAGCCAGAGGAGTTGACCCTCATCACCCTCCGATCACCAATCCCCGGATCGGCCCCTTGACCAGGCCTGAGGCCTCCGGCAGAGGTGTCAGGCCTGGGCAGGGGACCCCCAGCTCCCCGCAGTTGCAGGCTCTGCCCCTGCCCAGGCCTAACACCTCTGGCCTAGGCTTCCGGCCCGGGCAGCAGGGACCTGCAGTGGCAGCAGGGGGCGCCGCGATCGTGGGCTTTGCTTTAGGCCCAGGCAAGGGACCCCTAGCTCCTGGGACTGCCAGCTTCGACCGTGCCCAGCTCCCATCGCTGGCTCCACCCCTACTTCCTGCTATCACTGGCCAGGGCGGCAAAGGCGCCTGATTCTCTGATCATGGCTGGGGGGCAGGGCAAAGGCGGCCCCAGGGCCACCTTTGACCTGCCCCCCAGCTCTTAGCTCCCCCCTGGGTTTCCAATCACTGTCAGTGGCAGGGGGCTTCTTCTTGCTTTTCCTTTCTCCTCCCTGCATTGTGCCTACATATGCAAATTAGCCGCCATCTTGTTGGCAGTTAACTGCCAATCTTAGTTGGCAGTTAATTTGCATATAGCCCTGATTAGCCAATGAAAACGGTATCGCCGTATGCCAATTACCATTTTTCTCTTTTATTAGTGTAGATATATCTATATATCTATCTATATCTATCTATTATCTATCTATCTATCTATCTATCTATCTATCTATCTATCTTTCTATCTATCTATCTATCTATATAAAAGGCTAAGTGACTGACTTTGCATCCAACCGACCAACTGACTGGCCAGTACATATGATGCCCACTGGCAATCCTATATAATAAAGAGATGATATGCAAATTGACCCTCATGCCCTCACAAGATGTCTGCCTATGACCAGGCCAGCAGGGGGGTTAGTGAGGGATGACCAAATGACTGAACAAGCATGCTGTGTGGGGCGACCAGGCAGGCAGGGAGGCTGTGAGGGGTGACTAGTCTGGCAGGGGAGGCCAGTTGGAGGTGACCAGGCCAGCAGGGGGGGCAGTTGGGGGCGACCAGGCTGACAGAGGGGGACAGTTGGGGGCAACCAGGCCAGCAGGTGGAAGCAGTAAGAGGCAACCAGGCCAGTGGGGGGGAGACAGTTAGGGGTGACCAAGCCAGCAGTGGGGTGCAGTTGGGGGTGACCAGGCCAGCGGGGGGGGGCAGTTGGGGGTGATTAGGCTGGCAGGTGGGGCAGTGAGGGGCAACTAGACCAGTGTAGGGGTGCAGTTGGGGCCGGCCAGGCCAGCAGGGGGCCAGTTAAGGGCAACCAGGCAGGCAGGCAGCTGAACAATTAGGAGCCAGTGGTCCAGGATTGTGAGAGGGATGTTCGACTGCCAGTTTAGGCCCTATCCTGGGGACAGTCCCAGCAGTCTGACATCCCCCAAGGGGTCCCGGATTGGAGAGGGTGCAGGCTGGGCTGAGGGGACCTCCCCTCATGCACAAATTTCATGCACTGGGCCTCTAGTTTAAAAATAAACATTGACTCACACATGCATGATACATATAAAGCTCTCACTGATGCCAATCGCATGCATATGTTTCAATCTGTCATTGTTGATCATGAATTTGGTTGACACTTCTTTTATAGAGAAAGGGTGAATAGCGATATTAAAATATTTCTTCTAATTAATTTCCTTTCAATGTGTACAAATCTGTGCACCAGGCCACTAGTGATATTATAAGTATCCAGAGGGTCCTTGGCAGAAAAATGATTCCCCACCCCTGCTTTAAAACTAGTGAGTTGGTGCAAACAAACTATATGAAATATAGTCTTTGCTCTAAAACCTCATTTTTTTCCAATGGATTTATCCAGAGAAATGGAAAATCTGTCAAAGGTAGCAACAGGGACTAGAATTAAGTGTGCTTTATGAAAGAAAACCAAAGGACTTAGTGAGCTGTATTTCAAACCAAAAAAATAATAAATGAAATGAAAATGTCCTTTAGGAGATTTATCACTCATTATTAAGATATTAAGTAAAAAATACTGAAGTTAATGACTTAATCTTTAAATATTTCAGAATATTGACATATGTGAAGCCAAGGCAAGTGAAAATTGGTTTGGGGATTATGGAAAATACATTTATAAATCCAGCAAAACTTATCAATTTCTAGACATCTCTTAATAAAGTTCTTATTAGAATAATGGCATAAATATGTCCTTAGTGTAAATTCTATTATATGTTCTGTTTATTTTGGTTTAACTCAGGAAGGTCACTTGCTATGAATTTAGATTCCCAAAATTCATTACTAATTAGAAAAGTTAAAATGAGATAAATTATCAAAGGTTGACTCCATCTCCTCATCACCACAATGCCATGTTTCAACATTAAAGTGATTACTACACTGGCAAATCATAACTTACATACTCTTTCACACAATAACTTTTTGGTGGAAGAAAGATTTATTTTCATCTCATAATTAATGCATCAAAGTGCTTAACCTTTGAATCTGAAAAACCCAATTTGAATCCCAGAGACAAAAAGATGGTTGGCCTTGAATTACGTTCAGTGGTAATATAACATGATTGCAAATTCTTGTTCTCAGATAAACGGGTTGAGGTGAGCTTTTCCAGAATTAGCCTTCTGTGAAACACCACTGAAAACTAAGCTGCTCTTAAGACACAGACACTTAAATATTTAGCTAATGTCTGATAGAGTATGAAGATGGTGTTCCACCCACAACTAAATACACACATACATATGCTTGTATGCCCAGGAACACTATCTGTTTAAAATATTTGTATTATGTTAAAGTATCAGAGAAAAGGCACATTCAACTGGTTTGACAAAACCAGGTCTAAATTTGTCATCCATATATCTAGGGGGCTTCTAAAATTACAATTGCTTTCCAGTATTCTGCTCAAAAGACAATAAGATGCCTTAACCTCTTGCTACATTCTATTTCTTTTCAAATATTCTTAACTACAACTTTCCACGTGCTCTCCACATATCTTCACTTATTTTTTCACCTTTCTAAAATAGCTTTTATAAAGAATGTCTATGTTATTGAATAAAAGCTCTATTTTTTTTCTGAATTAACTGTCATAAAGCCATTACTTGACCATTCTACCGCGCGTGTGCATGTGTGTTTTGATTATGCTGCATATGGTTAAATAAATCTTATTGAAATGTACAATAGTGTCATCTACAACCAATTACCATCAGCAATTGCTTTGTAAACACTCAACAATAAAACAATTTATTTTAGTAAATAGAGTCTATGTCAGTCCAACATTAAGTTAAAAAATAGCATGGAATCCACCTCAACCACAGTCATGCTTAATTGCTACTTAATTTGCATAATTTATACAAATTAATGTAGACTCAATAATTAGCATTTTCATATGGTTTATTGGAATCTAAAATGCATAACAGTATGGTCTGTTAGCAATCTGAACATGTTTAAACAATATGTTTTGTGAGTCACTGGCATCTTAGCTTTGCCACAAAATGGGAATCAAGAAAATGTATAAAGTCAATTTGTATGTTCTACCCTTGCTGTGTTACTAAATCTAGATTTCAATGATGTACTTTTGGGGGATGATCATTAACTGATTAAAAACCATTTTTAATGAGTGTTAACAATACTTGAATAAATACAATGGGCAGACACTAGTCCAATATTTTATGTTTTTAAAAGGGTAATTCATAATCTCTTATAAATAGATATTCTTCCCACATGTGTACACAACCATTATAAAAAATAAATAAAAATAAAAACTGAGGAAATCCAGGTGAGTTGTATAGCTTTTAAAGCAACCAAATATTAGTTTCCTGATAATTACAATACAAATATCTCCAACTTATATAGACAGACAGATGCTATATAGTATGACATTTCAAAATATAAAAGCAATACTTGGAAAAGCACCAACCTCTTAACCACCACCACCCACACATTTGTATGCTGCTTTATAGTCTATACGTGCTTAGAGTAACTACATACCCTATTACAGGGGTCCTTAAACTACGGCCCGCGGGCCACATGCAAATACAAATGTGGTATTTGTTCCTGTTTTGTTTTTTTACTGAAAAATAAGATATGTGCAGTGTGCATAGGAATTTGTTCATAGTTTTTTTTTTTAAGCTATAGCCCGGCCCTCCAACGGTCTGAGGGACAGTGAGCTGGCCTTCTGTTTAAAAAGTTTGAGGACCCCTGTCCTATTAGGTCCTTCAAAACAAACCCATGACACAGGTAAAGAGGCTGAGGTTCATAGATGTCCCATGCTTTTCCCTCTATGTCATGCTTTTCCTATAGAAAGTGATCCTGCACTAATTAATACATATTTACATTCCTTTTGCACCAATGGAATTCATGGTAGCATTCATAAAGATATTAATGGTGTTATATTTCATATTTAAGGCAAAGGGTTAAGACAGGTTGGAACATGAGACATCATTTTATTTGGATCAGTACTAAGTTTAATTGTCTTATTTTGCAAAGTTGAATATTCAATACTCTTGGTAAATTCAGTGTGTGGTGAAAACTATTTCAGATGAGGGGTGGGAAGCATTGTGGCATCTGGGATCACCTCTACATCATCATTCCAAAGTGCACCTGAATATTATATTCAGACTTATACTGTATATTTTGCTTTAATCTTTCTGATACAGCTTTAATAAAGAAAGTCTGTTTTCATAGACAGAAGTTCACTTTTTTCCTGAGTGAGCTACCTATAGAAAAAGAAAAATTCAGGGCAAAGTTATTGTCTGTTTTCTATTTTTCCTCATCACTGGTTCCCAGAGTACTCAGCTGAGCAAATTGCAGACAGTAGGCATTCAAACATTTTCCAAATGATTGAACAAACAAGAACAGGAAGTTTTAAGTTTTAACTCTCTCACAAATAGATTTCTAGGATCCTTCTGGTGGCAGTGTCTGTTGATTGTTAAGTAGGTTTACCTGATTAGATTCTGAACTCATGGATTCACCCAAGCACCTGAACAGCAATTTGCATGCCATGGTCAGGATTGGGCCTCATAGTCAGCCAGACTGAGGGTGGATCCCACGCACAAATTAACCAAGATCAATCAAGACTCAATTACAACTGGATTGCTCACATAACTCAGACAAGGGACATTGCTATAACACCCAGCTCAGGAGACTCCTATATATGCTATCTACAAGAGATCCACCTCAGAATGAAAGATAGACAGACTTAAAGTAAAGGGATAGGAAAAGGTAATTCATACAAATGGAAATGAAAAATATAGCTGGGGTAGCAATACTTATATCTGACAAAATAGACTTTAAAACGAATGCTACAGCCCTGGCAAGTGTTGCTCAATTGGTTGAGCATCATCCCATGCAACAAAAGATCACCAGCTCAATTCCTGTTCAAGGCACATACCTAGGTTGCTGGTTCGCTACCTGGTTGAGAAGCATGCAATAGTGAACCAATCAACGTTTTCCCCTTACATCAATATTGCTATTTCTCTCTCTCCCTCTCCCTTCTCTCTCTAAAATCAATAAATACATATTAAAAATAAAGAAAGAAAACAAATGCTATAGTAAGAGACAAAGAACAACACTACATAATGATAAAGGAGCAATCCAACAAGAGGCTATAACTCTGGTAAACATTTATGTACCAAACATAGGAGCAAATAAATATGTAAAGTAAATATTCATGGACCTAAGAGGAGAAAATGACTAATACAGTCATAGTAGTTGATTTTAATACCACATTGACATCAATGGATAGCTCTTTCAGACAGAAAATCAATAAAGAAAGAGTGACCTTAAATGACACACTAGATCAGATGGACTTAATTAATATCTTCAGAGCATATCACCTCGAAGCAGCTGAATATACATTATTTTCAAGTACATATGGGAATATTTTCTGGGATAGATCACATATTAGGACACAAAACAAGTCTCAATAAATTTAAGAAGATTGAAATAATATAAAGCAACTTTTCTGGCCATAAGGGTATGAAATTGGAAATCAACCACAGGAAAAAAAACACACACACACAAAGACATGGAGAGTAAATAATATGTTACTTAAAAAATGAATGGGTTAACAATGAGATCAAGAAAGAAATCAAAAGTTAAAAAAAAGTTACCTTGAAACAAATGAAGATGAGAACACAACAATCCAAAATCTATGGGGCACAGTGTAAGCAGTCCTAAGGGGGAAAGTCATAGCATTACAGGCCTACCTCAACAAACAAGAAAACACTTAAATAAACAATCTAACTTTACACTTAAAGAAATTGAAGGGGAAAAGCAATGACCAAAGTGAGCAGTAGAAGGGAAAAAAATAAAGACCAGACCAGAAATAAACAAAATAGAGTCTAAATAAACAATACAAAAGATCAATAAAACCAATAGCTAGTTCTGAGAAGTTAAACAAGATTGACAAATCTTTAACCAGACTCATGAAGAAAAGAAGAGAGAGAACCCTAATAAATAAAATCAGAAATGAAAGAGGCGAAGTAACAACTGACACCAAAGAAATACAAAGGATTGTAAGAAAGTATTACGAACAACTACATGCCAACAAATTGGACAATCTGGAAAAAATGGACGAAGTCTTACCAACATACAATCTTCCAAAACTGAATCAGGAAGAGTCACAGAATCCTGAACTAGTGAATTTGAAGCAGTGATTTAAAAAGCTCCCAACAAATACAAGTCCTGGACTGAATGGCTTCCCAGGTAAATGTTACCAAACATTCAAAGAAAAATTAACACCTATCCTTCTCAAACTATTCCAAAAAAAAAATCAAGAGGTGGGAAAACACCAAAGCTCATTTTATGAATCCAGCATTATCCTAATTCCAAAAACAGATAAAGACAATACAAAGAAAGAAAATTAGAGGTCAATATCCCTGATTAACATACATGCTAAAAATACCTTCTGATTCCAAAATAAACTGTCAACAAAATTAAAAGGGAACCCACTGTATGGGAGAACATATTTGCCAATGATACATCTGATAAGGGTTAATTTCCAAAATATATAAATAACTAATATGACACCAGGAAGAAGAACAATCCAATTAAAAATGGCAAAAGACCTGAATAGACATTTCTCCAAAGAGGGCATACAGATGGCCAATAGACATATGGAAAAAAAATGTTCAAGGTCACCAATCATCAAAGAAATGCAAACTTAAACCACAATGAGATATCACCTCACACCTGCCTAAATGGCTACCATTAGTAAATCAACAAATAAGTGCTGGCTGGGATGTGGAGAAAAGGGAACCTCAGTGCAGTGTTGGTGGGAATGCAGACTGGTACAGCTACTTTGGAAAAGAATATGGAGTTTCCTTTAAAAAAATAAAAATTTAAATGCCTTTTGACCTAGTGATTCCACATCTGGGAAAATATCCTAAGAATCCAAAAACACCAATGAAAATAATATATACACTATGCTCATAGCAGCATTATTTACAATAGCCAAAATTGTCCAAATGGACTATTTGGGAATAGTCCAAATGCCCATCAGCAGGTGAGTGGATAAAAAAAGATGTGGTATACCTTGGCCAGATGGCTCAGTTGGTTGGAGCATTGCCCCATACACCAAAAAACTGTGTGGTTTGACTCCAAGTTAGGACACATAGCTAGGTTGCAGGTTCAATCCCAGGTTGGGATATGTATAGGAGGGAACTGATCAATGTTTCTCTCACATTTATGTTTATCTCTGTCTCTGTCTCACTCTATCCCCCTTTCCATCCCTAGCACCCTCCCTTCCCCTCTCTAGACATGTCCTCAGGTGAGAATTCAAAAAAATTCTTAAAAAATAGCTGTGGTACATTTACACAATGGAATACTCCACAGACATAATAAAGAAGGATATCTTACCTTTTGCAACAACATGGACGGACCTGGAGATTATTATGCTAAGTGCAATAAGCCAGTCAGAGGAAGACAAATACCATATGACCTCACTTACATGTGGAATCTAATGAACAAAATAACTGACAAACAGAACAGAAAAAGGCATGGATAGACACAAGAGACTGACAGTTGTCAGAGGGAGGGGGAGGAGGGACTGGATGAAAGAAGGTGAAGGGAATAGCCAAAGAGAATGTATTCATGGACACAAACAACAGTGTAGTGATGGCCAGAGGGTAGGAGCAAGGGACTGAGTGGAGTCAGGCAAAGGGGTGGTGGTGGGGGAATGGGGGCATCTGTAATAGTGTCAACAATAAAAATAAAGAAAAAAATAAACAAATAAATTTGTTCACAAAAATAGGGTATCACACCTACAAGCATTGCTTATTGTGGATCAATTTACTTTACACAGGTGCCAAAGTAAGTCAATCATTTGTTTCCCTGAAACACATGTTAGTCATCAGCACCTGCTGGTAACATGGGGAAATGCAACTTAAATATATTAGATATTGACTGTAAGCAGATTTAAAGGAAGAGCTTATTTAGCCAAAGAATGTATATACATATATGCATAAACCATGGACACAGACAATAGTGCAGTGAAGGCCTGGGGGAGGGGGGGATGGAAGTAGGGTGGAGAGGGTCAATGGGGGAAAAAAAAAGGACATCACTATTACTTCCAACAATAAATTCTAAAAAACAGGCATGTTTTATGATGTAAACTGAAAGATAATTGTTCTGAAGGCAGCTCTTTGTAGATGGATTTTAAATAAAAATACCTTTTTAAAAAATATATTTTTATTGATTTCAGAGAGGAAGGGAGAGGGAGAGAGAGATAGAACCACCAATGATGAGAGGGAATCATTGACCAGCTGCCTCCTGCATGCCCCACACTGAAGATCGAGCCCACAACTTGAGTATATGCCCTGACCTGGAATAGAATCATGACCTCCTGGTTCATAGGTCTACACTCAACCACTGAGCCACGCCAGCCAGGCTAAAAATATCTCAATAATAATAAAAAAGAACCAGAGTAAGGAGATCTCAATGCATACAGTTTTTTTTCTCGTGAAAAGAGGAAGACATTGGGGGGGAATAAATATATGGGCATTATGAAAGGTCTGCAAAATCACCCCAAGGCATCACTTGCCAAGTCATCAACTGCCGGGAGCTGGTCCATGCTTGCTGTTTCAAGGGACCTGGCATATATGGCATACTGTTCTTAATATGTTTGCTCACCTTCTAGGCACTATGTGTTTTAACCAAGGTCTCTGAGAAAGGTTGTTTCCCCAGGTAGGGATTTTCCCCTGAAGTTAAGGAAGGAATAAAACCTCTTAACTAAGTGCCAGGTGGGTAATTAATCACTTTAACTACGAACAATCATGCTTAAGCATGCATAATCTTTACTCCCTGGAATGGAGATAAGAAACGCCCTAACCTTTGAAATAGAGATTGATAGGATTGGAATCAACTGGTATAAATACAGTTGAAACAAGACAACAGCAGACAGAACTTAGGAGAGAGAGAGAGAGAGACAGAAATTGGCACAGAACGTTCTCTAGAGACAGAAGAACTTCGCTGGAGAGAACATGGCAAAAGATCCTGGACTGAACCTGACTACAGAAATTGGCAAGAGAACCTGACTAGAACCTGGTGACTGAACTTGGCTGGAGAACGTGGACAGAACCTGGCTGGAGAACCTAGCGAGGGAACATGGCTACAGAACCTGGCTGGAGAACCTGGAGAACCTGGCTGGAGAACCTAGCAAGAGACCATGGACACAGAACCTGGCTGGAGATCCTAAACAGAACTTCGCTGGAGATCCAGACCAGAACTTTGCTGGAGATCCTGGCTAGGCTGCTGATCAACTGAACGCTGTCTCCGTGTCATTCCTTCTTCGCCGACTCCGTCCACACCTTTGGGGACCCCTGGACCTGCTGGGGCTGGACCCCAGCAATCAACCTCCAAAAATGTTTTCAACTCAACCAAATGGGAGATATTTGGGCATTTTCATAGTGCAATAATAATTTTAATAGTAACAATACTAATATTTATTGCACACCTATTATGTGCCAGACATATTATCCTATCTAATAAAGATGGAATATGCACACTGACCGTCACTTCATGACAAAGATGGTGGCACCCACAGCCAATAAGGAGGGAATATGCAAATTGACACAACAAAGATGGCAGCAGCCGCTCCAGAGCTCTGGGCAAAGGCGGAAGGCAGCTCCGGGCCAGAGCGAAGGCAATGCCAGCAGCCAGGGGAAGGAAGGGCTATTCTTAAACGAATCTTCATGCATCAGGCCTCTAGTAGAATAATAATGATAGCCACTATTTATCAAGCATCTATTCTTCAACTGAAACCAGTAGCAATCCTGCCCACAGACGACTTGAAAATCATAATAAATATAACAGCAACTAGTACTTTTTGAGTGCTTAATATCACTCAGGAACTGTTCTAGATAGTTTACACATATGAACTCATCTAATGCTACTGACAGCCCTGTGATGTAGTCCCAGCTATTATCACATGCCAAACATGCTTTTCAGCACTTTTAAATATTAACTTATCCAATACCCACAACCACCACAAGAGACAGGTTCTAAAATAGTGAAGAAGCAGCAAACTGTTCCAAGAGAGCCATGTTTGTCACTTCATTTCCAACAACAGAGGTAAAGAGAAACATTCCAATTTTGTTTTAATAACCTGTATGACCACCTAGCAATACTTAGGAAAATCTGGGTGGGTTTTCAATCTGCCTCATTCTTTGGTTTGGAATACTGTTTGTCAGTGTTCTAGAAACTTCAAAGCAGGTTTTAATGTGGTGGGACCCCTCCTACACTCCGCATAATTTATTTACCCCTTTAACCTCATTGGAGGATCTGTGCATATCAAAAGTTTGTTGTTCAAAAATAATTTTGTATCAGAGAAAAGAAAATAAACATGCACCCAATTTATCACTTTTTCAAGCTCTGTTTTGATATGTTTACAACAATCAATTAAACCAAAAATAAATAAATAAAATGATTAGGTCAAGAACAAAAATGTCAACAGTTGCTAATGGCTGTGTTTATCTGTACTTTGTGTTTGAGTATAAAGGCCCCATTTTAAAAAAAGGTGCTAGAAAGAATCTCTGATCCCCCTTTAGAAGCTGAGGCCCAGAGTCTATTGGTGGTAGAGCTTTATCATTAGGACCTAAGCCTCTTGCCTCCAAATCCAGTACTTATTCAATGACAACACAAAGCCTCATGTCATCATTAATGGAGGATGATTTAGGCTTGCAGGAAAGTTTCAGTGAAATGGTGAGGATTGGGAGGCCAGGTATGGCCATTAGTCTCTCAACCTACCAAAGCAAGCCCTGGGTTAGTATGTATATTGTTACTAATTAAGGATGCATGCAAAGTGTCCTAGACAGGACACTGGTGTTGACCTCCATTAGCAGCTTTGGATCGGACAACAGGTCTATTTTTTCAGTGTTCTGAGTGGAAATCTTGGTGTTTAGTGAGGGTTCAGATGTGGAATCTAGGACAAAAATTGTGTCAATGTAATTTTAATTTTTTCAAATTTGTGAAGAGAAAAAAAGAACTAAGTAAGTTGCTAAAATTTTTAAAATACTTTATTAGCATTTGATATTTTTCACTTGAATCATTTCGATAGTATTTCCAGCTATGTAATTTTCTGAATGAAAATAACATTCTTGTGGCTTTTTAAATACACTAGTTTAAATGAATTGACAACCGATACTTTCTTAGAGAAATATTCATTGTTTTAAACTATTGTAGCTACTTAAATTTTTAAAATACACATGAACTAAAATGAATTTACAATGTTATTGGGAAGGTGCTGCCCTCCCTCCCAAATTCTAAAAGCTTTCCTGATGTAGATGATTCCCATAACATCATACCCAGTACCAATTTTCATTCTCTGCCTTTCAAGAACTTGTGACCAGGAGTTTAGTTTGTCTAAGGTCTAAGGTCCAAGAACACCATGTATATTTCTCTAATATATATGTGTACTCCATACCTAAAGATAAATGAACTAAGAAAACATTGACTTTATCAAAAGTATGAAGGGATGACTTCTTTTACAAAAGAATTTATCTAAATTTCCCTTTAAATGGGAAACCCACCCAGTAAGTTAAAAGGAGTATACAGCCTGGCCAGTGTGGCTCAGTCAACCTACAAAACAGGGGGTCATGATTCAATTCCCAGTTACAGGCTCAATCTCCAGTATGGGGTGTGCAGGAGTCAGCTGATCAATGATTCTCTCTCATCATTGATGTTTCTCTCTCTCTCCTACTCCCTTCTTCTCTGAAATCAATAAAAATATATAATAAAAAATAGTATACAATTTACTAATGTGTTAAAGTTTTTTTAAAGTAGACAGAATACATAAAGTGAGGCATAATTGTGAGAGCCAATACCAAATTAACAAATTCCTCAGATTTATATTGTCCCTCTTGTTCTTCCTTTTCCAGAACTAAATTTAAAAAATAAAGTGAATTGCAATAGTCTGCAACTCTCCCAGAACAAATTTGTACCTGGCATAAACTACATTGGGCATATCAAGGAAAGTGAAATCTACAATTACAGGACACTACCAATGATTTTCAGCATCATCACTTTCTTGTACCAGTCATTAAAGAGTTGGTAAAGAGAGGCAAGTGAAGGGCCAATGTAAACACTGTCCCTCCATTGTTTTCCTGCAGTCAGAAGAAGAATGAAATCAACAGGAAAATTGGAATATGGAGGCAAGCTCATCTGAGCCAGACTAAAGTTATGAAAAGCAGATAAGATGGCTTCAGGTAGCTTAGAAGGGACTCCTGTTCCACAAAAACTATAGATGTGAATTATTAGACTGAAGAAAAGGAGAGAACAATTCTCATCTCTTTCTTAAAACATTTATATTTTCTAAAAATTTAACTTCCATGAAAGTTTCAAGAACATTAAACAAAAGCCTATATACCCTTCACCCAGCATAAGATTCAGATTTGATGCCTCTCTATCAATAAATCCTTCAGTGCTTCTTTCCTACAAATATAGACATAATCTTACATAATCACAATAAATTAATCAAGAAACAAATCTTGATACTCTGTCAGACCTAATCTACCAACCTTATTTAAATTTTTCCAATTGTCTCAAGAATTTATAGAAAAAAACACAATAGGTCCAAGAGCCAATCTAGGTTTATGCCTTACATTTAGTTGTCATGTCTCTTTACTCTCCTTTAATCAGGAACAGTTAATTGGTTCTTTTCTAATTTTCATGACCTTGACATGTTTTAGGAATATAGGGCACTTATTTCGTAGAACACTCCACAATGTGGCTTTGTTGTCTAATGTTTCTTGAGGATTAGATTAAGGAGATATATATATATACTAGAGGCCTGGTGCATGAAATTCGTGCACGGGAGTGGGGGGTCCCCTCAGCCCAGCCTACACCCTCTCCAATCTGGGACCCCTCAGGGGATGTCCGACTGCCGGTTTAGGCCCAATCCCTGTGGCAGTTGGGCCTAAACTAGCAGTTGGACATCCTTCTCACAATCCTGGACCGCTGGCTCCTAATCACTCACCTGCCTGCCTTCCTGGTTGCCCCTAACTGCCCCCCCCCCCTGCCGGCCTGATCACCTCTCACTGCCTCTGCATGCTGGCCTGATCACCTCTAACTGCGCCCCTCCACTGGGCTGCTTACCCCTAACTGCCCCCTCCCTGCTGGCCTTGCTCCTAAACGACCCCCCTGCTGGCCTGGTCACCCCTCACTGCCCCCCCACCAGCCTAATAACCAACTGCCACCCCCTGCTGGCCTGGTTGCCCTTAACGGCCCCCTCTGGTCTGGTTACCACCAACTGCCCCCCCCTGCTGTCCTGGTCACCCTTCACAGCCCCCCCAGTGGTCTGGTCGCCCCACGCAGCCTGCTGTTCAGTCATTTGATTGTCCCTCACTAAACCCCCTGCCAGCATGGTCATAAGCAGCCATCTTGTCAGGGCATGAGGGTTAATTTGCATATTACCTCGTTATTATATAATATATATATAGGCCTGTGCCCTCTTGCAGTCTGGGAACCCTCGGGAGAGGACCACCTGCTGGCTTAGGCCCGCTCCCTAGGGGATGGGGCCTAAGCTGGCAGTCAGACATCCCTCTGGCAGCCCAGGAGCCCTCAGGGGATGTCCACTTGCCAGCGGGGAGCAGGCCTAAGCTGCAGTCGGACATCCTTAGCGCTGGTGAGGAGGTGGGAGAAGCTCCCACCACCGCTGTACTGGCAGCTGGCAGGCTGGCTTGTGGCTGAGCAGAGATCCCCCTGTGGGAGCACACTGACCACCAGGGGGCAGCTCCTGCATTGAGCATCTGCCCCTTGGTGGTCAGTGTGTGTCATAGTGACCAGTCATTCCCAGTCGTTCTGCTGTTAGGGTAAATTTGCATATTATCCTTTTACTATATAGGAGTGCCTGGCCAGCCTGGGTGAGGGGCTGATGGCTGTTTTCAGGCTGGCGACAGCCCCTTCAGGGTAAGAGTTCCCCCTGGGATGCCTGACCAGCCTGGATGAGGGGCTGATGGCTGTTTGAAGACTGATCACAGCACCTTCAGTGTGGAGGTCCCCACTGGGGTGCCTGGCCAGACTGGGTGAGGGGCTGAGGGCTGTTTTCAGGCTGGCCAAATCCCCTTCAGAGTGGGGGGGTCATGCTGGGGTGCCTGGCCAGTCTGGATGAGTGGCTGATGGCAGTTTTCAGGCTGGCCAAGCCCCCCAGTGGGGACCCTCACCCCATGAGGGTGTGGCCAGCCTGGGTGAGGGGCTGATGGCTGTTTTCAGTCTCACCGAGGCCCCCATTGAGGACCCTCACCCCATGAGGATGTCGCCAGCAAGGGTGAGTGGCTGATGGCTGTTTGCAGGTTGGCCAAGCCTCCCAGCAGGGACCCTCACCCCATGAGGGTGTGGTCAGCCTAGGTGAGTGGCTGATGGCTGTTTGCAAGCTGGCCACAGCCCCTTCACTGTGGGGGCCCCCAATGGGGTGCCTGGCCACCCAGGGTGAGAGGCTGAGGGCTGTTGGCAGGCTGGTCACAGGCCCTTCAGGGTGGGGGGTCATGCTGGGGTGCCTGGCCAGTCTCAGTGAGGGGCTGAGGGCCGTTTTCAGGCTGGCTAGGCCCCCCAGGGGGACCCTCACCCCATGAGGGTGTGGCCAGCCTGGGTGGAGGGGCTGATGGCTGTTTGCAGGCTGGCCACGGCCCCCAGTCATCCAAGCTCCCAGGGGAGGCTGGCTGGAAGCAGGTATCTGGTATTTATCTTCTATAATTGAAACTTTGTTGCCATGAGCTTAGGCCACACCCAGCTCAGGGCAGGCGGGAAGTATGGCTTCCTCCATTTCCTAGGCAACCAAGCCTCCTGCTTGCTCCAGCTCCATGGCTGCCGGCTGCCATCTTGGTTGGGTTAATTTGCATATAGTCACTCTGATTGGCTGGTGAGTGTGCCTTGGGGCATAGCGAAGGTATGGTCTATTAGCATCTTTGTCTTTTATTAGTATATATATATATATATATATATATATATATATATATATATATATTAGTATATATATATACTAATAAAATACATTATATACTATATATAATATATATATATATATATATATATATATATATATATATATAGAGAGAGAGAGAGAGAGAGAGAGAGAGAGAGAGAGAGAGATAGGTATTAAATCCAATAAGTTAGCATGAATATTTTATAGTATTATTTAAAGACATCATCCCTAAGCCATAATTGAAAAGATTTTAGCTCTGGCTGGGTGGCACAGTTGGTTGGAGCATCGTCCCATGCACCAAAAGGTTGTAGGTATGATTCCAGTCAGGGTACATACCCAGGTTGAGTGTTTGATCCTGGGTGCGGGTGTGTACGGGAAGCAACCAATCAATATTTCTCTCTCACATTGATGTTACTCTCTCTCTCCCACTTCCTCTCTCTGAATCAATAAAAACATATCATCCAATGAGGTTAAAAAAGACGGAAAGAACATTCTGAATAATTTATCCAGTTTGATGTTTAATTAAGCAGGAATCAACAATACTTTATTCCATATGTGTATATATAAAGAACCAGTGCTAGTGGGCTAAAATAATGTATAAGAAATAGGGAAGTCTTGAATGTTCTGAATGCTCAGAACTTCCACAGAACACCAGAGATGATTACTAAGTTTAGGATTTCTATGACTTAAATTGCCAAGGCATACCAGTCACAACTCACAGATCCAGTGATGTATCCAAATTTTTCTTAAGTTCATTGATTGACTCAAGGAAATAATCTTCAGCAAATAAGAGAAGGTTGGCATAAATGGAAGAGAAAATAGGGGGAAAGAATTTTATGCTCTACTCTAAGCCCTTTCTTTGATTGATTTATTTACTTAAACTGTGGATTCTTGCTTTAGTCAATAAATTATAATACTCTCACTATATTTATTTTTAAAATTTGAGATAGTTATAGATCATACAGAGATGCAAGACAAATACACAGGAAACCTGTGTATTCTCATCAAGCTTTCCACATAGTAATATCTAACACGGCTATAGTATAATATCACAACCTCTTTATGTGTTTTGATGCACAAATTATCCCAGACTTGACCAGTAGAAGCCTCTTCAAGTTGGCTGCCTTATGATCAAGTGATTCCACTTCTGATTACATATCCAAAAAACCCCAAAACACTAATTTGAAAAAATGTTGTACACCTACGTTTATTGCAGCATTATTTTTAATAGCCAATTTATGAAAGCAACCCCAGTGCTCATCAATAGACAAGTGGATAAAGAATATGTGGTACATATATGCAATGGAATATTACTTGGCCATTGAAAATAATGAAATCTTAGGTTACTATGCTAAGTGAAATAAGTCAGTCAGAGAAAGACAAATGCCACATGATTTCACTTATTTGTTGAATCTAACAAACAAAACAGAAACAGACTCACAGATAAAGAGTACAGACTGATGGCTTCCAGAAGGGAGAGGGTGTTGGGGTTCTAGGTCAAAAGGGTGAAGGGATTGAAAAGTACAGATTGGAAGTTATAAAATAGTCATGGGAATATAAAGTACAGCACATTATATATAGTCAATAATATTGTATTAACTATGTATGGTGTCCGTTATGCACTGGAAATATCAGGGGGGGGGGGGGACACTGTAAAGTATATGACAGGCTAAACACTATGCTGTACAATGGAAACTAATACAAAATAACAGTGAAGGTAAACTGTAATTTGTACTTTTTAAAAAATAAAAATACTTTTTAAAAAGTAGAAGGCAAGCTCAGTGTCCCCAGACAGGCAGTCTGCCTGCTGCCTATTCTTTGGAAGGCGTCAGCAGCACGAATAGAAAATGTTTTGTAGTCTATATAGGAAAACAGTCCTGAAAATGGAAAATTACTCTTTTTTAATTTTTTTATTGATTAAGTTATTACATATGTGTCCTTTTCCCCACGTTACCCCCAACCCCCCCCCACTCATGCCCGCACCCCGCTATTGTCTGTATCCATTGGTTAGGCCTATATGCTTGCATATAAGTTCTTTGCTTGATCGCTCCCCCTTACTCCCACCCTCCCCTACCTTCCCTCTGAGGTTTGATGGTCTGATCGATGCTTCTCTGTCTCTAGATCTGTTTTTGTTCATCAGTTTATGGAAAATTACTCTTTATACCAAGCTTCTTAGATGGTCGTTAGTTTATCAGTTCAGACTTTGTCTCTACATTCCCTTTACGATTGAAACATTCTAGAAAATTCTACATGACTAAATAAATGTTAATGGAAATATAGTACCCAGTGATCCTTTTTTAATCCCTTATATCTTTATTTATGAAGATGTTTTAAACTGGAGAAACGGGTTGTGCTAGGAAAAGAGCAACTCTACAGCCAAATTACTGAGTGAGTCTGACATGTTCAAAATAATTTCCTTTGGGAATTCCATCTGGTACAATTGGAAAGGCAAATTTTTATACTAAGTTCCTGGGGAAGTATTTATCTGAAAGCAATCAAGAGATGAGAGGTAAACTGAACCATTAGCCTACAAACAGAATATTTCTGGAAGTATAAAGTCATACAAACTCTTCTGGAGTAGTATTTAAAATAGGCAAATTGAAAATGGAAAGACAAAAACTATATTACCTCCTCTTCTTTGAAGGGGCATATGTTTATTTTACCCTCTCCCCTGTGGAGAGGGTAAAATGCCTAATTTTTCCTGGAATCATGAAAAGGCTAGGTTATTGTCCGCAGTAGGGATGCAGATAATTCTCAACCAGAGAGAGAGAGAGAGAGAGAGAGAGAGAGACTTTCATATAAGTTGTCCAGTTGTCCATCAGCATCAGTACTGAAATGCTAACATTAACTTTAAGTGGCAAGAAAGAAGGGCTTTTTCTCTGGCACCACATGCTTTGAATAAGAATTATACTGCCTGACAGCTAAGAGCCACTTTGAAAATATAAGGATGGGTTGGATGCCTTTACAAGTCAAAACACGGAAAATATTTTTCTGTCCTTGACCATCCTTCTCATTCCTGCCTAAATGATTACCCTGAGGAGTATGTAATTTTTTTCTCAATCTGGAGGAACTGGATCCAAGAACTTTCTCAAGTGATGACAGGCTGGAATATCTGCTATAAACTACACAAAAAAGAAAAGAAAAGCAGTTATAATTCACTTTTAAAGTGGTACAATTTTTAAACTGCCAAGGAACAGAAATTAATATTTGGGGATTATTTTAGGAACATTCCATTTTTTTGCATAAAATCAAACAAAGCAGACTTCAAATTTGATCTGACTTTCAAAACACTTCTTATAAATGGTTGTTAACATCTCTATCTGTGCTGCAAGAGAGCTATTTTCACTTGAACTATATGGTATATTATTGTAGGAAGAACTGTAAATCACTCAGCCATCTGTCCATAGCTGTCACAAATCATACATGGAAGAGTATATGTATAATGAAAATTTAATGACAAACTTCTTAGAGTTTGCATGCTGTTGAGTTAATTAATCCTGTCCCACATATATCTGAGATTCTTCAACAATGTTTTTGATGAATAGGTTTAATTACATGAATGGGGGAGTGTATGTATATGTTTAAAATGCCACTATTATAAATCCAAAGGAAACCATGCAGTTGACTTAATGTTTTCACTTATAATAAAAATAAATAATTTTAATTATATAGAAAACCTAGATCTATTGGTCTCATTTTGCTCATTTGGTTATCAATGTTGAAAATATATATTAATATTAACAGTAACAATGATACCTCGCTTTCATCTTAATGAAGATTTATATGCCTATACATTAGCCTTGCGTTCCACAAAGATGCTGCAGGGAGCAAGTATTTTAGTGACTGGAGTTGAATTCCAATTTCAGGATATCACTGACAATTTTATTTCACAAAAGTTGCATGATTTTTCAGTGCAACAGTTTATCCTTTTATGTGTATGTGATCATATACTCCAATTCTTTATACTAAGATATTGTAATCGTTTATAAATAAATATGTACCAGAGGCTCAAGTTATAATAAATGAAAACATAAATATGATCATATCAACAAGATAGGGATATCTTATAAAATAGGGTTGTTAAAATTTATGCAGAAACTGGGACGGAGAGAGTGATTCCATTGTGCAAACACACTTCCCTTGTAAGCAATTTTGATGTAACTATATAATTGTAGTAGTAACTATATCAGAAATTGTACACTAAAGTCTTTTGAAAGACCTTATGTGTATTTAGAATTTAACTCCCACTCAATGTAGCCTTAGAACAAATAGTAAAATAGTGAATATTAAACGGAAAAGGAACTGAAGTTTTCCCTCAAAGCCTTTTTTCTATTGCTTTGTAGACACAACATATGCCTATTTCCATAAACAAGTGAGTTCATGCCCATAAATCTCACTGTCCCATCTTAATAAAAACTGCCCAAGAAAATCTGGTGATAGGGACATAATATGAAACTGTCCCTATCACCAGATAAACTGGAGATGAGAGCTGGTCATCCTGTCCTACACAAATGCATGCACAGCCTTGTCAACTGTCTCTGTGACAGCTCACATAGTTAAATATAGAGTGTTGTGCACCTGCAATCCTTGAAGAAGTGAAGCCTTTAGGTCTAGAAGGGGTAACCCATGTTTCCTCTTATCATTGGAACAGGTGGCCAGCAAATAACAGCCATAGTTTGACTATTTTGCATTAAAACTTTTTGGGGGCACAATTAGTAAAATAACAATGGGGGAGGTGTGGGAGCCCAAACACAAGCTGGAAACCACTGGTGCCCAGTGAAGCCAGCTGCGCATTCTTGTGCAGCCATCTACACAGAGAGAAAGACTGGCTCATTGGCAATATGGTGACAAATGCTTGCATCCTGACAGTTTGAGGTTCTCTACCCCTGTTTATTACCCTGACCTGGCAATGGCATGGACTCTGCAGAAGCTGAGGCAATTAGTAAGAGCAGGGCTGTATCCTTGGAGGAAGCAAGGCCAATCCACAGATGCAATGCCTTTACAACCTCAGCACAGGGAAGTCCCAGAAACAACTCATTTGGATTTCCTCTCTCTTTTATATACAGAATCCACAAACTCACAAAAATAAGTTTACAATAAGGTCAAATCTGATCTTAAATATTCATTTGTAATTCCATAGGGCCCCTACTGAGAACCTATGTGGTCATTTAACCTCTGCTTTCCCATCAAGACAAATCCAAGGTTTGGCATTATCAGGTTTAGAAATCCCTGGAGAGTTCACACACACACACACACACACACACACACACACACACACACACACACTGGAATATATAATTTGGTTCTGAGAACTTCTTAATGTTTATGATATAGAGGAACAGTATATTAATACCAAAAATGATCTCATATAAAATATGTTGCAATGTTAATTCCTAGGCACACTCTTTTATTTAAAGAAAACTTTTAGCAAGAGGAAGGTAAAAGTATATTTTTGCCACAGGCTGTCGAACTTTTGTGAGATATATCTGAGTGTATGTTGAGTTTGAGTAATTACTAGAGGCTGTGTAAGGTTTACAATTAGCTGGTCCTCTGCACTGTCACAGTATGCAGGAATGTTGACAATGGTACTGTGAAAGGTTCCCCTGGGATCATACCTGGTGATCCATCTCCACACTCATATGCCTGTGACAGGAAGGCCTGCCTCCCTCAAGCCAAACCCCATGAGGAGGAAGCTAGTTTAGCGCAGCGTCTACTCAAAGTTCAATTTTAGTTCATAGTAGGCCAAGTACTGATAAATAACTATACTGCCTCAGTGATGTATACCGTCTTTATGCTCCACTCAACTGTTTGACTTCTACACAGAGACTTCTTCCCAGGGGCACTGTGTGGGTCATTATAGAATGTGGTTGTCAGAGGGCTTTGTATTTGTAACCATAAACATTATTTTAGGAGAAAAGGCCAGAGCTACCAGCACCAATCAAAGAGATTTGTCAAAACTGTTTCTGGCTACTTTATATCTGATTCCTTATTAAACAAAAGAAGAAGTAACTGCAGGTGAAGTGATTACAAATTTTGAAAAAATATGTAATGTTTACAGGAAGGCACACTGTAGTTGAGGTATGGACGTTATTTCCACTTTAAGACATTTATTTCAGATGACAAGTTAAGAACAAATGTCTTTCTTCTATAAAGAGTTGAATGAAAGTTCTGGTTAAAGGGAGTCAATTCCTGATTTAGTTTAACTTTATTCAGAAATTAATTCTACTGCATCCAGCTGACCCAGCGCTAAGAAGAAACAGAAGAGTCCTGTGACCTGGAGAGTCCAGTCAACCCAGTACAGAAATATGGGAGCCCAGTACCCACCACCTGGAGCCCTCTGGCACACTGTGACTAAAGAATTCAGAACTGAACTTGACTCTGTTGGGTATTTCAGTTTATTTATCCTTGGTAAAATATACCTTTCTTGTGTGAAGTAGAAGTGGGAGTCATGGGGAAGGTTTTAAAAAGCTTAGTTTTAAAAATTCACAAAGGCTCGAACATCAAGTGTCTCTTACAAAACAACATTTTGATGAGTTAAGTATAAATGAATCAGAAACATAAGGATTACATTTCCCTCCAAACACACAGGAGTCTCAAAATTAAAGAGGGAAAAAGAGTTGGGGAAATATGCATTTGGGTTTTCTCTAAATCCAAAAGCATTTGAAAATAGTTCTAGACAAGTAGCAGGCCCAGAATGCACCCTGGACTTTAAGGGATTTTATAAGTTTGAAAAATGTTGTATAATTAAAATTCCCTCTTTGAAGCATCTCAGATGTAAGCTTATTTTATATTATTTTTTCAATTTAAATGCACAAGTATTCAGGGCATCTGGCATTGATTATTTTATTCTTTAAAAAATGGTGTTTAAAATAACATAATGGCATAATTTGTTTAGAGAAAACAACCATCAACCAGACCAAAAGGTTAACAGAATAAGAAAGGTTGTTTGTATATATAGGGGATAGAGGTGGGATAAGGTATCAGGACCACATATCTTAAGAGTTCACAACAGTCTAGAATCTACAGCTAGCTTATGCATGTGTTCATGTATGTATGTGTTACATATATGTGAATATAAGCATGTGTATATAAGTGAATGTCTGTGTATACACACGGGTAAATATCATTACTAACTTATTTCCTCAGGTCTCTAACTGATCCATTCTAAAGTCATAAGCTGATGCCACACACAAGGTATGTGTTCTAATGCATGGACACAAAGAAGAGTTCTAATTCCTCTCTGAATTTTAAGTTCTATTTTTCTTGTAGGTTTTTTTTTTTTTAGCTTGTAGTTTCTTCCACTTTATATTATTCTCATATAAGTGATTTCTATAAGAACATGCTTAAAGATTGTAATGTTTATTACATGTTGTTATGAACACATAAGAATATGCTTAGATTTTATTTTGAAAACACACAGAAAGTGAGTGGATAAGAGGGAGGTAAATATACATTCTCTATTGTGAGAATGTTAACATCTCACTCCTGACTGAAAAATGAGTTAACCGATTTTTGTAACAATAACCATGTCAATTATGAAATGGAGTAAGGTCCCTGTACTAAGTCAGGAATGTAAGAAGTAAGAATGAGGAGGTTTGGGAGAGCGGCACTAGCTTCATTGCCTCTATTTATATAAAGTACAATTAAAGTAAGTGTCAATAGGAGGCAATAGTAATAAATAGGCTCAATTTGTTGAACTTACAAATGAGCCAAGAAAAAATGTAAATATATATATATATATATATATATATATATATATATATATTCCCAAACCTTTTAATTAAAAAGAAATAAAATTTGGAGTGTTGATGCTATTTTCATTGTTTGTTATATTTTATGTTGCAATAATCTTCTTCCTATTCTCCTCCACTCATATCCCCCCACCTAAAATCAGGAAAAATATTGTGAGCCATATATTTCTAATATTTAAAGTGAATTTAATGTGATTTGAGCATTATTTTCTGACAATTTCAAGCTTGAGATTCACAGCCAATGCCCTATACTATAGCAACTCCTAAGGGATTTTAAAACATCATAAAAACTCAGCAGTTGAAACAAACTCAAAGGTCATCTACTTCAATCTTTATCTAACACTGGAATCCCCTCTACAACATTTCTAATAAGGGTCATCTTGTCTTAGCTTAAAAGCAAGACATATTCTCCTCTTCATTCAACTGCATAAGGCGAACTCTACTCAAGTGGAAAGTGACCAAACATCACATACCACCCCTTCTTCTCCTCTTCGAAATTCAGTCATATGTGGGGTCACTGCTTGGGTCAGAGCATAGAGAATGGCTTATAAAGGTCTAACCTGACAGTCAGTAAATGACTCATAGTTATGTATAACTTCTATTGCGGAAGAGATATACCATGCCAATGAAGCCTTATAAATACAACTGGCCACTGCCCAATTAAATACAATAAACTTCTTAACACAAAGCTTGTCCTCTGTCACCCACACTGATAATCAAGGTAGCTCTCCAGAAAAGAACAGTTGGCTCTGTTTGGTCTTATTTGCAAAATCCATACTCTGGTGCCAAGACTAGACCAAAACAAAATGGAATCTCAAGTCTCCTTAATTGGTAATTCCCCCAAGTCAAGATGAGTCTGAATTCTGAGCTAAATATTCATAAAACCATTTGGTAGCAAGAGTTATTCATCTCAGGATGCCCCATTAGTAGTTATGACAATTATGTGTGCAAAAATTATTTTCTAATTAGGGTACCATAACAAAAATGAATCTGTACTGTACAGCTAAATTCAGAAGTTTACAATAATTCATCAATAATGCAGTTTAGGAAGTGGTTTATTGAATACTGACTAAAAGGTTGCAGTAATCAGCAATGCAGTGCAATGCCACAGGGACTAGATTTTGACTTAAGAACCTCCTCATGCAACAGGTGAAAATAATGAGGACTAGACACTGAAAAAATTATTCAAGGTAGTGTTGGGTCAGCCTAGCCTCCTGGCAGCCACAAAGAAAACCAGATGCCCTCTGCCATGAATTTCAACATATGATTGATAACTTGAGCTCTTTCAGAATAGTGTATTGGAAATGGTTTGCTGCAGCTCTGGCCAATTTTCTTTCTCATGCTGATTTCCTTCACATAAATCTCCTGCATGAATCAATGAGGTCAGTGGTACTGAAAGGTAGACTGAGTAGGACTGGGCAGGGAGTTTCTGTTTATGTCTTCTTAAACATGTCATAATCCCTACAAACAGAAAAATCTTCAGATATGACAGTGGTCTCTTCAGAGATACAATAAACTTTTGCCCAATTCTCATCCTACTTTAAGTGTTTAATGGTCTGACTTCAGGCATAATTTTTGCAACCATGATACCCCCAGTGCCTGGCCCATAGTAGATACCAACAATATGTTTGATGAATGAAAAAATGAGTGAGTGTCCATTCTCCTCTTCAGCAGACACAACACTTAGTATTTTATCCATCCCAAATGTTTGGTTTTAGTATAGACCCCAAGGAGAGTGTGACCACTCAAGGATACAGTGTCAGGGTGGAATGCTATTTAGATCTGATCTCCATCTTGCAAGATGAAGGGAAGGTCACAGCCAGAAGTGGAGCGTTTCATACCACTGTCAGTGTGGAGCAATATCTGAAGAGTTGTCTCTGAGGAGCTGTCTTACCGAACAGTGCTGTAGTACCAGGTTTTAAATCCCAGTTCTGCTACTACCTATTGATGTGACCCTGAGCAAGTGACTTGGCCTTTCTGGGCCTCAATTTCTCCATCCTAAAAGTGGCAATAATACACATGTCCACTACCTCACAAGATTACTCAAATGTTTAACAGAGTTTTGCTACAGAAAGTGTTCAGAAAAGTGCCTAATGTGCAGTAGCTATTCAGTACCTGGGACCATTGTCATCTCTGTAGTAGGCCAATATGGCCACAGTGAGAGATACGCAGTTTCTCAGGAGACACCAGGATTTCTTGCTTCCTTCTGGTAAAGTTCCTGTTAGTATTTCTATCCCTTGGGGTTCTCATATTGTGGCAATTAAAGGGGATATCCAGAGGGAGGTTTCACTGGGAAAAGGCTGTTGAAGATCTGTTTGTCAACAGAACTTCTGAAAAAGTTTGCATGGACTAGGTGGAGAGTCCCCCCCTCCCCCCCACACACACACACTACCCTAAAATAGAACCAGATTATTCAGGGCACAGCCACTTCCCACCTGCATATTTAGACAGGGTCACTATGAGTATCTCTAGGCGATTATCCACATGCTGGGTCATTTTGCCCTGAGAAATTATAACACAATGAACACAGGAGGACTGCCTTCATGCCCAGGAAAGGCTGATTTATGGTATACTGAGGAGATTATACTTATTCTGTGTAACCAAGGACCAGAACCTCCAGAGAGACCCTTTTTATACATACAATGACGTTTGTATCAGAACTGTACAAACAGGTAGGAATTAGCTGCCTTGAGAGGTAGTTTGGTTCTCCTTCCACCTTTTAGGACTAGCAGAAGCTGGGTAACAACTGGTGGAGACAATGAAAGGGTTTAGCTTTTTTAAAGAGTTAGCCTAGCTCTGATCCCCCTTAAGCTCTGAAGTTCTAAGACTAAAGGATTTCTGGGATGTGGATCTGGGACATAGATATGGTAGAGAACCAGACAGAGCATCTCTCCTTTTTACAATCATGCATTTCATGAAAATTGAGACATATTTACTTTTATAATTTGCTTATACACCACTAAAAGTAGCTCACAATGGTTCATGGAAAACAATCATATTTTTATATTTTCGTGTCTTTTATGATTCTTACATTTCAGTTTTTAAATGGGAGATCATGATTATGAAAAAGAAAATGTGGCTCACAGAGAGCCCTTAATTCTCCTGTGAATAGTACTGATGCTAGAAAGGCTTCATCATCCATTGACTATTTATGAAAATTCAGGCTTACTAATAAACACCAGAAATATAAAAAAATGTGGCTTAATTTGCTAAAACAAGAGAGCTAGTATTTTAGTGGCCTTCCATTTCAATAAAAATGAAGATATAATAATTTGATAATTTCAATGCAAGATGCCTTCTTGGATTTTTTAAATTGATGGGACATAAACACCCATTAGCCACAACAGATTTAGACCTGAAATTTGGAATTCACTGAAACAGCTTGCAAGATATTGAAGGTTGATGTATCCTGAATATGTTATGTCCCTTTTTCCCCCACAGAGGAAACAGAGTAATTTCTTTATTACTTTTTCAAATAAACTTATGAAAAGTAAAAGTTGCTTATTTTTCCATTAAATTATGTTTTATTTTGTCTAGTCTCCTCAGTCATTCAGTGTAGGCTACTACATTCACTGCAATTAAGCTTTTCTCTCATAAAATGCATAAATTGTCTTTAGGAGAAATTATTTAAATGGCTCCCAGAAAGAAGTGTTATTTTTTCCCTTTCAAAACACAACCTTAAGTATCCCAGATTACTAATAAAGCATAAACAAGTCTGAAAATTTATCAGATGTAACAGATGTGTTTGAAAGGAAGACAATGAAAAAGAATACTGATGCTCATGCTATGGGCTGTCTTTTTATAAATGCTATTATAAGTGAATGAAATGGTAACTACTTAACCATTTGCAGGAGTAAGTGTCAGAACATAAAATACAGCAACAGAGCTGTGGTAGGTGTGGCTCAGTTAGTTGAATGTTGTCCCATGTACCAAAAGGTTGCTGGTTTGACTCCAGTCAGGGCATATAACCAGGTTGCAGGTTGGGTTCCCAGTCAGAGTGTGTATGGGAGGCAATTGATCAATGTTTCTCTCTCACATTGATGTTTCTCTCTCTCTCTCTCTCTCTCTCTCTCTCTCTCTCTCTCTCTCTCTCTCCCCCATTTCCTGTCTCTCTAAAATCAACAACACGTATTTTTAAAAGATTGCAAGAGAAAACAGAGGGGTATGGAGTTAGAAGTAATATCAGGCTTTTCCCCAATGGCTGCTGAAGTCAGGCTGAGTTCCAAGGGCAGTGAGAGAGGTGACGAATTCACAGGAGAGGCAATAGCACTGTAAATGATCAACACATAGGCCTATTCAAATTGGAATTTTCCCACCTCCAACCACCACCACCACCAAAATGCACCAGTATAGTTGGAATGACTTATTTTCAGAATAAAGTATCATTAGAATTACTTCAGGAAACCCAGGTGCTGGAACATGTCTAAGCAAACATGAATTCACAAATCCCCATTTCTTGACTTACCAGCCACCCCCACACCACATATCCTGCAAGATAAGTCCCAAATTTACAAGTGATGCTTTGCTTAATCACAAAATTTCACAACATATGGGAAATAAAAAGAAAGAAATGGAAAGATGAGACCAAAGAAAATGCCTGGCAAAATTGCACTAACTTTGACACTGCACTTTTTCTTCTTTTGTCTCTGCATGTTACTGGTGTTTATATCTCTGTGTGTGGGTTTTTTTAATGGTGGTTGTTGTTAAATGAATGTGTGCCTATGAAATAATAAAAGTCACATAAACCCCAATAAACTGGACCATTTCTGTGAAGTCATGTAGACACATTCATTCAGTTATGTATTCCCCTTTCAAATTCCTATGAACAACAACAAAATAATTAACTAAAGCCCAGGAAGATTTATGAGTGGACTCTCCTCCAAACTTCTACCCCTGTAGCTGCGTGAGGCATCTTAACTAAAACATCTCTGAGAAATGCCATGAGCCATGAAGTTTCTGACTTGCATATCATTTATGATACCCCTGGGGAGGAGGCTTTGCCTAAGAAAACCGAAGCCCGGCACCCCATAAGGTTCTCATTACAAACAGGAATGTGCCAGGCCAGATGCACTTGGGGTTGTCAAACTTTGAAAACTCTCCCCCCATGAAAACTCATAAATTGTGAAAAATATATTGTTTTTCCTCGAATTTTTATGATTATATTCAATTTAAGGAAACTTACTCCATACATCATCATTTACCTTAGTTTTAAAGAGATTTTTGATATCCACAAAGTTCTATGAACTTTTTACTAATCATGATTTTTACATCTTCAAAATATATACCCACATATTTTCAGCCAGCCATGAATTTAAAACTTCCCTCTTCTACTTTTGGTATTCAATTGCAGGCTGAACAAATATCAAAGTTTTTCTGTTGGGCAAATTCACCTTTCCATCTTCTATTAAGGCAATTAATTTTTTAATTAAAGATGGCAGAAACAGTGATCAGAGTGTAAAAGGTAGATAGGCCTTGGTACTGCAATTAAATGAGGGTGGTGAGACCATTGAACTTTTCCTAGGTACCCAACTCCAGCCCACCATCTCCTCTTGACCCTGGGGTTGTGGTCTTTTCCCTGGGCAATCAATGCTACAGTGTCTGCTCCAGGAGAGCATACCCCTTTGTGACTTAATTTTTGGTGGTCTCTGGCATTTTAACTTGTTTTAGTCAATTTTAGTGATTTTAGTGTTATTTTATTAAATTTACTTTACAATAGATCTGAAAATTTAACCAATCCCAAATTGGTTACCAATAAAAAATGAAATGTTTCAGCTAATTGTGTATTAAGAGGGGCAATGTCTGTAAAACCTTGTATCTGCCTCACTGTAGCCGTGGTAGGTCTTAATACTAAACCAAAATCAGAAAGTTGTCCTTACCCCAGAAACCCAGAGGCACTACAAGGGCTATATGATCCTGTCCCATCTAATGAGATATGAAACAGGAGAGGTAAAAATCACACTCTACCCGCAAACATTTTGGAGGGGAAAATAATACAAAGCTATCCTATCCTATATAATAATCCTATATAATAAAAGGGTAATATGCAAATAGACCAAACGGCAGAACAACCAAACAACCAATCAAAGCATAATATGCTAATCATATGCTAAAGTTGCTCAACTGCTTGCTATGACATTCACTAACCACTAGGGACAGGCAGTCAACTGGTCAACTAGTCACTGTGATGTGTACTGACCACCAGGGGGCAGATGCTCCGACCAGTAGGTTAGCTTGCTGCTGGTCGTCGGCAGATCCAGACTGAGCGAGATGGGCTGGACAAGCCTTGGAGCCCTCCCGTGGTCCCTCCCCAGCCCAATTGTGCAGCAGTGGGGTCCCTCAGCCTGGCCTCTGCCCTCTTGCAATCTGGGACTCCTAGGGGCATGTCAGAGAGCCGGTTTCAGCCCAATCCCTCAGGCCACTCCCCTTGGGAGGACACCAGATGCAAGGATCATGGCTGGTGAGCGCTGCTGCTGCAGCGCCAGCCTCTCCCAATTGGGATTGATTGGGCATGAGCCTGCAGCAGGCACAGTGGGGCCAGGATGAGTGGGAGCGGCAGGTAGGAGCTGCAGGCAGTGTTGGACTGCAGGTTTCGGTCTGATCCCAGCAGGCCACCCAGAGGGACCTCACCCATGCATGAATTCATGCACTGGGCCCCTAGTATATAATATTGGGCTAAATCTGATGATAAGAAGCAGACAAAATCACAACTTTAGTCAATGTGTCATTTGTTCCAGGTGACTAATGCATTATTTGTATGAAATTAAAATTGAGCTTTGAGAAACTATGAAATAAATCAAATGCTCTACTTAATGTAATTTTAACAGACAGATCACATTAGGATTTTACCATGTATAGCTGTTGGTTAAAATCATTGATCAGTAACCCTATAAATTAATCAACTGAAGTAATACTTGGCTGGGCTGCTATCATTTGCTACTAATCTACATTTAGAATTCACTTTAACTTTTCAAGCCTCTTGAAACAGGTTCATCAAATTTATATTTTTTCTACAAAATATATGAGTAACTGTATTTGTATACAAAAGTCTGTAAGGTAAACATGTGCCACTCATTCCATTTTTCAATGGCATTATTGTGTGCACTATCATTTCATTGTGATTTCTTGGTAAGATACTAATCAGATCCAATGATAATGGTCTTCATCCTTCTTCATATGAAGTTTTAACCTTGCATTCTGAATATATGTGCACTAATGAAGTTTAGACTGTTATAGAACTTCAAAACCAATTGGTCAAAATATAATTGATATTTAATAATTAACTTTTAAAAGAGGACCATTGTGGTTCTTGTGTTCCTCCTACATCCTTAGTACTCAGATATGTTTCATTTGTGATTATGAAACTTAATTTATTAAAGACCTATACATACCTACTGTCTCTTCCCCTAGTATAAACCTTAATAAATGGTTAATTTACTAGCTGGGTGTTTTATCTACACGAAAATATTCAAGATTTCTTCATTACCTTTTCTGTTTCTATCTATATTTCTTGACCTGCATTGTCACCTTTAATTTCTCACTGTGAAAACAATAAAATAACATTTATAAGTTTTGTTCAAGATTATTTTTTAATTTTATTTTTAAGTTGCCTATCAAACTCTATTATGTCCAACTTTGACATAGTTGATGTCCAACTGTGTGAAGGCAGGGGTAAAAAACACCTATCTTTTTAGTTGCCTGTTCAATGAGGTGATTTGTTTAAAGCATGTTTCATAATGTTCTGCAAGTGCTAGTTCTCTTACCCCCAACCATTGAACCATTGTACATAGTTCTTACAAATCAACTCATTCCTAATAGAAGGTGATAAGAGAAGATTTGACTTTGGGTGGTGGGCACACGGTGCAATATACAGATCTTGTAACATAGAAACCCGCACCTGAAACCTATATGTTCATGTTGACCAATGTCACCCTAATCAATTTAATGAATTAAAAAAATCAACTCATATGGAAACTTTTCTGCACATCTTTAGGATAAAATTGTAAAACAAATCCTCCAAAGGTATAAATAGAAAATGTGTCCAGTTTAAAAATATACATCTGGAAAACCCAAATCCTAGGTTAGCCTCCAAAGCAAGAACTATTTTCAAAAAGAAGAAAGAAAAAACAAACAAAAAGGGCATCTGGCTCAGAGGAGACAATGCTATAAAAATGTGGAGAAAAATATTCAGCAAATGTTAGAAGTCATGTTCTCCCCCACCCCCATTAGTGCTACATAAAAGCCTTGATACAGTGATGGTAACAAGTTAAGACACCTATGTTAAAAAGTCAGCACAATTACCCTTACAACAATATCATAGGTACTAAATGTAGGCATGCCTAGTGAAAAAAAATGCTATACATAAAAATCTAAAATCACTAAACTGACAAGCTTAGGGTTGTTTTGGAGAGATACTACTTTCATAAAAAAAAAAAAAAAAAAAAACCTCCCACAGAATTTCTGGCAAGCAAGATGCGCATAGAGAGCATGTAATTTATAAAATTGTAATAAGCATGCTATTTCAGGAACATATCTATTGAAGGTAAAGCAACACCTGACACGTGACTGACCATCATGATTTTAGGTCTTCCCTTAGACCTCATTCGTGCACTTCTGAATGGTCTCTTCACAAATTTCATTGCACAAAATTTTAAGCAGTTTATTCTATCCATTTATTCAACAAAAAGTAAGCATGTGCTGTGTGTCACAGTTCTAAGCCTTACAAGTGCAGCAGCAAATAACAACCCCCCAAAAATCTCTACCCTTGTTGAGCTCATGAACTTTTCAAACTTGAATTGTCAAAATTTATAGACCTTCCTTGCAAGCACCGAATCTGGTGCTTAAACCAAAGAGGGGAATCATGGGTTTCTTTCTGGAGTAGATATCGGGTCACTTATACTACATATTTGGCCATGAACTTAAATTCAATACTTATTTAAGACTAGAGGCCCAGTGCACGAAATTCGTGCATGGGGGCAATGGGTCGGGGGGGGGGGGTGTCCCTCAGCCCAGCCTGCACCTTCTCCAATCTGGGACCCCTTGAGGGATGTCCGACTGCCCAGTGGGATCAGGCCTAAAAGGGCAGTCAGACATCCCTCTCACAATCCAGGACTACTGACTCCCAACTGCTCACCTGCCTGATTTCCCCTAACTGCTTCTGCCTGCCAGCCTGATCACCCCCTAACCACTCCCCTGCCAGCCTGATCGATGTCTAACTGCTCCTCTGCCAGCCCAATTGCCCCTAACTGCCCTCCCCTGCAGGCCTGGTCACCCCTAACTGCCCTCCCCTGCCAGCCTGGTTCCCCCCAACTGCCCTCCCCTGCAGGGCTGGTTCCCCACAACTGCCCTCCCCTGCAGGCCTGGTTGCCCCTAACAGCCCTCCCCTACCAGCCTGGTTCCCCCCCAACTGCCCTCCCATGCAGGCCTTATCACCCCAAACTGCCCTCCCTTGCAGGCTTGGTCCCTCCCAACTGCCCTCCCCTGCAGGCCATCTTGTGTCCACATGGGGGCAGCCATCTTTGACCACATAGGGGCGGCCATCGTGTGTGTTGGAGTGATGGTCAATTTGCATATTACCATTTTATTAGATAGGATAAGGAACAAAGGCCTCATCATCCCTGTCCACTACAGAGCCCCAGATCATGTAGGGCTTGCCACTATTCTAGCACCTCTCTTGGGGTATCATCATAGGTTAGCAGAACAGCTAAGGATTCACATGACCTGTGTGTTCATTTCAGCTCCACAAGATCTTATCCATGTGATCTTGGACAACGTTTTTGAACACCTGTCCCATTTTTCTTGTCCTGTAAAATGGGGAAGTCACATAACACACAGAAATCAGTGTCTATCATATTGGAAAATTTAGCTCTATTATTTTCACTTTTATTACTACTAATAGAGGCCTGGTGCACAAAATTTGTGCATGGCAAGGGTCCCCTCAGCCCAGCCTGCACCCTCTCCAATCCAGGATCCCTTGGGGGATGTCCGACTGCCAGGGATCAGGCCTAAACCAGTAGCTGGACATCCCTCTCACAATCTGGGACCGCTGGCTCCTAACTGCGCACCTGCCTGCCTGCCTGGTCACCCCTAACTGCACCCCCTGCTGGCCTGATTGCCCCTCACTGCCTCTGCATGATGGCCTGATCACTCCTAACTGCTCCCCCTGCCAGCCTGGACACCCCTAACTGCCCCCTTCTGCCAACCTGGTCACCCCCAACTGCGCCCTCCCTGCTGGCCTGGTCGCTCCTAACTGCCCTCTCACTGGCCTGGTCACCCCTTACTTCCCCCCTGCTGGCCTGGTTGCCCCCTAATGCCCCCCCTCTGCTGGCCTGGTTGCCCCTAACTGCCCCCCACTGGCCTAGTTGCCCCTCACTGCTTCCCCTGCCAGCCTAATCACCCCCAACTACCTCTCCTGCTGACCTGGTCGCCCCCAACTGTGCCCCCCCACCAGCCTGGTTGTCCCATGCAGCCTGCTGTTCAGTTATTTGGTCGTCCCTCACTAACCCCCCTGTAGGCCTGGTCACCCCATGCAGTCTGCTTGTTCAGGTGTTTGGTCATCCCTCATTAACCCCCTTGCTGACCTGGTCATAGGCAGCCATCTTGTGAGGGTGTGAAGGTTAATTTGCATATTACCTTTTTATTATATAGGATGACTTTAACTATAGCTTCTCAACTGGACTTTATATTTTGAAGACCTAACACAGGCACCAACTGAATTGAATAAGTGAACAATGCTACATTCTGAATTGGCTGCATTAGGCTATTACTCTGGGCCATACACTAGGAATATAAAAATAAAAAACATGTTCTCACCCCCCAAAATATCTCAGGTTCATTGCAAGTATGTTCAGGGTGGTAGGAGAGCACAGAAGACAGGTATCTAACCTGAAAAAACAGGAGTATATTAGTTTGGCATCTGGCAGGAGGATTATAGCTAGTAGCTTCCCAGAGACAGAGATGAGATTTGAAAGATGAGATAGCCAGACAAAGAATTATTTGGTAGCCAAAAAACAAATCATAAACATGGATGTAAACACCAATCAGATAGTACCAAGGCACCAACTCACTCTTTAGGGAAAAAAAATGCAGAGCATGAAGTATCAATACACACCTTCCAGAAAAATGATCTAATTATTTTTTTAAGGAGAAAGAACAAAAAATAGACATATTTGTGTCCATCTTAAGATCCACAATATATGCTTCTTTTGAAAACAGCTATTTTGCTAGCAACTGAGCTAATGTACTTGTTTCAATTGATTCAGAAAAACAAATTTTAATTTTGTATTTCTTTGAAGAATGCATAAATATTTTCATAATTCAGACAGTCAAAATAGTTGTCAAAAAATGGTGGTCAATTTTAATGAGAATACTATATTCACTCAACAAAACATAACTTCAGCAATTATGTGATAAATGTGAGCTACTACCAAACCAGGTATAAAAGCCACAAATCAGGGTCAAAGGAAATTGTTTAATATTGAGTGTTGGTTATTCCTGATCTTTTAGACAATCTAAATTTTTGGCATTCCATTTCCCTCTGGAGTGTGCTAATAGTATTAAAATGTTTCATCGGCCTTGATGAGGATTACTTCTCCTACTCTAGCTCACATTATCTCTCTTCTTGTAATTTTTATTTCACTTACATTGATGTCAGCCATTTCTACAAATCTAGTTCTATACTCAAATGTCAAGTCGGTGAGGCCAGAGGTCATCCTTTACATTCCTTGCATCTCACCCTAAAAGTGACTGCTTAACAAAGTGTTGGGAACAGAATAAATACACAATGAAAATAGTTTTTCATAGAGTTGACAAGCACTGCACCAAGGGGGGAGACAGTCAACTGGTCAACCAGTCGCTATGATGTGCACTGACTATATGTCTTTGGGCAAGAAATTTTCTTATCCTAGGCTTCAGTCTCCTCATCTGTTCAACGAAGGGTCCTCCAGTCTTGAAGCACTAGGTTCAAGGAATTGATTAATGTATACCCACCATAGCCAAGCTTTTTGCCAGCAAATAAATAATGGCTAACTGATTAGCCTTCTCCATGATTCCATGGCACTTCATCAGAAACATCCATCACACTGGAATTTAATTTAGTTACTGTGGCTATGTCGACTTGGCATACAAACAACCAGTCCCTTTGGAAAATTAATTTATTAAATAAGTAGTTGACTGACATCCTGGAGGGAGAAATAAAGCCTCTGTGACTGCATTTTTATTGTTCATCAGATAGTTCAGTCATCATGTACATATTGCCACAGTGAGAAGGTTAAACAGATCACATAATACACTTCTTCTAGTTGAACAAATCATAGAGACCCAAGGATCAAGAAGACATCAGACTCCTAAGAAATTTCTTCTTTAAATTATTGTTAAAGCCAAGATTGTAATTCCACCACCATTACAAGATAATTAGGACTTTGATTTTTATTTATAAAAAAGAAATCATTTCAATGCTATTTCAAGGACATATGTTGTCTACAAAAGACAAAATCTGGACTGCAGGAATATGGTTTATTCAAGGCCACCAAGTGAACCAGTATCTGCAGCTGAGATATGGTTTTAAAATGGTGAACAATGCAGGAAGTTATTATTTGGAAATTTTTAACATAACAATCCATCCTTCATAGGATTTTTCCTTTTTCCATCTGAACTCCCGCCCCCCCAAAAAAAAATTGAGTGATTTTGAGTTTGTAATGAAAACAAATCCTTATTTCCTTAGCTTATTTCCCAATGTGTGGCTTTTATACCTTTATATACCAGCACAAGCTTATTAAAAATAATCGAAGATTACTTTAAATCACTGGTTAATTCTCTTTTGCAAATAAAACAAAATGCACAGGAATATAAAAAATAGCATTCCATAAACTAAGCAATGCATAATCAAAATCAGATTGTAGCCATGGTGCTGTTGTCAGCCTTGTTTAAATCATGCCATTTTATTTAAGCACTCAGATAACTTTTCTTAGCTCAGTAAGTAGGTGGATCTTAGCAGCTAAGGTCATTGAAAAGATTTACTTTAAAATAAATTCAACAATTCAGAGCATCACCCTCTCCATGGTATAAAGTGTGCCTTGCTTTGAACATGCATATAAAATTTCATTAAAGTGCAACATACAAGTTTTACATTAGAGGAAACCAGTGCTGGACCTTTGTTTAACAGTCATGATAATTTATGGTGTGGATCTGCTACAGTTAAGTAGAAAAACAGGCTTCTCTTGATGAAATATAAGTCATTAAGGCTTTAAAGTTCTCTGTATGGATTGAGACACAATACCATTCTATTAACTCCTGTACCCCTATGCCTCCAAAGTTGCTTAAAAGTTCTAAGCATATCTTAGAATTTTCATTGAAATTCTATTTTTTTTAAATCACCTTGATAAATAACATGGGCTTTCATTTTGTCTTTTCCTATTAAGCTTTGTTTTTTATAACCATTGTTCTTTCTCATCACTTTCTGCAAGAGATCAGTCTGGCTAAGAGACCTTCAAGAAGTACTTAAAACACTATCAAACAAGCAGAGGTCCAGCATTATCTCAGAATTTACTAAGCAACTATCTTTCAAAGATAAGAACATTTGCATAGAGCACTCTTTGAGCTGATATTGCTCTAACATCAGTCAACAGATGTTTATTGAGCATGTGTAATGGGAAAGGCACTGTGCTAGATGATTGGAGAAGGCAATACACCATTCCCCAGGAAGCAATGTGAATATTTAAACATAAACGACTTGCTAAAACAGAGGTGATGGAGTAAAAAGAGCAAAAAAGAAGTCCTAAAACTATTCACTTACTGTGTAAACTTAGGCAAGTCATTTCACCTCTCTGAACTTGTTTTCTTATCTACAAAATGGAGCTAATACTAGTCCTGACAAACCCACAAGGTTATTGTGAGGAAAAAATAAAATAAGAAATGTAGTAAGTTACAAAGCTTTGGAAAGAAATGTTTTCCACTTTCTATGCCCAGCTTTGAGGCTCCAAATCAACCAGACAAATATATCATGGTCTTCTTTATGTTCAGGTAACAAATCTTGAAAAATAGGGCATTCAAATTTAAATGGACAGTTCCCAAGGACTTTAGTTTTGCCTGATATATGTTTTTATTAAAGGGACATCCATAAAGGAAGTGCTAAGAGATTTTAACAGTATATAAATTCTTCTTTTTTAAAGTTAAAAGAAAAAGACAGAATTCCACAGTTAGTCAATTACATGGCAATTCCACAGATTTTTTTTTTTACAACAGTATAATATACACAATCTAATCCATTTGTTTCGGTGAGAACTAAATACTTGAGCCCACACTGTTATAGTAAACTAGTGACCTTGTGCACGGATTCATGCACATTGAAGGGAAATTAATTAGAAGGTGGCCAGCAGGGCGGGACTGTGCAAGATGGGCCAGACATGCCCTGGAGCCAACCTCCTGTGGTCCCTTCCCAGCATGTGTGGAGTGAGTAGGGTCCCTCTGGCAGGTGGGGTCCCTCGGCCTGGCCTGTGGGGATCGGGCCAAAACCAGCTCTCCGACATCCCCCGAGGGGTCCCAGAGTGAAAGAAGGCACTCTGCAAAGTTGCTATTGTACAGGGTATGGAATGCAAATGCAAGTGTGCAGTAAACCAGATTCAGGGCCCAGCATCAACATAACCCATGGCCAAAGGTGGAATGGCATGGCCCTGCGAGAAATTGGGCTTCCTTCTCTCTGGTTTTGGGGTGCATCACCCAAGAACCGATGCTGCCAAGTCACTGCAGCTCAGCAGCACCTGCATTGAGCGTCTGCCCCCTGGTGGTCACTGCACATCAAAGCAAACCAGTTGGATGGTTGGACACTTAGCATATTAGCCTTTTATGTATATAGATAATAGGAAATCTGATTTTATGGAAGACTCCTGACCTTAAAATCGAAACATGTGAATTTCTGACATGGCTCCACTACTAGACTGTGTGAATTTGGGTGAGTCAAACAGCCACTCTAGGGCTGTTTTTCTGTAAAATGGGAATAACATTTACACATCTGAATTCATAATGACAGAATGGGATGCCATATGACATAGGATTCTACATGTTGGAAAGGCTTACATAAATGTCAGTTGTTGATGGTACAGGCTCTAGGGCAGCCGTGGGCAAAGTACGGCCCACGGGCCGGATCCGGTCTGTTTGAAATGAATAAAACTAAAAAAAAAAAAAAAAAGACTGTACCCTTTTATGTAATGATGTTTACTTTGAATTTATATTAGTTCACACAAACACTCCATCCATGCTTTTGTTCCGTCCCTCCGGTCCAGTTTAAGAACCCATTGTGGCCCTCGAATCAAAAAGTTTGCCCACCCCTGCTCTAGGGTCAGCTCTGTCTACACCTGTGTGTTGCGAGTGAGGGTCAGTTATATTTCACAGGACTTTTGGGGGCTGGCAGACCAGGGTCCCTTAGCTGGGAAGCCTCTATTATCACTGCAATCTCTCCTGGGGTGGCTTGCTCTGCCAAAGAGATTGTGCCATCTTGAAGGAGAGAGTGGCTGTGACTGGGAGCCAGGCCTTACCTTCACCCAGGGAGACCTCAGACACAACCCGGGAACCTATAGCCACACCAGCCAAGAACCTGCTGCCTTCACTGCAAACACATGAACCACAAGACTCCAGCCTCCTCAGCTGTGGGCTCCTAAGGAGTTTCTCCAGGGGGAGACAAAATGGCGGCCGAATAGGCGGATATATCCTGAGCCTTCTGACAGAGCAGATAGAAGAAACAGCTGAATCGAATAACATCTACCTTGAACTGATGAATTAAACATAGCTGGTAGGACAATCCATGGCAAGAAAGGATGGAAGAATGCCTGGAGAACAGTAGGATCAGGGATCTGGGCTGGAGAGAGAGATGCATGCAGCTGGGACGAGAGGGTCAGGAGGAAACTGTGCTGCATCAAGTCTGTGTCCCTTGGGGACATGCATAACACTCGACTGTGGAAGGCAGTCCACAGGGCTACTGGCATATGGGGACTCTAGATCTAAGTCCACAGCCGTGGGAGGCTGCACCCAGAGAGGCAGCCTGAAGTTCTGCACTGGTTGTGCAGTGATGGGGAGGAGAGAGACACGCAGTGGCACAGTTGCTCTGTCTTTATATTTTCCTTACTTTTGCTCGCTGAACACAATACATAGGATCTTTCAATTACAAACACTCACTGAGGCTGCCATGCAGACTGTTTGATTAGTAGTCTGTTTTGTGGAAGCTGAGGAGCAAAATAGGGACAGGCAACCAGGAAGCCAACTCTGGGACAGTCTGGCCCTTCCAACCCTGAACAGTCATTTTTCTCCTGAAGACCAGGCCCCTACTAGCAGCACAGCCACACCGAGCCTTAAGCTTGGGAGGGAAACAAGGATTCTGAATACCCCCAGGGAGTCCCTGGGAACTGGGTTGAGGGGCCATTTAGACCCAGAAACTAATACAGCAACAACCCCACCTAGAGCCCATGTCAGAAATAGACACTTCTGTATATGACTGAAAGCAGGCAAAGCGGGCATATGGATCCCTCCTGCCTGAAACCAAGACTGTGAAATCTGACACAGAGGAGTGGTGGAACATTGGGAACTTCAACATTGTGTTGACTACCTAACATGAAACTGAGATGTGGCAGACATAACAGTAGAGAGGGGTCTTAAACCAGACCTCAAGGCACATTAAAGCTCAGCTAAAGTGAACAACACTTCACTACTTAACTTATTTATTTTTTATCTTTTATTAAAGAAATTCAATTTTTTTCTTTTTTCTTAATTTTATTTATATTTATTTTTATTATATTTTTAACCTTTTATTTTTTATTACAGTTCTACATTCTATTTTTATATTTTCATTATTATTTTACTTTATCTCTTTTTTTTTCCTTTTTGCCAACCTTTTCTTCCTCACTTCTCCCTTTTTCATCCTGTTTCGATCCACAGGGTGCTGCGTTAGTTTTTCTCTATCCGTTCTTTTTAACTCCTTATTAAAAATTCATCTTTTTCATCTGCTTTATTGATGCATTACAATTATAGTAGTCTCTGTTGTCTTACTCCCTGCTCCAAGTCCATGTACCCTTCTCTTTTTCTTCACTAGCCAATATTTTTTCTTGTTGTTGTCTGTTTGATTAGTAGTATGTCTTGTTTTTGTTTTTGTTTTTATTTTATGCTTTTGTTTTTCCTCTCCTTACATGCTCTCCTACTAATAGCTTAATTAGTTTCACACACCAAACTCAGGCCTAACTGCTCTCTACTCTATTCTCCTTTTCCAAAAATAGATGAATATATACATAGATATATTAAAGAAAGGGGAAAATTCATATATAAAATTATATATATATATATATATATATATATATATATATATATTAGTGGCCCATTGCACGAAGATTTGTGCAATAGGCCTTCCTTCCCCTGGCTGCCGGCACCGGTTTTCCTCTGGCACCCAGAACCCAGGCTTTTGGTCCAGCTGCAGCAATGAGGCTTGGCTTCTCTGCTCTGGCTGCTCCCAGCCCCTCCTTTTTTTTCCAGCTCCTCTAGTGGAACCCAGGGCAGACTGGAAGCATGGGTTGCCCCCAGAGACCCAGGCCCCCAGCCCCTCCTTGAGCAGAGCCCAGGGCTGGCTTCCTCCATTGTGGGAACAACCCAAGCCTCCTGCTCACTCTAGCTCTGAGGCCGCTGCCATCTTCAGTCATCTTCAGTCTTCACTCAGCACCTATGTATGCAAATTAACTACCATCTTTGTTGGGTTATTTGCATAGTCACTCTGATGGGCTGTTGGGTATAGCAGAGTGTGGGAGTGATGGTTAATTTGCATATTTCTCTTTTATTAGTGTATATATTTTAATTATTTTTAATTAATTATTTATTGAGTATTTTGTTTTTTACTTTTCTTCTTATATACTCATTTTCTTTCTACCTTCTCTATACTGAATCATGGTCATTCTCCCATTCAGTCAATTCCTTTAACTTACCATATGAAAATTAGCTCTGCCTCTTCAGATGAAGTTACAAACTTTTTTTCTGGTTGTATGTTATTTGCATTTTTTGGTTTATTTGTTGGTTTTGTGGATTTTTCTTTCCATATATGTATATTTCCCCTTTTTTTCTCCTTTTTCTTTTCTCTCTAACCATTTTTCCTTTTCTCAAAATCATTTTGCTTCTTTTCTCTCCCCTAATTCGCTTTTTGCTGGTGGTCACCTTTATTTGGGGTTATCAGTGTTGTAAATAAAGTCATGTTTTGTTTCCTCTGTGTCATGTCTAGTCAAGTTGTATTTTGTGCCTTTTGGTGAATGTGGTAGAGAAAGATCCACATAACCAGACACCCTGAGAGAAGCAAAAATGGGGATACAAAGAAACAGCCCCATATGAAAGAAAAGGAAGAAACACCAGAAAAGGAAATAAATGAAATGGAGGCAAGCAATTTCTCAGAGAAAGAATTAAGAGCAATGGTCATAAGGATGTTGAAAAGGATGGAAGACAAATTCAACAACATGTGTAAGAATAAAGAGGAAATTAAGAGGAACCACAAAGAAATGAAGAATGACATCGCTGCAATAAAGATCACAATAGACTAGAAGAAGCTGAGGACTGTATCAGCTAGATAGAAGACAAGGTAGGAAAAAACACCCAAGCAGAGCAGTAACTGGAAAAACAAACAAACAAACAAAAAACTTTAAAAAAGCAGGAGGAGAGTATAAGGGATCTTTGGAACAACATGAAACAAAACAACATCCACATAATATGGGTGACAGAAGGAGAGGAAACTGAGCAAGGAATAGAAAACCTGTTTGAAGAAATAATGACAGAAAACTTCCCAGATACTGGGAAGAAAAAACTCACACAAGTCCAAGAAGCTCAAAGAGTCCCAAACAGGATGAACCCAAAAAGACTGACACCAACCCACATCATAATTAAATTGGAAGACAGCAATGACAAAGTAAGAATCTTAGAGGCTGCCAGAAAAAACAGAAACTTACCTATAAGGGATCTCCCATTAGACTATCAACTGATTTCTCAACAGAAACACATCAGGCGGGAAGGAAATGGAATGAAATATACAAAGTAATGTAAAGGAAGGGACTGAATCCAAGAATACTCTATCCAGCAAAGTTATCATTCAAAATTGAAGGTGAAATCAGGAACTTCACAGACAAAAAAAAGCACTAAGGGAGTTTATCACCACCAAAACAACAATGCAAGAAATGCTAAAGAAACTGCTATAAAAGAAGAAATAAGAAGTGAGGAAGGAACACAGACATAAAGAACAAAAATGGCAACAAACAAGTACCTATCAATAATATCCTTACCAATAAATGGATTAAATGCTCTAATCAAAGGATATAGGGTAGCTAAATGGATAAGAAAATATGACCCATATATCACCTGTCTACACGATACCCAGCTCAGAACAAGGGACTCACACACACTGATAGTGAAAGGAAGGAAAAAAAATTTCAGTCGATGGAAATGAAAAAAATAAAAGTTGGGGTAGCAATGCTTATATCTGACAAATTAAACCTCAAAGTAAAGGCCATAACAAGAGATAATGAAGGCCACTTCATAATACTAAAGGGAGCAATTCAACAGGAGTATATATCTGGTAAACATATATGCACCCAATACAGGAGCACAAAAATGCACACACAAAAAAAAATTCTGAAAGACATCAACAGGAAGATCAACAGCAATACATTCATACTAGGAGACTTTAATCCCCCATGGACAGCACTGAAGAAATCCTCTAAACAAAAATCAGGAGAAAAACATCAATCTTCAATGACTCACTAGTTCAGACGGACTTAATTGACATCTTCAGAACATTTCACCCCAAAGCCACAGACTATACATTCTTCTCAAGTGCACATGGGTCATTTTCAAAGCTAAAGCACATATTGGGGTACAGGCAATATCTCTTCAAATTCAAAAGGATAAAAATCATATCAAGCATCTTCTCAGATCACAAATAAAGTAAGAAATCAACTACAATAAAAACAATGAAAAAAAATCAAACACTTGGAGACGCAACAGCATGCTATTAAACAATGATTGAGTTACCAAGGAGATCAAGGAAGAAATAAAAAGCATGCTGGTTACAAACGACAATGAAAACAAAACAATCCAAAATCTATGGGACACAGTGAAAGCAGTTCTGAGAAGGAATTTCATAGCTCTACAGGACTACCTCAAAAAATCAAGGAAAATGGTAATAAATTATCTACCCCTACAACTCAACAAATTAGAAATAGAGCAATAAGAAAAGCCCAGAGTAAGCAGAAAAAAGGAAATAATAAAGATCAGAGTGGAAATAAACGACATAGAGACAAAAAAAAAGAATACAAAAGATCAATAAAACCAAGAGGTAGGCCTTTGAAAGGAAAAACAAGATTGATGAACTTGTAAGAATGACTCACACCTGTAAGAATGACTATCATCAACAAATCAACAAATGACAAGTGCTGGCAAGGAAGTGGAGAAAAAGGAACCTTCGTGCACTGCTGGTGAAAATACAGACTGGTGCAACCACTGTGGAGAAGAGTATGGAGTTTCCTCAAAAAATTAAAAATGGAACTCTCATTTGACCCAGTAATCCCACTTCTAGGAATATATTCCAAGAAAACAGAAACACCAATCAAAAAGGATATATGCACCCCTATGTTCACAGCAGCATAATTTACAATAGCTAAGATTTGGAAACCACCTATTTGCTCATCAGCAGATGAGTGGATTAAAAAATTGTGGTTTTCCTACACAATGGAATACTATCCTATCTAATAAAAGAGAAACATGGTAATTAGCCGTACATCCGCTACCCTTCTCATCGGCAAATCAGGGTGATATGCAAATTAACTGCAAGCCAAGATGGCGGCCGGCAGCCAGGCAGCTTAAAGCAAACATGAGGCTTGCTTGCTTCAGTGGCGGAGGACTCCAACGTTCCCCGCCTGCCTTGCTGGCCTCTGAGCTTGCAGTTTGAAACATTGTTACAAATATAGAAGCTAAACAAAACCCCAGAAACCTGCTTTCAGCCAGCCGGGATCTCAGAGCTGTAGTTGAAACAGAGTTTCTATTATAAAACCCAAACAAACCAAATAACTGCTTTCACCAGCGGAGGCCTAAGAGCTGGAGGCAAGCCTCAGAGCTAAAGCTGGCCCAGAATTAAAAAAGAAAAAAAAAGAAAAAAAAAAGGAGCGGTTGGGAGCTTCAGTCACCCGCCAGCCTGAAAACAGCCTTCAGCCCCTCACCCAGACTGCCAGGCACCCCAGTGGAGACCCCCATCCTAAAGGGTGTGTGACCAGCTGAAAACAGCCATCATCCCCTCATCCAGGCTGGCCAGGCACCCCAGTGGGGACCCCCACCCTGATCCAGGACACCCTTCAGGGCAAACCAGATGGCCCCCACCCATGCAAGAGACCTCTATCCTATATAGTAAAAGGGTAATATGCCTCCCAGCACCAGGATCTGCGTGACAGGGGGCAGTGCTCAAAGCCACTGATTGCCCTGCGGCTCTATGTGTGACAGGGGGCGGGGCCACAACCTCCTTATCCGCACTGCTCTTTTCGTGACAGGGGAAGGTGCCCCAACCCCCTGATCAGCCCTGCTCTGTGTGTGGCAGGGTGCGGCACCCCAACCCCACCCATGGGCCCTGCTCTGTGTGTGACGGGGTAGAGCCATAACCTCCCCATTGGCCCTGCCCTAAGTGTGACAATGGCAGCGCCCCAACCACCTGATCGGCCCTGCTCTGTGGGTAATAGAGGGTGATGCCCCAACCGCCCCCCACGGGCCCTGCTCTGTGTGTGACGGGGTAGAGCCATTACCTCCCCATAAGCCCTGCCCTGAGTGTGACAAGGTGTGGGGCCCCAACCCCCTGATCCGCCCTACTCTGTGTGTGACAGGGGGCGGTGCCCCAACTCCCCTATCGGCCCTACTCTGTGAGTGATGGGGGGAGCTCCTCAACCCCCTGATTGGCCCTGCTCTGTGCGTGACAGGGGGAGCTCCCCAACCCCCTGATGAGCCCTGCTCTGTGCATCACAGGGGGGAGCTCCCCAACCCCCTGATCGACCCTGCTCTGTGTGTGACAGGGTACGGAGCCCCAAACCCCCTGATGGGCACTGCTCTGTGAGTGACAGAGGGCAGCGCCCCAAACCCCTGATTGGTCTTGCTCTGTGCATGACAGGGGGTGGCGCTGCAACCTGCCCATCGACCCTGCCTTGAGTGTGACAGGGGGCGGTGCCCCAACCCCCCAATCGGCCCTACCCTGAGCGTGACTGAGGGTGGCATCACAACCTCCCGATCTGTCCTGCTCTGTGGATGACAGGGGGCAGCGCCCCAACTCCCCAATCGGCTCTGCTCTGAGCCCGACGAGGGGCTGCACCTAGGGATTGGGCTTGTCCTCTGCCACCCGGGAGCAGGCCTAAGCCAGCAGGTCCTTATCTCTTGAGGGCTCCCAGACTGTGAGAGGGCACAGGCTGGGCTGTGGGACGCCCCCCTCCCCCCCGAGTGCAGAAATTTTTGTGCACCGGGCCTCTAGTCCTATATAATAAAGAGATAATATGCTAATTGATCCACACACCCTCGTGTCATCACAAGATGGCCGTCCCATGTCATCACAAGATGGCCAACACAAGATGGCTGCCCCATGTTGTCACAAGAAGGACAGCAGGGGATAGCAGCTGGGGATGACCAGGCCTGCATGGGAGGGCAGTTGAGGGAGACAGGGCCTGCAGGGGAGGGCAGTTGGGGGCGATTGGGCTGGTAGGGAAGGGCAATTGGAGATTGGGCCGGCAGGGGAGCACTTAGGTGTCAATAAGATCAGCAGGGGAGTGGTTAGGGAGTGGTCAGGATGGCAGGCAGAAGCTGTTAGGGGCAATCAGTCAGGCAGGCAGGTGAGTGGTTAGGAGCCAGCAGTCCCGATTGTGCGAAGGATGTCCGACTGCCAGTTGGCCTGATCCAGCAGTCGGACATCTCCTGAGGTGTCCCAGATTGGAGAGGGTGCAGGCTGGGCTGAGGGAGCCCCCGCCCCGTGCACGAATTTTGTGCACTAGGCCTCTAGTCTATACATATAAAAGGCTAATATGCAAAGTGTACCCTCGGGTGTTTGATGGACCAGGAGTTTGCTTGTGATGATGTGAGCTGACCACAAGGGGGCGGTGCAGAATGAAGGAAGGCCCCGTCCAGAAGTTGGTAGCCAGGGAAGGAGGCCCTGGCAGGCAGCCAGCAGCTGCTAAGGACCCTACCCATGTACGAATTTCGTGCACTGCGTCTCTAGTGCTGCTTAAAAAAGAAGAAACTTTTACCATTTGCAACAGCATGGATGGAACTGAAGAGCATTATGCTAAGTAAAATAAGCCAGTCAGAGAAAGATAAATATCACATGATCTCCCTCATATGTGGTATTTAATGAACAACATAAAATGATGAACAAACATAGAATCAGAGACAGGTAATTCTGAACAGACCTTCCAACCTCAGAGAGAAAGTTGGGGGTTAGAGATCAACCAAAGGACTGGTATGCATGCATATTAGCATAACCAATGGACACAGACACTGGGGCATTGGGGTCTTGTTGAGAGTCATATGATAACATGCTCAAAGTCACTAATAATGACTGAGATGGGTTGGGGGGGTATCAATTGGGGAAAAAGGAGACATATGTAATATTTTAAACAATAAAAAAGCACTTGGTGATGGTTAGGGCACAAAGTAATAATCTATATATATAAAAAGCTAGCAAGCCCTAACTGGTTTGGCTCAGAGGATTGAGCATTGGCCTGTGGACTGAAGGGTCCCAGGATTGATTCCGGTGTAGGGCATGTACCTTGGTTGCAGGCACATCCCCAGTAGGGGGTGTGCAGGAGACAGCTTATCGATGTTTCTCTATCATCGATGTTTCTAACTCTCTATCCCTCTCCCTTCCTCTCTATAAAAAATCAATAAAATATATATTTTTAAAAAGCCAGTGACCTTAACAGCCATAACAACAATAACGACTGGACACTATGACACCCACTGTGGCCAGTGAAATGGTTTGATAAGGGGTTGGGGCTAGCCAGCCATCCTTGTGGCCCCTCCCCTCTGCTGGTCTGCCCCTGATCGAACTCTCCCACCCTGATCAAGAGCAGGCCGCTGGCCAAACGCCCCCTCCCTTTCCCCTGGCCAGCCCCACCCCCAATCAGCCCACCCTCCAAGATAGACCTATGCCCCTCACCAAGCCGGCCCGCCCCTGATTGCACCCCCACACACCAATAAGGGATGGGGCTGAGGGGCCAACCTTCTGCAGCCCCTCCCCCTAGTTGTCCCACCCCTGATCACACTCCCCACCCTAATAGGGGGCAGCCCCTCTCCCTGGCGTGCCACAACCCCAATGGGCCCCCACCACCCGGATTGACCTGCAGCACCTCGCCCCAGCCAAGCCCACCCTGATCGCCCACCAACTTCCTGCAGCCCCTCCCCCACCAAACCTCACCCAAGATCGGCCCCCCCACCCCATCAAGGGCATGGCTGGCCAGCCAACCACCAATGGCCTCTCGCCCATTCTGCTTGCCCCCAATCAGCCCCCAACACGAATTGGGGGTGGGGATTCCCGGCCAATTGCCCATGGCCCCTTCCCCCAGCCTGCTGGGCCCTGATCAGCCCCAATTGGGGCTGGCTGGCTGGCCAACATCCCACAATCTCCTTCTCCAGACAGGCCCAGCCCCAATTCCCCAACTGGGGCCAGGCTGGCTATAACCCACCCATGCATGAATTCATGCACTGGGCTTCTAGTACTTAAATAATGGTAGCAATGATGATAATGTGTTCTACCATATACAAGTAAAACCCATACACATATGCACACCCCTCAAAAAGATTTCTCCAAGTTGTGGTTTTGAGTTGTGTGTTTTTTAGTTCTAATGTTTAAAGATTTTTTTTCAATTACAGTGTACATTCAACATTTTTTTGTACTAGTGCACATATTTGTGAACATGGAAAGGAAATTAATTAGAAGAAAGATTCATGTGGTAATTACATTACTGCAAAACAGTACATGTCAAAAGAGTATATATATCTATCCTATCTAATAATAGACAAACATGGTAATGAACTGTACCTCCGACACGCTTCCCATTGGCTAATCAGGGCAATATGCAAATTAACTGCCAACCAAGATGGCGGACGGCAGCCATGCAGCTGAAGCGAACAGGAGGCTTGCTTGCTCCAGGGACGGAGGAAGCCGAGGTTCCCCGCATGCCGCTGCTGGCCTCTGAGCTGCACTTTAAGAAACAATGTTGCAATTATAGAAGCTAAACAAACCCCAGAAACCTGCTTTCAGGCAGCCGGGCCTCAGAGCTGGAGTTGCAACAGTGTTTCAATTATAGAAGCAAAACAAACCCAGATACCTGGTTTCAGCAGCCAAGGTCTCAGAGCTGGAGCCGAGCCTCAGAGCTAAAGCCGGCTCTCAGCTCCAGTGACAGCCATAGAATGTAAATAAATACCAGAATAAAAAGAAAAAAAGAAAAAAAGGAGAAGTTGGGAGCTTCAGTCACCCGCCAGCCTGAAAACGGCCCTCAGCCCCTCACCCAGACTGGCCAGGCACAACAGTGGAGACCCCTACCCTGAAGGGGGTGTGACCAGCTGCAAACAGCCATCAGCCTGTCATCCAGGATGGCCAGGCACCTAAGCGGGACCCCCACCCTGATCAGGGACACCCTTCAGAGCAAACCAGCTTGCCCACACCGGTACACCAGGCCTCTATCCTATATAGTAACAGGGTAATATGCAAACTGACCCTAACAGCAGAAGGACTGTGAATGACTGGTCACTATGACACACACTGATCACCAGGGGACAGACGCTCAATGCAGGAGCTGCCCTCTTGTGGTCAGGACGCTCTCACATGGGAGGAGATCTGCTCAGCCACAAGTCAGGCTGATGGCTGCCAGTACAGCGGTGGTGGTGGGAGCCTCTTCTGCCTCCTCAGCAGCACTAAGGATGTCCGAGTGCAGTTTAGGCCTGCTCCCCCTGGCAAGTGGACATCCCCCGAGGCCTGCCGGGATGCCAGAGGAATGTCTGATTGCCATCTTAGTCCCAATCCCCGGGGGAGCGGGCCTAAGCCAGCAGGTGGTTATCCCCTGAGGGGTCCCAGACTGCGAGAGGGCACAGGCCAGGCTGAGGGACACCCTTCTCCCCTGAGTGCACAAATTTTTTTGCACTGGGCCTCTAGTCCTATCTAATAATAGACAAACATGGTAATGAACCGTACCTCTGACACGCTTTGCATTGACTAATCAGGGCGATATGCAAATTAACTGCCAACCAAGATGGCGGACGGCAGTCACGCAGCTGAAGCGAACAGGAGGCTTGCTTGCTCCAGTGATGGAAGAAGCCAAGGTTACCCGCATGCAGCTGCCGGCCCCTGAGCTGCACTCTAAGAAACAATGTTGTAATTATAGAAGCTAAACAAACCCCAGAAACCTGCTTTCAGCCATCAGAGCTGGAGTTGCAACAGTGTTTCAATTATAGAAGCCAAACAAACCCAGATACCTGCTTTCAGCTGCCGAGGTCTCAGAGCTGAAGCCGAGCCTCAGAACTAATGCCAGCTCTCAGCTCCAGTGACAGCTATAGAAGGTAAATAAATCCCAGAATAAAAAAAAAAGAAAGAAAGAAGAGGTTGGGAGCTTCAGTCACCCGCCAGCCTGAAAACGGCCCTCAGCCCCTCACCCAGACTGGCCAGGCACCCCAGTGGAGACCCCCACCCTGAAGGGGGTGTGACCAGCTGCAAACAGCAATCATCCCCTCATCCAGGCTGGCCAGGCACCCAAGCGAGACCCCCACCCTGATCCAGGACACTCTGCAGGGCAAACCAGCCGGCCCCCACCCGTGCACCAGGCACCTGTCCTAGATAGTAAAAGGGTAATAGGCAAACTGACCCTAACAGCAGAAAGACTGGGAATGACTGGTCACTATGACACACACTGACCACCAGGGGGCAGACACTGAATGCATAAGCTGCCCTCTGGTGGTCAGGGTGCTCTCACATGGGAGAAGCCGGGCTGATGGCTGCCAGTAGAGCGGTGGTGGTGGGAGCCTCTTCTGCCTCCTCAGCAGCACTAAGGATGTCCGAGTGCAGTTTAGGCCTGCTCCCCCTGGCAAGTGGACATCCCCCGAGGGCTGCCAGGATGCCAGAGGAATGTCTGATTTCCATCTTAGGCCCAATCCCCGGGGGAGCGGGCCTAAGCCAGCAGGTGGTCATCCCCTGAGGGGTCCCAGACAGTGAGAGGACACAGTCCGGACTGAGGGAACCTGCCTCCCCCCTGAGTGCACACATTTTTGTGCACCAGGCCTCTAGTATATATATAAAAGGCTAATATTAAAAGTGTCTCCTTGGGAGTTCGACTGAGAGACTGGGAGTTTGATTGCTCACTATGATGTGCACTGACCACCAGGGGGTGGTGTGGAATGAAGGAAGGCCCAGGTTGGCAGCTGGAACAAAGGCCCCGGCCAGCAGCCCTAAGGCCCTGATTGGCCCTCATTGCCAGCCAAGCCTAGGGACCCGGCCTGTGTACGAATTTCACCAGTGAGAGCTTTATATTTATCCCACATACATGAGCCAATGCCAACGTATATTTTTAAATTTCCAGTGTGCGTCATATGTGCCAGCTGGTCAGTCAGATGGTCAGATGGATGGACGGTTGGTCACTTAGCCTCTTATATATACCAACTAGAGGCCCGGTGCACAGATTTGTGCACCAGTAGGGTCTCTCGGCCTGGCCTGCAGGGATCAGGCCAAAACTTGCTCTCCAACATTCCCGGAGAGGTCACGGAGGGGTCCTGGATTGCAAGAGGGTGGTTCTCCAGTGACACACCCTGGAATTGGGCCTCCTCCTCTTTGGTTCCAGATGTGTCACCCAAGAACCGCAGCTGCCAAGTCACCCTAGCTCAGCAGCTCCTGCATTGAGTGTCTTCCCCCTGGTAGACAGTGCACGTCATAGCTGGTCAGAGAGTCGCTTAGGCTTTTATATATATAGACTAGAGGCCCGGTGCACAAAAATTTGTGCACTTGGGGGGGGGGGTCCCTCAGCCCAGCCTGTGCTCTCTCACAGTCTGGGACCCCTCGGGAGATAACGACCTGCTGGCTTAGGCCTGCTCCCAGGTGGCAGAGAGCAGGGCCAATCCCTAGGTGCAGCCCCTGGTTGGGTTCAGAGCCGGGCTGATTGGGGAGTTGGTGCACCACCGCCATCATGCACATAGCAGGGTGGATCGGGAGGTTGCGATGCCACCCTCAGTCACGCTCAGGGTAGGGCCGATTGGGGGGTTGGGGCACCACCCCCTGTAACACTCAAGGCAGGGTTGATGGGGAGGTTGTGGCGCCACCCTCTGTCACGCACAGAGCAGGGCCAATCAGGCAGTTGGGGCGCTGCCCCCTGTCACGCACAGAGCAGGTCCCATAAGGGGGTTGGGGAGCTCCCCCCTGTCACTCACAGAGTAGGGCCGATAGGAGAGTTGGGGCACCGCCCCCTGTCACACACAGACCAGTGCGGATCAGGGGGTTGGGGTGCTGCACTCAGTCACACTCAGGGCAGGGACGATGGGGAGGTTATGGCTCTACCCAGTCACACACAGAGCAGGGCCCATGAGGGGGGGTGGTTAGGGCGCCGCACCCTGTCACACACAGAGCAGGGCCGATCAGGGGGTTGGGGCGCTGCACCCTGTCACACACAGAGCCGCAGGGTGATCAGGAGGTTGGAGAGCTCCCCCCTATCAGGCACAGAGCAGGGCTGATCAGGGGGTTGGGGCGCATTCCCCTGTCACGAACAGAGCAGGGCAGATAGGGAGGTTGTGGGCCCGCCCCCTGTCACACACAGAGCCGCAAGGCGATCAGGGGGTTTGGGCGCTGCCCCCTGTCACACTGATCCCGGTGTCGGGAGGCCTCGTGGCTCCACTGATCCCGGTGCTGGGAGGCATATTACCCTTTTACTATATAGGATAGAGTCCTGGTGCACGGGTGGGGGCTGGCTGGTTTGCCCTGAAGGGTGTCCTGGATCAGGGTGGGGGTCCCCACTGGGGTGCCTGGCCAGCCTGGGTGAGGAGATGATGGCTGTTTGCAGCTGGTCACACCCCCTTCAGGGTGGGGGTCCCCACTGGGGTGCCTGGCCATTCTGGGTGAGGGGCTGAGGGCTGTTTTCAGGCTGGCGGGTGACTGAAGCTCCCAACTGCTCCTTTTTTTCTTTTCTTTTCTTTTTTTTTATTCTGGGCCAGCTTTAGCTCTGAAGCTTGGCTCCAGGTCTTAGGCCTCCGCTGCTGAAAGCAGGTTTTTGGCCTTTGTTTACCTTCTGTATTTGAAACAATGTTGCGATCCTGCTGGCTGAAGCCCTGGCCGACTAAAACAGGTTTCTGGGGTTTTGTTTAGCTTCTATATTTGTAACATAGTTGCTCAGAGTTGCAGCTCAGAGGCTGGCAGCGGCAGGCAGGGAACATTGGAGTCCTCTGTCACTGAAGCAAGCAAGCCTCATGTTCGCTTTAAGCTGCCTGGCTGCCAGCCACCATCTTGGCTGGCAGTTAATTTGCATATCGCCCTGATTAGCCAATGGGAAGGGTAGTGTATGTATGGCTAATTACCATTTTCTCTTATATTAGATAGGATTAGTTTCATGTGTACAGCACAGTATTCTAATTAGCAATACATTTTTTTATATTATCAGTAAACAAGTTTTAAAATTACCTCTTTCTTTATCCCATAGCAATTAGGAAAAAAAAGACAAAAAAATGTAGTCACTGTACATGAGAGGCTAATAAAGTATATATCCATTTCCCTTTTTTGGATATGACCTAATAGAGCTTTAGTGTCTAGATTGTTCCAGAGATGGCCATTTCATTGGATTTTTACAATTTTGAAATCATGTTAAATATGTGCAAATTTTGCATGCAAGAAATAGACTAAGCTTCCCTAGTTCATTTGGCTCAATGGATAGAGCATTGGCCTGTGGACTTAAGGGCTCTGGATTTGATTCCAGTCAAGGGCACATGCCTGGATTATGGGCTGGATCCCCAGTATGGGGTCATGCAGGAAGCAGCCAATCAATGATTCTCTCTCATCATTGATGCTTCTATCTCTCTCTCCCTCTCCCTTCCTCTCTGAAATCAATAAAAATTTATTTTAAAGGAAAAAAAAAGAAAAATATCATCTTAGCTGAGAATAATGGGCATGAAATAAACATTCAGCAAATTAAAGCCATTTCTATTCAACAATATTTACCATGTTTAAATACAATATAATTTTATCCATCCACAGAATGCTTAAATGTTTGGAATCGTGTTTATGTCTGTAATGACAGATTCTTTTTTGATGCAGTCATTTTCACTTTTGACTTGTATATTTTAAAGTTGTTAAATGCTTGACTGAATCATTAGCAAAACAATTCATGTATCATTAAACTGACTTCTAATATGAGATACTTTTCTTCCTTGTTCAATAGACATGCCTTTTAAGACTTACTGAAATAGCTTTTGTCCTTTGAGGGTTTGTGGAGGAGACCTGATTACTAGCTAATTTTCCTGACTTGAATCTCCCCTTTCCACACTCTCCCTTAAAAAACTCAATCCTAATAACCGTAAATGGATAAAGGACTTAAAGATAAGACAGGAAACCATAAAAAAATTTAGAAGAATCCATAGGCAGAAAAATATCAGACATATGTCGTAGCAATATCTTTACCAATATAGCTCCTAGGGCAATGGAAAATAAGAAGAAAATAAACAAATGGGACTACATCAAAATAAAAAGCTTCTGCACAGCAAAAGAAACCATCAACAAAACAACAAGAAAGCCCACCACATGGGTGAACATATTTGCCAATGTTATATCTGATAAGGGCCTAATTTCCAAAATTTATAGGGAACTCATACTTCTTCACAAAAGGAAGATAGACAATCCAATCAAAAAATGGGCAAAGGACCTAAATAGACACTTTTTGAAAGAGGGCATACAGAAGGCCAAGAGACTATGAAAACATGCTCCAAATCACTAATCATCCAAAAGATGCAAATCAAAACAACAATGAGGTACCATCTCACACCTGTAAGAATGGCTATCATCAACAAATTGACAAAGGACAAGTGCTGGCTAGGATGGAGAGAAAAAGGAACCCAAGTGCAATTCTGGTGGGAATGCAGACTGGTGTAGCCACTGTGGGGAACAGTATGGAGCTTCCTCAAAAAATTAAAAATGGAACTTCCATTTGACCCAGTGATCTCACTTCTAGGAATATATCCCAAGAAAACAAAAGCACCAATTAGAAAGGATATATGCACCCCTATGTCCATAGCAGCACAATTTACCATAGCTAAGATTTGGAAACCACCTAAGTGCCCATAAGCAGATGAATGGATTAGAAAACTGGTACATCTACACAATGGAATACTACACTGCTGTAAAAAAACAAGAACTCTTACCATTTGCAACCACATGGAAAGCATTATGCTAAGAGAAATAAACCAGTCAGAGAAAAATAAATATCACATGATCTCACTCATTTGTAGAATTTAATGAACAACATAAACTGATGAACAAAAATAGGGCCAGAGACATAGAAGCATCGAACAGACTGTCAAACTTCAGAGGGAAGGCAGGGGAGGATGGGGGTGGAGTGTAAGAGATTAACCAAAGGACTTGTATGCATGCATATACGCATAACCAATATACACAGGCACGAGGGGAGTGAGGGCATGTGCTGGGGGGTGGGGGTGGCCAGGGAGAGATCAATGGGGGAAAAAAGGAGATATATGTAATACTATATGTAATAACTTAAATAAAGAATTTTAAAAATAACTCAACCATGCCCAGCTGGTGTTGCACAGTGGGCTGAAGGGTCGTTCCAGGCACTAAGAGGTCACTGGTTCAAGTCCCTGTCTGGGCACATGCCCTGGTTTCAGACTGAATCCCCAGTAGAGGGTGTGCAGGAGGCAGATAATCGATGTTTCTGTTTCACCAATGTTTCTGTCTCTCTTCCTCTCTCTCTCTCTCTCTCTCTCTCTCTCTCTCTCTCTCTCTCAAAAAAAAAATACATATTTAAAAAAAGAAACTCAACCCCCAATGGTTTGCTGAATGAATGTCCAAACACACTGAAGAATGCATATTGTACTGGCAAAGGAAACAAACCACAGACCATCTCCCTTTGACTGAAAGACAAACAGGGGGGAAAGGGGAAAGATAAATGGATGGAGGTAGAGAATGAGAAATCCTGGGAACCTGTAGGCCTTAGTCAAAAGAGAATCCTGCCATCTGCTTCCACATTTCTACTATCCCCAGGTTGGCAAAGGTTGTTATCTCTCTCACACACAACTTTCCATCCATAAATAGGCATGTTCTATAATTCCAGAGGTTTGCAGCTAAGGAGGCCTCCAAAGTCATTGTGTTCATAGAGCAGGCTGAGGCAGCAGGGCTGCTGCAGTGCAAGGACCATGCCTGGCTTGAGCTGAAACAGTTCACTTTTGTCTGGAGAGCAGGGTCTTGCCCTACCTGACCCACCCCCCCACCCCCCCGCCCCCCGCCCCGCAAGACTGAGGAAAACTGGGGAAGCTGTGGGCTGCTGGTGCAGGCCCTGGGGGCTGCCTTCACTGGAGGAGGAGAAGCCTGGCCTGCACATGGCCTCTTCTCACCCTTGACAGCCCCACACAGACCTTTGAACTTTCTATTTATATAATAGTTTAGTGAGTTTAAGTCTCTTCCTGTATAACTGCCTGTTTGCAAGTTTGCTTCTAATTAGGATACTTGTGAGACATCACATAAAAACTACAAACAATTGATGCAGTCCTTCACAGTGAGAAATCAGCCACTGTCACAATTGCTTAACTACAATTTTCACTAGGCTTCTTAACATTTTGTTTTTTCTATCATGGTGGATTTCTTTTCATTTTTAAGAATTCGCTCCTTTCTCCTTCTCTGCCTTTCTTTCTTTTTAGTAATAAAAGGAAGATAAACATCCCCACAAAAAACTTGACTTGTCTCAAAGCAATACCTTATCAATATGGGGGGGGGGGGCTGCTTACAGGACTGAAAGCTATACAATTTGTAGGCCCTCTAATTTTGATTCCCCCTCCCAGTTAAAAGGGGATTAATGACATCCCAATTGCTGGCAAACAGGTCTAAATCTAGCCACATGATCTCCAGCCATCTCAACAATTAATTTATTGGTTTACCACAAGGAAGTCTATGGAATGATTTAAAGGATAAAATTATGTCTTTTCTTTATCTTGTTTTCTTTTTTTAAGAGCAAGTTCTGTCTTTGGTGAGCACAGACAGACATCTGCACCTTCCTCTTCTTTCACAGAATGGTTCATATTAAATTCAGACACAGGTGAACATTGCTCATTCATCCAGGAATCTTAAGGAACTTGAGCTTTGGCCCTTTAATCGAGACCAGAGCATGGCCCATTAAGATATTCTTGCAGTTTGTGAAATCCAGCACTATGTTCTGTTAGGCATTGAGTACTCCCAGACAGGACACATATGCATAATGCAGTGTCATTCATGTCCCATTCTTTTCATTTGCATTCATTCTGACAAATGTATCTGTTTATAAATGGGCATGCACTTTTTGTTTACTATAATGAAGTCATTACAAATAACACATATGCCTGTGCATGTAAAAATCTTCCTTCATTAATTCTAGGAAATTAAACTGGTTTTAGCTGATCTGATCCACTTACTGTCAGACATCTAGGGTTGCAGTAGAGATAGCTCTGAGCTTCTGTTCCACAAGTGAATATTGAGAAAAGGTCCAATGTAAATGAGACCCTTAACTTGGCTGGTACCTTTTTCCTCCTTGGGCCTCCTGGGGAGTTGGGAGTGACTGGATGCCACACATTATGCTGTATCAAGCACTCTAAGCAGCTATTTACTCCCCAGGAGAGGAAGTAAACATATAATGAACACATAATTGGCATGCTCTGGATGTCCAAAGTGAGTTCAGAAAGGTACAGATTTTCATTCTAGGCAATAGCAAGATTTTTACTTCATCCACTATTGTCACAATTATGGTTCTTTTCTCAGTTGGGGTGTACAAAACACAGAAACATGACTGCATTACACATGTTTACAAACACATATGCATAAAGAAGACTGAACCTCACAAGCAAACAGTAAGAAGGAGAAATTTTCCTGGAATATGTGCACAGAGGGCAAAGGCTGGCTTCTTTAGACAGATGTGTCATACTAATTCATCACATTTCACACAATATCCACGGAGTGTCCAAGTCTACATGTTTCTTAATTAATGTGGCATAGTTAGGGGACTGGAGAAAAAAAGATTTCACATTTTTTTAAATGTAAGAAAAGATAGTCTCCAAAAGGGGGGGAGGTGTATCTTTCTGAAAAAACAAATCAAATCTAAAAGAGCCTATCCCCTTTAAATATGCAACTGCACGTGCTTAAGATTAAATTGAAATTAAAATAATACAAAAATAATCAGGTTTTTAAAAAATGAATACCTTGTAAATGTTTAACATTTTAACTATACCCACAAAACCAATTATAACAATGTCTGTTAAATTAATGATGCTACCCACACCATCTATTAGGCAAATTGTATGCAAATACTAATGCTGTGGTTATCAGTTGTCTGCAAAATAAATTAGTGAAGCAGAGTAAAGGCTGTGTGCAGGAGCATGATATTTAATTAAGCAGTAATTTTATTGTGATCTTTACTTTTAAATAACAGCCTGGTTATTAAAAAATGTAGCATAATGTTTTTCTGCAGAGCTGATAAAACCCTGCGTGCTATCAAAAATGTGTTACAAATTAATACTGATACAGCATAATGCGTGGCTTCAAGGATTTACCCGAAATTTCTGCAAAATAAAATGTATTTAAGTTCTGATTATCTTGGGTTTGCAAGTAACAAAGTCACGATTGGCATAGTGAAGCTATTGACTAAGCACATGCCCCTTTTCTACAGAAGGAAATTGCCTAAAATATCACATCAGCAAGGGAAATCCTTGTAAAAATACAAGCATTCATAGCCAACCGCGGCTAGTAGTTTAACATTGCAAAAAATTTTACACTATGGTCGATACTATAGATTATTCTAACTACATTTTTAAAGGCAATAGCCAAAAGTGCAATTAAAAGTTGCTGCTGCCGCGCCCTCCCCCCATCTAATTCCATAGGCTGGCGGGGGGGGGGGGTGGATTTATACGTTAAAATGTGACAAATTAAAAATGTTTGTGGCAGAAGGTGAAGTTTGTTGTTTTGTTTCTTTATAAAAGTTAATAGATATGTTTATCGCTATTTAGGCACACACGCGCACATCATGCAGAGAGGAACAACTTTCCGCTTCCCAGTCAGCTTTGCGCTATCCTTCAAAAATCTCTCAGAGACAAGTTTAAGTTATGTGGGGAAGAGCTAACTAAATCTTTGAATCTGAGATGGGTGCCCATTACACAAACCTGAAGCTTCCTCCCAGTGGGGGGACGAACCGGGGTCCAGCAAGTAATAAAATGTGCACTGACATCGGAGCGCACGACTTCTGTGGGCCAACTTCAAAAACCCTTAGTCTTAAAAGCAAAACGCCAAAGTCAGCCGCGACCTGGGGCCCCCCCGCGCTGCGGCCCCAGAAGCCGCCGCTTGGCGCCGGGAGTATGAGGAACTTGGGTTGAGCGGGTAGAAGGGAAGGTGTGCTTGCCCTGCTGCGCGGGGACGAAGGTGGCGTGGGCGGTGGCCGCTGAGGAAGCAGAGGGCGGCTGGTGGCACCTTGCCCCTTGCTTGTTCCCCATGGCCGGCTGCCTACGTTGGGCACCTGGAAAGTTGAGGCATTTCAGGTGGGCAGCATCCTGTGCGCTGGGAGGCCGGCCTGGCCAACCGTTCCAGGATGAAAACCCCGGCGCAGGTCCTGAGACTCAGCCCCCGGGCGGTACTGGATCCGATTTGGGCCAAATGCAACTCGTAGGACTTGGAACCCCAACGGACGCTTTCGGGACCCGCATTCCTCAGTCTATCCGCACCTCCTTGGACCCTGGCACTCAACCTAGGAGTCTAGGCGCCCGGGGCCAGAGGTGGCCAAGAGCAAGTGGGAGTGCTTCCCAGGCGCCCCCACCACAGCCCCGACTCCTCTTAACAAAGGGGAAAAGCCCAGCCCCAGCCCGGGGACCTGCGTAGCAAAGGAGAAGGCAAAAAAGCAACACCTACCACTGCTGCTCCAAGTCCCAGTCCCTGAAAAAGTCGAATAGATCCATAGCGGCCAGGCGGAAGCGGCGGGCGGGCGTCCGTCTCAGCTCGCGGCGGGCAGGCGCAGCTCTCCGCTCGGCTGACTCGCTGCTCTCGGCGGCCCGGCTCTCTAGCCCTCCCGCCCGTTTAAAAGTGCTGGGGCCGCATAGGCGGCGGCGGCGACGCCAGCGTGCACCGGACCTGCGGGGTCCTGCGCTCCGGAGCGGTGGAGGCGGTAGCACGGGTTGGGCAAGTGCCTGGACGTTCACTCGGATCCTCTTGGTCCGCTGCTGCCCGAGCGTCCAGCACCCGGACACTGCAGTGGCAGCCGCTGCGGGCTTGGACAGGCAGAGCCGCCCGCCTGGCAGACTGCGTGCCGGCGGCAGCGGTGGCGGCGGCAGCAGCAGCGGGGCCAGATGGGGCAGTGGCAGTGGCAGTGGCAGCGGCGCGGCGCGGCGCGGTGTGGCAGCCCGCGGTGTGGCAGCCGGGGCGGCGGCGCGGCGGTAGCAGCAGCTGAGGCTGCACAGGCGGCGGCGGCAGCAGCGGCTGTGGCAGCATCACACACTTACACACTCACAGGGGGCGGAGCCTGGACAGCCCAAAGCCTCGACAAGGAGTCAGCATGTTATCATCCCTGGATCTGGCAAGGGTACGCCCCGCCCCGCCCGCATAGCCTGGGATCCCCTCTGTCAAAATCAGCTGGTGGGAGCGGCCACAGAGTGAACCCATCCGAAGGGCAGTTGCAGGGATGTGGGAGGAGGCTGGCATGGTGAGGACGCAGGCTTCTGAAAGGGGTCCCCCTCTTTGAACCCCCGCCCACTCCTACCACTTGAAGTTAGTATTTGGAACCCGAAATAACACACCAACTGCTCTGGTGCCAGGTGCGCAGTTCCTTCCCTAGGGACTCTCCACAGGCCCCCAGAACCAGAGCAAACTTTGGCGGCCCAAGCATCAGCATCCCTCGGGTCCATAGCACAGAGCAATAGGGGCCAGGAAGGAGATGGCAGTCATCTTCATTTTCCATGCTTAGCCACTTGTCTGCACCCAGGCCAGCTTGGCCTGCAGCATTGCTGTGCCAGGCTGCGGGGCGCTGAGTGCACCCAATTTTTCCGCAAGCTGTGGGCCCAGAATTCGGTGGGCTGCAAGGGTAGACAGGAATTACTGCCCTCGTGTATTCTTTCGATTCGATATTAAAACTCAGGGAAACTGGGTTATACTATATAACCTTCTCCATACCTTCCACCATCTGCCTTGGGCAAAGGACTTCTGCATTTTCCTCTTATAGGGAATTGCAAAAGAACTGGGTATGTGCTCACTATCCCGCCCACTGGCTGCCAGTATCCTTTCTGGTCAGAGAATCTTGTCTCTTTCCCTATGCAGTTGCCTTCCTACCATCAGCTTTCTCTGGTGGTCCAGGACCTGGTGGATTCCATTAGCCATTGACCTTCAGAAAAGGCTTTCTGGCGTCCTGTGGGAGAAGAAGTGGGACTGATTCTGGCATTTCAGGAGCAGGGGTACTCTGGAGACCTAGAACTTTCATGTGCCTTATTCATGTTGTTATACAGAAGGACTATTATTGGTGAATTATTGAAATAGTAAGGCTAGGACTCTCTTAGGAAGAGCAGTAGACTAAACATTAACAGAACAGATTGCCAATTCTGTGTGACTGTGAGCAACTCTCTTCTCTGGGGCTCATTTTCCCCATCCCTAAAAAGAGAGACTTGATCTAGCCTCCATCTGGCTCTTACTGCTATGGCATTCATTCATTTCTATTTGAATATACTTCTCTAATATTATCTCATATTCAAAACCATCCAAATAGCTTTTCTTTATTTTTCCCTCAGAAGAAACTGAGAATGAGGTATTAATTTGCACAAGATCTGACATTTCTCCTAAAGCAGCCTGATTTGAAACCTAGAATCTGGAGAAGCCTGTTTAGGGCGGAACCCAGAAGAATGAGAGTTGGAAGACTGCTGAATCTGAGCTTGAAGGTTCCTAGGGGTTGGTCTTTTTCACATTCTTTATACTGGAAGAAAGTACACCACTAACATACAGAAAGAAGGCACTAAGATACTGCAACTCTAGCATCTAGTGAGGCTTTCTTACATGTGTACTTGTTTTGCATAGGACCGAGTTCTTAATAGATACTAGCTGACTGCAAATCTCCAATGGGCAGCCAGCCAACGGAAGACATTTCAAATTGCCTTGTCAATTTGACTGCTTGTAACTCCTCTGGTCAAAGACTCTGAGGCTAAAAACCTATTGGCAAAAATTGGTGCTGGGGATTTTTGAATTATCTCTATGCCTTGTTTATTGAGGAATTCCAGTCTTCAGCCCTAGACTGTGAGCCTATGAAATGGCATAGACTGCCCTGCTCAGATCCTGTGGCCCCCAACCTTTATGCCCTCAGTAAATGATCCTCAAATTGGATTTGATTGCTAATAATGATTGTTGTCAGGGCAAGTGTTTGGTCTGCTTGAAAATCCTTAGAGGAAAATCAGAACATCTGCAATTAACATTTAAATGATGATTATGGTAACTTTGTATCTGGTTCACTTTTCTCACCAGATTATATTGATTGAGGAAAGACAGAAACATATGTGCTAGATAAATAGTAAATTTCCCATAGAAATAAAGCTGCTCCTTTAAGAGTTCCAGACCCACATCACCCCACTGGTGTACTTACTTCCCAATCAGCAGGAGGACCAAGCAGAAACAGAAGGAGCCAGCAAGAGGCAGCACTCTGAACAGAAGTGCCTGCGGGAAGGAGAGAAGAGACAAGTAGTGCTGGCTGTTGCTTCAAAAGAGGGGCAGGGGCTTTCCCTTCTTGAGATGAAAACCAAGCAGGAAGGTTGGATTGGGTGCAAGGAGCTCAGACTCCCAGCCACCTCATGGAACAAGGATAAAGCTGAGAGAGGCAGCACTAAAGCGGCCAGACTATCCCTGAGGCCAGCCAATCAGCCAGCCCAGGCCAAGCACATGCTCACTGTCTGAGCATCAGCTTCTGGGCAGCTTCTCCCTTCCTCCTTCTTCTGTCCGTCCCTGGCTCTGATGGGGTCAGGAGCCTTAGAACTCAGCCCTTTAGTGAACCTTCAGCTAGGCATCCATACCATGCTTTTTCCATTAGGATGGCAGGAGGGAAGAGAGAGCAGGTTGTAGGGAGGGCAGTAGCAAGAGGAACTAAAATGGCTATCTGGAGTCAGGGCTGACTGCTCTTGTCACACTGGCATCTCAGTCATCTAGTCTCTTGAGGTCAAGTTGGTTCCATTCCACTCCCTGGGCTCCCTGGGGTATCTTAGCTAAGGTAGAGGACTCCTCTGGGAGAGTCTGTTGTCCTGGTTTTGCCTGGTAAGCCCCGCTCTGACCTAGCAACACAATTTCTAGTTCAACCCAATAAGTCAGAAGTTTCAACATTCTTCCGGTTGGCCCTACTCTGTCTGCTGACTTCTCCCATTCTTTCTGACCAGGCCAACCTCCACAGCTTGCCAGTCTTTGCTGTTCAAAAACCCCAACTCAAAGAAACCTACTGGAAGGACCATTGGGACAAGAGAAAGCCATCCTTTCAGACAGGACAGAATCAAAACTGACTCCATGACCTGATGTCTTGAGGTGAAACAAGAAATCATTTTTTCAAAGAAACGATTGTATAGGAATGCTGATTGTCAGACTTTCTAAAGTGAGATTTTTTACTTGAATTACTTTTAAATTAGTTTAATTTGGAGTCTCCAGGTACTAATCTTCACTTCAAAGAACTTGAAATCTTTCATTCTTACAGTTGTAGGAAAGGCACTGTCATAAAGGTTCTAGTAGATAGTTTTGCAAAATTAAGATTAATTTAAGAAATTTTACTGTGAATGTCAGTTCCAGGAAATGAACAAATTGACAGTGTGTGATACATGTGTCATCTTGTCACACACCTCAGATTTCCAGTTAAATTATGAAGCATTTGGTTCTGACCTAGTGTGCAGTCAGGCTGAGTGACTTTCTAGGAGGAATTTGTGGAATTTGTGATCAAAGTTACAGCTCATCTGACGATGCCTGCTTGAAAGAATCCATGAGCTCCCTTGGGAACACCAACTTTCATTACAGTAGCAGAGAAGTCTGGTGTGTTGTGAGTTTGGAATGGAGCATCATGACTATCTGACCTTGGGGCAGTTTCCACATTGCACTGCAATTTCCAGAATGATCCTTACTGGAGAAGCATTTTCATTTTTGCTAAATGCAGAATGTCTGTACTTAACTTGTCCTGTATCAGTACTCAGAAATTGTAAGCCTCATAAGGGTAGGGCCCAGATTTGGGTCATCAAAGCCTAGTACAACATCTGACATATAGTGGGCCCCTTCAGAGTCTATCCAACCAGTCTGTATGAAGGTGGAAATCACAAGAGTTGGTTTCAAGGCAGATCTGGGTCAGGACAATTCCCTGAAATTAGGATTAGCCTCGTGAATAAACGTATGTAATTTTTTTCACAACTCCTGGTTCTGCCACTTTGTACTTTGGATCTCAATCATGTGTCATAATTAAAAGTCCCTATTATTGGGTTTTCTGATTACTATAGTAAATGAACCTGTTTCAGAGATTTTCCAAAGTCCCTGGCCCTAGGTTCCTATTGAGTCCTAAATATCAAACACTGTATAACCTTATGTCTGCTATCAGCTTAATGAGGTTTAGAGTACTTGAAGGTGTTGCTATTCTGATTTCAAATGGAGCAATCCTGTATTTAACAGAACAATTAAAAGAGATAGCATTCATTGAGACTTTATTACATAGCTGACACTGTGCTAAGCATTTTACAAGCATTATTTTATTTATTCCTCACCATAATTCTCTGAGGTAGGTACTAGTATTATAATTATTTTGCTAGAGGAAACTGAGGCTCACAGAAGCTGAATATTTGTCCAGATTCAAAGAGCTCATTAGTGCCTTAGGTAGGCTTTGCACCCAAGTTTGTTAGCTACCAAATCCCATGTACTAATTAACACTGCCCCACAGCCTCTATTCTGCATTCACAAAAGGTTTCGCCTCACTGTAGCCCAGGAAGGTGAGCAAAAAAGGGACCTCTATCAGCATTTGAAAGTTGAAGAAACAGGTTAAGTGACTTGCCAAAATCACAAGGTGACATAGCTAAGGAACTGAGTCTGGAACATAGTCATCTAGACAAGGTACCAAGTCAGTGCTTGTTCCACTTACCACATTGTTGTTTATGGTCTCAAGGCCACTCCTGTGAACTATAACCCCCTGGGAGTTTAGGACTTCAGTGCCATCAGTTAACTGTTGGATTAAAAAAACATTCTTGTGGTGCAATTTTCCTGATCTCAACTGTGGCTGAATTTGGGGAAGGCAGCTGGCTGAGCCATGCCCTCATATTAAAGAAAGTCAGTCAGATAGGCAACAGGAAACAAGATGGTGGGGCAATTCTTGCTTCATTATATAAGGAGACTTAGATAGGTCTTTTTCCTGGAGATTAGAAATCTAGGGCTAAGATAACTCTGTAGTCAACTGTGGGGGAATGCATAGTGGTGGGCTATGAGTTGATGGAGAATTCTCTTCTGCTTAAGACTGTGCTGCTGTGGAACCGTGAATCCATGCCTTTCCCTACTAACTTCTTAAGGGCTCTATTTCCTTGTCTATAAATTGGGATAGAACACTCAAGCTCTGACATTCTGTGATTCTGTGATTTGAAGTCCCTATATAAAACTTCCAAGTTCATGGCCAAATGAAAACTGTTACTTTATAATGATGAGGGAGGCAAAGTCACCTCGATTACCCCGATCAATCATCTCCATTCCTGATGTGGTGATTGAGAAATCTACTTCCTGGAGTTCAGAGCCCTGTCCCCCACATGCCTTCATAAACCTATTCAGCAGCATGGCTGCCAGAGCCCCAGCAGCATGTCTCTCCCCAGAGCCCACCCCTCAGGGCTGAAGGGTTGGATTTCAGAGGGAAGTCAAGCATTTTCCCAGTAGCTAGATAGGGAATCTAATGTATATGAAAGTGCTTTGTAAATAATAAAAAGTCCCATATAAATGCATGCTCTTATCATCCTCAGGCTGGTGTCTCAGAGGATTTTCCATCAGGTGAATCAGCAGTGCTAAGTGCACTAGTTGTGTTTTCAGGGTTTTCCTTAGTTTTTGTTTTTAGTTTTAATGTTTGTTTGGCAAACAGGTACACATGCCATTAAGTTCCACAGCCTGGTTAATAAGCTTAAACATTTTGATGCTGTTAAAATAATATTAAAAAGTATAAACTTTTATTTACTTGGTAATATTTTTGGAGGGGTTTAGATCATTGATTTTCATATTGAAACATTTAAGAGTATTAAATCAGTATCTTCATTTAAAGATTCCTGGTTCTTAGTATCATGTGAAACCTTTCTTTTTCTAAGTTCCTAACAATCAAATCATTAGTAATGGTGTTAAAATAAATGACTTCCTAAAGTAAACTTTTAACTTCTTGTGTCTTTTTATTTTCAGGAAGTCCAATGCATTGTTAATCTTCTCTTCCTTTGAATTATTCCCTGCCCCAGCTTTATTGAAGTGTAATTGACAAATAAAAAGTGCATATATTTAAGTTGTACAAAGTGATGGTTTGATATTTGTATATATCATGAACTGATTACCACAATAAGCTAATTAACACATCCATCAGCTCACATAGTTACTCTTCTTCGTGTGTGCTAAAAAAAAACTTTAAGATCTACTCTCTTAGCAAAGTTCAAGTATTCGATACAATATTATTAACCATTAAATATGTATAATAGATCAATCCCTGTACATTTGCTGCACCTTAGATCCCCAGAACTTATTCATCTTAGAACTGAAAGTTTCAGAGATGGTCATTATAAGTACAATTAGTTCAGTTGTTCCATGGGTTAAGGGAGAGCAGAGGCCTCAGCATTGGTAACTTTTACCTAATCACCTGACCTCCTGGGAATTCTACTCCAGAGAGGACATGCTTCCCTGCCATTCAGGGGTTGTCCCTTCCTCCTTTCACAACAATTGAAGCAAATCAAAATAATGGAGGAGACACTCAGAGTTGGACTAGACTGGAGCAGATTCATGGCTGAGAAGGCTTTCCACCACTTCTCCAATGACTCTGCTTAGGCTCTTTCTTTCTTCCCTAAGCCTACCACCACCTCAATGAATCAGATGACTTTGGATCCACTGCCAATGATAAAATAATCTATATTAATAAAAGCCTAGGTGGCATCAGGACAGGAATGTGAGGGCGGCTTTCTCTCAGAGGTGCTTACAGCAATCATTGCTCCTGCATGGAGGGGAGGTGCTGAACACGGAGACCCGGAGACATCTCCGGTGCAGGGCTGACTGGCAGCCATTGCTGTTTTCTCATCCCTGGTGATTCCCAGAGACGCCACCCCACCCAATTTACAACCTCACCCAAGCTGTGCACATTGGCTTTTGCATATGAATGGCCTGTCCTTTATCCACCTAAAACCTGTCAAACTACAGCTGGGTCAGAGAGCCCCAGAGCTTCCAAAAGAAGGCCCAAGACCCAGCAGCAGCAGCATGCCTTGCTTCACAGCTGGGCCTCGTCTGGGCACTTCCAAACCCCATACAAAAAGGAGGAATCTGCAGATGTCACTGTAGCTCCTGCTGGGTGGCCCCAGGCAGTGGCTGACCTTACATCTCCTTGGAAATCCAAGAGCCAGTATGCCCAGTGGTCAGAGCGAGACCATACCGGATTACAACTCTTCACATCCATAAGAGACATACTCAAGGGGCAGACTCAGTGAGCACCAAAGCCCCACTGAAGCAAGTCCTGCCTCATAAGGGTGTCTCCTGTGCAACAGATCTTCCAGTGTAGACACAGCTGGTCATCACAGCCAATTGTCCTGGAGGTCAATTCCTCCCAGTGATACCAACAACAATCAAGGGTTAACTACAACAAGACTGTGCAAACAGCCGACAAAGGGGTGCACCAAAAGTGTTCACTTCAGGTGACTGGGGAGGCTGAGCCCTGGGCCCTATAGGACACCTACCACACAAGGCCACTCTATCAACTCAAGGAGACTTAGCAGCTACCCAGTACATAGAAACAAACACAGGGAAGCAGCCAAAATGCAGAGACAAAGAAACAAGTCACAAATGAAAGAAATGGATAAAAGCAAAATACTGCATATAGAGTTCAAAACCACAGTTATAAGGTTACTCAAGAATCTTCCAGAAAGCTCTGAGAAACTTAGTGAGACCCTCAAGGATATGAAAAGAACCAATCAGATATTAATCATACACTGACTAAAATAAAGGATAATATACAGAGATCCAACAGCAGACTAAAGGATCCCAAGAATCAAGTCAAAGATTTGAAATACGAAGAAGCATAAAACACCCAACCAGAAAAGCAAAAAGAAAAAAGAATCCAAAAATATGAAGATAGTGTAAGAAGACTCTGGGACAACTTAAAGCATACCAATATCTGAATTATGGGGGTGCCAGAAGAAGAGAGAGAGCAAGATATTGAAAACCTATTTGAAGAAATAATGACAGAAAACTTCCCCTACCTGGTGAAAGAAATAGACTTACAAGTCCAGGAAGCATAGAGAACCCCAAACAAGAGGAATCCAAAGAGGACCACACCAAGGCACATCATAATTAAAATGCCAAGAGCAAAAGACAAAGAGAGAATCTTAAAAGCAGCAAAAGAAAGACACTCAGTTACCTACAAGGGAATACCCATACGACTGTCAGCTGATTTCTCAACAGAAACTATTCAGGCCAGAAAGGAGTGGCAAGAAATATACAAAGTGATGAACAGCAAGAACCTACAACCAAGATTACTCTACCCATCAATGCTATCATTTAGAACTGAAGGTGAGAAAAAGAGCTTCACAGACAAAAAAAAAAAAATGCTAAAGGAGTTCATCACCACCAAACCCGTATTATATGAAATGCTGAAGGGTATTCTCTAAGAAGAGGAAGAAGAAGAAAAAGGTAAAGATAAAAAATTATGAATAACAAAGTGACAACAAATACATGTCTATCAACAAGTGAACCTAAAAATCAAATGAATAAAAAACCTGATGAACAGAACAGACTGGTGAATGCAATAGAATCAGGGGCATGGAAAGTTAGTAGACTGACAATTCTCAGGGGGGAGGTCTTGTGGGGGGTGCGGGAAGAGATTGGACAAAGAGTTTACACCTATGGATGAGGTCAGTGGGGGGTGTCTCCAATTTTCCATCTTTGGCCATTGGGAGCTCTTTTAATTTGGAGTCTGTTTTCCTTTTGCCATGAATTCATCATTTTTGAGCACATCTTTATTTTTACTTACCACAAAATGTTCCAGGCTCATCCTGCATTTTCTTTGCCCCAGCCCTTGAATCAACCATTTCTTCAAGGGTCCCTGATTCCTTTTATGGGAGCAAGGTATTTAGAACTAAGACTTTGATACAATGTGTGCTCATTGCTACTGAGGTGTCATTGCTCCTACATCCTCTCAGAAGGCAGAGCTAAAAAGTGTGTGTGTGTGTGTGTGTGTGTTGTCTTTTCTTGTCTTTTCCCATTATTATATTGGGTTGTTGTTCATCTGTCCCTTAATTTTAAGAATTCTTCATATAATATAAGGATGTAAGTCTTTTATCTAATGTATATGAAACATTTTCTCCCAAATTTCCCATTGTCTTTGACTTTGCTTATAGTGTTCATTACCATGTATTTTTAAATTTTATGTAGTTGAGTTAATCAATCTTTTTTTATTGGCTCTGGATTTTGAGTCATATTTAGAAAGGCATTTTTTACGTCAAGATTAAAAGTAATTCACCCAATATTCTTCCAACAATTGTATGGTTTGTTTGTTTTCTTTGTATGGTTTCATTTTTGACATTTAAATCCCATTCATTTGATATATATATATATATTCCTAATATGTAAATAGACCAAATGGAGGAACAACTGAACAACTGGTTGCTATGATGTGCTCTGACCACCAGGGGGCGCGCACTGAACATGGTGGCAGGCATTGGCAGCAGCAGGATGGTGGAGCAGGTGAGTGGGGGTGCCAGACCAAGGCAGGGAACCAGTCCTTGTCATCTGGGCGAGACTCTGGTGGTTACTGAAATTTCTTTGCTCCTGCACACCAAGGTCCCGCCAGGCGCTTGCACCTGCTGACCCTGCTCACACCCACTGCTGATGCCAGCCCCAATCACTCCGTGCCATCAGTGGGGCCAGTGCCATCAGCGCATGGGAGCAGCAGTGGGAGTGGGGCTGCCAGCAGACAGGGGACCGGCAGCGGGATGGGTCGGGCAGGGGTATGGAGGATGGGCCGAGACCTGCCCCTGTGCCCACTGCAGCCTCACAGCCCACAGTTCCTTTCAAGGTCCACAAATTCGAGCACTGGGCACCTAGTCTCTTATATTTGATGAGGATATAATTGATCTTTTCTTCCAATTGCTTCCCAAAAACTTATGAAAAAGTTCATCTTTATCCCATCTTTACCTCACTGATTTAAGATAAAAAAATTTATTACATATTAACCATTTTCTTCAGTTTTATTTCATGAATGTGTAATTAATTTTGTCAAAGTTTTTTTTTTACCATCTATGGAAATAAGCATATGATTTTTTTCTTGAGATCTAATAATACAGTATATTAATGGCCATCTTATTATTGAAGCAAACCTTCATGCCTGGGATAAATCTCACATGGTCATGGTATGTTATTTTTATACGATAATATTGGATCCTGTTTGCTAATATTTTAGTTAATATTTTCACATTGATAGGCATGGGTGCTGCTGTTCTCTAATTTTGTTTCTTAATATTGCTTTCATATGATTTAGATATCCATGTTATACTTATGTCATAAGTGTTAATTCAGAAATCAGTAACATGACAATATTTAGAAAATACCTAATATTTTGAAGTTAAACAACCCATATTAAACTTCCACCTAACCCATGTCAATGAGGCATTCTCAGAGGATACTAAAAAATATAAAAAAGATGGCGGCATAGGTAAACCCCTATACTCGCCGCTTCCCACAACTACATCAAAATTACAACTAAAATACAGAACAACCATCATCCAGAACCACTGGAAAGCTGGCTGAATGGAAGTCCTACAACTAGAGAAGTAAAGAAGAAAGAACATTGAGAATGGTAGGAGGTGAGGAGGCATGAACCGGATTGGTCCAGCACTCATGTGTGCTACTTTCTTTAATTGGTCCAGCACTCATGTGTGCCAGAAGGGAGTGGCAAGAAATATTCAAAGTGTTGAATAGCAAGGATCTACAACCATGATTACTCTACCCAGCAAAGCTATCATTTAGAATTGAAGTTCAGATAAAGAGCTTCACAGACAAGAAAAATCTAAAGGAGTTCATCACCTCCAAACCAGTATTATATGAAATGTTGAGGGTATTCTTTAAGAAGAGCAAGAGTAGAAGAAGAAGAAAAAAAGATAAAAAATATGAACAATAAAGTGGCAACAAATACATACCTATCAACAATTGAATCTAAAAATTAAAATAAATGAATAAGAAATCTAATCAGCAGAATAAATTGGTGAATAAAGTAGAATAAGAGGCATGGAAATGGAACAAACTGATGATTCTCAGAGGGAATAGGATGAGGGCGGGAAGAGATTATACAAAAATCTTACATGCATATATTCATATGCATTATCTATGGACAAAGACAATAGGTTGGTGAAGGCCTGGGGCAGGGCAGAAACCAGGTAAAGGGTGTAGGAGGGGGGAAAGAGGGACATCTGTAATAATCTCAACAATAAAGATTTTTCTAAAGAGCAAACAAACAAACAGAACAACACATCAAAATCTGAGACATAGTTAATGTAGGGCCAGAGGGAAATTTATAACATCATATGTATAAACTACAAACAAAGAAAGATCTAAAATCTGTAACCTATGTTTCCACCTTAAATAACTAGATAAAGAAGAGCAAACAAAGCCCAAAGTAATGAAGAGGAAAAAAATAATAAATATTAGAAGAGAGATCAATTAAATTGAAAACAGAAACACAATAGAGAAAATCAATGAAACCAAAAGGATAAGAACAATTTATGAAATTCTAGCCAAGAAAAAACTAACCAGAGAAAAGTTTTCTACTATGCTACATTTTAGGTTTTGTGGCTTGACATCTACTTTGTCTGATGTCAACATCACTATCTCTTGATTTCTATTTGTCTGCTAATTTTTTATCCATCCCTTTGTGTTTAGCTTTTCCAAATTATGTTGTTTTAGGTCCTGGTTTGTATATAACTTATGGCTGGACCTTCTGGTGTGACCCAATTAAAGAGTTCATTAAGAAATAATTGAGTTAAGCTTATTTGCATTTATTAACATGACTGATATGTTTCTCTCAATTTTCCATGGTATTGTGTCATTGTTTATTTTGCTCTTTTTTTCTGTGTCCTTTTCTTCAAGATGTATTTTTTTTCTATTTTTTAGGTGTCCTTTGTTATTTAGGAAGGTTTGTCTTTTTGCTCTAGTATTTACTAGTGTCATTATATATTTTTTTAAATGCACTTCATACTTGGCCTTCTTTACATTTAATTTTTTAGTATTTGGTTTACCTGGATTATTTTTCACAATTTTTAATACACACTTATTGCCTGAATAACACTGCTCTTTTTCTACTTTGTCTTTCATTATCCTTCCTCCTTCAAATGTTAGATGCATTAGTTCTACTTTTCCACCATATATAATTTTGTACATTAATATTTACCACCTTTTTTTACTTTCTGTCTTAAATATCCTATCTAAGAATAGACAAATGTGGCAATTAACCGTACCTCCGACACACTTACCATTGGCTAATCAGGGTGATATGCAAATTAACTGCCAACCAAGATGGCGACCGGCAGCCAGGCAGCAGAAGCGAACAGGAGGCTTGCTTGCTCCAGTGATGGAGGAAGCCAAGGTTCCCCTTCTGCCACTGCTGGCCTCTGAGCTGCACTCTAAGAAACAATGTTGCCATTATAGAAGCTAAACAAACCCCAGAAACCTGCTTTCAGGCAGCCGGGCCTCAGAGCTGGAGTTGCAACAGTGTTTCAATTATAGAAGCTAAACAAAGCCCAGATACCTGCTTTCAGCAGCTGAGGTCTCAGAGCTGGAGCCGAGCTTCAGAGCTAAAGCTGGCTCTCAGCTCCAGTGACAGCCATAGAATGTAAATAAATCCCAGAATAAAAAAAAAAGAAAAAAGGAAAGGTTGGGAGCCTCAGTCACCTGCCAGCCTGAAAACGGCCCTCAGCCCCTCACCCAGACTGGCCAGGCACCCCAGTGTGGACCCCCACCCTGAAGGGGGTGTGACCAGCTGCAAATAGCCATCATCCCCTCATCCAGGCTGGCCAGGCACCCAGGCAGGACCCCCACCCTGGTCTGGGACACCCTTCAGGGCAAACCAGCTGGCCCCCACCCGTGCACCAGGCCTCTATCCTATATAGTAAACAGGGTAATATGCAAACTGACCCTAACAGCAGAAGGACTGGGAATGACTGGTCACTATGACACACACTGACCACCAGGGAGCAGACACTCAATGCAGGGGCTGCCCTCTGGTGGTCAGGGCACTCTCACATGGAAGGAGCTCTGCTCAGCCACAAGCCAGGCTGATGGCTGCCAGTACAGCAGTGGTGACAGGAGCCTGTCCTGCCTCCTCAGCAGCGCTAAGGATGTCCAACTGCAGTTTAGACCTGCTCCCCGCTGGCAAGTGGACATCCCCCAAGGGCTGCCGGGCTGCCAGAGGGATGTCTGATTGCCATCTTAGGCCCAATCCCCCAGGGAGCGGGCCTAAGCCAGCAGGTGGTCATCCCCTGAGGGGTCCCAGACTGCGAGAGGGCACAGGCCAGGCTGAGGGACCCCTCCTCCCCCCCCCAAGTACACAAATTTTTGTGCACTGGGCCTGTAGTATTTAAATATCCTCACTACCAGTTCTTTTCCTGAAGCATGACAGTTATAATTTGATTGATGAAGCTCATCTCCTAGTACAATCGTCAAAATGAGCTGACAAATTTAGAATTCCATGAGTTCTTATATGTCTTTAAACTTGAAGGTCAGCCTGGTTGGATATATCATCCTTGGTTCATACATTCATTGAGGTTTTTCTTTAATGCTGTTCCATTGTTGCCCTTCTTTGTATGTTGGTTTTGAAAAGTATATGTCAGTCTAATTGTTTTATAAATTAATTGATCTTTTTTGCCTGGAGGACTTGAGAATTTTATCTTTGAAGCCTAATAGTTTCACCAGGTCATGTCTCGGAACTAATCATTCTTTTAATTTCCCTAGGTATCTATGGGTCAATTCAGATCTTTTTCTATTTCTTGGAAGTTTTCTTGTTTTATAGTTTTAAATCTTAGCTTTGTTTCTTCTTCTCCAGGGACTCCCATAATACAAATATTTTTCCTTCTTTGTATCTCTTTCCTTTCTACTGCCTTCTCTCTAACCATTTTTACTTCTTTCTTTATGGCACTTTTATTATCTGGGTTGTTTTACCCTGTCTTTTTTCAATTTCCCTTCATAAAATTTTATTTCAACCTACTCTCCCTCCCTTTTGCCTGTTGTAATTTTTTCCTCTCTTATGAGATAATTTTGACTTTTTCTTCCATTTATTTCAAAGTCCATGCAAGTCTCTTTATACTCTTTGTTTTTAGTCCACTTCCACTTTTCATTCTTTGAATTTTTAATTCAAGCTTTTTTTTTTATAGACTTAAGAGCTTGTTTGAGTATATTTAATTGTCTTGTGGTTGACTTACAGGATTTTTATGCATCATGTTTAGTCTTTTTTTCCCCAGGGAGGTGGCATTGTCCTCAGTGTGTGTGTGTATATATATTTTCTTTTTTAATATATTTTTATTGATTTTAGAGAGGAAGGGAGAGAGAGATAGAAACATCGATGATGAGAGAGAATCATTGATCAGCTGCCACCTGCACACCTCTTACTGGAAATGGAGCCTGCAACCTGGGCATGTGCCCTGGCCAGGAATCAAATCTGGGGCCCTTCAGTTCCCAGGTTGATGTTCTATCCACTGAGCCATACCAGATAGGGCTATTTCCTGATTTTCTACCATAGCTTTCTTTACTTTTGTTAATACTTATGGTATTAGGTTATTTTACAAGACCTCTAATTTAATGTCATTGGTATGGACTGAATTGCATTCCCTCAAAATTCAAGTTGAAGCCCAAATCCCAATGTGACTTTATTTGGAGATAGGGCTTTCATAGAGAAATTTAGGATAAATGAGGTCATAGGGTAGGGCATTAATACTTTAAGCCTTATAAGAAAAGGAAGATATTTCCCTCTCTCTCCACATGCATGTATGGAGAAATAGTCATATGAGGATATAGGGAGAAGGCAATTGATTTCAAGCCATCAAGAAAGTCCTCACAAGAAACTGAACCCTGTCTGACATGATGTTGGATTTTTCAGCCTCTGCAACTGTAAGAAAATAAATGTCTACTGTTTAAGCCACCCCCTCTATGTTATTTGTAGGGCAGCCCAAGCCTACTTACTACAGGCAGGTTATTCTGTCATAATAGCAAAGCCCAGGTAATTTGGTAGTGGTGGTGGAGGTCGAAAGTTTTTAGAATTTGTTGCTCACTTTTGTCTTGAAGGGCCCTAAAATTTTTCCTATTTTTGTGTGTATTCTTCTTGACAACCCAAATGTCATATCATTTTCCCTCTTCTTATTTTTTTTACTTTTCCCAAAAGCTATGTGTTTTAAAAGCTGTTCCTTTTTATCATGCCTGCTCTTTTATCTCCTGCCTGCCCGTTTAAATAAGACTTGACCACCTTAAACCATGTGTACCCCTTTAAATCAAATTTGAAGTTGTCTCCTCATAGTTCATACTCTAATCTTCGTAGAAACTTTATTGTTTAGTATTTTCAGACTTAGAATAGACTTAGTCGTTCTGGAACCAGATTTAAAATAAACTTAGGACCCTTTGCCAACTTCTCTGTTCTGTAATTTCTTAAGTTTTTCTTGGACTACCTTTGTTTGCCATAGAGCCTTAAAACAGGGGAGGCATGTGCCAGGGCCATGAGAGACCACAATCTGGGAGTTGGTTTGGGCATTCTCTGTCTTCAAGTTATGCTTAAGAGCCTGGGTTTCATGTAGAGTCCCCCTTTCCTTCTTAAAAAAAAAAGGTTTTGGTAGAACATATTAAGAGGCAAGTAGTTATTCTGTAATCATTGTCAACTATCTGATGTCTGCTTTTATCTTTAAGAGGATATTTAAGGGTTTCTTTTTATTCTAACTTGAAAAAAACTAACTTTATTTTGTAGAAGGTAGTAAACAACAGCTATGTTGCCATAATTCAATGGAGAGTATAGTATAAGAATTTAAATTTGGGGTGGGAAGGCAATGGACAACTCAATTTATAAATAATAAAAGGATGTCTAATTAAAACTTTCTACTATCACACTTCTCTTTCAAATATAATTTATAAAGATTCTTTGTAAAGCCAAGTGATAGAAGTCATGGATATTTATAAAGTAAAGTGTCTCTACCTTGCTGAAACTGTCATGCAGGCTTATGTTATACTTTCATTAGGAATTCTTTTGGTCATCTTTGAAAGTAACTAACACATGATGAATATTAATTGAAACTAAAAGTATATTTTCTCTTAACTTAAAAGAAGAGCCCTAACTGGTTTGGCTCAGTGGATAAAGTGTTGGCCTGCACACTGAAAGTTCCCAGGTTCGATTCCGGTCAATGGCACATGCCCGGGTTGCATGCTCGATTCCCAGTAGGGGACATGCAGAAGGCAGCTGATCAATGATTTTCTCTCACCAGTGATGTTTCTATCTCCCTCCCTCTCCCTTCCTCTCTGAAATCAATAAAAATATATTTTAAAATAATTAACATGGTGTTAATTTTAAAAAAAGAAGAAATGAAGGAAGACAGTTTCATATTTGGGGAGATAGCTCAACATAGTCCTGGAGGACTTAGGCACTTTCTACATCTCTACTACACTCAAAGTTTTGACTTTTGTGAGTAGGGATGATGGTGGTAAAGTCTTATCACTTCATGGTCACAAGAAGGCTGCTGTAGTGTCAGACATTTTGTCTGAATTTTAGCAGGAAGAATGAAAAACAGAAGTCACATGTTTCCTATTGTTCTGAAACCACAAACATTCCCCAAGTCCTACAACAGATTTCTCCTTATATGTCATTGTCCAGAGTTAGCTGGATCACGTGGACAAACCTAGCCATAGGACCTAGCTATCCAGAATCTATAAGCAGCATACAAAAGGAAGCTGAAAATGGTTGTTGAATGTGTCATCCAACAATGCCTTCTAATGGTTCCAAAATAGTTGCCACTGACAGTTCTAGAAAAGATATCCATAGAAACCTCTGGTTCAAGAGCTTCCTAAATAATAGCAATTGTTACTAATACTTTAAGACTAGTTACTATAACTAAGATATAGAGTTTCAAATGTTTTTGGATTCTGACAATTCTGTTGCATTTATGACTAATGTGGCTTAAGGAAGAGGTACAAAGCCACAGCCAAATGTATGGAAGTTTGGAAAAATAGTGTGGGCTGTTCAAAGCAAGTGTGGGGCGTTTGCATGTAAGGCACAGTGTGTAGAGACAGTGACATTGTCTGACCTGACTGATTAAGAGATTAAGAATGTCATTGTGACAGTGTATCACTGAAAAAAAATGATTACAGAAAATGACTTGGTTCCTTCTTGAATATCACCAATGGATAAATACCTAGAGCACACCTTTACACTAAATTGTAAAGGCTTAAAGCTTTCAAAATGAGGGAATTTGGATTGGGAAACAACAGTGCATCCAAATGGAATTTAGAAGTTCAAGGAAAGAAAACCTTTGATCATAAATTTCTAACTAAAAAAATTGGGTATGGAAACTGATTTAGGCATAAACATTAACAAAAAATACTTACAAATCCTTCCACTATTCCTACTAATATGATCCATCTCTTTATTTATCTGTTTTGATTTCAGTGTAAACTGTGACAGCTGGCATCCTAGTGGAATATAAACATTCTATAGTTATTAAGCAACAACAAATCATATATTAAATCTGACATAAAGATAAACACCAACCATGATTTTGTTATCATAGAAGAATAGTAATATCTTTTCTCAATAATGAAACTCCAATACAAGTTTCTGGTATTTTATGGTTTGCAAAACATGTTCATTTTATCCTCAGGAGAAAATAGGAGGTATATTATTGTTCCTACTTTGCAGATGAGAAACATGATCTCAGAATGGGGAAGTGACTTGTCCAAAGTCCTCTGATTTCTTAGTGAAAGCAATGGGGATTAGCCCAGCTTTCCTGAGTCCTCTTTTCACTCTTTCAGGCTATTTCCTGGACTGTTTTGTAGTTCAGGTTTTTAAAATGTTGTGCTTCTAGCTAGTGTACTTCCCTGTCATGATAAATAAATTTGAAGTCTTTACCCTGTACTCCATCTGGGACCAATATTTAAAAGAAATTAATTCAAAATCAAATGATTGGGCCCACTGTTTTTGTCAGTAAAGAAAATATCATTTTTGTGCTAGCTCTCATTCTTTACCAGTTGGACATAAAGTAGACAGTTTACTTGTAGGAAAATCAAAAGCAATAGCTAAATTATCAACAACACAATCATAATACTATTTACCTATAAAAGCAAGATCAACAGATAATGCAAGAATGTAAAACCCTGATATTTCAGTCATGTAGTTATATAAAGTCAGATGAAACCAAGATACAAAAAACAGACTCTACTGTTCTTCTGTATGCCCCTTAGTAATAGCAGAGTGAAACCAAAAGCATTAATAAAAAAATCTATAAAATTAATATTAGGCAATGAAAGCATATACTGCTGAAAGGTATTTACTGAGAAAGTGTTGTGTGTGTTGTTTTTTTTTTAATGAACTACTAGAAAAGACCCAGAGTAAAGAGGTAAGAATGAATTTAACTGAAGTTTACAACCATCATCAGTTTTCAAGTTTCTCTTGGATGAACATGACCTTATTCTATGTTAAGTGTGTATAATTTTACAAAACATGACATTTAATTTCTAAGAAAAATCCTTTTAAAAGGCTTAATGAGTTACTTGGACAATACATAGCATGTTCTTATCAGTATTTTCTCAAATACACAAGTTCTCTTTTCTATTTAAAAAAGAATCTGGGAAAATGCATTTGATATTTTCACAGATATCTGAAGAAAGGTTTACTAGGTTTGCCATGGTACAAACACAGTTTGCTAAACTTATAAACAAAAACAGATCCAGAGACAGAGAAGCATCGATCAGACCATCAAACCGCAGAGGGAAGGTAGGAGACGGTGGGGTAAGGGGGAGAGATCAAGCAAAGGACTTATATGTAAGCATATAGATCTAACCAATGGACACAGACAACGGGGGGGGGTGAGGGCACGAGTGGGGTGGATGGGGTTAATGTGGGGATAAGGACACATATGTAAAAACTTAATCAATAAAGAAATTTAAAAAACAAACAGTTTGCCTAGTTCACTGTGACCAATTATTCAGAGCGATAGCAACATGTGCACATGTACTGAAAACTCTTATTCTTTGCTCTATAGAATGCAACTTTTAGTGAATTTCACCCAAATCTCTATATCCAGCAGCCATATTTATTTGAAAAATAGTCAGAATAATGAGTAGTATGAGAAAAATAAGAAAATGGAGGTCAACTTTTCTATCCTATGATCATTTACTTTCACATTAGTTCTATTTTCCAGCAAGGTTAGTCTCTTATTTTCAGTTTCAACATCAGGTGGATAATTTTTATGACAGTTCAATATGGAAGATGTGCATGCTCCTTGGCTTAAGTCTGCTCATATGTGCATGATTCAACACTAACTCTTGGTAACTTGTAAGGTGGACAGGAATAACTCAGAATGTCCAAAAGACCCCAAGTCATTTCTATTTGGCTTTGGAAGTGTACTGTCTTAGCTTAGAAACATTCTGCATTTTAATTTATATTACTTTCCTAATTCTACTTAACATTTTTAAGTTTAGTCAGTATTCCCAACAAATGAGAATGTGAATAATCCTAGTCAATGGGAGAGATGGTCTGGAAGAAGGTTGAATGGGGCAGTAAGAAACTTATATATGCATTAAAATTAATGCAAACAAGTCACAAAGCAGATAAGGTCTATGTGGATAATTAGGAGTTTACTCTATTATAATAAATTTAGAAGGCAAGAGTTATGCCCATTTAGTCTTGTGCCTTTGTACCTGTGGGGAGAGTATTATCATCTACAGAAAGCACAACATGATATTTCCCTAGGATCTAAATACCTTATTGTACTATTTTGCTTGTTATCATGTATACCTAAAAATATCCTACTAAGAAGCAAAGTGAAACCAAAAGCATCAAGAAAACTGAACAGTACTATTAGCATTAGGCATCCAAATGATTTAGTGCTTACAAGTAGTCAATGAAGATTTAAATAAGCTCAGCCAGAATTTCAAACATAAGATTCAATATACTTTGCATAAGTAGGGGATATTTTTACAAATAAAAGCACATCATGTATTATGTGTACTCCTACATAGTATTTAAATTCTGTGGCTTAAATAGCTGTGCAAAGCTCAACTCAAATAATGGCTCTCTACTAGGGGCTTTTTTCAATTTCAAACAACCAAAACCCAATGTAGTCATGCCCTCCAATACTTGCAATGCATCTCCAGGGTTCCATTCTAGCATGACCCAGAATTATCAGGGTGAATGCTTAAACAGGGATTTCCTTTATTTCCGATAAATGTATTAACTTGAATTTTCTTCTCTCCAGTTTGAATCTCTTTTAATTAACCTTTTGTGCTATCATTTGCATGTGCTTTAATATGTAAAATTATTAGAAACTATATTCAAGAAGGCACAATGTTAAATTTACCAAGGCATGATAAATTAACCAATAGTGATATAAATCAATTAAAGGCACTGTCTGAATCAGAAGGCATCATAGAGCTTAGCTGCCAAAACAATTCCAGGCTTAAGGGTTTAAGGTATCTTTGTTCAAATGACACACCAATCTTTTAATTAAGTCTTCTTTCAAAAGCAGTATCCAAAAAGTTCTTGGAGATTTCTTGTTGTTGAGGGTTTGATACCTGACATATTTATTTCATATAGTAAGAAATAACACCATGTGAAATAGCTCTAATGAGTGTTATCTAGCTTCTTTTCTGGCAATGAAATGACCCTGGATTGTTTTGTTCTGGGAAACCTGCCAGGTGAGCTTTGAAAGGCTAGCAGGGCTAGAAGGTTCATTCTGGTTCCTAAAATGGGCCTGCTTAAGTCTTGGACAGACAAGAAGGCTCAGCAGAAGATATATAACATGCTTTTCATCATTTAAGATCTGCTTTATTGAGATTTAGATTTGCAAAGTCCCTCCAGGCCTTTGGACCCAGAGATCTGGTTGGAATTCTAGCACTATTAATTGCTAGCCATGTGAACTTGCATAAATTACTTAACCATCCTCAACTTCACATTCTGAACCTATAAAAGGAGGATAGTAATACAGTAATACCTCGTGCGTACTATGGCTATGACTATTAATAGAACTAAACATGTGTGATAGCTATAAATCTCAGATCTTAAATGCAGACGTGCAAAGGGTTGGCCTTTTTCTATAAAAAATTAATTCATTTTTCTGATCCCCATTTTGCTAGGTGGCATAAACATTATCTCAGTAAGTTAAGTGGTTATCTCTCTCTACTCAATTACTGTTGTGATTCCAGGGTGAAGTGCATCTGGTCCTCAGCAGGCACCATCCTCCTGTGCTGGCATCCATACAAGTTACCACTGCTCTGTCCCTCACTCCCTACTGTGGATCCTCTCTCTGCCCTGTCTCTTTCTCACCTCCAGAATCCACCTCAGCTGCTCTTTCTTGCCACCCTTTGGCTAAAGAAGGCTGTGAGGTTGCTTCTGCATATTCATCCTAGGGATAACCCTACTCATTTCTAATCTCTTGTTCCTGAGCCAAGCTAGGCCTGGAAAGATATCACTCTGAGGCTTGCTACTGCCAGTACACCACCTGCGAAGTGAGGCACAAGTCACATCTGTTTTAGGAACCCAGAAAATGTCTGCAGTTCCTATAATTCTATTCTCCTCCTGCCTCCAACCTCAGAGCTAGGGTGGAGATTCTGCTTCTTAGGAACATACTCTTGCTTCCCCTTTCTTTCCTTTCTCTCCCACCTAACAGCAACTAATATTTATATAGTGATTGATATTATGGTATTATTATATGCCAGGTACTGTTCTAAAACTTTATAAACTTTATCTTCAGAATAACCTAGTGATGGAGGTACTACTGTTATCACCATTTTTCAAATGGGGAAACTGAGGCACCAAGAGGTTAAGGGCCTTGTCCAAGATCATCCACCTTGTATGTGATGGAGTTGGGATTTGAAGTCATATGGTCTATCTCCAACTGCCATTCTCTGCCTCTCAGAAAGTTTTTATCTAGAGAGTGGGTAAGCAGGAACTACATTAGAAATTTGGAAGACAAGACTTTGGATTTCATCTCCTTTTCATTTCTGTAGTAACATCCTTTCCCTGTGGCAATGAAGAGAACTGAATAAAAATACAGTACAATATGTATGCCTTGAAGGGGCAGGTAGCATATAATACTTCACAATCAGTATTCTACCACTCTTTTCAAGTACAGATACAGAGTAGAAGCTCATTCAATGTTAGTTCTCATTCCCTCCTTCAAATGCCTTATCCTGGAGTTCACCCCACACATAGCTAACTCAATTCTACACAATATGTTTTAACATTAATATTAGATATTTTAATGACAGATTATGGTTGCCTTATATGTTTGTCTTTCCTTTTTTATTTTTTTGACCTCTCCAAGACTGCCCCCACCTCCCAGAACATTCCCTCACCCCCTTCTGTCTGTGTCCATTGGTTATGCTCATATGTATGCATACAAGTCCTTTGGTTGATCTCTTACCCCATCACCCCCCGCCTTCCCTCATAGGTTGGACAGTCTGTTTGATGCTTCTATGACTCTGGCTCTATTTTTGTTTATCAGTTCATGTTGTTCATTATATTCCACAAATGAGTGAGGTCATGTGATATTTATCTTTCTCTGACTGGTTTATTTCTCTTAGCATAATGCTTTCCATGCAGTTGCAAATGGTAAGAGTTTTCTCCAGTTATTATTCAGATTAGGCTTGTTTCTCTACCCTATCAGCTAGTTCAATAATTCGGTCCTCTGCTTCTCTTAGTCTATTGTTGAAACCTTCCAACTTGTGTTTTATTATAGCTGTATCACTTTTGATTTATTCTTGATTCTTACATAGGTTGTTGATTTTCTCATCCATCCAGTTTATGAACTATATGACCATTATTCTGAATTCTTTTTCTGACATATTGCCTGCCTCTGTTTCATTTAGTTCTCTTTTTTTTGGGGGGGGGGGGTGATTTTCCTTTTCTTTCCTTTGAGGGTTGCTTTTTTGTCTCTCCAGTTTTGCTGTCACTGAAGGGTCCAGTTGCCGAGTTGTGTGAGGCTTGAGCTCCGGCAGTGGGCTTGGTGGGAGTGTTGCACACCCCGACAGTCAAGGATGGGCTTGTAGTATTGGGAGGCGCAGCTGCCGCAGGCTGGCTGGAGCTCCACATGCGCTGAGAATTCGGTTCCAGCTTGGGTGCTCAGGAGACAAGGCCGCTCACAGTCGGGGCTGGCTTGGGTGCCTGTGTGATACGGCTGGCAGGAGCCATGCATGCAAAGAGTCAGGGGCCACCTTAGTTGCTCGGGATGTGTGGCCAGCAGGAGCCACATGCACCAACAGTTAGGGGTGGCTTGGGATGCATAGCACCTGTGCTGAAATGGCAGGTAGGCAGGAGGAGAATGCCCTCCGAGACACATGGGAGCCTGATGCTGGGGTGGCTTGAGACTCCATGTCCGAGGGTCTACAACTGTGGTAGCAGGTTTTTGTCCAGAGTGGCTGTAGGGTCTCAGTTTTCTTCTGAGGCAATTCTGGGTGGTGGTGAGGCTGGGCTCCTATTTACAGTGGTTGTGCCCTTCAAGATGAGGTGGTTTCTGTGCCAGCGCCGCCTCCGGGAAGTGCTTGCAGTGGTACCTGTGGCTCCCTGTCTACAAGAGCCTGGTCCGCCAGCCCTGGAAAGTCTTGCAGGTTCTAACTCACACACACACACACACAGACACCACACACCACACACTCCCCTTTTGCTCCCTCACTCTCTCCCTCACTGCCGTCCTGCCAGCCACCATCTTTTGTTTGTCTTTCAATTAAATAAAAAATTGAACTAATGTCTCCATTACCACCCCTTAATATTTAGTCATAAGCCTAGAAAATTCTAGAGAAGGAAAGGTGAGTTACAATAGGCCTCTGTGCTGTCTTTTCTGAGTCTGATCAGTTGAGTAGATCACCACAGATACAAACCTGAGTCCTTGTATATAGTATCCCCCAAAAATAGTCAATTGATTGTGAGATACCAAAAAGGAGCGAAGACACCAAATGAGGAAATCCTACCTGCCGTATGCTTGACTGGATGGTCACAAGTGGACCAGCATATTTCTTCTGCTCTCGGTATGTGTGTACCACTGGGCCTGTGTGGCATTTGTGATTTCCAAGGGTTTGGGTCCCATGCCCTTTTTGAAGCCTTGGGTTTTATGTCCTTCTCTTCCTAGAATAACCCCAGAATGGAAATTAAGTTTTTAGCAAATTTTTTTGATAGACACAGTGTTGTGCTTATATTATACATCACAGTGAAGTTGTTATAGGCTGTGGTCCCAATTTTTATAGCTCTCCATTTTGGTTATTTTGTTATAATGCCATAGATAACTTATTATTGTGCTCTTGGGTCCTAGATGAATTGATGATGGTAAAGTATTAGCATTATGGAGAGTCCAGCCATTTTCTCACAGCTTAGGAGAAGCGATGACTTTTAGAGCTTCAAAGAGGAACAGAATGCTACAATCAACTCAAAATGCAGATACATACCTCTGCCAACTCCCCATTATAATTCTCTGTCTCTCAAATGGAGATTAAATGCAGTGTCAAAATGTATCATCTGGTGTTTCATTTTGTAATGTGGACAAATGCCGACAAAATTCATATGGAGGCTTAAATATCTATTTATGAATTAAAATTAAACTCTTACTGTGGGTAGACGCCTTACTAGCTAAAGCTAGATTCACTGGGCCATTATCATCTCCTTCCTGAAATCACTAATTAAGAAGGAGAAAGGAGAAATGCCCTTCTTTAAAGTCTATGGTGCATACCAGGCCCTGTGCTAGAGGATTTATGCATGCAATTTCTGTGGGTGCTGCATACAAGAGCTGATAAAAACTGGATGGATGATTTCAGACTGTCTACACTAGAGGCTATTGTTACATTTCACTCAATCTTACAAATACATTCACAATTTTGGCAGACACACATAACATATTTTGTCTGCAAAATGTGTGTGTGCCTCACCATGTTGGCCTAGATTAGTCTCTGTTTCTCCTGATCCATATAACTTCCCCCTCAAGAACTTTAGACTCTTAACCAAGAAGCAGAAGAAACTAAAATTTGCCTGTGCTCAATATATTTCAAGTTGGACTGTTATCACTATACTGAATAGTATGCCAATAACCATTATATATCCCAAATTTCTACTGCTTAAGCTATCTGATACTCTTGGTTTGTATTCAGATATAAGTATGAAATTATATCTCATGTGCATGGATATACAGTAGTTTCAATTAAGTGAATTAAGTACGCTAGTTGTAGTATTCAATTTATTTCACTGTCAATGGCTGTGTCTCTAATGGATCAGCTATATAGACAGAACTACCTCTCCACAGGAAGAATTTGGCTAGATAGACAAAGTAATCACTATTGGAAAGTTGTTTACAGAAAACAGGCTTACAATAACATGAGAAGATTATAACTTGATATTTGACTTTTTGATCATGTCCGTTAATGCTTTTTAGAACCCTATATATTCTATGAAGCTTTTTCTACTTACCCCCCTCCCAAAATAAGATATCTCTTCCTTGAATTACTTTGGTACTTTACTTATACAATTCATTTTTTCAACATTTATCTTTTATTAAACGGGATGCCCAGCATTTTTACAAGAATTTAGCCCTGCAACTGGTCATGTCAGGTATATTTGGTCAATCCTTGGGAAACACTTGGCACAGAAAAATACTGAAAACTCAAAAGCATCATATATTTCATCATTAGTATTATATCAAATATTTATTGGAGATCTTAATTTCATTTTTTGTGGACTTTCTATGTTCACAATGGCCAATTCCCACATTTTCTCAAGTTGCCAACTCTAGATACCATCCTCTTTTGACAAGCTCACACCCTAATTTACTGATGTGAGCTTCCTCAACTTTCTTCCTATCCATCCTAGAATTAAAGTACACCGAAGTATTTAGATTCTTTTTATTTTACTCTTTAGAAGCAAGAGTTTCTAAACTTAGGAATAAATGGACAAGCGTCAGAGAGTTCCAGGAAACTTCTGTATGTTTATGCCAAATTGTATGTGCATCTGTGCATTCATTTGGGTGAAAGAGTCCACAATGTTCATCAGATTTCAAAGACATCCTTGATCCTTCAGAAAATTTTAAAAACTGCTTGAGGTTTCTCCTTGGAAAATTTCATCATCCTCCAAGGCTGAAATGATTGCCTTCCAAATCTCAATATGACATTCTCTTTATCTTAAATCCTTTAAATCTAGTTGACTCTTGGTGTTTCCTCCTGTAATGTAGTAGTACTAAGCATTAGCAAATGTACCATTTGTGAAACCCCAAAACAACCACTCACATCCTACTTCCAGCTCTATTTCTTCTATGAAACATTCTCTAACTATTCCAGTGCTCATTGACCTCACCTTCAAAATCCTGCAGCCCCTATGGTCTGTATCATACTGTTGGCTATAAGCACACCTTGGTATTTGACTCCTAAAGTCATGCCCTAGGACTATGATAATCAAAATGTGATCCATGGATCAACAGCATGGGTATCACTTGTGAGGTTAGAAATACAGAATTGTATACCCCATCCACGACCAACCAAAAGAAGAATCTGCATTTAAACAAGATCTTCAGATGATTCTCACAAATGATAGATTTGGAGGCATGGCCCTACACTGTTTATTTGTGGTTGTTAAAATATCTTAATTCAAATTCCTGAATGTTCCTTATCTTTCATGACATTTGACTTTCTGATCATGCCTTCTCTGTCCATTAATGTTTTAAGAATCCTATATATTATACTAGAGGCATGATGCATGAAATTTGTGCAAGAGTAGGCCTTTCTTCCCCTGGCTGCCAGCACTGGCTTCCCTCTGGCACTCAGGACCCAGGCTTCCCTCCAGCACCTGGTACTTGGGCTTCCCTCGCAGCCATGGCTTCATCCAGAAGGATGTCCAGTTTAAACAGCATATTATGCTTTTATTATTATAGATGAAGCTTTTTCTAATTACCTCTCCCATAAAAGTAAGATATATTTTCCATGAATTACTTTGGTACTTTACCTATATAACTCATTTTCAACATTTATCTTTCATTAAATGGTATTTTGTATGCAAAGCTATTAACTCTTCCATTAGATTATAAGCTCTTTGAGGACCAGGAAGGATTTTGCTTATCTATGTGTCCTTGAAAGTTTCTGGAACAGTTTTTGACAACTAATAATTAATAACAAATGCTTGTTGAATGAAGAAATGAATGGATGGCCTATTTCATAATAAATCCATTTGAATTGTGGAGTTCACTTGAGAAAATGTGATAGACAATTGACCATGTATCACTGTTCATAATTACAATTCTTTTTATTTTTAAGCCAAATATTAATTACCTAAGCTAGTCATGTTGTTTCTTAATGACTTTTAAACCTGTACCGCTACAAATACAAGGCTGTATGAATTTTTAACAATCTCTAAGTACTTCATCATTAAATACCAAGTGATTGAACTCTTTGAGTAAATCGATGCCTTTGTTATAGTTTTATTTTCAGCCCTGGAAAGACAACCAAAAAATTTTTAAAAAGCTAACCAAACCACAGCAAAGTCTAAGAATCAAAAAGTACAAAATTGTATCTCACTACCAATTTTGGATATGGATAACTAGTAATGAAAGGGAAAAGTGTCAGTGGCCACTGAAGTTAACCATTACACTGACTCATCTACTCAACAAATTACAGATGAATCAGAGGCCTTGTTGTTTTAAAGTTTATGACTCATGTCTCTCAATCTCTGTGGACCTAATCACAGAATCTAAATGTTGGGGGAAAGCTAAATGGTCCAAATCCAACCTTTTAGCAATATAAGAATCAAAAGAGACTTTTTGAATGTGAAGAAGTCAGTCATCTTCTTTTAGATGCTTAGTAATTTAAAACTTATTACTCCAGTTACAAATGACCAAAACTAACAGAAGAGATATCAGTTTGTAACCAGTTTCTGTTGCTGTCATAAACCACACTGAAGTTTCTTTTTGACATCAAAATTATGACACCTTAAGTTAGAAAGTTATTCTATTTATCAAGACTTTTTGAACGTATTGCTTACTGACTACCACCATTTCACAAGATGATTTATCTGTAAGACTGAATTGTGAGAAGAAAACTAGAATACTTGGTTACAGAAACATAAAAGTCCTCTATATTTTATCCTATACATCTAATGCTCTGGCATCTCTGTTGCTAATACACTAAGATTCCACAATTAGGCTGGTAATGAGGAAAGCCAATGTAGCAAGAAGTATTTTTGGTAAGAACTGGACTTCATGAACTATAGGAAAGCAGTAGGGGAGAGTAACTAAACACCTGGTACTGAAATTAGACTGATATGAATGTAAATCCTGATTTGCTCCCCTAATGTCTGGGCAACATTGCCTAAGTACCTCATCTGTGAAGTAGAGATGCTAATAATACCTGAAGGCTTAAGTGATGAAATGTGTAAAATGCTAATCAAAGTACCTAACCATGAGTTTTCTGAGAGGTTTCCTATTGATGTAGTAGCTATTTTTAAGGCTGCCTCTGACCCTGCCTTGCCCGTGCTTTCTGCCTGATTGTCATTCTGCCGTATCTATGTGTTCTTCCATCAACCACATCCTTTGGGTGTTCATTTTACTGTTAATTATCTGTACCTCTCTCTTGGATACCTTCTCCCCTCCTTCACTGTTCGCACTGTATTTGTACCCACAGTTTGTATTGCTCTTGCTCCTTTAGATATCCGCCCCCCTTCCCGGCCACCACCCTTCCCAGCTTGGACTATCTTGCTGGTATGTGTTCTTCAATATCCTAATGCTACTTTAGACATCTACCTAATTTACCTAACCACATCTCTAATCAAAACTGTTAACCTCAGGAAGATAAAGAATAGTATATGGACAGTAGCAAAGGTCATCTAGTGCAATGCTTCCCAAAGTGTGTTCTGAACAACACAAGTCATGCAAATTTTTATGCAAGAAAAGCTAGGTTTTTATGGACAAATAATTGTGGAAAATTTTGCATATCATTTGCGTACTAGAGATTCACAATGCATCTTTGTAGTTAGAGACTTGGAAAAGCAAAATTAAACAGAAAACTGCTTAACTCTTATCTGGAAGCTATTTTTGCTTTCTGGCAACACAAGTGTAGTGGAAAGTGGGATGGTTAAGCAGGCTTGCATTATAGTAAAGTTTATATTTATTACATAGTGTAGCAGTCAGGATGCCTACAATAACCTATAAACCCCAAATTCTAATAGTTCATACTATTATTAGTAGCAACTGTCCTGGGCATTGCCAGTCACTGTGGCAAAGAGACAAGGCTCTGGGAGGTATGACATTAAGAACTAAATGCTCAGCCCAGAAGTAGTGTATGTCATTCCAATAAGTATTCATAGGTGAGTTACTGTTATTTAGCTCCACAAAACCAAAAAAGAAGCCAGAAAGTGCCATCCTAGCATTTGAATGGGAGGGGAGAGAAGTGAAAGAAAACATTTCATGAGCAATAATAATGACTACCACACTAAATTTCAATGTTCATATCTATAACCTGGGGAGAAAAATAACCTCTTGGAATGATCAGTTGAAATGAAAAAGAAAAGTCTTTGTAAAGTGAAAAATACTCTACACTTCTAAAGGATTATTATCAAGGTGGCTCCTGAAGACTTTACTTTGTGATCAAGATGATAAAAATGAGCCACAAATGAACTGTGTTAAGGGATAAGTAGCTAGAATGATGACAAGCAGAATAGGATTAAGAAGGATGGGGGCCTAATAAGACAAAATTATGGATAATGACCAAACAAATGGCAGTGGCAAAAATTATATATAAAGTCCTGAAGAAGAAATTTGCTAGACAAAAGTAAGCTTTAGTCCACTGTGTCTAAAAGATCATAAATTGAAAATGAGAATATCTGAATTAATAATGTTTTACCATAATTGCTCATTGAATTAAACCACACAGGAAATCCTGTTTTCATTCAGAAGCATGATCTTCATAGACAATTTCTCCTCAGCAGACTCTAGATGCTGTTCCCATTTATAAAAAGTATTAACTACCATCTATCTTTCTTTTTGCCTACATAGGAATTATACAACAAAAGCATTTCGAGAGGGAATACATTTGTGCCACCTACTTCTTTACATATTAGAGAAGATTTCAATAGTCTGGATTCAGGAAATGCTATGGCTTCATTCCATTTGTCATCATTTATTCCTCCACTAACAAATATGGTCTGTGTCTACTTGAAAATGACATATATTTAAGGTGCAATCCTTACTAAATACTGATTTTATATATTATAGACTAGAGGGCCAGTGCATGAATTCATGCACCAGTAGGGATCCCTCTGCCTGGCCTGCAGGATCGGGCCGAAACCAGTTCTCTGACACCACCTGAGGGGTCCTGGATTATGAGAGGGTGCAGGCCAGGCTGAGGGACCCCACTGTTGCATGATCAGAGCCGGGGAGGGACCGTAGGAGGACTCCAGGACCTGTCTGGTCCATCTCGCTCAGTCCCAATCTGCCGAATCCCTGCAGCAAGCTAACTTACCAGTCGGAATTTCTGCCTCCTGGTGGTCAGTGCACATTATAGCGAGCAGTTGAGTAGCCTTAGCATATCACTTGCATATTATGCCTTGACTGGTTGAACAGCTGACCAGATGACCGGACACTTAGCATATTAGGCTTTTATTATATAGGATGCCTCAGAAACAAGTAGAGTAAAATTTCTCTAGAAATTTAGAAAATTCTACTTATAATGATGTTCTTTGTGTTAATATATTCACACCCAGTTTTTATTTTTCAATGATATACTAAATGTTCACATTGAAAAGGATAGAGAACTTGAATCTCAAAGGAGATAAATATATTAATGCCAAAATGTGAAACAAAGGAACACTAGGAGTATTTTAGTTCAAAGGAGATGTCACAGGATAGTTTGTTGATAGTTGTTTCTATGAAAGCACCAAAATTCATACTAACACTAGTTATCTAGTATAAAAGGTGAAGGGTATCATAGACTAGGCCACAAATTTAGCCCCATTGTCCCCGCCAAAAGCTGCAATGCAGTCAGTATAAAGTTCAAGAATATCTACAGGAAAACAAAAAATATATACAATACCCTACAATGTAGAAAATAAAAAGTCTCAAAGTTTGGCATCCTAGCAAAAATTATCTGACATGAAAAGGAGAAAAATACTACCGATAATGGGAAGAAAGGTCAATCAATTAAAACTGACCCAGAATTAACACAAATGATAGATTTAGCAGTTAAGTACATTAAAACTGTATTCCAGCCCTGCTGGCAAGGCTCAGCAGAGGTAATGGTTCAATTCCAGGTCAGGGCATAGGCCTCAGTTGCAGGCTGATCTCCAGTGTGGAGTATGCAGGAAGCAGCTGATCAATGATTCTCTCTCATCATTGATGTTTCTATATCGCTCTCCTTCTCCCTTCCTCTCTGAAATCAATAAAATATATTTAAAAAACTATTTCATATATTCAAGAAGCTAGAGAAAAGATTTAGTATGTTAAACAGAGACACAGAAGATATAAAAAAGACTCAAATTGAAATTCTACACATGAAAATGATGAAGTCTAAATGAAACAGATTCTGGATTAGGATTAGCATCAGATTCAACATTGCATGACCAAAGATTAACAAATTAGTTAGACAAAGAGCTAGAAATTATAAAAAAAAAAAAAACAAAACATAGAGCAAAGAAGAAATCTACCTCCAAAATAAACAGAACATCAATGAACCTTGAGACAGCTTCAAGCTGCATGTGTGTGTTTAATTGGAGTTTCCAAAGGAGAAGATTGGAAACAGAAAAAAATATATATTTGATGAAGTAATAATTTAAAACATTTCTAATTTTGATGAAAAGTATAAACCCATTGATGTAAGAAAACAACCAGTTAGAATTGGTCAGATTTTGGACATGTTTTGAGGGTAAAAGCCAATACCATTCCTTGATGGTTTGGATTTGAAGTATGAAAAGATTCAGGGATCACTACAAGGTTTTTAGCAAGAGGAACTAGAAGGCTGAAAAATGGCAAATGACTATTTTAAAGGGACCCAGAAGGACCTGAGTTGACAATTTCTCAACTTTCTGATTTAGAAATGCATTTCTGTACTCATTTTTACTGATAGCCTTTGGTATCCAGAGCAACAATAAATAGTTCAGAGGAAAATTACTCACACTACCCTTCCAGGGATCTGCCAAGTTCAACTTCCAAAATGCTTCTTGATTGGGACTTTCTAGAACCTTTTTATCTAACTAGGCTGCAAGCCTACATACTGACAGGATGGATTCTAGTCAAAGATATAGTTATCCGAGCATTCAAATGTTGTGGCTTGTCCTTTCATAATTATAATTTCTTTCTAAGAAACAGAGAAGAGAATAGAATCCATTTCAGCTGCCAGCAGCTTACCAGAATGCAGTGTCCAGGGCTTCTTTTGCTTCTCCTTATTGACTGTGGCATAATTTACAACCTTGGTACATTCTATGCTTCTAAGTCTTGCCTGGATTTTCTAGGAACTTATGTGTCACTAGCAGGAAAAGGGAAATGGCAGGAGCCATTTCTTTTATCAGATGAGTTGACTTCATAAATAAGATTTAGGGTAGAAAAATGATGCATTATGATATTTCATTAACAATTAACATGACTGCCATTTTTATCATCATTAAAGGAAAGTTTAAAAAATAGTAACTTAATATTTTTCAATAAATAAATGAAATGGAAGTTTTAAAGGAAAAACGTATAATTTTGTTATTTGGAAGCCTCCCTACTCAGGGCCTGTGCCTTGGGAAGTATTCATGGAAATTCAATATTAATCCACCATAAGAGTGAGGGCCCAGACCACCTGTTAGTATATTACATTCTACTCTATAGCAAATGCAGGTTGGCTAGCATACTAATATGGATATAAGATAATTTTTAACTCAATAAATTTCATGAAAACCTTTAAGGCACTGTGTCAGAAGCAGGGGGTGGATGGTGGGAGTGGAGTGGGGGTGATAATGGGAAGTTGGATGAGGAGAATAAAATATATTGATCAGAATCTTTGCTTTACAGAGGCCCACATGCTAGTGGAGAAAATAGGCACACAAATAACCATAATAACGCCGTTGGACTTTTTTCTTTGGGGTTTTTTGAAGTCTAAGGTTTATGCAAACAAGCCCACGACCACCCATGCCTTGAAGGAGGAAATTGAGCTCTGTATCAACGAAATTCAGCCACATTTATGCAAAATGGTCATGGAAAATTTCAACAAAAGAGTGCATATGTGCCACCAAAGCCATGAAGGCCATTTACCCGATATGCTATTCCATACATAACCCTATATTGCAGTGATGGTGAACCTTTTGAGCTCAGCGTGTCAGCATTTTGAAAAACCCTAACTTAACTCTGGTGCTGTGTCACATATAGAAATTTTTTGATATTTGCAACCATAGTAAAACAAAGACTTATATTTCTGATATTTATTTTATATATTTAAATGCCATTTAACAAAGAAAAATCAACCAAAAAAATGAGTTCGTGTGTCACCTCTGACACACGTGTCATAGGTTCACCATCACTGCTATACAGTATACTTTATGAATCAATAAAAAATTTACAATTTTTAATTATCAACCTGTGTTTTCTATCAAAATTACTTCTTGCGTGAATTTTGGGACACCCTTTATAAGATAAACTGACTTGTGTCTGAAGTTCTTTTTAGGATACAGTTATTATCTCCCAGTGTTGCTTCAGGCCACAGAGTGTTTGCTCAGAGATCTATGTTGACTTTTAGGATAAGGGCAATGAACAGCAGAGGGCCATCTCTACATGGAAATTTCTGTTGCTTGACATTGTTAGAATTGCCAAAGTCTGCCTCAAGGAGGCCAGTAGGCCATTTTAGCCAAGATTAATAGTCAGAAAATAGGCATGGATCTGCTCCCTTAAGTGAAGGAAATCATGTGGACTCCAACTCCAAACTGAAATGCAGACTGAAGTGAAACTTTTTGTGGGTCTGAAAGAGTTCCATAACCATCCTGAGGATTGTTTCATTTTTATGCCCTCTTTGGATGCTTCATGGCTTCTTAGTTCTTCTAAAAGCTTCTTAGTTCTATTAAAAGCAGAGTGCCAAAATATTTTAATGAAGTTTCTTCATATGGCACCAAAATGCCAGGTGTTAACAGTCAACAACATGGCAGGAAGAGGATGCAGACATTCCTGAGACTGGAACTTTCCTTAGAGTAGTGGCCACATTACCTAGCCATTGCCTTATGTTTGCCTTTCTACATTATGCTGTAAATTTATGGGAAGACTCATTTGTGATCCTAAAGCACTCAGTAGGTAAGGAGACAGATAGACTTTCCATTTGTAAGTTAAGAAAGTTAAAATGCAGAGATATTCTCTGTCCTTAACAGAGCCACAAGGGACAATACCTTTGGTCCCCCATTTATTTACAAAATAGGGGAGCTTCCCTTTAAGGACAGGTCACTATTGCTTATCTCACCTTCTGCAGAAACATTTGTGTTCATTCATAAAACTATCACATATTCATTTGAAATTAATTTCAGAATAAGATGGCTAAATTAGGAGCTACAAGTATTTGGGGTATTATAAAGCCATTGGAATTCTCTTTATTTTTTTTTACATTAATAAATAACTCTATCCTTCTATCCCCAGATTGAAAACTGAGGATGTAACAAAGGAAATTAGGAATGATTTGGCAGCTTTATCCCAAAGTAGGGAAATTAAGCTTTAAGCTTATATTCCTCAGCTCTGGCCAACAGAAACAAGAGGGAAGGGTGGAGCTCCTAGGTGAGAAAGAGTCTGGTACATTTAAGGAACTACAACTCTGGTTGGGCCATATGGGAGTGCTGTCCAGTAGCTGAGACAGAAAACACACATTATAACCAGATCACCAAGTGCCTAATGGCCCACATAAAATATATGAGCTTCCCCAAGAGCATAAAGGGAGTAGTTGAAAGGTTTTTAGAAAGGAGAGTTACATGGTTTTGTTTTGTTTTGTTTTGTTTTGTTTTGTTTTGTTTTGTTTTGCTGTGGTATGGTGGATAGATTGAAGGTGGTATCACTAGAATCAGGAAGACCAGGTTGTGAAGTCTAGATGAATGAAGATAGAACCCTGAACATGGACAGTGAGAGTGTGGATGTATTCATTTATCTAATAGACTAGAGGCCTGGTGCACAAAAATTTGTGCACTTTGGAGGGTCCCTCAGCCCGGCCTGTGCCCTCTCGCAGTCTGGGACCCCTCAGGGGATGACCACCTGCTGGCTTAGGCCCACTCCCCGGGGGATTGGGCCTAAGCTGGCAGTCAGACATCCCTCTGGCAGCCCGGGAGCCCTCGGGGGATGTCCACTTGCCAGTGGGGAGCAGGCGTAGATGCAGTTGGACATCCTTAGTGCTGCTGAGGAGTCAGGAGAGGCTCCCACCACCACCGCTGTACTGGCAGTTGTCAGCCTGGCTTGTGGCTGAGCAGAGCTCCCCCTGTGGGAGCACACTGACCACCAGGGGGCAGCTCCTGCATTGAGCGTCTGCCCCTGTTGGTCAGTGTGTGTTATAGTGACCAGTGATTCCCAGTCACTCTGCTGTTAGGGTCAATTTGCATATTACCCTTTTATTATATAGGATACTATTTCCTGTCCATTATATATTGGTACTGGTCTTCATCCTGAGCAACACTGGTGAACAAGTGGGGGAAATATCACTATCTGTACAAAGTTTGAAATTTGGTGGGGGAATAAGTGAAGTAAGTGACTATGTTTTATCTTATATCATAGTGTGGGTTGAGTTTTGTGTGCAATACAACCTGGCAGACTGTACTGTGAGCGACTTGAGAGCAAGAGCAATGTCTTGTTTACCTGTACACCTCTGATACTAGCTAGAATACTGGTGTGAACATAGTATGTGATCAATAAGTGTTGGCTGAGAGATTACATATCATGCTATTATAAGAATTCATGAAATAATCTTTATAATAAGCCAGAAAATAGTTTCTCTGTATAAAGGCACTATGCAAATCCAAGTCATTTTTTTATTGTTCCCCCATTCCAACCCTACAGAGTTCAACAATTTATATAGAAAAAGGCCCATTTTAAACTTCTGTGGACCTTCCTCTGTTATAGGTGCATAAAGTAGCATGACCCCACCACCTTATTGCTGTTCACTATTGTAATTTTACATTTATTTGTGTTTATTTGAATGACATTGCTTTTCTTCTTTAGGCCATTGAGTTCTTTGAGAGCAGGGACAATATTTGTTTTTGTTCAACACTATTCCCAGCAGCTAACACAAAGACTGGCACATATTAAATGTGTGACACTCAGTAAATATTTACAAAATGAATGAATAAATGAACAAAACAGATAGATGAAGTGTTGTTAGGAAAGACCAATTGTAATAGTCCCCCTCTTACCCATGGCTTCACTTTCTGTGGTTTCAGTTACCTATGGTCATGCTGGGTCTAAAAATAATAAACAGAAATTCCTGAAATAAAACTATATATATATAATTTTAAAGTGTGCACCGCACTGAGTAGCTTGATGAAATCCCATTTGTCCTACTCCATCCCACCCAGAACGTGAATTACCCATTCATCCAGTGTATCCACACTGTATAAGCTACCAACCTATTAGTCATTTAGTAGCTGTCTTGGTTATCAGGTCGATTGTCATAGTATCACAGCGCTATGCTTAAATAACCCTTATTTTACTTAATAATGGTGCCAAAGTGCAAGAGAAGTGATGCTGGAAATTTAGATATGGCAAAGGGGAGCCATAAAGTGCTTCCTTTAAGGGAAAAGGTGAACTCTAACTTATTAAGGAAAGAAAAAGAAAGTATGCCAACAGTTCTAAGATCTATGGTAAGAACAAATCCATCTGTGTAATTGTGAAGGAAAAGAAATTTGTGCTAGTTTTGTTGTTGCACCTCAAACTGCAAAAGGTTCAGCCACAGTGTATGATAAGTGCTTAGTTGAGATGGGGGGTGGGGGACAACCATTCAATTTGTGCATGGAAAACATGAAGCAAAAATGTGTTCCAATTGAAGGCAACATGTTGTGCTCAAATGCATTGAATCTATATAAATACTTCAGCAAGGGATCCCCTAAAACAAATTATAATGAGCCACTTACTGCAAATGAGGTATGTTTACAATGAGATATTTTGAGAGACCACATTCACATAACTTTTATTACCATAGCTATAATAATAAAAGGGTCATATGCTAATTAGACTAGATAGACTGGATGTCTTCCAGACGTCCTCCCAGACAAAGCCACAGTGGCAGGGGCAGAGGCAGTTAGGGGTGATCAGGCCAGCAGGGGAGAGCAGTTAGGGGTGATCAGGCAAGCAGGCAGAGGCATTTAGGGGCAATCAGGAAGGCAGGCAGAGAGGTTAGGGGCGATCAGGCAGGCAGGGGAGCAGTAAGGAACCAGTGGTCCTGGATTGCAAGGGGGATGTCCGACCGCCGGTTTAGGCCCGATCCCTGCGAGGGGTCTCAGATTGGGGAGGGTGCAGGCCGGGATGAGGGCCCCCCCTCCCCCCATGCATGAATTTCATGCACCGGGCCTCTAGTATTATGATAATTGTTCTATTTTACCATTAGTTATTGTTAATCTCTTACTGTGCCTAATTTTTAAATTAAACTTTATCATGGTATATACATGTATAAAAAAATAGTAAATATAGGGTTTGATATCATCTGTGGTTTCAGGTATCCACTGGGGTTCTTAGAATATATCCTCTATGGATAGGAGGGACTATTATAATCCCAACTGGGAAAGAGTCACAAAATTTTTCTGGGCATTTGAGCTGAGCCTTGAACAGAAGGAGTTTCTTCCAAAGTGGGATTGTGGTGTGGGTGGGAAGAGGGGTAGTGACATTCTTAAAAGAAAGACAAGAACAGGCAAAAGCCCCAAAGGGCAAAAACTGCACAGAAGGCTCAGGGAACAGTGAGTGTTTGCTGTGGTTGGTACACAGGATGTGTGCAGGCTGGGGATGGGCAATGAAACTGGAGAAGTAGAAACCAAACAGCAAAGGGACATAAAAGCAATAATAGCAACTTCCATTTATAGATGAAGTAGCAGGGAGGCTCTTGACATGCATCGTCTCTAGTCCTCACAATAACCTGCAATAGTGGTTTGGCAAGTATGGTCCTGGGACCAGAAGCATCACCATCATCTAGGAATTTATTAGAAATGTAGATTCTTCAGTCCATCCCAGACCTACAGAACTGGTAACTCTAAGGATGGGTCCCAGCACTTCGTGTTTTAACAAGCTTTTCAGGGGATTCTAATACACAGTAAAGTGTGAAAACTACTACTCTATAAATTAAGAATATTTATCTTGTGTTTTATAGATATAGAGACTAAATCCAGAGAGGTTCAACAACCTGCATTAAGGTCATACAGCCAGTTAGTGGTCAAATTAATTTGTCTAATCTCCAAACCCCTAATCTTTTTCCAATATCATGCTGCCTTATTCCTGGTTGAGGATATTGGTTCTGAATACACTAGTGAGTCACACAACATATTAAATGAGGGGCATGGCTTGATCATTTGTATTTTTAGAAATATAATGTTGACAAAACAGAGGGTAGAATGGAAGAGAACTCTCAGGCAAGGAAATCAATTAGGAGCCTGTTGGTATAGGCCAGGAAAGAGATTAAGGGAGCAAAATAATCATCATTTCACACGTGAGAAAACTAAGGCACAACATATTTTTATTGCCTATTTACTGGTTGAAGGATACCATCTCCCCATACAAATCAATGTATTATTTATCTCCAGAGTTAAAAGATAAAAACCTTGGTGGGGTGGCCATGAAATGGGAAGGGAGAAGAAAGTCCTAAACAATAGCAGAGAAACTTATCATTGAATTATCTCATTGTTGTTTTAACTTATATTTCTCATATCACTAGTGAGTTTGAGCATATCTTCAAGGGCTTTCTCACTTTTTGACCTTTGTTTCCACATTTTCTACCTATGAAAATTACTTTATATATGCTGATGACTCCCAGCTTTATATTTCTAGCTCTGGCCTTTTCCTGCACTTCATGCTAACATATCCAAATATATTATTGAATTTCTCATAGAAAATTTCAACTAAAGCATATATAATTTAGTGATTTTAGTTCCTCAGCCTATCACCAAAATATCATATGCCTTATCTGTTTCATATGACTAAATGGTACCACCATCCACTCTGTTGCTCAAGATAGAAATCTAGGAATCACCTTTCATTACTTCTCGTCTTTCATCCCCCAACATCCAATCCATCAGCAAGTCTATATGGTTACACTTCCAAAATATATCTTGAATCCATCCACTTATTATATATTCTACCCCTTAGAAACAGTACCATACCACTGCTTGCATTGAGTTTATGAATTACATAATATGTATTTGTCTAATACCTTCATTTTCCTATTTATTACATGTATCCTCCATTACACTGCCAGTCACAAGAGGGTAAAACTATGTCTGTTTTGGTTAATATTATGTCCCTAGCACCAAGCACAGTGCCTGGTGCTCATTAAATATTTGAAGAATAAATTATTTCTTTCCTTTTAACTCAACTCTCTAGGAAGCTGATCAGCCAAATGCCAATCAGAATGTGAAAATACAGACCACATATAAGAACTCACCCTTAGTATTTTTTAGCCCCTTATTACCTATCATAGTATCCAGCATATAAAGCATGCATGAAAAAAATAGTATTGGAATTAATGCAAATATACAGTATTTAAAAAATGTTGAAAATGGATTCTATGTGAGTATATGGTTTTAAACATACACAGAACTTCCTTTTTCCATGGTGTGATCATTGCCTACATCATAATTAATGTTCACTTAGAGTTTTATGGTACAGCCCAAATTATGAAAGCTTCTAGAGACCACAATCCTTAAGATACCTGGGTTCTTCAATTAGAGAAGAATATCCCCAAGAAAGGGCAATAGAAGTGGCTATAGAAATGATGGGTTTTCTTGGTCACTGAGCTCTGTCCTTGGCAAGTAAATCTGCTTTGCATGTTAGAGTTGGCTTCACAGACTAGTAAGAGCCATTCAAAAAGAGAAGGCAGTCTTCTCTGTATGGGTAAAGGAAGAAGACAAGGTGGATACACTGAGGGTGTAGTTAGAACTTATGGCAGTGTCCACAGAGCTACTAGAGCTCTCAAATATTGGTGTGCTTTAGACTCACTTAGGGTAAATATATTAACATGCAGTTTCCATTATTATTATTATTATTATTATTATTATTATTATTATTATTATTACTAGAGGCCTGGTGCATGAAATTCGTGCACGAGGATGGGGAGAGGGTTTAGGTCCCTCAGCCCGGCCTGCACCCTCTCACAATTTGGGACCCCTCGGGGGATGTCTGACTGCTGGCAGTTGGACATCCCTCTTACAATCTGGGACCACTGGCTTCTAATCACTCACCTGCCTGCCTGATTGCCCCGAACCCCCTCTGCCTCGGCTCCTGCTGCAGCTTCATCTGGAAGGATGTCCAGAATGATGTCTGAAAGGTCGCTCGGCTGTCCAGTCTAATTAGCATATAATGCTTTAATTATCATAGATGGTGTCTGGAGAGCTGAATGTATTCCAGTTCTAGACTCAGAAGCGGGGAGTGTGCACGCTGCCATTGCTTTTTACTTTAATCCAGTGGCAGCTCGTGGGGTGTCCTGGCGGGAGCACATGGAGTGTCCCTGTGGGAATGTGTGTATCTGGCAGGAGGAGCACATGGGATGTCCCTGTGGGAGTGTGGGGTGTCCCTATGGGATTGTGGGGTGTCCCAGCAGGAGTGTGCTTTAGATTAAACAGTTTGCATCTGGTTGCTTTTTATCTCGGTGCACACAGGACAGCTGTATTGTCCTGTCCTTGCCTCTGCTCTGACCACAGGGAGAGCTCCTCAGAGGCAGGGAGGGCCTCCCCATGTTTCTCTATAGGGCCTGGGTTGGGGCCGACACCCTGTGGGCTCCAGAAATGTTTCCTGAGGGGGTCAATGGAAGGGCGCTGAGAACATTTTACCTAACTCCACGCAGACAGCAGCATCCGAAAGGGAGCGCAGGTTTAAAAGGATGCTTTTCTGGGGATACAGTGACTGTTTAGTTTAGTTTAGTTTAGTTTGGGTTGCTTTCCTTTTCTACTGAGTGAACCTCTAAAGCTCTTAATAGATATTAGGCAAATGAATGCAATGCTGGGAGAGCCAGGAGAACAGTTCGGCTCTTGTGGGTGCCAGTCTCTGGGTGTTGGGTGCCTGTCTCTGGGTGGCAAGTGCCAATCTTTGAGTATTGGTTGCCTGTCTCTGGGTGGCGGGTGCCAGTCTCTGGGACTTGGTGGGAGTGTGAAGAGCTCAGCTGTGAGCACAGCTACCCTCTGGTCTAAGCTCAGTGCGTGGCTGAGGAGTAAGGACCAGGCTGGCCCTAGCAGTGGTTTGAACGTGGTCCTGAATGAGGAGGAGGGCGCTCTTCCTGCCACGTGGGAGCTGATCTCAGTGCCCGTCATCCAGCATTGCTACCTGATTGTGCAGGTAAGTCAGTGAGGCACTGAGTGGACTGGCCTACCCCAGCCAGTGGTTGGTGCCCGCTGGGATTCAGAGCAGGTGGTCTCTCTGGAGCCAGGCATCAGTGAGGTAGGGCCGCAGGAATTTAGAGGCCGCAGCACATGGTGTGGGGAGGACGAGTGTTTGTGCTGTTCGCTCGGGTACATGGGCTCCATGTGTTCCATTTCCACCAAGAAACATGCGTTGTTCTGGGTTCTTTGCATCCCTTATTTCTAACCTTTCTCACAACTTGCAAGACTGGCATCATTATTCCAGGTTTAGGGTCAAACAAATGGGGACTCTGAAGGGCTGGATCAGGGGCCCGAAGGCGGCAGCCAGGGATGAAAGGCCACTGGTTCACATCCTTTCAGCTTCACTTCCCAGCCCTGCATATACTGGGTGGGCGGCTGAGCGCTGCTGTGTGTGGCTCTTCACCCAGAGGTGCGGGCATCCCAGATTGCTGCTCTCAGGGGTGCTGAGCCTGGACTCTCAGTGACGTTGCCCGGTCCTTGGGGTGGAAGGAGGCCCCGAGCCCGCCTCCCTGCATCTAGGTGGGCCAGTGCGAAGTGGCGCCTGGAGCTGATTTCCTGGTCCATGGCCCCTGGCAGGCCACCCCTCCCATGTCACCCAGCACAGTGAGTGTTTACAATCTTGGGGACACTCCTTAAGCTTCCTATGAGCACCTGGTTCTGTACCAGGGAAGTCCTGAGGGTGCCTGGTGGACGGAGTGCGAGGGCGCTGGCGGGTGGGGCTGCTTCCCTTTCTCCTGGGCCGCTTTCTCCTGTCTCCTCGTGACTTAGTTTTTCCAGTTATGAAACGGAGATAAAGATATCATTTAAAACCAGGGATGCCCCCTTGCTCCTGCCCCGCCCTCTCTCCCTCCTTCCCTGCACTGGCCCCTCCCCCATCCCAGAGCCACTCAACTCAGGCTCTGGTACTGCACATCCGGCAGGCAGGAGCATGTGAAGATGGAGAGGAGGAGGTGGAGGTGTAGGGAATGAGGAGAGGTATGAAATAGTCATTTTGGAGAATGGCAGATTATAAGGACCTGGCAAGTAGTGTATGGCTGCTGAGCAAAAATAAATATTGACTTGAGTATCATGGCTGTGAATTTAAAGTAAGACCAGCAACCATCACTGTGGGGTTGTTCCTAGTCATGTATGATCATACAAGTACAGTTATAAAGTAGGTTGTGGTCTTGCTTAGCAAAGTGAGGTGGAGCAAAGGATTTGAGGATATATACAGAAAGCAATTAAAATGCTTGACCATGAAATTCAAGGGGGAAGAGAAGACATCAGGTAGGAGAGAGATAATGAAAAGTTTGTAGGAGTAATGCTTCAGTTGAAGGGACACTTGGAGATAGGGTATTAAAGGAAGTGATCCAGAGTAATCGAAAGTGACCAAAAGAGAATAGAATACATAAAACTCCAGCTGTAGGGGTTGCAGTTATTGCAATGAATGAGCTAGTGTAGTGACTGGCTGAGGATGGGTAGAGAACAAGGCTAGTGGAAAAAGGGAAGGGGTCGAGAACTGAGAGGCCAGGGTGTTGGAAGGTTCATCTACATTGTTATTGAAATCACCAATAATTAACACAGGAGTAGGATTGGAGAGGTGACAGTGAGTCAGGAGCTAAAATCATTATCTCTGGTTCCTTAGAATCTATATCAGGTCCTGAGGTACGGAAATAAGAGGTAGAGCAAGTAAAGGGAAGAGGAAGAGGGGAGTAGAGGGAGAAGAAAGAGGGGAAGAAATAAGTGTGAATCCCTGCTGCAACCAACCAGATGGATGGAAGTCCTTAGATAAGCCTGTTCCAGGTTTGCCCTACCTAGTTCTGTCAAGAGGCACGGGGGCTAGAACCAGAAGATCTTCATGAGCCTTCCAGCACTCTAGATTTTTTAAAGGATATTCTTGGTTAGCTCTATGTAAAGCAGAAATATTTTTGCAAGAAAAATGAATTATTTGTTTACATCATTTTCTCCTCCTCCTTTAACCTCGCTTCTCTTGTTCTGCAGAGGCCCCTCTGAAGACTATTAGAGCTCTTGAGATGTAGAGAAGATGGGCAACAGGAGAATTAGCCAAGAATACTTAAATTCTGTGAACTCTTTAGGTGCCCTCCCCCTCTTTATAAAGTCTGTTCTATCATTTATTTTTTTCTCAATTAAATTCTAAAAATTTACTGAGTGCCTATTATTGGTTGAGAATACATAATTTTCTATTGCATTAAAAAACATTAGCATCTTCCAGACAATTTGTCTCCAAACATTAAGCATTAGTTAATGTGGCACTATTTCTGAAATTTCAATCCTACCATTATGCAGTTGTTTCATTTTTTTCGCAAGGCCAACCTCAGAACTTTCAAGGCTTTGTGACAGCCACTGATAGTGTGAGAAGCAACATTTTTCCTGTGCCAAGAGAGTCATCTGCTGTGAACCCCCACCCACCCATCTATGAGTTAGAAAGGCTTTCCCTCAAACCTTGAATGTATTCAGCCTTCTGTGTTGCCATGAACTAGAGCTGCCACTGAAATAATGCCTCAGTGTGGAGCCTTTCGTATGACTGAACTCCTCCAAAAGACCATCAAGTCTCTCTAGTTATCAATTTACCAAACCATAGGGATTCTGAAACACATCCATGGGCTCTGCAGGACTAGAACTGAGGGGGGTAATTTGGTTGAAAGTCACAGTTTGATAGCCTGATTTTTTTCCACCTAAAATGATTTTATTAAGTAGGTGTGCTGGGCTCTCTCTCTCTCTTTTATTAATATATTTTTATTGATTTCAGAAAGGAAGGGAGAGAGAGTTAGAAACATCAATGGTGAGAGAGAATCATCAATTGGCTGCCTCCTGCATGCCCCACACTGGGGATCGAACCTGCAACCCAGGCATGAGCCCCTACCGGGAATTGAACTGTGACCTCCTGGCTCATAGGTCAATGCTCAACCACTGAACCAAGCCCAACCAGGTCTCTCTCTCTCTCTCTCTCTCTCTCTCTCTCTCTCTCTCTCTCTCTCTTAAAATATATTTTTTATTGATTTCAGAGAGGAAGGGAGAGGGAGAGAGAGATAGAAACATCAATGATGAGAGAGAATCATTGATCAACCGGCATGCCTCCTACTGGAGATTGAGCCCGCAACCCAGGCATGTGCCCTTGACTGGAATCGAACCTGGGACTCCTCAGTCCGCAGGCCGATGCTCTGTCCACTGAGCAAAACCAGCTAGCGTTGGGCTCTCTCTTTATTGTATAGTTATGCACCTCATAATGTCATTTTGGTCAATGGTGGAGCACATATACAATGGTGGTCCCTTAAGATTATATATACAACCTAGGTGTATATAGTCAGATATACCATCTAGATTTGTGTAAGTGCACTCTATGATACTCAATCAATGTTGAAATCGCTTAATGACACATTTCTCAGAAAGTATCCCCATCATGAAGTGGAACATGACTATATTTTTGTTTAATAGAATGTTAATTAAAATTTAAAAGGCATTTAGAATCATCCCCTGCATCCAAAGTATTACATTTAAGTTACACTAGGACAAGGACTGTCTATACCACCCACCTCTAACTCTCTAGGGGGTTGTCTGGTACACTGATTCAATGACACAGCACATGGCGCATGGGTTAACAGTGAGTATTGCGTATAACGAAGAAGTTATAGAGAACTGGAAGAACCCTTAGGAAAAGGTCATTACAACAGTTTTTTTTTTTAAATAAACTTATCTGACAATTAGAGTTACCTCTCCATTTGTTAAATATATAGATTATTCAGTACCCACCTCTGACTTTCTGATTGCCGGACCTATAAGGGAGAGGACTGGAATCCATATTTTCAACAAGCTACTCTGGTGATTCTTTTATTTTAAAGTGTATAATTCAGTGGCTTTTAATAGTATATTCACAAAGTCATGCAACCATCACTACCATCCAATTCCAGAACATTGTCATCATCCCCAAAAGGGAACCTGTACTTGCCAACCTCCTCACCAGCTCCTACTGACCACTAATCTACTTTGCCCCTATTAATTTTACTATTCTGTCCATTTAATATAAATGGGATGATATAATATGTGGTCTTTTGTGTATCTCTTCTTAGAGTTAGCATGATGTAGTCAAGCTTCATCCATGTTGTTCCATTGTGTGGAATACTGCATTTTGTTTATCCATTCACCAATTGATGAGCATTTGGGTTATTTCCATTTTTGCACTATTATGAATAATGCAACTATGAGCAATTGTGTGGACTTGTTGTTAGACCTCTTGCTGTTTGTAGAGGTAAATGACAAAGTTTAGAGTCCTAGAGAGGGAGAAACAGAGACAGGATTTTGGAAGGACCATGTTCGAGCTCACATAAGGAGTTGATGGCAGAGATTTTCCCAGAGCCCAGACCTCTTGAATTCCCAGCCAGGGTTTTGTCCCTTTCCCACAATGGTCAGAGGTCTGTGTGAAACTTTGAAAATATTTCTTCCCAGGGGTTTGAAGTAGTACATAGAGGGAGTTGCCCTATCTGAATAATTCATTATTGGCGAGGTCCTGTCAGCAACTGTGCTGATTAACTGCTTCTTCCAAACAGTTAAAACCTATTGGAAGAGAATAGATAGCTTCTTGGGGACCCTCACTCTTTTAGCATGAGTTGAACAGTAGATAATATAACCATTGACTCATCTACCTGAAGGAAGTTAAAGTCACTTCCATCTCTCTGTCAGATACCCTAGAGTAGCATTGAATGCTAATTTTCTTAGAAACATTCTCCACTTGTCCAACAGATATCATTGCTTAACTTGAACATTTGAAGGAGAAACAGTCTACAGACAGGCAACAGTTTTTCAGTGCAGCATGACTTGTAGGGGCAAATGTCCATTGGGAACTTTTTTCTAGGCACCAAATACTGATTGAAGGTGCAGTTAACTATGTATGAAATTTTAGCTTCCTCATTTAATTGGAGGCACTAAATTATGGCTGTTCCAAGGAGCAGAAAAGAATTTATGAAAATTGAACCTGTTAAAGGGAATACTCCCAGGTTAGGAGCAATAAAATAGAGCAGCCTGCAATAATGATGACCTTTAGCAAGAACAGCTAACTTCCCTGTCAGTGGAACAGGTATAAAAAAGCTGGCAAATGGCCAATCCAGTTAGGTTACCAACTATTAGTCCTACCATAAAATTGGACTGAATTTGGTTGCTTAATCAGCATTCACAATATTAACTACTTTACTCTTTCATCCTTTTTTTTAAAAAAGATATCTGACAATAAATATATTTTCTGTACTTATCAGCAGCTTCTCCTTTTGAAAGCAATTTATCTGTATATTAAACAACATTTAGTACAGAAAAAGTACTCAATATGTGCTTTCGATGAATGAATTGATAATGGAGATTACTAAGGAAATAGATACTATCCTTGAAATCTTTCAATGGGTGTAAATGAAATTCTAGAAAGTTTACAAAGTGACCATACTTGAGATGATATTGATGGGACAGAAAAAAAGAAGAAGAAACAGAATCAGATTTCCAAGGAGACACATTAAAACATCAGAATGGGGTCATGGTAAAAAAATTTCTTAAAGTATATTGGTCTTGAGCTGAATTTCAGAGTAATAATGTTAAAGTCAGAATCTTATATAAATGAATATAAAAAGTAATCATATATATTTAATAATAGCAGTAACAATAATAATAATGGAAATAATAGATGAAAATGACATAAAGAAGAAAAAAGAAGAGCAAAAGTAAACGTATAGGAATAAATAGAAATGAATGTGACCATGCCAAGGAGGTTGGAATAGTTCAGGCATACATTTTAATCCCATCATTCTCTGTTGTCAGAAGCTACCTGGCTCCCCGCCATTAGTTTGTCAACTTTCCCACAGTCAAGTCAGTTTCCACTTGGGGGTTCCATCCTGCCAACACTTGGAGCCTAGTTTCTGGCCTTTGACAGGATGCACAGCCTCTTTCTTACAATATTGACTCAAATTTTGCTGCTACTCCAAACCTGCTGCTCAGATCCCATAGTTCTGTGCTTAGGATCCATATTCTGGGTATGTGAATTGGTGACTTCTGTTCATGAGTTCATCTGGGCCTGTGTATTAGCTTCCTGTTGCCAGCTACCCTGAGCCAAAGTTCTAATTGCCAGTATCCAGCTTCTATGTACACCAGGACTGTTTCCCTACCAGGGTGCTTGCTCAGGCCTCTGGAACTTATCCTTTCTTCCCTGCATTGGCTTTCTCCTTGGGAAAGTTGCCACTTCATGATGCTGAGTTTTTCTCTTCATTATATCCCTGGGCCTCAAGACTTCACCTCTTCATCTGGACCAATGGTAGCTGGCAGAACAAATCCTATACAAATCCACCTCCTAGAGTCCTTTACTGCCTAGTGAACTTGGCTAGTTTCCTTTCTGCTCTTATACCTTCCACCACCCACTCTGCCACTACAGCTCTCTGAATTCTTTCCTCGCTTATATCTAAAAATATGATCACCTACGTATACTTCCAGAAGATTCATTCATTGATTAAATATTTATTAAGCACTTACTATGTGTCATGTACTAGGATATGGGGACAAACATAGAACATTCAGTCTAAGGCAAATATAGTTGTTAAAAATCATTCAAATCATTTTATAGGTAACCTCAAGAACAGCACATTGTTATCCCATCAGCATGTCCAGTCCAGGCAGTTACTTAGACTAGAGGATACTATATCCTCAGTTTGGACCCCCTTAGGCCCATTGAAATTATAGCTGAGTGCCCTGTCCAGCAAAGTGACCACACTCAAAAAGGCAAGACAAAGAAAACTCATTTTAGAGCTTCTGCCAGGTGTTTGTGTAGCTAAGTGGTGGCCATTAAGAGGTAAGTTGCCTGGTAATGGAAATTTCTTATGCACCTACAGGCCCCCAGGGCACAGTCTTAAAAGCACTAAAATGAACAAAGAGGGACTGACACAGCTTTGCATAATAGAATAAAATGTTACCTCCAGAGGAGTCCTGAGCTGAGCTGATCACTGTGTTGTCAGGAATTGTTTCTCTTCTTTAATAAAGATTTAGGAAACTCTGTTTGGAGAATCTGTATGTGTTATTTGGGGGTATGCCTATGTCTGTATGTATGCTGATGTCTCTTTCCAAATACAATTGGATCACCTGGAAGGAGGAGGCATGTTAGTTAGCCCTTCACTCCAGCAGGGAGATGTCAAAGAGAATGGAAGGGGAGTGCTGAAGCCTATCTGGAGTTCCTGATGAAGTGCTCGACCTAAGAAGCAGGATTTATTATAAACTGGACCCACGTTTGAGACATAGGTTATGGGAAATAATTGTGGCTCAGGATGGAAGGCATGGATTTTACTGAAGGCCTGCCTAGTCCCTCTAGGTATGGTGGACACTCCCTAAAGCTGCTGGGGAATACACAGAGGAGGTCTGAAGGTGGGGGTGCTCTCTGTGGAGATGGGAATTGTGCAGGGCTCTAGTCCAAGGACAATAAAACATTCCTAAGTATTGGAGTGAACCCATAAGTGGATTTCTTGTGGAAACATGTATGTGTGTGCTCATCCCTTGGACTATGGAAATGGTCCTGTGGGAATTGCAGGCTGTTGAATGAGGTAGAAGTTGGAGGAGTGAGAAGGAGCAAATAATACAGAGAAGCCCTGGCTTTGGCTCACTCCTTCCTTCCCAAATATGCTAAAAAATGTTCTGTTTAACAGGGCAAGATGCATGTGCTATTGACTATAATGCTATCTCTGTGAAATACTATGTTTAGTGGTATGTGGTACATGCACTACTTTCTTTAGTGACCTATGTTGGAATGGTGTTTAACACAATTAGATACATGAATGACTCACTACAGTGACATCTGTGTGAAACACTGTTTAGCAACACAAGCTACCTGTACATTTCTTTAAGAATATATGCTGAAGCTACTTTTCACAGAGGTAGGTGTCTGAATGATTCACTGTAGCATTATATCTGTGAAACCCTTTGTTTAACAGGGAATTACTTTTTTACCTGAACTACTTTCTTTAATGACTGAGGTTGAAACTGTTAACAGAGTTAGGTGCAAATTTAGTGATGATCGTTCTCTAGAACACTGTGTTTAATTCTGTGTAACACATGTAGTACTTCATTTTGTGATATATGTTGAACCAATGTGTTTAACTGCTAGAGGCAGCAGACCCAGGAATGGAGTAACTCTAACTTCAGGGTCACCCAAAAGTACAACTGTGATCATGGAAATGAAGATATATAGAGTGGACCATGGGCACAACTACTAGGGAAAGCTAAATTAGGTCTGGGGCAGTCAGCATCAAGAGGATGGGGCACTGAAATTGGACCCAGAGAACACATTTAATCCTCATAAAAGTATGTATCTTCATTGAATAAGTTCAACCAACTTAAATACACAGAAAATGTAGGTAGTTTTCCTATATTCTGCAGCTGCAGAGCCTGCCCTTGTCACCACAAAGTTATACTGCCTATTGAAATTAAATTGCACAAAGTTGAAGAAAGAGTAATTTTGTAAACAACAGACAAGTCTGCAGGAGAGAGTTTGTATCTGTTCAAGGAATTGAAAGAAGGCTAGTATGACACAAGCAGAATGCACCAGAGAAGAACCATCTGAAATATGAGATAAAGCTTGAGAAGACAGCAGTGGTTCAGTCAACTGAAACCTTGTGGGTCATGGGAAAAGGTTTGGATTTATCTTTGAGCATGGAAAAGTTCTTGAATAGTTTTGAGCAAGGGAATGGCATGATCATTTTGTGACAAGTGGTGGGATTCAAGGACTATTTTGACTTTGAAATAAATTGTAACTTGTTGATTGGATATCTTCTTTCAGGGAGAAGCTACAGATTGAAGAGGAGAATGTGGGAAGCTTGTGGGCTTAGTTTCAAGCATGCTTGGTTTGATGTGCCTGTGACACATCCAGTCCCTTGGATTTATATTCTCAATAAGCCAGTGGCTCCCACCTTATGAACATCTGTTAGTTCAAGTTTAATTTGTCCAAAAATCCATAAATTGAATCCTCACTCAATATTTAAACCTGCTTCTCCCTGTCATTCCCATCTCAGTAAATGGTATTGCCATCTATTTGGGTGCTCCAGCTGAAAATGTAGGAATCTCACTAGATCCTTTCTTTTCTCTTACTCCTTATACCTAGTCTATTAGAGGATTTGGCAGCTCTATTTTCAAAATATCAGCACAGTCCAACTACTTATTTTCACTATCCATACTGTGACCACCCCAGTACAAGTTGATGTCCTCTTTCCTTTGAACAACTACCAGTCTTCTATTGAGCTCCCTAATTCTACTCCCACTCTTCTAGAGATTACTATCAACAGAGCAGCCAGAATATTATTTAAAATATGTATATCAGATCATGCCACCCTGATTCTCAAACCTCTTCAGAGGCTTGCCACTATGTTCAGATTATAATCCAAATTCCTGAGCAGAGCCAACAAATCTTTCCATGATCTGACCTTGCCTGCTTCTCCAAGCTCAGTTCCTACCACCCTGCCCCTAGCTCACTTTTCTCAGTCACATTGACATTTTTGCTCTTACTAGGACATGTCACACTCATTCCAGCCTCACCTCAGAACCTCTATATTTGCTCTTCTTTCTGCCTGGAACACTCTTTATTGCTGATATTCTCATAAATAGCTTTCACATTTCATTTAGGTCTCTGTTCAAATACCACCTCTTCAGAGAGCCAGTCCATTGCTGATTATCCTATCAAGAGTGTCACTCCTTACCACTCTTTATCCTATTTATCTCATTTTATTGTGTAATATTTATGATCACATCAAATTATATTGTTTATTTTATTATACAGTGGGGCCTTGACTTATGAGTTTAATTCGTTCCGTGACGGAGCTCGTAACTCAAATTACTCGTATGTCAAATCAATTTTCACCATTATAATGACACGTGATGCTGGGCTGATGTTGTGGCATTCACTGTGACGTTCGCTGCACCAACTAGCGGTGGGGTATCTAAAGCTGGCTCGTAACCCGAATTTTAGCTCGCAACTCAAAGCAAAAAATCGGCCTAGAGACGGCTTGTATCTCGAAAAACTCGTTAGTCGGGACACTCGTAAGTCAAGGCCCCACTGTATTAGTTTTCTTCCAGAAGAATATAGCTCCTTCCTTAAAGGCAGGGGCTCTGTCATATTGTGTTCAGTAATGTATGTCTAGTGTCCAGAATAGGATCATGAATATGATGAGCATCCATTAACTATTTGCTCAATCTATAATAATTTTTTTAAAAAAATTTGACATCTACTCTTTTGTTTATTTCTGAAATTCCCTTAATTTCTAGGAATTGCCTACCCCACTTCCTACCTCTTGCTGATCACTAACTTGGTTGTTGACCTCTGGAAACAATAAACTAGCCAGGGAGCTGACACATACCCCAATCTGGACAATAAGCACTCCTTGCTAGCATTTGTAACACAGTACTGATGAAGAGGAATCATAACTTCTTCTGCTGGCAAAAACAGAGGACTTTGAAACCCAGGGGCTGGCAGTTATCTTCTTCTGCTATGATGACTGAAGGCAGAAACATTCAGATAGAAGCAAAAGGAAATCATGAATTAGTAGACACATACAGAAAAAGGAATATAAGCAGTAAGTGCACATAGTTCTTCTTGGGTTCTAGTTTCCTTGGTTCCAGTTCATTTCTGGAAGATGTTGCAGACTCTAGATTGTCAAAGGCAGTCTAATAATCTTTCAAATTATTTAATCTCCATAATTCATATGAGTTAAATTTCTATCACTTGTAACCAGGAGTTTCAACTTAAACAGATCTGGAGGTCAAAAGACAGGTCTAATCTAGACATACCATTTGGTGAGTTATTGGCATATAGATACTACAGTAGAAATTTACAGAACTCACCATATGCAGTTCTTCTTTCTAGGCACATAATATGACTTCAAAACCTTTTTTGCATTTGGGTTGGGTAATATGCATAGTTTTGGCTGTGGAAGTGACTTCTGTCACTGTAAAGTTGGAGGCACTTAAGGAGGAGTGGAAGTTCTCCATGTTCTATCTTCCCTAATCTGGTGGTCACTGATGCCATTTCATGAGATAGTGACAAAACAAGGCATCAGCTCAGTCTTTTCACTGGCCATGAGTGAAAAATAAATCATTTTTGTCTGTGAAATCCCTTATATTTCAGGACTAATTTGTGACCATAGCATAACATAACCCAGTGATGGCAAACCTTTTGAGCTCGGCGTGTCAGCATTTTGAAAAACCCTAACTTAACTCTGGTCCCGTGTCACATATAGCAATTTTTTGATATTTGCAACCATAGTAAAACATGGACTTATATTTTTGATATTTATTTTATATATTTAAATGCCATTTAACAAAGAAAAATCAACCAAAAAAATGAGTTCGCGTGTCATAGGTTCGCCATCACTGACATAACCTGTAGTGACTAATGCAGATGGTAATCCAAGTCATGAGAAGGATAGAGACATTAGAACACAATAGTAAAAGTTTGGGTAGAGAAGAATTGAGCAGCAAAGTTTGTGCAGGTTCTCCTAGAATGTTAGGAGAACTAAGATCAAGAAGGTCCTGAAATAAAAAGCAGTTATGAGGGCATGCTCAGAAGCCATGGAAATTTTTCAGAAAGTTTAAATAAGGACAGAAGAGCATCTGTTGTATCCTGCAACATTTCAGTCATTGGTGACCTTGACAAGATTAGAAGAATTTGAAGAATGAATGAGAGGGGAGAGGAGGACCTGAGTACAACATACACAGAATATTTGTTCATTTCTTATGTTGTGGCAATTAAATGAGGCAACAGTTGGAGTAGTTTGTGGGACCCACAAGGACTTTTGTATTTTAGATGGAAGACACTTGAGAATATTTCAATACTGATGAAAAGACTCAAGAAGTTATAGATAATACACATACTGGGCACTGGCTAAGCACTTTTCAAGTATGATATTATTGAAGGCTCACAGAACCCAATAAGATAGTGCTTATTCAGAAATGAGGACAGTTTATAGCTGGGTACATGGTAGTCCTGACAGGTTAGGACATTTACCCAGGTTCCCACATCTGGTAAGTGATAAAGCCAGTATGTGAATCCAGGCACTAAGAGTCCTTGTAATTACTCCCTCTGCTCTAGAAGTAAAGAGTTTAAAGAGATAGGTAATGGGTTGACCCCAAATTTCCTGAAGGTTCAGAGTAGGCAGGAAGTGGTGGTCTCCATTGTATCAATCTTTAGTTTAGCATACCTCTCCACGCTAACAGCAGGTGAGGAGGAGATTATTGGCCAGATACAGTCAAGCACCAAACATGTGGACTAGGTCGGTGGCAAACTATTATCTAATGGCATCTATTTTCTCTGTAATGCAAGATGCTAGGCCATGAGAGTGAAAGAAGGAAGGAAGAGAAAGCAAGGAAAGAAGGAAGAGATGTATCCATACCTAGTCAGTATTCTCCAATCTGAAGAATGGTCCTTTGCCTTGCTAATCCTCTAATAGCAAATGGCTGCTGTCACTAGCACTAGTAATAAAGTCTATAATCATTGTCTCCAGGGAATTCAAGAATTTTTCTTAAAAAAGAGAGGGGAAAAAATGTGGCCTTAACACCCAGGGCTTGAGGGAGCCAATATAGGCTTTTTTAAGAAAGCAATTATTGACGTAGGAAATTAAGTATGAAACTGGCCAAAGATGGAGAGTGGGCTGTTGGAGAACATTTCTGAAAGTGTCAAGGACACTGGATAACTTCAGAGAGGAAACAATTCAGGGAGTAAAAAGAACAGGGCAATCTCTGGTGATATTCTGTTCAGGGAAATGTCAGAATGTGGTGGCAGATGGGATGTGAGGAACAAAGCATATTTAGCAGATAAAAGTTACTCTCCAGAGAAAATGTGTTTGTTTTCCCCACTAAGAGGTCTATCTTCTTTAACTGTTAGATAGCTTATAATTTTGTTCTCAGATGGAAACATGACAATGTAACTTTTGGGCTTGCACATTCAGTCCCAGGCTGACCTTGCTGACAGAATGAAACCAGTGTTTCCCTAGCCTTGAGTGAAGCAGAGAAATGTCTGCAATGGCAGTGCATCAGCATAGCAATCTAAAGATACCAGGAGAATATTTTTAGTGAAATGGGCTCCATTCTGTGAGGGCACAGAGTTGGGAGTATAAAACATAATGAAAGTGAAGACTCATTGTCAGCCTCATTCATTGCTAATGCCACACTTTATTTATGTATACAATTCAACAAATATTTATTCAGCATCTACAATGAGCTAAATAGTATTTTGGGTTTTATAGATACCACATCAGACAAGATAAAATTTTGTGTAACTTATATTTAGAAAGATAAAAACAACCAAGTAAATAAAAAATGTAATTTTAGGGAATAGGTGCTTAGAGGAAAATAGGTAATAGGAACTCCAACTCAAAATGGTTTACAGAGTAAGGTACTTTACTATCTCATATAACAGGAAGTCCAGAATTAAGCAAGTTGGCTTATCAATGCCTTAACAATACCATCAAGGATCCAAGTATTCTCATTCTCTGCTCTATCATCTTAACACTGGCTTCAAACTCTGTACTTACTGGAATACATATAGAAAATTTTTTTCTGTGAAATTAAATAATACTTAATTTTAATTATGCAAACATGTCTACATAAGTAAAAACAAGTAAACTCATTTGTCAATTTTTTAAACATATGCATTCGGAAAACCTACTTTATTATATAATGGACTTTTAGCTTTAATAGACACCCCCTCCTTTGAATTACCGTTTTCTATTGAGGTCTTACTATATCACCAAGAGATACAATCATATCTAGAAGAGAGAGAGATTTTTTTCTCTTGGGCCTCCGGAAAGAACAAAAGAACTTTATTCTCGTGTTAAGTGAAATTAAGCTTCAGCGTCCATCAAGGGCACAAATTATTTCCAAAGCTCTAGGAAGGGCCTGGTAATGTGTTGACATGTTCCTAGGTTTTAATAAATTTTGCAAAAATAAGATATTTTAACCCTTCATTTAAGGCCTCTGTCTCTTTTCACTGGAATCTCTTCTGTCATACTTCTGCTTATGTCAAGTGGCACTGAAATGACCATGGGGATTTTTTTAAATATATTTTAGTGATTTCTTACAGAGAGGAAGGGAGAGGGATAGAGAGTTAGAAACACCGATGAGAGAGGAACATCAATCAGCCACCTCCTGCACTCCCCCTACTGGGGATGTGCCCGCAAGGTACGTGCCCTGGACCAGAATCGAACCCGGGACCCTTCAGTCCGCAGGCCAACGCTCTATCCACTGAGCCAAACTAGTCAGGGTGACCATGTGGGTTTTAGGGATTCAGCTAAGGGAGAGAACTGAGTTGTGGATATATTTAGTATGGATTTAGTGATATATTTTCCCTTTTTTCCACATCACTTCTACATATACTTAATTTATCCCTAGCCATTCCAGTGTAGGAATGGCTTCCAGGAATATTCCCATTGCCCATAGTGGTGACTTGCCTTGTATCATGAAATGAAGATGCTCAACAGAAAGCATATTATAGCATTTTATGTCCTACCATGTCCAACCTCAGAATATGTGGATTTTGAAGAAGCAAAGTTTCAAACATTCAAAGCCAGAAGCAAGTCTGTGGAAGATTCTTCCATCCAAGAAACATGTAAAACTATAATAGGAAAACTTGGTTTTCATTTACACTTATCAAAATGCTAGTTCACTCTTATCAACATGATCATTAATTATAAATATCCAATGAAAAGCCTTGGATTGTTGGATATTCCATTTAATGAAGAGGGGTGAATCAAATAAACATATAGGAAATATTAAAAGTTCTCTCTGATTTGCCATGAAATGATGACACTGACAATGACAATGTAAAATTTACCATTAGTAGGAGGATATTCCAGAAATTGCTTCATGAGTATAAATAACTGGGAGTGATCTCTACACCAGAAAACCTGAAAAGCCTTTCTTTCATCATAGTTGAAATAAACTGTATATAGATTTTTCCCCAAATTTGACAATTCTAAACATTTATTTGTTGTTACTGATAGCAAGTTGTGGTTCTGAAAGTATTGTTTCTAAATAATCAATGATAAAAAAAATAATTAATTATATTACTGAAACTAGTGGCCCAGTGCACGAAATTCATGTGTGGGGGAGGGGGGGGGTGTCTCCCTCAGCCCAGCCTGCACCCTTTCCAATCTCTGACCTCTAGGAGGATGTCTGACTGCATGGTTTAGGATCTGGCCTAAACCAGCAGATGAACATCCCTCTCACAATCTGGGACCACTGGCTCTTAACCTCTCACCTGCCTGCCTGCCTGATCACCCCTAACCACTCTTCCTACTGGCCAGATCACCCCCAACAGCCCCCCCTTCTGGCCTGATTACCCCCAACTGGCCCTCCATGTCAGCCTGCTCACCTGCAACTGCACCCCTGTGCCAGCCTACTTTCCCCCAACTCCCCCACCTGCCAGCCTGCTCATGCCCAACTGCTGCCCCTGCCAGCCTGATCGCTCCCAACTGCCCCCCTCCTGCTGGCCTGCTTGCCCCAACAACCGCCCCCCCTTGCCATCCTGCTTGCTCCCAACTGCCCTCTCCTGCTGGCCTGATCACCCCTAACCACCTCTGCCTTGGCCCTGTCACCATGGCTTTGTCCAGAAGGATGTCTGGAAGGTCTCCTGTTCTAACTAGCATATTACCCTTTTATTATTATAGATAACTAATTTACCTTTCTATAGAAAATGTTATACAATCATTTTAATTAAAAGAGGTGATCAAAGAGTATTTAGCTAAAAACTAGGGAAGAAACATTATAGTGGTCTGTCAGGCAGTTAATGAAAATAATGTGTCATTTTGCTGTACTTATGGGGTTAAGTTTCTAAAAGTCATATGTTGTGATTTATTTTTCATTTTCCAAAAATCCTGCAGTAGGCTTCTCCTCATGTCTCATTATATTCATCTTCACTGTTTTTTTTTAAAAAATACGTATTTTATTTTATTTTTTACAGAGAGGAAGGGAGAGAGAGTCAGAAGCATCAATGAGAGAGAAACATTGATCAGCTGCCTCCTGCACACCCCCCACTGGGGATGTGGCCACAACCAAGGTACATGCCCTTGACCGGAATCGAACCTGGGACCTTTCAGTCTGCAGGCTGACACTCTAGCCACTGAGCCAAACTAGTTAGGGCTCATCTTCACTCTTAATCACACTCTACCTATTCAGTTGAATGTGCAAGGAGCAAAGCTTATAGCCATAGTGAATGGTCTTACTTGAAATTACTGGTTGTTATCTTAGGTGAACTCTTAATGCTGCCTTGCAATCATATTTTCTTAGTTGGTTTTCTCCTGTACTGATCTGAAAAACTCACATTTTCCTTTTTTTTCTTATACCTTTAACATTTCCAAAACTCCCTCTCAACTATTAACCTTGTTTCCTATTTTGGTGACAAAATAGAAGAGAACTCTCACAAACTCCCACCTACTTGTATTTGCATACAGATACTATAGATGAACTGTGTAGTAGACTCCATCCCCTCACTGAAACAAGAACTTTGTTCCAATTAACCCCCCCACTGTTCTACATCTCAAGTTCCCCTTCAAGAACATAAAAATGTGCTGCTATTTTTCCCATCTTGACCAAAAATTTAAAAACTAAACCTTCTTTTGACTCTTATTTCCCTTCTGGTAACTACCAAATTTGTCTCCTTTTTTTTTCAGCAAAACTCCTGAAAGAATAGTCTATGCTCCCAGTCTTCAATTTTTCTTCTTCTTCAAGGCCTGCTGTCATGAATGTAATGGATATTTTCACTATACAGATTGACCCAGGCCATTCCTCAAAGCTAAACTTACACTCCTGTCTAAATTGAAAGAAAATACATTCTGAAGATATTTCTTATGATTCCTCTTTAGTTACAAAATCCCTCAAAGCAGCCTCCATCCTGAGAATCACATACAAACATGGGTCCTATTTTAGCTTTTGCAATATCCAGATGCACATTATGAAAGATGAAAATAAATACCTAAAGATATTTTCCAAAAAAATCCTATCATAGAAACCACCCTTCCCCTTGGGAACAAAAAGGTTTTAGTATCACTCAAAGAAGAGAGGTCACTTATTTGAGAAAACATTGCCCCGCACAAAAAAAATGCTCAGAAAGTGTAGTAAAAGTACCAACCCACCAGCCATCTGTGATACAGATTACAATCACCAAACAATATACTACTGCTTAAGTTATTTTTGTCATTATCTATATATGTTTTTGATTATTCAAGTGAGAACATATTATGGTCTTTAGTATAATATGTCAAATTATACCCCAGAAAACGAAAGCCATGGTTCATTTCTGTTATGGATTGAACTGTGTCTCCCCAAAATATTGAAGTCCTAACCCCCAGTTTTTTAGAGTGTTATCTTATTTGCAATTAGAATTGTTGTAGATATTTAGATGAGGTCATAGAGTGAGCCCTCATCCAATATGATTGGTATCCGTATGAGAAGAGAGAAATGTGGACACAGAAACAGACACACAATGAGAGGGCCATGTAACAATGGAGGTAGAGATTGGGACAATGCAGTTGTAAGTCAAGGAATGCCAAGGACTGCCAGTAACCACCAAAATGTAAGCAGGAGAAAGAAAATAATCACTCTTAGAGCCTTCTAAGGAATATGGCCTTGCTGAACCCTTGATTTTGGATTTCTAGCTTCCAGAACTTAGAGAAAATAAATATTTATTGTTGTAACTACCAAGTTTGTGGTACTTTGTTACAGCAACTACAGGAAACTAATACAGGTCTTCATGACATTTTAAAGCTGTAGAAAGGAAACAAAAAAGAATTGAATCATGGGGTAGTACATCTGGAAGAGCCATGATTAGGCATTCAGATGACCTGGGTTTGAATCTGGCTCTATTGCTAATGTGTGAGCCTGTGTAATCCTGAACTGATGTAAAACTCAGCTTCCTTATGTGTAAAATGAGAAAATAATATTGCCTGGCATGCTAACCTTAAACACTGTTATTAATTCCCTATATATCTATCTATATATCTATCTATCATCTATCTATCTCTACCTCTCTTCCTTCATTTATTTAAATAAATCCTCAATTGATATCAGTGAACTTGGCTTATTAAAAATAACATTAAAATAAACAAACTTGGGGGATGTAGGTCTACTATGAAATATAGGAGCTCAGTGTTTTGACTAAGATGAAGAAGAAGTATTTACTTTGTCCCAGGTGTATGTGCATGTCAGCCTACTGAAGTATTTCTTGCTTTTTGTTCTTTTGTTAGCAATTCAGGATATGAAAAATTAAGTCCATCCATTTTTTAAATATCTGAAATAAGTTTTTCACCCCCTTGGCATTGTTAGCAGAGAGTGAATTACTACTACTTATAAGAGTTTCTTTTTTCTATAAAATATTTGTTTTTCTATTTTTAAGTGACACTCTTACACAAATATTTCATTTTTAGTGAGTCACTTCTGCTATTAAAAAACATATATAGGGGAGAAACTAAGATGGCGGCATAGATAAACACCGGGAAATTGCTGCCTCCCACAACAACTTCAAAAAAAACAACATACAGACAAAACGGACATCATCCAGAACTACAGGAAGGCTGGCTGAGTGGAAATTCTACAACTAGAAGGAAAGAAAAGCACGCTGAGAGCCAGAGGAGCTGCGGAAGTAAAGTGCAGAGGTACGGAGGCTCGCACACACAGAAAGGGGCTGGCACCTGAGGACGTGGCTGTCTTTTTGAATCGGGAGGGAGTCACAAGCTCCTGACTGCTCTGAACTCCGGTTCCGGGAAGTCTCTGGGGACCCAGGACTCATACGGGGAGAAACTGGACTGTCTGGCAGCAGGCAGAACTCAGAACATGAGGTCGGCTTTCCCTCAGAGGTGCTTGCAGCAATTACCCGGACACTGAGACGCGGGGCCCCTTAGGGCAGGGCTGAGAATCCGCCATAGTGGCTTGCTCCGCCCTTTGATTCCCTGAGACCCTGCCCCACCCAGGCTGCAGCAGAGGCTTTTGCATATGAATGCCCCGGCCCTTTGCAACCTGAAAATTACCTAACTGCAGCTGGGCCAGACAGACCCAGAACTTCCAAGAGAATGCCCAAGGCCCCACAGCGGCTTGCATTGCTTCACAGCTGGGCCTCATCAGGGTACCTACAAACTCCAAAAAAGGAAGGGGAATCTGCAGTTCTCTTCATAGCTCCTGCTGGGTAACCTCAGGCAGAGGCTAAATTAGCACCTCCTTAGATCCAAGAGCCAGTGTACCCAGTGGTCAGAGTGGGACCATCCAGATTACAACTCCTCAGATCCATAAGGGACACACGCAGGGTGCAGACTCAGTGAGCACCAAAACCCCACTGAAGCAAGTCTTGCCCCAGAAGGGTGTCTTCAGCACAGAAGTTCTCCCACTGAAGACACAGCTGATTCTCACAGCCAATTGGCCTGGAGGTCAATTCCTCCCAGTGATCCTACAACAATCAAGGCATAACTACAACAAGACTGTGCAAAAATCCCACAAGGGGGTACACCAAGAGTGTCCACCTCAGGTAACTGGGGAGGCTGAGCCACTGGGCCCTACAGGACACCTAGCACACAAAACCACCCTACCAACACAGGGAAGCATAAAAAATGCAGAGACAAAGAAACAGGTCACAAATGACAGAAATGGAGGAAAGCAAACGACTGGATATAGAGTTCAAGGGCACATTTATAAGGTTTTTCAAGAATTTTATGGAAACCGCTGATAAATTTAGTGAGATCCTCGATAAATCTAGTGAGACTCTCGAGGATATGAAAAAGGACCAACTAGAAATTAAGCATACACTGACTGAAATAAAGAATATTATACAGAGATCCAACAGCAGAAAATAGGATCCCAAGAATCAAGTCAAAGATTTGAAATACAAAGAAACAAAAAAGACCCAACTGAAAAAGAAAAAAGAAAAAAGATTCCAAAAATATGAAGATAGTGTAAGGAGCCTCTGGGACAACTTCAAGCGTACCAACATCAGAATTATAGGGCTACCAGAAGGAGAGAGAGGGCAAGATATTGAAAACCTATTTGGAGAAATAATGACAGAAAACTTCCCCTACCTGGTGAAAGAAATAGACTTACAAGTCCAGGAAGCACAGAGAACCCCAAACAAAAGGAACCCAAAGAGGACCACACCAAGACACATCATCATTAAAATGCCAAGAGCAAAAGACAAAGAGAGAATCTTAAAAGCAGCAAGAGAAAGACAGTCAGTTACCTATAAGGGAGTACCCATACGACTGTCAGCTGATTTCTCAACAGAAACCATGCAAGCCAGAAGAGAGTGACAAGAAATATTCAAAGTGATGATTGCCAAGAACCTACAACCAAGATTACTTTATCCAGCAAAGCTATCATTCAGAATAGAAGGTCAGATAAAGAGCTTCACAGATAAGAAAATGCTAAAGGAGTTCATCACCACCAAACCAGCATTATATGAAATGCTGAAAGGTATTCTTTAAGAAGAGGAAGAAGAAAAAGGAACTCTTACCATTTGTCACAGCATGGATGGAACTGGAGAGCGGATAAATACCACAGGATCTCACTCATTTGTGGAATATAATGAACAACATAAACTGATGAACAAGGACTGATCCAGAGATGGAGAGGCATTGATTGGACTGTCGGGCCTTGGAGGGAAGGTAGGGGAGGGTGGGGGTAAGGGGGAAAGACCAACCAAAGGACTTATATGCAAGCATATAGGCCTAACCAATGGACACAGACAACGGGGGGGGGGGGTGAGCGCATGAGCGGGGGGTGGGGGGGTAGAGGGTAACGTGGGGATAAGGACACATATGTAATATCTTAATCAATAAAAAATATATTTAAAAAATGTGATATAACAAACCACTGCCAAATTCGGGGTCTTGCAAAAATAAATATTTATTTCTTTTCAAAAAAAAAAAAAAGAAAACATATATAAAATCATAAAATCCCATTTGTATAAATTTTTAAATCTAAGAACATAACGCAATAAACAGAAATGAGTTATAATTGACTAAAGACCCTTAGATACTTCCAAAATGGAAAGTTGAATCATTTTTTTAAATGACAAAGAAGGAAGAGATTTAGCAGATTTCCATCCTCAAGCTCCTTTCCTTCAACAACCAGCACTCATCCCATATTCATCCAAAAGAGAGAAGGAAAAAACCCTTTGATGTAGGGACTAAAAATAACAACTACTTCAGGACCTGAAGACACTACCTGTTCCCTGTGATAACAGGAGGCTTCATATTTTTCAGGATAAAGAACTTTTAGGGACTTTCTTTATACAGTATGTTGTATATCCTCTCATTTCTATAACTCAAGACTATTCAACATTTAATTAATAACTGAGATAACAAACAGAAGATACCTGTTTGAATAAAATAAACATCAAATAAATGTTTGTTTATGCTAGTGACACCAAAACTGACAAAGCAAAGATGATTAGTGCATATTCCAGAAATCGTCATCTCCCTGCTTGCGTTACTGTTCATAATACAATGATGATGCCGATGCTTAGGAGGAGGAAGATGATGAGGAAGAGGATTATTATAACAATAATGTTAATTGCTAAGGGCCAATTATGTTTCATAAATTGGACTAGGTATTTCATGTGAGCTTTACATTGACTTTAATTCAATTTAAGAAGTTTAACACTCAGAGTCCCACTGAGGCTCTGAAACCTTATGTGACTTTATCACTCTCACACAAGCCAAGACTCCATCACAGGTCAGTGTGCATATTGAAACCACCGTGCTTTCAACCAGATAACTTCTGGGCCAGCTTTGCTTTTTACAGTATTTCTTTAACACAATATGAAAAAAGTCCACAGCTTTTGTATATGTTTATTTCTACTTGTTCATGCTCATGCTCATGCTCATGCAATGGTATCTTCTTCATTTTACCAATGAAAGAATGGAAGCTCAGAAAGATGAAATAACTAAGCTCACACCACAGGCCTAAAAAGTGGTGAAGTTAGATCTGTCTGTTTCCAATGTTTATATTTTTATTGACTGATCTCTTAAAAATACACAGTGAACTGTTTATTCTCACCCCTCCCTCACCCTCTCCTTCTCTTTCACTTTCTCCCTCTCTCCCTCATCTCTTTCTTTATTAGAGCAGAGACTCAAGCTTCACAAACAAAAGAACATCAGTGGCCAGAAATGGTCGCCACTCTAGTTTAGGCCTGCCTTGATTCTAGAAATCAGAACATCAGGATATATATTCCACTGGAATTAAGATACCAGTTAAACACTCAGGAAGGCCTACAGGAAGATACATGGAAGCAAAAAGTGCACCAATAAGGGCCTCAGACCATAAAGAAGATTGTGGAGCTCTTTCCCATTCTGATGGCATAGAAGTTTCCAAAGACAAAAGTCATATACAGTCTTCAGGAGAAAGTGGTACAAAGTAATTAAAGGGGTTTGATTTCTGATGTTGGAAACAAAGTTATCAGATAGAGGGCTGGCAGAAATTATATCATGAAGCAGAGCTTTGGGTTCCATTTTCCTTTTTTTCTAATTTTTCATTGATTTCAGAGAGAAAGGGAGAGGGAGAAAGAGATAGAAACATCAATGATTAAAGAGAATCATTGATCAGCTGCCTCCTGCATGATCAGGGATTGAGCCCACAACCCAGGCAAGTGCCCTGATCAGAAATCAAACTGTGACTTCCTGGTTCATAGGTCGATTCTCAACCACTGAGCCACCAAGGCTGGACAGGATCCATTTTCTATACCTGACTCAGAAGGAATAAACAGACAGTTTCATGTCTCTGAATTGTCAAAACCCTGAACAGCTAGTGAAATAAGATACTCCTCACTTCAAACTTCACTGGTATTCATATCTATGGTGGCTCCACATCTGGCCTTCCCCCCATTACTTATAATTATTGACTCCATTTTTACCTCAGTCTGTTAGGCCAACTTGATCTCTGGCATAGGAGAAGTGAGGGTTCCCAGGTACGCTATCACATGCAACTCCCAATGGAAACCTTTAACATTCCCTCTTGGCACTTCCATAGCCATTGCCTTAACTCTAACTCAAATCTTCTTTAAAATGCCATTGTGTAGCAATATGCTTCAGTGGAAGCTGCTCATTTTCCCATAGCCCTCATACAATCAGGTCCAAAAGTTAAGTTACCCTCTCCATGCTTTGCAGTATAATTTCCCTAAACCTTCTTTAGCAGCTACTCTGTCCCTGAATCCCACACCATCTTCTTAGTCTACCCTCTTTTCATCTTCTGCATTGTTAATTAAAAGAGATACTGAACATCTGCTCTGTGCCTGTCACTAAGCTGTGTACATTGCACACATTGTCCTAAGTAATCCTCACAATTGATCTGCAGAGTATAATATGTCCTTTTCATAGTCACACAAATAGCAAATGATTGTGTTGGGTATGAACTCAGGTTTGTCTGACTCTGAACTCCATCTTAATCACTAACCCTTGCAGAAAAACAAGGACAATCTTGCATGGTGATTGCAATAATGGGAGTGCGCAAATGGTGCAGTATGGGGACAGAAAAAAAGGCAAGGAGAAACGGCCTGGGATACTCAAGAAGGCTTCAGAGAAGAGCTGAGGATCTGAGACCTGAAGGGTAGTTCTTGAGGCAGTATTCCAGGCGTATTGGAGTACATGATGCAATAAATGCCAAGGCATGAGTGTTCATACTGAATTATGAGAAATATGAATGGTCGCTCTGTCTAGATATGTTGGACCCATGTGGGCGAGCAACAATACATACTATTGAAAAGGTAGATATCCCAGGGAAGGCCCCAGGCAAACTTGGATACCTTATGAAGGGTGAGGGGGTACAAATGTCTTCTGAAGTCAGTAGAGATGGATCTACCTAAGATTTTAAAGCAAGGGACAGGAAATTTGCCCATTTAAAAGCTCACTGTGGCAACAGAGTAAAGGACAGATTTTAGGGGGCAAGCCAGGAGGCAAGGAGTCTAGTTAGAAGGCTGTTTGGTCATCCAGGTGAGAGAGAATGGTGAACTTGTGACAGAGAGGAGGGAACAAATTGAAAAATACTTAGAGAAAATGTAAAATTTTCATCAATTCTACTCCCCAACCTAGGCACATCAGATTTACTTTATTCAACATTATGGGCTTTCATAGCCCATTCCTTGTACATATTTTCATGTATTAATTACTTCATTCTGTATGGAGTTGTAATTATGATTTGCTTCTCCTTCCCACTTGGATCCAAGCTCCTTATGAATTGGAATCATCCCTCTCTTAAAATTTATTCTTTCTCCTACTTACCACAGTGTTTGCCTTTTATGGAGATCAGTGCATGTTTACTGAAGTCAAACTTAACAAGACCATTTGAAATTATAGATTCCAAAATTATCCACCGATCAGTAGATGAATGGATAAAAAAAAATGAGACATTTACACAATGGAATACTGTGCAGATGTAAAAAAGAGGGATTTTTTTACCCTTTGGGAACGGCATGGATGGACCTGGAAAATATTATTCTAAGTAAAATAATATAAGAAATACAAGTATAACATGATCTCACTTATTTATGGAATTTAATGAGCAGAATGAATTGACCAACAAAATAAAACCTGAAGCAGGGAGGCATGGAGCAGACTTGACATACTTCGATGTGGGGTTGGGGGGATGAGAAGAGATAAACCAAAGAACTTATATATTTATAGTCATAGCCCATGAACACAGGCAATAGGATAGTGAAGACATGAGAGGGTGGATAGGAGCTGGGAGGATGGGGGTACAGAGGGGGAAAGGGAAGATACCTGTAATACTATCAACAATAAAAATATTATTTTTAAAAAAATAAGTAAAAAAGAAATGTCATGTATGTTTTCTGCTTTTGAGAAGATGGAATTCCCCTTCAGACCCAGCTGAAAGTGAATCTGTCTTTCTAGATAGATCTGTGTCCCCCTGGGCTCTGTCACAAAGTATAAACGATATGCCATATATCAGCCAGAGTCTCTATATCAAACTTTTGTGTGGAAAGCAGAGGTTGCAAGAGATTGTGAAGAAGCTCTTGGTTGGCCTTGCAGAAGGAGAAATTCTTTTCAGTATTTATTGGATTCTGAGTAAGCTTAAGCCCTAAATATAGAGAGATGTTTGTAAATATTAACTTCTATTTAGGAGATTATTTGCTTTCTATATTGCCCCTATCTAAATAGGTTATTCTCCCACAACATTATATCATATTATGCTCTTCATTGAAAGTCAATGAATTAAGGTAATGTTTGATCATTTAGAAAACAATCTATACAAGCAATTGAAACAACTGTTGGAACTTTCACATCAATCAATAAGATCTAGACAAATGTTTAGCACAATTGTACATAGAGTAAGCAAATGTAGATGTTTGGTAGTGAAAAGAAGATGGGGTTCAAGATCAAAGAGACATGAGTTTGATTCTGAACTCTCTCACTTTTATCTGTATGACCTTAGACCAATCACTTAGGCTATTGAGTCCTTGTTCTTTCCTCATCTGTAAAATGGAAATAGACGCAGTATTGTAATAATGAGCAAATGACATAGAGTTCATAGACGTGGTTCATAAAGTCTTCTACAAACCTTAGCTATCACTTTTGAAGCAGAAAGGCATTTAGAGAGTATTTAGTACAACATCCTCCTTTCGTCTTTCAGCAATGAATACTTAGATTTAGAAAAGGAAAGTGGTCACACAGCTAAGTGGTAGATCTGGCTCTACAAGGCAGTTCTCCTGACTCCTACACTCTTTCTTACTTCTATATAAGGGAAACAAAGTAGCTCTGTGTCTCACAGAACTTTGCAGAAAATGGATTATGTGCTTTGGGGCATTGATTCAGTAACTCATCCTAGAGAGAGACATAATTTTTTTAGTACATACACTTCTTTCTTAAGATCTCTTCTCTAGACTTCCAGGACAACATGTTTATTCTAGTGAGTCATTCTTGCCTTGAAGCTCAATGTATCAGAAGCTTATCTATCACCATCAGAAGTTCTATTTGTTGTCAGGAATAAGATAAAATGAAAAAGAGACACAGATGAACTAAAAGACCATCACTTGCCTATCCTTGGGGCATAAAACAATTTGAATAGAGAAACATTAAAGAGGGACACAATCATTAATTCTACTGCAGTATTGGTGCTCACCATGGAAATAAAATGGTAAACAAGCATAGAGAACATCATTAAATGGTGCATAGTGGCCAAGAATTGGTATTTGTGAAATGCAGTGTTACCTTAAACCTGTCCTTTAACCTCAAGGAACATGTATTCTTACCTTTAAATTAAAAAAAAAATAATACTAGCTCTGCCAGCCTCAAAGGGCTGAGTAAGGATCAAATGCAATACAAGTATGATGTAGGGATTTGATGAGATAAGGAATCTAAAGCCCCCATGGAGTGCCAGATAGTCAGTTTTGCTCAATAAATATGACCAACTACTCTTTTTGTTGTTGTAATTAGGTTGCCATTATCTAGCACTTTTTTATATGACTATTTATACTAACTAGAAATAAAGCTTTTGCACAAAAAGGGACTGTAGGTTAATGAGAGATGGGGGTAAAACAGTCAGAAAGAGAACGCAAAGAGAGGCCACAAAGCATGGTAGTAAAGAGCTCCTGACCACTTGAGTCAGAGTTAGAAGTAGGGCTATATTTCCTAACTACATCAGCAGGCACAAGGCACTTACCCAAGCCAAGCCTAAGTCTACTCATTTACCAGCTGAGATCACAAGCCCTACTGCATGGGGCTGTTGTGGGGGCTTAATGAAATAGAGTATATAGTGCGTCAAATGTCTGGCATAGATGAAAGGTTGGGTAACTTGTTAAAGTGAGACAGTGTACATCAAAGCCTGTTCCAAACTCTAAAGTGATATAAACATGTAAGCAATTATTATAACACTAGAGGCCTGGTGCATGACATTTTTGCACTGGGGGTGTGGGGGTCCCTCAGCCCAACCTGCATGCTCTCCAATATGGGAGCCCACAGGGGAGCCCTCCCCAATCCGAGAGTTTCTGTCTGTCTTTGCAATCATATGAGCGAATTGTCTGAGACTCCAACTCAGATTGGTTTGTTGCTCACAGAATAATAGAGGCATTTTTTTTTCTTTGCTTCATTAGTGGAGATTTCCTGGAAGTTTTAGGGTATCTTCCCTTTAATTTTTCCTAGACACTTTGATTTTACTTATGTCTCTCACCTTTGTTTTCCCTCTATCCCCCACCTCAACAGTAACTTGCTTCAGGCTCACTTTGCTCTAGTGCAGTGGTTCTCAACCTTCCTAGTGCCGCGACCCTTTAATACAGTTCCTCATGTTGTGGTGACCCCCAACCATAAAATTATTTTCGTTGCTACTTCATAACTGTAATTTTGCTACTATTATGAATCATAATGTAAATATCTGATATGCAGGATGTATTTTCATTGTTACAGATTGAACATAATTAAAGCATAGTGATTAATCACAAAAACAATATGTAATTATATATGTGTTTTCCGACGGTCATAGGCGACCCCTATGAAAGGGTCATTCAACCCCCAAAGGGGTCGCGACCCATAGCTTGGCAACCCACATGTTGAGAACCGCTGCTCTAGTGTCTAGGTAGGAGATCCATCTGCCACCAGAACTACGATTCCCAGCATTCCTGGTGCTCTCTGCGCTCTTGGTTTTCCCTTCCTGCTCTGTCTTCGTCCCATGGCCTCCCACTCTACCAAGTCCTCCAAGTCGCCAGCTCTCTCTCTCTGCTCTCCATCTGGTGGCTTGGGGAGCCAATTTTCCCAAGCCTCTCCACTCTTTGCTGGCTCTCCCACTCTGCTCTCCACCTGGCAGCTTGGGGGGCGTGGCTCCCTCAGTCACTGGGAGAGACGGAGGGAGCCACATCCCCACAAGCTGCGGGCTCTCCACCTGGCGCCTGTGTATGCAAATTAACCCACCATCTTTGTCGTCTTAATTTGCATACTCACTCCTGATTGGCTGGTGAGCATAGCAGAGGGGCAGTCGATTTACATGTTTCTCTTTTATTATATAAGGTGGACAAAATTCTATGCAAAATGCTAATGCTTAGTTAATTGTTTAAGTGTTATGGGAAAATTCATTATACTGTCCAGATATAAAACATGTTCATTTACAGCAGTTTCCCTTACAGTTGTGCTAATGATGAGGTAGGGGATATTTGAAGGTTTCTTTAAACACAGCTGTTTTATGTATTGTCAACTTTTTCCATTATTTTCAATTTAATCCTTTGCACCATCTTTTATGTTTCTAAAATGGTCAGAATAGAAGACATTTGGTGAAGGTAACTTGTAAATGTGGAAATGAGTAATCCAAAGTGAATTAGAATCCACATGAATTCCTCTTCTCAAAAAGCCCATGGTTTGTCCCAGATAAATGTTTTGAAATTGGTACTCTTAATATATGGAATATTCCAGAAAAGATAGTTAATTTGCCTTCAGAAGTTATTTTGGGTATATATTTTTAGAAATAGGTACTGTTATAAAAATAGGGAATAAAATATTATGATGATATTTTGGAAGAAACAGAGGAATCTAGATAACCAAGTCTCTTTTTTTTTTTTTCTAGGAAATGTCTGTTGAATCAATGAGTAAATAAGTCAATGAGTGAGTGAGCAAGTGAATAAATTTAACAACACCGAGTAAGTACAGCCCTTTCAGATTCCTCCCAATTCTTCCAACTCTAACTTGAGGAAACCGTGACTTGCTATTTGAGACCATTTTTCATTCTGTGTCCTTGTAGCAATCTCTCAGAGACACTAAAGTCAGCAGAAGTGGTGGAAAGCAGTTCCACATATACAGCCTAAGGGAGCACATCTGGTTCTCCACTAAAGCCTAAAGATGGGTGGATCGAAGACGTCCATCCACAGGCACTGCTGCTGTGCCTCCCAGGCCAGAGAAATGGCACCAGGACTTTCTCTTCCTGCAGGAAAGCCCTAGGTCAGATTTGGGGAAGGAGTGTGTTTGTGTGTGTGTGTGGGGGGGGGGGGGGGTAACCAAGTATTTTAACAGTTGTAATATTGTACCACTGAAATCTCGATGAAACACACACACACACACACACACACACACACACACACACACACAGTTAAACTTGAGTGTGTTTGTGTGTGTGTGTGGGGGGGTAACCAAGTATTTTAACAGTTGTAATATTGTACCACTGAAATCTCAATGAAACACACACACACACACACACACACACACAGTTAAACTTGAATAATTTCAAGGTCTTTTTGGTTCAAACTTACTGTAGATCTTAGAATTAAAGAATTTATAATTAAATGCACCCAGAAGATAACATTACTATAAACTCCTATCCAAATCAGAAATTCCCTCCACAGCCTCCCAAGCAGATGCTCTCTCCTGCTTATAGTACTTTCCAGTAACAAAGGAGTCTGTTCCAGTGTCATTGTTAGAAATGGTTGCCTTAAGCCAGTGGTCGGCAAACCGTGGCTCACTAACCACATGCGGCTCTTTGGCCCCTTGAGTGTGGCTCTTCCACAAAATACCACATGCGGGCACGTACGTACAGTGCGATTGAAACTTCATGGCCCATGCGCAGAAGTCGGTTTTCGGCCTGGGCGTGTCTATTTTGAAGAAGTGGCCTTAGAAGAAGTGGGGGGTTTCGGTCAGTCGGGTGATGGGAGATACAGCGCAGGCATACCCTAATTAAGTTAATAACAATGTACCTACCTATATAGTTTAAGTTTAAAAAACTTGGCTCTCAAAAGAAATTTCAATCGTTGTACTGTTGATATTTGGCTCTGTTGACTAATGAGTTTGCCGACCACTGCCTTAAGCCAATAATGTTCAACCTTTTCAACCCATGGCACACATAAACTAATTACTAAATTCTGCTGCCCAACCAAAAATACATTTTTGCCAATCTGACAAAAAATATAGGTATAATTTTTATTCATTTGCACTGGATAGCTAGTGTTGTGTTGCCTGTTGTCATTTTTTTTTTTTATTTGACAATCTAAGGGAAAAGAGGTCAATGCCCCTGACTAAATAGGTATTGCATGTTTTATTTTAAAAAATTTTTCTTTATTGATTAAGGTATTGCATGTTTTAAAAATTCTTGTGGCACATTGGTTGAAAATCTCTGCCTTAAGCAATGTTGCCAAAAGTGGCTCAAGCACTTCTATAGAGCAGGGACTTGAAGGTTACAAACTGCTGGAAAGAGGAATTAGAAGAACTGCCTTAAATTTGCTGTGTAATCACATAAAAGTCCTGTCCAAAACATACATTGCTACCTCTGCTGCTCCCAGAAAGTCCCATTTTCCCAGTTCTGTCCTCAGGCAGGATGCCACACATATTTGTGAAAGTGCAGGTAATTTTTGTTTGTTAAAAAAAGATTATACAAATAAACTATTTTCAAAATAATCACAATTTCAATAGAGCAGTTGTGCTGAGGAGATTCCAAAGTGGGGGAGGGTAGATTCGAGCAGCAAGAGATATCGTCAATCAAAATTAACCAAGAAATTACATATCAATCAATAATCTTCTAAAAAGTCTTGTAATGACCTCTTACTCTGTTTAATCATACGTAAGATAATCAACCATATTACCTATCTGGAGATTAGATTTTTTTTTTCAATTAACTTGACTTAATTAACTTGCTAAGGTATTGAACTTTAGATGCCTTGGACACTGAATTTTATTTATTTATTATATTTTTTATTGATTTCAGAGAAGAAAGAAGAGGGAGAGAGAGATAGAAATATCAATGATGAAAGATAATCATTGGTTGGCTGCCTCCTGCATGCCCCCAATGGGGGATCGAACCTGCAACCCAGGCATGTGCCCTTGACCGGAATCGAACCCGGGACCCTTCAGTCCACAGGTTGACGCTCTATCCACTGAGCCAAACCAGCTAGGGCAACACTACATTTTAAGATTATTACAATTGGAGCACTCACTAAATTTACTGTTATTTTATTATTATTATTATTATTATTATTATTATTATTATTATATTTACTCATTACCCAAGCAAAATTCAAAATTGAAATATGTGTGTGTGTGTGTGTGGGGGGGGGGGTGATGAGGATTTATATGATAAAAAAAATATGAGCCCAATACAAACATTTGAAATGAATTAAAATGAAAAAAACTTGAGACCAGTTTTTGTTCTCCCATTATGAATTATAGGAAAGAAATCTTAGCTTCCGGTAACCTCATGGAGCTATTCCAAGTGCCTAGCTTTACTCATTCTTCTATGCATTGCCCTTGCTTTCTATTTCATGGAGACAATGAGAGTAAATGGAAATATTACCAACTTTATCTCCACATCTCCTGCCTTGGCATCGCTACTTCCTGCCTTCCATTGAGGGGAGGCATAGACTGCCTTCTATTTAACCCTCACCCTTCTACTTTTCTCTAGCTCCTATCAGCATCTCCTCCACAAGGTCCTTGCTCTATCAGACAGCCAATGTCTCTCTGTATCCTCAACCCCTACCTCTTATTGGCTCCTTCTCTTCAGTTAATAATATAAAGGCTCAGGTCTCCCCCTAACCCACCACACACACACATTTTACAGTGAATAAACAGCACCCTCCTTAAACCCTCCAACTCTAACCCTATTTTTCCACGTTTTGAAAGATTTCTCTATATTCCTTGCAACCCCTTTCTTAATACCTAGTCATGCCTCAATTGACTGGAGTCTGGCTTCTACTCCTACCACATTACTGATGCTGCTCTCATACAAGCCTTAATGACTTCTTAATCCATTGACCACTTCTCAACCCTAATCTTATTTTTTATTGAGCTAACACTCACATTAACATAAAATAACCATTTAAATTGTACAAGTCAGTGACATTTAGTACATTTACATGTTGTGCAAACATCACCTTTTGGCTAGTCCTCATCTTATTTGACCATTCAGAAGCACACGACACTGCTCACCTCCATCATAAATCCTTTCTTGCCTTGTCTACTGAAATAGACCACATTTCCAACTTCTCTGACTTCTCTCTTTGCATTCTTTCTCTTATGGGCCCCCTTCAATGTAGAGTTCCCCATAAGTTCAGCCATGGTCCTCTTCTCATTCTCTTCACTGTGCTTAGGTGAGTATCCCTATTCTACAGTACCAACTATCAATGGTCCTTACTTAGTCTATTTATAGTACAGATAAAAGTGTGCTATTCCCAAGATGTGAAGAAATGTAAAACATGAGTATCTTGGATCCCAATATGCAAACAATGTTTGGTATGGCTGCAAAACAGTTTATGCTGACTCCTGATCTCTTACAATCCAGGAAAAGCTAAACAATGATAACAAGAGAAGGATCTGTACCCAAATGGATCTTATAATACCCTCCCCTCCACTGGCCCATTTTCTACCCTTAAAAACACATATACACAATATAAATTCAATGGGAAAATAAGTAAAATAATATGTGTTATGTGGACAGAACAATTGGTTGATTCATTTTTTTTTTATCTATGGTTTTGTTGTCAAACATAGCTCCAGTGCAAAGTTTTAGCAGTGGGGGAAGGTTCCATTTAACCAAAATAACTCATGCTTCTGTTATTTTCTCCTTCTCAAACTGACTCACCTTTGGCTAAAATATATACACAATCAGCAAATATTGACTAAAAGGGCTATGAGACTTACATCTTAATGCAGACTAATGCTCATTGCAATTCTCTGGGGAACTACCTATCCTGGCACATTTTTGTCTTTTGCTTTCAGTTTAACTCTAGTTTTACTTTGCAATATTAACATATAACAAAGATCAGTGCTTCAGGTTTTGCAAGGTAGAGCTGGGCAATGTTACAATACCAAGATCTCTTTAGTTTCCAGTTCTTCCCCAGGGAATGAAAAGGATGAGTCATTAGGACGTTGTTAATGTTTCAAGAGTAATAGTTCTGTTGTTATTAATAAAACTAACTTGAAATTGTTCACTCAACATTTAACAGGCATTTATTGAGTGCCTACCATGTGTTCCTATAGCTCTCTTGGCATGTATCCCAAGTATTGCAATTAACATATTGAACAGATATTCTGGTAACTTTTCTATTTCTCCTCTTAATAGAAATAGGATCATGTCTTGTTGATTATTGTATCTCTTGGTCTGGAAAATAATAAGTCTTCATTCAATCAAGAAATCAATAGTTACTGAGAGCCTACCTTATGCTTGGCATTGTTCTATACACTATGGATTCAGCAATGAATAAAACAGATAAAAGTCCCTGATTCTTCTACTGTTTATAGAATACTAGAGGACGGTGCACAAAAGTGTGTGCACTCGGGGGGGAGGGGGGTCCCTCAGTTGACATGTGCCCTCTCGCAGTCTGGGACCCCTCGGGAGATAACGACATGCTGGCTTAGGCCTGCTCCCGGGTGGCAGAGGGCAGGCCCAATCCCTAGGTGCAGCCCCTGGTCAGGCTCAGAGCAGGGCTGATTGGGGAGTTGGGGCGCCGCCCCCTGTCATGCACAGAGCAGGGCAGATTGGGAGGTTGCGATGCCACCCTCAGTCACGCTCCGGGTAGGGCTGATTGGGGGGTTGGAGCACCTCCCCCTGTCACACTCAAGGCAGGGTCGATAGGGAGGTTGCGGTGCCACCCCCTGTCACCCACAGAGCAGGGCCGATCAGGGGGTTGGGGCACCGCCACTGTCACACTCAGGACAAGGCCGATGGGGAGGTGATGGCTCTACCCCTTCACACACAGAGCAGGGCCCGTGGGGGGCGGGGTTGGGCGCCGCCCTCTATCACCCACAGAGCAGGGCCAATCAGGGGGTTAGGGCGCCGCCACTCTCACACTCATGGCAGGGCCGATGGGGTGGTTATGGCTTTCCCTGTCACACACAGAGCAGGGCCCATGGTGGGGGGGGGGGGTTGGGGCGCCGCACCCTGTCACACACAGAGCTGCAGGGTGATCAGGGTGTTGGGGAGCTCCCCCATATCAGGCACAGAGCAGGGCTGATCAGGAGGTTGGGGCGCCTTCCCCTGTCACAAACAGAGCAGGGCGGATAGGGAAGGTGTGGCCCTGCCCCCTGTCACACACAGAGCCCCAGGGTGATCAGGGGGTTGTGGCGCTGCCCCCTGACACACTGATCCTGGTGCCGGGACGCCTCCCGGCTCCGCTGATCCCGGTGCTGGGAGGCATATTACCCTTTTACTATATAGGATAGAGGCCTGTTGCATGGGTGGAGCTGGCTGGTTTGCCCTGAAGGGTGTCCTGGATCATGGTGGGGGTTCCCACTGGGGTGCCTGGCCAGCCTGGGTGAGGGGATGTGCCGGGAGCCGGTCCATGCTTGCTGTTTCAAGGGACCTGGCATATATGGCATACTGTTCTTAATATGTTTGCTCACCTTCTTGGCACTATGTGTTTTAACCAAGGTCTCTGAGAAAGGTTGTTTCCCCAGGTAGGGATTTTCCCCTGAAGTTAGGGAGGGAATAAAACCTCTTAACTAAGTGCCAGGCAGGTAATTAATCACTTTAACTATGAACAATCATGCGTAAGCTACATAATCTTTACTCCCTGGAATGGAGATAATGCCCTAACCTTTGGAATAGAGATTGATAGGATTGGAATCAACTGGTATAAATACAGATGTAACAAGACAGAACTTAGAAGACAGAACCTACACAGAACCTAGAGACAGAAGAACTTCGCTGGAGAGAACATGGCAAAAGATCCTGGACAGAAACTAGCAACAAAACCTAGAGACAGAACCTGGCTACAGAACCTGGATAGAATATGGCAAGAGAACCTGACTAGAACCTGGTGACTGAACCTGGCTGGAGAAACTGGACAGAACCTGGCTGGAGAACCTAGTAAGAGAACATGGACACAGAACCTGGCTGGAGATCCTAACCAGAACTTCGCTGGAGATCCAGACCAGAACTTGGCTGGAGATCCTGGCTAGAGATCTTGGCTAGGCTGCTGATCAACTGAATGCTGTCTCCGTGTCATTCCTTCTTTGCCGACTCCATCCACACCTTTGGGGACCCCTGGACCTGCTGGGGTTGGACCCCAGCAGGGATGATGGCTGTTTGCAGCTGGTCACACACCCTTCAGGGTGGGGGTCCCCACTGGGGTGCCTGGCCAGCATGGGTGAGGGGATGATTGCTATTTGAAGCTGGTCATACACCCTTCAGGGTGGGGGTCCCCCCGGGGTGCCTGGCCAGTCTGGATGAGGGGCTGAGGGCTGTTTTCAGGCTGGTGGGTGATTGAAGCTCCCAACTGCTCCTTTTTTTCTTTTTCTTTTTTTATTCTGAGCCAGCTTTTGCTCTGGCTCCAGCTCTGAGGCCTCTGCTGCTGAAAGCAAGTATCTGGTTTGTTTGGGTTCTATAATCGAAACAATGTATAACTCCAGCTCTGAGATCCCGGCTTGCTGAAAGCAGGTTTCTGGGGTTTTGTTTAGCTTCTATATTTGTTACAATGTTTCAAACTACAGGCTCAGAGGCGGGCAAGGCAGGTGGGGAATGTTGGTTTCCTCCGCCACTGAAGCAAGCAAGCCTCATGTTAGTTTCAAGCTGCCTGGCTGCCGGCCGCCATCTTGGCTGGCAGTTAATTTGCATTTGCCCTGATTAGCCAATGGGAAGGGTAGCAGTCATACGCTAATTACCATGTTTCTCTTTTATTAGACAGGATGTGTGTAGAAGATTAATAAGAAAGCAAAATATGTAGTATGTTAAACTATGGCAAGTCCTATGGATAAAAATAAAACAAGGAAGAGAACATGGAGTATGGGGAGCGGAAGGTTATAGTTTTAAATAGAGTGGTCAGGGAAGGCCTTACTGTGAACATGGTATTTGAGAGGCAGAAAGAGAAAACCATGTGAATATCAGTGAGGAAAGTATTCCATGAAGAATGAATAAACATAAAAATCTTGTAGGTGATTATAGAAACTTGACTCTTACTCTAAAGGAGATAGGAAGCCATTGGAGGGAGCCATCTGAGGAAGGGAATGATAAGATCTGATTTATATTCCAGCACAACCACTCTGGTCACTATGAACAGGCTATAGAGGGCAAGGGTAAAGGCATATAGGTATTTTATAAGGCTATATTAATGCTAATACAGACAAGAGATAATGTTGGTTTGGACCAACATGAGAGCAGTAGAGGTCAGAGAAATTATCAGGCTCTACATATATTTTGAAGGTAATGGTGAAAGGATTTTCTAGAGGATAGGATGTTGGCTAAGAGAAAGAGAGGAGTGAAGCATGACTTGAGGATTTTTTACTGGAAAAATGGGATTGCCATTTCCTGAGGTGGATAATATTCCAGAAAAAGATAATTTGGAGAATGAAAGATCCCCTGAGAAGAAATGGTTAGTAAAGGAAGAGGAAAATAAGGAGAATCTAGTGTCCCAGATATGATTCAAAGAGAAGGAATTGATAAACAGTCAAATGCTTCTGACAGGTCATGCAAAATAAGGACTTGGAGGTTGATCATTGGGTTTAACAGAGTGCAGGTCATAAGTGAGCTTGAAAAGAGCTATTACAGTGGAAGGGAATAGCTGATATGAGTGGGTTCCAGAGAGAATGCGAGGAGAAAAAGTGACTATTCAGGAGGAGAGAAAGTGGAAACAATTAGTCTAGGCAACTTTTTTCAGGAATTTTTACTGTAAAAAACAGGGTGGTAGCTAGAGAGGAATATGGGATCAAAAGGGTCTTTTCTTAATTGGAAGAAATTGTGACATGGTGTGTATGGTGATGAAAAATAAATCAGTACAGGAAAGAAAACTGATGATGCAGAGGGAGAGATGAGAGTGATTATGGTAAGGCCCTTGACTAGTAGATGAGAAGGGATGAGTATTGCAGATTAATGAATAACTCTGACTGAGGTCTTCCAATTAGAACTTTCCTACTAGTTGTTTGCATCTCTACGATAGAACTAGTGAAACTCCCCAAAATGTAAACTCCATAGGGCAGAGGTGCTTCTGTGGTTCATCCCCTACTATAATCCTAGTGCCTAGAACAGGGTCTGGAACATACGGTAAGAAGTTAAGAGATATTTGTTGGCTGAGTGACTAACTTGCTTCTAATTATTTGATGATGATAGGGCTCAATACTTCAAGATGGGCAGAACAGTGCTATAAATTTGACAATTAAATGGAATGATCCTGACATCAACAGTTTGGTCTTCAAATACATGCCATGTGTTTTAAATATATGTTATTACTTTTATACACAATGTCAAAGTGCCAGGAAAGTGGACAATTAGGAGACCTGTAGGTAGCACCATGAACATTGTCATAAATGTGCCTTAAATCTATATTCAAAACCTAGAAAATTATATTTTTGGAGACCACAGCCATTCCTGGAGAACTGTTGAGGAAGTGTTATGTACACATCTGTTAAAGCAAAGTTTCAGCTTAAAACTTTTGGGAGGTGGACATTTCATTCTTTGAGCAGAGTGGAAATTCACCTACTTCTAATTAAAGACAACTAGTGCTGGAACATTTTCAATTCTGAGCACAGGATGTGTTATAATGGCTTTTCTCCTGAATTAATTCTAAAAGCCAATGGCTAAAATAGGAGGGCATTATCAGCAGCTGAGATTGCTCTCAGAAGGTCCTGAAAAGAAGCTCCTCAGAGTAAGAGGCTTCAAAACATGAAAGAGGCATTCCAAACAAAATGCATATTCAACTCAATAAATAATTTGTTCCCAAATGATTCTTTTACATTTTTATGTTTTGTCCCAGGAATGGTGATACATCAATGAATAATGTGCAGGCCTCTGCCTTGAAGGAGCCCATGGTCTAACAGTGAAGACTATGCAGGAAACAGATTATTAAGGAGAGCATTTAAGAGATAATATAATAGCATTGTTAATGAGTATATTGGAAGGACACCTCAGCTTGGGGAGGGAGTTCAAAGAAGTTTTGTTTATTTTTTATAGAAAAATTTACAATGTACCCCAAAGCAGTGGTTCTCAACCTTCTGGCCCTTTAAATACAGTTCCTCATGTTGTGACCCAACCATAAAATTGTTTTCGTTGCTACTTCATAATTGTAATATTGCTACTGTTATGAATCCTAATGTAAATATCTGATACGCAGGATGGTTTTAGGTGACCCCTGTGAAAGGGTCGTTCAACCACCAAAGGGGTCGCAACCCACAGCTTGAGAACCACTGCCCCAAAATAAAGGGAAATGTATATTAAAACACTGTGTACCTATATCCTGACTTTGACAGTTATCAGTATCTTACCAACCTTCTTTCATTCATTCAATTTCCCTCATTTTCTCCTGAATTATTTCAAAGTTAATCACAGGTATTATGTCATTCCACATATAAGAATTTTATTATGCTTCTTTAATTTGTTTAAAACATAACTGTTATCACAGTTAACACAATTAACAATGAGAAAGACTGTAAAGAAGGTGACCTCTGAATGCACACCAAAGAACATGCAGAATGAGCCAGTGAGGTAAAGAAGCATAGAGGTTGTGTTTCTGACTGACTAAAGCAGCTGTGGGCAAACTACGGCCCGCGGGCCGTATCCGGCCCGTTTGAAATGAATAAAACTAAAAAAAAAAAAAAAAAAAAAAAAAGACCGTACCCTTTTATGTAATGATGTTTACTTTGAATTTATATTAGTTACACAAACACTCCATCCATGCTTTTGTTCTGGCCCTCCGGTCCAGTTTAAGAACCCATTGTGGCCCTCGAGTCAAAAAGTTTGCCCACCCCTAGACTAAAGGGGGCTATAAGAACTTCAGATTGGCAAGAAAGAGCCTGGCTTTTGTGGAAATCCACAGGTAGTACAGTGATTGGAACATGGTTTTGACACTGGCTCTGGGCCAAGCTCCCCATTTATACTATCTTGCTTAATCTTCACAACAATGGTACTACAATAGGACATATAATTAACTCCAGACAAGTGAAGGAGGCTTCAAAATGTTAAATAATTGGCCTACCTATGACCCTGCAGCTAAACGAATAGAAGAGTTAGATTGTGAAGTCAGGGTTGTCTGATTCCTGGGTGCCTAATCATTGCACCATCCTACCTGTTCAGAAGTTTGTGATAATCCCCATCTTCAGGTGTTTGTTCTTTCAATCTTATTCTATACAATTATGTACTTTAACAATTAATGGTCAATTGATTTGTTTCTTAAAGTGCTAAAATGGGTTGTTGGTTTTTTTTAGTAGAAATTCACAGCAAAACGCTTGCTTATAATATATGAATCTTTGTAGTTCAAGCAAAATAAATTTAACTGAATCATCTATTGTCACGGTATAGTAGCCTATTCTAATTGCAAAAAAAAAGGTCTCTAGAAGGATAAAACAATCTCCTGAGTGCTGAATTTGCAAAGCTACAGTGGCAAAGCTATGGCAAGTATCACAGACATAAGAACCCCCTTATTTCCTTCAAGAAATTCCAGTATTTGCTGATGCTGATATCCTAAGGTAAGAAAAGGCTAATTATTACGTTTTTATGAGAACTGAACTTTGTGTTTAGTTAACCGATTAAGTTACTCCCTGTTGCTAACAGGCTGTGCTCTAAATGAAACCAAATATGACAATTGCCAAGTTTATTAGATAGTATATTGTATGAATATTAAAAGTCTATTTTACAGAATTTTTCTCCTTATTAGTTTCTGCTTCAAGTCCAGGTTTTAGGTATCCCAAGTTCCCTGCCATTTTAGTTTGGCACTTCCATAATTCTCATGGTATGCATTTAGTTTCGGGTTTCTCCTTTATAAAATGATGCTCCAAAGCTTTGAATCTACAACTGTAGGTTGCATTTGGGGAATCTCCCCTGCACTTATGATCATAACATCATGACAAGAGGGAAGGCAGAGAATGGTGAGACCCTTCCTCTCTCCACCAAGCACCAGCAGGAAGGACATGGTGGCTGAGGATGTGGACTCCAGCACCAAACAGACAGGGTTCTTCTTCCAGTCCCACCACAAACAAGTTACAGAAGTAACTGTAATTGTGGCATGGTGGTTACGTGTCTACAATTTTTCCAAGGCTACCTTTTTAAAAATTATTTTATTTATTTATTTTATTTTTCCCATCACCATTTATCCCTTCTATGCGCTCTTCCAACCCCACTCCTCCGCAATCAACACACTGTTGTCCCTGTCCATGAGTTTTCTCATACCAGGTAAGAGAGTGCAGGCAGAGGCCCAGAATCACATAGGAGCAGCATGCTAAACCACTGGGGACCTCCACCTAAGGCTCCCCTCACCTCCCACCCCGAGAAGGGCCTGGGTTGGAGTCACACACGAGGAACTTTATGGTGGGGCAAAAAAGCAAGGGCATATGTACCTGGGTTTTGACAAGCAGTTTAGCTCCTTCTTTAGAAATATATGCTTTGTCAAATTTTCTAATATCTCCATGCTGTAACTTTCTCAGATGTAGAATAGAGATGATAATCATAGCATTACCACATGGAGTTGTGATGGGAGGGACTTTGCACTTGGCAAATATACTCTTCATTTCCCAATGTCCCAGATTAGAGGGAAGGGAGTATTTTGTAATTGTTAAAAATATAAAAGGCTACAAACATCTGCTGTGCAAATTATGAGACAAGTCAGAACTCTATTTGCTCAGTGAGAGGGAGAACAGCAAGTTGTCCACAGTAGTGGCCCCAACAAGGCTGTGAGGGCTAGCTGTGGAGATACCCCTCATGACTATGTCTATGTGGCTTCTAAGGTGGAAAGGCCCTTAAAGCTTCCAGTCCAAGTAATGTCTATGCTCTTGGAGTTACAGCATCTTTGTTTCACAGAAAAATCCCATACAATCAGCATCTCTCTTTAGCCCTGGGTGGAGGCGGAAAGCATTGAGATTTGGGAGACTAGTGACTGCTGATAAGATGTCAATGTCCTCATGAAAGAGTCCCTGAGTGCTAGATTAAAAATGTTGCTATTGAAGTATCTTTAGGGTGTCTCATCATACTCTAGTAATATTAAAAGCCTCCTGAATATATGTTAAATTTTGATTTGAAATAAAAATCTGCTTTTCCTACAAGCACAGAGGTCAATAACCTCATTAGAGTCAAATGACATCTGAACATTAAACGGAGCCCAAAGGGAACTTACCTATTCCTAATTTAGGTTGAGGTGAGAGGGAAGAAGAGGGGTCAGAAAAAGAAAGAAAAAAAATGATGAGAAAGATAAGGAGTAGTGGAGGAGAAGAAATAGAAATGTATACTGAAGAAGCCTGGGAAAGAGCCTGGACACAGAAATGGATGGATCTAAGAAGCCACACTGGGACAGCAGTGGTATAGTGTATTGGGAAGCATCTCAACTTTAGAGCAAGAAATCTTCTTAGATTACATTTATCAAACCTGTTTATATTAGAGATGTGGAAATGAGGACAGCCTGCTCATGATCACACAGGTAATTGGTGTAAGAGCTAGTTCTGGATCCCTGGATGCCTGCCTCCCTAACTTGGGCTCTTGACATTGTTACCCTTTCCTTGGTGCAAGTTTTGGTTGGAAATGAGAACTATTTTAGTCCTGGAATATTCATCTACAACTGTACATTCCATTTCGGGCCCTAGAGGTCAAGCCTTGATCGCACATTATGCTTCATAAGTAAACTACAGTTCCCTGGTATTGATTAGATTCTTTGTGAGGCCAGGAGTTGGACAGGGCTCCAATGAAGCCCTGAAAATAAAAGTCAAGGACTGCTACTGACCTGAAAGAAGGAAAGAAAGCCCTGAATCTTCTGCAACTTTATCAGAACATATTACAAATGAAAATTGTGATTTCTTCTGAGAAACTATTTTAGTGTTTTCTAGTTTTATCAAAAAGCAACTTTCTCTTTACTGATACACATGCCGGTGCCATGGAGTGATGATTTGTCCCATTAATATTCACTGACCTGGGAGAAAAAAAAGAAAAGAAAACATTCTTTCCAAAGTGGCCTGGAAGGATTCCCTTGAGATGCAGATGGAAGCCAGTGATTTTCAAAATTATTCAGAATTACTTCACAATGTAAGCAAAAACAAATATATTCTTCTACTTACTGTAAATGCTCATACCTTCATTCCTCCCATGAATACGTTTCTCCAATGAGTTTACTAACCAGTCATCTTGTCTCTAAATTCCCTTTCTACACTAATGAACAACCCAGACACAGAGAATACCTCTTTCATTTGGTCCAGGCCTTTGTCTCTACAAATTTAGTTTATGAATTTCTGTACTATCTTGTAGTAAAAACAAGATAACTATCAATTTTTTTATGTCCCCTGCAAGCTGCTATAGGACATTATAAAATTCTCTCCCAAGACCTTTACCATCTCCGTCTAAAAGATATAAAGAGTTATTCTAAACCATTTGCTGTGTTTTGACATTCTCTTCAGAATAATTACTCAAACACATCCACAAGAGCAAAGATGAACATATAAGATAAGACTGCCAGGGGTTAAGTCAAAGATCAGTTAAAATATCCAGCACTTGTCAAAAATAATACTTAGAAAAAAGAATTTCCTGAAAAATCATTCTATGTTGATTTTCACTAGACTGTAGAGGTCAATGGATCAGAACCCATGTTGAGCAGTAAGTTCCAAATGAGAGCTAGACATACAATTGTATATGAATGAAATAATATATGCATGAAGTACTATATTTTGATGAAATAATAATAAAGTGTCCCAAACTCACTGTTGTGGCAGTTTGACACCACATGACAGAATTCACTAAACAACTTCATTGTAAGAAACTCAACTCATGAAATTTAACCAGCCCCTCCAATGTACCTAGTAGTTGGTACTGAGGGGTAGAACTAGTTAGCAAGTAGGGGGTCTGTACTTTGAACCTAAACAATCAGACCCTAGAGCTTGTGCTCTTAACCAAGGACAGTGTGAGAAATGAGGATCAGATGAAGCTCAAGGATAGGTCACGCAAGATACTACTCACCCTCTCCACTAACCCTAAGGCATATAGGGCAGCAAAGGGATTCTCAAAGTGAGGAGAGAGTATTCCAGTACTTGGTTTTGCCTTTTGTTAATTTCTCATCTAAGTTTCTAAAATCTCTCCTGCAGATATACCATATTTGAAGTTCATTTGGTTGGCATCTCTTTCTTTAATAGAGTTTTTTTAAAAAATATAGTGCTTTTATAGGATACTAACTGTAGATTGACCTGTGTCTCCCCAAAAGGTATGTTGGAATCCTAATCCTCAGTACCTATGAATATAACCTTATTTAGAAATAGTCTTTGCAGATGTAATCAATTTAAGATGAGGTCATACTGGATTAGTGTGGGCTCTAATCCAATGACTGGTGTCCTTATAAGAAGAAGGAAATGTAGACACACACACAGAGAGGAGAAGTCCATCTAAAGATGGAGGCAGAGATTAGAATGATGTATCAACAAGCCAATAAATTCCAAGGATTCCTGGCAACACCAGAAGCTAGAAGAGGCAGGAAGAATCCTCACCTTAAAGCCTTCAAAGGACCATGGCCCTGCTAACACCTTGAGTTCAGACTTCTAGCCTCTAGAACTGTGAGTCAAATTTCTGTTGTTTTAAGCCACCAAAGTTGAGGCAATTTGTTATGGCAATTTTAGGCAATTAATACAGACACTATTGGTTTGACTTGATTTTTAGAACAAAGTTATTCTCCCATCAAGCAAAAATTATTTGATTATTCTGCTTATTTTAAGAATAAAGTGCTACTACTAACCTATTCTAAATGATGCCCCAATTGGGTAAACATACACTTTAAAAAAAACAATAGAGTGAAATTTTAATTATGTTATATTCTTTATTAATAATAAACTATCTTATCTCTAACCATTGGACTGTACATTCAAGCTAAAGTATTTGTGATTTCTACATTTCTCCCTTTACTCACTTTGGAACAATATGAGAAAAATAATAGAAGACAGTTCTCCATATGGAGCCAATGCAAAAATAACTTTTAACTTTCTGAAACAAATCTTTGGTGATAAAAGAAAATATTCAAACTCCTATTATTCTCTTTAAAAAGTTCTCTATTAACATTAATTTTTTTAAATATATTTTATTGTTTTTTTACAGAGAGGAAGGGAGAGGCATAGAGAATTAGAAGAATCAATGAGAGAGAAACATCAATCAGCTGACTCCTGTACACCCCCCACTGGGGATGTGCCTGCAACCAAGGTACATGCCCCTGAACAGAATCAAACCTGGGACCTTTCAGTCCACAGGCCGACGCTCTATCCACTGAGCCAAACCGGTTAGGGCAATATTAAGTAATCCTTATTGCTTTTCCAATAGATTTTCATTTTGTATTGCTGTTGATAAAAGTACATGCTTATCTATTTGACATTACAACTGAAAATTAGAAAGCAATATTTAGTATATCACTATATAGCCAATAGACCCTAGAATTTTGTGATAGTCACTTGGTTATCTTGTTATCTGAAATGTATTTAAACACACACACACACACACACACACACACACACACACACACACATCTTTTATTTTTCAAACAAGGAGCTAGCACAATTATTCAGTATAACTTCTTGTGCTGGGAAAACAAAGAAGCTGATTGACCTGGTTAACTGCTAGCTCAGTGGCTTTAACATAGATGAAAACATTGCCCAAACTCTGCACATGTAGAGTATGTTCTCATGCAAAGTGGATGCAATATCCAAATTCTTAACTGGTGACCTTCATCATGCATCTACAGCAGCGGTTCTCACCCTGTGGGTCATGACCACTTTGGCAGTCGAACGACCCTTTCACAGGGGTCACCTAAGACCATCCTGCATATCAGATATTTACATTAGGATTCATAACAGTAGCAACATTACAGTTATGAAGTAGCAACGAAAATAATTTTATGGTTGGGTCACAACATGAGGAACTGTATTTAAAGGGCCAGAAGGTTGAGAACCACTGATCTATACAATTAGCTCTACAAAGAGCTTCAATCAGTGGAAGCTCCCAAGATCATATCTGATTCAACATATCTTCTCCATCTGCGTGCTGGGGAGGTTGCTTGACCTAAAACCCTACCATTTTAGTCATTGTTGAAGGTTAGATATCTAACAGAGACAATTATCCAGGAGTCTCCCATTAAATAAGAACATGCTACTAGATAGGGGAAGGAAGATTCTGAGTTATATGTGCTCTAGGCTTCTCTTATTCACAGGATAAATTTCTTTACCCTACCTTATATTTCACATTTTAGAATCCAGAGAGAACTTTTTTTGTAGGTTGAGATCCAGGAATGGGTGGTAGGAGTGGAAAGGATATCTCAGTAGGTCCTAGATAATGATAAATGGGGTGAAAACAAATGGATAGCTAATAATTAACTGATAACATCTCTGCTAGAATGTCTTATCCACCAGAACGCACCACCTCTATCCTTGCCACAGGCTTGCATGATAAGCCTTAAGCCTGATGTTACAACTACAGAGCTATATTCTGTAGACAACTATAGAAATAATGTCAAGATTAAGGGCTTGGGTTTTTACAGTGATACAGATTAAAATTTGAATCCTGTCTCCACTATTTACTGGCTGTGTGACTCAGGACAAGTCACTGAGCACCTCTGAACATTTCTTTTATCTGTAAAATGTGGATGGTGAAACTTCTCTGATAAATTTGTTATGAGGATTAAATGACCTAATCCTTAACACATTTTCTTATACATAATAAGCAATGAATGAATATTAGCTATTATTAATGAACCCAAACCAAGCAAATTAGCATTTGTTCCTGATGGTCAGTCACTGAACTGAAGAACCAATGGTTGATTAATTGGTCCAATTTAGTCCCTGAAAAGTCAGAGGAAGCCTTACCCTAACTCAGCAATTTTCAACTGGTGTGCTGTGACACACTGGTGTACTGTGGCACATTGGTGTGCCACAAGAGGCAATCAATACCTGACTATTTAGTCAGGGAACTGACCTCTTTCCACTTACATTGTCAAATAAATAAATAAAAATCTCAACAGCTAACACAATAATAGCCGTCCAGTGTGAATGAAATAAAAGTTATACCTATTTTTTGTGAGATTGGCAAAAAAATAGAATTTGTTGGTGTGCTGCAGAATTTTAGTAATTGGTTTATGTGTGCCATGAGATGAAAAACACTGCCCTATTTGTGGGCAGGTTATATCACCTTACTAATAAAATAGGGCATGAGTAGTCTAATTCACTACTATCAAATGTAACTGCTAGCAATTAGTCAGCTATAGTATGGGGAGTAAGAATAGATTGACAGGTTTTAGAAGATTCCAGCAAACATATTTGGCTAATTATATTTGGGGAGTGGGGCTGTGTAGGGAGAATCAAATATTTTACTATATTGACATCCTTTGTCTCCTGTCCATACGTGAAGAGTAGTATCCGTAATGATTTTGAGCTAGCTTGTTTTCCAGATGGTTGGGCTCCCTCCCTTTCTATCCATGACAGACACAGAAACATTATGGAGATTTCTTCATATTAAAGTAAATGGACTTTTGAGGCAGAAACCTCAGGAATCTCCAGGAAAGATTAAACTGAGATACCAAAGTGTTTGGTATTCAAAACCAAGGATGTCAATAGTGAGAGGGTAAACTTGAAATGCAGGCAGATAGGGCAGGGGTCCAATGGAAAACAAAGGCAGTGAGAAACCAAGATGGCGGCATAGGAAAACACTGGAGATTGCTGCCTCACACAACCGCTTCAAAAATACAACTAAAAGACGGAACGAACATCATCCAGAACCACAGGAAGGCTGGCTGCGTGAAAATTCTACAACCAGAAGGAAAGAGAAAAGCATACTGAGACTCAGAGGAGGTGCAGTGTGGAAGTAAAATACAAAGGTGTGGAGGTACATGCGGAGAGGGCTGGTGGCTGAGGACATGATTGTCTTTTTCAATCAGGAGGGAGTCTCAACCTCTGAGCTCCAGTTCCAGGTGAGTCTCTGGGGACCTAGACTCATACATGAGAAACTGGACTGTTTGTCATCAGTTGGAACTCGAGGGCAGCTTTCTCTTGGAGGTGCTCGCAGCGATTGCTGGGGCCTCTGAGGGCAGGACTGAGAGCAGCCATACTGCTTGTTCTGCCCGCCCTTTTGATCCCCTGGGACCCCGCCCCGCCCAATCCCTGCATGGAGGCTTTTGCATATGAAAGGCCCAGCCCTTTGTAATCTGAAAATTACATAATAAACTGCAGCTGTTCCAAGGCCCCACAGCAACTTGCATTGCTTTACAGCTGGCTTCTGCTAGGTAACCTCAGGCAGAGGCTAGATTAGCACCTCCTTAGATCCAAGAGCCAGTGTACCCAGTGGTCAGAGTGGGACCATCCAATTACAACTCCTCAGATCCATAAGGGACACACTCAGGGGGCAGACTCAGTGAGCACCAAAGCCCCACTGAAGCAAGTCTTGCCCCATAAGGGTGTCTTCAGCACAGAAGTTCTCCCACTGTAGACACAGCTGATTCTCACAGCCAATTGGCCTGGAGGTCAATTCCTCCCAGTGTTACCTACAACAACCAAGACTTAACTACAACAAGACTGTGCACAAATCCCACAAGGGGGTGCACCAAGAGTGTCTACCTCAGGTAATTGGAGAGGCTGAGCCACTGGGCCCTATAGGACACTTAACACAGAAAGCCACTCTATCAACACAGCAAAGCATAAAAAATGCCGAGACAAAGAAACAGGACACAAATGACAGAAATGGAGGAAAGCAAACTACTGGATATAGAGTTCAAAACCACACTTTTAAGGTTTTTCAAGAATTTTCTAGAAACCGCCGATAAACTTAATGAGACCCTCAAGAAATCTAGTGAGACCCTCGATGTTGTGATAAAGGACCAACTAGAAATTAAGCATACACTGACTGAAATAAAGAATATTATACAGACTCCCAACAGCAGACCAGAGGATTGCAAGAATCAAGTCAAAGATTTGAAATACGAAGAAGCAAAAAACACCCAACTGGAAAAGCAAAATGAAAAAAGAATCCAAAAATACGAAGATAGTGTAAGGAGCCTCTGGGACAGCTTCAAGCATACCAACATCCGAATTATAGGAGTGCCAGAAGAAGAGAGAGAGCAAGATATTGGAAACCTATTTGAAGAAATAATGACAGAAAACTTCCCCTACCTGGTGAAAGAAATAGACTTACAAGTCCAGGAAGCACAGAGAACCCTAAACAAAAGGAATCCAAAGAGGACCACACCAAGACACATCATAATTAAAATGCCAAGAGCAAGAGATAAAGAGAATCTTAAAAGCAGCAAGAGAAAGACAGTCAATTACCTATAAGGGAGTACCCATATGACTGTCAACCAAAGGATTTGTATGCATGCATATAAGCATAACCAATGTACACAGACATTAAGGGGATGAGAGCATGAGTAGGGGGGGTGATGTGGGGTAAGAACACATATGTAATGCCTTAATCGATAAAGAGAGAAAAAAAGATATGGTTCTAACTAAAATTCAAATTACTTAATTCCTTGGCCTGTTCTCTTTCTATACATAAACACACAAGGACACATGTGTTTGCTATGTATGAAGGATATTGGTTTCCTCTAGAAACTTTAAAGAAAAAATAAATTAAAGCTCTCATTAAAAAAAAAAAAGAAAGAAAGAAAAGCAGGAGGTATGGGAAACCAAGGGAAGGCCTGCAGTAAACAAAATGTACAAACACATAGGAAAGAAAAAGTTCAGCATAGGGACAGAGAAAGAACACATAGAAACAGGGAAAGCTCAGGTCCGTTGCTGGCCAAAAACAATTGAGGAAATCAATCAGCTGGTGTCACAGGCAGACATAGAGCAGGCTCGTAGCAAATATATACCCCTGGACTACAAGGCTTTAACGGGCAGCCCATTCTTGGGTCCCCCTCCCCTTGCAGGGAGTCTGAATCTGCTTGTGATAAATTTTCCACACTTTTGCTTAAATCTTCTGGCATTGTGAGACATGACCCCGAGAAAACATCTCTGCTCACCGTTCAGTTTATCAATAGTTAGGAAGAAACTTTAACATATACACTTCTAGAGGAAAGCAATCAGCTTGGGGAAAGGTCTAAAGGGCAGGGATATTGGGCTGCAAGTATTTAAAGGGTTTTCAAGTGGAAGAGCAAATAGGCCAACTCTGATTTATTCCAGTGGGGCCAATAGGTATAAGAGCTTGGGAAGCCTATTTGATAAGATTGAGTTGTTCTAATATGCAGTGAGTTCCTCTTGATGACGATGTGTGAGTAGAGGCTTGATGACCAATTTTTAGGGAGGCTAGGGAAAGAATTCATTTATTTTCCCCTCTCTCTTAAGCTTTTAAATTTATCTTTATTGTTGAAAGTATTACAGATGTCCCCATTTTCTCCCATTGCCCCCCTGCTCCCCACTCTAGGATATGGTAAGTAGGACAATATCCTAGAGTGGTAAGTGTCCTACTTCTAAGATGATGTTACCCAATAGCTCTATAACAAACTAGAGAATTCATAATTATTATTCCAGGAGGCTTCCATTAAGTTTTTAGTCCCCTTATGGATAATTTAGTGCCCCCAAAAAATGATAAAGTAGTCAAAGAAATAACTTCAACATCTTATACTTCTATTAAGGCATAGATATTCATTCCAGTTGAAATTACTTTTTAAAACAAGTAAATAGTCTATAACTAGTACTGGGATTATACAGAATACATGCTATTTATAGATATGTACTAGTATAGTAAGAGGAAGAAAATTTGCACAAATAAAATTACAGCTTGTAAGTTTCAATATTAAAACCCTGATTTAATTTTATAATCCATCCTTATAAAGTCATTGAAGATTTGTAAGCCTTTGCCTAATGAGGATCTACATTATAAAGGCCAAAGTACTCTGAGGATAGAGGGGAAGTGTACCTCAAAAACATCCAAAAATCCATTTAATTATATCAAGCACCATGAATGCATGTATCAAAAACTAGAGGTGTGATCTGGGATCACATATCATCATGGGCTGAGGAGCAGAAAAGAATAAGTACCCTGAAGACTCCATCAAAATATTATTAGACTTAATAAATGAATTCAGCAATGTAGCAGGATACAAAATTAACGCCAAGAAATCTATGGCTTTTCTATACACCAATAATGAACTTACAGAAAGAGAGATTAAAAAAGCAATCGCATTTATCATCTCACCAAAAAAATTAAGATATCTAGGAATAAACTTGACTAAGGAGGTAAAAGACCTAAACGCAGAAAACTATAGGACACTGAAAAAGGAGATAGAGGAAGACATAAGCAGATGGCAGAATATACCATGTTCATGGATTGGTAGAATCAGCATCATAGAGATGTCCATATTAACCAAAGCAATCTATAGATTCAATGCACTCCCTATTAAAATACCAACAGCATATTTCACAGACCTAGAACAAACTTTCCAAAAATTCATCTGGAATAAAAAAAGACCCTGAATAGCTGCAGCAATCCCGAGAAAGAAGAAAAAAGTAGGTGGGATCTCAATACCAGATATCAAGCTGTATTACAAAGCCACTGTTCTCAAAAATGCCTGGTACTGGCACAAGAACAGACATATAGATCAATGGAATAGAATAGAGAACCCAGAAAGTGACCCAAACCACTATGCTCAATTAATATTCGACAAAGGAGGTATGAACATACAATAGAGTCAAGAGAGCCTTGTCAATAAATGGTGTTGGGAAAATTGGACAGATACATGGAAAAAAATGAAACTAGACCACTAACTTACACCATACACAAAAATAAACTCAAAATGGATAAAGGACTTAAACATAAGACGGGAAACCATAAAAATACTAGAGGAATCCACAGGCACAAAATCTCAGACATACGCCGAAGCAATTTCTTCACTGATACTGCTCCTAGGGCAATGGAAACTAAAGAGAAAATAAACAAATGGGACTACATCAAAATAAAAAGCTTTTTCACAGCAAAGGAAACCATCAACAACAACAACAAGAAAGCCCACTGCATGGGAGAACATATTTGCAAATGTTATCACCGATAAGGGTTTAATCTCCAACATTTACAGGGAACTCATACAATTTAACAAAAGGAAGATAAACAACCCAATCAAAAAATGGGTAACGGACCTAAATAGATACTTTTCAAAAGAAGACAGAAGAAAGGCCAAAAGACATATGAAAACATGCTCCAAGTCACTAATCATCTGAGAGATGCAAATCAAAACAACAATGAGGTACCATCTCTCTCCTGCAGAATGGCTATCATCAACAAATCAACAAGTGCTGGTGAGGATGTGGAGAAAAAGGAACCCTCATGTGCTGCTGGTGGGAATGCAGACTGGTGCAGCTACTGTGGAGAACAGTATGGAGTTTCCTCAAAAAACTAAAAATGGAACTCCCATTTGACCCAGTGATCCCACTTCTAGGAATATATCCCAAGAAAACAGAAACACCAATTAGAAAGGATATATGCACTCCTATGTTCATAGCAGCACAATTCACCATAGCTAAGATTTGGAAACAGCCTAAGTGTCCATGAGTAGATGAGTGGATTAAAAAACTGGTATATCTACACAATGGAATACTACGTGGCGGTAAAAAAGAAGGCGTTCTTGCCGAAACCGGTTTGGCTCGGTGGATAGAGCGTCGGCCTGCGGACTGAAAGGTCCCGGGTTCGATTCCAGTCAAGGGCATGTACCTGGGTTGTATGCACATCCCCAGTAGGGGATGTGCAGGAGGCAGCTAATCGATGTTTCTCTCTTATCGATATTTCTAACTCTCTATCTCTCTCCCTTCCTCTCTGTAAAAAATCAATAAAATATATATTAAAAAAAAGAAGGCATTCTTACTATTTGCAAAAGCATGGATGGAACTGGAGAGAATTATGCTAAGTGAAATAAGCCAGTCGGAGAAAGATACATATCACATAATCTCACTCATTTATGGAATATAATGAACAACATAAACTGATGAACAAAAACAGATCCAGAGACAGAGAAGCAAGCATCAATCAGACCATCAAATCTTAGAGGGAAGGTAGGGGAAGGTGGGAGTAAGGGCAAGAGATCAACCAAAGGTCTTATATGCTAGCATATAGGCCTAACCAATGGACACAGACAACAGGGTGGTGAGGGCATGAGTGGGGCAATGGAGGGGGGGATGTGGGGATAAGGACACATGTGTAATAACTTAATCAATACTTTAAATAAAGAATGGAGATACAATACTTAAATGCAAAAAAGAGAGAATAAGTAAAATTCTGCTTCTCTTCTCAAATTAATGGGATTGATTTGGTTTTGTGTTTCTCAAGGATTAAACCTATGGTGCAGTACTAGCTCAGCTAAGTCAATTCCCTAATACTGAATCAGTTCCTAATATTGAGGCCTTATAACTTTGGAAAATCTAGTAGATTTGCCATACTTATTTCTGTGGAGACCCATTGCAGACAATAAAGACTCTGATGGTCAATGAAGCAAAGTGGATGGGTCTAGCCCTGACCGGTTTGGCTCAGTGGCTAGAGTGTCGGCCTGTGGACTGATGAGTCCCAGGTTCGATTCCGGTCAAGGGCATGTACCTTGGTTGCGGGCACATCCCCAGTGGGGAGTGTGCAGGAGGCAGCTGATTGATGTTTCTCTCTCATCAATGTTTCTAACTCTCTATCCCTCTCACTTCATCTCTGTAAAAAATCAATAAAATATATTTTTTTAAAAAAAGAGGATGGGCCTGACAGCATCCTAGGCTTTCCATACACTGCTGTTTGCACCTGGGGTGTTATAAACTGAATATTAATTAGGTTTTAATACTTGTAATTAGATGGTTATTCATGCCACTGTAATGTATTTTTCTTCCCAAATTTTGTTTCACAGATGTCACTCTCCAGATCATTGTCTGAGTTTGGGTGGTATCATTGATAACTTTCTACAGCCTCCACCATTGGTCAATGTGTATTTGTTAAATGAACAAACTCTTCAGAATCCAATCACTTCTGGTTTATGGCAATAGCCTCCTAAAATGCTCACTTCTTTCTCCCTGATCACTTACAGTCTATTCTCAGAGGGATTCTCCCAAAATCAAAGTCCAATAATGGCCCTCCTCTACACAGATGCCTCCAGTAGCTAACCATTTTACTCAGGATAAAAGCCAAAGTCTTGTGTAAGGCCTGATGTAAAAGGTGCTATACAGATTTGGCCCTTCATTCTTTCTCTTAATACCTCTCCTACTACTCTACCTTTCAATTGCTCCATGATTCAACTAGTCTCTTTACTATTCCAGTGCCTTGAATGTTCATGCCTTAGACCTTCTGCAGTGGTAAAGCTTTTGCACTGGTAAAGCTTTTGCACTACTAGTTATGTTCTTCGCACAGATACCAGCATGACAAACCTCCTCATGTCTTTCAGGTTTTTTCTCAAATCTGACCTTGACTACCCTACTTGAGATTACAACCCCACCCTCCATTACCCTGCTCTGTTTTATACTTAGATAGAAATCTAATAAAAATATATAAAATCTTGATCTGCCTGGTATTGCTCAGTGGTAGGGTAGAGTGTTGCCTGTGTAGCAAAGTTCACAGGTTCAATTCTTGGTCAAAGTTATGTTCCTGGCTTGCAGGTTCTTTCCCTGGCCCTGGTCAGGGTGGGTGCAGTAGGCAACTAATCAATGTGTCTCTTTGACAGTGATGTTTCTATCTATCTATCATCTATCTATCTATCATCTATCTATCTATCTATCTCTTGCCTACCCTCCCTTTCACTCTTTCTAAAAATCAATGGAAAAAAATATCCTCAGGTAATTATTAACAAAACAAACCCCATTGACTCTATATTCTGCAAACTACAAATGCTGATGAAAGAAATCAAAAACCTAAATAAATGGAGAGACACACTATGTTCATGGATTAGAAGACTACCTATACTAATAAAAGGGTAATATGATAATTAGACTGGGAGACCTTCTGGGAGAACTTCCAGACGTCTTTCTCGACAAAGCCATGGTGGCAGAGCAGAGGCAGAGGCAGTTAGGGGTGATCAGGCCAGCAATGGGGGGTAGTTGGGGGCAATCAGGCTGGTTGGGGTCAGTTGGGGGCGAGCAGGCTGGTGGGGGGGCAGTTGGGGGCAAGCAGGCTGGTGGGGGGCAGTTGGGGGTGATCAGGCTGGCAGGTGGGGGAAGTTGAGGGCGATCAGGCTGGCAGGTAGAGTGGTTAGGGGCAATCAGGCAGGCAGGCAGGTGAGAGGTTAGGAGCTAGCGGTCTCAGATTGCGAGAGGGATGTCCAACTGCTGGTTTAGGCCCGATCCTAAACAGGCAATCGGACATCCCACAAGGGGTCCCAGATTGGAGAGGGAGGGTGCAGGCCGGGCTGAGGGACACCCTACTGTGCACAAAATTCGGCCACTAGTCTATAATATATAGAAGCCATGCAACTGGAACAATGGAATGACTGGAATGACTGGAACAACCAGTTGCTATGACTCGCACTGTGGTGGCCAACTGGCCCAATCAGGGCCCAATTGCTCCCCCAACCTCCTGTGGCCACTTCTCCCTGCTAGCCTGGCCCTCTGATTGGCCCTCCAACCCAGCCAACCAGCCACAGCCCCTCCCCCTGGGCTGCCCCCCCATAGGCCCCCCTACCCCAATCAGGGGCAGGGCCAGTGGCCAACCTCCCATGGTCCCTTCCCCCAGCCAGCCCTGCCCCTGATCACCCCCCATTGGGGGCAGGGCCAGTTGGCCAACCTCCTACCCCTTCCTATACTACCTGTGCTTGGGGGTGTGGTTTTGGCCTCCCTGGCCAATAGCATTACATCAGCTCTGGTTTCCGGCTTCTGGCTTCCTGACCTCCCTTTCCTGTACTATGTGCGTTTGGGGGCATGGCTTCAGCCCCCCTCCCCCAGCCAATAGCGCCACATCTCGGCCAGAGAATGGCAGGACACAGCCACCAGCACTGACTGGGCATTGATTTGGCCATGTGACTGAAGTCCATGTGCAGTTACACTGCATGTTTACATTTGTAGGGAAGCAGGGCAGCCTGCTCCTGCTGCCTGTGTCACCTTCTATGCTAAGAAAGGCCCACTGATCTCTGTGTTTCTCCTCCTGTCAGGAATCAAAACCTCTTGGGGATGAATGATCCCAGCAATGGCCCCAACACATGCTCCATGTCACTGTCATAGACATTTCCAGTCATTACAGTCCGTTTCTCAGCCCGCAGTGCCCTGCTCCACCCACAGCCACTCCTCACCTGTCACCCCCTGAGGACCACCCTATGTTATCCTATCTGAAATGTGAACAAGATCTAAAATTCCCCCTTGTCAATAGCTCCCTTGCCTTACCTTTCTTCCTCTAAAAACCTTGCATTTTAAAAATACATATCTGATTGATTTTGGAGAGGGAAATAGAAACATCAATGATGATAGAGAATCATTGATTGGCTGCCTCCTGCAAGTTCCAAACTGAGGATCAAAACCTCCCCTGACTCCTCCCCCTATCCCGCCCTTGGCCAGCAGGCCCCCAGTGGTGGTGCGGCACCGAGGGAAGGAGAGGGGGCAGGGAACTGTGGGGTGGCAGGGTGCTGAGGGCAGCATCAGCATCTGGCATCTGTTCCTTCCGCACCTGGCCTAGCCACCGTCACCTCCTCTCCCAACCCTGCTGGGGCCTTTGGGCCCTGATTAGCTTGGCCTTGATCAGCCCTGGCCTGATAGGACTCCACCATAGGAAGAGGGTGGATAGTCTTTGCCAACTCCGCCAGGCCTAGGGACACCACCCATGCATAAATTTTGTGCACCGGGCCTCTAGTTGGTTAATAAGATTATATAGGTTTCAAGTGTGCAATTCTATGGTACTTCATCTTCATTGTGTGTCCACCACCAAAAGTTAAATCATCTTACATCACTATATATTTGACCCCATTTACACTTTACTACTCCCTACCCTCTTCTCTCTGGTAACCACCATACTGTTTTCTGTGTCTATGAATTTTTATTTGTTTTTCTTATTTGTTCATTTGTTGCTTTTAGTTTTATATTCCATACAGGAGTGAAATAATATGGTTCTTAACTTTTTCTCTCTGACTTATTTTGCTCAGCATGATATTCTCAAGATCCATCCATATTGTCACAAATGGCAGTGTTCCATTTTTTCTTATGGCTAAGCGATATTCAATTGTATATAAACATCACACTTTCTTTATCCAACCCTTTATCACAGGACACTTTAGTTGTTTTCATGTCTTGGCTACCATAAATAATGCTGCAATGAATATAGGGTGCATATATATCTGCAAATAAATATTTTCAATTTTTTTAGTAGATACCCAGAAGAGGGGTTGCTGGGTCATATGATGACTCCATTCTTAATTTTTTGAGAAACTTCCATAATGTTTTCTGTAGTGGTTGTACCTGTCTACATTCCCACCAAGAGTGAATGAGGTTCCTTTTTCTGCACGACTTCTCCAACACTTGTTATTACTTATCTTGTTGAAAATAGCCATCCTAACTGGTGTGAGGTTGTATCTAATTGTACTTAAAAAAATCTTTATTACTGAAAGTATTACATATGTCCCCTCTTTTCCCCCATTGACCTCCTCCAGCCCGCCCCCAACTCCTTCCCCAGGCCTTCACCACCCTATTGTCTGTGTCCATGGGTTATGCATATATGCATACAAGTTCCTTGGTTGATCACTTCCCAACCACCTACCCTCCCCCACCTTCCCTCCAAGATTCCACACTCTGTTTCATACTACCATGTCTCTGGATCCACTCCATTCATCAGTTTATTTTGTTAATTAAATTCCACATATGAATGAGATCATGTGATACTTGTCTTTCTCTGAACGACTTATTTCACTTAGCACAATACTCTCCAGGTCCTTCCACGCTGTATTAGAGAGTAATAGATCCTTCTTTTTAACTGCTGCATAGTATTCCATAGTATAAATGTATCACAGATTTTTTATCTATTCGTTGACTGATATGCTGGGGTCCAACCCCAGCAGGTCCAGGGGTCCCCAAAGGTGTGGATGGAGTCGGCAAAGAAGGAATGACACGGAGACAGGGTTCAGTTGATCAGCAGCCTAGCCAGGATCTCTAGCCAGGATCTCCAGCCAAGTTCTGGTCTCGATCTCCAGAGAGGTTCTGCTTAGGATCTCCAGCGAAGTTCTGGTTAGGATCTCTAGCCAGGTTCTGTGTCCATGTTCTCTTGCTAGGTTCTCCAGGCTCTCCAGCCAGGTTCTGTGGCCATGTTCCCTCGCTAGGTTCTCCAGCCAGGTTCTGTCCAGGTTCTCCAGCCAGGTTCAGTCACCAGGTTCTAGTCAGGTTCTCTTGCCAATTTCTGTAGTCAGGTTCAGTCCAGGATCTTTTGCCATGTTCTCTCCAGCGACGTTCTTCTGTCTCTAGGTTCTGTGTAGGTTCTGTCTTCTAAGTTCTGTCTTCTAAGTTCTGTGTTGTTACATCTGTATTTATACCAGTTGATTCCAATCCTATCAATCTCTATTCCAAAGGTTAGGGCGTTTCTTATCTCCATTCCAGGGAGTAAAGATTATGTAGCTTAAGCATGATTGTTCGTAGTTAAAGTGATTAATTACCCACCTGGCACTTAGTTAAGAGGTTTTATTCCCTCCCTAACTTCAGGGGAAAATCCCTACCTGGGGAAACAACCTTTCTCAGAGAGGTGACCTTGGTTAAAACACATAGCGCTAAGGGGAGCAAACATATTAAGAACAGTATGCCATATATGCCAAGTCCCTTGAAACAGCAAGGATGGACCGGCTTCCAGCAAATTCCCCCTTTTTTATTTTTTAAAAGCAGGCATTAAAAAGAAAAACCCCAAATGCTCTCTTGTATCCATTTTAAGAGTAGGATTGGCACTTTCCGCTATTACCTGAGTCCTGATCTATCACCCCAGGGAGAGCTTGCCAATCCTGCACTTTCCCGGGGTGGAAAGGCTGCAGTGGGGTTAAGGATAAGGCTCCTTGGGCCTACCTCCTCCCATGCCTTTACATTAACCTTTCCTTCCTCAGAAAAGCATGGACATACTTCTTGTATAAAACGTTCTGCCTGACTGGGAGTAACCTTAATTCCTCTGCTAGCAAGCATATGTGTTAAAAGATCAATACGGAGTCTTTTTTCTTTGGACTCAGTATGGCACGTCTTCTCAATCTAAGTTCTGTACTATCCACCTTCTTACCCTACTTATCCTCTAGGGGGGGGGGGAGGTCTGTAGCACCCTGGTGGAGTCCTATCTGTCCTGAGTGTGGGGTTCTCAATGGGGCGGGGGGCTTACCTAGGGGAATCCTGTTTCAGGAGTTCCCAAAGGTGTGGACGGAGTCGGCGAAGACTATCCACCCTCTTCCTACGGTGGAGTCCTATCCATCCCGAGAGTGGGGCTTACCTAGGGGTCCCTGTTCGGGCGCCAGATGCTGGGGTCCAACCCCAGCAGGTCCAGGGATCCCCAAAGGTGTGGATGGAGTCGGCGAAGAAGGAAGGACACGGAGACAGCGTTCAGTTGATCAGCAGCCTAGCCAGGATCTCTAGCCAGGATCTCCAGCCAAGTTCTGGTCTGGATCTCCAGCGAAGTTCTGGTTAGGATCTCCAGCCAGGTACTGTGTCCATGTTCTCTTGCTAGGTTCTCCAGGTTCTCCAGCCAGGTTCTGTGTCCATGTTCTCTTGCTAGGTTCTCCAGGCTCTCCAGCCAGGTTCTGTGGCCATGTTCCCTTGCTAGGTTCTCCAGCCAGGTTCTTTCCAGGTTCTCCAGCCAGGTTCAGTCACCAAGTTCTAGTCAGGTTCTCTTGCCAATTTCTGTAGTCAGGTTCAGTCCAGGATCTTTTGCCATGTTCTCTCCAGCGATGTTCTTCTGTCTCTAGGTTCTGTGTAGGTTCTGTCTTCTAAGTTCTGTCTTCTAAGTTCTGTGTTGTTACATCTGTATTTATACCAGTTGATTCCAATCCTATCAATCTCTATTCCAAAGGTTAGGGCGTTTCTTATCTCCATTCCAGGGAGTAAAGATTATGTAGCTTAAGCATGATTGTTCGTAGTTAAAGTGATTAATTACCCACCTGGCACTTAGTTAAGAGGTTTTATTCCCTCCCTAACTTCAGGGGAAAATCCCTACCTGGGGAAACAACCTTTCTCAGAGAGGTGACCTTGGTTAAAACACATAGCGCTAAGGGGAGCAAACATATTAAGAACAGTATGCCATATATGCCAAGTCCCTTGAAACAGCAAGGATGGACCGGCTCCCGGCACTGATAGACACTTGGGCCTTTTTAAGATCTTAGCTATTGTAAATTGTGCTGCTATAAACATAGGGATGAATACATTCTTTCTGATTGATATTTTGAGTTTCTTAGGATATATTCCTCATATTGGGATCACCGTGTCAAATTGAAGTTCCATATTTAATTTTTTGAGGAAACTTTATACTGTTTTCCATAATGGCCATACCAGACTATAATTTTGATTTGCATTTCCCTAATAGCTAGTAAAGTTGAGGAGCCTTTTATATATCTGTTGGCTATTTGCATGTCTTTTTGGGAAAAGTGTCTGTCCTGTTCTCTGCCCATTTTTTAATTGGATTGTTTGTTTGGTGTTGTGTTTTATGAGTCCATATAACTTTTGGATTTTAACTCCTTGCCTGGAAAATTGTAAAGCCAAACAATGAAACTAGACTACTATTTATCTCCATATATAAAACTAACTCAAAATGGACCAAAGACCTAAATATAAGACCTGAAACAATGAATTTCATAGAAGAAAACATATTTACTACATTTACGGACCTTGGAATTAGAGAACATTTTATGAATTTGACCCCAAAGGTAAGGGAAGTAAAGGCAAAAATAAATGAATGGGACTAAATCAAACTAAAAAGCTTCTGCACAGCAAAGGAAACTGACAACAAAACAAAAAGGCAACCAACTGAATTAGAGAATATACTAGTATTTACAAACAACAGCTCTGACAAGGGGTTAACATCCAAAATCTATATTTCTGTAAACTAAGATAAAATGCATGCCTCAGTGTTGTGGAAGAATTATTTGTGGGTAATTTTTAGGCTGAAGATGAAGGTAGTTTCTTCCAGGAGGATTTGTGATCAGTTCTACCAGGTGCTTTGGAGAATTGCCAGTTTAAGATCACCTTTGGTCTGCTTCATAGCTTGATATTTCTTTTACAACCCAGGCCATGTAAACCCAGGCTACAATCTCATGTGAGGACAGGTCTATGGCCACAATTCTTTGTGAAAATTTTTCTTCATTTCCTTTAGTTCCACTGCTTTTGTTAACCCTGGAGAGGAGTATATTTGGTTCCTACCTTCCATCAGAGTACAATCCTTTGGGGTCCAAAGGATTTTAATATGGGGAAGAGTCTTTTATTAGCCTCTCTCCCTTGGGAAGACCTTGGGTTTTTGCTTCTGCCCCTTCATCCTGTGAAGCTATCACAATGGAAATCCAAATTTGCCTGGATTAGCAAAACACCTCAGTGCTCATTTCCCTTAAACTATTACCTGGTAGTACTCTGTGAGCCTGTTATTTCTCCCATGCTTCTGGAAAATTTGTACTACCAAGGATTTTAAGTTTTCATCCGGGGAGTTGTTTTGACTAAGCTTAAATGGAAGTTCTTACTCCTGCTGCAATTTCTCTCTTTATGTTCCTCTCCCTTCCTCTGAGTTCTTTTGTGTCCCTAGCACTTTGTTTAGTATCTGCTCGTTATAAATACATACCTAATACATTCTAAAATATTGAACTGACAGAATAATTTGAACACAGGAGTGTGTGACCAGACATCTTGACTAATGGCCCAAATCTCTTTTCACTGTGCCATGCTATTTCTTCCATCTCATCACTGCCCATTATTAGTACCTACAACCACAGAGAGAATACAGGAGACCTCTGGCAAAAGCAGACCCTATCATCTGAATTAAATTTGTGTCATGGCCTTTTGATCATTGACACTTTCAGCTCAGCCTAGCTTATTTATCTGCCTGGATTATAGCCCTTCAGCCTGCCCTGACTCCTGACACTTTCCTTCTCCCTTAGCCTGTGCCTTGTACACCTAGGTTTCTGATCTCCTGTCCATTCTCTGGTGCTCCATGCCTGACCTCTATCAGAAAATCCCAGTTCTTCTGTTATCCAGGGGGCACCTATGCAGTCAGGGCTAGATGGGTCTTGTGACAACTTTGATACTTATTCATTGAGTCACTATGATAGAAAAAAATATGCAAATATGAACCTGATAATATTATCTACCTCAGCTGAAGTAATCAAGGCATCAAGATTCGGTTTATCCATTCGTTTCATGGAGCTTCCATAACAAAGTATCACAGACTGGATGGATGAAATAACAGAAATGCATTTCTTCATAGGTCTGGAGATTGGAAATCCAACATCAAGGTATTTATGGGTTTAGTTCCCTCTGAGGCCTCTTTCCCTTGGCTAGTAGATGGCTGTTTTCTTCATGTGTCTTCATATGGTCATACTTCTATTTATGTCTGTGTTTTAATCCCTTTTCATAATGACACCAGCCATACTAGCTGGAGCTCATTCTAATGACCTCATATTAACCCAATCACTTCTTAAAGACCATGTCTCCTAATGTAGTCACATTCTGTGGTACTGAGAATTAGGCCTTCAACATGTGAATTTAGGGGTAACACAATTCAGACATAATAGCTTATAACAAAAAGAAGGATCTCTATGAACTGTCCATGTTACCACATCAATCTCACTAAAACAAATGAGTTTGCTTCTGAGCTACCTAATTTTTGGCAATAAGCAACTTTACCTTCTACAAGCATGCTGAACCATCTGCTTCCTAAGATAAGTGTTGTTTGTTGTGAGAGAATTGGCAAGCATCTGTGTAAAAGTTTAAGTTCTAGATATTAAATGTTTAAATATTGTTTCTTTGAATGCTTACTAAAGTTATCAGTCTGTTCATTAAAACATCATAATTATATTTAATATTCACCAATGAAACCAATAGGGTAGAATTCTACTCCTAGTTCATCTCTACTAAAAAGAGAATCTCTTATTTTGTTCCCTCTCATTATTTCCATTTCCCCTAAGTAGTTCAGTGAACCACACAAGACTGCAAGTATTAAATTCTAGACACACTTAATTGACAAAATATGGGAAAAAAATGTTTGTGTTTAGTAGCTAAAATGACACTACATGCTCTGGAGGAGAGATGTTTCAGTTGGAAATAATGTAGAAATAATAAAACATGCCAGTTACATTGAAAATGGGAAGGCATTTGACTGAGAAAGAGAAAAAATATCTCTCACAGCATGAAATTTTGGATGGAGAAATTCACTTTAAGTAGGCTTAACTTAGAGAGTTTGTGTGTCAGCACTAACATTGGGCATTTCTGTATTTTTATCTAACATTATTCACAGCTTCAAAATAAATAAATAAATAAATATTGTGTTTCTTTCTGTATCATAGAAAACAAGTTATATACACTTCCAAGTCTCCCCCCAAAAAATAACGGCTAACACTAGTGAGCAAACCTCGGCTAAACACTGCCTTCATTATCTCATTTCACCTGCAACTCAATCCAGAAGGTAGTTACCATTATTTTCCCCACTGTATCAATGAGGACAGAGTTCAAAGAGTTCTCCCACTGTCATACAATTAGGGAAATAGAGGAGCTGAGGCTTGAACTCCACACTGACTCCAAATCCCATTTTTAAGCAATATATTTAATCTCTTCTTGCCCTCACATTTCCTCAAGTGTACATGGCATAGGATACAAATGAACACCTTGCAATACTGAGGAAATACTATACCTAGAAATATTAGAAAAATACAAAAGTCTGTACAAATAGGAACAGATGTCTATAAGCTAATTAGGAGAAAGGCTAACCTAGCCTGTCATGTCCAGGTACTAAGAGATTTTGTTGTTTGAGTTCTTCATAGACTAGAAAAGCTGGAGAAAAATACCTTATTGTTTGGTAACTTCATGGATTAATTTATTAAGTATTAGTTAAAAGGTATTATGCAATATTTGGGTCTAACAATTATTAATACAGAAAAGCTTTTAAAAAGTTATCTCACAATAGTTACCACATGTCCTCTTAAAACATACTGAAAAGCAGTTTCAGCTATTGTCAATGTGACCAGAAAAAATAATAATTGGAACAAAGACAAAAGCACAAGATAGTGTTAAACAACCTATTTGTTTAAATTAGTTCATGGGAGTACAGAGGACTTTTTTCTTTATTTTTATTTTTGGAAGGAAAGGGGCCCAACAGTTTCCTGTCACCTGAAGATTTGCAAAATAAATAATATGTAAGGAAATTCTTGCCTCAGATTCACTTGCCAATATCATGGTGTGTCAATGACAATTGCTGTAATGCAAAGGAGTGTATTGAAGTAGACATTTCAGATCCCAAATATGGAACAACTCATAGGACAGGAGATTCAGGAGACCTAGTTTCTAATGCAGGCACTGCTATTTATATCTGAGGGCCTTCAGCTAGGCACCTCTCAGATCTCAGTTTCCCTACTAGAAGCATGAAGAGTTGGACAAACTCATCTCTCAAGCAATTAGAGCTCAAGAATTCTGGTCCTCTGGGCCCTTCTGTGGAGCCTCTTTCTAGGGATGAGCTTTCTGGGACTAGTTGGAGAGCTTCCTCCCTGAGCCCACATATGAGAGCAAGGCAAAAGGAAATGCTTTCTTATGGCATATGGTACTGAGGAGTTCCTTGTCAGGAAGGAGCATATTATTTGATTACTTAATGGTGTCACAAATGCATGTTTCAACAAAGGAATAACTCTCTCTCACCTGATTAAAACAATCCCTGTTGCTGAGAGAGATGGAATATTATCACCATTAGCAGTTTATTCTGGTACTAGAGGCCTGGTATATGAAAATTCATGCACTCAGGGCATCCCTCAGCCTGGCCTGTGCCCTCTCACAGTCCAGGAGCTCTCAGGGGATGTCCACCTGCTGGTTTAGGCCTGTTCCCTGGGCGATAGGGCCTAATCTGGTAGTCAGATACCCCTCTGACAGCCCGGGAGCCCTCAGGGGATGTCCAACTAATGGCTTAGTCATGAGCCGGCTTCTGGCTGAGTGGCGCTCCCCCTGTGGAAGCACACTGACCACCAAGGGGCAGCTCCTGTGTTGAGCGTCTGCCCCCTGGTGGTCAGAGCACAACATAGCAACTGGTTGTTCCCAGCTGTTTGGCCATTAGGGTCAATTTGCATATTACCTTTTTATTATATAGGATGGGTATTAGCCACTCAAACTGACCTTAACCAACTTTCCTCACAATTTTCTATCTTGTCTGATTTTCACTTCCTGGTTTTCCTGCCTCCCATTGTTCTTTGCACAGCTTGGGAGCTGAATCTGATTCTGTTTATTGCCATAAGAATCAACTTTCATAAGCATATGCCAGTGCCATGAACTCACCTGCTGATCCTTCTAAAGACAGCAGAGTCTGGGCCTAGGATGTGATCTATAGGGAAATTATGTCTCTGGATGGCGATTGCCTCATATAAGGAAAACTAAGCACCTAAGATTTGAATTGTAATTTCATTTTTCAATGTGCAGGCCATCTATGTTTTCCCCATCTTCCTGAAAACAAATATTGCATAGAGATAAGTAGTACAGTGATTCTCATTTTTATTTGTAAATAAGGAAACTAAGGCATAAAGGCATTACAAAATTTGATCAAATTCTCACAGAAATTTAGTGGCACTACTGGGCCCAAGCAATTTAGTTCATTATCTTTCTTTCCAAGAGCTCACCAACTCCAATTCTAGTGCACTTAATTTTAACACCAGAGCAACATGTTAAAGACAACTAGAGAAGTGTTACAGCCTAGTTAAGGGTGGGCAACTACCACCAAATTTGGCCCACTCTCTGTATTTTGAATTTTTTTTTAAATTAAAAACTCTTTATTGTTGAAAATATTACATATGTCCCCTTTTTACTCTCATTAAAATCCTCTATCTTCCCTCTCCACCCTCCTACACCAGATATTCACTACTTTATTGTCTGTGTACATGGATTATGCATATAAGTTCTTTGGTTGGTATTTTCCCACACAACCACCCTCCCCTGCCTCCCATCTGAGGTTTGACAGTCTATTCTATGCTTCTATGTCTCTTATTATGTTTTCCTCAACAGTTTATTTTGTTCATTATATTGCATGTATGAGTGAGTTCATGTGATACTTACCTTTCTCTGACTGGCTTATTTCACTTAGCATAATATTCTCCAGGTTCATTCATGCTGTTGCAAATGGTAAGAGCTCTTCTTTTTTAGAGCTGCATAGTGTTACATTGTGTAAATGTACCACAGCTTTATTATAAACTCATCTGCTGATGGGCACTTGGGCTGTTTCCAAATCATAGCTATTGTAAATTGTACTTCTATAAACATAGGGGTGCATATATCCTTTCTGATTAGTGTTTCTGATTCTTAGGATACATTCCTAGAAGTGGGGTTATGAGTCAAATGGAAGTTTCATTTTTAATTTTTTGAGGAAACTCCATACTGTTTTCCATAATGGCTGCACCAATCTGCATTCACACCAGCAGTGTACTAGGGTTCCCTTTTCTCCACAACCGTGCCCACACTTGTCATTTGTTGATTTGTTGATGATAGCCATTCTGACAGGTGTGAGGTGATACGTCATTGTCATTTTGGTTTGCATCTCTCAAAGGATTACTGACTTTGAAAATTTTTTCATATGCCTCTTGACTTTCAGTATGTCCAGTTTGGAAAAGTGTCTATTTAGGTCCTTTGTTCATTTTTAATTGAATTGTCTTCCTTTTGTTAAGTTGTGTGAGTTCCTTATATATTTTGTAAATTAACCCCCTATTGGATCTATCATTGGCAAACATTTAATCCCATACAGTGGGTTCTGTTATCATTTTGTCGATGGTTTATTTTGCTGTGCAGAAGTTTTTTATTTTTATGTATTCCAATTTGTTTATTTTCTCCTTCATTTCCTTTGTCCTAGGAGATATATCAGTAAACATATTGCCATGAGAGATGTCTGAGATTTTACTGCCTATGGTTTCTTCTAATATTTCTATGGTTTCATGACTTACTAGTGCATTTAACTCTTTAATACATTTTGACTTTACTCTTGTGTGTGGTGTAAGTTGGTGGTCTAGTTTCATTTTTTTGCAAGTATGTGTTTAATTTTCCCAAGACCACTTATTGAAGAGACTGCCTTTACTCCATTGTATGCTCTTGCCGCCTTTGTCAAATATTTATTGAGCATAGTGGCTTAGATCGATTTCTGGGTTCTCTGTTCTGCACCATTGATCTATATGCTTATTCTTGTGCCAGTACCAGGCTGTTCTGAGTACAGTGGCTTTGTAGTATAGCTTTATATCTGGTATATTGATTCCTCCAACTTTGTTCTTCTTTATCAAGATTGCTGTAGTTATTCAGGGTCTTTTTGGTTCCATATAAATTTTTGGTGTGTTTGTTCTAGATCTGTGAAATATGCCATTGGTATTTTAATTTTGATTGTATTGAATCTCTAGGTTGCTTTGGGTAGTATGGACATTTTAATAATGTTGATTCTACCAATTCACAAATACGGTATATTCTTCCACTTGTTTATATCTTCCTCTATCTCTTTTTTCAACATCCTGTAGTTTTAAGTTTATTCCTAAGTATCTTAATTTTTTTGCAATTGTAATTGGGATTGATTTTTTAGTTTCTCTTTCTGAGAGTTCATTATTTGTGCATAAAAATTAAAAAAAGTTTTTTCCAGGCAAATGTAAATGAAAAAAAATGCTCAGGTTGCATTACTCATATCTAACAAAGTAGACTTCAAAGTTAAGACCAAGAGAGAATGAAGTCCTCTTCATAATACTAAAGGGATTGATACAACAAGAGGATATAATTTTGGTAAATGTATATACACTAAATACAGGAGCATCAAAATATATTTTTAAAAATTCTGGAGTATTTTATGGGGAGATTGACAGCAACACAATCAAGTAGAGGACTTTAATACCCCATTGACATCACTGGACATATCTGGACAAAAAAAAAACAAAAAAAAACAGCAATCCTAAATGACACACAAGATCAGACGGAATTAATTGACATTTTCAGAACATTTTACCCCAAAACTACAGAATATACAGTCTTATTAAGTGCACATGGGACATTTTCAATGATAGACCACATTTCATGACAAATTTAAGAAGATTGAAAGTATATCAAACATCTTCTCAGATCACAACATGAAATTAGAAATAAACTACAATAAAAACACTCAAAAACATTCAAATACCTGTAGGCTAAATAGCATGCTATTAAACAATGAATGGGTAACCAAAGAAGAAATAAAAAAAATCCTGAAAACAAATGAAATTGAATGCACAACAACCCAAAAGCTATGGGACACAGTGAAAGCTGTCCTGAGAGAGAAGTTCATAGCTCTAGAGGCCTACATCAAAAAAGAAGAAAAAAAATGGTCATAAATTATCTAACCCTACAACTTAAAGAATTAAAAAGAGAACAACAAGAAAATCTCAGCATAAGTAGAAGGAATGAAATGATAAAGATTAGAGCACAAATAAATGACATACACACACACACACACACACACACAGTACAAAAGATCAATGAAACCAGAGTTGGTCCTTTGGAAAGCTAAAGAAGGTTGATGAACCTCTAACCAGACTCATTAAGAAACAAAGAGTACCCAAACAAACAAAATCAGAAACAAAAGAGTTGAAGTAACAACTGACCTCACAGGAATACAAAGATAGTTTAAAAAAATACTATGAATGACTATATTCCAACAAATTGGATAGCCTGGATGAAATGGACATATTCCTAGAAAAATACAAGCTTCCAAAACTCAATCAGGATGAATCAGAAAACCTGAATAGGCTGATAATTACTGATGAAATTGAAGCAGTAATAAATACATACATATATACAAACATACATAAATAAATCTACACTAATGAAAGACAAAGATGCTAATTGACCATAGCTTTGCTACACCCTAAGCCACGCCCACCATCCAATCAGAGTGATTATATGCAAATTAACCCAACCAAGATGGCGGCCAGCAGCCACAAAGCTGGAGCAAGCAGGAGGCTTGGTTGCCCGGGCGATGAAGGAAGCCAAGCTTCCCGCCTGCCCTGAGCCTGCTGTGGCCTCCACTCATGGCAACAAAGTTTCAATTATAGAAGACAAATAAATCCCAGATACCTGCTTCCAGTCAGCCTCCACTGGGAGCTTGGGTGGCTTGGGGTTGTGGCCAGACTGCAAACAGCCATCAGCCCCTCACCCAGGCTGACCACACCCTCATGAAGTGAGGGTCCCTGCAGGGGGTCTTAGCCAGCCTGAAAATGGCCCTCAGCCCCTCACCCAGACTGGCCAGGCACCCCAGAAGAACCCCCCATCCTGAAGGGACTGTGGCCAACCTGCAAACAGTCTTCAGCCCCTCACCCAGGCTGGCCAGGCACCCCAGTGGGGACCCCTACACTGAAGGGGCTATGGCCAGCCTTCAAACAGCCATCAGCCCCTCACCCAGGCTGGCGAGGCACCCCAGCAGGGATCAACACCCTGAAGGGGCTGTGGCCAGCCTGCAAACAGCCATCAGCCACTCACCCAGGATGGCCAGGCACCCCAGGGGGGACCCCCAACCTGAAGGGGCTGTGGCCAGCTTGCAAACAGCCATCAGCCCTTCACCCAGGCTGGCCAGGCACCCCAGGGGGGACCCCCACCCTGAAGGGGCTATGGCCAGCCTGCAAACAGCCACCAGCCCCTCACCCAGGCTGACCAGGCACTCCTATATAATAAAAGGGTAATATGCAAATTGACCCTAACAGCAGAACGACTTGGAATGACTGGTCACTATGACACACACTGACCACCACGGGGCAGATGCTCAATGCAGGAGCTTCCCCCTGGTGGTCAGTGAGCTCCCACAGGGGGAGCTCTGCTCAGCCACAAGCCAGGCTGATGGCTGCCAGTACAGTGGTGGTGGGAGCCTCTCCCACCTCCTCAGCGGCATGTCCAACTGCAGCTTAGGCCTGCTCCCCACTGGGAAGTGGACATCCCCTGAGGGCTCCTTGGCTGCCAGAGGGCTGTCTGACTGCCAACTTAGGCCCAATCCCCAGGGGAGCGGGCCTAAGACAGCAGGTGGTCATCTCCTGAGGGGTTCCATACTGCGAGAGGGCACAGGCCCAGCTGAGGGACGCCCCTGAGTACACAAATTTTTGTGCACTGGGCCTCTAGTAAATAAATAAAAACTTCCATCAAATAAAAGCCTTGTCTGGACATCTTCACGGGGGAGTTTTACCAAACATTCAAAGATGAACTAACACCTTTTCAAACTATTCCAAAAAATAAAAAAGGAACAAACACTTCCAAGCTATATCTATGAGGCCAGTATTACCCTAATTCCAAAATCAGATAAAGACACCACAAAGAAAGAGAATTATAGATCAATATCCCTGATGAACATAGATACCAAAATCCTCCACACAATTCTAGCAAATCATATCCAGCATTACATTAAAAACATCATACACCATGACCATGTGGGATTTATTCTAGTGATGAAAGGCTGGTACAGCATTCATAAATCAATAACTGTGATCCATCACATAAACAGATTGCAAGACAAAAATCACATGATCATATGAATTGATGCAGAAAAAGTATCTGACAAAATCCAACACCTTTTCTCTTTTAAAAAATATATTTTATTGATTTTTTACAGAGAGTAGGGAAGAGGGACATAGAGTTAGAAATATCGATGAGAGAGAAACATCAATCAGCTGCCTCTTGCATACCCCCCACTGTGGATGTGCCTGCAACCAAGGTACATGCCCTTGACCGGAATCAAACCTGGGACCCTTCAGTCCGAAGGCCGACGCTCAATCCATTGAGCCAAACCTACCAGGGCCCAATACCTTTTCTTTATAAAAACCCTCAGCAAAGTGGGAATAGAGGGATTATACCTCAACATAATAAAATCCTTATATGACAAACCTACAGCCAACATCATATGCAATGGGCAAAAACTAAAACCATTTCCCCTAAGAACAGAAACAAGATAGGGATGCCCACTTTCACCACTCATGTTCAACAGAGTACTGGAAGTCCTAACCTTAGCTATCAGACAAGAAGAAAAAAATAAATGGCATCCAAATTGGAAAGGAGGAAGTAAAACTCTCATTATGCACAAATGACATGATAGTCTACACAGAAAACCCTAAAGACTTCATCAAAAAACTACTAGATTTAATAAATGAAATTGGCAATGTAGAAGGATACAAAATTGAAATAAAGTTTTAGTGGAATGCAGGCATACTTACTCAGTTATGCATTGTCTGTGGCTGCTTTTGCCCTATATAGGCTATGTTGAGTAGTTGTGACAGAGATTATGTGGATTGGAAGTCTGAAAATATGTATTGTCTGTCCTTTAACAGAAATGTTTTCTATCCCCTGGCCTAGTGGGCAAAGACTTGGACTCAGTATTCACAAATACCAAGATTTGAATTCTAATCCTGCTACTTTAAAATTGTTCTCGTCTAACCTCATAAGTTGCATAACCTTCCTGATCCTCAGTTTACCCAAATGTAAAATTGGGCATAATAATTGTGCCTGCCACATGGGGTTGCTGTTTATCCCTTAATAAAATTAAATTAAATTACTTATACTTAGGATAGTATTTGACATATGATAAGCTATCGGCTCAATGGCAATTATTATTGCTGAGGAAAATCAGGCCTCCTTGGCTAGTGGTTTTCTCCTAGCTAGCTGAGTACATTCAGCTAGACTGCTAAGAAGCACAAGATTTCCATAGGTCTGGTGCAAAAATCTAAAAGCCAGGCTCTGCCTGCCCTTCCTTGCCATTCCACCGACCCTCCCCAGACATATCTGCTACAACTGAACCTACCTCTGATTTGGCTTCTGAGCCTAACTATCATTACTCAGGCCTTTCCTCTGTTAGTTAAGAACATTTGACTGCTGCTTCTGATTGGGCTCTGTTGCTGTGCTTGGGATTTCTACCCGCAATGTATCTGATCATTCAAGCAAAGAGTAGCTTGCAACAGTAAGTAGAATAGGAGAGAGTGGTGCATTTTAGTGTGGGACTGGGCCCAAGTCACAGATTTATTGTACATGTGTATCCTTTTTGTGGATGCTTCTGGATTTTTGAGTTATCTTAGTGGTACAGGATGACTGATTTCTTATGTTCTGAGATTTTACATAAGAAATAGGTCACTCTGGTGACTCAGCCAGCTCATATATTTCAAGTGATGAGTTGTGGGCAAGCGTGGTCACTGCTCTTCTTGAGGTGGGCCCTAGAAATTAGGGTTTACTCGAATATCCTTAACTTCTCTAATTGCCCAGTATGAGACTATGACTCATGACATGATCTAAGCTAATAAACAGCCACATTTTATCATCACCTTTTGTTAGGTTAGATTTCCTTCACTTGGTGTTACATATTTTTAAATAGTCTGCCATATCAAACTGCAGTAATTTATTTGAATAACTTTCTATGCCAACTTCACTTATGAAGTTAAGTTGACCCTTGAACAATAAGGGTTTGAACCATGCAGGTCTTTTTATACACAGATTTTCTTTCAATAAATTCAGGCTTGGCCCTTCATATCCTTGGGTTTCTTATACACAGATTCACCCAACTGCAGATCAAAAACTATATTCAATATGTGGTTGGGTGAATCCACAGATGCAGACGGTTGACTGTATACCATTTTATATAAAGGGCTTGAGTATTGACAGATTTTGGTTGTGAAGATGAGGTTAAATTACCAGTCTAAAACCCAGAAATGATTGACTCAATAGAATCCCAGTGCAAGGTCAAAGCACTTGTGGTTTTGGCTGCCTGCAAGTCCTAAGGGGAGTATATAAGGGTATTCTGTCAGGTTGGGAACATTTCTGTTAGTTTTTCTTGGAAAATAGAAGAATCCCCATTCCTAATCTAAGTATGTCTATGTGTCCAGAGAACTGATCTAGACCCTTTTCAAGCTGATCTTTTCAGGCTCAACAGGTTGAGGTTAAAAAATCAAATAGCATTTTTATTCCACATGACACAAAGATGACCACCTTCAATTTGTTCTCAAGTGCCTCATTTCAGTTTCAGGATATGTACAAGGCATGCCAGGACGGATTTTTTTTTTTCATTTTACTATTAGCATCCCAGGATTTATTGAGTAAGATGACCTATTTATGTCTTTTAAGGGGGAGATGTCATGTATGGTCATTTGGAGCAAACGTCATGCATACCTGACTTATCCCCCCTGACCCTACCACTTACTAGCTCTATGACATTAGGTAAATCACTTTCACTCTCTAAGATTCTGTTTTTCTCTCCAAAAAAAAAGGGTAGGTAATGATAGGACCTACCTCATATACTAGTACTGGATGTGAAGAGGAAATGACACAAAGTCTGTACTGCCAGGGTCCAACCCCAGCAGGTCCAGGGATCCCCAAAGGCGTAGACGGAGTCGGCGAAGAAGGAAGGACACAGAGACAGCGTTCAGTTGATCAGCAGCCTAGCCAGGATCTCCAGCCAAGTTCTGGTCTCGATCTCCAGAGAGGTTCTGCTTAGGATCTCCAGCGAAGTTCTGGTTAGGATCTCTAGCCAGGTTCTGTGTCCATGTTCTCTTGCTAGGTTCTCCAGGTTCTCCAGCCAGGTTCTGTAGCCATGTTCCCTCGCTATGTTCTCCAGCCAGGTTCTGTCCAGGTTCTCCAGCCAGGTTCAGTCACCAGGTTCTAGTCAGGTTCTCTTGCCAATTTCTGTAGTCAGGTTCAGTCCAGGATCTTTTGCCATGTTCTCTCGCTAGGTTCTGTCTCTAGGTTCTGAGGCCAGTTTCAGTCCAGGATCTTTTGCCATGTTCTCTCCAGTGAAGTTCTTCTGTCTCTAGAGAACGTTCTGTGTAGGTTCTGTGCCAATTTCTGTCTCTCTCTCTGTCTCTTGCTGTCTTGTTACATCTGTATTTATACCAGTTGATTCAATCCTATCAATCTCTATTACAAAGGTTAGGGCGTTTCTTATCTCCATTCCAGGGAGTAAAGATTATGTAGCTTAAGCATGATTGTTCATAGTTAAAGTGATTAATTACCCACCTGGCACTTAGTTAAGAGGTTTTATTCCCTCCCTAACTTCAGGGGAAAATCCCTACCTGGGGAAACAACCTTTCTCAGAGACCTTGGTTAAAACACATAGTGCCAAGAAGGTGAGCAAACATTTTAAGAACAGTATGCCATATATGCCAGGTCCTTTGAAACAGCAAGCATGGGACCAGCTCCCGGCACTGTACATCAGCTGAAAGAGTCCTGGTACAGAGGATGTGCATAGGATGGAGAGAGAAGGATTTCAGGAGCTATCCTTGTTTCCTTCCTCCTCATCAGCATAGCCAGATCATTTCTTTCTCAGCCTTTGTGTTCTGAGGCTGACAAGTCCAAACTTCTCAATATGCCTAGTTAGGTAACAAACGATGGGGTTTTATTTTGGTTAACTTGAGTCCCATGTCATATGGAAAAAGGAAGGTATGCTAGGAACATATGAAAACAAGCTAACTACAACTGCATATTGTCCTTATACATGATCAAATTTACACTGATATTGGGGTATCAGTTGAAGATAATACTATTTTATGATCTATACCACTCTTAACGGTACTAGTGCTCTTTCATTAGTAATACCCATACAAGCCTTCTCAGGGTCTTTGTAAGCTGCTTTCAATTAAACGCTGGTCTAGCTTCATACTGGATGTACAGGATGCTCAAATCACTATGGCAGAAGTCAGACAGGGGTAGAAAACCCATAGCCTTTAAAGCTTCAGGGAGTGTCAAATTTTCAAATAAGTTTCTCCTTGAAGCTTGCTCCAAGCAGCAGATGAATAAAACATTCCCAGAAGGCTTATTCTCTCCCAGGCCCGCATGACTTCCTTTCCACTGTAGCCCCCACATCATATCAACACTATGCTTATGCATTAGTTTGCTAAGGCTAGCACAGACAGAAGACATAAATCTGAAGTCAAGTAGTTGGTAGGGTTAGTTCCTTCTGAGGTCTCTCTCCTTAGCTTGTAGATGGCCACCTTCTCCCTGTATCCTCAAATGCTCTTCCCTCATGGTATCTTTGTGTCCTAACCTACCCTTCTTATAAGAAATTCAATTATATTGGATCAGGGCCCACTTTAATGAGGGCTCATTTTAATTTAATTACCTCTGTAAAGACTCTATTTCCAAATAAAGTCATATTCTGAGGTACTGCAAGTTAGGATTTCAACATCTGAGTGTGTTGAGACACAAATCAGCAACAACATTTTGCCAACACACATTGAGACTGGGGCTTCAGCTCCAAGTCTAAGTGAGGATCCTATAAGGATATTGAATGCCCTTGGGAATACTAGTTTCTTTTTCTCTTCTCTCCCTCCTTCCTCCTGCCAAATGGACACCTTGTTGTTGTTTTCTTGTTCCTAAAACTTCCCGTAGTTATATGACCCCTTACTCTTACCAGCTGCAAAAGATACACAACCAAATGGTTCTGAGGTCCAGTCATAACCTTCTTCTGAACTTTTTCCTCTGAAGAACTGGTCCATTCTGCCCTGCTTTAGGATCTTATAGACTTTAGCCCAGCTTAAGGTCTCCTAATACTTAGTTTAATACTGCATATTGGGCACAGACGCCACCAAAGAAAATTTGAGCTTTTCCAGGAGAGTCCAGATTTTAAAAAATCCAATCTCCATGCCAGACCACATATCTGATGATGCCTCTCAGTTTGAGATTTGGGAAATGTGGTCACTGTAAGTAGAAGCCACAGCTCTTTAAAGGCATATGTATAATTATGTATAATAACGAACCTCCCAAAGATGCATAGTGAATGATAAGTAAGATATTTATCTATATTATGCACATGTGGTTTCAGCCCTAGGAATGCAATTCAAAATGCCAATTGTCCCTTAACATAAAATGAGATGCATCACAAACCTTCATTGGAACTATATCGCAAATGTTTTCTTTTACCTCTATATAGTACAAATAGAGAGACTGGAAACAGAACACTAGATATATCACACATCCTGAATTTTACAGGCAATCCCAGTTTCAGTTATGTTTCCCAGCTTATGGTTTGGAAAATACAATCTTCATTATTGCAAAAGTTATTCAACAATGACATTTGATTAATTCACTATTTACATGGTCAATCCATATTTTTTAAGAATCAACTGGGTGCCCCACAAAATTAAGATTTCCACATCTTTTAAACCATCAACTGGTACCCCCTTCACCCCTCCCTGCCACCCATCTCCAAAAAGGAAAACCTCAGGTCACCTTTGGTTACTTGGGTGTTAATAATGCATATGTGGAGTTCTGTCATCATCATCTGTCCTTTTTCCTGTATTAGTCAATATATTTAAGGACCTGTTACTGTTATTAGTGGGGAGCACTCCTTGTCCCCACCAGATGCTGGTGGGAGTGAGCTTCTTATTGTGGATGAAAGGGGCCACATACTAACCTGACAAGCTCAGGGAAGGCCTGCATGGTGGTCTTGCAAACTCAGAGACCTAAAGTAACCATGAAGGACGGTCTGAAATTAAACTTTAACTAAAAGCAGTTATGGTGGGTAGTTAGCTCCTAGGCTGGTATCTTCACTGACAAGGTCAACCTTTACCTTAACTGAGCTTATCTGTCTTTTTGCATCTATAATAACATACCCTTGAAATGACTGGGTAACTTGTAACTTCCCTTTTTCTGGACCCCTTGGGGCACAACCTAATGTGCCTGGGTACCAGGACAGATATCACAAATTCCTTCATTGTTGTCATGTTAATTGTTCCTGCACCCATCTAAGTATTTGTCTATCATTTTGCTTTTTATCCAATCCCAGGAGTTTCCCCACTTTGCTTTCTCCCACCTCTCTGGTCTATCACCAATGGATTACATGTAACCCACCTACATCCCTTCCTTTGATTGCAATGTATAAATATAGATGTAACCCACCATTATCCGGAGCATTATCCCAATATGTTGAGATTCTGCTTCCCAGCAATTGTTGATAGATTGGCTCAAATAAACTCACAAAATTTTTTTACAGGTTTGAATGTTTATATGTTAACACTAGAGGCCCAGTTCACAAAAATTTGTGCACTCGGGGGTAGGGGGTCCCTCAGCCCGGCCTGTGCCCTCTCACAGTCTGGGACCCCTCGAGGGTGACCACTTGCTGGCTTAGGCCTGCTCCCCGCAGGATTGGGCCTAAGATGGCAATCAGACATCCCTCTGGCAGCCCGGCAGCCCTTGGGGGATGTCCATTTGCCAGTGGGGAGCAGACCTAAGCTGCAGTCAGACATCCTTAGTGCTGCTGAGGAGGCAGGAGAGGCTCCCACCACCACTGCTGCTCTACTGGCAGCCATCAGCCTGGCTAGTGGATGAGCAGAGTTCCCCCATGTGAGAGCACCCTGACCACCAGACGGTAGCTCCTGCATTGAGCATCTGTCCCCTGGTGGCCAGTGTGTGTCATAGTGACCAGTCATTCCCAGTCTTTCTGCTGTTAGGGTCAGTTTGCATATTACGCTTTTACTATATAAGATAGAGGCATGGTGCATGGGTGGGGGCCAGCTGGTTTGCCTTGAAGGGTGTCCAGGATCAGGATAGGCGTCCCACTTGGGTTCCTGGCCAGCCTGGGTGAGGGGCTGAGGACCGTTTTCAGGCTGGCGGGAGACTGAAGTTCCCAGCCTCTTTTTTTTTCTTTTTTTTTTTTCTGGGATTTATTTACCTTCTATAGCTATCACTGGAGCTGAGAGCTGGCTCCAGCTCTGAGGCCATGGCTGGCTGAAAGCAGGTATCTGGGTTTGTTTAGCTTCTATAATTGAAATTCTGTTGCCATCACTGGCACTCTAAGCTCTGAGGCCCGGGATGGCTGAAAGCAGGTATCTGGGGTTTGTTTAGCTTCTATAATTGAAACATTATTGCTTCTGGAGCTCAGAGATGGGCTGTAGCAGGCAGGGAACCTTGGCTTCCTTTATCACTGGAGCAAGCAAGCCTCCTGCTCGCTTCAGGTGCGTGGCTGCCGGCCGCCATCTTTGTTGGCAGTTAATTTGCATATTTCCCTGATTAGCCAACGGGAAGTGTAGCAGAGGTATGGTCAATTACCATGTTTGTCTATTACATAGGATTGTGATATCACAAGAAAAGGAATTTTCTGAGACTCACACAGGAGGATAAGATATTGTAGAAAGTTTTATTTCTGTGGTATTATACCTCTGAGTTTCCAAGGTCCCATTTCTCTCTGTCCTACCATGTGGTTTCATTAGAGCTAGGATCAAAGCCATTGTCCAAAGTTTTTGCTCCATATTGAGGCACAGTCCAATCCAGCATCAGGCTATCTTAGCTTGTGTTCCTCACTGCAATTAATTAGTCCATTTTGTGTGGGTTCCATAGGGCTATGGAGAGAACACAGGCAGGAGCAAAGCCAAATGAACCAGAGAGCCAAGAGTGCACAAACTCATTTGTTTGGGATTATGTATTCCCAAACTTCTGTATGTTTGTAGTGTCCCCATCTTCTCTGGCCAATGATTTTTCTTCCAAGGATTCATTGGCAGCAAGCAACTTCCAGATCTCACCCTGACTCACTGCTCATGCACCAATCCCAGCAGCAACCTAACCTACCTGTCAAAGCATCTGCCCCCTGGTGGTCAGTGCACATCATAGCGAGCAGTTGAGTGGCTTAAGCAAATCATTAGCATATTATGCTTTAACTAGAGGCCCGGTGCACAAAAATTTGTGCACTCGGGGAGGGGGTCCCTCAGTCAAGCCTGTGCCCTCTCACAGTCTGGGACCCCTCGGGGGACGTCCACCTGCTGGGGGATCAGGCCTAAGCTGGCAGTCAGACATCCCTCTGGCAGCCCGGGAGCTCTCAGGGGATGTCCATTTGCCAGTGGGGAGCAGGCCTAAGCTGCAGTTGGGCATCCTTAGTGCTGCTGAGTTGGCGGGAGAGGCTCCTGCCACCACCGCTGTACTGGCAGCCATCAGCCTGGCTTGTGGCTGAGCAGAGCTTCCCCTGTGGGAGCACCCTGACCACCAGGGGGCAGATGCTTAATGCAGGAGCTGCCCCCTGGTGGTCAGTGTGTGTCATAGTGACCAGTCATTCCCAGTCGTTCTGCTGTTAGGGTCAATTTGCATATTACCCTGTTATTATATAAGATAGAGGCCTGGTGTATGGTTGGGGCCAGCTGGTTTTCCCTGAAGGGTTTCCCAGATCAGGGTGGGGGTCCCGCTGGGGTGCCTGGCCAACCTGGGTGAGTGACTGGTAGCCATTTTCAGGCTGGCCACGCCAATGGGCTGGAAGCAGGTATCTGAGATTTATTTAACTTCTATAATTGAAACTTTGTAGCCTTGGTCCAGCTGGAAGCCTGGGTTGCCCCTGGCAACCGAGGCTCTGAGCCCCTCCTTGAGTGGAGGCCATGCCGGTGGAAACATTTATCTGGGATTTATTTATAGTCTATAATTGAAACTTTGTAGCCTTCAGTGGAGCTCAGGGACAGCTAGGGCAGGCAGGAAGCTTGGCTTTCTCCATCACCAGGGCAACTCAAGCCTCCTGCTTGCTCCAGCTCTGTGGCTGCCACTATCTTTGTGACGGAATGAGGGAGTGATGGAGTGAGGGAGTGACGGTTATTTTGCATATTACTCTTTTATTAGATGGGATTGGTTGAATGGATGACCGGATTACTGGCCACATAGCATATTAGGCTTTTATTATATAGGATAATGTAATTAAATAGATCTGGGGAGTCTGATTCTATGCATTTGATGTCTGAGGTAGGGAGAGATGATAAAGGAATATGAGTAAACAGTCATTTCTTGTTTTTCCTCCAACATTTTATCAGAAAATTTTCAAATATAGAGCATACTTGAGAGAATTTTACAGTGAACAATATTAAAGTGTTATTGAACTCTAAAAAGAGCAATCTAATTTTGTTTTCCCTAGTTCACAATGACCAGATGAACTTAGCAGAGGCATTTTGTTCTCTGTCCTTCTGAACAGTATATATCTAAATGGGACATTTTTTTGTAATCTGAACTAATTGTATTTACTTTCTCAGCAAATGAATGTAAATACAGTATATTTCTAAAATGTTCCAAAGGTCTTTGCTGTTTAAAAACCACTAGTCACTCCCTTACCCTGCCCCATGATTGCCCCCACTGTCTGCCCTTATCCCAGTCCATTCACTTGTGTATCTCTCCTCTCCTTCCAGCTCTAAGCCAATCATTTGGGAATGCAAAAATGTAGATTTAAGGAAATATTTAGTTGCTTCCTACCAAAGACAGTTTAATAAAACTGGAAGAATGTTTTTCAAGCAAATGTCATAGTGAATATAAAAAAATCTGAGGTAACCTGGTTAGACAGAGAAATATATGTCCTACATTTTATTTGTCTCCTGATATCTGTTGTTTGAATAAATCATAATGTAAAGTCATTTCAATTCTTCCTGCCATGAATGCAAGGCAGATTACTAAAGTTACAAAATATAGGTAGTAAAATGTTCTTGGGTGAGACTGGAGTCCATATCAATTGATGGCCACCCAAATGATATCCTTCAAATATTTGTTTTAATGGCTGTATTTATTTTAAACAAGTATTAGCTATGCCCCTGAATAGGAAAATGTGTGTTAATTATAACATTCATAATATAGAAGATAATCATACCTTGCCAATTCTAAACTTTTAATTCATTGATTTTGAGGACTTTAAAAGCATCAATTACTTCTTTCAACTTCTCTGTAAAGTAGATATGTCTCAGTATATCCATTTATATTTATTAATTGGTGCTCTAAAACTCTTTATTTTGGTTTTAAATTTTATCTTGGCTATGAAGTATCATGTGTATATGATAATACTTTGTACATATAAAACACCTTTGTTCTAATTGCTCAGTATACTTGAGATTTATCTTCACAAAAGCATTTGAAGTAGATAGGAGGAGGGTCACTATTGCTCTGAACTTCTAAATGGGAAAAAAGAAAACAGAACTTGAGTTACACTAGCACACAGCAACTTAGTGAAAGGCCAAGATTCACCTTCTTATCCAGGAGAGCATGGATAGGGAAAACAAACAAACAAACAAACAAAAACAAATTCCTGCCAGGAGGAATTCAGTTTAAGAAGCACATTCTCTGTAAGCAAAACTTCAAAACCCAAGGATCAGTCATTACTTTTCTGATTGTAGCTAGCTCTTACATGGGAAAAATAAAATTTCCTCAATCTAAAAAATTGTGTTTAAAAAGAAATGCAGCATGGATGGAACTGGAGAGCATTATGCTAAGTGAAATAAGTCAGTCAGTGAAAGATAAATACCACATGATCTCACTCATTTGTGGAATATGAAGAACATTATAAACTGTTGAACAAAAATAGATACAGAGGCAAAGAAGCATCAAACTACAGCGGGAAGGCAGGGGAGGGTTGGGGGCGGGTAAGAGATCAACTGAAGGACTTGTATGCATACATATAAGCATAACCAATGGACGCAAGACACTGGGGGGTATTGAGGGCAAGTGCAGGGGGAGGGGTAGAAGGGGAGGGAAAGGAAGGTCAGGAAGAGGTCAATGGGAAAAAAATGAGACATATGTACTACTATTTGTAATACCTTAAACAATAAAATAAAAATAAAATACAAATACATTATTAAACTACTGTAGTAAATGTCAATATGAATTGTACATGGTCACTGATGTCAAGGAGCTTCTCAACTATTCCCTGAAAGAAGAAAACCTGTTGGTAGGATATACTTTATGATAAAGCTGAAGAGCATGGATAGAAGAGTCATTTATATTTGTGGAATATAAAGAAATCATCATGTAATACTGTAAGTAATAAAAAAAGAAAAATATTTATTTTTGTTTAACCATCATGGTTCACTGGTGTTTTAGAAAAAGCATGGAACATAAAAAGAATCCAGAAAACTGCTACTGATTTACTATTTGATCCTTAGCAAATCCTTTCTCCTCTCTGGCCCTCAATTCCTCATTTGTAAAAAGAGAGGGCTTGGAATTGATCTGTAAAGTGTCATCTTGTTTTATGGTCCTGATTGAATACAATAAAATGTTTTTAAATGTAACATATTGATAAATAAATATTTATTAGAAATATTTACATTTTTCTTGGATCTTAATGTGGTATACCTACCCTGCCTAGAAATTGGATGAATCAAATAAATATTTGATAAATAATTTATTTAAAACATTTATCAAATATTTTTCTTTTTTTATTGTTTAAAGTATTATATATGTCTCCTTTTTCCCCCATCCACTCCTCTCTGGCCACTCCCAACCCTCCCCCACTGCCCCAGTGTCCCTGTCCATTGGTTATGTTAATATGTATGCATACAAGTTCTTTGGTTAATCTCTTACACCCTCCTCCACCCTCCCCTGCCTTCCCTCTGAGGTTTGATGGTCTGTTCAGTGTTTCTCTGTTTCTGAATCTATTTTTGTTCATCAGTTTATGTTGTTCATTATATCCCACATATGAGTGAGATCATGTAATATTTATCTTTCTCCGACTGGTTTATTTCGCTTAGCATAATGCTTTCCAGGCCCAGTTTGGCTCAGTGGATAGAGTGTCAGCCTGTGGACTCAAAAGACCTGGGTTCCATTCCTGTCAAGGGCACATGCCTAGGTCTCAGGTTTGATCCCCAGTAGGGGGTGTGCAGGAGCCAGTCAATCAATGATTTTCAATATTGTTGTTTCTATATCTTTCTCCCTCTCCCTTACTCTCTGATACAAATAAAAATATATTTAAAAAATTTTTTTTCAAAATACACAAATGTTGAATAGTTTACAGATACACATACATACATATGTTTGCCATACATTTATCCCTCCCCTTCTTCCCTTCTCCATCCTATCAGCAGATGGCCTTGTTTTCATCTTCAAAAAGAAAATAGAGGCAAGCAGTGAGAGTGTCCTCAAGCTCCACCCAACAATCTGCATAAATACCTTATTTTTCCTCTCCATCGGTAGCAACTTCTCTGGATTCATCTCCATAAGCAGGCTTCTTGGTTGACCACCCTTTTACCTTGCTGCATCACTTACAACTTCTCCTAATCCTAGAAAAATACTGAAGTCTCACTCACCTAATTGTAAAAAACCCATCCTGAATCGCAATCCTCTCTTCCAGCTTCAAACTTGAATATACAACTATTTGCTGGTTTACATGTAATAGCCCCATGTACACCATAAATTTAACTCATCCAGGATTTAAGGCATAATCTCCATACTCAAATATGCCTGGTTCCCAGAGTGCCCTTCCTTCCCAGGAATTGGCAGCACTGGACTGCATAATTTAAAAATACGGCACCACTTTTTATTTCTTCCCCTTATGTCTGTCATCCAACCACGCAATTTTAATGAGATCATGCCCTTATACTTTCCAGGCGGCACATAGCACATTACACTTAAACATTATTTAGAACCTTATTTGAAACGCAGAATGACAAGCCCTGTCTCAAACTTATTGAATCAGAATCTGATTTAACATGTAGATTTTATACACAATAAAGTCTTAGAAGCATTGCTTTATGCCATATTTGTGAAGTACACAACTCCATACATCTTTGACCAGCCTCATTTGGTATGCTTTCATATTTGATTTCATTCTCCAGACACACAAGCTTCCCATCAGGTCCTCTGATTCTCCATGCTCGCTTCTTATAAGAGGCCCATAGGAATGCTGTTCTGGTGGCCTGAAACACTCTTCCCCCTTCTTTCACTGGATAACGCATATCTTTCTGACCTCAACTCAATTGCCATTTGTTCTTTGATCCCCTATCCAGAAGGTAAATTGATCCTATCTAATAAAAGAGAAACATGGTAATTAGTGTACGACCGCTACCCTTCCCATTGGCTAATCAGGGCGATATGCAAATTAACTGCCAGCCAAGATGGCGTCTGGCAGCCAGGCAGCTTGAAACTAACATGAGGCTTGCTTGCTTCAGTGACGGAGGAAACCAACATTCCCTGCCTGACTTGCGGCCTCTGAGCCTGCAGTTTGAAACATTGTAACAACTATAGAAGCTAAACAAAACCCCAGAAACCTGCTTTCAATGAGCCGGGATGTCAGAGCTGGAGTTATACATTGTTTTAATTATAGAACCCAAACAAACCAGATACATGCTTTCAGCAGCAGAGGCCTCAGAGCTGGAGCCAGAGCTAAAGCTTGCCCAGAAAAAAAAAAGAAAGAAAGAAAAAAAGGAGCAGTTGGGAGCTTCAGCCCTCAGCCCCTCACCCAGACTGGCCAGGCACCCCAGTGGGGACCCCCACCCTGAAGGGTGTGTGACCAGCTGCAAAGAGCCATCATCCCCTCACCCAGGCTGGCCAGGCGCCTCAGTGGGGACCCCCACCCTGATCCAGGACACCCTTTAGGGCAAACCAGCCAGCCCCACCCATGCACCAGGCCTCTATCCTATATAGTAAAAGGGTAATATGCCTCCCAGCACCGGGATCAGCAGAGCCGAGAGGCCTCCAGGCACCGGGATCAGCATGACAGGTGGCAGCGCCCAAACCCCCTGATTGCCCTGCGGCTCTGTGTGTGACAGGGGGCGGGGCCACAACCTCCTGATCAGCCCTGCTCTCTGCCTGATACTGGGGAGCTCCCCAACCCCCTGATCACCCTGCGGCTCTGTGTGTGACAGGGTGTGGCGCCCCAACCCCCTGATTGGCCCTGCTCTGTGTGTGACAGGGTAGAGCCCTAACCTCCCCATCGGCCCTGCCCTGAGTGTGAGAGTGGCGGCGCCCCAACCCCCTGATTGGCCCTGCTCTGTGGGTGATAGAGGGTGGCGCCCCAACCCCCCCCCAAAAAAAACGGGCCCTGCTCTGTGTATGACGGGGTAGAGCCATAACCTCCCCATCGGCCCTTCCCTGAGTGTGACAGTGGTGGTGCCCCAACCCCCTGATCAGCCCTGCTCTGTGGGTGATTTTTCTTTGTTAAATGGCATTTAAATATATAAAATAAATATCAGAAATATAAGTCTTTGTTTTACTATGGTTGCAAATATCAAAAAATTTCCATCTGTGACACGGCACCAGAGTTAAGTTAGGGTTTTTCAAAATGCTGACACGCCGAGCTCAAAAGGTTCACCATCACTGTCCTAGGGCCGGGGCAGAAATTCAACTAAATTGGAGAATATTCACCCTGAATTAACAAATTATCCACAGATGAGAAGACAATTTTCAATAAGGAAGGTCAGAGGACACCTAGAGAATGCCACTTGCCAGCCATAAACCACAGGGAACCCACCACTGTTACCCAGCAGTGAGTGGCACAGTACCTCCCAGCAGGCTCCCAGACATCTGAAGGAGGAGCATGCCACCAGAGTCAACTCCCACACCAGGCCTCCTCACCAGACTGCTGGGACCCAGCATTCTAGGATCCAGCTCCAAGGCCTTGCAGTGAGTGCAAGCCAGGGGAACCCTGTGCCCCACTGAAACAAAATTTCTGGACTGGAACATGTTGTGTTCCCTTGGGCAGGATGGTTCCCGGGCTCTTTGTCTGATGGAGTCGAAGAATGAATTTATGGATGGAAGGTGGTATAGCAAAGGTGGAAATTTTATTGAAGAACCAGTACAGACTCCCACATGCAGAAGGGGAAAAAATCTCACAGCACAGACTCTCACACGGGGAGGGGGAAAGTGTCCCACAAAATGGACCACCACATGGGGAGGGGGAAAGAGTCCCACTGACTTCCTGTTTCCAAGGTTTATAAAGGCTGCAAGTCCCTGTGCCCTGATATTCCTTCTGATTGGTCAATATTCCCTTTTGAATTGGTTACTATAGTAACTCCTGAGCTCAAAGGTCAAACATCACATAGAACATGGTGGCCCTCCTCCCTCATTGTTCTCCCATCCCCTCAGGGCTTTCTTCCTCCTTCTTTATTTTGTAAATATAGACCTTTTGGCTACTCCCAGTTCTATTGTCTTATGGAAATGTAACTGTTACTGCTCCCTTGTCTTATAAATGTAACTTTTGCTGCTCCCTTGTCTTATGGAAATGTAACAGGACCTGACTTCTTTGTGTTAGGGAAATGTAACTTCTCCCAGCCCTCTTGTCATATGGAAATGTAACTTCTTCCAGTCTGTAGCCCTGTGTTTTTCCATGGACCCTCAATTCTAAAAATTCCCAAAATCTGCCTATATCCCCATAAAATTCCTATTTCACCACCTCATCTCTGGAACCCAGAACCATGCTGATAGCCTGATGCAGAGCCACCTGGTGCCTGCTCCAGTCCCAGCCTCAGGACCTGTTGACAGGGTGACCTGGAGCAACCCAGAGTACACCCCAGTCTGGGCCACAGGGGAGCTCTGTCTGTGTGACCCAGAGCAAATGGTGCTTGCTCAACCCTGACCCCCAGGACAGTCCTTCTGGGGCCATCCAGACCAACCCAACATGCACCTCACCCTGGCTGACAGGAAAATGGACTGAGAAACCCAGGGAAACCTGCCCCTGCTCCATACTGAGGAGGGGAGAACTGGAGCAACCAAACGTGTGTCTCATGTGTGTCTGGCCTACAAGTAAGTAGGGACTGTGTGACCCAGGGCAACCTGTGCCCACTCCACCCCGAGCTCAGGGTCTTGCTGCCAGAGCAACGTGGAATAACCCAATGTGTACCCTACTCAGTCCAAGGAGGAGCTCTGATGTGTAACCCAAAATAACCCATACACACTTATTCTCAGATCCTGGAGCAGTCCTGCACAGACTGCCTGGAACAACCCAGCACATGCCTCACTCCGGGTCATAGGAAAGCTCTGCTGGGGTGACCCAGAATGGGTGAGTGTGCCCGGCCAGTGACCACAGGACTGCACCACAAGTGGACTGCCAGAGGGACCTAGGGTGCCACCCTGCCACAGATGCCAGGGCCACACAGTCATTTGAATGCCAGAGGGATCTGGGTCCTCAAAGGGAGTCACATATCAGAGGAACTATGCAGGCACTCCCACCACCCCAAGCATCTGAAGCAGACAACAGAAGGACCAGATCCATGGGAGAAGGGGATGCAACACAGAGCAGAGACAATAAAGGCATGAAACACAAGGCAGACCCAGCCTCTGGGCCAACAAATTTCAGACGATTGTTGTGATAGGGTCTTCAACCTTTCAAATCCCAAGCAGGGTGCTCAGGGCCAGAGAAAGACAGCAAAAATAGGGAGACAAGGAAACAATCCCAAAGGAAAGAAAAGGAGGAATTGCCAGAAAAGGAACAAAATGAAACGGGGACATAAAGTATGTCACAAAAAGAAGTCAGAATAAGGGTCATACAGTTTATAAACTGGATTGATGAGAAAATCAAATTATGTAAGAATCAAGAAGAAATCAAGAATGATATAGCTACAATAAAACATACAATGGAATGTTTCAACAGTAAACTATAAGAAGCAGAAGACCAAATTAGTGAGTTAGAAGATAGGGCAGAAAACATGCCCAATTTCAACATTCATTGTAGAAAAAAAATTAGAAAGCAGGAGGAGAACTTCAGGGAGGTTTAGGACAACATGAAAAAAGTAATATAAGTATAGTAGGGTTGCCAGAAGCACAAGAAGAGGAGCAAGGATTAGAGAACTTATTTGAAGAAATAATTACAGAAAACTTTCATGATCTGGGGAAGAAAAGTCACACAAGCATAGAGAGTCCAAAACAAGATGAACCAAAAAAGACCCACACCAAGACACAACGCAATTACAATGGCAAATGTTAATGACAAAGGGGGACTCTTAAAGGCTGCAAGAGAGAGACAGAAAATTGCCTACAAAAATTTCCCATTAGATTATCAAATGATTTCTCAAAAGAAACACATTAGGCCAGAAGGCAATGGAATGAAGTATACAAAGTGATGCAAAGCAAGGGACTGAAACCAAGAATACTCTATCCATTAAGGCTATCATTTAAAATTGAAGGGGAGCCCTGACTGGTTTGGCTCAGTGGATAGAGCGTCAGCCTGCAGACTGAAAGGTCCCAGGTTCGATTCCAGTCAAGGGCATGTACCTTGGTTGCAGGCACATCCCCAGTGTGGGGTGTGCAGGAGGCACCTGATCAATGTTTCTCTCTCATCAATGTTTCTAACTCTCTATCCCTCTCCCTTCCTCTCTGTAAAAAAATCAATAAAATATATTTTAAAAAAAATTGAAGGGGAAATCAGAGGCATCTCAGACAAAAAAAAAAAAAAAAAAAAAAAAAAAAAAAGGCTAAAGGAGTTTATCACTACCAAGCCAGCAATGCAAGAAATGCTAAAGGGACTGTTGTAAAAAGAAAAAAAAAATAGAAAAAGAAGAAGGCACAGAGGCATAAAGAATAAAAATGGCTACAAACATGTACCTATCAATAATAAACTTAAACAAACTAAATGCTCCAATCAAAAGACATAGAGTGTCTAAATGAATAAGAAAATATGATGCATATATATAGTGTCTACAAGAGACCCACCTCAGAACAAGGGACTCATACAGACTGAAAGTGAAGGGACGGAAAAATATTTTTGAGGCAAATGGAAATTTAAAAACAAGCTGGAGTAGTAATATTTATATCTGACAAAATAGACCTCAAAGTGAAGGCCATAACAAGAGACAAGGAAGGCCATTTCATAATACTAAAGTGATCGACACAATAAGAAGATATAGCTCTGGTAAACATATTATGCATCCAATGCAGGAGCACACAAATACATAAAAATACTTCTAGAAGATATCAATGGAGATATCAACAGAAATACAATCAGAGTAAGGGACTTTAATACCCCTTTGACATCACTGGATAAATCCTCTAGACAAAAAAAATCAACAAAGAAACAGCAATCCTCAGCGACTCACTAGATCAGATAGAATTAATCGACATCTTTAGAATATTTCACACCAATGCTACAGAATACATATATTTTTCTCAAGTTCATATGGGACATTTTCAAAGAAGGACCACATATTAGTACACAGGCAAAGTCTCTTCAAATTCAAGAAGATTGAAATCATATCAAGCATCTTCTCAGGTCACAATGACATAATATTAAAATATACAACAATAAATACAGTACAAAACATCCAAATACCTAGAATCTAAATAGCATGTATTAAACAATGATTGAGTTACCAAAGATATCTAAAAAGAAATAAAGAAACATCCTGGAAACAAATGACAATTAAAACACAACAATGCAAAATCTATGGGACACAGTAAAAGCAGTGCTGAGAGGGAAGTTTATAGCATTACAGGCCAACCTAAAAAAAAAAAAAAAAAAAAAGCCAAACAAACAAACAAAAAAAACTGGTAATAAATTATGTAACTCTACAACTTAAAGAATTAGAAAGAGAGCAACAAGAAAATCCAAGTGACCAGAAGGAAGGAGATATTAAAGGTCAGCGTGGAAATAAATTACATAGAGACCAAAAAATACCAAAACAAAACAAAGAACAACAATACAAAAGATCAATGAAACCAAGAGCTAGTTTCTTGAAAGGCTAAGCAAGATTGATGAACCTCTAGCCAGGCTCACCAAGAAGCAAAGAGAGAGGACCCAAATAAACAAAATCAGAAATGATAGAGAAGAAATAACAACAGACCCCACAGAAATACAAAGGATTGTAAAAAAAAAAAAAATACTGTGAACAACTCTATTCAAACAAACTCTTCAACCTAGAAGAAATGAACATTTCTATAAAAATACAACCTTCCAAAACTCAACTAGGAAGAATAAAAAAAAAAAATCTGAATAGGCTGATAACAATGGAGGAAATTGAATCAGTCACCAAAATACTTCCAGCAAACAAAAGCCATGGGCCAGAAGGCTTCACAGGGGAGTTTTACTAAACCTTCAAAGAAGAACTAAAACCTATCCTCCTCAGACTATTTCAAAAATTTCAAGAGAAAGGAACACTTCCAAGCTCTTTCTATGAAGCCAGCAGTACCCTAATCACAAAACCAGATAAAGACACTACAAAGAGAATTAAAGGCTAATATGTCTGATGAAAATAGATGCTAAAATCTTAAAAAAAAAATCTTAGCAAATTGGATTCAGCATCACATTTGAAAGAGCATATGCCATGACCAAGTGGGATTTATTCTGGGGATGAAAGGATGGTAAAATATCCACAAATCAATAAACATGATACATCACATAAAGAAATTGAGAGATAAAAATTATATAATCATATCAATTGATATAGAAAAAGCATTTGACAAAATACAACACACTTTCTTGATAAAATATCTCAGCAAAGTGGGAATAGAGGGATCATACCTTTATATAATAATAGCCCTATATGACAAACCTACAGCCAACATCATATGCAATGGGCAAAAACTAAGACCATTTCCCCTAAGAACAGGAACAAGACAGGGATGCCTACTCTCACCAGTCCTATTTGACATAGAACTAAATATGCTAGCCATAGTGATCAGAAAAGAAGAATAAAGAAAAGGTATCTAAATTGGAAAAGAAGTAAAACTGTCATTATTCACAGACATGATATTGTACATAGAAAACCCTAAAGACTACATAAAAAAACTAATAGATTTAATGAATGAATTTGACAATGTAGAACAGGATATAAAACCAATACCCAGAAATCTATGGCTTTTTTATGCACCAATAATGAACTCACAGAAAGAGAAACCGCAAATACAATCCCATTTACCATTGCAGCCAAAAAATTAAGATACTTAGGAATAAATTTAACCAAGGAGGTAAAAGACTTGTACTCAGAAAACTACAGGATGTTGAAAAAAAGAGATATAGGAAGTCATAAACAAATGGAAGAATATACCGTGTTCATGGATTTTTAGAATAAACAACATTAAAATGTCCATGCTACCCAAAGCAATCTATAGATTTAATACAATAACCATTAAAATACCAATGGCATATTTCGCAGACCTAGAAAAAACTCCCTAAAATTCATATGAAACAAACAAACAGAAAAAATGCCAAATAGCCACAGCAATCTTGAGAAAGAACAATGTAGGAGGAATCACGATACCATATATCAAGCTATATTACAAAGCCACTGTTCTCAAAACTGCCTGGTACTGGGACAAGAACAGACAAATACAACAATGGAACTGAACAGAGAAGCCAGAAATCGACCAAAGCCATTATGCTCATTAATATTTGATAAAGAAGGCAAAAGCATACAATGGAGTCAAGACAATCTCTTTAATAAATGGTGTTGGGAAAATTGGACAGATACATGCAAAAAAATGAAATTAGATCACCAACTTACACCATATACAAAAACAAACTTAAAATGGCTAAAGGACTTAAACAGAAGATGGGAAACCATAACAATCTTAGAAAAATCCATAGGCAGCAAAATATCAGACATATGTTGTAGCAATATCTTTATCTATACAGCTACTAGGGCAATAGAAACTAAGGAGAAAATAAGCAAATGGGACTACATCAAAATAAAAAGCTTCTGCACAGCAAAAGAAACCATCAACAAAACAATAAGAAAGCCCACTACATGGGAGAACATATTTTCCAATGTTATATCCAGTAATGGCCTAATCTCCAAAATTTATAGGGAACTTGTATATCTTAACAAAAGGAAGATAAGCAATCCAATCAAGACATGGGAAAAGGACTTAAATACTTTTGGAAAGTGGACATACAGAAGGCCAAGAGATATATGAAAATACCGTCAAAGTCACTAATCATCCAAGAGATGCAAATCAAAATGACAATGAGGTATCATCTCATACCTGTCAGAATGGCTATCTTCAACAAATGACAAGTGCTCGCAAACATGTGGAGAAATTGGAGCCCTATTTCTGCTGGTGGGAATGCAGACTGGTGTAGCCACTATGGAAAACAGTATGGAGTTTCCTCAAAAAATTAAAAATGGAACTCCCATTTGACCCACTAATCCCACCTCTAGGAATATATCCCAGGAAATCAGAAAGGACATATTCACCCCTATGTTCATAGAAGCACAATTTACATTATCTAAGATTTGGAAACAGCCTAAGTGCCCATCAGCAGAGTTGATTAAAAAACAGTGGTACATCTACACAATGGAATACTACACTACAGTAAAAAAGAAGGAGTTCTTACCATTTGCAACAGCATGGATGGACCTGGAGAGCATTAGGCTAAGTGAAATAAGCCAGTCAGAGAAAGAAATATCACATGGTCTCACTCATTTGTGGTTTATAATGAACAACATAAACTGATGAACAAAAATAGATCCAGAGACAGAGAAGCATAGATCAGACCATCACACTTCAGAAGAAAGGTAGGGGAGGGGGGGTTTGAAATCAACCAAAGAACTTGTATGCATGCATATAAGCATAACCAATGGGCACCGACACTGGGGGTGGGGTGGCCAATGGGGAAAAAAGGAGACACATGTAATACTATATGTAATACTTTAAACAATAAAGAATTTAAAAAAGAAAAGACATTTAACTTTACAAAAACGTGTTCTGGGGTGCGCCATCTCAGCAGTGGCGACCACGCCATCTTGGGTGGCTGTTGCCGGCATCCAGAGATCAGCTACTAACCTGGAAACAAGGGATCTCAAGCAGCTTGACTGCGTGAACTCAGACAAGCACTGCTTCTTCTCATGGAAAGGTTAGACTCTCCCTAAAGGTGCAGTTTGCAGTTCGGGTTGGAGAGAAGACTGAGCTCCCCCGCGCGGGGCGAAATCTGCGCCCCACAGAGTCCGCAGCCATTGGGACCAGCGTGACCCGCGAGTGGGGAAGAGGCCCCACAGGGCTGCTGGCAGAAGGGAACGCTGGAAATAGGCCCATAGCTGGACTGGATGTAAAAAAGCAGCCTTGGACTTTGCCGGTGTGCTGGCTGCTTGGTGCCAGGGGCGAGTGGGTGCGCGGAGACTGTGATCAGACCTGGAAGGTGGAGGTTTGCGAATTCACACAATGTAGCAGGCTCTTGTTACAGTTCCCCTTAGATCCATGGCATTTCTTTACACCAATAGTGAACTTACAGAAAGTGAAACTACAGAAGCAATCCCATTTACCATTGCACCAAAAAAATTAAAATACCAAGGAATAAACTTAACTAAGGAGGTAAAAGACTTATATGCCAGAAACTACAGGACACTTGCCAGGGTCCAACCCCAGCAGGTCCAGGGGTTCCCAAAGGCGTAGACGGAGTCGGCGAAGAAGGAAGGACATGGAGACAGTGTTCAGTTGATCAGCAGCCTAGCCAGGATCTCCAGCCAGGATCTCCAGCCAAGTTCTGGTCTGGATCTCCAGAGAGGTTCTGCTACTTATTGTCTTGTTACATCCGTATTTATACCAGTTGATTTTAATCCTGTCAATTTCTATTACAAAGGTTAGTGCGTTTCTTATCTCCATTCCAGGGAGTAAAGATTATGTAGCTTAAGCATGATTGTTCTTAGTTAAAGTGATTAATTACCCACCTGGCACTTAGTTAAGAGGTTTTATTCCCTCCCTAACTTCAGGGGAAAATCCCTACCTGGGGAAACAACCCTTCTCAGAGAGGAGACCTTGGCCAAAACACATAGTGCCAAGAAGGTGAACAAACATATTAAGAACAGCACGCCACACACGCCAGGTCCCTTGAAACAGCAAGCATGGACCGGCTCCCGGCAGACGCTGAAAAAAGAGATAGAGGAAGACATAAACAGATGGAAGAATATACCGTGTTCATGGATTGGTAGAATCAACATCATCAAAATGTCCATACTACCCAAAGCAATTTATAGATTCAATGCAATCCCCATTAAATTACCAACGGCATATTTCACAAATCTAGAACGAACGTTCCAAAAATTCATCTGGAATAAAAAAAGACCCTGAATAGCTGCAGCAATCCTGAGAAAGAACAAAGTAGGTGGGATCTCAATACCAGATATCAAGATGTATTACAAAGCCACTGTTCTTAAAACAGCTTGGTACTGGCACAAGAACAGACATATAGATCAATGGAATAGAATAGAGACCCCAAAAATCGACCCAAACCACTATGCCCAATTAATATTCGACAAAGGAGGCAAGAGCATACAATGGAGTCAAGACAGTCTCTTCAATAAATGGTGTTGGGAAATTGGACAGATACATGCAAAAAGATGAAACTAGACCACCAACTCACACCATACACAAAAATAAACTCAAAATGGATAAAAGACTTAAATGTAAGACAGGAAACCATAAAAATACTAGAGGAATCCACAGGCAGCGAAATTGCAAACATATGCCGAAGGAATTTCTTCTCTGATAATGCTCCTAGGGCAATGGAAACTAAAGAGAAAATAAAAAAATGGGACTACATCAAAATAAAAAGCTTTTGCACAGCAAAGGAAACCATCAATAAAACAACAAGAAGACCCACTACATGGGAGAACATATTTGCCAAAGATACCACCGATAAGGGTTTAATTTCCAACATTTACAGGGATCTCATGAAACTTAACAAAAGGAAGATAAACAATCCAATAAAAAAATGGGCAACGGACCTAGATAGACACTTTTCGAAAGAGGACATACAGAAGGCCGAAAGACGTATGAAAACATGCTCAAAGGCACTAATTATACGAGAGATGCAAATCAAAACGACAATGCGTTATCATCTCACACCTGTCAGAATGGCTATCATCAACAAATCAACAAACAACAAGTGTTGGAGAGGATGTGGAGAGAAAGGAACCCTTCTGCATGGCTGGTGGGAATGCAGACTGGTGCAGCCACTGTGGAGAACAGTATGGAGCTACCTCAAAAAACTAAAAATGGAACTCCCATTTGACCCAGTGATCCCACTACTAGGAATATATCCCAAGAAACCAGAAACGCCAATCAGAATGAATATATGCACCCCTATGTTCATAGCAGCACAATTCACCATAGTTAAGATTTGGAAACAGCCTAAGTGCCCATCAGCAGATGAATGGATTAGAAAACTGTGGTACATATACACAATGGAATACTATGCTGCGGTAAAAAAAAAAAAAGGAACTCTTGCCTTTTGCAACAGCATGGATGGAACTGGAGAGCATTATGCTAAGTGAAATAAGCCAGTCAGAGAAAGATAAAAACCACATGATCTCACTCATTTGTGGATTATAGAGAACAACATAGACTGATGAAATGGGACAGACCCAAAGACTGAGAAACAGCAATCAGGCTATCAATCCCCAGAAGGAAAGTAGAGGTGGGCGGGGGTAAGGGGAAGAGATCAACCGAAGGACTTGCATACATGTATATAAGCCAAACCAATGGACATGGACAACAGGGGGATGGGAGCATGAGTGTGCGGGGCGGGGGGAGGGGGAGGTTGGGGGTTAATGGGGGGGGATGAGGACACATTTGTAATACCTTAACTAATAAAAAAAAAGTGTTCTGCAATAGTGACCACAATGTTAACTCAAAGGTTCATTCTATATGTGCACTAGAGTCCCAATGCACGAAATTCGTGCACAGAGAGGGTGGCATCCCTCAGCCTGGCCTGCACCCTCTAAAAATCTGGGACCCTTCTCTCCTAACTGCCCACCTGCTCACTCATAACTGCCCGCCTGCTTGCTCCTTACCACCTGCCTGCTTCCTCCTTAGTGCTGCCAGGAGGCAGGAGAGTCTCCCACCACTGCCACTGCACTCGCCAGCTGTAAGCCCAGCTTCTGGCTGAGCAGCGCTCCCACTATGGGAGCGCACTGATGACCAGGGGGCAGCTCCTTCATTGAGTGTCTGTCCCCTGGTGGTCAGTATGTGTCATAGAAACCAGTCATTCTGGTCATTCCACTGTAAGGTTCACTGGGCTTTTATAGATATAGATGTTTGCCTGTGTAATTTACTCACTTATTTTTAGAAGCATACTATTTAATAAATGGGGGATACTTGCAACAGCCTCTGGCTCTTGAGCTTATGAACTTGGAAGCACCATTTGAATTCCAGATTATTCTGAAGCAATTCTGTCACAGATTCAGTCTGCTCCTGAAGATTTCCCATTGATGTCAAGGACAGCTTTCTTTATGAAAGTTAGAAACCCTGACAAACTGTAACTTATAGGGCACTAATTCATGCCTTGTGGATGGTTCTTAGGAGCACTGGAGCCCAAGTGCCATCCACACAACTAAGAATCAATTTCTAGCATTTCAGTGATGGAGAGTGATGGAAGAGACTTATTATGATTCTGTGTGTTCAATTCTAAAATGTTATTTTAAATAAATATTTATAGTGTTAATGAAGACAGGGTCTATATGAATCTTGTGTGCTGAATTATAATGTAATGAAGCCATGGCTCAGAATTCTGATTAACCCACCAGGTGAGGCAATTACTCTTGCCATCTTTATAATGATAAACAGTCTATGAAGAGTTCTGTCATGCAAAGGCCTTCCTCATTTATAGTGTCTTACAAAATCAAAGTGGGAATCCTGCATCTTGTGTGTGAACTTGATATTTAATTATGTGGTAAGCCCAAGCCTCCTATCCATTCCTCTCTGCCCAAGCTGTCTTCTTTCTGCATGCCAGTTCAGTACTCAATTGCTGTGCAGACTTGATAGACATCATTTCAAAAGAGGCCCCTTGGGAAGTCTTGAAAGCACCTGCTTGAGATTTCTCATCCCAGCTCTCATATATTCAGATAGGACTGCATTATTCTGCACTTAACACACTTCTTTGGAAAAGCTATTATATACATATGGGAGTAGAACATAGGAAGGAACCTGAATCACTTTTATTGCCATAAGCTCAAAGCTTCTAGCATGGTTCTTCCACCTCAGTGGTTCTTAACCTTCAGGGATCAAGGACCCTCTCTAAGACTTTGATGAAAGCTGGAGCACCTCTCCTTATAAATATGTCCATATGCACATACATGCAAAATGTTGCATCCAGGGAGTTTATGAACCTCATATGGTCCATCCATAGGCTCTAGGCCAAAAGTTACCAATAATTGCTCACCATCATTAAATCTTATTACAACACCCATGATTGGTGACTTGAGAATCATTTAATAAAAACATTTGACATATTATAGTTGATTGATTTCCTAGGTCCTACATGGGAACTTTGCCTGTCTACACTCTCTCCAGGTGGGCTTCCTCCCTCTGTAGGCTTCAACTTTCCTCTCTATCAGTGGCTAACAAATTTCTGCTCCTTTTGTGAAACTCAGGGAAATTATAAAGCTTTTATCCAAAAACATGCATATAAGCATATATCTCCACAATGTGGTTCATGATATCCATTCACATGCAACCTGAAGTCCATCCATAGACCCACAATTAAAAATCTCTAATTTAGAAATAGCATCTAGAAGACCAAGAAAATATTAATTTAACCAAGAGCTGGTTTTTTGAAAAGATAAACAGGACAGATAAACCATTAACCAGACTCTTCAAGAAAAAAAAAAGAGAAAGAACCCAAATAAATAAACCAGAAATGTAAAAGAAGTAATAACTGACACCAAAGAAATACAAAGTATTGTAAGAAAATATTATGAACAACTATATGCTAACAAAATGGACAATCTGGAAGAAATAAATTCCTAAAAACATGCAATCTTCCAAGACTGAATCAAAAAGAAATAAAATATCTGGACAGACAGATCACAACCAATGAATTCAAAGCAGTTATCATAAAACTCTCAGCAAACAAAAGTCCTGACCTGAGTGGCTTCAAAGGTAAATTTTACCACATATTCAAAGGAGAACTAATACTTATCCTTAAACTATTCTAAAATATTCAAAAGGAGGGAACAGAGCCAAGCTCATTTTATGAAAACAGCATTATTCTAATTCCAAAACAAAATAAAGACACTACAAAGAAAGAAAATTATAGGCCAATATCCCTGATGAACATAGGTGCAAAAATCCTCAACAAAATATTAGCAAACCGGACCCGGTAATATATTAAAAATTTTGTACATGATGGTCAAGTGGGATTTACTTCTGGGATGTGATGTTAAAACAATATCATCACATTAATTAACGTGATACACCACATAAACAAAATGAAGAATAAAAATCTCATGATCACATCAATAGATGCAAAAAAGCACTTGACAAAATCCAGGATCCATTTATGATAAAAACTCTCAGCAAAGTGAGACTAGAGGGATCATACCTCAACAAAATAAAGGCCATACATGACAAAATTACAGCTAGCATCATACCCAATAGGTAAAAACTAAAAGTGTTTACCTTAAGATCAGGAACAAGACAGGGATGTCCACTTTCACCACGCTTATTCAACATAGTCATGAAAGGTCCAGCCAATAAGAACAAATCAAACAATAAGAACAAATAAAAAGCATCAAAATTGAGAAGTGAAACTGTCATCATTTATAGATGACATGATACTGTATATAGAGAAACCTAATTATTCTGCCAAAAAACTACCAGAATGGATAAATAAATTTAGTAAAGTACCAGCATACAAAATTAATATTCAAAAATCAGTTGCATTATTACACACCAATAATGAACTATAAGAAAGGGAAACTAGGAAAACAATCTCATGTATAATAGCAACAAAAAAGTAAAATAACTAGGAATAAATTTAAAAATTTAATCAAATTTAAAACTTGAATAATATGCTATGTTCGTAGATAAGAAGAATTAGCAACACTAAAATGACCATACCACACAAAGCTATCTATCTATAAGTTAAATGCAATTTCTATTACAATACCAATGGCATATTTCATATATCTCCATCAAATAAACTAAAAATATATGGAAACATAAAAGACCTAGAATAGCCATAGTGATCATAAGAAAAAAGAACAAATTCAGAGATATCATGCTACCTGATATCAAACTATACTACAAGGCCATAATAAAACAGCATAGTACATAAAAGCAGACACATAGATCAATGGAACAGAACAGAGAGCCCAGAAATAAACCCACACATATATGGTTAATTAATATATTACAAAGGCCCTACCTGATTTGGCTCAGTGGATAGAGTGTTAGCCTGAGGACTGAAGGGTCCTGGGTTCGATTCCAGTCAAGGGCACATGCCTGGGTTGCAGGTTCAATCTGCAGTAAGGAGCATGCAGGAGGCAGCCTATCAATAAATCTCTCTCATCATTGATATATATATATACATACATACTAGAGACCTGGTGCACAAATTTTGTGCACTGATGGGGGTGTCCCTCAGCCCAGCCTGTACCAGCTCTCCAATCTGGGACACCTCAGGGGATGTCCAACTGCCAGTTTAGGCCCAATCCCTGTGGCAGTCAGACATCACTTTCAAAATCTTGGACTGCTAGCTCCCAACCGCTTGCCTGCCTGCCAGCCTGCCTGCTGCAGGCCCAGTCACCCCCAACTGCCCTCCCTTGCTGGCCCAGTCACCCCACCTGCCCTCTCCTGCCAGCCTGGTTGCCCCCAACTACCCTCCCCTGCCAGACTGGTCACCCCAACTCCCATCCACTGCAGGCCTGATCATCCACAACTGCCCTCCCCTGACGGCCACCTTGTGGTGGCCATCTTGTGACCACATGGGGGCAGCCATCTTGTGTGAGGGTGTGGCAGTCAATTTTCATATTACCTCTTTATTATATAGGATATATATATATATATATATATATATATATATATATATATATCACCTGACATTTGTAGGCAAATTAACTATAATTTTGCGCTGAATTTGCTATAGGGCCAGACCATTATAAATAGGGAAGCAGGTTGTTTACCATGACAGTAGAAGTGATTTTTTTCTGAAGATATGGGTAAACAATGCAATTTAACAGCTTTTTAACATGGGATGATTGTTGGTGCTCAGAGCCATGGAACGAGTATCAGCAAAACAGCCAAAGGCCTATTTGAACACCTTTGCTGTCTGCAGTTACCAAGATAAAATGTCTCCAATTTGCACAGGAACACAAGGATTGGACAGTTGAGCATTGGAAAAAGTCATGTGGTCCAATGAATCACATTTCCAGTTGCATCATGCAGATGGCAGAGTGAGAATTTGGCAGAAACAACATAAAAGCATGTATGAGCACAACCCTTCAAGCTGGTGGGGGCAGTGTTATGGTTTGGTGCATGTTTTCCTGGCATGATTTGGGGCCTTTAATTCATGTGGAACGATGTCTGAATAACACAACATACCTAAGTATCGTTGCTGATCAAGTTCATCCTATCATGTTGATGGTGGATCCCAATGGAGATGGCTTCTTCCAACAAGACAATGCACCATGCCATGGTGCTTGTATTGTGCAGGAGTGGTTTCAAGAACATGAGGGAGACTTTACCTTGCTTAGGTGGCTCCCACAATAACCAGATCTCAATCCAAATGAGCATTTGTGGGACGAAGTTAAAAGAGCCATCAGGCAGCTGGTTCCACAACCATCAAATCTCACAGAACTGGACAGTGCTATTCATCAGGCATGGTGTCAGATCCCTCACATCACCTTTCAACATCTCGTAGAGCCAATGCCAAGAAGAATCGTCGCAGTATTGAAGGCAAAAGTTAGCCCAACAAAGTACTGATGGGGTGGTCATAATAATCTGGCCACTCAGTGTGTGGTGTGTGTGTGTGTGTGTGTGTGTGTGTGTGTGTATATATATATATATATATATATATATATATATATATATATATATATTTGTATAGATATATACATATCTATATTTGTAATATATGTATATTACATATACATTACATATGTATATTACATATATTACATATACATTACAATATACATATATTACAAATATAGATATGTATATATCTATATATAGGAGGCAAAACCATACAATGGGGGAAAGATAGTCTATTCAATCAATCATGTTTTGAAAATTGGACAGATACATGCAAAAAAAATTAAGCTAGAACATCTTCTTACACCATAATTAGGAATAAGTCAAAATGGTTTAAAAATTTAAATGTATAACTCAAAACCATAAAACTTCTAGAAGAAAACATAGGAAGTAAACTCTAACATTTCTCTTAGCAATATCTTTTCTGATTTATCTCCTCAGGCAAGGGAAATAAAAGGAAAAATAAACAATTGGTACTACATCAAGCTAAAAAGTTTTTTTTGCACAGCAAAGGAAACCATCAATAAAATGAAAAGACAAACTACCTAGTAGATTAGCATATTTGCCAATGACACGTATAATAATATCCAAAATTTATTAAGAACTCATAGAAATCAACACCAAATCAACAGAAAAATCTAATTAAAAATGGGCAGAGAACACAAATAGATACTTCTCCAAAGAGGACATGCAGATGACCAAAAGACATATGAAAACATGCTCAATGTCGCTTATCATCAGAGAGATACAAGTTAAAACCACAATGAGATATCTCTTCACACCTGTCAGAATGGCTACCATCAATAAATTTACAAACAACCAGTATTGGCAAAGATGTAAGGAAAAGGGAACCTAGATGGCAGTGCACATTGGTGCTGCTACTGTGGAAAGCAGTATGGGGTTTCCTAAAAAAAATTCAAAATGGAATTGCCTTAGGAACCAGTGATAATACATCTGGGTATATATCCAAAGGAACCCAAAACACTAATTTGAAGGAATATATGTATCCCTATATTCATTGCAGTGTTATTTAAATAGCCAAGAAATGGAAGCAACCCAAGTGGCCATCAATAGAAGAATGGATAAAAAACTAGTTGTACATATACACAATGAAATATTACTTGGCCATTTAAAAAAATGAAATCTTCGCATTTGTGATAGCATGGATGGACCTAGAGAGTATTATGCTAAGTGAAATAATTTAGACAGAGAAATACAAATGCCCTATTTTTTACTTATGTGTAGAATCTAATGAACAAAATAAACAAACAAAATTGAAAAAGACTCATATATGTAGAGATTAGACTGTGGATTGCCATATAGTTTGGGGGTTTAGTGCACATCTACACAATGGAATATTACGCTGCTATAGAAAAGGGAATTCTTACCATTTGCAACAGCATGGATGGAGCTGGAGAGCATTATGCTAAGCAAAATAAGCCAGTCAGAGAAAGATAAGTATCACTTGATCTCATTCATTTGTGGGATGTAATGAACAACATAAACTGATGAACAAAAACAGATACAGAGACAGAGAAACATCAATCAGACCATCAAACCTCACAGGGAAGGTAGGGGAGGGTGGGGGTAAGGGGAAGAGATCAACCAAAGGACTTGTATGCATGTATATAAGCCTAACTAATGGACACGGACAACAGGGGGGTGAGGGCTTGAGTGGGGCAATGGGGGGGGGGGATGTGGGGATAAGGACACATATGTAATACCTTAATTAATAAAGAAAAAAATAAATATAACAAAAAGAAAAATATATAAAAGTAAATAAAAATAAAAAGGTGAAGGGATTAAGAAGTAGAAATTGGGCCCTGGCCAGGTGACTCACTTAGTTGAAGCATCATCCTGTACACCAAAATGTTGTAGGTTTCCTTCCTAGTCAGGCATATACCTAGGTTGTGGGTTGGTTGTGGGTTGGATCCTTGGCTGGGGAGCATACAGGAGGCAACCAATGGATGTTTCTCTCTCACATCTCTCTCTCTCTCTCTCTTTCTCTCTCTCTCTCTCTCTCTCTCTCTCTCTCTCTCTCTCTCTCTCTTTCTCTCTCAAATGAATACATATATTCTTGGGTGAGGATAAAAACACAAAAAACTTTAAAACTAGAAATGGGTAGTCCCCAGTATGTAAATTATACCACAGGGAATATCATCAATCCAATCTAATAAAGACAGAATATACAAATTGACTGTAACTCCACGACAAAGATGTTGGCACCCACAGCCAATAAGGAGGGAATATAAAAACTGTAATGATAAGGCAAGAGGCGGAAGGTGGCTCTGGCCAGAACTAAGGTGGAAAGATGGCTCCAGGACGGAGCGAAGGCAGTGCCAGCAGCCAGGAGAAGGAAGGCCTATTCTTACATGAATCTTTGTGCATCAGGCCTCTAGTAATCCTATATAATAAAGAGGTAATATGCAAATTGACCATCACTCCAACACACAAGATGGCCATCCCCATATGGTCAAAGATGGCCACCGCAAGATGTCCAGCAGGGGAGGGCAGTTTTTGGCAATCAGGCCTGCAAAGGAGGACAGTTAGGGGTGATAAGGCTGTCAGGGGAGGGTAGTTAGGGACAATTGAGCTGGCAGGGGAGCACTTAAGCATCAATAATGCTGGCAGGGGAGTGGTTAGGGGGTGATCAGGCTGGAAGGCAGAAACAGTTAGGGGCAATCAGGCAGGCAGGCAGGAGAGTGGTTGGGAGCCATCAGTCCCAAATTGTGAGAGGGATGTCCGACTGCCCATTTAGGCCCAATTCCTTGAGGGGTCCCAGATTGGAGAGGGTGCAGGCTGGCCTGAGGGACACACTCCCCCCACCCATGCATGAATTTCATGCACCAGGCCTCTAGTAATATAATAATTATGTATGGTGCCAGATGCATACTTGAAATATCAGGGGAACACTTAGTAAAGTATCTGATTGTCTAACCACTATGCTATACACCTGAAACTAATGCAAAATAGAATGTAAACTATAACTGGAAAAATTTTAATTAAAATATTTCTCATTTAAAAGGAACCACCTCTCCTTATACTAAGTAGATTCACACATATGGTATTGTAACTTAGAGCATAACTCTATTTTAGTGATTCATAAAAACAAACTTTGAGTCTTCAAAGAACTATATAATCCAGTCTCAAATCATTCCTAATTTAATTATGGAAATCCTGATCAAGATCCTAGTATTAAAAACACAGGTTACACACATGCAGTTCTGTGGAGCCCAGTCTGACCCCCAAGACCCTAATAGAGCCCTCTTGGACACCCTGAGTGAGCAATCAGAAGGCCTTGGCCATCATGCTCAATTCAATTGGGGATTAAATCAATTTGTTTCATTACCCTATTAAACCACAAGTCTTTTATTTTTGTGCTATTTATAAGATAATAAGATCTAGGAAAGCTAGTCATTAAAAAGATGTATTGTTTTTAGTGAATTCTTATTTTGCAAGGAGCTCCATCTCATATCAATAGATAAACATAATATTACTGATTTGCCTTTACCTTGTCTGTAAATTTGATGAATCTTTAACTCTTAACAATAAATATTCATAAACTAAGCTAAATGGTCTTAAAAATTCAGCCCCTTCATCTATGAATTAGAACGTTAAAATTGAAAGAATATGAGCTTTGGAATCAAGAGTAAAATTGTCTATATCATGGATCTGCCATTTTCTAGCTATATCTTGTATTAAATGATTTAAACTTTCTAAGCCTCAGGTTAATGATCTGTAAAATGGGGTAAATAAAGCTCTTTTTGCAAGATTGCTTTGAGGATTCAAATAAAATTATGGCTCATAAAAGGTCTTTGTAAATTTCAAGGGCTAAAAATTTATAATTTCTGTTTCCTGTTTATGTACATTAACTAGAGGCCTGGTGCACAAAAATTTGTGCATTCCGGGGCGGGGGGGGGGGGGTGGTCCTTCAGCCCGGCCTGTGCCCTCTCACAGTCTGGGACCCCTCGGGGGATGACCACTTGCTGGCTTAGGCCTGTGCCCCGGGGGTTGGTCCTAAGATGGCAATCAGACATCCCGCTGGCAGCCCGGCAGCCCTCAGGGGATGTCCATTTGCCAGCGGGGAGCAGACCTAAGCTGCAGTCGGGCATCCTTAGTGCTGCTGAGGAGGCAGGAGAGGCTCCCACCACCACTGCTGTACTGGAAGCCATCAGCCTAGCTTGTGGCTGAGCAGAGCTCCCCCTGTGGGAGAGCACTGACCACCAGGGGGCAGCTCTTGCATTGAACGTCTGCCCCTTGGTGGTCAGTGTGTGTCATAGTGACCAGTCATTCCCAGTCCTTCTGCTGTTAGGGTCAGTTTGCATATAACCCTTTTACTATATAGGATAGAGGCCTGGTGCATGGGTGGGGGCTGGCTGGTTTGCCCTGAAAGGTGTCCCGGATCAGGGTGGGGGTCCCGCTTGGGTGCTTGGCCAGCCTGGGTGAGGGACTGATGGCTGTTTGCAGCTGGTCACACCCCCTTCAGGGTGGGGGTCCCCACTGGGGTGCCTGGCCAGTCTGGGTGAGGGGCTGAGGGCCGTTTTCAGGCTGGTGGGTGACTGAAGCTCCCAACTTCTCCTTTTTTTCTTTATTTTCTTTATTCTGGGATTTACTTACCTTCTATGGCTGTCACTGGAGCTGAGAGCCAGCTCCAGCTCTGAGGCCCGGCTCCAGCTTGAGGCCTCAGCTGCTGAAAGCAGGTATCTGGGGTTTGTTTGGCTTCTATAATTGAAACACTGTTGCAGCTCTAGCTCTGAGACCTCTGCTGGCTGAAAGCAGATATCTGGGGTTTGTTTCGCTTCTATAATTGAAACATAGTTGCTTTTGAAGCTGTTGCTTTCAGGCTCAGAGCCAGGCTGCGGCAGGCGCGGAACCTTGGCTTCCTCCATCACTAGAGCAAGCAAGCCTCCTGTTCACTTCAGCTGCGTGACTGCCGGCCGCCATCTTAGTTGGAAGTTAATTTGCATATCGCCCTGATTAGCCAATGGGAAGCATATCAGAGGTACGGTTAATTACCCTATTTTTCTTTTATTAGATAGGATAATTTTTGAAAGAACAAATGGCAAATTTGCAGAAAATGGATTAATAATGTTGAATACCACCCTATACAAATATTAGAGGGAAATCATGCAGATCCCTTCTTTATTATTGGTATTAATATTTAGGATTAAAAACACAGTATTATAGAATTTATAGAGACTCTGTAATGTCCACCACTGCCATCCCTGATACTCTGAAGTCAATAAAGTTTAGACAAAGTCCAAAATCCATAAACCAAGAGGTGGACCTTTTCCTTATAATCTTGGCTCTGGCAGTGATGTGCCAATCTATGATGTGAACAGGTGACTTAACTGCTTTGTGGTTCAGTTTCCTCATCTGCCAATGGAGCTATTATCACCTGCACATTTTATGCAACAAGATTAAAAGTACTTTAATAATCAGATGAAATAAAAAAAAATCTGAATGGCAGCAGAATTGAGAGAGGAAAAAGTAAAGAATGGGGATCAGGAAAAAGGGAGTCACAAGAAAGCAAATAATGTCTCTCACTCAACCTCCATGAGAGCTGCAGGCAGAGTGAAAGCCAGAGAATGAGAGAAAAGAAAGCCTTTCCACATTGGTGAAGAAAGCAAGTGGGAGAGTCCTTCAAGGGGAGATTTGCTGTGCAGATCTACTTCAAAAACTGCACTGAGATGGTGTACTGAGGACCCAGATTACCAATTGGCATGAACCCTAGGGACATATTTGTTGTAATTAAATTTCCAGAAAGTAAAAGAGTGATATAATCTTCAAATGAAAAGAAAAATTGGATTTATTTTGCAGAGTGAACTAAGAAAAAAGGAAGGAGGAATTATTTAGAAAGGATTATATGTAGTAGGTTCAGGTAACACCTTTGTTTTCTTGAGGAATCAAGTCATAGATGCAAGAGAGATTTCAACCTAAAGAAAAGGCTGTGCCCTAACCGGTTTTGCTCAGTGGATAGACCGTCAGCCTGTGGACTGAAAGGTCCCAGGTTTGATTCTGGTGAAGGGCATGTACCTTGGTTGCGGGCACATCCCCAGCAGGGGGTGTGCAGGAGGCAGCTGATCTATGTTTCTCTCTCATCAATGTTTCTAACTCTCTATCCCTCTCCCTTTCTCTCTGTAAAAAGTCAATAAAATATATTTTTTTAAAAAAAGAAAGGGCTGTGATATATGAAGAAGATAAGTTTCAGGTTTCTGGTCTGGATTGCCGAGTCTAATATGGGAAAGAGAGTTCAGTTCAGTTTAAGCATATTTTTGCCTTGAGCACTTAGTGTTTCCTAGGCCTTGGACTAGATGTCAGTGATACAAACTTTCATCCACTTGAAAAACATTCAGTATGGTATCGACTAGATGCCAGCATATATGGTCTAGAATGTACTAAACATTGTACACCACATACTCCTCTAATCCTTCAGTGCCCCTCTGAACTGGACACTTTTGATACCTCCATTATACACAGATCAGGAAAATATAAGGTCCTATCCCTTTCTAACGGATGCCCAGAGCTCTCCATAGCTTCTGATACAGGTAGGGCCAAGGCATGACACAAGTGTAGAAAAAAAAGGCAGAAGTTGGATTTCAGATTGCAGTGGATAAGAAACAAAGAATAAAAAAAGAGAAAAAAACCAGGAAGGAAAGAGAGGGTTCAATAAAAGAGATGTGTCACAGGAATGAAAAGCTCTACCTTGCTTCATCCAGAAGAGAAGGATTCTCAGATTCCATAGAGGAGGGCAGCAGGGGGGAGGTGGAGCAGGTAGGGGCCTCCAAGAAGCCAATGGAGAACAAAACAAAAGAGATGAACCAATGCAAATGGGCACAGTTTGAGACAGAAGAGGCAAAGAGAAAATCAGAAGAAGAGCAGCAGCTAAGAGGAAAAAATAGAGGAAGGAAGAAACACTAGGAGGTCAAAGGAACCCCCCCCCCCCAAAAAAAAATCACACTAAAGGAGAGAGCTCATCTCAGAATAGGTAATACAAGTAATATAAGAATACAGGAAGCTCAAGACAGAGCCTGTTGGGCTCTGAGAGCAAATAAATGACATCTAATTTTAGTATAAGAAAAAAGACTGAATACAAAGAAGAACATGTATTATGCTTGAAAGTACAGGGCTTCCAGGCTCTTCATAATGGGCAGCAGGAGGAGGAAGTCATACAGGAAGGAGTTTGCTGGACTCACATCATATAGAATATTCATGGCTTGACCTGGACATTATGTAGAGAGGTGCTGAAAAAGTTAACCTCCATATCTAGATGTATATACTATGCATGACAATCTTTACTGGTATAATGACGTGGTTCTAGACTAGGGGCAATTTTGTCCCACAGGGAATAGATTGTCATGACTAGGGTGGTAGAGGATGTTACTGGCATTTAGTGGGTAGAGGGCATAGATGCTCCTAAATATCTTACAATGCCCAGGACAATCCCACAATAAAGGATTATATAACCAAAGTGTTAATGGTGCCAAGATAAAGAAACTGTGGTAAGTGTTTTCATCTCTATTTGAAATCCCTCTTCCCATAGAAGACAATGGTGAGGGGTATCTTAATAAAAACCCAGTCTCTGTCCATCAAAAGTAGTCTCTTTTCAGTTAACTTAGTACTTTTGGGTAAATTTTCAGTGTTCCAGTTTCAGTGCCCACCCATATTTCCCTTTTTCTACGATTGTGACAGAGGTTGGCATGGGGGACCCTGTGTGTATCTTCATTGCCTCTATAGAATGTCTCTAGATATCCACATTTTGTTATTGAGCACGTTCCTGGCATCTGATGATGAGGTTCAGAGCTAGTGAAATATAGAGTCTGTTCTCTCATCACAGTTCAGACTCAATGTTGTGTTGCTGATTTGTCCCTGCCTCAGCCTATGACTGCCCTCTAAGCACTCAGAGTCCCAGACAAATTCACCATTCGGCCCCTGGATTAGGCCATCTGCCTGCAATCTCATGGGGTACCATGGCAGGCCTCCCAGCTCTCAAAATCTGCTTATTATCTATGTTCTCCATTGGGAGCATGTGGAAACTTTTTTTACCCCTCTATGTCATGTAGAAGCTAAGCTAGAAGTAGCCCTCCCTTTTGTACCCATTTCTCCTGTTATAACTGCTCCTTGGGTGATCGATATAAGATCTGTAAACTATCTTCCCTAGAATATCTACATGACCTGTGCCCTCACATCCTTAAGGTATTTTCTTCAATGTCACTTCTCTGTAATGTTTCCCTGACCATCCTGCTTAAGGTGACCTGCCACACTCCTTACTACCCTTTCTTTCTTGTGTTATTTCATCCATTACACTTTACATCATCTAATATTTTCTCTAAAGTCAGCTTCACAGGGGCAGGATTTATACCTATATTATTCATTGCTCTATATTCAGTGCTCAGAACCATACATGGCATCTAGTAGACACTTAAAATGTTTATTGAAAGGCTAAATGTTTTAATCAATGAATAAGTAAGTGACTTATTCATTGTCATTGCAATTACATGCCAAGGATCAATAGGCAAAAAGTTAGAATTAAGGGGTTGGGAAAGAGAGATGAATGTCAAGTGAGGAATAAGGCGGAGGCTTCCATAAAGCCATTTCCTCTCTATGTTGCCTGTAGATTTACTGATAAGGTCCACATATCAGCGGAAATAAAAAGGACAGTTGATTACATTTGCACAAGACCAAACCATGAAGTATGATTCAGGTCCAAAGTCACTTTACTTTGTTTTAATCTCAAAGGATGCATTGGTGGGCTTGGCTGCTCAGGTCTCCATTGAATCTCTCAGAGCCATGGCACAAGTTCTATAGTGTTAGAAGCTCACACAAAGAAGATCTCCACCAGGCCAGAGATGTTGGAAACTTGGTTTGGTGTCTTTTATACCCTTAATCTTATGGAATAAGTTTGTGTACCCCTAAAATTCATATTTTAAAGCCCTAACCGCCACTGTGATGGTATTTGGAGATGAGGCCTTTGGGAGGTAAAGGGTTAGATTAGATCTTTAGGGTAGGGTCCTTATAATGGGACTAATGACAGACACCAGAGAGCTTGATCTCCTGTTTTCCATGCCTTCAGAAGAAGAAATAAAAGGCATCCAAATTGGAAAAGAAGTAAAACTCTCCTTATTCACAGTTGATGTGATACTGTACATAGGAAACCCTAAAGACTTCATAAAAAAAATAATTAGACTTAATAAATGAATTTGGCAATGTAGCAGGATACAAAATTAATGCCAAGAAATCTATGGCATTTCTATACATCAATAATGAACTTACAGAAAGAGAGGCTATAAAAGCAATTCCATTTACTATCACACCAAAAAAATTAAGATACCTAGGAATAAACTTAACTAAGGAGGTAAAAGACCCATATGCAGAAAACTACAGGACATTAAAAAAAAAAAGAGAGACATATGAAAACATGCTCAAAGTCACTAATCATCCGAGAGATGCAAATCAAAACGATAATGAGGTACCATCTCACACCTGTCAGAATGGCTATCATCAACAAATCAACAAATGACAAATGCTGGAGAGGATGCGGAGAAAAAGGAACCCTCCTCATGCACTGCTGATGGGATTGAAGACTGGTGCAGCTACTGGGGAGAACAGTATTGAGTTTCCTCAAAAAGTTAAAAATGGAACTCCTATTTGACCCAGTGATTCCACTTCTAGGAATATATCCCAAGAAATCAGAAATACCAATCAGAAATGATATATGCACCCCTATGTTCATAGCAGCAGAATTTACAATAGCTAAGATTTGGAATCAGCCTAGTGTCCATCAGCAGATGAGTGGATTAGAAAACTGTGGTACATCTACACAATGGAATACTATGCTGCTGTCAAAAGGAAGGAACTCCTACCATTTGCAACAGCATGGATGGACCTGGAGAGCATTATGCTAAGTGCAATAAGTCAGTCAGAGAAAGATAAATATCACATGATCTCACTCATTTGTGGATTATAATGAACAACATAAACTGATGAACAAAAATAGATCTAGATACAGAGAAGCATCGATCAGATGATCAAACCTCAGAGGGAAAGCAGGGGAAGGTGAGGCTAAGGGGGAGAGATCAACCTAAGGACATGTATGCATTCGTAGAAGCATAACAAATGGATATAGACACCACGGGGTGAGGGCATGAGTTGAGGGGATAAGGACACATTTGTAATATCTTAATCAATAAAGGAAAAAAATTTAAAAAATTAACCAATGAATACATAGTTGGAACAACAAATTTATGTTTTTTTCCTCTCTCCCTCTCCCTCTTTCTAATATCAATAAATTAATAATAATAATAATAATAATAATAATAATACTGTGTTCAACAACAAAACAATGTGGGGAAAGAACATTGGCCTGGGAATCAAACCAGTTCTATTCTTAAGCGTGCCACTGCAATGAGAAGTAGAGAACCAATATATGAAGTCCCCCTTAAACCTAATGGTCATGATAAGACCAATATAAAGAAAAATCTTCATTCCACAGAATCCAGGGAAAGGGGCCATCCAAGTGAGAAAGACTTTGCATGATTCCTGCACCAGTATCCTAGAATCCTACTTGTTGCCTAGTGATACTATGGATGAGGAATTCCCACTTTATTAGGATCACCCCCTCCTTTCTTTTATTTTCAACTTTTTCTGGTATACTGGCTCTTTCATTAAATGGACCCCAGCATTCCCATTTTAATAAATTCTTCCAGGACCCCACATGTCCCTTCCATATCACTGGAATTTTCAGCACAAGAAAAAAGAGATACAGAAGTAACATTCATGGAGTTAAGTAAAACTGTTGTAGCCCTGAATCTGAATATAAGGATACAAAGTTCCTATTCTCAAAAATCAAGAAAGCTCTTTGTGCTCAAAAGAGTTCAAGAAAACAAAGATTAATATAAGTGTCAAATGATTTGGGGTACTGGGAAACATCCCATGCCTTAAAGGCCACATGTGCCATAATTTGTTCATATTTTCTATTTTCAATTGTACTCAAGTCCAATTTTTTATCTTCTATTCATTTATTTTTGGCCTCATTTTTGAGATTCATATTAACAGTTGCTTAATTGGCTTTGTTCACAGGCCATTGTTCTACCTTGGGCAACAGCTTGGGAAGAGGAAAGTTGTACTGAAAGAAGGGAACCATACTTCAGGGGGTAGAGAGATTAACCAGAGGATACAAAAGACTGTGTCATTGAGTATTAGACTATTGAATTTCATGGTAGGAGAATCATGTGAAAAAGCTGGAACTTTACTGTGTCTTGAATGGAGGCAGGGATACTAGAGATAAAGAATCATCAGCCACCCTTTAAAAGAATCAATTGTTCTTTCAAAGATGTTTTGGAAAAATTCCAAGGAACATGTTATCCAAAATGTAACCATAGTACTAAAAAGAAGAAACATATTGTGAGAAAGTGAAGGTAAATTTTAAACTGTATTCACTTTACTCAAATAGAAGGCCTATTAATAACTATAATTTGCTTACTAGCCTTCATATTAAGCTCAATGTCTCCTCCTACAATTTTCAGTCTCCTTTATTTTTTATTTTTTTATCTTTATTGATGAAAGTATTACATATGCTCCCCTTTATCTCATTGTCCTTGCCCCTTCCTCTCCCCACCAGGCGTTCACCACCCTATTGTCTGTGTCTATGTGTTATGCATGTACGCATATGAGTTCATTGGTTGATCTTTCCAACCCCCCCCCCCGCCCCCTCCTCTCCTTTCCCTCTGAGGTTTGATAGTCTGTTTGATGTTTCTATGTTTCCGGGTCTATTTTTGTTTCCTATATTGGTTGGAATATGAGCTAAGGAATATAATCTACTTTAATATGTGAATACATTTGCTCTCGTGGGCTCCAAACCTTAATTTATTAATATATAAAGTCATTAAAACATGACTGATTGGTTTAAACAATTAAGAAAATACAGGAGGGAACAATTTTGCATCGATAGAGAATGGACTAGAAAATTCAATAAGTCATTTCCAAGTCAATGATATATTTAGAAGTGACATTACTAACATTTGTAGTAATATATTACATATGACTAAATTAATTATGAATAGTTAAACCATCATTTATTGCTGCTGTCAGATTCACATTTCTTAGTAAAATCCTTAATAACTCACATTACAAATTTCCAACCTGTCTGATTTCTATATGGAAAGCCATTGTTCACTGGTGAAAATGTGAAAGAGAAAATGTCAAGCAGTTGAATCAGAATGCCCTGATGATGTCTTCCTCTTCAAAGCAAACAAAACCTTAACCTTCCACAGCCACAAATCAGCTTTCCATTGGATACTAAAGCTATTATGCAATATTTCAAAGCCCAAAGGAATGCTGCAACTTGGTTCAGGACAAATTCTTTTTCATCTCTGTGTCTTCAGGTACCAGCACAGGGACTGGCACAGAGCAGGCACTATGCAATTGACTGTTGAATGGTCCTAAATGATGTCACTCTCTCTCCCTAACATCCCTATGACTACATGTAACAGAAGTACATTCTGCCAAGTTAGCAAAATATTGTCATAGGTCTAGTACCTTGGAATGAAAAACCACAGCAAATTATGGGAACTACTACTCAAGGAGATTGTTTAACTCTGTTGTTGTTTTTGTCTTGCAACTTGATGCACAGGATAGCCCATATGTCAAAATTACCTGCTTAATTATTAAATTATATTGAAACATAGATGGCTATAAAGACAGAGACTGTATCACAAAATTTAAATTATAACCTATTAGACTTACATTTCACTATTGACTTTATATATTTAACAGAAAGTATTAACTTGCCTAAGAATATACTTAGAGAGCCAATGAGGCAGATTCACATAACACTTCAACATAGCCCTCTTCATTGTACTTTTGTGAATAGAGATGTAGAGCTGAGTATATATAAAATGATCTCATTAATTCAATTTTCACTGTACTTTTAATGCTTTTACTAGCTGAAGGGAATATTATAATAGTAATATAACTTTAAAATTCCATACAGTAAATCACACAATCTAAAGATAACAACATTGAATATTTCTAAGTATCTTTATCATTCCAATAATAGTGACATTTTTAACAGGCTTTGAAAAGATGCACATAAATTTTGTCAGCCTATCTCCCCAAGATGTTCCCAGAACAACCACAAAAAATGAAAGCAACATTAATTTCCATTCTTTTGGCATAAGTACATATTTATCTTGGTGATATGTGTTGTGTGTGTGTGTGTGTGTGTGTGTGTGTGTGTGTGTGTCTTTAGGGCAATTCCATAGTATTTCAGTCTTTGGGTCTGCAAACAATTTCCAAGGTTACACACTTTATGTTTTTATCCTTGTCATTTGATACTTGATGTACTAGCCCAGGTCAAAGTCATCCTGTTCCGTGGCCCAACTATGATAGTTTCAGGAGAGCACATGAGTAAAATATTTTATTTTTTAACCTTCTTTGAACAGTATCTCCTCTGTGCAAAAACCTAGAGTTACAAATATGAAACATATCATGTTACTACTCTTAAGAAGCAATCCCTAACTTTATCCTATATAATAAAAGCCTAATATGCTAAGTGTCTGGTCAACCGGTCAGCTGTTCAAAGCGTAATATGCTAATGAAATGCTAAGGCTACTCAACCGCTCGCTATGATGTGCACTAACCACCAGGGGGAAGATGCTCCAACCAGTAGGTTAGCTTGCTGCTGGGGTCTGGCAGATTGGGACTGAGCAAGACAGGCTGGACATGCCCTGGAGCCCTTCTGTGGTCCCTCCCCAGCTGGCCAACCTCCCACATCCCTCCCTGGCCCCGATCATACAGCAGTGGGGTCCTTCAGCCTGGCCTGTGCCCTTTCGCAATCCAGGACCCCTTGGGGCATGTTGGAAGGCTGGTTTCTGCCTGATCCTGCAGGCCAAGGGACCTCACTAGTGCACAAATTCGTGCACTGGGCCTCTAGTTTCTAATAATTACCTTAACCTTGACTCACTTAGGTATGCAAACCCTTAAGTTACAATGAACTTTAAAAAAAGCAAGTAGCGCAGAACATTAAACTATGACTAGAGGCCCAGTGCACAAAATTCGTGCACTCAGGGGAGGTCCCTCAGCCCAGCTTGAGCCCTCTCGCAGTCCGGGAGCCCTTGGGGGATGTCTGTCTGTCGGACATCCTTAGTGCTGCCATGGAGTCGGGAGACACTCCTGCCACCGCTGCTGCATTTGCCAGCCGTGAGTCCTGTGTTGAGCATCTGTTCCCCTGATGGTCAGTGTGTGTCATAGTGACCAGTCGTCCCTCTGTTCAGTCGATTTGCATATTAGCCTTTTATTATATAGGATTTCTCAAGCAATAGTCAAGAAGGTGATTGAAAAGTTTGGTCTAATAATGTTATCTAAGACAGTGAAAAATACTGAATTCCAATAGGGATACTCAATATTTTCTCTAAGAATTTACATGTGAAAATAGTGTTAATACTTTTTAATAATAATCTTATAATAATATTTTAAATAATAAGCTTAATTATTTTATAATATTTTAATAATAAAATGTTAAATTTTAGATTTGATATGCTGTAGGGTTAAGAACATGGATTCTTGATCAGACTGCCTGGGTTCAAATCCAACCTCTGGAATTAAGTAGCTATGTGTACATGGTCAAGTTACTTATCTTGCCAATACTTTCATTTCCTCATTAAACAAATGAGGATAATGATGCATATATAACTCAGAGGATTACATGAGAATTAAATGAGTTAATAAGTCTAGAGCATCTAGAAAAGTGCCAGGCATGGAGTAAATGCTGCATATAGTTTGCTATTATCATCTTTAAGAATATTTACTACCTCTTTCATCACATTTTTTATCTTTAGTTAATAATTCCCCCTACTGTTCATGGGATCATCCACATTCCTTCATGCACTCCACAAATATTTTATTTAGCATTAGCATGCCCTAATAACTATACTAGACTGTATGGTTTCAAAGATAAAGCTTATAAGATCCCTGTCTCTAATCATTACTCTAACCTTGACTCACTCAAATGCAAACCCATAAATTACAATGCCATGGGGCAAGTGCTAAGATATCACCATGAATAGCATGACTTATTCCCCTTAATTCTTCATCTCTGACGTTCATTGACTTTCTCTCTGTCTCCAACCTTCTACATCCAACAAATATTCATTTATCAAAATGTCACAAGCCATCCCGCAGGTGTGGCTCAGTGGTTGAACATCGACCTATGAACCAGGAGGTCACTGTTTTATTCCCAGTCAGGGCACATGCCCAAGTTGCAGGCTTGATCCCCAGTAGGGGGCATGCAGGAGGCAGCCGATCAATGATTCATTCTCGTCATTGATGTTTCTATCTCTCTCTTCCTCTCCCTTCCTTTCTCTAAAATCAATAAAAACATATTTTTTTTAAAAAATATCACAAGCCCCTACTTTTTGGCATATACTACTTTAAGCATTTGGGATATAAACCAGTGAAAAAAACAGACCAAAAAAAAATCCCTATTCTTGGATCTTATATTTTAACAAGACATAGAAGACAGACAATAAATAAACAAGTGAATTCTAAATGTCAAAAGGTTATAAGTACTTAGGAAAATAGAGCACAGTAAGAGGCCAGATTGTATGTGAGTTACATTATAAATAGAGTTACTAGGGTGAACCTCACTGAGATGGTGAGATGTAAACAAAGAGTTGAAGTAGCTGCAGGAGGTAGCTCTGATGATACTTGAGTGATACAGGCAGAGGGACCAACTAAGGCGAAAGGAGTATGCCTGGAGCGTTCCAGAAACAGCTGGATGAACATTATTTGAGTGACAAGAGCAGCCAATATTCTCAAGGGAGAATAATAGGAGAGTAGGTCTGACAGAAAATAGAGTGGCTGGATCATTTTAAGCCTCAATAGCCACTGTGGTAACTTACCCTGAGTTGGGGGCCACAAGATGATTTTGAGCAGAGGATGGTAATTTACATTTTATTAGGATACCTGTGGCTGCTGTGGGAGGAATAACATGTAGAAAGGGAGAGAGCAGAAGGAGTAGGACTAGATAGGAGGTTACTACTGCAATATCGGTGAGATTATGGTGGCTCAGACCAGGCTGGTAGAAGTGGAAGATGGTGAAATGGTTAGATTAGGGAATATGGTTCTTTTAAGTATATCTTTATTGATTTCAGAAAGGAAGGGAAAGGGAGAAAGAGAGATAGAAACATCAATGATGAGAGAGAATCATTGACTGACTGGCTCCTGCATGCCTCATACTGGGGATTGTTGCCCACAACCCGGGCATATGTCTTTGACTGGAATTGAACCTGGGACCCTCTAGTCTGCAGGCTGTTGCTTTATCCACTGAGAAAAACTGGCTAGGGCAGGAAACATATTTTAAAGGTACAAATATGACTTGATGATGCCTGGATGTGCAATGTTATAGCTGAGATGTGAAAGGTGATGCCAGAGATTTTGGCCTAAGAGACTGGAAGAATGAACCATTGGGAGCAGGGGAAGATAAGGATTTCAGTTTGGGTGCTGTTAAGTTTGAAATGACTCCTAGCAATCCCTGTGAAGATGTCAGGTAGTCAGATAGATGATTTTGGAGCTCTAGAAGAACCCACCCTACAAGAGCAATCAGAACATAGATAATATTTAAAGCCATGAGGTCATCAAAGACAGTGTAGACAGGACAGACTATCAGCTCCAATCATTTATCCTACACAGGAAAGTCACTGCATTCCTATTTCAAATCTATGGACATACATAGCAATAATATTTTGATGAAAAAGCACTGAGTTTATGATGAAACCTGCTGTCGAGGACTTGACTTTTATATCCAAAAGCAAGTTTCCGCACCTCTCTGAGTCTGTTTCTTTAGCTGTAAAAAAGAGCATAGTAGCACCTGCCTACCTCACACAGTGGATGGTAAAATGTTTTATAAATTGAAAGTACTGCCAAGAAGTATAGAATATCCTTACCTAAGGTGCCCAGGCTATACAGAAAGCTCCCTCCTTTGCCTCTTGGGCATTGCTCTCAGGCCTCTTGAGAGATCACACCCTCCCCTAAAGGCTAGTCTCATGTTGTTTTTGCAAGGTTATAGAAGAAAGCCTGTGTTCTAGTCAGAGGACTTGGTGTGTTCCCCAGGATTCCTGTGGAGTTGGTAAGAATGTGGCCAATCAGCTTTTTGTTCTCGCCTGCCATTTCCTCCCTTCCCATTATCTGGACACTGCAACCAAGTAAGTCAGGATGGGAAACTGTCTCACCACCAAAACACAGGACTTGAACTGGAGCAAATGGGGTCAACATAAATGGAAATGAAGGAAGTGCCATTTCCCTAATTTACCAATAAAGACACTGTGGCTCAGAGAACTGAAATTACTTGCTTGTGGTCACAAGGCAGTTAAATGACAAAGCATTAAGGTTTGCTTGCCATTGTATTGATAAAGGCCTTGCAGTTTTTACCCAGAGGAACGCCACAGGCTCTTTAAGTTGGGCAACAGCTGACCATGTATCTTTGATTACTCATCAGAAAATAAAAACAAGGGTAAGAAAACATGACCTGCAAGATGCTTATTAGCTGGCAATAACTGTATGGATTTTCAGTCTTAGAAAAAATAATTCAGTCTTCACTCCAGAATATCATTCTTCTTTTATGGTTTCTGGGTGGGGAGCAGATTGGGGTGGGGGTGGAAGGCAGCATGGCTAGCCTATCCACAAAATGAAGTCTCAGAGACACAATATTGCCTATCTCTTGACAAGAGACCAACAGAAATAACTGCCTTCAGGGCTGAGATGTCATACTGAGATTTCAGATGAAAGCGCAGGCCAGGAAGTGGCTTCTGAAGCAATAGAATCTATAAAGACAGCTTGCAGCCTTTCCTGTGTGTATATGTATGAGTGTGTGTGTGTGTGTGTGCACGCGCACGAGCACACATATGTACATGTAATCTAATGTGCACACATGCTCAGCAGAGTGGGGAACAAGTGGAATCATATATTGAGTCAAATGGATCTATCAGTAGATTTGTTCTACTTAGAAGTAAAAGATATTTTCCATGTTTAAATTACCTCCGCTTTTCCAACTTGATGTGATCTTGAAAGCAACAAAAGCAACTTTTTCTTCTATTAAGTTTAATTTCCAAGATATAGTGGGTACACTGTAGAATCCTCAAAAAAGTTGCAGCCAATTCCATAAGCATAGAATCCAATGTGGATCTAGTCTAACAGCAGGTTTGAAAAAGCAATATAAACCTTGCTTTGCTTTTTTTCTTTAATGTCATTTTAGAGAGGTGAGACACCTTACACAGTCAAGCATGTAAGATGGCCTCCAGCATAAATTAATCAGCAATGTCTATAGGGGGGATTGGCCTGTTACTTTTTATATAAGTAGCTGATGGAATTACTTATATTAGAGGAAAGGAAATATACAAATGAATTTGTCTTGAAAAGCCTAGAAAAATTGACCAATCAACTAAGAACAGAATCATTTTCTTTTTTTGCCAGGGGAGGCATGTGATAATTTCCCAATTTCCCAACTCAGGATCTGTACTAACAATTTTATTTTTTAGCACTCTAACTTAAAATCTGGCCATAAGTTCCTGGAATAGTACACATTTTAAAAAAGTATTAACAAAGATAGATAATAAAGATAAATCACAGAGTTGAAATTGGTTTTAATCTTTCTTTCATTGTAATCCTTGTGATTATGGGAGGTAGGGTAGTACTGTGGAATTAGGGACCTATGCTTGATCCCTGATTCTGCCTTTTATTTGTTGTGTGAGCTTGAGCAAGTAGCTTGACCAATCTGAACTTCAGTTTCCTTCTCTGAAAATGGCAATGGTCTACTTGCTAAAGTAGTGGTAAGGATCACACCATGTGAAGTCATTATCCAACTGCCTGAAACAGAGTAGGTTTTCAGTTAGTGGTAGCTGTTGTTAACATTCTTATTGACAATTCTTTGGAGAGAATTCAACCCCAAACCCTGTCAGTTCTTAAATGCTTAATTATCCTATATAGTAAAAGCCTAATATGTTAAGTGTCTGGTCATCCGATGACTGGTCAACTGTTCAACCAATGAAAGTGTAATATGCTAATGATATGCTAAGGCCGCTCAACCACTCTCTATGATGTACACTGACCACCAAGGGGAAGACAGTCGACCAGTCGACCAGTCACTATGATGTGTACTGGCCACCAGGGGGCAGACACTCTGACCATTAGGTTAGCTTGCTGCTGGGATCCGGCCAACGAGGCTGAGTAAGAAGGGGCATACATACCCTGGAGCCCTCCTGCTGTCCCTCCATGGCCCCGTTGTGCACTGGTGGGGTCCCTGGGCCTGGCCGGTGCCCTCTCACAATCCGGGACCCCTCAGGGGATGTCTGAGAGCCAGTTTCAGCTCCATCTTGAAGGCCATTCCCCTTGGGAGGGTGACAGACACAGGGCCCAGGCTCACGACTGGCGAGTGCTGCTGTAGCAGCACGAGCCTCTCCCAAATGGGACTGATTGGGCAGGAGTCCGTGGCAGGTGCAGTGGGGCCAGGATGAGCGGCAGTGGCAGGTAGGAGCTGCAGGCAGTGTTGGACTGCAGTTTCAGCCCAATCCCCGCAGGCCACCCCGATGGATCCCACCTGTGCACGAATTCATGCACTGGGCCTCTAGGATCAAATAATATTATAAACTAAAAATTTCCAAGCTGACTGTTTCCAACAGATATCTCTGTTCCATTTCTATCTGGCCCTGTATCCTCCCCTCCTATTATTCTTAGTACAGAGGCTAGAGTGATCTTGTAAAACTTTTCTGCCCAAAATCCTGCCAAAGTTCCCATATGATGAAAATAAAACCACAAGTCCTTACACAGCTCTCTAAGGTCCTCTCCAAACTGACGCCCCATGACTTCTGCAACCTCACCTCCTGCTACTCTCCTCTCTCTATCTCACTCACTTCACCAGGTTGCACTCATCTCCTCCAGGCTGTTCTCCAAATAGGCTAGGCATATACCTGCACCAAGGCTTTTGTACTTCTCATTTCCTCTTCCTGGAATCATCTTTCCCCAAATAGCCACTAGGTAGGTGTGCATTCTTGTTTCCCTGAGGGCTCTGCTTAAACACTATTTTATCTGTCAAGCCTTCCTTAGGCATCTAGGAAAATAGCATCTCCCACCCCAGACTTCTCTATCCTCCTCCTTGGATTTACTTATCACCATTGTAACTTATCTTCTGACACTTTATCCAGTCTTGTTGCTTATTTGTTTCTTGCCTTCCCCCACCAACAGTGTATAAACACCTTGAGGATAGGCACCTCTGTCTTTATTGTTTTATGCTGAGTGCCTAGAACAGATCCTGGCCCATAGTAGGACTAAAATATACATTTTTTGGATAAATAGTTAGGAAAATAACCAAAGAAATTATTTACCTTACCTTTCAGAAAAGTACAACTGTAATTTTTAACAATGTGGAAGTGATATCTCAGAAATGAACCTGAAGGTATCCAAGATGGGAGCAAACTAGGTCAAGGTTGTACTCACCTACTCCCAGAATCATACTGGAATTATAACTAAAATATAGAACAATCAACCTGAATAACCAACTGAAGACTAATTGAAGAGAAGTCTTATAATGAAGGATTTATAGAAGAAGCCGTTTTAAGACAGGTAGGAAGGGCAGAGATGGAAAAAGGGCTGGCCCCACTCCCATGGGCACTGGCTGAGTTCCTAGAGGGATGTCATAGCTGCAATGTTCCTATTGAGAAGCATTGGGTTTCTACCCCACACCAGGTTCCCCAGCCCGTAGCACAATAGCCCTGAAGATACACCCACATAACATTTGTTTCACATTTGGCTGTGAAAATCAGTGGGGATTCTGTCTGCCAGAAAGAGATGGGAGTCTCCTAGAAACATAGGCTCCCTCCTAAAGGGCCAACACACAAAATCTCACTCACAGACACTCATCCTAGGCCAGGGATGGCGAACCTTTTGAGCTCGGTGTGTCAGCGTTTTGAAAAACCCTAACTTAACTCTGGTGCCGTGTCACATATAGAAATTTTTTGATATTTGCAACCATAGTAAAACAAAGACTTATATTTTTGATACTTATTTTATATATTTAAATGCCATTTAACAAAGAAAAATCAACCAAAAAAAATGAGTTCAGAGGTGACACGCGTGTCATAGGTTCGCCATCACTGTCCTAGGCTCTAGTGGAGGAAGAGCAGAGCAGACTGGAGTCCTGGGTTTGTGGCTCTGGGAAGTGAGCTGAGGGAACAGTGGCCAGAATCCCTGTTCTGAGTCCCTCTCTTGCACCACAGATGCCATATTTCTTGGGTGGAACACCCCCTTCCTTAAGGCATCAGCCGGGGGCATACAGTAGTCCCACCCTTTGGACTCTCTGTTGCCCCACAACGCAGAGCTCACACAATGTTGAGGAGTTGGCTTCCTGGGTCAGGATTTAGAGATCTGGGCAAACTCAGAAGATGTCAGTTACTGAGTGGTATGGAGCTATCTTGCTCACTTTCTCATGAACCTGGCTGGTGCCTCCCCCTTAGAAGGCATCCTCTAGCCAACCCTCTGAGGTATGGGCAGAATCCAAGATAGATTTTTTTGTGTTTCTCTGGGGCAATGATAACTCCTACCACCTTCTCCCAAGTCTGACCAACACCTCCCTCATGGGGGAGATCCACTAGTCCCACCCTACCCACTCCTGGTGGTCCCACCCTATTGAGCTCCTACTGCTTGCAGAATCTTAGACAGACAGAGTTGTGTAGCTCTTGGACAGAAGCCATTTTTCTCTTTCATGACAAGCAAGTCAAATCTTGATTTGGTTGGCCCTGATAAATTGTTAGACTCACTTTGATGACTTCCTATGCCCCATCCTACCACAATGTTCTGTGGGTGCTCAGCGGGTAGCAGCTAGACTTGATATACCCTGGGACATTTGCTGAATGACTTCAGACTCAACACTGATACTGAGTCTGAACCTGTATCAATCTGGTGAACACTACTGGCCCCTACCTGGTGATTCACAGAGAACCAACATCATGCAAATTGAGTACCTCCAGAGGCTCATTCAGTGAATGAGCCTAATAGGCAGCCAGCTGGACAAGAAGGGAGGATATCAGGGTGACTTGGGACTTTTTCTGAACTTCCCCTGGGCATGGTACTGATAAAAGCTGGAATTAATGTGCAACCTAGCTCTTCCCATGCACTGCCAGGCCCAGCAGAGGTAACCACAAAATAGATTGCTTTGTAGCTCCAAACAGGTTGGTCAGGGCCAGTCAATATTCAAATGGACACAGACAATAGGGGGGTGAGGGCAAGAATGGGGGGAATGGGGGGGAATGTGAGGATAAGGACACATCTACACTAATAAAAGAGAAACATGCAAATTGGTGTCACTCTGCTACACCTACCATCCAATCAGGGTGAGTATGCAAATTAACCCAACAAAGGCTTGGCTTGCCCCTGGAGATGGAGGAAGCCAAGCTTCCAGCCCACCCTGGCTGCCGCTCAAGGGAGAGAATAACATGCAGGCACAGCCAGTAGCCTGAGAGATCAAGACAGAGGGGCGTCTGCTCCAAGCCTCTGCGGTATGGCTCGGGGCAGACCCCCAGTGGACACACACACACACACACACACACACACACACACAGGGTGCCTGCTCTGAGCCTATGTGGTGTGGCTGGGGGCAAGCCCCAGCAGACACACACATAGACACACACACACACAGACACACACACACACACAGGGTGCCTGCTCCGAGCCTCTGCTGCCAGACTGTGGCTTAGGCCCGCTCCCCACGGGGAAAGGACCTAAGCCATCAGTAGGACATCCACTGAGGGCTCCCGGCCTGTGAGAGAGGGCAGGCTGGGCTGAGGGACCCCTCCCCAGTGCATGAATTTCATGCACCAGGCCTCTACTATGTAATAACTTAATCAATTAATAAATTTAAAAAATATTATATGAAAACAGAAATAAATATTTATCATATTTCTAACAGGAATAGGAATTTCTAAATTTAGAAATTATGAAAGAACTAATTTATAATATTAATAAATTTTATTTTATACATATTAAAAACTCATCTAAAACTAAAGCATTTAATCATTCCATAATCAAACTTAAAAGGCAATTTGAAAACAGATTAAAATATTCATAATAGCAAAACAAATAAAACAAAGGATCTCTGTCTTTAACATATAAATCACTCACATAAATCTATAAAGAAAATACTAACACTCAAAAACTTGGACAAAATACTGAACAAAATATTCATTGAATAAGACTACATTTCAATAAATATGCTAGGCACTAAGAAATGTAAAGTATATAAGAACTAATCTGCATCTTGAAGTGCTTGAAATCTACAGGGGGCAAAGATTAAAACAGCAACACAACTAAATGTTATCATTGCTATGATAGAACGAAGTAGAAGTGGAACACAAGGAAGGTAGTAGTCAATTTTATCAAGATAAGGAGAATAAAGTTTCATAGCAAAAGTGATTCTTGACCTAATTTTGAAAGATGAGTAGATGATCTCCAGCTGGGCAGGAGATGCTATATAAGGGTGTTCCAGAAAGAGACCAAGTTAAGTAGACCCAGAGATGACATGACGAGTGTGTGCATGTGTGTGTGTGTGTGTGTGTGTGTGTGTGTGTGTGTGTGTGTGTGTGATGTTGGATAGTGGTGAGACTTTTATCTGGAGCCATTGAAGCTGTACATATAGGTCATAATATGGCAGACCTTACTCTTCATCTTCTAGGAAATGGAAAGTCCAAGAGGTCTAAGCAAGCAATGCTGTAAACACACTGACCTCAGGAGAGAGAATACATTAGAGTGCAGCAATATAGAGGTCCTGAGACCAGAAGAGGTTGTTAAATCATATCAGGCTACTTTAAGACAATAGCACTTGGGAAGACAAAAGGTATAATTCAAAAGACGCCGAAGACAATCCATAAAAGAAATCCAAGTGGCTAATATGGAAAACATGTAAAACTTCATCAGTAATAATGGAACTATAATTTAAAAACTTAAAAGATACCACTTTCAATCTATGACATATATCAAAATATTTTAAATGTGACAATATTCAATACTAACAATGTTGAGGTTAAACTTTTATACATTGTTTTATTAACCACCTAAGTGTTAAATAATATGAAAATGATTATGTTAACTGGATGGAATATTATATACTTCTGAAAATTTTGTAATAATTTGCCGGGGTCCAACCCCAGCAGGTCCAGGGGTCCCCAAAGGTGTGGACGGAGTCGGCGAAGAAGGAATGACATGGAGACAGCGTTCAGTTGATCAGCAGCCTAGCCAGGATCTCCAGCCAAGTTCTGGTCTCGACCTCCAGAGAGGTTCTGCCTAGGATCTCCAGCCAGGTTCTGTCCAGGTTCTCCAGCCAGGTTCAGTAGCCATGTTCCCTCGCTAGGTTCTCCAGCCAGGTTCTGTCCAGATTCTCCAGCCAGGTTCAGTCACCAGGTTCTAGTCAGGTTCTCTTGCCAATTTCTGTAGTCAGGTTCAGTCCAGGATCTTTTGCCATGTTCTCTCCAGCAAAGTTCTTCTGTCTCTAGAGAACGTTCTGTGTAGGTTCTGTGCCTAGGTTCTGTCTCTCTCTCTGTCTCCTTACATCTGTGTCTTGCTGTCTTATTACATCTGTATTTATACCAGTTGATTCAATCCTATCAATCTCTATTACAAAGGTTAGGGCGTTTCTTATCTCCATTCCAGGGAGTAAAGATTATGTAGCTTAAGCATGATTGTTTGTAGTTAAAGTGATTAATTACCCGCCTGGCACTTAGTTAAGAGGTTTTATTCCCTCCCTAACTTCAGGGGAAAATCCCTACCTGGGGAAACAACCTTTCTCAGAGACCTTGGTTAAAACACATAGTGCCTAGAAGGTGAGTAAACATATTAAGAACAGTATGCCATATATGCCAGGTCCCTTGAAACAGCAAGCATGGACCAGCTCCCGGCAATAATTTGGGTAAATTCTTATGACATAAACACTTACAATCATGCATAAGATCAGCAAACATTTATTGATCACTTATTGCACCAGCCACTGGGTAAAGGCTGGTTGTACGTCAGTGAAATTTATATAATAATCTCCATCCTCATGAAATTTAGTCTCTAGTGGATGAACAACTGAACAAATAATTTATATAAGCAAACATAAATATTGGTGAGGAGTGCTAAGAAGAAAGAAACCATGGTGCCATGATTGAGAATAAAAGGTAGTACAGGATCAACATACCAAGATGAAGCAGCCATGGATGATATCTCTCAGATGAGATTTTTACAGAGATTTTGGGATGAAAAACGGATAGCCATATGAAGACCAGGAGGAATAGCAGTCAAGGCAGAGGAAAAGGCAGTGCAAAGGCACTGAGAATGAAAAACATAGGGTGTGTTTGATTAATTGATCATTTGGACTTGTAAGTAGTGAGAGAGTGATAGGAATGGTAGGAGGTGAAAACAGAGAGGTGGGCAGAGGCTTAGCCATGCAGCATCTGATTTTAGGCACTGGCAGAAAATATTAGCTCTATTTTAAATGCAATGGAAAGATATTTCTATTTTCATTTTTTTAAATAGAAAATGCATCTACATGGTTCAAAATTTCAAAGAATATAAAAAGGCTTTACTGTGATGAATCTTGTTATTATCACTGCACCTTTCTACTTGATATTTTTCTCTACTCATCCACAAGTAACCATTTTCATGAGTTTCTTATAAATCCTTTTATTTTTTTTAAATTAAATCTTTATTGTTCAGATTATTACATTTGTTCCTCTTCCCCCCCCCCATAATTCCCCTCCTCCCAGTTCCCGCCCCACCCTCCGCCCTCACTCCCCACCCACTGTCCTCATCCATAGGTGCACGATTTTTGTCCAGTCTCTTCCCACATCTCCCACACCCCTTTCCCCCCCAAGAATACTCAGTCCATTCCCTTTCTATGTCCCTGATTCTATTATAATCACCAGTTCATTCTGTTCATCAGATTATTTATTCACTTGATTCTTAGATTCACTTGTTGATAGATGCATATTTGTTGTTCATAATTTGTATCTTTACCTTTTTCTTCCTCTTCCTCTTCTTAAAGGATACCTTTCAGCATTTCATATAATCCTGGTTTGGTGGTGATGAACTCCTTTAGCTTTTCCTTATCTGTGAGGTCTTTATCTGACCTTCAATTCTGAATGATAGCTTTGCTGGATAAAGTAATCTTGGTTGTAGGTTCTTGGTATTCATCACTTTGAATATTTCTTGCCACTCCCTTCTGGCCTGCAAAGTTTCAGTTGAGAAATCAGCTGACAGTCATATGGGTATTCCCTTGTAGGTAACTGAGTTTCTTTCTCTTGCTGCTTTTAAGATTCTCTCTTTGTCTTTTGCTCTTGGCATTTTAATTATGATGTGTCTTGGTGTGGTCCTCTTTGGATTCCTTTTATTTTAGGTTCTCAGCGCTTCCTGGACTTGTAAGTCTATTTCTTTGACCAGGTGGGGGAAGTTTTCTGTCATTATTTCTTCAAAGAGGTTTTCAATATCTTGCTCTCTCTCTTCTTCTGGCACCCCTATAATTCTGATGTTGGTACGCTTGAAGCTGTCCCAGAGGCTCCTTACACTATCCTCGCATTTTTGGATTCTTTTTTCATTTTGCTTTTCCGGTTGGGTGTTTTTTGCTTCCTCGCATTTCAAATCATTGACTTGATTCTTGCGCTCCTCTGGTCTGCTGTCGGGAGTCTGTATAATATTCGTTATTTCAGTCCGTGTATGCTTAATTTCTAGTTGGTTCCCCAATATAACATCGAGGGTCTCATTAGTTTTCTTGTAGATCTCATTAAGTTTATCGGCGGCTTCTAAACAGTTCTTGAGAGACCTTAAAAGTGTGGTTCTGAACTCTATATCTTCCATTGACAATTTTGTCCTGTTTCTTTGTCTCCGCATTTTGTTATGCTTCCTTGGTGCAACCCCTAGTAGTCTTTGTGTGCAGTCTTATAGTTAAACCTTGATTGTTGTAGCTAATACCAGGGAGGGTTTGACCTCCAGGCCAAGTGGCTATGAGAATCAGCTGTGTCTGCAGTGAGAGAACTTCTGTCCTCTAGGGAGGTGCTAATCTATTCTTTGCCTGAGGCTATCCGGCAAATGCCTCTGTGCAGGGCTTGGGCTGGGGGGTCGCACAGGATCAACAGGGTGGGCCGGAGAGAGCAGTTATGGTGGCTCTCAGTCCTGTCCCCAGGGGCTCTGCCTCTCTGAGTCCCAGCAACGGCTGCAAACCTCGGAGAGAACGCTGCACTCCTCTGACCTAAGCCAGACAGTCCCGCTTCTCCTGTTTGAGTCTGGGTCCCTAAAGACTTGCCTGTATCTGGAGCTCAGAGTCTGCGACTCCCTCCCGATTGAAAACGCCAACCGCACCCTCCGCTGCCAGCCCGCTCCGTGCACTCCGCACCTCAGAATTTGACTTCAGCACTGCGCCTCCTCTGAGTGTCCGTATGCGTTTCTCTTTCCTCCTAGTTGTAGGACTTCCACTCAGCCAGCGTTCCTGTGGTTCTGGGTGATGTCCCTTCTGTTTTTTAGTTTCACTTTTGAAGTAGTTGTTCAAGGCAGCAAACTCTGGCGTTAACCTATGCCGCCAACTTGGTTGTCTATAAATCCTTTTAGAGTTTAGATGCAGATATAAATATATACTATTGTTTTGTATCTATATAATATGCCATAAGTTAAATACCATATATACTACTACACATATTAATTTTTAAAACTTATTAATAGATCTTAAAGCTCTTTCCATTTCATTGCATGGCTGCCTTCCTCATTCAATTTTATAATTATATGGTATTATATCATGTAATTGTATCACAATTTGTTTAACCAGTCAGTTGTTAGATATTTAAGGACTTTTATCACATAGATTTATCACTTAGAAAGATTATTATGGATGCTGTGTAGAGAACAAGTTGCAGATGGAAAAAGTTTGAGAGTATTCATAGGTGGTCTCCATGTGTGATTGAGAGCCACTTTTCATTAAAAACAAACAAACATATGAAAACATACACTAAAGAAAACATTTTAAAAAGAGAAAGGTAAACACTCATTTGGGGGTTAATTTATTTACTTAAATTAATAAACTTATTTTTTAAAAATATATTTTATTGATTTTTTACAGAGAGGAAGGGAGAGGGATAGAGAGAAACATCGATGACAGAGAAACATTGATCAGCTGCCTCCTGCACACCCCCTACTGGGGATGTGCCTGCAACCAAGGTACATGGCCTTGACCGGAATCGAACCTGGGACCCTTCAGTCCACAGGCTGACACTCTATCCACTGAACCAAACTGGTTAGGGCTAGATATTTCTTTTATAATGGAAAATTGCGTTTAAAAATAAGAGATTTCTTAGCTGATTTTAATGTGGCCCTTACTTGGAAATAGAAATTTAGTATGACTAAGGGTCTGAAAATAGCTTCTATTGGTAAATGAATCTTATATCATTTGGGAGGCTTCTCCAACAGATGGCTACTATGCTGATGGAGTGCGGAGGCAAGAGAGGAGAGGTGTAATGTGGGGTAGGAAACCCTGGCCCTTCTGCAAACTCTAAAGCCTTCTATTTCTTTTTCTGCTCTAACTTGATCAAGAGTCACACTGCTGTGGCTCTTATCTTGAAATTGAGGCAGCCTAGGACAAATTCTCTTCAATGAAAGCAAGACAAGCTTTGAGAGTTCAATTTGAGTTCCTGCTTATTAAGAGCTGCTTCTAATATTTGCATGACACTAAACCCCTTGTCCATTGTGGCCCTCAGTAACTTGATGAAACACCAAATCCCAAGGATGTCATCTTAAAGTCAACAGGCCTGATCTACTCACAAATGTCAATCTTGCCCTTCCACCAGATACCACAGGGGTTCCTGCCTTGACAAATCCAAGAAAATGTTCCCCTGAGTAAACATCACTAGTAATCTATCCAGATGCTGTAATGATGCATTTGGTTAGCATCCTGTTGAGATGGAACATTTCTAAGCAAGTTCTGGTTTTAATATCCCAGGGCAATGACTACCAAATTGGATCAGAGCCTTGTCTGCTTTGGAAAGACAAAAAATCTTACAAATGTTCACCCAAAGGTAAGCCATTGCCAACACCCCAAACACCTAGAAGACTCAATAAGAGGACAAGCTCTGCCACTAAGTTGTGTTAGTAGCCTCACTCCTAACACCCTCCCCCACCTCACACTTTTACAGGCACTGTTACACAAAGTAACAAACTCATGTAAGTACCTGTGGTAGATAGATTAATGCCTCTCCTTTCCCAAGATATCTATGATCTAATTTCTGTAACCTATGTTACCTTTACATGGCCAAAAGAGGATACTTTAAAAAATATTTTTCAATTACAGTTTATATTCAATTTATATTAGTTTCAGGTGTACAGGATAGTGGCTAGACAATCACATAGTTTATACAGTGCCCCCCCCCCCAATATTTCAAGTACCCATCTGGCATCGTACAAAGTCATTACAATATTATTAACTATATTCCCTATGCTGTACTTTACCTCCACAGGACTATTTTGTAACTACCAATTTGCACTTCTTTTTTTAAAATCTATTTTTATTGATTTTTTTACAGAGAGGAAGGGAGAGGGATAGAGAGTTAGAAACATCAATGAGAGAGAAACATTGATCAGCTGCCTCCTGCACACCTCCTACTGGGGATGTGCCCACAACCAATGTACATGCCCGTGACCGAAATTGAACCTGGGACTTTTCAGTCCGAAGGCTGACACTCTATCCACTGAGCCAAACCTGTCAGGGCCCAATTTGCACTTTTTAATCCCTTCATGTTTTTTACCAAACACCTTAACATCCTTCCCTCTGGCAACCATCAGACTGTTCTTTGTATCTATAAGTCTGTTTCAATGTTGTTTGTTTCTTTATTGTGTTCAATAAATTCTACATATAAGTGAAATCATATAGTATTTGTTTTTATTTGATTTATTTCACTTAGCATAATACTCTCTAGATCCATCCATGTGGTCACAAATGGTAAGATTACATTCTTTTTTAAGGCTGACTAATATTCTATTGTACATATGTACCACACTTTTTTATCTACTTGTCTATTGATGGACACTTAATTTGCTTCCATATCATGGCTATTGCAAATAATGTTGCAATGAATATAAGGGCACATATATATTCTTTTAAATTAAGGTTTTGGATTTCTTTATATCTATACCCAGAAGTGGAATAGATGGGTCATAATGCAGTTCCATTTTTAATTTTTTGAGGAAACTCCATACTGTTTTCCACAGAGGTTGCACCAGTCTGCATTCCCATCAGCAGTATACTAGGGTTCCCTTTTCTCCACATTCTCACCAGCACTTGTCATTTGTTGATTTGATGATAATAGCCATTCTGACAGGTGTGAGATAATATCTCGTTGTGGCTTTAATTTTTATTTTTCTGATGATTAGTGACATTGAACATCTTTTCATATGTCTATTGGCCATAACTATGTCTTATTTTTAGAAGTGTCTACTCAGGTCCTCTGTCCATTTTTCAGTTGGTTGTTTGGGTTTATTTGATGTTGAGTTGTATGAGTTCTTTATATTTTTTGGATATTAACACACACTCCATTGAACACATTCCCCCATCTAATATTGATTTCAATTTCCTTACATGTGCTTTGGTTCCTTTTTTATATTGTCATTTTCTAATCTGTAATTTGCTAGACTTGTCTAAAAGTCCTGCTATGATATGTTCATTCACAGGAATTCAATGTCTCTAGGAGTTAGTAACACCTGTATACTACACTATATTTATATCATCATAATTTCTTCACATCTATTTTCCTATACTAGACTACTTATTATGCACTCTAAGACAGGAGATAGGTAGTTTGTTAAAATCTACACATACCTTTAATTAAATTAGATGATAACTTCAGGGTAGTTCAAAAGCCAGAATTGAACCCTGGGTCTTAACTTGTAAATTCTAAATCTTTGCTGCTTTGACACCATTTTCTAATAACTGCAAGACAGGCTGGAATTGAACAGTATCTATGGTTGGCTTAATGAAGTTTCAGGAAATAGGCTCATTAATGCAGCTTTGGAAGGAACTTTCATTTTCTACATCATAAGACATGATTTTTACCATCCTTCAGCACTAGCATTAAAATCTTTTAGGTCTACCAAGATGCCAAGTCACAGAGTGTGTGAAAATCTAGAATTTCCTCTAATTACTTATAAAAAGCAATTGCCATCTTATCCTTTCTCAATATGGGACTGCAAAAGCATCTCCCTAACTGTGACTAGGAACTGCACACTGCGGTCCCTTCTGTTTTGTGATTTAAGTAAATGGTAATTAAGAAAAGAAAGAAGGGGTGGAAAGTTGAATCAAATTCTCCCTAATAGCAAATCACATTATTTTCTTCTTAGAGTGACAATTATGGCATATGTATGCCACCTCATTGTTATCTATATGAATTAGAGAGAAAAGAATCAAATTAGTATAAATTTTTAGTAATTCAAAGAATTGAACAGATTTGTTTAAAATGTCAATCCAACTAGGCAGTCATTATTGGGAAGAAATGACAATAGTTATATTGTCATATTTTATATTTATATCACACTTATGATCTTTTGAAAGGACTTTTATACTTATTTCTTGTTTAAAGTTATTAAAAGCAAAACAATGATTCTGAGGATATTTCCTTCCCTTGTTTCAAATTACAAAAAAACATTTTGACAGGATCTGATTTCTGCACTTGTATGACTTATGTCTCTCACCTCCCCCAAACCCAGCCTGGTTAGGATTCTGTCTTTATTTAACACTAGAGGCCCACTGTACGAGTTCATGCACAGGTGGGGTCCGGCCAGTCTGGCCCCAATCGGAGCAGATCGGGGCCAGGCCTGTTGGGAGGAGGAGATGGCAGGAGGTTGGATGGCCAGCCCACCCCGGGGCCTGATCAGGGCCAGGCCAGCTGGGGGGAGGGACCATGGGTGATTGGCCAGTGGGCCTGGCCCCCAATTAGGGTGGGGGGGTTAAATGGGGGCAGGGCTAGCCATGGGGAAGGGCTGTGGGCAGGGGGCGGGCTGGCTCCACCCCCAAATGGGGTTGAGGAGCCAATTGGGGGTCAGCAGCTGGGGGAGGGGCTGTGGGAGGTTGGCTGACCAGCCCTACCCCCAATCAGGGGTGAAGCTGGCTGGGGGGAGGGGTCGCAGGCCGATCGGGGTGGTGGGGGTTGATTGGGGGTGGGGCCAGCTGTGGGGAGGGGCCATGGGAGGTTGGCTGGGTGGCCCCACCCCCCAATTAGGTGGTTCGCTGGCCACAGTGGGTGTCATAGTGACTGGTTGTTCAGGTCATTCTGGTATTCAGGTTGCTGGCTTTTTATATATGTAGATTTTATTATTTTGTTCAATGTGGATTTTTTTGTATTCATTTTTACTTTTTCAATTACTGGATTTAGATGGTAATAATTTTAATTATGGATGGTTTGTTTGGATTTTTATTTTTTGCAACTTCTCAATTTTGTGCCTAGAGTGAGTGCCTTACCCACCTCACCCTAGCCTTAGCCTTGACTCTATGAGTAGTGTTTGGCAAGTAGGCTGAACTGAATAAACATTTATAAGTTGATGCAGCACATAGGCAAAAAAATAATACAATAACATGGGCAAATTCATTGAAGGAGAGAAATGCTTGGGTGGGAAAGAAGATCACAGAGGGCCAGAAGCACCATTACCAGGACACAAATACACATGTTTCAGTAGCTAGGAGTGAATTCTTTTATAATAGTAACATGCATTCTGTGTTTAGGGTATCCTTACATGTAGAACTAGGGTTGACTGGTAGCAGTCAATGTAGAAGAGGCTACAAAATGAAGAGAAAGAGTGACCATCTTCCCCCTGTGGCAATGGTTTTGGGATCTACCCTTCTACAGTTAGTCTGCTTTCTTGAGTTCCTTCAACACACTTATCTTGATCTATTCAGATATTTGCTTATTTGGTGAAGCCACAGCTCCACAACTGAGCAAGTACAATAGTTCCCTCCCTATATTGTAGTTTTAATTTCTGCAGTTTCAGTTTCCTGTGGCCAACCTCAGTCCAAAAATATTAAATGGAGAATTCCAGAAATAAACAATTTCTAAGTTTTAAGTTGTATGCTGTTCTGGATAGTGTGATTAAATTTTACACTGCCCCACTCAGTTGTGTCTAAGACATAAATCATCCTTTCGTACAATGTATTCACTCTGTAAACATTATCCATCCATTAGTTACTTAGCTATCTCAGTTATCAGATTGACTGTCATGCAATCATGGTGCTTGTGTTAAAAAACAACAACAACCTTATTTTATTTAATAATGTTCCCAAAGCAAGAAAGTAGTGATGTTGGCAATTTGAGTATGTCAAAGAGAAACCGTAAAGTGCTTCCTTTAAGTGAAAATGTATGTATGTATGTATGTATAGGAAAAGACCTAGTACTTTATATATAAAGCCTAATATGCAAAATGTCCCCTCAGGAGTTTGACCGGGAGACCAAGAGTTTGATCATTTGCTATGACATGTGCTGACCACCAAGGAGTATCACAGAATGAAGGAAGGCCCCAGCCAGCAGCTGGCAGCTAGGGAAGGGAGGCTCCGGCTGGTAGCCAGCAGCCACTAGGGACCCTACCCATGCATGAATTTTGTGCACTGGACCTCTAGTATATAGATAATTTGGTACTATCTGCTGGTTCAGGCATTCACTGGAGGTGGAGTGTCTTGGAATGTATATTCTGTGGATGAGGGGGAATTACCATACCTGTAGGATTCAGCTGTTATAGCTGGACAGGAACATCCAAGCTCTTTTAGGATAGCCACTCTTCTATGCTGTCTGATTGGAAAAAAATTAGGAACTGCCAAAAATGCAAACTCAGACTATATACAACCAAAAATACTAATGCAACCACTTTCTTTAGCAGAAATTTACTGGTTATTAGTTAAGATTATGGTAGAAATCAGAGGCACACAGCATCCGCCTCCCCACTGAGAAAAATTATATAACATTTGAAAAGTAATGCACTTTATAGACAAAGAAAATATTATAAAATACTAAGAAATCTAGATAATCACTTAAAACCTATACCTGCAATGCTTCTCATGTATACCATGTTGAAATTCTAATTTTTTTGAATGCATAGAAATATTACAGTTAAACTAATCAAAGCTCTTTTCTATGTGAGAGGACACTGTCAAAGAGGTGGGGATGGAGCTTAATGTAATAGAAAGTACACCGAATTGAAGTAAAACAGATTTTGATCCAAGTTCCAGGTCTGCCACTGACAATGCATATGTCATTGAGCTAGTTCCCACATTCTCCAAGCCTGTGCTTCATCATCTATAAAATAGGGATATTATCCACCTCATAAGGCTGCTAAAGATATTAAATGATATACCCTATATAGGGCACAAATACTAGTCTTCTCCCACTCCTTAACCTCCATTCCCATCTACCAGCTAAAAGAAGCAAAGGTAAGCATGTGGTAAGATCTGTATCTGGAAGTTAAGGACAATATGTTAAAAAGAGTATATCATGTATAACTGTTTGATACAGTAAACATTTTATTAAATAAAGTGTGAAGTCAGAAAAGAACTGTACTAGTTGAAGTTGGAAAATAGTCTCAAGACTTCTGGTTTCAGATGACTACCTGAGCATGCATGTTTACTCCTCTGCCTGGCAAGGATCCAATCAAATCACAGTAAAAATATATTGGGAAGCAGCATAGTGTATTGCTTAAGACCAAAGTCCCTGATGACATCCAATATATATAGAAGAAGGCTCAGGGAGGTGGGAGATACTTTCTTTGGCATAACCCTTGAGAGACTCCAAGATCAGCAGGTACTAAGAGAAATAATGGGCTGTGGGACAGTAATCAGGATGGTCATATTAGAGGATTGTAGGTGAATAACATAGCCAGCTGTCCTCTCACCCTCATCCATGTTCAGGCATGTGTCACTTAACAATGGGGATATGTTCTGAGAAATGTGGAATTAGGCAATTTCTTTATTGTATGAACATCATAGAGTACATTTACACAAACCTAGATAGTATAGCCTACTATATACCTAGACCATATGTTATAGCCAATTTCTTTTAGGGTATTAGCCTACACAGCATGTTACAATACAAAATAACATGAGAGTAAATCAAGCCCATGAAAAAATGATGCAATCAAGATATGAGGTAAATAGGAGATATATGAGACTGCTCCCAGTTAGGAGATTGTTATTAAAGTGTGATATGAGATATGATGAGGTTTGAATGAGGGTGGAACTATTATAAGGGTTGAGAAATGATCAATCAATTCTGGGTATATTTTAGAAGAGGAGGAAATAGGAGATGTTATATAAAAGTGGAATATGGGGTGCAAGCATGTAGAAACCTGAGATGACTCCTAAGTTTTGGATTTGAGCAAATTATGGATAGTGGTGCCATGTACTGGGAAGAGATGGAGAGATGGTTTTTCATGCTGGAAATTAAGAGTTGTTTTTGATAGGTTAAGGTGTTTTTCTAATAATTTATTTTATTTAATAACTAGAGGCCCGGTGCACAAAAATTTGTGCACGGGGGGAGGGGAGGGTCCTTCAGCCCAGCCTGTGCCCTCTCGCAGTCTGGGACCCCTCGGGAGATGACCATCTGCTGGCTGAGGCCTGCGCCCCAGGGGGTTGGGCCTAAGCTGGCCATCAGACATCCCTCTGGCAGCCCTGCAGCCATCGGGGGATGTCCACTTGCCAGGGGGAGCAGACCTAAGCTGCAGTCAGACATCCTTAGCGCTGCTGAAGAGGCACAAGAGGCTCCCACCACCACCGCTGTACTGGCAGCCATCAGCCTGACTTGTGGCTGAGCAGAGCTCCTCCATGTGGGAGCTCACTGACCACCAGAGGGCAGCTCCTGCATTGAGCATCTGCCCCCCTGGTGGTCAGTGTGTGTCATAGTGACCAGTCATTCCCAGTCTTTCTGCTGTTAGGGTCAGTTTGCATATTACCCTTTTATTATATAGGATGGCCCCAAAGCACAAGAGTAGTAGTGTCGGTAATTTGAGTATGTCAAAGAGAAGCCAAAAAGTGATTCCTTTAAGTGAAAATGTATGTATGTATGTATGTATGTATGTATAGGAAGAAACATAGTATAGATAGAGAATGAGTATCAAGTAGGCAGTCATATCTGAGTCTGAACTTCAGGGGAGACGTTAGGACTGAGGATTTATAGTTGGGAGTCATTAATGCTATTTTTAAAATTTCATGAATCCAATGACACTATCTTGCTCTGTCATTAAAAGCATACATATATTTAATATATGAATGTTTATTGGTTTTCAACTTTTAGAATCAAGCTATAGACAAGCATAGCAAACAATGTATTAGACTGAACCATAGGAAATTGCTTATATTTGGTTATTTTACATGAAAAAATAATAATTTCATAAGGTTCAACTCAATAGTTACAGAATAAATTGTAAAAGTTATAAGCATTGACAACATACAAGTAATGACATAGCAGATAGCAGTCAGGAGGCAGAAGTGGAGGAGAAGTGGGGGTGTGTGTGTATGTGCTAGCTTCATTTATGTATAGGTAGAGAACAAATAAATAGTGTCAGCATTTGATTAAATAAAAACTAGAACTAGATATGGATTGTTCAAAGTTTTAAAATGAAATAACTACATAATTTTTAAAATAATACAATTAACAAAATCAAGAAGTTGAAGAAGAGATAAGGAAATCAGTGTAGTTTGCTAAATTCCTTCATCTATCATAGCAACAGAAAATACAGTCAATATGTACTACCTAAAATTGATGAATCAATAAGGAGTGCTATATTATTTAGCATGGTGGTGATATCGTCCAGAATATTTAAAGTAGTTAAAAGTGGCTTCTCTTTGAAATGGAACTGAAGAGGGACAAAGGTGGGTGAGACTGTTAACATTTTATTTCACTCCATTGATTAGAATTTTCCTATGTGCATTATTTTTGCAATAATGATGATGATAAAATAACAAGTTCCACTGGTTATTTTCACTTTCCTGTAACCCTTTTCAAAATCAAATGGTAGGTTATTGGCTATGCTCTCTTTGGTCTCCTGTACTAACAACCAACCAATACCACATAGTTCCTTATTTTGTCCATTCAGGTGCACATAATTACCAAATGTGATTTCTAATATTTGTGCTATTATTTAAAGATCTGGACTATGAAATCCCTCCAAGGCTAAGATGTCTCCTATACCAAAAAGGATAGGTAAGAATCTGAAGTTCCCTGTGGGACTTACCAGCCTCCACCTCAAAACAGATGTCCACAGTGTTGGAAGAGTTGTGGTAAAAGGTGAAATTCATAAAAACCAAAAGGAAGTTTGTCCTCATGATTTCTAAATATACTTATTACGAATTTGAAAGTTACCAACCCTTTAAATCAAATTTAACGGAAGAGTTTTCAGTTTCCCAATATTGGTTTTGAGAAACCTCAGAGTGCCTCCAATTATCTTAAGGAACATTGTGAAATTCTATTCTCCTACCCTAAAAATAATTTATGTTTACTTTAATCTGAAATATAATAATTATATGGCATTTGCTACTTTTATGCAGAGGAATGGGACTAGTAGGGAATGGTATTAAAAAAAAGAATATGGCATCTCAACTAAAGAAGAGTTGGGAATCCTCAGTTCACATCCTGGATTGGATTTATATGAATAAGTGTCCTGATCATCCAGGAAGCTGCTTATTTGTGCTACCAATTCCTCTCTACTACTAAGATGCTCAGTGGATTTCCTTCATTGATTTCATTCAGGAGCTATTATTAAATTATACCAGAGGCCTGGTGCACAAAATTCGTGCATGGGGGAGGGTCCCCTCAGCCCAGCCTGCACCCTCTCCAATTCAGGACCCCTCAGGGGATGTCATGGGGATCAGGCCTAAACCAGCAGCCAGACATCCCTTTAATAATCCAGGACTGCTGGCTCCTAACTGCTCAACTGCCTGCCTGCCTGATTCTCCTAACTGCCCCTGCTGCCAGTCTGATCACCCCTAACCGCCTCTGCCTGCTGGCCTGATCGCCCCCAACTGCCTCCCCATGCCAGCCTGGTCGCCCCCAACTGCTCCCTTCTGCTGGCCTGGTTGACCCTAACTGTGCCCCCCCACAAGCCTGGTCACCCCTCACTGCCCCCCTCCGCCGGCCTGGTTGCCCCCAATTGCCCCACTCTGTTGGCCTCGTCGCTTACAACTACACCCCCCCACACTGGCTTGGTTGCCCCTCACTACCACCCTGCTGGCCTGGTCGCACCAACTACCCCCACTGCCGGCCTGGTTGCCCCACACAGCCTGCTGTTCAGTTGTTCGGTCATTCCTCACTAACCCCCCTGCTGGCCTGGTCACCCCACGCAGCCTGCTGTTCCGTTGTCCATCCAGTTTCATTTGTGACCTGCCCCTGGCTTTTTATATATTAGGATTAAATGCCTGGTGCACAAAAATTTGTGCACTCGGTGGGGAGGGGGGACCCCTCAGCCCGGCCTGGGCCCACTCACAGTCTGGGACCCCTCGGGAGATAACGACCTGCTGGCTTAGGCCTACTCCCGGGTGGCAGAGTGCAGGCCCAATCCCTAGGTGCAGCCCCTGGTCGGGCTCAGAGCAGGGACGATTGGGGAGTTGGGGTGCCACCCCCTGTCATGCACAGAGCAGGGCGGATCGGGAGGTTGCGATGCCACCCTCAGTGACGCTCAGGGTAGGGCCGATTGGGGGATTGGGGCACCGCCCCCTGTCACACTCAAGGCAGGGTCGATGGGGAGGTTGCGGCGCCACCCCTGTCACACACAGAGCAGGGCTAATCAGGGGGTTGGGGCGCTGCCCCCTGTCACGCACAGAGCAGGGCCCATCAGGGGGGCTGGGGCTCCGTACCCTATCACGCACAGAGCAGGGTCAATCAGGGAGTTGGGGAGCTCCCCCCTGTCACTCACAGAGTAGGGCCGATAGGGGAGTTGGGGCACCACCCCCTGTTACACACAGAGCAGGGTGGATCAGGGGGTTGGGGTGCCGCCCTCTATCACCCACAGAGCAGGGCCCATCAGGGGGTTGGGGCGCTGCCACTGTCACACTCAGGGCAGGGCCGATGGGGAGGTTAAGGCTCTACCCTGTCACACACAGAGCAGGGCCTGTGGGGGGGGGGGAGGTGGGGCGCCGCACCCTGTCACACACAGAGCCGCAGGGTGATCAGGGGGTTGGGGAGCTCCCCCCTAACAGGCACAGAGCAGGGCTGATCAGGGGGTTGGGGCGCCTTCCCCTGTCACGAACAGAGCTGGGCAGATAGGGAGGTTGTGGCCCCGCCCCCTGTCACACACAGAGCCGCAGGGCGATCAGGGAGTTTGGGCAGTGCCAGGAAGCCTCGTGGCTCCACTGATCCCAGTGCTGGGAGGCATATTACCCTTCTACTATATAGGATAGAGGCCTGGTGCATGGGTGGGGGCCGGCTGGTTTGCCCTGAAGGGTGTCCTGGATCAGGGTGGGGGTCCCCACTGGGGTGCCTTGCCAGCCTGCATGAGGGTATGATGGCTGTTTGCAGCTGGTCACACACCCTTCAGGGTGGGGGTCCCCACTGGGGTGCCTGGCCAGTCTGGGTGAGGGGCTGAGGTCTGTTTTCAGGCTGGCGGGTGACTGAAGCTCCCTTCTGCTCCTTTTTTTCTTTCTTTTTTTATTCTGGGCCAGCTTTAGCTCTGACTCCAGCTCTGAGGCCTCTGCTGCTGAAAGCAGGTATCTGGTTTGTTTGGGTTCTGTAATCAAAACACTGTATCAACTCCAGCTCTGAGATCCCGGCTTGCTGAAAGCAGGTTTCTGGGGTTTTGTTTAGCTTCTATATTTGTAACTATGTTTCAAACTGCAAGTTCAGAGACCGGCAAGGCAGGCGGGGAACGTTGGTTTCCTCCGTCACTAAAGCAAGCAAGCCTCATGTTAACTTCAAGTTGCCTGGCTGCCGGCCGCCATCTTGGCTGGCAGATAATTTGCATATCACCCTGATTAGCCAATGGGAAGGGTAGCGGATGTACGCTAATTGCCATGTTTCTCTTTTATTAGATAGGATGCTAGTAAGTTCCCAAATATATCCATCACATTGAACCTTACCCTTGGATATAGACTAAATAGAGGCATTTATAGACTCTTTGAGAGATGTTCAGATTTTTATGAATTCCATTTCCCAATAGAAAATGAAAATTGGGCTTCCTTTTTCTTTAGATACAGAATGAGAATCACCCACCCCTCCTGACAACAAAGTTATCTCCCTTGATGTTTCCTGTCTATCCTTAAATGAAGAGATCAAAATCCCATAGTAAATAGAGAGTGTGGTTGCAGTCAACATCTCCCCCTGAGGGTAACTCTTTCTAAGAGGAATTAACCCTGAAGAATAAAAGAGGAATCACCAATTTCAAACTCTCCCTTCTAGCATTTTTTTCCATATATATATTTTTTCTTTATTGATTAAGGTATTACATATGTGTCCTTATCCCCCCATTGTCCCCTTCCTCCCAACCCCCCACTCTTGCCCTCACATCCCTGGTGTTTGTATCCATTGGTTAGGCTTATGTGCATGCATACAAGTCCTTTGGTTGATCTCTCCACCTTACTCCCACCCTCTAGCATCTTAAGACCAAATTCTCAGTTATAATATTGGCATCTCATCTGCTGTCCCAATGATGTCCCCTTAATGCCTGATTTTTTCAATCCTACAATATTCTGAAACTCATTTTAATAGATTCCAAAAGAAGTTAATTCTAGCTCCCAGAATGCTGGGATAGACTGGCTAGAAACCAAAGGAAGGGGGCATTATACTGGTTTGGTTTGAAACCAGATTTGCTCTTCTTGCCCTTTCTTGACTTCATGTGCATGTTTGGTTAGTACATGATGCTTTCAGTTTTACAGGGAGCAATTCTGATACTCATTTCTGTCATTTTCAATAGCAGGCTTTGAAAACTGCATTGTGATAACCAAATCCATCCATGACACTCAAGTTGGGGGTAATCCATCTGAAGTCCTAATCACTAAAATAAGGCTCCTCTGGGTCAGTCAGCTTTTGGACCCAATGTGATGGAGGTGGGAACAGGCTTTTAACCAGTGCTTCCTCTTAGAAAGGGGGCTAGTCCAGTCTAATAGCAAGCTGGGAGTGCCAGGCCCCTGGTGAGATACTGAGTTTTGAAGACACGGTGTCTCTGTAAAAATAGTTTTAAAAACGTGTATTTGGAAAACCACCAAAATGTTTTAGTCACCTGATAATGGAAAAAATTAAGTCATTTTATAGCCCTAATAGAGGAAGGAAGCAGCAAGACAAAAGCAAAAATCCATTCATGACATAGAAGCAAGCAGCAAGCAAACACTGCTGTTAGGTGCCAGCAGTGGGCAGTCACACAATGCCACCCATTTCACAATGAAGAGCATATCATCCATTGTTTATAGCCCCAGACTATTTTTCCCAAGTCTATTCCCCCAATTAAATTTTTATGTCATTTACCAGTTCACCTGGTAAAGTGGGTTTTTCAGTAACCACCCAAGAGATGGCCAACCAAACCTCAAGAGCTTTAGAGAGATGTGTAGATACAAAAATGCCTTTTCCTGTGAAAGTTGCAATGGACCTCCAGGGGTTAAAGTGGGAGAAGGGATAGAAGAAAAGCACATAGCTCTGTTTTGTTCCTTCCCAAGATAAAATTTTAGTACACTCTATGTTCTCTAACTACAACTTTCAAAATGGACAAAATATCTTTGGAGTAAAATAAAATTCAGGGTGTTTTGCCAGCCCAGTGTTTAGTAACATACAATCACACCAATCAATAGCAAGAAAACTCAATCTCCTGAAATTTGAAAACACACACACACACACACACACACACACACACACACACACACACACACTGCAATGGAGCCCTATCCATTATAGGATCTCAAACATTTCAATCTAAATTAAATCCAATTAGAGGTAATCATAGTGGATCATATTAAACTAATTCTCACACAGGAAAGATGATAATTTTGAATGGCTCCATAAAGCACTAATGAAAAAATCATTTATTTCAATTAAGTAGGGCTATAACCAATACAGAAAGGTCAGTGGAAAAATGCCAGAGTGGCTATTTCCCTCCTCTGCCTGGACCCCAGCTGAGCCATAAGAGCCCGGGGTTCTGAAATAAGACCCGCCTGTGTAGGGATTGAGCTTGAAGCCGTCTATCATGCTAGACTGAGCGACTGCAGAGTTTAGGAATGGCAAGAATGATTACCTCTCAGGATGGATATAATACTACATTTCAGGACTTAGGTGCATAACTACTTTTCCATTATTATATCTCCCTTTTATACTTGATGTAGTCTACTCAATGGTTCTGTAATTTCCCAAGCAACTTCAGCTTGTAGGCAGCCTTCCTAATGACTGTAACTAACCTTTTCCTTTCTTTCCTCCACAGAATTTAGAGCAACAAAGCACTAGACAAAAGCTGTTTGCCTTTTACTCCTAAATCATCTGTTTAATGGACAGAAATTAATGCAATGTTCCTCTTTGTGTTAATTATTTCTGAAAGTTACCACAAAGTGATAGCTTGAGAGGCCTGAAGTAATAATCCACTTTTTCACCACCCAGCAGGTGGACTGTTAATATCTTAATTCTAGCCTAACCTAGGAGGCCTGATGCCAAATGCTACCTCAGAGTCATTGGTTGTATGGCATTGGCTAAGTCTTTTCACTTGTCTGAGCCTTAGTCATATCAGCTATGAAACTGATGTGTTTTCTAATCACATCTGCTATATTAGGGCTCCAATAAAATGCCTTGGGGGCAGTTGTTGAACAATTGGAGGAACAGCTAATGGGTCCAGTTTCCTTCCCCATTTTTCCTAAGGCAACTCTGCTTTAATCCATATATATAATGGGCTTTCACATATGATTCTGTTTTACAAAGAATTCTTCTAAACATTTTAAACCACTAGCCTTTAAGGTTTAACAATTCATGGTTCAATGAATCTGTAACTTTGAGTCCTATAGAAGAATCAAACCACATAAACCTTTTGGAGAAAATATAAATTTGCAAATTAAGAGAGGCCTCCCATATTCTATAAGGGAAAATTACTTGGACAAACATAATCTGGTGGGTTGTTGTTTTTCTACATATACTATGGTTAGGTGATATTCAGTTGATTTGAGGGCACAATAAGAATATTTTCACTGAAGATGCTGAAGCTATACTTGCTCAGAAACAATTTCATCCCTCATCAATCAGTTTATTATTCTCAACTCTTGATCATATACCTCTTTTTTTTCTTTTTTTAAATTTTATTTTATTGCTTAAAGTATTACAAAGAGAAGTATATAAGTACCCTTTTTCCCCATTGACCTTCCCCTGGTCTCCCCTATCCCCAGTATCATGCGTCCATTGGTTATGCTTATATGCATGCATACAAGTCCTTCGGTTGATCTGTTATCCCCACCCCACCCCCCAAGCCAACCTTCCCCAGCCTTCCCTCTGTAGTTTGACAGTCTGTTCGATACTGCTCTGCCACTATTATTTATTTTTGTTCATCAGTTTATAATGTTCTTTATTATCCATAAATGAGTGAGATCATGTGGTATTTTTCTTTCATTGACTGGCTTATTTCACTTAGCATAATGCTCTCCAGTTCCATCCATGTTGTTGCAAATGGTAATAATTTATTTTTTTTTTACAGCAGAGTAGTATTCCATTGTGTAGATGTACCATAATTTTCTAATCCACTCATCTGCTGATGGGCACTTAGGCTGTTTCCAGATCTTAGGTATTGTAAATTGTGCTGCTATGAACATAGGGGTGCATATATTCTTTCTGATTGGTGTTTCTGGTTTCTTGGGCTATATTCCTAGAGGTGGTATTACTGCGTCAAATGGCAGTTCCATTTTTAATGTTTTGAGGAAATGCCATACTGTTTTCCACAGTGGCTGCACCAGTCTGCATTCCCACCAGCAGTGCAAGAGGGTTCCTTTTTCTCTGCATCCTCTCCAGCACTTGCCATTTGTTGATTTTTTGATGATAGCCATTCTGACAGGTGTGAGGTGATACCTCACTGTTGTTTTGATTTCCATATCTTGGATGATTAGTGACTTTGAGCATGCTTTCATGTGTCTCTTGGCTTTCTGAATGTTCTCTTTTGAAAAGTATCTATTTAGGTCCTTTGCAAATTTTTTGATAGGATTATTTATCTTCCTTTTGTTAAGTTGTATGAGTTCCCTGTAAATGTTGGACATTAAACCCTTATTGGAGATAACATTGGCAAATATGTTCTGCCATGCAGTGGGCTTTCTTGTGTTTTTTTGTTTGTTTGTTTTTGTTTTTTGTTGTTGTTGTTGTTGATGATGGTTTCTTTTTCTGTGCAAAAGCTTTTTATTTTGATGTAGTCCCATTTGTTTATTTTCTCTTTAGTTTCCATTGCCCTAGGAGCTGTATCAGTAAACATATTGCTACAACAAATGTCTGCTATTTTGCTGCCTATTGATTCTTCTAAGATTTTTAGATTCCCATCTTACATTTAAAATCTAAAAATTTAGATTTTAAGATTTTTGGATTCCCATCTTACATTTAAGTACTTTATCCATTTTGAGTTTAGTTTTGTGTATGGTGTAAGTTGCAAGTATTTTTGTGTATGGTGTAAGTTGCATTTTTTTGCAAGTATCAGCCCAGTTTTCCCAACACAATTTATTGAATAGACTGTCTTGTTTACATTGTATGCTCTTGACTCCTTTGTCAAATATTAATTGAGCATACTGGCTTGTGTAGATCTGTGGGTTCTCTGTTCTGTTCCACTGGTCTATATATCTGTTCTGGTGCCGGTACCAGGCAGTTTTGAGAACAGTGGCTTTGTAGTTTAGCTTGATATCTGGTATTGTGATCCCTCCTACATTGTTCTTCTTTCTCAAGATTGCTGTAGCTATTCGGAGTCTTTTTTTTTTTTTTTTTTTTTATCCCAGATGAATTTTTGGAGAGTTTGTTCTAGGTCTTTGAAGAATGCTTTTGGTATTTTAATGGGTATTTGTGTTGAATTTATAGATTGCTTTGGGTAGTATGGACATTTTAATGATGTTGATTCTCCCAATTCATGAACAAGGTATATTCTTCCATTTGTTCATGTCTTCCTCTCTTTTTTCAATGTCCTGTAGTTTTCCAACTACAGGTCTTTTACCTCTTTAGTTAAGTTTATTCCTAGGTATCTTAATTTTTTTGGTGTAATGGTAAATGGAATTGTTTTGTGTTTTTTTTCAATTCTCTTTCTGAATAGAATTTTAATAATAATAGAATTATTATTATAGATAATGAACTATTATCTATAATAATAAAACATAATATGCTAATTAGACCAGACAGCTGAACGACCTTCTGGAAGTCCTTCTGGATAAAGCCAGGGCTGTGAGGGCCAAGACCTTTGCATAAATTTCGTGCATCAGGCCTGTAGTTAGTGTATAAAATGGATATAGAGTTCTTGGTGCTAATTTTGTATCCTGTTACTTATCCAAATTCACTTATTAGGTCCATTAGTTTTTGGATGGAATCTTTGGGGTTTTCTATGTATAGCATCATGTGACCTGTGAATAATGACAGTTTTACTTCTTTTTGAATTTGGATGCCTTTTATTTCTTCTTCATGTCTGATCGCTATGGGTAGCACTTCCAGTACTATATTGAACAGAAGTGGTGAAAGTGGGCTTCCCTGTCTTGTTCCCGTTCTTAGGGGAAATGAGTTTAACTTTTTCCCATTGAGTATGATGTTGGCTGTAGGTTTGTTGTATAAGGCTTTTATTATGTTTGGTATGATCTGTTGATTCCCACTGTGTTGAGAGATTTTATCCAGAAAGGGTGGTGGATTTTGTCAAATGCTTTTTCTGCATTGATTAATATGATTATGTGGTCTTTGTCTCAGTTTGTTTATGTGATGTATCACATTTATTTATTTGCAGATATTGAACCATCCTTGCATCCCCAGAATAAATCCAACTTGGTCATGGTGTATGAACTTTCTAATGTAATGCTGAATTCTATTTGCCAGAATTTTGTTGAGGATTTTAGCATCTATGTTCATCAAGGATATTGGCCTGTAGTTCTTTTTTTTGTGGTGCCTTTATTTAGTTTTGAAATTAGGGTAATTCTGGATTCATAGAAAGAGCTTGGAAGTGTGCCTTCCTCTTGAATTTTTTGAAATAGTCTGAAGATGATAGGTTTTAATTCTTCTTTGAATGCTTGGTAGAACTCCCCTACAAAGCCATCCAGACCAGGGTTTTGGTTTGCTTGAAGATTTTTTTAAGTCTGCTTCAATTTCTTCAGTACTTATTAGCCTATTCAGGTTTTTTTATTCTTCTTGATTGAGTTTTTGGATCTTGTATTTTTCTAAGAATATGTCCATTTCATCTAGTTTGTCCATTTTGTTGGAATAGAGTTGTGCATATTATTTTTTCATAATCATTTGTATTTCTGTGGGATCGGTTGTTACTTTTCCACTTTCATTTCTGATTTGGCTTATTTGTTTCCTCTCGCTTTGCTTCTTGGTGAACCTGGCTAGAGGTTCATCAATCTTGTTTATCCTTTCAACAAACCCACTCTTGGTATTGTTGATCTTTTGTATTGTGTTTTTGTCTCTATGTCAATTATCTCCACTCTGATCTTTATTATTTCCTTCCTTCTGCTTATGCTGGGATTTTCTTGTTGCTCTCTTTCTAACTCTGAGTTGTAGGGTGTGATAATTTGTTACTTTCTTTCTTTCTTTCTTTTTTTTTTTTTTGAGATAGGCCTGTGGAGCTATGAACTTCCCTCTCAAGACTGCTTTTTCTGTGTCCCATAGATTTTAGATTGTTGTGTTTTCATTTTCATTTTTTGCCATGATGCTTTTTATTTCTTCTTTGATCTCTTTGGTAACCCAATCATTGTTTAAAAGCGTGCTATTGAGCCTCCAGGTATTTGAATGTTTTTGAGTGTTTTTATTGTCGTTTATTTCTAATTTAATGCCATTGTGTTCTGAGAATATGCTTGATATGATTTATATCTTCTTGAATTTGAAGAGACTTTGCCTGTGCCCCAATATGTGGTCTATCTTTCAAAATGACCCATGGGCACTTGAGAAGAATGTATATCCTGTGGCATTGAAGTGGAATGCTCTGAAGATGTCAATTAATTCTATCTGATCTAGTGAGTCATTGTGTTAGTAGGGTATTAAAGTCCCCTACTATGACAGTATTGCTGTCAATCTCTCCCTTGATATTCTCCAGAAGTTTTTTTTTATGTATTTGGTTGCTCCTGTATTGGGTGCATATATGTTTACCAGAGTTATATCTTCTTGTTGAATTGCTCCCTTTAGTCTTATGAAGTGGCCTTCCTTATCTCTTGTTAAAGCCTTCACTTTGAGGTCTAATTTGTTGGATATAAGTATTGCTACCCCAGCTTTTTTTTCATTTCCTTTTGCCTGAAAAACCTTTTTCCATCCCTTCATCATCAGTCGGTGTGAGTCCTTTGTTCTAAGGTGAGTCTTCTGTAAAAAAAAGATATATGGGTCATGTTTTGTTATCCATTCCGCTACCCTATGTTTTCTTTTTTTTTTTTTAATTGGGGCATTTAATCCATTTACATTTAAAGTTATTATTTACAGGTACTTGCTTGTTGCCATTTTTATTCTTTATGCTTGTGTTCCTTCATCCCTTCCTATTTTTTTTTCTTTTTATAGCAGACTCTTTACCATTTCTTGCACTGCTGATTTGGTTGTAATAAACTCCCTTAGTCCTTTTTTGTCTGTGAAGCTCATGATTTCACCCTCAATTTTTATTGATAACCTTCCTGGGTTCAGTATTCTTGGATTCAGACCCTTGCTTTACATGACTTTGTATATTTTTTCCATTCCTTTCTGGCCTGATGTGTTTCTGTTGAGAAATCAGTTGCTATTCTGATGGGGGATCCTTTGTAGGTAACTTTCTGTCTCTCTCTGGCCACTTTTAAGATTCTTATTTGTCATTGGTATTTGTCAATTTAATTATAATGTATCTTGGTGTTGATCTTTTCGGGTTAATCTTGTTTGGGACTCTGTGAGATTCCTGGACTTGTATGAGTTTTTTTTCTTCCCGATATCAGGGAGGTTTTCTGTCATTATTTCTTCAAACAGGTTTTCTATTCCTTGCTCAGTTTCTTCTCCTTCTGGCACCCCTATTATGCAGATGTTGTTTTGTTTACTGTTGTCCCAAAGTTCCCTTAGGCTCTCCTGTTTTTTAATTTTTTTTTTTTCTAGATGCTGTTCTGCTTGGGTATTTTTTCCTACCTTGTTTTCTAGCTCACTTATGCAGTCCTCTGCTTCTTCTAGTCTACTGTTGATGCTTTATATTGAGTTCTTTATTGCCGCTATGTCATTTTTCATTTTTTCTTGGTTCTTATTCATTTCCTCTTGGTTCTTACACATATTGTTGAATTTGTCTTCCATCCTTTTCGGTGACCTTATGACCATTGCTCTGAATTCTTTCTCAGTCATATTTCTTGCCTCCATTTCATTTACTTTCTTTTCTGGTGATTTCTCCTTTTCTTTCATATGTGGGCTGTTTCTTTGTATTCCCATGATCGCTCCTCTCAGGGTTTCTGATTATGTAGCTTTCTCTCACCTCTGTTGACTTCCTTTAGGTAATGCCAGCTGTGCTTAATTCGCCAGTGTTGGTTGGGTGCTCTTTGATTCAGCTGTTCCTGATGCTCTGTGAGAAGGTGCAGGGTCTGTCCTCAAATTCACGTGTTTGTCTTCCCCTGAGAAGACCTCCCAGGTGCCCATGGTCAGGGAGGTTGGAGTTCTGGCAATCATGGATTCACATCTGAGGTAACTGGTCCCTAGGCATTGTGGTTGTAAGATCCCCAGAGGCTTCTGAGATCTCCCTGGCTGAATGTAAGGCTGAAATTATGATCACAGTCAATCTCAGATCACAGCTGTCTCCCCTTCAAGATGGTGCAGCCTCTGTGGAAGAGCCAGGCACTCTGGGAGATATTTCAGCCGAAGTAGAGGCTTCCCGGTCACAGGGGGCCAGTTCCCCACTCCCCAACAATCCTTTGAAGTATAGGTGTCCCTCACTCACAAATACTGACACTCCCTGCATGTCCACACACTCTCCTTTCATTCTCTCACTCTCACACTATCTAGCAGCCTGCAGTCCCATCAGCAGCCATCTTGGATCTCATATACTCTTTTCTGATGAGACAATATGAGTGCTCTATTTTGTAATGAGTCAAACCTTTTTCTCTTTCTGGTTTACAAACCACAAAAGGTAGATGCTTCAGCATAACAGTGACAATTATCATCTATACTGTGCTGAGAAAGCTCTTGAAGAAGAAAGTTTCCATTTGACCAAGAGATTCCAAATTAGTCATTTACATGCTTGGAGATCTTTCACTAAATCTGTTGAAAAACTACATAAGTTCACCTTCCAAAAGTCTACTTTGATAGTACTTTGCATTCTAAATACTGATATTCACAAAGGCTCTGTTACTTAACCCATCTTTCTGAATTCATATACAGATATTCAGTTTCCTGTGATTCCTAACTCTGCATATTATTCCTTTAAATCACCTACTACATAACAGATCTTCTACAAAAGGGAGTAAGAGTTACCTTACAGTGTAACTGTTAAATCATTAATTCTTCCAATGATCTAATGCAGAATGTAACAAGAGCCTGATAGCCTTGTATTCCTTTAGAGAACAAGTGTTTTTTCATCACCCTCTTAGGCACCTAATTTGATTGAAATCAAAGGTTTTAATGCATGTCTTGTTAATTCTCTTGCTAGTACACAGGAAACTGAAGCAATAAACTACAACTTGTTTGTAGTGGTGTTAACATTGTTAAGTACTCAGCTAACTGACAAGAGCCACATTTTTTTTTTATTAAACTTCAATAGCAGTTTCATGCATATTTAGCTCTTTGTCACTTTTCTTATTTTCCGCCTGATGACTTGTTTGAATAGTTGACCTCAAATTCACTACACTCCACTTGATTTTTTGCATAATCAAAGTTGTGACTTATTGCCTTAGCAAATTGTTATTGTCTTTGTATTATCCGTTTTCAAACACTATTCACTGCTTGTTCTCTGTAAGGACATACATAGCATTTTTTTTTCTTATTATGCTAGTTAATGGAAATGGACTTAGAAATTACAGTACTGAATTACAAAATATAGTATTTCAATATCCTGTGTAATTTTATTATTATTATTAAATTGGTGTGGGAGTCACTTTCACTGTCATCTAATTAATTAGTTTACTGCATATTTTAAAACTTTCAATCTTGGAAGGCAAAGTGGCCTTTCTGCTTACTTCTATGTGTGTGGAAAATGCTATGAGCTGGGCATCAGACCACTCTTATAACTGATGGCTTAGACATAACCAATTTATGGTAGGAGAACAGACAAAATAAGTTACCTATTATCTCCATGACCAGTTTATTGAAGGTTAGTTGAAAACTTCTGGACTAGTGTACAAAACTATGTCTTTGCAATTTTAAAGTCCATACTCATAATTTTTCTTCCAAAATTAGCTTTCTCTCTATTGTTTCCAAGAGTGCTTTTCTGTTACCCTCTCAAAAACCTTTGCTGTTACCCCCTGTTTCCTCCATTTCCTTTGGCCATTAACCTATGCAGCCATAAAATACTATCTATTTCTTCTTTGCAATCATTTCCTCATTCTATTTCCAATAATCCCACTAAAGTCCAGGTCTTCATTACTTTACACAAGAGCAGCCAAACTGGTTTTCCTGGTTCTAGTCACTCAATATATGCTATCAAAGACAGCCAGACTCATCTTCCTAAGATAGCATTTTAAATATAGGCAGTTAGCCAACAAACATATATTGAGTACATACTGTGTGCTAAGTACTGTGTTGGGCTCTGGGCTGACAGTAATAAGCAAGGGAGGCACAACCCCTTGATGCTTTGAACCCTTGTTATTAAAGCATGGAAGTTAGGCATTCACATTCATCCCTTCTTAACAACTTTCCACTAGCTAATATATTGAATAAAGTGTAAGAACTCTTAGTGTAACAGGACTCTGTACAATGTGGCCCAAAACTACCTCTTTACCTTTATTTCCTTATATTACCCTGTAAGAGTTCTGTATACTAGATGTATTTATTATTTCCTAGACATGTAAATCTTCTCATCAACTTAATCTTAATAAGAGACTTGAAGTTATATATTACTTGAATACTCAAAACTCAGCATGGTATCCTCCTTATAATACAAACTCGGCCAATGGTTATCATTGTTAAATATTATCTTTGAGACACAAAATGGTGGCGGTATAGATGGATGTTTCCCATGCCTTGTCCCGGAGCAGATAGGGTGAGCAGCTGAAATGAGTAACATACAGCCTGAATTGGCAGGGGAGATTAAGCTGGGAGACAGTTTGCAGCTGGGAAAGGCAGAGGACTCCGGGAGAAAGGGGACTGTTGGAGAGACTGCTAGATCGGGCTCCCCTAACCAGGCAGCCTCCACTGCTGGTGAAATCTCTCCTGGAGAGGCTCGCTCAGCCGGGGGACCATGCCATCTTGAGTGGCTGTTATTGGAAGCGTATAAATCCAGAGACCCTGCAACCATGGCACCCAGGGACTAGCTATGAACCCAGGAACACCGGATCTCAAGCAGCATGAATGCGTGAACTCAGACGAGCCTTGCTCCTCCTCACATAAAGGTCATATTTTGCCTACATAAAGGTGTGGTTTGTAATCCAGGTTGGGGAGAGGAATGCGCGTGGGGGAATTCTGCGCCCCACAAAGTCCACGGCCGTTGGGGCCATCATGATCCATGAGTGTGGAAGGGGTCCCGCAGGGTGGCTGGCAGAAGGGAACTCTAAAAATCAGCCCATAGCTGGACTGGGTGCAAAAAGGCAGCCTCAGATTTTGCCAGTGTGCTGGCTGCTTAGTGCCAGGGGAGAGAGGACATGCAAAAGAGACTTTGGGAGAATTGCGCACAGAGCTGGATGGTGGAGGGTTGCAAGCTTGTGCACCTACTCAGGCTCTTTTTTCCCCCCTTAAATCTTTGCTTTTGATTATTAAACCCAATACATAGTATTGCCCAATTGGGGTCACTCACAGAGACTGCAGGGGAAAGTTGTTTTTGCGGAACCTGGGAATCAGAGTAGGGGGTAATGATCAAGGAAGCAGTTCTGGAGCAGTCAACTCTCCCAAACCAGTATTAAGTGTGATAGGGAAAACAAAACCTAAATACTGGCTAGAGAGGACTTACAGCCTCGAGATCAATCCAGAAACACTGCCACCCAGGGGCTGAACCACAAACTGACTCTTCTGTAAATACAAATAAAGGCAGTCTAGGAAACAAATACTGCCTGCTTTAAAATCAGGACTGTGATTTACAACACAGAGGAAAAGTCTATCCCAGGGAACTTCAACACTCTCCTGAATACCTGACAGGACTAAGGCATGCCAAACAGAGGAGTAGAGGAAGTGAAGGGCCTTCACTACTGAACATTTTTATTTTTTTCATCTTTTACTAAAGAAACTATTTTTTTTCTTTTTTCATCAACTAATTTTACCTTTTTAATTACTACATTTTTATTTTTAACCAGTATTATTACTACTACCATTTTACCTTTTTTTAAACTGTCATTTTATTTACTCTTTATTTTGGGATTAGTGTTCTACATTCTATTTTCATCTTTCTTTTAGCATCATTTTACTTTATCTCAACTTTACCTTTATGGCAAAACTCTCTTCCTCACTTTTCTCCTTTTTTTGTCCTGTTTCTCTTACCCTATTCCTGCTTTAGATTTTCCCTATTCCTTCTTTTTACTCCATGTTAAACTTTCACCCTACTTATATATCTAATTTCGAATCCCCTGCTCTAAGTCCATATACATCTCTCTCTTCTCTTCCTTCACTATCCAATTTTTCTCTCTCTGTCGTGCTGTTGTTGTTTGCTTTATTGTTGATTATATTAGGGTTTTTTATGCTGGTTTGTGAGATTGGTTCAACATTTTCTTTTTATTTTCTTGTTGTTGTTTTTTTTCCGGTTATTTTTTTTCTTCTGTTTTCCCTCACCTTGCCTGATATTAGTTGTTGTTTGTAGTTGGCATTCATCTCTAGGTATCTGTTGCTAGAATTTGTTGGGATTAGTGGCTGTTCTACTGGCATTTTCTCCCCGTATAAATAGTTTCTTCCCCTCTTCTATTTCATTCTCTTTCTTTTCTCTCTTACTTGTTTTTTCCTTTCCCCAATTTCATTTTTGCACTCCTTTCTTTTCTTTTTCTCTTCTTTCTTCCTTAGATCCTAATTCTCTTTGCTCCAGTGGTCACCATTATTTGGGATTATTAGTATCGTGAATACATTTGTGTTCAGTGTCTTGTGCATTGTGCCTTGTTGTGTTGTATTTTGTGCCTTTAAATCAACACAGCAGAGAGAGAACTACATAACCAAACACCTGAAGAAGAGATCATGGAAGACAAAGAAACAGCCCTCATATGAAAGAAAAACAGGCATCAACAGAAAAGGAGTAAATGAAATGGAGGCAATGGAGGCAAGCAACCTGTCAGAGAAATGGTCATAAGGTGGATGAAAAGAATGGAAGGCAAATTCAACAATATGTGTAAGAACCAAGAGGAAATGAAGAAGAACCGAGAAGAAATGAAAAATGGCATCACTACTATAAAGAACTCAATATAAATCATCAACAATAGACTATAAGAAGCAGAGAACTGCATCACTGAGCTAGAAGACAAGGTAGGAAAAATTACCCAAGCAGAGCAGCTTCTAGGAAAAAAAAATTAAAAAGCAGGAAAGCCTAAGAGAATTTTGGGACAACACCATATGAAACAACATCCACATAATAGGGGTGCCAGAAGGAGAGGGAACTGATCAAGGAATAGAAAACTTGTTTGAAGAAATAATGACAGAAAACTTCCCTGATATAGGGAAGAAAAACTCACACAAATCCAAGAAGCTCACAGAGTCCCAAACAAAATGAACCCCAAAAGACCGACACCAAGGCACATTATAATTAAATTGGCAAACACCAACGACAAAGCAAGAATCTTAAAAGTGGCCAGAGAGAGACAGAAAGTTACCTACAAAGGATCCCCCATCAGACTAGCAACTTATTTCTCAACAGAAACACATCAGGCAAGAAGGGAATGTAATTAAATATACAAACTCATGCAAAGGAAGGGTCTGAATCCAAGAATACTATACCCAGCAAGGCTATAAATCAAAATTGAGTGTGAAATCAGGAGCTTCGCAAACAAAAAAGGACTAAGGGAGTTTATTACCACCAAACCAGCAATGCAAGAAATGCTAAAGGGTCTGAAAGAAAAAAAAAAAAAAAGGAAACGAATAAGGAACACAGAGGTAAAGAATGAAAATGGAGACAAACAAGTATCTATCAATAATAACTTTAAATGTAAATGGATTAAATGCCCCAATCAAAAGACATAACTGCATGCATAAGAAAACATGACCCATATATCTGCTGTCTACAGGAAACCAACCTCAGGAAAAAGGATGCACACAGACTGATGGTGAAGGGATGGAAAAAGGTTTTTCAGGCAAATGGAAATGGAAAAATAGCTGGGGTAGCAATACTTATATCTGACAAATTAGATCTCAAAGTGAAGGACATAAAAAGAAATAAGGAAGGCCACTTCATAATACTAAAGGGAGCAATCCCACAAGAAGAAATAACTCTGGTAAACATATACGCACCTAATACAGGAGCACCCAAATACATAAGAAAACTTCTGGAGGAGATCAAGGGAGAGGTTGACACAATACAATCAATCATAATAGGGGACTTTAATACCCCACTATCACCATTGGACAAATCCTCTAAACAAAAAATCAGCAAAGAAACATCAATCTTAAATGACTCACTAGATCAGATGGAATTAATTGACATCTTCAGAACATTTCACCCCAAAGCCACAAAATATACATTCTTCTCAAGTGCACATGGGTCATTTTCAAAGATAGACCATATATTGGGTCACAGGCAAAGTCTCTTCAAATTCAAGATGATAGAAATCATATCAAGCATCTTCTCAGATCACAATGGCATAAAACTGGAAATCAACTACAATAAAAACAACTCCAAAAAATCAAACATATGGAGACTAAATAGCTGTGCTATTAAACAATGACTGGGTTACCAGAGATATCAAAGAAGAAATAAAAACCATCATCACAACAAACAACAATGAAAACAGAACAATCCAAAACCTATGGGACACAGCGAAAGCAGTCTTGAGAGGGAAGTTCATAGCGCTACAAGCCTTCTCAAAAAACAAGAAATAATGATATTAATCACCTAACCCTACAACTCAAAGAGTTAGAAAGAGAGCAACAAGAAAGGCCCAGTGTAAGCAGAAGGAAGGAAATAACAAAGATCAGAGTGGAGATAAACTACATAGAGACCAAAGAAACAATACAAAATATCAACAAAACCAAGAGCTGGTTCCTTGAAAGGATAAACAAGATTGATGAACCTCTAGCCAGGCTCACCAAGAAACAAAGAGAGAGGACCCAGATAAACAAAATCAGAAGTGAAAGAGGAGAAATAACAATAGACCCCATAGAAATACAAAGGATTGTTAAAAAATACTATGAACAACTCTACTCCAACAAACTAGACAACTTGGAGGAAATGGACATATTCCTAGAAAAGTACAACCATCCAAAACTTAATCAGGAAGAATCTAAAAATCTCAATAAGCCAATAACTATGGAAGAAATTGAAGCAGTCATCAAAAAGCTTCCAGGCAACAAACGCCTGGGGCCAGACGGCTTCACACGGGAGTCTTACCAAACATTCAAGGAAGAACTAAAACCTATCCTCCGCAGACTATTCCAAAAAATTAAAGAGGAAGGAACACTTCCAAGCTCATTCTATGAAGCCAGCATCACCGTAATACCAAAAACAGATAAAGACAACACAATGAAAGAGAATTACAGGCCAATATCCCTCATGAACATAGATGACAAAATCCTTAACAAAATCTTAGCAAATTGGATCCAGCAGTACATCAGAAAGATCATACACCATGACCAAGTAGGATTTATCCCAGGTTTGCAAGGATGGTACAATATCCGCAAATCAATAAACATAATACATCACATAAACAAATTGAGAGATAAAAACCACATAGTGATATCAATTGATGCAGAAAAAGCATTTGACAAAATCCAACACCCATTTTTGATAAAAACTCTCAGCAAAGTGGGAATAGAAGGATCATACCACAACATAATAAAAGTCATATATGACAAATCCACAGCTAACATCATACTCAATGGGCAAAAACTAAAACCATTTCCCGTAAGAACAGGAACAAGACAGGGATGCCCACTCTCACCACTCCCGTTCGACATAGTACTGGAAGTATTACCCATTGCGATTAGACAAGAAGAAGAAATAAAAGGCATCCAAATTGTAAATGAAGAAGTAAAACTGTCCTTACTTGCAGATGACATGATATTGTACATAAAAAACCCTAAAGACTCCATTAAAAAACTGTTAGACTTAATAAATGAAATAAGCAATGTAGCAGGATACAAAATTAATGCCAAGAAATCTATGTCATTTCTATACACCAATAATGAACTTACAGAAAGAGAGACTAAAAAATCAATCCCATTTACCATCACACCAAAAAAATTAAGATACCTAGGAATAAACTTAACTAAAGATGTAAAAGACCTCTACTCAGAAAACTATAGGACGTTGAAAAAAGAGGTAGAGGAAGACATAAACAGATGGAAGAACATGCCATGTTCATGGATTTGTAGAATTAACATCATTAAAATGTCCATACTACCCAAAGCAATCTATAAATTCAATGCACTCCCCATTTAAATACCAATGACATATTTCACAGACCTAGAACAAACTCTCCAAAAATTCATCTGGAATAAAAAAAGACCCCGAATAGCTGCAGCGATCCTGACAAAGAAGAACAAAGTAGGTGGAATCTCAATACCAGATATCAAGCTGTATTACAAAGCCACTGTTCTCAAAACTGCCTGGTACTGGCACAAGAACAGACATATAGATCAATGGAATAGAATAGAGAACCAAGAAATCGACCTGAACCAATATGCTCAATTAATATTTGACAAAGCAATCAAGAACATACAATGGAGTCAAGACAGTCTCTTCAATAAATGGTGCTGGGAAAATTGGACAGATACATGCAAAAAAATGAAACTAGACCACCAACTTACACCATACACAAAAATAAACTCAAAATGGATAAAGGACTTAAATGTAAGATGGGAAACCATAAAAATATTAGAGGAATCCAAAGGCAACAAAATCTCAGACATATGCCAAGGCAATTTCTCCACCGATACATCTCCTAGGGCAATGGAAACTAAAGAGAAAATAAACAAATGGAACTACATCAAAATAAAAAGCTTTTGCACAGCAAAAAAAACCATCAACAAAATAACAAGAAATCCCACCACATGGGAGAACATATTTGCCAATGTTATCACCGATAAGGGTTTAATCTCCAACATTTATACGGAACTCATACAACTTAACAAAAAGAAGATAAACAATCTAATCAAAAAATTCACAAAGGACCTAAAGAGACTCCAAAAGAGGACATAAAGAAAGCCAAGAGACATATGAAAACATGCTCCAAGTCACTAATCATCCGAGAGATGCAAATCAAAACAACAATGAGGTACCATCTCACACCTGTCAGAATGGCTATCATCAATAAATTAAAAAACGACAAGTGCTGGAGAGGATGCGGAGAAAAAGGAACACCCGTGCACTGCTGGTGGGAATGCAGACTAGTGCAGCCACTATGGAAGACAGTATGGAGTTTCCTCAAAAAATTAAAAATGGAACTCCCATTTGACCCATTGATCCCACTGCTAGGAATATATCCCAAGAAACCAAAAACACCAATCAGAAAGGATTTATGCACCCCTTTGATCATAGCAGCACAATTTACCATAGCTAAGGTTTGGAAACAATGTAAGTGCCCATCAATGGATGAATGGATTAGAAAACTGTGGTACATCTACACAATGGAATACTATGCTGCTGTAAAAAAAGAATGAATTCTTACCATTCACAACAGCATGGATGGAACTGGGGAGCATTATGTTAAGTGAAATAAGCCAGTCAGTGAAAGGAAAATACATGATCTCACTCATTTATAGATAATAAAGACCATTATAAACTGATGAACAAAAATAGATACAGAGCAGAGCAGCATTAAACAGACTGTCAAACTACAGCAGGAAGGCTGGGGAGGGTTGGTGGGGGTAAGAGATCAACCAAAGGACTTGTATGCATGCATATAAGCATAACCAATGGACACAAGACACTGGGGGGTAGGGCAGGCTGGGGGAAGGTCAAGGGGAAAAAAAGGAGACAAATGTACTACTCATTGTAATATTTATGCAATAAAAAAAAAAGTTAAAAATAAAAAAAAATTCTCTTTAAGGTATAGTCCATCATTCTGAGTGAGATGTCTTTATTATGTGCTCTACTGGTACCATGAAGCAATTTTTATTCTTGTACTTACTAAACTGTGTTGTAATTATCTGCAGTCTCCATTAGAGTATTACTAGCTCATAAAGCAAAGCCACTTCTCAGTAGTTCTGTCTTTGTTTACCCAGAAGTTATTACAGTTCCTGGGTAAACAAAGTTCTCAATGAATTAATGGATGAATGAAGGAGTGAATGTTTATGGAAACAACATTCCCATGGTGAATTTCATGCTCTTTGGAAATAACAATCAACCAGGTAACTACAGGTAGGCATTTACATTAAAAATAAAAATAAAATCAGAATGGATTCCTCAGTCACTTGGTTGGTACCAAGATATCATTTTGCCAAAAGTAAGCTTCTATTTTTCTTGATAATATGAATTATTTATATACACATTTTACAATTAAATTGGTACATATATATACATATATATATATATATATATATATATATATATATATATACTTATATCCAAAAGGACTTATTAATTGCCCAACTAATTGCTGCTTCAAATAATAGTGCTTTAGAGAACATGAAAGCTATTCTTTTAAAATAAAGAAATACTAACAAAAAACATAAGTTTTGCAAATTCCCAAAGGGAGTTCCAAAGTTAGAGCCGAATGTTATTACAAGCCACTATATATCATTCAAATACAGCTTTTAAGGAGGAAACCATAACCCATAGGGATCAAGTGGAGGAATTTGAAATTCATCGTCTGTATTTTGGAGTCTGGAACTACAGTTTGTCCAACATCATTAAATGCTCCCTCTGTCATAAACATGCAGGCATCCCAGCTAGTTGGAAACATGTATAACATTTTAGTTTTAAATCAATAGTAAAACTACATACTTTATGAGCATTACATAATTGGGTTTTCTAAGTATTTAACAGTTTTTGAAAATTATCAGGCAAACTATCTTTCTACTTATTCTAGGAGCCTAAATATTATAAATATTTCATAAAATAAATAACAACAGCAATTATATGCCTAACTACTTCTTTACTAGGCAACATAACTTAGTTTCTTCATTACCTCCCAAGAAGTCAAATCATCATCTATATCCTATATAATAATCCTATATAATAAAGAGGTAATATGCAAATTTACCATCACACCCTCGCACAAGATGGCCACCGCCATATGGTCACAAGTTGGCCAGCCCCATGTGGGCATAAGATGGCCACCCCCATGTTGTCACAAGAAGGCCACCCCATGTGGTCACAAGATAGCCATGCCCATGTCATCACAACATAACCACCACAAGATGGCCAGCAGGGGAGGGTAGTTGAGGGTGATTGGGCCAGTAGGGGAGGGCAGTTTGGGGTGACCAGGCCAGCAGGGGAGGGCAGTTAGGGGCAACCAGGGTGGCAGGGGAGGGCAGTTGGGGGTGACTAGGCTGGCAGGGGAGGGCAGTTGGGGGGGACATGGAAGCTGTTCTTTAAAATAAAGGAATACTAACAAAAAACATAAGTTTTGCAAATTCCCAAAGGGAGTTCCAAGGTTAGAGCTGAATGCTATTACAAGCCACTATATTATGGCCTACAGGGGAGGGCAGTTAGAGACAACCAGGCTGTCGAGTAAAACTCCCTCCACGTTCTGCATGGAGTAGGGTTCGGTATCTGAAAGAGGAGCTGCACAACAAATGAGAGAAAAAGACACGAGATAATTTTGCAATATTGGGGGACCAGGCGGCAAGTCCCAAAGGACTTCCCCCGTGCTCAGGCCTCACCAAGCTTTTATTGATCTGGGATGCACCCATAGCATAGCCCTTAGGCAGGTGACCCCCTAGTAACAAGCAGACTAGCCCATCAGCAAGGATTTACACAATAATAAATGGGGGAGTAGTTTCAGCTACCACTGTCTGGACAAACAGAGGTGGCACCTAGCTCCGACCTTTGCTAGGGCTTCAAAGGCACCCAGCCTTTGGGGGGTTCTCTGTCTACGCTTATCAGATAGTGAAGGCAATAAACAGTTTCCCACACAGGCCAACAGGGGAGGGCAGTTGGGGGGACCAGGCCTGCAGGGTAGGGCAGTTGAGGGTGATCAGGCTGGCAGGGGAGGGCAGTTGGGGGCAATCGGGCTGGCAGGGGAGCAGTTAGGGAGTGATCAGGCTGGCAGGCAGGCGAGCAGTTATGAGTCAGCACTCCCAGATTGTGAGAGGGATGTCCACAGGGATTGGGCCTAAACTGGCAGTTGGGAATCCCCCGAGGGGTCCCAGATTGGAGAGGGTGCAGGCTGGGCTGAGGGACACACCCCCAGTGCACAAATTTTGTGCACTAGGCCTCTAGTCATATATAATATCCCTTGTATGAACTTCACTTTAGAAGAAGTATTGCTTGAATTTTTACAGGAAGAACATGCATTAACTGTGATCAGAAAAACAAATGAAATTATTTTAATTTTGGAAAAGAAAATTAAATGATCAAAATTTCAAGTAGTATTTTAATTTGGCTATTAAACCCAACTACATGTGATGCTAAGAGAAGTGGGAAAGAGACATGGAGGGAGATAAGAAAAAAAACTCAAGAACTTGGAGCAGATAAATGAGTTTTAACTGTATATTTTCTATCCAAAGGCAACAATATACAGTACTATAACTTACAGGCAAGAACTAGCCATAAAGTTACAGAATGTGGGAGCCCTATTCAGGTTATGACTAATGCAGCAAATCCATGCTGGTGGATTTACATAATAATAAATGGGGGAGTAGTTTGCCCCCAACTGCCCTCCCCTGCCAGCCTGATCACCCTCAACTGCCCTACCCTGCAGGCCTGGTCCCCCCAACTGCCCTCCCCTGTTGGCCTGTGTGGGAAACTGTTTATTGCCTTCACTATCTGATAAGCATAGACAGAGAACCCCCCGAAGGCTGGGTGCCTTTGAAGCCCTTTTAAAATATGCTAACAAGCCCTAACTGGTTTGGCTCAGTGGATAGAACATCGGCCTGAACACTGAAGGGTCCCAGGTTTGATTCCAGTCAAGGGCATGTGCCTTGGTTGCAGGCACAGCCCAAGTAGGAGGTATCAAGAGGCAGCTGATCGATGTTTCTCTCTCATTGATGTTTCTAACTATCCCTCTCCCTTCCTCTCTATAAAAAAAAATTAATAAAATATATTAAAAAAAAGAAGTTTATTTAAAAAAGTAAAATATGCTAACAAAATTTCCAGAATTCAGCATTTATATTGTGTTTAAATGCATACATTTATCTCCCAGGAAGACAGAGAGATGAGTAAGGGTACCTGAAAATTCCTCTTCCAAATCACCTTTAATATAGCTATGAAATAATCATAAAAAAATAAGACTTCTCAACAACAAAGTGGAAATAAAAATATAAGCATATTTAATATTAATTTAGAAATATATAAATGAATACCAGCTTCCATACCAGGTTCCTTTGATGAAGCCAAGCAAATAATGTAATAGTCAAGATGAATGAATGAATCAGAAGGTGTAAATAGACTTTATACCACAGAAAACGGAATAATTGAAGCAGAGAAATAAATGGAAAAACAGACCTAAAATGCTTTGTGGAGATAAGAGAAAAATTAAGCATTGTGGAAGGTAGATCACATAGTGTATCTACCAGTACCAGGTGTTTCTAAGAAAATAGTGAACAAATGGACTAGAAACAAAAATCAAAGATATAATAGAAGAAAACTATTGAGATTAGAAAATTATCAGAGATTGGATATTGGAGAGACTCACCATGTTCCATATATAGACAAAATTACTAAACAAAGATTAATATCCTATATAATAAATAGGTAATATGCAAATTGACCCTCATGCCCTCGCATCATCACAAGAAGGCTGCCCCCACATCATCACAAGATGGCTGCCCTCACATCATCACAAGATGGCCACCACAAGGTTGTCACTAAATGGCCAGCAGGGGAGGGCAGTTGGGGGCAACCAGGCCTGCAGAGGAGGGCAATTGGGGGCAACCAGGCCTGCACGGGAGTAGTTAGGTGTCAATCAGGCTGGCAGGGGAGCAGTTAGGGGGTGATCAGCCTGGCAGGCAGAAACGATTTACAGCAGTTCTCAACCTGTGGGTCACAACCCCTTTGGCAGTCGAACGACCCTTCCACAGGGGTCACCTAAGGCCATCCTGCATATCAGATATTTACATTACGATTCATAACAGTAGCAACATTACAGTTATGAAGAAGCAACGAAAATAATTTTATGGTTGGGTCACAACATGAGGAACTGTATTGAAAGGGCCAGAAGGTTGAGAACCACTGGGTTAGGGGAAATCAGGCAGGCAGGCAGGCAAGTGGTTAGGAGCCAACAGTCCTGGATTGTGAGAGGGATATCAGACTTCTGGTTTAGGCCTGATCCCACAGGGTCTAAACTGGCAGTCAGACATCCCCCATGGGGTCCTAGATTGGAGAGGGAGCAGGCTGGACTGAGGGACACCCCCCCCCTCCAGTGCACGAATTTCGGGCACCAGGACTCTAGTATATCTATGTAATTCCTCATAAATTATTACTTAAAAATTTCTTTTTTTCTTTATTGATTAAGGTATTACATATGTGTCCTTATCCCCCAGTGCCACCCCACCCCCGCTCATTCTATCACCCCCCTAATGTCTGTGTCCATTGGCTATGCTTATATGCATGCAAACAAGTCCTTTGGTTGATCTCTCCCCTTTCTCCCCACCTTCTCCTGACTTCCATCTGAGGTTTGACAGTCTGATCAATGCTTCTCTGTATCTAGATCTGTTTTTGTTCATCAGTTTATGTTGTTTATTATATTCCACAAATAAGTGAGATCATGCGATACTTATCTTTCTCTGACTGAATTATTTCTCTTAGCATAATGCTTTCCAGGTCCATCCATGATGTTGCAAATGGTAGGAGTTCCTTCCTTTGTACAGCAGTGTAGTATTCCATTGTGTAGATGCACCACTGTTTTTTGTTTTTTTTTAAATATATTTTATTGATTTTTTTTACAGAGAGGAAGGGAGAGGGATAGAGAATTAGAAACATCGATGAGAGAGAAACATCAATCAGCTGCCTCCTGCACACCCCCCACTGGGGATGTGCCCACAACCAAGGTACATGCCCTGGGACCCTTCAGTCCGCAGGCCAATGCTCTATCCACTGAGCCAAACCGGTCAGGGCTGTTTTTAATCCACTCATCTGCTGATGGGCACTTGGGCTGTTTCCAAATCTTAACTATGGTAAATTGTGCTGCTATGAACATAGGGGTGCACATATCCTTTATGATTGGTGTTTCTAGTTTCTTGGGATATATTCCTAGAAGTGGGATCACTGGATCAAATGGGGGTTCCATTTTTAGTTTTCTGAGGAAACCCCATACTGTTCATAGTGACTGCATCAGTCTTCATTCCCACCAGCAGTGCAAGAAGGTTCCTTTTTCTCCTCATCCTCTCCAGCACTTGTCATTTGTTGATTTGTTGATAATAGTCATTTTGACAGATGTGAGATGGTACCTCACTGTCATTTTTGATTTGCATCTCTTGGATGATTAGTGACTTTGAGCATGTTTTCATATGTCTCTTGGCCTTTTGTATGTCTTCTTTCAAAAAATATTTATTTAGGTCCGTTGTCCGCTTTTTTATTGGATTGTTTATCTTCTTTCTGTTAAGTTGCATGAGTTTCCTATAAATGTTGGTGATTAAACCCTTATCGGAGATAACATTGGCAAATATGTTCTCCCATGTTTCTTAGCTTTCAAGCAGTAAAGAAAAACATCAGATTATCAATGATTTGTTCTTTTTGACAAAATTTACCAAAAGACAAAGGAACCATGTCTATAGGGTTTTGAGGGAGAATGCCAGTGACCTAAATTTAGACCCAGCAAAGCCATCTTGAACATAGAATGGCAACAGAATGATAGCCTGAAATCAGCAAAGGTCTTGGATAATACATCAGCCCAATAAAGAGGTGGCCCAGATTACTAAGCATAAAAATAAGGAGAGAGGCCAAAAGATGACACTAGAAAGATAAATTTGATTTTATCGTTTAGATAATGGGAAGCCCTTAAAGCAGTGGTTCTCAACCTGTGGGTCGTGACCCCTTCGGCAGTCGAATGACCCTTTCACAAGGGTCGCCTAAGACCATCCTGCATATCAGATATTTACATTACAATTCATAACAGTAGCAACATTACAGTTATGAAGTAGCAACGAAAATAATTTTATGGTTGGGTCACAACATGAGGAACTATATTTAAGGGGCCAGAAGGTTGAGAATCACTGCCTTAAAGGGTTTTAAATGTTAGAAGACTAAGCAGTGGGCAGGGACACCAAGGTTATAAATCCACAGGAGGGAGGCTACTGGACAAAAACAATGATATTGAGAATTTTGCAAGTAAAAGAAAATATTAAACAAAGTGATTTTCTTATGAGGACCACAACTCTCTGAAGGCAGTGCCATGAGACTAGCCTGACAACTTAGAAATCAGAGGCCAGACCTTATTCTCCACTGCCTCCGGGGCATGTTTTAGTGGCTGGCATAAAGCAGAACTGTGTCATATTGTTCTTTTGCATTCACACTGTGCCTATAATCTATATATAGAGAGAGCCAGGGTCCGTCACATCCAAAACTACCAAATGCTCGACCTAATGCCCAGGCTGCATGTGCAACAGGCTCTGGTGAGTGGGGACTTGTGGCAGTGGGACAGGGCTGGGGGAGGTGGGGCCAGCACTCATACTCACAACTGCATACATGCACAGACACACATAGCGCCCACCAGCTCACAGCCTTTTCTCCTTTTCTTTCCCTCCCTCCCAGCTCTCTCCAGGAGCCTCTCTCAGAATAAGGCCCCAGGGAGGGCAGAGGGTGGAGCTGCCCCCACTGGCCCTGCCCCCTCCCAGCCAGGAAAGAGGAAGAGGGAGAGAGGGAGACAGGGAGGTCTGGAGGACTGCTGAGAAAAACAAAGAGAGACAGAGACTGGGAGAGATGGAAACAACACAGACTGGCCCTGAAGAGGCTTGGATGGAAGGGAGGCCTGTGGGGGCCAGGAACTGAAATGTTTCACCAACCCCTCCCCAACTCACATGTGGTGCTCAGAAGTGAGCAGGGAAGCCAAAGCCACAGGCAGGGATGGAGAGGGGTACCCTCCCCTCTGGAGTCTCCTAGTAGCGTCAAGCTGCCTTCCAAAGGGGTCCCAAGTCTCTCTTCTCAGTGCCCCAGCAGCAGTGAGTCCTGGGTTGCCATGGCACCCACAGCACAGGCCTCACTGTGGGGGGCACCAGAAGAGACAGTGCCTGGCACTCACACTCACTCACAACCGCACACACGCACAGACACACACAGCACCCACCAGCTCACAGCCTTTTCTCCCTTTCTTTCCCTCCCTCCCAGCTCACTCTCAGAGCCTCTCTCAGAATGAGGCCCCAGGGCAGGCAGAGGGTGGAGCTGCCCCCACTGGCCCAGCCCCCTCCCTGCTGGGAAAGAGTAAGAGGAAGAGAGGGAGGCAAGGAGGCCTGGAGGACTGCTGAGGAAAACAAAAACAAAGAGAGACAGAGACTGGTTAGAGACTGGGATGGAGAGATAGAAACAAAATAGCAATATTAAAATATTTCCTCTAATTAATTCCCTTTTAATGTGCATGAATTTCATGCACTGGGCCACTAGTATACTAATAATAACCTATACAGACACTATGCACCAGGTACTAAATACTAGCAGGGGGAAATCCCTTCACAATATCGAAACCTAATTTATAATGGGAGAAGGGAATTATAGCAAAGCTCAGAATGTACACTTGAAGATGACAGTGAGTATGTACTTATGGAATAAATGAATAAAGAGAATTGTTCCATAAAATATTTTACCAATTGCTAAACTTTGGAATGAGTGTATTTTTACCAAGATGACTAGTCTGAAGGATAATGCTCATTTAGAGTGAGAAAAAATCTGGGGCATTGTTTTTAAAAAAGAAAAAGGAGTAAGCAGCCCTTTCATTTTGTAGTTACAATTTGTAGGTTGTAATTTTTATAACTAATGTACCAAATGTCAAATATTAGTCACAGCAGGAAAAAAGTGACCAAATAAATTTGTTGTGTTTAATTAACTCACTGTGTTTGTGAATATACTCCTAGTCCAAATGCTAACTATGGCTTAATTAGGTCCCTCTGATTTATGAAATGTATTAAACCAAAGAAAAATGGAATGAGCCTGGCTATATTACGAATGCTTGACTTGTGATTATCAAACTTACCTAGGAAATGAAGCAACTTACATTAATTAAGAGGCTGTCCTCAGCACAGACTCTAAGTTATACAGGAAAGAAATTTATTATGTTGCCACTTATTTTTCCTTTACTCTGCCAGCATGAAAATTCTTCTAAAACATTTTAAATGTTTAAATTTCTATAACGTATATAACAAACACCAAATTTCATTCTATAATAGTTCCATTTGCTCCACAGCAATTTATTGAGTACCCTCATATATATACCAGCCTTGCTGAGGAACACATTATAGTGGGCTATTTTACAAATGGTAAGGCCCTTCTGAGTTAGGCATATCTATACAGTCTTGTATGTGGGGATTGCCATAATAATTTCTTAAAATATACAATATTTCGTTGAAACTTTGTACCAAGTTGAGCCTTTGCTTCAGGCTATGGGTTGCATCAGAAAAAAATAATGTTCTTAAAAAAAAAACTATGCATAACTGATTAAGTCTAAATAATAAAGGTCAGCCAAAAAAAGGTCTCAAGATAGCCCTTTGGCTCAGTTCTTTATCAAAGAAGAGCATCAGCTGTGCAGTAATAAGATAAAGGGGGATCTCCTTTTGCTCTGAGGCAACTTGAATCCTCTGATGGCTAAGAATACCAACGTGTTTTCCATAGGGTGGCTATTGTCCCACAGGCAGAGTTCATACTGATAACTGAACTTGTACAACTGACATTACCCTATTTTCTATCTTTTTTTAGCCATATCCAGCATCATTTACTTTATAGAAAAACTCAGTTTGCGTTGTTATCTTCAAGAGCACACTCTGAGCTTTGCTATAATTCCCTTCACCCATTATAAAATAGGTTTAGATTTGTGAAGGAATTTCCTCCTGCTCGTATTTTGTGCTTGGTGCATAGTGTCTATAAAGGTCATTATTAATATACCGTAAGCACAGCATGAATTCAAAATAGCATTTTCCCTGCTGTGACTAATATTTGACACAGTTCCTTACATGGAATAAGAATCTAGAGTCAAGGGCCACAGAAACATCTAATTCAGGGGCACTGACCTTGATCTTAAATCCAAAACATTGTAGGTCTTCTTTAGCTCTGCCCCTGAGCATGCAAACTAAATACAAAAGAAGAAAAAAAAACTGCATAAAACTAACTTAGGAGTACCAACAATAAACACTGGGATCAAATATTTCCCACAAATATTTAGCAAGTTGCAAAATCTAATATGGTATGCATATGAGAATGCAGAAGAAAGACTGCAAGGAAAGGGGAATGCAAGCACATCTTTTCATTATGTAGATGTGGAAGAGAAATTTCTGCTAGCATTGAAAAGGTTAATGAGATTCTTGGCAAATAAATGAAGTGAAAACTAAATTAGTTAATGAAGTAAGCACCACAAAATTAATGAAGCAGAGATTGGTAGAGCTAATTTTCAAAGAGTAACTCTGTACATGCAAATTTGGAGCCTGGCCTCCATATATTTGGAGAACCTGGCTACTGTTACCCAAAACAGAACTTGATACTATATTGTCAATGATACTTTCCTTCAAATAATATTAATAAGCAACATAATATCAGATCTTCATGGCTTTATTTTCATCTCTCTGGAAAGGTTGGCATCAGATCAAATCAGACAAAAGATCAAAGAATAAATAAAAGAGGGAGCAAATGAGAGAAATGACAATTGAGACAAAGTGCCAACTTAAGGGGCTTGCCTCACATGGCACACCCACCTGTGAGAATTTAAACACAAGTGGCCTTCCAATATGCAAGACTATGGAGAGAAACTAAATATGTGGATTGGCCAACAGCTCAGCCTCCTTTTGAATACCCCATTTGACCTATGTATCTTATTCTCATTTTGACTACATTTCCATTTCCTGGCTCCATACTTTGGTTCCTGGGGGTGTTCCTGGCTGGCCCTCTTCCCTGCTTTGACTGATTTCTTGGGTGATGAATGACCCCATAAGCCCTTACCACCCCCACCAGGGAGCAGAAGCACATTACTTGTGACCATACCTGACACTCATTGAGTGCTTTCTAACATAGTCAAGTGCATTATATATGCTATTTAATTTGCTTCCTGACCTTTCTCACAATGACGCTTCTGGTCAAATTTCTCCTTATTCCATTTTATGAATAAAGAAATGGAGGCACAGTGAAATATGATACCTTCCCTATGTATATACACACATGTCAAAAATAGCTCTACATGTACCATCTATATTATATAAAGCAAAAAAAAATAGTTCAGTTGATGCCTACAACTCTAATTCAGTATCACATGGATGATTTTAGCTTACTCCTTTTGTTTATCTAAATTCCCACTCCAAAAGTGATAATCCTGAGTCCCACCATCTGCCATCCATTCACTTAGTTGTTCCATTTCAATATACATGTGCAGAAACATCAGAATCATTAATTTCTACATCCATGAGAAACAACTTTATTAACTAGAGTTCAGTGCTTATGTGCAGATTGTTTTTCATTTAGACTTAAAAATTCCACTCATTTTCAAAGTTACTTATGCCAGTACCTTTTCCCCCATTCCCTTCAGTGAGGTGGTTTCAAATATTTATAATGCAGTTAGGTTCTTCTGTCATGGTCTGCATCCCATCCTGGTATTATCCCACTCCAAAAATGATTATTTTAAAATCTGTGTACATTAAACTTTATCCTTTGTGTTGTAAAGTTCTCTGGATCTTGAGAAATGCATAGAGTCAAAAGTGCCACTACAATATCATACACAATAGACCCATCGCCCTAAAAAAAAAAATAACAAAATCTTGCCATTTGCAACAAGGATGGGCATAGAGGGTATTTTGCTAAGTGAAATAAGTCAGACAGAGAAGGAAAAGTAGTGGATGGTTTTACTTTTACAGAGTGAGGCAAAAGTAGGTTTACAGTTGTGAATATGCAAAACAGAGTTTATTCTTGTACTAGAGGCCCGATGCACAAAAATTTGTGCACTGGAGGGGGTGGGGTCCCTCAGCCTAGCTTGCCCCCTATCACATACTGGGAGCCCTAGGGGATGTCCTACTACCTGCTCCCTGCTCCCCTTGGGGAGTGGGCCTAAGCCACAGTCTGGCCTCCCTTTGTGGGAGTTGCCCGGGCTGATCAGGGGAAGGCACCAGCCCCATCACCGCACTCTTGCAGCCACTGCCAGTCACGGCAGCCACCAAGGTGTTTTCATCAACATGGACTCCAGTCCCTTCACCATGAAAAAATGACAACTTTCTTTAGGCATTTTCAAGAAGTGTCTTTCATAGGATATGACCTTCCTTCCTTCCTTCCTTCCTTCCTTCCTTCCTTCCTTCCTTCCTTCCTTTCTTTCTCCTCACCTGGAGATATGTTTCCATTGATTTTTAGAGAATGTGGAAGAGAAAGGGAAAGACAGAGAGAAACATCAAAGTGAGAGGAACACTTTGATTGGTTGCCACCTGCATGAGCCCTGACCTGGGCCCGGGCCCTGGAGGAACCTGCAACCTAGGTACATGCCCTTGGTCAGAACTGAACCCAGACCCTGCCATCGGCAGGCCAAGGCATTATCCACTGAGCCAAACCGACTAGGGCAGGATATGACATTTCTTAACCCTCCAGCAGCAGACCTTCCTTTTTTTCTCCAGGAGTGTGGTGAAAAACCCTAGATCACCTTTTTGGACTCTCATTACGCAAGTTACTAAGAATATTACCAGTGGCATACAGGGAGCTTAGCCAATCAGCAGTCAGAAAAGGTGTTTCCTCTGTAGTTCACACCAATTGCCGGTATGGCCCCTGGCCGGGCCTAACGCCTCTGGCGAGTCATTAGCCCTGGGCCGGGGCACCCCCAGCTCCCCACCACCAATTGCTGGCTGGCTCCGCCCCGGTTCCCCACCACAACTGCCATCAAGGATCCCTGGCTGGCTCGCCTGGCCCAAGCCTAAAGCCTCTGGTGGAGGCTTTAGGCCAGGGCTGGGGCACCCCCAACTCCCCGCCACCGATTGCTGGCTGGCTCCTCCCCGGCCGAGGCCTAAAGCCTCTGGCCGAGGCGTTAGGCCTGGGCCGGGGCACCCCCAGCTCCCTACAGCCAATCGCTGGCTGGCTCCGCCCAGGCCCCAGCCTAAAGCCTCAGTCTGAGACTTGAGGTTGACATATGCAAATTAGCCACCATCTTGGCTGTCGATTAATTTGAATATCTCGCTGATTAGCCAATGGGAAGGGTAGCGGTCGTACGGCTAATTACCATGTTTCTCTTTTATTAGATAGGATTATGTCTGTTAACTAGAGGCCCAGCGGCCTGTGGGGATTGGCCCACTGTGGGAGTACTGCTCATTGCAGTCAGCCAAGAGGCTGTGGACCAGCCCTCTGAGCGGCTGTTCCCACTGCAGGAGCAGCCGCTCATCCCAGTCAGCTGAGCGGCACTCCCACTGTGGGAACACACTGACCACCAGGGGGCAGCTCCTGCATTGAGTGTCTGCCCCCTGGTAGTCAGTGCACATCATGGAGACTGGTCAAGTGGTCATTCTGGTCATTCTGCCATTTGGTCGCTGGGCTTTTATAGATATACACTAGTGGCTTGGTGAACGAAATTCGTGCATGGGGGGGCTGTCCCTCAGCCCAGCCTGCACCCTCTCCAATCTGGGACCCCTCGGAGGATGTCCTACTGCTGGTTTACAGGGATGGGGTCTAAACCAGCAGTCGGACATCCCTTTCAGAATCCAGGACTGCTGGCTCCTAACCACTCAACTGCCTGCCTGCCTGCCTGATTGCCCCTAACTACTCTGCCTGCCATCCTGCTCACCCCCAACTGCCCCCCGCTGCCGGCCTGCTTGCCCCCAAATGCCCCCCCAACCTTGTCACCGCAACTGCCCCCTGTGCCAGTGTGATTGCCCCCAACTGACCCTCCTTGCCGGCCTTCTTGCCCCCAACTGCCCCCCTCTGCTGGCCTTCTCGCCCCCACCGTCTCTCCCCATTGGCCTGTTCGCCCCCAACTGCCCCCCTGCTGGCCTGCTCACTCCAAATTGCCCCCCCTACTGTCCTGATCACCTCCAACTGATCCCCACTGATGGCCTGCTCACACCCAACTGGCCCCCCTGCTGGTCTGTTTACCCCCAACAGCCCCACACCCCATCAGCCTGATCACCCACAACTGCAGTCCCATCCTGGCCTGATCACCCATAACTGCCCTCCCCTCTTGGCCTCTAACCACCTCTACCTCGGCCCTGCCACCATGGCTTTGTCCAGAAGAACGTCTGGAAGGTCTCCTGGAAGGTCTCCCAGTCTAATTAGCATATTACCCTTTTATTAGTATAGACTCGTGGCCTGGTGCACAAAATTCATGCATTGGGGGGTCTCTCAGCCCAGCCTGCACCCTGTACAATTGGGGGCCCCTTGGGGGATGTCTGAGTGCCGGCAATCTGGGACCTCCGGCTCCTAATTGTTCACCTGCCTGATTGCGACTAACTACCTCTGCCTACCTGTCTGATCACCCTTACCTGCCTCTGCCTGCTTGCCCCTAACTGTCCTCCCCTGCTGGCCTGATCACCCCCAACTGCCATCCCCTGCAGGCCTGATCTTACCCCCAATGGTCCTCCCCTGCCAGCCTGATCTTGCCCCCAACTTCCCCCTCTGCCTTGGCCCCCACCACCATGGGTTTGTCTGGAAGGAAGTTGGACATCCAGAATATGGCCAGTCAACCCTGTCTAATGAGCATGTTACCCTTTTATTAGTATAGATAGATTATATAGGATAGGATTGCTTAAATGGGGGGGGGAGCCTTTTTCAGCAGGAGGAGATACTCTTGGCAGACAAAAATACATAATCCATATATCCAGACTGATAGCCAGCCATATGCACTATATTGCCAAATCGGTCATTAAAAAACTGAATCACTTTCTTACACCTTACACCAAACAGCTGTTGCCCTGAAAACCCCTCCTCAGCTCCAACCTTAGGTTATGCCTTTGTAGTTCACCCAGATTAGGTTCTGATTGGTCAGTTTCTGTGCTAGTCAGCATCTCCAGGCCTATTTCTGGGCCTGATCATAGAGGCGGGGCTGATCAGCAGCCCCTGTGGAGGCCTGGAGAGAAACAGAGGCGTGGCTGCTGGTGAAGCCTGGAGAGAAAGAGAGAGGCAAGAGCTGATCAACAGCTGCCACAGAGGCTGCAGATCAAACCCTGCCTCTCTCTTCGGGCCTCTCTCTGGGCCTGATCTGCAGCCCCCTTGGCAGTAAGTGTTGGGTCGCCATGGTGGCTACTGCCCTGATTGCCCCTCAGGAGCAGGGGGAGGTGGAGAAGCCCCAAGGGGCGATCAGGGCTGGCAGCCCCCACTCACACCTGCTGCTGCTGCCAGAGCCACTGCTCACACCCACTGTCAGTGCCTGGTGCTGGTCCTGATCACTCGATGCCATCAGTGGGTGTGAGTGGCAGCTGCCAGCCCTGTTTGCCCCTGAGGGCTTCTCCACCTCCCCCTGCTCTTGAAAGGCGATTGGGGCAGCAGCCACCACTCGCACCCACTGATGGTGCTGGCCCCACTCGTACCCCCTGCTTGTGCCGGTCCCAATCACTCTGCACCATCAGTGGGTGCAAGCTGAGCCAGTGCCATCAATGCATGGGAACAGCCGTGGTGGGAGCAGGGCTGCCAGCAGACAGGGGACTGGGGGCCACAGTGGGAGTGGCTGGGTGGGGGAACAGAGGATGGGCCAAGACCTGCGCCTGTGCCCACCACAGCTTCATGGCTCACAGTTCCTTTCAAGGTTCATGAATTCGTGCACTGGGCCCCTAGTATGTATATAGTGGTGTCTCCTAGTTGTTTTCATTTGCATGTTTATTGGCCATCTGTATATCTTTTTTGTTGAGGTGTGTGCTCAGAAATTTTGCCCTTTTATTTTTATTTTTATTTATTTTTTTGTTAATCCTCACCCAAGGATATTTTTTCCATTTATTTTTAGAGAGAGTGGAAGGGAGGGGGAAGAGACACACAGAGAGAGACATCAATGTGAGAGAGACATATTGATTGGTTGTCCCTACACGTGCCCTGACCTGGATCAGGATCTAGCCTGCAACAGGAGTAAGTGCCCTTGACCAGAATCAAACACACCACCTTTCAGTCCACAGGCCAACACTCTAACTAGTGAGCTAAATAGGCTAGAGCTAGAAATTTTTCCCTTTTAAGAATCAGTTGGTTTGTTTTCTTTATTGTTGAGTTACTTTAAATGTTTTAGGCACAAGTTCTTTATCAGATATGTGACTTGTATATATTTTCTCTTAGTCTTGCTTTGTCTTTTTATTTTCTTGACAATGTCTTTTACAAAACAACTTTTTAAATAAAGCCTCTGCTTTTAACCAGCTTTATAATGTCTCTTTATTTTAAATGTCACTATTGAATTTGAGTGCTCCATTTCTAACCCACTCATGACCATAGATGGTGCCAATAACAGCAATGGAAAAATGCCTTTGGCCAAACTGCTTGGCAAAACTCCCATTTCTCTAAATAATGTCCAGGGGCCCTAACCGGTTTGGCTCAGTTGATGGAGCGTCGGCCTGCAGACTAAAGGGTCCCAGGTTCGATTCCGGTCAAGGGCATGTACCTTGGTTATGGGCACATCCCCAGTAGGGAGTGTGCAGGAGGCAGCTGATCAATGTTTCTCTCTCATTGATGTTTCTAACTATCTCTCTCCCTTCTTCTCTGTAAAAAAATCAATAAAATATATTTTAAAAAATAATAATAAATAAATAATATCCAGGGACTATATCCCACTGGCCTCCTTATGGTTCCTAAAACATACCTAGAAAGCTTCTATCTCAAGGACTTTCAATTTACTATTCTCTCTGCCTGGGATGTTCTTGTACAGATGTGCTCATGGCTCATTTTCTTAATTCCTGTAACTGTTTTCTCAAATATGACCTTCTCAATGAGGCCTGCTTTCCAGAACTCTGAAGACCATTGTTGCCGTAGCAGCCAGTCAGGAACCATTTCAAGGTATTTTCAGCACTCTTTCTGGTGCACCCAGGAGTGATAAAACCCAGGACTAATGGACAAATGGTGAGTGAGCCTCTGGCTTGCTCTCCCATCTCAGGAGGCAATATTAGAAGGCTGCCTCCCAGTTAGCTATTTCTCAGTTGTGTCCAGATATTAACTGCAGTGATTAAAAAGTAGTGCTGATTTTCTCATTGATGCTCTTCAATAAAGTAGGTAAGCTAAGTTGTAAGCATTTGCATTTTTGCTATGAATTCCATTTAGTGATTTTCATTTTGAATGGGGAACCATGAGGCCAAAGAATATTTTTATTTTCTAAAATAATTTCCCATGAACAAAAGTTTGCTCACCACTGGAGGTAGGTATGTGCTGTCTAGTCCAAGACATAGTTGATCAGGGTCAACGGTCACAGTTGGAAATGTGATTGGGTCTCTCATGCACATAACAAGGAAAGCAAATAAAAATCCAGATGCAAGTCATAGCTCCCTACCCCTACCACACAAGAATTTTCCCAGGCCCACCCACTCACTTACTTCTCATCCCATGGCCTCTGACCCTCCTCTCCCAAGCTCCCTTCTCCCCTTTATCCACAGTAGCATCTAAACCTTTCTCTTCTGTTGACATGTTTATTCCCTTCTTTGGTGTTCTTACCTTAGCCCTTCCCATCTCCCTGAGGATGCACCTCTCCTTGATTTCCCTAACCCCAGATGTTCTGGGAAAGACACCCTCCCCCCACAAACTTCAACCTTTCAGAGGCCCCTGAAGCCAGACCAGGTTAGGCTTTCTCCTTCCTACCAGGACACATGCACATTATAAATGAGGGTTTCTTATCCACAGCAATAAAGCATTTGGCTTATGGATATGTAACAAGATTGGAGCTGAGTGGAAACAATGAGGAGAGATTTCATTGCAAATAGATCAGAACAGCTTGCTTTAGCAAGGATTTGGAATTTTGTTTCCCTGACCCTCAGAATCCTTACAGCTATCCAACAGTTTCCACGTTAGTGCACACTTTTTCTTTCATGAGAGACAGTTATACCTTTAGTGAAGACTAGCATAATGCTAACTATTGTAATCCCTAAAATCGACTGTGAAAAGGCAAGAGACAATTGCAATATGTTGCCTGGAAAGCTAGCATTCTACTTGCTCTGAGAATAAATGATGTAACTTGTCAGGCTCTTCAGATCAATGATGGGATTTTCAAATGGTTAAGGTCATGAGAGTCTTAATTGTTTTGACAATGTCATCTGGAAGATGATAAAAGGTGAAAAACATAAAGGATCATAATTAAAGTTATAAGAAGTTTGCAGCTGTAAGCTCACATCATGGGTTGCCTGAGCTTGATGGCTTCCTGTGATTTCTTTACATTGAAAATAAACACAACCCTGCAATTGATAACATGTCATAATAATCACTAATAAAGGAATAAGGCAAAACAAAACCCTATTTCTGAAAGACATGTCTAAATTATAACAAATGAGACAAATATATTTAGAGAAATATAAAAGGAAATTCAAGGCCAACAACAGGAATTATCTTGTTTGCTGAGTGACAAACACCTGAGTGTTGCAAATCATGATTCCTAAAGTTTTACATTTTCAAAGATTAGTGGCTTTAGGAGATATAAAATTAGCTTCCTTAATGAAAACTGTGCAGTCAGAAAACATCCTAGATTTTGGATGCAGCTTCTTCAAACTGTCTTAAAGAAATCCACAGTTTATGGGAAAGCCTTTGGGAAGATCACAGCCCTGTCTGTGATGCAGCAATATAGCTGCTGCCACAGAGCCAATGTTTCAGACTATTTATGTTGAGCATGCTAGGTGGCCCAGTCTCCCTTAGCATCTCTCATGAGAGTGCTATCACCACGGTGAGCACTTTCAGGTATGGGGTGAAGGATTGATTTAAAAAAAAAAAAAAAGCCAAAGAAAGATTTACTATTGGAGAGGTCAAAGTCAAGCTACTCAAGCAACCAATTGAAAGTTCCCAAATCAATGATTTAGGGAAAGACATAATTGGGAGGTTTGAGGAAAACCATTAGGAGAAGTGTCCTAGGGTTTTTAATGTTTATCCAAAGATGATAGTGTTTTGTCTTTAAGCTGCTCTCTGAATTGCACACTCCCAGAAAGAATCAACTGCTCGCTGTATCTAACTTGGAAGAATAAAGGACTCTGTTTGACAAAGCTTATCTTAAAACCCGTGGCTTATAGGCCTGGGTATATGTTAACCAGACTCTCCAGCAAAGGGTTGGAGGATCACTGTGAATGGATAAAAAAACTATTCCCTAAATTATATTTTAGTTCTTTCACCTCATAATCCAGGCTTTACCATGTTTAGAAATATAAAATGATGTGTTAGACCATTAAGCCAAAATAAAAGCTGGATGTGCTGGGGCAGTGGAGAAGCAAGTACTGACAGCCACCAAACAAATGAACACATGGGTGGCCAAAGCATAAGGTAAAAAAGAGTAGCAAAGAACTGCCCATTTCCCATCTTCCGGAGATAGCTGTTCTTGGGAATTGGCAATGTAAGTTTTCAAATACGAAAAAAAGCAAACAACTGCAGAAGATGGTGTTGAATAGTTTACAAATAATTTTCTCCCCCATTATTTCACCTGATCCTCACAACCATCTATTCATCTGATTTATATATTCATTCATTCATTCATTCATTCATTCATCTATTCATTTTCAGCAAATATTTATTGAGCACCTACTATGTTCAGGCACTATTCTAGATGCTAGAAAGACCCTGGGGAATAATTCAGAAAAGGCTTCTGTTCTCAGAGAGCTTGTGGTCAGGGAAGAATCCAGCAATAAATATGAAAAACACAAATAAAAAATAAAATATGTACAAAGGACAATAAGTGCTGTGAATAAAAGTAAAATGGAACACTGGGCAGGTATTCCTTTTGACAGAGTAGACAAGGAAGGAAGTTTCATTTGAATGGAAACCTGAAGGATGTTTAGAAGGAGGCAGTCATGCAAAGATTGGAGGTGGGTGGGCATGGGGACAAGAGTGTCCTAGCCAACGGAAACAGTCAAGCAAATGACTTGATGCAGGAAAGTGTCCCCTTTGTTCTTGCAGTTGGAAGAACATTGCCAGGGTAACTAGAACTTAGTGAGCCTGATGAAAGAGTGCAGGAGACAGAGAGACAGGGAGGGAATGATTGTTGAAAGCCTTAAAACCAATAGAAAGGAGTGTGGAGTGTGGATTGTATTCTAAGTGCAATAGCAAGCCACTGGCAGGTTGTAAACCTATTAGTATTTTAGATTACTTTGGCAAATAGATTTCAGGGATAACAGGTAGGGTGAGTCCTGGTGAGAGATAGTAAGGGACTGGCTAGTGTGTTGCTGGAGGAACAGGAGAGATGTAAGTAAAGATGGAATATGCTTTGGACTTGGAACTTGCCAATGGACTGAATGTAGGTGGAGGTAAAAAGAGAGGCGTCAAGGATAACTCCTGGGTTAGGGGACTGAATAACTAAATTGACAGTGGTGCTGTTTTCTGAGATGGAGAACACCGAGGGAAGAACAAATTTGGAGTGAGATGGAACTATCTAGGAATATCATGAGAAAGTGTTATATCTTTGTTTTACAGATAAGGAAAACATCATGCAGCCAGAATTCTAATCCTGAAATATATGGATCCCCAGGCTGTGGACTGTTCAGGGTTTAAGAACCAAGCATCTCTGCAGAGGCTCCCTCTTGCTCCATATTTTTAAAACTTTTGAGGTTCCAATCCCCTTGTGAAGAACTTAGGCTTGGAATTCCCTACAATTTTCCTTCCCCTAGACCCCAAAATTAGGAAGGCTAGGAACAAGACTGAAAGATATAGGACAGGCCTCAGGTGCTAAGAAGGGATCAAGAGCTACATGTCCTTGTCTAGACATTTGCCCCCAACTTCTCCTGCTAAGGTGAAAATCTCCACTGATATCTCTTGCTCCACCTTTTCCTCTTTTCATTGCCAATCTGGAACAACATAAGTCAATCCAAAACCTGGCTTCAGGATGAAATAAAGATTACTAGCTAACTATTTTCACTGCCTAACACAACGTTGGACAATATAAACTTTCATATAGTAGTTATCAATGCAGAGACAGAGATTGAAAAGCTTCCTCACCCTCAGGTGAGAACCATTTTCAAATATAGTGGAGGATCAAAACTGGCTTAGCATGAGTTCACTTCATGTTGAAATTGGTTATGATAGCGTCCATGACACAGTCCAAATGATTTTGTTGTCCTGGAATGTCAAGGCAGTGATCAAATCAACTGCTGCTTGGAATAAGCACACCATTGACTAGGCTGGGGAAGTCTGTCATATAGAGATTTCCACTGGAATAGGAGCTTTATTCTTGGAATTAGAGTGTGAAAACTGTACTTTGAATTACCAACAGTGATGACAGGCAAAAATCTTTCTGGGGGGAAAAGAACATTGTTTCTGAGTTATCTTTGGAAGCAAAGGACAAATGGGTTTTCTTGATTTATTCTTTTTTAAAAAATATATATATTTTATTTATTTTTTACAGAGGAGAAGGGAGAGGGATAGAGAGTTAGAATCATCGATGAGAGAGAAACATCGATTCAGCTGCCTTCTACACATCCCCCTACTGGGGATATGCCCGCAACCAAGGTACATGACCTTGACTGGAATCGAACCTGGGACCCTTTGGTCCAAAGGCTGACGCTCCAGCCACCGAGCCAAACTGGTCAGGGCTTGAATTATTCTTATAGGCAAGCGGATAAGTCCCTGAAGCCAGCCTGACAAGGATGGAAGAGAGAAGGTATTCTGTGCTGGGCTTTTCTCTAATCCAGCCTGCCTCTCTGACCCAGTTGAAGTTTTTGCCTCTCCAGGGGGCAGCTCCAAGTAGGAAAGGTCAGAAGGTTAGAAAACGATGTGAAGAGAGGGACTGTGGTCAGCTTTGGGGAAAAAACAAAACACAAAAAGGAAAAGGTCGCTGTCCACTCTAGATAGCACTACCATTTGGAAATATTTCTGCTCCCAGAGAGTTCAGGGATAAATAGGGTTAAAACATCACACATTGCTTGGGAGCTCTGGAAGTTACAGATCCTGTAATTACCCAAAGACACTCCATTCTGATGCTGTGGTACCCAGCTTTGTACCTGAAGCCAACCCTTCCTAGCATCAAATAAATTAATCATATGCCTCTTTTCTAAAATTTATTTATTTTGTTTCCCTTCCCTTCATATCCATCAGCCATTGTCCCCACGACTACTTTCCAGCACCAGCACACTAGCCAGGTCCTTATCATCTCTCACCAGAATACTCACCAGTCGTGCCCTAACTGTTCTCCTTGTACCCACTACTGTCCCCTTTCTTAGTTCAGGCTGTTTTAATCAAGTACTGCAGACTGGGTATCTTCTAAACAACAGACATATATTTCTCACAGTTCTGGAGGCTGAGAGTTCAAGATCAGGGTGCCAGCATGGCTAGATCCTGACGAGGACATCTTCTGGATTGCAGACTGCCAACCTTATGTCATATCTTTACATGGTGGAAAATAACAACACAGCTCTCTATCCTCTTCTTTCAAGGGCACTATTCCCATTCAAAAGGGTTCCAACTACATGACCTAATTTTCTCTCAAAGGCCCCACCCCCAAATACCATCACATTGTGGATTAGGTTTCAACATATGAATTTTGAGGGGACACAGATATTCATTCCATTTCATCCCTTATTCAATCTATTCCTCAATTTGACCCTTTACCATATTAATCATCTAAAAACACCTTACTATCTAAGCAAAACCATGCCTAGGATATACCAAGAGCATGGACCCAAGTTTCAAAGGGAGCACCAGGACAGCATGTCTCCCTCATATCCTTTGCCCAGCATCACCTGCACAGATTTTCCCACAAGAAATAAATCAAATATCCTACTGACCTCTGAGCAGTGCCCATGCCCATTAAATGCCTCTCACCACACCACAACCATCATCACCCACAGTACACGTCATCGAATTTATTCTCCTCAGGTATTATCATGCTCTGCCTCTAGAACATCCACTTCAATACTCCCCCATTGCCTCTTCTAGATACCTTCAGTTATCCCTGTTCCAATCCATCCACCATTTTTAAAAGCCCCCTCAAACTCACATGAAGGATTGCTACACACTTCTCATTTAACATGAATGTAAATTCACACACGAATCTCTGCAGCCAGTTTAAGCATAATTGTCTTAAATTGGAGCCATCAGCAGTCTTCTCACAATCATACTTCATGATGGTGGAATGTGGGGCATTATCTTTGCTAAAAAACCCAAAACACCAATCAGAAAGAATATATGCACTCCAATATTCATAACAGCACAATTTACAGTAGCTAAGATTTGGAAACAGCCCTAGTGCCCATCAGCTGATGAGTGGATAAAAAATGCTGTGGTACATTTATACAATGGCCTAGTACACAGCTGTAAAACATAAGGAACTCGTGCCATTTGTAATACCTTGGATGGACCTGGAGAGTATTATGCTAAGTGAAACAAGCCAGTCAGAGAAAGACAAATAATGCATAATATTACTTATATGTGGTATCTAATGAACAAAATAAACTGATGAACAAAATAGATCCAGAGACATAAAAGCATGAAACATACTGGTGAATCTCAGAGGGAATTCGGGGTGGGTGGGTAGGAAGAGAGCAACCAAAGAACTTGTGTGCATATATGCATATCCCATGGACACAGAAAATAGTGGTGAAGGCTTGGGAGGGTCAGGTGCAAGGTGGAGGTGGTCAATGGGAAAAAACAAAAACAAAGCGACATCTGTAATGCTTTCAACAATAAACATAAATAAAAAAAATAGTTGGGAGAGAAAATGGCGGAGGTTTAGACAGACGTGTCGGTGCCTTGTCCCGGAGCAGATAAGGGCGGGCAGCTGAAACGGGTAGCATACAGCCCGAATAAGCAGAGGAGATTCAGCTGAGACAGTCTGCAGCCAGGAAAGACAGAGAAATCCTAGATAAAGGGAACGGTTAGAGGCTGAGGCTGAAACCTCTCCAGGTGCGCCGGCACAGCTGCGGAGACCTTGCCATCTTGGGTGACTGTCGCCGGCATCCAGAGACCAGCTACTAACCCGGCAACAACGGCTCTCAAGCAGCGCGACTACGTGAACTCAGAGGAACTCGGCTTCTCCCCACAGAAAGGTTAGACTTTCCCCAAAGGTGCAGTTTGCAGTTTAGGTTGGAGAGTGGAAAGCGCGCAGGGGGGTGGGGGCTCTGCGCCCCACAAAGACCGCGGCCGTTGGAGCCAGCGTGACCCACGAGTGTGGAAGGGCACCCCCAGGGCTGCTGGCAGAAGGGAATGCTATAAATAAGCCCACAGTTGGACGGGACACAAACGGGCAGCCTCAGATTACGCCAGTTTGCCGGCTACTCGGTGCCAGGAGCCAGAGCGCGCGCAGAGACTTCGCGCAGATTTGGAAGGTGAAGCGTTGCGAGTTCGCACAACTTCCCAGGCTCTTAAATCTGTGCGTTTGATTGTTGAACCCAGTGCAAGGGACTACCCAGTTGGGGTCTGTCACAGAGCTTGTAAGGGAAGGCTGTTTTGGGGGAGCCTGGGAAACAGAGCGGGGAGTGACTACTGGAAAACCAGCTCTGGGCGAAGGACATTCCCAAACCAGCTTCCGGTACAATAGAGAACACCTGGTCAGAGAGGTCCTATACCCTCGGAGGTCAATCCCGACGCACTGCCACCCAGAGGCAGAGCCATGAACTGACTCTTCTGTAAATACAGATAAGGGCTGTCTGGGAAACCAATGTAGCCTGCCTTAAAATCAGGACTGTGGCTTACAACACAGAGGAACAGTGTATCAGAGGAAAATTCAACATTCTCCTGAATACCTGGTGTGCCAAAAAGAGGAACAGAAGATCTGAAGCACCTTCATTACAGCCCATTTTTTTTTAATTATTTTTTTTTAATTATTGTTTCACCTTTTAACTAAGAAACCATTTATTTTCTTTTTTCATCACCTGATATTACCCTTTTAATTACTACATTTTTATTTTTAACCAGTATTATTACTGCTGCCATTTTACCATTTTTTTTTAAAGTGTCATTTTATTTTCTCTTTATTTTATTTTGGGACTAAGGTTCTCCATTCTATTTTCATCATTCCTTTAGCATCATTTTCCTCTACCTCAATTGTGCTGCTGTGCTAAAACTCTCTTCCCCACTTTTCCCCTTTTGCTGTCCTGTTTCTCTTACCCTATTCCTGCTTTAGATTTTTCCTATTCTTCATACGCCCTGTCTAAATTTCACCCTACTTATATATCCCTTTTCCAATCACCTGCTCTAAATCCTTATCCACCTCTCCCTTATCTTTCTTCACTATCCAAATTTTTTATTCTCTCCTTTTCTCTATTGTTCTGTTGTTGCTTGCTCAATTGTTGAGTATATTGTGTTTTTTTTTTCTTTTCTTTTCTTTAAGGATTGTATGTGAGGTTGTTCTGCTTTTTCTTTTTCTTTTTCTGTCTCCCATTCCCCCTCCCCACCCCACTCCCGGCCAGTTATTTTTGTGCTTCTGCTTTCCCTTGCCTCACTTGATATTATTGGCTGTTTGTAGTTTGTATTCACTCCAGAGATCCGTTGCTGGAATTTGTTGGGATTAGTGGCGGTTCTATCGGAGTTTTCTCCTCATATGAATAGTCTCCTCCCCTCTTCTACTTCATTCTATTTTTCTTTTTTTTTCTCTTTTTTCTGTTTTTCTCTCTATCTTTTTCTCTTCTTTCTTCCTTACCCCCCAACTCTCTTAGCTTGGGTGGCCATCTTTATTTGGGGTTATTAATACCGTAATTCATTTGTGTTCAGTGCCTGGTACGTTGTGCCTTGTTGTGTTGTATTTTGTGCCTTTAAATCAACGCAGCAGATCCAAGCAACAGCGGCCTCCTGATCTCCACACGCTCTGTCTGAGGAACAGCTGCTGTGGGTGAAGCCTCCCTCCACCAGCCAAAAGAGCCACAACAGCTGTGAACAGCACCCATCAGAAGACCCGCTAACAACAGAGGAGCAGCTGCTACCACAACCGCCCAAGGAGCAACCACAGCCCAAGGAACCACTGCCACCTAGGGAGCAGCCACTGAACGACTCAATATCTATATACGTCAGTGAGATCAAACATGGGTAGACAAAGAAATCCCCAAAGGAAAGAAAAGGAGGACTCACCAGAAAAGCAGCTAAGTGATACAGAGGCATACAACATGACAGAAAAAGAATTCAGAATAAGGGTCCTAGAGTGCATACACCGGATGGAGGAAAAAATCGACAACTTATCCAAGAAGCAAGAAGAAACAGATGAAAAAATCGACAACTTAACTAAGACCCAAGAAGAAATGAAGTGCGATATAGCTGCAATAAAGAACACCATTGAAAGTATCAACAGTAGACTAGGAGAAGCGGAAGACCGAATTAGTGAATTAGAAGACAGGGAAGCAAAACACACCCAAACTGTACTTCAGTTGGAGAAAAAAATTAAAAGACAGGAGGAGAGCCTAAGGGAGCTTTGGGACAACATGAAACGAAACAACATACGAATAATAGGGGTGCCAGAACAACAGAAAGAGGAACAAGGATTAGAAAACCTATTGGAAGAAATAATATCAGAAAACTTCCCTGAGGTGGGGAAGAAAAAAGTCACAAAGCCCAGAGAGTCCCAAGCAAGGTGAACCCGAAAAGACCCACACCAAGACACATCATAATTACCATGGCAAATGTTCAGGACAAAGAGAGAATCTTACAGGCTGCAAGAGAGAGACGGAAAGTTACATACAAGGGATCTCCCATTAGATTATCAAATGATTTCTCAACAGAAACACATCAGGCCAGAAAAGAATGGACGGAAATTTACAAAGTGATGCAAAGCAAAGGACTGAATCCAAGAATACTCTATCCAGCAAGGCTATCATTCAAAATTGAAGGGGAAATAAGAAGCTTCACAGACAAAAAAAGGCTAAGGGAGTTTATCACCACCAAGCCAGCAATGCAAGAAATGCTAAAGGGACTGGTGTAAAAAGAAGAAATAAAAATCCCAGAAAGAAAACAGCCACACACACAAAAAAAAGAAATGGCTACAAACAAGTACCTTTCAATAATAACTTTAAATGTAAACGGGCTAAATGCTCCAACCAAAAGATATCGAGTGGCTGAATGGATAAAAAATCATGACCCATACATTTGCTGTCTACAAGAGACCCACCTCATTAGAAAGGACTCACACAGACTGAAAGTGAAGGGATGGAAAAATATCTTTCAGGCTAATGGAAAAGAAAAGAAAGCTGGGGTAGCAATACTTATATCGGACAAAATAGACCTCAAAGTGAAGGCCATAACAAGAGATACGGAAGGCCACTTCATAATACTAAAAGGATCAATACAACAAGAAGATATAACCCTGATAAACATATATGCACCCAATGCAGGAGCACCCAAATACATAAAAAATCTTCTGGAAGATATCAAAGGAGAGATCGACAACAATACAATCATAGTAGGGGACTTTAATACACCACTGTCCTCACTGGATAAGTCCTCTAGACAAACAATCAGCAAAGATACAGCAATACTAAATGACTCACTAGATCAGATGGACTTAATAGACATCTTCAGAACACTTCACCCCAGTGCCACGGAATATACATTCTACTCAAGTGCTCATGACACATATTCAAAAATAGACCATATATTGGGTCACAAGCAAAGTATCCCCAAATTCAAGAAGATTGAAATCATAAAAAGCGTCTTCGCAGACCACGATGGCATAATATTAGAAATAAACTGCAATAAAAACAACCCAAAATACTCAAACACCTGGAAGCTGAATAGCATGCTATTAAATATTGATTGGGTTACCAATGAAATCAAAGAAGAAATTCAAAACATCCTGGAAACTAATGACAATGAAAACACAACAATCCAAAACCTATGGGACACAATGAAAGCAGTCCTGAGAGGGAAGTTTATAGCTCTACAGGCCTATCTCAAAAAACAAGAAAAAATGGTAGTAAATCAGCTAACTCTACAACTCAAAGAATTAGAAAGAGAGCAACAAGAAAACCCCAGAGTGAGCAGAAGGAAGGAGATAATAAAGATTAGAGCAGAAATAAATAACATAGAGACCAAAAAAAATAATACAGAAAATCAATGAAACCAAGAGCTGGTTCTTCGAAAGGATAAACAAGATTGACAAACCTCTAGCCAGACTCACCAAGAAGCAAAGAGAGAGGACCCAAATAAACAAAATCAGAAATGAAAGAGGTGAAATAACAACAGACCCCACAGAAATACAAATGATTGTTAAAAAATACTATGGACAGCTCTACTCCAGCAAACTAGACAACCTGGAGGAAATGGACAAATTCCTAGAAAAATACAACATTCCAAAACTCAATCAGGAAGAATCTAAAAATCTCAACAGGCCAATAACTATGGAAGAAATTGAAGCAGTCATCAAAAAGCTTCCAGCAAACAAAAGCCCAGGACCAGACGGCTTCACAAGGGAGTTTTACCAAACATTCAAGGAAGAACTAAAACCTATCCTCCTCAGACTACTACAAAAAATTCAAGAGGAAGGAACACTTCCAAGCTCATTCTATGAAGCCAGCATCACCCTAATACCAAAACCAGGTAAAGACAACACAATGAAAGAGAATTACAGGCCAATATCCCTCATGAACATAGATGCCAAAATCCTCAACAAAATCTTAGCAAATCGGATCCAGCAGTACATCAGAAAGATCATACACCATGACCAAGTAGGATTTATCCCAGGGATGCAAGGATGGTACAATATCCGCAAATCAATAAACGTGATACATCACATAAACAAATTGAAAGAAAAAAACCACATGGTCATATCAATTGATGCAGAAAAAGCATTTGACAAAATTCAACACCCATTTTTGATAAAAACTCTCAGCAAGGTGGGAGTAGGAGGATCATACCTCAACATAATAAAAGCCATATATGACAGGCCCACAGCCAACATCATTCTCAATGGACAAAAACTTACACCATTTCCCCTAAGAACAGGAACAAGACAGGGATGCCCCCTCTCACCACTCCTGTTCAACATAGTACTGGAAGTGTTAGCCATTGCAATTCGGCAAGAAGAAGAAATAAAAGGCATCCAAATTGGAAAAGAGGAAGTAAAACTGTCCTTATTTGCAGACGACATGATATTATACATACAAAACCCTAGAGACTCCATCAAAAAGCTACTAGACTTAATACATGAATTTGGCAATGTAGCAGGATACAAAATTAACCCCAAGAAATCTGAGGCATTTCTATACACCAATAGTGAACTTTCAGAAAGAGAGATTATAAAAACAATCCCGTTTACCATCGCACCAAAAAAACTAAGCTACCTAGGAATAATCTTAACTAAAGAGGTAAAAGACCTCTACTCAGAAAACTACAGGACGTTGAAAAAAGATATAGAGGAAGACATAAACAGATGGAAGAACATACCGTGTTCATGGATTGGTAGAATCAACATCATTAAAATGTCCATACTACCCAAAGCAATCTATAAATTCAATGCACTTCCCATTAAAATACCAACGGCATACTTCAGAGATCTAGAACGAACTCTCCAAAAATTCATCTGGAATAAAAAAAGACCCCGAATAGCTGCAGCAATCCTGAAAAAGAACAAAGTAGGTGGGATCTCAATACCAGATATCAAGTTGTATTACAAAGCCACTGTTCTCAAAACTGCCTGGTACTGGCACAAGAATAGGCATATAGATCAATGGAATAGAATAGAGAGCCCAGAAATCGGCCCGAACCAATATGCTCAATTAATATTTGACAAAGGAGGCAAGAACATACAATGGAGCCAAGATAGTCTCTTCAATAAATGGTGTTGGGAAAATTGGACAGATATATGCAAGAAAATGAAACTAGACCACCAACTTACACCATACACAAAAATAAACTCAAAATGGATAAAGGACTTAAATGTACGACAGGAAACCATAAAAATTCTAGAAGAATCCAAAGGCAACAAAATCTCAGACATATGCCGAAGCAATTTCTTCACTGATACAGCTCCTAGGGCACTTGAAACTAAAGAGAAAATGAACAAATGGGACTACATCAAAATAAAAAGCTTCTGCACAGCAAAAGAAACCATCAACAAAACAACAAGAAAACCCACTGTGTGGGAAAACATATTTGCCAATGTCATATCTGATAAGGGCCTAATCTCCAAAATCTATAGGGAACTCATACAACTTAACAAAAGGAAGATAAACAATCCAATCAAAAAATGGGCAAAGGACCTAAATAGACACCTTTCAAAAGAGGACATTCAGAAAGCCAAGAGACATGAAAACATGCTCAAAGTCACTAATCATCCGAGAGATGCAAATCAAAACAACAATGAGGTACCATCTCACACCTGTCAGACTGGCTATCATCAACAAATCAACAAACGACAAGTGCTGGAGAGGATGTGGAGAAAAAGGAACACTTGTGCACTGCTGGTGGGAATGCAGACTGGTGCAGCCACTATGGAAGACAGTATGGAGTTTCCTTAAAAAACTGAAAATGGAACTCCCATTTGACCCTGTGATCCCACTTCTAGGAATATATCCCAAGAAACCAGAAACACCAATCAGAAAAGATATATGCACCCCTATGTTCATAGCAGCACAATTCACCATAGCTAAGATCTGGAAACAGCCTAAGTGCCCATCAGTAGATGAATGGATTAGAAAACTGTGGTACATCTACACGATGGAATACTATGCTGCTCTAAAAAGGAAGGAACTCTTACCATTTGCAACGTCATGGATGGAACTGGAGAGCATTATGCTAAGTGAAATAAGCCAGTCAATGAAGGAAAAATACCACATGATCTCACTCATTCATGGATAATAGAGACCATTATAAACTTTTGAACAATAATAGATTCAGAGGCAGAGCTGCCTCAAACAGATTGTCAAACTGCAGTGGGAAGGCCGGGGAGGGTTGGGGGGCAGGAGGGAGGGGGGTAAGAGATCAGCTAAAGGACTTGTATGCATGCGTATAAGCATAACCAATGGACATAAGACACTGGGGGATAGGGGAGGCTGGGGGACTGTCTAGGGCGGGGGGATAAAATGGACACATATGTAATACCCTTTGTAATACTTTAAGCAATAAAAAAATTTTAAAAAAAAATAGTAATCTCAGACGTGAGGTTTTACACTTGGTATTATTTTTTAAATTTCTTTATTGATTAAGGTATTACATATGTGTCCTTATCCTCCTATTGCCCCCACCCCCCACTCATGCCCTCACCCCCCTAGTGTCTGTGTCCATTGGTTAGGCCTATTTGCATGCATACAAGTCCTTTGGTTGATCTCTCCCCCTTTCCCCACCCTTCCCTTCCTTCCCTCTGAGGTTTGATGGTCTGATCAATGCTTCTCTGTCTCTGGATCTGTTTTTGTTCATCAGTTTATGTTGTTCATTATATTCCATAAATGAGTGAGATCATGTGATATTTATCTTTCTCTGACTGGCTTATTTCACTTAGCATAACGCTCTCCAGATCCACCCATGCTGTTGCAAATGGTAAGAATTCCTTCTTTTTTACACTTGTTATTCTTGAGTGTGGTATACCTGATATGCCAACTGCAAGTCCTCTGAAGTCCCACCATGATGTTTTTAAACCACTTCCTTGTAGAATTTCAGGAACCATTTGATACAACTATGAATACTGACTTTTCAATAGAGAGCAAGAAAGAGGGAAAAGGATAAAAAGAAAGAGATCGGGTACATAATCCTCCTTAGAAGGAAATTTGTGATACTTGATTAAATTCTCCTTCTCAGGGTATGTTGAGAACACTCAACAACTCTCTTGGAATCCCATAGCTCCACAGCCAGATTTCATGAATATTGATAAAGAAAAAAAAAAGAATACTGTCTTGCCTGGCCAGTGTGGCCAGTGATTGAGTATTGACCATGAACCAGATGGTCACGGTGCAATTCCTGGTAACAGCATGTGCCTGGGTTGTGGGCTCGATCCCCGTAGGGGGTGTGCAGGAGGCAATCAATGATTCTCTTTAATCATTGATGTTTCTATCCCTCTTTCCCTCTCCCCTCCTCTCTGATATCAATAAAAACATGTCTTTTAAAAAAGTATACTGTCTTCATTTTTGGAGAGGATGAATGGGGGCAGAGATAAAAAGAGAGGGAGGCAGAGAGGGAGGGAGGCAAGTTGGTTTTTTCCAGGCCTTACTTAACTTTTTACCATACTAATTTTCTAAAGGTCAAGCTCTGGAACCATGGCTATTAGAGCTGCCTATTACATTGACTCCAAGAATTAGTTATTCATCCTCCTGAGCACATGGTAAAATATTAGGCACATCTCCTTCCTGAAAGTTGAGTCAAAAAACGATTAATGAAACACTAATCAGTAGTTCCCATTAACAACATTCCTTTTATCTGCCCATTTTTAATTTTATTTTAGCACATAGCCAAGATACAAAATAACTGTACAATCTTGTACAAATGCTGGCATCAGAAGACAGGTGAACAGTGTGGACAAGACTTGTGAAAACCATATTCAAAATGTTTCTTGTATCAAGGCCTTCCTTTCTCTTTCCTGAGCAAGAATCCCAGTTCAGGTCCTTGTTAACTCCACAGCACTGAAGCAATATCTTCCTATCTAGGCAAGGTATTCCTGGTTCTGTACCTACTGCATATACCTGGTATAGTAACCTTCCAAAAGCACAGCTCTGAAGACATTATGCTTCTGCTAAAACCTATTCCCAACATTCCCTATTTCCCACTGACGTTTGTACAAGCTCCTTACTGTGACTTTTAAACCCTCTACGATTAAGCTTCGACTGGCTTACACATCCTTATCTTCACTACTGCCTTACTCTGTCTTCATATCAGCCTGACACATTCCTAGCTGTCCTTTAAGTATGTCCAATGCTTTCTCCCTGCCATGACTTCACTTGTTATATCTTCTGTCAAGTTTAATATACCTATCAATCTCTTCCTGATAAAAACTGATCCATCCTTCAAGGTCTTTCTCAAATGTCTTCACCTCTCTGAAGCTTTTTTCCGAATCCCAACTCAGAACTTGCTCTGACTTTCCATTGTGGCACTATTCATTACTGAGGTTTTTCTCTAACTCTTTCCCAGCTCAGCCCAGTGGTACACTTGTAAATGTTTAACAACTGACTGAAAAAAGTCTTCATTTTATAGAGTTTGCCCATTTTCATGGTGTAAATACTCCCATCATGGTCAATTTCAAGCTATCAATCTGATGTCACTGAATACAGAGTTATGAAGAGGTGCACAGAAGTAAACAATGATATAGTATTTCTACCATAGAGATACAATTGATGTAAATAATTCCAAGAGCATAAAAAATAAAAAATATAGCAAAGCAATTATACATTCATAAATTACCTTTTAAATAAAATTTATTTAGTATAGGTTTACATAATTTTTTTTAACAATGGTTGTGTTTAACAATCAGCTCCCAAACACTAAAAATTTAAATATTAGCTCTTGTGAGTTGCTTCAAACCTATTCCAACACACCACTGCCTCTACTCTCCACCTGACTATGTAAGGTCCTCAAAGGAAGATATTCTGCCTTTAATTATCTCTGTGCACCTAGTTCAATACCCTGCACAAAGCAGGTTCTGGATAACCATACATGTGGAAGCCAACTTCAATATGGACATCTGATCCATATCCTTGAGTAAAGTTATAAAAGGAGCTGTCCAAAAGACCTATAGTGCGGAGGTCCTGTTATTGGCAAAATGGAGAGAAGGGACAGCATTGCTCTGCAGAGACCCACAGTAAATTTAGTGCCAGGAAAACAGAGTGCAGCACGGTTTGGGATGTCTGGTTTTATTGCCTCAGGGAGTCTTTGGGTTATTTTTGTCTCATTTGTTGGAATGCCCCAAGGTCTGAGTCAAGGAATGGGAGAATAATTGATGAGGCCAGATTGTATAAGGAAACTGTCGTGTGCTCTTTCAAGGTACCAGTCACAGCAGAGCAGTAGGGGTGTGTCAAAGACACAGAAGATGGTGGTGTGACACTCTGTTGCTCACATAGAATGGGAAATTGGACTCCAACATTCCCACCTCTCTCTATATTAGTAAAATGAGGCCACAAAATAAAGTAACCTTACCTTTCTTAAAAACATTACCTGAAATTGATGAAGTTAAAGTTACTTTCAAATGGAACAACAGTTTCCTAACCATGTTTATTTTTCTCCTCCTGTAAGGAGAACAAGTTAAACATTCAGGTTGAGATTCAAAGTATTTGAATCCTTACCCAAGTTCTTCTAGGATTCAAATATCTTACAGTTCAGATATGGTGTCTTGTATATTAATTAGATAAACTTACTACTTTCCCCTGTAGAACAATAACAGGATTACTGGAAAGATGTAAATACATTGACCTCCTTATACAAAGTACATTATAAATTATTAAAAACCTCTAGAAATATCTAACATCTAGAGACAGTATAGATTAGGGGTGGGGTCTAGGGTTCTGATTTATAAAAACTTCCCCTGACAATTCAGATGCCCAGACATGTTTGCATACCCCAGGGGTATGAGGCTTTTGGTGGCAAACAGGTCATCTAATCTCACTGCTTAGGGAAAGAACAAGAGTGCTGAAACAAGGGAATGACTGCAAGACCCCAGCTGATACTGAAAACTATGATTTCCCACCAGGGCCTAAGTGAGTGTGGGAGCAAAGAGGCTCGATGATTAGACTGATGCAGAGATTTACAGGAAACATACAACAAAAGAATAAAAGGAAAGAGATGTGCCAATTGTCAAAAAGGATTATTGGAGTTCTGTACAATTTTTGGACAGGAAAGGCAATGAAATCAAGAGGGGGAGTAACTGGACCAGGGGGTCAAGCTGAGATCAAAAAGCAAAAATAGGTCCACATACCCAAGTGGTCCAAAACATACATAAATTTTTTCAGTTACTGAAGCAATTATATGTTTTTAAATTAAAATTAATTAAAAATAAAAGTTTAGTTCCTCAGATACACTAGCTATGAACTGAGACATGCTGTAAGTATAAAATACTTTCTTAATTTGAGGATTTAAAATCTCTAAATACTTTTGAAAACTGATTACAGGATGAAATGATGTTTTGGGTATACTTAATTAAATGTTGTTAATGTTTTTTTTAAAGCAGGAATAGAGAAGCAGGGACATAAGAAAACAGGCTAGATCAGTGGATGTGGCCAGAGAATGAAACACTGGAGTTTCCAATAGATGAGGAACCTCTGGAATGTAAAACTCATTATGACATACGGAGTCAGGAAACTGTGAGACTAGGTGCTGGGTGGGCTGTCTGTATGAAGACTCAAAGCACCCATGATATGTCAGGCTTTAGAATTGAGAGGAAACCATTGATGAAGAGCTGAGAGCACATGACCAGGACACCACGGATGACTGCAGGTGGTTTAGCATGAAGGTAATGGTATCCTCCACAAAAGATGGGTTGGAAGAGGTGTGTGAGGCTGATAATGGCTTCCGAACATATGTCCATAGCCTAATCCCTATAATTCGTAAATGTTGTCTTATTTCTAAAAGGGGATTTTGCAAATGTGAATAAATTAAAGATTTTTATATGAGGAGATTATCCTGGAATATCTGGGCAGGAATATCCAGATATCCTGGAATATCTGCCATCACAAGTGTTTTTATAAGAGAGAGGCAGAAGGAGACAGAGAGACACAGAAAGGAGAAGGTAATATGATAAAAGAGGCAGAAATAGGAGTGATGAGTCCATAAGTCAAGGAATGCTGGCAACTACCAGAAGCTGGAAGAGGCAAGGAATGGATTCTCCCTTAGAGCTTCCAGATGGAGCACAGACTTGCCAACAATTTGACCTCAGCCCTATGAAACTTATTTCCTACTTATGGCCTCCAAAACTACGAGAGAATACATTTCTGTTACTCTAAACCCCTAAATTGGTGGCACTTTGTTAGGACAACCACAGGAAAGTGCCAATGGGAGTTGAGGAAAGAGAAATTTGGAGAATGGGCAGTTTGCACTGGAGCCAGCTTTCAAGTGAGGCAGGTGGAGGAGAACATTCCACAAAGAGGTGATTTCCATAAAGAAAACAAGCTCAGGACAAGGCTTCTAAAGGGCCCAGCAAAAAACACTAGAAAGAAAGTTAGGTATCCATGGGAGTCTAAGTAAGGGAATGAAACACAGCAGAGTTGTGGTAAGAAGAAAGCAGAGAACAGCTGGCTGGACAGGCCTGCAGGTTTGGCACTGGCAGAATTGGCTAAGCCCCAGGGGAAGCAGCTGACTTCAGGTCTCACATGACATACTGACTACTTCTCAGCCTCACTGAAAAGAACCTATTCTAGGCTTATCTCCTAGCTTCTGGTGATGGCTGGCAATCCTTGGCATTCCTTTGTAGATGTATAACTCCAATCTCTGCCTCCCTCTTCACATGGCCTACTTCTCTGTGCCCTTTCCCCTTCTTATAAGAACAAGAGTTGTTAGATGTAAAATCCACCCTAAATCTAGGATAATGTAACCTGAAAAGCCTTAACTAATTACATTTGCAAATACAATTTCCAAATAAGGACACATTCTAAGGTTCTGAGTGAACATAAATTCATTAAATTAATTTTACTGGGGTGACATTGGTTACTAAAATTATATAGGTTTCAAGTTTTCAATCCTATAGTACATCATCTGTATATTGCATTATGTATTATGTACCCAAAGTCACATCTCCTGAAGGGCACTATGTGACAAACAACAAATAGCACCTATATAACATTTACTTTGTGCCAGATGTGCACCCCTATGTTCATAGCAGCACAATTTACAATAGCTAAGATTTGGAAACAGCCTAAGTGCCCATCAGCAGCTGAGAGGATTAAAAAATTGTGGTACATCTACACAATGGAATACTATGCCACTATAAGAAAGAAGGAACTTTTACCATTTGCAACAACATGGATGGAACTGGAGAACATCATGCTAAGGGAAATAAGCCAGTAGGAGAAAGATAAATATCACATGATCTCACTCATATGTGGAATATAATGATCAACATAATTTGATGAACAAAAATAGATCCAGAGACAAATGGGGGGGGAAAGGTTAGAGAATAACCAAAGGACTTATATGAATGCATATTAGCATAACCAATGGACACAGACACTGGGGCGGTACGGGCTTGCCTGGGGGTGGGAATGGCTGCGGGGGGGGAGTCAATTGGGAAAAAAGAAGACATATGTAAAACTTTAAACAATAAAAAATCAATAAAAATATACATGTTTCTAAGCACTTTACTTGTATTAAATAATTTTATCCTCACAACTTTCCTATGAAGTAGATACTATTATGATTATCTCCATTTTCTAGATGAAGAAACTGCGGTATAGTGAGCTTAAGTTGCCTGAGATCAAACAGAGTAAATACCAGCACTAAATTCAAATGTACATAGTCTGGTTCCATAGGTCATATATTATACCACCACAACAATATGCTATGAATGACTACTAAAAAGTAAACTTTATTTCTATTTCTCATGCCTTACATTTCTTAGCAGAAAATCTGACTTAGACAAGACTACTTACACTCACATTTCTGATCAAGCAAAACTTAATCCTTAAAATATCAGTTTATTTGCTGGGGTACAAATGGAAACATGAATTGTGAATGTGCTGATTGTTCTTACCTGTTGCAGATGCCAAATGTGATTATGGGCAAGTCATCCATTATCTCTGTATCTGTCCACCATCAATGACTGTTTATTGATAACTTACTGTGTGCCAGGCAATGGACTAAGTACTGAATATATGGCAAAGCACAAAATAGATGGAATTTCAATGCTAATGAGATAAACTAATCCACCAAACTAACCAAGGAATTACCCAGATATTTATTTTTTTAAATATATTTTATTGATTTTTTACATAGAGGAAGGGAGAGGGATAGAGAGTTAGAAACATCTATGAGAGAGAAACATCGATCAGCTGCCTCCTGCACACTCCCTACTGGGGATGTGCCCTCAACCAAGGTACATGCCCTTCACCGGAATCGAACCTGGGACCCTTGAGTCTGCAGGCTGACACTCTATCCACTGAGCCAAACCAGTTAGGGTGATTTAATAATTTATGAGTCTGCAAAGAACTGGGAAGGAAGATGGTGTATGGGCTTTCTGGTAGTAGATAGAAGGAATGCCTAGCCCCATCTGAAGAGTCATGGAAGAGGTATTTGAAAAGGTAATTTAAACTAAGACTTGAAGGATCTCTGGAAGACAGAAAAAACCTTCCGGCAGAGGAAATCATAGGTCTGAAACTGAGAATTGAAAAAGAACAGAGTGCACTCAAGGATGGAATATTCTGGAGCAGTTGAAGAGGGAGCAAAGGAAGAATAAGAGTGATTGAAATAGGTTGTTCAGGGCAACCAGACAGTATCTCTCTTTCCAAAGGGCACTCTGAGTCTTGATTGCTCTATCTATAAAACCAGAAGTAATGATAGCAACCACAAACAGTTGTTAGGAAGACAATTGGACTAGCATGAGATGAAATGCCTAGCATGGTACCACATACAGAGAAGGTACTAAGCAAATATTACCTGAGTCTGAATCCACTCATAATCTCTCTTCAACTCTCACTTAAGAAAACATAATAGCTTTATAACATCAACTTTCTTCTTCTTGAGAGCTGAGTAAAGCTCACATTCATAACCTAAAGCACTAAGAGCACTGAACATATGATATAAATTGAAATTTTTTCATGTTATCTGACAAGGTTGCAGTAATGAAACAAAGAAATATGCACTCTCCTGAATTTTAAGTTCTTGGCCTTGCCTCATTCACAAGCATAATGTTTTCTAGAGACTGCATAGATAGGACATAAGTCACATTAAAATCATTGATCCCTCTAAACAAGGATTGCATACTCACTGTAATTAGTGTATTAAGGGGAGATTCAATCTAAAGAAAGAAATAGTGAACCTACTCCACGTTTTATTTTCTATGGTAGCATACATAAATTTAAATTATACTATGGGCACTTTTTAGCATAACATGCACTGTGTATTTTTTCATTTCAATAAACCCATTTCCCTGCTTACACATAACACTTGATAATTCAGGGAAATGTATCTTAGTAGCTCTGAACTGCTGCTTCCTCAGCAGTCGATTCATATATTTTTTTTTAATTTTCTGTTTGTTTTGTTTTGTTTTGTTGAGTTAAGTGAAAACTAAAAGCTCCGGAGAATAAAACTAAACATGATTGTCTTTGAGAAAAAGAAATTCCTTCTGTTTCCCTCCTCTTCTCTCAAAATCATATCACATACAATAGAAGCATCAGCCATATTTATCTGTGATAAAGTGACCACAGGAGGAAACCATATGAATAATTTCAATGAAAATTCTAATATGTAGTTACCTTTATACCATATCAGTGAGATATATTTTTATACATCTATTTTATTTTCCTAGAGCAAGGAGAAAGTCTCATTAAAAATACAATCCCTGAAAAGATTTGAGAACCAAGATGGTGGTGTACGTAAATGCCAGTACTCACTGCCTCCCACAACCACATCAAAATTACAACTAAAATACAGAACAACCATGATTCAGAACTGCCTGAAACCTTGCTGAATGGAAGTCCTACAACTAGAGAAGTAAAAGAAGAAAGCACGCTGAGACTGGGAGGAGGGGCAGAGGCATGGAGTGAGCTGATCCAACACCCATGTGTGGCGTGTTTTTAATCAGGAGGGATATCTCCACTTCAGAGGCCTCCCATGAGAAGCAATGGGTCACAGCCCCAAACCAGATCCCTAGCCCAGGGTTCCAGAGCTGGGAAGAGAAATCCCTGTAACTTTGGGCTGTGAAAACCAGAGGGGATTGTGGCCGAGTGACATGGAAGCTCCTGGAAACACAGGTAGTCCTTCTTAAAGTGCATGAACTTACATGCTCCCACTTGCTCTGAGCTACAGCATGGGAGGCAACACTGGGGGAACTAGGGACATAGAGGGAGGAACTGGATTGTCTGGCATCAGGGCAAGAACTCAGTGGTGGTTTACTCCCAGAGAGGGGTGCTTGTGGGAGTCATTGTTCCTGTGCTGGGACCTCCGCACTCATAGGGATGACTGGTAGCCATATCTGAGTTTCTATAAGTGTGGTCCACACTGTTCCTTCCTGGACACACTGCCCTATCCAACTTCTAGCCCCACCAAGGCTGTTTGCAGCAGATTTTCCATATGAATAATCTGTCCTGGCTCAGACTTCAGACCTTCCTAAAATCTCTTTAAAAAGCAGCATCTGGCTTCAAAATGCCTCATACCTATCAATAAGAGTCCCAAGAACCAGCACTAGCACCAGCCTGCCTTGCTTCACAACTTGGCCTCACCTGGGCACTTCCAAACCCAATACAAGTAGCAGCCTTCTGCAGATCACTCTGTAGCTCCTATCAGGTGGCCCCAGGCAGTGGCTGACTTTGTATACCCTGGGAGGCCCCAGAACCAGTGTACCTGGAGGACAGAATCAGACCATACCAGATTACAATTCTACACATACACAAGCAACACACTCAAGGGGCAGTCTCAATGAGCACCAACACCCCACTGAAGCAAGTCCTATTCCATAGAGGTGACTCTTGCACGGCAGTTATCCCTCACAGCCAATTGGCCTGGTGGTCAATTCCTCCCAGTGATGCCAACAGCAATCAAGGCTCAACTACAACATAACTGTGCACACAGCCCACTCAGGGGTGCACCTTGAGTGCCCAGATCAGATGACTGGGGAGGCAGAGCCACTGGGCCCTACAGGACATCTACTACACAAGGCCACTCTACCAATTCCAGGAGACATAGCAGCTCTATCTAATAAATAGAAATAGACACAGGGAAGCAGCCAAAATGTGGAGCCAACGAACTTGTCACAAATGAAATAAAGGAAAAAATATACAGAAAGAGAAATAAATGAAATGAAAGCAAGCAAACTACTGGATACAGAGTTCAAAACAATGGTCATATGGTTGTTCAAGGATCTTAATGAGAGCTTCAAGGAACTAAAAGAGAGCTTCAAAGGACTTAGTGAAACTTCAATGATCTTAGTGAGAATTTCAAAGACATGAAAAAGGACCAATCAGAAATTAAGCATGCATTAACTGAAATAATGAATAATTTACAGGGATTCAACAGTAGAGTAGAGGATTCCAAGAATCAAATCAATGATTTGGAATATGAGGAAGCAAAAAACACTCAGTTAGAGGAACAAAAAGAAAAAAATAATACAAAAATATGAAGGTAGTTAAGGAGCTTCTGAGACAACTTCAAGCATCTACCAGAAGGAGAAGACATAGATAAAGATATTGAAAACCTATTTGAAGAAATAATGACAGAAAACTTCCCCGACCTGGTGAAAGAAATTGACTTACAAGTCCAGGAAGCACAGAGAATCCCAAACAAGATGAATCCAAAGAGGACCACACCAAGACGCATCATAATTAAAATTCCAAGGGCAGGCCTCTCCACCCCCACCCCCACCGGCCACTCCCCAGCCACTAGGGCCCTTAAATCTAAAAAAATAAAAAATAAATAAAATAAAATAAAATGCCAAAGGCAAAAGAAAAAGAGATAACCATAAAAGCAACAAGAGAAAAAAAGTTAGTGACCTACAAGGGAGTGCCCATACGACTGTCAGCTGATTTCTCAACAGAAACTTTGCAGACCAAAAGGGAATGGCAAGAAATATTCAAAGTGATGAAAAACAAGGACCTAAAACCAAGATTACTTACTCAGCAAAAATCTCATTTAGAATTGAAGGTCAAATGAAGAGCTTCACAGACAAGAAAAAGCTAAAGGAGTTCATCACCAAAGCAGTATTACATTAAATTTTGAAGGGTATTCTTTAAGAAGAGCAAGAGGTAGAAGAAGAAAAAAAAAGATAAAAAAATATGAACAATAAAATAGCAATAAATACATATCTAACAACAATTGAATCTAAAAATCAAAATAGCCCTAACCGGTTTGGCTCAGTGGATAGTGTCGGCCTGTGGACTCAAGGGTCCCAGGTTCGATTCCGGTCAGGGGCATGTACCTTGGTTGCAGGCACATCCCCAGTGGGGGGTGTGCAGGAGGCAGCTGATCGATGTTTCTCTCTCATCGATGTTTCTAACTCTCTGTCCCTCTCCCTTCCTCTCTGTAAAAAATCAATAAAATATATATATTTTTAAAAATAAAAACAAACAAAAAAGGAATCTAATGAACAAAATAAACTGATGAATAAAATAGAACCAGAGGCATGGAGACATAGAGCAGACTGACGAATTTCAGAGGGAAGGGGAGAGGGGGGCATGGAGAGATTAACCAAAGATCTTATGTGCACACTAGAGGCCTAGTGCATGAATTCATGCACCAGTGGGGTCCCTCGGCCTGGCCTGAGGGATCAGACTAAAACTGGCTCTCCAACATCCCCCGAGGGGTCCCAGATTGCAAGAGGACCCAGGCCAGGCTGAGGGACCTTGCTGGTGCACAATCAGGGCTGGGAAGGGGCCACGGGAGGGCTCCAGGGTGTCCCAATTGGCCGGACCCCAGCAGCAAGCTAATCTACTGGTCAGAGAATCTGCCCCCGGTGGTCAGTGCATGTCACAGCGAGCAGTTGAGCAGCCTTAGCATATCATTACCAGACTATGCTTTGATTGGTTGAACAGATGACCAGACACTTAGAATATTAGGCTTTTATTATATAGGATATGCATTACCTATGGACACAAACAATAGGGGGTTGAAGGCCTGGTGCAGGGTCAGAACTGGGTTGAGGGAGACAATGTCGGGGGGGTGGGGAAGGGGAGCATCTATAATGCTCTCAACAATAAAGATTTTTTAAAAATGCAAGCTCTGCTGCCAGACAGATCTGGGTTCAGATAATGGCTTTACAACCTACAAGCTGTGTGGCAAAGTGATGCTATGTGATTTCCCAGACTAAGTCATATAAGGGCATGCAAATTCTGCCTATGCATTGGTACATTCACACTGGGAGCTCTGAGCTGCAATGTAACCAGTCTGACTACCCTGAGTCTGCCTCACTAAGGGGAAGCCCATGCCACATGGGGTATCCAGGTAAAAGTCCTGTAGTAACAGTCCTGATATCTGAGTCATTCCCACCCAGTCACAATATATGGAAATAATGGCATTGTGGATTATCTGGACCAGTCCATAATACCAGCTGAAGACTACAATTAGTTGACTACATGGAAGCAAAAGATTCACCTTAATTAATAGCACACAGAATCTGTGAGCCTAATGAAATGGTTGCTATATTTAAGCCACTATATTTGTTATGCAGTAACAATAAGAGAAACAAGAAAACCACATAAGCGCCATCCTACTGGGCCAGCAAGCCTCTAGAAAGACACCTGGATACAAGCCAACAGGAATAGCAGCCATAATGGGCCCATATATAGGACTTACTCTGTGCAGGGTATTGTTCCTAGTGATTTATGTCTATGAACTCAATTATCAGTAATCCTCAAAATAAGTCTGTGAGTTAGGTGCTATTATGCTCACTACTTCACAGATGAGGATATTGAAGCACAGAGATGTTAAGTGACTTGCCCAACTTCCCACAGTAATTAAGTAGTAGATCAGGATTTGGATGCAGGTGGTCTGGTGCCAGAGTCCCTGCCTTTTAGTCACCACAATATACAACCTCACCCATGTCCAGTATGTACAAGAAAGTTACCAATGTGTCTGGACTTCCTAAAAACAGCGGTTTGCTGGGAGGAAAGACTTTACAATGGCCACATAGCTGGTTTCCTGGTCCTTATCACCAAGTCCATCTGGAGCTATGCTCCTGACAGCTCAGTCATGGGCCCTTCAGGGTCATTCTCCAAGCTTAAAGGGTTCCTACTTGAATTCTTGCAATTCATAAAGACAATTTTCCTTTGGAAGACTCCAACCCTGTCCTAGCACTCAGTGACAACTCAAAAATCACAGAACTCATTGTTAATTTTACCTTCAACTAGGCTTTCTCAGAACTGTCCAAGGTGGTGAAAGAGAGGCTATTAATGGTAATATAATAATAACTAATAATGATACTACTAAGGTTGTGGCAGAATGCACGGGAGAACGATCAGACAGCACTCTGAGGAAGGAAAGTTTAACCTTTATTTCGCAGATCTGCTAGTCCAGGGGAATTCTGGATCCAAAGCCTGAACTGAACTCATGGGGAGGCTCTGACCTATATATCTCCTCCTGTGGTGGGCCCCTGAAGGTCCTCGCAGCTCCACCCAAGTCAGTCTTTGAGGGGCCTTGGGGGCATGCTCTGCAGCTCCACCCAAATCAGTCAGAGTCCGGAAGTAAGACTTCAGTTTTAACCAGATACTGAACTAGGCTGCAAGCGTCCCCCCTGCCCCATTTCCCTTTTCACTAATAGTATAATAATAATACAAAAAGGCATGTATTTAAATTAATCACTTTTCAGGTGTTCTGAATCAGCAAACAAATAACAGCTGCCACTTTGGGGAAAGACAGCTAACTTTCAGTATCACCCACTACTTGTTTTTATGTATAAGATGTCTTGAAATCAAGAAGTTATGCATCATATTGTCAGTATAACAATAAGAGCTGACCTTTATTGAACCCCTAGCACTGCACTAAGTACTTTACAGTTGTTATCTTGGAGATCATAGCCACAGCTCTATAAAGACAGTATTATTACTGTGACTTAGAGGAGTTAAACAATTTGCCCAAGATCATGGAGCAGTCAAGGGATGGCAGCTCCAGGATTTACTCCAGTTATTCCAACCCTCAACTAAGTCTCTTAGTCTCTTTTCTATACACTGTCTCTGGGAAAGGTCTGAGATTTGACCACTTGACCAACACAAAATTAGGGCAAATCTAACAGGATTAAACAGCATTACCCATGGTGGTCATAACACTTCACATGGCAGCACAAATGACCTACACCAATTCTCCTGGTTTTGATAAATATTAAACATAGTGGGGTGTGTGTGTGTGTGTGTGTGTGTGTGTGTGTGTGTGTGGTCTTTGGGGATGGGGTAGGAAGGCTGATTATTCTTATGAAATTTAATTATGGTTTAATTATTTTTTTTTCATGAGATAAGCCCAAAGGCCTTTGTTTCAAATAGTATTTCTAATTATTCATGGCTTATGAATGCAATCACAAATAAGGGTGAGAAGGTAAGTTTATTATTTAATAAAGTACATAAAAATGATGACTATTCAAATTTAAAAGGAAAGAGAGTAGTCTTATAATTAAAGCCCTAGTCAGATAGTGGGGTCTCTTTGGCTATATCTATTCTCAGTTGCCAAAACTTTTAAAGAATAAAGTACTTAGCAGAGTCACAACCTAACATTTTTAGAGCATATGGTAAGGTACAATCAGGGATTTCCAGGAGCCGTGCTACTCAGAAGGGATCTTAGAGGTCAGATTAAATCCAAACTCCCTTCTTTTGCAGCAAGCTCTCCTATAACTCAGCTAGAAGACCACTTTGAGTGTTAATGTCCTCCCCACTCTTTGAGGTAACTTGATTCTCTGGTGGACAGTCCAATGGGTCCGAAAACATCAACTTGTGCTGAACCAAACAGCTGCAGTGAAGTTCATCTGCAGTTTTTATCCTTCTATCCTAGTTTTATCCTCTGCAACAATCAGACTCAGTGTACTCCCCTCTGCTCTCAAATAAAAGGTGTCCCAAAATTCATGCAAGAAGTAATTTTGATAGACAACACAGGTTTATAATTAAAATTTGTAAATTGTTTATTGATTCATAAAGTATATAGTATAGGGTTATGTATGGAATAGCATATCGGGTAAATGGCCTCCATGGCTTTGCTGGCACATACGCACTCTTTTGTTATTGCCTGAGTAGCCGCATTTTCAAAGAAGAATGGTCTGATGATGCCTCCAGCCCCAAATCCTCACCAAACAGTGACACGTTGTGGATGCATTTGTTTCTCAACAATCACTCGTGGATTTTCTAAACCCCCAACTGCGACAATTTTGTCAATTAACCAAGCCATCAAGATGAAAATGAGCCTCATCAAAATTCAGCCACATTTATGCAAAATGGTCATGGAAAAATTTCAACAAAAGAGTGTGTATATGCCACCAAAGCCGTGGAGGCCATTTACCCAACATGCTATTCCATACATAACCCTATTCTGAATACTTTATTAATCAATAAAAATTTACAATTTTTAATTATAAACCTGTGTTTTCTATCAAAATTACTTCTTGCATGAATTTTGGGACACCCTATACATGAACACAGGGATTTTAATGCACACAAGTCACACCGTCACTCCTCTTAATCTAGGCTAAACAACTGGGGTTGTCCGCGGTTGTCTCTTATGTGACATTGATAGAACTTTTGCCAAACCTCCATCCATGCACTTCTAGATGCTCTCTACATGGGGTGCTTCTCATACTTAGCTGCATAATAAAAATCACCCTGAGACCTTTTATAAATTATGATGTCTAGGACAGACCCCATACCAATTGGATCCAAATCTCTGGAGGTGGGCCCCAGGCATAATATTTTAAATAGTTCAGGTTATTCAAATGTGCAGTCAAATTTTAGAATCATGGCTTACTCCCTGGCTACGAAAGAATTGTCTACAGACCAGCAACATCAGCATGACTTGGGAGCTTAGTTATGAATGCAGGATCTCAGGCCCCATTCTAGTCTCAAAGAATAAGAACCTGCATTTCCAAGATGAACTGAGATTTCCATGCACATTACAGTGTGAGAAGTCAGACTATAAGACACATTCTATCTCAGTCCTGTTTTCATATTGTTTTCTTAAACATTATACTCACTTATCTCAAATAAGGCAAGGCCTCTTCTGACTCAAGATTTGCCACAAAATGTTGGTCCACTCCCTATCCATTTCAGAGTTGACTAAATCCTCTTTCAAGTTCCAAAATTGGACCCTGGTTATCCAACATTCCTGGATCTAGAAAACTTTATCTAGTGCACTGGTTCCTAAATTAAAGTCCACTAACATATTCTCAGGGTTCCATAAGAATATTTTTAAGTGGGGTGTTTCATTTCAGTCAGTAGATCTAAACATTATTATCAGTGATACACATTTTATAAACCATCTGGTTGAACACCTATAGCTAGGTACTGCCTTGTCATTTCAATTCCCATGTCGGCTTATGTGTTTACAGTCACACTGGTGCCAATTAGAAATATTTTAAGTGGCGCAGGCCCATGAGAAAATAACAGAGACCAGCCTAGGATGCAGAGCCAGATTTAAGTCCAGATCTGTGACTTTGCAGCCTGTGTTTTTTTTTTGTGTGTTTTTTTTTTGTTTTGTTTTTTTTGTTTTTTGCATACTCTTAAAACACAGTGTCACACCAGACACCGTGCTAAAAGAGCTGTACTCTACCAGCCACTTTTCTACCTTCTCTACATTCTCTCCTGAGATCAAGCATGGTCACTAGAATGTTGGTTGCTTTAATCACATTACTTTTGTTCCATTAATGTCATTTTTAGTGAGCTCATAATATCATGAGAAAGAACTGTATGACACCCAGCCTTGTTTTTGACACTCCCATCATAGAGAACCACTGGAGAAACTTAAAAATTCCTCATCCAGTAATTTATGGTTTCCCTTGAAGAAATAGTAGTGTCTCTCATTAGAAACATGTGAATTGTGTAACTCAATTATTCTACAATTGAGATCAGTTGACAAATGCTCCAGGATCCTGGAGTTTTGTAAGAATTATTTATTTTTATATTTTCATGTATTATTATAATCTAAAAGAATAACTTTCATCTGGTGGTCACCTTGTAGCTAAGTACTAAAATATATTTTCAGAATTCAAACTTGCATTTTTGTGCAAGAGCTTTGGTACCAAGTGGAGATCAAATGCCATTATAGAAAACCATGAAAAGACCAAGAATAATTCAAAGAGGGGTAAAGAGTGCTAGCACCTAGATGCCATGTGGCCTTGGTCCTATAGTCACAGCAAGTATATAAGAATCTACAGCATAGCAGACAGACCAACTTACATTGCAAACAGATGTACCTATCAAGTCATTAAATAAATGGTACTTGAAATATGTAAAGATAAATTTATATTTTAACTAGTAGCCTGGTGCACAAAATTCATGCACATTGAATGGGAATTAATTAGAGGAACATAATTTGGACTCACTATCTAATATAAATAATATGTGAGCGTGAGGCAGTCCACGTTTCTGAAATTCAATGACATGAATTTTAGCTATTACTTTGCCAAATAAATGGAATTTACAGATATCATTTAAAAGAGCATTCAGCTTAATATTAAAAACTCTGGCTACCAAGTCAGGTCTGTTTTCAACTTTTTGCCAGCATTGTAAATTGTTTGCAATATCTGCCCATTTGGGGTTGCATGTCATGGTTATGAATAAATCGGGCTTGCCATACTTTGTTACAATTGCCATAGCATCCTGTTATCACTGCTGCATATTTCTTGGACTACTTTCAGAAGATGATGGAAGTATTATTATTTTACCAATCGGCACATTGTCATTTTCAGATCTAGATTTGAGATAATCTATCAAATCACTATATTTTTCAACTCTCAACTTAGATTGGTTTGCTTTGATGAAATTTATCCAATTGGCCTCCATTTTTGAATATGCATCCACGATAAACTGTTGAGTTAATTTCCCTGCATTTAAAATAGGATTAAACGTGTCCCGCACAGAAAGATGAAATCCATAATACTGCATTTGTGTGACTTGTGTCCTTACATTTTGTCTAGTATTATTGTCTATTACACTGTTGTCTCTGAGTCTTAATGCAATATCTGTTCCCCAGCTTTTTTCTCCATGTGGAAAAAGAATAGGATATGTCATTGCATCTAATGTAGGAAACAGGATCTTGATTTGTTTCATTTTAGTGGCACTTGGATTATTGGGATCTGGTTTACAATGAATGAGCAAGTCTCTTTCAAAAGGAGATTCTCCATCTTTGTTTCTGAATATGACAGCAACCTCGGTTACACGGGGAGAAATATATCTACCTGGGTCACCGTTATGATCATATTTAATTGCCATTGTTACTTCTGCGGGAGCAATACCTTTTGCTGCTGCTTCAGATTGGACTTCCTTTTCTACCTCATGTAGCATCTCGTACGATTTTGTTAATTCACTTATTTCATGCATGAGGTTGTTGATATTGATCATGAGTCTTTCTGAGCAGCCCTGGTTTTCTGGCATTGCTAATCTTTTACTTGTAGCTTTGGCTATATCCAAAATATAGAGTTGAACAAAATTCTGAGAAACACCATCCGAAGGATGTAAAGTTCCAGTACGGTGATAAACTTGTCCGTGTATTCTAAAACAGTATGGCCCATATCCTGTGGCAATGCAATATTTGCACCCATGGAAGCAAAAGCAAAAGAACTATTTATGGAACAAATATTTTCCATGAAATTTTTACTGTCAGAATCTTTGTTTGTCATCACTCTTTTTAAATATGCCGGGTAATCTGGAAAATGTATATCATTTGGACAGACTTTCCCTTTGCTACATCGAGTAAATTTCCCATTGGATGGTTTTTCATCAGAGAAATTTAGTGATAGGCAAAATTCACATCAAACAGTCATTCCACCACAACTATGTTTGAGAATTGCATCCTCATGTACTCCATTTTCACTGAGAAGGCAGTTCCTACTAGTATTGGTAGTACTTGTTGATGACTGTTCTCTAGACATATTCTGTTGTTGCCACCACCTTCTTTCAACTTCAAAGGCATGTTGGTCTTTAGACATTTTCTGTCGATAATTCTGGTGTTTTTCAGCATCAGAGCAACGTTTTTCCAGTAGTTGGTGTTCAGATACATTCTATCGCAGGCGCCGCCTTCTTTCAAGATCAGACACATGCTGGTCTGCAGACATTTTCTGTCGATAACGTGGGCATCTTTTGGCTGCAGAGCTACGTTGTTATCAACAGTTGTTCTTTAGACATAGTCCCACCTCTCTACTCTCACGGTCTGAGATGCAGGTGAATGAGAGTCCTGGCTGTCAGGCTGCTGAGAGCTGTCTGACCAAAGGCTGATCCTGGCTGATTCTGTGGGGGTGGGACTTCCTCCTCCCTCATGTTAATTTCCACAGCTGTGATCAAGAAGCTGGGGTGACAGAGGGAGCCGTGCCCTCCAAGCCGCCCTCTCTCTTGCTCTGCTGTATGTCCAGTGGTCTCCTGCTCTGCCAAGTCCTCCAAACCTCCCATTCTCCGCCCACTCCTCTCCTGCTCTGCTCTCCACCTGCGAAGGTCCCGGATGTGGCTAGGCATGCCTGGCCTGCCTCCTGCAGTTGGGGAAGGTCTCGAAAGCCTCGAGAGCCTGCGGGCATGGCTTGGAATGGCAGGCCTCGCCTCCTGGGCCAGCAATGGTCCCAGGAGCCCACAGCCATGGCCGCCGTCACCTCCTGGGGCACTTGATACCTGCATATGCAAATTAACTGCCATCTTTGTTGGGTTAATTTGCATAGTCACTCTGATTGACTGGTGGGCGTGGCTTGAGCATAGCAGAGGGGAAGTTAATTTGCATGTTTCTCTTTTATTATATATGATGTTGTGTTTAGAGATGGTAAATTTACTGTCTTTTCAAATGAACCAAGATTACCTAAAATCTAGTTTTCTGTTAAAAAGGAAAAATAATAAATGATTGAGACCCAAATGATGCTCTGCTATGCTAAAAGGAAAAAAAAAAAAAGACAGAAGGAAGAAAGAAAAGAAAGGAAGGAACTGGAATATAAAACTGCTAAGCTACACTACTACAAAGTTCAACAATAAACACAAAATGTTAGCAAAATCATCTTCCAAATCACAGTTGAGATTATCAGCTCTTGATATAGTTTCTTTCTTAAATTTCTTATAAAAACATTAAACAAAAGGATGTAATATTAGGCGGATGGCTAGTTTATTGCCAAAATCATGGGGGAATTTCAACCAGTTTTAATTGCAAAGTCATTGACACTGGACTGACCAACATATTCCAGCATGTGCTATACAATTGGGTACAGAATTCGCCTGTCTGCTATGTCCCCACTGCTTCAGCTATGCCAGGTTTCCCTGATAAGAAAACTGGGTCATTGTCCCTCTACTCCATGGGGAAATTTTCTAATATAGACAAAATGCTGTTCTCCCCTCAACCCATTTATATTGCTCTTCTTTATTCAGTTAAAGATTGATTCCCAGCAAATACCTGGACAGGAAGTGAGTTTAGTGATAAATACCAGTGGTGTCTTGCATCCCAGGAAGATTAGACGTCACTACTATATTGCTCTAAGTCAGTGTTTTTCAAATTGTGGACTGGAACCCATTATTGCAATGTAAAAATAATTTGATTATCATGTCCTCTTTATAAAAAATAAAATGAGAATAAAAGAGGATATCAGAGTACATCTCATAGTAAAAGTACTCTTATTAAAACTTGTATTGGGGTAATTATGTGTGTATGTGTGCCCTAAATCACAATGTAAAATGTCTTTCATATGAACCCTGCTTCTGTTAATTAACACACTGTCACTTTTTCCAGGTTTGTTTTATCTGAAAATTTGGAGAACGTGTTTTTTATCACTTGAGAGTATGGTAAAATGGCAAATTACAAGGATGGTCTTTGGAACCAGGCCACCATCTTGCTAGCCTTTTAGCCCTGGGCACTTCATTTTGCCTCTCAGTGTTTCTGTTGCCTTATAAGTGAAGTGGTGATAATAATAAAGCTTAATCATAAAAATAGCCCAGCTGGTGTGACTCAGTGGTTGAGTGTTGACCTATGAACCAGGAGATCAGGGTTTGATTCCCGGTCAGGACACATGCCTGGGTTATAGGCTTGACCCCTGGTGTGGGAGATGCAGGAGGCAGCTGATCAATGATTTTCTCTGATTATTGCTGTTACTCTCTCTCTTTTCTCTCTCTCTCTCTCTCTCTCTCTCTCTCTCTCTCTCTCTCTCTCTTCCCCTCTCTCCCCCCCCATATCCCTTTCTCTCTGAAATCAATAAAAACATATTAAAATTATTATAAAATAAAATGAATGGGTACAGGTAAAGCAATTGGAACCAGGCTTGGCTTGCACTAAGTGCTATTTAAGTATTAGCATAATAATTAACTGTAATTATTTTAACCAAATCAAAAGAAAGCACTGTATATAATGGTATAGTCAGGTGCAGAACTCCATGATAGGCCACTTGGAGACCTCCCTCCACTTTTGCACTGATCCATTAATCATCACTTTGGATGTAGTACCTCCACCAGCCAGGAATTCACTTCACTGTACTTACGTCCAGTATCCATTTCCCTATTTTCAACCATAACAACATCAAGCATTACATTCTGCTCAAAATAAACTCCAAGGCCCTCACCATCAGCAAACAACATTATATACCCCTACTGCCATCCTCTGTCATCACTGGCCTCCTCTTCCTTCACTTGCTTCCTGGCTCAACCAGCAATAGTCATGCTGGACTCCTTACTGGTTTTCAAACACTCACCTTTGCCCTTCAAGACTTTTGCACTTGCTGTTCCCTCTATCTCAGTGATGGTGAATCTTTTGAGCTCGGCATGTCAGCATTTTGAAAAACCCTAATTTAACTCTGGTGCTGTGTCACATATAGAAATTTGTTGATATTTGCCACCATAGTAAAACAAAGATTTATATTTTTGATATTTATTTTATATATTTAAATGCCATTTAACAATGAAAAATCAACCAAAAATATGAGTTCGTGTGTCATAGGTTCGCCATCACTGCCTATCTTTACCCAAACAGATACATGTCTTGCTCCTTCCCTTGAGGTATCTGCTCACCTTATTAGAAAGGCCTACCCTGCTCACCCCATGTTATTCCTGCCCCCTCCCAGGCCCTGCTGGCCCCTCCAGCTCCTAGCACTTAACTTCAGCAGACATACTATTTACTTATTTAGTTGTTTTTCTCTTTTCCACTAGAATCTCAGCTGCAACAAATGGGTTTTTGACTCTTTTGTCCACTGCTGTATCCCCAGTGCCTATAAGATTGTCTGGCACACATTAACAGATGTAGTGACTTAATAAATATTTGTTGAATAAATAAAAATCAAATACTGCAGAAAACCAGATGTATTACAACTATAGCATTCTCCTGACTTAGAGTCTTGTAATAGACTTTTAAAACTCTTTTAAAATAGATATTTAAGGCATTAAGTTTAGTTTAGCATGACTTGCTCCCAGTGCACATAGAATTTTATACATAACTAGAGGCCCGATGCACAAAATTCTTGCGGGGGGCGGGCAGTGGTGTCCCTCAGCCCAGCCTGCATGAGTGGGCCTAAACCAGCAGCCAGACATCCCTTTTGCAATCTAGGCTGCTGCATGCACCAGTGACCATACTTTTCATACAGGTGAAAAGCATCTTGCTGTTGTATGGGCAGCTACATTTTTTGGCCCTGATTATAAAAAGTAGTACATAACATGATCCTTCTGAGGCAGTAGTACCATTTTCCCCATCTTATGGGTGGAAAAACTGAAGCAGAGAGAAGTTAAGTAATTGGCTTTGTCACACAGTTTTAAGTGTCAGAATCAGGGCTGACCACAAAATGTGCAAGCCAGAGTCCATGCATGTCATCGCCACATCATCCTGTTTTTTCAGTGTTAGAGCAGCCTTGACAGGTTTTAATTTTTAAATCTAAGAGACTGTTCCCAATATATAGGGTAGGGTCCCTAGGACTGGCTGGCGATCAGGATCATCTGTGGGGTGACTGGTGGGTGGAGTGATCAGGGGGCGCCTGCTGGCACCCACCTTGGCTGGCGGCCTGGCACTCCCTGCTGGTTTGCCCCGCCCTCCAGTCACCTCCACAGGTTTCTCTCCCTCAATGCAGGAAGCGTCTGTCCCCTGGTGGTCAGTGCACGTCATAGCCACCGGTTGTTCTGCTGGACGTTCCACCATTGGGTTGATTTGCATATTAGGGTTTTATTATATAGGATAAAACAACTCTGTCTTTTTGTGCAACAAAGAATGTGAAGCCCTATTAAACACTACTCTGCCACATTTGTAGATTTTACTGCAGCCTTTGTCTCTATCAACCAGAAACCAGATCTGGCCCAATGGCCTAGCCCCATCATTGATAGGTGTCTCTTAGTTTTGCTTCAGCAGGTCCTCAATGGAACCCTGATGAAATAAAGGTAGAAATTTCCAGTTCTTTGAACAAGGGGTAAAGCAAGGGCAAATCTTAGTCCTGCCTCATTCAACCTTAACCTTAATGACATAGTTAATTTTGAAATCACATTATAGGGTATTTCGCTAACACTATACAATTTCTAAATCGTTATAGTGTGCAAATACTAAACTTTATGTCTTAGGCCTGCTTTTATTATTTGGTTTATTTACCATAGCAGCTGTTTCTGGTGACTTTTTGCATACTATTTGTATTTTCCTCCTATTTTCTGTCATTTAAACAAGTACGGTAGTCCCGGGTCCCAGTCTACACTGCCAAGGTAGCAGTAGAGAGTGTTACAATTTGTTCCTTGAGGATGGGATCTAGAATAATACCACATGGGTACTGCCAATGATCCATGTTCATATTTTAACATATAAATCAATAAAATATAAAATAGTCATAAAACATTTTCCTTCTTAATATTTTATAAAATAGTATGGGATACCTTCATTCTGTAATGTCCAAGATAACAATCTAATACCAAATTGTCAAAAGCTGTCTTGGCCAGTATTTTTCCTTCCTTAACTGACCCTAAAACCTCTACCCTTGTATTTTCCAATAGTTTATAACAATTTGTAACCTTTATAATTCCAGAATTTTTTCTTAATTTTTAAGCATTCTGTGTCCTCTTATAATAAGTCCTCTGTGAAATGAGGTGTGGTGTAAATATACATTAAATATTCACTTAGATTATATATATATATATATATATATATATATATATATATATATAGTATGATTCACTTAAAGAATCATCATTTAATATTAATTATGCAAAAAGAAAATTGATGATGGGCAGGGGCTAACTAGCAATATGATGGCCTCTATTTTATAAGTTAATTGATGAGTATTGTGTATTTAAATAGCTAGATATTTATTTTAACTAAGCATGTTCTGGGAAATGACATACTCAAACTTAAAAGGCACAGTCACTAAAGCCATAGGAGCCAGACTGAAATTCTCCTGCACCTAAAGGGGACACTTAATAGATTTTCCTCTAAAACTCTTCCATAGTGTAATTCAGTGACCCAGATTCTATATGAACAGAGGAATGGGGTTGGGATAATAAACTGAATGCAAATCTGGAAATGTTACAAAATAGTCTCCTAAAAACACTTATATTTACCACCAGTACAACCCCTCCAGTACCTTGGAAGCAATAATTCAGTCATTTTGCATTCACATCAGAATATGTATTGGTGGGACCATAATAGAATAACTAAAGAAACTGCCATTTACCCTTGAGAACTATATCTCAAATTATTGAGCCTTCAGCCTCACAATAGGAAGAACAAATTACATAAATAATTTGTGGTATGACAATTCTATTATCTGTGATTTACAGGGTCAAACTAGGCACTAGCTTGTTAATTAGATTCATTTATTGAATCTATAGAATGCATTAAACAGTGACGCAGACACTTGGGTACAAAATGAATACAACATGGGCCCTGTCCTCAAAGAGATCACAACCAGTTGGGGTGCAAAGAAGTGAAGAAACAAAAACTGAAACAATTTTAATTAGTCTACACTATGGTCATTGGTAAAACAAAGGTTGAACAATGTGTTTTGGAAATCCTAGAAGATGAGGATCTTGATACATTAATGCTGGACAGAGAAGAAGGAAATGGCATGTGGGGAAAGGGAGCAGTGGGAAAAACCTCAGAGAGAAATCTGGTCCCAGCCCCATTCCTTTGTTCAGATAGAATTTGGGCCACTTAATTACACTATGGAAGACTTTTAGAGAATAATCAATTAAGTTGCCCCTTTTGGTGCAGGAGAATTTCAGTCTGGCTCCTATGGCTTTAGTGACTGTGGCCTTTAATGTTTTAGTATGTCATTTACCAGAACATGCTTAGTTAAAATAAAGATATTTGGAGGTTGGGAGGCTGTTAAGAGAAGTTTACAAGACTCAAAGATCCTCAACCTACCCCAGAAAGCAGTAGTTCTTAAAAACATGCCTACATACCAACTCCTCCCAGATAATTTGAAACTAATATCTGGAAGTGATCTCAGACATCAGAATAGTTTCAAAGTTCTCCCAGATGATTCTAATGAACAGCGAAAGTTGCAATCTCCTGGGACTTCATTGCATTATCATTAAAGCTGTGATGATGCAATGGAGAAGAAAGGCTAGGAGGGAGGACACAAATTAAAGAAACAATTCTCTTTTTTTTTTTTTAAAAAAAAAAGGGACATTTCTAATGTAGAACTTACAGATTCTGGCTTAATGGATGGGAGAATAAAGAGACAAGTTAGATGAGGGTTGGATGATGGTATCTCTCACTGCCAGTAAAGAGAACTGAGGAAAATAAATGAGTTTGGAGGAAGACAATCACAAAACCAGGTTCAAGCATATGTAAATTAAGTTCCTCATAAGACTTGTAAGGGGATGTCCTTTGGACAACTGGATTTATAGAGATGGAGTTGAGGTGAGAAATGTAAACAAAGAGAATCTATGAATAGCCCTTTGATCAGATACTCTGTTTGCTGGCCTGGCTCTCTTAGAAGTATAATTATTCTAGTTTTGGATTCAGACTGAACACACATTAACTGAATACTTATATGTGCCCAGAACTATTATGATTCCACATATCATTTTCCAGATGATTGTAGAATAATGAGAAGGAATTGCTTGGGAAAACTTACCTTCCAGAGACAAATCTTCACAGAATAGTTCTTAACTTTGTTCATTGAAATCACCTGCAGAAATAAAAACAAACAAACAAAAAGGCTGCTTAGGTCACATGCCAGGCCAATTAAATCAGAATCCCCAAAACAAACTCATAGATAAGGACTACAGATTGGTGGTTACCAGATGGTAGCTGGAGAACAAAATGGGTAAAAGGTCAAATATATGGTAATGAATAAAAACTAGACTTTAGTTGGTGAGCACACTATCAAAATATGTGCATATATTGAATTATACTGTGATACACCTGGAACATATAATGTTATAAACCAGAGTTACCTCATTAAAAAATAGGTTAATTAGAAAAAGAAAGAATCCCAGGTTAGCACCCAGGCAACAATATTTTCTTAAGTTCCCCTGGTGGTTCAGATAAGCCACCAAGATGGAGGACCACTGCTTTAGAGATCACTATTTCCAAAGCATATATATTTCCATGATTAAAGGCAGAACCAGCCAGAAGCTCCTAGGCTGGACCAACACATGGGTGAATCTCATGATGATGCACAAAGTGAACTATTTCTGGAAATATTCCAAAACTTTGGAGTCTAATTTTAACCACCTACTATATTTTGTAGGCACATATCTCAAGTGTCTATTTGTATTGGGTTATTCCATTTCCAAAGCATAAACTATCTTAGACCCTAGTTAAAGTAATAAAGAGTGATGATTCCTTTTATGAAACAACTAGAGGCAAAGTTCATGGATTTGTGCATTGGTGGGGTCCCTCAGTCTGGCCTACACCCTCTCGCAATCCGGGACCCCTTGGGGGATGTCGGATTGCTGGTTTCAGCCCAATCCCCGCAGGCCAGCTTGCAGTCCGACCGGCAGTCTGACATCCCCCGAGGGATGTAGTAGTGCAGGAAGTGGCAGGCGTCCAGGAAGGAGCCCCGACCTAGGCCAGGCACCATGCCAATGGTCCTGTTTATCCTGGCCCCACTGCACCTGCTGCCACCACCGCCACTTGATAATGCTGCCACGTAGGCAGGAGAGGCTCGTGCTGCTTCAGCTGCACTCACCAGCCATGAGCCTGGCATCTGGCGCCTGTCAGGCAGCTAAACGATGCTCCCACTATGGGAGTGCACTGACCACCAGGGGCAAACACCTACATTGAGTTCCTGCCCCCTGGTGGTCAGTGCACATCATAGCGACTGGTCAAACCATCATTTGGTCGTTCAGTCACTTAGGCTTTTACATATATAGATGCTAAAATGTTGCCAGCTCTTACACTCAGAGGTTCACTGTAACTTAGTTCTGTTTTGATATTTATAATTTCTTTTTAAAGTCACATTGCATCTACCCTTTGCTCTATAAGTCTTGCAGTGGCCTTTGGCCAAAAGCAATAAAATTCTGACCTTAAGATATATAATAAGGAATGCTCTGCTGTTCTTTCTCCAGCAACCTAATAAAATCCATAGCATTGTGAGCAAAAGTCTTTATACTCTTCTTATGATGCCAAATCAGTGGCATTTCCCTAGGTTGATTGCAGTTGATTGCAGTGGTTTTTCAAACCTAGAAAAGCAAGCAGTAACAAACAATTTTTCTCACTGTGCCTTTTTTCTTAGAACTGGGCTGTGCGTGAGCCCTCTTAATTTTGCAGAAGATAGGTATCCCTGAGACTCTATTAGCCTTCTTCAAGCTATTCACCCAATTCATAGCTATTAATCCAGTAATGCCGAGTCCCAAGGGCACCTGACACATATTACAACTAATACTAGCTAAGTCCTCTTATAAGAGGGTTAGAGCTGAAATGGCCTTTTGATATAATCAAATCTAACCATGTTCTTATACACAAGTCCAAATGAGATTCAGAGAGATACAAGGCCTGCCCAATGCCATACAGGATTGGAACCAAGCCACCCTAATGTTTCATCCCTTTTCTTTAAATTTGGCTCTAAGTCAGCGGTTCTCAACCTGTAGGTCGCGACCCCTTTGGGGGTTGAATGACCCTTTCACAGGGGTCGCCTAAGACCATCCTGAATATCAGATATTTACATTATGATTCATAACAGTAGCAACATTACAGTTATGAAGTAGCAACGAAAATAATTTTATGGTTGGGTCACAACATGAGGAACGGTATTTAAAGGGCCAGAAGGTGGAGAACCACTGCTCTAGGTGATTACAGACATTCAGAAGAATAATGAGGCCTAGCTCTAACCAGAAATTCATCCTCAAAATCTGAAATCTCTCCCTTTCCTATGATGATAGTGCCGCTGCTAAATATGGAACAAAAGACCTTAGGCTTCCAGCCATAATTCTAGTGCTCACCCTTTAAAAGCTACAGTATTCTCACCTCCACTGGACAAAAACTCAGGGCTCAACATGTGAAATGACCCAGTTCCCAGGTAGTCCAAAGCTGATGATGGGGTACACTCTACTGTTCTATTACCTAATGGCTTAGAGCCACCAGCATTGGGGAAAGAGCTGAGGACACTGCCACACATGAGGTGAGTAACTACCTGCCAGAGCTTCAGCTTCCCCATCTGTAAAATAGGGAAAACAATAGCACCTGTCATGTAGGATTAGAGGATCACACTAGGCAGTGGTTCTCAACCTTCTGGCCCTTTAAATACAGTTCCTCATGTTGTGACCCAGCCATAAAATTATTTTCGTTGCTACTTCATAACTGTAATGTTGCTACTGTTATGCATTGTAATGTAAATATCTGATATGCAGGATGGTCTTAGGCGACCCCTGTGAAAGGGTCGTTCGACCGCCAAAGGGGTCGCGACCCACAGACTGAGAACCGCTGCCCTAGAACAATGGTTTTCAGTTGGAGGTGAAGTTATTCTCCATGTCAGAGGACATTTAGCCATGTCTGGAAACATTTTTGGTTGTTCATAGTATTTTTTCATAATTGTTTGTATTTCTGTAGGATCGGTTGTTATTTCGCCTCTTTCATTTCTGATTTTGTTTATTTGGGTCCTCTCTCTTTGCTTCTTGGTGAGCCTGGCTAGAGGTTAATCAATCTTGTTTATCCTTTCAAAGAACCAGCTCTTGGTTTTGGTGGTCTTCTGTATTGTTTTTTTTTGTCTCTATTTCATTTATCTCTGCTCTGATATTTATTATTTACTTCCTTCTGCTTACGCTGGGCTTTTCTCGTTGCTCTCTTTCTAACACTTTAAGTTGTAGGGTTAGATAATTTATTACCATTTTTCATTGTGTGTGTGTTTTTTTTGTTTTTTGTGTTTTTTTTTTTGCTGTAGGCTTGTAGAGCACTTCCCTCTCAAGACTGCTTTCATTGTGTCCCATAGATTTTGGAATTTTGTTTTCATTGTCGTTTGTTGCCATGATGCTTTTTATTTCTTCTTTGATATCTCTGATAACCCAGTCATTGTTTAATAGCATGCTATTTAGTTTCCAGGTGTTTGATTTTTTATTGTTTTTATTGTAGTTTATTTCTAGTTTTATGCCACTGTGGTGTGAGAACATGCTTGATATGATTTCTATCTTCTTGAATTTGAAGAGACTTTGCCTGTGACCCAATATATGGTGTATCTTTGAAAATGACCATGTGCAGTTGAGAAGAATGTATGTTTTGTGGCTTTGGGGTGAAATGTTCTGAAGATGTCAATTAATTCCATCTGATCTAGTGAGTCATTTAGGATTACTGTTTCTTTGCTGATTTTTTGTTTAGAGGATTTGTCCAATGGTGATAGTGGTGTATTAAAGTTCCCTACTATGACTGTATTGCTGTCAATGTCTCCCTTGATATCCTCCAGAAGTTTGTTTGTTTTTTAATGTATTTGGTGTGTATATATTTACCAGAGTTATTTCTTCTTGTTGGATTTCTCCCTTTAGTATTATGAAGTGGCCTTCCTTATCTCTTGTTATGGCCTTCACTTTGAGATCTAATTTGTCAGATGTAAGTATTGCTACCACAGCTTTTTTTTTCTCTTTCCATTCACCTGAAAAACCTTTTTCCATCCCTTCACCATCAGTCTGTGTGAGTCCTTTGCTCTGAGGGGGGTCTTCTGTAGACAGCAGATATATGGGTTATGTTTTCTTATCCATTCAGTTACCCTATGTCTTTTGATTGGGGCATTTAATCCATTTACATTTAAAGTTATTATTTATAGGTACTTGTTTGTTGCCATTTTTATTTTTTATGCCTGTGTTCCTTCTTCGCTTCCTATTTCTTCTTTTTACAGCAGTCCCTTTAGCATTTCTTGCATTGCTGGTTTGGTGGTAATAAACTGCCGTAGTCCTTTTTTATCTGTGAAGCTACTGATTTCCTCAATTTTGATTGATAGCCTTGCTTGGTACAGTATTCTTAGATTCAGACCCTTGCTTTGCATGACTTTGTATATTTCATTCTATTCCCTTCTGGCCTGATGTGTTTCTGTTGAGAAATCAGTCACAAGTCTGATGGGGGATCCTTTGTAGGTAACTTTCTGGCTCTTTCTGGCCGCTTTTAAGATTCTTGCTTTGTCGTTGGTGTTTGCCAATCTAATCTAATAAAAGAGAAACATGGTAATTGGCGTACGACCGCTACCCTTCCCATTGGCTAATCAGGGAGATATGCAAATTAACTGTCAGCCAAGATGGCGGCCGGCAGCCAGGCAGCTTGAAACTAACATGAGGCTTGCTTGCTTCAGTGACGGAGGAAACCAATGTTCCCCGCCTGCCGCTGCAGGCCTCTGAGCCTGCAGTTTGAAACATTTTAACAAATATGGAAGCTAAAAAAAAAAAAACCCAGAAACCAGCTTTTAGCGAGCTGGGATCTCAGAGCTGGAGTCAGGGCTGGAGTTATACATTGTTTCGATTACCTACTTTCAGCAGTGGAGGCCTAAGAGCTGGAGCCTCAGAGCTAAAGCTGGCCCAGAATTAAAAAGAAAAAAAAGAAAAAAAGGAGTGGTTGGGAGCTTCCGTCACCCGCCAGCCTAAAAACAGCCCTCAGCTCCTCACCCAGACTGACCAGGCACCCCAGTGGGGACCCCAACCCTGAAGGGTGTGTGACCAGCTGCAAACAGCCATCATCCCCTCACCCAGGCTGGCGAGGCACCCCAGTGGGGACCCCCACCCTGATCCAGGACACCCTTCAGGGCAAACCAGCCAGCCCCACCCATGCACCAGGCCTCTACCCTATATAGTAAAAGGGTAATATGCCTCCCAGCACCGGGATCAACGGAGCCGAGAGGCCTCCCGGCACCGGGATCAGCGTGACAGGGCCAGAACCCAAACCCCCTGATCGCCCTGCAGCTCTGTGTGTGACAGGGGGTAGGGCCACAACCTCCCTATCTGCCCTGCTCTGTTCGTGACAGGGAAGGCGTTCCAACCTCCTGATCAGCCCTGCTCTGTGCCTGATATGGGGGAGCTCCCCAACCTCTGATCGCCCTGCAGCTCTGTGTGTGACAGGGTGCAGCGCCCCAACCCCCTGGTCGGCCCTGCTCTGTGTGTGACAGGGTAGAGCCATAACCTCCCCATCGGCCATGCCCTGAGTGTGAGAGTGGCAGCGCCCCAACCCCCTGATTGGCCCTGCTCTGTGGGTGATAGAGGGCGGTGCCACAACCCCCACCCCTCCCACGGGCCCTGCTCTGTGTGTGATGGGGTAGAGCCATAACCTCCCCATTGGCCCTGCCCTGAGTGTGAGAGTGGTGGCGTCCCAACCCCCTGATTGGCCCTGCTCTGTGGGTGATAGAGGGTGGCACCCCAACTCCCTGATCCGCCCTGCTCTGTGTGTGACAGGGGGCGGTGCCCCAACTCCCCTATCGGCCCTACTCTGTGAGTGACAGGGGGGAGCTCCTCAACCCCCTGATGGGCCCTGCTCTGTGCGTGACAGGGGGCAGCACCCCAACCCCCGGATTGGCCCTGCTCTGTGCGTGACAGGGGGTGGCGCCGCAACCTCCCCATCGACCCTGCCTTGAGTGTGACAGGAAGCGGTGACCCAACCCCCCAATTGGCCCTACCCTGAGTGTGACTGGGGGTGGCATCGCAACCTCCCGATCTGCCCTGCTCTGTTCATGATAGGGGGTGGTGCCCCAACTCCCCAATCGGCCCTGCTCTGAGCCCGACCAGGGGCTGCACCTAGGGATTGGGCCTGCCCTCTACCACCCAGGAGCAGGACTAAGCCAGCAGGTCATTATCTCCCGAGGGGTCCCAGACTACGAGAGGGCACAGGCCAGGCTGAAGAACCCCCCCTCCCCCCCAGTGCACAAATTTTTGTGCACCGGGCCTCTAGTTTAATTATAATTTGCCTTGGCATCGGTCTTTTGGGGTTCATTTCATTTGGGACTCTGTGAACTTCATGGATTTGTGTGAGTTTTTTCTTCCCTATATGAGGGATGTTTTCTGTCATTATTTCTTCAAACAGGTTTTCTGTTCCTTGCTCAGTTTCCTCTCCTTCTGGGTCCCCTATTACGTGGATGTTGTTTCGTTTCGTGTTGTCACAAAGTTCCTCTAGGCCAGGGGTGGGCAAACTTTTTGACTCGAGGGCCCCAGTGGGTTCTTAAACTGGACCGGAGGGCCGGAACAAAAGCATGGATGGAGTGTTTGTGTGAACTAGTATAAATTCAAAGTAAACATCATTACATAAAAGGGTACGGTCTTTTTTCTTTTTAGTTTTATTCATTTCAAACGGGCCGGATCCGGCCCGCGGGCCGTAGTTTGCCCACGGCTGCTCTAGGCTCTACCCTTGTTTTTAAGTTTGTTTTTTTCTAGATACTCTCTGTTTGGGTATTTTTTTCTACCTTGTCTTCTAGCTCACTGATGTGTTCCTCTGCTTCTTTTGATGCTTTCTATTGAGTTCTTTACACCAGAGATGTCATTTTTCATTTCTTCTGGTTCTTCATTTCCTCTTGGTTCTAACACATATTGTTAAATTTGTCTTCCATTCTTTTCAGTGACCTTATAACCATTTATCTGAATTCTTTCTCTGACATATTGCTTGCCTCTATTTTTTTTACTTCCTTTTCTGGTGATGCCTCCTTTTCTTTCATATGCGGGCTGTTTCTTTGTCTCCCCATTATCTCTCTTCTCCAGGTATCTGGTTATGTACCTCTCTTTCTCTTGTATTGATTTAAAGGCAAAAAATACAACACAACAAGGCACAAGTTACTGAACACCAATGCATTCACAATACTAATAACCCCAAATAAAGGTGACTACCAGAGAAAAGAGAATTAGGAGATAAGAGAAAAAAAGAAAAGAGTGCAAAAGTGATATTGAGAAAAGGAAAAAAAGTAAGAGAGAAAATAAAGAGAATATTAAAGAGGGGGGGAACTATTTATATGGGGAGAAAACTCCAATAGAACAACCACTAATCCCAAAAGATGCAAACAACACACACCCATAGATGAATGCAAACTACACACAACTAATAAGAAGCAAGGAGAGGAAAAACTGAGACAAAACACAAGCAAAAAAAAACAAAAATAAAAAAAGAGTAACAATCTCACAAAGAAGCACAATAGCCAATCTAATCAACAATCAAGCAAACAACAATAATAGGACAGAGAGAAAGGAAGACAAAACAAAACAAAATAAAACAAAAAAAATACTAGAACAAAAAGCCAAAACAGAACAGAAAAAATAACAACAACAACAAAAAACAAACAACAACAACAAAAAAGGGCAGAGAGAAAAAAAATTTGGGTAGTGAAGAAAGAGAAGAGAGAGGTGTGTATGAACTTAGAGCAGGGGATCAGAAATTAGATATATAAATAGGGTGAATTTTTAAGAGGGGATAAAAAGAAGGAATAGGGAAAATCTAAAGCAGGAATAGGGTAAGAGAGACAAGACAACAAAAGGGGAAAAGTGAGGAAGAGGGTGTTGGCATAAAGGTAAAGTTGAGATAGAGTATAATGATGTTAAAGGAAAAATGAAAATAAAATGTAGAACACTAATCCTAAAATAAAATAAAATAAAGAGAAAATAAAATGACACTTTTTTTAAAAAAAAAAAGGTAAAATAGTAGTAGTAATAATACTGATTAAAATAAAAATATAATCATAATCATTAAAAATGTAAAATCAAGTGAGGAAAAAAGAAAAAAAATAGTTTCTTAAGTAAAAGATTAAAAAATAAAAATGTGCAGTAGTGAAGGTCATTCACTTCCTCTACTGTTCTGTTTGGCACGCCAGTTTCCTGTCAGGTAGTCAGGACAATATTGAAGTTCCCTGGGTTCCACTGCTCATCTGTGTTGTAAACCATAGTCCTGATTTTTCCAGCAGACTGTATTTCTTTGTTTCTTAGACTCCTTTATTTGTATTTACACAAGAGTCAATTTGTGATTCAACCCCTGGGTGGCAGTGTTTCTGGATTGACCTCTGTGGCTATAAGTCCTCTCTAGCCAGTATTTAGATTTTGTTTTCCCTGTCACACTTAACACTAGTTTGGGAGAATGGACTGCCCCAAAGCTGGTTCTCTGATCATTTCTCCTTCCTCTGACCCCCAGGTTCCACAAAAACAACTTTCCCCTGCAGTCTCTGAGAGTGCCCCCAGTTGGGTGATTCTATGTACTGGGCTTAGTAATCAAAAGCAAGGATTTTAAGAGGGAAAAAAAGAGCCAGAGTAAGTGTGTATACTCGCGACTTTTACCCTCTGGCACTGAGCACAATTCTGTGAATGTCTCTGTGTGCATCTTTTTTGCCCCTGGCACTAAGCAGCCAGCACACTATTACAATTTCAGGCTGCCTTTTTGCACTCAGTCCAGCTATTGGTTGCTTTTTAGAGTTCCCTTCTGCTAGCAGCCCTGTGGATCCCCTTTCACATTTGCGGGTCACGCTAGCCCCAATGGCCCGTGGATTTTGTGGGTCGCAGACTTCCCTGGAACCTCTAGCTCCAGTTGTGCATGTTCCTCTCTCCAGCCTGGATTGCAGACCTTACCTGTTCCTAGGCAAAATCTGAACTTTCCATGAGAAGGTGGAGAGGTCTTCTGAGTCTGTGTATTCGCGCTGCTTGAGATCCGGTGTTCCTGGGTTTGCAGCTGTTCCCTGGGTGTTGTTGTTATAGATTCCTGGGATGTATAGGCTTCCGATAACAGCCACTATCCCCTTCAAGATGGTGCAGTCTCCAATTCAGAGCCAGTTGCTCCAGGAGAGATTTCAGCAGCAGTGGAGTCTGCCTGGTCAGGGGAACCCGGTCTGGCAATCCCCACCAGTCCTTTGGAGTATAGCTGTCCCTCACCCACAAATATACACTCCCTGTGCGACTACACACTTTCCTTTCATTCTCTCACTCACACACTATCTTGCAGTCTGCCTTCCCATTGACAGCCATCTTCAGACTCAAGCTTATTGTTTAGAACTGGCAAGCAGTGCTCATCTTCACTTTCTACAACAGTAGGGCATTTTTCCAGGTATGTGGGGGGCAGGATGCTTAGAGCCATTATAATGCTTGTTCTTGGCATGATCTCTTTCATTAAATATTTTTTAAATACACCATTAATAGTAATTATAAGATTACAGTTCAAAATATTTGATAACAACTCACTATGAAGCTGAAATGTTACTGTTCTTTTCTCTAAAGAAGTCAGTGGGAAGCAGGCCTCCTGCAGAGTGCCACTAGTACTGTATTCAGATGCAGTGATGCAAACCATTTTCTACTTCTCCTGAAAAAATGAAAACAAAAACACAACACAGATTGCATCAGCCCTAGGAAGTATAATATATGGATGGGGCAATATCCAAACCAGCATAGCTGTTTCCAGAAAACACACACACATGGACATATGGACATAAGCAAGTCTTTCCCATTTTCATATTTTCATGTCCATCCTGCCTAACATAAATCTTTTCATTTCAAAATAATCAATCCATAGGAGTTTTAATTTTTTAAAAAAGTTATTTCATACAATCACACTGTCTCAACAATGACCATTTTTTTCTTTCAAGGCACTATTTTTTTTTTTTAAGGAAATTTAAGTAACTCATGGCATATCTATTGTGCTCCATCTTATCTTACTGATGTGTGCATATGTGAGAAAAATTGAATTAGTTGATTACTTAATTTTGCTAAAAGTTACCTGGAAGGGGAAAGAACCACACAACGCTCCCTGGTGTTTGATTTATCCTCCACCTTACTTAAGGCCCTAGGTTGCACCTTTAGCTTGCCAACACCATGAAGTTGCCAGCTGCTCTACTTCATCTTCATGTTCATTTCTGGAAGGACAACAATACATCCTTATGGCTGATGCTTACCCAGAGACATTTTCTTAGCCCAGGATCACTGCATCACTGGACCATCACTTTAGGAGTCTGGAGATGGATCTTTCCTCAGTTATCAAATGGATGGAAACTCCATGGTTATGTCTACACTAAGTGAGGTATCAGGGGAGTTGCTATTCTAGAATGATTGGCACTGGCAGAGCTAGGCAGGAAACTAAACACTGTGCCAACCTTCATTTTGCCAGATCTAACTAACCTCCATCAGTGCCTGCCTCTTTGGAGAGATACAAGCCCAAGTGAATAGTCACCTGAACTCTGCACCTGATCTGTTTCAGTTTCACTGTCAGAGGTAAAAGCCTTCATTTCACCCTGTCAACACAAGCCACATGACTGCTGAAGGATGTTTGAACTCTGCAACTGGGTACTGTTTCCCAGATTCATTGCCATGAACAAACCCGAACTCCATCCAAGTGTAATTAATCAACTGGGTCATTTTAATGCCCCTCCATATTTTAAGGTTTCTTACAAATGAAAATACAAATTTCCCAAATGATGGCTCATTATACTAAGCAGTCCAAGCCTCACAAACAAAAGGCATCAATACTAAGTTTTATTCATTTTATTGAACTGTGTTCAAAGAAACAAGATGTTTACAGGGCGCTTTAATTTATTTAATCCCCCTTGATGTTCACAGGTTGATCACTATTAAACTTCAGCCTATAATATAAAGTGAGCACAGACATGAACACTCTGAATCCAAGAAGGATTAAACCCCCCAAATTAATTCAGATATAAGTTCCAATATAACCTTATTACTGTGACCGAAGTATTTGTGTGTGCATGTGTGTTTATCACTAATTTACTCCCAGTAGACTCTGATGTACAAAAAGGTACCTTAACAAAGGGAAGCAAGGCTGGAGCTGTGGGCACCTTTTATGCCCACGGTGTCTGATTCATTCTTAAGGAACTGAGAACTTAATCTTCCAAAATGTCTAAAAGACCATCCTATGCCCCACCTCCCACCCCAGCTCCTGCAACACAAATGCCCAGCACACCAGAGTTTGTGGGATACAATCCATACAGTCATTTCGCCTACAACAACTACAGGCTGGGAGGGAACCCGGGCACTAACAGTCGGGTCAAGGCATCCCCTGGTATTACAATTCCAAAATCCCCGAAAGCCTCCAGATAAGCCGCTGATACCCTACATGAGGTACAGCAGAAAGGTCTGGGACCAAGTAAAGGCTTCCAACCCAGACTTAAAGTTGTGGGAGATTGGCAAGATTATTGGTGTCATGTGGCAAGATCTCACTGATGAAGAAAAACAAGAATATTTAAATGAATACGAAGCAGAAGAGATAGAGTACAATGAGTCTATGAAGGCCTACCACAATTCCCCCGCATACCTTGCTCACATAAATGCAAAAAGTTGTGCGGAAGCCACTTTAGAGGAAGAAAGTTGGCAGAGGCAGTCTCGCATGGAGAAAGGAGAACCTTACATGAGCATCCAGCCTGCTGAAGATCTGGCTGATTATGATGATGGCTTTTCAATGAAGCATATAAGCCACCACCTGTTTCCAGAGAAACCACCGCCTCATCAGTGAAATCCTTAGTGAAAATGTGGTGCCAGACATTCGGTCAGTTGTCACAACAGCTAGAATGCAGGTCCTCAAACTACAGGTCCAATACTTAATGGTTCATCAACGAAAACTAGAAAGCTGAACTTCTTCAAATAGAGGAGCGACACCAGGAAAAGAATAAATTCCTGGAAAGCACAGACTCATTTAACAATGAACTTAAAAGGTTGTGTGATTTAAAAATAGAAGTGGATATGGAAAAAATTGCAGCTGAAATTGCACAGGCAGAGGAACAGGCTCGCAAAAGGCAGGAGGAAAGGGAGAAGGAGGCAGCAGAGCAAACTGAATGCAATCAGAGCAGCATTGTTTCTAAGGAAGAACAAGCAGCTAATAAGACCAAAGAAAAGAAAGAAGACAAGAACATTCCAATGGAGACAAAGGAGACACACCTTGAGGAAACAACAGAAAGTCAGCAGAATGATGAAGAAGGCACATCTATTCTTGAGGACAAGGAGAGTGGACAGGAAGTGGTGGACAGTATGGGGAAGGAAGGGACCACGAATAGTAACACTGGTTCAGAGAGCAACAGCACCACAGTGGAGGAGCCACCAACAGATCCCACACCAGAAGATGAGAAAAAAGAATAAATGTTGCCTTGTTTTATGTATTCCAAATCCTTTTTCAAATGAAAAAAAAAATGTTTTTCAGTTTTAATGGTGTTATGTGATTTGTGTACTTATATTTTTCTTGTCCCTATCATGCCACCAAAAGCTTTGGGACCATATAGCATCATGAGCCAAATGGCACAGTCACCTTTTTTAAGTGGTTGTGATGATGGTTCTCTTCCTCAGATCTTGTTTTTACCCTTCACTGCCGGAAGCCTCAATTAATTTAAATTCATTGAAAACATGCCAATTTTTGGAGAATTTTTCTTTGATGCTGCAGAATCTACTCTTAGAAATGTCTTCCGACAGCTCACTGGGGTGCTTACCAAAACCATAGCTTTAAATCTCCTCGGTCCCTATCAACAGCTTCCTGAAAGTTCCCTTTCCTGTGTACTTCCACAAAGGTACCTTCTTGAAAATGTAATCATTTATGAGTATATGTTCACTTGCCCTTTTCATTTGTAATTAATGTCAGATAACCAAGAGTTCTGTTAAAGTGTTGAGTGTACCTGCAAATATGCTTGGATCATATTAATCAAAAAATAGTCTCCATGGAGTAGTCACCAGCTTATGAAATAGTCATTAAACCAAAAATGGCACATGTAAAAAAAAAGTACCTTATTTCTCTATAGCAGTGGCTCTCAACCTTGGCTGCACATTAGAATCACCTGGGAATCTTTTTAAAATCCTGATTTCTGGGCGTCATCCTCTGGAAATTCTGTTTCTTTGTTACTAATGTGGCCCCACCCCATAACAAAGAAACAGAATTTCCAGAGGATGAGGCCCAGAAATCAGGATTTTAAAAAGATTCCCAGGTGATTCTAATGTGCAGCCAAGGTTGAGAACCACTGCTCTATAGTTTATCAAACTTCCCCATGATCCTAATCACCAAACACTCCTGGATATTGGGACATACTTCTTGCAGATGAGTAAACTCAGTCCAATTGAGTCTCTTCATAAAAGTCTCCTTTTAGCCGAAACCGGTTTGGCTCAGTGGATAGAGCGTCAGCCTGTGGACTGAAAGGTCCCGGGTTCAATTCCAGTCAAGGGCATGTACCTGGGTTGCCGGCACATCCCCAGTAGGAGATGTGCAGGAGGCGGCTGATCGATGTTTCTCTCTCATCGATGTTTCTAACTCTCTATCTCTCTCCCTTCTTCTCTGTAAAAACTCAATAAAATATTTTTAAAAAGTCTCTTTTTAAATTAGTCTCTCTTGGGAAAATAGTCTCTCCTCTTCTCCTTTTCTTCACAATGGTAGGTAGGTATAAGGGGATATGCCGGGAGCCGGTCCATGCTTGCTGTTTCAAGGGACCTGGCATATATGGCATACTGTTCTTAATATGTTTGCTCACCTTCTTGGCACTATGTGTTTTAACCAAGGTCTCTGAGAAAGGTTGTTTCCCCAGGTAGGGATTTTGCCCTGAAGTTAGGGAGGGAATAAAACCTCTTAACTAAGTGCCAGGCAGGTAATTAATCACTTTAACTATGAACAATCATGCTTAAGCTACATAATCTTTACTCCCTGGAATGGAGATAAGAAATGCCCTAACCTTTGTAATAGAGATTGATAGGATTGAATCAACTGGTATAAATACAGATGTAACAAGACAGCAAGAGACAGAGAGAGAGACAGAAATTGGCACAGAACCTACACAGAACGTTCTCTAGAGACAGAAGAACTTCGCTGGAGAGAACATGGCAAAAGATCCTGGACAGAAACTGGCCTCAGAACCTAGAGACAGAACCTAGCGAGAGAACATGGCAAAAGATCCTGGACTGAACCTGACTACAGAAATTGGCAAGAGAACCTGACTAGAACCTGGTGACTGAACCTGGCTGGAGAACCTAGCGAGGGAACATGGCTACAGAACCTGGCTGGAGAACCTGGACTGAACCTGGCTGGAGAACCTAGCGAGGGAACATGGCTACAGAACCTGGCTGGAGAACTTGGACAGAACCTGGCTGGAGAACCTAGCGAGGGAACATGGCTACAGAACCTGGCTGGAGAACCTGGAGAACCTGGCTGGAGAATCTAGCAAGACAACATGGACACAGAACTTTGCTGGAGATCCTAACCAGAACCTCTCTGGAGATCCAGACCAGAATTTGGCTGGAGATCCTGGCTAGGCTGCTGATCAACTGAACACTGTCTCCGTGTCATTCCTTCTTTGCCGACTCCGTCTACGCCTTTGGGAACCCCTGCACCTGCTGGGGTTGGACCCCGGCAGGGATAGAGGTTATGTTAACTTGTGTGTATTTGTTTTCTATGCTGTGTAATAAATTACCACCACCTTAGTGGCTTAAAAATACATATATTCATTATTTCAGTGTTTCTAGAGGTCAGGCCTCTGGGCACAACTTAACTTGGTCCTCTGCTCAGAATCTCACAAGGCTACAACTAAGGTGTTAGCCAAGACTGCTTTCCCATCTGGAGACTCAATTGGGGAAGAACCCATTACCAAGATCACTCAGGTTGTTGGCAGAATTTATTTCTCTGTGACTTTTTTGAAGTCAGCAACAGAGAATAATACTCTAGATGTATGCCAGCAAAATGGAGTCTTACATAACATTACAAGGGTAATATCCCTTCATCTTCAGCATAGACTCATGGAAGTGGTACCACATCACATTCTATTATTAGAAACAGGTCACAGGTCCTTCCCACTCTCAGTTGGTTCTCAACCTGTGAGTCACGACCATTGGAAAACACATATAGCATATCAGATATTTACATTACGATTCATAACAGTAGAAAAATTACAGTTATGAAGTAGCAACGAAAATAACTTTATGGTTGGGGATCACCACAACATGAGGAACTGTATTAAAGGGTCGCAGCATTAGGAAGGTTGAGAACCACTGAGTAGAGGGTATTACACAAGTTTGTGAACACAAGCAGCTGGAAATCATAGGAGACCACATTAGACACTTTCTGCCATATTTATGGTAGCAGTGGCAAAGAAGAAAGGGTCTTTGGATACACATGGTATTCTCTAGATCTTAGCTAGTGTCTGTAGTAGAACACTCTGTTCTGCTCCTTGCACTGGTGACATTAAAGGTACAATTTGTTCCATCTGACCTTTTGGGACAACCAGCTCACAGGCAGCACCAGAGTTCATAGTCTTAATCATTTTTCTTTATATTTGAGTCTTCATTCACAGAGTCAATTTTGTCCTAACTCTCAGCTACTCCTTACTTCCTCAACAGAGTATATGAATCTTACAGCTTATGTAGTCCATGGGAATCCTTGAGTACTGTCTTTGGCTCATATGTCCATCTGCCATCCTTTATAAGTGCTGCAGTATTACTCTTGTAGAATGCTGGACATGGCTGTATGCAGAGCTTCCACACAAGTTCTGAGGCCTCCCAAAGCTATGATAATAGTACTCTATACCTCTGCTTCCTGATGTTTCAGGCTCCTTCACATCAGCCTGAAAACTTATAAATAACCCCTAACTCTAACCTGCATCTTGAAAGAGATCTGAATGCTTTCCTCTCTCTTCCTCTCCTCTTATTTTCCCTATATATCAAAAGAATAGGGTTTCTACTTCTTTTCTAATATCCTGAGTTCTATTTTAACAATATAGTAAACAGCTATGACCTAGTCATCTATGCCCAGTTTTTCATATGTTAAATGAGAACTAAAGGGATTTAATAAATAAATTTATCTCTCAACAGAGTTGAACTTAAAACAATGGCCTTTCTATGGTTTCACATTAGTCAATTTTTAGACTTAAAAATGATCAACAACCTCTTTGTTTTGGGCAGTTTTTGCCCTCTCTTGTCTTGTGGAAATAAGTCTCATGGTCAGTCTTGGGAGTAGAAGGTTGAAAAAGTAATGATTTGAGGGAAAAATAAAAATGTAACCACAGAAACACACATATATCCAGGAGGTTAAGTAAATGTACTTTATATAGTAACTAGAGGCCTGGTGCACCAAAATTTGTGCATTCGGAGGTGTCCCTCAGCTCGGCCTGTGGCCTCTCACAGTCTGGGACCACCCGGGGATGACCACCTGCTGGCGTAGGCCTGCTCCCTGGGGATTGGGCCTAAGCTGGCAGTCAGACATCCTTCTGGCAGCCGGGAGCCCTCGGGGGATGTCCACTTGCCAGCGGGGAGCAGGCCTAAGCTGCAGTCAGACATCCTTAGCACTGCTGAGGAGGCGGGAGAGGCTCCCACCACCACTGCTGTACTGGGAGCCGTCAGCCTGGCTTGTGGCTGAGCAGAGCTCCTCCTGTGGGAGTACACTGACCACCAGGGGTCAGCTCCTACATTGAGCATCTGCCCCCTGGTGGTCAGTGTGTGTCATAGTGACCAGTCATTCCCAGTTGTTCTGCTGTTAGGGTCAATTTGCATATTACCCTTTTATTATATAGGAGTGCCTGGCAGCCTGGGTGAGGGGCTGATGGCTGTTTGCAGGATGGCCACAGCCACTTCAGGGTGGGGGTCCCCACTGGGGTGCCTGGCCATCCTGGGTGAGGGGCTGAGCACTGTTTTCAGGCTGGCCACAGCCCCTTCAGGGTGGCGGGGTCCTGCTGGGGTGCCTGGCCAGTCTGGGTGAGGGGCTGATGGCTGTTTGCAGGCTGGCCAAGCCCCCCCAGTGGTGACCCTCACCCCATGAGGGTGTGGCCATCCTGGGTGAGGGGCTGATGGCTTTTTGCAGGCTAGCCACAGCCCCCAGGCATCCAAGCTCCCAGTGGAGGCTGGCTGGAAGCAGGTATCTGGGATTTATTTGTCTTCTATAATTGAAACTTTGTTGCCTTTTGCAGAGGCCACAGCCGGCTCAGGGCTGGTGGGAAGCTTGGCTTCCTCCATCGTCCAGGCAACCAAACTTCCTGCTTGCTCCAGCTCCATGGCTGCCAGCCGCCATCTTGCTTCGGTTAATTTGCATATAGTCGCTCTGATTGGCTGGTGGGCGTGGCTTGGGTGTAGCAAAGGTACAGTCAATTATCATCTTTGTCTTTTATTAGTGTAGACTAGAGGCCCGGTGCACGAAATTCGTACGGGGGGGGAGTCCTTCAAACCAGCCTGTACCCTCTCCAATCAGGGACCCCTTGGGGGATGTCCGACTGCTTCTCAGAATCCGGGAACACTGGCTCCTAACCACTCACCTGTTTGCCTGCCTGATCGCCACTAACCACCTCTGCCTGCATGATTGCCCCTAACTATCTCTGCCTGCCTGATCACCCCTAACTGCCTCTGCCTTGCCCTGCACCTGGGACCTAGGATTCCCTCCTCCAGCCAGTCGCAGGCACCCAGGACCCAGACCGGCTTTGTACAGGCTGGCCACAGCTGCAGGGGACAGTGAGCGGGCAGCTTCACCTGGGCTGCAGCCGCTGGTGCCCAGGACTGGAGGGCGGGCAGCTTGTCCCTCTCCCTGGCCGCAGCCCTAGTTGCTGGTGCCTGGGACCACAGGGCATGCGGCTTGTCTCTCTCCCAGGCTGCAGGCACAGGCACAGTCACAGGCATAGGTGCAACCGCTTATGCCTGGGACTGCAGGGTGGGCAGCTTGTCCCTCTCCTGGGCCACAGCTTGGCTGGTCCCCATTCCTCTTTCCCCAGTGTTGAGTGTCTGAGCTGTTATGGCATGAGGGCATGACAACCATTTGCATATTAGCTCTTTATTATATAGGATTCCTTTGCAATTGTTTGCAAAATAAAATGGTAGAGCCCATTTTGTTGAATTCTAGAATAAAGCTCACCCAACTAGTGATTACAGTAATCCTATAGAAGTGATGGCAAACCTATGACATGCGTGTCAGAGGTGACACGCAAACTCATTTTTTTGGTTGATTTTTCTTTGTTAAATGGCATTTAAATATATAAAATAAATATCAAAAATATAAGTCTTTGTTTTACTATGGTTGCAAATATCAAAAAATTTCTATATGTGACACGGCACCAGAGTTAAGTTAGGGTTTTTCAAAATGCTGACATGCCAAGCTCAAAAGGTTCGCCATCATTGCCCTATAGTGATCACTTCAGTCCTCATTATGGTTGTGTGAGACCTGGTACCACTATAGCCCCTGGGCCTGTATCTTTCAATATTTAGAGCCTCCTCTTGTTGCCCAAGGAGGCTAGAAATATATCTATATTCTGTTTGCCCCATGGCATGAAAGCGTTTGGGAAGCACTGCTCTAGAATGTCATTGCTAGGACAGAACTCTAAAATAGTAAAATACTAAACCTGGTAAAAATCCATCTGTCCTTCTACAATTTATAAGAATAAACTTTAATCAGATATATATAACCTGCTGCTATATTTGATTTTCAATTGTTAGTAACAGGCTGCACTCTGTCATTTACACATTGTCTTGGTTTTCTTATCAGTTGGTTATTAGTTAAGTAAGAGTGTGTGGAACCTATTTTTTCTCTATACCAAGCCAAGTGTATCATATGATAACACTACCCAAGATGTTGGCCTCATTACTGGTAGGTTATTACCATTTGTTCCAATAAGCAGACTTGAATATCCAGGTTGTCTAGAGTGGGCCAGGAATGGTGCCATTGAGTGTCATGGGATGGCAATACTGGTATCTCGTTGCCTTCCATGGGAACTTCTCTCTACCTCCTTTTCAGACCCCTTTGCTCTATTTTTCTATCTCCTTCTCCCTGGCTCCCTGACTATTTCCTAGCCTTATTATTGGGCTAGTGAGTTCTAGTCTAGCCAAGCAGGCTTAAGGGGGAGCAGTATTGTTATCACATCAGCAGTAATAAATGCTTCTGTAGTGCAAGAACAATGGCTCTTTCTTGTCAAAATAGAGCCTTGTGAGTCTAGTCTTTGACAGAATACAGCCCATACTGCAAACATTTTCATGTGTGCATTTTTATTCTGGAGCCAGAGAAGGTCAGAATTTAAAGAGAAATCCAATTATTAACAATGTACTTACAATCATAAAATGAAAACATTAGTAACTCCTCCCCAACACACATGTCACATACAATAAGATTGTGGGGGGAATGATGTGGCTGTGCTCACTTTTAAGCAGATTATATCAGAAAGAATACAAATGAAGTAGAGCATGGGAAATTCCATAACTTGACTCAGTTCTTTTGCACCCACAGCCTCATTCCCATGTTCATCATAGCATGACATTTAATGCTGTCTGGAAATCTCTTCATAATCTCACCCCCCCCCCCGAAATATAATAAAAACAAGTTGGGACTTGGATTAAAAGAAAAACATCCAAATCAAAGAAATCCAGCTGCCCAGATCCCAGGGAGCTTATAATGATAGTCTTTCCTACAGGATGCAGTAGTTGGAAATTCAGAAAAAATAATTTATTTGGTACATACATACCACTGAGGATGAGAAATTATTTCCGCATGGAAACCCAGCAAGTGGCACCTCATTAAATAGGACCTAAACTTAATCTAACTTGGAATAGATAAAAAAGAAAGGATTCATATGAAGCTCTCCAGCCTGGAGTTTTAATCTCTGAGCTTTGTAGTATAATGAATGAATTAATTAGGGCAAGTGACTAACAACAAAGAAGATATCACTTATTTTTTTAACTAAAACATTACTGAGCTTAGAGTAACATATTAATTGTTTACAAACAGGGTTAGACTGCATATGAGAGAGGAAGAGGGAGGGAGAGTGAATGAATGAATGAATGAATCATGAATGGAAGCTGATGCTAAAATGATGAGTAATTTCCAATCTTTTGGAGTACAGCACTTTATCTTGTTGTAATTTGATGCCCTACTTATCTCCTCTCTCAAAAAATGTTGTGTGGTTATTTAAGAAACACGGCCATGGAAAATTTCTTCTGTAGCATAAAAATGGTCAAACAAACAAACAAACAAGAACATCTGTCACAATATTACACAAGTTAATTGGAGATACTTGTGGATACCAGGCAATGAAAGCTTTAAATTTATCTGTTAATATTGATATAAAGAGCCTTGGCATTTGGAAAAACAATTAAAAAGTAAAAATAAAAACAGCAATCCAATGAAGGTTATTTTGGTGACTGTGTGAGACCAATCATCTCAGCAGGAGAAAAAAGATCAATTTGTACTAGTACATCAAACTTCAGTTGTTAGCATACCAAATAACTAGCTAGCATACCAAATAACTAGCTAGCTTTTTTTTTTTTACTATTGTAACTGGTCATATTTATAAGAAAAAAACACATACCTAATATTCAAAACTTATCTGTTCTCATTTATTCATCATTGGAACCCCAATAATTGGGTATTTAACACATTTTTGTTCACAACATGGATGATAAGATGGAGGAAAGAGTAAATGAATAAATACAGGACTATGACTTCCATAGGCATAATCTCCTGACTGTATTTTTCCTATAACTACATGGGCAACAAGCAGGAACTGTTTAGAAGGATCATATTTTGGCTTAAATTTCCATGCAAATTTTGCTTTAACCTATTTAACAAATATTTATTGGAAGTCTCATATAGTAGGCATTGCCCTATGTACCAAGGTGCATCAGTAAGCAAAATGAGCACACTCCCTGCCTTCTTGGAGATAACATCTAGAGCCAAGAAAGAAAACAGTCACACAACTCAATATAAAATAGCAACTGTAATAAGAACTATGGTAGACATACAGAAGGCCAAGAGACATGAAAAAGTGCTCAAAGTCACTAATCATCAGAGAGATGCAAATTAACATGACACTGAGGTATCACCTCATACCTGTCAGAATGGCTATCATCAACAAATCAACAAAGGACAAGTGCTGGAGAGGATGTGGAGCAAAGGAACCCTTGTACACTGTTGGTGGGAATGCAGACTGATGCAGCCACTGTGGAAAACAGTATGGAGTTTCCTCAAAAAATTTAAAAATGGAACTGCTATTTGGCCCAGTGATCTCATTTCTATAAATATATCCTGAGAAACCTGAAACACCAATCAGGAACAATATATGCACCCCTATGTTCATAGCAACACAATTTATAATAGCTAAGCTCTGTAAATGGCCAAAGTACCTCAAAGGAGATGAGTGGATAAAAAAAAAAAAAAGCTGTGGTATATCTACACAATGGAAAACTACACTGCTGTAAAAAAAGAAGAAACACTTAAATTTTGCAACAGCATGGACGGTCCTGAGAGTATTATGCTAAGCAAAATAAACCAGAAAAAGTAAGTATCACATGATCTCACTCATATGTGGAATCTAATGAACAAAATAAACTGATGAACAAAACAGATCCAGAGAAGAGCGATCACGCACGGTACATCTCTCAGCCGAGTCTCCGCGTTGGCCAGGATGGCGACTTCAGGCGCTCTGTTTTCTAGCCTGGTGCCAGGCTCCCGTGGGTCCTCCAAAAAGTATTTGGTGGAGTTTCAGGAAGGAAAAAATGTCATTAAAAGGAACAACTGTCACCCCAGACAAAAGAAAAGGGCTCGTGTATATTCAGCAGACAGATGACTCCCTCATTCACTTCTGCTGGAAAGACAGGACATCTGGGAATGTGGAAGATGATTTGATCATCTTCCCTGATGACTGTGAGTTCAAGCGTGTGCCGCAGTGCCCCAGCAGGAGGGTCTACGTGCTCAAGTTCAAGGCAGGGTGCAAATGGCCCTTCTTCTGGATGCAGGAGCCTAAGGCGGACCAGGACGAGGAGCATTGCCAGAAAGTCAACGAGTATCTGAACAACCCACAGATGCCCGGAGCACTGGGAGCGAGCGGGAGTGGAGGCCATGAGCTGTCTGCACTGGGAGGCAAGGGCGGCCTGCAGAGCCTGCTGGGGAACATGAGCCACAGCCAGCTCATGCAGCTCCTCAGACCCGCCGGCCTCAGAGGACTGGGTGGGCTGGGCGCCCGGACTGGGCCAGGCCTGGCCAGCTTACTGGGGAGTGGAGGGCCTCCAGTGAACAGCTCCTCATCCAGCTCTCAGAGCCAGTCAGCAGTGGTGACCCCGTCCTCCACCACCTCTTCTGCCCGAGCCACCCCAGCCCCTTCTGCTCCAGCAGCTGCCTCGGTGACCAGCCCGAGTCCCATGCCCAATCCAGGTAATGGAACCAGCACAGCAGCCAGCCCAACCCAGCCCATCCAGCTGACCGACCTCCAGAGCATTCTACCCACTATGAACGTGCCGGCCGGGCCAGGAGGCAGCCAGCAAGTTGACCTGGCCAGTGTCTTAACGCCCGAGATCATGGCACCTATCCTCACCAACTCGGACGTCCAGGAGCGCCTGCTACCCTACCTGCCCTCTGGGGAGTCGCTGCCACAGACCGCAGAGGAGATCCAGAACACACTGACCTCCCCCCAGTTCCAGCAGGCCCTGGGCATTTTCAGTGCGGCCTTGGCTTCAGGGCAGCTGGGCCCCCTCATGTGCCAGTTTGACCTGCCTGCAGAGGCCATCAACAAGGGTGATGTGGAAGCTTTTGCTAAAGTGATGCAGAACAGTGCCAGATCGGAGCAGATGGAAGGCGATGGGAAGGACAAGAAGGAGGAAGAGGAGGACATGAGCTTAGATTAAGCTATTTGCTGTCTTTTACGGGCGGGGCTCCTGGTTGTGTGGATGAGCAGTGTGTTGGTGGGCCGTCACACACCCTCACACCTCTGTTCTAACTTGCTAATAAATAAAAGTTTTCCTTTTACCTGAAAAAAAAACAAAAAAACAAAAACAAAAACAGATCCAGAGACATAGAAGCATGGAACAGACTGAGGAATTTCAGAAGGAAGGCAAAGGTGGGAGTGGGTGGGTGGGGAGAGATTAACCTAACCAGGAAATATATATATATATATATATATATATATATATATATATAGCCTATGGACACAGACAATAGTGTGATGAATACCTGGGAGGGGTTAGTGCAGGGTAGAGGGGGTGGTCAATGGGAAAAAATAAAGGGGACATCTGTAACACTTTCAACAATAAAGATAAATTTTAAAGAAAAGAATTATGATGCAAAAAATAATTTTGCAAGACCTCCAATAGAAGAATTTGAGCTAATCAGGGATATTAGAAGAAGGCATCCATGAGGAAATAACTTGGAACTAAGATCTTCAGAGTGAGTAAGGATTAACTAAACTGGGCATGGGAAGAACAATCTGAATAAAGGTAATGTAGCATTTACAAAGGGCCTGAGGTAGGCAAGAATTCTTTTAAGAAATGATAAAAGATCAATATCACTTTGGCAGAGTCATAAAAGGTGAGAGTGACGCAAGTAACAGAGGAGAAACAGTGCATCTGTAGGGTTTATTGGTTGCAACCAACTCTGGTTTACGTAAGTAAAGTGAAATTTTTGGGAATGATAGTGGAGCTCACATAATTGATTGATTGATTGAAAGGCTTTCAAATAGGCAGGATTCAAAACACTTGAAAGGACTAGAGAAGAGGAAGTCCAGAATAACCTTTTAGTAGGAATGGTCAAGTCTGGGTTCTACTTCTTGAATGAATCAATTTGAACCAACTTTCACCTCTTTGTTGCTTTGCTCAAATTCTTACAGCATCCCGCTTTTAAGATGTGCTTGCCCTTTGCCTAGGGCAGGCAGGGTACCTAATTGATGCTTCCACCAAACTTTGTAATTAGGAAGGAGGAATGGATACTGAGCAGCTCAAAATGAACAATGTACACTATAGTTTGTCAAGAACCATACCACAATATTTAACAGAATTGACTTTTATTCATAATGCAAGAAGGAACCTATAGATTCTTCTAAGCCTGGGCAGGGGGGGGGGGGTTGTTACATTATTGGGATTACATTTCTGAAGGACCCTCTGGCTGGTGTGTAAATAATGGATGAAAATGAGGCAACAGTAGAGTTCAGGAGAGAAACTAGGCCAGTAGGAATAGGGGTTTGGACTACAGTGGTAGCAGTGGAATTGAGAAATGACTTGATGAATTCAGAATATATTGGAGAACATATTTTGTCTATGTACAATCCTAAGTTTTAAACATTTTATTTCTATTTTCCTCACATAAGATTTACATATATGTTAATGTTGTAAACTGTCTAAAATCCTTTGCAGAATGAAATTGTCAAATAAATCGTTTTAAAAAGTAATGAATAAATAAATATTTTATTTCTGTCAGTGAAAGCCAGGAATGGACTCTATGCAAACAGATTGCACTATCAAGTATGGAACAAGAAAATGTCTGATAAATAATCCTACTCATTAACTAAAATATATTCAAATTCAAGGCAGCCCCTTACACTGAGGTGACTAACAGTACTAGGCAATACTCCTCATGACCAATATCTTTCTCCTAGTCATTCACATAAAAAGTCAAAATTTTCAAAAGGAGAAGTACCCAAAATTTCAGAAGGAGAAAAAGAAACACACCTCATTGTGCTGAAGCCCCCACAAGTGGTGGGGTCTTACATATTTTGGCAGAATTGTTCTGTAACCAGGCTATTATCTAGTCATCCCAAACTGAGATTAACTTCTCAGTGAGTCTCTCTATGGTCTGCTGAGTTAGATTACAAATTCTTCCAGAGAAATATTCTAACTTTCTAATATCTCCCCAGTGCACCTAATCCTGTGTTCCGACTCAGCCTTGCCTCAGTGTGTACTATTGTTTATTGCAAGATACCAGAAGCAATTTGATGAGCTGCATCCCCAGGATAGGTGGGGAAAGCATTGATCTATACTGCTTAACTTCTTATTCTAGGTAATTCTTCAAGTCAACAAATTCTTACCACCTATTCACTCTATACCAAGTTGTTCTAGGCACTACAGAGCCTCTTCTCGAGTTTTATTGTACATACAAATTACAGTGGGGCCTTGACTTACGAGTGTCCCGACTAATGAGTTTTTTGAGATACCAGCTGTCTCTCGGCCGATTTTTTGCATTGAGTTGATAGAGTAATTTGAGTTAATGAGCTCCTTAATGAGCTCGGTCTCAGAACGAATTAAACTCGTAAGTCAAGACCCCACTGTACCTGTAGATCCTTAAACGCAGATTCTGATTCAATAGTTCTAGGATGTGGACCTATGATTTTACAACCCTAAGGAGTACTCAGGTGACAGTTAATACTCCTGGGCTTTGAACCAAACTTTGATAAGCAAGTCTATAAGATAACACACACACACACACACACACACATACACACACACACACAGTATTCCTTGCCTTCAAGGCATGTACACATGTACAATTTGGTTGGATAGGTTGGAGGAGCCATGAAGACATATAAGTATAATATGAGGCAAATTATATAGGGCAGCTTGTGGATAGTAAAAATGTTTTTGGGAGATCCAGTTGGGGATGTGAAAATTGTGTGTGTGCAAGAAAATATCATTGAGGGAGGTATATGAGATAAACCTTGAAGGATGGATGGGATTGTAACAGATGAACAAATGAGGATGGCAGCATGAGCCAGGATAATAATATGAGCAAATATATGAAGGCAAGGGAGTACTGGGTGTTTTTAAAGAAGAAGAGCCAGTAGTCCAATTTGGTTGGTACAAAGAGGTAATGGGAAATATAGCAAGATGGGAATATGCAACCAGATGGTAAAGAGCTTTGAAGGCCAGGATGAGTGGTCTGTACTTATTTTTATAGCTCATAGGTAGCCCTTAAAAATTTTAGTGCAGAGGAGTGATATTATGAGACCTCTTGCTTAGGAACACTTGACAATAACTATAGAAATAGAGCTGGTCCCTGATATCATCATAATCATCTGAGAGTTTGTTAGAATTACAGGCCTGCTGCAGACTCACTGGATTAGAAACTGACAGGTGGAACCCAGCAGTCTGTTTGACTAAGCCCTCCAGGGGATTCTGATGTGTTCTAAAGTGTGAGAACCATGAGATTGGAACCAGAGTTCACAATCATGGCTGCATATTAGAATCACCTGGGGAACTTAAAAAAACATGCACAAAGCCCCCCACCATATCCATTAAATCCACAAACCTGGGGATGAGACCTAGATATTAACATTTTAAAGCACCTTTTCAAAGCAGCTCAGGTGATTCAAATGAAAACCAGGGCTAAGAAGACTGAATTGGGGAAAAAAAAAAAAAAAACAACTGCTTTAGTAAGGATTGAGCTGGGAATAGAGACCAGGCAGACAGTTTTGTAATAATTTAGTTGAGATAATGAGGTCCTTAACTAGGGCTGTGTCCTGCGACAAAATATTGAATATGAAATATGCTGCAAAGGAAGTCTTATAGTATATTATTGGGCAACTACCTGTATATAAATTGAGAGAGAAATGCAAAGATTTCAAGGCTTCAAGGAATAGTGTATTGGTGTCAAAGAATGCTGGCTGCTACTGAGAAACTTAAAAAGATGAGTAGAAAAAGGCCATGATATTTAGTTTCTTATAGGGCATTATTAATCTAAAACATAGTGTAACAGAGAGGAAAAAGCTATATTGTGCTATTGCTAAATCAACTTTAGGGCAAAAAGTGTTACTGAAGATGAGAGGGTCACTTCAAACAAGCCAGTAGAAAAGCAGGCAAAAAACATTAACAGACATTTCACCAAATAATAAGAATGAATGCCCCATAAATGTCAAAAGATTCCCACCTTCATTAGTAATAAGGGAAACATTAATACCACAATGAGATACAGAATTTTTTATTGTGACTAGCAAAACTTTTAAAGTCTGACAATACTTAGGTCTAGTGAGGATGTGGAGCAAGGTGAAGATGGTGTTCTGGTGGGGGTATTAATTAATCTAGTTTTTTTTTAAATCAGTGAGGAATTTTCTTGAAAAGTTCAAGGTAAACGTACATGAAAACTAAGCAGTTTCTCTCATAGGTATATATCAAGGATAATATATGTATATGAAGAGATATGCACATGTATATGAAGAGACATGTTTTAAGAATATCCATTAGCAGCAAAAAAAGTGGGAAATACAAATGGCCATCAAAGGAAGAATGAATTGTTACCTTCATTTTATGAAATACTATTTCAATGAGAATGGATGATCTATAGCTACATGCATCAATATGGATGAACTGCACAAACATAATAGTGAGTGAGAAAAGCAACTTGCAGTAGAGAAAACAGGCAGTATAACACCATTCCTATAATGCTCAAAAGCACTGACAATAAGTATTCACACATATGTGATAAAATTATAACAGAAACAATAGAAATGATAAAAAGAAAATTCAGAGTAACATTGGCCACTGTGGGGGCAGAGGGAACATAATGAATGTGGGAGTGGTACACAGGAAGCTTTAGTTGTGTTTAAAATGTTTGTTTCTTAAGCTTCAGGATAGTTATATGGATGTCCATAACAATTTTCTTTATACCCAATATAAAAATATATATAGACAGATATAGATATAGATGTAGATATAGATATAGATATAGATATAGATATAGATATTCATTTGTGTGTGTTAAATATCTCATAACACAAAAAGGAGAAGCAGTAATTATACTGAAAAGGTGGACAGTCAATGGTGCATGTTGATATGCATTATGATGGGATTAGAGGCCAAGGGAGAACGATGGGCTCTCAGGACAGCCACTGTGAGGAATATAGGGTAGGAAATCAATACCGCTTTCCAAAATAATTCTGAGGAAGCCCAGTGGGCCCTCTTAGGTTCTACACTAACAAAATTAAAGCATTCCTTTCCAACCTATTTCTTTCCTTCTAATAATAACCCTAATATTAATAACCACCATTTTTTGAGTGCCAACCATGTGCCAGTTACTTTATGTATGTATTATTGTCCTTATTATCGTTATTTTCTAAACTAGGTGAGGACATAGAGTTTCAATAATTTGCCCAAGATCACATAGCTGGTAGTAGCAACTAATAACATTAATAGGAGCATTAATAATTTGTAGAGTTGGGATTCAAACCCAGGTCTATGTGACTCCAAAGCCTGTATGCTTACCATTCTACTCTCTTTCTCTTCCCCCAAACATCCACATCCCTTCATGTCGTTTCCATGCTAATTCTGATTTCTGCCTATATTCATAATACCAAGGGAAAATGGGGAGAAAATAAAAATATGCCATGTCAAATTAGCAACCACAAAAAAAGTCAGGAGTATATTCCAAAATCAAATAGCTTCTTTTACATTAAAAGCTATTATATTATCAACTCTTCATGAATTTATCTGTAATATGGGTGCACAAACATTTGGGGAAGAGGGAAATGGCTGACATAAACTTTTAAATGCCATTCCATAATATAAAAAGATATTCTTAACTACTACCACCATCTCTATTGTACCTCAAGATAGACCTTCACACCAATCAGGAAGGATATATGCACCCCTATGTTCATAGCAGCACAATTTACAATAGCTAAGATTTGGAAACAGCCTAAGTGCCCATCAGCAGATGAATGGATTAAAAAATTGTGGTACATCTACACAATGGAATACTATTGCTGTAAAAAGAAAGGGACTCCTGCCATTGCAAGAGCTTGGATGGCGCTGGAGAGCATTATGCTAAGCAAAATAAGTCAGTCAGAGAAAGATAAATATCACATGATCTCACTCATTTGTAGATTATAATGAACAACATAAACTGATGAACAAAAACAGATCTAGAGACAGAGAAGCATCGAGCAGATGCTCAAACCTCGGAGGGAAGGTAGGGGAGGGTGGGGAGATCAACCAAAGGACTTGTATGCATGCATATAAGCATAACCAATAGACACAGACACCGGGGTGGGGGGAGTGAGGGCAGGAACGGGAGTGTGGTGGTGGGGCAATGGAGGGATAAGGACACATATGTAATACCTTAATCAATAAAGAAAAAAGAAAAGAAAAGAAAGACCTTCAAACCCAACTCTGCCTCTGCTTCTAAATTTCCAAAATCTATGTTTCAAGCTTTTTTGGTCTTTCTATGTGGCATAGATACCTATATTTCCTTCATGCCTCATGTACCTAACCTGTAATATAGTTTGAAACATAGAAAGGTGTACTAGCCCTATTCTTGAGTCAAGCCATTCACTGCAACCCAGACTTGAACATGACCACTGGAAAATGAATGGCTCATTGTGGTATATCTCATTCTTGATTGAAAATAATTTATATATATAAAAGCCTAAGTGACCGAATGACCGAAAGACTGAACAACTGGTCAACCGGTCACTATGATGCACACTGACCACCAGGGGGCAGATGCTCAATGCAGGAGCTTCCCCCTGGTGGTCAGTGTGCTCCCACAGCAGGAGCACTGCTCAGCTGTCCAACGGGGCACCAGACACAGGGCTCACGGCTGGCAAGTGCAGCTGCAGCTGCATGAGCCTCTCCTGCCTCCACAGCAGCAACAGCACTACCAAGTGGTGGAGCTGGCCAGCGCAGAGGGGCTGGGATGAGTGGGAGTGGCATGGCGCCTGGTCCGGGCTTGGGCTCCTCCCCAGCCACCTGCTCCTTCACACACTACTACATCCATCGGGGGATGTCAGACTGCCAGTTTCGGCCTATCCTCGCAGGCCAGGCCAAGGTACCCCACCTGCCTGAGGGACCCTGCTCACTCCGCAGATGCCCTTCAAGCCCCAGCACCACCCCAGGTGTGGCCAGCCCAGGAGGGACCACAGGAGGTTGGCTCCTGGGTATGTTCGACCTGTCTCGCCCAGTCCTGCCCTGCCAGCCACCTTCTAATTAATTTCTTTTCAATGTGCACAAATCTGTGCACCAGGCCTCTAGGCCTTCAATAAAGAAATAACAGAAAATACATAGTACACATGAATAGCAATCTCTATTTTCAGCCAATTAATTGTTAAACTGTTGATCATAATCAGAGATTAAGTTGGTTGGTTGATTTCTAAATGTTATCTTTAATAACAGAGAACCTCATAAGTCAGTGTCATGTGTCTTCAAGTTTTCACATAATTTAGAATAAAGTTCGGGACAAACAGACATCAGGGAAAGATATGGGAAATACTGATGGTTTTTCTAGCCAAAGGCTAGTTTTGCCCCTGACTTTCTGTATCCCCATTCCCGAGTCAGAATAAATAAAGAAACAGAAAAAGAAAGCCTTAATTGACAATGTAATGCCCACAAGCATCAACAGATGTGATCCCTTGTAATGAAGCATGTGGGTCTAATTTGGCATCACTAACCACTTGGAGGATCTCTTTGCTGAGTTCTTGCAAGCTATATTTCTAAATCTATGTTTGGCTGGCACCTGTACCATGCTGAAACTGGCATATCACCCCTGTCGATGGGCACAGTGCCACCCTGACAGATGGCCATGAAAGTCATCATGCCAGAGAACTACTATTGTTTCTAGCAAGTTTTTCACTTAACAGCAATTGGCATCTCACTAAAGAATGACAAAATGGTGGCCTACTATAATGTGGAAGATCAACAATGACCTATAACTGACATGTCTAAAATTGGCATTTCAAAGTCATTTCACATACTAAATGAAGACTTATGGGGAAGAAATGGCACTGTAACAATGGCGTATATGTCTAAGGTGTTAACAAAAAGAGGGAAAACACATTTCAAGGTTCCACAATAAATTCAACATTCTAGTTTTCTAGAAACAATAATAATACAAATCCAATATAATTGAAACTAATATTTTAAAACATCCTCCCTAGAATCAACTTTCTGCTTGGTCACCTACCTAGGTCAGCCCCATTGTTAAAGCACACTTGTTTGGTTAACAATATCTATGTGATTTGGGAATATTTGATTTTTTGGAGGAAAAGTATTTAATTTTAAAACATATTTAAAAAAATAAATGATTTGAAATGCTAGATGTGAAACCCAACAGATGTAACCATGAAAATAGGAGGGAGTGTGAAAGGTTAGTAGTAGCTAAAGAAAAAGTCTATCTTCAGGGTGCAGCAATCATGTATAACATGGAAACTGGAACATATATTGTAGGTCATATATTCACAAATTTATTTCCAAAATCACCTGTAGGGAGAAGTTGGCCTCCTGAAACAATAAGACATAACTTTCTTTCCCCAAATAATTAACTCAGTAACTAACCCCAGTCAAAACTAAAGTTTTTAGAGGACTACTTAGGACCATCTGAAGATGAAAAAAGAGAAAAGGGAGATTATCTTTTATGAAGTTACTATGTATGTGTCAAGCACTTTAGTATATATTTGGCAGGCAGTCCTCACTTTACACATTCCGTGTGCACAAATTTCAGTTACCACAGTTTAGTTAAAGAATGATAGTCTTCAAACAACACAGTTCAAATTTCAGTTATCACAGTACATGATTGTAATTGAATTAAATACAAACTTCACTTTTAGCTCTTCTGCAGTGTCGCTGCATTGCCTCCTTGTGTCCCACGTGACACTTTACAAAAATGAGTAATTGAGAGAGGGAATTGGCCAATAAATATGAAAGTGAAGCAAATGTGATAATACTGGAAGTAAAAATCCTGTCTAATAATAGACAATCATGGTAATTGACCATACCTTCGCTATGCCTCCCATTGGCTAATCAGCGAGATATACAAATTAACCCAACTGAGATGGCAGCCGGCAGCCACGCAGCTGAAGCAAGCAGGAGACTTGCTTGCTCCAGTGATGGAGGTAGCCAAGGTTCCCTGCCTGCTGCAGCCTGGCTCTGAGCTCCGAAAGCAACAAAGTTTCAATTATAGAAGCTAAACAAACCCCAGATACCTGCTTTCAGCAGGCCGTGGCCACAAAGCTGGAGCAAGCAGGAGCCCGGCTCTTAGCTCCAGTGACGGCAACAAAGTTTCAATTATAGAAGTTAAACAAACCCCAGATACCTGCTTTCAGCAGGCCATGGCCTCATAGCTGGAGCGAGCAGGAGTCCGGCTCTCAGCACCAGTGACGGCAACAAAGTTTCAATTATAGAAGGTAAATAAATCCCAGAATTAAAAAAAGAAAGAAAAAAAGGAGAGGCTGGGAGCTTCAGTCATTGGCCAGCCTGAAAACGGCCCTCAGTCCCTCATCCAGACTGGCCAGGCATCCTACTGGGGACCCCCACCCTAAAGGGGGTGTGGCCAGCCTGAAAACAGCCATCAGCCCCTCATCAAGGCTGGCCAGGCACCCCAGTGGGGACCCCCACCATGAAGGGGGTGTGACCAGCTGAAAACAGCCATCAGCCCCTCACCCAGGCTGGCAAGGCACTCCAGCGGGACCCCCACCCTGATCCGGGACACCCTTCAGGACAAACCAGCCAGCCCCCACCCGTGCACCAGGCCTCTATTCTTTATAATAAAAGGGTAATACTCACATTGACCCTAACAGCAGTACGACTGGGAATGACTGGCCACTATGACACACGCTGACCACCAGAGGGCAGACGCTCAATGCAGGAGCTGCCCTCTGGTGGTCAGTGTGCTCCCACATGGGGGAGCTCTGCTCAGCCACAAGCCAGGCTGATGGCTGCCAGCACAGCAGTGGTGGTGGGAGCCTCTCCCGCCTCCTCAGCAGTGCTAAGGATGTCCGACTGCAGCTTAGGTCTGCTCCCCGCTGTCAAGTGGACATCCCCCGAGGACTGCTGGGCTGCCAGAGGGATGTCTGATTGCCAGCTTAGGTCCAATCCCCTGGGGAGCAGGCCTAAGCCAGTAGGTGGTCATCCCCCGACGGGTCCCAGACTGTGAGAGGGCACAGGCCGGGCTGAGGGACCCCCTCCGCCCCGAGTGCACAAATTTTTGTGCACTGGGCCTCTATCATAATAATAAAAGGCTAATATGCAAATAATCATCACAGAGTCATGCCATAACGACTGATCTCAAGGGGCTTGACAGGGAACCTGAGGCCTCGCCCCCCACTGGTGGGCCTTGACGGGTGACGTGAGGCTGTGCCCCCTGCCCAGCAGGGCTTGACAGGGGTGGGGCTGGCCGGGTCTGGGTCTTGCCCAATAGGAGTGGGGCCAGCTGGGTCTGGGTCTGGGTCTCGCACAATTTTGAGGCACGTGCAGGTAGGTGAGGACTTGACTCTTGGTCCCTTGGCGCGCCCTAGACTCTGACAGGAAGGAGATTTTCATATACATTTTACTAATTGTCTTTCATCTCCGGCACATCTATTATAGAGAAAGGGCAAATAGCAGTATTAAAATGTTTCCCCTAATTAATTCCCTTTTAATGTGCACAAATTTTGTGCACCAGGCTATTAGTCAAATATAAATGGAGTTACAGATCTATGGGACTGTTGACACTGCTGCCATTCAAAAGACCCTAGATGTGCAACCAGAAGAATCCAGTGAAAGTGAACTAATCAACATGTCATGTCCCAGAGAAAGTAACACTGGAAACGATATTCATATTAAAAGGACTCTTGAAGATCTATCAGAATAGTGAACATGGAAAGGATGAAATATTTGAAACTGATTCAAACTTGGAAGAGTATGAAAAATAACCAAGGAATAGAAAATATGGCCATTCCATATTGTAAGTTATTAAAAAAGGGAAACACTGTTCAAACTATTATTGATATGTTTTTAATAAAGAAATAAAACATTAATTTTTAATATTTCTAGTGTTTTAAATTATAGAGTACTAAATATTAGTTTTATAATTTTATTTCACTCTCCTATACATTTGTAACTGACAGTAAAATAGTCTGTAATGTTTTTATAGGTCACAGAACAATCATATTTTTCCCATTAATCAGTGAGGCCACTTTGCATGGTTTCAGTGAGAGTGCACCTGGATTCCAGTTTCCCCTTTATTTAGGTGTAGAGGACGGGATGTTTATTCTCTCTGAAATGTGGAAACTCCTAGAGGTCCTAGATATTTGGTGGAGGTGGGTGGAGAGGTATCAAGAGGGAGATACTGCATTTCCTCCTAAAGAGTAGGTGGGAGCTTGAGGAATTAAATGATAGATATAAACATATTTGCATCCTGAGCTGGTAGAACATCTCACATGGATTTTTGTAGGGTACCTGTTTGGCAATTTCAAGAATTTCAGTGCTAGAATATGAGTGTTGTATTTGATAAGAGGAAATAAAAGGAGGGAATGAAGGATGGGGGATAGGAGGGCAATTTACTCAGAGACTACAGCATGTGCCAAGGCGTGGAAGGACAAGGAAGAGCTGGTGTGACTTGGGTTTCTAGGATTGGATCTCAGTGTGTGGTGTTTTGAGGAGTGGAGAGGGATATTGGGAATTAGGACCAACTAGGAAGGTAGGGGGCAGAAATGAAAGACCTTGAATGCCTAACAAAGATGTCTCTCCTCTGGGACTTTGAAGGTTTGTAAGCAAGCAAGTGATCTGATCAGATACAAAGGAGCAAAAGGAAATTCTCCACAGTATGACAGTTAAAACTACACCAAAGTTTTCTGCAATTCATTGTAAATAATAAAAATATATATATTTTTAAAAACCACAGCCCTAGCTAATTTGTCTCAGTGGATGAAGTGCTGGGCCATGGACTGAAGAATTCCATTCAATTCCAGTCAAGGGTATGTACTTCCGTTGGGGGCTCAATCCCCAGCCCTGCTTGGGGTGCAAGCAGGAGGCAACCAATCGATGTGACTCTCACTTTGACATTTATCTCTCTCTTTGTCTCCCCCTCTTTCCACTCTCTCTAAAAATCAATGGAAAATATGAGGAAATTAACAACAACAAACATAACGGGAAAAAAAACACAGTAAATTCAAGAAAATTAAAATTAAGAGAAAAAACAAACTTAAACATTTTAATAGTCCCAGAAGCCTAATATCTTAGATATAACATCAGATTTATCTGATAATTATTTATAATAGAGTCAATGTTTTAAAAATACAAAATCTTTTTTATTTGTTATTGATTTTTTTACAGAGAGGAATGGAGAGGAAGAGGGAGAGAGAGTTAGAAACATCGATCAACTGCCTCTTGCACATTCCCTACTGGGGATGTGCCCACAACCAAGGTACATGCCCTTGACTGGGATCAAACCTGGGACCTTTCAGTCTGCGGGCCAACGCTCTATCCACTGAGCCAAACTGGTTAGGACACAATCTTCTTTTTAAAAAAGTGTTTAATAAAAGAGCTCTGAGAAAGCAGGCATGATAAGGACAACAGAAAAGCAAGATTGCCTTTAAGTAGATGAGAGTAAAATTGAATGGGTTATTTTTCTCCTTTTAACTTAAACATGTTTATTTAATTACACACATATCTATTTTAATACTCTTGTGTTTCACTATAGCACAACATTTCCAATTCAAACTGAGACTTGCTTTAGCACTCTAAAAACAACAGTATATCAACCCATTCAGGCAAACCCAATACCAGGCTACTGCTTTTATTGTGACCCAAAGATTCCAATACCACAAACTGCTAGGAAATGGAACAATCCAAATTAAGACCTTGAAGGAAAACAGAAAGATGAATGACAATTATCTCACATTTCCAAAGAGCCACTGAGTGATAAGGAGACAGGAACACTTGTCCTTGAATACAGTTCACTTACAAGCTATGGCACAGGAATGGTCTTAACAGTCCTTGTGATAGGAAATATTCTTGTATGTAATCGGACTATCTTCCGATCTGTAAACGCGATGTTGTAACATTTTGAATACCACATGTAACCTTTTATTAACAGCCAGCAACCTTTGAAAATAATCGCCTTCTCTCAATAAGGAATCTATTATAAGTCAATCAGTTTATATAGCTATTTCTCATTCCTAAATCACAGAATAATTGTCTTTTATATACTGCACACATCATGGGAGCTGGGTTCTGAGTGAGTGGCTTTCCTACACTGAGTCATGTTAACACGGTCTTATGAGGCACTAAGGCCAGAAATGCATTATATACACTTGAAAACACATTCTTCACCATATGTAAAAACCTTAAACCACCTGGACCTAAAATAATTGCTATCTTGAGGAAATATCAACTATTAATCTAACTATAGACAAAAGACGCTAGTGGGCAAATAATATTTCTCCAGTATTCTTTCCTAATCAGGGATTCTAAAGAAAAACTTTTTTAAAAAATTACACTCAGTTGCCTGGCCAGAGTGGCTCAGTGGTTGAATGTCGACCTATGAACCAGGAAGTCACTTTTTGATTCCTGGTCAGGGCATATGCCTGGGTTGCAGTTGAAGGCTAGATCCCCAGTGTGGAGCATGCAGGAGGCATCCAATCAATGATTCTCTCATCATTGATGTCTCTATTTCTCTCCCTTCCTCTTGAAATCAATAAAAATATTAAAAAATAAAAATTACCCCTCAGGTAACAAAAAAACATAAGAGTGAATGTTTGATAAGGACAGTACTGAATAGTTTAAGGTGCCTCTTTCCATGGCTTATTCTGAAAACATAATATTAGGTAACAAACATTAACTCAGGTTTCTCATTCTCTATTTCAAATTAACATGATGTTCTTCCATTAAGCTAGAAAGCAGCAATGTAAATCAAACAAAAATAGAATCTTTCCCCAAATAATAAGAAACATGATAGAGTAGGAAAGTACCAAATTAGCTACAAATTTTCCATCTCATTGTTTTCTGTAAAATAAAATTTTATAACGAACATGCTCCATACAAGCTGTGCTGGTAGGTATCGCTTCCAAAAACACTCACAGAGCAGTAATAAAAAACAAGCATGAACTCTAGGACATCTGCTATGGCATTGTTATCATTTTGGTCACAAAACTATACTCGCTTCAACTTTCTGTTGAAATATTATTTTGTCTGCAGCATCTCCAATCTGGCACACGAGGACTGACAGATGCTCTGGTTTTACCTCAGCTTCAACTTACACGGCTTCTCATTATACTAGCTATAGCTCGGCAAACTATTCCTCTGTTCTGGAATGCAGACAAAATGCCATCTGTCTCTGCACGGTTATCAAAATGAATACTGCAATCTGAAGAAACTCAGTTCCAAATGGAATAATGAGGAGGAATTGCACCCTGTCCATCCATATCCTATTAAAAAAATATATATATGTACATATATGTACATGTAACCTTTATATTACATATAATATTCAATGTTTCCAATTACTCTATTATATGAACATTTTAACCAAAAGGCACATCTCACCTTCCCAAGCTCTATTTGTAATCCATGCATTTTACATCATCTGACACTAATTACTAGCTAGAGGGCAAGTGAGATGTGCTCCCCAAGCAAGAGATTCCAAGGTCATTCAGCAACCAAAAGCAGGTGGGAGCCTTACTGTAGAAATCAGGCTAGATACAGAGACAATGGAGAGAAGGAAAAGGGGGGAAAGCCTTTATAGAAATTAAAAGACAAGTGAATTTCAACTATGGTCCATACCCCTGCAAGTCAGCGGGTGGACAGAGGAGAAGGAAGAGGAGGAAGAGGAGGAAAAGGGGAAGGGTGATGACATGGGAGACTAGAAGGGCAAGGGATAGAGGCTGACACCACAGAGAACCTGAAAACGGTGTTGATGGTTTTGTTAGCCCTGATAGTAGAAATGTGACTAGGAAGGTATTAGAAGTATCTGCCAAGAAGACTCCTCTGCAAAAAAACGTGGAACTTCAACTTTCTGTGCAACAGCATGTTTAACTTTGATTGCTACATTTCCATAGATTTGAAGCACATAAATGGGGGGAAAAAACTTTCAACCTGGAGAGGAATTTCACTTCAAGAAATTTAAGGAGCTCTTTAAAACCAGTATTTTCTTCAGCAGAGGTACTGGAGATCAAGATCAATCGTATCAAGCATCTTGAGATTTGGAGACTGACTTAGGGGATATTCAGTCCTTTACTCCCAAACCTCTTGACATTTAAAATTGCCTGCTCAGGGCCAACAGTATATTCCCACTAACCATAAATTGATAGGTACCCAAGACCTCTCAGAGCCCATATGAGGGCCTTGTTATTTTCAAACTTATTTTCCATCTGAACCTGGAACCCCAGATATCTGTCTAAAAAAATTAATGAGCATTAGAAAACAGAACAAATGCTACTTCTTACTCCAAAGTCAATCGGTTTAGATCTGTTTACATAACCTTTAATTCTATATTTTATATGAAATGAGATTCTAAAAGTCTTATATGAAACCTATCAGTTCATTTTCCAAATGGGTCAGTTAACTTCCCTCTGTCACATGTCACACCCACATGCTGCCCCCCCACCCCCACCCCATTGAACCATCTGGCAAATAGTGCTGTTGGCCACAGTGGGAGCTAAGGAGAAAATGTGGCCAGATCAGTACAAACTCATCCTCATGGCTATGGGGGAATGCTTAGAAGTCAGAAAGGCTATATCGAATAGCACAGGACAGTCCATTTCCATTTTGCTGCCTTTTCTCCCGTACTAAATTTCATTTACAAGCATTGTTACTATCCAAATTGTCCAGAATTCCTATAGGTAACTGTGACTAACCTGTAATGATAAACTTCATTAATTGATAAATTAATTGTCATTAGTTTTCAATTTTTTCATCATCATTTATCCTTCCCATCATGTGCATCTCCATACACATGCTTTCTCCTTTTTCAGATAGAGATAATTACACTTATCCTATAGGAATAAAACAGTGCCTGGCACAGCCCAGACACTCAATCAATATTTATTAACAAATTTAAAATATTAGAAAGTTAGAGTAATATTAATATAATAGAAAGTAAAGTAATATTAAAGCATCATCACCATAGCAAATGATTTTTAAATATCTTTTATACTTCTCAATAGTTGCATCAAATCTCAGCTTATAGCAACTGTCAATTGATAACCTTGAACATAAATATGGGTGCAATAAAATCAGCTAATATTTACTGAGTGTATACTAGATATCAAGTCAATATTCTAAGCACATTACATAAATTAATTCATATAACCCTCACAAAAACCCTACTAAATAAAAATGATTAGCTTGATTTTAATTGAGGAAATTGAGACTCAGATTGGTTAAGGAACACACTTCAAATCAACCACACAGGGGATAAATGAGAGCACTTGCATTTGAGTCAGTGCTAAGTAAAATATACATCAGAAAATATAAGTTAGTTCATCAAAAACCAGAATTATGTTGATGTCATAGAACCCAATAACTGCACAGAAAACTGTAACCAACTACATTTGAACCTCCCAAAACAAAATCTATGAAACCAGAGTCATAATAAACAATAACCTTGATGACAAGCGTCCTTTTAAAGGCAGTTCCTCTTTTTTGCCAGCATAAACTCAGATCTATTTATGAGACCATTTGCTTTGTGTTATGTACAGTTTGTAGTATGTATGCCATATTGTTCCTTTATTGTGTAAGGCAGCATTAGGAAGGTAGAGGAGCAGTTATCTTAGAGTCAAAAGAGCAAGGTTCTAGTAGTCCTAACTGTCACTTACTACCCTTTGCTTTCTCATTGGTAAATTAAGGTCGAAACAGATTCTGTATTAAGCTTCTGCAGGGGCTGTGTTGTATGGTCATAGGACGTTGAAATTTAATGTTTCTCACCTCAGCCTAAACTGGCTCAGGGCCTGGGGGTGGGAGGGTGGAGAGAGGCTCAACATACTGAAAGAACAGAGAAGGCATTGGAAACTCCGTATAACCTCAATCCACAATAGTGTAGTAGCTAGTTTCAGCCCCAAACAGTTTTCAGTGCAAATGCTTTAGATTCCCTATGGCAATAATGAGATTTTGATGATGATGATGATGATGATGAAGAAGAAAATATATTGCCACCATTGACTGAGTGCCTACAATAAGTTCAGTATTTATCATACATACAATGTTTCCTTTAACCTCATAAGAACAGTGCAAGGCAGATATTATTATACCCATTTTACAGATATGCAAACTAATAACGAGAGAGAAGAAGTGGCTTTTCAAGGGCACACAGCTGATAATTGGCAGAGCTGATATTCTGATCACTGGCTTCAAGCCATATGAGAGATCACATAACCTTATTCCTCATTGTGAATCCACTATCAATCCAAATACCTAGCATTTACTGAATGCCTAATTCAATCAGTGCTTAATGAATTAAGAAATAATTTCAAAATTTGTGCTCTCACCACTCTCTGTGCTGTATTTTGCTAAGACCTGTTTCTATCTTGCTCCACATATTTTGTTAGGCAATTTAAATATGTTATCTCACTTTTTCATTCAGTTAAACTTCAAGACAAATATAATCATTCCCATTGTAGAATTGAACAAACTGAAATTTTCAGAAGGTGAGTGAATTACCCAAATCTACAAATAAAAATAGCTGGGAAGTAGGAGAATCTGGCTAGTTTCAAATTCTGACCTTCTTATAAGATTCTAAAATTATCTGTCAACTATGAATTATTATTTAAGAAAAAGAAAAGTGATCCTTGTGGAACATTACTCCAAGTGATTGAGCTGCACATTTTGAGTAAAAATTTTCAACTTTGTGTTCATCCTCTCCACTCCTGCAAATGCAGACATGTATACCTAGGCAGCTGGCCTCTCGGGTTTCTGGTTTAGTGTTATTTGAAACCCAAGCTCCAAACACTGAGCCTTGCATCACTCCCTCATAGCACTACCATCAAAATCACCTTAAGAGAATTAAGAGGCATACAAGGGACTTGCTTGTACTTTCAGTTCCTTCTGCTAATCTATACTAATAAAAGGGTAATAATATGCTAATTAGACCTGGTCGACCAGCCATCTTCCAGATGTCTGACTTCCTTCTGGACAAAGCCATGGTGGTGGGGGCCGAGGCAGAGGCAGTTAGGGGTGATCAGGCCAGCAGGAGAGGGCAGTTGTGGGCAACCAGGTCGCCAGAGGAGGGCAATTGGGGGCAACCAGGCAGACAGGGGAGGGCAGTTGGGGGCAAGATCAGGACAGCAGGGGAGGGCTATTGGGGGTGAGATCAGGCTGGCAGGGGAGAGCAGTTGGGAGCAAGATTAGGCCAGCAGGGGAGGGCATATTTGGGGCAAGATCAAGCCAGCAGGGGAAGGCAGTTAGGGGCAAGAACAGGCTGGCAGGGGAGGGCAGTTAGGGGTGATTAGGCAGGCAAAGGCAGTTGGGGGGCAAGATCAGGGCAGCGGGGGAGAGAATTTGGGGGTGAGATCAGGCTGTCAGGGGAGTGCAGTTGGGGGTGAGATCAGTCAGTCAGGGGAGTGCAGTTAGGGGCAATCAGGCAGGCAGGCAGAGAGGTTAAGGGCAATCAGGCAGGTAGGCAGGTGAGCAGTTAGGAGCCAGTGGTCCCAGATTGTGAGAGGGATGCCCAACTGCCAGTTTAGGCCTGATCCCACATCAGGCGTAAACTGGCAGTCAGACATCCCCCAAGGGGTCCCTGATTGAAGAGGATGCAGGCTGGGCTGAGGGACCCCCCCCCCCGCACAAATTTCATGCACCAGGCCACTAGTTTCATATATTTCATATTAATATAAAAGCAAACACATTCATGCTGAAAGATATTTAATATTATAAATTCAAATGGATAACTTTTTCTGGTCTTTATTAAGAAATGAAGAAAAAGAAAATGTATCTTTCATTTCCCACATACTCCAATTTTATTAAACTGTCAATGTTGGTTATTTAGGATTAAGTGAACGCATAACTTCCATTGTAATGGTAGGGGGGAAAAAGCATTAGGAATTTCACAGGTTTTTTCACTGATTAACTTTATTGAAGAAAGTCCCAGGCATCACATACTCTCCATAGGGGACACTTTTGTGTCTCTTGAACCATGCTACTTACATTAGCAAACAGCACTTACAGAAGCATAGAGTGGCAGATCATCATTGAGTCTGATGAGGTGCATACATCTGAATGAGGACACTCAGCACAGCCCCAAGGCCATCCACACAGCACAAAATCTCTCCTCACACTGTGGCTGGTATCATTGCTAAAAATACCATCTAGCTCTCTTACCTCAGCTCTCCTGTCTCCCATACTCATCCTGTGCTCTCCCCTCTGACTCCTTCACACCGCCCCAAACTCCATGCCATTTTGGGTCTTCCCTGCTTTGAACATACTGCTAGTCTTTGTTAGAATGTCCTTTCTGCTCTCACCTTCTTTTTTAAGTTTATATTTATTGTTGAAAGTATTATAGATGTCCCCTTTCCCCTCATTGACTTCCTCCACACCCACCCCTACCCCCAGAACTTTACCACACTAAGTTAACTTATATGCATGTATGCTCCAACCTTCTTGTTGGCAAAGTGAGCACCTGTGCTTCTTTCATGACCTGGCTTGTCCTCTGGGAAACCTTTCCTCAGCTCAGCAGCAAAAGCAATTGCTGTCCACCCCTACTCCAATGCCTGAGCTCACACATATCCTTACACCACTCAGCTGGCATGTCCATTTTTTCCACTAAACTGAAAGCTCCTCAATATAGCAAACCCCCCCCCCCCCCGTGTATCTTTGGGCCTCTGTGCCTAGGCTCCATGGAGTCAGGCACCTGATAGATGCTCTATAGAAAGTTCAGTGAATGAATACATGTGGAGTCACTAGACATGTCTCATCCCTTTTTTCTGTCTTCAAAGCAGAAAATTCAAAAAGGCATTTCAAAATCATGTCTTTACTGCAGCTGCCTGGTTAAATCTGTTCACTTCCCATAGAAGGCCATCTTTTTGTTCAGTAAGGCACACATCTGACAACATAAGTTTACCTTCAAAGTGTAGTGTCTCCATTCTGCATGACAAAATGAAATGGCTAGGAGGAGCAGAGAACTGCAAAGCAAACTGATACACTATGAGAGGCCAGGGTCAATCTCTTAGATTTGATCATATGCAATGCTCCATTTATTTCTTGTGATTTGCATTGTATTTTCAAGCACAACAATTTGGGGAATCTCTTCTCAAACCAGTCATTCATTTGGGTGTTATAATTGCTACTTTTTATTTATGCAATTATAGTATCTTAAAATTCTAAAGGACCTTGCTTCCAATCTTCCACCCAAAGTAGATTAGAGTAGAAATAGCATGGTCTTTGACACCATGTAAAAATTTTAAGGTGATCCCCATAGTGACCCATATCCCTGGGTAATCTTCTTCTCTTCAATATGGGTAAAACATGTAGCCTATTTCTAACCAATAGAATATCACAAAGGGGATGGGATAGTAGTCCTATTATCATGTTACATTATATGGCAAAAGTTAAGGAATATTGTAGATGTAATTGCGGCATGTAACTAGTTGACTTTTAGTTATTCAAAAGGGGAAAAGTCCTGGATAGGATTGGCCTAATCAAGTGTGCCCTTCAGAACAAGGTCTAGATCTTCCTGGAATTCAGAGTTGAAGGAGCAGCAATTGCCCCTCCACATTGATGGCTACAAATAAGCAAGCTTCAATGACTTTTATAGCCACAAGAACTTAATTCTGTCAACAATTAGAGTGAGTCCTTCCCTGGTTGAGCCTTCCAATGAGAATGAAGCCTAGTTGACCCATTGATTATAGATAGCCATGTGAGGCCTTGAGCAGAGGACCCAGCAAAGCCATGCCTGAACATCTGAGGTGCAAAAACTGTGAGAGAATAAGTAGATGTTGTTTTGACTTGTGAAGTTTGCGGTGACTTGTTACATAGGAATGGAAACTAATATAGCATAATATACAGTGGGGGTTCAAAACTAGTACTTACCCTTCATGTGTATGTATCACTTTACAATTTGGACCTTAGTTCCCTTACCTACATAATCAAGATTATGTCACTTATCTTACAGGACAATTGTGAGAATAAATGAATATACATCATGTTTGTTAACATATGTGATGTATATTAATGTCTTATACACTCTAGCTATCACTCAAAGGTAAAATATTAATAAGGTATTTCTTGAGTCCTACTCAATGCCAATGTTTTTAGTTGTTGGGCTTTCAGAAATGAACAAGCCAGACAAGATAATTGCTCTTATGGAATTCACACATTAGTGATGGGGAGACAGTGGACAACTTAATATATAAATGAACTAGAAAATATGATGAAAATGAAGCAAGATAATGTGTTAAAGAGTGACTGAAAGACACATCCGATTAGATGGCCAGAGAACTCTCCAAAGAAGTGACACCTGTCCTAAAATCTAAATGACAGGAAGGAATCAGTTGCGTGAAGATCAAAGGACAGGGTTTTCAGAAAGAAGAAAGAGCAGGTGCAAACTTTTCAAATGTTAAAAGTTTTGGTGTTTTTGTGGAACATAAAGAATCCCATTTAGACTGCAACAGAGTGAACAAAGGGCTAAGATAGGGTGAAGAGAGAAGTAGGCAGGGGTTAAATTATACAGAGACTCATTGACCACCATAAAAATTTGCTTTTATAATTTCCCAATGGAGTGTTTTGGTCCAAGTAAGTGGCATTATCTGATTTATAATGTTAAAAGACCACTACACTATTGTATGGTGCTTTGATTGTAGGGAGCATGAGTTGAAGCAGATAGTACATAGGATCTTCCAAGACTGCAGGGGAAAGTTCTTTTTGTGGAAACTGGGGAACAGAGTGGGGAAAGATGAGCCAGAAAACAAGGCTGGGTGGGACAGTCCAACCATCCAGCCCAGTATTAAGTGCGGCAGGGGCCTTTTAGTCCTGGATATTAATACAGAAACATTTCCACCCAGGGGTTGTGTCAGAAATTAACTGTTGTCTAAATACAACTGAGAAACAAAGTGAACAGAGAGATCCCACCTGCTTTAAAACAGGGTTGTGGATTATAACACAGAGGAGAGGTGGATCACATGGAACTCCAATACTGTGCTAACTAACTGACAGGAAACAGATGTGCCAAGCAGAACAGTAGAAGAAGTGCTTCACTTTTTTATTTTTTATCTTTTACTTAAGAAACTAATATTTTCTCACTTGATTTTACTTTTTTATTATTATATTTTTAATTATTATTATTAATACTATTATTTTACCTTTTTAAGTTTTGTTTTATTTTATTTTTCTTTATTTTATTTTGGGATTAGTGTTCTATATTATATTTTTATTTTTATTTTAGAATTATTTTACTCTATCTCAATTTTTCCTTTATGCCAACACCCTCTTCCTCACTTTTCCCCTTTTTTGTCATGTTTCTCTTACTCTATTCCTGCTTTAGTTTTTCTCTATCCTTTCTTTTTACTCACTGTTAAAAATTGATCTTATTCATATATCTAATTTCCTCTCCCCTGCTCCAACTCCATGAATACGTCTCTCTTCTCTTTCTTCACTATCCAAATTTTTTCTTCCTTTTTTTCCCGTGTTCTTTCTTTCTGTCTTGTCGTTATTTGTTTGTTTGATTGTTAATTTGATTTTTTTTCTTTTACTTTTTTGCTTCTGTTTTTCCTCTCCTCGCTTGTACTCCTCTTCTACTAATAGCCTAATTAATTCCAATCACCAACTCAGGCTGGGACCCCTCAGGGGATGACCACCTGCTGGCTTAGGCCTGCTCCCTGGGGAATTGGGCCTAAGACTATATCAAACTTAAAAGCTTCTGTACTAAGGCTACCTGCTGTTTGTTTGAGAGATTTTAGGGAAGTCTGAAGCATGAGGCAGGAGAGACCAGTTGTATACAAAAGTCATTGGAAATGGCTTGGATTAGCCTGCAAGTAGGGAGGGGCAGGGTCTCAGGGAATCACCAGGGTAGGGGGAAAAGTGTGAGCCAAGTTGATGGAGATTCAGATATGGTGCCTGCGTGTGGGCTCTGTGGCAGTGAGGGCTCAGCAAAGGAACAATGGCTTCCAGCAACACTTCTGTCTAGGACAGTGGTCGGCAAACTGCAGCCCCTTGAGTGTGGCTCTTCGACAAAATACCACGTGCGGGCATGCACATACAGTGCGATTGAAACTTCGTGGCCACACTCAAGGTGACAAAGAGCCGCATATGGCTCGCAAGCCGCAGTTTGCTGACCACTGGTCTAGGACAGTGATGGTGAACCTATGACACGCGTGTCAGAGGTGACATGCAAACTTATTTTTTTGGATGATTTTTCTTTGTTAAATGGCATTTAAATATATAAAATAAATATCAAAAATATAAGTCTTTGTTTTACTATGGTTGCAAATATCAAAAAATTTCTATATGTGACACAGCACCAGAGTTAAGTTAGGGTTTTTCAAAATGCTGACACACCGAGCTCAAAAGGTTCACCAACACTGGTCTAGGAGAAAGCTGCCACTCCAGCACTCGCCCTTTCCCCAGACAAGTTAGTTCCTCCCCCAATGTCCTTTAAGAGGAACTGGTCCCCGCAGGTTTGGCTCAGTGGATAGAGCATCAGCTTGCAGATTAAAGGGTCCCAGGTTCATTCTGGTCAACAGCACATGCCTGGGTTACAGGCTCAATCCCTAGGGCATGCAGGAGGCAGCCAATCAATGATTCTCTCTCATCATAGATGTTTCTATCTCTTTCTCCCCCTCCCTTCCTCTCTGAAATCAGTACTGTTACTCCTGCATAAAAATCCCCCCATATCCCATTGGATACACACATCCAAAGCTTATTATTCATTCAAATATAATCTCTTTCACAAAGTATTCTATAATTTCTTAATCTTCAGGGCCACTCCATCCTCTAAAGCAGCGGTTCTCAACCTGTGGGTCACCAACCTGTGGGTCGCAACTTCTTTAGGGGTTGAACGACCCTTTCACAGGGGTCACCTAAGACCATCGGAAAACACATATATAATTACATATTGTTTTTGTGATAATCACTATACTTTAATTATGTTCAATTTGTAACAATGAAAATACATCCTGCATATCAGATATTTACATAATGATTCGTAACAGTAGCAAAATTACAGTTATGAAGTAGTAACGAAAATAATTTTATGGTTGGGAGTCACTACAACATGATGAACTGTATTAAAGGGTCGCAGCATTAGGAAGGTTGAGAACCACTGCTCTAAATCCTTTTAGATCTGATTTGTTGTCTGTACCTCATGTCTTATTGGCACTTAGCATAATGACTTGTTTATATTTATTTTCTTTCCATATATGTCATCTTTCCCAATTAGATTGTCTTTAAATGAAAAGATCCAGTTTACAACATACTTAAAAAGTGGTTGCCCTTTTCTATATAATCCAAGTAGCAAGGAACTACCTACCACCTCATGGAATAACCCTAAAAGAGCAACTGTAATTGTAAACCCCAATGACACCAATACACACACACTTTTCCTTACACCAAACAAAATCTCTTTTCCAATAGCTCCCATCCATTAACCCTGAGTTCAACTAAACTCATGGGTTACACAGAGTGCATGGGCACAACCTCTTTTCCATGGGACACTTCACATGCCTGAGCATAATTCATGACTTACCATCTGATGTTCACATTTCTCCAGCCAAACATCTGCAACTCTCTTGACTATTCCTAGCTTGCCATGATTTTCACACACCTCACTTTCATCCTTGTGGCTTTCTACTAAAAGGCCCTAAATTTTGCTAAATTTGTCTCTATTTGTGGTGCCCAGAACTAACCTTGACATTCCAATTCACTTATTCATTTATTCATAAATGTATTCATTCAACCAATGTTTACTTATCAGCAACTCTATATGCATGAAGCATGAAGCAGTAAGAGTCGTGTTTCCTGCCCACAAGTGACTTATAAATATGAGGAGATAAACACTTGCTGTAATTATACAAATAATTATTCAAAAGTAGTATTAGTTTTCTATTCTCTGTAACAAATTACCACACATTTAGGGTTTTTAAAACAACACATACTCATCTCACAACCTTTGTGGGTCAGGAGTCTGGACAAAGCACACCTGGGTTCTTTGCTCATGTTCTCTCACAAGATTGAAAACAAGATGCAAACCAGGTCTGGCAACTTGATTCTTCACAGCCAGCAACAGGAGACACTCTAGCAAAATAGGCTAGATTATGCAATCACAAACCTGTAATCACATATATCCTGCCGTCTTTTCCTTATTCTACTGATTAGAAGCAAGTCACAGGCCACATGCCCTTATTCAAGGAGAAAAAAATTATATGAATGTATGTTACCAGGAGGTAGGAATTATAGGGACCACCTTAGAATTCTGTTTACCATAGTAGCAAACAGAAATAGTATTTGTTATGAATGAAAAGCTTGGAGGATTATGAAAGTAAATACCTATCTTAGTGGAGAGGGGCATGATTAATTTTTAGTGTAGTTTGTCTTATCTTAACCAGATCACAAGCTTACACAACCAGAGCATAAGGTATGGACCATGTCTTACCCATTTATTTTTGCTTCAGGCACCTAGCCCAGAACTGCTCATGGGTGTTTGACAAATAATCATTGATTTAACTTAATACAAAATGAATCAAATATTCTTTAATGTGTCATCAAGATAAAGTCACTTAATAGACCCTCAAAGGCTGTTGGCATTAATAGATTTAACATTGGGTTTGAGTAACCCAATAATCTTCCAGAAGTACACATGGATAGCACAAGCTACAGAAGAGAAGGTCCCTTTGCCCAACTCACCATATGCCTTTGGGAGAAATTTTGCTACTCTCCATTCCTCACTGTGTAAAGTGACAGTGCAAGTAAAGAAATAATTACCCTTTTAGACAAGTGCTACCAAGGAGATATGTGGTTCAGCAAGGCTTGACATAATCTCTGGTGTTAAGAAATGCAGCCTTGCCCTAGCTGATTTGGCTCAATGGATAGAGCCTCAGCCAATGGGCTGAAGGGTCCTGCGTTCGATTCCGGCCAAGGGCACATGCCTGGGTTGCAGGCTCGATCCCCAGTAGGGCACGTGCAGAAGGCAGCCACTCAATGATACTCTCTCATGATTGATGTTTCTATCTCTCCCTCTCTCTTCTTCTCTAAAATCAATAAGATATTTTTTAAAAAAAAGAAATGCAGCCTTGAAGAAGTGACACTTAAGTCAGGACTGTGGAGCTAGCTGGAGAATAACGGGAATTTCGAGTATTATGAGAGGAAAGAATTTCAATAACAGGGCAACCGGAAAGCAATAAATATGAAGACCTATTATGGGAAGATTCCCTGGTGCAGAAAGTGAGGAAAGCAGGTACTTGAAATGTAGGTAGGCACCAAGGTAGGAAAACAAGGCCAAGTTTGGGACACCCACCTCTTTATTTCCACCACACCCTTAGCAATGTACAAGGCTCATTGTACAGTGTTCTCTTGGTGATGACACTCACACAGAAATTTAAAAGTTCCAGAAATTAATTAACAAAGAATTTATTGTATATTAAATTGCCCACCAAGCCTAGCACATGGAAACCAATTCTAATCCTTCTTTCTGAGGACACTGAGGCATGTTCTAAGTCAGTAAATACATTTGAAGGTGCGAAAGGACTTAATGGAGTAGAAAGTTCCGGGAGGACCATTAGAAAACTGTACACAAAACACATTCAGAGTCAACATTGGCAGGATGGCATCATTATGCAGCCCTTCTGGTGCTTATGAGAAGTCAAACTCTTTGCATTTTATAATGTGGGATAATAAGACTGTTGTGAACTCAAGCTTACAGGCTGATGCTTGGTGTCACTACCAATTACCACTACATTGTAAGTAACTAGGAAGGTTGTTCATTTTGGCTGAGCCCATAGCAGTGAAGAAGGAAGGGGACAGCCTCTTAGGCAGCTAGTGCAGCTGAATCAACTCTGGTGATAGACGTCCCAGTCTTCACATCTGAGGTTCTGTCAGTAGAATACTGACCGGTGCTTTGTTAACTCAAATAAATGGAGTGAATAGAAACCTCATTTAATTTCTAATGTGACACAGAAAGACCTTAGGAGTCTCCATTCTGCAACTGTCCAGACATTGGACTAGGTCATCAAATGTTATTATAGAATTTTCCACCCTTAGTGAACAATCATCTATCATGCAAAATTTAGGGAGAGGCCTTAAAAACAGAGGTTTAATTCAATGATCTCATCAAATTTCTTATAGTTCTGGGATCAGATAAAAATCAAGGTATATTTCAAGGTAACTGTACATTCAGGAGAGCTGACATTTGAACAAGGTTTCTCCGCCATTATATCAGGATTTTTTTTAAAGACTTTGAAAAGAGGATGAAGAAGTGACCAAATAATATAAAGTCTTTAAAAATTATTAATCCTTTTGATAATTTTAAACAAACCTTTCTTAGTTGAAATTATCCCAGAATCCGCTTCAGACCCAAAGGTGACACACTTCAGATACAAAGGTAGAAAGGGACAGATATTGGCTAGCAGCCAAATTAAGAAACCAAGGAAAATTGTATTCATTTAATGAGAGGTCACTTAATCCAATCTCCTAACAAGAGTTAGTATGAGCACAAAAGAGCCCAGGGAGATCATAAAACATGTTAAGACTGGAATAAATAATTGGAAAATTCCTATAACCCTCTAGGGTCCAACTTCAAGGTTATGTCCAAGGAGATTCAGTGCTCTCCATCTGCATTCTGCACTTTCTCAAACAAAGATAAGCACAGAGTGAAAGTCACCTGAATCCCAAGTTACGACAGAAGAAAGTAGAAACATGGCCCATTACTGTCTGCAGATTAAGTATTTTAGTATGTTAAGACAAAGGGGCACAAAAGGGTGATAGATTCATGAGAAAAATGAGAATGTTTTCATTTATAATCTAACATCCACATTCTGATTATATCCACTCACCCCAACACAGGAAAATACAAGATTAATTATAAGGTTGTTTGTTTGTAATACCATAGTACAATTTTAAAAATCAGAATGACTCTGGCTATGGTCAGAAGCAAATAGCCATCATTTCCATCTATGTCTTTCATTACAAGTAAATGAGGTACTGTCTGCAGCATTGAAAGAAAGGCTGACTAGTTTTCCTTAGAGGATTTTCCAGATTTTTCACTCAAGACTGCCCACTTTGAAGCAAGGAAAGTGGGCAGTAGTTCTTTCCTGGGGACAATGGCTCACCATTGAGGAATCATATTTTCTCTCTTTGGCTTTCATGATTCTCCATTACAACTTGTTTTTGTTTTCTATTGGTTCCCTACAACAGCAGAAATATCCTGAATGTCTATATAGAAACAAGAAGTAAAATGAACTTCCAGACTCATACAGCTTATAAGTATCAAGATTTGGCATTAAAAGCATCTATGATTCCAGAGTCAATGTTTCTACAATTAAACTCAATACCTTGAACTGGGTAGAGGTGCCTGAACACATGTACATGTAGGCACACACACACTTGTGTGTAAGTTCAGCCATACACATATACATCTGACACTGGGTTCCCTCAAAACACAAACTTAAGTCACTGGTTACCTAAGAAGAAGAAAAAATGAATGTCAGCAAGTCATTTTAAGATATTCAAGAAGAATGTAGAAAGAATGAAATTCAAGAACAAATATGCTACTACAGAGAATAAGCCATATGTAAATGATGGCTGAAATAGCCAATGGAGCATCAGGAACTTGTAGGCAAGGCCTTGTTCTTTTTCTCTGAATTTCAATGTACTCTAGGACAGGGGCTCCCCAGGTAGTATATATGGGGGTCCTCCAGGGAACTGATGTTCGTCCAAAATGTATGTGGCATAAAGGTAGAAAACAACTTGTCACAGATCATCAACTAGGTGTGCCAGTTAATGAGGATTTTTTTTTCAATAGATGGAATTACACATATGTTGATATATATGTGATTTGATATGTATGCTATTTTGTTGTGTTGACAGCGAGTTTCAAAACTTCATATGTCAAATTTGCTGAAGGTTTTAACATCATAGATATTTTTATGCTTAAAAATGTAGAATTTTGTGCCAAAAAAAGAGCATTTGCAGGAAGTTTTAATTAATTACTTTATTTTGAAGAAAAAGTTATCATATACTTCGGGAAGCTTATGGTGAACATGCTCCATCTCAAGATACTTGCGAACACTGGTTTAAATGCTTTAAAAGTGATGATTACGATGTGAAAGATAAATAATGTCCAGGTCACCCGAAAAAGTTTGAAGACCAACAATTACAAGCATTATTGGATGAAGATGTGTGTCAAACTCAAAAAACAACTTGCAGGAAGATTAAACCTTGCTCAGTAAACAATTTCTGATTGTTTACAAGCAATGAGAAAGATTTTAAAGGAAGGAAAATGGGTGCCACATCAACTGAACAAAAGACAAATGGAAAACCGAAAAGTCATCAGTAAAAAGTTGCTTCAACGGCACAAAAGAAAGTCTTTTTGGCATTGAAATTGAATTGTGACTGGCGATAAAAAGTGGATTTATTTTGAGAATCCCAAATGCACAAAATCATGGGTTGATCCAGGTCAACCATCAACATCGACTGCAAGACCAAATTGCTTCGGAAAGAAGACAATGCTCTGCGTTTGGTGGGATCAGGAAGGTGTGGATTATGAGCTTCTAAAACCAGGTGAAACCATTAATACTGATCGCTACCAAAAGAAATAATCAATTTGAATGACGCTTTGATCGTGAAATGACCAGAATGTGCCAGAAGACACGACAAAGTAATTTTGCTTCATGATGATGCACCATCACACACTTCAAAACCAGTTAAAGACATGTTAAAAGATCTTGCCTGGTGGTGGTGGGGGGGAGGGGGGCGATAAGGACACATATGAAATACCTTAATCAATAGAAAAAGAAATATAAAAAAATCTTGCCTGGGAAGTATTAACCCATCCACCGTATTCACCAAACCTTGCTCCTTCAGATTACCACTTGTTCCGATCGATGGCACATGCACTTTCTTTTCTTTTTTTTAAATATATATTTTATTGTTTTACAGAGAGGAAGGGAGAGAAATAGAGAGTTAGAAACATTGATGAGAGAGAAACACCGATCAGCTGCCTCTTGCACACCCCCCACTGGGAATGTGCCCACAACCAAGGTACATACCTTTGACCGGAATTGAACCCGGGACCCTTGAGTCCGCAGGCCGACGCTCTATCCACTGAGCCAAACCGGTCAGGGTGGCACACGCACTTGCTGAGCAGCACTTCAAAACGTACGAAGAAGTGGAAAATTGGGTTTCTGAATGGTTTGCCTCAAAACAAGAAAAGTTCTATTGGGACGGTATCCACAAATTACCTGAAAGATGGGGGAAAGGTGTAGCTAGTGATGGACATTACTTTGAATGAAGCACTTTTGATGTTTCTCTTGAAATTATCGTGTTTTCTTTTTTTACAAAACCCACCGTTATTAACCAGTATACATAGTATAACATAAAAAAAATAATTGGATGTGGAGCCCAGTGATCTTGCAACTTACTATGAAAATTTTAGAAGAGTCAGGACAACAAGAACACAAGTGACAGAAAATTCTTTGGGGGAAAGTACATAGCCTCATAAGAAAAGGGAACTGTAAGAACAGTGTTTTCTTGAGAAGGGAAAGATGAGCAGGAAAAAGGATGAGCAGACGGGGAGGTGGACCTCTGGGGAAAGAGGTCTGTAAGTGTCATCTCTGACATGATCGGACTCTCTGGAGTCAAGGACTTAGAGGGTGAATGGAAGAGACCATCTGCTCCACCCTCAAAACATCTGTTATAAAATAAGACTGATGGCATGTGTCATGTCAGGAGGATCTTGTGAAAGAAACTGCTGAGCTGTACATGATCTGAGCTAATGGTGAAGTCCCCAAGGTTTGGAGACCTAGATTCTAATCCCATTTCAACTGCCAATTTACTGTGGAACACTGGGAAACTGCTTAACCTTATTCTGTCTCAAGTTTTCCATTGGCAGTGGAGTAGTAATATAAACACTACTGTAGTATGCCAAAATCACATTTTTTTTCTCTTGATAGGTACAATATAACTACAAATTCCTAAGACTGTCCCTCCCTTTCCATTTCAAAGGGGATCCTCTATTTCAGCCCAAAGAAAATAAAACTAAATTCTTCCATTCTCTGTCAACTCTCGGAGAAAAATATAAAATATCAGTATCCCATCCAAAGAGAGTTTAAAAAAACTAAGACATTCACAAGTGTAGTTAGATTACACATTTATCCTTACATTGGGAGAAATAATATCTATTTTACCATATCTATGATCACATATTGTGTATTCCCTAAAAAAAATATGGAGATAGAGTCCATGCTGTAGGTCACATGGTTTAAATACTTGTCCAGTTCTTCCAGCCATAAGTTCCCTTGGAAAAAGTAAAGGATGCACTATGACCTCCTTCTGAATTCTTCATGCTAACAGGTTGTATTCTACTGAGATTAGAAGTATTTTTTGGAAATTGGCTCATAATAAAATAAAGTAAAAAGAACTGACTGAACATTTTGTTGGTATTTTTAGTTCCAGGCAGCCAGCTCTAGGGGACCTGGCAGTCTTATGAAAGGGAAACTGCTCATCATTATCATTTCTAGAACAAAGAAATTAAAAATACATTAATTTGTTTCAATCTTGCCAATGATTGGCCATAAATATCCTACTTGTCAGTATGAAACAGATAAATTTATCTAAAGCAAAGGATCTTTGTCTATAAGTGGCTACTTACTCATAGGGAAAAGGTAGAAACAGGAAGAGAATCATGAGAAAGACCTGGGCCTTTGTTTGTTTTGTTTATAACTAGGAAACTGGATCAGGAATATCTCCTTGATGGAATATATCTCAAGTTTAGAGATCACATTATCCTTAAATTTATCCCTTTAAGTTAACTGTTGTTCTCTGCGAGCAATAAATTTTAAAGTGCAAATAACCCTGAAAGGAGCAGCACATCAAACTACATCATTTTAGTGTAAATTACTATACTGGATGACTTTGTCAATCAAGTAAAGCCTGAGGGAGCATGAGTTGAGTGCACTGGACTTATAAATGAGCCTAATCATGGACTGAGAGAGGATGCATTTAGAGAAATGGCTGTGAGAAAGTCCCAGCCATAGCTTCACTTCTGTGCTGTTTTGCTTAAAATCAGCCTTGAGAAGCTTTGAAAGGTGATGGTATCCTTGTGAATTAAAATAAAAGGAGGTGATGCCCTAATTGGTTTGGTTCAGGAGATAGAGGATCGGCCTGTGAACTGAAGGGTCCCAGGTTCGATTTCAGTCAAGGGCATGTACCTTGGTTGCGGGCACATCCGGGGATGTGCAGGAGGCAGCTGATCGATGTTTCTCTCTCATCAATATTTCTAACTCTCTATACTTCTCCCTTCCTCTCTGTAAAAAATCAATAAAAATATATTAAAAAACAAATAAATTAAAATAAAAGAAGGTGAAGTTCCAACTGGAGATTTTACTCCAAATACACTTGTGTTAAGTAGGATTAGATGACACTAGTGTTCTTCTAGAGCAGCAGTTCTAAACCTGTGTGTCTTTACTCCTTTGGTGGTCGAACAACCCTTTCACAGGGGTCGCCTAAAACCATCCTGCATATCAGATATTTACATTATGATTCATAACAGTAGCAACATTACACTTATGAAATAGCAACGAAAATAATTTTATGGTTGGGTCACAACATGAGAAACTGTATTTAAAAGACCAGAAGGTTGAGAACCACTGTAGAGAAACACTGTAAAGAAGAAATCCAATGTGAGTCATAAAAGTCATTTTAAATTTTCTAGTAGCCACATTTTTTAAAGTAAAAGGAAACAGGATAGTTAACTTTTTAACTATTTTTTATTGATTTCAGAGAGGAAGGGAGAGGGAGATAGAGTTAGGAACATCAGTGGTAAGAGAGAATCATCTATCAGCTGCCTCCTGCATGCGCCCTACTGGGGATCGAGCTCATGACCCAGTGCCCTGACTGTCATCAAACCTTGACATCATAGGTCAACACTCAACCACTGACCTACACCAGCTGGGCGGGAAACAGGATAACCTACACTAATAAAAGACAAAGATGCTAATTGACCACACATTTGCTATGCCCCAAGCCACGCCCACCAGCCAATCAGAGAGACTATATGCAAATTAACCCAACCAAGATGGCGGTCAGCAGCCATGAGCTGGAGCAAGAAGAATGCTTGTTTGCCCAGGTGATGGAGGAAGCCATACTTCCTGCCTGCCCTGAGCTGGCTGTGGCCTCCACAAAAGGCAACAAAGCTTCAATTATAGAAGACAAATAAATCCCAGATACCTGCTTCCAGCCAGCTTCTGCTGGGAGCTTGGGTGGCTGGGGGACATGGCCAGCCTGCAAACAGCCATCAGCCCCTCACCAGGCTGGCCACACCCTCATGGGGTTAGGGTCCCCACTGGAGAGCTTAGCCAGCCTGAAAACGGCCCTCATCCCCTTACCCAGGATGGCCAGAAACCCAGTGGAAACCCCCACACTGAAGAGGCTGTGGCCAGCCTGCAAACAGCCATCAGCCACTCACCCAAACTTGCCAGGCACCCCAGGGGGGACCCCTACCCTGAGGGGCTGTGGCAAGCCTGCAAACAGCCATCAGCCCCCCACCCAGGCTGGCCACACCCTCATGAGGTGAGGGTCCCTGCTGGAGGGCTTAGCCAGCCTGAAAATGGCCCTCAGCCCCTCACCCAGGCTGGCCAGGCACCCCAGCAGGGACTCTCACCCTGAAGGGGCTGTGGCCAGCCTGAAAACAGCCATCAGCAACTCACCCAAGCTGACCAGGCACCCCAGCAGGACCCCCCCCTCCCTGAAGAGGGTGTGGCCAGCCTGAAAATGGCCCTCAGCCTCTCACTCAGGCTGGCCAGGCACTCCAGCAGGGACCCCCATCTGAAGGGGGTGGGGCAAGTCTGAAAATGGCCCTCAGCCCCTCACCCAGGCTAGCCAGGCACACCAGCGGGACCCCCACCCTGATCCAGAACACCCTTCAGGGCAAACCAGCTGGCCCCCACCCATGCACCAGGCCTCTATCCTATATAATAAAAGGGTAATATGCAAACTGACCCTAACAGCAGAACAACTGAGAATTACTGGTCACTATGACACACATTGACCACCAGGGGGCAGATGCTCAATGCAGGAGCTGCCCCCTGGTGGTCAGTGCGCTCCCACAGGGGGAGCTCTGCTCAGCCACAAGCCAGGCTGATGGCTGCCAGTACAGCGGTGGTGGCGGGAGCCTCTCCCGCCTCCTCAGCAGCGTTAAAGATGTCCGACTGCAGCTTAGGCCTGCTCCCTGCTGGCAAGTGGACATCCCCCAAGGGCTCCCGGACTGCCAGAGGGATGTCTGACTGCCAGCTTAGGTCCAATCCTCCGGGGAGTGGGTCTAAGCCAGCAGGTGGTCATCCCCTGAGGGGTCCCAGACTGCGAGAGGACACAGGCCGGGCTGAGGGACCACCCCGAGTGCACAAATTTTTGTGCACCTGGCCTCTAGTCCTATGTAATAAAAGCCTAATATGCTAAGTGTCCAATCAACCATTCAACCATTCAACCAATCAAAGCATAATATGCTAATGATATGCTAAGGCTGTTCAACTGTTCACTATGATGTGCCACCAGGGGCAGACAGTCGACCAGTTGCTATGACATGAACTGACCACCAGAGGGCAGACAGTTGACTGGTTGACCAGTCGTTATGACATGTACTGACCACCAAGGCAGATGCTCTAACTGGTAGGTTAGCTTGCTGCTGGGGTCTGGCCAATCGGAACTGAGGGAGACAGGCCTGACATGCCCTGGTGCCCTCCTGCAGTCCCTCCCCAGCTGGCCAACCTCCTGCATCCCTCTCCGGCAACCTGGCCCTGATCGGCCCCTATTGGGTCTGGGCAAAATGGGGCTGGACACACCCTGGAACCCTCCTGTGTTCCCTCCCTGGCCCTAATCCTGAACCAGTAGGGTCCTTAGGCCTGGCCTGTGCCCTCTCACAATCTGGGACTCCTCAGGGGATGTCAGAGAGCTGGTTTTGGCCTGATCTCGCAGGCCAGGCCGAGGGACCACACTGGTGCACAAATTCATGCACTAGGCCTCTAGTTTAATTATAACATTGTGTGTTTTTACTCAAAATATAAAATAGTATTTTAAATGTGATCTACATAAAATTATTAAGGAGGTAACTTACCTTCCTTTTTCATAATAAGTCTTTGAAGCCTGGTATGTACTTTACAGTTAGAATACACCTCAATTCAATTGCTAAGTATTCATAAGAAATATCTTATCTATATTTATATTTCATAAAATTTAGAGTTGACAAAGTGGATTCATATACCCCAATTGTTCTAAATACACTTTAAAATTTCCAATATCTGAATCAAACATTAATTTTCAATTTAAATTAATCATAATTATTTATATGGAAATGAAAACAGGATCTCAAAGAGATTTCTGTACTCTCATGTCCATTGTAGCATTATTCACAATAGCCAAGAAATGGAAACAACCCAAATGTCCTTCAAGGGATGAATGGATAAAGAATTTGCATGAATACACACAATGGAAAGACAAAGGCTGAATGGTATCACCTATATGTGTAATATAAAGAAAATGTCAAACTCATAGAAATGAAGAGTAGAAAAGTGTTTGCCAGAGTACATGGTGGGCGTTTGGGAAATAGACGGAAATTGTATCCCTGCTATGGAAGGACATCCTGTCCAGGGTGGGTCACCCCTTGAACCATGAGCTACTGGGATAGGCTCTGGTCACCCACAGCCCTGAACTGGAATAAGGGGGTTGGAAAGTAATTATATTACTTGTTTTTGTAATCTTTCTTAAATGTATGTATAGTGCACATTTACTGGTATTTCAACGTTTAATATTAGAAGTGTTTTGGTTCTTTATTTAGAAGTTTGGAGATGTTTTCTTGACTAGAAATATAGGAACTTACCATATTTTTCCATTTATAACATGCCCCCATGTATAAGACACCCCCCACCACTTTTCCAACCCAAAATTAAGAAATCAATATATTAAACATAAAACAGAACACATTTTTATTTAGTGTTAACACAGGTAATGTTTACATACCAGTACTATGATATTATGCAGCATATCACTTTATTCAGCCTCTGTTGCATCATTGCTTCATTCTTCATCACTATCCTATCTAATGATAGACAGACATGGTAATTGACCGTACCTTCGCTACACCTCCCATTGGCTAATCAGTGTGATATGCAAATTAACCGCCAACAAAGATGGTGGCTAATTTGCATATACCGGCTGGGAGCGAAGACAGAAGACACTGCAGAAGGAAGCCAAGCAACAGAGCTGAGGTAGTGGAGACATGTGGGAGAGAAGCGACAGAGACATGCCGGGTAGCAGTGGCAGAGATGGGCTGGGTAGCAGCGGCAGAGACAGGCGGGGTAGCAGCGGCAGAGACAGAAGTGAGGCCCTCTTCTTGCAGGAATCTTCCTGCAACGGGCTTCTAGTTAGTTCATAAACTGGTGGCATTTTCTGAGCTAACTTTGTTCATGTTCTCATGGCAAACCCTTCTTTCCTCATGAAACTGAAGCACCATTTTGCCTTTCCTGTAAAATCAACAATGTTCATTTCACTTGCAAACATTCTTGCTTGACATTGAATAAGCTTGGTTGACACACATAAACCACTCTGGTGCTGCTCTGTAATCCAAGTCTTAAAACTCTGCTCTAAATTTGCTCATTTTGCTGGTTTTCCTCTTAAGGCCTTCTTTTTTAGCATATTAAGGTGTTGTTCATCCTGTTTTCTCCACTGTCTGATCATACACTCAGTGGGAGGAGGTCCAAATTGACTCTCTGCAGCTCTATTCCCATGCTCTTTTGCATACCTGATTACATGCATAGTAAGACAATTGCTTGCCAGTATTTATCTTTTTAATTTTTTGACATCTTTGTGGGCTCAGAATGCTCTGGTCCCTGTTGCATCTGTGCACTCTCCACCTCCACCTCCAATCACAGCATCAGCTGACATCAGTAACAATAAAGCTCATGATTGGAGGAAGCCTGTTTGACAACGTATGGACAGCTAAGCACCCATGCAGCTCCCTCCTCCCCTGACTTCCATGTATAAGATGCCCCTCGATTTTCGGTCTAACAATTTTAGAAAAAAAGTTGCATCTTTTACACGGAAACACACAGTAACTTTTTTTTAATAATACAATATTTTTTCAAGAAAAACAATATTAAGCAATATAATAATGTTGCATGCAATAAACATTAATATTTCAAGAAAACAAATTTAAATATAATAATATTAACACAAAAAATAAATAAATAAATATAATAATATTAAATGCAATAAACATTAATATCTCAAGAAAAAAATTGAAATACAATATTATAAAAACTGTACTAACATAGTATATCATAAAAGTTATAGGAAATATTAAAAATCTGCAAATAAAAGAATTATTCAATTATATTCTAAATTATTTTTTTTCCTCTGGCTCTATTTTTGTTCTTTAATTTATGTTTATTTATATTACACAATTGAGTGAGATCATGTGATATTTATCTTTCTCTGACTGGCTTATTTCACTAAGCATAATGCTCTGCATTTCCATCCATGCTAATGTGAATGGTAAGAGTTCTTTCTTTTTTACAGCAGTGTACTATTCCATTGTGTAGATGTACCACTGTTTTTTAATCCACTCATCTTATGATGGGCATTTAGGCTATTTCCAAATCTTAGCTATTGTAAATTGTGCTGCTATGAACCTAGGAGTGCATATGTCCTTTCTGACTGGTGTTTCTGATTTTTGGAATATTTTCCAAGAAGTGCGATTACTGGGTCAAATGGTTCCATTTGTAACTTTTTGAGGAAACTCCATACTGTTTCTACAGTGGTTGCACCAGTCTGCATTCCCACCAGCAATACAAGAGGGTTCCTTTTTCTCAGCATCCTCACCAACACTTGTCATTTGTTGATTAGTTGATGGTAGCCATTCTGACAGGTGTGAGATGGTACCTCATTGGCATTTTGATTTCCATCTCTCCAATGATTAGTGAGTCTGAACATGTTTTCATATGTATCTTCGCCTTCTGTATGTCCCCTTTCAAAAAGTGTATTTAGGTCCTTTGCAAATTTTTGGATTAGATTGTTTATCTTCCTTTTGTTAAGTTGTATGAGTTCCCTGTAAAATTTGGAGATCAAAACCTTATTGGAGATAACATTGGCAAATATGTTCTCCCATGCAGTGGGCGTTCTTGTTTGGTTGATGGTTTCTTTTGCTGTGCAGAAACTATTTATTTTGATATAGTCCCATTTGTTTATTTTCTCCTTCTTTTCCATTGCCCTAGGAGCTGTATAGATAAAGATATTGCTGCGACATATGTCTGATATTTTGCTGCCTATGGATTCTTCTAAGACTTTTATGGTTTCCCATCTTATGTTTTAGTCTTTTGTCCATTTTGAATTTATTTTGTGTATAGTGTAAGTTAGTGATCTAGTGTCATTTTTTGCAAGTATCTTTCCAGTTTTCCCAACACCATTTATTGAAGAAACTGTCTTGACTCCATTCTATGCTCTTGCCTCCTTTGTCAAATATTAATTGAGCATAATGATTTCGGTTGATTTCTGGGTTCTCTGTTCCGTTCCATTGGTCTACATGTCTGTGCCAGTACCAGGCAATTTTGAGAACCGTGGCTTTGCAATATAGCTTGATATCTGGTATTGTGATCCCTCCCACTTGTGTTCTTCTTTCTCAGGATTGTTGTGTCTATTCGGGTTTTTTTGTTTGTTTGTTTTTTTATTCCATATGAATTTTTGGAGAGTTTGCTCTAAGGCTGTGAAATATGCCATTGGTATTTCAATGGGGATTGCACTGAATCTATAGATTGCATTGGGTAGTATGAACATTTTAATGATATTGATTCTACCAATCCATGAACATAGTATATTCTTCCATTTGTTTATGTCTTCCTCTATCTCTTTTTTCAACATCCTGTAGTTTTCTGAGTACAGGTTTTTTACCTCCATAGTTAAGTTTATTCCAAGGTATCTTAAATTTTTGGTGGAATGGTAAATGGGATTGGGTTTTTTCTCTTTCTGTGAGTTCATTATCCTATCTAATAAAAGAGAAACATGGTAATTAGCATATGTCTGCTACCCTTCCCATTGGCTAATCAGTGAGATATGCAAATTAACTGCCAGCCAATATGGCTGCCAGCAGTCAGGTAGCTGGAAGCTAACATGAGACTTGCTTGCTTCAGTGATGGAGGAAACCAACGTTCCCCGCCTGCCTTGCCGGGCACTGAGCTTGCAGTTTGAAACATTGTTACAAAAATAGAAGCTAAACAAAACCCCAGAAACCTGCTTTCAGCCAGCCGGGATCTCAGAGCTGGAGTTGATACAGTGTTTCCATTATAGAAGCCAAACAAACCAGATACCTGCTTTCAGCAGTGGAGGCCTAAGAGCTGGAGCCAGAGCTAAAGCTGGCCCAGAATAAAAAAAAAAAGAAAAAAAGGAGCACTTGGGAGCTTCAGTCACCCGCCAGCCTGAAAACAGCCCTCAGCTCCTCACCCAGACTGGCCAGGCACCCCAGTGGGGACCCCCACCCTGAAAGATGTGTGACCAGATGCAAACAGCCATCATCCGCTCACCCAGGCTGGCCAGGCACCCCAGTGGGGAACCCCACCCTGATCCAGGACACCCTTTAGGGCAAACCAGCTGGCCCCCACTCCGTGCACCAGGCCACTACCCTATATAGTAAAAGGGTAATATGCCTCCCAGCACCGGGATCAGCAGAGCTGTGAGGCCTCCCAGCACCGGGATCAGTGGAGCTGAGAGGCCTCCCAGCACCAGGATCAGTGTGACAGGTGGAAGTGCCCAAACCCCCTGATCGCCCTGCTGCTCTGTGTGTGTCAGGGGGCGGGGCCACAACCTCCCTATCCACCCTGCTCTTTTCGTGACAGGGGAAGGCACCCCAACCCCCTGATCAGCCCTGCTCTGTGCCTGATAGGGGGGAGCTCCCCAATCCCCTGATCGCCCTGCGGCTCTGTGTGTGACACAGTGTGGCGCCCCATCCCCACCCCCGCCCCACAGACCCTGCTCTGTGTGTGACGGGGTAGAGCCATAACCTCCCCATTGGCCCTGCCCTGAGTGTGACAGTGGCGGTGCCTCAACCCCCTGAGCGGCCCTCCTCTGTGGGTGATAGAGGGCGGCACCCCAACCTCCCCCCCAACGGGCCCTGCTCTGTGTGTGATGGGGTAGAGCCATAACCTCCCCATCCGCCCTGCCCTGAGTGTGACAGTGGCAGCGCCCCAACCCCCTGATTGGCCCTGCTCTGTGGGTGATAGTGGGTGGCTCCCCAACCTCCTGATGGGCCCTGCTCTGTGCGTGACAGGGGGGAGATCCCCACCCCCCTGATTGGCCCTGCTCTGTGCGTGACAGGGGGTGGCGCCACAACCTCCCCATCGACCCTGCCTTGAGTGTGACAGGGGGTGGTGCCCCAACCCCCCAATCAACCCTACCCTGAGCATGACTGGGGGTGGCATCACAACCTCCAGATCCGCCCTGCTCTGTGCATGGCAGGGGGCGGCGCCCCAACTCCCCAATCGGCCCTGCACTGAGCCCAACCAGGGGCTGCTCCTAGGGATTGGGCCTGCCCTCTGCCACCGGGGAGCAGGCCTAAGCTAGCAGGTCATTATCTCCTGAGGGGTCCCAGACTGCGAGAGGGCACAGGCCGGGCTGTGGGACCCCACCTCCCCCCTGAGTTCACAAATTTTTGTGCACTGGGCCTCTAGTTCATGTATAAAAAGCCATAGATTAATGGGTGTTATTTTTTTATCCTGCTATGCCAGAAGCTTGTCCATCCTTGCTGCTTGACACAGTCGCTGCAGGGAAGAAACATTTGGAATAGAATGGATAGGATTAAAATCAACTGGTATAAATACAGATGTAACAAGAGAATAAAGACAGAACCTGGCTGGAGATCCTGGACCGAACTTGGCTGGAGATCCTGGCTAGAGATCCTGGCTAGGCTGCTGATCAACTGAACGCTGTCTCTGTGTCATTCCTTCTTCGCCTACTCCGTCCACACTTTTGGGGACTCCTGGACCTGCTGGGGCTGGACCCCAACACTGCAACATTGCCAAATTAATTTATTAAATCTAGTAGGCTTTTTTTAATGGAGTTGTTAGGGTTTTCTATGTATAGTATCGTGTCATCTGTGAATAATGACAGTTTTATTTCTTTTTTTCCAATTTGGATGCCTTTTATTTCTCCTTCTTGTCACATTGCTATGGCTGGCAATTCCAGTACTATGTCCAACAGGAGGGGTGAGAGTGGGCATCCCTGTCTTGTTCATGTTCTTAGGGGAAATGGTTTTAGTTTTTGCCCATTGAGTATGATGTTGGCTGTAGGTTTGTCATATCTGGCCTTTATCATGTTAAGGTATGCTCCCTCTATTCCCACTTTGCTGAGAATTTTTATCAAAAATGTGTGTTGTATTTTTTCAAATGCTTTTTCTGCATTTATTGATATGATCATATGATTTTTGTCTTTCAATTTGTTTATGTGATGTATTATGTTATTGATTTGAAAATATTGTACCATCCTTGCATCCCTGGAATAAATACCATTTGATCATGGTGCATGATCTTTTTTAATATATTGCTAGATATGATTTGCTAATATTTTTTGAGGATTTTATCATCTATGTTCATCAGGGATAGTGGACTGTAGTCCTGTTTCTTTGTAGTGTCTTTATCTGATTTTGAAATTAGGATAATGCTGGCCTCATAAAAAGAGTTTGGAAGTGTTCCTTCCTCTTAGATTTTCTGAAATAGTTTGAGGAGTATAAGTGTTAGTTCTTTGAATGATTGGTAAAATTCCCCTGTAAATCCATCTGGACCTGGGCTTTTTTGCCCGAACCGGTTTGGCTCAGTGGATAGAGCGTCGGCCTGCGGACTGAGGGGTCCCGGGTTCGGTTCTGGTCGGGGGCATGTACCTGGGTTGCGGGCACATCCCCAGTGGGAGATAGATGTGCAGGAGGCGGCTGATCGATGTTTCTCTCTCATCGATGTTTCTGACTCTCTGTCTCTCTCCCTTCCTCTCTGTAAAAAATCAATAAAATATATTTTAAAAAATCCATCTGGACCTGGGCTTTTGTTTGGTGGGAGTTTTTTGTTGTTTTGTTTTGTTTTGTTTGTTTGTTTTTTCTGCTTCTATTTCATCAGTTGTTATTGGCCTATTCAGTTTTTTTTATTCTCCCTGATTCAGTTTTGGGAGATTGTATTTTTCTAGGAATTTATCTATTTCATCCACATTGTCTGGCTTGTTGGCATATATTTGTTCATAGTATTTTCTTACAATCCTTTGCATTTCTGTGGTGTCAGTGGTATCTCTCCACTTTCGTTTATGATTTTATTTATTTGGCTCCTCACTCTTTGTTTCTTGATGAGTCTTGCTAATGTTTTATCAATTTTGTTTATAGAACAAGCTCTTGGTTTTTTTGCCTTTTTGTATTTTTTTTTTAGTCTGTATGTTATTTATTTCTGCTCTAATCTTTATTTTTTCCTTCCTTCTACTTACTCTGGGCTTTTCTTGTTGTCCCCTTTCTAGTTCTTTAAGTTGTAGGGTTAAATAGTTTTTGCTGATTTTTTGTTTGAGGTATGCCTGTAGTGCTATGAACTCCCTATCAGGACTGCTTTTACTGTGTCCCAGAGATTTTGGGTTGTTGTATGTTCATTTTAATTTGTTTCCAGGAAGTTTTTTATTCCTTTCTTGATCTCCTTAGCAACCCATTCATTGTTTAATAACATGCTATTTAGCCTCCATGTGTTTGAATGTTTTGGGGTGTTTTTACTGTAGTTGATTTCTAATTTCATTCCACTGTGATCTGAGAAGATGCTTGATATGATTTCAATATTCTTGAACTTGTAGAGACTTGTTTTGTGTCCTAACATGTGGTCTATCTTTGTGAATGATCCATGTGCACCTGAGAAGAATGTATATTCTGCTGCATTGGGGTGAAATATTCTATAGATGTCAATTAAATCCTGATCCAGTGTGTCCTTTAGAGTCTCTGTTTCCTTGTTAAGTTTTTGTCTGGAAGATCTATCCAGTGAAATCAGAGGGGTGTTAAAATCCCCTACTATAACTATACTGTTGTAGATCTCTCCATTAAAGTCCTCTAGAAGTTTTTGTTATATATTTAGGTGCTCCATATTGGGTGCATATATGTTTACCAGGGTTATATCCTCTTGCTGGATCAATCCCTTTAGTATTATGCAGTGACCTTTATTGTCTCTTGTGATGGCCTTTATTTTAAAGTCTATTTTGTCAGATATGAGTATTGCTACCCCGGCTTTTTTTTTTCTTTTTCATTTGCATGGATATTTTCTTTCGATCCCTTCGCTCTCATCCTGTGTGTATCTTTTGTTTTGAGGTGGGTCTCTTGTAGATAGCATATTGTTGGGTCATGTTTTTGTATCCATTCAGCTACTCTATGCCTTTTGATTGGAACATTTAATCCATTTACATTTAGGGTTATTATTGATAGGTACTTATTTATAGCCATTTTAATTCTGTATGGCTAGGTTTCTCTCTGTTTCTTCTTCTCATTACAGCAATCCCTATAGCATTTCTTGTAGTGCTGCCTTGGTGGTGATGTACTACTTTAGTTTTTTGTTTTGTTTTGTTGTTGTTGTTTTTTGGGTCTGGAAAGTTCTTTATTTGACCATCTTCTTTTAATGATAGCCTTGCTGAATATAGTAATCTTGGTCTCAGATCTTTGCTTTCCATTTCCTTGAGTACTTCATGCCATTCCCTTCTGGCCTGTAGAATTTCTGATGAGAAATCAGGTGTCAGCTTTATGGAAACTCCTTTGTAGATAAAAGTTTTCTTTTATCTTCCTGCCTTTAAGATTCTTTGTCTTTCATTTTTAGCATTTTAATTATGATGTGTCTGGGCGTGGGTCTGTTTGGGTCCTTCTTGCTTGGGATTCTCTGTGCCTCCTGAACTTGTGTGACTTTTTTCTTTACCAGGTTAGGGAAGTTTTCTACCATTATTTCTTAAAACACTTTCTCTATGCCTTTCTCCCGTTTTGCTTCTTCTGGCACACCTGCTATTCTAATATTTTATGTTTCACATTGTCCCACAGCTCCCTTAAGCTGTCCTCCTGTTTTTTAATTGTCTTTTTTTTCTTTTTGGTTCTCTGGTTAAGTGATATTTTCAACTCTGTTTTCCAATTCACTGATTCAATCCTCAGCTTCCCCTAATCTGCTGTGTATTCCTTCCAATGTGGTCTTAATTTGTATTATGTCATTCTTTAACTCTGTTTCAGATAATTTTCTTATCTCTGCTTCATTTATCTCTTCTTCTGGAGAATTCTCTAGTTCTTTCATTTGTCTCTTCATTTTGCCTTTCTGTTTGGGTTTGTGACTATATATTAGGTAGAGCCTCTACACCTCTCAATCCTTAGTTCAGGATAGTGTTAAAGGCTGTTTCTGACTAATTAGATCAGGCATAGACACAAAGCTTCCAGAGACCGCCTCTACCTACAGACTGATAGGATTCTGACTTGAAATGCCCCCCAGGCAATTGTTCTCATGTTTGGTGAGAATTTTTTTCAACAGGGTGGGGCAGTTGCTCCTGCCTGGAGGCTAATTGTTATTTTTAATCTCTTATGTGGCCTCAGAGCAAGGTGTTTTCCAATAGTGTGTGCCAACTGTCTTCCTCCCAGGCAAGACAAATGTGTATGTAGGAAAGACATCCTCTGCTATGTGAGGGAATGACTCAGCACAGGAAACTTGGGGTATCTGTCTTCTGAGCTCTATCCTCTGAGACCCCAGTACTGACTTCTTCTTTCACAGTTCCAGTCCACTTAACCCTTTCTCTGCTGGAGCACAAGGTGGGTGGCTCCACAGGAAATTTTTTGCATTGGCCCTTTAAGAGGGTGCCTGAATTTTCAGCTGTTACTCCCTGGCAGACAGTACCTGCTGCTTTTCACAGCCAGATGTTATGTGGGTACCCTCCTCAGTTTTGGTGCTCTCTGTTGAGGGGCCCAACTTGGGGATTAGATCCAAGAGTCCTCAGTGGCAACCCCCCACACCTGAGATATCTCTCTGGGACTTCAGTTGTTGTCTATGGGCACCTGGCCAGACCTTTCATGACTCCACCCCTCCTACCAGTCTCTATGCGGTCTCCACTTTTGGTCCTCGGGTATCAGGGTTCTCTCCTGCAAGTTTTCCATTGATTATTCAGGAAGTTTTTCTGTATTTTAGCTATAATACCAGTTTGTTCTTGGGAGCATGTCCGTGCAGCATCCACTTACTCTGCCACCATTTTAAATCCCCCTTAACTCTTATTTATATCAATTACCTTACAGTATAATTGGTTTCTTAAATGTCATCATTTCACTTAAAGTTGAAGTTTCCAAGAGCCTACTGACAACCTTAAGTAGGACTTAACTGTACACTGAAGTCCTGCTGTTACACCATTCTTAGGGTCAGAGCCATGCAACTGCTTGGGAGTGGCAAGTCCATGCTTCTTCAAGGTGTTTCTAGCACTGCTGGTAACTGAATAACACTGGACTTGATCCAAGGTGAGTTATGCCAAATTCCATGCTATGTGCTATATAGAGAGGATTATATGATGTTTAGAGACCAATATGTTGTGTTCTGTATTTGTCTATTATTGTGTAATACAAGATCTTCCAGACAAGAAAAAAAAATACACTGTCTCAAGTCCTGTTTACTGCTCCTGATGCCCAGGACTTTAAGGTATATGTTAAGAGTATAAGACACAAGAAGGATTTTTTTAAAGCTCCACAAATGCATATCACTGGAACCTGAAATAAAGAAATACTTATTAAACCAGCCATCACAAGTTCTCAAGAGAATGAGGCTGCTCTGCAAAGAGAGCAAAAATTATATAAAAGAAATAAGTAAATCACACCACATATCTGAGAGCTTCTACTCAGTGATGAAAGCTTCTGATATGTTTCTATGCTCATGCTTTTAACATATTATTTATAAGCAAAACTGGGAAATGAGACAATAAAAATAAACAAAAATGGTAAGCAATTATTGAAGACTGAATAAGAAGGAAACTGAATTAGAAAGGGTAACAGAGAAAGCCTCATGATACTTTCCAGATTTCCTTAAACTCTTTCTTCACACAGACTGAGTCCAAGTGCCTAGCATTTGTCATTTCAGCTTATCAGTTAATCTCTGTTCACACTTTCACTTCAGAGGCACTTATGTATACATAAAATTGTCAGCCCCAACAAAATGTGTAATATTTGAAAAATCATTATAAACATACTATCTTGCTGTGGTGGCACTCTAGATAATATAAAAGACATTCATATCCATACTTTCATTGAATATTTTACACAAATAATTTGAAACTTTTCATCCTACATTCTTCTGATATGTAAATGTTCACATGAACATTTTCTAAATAAATGTATTTTGTATTTCATAGTTGCTATCTATCACTGTTAGTAAATTAACTTTCACAGTAGCCTTAAAATGTCAATCCTTTCATGAAAAGCAAAATTAAAAACAACAACCCCCAATTGAAAGCCCTGTTGGAGGCCATAAAAATCCTTGTTAATGGACTTGGTATTAAATAGTAACTATGGGCATATGGCACAGTATACTGCTGAAAGTATAGCTAGAGCCCCTTTGGGGAAATAAAACAATAGAACCTATGTCTTGTAAACCTGATCTTCATGGGGGCAGTCAGCTTCTTGGCACTTTTTAAAATTCTAAATCCTCACCTTCATGTGTAGAGCACCTGATTAGCTAAGCTAGCTAACCTCTGACTATGAAAGTAAGTTCACCTAATGGCACCTGTATAAACAGAAACCTGGTTGTGATTGTATTCTAAACAGGATTCATCCAGCATGCAATATTACTACAGACATGCCCCTTCCTCATTCAGGCAAATAAGTCACTAAGCACTTACAGGAGAGAGCACTCGAGGGTTTGTTTTGCCAGGAGAAACAGGGGCATTATTTTACTACTGTGATAGAGGAGGGGGTGAAGGACAAGGGCATTTTTCAATAAATGTAGTATTTATACAAAAATACGTGTACTGAAACAAAATTGAAAAGGAAAGCACATTTATCAGAGAGGAAAGACTTATTCAAACATTAGAGCTCTCATGTTACCTCTGTTTTCATTTGAGATATTTGTATTTTAATACTTTTGCATTCCAAAAAGTTTTACTCTGTACTCATGATTTTGCTGTTAGCTAAGTGATCAATCATGCTATCGCCAATTTCACATTGAGACTTCATGACAGGATGAAATCAGAGAACAAAATGGCTGTGGGGGAAGAATTTGTTAAAATACAGCTAGTTTGAGGAACAGGCAAAACAGTAAAAAATAAGGGGGGGGGGAACATATGAAGTATAAATACATCTATCTAATCTATCTATAAGACAGATCTATTGCAAAGCTTTCCACAGCACGGAAGTCATTGTATGATGCATCTGAGTGTTGAGACTAGTAAAATACTATAATCTAGTTGCAACTAAATGCCAATATTTTAGTCCATTGACTGTGGGCACTGATTTGTATTTACTGCATGTCTCTAAACTATATGAACACAAAGAATACACTGAAGGCTACTTATGAAATAAAGCTCAATTTTATATTTACACCCAGAAAAATGTGTTAAGAAAATCCAACAGGCACAAATCCCGAACAAGAGTAATAAAGGGTATCAGAATAAAGCCTCACATAATATTTTCAAATAACTGATGTTAGAGCCTATTCTGTAGGTGTGGAATCCTACTCATGTACAACTGGGAGGGAGAAGAAGCTCTAAGATATAAAAACCCCAACAGTGGTTTGGAAGCAAGATACTCAGGAGAAAGCAGGAAAGCCTGGATTTTTATTAAGAATTGAACCTCTTCAATTTAACTTTGGCAAGCAAGTAATGCCTATTCCTTTTAATATTGATATTACATTTAAATGCAAGTTTTGAATGACTGCTCTCTAAAGATTCAACTGATGGAAATGATCTACTATTACAAAGGCAGATCATGCTTGCTTAAAATAAATCACTTTAACTTTGCCTTTGTAATACATTCATGATACAAACAATTCTCTCTTCATGCAAGGCCTGACATTAATTCTAATCTTATAGTGCTCTCTACTGGTGATAAATTATGTGAAACCTCATTAGGTATTGAAAGGCCTAATTAACTTTTCATCTTAGGCTCAGATTATCATTCAAGTCCAGTGTAACACCTCCCAATTCACTGAACTGGGCAATCAGAATCTAAAGAGCACCAGGAATCTCCCTCATGTAAGGAGGGAAAGAGATCGCAGCAGTTCTCAACCTGTGGGTCGCGAACAATGAAAATACATCCTGCATATCAGATATTTACATTATGATTCAGAACAGTAGCAAAATTACAGTTATGAAGTAGCAACGAAAATAATTTTATGGTTGGGGTCACCACAACATGAGGAACTGTATTAAAGGGTCGTGGCATTAGGAAGGTTGAGAACCACTGTTAGAGCCTCCCCACACACACTATGTACTATGCATCAGAGGCACCCAAGAAAAAGAGTCCCCAATTTCATAACAGGGCTATTTAGGCAGGCTTGTTGCAAAGCAGATCAAGTGAAAAATGCTTAATGAGGAATTAATAGTTGGATTGGAATCCTGGCTTTGAGCCACAATAGCCTTGTGACTCTGAGTAAGGCATTTTACCTTTGAAGCTTTAATTTTCTCATCAGTAAAACAGAAATGATATTTCCTGTCCTACCTGTATTACTATGCTGTTGTAACAAATGAGATCATAGGTAAAGTCGTACTTTATAAAAATTATACTATTAGTATTATCACATTATCACAGTAAAAGAGACATTATTTTCTTTAGATGAGCCTTAAATCTTTTTTGTTTTTATCAGTGGAATTTTCAAAAACATAATCTTACATGAAACTTTAATATATTGAACTGATTTCATTAGTATAAGTGTACGGTATAAGTGCAAAAGTATAACTATTTACTTATTAAGTCAGTTAATGACAAGAACAAAACTGTCTGCATGTACATGAAATTTTGAAATCTGGGGTTACGGTTGTCAATTAAACTGACATTTGCTATAATATCGAATTTATTCCTGGACTTCTTTTAGGTGCTTAGTATCAGCAAAATTATAATTCAGAGATATAAGTTCTGTATTTTTCCATGTATAAAATGCCCCCAAGTATAAGATGCCCCTCCCCCCTACTTTTCCAATCCAAAATTAAGAAATCAACATTTTAAACATTTTGCTGGTTTTCCTCTTAAGGCCTTCTTCTTTTTTGGCATATTAAGAAGTTGTTCTCCCTGTTTTCTCCACTGTCTGATCATACATTCAGTGGGAGGAGGTCCAAATTGTCTCTCTGCAGCTCTATTTCCATGCTCTTTTGCATACCTGATTACATTCAGTTTGAATTTTGCAGAATTAGATAATCACTTACTGGTATTTATTTTTTATTTTTTGACATTTTTGTGGGCTCAGAATGCTCTCGTCCCTGTTGCATCTGTGCACTCTCCACCTCCACCTCCAATCACAGCATCAGCTGACGTCAGTAACAATAAGGCTCATGATTGGAGGAAGGCTGTTTGAAAAGGTATGGGCAGCTAAGTGCCCATGTGGCTCCCTCCTCTCCTGAGTTCCATATATAAGATGCCCCTCGGTTTTTAGTCTAAGGCAGTGTTTCTCAACCTTCCTAATGCAGTGACCCTTTAATACAGTTCCTCATGTTGTGGTGACCCTCAACCATAAAATTATTTTTATTGCTACTTCATAACTGTAATTTTGCTACTGTTATGAATCGTAATGTAAATATCTGATATGCAGGATGTATTTTCATTGTTACAAATTAAAGCATAGTGATTAATCACAAAAACAATATGTAATTATATATGTGTTTTCCAATGGTCTTAGGCGACCCTTGAAAGGGTCGTTTGACCCCCAAAGGGGTCACGACCCACAGGTTGAGAACCACTGGTAGAAAACTATAGTGTCTTATACCTGGAAAAATATGGTATCTGTAAATGACAATTTTTTAATTGCTTCAAAATCCCAGCATACATTTCAACTAAAATGATTCAGAAGCTTGAACAGTAAGTGGTAATAATAGTTACTGCTCATACTATTTATGTACTAGGTATTTTTCTAAAGACTTCATGTATATTTATTTAGTTCTCATAAGAATCCCAATAAGGGGGTTGTTTCTAAAGTCACCATTTTTCACAGGTAAGGAAAGAAATTGAGACAAAAGAGATTAAGAAATATACTCAAGGTGATACAGCAGGTCTGGTGCCACAATCTGTGCTCTTTAACCACTTTGGTACATTGCCTTCTACAGAGGAAAGGCTTCTTTGGAAGTTGAATCACCAAAAAGATATAACAGAGTCTTCATGGAGAGCAGCTGTGGTTTCCCTGCTAGCGGTTCTCAACCTGTGGGTCATGAACAATGAAAATACATCCTGCATATCAGATATTTACATTACAATTCATAACAGTAGCAAAATTAGTTATGAAGTAGCAACGAAAATAATTTTATGGTTGGGGGTCACCAAAACATGAGGAACTGTATTAAACGCGGCATTAGGAAGGTTGGGAACCACTGGTAGAAGCTGGTGCTTGCACTGCAGCCGCCACCAGGCCAGTCTTTCACCTCTCACAGCACCCTCCTCACATAGCCTCAGATGCCCCAGACGACCCAAGGTCCCCGCTTCCGCTCCAGAGCCACGCAGCCATGCCTCTCTTCAGCCGCCCATCATGTGTCCACCGCGCCCACCTCGCAGGTGCACCAGAACTGCCACCAGGACTCGGAGGCCTCCATCAACCGCCAGATCAATCTGGAGTTCTACGCTTCCTACATCTACCTGTCAATGTCTTACTACTTTGACCATGATGATGTGGCTTTGAAGAACTTTGCCAAATATTATCTTCATCAATCTGATGAGGAGAGGGAACATGCTGAGAAAATGATGAAGCTGCAGAACCAGCGAGGTGGCTGAATCTTCCTTCAGGATATCAAGAAACCAGGCCGTGACAACTGGGAGACTGGGCTGAATGCAATGGAATGTGCCCCAGCACTTGGGAAAAAGTGTGAGTCAGTCACTACTGGACTTGCACAAACTAGCTACTGACAAAAATGACCCTCATTTGTGTGACTTCATTGAGACTCATTACCGGAATGAGCAGGTGAAATTCATCAATGAATTGGGTGATGACGTAACCAACTTGCACAGGTTGGAGACCCCTGAAACTGGCATGGCAGAGTTTCTCTTTGAAAAACACACCCTGGGAGACAGTGATGAGAACTAAGCCTTAGGCTGCTTCCCATAGCCTCAGGTGTGACTGCCTGGTCATCAAAGCAATACTGCGTGTTGGAGATACCTTTACCTTTTCTATAACTTGTACCATCACCCAGCCATATCTTTCATTTGTACTATTCCTTCAAATAAAATAATTTGATACCACCCCAAAAAAATATATAACAACTGCTAAAATTCCTGAATCGGAACATGCTAAATTTGCAGTTAAACTATGAACGGGATTCTCAACCAGCCTAAATCTTCATTATTTGGCAAAATTATTTTCCTAAAATATCTTGTTCTGGCAGCATCCTTTAAAACATATATGGGATACCTCAGTGCCTATCTGTAAGGTAGTCCCTGGACATTTCAAAACAGCCAAATTTGTTTTCCATGATTACTCCATTAGAGGTTTTCATTTCATGGCTAAAAATACAACCATAAACCTTGTAACTTTACAAGTACATATTGCCTTATGAAGTTCCTTCTGTTTATTAAAATTCAGATGAAAGTATTTAAAATATGCCTCAGCACTAAATGGTATTCTGTCAACAGGGTATGCACTGCACACCCTCTTATTCTTACTCTGTCCCTTGCACCTGGAGGAGAGTGTGTACCTGAGCCTCACCTGACATTTAATTGAGCCCAGTCCTCATGCACTGGAGTAGTGACCTCACATGTATAATTCTATGTTTAGGAACATGTGTCAGCTTGACATTCCAGCCACTTTTAATATTAATTTCAGATCCTTTTTATTAACAACATATACAAAAAGTTTAAATAAATAAGCACACACAGAGCAGGAGTTTTATCTGCATACAAAAAAAATGTTCTGCAGACAGCGCAACTAAGTGTGCTAGGAAACTTGGAGTTGCCTCACTACATTTTCTGCTAGAACTCTCCATCTTGTGCCTAAAGAGACCCCAAAAAAGCAACACTGGCAGTTTTGGAAGATATAATCACTCCTGCCTTCCTCTGAGTATTTGGAAAATCTATATAAGTCCCACTATAAGATTTTGTCAAATATTGGAAAGGAGTTATTAATCAGGGGAAAATGGAAATGTATGTAGTATTTTAGTACTGATTAGAGATTAAAAAGTATTTTGTTGGTTTAGGAGTTTTAGGAGATATTATTTATAATTTGACATGCTCATAAAATTACTACATTTGGTATATTTACAGATATGAAAACCAAGGAAAATAGGGAAATGATAGAGAAGTTTATTATCTGAAAATAAAATAATTAATCATAAGTAAGTCCTCTCTCCTTTACCTTTTATCTCCTGCACCCTGTCTATACATTTCTGAAGAACATAAACTTAGAAATCCTTTAAATTTTAAATTTTGGGTTACATAAAAACAGTATGTTTCCTACCTGTCCTAATTGATTTATTATAAATATGTGACATATTTAATTAAAATATATAACATATTTTGTGACAACTATTGTTTATGAACATTGTAATAAAGTTTATAACCTACAAAAGGGGGAACTGATATGAGGTGATATTCCTAATCATCAAATCAGAGCAAGAACTAGGAATAAAAGAATGGTAATCAGTTGTTTAAGAAATAGAATTATATGTGTGTGGGTTATATATTACAAAACACACAAAACTATTTTTTATTTAATACTTTCATTTATCTTGGTATTTCAAAGTATTCAAACTCCAAAATGATCTGGTTTTGAAAAGTATGCACTCTCAGATATCGATCATCATCAAACAGAAAATATCAGGCAAATGGCATGCTGAGGCTTCTTCAACCTGTTCAAGTGAGGAGGTCTAAATAGGGCACTGATTCAACTATAAAATGTCTGTAAGAGCAGCAGGCAGACCAATGTCCTAAGTTTTAAGGAAATATTACATGCAGGGTTTGGCACAGGAAAGAATCAGTATTTAGGTATAGGAACCCAGCCAAGTGGGCAGGTTGAAACCAAAATATGAACTGAGGCATAGAGACTAGACTAACATGGTGGAAGTGGGAAGGCTATGATTTGGTGAGCATTTGAGGGAACAAGAAACAGTACTAAGCACACTAGAGTTCAGTGTCAATGGAAATGTGGTTAATTCCAGAATCCAGCAACCACAGAATCTTTTGGCTCTACTCACATTGAAGGGGATCAGAGGTTGGACTGGAATTAGCCTTCAAAACCCATAGATAGCTGAAAATAATATTTCTCTCCAAAGGTGATATCATGAGGAAATACTGAGATGCACACATTCACAGATACAGATATCACACATGTGTGCAAATGTGCACACACATACATTGGCACACATATAATTTAGAAAACCTTCCAAATCATTTTATGTTTTCACTAGAGACCTGATGCATGAAATTCATGCAAGAGTAGGCCTTCCTTCCCCCAGCTGCTGGCACCAGCTTCCCTCTGACACCTGGGACTCAGGCTCCCCTCCGACAGCCAGGACCCAGGCTTCCCTCCAGCTGCCAGCAGGCACCCAGGACCTGGATTTCCCGTGCAGCCCCAGCTTTGTCCAGAAGGTCGTTGAGAAGGACATCTAGTCTAATTGGCATATTACGCTTTTATTATTATAGATTATCACTATTCAAATGGATTCCATGAATCACAGACACTAGGAACATCTTCTCAGATACAATCCACTCTTGTTCCCATCTAGCACAACTACTCTATTGGCATCGTTGTAGTTGCTCCCTTGCCATTCTAATGACCTTCAAGGACCTGGAGAGTATTACGCTAAACAAAATAAGCCAGTCAGAGAAAGACAAGTATCACATGATCTCACTCATATGTGGAATCTAATGAGCAAAATAAACCAAAGAACAAAATAGGATCAGAGACATAGAAGCATGGAACAGACTGACAAATCTCAGAAGGCAGAGGTGGGTGGGTGGGAAGAGATTAACCAAAGATCTTATATGTATATGTACATTACCTATGGACACAGACAATTGGATGATGAAGGCCTGGGGCCTGGTGGAAACCAGGTAGAGGGGAGCAATGTGGGGGGAGGGGATGGTGACATCTCTAATACTCTCAATAATAAAGAATTTTTTTTGAAGTATGGTGACCTGACTACCGCTGAAATCTCTCCTGGGAGTGGGGTGGGGTGGAGGTGGCTCTGCTGCAGAGACTGTGCCATCTACAAGGGGAGAACAGCTGTGACTGGGAGCCCAACCTCACCTCCACCCGTGGAGACCTTGGAAAACACACAGGACCCTACAGCTACATCGGTCAGGGACCAGCTGCCTCAGGTGCAAACACATGAACACTGAGACTCCAGCCTCCACGGCTGCAGGCTCCTAAAAAGTTTGTCCAAGGGGAGACAAAATGGCGGCTGAATAGGCAGATGATCCTGGGGCTTCTCATAGAGCAGATAGAAGAAACAGCTGAACTGAATAACATCCACCCAAATTGGTGAATTAAGCATAGCTGGCGGCAAAATCCATGGACGGAAAGGTCAGAGGTTGCCTAGAGAAAGTGTTCTACATTTTTTTTTAACCTTTTATTTATTTATTTATTTATTTATTTATTATTCCTTAAAGTATTACAAAGAGTATTACATATGTCTCCTTTTTTGTCCCCCGCCCTTGACTATTTTTATTTTTTCAATCATTATTTTATTCTATCTCATTTTTTCCTTCATGCCAACCCTTTTTTCCTCACTTCTCCTTTTTTCATCCTGTTTCTCTTCTACTTTACCTGCTTTAGTTTTACTCTCTCCTTTCTTTTTACTACTTGTGAAAAATTGATCTGCTTTATCTCCTTTATTGATGCATTACTATTATAGTAGTCTCTGTTGGCTTACTCATATATCTAATTTCCTCTCATTTACTTCAAGACCATGCACCCTTCTCTTTTCTCTTTATTCACTAGCCAATTTTTTTCTTCTTGTTGCTTGTTTGTTAGTTTGTGTTTTTTGTTTGTTTTTGTTTTTGTTTTACCTCTCCACACTTGTTCTCTACTACTAATAGCATAAGTAGTTTCACTCACCAAACTCAGGCCTATCTGCTCTCTACTCTACTTTTCCAAAAATAGATGAATTTATAGATAGATAGATTAAATATATATATACACACACACACATATGTATATATATATAATTTTCTTTTATATATTTATATATATTTAATTATTATTTTAATTATTACTACTTTTTATTTTTTATTTCATTCCTTTATTGAGTATTTTGTCTTTCACATTTCTTCTTATACACTCTTTCTACCACCTCTACACTGAATCATGGCCATTCCCACATTCATTCAATTTCCTTACCTTACCTTCTGGAAATAAGCTCTGCCTCTTCAGATTCAGCTCCCCTCCTTTTATTCTGGGTATTAGTTGTTTGGATTTATTGGGTAGTTGTTTGGATTATTTGGATTTGTTGGTTTTGTGGTGTTTCCACTCCATATAGGTATATTTCTTTCCTCTACTCTTTTCCTCTTTTTCTTTTCTCTCTTACTTTTTTCCTTTTCTCATTATCATTTTTGCACTCCTTTCTCTCCCCTTATTCTATAGTGATCACCTTTATTTGGGGTTATTGGTATCATGAACACATTCATGTTTTGTTCCCTCTGTGTCATGTCTTGTTGAGTTGTATTTTGTACCTTTTGGTCAATGTGGTAGAGAGTGAACCACATAACCAGACACCCTAAGAGGAACAAAAATGGGGAGACAAAGAAAGTATGAAAGAAAAAAAAAGAAATCGCCAGAAAAGGAAGTAAACAAAATGAAGGCAAGCAATTTGTCAGAGAAAGAATTCAGAGCAATGGTCATATGAATGCTGAAAAGGATGGAAGACAAATTCAACACCTTGTGTAAGAACCAAGAGGAAATGAAGAAGAAACAAGAAGAAGTGAAGAATGACATAGCTGCTATAAAGAACACAATAGAAAGCATCAACAGTAGACTAGAAGAAGCTGAGGACTGCATCAGTGAGCTAGAAGACAAGGTAGGAAAAAATACCCAAGCAGAGCAGCAACTGGAAAAAAAATTAAAAAGCAGGAGGAGAGCCTAAGAGAGCTTGGGGACAACACAAAATGAAACAACATCCACATAAGAGGGGTACCAGAAGGAGAGGAAACTGAGCAAGGAATACAAAACCTGTTTGAAGAAATAATGACAGAAAAATACCCTGACATTGGGAAGAAAAACTCACACAAGCCCAAGAAGCTCACAGAGACCCAAACAAGATGAACTCAAAAAAAGCCAAACCAAGAAACATCATAATTAAATTGGCAAATATCATCAACAAAGTAAGAATCTTAAAGCCTGCCAGAGAGAGACAGAAAGTTACCTATTAGACTATAAACTGATTCCTAAACAGAAAAACATCAGGCTAGAAGGGAATAGAATTAAATATACGAAGAGATGCAAAGCACTGAATCTAAGAATACTATACTCAGCAAGGCTATCATTCAAAATTGAAGGTGTAGTCAGGAGCTTCACAGACAAAAAGGGACTAAAGGAGTTTATTACCACCAAACCAGCAATGCAAAAAATAATAAAGGGACTGCTGTAAAAAGAAGAAATAGGAAGGGAAGATGGAAAACAGGCATAAAGAATACAAATGGCGACAAACAAGTACGTATCAATAATAACCTTGAATGTAAATGGATTAAATGCTCCAATCCAAAGACATGGGGTAGCTCAATGAATAACAAAACATGATCCATATATCTGCTGTCTACAAGAGACCCACCTTAAACAAAGGACTCACACATACTGATAGTGAAGGAATGGAAAAAATATTTTTCATGCGAATAGAAATGGAAAAAAAGATGGTGTAGCAATACTTATATCTGACAAATAAGACCTCAAAGTTAAGGCCATAACAAGAGATAATAAAGGCCACTTCATAATACTAAAGGGAGCAATTCAACAAGAAGATCTAACTCTGGTAAACATATATGTACCCAAAGTAGGAATACCCAAATACATTAAAAAAAAACTTCTGGCAGATATCAGGGAGAGATTGACAGCAATACAGTAGTAGCAGGGGACTTCCATATCCCATTAACACCACTGTATAAATCCTCTAAACAAAAAATCAGCAAAAAAACAGCAATCATAAATGACTCACTAGATCAGATGGACTTGATTGATATCTTCAGAACATTTCAACCCAAAGCTACAGAATATACACTCTTCTCCAGTGCAGATGGGACATTTTTAAAGATAGACCATATATTGGGACACAGGAAAAGTCTCTTCAAATTCAAGAAGATAGAAATCTTATCAAGCATCTTCTCAGACAACAATGGCATAAAATTAGAAATCTACTACAATGAAAAAAAATCAAACACTTGGAGGCTAAATAGCATGCTATTAAACAATGATTGGGAACAAATGATAAGTGCTGAAGAGGATGTGGAGAAAAAGGAATACTCGTGCACTGCTGGTGGGAATGCAGACTGGTGCAGCCACTATGGAAGACAGTATGGAGTTTCCTCAAAAAGTTAAAAATGGAACTCCCTTTTGACCCAGTGATCCCACTTCTAGACATATATCCCAAGAAATCAGAAACACCAATCAGAAAGGATATACGCACCCCTATGTTCATAGCAGCACAATTCACCATAGCTAAGATCTGGAAACAGCCTAAGTGCCCAGCAGAAGAATGGATTAGAAAACTGTGGTACATCTACAGAATGGAATACTATGCTGCTGTAAAAAAGAAGGAATTCTTACCATTTGCAACAGCATGAATGGAACTGGAGAGCATTATGCTAAGTGAAATAAGCCAGTCAATGAAAGAAAAATACCACATGATCTCACTCATTTATGGATAATTAAGACCATTATAAACTGATGAGCAAAAATAGATACAGAGGCAGAGCAACATCGAACAGACTGTCAAACTACAGCAGGAAGGCTGGGGAAGATAGGGGGGTGGGAGGGGGGGTAAGAGATAAACCAAAGGACTTGTATGCATGGATATGAGCATAACCAATGGACACAAGACACTGGGGGGCATGGGGGGTTAGGGGAGGGTCAAGGGGAGAAAAAAAAGGAGACATATATAATACTCTTTGTAATACTTTAAGCAATAAAACAATTAAAAAATGATTGGGTTACCAAAGAGATTAAATAAGAAATAAAAAGCATCCAGAAATAAACAACAATGAAAACACAACAATCCAAAATCCATGGGACACAGTGAAAGCAGTCTTGAGAAGGAAGGTCATAGCTCTACAGGCTTACCTCAAAAATCCAGAAAAAATGGTATTAAATTATCTGACCATACAACTTAAAGAGTTAGAAAGAGAGCAACAGAAAAGCCCAGCATAAGCAAAAGGAAGGAAATAATAAAGATCAGACAAGAAATAAACAATATAGAGACAAAAAAAAAAAAAAGATCATCAAAACTAAGTACTGGTTCTTTGAAAGGATAAACAAGATCAATGAATCTCTAGCCAGGCTCACCAAGAAGCAAAGAGAGAGGACCCAAATAAACAAAATCAGAAATGAAAAAGGTGAAGTAACAACAGACCTCACAGAAATAAAAAAGGATTATTAAAAAATACTATGAATAAATCTATTCCAACAAAATGGCCAACCAGGATAAAATGGACATATTCTTACAAAAATACAAGCTCCAAAAACTCAATCAGGAAGAATCAAAACACCCGAATGGCCAATAACTACCAAAGAAATTGAAATAGTGATCAAAAATCTTCCAGCAAACAAAAGGGCTGTTTCAGACAGTTTTACCGGGGAATTATACCAAGCATTCAAAGAAGAACTAAAACCTATCCTCCTCAGAATATTCCAAAATATTAAAGAGGAAGCCACACTCCTAAGCTCTTTCTACAAATCCAGCATTACCCTAATTCCAAAACCAGATAAAGACAACACAAAGGAAGAGAACTACAGGCCAATATCCCTGATGAGCATATATGCTAAAATCCTCAACATAATTCTAGCAAATCGGATCCAGCATTACATTAGAAAAATCATACACCATGACCAAGTGGGATTTACTCAGGGGATGGCAAGGATGGTACAGTATCTGCAAATCAATAAATGTGATACATCACATAAAGAAATTGAGATAAGAACCAAGATGGCGGCATAGGTTAACGCCGGAGTTTGCTGCTTTGAACAACTACTTCAAAAGTGAAACCAAAAAACGGAAGGGACATCACCCAGAACCACAGGAACGCTGGCTGAGTGGAAGTCCTACAACTAGGAGGAAAGAGAAACGCATACGGACACTCAGAGGAGGCGCAGTGCTGAAGTCAAACTCTGAGGTGCGGAGTGCGCGGAGCTGGCTGGCAGCGGAGGGCGCGGTTGGCGTTTTCAATCGGGAGGGAGTCGCAGACTCTGAGCTCCAGATATAGGCGAGTCTTTAGGGACCCAGACTCAAACGGGAGAAGCGGGACTGTCTGGCTTCGGTCAGAGCGAGTGCAGCTTTCTCTCCGAGGTTTGCAGCCATTGTTGGGACTCAGAGAGGCAGAGCCCCTGGGGACAGGACTGAGAGCCGCCATAACTGCTCTCTCCGGCCCGCCCTGTTGATCCTGTGTGACCCGCCCCGCCCAAGCCCTGCACAGAGGCATTTGCCGGATAGCCTCAGGCAAAGGCTAGATTAGCACCTCCCTAGAGGACAGAAGTTCTCTCACTGCAGACACAGCTGATTCTCATAGCCACTTGGCCTGGAGGTCAGATCCTCCCTGGTATTAGCTACAACAATCAAGGTTTAACTATAAGACTGCGAACAAAGACCACTAGGGGGTGCACCAAGGAAGCATAACAAAATGTGGAGACAAAGAAACAGGACAAAATTGTCAATGGAAGATATAGAGTTCAGAACCACACTTTTAAGGTCTCTCAAGAACTGTTTAGAAGCCGCCGATAAACTTAATGAGATCTACAAGAAAACTAATGAGACCCTCGATGTTATATTGGGGAACCAACTAGAAATTAAGCATACACGGACTGAAATAACGAATATTATACAGACTCCCGACAGCAGACCAGAGGAGCGCAAGAATCAAGTCAATGATTTGAAATGCGAGGAAGCAAAAAACACCCAACCGGAAAAGCAAAATGAAAAAAGAATCAAAAAATGCGAGGATAGTGTAAGGAGCCTCTGGGACAGCTTCAAGCGTACCAACATCAGAATTATAGGGGTGCCAGAAGATGAGAGAGACCAAGATATTGAAAACCTATTTGAAGAAATAATGACAGAAAACTTCCCCCACCTGGGGAAAGAAATGGACTTACAGGTCCAAGACGCGTGGAGAACCCCAAACAAAAGGAATCCAAAGAGGACCACACCAAGACACATCATAATTAAAATGCCAAGAGCAAAAGATAAAGAGAGGATCTTAAAAACAGCAAGAGAAAGAAACTCAGTTACCTACAAGGGAATACCCACACGACTGTCAGCTGATTTCTCAACAGAAACTTTGCAGGCCAGAAGGGAGTGGCAAGAAATATTCAAAGTGATGAATACCAAGAACCTACAACCAAGATTACTTTATCCAGCAAAGCTATCATTCAGAATTGAAGGTCAGATAAAGTGCTTCACAGATAAGGAAAAGCTAAAGGAGTTCATCACCACCAAACCAGGATTATATGAAATGCTGAAAGGTATCCTTTAAGAAGAGGAAGAGGAAGAAAAAGGTAAAGATACAAATTATGAACAACAAATATGCATCTATCAACAAGTGAATCTAAGAATCAAGTGAATAAATAATCTGATGAACAGAATGAACTGCTGATTATAATAGAATCAGGGACATAGAAAGGGAATGGACTGACTATTCTTGGGGGGGAAAGGGTGTGGGAGATGCAGGAAGAGACTGGACAAAAATCGTGCACCTATGGATGAGGACAGTGGGTGGGAAGTGAGGGCGGAAGGTGGGGCGGGAACTGGGAGGAGGGGAGTTATGGGGGGGAAAAAAGAGGAACAAATGCAATACTCTGAACAATAAAGATTTAATTAAAAGAAAACAAAAAAAAGAAATTGAGAGGCAAAGATCACATAATCACATCAATTGATGCAGAAAGAACATTTGACAAAAATCCAACACCCTTTCTTGATAAACACTCTCAGCAAAGGGGAATAGAGGGATCATACCTCAGCATAATAAAAGCCTTATGTGACAAACCTACAGTCAATATCATACTGAATGGGAAAAAACTAAATTCATTTCCCCTAAGAACAGGAACAAGACTGGGATGCCCACTTTCACCCTCCTTTTCAATATAGTACTGGAAGTGCTTGCCATAGTGATCAGAGAAGAAGGCGGTGAAATGAAAGGTATCCAAATAGGAAAAGACATAAAACTGCCATTAATTGCATATGACATGATACTGTATATAGAAAACCCCAAAGACTTCATCAAAAACAATAGGCTTAATAAATGAATTTGGCAATGTAGTAGGATACAAAATTAACACCCAGAAATCAGTGCTTTTTTATATACCAACTAGAGGCCCGGTGCACAAAAATTTGTGCACTCGGGGGGAAGGGGGTGGCCCTCAGCCTGGCCTGTGCCCTCTCGCAGTCTGGGACCCCTCGGGAGATAACGCCCTGCTGGCTTAGGCCTGCTCCCGGGTGGCAGAGTGCAGGCCCAATCCCTAGGTGCAGCCCCTGGTCGGGCTCAGAGGAGGGCCGATTGGGGAGTTTTGGCGCCGCCCCCTGTCATGCACAGAGCAGGGCAGATTGGGAGGTTGCGATGCCACCCCCAGTCACGCTCAGGGTAGAGCAGATTGGTGGGTTGGGGCACCGCCTCCTGTCACACTCAAGGCAGGGTCGATGGGGAGGTTGTGGCGCCACCCCCTGTCACGCACAGAGCAGGGCCAATCTGGGGGTTGGGGCACTGCCCCCTGTCACTCAGAGAGTAGGGCTGATAGGGGAGTTGGGGCACTGCCCCCTGTCACACACAGAGCAAGGCAGATCAGGGGGTTGGGGCGCCGCCCTCTATCACCCACAGAGCAGGGCCGATCAGGGGATTGGGATGCCACCACTCTCACACTCAGGGCAGAGCTGATGGGGAGGTTATGGCTCTACCCCATAACACACAGAGTAGGGCCCGTGGGAGGGGTGGGGTTTGTGGCACCGCCCTCTTTCACCCACAGAGCAGGGCCGATCAGGGGGTTGGGGTGCCGCCACTCTCACACTCAGGGCAGGGCTGATGGGGAGGTTATGGCTCTACCCTGTCACACACAGAGCAGGGCCCGTGGGGGGTGGGGGTAGGGGCACCGCACCCTGTCACACACAGAGCCGCAGGGCGATCAGAGGTTGGGGAGCTCCCCCGTATCAGGCACAGAGCAGGGCTGATCAGGAGGTTGGGGCGCCTTCCCCTGTCACGAACAGAGCAGGGCAGATAGGGAGGTTGTGGCCCCACCCCCTGTCACACACAGAGCCGCAGGGCGATCAGGGGGTTTGGGCGCTGCCCCCTGTCACACTGATCCCGGTGCCTGGAGGCCTCTTGGCCCCGCTGATCCCAGTGCTGGGAGGCATATTACCCTTTTACTATATAGGATAGAGGCCTGATGCATGGGTGGGGCTGGCTGGTTTGCCCTGAAGGGTGTTCTGGATCAGGGTGGTGTCCCTCTGGGGTTCCTGGCCAGCCTGGGTAAGGGGATGATGGCTGTTTGCAGCTGGTCACACACCATTCAGGGTGGGCTTCCCCACTGGGGTGCTTGGCCATCCTGGGTGAGGGGATGATGGCTGTTTGCAGCTGGTCACACACCCTTCAGGGTGAGGGTCCCCACTGGGGTGCCTGGCCAGTCTGGGTAAGGGGATGATGGCTGTTTGCAGCTGGTCACACACCATTCAGGGTGGGGGTCCCCACTGGGGTGCTTGGCCAGCCTGGGTGAGGGGATGATGGCTGTTTGCAGCTGGTCACACACGCTTCAGGGTTGGGGTCCCCACTGGGGTGCCTGGCCAGCCTGGGTGAGGGGCTAAGGGCTGTTTGAAGGTGGTCACACACCCTTCAGGGTGAGGGTCCCCACTGGGGTGCCTGGCCAGTCTGGGTGAGGGGCTGAGGGCTGTTTTCAGGCTGGCGGGTGACTGAAGCTTCCAACCACTCCTTTTTTTCTTTTTTTCTTTTTTAATTCTGGGCCAGCTTTAGCTCTGAGGCTCCAGCTCTTAGGCCTCTGCTGCTGAAAGCAGGTAATCAAAACAATGTATAACTCCAGCTCTGACTCCAGCTCTGAGATCCCAGCTCACTGAAAGCTGGTTTCTGGTTTTTTTTTTAGCTTCAATATTTGTTAAAATGTTTCAAACTGCAGGCTCAGAGGCCGTCAAGGCAGGCGGGGAACATTGGAATCCTCCGTCACTGAAGCAAGCAAGCCTCATGTTAGTTTCAAGCTGCCTGGCTGCTGGCCACCATCGTGGCCGGCAGTTAATTTGCATATCGCCCTGATTAGCCAATGGCAAGGGTAGCGGTCGTATGCCAATTACCTTGTTTCTCTTTTATTAGATTAGATAATGAACTCATAGAAAGAAAAACTAAAAAATAAGTCCCATTTACCATTGCCCCCCCAAAATTAAGATACCTAGGAATAAACTTAACTAAGGAGGTAAAAAAAAAAAAAAACCTGTATTCAGAAAACTATAGGACATTAAAAATGTGATAGAGGAAGACAGAAACAAATGGGAGAACATACTGTGTTCATCGATTGGTAGAATCACCATCATTAAAATGTCCATACTACCCAAAGCAATTCATAGATTTAATGCAATCCCCATTAAAATACCTATGGCATATTTCACAGTAATCCTGAAAAAGAATAACAAAGTTGGAAGGATCACAATTGCAGATATCAAGCTGTATTACAAAGCCATGGTTCTCCAAACTACCTGGTACTGGCACTAGAAAAGACATACAGATCAATGTAATAGAACAGAGAACCCAGAAATAGACTCAAGTCATGATGTTCAATTAATATTTGACAAAGGAGGCAAGGGCATAGAATGGAGTCAAGACAGTCTCTTCAATAAATGGTGCTGGGAAATTTTGTCAGATACATGCAAAACAATGAAACAAGATCACTAACTTACACCATACAGAAAAAAAAACTCAAAAGGGTTAAAGGACTTACATGTAAGATAGGAAACCATAAAAATCCTAAAAGACTCCATAGTCAGCAAAATATCAGACATATGTCATAGCAATATCTTTACAGACACAGCGCCTAGGGCAATGGAGATTAAGGAGAAAATAAACAAATGGGACTACATCAAAATAAAAAGCTTCTGCACAGCAAAAGAAAGCATCAACAAAACAACAAGAAAGCCCACTGCATGGGAGAACATATTTGCCAATGGTATTTTAGATAAGGGTTTAATCTGCAAAATTTACAGAGAACTCATACATCTTAACAAAAGGAAGATAATCCAATCAAAAAATGGGCAAAGGACATACATACACACTTTTCAAAAGAGGACATACAAAAGGCCAAAAGACATATGAAAACATACTCAAAGTCACTAATCATCCAAGAGATTCAAATCAAAACAACAATGAGGTACCATCTCACACCTGTGAGAATGACTACCATCAACAAATCAACAAAGGAAAAGTGCAGGCCAGGATGTGGGAAAAGGGAACCCTCGTGCACTGCTGGTGGGAATGCAGACTGGTGCAGCCACTGTGGAAAACAGTATGAAGTTTTCTCAAAAAATTACGAATGGAATTCCCATTTGACCCAGTAATCCCACTTCTAGGACTACATCCCAAGAAACCAGAAACACCATTCAGAAAGGATATATGCACTCCTATATACACAGCAACACAATTTATAATAGCTAAGATTTGCAAACAGCCTAAGTGCCCATCAGCAGATGAGTGGATTAAAAAAACAATGGTACATCTACACACTTAATACTGTGCTGCTATAAAAAAGAAGGAACTTTTACCATTTGTAACAGCATGGATGGAACTAGAGAGCATTATGCTAAGCGAAATAAGCCAGTGAGAGAAAGATAAATATCACATGATCTCACTCATATGTTGGATATATTCCTATATAATAAAAGGCTAATATGCAAATAGACCAAATGGCAGAACAACTGGAACAACCAGTCGCTATGACATGTGCTAGCTACCAGGGGGGCGTGCACAGAACATGGCTGCCTGTGTGGGATGGTGGAGCAGGTGAGCAGGGGCACCAGACCCAGGCGGGGCACCAATTGCTGCCATCAGGGTGAGCCTCTGGTGGTTACTGAAAATTCTTTGCTCCCGTGCGCTGCGGTCCCACCCGGCGCTCACACCCACTGCCAGTGCTGGCCCACTCGCACCCATTGCCAGTGCCTGGCGCTGGTGCTGATCACTCGGCACCATCAGTGGGTGCGAGTGGCAGCTGCCAGCCCCAATCACCCCTGAGGGCTTCTCTACGTCCCCCTGCTCCTGAGGGGCAATTGGAGCAGCAGCTGCTGCTGGCACACACTGATGGTGCAGAGCGATTGGGGCCAGCACGAGCAGCAAGTGTGACCAGGTCTTCTGGCAGACAGGGAATGGGGGGAAGGGGGGGACAGTGGGCCATGGTGGGAGGGGCTAGGTGGGGGCACAGAGGATGGGCCGAGACCTGCCCTGTGCCTACCACAGCCTCACAGTCCACAGTTCCTTTCAAGGTGCACGAATTCGTGCACTGGGCCCCTAGGAATCAACATAAACTGATGAACAAATATAGATCCAGAGACAGGGCCAGGGGATGGGGGGAAGTTTTAGCTCAATCTAAGGACTTGTATATATCCATATTAGCATAACGAATGAACATAGACACTGGGGCAGTGGGGGCCTGCCCTTAGGGGTAGGAGTGGCCGGGGGGGGGGTGTCAATCGAGGAAAAAGAAGACATATCTAACACTTTAAACAATAAAAAAAAACAATGATGTGACTAGAACGTAAGACTCTCGTTTTCACTGATTGCTCATAAAGTGGCTCTGAAAGAAATTTCAAAATTGGACTGTGAGACTTGTTTTTAATGTCACAGTATAACAGAAACCATGGAATTGCCTTCCCAAATCACTACTTTGGATGTTACAACACTCATTTTGATGTTTAAATTATAATATATTTGATTTATATTTTTAAAATAACAATCCACTGCTATAGTTAACATATACAGAATTTGGAATAAAACAGTTTCTCAAAGTAAAATATATATATATATATATATATATATATATATATATATATGAGGCCCGGTGCACAAAAATTTGTGCACTCGGGGGGATGGGGGTCCCTCAGCCCAGCCTGTGCCCTCTCGCAGTCTGGGACCCCTCAGGGGAGGACCACCTGCTGGCTTAGGCCCGCTCCCCAGGGATTAGGCCTAAGATGACAATCAGACATCCCTCTGGCAGCCCAGCAGCCCTCGGGGGATGTCCACTTGCCAGCGGGGAGCAGGCTTAAACTGCAGTTGGACATCCTTAGCGCTGCTGAGGAGGCAGGAGAGGCTCCCACCACCAATGCTGTACTGGAAGCCATCAGCCTGGCTTGTGGCTAAGCAGAGCTCCCCCCATGTGAGAGCGCCCTGACCACCAGAGGGCAGCTTCTGCACTGAGCGTCTGCCCCCTGGTGGTCAGTGTGTGTCATAGTGACCAGTCATTCCCAGTCCTTCTGCTGTTAGGGTCAGTTTCCATATTACCTGTTTACTATATAGGATAGAGGCCTGGTGCATGAGTGGGGGCCAGCTGGTTTGCCCTGAAGAGTGTCCCAGATCAGGGTGGGGGTCCCACTGGGGTGCCTGGCCAGCCTGGATGATGGGATGATGGCTGTTTGCAGCTGGTCACACCCCTTCAGGGTGGGGGTCCCGCTTGGGTGCCTGGCCAGCCTGGGTGAGGGGCTGAGGGCTGTTTTCAGGCTGGTGGGCGACTGAAGCTCCCAGCCTTTCCTTTTTTCTTTTGTTTTTAATTCTGGGATTAATTTACCTTCTATAGCTGTCACTGGAGCTGAGAGCAGGCTCCAGCTCTGAGGTCATTGCCGGCTGGAAGCAGGTACCTGGGTTTGTTTAGATTCTATAATTGAAACTCTATTGCCATCACTGGCCGCTCTAAGCTCTGATCCGTGCTGGCTGAAAGCAGGTTTCTGGGGTTTGTTTAGGTTCTATAATTGCAACATTGTTTCATCCGGAGCTCAGAGCTGAGCTGTGGCAGGCGGGGAATGTTGACTTTCTCCATCACTGGAGTAAGCAAGCCTCATGTTATGTTCGCTTCAGCTGCCTGGCTGCCGGCCACCATCTTGGCTGGCAGTTAATTTGCATATCTCGCTGATTAGCCAATGTGAAGGGTAGCGAAGTTATGGTTAATTACCATGTTTCTCTATTATCAGATAGGATATATATAGTGACCTAGCCCTGGCCCGTGTCGCTCAGTGTGTTATAGCATAGTACTGTATACCAAAAGGTGGTGGGCTTGATTCTCAGTCAGGTCACATACCCAGATTGCAGGTTCAATCCCAGGTCATGGCACATGGAGAAGGCAACCCATCTCTTCTCTTCTCTCTCTCTCTCTCTCTCTCTCTCTCTCTCTCTCTCTCTCAAATAAAATTTTCGAAAGAGGATGACAAGAATCTAATGGGACAATATGAGGAGAGAACAAGTACATAGTTCCTTTGCTGTCCTTGGTCCTTGGACTGGCAAGTTGCTCTTATTTGGAAAAGCCTGAACTTCTTCCAGTAGCTTTGACACATCCCTGGTCGACAATTTTAAAGCAGGTATTTAACAGGATTTTCATTTCACTTTATTCCTCAACCATACATCCATTAGACCTATGCTTAAGCTAAAAAAAAGTCCACACCTTAAAATAAATGCTCTCCTTAAAATCCAAACTTATGTTCAGAATTTACATGGGGTAATGAATAGACTAAATTGATTCAGGAAAACATGGTGACTTCCAATTTCAGCCATGCCAGTCATTTGGCACCAAAATATGCACCAGCTGTGAGTGTTTGGATCTTGATAAGTCAGAGGATGCTGGAAAGCTGACAAGATACTGCTGTAAAACTGTTTTCAACTCCTTAATATCAGTTCTGCCTTATTTTCATATTTTGTCCCCAAGTGTAAAATCCTATATAATAAAAGGCTAATATGCAAATGGTCATGACGCCCTTGTGCCATAACGACCTATCAGCAGGAGGCTGCATGCGTGGTGGGGCGGAGCTGCTGCATTGCTCAGGAGACTGGGAGGAAGCAGGGAGGCAGGACCATCCCATGGCAGGAAGGGTGGGGGTGAGAACCTGTAGCGCCCCCTTCATCAGTGCTTCACCACCTACCACTCGCACTCAGAGTTCCTGCTGCCCACTTCCCAGGAGAAGGAGTGCAGCATGCACACTGCCAGGAAGCAGCATTCAAAACTCTGCAGCAAGCGCAAGGCTTCCACGCTCTCCTCTGGTGCCATCACAGGACGGAGCCACTACATTGTTCAGGAGACAGGGCAAAAGCAGGGAGGTGCCCAGAGGAGGCAGAACCAGCCTGAGGACATATCCTGAGGACTCCCGGACATATGGACTCAGGATATCCTGAGGACTCCCAGACTGTGAGAGGGCACAGGCCAGGTTGAGAACCTCCCCCCCCTCCATTGCATTAATTCTCATGCACTGGGCCTCTAGTATATAAATGAATGAATGCAAAATCCCATTGGGTCTGTACACAGGTTTTTTGCAAAGCCTTTGAGATAACCTCACTAACTTCACCATTGGACTTGGCCACCCCTTATCATCTACAAGCCTGTTTTCTCTTAAATTGTTCTATTATTAATAACAACTAATCATTATAATACAGGGTGTCCCTAAAAAATATATACACACTCTTTGAATAATTATACAGGCATTTTTTTATTAAAATACATTTCATTTTCAAAATTGAGCTATCAGCTGTTAAAGTGTGTATATTTTTTAGGGACATCTTGTATATATATACCATAAAAAGAGAATAGGGGCTTGAACAAATTTGTAAGCAGAAGTTTCTCTAGGACTTGATCTTCCCCTCTAGAATTCGGTGAATTTCCCATGGATTTCAACAGGAAATTGACATGTTAAGGAATTATGGGTGATAATTCCTTAAATGGGAGTTATGAGCTATAATTTCAAGTCCAAGACCACTTTTCCCCTGTTCATTAGTATTTATAAGGAAATAAAATACTTCCTTTAATTTTGCTTTTATTGCATTTTTGTAAAAGGAAAAATTATTTAAATTTGTTGAGAATACTTTTTCTTCCTTATTGTTTATTTATATGCATATTGAATTTCATAAATTCAAGTTGCCAAATGCTAACCTGCTGATGACAGTAAATCTTCATGCTTTCCATCTGTTCAACTGAGTCAACAAGATGCTCAGGGCTTGGCCTGTGTTTCTATTATCAAAAGCCAGTGAGGAGTGGGCATACCAATTGCCTGTGGTACATCCTTTACTTTACACACAATAGGGGAAGAGAAAGAGGGTAAAGCTTCAGGCAAAACCACATAATAACAATCAGTACAAAATTTCTTCTCCCTACCTCAAATGGGCTTTGTTATAGATCATAACTAAACCTTTTATCTAAACAAGCAACTACTTGTTTTTAATTTTCCACTGCCCTTAATTTTACAAGAATTCCATGTAAGAAATGTAAGCTGTTAGAGAAAAAAGGTATTTTCTCAAGCAAAGTTTTCACAGGACTTGAGCTTCTCATTAAAGCAGACTAATTGATTTATAGACAGCATGACACTGGTAATGCTAACAGGAAATATATTTAAAAAAAAACAAACTCACAATATGTCTTGAGCTCAGGAAATTTGCATTAGGTTTAAAAAAAATCATTTCCAGGATTGTCTGTCAGCCAAAGCGCAGTTTTTAAATCATAAAACCATGTCACAGATGCAAAGGTCACCCAGCATAAATTTATGAGCATAACTAGGGGGAATAGTCCTTTATGTGTCAAGAACAGGAAGTGATTTTGTGTTTCTCTACAAAAATTTACAGTCAGCAGCTGAAGGCAGGAAAAGCAATAAAGTACAACAAATCCAAAGTAACTTGCTGTTTCATTTCACTGTCATAGAGCTTGAAAAGTCATGGCACAATATCAGACACCAAAAAATGTGTAGGGTAAACCATGTATATGTATATACATATAATTTTTATTTCTTGTACAGGTCCGGTTAATGTCACTTATAAGACAAGAAGGAAGGACTGGGAAAAGATCATTGCTCCCCATCTACTATCTACTGGCAAAGGTGAGTAGGCCTATAAACAAGCCCACGCTCTTCAGAAGGTGTTAAGTAATGGACTCATTTCATACAAACTCCATTTCTGCTATCTCTCCAGATGGTTTCACTGCTATTCACAATATTATAACCTGCAGTTTGTTGATCTCCTGCTATGTTCTGGGCACTGTTTGAAGTACATTTCATATGATATCTCAAACCATCCTAATAAAAGCTTTGTGAGGTATATAAGTACACCTGTATTTTACATATTAGATATACACACACACATACACACACACACACATACACACACACACAGAGCAGGTAGTCCTAGCCACTATTTGAACTCAGGTCTGTTTGAGCTCAAGCTCTTATTCCCAAGATGCATGATCATTTTTTAAAATATGTTTTTTATTGGTTTTTAGAGGGAGAGGGCTAGAGAGAAACATTTATGAGAGAAGAATATCATTGATCAGTTGCCTCTTGCATGCACCCCTACTGGGGATCCAGCCTGCAACTCGGGCATATGCCCTGACCAGGAATCAAACTAGCAACCTTTTGGCTCCTGGGTTGATGGTCAACCACTGAGCCACACCAGCTGGGCTCATAATATATTTTTTAATATATTTTTATTGATTTCAAAGATGAAGGGAGAGGGAGAGAGAGAGGGAAACATCAATGATGACAGAGAATCATTGATCAGCTGCCTCCTGCATGCCTCCTACTGGGCATCAAGCCCATAAGCCAGGCATGTTCCCTTGACTGGAACCCTTCAGTCTGCAGGCTGATGCTCTATCCACTGAGCCAAAGCAGCTAGGGCAGCTCGTGATATTTTTAAAAACAGTAGCAGTGAGTTATTTTTCTGTGTCCTAACTGATAACTTAGAACCACTGTGTTTATAACTCATAATTGAAATTATTTCTCCCTACATGATTATACTGTTTATTATACAAATAGAGGCCCAGTGCACGAATTTGTGCACCAGTGGGGTCCCTTGGCCTGATCTGTGGGACCGGGCCAAAACCAGCTCTCCAACAACCCCAAAGGGGTCCCAGATTGCAAGAGGGTGCAGGCCAGGCCAAGGGACCCCACCGGTGCATGATCAGGGCCGGGGAGGGACATGGGAGGTTGGCCAACCAGAGAGGGATTGCAGGAGAGCTCCAGAGCTCCCATCTCACTCAGTCCTGATCTGCCAGACCCCAGCAGCAAGCTAACCTACCGGTTGGAGTGTCTGCCACTTGGTGGTCAGTGCACATCAGAGCAATTGGTCAACTGGCCGACTATCTGTCCCCTGGTGGTCAGTGCATGTCATAGAAAGCAGTTGAGCAGCCTTAGCATATCATTAGCATATTACACTTTGATTGGTTGAACAGGCGACCAGACACTTAGCATATTAGGCTTTTATTATATACGATTCTTTGATTTCACCTCCATAGAGCAAGTGGAAAGATTCACCCACTTATTTCTGTATTATCCTAATTAACTTATAAACTCTTTGAAAGCAGGCACCGCATTTTAAGAACTCTTTTCCTCTCCCAAAGTTCCTGTCTCAGGCTGGATGTGTCTGTTACTCAGGAAACTATGAGAAACTTTACATTCTTTATTCCAGCCTTTCATTTTAGCCTTTTCAAGAAAGAGAAAGGGTTCAACAGGTTGCTAGATATGGAGCAGAAGTCACTATATAGGCAAGAGGATTCTCTTTCTCTGTGAGAGTAAACTATCTCTGGTGAGCTTTCCCTGTTGACTTTTAGGAAAAGGCAGAATCCTGCTGTTCTCCAGCTGCTCTACTCATGATGGTTAATGTTATGTGTCAATCTGGCCAAGCCATGGTACCTAGATATTTGGTAAGACATTATTATAGATGAGAGGCCCAGTGCATGGGTCCCCTTGGCCCAGCCTGCATGCTTTCCAATCCAGGACCCCTCAGGGGATGTCCGACTGCTGGTTTAGGCCCAATCCCTAGGATTGGGCCTAAACTGGCATTTGGACATCTTTCTCACAATCTTGGACTGCTGGCTCCTACTGTATCACCTGCCTGCCTGCCTGATTGCCCCTAGCTGCCCCCCCCTCTGCCAGCCTGATCACCTCTCACTGCTTCTGCATGCTGGCCTGATCTCCCCTAACTGCCCCCCCCCCCGACCAGGTCACCTCTAACTGCCCCCTGCTGCTGGCCATGTTGACGCCAACTGCTCCCTCCCTGCCAGCTTGGTCACTCCTAACTGCCCCCCTGCCTACCTGGTCACACCTTATTGCCCCCCTGCTAGCCTGGTCAGCCCCAACTGCTCCCCCGCCATCCTGCTGCCCCCAACTGCCCCCCTGCCAGTCTGGTCGCCTCATGAAGCCTGCTGTTCAGTCATTTGGTCATCCCTCACTAACCACCCTGCCGGCCTGGTCATAGGCAGCCATCTTGTGAGGGTGTGATGGTCAATTTGCATATTACCTCTTTATGATATAGGATGTTTCTGTAATGATATTCTTTTATGACATTAACATTTAAATCAGTGATTTTGAATAAAGCAAAATACCCTCCATAATGTGGGTGGGCCTCATTCAATCAGTTGAAGGCCTTACAAGAAAAAGACTGACCTCTCCCCCCCAAAAAAAAAATAATTATGCCAGCAGACTGGCTTTGGACTTTAACTGCAACTCTTCCATGTATCTACAGCCTATATGAATACCATGCAGATTTTGGACTTGCCAAGCCTTCACCTGTCAAAATGGCCAAGCCATGGCACCTAGATATTTGGTAAGCCAAGGAATTGGATAAGCCAATTCCTTAAAATAAACCTTGGTAGATGATAGATAGGTGATAGATAGATAGGTAGATGATGATAGATAGATAGATAGATAGATAGATAGATAGATAGATAGATAGATAATAGATAGATAAAAGTATATAGATATGTATATCTATATCTCTGTATCTATGTACACCTCCATCCTGTTGGTTCAGTCTCTCTGGATAACCCTGAGTAATGCAAGTAGGGTAGGCTGGATCTAGCAAAAAGTTGACCCTCCTTATGTTGGTTCCAATTAGGGGAAATAAAAAAACCATGGGTAAGGTCTAGATGCCTATAAAACCCCCAATCAAATCCTGAATGATTTCATGTATCATGGAGTACCTTTTGATAGCAGATCTTCAATAAATATTTGTTGAGTGAATGAGTTTGTGTTTTAAACATGGCTGATTTCTATTTTCACTGCTTTGTGCCATATGAAATCCTAGAGAGTTGAATTTAGCTATCTTTTAAATAATGGGGTTGAGATTACCGAATTAAAGTAAAACCTGGCCTTATGATTTCATGTCATGTAGAGAGGATTGCAGAGCTGACTAGAAATTTCCAGTCATTCAATCCTCTTCCTTATATCCAAATAATATATATTAGTTTTCTATTATTATATAACTAATTATTATAAACTTGGTGGCTTAAAACAAAACTCATTTATTAGCTCACCATTCTGTAGGTCAGAAGTCTACATTCTCTGTATAGAGCCTCACAAGGCCAAAAAAAAGGTATCAATAATTGAAAAATCAAATTGAGCTGAACTAGGCTTATATGGAGGCTCTGGGGGGAAGAATCTATCTCCAAAATCACTCAAGTTGCTGGCATAACTTGTTTCCTTTGCAGCTATAAGACTGAAGTCCCATTTTCTTTCTGGCTATTGGCCATGGATCACTATAAGCTCTTAGAGGCCACTCTCAGCTCTTTTCCATAAGGTTCCTGCATATTTAAATCAGCAATAGTGCATTGAATCCATTCTCATATTGGAATCTCCCTATCTGTTCTGCTACAACATGATGTTTTTAAAGGGTTCATGTGATTAGATTAGGCCAGCCCCCACTATTTACTTACCTTAAGGTCAGCTGGTAAGTAACCTTTACTATATCTGCAAAATTCCTTTTGCCATGTAACAATATAACCATTCAAGTAACAAGAGGTAAAGGTCATGGGAGTATTTTAGAATTCTGCCTACCACAAAGACTCCTGCACACTGTCAAAAAGAAATTATTCTGGCACTTCTTAAAATGGTAAGATTTTAACCAAGATTATTGCAATAGGGGAAAGTCTATTACAAAAAGGAAGAGACTGGACTCACTTCCCAATATAGCAAAGACAGCTGGGGATTTATAGCCAATGAGAAGAGTAAATGGAAAATTACTAATTGTAACTTGATTAGATATCAAGGGTAGGGTGACTCTTGCTAAACTAACAACAGGATTCTTGCCAAGGGCAGGCCAAGCACTTAGATATTGAGTGTGGAGGATGAGGAGTTTGATTGCACCTAAAGAACAGAAGAGCTTGACTCATTAGCAAGGGTGAGAGGATTCTCAATAAATTGATTTAGCAAGATTCTTTGCTTAAATTGGGCTTAGCAGGCCAAGATCGAGGCCTAGTTGAGATGAGGACTCAGAAAAGCCTGACTAAAGTTTGATTAAGAAGAATTTAGGGAGAGAACCAAGATGGTGGCATAGGTAAACACCTATACTTGCTGCTGCTCACAACCACATCAAAATTACAACTAAAAGGCAGAACTACCACCCAGAACTGTGGGAAAGCTGGCTGAGTGAAAGTTTCACAACTAGAGAGGTGAAGAAAGCACACTGAGACTGGTAAGAGGTATGTAGGTGCGGAAAGTGCTGGCACCTGGATGTGCTGCTCTTTTAATTGGGAGGTAGATACAAGCTCCCACATGCTCTGAACTCTGGGTGAGACTCTGGGGGACCCAGACACATATGGGGAGAAACTGGACTGTCTGGCATTGGGACAAGAACGCAAGGGTGGCTTTCTCGCATAGGTGCTCACAGCGATCGTTATTCCTGCACTGGGGCAAGGGATGCGGAAACCCTGGGACGGCTCAGGGGCAGGGTTGACTGGCAGCCATTGCTGTTTGCTCCACCCTGGTGATTCCCAGAGACCCCGCCCCACTCAATTTACAACCCCACCCAAGCTGTGCACATTGGCTTTTGCATATGAATGGCCTGTCCTTTCTCCACCTAAAACCTGTAATGCTGCAGCTGGGTCAGAGATCTCCAGAGCTTCCAAAAGAAGGCGCAAGGCCCGCCAGCAGCAGCCTGCCATGCTTCACAGCTGCGCCTCCTCTGGGAACTTCCAAACCCCAAACAAAGAGGATGAATCTGCAGATGTCTCTGTAGCTCCTGCTGGGTGGCCCCAGACAGTGGCGGACCTTACACTTCCTTGGAGATCCAAGAGCCAGTGTACCCAGTGGTCAGAGTGAGACCATACCAAATTACAACTCTTCAGATCCATAAGAGACACACTCTAGGGGCAGAATCAGTGAGCACCAAAGCCCCACTGAAGCAAGTCCTGCCCCAAAAGGGTGTCTCCTGCGCAACAGATCTTCCAGTGTAGACACAGCTGGTCATCACAGCCAATTGGCCTGGAGGTCAATTCCTCCCAGTGATACCAACAGCAATTAAGGGTTAACTACAACAAGACTATGCAAACAGCACACAAAGGTGTGCACCAAGAGCATCCACCTCAGGTGACTGGGGAGACTGAGACACTGGGCCCTATAGGACACCTACCACACAAGGCCACTCTATCAACTCAAGGAGACTTAGCAGCTACCCAGTACATAGAAACAAACACAGGAAAGCAGCCAAAATGTGGAAACAAAGAAACAAGTCACAAATGAAAGAAATGAATGAAAGCAAAATACTGGATATAGAGCTCAAAACCACGGTTATAAGGTTACTCAAGAATCTTCTAGAAACCTCTGAGAAATTTAGTGAGACCCTCAAGGATATGAAAAAGGACCAATCAGAAATTAAGCATACACTGACTGAAATAAAGAATAATATACAGAGATCCAACAGCAGACTAGAGGATCCCAAGAATCAAGTCAAAGATTTGAAACACGAAGAAGCAAAAAACACCCAACCAGAAAAGCAAAAAGAAAAAAGAATCCAAAAATATGAAGATAGTGTAAGGAGCCTCTGGGACAACTTCAAGCGTACCAAATCTGAATTATGGGGGTGCCAGAAGAAGAGAGAGAGCAAGATGTTGAAAACCTATTTGAAGAAATAATGACAGAAAATGTTCCCTGCCTGGTGAAAGAAATAGACTTACAAGTCCAGGAAGCATAGAGAACCCCAAACAAGAGGAATCAAAAGAGGACCACACCAAGACACATCATAATTAAAATGCCAAGGGCAAGAGACAAAGAGAGAATCTTAAAAGCAGCAAGAGAAAAACGGTTAGTTATCTACAAGGGAGTGCCCATATGGCTGTCAGCTGATTTCTCAACAGAAACTATTCAGGCCAGAAAGGAGTGGCAAGAAATATACAAAGTGATGAATAGCAAGAACCTACAACCAAGATTACTCTACCCAGCAAAGCTATCATTTAGAACTGAAGGTCAGATAAAGAGCTTCACAGACAAGAAAAACTAAAGGAGTTCATCACCACCAAACCAGTATTATATGAAATGCCGAAGGGTATTCTCTAAGACGAAGATGAAGAAAAGGTAAAGGTAAAAAAATTATGAACAACAAAGTGACAACAAATACATATCTATCAACAAGTGAACCTAAAAATCAAATGAATAAAAAACCTAATAAACAGGACAGACTGGTGAATGTAATAGAATCAGGGGCATGGAAAGGGAACAGACTGACAATTCTCAGGGTAAGGGGTTGTGGGGGTGTGGGAAGACATTGGACAAAGAGCTTATACCTATGGATGAGGTCAGTGGGGTGGGAACCGGGTGGAGGGGAGCTATGGGGGGGAAAAGAGGAACATCTGTAATAATCTGAACAATAAAGATTTTTTTAAAAAGAAAGACATCTGTCTTACAAGCAAATAGGCCTACTCAGGGCTCAACATGTAAGAAAGTGGAATAAGTGGTTGGTTATCCATGTAATGATATTCAAGAAATTTCAATGAATTCCTTGCCAAAATATCTTCTCTCTCCTGATAACTATATAGGAAGGGATAATAAAAAGGACAATGATATAGAAAGAGGAAGTGAAAGGTATCTCAGGTAAACTTTCTCTTGGACAATATGTCTGGAGATTCTTGGCCACTGGCTATGATAAATCAATTTTGTTGAAATATAATAATAGTTCTTTGTTCCAAGGCCTTGAGTTCTTTCTTATTTTTAATCTCCATGCAGCTAAGAGGTCTCATGCAAATCACACAATGCCATATACAACAAAGACAGACGTTAAATGTATTTTCATTACAAATTATTCTGTAAATCATAAAAATTAAACACAAAAGTTAACAATACATATGTCTTAGCATCTTTATCAAAGTTAAGAATTTTCAGAGTTCAAATTAATATTTTAGAACTGAGACATAGAAATTTAAAACATATTCAAATGTCTAGTGATAAATTTCAGTGTGAGATAGAGCTCCTTCCTTTAAGGTTTAAACATTTCTATCTAATTGCCTACCTCTCAGACATAAACATGGAAACTAAAAATGTCAGGGCTGGAAGCACCCTTAGATATGATCTACCCAAACTCCTCAATATGCAGAAGAAGAGATGATATAGTAGGGTTCTAAATTCTTTCATGTGGGAAATGACAGTTTTTCAAGCCTGTTTGATTGCTAGAGAAATCCATCTATAGAGAAGCTGCAATTTGAGATCATATTAACATATTTAGTCATGTAGAAGATGGCACTTATGTGACATGATTTCCCCCACATCCATGCTATCTTCAATCCTCACTGCTCTCTAAACAAACCATGAGCTTTGATGCCTCTATAATCTGCTCATGCTGTCACCTAGGTCTTGAGAGGTTTATCTCACCATTTGGAATAATTCTTTAAAAAAAAAAGTTAAAATGTGATCTACATCTTACCTAGAGCTTCCCCCTTATCTCACCCTTATTTGTAGGCAGAAAACAAAAAAGTTTTATCATTTATAATATAACTAGAGTCTCAGTGCATGAATTCATGCACAGGTGGGGTCCAGCTGGCCCAGCCCCAATCAGGGCTGATCAGGGCTGGGCCTGTTGGGAGAAGGAGATGGCAGGAGGTTGGCCTGCCAGCCTGCACCTATTGGGGCCTGATCGGGGCTGGGTTGGCTGGGTACAGGGGTCACAGCAATTGGCCGGTGGGCCCCACCACCGATTGGGGTGAAGGGGGCGATTGGGGGCAGGACTGGTCATGGGGAGGGGCTGTGGGTGATGGACCGGCCAGTCTCACTCCCAAATGGGGTTGGGGGAGCTGATCAGGGGTCAGTGGCCACAGGAGAGGCCGTGGGAGGTTGGATGGCCAGCCCCACCCCTGATTGGAGTGGGGGGTGCGATCGAGGGTGGAACTGGTTGGAGGGAGGTGCCATGGGCCAATGGGCTGGTGGGAGTGATTGGGAGTGGGTCCGGCCATGGAGGGGCTGTGGGCAATGGGCCAGCCAGCCCCACACCTGAATGGGGTGGGGGGCTGATCAGTGGCTAGCAGCCTGGGGGAGGGGCCATGGGTGGTTGACCAGCTGGCCATGCCCCTAATTGGATTGGGGGGCTTATTGGGGGTGGAGTTGGTGGGGGGGAGGGGCTGCAAACCAATCGGGGTGGTGGGTCCCATCAGGGGCAGGGCTGGACAGGGGGAGTGGCAGCAGGATGTTGGCCTGCCGACCACCCCCTATTGGGGTACGGGGGGCGATCAGGGGTTGGGCTGGCTGGGGGGAGGGGCTGCAAGCTGATTGGGGTGGTAGGGGCCCATCGTGGGTGGGGCCGGCCAGCCAACCTCCTGAAGCCCCTCCTCCCAGTCATATGGCCATGCCCCCAATAGGGGTAGGGGGGCAATCAGGGGCAGGGCTGGCCGGGGAGTGGGGCTGCAGGCCAATCAAGGTGGTGGGGGCCCATTGGGAGTGGGGCTACAGGAGATTGGCTTTCTGGCCCCACCCCCTATTAGGGTGGGGGGTGTGAGCAGGTGTGGGGCCGGCCTGGGGGAAGGGCCATTGGGGGTTGGCCAGTTGCCCCGCCCTTGATTGGGGTGAGAGAGGCTGATCAGGGGTGGAGCTGGCTGGGGGGGCATGGGTGGTTGGCCGCCAGCCCCGGCCCCTGATCAGGCCAGTTCGCTGGCTGCAGTTGGTGTCATAGTAACCAGTCATTCTGGTCGTTACGGCATTCCAATCACTGGCTTTTTATATATATAGATATTAGGATTATTTCTTTAAATTTCTGTCTCTTTCTCAAGACCAGGGACCTTACCTTATTGAATTGTATACTATCCTTAACTGGCACAGTATCTGGTAGAAAGAGCTTAAGAATGTGTTTGTGGAATTCAATTAATTAGGTTGGTTGGTTGATATTTGGGTAAATTGACTGGATGATTGGAAGGTTGGTAGACTGGTTGATTGGTAGGTTTTTGTAGATATAAATAGATAATTCCTCAATTCTTTCAGGGAGCTGTAATCAAATAAGGTCACTTATCCATGGGTTATTACTCTCATAGAAAACATGATTGTAAAGCCTCAAGTAAGCTGAATCTGGATTCAACATTCCCCAATTTACTCTTAAGAAACTCTAGCCTTAGCTGAGTAGCTGGAAGTCACATATTTAGCAAGACTATCAATAAAATGTATAATTTTATTGAGAATCCAAAGTTTAGCTATTATTTTCAGAAGCTGCTTAGGAACTCTGTCAATATGATAATGGACTTATATACATAAATTATGTTTCATGGTATTTTTTTTTATTTTTCATGGTATTCTTTAGTCATTGGAAGCCTTTCAAAACAGTATTACATTTGGAAGTACCACTCCATTCTCACCACTATGGGGTGATAACCCCTTGAGTTTTTTGACCGCTAATACCTCTTTATAAGGAAAATATATGCCTAACCACAGTCAAAAGCTAAACTGATCAACTGGTATTTTCATTCAATTACATTATGAGAAAGCCATACAGATCTCACTTGCCAATAGTATATTGTATAAAATATAAAAGGTTTCATTGGTGTCTTTTACTATAAGACAATGTCCCTATATGTACTAAAAACTACTCTAGAACAGGGCCTTTATTGTAAAGTTGTATTACAAAATGTAGATTCAGGTTTTTAATTACATCTAGTTCTCTAGGCTCTCACACCATCACACAGGTGTTCATTCAGTCTTAATACCTGTCATGTCAGAATGATTCTCTACCTACTTCACTTAACCTTCCACAGCAATTTGAAGCCAATCAAGTAACTGTCACACCCATAAAGCCTTGCCTTTACATCAGCCGTGGGCAAACTACGGCCCACGGGCCGGATTCGGCCCATTTGAAATGAATAAAACTAAAAAAAAAAAGACCGTACCCTTTTATGTAATGATGTTTACTTTGAATTTATATTAGTTCACACAAACACTCCATCCATGCTTTTGTTCCGGCCCTCCGGTCCAGTTTAAGAACCCATTGTGGCCCTCGAGTCAAAAAGTTTGCCCACCTCTGCTTTAGATACTTGTGGAAAATGAGAATAATTATGATCTTTGTATTCTTATTTATAACATTTAGATTAGTGTAAATAGAAAGGATTAGGCCATTGCTTAGAGGTTCTTTCACTTTCAGGACAAGATAAGGAGACAGTAATAAGCTTCCATGCTTTTTCCAAGTTTTGTCTCCATATTCTCCATTCAAGATGTTCATGCCCCAAGAGAAAGGGAGTTCCTCAGAGAAAACACAAAAATGGAGCAGCAAACATAAGACTTTAAATATTTTTTTTTCTATCCCAGTACTTCTAATGTAAGAACAAATCATCTGCTGAGCTTGTTAAAATGAATATGCTGCGTCAGTAGGTCTAGAATGGTGTCTGACATTCTGCATTTTAACAAGCTCTCAGGTAAGACCAATGTGGCTAGTCTGCAGATTATACTTTGAGTAGCAAGAGGTGTACCCTAGCCCCATAATAACATATGTGTTTCTGCAAAGTAGCCCATCTTAATCGTCACTTATAGTCATGGCCTTTGTCATCTTATTTGTTCATTCCCACCCCCCACCCCCATTGGTTTATTTCCTTTCCCTTTCTTACTACAATTTGGCCAATTATTTATTATATAGTATTCTACACATCCATTTATCTATTTTTATTTTTTATTAATATTATCTGTGTTTATTATATTATTTTTATTGGAGGACGAGAAATGCCTGTATCCCAAAGAAATGTTTTTTCCCTTTTTACTCTGTAGAATCCTATCCAGTCCCAAATGCAGCTCCATGCACAGAGCAGTGGCAATCTAAAACTCTGCCCAAGAGAACAATATTCTTAGTCTCCTAAGTACACAAAGAACTACAGAAAGAGTGGACCTGTTTTGTCTTTAGGATCACACAGTTTCTAGAGGAGGGAGCCAAAATCCTTATCATCTTGAATATATATATATATATATATATATATATATATATATATATATATATATATATTAACCTTAGAATATTACCTAGTACATAGTGTTACATAAGTATTAACTATTTATCATTCAATTTTAAATATTGTTAATAATGACAATAATAATCACAGAGTCCCTTGAGAACACAGGCCTGTAATACTTGATTGTATTGAGCTCCAGCTTCCAATGGAGGAGCATCTTGAGTATTTGACCCCAGTAGATCTAGCTGGTTCTGTCTACAATGAAGCATATGCCTTAGTACTGTGGATCCCAACCCTACTACTTCAGAATCACCTGTAAGATTTGAAAAATACAGCTGTCAGAGCCCCCAACAAAACTATTGAATTAGACTCTTCTGGGTGCATCCAAAGCATCCTTATTTGTAACAAGAGCTGCAGGTGATTCTGATGCATGACACATTTTGAGAAATACTGCCTTAGATAGTCTCTCATGGGCCTTTAAAATTTTATGAGACCATTATTCCATTATAAATAACATCCAGAGTCATACTCAGTGGGCAAAATATTTTCTAAGAATGAATTAAAGGCACAGGAAAGAGGTGATTAAGGTACAGGAAAATATGAACTACAATGAAAGATAAAAAGGTCTGTAATTACTTAATTTGAAGCAAGAAAGCCTAGGAAGGAACTTAATAATCTTGAAGAAGTAAATGAAGGAAGACTACATAGAAATGAGAATGGCCATATATTCTGGATGGAACAAGACAAATACATCAACACAGTCATTTAATACATGCTACAAAACTCAATCAGCAGACACTTACCCAGAGAAAGAATTAGGGGATCTGAAAAATCTTTCTCTCCACCGCCCTTCTCTCTCCCACAGCACCTTAAATATTGACTGTTTAATGTTCCTAATACTCCAATAATGTATATACTATCATTAACACCATCATCCATATTGTTATAGATGAGGAAACTAAGGCACATAGAAATTAAATTACTTGTTGAATAACACATAACTAAGAAATGTTGGAGCCAAAATCAGAACCCAGGCAGGTAATGCTAGATATCATACTTTTAATCACTATTTTATACTGCATCTTATCCTAATATATTTTTGAAAAATAAAATGTTTCCAGGTTTCCTACAGTATCTCTCTACCATTGTCTAGTTTTATATTTCTATCACATCATTAATACCACTCATAAGCTAGCTTAGAATCAGGAATGTGAAATTTGTACACTATTTATTTACAGGATATTGACAAACTTTTTCTATGCCTTAATTTTTATACCTGTAAAATGGAATCAATGTCATTTAGGATATTAAATATCCATGAGATAATGATGTGTAAGGCTGAATGACATGTATAACCCAAAACATTTATGAAGAATTATATGTAAGTTAGATAGATGAATGCACTTCAAATCTTTATTTTTCTGCAGGAAGGCACATTCCCACATCATAATAAAGCTGCTTTTCTGCCTTCACTTTTGCATTAGCTGTGGCAAATGTTACTACATGCACTATCTGTTTGTTGTATGTGGATTGCAAACTGATTGCAAATTAATCATAGAAGTTCTTCCAGCACTATCACAAGCTGTCACAGTAAAGATCAAGTTGTTTGTAATGATGATTGCTCAGTAAATTGATTGCTAGCAAGGTAACTCATCAACCTGGTCTATTACTAATATAGCACACACTTTATAAAATCTGGATTGCTGATAAAAAAAAAACACAATAAAAACCACTTTGGTGACAGAAGAATGCATTGAAAGTACTTGGACTGATAATTGTATCATGTTCTTGCCTTGCTCTTTCAGAATTTGAGAGCATTTAGACAGTAATTGGTAGGAAGAGAGAAAATAAAGCTGTTGAGTAAGGATTTTTTTCCCCTACAAAATTTGTAAAAAGTTCGTGTTCCAATGTCAACCAGTGTGTTCCAGGGACAAAATGGTGAGTTGCTGACTGACAGCTGTCAGAACGGAGGAGGGTTGGGGGCTGGGTGAAAGAGGTGACAGGATTAAGTAGAAAAGGACAAAAATTCATATACACATGTAACAGTATGGTAATTGCTACAGGGAGAAGGAGGTGGGGGTAGGTAGAAGATGGTAAAGGATGGATAATGGTGATGGAATGAGATTTGACTTTGGGTGGTGAACACATAATACAATATACAGATGATGTATTATAGAAGTGTACAGCTAAAACCTATATTATTTTATTAACCAATGTCACCCTAATAAATTCAATTAAATTTTTTAAACTACCTGTACCAGACTGGAGTATGCATTCTCAGAAATGGGCTTGTACATGTAGAAATGGAGAGAGATTCCAGTGGAGGTTATGAATTCTTTCTCTCTTCCTTCCCGTTTATTTGTACTGAAACAGAAAGATCAGGTTGTCAAAGTACAACCTTTTATTTTATTGCATTGGGACCATGCATTATAGTATACTTTAATTAATTAGAATGGTCAGAAAGGGATTTTTCTGGTTAATTGAACATTTGAGAATATTGAAGATAGTCTGTTGTCAAGCATGTGAATATGCTATACATGCCCTACATGATTCTGAAAGGCAGTCTGATTTGTGAACTACCACTGTATGCCACACCAGTGGGTCCTTCAATTTTTGAAGAATGAAAATGAAATATATATTATTATAACTACACTGAACAAATTCATTTTAAATTTATAATTTGTAAGATGAAACAAACTCTTGCTTTATCTTTGGTAAGCCATAATCTCTTCCTTAACCAGGACTGTAGGTAAAAGAGGTAGAAGAGAAAGTGAATCTTCCATAGTGATTCCAGGAAAAGCCCACAGAATTCCTTGCTTAAAAAGATCCCTATTTGCTGCATTTCCGATATCTGGCTAGACATCTGTCCACCTGCATGTCCCACCATTACCTCTCATATCAAAATCTTCCCTCCCAAACCTACTCCTCCTACTGTGTTCCCTCTTTGGATTAATGAAAGGGAAATAGTCTAACTGAATAGTATTGGAAGAGGGGCACTTGAATAAAAAATGATGTAATAATGGCCTGGAAGTAGTCATGGAAAGCAAACAGAATGGCAGCCACTTCTTGAGACCCATTAGAGCCTGGAGGCATAGGAGCCTGGGTTCCACTTGAGAGAGTTGCAAAGAAAAGGATACTCTTAGAAATACAATCTTCAATCAAGGCAAGAAGGTGTTAGAGGTAGCTAGAGAAAGTACTAAGATTATAATGAAACTGCTTAATAATGAAATTGTAGTTTCTAAAGGCAAAGGGGAAGGGCTGAGAAGAGGGAAAGGAAAGAACAGGCAGGCTAGGTGGGACTGCTGAAGATAAATGCTGACAGAAGAGGTGTGAACTCCAAAAGGAGATTGTGACTTTTAGACTTTGAAGTCCCAGGGAGCAGGATTGTGTCTCATCTCCCATAGTCTATACAATACCCACTGGTAGGCACCCAGTAGTGAACTGATAAATGTTGAACAACTGAATTCCCAAGAAAAAAAAAGTCCTAATGGGTAGTGTTTGCTGATTTCTAGTGTAAAGGATTAATTTCACATTACCAAACTTATGTCACTGAAGGCAAAGCTAGGAAGAAAAATGGACAATCAGTTCTTTCTGGAAGGTATGATCTGACTCCAGCTCATGGCTGGTGTTCATTAAACATTTCTTAAATTCACAGAATGACTTTAAGTCTAGAATCGGGAGATAGGCAAGAGGAATGTTTTTTCATCTAATTAATGATTGTTCATTTGTAGGATTAATTATGTTTATCAGACAAAAGCACATCCTGGCTCTGGATATGCTTCATGATGATTGAATTCATAAAGAATAAATATGATAGCAGACAAAATGGCGGCGGAATAGACAGACGTGTCCTGAGCCTTGTCCTGTAGCAGATAGAATGAGCAGCTGAAACGAATAACACCCACCCTGAATTGGTGAACTCCTTCAGCTGGTGAGACAATTTGCAGCCAGGAAGGACAGAGGACCTCTGGAGAAAGGTAAAATCAAGGATCTGGGCAGTTGAGTCTGCCAGACCTCTGAGCCCAAAGGGTCAGAGGGAAACCGTAGGGCACCGAGCCACATCCCTTGGGACGGGCACAGCATCTGACTGTAGAAAGAAGGTCCACAGGACTGCTGGTGGCAGAGGATTCTAGAGCTGAGTCCACAGTCACGAAAGACTGATCCCATAGGAGGCAGTCTGAAGGGCTGAACAGACCACACAGTGCTGGCAGGAGAGGAGCTCGCAGAGGCGCAGTCTTTTCTCCCCTCTTTGGCCTGTGCTTTTCTTCACTGAACCTAGTTCATAGGACCTTTCGGATATGGACACTTACCTGTGGCTGAGGTGCAGGAGAAGGTGCAAACTTGTGGAGTTTGGGGAGAAACTGGGGAGAGGCAAGGATCCAGAAGTGGCAGCAAGTCTGATGCTGAGTCATACCTGAGTCTGGGACCTGGACAGCCATTTTATCCTGAAGAGATAGCCCCTCCCTCCAGTCCCCAGGCAACCAATACAGCCACACCCAGATTCCACTCTGAATGGTACAAAGGATTTTTAAAAAATCTGAATAGTCCCTGAGAGTCCACAGTGACTGGCCTAAAGAGAGGCCTTCAGTCCCAGCAACAGGAAACTGAGAAACAGTATAGTACAGAAGACTGGAATCTTAAGCCAGCCCAAGGAACACTTCACTTTTTCATTTTTATTTTTTTTTATTATTATTTTGCTATCTCTTTTATTTTTATTCTTTTTTATTTATTTTCCTTTTTTTGTTTTTTGCTTTATTTTCTATTTCTTTCCCCAATATTTTTCCATTATTCTATTTTATTTCATTTTAATTTCCTATTTTGTATACCATTTTAAATCAATTTTTTGTAAATTTGTTATTATTTTCTTCTCATTCTCTTTCTTCTTATTCACTCATCCCCTTTCTACTTCATCTATACTGAATTGAGGACCTCTCCATATTCATCCAATTCTTAACCTTATTTTCTGTATATAAGTTCAGCCTCTATAGATTCTTCCCCCACCTTCTTTGCTGAGTGTTTGGTGTTTGTCTTTTTTTGGTTTATCTGTTTGTTCTGTGGTGTTTTCTCTCTCTCTCTCTCTCTCTCTCTCTCTATATATATATATATATATATATATATATATATATATATATTCTCCTTTTTCTTACTTTTTCTTTTCTCTCTTATTTTTTTTTCTTTCTTTGATATCATTTGTGCTCTCTTTACTCTCCCCTAATTCTCTTTTCTCAGGTAGTCACTTATATTGGGGTTATTGGTGTCATGAGTATATTCGTGTTTTATTCCCTTTGTGCCGTGTCTTGTTGAGGTGAATTTTACCTTGTCCAGTCAATGTACTAGAGAGTGAGCCACATAAACAGACACCTGGAGAGGAAACTCAATCCACGAATGGGTCAATAACACCCCAGCTCTAACTACAGAGGCAGAAAGAATGCAGCAGTGAGGGAGAGAGCGTGAGTGAGTGAGGGAGCAAAAGAGGAGTGTGTGGTTGTATGGTGTGTGTGTGTGTGTGTGTGTGTGTGTCACAGTTAGATCCTGCAGGACCTTTGGGGGCAGGCTAACCAGGCTCACTTAACTAGGCAGCTTCTGCTACCATTGCAAACAGTACCAGGAGGCCAGCTCTTCTTCAGAGGACTCGCCTTTTCGAAGGGGAGAGCTGATTTAACTGGGAGCCCAGCCTCACCTCCACCCAGGGTGCCCTCAGATAACACCTGGGACTCTATAGCCACCCCTGCCAGGGACCTGCTACATCGGCTGTGGTCCCACGGTCACCGAGTCTCCAGCTACCCCGGGAGCAGGCTCCTGTGAATTCCAAAACATGCTCCCCTCTGACCGGCCCAATGCTTTAGCCCAGGTCACTGTGACCCGTGAACAGCAGACACGTGAGCAGCCTGCTCCTGTCCAAGGAGCAACAGCCCCACGAGCAGCCTACCCCAGGCCAAAGAAAAACAGCATTACGTGGCTTTCCCCTGTCCAAGGAGCAGCAGCCACACAAGCAGCCTGCCCACAACTGAAGAGCAGCAGCCCTGTGCAGCCTGCGCCTGTCCAGAGAGCAGCAGCTGCACACAGCTCACAAGCAACCTGTCTCTATCCAAGGAGCAGCAGCCTCATGAGCAGCTTTCCCCCATTCGAGGAGCAGCAGCTATGTGAGCAGCCTTCTCCCATCCAAGGAACAGCAGCTCCGCAAGCAGCCCACCCCCATTCAAGGAGCAGCCTGCCCCAGTCCGAGAAGCAGCAGCCACATGAGCAGACCACCTATGTCTGAGGAGCAGCAGCCCTGTGCAGCCTTCACCATTCTGAGGAGCAGCAGCCACAAACAGACCACACCCATCCAATGAGCAGCAGCCGGGTGAGTGGCCTGCCCCCATCTGAGGAGCAGCAGCCGTACATGCAGCTCACTCCCATCTGAGGAACAGCAGCAATGTGAACAACCTCCCCCTGTCCAAGGAGCAGCAGCCTCACAAGCAGCCCACCAGATCTGAGGAACAACAGCAGCACACAGCCAGCCCCCATCCAAGGAGCAGCAGCCACATGAGCAGCCTGCCCTCCTCTGAGAAGTAGCAGCCACATGCAGCCTGTCCCCATCTGAGGAGCAGCAGCCTCGTGATCAGCCCAACTCCATCCAAGGAGCAGCAGCTGTGTGAGCAGCCTCCCCCCACCAGTCAGAGGAGACACCACTGCTGGGAACAGCACCTATCAGAGGAGCTGCTGCCAACTGAGAAGCATGAGAAGCAACTACCATGACTGCCCGAGGAGCAACCACAGCCCAAGGAACCACTTCCACCCAAGGAGCAGCTCCTGCACGACTCGACATCTAGATCCTTTGGTGAGATCAAAAATGGGTAGACAAAGACCCCCAAAGGAAAGAAAAGGAGAAATAGCCAGAAAAGCAGCTAAGTGAAACAGAGGCATGAAATATGTAAGAAAAAGAATTCAGAATAGGGGTCATACAGTTTATAAACCAGACAGATGAAAAAATGAACAACTTATGTAAGAATCAAGAAGAAAAAAAAATGATATAGTTACAATAAAAAATACAATGGAAGCTTTTAACATTAGACTAGAAGAGGCAGGGGGCAGAATTAGTAAGTTAGGAGATAGGGTAGAAACACATGTCCAATCTGAACAGCAATTGGAGAAAAAAATTAGAAAGTAGGAGGAGAGCCTAAGGGAGCTTTGGGATAACATGAAACGAAGTGACATAGTTGTTGATTTGGGGAAGAAAAAAGTCACACAATCACAACGAGTCCCAACCAAGATCAACCCAAAAAGACCCACACCAAGACATGTCATAATTACAATGGCAAAAGTTAACAACAAAGAGAGAATCTTAAAGGCTGAAAGAGAGAAACAAAGACTTACATACAAAGGATCTCCCATTAGATTATCAAATGATTTTTCAACAAAAACTTTCAGGCCAGAGGGGAAGGGAATTAAGTTTACAAAGTGATGCAAAGCAAGGGACTGAATCCAAGAATACTCTATCCAGCAAGGCTATCTTCAAAATTGAAGGGGAAATCAGCAACTTCACAGACAAAAAAGGCTAAGGGAGTTTATCACTACAAATCCTGAAATGCAAGAAATACTAAAGGGACTGTTACAAAAAAGAAGAAATAGAAAAGGAAGGAGGAACCCAGGCATAAAGAATAAAAATGGCTACCAACAAGTACCAATCTACACTAATAAAAGAGAAACATGCAAATTGGTGTCACTCTGCTACACACACCAGGCAATCAGGATGAGTGTGCAAATTAACCCAAAAAGATGGCAGTTAATTTGCATATGCAGGCATGGAGCAAAGACTGAAGATGACTGAAGACTGAAGACAACTGTAGACTGAAGAGGCTTGGCTTCTCTGCTGCAGCTGGAGTGGAGAAGACAAACCTCACTGTGGCCAGAGCAGAGAAGCCAAACCTCACTGCTGCAGCCCAAGCAGAGAAGCCAAGCCTTGCTGCTGTGGCCCAAGGGGAGAAGCCAAGCCTCACTGCTGCAGCCAGAGATGAGATGCCAAGCCTCACTGCTGTGGCCAGAGCAGAGAAACCAAGCCTTGCTACTGTGGCTGGAGCAAAGGCCTGGGTCCCGGGTGCCAGAGGAAAACCGGTGCCAGCAGCCAGGGGAAGAAAGGCCTATTGAGTGAATCTTCATGCAATGGGCCTCTAGTCAATAATAACCTTAAACACAAATCAAAATGACAATGAGATACCTATCAGAATGGCTACAAATCATCAACAAATCAACAAATGACAAGTGCTGGTGAGGATGCGGGAAAAAAAAGGAACCCTCATGCACTGCTTGTGGGAATGCAGACTGGTGCAGCTACTGTGGAAGACAGTATGGAGTTTCCTCAAAAAGTTAAAAATGGAACTTCCATTTGACCCAGTGATCCCACTTCTAGAACTATATCCCAAGAAATCAGAAACACCAATCAGAAAGGATATATGTACCCTTATGTTCATAGCTGCACAATTTACAATAGCTAAGATTTGGAAACAACCTAAGTGCCCATCAACAGATGAGTGGATTAAATAACTGTGGTACATCTACACAATGGAATACTAATCCACTGTAAAAACGAAGTAACTTTTACCATTTGCAACAGTATGGATGGAACTGGAGAGCATTATGCTAAGCAAAATAAGCCAGTCAGAGAAAGATAAATATTACATGATCTTACTCATATGCGGGATATAATGATCAACATAATTTGATGAACAAGAATAGATCCAGAGACAAATGGCAGGGGAAGGGGGATTAGAGAACTACCAAAGGACTTGTATGCATGCATATTAGCATAAACAATGAACAGAGATACTGGGGCAGTCGGGGCTTGCCCAGGGTGGGAATGGCTGGTAGGGGGGTCAATCATGGAAAAAGGAGCCATATGTAAAGCTTTAGACAATAAATAAAGAAAAGAGTCTTTAGGGCTTCATTCAGTCAAAACATTCAGTGAAAATACAATTTATTTTTCAGATTGGTCTGGAAGAATAAAATATCTCTTTCTCATGTCATTGCCATACTCCCTGCTTTTTCAATCTACTAATTCTGTAAACATTTTCTCATCTCGCCATCCAGATGATTGCAATGAACAAAAAATTTCAAAATGTTGTGTCAACTCTTGCCACACTGGGTGGTCTGAAGAAATATTCACCAGCAAAGATTTGCCATCAAAAGGCTGACATAAAAGCCCCCTGTTGATATGTACTTCCTAGATCAGTGATGGCGAACCTATGACACACATGTCAGAGGTAACACGCGAACTCATTTTTTTGGTTGATTTTTCTTTGTTAAATGGCATTTAAATATATAAAATAAATATCAAAAATATAAGTCTTTGTTTTAGTATGGTTGCAAATATCAAAAAATTTCTGTATGTGACGGCACCAGAATTAAGTTAGGGTTTTTCAAAATGCTGACACGCCGAGCTCAAAAGGTTCACCATCACTGTCCTAGATCTTCCATTTACAGGGGTTGGTAAAAGTAGGTTTACAGTTGATCGTATAAAAATAATGCAATTAATAAATAGTAACACAAGAATAAACTCTGTGTTTTTGTACTCACAATTGAAAACGTATTTTTGCCTACGTCTGAATGTTTTGGGATATGTTCTTATTTGCCTTAACTGATATCACAGACTTGTGCAGCTGTTAGGTTAAATAATTGTCCCTGATTGTTTTCTAGAAATGTTCTGAGTTGAAGGCTTTTCCAGAAGGGTAAGCTCTGAATCAGGTCAAATAACGACAGGCCCTGTGAATAGGTCTTTTCTAGGAACCTTGCAGACAGGTCATATAGTGACAGTTCTCAGGGGTGGGACTTTTTGAGGAGCTACAAAACCCATGTGGCCCTCCAGTGCCTATAAGATTCTAATAGTTATGAGGCTACTACTGTCTTTCCAGGCTATTGTGGAGCTATGGATAGGTGGAAATAAGACAAGTTTAAAAGCCACAGACTTTAAAACAGAAACCAAGATGGCGGCATAGGTAAACACAGGAGTTTGCTGCCTCGAACAACCACTTCAAAAATACAACTAAAAGACAGAACGGACATCGCCCAGAACCATAGGAAGGCTGGCTGAGGGGAAATTCTTCAACTAGAAGGAAAGAGAACAGCATACCGAGACTCAGAGGAGGCACAGTGTGGAAAATACAAAGGTGCGGAGGTGCGCGCAGAGCGGGCTGGCTGCTAAGGGCGCAGTTGTCTGTTTCAATCAGGAGGGAGTCTCAGATTCTGAGCTCCAGTTCGGGGTGAGTCTCTAGGGACCCAGACTCAAACGGGAGAAGCGGGACTGTCTGGCATCGGTCGGGGGCAGCTTTCTCTCCGAGGTTTGCAGCGGTTGCTGGGACTCTGAGAGGCCGAGCCTCTGGGGACGGGACTGAGAGCAGAGATAACTGCTCCCTCCACCAGCCCTGTTGATCCTGTGCGACCTGCCCCGCCCAAGCCCTGCGCAGAGCCATTTGCCAGGTAGCCTCAGGCAAAGGCTAGATTAGCACATCCCCAGAGGACAGAAGTTTTCCCACTGCAGACACAGCTGATTCTCACAGCCAGTTGGCCTGTAGGTCAAATCCCCCTAGTATTAACTACAACAATCAAGGCTTAACTACAACAAGACTGTGCACAAAGACCACTAGGGCATGCACCAAGAAAGCATAAAAAATGTGGAGACAAAGAAACAGGACAAAATTGTCAATGGAGGATATTGAGTTCAGAACCACACTTTTAAGGTCTCTCAAGAACTATCTAGAAGCCGCCGATAAACTTATTGAGATCTACAAGAAATCTAATGAGACCCTCGATGTTGTGATAAAGAACCAATTAGAAATTAAGCATACACTGACTGAAATAAAGAATATTATACAGACTCCCAACAGCAGACCAGAGGAGTGCAGGAATCAAGACAAAGATTTGAAATGCGAAGAAGCAAAAAACACCCAACCAGAAAAGCAAAATGAAAAAAGAATCCGAAAATACAAAGGTAGTGTAAGGAGCCTCTGGGACAGCTTCAAGCGTACCAACATCAGAATTATAGGGGTGCCAGAAGATGAGAGAGACCAAGATATTGAAAACCTATTTGAAGAAATAATGACAGAAAACTTCCCCCACCTGGTGAAAGAAATAGACTTACAGGTCCAGGAAGTGCAGAGAACCCCAAACAAAAGGAATCCAAAGAGGACCACACCAAGATACATCATAATTAAAATGCCAAGAGCAAAAGACAAAGAGAGAATCTTAAAAGCAGCAAAAGAAAGAAACTCAGTTACCTACAAGGGAATACCCATATGACTGTCAGCTGATTTCTCAACAGAAACTTTGCAGGCCAGAAGGGAGTGGCAATAAATATTCAAAGTGATGAATACCAAGAACCTACAACCAAGATTACTTTATCCAGCAAAGCTATCATTCAGAATTGAAGGTCAGATAAAGACCTCACAGATAAGGAAAAGCTAAAGGAGTTCATCACCACCAAACCAGTATTATATGAAATGCTGAAAGGTATCCTTTAAGAAGAGGAAGAAGAAGAAAAAGATAAAGATACAAATTATGAACAACAAATATGCATCTATCAACAAGTGAATCTAATAATCAAGTGAATAAATAATCTGATGAACCGAATGAACTGTTGATTATAATAGAATCAGGGACATAGAAAGGGAATGGACTGACTATTCTTGGGGGGGAAAGGGGTGTGGGAGATGCGGGAAGAGACTGGACAAAAATCGTGCACCTATGCATGAGGACAGTGAGGGGGTAAGGGCAGAGGGTGGGGTGGGAACTGGGTGGAGGGGAGCTATGGGGGGGGGGAAAGAAGAACAAATGTAATAATCTGAACAATAAAGATTTAATAAAATAAAATTTAAAAAGCCACAGACTTTGATGGTCCTACTGAGATTCAGCAGTTTTTCTTGAATAAATACTCCTAAAATTGTTTTAAGCCTTTAATTAATATCCAGGGTTCTAGAAAAGTTGATTTTTTAAATATTTTTGCCACCAGCTTCATTGCTTTTATTAATAAGCAGATTTACAGAGGTCCTTACACTATCATTCTTAGCATCTCTACTTCTACTACATGACTTTAATAAATACCTCTTCTTAGATTAAAGTATTTTCTTGTATTCTTAGTTTGCTAAAAATTTTATCATGAAATTATGTGGAATTTTATCACATGATTTATCTGCATATATTGAAATGGTCATATTGTTTTTCTCCTTTAATTTGTTTATGTAGTGAATTACATTGTTTGGCTTTTTAATGCTAAAGCAATCTTATAATCTTGGGATACAACCTACTTTGTCATGATGATTCATCCTACCTATATTTATACTAGAGGCCCGGTGCATGAAATTCGTGTACAGGGGTTGTCCCTCAGCCCAGCCTGCACCCTCTTCAATCTGGGACCACCCCCCCCATGGGATTGGGCCTAAACGGGCAGTCGGACATCCCTCTCATAATCTAGGACTGCTGGCTCCCAACCAACCGCTCGCCTGACTGCCTGCCTGATTGCCCCTAACCACTTCTTCCTGCCAGCCTGATCACCCCCTAACCACTCTCCTGCCAGCCTGGTCGATGCCTAACTTCTCCCCTGCCAGCCCGATTGCCCCCAACTGCCCTCCCCTGCAGACCTGCCCCCCCCAACTGCCCTCCCCTGCAGGCCTGGTCACCCCTAACTGCCATCTCTTGCAGGCCTCGTCACCCCCAACTGCCCTCCCCTACAGGCCTGGTCACCCCTAAGTGTCCTCCCCTGTTGGCCTGATTGCCCCCAACTGCCTTGCCCTGCTGACCTGTTCACCTCCAACTACTCTCCCCTGCAGACCTGATTGTCCTCAACTTCCCTCCCTTTCAGGCCTGGTCCCTCTCAACTGCCCTCCCCTGCTGGCCATCATGTGGCAACCATCTTGTGTGTTGGAGTGATGGTCAATTTGCATATTACCTCTTTATTAGATAGGATATTGCTGAATTATATTTGCTAATATTTAGTTAGGGTTTTTGCATCTATTATAATGAAAGAATCTTTTGTTTTCCCTTTATCTTATTTTTTTTCCTTTATCTTAATGTATTATAATTACACTGGCCTCATGAAAAATGTCAGGAATGCTCATTCATTTTCTGTTTTCTAGAAGACTTTGTGCAAAATTTGATGTTTTTTTTCTTGCTTGAATATTTAGTAGAAATTGCCAGTGAAACCATCTGGGGCTGGCATTTCCTTTATGGGAATAATACTGTTTAGTGATTGAATTTCTTGGTTTCTAACTATCAAGTGAGTTTGGTATGTTATATTTGCCAGGAATACGTCCATTTTATCTATATTTTCTAATTTGTTGACAAATAATTCATAATAATTTCTTATATTTCTTTAATATATGAGGCATCTTTAGTGACATATTTTTCATTGCTGATGATGGATATTTCACAGGACAGATATAAAAAGACATATGATTTTTTCTCTTTTTGTAAAAAAAGTTATTATGATAACTAATTTATTCTAAATACATCTTACTTTTAAAATTCTTGTTACTGCCCTAACCAGTTTGGCTCAGTGGACAGAGCCAGCCTGCAGACTGAAGGGTCCCAGGTTTGATTCTGGTCAAGGGCATGTACCTTGGTTGTGGGCACATCCCCAGTGCGTGGTTTACAGTAGGCAGCTGATCGATGTTTCTCTCTTATCGATATTTCTAACTCTCTATCCCTCTCCCTTCCTCTCTTTAAAAAATCAATAAAATATTTAAAAAATAATAAAATAAAATTCTTGATACTCCTATTCTAAAAATAAAATTTTTGAAGTTACTGGAATTCAGTGCTTCTTCCCAATGAGATATCAGATGGCAAATTCTAAGTAAATTATCACTAGTAGTATAAGATTTCTTTAAAAAATAATTTTAAATTCATATTTTGTCAATCTTTATTTTTCATGCCATCTTCCCAGTCTTCTTTGTAACCTCCCATTCCTCTCTATAAACCCTATATTCTATCATAGTTCTCTGATCACCATCCCATAAACACATAACACTTCTTTTAACCTCTGATCTTTGCTTTGTCATTCCCTCTACCTGTAAGGCTTTTCCTCAACTACCTCCATCTGTCAGAGTCCTAACCATTCTCACATAGGCAACTACTCCTGAGATGAGAGAATTTCACTGTCCTTCCTACACTCCCTTTATCCTCCCCCAAAGGAATAGCTGATATAGTATTCTCTGACATGACTTTAGCAAGGCAGACCTACACAGGGAGGTAGAATTGGAAAGATCAAAATGAATACAACATGGAGATTTGGGAGATGTCACCAGTCTGTAATGGAACTACAGAAAAATCCCATCTTACTTAGTTTTTGTGTTCTATTGAGGGTATCTCAAAACAACCTCCCTTTTGGATAGCATTATCTCCCTGTGACACTAACTTAAGAATTTGAAGATACCAGTGATTTGTTTTTCACACTACCTGCACATCTTGCTCTTTTTAGAAAGTTTTGATGTACAAGCAATATCAACATCTGTTTCAAGGATCTCTGCTGGAATTGCAGCTTTACGCAGCCAAATTGCCTATGCTTCCATCAAGGAAATGGCTATTTATTTTATGCAGCCATCTGGGCTCTAACTAGGATGTTGTGTCATTTGTGGTCTTGTTTTCTGGCGTTTTCTCTTAAGGATAAAAGTTTGATGACTTCATAAGCAATTTTCTTATCAATATACACACATTCAAACTCATGAGTAAATGTTCCATAAGTTCTTCACAATGTTACTATGGTAATAAATAGTTGGGTCTGACAGCCTTTCTTCCTTTACCTTCCACAAACTGCTGTTATTTGGATCTACAACATTTACACATTGGTTAAAAACAAGTTAATGAACTCCACAGGGCCCATATTCAGTTGCCTGAGATTTTTTGCAGGACTCAACTTCTTTTGAAAAGAGGCAGGCTATTTGGAGACTCAATATGCTACCAAATGCAATTCTTCCCTACTTCCCTACCTCTTGACAGTCTCCCAAGGGAATGGTTTGTCTGATGACTTTAATAAACATTCTTTATCATCTCAAACATTATAAAATTTTCTGCATCTTTTATGATGGCTTCTCAAGAGGCATATCACAAATGAATTGTGATCTAGAGTGCAATTTCAATGACTGCAAGAGTAGGGTATATTGGGGGTTGGGGTTATCTGAGAAAATGTTGTCCTTTAAAATGCCAGTCCCAGGAGAACCAAGATGGCAGTATAGGCAACCGCCTGTACTCACCGCCTCCAACAAGCACATAAAAATTACAATTAAAATACAGAACAAACATCATCCAGAACCACCAGAAAGCTGGCTGAATGAAAGTCCTACAACTAGAGAAATAAAGAAGAAAGCACACTGAGACTGGTAGGAGGTGTGGAATCGCTGAACAGGTTGACCTGGCACTCACATGCACCACTTTTTTTTTTAACCCAGAGGTAGATTGTCTCTGCAGAGGCCACTTGGAGGAGCATGGGTCCCAGCCCTACACCAGATGCTCAGCCCAGGGTCTCAGAGCTGGGAAAAGATGCAGTCCCTATGGGAAGTAAGAACTATGAGCTGTAAAAACCAGTGCAGATTGGGGCTCAGTGACACAGAGGCTGCTGGTGACCCAGCTACTCCTCTTAAAAGGCCAGTGCATACTAGTAAACTTACAAGCTCCCACCTCCTCTGAGCTCCAGTCCTGGGCAAGGCTCTGGGGGACCCAAACATACAAGGAGGAACTGGACTATTTGGCATCCGGGCAGGAACTCGGGGGCAGCTTTCTCCCAGATGGAGGTGCTCACAGCAGTCATTGTTCCCATGCTGAACCTCCCCAGTCACAGGGCTAACTGGCAGCCATTTCTGTTTGCTCCACCCAATGATTCACTGAGACCCTGTCCCATCCAATTTATAACCCCACCCATGCTGTGTGCAGTGGGTTTTGCATATAAATGACCTGTCCTTGCTCAGGGTAAAACCTGTCAAACAAGCTACAGCTGGGTCAGGGAGCCACCTATCAATAAATGGCCCAACACCTGGCACCAGCACCAATCTGCCTTGCTTCACAGCCGGGCATCATCTGGGCACTTCCAAACCTGATACAAAGAGGAGGAATCTGCATACCTCTCTGTAACTCCTGCTGGATGGCCCCTGACAGTGGCCGACTTTGCACCTCCCTGGAGACCCAAGAGCCAGTGTACCCAGTGGTCAGTGTCAGACCATAACAGATTACAACTCTTCACATCCATAAGTGACAGACTCGAGGCAGTCTCAGTGAACACCAAAGCCCCACTGAAGAAAGTCCTGCTCCATAAAGGTGTCTCCTGCACAGCTCCCACTATAGTTGCAGCTGGTCCCCACAACCAATTAGCCTGGAGGTCAATTCCTCCCAGTGACACCAACAGCAATCAAAGTTCAAATATAACAAGACTGTGCACACAGTCCACAAAGGGGTGCACCTAGAGTGTCCACCTCAAGTGACTGGGGAGGCTGAGCCACTGGGCCCCATAGGACACCTACTACACATGTTCACTCTATCAACTCATGGAGACTTAGAAGCTCTACCCAATACACAGAAACAAACACGGGGAAGCAGCCAAAATGTGGAGACAAATATGTTACAAATGATAGAAATGGAGGAAAGCACACTACTGGATATAGAGTTAAAAACCACAGTTATGAGGTTGCTCAAGAATCTTCTAGACACTTCAAAGGGAGTTAGTGAAACTTTTAAGGATCTTAGTGAGAATGCCAAAAAAGAAAAGAAAAGAAAAGAAAAGGACAAGTCAGAAATTAAGCATACACTCATTGAAATAAAGAATAATATACATAGATTCAACAGTAGAGTAGAGGATCCTGAGAATCAAATCAATGCTTTGAAATATGAGGAAGCAAAAAACACCCAACCAGAAGAGCAAAAATAATCCAAAAATATTAAGATAGTGTAAGGAGCCTCTGGTACAACTTTATGAATACCAACATCCAAATTATGGTGGTGCCAGAAGAAGAGAGAGAGCAAGATATTGAAGACCTATTTGAAAAAATAATGACAGAAAACTTCCCCTACCTGGTGAAAGAAATAGACTTACAATTCCAGGAAGCACAGAGAATCCCAAACAAGAGGAATCCAAAGAGGACTACACCAAGACACATCATAATATATACTTTAAATAATAAAAATCAATCAATAAATAAATAAACCAGAAGAGAAATAAGAAAATATTGCAGCCGAAACCGGTTTGGCTCAGTGGATAGAGCATCGGCCTGCGGGCTGAAGGGTCCCAGGTTCGATTCCGGTCAAGGGCATGTACCTGGGTTGTGGGCATATCCCCAGTAGGAGATGTGCAGGAGGCAGCTGATCAATGTTTCTCTCTCATCGATGTTTCTAACTCTCTATCTCTCTCCCTTCCTCTCTGTAAAAAATCAATAAAATATATTTTAAAAAAAGAAAATATTGCAAACTAATTAAAAAGAGAGACCAAACTGTTGCCATAGGTAGTTAGCTATCCTATCTAATAAAAGAGAAACATAGTAATTAGCCGTAACTCCGTTACCCTTCCCATTGGCTAATCAGCAAGATATGCAAATTAACTGCTAACCAAGATGGCGGCCAGCAGCCAGGCAGCTGACACGAACAGGGAGACTTGCTTGCTCCAGTGATAGAGGAAGCCAGGTTCCCCACCTGCCACTGCCAGCCTCTCAGCTGCTCTCTAAGAAACATTGTTACAAATATAAGCTAAACAAAACCCCAGAAACCTGCTTTCAGTCAGCGGGGATCTCAGAGCTGGAGTCGTAACAAAGTTTCAAATACAGAAAGTAAACAAAGCCCAGAAACCTGCTTTCAGCAGCTGAGGTCTCAGAGCTGGAGCTGAGCCTTAGAGCTAAAGACAGCTCTCAGCTCCAGTGACAGCCATAAAAGGTAAATAAATCCCATAATAAAAAAGAAAAAAGAAATAAAAGAGAGGTTGGGAGCTTCAGTCACCCGCCAGCCTGAAAACAGCCCTCAGCCCCTCACCCAGACTGGCCAGGCACCCCAGTGGGGACCCCCACCCTGAAGGGGGTGTGACCAGCTGCAAACAGCCATCATCCCCTCATCCAGGCTGGCCAGGCACCCAAGCGGGACCCCCACCCTGATCCAGGACACCCTTCAGGGCAAACCAGCCGGCCCCCACCTGTGCACCAGGCCTCTATTCTATATAGTAAAAGGGTAATATACCTCCCAGCACCGGGGTCAGCAGAGCAGCGAGGCCTCACTGCCCCTGTGTCAAGCAGAGCCGCAAGGCCTCCCAACACCGGGATCAGCAGAGCCGCAAGGCCTCCCAACACCAGGATCAGCGGAGCAGCGAGGCCCTCCAGCACTGGGATCAGCGGAGCCGCGAGGCCTCCCGGCCTAGGATCAGTGGAGCCACGAGGCCTCCCAGCACCGGGATCAGTGGAGCCACAAGGCCTCCCAAACCCGGGATCAGCTGAGCAGCGAGGCCTCACTGCCCTGGTGTCAAGCAGAGCCACGAGGTCTCCCAGCACTGGGATCAGCGGAGCCACAAGGCCTCCTGGCCCCTGGAGCAGCATGACAGGGGGAAGAGCCCAAACCCCCTGATCGCCCTGCGGCTCTGTGTGTGACAGGGGCGGGGCCACAACCTCCCTATCTGCCCTGCTCTGTTCGTGACAGGGGAAGGCACCCCAACCCCCTGATCGGCCCTGCTCTGTGCCTGATAGGGGGGAGCTCCCTAACCCCCTGATCGACCCTGCTCTGTGTGTGACAGGGTGCGGCGCTCCAACCTCCCCATGGGCCCTGCTCTGTGACGGGATGGAGCCGCAACCTCCCCGTCGGCCCTGCCTTGAGTGTGACAGGAGGGAGTGTCCCAACCCCCCAATCAGCCCTACCCTGAGCGTGACTTAGGGTGGCATTGCAACTTCCTGATCTGCCCTGCTCTGTGGATGGCAGGTGGGATCTTCCCAACCCCCTGATCTGCCCTGCTCTGTGGGTGACAGGGGGGAGCTCCCCAACCCCTTGATTGGCTCTGCTCTGTATGTGACAGGGGTGGTGCCACAACCCCCTGATCTGCCCTGCTCTGTGCATGACAGGGGGTGGCGCCACAACCTCCCCATCAACCTTGCCTTGAGTGTGACAGGGGGCGGCACCCCAACCCCCCAATCGGCCCTACCCTGAGCGTGACTGAGGGTGGCATCGCAACCTCCTGATCCACCCTGCTCTGTGCATGACAGGGGGCGGCGCCCCAACTCCCCAATCGGCCCTGCTCTGTGCCCGACCAGGGGCTATGGGGCAGGCACTTAGGGATTGGGCCTGCCCTCTGCCACCCGGGAGCGGGCCTAAACCAGCAGGTCATTATCTCTTGAGGGGTCCCAGACTGTGAGAGGGCACAAGTGGGGCTGAGGGATAGCCCCCCCCCGGCCAGTGCACAAATTTTTGTGCACCGGGCCTCTAGTTTATTAATAAATTAAGGGAGCAAAGAGAATCAGACATTAAGCCTAATAAACTAGGGAGCTGAATCAGATATTAAGCCTGATTTACTAGGAAGCTATAACATTCATAGCCTCTCAGGGCACCATCTCATTCTTCGCCCTTGGGACTTAATCCCTGAGCAATCCCAGGAAGAATATCCTCAGGGAACAATCTGCCCAGTACCAGGATTATCAGGGAAAGATGAGGGGGGTGGGAAACTCCTCTTCTGGGCACAAGTCCAGTAGAAGCCAAGATGGCCCAAGAATAGATCCTTCCACTATGAGGCATGCTCAGTTGGAGCTAACATGGTGACCATTAAGGAAAAGAATCTAGCTTAGCTTGGGAAAAAGAATCAGCTTGGATAAGGGACACAGAACCCTAGAAGGTGTAGGAAATGGATTGGTTAGGGGGAGGGCACAGCACAAGCCTATGAAGGATTGGGCAAGAGATTGGTTAGTTTAAAAGCCAACAGCTCTTTCCCAAGCCCAATGTAATATAATCAAAGCTTAACCCTCTTGGTAGCACATGCTCGCCCTGTTTATTTGCATGTTCTCAGCCTTGTGGGACTGGCAGCCACAGCATACCCAAGCACAGCTCCCACTGGGGCTCCTATAACAGTCATGAGGGCCCAAGCATAAGCAATGCAGGGCTAGCAGGAGCCCAGCAGGGAATAGAGACTAGGCTAGCTAGACAGGAACATAGACTGAGCTAGACTAGCTTTGGCATACACTGAACTTAACTACACCCTGCCGGTGTTAGGCCAATGGCATAGAATTTCTAGGCCCTGGCCTTTCTTCTGGGCTTGGTGAAGACAAGGCTGGATTTCTTCCATCATAAAATGGAGCTGAGCCATCTGATCATGGATGAAACATCATGCACCTGGGGGCAGTTATTTATTTCTACCCTAATAAATCTTATAAGTATACCTGATCCTCCCCCCAAAAATGCCAAGGGCAAAAGACAAAGAGAGAATGATAAAAGCAACAAGATAAAAGCAGTTAGTTATTTACAAGAGAGTGCCCATACAACTGTCAACTGCTTTCTCAACAGAAACTATACAGGCCAGAAGGGAGTGGCAAGAAATATTCAAAATGATGAATAGCAAGAACCTACAACCAAGATTACTCTACCCAGCAGAACTATCATTTAGAACTGAAGGTCAGATAAAGAGCTTCACAGATAATAAAAAGCTAAAGGAGTTCATCATCATCAAACCAGTATTATATGAAATGCTGAAGGGTATTATTTAAGAAGAGGAAGAAGAAGAAAAATATAAAGATAAAAATACGAACAACAAAGTGGCAACAAATACATATCTATCAACAATTGAATCTAAAAATCAAACAAATAAAAAATCTGATGAACAGAATAAACTGGTGAATAGAATAGAATCAGGGATATGGAAATGGAACAAACTGATGATTCTCAGAGAGGGAGTGTTAGCGGGGCAGGAAGAGATTAGACAAAGACCTTATATGCATGTATGCATTGCCTACGGAAACAGACAATAGGGTGGCGAGGGCCTGGACTGGGGTGGGAACCAGTTGGAGGGGACCTTTGGGGGGTGGGAGAGGTACATCTGTAATAATCTCAACAATCCTATATAATAAAAGGCTAATATGGAAATAGACCGAATGGTGGAACAACCGGAACAACCAAACAACCAAACAACCAGTTGCTATGATGTGCACTGACCACCAGAGGGCATGTGTGGAACATGGCAGGCATTGGCCATGGCAGGATGGTGGAGCAGGTGAGTGGGGGCGCCAGACCAAGGCAGGGCGCTGGTAGCTATCATCCGGGTGAGTCTCTGGTGGTTACTGAAAATTCTTTGCTCCCACTCGCCACTGTCCCACCTGGCGCATGCACCTGCTGCTGGCGCTGGCCCCACTCGCACCCACTGCCAGTACCAGCCCCACTCACACTTGCATCCAGTGCTGGAACTTCCGCTCCTACTCTCTGCTGGCGCCTGGCGCCGGTCCTGATCACTTGGCGCCGTCAGCAGGTGTGAGCATTGGCTGCCAGCCCCAATCGCCCCTCAGAGCTTCTCCACCTCCCCCTGCACCTGAGGGGTGATCGGGCAGCAGCCACCACTCGCACCCAGTGATGGCACCAGCCCCACTCGCACCCGTTGCTGGTGCCAGCCCCAATCACTCTGTGCTGTCAGCTGGTGCGAGTGGGGCTGGCACCGTCAGCGCGTGGGAGCGGTGGCAGCAGTGGGAGCGAGGCTGCCAGCAGGAGGGGCCAGGTGGGGGCGTGGAGGATGGGCCAAGACCCACCCTTATGCCCACCAAAGCCTCGTGGCTCACAGTTCCTTTTAAGGTGCACAAATTTGTGCACTGGGCCCCTAATCAAGATTATAAAATAAAATAAAATGCTAGTCCCACCTTTTTGCAGAAAATTTACTCAGAATTATGACTTTTATAAAGTATTTCAAGTATTCTTACTTGAAAAGAAAAGACAAAATACTCCCACTTACAACAAACACATTATTTCTTATCTTCCTGGCAATTTCACCTTTATTGGACCCATAAAATAGGAAAAACATCTAAAGACTTGTAAGCAGCCCAAATAAATGTTGCCAAGTTCACATTCCAAAGCATATAGACTTTATTCATAGAAGAGTACTTCACACACACTCTATTTACTCTTAACATTACACACAATTATATTTGGTTTTCTAGCCCATTGCAGATTAGAATCAGCCAGTTAGAATGGAAAGGGGAGCCGCTAAGGGAGGGTTAGAAATGCTATCAATAGAAGACACAAAACTGAAAATTCACAGCAGTTCTAGGGCATTTAAAATTTGGCAAAAAACTTTTTACAACTCCATACACATGAGAGCACACTGTATTACAACCCAGTGCAATCATCGATGTTCAGAATGATAACTTGGAGTCATCAAGGGAGACAGAGTGTGTAATATATTTTAGAAACATTTCCATCCAAAATGATTAACATTTTAAAGGGTAAGGTTCAGCAATACAGAATGGTTTACTGAAACCTGGATTACTGAAGTCACCTCCTACCCTAGCTTCTGCGTCCAATCTTCCTACCCAACTCACAACTACCCACCTCCATCAAGTGATTTTTCATATATATATATATATATATATAAAGCCAGTGACTGGAATGCTGTAACGACCAGAATGACCGGTCCCTATGACGCCCACTACGGCCAGCAAACCACCTGATCAGGGGGTGGGGCTGGCCGGCCAACCTCCTGCAGCCCCTCCCCCAACCCGGCCCTGACCCAGATCAGCCCCCCCCCATCAGGGGCAGGGCTGGTTGGCCAACTGCCCACAGCCCCTCCCTCCAGCTGGCTCCACCCCTGATCAGCCCCCGCCACATCGCCACATCAATCGGGGTGGAGATGGCTGGCCAACCACCCATGGACCCTTGCCCCAGCTGCTGGCTCATGATTGGCCCCCCCACCCAATTAGGGTGCAGGGCCAGCCAGCCCACCACCCACAGCCCTTCCCCACCGCCAGCCCCACTCCCGTACAGCCCCCACCCCCACGATCGGCCTACAGTCCCTTCCCCAGCTATTTATGCCCCTGATTGGCACCCCCACTCCAATCAGGGGCAAGGCCAGTGGCTATCACCAGTGGCTCCTCCCACTTGATGGCTCCACCCCCGATCAGCCCCCACCCCCACCAATCAGGGGCGGGGCTGGCTGGCCAACATCCCATGGCCCCTTCCTGGCTGCTGACTCCCAATGGGCCCCACCTACCCTATTAGGGGAGGGGCCCACTGACCAGTTGCCCGCAGCCCCTCCCCAGCAGCCTGTCCCTGATGGGCCCCTATCAGGGTAGGCCCGCTAGCCAACTTCCCTCCATCTCCTCCTCTCAACAAGCCCAGACCCGATCCACCCCAATTGGAGCCAGGCTGGCTGGACCCCAGCCATGCACGAATTCGTGAACTGGGCCCCTACTGTTACTATAAGATTAATTTTCTTAAAGCAATATCTCTGATCAAATTAATTCCACATTCAGGAATCATCAGTGTTTCTCCCACACCAATAAAACAAAATACTCAACTTATTATTTAAAGACTTTCTACACTATAGCCTCAATCTATCTTTCTAACTTTATCTACTACCATTCTTCTGCTATTACCAGCAGTTCTCAAAATGTGGTCTCTAGACCAGCAGCATCAGCATCACCTGGGAACTTCTTCAAAATGCACATTATTGGACCCCACCACAAACTACTAAATCAAAAACTCCAGAAGTGGGGCACAGAAATGTAGGTTATTGCTTTTAAATATTTTATTGATTTTTAAACAGATATGAAGGGAGAGGAAAGGAGAGAAAAAAATCAATGTGAGAGTCAAACATTGATTGTCTGCCTCCTGCATGCTCCCTACTGGGGATCAAGCCTGCAACTTCGGCATGAGATGATGCCAGACCAACTGAGCCACTCCAGCCAGGGCAGAAATCTGGGTTTTAATAAGCCTTACAGGTGGTCCAGATATACCTCAAGTTTGAGAACCACCAATATAGCAATCTGAACTGGCCATTACATAATTATATTTTACCTTTCCTGCATCTGTGGTTTGCTCATGACATTCCCTTTGTCTGAAATTGCTTTTGCTTCTCCTCCCTTATTAAAAAAAATAAAAAGCCTACATATTCTTGAAAAAATACCTCCAATGATATATCCTTTAGGGTGTATCTTATATTCCACCCAATGATGCTGGGGTCCAACCCCAGCGGGTCCAGGGGTCCCCAAAGGTGTGGACGGAGTCGACGAAGAAGGAATGACATGGAGACAGTGTTCAGTTGATCAGCAGCCTAGCCAGGATCTCCAGCCAGGATCTCCAGCCAAGTTCTGGTCTGGATCTCCAGCGAAGTTCTGTGTCCATGTTCTCTTGCTAGGTTCTCCAGGTTCTCCAGCCAGGTTCTGTAGCCATGTTCCCTCACTAGGTTCTCCAGCCAGGTTCTGTCCAGGTTCTCCAGCCAGGTTCAGTCACCAGGTTCTAGTCAGGTTCTCTTGCCAATTTCTGTAGTCAGGTTCAGTCCAGGATCTTTTGCCATGTTCTCTCGCTAGGTTCTGTCTCTAGGTTCTGAGGCCAGTTTCTGTCCAGGATCTTTTGCCATGTTCTCTCCAGCGAAGTTCTTCTGTCTCTAGAGAACGTTCTGTGTAGGTTCTGTGCCTAGGTTCTGTCTCTCTAGTTCTGTCTTCTTAGTTCTGTCTCTTGCTGTCTTCTTACATCTGTATTTATACCAATTGATTCAATCCTATCAATCTCTATTACAAAGGTTAGGGCGTTTCTTATCTCCATTCCAGGGAGTAAAGACTATGTAGCTTAAGCATGATTGTTCATAGTTAAAGTGATTAATTACCCTCCTGGCACTTAGTTAAGAGGTTTTATTCCCTCCCTAACTTCAGGGGAAAATCCCTACCTGGGGAAACAACCTTTCTCAGAGAGGAGACCTTGGTTACAACACATAGTGCCAAGAAGGTGAGCAAACATTTTAAGAACAGTATACCATATATGCCAGGTCCCTTGAAACAGCAAGCATGGACCAGCTCCCGGCACAATCAGATACAAATTCTTTCTCCTTAGAAAACCTCACAAAAATTGACTTGCAATCCATACATTCTTTTTTGTTTTGTTTTGTTTTTGTTTTTGTTAATCCTCACCCAAGGATATTTTTCCATTGATTTTTAGAGAGATTGGAAGAGAAAGGAAGAGACAGAGAGAAACATTGATGTGAGAGAGACACATAGATTGGTTGCCTCTTGCACACACCCCAAAGAGGGCCAGGAACCTATAACCAAGGTAGTTACCCTTGACCAGAATTGAACTGGGACCCTTCAGTCTGTGAGCTGATGCTCTATCCACTGAGCCAAACCCAGCTAGGCTTCATCCATCCATTCATTTTTTTTTCCATTCAACTAGTATTCACTAAAGTTGGCCATGTGTCAGGCACATGGCACTGAGGATTCAGATGGACAAATAGACAGGAAATTATACCACAGTATCCCACGCCGGTAATGCTAGAGCACATAAAAGGAGCATCTCTCCCAGACATACAGATTTGATTAACACTTCTTATGGAAAGTGTCATCTGAGCTGACTATGAGAAAGATGAGTAGAGATAATCAGCAAGGAGAATTTTTAAAAACAATTAGCAACATGTAATCAAGTCCCGTTTTAAGTATAAAACCATTTATGATATTAAAATATCGAATTTAGTTGAGTGGTGCAAATAAATACTTGCCAGAATGTCAAGGTCACTTTAGGGAGCTTTTCTTCCCTCCAACAGCTGTTGTTAATACAAAGATACTAGGAAATTCAATTATCTCCAAAGTGTGTCAGTCATATATGTGGCATCTTGGAGATTCCCTTTCCTGAAATCCCTGAAGATGATCTCATGTTTGGCCTATTTCTAAATACTTCAGCCAGCTTTCCTGCCTCAAGGCATCATAAGCTATTGCTAGAACCACCATATATTACCACTGCTGTTTTAACCACCTAAAATCCCAACTAGATTCTCACCAACCCCTCTACCAAATGTTACCTCATTAAAAATATCAAAGCTACCCAGAAATGAACCCCTATTCTAATATCACCACCACACAATTGACCTTCATTCACAGAGTTCCTTAAACTTAAAAGGACCTCCTCTTGTCAATTATGCAAATTATAGTCTTTGATTCCTTCAAGGTCAGATGAATTCCCAGGCTGTCAAGGGTCTGAGAACCTTGAGAGCTAGTGTTTAAAGTGACTACTAGCAGTAAGAAAGCTATTTCCCAGTTCACTGGAGTCTCCCTTCAGAGTGAGCTGAAAGTCATGAACATGGGATCTCAAACTGACTAGTCTGCTCAGAAATTCTAAATTCATCCTTCTTGAGGTGACTGTAGACTAGGTCCAGCTGACATGATAATCCACAGGCCAGTGTCTGACATCAGATCTAAATGTTATCCTCTAACCAAATACCCTTGTTTAAAAAAGTTGTGGATGTGAAATAACTTTGCTGAAAGAGCAAGGAGATTACATAGTGCTGAGAAAAGAACATTAAAATCAGAATCAGAAAAAAAAATGGGCTATTGCCCCTTTTCTGTCAAGCCATCAGACTTGTGACCTCTCTGAGCCTCCTCCTCCCCAGCCGCAACTTGAGGAAATCAGGTGTAACTATACTAGTACAACAGTGACAGATACTTCTAGGTGTCTAACCCAACATCCATTCTTCCATTCAGACTTAGTTTAGAACCCCAAGAATGAAGTGCTAAACTAGCTGCAATATAAGCACAGCTAACCGACTTGGAGCTATGCCCAATGTTCAGAGAGCAGCCAGTTGCATGAATGCCCCCTGGATCCCATGGTTTCAATAAATAGCAGTGTATATTGATCCAGAACTACCTCTACTTGGACTATTAAGTCCATAAGGCATAGGAGTCAGGGGCTCACACTAATTCACAATACTATATGCTCTCATTATCTGATGTTTCACTCTGGCCTATTTTTTACTTTACAAATTAGATATTTTTTTATTACTATATACCAGTGATGGCAAACCTATGACACGCATGTCAGAGGTGACACACGAACTCATTTTTTGGTTGATTTTTCTTTGTTAAATGGCATTTAAATATAGAAAATAAATATCAAAAATATAAGTCTTTGTTTTACTATGGTTGCAAATATCAAAAAATTTCTATATGTGACATGGCACCAGAGTTAAGTTAGAGTTTTTCAAAATGCTGACACGCCAAGCTCAAAAGGTTCGCCATCACTGCTATATACTATCAGTGTTGCTTTAGATTTACACCCATGCTTACCAACATTTTATTCACATTCCTTATTGTCTGCCAGGCTTTCTCTCTGGGAACATTTTCCTCCTGTCTGAAGTATAGCCTTAAATTTTTCCATTAGTCTCTGTTTTGTGTGTGTGTGTGTGTGTGTGTGTGTGTGTGTGTGTTGTTGTTGTTGTTGTTGTTGTTTTTTACAATAAACGTCAAATTTGTTTTTCTAAAAATATCTTTAATTATGTCATTTTTGAAAATTATTTTTGTTGTGTATACAACCTAGGTTGATGATTACACTGTGGAGGGCAGGGGGCAGCCAGGTGCTCTGCTCACCAATGTTGCCGGATAGACCCCAGACACTGTCTGTTCAGACAGACAACTGGTCCTCTGAATCCCACCATTTAGGCAGACTGGGCCACTATGACTGGTCTGTGTGCCCCAGGGGCTTTGGGTCCCAGCAGTGGGGCCATGAACAACCGTCCTTGGCTTAGGGACCCTGGAACAGGGCCATTCCTGAAGCCTCCTCCCACGGAAGATCCTGTGGTTCCCTCAAAATAGCAATTTCTCTACTCAAGTGGAGACCCAATAGCTTTTCAAATCAGAAAATAAGGTCACCTTATAAAAATCTGCAAACACATGCTAAGAGTTTTCCTCTACTGCCATCTTGTGGATTCCTTGATGAAAAAATAGGAAAAGGCTACAGGGTGTTTTTTTTTTATCTCTAATTTTTCAAAACCCATATACCATCACCTATATTCACCAACTCTTAAAATCTTGTTACATCCACTCCATCTTACAACATACCCACACCCACACTTCACTTTTTCCAAATCATAGAAAATTAGGTTATTTTCATCATAACACTTCAACATGAAATATTTCAGTATGCATTTCCCAAGAAAAGATCCTGCTATTTAACTGCAACAATAGCACACCTGAAAAAAATCACAATAAATTATATATCTAGTATCCAGTCCATACTAAATTTTTTTCAGTTGTCCCTAAACTGTCATTTATAGATTATGTTTTTCCAATCCAGAATCCACTCAATATTCACTCAAAGCATTTGGCTGTTATCTCTTTAGTGTCCTGAAATCCAGAACAATCCCCCTGCCTTTCTCTGTTCTTCATGACATCAAATAATTGAAAGAGTCCTGGTCAGTTGTCTATCACACTCCACATTGTAGAACTGCCTGTTTCCTTGTGATAAAATTCAGGTCAAACATTTCCAGCAAGAACCTCACATAAATGACACTGGGCTTCCACAGTGTAAAGTAAAACCACTATTGGTGCTGCCAAGCTTGACCACTTGGTTAAGGTGATTACCACTGGACTTTTCCATTGTAAGAGTACATTTGTTCTTTTATTAAAAACAATCTGTGAATAGCCAGACTCATTAAAAAATAGGGACCCAAATAAATAAAATCAGAAATGAAAGAGGTGAAGTAACAACTAACACCATAGAAATACAAAGGATGGTAAGAAAATACTATGAACAACTATATGAGAACAAACTGTTCAACCAGGACAGAATGGAAAAATTCCTAGAAAAATACGATCTTCTAAACCTTAATCAGGAAGAATCAGAAAAGCTGAATAGGTGGGTAACAACGAGTGAAATTGAAGCAGTAATCAAAATAATCCCAGCAAACAAAAGTCATGGACTGGATGGCTTCATAGATGAGTTTTACCAAACATTCAAAGAAGAACTAACACCCATCCTCCTCACTCTATTCCAAAATTTTCAAGAGGAAGGAAAACTTCCAAGCTCCTTTTACAAGGCCAGATTTAGCCTATTTCCAAAACCAGATAAAGACACTACAAAGAAAGAAAATTAAAGGCCAATATCCCTGATTAACATAGATGCTAAAATTATCAACAAAATATTAGCAAATAGGATCCATCAATACATTAAAAAGATCATACACAATAACCAAGTGGGATTTATTCTGGGGATGTAAGGCTGGTACAATATTCACAAATCAATAAGTGTGATACATCACATAAACAAAATGAAGGATAAAAAACACATGATCATATCAATAGATATAGAAAAAGCATTCGACAAAATTTAACACCCATTTTTAATAAACACTCTCAGCAAAGCATGAATAGTGGGATCATATAACAACATAATAAAGACCATATATGACAACCCTACAGCCAACATCATACTCAATGGGCAAAAACTAAAAGTATTTCCCTATAGAACAGGAACAAGATGGGGATGTCCACTTTCCCCACTCTTGCTCAGCATAGCTCTAGAACTCCAAGACACAGTGATCAGACAAGAAGACAAAATAAAAGGCATTAAAATTGGAAAGGAGGAAGTAAAATTGTGATTTTTCACAGGTGACATGTGAAGGCTATATTTATGTTTTGTTGTCTAATGCATTATTTGGCAAGGCACACAGGTGTCAGTCAGCCCAAACTTTGTCTCCCAGCCTTGGTGCTCAACTGAGACAAAGTAAACAGAATACTTGGGAGTATTGTTGGCTTTTCCTGGGAGATTCTAGTCTATGTGACCTATTTTTTTTTTGTTTTTGTTCCTCTATTTTTTAAAACTTTTATTTGGAAATAATTATAAATTCAGAGGAAGTTGCAAAGATAGAACAGAGGGGTCCCTATTATTTTTCATCCAGTTTCCTTCAATGGTAATATCTCATATAGTTACAGTACAATATCAAAACCAAGAAATTGACATTGGTACAATGTGTGCATATAGTTCTATATCATTTTATCACATATGCAGGTTCATTATTACCATTATTGGAATCCAGATACAGCATTATTCCTTTACCACAAAGATCTCCCTAGTGCTATTTAATTATAGTTAGACCTACCCCCACCTCTCTGCATAACCTATTTTTAACTATTTAGGGAATATACTGCCTCAGGTAGAATTTAACTGATTCCAAAGACAGACCTCCATAATTTTCATTACCAAGAAATCTCTGACAACTCATCAAAGCTGTTTTGAGCCTGGGCTCACAGCTGTTTGCTTTATTCCCATAAAAAAATCTGAGATATATCAAATCCTTTTCAAGATTATCAAATATAGGCAGAGATCCAAAATAGTGGCCAACGGGACAGCAGGCTGCAAGATAGTGTGTGACTGGGAGAGTGAAAGGAGAGTGCGTGGAAAGTGTCTGTATGTGTGAGTGAGGGACAGTTATATTTCACAGAACTGTTGGGGACTGGCAGACCAGGCTCCCCTGGCTGGGCAGCCTCTACTACCACTGAAAATCTCTTCCAGAGCAGCCGACTCTGCCACAGAGACCACACCATCTTGAAGGGGAAGAGCAGCTGTGATGGGAAGCCCAGACTTACCTTCACCTAGGGAGACCTCAGATACCTCTTGGGACCCTACAGCCACAACTCCCAGGGACTAGCTGCCTCAGCTGCAAACCCACAGACACCAAGACTCCAGCCTCCCAGACTGTGGGTGCTTAAAAAGTTTGTCTTGAGGAAGACAAGGTGGCGGCCGAATGCGCGGACGGGTCCTGCTTTTTCTCGCAGAGCAGATAAAAGGAACAGCTGAATCAAATAACATACACCTGTAATTGGTGAATTAAACACAGCTGGTGAGGCAATCTGTGGATGGAAAGGCCAGAAATTGCCTGGAGATAGGTGGGATCTGGGTTCTGAGCTTGAGGGAGAAACGCGGGAGGCGGGATCTAGAATTTCAGAGGGAGACTGCTCTCCACCAAATCCGCATTTCTTGAGGTCAGTGTAGCCCTGGAATGTGGAAGGGGGACTCTGGATCTAAGCCCTCAGCTGTGAGAGACTGTGCCCAGAAAGGCTGCTTGAAGTTCCGTACGGGCCACACAGTGCCAGGGGAAGAAAGATGTGAGGCGGCGAGGTTGCTTTGTTGTTTTGACTTCTTTTGTTTTGTTTTGTTTTGTTTTGTTTTGTTTTGTTCAATCTTTAATTTCTTTATTGAATAAGGTATTACATATGTGTCCTCATCCCCCCATTAACCTCCATCCCCCCAACTCATGCTCTCTTCCCCCTTTTGTCTGTGTCCATTGGTTGGGCTTATATGCATGCATACAAGTCCTTTGGTTGCTATCTCCCCCTTACCCCCACCCGCCCCTACTTTCCCTCTAAGGTTTGACAGTCTGATCACTGCTTCTTGACTTCTTTGCTGTTGCTTTCAAAACCCAGTACATAGACTCTTCCAATTAAAAAACACTCACCAAGACTACAGGCGGAAGGTGGTTTTTGTGGAAACTGGAGAGGAGAATAGGGAGAGATGAGCAAGAAACCAGCTCTGGGACAGTCCGTCCCTACAACCCAGTATTGAGTGTGGCAGGGAAAGGAAGAGTCTAAAAACAATGGATTGAGGGGCCATTTGGTCCCGTAAACCAATACAGAAACACCACCACTCAGGGGCTGTGTCAGAAATAGATGCTTGTGTAAATACAACTGAAGTCAGGCAGAGAAATAAAGTGAGCAGAGTGATCCCACCTACTTGAAACCAAGGTTGTGGCTTATGACACAGAGGAAGGGTGGATCACAGGGAACTTCAATGCTGTGCTGACTACCTGACAGGAAACAGATGTGCCAGGCAGAACAGTAGAGAGGGGTCTTAAACTAGCCCCTATGGGTCATTTCAGCTCCGCTGAAGTGAATGACCTTCACTACTTCAGTGTTTTACTTTTTATCTTTTACTTAAGAAAATATTTTTTCTCATTTTATTTTACTTTTTTATTATTATATTTTTATATTTAATTATTATTACTATTATTTTACCTTTTTTAAAGTTTTATTTTATTTCATTTTTTCTTTATTTTTTGGATTAGTGTTCTACATACTATTTTTATTTTTATTTTAGCATTATTTTACTTTATCTCAATTTTTCCTTTATGCCAACACTTTCTTCCTCACTCTTCCCATTTTTCATCCTGTTTCTCTTACCCTGTTCCTGCTTTAGTTTATCTCTAGCATTTCTTTTTGCTCACTGTTAACACATTGTTTGCGGGTAGTTTTTATCGCGCGCTAACAGGTGGCGCAGGCCATTTTTGCTAATTTTTTGCGCAAATGGCAACGTTCAGTAAAATTACGATAACTTTAGTTTTACGTATTTATACATTACCTGCATTCTACTGCTAGTCTATAAAAAACGTATTAATACGTGTCCCGCGCTCTACTACCAGTCAACGTGAAATGTATAAGTAAAACGTATAAATACATTTCCCACATACAATGTGTTAAAAACTGATCTTACTCATATATCTAATTTCCTCTCCCCTGTCCAAGTCCATGCACACTTCTCTTTTCTTTTTCTTGACTAGCCAAAATTTTTTCTTCCTTTTCCTTTTTTTTCTTTCTTTCTGTCTTGTTATTTGTTTGATTGTTCATTAGTTTGCTTTATAACTGGTCTTGTTTTTTTCTTTTCTTTTCTTTTTTTGCTTCTGCTTTTCCTCTCCTCACCTGTACTCTTCTTCTACTAATAGCTTAATTAGTTTCAATCACCAACTCAGGCATATCTACTCTCCATTCCCCTTTTCCAAAAATACATGAATACATAAATAAATTAAAGGAAAAAATTTATATACATATATATTCTTTTATATTACTAGAGGCCTGGTGCACGAAATTCATGCACAAGGGGGGGGAGGTCCCTCAGCACAGCCTGCACCCTCTCAGATCCAGGACCCCTTGGGGGATGTCCAACTGCCTCTCACAGTCCGGGACAGCTGGCTCCTTACCACTCTCCTGCCTGCCTGATCGCCCCTAACCACCTCTTCCTGCCTGATGGCCCTAACTGCTCCCCTGCTGCCTGATCACCCCTACCTGCCTCTGCCTCACTCTGCATCCAAGACCCAGGATTCCCTCCTCCAACTGTTGCAGGCATCAAGGACCCGAGCTTCCCTTCCTGTGGCTAGCCACAGGCACCCAAGACCTGGGCCAGCTATGCCCAGGCTGGTTGTAGCTGCAGGGGACCATGGGCAGGCTGCAGCCACAGATGCCCGGGACCGCGGGGTGGGCACTTGTCCTCCTGGGCCACAGCCACAGGCACTGGCATCTGGCACTGCAGGGTGGGTGGCTTCTCCCTCTCCCAGGCTGCAGGCGCAGGTGCTGGTGCCCAGGACCATGCGATGGGTGGCTTGTCTCTCTGGTGCAGGCAAAGCCACTGGCACCTGGGACCGTGGGGTGGATGGCTTGTCTTTCTGCCAGGCTGCAGCCCCAGCAACTGGCACCCAGGACCACGGGATGGGAGGCTTGTCTCTCTCCCAGGCCTCAGGCACAGGTGCAGCCACTGGCATCCAGGACCGCAGGGCAGTCAGCTTGTCCCTCTCCTGGCCCACAGCCTGGCTGATCCCCATTCTTCTCTCATGAGCTCATTTGCGTCTGTCTGGTCCCCATTCCTCTCTCGTGAGCTCATTTGTGCCTGGCTGGTTCCCATTACTCTCTCCCCAGTGTTGACTTTCTGAGCAGTTCCAGTGTGAGGGTGCAAGGGTGTGAGGGCATGACAACCATTTGCATATTAGCTCTTTATTATATAGCATATATCTATTTAGTATTTTGTTTTTTACTTTTCTTCTTATACACTCATTCTCTTTTTACCTCCTCTATATTGAATCATGGCCATTTCCCCATTCATTGAATTCCGTGACCTTACCTTCTGGAAATAAGCTCTGCCTCTTCAAATTCAGCTTCCCTCCTTCTCTTCTGGATGTTTTCTGTTTGCATTTTTTTGGATTAGTTGTTGGTTTTGTGGAGGTTTCTCCTCATATACATATATTTTACCCCTACTTTTATAGTCTTTTTCTTTTCCCTCCTACATTTTTCCTTTTTTCAATATCATTTTTGCAATCTTTTCTCTCCTCTAATTCTCTTTTCTCTGGTGGTCACCTCTATTTGGGATTATTGGTATCATGAATGCATTTGTGTTTGGTGCCCTGTGTGTTGTGTCTAGTTGTGTTGTATTTTGTGCCTTTAAGTCGATGCAGGAGAGAGAGAGAGAGCTACATAACCAAACATCCTGAGAGGATCAGACATGGGGAGACAAAGAAACAGCCCCCATACAAAAGAAAAAGAGGAATCACTGGAAAAGGAAGTAAACAAAATGGAGGCAAGCAATTTGTCAGAGAAAGAATTCAGAGCAATGGTCATAAGGACACAGAAAGGATGGAAGACAAATTCAACAACATGTGTAACAACCAAGAGGAAATGAAGAAGAACCAAGAAGAAATGAAGAATGACATCTCTGTAATAAAGAACACAATAGAAAGCATTAGCAGTAGACTAGAAGAAGCAGAGGACCACATCAGTGAGCTAGAACACAAGGTAGGAAAAACACCCAAGCAGAGCAACTGGAAAAAAAACTTAAAAAACAAGAGGAGAACATAAAGGAAATTTTGGACAACATGAAACAAAACAACATCTGCATAATAGGGTGCCAAACCAGCCCTTCTCCTCAAGTATCCCATCTTAGTCAATAGCACCACTATTTTTACATTTGAGCCATCATTTAGAAGCCGGAAAGTCATACTCCCTTTTAAACCCCATCAATTTCCCACACACACACCATATTAATACAACAGCCTCACAACTGGTTCCTTTGACACTAGTGTTGCTCGCTTCCAATTCTCCAAACAACACACAGAGTAATCTCTAATGATATAGATTTTAGAATATCATTCCTTTGCTTAAAACCCTTCATTGGGTCCCTTCTGTCCAGAGGATAAAACCCAACTTATTAATGTGCATTATATTCTGATCTAACATTTAAGTCGAGCTGCTGCCATCCTGAACAACTTGCAGTGCTATAAATACTCCATGCACTTGGGCCTTTGTACCTGAGACACTCCTCCTATGACACAGTGAGACACAGTGGTTACATGGCAAACACCTGTTGATTCTCCTTTTAATTTTATGTCTCTTCTTGAAGTCTGGGCTATGTGCTCCTGCTATGTGTTCTCATGGAACTTGGTACTCCTATTATAGCCCTGTCATTACTTCTTTACTAGCTTCCTCCACAGCTGGACTGTAGAGCTTCACGAAGGAAAGGCCTAGTGACTAGGCCTTTCTATGTACTAGAGATATAGTCATAGGTAAGATAGACTACTCTACCTTGCCTATAACTACATCTCTAGCACATAGAAAGTTCATAGCCCATAGCAGGAGCTCAATTCATGTTCACTGAATGAATGAACCATAAGCCCAGGTAAACTTGAGCCCCAAACATTTCAAAAGGGGAAAGTGAATCATAAAATAAGATATAAATTTTTAAAATATCAATTTATATATGTCACAAAATACAACTGTTTTCTTTAAAATGTAAAGAAAACATACCATAACAACAATGTTCATCTCTGTGTAGTGGGAATTTTTTTCTTTCTTCTACACAATCACATAATCTTATTTACTAAATTTTCTATGAGTATGCCTTACTTTTATGTTGAAAAAAATGTTATGTTATAAAATAAAAAGAACCCTACTACAAAATATTTTTACATATTTTCCTTAAAATAAACAGAGTATCATATACGGTGAAATATGATCACTGGTTGTTTTTTTTTTTAACCCACTTTACTAGAAGGTGAATAACAATATGAAATCTCTGCCATTACTATCTAGGACCTCAAATGCCAGGAGTGCTTTTCGTATGTTTTTTTAAAATTCCGTTGAAATTATTTTTAATGAAAAGAACTCAGATTCTGGTTTGATGCACAGAAACAGAACTATCAACTTTATTTTAAGAAGTAAACATGACAAAATTGAGGACTAATTTTTATCCTTCTAAAATGCTCCATCAGGTTAAGTCTTCTCTGAATGGTTTGCATTCTTCTCATGCTACAGGAGAAAAGTAAACCAGAGTTAAACAACTTGAAAGGACTACCATATACACATCATACTTTGTTATAAAAGGAAATGACTGCAACAAATTTCTCAGTCTCTATATATTGAAATTTATGATTAGCATGCATTTTCAGTTTACCAGTATATCATCTTATATTACTGTGAGACATACAGACAAAATCTGCTATCTCACAATGAAGATTTTGTAATAAAAAAGTTAACTTCTATGCCCCAGTAAATAGCCACAGAGTTTGTATTGTTAATCTAGCTACGATGTAATATATGTGTGCATATGTCTATATACATATATGCAGCTTCTTCTAATACTGCATTGGATAAGTTTGGAGAGCAGACAGCCGATTCAATCCCAGATCTGTCAGACTCCTGAGGCTATATGCTCTGTCCTCTAGATATGTGGTGTGATCTATGGGAGAGTATGGCCATTATTATTTTGCAAGAGTGTCTATGTGTCTGTCATGGAGTCTCAGAGTCAGAGAAGCCAGATTCCATTTCTTTGTTCCCATGAAGGGTTGAGCAACATATACCAATAATGTGGCACACAAATAACTTTGTACATTTCTTGTCCACCTTCCTACCATCTAAATATCCCTAGCGATATTATCACTTCAGAAGTTGATACTCCTATGGTCCTAACATCTGTGGTAAAAAGTAAACATTAAATGAACCAAGATGATGGTAACAAGAATAAAATATGAAGTGCTTCAACTTTATATTCTATTGTCATTACGTTCATCCTCTTGTTCCTTGTCCTCATTTAATCCTTCCTCATTTTCGATTGCTGCCCTTAACATTTCAGCATCCCTCTTTAGTTTGTTTCTTTGTTTCTTCAACTTCTTGAAAATCCTTTTGGCTTTCCTTCGTAAAGGATAGATCCATTTGCTGTAATATTAAAAGTTCAAAGTGAAACCTTGTTTCTCAACAGTGATAGAACAATAACTACTGGCATGTTATAAGGAAAGGGCCATTTGCCCACATAACTCTCTACACATTCCAACCTGACTGTTTAACTCACTGAATTTAAATATCTAACAGAAAATATTGCACTTGGCCCACTCATATTTTTCATTATTACCATTATTATTAATCTATGAGGTGTCTTTTTGATCATTTCATCCTTTTCAACTGTAATGCTGTCCTATTTCCTTCTGCTGACAACATCACCCACATTTCAAGGCTCAGCTTATATATTATTTCTCTAAGAGGTCTTCCCTTTTCACTCCTAACCTACAAGGATTCCTTCCTTCTATGAACTTCAATACTAAATAGTAATAGTTCACATTATATTATCATCTATAATTTTATAATTTTTCACTTTCACTAACTATTGCTATCTCTGGTATTCAGTCCTATACTTCTTTGCATTTGTGTGGACAGTAGGTGGAAGGGGGCCCTTGAGATTCTATGATAGGCCAAGAACTTGGCCAGATGCTTTATATAATTTATCTCATTTAATCCTCACAACAACCCTAGAAGGTGAATATTGTGTTTCCTATTTTGCAAGTGATTAAACTGGGGCTTAAAGAGGTTAGGAGTGGTAAATGGAGATGCTAGGTCTGCCTGACTCTAAAGTACAGACTCTTCCATTAAATCACACTGCAGCATTAGTGAATAATGACTAGTAATGAGAAATGTGTGCCAAGGCTTGTGTATAAGTACTATATGTGCACGATCTTATTTAATCTTCATTAAGACTTAATAAGGCAAGTATTTCTTTCATAATTTACATTTTCAGATGAGGAAACTGAGGCACCAAGAAGGAAAGTAACTTGACTGAGGTTACCAGATTACCCAGTGGTGTAGCCAGTATTCAAATCCAGACCTGCCTAGATCTAAAGCACAATCTCTCACCTATTATGCTAACCTGTCTCTTTTTCCCCTTGGAGCTTGGAAATAATTTCAGGCTAAAGCCGTACCTTGTAACTTTAAATAATCTACAGAGCCTGGAAACCAAAGAGGGTTCAGAAACTATGTTGATTTACATGTTTATAGAGTTTTCACTCTCTAACCACAAGTGAAGGGGGAAAAAAGGAATGCTCAAAGCAGAGATAAGGATGGAAACCCATAAGAGAAATAAAGGAAGAAAGATTTGCAAGTAATATTATTAAGAGTTAATAACAAATGCATTCCTATCCTCAGCTCAATGCATGAAATAGGAGCAATCAGGTTCTGAGCATACAGGGCCCAGAGATAGATAAGCCTGCCTTTGAAATGATGACTTTGAAGGTAATGCTCACTTTTCTCCACTAAAACTTCATTACTGGGTGTCACTGAGCTTCACTAGGTAAGACAGATATGGAGCAAATACATATCTTTTTCTCAATTAATCATAAAAATAGTCTCCAGGCATAAATGAAGTACTGGGTGAAGGCCAAATTTATATTTATATGATTTATCTGTGGCCTCTTTATATTGTAGTGTTGTTAACTACAGTCTCAAAAAATAATAACTGAAGTAACTATATATGTGTTTCAGAATGCAGAATATTTTGAATTTTTTTATTTTTCAATTACAGCTGACATTCAATATTAAATTAGTTTCAGGTTTACAACACAGTGGTTAGACATTTACATAACTTATGAAGTGTTCTCCCTAATAGTCTAGTACTGACCTGACAGAATATTTTGAATTTTAAAAAAGCAATATGACATAACATACTGAATATACATGACATTCCCATGCAGTCTTGGGATCATGATTAAACACAGTAATATTTCTACAACAAAATATATGAATATTTACTCTAAGCGTGAAATGGCAACTAGAAAGTATATTAGGTCAGGTCACATCAAGGTTTGGTGCCAAATGATTAGGAAAAAAGCTTTAGATTTGCAGAACTATTTGAATTTCAGAATTTTAGATAAAAATTGAGGGCTTATACTTTTTCTTAATGCCATGTCTAAATGGCTCTATGTTTTCTTTATCCATAAATTTTATTTTAAATTTAGTGGTTTGCATTTCACCTTAATTAACAACTAAAACAGTAACACAGCTTTATTGTTTCAAAACTCATTGCACTGGTCTAGGTGCAGAGGACTTGGTTTTAGATTCAGCCTTCTAACATGTATTACTGAGATCCAAAGTTAGATATTCTAGCCAATATGTAATGAGAATGCCCCAGGTGGAAAGTAGGGGTGAAAATATTTGTTCAGTGTCCTAGAAAAGAATTTCTTTTTTTTTTTCATTAAAATGTCATATATTGTGGCCAATATACTCATACTTTAAATGTACAGATCAACTTATCCCATATCCATTCATTCACTGACACATTTGCTCATTTATGAAATAAGCACTATTCTAAATACTACAGAAATAAAGATGAATAAGGCATGGGACCTGCCCTCAAGGAGCATAAAATTTAGAAGGGAAGACAGATATATAGGCTGATAAATATATCACACTGAGATAATCCAAAAGAAGTAAGCAAAGACTGGTAGGAGTTAAACAGGAAGAAGCCTGGCCCAGTCTGGGCAGGAGGTTTGGTGTATGCTTTCTAGGGCAGGTGACATCTAAGCTGAGGCCTACATTCTGAGTGGAGTTAACCAAATAAAGGAGAGGAAGAAGGGGAGATATATAAGAACATTTCAATCAGTGGGCAAATGCACTGTGTAAAAAGCTCAGATGGTGAGGCAGCATGTTGTTTGTTAACATCAAGCGGATTGGTGTGCCTAGAAACACTAAATTGGCCCACTGTGAATTTCTAGTGATACAGATCTATATAATTGTGAGAATTCCTTTCTCTAGGAATTCCTAGGAGCCTAGATCTAGGACCAGAGAAGTGGTATGAGGATTCAGTTGCAATGAAATAAATGGGGTGGAAAGAATGGATTAAAGCATCAGGCAATAGGATCTAGGCTAGTTAAAGAAATCAGATTATGTTAAAAATATAGAAGACTAGGGGAATACAGAGAATTAAAGAACCTGGAGGTCTCAATGAGTACAGGTATAGCAGGGATAAAGACAGGAAATACCTAGAGGACAAGGCACCTTTGTTAAAGAGTAGGATTTTGAAGTTTAAGATTTCAGAGACTCAGCAGTTTAATTTTTTATAAATGTTAAGGTTCTGGATGTGGGCATGAAAAATGGTGGCCAATGCAGAATACAGGAGAGATTCCTCAGAAATGAGTACATTAGGGAACTCTGAAATATGGGGTTAGATGGCTCATAACATGGACAGTGGGGCTGCCCAAGAGCTGATCAATGGAGAATACAACATCATGCAAGTGCCTAGACCAAATTAGAATCTTAAATATTTGCAGAAAGAAATTATGAATAAATTATTGAACTGCGGAGTCTAGAATAGTTCCAAATGGCCTGCATACTAGATTGAGGTGGAATGCTTTAAAGATGTCAGAACCAAACCACAGACTTCTTAAATCAGAATTTCTTGGGTAAAGCCTGGGAATCTGTATTATTAAATATTCCCAAGGTTACTTCCATAGAAGCCATCTAAATATCAGAATTTGAGAAACACTAGTCTAGAAGGTTGATTTCTCCATGTTTCTTAACAAACTCTAATTCATTACATAAATATATATTTTTAAAGCAGTTAAAAACATAACATCAATTTTATAGATAGGAAACTTTATAAGTTTAAGTTACCACTTGCAACATCACAAAGATAGCAAATCCAGGGAATGAATAACTAGATTATTCCAGTCATTATTTACTGAGTTGCCTACCACATGGTCTAGAGGCCAGTGGTTCTTTAATCTGGATGTACATGAGACTCACTTACTGGACTTGTTTAAAACATAAATTTCTGGATTTAAGCCCAGAATTTCTGATTCTGTAGATCTGTGGTGTGACCTGAGAACATGTATATATTACATGTTCTCAGAGGAGGAAGTGGGTAATACTAGTACAGGGACCCCATTTTGGAAACCACAGCTCTAAACTCAAAGGAGTACAGAAGCTTGGTTCCTTATCCTCACAGGAATTCCAATTTAGCCAGAGAAAGAAAACTAATAACAAAAAGGATAATTATGTTAAACTAGAGGCCCAGTACACAAAATTCGTGCATGGGTGGGGTCCCTCCACCTGGCCAGCGATCAGAGCCAATCAGGGCCATCTCACCCAGTCTAATTGGGGCCGATTGGGGTCAGTGGCCAGGGAGAGACTGCAGGAGGGACCACAGGAGGGCTCCAGGGCATATCAGGCCCCGTCTCACCCAATCCTGATCAGCCAGACCCCAGCAGCAAGCTAACCTACTGGTCGGAGCATCTTCCTCCTGGTGGTCAGTGCACATCATAGCAACTGGTCAGTCAACTGGCTGGTCAGACACTTAGCATATTAGGCTTTTATATATATAGATTGTAATTCAGGGTGCAGAATGCTTGGCATGCACTTTCCCTCCAACCCCTGGTCTCAGAGACCTCATGTCCTTCCAAGGTTCTGCTCACCCTCTTCAGCTGCCACACGAAGTAAATTGCATCATGTGCATGGAAACTCTTTGCAGGCTCGATGGGTGTGCCTTTACTTCCCTGCAGTTCCGATTACCCCAACATAAGGAGAGACACCTTCATTATCAGGTAACAGCATTGTGGTAAGACCCCTGCTCAGCCTACTGCAGAGGTTTTAAATAGGCCATGGGTAGCCCTAGATGGTTTGCCTCCGCAGATAGAGCCACTGTGGACTGAAGGGTCCTGGGTTTGATTCCAGTCAAGGGCACATCCCTGGGTTGTGGGCTCAATTCCCAGTAGGGGGCGTGCGGGAGGCAGCAGAGTGATTCTCTCTCATCATTGATGTTTATACCTCTCTCTCCCTCTGCCTTCCTCTCTGAAATCAATAAAAATATATTAACAAAAATAAAAATAAATAGGTCATGAATCAAACGTCACTGCTCTCCATCCATCCAGTCCCCTCATACCCTCTTTTGTCTCCATCCCCCCGCCACACACACATCTGCTGAGGTCTGTAAAATAGTGTCAGGATTTCTATTTCAACCAAGGGTGATACTTCCGCACAGCCCTCCTTCCCCGCCATCTCTGTCCCCAGTCCTGTGGGGTCTCTCCCTCCCTCCTCTCCATCTAACTTGGTGGGCCCTGCTCTGCTCCCTCCTCCTGCGACCTCCTGTCTGCAGCCTCCCTCTTTCTCCTCTGGGTGCAGAGCTCCTCAAAGGCTGTGCAGGGTGGGACTTGTGGGGATGTGCGGGGCAGGTGAAGTGGTGCCAGTGAGGCAGTGCAGACGGGGCTGTGCAGGCCATGCGGTGGTGTGGACTTGTGCAGGGGTGAGCCCAGGCAGGGCCTCGGAGGAGAGCTGGAGTAGTTAGTGAAACTTAACAAATAAAAAAAGAAGCAGCTCTGAAGATTACAAATTGTGCACTGAGAACGCCACAGGCTGCGGAGGGCTGAGCAGTCCATGGCTCTGGGATCGCTAGTAGCAGCCTTCCGTGCCACCTGGTCCCTCCTGGCTCCCGCCCCTGCCCACCTCCACCTGGGGCTTGGGCCAAACCCTGGGAGCTTCCTGAGGGCTCTCACCTCACACCTCACTTTCCAGTTCAGCCCACCAGCACCAGCAGCAAGCTAAACTATCAGTTGGAGCATCTGCCCCCTGATGGTCAGTGGGCGTCATGCACAGGTAAGGTCCCTAGGCCTGGCCGGCAATCAGTGCTGATGGGGCCTTCTGGCTGCTGGCTGGGGCCTCCCTTCCCCGGCTGCCAGCTGCTGGCTGGGGCCTTCCTTTGTTCCTTGCTGCCCCCTGGTGGTCAGTGCACATCATAGCAAGCAATTGAACTCCTGGTCTCCTGGTCGAACTGCCGAGGGGACACTTTGCATATTAGATAGATAGATAGATAGATAGATAGATAGATAGATAGATAGATAGATAGGCTAAGAATACAAGTGCAGAAAAAAAGGTTCCAAGAAAAGAGAAAACACTGGGACCTGGAGCAGTTGTAGAACACCTCATGGGAGAATTGAAGCAGATGCAATTTGAAGGTCAGAAAGAAGTAAAGCAGATAGAGAACAATCCCAGGATTGGGGAGCAACATGGGCAAAGTAAAGAGCAGAGGAAAGAATAAAGGCTGGTGTATGCCAAGGCACATAAAGATAGTTCCCTGGTTGGAGCAAATGGTACATGGAATGTTCTAAGATTATTGGAATTAAAGGATGAGTCCAATATAGATAACTTTGAAAGCTAAAGCCCTTTGAGTAAATCCGAAGCAAGAAGATGACATTGTGTTATTTTATTTACATTTTTATTCTTGCTATTTCCTATAGTAGAAAAAGTAACAGACTCAGAAGATAGATTGGAAACCTTATTTTTTCGCTATGTAATCTTGAGCAAGAGGACAAATCTCCCTGCACCTCTGTGGGGTTTTTTTTAATTTTTTAAATTTTATTTTATTGATTCCAGAGAGGAAGGAAGAGGGAAAGGGAGAGAGGGAGAGAAAGACACTTAGGTGAGAAAGATACATTGCTCGGTTGCTCATATGTGCCCTGACCGAGGACCAAACCCACAACCCAGGTATGTTCCCTGAACAGGAATCAAACCTACTTTCCAATGCATGGGATGACACTCCAGCCAACTGAGCCACACAAGCCAGAGCCCTGCACCTCTGTTTTGAAGGTCACATAAGACAATGTGTATGAAAAGTTAACATAAACTGGAAAAAGCCAAACATGCTAATTGTTTTTAGCGATACCTTTTTATATGGTGTGAGACTTTCTACCTTATAAACTTGTATATATCCTTTATTAGACTATGTGTCACTTGAGACCACAGAACATGATCTGATTAAGCATTTTATCCTTCATAGCATCTGGTACAAAGCCTGGAATCCAGAAGTTCCTGAATGATATATAGAAATGAAATAATACTATTTTATTTTTAATATATTTTTATTGGTTTCAGAGAGGAAGAGAGAGGGAGAGAGAGAAACATCAATAATGAGAGACAATCATTGATTGGCTGTCTCCTGCATGCCCCACACTGGGATTGAGCCAGCAACCTGGGCACGTGACTTTGGCCAGAATCGAACCCTGGACCCTTCAGTCCACAGGCCGACGCTCTATCCACTGAGATAAACTAGCTAGGGTGAAATAATACTATTGTAGAAAGATATTCTGGCAGAACCTTACATGTTGGAATAGAAGGAAATTAGATTAGGAGTTCAAGTATATGTCCCAAATGAGTTGACAAGCATCCGTACGCTTTACCTCCTTCCTAATATCACAGCTGTAATACATTCCTATTGAAGTTCCAGGAAACTTCTCTGAGACTCAACTCCTAGCCATCTTACAAACACCATTTTCAGCCCCATCCCAGTTATTGTCACTCTTATATTAACTCTTTGGATTAAACATCTCATTCTGATGTCTTCCTCAGTCCCCTATCCTGACTTTGATCTTATATGCTAACTAGCCTTGTGTTTTGAACTGATTGGTTGTATCCCTAAAATTCATATTTGAAACCCTAACTCCAAGTTTGGTTGTGTTTGCATATGGGGCCTCAAAAAAAAATTGATTAAGGTTAAATAAGTTCATAAGGGTGGAGCCGCAATTGATAAAATTAGTGTCATTATAAAAACTAAAATTTTAGGAATTTTTTTGTTGCTAAAAAACAGAGAGCTTGTTCTTTCTCTCTTTCCCCACTCTTGCATGGATCAAGGAAGGGCCATGTGGAAATACAGCAAGAAGGTGGCCACCTGCAAGCCAGGAAGAGAGTCCTCACCAGAAACCAAATCAGTTGGCAACTTTATCATGGACTTCTAGCCTGAAGAACAGTGAGAAAATAAATGTCTATTGTTGAAACCATCCAGTCTGTGGTAATTTGTTATAGCAGCCCTAGAAGATGAACACACCTTGGTACCCTTTTGCCCCTCTTCTGAAATCACTTACCCAGGATAGCAGTTGAAAGCATGACAAGGCCTGGACTCAGCTGTGACAATAAAATGGGATAAGAGGCAAATTTCAGATTCATTCCAAAGAAAACAACAACAAAAATGACAGGGAGACTAAGAGAACAGATTACATATTAAGGATGAAATAAAGTAAATAGTCACAGATGACTCCAAGACTTCTAGTCTGGGAGACTAAAGAAATCACTGACAGAAATTCAGAACTGTCAAGGGGAGATGATTTGGAAGAAAAAGAAGATAATTTCAGTTTTGCACATGTTGCATATAAAGTGCTAACAGAATATCTAATTCATGAGGGCAGGTAGAAATATGGAAAAGGTAGAGTTGAAAATTTCAGGATTCAGATTTAAGAGTCATTCATCCACAAAAGCACAGAATATCTCTGGCCAGTGTAGGTCAGTGGTTGAGCATCAACCCAGGAATCAAGAGGTTGCCGGTTCAATTCCTGTTAAGGGAGCATGCCCAGGTTGTGGGCTTGATCCCCTGTGGGAGGTATGTAGTAGGCCGCCAATCAATGATGTTTCTCTCTCTCATTGATGTTTCTATCTCTCTAGCCCTCTCCCCGCTAAAGGACCCCTGCCATGCTTTCTTTTGTCCCTATCCACCCGATCTTTTCCTTCCCTAATATGTACATAAATCTTAAGCCTAGCAGTGACACTTAAACCTAATGAGGCTTCTGGTCCTTATTAATGAGAACAAAAATAGAACTTAAGTAACCTTGAAGATGTAACAAATTTCAAAACATATCTTATAGGGGAGTTTAATAAGGTTATTAGTAGCAAATCTTAGAAAGCTTTTTTTTTTTAATGCTCCCTGCTCCCATTTTTATAATGTACACCTAGTTTAAGCTTGCTTGAGTTCTCTGTGTACCTGGTTCATATCACACCTAAACTCAAGTCAAATGGAAGAAAACTAGAGATTCAGTTATACATTATTCCAGGGACAAAATTAAGCCACCTCTGCTTAGAAATGAGAAGTAGTTAACGGGAATGTCAAAACATAATTTACTTTGGCTTACCACTGAGGGTCAAGAGAGGAGAGCTACAACAGCTTATTCCTGAAGGAATGCATATTTGACTTATAGGACAGGATACAGCCGGAGGAGTTTAAGAGTATCTTCCAATTTCTCAAGAGTTCTTCCAGCAAAGAGGCCCAGATCATGTTACTGCAGATCTGGATTTGGCTTTTAGCCCTTCTGATTTAGACAAACTGTGATTGGTTTCTTTCTTTTTCTTTTTTAAACCACTACATATTTCTTTTCCTGGTGCATCTATTTTCTTTTTATGCAAACATTTGTTTTACCTTCTGAAATATTTTATCTATCTCTTTATTCTTTGAAATGAAGAAGAGGAAGTTAAGGGGAGAGAGTTGGCAGGCTTTGAACTCTATTTTAGCTCCTTGTTTGGTATCAAGAACAGGGTCTTTGTTCTAACACAACTATTTCCCTTGCTACTAAAATCAGCTTGCTAGGAAAAGCTGCCAGTGGCCCATCTACCCTCAACCATCCACTCTTCCTGGGAATTCAGCTAAGCAGAAAGATGAAACTGACACCTGCTCTGGGGTTCAACAAGCAGCTCAGAATGACTGAAGGAACATACATACCACTCTTATACAAAACAGTAAAATAAGTTAATTAATTAATCATAATGAACTGAAATGTATGGTGTTCAATATGTATATACTTTTCACATTGTTCCAGTCTCTTAAGCAGTTCTTATTGTGTAAAAAGAAGAAAATATATTCTTATCAGGAATAATGCTTTGCAATTTATTTTAGAGAAAAATCGAAACATACCCATAAAACTCTCTGGCAGAGGCACAATAAAGATGCCATACTGAAATTATTATATCAGTCCTATCATATAAGAGACTAAATAGTACAGCATAATCCTAGCCACCAGTTTCTAGAAAATATAACTTCATTTTTATATATGGGTTATATTTTATATGAAATCAAGATTTGGGCGGAAGAAGGGAAGACTCAGAAAGTCCATTCCTATTCCCTGAAACAAGAAAGAAAATGAGAGCAGCCAAGGAATAGATTACCCACTCAGTATAGGCAACTAAGTAAAAACTGAGAAAATAATATACTGTCGTATGAAAATTGAAGAGCTGAAAGGCTGTGACCCAATAGTATCTTCACAGTGTTCTGTGTAAGTGATGTGAGCAATGAGAAAGTTTAAATTACTATAGGACTGCCTTCCAGGCTAGCCAACTCCATGCCCTGTATTTCTTTATTTTTTGAACCATTCATTTATTCAATAAAATATATTAAGCTTCCACTAATATGAGGTTGCTATGAACTATAAATACAATGACACCTTCATCAGACTTAAGTAAAAGGTAAGAAGAGAAAAGAAAGAAAAAAAAAGAAAAGAAGAGAAGAGAAAAAGAAAGATGAGAAAAGGAAAGAAAATAAAAGACATAATGAACTTTACAGAAAATAAGGTAACATGTGTATGTCTAAATCTTCCAGTAAAATCTAATCAATTTTTGTAACCCAAATACCACTTTCTTATTAAAGTGAATAAAAATATCAAAGATGTTTAATCTTCAACAGGCACCTTTTCTTTACCAGAAGATATAAGGAGGTATTACTCTCAGAGTCATATTAGAGCCAACTCTGCATTTGCACAAACTTCACAGTGAGTGCCTTCTTAGATTTTGTGCTCCAAGTGCCTCACTCACCTCTCCCTAGTCCTGAACCTGCTTTCTCCCTCCACATCCACTCTGTCCCCAGTAGCTGGAGAGTTATCTATCCTATATAATAAAAGGCTAATATGCAAATAGACCGAATGCAGAACAACCAAACTGGTCACTATGAAGTGTGCTGACCACCAGGGGGCAGGCACAGAACATGGCGGATATCAGCAGCAGGCAGCAGAGTGTGGAATATGGCAGGTGTTGGCCTTGGAGGGGTGGTGGAGCAGGTGAGAGGGGTTGCCAGACCAAGGCGGGGCACTGGTCGCAGTCATCGGGGCTAGCCTCTGGTGGTTACTGAAAATTCTTTGCTTCCGCATGCCATGGTCCTGCCCAGCGCTCCCACCTGCTACTGGCACTGGCCCCGCTCGCACCCAGTGTCAGCACCTGAGCCGCCGTTCACACCTGCTGCTGGCCCCAATCACTCAGTGCCATCAACAGGTACAAGTGGCGGCTGCCGGCCCTGATCACCCCTCAGGTCTTCTCCACCTACCCCTGCTCCTGAGTGGCAATTGGGCCAGCAACTGCCTCTCGCACCCACTGCCAGCACCGGTCCTGATCACTCGGTGCCATTAGCGAGTATGAGCGGCTGCAGGCCCCAATAGCCCCTGAGGGCTTCTCCACTTGCCCCTGCTCCTGAGGGGCGATTGGGGCAGCAGCCACAGCTTGCACCCTCTGACAGTGCCAGCACCGCTCCCACCCACTGCTGGTGCTGATCCCAATCACTCTGCGCCATCAGCAGGTGCGAGTAGAGCTGGACCTGTCAATACATGGGAGCAGTGGTGGTGGGAACAGGGCTGAGAGCAGAGGGGAGACCAGGGGCCAGGCAGGAGGGGCCAGGCAGGGGTGCAGAGGATTTGAGGAGACCCGCCCCTGTGCCCACTGCAGCCTCATGGCCCACAGTTCCTTTCAAGGTGCACAAATTCATGCACTGGGCCCCTAGTATATATAGAAAAGCCTAAGTGACCGTTCGACCGTTCAACCATCTGACCAGAAGCTATGATATGCAATGACCACCAGGGGGCAGACGCTCAATGCAGGAGCTGCCAAGCTGCGGTGACTTAGCAGCTGCAGTTCTCAGGTGACACACTTGGAACCAGAGAGAAGGGAGCCCAATTCTGGGGTGCGCCACCTGAGAACTGCCCTCTCACAATCTGGGACCCCTCAAGGGATGTCAGAGAGCTGGTTTCAGCCCAATCCCTGCAGGCCAGGCCAAGGAACCCAACCCACGCATGAATCCATGCACTGGACCTCTAGCTAAAAAATAAACTAAAAGCATTATTCCAATAATGCACTGGAAGTTTGTATGAGATGCTAAGAGGAAATCTGATAAAAATCAGCTTGAAGACAGACCAAGGCTTTAAGGCACAATGATAGATGACCATCTATTTAGACTAACACTTGCTGGAATCCTTCTGTTTTGCAGTTAAAAACTATTTCCACTCAAAAACCCCCAGTCAGCTCACTGATTTAAGTTTTCTTCCAGTTGGTATTTTGTTTAATGATACAATGTGCAGACTATGTAAGAAGATATTTTAAATTTATGGAAAAATAAAATAACATGTATTTTTAAATGTTATGGCAATTTTACTTTTAGATTTTTACTGAGCTCCCTTTTTTAAAACAAAAGGGACCCAAACTTAATCCCCGTGTTTCTAGAATGTATGAATAAATGTGTCTAAACAGAAATATCCAAGTATACTCAGTAGTCAACAAATGTAAGTTTATGTTTGCCTACCTTCTACAGTGAAGAGAAAAGCAATAAATGGGCAGACATCCCAGGATGATCATGCTAATCGCACAAAATCCAAACATCCGGAATATCTGCAAAGGCTCTGTTGATTTAATTATATCTTGTTATTTTTATGAATTAAGAGAAGCAAATATGAGCTCTTTCATAAAGTCTTTATAAAAAGCATCAGTAAAGTAAAATAAGGAGGTATTCATATATGATAGGTAAATATACTTGCTCTTTTATAAGTGCAGGAGTTTATGAAATGTTCTTGAAACAAAACTAAAGTCGACACTTTAAATACGTGCCTCCCAATGGAAATCTTAACAAAATGATCCTACTGTTTCTCTTAACATATTATTATGATTCATAATTCTTCCTATGGCCTCAATATGTTTTTCTTTGGCCAAATGTTATACATCTTAGAGCACTCAAAGAGTAAATTAATCTATGAATAGTTAACTTGATAAAGGAATGGCTTCTTAAATGTTTACTTCCAAATTATAAACTTTAATTAAATAAATATCAAGAATTTACAGATGAATAAGTATATTTTGTTTAGAAATACATTCTAATATGATTGGGGAATTGTAAGTCACGGTTCAAATTTTTCCTCTACAAAAACCAAATGTCTCTTCTCACATAATATAAGGACTAAATGATGAATAAATTATAAACACTGCGTGACAGTGTTAAAATTGTAATTCTATATTCATGATCAGATTTCATCTCCCATTATTAATACTAGATGTTCAACAAAGAGCTGTAAATTGAATAGGAGCTATATTAACCTAAGACATTGCTTTGCATGCATCCTTTTTGTGGTATCTGTTAGTGTTTAATCATATCAAATATATTCATCATGGGACTTACTGGTAATATGTCCCTACTATCCAAATGAAGGAGCAAAAAGAGATTGTCTAGTTCTCAAAATGTTGAAAAGAAAAAAATCTTAATAGAAGAACCTAATTCAAAAATAATAAAACCAAGATAAATGAATACACAGGCCTTAATAAAAAATACTTAAGTCTACTGTCACATAATGAGGTGCAGAAGATAAGATAAATGGGAAGAAGTCTATTCAGGATAAGTAAATGGGGAGAAAAAAGTAAGCTAAGGAATGTCTCATTGGTACATTCCACCAGGCAATGAGAGTTACCTCTCATAGAGTCTGAAATCTTTGTAACAAGATAGTGACTAAAGCAAAAGAAGAGACTCATTTCAAACTTCCATAGTCACATCTATTGGCTAAACAGAAACTGCTCATGAATGAGGTGGCCTGGCCACCTCAGGACATTATACAGATAGTATTTCTCTAGAGATGGAAGCCCCATTTACTAAATGTGAAGTTGGGAAAGCCAAATTTAAATGTATGGCATTGTGACCTGCTTATTCAATTTTTAAAAATAGACATACAATAAATGTAAAAGGATGAACTTACTATTGCTTAATGGGGCAAAACAGCTGAAGTTCTTGGTCCCAAATGATGAATAACAGCATCTGTATTCCAAACATGCACTCTTGTTAAGATTTGGCAGATTATTGCAAGCCTCCACTTCCTGATTCTCCTTTACAATGCATGCTTTTAGAAACAAAATCCAAGAAAAAAAATTCAATGTGATTAATAATTATTTTCCTGAATTAAAATAATTAGTGAGAGAGAAAAAAACAAACATTTAAGCTGGTACATTTAATGAAAAGTTTGAATGACATACAAATAGCAATGAATGCTGAAAAAATAAGAGTTAAACTAAAAATTACCACAAGATTATTTAACATCACACTTTCTATTCTAAATGAAATGCAGAAAATGAACAAGAATAAATGAACAAGAATAGGCCAAAAATGTCCTTAAAATAACATCTTTTTTAATGCAACAGATATCCTCTCACACATTTATTTTATTTTAAACTACAGGCCTGGTGCACGGATTCGTGCACTGGTGGGATCCCTTGGCCTGGCCTGCGGGGATCCGGTCGAAACTGATCTCTGGGTCTAGGGTGCGGGTGAAGCAGATTCTGGGCCAACAGTGCCCCAGCAGTAACCTAACCCACAGCCGATTCTGCAAGGAATTGGGCTCCCTCTGCTACTGGTCGGAGTATTTGCCCCCTGGTGGTCATTGAACATCATAGCTAAGAGGCGAATGGTAGAGTGGTCTGACGGTCACTTAGGCATATATATATATATATATATATATATATATATATATATATATATTAGTTTATTTTTATTTTTGACATTACAATTGTCTCCCATTTCCCCCTTTGCCTTCCTCCACCCAGACCCTGGCCTCCCCTCTTTCATTCTTTTTTATTAAGCTACAGAAACTCATTGAATGCATCAGTAAGAATGAACATAAGTAAAATTCACACAGTTTATTTCTAGAGAGTAAGGTGATACTATTGGGACTAACCTACTTTCTGTGGACACTTGTCATATTGGCACTACCATATATTTTAAGATTCTTCCTTTTGAACTTAAGTTATGACTATAATTTTGTATATTCAATGATTTATGGCATGAATGCCAAGATTCATGCAACTGCAATAAAGTCATACAGGTTTGAAACTATACTAGTAAGACTCATGAGTTCAAATGCCGATTTTTTTAACAACCTGCTTTAGAAGAGAAGCAAATGACGACTACGGTAAAAAGGAAGATAACAGATTGTTACTCCAAAAGAAAATCTCCACAGTATTGCTTAAGGCCAGCTTAGATTACATTCAATCTCCAATGTCATCAACAACTACAGATTGATGTTTTATGATGACTTTAAAGATACTCAACATAAGCAAATAACAACATAGTGGTTAAAAGCATACTTTTACTTCATGGTTTATTTTATTATGTTCTTTAAAGACTGGCAATTTCTGAAGCTAAAGTAAAAATAATACCTACCATTCAGAGTACTGTACATGCCTGTGTTATTTTTTTTTCTAAAGCTGAGATGGCAGCCCAGTACCTCTTCTCTGAAGACAGTAGGTTTGCTATTAATCACGTGGCATCTATGAGCTGCACATCAGTAATGCTTATTTATCTATGGCCTGTTATTACATTGAAGGCCCAGGAGAACCTCGTTTTGCCACATTGTTTGAAAATTAAGCTGAGGTGAAGAGGGAACATGGAAAGCAATTCCTAAGGTATCTAAGAGGATGTGAGAGTAAAATCTGCCTTCCAGTGATTAAGCAGCCTGAGATAGATAACTGGAAAACTGGCATACAAGCTCTAGAGTCTGTTCTGGAGTTAGAGAACCAGTTAACCAAGCTCTTGCTAGACCTGAAGACCATAGCTTCTGCCAACAATGAATATGATGTCTTATGCTTCATGGGAATGTACCTGGATGAACAAAAGAAGAACAGAAACTACCTGGAACACCAGCTTGTATGTCATTGGGAAGTGGAAAAGCAGGCCCCAGGGAAAGGAAGACGCATTTAAAAAGCCTGTAAATAGACCTAACATCTGAAAACAATAAAGCAAGTCTTCCCATTGTAGTAGGTCCCAAAATCAGCTACTTAAGAATTTTAATCTTCTCCATTTGACAGAAGGCTACTTTTCTTCATTGGTATGTATACAAATAAATCTGTTTGGGCAGTATAAAAAAACTAGAGGCCCAGTGCATGCCATTTGTACACTGGGTGGGGAGGGAGGGGGGCTCAGCCCGGCCTGCACCCTCTTGCAGTCTGGGACCCCTTGTGGGATGTCAGAGAGCCAGTTTCGGCCCGGTCCTGCAGGCCAGGCCAAGGGACCCCACTGATGCACGAATTTGTGCACTGGGCCTCTAGTATAGGATAATAGCTACCATTCACTAGGCCACATATTTGGGCCAGTTACCTTGCTTTACAAACATCATTTCTAATCTTCACAAAAAACTCTCAAAATGAGTTTTACAACCTGCATCTAAAAAAATAAACACATAGCCTTCGCCAGGTGGCTCAGTTGGTTGGAGCATCATCCCATACACCACAAGACTGCAGATTCTATTCCCAATCAGGGCACATACCTAGGTTGCAGATTCGATCCCTGGTTGGGTCATGTACAGGAAGCAATTGATCCATGTTTCTCTCTTATATCATTCCCTCTCTCTCTTTCTCTCTCTCTCTCTCTCTCTCTCTCTCTCTCTCTCTCTCTCTCTCTCCCCACCCCCTTCCTCTCTAAAATCAATAAAAACATATCCTATCCTCGGGTGAGGATTAAAATTAAGTAATTAATTAATAACATCAAGGGTCACAATAACTTGTGCAAAGTCACAAATTTAATGCATTACCAATTGGCCTGGATATTGATATTGATTTCCCAAGCATTTTAGACATTTAAGAGTTTGCCTACTTTGTTGTTGTATACTCTAAGCTATTATTTCTTCAGTTCTTCCAGAGCCAGAGTGACTACTCCCCAAGTTGGACAGCATGTGAAATATCATGTTCAGGCTGGGCATTACACACCCAGAAAAGAGTGGCAATAGTCAGCACCTGGTCAGAGATGGGACGGACTTCCTATGTGCTGAGTTCCTCACTATTGGCATTGTTCAAAGATCACTTTCAAGGAGTAGAAATCATAGAAGAGATTTTAAATCATAGACGAGAACAGACTAGATGATCCCTAAGGTCCCTGCTGATGCTGATTTTCTGTTATTTTATACTTAAACTAGAGGAATGGTGCACAAAATCGTGCATGGGGGCAGGGGTCCCTCAGCCCAGCCTGCACCCTCTCGCAATCCGGGACCCCTTGGGGGATGTCCGACTGCTAGTTTAGGCCTGATCCTTGCATTGGGCCTAATCTGGCATTCAGACATTCCTCTCGCGATCCTGGACTGCTGGTTCCTAAACACTCGTCTGCCTGCCTGCCTCATCGCCTCTAACCACATTGCCTGCCTGCCTCATCACCCCTAACCACCTCTGCCTGCCTGCCTTATTGCCCCTAACCACTCGCCTACCTGCCTGATCACCCCTAACTGCTCGCCTGCTCGCCCCTAACCACCTCTGCCTCAGCCCCCACCACAGCAGCTTCATCCAGAAGGATGTCTGGAATGATGTTTGGAAGGTCATTCGGCTGTCCAGTCTAATTAGCATATTATGAAATTCATGCAGTGGGAGGGGGTGTTCCTCAGCCCAGCCTGAACGCTCTCCAATCTGGGACCCCTCAGGGGATGTCCAACTGCCGGTTTAGGCCTGATCCCACAGAAATCCTTGGGGGTTGGGCCTAAACTGGCAGTCAGATATCCCTCTCACAATCCAGAACTGCTGGGTCCTAACCGCTCATCTGCCTGCCTGCCTGCCTGCCTGATCACACCTAACCATATCTGCCTGCCAGCCTGCTTGCCCCCTAACCACTCCCCTGCCAGCCTGATCTATGCCTAACTGCTCCCCTGCTGGCCCAATCGCCCTCAACTGCCCTCCCCTGCCAGCCTTGTCTCCCCCAACTGCCCTCCACTGCAGGCCTGGTCCCCCAAATTTCCCTCCCCTGCAGGCCTGGTCACCCCCAACAGCTCTCCCCTGCTGGCCTGGTTGCCCACAACTGCCCTCCCTTGCAGGCCTGATCACCCACAACTGCCCTCCCCTGCCAGCCTGGTCATCCCTAACTGCCCTCCCCTGCTGGCCCAATCGCCCTCAACTGCCCTCCCCTGATGGCATGATTGCCCACAACTGCCCTCCCCAGCCGGCCATCTTGTGGTGGCCACCTGTGACCACATGGGGGCGGCCATCTTGTGACCACATGAGGGCGGTTCTCTTGTGACCACATGGGCATGGCCATCTTGTGACCACATGGGGCGGCCATCTTGTGAGAGAACATGATGGTCAATTTGCATATTACCTCTTTATTATATAGGACTAGGGGCCTGGTGCACGAAATTCGTGCACCGGGTGTGTGTGTGGGGATGTCCCTCAGCCCAGCCTGCCCCCTCTCACATACTGGGAGCCCTCAGGGGTTGACCCCCATCACCCTCCAATCACAGGATCAGCTCCTTGCCCAGGCCTGACGCCTCTGACAGAGGCGTCAGGCCTGGGCAGGGGACCCTCATTTCCCCCCATCACTGGTTCTGCCCCCAGCCCAGGCCTAATGCCTCTGGCCCAGGCGTCAGGACTGGGCAGGGGACCCCCAGACCCCTCCGATTGCTGGCTATGCCCCTTGCCCAGGCCTGATGCCTCGGCCAGAGGCGTAGACCCCCATCACCCTCCGATCGCCTAATCGGCCCCTTGCCCAGGCCTGACGCCTCCGCCAGAGGTGTCAGACTTGGACAGGGGACCCCCATCTCCCCCCAATCACTGGCTCTGGCCCCCGCCCAGGCCTGAGGCCTCTGGCCCAGGAATCATGCCTGGGCAGGGGACCCCCATCTCCCTCTGATCTCTTGCTCCACCCCCCGCCCAAGCCTGATACCTCTGACCCAGGCTTCAGGCCTGGGCAAGGGGACCCTCATATCCCCCCAATCCCCGGCTCCGCCCCCCGCCCAGGCCTGATGCCTCAGCCAGAGGAGTTGACCCTCATCACCCTCCCATCACCAATCACCGGATCGGCCCCTTGACCAGGCCTGAGGCCTCTGGCAGAGGTGTCAGGCCTGGGCAGGGGACCCCCAGCTCCCCGCGGTTGCAGGCTCTGCCCCTGCCCAGGGCTAATGCCTCTGGCCTAGGCGTCCGGCCCGGGCAGCGGGGACCTGCAGTGGCAGCGGGGGGCGCGAGATCATGCGGGCTCTTCCCCTGCCCCTGCAGGATGCCTCTGGCTGAGGCGTCCGGCCCGGGCAGTGGGGACCTGCAGCTGCAGCGGCCCCGCGATCATGGGCTTCACTTTAGGCCCAGGCAAGGGACCCCCTAGCTCCCAGGACTGCCAGCTTCGACTGTGCCCAGCTCCCATCGCTGGCTCCACCCCTACTTCCTGCTATCACTGGCCAGGGCGGAAAAGGCACCTGATTCTCCGATCATGGCTGGGGGGCAGGGCAAAGGCGCTCCCAGGGCCGGCTTTGCCCTGCCCCCCAGCTCTTAGCTCCCCCCTGGGTTTCCGATCACTGTCAGTGGCTTCTTCCTGCTTTCCCTTTCGCCTCCCTGCATTGTGCCCTTAGTTGGCAGTTAATTTGCATATAGCCCTGATTAGCCAATGAAAAGGGTATCGTCGTACGCCAATTATCATTTTTCTCTTTTATTAGTGTAGATAATTATAGATGGTATCTGATGAACTTTATTCCAGATACTAAATTTAACTTTCAGACTCAAATTACTAAGAGACACTTGCAATTTTAAAGAATAAAAATTATAGAACAACTTTTATCAGGTTTAAGTATATAATTTTCTCCAAAAAGGGAAGAATCACGTGACCTCTCAAGCTTCCATGCCAGTCTGTCTCAAGGTAATCATCTACACTAATAAAAAATAAATAAGCAAATTAACCATCACTCCGCCACTCTGCTACATCCACAAGCCATTCCCACCAGCCAATCAGGAGAGAGTATGCAAATTAACCCAACTAAGATGGCGGTGGCTACAGAGCTGGAGTGAGCAGGAGGCTTGGGTTGCCCCCGGCAATGGAGGAAGCCAAGCTTCCCGCCTTTCCTGGCCGGCCCTGGGCTCTGCTCAAGGCTACAAATTTTCAATTATAGAAGATAAATAAATCCCAGATACCTGCTTCCAGACTGCCCTGGCCTCTGCTTAAGGAGGTGCTGAAAAAATAAAAGAAAGAAAGGAGAGGCTGGGAGCTTGGGTCGCCTGAGGGCACGGCCAGCCTGAAAACGGCCATCAGCCCCTTACCCAGGCTGCCAGGCACCCCAGCGGGACTCCCACACCCTGAAGGGGCTGTGGGTAGCCTGAAAACAGTCCTCAGCCCCTCAACCAGGCTGGCCAAATCCCCATGGGGTGAGGGTGTCCACTGGGGGTTTGGCCAGACTGCAAACAGCCATCAGCCCCTCACCCAGGCTGGCCAGGCACCCCAGTGGGGACCCCCACCCTGAAGGGGGTGTGGCCAGCCTGAAAACAGCCCTCAGCCCCTCACCGAGGCTGGCCAGGCACCCCAGTGGGACCCCCACCCTGATCAGGGACACCTTTCAGGGCAAACCAGCTGGCCCCCACCCATGCACCAGGCATCTATCCTATATAATAAAAGGGTAATATGCAAATTGACCCTAACAGCAGAACGACTGGGAATGACTGGTCACCATGACACACACTGACCACCAGGGGGCAGACGCTCAATGCAGGAGCTTCCCCCTGGTGGTCAGTGCACTCCCACAGGGAAAGCTCTGTTCAGCCACAAGCCAAGCTGATGGCTGCCAGCACAGCGGTGGTGGCGGGAGCCTCTCCTGCCTCCTCAGCAGTGCTAAGGATGTCCAACTGCAGCTTAGGCCTGCTCCCCACTGGCAAGTGGACATCCCCCAAGGGCTCCCGGGCTGCCAGAGGGATGTCTAACTGCCAGCTTAGGCCCGTTCCCCTGGGGAGCGGGCCTAAGCCAGCCAGTGGATATCCCCTGAGGGGTCCCAGACTGCGAGAGGGCACAGGCCAGCTGACGGACCCCCCTGAGGGCACAAATTTTTGTGCACTGGTCCTCTAGTTTTAATCTGTAAGAGATGAATCTTTTACAAACAACAGCTGAATGACAAAACAACAGACTTTCGTTTTAGTGCTTATGTAGTAAGAGTGTTCATATTCAATTATACAAAGGAGGAAATAAATTTGTTAAAATTATTTCACATTTTATGAACTTGTAATTATTCTTTTCAAAGAGGGCAGATATATATATGTTTTGAAATATTTGAATTAACCTAAGTCATATCTTTCCCTTATAATAGAACAGTTTGGTTTTGTTGGGGAAAATATCTCATACAGTTGGTTTTGACTCGTTACTGCCAGGCTGGGGGAATATTTTGGAAATATAGATAGGTATCTTATTTAGATTTTTTAAAGGTGGTTTCAGTATTTTTATAATATAGTTATAGGTAACTATGGGAAACAAATGATCATTTGTTGTTGTTTATGATCAACTTTAGCACTCACTGAATCATTCTTTTAGCTTTACAACATACCACCTTCTCAGATTGCTCTTTCTCCCCTCAACTTGACCATGGCAGTATTTTTAATTTATTTAAGGAGCTTGTTTATTTTGCTATTCTCATTGGTGGTAGGTATTATAATGTCTGTTTTGTATTTCATGAAACCAGTATAGAGATATTTATGCAAGGTCACAGAAGAATTCAGTGCCAGAGTCTGGAATTAAACATTGAAAATTATTTTTTTCTTATATATGTACATCAAATATTATTAGAATAAATTCTGCATGATTTATAATGAAAGCTTCATCTTTGTAATTCATATATGTCAATTTATTTTAAGCTTCTCCTTGAAAGGGCACCACATGCTGTACAAAATGAAACATTGTTATTTGTGGTTAATAATTCTCAGGGGTCATCATGTGCTTGATAAACTCATTATATACAGAATCACAGAAAGGCGATGTGACTTGAAACCTGAACTTTTTATCATTAAAACAGATGGGAAAACATCTGGTATATTCCGTACATTAGAGCTACACAGCACCCTGATTAATGCCACAAAAGATATTGATTTCACAAAACTGGGTCAGGGACTAAATTTCAGGCAATGCCATTAAGGCAAATTGTAAAAGGTTTAGATAATTGTGAAGGAAAACTATTTTGTAAAGAGTAACAAACATATGGAGTTCCTGTAAAATATGGTCTCAGTTCTTCCTTGCAATTCTTTGTGGTAAATATTTTCATTTTAAAGTTGAGGACACTGAAGTTCAAAGAGGTAATCTTGCCAAAGACAACAGGCAGAGTCAGAATGAAAACTCAGGTCTATCCCACTCCAATGCCAATACACCATACTGCCTCCTAAACATTTAACTACTATTTTCAAAACAAGGACCCTGGTGGTGGGTGGGGGTAATCAACCAAGAACTTACTTGTGGGAAAGAAGAAACTTATCAGACCTCTCCGTACATAAGGTTTTTCCAGAGATTGTCCATTAGGATTTTCACTGCTCCACAGAATATATTCACTTTCAGTCACAGAATTTGAGAAATCTTAATTTAAAAAAAAAAAGGTGAAATTATTAATCCCAGCATATAAAGCATCTATAACTCTCTTTGGCCCCCAAAGTTAATAATGGAAAACATAAGAGCTAACAGATATTGTACTTACACCTCATAACATACCTTAACCATACCTCCACTATGCTTCCCATTGGCTAATCAGCAGGATATGCAAATTAACTGCCAAAAAAGATGGCGGCCGACAGCCACGCAGCTGAAGCGAACATGAGGCTTGCTTGCTCCAGTGATGGAGGAAACCAAGGTTCCCCGCCTGTTGCAGCCCAGCTCTGAGCTCCGGAAGCAACAATGTTTCAATTATAGAAGCTAAACAAACCCCAGATGCCTACTTTCAGCCACCACGGCCTCAGAGCTTAGAGCGCCAGTGATGGCAACAGAGTTTCAATTATAGAAGCCAAACAAACCCCAGATACCTGCTTTCAGCCAGCCACGGCCTCAGAGCTGGAGCCGGGCCTCAGAGCTGGAGCCGGCTCTCAGCTCCAGTGACAGCTATAGAAGGTAAATAAATCCCAGAATAAAAAAAAGAAAAAAAAAGAGGCTGGGAGCTTCAGTCGCCTGACAGCATGAAAATGGCCTTCAGCCCCTCACCCAGCCTAGCCAGGCACCCCAGTGGGGACCCCCACCCTGAAGGGGGTATGACTAGCTGCAAACAGCCATAAGCCCCTCATCCAGGTTGGCCAGGCACCCCAGTGGGGACCCCCACCCTAAAGTGGGTGTGACCAGCTGCAAACAGCCATCATCCCCTCACCCAGACTGGCCAGGCACCCCAGTGGGGACTCCCACCCTAAAGGGGGTCTGACCAGCTGCAAACAGCCATCAGCTCATCATCCATGCTGTCCAGGCACCCAAGCGGGACCCCCACCCTGATCCGGATCACCCTTCAGGGCAAACCAGCCAGCCCCCATCCGTGCACCAGGCCTCTATCCTATATAGTAAAAGGGTAATATGCAAATTGACCCTAACAGCAGAAAGACTGGGACTGACTGGTCACTATGACACACACTGACCACCAGGGGACAGACACTCAATGCAGGAGCTACCCTCTAGTGCTCAGTGCGCTCTCACAGGGGGGAGCTCTGCTCAGCCACAAGCCAGGCTGATGGCTGCCAGTACAGCAGTGGTGGTGGGAACCTCTCCTGCCTCATCAGCAGCGCTAAGGATGTCTGACTGCAGCTTAGGTTTGCCCCCCGCTGGCAAATGGACATCCCCTGAGGGCTGCCAGGCTGCCAGAGGGATGTCTGATTGCCATCTTAGGCCCAATTCCCTGGGGAGCAGGCCTAAGCCAGCAAGTGGTCACCCCCCAGGGGTCCCAGACCGTGTGGCTGAGGGACCCCCTACCCCCGAGTGAACAAATTTTTGTGCACCAGGCATCTAGTCCTATCTAATAAAAGAGAAACATGGTAATTAGCCGTACATCCGCTACCCTTACCATTGGCTAATCAGGGCGATATGCAAATTAACTGCCAGCCAAGATGGTGGCCGGCAGCCAGGCAGCTTGAAGCGAACATGAGGCTTGCTTGCTTCAGTGATGGAGGAAACCAACGTTCCTCGCCTGCCACTGCCGGCCTCTGAGCTTGCAGTTTGAAACATTGTTACAAATATAGAAGCTAAACAAAACCCCAGAAACCTGCTTTCAGCCAGCCGGGATCTCAGAGCTGGGGTTGATACAGTGTTTCCATTATAGAACCCAAACAAACCAGATACCTGCTTTCAGCAGCAGAGGCCTCAGAGCTGGAGCCAGAGCTAAAGCTGGCCGAGAATAAAAAAAAAGAAAAAGAGGAGCAGTTGGGAGCTTCAGTCACCCGCCAGCCTGAAAACAGCCCTCAGCTCCTCACCCAGACTGGCCAGGCACCCCAGTGGGGACCCCCACCCTGAAGGGTGTGTGACCAGATGCAAACAGCCATCATCCCCTCACCCAGGCTGGCCAGGCACCCCAGTGGGGACCCCCACCCTGATCCGGGACACTCTTCAGGGCAAACCAGCTGGCCCCCACCCATGCACCACGCCTCTATCCTATATAGTAAAAGGGTAATATGCCTCCCAGCACCGGGATCAGCGGAGCCGCGAGGCCTCCTGGCACCAGGATCAGCATGACAGGGGACAGCGCCCAAACCCCCTGATCGCCCTGCAGCTCTGTGTGTGACAGGGGGTGGGGCCACAACCTCCCTATCCACCCTGCTCTGTTCGTGACAGGGGAAGGCGCCCCAACCCCCTGATCAGCCCTGCTCTGTGCCTGATGGGGGGAAGCTCCCTAACCCCCTGATCGCCCTGGTGCTCTGTGTGTGACAGGGTGCGGTGCCCCAACTCCCCAATCGGCCCTGCTCTGAGCCCGACCCGGGGCTGCACCTAGGGATTGGGCCTGCCCTCTGCCACCCGGGAACAGGCCTAAGCCAGCAGGTCGTTATCTCCCGAGGGGTTCCAGACTGTGAGAGGGCACAGGCCAGGCTGAGGGACCCCCCCCCCCAAGTGCACAAATTGTTGTGCACTGGGCCTCTAGTTATTCATAATAGTCAACAACTGGAAACCCAAATGTCCATTAGGTTATAAATGGATAAACAAAATGCAGTAGAGCCATACAATGGAATATTTTTCACTCATAAGGATGAAGTACTGCCCTAGCTGGTTTGGCTCAGTGGATAAGGATGAAGTACTGATACAAACTGCAACATGGATAAGTCTCAAAACCATTATGCTATTTAAACAAGCCAGACACAAAAGGACAAATATGTTACCATTGCTATGAAATGTCCACAGACTAGCTCAATCCATAGAGACAGAGTGGAGTTTGGGGGTGACCAGGGGTTAGAAAATGGGGAGTAACCACATTATTAATGGGTGTGGATTTTCATTTGGAATTATGAAAATATTTTGGAACCAAAGAGAGGTGGTAGCCACCAAATTGTCCACTGTAAAAGGGTAAAATTTATATTCCATAAATTTCACCTCAATTTTTCTAAAAAGGCGAGGCAGTAAGGAAGTTCAGTGTTTGGTGAGGTAAAGTTGAGGACAGAAGGGCTTTCTGTGGGGCGTGAGGATGGTTATGAAGGGAGATTGGGTGAGAGAGGCCTGTAGGGGGGAGGGAGGAGGGGGGAGGGCAGGTTCGTGGGTGGCTGCCATGGGGCGCCTGCGCACCCCTTCCCTGGTGGCCTCCCCAGAGTGGATACTCACTGAAATCCAAATGGTAGCACAGCAGCGTCATGACAAGGATGGTGAGCAGGAACAGGACCAAGCGATTTTTGGCCCACATGTTCATCCGAGACCTGCGCCTCTCAGCTCCCAGGCCGCGAAGGGAAGCCTGCCAGCCGGGCTGAGGTGTGGCAGCCATGATGGGATGGCGCCCAAGATCGATGCGGTCGCTGAGATGCGACCTCACCACCGGGTTTTCGGCAGCATAGGAATCGTCACATCTGACCAGCCTTATGCGCGCCCCTTTCAGAGCCTTGTTCCTCGGCCTGGTCTTGCCTCTCGAGCACCTCCCTTCCGACGGCATGGCTCCGCTGCTGACAAGCTCAAATGATGCCTCCCTGCCAACAGCCCTTCACCCAACAGGCGCTTGGGCGTTGACGCATGCGTGGTACCCCCTGCGCAGCACACGCCAGCCGTTAGGCCCCGCCCCTTTTTAACGGTCATTTGGATATCTAGTGCTCCCTCTCCCATTCAAGGCCTGGTCTTTCTAGTGTTCGTTAATTGTTGAATAAATGAATAGGGCCTGATGATTGTGCCACGATCATGGCAGTTTCTCATAGATCAACAAAATGGATAAATGGAATTTAGATTCCAGCCTTGACTGTTAATTCCTACTCAGATTCAGTCCTATGAAAGGCACTGTAGCATTTATGGTCACTACAGTTGTTCATTACAGTATCCACTAGCCAAATGTGTCTGCTTAAATGTACATTTTAATTAATTAAAAAGTACATGGAAAGCCCTAGGCAGTTTGGCTCAGTGGATAGAGCGTCGGCCTGCGAACTGAAAGGTCCCAGGTTCAATTCTGGTCAAGGGCACATGCCCGGGTTGTGGACTCAATCCCCAGTGGTGGACTTGCAGGAGGCAGCTGATACATGATTCTCTCTCATCATGGATATTTCTATCTCTCCCTCTTCCTTCCTCTCTGAAAGCAATAAAAGTTTTTTTTTAAGTACATGAAATTAAGAAATCAGTTCCTTAGTCACAGTAGCCATATATCCAGTGCTATATATATATATATATATATATATATATATATATACTAATAAATATAAAGACAGACATAGACATAGACATAGATATATAGATAGATGATAGATAGATAGATATAGACAGATGTATAGATATAGATAGATATATGGTTATATATAGATTTAGATATAGATATAGATATATAGATATCTATCTCATGGTGCCCATGTTTGACAGTGCAAATATGAAGTATTTTCATCACAGCAGAAATTTGTGAGGGGCAGTGCTGGATGTGCACAGTGACTATAGTGAATAGGGTAGATATTCAATAGGTTGTTACACTGTAGTAGGAGCTTTTAAGTGGAACAAATAATATTTGCCTTCAGAGAAATTAAGGTTGAGTTACAAACTCTTTACATAGGAAACATGAAAACAAAGAGTGTGTGAGGAACATTAATGAGTAATGTAGAACACTTAGATGTATTCCCATCATTTGCCACTAATGAATTGGATGATCCTAAGTGCCTTCCTCTTGCTGGGCCTCAGTATTGCATGTGTAAAATGAGAGAGTTAGCATTGTCTCTAAGACCCCTTCTTGCTCTAAAATCTGACCCATAAGCAAAATCCCATTAAATAGTTTGGTTTGACCCAGCTGGTTGAGCGTTGACCTTTAAACCAGGAGGTCACAGTTCAATTCCCAGTCAGGAAATATGCCCGGGTTGTGAGCTTGATCCCCAGTGGAAGACGTGCAGGAGGCAGCAGATCATTGATTTTTCTCTCATCATTGATGTTTCTATATCTCACTCCTTCTCCCTTCCTCCGGGAAATAAATAAAAATATATTTTTTAAAAAGAAAAAATTGCTTGGTTTGGGCATGCCTGCAAAGGGATGCTGTAGGTGGTGCTAGCATATTTGCTAACCTATTTTATTCTAATTTTCAAGGGATGTGAAAACTACCCCCGTCAACTGCATTTCCAGCCTTGTTCTTATTACATTTTACTCTGGCTTTCAAAGTGGCTTGCTACTAATTTTTATTCTATTGTTCTTTCCAATGTTAATAGGTATTCTACAGGGCGGGGGAGAGAAAGAGGTTTCCTATGAAAATAATTCTTAAAATTTAGCACATTCCACCCCACCCCATGCTCACATACAGGAGCAATTAATAATGCTCTTTAGTTTTTTAAAGGATGTGACCAAAAAGAAACTGCTTTTATATTTTTATTTTTTTTATATTTTAAGTGTGTGGGGGGTTTTGTGTGTGTGTGTTTTTTTAATATATTTTATTGATTTTTTTACAGAGAGGAAGGGAGAGAGATAGAGAGAAACATCGATGAGAGAGAAACATCAATCAGCTGCCTCCTGCACACCTCCTACTGGGGAGGTATGTGCTCGCAACCAAGGTACATGCCCTTGACCGGAATCAAACCTGGGACCCTTCAGTCCGCAGGCCAACGCTCTATCCACTGAGCCAAACCAGTTAGGGCAGGATTTGTGTTTTTGTTGTTGTTGTTGTTTTTGCTTGTTTTGCCTCAGCTTTTCTTTAATTTGACCAGAAGATGCCTGTCCCACAAAATACTATTAACTGCTTCTTGAAACCACTGCTTGGAACTTGTGAAGTGTCTGAGGTTTTACTCTGTGGGTTACAAGGTAGCCTGACACAGTTTCACAGATTCTAGCAGAGTATGCAAGACTATTGGGTCAGAGACAAATAACAAAAGCTCTCCTGAGACATGCAGAAACTCGAGAAACTTATGAACAATTGCCACCCAATAGCAACCTTCTTCATGTCAGAGCACATGTGGAAAATAATCATATTGCTGGGCACCATGTAGATGCCCTGAGAGAACAGGGGATTACACGAGAGAACACAGGCTGGAATATCAGTTCTCGACCACCTCATGGGTTGCATTCTCTGAGCCTTTGTTTCCCCTTCTGAAAATTACAGGCTGTGGACAGCCTGATTGTGAAGATTCCTTCCGGATCTGGCTTGCTATGTCTAGTAATTAACTGTAGCATTTGTGTTTTCTGTAAAGGCTAGGCATGGCAGTTCTACAACAGTGCAATATTCCTGAGGAATCCATATCATACCACTAGAAACCAAAATTTTAACAAGAACTCAGGTGGACAAAATTCCTCAGATCATGACTAGGCACTCTCTGGTTTATAGAACAGTAAATGGCTGAATTTGAGCTTCTTATTGATTAACCCTCCCTGGGGTTCCTCACTGCCCCGGAAACTCTCCTTTCACTTCCAGGTGAAGAAAAGGGGTCAATAAACTCTTTAAATGCTTTGTTACCCCAAATCATGTTTTTAATGCTTGTGTTAAACCTCCTCTCTTTTGAAGCTTACATTATCTGATTATAGCAACTGCTTCATTTTCAGCATTTCAAGGGCCTACTAAATTCCAGAAAGTTCTATGCTCTTCTTTCATATTTTACTATCTGAATCTCTGACTTCCCTTCCATCACAACTCTTGGTCATTATCTTTGGGATGAAACTGGCTTCATGGCTCCTTCACTTTCCAATTTTCAAATTCCAAGACCACTGAAGTATTTATCCTCCTCAAAATCTTTACAACATTTGAAACTATTAACCTTCCTCTTTCCCTAAGCAAAACTATGTATCCCTATTGGACTGTAAGCTCTATGAAAGGGGTCCCAGGCTGTCTTCACACGGAAATCATTACAAAGCCTCTCTTTCCCATACTCCCTCTTCACTCTTTCTCCCTTTCACCAAGTAGAGAAGTAGAGTTTTTTATCCCTCCTGTTGGTATGGCTTCAAAACCCTCTGCCTTATCTCCTAAAAGAGAGAGAAAGAGAGAGAGAGAGAGAGAGAGAGAGAGAGAGAGAGAGAACAGATTGGTTTGGCTTAGTGGATAGAGCTTTGGCCTGCGGATTGAAGGGCCTCAGGTTCGATGAGGTTACAAATATATCTAGTACCCATGTGACACCATGCATAGTTATTACAATGTTTTTGATTATATTCCTTATGCTGTACTTCAGATCCCCATGACTGTTCTGTAACCACCACTTTGTACTTCTTAACGACTTCCCCTTTTTCATCCATTTCCCTGAACCACCTCCCATCTGGCAAAATGATCTCTATATCTGAGTCTGTTTCTGCTCTGCTTGTTTATTATTTTGTTTTTCTTATTCCATATATAAGTGAAATCATATGGCATTTGTCTTTGTCTGACTTATTTCACTCACCACAATATCCTCTAAGTCCATTGGTGTTTTTGCAGATGGCAAGATTTCACTCTTCTTTATGGCCAAGTAACATTTCATTGTATATGTGCACCACTTCTTCTTTATCTATTTGTCTATTGATGGGCATTTAGGTTGGTTCCATATATTGGCTATTGTAAATTTACTGCAGTGAACATATAGATGCATATGTCTTTTCGATTTAGTGATTTGGGTTTCTTTGGATAACTACCCAGAAGTAGAATTGCTGGGTCCTTCTTTGTCTCCTGTTATACCTGTTGTTTTAAATTGATTTCGTCTGATATAAGTATTGCTACCCAAGCTTTTGTTTGTTTCCATTTTCATGAAATACTTTTTTTTCCCCCTTTACTTTCAGTCTGTGTGTTTAGATCTGAAGTGAGTCTCTTGTAAATAGTATATGTAAGGATCTTGTTTTGTTATCCATTCAATCACCATGTCTTTTGCTTGAGGATTTAATCCATTTGCATAATTGTTGAAAGGGGGTGGGAGAGGTATAAGGGTATGGGGAATAAATGGTAATGGAAGAGACTTGACTTTGGGGTGGTGAACACACAATGCAATATACACATGATATATTATAGATTTGGACATCAGAATCCTATATAATTTTATTAAGCAATGTCACCACAATAAATTCAATAAAAAAGAAAATAATTGTTGATAGATACTCATTTACTGCCATTCTATCATTCATAGTTTTTATTATTTTTCTTCTTAAAGAAGATCCTTTAACATTTCATGTAATACTAGTTTGGTGGTGATGAATACCTTTAGCTTTTTGTTGTCTGGGAAGTTCTGTCCTTTGATTCCAAATGAGAGCTTAACTGGGTTGCAGGTCCTTGCTTTTCATCACTTTGAATATTTTGTGCCAGTCCCTGCTGGCCAGCAAAGTTTCTGTTGAGAAATAAGCTGATGGTCTTAGGGGACTTCCTTTATAAGTAACTAACTGCTTTTTGTTACTGTTTTTTTAAAGCAATTAGTCATATTATTATTATTATTATTATTATTATTATTATTACTAGTGGCCTGGTGCACAAAATTCATGCACATTAAAGGGGGATTAATTAGAGGAAATATTTTAATATTGCTATTTTCCCTTTATAATAGAAGTGTCAGAGATGAAAGAAAATTAGTAAAATGTATATGAAAATCTTTCTCCTGTCAGAGTCTGGGGCACACCATGGCACCCAGAATCAAGTCTCTGCCCACCCATGTGTGCCTCAAAATCGCACGAGACCCAGACCCCGCCATGCCCCCCTCCTCCACTCATTGGGCTGGATCCAGACCCAGCCGGTCCCACCCTCATCAAGCCCTGCCAGGTGGGGGGTGCAGCCTGAGGTCCCCCATCAAGCCCTGCTGGGCAGGGGGCATAGCCTCAGGTCCCCCCTCAAGCCCCACCGGGAGAGGGGTGCAGCCTCAGGTCCCACATCAAGCCCCGCTGGGCAGGGGGTGCAGCCTGATGCCCCCCAGTCTGGCGCTGGGGCAGGGGGCACAGCCTGAGGTACCCCATCAAGCCCTGTTGGGTGGGGTCACAGCCTGAGGTCCCCTGGCCTGGTGCCAAGGTGGGGGTGCGTGGCCTGATGTCCCCCAGCCTGGTGGGGGGAGCAGCCTGAGGCCTGCCAGCTCAGCACTAGAGCGGGGTACACACCTTGATGTCCCCCATCAAGTCCTACTGGGTGGGGGGCGCAGCCTGAGGTTCCCCGGCCTGGTGCCAGGGTGGGGTGTGCAGCCTCAGGTTCCTGTTGCTTGTTATGGGGTGCAGTCATCTTTTGTTACAGAAACCCTGCTTCTGCTGTGGGTGACACCATTTTTGTGGTGGTGTGATGGTGGTGTGGTGGTGCATATTCCCTCTCTATTATATATTATTATTATTATTATTATTATTATTTTATTTTTAAAAATATTACATATGTCTCCTTTTTCCTCTACTGACCCCCGGCCACTCCCACCCCTGAGGGCAAGCCTCCACCGCCCCAGTGTCAGTGTCCATTGGTTATGCTAATATGCATGCACACAAGTCCTTTGGTTGATCTCTAACTACCAGCCTCCCCTGCCTTCTCTCTAAGGTTCGACAGTCTGTTCAGTGAAACTTTGTCTCTGGATTTTATTGCTGTTCATCAGTTTATGTTGATCACTATATCCCACATATGAGTGAGATCATGTGATATTTATCTTTCTCTGATCAGCTTTTTCGCTTAGCATAATGCTCTCCAGTACCATCCATGCAGTTGCAAATGGTAAAAGTTCCTTCTTTTTTATAGCAGCGTACTCTTCCATTGTGTAGATGTACCACAGTTTTTTAATCCACTCAGCTGATGGGTACTTAGGCTGTTTCCAAATCTTAGCTATGGTAAATTGTGCTGCTATGAACATAGGGGTATATATGTCTTTTCTGATTGGTGTTTCTGGTTTTTGGGATATATTCTTAGAAGAGGAATTACTGGGTCAAATGGCAGTTCCAGGTTTAACTTTTTGAGGAAACTCCGTACTGTTTTCCACAGTGGCTGCACCAGTCTACATTCCCATCAGCAGTGCACAAGGGTTCCTTTTTCTCCACATCCTCACCAGCACTCGTCGTTTGTTGATTTGTTGATAATAGTCATTCTGACAGGAGTGAGATGATACCTCATTGCTGTTTTGATTTGCATCTCTCAGATGATTAGTGACTTTGAACATGTTTTCATATGTCTCTTGGCCTTCTGTATGTCCTTTTCTAAAAAGTATCTATTTAGGTCCTTTGTCCATTTTTTTTATTGGATTGTTTATCTTCCTTTGGTTAAGCTGTATGAGTTCTCTGTAAATTTTGGAGATTAAATCCTTATCTGAAATAGCATTGGCAAATATGTTCTCCCATGCAGTGGGCTTTCTTGTTGTTTTGTTGATAGTTTTTTTTTGCTGTGCAAAAGCTTTTTACTTGGATGTAGTCCCATTTGTTTACTCTCTCCATAGTTTCCATTGCCTCAGGAGCTGTATCAGTCAAGATATTGAAATGACACATGTCTGATATTCTGCTGCATATGGAGTTTTCTAAGATTTTTATGGTTTTCCATCTTACATTTAAGACATTTAACAATTTAGAGTTTGTTTTTGTATATGGTGTAAGTTGGTTATCTAGTTTCATTTTTTTGCATGTATCTGTCCAATTTTCCCAACACCATTTATTGAAGAGACTGTCTTGACTCCATTGTATGCTCTTGCCTCCTTTGTCAAATATTAATTGAGCATAATGGCTTGGGTCGATTTCTGGGTTCTCTGTTCTAGTCCATTGGTCTGTATGTCTGTTCCTGTGCCAGTACCAGGCAGTTTTGATAAGTTTGGCTTTATAATATAGCTTGATATCTGGAATTGTGATCCCTCCAACTTTGTTCTTCTTTCTCAAGGATTGCTGTGGCTATTCGGGGGTCTTTTTATATTCCAGATAAATTTTTGGAGCGTTTGTTCTAGGTCTCTGAAATATGCAGTCTCTGAAATATTGGAATTTAATGGGGATTACATTGAATCTAATCTATAAATTCCTTTGGGTAGTATGGACATTTTAATGATGTTAATTCTACCAATACATGAACACAGTATGTTTTTCCACTTGTTTATGTCTTCCTCTACCTCCTTTTTCAATGTCCTGTAGCTTTCTGAGTACAGATCTTTTACCTCCTAAGTTAAGTTTATTCCTAGTTATCTCAATTTTTTGGTGCAATGGTGAATGCTATTTTGTTTTTTTAGTTCCTCTATCTGTGAGTTCATTCTTGGTGTATAAAAAAGCCATAGATTTATGGGTGTTAATTTTGTATCCTACTACATTGTCAAATTCATTTAGTAAGTCTAGTAGTTTTTTTATGGAGTCCTTGGGGTTTTCTATGTACAGTGTCATGTCATCTGCAAATGAGGACAGTTTTACTTCTTCTTTTCCAATTTGTATGCCTTCTATTTTTTCTTCTGGTCTGATTGCTATGGCTAGCACTTCCAGTACTATGTTGAACAGGAGTGGTGAAAGTGGGCATCCCTGTCTTGTTCCTTTTCTTAGGGGAAAAGGATTTTGTTTTTTTCCCATTGAGTATGATGTTGGCTGTAGGTTTGTCATAAAAGGCTTTTATTATGTTGAGGTATGACCCCTCTATTCCCACTTTTCTGAGAGTTTTTATCAAGAAAGGGTGTTGGATTTTGTCAAATGCTTTTTCTGCATCTGTTGATATGATTATGTAATTTTTGTCTCTCAATTTCTTTCTTTATGTGATGTATCACATTTATTGATTTGTGGATATTGTAACATCCTTGCATCCCTGGAATAAATCCCACTTAGTCATGTGTTATGATCTTTCTAATGTAACGCTGAATCTGATTTGCTAGAATTTTGTTGAGAATTTTAGTATCTATGTTCATTAAGGATATTGGCCTATCATTCTCTTTCTTTGTGATGTCTTTCTCTGATTTTGGAATTAGGGTAATGCTGGCTTCATGGAAAGAGCTTAGAAGTATGCCTTCCTCTTAAATTTTTTTAGAATAGTCTGAGTAGGATAGGTTTCAGTTCTTCTGTAAATGCTTGATAGAACTCCCCTGGAAAGCTGTCTGGACCAGGGCTTTTGTTTGCTGGAAGATTTTTGATTACTGCTATAATTTCTTCAGTAGATATTGGCCTATTCAGGTTTCTTTTTTCTTCTTGGTTGAGTTTCTGGAGCTTGTATTTTTCTAAGAATATGTCCATTTCATCTAGGTTGTCCATTTTGTTGGAATAGAGTTGCTCATAGCATTTTTTTTCATAATCCTTTATATTTCTGTGAGGTCAGTTGTTACTTTACTTCTTTCATTTCTGATTTTGTTTATTTGGGTCCTCGCTCTTTGCTTCTTGGTGAGCCTGGCTAGAGGTTCATCAATCTTGTTTATCCTTTCAAAGTACCAGCTCTTGGTTTTATTTATCTTTTGTATTTTTTTTCTCTATGTCAGTTATCTCCACTCTGATCTTTATTATTTCCTTCTTCCTGCTCACTCTGGGCTGTTCTTGTTGCTCTCTTTCTAATTCTGTGAGTTGTAGGGTTAGATAATTTATTACCATTTTTTCTTGTTTTTTTAAGGTAGGCCTGTAGAGCTATAAACTTCCCTCTCAGGACTGTTTTTGTTGTGTCCCATAGATTTTGGATTGTTGTATTTTCATTGTCATTTCTTAACAGGATTGTTTTTATTTCTTCTTTGATCTCTGTGGTAACCCAGTCATTGTTTAATTGCATGCTATTTAGCCTCCAAGTGTTTGATTTTTTATTCAGTTTTTATTGTATTTGATTTCTAATTTTATGCCATTATGATCTGAGAAATGTTTGATATGATTTCTATCTTCTTGAATTTGAAGAGACTTTGCCTGTGTCCCAATATGTGATCTATCTTTGAAAATGTCCCATGTGCACATGAAAAGAATGTATATTCTGTAGCTTTTGGGTGAAATGTCCTGAAGATGTCAATTTATTCCATCTGATCTAGTGATTCATTTAGGATTGTTGTTTCTTTGCTGATTTTTTGTTTACAGGATTTATCCAGTGGTGTCAGTGGGGTATTAAGGTTCCTTGCTATGACTGTATTGCTGTGGATCTCTCCCTTGTTATCTTCCAGAAGTTTTTGTTTGTTTGTTTGTTTTTTATGTATTTGGGTGCTCCTGTATTGGGTGCATACTAGTATATGTTTACCAGAGTTATGTCCTCTTGTGGAATTGCTCCCTTTACTATTATGAAGTGGCCTTCCTTATCTCTTGTTATGGCCTTCACTTTGAGCTCTATTTTGGCATATATAAGTATTGCTACCCCAGCTTCTTTTTCATTTCTATTTGCCTGAAAAAGTTTTTTTTTTCCATCCTTCACTATCAGTCTGAGTAAGTCCTTTGTTCTGAGGTGGGTCTCTGTTAGACAGCAAATACATGGATCATTTTATCTTATCCATTCAGCTACCCTATGTCTTTTGACTGGATCATTTAATCCATTTATGTTCAAGGTTATTACTGTTAGGTACTTGTTTGTCACCATTTTTATTCTTTATGCCTGTGTTCCTTCTTCCCTTCCCATTTATTCTTTTTACAGCAGACCCTTTAGCATTTCTTGCATTGCTGGCTTGGTGGTATTAAACTCCCTTAGCCCTTTTTTGTCTGTGAAGCTCCTTATTTCACCTTTAATTTTGAATGGTAGCCTTGCTGGATATAGTATTCTTGGATTCAGTCCCTTGCTTTGCATCACTTTGTATATTTCATTCCATTCCCTTCTGCCCTGATGTATTTCTGTTGAGAAATCAGTTGATAGTCTAATGGGAGATCCCTTATAGGTAACTTTCTGTCTCTCTCTGTCAGCCTTTATAATTTTTACTTTGTTGTGTTTGCCAATTTAATTATGATGTGTCTTGGTGTCGGTCCTTTGGGGTTCAAATTGTTTTGAGACTCTGTGAGCTTCTTGGAATTGTGTTTTTTCTTCCCAATATCAGGGATGTTTTTGAAGGGACAGAACGGAACTTGAAAGAACTAAGCAGAACTAAGTAGAAATACACCCTCCTCCCTCTTCAAGGACGAAGCAGGGACATACTCTTCTCCCTCTCCTCTATCTTGTCTTGCAAGGCTGGGCCCTCAGCCCAAGCCGCCCCCCCCCGCCCCCCCGAGAGTGACCACAAGAATGCTGGTATTGTCCTAACTCTCCCAAACCACCCACCTGAGTAGACCAATGAAGCTCCAGAAATGTAGCTAAGGTCCTAATAAGGCTATAGTGGAGGACGGCTCCAACCTTCAGAATGTGATGGTCACTTCCTGACCCTTATGCTGTAAAACCCTGACCAATCTCTGTAACTCACGCCACCCCTAAAGCCCACCCCAAATAGCTAGCCCTATATAACCTTTGTTCTCCTGGGACATGTTCTCTCGCCTCACCGCTGTGCCGGATAGAGGCTGGGAGCCAATTCTAGAATTGATCAATAAAGACTCGTTGCTTTTGCATTGGAGGAGGCTCCCTGGTGGTGGATTATTGGGGACCCCGAGCTCTGGGCATAACATTTTCTGTCATTATTTCTTCAAACAGGTTTTCTATTCCTTATTCAGTTTCCTCTCCTTCTGGCACTCCTATTATGAGGGTGTTGTTTTGTTTCATGTTGTCCCGAAGCTCCCTTAGGCTCTACTACTCTTTTTGAAGTTTTTTCTTTTTTACAGTTGCTACTCTGCTTGGATATTTTTTCCTTCCTTGTCTTCTAGCTCACTGATGCGGTCCTCGGCTTATTCTAGTCTACTATTGATGCTTTCCACTGTGTTCTTTATTGCAGTTATTTCATTCTTCATTTCTTCTTGGTTCTTCTTCATTTCTTCTTGATTCTTACACATGTTGTTGAATTAGTCTTCCATCCTTTTCTGTGTACTTATGACCATTGCTCTGAATTCTTTCTCTGACAAATTGCTTGCCTCCATTTTGTTTACTTGTTTTCCTGGTGATTCCTCCTTTTCTTTTGTATGGGGCTGTTTCTTTTTCTCTCCACCTTTGCTCCCTTCAGGGTGTCTGTTTATGTGGCTTACTCTTTACCACATTGAACAAAAGGTACAAAATACAACCTGACTAGACTGATGACTCAGAGGGAACAAAACATGAATGTATTTATGAAACCGATAACCTCAATAAAGGTGACCACCAGATAAAAGAGAATTAGGGAAGAAAAAAAGAGCACAAAAATGATATTGAGAAAAGGAAAAATGGTAACAGAGAAAAGAAAAAAGAAGGGGAGAAACTATATGTATATGGGGAGATAACTCCACAAAACCAACAACTAAACCAAAAAATGCAAACAACAAACACCCAGAAAAAAAGGAAGGGAGTTGAATCTGAAGATTCAGAGCTTATTTCCAGGAGTTAAGGTAAAGAAATTGAATGAATGGGGGAATGGCCACAATGCAGTATAAAGGAGGTAGAAAGATAATGAGTATATAAGAAAAGTAAAAAAAAACAAAATTCAATAATAAATAAATAAATATAAAATAATAAATAATAATTAAACATAATAATATATAAATATATACATAAATTATATATATACATAAATTATATATATATATACATATATATATATCCCCTTTCTTTAATCTATCTATGTATATATTTATCTATTTTTGGGAAAGGAGAATAGAGAGCAGATAGGCCTGAGTTTGGTGAGTGAAACTAATTAAGCTATTAATAGAAGAAGAAAACAATCGAGGGGAGGAAAAACAAAAGCATAAAATAAAAAAACAAAAAAACAAAATTAACAAAACAAACAACAACAGCAAGAAAAAAATTGTCTAGCAAAGAAAAAGAAAAGGGTGCATGGACTTGGAGCAGAGGAGAGGAAATTAGATATATGAGTAAGCCAACAGAGACTACTATATTAGTAATGCATCAATAAAGCATATAAAGAAGATCAATTTTAACAAGGAGTAAAAAGAGAGAGAAAAAGTAAAGCAGGTACAGGAGAAGAGAAGATGAAAAAGGGGAAAGTGAGAAAGAAAGGGTTGGCATAAAGGAAAAGAGATAGAGTAAAATAATGATTAAAAATGAAAATAAAAATACATTGTAGAACACTAATCCAATAAATAAATAAATTAATTAATTAAAAATGAAAGGTTAATAATAATAATAAATAAAGAGAAAAATTTAGTTTCTTAAGTAAAAGATAAAAAAATAAAAATATGAAGTAGTGAAGTTCATTCACTTCAGCTGAGTTTTAGTGTCCCATGGGGGCTCGTTTAAGACCCCTCTCTACTGTTCTGTCTGTTATGTCTCAGTTTCCTGTTAGGTAGTCAGCACCGTGTTGAAGTTCCCAGCAATCTACTGCTACTCTGTGTCAGATTCCACAGCCTTGGTTTCAGGCAGGCAAGATCAATCTGCCTCCTTTGTTTTTCTGCCTCCTTTCAGCCGTATTTACACAAGGGTGCATTTCTGACATGAGCTCTAGGTGGGGGTGTTGCTGTATTAGTTTCTGGGACCAAATGGCCCCTCAACCCAGTCCCTGAGGGCTCCCTAGGAGTATTCAGAATCCTTGTTTCCCTGCAGAGCTCAAGGCTGGGTGCGGCTGTGCTGCTAGGAGGGGCCTGGTCTTCAGGAGAAAAATGGCTGTTTAGGTTGGAGGAACTAGACTGTCCCAGAACTGGCTTCCTGGTCGCCTCTCCCTACTTTGCTCCCCAGCTTCCACAAAGCCACTTTCCCAAGCACTGCAGCTTCAGTGAGTGTTTGTAATTGAAAGATCCTATGCATTGGGTTTAGTGAGTAAAAGCAAGGAAATTATAAAGACAGAGCAACCGTGCCACTGTGCGTCTCTCTCCCTCCAGCACTGTGTGACCAGTGCAGAACTTCAGGCTGCCTTTCTGGGTGTAGCCTCTCATGGCTGTGGGCTTAGATCTAGAGTCCCCCCGATGCCAGCAGCCCTGTGGACCCCCTTCCATAGTCAAGCACTATATTGTCTCCAAGGGACACGGAGTTGGTGCAGTGTAGACTCCTTCTGACCCTATTCCCGGCTGCGCATGTTTCTCCCTCAAGCTCAGATCCCCAATCCCACCATTCTCCAGGCGACCTCTGACCTTTCGAGCCATGGATTGTCCCACCAGCTGTGTTTAATTTGCCAATTCCAGGTGGATGTTATTTGATTCAGCTGTTTCTTCTATCTGCTCCATGAGAAGGCGCAGGACACATCTGCCTATTTGGCTGCCATTCTGTCTCCCCCTGGACAAACTTTTTAGGAGCTCGCAGCTGGGGAGGCTGGAGTCTTGGTGTTCATGAGTTCGCAACCAAGGCAGCAGGTCCCTGGCCTCTGTGGCTGTAGGGTCCCGGGTGGTGTCCAAGGTTTCCCCAGGTGGAGGTGAGGCTGGGCTCCTAGTCACAGCCACTCTTCCCTTCAAGATGGCATGGCCTCTGCAGCAGAACCTGCCACCCCAGGAGAGATTGCAGTGGTAGTAGAGGCTGCCCGGTTAGGGGAGCCTGGTCCTCCAGCCCCCAACAGTCCTGCAGAATATAACTGTCCCTCACTCACACATGCACACACACGCCCCACATGTCCACGCACTCCCCTTTCACTCCCTCACTCACATTCTTTCCCTCACTGCCCTCCTGTCGGCTGCCATCTTGGATCCAACAGTTTTTTTCTTGCTGCATTTAAGAGACTCCCTTTGAATTCCAAGATGGCTGCAGAGTAGGTGTAAGTTACACTCACCTGCTCCCAGTTCCAAACTGGATTTATAGTTAAATTAAAATCAATCTGAATAACCAACCGAGGGCTAGTTTTTCATGGTGGTTTTGTTACTGTGGTGGGTCTGGACATGGATCTAGGACAGTGATGGCAAACCTATGGCACGCGTGTCAGAGGTGACACGAGAACTCATTTTTTTTTGGTTGATTTTTCTTTGTTAAATGGCATTTAAATATATAAAATAAATATCAAAAATATAAGTCTTTGTTTTACTATGGTTGCAAATATCAAAAAAATTCTATATGTGACACGGCACCAGAGTTAAGTTAGGGTTTTTCAAAATGCTGACACGCCGAGCTCAAAAGGTTCGCCATCACTGGTCTAGGAGGTCACCATGGATATGATGGCTCACAGGATTGACTTTTCCATTGCAGATACCTTGCTTTTCTCAGCATGTGGTCCTTTCAGGAGATACATATGTGACTTATTGACCTTGAGGGTGACATATGTTTCCATAGGATATGACTTTAACAGTCTCATCCTGGGTGGTCTAATGGCCTGACTAAAGAGTGAGGCCATTAGCAGCAGTCCGTGAGTCTAGGTAAAGGTTTATTTCCTTCATCAAGGAGCAGAATGAATTATTATCAAAAGCAACACTTGAAGTTACACCTATAGGTACTGCAGAGCAGCCATTGCCACTGGTTGTACCAGTATTATAACAAATGGCTTCGTATTCCACTGAACTTGCTTACCCATTAGTGAAACAGGCTTCCTTGTATGGTACCTAGTCTCAAAATTGCGATCCCCATCTAGCCAGTAGTTCAAGCAAAGCAGGCAATGGGGCCATCTCAGTACCTACTGGGTGGGCAGCTATCTATTCTTGCAGTTGGCTTGACCCCCAATTGGATGTACCATTCCCATTTCACAGGTTTTGGGCTTGTTGCACATTGTCAATAATTAAGATAGCGTCCCTCAGTTCCACATCATCCTTCTTTCTATACTCTGCTTTGTGAGGTTGGTCTGGGACTCTAAACACCACATTTCTCCTTTGTCAGTGCTGCCTATTAAGTTCTGCTGATAAGAGGCTCTAAAGCAGTGGTTCTCAACCTTGGCTGCACATTAGAATCACCTGGGAATCTTTTTAAAATCCTGATTTCTGGGCCAAATCCTCCGGAAATTCTGATTCTTTGTTATGGGGTGGGGCCACAACATTAGTAACAAAGAAACAGAATTTCTGGAGGATGAGGCCCAGAAATCAGGATTTTAAAAAGATTCCCAGGCGATTCTAATGTGCAGCCAAGGTTGAGAACCACTGCTCTAAAGGGAGATAGGAAGACCATGGTTCTCCACTCTGGCAGAAATGGTTCAGTAGTAGTAGCTGAATCCAATTTCCAGATCCCCCCCCCCCCCCCCACACACACACACACACTTCTTTCAGGACCAGTATCATGTCTCCTCAGAGACACCAGTATCAGCCAGTTGTTCGCACCCTCTCCTTTGCGGTCTAAATCCCAGCACTATAAAGGACTGCCTGGGAGTTACCAAGTTACCAGAACCGACTGCAAGTGCCCCTTTCCTAGAGGTCTGAAATTCTGAGGGGCCTGTATTGCTTCTGTGGCTTTTTACTGCAGCACTCCCCAATCAAATTTGGTTGACTTAGAACAGACTCTTAAATAAAGATAAATTTTAGAACTGGAGAGCATTATGCTAAGTGAAATAAGCCAGAGAAAGATACATATTACCTCACTCATTTATGCAATATAATGAACATAAACTGATGAACAAAAACAGATCCAGAGACAGAAGCATCGATCAGATGCTCAGACGTCAGAGGGAAGGTAGGGGAGGGTGGGGGTAAGGGGGAGAGATCAACCAAAGGACTTGTATGCATGCATATAAGCCTAACCAATGGACACAGACAACAGGGGGGTGAGGGCATGAGTGGGGGGGCAATGAGGGGATAAGAACACATGTGTAATACCTTAATCAATAAAGAAATTTTAAAAAAGATAAATTTTTAAAATGTCATCACTATAATGGAATGGGCTTGCCCAAATTATCACTGATATATTGCAGTTATTGTTTCTGGGGAAGTCCAAAATGCCTGAAACAGGACAGTCAAGGTGAACTTCATACTCTATCAACTAAAAATAAAATGTTTTCCCCCTTTCTACCCTTCTACCCAGAAAAACCTAGAGAACACATGTAATATAATTTTTTAAAATATATTTTTATTTATTTCAGAGATGAAGGGAGAGAGATATAGAAACATGAATGACGAGAGCTAATCGTGAATCAGCTGCCCCCTGAACGTCCCACACCGGGCATATGCCCTGACCAGGAATCATGACCTCCTGGTTCATAGGTCAATGCTCAACCACCAAGCCACGTGGGCCAGGCTCAGTCTTTTTTTTTCTTCTTCTTCTTCCTATTCTCCCTGAAACCTCCTTGGAGTGACTTAAGTTGCTTATCAGCCCACCAGCTCCTCTGCTTTGCCCATCTCTTTACCTAGCAATCCCTTTGCTCAAGACCGAGAGCCCATAGCGTGCTGCCTGAGGGAGCCTCAGAATGAAGTTTGGAGTGGTGCTCTTCTAATTTCTGCTGAGACCTGGAAAACCTTACAGGGCCCATTATATCATGTGTCACTTTAGGGTGGGACCTAAATCAACCCTAAAGTATTATCCCACCCCTTACTCCCTGGCAGAGTCAAGTAAGAGATATCCTCATGTAAGATTGCATCAACTTTTCCAGCATTCTCTGAATTAAGTTCATTTGGTCATGAGTTATCCCTGATGCCTAGGATTTTCACACAACCATTATATAATGCCAGAGTGCCTCAAAGAAGCTGTGACCTCAGTAGGCATGTTCCAGTTTTCATTCAGCACCTTGGGAAAGTCTCCTCTTTGTGGCTATGTGAATCCAATTTTCAGGAGCATCTAATTCAAGCACAGGGCAGGCACATTTGCTCTCTCCCCAAAGGTTGGACTAGCCAATTCATTCAGCAAAAGGGAATCTGGTGGTAACCCCCAAATTTTTCCCATTCAGTGTCACTTATCTCATGGGTGTAGCTCAAGCATTTCAAGCCTGTGACCATTGCTGGGAGTCAAATTCTGTTAGCATTACTGAAGCCCCTCAGGCTGTACCTCAACCACCACCCCTCAAGCCCCTGGATGCTACACTACACAATGACAGATTTCAAATCTAAAAGGTTAGGTTGCATCTACTGTTTCAGTGCACTTGGGACCAAGGGCTATTTTCTCCTCTTCTACCATAGGCTCACATGGCTGGCTGGCTTGTAAGGGAGTGTCAAGGAATCAAACTTTCTCAATCTGCCTTACATGGAGAATTTTCCAGGGCCTTTGTGGTACATGGCATGGCCATACATATACACTACAATAATCGCTTTGCTGGGATTATTATGTTCACCAGTGATTTCAGCTCAGCTAGGTTCCCCACCACCAGCCCTAGGAGGGATCTGGTGCATTCCTTGGTATGGCTTATTTGATCCCTTTTGCCATTTTCAAAAGGCCAGGTGGAACAAGTGGAGTTTGCCTATTGGGCACCATCTATAAAGTAGTGGATGAAGGCAAACAGCATACCACTATGCAAAAGGAAAAGGTTTTAATGAGGGAAAAATATTAGCAAGGTGAATCAGAAAGAAGAGGCATATGGACACCCATTCGCTCATGCAGACATGCAAAGGCTAGGGTACTGTTGGCTGCACCTTATGGCTCTAAAAAACCTGAGTCTACCCTTCCACAGAGCAACCCTGACAACAGCCTTGCATGCAGATCAAATCAGGACTTAAATACCATCTGTCAGGCAGCTGTGTGGGAACACAGACTGCTAACAGCTGTGACCTTGTGGGAAGCTGGATTTGGACTGTGGGGCAGAGGATTTGGGCCTAGTACCTCCTGCTAGCTGGTAACCAGGCAACTTGACAGAGGATTCAAGTTGTGCAGCAATTCTATCTGTCCCTCCACACAAGTGTAAATCTGTTTCTAATCCTTCAAAGGCTTCCTAAAGTCTAACCTTTAACATGGCACCATAGGCTCTCCTTGACAGTATCTCTAGCTCACCTCTCTTAATCTCTACCTCAAATCCTATGTCTGAGTCACACTGAAATCCTGGAAGCTTCCTGAATAGTATACTTTTTCATACCTAGATCAATGCCTGCAGCACTTTTTCTCCTGGTTAACTCTTCCAATCTGTCCTCCCTCATAGGTAAAATTCCACTTCACCTGAGAAGCCCTTTCCTGACAAAACCCATGACTGTTTCTCCAAAGAGCTCCCACTGCACCCTGAGCATCTTTGCACTTACTATACCATATACCAGAACTGCCCATTGACTTATAAAGCGCACTCAACACTGAGCTTTCACTGTGGTACCTTTACAAAATGGAATACTAGCAGCCATAAAAAAGAAGGAACTCTTACATTTTGCGATAGCATGGATGGACCTGGAGATTATTATGCTAAGTGAACTAAGCCAGTCAGAGAAAGACAAACACCATATGATCTCACTTATGTGTGGAATCTAATGAACAAAATAAACTGATGGAACAAAATAGAAACAGAGGCATGGACTGACAGCTGACAGAGGGAAGGGCGGTGGGGGAACTAATAGAAAGAAGGTGAAGGAATTGGCCAGAAAACGTATATACGTAACACAGAGACACAGACAACAATGTGGTGATAGCCAGGGGGAAATAGGAGTGGAGGCTAGGTGGAGGTGGGCAAAGGTAGATGAATGGGGACTGAAAGAGGCTTTACTTGGTGTGATGGGTGCACGATGCAGTGTGCAGATGTTTTATTGAGTTGTACACTTGAAACCTGTATGGTTTTGTGAACCAATGTCAACCCAATAAATTCTATTAAAAAACTGAGCTTTCATAAGGCATGAAATAGAATCTTTGTATCCCTAAAAAGCTTGTGAAGTGCCTGCTATTTAGTGAATGTTTGGTAAATATTTAATGAGAACCTGATGAAATCAGGTGGGTGGTTTGTTAATACTCTCTGTAGCTTTCTCCATATAAATCATGAATACTTTATTAACCCTTTGAGTGCCTGGGAGCGCAATCGTGCTCCTCCTGTCTTTTGCCAAAAGTGCCAGGAGCGCTATTGGCAATTTTTTTTCTACTAGTATTTTATAATACAATCAGCAAACAATATATGTCAAAGATGAAAACAAATGTAGTAAAGGTTTCCTTAAGTTTTTGAACATGTAACTTCATTTACTTGAAATTCATTATTTTTTTCCTAAACTGCTGTAAAAATCAGCAAAAATGCCTTGGCAATTTTAGCATAGTTCCTAGGATATTGGTTGGCACTCACAGGGTTAATGTGTACACACTTTGGCGTTCAGATACCTTAGCAACCATTTATTTAACCCAAAAGATCAAAACCTAGAGGTGAAATGACTCATCCAGTTATCACAAAGCTATTCCATGCCCTGGTCAAGTGTGGACTCTATCTCTGGATTCATCCATTTTACAGCAAAACTCCGTCTGTCCCTTTCTATCATGTAGTATCTATGCTGCACTTGCCCCTTCAATGATATATATTCCTTGATCACAGGTACTGTTCTTTGATGCAATTGTCTTACAAGTATTGATCGCCAGAGAAATTTAATAAAGATGTCTTAGTATTTTAAAAAAAGCTATATACTTGAAATAACACTAGCATTCTTTTTTCTTCTTAGCAAGTCATTCAAGTTCTGTATATACTGAATAATGATAATAGACTCTAATTCCCAGTATTCCGTGGAACCATCTTTTGTTGATACGTAATCTTCTTTCCAACTTTCAAACTACTCCTGTGATAAAGTGTATGGTATACCAAAACTGGTGGCAAGAATTTTAAGCAATCAATTTTGAGGGTCAGTTTTTAAACATTTAGCAGCTATACTTGCAAAGACTTTGAAAAAACCTCTCCCACTAACAATAAAACTCAGCATAAAAAATAATTTCCCCATTTCTTAAAGTTCTGCAAAATAGAAGGAAAATTTATAAATAGTCCCAAATATTTTCAACAGCCTTAGACAAACACACAGAGGAAAAGATGCTCAAGGTTTAAATGCTGGTACCTGTTAAGCCTTCTAAGCAATCAGATGAGCATCTGGTAATAGCTATTTCAGAATTATCTGGTTATCAGAGGGATCAGAGGGTTATGAGGGAAAGATCCTGTTTATGGTAATGAAACAAACTGGCTCAATAGGGATCAAATCAGTCTATTGACTCTAAAAGGGCAGTAGACTCCAAGCTACCAGGACCTTTAAGATCGTGATCAGATGAGAGAAATGCCTCTGAGTGAACCCAGTTGAGTCTCAAGGTCAGTACTGCCAGCAGGCTGTTCATGTGTATCACTGAAAAAAGACTGTGAAACCAAGAAAACTCAACCAAGTTTCTTGAGGATTGTTTCTGCCTACCACCTCTAATAGACTGTGATCAGCTCTTCTGGCTCTGGAGGAGCCCAGAACTAGGCAGAACAAGTATCAAAGAACCACCAAGTACCACAATGAAAAACTAGACAAGCAGAAAACAAAGGCTAATTTTTCTGAAAAACCAAACAAAAACATCAATGTAGAGATTGTCCTGCATCGTTGAATTATTTTGGACTAACACCACGTAGAACTTTGACACTATTGCTTCTCCACTTCTATCCTTCTTTTCCAGGCTGTGCCAGAGTTCCTTGAAGTGACCACAATAGCCAATTCAGGCTCATTCTACCTCAGTCTTGTCATTTATTTTCTTAATGGATATTGACATCAAAGTTATTTTCATTTTTAGCTACATAGACACTTTAATATTTTCCAAATGGCAGGGTATGTTTATGGTTACACAGATAAAAGTATGTGTTTAATATGGTTTAGTGGCATTCTATGTAATTAATGTGTTGAAATCTTCTAACTGGGAATATGGATAATTATATTTTCAAATATCAACATTTTTACCTTTTAAGGACACAAAAAAAGATTTGCAAGGCATATATGCTATGCATGGTAAATAACTTTCCCCCCACATATCATTAATTTTTTAAATATATTTAGAAATTTAAGACCAGGAGCAAACATTTGTCAGACTAATTTTTTGCTTTTTCATAAGTGCAACTTTTTAATAAAAATTTACATCTAGATAAACAATCTTCAGATTTTTTGAAACTTTAATAAGATTTTAAAAACATCATAACTTTTAACTGAAAAACATACACATTTAGCACACAAATATTGTAATATGAATCAACTCCAACTCTATTTGAAAACATGTGAATCAAATTACAGTTTTAGAAGTTAGTAATTCACATTTAAGCAAGTTAGCGCCCTGCTGAATTCAGCCTTTGTAAAAAAAGAGACTTAGTGCATATTGTAATGGCACAATGTGCTTCTGTACCATTTTGTTGATTTTTTTCACCTTATTAAATATGATCAAGTTATTGAAAGTTGGTAGATAACGGCTAACTTTCTATGACGTGAATTTCCAATGGTAACAGTTACATTTTATAACAGAACACTTTCTATAGATTTCTTTTTCTATCTTAAAATTTTAAAAGCAATCATCTGTAAGGATTGCATCAACATCAATTTCGCAGAGGAAGATCAAACTTTATTGAAACTGCTTGCATACAAAATATATTGCACTATAACCAAACAAATGTCAACATAAAATCCAATCTGTTGTCGCTAATATGTACAGAGAATATTGCCCAAGAGCAGTTACATTACAAGGTCATTCTACCTTGGTTAATTATCTACAGTATTTTAAACCAAACAGCTTACAGATGATGTGTGCAAGGTACCAATTTCTGTTTTCAAATACTATACATTCCAAGAATAAATAACTAGAAATCAATATTAATTTTGGCAATATTTTTAAGAGACTTTTTAATATTCTTGAAATCATGTGCAGTTTGTTGCCATTTTATGTTTATTTGTATGCAAGGAAAAGTAACTGTAAAATGAAAATTCAAAGAAACAAACTCACAAAATACATCAGAGGCAGAACTTCTGTTTGTACGGCTCTATACAGATTCAGTGGTACCCCGGCTTGGAGTTATTTTTTAAGAAAAATATAACATCTTAGAGTGAAGGTCCTTCACATAATTTGCCTCACTAAGTTTCACCCATTTTAAAAAAAAAAGACTCAAAAACAAAACCAAACCCAACACATCAAACAAGAAAAAGAAACTAAAAAAAAAACAGTTTTTGTTAACCAATCTTAGTCTGCTTTCAAATTCTGCTTAAAAGAAAAAAAAAGAAAAAGTTTTTTGTTAATTAATCTTAGTCTGCTTTCCAATTCTGCTTATGCATTAGACCTAATATTTCAAAGTTTACAAAACATTTAACCTGCTTCCAATATTTTTTAGACAAAGTACCTGTACTTCACAGGTTTATTATGCACACACAGAAATGACCCTCCTATCTCCCCAAATTAAGCCTGAAATTAAAATATGAAAATCTTCACAAAACAAGGGGAGAACAAAATAAAAAAGGCTCTAAGTTAAAACTGGTCATCAGGCCAAAGAGCAGGCATATTCTACTAACTTTCAACCAAAAAGATTTACTCCTAGCTGAAAACATTTTAGCCTCTCTCAAATGAAAAGACAGTTACTTCTTCTCCTGTGTATTCAGAAAAAAATTACACAACCCTCTCAATAACACTATTTGTCAAACTTCAGTGCAACAAAACATAAACAAAAACAATCCTATTCTTTATACTGCCTAACCTGATGTTTATGCAAGGAACAAAAGTGGAAAGCATGCATTCTTCTATAAAGTACTAATGTTTGACAGGGTTTGCAACATCTTTAATATTTAGTGTTCCAACTTATCTTCCCTGAACTCTGCATCCAAATATAATATTCCTACCTGCCAAGATATAGAAAAGGCACAGATCATACAACTTTTTTTTTTTTTTTTTTTTTTGCTAATGAAATGACAAACGTCACATCACACACATCTCAGGGTCCACTAAAATACTGAAATAGTGGACCAACACATAAATTGACACAGGACATGAAATGACATATTATTTCATTGACTTCTATACGAGACTGAAAACTGAAGTCTAATATGATTACCGTAAGTGCTATTTATTCAGAAAAACTGAAATGTACCAGTGTTAACACCTATGTAGGAAAATGATCCAAATTAACAAAGAATATCACTTTTCAGTACTTTAAAAAATAAACCAAACTAAAATCCTGTCCTGAAGTGCTAAGTATACTTAAAAGCAGTGCTTGAAAATTTCAAGATCAAGATATCATTTTTGTGCAAATCTGAGAATTGTTGCTTATGGCCAATACCAGAAAAATAAAATTCTTAAACAGAATTTGTGTTCATTTCATGCCCTGTGCCATCTTGCCTACCTTTTGTCTTTGGCCTAACAAAGTTTTCTAATATGGAATAAGAATTATGGAAATGGTAATGGAAATATAACTTCAGAATTACGCAGTTTAGGGTACTCCATTCACAAGTGGTTGCTGACCATCCACGTTGTCTGGCTTTTCCTTCTTCTGGTTACGATCTTTACCCGTGCGCAGCCGATTACCTTCACTGGAGGTATTCTGTAATGTTTTAGTGTGGACACTCCTTTCATTATTGTAGTCAACTCTGATCTAAAACAAGTTATATTTGTTATATACACACACCAAATCCTATTGTAATCTGTAATTGGCCTGACAAGAAATTTAAGCCTGAAGTGTAAACTCCACATGTCAAAAAGGGAAATGAGGGATGAGAATAGAAGTAGTGAAAGAAATCAGGTCAGGTAGGATCTTTATTTTGTTTATGATTTTAAGACACTCTTCTTCTTTAACTGGAACACACTGGTCATCCCATTGCATTCAAAGTTAGATAAAAACTCACAATCCTACTGTGTCTTCTTCTAAGCAGAATAAAACAGTGAGAAACAAATAATTAAAACGAATGATTATTACAAAATAAACATGGCTATAATATTCAGAGTTTAAAAGTGAGTTATTCTTCAAAGATTATGAAATGCAGGAGAAAAGAGGCAAATTAATATCTTTCGAATCTGACTTTACCAGGATAATAACTCAACTCTCTTATTAACTAGCCTTCAGTTTACACCTTTATATCCATCATGGGTATGATTAAGTTTGTCTATACTGAGCGCTCCCATTGTCTATGGTAGAAGAATATGAGCATTGGTTTCTAGCAGCTTGTATTTCAGTAAGGAAAGTCAGATGATAATATAACTTGAACTTTGAATAAAAGCTGTACAGGGAAATTTGGAGACACTAATTACCAGAGGAACTGTAATCCCAGGAAGAGTGTAAAGATGAATGCAATTACAAATAAAATACTGATTTATACAATATTTTAAGTGCTAACACAGGACACTTAAAACACTGATAATAGAATTCTGTACAAAGGGAAGGTAATATTGACAAATGGGCCTAAAATAATGACAAATATTGATCTGCTTCAAGTACAAATGCTACATATATCCCAAAATGGTTCAATTTAATTTCAAAGAATGTTTAAATGTTGGGTATGATTGTATGTTTTAAATGTTTTGTTGTCAAGGGTTTGGTGCTTTGATTTATTTTATTTCATTTTTGCATGCACAGAGGGACCTGGAGAGTATTATGTTAAGTGAAATGAGCCAGTAAGTGTCTGATTTACATCTATTCTCATACTTACATAGAAAGTACAGCCTTTCTTTTGATATGCTATTTTAGTTACAAATATGCATCCTTTTAACCAATGTGATCAGAAAGCCTAGTTCATCAAATATGTCCATTTAAGAAAGGAATTACAAAACTGGTACATTAAATGCCTTACATCTTTGTAAAATACATGTAAGTACATTATTTCATCCATATTTTTATCTAGGTCTAAAGTCTTTTCTATGCTGGTCCTGAAGAACCCACTAGTAGTTAACATGTACTTACAACTACTATGAATTTTAAAGAACATTTTGTCATAAAGATTCTGCTTTTAAAAAGTTCTTTCTCACTTATCTAGGGTGTTGGTCCCAAACCAATCCATAGTTGAGAAGGAATCCTAACTAGTTGGGGTAAGAATTAAGAGTCAAAGAAGTAGAAGAGAACATGTGTTCTTGGAATCAGACACCAGGGTTCAAATATCACTGCACTATATGCTAACTATGTGATCTTGGGCAAAGGACTGAATCTTTCTAAACTTCTGTTTACTATCCTTTAAAACAGAAGAACAAAAAGACTTACCTTAGGTGGCTGCTGTAAGATTAAATTAGATAAAATACACACAAAACACTTAGCAAAGGTGTCTGGACATTGTCCGAAGTAATTTTAAAATTATTTAACAATAGATACAGTACAGGTGACAACCAATTGATATGGGAGTTTCAGAATAGAGGCTGGCTGTACACAAGCAGCTAACTGATTCAGCAGGTTCTAGCTGAGTATCATCAGCCCTGCCTATTATAATTATTACTTTTGAAATACATGCCTTGTTTTCCTTACTTTCTATTTAAAGAGGATACTCTATTCCTGCTTCTCAGGGGAAGAGGGACCCACAAGGTTGACTCAGGTCTCACTCTCAGTAGATTCCAGGGTGTGTTTTTTTTCTTGGGGAAATCAGAGGGACCACCAATGTGGTATTGAAGTCATATGACAATTAAAGTCTTCACAAATACGTTAACTACATATTCTCTAGAGAAATCTTTGTATGTTTGCATGAAAACAAAGATTATCACAGTTGTAATGGTAAAAGGAAATTATTTCACAGATATCAAATTTATAATCTTTGAATATGTTCAAAAATAAACTCATTAAATTTCAAACTACCGTAATGCAAATAATTTAGATGAAAAAGGCATATGGGTTTACCTGGAGGGATCCATCTGCAGTTCTCCCTTTAGCCTCTCTCGGATTACGAGGACGATTATCTGTTCGGGAGTGATCGTCGTTTCCTATAGGGGCGTTTTAAAAAGGTTCAACAATTATTGATTCTAACATGCTTATTGGAAGCTCTTTATTCCCATATCCTCTATTTACTTAGACCAGTGGTCGGCAAACTGCGGCTCGCAAGCCACATGCGGCTCTTTGGCCCCTTCAGTGTGGCTCTTCTACAAAATACCACGTGCGGGCACACATGTACAGTGCGATTGAAACTTCGTGGCCCATGTGCAGAGTCGGTATTTTGTGGAAGAGCCATACTCAAGGGGCCAAAGAGCTGCATGTGGCTCGTGAGCCGCAGTTTACTGAGCTGCAGTTTGCCGACCAGACTTACACCAACCAAAAAATCCAAAATATAATCAACCTAGTGATTACAGTTACATAGAAACAAAATATTTTGAAGGCATTACAACTGTGCAACTGTCACAGGTCAATCTGAGCTAATTTCAGATGCTATGTTTAGACTCTCCGAAGAAGCTGAACTAGTTATCAGTGCTGATTTACATATTCTACATGAACCATAAGAAAGGCTAATATTCTGTCAATTACTGTATGAAAGGCTGAGGCTTTACTATGATGAGCAGTACAAAACAGGAGAAATGGGGTCTTGGTAATACAGTGTTAAATCACCAAGATTTTTCACTGAACTTCAGGCAGTTGTTACAATTCACCTTATTTCTTACTAGAGGCCTGGTGCATGAAATTCATGCACTTGGGGGACAGGGGGGTCCCTCAGCCCAGCCTGCACCCTCTCTCAGTCCAGGAGCCCTTGGGGGATGTCCGACTGCCGGATAAGGACCTAAGCCAGCAGTTGGACATCATTAGCGCTGCCACTGAGGTGGGAGAGGCTCTTGCCACCCCAGCTGCACTTGCCAGCTGTGAGCCCAGCTTCTGGCTGAGCAGTGCTCCCCCTGTGGGAGCACACTGACCACCAGTGGGCAGCTCCTGTGTTGAGCATCTGCCCCCTGGTGGTCAGTGCACAACATAGCGACTGGTCATTCCACTGTTCGGTAGATTTGCATACTAGTATTAGCCTTTTATTATATAGGATGGGGGGTGAGGGTGGGCTAGAAGAGGTCAATGGAGGGGAGGAGAAGGAGGTATATGTGATACTTTCAACAACAGGGATTTTTTAAAAAAGAAAACCTCTACCTTTGAAGCCGCCTCCGCGTCCTCTTCCTCCCTGTCCTCTTCCTCCACCGCCACGTCGTCGTCCCTCTCCTCTGCGCAGAAAGTTCTCCCTCTCTTCCTCTGTTGGAGCTAATGACCAATCACTGAGTTCGTCTCTGTGGTCAGATTCTGTTTCAGAAGCATTTGATGCTTCAGAATTAGTTCCTATCGAGAGTTAAAAGTTATATACCATTGTCCGACTTAAAAAAAAAAAAAGTTAGGTTATCAGAAGCTTCCAGAAACCTTTCAGGGGTAATCTAATACTCTTCCTCCCAATTTATATGTCTACCAAAAGGTATTATCACCTTCTACTTTGGGAAACAAATTATCTTGAATTCAAAATGAAGGGTTTTACAATTTTTTAGGTAATCTTGGAAAACATTTTTGGTTCTCATTTTAAAGAAAAAGGCATTTTATTAGCCATCTAAGTTCAAATCTGAGTATGCCACATCATTAAACAGCTGTACTCCTTTAACCATCTGTGCTCTCTGGAGGAAAAGTTGTATACAATGTTTAAAAGTAATACCTTGAGAAACAAAACCTCTCATAGAGTTCATTTTAATAAGGTTTGGCTAAGGAACATAGGGGAATGCAGCACACATTTTGGTCACCTCTGAGAGACTGGCAAAGGCGGCCACCATGGCAACTGTCTCAGGGAAGGATCTCTTGTAGGAACAGGGATTGGACCAGATGAATGGGGATATGCTTTCCTGATACTTGGTCCACAACCTTCCCTCCCATTCCCACTAGAATAATTTATTATTAATGAAAGTTTTATTATAATACAGTCATTATGCCTGAGAAGGTGGATTAATGACCTAAGGGATGGGAGTGGAAGAAAAGAGCTCCAAAGTGCGGTGGGACTTCAACATCAAAAAGAACAGACTTTTGAAAGAGGGTTACGGGTTAGGTTCAAAGTTGGCCATAGGAGTAGGTATATCTCTCCCCAACTCCAGAATGTCAACTCTACTACCTCTCTCTCTTCCTTTGTTGGAGCTAATGACCAATTATAGCTTCACCATTATAGCTTCATTCCTGTGGATCTTGAAGGCTTTCCATCTTAAAGAGTTCCTTTTTGAAACGCAAATATTTGTGAGATGGATTATACCTTATACCATCATCAGCAAGTTACATAGTAGTTACACCGTTGATCAAGAAAGACAGTAGGCACTGGCAGGTGGGGACAGCATTCAGGAAAGGTACTGGGAGAGAAGAAAGAAGCACTGACAGAAGAGCTGGGAAGGCAAAGAGAAACTTTGCCGACTTCTTGACTGTGCCTAGGGCTGACTTTGGCCATGCCATACAAAATCACCTTATGAGCCACAGGATGTAGACCCCTGATTTACACAGTCCATCCAGCAAGTATGACCAGCACATGCCTGACAAAAAATGAGCCACAGTACACAAATGTAAAAAAGTTTTGGCTATACAGTAATAAAATTAGGAAAGGCCTTAAGAAAATCATCAACACACAAGGGCTTAAGCAGATTTATCCCCAGTCAGAACGTGGACAGAACTCACACCTGCCCTGTGAACTCTATGTGTCATTATCAGGTTTTTACTCTATGTCTCTTGCAACACAATTTGACCCATTGTGAATCAGAAACCATGTAGTGAGAAATAGTTATAATGGGGTTCTAATGAATATTAGAGGTTAGCAGCTATTAAGTGTAGGAACAGATAAAGTTACTGAGTAAAATGCTTAGTTTGTACCTGAAGTATATCCAGGACCGCGTCTGCCGTGCCCCCTATTTCTGTAAGGTCTACTACCTCGACCCATTCCTTGACCATCATCAGTCACATAGCCTTTTTCCTTATCTGTACGATTTGGTGGTGGTCTAGAACTAGCTCCAATCTGTCGCAACTGCTCATCAATTTGTAATCTCTCCAAACGCAACTGGTCTACTTCCTATTTAAAATATACAAGATAACAGTAAAAATAATTTGACATTTTACTTAATAATACCTTTCTCCTTTTCATAAGATAAAAAAATATACTGGAAATATTTCAATTTCAGTTCTTAATTTATAGTAAACACTGTTACACAGAATTATCAGGAAATTGAATGATCTCCTTAAAAAACAAAATTAAATAACAGATTACTGATGCCCAGAATTAGAGATATAACAAAAATACTCAGCATTAATAGAATTTAAAGTTGCTTGATTTGGCACTGTTACTCAACGGAATCTGCTAAGGTACAGATATGCTAATTTTGGGACTTCTTAATGACAGGATATTGAATAAAACAACTCTAAAATGTATGAATACAGAAAAAGACATTTAAGGTTTAACCAGCCAACCCTAAAAATCACACATTGTAAATACTCTGAATTGAAATAGATTTGCCAGTTAATCTTAATTTACAAAGCATTGAGTTTGGGCCATCTTGTTTGCAAAGAACATATACTACAGTAGGTCTTTGGATGTGATTATACAATTAAGGAACAATTATTTTCAATGAACTGAAAATTCTCATATTCCTTATACAGGGCAGGAAACTATTTAATAGCTGGCCAAAAGAGTTAGGTCTTACATCATGCCTTGCAAACCTCTTAAACACTACAACTCTGCTAGACCAAGTATGATGAACAATATAAATTTAGTTGATCAAAATATACACCTAGGTTCCACAGACAGATCCTTACATACAGTGCTTCCAATATGTTGGGTTCTGTCAAATCCATATACAGTCTCAATTATAAGCCTCATCCTTCCAATCTACCCATAAACATCTCATTTATGGGCTATAGGGAGCTAGATTCATAAATATAGTAGTACTGAGTGTCTCAGTCAAGCAGAGGCCACCAGAGAAACTGTCTACATGAATAGTCACTGGAGAAGCCCCTGAAAAGCTAAGCTCCTAAAATCTTGGTTGTGGCAGTTTTCTGGAAAAGAAAGGGCAGGTAAGGATTTGGGTGAGTTTGATCTGAGCTCTGAACTAGAATTTGTTTTACAACGGACTTGAACAAAGAAGAGACTGCAGCTGAGTGAGTGGCTTACTCCAAAAGTATAGTTATAGCTAATGGAATGGGTATATCTTGCAAAACAGAATGGTAGTCCATGTTATCTCACTGGGGCAAAGCAGTCACCTTTTGGTGAAAGATGCCAGGCCCAATCAAGTGAAGATCTGGTGATGGAAAGAATGGCAACAGGACAGCTGCTGATAACCAAAAAAGATATTCAATTGTGAAGAATAAATCAAAAGATCTAAGAAAGAAGATTAGTCAAAAGAACAAGGGATCAATACAATGCAACACTAACTCTCCAGGTCTTTATAATGTAAGCTAAGAATATGAAGAAAAACACATACAACAGATTACACATAAACATGTTTTAAAACAAAAATAAATAAGCAAATCAATGGGAAATCCTACCCATGCAAGCCTTGCTGGATAAAACTTTCCCACTTTCAATTAACTAATCACCATAAAAATGAATGAAATGTCTAACTACTGAACCTTTTTTCCCCTTATTTGCATAGAAGTAGAAATTGTTTAATTTTATTTCTCTAAGAAACAGGCAACAAATTCTTAAGATAGCATTATAAATGAAATAGAAACTTGGATTACTTTTAAAATATTACTTAGTACCAGTTACATTATATTTTGAAACACATGGATCGAAGGAATTATTAAGTGACATGGATAAGACTCCATCTTATTGATTTATAGAACTTTTTGGCCAGAAATTTTAAAAAGCATCTAGGGAAGCAACTTGCCTAAAGTCACACAGCTAGTCCATGACAAAAGATAATCTAGAAGCAAATCACTGGATTGCCAATCTAGTGCCCTTTCTATTTATACCTTGTAGCAACCTCGTTCCTATTTTCCAGTTTGCAATCTAGAGGGGGGATAAATGCTACAAAAATTGTTTGTTTCGTATAACAGAGTATAGAGAAAAATATGAAGGGTACACATTTAAAAAGATTTTGTGAAACACTGGGATTTCCTTAATAAATGACATAAAAGAGACAACAAAAGCAAGTGGAAAACTCACAAAGGCTAGAAAGGATCTACCTAATGAAAAAGCTGTGTAAAGGATTAACCTAAATTAAGTGTAAGGTTTAAAAGAGGAATAATGGGAAACGGGGGAATTTACCGAGAACTGGGATATTGGTTCTTACATTTATGATGATGATGAAAATTGACTTGTGTTTTCAAAACGAATATAATAAGCTAAACAAAGTATTTTATCTATTACTTTTTACAGGTCATTCATTATATGTTCAGAATGAATCTTAACTACTGAAAGGTTTACTATGGAGTTTTTATATTTTAGTGCAAAAAGAATTTAAAATTAAAGTTCTTGCTGTTCTCACCTTTAAATAGTTCAGGTGATAATCCAAAAGAACAGTGGCATTAGCGATGCTGTCCTTTGTTCCCACAAAAACAAATGGTACCATACCCTGGAAAAGAAATGGTGACAATGATCCCATAAAATTAATAATGGATTAATCTGAAAAATGCAAATAATGACTAAATCCCTAGGACAAGGTCTGACAAACAGTAGGTACACAAATAATCAGTAATACATGAAAACAACAATAGCTGGCATATTTTACACATCTGTGAATAAGGACAGATCAATACAGCAACCCCTTAAATGCATCAGGTTATTATGTTTTAAACACTACAATTAAAAATGTTGGCAAAGTCACAAATTATGTAATTCAAAATTATACAGGCTTTAACTAACATGAGATGCATAAACAAAATACTTTAATTCATCTAAAATTTTTATCGAACTCAAATTCTTTTAAAATCATTAAAATTTAGATATTATGGTACAAAATTAAAAATTAAATCAATTAGCTAACCAAATCAACAGAGAACAAAAAAACACACAAACAGAATTAGGATACATTAAAATGCACTGAGTAATTATTCTGTGAGGGGGGAAAAAAACCTGGCATTTCCATGAGCATAAAATTTAACATTACAATACATTTCAACAATTTGCTCTGAAAATTATAAAAAAAGCTGAATCATAAGTTAAGTTTCATCTTCTTTCTATGGTACTACTTTAATATAAGGATAGATTTTTAAAAGTTGTATACTAAAAATTTATACTTCCAGCCCATCAGTACAAATGAGAAAAAACACTATTTCTTGTCACAAGTTATAGGGAAGCCTAGGCCAGTTGTGCAAACTAACAGCTGGCAATTATGATGTTCAAAGTTGAGAACAGTTCTACATTTTGCTGAAGAAATACACATGGTTACTAATATTCACAAGTAACTAAAAAAGCATACAATGGCTCTGATGTGAATATTATAATTTCTAGGCGAAGTTTCTAGGTATTAGAAGCCAAGAAGCTGTCTCTTTAGCAAGTATCACTCTTTTAAAAAGAGCATTCATTTGATAGGTGTGGCTACTCCTGGGCTGCTTTTGCTTGCTTGCATTCAGTACACAGCATCTTAAACGGATGTGGGGCTGGAACAGGTTTTTTTCTTTTTCCTTCCACATGAACATAGCTATTAATGGGGAACAAAACTGAACAATTAGGAAATATAGCTTGCAGACTGACCTTTATCTGGTAGAAAAGGAACTGTTTCCTAGTAGCAATGACCATCTGAATAATCAGGTGCAATTGAAAACCCATGGACTTCATAATGGATTTTTTTTTGCATCAAATAATAAATGAACTATGGAAATTATCAAGCCCATGGATCAGATCTCCTTCTCAAAAACATCTCGACTATTGAGTTTTTCCCCCAATTGACTGTTAGAAAGCAGTAAAGTGTACTATTTTCTAAAATGTCATATGATGAAATGCTATATGATCCTTTGGATCATATGCTACCAAAATAAGCTTTGAAACCCTATGTCACTGATTTAGTTTGATCAATGTTGGGACAAATAATTTTAAAACATTTTCTTTTTCAACATATCCAAACTGTTAGTGTATCCAAGTGCCACTCTAATTTAAGCATTATCGCTAGTGGACCAGAATAGTAAATTAAAATGAAAAAATTGTGAGAGTAGAATGGTGGCCTTCTATACTTAACACCAAGAAAATTGATTCCCTATTCTAGGGTGAGAACTGAGCTGCCCAGCAGAGAGGAATATCTAAGGCACTTGAGGTTATATTTCTCTTTATAAAATGGCATTTTTGCTTTGAATCTCGTGAGTCACAACATTTTCCCCATAAACAGTTCTCACGAGCTATGTAGAAGTCCCTGCACTCAAGGAAGGAACTCACAATGTGGATGAGGAGGTAGATAAATAAATGTGTACGTTCTGAGTGCTACGATAGGGGACCTGTGACAAGTACACACAGAAAGCTGCATAAGGAGTAAGGTCAAAGCATGGTGGCAGGAAGAAGAGTGTTCTAGGCGGAGAAAACATATGCATCTGACTGTTCAGTATGACTGTTCAGAGACCTCTAAATACTTCAGTATGGCTTTAAGTCTCTCTAGAATGCAAGGGGGAGGAGTTGTAACAAATGATATTGGACAGGTTACTATGAAAGAAAGGCCTTATAAGCAACAGGAAGAAATCTGAGCTTTCTCCCCAGGGCAATAAATTCATGTACCCATAAACACTCCTCCACCAGCCTCCAACCCTGAAGGTCATTTGTAGTCTCTCTTAACAAGGGTGATAAACATTAAAATATAAAATTAAAATGTATTTTTCAAGGAATGTTTTCCTACCTGCCAAGCCTTGAGTTCAGGTTTCTGGGATTCCCCTGCTACAATTGATGAAATCACTAACACCTAAAGCAGTATAAGGAATGCAAGTGATGTCATTAACTATAACAAATGATACGCAGAAGCCTGAACGCAGGACTTTCACTGTAGGACTTTTAAACTCATTTCTAAACAGTTAGGTTAGTTCAAATATTGAAAATCAGTTTCTAAAATATGGTTTTAAGTAGTAACTAATGCATGTAAACAGATGGTACATTTTGACCTAATACAACCTGCAAAATTTCAAGAGATACAACATGGAAAAATTAAAGTCCACCCTCAAAAGAAAAATGTGACCATTAAATGCAACCCCATATTTTATGTTTACAACATAAGATTTGTCACTGTAAATAAAATGAAAAGTAGGTATCACTTTGGTTTGTAATATCTCATAACCTAAAAATCAGATTTGAAAAAAATACATGAGTATCTTGTAAGTCTAACCAGAGAAAATGCCCAAAATGCCCATTTGTAACATCTGCGTGGAAGAAATTACTTTCAGTGTAATTCAATATGATAAATATTTCTTACCCTCTGTACTTTTGTACTGTTAGGTTGAGAAAAATGAGTGCTGCTTTCCTTTATATCTATATGTTTTTTTTCTTCCGAGGGAATAGGTCCAACCCTTGAGTTACTAGTGGAAGGCAGGGAATTTGGTGGCATAATTTCCTTGGTAAAACACAAAAGAGAAAAAATAACTAATTTTAAGTCTTTATTTAGCTCCATTATTGTATCAATGGTCATATTTTAAGAAGATAAATTATTATAAACAGTTTTAGTAAACAAAACAGAATGCAAAAATCATGCAATAAAAACCCCAAAAGATTTAATTTCAGCCAAAAGAACCTTTCACAAAAGGAAGACTAGATAATATATGAAAATTATGGCAATTTAGATTTTATTTTAAACACAGTACCATTGTACAGAAGAGCATGCCCTCACCGCCCCAACCCCCACACAAATATTTATACATACACACAAAATAATAAAGGCAAAACATAAAAGCCAGAAAACCTAAGCAGTGTCCCAATTTTGTTTATCAGTAAAGTTAAATGATATTTGAAAAGTGCTTTGTACTTTTTTTACAATTACAACAACCCATTTTAAAGATTGAGAAATAAGAGTTAAAGGGATTAAAGTGACCAATCCAAAGTCACGGCATTAGAGAATTAACAGAGGCCGTATCTACAACTATACCACTAACTGGCATGTCTGATAATCAAGAATTTGTACATCTACATTATGTGCGTATCACAGGACTCTAAATTAATCTCAAATAAAAAAATAAAAATCTTTTACTTTTCTTATACAAACCAGAAACATAATGCATTAGAACATACCTCTTCTTGTGGAACATTTTTCTCATTTTCGGCCTCAATTCTCACCCTCACAACTCCTGACTTGTCCACAATCTCCTGAATCAGTTTTCCATTTTTTCCTATTACTTTGCCTAAATTAAGAAATGAATAATTCATGTTTGGCTTTAAGAACACATACCTTACACCCCACTGTAAACAATTGCATTATCTATCTATCTATATAAACAGAATATGCTAATTAGCCAAGCTTCACTACTGCTCAGGAGGAGGCTGCATCACGACCGCTCAGGAAGAGCTGCGCACACAGATGGACAGGAAGGGCAGCTGGGGCTGGGGGCGGGAGGGAGCAGAGACACAACACACAGGAGCACGCCTGCCCCCACCCCAGTGGACACAACATGACGGCCAGGGGCTACGTGGGTCAGGCGCGGGTAGCGGTCCCGCGGGGTGCCTCCTTGCACGGCGGGAGGCAGGGCACCTCCTTGCGTGATTTCAATCGCGCGCTAGGCCTCTAGTCAAACATGGTAATTGACCATACCTTCGCTACGCCTCCCACTGGCTAATCAGCGCAATATGCAAATTAACCGCCAACAAAGATGGTGGTTAATTTGCATATACCAGCTGGGAGCAAAGACTGAAGCCAACGTGGAAGCAAAGCGCTACAGAAGGGAGCAAAGTAGAGGCGGTGTGGACAGGAACGGAGCCAAGGCTGCGGAGGTGGGAGGCGGGAGGGGAAACCCAGCCAGAGCAGCTAGGAGCAGGAGGGGAAACCCAGCCGCAGCGGCTGGGAGCAGGAGAAAAAAAAGAAAAAAACCTGGCCACAGTGGCTGGGAGCGGGAGGGCAAACTCAGCCTGAGTGGCTGGGAGCGGGAGGGGAAACCCAGCCGCAGTGGCTGGGACAGGAGGGGAAAAAAAAACACCTGGCCGCAGCGGCTGGGAGCGGGAGAAAAAAAACTGCCGCAGCGGCTGGGAGCGGGAGGTGAAACACAGCTGCAGTGGCTGGGAGCGGGAGCGAAACCCGTCTCAGTGGGTTTAGCTCCCTTCTCTGCTTTTCTCCAGCCGCAGGAAGCCCTATTCTTGCAGGAATCTTCCTGCAATGGGCCTCTAGTATATATATAAAAGGCTAATATGCAAAGGGTCCCCTTGGGAGTTTGACCAGGAGACCGGGAGTTCGCTCACTCGCTATGATGTGCGCTGACCACCAGGGGCGGCGCAGAATGAAGGAAGGCCCCAACTGGCAGCCGGCAGCAAGGGAAGGAAGGCCCCGGCTGGCAGCCAGAAGGCTCCAATCAGTCCTGATAGCCGGCCAGGACTAGGGACCCTACCTGTGCACGAATTTCATGCACTGGACCTCTAGTCTATAATAAGAAAAGCATAATATGCAAATCGACCAAACAATGGAACAGCAGAACAACCGTCTGGACGATCTTCTGGACAACCACACTATGACACAGACTGGTGCCAGGTCAGCCAAGGCAGGTGTGATGTGACTGGTCGGGAGGACACTGCCATCGCCCCATGATCACCCCGTTGAGGGAGGCCCAGGCTACCCTTTGCAGGGCAGTCGATGTGGGGGCTCCATGATTGGGCGCCCCGCAGAGGGGCCCAGGCGGGGTGATCAACTGGGGGAGGGGGCTCCACGATTGCCCCCAAAAGGGAGACCCAGACCACCCTCTGCGTAGCGATTGATTGTGGAGCCCTCGCCGGGTGGGTGGGGCCTCTCTCTGCAGGACAATCAATCTGGGGGCCCCGTGATCAATCATCCCACAGAGGGAGGTCCAGGCCAGCCAAGCGATCACACCCGCCTGTTGCCTGCAGAGGGAGGTGACCAGTGGCGGGCAAGCACCACACAGATGGCAAGCAGTGGTAGTGGCGGGGGCAGGGCCAGCTGCTAGCAGCCCAGGGGAAGGAAAGTCCCGATAGGCCCTGATTGCTGGCCAGGCCTGGGGATCCTACCCAAGGGGTCCCGGATTGCGAGAGGGCACAGGCCGGAATGAGGGACACCCCCCTTCCCCGGCATGAATTTCATGCACCGGGCTTCTAGTTTTAAATAAAACTGAAAGACCAAAACAGAGACTCTTCAAATGAATAGATAGAGTTAAACTTGGCTTTCCATTTTACTAGGCTATTATTCTTTAAACTCCATGGCTAGGTATTAGAATTGATTAATACTCATAAACTGATTGGAGAATTTTGAATTTTTAAAGCATTTCAAAGATAGGTTCTTATTTTGCACAAAAGTGTACACTTTAAACTTGCTAGTACAGTGGTGTATATCAATCTTTCTTCAACGTTCTATTAAAAGTTAAGGAAAAGGATATATAATCCTACATAATAAAAGGGTAATATGCAAATTGACCGAACAGCGGGATGACCAGTTGCTGTGCCATGCACTGACCACCAGGAGGCAGATGCTCAATGCAAGAGCTGTCCCTTAGTGGTCAGTACACTCCCACAGGGGGAGCACTGCTCAGCCAGAAGCTGGGCTCATGGCTGACGAGTGCAGCGGCAGTTGGCAGGAGCCTCTCTCCTGCCTCCACTGCTGGCGGGCAGTAAGGAGTGAGGGGGCCCGGCCTGCAAGAGCCCCAGACTGTGACAGGGCATATGCCAGGCTGAGGAAACTCCCCTCCCCAAGTGCACGCATCTCATGCACTGGGCCTCTAGTAAAAATATCTTTGCACCCAGCTGGCATGGCTCAGTAGTTGAGCACTGACCTATGAACTAGGAAGTCAGTGTGATTCTTGGTCCAGGCTCGATCCCCAGTAGGGATCATACAGGAGGCAGTTGATCAATGAATCTCTCTCATCATTGGTGTTTTTCTCTCTCTCACTCCCACTCCTTCCCTCTCTGAAATCAATAAAAAATATATTTTAAAGAAATGTATTAACAAATAAAAATATATGCATGTTTATTTGACAATTTCAATTCTATCTGTACCTGATTTAAATTTGCTTCTTTGCCCATGGCAAATACAGTCATACACCACTTAACAATATGTTCTGAGAAATGCTTAGCTGAGGAATTTTGTCATTGTGCAAAAACTAAAGTACAATTACACAAAACTAGATGGTATAGCCTACTGTGAATCTAGGCTATGTTATAGCCAACCCTTAGGCTATGAGTCTCTACAGCATCTATACTAATAAAAGAGAAACATGCAAATTAACCATCACTCCACCACTCCTCTACACCCAAAAGCCAATCAGGAGCAAGTAAGCAAATTAACCCAACTAAGATGGCGGCGGCCACAGAGCTGGAGTGAGGAGGCTTGGGATTCCCCCGGCGATGGAGGAAGCCGAGCTTCCCACCTGCCGTGGCCGGCTGTGGGCTCCACTCAAGGCTACAAAGTTTCAATTATAAAAGATAAATAAATCCCAGATACCTGCGTCCAGCCCATCCTGGCCTCCGCTCAAGGAGGTGCTTAAAAAAAAAGAAAAGGAGAGGTGGGGAGCTTGGGTTGCCGGGGGGCATCGCCAGCCTGAAAGCAGCCCTCAACCCCTCACTCAGGCTGGCCAGGCACCCCAGCGGCCCCCCGCAACCCTGATCCGGAACACCCTTCAGGGCAAACCAGCCAGCCACCACCTGTGCACCAGGCCTCTATCTATACTAATAAAAGGGTAATATGCTAATCAGACTAGGAAACCTTCCAGATGTTCTTCTGGACAAAGCTATGGTGGCTGGGCTGAAGTAGAGGCGGTTAGAGGGCAAGAGGGGAGGGCAGTTGTGGGTGATCAGGCTGATGAGGGGCGGGGCCGTTGGGGGTAAGCAGACCAGCAGGGGGGCCAGTTGGGGGCGAGCAGGCCATCAGTGGGGGTCAGTTGGAGGTGATCAGGACAGCGGTGGGGGGATTTGGAGTGAGCAGGCCAGCAGGGGGGGCAGTTGGGGGCAAGCAGGCCAGCAGCGGGGGCATTTGGGGGCGAGCAGGCCAGTGGTGGGGAGCAGTTGGGGGCGAGCAGGCCGGCAGGCAGAGTTGTTAGGGGCAATCAGGCAGGCAGGTGAGTGGTTAGAAGCCAGCAGTCCCGGATTACGAGAGGGATGTCTGACTGCCGGTTTAGGCCCAATCCCTGTAAACCGGCAGTAGGACATCCTTCGAAGGGTCCCAAATTGGAGAGGGTGCAGGGTGGGCTGAGGGACACCCCCTCTCCCTGTGCACAAATTCCGTACACCGGGCCACTAGTGTTATTATATAAAACAAAAATAAATTAAATAAAGCATAAGAGAAAATGATGCAATTGAGACACAATGAACAGGAGATGTATGAGGCTGCTACTGGCATAACACGGTATACTTTTACAGCAAATTTTTTTCTAGTAAGTAGAGAGCACTCTAAAATAATAATAAGAACATAACATAGAAAATACACCAGTAACAGTCATTTATCATCAAGTATATACACTGTAGATCATTGTATGTGCTAAACTTTTATATGACTGCCAGCACAGTAGGTGTGGTTACACTAGCATCACCCAAACATGTGAGTAATGCATTGCACTATGATGTCACAATACCTACAGTGTCACTAGGCGACAAAAATTTTTCAGTTCCATTATGATCTCATGAGACCACTGAAGTATATGTGGAGTGCTGTTGACCAAAATGTCATATGTAGCATATGAATGTGTTTTTAGAATTTTATATGACAGATTTATAAATGATCCTTTAAATTTTAAAGCAGCTTAAGCAGCTACAGATACATCTAAAAGAAGTGCACATTCTTTAGGCCAATGTGTTAACAGAATATTCTTCTGTGCCTTACTCACAAATTATATCAGTATATTAAAAGTTGAAGGGATACGTCACAGAGTAAAAGATTAAGAAATCACACTTTAATAACTCAGAACTACTATGAAAAAGCTCAACACCAGTTTAAGATTATTATTCAATACATCTGTTAAAACTCCATAGACTTCAAGCACTTTATTTTTTCACTCATTTTATAAAATTCAGTCATATCATTAACTGAGAAGTGACTGCTTTCATAGACATCATCATAAATTACATACGTAAGAAATACTGATTCAAGTAATCTACATGTAAATTACATCTAACTCCAAGGGCTCTCACAAAGTACCTAAAGCACCCTTGCACTGACCACCTTCATCATGTGCTTGCCCCACCATCTCATCTAAGGAAGGGATGGGGTAAAACTGAAGACAAAATGTGTTTTGAGCACATGCCCAGGTTGTGGGCTCCATCCCCAGTGACAGCATGCAGGAGGCAGCTGATCAATGATTCCCTCACCATTGATGCTTCTCTCTCTCTCCCTCTCCCTTCCTCTCTGAAATAATAAAAATATATTTTAAAAAATATATGAAAGCAACTTAGGTGCCTATGGATAGACGAATGGATAAATATGTGCTAAATACACAAACACACACAAACACACACACTCACAATGGAATCAGTCATTAAAAAGAATGATACCTTGCTATTTGTAACAGAACCTATGGACCCAGAGGGTATTATGTAAATGAAAGAAGTTAAAGACATATACCATGATTTCACTTATATGTGGAAACTGAAGTAAGCAAAACAAACAAAACAAAACATATACAGACCCATAGGTACAGAGAACAAGCTAATGCCAAGTGAGAGGAGGAAATGGGTAGAATCTATAATAAAAGCATAATATGCAAATTGACCAAACGGTCAAACAGCAGAACGACTGTCTGGAGGACCTTTCAGATAAAGCTGGGGCTGCGAGGGCCGCGGCAGCCAGGGCTTCAAGGGCTGAGCCCTTTGGACGAATTTTGTGCATCGGGCCTCTAGTAAAAATATAATTACCATTGATGTTGCAGAAAGCCCAAGACCTACAGAGATATTTATAGCTTTGAAACTTACTAGATTTAAGCCTACATTCAGATTTTCAACTCTGAGATAATTAAGAATGCTATTGTTTTATAGCCCCATTAGAGGGATCAAATATGAATCTATTCCAAATTATAAAGCACCCAAAATGTCATTCATTTTGAAAAAACATACTTAATTTTAATAAATGTAAAATATAGTGAAGAGGCTGTGCAAAATGTATCTTTCTCAGCACTAATTGGTTTGAACTAACAAAGCAGTATCTTTTGTACACCTTCTGAAATGTAATCTTGGAGTATCACATTTACCTAATATTTTCTGTGCATTACAGCAACAGATCATATTTCAAATATTATATTTCAATTAAATGAATTAAAATGAAATTCTATTGGTGTAAATGATTTACCAAACTTTTGTTTTTGTGGAGTATGTCAACAGGATATTTTTCCCATTGGTTTTTAGAGAGAGTAAAAGGGAGGGAGGGGGCAGAGAAAGAAAGGGAGGGAGAGAGGGAAAGGAATAGGGAGAGACGCATCAATGTAAGAGAGACACATCTATTGGTTGCCTCCCACACATGCCCCAACGAGGACAAGAATTGTCAAACCTATAATCCAAGTATGTAGCCTTGACCGGGAATCCAACACATGACCTTTCCTTGCGAGGGCCGGTGTTTTAATCACTTAGCATATGGCCAGGGCTCAACAGCAATTTCTGACTCACCCACTAAGTTCCTTGGAACTTGTATGACATCTTCAGCAAATTCAAGAAAGCTTCTAGCCTTTTTAACTGCATCCTGATCCTAATAAAAGGGGGAAAAGATTTAAGCCAAAAGATGAACCATTTGAAATACTGGATTTTATTTTAGAAAAAAAAAACTAGTCAAATATTTACCTCTCCATAAATATGAAATGTGCAGGTATCTTCATCTAGATCGATAGCAGTGACCCCAGGTACTTTTCTAGCTTGCTGAATATTAGCACCATGAGTACCAATAGCTAGACCCATCAGATCTTCTCGTACAATAAACTGTTCATGAAATCTTGAGGCAAGCTGCCTTGAACTCTGGTGGGAAATGTATATCTGATTAATATTATGCTTTTCACTATTGAGACAACTGTATTTAGGTCAGCCATGTAAATTATCTTGAACCTGTATACCAGGGGCCTATAAATTCATTTATGTTGGAAATTAACAGGTTTTAGAAAATAACACCCACCCATAGCTTAAGTTCTTTTTAGGTTACTGAAGGTCTTTATGCTATTTGAGATATTTTTGTTAACAGGAAAGGGCTTGTTGACAATTTTCCAAGGTAACTTTTGAAAACCTATTTGCAAGGCTGCCTTAGTTAGCCAATGACATCAACAATGTAGTGATGAAAACAATGTAGGATTAAGAATCAGATCAAATGTTCCCTAAATAAAAACCAGCTCACTGGGTCTGTTAGACTCAATGTTTTTCAAGTAAAAAAAAAAAAAATTAAATAGCACTTCCACAGAAAATTGTATTAGTTTCACTTTTATTAGTGGACATTGGTTTATATATTCTAGAAACAGTGCCATTTATATAACTTATCACTAGATACTAGGGTCTAGACAGCCCTTTGATGAAGTGATGGAAGCATTAAAATGATATCTCATCTCACCCCCCAACCTGAAAAAAGGGATTTATAAAAACTGTTGATACAGTAATTAAATTACACTGAAAAATTATAGAATGTCAGTGATTTACAACTTATCTTACATATGCACCTGCAACCTAAAATGAGATCAGAGTCTCTAAGACCTAATGATCTGGATCCACACATACTATGAATTCTTTCAAATACTCAGTGATGACTGAACTAAGTTAAAATGACACCCAAAACTTGTGGATAAGCACTCTCTTTAAACATTATTATCACAATTTAATATTTAGTTCTAGCATGCCATTAATGAAGCCCAAACATATTCGTGACTTATGTTGAAAAACGAAAATTTCTTATCTGAATATGTGTATCTCTTTAATAGTAGTGAGGAAAGATAGGCATGCATACTAGTTTCTCATTATTCAACCTACCTCTAGCTGTTTACTGGCTTCTTCGTTTCTCAGTATGAGGGACAGCTTAGTGCGCAGACTCCGAAAGTGCATGTCAATCAGCATGTGGGCTCGTTTTGCGGTGACTTCATTGATAGACTAAAAGATATTATTATATAACAACATTATTATCAAAGCAAATACCCCAAATGATATACACCAAAATAAATAACTCAAAAACACTCACCAAAATGACAAGCTGATAAGTTTCTGGATCATAAGTTACAGAAAAGGCACCAACTGCCTTTTTAAAGTCCTTATGTGCCGATTCTTTGGCACACCTAAAAATAAAATAAATATCCATTGTGAAGTTAAAATGAATGATTACCAACTACTGGCATAAATATATGCAGAGAGATTTCCAATTAGAATTGTGGATTCATATTAAATTTGATTTATGCAAGATATACTTATATCCATTTAAAGGTTTAGTTCCTTTGCTATTCACCTTAGCAATACTCAGCTCAGTCAAGCATTTGAGATTATAGAAAAAGAAAAAAAAAACCCACACAGTTATGTTCTTAAGGGATTTCAGATGGTCTTAGATTACTAAAGGTGACATATTTAGGAAAGCCATTATTCCTCTGAAGACTTCCTCATTTCATTTACATATAAGTAAGTTATTTTCTTGAATTAACTGTTGAAAACTGTTGGGATAGCTATAGGGTACCCAACTTTTGTTTTTGTTTTTTTTCTAAAGAAAAACTGCTGACCAATTTAAGGAAGAGAAGGAAATGTACATGAATCAGAAGGCACAAAAATGTACATGCCTATTTTAATCTCTATGATCAAAATGTAAGATTCCTATGTAGTTTGAACAGCAAGTTAATGTTTAAAGTACAGCATGTACAAATAAAACATATTATATTCCTTTGATGCAATCTTTAAAAAGGAATCTCTTAACTAAAAATCTTTAAGCATTACTACAGATAAAGATAGAGATGACCTTTTGAAGCTTCATTAGCCCTAGTTATTACATATTTATCTGAAAATATTAGCTAAAAGGGAAAAAAACCTGGAGTAATTTTCATTGTCTAGAATTTTATTTGTGACTTATGACAATTTGTATTAATCAGCTTCAAAACCTTAAAAGTCTGTTAAAAAAGTTAGTTTATTTTAGAAAACAAATGTACATGAGCCAGGTATCTAGCCAAGTAAGTTTAAACAAGTGCAATGCTGGCATAGTTATATACTCAAAAAAGCTAAGCACTTTTTTTCACTACATTTTAAAAACCATTTTCACTGAATTTAAAAATTGATTTTTATTATTTTAACATGTATATTCTTTTAAACTCATTGCACATCACCTGTAAATTCTCAGAGTATCTTGCCCATCAACTTACATTTGTCGTAAGTCTTCTGGCACATCCAGTTTGATTTTATGGAAGGTATCTTTTGTGGCAGGTTTGTTGGGATTAACTGATCGTAGACGTTCAATTGTGACAATTTCATTGTATGTAGCATCACATGCTGCATATTCTATCACATAAAACTGAGAGAAATAAATAAAATTCATTCCTGGTCATAGTATTTATAGAAAGAACAATAAGCTTTGCCAATTCAGCAATTTTTAAATTCTTGATATTAAAAAACACTTTTTGATCAACTTACTGAAACACATGAAACATACTTAAAATATACAGAAAACACTGTAATAAAATGACTCACGTTACTTATTACTTTAAAATAAAAATCCAGACTGAAATGTAGTACCTGGATTTAGAAAAGGGAAATAGTATAAGAAAAAATTTTAAATATGCATTTTCCTACCTCACCCTTTATCATCCTCACTTTAGCTAACCACCAACAGCAAGGTTCTTTTTCATTTGCTCTGGAATAAACCTACACAAAAATTGCAAGAGAATATTTCATGATTAACATCACTCAGAAATTTATAGATTATCAGACATTGAGGAAAATTTCTTAAAAGGACTCTAGGTGTCTTTTGAACCCATATCCTGTATCCTGTATCCTTAAATCAGATTGTACCCCTACAGCTAAACACAGATACATAATCAGAAGCTGCCTGATTACCTCGGAGAGCCCTGTAAAAAGAGCTTTCCTATTTATCTGCTCTAATTCAATAATAATTAGTACTCTGAATATGAATGCTCAGGAAAAGCTAACGGACCATAAACCTGGGCATACTTTCCTTAGATACTTTGAAGGCTAAAAAAGTTATCTAAAATGTACAATCTTGTTTTTGTATTGTTCTAATAAGCAAATAACTGGAAGTTATTGATTCTGGTCTACACCTGGCTGCATGGTCACTAAATGGGTAAGGCCGCTGACCACTCACAGCCCACTGAAAATACCATCCTGGCATTCATGTCTCCTAAGGACTAAATAAAGAGATCCTTGGTCACTCTCTCTTCTCCTGTCTGCTCTCTACTAAAATGGACAACTCCACACTGGCAATACTCTGGATACCACCTTCATGCTCTCACATCAATTTCCCTCATGACCACTTCAAGTTCACTTACTATGTTCAGCATGGAACCTTTTGTGAAGACACTAGCAAATTAAAGTTAATAGGAAAAGAGACAATACAGTATACATGGGGAGAGAAACAAAAATACTAAGAAGCAGAAGCAGCAGCAGAAGGGAGGAGGACAAGATGGGTGGGGAGGAGAGAACTGAAAAAGGTACAGAGCCTAAGGCTAACAAGCAACACAAAGCTCCAACTCTTGTCTTTCTTTTACAACTGAAGTTAATAGTTGTAACTACAATTGTAATAGTTATACAATACAGTGACTAAATACAACTAAACCAAACCTACCTTTCCCTCTTGCCTCCATGACTTCCTATTAACTTTGCCCTAGCCAGAGATATAACTTGGTCATTATTATGTAAAACAAAGAGGTTGCCCTGGCAACAGTGTCTCATTGGTCTCCCTGTCAAGTGACTAAGTTTGGGGTGAGGGGTGGGGGGAAAAAAGCTCTATCCCTCACTATTATGAACATTCCTGATATAGACAGACCAAAAGACCTGGTATCTTACTTCCCTTTTATAACTTAAGTTAATAGTAATACAATACAGTGACTAAATACAGCTTAATTTAACCTACCTTCCCCCTCTTGCCACCATCAGTCCCTTTCAACTCTGCTCTAGCCAGACCAGTAACCTCAGTTAGGTATTATTGTTAGGCAATATAGGGAGGTCACCGTGGCAACAGGGTCTCATTGGTTACCACCTGCCATGTGTTTCATTTGAAGAAAAAAAAGGTCCCATTTATCCACCCAAATATTATAAGCACTCCCAATATAAACGGACCAAAAGTCCTGATTCGTGCCTTCAGGAAGCTTGTAGTCTCCTGGGGAAAATTAACAGTTAAAGGTTCTCAAGTATAAACAGTGTTTAGTTCTCTACTGGGATCCCTCATAAAACCAAGTCCAGTTCCTTACACCTAGTAGGTACTGAGTACATTTTTTGTAAATAAATAGTACTTTATTCTATTTCTAATTTATAATTGTAGAGAAAAGAACACAGACCTGAACATCCAGAGACCTTCTCTGAGCACTCCTACCCCTACATCACCTTCTATCCTGAACTTTTTTTTCTTCCTAGGACTTACACCTGCCATGTTAGCAATCCTCACTAGAATGTGACCTCATAAAGGCAGGGACTCTTCTGTTTCACTGCACCATCTGTACCTAGTACAAAAAATAAGAATTCAAAGACCTAGTATACTTACCTTACCTGTACAAATGTCTATTTAACTGCTTCCTTAATACACACATACTCATAAAGTGGCATCTACTAACAAGGCATTGTGGAGAAAGAAGAAACTTAAAATGGAGTGTGTGAAAGATGAGGAAAGAGAGGATACTACACAGATCAATCATAACATAAGCCAGACTCTAAGTGTCTTAAGCCATGCCCCCCAATTTTCTGTAACTAGAGAAAACACAAACACAATGTTTCGGTTAATGTGTTACATCTCCACAGCACCTTTTGGTCAAAGACATAAATAGTACATGAGCTGGTGGTTCACAGCATGCCCTGTAAAAAGGTTTTGCCTACATATGTATATATTAAAACACATACATGGCTTTGAAAAAATATACCAGGATGATTTACTACTACTTAAAGAAATTCAAGGATGATGCTCTATTATGAAGTTATGATTTTTTTCCTTTGTAAAACTAATTTTCCTAATCCAAAGATTCAGAGATTGAGGGAAGAAAGAAAAGAAGTACTAGTGGACAAAGGAAATCAGTGGTGATTTTCAAAAATGGGCCCAAAACCGCTACTCAGGCAGCCACATTTAAGCAACATATATTTCAAATTAAAAACAAATGTCCATCACAGCTAAAATTCTCAAGGTAGTTTAAACAGTGTTAAAAACAAGGAGTACAAAAGGCACAGGGAATTTAAATGCTCCCATTCCTTCAGTGCTCAATAACTTGATGACATGGGAAACTTACCTCAACTTCATCACTTTCATTTATATCTTTATTATAACCTACAGGTGGTGGGAATCTCACATCATGGAATGGAATCTGCCTCTCTGGCTGCCAGCTGCAAATAAGCAAACACAATTATTTAACAAGCTTGTGGGTTTAATAGAAACAATGACCACGATGCCAACAACTTTGGTTAAATGTGACCCTCTGTTTTTCTAATTTAAAGAAGCAAATGCTTTAAAACTGTCAGTGTTTTGCTGAGTGGGGCACAAGGGCAATATAGAGACATCTCAACAAAGCCTGCATGCAGCACAGGAGCCCTGTAGTTCCATTTGGAATATTTCTTTAAACAAAACAGATCAACATTACAATTTTCCAAACGAGTCTTTTTTCATTAATTCCAACCTCTAAGAGTTCTAAATGTAAGGTCACAACAGCAATTTCCTTTGATGCTTAAATTAAATATGTTAGTATTAGTAAGTGTTAGTAATACCATCACCATACTTCTACTTGCAAAGGAATTTTAACCACATTCCAATTACCACAGAAACTGGTACTAAATGCCATCTAATTCCCAAGCAAAATGGGGCAGTCAGCACATTAGCAATTCAGAACTCACTTTTCCCTATTTAAATTTTAGATCCCACGAGGTGGTCAATTCTTGCCATGGATAGCTGGCTGCTGATCAGTATGGTGGGGCCTGATGGGGTCTCCTAAACCACAGAAACCCAATGGAGACAGCCTATAGGAGTTCAGTAAGTTGCCTGTTTGTTTTTAATTTTAAATGATATGGAACAATTTTGAAAAACATCAAATTACTCTTTTATATTCACAATGATATAAAATACTAAAAGACAAACTTAAAAAAAAAACACTGGAGGATTCAACTGCTAGAGCAGTCATGTCTGGTTTTTGTTTTGTTCTGTTTTTTTTACTGAAGAGCTTTCTTAGTAAAATTCTACTGAGAAAAGTACAATTTTTTTTTAAAGAAGAGCTATTATATAAGACAGGAGAGTAGGTAATTAAGTCAGAATGTGTAGAAATCTGATTAGGACCTATGTTAGACTGAGCCCTTTCTCTAGTATTATACATACTTGAAAACTATAAAACAAAAAAAAATGTCTTTACTTCAGAAAAGCCTTTTTCAACTTACTGAAAACCAGTGACTTTTAACATGTTACAAATCATTGCTAAATTTGATTTGTAAAGCAAGTAATAATACATAATGTCATTTTCTTGGTTTCTAGGATGTTTTTCCTGTTGATCTCCAGAGACAGTGGAAGGGAGAGAGGAGGATAGAGAAACATCCATGTGAGAGAGACAGATCAATTGGTTGTCTCCCACAACCTACCAGGGCTGGGGAACCTACAGCTGAGGTGCATGCCCTTGACTGGGAATCAAACCTGAGAGTCTTTGGTCCGTAGGCCGAAGCTCTAAACACTGAGCCAAACCAGCCAGAATGAAAAATTCAAATTCTTTATTCAAAATACATGAAATAGGGAAGGTAAAAAAAACAAATAAACAAAAAAAGCATGTAAAATAATTTTGTATTACAGTAATAGGAGGTTATGATTGAAAGGAAGGGTAAATATAGTCCGAAGTTCCATAAAATATTAGTTGCTTTTCTGTTAAAAAGAAAACAAAAAAGGGCAAAGAGACTACTCAGGTAGGGACCTAGCAAGTTGACTCTAAAATATACTCTATGAATTCAAGGAAAAACAGTTTATCTATTTCAAATTCCAGAGATGGCAGATAGTTTGAAGAGAAATTTTTATACAGCTATAGTACACAAGAGAAGTAGTAGGTCCAAAGATATAATAATTTTAAGTTTATAGTAGAAATTTGATTGAAAACAAGAGAAATGATCTGATAAAGCAGTGTGTAAACTAGATAATTCTTAAATACAGAGGAAATGACTGTTTGCTTAATACTCTAGATTAAGGACTACAGGAGAAACTAAAAGTGGCAAAGAAAGATAATTCTCCTTTTATGGGAAACAGTGTTTAACTAGTGATTGGAGCAAGCAGTAAAGAGTATAATTATGAGAAAAAAAATTACTCTCCAAGTTATCAAAGATTCTTCCGTTAGAGGTGTGATGCTATTGTCTAGTGCAGTGATGGCGAACCTCTGACACGCGAACTCATTTTTTTGGTTGATTTTTCTTTGTTAAATGGCATTTAAATATATAAAATAAATATCAAAAATATAAATCTTTGTTTTACTATGGTTGCAAATATCAAAAAATTTCTATATGTGACACAGCACCAGAGTTAAGTTAGGGTTTTTCAAAATGCTGACACGCCGAGCTCAAAAGGTTCGCCATCACTGGTCTAGTGTATAACCGTGGATACCAGAAACAGCAAAGACGCAGATTCTAGAACTTTTGGCTCTATGTATACAGAGAAAGGTATTCTAACATGTAAACTGTAATTTGGACTGAAATTATTAGTCTGGAACTAAGAACAGAGTCAGATACACTAAATCCTTTTATCTCTGTCACCTAAATGTGTTTTAGGGATCAGAGAATACTACTCTGCCCTGTTGGTAGCTAAAAGAATCTGTGAACAATCTAATTACAGTACATCTGGGTCAGATACTATGTTTTAACAGATTTGAGGTATATAATTCACATATCATATAATCCATCCACTTAAGTGTACATACAATGTAATGGTTTTAAGTATAGTCACAGATATGTGCAACCATTAAAGTCAATTTTAGAACATTTTCAGCATCTCAATAAGAAATCTTATACTCTAGCTGTAGCTCCCTATCTCCCCAAGTGCTAAGCAACCACTAATCTATTTCTTCTCTCTGTAAATTTGTAATTTGCTTTTGATGTACTATTAATTCTCTTGGTATATAAAAGTCAAAATGTTATCATTGTTGACTATTCTTCAGAGCTCAATAAAATTCTAATATCATGACCATGTCTACACTGCAGTCAAGGAGTTTGTTCGTATTTTAGAATCTTGAATGGCTACTCTGAAAATAGCCTTTATTAGCAATCAAAAATCTTAGTAAACATAGATACAGACAACAGATTGACGGTTGTCAGATGGGAGGAGGTAAGGTGGGCTGGGTGAAAAGTGTGAAGGAATTAAGCAGTATAAATTGGTAGTTACAGAATAGTCACAGAGATGTGGATTACAGCATAGGGAATATAGTCAACAGTGTCATAATGACTATGTGTGGCCAGGTGGGTGCTTGGGGCATCAGGGGGACCACTCTGTAAAGTACAGGATTTTTCTGGCCACTTTTCTGTACATCTGAAATCGATACCGAATAACACTGAATATAAACTGTAATTGAAAACAAGTTTTAAGCAAGAGACTGGTCTCCCCAAATAAAATGGTAACATCTATATTACTGATACTTTTGTACAGCTAATATTCCTAGACCTATAATATGTTTATTTACTCATCTAACAGAAGAAAGCAGAAAAGATCAGTTACCACAATTATTGAATATAAATATATGAAACAAATAAAAAATAAGGGGTAAACATGATTATTTCCAACAAAATATACTAGAAAACTAAAGCCACTAATTTTAGATTTAACCTTACAAAACACATCAATTTTACCAATACCTGTGAATCCATTCATTTTCATCTTTTAACAATTACAAATATTCCTATCCAAACTCTCAGTTATTAATAGAGAAGGATCTGGTTTCTCTCTTCACATTCAAGGAAACTGAGATATAAGGATCAAGAATATACAAAAGGAATCTCTGAGGTCATTAGCAGGAACAGTTTTTCCATTGGTTTAATACTGAATTGTTCAGGAACTTCCTGGTCAGAAACATGAAGATGCATTCCTGAAAAACACTCAAACTAAACTTGAATTTTTTTTAATGAGGAGTAAAAGGAATAATTAGCATAAAATATTAAAGAACCTGAACACTAAAATTATATCGACACTTACTTGTTTTCAAATGCAACTGTTATTGAATCTTCATGAACGTCCTTTACAAAGGCCTGTAAAAACAAAGAGTTAAATTACCTTCTAAACTTGAAGATCATTTGTTTTTAGTTAAATTTCAGATACCAATAAATAAGTAAATAAATAAATAAATAAAAATCACAGATACCAAATATTTTATATTTAAGAATAAAATGGAGCCCGGCTGGTATGGCTCAGTGGTTGAGCATTGACCCAAGAACCAAGAGGTTTCCGGTTTGATTCCTAGTCAGGGCATATGCAGGGGCTGTGGGCTCGATCTCCAGTGGGGGGCATGCAAGAGGTAACCCATCGATGCTTTTCTCTCATTGATGTTTCTGTCTCTTTATCCCTCTCCCTTCTTCTCTAAAATCAATAAACATATTAAAAAAAATAATAAAATGGAAATTCAAATTAAAGTTTGTTCATTTCATGAGGATAACTCATTCATGAATCACATCTATATGTAGTCACCTACTCTGTGCTAGGCCCTGGGAATACTGGCTAGTTAAAACAAAACATGAAAAAACTGCTCCAGAGTTCAGCATCTAATAGGAGAGGTAGTGAGTACAAAGCTGGAGACTATGAAACTTGTTCCAGAGCCCTATGCCAGCTGGTATAGATCTGCTGTAACATATCTTTTTCTCCTTAACAAAATGTTAGTACACAGTAATAAATAACTAAATGTAACTGCAAAAACTGAAAATCTATATATACACAAGTACACTAAATTTTCTTTAACAACAATATACTTCTAATACCACTAAAATGTCCCATTACCAGAGTTTAATTAAATTCTCAATCTCATATGTACTTGGAGAAAAATATCCTATATAATAAAGAGCTAATATGCAAATGAATGTCACACCCTCATGCTGTCATGCCATAACAGCTCAGACACTCAACAATGGAGAGAGAGGAATGGGGACCAGCCAGGCACAAATGTGCTCGCAAGAGAAGAATGGGGACCAGCCAGGCTGCAGCCCGGGAGAGGGACAAGCCACCTGCCCTGCAGTCCAGGGTGCCAGCAGCTAGGGCTGCAGCCCAGGAGAGGGACAAGCCACCTACCCCATGGTCCCAGGCACCAGCAGCTTCGCCTGCGCCTGTGGCCCGGGAGAGGGACAAGCCACCCACCCCGCAGTCCCGGGAGCCAGTGGCTGCACCTGTGGCCTGGGAGAGAGACAAGCCGCCCAACCCATGGTCCCAGGCGCCAGCAGCTGCGCCTGAGGCCCGGGAGAGGGATAAGCCATCCGCCGCATGGTCCCAGCAGCTGGGGCTGCAGCCAAGGAGAGGGACAAGCCGCCCGCCCTGTGGTCCCGGGCGCCAGCGGCTTCGCCTGCAACTGTGGCACGGGAGACGACAAGCCACCCGCCCCATGGTCTAGGGAGCCAGCGCCTGCGGCCCAGGTAAAGCCGCCGGGCCACAGTCCCCTGCGGCTGCAGCCAGCCCGGGCAAAGCCGGCCCGGGTCCTGGGTGCCTATGGTCGGCCAGAGGGAGGGAAGCCCAGGTCCCAGGTGCCTGCAACCTGCCAGAGGAGGGAATCCTGGGTCCTGGGTGCGGAGTGAAGCAGAGGTGGTTAGGGGCGATCAGGCCAGCAAGGGAGCAGTAAGGGGCTATCAGGCAGGCAGGTAGAGGTGGTTAGGGGCAATCAGGCAGACAGAGGTGGTTGGGGCGATTAGGCAGGCAGGCAGGCAAGCTGTTAGGAGACAGCGGTCCCGGACTGTGAGAAGCAGTCGGACATCCCCCAAGAGGTCCCGAATTGGAGAGGGTGCAGGCCAGGCTGAGGGAACCCCCACCCTGTGCATGAATATTGTGCACCAGGCCTCTAGTCTATCTAATCTAATAAAAGGGTAATATGCAAATTGACCATCACACCAACACCAAGATGGCCACCCCCATGTGGTAAAAGATGGCCACCACAAGATAGCCAGCAGGGGAGTGCAGTTAGAGGCGACCAGGCCTGCAGGGGAGGGCAGTTTGGGGGGACTAGGCCTGCAGGGGAGGGTGGTTGGGGGCAACCAAGCCTGCAGCGGAGGGCAGTTAGGGGTGACCAGGCTGGCAAGGGAGGGCAGTTGGGGTGACCGGGACAGCAGGGGAGGCCAGTTGGGGGCAAACAGGCCTGTAGGGGAGGAGAGTTAGGGGCAATCGAGTTGGCAGGGGAGGGCAGTTGGGGGGAACCAGGCCTCCAGGGGAGGGCAGTTGGGAGGGCCAAGGCCTGCAGGGGAAGGCAGTTGGGGGCAACCAGGCCTATAGGGGAGGACAGTTAGGGGTGAACAGGCCATCAGGGGAAGGCTGTTAGGGGCAATTGGGTTGGCAGGGGAGGCCAGTTGGGGGCAACCAGGCCTGCAGAGGAGGGCAGTAAGGGCAATGAGGCCTGCAGGGGAGCAGTTAGTTGTTGATCAGGCTGGCAGAAGAGTGGTTAAGGGGTGATCAGGGTGGCAGGCAGAAGCGGTTAGGGGCAGTCAGGCAGGCAGGCAGGCGAGTGGTTGAGAGCTAGCAGTCCTGGATTATGAGAGGGCTGTTTGACATCTGTCGAGGGGTTCCAGATTGGAGAGGGTACAGGCTGGGCTGAGGGACACACAGCCCCCCCCCCCCCGCCCCGTGCATGAGTTTCGTGCACCAGTCCTCTAGTATCCTATGTAATAATAGAAAAACATGGTAATTGACTATACCTTTGCTACGCCTCCCATTGGCTAATCAGTGTGATAGCAAATTAACCGCCAACAAAGATGGCGGTTAATTTGCATACTGCAGGCAGGGCAGGCCAGCGTGAGCTGCCATCCAGGACCCTGTGTGCTGCCTAAGCCTCGCCCCCAGCCGGGACCCCCATGTGCGGCCCTGCGCGCAGCAGGGCTTGGTGGCGCAAACAAGCTGCCTAAGCCCTGCCCTGAGCCAGGAGCCCCATGTGCGGCCCTGTGCAGCGGGGCTTGGCAGCAAGATTGGCCAGAGGAAGCCCTAATCTTGCAGGAATATTCCTGCAACAGGCTGCTAGTATATATATATAAAGAGCCAGGGTCTGTTACATCCAAAACAACCAAAGGCTCAACCTAATGCCCAAGCTGTGCGTGCAGAAGGCTCTGGTGGGTGGGGATTTGTGGCAGCGGGGATGGGGCCAGGGGAGGCAGGGCTGGCACTCACACTCACTCACAACCGCACACACGCACAAACACACACAGCACCCACCAGCTCACAGCCTTTTCTCCCTTTCTTTCCCTCCCTCCCAGCTCACTCTCAGAGCCTCTCTCAGAATGAGGCCCCAGGGCGGGCAGAGGGTGGAGCTGCCCCCACTGGCCCTGCCCCCTCCCAGCCAGGAAAGAGGAAGAGGGAGAGAGGGAGGCAGGGAGGTCTGGAGGACTGCTGAGAAAAACAAAGAGAGACAGAGACTGGGAGAGATTGGGATGGAGAGATGGAAGCAAAATAGCAATATTAAAATATTTCCTCTAATTCAGCGGTTCTCAACCTATGGGTCGCGACCCCTTTGGCGGTCAAACGACCCTTTCACAGGGGTCGCCTAAGACCATCCTGCATATCAGATATTTACATTATGATTCATAACAGTAGCAACATTACAGTTATGAAGTAGCAATGAAAATAACTTTATGGTTGGGTCACAACATGAGGAATTGTATTTAAAGGGCCAGAAGGTTGAGAACCACTGCTCTAATTCATTCCCTTTTAATGTGCAAGAATTTCGTGCAACAGGTCACTAGTAGTAATATAAAGCACAGAGGTAATAACTCTTTAAACTCTGATACCACAATTGCTAGTAACCTGTAGAAAGACATAACAAAAATAATAGCTAATTATGGGGAATTCCTTAATCAGTATGCTGTCCATAATTCTATAAAATGACGTAACAAATGTAACAGCTAATTTATAATGAAGAATTTGTTAATCAGCATGTCCGTAATTCTGTAAAATTAAGTTTTTAATAGGTGTGGAAGGTTTTGTTTTTGTTTTTTGAAAAGTAAAGGAGTAGGACAAACTAAAGAAACCCAAAGAGCTTTATATCTTAATTCATTTTATAATGGCTTGAGAGACTTAAGATTCTTACTCAATATTGTTCTGTACCTTTCTCTTCCGTAGTTTTCCCTACCTGCAAGGATAATGGCCAAATTCCTCTGGCTGTAAAAGTCCCTTCATGACCTGGCCCCACTGCTTATCTCTCCAAGCTTCATCTTTCACATCCTTGGAGGTTGTGACCCAGCAGCGCTAAACTATTTGGGCCTCTCTTTGTAAATGCTGTTCCTTCTTTCCAATTGTCCTCCCTCTCTTTTAACTTAGCTACTTCCTATTGGTCTTTTAGGTTTCAGCTCAGATCTCACCTCCTATGAGAAAACCCTGAAGACTAAGTTAAATTCTGTCTTCTGCATTCTTATACATCCTATGCTTATCACTTCTATAAACATATCCCATTTTATTACTACAGTATTGACCATTTTCCCACTAACAGCAAACTTCCTGGGGGTGAGAGGGCAGGTCTTGAGTGCCTACTAAAAACTGTATGAGTAGTTATTAAGTGGATCATTGCCTCAGGGGTTCCTATGCTAGCCTTGGAGGAAAGGTATGTGTGTTAGAGGGAAGGTGTGTGGATGTGTTGATCAGGAAGACACACAAGAAGATGAGGTTCCTATTGAGCTTTAAAGGAAGAATTAGCCCAACAAAAGGGAGTGGAGGTTAGGGAGGCACAGGCCTAAGGGACAGCAGGAACAAAGGCTTAGAATTGGAGAAATGGGTGTGGTAGAAGGGCCATTGCTTCTGTCTAAAGTTTTATGTTTGCATATTTTGGCAGTACAGTTAACCTTTGAACAACATGGGTTTGAACTGCATGGGTCCACTTACACATGGATTTTTTTTTTCCAATAAGTACCTGTACTGCTTTCAATCCACACTGGAGACTGCGGATGTAAAGGGCCTATTATGCATTCATCTACACAATTTTATATAGCAGATTTGAGCAACCAAGGATTTTGGTATTCGTGGGGAATTCTGGAACCAATCTTCCACAAATACCAAAGGAAAACTAAGTTTTGGGGGAGTCAAAAGTTATACACAGATTTTTTTAACGCATGGAGGTTTGCACCCCTAACCCCAGGGATATTCAAAGGTCAACTGTAATTAATATTAATTCTTTACTGTATATTAGATGCTGAAAATGTTAAATCCTTTAGTTAGGTAAGATAACTTTATTACTGCTGGGTGAAAAACTGTTGTCATTAAATCAGGTGTCTTTCCAATACTATTGCCATTGTATAAAACTGTGCTGTCCACCTTAGCAGCCATTGGTCATATGTGACTTTCTATATTTAAATTAATTACAATGAAATAAAATTAAAAATCAGTCTCCTGCTCATACTTACCACATTTCAATTGCTCAATAGCCACACATGGCTTAGTGCCTACTGTAGTGGACAGTGTAAGTAGAAACTATTTCTTTCATCGAATAAAGTTACGCTGGACTATACTGATTTAAAACATTTACAAATGTTGGGGATTATTTTCAAAACCACCTTAAAAGTACTCTGAAAATCAGTTACTTCATTGCTATATATTTTTTCTATTTGCCAAAAAGATATTGCACAGTTTAATCATATTCATTCACATTTGTCTATTTCCTAAATCAAACATTCCCTCAAAGGAGGGAGATGTACAATTGTTGTGACTATTTAAAACAAAACAAAGCAAAACAAGAATGCTTTCAAAGGCTCTGAAAGCAATTCTGATGTAGTGTCAGAAATGGTTTGAGTAATCATCACAGCCTACCAGGGCCACTGCCTTTGAATTAAGGAGGCTTATCTGTATATGGATGGATATTTGTATGATTATTCCAAAATCAGTCATTTTTGGTCACTGTTTGCATATTAAGTAAATACAGAAGGCATGTAATAATACCTTCTCGTTGCTGCTGTAATAAGTGAAATAACAGAAACTAACTGGTTTCTTCTGCACTCACACCAAGAACAACCGCCTCCTATGACTTCTAAGGCCTTTTGCTAAAGTGTCACTTCCAACAAGGGTCCCATCTTTCTGTTTCTTATGATTTCTCCAATAATCCTCCTTCTGGCCCTGTCCTTCCCTTACCCCAACATTCATACTCTCCCTTCCCTGGACACTTCCAGAGTACTATCATACCCCCCCCCCCACCAACTTGGAGAACTACATTTTTTTGTAATCCCTACCTACCTATATCAAGCAAAACTGGTGTTTGGGGAGAAGATAGTCAAGTTGGTGTTTGGGGAGGGGATTTCTGAGAGATTACCAAAGAAGGTTGATTGAATGGGTTTGAACGAAGGGAGCTGTACTGAATGAGAGCTAGAGTTCTTGTAAGAGTCAATAAACTTAGTGGTTAAAAATTTTGCTGTTTGCTGTAACCGGTTTGGCTCAGTGAATAGAGAGTCGGCCTGCAGACTGAGAGGTCCCAGGTTCGATTACGGTCAAGGGCATGTACCTTGGTTGTGGGCACATCCCCAGTAGGGGGTGTGCAGGAGGCAGCTGATCAATGTTTCTCTCTCATCGATATTTCTAACTCTCTATCCCTCTCCCTTCCTCTCTGTAAAAAAATCAATAAAATATATTTTAAAAAATTTTGCTGTGAATGATATCCAGGTTCAAAATCTTGGTTCTACCACATCATAGCTGTGGGAATCTCCAGAAAGTGGTTTAGACTTCAGATTTCTCATTCATCTGCAAGTAAGGAACAGATACAGGGGAACGGAACCTGCCTTTTAATGCTGTTGTGAGTAATAAAATCACACATGTCCAGTGTCTTGCACAATGCCTGGCACATAGTTGTCATTAAATAATTTAGAGGTAAAGCATAGACGAACATACTTTATAAAAGATGCAGAACCATAAGTGCTCTTACATTTCAGAGTTACATCTCAACAAAATCATACTTTTAAAGATTTAAAAATTGAGACAGAAAAGGAAATGGCTATTTCCTCAAAGATAGATAGTAAATACTAAAAGGTTATTTAGACTCTGAGAAAGAAAAACTGTGATGAAAATCTTTGGGGTCTGAGAAAGGTGCTTAAGTGCAGCTAAAGGCAGACACTGGTTCCCCATCAGGGGTAATAAATAAGAAATCAAAAAATCATTACGGGATTCCCAAGTTATTGGCTACTGGCCCAAAGAGACAATCACAAAAGTCATACTTACCAAAGTGTATAATGACTAGAAATCCAATTCAAATATTACATTATCAGGATGGATGAAACTAAGATGAAAATCCATCCCATCTGGGTGAACTCTTACTCCCCCCCTATACCTCACACCCTTTGGTTTAGTAAACTCTCACAGATATGAGTCACTGGTCACTAGAGACATTATCATGTAGCGAAATTTCATTGTAAGCCCCTGACCACTAATAAATATAACCTCTATATTATCATTGAAGACACCACATGTAATGCAGTGATAATTCTCACTAGAGAAAACTTAAGAGCATTGCAAAATAATCCTTCAAAAGAAAACCTATAAGAGATAGAGGATAGATAAAATATGTGATAAAATATGATTCAGCCTGGCTGGTGTAGCTCAGTGGTTGGGCATCGACCAATAAACCAGAAGGTAACAGCACATGCCCAGGTTGCAGGCTCAATCCCTAGTAGGGAGCATGCAGGAGGCAGCTCCCTCATCATTCATGTTTCTATCTCTCTCTCCCTTTTTCTCTCTGAAATCAATAAAACATATTTTAAAAATCATATAAAAAATTGTGACTCAAATCCAAGCTCTCAGCATCTGTTAACAGCTATCAATCTGTAAGTACATTCCATAGTGGGCAGGAATCAGAAATCCAGTTATTACAGAACTGAATTTTGTATTTAATTCATTATTTGGAGATTTTCAGAATGTTTGAGTATGAAGTTGGAAAAAAACACAGTTTCAAAGGGGAAAACAATGCATCCACAAAGATACTGCACATTAAAAAAAAATTATTTAGACTCTTGGAAGAAAAAAATGTGGTTGAACTGAATAATTTATTTCCTCGAAGTACAGAATATCACCAGCATGCAAAGTTAGATTTAGAGACTTCAGAGGAAACATGAATAGTGCCTTATGCACGTTTAGTAAAACAGTGATTTCTAGCAGGTTATGTAGCTGATATGACATGTTGGACCACTTATGTCTTCAGTAAAAAAAAATCCTGGATTGTAGATTTTGCCATCTTTAGCTGCTAGCTCCATATCACTATTTACCAAATTAATGTCTATCCTAAGATTCCAAACTTAAAAACATAAATTATATTAAAATTTAATTTAGCAATAAAAATGTAGTTCATTATATTTACACCATATTACTTATCAGTCAGTATTTAAGTTGACCTCCAAAAATGTATATACAAACTTTGAATAATTATAAAGGCAGTGTTTATTAAAATACAGTTCATTTTCTTTTTTTTTTTAATATATTTTATTGAGTTTTTACAGAGAGGAAAGGAGATAGAGAGTTAGAAACATCGATGAGAGAGAAACATCGACCAGCTGCCTCCTGCACACTCTCCACTGGGGATGTGCCCGCAACCCAGGTACATGCCCTTGACCGGAATCGAACCTGGGACCTTTCAGTCCGCAGGCCGACGCTCTATCTACTGAGCCAAACCGGTTTCGGCAAAATACAGTTCATTTTCAAAATTGAGCTATCAGCTGTTAAAGTGTGTATACATTTTTTTGAGAAACCCTGTATTTTCAGAAAACAAAAAGGTATTGTATCTTATGCTTCCAACATACGACTTAGTCATTTTTAGTAATTTCCATACTAGTATACAAAACCTACATATCTTGGGATATATTAGTACATTCATATTGAAATGACATACATTCTACATCTAAAATGGAGTTAATTCATTACCATTCTCAATATATAAACTCGGCAAAAGAAAAACCCAACAACAATATCAACAAAACTCCCACTGCACAATTTTAGGCAGATGCCCTAGAATAAAGACTATATTTCAACATTATTCGTTTAGGAACTGCTTTGTAAAGATTTTGTGAGGTATAATGCAAGTGTTTTCATGTCTTAAATTTAAGGCTCTATAAGTTGTACATGTGACTATCATTTTCTAAGTCAAAGAAATAGCTAAGCATAATAATAGTGGTTTTGCTAATTAATAAATCTAACTTTCAAGTTTTTAAAAATAAATACCAGAGGGAAAAATAGAAATGAGCTTTTATTATCTTAGGGTTTAGGCTTCATGGTTCTGTTAATTCTGCATCCTGAGCGTAAGTTATTTTTTAGAAAAAATAATTCAACTGTTGCCATATCTACCCAGTTTGTATTGCAAGGTTGTGTATAATATGCTCACAGAATATGAAGAACTGTCCCTTGGAATATGGTGGTTCTGTTAGGCAAATTAAGTCTGAGTTAAATTATACTGAAGTTGTTTTGTTTTTAAGAGCTTTTCTATCAATTTAATGAACCAGGTTCCTTTTTTCATAAATTTAACATTTCTCCACAATAGTTTATTTTTTATTGGTCTTTATTTCCCATCTTTTCTGCCAATCCCACTGGATAAGCAACTTAGTTTACTTTTGCTTTACTTTTATAACTCACAACAATGAATCCTATAAAAGTTTAAACCTTTTTCATTATAGAAACTATTTTTCCACCAATACAGATCATTTGAGGTTTTCTTAAACCTAATTAACTAAATAAAACAGCAATTGCACTTCACATATTTGTTCAAATTTCCCCTCAGGAAACTATGGGACAGGACACCCATTCTTTTAATTCACCTTCAAATTAAGCAACTTTGTTAAAAACATACACATACACACACACACAAACACACACACACACACACATACACACACACACAAAACAAAAACCTGGGGTTGATAGGAAAGACAGAGGGTATTTTTTTAGCAGGCTTAATTCACTTTATGTTTCTTGTATAAAATTATGTGGTGGCTTCTTATACTCCAATAAGTTTGCAAGCAAAATCATGGGAACAAATCATAAGTTGCTGGAAGAGAATGATAAATCCTTCACGACCAGGATGTGCTACTTGCCCTGTATAGCAAGCAAACTCCACTACAAAACAATAAGAGTGGCATGCAATCTAAGCTAATAACCCAGATTAGAATATTGTTCAACCATTAGCCCCTGCTTATATTTATTAATACTTAGCACCACAAATCTAGTAAGCAAAACTACCCATCTTGGAACCAGAGAAAATTCCACACAAACTAACTAGCAGATATTATGGACCCCTGAAATAAATGCAATCAAAATTTTGACTGCAGAGTCAACAGAAACAATTTTATATTGGTGAGACTTAAGAACATAAATGTTGGGTTATTTTTTCCTCCTTTTACAGCAAAATGTTTTATCTTTTTGCTAAAAGTATGGAATGGAACACTTTATATACTTTACTCATTTATGAAATATGTTGATTTCCAAATATCTCCATAAAATTGGTAAACACATATATAATTGAGTCAATTGTTTATTTTCCTTCAGCCAAATCAGTCTCATTTGAAACATTTAAGTTGTTCTATAATAAATTTAAGAATCATGCTGGACAATGGCAACAGCTACTTTCCATGCTTCCTGTCATACACACCTTCTATTGCCAAGACTGTATAGCAAGGTGAGATATTACCTGCAGAAGTTACAGAAGGATACTGAAGAGGAAACAAGAATTTATAGATTACTAGATCTAGAGTTGGTGTGTAACAACAGATGCACTACTAATACCTCAAATATTTTTTAATCTTCCTTTTGAAAATGTAAGATATTAGTTGATTTGCAGTGGCATAACTTAAAAAAGAAAAACACACAGTAAAGCCATCATGCCGATTTAAAACCTCAACAATACTATCTACTGCAACACTGCACATTCAGAGAGACAGTTAAGTACAAAACAATTTTTTTACTCATTTTAAAAAAATTCCCTATAATAACATTCAGTTAATTTCCTTTAGTTTCATAGCATATATTCAGGTCTTTGGAGGGTTAAAATTTTGTTTTTTAAGTGGTACAGTAGCTAATGTTTTTAGTTACTGAAGCATCTTTATTCCTGAATTTGCTCACATTTATAACAAGGTAGAGGGGCCACGAATATTCAAGATTACTAACTTCTTTAATACATTACTTGGATATGTCAGTGTCTTCCTGAAAGTTTTGGATCTAAAAATCTCTTCTGAGATCTACAAAGAGAAGCCACTAAAAATCAGTTGCCATTGTGATTTGGTAGTGGCTACAGCTTCTTACTGCTTTCTTCACGTCCCTTGCCCAGAACAGTGGAGCTCTCCGAAGTCCCAATGCTGGACCGAAAAAGAGAAGCCAAAGGAGATATCAAACCCTCTGCAAGGCAGAAGGTGGCTCCACCGAAGCGCCCCCCGCTCCTCAGCAACTACCATCACGTCAGGCCCTGATCCCACTGGGAGAGGATATTTAGGAAAAGAGAAATAAGCCATGCAGTCCCTTCACATAGACATCGGCCCTTCCTGCAAGGATCTCCAACCTGCCACTGGTCCGCGCCCATTCCCAGCTCTCCCTGGCGCGGCTCGGCCCCCCAAAGGGGACCCTCTCCTCCTGGTTCGCTTCTCATTCTGTTAGGGCGCCAGGGCCGCTAACGGGAAAGGAAGCGAAGCTCGAGGGGCTTCCTACAGGCCCCAAGTCCGGTCCTTCCCTTCCAAACAACATCCCGCCTAGAGCGTCCAGTCCCCTAGGGCGCAGCACTAGGGAAGAGGGCCCCAGGCCTGCCTCCCGCCGAGGCCGACAAGAAAAGGGAGGGAAAGAAGGGCGAAGATGGGGCCTGCCCTGAAGCCAAGTACCTTGTAGAAAGCGCCATTGGAGCCCCGCACTTCCACCACCAGCTCCTCCATCTTCTCGACGGCCCTGCTGGCACCTGGAGTCCGTCCTGGAGAGGTGGTCTGTGGGCGCTAAAGGCCCAGCCGCCGCCGCCGCCGCCGCGCTGCCGCCGCCGCCGCGCTACCGCCGCCGCGCTACCGCACGCCCCCCGGCAGAGGCGCCGCCGTCACCGCTGCCGCCTGCTCTCACCGTCGGCTTATGGCCAGTCGGAGGCTGCCCCTCACCGGAAGTGAAACCGAAACGGAGCCCAACGACTGACTGAGGCCAAACGCTCCGGCCGTTCCGCGTGTAAACAGTGAAACCACGTCACGTGATCGGTACCGCCCCTCCCCCCCCAGGGTTCGGCCCCTCATCCCCGCCCTCTCTCTGCGCGGGCCTTGGAGCGCGCGCCTGCGTACAGCGTGAAGTCTGCTGCATGTAACCTGAAATCTGCTTCGCGCGCGGACTTAGGGTTCCTGGACTCTGAGGAACGCGGGAAGGTGGGAAGGGCGGCGACTAGTCGTCTGGAAGGTGGAGGTCAGGCCGCCTGGCGTCTCTAGGGGACAGCTAGAGTGCTCATTCCTGTATAGAAGGGCAAATGGAGGCGTGGGAAAGGGCCTACCATAGCGATCGAGTGCATTCACTTAGAAACCTGGCGGGCTTGGTTTGGAGTTTTTTTGTTTTGTTTTGAGTTTTGTTTTTTTAAAGTGGGGCAAAGCCTGATTGAGGTGAAGGTGAAGTGTGTGTTGGGGGGGAGGAGGTCAAGAATAAAGGTGAATCATTAGATTGAAGACTTTGAACTAGTTAAGGTGGCAACTACAATGAGAGTAATGCTGCCTCCTCCCCAAGATGTTTTGGGCTGTCCTGTAGATACATCCTGTGTTCTCTGAGTTGCAATGGATGGTGACTGGACCACTGGAAATGTTAGTCCTTCCACAGACCCAGCACTTACCCATATACTTCCCTTCCCTTGATTTAGTTTCATTGTTTTACTTGACATACAAAAAAAAAAAAAAAAGAAGAAGAAGAATGTGTTAAACATTTGTTCATTTACTTGCAGCTTATTTCCCTAAAGGGTGGGGTGGGCGTATGTATAGCAGCAGCCAGGCAACCCATCTATAGGGGCCCATGCACTCCTTGCAGGTCTTCTGCCTTACCCTCCACAGAAGAACAAACCCCAACTTTCTCATTCCTACTTCTGCAGTATAATTGGATCCACCTTAACCTAGTTTTCTTTTGGAAGGCTTGTATCCAACTGAGAAGTTTATTAAGCCTCTACCATATGCCAGGCACTATGCTAAGTGCTAATGAATCATTGGTGAAGAAAAAAGAAAGAAAAGACTGTAGGCATTGAACTTGGATCCCAGAAGCATAGATGGACAGAAATCAAATCATCAGAAAAGTTAATGTGGAGTTGCAACTGTGATAAAGATAGGTACACCTATGATAATGGAAAAGGATCCAGTCTGGGGTGAAGGAGGGGTGGCCAGACTCCACCTAGAATATGACCAGTGAGAGTTAACTCGTAGCACTGATTTGGGGGGGGGGGGCAAGGTGAACTGTCCCAAGTAAGTGCCCCAAAATGAGAGGCATCCTTGGGCCTCCAGTTCTCTTCCTACCTCATTCCTAGCTAGAGCATCAGTGTTACTTGAAAAAGCAACAGACCAAGGGTCACATTCCTTGAGGCCAGAGTAAATAAGAATGACTTATTGGACTAGGGTTTCTGGAGTAGTCACGGAAGCAAAGACTGCAGTAGGGCTGAAAGAAAATCTCACTATAACCTGGATGGGAGCACAGCATGATCTTTAACCCCAATGGTGTAAAAAGGGACGGATTGATGAGAATGATAATACCTTCCATGTGTAAGGTGTTATTCCCTTTACCCAGAACTTCCAGTTATTATCAGCTCTCCACAACCACTGCAAACCACATTAAACATGCTGCTGTTCCCTGAACCTATGATGCACTATCATGCCTTCATGTCTCTTCACACCCTTCCTGGCCCCCAGAAATACCCTTCTCCATTGGGTTATCATCTAGATTCCTATTACCTAGTTATTTTAACTCAGGTGCAGAGATTTTAGCTAACTTTGCTCTTCAATTCTCAGCACAGTATCATCAATCCCTGCAAGGCCTTTCTATTATTTATATTATTTTATATTGTAAATATTATTTTTCCTCAACCTTCCCAATCCCCACTCTCATTCTTTTTCTAGACACCAATTGAAATATGTTTGATATAGATCTTTGAAAATTTAAGGCATGCACTGTTTTTTGTGTATGCCTTTTACATTTATAGAGGTAGCTTTGAACTGTAAATCTGTTTCCCACTGTTTCCACTCAGCACTATGTTCTTGAGCTAATCCACATTGCTGTGCATACACCTGGTTTTTGCTTATAACTGTTGCTGTGTATTCCATAGATTTTACTAATACATTTCCCTGGTGATGGGTGTCTAGGTCACTGCCAACTCCCTGATGTCACAGTATGGTGAAAATCCTTGTGAATGTCTTTATGAACCTTTGTAAGAATTTCTTTTATGATCTTATAGAATTTTATTCATACACCCTGCTTCCTCACCATACTGTTTGGCATATAGCAGGGACTCAGTAGATGTTGACTACCTCTACTATTATGCTTATTGGACTAGGATCACTTATTTATATTTCCCTAATTGGACTGTGACTTCTTTCTGGTCAGGAAAGATATCTTGTTCACCTTTGTATCTTTGGCACATACAATGTGGCTGATTTTATGAAATGTCCAGTGAATCAACATGACTATCCTGGATACCTGTATATACTGTGACTTAGTCTTGCCCACTTAACTCTGCATCTCAGCCTCTCTCTAATCTCTAGCTCTTGAAATGCCCCATTTCAAGATAGCTCTACTGAATGCTGAATTCAGACTCAGGCTCAACCCTGCTTGTGACCCTGCTCCTCCCATATCCTTCTCTCGGTCACTGGCAACCTCTTCTTGGAATTAGTTGCTCAGGCCTAAAACTGATTCATTTTGACTCTCTTTCTCTCACTCATCTAATTCATCAGCAAATTCTTTCAGAGTCCACAATCTATTTATAACTGGTTGAACTGGTAAAACCATGGTTTAAGCCCCCATTGTCTCTTACCTATATTACTGCACCAACTTCGCTGGTCTCTCAGCAGAATAGAGGGTGACCTTATTCAGTCAAGACCCTTGGCCACTCAGAACCCTCCAGTTCTCTCAATGCCTCAGGGTAAAACTCAAAGTCCTTATTTATTCTGGTCTTAGTGCTCTTCACATACTGGCCTCAATTATCTCCTCTATCTCACCTTTTACCTCCATTCCATTCCAGCCATACTGGCTTCTTTGCTATTTCTTAAAAACACCAGGCAGGTTCTGTCTGTCTCTTCTCACTAGAATGTAAACTCAGTGAGAACAGAACTTTTTGTTTCTTTTATTCACTGCTTGTCCCCAGTGCCTACTACAACACAATATTTGGAACATAGTAGGTGCTTACTCAATATTTATTGAATGTATATGTGTTGAGGACAAAGCCCTGGTCAAGTCCACTTCCATGCCTGTAAGCCTTGGTTCCTTGCCTCCATCAAATTGCTGCCTGTTGTCTTTGCATTGATTTATTCTGTGTTATATTTCCTGCTCCTCAATTTGCCCTCTGAGTCTTTTTCATGCCTCAATCCCAGCTAAAATTCCTTGTCCTTTCTAACTCTAGAAATCTTACATACCCTGTAGGACCCCGCTAAAGCTTCATTTCTCTCATAGCACATTCTCTGTCTATTTTGCCTTACTTTGACATCACCTTTGAACTAGATAGTAGAAAAAAATTACATCGTCTCTAAGTTTTAAAACAATTTTAGACTTATAGGAAAATTGAAAAGATAGAGTTCCCATATCAGTTTCCTGACACTTCCCTCCCAGTTTCCTCTATTAATATCTTGCATTACTGTGCTATAATTGTTATCATTGATGAGCCAATGTCAATACATTATTATTAACTAAAGTCCATAGTTTACATTAAGATTCAATCTTTGTGTTGTACAGTGTATGGGTTTGGACAAAAGCATAATGTTCCATCACCCTAAAAATACTTAGTCATTAGCTCAACCCTCTAATCCCTGGCAACCACTGAGATTTTACTGTCTCCATATATGTGTCTTATCCAGAATGTCACATAAAATAGAATCATACAGTATGTAACCTTTCCATATTGGTTTCTTTCACTTAACAATATGCATTTAAGGTTTCTTCATGTCTTTTCATGACTTCGTAGTGCATTTCTTTTTATTGGGGAACTAGAGGCCCAGTACATGAAATTCGTGCACAGATAGGGTCCCTAGGCCTGGTCAGCCATCAGGGCTGGTCGGGGCATTCTAGCTACCGGCTGGGGCCTTCCTTCCCTGGCTGCTGGCTGCAGGCTGGGGCCTTCCTTCATTCTGTGCCGCCCCTGGTGGTCATCACACATAATAGCGAGCAATCAAACTCCTGGTCTCCCGGTTGAGCTCCCAAGGGGACAATTTGCATATTAGTCTTTTATTATATAGGATAATATTCCATTGTCTGTTGTATGTATCATGGTTTGTTGATCCATTAATTTATAAAGGATATTTTGATTGCTTCCAGTTTTTTGTCAATTATGAATAAAGCTACTATAAACATTAATGTGAAGTTTCTGTGGACATAAGTATTCAACTCTTTTGGGTAAATGCCAAGGTACAGAACTGCTGCTAGGTCATATGGTAAGAGTATGTTTAGTTCTGTAAGAAACTGCAAACTCTCTTTCAAAATTGCTGTACCATTTTATAATCCCACCAGCAATGTATGAGAATTCATGTTGCTCCATATCCTCATATTTTGTTTGTCAGTGTTTTGAATTTTGGCCATTCTAATAGGTGTCTCCTGGAATCTTAATGTTTTAATTTGCAATTCCCTAATGACTTTATGTTGAGCATCTTTTTATATGCTTATTAGCCCTCTGAATATCTTCTTTGATATATTCCCTGTTCTGATCTTCTTTTTAATTGAATTTATTGAGATTATATTGGTTAATAAAATTATATAGGTTTCAGGTGTACAATTCTATAATACATCATCTGTATATTGTATTGTGTGTTCACGATCCAAAGTCTAGTCTCCTTCTGTCACCATTTATCCCCCATTTACCCTCTTTTACCTACTCCCATCCCCCTTCTCTCTGGTAATCACTGTACTGTTGTACCTGTCTATGAGGGTTTTTTTTTTCTACTTAACCCTTTCATGCATTTCACCCAGACTCCCATCCCCCCTCCCCTTTGACAGCTTTCAGTCTATTCTCTGTATCTATGAGTCTATTCATTTTGTTCATTTGATTTCATATGTAAGTGAAATCATATAGTATTTGTCTTTTTCTGACTGCCTTATTTCACTAAGCATAATACCTCTAAGTCCATCCATGCTGTTGCAAAAGGTAAGAGATCCTTCTTTTTACAGCTGCATAGAATTCCATTGTGTAAATGTTCTACAGCTTTTTATCCACTCATCTACTGACGGGTATTTGAGCTGCTTCCGAATCTTAGCTTTATAAATAGCCCTGGAATGAACATAAGGGTGCATATATTATTTTGAATCAGTGTTTTGGGTTTCTTGTAATATATTTCCAGAAGTGGAATCACTGGGTCATAGGCAGTTCCATTTTTAAGTTTTTGAGGAAACTCCATACTGTTTTCCACAGAGGATGCACCAGTCTGCATTCCCACCAACAGTACAGTAGGGTTTCCTTTTCTCCGCATCCTTGCCAGCACTTGTCATTGGTGGATTTATTGATGATAGCCATTCTGACAGGTGTGAGGTGATATCTTATTGTGGTTTTAATTTGCTTTTCTCTGATGATTAGTGATGTTGAGCATATTTTCATATGCCTATTGGCCATCTGCACATCCTCTTTGGAGAAGTGTCTATTCAAGTCCTTTGCCCATTTTTAAATTGGATTGTTTGTTTGTTTTTGGTGTTGAGTTCTTTATAAATTTTGGATGTTAATTCCTTATCAGATATATCATTGGCAAATATGTTCTCCCATTCAGTGGTTTCCCTTTGCATTTTGTCGATGGTTTCCTTGATGCTATTGGGAAAGGTATTGTGTTTTTAATTTCAAATTCCAATTGTTCATTGCTGACATATCAATCCCCTTTTACTGCTTTTGATGCACCCCATACATTTTGATAAGTTGTATTTTTTTCATTTAGTTCAAAATATTTTTAAAATTTTTGGAAACTTCTCCATTGATCCATGTGTCATTTAGAAACGCATTTATAATCGCCAAATATTTGGGGATTTCCCAATTATCTTTCTGTTATTGATTTCTAGTTCAATTTCATTGTGTTTTAGAGCAGATATTGTATGATTTCTGTTCTTTTATTTATTTTTAATTTTTTAAATTTTGTTTTATTCCTTAAAATATTACAAAGAGTGGTACATATGTCTCCTTCCCCCCCTCCCCATCACATTCCCCTGGCCTCCCCTACCCCCCAGTGTCTTGGTCCATTGGTTATGCTTATAGGCATGCATACAAGTCCTTTGGTTGATCTCTTACTGCCCCCCCACCAATCCTCCCCGGCCTTCCTGCTGTAGTTTGACAGTCTGTTCGATGCTGCTCTGCCTCTGTATCTATTTTTGTTCGTCAATTCATAATGGTCTTTGTTATCCATAAATGAGTGAGATCATGTGGTATTTTTCTTTCATTGATTGGCTTATTTCATTTAGCATAATGCTCTCAAGTTCCATCCATCCTGGATGTATATGCGTCCGGTAACAGCCACTCAAGACGGCGGGGTCTCTGCAGCAGAGCTGGCCACTCCGGGAGAGATTTCGGCAGAAGTGGAGGCTGCCCGGTTAGGGGAGCCTGATCCGGTAGTCTCCAGCAGTCCCTTGGAGTATAGCTATCGCTCACCCACAAATTTACACTCTCAGTACGTCCACACACTCTCCTTTCGTTCTCTCACTCTCACACTGTCTTGCAGTCTGCCTTCCTGTCGGCAGCCATCTTTCTTCTTCTGATTTCTGTTCTTTTAAATTTAAGGTATGTTTTATGGACCAGAGTGTGGTCTGTCTTCATAAATGTGCCATATGAATTTGAGAAGAATATGTATACTACTGTTGTTGGATGAAGTACTCTGTGGGTGTCAATTAGATCAAGTTGATTGATGGAACTACAGTGGGGCCTTGACTTACGAGTGTCCCAACTAATGGGTTTTTTGAGATACCAGCTGTCTCTTGGCCGAATTTTTGCATTGAGTTGATAGAGTAGTTTGAAGCTCCTTAAACAAGCTCCTTAATGAACTTGGTCTCAGAAAGAGTTAAACTCGTAAGTCAAGGCCCCACTGTATTCAGTTTAGCTATATTCTTACTGATTTTTTGCCTTCTCAATCTATCAATTACTGAAAGAGGGGTATTGAAGTCTCCAAATGTAACAATGGATTTGTCTATTTCTCCTTGTAGTTATATCAGTTTTTGCCTCATGTATTCCATACTTGGTTGTTGGGTGCATATACAGTAAGAATTTTTATACCTTCTTGGAGAATTGATCTCTTTATCATTATATAATGCCCTCCTTTAATTCCTGATAATTTTCTGTGTTCTGAAGTCTGATTTATCTGAAATAAAAATAGCTACTTCAGCTTTCTTTTAATTACTGTTAGCATGGTTTGTATCTCTCCATCCTTTCATTTTTAATCTAGCTGTGTCTTATATTTATAGTGGATTTCTTAGAGACAATATATAGTTTTGTTTTATTTTTAAATATATTTTGCCCATTGAAAGTAATTATTGATATAGTTAAATTAGTATACTATAGGGTGCGGCTATAGGATTAAGCCTCGGACTGACCTGTTGGCAAAGCCACAAACAAGTCCCAGTTTAGAGGGCAAGTCCTCTTCGCGTAATTAGGCTTGACCTTATGACGCTCCCTAGATCTTATCTGGGAAGCTAATGGGCTGTGGGAGGTGCAGCAAGTGCTGCCAAAACAAGTGAAACTCTTAAGAACATTGTAACTATGGTGACCACTACCTTGTTTACCTCTGGCTATAAAATAAAGGCTCAGCTTGCCTCTGGATCTCTCTCTGTGACTTCAGCCAGGCAGAGGAAGATCCACCTAGACCCAGTTTATTCTCTTTGTCTGTCATTTCTCCATCCTTCACCGCCCTCACTCAGGCTTGTGGAACCCTTGGCTGAGCTGGCTAGGCCCACTTTACCATGTTTGTAACTGTTTTGTGTTCATTGTTCTTGCTCTTAACATTGTTTCTTTTTAAATCTTCCTCAGTTTTTCTGCCTTTTCTGGTTTTAATAAAGATGGTATATGATTCTATGTTCTCTCCACTCTGAGGATATCAATTATGCTTCTTTAAAAATTTTAGTGGTTTCCCTAGAATTTGCAATATATATTTACGTTTAAGTTTACTTTTGAATAACACTATACTGCTTCATTGGCAGAGCAGATACCTGTTACAGAGTGTTGCCAGTTCCTGTCTCCTGTCCATCCTGTCATTTAATTTCACTTATACCTATACTATAACAACCAATAGATTGTTGCTATTATATATCTACTAGGGGCCTAATGCATGAATTTGTGCAACTTGAAAGGAACTGTGGGCCACGAGGCTGCCATGGGCATGGGGGGTAGGGTCTTGGCCCATCCTCCACGCCCCTGCCTGGCCCCTCCTGTCACAGCCCCCAGTCCCCTGTCTGCCAGCAGCCCTGCACCCACCATCACTCCCACACACTGACAGTGCAGGCCCAGAGCTCACACCCACTGACGGTGCAGAGTGATCAGCTAGCACCAGCAGCAGGTGCAAGCAGGGGCCTGCCCCTACAGCAGGTGTGAGCAGCAGCTCAAGTGCCGGCAGTGGGTGCATGCACCTGGCAGGACTGCAGTGTGTGATAGCAGAGAATTTTAAGTAACCACCAGAGGCTCACCCTGATGATAGAGACCAGAGCCCTGCCTTGGCCTGGTGCCCCCACTCACCTGCTCCACCATCCTACTGCAGCCAACGCCGGCCATGTCTCACACTCTGCTGTGTGCTGCCGATGCCCACCATGTTCTGTGTGTGCCTCCTGGTGGTCAGCACACATCATAGTGACCAGTTGTTCAGTTCCTCAGTTCAGTCTATTTGCATATTAGCCTTTTATTATATAGGATTAGATTAATTATGATTAAGCAACATAAGAGTTTATTTTACTTTCATTTCTCCCACCTCAAAAGTCCTCCCTTTCTTTAGTATGTAGATTTGAGTGTCGACCTATGTCATTATACTTCTTAAACAACTTTGAACATTTCTTGCAGGTATATCTAATGGTTACAAATTCTCTCAGGAAGGGTTCTGGTAAGGTATTTCCTTTGGAGAATAGGCCTTTATTATGGAAAACACCGGATATATTGAAAAAATGATTGCTGCCCTAGCCAGTTTGGCTCAGTGGATAGAGCGTTGTCATGTGAACTAAAAGGTTGCAGGTTTGATTCTGGTCAAGGGCACATGCCTGGACTGTGGGCTTGATGCCCAGTAGGGGGCATGCAGGAGGCAGCCGTTCAATGATTCTCTCTTATCATTGATATTCTCTCTCTCTCCCTCTCCTTTCCTCTCTGAAATAAGTAAAATTATATTTTAAAAAAACAATTGTTTTGCACCACCTCCTAGACTCCTAAAGGAAACATGAGAGAATTTTTCTCTGATCTTCACTGTGAGGACCTGGTGGGCTTCCTGGAGGCAAAACCTAAGAAAATGTAGGCTTCCTCCTAAGGTTGGTCCCCCAGGTGTTTTCAGCTCTCAGCCTACTCCATGCCTACCTTGAAGTAATTCATCAAAATCACCCTTTAAGTGTTTCTGCAATAATTGGCTCCAGCAGCTTCTGCCTTAATCAGATCTCTGCTATGATTCTTTGTATTCACTTGACTCTCCTCCACATTTTGGGCTAGCAGTTTTCTCTGTGTGTCTAAGAAAAAATATTACTTTTCTATTTGCTCAACTTTTTTCTTTTTTAAAAAAATCTTTATTGTTGAGATTATTACAAATGTCCCTCTTTTTTCCCTTCATTGCCCCACCTTCACTCAGTTCCCACCCTGCCCCAGGCCTTCACCAACCTATTGTTTGTGTCCATAGGTAATGCATATACTAGTATGCATATAATAAAAGGCTAAAATGCAAATTGTCCCCACGGGCAGAGGTTCCAACGACTGGGAGTTAGACGTGCACTGACCACCAGTAGGTGGCATGGAACATGGCGGTCGTCGGCAATGAGCCCTGACAAGAGCAGGATGGCAGAGGGATGTTGGAGCCGGTGAGCGGATGCCCCCACGCCAAAGCGGGTGTGAGTGGGGGCCTCGAACACCCTGCCAGTTGCCCCAAAGACAGCAACCGACAGTAGCAGCAGGGGACGAGGCTGGTGAGCAGGCAGTGCCAGACCAAGGTGGGTGTGAGTGTGAACAAGGGCCTCTGATCGCCTGCCAGTTGCCATCCCTGGGGCGACTGGTGGGGCAATTGGAGAGTGGGCAGTGCCAGGCCCAGGCGGGTGCAAGCGGGGGCCCCCATCATCCACCAGTCACCCCACAGATCGGCCCTGATCGCCATCCAGGCCTAGGAACCCTACCCTTGCATGAATTTCGTGGACTGGGCCTCTAGTATGCATATAAGATCTTTGCTTAATCTCTTCCCGTCCCCCACCCTCCTTCCCTCTGAGAATCATCAGTCTGTTCCATCCCCATGCCTCTGATTATATTTTATTCACCAGTTTATTCTGTTCATTAAATTTCTTATTCATTTATTTTGGTTTTTAGATTCAATTGTTGATAGGCATATATTTGTTACCATTTAGTTCATATTTTTTTTATCTCTTCCTTCTTCTTCCTTTTCTTAAAGAATACCCTTCAACATTTCATATAATACTGGTTTGGTGGTGATAAACTCCTTTAGCTTTTTCTTGTCTGTGAAGCTCTTTATCTGACCTTCAATTCTAAATGATAGCTTTGCTGGGTAGAGTAATCTTGGTTGTAGGTCCTTGCTATTCATCACTTTGAATATTTCTTGCCACTCCCTTCTCGCCTGTATAGTTTTTGTTGAGAAATCAGCTGACAGTCATATGGGCATTCCCATGTAGGTAACTAAGTGCTTTTCTCTTGCTGCTTTTCAGATTCTCTCTTTGTTTTTAACCCTTGGCATTTTAATTATGATGAGTCTTGGTGTGGTTCTCTTTGGATTCCTCTTGTTTGGGACTCTGTGTGCTTCCTGGACTGTAAATCTATTTCTTTTAATAGGTAGGGGAAGGTGTCTGTCATTATTTCTTCAAATAGCTTTTCTTTTTTTCTTTTTTTTTTATTCTTTAAAGTATTACAAATAGTAGTACATGTGTCTCCTTTTCTCCCCATTGACCTCCCCCTGGCCTCCCCTATCCTCCATCACATGCCCTCCCCCCTCTCCCCCCAGTGTCTTGTGTCCATTGGTTATGCTTACATGCATGCGTACAAGTCCTTTGATTGATCTCTTACCCCCTCCAACCCTCCCCTGCCTTCCCACTTTAGTTTGACAGTCTGTTTGATGCTTCTTTGCCTCTGTATCTATTTTTGTTCATCAGTTTATAATGTTCTTTATATTCCACAAATGAGTGAGATCATGTGGTATTTATCTTTCACTGACTGGCTTATTTCGCTTAGCATAATGCTCTCCAGTTCCATCCATGCTGTTGCAAATGGTAAGAATTCCTACTTTTTACAGCAGCGTAGTATTCTATTGTGTAGATGTACCATGGTTTTCTAATCCATTCATCTGCTGATGGTCATTTAGGCTGTTTCCAAATCTTAGCTATTGTAAATTGTGCTGCTAGGAACATAGGGGTGCATATCTCCTTTCTGATTGGTGTTTCTGTTTTCTTGGGATATATTCCTAGAAGTAGGATTACTGGATTTAGTGGCAGTTCCATTTTTAATTTTTTGAGAAAACTCCATACTGTTTTCCACAGTTGCTGCACCAGTCTGCATTTCCACCAGCAGTGAAGGAGGGTTCCTTTTTTCCACATCCTCTCCAGCACTTGTCATTTGTTGATTTGTTGATGATAGCCATTCTGACAGGTGTGAGATGGTACCTAATTGTTGTTTTGATTTGCATCTCTCAGATGATTAGTGACTTTGAGTATGTTTTCAAATCTCTCTTGGGTTTCTGTATGTCCTCTTTTGAAAAGTGTCTATTTAGGTCCTTTGCCCATTTTTTGATTGGATTATTTACCTTCCTTTTGTTAAGTTGTATGAGTTCCCTATAAATTTTGGAGATTAAACCCTTATCAGAGATAACATTAGCAAATATGTTCACCCATGCAGTGGGTTTTCTTGTTGTTTTGTTGATGGTTTCTTTTGCTGTGAAGAAGCTCTTTATTTTGATGTAGTCCCATTTGTTTATTTTCTCTTTAGTTTCCATTGCCCTAGGAGCAGTATTAATAATGATATTCTACGACATATGTATGCTTCAATAGATTTTCAATATCTTGCTCTCTCTCTTCTTCTGGAACCCCCATAATGTGAATGTTGGTATGCTTGAAATTGTCCCAGAGGCTCCTTACACTATCTTAATATTTTTAGATTCTTTTTTCCTTTCTGGGTGTTTTTTGCTTCCTCATATTTCAAAGCATTGATTTGATTCTCAGAATTCTCTACTGTTGAATCCCTGTGTATTATTCTTTATTTCAGTGAGTGTATGCTTAATTTCTGGTCCCTTTTCATTTTTGGAAGTTTTTAGATGATCCTTGAGTAAGTTATAACTGTGGTTTTGAACTCTATATCGAGTGGTTTGCTTTCTTCCATTTCTTTCATTTGTGACATGTTTCTTTTTCTCCACATTTTGACTGCTTCCCTGTGTTTGTTTTTATGTATTGGGTAGAGCTGTTATGTCTCCTTAAGTTGGTAGACTGGCCTTGTGTAGTAGGTGTTCTATAGGGCCCAGTGGCTCAGCCTACCTAGTCACCTGAGCTGGGAGCTCTAGGTGCACCCTTTTGTGGGCTGTGAGCAGTCTTGTTGTAGTTAAGACTTGATTGCTGTTGGTGTCACTGGGAGGAATTGACCTCCAGGCCAATTGGCTGTGAGGACCAGCTGTGTCTACAATGGAAGAGCTGCTGTGCAGGAGACACCCCTATGGAGCAGGACTTGCTTCAGTGAGGCTGCCCCTTGAGTGTGTAGCATATGCATGTGTAGAGTTGTAATCTGGTATGGTCTGACACTGACCACTGGGTACACTGGCTCTTGGGTCTCCAGGGAGGTGCAAAGTTAGCCACTGTCTGGGGCCACCCAGCAGGAGCTACAGAGTGATCTGCAGGTTTTTCCTCTTTGTATCAGGTTTGGAAGTGCCCAGACGAGGCCCAGCTGTGAAGCAAAGCAGGGTGGTGTTGGTGCCAGGTCTTGGGCCTTTTATTGATAGACTGGAGCAGTGATGGCAAACCTATGATACACGTGTGAGAGGTGACACATGAACTCATTATTTTTGGTTGATTTTTCTTTGTTAAATGGCATTTAAATATATAAAATAAATATGAAAAATATGTCTTTGTTTTACTATGGTTGCAAATATCAAAAAATTTCTATATGTGACATGGCACCAGAGTTAAGTTAGGGTTTTTCAAAATGCTGACACGCCGAGCTCAAAAGGTTCACCATCACTGCACTAGAGGCCTGGTGCATGAAATTTGTGCATGGGTAGGGTCCCTAGACCTGGCCAGCGATCAAGGCTAATCAGGCTCCCTGCCTCCCTGCCTCTCTGCCTCCCCATCTCCTCCTCTTGCCACCCATGTTCTACCACTGCACCACATGGTCCCCCCCTCCCCAGTTCCCTGCCTTCTAGCCTCCCCACCTCCTCCTTTCCTCACCACCCGCACGCCACCACTGTGCGGTTCCTGGCCTCCCCGTCTCCTCCTTCCCTCAGCACCTTGCTGCCGCTGCTGGTCACCCGCCATGTTCCGTGCCACTCCCCAGTGGTCAGTGCACATCATAGTGAGTGATCGAACTCCCCATCTCCAGGTTGAACTCCCGAAGGGACAATTTGCATATTAGCCTGTTATTATATAAGATTATTATATAGGATTTGGGGCTCCCTTTCCCAGCTTCACTTTGTTTGACAGGTTTTAGCCTGAGCAAGGCAGTCCATTTATGCAAAAGCTGCTGCACACAGCTTGGGTGGGGCTATAAATTGGATGAGGTGGGGTCTTACAGAAGCACCAGGGTGGAGCAAACAGAAATGGCTGCCAGTCAGCCTGTGATGTGGAGGTCCCAGCATAGGAACAAAGACTGCTGTGAGCACCTCCATCTGGGAGAAAGCCGCTCCCTAGTTCCTGCCCTGATACCAGACAATCCAGTTCCTCCTTGTATGTGACTCAGTAGCATCATTGAATGATTGCTAGCAGCCACCTTCCACCAGACTTCTTGTGTAAGAAAAATAAACCTCTATTTGATTGCCTTTAAAAGGTAGCTTTTCTATAACCGCACCCATATGCACTTCTAACTTATGGAGCATCTAACCTATTTGCAACCTGAGGTACAAAATCAAGGTATCCGTCTAATAGGTAAACAATAGGAGAAACAGGTATAAGTTTGGCTATAGTGAAAGAGTAATGCTGATACCCCCTATTCAAAGAATTAAAGCAAAGTTTACTAGTCTTAATGTTGAAATACCAAGGACTAGAGCTTTGTTGATTGCCATTTGTTATGCACATGTGTTACATGAGATGTGGAGGGAATGTTGTTTTTGTGTTAAGTTCAAAGTGCCAGTGGCTAGTAGCATGAGAAAAGGGCAATTTTCAGGGAGGTAAGGTGTATAGCAATGTCCCAATGCTGCAAAGAGGGAACTGATCAAATAATATATTTCTAAAGTTTTCTGAATTAGGGACAAGATACTCTCCTTTAGCCAGTCTTCTTGGGCAAGTTATTTGCTCTCTCTGTGCTTCAGTTTTCTTATCTGTAAAATGGGGATAATAATAGTATGTACCTCATTGGAGCATTGTGTACATCAAATGTGATATCTCTGTAAAGAGTTTAACCAATGTCTGAACAAAGTTAAGTATTGTATCAGCTGGCCTATGGACCTAGCCCTCTACTTGCATTGCCATCATGAGCCACAAACTCACCCAGAACTTTTCTCACTCTGGGAAACAGTACACATGATTGGCTTGTTCTTCTCACACCAAGGGTCACTCCAAAAAGGGCTCACGATACTGGGGCAGAGAAATGTTTCTAAACTGGTTTGATCATTCATTTGGCTTGATAAGCTGCCAATGTTAAGTGAAGTTTAACCTGAAGAGCTGCAAGCAAAGTCCTTTGGAAGCATGAATACGTCTAGTGAGAATCATGTTTAGAGTTCTTGGAGGTCCTTATGTCCATTTCTGAAATGTGAAATATTGCCTATGTCCAATCTCCTGGCATTTTTCTCATCTTGATTTTTCAGAGATTAGAGTGGTTACTGATTATTACTGTCTACTGCAGTACTGGGTCAGTACATGCTACAAATGTGGCTATTTATCAGTATGACTAAATTGTTTACGTATCACTTAAACCTGACAGATATTAACTTAAGTAAATGGTTTTATTTTTTATATATTTTTTTCACTATTTTTATGTAACAAGAAGTCTGGAGACGAGCACTGTGAAGGTTGTGTGTGGGCTCTTTCTGCTTCCCACTTACAAGTCTTGACACTCCCATGCTTGCAAATTGACTGCTCTTTCTCTCAGACCTTAGTTTACATTTTATGCAGAAAAATAGAGGAGATAGCGTACACAAGGCACATGGAAGATACTCCTTTTTTTTTTTTTTTTAACCTGGAAAGTACTAGATTTCTCAGAAGCTTCACCAGTAGACTTCTGCTTAGATATAATTGGCTAGGATGATGTTATATGACCACACATAGCCGCAAGGAAGCCTGAGGATTACCTTTCTAAGCCAGACACATTGCTGCTTTAAACAAAACTGGGTTTCTTATGGAAGAAGATAATAATGGTGCTGGGTATGTAGTGAGCTGTGAGCACCACACTTTGCATCCTCAATATCTACTGTAGAATAATAATAGCTGGGGAGCTCTTGGCTCATAATTTTAAACTAGTCAGTCAAGCAAAAGGTGTGAGTAAAGTATAGAGATATTTGTTCCTGGCCTCTATGAAATTGTTGCCTGTTTTGAAGGAGTAAAGAAAAGTCCAACCTCAGAAATATAATCTGTGTTTGTTTATTATGAAGCAACAACCTTTCTTACACCCTCTTTATTGGCAAACCTGTCTTTTCAGAATCAATGGGAAGAAAATTGTCTATAACCTTACTATCTAGAGTCCTAGACAAAGGAGCGTTTAGACTCTTCATGTAGAACTGCCATAAAAATATTTCAACCATTTTAAAATTAAAGGGACAAGGAAAGACTGAGGAATGCTAATAGACCAAAGGAGATAATCCTGGATTGGATTCTCAAAGAGAAAAAGGAAGGTAGAAGGAAAACTATAGATATCCAAATGAAATCTGTGCTTTAGTGACTAGTAACATACAGAAGTTGGTTTCTTAGTTGTGACAAATATAACAAGGTAATGTGATATATTAACAATAAGGGAAACTGGGCGAGGGTTATATGGGAACCCTATACAGTAGGTCCTCATTAATGTCATTCACATGGTCTTAGAAACTGAGTTTAATCAAAACAACATAGCAAAACCAGTTTTATCATAGGCTAGTTGACATTTTTTTATCACAAAACATTACCAAACTTCTAAACAAAGGCCAAAAAAACTTCTCATATTAATCACTGAAATAAATGTGAGCAATACATACATTTAGGAAAGATTGATAAAAGCAAGTCATATGGTTATTTTCCAACTGTTTATTCCAGTTCAGGGTCATGGATGACAGGAGCCTCTCTCAGTAGTTCAGGGCACAAGGCAGGATCTACCCTGGACAGGATGCCTTTCCATCAGAGGGCTGCTCACACACATCTACACTCACTCAGCCTGGGACAATGTAGACACACAAGTTAACCTAATATGCATATCTTTGGGATGTGGAGGACGCTAGAGTCCCCAGAGAAAACCCACGCAGACATGAAGAGAATGTGAAAGCCATACAGACAGTGGCCCTGACTAGAAATTGATTTTTTCCTATTAACATTATAACAAAATTATATATAAAGAAAAATGTTATTTGAGGACTTGCTGTATTGTCTTTCTAATTTTTCTGTAAATGGAAATTATTCCAACATAAAAAATTATCAAAATATTAAGGAAATGTTGGAGGAAAAAAATGTTACATGACAAACTAAACGTTACATTTAATTACTGCAGTTGTAAGTAGTACCAATCAGATAAAAATGTACTGGTATGAGCCTAAGGTATTTTCACAGTTGGAATTTAAGCATGTCCAGAAGACCAATGGGAAAAAGACCCATCATAATTCTGTGTTTCACAATGGATGAGAAGCCTATTAGGAATAACTTATATTTGGAGTAGAGATATCAAGCAAATGTGTTTCAAGGACTGAGGCCACTATGAGACAGGAGGACTGATTCTAAGTATCCTATATAATAAAAGCCTAATATGCAAATTGTCCCCTTGACCAGAGTTTGGCTGCTTGACCAGTCACTATGATGCACACTGACCACCAGGGGGCAGATGCTCCAACCAATAGGTTAGCTTGCTGTGGGTGCTGGTGGACTGGACTAGAAAGTGAGGTGTGAGGTGAGAGCCCTCAGGAAGCTTCCAGGGTGTGGAGCAAGCACCAGGTGGAGGCGGGTGGGGACCAGGAGGGACCAGGTGGCACCATAGGCTGCTACATGTGATCTGAGAGCCATGGACTACACAACCCTCCGCAGCCTTTGGTGTTCTCAGTGCACAATTTATAATCTTCAGAACTGCTTCTTTTTATTTGTTAAGTTTCACTAACTACTCCAGGAGAGTGGGTAGCACCATTACGGGGGATGGGCCAGGTGTGCCTGCCTGAGGCCAAGGGGCAGCCTTGGGCTCTGGGGGATGCAGCAGAGAGCGGAGTGGGGCTGAGTCAGAGAAACCGAGTCCAAAACTTGAAAGGAAGCAGGAGGCAGTGAGGGGCTGAGGGTGACAGCTGTTCAGGGGCCTAGCCAAGCTGCTGGATGGGGACAGTCATCGAGCCTGGTGCCTCTCCCACAAGACAGGCTCCATGTCCCTCCCTCCTCCTCCCTGTGACCCGTCACCCCAGCTCTCCTCCAAGGCCCTTCCTGGGCTTGCCTTGCACAGGTCTGCACCACCACACTGGCCTGCACAGCTCTGCCCTGCACTGCTTCACCCTCACCACTTTGCCTGCCCCACACAGCCCCACCCTGTCCCACCCTGCACAGCCTTTGGGGAGCTCCGCCCCCAGAGGAGAAAGGGGGAGGCTGCAGGCAGGAGGTTTCAGGAGGAGGGGGCAGAGTAGGGCCCACCAAGTTAGATGGAGAGGAGGGAGGGAGAGACCCCACAGAACTGGGGACAGAGATGGGCGGGGAAGGTGGGCTGTGCGGAAGTGTTACCCTTGGTTGAAGTAGAAATCCTGACCCCATTTTAAAGACCCCAGCAGAGTGTGTGTGTGTGAGGTGGGGGAGGAGGCAAAGACAAAAGAAGGTGTGAGGGGACTGGATGGATGGAGAACAGAGATGTTTGGTTCATGACCTATTTATTTTTATTTTTATTAATATATTTTTATTGATTTCAGAGAGGAAGGCAGAGGGAGAGAGAGAGAATCAATCTGCTGCCTCCTGCATGCCTTCTACTAGGAATTGAGCCCACAACCCAGGGATGTGCCCTTAACTGGAATCAAATCCAGGAACCTTCAGTCCACAGGCCATGGTTCTGTCCACTGAGCAAAACCATCTAGGGCAGCCGTGGGCAAACTACGGCCCGCGGGCCGGATCTGGCCCGTTTGAAATGAATAAAACTATTGAAAAAAAAGACTGTACCCTTTTACGTAATGATGTTTACTTTGAATTTATATTAGTTCACACAAACACTCCATCCATGCTTTTGTTCCGGCCCTCCGGTCCAGTTTAAGAACCCACTGTTGCCCTCGAGTCAAAAAGTTTGCCCACCTCTGATCTAGGGCAACCCATGGCCTATTTAAAACCCCTGTAGTAGGCTGAGCAGGGGTGTTACCATGATGGTGTTACCTGATAATGAGGGTGTCTCTCCTTATGTTGGGATAATCAGAACTGCAGGGAAGTAAAGGCACACCCCTGGAGCCTGCAAAGAGTTTTCATGCACATGATGCAATTTGCTTTGTGTGGCAGCTGAAGAGGGTGAGCAGAACCTTGGAAGGACATGAGGTCTCCAAGACCAGGGGCTGGAGGGAAAGTGCATGCCGAGCATTCTGCACTGTGAGTTACAATCCTATATAATGAGAGGGATATGCTAATTAGCCTGGATATGCTAATTAGTCACAACCAGTATGCAAATTGGCCATCACTCCAACATAATAATAAGAGAAGGATATGCTAATTAGTCATGACAAGTATGCAAATTGACCACCACTCCACACAAGATGGCCACCCCCATGTGGTCAAAGATGGCTGCCACAAGATAGCCAACAGGGGAGGGCAGTTGGGGGGGACCAGGCCTGCAGGGGAGGGCAGTTAGGGGTGACCGGGCCGGCAGGGGAGGGCCTCTGTGGGGGACCAGGCCTGCAGGGGAGGGCAGTTGGGGGCAATTGGGCTGCAGGGGAACAGTGGCATCGATCAGGCCGGCAGGGGAGGGCCATTGTGGGGGACCAGGCTGGCAGGAGAGAGCCATTGGGGTCACTAGGCCTGCAGGGGAGGGCAGTTAGGGGTGACCGGGCCAGCAGGGGAGGGCCTCTGTGGGGGACCAGGCCTGCAGGGGAGGGCAGTTGGGGATGACCAGGCCTGAAGGGGAGAGTAATTGGGGGGGACCAGGATTGCAGGGGAGGACAGTTAGGGGTGACCTGGCCGGCAGGGGAGGGCCATTGTGGGGGACCAGGCTGGCAGGAGAGAGCCATTGGGGGCAATTGGGCTGCAGGGGAACAGTGGCATCGATCAGGCCGGCAGGGGGGCGGTTAGGGGATGATCAGGCTGGCAGGCAGAAGTGGTTAAGGGCAATCAGGTAGGCAGGCAGGTGAGCAGTTGGGAGCCAGCAGTCCTGGATTGTGAGAGGGATGTCCAACTGCCCATTTAGACCCGTGGGTCCAAGTTTGGAGAGGGTGCCAGCTGGGCTGAGGGACACCCCTCCCACAGTGCACAAATTTTGTGCACCAGGCCTCTAGTCTATATATATAAAAGCCTAATATGCTAAGTGTCCAACCAAGCAGTCAGTCAACCAGTTACTGTGACGTGCACTGACCACCAGATGTCAGATGCTCTGACCAGTTGGTTAGCTTGCTGCTGGGGTCGGGCCGATCGAGACTGGGTGAGAGAGGGCCGGACACACCCTGGAGCACTGCCGTGGTCCCTCCCCAGCCAACGGCCCTGATTGGACCCGATCGGGACTGGGCAAGATGGCCCTGATCGGCCCCGATCACCGGCCAGGTGGAGGAACCCCACCCGTGCATGAATTTCATGCAATGGGCCCCTAGTCTACACTAATAAAATAGAAACATGCAAATTGGCATCACTCCACTACGCCCACCAGCCAATCAGAGCGAGTATGCAAATTAACCCATCAAAGATGGTGGTTAATTTGCATACTCAGGCATGGAGTGAAGATGAGGACTGAAGAGGCTTGGCTTCTCCGCTGCAGTCTTGCTGTGGCCAGACCAAAGGCTTGGGTCCCAGGTGCCGGAGGAAAACCAGTGCCAGCAGCCAGGGGAAGGAAGGTCTATTGCGCAAATCTTCATGCAACGGGCTTCTAGTCTATATATATAAAAGGTTAATATGCAAATTGTCCTCTCAGGAGTTCAACCTGGAGACCAGGAGTTCAATTGATTGCTATGATGTGTGCTGACCAGCAGGGGGTAGTGTAGAATGAAGAAAAGCGCTGTCAGGCAGCCAGCAGCTGGGGAAGGAAGGCCCCGGCCAGCAGCCAGAATGCCCTGATCACCGGCCAGGCCTAGGGACCCTACCTGAGCACGAATTTCAGTCATTCAGATTGTGCCTTGGCACTGAAACCTCTGAAATCATACCAGAATTCTAGATATAAGGGAAGTAGTAAAAGAGCTCATAAAGCTGTCCTCCTGAAGATATAACGTATCAACTGCAGTGGGCCCAGGATTTTCTCTGAGGAATAAATAACATGCTATCTCTTTCAGCAGTGACAAGAGTGCACATCTTCAATTTGCTCTTCACAGGACCTTCAGCAATGGACCTGAGCATCAGTGGTTTATTTGGAATGCAGAGGTATTAGCAAAGATGCTTCCAGTTGGCAGTGGTAGCTCAGATTTAGTGATAGGAGATATCAGTGCAGGTGAAGGGGAAATATAAAATACCACAGGAGTCAAGAAGGCTGATACAAGGAGAACATATGAAGCACAGCTAGGGAACTGACCAGAAGTATTTTTGAGAAATGGAAGAAGCCAACACTTTCCCAGAATTGTACAGGAGCACGATCAGAGAAATACATGGTCAGGAGAGGATTAATGTGCAAGTTGATAGGTGTTCTAGGAAGAGAAAAAGAAACAGGTTAATGAGAATACAGAGTAAAGAAATGAGAGAATAAAGAAAAGACTGTAGATTGCAGGAGGTCACCAGGTTCCCCAATGAGGTGGTAGGAAGAGTCGCCAAGTTGAGATGGGCTTTCCAGGATATCAGAATACCAGAGGATGAAGTACTGCCCAGGAACAACAAAGCACTAACTCTGCTCTCTGCCCTGACTGTTACCAAGGTCCCTTCAAGAACTAGGAGAGCTCAATATTTGTGAACATTGTCTTTGTGGAAAGCACCCAGATGATTCTGATTGTCCAGAAGGTGATGTGTGTTTGAGAATAAAAGGTCAGTGTTGTAGCAACAATTCAGTTACTTTATTTGGCATTCCCTCATAGGTTGGACAGTCTGTTTGGTGCTTCTACAACTCTGGTTCTATTTTTGTTCATCAGGTTATGTTGTTCATTATATTCCACAAATGAGTGAGTTCATGTGATATTTATCTTTCTCTGACTGGCTTACTTTGCTTAGCATAATGCTCTCCATGTCTATCCATGCTGTTGCAAATGGTAAGAATTTTTTCTTTTTACAACAGCATAGTATTCCATTGTGTAGATGTACCACAGTTTTCTAATCCACTCATCTGCTGATGGGCAGTTAGGCTGTTTCCAAATCTTAGCTGTTATAAATTGTGCTGCTAGGAACATAGGGGTGCTTATATCCTTTCTGATTGGTTTTTATGTTTTCTTGGGATATATTCCTAGAAGAGGGATTACTGGGTCAAATGGAAGTTTTATTTTTAATTTTTTTTTCAGGAAACGCCATACTGTTTTTCACAGTGACTGCACCAGTCTGTATTTTCACCAGCTGTGCAAGAGGGTTCCTTTTTCTCTGCAACCTTTCCAGCTCTTGTCGTTTGTTGATTTGTTGAAGATAGCCATTCTGACAGGTGTGAAATGATGTCTCATTGTCATTTTGATTTGCATCTCTTGGATGATTAGTGACTTTGAGCATGTTTTCATGTTTCTTGGCCTTCTGTATATCTTCTTTCGAAAAATGTCTATTTAGGTCCTTTGCCTATTTTTTAATTGGATTGTTTATCTTCCCTTTGTTAAGTTGTATGCGTTCCCTGTAAATGTTGGAGATTAAACCCTTAACGGGGATAACATTGGCAAATGTGTTCTCCAATGCAGTGGGCTTTCTTGTTGTTTTGTTGATAGTTTCTTTTGCTGTGCGGAAGCTTTTTGTTTTGATGTAGTCCCATTTGTTTATTTTATCTTTAGTTTCCATTGACCTAGGAGTTGTATTGGTGAAGATATTACTGTTGCATATGTCTGAGATTTTACTGCCTGTGGATTCCTCTAAGATTTTTATGGTTTCCCATCTTATGTTTAAGTCCTTTATCCATTTTGAGTTTATTTTTGTGTATGGTGTAAGTTGGTGGCCTAGTTTCATTTTTTTGCACGTATCTGTCCAATTTTCCCAACACTATTGACTAAAGAGACTGCCTTGACTTCATTGTATGCTCTTGCCTCCTTTGTCAAATATTAATTGAACATAATGGCTATGGTCGACTTCTGGGTTCTCTGTTCAGTTCCATTGATCTATATGTGTTCTTTTGCCAGTACCAGGCAGTTTTGAGCATAGTGGCTTTGTATTATAGCTTGATATCTGGTATTGTGATCCCTCCAACTTTCTTCTTCTTTCTCAGGAGTGCTGTTGCTATCCAGTGTCTTCTTTTATTCGAGATCAATTTTTGGAGAGTTTGTTCTAGGTCTGTGAAATATGCCCTTGGCATTTTAAGGGGCATTGCATTGAATCTATAAATTGCTTTGGGTAGTATGGACATTTTTATGATGTTGATTCTTCCAATCCATGAACACGGTATGTTCTTCCATTTGTTTATGTCTTCCTCTATCTCTTTTTTCAATGTCCTGTAGTTTTCCAAATACAGGTCTTTTACCACCTTAGTTAAGTTTATTCTTAGGTATCCTAATTTTTTTTTTTTTTGGTGTAGTGGTAAATGGGATTTTTTTTTTTAGTTTCTCTTTCTGTGAGTTTATTATTGGTGTATAAAAAAGCCATAGATTTCTGGGTGTTAATTTTATATCCTGCTACATTGCCAAATTCATTTATTAAGTCTAATAGTTTTTTGATGAAGTCTTTGGGGTTTTCTATATACAATATCATGTCATCTGCTAGTAATGACAATTGTACTTCTTCTTTTCCAATTTGAATGCCTTTTATTCCTTCTTCTTGTCTGATCACTATGGCTAGCACTTCCAATAGTATGTTGAATAGGAGTAGTGAAAGTGGGCATCCCTGTCTTGTTCCTATTCTTAGGGGAAATGGTTTTAGTTTTTGCCGATTGAGTATGATGTTGGCTGTTGGTTGGTCATATAAGGCTTATATTATGTTGAGGTATGATCCCTCTATTCCCACTTTGCTGAGAGTGTTTATCAAGAAAGGGTGTTGGATTTTGTCAAATGCTTTTTTTGCATTAATTGATATGATTATGTGATTTTTGTCTCTTAATTTGTTTATGTGATGTATCACATTTATGGATTTGCGGATATTGTACCAGCCTTGCTTCCCTGGAATAAATCCCACTTGGTCATAGTGTGTGATCTTTCTAATTTAATGCTAGATCTGATTTGGTCGAATTTTGTTGAGGACTTTAGCATCTATGTTTATCAGGTATTTTGGCCTTTAATTCTCTTTATTTGTAGTGTCTTTATCTGGTGTTGGAATTAGGGTAATGTTGGCTTCATAGAAAGAGTTTGGAAGTACACCTTCCTGTTGATTTTTTTTTGGAATAGTCTGAGGAGGATAGGTTTTAGTTCTTCTTTGAATGTTTGGTAAAACTCCCCTGTAAAGCCATCTAGACCAGTTCTTTTGTTTGCTATAAGAGTTTTGATGAGTGCTTCAATTTCATTGGTAGTTATTGGCCTATTCAGGTTTTTTTTTTATTTTTCCTGATTGAGTTTTGGAAGCTTGTATTTTTCTAAGAATATGTCCATTTCATGTAGATTGTCCATTTTTTTGGAGTAACGTTGTTTTTAGTATTTTTTTTTCCTTACAATCCTTTGTATTTCTGTGGAGCCTGCTGTTACTTCAACTGTTTCATTTCTGATTTTGTTTATTTGGACCCTCTCTCCTTGTTTCTTGGTGAGCCTGGCTAGCATTTCATCAATTCCATTTATCCTTTCAAATGACCAACTCTTGGTTTTATTGATCTTTTACATTGCTTTTTTTTTTTTGTCTCTATGTTGTTTATTTCTGCTCTGATCTTTATTATTTCCTTCCTTCTGATTACTCTGGGCTTTTCTTTTTTCTCTCTTTCTAATTCTTTAAGTAGTGTGGTTAGGTCATTTATTACCATTGTTTATTGTTTTTTGAGGTAGGCCTGTAGAGCTTTGAACTTCCCTCTCAGGACTGCTTTCATTGTGTCCCATAGATTTTGTATTGTTGTATTCTCATTGTTGTTTGTTACCAGGATGCTTTTTATTTCTTCTTTGATCTCCTTGGTAACCCAATCATTGTTTAATAGCATGCTATTTAGCCTCCAAATGTTTGATTTTTTTTCATTGTTTTTATTGTAGTTGATTTATAATTTTCTGCCATTGTGATCTGAGAAGATGCTTGATATGATTTCTATCTTCTTCAATGTGAAGAGACTTTGTCTGTGTCCCAATATGTGGTCTATCTTTGAAAATGTCCCTTGTGCACTTGAGAAGAATGTATATTCTGATGCTTTGGGGTAAAATATTCTGAAGATGTCAATTCCATCTGATCTAGTGAGTCATTTAGGATTGCTGTGTCTTTGCTGATCTTTTGTGGCATCAATAGGGTAATAAAGTCCCCTACTATAATTGTATTGCTGTAAATCTCACCCTTGATATCTTGTAGAAGTTTTTAATATGTATTTGGGTGCTCCTGTATTGGGTGCATATATGTTTACCAGAGTTATATTGTCTTATTGAATTGTTCCCTTTAGTATTATGAAGTGGCCCTCCTTATCTCTTGTTATGACCTTCACTTTGAGGTCTATTTTGTTAGATATAATATTGCTACCCAAGCTTTTTTTTTTTTCATTTCCATCCCTTCACTATCAGTCTGTGTATGTCCTTTGTTTTGAGGTGGGTCTCTTATAGAGAGCAAATATATGGGTCATGTTTTTGTATCCATTCAGCTACTCTATGTCTTTTGAGTGGAGCATTTAATCCTTTTATGTTTATGATTATTATTGATAGGCATTGACGGCTTGGTGGAAATAAACTCCCTTAGCCCCCCCCCCTTTTTTTTTGTCTGTGAAGCTCCTGATTTCACCTTAAATTTTGAATTATAGCCTTACTGTGTATAGTGTTCTTGGATTCAGTCTCTTGCTTTCCATCACTTTGCATATTTTATTCCATTCCCTTCTGGCCTGAGATGTTTCTGTTGACAAATCAGTTGATATTCTAATGGTAGATCCATTGTAGGTAACTTTCTGTCTCTCTCTGGCATCCTTTAAGATTCTTACTTTGTTGTTGTTTGCTAGTTTTATTATGATGTGTCTTGGTGTGAATCTTTTTGGGTACATTTTGTTTGGGACTCTGTGTGCTTCTTGTACTTGTGTGGCTTTTTTCTTCCCAACATCAGGGAAGTTTTTTGTCATTATTTCTTCAAACAAGTTTTCTATTCTATGCTCTGCTTCCTCTCCTCTGGCACCCCTATTATGTGGATGTTGTTTTGTTTCATATTATCCCAAAGCTCTCTTAGGCTCTCCTCCTGCTTTTTAATTTTTTTTTCCTGTTGCTGCTCTCCTTGGATTTTTTTTGTACCTTGTCTTCCAGATCACTGATGCAGTCCTCAGCTTCTTCTAGTCTACTGTTGATGCTTTCTATTGTGTTCTTTATTGCAGTGATGTTATTCTTTTTTAAAAATATTTTATTGATTTTTTACAGAGAGGAAGGGAGAGGGATAGAGAGTTAGAAACATTGATGAGAAACATCGATCAGCTTCCTCCTGTACACTCCCCACTAGGGATGTGCCCGCGACCAAGGTACATGCCCTTGACCGGAATTGAAACTAGGACCCTTGAGTCTGCAGGCCGATGCTCTGTCAACTGAGCCAAACCGATTAGGGCAGTGATGTCATTCTTAATTTTTTCTTGGTTCTTCTTCATTTTCCTCTTTATTCTTACACATGTTGTTGAATTTGTCTTCCATCCTTTTCATCATTTTTATAATCATTACTATGATTCTTTCTCTGACAAATTGCTTGCCTCCATTTTGTTTCCTTCCTTTTCTGGTGATGCCTCCTGTGCTTTCATTTTTTGTTGTTGTTGTCTTCCCATTTTTGCTCTTTCTTTGTGATTGTTTCTATGTATTAGATCAAACTTCTATGTCACCCAGATTTTCTTGAGTTTGTCTTATATAGTAGATGTTTTGTGGGACCCAGTGGTGTAGTCTCTCAGGTTCTGGGCTGGGTATTCTAGGTATTCCCCCTACTTGGAATATTTGTGTTCTCTTGGTATAGTTGGGTCTTGAGTATTATTGGTCCATTTGTGGATGGAGTCTCCTCTCAGGGTGTTTGGGTATGTGGCTTACTATCTATCACATTGACTGCACAGTACAAAATACAAAACATGAATATACTCATGACACCAATAACCCCAATAAAAGTGGCCGAGAGAAAAGAGAATTAGTAGAGAAGAGAGAGTAAAAATTATATTGAGAAAAGGAAAAAGGGTAAGAGAGAAAAGAAAAATAAGAAGAAAGGAGCAGACAAAATATACATATATGGGGAGAAAACTCCATGAAACAAATAAACCAAAAAATGCAACAGCAAACACCTGGGTAAAAAAGGGAGGGCGGATCAGAATCTGTAGAGGCAGAGCTTATATCCAGAAAGTAAAGGGAAGGAATTGAATGAATAGGGGAATGGCCATGGTTCAGTATAGTGGAGGTTGAAAGAGAATAAGTAGATAAGAAGAAGTATTAAAAAACAAAATAATCAATAAATTAAAAAATAATTATTTAATTAATCTATATATTCATCTATTTTTGGAAAAGGAAAATAAAGGAGAGAGCATATAAGCTTGAGTTTAGTGAGTGAAACTAAGCAATTAGGAGAATAAGAGAGCAAGAAAGAAGAGGAAAAACAAAAGCCTAAAAAATTGTCTAGCAAAGAAAGAGAAAAGAGAAGGGTGCATGGACTTGGAGCAAGAGAGAGGAAATTAGACATATGAGTAAGCCAACAAAGACTACAATAATAATAACATGTCAGTAAATCAGATAAAGAAGATCAATTTTTAACAAGGGATAAACAGAATGGAGAGAGAAAAACTAAAGCAGGGACAGGAGAAGAGAAACAGGATGAAAAAGGGAGAAGTGAGAAAGAAAAGGGTGGAAAAAAGAAAAACTAAGATAAAATAAAGTAATGATATGAAAATAAAAATAGGATGAAGAAAAAATAATATAAAAAATAAAAGGTAAAAAAAGGAAAAACTTTTTTAAAAGTAAAATATAAAAAATAAAAAAGTGAAGTGGCATGTGCTTCAGCCAAGTTTTAATGTCCCCTGGGGGCTGGTTTAAGACCCCTCTCTACTGTTCTGTCTGCCACTTCTCAGTTTCCTGTTAGGTAGTCTGCATCGTGTTGCAGTCCCCAGCAATCCACCACTTTTATGTGTCTATCTCCTCAGCCTTGGTTGCAGGCAGGTGGGACCAATCTGCCTGCTTTGTCTGCTTGCTTTTAGTCTTATTTACACAACACATCTGTTTCTTACATTGGCTTTAGGTGGGGGTGTTTCCGGGATCAAACAGCCCCCAACCCAGCCCCCCTGGTCTCCCTGAGGCTATTCAGATTCCTTCTTTCCTCTGTACCTGCACAAGTTGCCCTGTGGGGTGCTGCTGGGAGGGGCTGGCACTTCAGGAGAAAAATGGCTCCTTATGGTTGGAGCGTCTGGAATGTCCCAGTGCTGGATTCCTGGTCACCTCTCCCTGTCCTGCTCCTCTCCACAACCTCTCCACAGCCTCCACAAATCTGCACCTCCACCTGCATCACAGCATCAATGAGTATTTGTAATTGAAAGGTCCTATGAACTGGGTTTAGCGAATAAAAGCAGGGAAAATATAAAGGCAAAAGAACCATGCCACTGTGAGTTTCTCTCCCCTGTACCATTTGGCTCTGGCCATTCTTTGGGCTGCCTTTCTGGGCACAGCCTTCATGGCCATGGACTTAGAACTAGATTCCCAAACTGTCAGCGACCCTGTGGACCCCTTTCCAGTTAAGTGTTACGTGTGTCCCCAAGGGACTCAAACTTGGTGCAGTGCAGGTTCCTTCTGACCTTCTAGTCCTGGTGGTCATGTGTCTCTCTCTCTCCAGCCCAGATCCCTGATCCTACTGTTCTCCAGGCATCCTCTGTCCTTTGCAGCCATGGATTGTCTAACCAGCTGTGTTTAATTCGCAAATTCTGGGTGGATGTTATTTGATTTATTTGTTCCTTATATCTGCTCCATGAGAAGGTTCAGGACATGTCCGCCTATTCAGCCTCCATTTTTAACTCCACAGGTATGTACTCTTGGCAAGACTTGAACCTGTGACCCTTTAGTCAGTGGGACAATGCTCCAACCACTGGGAAAAACCAGCTAGAGTAGTTCTTAGCTTTTTCTGACTGACTTATTTCACTTAGCATAATGTTCTCAAGGTCCACCCATTTTGCTGCAAATGGCTCTATTTCATCCTTTCTTATGGCTGAGTAGTATTTCATTGTGTATATGTACCACATCTTCTTTTCCAGTACTCTGTTTCAGTTCATTTTGGTTGTTTCCATGTCTTGGTCACCACGAATAATGCTGCAGTTAACATAGGGGTGCATATATTTTTGTGAATACATGATTTCATGATATATACCCAGGAGAGGGATTGCTGGATCATATGGTAGCTCTGCTCTTTTTTTTTTTTAACATTTTTTTAAATTAAATCTTTATTGTTCAGATTATTACATTAGTTACTCTTTTTTCCCACCATAACTCCCCTCCACCCAGTTCCCACCCCACCCTCCGCCCTCACTCCCCACCCACTGTCCTCATCCATAGGTGCACGATTATTGTCCAATCTCTTCCCTCACCCCACACCCCTTCCCCCACCCCCCAAGAATAGTCCATTCCCTTTCTATGTCCCTGATTCTATTACAATCGCCAGTTCATACTGTTCATCAGATTATTTATTCACTTGATTTTTAGATTTACTTGTTAATAGATGTGTATTTGTTGTTCATAATTTGTATCTTTACCTTTTTCTTCTTCTTCTTCTTAAAGGATACCTTTCAGTATTTCATATAATACTGGTTTGGTGGTGATGAACTCCTTTAGCTTTTTCTTATCTGTGAAGCTCTTTATCTGACCTTCACTTCTGAATGATAGTTTTGCTGGATAAAGTAATCTTGGTTGTAGGTTCTTGGTATTCATCACTTTGAATATTTCTTGCCACTCCCTTCTGGCCTGCAAAGTTTCTGTTGAGAAATCAGCTGACAGTCGTATGGGTACTCCCTTGTAGGTAACTGATTTTCTTTCTCTTGTTGCTTTTAGGATTCTCTCTTTGTCTTTTGCTCTTGTCATTTTAATTATGATGTGTCTTGGTGTGGTCCTCTTTGGATTCCTTTTGTTTGGGGTTCTCTGTGCTTCCTGGACTTGTAAGTCTATTTCTTTGACCAGGTAGGGGAAGTTTTCTGTCATTATTTCTTCAAAGAGGTTTTCAATATCTTGCTCTCTCTCTTCTTCTGGCACCACTATAATTCTGATGTTGGTACGCTTGAAGCTGTCCCAGAGGCTCCTTACACTATCTTCGTATTTTCGGATTCTTTTTTCATTTTGCTTTTCTGGTTGGGTGTTTTTTGTTTCTTCGTATTTCAAATCTTTGACTTGATTCTTGCAATCCTCTCGTCTGTTGTTGGGAGTCTGTATAATGTTCTTTATTTCAGTCAGTGTATGCTTAATTTCTACTTGGTCCTTTATCACAACATCGAGGGTCTCATTAGATTTCTTGAGGATCTCACTACATTTATCGGCGGTCTCACCAGTCTTTTCAAGGGCCTTATTAAGTTTATCGGCGGCTTCTAGACAGTTCTTTAAAGACCTGAAAAGTGTGGTTTTGAACTCTATATCCAGCAGTTTGCTTTCCTCCAATTCTGTCATTTGTGTCCTGTTTCTTTGTCTTGGCATTTTTTATGCTTCGCTGTGTCGATAGAGTTCCTTTCTGTGCTCAGTGTCCCAATTACCTGAGGTAGACACTCTTGGTGCACCCCCTTGTGGGCTTTGTGCACAGTCTTGTTGTAATTAAGCCTTGATTGTTGTAGTTATCACTGTGAGGAATTGATCTCCAGGCCAATTGGCTGTGAGAATCAGCTGTGTCTGCAGTGGGAGAACTTCTGTGCTAGAGACACCCCTCTGGGGCTAGACTTGCTTCAATGGGGCTTTGGTGCTCACTGAGTCTTCTGCCTGAGTGTGTCTTTTATGGTTCCACAGAGCTGCAAACTGGATGGTCCCACTCTGACCTCTGGGCTTCCTGGCTCCTGGATCTCTAGGGAGGTGCTAATCTAGCCTTTGCCTGAGGCTATCCAGCAAAAGTCTCCCTGCAGGGCTTGGGCGGGGCGGGTCCCACGGGATCAACAGGGTGGGATTAGCAATTATGGCTGCTCTCAGTCTTGCCCTCAGAGGCTCTGCTTCTCAGTGTCCCAGTAATTGCTGCAAGCCTCACGGAGAGAAAGCTGCCCTAGGGTTCTGAGCAACGCCAGACAGTCCCGCTTCTCCCGTATGAGTCTGGGTCCCTAGACACTCGCCCGGATCTTGAGCTCAGAGTCTGAGACTCCCTCCCGATTGAAAATAACAACCACGCCCTCAGCCGCCAGCCCACTCCGCACCTTAGTATTTTACTTCAGCACTGGGCCTCTTCTGAGTCTCAGTATGTTTTACTCTTTCCTCCTAGTTGTAGAACTTCCACTCAGCCAGCCTTCCTGTGGTTCTGGATGATGTCTGTTCCGTCTTTTAGTTGTATTTTTGAAGTGGTTGTTCGAGGCAGCAAACTCCGGTGTTTACCTATGCCGCCATCTTGGTTTCTCTCGCTCTGCTCTTAATTTTTTCAGGAATCCCAATATTGCTTTTCGTAGTGGTTGTATCAATCTACATTCCCACCAGCAGTGAATGAGGGTTCCTCTTTTTCCACAACCTCTCCAACACTTGTTATTGCTTGATAATGACCATTCTATTATTATTATTGTTGATAATGGCCACTCTAATGGATGTGAGGTGGTATCTCATTATAGTTTTTGTTTTGCATTTCCCTCTTAAAGCAGCCTGGGAAAAGAAGGAAGTGACCTACAAAGGAAAAGCTGTCAGAATTTCATCTGACTTCTCAGCAGAAACTCTACAAGCCAAGAGATTGGATCCAAATATTCAAATGTCTGAAAGAGAGAAATTACTAGCCACGAATAATATATCCAGAAAAATTATCCTTTAAATATGAAGGGGAAATAAAGACATTCCCAGATATACAGAAGCTGAGGAATTTTATCACCAGAAAACCTCCATTGCAGGACATACTCAAGGGAGTTATTCTACCTGAAACAAAGAATATAAGGTCACAATATTACAAAAACTTACAGCATAAACAGGGATAATCTGTGACAACAAAAATATAAATCTTTGTTTTAAATATCTTTCCCTGAAAAAGTGACTAAGATATGTTGAGGAAATTGTCTTAAAGTTAAAGTTTTTGTTTGAAGTAATTCTTTTAAAATATGCACTAAGCCGTTGCCCTTTAAAGGCAGTTGGAATCTTTGAGCTCTGTGATTTATGTAAGTGAATTCTTTTTTTTTTTGTTAACCAATGGTCAGAGGATAAGGATTTAGAAAGAATTTTCTACATGGAATGTGATCCTCTTTAAAAAAAAAGTATATGTAAATGAGACATGCAACTTGCATTGGTTTATTATACAAAAAAATTCTGTTTGACATTTTACTTAAAAATGAATGAGGGTATGCAGACATTTTGGGCAAATAGATCAAACAATGTTTGGACTTTTAATGAGTCTGAGCAGTTTGTCTCTATATTTCAGCATTTCCATGATGATCTATGCTCTGCAAGTGTACTGAACTGAAATGGACTTGAGACAGTTTACCTAAAGGATTAAAATAAGTATAACTTTTAAAAGTTAAGTCCTTTATTTTACTTTAAACATGATTTTCTTTAAGGGAGAAGATGATCTTGCTAGAGTGGAATACAACTGAGTTGAGTTGGGGGAAGGGAGCAGTTATTGTCAGTAAACCCAGAGAGTTATTGAATAGTTCTTTCCAAGGTTAGAAGTCTTGGGGAAAGAATAGTTTGTTTGCTTTGCTTTTCTTTCCTTCCCTTAGATACAGTGGTTCTCAACCTTCCTAATGCCACGACCCTTTAATACAGTTCCTCATGTTGTGGTGACCCCAACCATAAAATTATTTTCATTGCTACTTCATAACTGTAATTTTGCTACTGTTATGAATCGTAATGTAAATATCTGATATGCTATATGTGTTTTCCGATGGTCGCAACTCACAGGTTGAGAACCGCTGCCTTAGAATGTTTTAAAATATTGGTTTGAGGCTGAGGTATCTGAGCCGGTAAATACAAAATTTGGACCCTCCCTTTAATAAATGTTGGGGTAATGAAGATTGTAATAAATGGGAGGATGGTATTGGACAGGATGGAAATCTATATGTTCACAGTGTAATAGTAGTTCTGACATTGGGCATACAGGAGAGGAGAGACTTGGTAGGGGGAAGAAATCCAGCAAGACATCTGAGAACTTCCACCTCTCCACCCTGCCACTTCACGGTGGGCTCCTCCTCCTGCATGCACAGCCAGAGCCAGCCAAAGTGAAAGATGTCATGAGTCAGACAGACAAAGTAAGTCAAACAATACCTGGTGGAAGAGAAGCTGCACTCCTCAGCTCAAGGGCTAGAGAAGATTCTGAACACAGACACAGGGAAGATGTAGAATTAGGGAAAAAACTTTTCAGAAAACTGAACTCTGGGAAGACAAACTTGACTGAGCCCTGCCCTTATGCCAGATTGCTGCTGAAACAGGTGCCGATTGGACATGCAAAATGAGAACTATTAGTATTACCAGCCCTTGGAAAAGAAAAAAGGGTTAATCTAAAGAATTTAACTCCTGAAAAATACATTTCTGGCCCTGGTATCAACCAGGAATTTCAGTCCCTGGTTGACCTGTTAATGATTCTGGCAAAACCATATCCCATACTTGAGTCTCCTAGGGATTTGTATTTATTAGACTATTTGAAAGGAATGGACTTTATGCTTTATCACTGTGTTGATCATGAGATAACCACAGAGTGTAAAATTGGATTGTTTCTTCTGGTTTTTATTATTGAAGTGTAGTTTACATACACTACAATGTACTCTTTTGAGTATATGTGTTTTGACAAATGACAACAGTTGTATAACCACAACCTCTCTCACTCATAACTAGTTCCTCGAATCCACTCTGATCTGGTTTCTTTTCCTAGGGTTTTACCCTTTCCAGAATGTCATATTAACATGATCATATAATATGTAGCCTTTTAAGTCTGATTTTTTATACTTAGCAAAATGCACTTGAAACATCTATGTTGTTGCATGTATTAGTAATTTATTACTTTATATTGCTGAGTAGTAGTAAATTATGTGCATATGTACCCCTGCCACAGTTTGTTTACCCATTTGCCATTTGGAAACCATTTAGGTGGTTTCCTGTTTGGGAAGATTATAAGTAAACCTGGTGTAAACATTTGCATGGAGATATTTGTGTGAATGCAAGTTTTTGTTTTTCTCAAGTAAGTGCCCAGGAGTGGAATTGCTGGATCATACAGTAAGTATGTACTTAACTTTACAATAAATTGCCAATGTATTTTTGAAAGTTCCTATACTAGTTTGCATTCCCACCAGTAGTCTGTGTTGCTAAGCATTTTTGCCAGGACTGGTATTGGTATTTTTATTTTAAAAAGCCGTTCTTATAGGTGTATAGTAATATCATACATTTTGTTTTTAATCTGTACTTCCCTGGTGAGTAGTCACATTGAGTTCATGTGCTTATTATATACTTTTATATCTTTTTTTGGTAAACTGCCCAAAAAATTTTTGCCAATTTTTAAGATATGTTGTTGGTTTCTTTTATTATTCTGAATATATAACCTTTGTTAGATATGTGTTTTGCAAATGTTTTCTCTCAGTCTGTAGCTTGTCTTTTTATTATTTTGATATGTCTCTTGAAGAGCAGTGGTTTTTAATTTTGATGATGTTAAACATTTTTTTTTTTATAGATTGTGCTTGCGTGTCCTACCTAAAAAATTTTTGCTTACACCAAGGTGACAAAACTTTTATATTATCATTTAGAGGTTTTATAGTTTTAGCTCTTAGATTTAGGTCTATTATCCACTTCAATTTAACTTTTATATAAACTGGCCCATATGGGTTCAGTTTCAATTTGTTTTTGAATGGATATCATATTGTTCTAGCACCAAATGTAGGGGTTAGTCTGAAAGATGGGAGGTGCGAGCAAATAAAGGCCTTTCAAAGATGGAGAGAAGAAGGTAGAGTAGAGAAAAAGTATTCTAAATATTTAATCTTACTGGCATGGGGGAAATGGGGAAGGAAATGTGCATTTTTATAGAGGTAACATTTGCTATTTTATTTTAAATACATAGTAAAGAAATATCTATATTAGAAGAAAGGAAAATAGCAAACAGCAATACAAAATAGTAAGTATATTGCCCAGCTGGCATGGCTCAGTGGTTGAGCATTGATCTATGAACCAGGAGGTCACGGTTGATTCCTGGTCAGGGCACATGCCTGGGTTCTGGGCTCAGTCCCCAGTGGGGGGCGTACTGGAGGCAGCTGATCAACAACTCTCTCTCTCTCTCTCTCTCTCTCTCTCTCTCTCTCTCTCTCTCTCTCTCTCTCCTCTCCCATAATCTCTGAAATCAATAAAAAAATATTTTTAAAAATAGTAAATGTAAAGGAAGATACAAAACATAAAATCAAGCACATCAAACTGTATATCATATATATTTGAATGAACTGTTTTCTTACATTAAAATATAGAGACTGTTAAATAGATTAAAAGTACTCCTAAATAAAGTGATAAAAAGATTGGAATTAAGGAATTGGCAAAAAAATATTATTAGGCAAATACAGATTAAAAAGAATGGATGAGGAATTCAAAGTCAAAAGCATCAATGAGGACAAAAAAGTACTTACGTGATTATAACAAGCAAGGCACAACAACCATAAGCACAAACCTATATGCAGTAAACAATATAGCAGCTAAATTCATACAGTAGGTTTGGTCATTGATCTATAAATAGAAATCACTGGGTGGGCATTCCAGATACACTTTTAAAAGATGGCTGACTCTGGTGCCCCTTCCATTTCTCTCTCCTCTCTAGAACTTTGGATGTGATGGCTGAAACTGCAACAGCTATCTTTTGGGCATTATGCAACTTTGAGGATGGAAGATGGAACTCAAAAATAGAATGCAGAAATATGAAAGGAACCTAGCACTTTGGTGCATTAATAATATCATAGGGTTGCCAGTCCCTATTGCAAAATTTACTTTTTTGTGTGAGAAAAAAAATAAACCTTTGTCATGTTTAAATTATTGTATTAATTCTCTTTCTAGTAGATGACCACAATTCCTGTCTGATACATAGAATAATTGAATAACAATAAATAGACTTGAGTTAATAGCTATGTGTGGACTGGTAAGCATACTATTTTGTGGAGATAAAGTGGGAAGCAATGGACGATTTAATACTATCAATCATGAGTTGGTTCAAAAAGAAAGTTAAAACCAATTTTTTTGTTGTTGTTAATCCTCACTTGTGGATATCTTTCCCATTGATTTTATTTTTAAAGAGAGTGGAAGGGAGGGAGGAAGTGGGGAGAGAGAGAGAGAAAAATCAATGTGAGAGGGCCACATGGATTGGTTGCTTCCTGCATGGTCCCCAATAGGGGCCAGAGAGCAAACCTGCAACCCAGGTACATTGCCTATGATGGGGAATCAAACCTGCGGCACTTTGCTGCTTGGGCTGGCACTCTAACCACTGAGCATATCAGCCAAGACTTGAAACCCAATTTTAAAAGTAGATCCTTTACAGATTATATTCACTGATCCACTTTAAATAAAATATGACTTAAATAATATAAAGTTGACTCTTATGTCCTTAGATATTAAAAACACATTTCTAAATAATCTCTGTATAAAAGAAAAAGAAAAATAGAAAACAATGAAAGTAAATCATATTAAAATATCCATGGCCTTCAATATCTTCATTGTGTTTTTTTTTTTAAAGGATGATGAAAAACAACGAAGCTAAGTACTCACCTAAAAATATTAGAGAAAGAACAAGGAAAGAAACTGGAAGGAGTTAGGAAAACACAATTAAGGAAAATAAAAATAAAATTTCATAAATTAGGAAACAAAAACAGTAGTAAATAGGATAAAAATTCAAAACTTTGTACCTAGGAAATAGCTATAAATTAGATAAACCCTTTGCTAGACTGATCAAGGAAAAACATTAGAAAAAAAACAAAATTGGTAAAATTCATAAGCAGAAAGGAAACATAAATTGATATGTAACATCTAGAGGTCAAATTATGTCAGTATTGTATACATGTGTTTGGCTGTAAATTGGAAAACATAGAGGGATTGCTAATTGCTTTTTAGTATATGATGACCAAAATTGACCAAAGTAGAATTGGAAAACTTGAAAAGATCAATTTCATAGAAGAGATTGGAAACGTGATTTAAGCTGTGCCATGCTAAAATCCAACAGAGAATGTTGGATAAATATCATAAACATTATCTCAGAAGCATATAAGAGCTCAAAAGAAAATAAGGGCAATTCTTAAGGAATAAAACAAATGTAGCTGAAAACCAGCGGGGTAAACTGGAGTTGGGGATGAAGCTTTCCACCATGCTTGCCAATCTCAATAACAAAGGATTTAGAATACAATAATTCTGGCAGGACAGGAGATCAACCCATGGGACTGCAGAATGTGGACAGTTGTTAACTAAGACACCCACATAAAGTTGATGCACTCAAAATGAAAAGTGAACTAGAAAAATTTCATTTTCCAGGAAATGGGAGAACAAGAAAATGTGTTTGCTTCATCCAGGGCTTTGGATGGTGAATATACCTTTGTAGTTCTTCCCTCTTCCATCTGCAAGCCTTCCCCCAATGGTAGCTGTTATCCTGAATTTTGTGTTTGTTTTTACATTAATCTCTGCTTATTTTGAGCTTTCTAAAAATGAAATACTGCCCTGGCCAGTTTGGCTCAGTGGATAGAGTGTCAGCCTGTGGACTGAAGGGTCCTGGGTTCAATTCTGGTCAAGGGCACATGTCCTAGTTGTGGTCTCGACCCCCAGTGGGGGGCATGTAGGAGGCAGCTGATCAATGATTCTCTCTCATCACTGACGTTTCTATCTCTCCTCCCTTCCTCTCTGAAATCAATAAAAATATATAAAAGATAAAAGTAAAAATGAAATACTAAGGTAGTCTTGTCACTTGCTTTTCCCTCCACTCAGTATGGATTTAAAGATTCATTCATGTTATTGCATGTAGTTACAGTGAATTAATTTTTTTGCTGTATATTATTTCATTATCTTAATTTATCACCATTTGTCTATATTCACCTGTTGGACATTTGATTTTTTTCATTTTTATTTTTTGCTGTAAACTGTGTAGGTATGAGTTTGATGCACATATGCAAGAATATATATATCCTAGGAGTGGTTAGCATATGTGAATGTTAAACTTTATAAAATATTGCCAATTTGTTTTGAAAAGTGTTTATACTGTTTCTACTCATACCAGTAGTTCCCAGTGACTTGCATCCTGACAAATATTTGATGATATCATATTTCTTAATTTGTGACAAACTAGTAGATATGAGATTCTGGTATAATATATATTTCTCTGATAATTAATGTGGCTGCACATCTTTTTACATGGTTTTGTGCCACTCATTTTTCTTCTGTGTAATGTCTGTTCATGTCTTTGGTCCTGTTTTCTGTTTGATTGTCTTTTCTTATTGATTTGTAAGATTTATGTATGTATTCTAGATATTTTGTCAGGCATATTTGATGCATATATCTTCTTCTTGTTTATCACGTATCTTCTCACTTTTTTTTTATCCTCACCTGAGGATATTTTCCCATTGATTTTTAGAGAGAGTAGAAAAGAGAGGGAAAGACAGAGATAAAAATCAATGTAAGAGAAACACATAGATTTGTTGCCTTCTGCATGAGTCCGACCAGGGCTCAGGCCAGGGAGGAGCCTGCAACCATGGTGCATGCCCTTGACTAGAATTGTACCTGGGACCAACGCTTCAGTCTTTAGGCCGATGCTCTATCCACTGAGCCAAACCTGAAATGCTCTATCCATTAGCCTTTTTTGATGAACAAGAGTTAATAATTTTTTAGTTTTCCATATGATAGGATATTTAATTGTCCCAACAGCATTGTTTGAATAATCTACCCTACCTCTGTATTACCACTCCTGGCATATATCATTTCTAATATCCATGGGTCTATTTCACCATACTCTTTTCTATTTCACTTTTTAGTTCTTTATTCCTATAAAAATATTACATTAATGTTGCTTTATAACAATTTTTGACATCTGATATAGCAAAAGCAAACTTTGGATATTCTAGAGCAGCGGTTCTCAACCTGTGGGTCGCGACCCCTTTGGGGGTCGAACAACCCTTTCACAGGGGTCGCCTAAATATATCCTGCATATCAGATATTTACATTACGATTCATAAAAGTAGCAACATTACAGTTATGAAGTAGCAACGAAAATAATTTTATGGTTGAGGGTCACCACAACATGAGGAACTGTATTAAAGGGCCACGGCATTAGGAAGGTTGAGAACCACTGTTCTAGAGCATATCAACTTTAGAATGCCCCCATTGAGATTCTTTAAAATATATGTTGGTATTTTAGTTGGAATTACATTAAATTATGGATCACCCAACAATTAGCAAGGTATCTATTTCTATTTTTTTTAAGATTTACTTTAATATTTTGAGGATTTCAAGACACTGACAATTGATCAGTAAACCAGACAGTGCTTCTAGGCTCTGTATGATTGCACAAATTGCATGTCCAGAAAACTGGCCCTGTCCATATTCCACCTTCTATATTGCCATTATTACTTGCACTTACATTATGTCCAAGAGATCCTATCAAAAGTTGCTAGAACTAGAAATAGAGCTTTAAATACAGTATTTAAAATTACCAAGTTAACCAAAGGGAGAGAACTAGAAATAACAAAGATCAACAATCAGGAAGATGAGAGATAGCCAGAGGATCATGTGAATTAAGTGCTTCTTTCATATCAGGGATATTAGGGCATCAACAGATACAAATCAAGAAATAGATGTCTAAGCATATCAGCCATATTTCCAGAGAGCCAAAAAGATAAATAGTAGAAAATGGATTGCTTTTGATAAGTGGAATTAGAGTTGAGGAAGGGTGAGATGGGAGAGGCCTTACAGCCTTTGTGTCCTAGGATTTTCTGTACCCTTTTTTTTTTTTTACTACTTACATTCATTACGTTGATAAAATAAGAAGAGACAGGGAAAGCTGCTTTTGGTTTTGTGATGTGATAAGCTAATATGCATGGATTATTATAATTAATTCTTAGATGATTGTGGACAGAGTAAGCTTGATAGCTCTTTGAATAAGAATATAAAAAGTTTATAATGATTAATTAGACCCAGATGTTTTCTTATTCTCATAAATTAGATATTAATAACAATGAAATTTCCTTATATTTTATACTTTTAAAATGGTTTGTGTTGTGACAGAAGATGATTTGACTTTGGGTGGTGGGCACACAATGCATGTATCATTAGAGGTGTACATTAGAAACCTATGTGACCCTATTGATCAGTGTCACCCCAATAAATTTAATTAAAAATGCTTTGATCTGAGTAGATGTTTATTAAGTGGCTGATATTTTTATTGGTTTCAGAGAGGAAGGGAGAGGGATATAGAGAAACATCAGTGATGAGAGAGAATCACTGATTGGCTGCCTCCTGCACCCCCACCCCCCACTCCCCAATGGGGATCAAGCCCACAACCTGGGCACGTGCCCTGACCTAGAATTGAACCGTGACCTCCTGGTTCATAGGTCTACACTCAACCATTGAACCATGCTGGGCCCAATTTTTATATTAAGGGTGGCTCTCTGTCAGAAAGGATGTATTAAGATTTTTTCCAGACTGATCATCTATTTCCAGGGGGCATTTTCAAACCAGTTCTGAGTTGTAGGCACTAGAGAGAGAGATGGTTAAGATAGTGGGACCATAGTGCTGGAAATACAGATCCTGGTTCCCCTACTTATGAGCTGTCAGGCCTCTAGCAAGTTGTTTAATCAATCTATCCCTCTGTTTCCTCCCTTCTAAAATACAAATAATTATAGTAGTCATCACATTGAATTCCATGACAATTAAATGATAAAGTATGTAAAATACTTAAGGAGTGTCCAAGAAAAAAAACAACTGTCTAGCTCCTATAGATTATAGGAGAAATGTTCCTTAAAATACTTTTTTTTTTAATCTAAGAAATGGTGACAAAAGCCAATAATTTCATGTATTTTAACTTTTCACGAATCCAAAGAATCATGATCTGGTGATTAGAATATTGTTTGATTTTTAACTACCTTCGAAATCCTAGTTGGCTCTGTTCTCCAGGGTGAATAACATAGATAAACAAAACCAAAATTCTGGATCAAATGTTTTGATGGCTCTAAATTCATTTCAGATATGTCTAGTAATACATGGTTTATTATACTGTCATTCTTCATTCTGGAGACAGCATGACATTAAACTGCAAAGATAAAGCAAACTGAGTTTGAAACTTTCTTTCCTCTGAGGTTCTGTCATGGGAAAATACATTCCCCTGAGTTGTTATTTATTTTTATAAAGTTTAGAACACATCCATTTGGGAACTAGGCTGGATAGAATTATAATTATGCAAAAATATTATGCCTTGTGTTTTTGTACCTGGAAATTTGATATTATGCATATAATTAAGAAATAATTGAAGTCCTACTTAATGTTGCTTTTCCTTTACTTTTTTTCTCTGCCTCCCTTCTTCCTCCTTCCTCTTCTTCTTTTCCTTTCTTTCCCCCTTCTGGAGAGGAAAAAGAATATGTTCTGTTTCCAAAAGATAGGCACCAAAGTATAATCTTGCACTAGTCTGATTACCAACAGTATTTAAAAATACTTTTCTCTTTTAATTCTGAAAATATACCCTGAGGAGAAATATATATATATATATGCTAGTGGCCTGCTGCATGAAATTTGTGCACATTAAAAGGAAATTAATTAGAGGAAATGTTGCTATTTGCCCTTTCTCTATAATAGAAGTGTCAGAGATGAAATAAAATTAGTAAAATGTATATGTAAATCTTACTCCTGTCAGAGTCTGGGGCACACCTGGAAACCCAGAGTCAAGTCCCCGCCCACGTGCTTGTTCCTCAAAATCCCGCGAGACTCAGCCCCAGCCAGCCCACCCCCATTGGGTGATATCCAGATCTGGCCGGCCACACCCCCGTCAAGCCCTGCCAGGCGGGGGGCACAGCCTCAGGTCCCCTGTGAAGCCCCGCTGGGTAGGGAGGTGCAGCCTCAGTTTCCTCAGTGCACGCCAGGCAGGGGGTGCAGCCTCAGGTCCCCCGGCCCGGCGCTGGGGCAAGGGGCATGGCCTGGGATCACCTGGCCTGTGCTGGGGGGTGGGGGGCACCTTGAGGTTCCCCATAAAGCCCCACTGGGTGGAGGGCACGGCCTGAGATCCCCCAGCCTGGCGCCGGGGCGGGTGGCACAGCCTGAGGTCCCCTGGCCCGGGCTGGGGAAGGCAGAGCACCTTGAGGTTCCCGTCAAGCCCCGCTGGGTGGGTGGTGTTGCCTCAGGTCCCCCGTCAAGCCCCACCGGTTGGGGGGGCACAGCCTCAAGTCCCCTGGCCTGCCGCTAGGGTGGGGGGTGCAGCCTGAGGTCTCCCATCAAGCCCCATCAGGTGTGGGGTGTGGCCTGAGGTCCCCCGGACCGACGCTGGGGCAGGGGGCACAGCCTGAGGACCCTGTCAAGCCCCGCAGGGCAGCCTGAGGTCCCCCAGCCCAGTTCTGGGGCAGGGGGCACAGCCTGAGGTCCCCTAGCCCAGGCCAGAGTGGGGGGCATGCTTTGAGGTCCCCCATCAAGCCCAACTGGGCAGGGGTTGTGGCCTCAGGCCTCCCGCCCCAGCCCAGCACCACACAGCCTCAGGTCCATGCTGATCACTTGTTAAGGCTCATTACAGGAACCCCACCTCCACTTTGGGTGCAGCCATCTTGTGTTACAGAAACCCTGCCTCTGCTGAGGGCACAGCCATTTTGTGTTACAGAAACACCGCCTCTGCTGTTGGGGCTGCCATCTTGTGATGGTGTGATGGTCAGTTTGTATATTTCCTCTTTATTAGATAGGATACTAGAGGCCCGGTGCATGAATTCATGCACCAGTGGGGTCCCTCAGCCTGACCTGAGGGATTGGGCTGTAACCGGCTCTCCAACATCCCCCAAGGGGTCCCGGATTGCGAGAGGGTGCAGGCCAGGCTGAGGGTCCCCACTGGTGCACGATCGGGGCCAGGGAGAGACACGGGAGGCTGGCCAGCCAGAGAGGGACCGTGGGAGTGCTCCAGGGTGTGTCCGGCCCATCTTGTTCAGTCCCAATGAGCCGGACCCCAGCAGCAAGCTAACCTACCAATTGGAGTGTGTGTCCCCTGGTGGTCAGTGGACGACATAGCGAGAAGTTGAGCGGCCTTAGCATATTATTAATTAGCATTTTTTGTTTTGATTGGTTGAACGGATGACTGGGCAACTGGACACTTAGCATATTAGGCTTTTATTATATAGGATATACGATATATTATATTGAATATCCTATCTAATAAAAGACAAAAAGGGTAATTCTCCATACCTTTGCTACCCTTCCCATTGGCTAATAAGGGCAATATGCAAATTAACCACAAACAAAGATGGCGGCAGGCAGCCATGAAGCTGAAGTGAGCAGGAGGCTTGCTTGCTCCAGTGATGGAGGAAGCCAAGGTTTCCCGCCTGCCACGAGCCGGCTCTGAGCTCCAGAAGCAACAAAGTTTCAATTACAGAAGCTAAACAAACCCCAGATACCTGCTTTCAGCCGGCCATGGCCACGGAGGTGGAGCCGGATCTTAGCTCCAGTGACGGCAACAAAGTTTCAATTATAGAAGCTAAACAAACCCCAGATACCTGCTTTCAGCAGGCTGTGGCCTCAGAGCTGGAGTGAGAAAGAGCCAGCTCTCAGCTCCAGAGACGGCACCAAAGTTTCAATTATAGAAGGTAAATAAATTACAGAATAAAACATAAATAAATAAATAAATAAATAAATAAATAAATAAATAAATAAAGGAGAGGCTGGGAGCTTCAGTCTCAGGCCAGCCTGAAAATGGCCCTCAGCCCCTCATCCAGGCTGGCCAGGCACCCCAGTGGGGACCCCCACCATGAAGGGGGTGTGACCAGCTGCAAACAGCCATCAGCCCCTCACCCAGGATGGCCAGGCACCAAGCGGGACCCCCACCCTGATCTGGGACACCCTTCAGGGCAAACCAGCCGGCCCCCACCCGTGCACCAGGCCTCTATCCTATATAGTAAAAGGGTAATATGCAAAATGACCCTAACAGCAGAAAGACTGGGAATGACTGGTCACTATGACACACACTGACCACCAGGGGGCAGACACTCAATGCAGGAGCTGCCCTCTGGTGGTCAGTGCGCTCCCACATAGGGGAGCTCTGCTCAGCCACAAGTCAGGCTGATGGCTTCCAGTACAGCGGTGGTGGTGGGAGCCTCTCCCCCCTCCTCAGCAGCGCTAAGGATGTCCGAATGCAGCTTAGGCCTGCTCCCCACTGGCAAGTGGACATCCCCCAAGGGCTGTTGGGCTACCAGAGGGATGTCTGACTGCCAGCTTAGGCCCAATCCCCCGGGGAGCAGGCCTAAGCCAGCAGGTGGTCATCCCCCGAGAGGTCCCAGACTGTGAGAGGGCACAGTCTGGGCTGAGGGACTCCCTCCCCCCTGAGTACACAAATTTTTGTGCACCGGGCCTCTAGTATACCAATAAAAAGGTAATATGCTAATTAGACCGGATGTATTCCAGACGACCTTCTGGACGTCCTTCCTGACAAAGCCAGTCCCAGGTGCCTGTGGCTGTGGCCGGCCTGAGAAAAGCCTCCCATGGTTCCGGGCACCTGCAGACTGCCTGGGTGAAGCCAGCCTGGGTCCCAAGTGCATGCAGCAGGCCAGAGGGAGGGAAGCCTGGGACCTGGGTGCCTGCAGCTGGCCAGAAGAGGGAAGCCTGGGTCCCAGATGTGGGGGCAAAGGCAGAGGTGGTTAGGGGTGATCAGGTTGGCAGGGGAGCAGTTAGGGATGATTAAGCTGGGAGAGGAGCAGTTAGGGGTGATCAGGCTGGCAGGGGAGCAGTTAGGGGCGATCAGGCTGGCAAGGGAACAGTTAGGAGTGATCAGGCTGGCAGGAAGAGGTGGTTAGGGGTGATCAGGCAGGCAGAGGTAGTTAGGGGCTATCAGGCAGGCAGGCAGAAGGGTTAGGTGCGATCAGGCAGGCAGACAGGCAAGTGGTTAGGAGCCAGTGGTCCTGGGTTGTGAGAGGGATGTCCAACTGCCGGGATCAGGCCTAAGCCAGCAGTCAGACATCTCCCAAGGGGTCCCAGATTGGAGAGGATGCACGCTGGCTGAGGGACCCCCCCCATGCACGAATTTCGTGCACCAGACCTCTAACATATATATATATATATATATATATATATATATATATATATATATAGCTATATATATCTATATCTATCTAAATATATATATATGTTAGAGGCCCAGTGCACAAAAATTTATGCACTCGGGGGCGTCCCTCAGCCTGGCCTGTGCCCTCTCGCAGTCTGGGACCCCTCGGGTGATGACCACCTGCTGGCTTAGTCCCGCTCCCCAGGGGATTGGGCCTAAGCTGGCAGTCAGACATCCCTCTGGCACCCCAGGAGCCCTTGGGGGATGTCCACTTGCCAGCGGGGAGCAGGCCTAAGCTGCAGTTGTACATCCTTAGCGCTGCTGAGGAGGCGGGAGCGGCTCCCACCACCACCACTGTACTGGCAGCCATCAGCCTGGCTTGTGGCTGAGCAGAGCTCCCCCTGTGGGAGTGCACTGACTACCAGGGGGCAGCTCCTGCATTGAGCATCTGTCCCTTGGTGGTCAGTGTGTGTCATAGTGACCAGTCATTCCCAGTCGTTCTGCTGTTAGGGTCAACTTGCATATTACCCTTTTACTATATAGTATAGAGGCCTGGTGCACGGGTGGGGTCTAGCTGGTTTGCCCTGAAGGGTGTCCCAGATCAGGGCAGGGGTCCTGCTTGGGTGCCTGACCAGCCTGGTTGAGGGGCTGATGGCTGTTTGCAGGCTGGTCTCACTCCCTTCAGGGTTGGGATCCCCACTGGGATGCCTGGGTGAGGAGCTGATGGCTGTTTTCAGGCTGGCCACACCCTCTTTAGGGTGGGGGTCCCCACTAGGGTGCCTGGCCAGCCTGGGTGAGGGGCTGATGGCTGTTTTCTGGCTGGCCACACCCCCTTTAGGGTGGGGGTTCCCCCTGGGGTGCCTGGGTGAGGGGCTGATGGCTGTTTTCAGGCTGGCCACACCCTCTTTAGGGTGGGGGTCCCCACTAGGGTGCCTGGCCAGCCTGGGTGAGGGGCTGATGGCTGTTTGCAGCTGGTCACACCCCCTTCAGGTTGGAGGTCCCCACTGGGGTGCCTGGCCAGCCTGGTTGAGGGGCTGATGGCTGTTTGCAGGCTGGTCTCACTCCCTTCAGGGTTGGGATCCCCACTGGGACGCATGGGTGAGGGGCTGATGGCTGTTTTCAGGCTGGCCACACCCTCTTTAGGGTGGGGGTCCCCACTAGGGTGCCTGGCCAGCCTGGGTGAGGGGCTGATGGCTGTTTGCAGCTGGTCACACCCCCTTCAGGTTGGAGGTCCCCACTGGGGTGCCTGGCCAGCCTGGTTGAGGGGCTGATGGCTGTTTTCTGGCTGGCCACACCCCCTTTAGGGTGGGGGTTCCCCCTGGGGTGCCTGGCCAGTCTGGGTGAGGGGCTGAGGGCCATTTTCAGGCTGGCCAAGCCCCCCTCCTCCCCCAGCGACAGAAGCTCCCAGCATCTCCTTTTTTTCTTTTTTATTCTGTGATTTATTTATTACCTTCTATAATTGAAACTTTGTAGCCTTGAGAGGAGCTCAGAGCCAGCCAGGTGGGCAGGAGGGAAGCCTTCTGCTTGCTCCAACTCTGTGGCCATGGCCGGCTAAAAGCAGGTATCTGGGGTTTATTTACCTTCTATAATTGAAACTTTGTTGCTTTGAGTGGAGCTCAGAGTGGCCGCGGCAGGCGGGAAGCTTGGCTTCCTCCATCATTGGGGCAACCAAGCCTCCTGCTTGCTCCAGCTCTGTGGCTGCCAGCCGCCATCTTGGTTGGGTTAATTTGCATATAGTCGCTTTGATTGGCTGGTGGGCGTGGTTTAATGTGTAGCAAAGGTATGGTCAATTTGCATGTTTGTCTTTTATTAGTGTAGATATACTATGAATAGTAAGTTGTAATGATTATAAAATGTTTAGAAAATTAAAGAGATTACAAAGGATCTCTGAAACAGATCAGAATTATAAACTTTTATTATGTTTGCAGCTGTACCATATAACTTAGAACTCACATTTAGGATATATGCAATTTCTGGAAATAATGGCATTTCTGTTTTAAAAAGTTAACTTTTGCACACATATCACTAATGTTGAATTACAAGTAAAATTTTATTTTGATAGGTCTATAGGATCTTTCTCTATTTTTTTAAAAAATTACTCATTGATTTGAGAGAGAGAGAGAGAGAGAGAGAGAGAGAGAGAGAGAGACGATTTGTTTTTTTCACTTATTTATGCATTCATTGGTTGATTCTTGTATGTGCCCTGACTGGGGATCAAACCCGCATCTGTGGTATATCTGGATGATGCTCTAACCAACTGACCTACCTGGCCAAGGCTAGGTCACAAGGCTGGATCTTTCTCTATTTCCTTAAAATAGCTCATTGAAATGTGACTAAATCCTGCGGGCAAAAGCTTTTCTAGTTGTTACTTGAATTTTTTGAGTGCCCTAGGAATGCTTGCTACTATTGGAATCTACCCTTGGGAATTCACAAAGCTTGTGTATTCTGGTGATTACTATCTCATGTGGTTATTCTTATTTGAAACACCAATGCAGCAAGTTACTGTATTAATCAGAATTCTTGGTGTTAAATGACAGAAACATCTCAAATCAGCTTAAGCGAAAAATAAAAATAAAAAAATAAAAAGGCGGGGAGGGCGGAGAGTGGGAATTGGTTGATTTACTTAACCATGGATAGCCAAGGGTACAGCTAGTTCTGGGCATTCTAACAATATCATTTTAATTCTTCCTCTTTCCATCTCTTGGCTCTACTTCCATTAGTGTTGGCCTCATTCTTAAGCAGGCCTTTCCCACTTGGCTGAAAAGAGATGCTGGCAGCTCCAGGCTTACATTGGCTCTGTTGCTTTGCAATCTCAGAAGAGGCTCTTTTATAACCAATAGCAGTCCCCCTGGAAAAAAATAAGCCAGTCTTGGCTTTATTTGTGAAATATGTCCATCCCTGAACCAACCAGCATGCTTAAGTGTATGAGGTACATTGATTGGCTTGGGGCAAGTAAGTATACTCTCCTGAGTTAAAGGAAGTAGAGTATGTGATGATGCATAGTCTCCCCAATGGGGCAGTGGAAGATTCCAGAAAGAAAAGACATAGGAGAGTCAAAAAATTAACCAAAGATTGCAGGATCTTCTTTTTGACCTCATGTTCTGAAATTTCTCAATAAAATGGCTTAGTGTGGTTCCATTTTCATACAATGGATTGTGCAACTAATGCATCCTTTCAAATTGGAAACTCACATCCTTCAGTTCTGGAAAATTTTTCCTTTACTTTCATATTTGTCTGAAGTTTCTCTCCTGTGGCAGATTGTATTTTCCAAAGATGATGCCAATATATCTCCCATCCTACATACTCTTCTTACAATGTGATCTTGGCATTCCTCCAAGGAGTAGTGTAGTCTATATTCCCTCCCTTTGAGCAGGAGTGGACCTATGTAACTGCCTCAATCAATAGAATGTGGTAGAAGAGACACTGTGCATCTTCCAAGGCTAGGTCATAAAAGGAAATATGATTTCTGCCTGGATCTCTCTCTTTCTTTTCTCTCTCAGAATACTTATTCTTAGAATCAAGCTGCCATTGTGAGAAAGCCCAGGCCACATGGATGTACCAGTTGAAAGCCCCAGCTAGACCTTCAGTTCACAACCAGAACCAACCACAAGTCATATGATGAGAAATGAGATTATTCCAGTCTGCAGCTTTGGAGCCTTAAAGCAGAGGCCCAGACATTGTGGAGCCCTGTCTGAATACCTGTACCACAGAAATGAGAAGAGATACTGATTATTGTTCTTTAAACTGCTGTATTTTGGTTAAATTTATTTTGCCGCACTAGATAATTAAAAACTTTCTAGGTTTTCTCTCTATTCTCTCTTGTACTGCCATCATTTGTGGGCTGTATCTCTTGGACTGGTCCCCTAATTTTCTTATCTTTTTTTTTCCTGTTATTTTTCTCCTTTTGCTCTACTTTCATGGAGATTTTCTCGATTTTATGTTTCAATCCTTCTATTGAATTATTTTTCACTATAATGTAATTTAATATACAGGACCTCTTTTATGTTTTTTAATGTTCCTTATTTATAGCATCCTATTTGTATTTCATATATATCCCATCTTTTCATATATCTCTAAGATTATTATACACTAGTGACCCAGTGCACAAAATTTGTGCATATTAAAATGGGATTAATTAGAGGAAATATTTTAATATTGCTATTTGCCCTTTCTCTATAATAGAAGTGTCAGAGATTAAAGAAAATTAGTAAAATGTATATGAAAATCTTCCTCCTGTCAGAGTCTGGGACACACCATGGGAACCAGAGTCAAGTCCCTACCCACCCACATGCGTCTTGAAATCATGAGAGACCCAGACCTGGCTGGCTCCACCCCCATTGGGCGAGATCCAGACCCAGCTGTACCCACCCCCACTGTGTGTGGGGGGCATGGCCTAAGGTCCCCCAGCCCAGGCCAGAGCAGGGGCACACCTGTGGTCCCTGTCAAGCCCCGCTGGGTGTGGGGCATGGCCTGAGGTCCCCTGTCAAGTCCTGCTAGGCGGAGGGCATGGCCTCAGGTCCCCTGGCCTGGTGCTGGGGCGGGAGGCACGGCCTGAGGTCCCCTGCCCTGGCCCAGCACCATGCATGCTCAGGTCCCTGCTGATTGATTGTTAAGGCTCATTATGGGAACTCGGCATCTGCTGTGGGTGCAGCCATCTTGTGTTACGGAATCCCTGCCTCCACTGTGGGAGCAGCCATCTTGACCATTATGGCGTGATGGTCATTTTGCATATTCCCTCTTTATTAGATAGGATTTTATAGAAGTTTACTGAGATAAAATTCAGATCCCATAATATTCATGCTTTCAAAATATAAAATTCAGTTGTTTTTAGTATATTCACAGTTCTGTAACCACCATTATTAGCTAATTTCCTTCCAAAGCCCAGTACTCACTAGTAGCCTCCCCCCACCCCCTGGCAACCACTAATCTGCTTTTTGTCTGTATGGATTTGCCTATTCTGGGTATTTTATATAAACAGAATTATATAATATACGGTCCTTAAAATCTGGCTTCTTTCATTCAGCATAATGTTTTCAAGGTTCATCTATATTGTAGCATGAATTAGTACTTTAGAAGTTTTTTTTTTGTTTTGCTTTTTTTTTTTCCTTTATGAATAGTCCTTGCTTTCTCTGAATCATTTTTGTTTGTATCCAGTCTATTTCTTTGGATTCTGTCTTTCATGTTGAAAGTATTCCACAGATGTCTAATAATCTTTGGATGTCTGGTTTAGTACTGTACTGGTTGGCTAGGGCTGCTGTAAGAAAGTACCATGGACTTGGTGGTTTAAACAACAGAAATTTATTATACCCCAATTCAGAAAGCTAAAAATTTAAGACAACTTTGTCAGCAGGAATGGTTCCCTCTGAGGCCTCCCTCATTGGCTTGTAGATGGTCATTTTCGCCTTGTGTCTTCACATAGTTTTCCCTTGATGTGTCTGTGTCCAAATTTATAAGAAAATCAATCATATTGGATGGATTAGGGCCCACCGTAATGACTTTGTTTTAAATTAATTAATTGCCTATTTAAGACCATGTCTCCAATTATAATCACAATCTGAGATGCTGGGGGTAGTACTTCAACATATGGATATTTGGGAAAACATATAACAAGTACCTTTAGGTCTCACTTTTTCTGATCATCGGATTTCTTCCAAATCTCTGCCTGAAGGTATAAACCTAGCTACCACAGCTCTGAGAACTTAGTAGGGGAAAGAGGGGGAGATCTCAGCATTAACTGAAACTCTGCTTTTAGTTATAGTACCCCCAGCCCAGCCCTGTGTCTGATTCTCCCTGTCTAGAGACTTTCTATTTTACTCTCTCCAGAAATAACCTTTAAGCTCCAGGTGGGGTTAAGGAGGGGATCTGGAGTTTTAACTGGATCCTAAGTAAACTTTCAAGTGGCCTTTTCTTTCATACTGCCACAGGTACTTGCTACCACCAATTATGTTAGCATCAGGGGTGGGGTTTCTGCATTATACGCTATGTTATATTTTTCAGCTTTCCTTATTATGAGTTCAGGATTTGGCTTTCTTGATTTTAATATGTCACCACTCAAATGCTTTCTAGCTTACAAACTTGTATTGCTGTTTTTTTCCCATTATTTTTTCCTTGTCAGTTTTTACCTTTTAAAAACCTTATTATTTTTTTAGTAGAGTTTCAGGAAGAAGTTAGAGAAAATGGATTTGCCTATTCTGGGTATTTTATATAAACAGAATCGCATAATAATATATGACCCTTAAAATAGGTGTACCGGTTAATAATGTGGATTTTGTAATCAAAGATAACACGATAATTTCAAGAGAAACATCAAACGTGCTTTATTCAAAGTAATGTCCATCACTAGCTACACATTCCCCCCATCTTTCAGGTAATTTGTGGATACTGTCCCAATAAAACTTTTCTTGTTTTGAGGCAAACCATTCAGAGACCCAATTTTCCCCTTCTTCATACGTTTTTGAAGTGCTGTTCAGAAAGTGTGTGCGGTCAATCAGAACAAGTGGTAATCTGAAGGAGCAAGGTGTGCTGAATATGGCAGGTGGGTTAATACTTCCCAGGCAAAATCTTTTAATGTGTCTTTAACTGGTTTTGAACTGTGTGATGAAGTGTCATCATGAAGCAAACTTACTTTGCCATGTCTTCTGGCACATTCTGGTCATTTCACGATCAAAGTGTGGTTCACATTGATTATTTATTGTCAGTAGCAATCAGTATTAACAGTTTCACCTGATTTTAGAAGCTCATCATACACCACACCTTCCTGATCCTACCAAACGCAGAGCATTGTCTTCTTTCTGAAGCGATTTGGCCTTGATGATGGTTGACCTAGATCAACCCATGATTTTGTGCATTTGGGATTCTCAAAATAAATCCACTTTTCATCGCTAGTCACAATTCGATGCAAAAAAAAGACTTTCTTTCGTGCCATTGAAACAACATGTTACTGATGACTTTTCGGATTTCCATTTGTCTTTCGTTCAGTTGATGTGGAACCCATTTTCCTTCCTTTAAAATCTTTCCCATTGCTTGTAAACAATTGGGAATTGTTTGCTGAGCAACATTTACTCTTTCTGCAAGTTGTTTTTGAGTTTGACACGCATCTTCATCCAATAATGCTTGTAATTGTTGGTCTTCAAACTTTTTTGGTTGACCTAGATATTCTTTATCTTTCACATCAAAATCATCACTTTTAAAGCATTAAAACCAGCATTCACAAGTATCTTGAGATGGTACATGTTCACCATAAGCTTCCCAAAGTATACGATAAGTTTCAGCAGCACTTTTCTTCAAAATAAAGTAATGAATTAAAACTTCCCGCAAATGCTCTTTATTTGGCATGAAATTCAACATTTTTAAGTGTAAAAATATCTATGATGTTAACACCTTCAGCAAATTTGACATATGAAGTTTTGAAGCTTGCTGTCAATACAAAATAGCATACATATCAAATTGCATATATATCAACATATGTGTAACTCCATCTATTGAAAAAAATCCGCATTATTAACTGGTACACCATCATCTTTATTCAGAAATCCCACACATTCATATCTTAAATGAGCTCATGCTATACAGACTGTTCTAGAATCTGCTTTTATCATCAAATAAATTCCAGTGAATATTTAAGTTGTTTTCATTTCAATAAATAGAAATTGACATCAGTGGCTCTTAAACTGGGATGCATGTTGGAATCATTAGGCATTAGGTGGGGGGAATTTTAAAAAGTACTGATGTCTGGGTCCTACCTCCAGAAGTCCTGATTGAATGTATAAGAGATATTGTGGCACTGGGGATTATACAATCTACCTAGGCCAGTGGTTGGCAAACTGCAGCTGGCGAGCCACATGCGGCTCTTGGCCCCTTGAATGTGGCTCTTCCACAAAATACCATGTGCAGGCAAGCATGTACAGTGCGATTGAAACTTCGTGGCCCATGCGCAGAAGTCGGTATTTTGTGGAAGAGCCACACTCAAGGGGCCAAAGAGCCGCATGTGGCTTGTGAGCCGCAGTTTGCTGATCACTGACCTAGACGATTCAAATATTCAAAGTTTAAGAGCCACTGACCTATATCATCGTTCATCATGATAATAAAGTATTCTATAGGAGGGATGGACATCAGTGTGTTTATATAAACCCCTTTCTGGACACATAGGGTGTTTCAGATTGCTTGATATCATAAACAATGCTGTTATGAACTTTGGACATAAAACAATCTCTATATTTTGATTATTTTATTGGCTAAATTCCTAGAAGTAAAATCATTCTGCAAAAGGATATGAATATTAATAAAGTTTTGGGTAAATTTACCATAGTTCCTCTAAAGTGGTTTGGCTATTTCATACTCCCACCGATAGCATGTGAGAATCTTTGTTTCCCCACACTCAGAAATCCTGTTACCATCATTAACAAATTTTAAAAAATTTAAAAATGTAAACAGGTTTTATTTTTATTTATTTTTTGTTGGAAGGAAAAAGGAAGCTTTAATGATAATGATGAGGTATTCCATTTCAAGTCATATGCTACCAGGAAAGTGGAATTGTGACCTCAGAAGGTTGACCTCCAATCAATGAGATTTCCAATAAGTTATGGAAGATTTGTATTTCATTGCTATTTTATTTTCTGATTTTATTGTACTTTTTATTGTGGTAAAGTGTATATTAACAATATTTACCAATTTAATAATTTTAAGTATACACTTCAGTGGCATTAAGTACATTCACATTGTTGGGCAACTATCACCCACATCTAATTTCCTAAACTTTTTTATCTACATCTGAAACTGTCCATTTAGCATTAACGCTTCATTTTCCCCAGTCCCTAACAACCACCATTTTACTTTCTGTATGAATTTCTAGATATCTCATGTATCATAAGATGTGTCCTTTTGTGATTGGCTTATTTCACGTAGCATAGTATCTTCAAGGTTGATATTTTGTTTTAAATCTATTTTATTATTTATGAGGTAAAATAATGTTTATGCTTATTTATCTACCTATATCTTACTTTTTTGTGTATGAGTTGCTTAATCATATGAGGAACATCCATGAAGAATATTTTTGGCTCAGAGTATCTGAAACCCTCATTAACAGTGGCTTAAACTAATAAGGGTTCATTTTTTTTCTTCAGACAAACAGGAGTCTGGAAGTAACCAGCTGTTGGTGGTATTGGTTCAGCAGCTCAATGATATCATATTTGCAAGATGACTGCCCTAGCTTCAGCAATACCATCCTTGTCCAAGGCAGGAGGAATGAGGTAAGGAATATGTATGAAATCTATACTTTAAATCAAGAGAACATAAATTTTCCTAGAAATACCCTTCTCCTCCAGCAGATACTTACTAGCAAGATTGTATCACATTACTACTCCTAGTTACCAGTGAGGCAGGCAAGAGAGAAGAGGGTTAGGAATGCATGCTGAGTCAAACAATCAATAGTGCATGGTTCTTTGCCTATTAATATATTAGAATGTTTATCTTTTTCTTATTGATCTGTAAACTTTCTTTGAATATTAACAATATTAACCCTTTTTGTAACATCATTTAGCAAATATATTTTTTATTTGTACTTTAATTTTGTTTCAACATACAGAGATTAATATTCCTTTCAATTTAAAAAAAATTATTTATTTCAGACAGGAACAGAGAGGGAAAGAGGGATAGAAGCATCAATGATGAGAGAGAATCATTGATAGACTGCCTCCTGCATGCCCCCCACTGGGGATCGAGCCTGCAACCCGGGTATGTGCCATGACAGTGAATCAAACCCTGACATCCTGGTTCATAGGTCGACGCTCAACCACTGAGCCACGCCAGCCAGGCGAGATTAATATTTTTTATTGCTAGGGCCCTACATCTTTCATTTTATGATTTCTTCTTTTGTTCTTATGCTTACAAAAGCCTGATCTATTCTGAGAAAAAAGAAATTCTTTCATACTGTCTTCTTGATTTTTCATGGTTTCATTTTTTAAAAAACTTGGAATATTACCCTGTTTGACTTCCTATCTGAGACTAGAGGTGGAGTGATTCAGGGAGGTAGGTGCAAAAGAACAGAAAACAAATTTAATCTACCACTGACCATGAAAAATACAACCCAGTTCTGCCAACTATTCAAGTAACTCATGTTAAAATGTTCACTGGTGGGTCGTGGGTAAGGTAGACTCGTAAGGGCCTATTGAAAGGCAAGAAATATTTTGTGGCAGACAAACTTCTAATGTTGACTGGAGAGAAGAATATGAAACAAAGATACTGGCTGAATTTCAGAAATAAGTTGTTGGTATGAATATACAAATGGAAAGACAACACAGAGATCAGTTTGCAAGCAGCTGTGCTATGAAATTCCTGTTAGCCTGATGTAAAGTCCAAAGTTTGCTGAGCAGCATCAGGGAAGTATAGATGGAACTGAATTTAGATAGTATAGTGCTCAAAAGTAGTTTTTTAAAAATTTTATTTTTCAATTATAGTTGACATTCCATATTTTGTATTAGTTTTAGGTGTACAACATAATGGTTTGACAATCATATAATTAAAAATAATTTTTATGGAGGGTAGAGAAAAAAACAGCTTGCTTAGTAGAGCCATCCCCTATATTCTGCATTAACCTAGGGCTTGACACTCTCTATACCAGTGATGAAGTTACTTTAAAGTGAAATCCCTGTATAATAATGAGAAAATATACAAATATATAAGACATCTTAGGCTTAGAAAAAATATCTTCCCATAGGTTTGCATGTAAGCTCATCTATCTTTGATAAAGATGACAAACTGAAATCGACAACAAATTTCCAAAATTATTTTTCTCTGCTCCAAATAGAAACAACAGAATGGCCTAAAGAATAATCTGTAAATCCCTACCTCCTGGCATAAAAAAATCCTAGCATCATGGTATTTTCCAGTTATTTTGAAACTGAAGACTAAATTTGAGAAAAAAATTGTATGATGATGCAATATTTCTCCATGTTTATATGTGTTCTCTGTGTTGCATAGTTGATTGGGTGCTTAGGCAATTAGAAATTAATAAATTTGATGAATATTAGCCTTGGAAGGGACCTTTGAAGTCAATCACTTGTTTACTGAACTCTGGTCATCATTTGTGGCACATGATGCCTGTTCTTTGAGACTGCAATTCACTTCAGAAGTGTTCGTTCATCTAGGAGAAGGTAGAGAACTACAGAAACACCCATTTAACTAATTATTCCTCCCCAGATATTCTTTAATAACACTCAATATTTCTTCAAGAGTTGAGTGGGCTTCTTTTCATATTTTAACCAAATATTTTCCTGCCTATTGGACTGGCTACTTCAGGTCATTTTTGGAAACTGCATGAATTGAGAGCTTTGTTAATAACTTTCAACCTTTGGATTCACAATTATATTTCCATTTTGCTTTCCTTAGTACAATAGACCTGGAAAAGATTGGTTAGTTTATCATACAATGTACCCATCTTATTACATTTGGTTCTTCCACAGGATACTATTAGTGACTCAAATGTTACAGCATTTGAATTATTTGTTACTTTCTGCTTTTGTCCAAATAGTTATTTTGATCACAGCTAGATCCAAACAATAACTGGCTTAAGATGTCTAATTCCTTTTTATCATATTATTTCCATCTATATTAAAGCAAGGCTAAGAGACTTTAATAATGAGCACATAATAGAGAAAATTGGGACTTAGGATTCATGAGGTTATTAGCAACAGGTCTCTTTTTGTCTGATACTACCAAACAACTCAGCAACTTCTTCAGGTGTTGCCTTGTTAAATCTTGCAGTGCACATGTGGATCTTACCTTCACAAGGCATTTTCAATTGTGGGGCTCTAACTTTGTTGGATCTAATTGCACTTTCACCAACACAGCAGTATGCAATGTAGTAAGTACACATTTAATATGCGCAGTGTCTTTATGAACTTCATGCCTACAAGCTCTCAATCTATCTGTCTTTTGCTGGCTGGGGACTTTGGAATAGATAGAGCTTCTGTGTACTGATGCTTTGAGCAGGCTCCATGCTGCTTATAAATGCAATTTGTATCACTTGCTTTAAAAATACAATGTTCACCCTGGAATGATCCTATACTACTAATGATCATGTGCTAACAATGGAGAAGCAGCCTTCCTCTTTCTTTCTTTCTTTCTTTCTTTCTTTCTTTCTTTCTTTCTTTCTTTCTTTCTTTCTTTCTTTCTCTCTCTCTCTCTCTCTCTTTCTTTCTTTCTTTCTTTCTTTCTTTCTTTCTTTCTTTCTTTCTTTCTTTCATCTTTCTTTCTTTCTCTCTTTCTCTCTTTCTCTCTTTCTCTCTTTCTCTCTTTCTCTCTTTCTCTCTTTCTCTCTTTCTCTCTTTCTCTCTTTCTCTCTTTCTCTCTTTCTCTCTTTCTCTCTTTCTCTCTTTCTTTCTTTCTTTCTTTCTTTCTTTCTTTCTTTCTTTCTTTCTTTCTTTCTTTCTTTCAGAGAACTGGTATCTGTGTGTGTTGTTCTCCTAACAACATTAAAGAGGCCATTTGTTTAAGAAGTGGTGACAGCATGGCAAATATACTGTGAGATAGTATGGGGCCACATACTTGGTTAGATGACATCCAAGTCTCCTTAGAGCCTCCATTTGTATTCATGACCTCCTTTACAAAGATGAAATTGAACTGTTGCTGTGGTATTGATTTATTCTGTGTAAGCTGGGAGAGATAGCAGTAAGCTTCATGATGATGGATGGGCAGTTCAAGATGATGGGCACTTCAAGCCTTGTTTGGTAGCTTTCCTTCTTAATGGCTTCATTGTCTTCAGGCTTGGTTGTTGGTGGTGTTGAGTTCCAGGAAAAAGAAGGTAAGATAGGAAGGAGGAGGAAGCTTGAGAGACAGATCAGTACTATGATCCAAGTTTCACTAGGTTTGTTCCTCAATGCTGTCTTGAAAGCAGAGAGTAGATAAATTCTGAAGTATACCATGTGATCACAATTATGTGGGGGAAAATGCATTTCAAAACAAGGGTGGGGGATATAAACCAGAATGTTAACAGTTATTATCTTGTGGGTGGGAATAGAGTTGACTGGCTTTTTTCTCATCTCTTCTGCATTTCCCCCATAATTTCTATGCTTATTCTGTATTATTTTGTAATAGAGCAATCTATACTAATAAAAGCCTATGTGGTCCTCATGCATGACGTCATCACAAGATGGTCGCCACAAAGATGGCCACCACAAGATGGCAGTGCGCACATTGGAGGAGGGGCCCAGCAGCCACTCTGCACGGTGAGGCCTGAGGGTCCCGCGACTCCACATAGCACAGAGGAGGCCAGTCCTGGCATCTCCGCCACCTCACGTGGAGGAGGTGGGTCCCTGCGAAGGAGGTGGGTTGCGGCAGGTGAGGGCAGTTGGGGGTGATTGGGCTGGCAGGGGAGGGCAGTTGGGTGCAATTGGGCTGGCAGGAGTGGGCAGTTGGGGGCAATCAGGCCAGCAGGGGAGCAGTTAGGGGGCAATCAGCCTGTCAGGCAGGCAAGCGGTTAGGAGCCAGCAGTCCCGGATTGTGCGAGGGATGTCCACAGGGATTGGGCCTAAACCGGCAGTTGGACATCTCCTGAGGGTCCCAGATCGGAGAGGGTGCAGGCCAGGCTGAGGGACAACCCCCCCCCCTGTGCATGAATTTCGTGCACCAGGCCTCTAGTAATTTTATAAAAATGTAAAGAAAAAACTTGTGCAGTCAAGATAGAGTTGCCTTTATGTCTCACTACAAATATATTATACCATGAAATATAATTACTAAATATTTTTCTACTACTGGGAGTAAATAACAACATGAAATCATGGCTTTAATCAGCATCCTTGGAAGAGCACAATCAACAAAGAAGCAAAAGCACATCATTGATTATTACTCCAAAACCAACAGTATTTCATAAGCAATTTTAAAATTTCAATAGTAAATAAATTCAGTGTTAAGAAATCACATCTTCATATATCTCAGAGTTATTGAGATATAATTCACACAACATATAATTCACCCATTTAAAGTGTACAATTCAGGCATTTTTAGTATATTCATAGAATTGGGAAATCATGCCCACAATCAATTTTAGAATATTTTCATCACCTCTAAAGACATCTCATACCACTTAGCCATCACTCCCCATTGCACCCCCAACTCCCCAGGTTCTAGTGACCACTAATCTACTTTCTATTTCTATAGATTTGCCTGTATACATATCTTATAAATGGAATCATAACAAAAATGTGGTCTTTTGTAACTGGCTTCTTTTATTTAGCATGATGTTTTTGAGGTTCACCCATGTTGTAGTATCATCTATGTTGTAGCATCAGTGCTTCATTCCTTTTTATAGCTGAATAATATTCCATTGTATGGATAGACCACATTTTGTTTGTTCATTAAGTTGATGGATGTTTGGATTGTTTCTACTTTTTGCTAACTAATGCTGCTATGAACATTTGAATATAACTTTTTATGTGGATGTTTGTCATCATTCCTCTCAGGTTTATACTTACGAGTGTAATTACTGGGTCACATGGTGACTCTGTGTAACTTTCTGTAACTGCCAGACTATTCTACAAAGTAGCTGCATCATTTTACATTTATGTTAGTGATGTATGAGGGTTTCAATTTCTCTACATCCTCATCTAACACTTGTTATTATCCATCTTTTTTATTATATCTGTTCTAGTTGGTGTGAAGTTTTATCTCATTGTGGATTTGATCTGTGTTCTTATGATGCTTATTCATGCTGAGCATCTTTTAATGTGCCCATTGGTCATTTCTATATCTGTTTTGGAGAAATCCTTTGCCCATTTAAAAAAATATTTTATTTTATTGATTTCAAAGAGGAATGGAGAGGGAGAGAGAATCATTGATTGGCTGCCTCCTGCACACTACACACTGCGTATCGAGCCCGCAATCCTGTCATGTGCCCTGACTGGGGATCAAACTGTGACCTCCTGGCTCATAGGTTGACGTTCAACCACTGAGCAACACTGGCAGGCTCCTTTGCCCATGTTTAATTGGGTATTTTTTTATTGTTGAGTTGTTGAATAATGGAAAGGATTTGGAGCCTGACAAATCTGGATTTGAACTTAGCTCAGGCACTGAGTGAAGTTGTTCAATAAGTGACAACCATTCTTACTGCTTATCATAGAGTTCCATAAGGGATAGGATGTTCTCTGTGAAGGAACAGGCTATTCTTTGTGACTGTATTTTCCACATAACTTAAGTTTATCTATTTGTTTGCCAAAAGTTGAAACATTTCTAAACTTAGTTATGTACATTCTGTGCTTTGTGCAACAGAGAGAAATGAACCTGATTTAACTATTTCCCGATGACCCTTTGGACTATCCTGGATTGTATTTATTTGTATCCCTATCATGGCATTCAGGGGCCACTAAGCTGTGGAGGGTTGTTTGCTGAGACTCTTTAAGTGACTTCTTTCCTCTGTCTGGAGTTCATTTTTTTAGTTAACCAACTTCTCAGTGTTCTTCCACCCCCTTATTGTTTCAAATTTGACTGTAATTTTAGAGAATGGAAGATAACCAGGGGAAACCAGATAAGAAAACTGGTTAAATATCACACATAATTAAAAAAAAAATATCAGTTTCTAGTTCAGAAGGCAGAGGGTAGCTTCCATGTCTACTACATAATAAAGTGCAGCCCTGGCTGGGTAACTCAGTTGGTTGGAGTGTAGTCCCATACACCAAAAGTTTGTAGGTTCCATTCCCTGTCAGGGCATATATCCAGGTTGTGATTTTGATTCCCCATCAAGGCATGTATAGGAGGCAACCAATAAATGTTTCCCTCTCCTCTCTTCTCTCCTCTCCTCTCCTCTCCTCCCTTCCCCTCCCCTCTCCACTCTTCCCCTCCCCCTCCCCTCCCCTCCCCTCCCTTCCCCTCCCCTCCTCTCCCCTCCCCTCCCCTCCCCTCCCCTCCCTTCCCCTCCCCTCCCCTCCCCTCCCCTCCCCTCCCCTCCCCTTCCCTTCCCTTCCCTTCCCTTCCCTTCCCTTCTCTTCTCTTCTCTTCTTCTTCTTCTTCTTCTTCTTCTTTCTCTCTCTCTCTCTCTCTCTCTCTCTCTCTCTCTCTCTCTCTCTTTCCTTCCTCATATACTTGGAGGATTAAAAAATAAATAAAAATAAAGTTAATGCCCTTTGTTGCAGCTGTTTCATTAAAGAAAGGTTCAGGTACACTTTCATTTACTTTCAAAGTCCAGATTGAACTTCAATTAGTTAAGGTTGCTGGAAGTTATACTATTATGCAAGTGGAATATTGCATTCATTCCATGTTTCAGAAAGGCTTTTGTTTCATTGTTAACATTATTACAGGTATATGTGTGAAATTTCAAAATTCAAAACCATCTAGGATAAGATTTTAAGTAATATTTAATTAAAAAATCAATCTAAACAAACCCCAACCTTTCATTAAATGGGAGAGTTTGTGTGTGTGTGTGTGTGTGTGTGTGTGTGTGTGTGTGTGTGTTTAAATCAGACTCTTATATTCCACTTTTAATTATCTGAAGGTAACACATCTGTATTTGAGCTTACCCTAGGGAACTATTACCTTCAAAGTACTCCAAGTGGGCACTTGGGTCAACCGACAACACTCTTGGTTGAAAATTAACACCTATCTCATACAACCTTATTCATTTATTCTGTTTTTCAAGTAACATGCACCCTATTTGAAAAAGATTTTAAAGATTGCTCTGGTTCTAAGGGACAGTTGCAACCCTTACTGGCATGAAAGGGTTAATGTGCCAGTGAGGCCCACCAAAGAGGGGAAACTACTGTGGGGAAGGGATGCTTTAAGGGATGGCTGGCATGCAGGTGCCTGGCTGTGTCAGATTCTACACTATACTGTTTGTCTGGTCAAAATATTTTTAGGATTATAGGATTATTTTTTTGGTCATGAGAAACCAGCTTGAACATTTTCTGACAGTTTTAGGAGATGTGGGGCTTAATAAGCAAGCCAATGGAATGCAAGAGAATTCAGCCTGGAATCTTGCTGAAGCTGCAGAACCAGGTGTAACATCCCTTGGGGGAAACCATGACCTATAGGGTGAATTGCTGGCACCAGCTTGCCTGGACTGAGTTTAGCTGCAGGCAGGAGGTTGCTGAAGTGGCCCCTGCAGCTAAAATCTTGACCTACCAAAGAGCCAGCTGTATAGGGTTTGTTTGAGGAAAAAGAATCTGTTAGGGGAGTGTTTCTCACTGGGAAGGTAACTTGGAAAACTTTTTATAAGAAGTTCATGTCTTATTATCTAGGCACACCTTGTTCTAGGCCCTGGTTCTATCTGTACTACCTGATTCCACTGGACTTAATTGTTTCTTGCTCTACCACATCAAGAAACATTAAATTGGTAGGCTGGGTCTCAATTCTGTTGTGTGTTTTTTGTCTTCTTTTTTTTTCTCTTGGCAGCATGCGTCATTCATATTTTGGATATCTTGTTAGTACTTGATGGTGGACATCTCATCTAAGGCTCCCAGATTCCCTCTGAATTTCCCAGTGTCTGTAATTCTGATATAAAATCATATATGCTTTTTCTGCCAGTTCTCTGCCACTGTTGTGACAACTGATATTTGCACTTTATTTTTATTTTTTATTTTTTTAGCCACTGCACATATGTTCCTTGTCCTCTTTTAAATTCAGGTTTCCTTGTGTTTCCATTTTTTTGCCTGATTATAATCTCTTCGTGCTGTTCTGTCCCTGAAAAGCTAGGCTGTAGTTCTCATGATCCTCCTGAGAAACTCCTTCCTTGGTTGCATGACCACAGGGTCATACCCACACTGCAAACATGGCTTTCTAGTCTGAGTGACAGCCCTGACCCCCATACTGTCCTGCCCAGGTGCCACTGACTGAGCAGTGTAGCCTCATGGTTACTCTCACACTGAACATCTCAGTTTTGTAAACTGCTGACTTCCATGAAGCTCTGTTTCCTACCACAATTCGGCTCTGTTTGTTGTACTCCTCTTTTCATCTTTTCTGTGGCTTTAGCTAGAAAGGAATAGCAGTTTCTGGGCAGTATGCCATGAGAGAGACTATTCCCTCAGGAGCAGCACTTTTTCTGCTTCTCATTTTCAAATGTTTCTGCTTTAAATCTTCCTTCATTCCCCACCATGGCATGCAGGTTCCATTAAGGTCTCTTTTTCAGTTGCCACCTATAACAGAAATTAAGTAGTACATAATATGTTCTACAAAAGGAAAAATTGCTAAGATATATCAAGATTATCATGACTGTTGAATTGATAAAAACAAAACAAAAATTAATGAAGAGCAAAGAGGAATTTCCAAGTATTTCTAATAACCCTGACTTAGAAGGAGTTATTGAAAAATGTAGTCATGGAAAATATCACCCTGAAACTAATGTGCAACTATGAAATAAAAGGCAATGCTTCTAACATGAGGTGACCAAGTATTCAGTAAAATTAACTTTAGAGTCCCCTTGTAATGTGACTTTCTGTTTTGTGTTTACAGTAAACCTTCCAATGGGAAAATTTTACTTTTTACTTCTCCAACTTGAGATTTTTCCAAATAAATGTTAAAATATTTTGAGTCAGAATCATATTTTTTCTTTTTTAAATTGAATTTATTGGAGTGAGATTGGTTAATAAAATTATATAGGTTTCAAGTGTAAAATTCTATAACACATCATCGGGATATTGTGTTGTGTGTTCACCACTCCAAGTCTAGTCTCCTTCCATCACCATTTATTCCCTCCTTTACCTTCTTCTACCTCCCACCTCCCTTTCCCTCTGGTAATCACCATACTGTTGTCTCAGTCTATGAGATTTTTCGTTTTTTTTTTTTTTGTTTGTTTTTTTTTTTTGCTTAATCCCTTTGAACACACAGTGGCACCTTAAAATTGCTGTGTTACAGAGGAGCCTCACTTTACAAAACATGTGTGTTCATGAAAAGCTTTGTATGGTTACAATTTTGGAAAATCCAGTCACATCTTAAGGGCACCAAGGGAGCAGGCTATTTAAAGGAACTGTGTTCAGTGAGGTTTTTTTTTTTTTTTAATGAATACTCCCCTCCTAATATATCTATTTTGTGAATTTCAGTTTGCTTAAGTCATGGGGCTCCTACATTTTCCTTTTACTGTAATAATTTTAAATAATAACGTTGAAAGAATAGAAATTATGGTTTTAATTATTTGTTGAATGATCCAGAAGTAAACATTCATAAGAATGTTTTAACAAACCCATGTACAGCCTGAAGGAACAGCTATTCAATTGAGTCCATTAACAGCAGAGCTTGACATGCAGTTTTCTCTTTAGGGTTTAGACTACTTAGTTACTCTTCTTAAGAACCTCAAGTCACTTTTGACTACTTCTATTTTTTTTTTACTATTTCTAAAATACTGTTCCTTTAGTACCTGACCTTGTTTTTTTTTGTTGTTGTTGTGGGTTTTTTTTTTCTATAGAAAAATTCTTTACTGAAAGCTTTTAAATGGCAACAAAAGTCTCTTTTTTGAATAAAAAGAATCTAACCAGGAATGCAAAATGGTTTTTGAAACACACATATGGGCACATATATATGTATACATACACGTGCACACATCCTTAGCCATATTTTCAGCACTTCTCTGGATAGAGAAGTATTATAGCAGGGCCTTTAAGAAATAGGGACTAGGATAATTAATTAAATTTGTTATTCATTAATTTATTCAACAAATATTTGTTAAATATTTACTAAAAGCCAGGCACTGTAGTTACAGTCAGCTCTCTGTATCCTTAGGTTCCACATCCACATGTTCCATCAACTGTGGATACAAAATAATTTTTTATTGATTAAGGTATTACAAACGTGTCTTTATCCCCCCCATTGTCCCCTCATCTCCCCAGTCTTGCTCTCACCCTCACCCCCTGTTGTCTGCATCCATCGCTTATGCTTATATGCATGCATACAAGTCCTTTGGTTGATCTCTCCCACTTACCCCCACCCTCCACTACCTTCCTTCTGAGGTTTGAGCATCTGATTGATGCTTCTCTGTCTCTAGATCTGTTTTTGTTCATCAGTTTATGTTGTTCATTATAGTCCACAAATGAGTGAGATCATGTGATATTTATCTTTCTCTGACTGACTTATTTCACTTGTTGCTGACATGTACAGTAAGTCCTCACTTATTAATAGGTTCTGTGACTTTAAGCAAAACTATATATAACAAAACCAATTTTACCGTTGGCTAATTGATATGAACAAGAGTTAAGTTCCCATGATATCTCATCAATATTATAACAAAATGACATTGAATGAAACAAGGATTTGCTGTATTATATAGTTAGGCCTATGATGGTTGTGTCTGTATTGAATATGTACAGACTTTTTTTCTTGTTATTAGTCCCTAAACAATAACGTACCATGTATGCATTGACAGTGAGTGGATGTGAGGGCCAGTTCACCCCGTACTTTCACTTCTTTGTTTCATGTATGTGGATGTCAGTTATTTAAATGAGTATAATAAATATTTAACTAAGAAAAAAAAATTTCAAATGCTATTCATATAGCCTTTACATTGTATTAGATATTATAAGTAATTGAGAGATGATTTAAAGGGATGATGTGCATTGGTTATATGCAAGTACTACACATTTTTATATAAAGTACTTGAGCATCTGGATTTTGGTATCCATGGGGGTTCCTGGAACCAATGCCCCACTGATTAAGATATAACTAAATTTAACATTTCCCACCTTCTGTAGGGAGAACAACATTATATAAATAATAGAACTCTAAGCTGGGAGAAGAAGGAAATAATGGGGGCAGGTTAGCATTATCTTCCTCCCCACCATGTTAGGTCAGTGGTCAATGCTGACTTATCACAACCATAAGTCATAGAATGTTAAGGTTGAAAGAACTTTTAAAATTCCCAGTCAAAAGCTTCCATTGTACAGAGGAGCAAACTGAAGCACAGAACAGAGAAATGACTTGATCAGTGTCACATGGTGAGAAAGTAATAGAGCCAGAACAACAACTCATAATAATAGTATCCATCTCATAGAGACATTAGGAGGATTAAATGAATTAATAATTATAAAACACTTAGAATATTGCTTTATACTCAGTAAGTATGATATTAATATTTGTTAAGTAATACCACCACCAACATATCATGCTGAATCTCAAGCAGACCTAATTTTACCTGTTTTATTCTTTCCGATGCCTTCAGAGACTTAAAGAGGCCTTCAGAAATTTGGAGGCTCAGAGAAGGCATTCCTCTCATTTTGGCAGAGTCAAACTTGCCTTATGAGAGGATAAGATAAATGGTGTTAGGACTAGAATTTGGAAGCTATGAAGGCCACAAGTAGGAGAAATGTATCTACACATCCTGGATTATAAATGGAAGTCATTCTTGATTTCATTTTCTATTGTGTTTTAAACAGATTTGCTTTCATACCACATGTAGTGGCTTTTTTTTTTTTTTATCTACTCTCTTCAAGTGTTGTTCAATGCCATGAACACTTCACATTTCTTGTTTGACATTGGGGCAGCATTCCAATGTTCTGATTATCTCCTTCTGCTTAAATAGTTTCTGTTAATCCACATTCTTTATCTTTTCTTGTGAATCCACATTCTTTATTTTTTCCTCCCATCTGTCTGTCCAGCCCCTCCCTGTCTCTGTCTGTCGGTCTCTTTCTCCCTCTCCCACCCTTTACTCCTGCCTTCTTCCCTCCCTTCCCTCTCCCCACCCCATGGAAAATTTCAAATGTACACAAAAATTGAATAGACAGTTCCTCCCTGTGAGGTTATGCCACCAACTCAGTATGCAGTTAGGTTCATTTGCTTAAAAAAAAAAAGGTTTTTTTTAAAAAAATTTAATTTTATCTTATAATTACATAAAATATTTCTGTAGTTCCAATATCAAATCTATAACACAAGGCATATTCAAAGAAGTGTTGCTTCTATTCTTGTCCTCTCCACCACGTTCCCTCTTTCTCTCTACAGATAACCATTTAACTTTTAGTTTTTGGTTCATTCTTCCATTTAAAAATATATTATGTATTATTCAGATTTTACTCACATCTTTACACCTGTATTTACATCTGTTTCCCTGCCCTCCCCTATACACAATACTGCAATCAAGTCATATTGAATTATTTAAAGTGGCTCTATGTGTGTATGTGTGTGTGTATATACTTCCCTTGCCTAATTTCTTACCTTTAACTTATGTAACCCACTTTACATATGTACCCCTGCCCCCCTCTGTGATACTTCAACCATATCAAATTATTTGAAGGGCTTCAATATACTATGCTTTCGATTGCCTCTTAGCCTTATTAAATACTGTTCTTTTACACAGAATCCTGATTGGAAGGATTTTGAGGGAGAATGAAGGGAAAGGCTAGAGGGAAAGGACACTGGCATACATTGCTAGTGGAATGCATGTGGGACAACCTTTACAAAAGGCTATCCTACCAAATTTCAATACTCCATTCATCATCTCCACATGCCACATGTACAAAATTTATGTGTGTGTGTATGTATGTGTATATATCTATCTTTACCTCTAATTTTATTTAACATCCACAAGGTAGAACAGGATGCAGCTGGAAAAAAAAGGCTGAGGGTGATTTTTATGTGGTGATATTGGAAGCTCTCTAGGATATATTCTATAAAGTGTATATAAAATCATGCATGGCTTGGCTGGCATGGCTCAGTAGTTGAAGGTCTTAACTATGAACCAGGAGGTCATGGTTCAATTTCCTATCAGGGCACATGCCCGGGTTGTGGGGTGTGTGGGAAGCAGCTGATCAATGGTTATCTCTCATCATTGATGTCTCTATTTCTCTCTCCTTTTTTAAAAAAATATATTTTATTGATTTTTTAAAGAGAGGAAAGGAGATAGTTAGAAACATCAATGAGAGAGAAACATTGATCAGCTGCCTCCTGCACACCCCCAATTGGGGATGTGCCCACAACCAAGGTACATGCCCTTGACCGGAATCGAACCCGGGACCCCTCAGTCTGCAAGCTGACACTCTATCCACTGAGCCAAACCAGTTAGGGCTCTCTCTCCTTTTAATATCCTCTCTGAAATCAATAAAAATATAAAAACAAAAACAGCCCTAACCAGTTTGGCTCAGTGGATAGAGCATCAGCCTGCAGACTGAAAGGCCCCGGGTTCGATTCCAGTCAAGGGCATGTACCTTGGTTGCAGGCACATCCCCAGTAGGAGGTGTGCAGGAGGCAGTTGATAGATGTTTCTCATCTATGTTTCTAACTCTATATCCTTCTCCCTTCCTCTCTGTAAAAAATCAATAAAATATATTTAAAAAAACAAACAAAAACAGAAACAAAAATAATGTACAGAACATACGTGCTTCATCTGGTATAAGAAAGGGTGGGGAGGAGAAGAGTAAGAATTAATAAATGCTTTCTTTTTATAAAGAAACACTGTAAGATAAAAAAAGAAAGTAAAACACATAGTTGCCTATGGGGAGGAAAAGAGTGGATGGAGCAGGGAGTGTTAATAAAACACACTTATGAGAGAAGGAAAAATAATTAGAATGGAAAGGAGAGGGATTGGAGAGAATACTGAAAACTCTTTGGAGAAATTTTGCTGCAAAGCAAATATGAGATTGTTTTTATAAAAGGGAAGTTAAAATTCTCATTATTTTTTTCCAAATTCAATATTTAATTTGGTATTAAATACTGCTCGGTATATATATATATATATATATATATATATATATATATAAATAATATAAATAAAATACATTTTTATCAACTCTCTCTTAGATGCCCCTGATGCTCTCCACTTTATCCCCACCATACTATGCCCTTATCACTTCCTATGTGTACTCTAGTATGAAAAATGTGGGAAACACTGACTATTGTGGCTATTCATGTATGAGTAATATAACTCAGTTGCATTAGCCACATATCAAGTCCTTGATAGCCACATATGGCCATTGTCTACCATTGTGGGCAGCACAGATCAGAACATTTCCATCATGTTGGACAGTGTGGCTCTAGGGGTATGGTACCTATAACTGAAAATTGAAAGGCGCGCCGCCCGCCTTTCCAGGCGGTGCGGGAGGAGGAGTCTGGTGGCCGCTGGGCTCTGAAATCCCTCCGCGCCCGCCGTAGGGGCTGGCCTCCCCGGAGTGGGTCCGAGTGTCCGGACCGGCTGCGTGGTGGCCGGCGGCGGGCCGAGGGGTGGGGCCGGGTGGCGACCCACCACGGGGGAGGTCATGGGAGCGGAAGGCCTCACCGCCTGGCTCTTTCCTCCCTTCCCCCGTGGTCAGCTCCCCGCTTGCCCGCGCTGGGGCCGGGGGTCCATGCGGCCCTTGGGGCCCGGTTGGGGGGACCGGGGCCTGCGTGGGCCGACCGCCGGGCCCCATGGGGGGGGGCATTGGCTCCCCGGCTCACGGCGGGAGCCCGGCGCAGGCTGCCACCCGCCCGCTGCCCCCCGGACCGGGCCCAGTGCAGCAGTGGCGGCAGCGGAGTGGGGCGCGTGCCCTAGCTCGGGGAGGCCGCCATGCTGCAGTGCACCGGCCCCATGGGCCGGGCCTGCTCCGAGCGAGCGGCATTGGGCCACTCCACCAGCCGCACCCCGTTTGCTGGGCCTGTGCCGCCCAGACGTGCTGGAGTCCCAGTCTGCCCGCAGGCCAGCTGCGGGTGCTGTGCGGGAGGGCCGTCCTGCCTTGTGGTGAGTTCGAGCGGCAGCAGCAGGAGCCGGACGGGGACTGTGCCCTCCATCTTGCCTTGGGTCCTCCATCTTGGGACAGAGCCATGTGCGCCCTCCGTCTTGCCTTGGGTCCTCCATCTTGGGACAGAGCCATGTGCGCCCTCCGTCTTGCCTTGGGTCCTCCATCTTGGGACAGAGCCATGTGCGCCCTCCATCTTGCCTTGGGTCCTCCATCTTGGGACAGAGCCATGTGCGCCCTCCGTCTTGCCTTGGGTCCTCCATTTTGGGACGGTGCCATGTGCTTCCTCACGGGAAGAAGCTGCTGCTAGCCACACCCAGGATTTCTCTGGACTAACCAATAATAATCAAGGGAAGTGCACGCCATCACTATGACCACATCCTGTACCGACTCGCGCCTGGCCAATCGGCGGGGCCCACAGTCCCCTCTCCTGCCCTCACTCCACCCCCCTTTAAAACCCCCTGTCCCATCAGGCCTCTCTCTCTCTCTCGGCCACTGGAGCTTACCGTTGCATCGGTGAGTGTGGCAGGGGAGCCAAACCTAGGTTTGAAATAAATGACTCTTTGCTTTTGCATCGGACTGACTGGCTCCCTGGAGGTCTTGGGAACTTTGAAATCTGGGCACAACAAAAATAAGGTATAAATGTTATCCAGAAGAAAGGCACATTATGAGATATTTTTCAGCTATTAATATAATCACTTAAAAAGTGAATTAAAAATACTTTTCTCAAAAATATATTTCTCAGACTAAAGTTTCCAGAGTATTAAATGCTTTTACCTTTTACAATTCACCTTTGGAAAATCTCCACCATTATATCTAAAAGATCTAAACTGTAGTAGTTAACTTGTACCACAAGAGGACCTGCAAAGACAAGTTTGCTCAAATTTTAGCTATGCTTATGTTATTAAATGGAAGTGTAATTAGGAAAACATCTCACTGTCAATATTAATATTCTCACATCTGCCTTTATTAAACTCTAGAAAGGCAAACCATTTCAATCTAATTTTAAAGTAGCACATGGTATGGGGGATATAAATGATATCTTGTAACTATCAAAAGTACCATTTCAGCAGGAATTGTGAGACAGTATATCATAGTTAAGAACACAGGTATGAAGTCATACAGGCCAGGGTCAATTCCTGGTTTGCTTTCACACAAGCTTTATGACCTCAGGCAAGTCTCTGCATTCTAAAATAGAGCAAATTATAGTACCTACATTCTAGACATTTTTGAGGATTGAGATAACACATATAAAGTGTTAATTGTAGTATACATAGCGAGTATTCAAAATGCTATTTATTATCAAGGTTATGAGTTTTCATAAGCTCTTAATGCTCTCAGAATTTAGAACATTTCTTTGGTAGAAGAGGAGCCTTGCTTTAAGCTTACGATACTTTGTAATGTTACTTCTATATAAGTAGCTAAAGGAAGACTTACATATAGTAGTGTATCCAAACAGGAAGTAACTATGTTATATAAGTTAGGGGTCCAGCTCTTCCTGGCTCCTGCTCACACTTGCTCTTCCCAAATTTATATTGGAATCAAGTTCCTTGTCTCCAAGTACCTACTTTGGTCCTATGACCAACTTCCCTGGCTATTTACTATGTAGTTCATGCTCTCATTTCTATGAGCTACACCTTTTTGAAGTTTGATGCTCGGTATCATTTTTCCCAGCTATGTCCTTGACCTTACTTCTTGGCTTTTCCTCTTTAGCCTGCTTCAGATGAACAACTTTGCCAGTTTTATATGACATCTTCCTACTGAATCTTATCTCCTTTAGCGATGCTTCCTCATCTCTGAGAAAAAATTTGCTCTGAGAGGCCAAAAGAACTCTGACTACAGAATTAAGTTACTTTAAGTCATTTACAAAGATATTTTTAAATTAAATAATAGCATCTGCCTTCAAAATTGGTCATGTGTGCATTTTGGTTTGCAATAGTCTATGAAATGTATACTATTTCATGTAAATATGCAAATCTTTATAATGTTGAAGCAGTTACTACCAAACATTTAATAAACTTCTTAAAATCCCATGCTCATTATTATCTCTGTAGCAATGTCACATATTTGAAATTGTAGTTATTGAAAAGACAATTATTATTATCCCCTGTGAGTTTAAGTAAATTCCCCATGTGGAGGGCCAAGACTGTAATCCAAGTTTTATAACTTCAAGTCTTATACTAATTCCCTTAAACCATAATGCTTCTATCATTCCCCCTCCTCCCATGCCAAAAAATGATATGGATGAACTGGATAACTCAAAGAGTCTTCTTTAAGCTCTAGGTCCTCAGGCCTTATTTTCCTGGGAGCAGTGATAGAAATCAATTTTTTTCCTTGTTTTGATCTTTATATAAATAGAATCATTCTATCCACATCTATTCTTCTGTCCTTCTGAGATTGGTTTATTTCACTTAATATTGGATTTTTGAGATTCATCCATATTGATACTTGTGGCTGTAGTTTATTCATTTTCACAATTGCAAAGCATTCCACGATGTGACAATACCACAATATCATCATTCATTTAATTTTTAGTGGATGTTACAAGAAATGTTGCTGGAAACACTTTTGTACATGTCTTCTAACCTATATGCTATAGTTTATCTCAGGTATATTGACACTGATAGTATTGGGTACAAACCTACATTCATTCTGATTGGTTGATATCCATGACTCACTTGTTGAACAGTTTTAATGTTACCTACAGATATATCTAGGAGTACAATTTCTGGCTAATAGAATATGTGAATATTTAACTAGTCAATACCACATTGTTTTTAAAGTGATTATAGCAATTTTTACTCTGATTAGCAGTGTATGAGAATTCCATTGGTTCCATTTAGTTATCATCTCAGCATCAGCAATCCTTTTCTTTTGGCCATTCTGATAGGAGAGGGATGATATGTCATTGCGATTTTAATTTGTATTATCCTGGTTACTAATGTGGTTGAGTATCTTCTATTGGCCATTCTCTTTTCCACTTCTGTGAGTGGTCTGTGCATGTCTTTTGCTGATTTTTATATTTTTCCTATAGATTTATATAAGTATCTTATGTTTCTGAATACTAATCCTTTGTTAGTTATATGTATTGGGATTATAATATCTTCCCCCACTTTGTGAATTGCTTTTACCAATCAATTTACAGTATTGTTTTTGCTTTTTTGACCAGACATTCTTAATTTTAAAGTTGTCAAATTTACTAATCTTTTCTTTTATGATTTGGGCTTTTATATTTTAGTAGGGGCCCAGTGCAGGAATTCATGCACCTTGAAAGGAACTGTGGGCTGTGAGGATGCCTGGGGCGCAGGGGCAGGTCTCAGCCCATCCTCTCTGCCCCCACTCGGCCCCTCCCACTGTGGACCCTGGTCCCCTCTCTGCTGGCAACCCTACTCCCACCACCGCCACTCCCACATGCTGATGGTGCCTAGCAATCCAGACTAGCACTGGGTTCTGGCAGCAGGTGCAAGCGACAGCTCCAGCACTGTCTGCAGGTGCAAGCAGTGGCTGCTCCCCCAATCGCCCCTCAGGAGCAAGGGGAGATGGAGAAACCCTAAGGAGTGATCGGGGCTGGCAGCTGCCACTCACACCCGCTGACAGCCTGACGCCAGCAGCAGGTGTGAGTGGTGGCTCCAGCACTGGCTGTGGATGCGAGCGGGACCAGCGCCGGCAGTGGGTGTGAGCGAGACCAGAACCATAAGCAGGTATGAGTGGTGGCTGCTGCCCCAATCACTCCTCAGGAGCAGGGAAAGGTGGAGAAGCCCTCAGGGGCAATTGGGGCTGGCAGCAGCCGCTTGCCCCTGCTGACGGCTCTGAGCGATCAGGGCCGGCACTGGGCGCTGGCAGCAGGTGTGAGTGGTGGCTCTGGCACCAGTAGCAGGTGAAGCATCAGGTGGGAACGCAGCACGTGGGAGCAAAGAATTTTTAGTAACCACCAGAGGCTTGCCCTGATGACAGCAACTAGCGCCCTGCCTTGGTCTAGTGCTCCTGTTCACCTGCTCCACCATCCCACTGCAGCCAATGACCACCATATTCTGCACTCTGCTGCCTGCTGCCAATGCCCGCCATGTTCCACACCCCCTGGTGGTCAGCACACATCATAGCGACTGGTTGTTCGGTTATTCCACCATTCAGCCTATTTGAATATTAGGGTTATATATATATAGACTAGGGGCCCAGTGCACGAATTTGTGCACCTTGAAAGGAACTGTGGGCCATGAGGCTGCACTAAGCACAGGGGTGGGTTTCAGCCCATTCTCCATGCCCCTGCCCGGCCCCTTCTGCCATGGCCCCAGGTCCCCTGTCTTCCGGCAGCCCTGCTCCCGCTGCTGCTGATCCCACACACTGACAGCACTGGCCCCACTTGCACCCACTGATGGTGCTGAGCAATTGGGGCTGGCACCAGCAGTGGGTGTGAGCAGGGCCGGTGCCATCAGTGGGTGCAAGTGGCAGATGCTTCCCCAATCACCCCTCAGGAGCAGGGGGAGGTGGAGAAGCCCTTGATTGCTCCTGCAAGTGGCGGCTGCTGGCGCCCAGTGATTGGGACCAGTGCCTGGCACTGGCAGCGGGTGTGAGTGGGGCCGGTGCCAGCAGCAGGTGCGAGTGCCAGGTGGGACTGCAGTGCACAAGAGCAAAGAATTTTCAGTAACCACTATGGGCTCGCCCCGATGACAGTGACTGGTGCCCCGCCTTGGTCTGGTGCCTCTGCTCACCTGCTCCACTATCCTGCTGTGGCCAGTGCCTACCATGTTCCTCACACGCCCCCTGGTGGTCAGCGCACATCATAGTGACTGGTTGTTCAGTTGTTTGGTTGTTCCAGTTGTTCCGCTGTTTGGTCTATTTGCATATTAGCCTTTTATTATATAGGATGGTTGTTGTGAGGATTAAATGAGAGAATGTTAATAGAAGTACCCAACAAGAAGCAATCACTCAAACTTTTTTCCTGAATGTGGAATTAATGGAAAGGCACGGTTTCTCTGAAAGCTCAAACTAAACCTCAGAGCACAATAATGACATAAGTCCTAGGAATAAAGGCTCCAAACTACAAATGAAAAATTGGAAATCAAGGTCATGTTTTTTGAGTTATGGACCCATCATTTAGCTTGCTATTATATTTCTGATATAGCTATATTTCTGTTTTTCATTCTATACCTCAGTATTTTAAACCAATTTTGAAGAAATTGATATATATTTTTAACTTAAAAGATGCATCATTTTATAAAACTTAAATGATGTAGAGAAAACAACCAACTAGCTTCAATTCTGTTTGTAAAGGTTTCACCCAAAAGGGTAGATGTCAGCATTTTAGGTTTCTTTTGCTTTGACCTAATCACATCTGCTCTAAGCATAGCTGAGTGTAACATTTAACAACTCACTTAAAAAATTTTACTATAAACGTAACAAGCACAGCAGGGATTATTTGACAGTCTGTGATGAGTATAGTTTATATCCACAAACTCTAAACAAGTTTTTCAAATGAAATAAAAAAAAATACACACACACCTTGGTGATGAAGTCTTTGAGGTTTATGTTCTTTTTAAGAGAATTAGGATTTGAAAAGTGTGGGGCTACTAGAAAGATTGAAACTCATATTTCTCAAATTATGGGTGATAGTCAAGACATTGCAATTTTAGATTTCTAACTATCTCCTTAGTTAAGTTTATTCCTAGGTATATTAATTTTTTTGATACAATGGTAAATGGGATTTTTTTTTTAGATTCTCTTTCTGTGAGTTCATTATTGATATATAACAATGCCATGGATTTCTGAGTGTTAATTTTGTATCTTTCTACACTGCCAAATTCATTTATTAAATCAAGTAGTTTTTTGATGGGGTCTTTAGGGTTTTCTATGAACAATATCATGTCATTAGCAAATATTGACAGTTTTACTTCTTTTTTTCCAATTTGGAAACCTTTTATTTCTTCTTCTTGTCTGATTGCTATGGCTAGCACTTCCTATGTCAAACAGGAGTGGTGAGAGTGGACGTCCCTGTATTATTCCTGTTCTTAGGGGAAATGTTTTTAGTTTTTGCCCATAAAGTATGATGTTGGCTGTAGGTTTGTCATATAATGCCTTTATTATGTTGAGGTATAATACCTTTATTCCCACTTTGCTGAGTGTTTTGATCAAACAAGAGTTTTGGATTTTGTCAAATGCCTTTTCTGCATCAATTGATATGATCATGTGATTTTTGTCTCGATTTGTTTATGTGATGTATCAAGTTTATTGATTTGCAGATATTATACCAGCCTTGCATCTGCAGAATAAATCCCACTTGGTCATGGTGTATGATCTTTCTAATGTAATGTTGGATCCGATTTGCTAGGATTTTGTTGAAGATATTAGCTTCTATATTCATCAGAGATATTGGCCTGTAATTCTCTTTCTTTGTAGTGTCTTTATCTGATTTTGGGATTAGGGTAATGCTGGCTTCATAGAAAGAGCTTGGAAGTGTTCCTTCCTCTTGAATTTTTTTGAATAGTCTGAGGAGGGTAGGTTTTAGTTCTTTTTTAAATGTTTGGTAATACTCCCCTGTGAAGCCACCCGGACCAGGGCTTTTGTTTGCTGGAAATTTTTTGATGACTGCTTCAATTTCCTCCATAGTTAACGGCCTATTCAGATTTTTTTTTTTATTCTTCCTGATTGAGTTTTAGAAGATTGTATTTTTCTAGGAATATGTCCGTTTTGTCTAGGTTGTCCAGTTTGTTGGAATAGAGCTGTTCATAGTTTTGTTTTGTTTTTTTTTCAGTTCTTTGTATTTCCGTGAGGTCGGTTGTTACTTCACCTCTTTCTTTCTTTCTTTCTTTTTTATTTTAAAAATATATTTTATTGATTTTTTTTACAGAGAGAGGAAGGGAGAGGGATAGAGAGTTAGAAACATCGATGCGATGAGAGAGAAACATCGATCAGCTGCCTCCTGCACACCCCCACTGGGGATGTGCCCACAACCGAGGTACAAGCCCTTGACGGGAATTGAACCCGGGACCCCCCCCCCCCCCCAGTCCACAGGCCGACGCTCCATCCACTGAGCCAAACCAGCCAGGGCTTTCATTCCTGATTTTATTTATTTGGGTCCTTTCTCTTTGCTTCTTGGTGAGCCTGGCTAGAGGTTCATCAATCTTGTTTTCTTTTCAAAGAAAAAGTTCTTGGTTCTATTGATCTTTTTTAAATTTTAAATTCTTTATTGTTTAAAATATTACATATTTCTCCTTTCCCCCCCATTGACCTCTCCTTGGCCATCCCAAACACCCAGCACGTGCCCTCACACCCTTAGTGTCTGTGTCCAATAGTTAGGCTTATATGTATGAATGCAAGTCTTTTCGTTGTTCTCTTACTGCCCCTCAACCCTGCCTTCCCTCTGAGGTTTGATGGTCTGATCAATGCTTCTCTGTCTCTGGATCTGTTTTTGTTCATCAGTTTATCTTGTTCATTATATTCCACAAATGAGATCATGTGATATTTACCTTTCTCTGATTGACTTATTTTGCTTAGCATAATGCTCTCTAGGTTCATCCATGCTGTTGCAAATGGTAGGAGTGCATTCCTTTTTACAGCAGCATAGTATTCCATTGTGTAGATGTACCACAGTTTTTTAATCCACTCATCTGCTGATGGGCACTTAGGCTGTTTCCAAATCTTAGCTACGGTAAATTGTGCTGCTATGAACATAGGGTGGTGCATATATCCTTTCTGATTGGTGTTTCTAGTTTCTTGGGATATAGTCCTAGAAGTGGGATCAATGGGTCAAATGGGAGTTCCATTTTAAATTTTTTGTGGAAACTCCATACTGTTCTCCACAGTGGCTGCACCATTCTGCATTCCCACCTGCAGTACACAAGGGTTCCATTTTTACTGTATCCTCGCCAGCACTTGTCATTTGTTGATTTGTTGATGATAGCCAGTCTGACAGGTGTGAGATGGGACCTCTTTGTCGTTTTGATTTGCATCTCTCCGATGATTAGTGACTTTGAGCATGTTTTCATATGTCTCTTGGCCTTTTGTATGTTCTCTTCCTAAAAGTGTCTACTTAGGTCCATTGTCCATTTTATGATTGGATTGTTTATCTTCCTTTTGTTAAGTTGCATGAGTTCCCTGTAAATTTTGGAGATTAAACCTGAGGATAGTTTTCCATTGATTTTTAGAGAGTGTGGAAGAGAGAGGGAAAGACAAAGAGAAATGACTAAATGGCTAAAATGACTTCTTATTTTGCTCTTTCTGTCAGTAGGAAGATTTTGGAGCAAGGGGAAGCAGGTTTAGAGGTCAAAGGCCATGCAGGCTGTTGTGCTGACAGTCCAGAAGGATAGACCAGTGGAGCAAGCAGAAAGGTTAGGAGCTGGGAATATCCCAGATTGAAACTTTGTGAAGAGTTTAACTTTTAGAAGTGCTTTTCTCCTGGGCCATGGGAATAGTCATATAAAGAGTACAGTTTTAAATATTTTCCTCCTATGTTGCAATCCTGTATACTTACTTACTATAGCTTTACCTGCCATCAACTTGGGTGGTGGAGGTGTGAGGACAAAGTTGCACCAGGAAGTGTGAATTGCCTTACATTGGCCCCACTCCTGATGCCCATGTGCAGGGAGCAGCATGCTATATAGTAGGCAACTGTGTTAAATTGTTTCTGGAGTGGCCTGGCATCTAGGAAATGTGGCTTATGGCTGAGCTGAGAATAGCCAGAAAGAGCACCTGAGAAGTGGGAAGTTCAAGTGACCAGGTGAGATACTCCCTTACTCTGTATATCCTAGAAGGTGATCCTTGTAACGGAGAAGACTGACTTGGGATTTACACACGCCATCTTTTATTTTCCCAGAAAATCTGTGTGAGAAGAATTATTCTTCTCACTTTACATATTAGAAAATAATAATTTCTATTATTGTGTACTTGCTACGTACCAGGCCCTCTTCAATTTTCTTCATATGCATTATTATTATGGAAAGATTGCTGAAAATAAATATTTTTCCTAATTTTACAGATAAAAAAATGGAGCCTTATAGAGTAAATAATATACTCAGGGTAATGGAGATAACCCTTACCTAAAACTGAGACTAGACTCTAGGATTGCAGAGCCCAGAGCCATGCTGATCCTCTTCATACATCATAGAGACAAGAGATGATAGAGGCAATTAGGTATGAGCTTCCTCATTTCCCCTCTCTTACCTTTTCTACACTTATATCCTTACCTTCTTCTGATTTTTGTACTTCCTTCTCTCTATCTTATCCAAGTATCATTTGAACTCCATGTCTTCCTGCCCCCTTGAGACCTTTCTCTAGAAATTTTCTTCTCTCCTAACCTCCCAACTATGAAAAAGAACTATGTCACTCAATCTTTTCTCTCTTTCAAGCTGGTATTCTTCTAAGAGAATTTTTTTCACTGTATCCATGTTCTGTTCATTTGTCAATTCACTTCAATGAAGCTCACACTAAGGTTATCATGGACCTCTTGATTACCAAACCAAATATCCTATTTTCAGTCTCCAGTCCTCTCTGAATATTTACTTGTTGATATTTACTTGTCCTCTAATACAAAAAAACTCATCATTCTTGATTTTCTTATTACTATTCTTTACTCACTCTTTTGTGTGAACATGACATAAATATTTAATTTTTTTAATACCTACTCTTAATATGTACATCTTGACCTAGATTTGTTATATTATGCTGTAAATTCCTAGAGGATAGGGATGAATCTGTTTAGCTCAATTAGATAAATTGTTATCTCAGCATCATTTGAAATGCACACTCTCTGAATGTTTCTGCAGCTTTTGTACTATACTAGTTGCTATCTTATAGTTCTTGAAATTCTCTCCTTTTTAGAATATATGAGACCTATATTTTGTTCTCCTACTTTTGTTAACATTCTTCATCAGTCTCATTTAGTGGCTCTTTCTCCTTCCCTGTCCACCTCTTACACATGAGTTTCCTCAGGGTTTTATCCTCTGTACTAATCTCTCCTCTCCTTAGATGAATTTATTCCATCCTATGGCTCTTACTTCCAAACCTAAATCAGACTTTCTTTCAGAGATTCAGAACTGTATTGGCTATAGGAATTATTCTAAAGCCTAGTTTAAAAAGAACCTTCATCTGTGGAACCTTCTTATTCTCCCAACTGGATGTACTTTCTCATTATTTTGAACCTCTATAGAATTTTTCTCTCATCTCTTAGCTGACACTCATTATATCAAAATTTGTCTGGTAGCTGTTTGTGTGCTTGTCTTATTCCTTCTAGTAGATTGTAAGCTCCTGGGAGGCTAGAACTTTGCCTTTCTTATCATTGCATTATTTTAGAATTGAATATACTGGTAATGCCATGTCCATGATAAAGAATCAATATTTATTGCATGTAACTTATTCTATTTTTCCCAATTAGATGAACTATGATTCCATCTCCTAGGATTTCTCCAAGTTGAATATTTTTGAGCTATGTACCCCTACTTCACAGTGACAGGGATCACCTCCTTACCAAGCTGCTACTGCGGGTTGAGGGTTACTATTGGATCTCTGCAGTGGATGCCATGAAACATTCATTCTTCCTCAGTTTGGGCAGGGAAAATCTACAAACTCCCTGATACTATTTCCATATTTGCACTAGAGGAGATCCAATTGCAAAAGGAAGATAGCCTGACTCAGGTAGGCCAGCTTTCCATAAGATAGACACTGAGTTCTAAGCCACAGATCTGGGCCCAAACAGGCAGTGGCTGGAGGGATTACATGTACCTAGCAGGGAAGCCTCTGACTGTATCTCCTTTGATGGTTGCCTGCCAACCTGCCTGTCTCCTGCTAACCTGCTCATAGGTCTCCTGCTGTCTGCCCAAATACCTGGTTATTGGCCTTTTGGCCCAACCATTGGCCTGTCTGCTGGATGCTAACAAAACCCTCATTGCTTCTTAAAAGAAAAATATATATAGTGATATTTACTTGTCCTCTAATACAAAAAAACCTCATCATTCTTGATTTTCTTATTACTATTCTTTACTCACTCTTTTGTGTGAACATGACATAAATATTTAATTTTTTAAAGACCTACTCTTAATATGTACATCTTGACCTAGATTTGTTATATTATGCTGTAAATTCCTAGAGGATAGGGATGAATCTGTTTAGCTCAATTAGATAAATTGTTATCTCAGCATCATTTAAAATGCATACTTAATAAGCAAAAATATCTCTGATGATAATTTAACACAATCTACTGGTCTTTGATCTGAATATATCAGTCTTTAAAGTCTATGGTGATTTATAAGCAGTACAGATATAGCTTGTGTTCTCATGATCCCAACAAAATTGCTATGACTTTAAGACAATAACTAATAGATATCTCTCATCATATTGAAAACTTAGAATGTGATGGGGTGGTATACTTAGACAAAGATAAATAACTGCAATCTAACAAGGCAGAATATGTGTGCCTTCATAATGGCAGTGACAACATGCTCTCTCAAAGGAAGCAGGAGTTACTTATGTCTGGCAATGGGTTTAGGAAAAGATTTTGTGAAGCACTTTAGATGAGATAAAATCAGATTTGTGATTTAGATGGGATTTTTTTGGCTGAACTATAGAAGTTGAATCAGAATAAGACAAGAATTAAAATAGTGATACTAATGAGAAAAAAATAAAAGAGCAACCCTGTTATCTGGAAGTTGGCCTCATACTCAGGACCTGATGGGCACACACAACCTCACAGAACACCAACATCAGGAAAAGTTAATCTGAGAACATGATAAAGTGAAAAAAAACAAGGTTGCTTCATAATTTCTAAGCACAGACAAAATCAAGATTACTGTACCACCCACAAAATACCAAACATTATCCTCTTTTTGCTAAAATGTGCTGCCAATACCTTTTTACTAATTATGACTTTATTTGTGCTCTAGTTTGTCTACCATAGATAAGATTTACTGAGCTACCCAATCATAAAATTCCTCAATTTTCTGACAGCATTCAATCAAGAGTGAAGCCCTACTTATTTAGATCAACTAAAACAAAATCCTGTCATAGGTTCTTTTAACACTCTCTTACTGAGATAACCCATGGTTCCCCATGGTATGTGTTCTCTCCTACTGCAATGAGTGAAAAACTCAACTTGTTCAACTATTGGTGTGTTCCTGGTAATCTTTGTTTAGAGGACATTGACACTACTAAGAGGACAGTTACAGATGTGCATACAAGCAATGGTGAAGGCATGATATAAACAGTGGCACCACAGATAGAGAAGAGTGTGCAGATTCTAGAAACAAAGGTAAAATCAGTAATACTTGATTTGATTTGGAGGTTGAGAATGGTAAGGAGAAAGTTCAAGTCTCTAATGTGAATGGGTAATGATGCTATTCATGGATGTGGAGAAAACAGAAAGAGGGGAACTTTTAGGGAGGAAAATTAAAGTGCTTGTTAGACATCCAAGTGGAGAGGTCCAGCAGGCAGTTGAGTATATGGGTTTGAAGCCAGGATAGGTCTGACATTATAGTAAATCCAAAAGAGGGGATGAGATCACTTTGGAAGTATGTGTAAAGTGAGAAGAACAATTGGTTGAGAATTAATTTTTAAGATTTTTCAACATTTGAATAGTAGACAGGGAAAAGAGAGGAAAAAGGAGACCCAAGAGAGTTGAGTGTCACTGACACAAGGGAATTGAAAGTTTTAAAAACAGCATCACATACAGTTAAGAGATCAAATCTGTTTGGTTTGGAAATTATGAAATTATGGTGGCCAGAGGGAGAGCAGTTTAACTGGAATGGTGGGTGTGTATGTATACATCAGTGGTTTGGGGAGTTAATGGAAAGTGAGAAAATGGAGGCATTAAGTGTGAGCCACTCTTTTGAGACATTTGGATTAGAAGAAAAGTAGTGGGTCGGGATGGAAGCTAGATATAGATATGGGGTCAACAAGTAAAGAAGGATAAGGTAAAAAATACCATTAGAAAGTCTTGTTCACAGATATATTGCCAGTAACAGTGCTTGGCACATACATAAACATTCAATAAGAATGTATTGAATGGCCCAGCCAGTGTGGCTCAGTAGTTGAGCATCGACCTATGAACCAGGAGATCACGGTTTAATTCTCAGTCAGGACATATGCCCAGGTTGCAGGCTTGATCTCCAGTGAGGAGCATGCAGGAGGTAGCTGATCAATGATTCTCTCTCATCATTGATGTTTCTATCTCTCTCTCCCTCTCTAAAATCAATAGAATATATTTTTAAAAATGTATTGAATGAATGAATGAATGAATTTTGGGATAATTGGGGTAGAAAACTTTCCAGAAGATATAAAAGGAGTTGGAGTCAAGGGAGAAAATGGTAAGATTGTTGTTAACCAGAGAAGTTACACATCTTCCTCTGTAGTGAATTCAGAGACACCATTTAATCCTAGGGCCTTTCCCTAAAATAACTTGATCTTTTCTGCTATCCCATCATATATAGTGTCATGTCGCTCAAAATTTTGAATAATATTATCACTATAGATTTCTTTTGGTAATAGAAGCATCATTGTTTCTAGAGAAAGTTTGTGAATTGATTAATTTCAAATGTTAATAACTGTCTTTAATGTTTTGCATATGAAACAGTTCCTATCTATAAAGGTGTTGGGATTTTTAAATTTTCTGAACTTTTTGACAATCTAAATTGACCACTGATAGACTAGAGTGCCCCAGAATGTATAGATTTCCCCGTCAGTGAAGGGGTGTTCATGCAGAGGCTAGCCAACCCCTTGCTTAGGATAAAGTAGTTGGAATCCGGCATCATGTAAGAGTTCAATTAGATAACTTCAAAAGGTCCATTGCTACTCAGAGCTTCTAAGATTCTGCTACTGCATGTCCAAATAATACCCTTTCCCATTTTAAAAGCAAGTGTTTCCAGTGTTGTTATCTCATATTTTAGGCTGTTTGAGTTAAAACTTTTGATATTGGAAAACAGATTTAAGACTTTGACAACCATGTCATATGCAAGGGAGTTTATATTATGACAAGTACTTTAAGTAGTCTTTCCTAAGAATGTGGGAAGGGAGTGGGAGCAGGGAGTCGGGGGAGGGAGTGGGGAGAGAGAGGATATTGAATGAAAATGAACTATTCAACTTCATTTGCTTTCTACTAACAAGTTAGGATCCCATCCTTACCCAGAAACACTAGACTGATTGGGGATTTTTTTTTTTTTTACACGAGAGAGTTACTGTCAGGAAGCTATATATTTTTTTTTCCAGTGAAGCATAAAACTGTGGCTGTTCTCCTGAAGACTCTGAGAGATTTATAGTTTCAGAAGCCTGCTTTGTCAATTCCACTGGATAGTTTTACCAATGTAAACTGACTGGTCTTCCAGAAAAGCCTGTTGTCTGCTAGCTGCTTTAGTGATGAGAACAATATGAGGTTGTTGTGGCTGAAAAAATAAAGTACATACATGACTGAGGGAAGGTGCTTAGAAGGGCTATACTATGGAGGTCCTCCTTCCTCCAAATCTGGTAGTCTCCATCTAACCCTAGCTCAAAATACAATCTTTTACAAAAGCCATAATATTATCTTATTTTAGGCTTGTGAAAAATATTATTAATATTAGCATTGGCTAGTTGGTCCTGGGTGGTAAGCCTCTCAACAGCTCAGAACTCCTGAACTTGAACTCCTGAACATTTTTTCCTCTCCCTATCACTCTGTCCCTTTTAGGGCCTCCTCATATGGGTTGCAGATTGGACACTGAACAACTCTAGGGAGCACCATTCATATCATAGCTTATGTGAATGGCATCTATCTTTCTCCTCCACTTTTATTTCTGAACATACTTTTTTTTTAGGTGTGTGTGTGTGTGTGTGTGTGTGTGTGTGTGTGTACAACTCTCTATGCACATACACAAGAAAAGAGGATCACATGACAAAAAATTGAAGGACAAGTGGTGATGCTTACAATGTTAATTAGGAATTGCACTGTCAAATAATGAAGAAAGAATGGCATCTGAAAGTTTAAACTCTGACACAAAATCTACCTTAGACCTGGAAACCAACAAAGTGGGAAAACAAATTATGAATTCCCTTGAATATTCTGTTCTTGAAAACTCAGACACAGATACATCCAGTCAGGTCAGCAACTTGTTTCTGGATTTGAGTGACATGTTTTGAAATTTTAACTGTATCAGAAGAGAGGGAAGAAGAAAATGCTGCCTAAAGATTTTCTTTTGACCTAAATTACAAAAAGATTCCCAGTAATAAATGGCTTCCTGATCTGAAAGGCCTTCCTTTTCGGTAGCATTTTAGATTAGGTCAATGGGACAGAATCTAGAAGTTGATCAACCATATACCTAACTACTTGCCACCACTGGAGCAGGGAAATAATTGTATGCCGCCTAAAGGTATACTGTTTTCTGTCAAAAGCAGGGAGGGCAATGGTAAAAGCCAAGTGGAGGGAGCTGAATGCAGAGCAAATGGCATTACAGGAAAGTCATATAAAGTAAAAGAAAATTATGCTGCATTTAGATGAGACAGGTTTTCTCCATGTGGGGTATATAAATGTCAGGATACTGAAGACTTCCACTTTGAATGTCATCCTTTTAGAGTCTGTATTAGATTGTTAGGACTGCCATAATCAAGTCCCCAAAACAGTCCATGACAGAGACCATATAGAGTTCTTAGATGTGTAGATGTTTTCAAATATGAAAAAGATTGAAGAAAGATATATTGCCTAGGGCAGTGGTCAGCAAACTCATTAGTCAACAGAGCCAAATATCAACAGTACAACGATTGAAATTTCTTTTGAGAGACAAATTTTTTAAACTTAAACTATATAGGTAGGTACATTGTTATTAACTTAATTAGGGTACTCCTAAGGCTTAGGAAGAGCCACACTCAAGGGGCCAAAGAGCCACATGTGGCTCTTGCGCCACAGTTTGCCAACCACTGGCCTAGGGGGATCTGGGAAAGGGTGAAAGGAGGCAAATGGATGAATGGGGGACACCTGTAATGGAGTCACCAATAAAAAAAATTAAAAATAATTTTTAGATATCACATTTGGAAAGACATATACTCAGCATATGAGGGCAGGCCCATTCCTAACATTTGCGAAGATTTGGACAAGAGTACAAATGGAGGCCCACATGTCATTTTACCTAAACATTTAAAAGTTATAAATTTCACTAACAAGCTATTAAATGAAATATGTTCTATCCTTCCATTTTGAAAAATCTACTTTCCTAATAATATTGAAGGCGGGATCCAATTTAGAATTCTCAGACTGCTCAGTACTCTGTGCCTGAAGGTGATGTACTTTCTTCCCAATCCAACTCAGCTCACCTCAGGAGGGATCTCCAACAGAAGCATATGATTACTCCAAGCCATGTATTCAAATCCCTTCTAAATGGCCATACCTTTGTCACCCCTTAGATCTAGTGGTGTCTTCCTTGGTATGGTTGACCCTCAGAGGGCAGACCTCAAGAAGACACCTTAGTAGGCCTTGGAAGCAGACTGATGTCTTTTGGGAAATGAATTCTTGAGTCCCAGATGCCTAAATTGGTATCTAAATGGGGTGAGCATAGGCTCCAGGTGGGCACATCCTTTTAACTCTGTGGGCTTTCTACCCCTTGGGAAGAGGCATAGCCAGGGAAAGGCCAGAATGGAATTAGTTGTGTAAAACAGGGTATAATGGGCAAGGCACTGTGAAAAACGGGCCAGAGCTCTGCTACTCTTCAACTGTGAGAACAAGGGCTTCCCTCTTTGAGCCCTCTAAGATTGTTTAAGGACATTCCAATTAAGTGGAACATGATGCCCAAACTAGGCAGAGACCATGGAAATTTGTGTCACCCTCTGATGAGGAAACCAAATGTAATCAAGCAAGAGCAGTTGAGTTGAGAAAGGGTCTGCCAGCCGTAAGTCACACTGGGAGGGCCACCACTATTCCTGCTGAGACCTAGTAGCAAGAAGAGCCCCGGTTATCTCCAAGTACTCCATGAAACTAGAGCAATCTGACTTCTGCCTGAGAGATTCATTGGAACTCATTTCAGGTCTGGTTGTGTTGTCATATCAGAAAGGTGGGGCATGAATGCAGCTGGTAAGAGATAACTATGGAGAAATAATTTGTCATTGTGGCTCCAACCAGTTCTGGCTAAGGGAGACAGGCACTAGGTCTTGCAAACAACTCTGCTGCTCCCAAGGTATGCTTAGGAATGGATTGGGGGTTAGTAATCCTCCAACCCTTATCACAGCCTGGAGATTAGGCCCAGCAACTAGGCCAGTCAATTTGCTCTCATTCATACTGGAAAAGTAACCTTCAGCAACTTGGGTTCCCAGCTACCTCCTTACTAGTGAGGCTATGCACACCAGTCACTTGGCAGAGAGCTATTTCCTTCACACAAAGTTAATCTATTGGCGTCTGCTCTGTCAGTTAACTTCTTTGGCCTGAATCAGGTCCTCAAGAGAATGACTGACTTTGAGCAAAGCTGAGGTGTTGACTCTGTTTAGTCCAGTCTTCTTAGGCTCTTCTCTCTCTCTCTCTCTCTCTCTCTCTCTCTCTCTCTCTCTCTCCCTCTCTCCTCATTTTTCTTTTGCCATTTCCCATGTCTTTCTCCTGTTTCTCTTACCTTTACTCTTCTTCCTCCCTCCCTCCCTCCCTTCCTCCCTCACTTCCTCCTTCTCTCCCTCTCTCTCTTTGACCCCTCTCCTCCTCCCTTCCCCTCTCCCTCTCTTTGTTCCCCTCCCCCCTCCTTTCCTTTTTCTCTTCCTCCCTCCCTCTCTCCTTCCTTCCTTGTCCTCTCTCCCCCTTTACTCTCTCCCACTTTATTCTCTTTCCACTTTCTCCAGATCTCTCTCTTCCCACTTTTTCTCCTCTCTTATTTTTCTCCTCTTGCTCTTTTCTCCTTTCACCTAACTCTCATCTACTCATTGCCTCTTCGCCCATCTCTTTCCCTTCTTTATTCAAATCCCCTATATGAACTATTGCTAAAATTAATAGCAATACCTAAAATTTAAAATGCTTGAGTCTGTTTATTACTGTTTCATCAGAATACAACTTTCTTTTCAACCAGAATTTCATACAGTGAAACAAGAAAGAGAATAACATAATTTCCAAAGAAGCATTAGATCAGAACCCTCACCCTTCTACCCATCTCACATTCACACTCATCCCAAAATTCAAGGGACAAACTTACAATATCTTAGACTGAAAATTCTGCTTATATCTTTATTAATGTTTTTCCCCTTTCAGTTCAAGATGAGGCCTCATGGGGGAGCTGCTATCTCACTGTAGATAAGAATATACTGTTGTTTCCAAAAAGGAGTGACCTTTACAGATAGGAATGAAGGTTGACTTTGCTGCAAAGAAAAAGGTTCTCAATTGTTATTTTCCTGCAGGTGTCTTTATTTCATTCTCCACAAGAGGCCACAAACACATTCTAAACAAGTTTAAAGCTCCATCTTGCCTTAGTAAAATAAAATCTCCAAGTGAAAAAATATGTTCATTGTTTAGAGTTTACTTGTTGAACATTCAAATCAAAGACAGTTTCAAGTATTTCTTTTTTTTAACAGAGGGGTTTCACATGTAGCATCCTCTGAGGAAAAGTTCATTATAAATTAATTTTGCTATCATAGCTACATCAGATATGTAAATATTTCTAAAAATACAAGATAGGAAAAAGAAATTGAATTTTGTGGACATAAATTGCAAATTAATTTACAGATCTTAACAATTTCTTTTAAAATAGTTTTAAGATAAAGTAAATAGGTTGTTGCTGCAAAAGCTGATTTGTCTGGCATTCAATCAATTGGAAATTCCTACAAGTCCACATTTTGGTGAAGCTCTGGGGCATGAGGATTGATGTTCCTATTGATGACCCAGAGGCATTGAAGATACTTAGCATCCCCTGACTCATCAGAAAAGAAACAGTTTTGCCTAGGGGAGCTTTAGTACTAAGCAGATTTTTTGGGGGGTCTATATTTTTTTAGAAAACTGATTAACATAATACAAATTAATCTATATATATAAAACCCTAATATGCAAATAGACCAAACAGCAAAACAACTGAACAAGCAGTCACTATGATGTGCGCTGACCACCAGGGGGAGCGTGTGGAACATGGCAGGTGTCGGCCATGGCGAGATGGTGGAGCAGGTGAGGGGGGGGTGCGGGGGGGGGGCGGGGTGCCAGTCCAAGGCAGGGCACTGGTCACTGTCATGGGGCAAGCCTCTGGTGGTTACTGAAAATTCTTTGCTCCCATACAGCGCAGTCCTGCCTGGCACTTGCACCTGCTGCTGGCACCGGCCCTGATCACCCCTCAGGGCTTCTTCACCTCCCCACACTCCTGAGGGGTGATCGGGGCTGGCAGTCACTGCTCGCAGCCGCTGCTGGCACCAGTCCCAATGGCACCCATGGCCGGTGCTGGCCCTGCTCACACCTGCAGCCAGCGCCGGAGCCACTACTTTCACCTGCTACCGGCACCTGGCGAGCGTTGCAGGTGCCAGTCACCCCTGAGGGCTTTTCCACCTCCCCTGTTCCTGAGGGGTGATAGGAACAGCAGCTGCCGCTTGCACCCACTGACGGTGGCAACCCTGTGCTCGCACCCACTGCTGGCACTGGCCCCAATTGCTGGGCGCCTTCAGCACATGGGAGTGGCAGCAGCAGGAGTGGGGCTGCCGCAGACAGGGGACAGGGGCTGTGGCGGGAGGGGCTGGGCAGGGGTGCGGAGGATGGGTCGAGACCCGTCCCTGTGCCCACTGCAGCCTCACAGTCCACAGTTCCTTTCAAGGTGCACAAATTCAGGAACTGGGCACCTAGTATTGAATATAAACTTTAATTGAAAAAAATTAAAAATGTAAAAAATATGGTTAACCAGGACATTGGTAAAGATTACAAGTTATTTATTTTAAATATCTTTTCATTGATTTCAGAGAGGAAGGGAGAAGGAGAAAGAAATAGAAACATCAATGATGAGAGAGAATCATTGTTCAGCTGTTTCCTACATGTCCCCTATTGGGGATTGAGCCCACAACCTGGGCATGTGCCCTGATCAGGAATTGAACCGTGACCTCCTGGTTCATAGGTCAGTGCTCAACCACTGAGCCACATGAGCGGGGCAAGATTGCAAATTATTTAGTTCATGTTTCTTATTTTGCATTTGAGGAAACAGAAGTCCAGGAAAGGAGAGGGACTTCCCCATAGTTGTCCAGTCATGGTCCTTTTCCACCTGTGTTCTATGGAATCCTAGTGATCCTGGATATACTTTCAGGGCCACTAGTGAGAGAGAGGTATTGATTGGCCATTCCCTGGGCCCATATATCTGCTTTTATTTGTGTGATAGATATACTATTTTGAGAATATTTATCCAGTGTGCTTTTTTCCTTCCTAATCTCTAGTTCCTGGTCATTCCAAAGCTTCTTAATCAAAAGCCATGTGTGGCCAACAGAGATGGTGAGACTTTTAAAATAATATGTAAAGGTTATTCCTTCCATCATTAAAGCTTAGTCATTAGCCTTAGTGCCCCAGACAAAGGAGTTGGCTATGACATAAGGGAAGTCTCTACCATAAAGGAAAATAAAGATCATCCCTATTACCTAAGCGGATTCTGGGAAGAGAAAAGGGGCTGATATAGAGGAAGTTATTATGAAACACACAACCCCTGACCACCCTCTCTATAGGCTCAAGTCTTGGAGTTGGGAGGGTATTACATAAGAAAAGGTAGACGCAAATAAACCTTTTCCCCAATCCCTGTTTAGAGCCTGGGGGTAGTGGGAAAGTGATATGATAGCTTAGAAGTGATGGAGGAATATGGCTACATTAATGCATTTGGCTCTCTATGGTTTGCACCTGGTATGCAGCAAATCCAGAAATTTTCAGTTGTCCCACACATGAGAAGATCAGGCCAAAGAGGTAGTTGTAGGTAGGGATATTAAGGTTGTGACAAATGGGCTCCCAGGGTGAGTATATAAACCCAAAAGTCCAGAAAGGACCAGTTACATCTTAGTGGTCACCAGTTCAAGGACCAGACCAGTGCAGACATTCTCCTGCAGAAATAAAAAAAAATAATAATCAGAAGAACCCAGGGAGATCTGAGTTCCCACTTCTCTCTATTGTGAGGTTAACTAAGCCATCCCTTCTCAACAGGAAGAGATGCAGAGTGACTAGGAAGCAATATGAAAGAGCAAATAGATAACTGAAAGAATTTGTCATTCAAAAGACACTACTTAAGCCAGCCCTGTTTTGGGGGTTGAAAAAGGCCCCAGGATTTTCAGGCTCCTACTGTTACTTCTTCCTTTCCTCTTTCTGGAATATGTTCAAAGTTAGGTCACTCAGAGATACTCAAACACAGGAGGCAGTGTGATGATGTGGAAAGCACACTAGAAATCCAGGAGAGCGGAGTTTAAGTGATAGCTCTGCAGTTAAGAACCTGTGAGCCTAGGAAAGTCACATCACTCCTGAGTTGCAGGTTCTATACTTATGAAATTGGAATGACTACTCCTGTGAGATCCTTTCTATCATTTGCATTCAAACTTATAGAAACCCTAATGTTCCCTTTTGTGGATCCCATAATTCCCTTCTAAATTTCTCCTCTGGCAGTTATGAATAAAATTTAAGAGAGAGTGAGCCTCACAGGGTGTTATTTCTAGGTAGGGTTACCAGAGCTCCAGATGTAGTTCTCAACCAGTTCAAGACTTGGATGGGATCAATGAATGTAGAGGGGATCAAGTTGGGGGACAGACTAAAATAACCAAATCCACAAGAGGCTGATGGAGTTCTTAGACTCTTCAGTCATTTTGACTCTTGGGGCCTAGAGGAAGCTTAAAGGAAAACAAATACCTTCCGTTTTCATAACCTCTTCAGAAACTGTGGATATCACAGTGCCTCTTGTGCCATTGGAGTTCAGGTGTTAATGTTTCAGCCTAACTCCAAAATTACACTTGCATTTAATAATTGAATGGTGATTGTTCAGACCACTTTGGCATCTTGTTATATCTGCCTGTAAGGATCTAAGGAATAGGGCTTTCTCATTCACCTTGGTGATTGGCATGGGTCTTTCTCCATCAGCATCAATAAATCAGTCAAATTCCCAGAATTTCAGAACTCCTGCATATCAAATAGATGGAATGGAAAGTATTTTAGGATGAAATAACCACAAATAGTCAACAAATGGCAGCTGATTGAAGACATGCAGAAGTCTAGGAGAACAACAGGGAAGAAATAGTAACCAGGGTGGCTTTGAGGCAAGATACTCAAGAATTGAGTGTGGAGCCCAAAACAGAAACATAATTCTTATTAAAGAGACTCTAACAGTATAGATGGCAATGCAACAATGTATTTTTATTGCATTTTAATTGGATTTATTGAAGTTACATTTCTTAATAAAATTAAATAGTTTTAAGGTGTAAAATTATATAATACATCATCTGTGTATTGCATTGTGTGCTCACCACCCCAAATCAAGTCCCTTCTATCACCATGTATCCCCCTGCAACAATGTAATTTAAGTTGAGAAACATAGCCCAAATCTCTGCCATTTAGGAAACTATACACAAGGTAGCAAAGCTTCTATCAGAAAGTGATTTCATATTCAGGGACACAGAAGAGAGGGAATCTGAGGCCTCCATGGTTCAATGTCATTAGCTGTCACATCCCGATGATACTAGTACTGAGGTGAGAATTATTTTGTCAATGAGTAGAACCCCAAGGCTTATGCAAGGCTGCAGATCTAGGAGTCAGTTCAACTCTTGACTTCTTTGGCTTGATTCCAAGCAGGCCTTACCCATCTGTTGCCACATGGTTGCTTCAGATAGTCTAGTCACCATGCAATTGAGTAAATTACATCTTCACATTTATATTCTAGTTCTCAGGAGATAATCTGAGCTTTTGATGGATGCTTTAGAAATCCCTAAAGCTGTAAGCAAGCTGTTTCTTCTTGAATCTTATCTCCTCTGCCACATGCTGATTTGTACTAGCTTCAACTTCAAAGGGTGGGGTTTGTCCTCCTGTGACTCCCTGTGTATAACACTACAAATACCACTGCCTCTATCACTAGCAACAGTAACTCCCAGGTTCCCTCTATTTACTGCATTCCAGAAGAGCAGCTCTTGTCAGAGTGGTGGTATGTATTTGAAGTAGAAAATGATCCAGGGTATCCACTTCGTTCTGCTGGAAATGTAAGTACAAGATCTAATTATAAAGAACACTTGCTAGATAAAAGGTCCTTTAGGTACCCTTTCATTTTAACCTCATACCAGACCTGATGTTCTCATTTTATAAATTGGAAACCAAGCTACTTTCCACTGTTGAATGGTGAAGAGTCTTCTTCTATCTGGGAGAATTGTTTTCTTTGAGCTATTGGTGGAGTTTCCAGCAGGATGCAAATGGGGTGGTAAAGGAGGAAGGCAATGTCTGTCCAGTTAGATCTGTCTGGCCAGTTAGATATGATTACTTTATTCTGGTGAACAAGGGGGTGAAAAAAAGGACATCCAGTTCCATCTCAGCTTTAAGGCTATGCATTTATTAGTGGCAGAATGAGAACTGTAACCCTGCTCAGCGTAGATCTGAAACCCAAGGTCTTAATACCAACCTACACTGCTTTCCTTTTTAAAAAATATATGTTTAGTTATTTCAGAGAGGAAGGGAGAGGGAGAAAGATAGAAACATCAGTGATGACAGAGAATCATTGAACCACTGCCTCCTGCATGCCCCACACTGGGGATCATGTCTGCAACCTGGGTATGTGCCCTGACTGGGAATTGAACCATGATCTCCTGGTTGATAGGACAATAATCAACCATTGAGCCATGCCAACTGGGCTCACTGCTTTTCTATAGATACATCCATTTGTTCTTGTGAAGATAGGTCTTCACTTGACTGCAGAGGAATCCACTAATAGCATTAGCTTTTATTCTTTTTCACTGCATTTGGATCCTGCTGGGAGCTGCATCTATAAGTTAGTGAAGACATTTATTCCAGATATAGGAGAACCATTAATCAGTAGAAAAGGATGGGATTGAGTTAAACAGATCAGCATGCCTACCTGGTTCCTAAATGATTGAGTGGGTGAACAAGAGTTCGTTAAGGCTGAGGATAAGACTGAGATGAGTGGAAATGTGAGGAGAATGGCTTAGATATAATCTTGACATGGTTTGGGATTGAAAACTGGGTACTAAGGATATGAATACCACCTGAGCAGATGGGAAGGTAAGATCAAAGGAGCCGCGCTTTTAGGAGCTTCCTTAATGAGTTGCACATCACCAACTGGCCGTCCAGCATTAGTCAGAGTTCTTTCAACCTGGGCCTGGGCTGATAGCTGGTCTTATCTGATCTTAGAAGGGGTGTATAGCTCTGAGGAACTTTATCTTATGAAATTGGACCAATAGCTTTGTACTCTAAAACTTATATACCCTCACCTCCCAAACCCCTTGATGTAGCTGTGGAAAGTGGGTTGATGAAAGCAATATTAGCCAGGGAATGCTACAGTGAAAAACTCCTATGCAACCTTCAGATTTGATTTCAAAAGTCACTTGCTCCTCTGAGGAAATTATGTCCCTATTACATATTCTCATAATATGCTATCCCTTTCCATCATAGCCATGCTCACCATTGCAATTATATATGTATATATTTGATTGCCTTCCTCTGCCCCCTACTACCTAGCTTGCACACTCCATTAAGGGCAAGAACTACATTGTGTCTTGTTCATTAGAGCATCCCCAATAGCCAATGCAAGGCTTGTCATGTAGTAGACACTGAATAAAAATGTCTGTGGAATGTACAAATATTGTTTCTTTTATTTTTTGAGGTGAAACATAGTATATTATAGGCCCAGGCTTTAGAGTCACACAAAGGTGATGACATTTTGGATCCACTACATAGTAACTATAAAATCTGAAGCAACGTTTTTCACCTTTTTTTCTTTTTTTAAAAAAATCTTTATTGTTGAAAGTATTACATAGGTCCACCTTCCCATACCCATTTACCTCTTCCAGCCCCTTCCAATCCCCTCAGGCCCTTACCACCGCACTATCTGAGTCACAAGTTCATTGGCTAACCTTTTCCCACCCACCCTCCCTAACCCTAACTTTTTTCACCTTTAATACTCAATGTCTTTATTTGAGTAATAGAGCCAATTAATTGAGTTGTTACAAAAACACCATGAGATTATCCATGTTAAATGCTGGGCACAAAGTAGGTATTCAATAAGCATTAAGCATTTTCCTTTATCTTCTTTCCTTTTGTTAGCAGGTATATATTTCCCAAGCTCACCTGCCTGCCTAGATACGGTATTAATTTCCTACTGCTGCTGTAACAAACTACCACACATTGAGTGGCTTAAAATAATGCAAATTTATTCTCTTACAATTCTGGATATAAGAAGTTCAGATTGGGTTTCACTGGGTTCAAGTTAAGTGCTAGTTGCTTCTGGAGGATTGAGGGGAAAATTTGTTTTCTCATCTTTTCTAGCTTCTAGACTAGAGGCTACCTATATTCTTTGGTTCATGGCCCCTCCTCACATCACTGAAATTCACCAACTCTGACCTTCTTGCCTTTTTCTTTCACTTAATAAGGACTCTTAATTATTTCACTGAGGTCACCCAGATATCCAGGATAATCTCCCATCTCAAGATCCTTAACTTAATCACATCTGCAAAGTCCCTTTTGCCGTGTATACTGACATAGTCACAGGTTTTGGGAATTAGTACATGGATATTTTGGGGAGGGGCATTATTATCCTGCCTACAACAGATGCTTTGGAGAAGGTATAGATTTGATGAGATTTGCATTCCTGATCCACAGTAGGAACTGGGGAGAGACAGCTCTTCAACTGCAGCCAAAGACACATTATCCCCTGTAGAGGTAACTGGACCAGGAGCAATAAGTCTCAGGGCCAGAGAGCTGGGGAAAGGACAAGGATGGCATATTTCCACTCATGTTTTGTTTCAAAATAGTTTTGAAAACATGGAGGAATTTCAAAAAACATTTCCTGAACCTCTAGAAATATCCAGATGTTTGGCTTTAAAAGAAAGACTGTCATGATCTTGTGCCTTCAGAGTCTACAAAATCATCTTCCAGGGAAATTAAGGGCAGAGCAAGATGAGTTAGCAGATAAGACCCAGCAGATGGATTATACAGAAAGGTAATGTCAAGTTTTCTGGGGGTATACAATAAAGACTCAGTCTTCCGCACCTTGGTTGGGTTTATACTCTCTACTGAAGGAAAGGGAGTTTGCCTTAATGTGTATACTCACTGATAAGGTACAGGAAGACACTCTAGATGCCTGCCTTAACTTGATTCAGTGATTCCTGTGTATATGCAAAGAACTCTTTCACCAATATGATGGAATGAGGTAGAGATTTCTTCCTTTCCAACCAGTAGTTCTTCGATTTTTCGTGTGCAACCAAAATGTGAACTCTCACTTTGTTTCTGGCGTCTTCATCTCTTGCTTTACCCTGAACAAACTTGGATGTAGGACTCAATTCCACATTTTGTCCCCTCAAAGAGTCCTCTTCCACAAATATGGTTATATGAGATAAGGACTTTACTGAAGTTTTATAGCAGACATGGAATCCCACAGTGAACTATGGAACAAATTTCACTTACCATCTGTGTTCTCTCTCAATATCCCCATTCCCTGCCTTGCTGCCTCTGGAGATCAGCTCTCTAGCTATTATCATCTCACATCATTCCTATAGCTTTTCTAAAGACAGAGGAGCAAAGACCAGGGCAGCTGGTGATTTGCCTTAGGAGCCATGCCTGTGATGTGGCCCCAGGGGAGCCCTGAGAAAACTTATCTCCAGCATTGATCTAATTCTCCCACAAGCCTCATGAATCTTTTGTCTTCTGAATTTCCATTTGTGAAACATGAGTTTTAGATATGGATGGAAACTTTAATTTCCTCTTGAGTCCCTCTGTCCGTCATGCTTTTTTTTTTTTTTTTTTTTTTTTTTTTGAGAAACTGTGCTTGTAAGTGGGATGGTGGAAGTCAGATGTTTTAAGGACATTGAAGTACAGTGAGAATCTCCTGGACACCATTAGCAGCCTTGTGTAGTCCAAGGAGTTTCCAGTGCTCAACTACAGAAAGAACCTTCCTCACTGATCATTCATAACAATAACCAGACTAATTGCACTACCCTACTTTCCCTGTGTCTGAATATGGGTAATAGACATTCCTCATTCTTGGTTACAGAAAGAAATAATGGGTGAGCGAGTGGCTAATTACATCAGTTATTAATTCAGGCATAGTCAGAAGAAAAACACTCCCAAATTCACTCCCAGAGAAGCATGAAATTCAGTTGAGTATCTGGGAAGGATAGCTCAGAATGCTTACAGCAGACTGAGCAGACAACTAAAATGTGGCATATTGGGGTTTTTGACCACCCTGACATCCTCTCCCTAGCCAACTAGAAGATCTCAGTGGCATGTTCAAATCAGAGAAGCTATGCAAGCCTTGCCACCAAGCTATATAGGGCAACTAATGGTTCCTTGTCCAGGAAAGGTGACTAAGGAAAAGATTCTAAGTCAGGAACCAGCGTACAAATATGTTTCTGACTTTTCTCTGTATGTCCACATGTGTTTTCTTTAAAAATTAAAAACTAACAGCTTTCTTGATACTTACATGTAGCCAACAAACTATAGAAATATTAATCATGGTTTCTAAGATTAGAAATACAAGGGTGGCAATGATAGTTCAAATCTTCCCTTCTTTCGGGTTCATCTAGAAATTCCCCCATCAAGCAGACCCCAGTGCAACTTATGGTACATCCTGTGTCTACCAATTTCTTAGAGAAAAATGTTTTATTTAAAGAGAGAGGTGCATATACTCCTTTAAAGGAGAAAGCACTATGGTAACTGAAAATATGATTTGCAATAACCCTGTATCTATTGCTATTCTTATAAAAGCACCAGGCAAGAAAAATATATTAAAACTATGGGGACTGCTGTAAGAGATTTGACCCTAATGTGTATCTACCTCAACATTTTGTGAGAGTTTCTTTAGAGTTTGTGTTGTATTCTTTTACATTTCTTAAAAATGTGAAGTTCTCATTCATGGATAATAGAGACCATTATAAACTTTTGAACAATAATAGATACAGAGGCAGAGCTGCCTCAAACAGATTGTCAAACTGCAGCGGGAAGGCCGGGGAGGGTTGGGTGGCAGGAGGTAGGGGGGTAAGAGATCAACTAAAGGACTTGTATGCATGCGTATAAGCATAACCAATGGACATAAGACACTGGGGGATAGGGGAGGCTGGGGGACTGTCTAGGGCGGGGGGATAAAATGGACACATATGTAATACCCTTTGTAATACTTTAAGCAATAATAAAAAAAAAATGAATGCTGTTTTAAGCCAAAAAAAAATGTGAAGTTGAAGGACAAATTTAGCAACTTAGTGAAGGTCTCAGATTGAGCTGGTGACCATTCATGAACAATTTTCTCTGTAATCTCATAATAAGCCTTTGTTTTTAGACATATCAGGCACAATGGAAACTTTCCACAGAAAGAAAATCTGTGTCCAAATTCCAGGAATTGTGGATAATAGTAACAGTTTGGTAACAGTAACAGCTATTTTGAAAGTCAGTAAAATGCTATTTTAAAAAATCCCATCCTATGTCTTATTAAAAAACAAACAAACACTTATAAATGCTGTGTATAGGGGCTATTGAATTAGTGTTGGAATTATATTGCTGCAGCAAAATAAGTACCCTTTGTTCTTCATAGGTGCTCATTCTTTTATTAGTTAGAGCCCAAGTTGAGCTTTAGGACACAAGGGTGCAGTGAGTGTGAATGTGGGCTATTGGGGAGGGGTTTATCTGTGGAACTCACAGACTTAAGGATTCTGGGGGACTGAGCACATGTAGAAGACATTCCAGCAAAGTATGTTTTCATTCCTAAGCCATGTTTCCCCCCTGAAACCTCACTTGCTTTTCTTCTCTGATTATATGAGATGGGCAACCTAGAAGGAAAACTCATCCTTGTCTTCTTTCTATGTATCTTTAGAGCCTATATCCAGTTTTGGGAATTTTACCATCTCCTATTTGGGCTCTACTTCATTTTCTCTGTTAGCTCTCCAAGATCAAAAGTACTTTAAGAAGGTGCTCCACAAACAAAGCTCAGAAACAGAAGAGGGAAAGGACCCTTCATGTCTTCCTTTTAGCTTTTCATAATTATTTGCTTTACTCTTACTTACAAAGAGTGTGTGTGTGGGGGGGAATAGGGGGCGATGGAGGGATAAGGACACATATGCAATATCTTAATCAATAAAGAATTTTTTTTATTGCTTAAAGTATTACAAAGGGTATTACATATGTGTCCGTTTTTTTCCCCCACCCTTGACAATCCCCTGGCCTCCCCTACCCCCCAGTGTCTTATGTCCATTGGTTATGCTTATATGCATGCATACAAGTCCTTCGGTTGATCTCTTACCCCCCTCCCTCCTGCCCTCCAACCCTCCCCGGCCTTCCCGCTGCAGTTTGACAATCTGTTTGAGGCAGCTCTGCCTCTGTATCTATTATTGTTCAAAAGTAATAAAGAAATTTTTTTAAAAGAGGTTCCATTTAATCGCTCAGTGCTATGATGCCCTCTGCTGGGAGGGGTGTGAGAGTGTGACAGAATTCTTCATTCTACTGAGTGGGGTTACTTCCTGCCTACTTCCAAGCTTTATCATTCCCTAGTTGAAGATCCCTGAGGGCTACCACTGTACCCTCTCCCATATGAAGCTGGAATGAGGTTTACCTAGGTCTCTTCTAACCATTTCTGGTAATTCTTGCTTTACCATCCTCTGCATGGAGTTTCTGAACTTCAACAGAGAGGAGATTACCAAGTCTCAGGATTTTAATGTGAAACTTGATTCTCATGCTATATCTGAGGAATGACTAGTTTCTCCTTGTGTATTTCTCAAAAGGAGTGTACTTTGAAAAATATCATCTACTAATGAGTTTTTCTATAATTCTGTTCACCATTAGAAAATAGGGAGTTCTACAGAAAAGCATTTAATAAAGGTAAATACCCCAGAGATAAAAATGGAAATGTCCACTTGAGGAACTGCCTTAATGCAGAAAAAAAGTTGTCTGTATTGGAACAATGTACTTCTTTGAAGAGATTAAAGCAAAATTAATACTATTGGCTTTGTAAATCAGTTCTACTTTATGATGTTCAAGGTCTGCCCAAGACAAATAGCAATGTTTGTCTATGAAAATGCATCACTATACACAAAATTTTCTAAACACTCTAGCAAAGTGTGAAGTTAAAACTTAGATGGAAGACTAAGCTGGTGGCAGGTCAACAGGATGTCATTGCCAGCAGTGCTGTTGGTGGGTCATATCCTTTAGAGGTTATAAGATACAACAGCAGGCTTTGAGGTACTTTTTTGCCAAATAACCTATGAAACTCAGCTTATTTTAATGTGTGTATGCTTGATAAAGGTCTTATGGATTTCCTACCATAATTTCTAGGCCAGGCAATTCTGTTCTTCCTCCCTAAAGGTTATGCTTGGAATATTAATTGGAAAAATTGGATCAGAGAAACCTCTAGGTAGCAGTGCTGCTTTTCTGCCAGAGAGTCCTGCATTCTCTTCCAAAGTTTGATCATAATGGTTTTGGCTGTAGGCCCCATATATAAGTTCTTCCAACCTTTTTTTTTTATCCTGAGAGAGTTTTGCTGATATTCTCTTGGGTTATCTGTAGTTTGAATCAATTTAACAGACAATATTTTTCTTGTCATGCCACTTAAATTAGTTCTATTTAAAGCATTGGGTCCACTCTGGTATTTGTTATGCAGACCTAAAAAATGTTGCTGAAATACTTAAAGTAAAAATCAATTTTGTGTTATACAGGATTGCCCCAAGGGAAGGACATTTCTTTAGGGTGCAAATGATTATTAGAATCCAACTAATAAATTGATAATGATATTTAACTTCCATTGAGAATTAAGAGGTAGGGAAGTTCTTCCTAATTTGATAAAGAGATATCAAAGAATATCAGAGAATCCAGCACTAAGAGTATTCTTTGTGAACTTGACCACTTGAGGACCACTAGTGTGTTCCAAATGTGGATGAAGTGGTTGTTTGTTCTTCAAATAAATAGATTATATGGAGAACATTATGCTAAGTGAAATAAGCCAGTCCGAGAAAGGTAAGTATTATGTTATCTCACTCATTTGTGGAATATAATGAACAACATAAACTGATGAACAAAAATAGATACAGAGACATAGAAGCATAGAACAGACCATCAAACCTCAGAGGGAGGGCAGGGGAGGGGAGGAGGGGGGTAAGAAATCAACCAAAGGACTTGTATGCTTGCATGTAAGCATAACCAATGGACACAGATAGTAGGGTGGTGGTGGTCAGGGCCTTGCTGGGGAGCAGGAGTGGTCAATGGGGAAAAAGGAGACATATGTAATACTTTCAAAAATAAAAAAAATAAAAAATGAAAAAATCTCCAATTCAGTAAAAACAACAACAACAAAAAGATTATACCCAGCTGGAAATCTTTTTTTTATTAGTATATCTTGAATGAATCATCTATTTGGCAGGTAATACTAGAATTTCAAACTGAATTTGTTTAGTTTCTGGTAGTCTTGTGGAAGTAAGTCTGCTATTGTTTATAAGTAATAATTATGAAAATTAATCAGGTAAAATTATACATGAAAGCATATAAAAATTAATTATTGCCTTTCATATTTGCCATTCACAATCGTCTTTTTGTGTTTTCTACATGTTTGTGGTATTTCTAGGATAAGTAAAAATACATTCATATGCAAAAGAAAGCACACTGGAAACATAAGCAGGTGGGAACAAAAGGAATTCATAACACAGAAAAGGTTATACAGACATTTCATTTCACCTGAAGGTAAAACATCTCCCTTTGGCCAATTACCCTCCTTAGGCTCAATGTCAACATTTGGGAAATTAGTGCTGGGTTTCTTATTTCCATGATGTATGAGCTAAATCATCAGGCCAAATATTTTGGGTTCATCAACTATGCTGAATTTGTGTTTCAATGTGAGTATTCTATAGGGCCCTGGATTATGAACTTCATAAGTGATGTGCTTATTAATAAGTGTTGATTTTTGGCTTTTGAAAGCAGACAGCACATCTATTAGTAATGTTCCACATTTCAAAGCCTCTTGAGACACAGAGTGATTGCAGGTACAGGGAATAGCACAGAAAAAGGCATGTGGTTGACATAGTATGTTCAGATAACTACAATATCTCTACAGTTTGCTTAGAAAATAAGATGTCTGTTGAGAAGTAATGGACTATAGATATATGGTGGATTTTTAATGCCAAACTTCTGGAAATTAAATTTATTCTGTTCAGATTAGGGTAGGAAAGCTAGAGCCCTTGGCCCAAATCTAGCTGGTTACCTGTTTGTGGAAATAAAATTGTATTAGGACACTGCCAGGCTCATTGATTCACAAATTGTTTATGGCTATTTTCATGCTACAACAGCATAGCTGAGTACAATAAAACCTCAATGTAATGGAATAATTTAGGCTAGGGGGTGTCCATTAAAGCCAAAAGTCCATTATATAATAAAGTAGCTTTTCTGAGTGTGTATGTTAAAGACAAATTAGTTTTCCTGTATTTACTTACATAGACACATTTGTGTAATTAAAATTAAGTATGTATGAAAGTTTAATTTCACTGATAAGTTTTCTATATGTAATTTTTTATATTTATACTATATGTATATGTAATTTTAAATTTATACTAAATAGGTCTAGTAAGTGCATGTATTCACCAGTCACTGCATGTAAACAAATGCACTCAGCTAGGGTGTGGCTTAGTGGATGTCTCAGAACATCAGCAGGCACCCTTAAAACTGCTGCAGAAAATTACCCCATGTGATAACAGAACCAATGCGGTATGATCTCATACTAATCATTTGCAGAACATTGTTTACCAGAAGTTACTCTTGGATTTAAATAGACTGTAGTTGTAGATATGTAATATTTATTTATGTTGGGGAAGTTATTACAGTGTTTTTTTCCAACGTATGGCCTATTTGCTAAAATTTGTTAAAAATACTGAATTAATAACAAAAAAACTAACCTGTTAATTTAGTTGTAAGCAAATCTTAGTTAAAAGCATTTAAAAAATAGCAGGGTGTTAATTTTCACATTTGACATATGGACAGGAAATTTCGTATGTTAAATCCAAAGCCCGTTAAATCGAGGTACACAAAATTGAAGGCTTACTCTAGTTGCAACAGAAGTCTATGGCCCATAAAGCCAATACAGAGACAAGAAGATCAAAGTGGTAACCCATGACATTATTGTAAAAATTGAAGGCAGGAGATCTGAGATTGAAAGATTAATTAGTAGGCTTTGGAGTGTAATCTAGATCTTAAAAACTAAGGTGGTGGCAATAACAATACAATGAAGGAGAAACATTGAACAGGTGGAATCATCCCTACTTGACAACAGTTGCAATGTAAGAGATGAAAGAAGTAGTTAGATGATTGGGGTTTTTATTTATGAATCACTAGAGGATGTTAGTATTATGAACTAAGATAGATAACATCAGATTTTAGAGGTAAAGCTAAGATGAGTATAATTTTGGACATGTTGAATTTGAGATGTCAGTATGACATCTAGGTAGAAATGTCAAATAGATGAGTTTCATGCTCATAAAGAGATCTGGCCTAGAGATTAGGAACTTCAAGTTATCTACATGGAGGGGATTTGTGAAGCCAAGGAGAAATTGATTGTGCTGAGAAGAGAATGTTAGAGAATAGCCCTATTTTCTGTTAGAGAGAAAGAGGAAACAATGAAAAATACAGAAAAGTGGCCTGGAGGGTCGTGGTGGGGTTAAAGGAAAAATGAAAGTATAGAGTGTTCCTGAACCTAAAAGAAGACATTTAAAAAAGAGGGCTTTGTCAGCAGTGTCAGAGCTGAAGTGTCTGGTAACTTTCTGGTAACTTGAGGAATAGGAAAACACCTGGGTTTGCATTCATGATTATATCGGTAGAATTTGAAGAACAATTGTGGAGAAAATGTAGGGACAGAATCCAAGCTTCTAGAAATCCTATATAATAAAGAGGTAATATGCAAATTTCCCCTCACTTTGTCATGCCATCACAAGATGGCTGCACCCACAGCGGAGGTGGGGTTCCTGAAACGAGCCACAACGAGCGATCAGCAGAGATCTGAGGCTGCGTGATGCTGGGCCATGCCAAGGGACCTGAGGCTGCTCCCCACATCCGGCAGGGCTTGATAGGGGACCTGAGGCTGCACCTCCCGCCCTGAAGGGCTTGATGGGGGTGGGGCTGGTTAGGTCTGGATCTCACCCAATGAGAGTGAGGCCAGCTGGGTCTGGGTCTCACGTGATTTCGAGGCATGTGCAGGTGGGCGGGGACTTGACTCAGTCCCGCGGCATGCCCCGGACTCTGACAGGAGGAAGATTTTCATATACATTTTACTAATTTTCTTTCATCTCTGACACTTCTATTATAGAGAAAGGGCAAATAGCAATATTAAAATATTTCCTCTAACTAATTCCTTTTTAATGTGCACTAATTTCATGCACCGGGCCACTAGTTAAGAAACAAGTGGAGGTAGAAAGGCTGGACCTTTTGGGAAATATGTCTAAAAAGGAAAGGGAAGAATTAGAAAACTTTGAGAGGGTTAACTATCTCACCTCTGACAGCCTTCCCTTGATCCTCTTACTCTTTCAAGTCCTTGTGTGCTGGAGGGAGGACAGGAGCAGGGCCTAATAGATGCTTATTGGAGGTATTGTAGGTAAAAATCCTGCACTGGGTGGATAGTTCAAGTGGACAATGCCTTCCCCATTTCCTTCCACTCAGAGATTCTGGATTCTTTGGTCAAGCTGAGGTAGTGAGTTTTCCTTGAATGCCAATAAGGCACATATAGAACATGGTCACAGACCTCTAAATCTATACATGCACCCATATTGAGACAGAAACCTCAAATTGATAAGGTACCTTATGATGCTTTCCTTATACAGATCACGTGGAAAAGGCAATGGAAAACAAGCTTGTGCAAAAGAGAACAAGTCTCTATAAGACCCATCTCTTTCCCAAGTAACTCCTGCTTTTTTGTTTTTTTGCATCTAGAGCTTTGTTCAGCTCACAATTTTGGGAAGTGTTGCTTGGGGGCTCCATATATGTATTGTATCTACTGGAAATAACTGATTTTCTAGACTGCTTTTCTCACAGGCCAACTGGATCAGATTGCACTGCACTAGTTACTTGAGATCAAGACACTATCTGTTGGGCCACAGAAAAGCAGACAATGTAAACTGTCATGATGCAGCATAAATTAAAATTTTAGACATTATGAGGAAATGAGCATATGGGAGGCATAAAATAGCTAAATTTATATCCCATACTCGGATGTGTTCCTGGCTTTACATTGGGAATGTCTAAAGAATGTCTGACTATGTCTCCAAAGAGACTGATGGGAAGGGAGCTAGAGGGAATTAGAATTTCAGCTCAACATATGGAAGAGCTTTGAGGCTCCTAGGGCACTGTATTCAAGGAGTTGTTTAAACCTACAGTTGGAAATCTAGTGGTGACTTCCCTTTTGGCATGCATGTGGAGAGTATGCACAGAAAGGTCATGACACTAGAAGTGAGGGCTTATGAACCATGCAAAATGAGCTACCCTTTTGTAGGCCTGTTTCCCTGTTTATAAATTGAAGGTAGATTAAATGACTCTGAAGGGCTTTCCAGCACTAATATTCCAAGTTTCAATTTTCTTGGTAAGTCGCAATGGTACAATGCCTTGTTTGGCTGGTGGAGGAATCTGATATTTCAATAAATTTTCTCTTTAAGAGTACTCTTCATGAGGCAGATCTTGTTATACAACTCTCTTCCTATTAAATTAAAAAAACACACATAGGAATCTGAGATGTTGTGGTTGAATTAAAACTTCTTTTTACATTTCTGTGGAAAACAAACATTGACTAAAACTGTATCAGATGTTTAAGAGCATAGACTCTAGAGTAGAGCTGGGTTAGAATCTTGATTCTGACTTCTAAGAGCTGTGTAATCTTGGGCAACCTACTTACCCTTCATGAGCCTCAGTTTACTTGTCTGAAAATTGGGATGATAATAGTACCTGTATTTCAGAGTGTTGTTGGAAGAATCAAGCAAGGTCACATTTTTAGGAGGACTGTGGATTGTGGGAAAAGTCCACAAAACTAGCTTTGTTCAAAATAAGGTTGGGTGAAGTTACTGATTCATTTCCTAACGGACCCAAAATTTTATATGAAGTGTAGTGGCCACACAGAGAAGGAGAGGGACAAGTATGGCTTTCCAGGATCCCCAGAATCCCAGCCCAGCTGCTGAGGGAGGCACTATATCATTCAAGATGAAGTCCAGTCAGGTTTTTGAATCTTCATTTTTGTGCTACTCCACAGTCCTTTGATTTTTGTATATTGTATCTTGCAACCTTGATGAATTTACTTGTTTGTTCTGGGAAGATTCCTTGGGGTTTTCTTTTTAAAAAAATATACTTCTTTATTGATTTCTGAGAGGAAGAGAGAGGGAGAGAGAGATGTAAACATCAATGATGAGAGAATCATTGATCAGCTGCATCCTGCACACTGCCCCCCCTCCCCAAACTGGGGATTGAGCCGCAACCCAGGCTTGTGCCCTTGGCCAGAATCGAACCTGGGACCATTCAGTTCTCAGGCTAACGCTCTATCCACTGAGCCAAGCCAGCTAAGGCTCCTTGGGATTTTCTATATAGACTATCATGCCATTTGCAAATAGGGACAATTTTAAGTTTTATCTTGCCCTTTAAGATCTTTATGCCTTTTCTTTCCTTTTTGCACTGCATATCCACTATTATGTTGAATCACAGTCCTATTATATTTGGGGATTATGCCAACATTCCCAAAGAACTGACTCAAATAGTCTACACACTAATTGTGCCCATTTCAAGGAAGGTTTAGAGATATCTGACCTTTTCTGGTCCTCAGGTCAGAACCAGGTAACATCTTTTCTAGCTTAAAACATAGAATCAGCTGTCAGGGGTTTCTGAGCAGTTGCTCCACCTCTAGCTCTGTGGCATTTAAGGAAGCCCGTTTTACAATAGGAAAATGTGTGTCTATCGCTTCGTAGAGTGGCCAGTAACACTAAGCGCTGAATAAATGTTATTTGCTATAATTATTAGTATCATTTTTTGTGATGCCAGGGCTTCTCATACTTTAATGTGCATACAAATTACCAGGGGATCTTGATAAAATACAGATTCTGATTGGTACTTCTGGGGGATTTTGCATTTCTAATGAGCTCCATGATGATGCCAAGGCTGCTGGCCTGAGAACCAGACTTGGAGAAGTAGTGGTGTTAGCATATCTATTATCCAGTCTGATTATGACCCTCCTTCTTGGGGGAATCTTCCTCTCACTAGGTGAATATAATGATTCAGACCTCTGACAGGGCCCACACTTCTACTTCTCATTGGTCCATCTCATGTGAGATAGTTAATCAAGAGATGGCGATCCATTTCTTATCAGCCTACTTATTCTTAAGACCTGCTCAGAGAGTCAGCATCTAATTTTTGTTGGCTCAGCCACTTTATCTAGCGCAGGGAGACAGTTAACTAATATGAAGTCAATCTTTGGTGGCCATATCTCAATGACCAGGACATTTTAAGCCAAGAGGCAGTTTGATTTCCCATTTATGCCTTTGTTTTCCTTTTGGGCTTGTGAATTGAAACACCCTGTAAAGCAAACACGTAAGGGGAGTAAGTACTCAGGAAATACTAGTATATGTTGAATGAATGATTGTCAGGGAGTACTGTTGGGAGGCGGGGCTCAGCCCTGAGTTGCCATATCCCAGGGGAGACTCACAGAGAGAGGCTTCAAAAAAGTAAATAGGAGGGGAGAGAGAAGCGGAGCAGCAGTGAAGTCATCTTTCCTCTAATGACTTTGAGAATAATTGAAGGCACAAGCATGTGCTCTCTTCATCCTTTTGTGTTGGCTGGACACTAAGCTCCAAATAGTAGGAGTTAAAAAGAGTGGACTATAGGAATCCTGGGTCAAATGGCAGTTCCATTTTTAATTTTTTTAAGGAAACTCTCCACTGTTTTCGATAGTGGCTGTACCAATCTGCATTTCCACCAGCATTGTATTAGGGTTCCTTTTTCTCTTCATCCTCACCAGCACTTGTTGTTTGTTGATTTATTAATGGTAGCCATTCTGGCAGGTGTGAGGTGGTACCTCACTGTTGTTTTAACTTGCATCTCTCTGATGATTAGCAATGTTGAGCATCCTATCTAATAAAAGGGTAATATGCAAATTAACTGTCACTCCATCACAAAGATGGTGGCGCCCATAGTCACAAGATGGCGGCACCCTCATCCCTGCCGGAGTCCCCGGTCCTGTCAGCCCCACGGGGAGGAGGGCGGTGGGTGAGTGGTGCTGGACAGAGATTGGACAGCAGGGTGTGGTGGCTTCCTTCACGTGGCATTGGCAGTGGTGAAGCACCCAGGCCCGGCAGACAGAAAGTGGACAGCAAGGCGTGGCGGCTTCATTCATGCGGTGGCTGCAGCGAAGCCCCCAGGCCCGGCAGACAGAGAGTAGACAGCAGGGTGTGGCAGCTTCCTTTATATGATGGCTGCGGCAAAGCCCTCAGGCCCAGAAGACAGAGAGTGGACAGCAGGGCATGACGGCTTCCTTTGTACAGTGGCAGCGGCCCCCAGGCCCCGCAGACAGAGAGAGGACAGAAGGGCATGGTGGCTTCATCTCTGCAGTGGTGGACGCGAAGCAGCCAGGCCCTGCAGAGAGCAGAGGACCACAGGGAGTGGGCCTAAGTCATCAGTAGTACATCCTCTGACGGCTCCTGAATTGGAGAAGGTGCAGGTTGGGCTGAAGAATGCCCCCATGCATGAATTTTGTGCACTGGGCCTCTAGTATTTTTATATGCCTCTTGGCCATTTGTATGTCATCTTTGGAGAAGTGTCTATTAAGGTCTTCTACCCATTTTTAAATTGGGTTGTTTGTCTTCCTTTTGTTGAGCTGTATGAGTACTTTATATATTTTGCAAATTAACCCCTTATCAGACGTATCATTGGCAAGTATGTTCTTCCATACAGTGGGTTCATTTTTCATTTTGATGCTGGTTTCTTTTGTTGTGCAGAAGCTTTTTATTTTGATGTAGTCCCATTTGTTTATTTTTTCCCTTTGTTTCTCTTGCCCAAGGTATTGTATCAGTGAAAATTTTGCTACATGAGATGTTTGATATTTTGCTGCTTACATTTTCTTGAAGGGTTTTTACATTTAAATATTTATCCATTTTGAGTTTATTTTTGTGTATAGTGTAAGTTGGTGGTCTAGTTTCATTATTTTGCATGTACCTGTCCAACTATTCCAACACCATTTATTGAAGAGACTGTCTTTACTCCATCATATGCTCTTGCCTCCTTTATCAAAGATTAATTGAGCATAATGATTTGGGTCAATTTCTGTATTCTCTGTTCTGTTCCACTGATCTATACACCATTTGAACCAGTGATCCAACTTCTAGGAATGTATTCTAAGCAGCCTGCAACACCAATCAGAAAGAATATATACATCCATATTATCATGGCAGCAATATTTATAACTAGAGGTCCGGTGCATGAATTCATGCACGGGCAGGGTCCTTAGGCCTGGCTGGTGATCAAGGCCTATCAGGAGGGGCCAGCCAGCTGGGGGGATAGACCCTGGGAGGTTGGCCAGCTGGCTCCCAGATCGGGGCCTATCGGAAGGGGGGTTAGCCACCAGGGGGGAGGGACTGCAGGAGGTTGGCCAGTGAGGGGGGGTGTGAGAGGTTGGCTGGCTGGGGAGAGGGGCCGTGGGAGGTTGGCTGTGGGAGTACACTGACCACCAAGGGGCAGCTCCTGCATTGAGCATCTGCCCCCTGGTTGTCAGTGCACATCATAATGACTGGTCGACCGGTTGTTCCAGTCACTCGGTTGTAATGGTTGCTTAGACTTTTATATATATAGACTAGAGGCCTGGTGCATGAAATTTGTGCAAAGGGGGGGGTTCCCTCAGCCCAGCTTGCACCCACTCCAATTGGAGACCCCTTAGGGGATGTCTGACCACCAGTTTAGGCCCGATCCCACAGGGCAGTCAGACACCCCTCTCACAATCTGGGACCTCTGGCTCCTAACCACTCACCTGCCTGCCTGTCTAATTGCCCCACCCCTCTGTCTGCCTGCATGATTGCCACTAACTGCCTCTGCCTGCCTGCCTGATTGCCCCTAACTGCTCTCCCTTGCTGGCCTGATCTCTCCCCCAACTGCCCTCCCCTGCCATCCTGATTTTTCCCCCAACTGCCTTCCCCTGTCAGCCTGGTTGCCCCCCAACTGCCCTCCCCTGCCAGCCTGATCTCACCCCCAACAGCCCTCCCCTGCTGGCCTGATCTTGCCCCTAACTGCTCTCCCCTGCTGGCCTGATCACCCCTAACTGCCTCTGCCTGCCTGATCGCCCCTATCTGCAACTGCCTGCCTGATCACCCCTAACTGCCCTCCCCTGCCAGCCTGATCTTGCTCCCAACTGCCCTCCCCCGCAGGCCTGATCTCGCCCCCAACTGCCCTCCTCTGCCAGCCAATTTGGTTCTGATTGGTCAGTTTCTATGCCAGTCAGCGTCAAAAGCTCCACCTCCTAGGCAGCCATTGCTCCTCACAGTTGACCCAGATTTGGTTCTGATTGGTCAATTTCTATGCCAGTCAGCATCAAAAGCTCCACATCCTAGGCAGCCATTGGCTCCTCACAGGGTTGTTAGGACCTTGGCTCTTTATTATATAGACTAGGGGCCCAGTGCACAAAATTCGTGCATGGGGTGGTCCCTCAGCCCGACCTGCACCCTCTCCAATCTGGGAACCCTCAGGGGATGTCCTACTGATGGCTTAGGCCTGCTCCCCGTGGTTCTCTGCTCTCTGTGGACCTGCCTGCTAGACACCACCACAGGCCTTGGTGTCTGCTCTCTGTGGGGGCCCTGTAGGGTACTGCTTGCCCCTTGCTGCCACAGTCAGTGGCAAGCAAGGCCCTGCTGTCTGCTTGCTCACTGCAGGGCACTGCTTGCCCTTTGCTGCCACAGCCAGTGGCTAGCAGGGCCCTGTTGTCTGCTCGCTCATGGCACGGGACTGCTTGCCCCTCGCTGCCATGGCCAGTGGTAAGCAGGGCCCTGCTATCTACTCGCTCGCTGCAAGGGCATTCTTGCCCCACCCCCAGCCGATTGCGCGTGTGCCAGCTCAGAGTGCCTGGGTCCTGGGGATGTTCCCACCCCACCCCTGGCCACTCGGCACCTGCGAGTGTAGGCCAGGAGTGGCCGGGGCATTCTAGGACCCCAGCTGCTCCAGGCCTATGCGTGGGCCTACAGGCTCAGAGCAGCCTGGCTCCTGAAGATGCCTGTCCCTGGGATGCAGGCTGCTTGGTGCCGGCACGTGTGCAAGTGGCTGCCCAGCCACCGGCTGCTCAGCGCCTGCGTATGCAAATTAACCTGCCAGCTTTGTCAGGTTAATTTGCATATGCACTTCTGATTGGCTGGTGGGCGTCATGGAGGGATGGTCAATTTGCATCTTTCTCTTTTATTAGTGTAGACAGCTAAGATCTGAAAACAGCCCAAGTGCCCATCAGTAAATGAATGAATAAAAAAGCTGTGGTACATTTACACACTGGAATACTATGCAGCTGTAAAAAAGAAGGATCTCTAACCCTTTGAGACAGCATGGAGGGACCTGGAGAGTAGTATGCTAAGTGAAATAAAACACTCAAAGAGTCCTAACTGGTTTGGCTCAGTGGATAGAGCATCGGACTGCGGACCCAAGGGTCCCAGGTTCGATTCCGGTCAAGGGCATGTACCTTGGTTGTGGGCACATCCCAATAGGGAGTGTGCAAGAGGCAGCTGATCGATGTTTCTCTCTCATTGATCTTTCTGACTATCCCTCTCCCTTCCTCTCTGTAAAAAATTAATATAATATATATTTAAAAAAACACTCAAAGAAAGACAAATATCTCATGATCTCACTTATATGTGGAATCTAATAAACAAAATAAACTGATGAACAAAACAGATCCAGAGACATGGGAGCCTGCAACAGACTGAGGATTCTCAGAGGGAAGGTTGGAGGAGGGAAGTGTTCCACCAAAGAACTTATATGCATATATTCATAACCCAATGACACAAATAATAATGGGGTGAAGACTTGGGGAGGAAATGGGAGTGGGGATGAAGGGGGTCAATGGGGAAAAATGGGGACACCTGTAATATTTTCAACAATAAAGATTTTTTTTTTTAAAGAGTAGACTGTGATTCCAAAGTTCTGGGCTTGAGTCCCAACCATTGTAACTAGCTCAAGGACCTTCAGTATGCCATTTCCCTTTGTCTGAGTCTCATTCCCCCATTTCTCAAACGAGGCAAGGTGATTCTTGCACTCCATCCTGTAGGCTCTTTCAGTAATAAAAGACTATCTGCTAACCAGACAAAGAGACTAAATTCAGTCAACTCAGTGATATTTAAACTGCTAACCAAAGGTTTTTTTTTTAAAATTACATTTCCTTAGGTGGCTTTACTTTTAGGTGAGTTATGACACTTGGGTTTACCCTGGGCCTATTAGCTTCACTAATCTATGTACCTACCAGGCAAGGGATTGATTGATTTTCTTTCTGAACTTTTGTGAAGAATGTTTTAAAGACAAATGTATCATCATTTACCAACTACTTTCCTGTTGAAACTTGTTAAATTCAGAAGCTATTTCTGCAGCCATTTCACTTATTCCATTAATTCAAATATTGATTTTACTTTTACTAGAGACATGAAATAAATGACATGTGTTTTTATTTGAGAATTTTAGAATGTTTTATACATTCTCAATTAGAGCTCTCTCTATTAATTAAAAATTACTTACACTAAGTTAAGTAGAGTGGATTTATGGAGCTATAAACACCTTTGTCTTTCTCCCTGCCCCCCTCTCTCTCCTTTGCTTTTTTCTCTTCTCTCCCTCCCCTCTCTCTCCTTCCATTCCCTCCCTCCACCTGTACTCCTCCCTCCTTCCATTCCTTCTCCCCTCCCTCCTAGGGAGTATAGAGAACAGATATATTGAGTATCTACTATGTGTCAGGTCCTATGCTAGATGCTTTTAAATGCATTTAATCATCACAAAATATTTTTAATAAGACTTATTACTACTGTTTCACAGATGTTAAAACTGAGGATCACTGAGGCTAAGAGATTCACTCAAGGATATATGATTAGTGAGCCTTCCCCACCTATACCTACTCTCTCTGGTATACCAAGCTCAAATTAGCCCTCTCTCAATACTATTTTATTAGATTTCCCAAGCCAGTTCATTGAATAGAAACAGCTTTGGATATTTTCATTATAATTTATAAGATCATGTTTTTTGTTTGTTTGTTTTGTTTTTTTCTGATGATCTGTGAACAGAGGTCCTATAAAAAGGGGCACTTTGGGGTCAGGGACCATTTTTTTTTTTTTTAGGTTAGCTGCCTTGCCCCAAGTCACAGAGCCAGGGAGTGGCCAAGAGGAGCCCAGTAGCCGTTCCTATTTTCTTTCTTTCTTTTTTTAAAAATATATTTTATTGATATATGTTAAGAAAGAACTCTTAACATTTGCAACAGCATAGATGGGCCTGAGGAGTATTATGCTAAGCAAAATAAGCCAGTCAGAGAAAGATAAATATCACATGATCTCACTCGTATGTGGAATATAATGAAGAAAATAAACTGATGTACAAAATAGATCCAGAGACATAGAAGCATGGAACAGACTGATGAATTTTAGAAGGAAGGCAGGGTTGGGAGTGGGTGAGTGGGGAGAGATTACCTGGGAAACTTAACATAGCCCATGGATACAGACAATAGAGTAGTGAAGGCCTGGGAGGAGCAGGTATGGGGTGGAAGGGGTCAATGTGAGGTGGGGGGGGGGGAAGAAAGTATATGTAATACTTTCAACAATAAAGATTTTATAAAAAGAGCCCTAGCTAGTTTGGATCAGTGGATAGAGCGTCAGCCTGTAGACTGAAGAGTCCCAGGTTTGATTCAGGTCAAGGGTATTTACTGTGGTTGCAGACTTGATCCCCAGACCTGGTTGGGGCGTGCGCAGGAGGCAACCAATCAATGTGTCTCTCTCTCACATTGATGTTTCTCTCTGTTTCTCCCCCTCCTTCAACTCTCTCTAAAAATCAATGGAAAAATATCCTTGGGTGAGGATTAAGAAAAAAAAACAAAACTCCTTTTCATTCTACCCCTCCTTTATCTAATTCTCCAAGAGTAACCCCTTGACAAGTTTGATGTATGCACTCAAAAACATTTATTGGTGCACAGACTAAGTATAAATAAATAAAATGCCTTCTAATAGAAAACCCCAAACTGCCACCAAGTTGCCTTTTTTGACCAGGATTATTCATTCAGTCTAGCAAAGAGGATAAGAGAGAGGGCTCCTGGTGCCAGGCTAATGGGGTTTGAATCCTAACTCTTCTGCTGATTAGCTGGGTAATATGGGACCAGCTTCAGCTTCCTGAACTATGAAAAATGAAATCTAGCACATCATCACAAGGTTATAGTCAGACTTAAATGAGATAATGCATGTAAATAATTTAGCTAAGTTCATGGCCCATAAGAGTTCAATAAGATATTTTAAATAATAGCTTTATTGAAATATAATTCACGTGCTACAAAATTCAGCCTTTTTAAGTATATAATTCAGTGGTTTTTTTAGTATATTCATAGAGTTGTGTAAACATCACCATGATATAATTTTAGAATATTTTCATCATCCCAAATAGAAACTTTGTATTCTTAAGCTATCACCCTGCAATTAACAATCCCTCCCCCCAAAAAAACCCTAGCCTTAGAAAGCCTCTAATTTACTTTCAGTTTCTGTAGATTTACTTATTCTTGATATTTCATATAAATGGAATTATGAGATACTTTTTCTTTTATGTTGAATTTATTTCACTTAGTATAATGTTTTCAAGGTTTATCCATTTTGTGGCATGTGTCAATATTCATTCCTTTTTATTGCAGAATAATATTTTATTTTATGACTGTACCACATTTTGTTTATTCGTTCATTAGTTGATAGACATTTGGGTTGTCTGTAATTTTTGGCTATCATCAATAATGCTGCAATGAATAGTAATTTTCTTTGAATTCTTGATGTAAATTATTTCAGATATACATGCACAACTATATACATATATGTATATATACTCTATTATTCCATGCACTCCATAATTTATATACTCCATTCAGTAAACTTTAATATTTTGTACCAGGACTAGAATTGCTAGGTCATATGACAGTTCTATGTTAAGTTTTCTGAAGAACTGGAAAACTACATTCCAAAGTGGTCACATCATTTTACTTTCTCATCAGCAATGTATGAAAATTCTAGTTCTTCCACATTCTTGCTATCACTTGTTATTTTCATTTTTTGAAATTAGAGCCATCCTGATGGGTTTGAAGCAGTGCTCCATTGAAGTTTTTATTTGTATCTCCCTAATTACTAATGATGTTGTATCTTTTCAAATGTTTACAATAAGATTTTAACCATTATCATTTATTCAACAGATATTTACTAATTCCTAAGTTGGGTAAGTCATCCCTATCCTTTTATATTGCCTAAAATTCCCCAATTTTTTGAGAACAAAGACCATGGCATGCATTGCTGTACCTTCATACCTTGCTCAGTGATGCCCACATCAAAATACCTAATATAGCCCAGCTGGTGTGGCTCAGTGGTCGAGCATAGATCTGTGAACCAGGAGATCACAGTTTGATTTCAGGTCAGGACATATGCCCAGGTTGTGGGCTTGATCCCCAGTCAGGTGTATGTAGGAAGCAGCTGATCTGCTCTACACTACAACTTTTAACTGACAAGACTCTGGCAAAAAGTGTGGGCACTACATTTAAGAACATGGTGCGAGGAAAACCAAACCCTGCTCCTGTCAAGAAGTCAGTGTGCACCCTTTTGGGAAATACTGTGAAGCCTGGGCTACTTCTTATGACTGGTGTCAGTGTATACTTGTTGTATTGAAACCCTTGTGCTGCTTTCTAGTGTTAGTGGATTTAAGAACATGTTTTTGTTTAAAGTGCTTTCAGTTCTGCCCTGGCCAGTGTTGATTAGTGGTGGGAGCACTGACCCACGCATGGAAGGGTCATGGGTTTGATTCTTGGTCAAGGGCACATACCTGGGTTGCAGGTTACCTGCCCTGATAAGGGTGTGTGCTGGAGGCAACCAAGTGATCTCTCTCTCTCTCTCTCTCTCTCTCTCTCTCTCTCTCTCTCTCCCCCTCTCTCTCTTTCCCCCTCTCTTCCACTCTCTCTAGAATCAATGGGAAAAATATACTCAGGAGAGTATTAACAAATAATAAAGTGCTTTCTGTTCTACCAGGAATAAGAATATTCAGTCTTGGATTATGTAGCAAAATAATTCTGGCAAATTTTATCTACATGTATTGTAAAAAGCAGGGGTCCTCAAACTTTTTAAACAGGGGGCCAGTTCACTGTCCCTCAGACTGTTGGAGGGCCGGACTATAGTTTAAAAAAAAAACTATGAACAAATTCCTATGCACACTGCACATATCTTATTTTGGAGTAAAAAAAACAAAACGGGAACAAATACAATATTTGTATTTGCATGTGGCCCGCGGGCCGTAGTTTGAAGACCCCTGGTAAAAAGTATATGTATACTAGTATTAAATATACATTCTTAGTCTTTTCCCTCTCAGAAGTAGGCCTGTTCCTTTTCCTTCTCCCTCTTCTTCCTCCCTGGCCTGTTTCCTTTGTCTTTCTCTCTCCTAGGTTCCAAGGGCCCTTCTTTTGCTTCTATAACATATTTCAGAAGCCCAGTTGGCTTACTTCTACTACCTCTGTATCTTTCCAATTAAACTTTCTCTTATAATTTGAGAAAAATACAGTCTTTACTGCTCCTTTAGAATATGAGTAAAACAACATTAATTTATTTCACAACCTTGACTATTTTGAGTACTTTATTCCAAAGGTATAAATCATGTTGAGAATTGGAAGCGGACTTTATTTATTAGATACATATCTGCTTTAATACATTTTTCCTCCTGTGTTTCACCATTTATTATATGCGCTAACACATTTAGTGTGTTAAAAAGGCAGAGTGGACTCATAGGAAGAGATTGAGCCTTAATGCCAAATAGACCTGGTTTACATCGACCTCTGTCACTTGCTAAATATGTGATCTTGGGTAATGTGATAGGTAGATTAATGCTCCCATACCAGGTGTCCACATCCTAATCTCCAGAACATGTGAATTAATTGAGTTTTCAGATGTATTACAATTATGGACCTTGAGATGGGGGGAGGGTGTCCTATGTTATGCAGGTAGGCCCGATCTAATCAAGCCCTTAAAAGCGGAAAACATTTTCCAGCTGAAATCAGAGAGATGCAGGGAAGTGGGAAGCAAAAGAAACTTGGCAGGAGGTGAGAGGGACTGAATTCACCTTTGCTGGTTTGAAGATGGAGGGGCAATGCTATAAGGAATACAGAGTCTTAAAGAGCTGGGAAAAGCTCCTGGATGACAACCAGCAAGGACTGTCATTCCCACAACAGCAAGGGACTGAATCCTGTCAACAACCTGAAGGAACAATTCTTTCCACAGGCTCCAGTAAGGAGCACGGCCTTGCCAACACCTTGATTTCAGCCTGTGAGACCCTGATATTCTTCACCTCCCTATCTATTCTCTATTTTTCCATAGCATTTTTATCACTTTTAAATATACTATATACTTTGTTGTTTATTATTTATTACCTGCTTCTCTTCCCACTAGAAAGTAAACTCCTTGAGGGGAGAGGTTATTGTCTGTTTTCTTCACCATTCATTGTACTGCAAGTGTCTAAAACAGTGTACTTTTCATAGTTGGTACTCAGCCAGTACTTACTGAATGAATGGCATGATGGCCTGTATTCTTAAGAATAATGCTCTATGGCATATTTGTGCAGGAAGAATTAGACCTTATGCAAGAGTAATGATATTAATAGCTATTTGTTATCATTATTGTACATACTATATGTGCCCAGAACCTTCCTTCTTAAGATGTATGAAAAATTCCTCTTCATATATATAATATTTTAGCTACAACACTGGTAATACTCAGCTTTCTAGTCAAATACTTTGTAGGAAAAATTTGTGCTTGAATTTAGTTCTGTAGTCACAGCTTCTCTCTCAGTACACGGTAGATATTCAATAATTGTTGGTTAAGTGGTAGGCTGAATAATGAATAGAAAAATCTCCTAATTTATGTTTTCATGTACATTCTCCTCCGGCCATACTGGATTATTTGTCTTTCTTCATGTATTATTGTTACCCTTAACTGCTAGCATTTTACCTGGCACCTAATAAATACATACAGTACAATGGGTGGGTGGTTAAATGAATACTGAATCACTGAGGTATTAGCAATGTTCAATGAATTTGGACAAATCTTTGCTTTGTCAACTTCACTTGATCGTCTATTGTAGACACAAAATAAACCCATCTACACTGTTGAAGGATTCATGCTCTGTCCTTCACTGGATATTGGTATATATGTTTTCATAATCTATGAAGAAAGAGAAGGTAACTTTTATGAGTTTCACTTGGTTATAGTCTTAGCAGTATCACTCTTTTAAAAATAAAAAATTCAACAATTTAGGTTTTCTCATTCATTGGTTGTCATTGGTGCACATTATATTCCCTCCTCCATGGGTTGCCAACATATGAAAAATGAGAACATAACACTTCCATAAAAGAGCCTTCCAACATTAACATAAAATATATAAGCATTGACAGAACAATTAGATTAATTCACCTCTTAGAGCTCGGTTGTTGGGAGCTGACTCATCTAAAGTGGTGTTATATTATTCAGTATACAATGAATCTATAAAGAGTTGACATAAGATATTAGATTCATATTTATTTTTGTATTTTAGCATTGTTAAAGGAAAAATGAAAACATTCTTCAAAAAACATTGTATTAATTTAGGTTTATCATTCATGTAACAGCAGCAAAAAACTTGTAAAAACATATAATGGCTCAAAGACTAATTAGACAAATGTTTCAGGATGGTATCAGGCTGTGTATTCACAGAGAAAAGGCTGGAAGCATTCTCAGTTCAAATTAAATAAGGTGTAGTCATTAAGGACATCTTTTTCACCTATTAGGATTAGGTTTGGCTGTGAGTAAAAAATATGTGAAAATTGGCATCTTAAAAAAGATGTAGGTGCATTTCAGCATGGAAAGAGGCAGTTTAGGGCTAAGATAAAAGTCCCATGGTGTCAGGGACCCAAGCTTCTCTTACTTTGTTGCTCAGTCATGCTTGGCTTAGATTTCCAAAGTTCCCTCAGAGGTCAAGATGGCTCCAGTGGTTGCATCTACATTCCCTACAACAGAAAAGGGGAAGAGGGAACAAGGAGGGTGTCACCTCCACTTTTCTTGGAAGTACCATATTGGACTTCCACTTGTCTTGAACTGGTTCACATGGCCAGTTCACGTTGTAAAGAATTCTTGGAAATGTAGTTTTCTTAGCTAAGGGAAATGTATCCAGTTAAAAACACGGGTTTCTTTTGCCCTGACCAGGAAGCTTAGTGGGTTATAGCATTGTCCCAATATGACAAGGTTGCAGGTTCTATCCCTGGTGAAGGCACATTTAAGAATCAATCAATGAATACATAAATAAGTGGAACAACAAATTGATGTTTCTGTCTCTCTCTGTCTCTCTCTCCCTCTCTCTCTAAAACCATTCAATACACCAATCAATTAAAATCTTAAAAATTGGTCATCCCTCCCTAACCTCCCTGCTGGCCTGGTCACCCCACACAGCCTGCTTATTCAGTCATTTGGTTGTCCCTCACTAATAACCCCCCTGCTGACCTGGTTGTAGGCAGCCATCTTATGAGGGCATGAGGGTTAATTTACATTTACCTCTTTATTATATAGGATAATATTATAGAAAGCCTAGTTTCAATAGGGTTTAATTAACTGTGGTGGGATGAGGAACTGAAAACTTCTTCCTTTCTCCTTCTTTCAGAGGGTTGGTTTGGAACTTAAATAAAGGATCTAAAATGAGATTATGCCACTCCATGCTGTGAGTTATTGAGTATTGACAGTAACAGTGAGTACTGTTACAGATACAAAATATATTAAAAACATTAACAAGTGGAAGAAATTGCTTCACCAATTCTCTGTACCTTGATTTCCTCATCTCTAAATGGGAATAGGCCTTGTAAATTGTGATGTTAATTTAATATTATTAATTATGAAATGGAAACTTAGTGTAATGAGTTTAAGGAAATTCCTCAAATAATTAATTCCCTCCTGGGATCTCATTTATTCAGCAAGTTTCTCACTGATTACTTGATTGATGCTAATGATATTATACATACCTGCTATGTGCAGGATATTTGGATATACAAAACATATAGAAAACTGAAATCTCTCAGACAAATATTAGCTGCATGAGTGAAATTTTCTTGAAGGACAGAGCATTGTATAACTGAATACTATAATACCATTTTAGATGAGTCAGCTTCCAAGTATTTGGTAAATTGCTGGTGCTAATCAACTTAGAGAAAGATTAAAGAAGATTTTCTCCAGTTTATTGTCATTAAAATAAACTTTCAATTGGAAACAAATTTGCATGTAAATTGACATCACTTAAAAACCTAGGGTATAGCATTTCATTAACTGTTGTTGTTTTGCATCATACAATGAAATTGCTCAGTTCAGAAAGGGGGTAAAGAGTTGAAATGTATGAATGACAAAATGAGGTCTCTTCCTATGTGAATGGTGCTTGGTGGCCATTTGAGAATAAACCAAGAATGGAGACAAAAGATACTTATGGCAGTTTGATCTTGTCCTGTCTGAATTAATGATTAAGACTGTCCCCAAATGAGGTAACAGGGGGCTTCCAAAGAAGGGAATGTAGAAGGCATTATGAAACAAGATATGCTTAATCTTTTCATAAAATGCATCAGAAAAACTGGATAGGCCATTGAAAGTTGGCATGTTACCAGCTGCATCTATATATCCAGAGAGCATATTGCCATCAGTCACAAAGGACATTCTGTCCTAAGCCAACACCATGTAGTAATGTTAGTGTTAGAGACTAGGAGTGTGTCAGTAGATGGTGGCACATATTCTGCCTAATGCTAGTCACAAAAGTTTCTGTGCACCATATCTTAGGTGTTATTGGAACCATAACAGGAGTTACTTAGAGGTCATTGTGTTGAATCTCCTTATTTTAGAAGAGGATGCTGGGAAACCGACTTGCCCAAAGAGCCACAACAAATCTCCCTTTTCTTAATCTTATGATCTTACTGTAAGAAATAGTTCACCATGACTCTTTCATGTATTCTTTAAATATACCACATAAAGTATTTTAGCTCTATGTTCAGTATATACAAGGAAAATTAATATGCAAGAAAATGAATGCAACTACTGTGGCCATATAATAGCACTTTTCTTAGGCTGTTCTGGTGGTCATACCCCAAAGAATAGTAGCTTTTATCAAGGAGATCAGTTGACAGGGCTCATTATGTGACAATATCCTTCTACCAAAGGAATTCTGTCCTATTTATATTACACCACATGAGAGGTTTTGAATTATAACTCTAGCAAAAGAGAAATGCCAGGTCTCTTTTTAGTCATTTCTAATATGGTTCATATCAAAGGTTTCATAATATTGCCTACATGTTCCGAATACTACCAGTGGGAAAGAATATTCAGCACTGTCTGAAGGAAATTTTGTTTCTTGAACACATTCCTTCTACACCAATAACGGTGGTCTGATGGACTCCAGGACTGAAGGTCAGGACCCACAATGATTTCTTCTTGGCAAAGAAGCTGCTACCACTTTCCCTGCTACTGCTTTCCCATTCCCTATTGGTTTCCTTTTGGGGCCTCCCATGGTTTCCCCACCCCTTTCCGCCCCCACCCCTGCACCCCCCCACTGCAAGCCCTAGCCTTGAAAGGTGTTTGTTGTATTACACAATTCCACAGCTATACAGCAAATTTGACTTAGTTCCCAGGTAGCTGCTTTGATTCAGGAAATACTTGTCAGAACAGACTCAACTTATAGCCATATGGAATGAATGAATTATGGAGCAAATCTTCTGTTCACTTGCCAAGTTCATAGTCCATAGGCGCAGAATACTTTCAAGCATGTGCTGACTGTTTGGAGATGTATATCAGTTATATGTTATAATTCACAGAGTCTCCTTTTCTTCCTTGTAATACCTCATTTGTCAAACTTTGGTAGGAAATGAGCTATTTCACATCTGTGAGTTATTCAAGTAGCTGGATACTACCATTTAAATATCAAAGTTCGGTTTATTTTAGCCTATTTATGGATATATTGCTTAAATGAATTGTATAGCCCTCTGCTTTCTACATTGAATGAATAGAATGAGCCACACAAGTCCTTTCTTTAAAGCATAAGGGTAACTATGACCAGCAGAGACACAGAACTCTCCTCAGGACCTATTAAGAGGTGTGGGACAATTCATTCCTATATTCAATTCCCACAGCCGGTCACACTATGATACCTGCTTTGGTACAGTTTTTCTCTATTTTGCCTTCATTACTCAGAGATACCAGTTGCAATAATGCATTTCTTCCCTTGTTCCTCTGCTCTTTGACTGCACAATCCCCCTTTGCACCCCACAACTCTGGCCCCAACCCACAAAATTTTTCTACAGCTAATATTCTGTGCATTGAGAAATACACCCAAGCATGTTAGAATTGTGTACGTGAGAGGAGGGAATGATCACATCTCATAAAGTTGCAGAGAGAACTAATAGGAGGGAAGCATGCAAAAAGAAGCATCTGAATGTTGACACATCTCATTTGAATGTTTTGTTTCCTTTCCAGTTCTAGGCTGTGCTCTAGAGCAGTGCTGTTCACACTATTTAGTATTGCAGGGCATTAGGAGTTTGCAGAGATGCCAGAGGCAGCCAAGAGGGGTGTGTGTGTGTGTGTGTGTGTGTGTAGAGGGATGGTGGCAGTGTTAGGGTCATCGGTTATGGCAGAGGGAGGCCAGTGATCACATCCTACCCATATTCTACCCGGAGCAGCATCCCTTTACATTATCTCATACATTGAAGGTCAGATTTCAATACCAGACATACAATACCGCAAATAAAAAACAAAATAAAAGCAACAAAATTATTTTAATTCAAATAATTTTTGTTCTTTATAAAAATAGACAAATATGGATGAATAATATAATAGTACAATTAAGTGAGTGCTTAGTTACCCTCTTCCAGAACATGCACTATAAAAGTGTTTGGGAAGGCAATGAACATTTTCTTGGCATTAAGAAACCATCTAGTCCAAAGAATTTAACTTACTATTGGGGATAAATAATACATTTTAAAATCACAAGCATCATTTTATATAAATTGTACATTCTTTGTCCTATCTGAATTGAACAGTAGGGTATGTTTTAGAACAGGGACGTACAACCAGAAATATAATGAAAATCACATAGGGAATTTTAAATTGTCTAGTAGTCAAACTTAAAACAAAAAGAAATGGGCAAAATAATGTAAATAATTCTTAATATCTTATTTAACCCAGTATATCCAAAATATTTGCATTTTAACATATTATAAATATAAAATTATACTGCTTAAGTTTTTAAATATAAATTACTTAAAATGATGTAAAATTAAAAATTAAATTTCTTGTCCATACTAGCTACATTTCAAGTGCTCTGCCACATGTGTCTTGTTACTACTATATTAAACAGAATTATTTTAGAACAATTTTGATGCATTTAAATTATTTAACAATCATTGACTAACCCTTTCATGAGAAGAGCTTAAAGCAAAATCTCATTAATTTGGGCTCTACTACTTTGGAATTTATGATAATTTTATCAGAGTTCAACTGAAGTTTACAATCTGATCTCTCTGCAGCAGAGGTATTATTTGGCATATTCACCACATAAATCAGATCACAGGAGGTATGTTTAATCCACTTAAGAGTATTAAGCATTTTGTAGGACTTTAGCACAACATTTATGAATGAAAAAATATTCTGCTATGCACAGCAGAGTGTCCTATATTCATTAAAGGGCATCTAACAGGGTGACCTTTCCTTTGGGACATTTTGTTAGCTGTTAGTAATTATGAACTATTTTAAAAAGGTTTATAGAAGTCAAATTTTCTATGAAATTATCTCAAAATATTATTTTTTGACACTTCAGGTAATTATTATCTAAATTAAATAAAACTTCACCAATATAGTCTATGTTGAACTTAAATATAAAAATCACATGGAACTTTGCTTCAAGGTGATAATATCTTTTTCACAGGGTAGTGAAGTTAAAATGAGATAAAGAACTTTTATAAATTGAAAAAAAATGTTTCATGCATGTTATTCATTTATTTAGTAACTATTGCTTTACTGGCTTTTATAAACCAGGCTTGATATTTGATGGTAGGGATATAGCTGTGAAATAGATGGACAGACATGATCCCACCCCTCATGGACCTTATAAACTGGTATAAATAGATATGCAAATAAACAAGCAATTAAAGTAGAGAGTGGTAAGGAATATTATAGGTGACATACGTTTCTAAGAAAACATATAGGAGAGCCACATAACCCAGATTAGTTAGAGGGGACGATCGGGAAGCCTTCCTGTAAGAAGTGACATCTAGGCTGAAACCTGCAAGTTGATTTGGAGTTAGCTTGGTGAAGGAGTGGACTGAATGGGAAGCAATCTACATAAAGAGGAAATAGCATGTTCAAAATTCAAGAGGTAAAAGGAAGACCATGAAGAAGTACTGGAACAGAAAGTAGTTCTGCAACTGCAGTAGACAGTCCAAATGAAAGAGGGAATGATGGTGAAGGTAGAGAGGCCAATAGAACCAGATTACAAAGTACCCAAGGAAGTTGGACTTTATTCCAAGGACAATGAGTGACCATTGAAAGGTTTTATGCAGAGTCTTATGATGTGTTTTGCAATAATCACTTGGCTATTTCATGGAGAAGGACTACGAGAGGATGATAATGGAAGCCACATGATATCAGTGAGACCATAGCTAGAGACACTGGGGGCCGGAACCAAGGTACTGAGAGGATGGAGCCAGAATGTGATAGATTTAGGAGGCAAAAACAATAAGCTTTAGTGATTGATTGGATGCAGGGGTAGAGGGATAAGGTAGAGTGATGTGGGCAACTGGGTAAATGGTAGTACCTGCCATTTACTGAAAACTTCAGATGGAGCAGGCTGTGGGTGTATGTGGATGTGGGGGGAGGAATGAGAGCATGTGGTCAGTTGTGGCCATGCTGCAGCTGATGTCCCACAGGCAGCCTCTACCTAAGGGTATCCTGTAGTCAGATGGATTTGTGCATAATCAGAGTCTGCTGAGATAAACTGGCCTTTGACATTTAAATGGAAAGGATTCAAACCCCATCCCATGTGCAGTGGGAGCTCTACACACTTCCAAAAGTCTCTACAGATTCTTGAGGGTGTGATTAATGTTTTTCCTCATTGCCTATAGACCTCAATTTTGGCCTCTGCTGAATTAGTTCAGTTGATGGATCATCTCCCTGTCCTGGTACTGTCCCACATTTCCCCAGCTGTTAAACTAAGCCACTTTCCCTTAATTTTCACAAAACCAAAACCAAAAACCCAATCACATAATGCCATTGCGTATGCAGCAGGTTTGACTCATAATTTGTGGAGATGGAAGTGTATTGGGTGGCTGCAATGTAGTACAATTTAAAAATAAATAACTGTCATCTTGTTCTTGAGAAGCCCCTGGCCAACCTGCCAACCTGGACTTCAGCCTCCTCCTGAATTACTTTGTCCTTTCTACTTTCTCTCTCTCAGTGCCTCCTAGCAAGAGAAACAAACAAAAGCAGAACAAAAACTTCCATTGCATTATGTAAAAAAGGGTTTAGTCTGTTTTTTTTTTTCCAAATCATGTTTGCATATCCAAAGATTCATAATGTGCTCTGCTCACTGTGGTATATATCTTCAGGGTTCTTTCCTACCCTCCCCGTCCCCCTCCTCCACTTATCATAGGTATAAAACTTATTTCACCACTGATATGAAAGATACCTCCTACAAGGGTAATAGCCATAGTTAGTTTTTATTTTAAATATTTCCCCCCTTCATTATATGAAACTGGCAAGAAAGAGGTGATGGTAGAGGTTTGGCAGCTAACAACAGAACTCTTTTATTTGAAGCAGTACATAGTCTGGGCTATGTGGCTCTTCCATATATTTTCTTAGCAACTGGTGCCTCATTTATCATATTCCTTACTGCTCTGTCTTTTAACTGCTTGTTTATTTGCCTATCTCACCATTCAGACTTATGATTCCATAAGGGGATGATCACTGAAAGAGAATGAGTTAAGTAAGAAGAGAAGGTGGCCTAGGAGGGGAATCTGGTACCTACCAACATTTCAGCCTTAAATTTTAAGGAAACCACAAAAGAAAAGGGGTCTGAGGAGGATAAAGATGAAGGAGGAAATGCATGTGTGCTGTCATGCAAACCAAATTAGGAGGATACTATATCTTGTTAGAAAGGAGGTAAAATCTGGCTTGTGTGTCTTTGTCACCTAGTATCTCTAAGAGTGCCTAAAGTATAATAGATGCTCAATTAATATTTGTTGATCTGAAACAGTCACCTTGATAATCTGACTTCTATTATCTTAGAGTGCACACAGCAACTGTTCTAATTCTTTTCCATATATTTCAAATCTCCAGTGTACACTCTCCTTCTCAATTGTCATCACATGAGTTGGCTTGAGGTCCTCTGTCAAGTGTTCCCTCAACTTTGGTTTTTTTTCCAAGCTTACAGTTTACAACATTTATCTCTAAAAGTGCCCACTCTACCCCAATACTTCTTTGTCTCTTTCTTCTTTACCTTGTGTCTTGGAAAACAAGATGCCCCTTCTCTTTTGGCAATGTCCACTATACTATCAGCTCTTCTCTTTAAGGGAACTCTCATCTGTGATTATAAGAAGCTCTAATTAGACAACTAGCCTAGATTATGAAAAATTATGATCCTCATTATCATTAGATAACATTTGATAAACAGTAACTTTCAAAACATTGCTTATAGGGTAATGGTGCTGCTGAGTGAAGAGAAAAATGAAAAAGGCTCATGGTAATGGAAAAATGGGAACTTCTGGTACATCTAATCTCTTTACTTCCTTTCAACTTGAAACTTCTGGAGAGGGGACTATACTCACAGTTCCAATTCATCATAACTCACTTGTACTTAACCCCATGTAATCTGACTTGCTCTGTTGCCAAAACTGGTCTCCAAAGGATTTGGCTTGCCCAGCCAATGGGTTTCTCCTCAGACTTTATCCCTTTCATCTGGCTTGCAGTTTTTGATCCTGATAGCCACTGCTTTCCTTTCTTTGATTCATGGATATCCCATTCCATAGCTTCTCATCACTTCTCTCCTCTTTCTTATGGAACCTCATTATTCTCTAATGTCCTTTCTATCTGTGGACTGCCTTTTGAACACCAGGCCTGCACTTTGAACTGTCTGCTGAATATATAAATCTGAACAGTAATTTTAAAGTACATATCTAAAAATAAATGTATACTCAATTGGGTCCTGGTTTCAAAAAATCATTTCTAAAAGACATTATTTGTAAAACTGGGTAAATTTGAGTATGGACTAAGTATGATATTAGGGGGTTATTGTTAATTTTTTAATGTGATAATTCTATTGTGGACTTGTAAGGAAACTACCATATTTTTAGGAGATGCCCAATGAACTATTGAGGGTAAAGCATCATGATAGCTGCAGCTTACTTTTAAATAGTTAAGAAGACATGCACACACATACACATTAACATGCATAGAGCCATAAAGCAAATATAATAAAATGATAACAATAGTTGAATCTAGAACTAATGTTCATTATGTTCTATACAGAGGTGTTCATTGTACCCTTATGGGATTTCTTGTATGTTTCAAAATTTATTTAATAATAAGTAATTGGGCAAAAAATGTTCATAATCTTCCCTTTAGTCTCAAACCACCACCTCCTCCTGATTTCCCTGTATCCGAGAATGGCACCAGAGTCTGCAGCGCAGTGGACACCTATACATTGTTTGCCCAGCACTCCTTTTCTAAGAACTACCCTTCTCTCAGCCCTCTATGTGGGTGCACAATGACATTCTGTGTTGAGTGGCCCAAAGCAACTAACCAAATCCTCACCAATGAATCTGTTCTCTTGGATTTTTGTACTTGGGACTTCAGCCACCTAATTGCTGAAGCTGTAAGATGTAAAATTTAGGAGTATTGGTTGCTAGACTTTTGCCATGTAAAGAAAGAGTTTGCAGTTAGATAAGACTGAAGCAAATGAGTAAAGGCCAGAGACAGGGAATAGAAGGAGTGTTCTGCTAATATCTGAAAGACGATTTCTTTGTGGATCATAATATTTTAATTGAGAAATTACAATCTCCATGGGTTCTAAAGTACCTGGTAAATTTAGAGCAAATTCTGCAAAATGGAGGATAATCTCAATTCTTATTTTTCATATTTAATTTTGTAAATATTTTTGTAAATATTTTAACTCAAAAGTTGTACAGGGACTGACTTCTTATGTCTACACAGAGATGATTTCTCCAAGAAATATTTTTATAAGGTACAACTTGTCAAATAATTTGTCTGAACTTCTGATTTTTGAATTCTTTGTCAGTTTTAAATGGTGTGACCTCATAGGCCTCAATTTCATTCTTTTATGTTACAGGAAAACCTCTTCTCATCAATAGGAATAATCCAATACACAATTATAGTATTTAAATTCAAATATTGCACAACATATATACTGTCATTGTTTAATTTTTTACAGCCCCTTTCTTGCTTTTGTAGAAATGTATTTTAGTGTCTTTTGCAAGCTTCATTTTTAATAAATAAAATTCACTAAAAGTTTCAAAATGTAAAGTTTTAATAAATTAATTTTAAAAGACTTAGATAAGATTTTTAAATTATTTTGAACAAAAGGCAATGAAAATTTAGGTAACTAATTTACAAGAAATTTCAATTTTATAGGACACTTAGGTTGATTTAAAATGTAGTTCTTCAGAGGCTCAAAAATGTCTAAAATGTGATAGATTATGATTCTCAAGTTGAGAAAGCATACATCAATATACTGGAGTAAGTTTTGGTATTCAAATTAACTTCTTGACAAAAGTGTTGTAGTTGATTTATATAATTGTGTACATAAAAATATTTGGAAATTTTTACAAATAAAGTTTCTATTTCAATAGGGAGACACCAAAGTTGTTTGAGTGTACATATGAATTATTTATGGACCACAAATAAATCAAAGTACATTTCTGCTCTATAGGTTTCTTCTTAAATTAGTAAAAACAATGCTTTTATAGTTAGCCTCGCCTATGTTTTGTATTTGTATTGCCACACACAAAAAAAATATTTTATCTTCAATTTTGAAGCTATTAATTGAACTTACAATCAAATTCACAACAAAGTCAGATGTTTCATCAGAATTAACTGCTTTACTTTCATTCCATGAATTGGGTGACAGAAATAAAATAATTATTTGAATATTCTATTTGAAGTATCTGATGACCCAGATGCTACTAGCACCTTTTAATTTTTCAGGAAGTTCTGCTAATGAAACCAAAACATTAACAGCTGTAGTTTTACTTTTCCACAACGTATTAGGAATGGAAAATAAGTTAAATCAATTTAGAGCAGTCATTTGATCTAAATGAATATCAGATTTCACAGAGTGATATATAAGACTACCTCCTGCAGCTGCACATTTTCTTTGGACAGACACTTCTTAAAATAACTACTAACTTTTGAAGAAGATATTGATGCGTTTTCAGCCTAATTGTGTCTTTTAATTGCCATGTTGACACAGTGACTTCCATGCTGGCAAGAATTTTGTGTTTCCCATTCATCATCAATTTTCTTGAGAAATGGAAATTTGATACTAAATTTTTCATTAAATGTGCAAATTGATATTTTTAGTTTATTTCAGCCCAAAATAGTTCTTGCAAAATGAAAAAAGGTATTGTACATTTACTCCATACAGTAAATAACAGATCTACTGTGCAAGAGTGCTCAGACTACTTTCCATATACTCCGTGGCAAGGCTGCTGTCTCTGTTCCCTATTTATATACACCTAACATACCTTTCTTGAGCAACTTGCTGGTCAAGGCCTGGGCCACAGTACAACTTACTGGTACATCAAGTGTCTGGCAAGGTCAATAGAGACATATGATTCCCCTCTTCTAAGTCAGTCAGAGGCGGGTAGCTATTGCTAGCATCTTATGTCACAGAGCATTTTCATTTCAGCAGTGATTGTGATCCAGTATGACCTTGAAGTGAAAGTGTTCATCATAGATCAGCAGCAATAGTCATCTTTTTATTTGGTTATTTTTAAAATTTAACAGTGTATTAAAGTGAACACTCTATATACTGCACTTGCTTCTTGCAGACTTCTAGAGGAAACCATGGCAAAAGCTGGATCCACAAACACAGGGTACTAAACACACCCCAGCTTATTTTAATGAAACCATGAATAATAATGCTTCATTTAAAAAATCACCAGGATAAATGCTAAAATAAATGAAATTCTGGGAAAATAGGCATATAACAGGAGTATCTGGGTAATCGTAAACATATGATTACCCTGTGTTTGGCTTAATCTAGGAAAACTCACACATCACAGATAATCTGCTACTTCTTTAAACTTGTATCCTACTATGCCATGCTTCTATTTCAATGTTCTTCCTCCACAAGACTCTAAGATTCTTGAGAGCATGGACTATATTTGTTTCATGAGGTCTCCATAGCCTCTAAAAACCAGTTCTTTTTTAGTAAACATGACTCATTAACTAGTCTTCTCTGCAAAAGGCAGTGTGACAAAGCAGGAAAAGCCTCGTATTAACTCTATTGCTTTCTAGCCGTGTTATCATTAAAATTTACTATTTCTTTATCTGTAAATAGGGATCAAGATGCTTTTTTAAATTAAGTCAGATGGATTGCTGTTGTAAACCTAGTATCATCCTCATCCCTCTCCAAAATTTCTCTGGCTTACAGGGTTTAAACCTAGAACATTTCATAGACTCCCTTTCCATCATGAGTCTGGGTTATAACCTTACAATGGGAGGGACATGTGTGAATTTTGAAAGCAAAAGAGAAACTAAATCATCTGCATCAGCTTTCCTTGTTTTCTGATGTCCTTCAAAGACTGCTAGACTGAAGTGCTATATCAGCCAAGATCATCACAGTAGTTTCTTGAGATCTTTGCACTTTTGGATTTCAGGAAAGTGACCTTCTTGACTTTCACCACTCTATCCCCTCTAAAGGTTACAAAATTCTAATTCACTGTGTTCAGCCTTTCCATTTAAAATACAAAGTAGCCCTGTTTTCCTGATAAGCTCTGATATCTGGAGTGATTGTAAGGATGAAATTATATTCTATTATGTAAAGCAATCACCATAGAACCCAACAGATATCAGCTAGATACTCAATCAACAGTAGCTGTCCTTATTGTTATTATCATCAGTAGGATGCTTTGATTTATTCTGCTGTTCATCCTAACTTAGGACAAAATACTGTGCTCTGTTTTGTACCTTTGAATCATTTCTCTGCTCAGAAGCCTTTGAAGTATGGCCATTCCTAGGAATACTATTTTTGCTGTCCATGGCTCCAACCTACTCCACCCCTGACTGTTGTAGGTCCATGGTTCTCTTTCTCAGACGAAGCATAGTAGGTCCATGTATAGAAGCTTCATAAGTATGATGTCTGAACTTTAATTATAGGAGGAAAACAGTGGGATAAAGAGAGAAAAGCCTGGGGTCTTCAGCTTAGTGAGTAACTGATGTAGAGAGACAGCCATCTAGGGAAGGGATGACTCTACCTTCTGCTGGTGCTAAAATTCAGCCAATTTTTAATACTGTTGAAAAATTGATACTGCCATATCATCAAAGCAGAGTGGTTGGCACTGCCCCTCCATATTCCTATATACACAATGTTTAAATTTTGAAAATCCCTGCCAATGACCCACCCATATGGAGGTTGATGGGATAAAGAGAGAGAAGCATAGTATTTGTTCTAAACTCTGCCATCCCTTCTTCTCCCTTCTTCAAACTATAACTTTCCTATCTTTTGAGAACATTAAGTGAACTGTGAAGATTAAGAGAGTTGGCCTCTTTTGGCCTTCTTCCTGTTTGTGAAATGATGCAAGATAAATTTCTCTTGTAAGAACCCAGGTAAGTGCCTGTATCTATCTACTAGTATACACAGTATAGTGGAAATAAGAAATCTGATTTCAACCTAGATATGATAACTCAGACAGTTCATTCCCCTTTTCTGGAACTTGGATTTCTCCATGTGTAGAATCAAGAATTATGCAGGTCTGTAACCCCTTATCCAAAACTCCTGAGTTCGGATATGAATAAGAATTCAAAATTTTTCTTTAGAAAGGTAATATGTCATATATTATGTGACACATTCAGCAAAGTTAGGGACAACATCCTGTAATAAAATACATTAATACTTCTTCAGTGAAATGTATGAACATTCACATTTTAAATAGATACTATAAATAACCTAATGTCAGATCAGGTCAGATTTTTGCCTTCAGGGGAAGGAACATTTAAGCAGAGATCTGAATGGAAAGAAGCAGCCTACCAGGTGTGGATCAGGGGAAAGAGCAGTCTAGGCAGAGGGTAAAGCTAGGGCAAAGGTCATGAGGTGGGAATGATCTTGGCACAAGTGGATCAAAAGGAAAGTCAATATGGTTGAAGGCAATTAGGCAAAGAAGAAAGTGTTATAAGAAATTGGGGAGGGAGTTAAGGCTCAAATCACAGAGAACTCTGCTGGCCTAGGTAAGGAGTTGGGATTTCATTGTAAGTGCAGTAGGAAGACTTTTGAATGCTTCAAACAAGGGGGTAACATAATCTGAATTACCTTTGAAGAAGTTCCCATGGGCTGGCATGTGAAGAATGGAGATAAGCAAGAGTGACAGAGGAGGAAAGGCCAGGGAGGTGGGAGGAAAACCAGGAGCTCTGGCTGAGGAAGGCACAAAAGAGTTTCAGAAAGAAAGATGTGGCCAATTGTGTTGACAGCTGATGAAGGATCAAGTAAAATGAGAATCAGAAACTGGCATTGGACTTGGCAGTGTGGAAGAAATCATTGCCTGGAAATAGTCTCAATGGAGAAGCCCAATTTGAGTGGATTGAAGAAAAAAGGTTCTGTTGTTAAGGGAAGAAGAGAAATGGGGCTGTGGTTGAAAAGAGATGTGGGAAGAGGGGATGGGTGGGTATCATAATCTGAATGTAGGGTTAAGGTTTGGAGTGGGACAGACTGAACAAATATTATAAAATGTGACCAACCATATGGACTCCAGCCTCAAACTCCAGGCTTTCTCTTGCAAATGTACTGAGAATAATAAGAATAAAAAAGCATTTGGGAAAATGTCAGTACCTGAATACAAATACTTCTATGCTCAACATTCCTTGGAGGTCACCTCCTCCCTTGGCTAGATTTTATGAGGTAATTTAACCATTACTTAAGAATTCCAGAGCTTATCTTAAACTTGGCTGGCTGGTTTTCTGCTTTGCTCATGGTTTTAAAAGCTCATTCTTATGAAGTTGGAATAATCTGGCATTTCTAAAAGTGAAAGGCAGCTAACTAGAAGCCTCCACAATTCTTCCTCTGAAAAACAGGAAGTATCCAAGGCACTTTGTTCTGCTTGGGTACAGTTTAAATGGTTCCATTTCTTTTTTAAAAATTGAATTTGTTGACCCTGTTTTTCCTCTGGCTATCACCACTCTGTGTATTTGTGATATATGTCTATGTCTATGTCTATGTCTATGTCTATGTCTATGTCTGTGTCTGTGTCTGTGTCTGTGTCTGTGTCTGTGTCTGTGTCTGTGTCTATATCATCTATATCTATATCTATATCTATATCTATATCTATATCTATATCTATATCTATATCATGTATATCTATATCTATATCTATATCTATATCTATATCTATATCTATCTATCTATCTATATCTAATTTTTTTTGCATAATCCCTTCACTTTTCATCCAGTCATCCCAACTGTTTTGTCTTACAGGGCATCCTGTAAACATTTTCCACGTGTGTGCCTCATATAAGAATCTGGAGAGCATGCCAGTAAATAAGACTGATGGTATCTCCTTTCAAGGATTTTTTTTAAGTTTACTTGGAGAGACTAATTATTATAATACTAGAGGCCCAGTGCACAGATTTGTGCACTGGTGGGGTCCCTCGGCCTGGCCTGAGTGGATTAGGCTGAACCCAGCTCTCCAACATCCCCCGAGGGGTCTCAGATTGTGAGAAGGCACAGGCCAGGCCAAGGGACCCCACCGGTGCACGATCAGGGCCAGGGAGGGCCCGTGGGAGGGCTCCAGGGCATGTCTGGCCAGTCTCGACCAGTACCTAGTGGGCCAATTGGGGCCAGCCACTGGGGAGGGACTGTGGGAGGTTGGCCAGCCAGGGAGGGACTGTGGGAGGGCTCCAAGGCACGTCTGGCTCATCTCACCCAGTCCTGATTGGCTGGACCCCAGCAGCAAGATAACCTACCGGTTGGAATGTCTTCCCCTGGTGGTCATTGTGCATCATAGCAACTGGTCAAATGATTGAACAAATGGTTGGATGCTTAGCATATTAGGCTTTTATTATATAGGATATCAAAAATTCTTCTGAGTACTTTACCCTCATGATCTCACTGGATCCTTATCTGTGAGGTAGACCCTTTTAGTATCCCACTTCACAGACAAAGAAACTGATGTTCAGAGAGGTAAAATGATTTGCCCAAAGATACACAATTGGGAAGTGGCAGGGCCAGTATTTGTGATTATAGAACAGCATTGCCCAAAAGAACTTTTTGCCTTGATGGAAATATTCTATATCTGCATTGTTGCATGTACTACTCATAAACCAATTGTGGCTATAAAATAGTAGAAATGTTGCTAGTGCAACTGAAGAACTACATTTGAAATTTTAATTGAGTCAATTTAAATGTAAATAGCTCCATGTGGCTAGTAGCTACCATAATGAATGGACAACACAGTTCCAAGAATCTGTGTGCTTATACCATGCTGGATCAGTGTAAGAATGGTATAACAAGGATGGCTATTCCTTTGTTACCTAGATTTGGGTGCACTAGTATTTTCTGGTCCATCCCTAGAGTGTCAAATGTAAGCTCCAGTTCCCAGCACACATAGCACATAAGGGAAGCAATGGACACTACCACCTAAGTACAGAAATGGGGAGGTGAGATGTGACTTAAGTAGGGACTATGGTGATTAGCTAGTTTTGTCTCCTACAGCAACTATGAAGTTGAGGATGATTAAAGTGATTAAAGTGGTGGATTGCCTAAGAGGGCTGTAACCCAGGCTGAGGTATTGGGGTAGGTCTTTCTTGCTGGTTATTGCTCAGTACTCAGCATGTTTCCCTGTCCCCTAGGTTCTAATTTCCTGGGCTTCAGCTAGAGGGCCAAGTACACTCAAGTGTTCTCCATTATTGACCTGAGAAACACCCTATATTCCTCCCTCAGAACCTTATATCTTCTTAAAAGAACTCTACAGGACTCATATTTTCAAATATGTTTTGTGTGGGGGCGGGGAGGGAAGGACATATTGTCTATCTCTGCTTATCTCTCCTTTGTTTACTTAAAGGTGGCTTGTCTTCACCTTTCATGTTCACTCTTTACTCCTTGAGCACAGGAAGGCTCCTGAGATTCCTACCATGAGATAGGTATGTTCTTCCAGAAGTAGGCCAGCCTGATTCCTATAATTGATGCCTAAAGTTCTATGCATACTGAATGAGATTCTCAGAATTCCTCTCCATCTTTACTTACTCCAAAGTAGAAATTGATTAGCAGCTACAGATTCCTCCTACACATCAAGAAATAAAAGGCAAATCCTGTGGTATCATTCCTGGTGGTATTGTAGTCATGTACCCAGGATGTCATATTGGTTTCTTTTTCCTCAGTCTGGAAGTGTGTCAACTAAATTTAATTTGTAGGTTTTTAAAAAAGTGCTTGGAGAATACATGGATGTGCTAAATAGTGTGGTCTTGGATTTCTCTACTCTAGCTAGCTGAAGCTAGTGAATGACTCTTAGTATTTCCTTTTATCTTAGTGGCTGAGTAACCCATCTAGACTATTAAATTTGATATTTGTATGTATAATGGAAGACTCAGTAGAACCATTAAATGCCAGAACATATGCCTGTGTACAACATCCTATCACTATCTTAACACCTGAACACAGACCCCTTTCCTATTCTGAAAAAGTTCACCCAGTGAATAACCCAATAGTTCAGAGTTCTAGACCCTCACTACCCAAGGGGTGATCTCTGAGTCAGCAGCAATGGCATCATCTGAGAGCTTGTTGGAAAGGTAGAGTCCCTGGTCCCACCTCAGACTGATTGAATCAGAATCTGCATTTCAACAAGATCCTCAGGTGATAAAGAGGCACATGTAAATTTGAGAAGCATGGCTTTGGAGCCAAGATTAGCAACCTTTTTCTGTAAAGGGCCAGATAGTGAACGTTTAAGGTTTTGCAGGCCATATAGTCTTCTGTCACAGTTACTCATCTCTGCCTTTATAGTACAAAAGCAGTCACAGATAACATGTAAATAAATGGGTGTGGCTGTATGCCAATAAAACTTCATTACAAAAAAATAGGCAGAGTTGGATCATATATTGTCTTTGGGCTGTAGTTTTCCAAGCTCTATCCTGGATAGTTTCTACTTAATTTTTTTCCTACCCTATTAGTTGTAAGTTCCTTGAGGACTAGGACTTGTTTTCTCCAGCATGGTCAGTCATTGACAAATGGCAAAGCTCTATACATTCTTGCTTGTAGTTCCCTTTGTCATGCATATAAGATTCCTTAGTCATTAAAATTCAAATGAAAGGGAAAATATGTGTGCTGGAGGCAAGATTGTTGCTCTAAAACAGGAGGCTTCACATATTTGGCCTCCGTCCAGTGCCATCTATCAATTTTGCAAGCATAGGAACATGCTTAGTTAGCTCACTGAGCGTGGATTCAGTTCTCAGAGCTGGATTCAAAATGGCCAAGTTCATAATATTAATTTATAAAACCAGAATGAGCAGTCAGTAATATATACTGAAAAATAATTCTCACAGGGGTAAGAATATGCACTAGCAGGGCTAATACATTCTTTTACTTTAGGTCAGCATGTCTTAACCTGGGTTCTTGGGATTCAGATAATCCCAGGGTACCTGAAAATTGTATGCAAAATATGTGCCTGTAGTATTTTTCTTGAGGTAAGGTATATAGTTATAGTTGATTCCTAAAGAGGTCACATATGATGCAAAGGTTAAGAATCATTGTAGGTACACTGACATGAAAATCCAAATTGTGATTTAAATTCTAATTTCTTATTTTAAAATGATAACTGTTAATAGTTTGATGAGGTAATATTTTTGAAAAGTTAACCTCTGCTTATTTTCCTGGCATTTTCAACATCCCCTCTCCTCTCCATTTTTTTCTGCTGCAGTTGTACCATTCTTCATCTTAGGGGAAAGATGACAAACTAGATTGGAGAAGTCAATTTTTGATTCTTGAGTTTCAGAAGACTAGCCCTGTGAATGGTGGTGTGTGGGAACTAAGAACCAGAGCAGTAACAGTCAACACTGAATTTGGCTGTGATAAGAGCAGTTTCTCTGCTCCAGCTAAGGACTCTTCAGACTGAGAGACAGGAAGTCAGTGAGTAATTGAAGATAGTTCAGATTTTGGTTGTGTCCTTGAGTAAGTGAATTTATGCCACCCTCTTTAGTTAAGCCCTAGAAGTGGAGGAGCACAATTATAGTTTTAAATATTTTTTGTGAATCCGAAAGCTGAGGAGACCTGTGTTTCCTTATTCCCTTTCCCACATGGAGACCAGGGAAGCAATAGGAGCCCCAAATAGATATATGTGATAGTGAAGTTAGTGGGAGGGCTTGAAAAAGTCACATAGACTAGTCTCAGTTCAAAGTAATATGTGAACAGCATATTTCTTGAGTACCTGAGAACTACACAGATATAGCATAGAGAAATGGTAAACTTGAAGATGTCTTTTGGTCAGGACAAGGAGATTGTGGCAGTGATCTGTGTACATAGATGACCAAAGACCAGGTGGAAATGAAGACAGCTCAGTGGGTATAAGTGAGGTGACATGAGGCCAAGTACAAGACTCTGAACTGATCATGCTAATGTCTTCTTACCAATTTAACAACTCAGGAGAAAAAGAGGCAACCGGGATTAAATTTCCTCCACCTGGGATTCAAAATAGCAATTAATTACAGCTATACAAAAGAAAGGAATCTTTAAATTAGATTTCTGAGTTTATGAATAAGAATTCATACCTGCCACCTGTCACAGAATGTATCTAGATTGGAATATCCTGTTTTCAGGACCATGCATTCTCTTCTAATAAGCCAGTGTGATTCACAAGCCTGGTTTGTATATGAAGTTCACCTGAGGAGATTATATAACCCTCATTCAAGGCCATTTTGCAGATCAATTAAATTAGAATCTCCTGGTTTATAGGTTGACGCTCAATCACTGAGCATCACTGGCTGGGCTGGAGTCTCTTTTATAAGGATACTGATTCCATTCATGAGGGATCCACCCTCATGGATGTAATCATATCCCAAAGGCCCCACCTCCAAATACCATCACATCGTGGATTAGATTTCAATATATAAATTTGGAAAGAGCCAAACATTTCATCTATAGTTGTAGTAATCTGCTTTCTGTTTGTCTTCTCTATTAGACTGTAAATTCCTAGACGGCTAGAGCTGTGTCTTTTTCATCTGTGTGTCCTCACAGTGTCGATCAACATTTTGGTAAATGAGTGAATAAATTATGTTCCTTCTCTGTAGAATGCCTTTCTTTTCACTAGGTCCTCCTCCTTTTTCTGTCTAGAGCAGTGGTCGGCAAACTGCGGCTCGCGAGCCAAATGCAGCTCTTTGGCCCCTTGAGTGTGGCTCTTCCACAGAATACCACATGCGGGTGCGCATGTACAGTGCGATTGAAACTTCGTGGCCCATGCACAGAAGTCGGTATTTTGTGGAAGAGCCACACTCAAGGGGCCAAAGAGCCGCATGTGGCTCGCGAGCCGCAGTTTGCCAGCCACTGGTCTAGAGAAAGCCTCCTTATCTAGACCCTGCCCAGTTACTAACTCTGCTGTACAACTTTTCCTGACATGATAAGCAGAACCAAATCAGTTGTCACCACTCCTTTTCTGCACTGTTATAGATCCCCAACCAGGGCGTGCAACCTTTGTGTCACATAGGGCCCCACACTTAGAGGATTCCATTACTTGGTTTAATAATGTGTTGTCACCATCTTAAAATTCATCATGATTTTTGAGCAAGGGACCCTGCATTTTCGTTTTGCCCAAGGCACTGTAATTATGTATGTAGCCCATCCTGGTCCCAGGGCAGTGCATGGCACCTAGCATGGGGTTCAGTAAATGATTTTGAATTTGAATGTTCAATTGTCCATAGTTATTACTGCCCAGAAAAGGAACCATAATCATGTTTCTGTGAGATTCCTTTACATTATTTCAACATATCTATTAAAGTCTTACTATACTCATAGATCTTTCTTGATTCACACTTGGCATTCCATTCACTGAAGAAACCACAAAGGAAATGTTCTCATCTTTGATGAATAAATCCTAACCCAATTTTGTATTTATTAAAATGATATGATATTAAACAGAAAGTACTTTATGCTTATCTTCAAGAGGAGCGGCTTTGATTGCTGAGGTAATCATGTGAAAAAAGAAGAGTAGGTGATCTAATAGCATAGGAAATGCATTTCACCACTCTCCATTCTTCACACACTAAGTAGAAGTACAGGTCTCAGCTTCCAGAAGCAGCAGAAGAGCCTTCACTTTGAAAATACCTCTAAAAGAGGGCTGTCAACAAAGTGCTTTTTAGTTGAAATAGGAAGACATGTTGTGAAAAAAATGAATGCCCTCTCAACCTGGTTTGCTACAGAGGCATGATTTCATAGTTCTATTTGATAATTGTATTCATTTGTAGTCATTTGTTTAGAACATTTCTAGGAGTGTATGGAACTCATCAAGGCCAGTTGCAAGAGCCAAGCATCCTCAATTTTCAGTTGTGGATGCAACTGAGAGAGTGTATAGCACACCATGTGATTAGAATCAGCTTGAGTTGTATATAGCACTGTGTTTTTGTTGACTTGTTTAAAGTAGTATTGGTTTAGTGGTTGTATTGCTTTATTTGTTTTCAAAGCCTTAATAAGGATATGATGGGCATGGCAGAAGGGAAAGCTGAGGTATTGCAATCAGCTATGGGCCTATATTTAATCAGTAACACTGATAACAGGATCATGTTGAGAGAATCATCATTGTAATAATAATATATATTAGTTTAGTGATTAACAGTTTCTAAAGTATTTTTGAGGCCTCTGCTTGTCTCTGTTATTGCTGATGGAGCATGTGTTTCTAGAGAAGGTATGTTTGTCATTTTTTCCCTCACATTCATGTACTGGTGATGTTTCTTTGAAAAATTGAAAGGAAAACTAGAAGAGGCAGAAATAATTTGAAAATCCAGAGCATACTGTAAGAAATATAATTGGATTAGGAGGGAAAAGTCTGACATAACAGGAAATGGGAATTATAAACCAAGGAAGTGATTTGGGCTTTATAACTGAGAGCAGAGAATTACCACAAGTGTGATCTGCAAAGCTGCCCAGTAGCACTGAGAGTTGGATTTCATGGGTTCTAGTTCTCTTGAGCTATCTGGAGGAATGGGTTAACCCAATTAACTGCTCTTTAGGTGAATTTCAAGGGAAAATTGATAGAGTGGGCAATGAAGGTCTTGCTAATTGCTGGCTGCAAACAAATGTATTGTGAGGATGAAAGTAGTCACCTGACAAAACAATTTATCTCATTACAAAACGAATGGCAGTTCTTTGAAAATAGGAGCCCCTCAAATGTTTGTTTATAGGTCACTAATTATTTAATTGGGGTATAAATTAAAAGCCCCTTTTGAGGAAATCTAGATCAGAAATTAAGACAAAGCAAATCTAGAATCATATTGGTAAATAGACTTGTCAGGTTTTACATTTTTCATTTTATTGGAGATAAAGCTAAAATACAAGAGTGTGGTTTAATACAAGACCCCTGGCAATCCTTGAGATCAAGAAAGTGAAAAGATCAGAGCCTTTCAATAAGATAGTTGAACTGCAATTAATATTAAGTACAACATATTATTTTATCCCTCTTAGATTCCAAGTTCTGAAAGGGCAGGGAATGTGTCTTGTTCATCCCACAGCACAGGGTCTAGCAAAAAATAGGGATGCAGGAACTTTTTCCTGGCTGAATATAAAAGTTTGAGGAATCCTAGAGTGATGTGGTAGGGGGAATATTTATGTAATTAGTCAGAAGGAGAGTAGTTAAGTCTTGGCCAGAGCTTGACAATTTGAGACACTTTAAAAAAATTTTCTTCTGTTCCCAATGTGATACCTTTTGCCCTGAGAAATATCATTGCCTGTGTTGTGAATCATGTGTTTTGTTCTTTGGGAAGGGACACTGCTGAGGCATTGTATTTTCTTTTGCTACACAAATCATAGCATATGATTTGACAGACATAATTAGGCATAGGGACTTCTGGACAGGTCCCTCTTTTCACTTCAGTGCCTTGCGAAAGGGGGAAATTTACTTCCTGCCTTCTCTGCCCACCACTTTCCACTGTTAAAAACTAAACTATTAAGCCTATATTTGTGAGGAAGGCCTGCTGCTTCTTTTTTCACACCATATGGTGCTGATGCAAGATCAGAACCTAATATTCAATGCACTAATATTCAAGAGATCCAACTCAATAATTTCTTGAATGCTTGCTAATAGCACAGCTGGAAATATGTGGCGTGAAGCTATCTACACTAATAAAAGACAAGCATGCAAATTGATTGTACCTTCACTATGCCTTAAGCCATGCCCACCAGCCAATCAGAGTGACTATATGCAAATTAACCCAACCAAGATGGTGGCCAGCAGCCATGGAGCTGGAACAAGCAGGAGGCTTGGTTGCTGCAGTGATGGAGGAAGACAAGCTTCCCGCCTGCCGCGGCTGGCTCTGAGCTCCACTCAAAGCAACAAAGTTTCAATTATAGAAGATAAATAAACCCCAGATACCTGCTTTCAGCCAGCACTGGCCATGGAGCTGGAGTGAGCAGGAGGCTTGGGTTGCCCCTGGCCATGGAGGAAACCAAGCTTCCTGCCCGTCCTGGCTGGCTCTGAGCTCCACTCAAGGCTACAAAGTTTCAATTATAGAAGGTAAATAAATCCCAGAATAAAAAAGAAAAAAGAAAAAAAGGAGAGGCGGGGAGCTTGGCCAGCCTGAAAACGGCCCTCAGCCCCTCACCCAGACTGGTCAGGCACCCCAGTGGGGATCCCCACCCTAAAGGGTCTGTGGCCAGCCTGAACACAGCCATCAGCCAAACCTCCATGGGGTGAGGGTCCCCACTGGGGGAGGGGCTTGATCAGCCTGCAAACACCCATCAGCTCCTCACCCAGGCTGGCCAGACACCCCAGCGGAACCCCCACCCTGATTCAGGACACCCTTCAGGGCAAACCAGCTGGCCCCGACCCGTGCACTAGGCCTCTATCCTATATAATAAAAGGGTAATATGTAAATTGACCCTAACAGCAGAAAGACTGGGAATGACTGGCCACTATGACACACACTGACCACCAGGGGGCAGATGCTCAATGCAGGAGCTGTCCCCTCGTGGTCAGTGAGCTCCCACAGGGGGAGCTCTGCTCAGCCACAAGCCAGGCTGATGGCTGCCAGCACAGCGGTGGTGGCAGGAGCCTCTCCTGCCTCCTCAGTAGCACTAAGGATGTTTGAATGCAGCTTAGGTCTGCTCCCTACTGGTAAGTGGACATCCCCCGAGGGCTGCCAGGCTGCCAGAGGGATGTCTGACTGACAGGTTGGGCTTGATCCCCCAGGGAGCGGGCCTAAGCCAGCAGGTGAACATCCTCCACGGGGTCCCAGACTGCAAGAGGGCATAGGCCTGGCTGAGGGACCCCCCTGAGTGCACAAATTTTTGTGCACCAGGCCTCTAGTTAGTTAATACACTTGAGAAGGTATTTTCCTCTGTAGCATCAATTGAGTAGATATTGACTTGTAGTTCTACTTCCAAAAAGTATCTCAGATCCATGCAATATCTCAATCTTCTTTTAATATTCAAGTCTAAGCCATCATAATCTCATAAATGGTTATTGAACTCCCTTTTTCATATTTTCTTCCCTTCAGTTCATCATGCATACAATAGCCAAGGAAGGGATCCTTTAACAATTTCAGTCAGATTATGTTACTTCTATTTTCAAAACTCTCCAAAGGTGTCTGATTTCACACAGTGTTCTTAAAAGCCAAAGTCCCTCAGTAGCCTTACCTAGTTACCCTTCAACCATTTTATCTACTACTCCTCTCCCCTGTGCCCATTCCGCTCCATCTAAACTGGCTGCCTCTCCAAAAGCAGAAAAATATGAACATAAAAGTTGAAGTAGAAGAAAAAGAAGAGCAGAAGAAGAAGAGGAAGAAGAAGGTGTACTAGTGGTGGAAGAACAGGAGACATCTGTGAAGAAGAAGAAGAAGAAGAAGAAGAAGGAGAAGGAGAAGGAGAAGGAGAAGGAGAAGGAGAAGGAGAAGGAGAAGGAGAAGGAGGAGAAGGAGAAGGAGGAGGAGGAGGAGGAGGAGGAGGAGGAGGAGGAGGAGAAGAAGAAGAAGAAGAAGAAGAAGAAGAAGAAGAAGAAGAAGAAGAAGAGAAGAAGAAAAAGGGTAAGAAGAAACACGTTAAGGAAGAACCGCTTTCTGAGGAAGAACCATGCACCAGAACAGCGGTTCCTAATTCAGAGAAAAAGAAGAAAAAGAATAAGAAAGGTAACGAGGACTAATGGAAAGGAATCACAGTTGGATCACCTGGATACATCGTGCTTAAGATTTAGTCAAGAGTATGCCAGAGATGCTCCCTAAGATAATCGAGGAGGAACAGAGGTTTAGTGAAACAAAGTGGTTACTCATCTATAGCTTTTCAAACCTTCTTGTGTCTTGACATCAACTCTGTTAACTTTATTATGTCATTATTTTTAGTCTCTGTAATACAAATAAAAATATTTTCTTGGTGAAAAACAAAACAAAACTGGCTGCCTCTCAGTTCCTTCAATACGAGAAATTCTTTCTTGCCTCAGGGGTTTTGTGGATTTCATACTTTGGAAAAGCCCATTTCTTGATGGCTCTTACCTATCTTTTAGGCACTGCTTACTTGTCCAATACTCTACCTACTCAATTTATCTTTCAAAGCATCCTGTTGGCTTCCTTCATAACATTTACTACAGTTTCTCATTCTGTATTATGATTCATGTGATATCTAACTCCTCCACTAGAATATATGCTCTATGGTGGCAAAAATAATAAATATTCTTGTTCAATATTATATCCTTTTAATTATTATTTAAAGTATTGCATATGTCTCCTTTTCCCCCAATTGACCCCCTCCTGGACCACTTCCACCCCCAGGACAAGCCCCCACCGCCCCAGTGTCTGTGTCCATTGGTTATGCTAATATGCATGCATACAAGTCCTTTGGTTGATCTCTAACCCCTCCCTCCCTTGCCTCTCTCTGAGGTTGGACTGTCTGTTCAGTGTTACCTTGTCTCTCGATCTATTTTTGTTCATCAGTTTATGCTGTTCATTATATCCCACATATGAGTGAGATTATGTGATATTTATCTTTCTCCAACTGGCTTATTTCGCTTAGCATAATGCTCTCCAGTTCCATCCATGCTGTTGCAAATGGTTAAGAGTTCCTTCTTTTTTATAGCAGCATAGTATTCCATTGTGTAGATGTACCACAGTTTTTAAATCCACTCATCTGCTGATGGGCATTTAGGCTGTTTCCAAATCTTAGCTATTGTAAATTATGCTGCTATGAACATAGGGGTGCATATATCCTTTCTGATTGGTGTTTCTGGTTTCTTGGGATATAATCGTAGAAGTGGGATCACTGGGTCAAATGGGAGTTCCATTTTTAACTTTTTGAGGAACTCCATACTGTTTTCCACAGTGGCTGCACCAATATGCATTCCCACCAGAAGTGCATGAGGGTTCCTTTTTCTCTGCATCCTCTTCAGCATTTGTCATTTGTTGATTTATTGATGATAGCCATTCTGACAGGTGTGAGATGGTACCTCATTGTTGTTTTGATTTGCATCTCTTGGATGATTAGTGACTTTGAGCATGTTTTCATATGTCTCTCAGACTTCTTTTTTATTTTTTATTTTATTTTTTAAATTCTTTATTAGTTAAGGTATTACAAATGTGTCCTTATCCCCCCCCATTAACCCCCATCCTCCCCCCCGCCCACACTCTCAGTCTTCTGTATATCCTCTTTCAAAAAGTGTCTATTTAGGTCCTTTGCCCATTTTTTGATTGGGTTGTTTATCTTCCTTTTGTTAAGTTGTATGGGTTCCCTGTACATTTGGGAGATTAAATCCTTATCTGAGATACCATTGGCAAATATGTGCTCTCATGCAGTGGGCTTTCTTGTTGTTTTGTTTATGGTTTCTTTTGCTGTGCAGAAGCTTTTTATTTTGATGTAGTCCCATTTGTTTATTTTCTCTTTAGTTTCCATTGCTCTAGGAGCTATATTGGTAAAGATATTGCTACGACATGTCTGATATTTTGTTGCCTATGGAGTCTTCTAAGATTTTTATGGTTTCCTGTCTTACATTTAATTCCTTTAACCATTTTGAGTTTACTTTGGTGTATGGTGTAAGTTGGTGATCTAATTTCATTTCTTTTGCATATATTTGACCAATTTTCCCAGCACCATTTATTAAAGAGACTGTCTTGACTCCATTGTATGCTTCCTTTGTCAAATATTGAGCATAATGGCTTGGGTCTATTTCTGTTTTCTCTGTTCTGTTCCTTTTGTCTATATGTCTGTTCTTGTGCCAGTAACAGGCAGTTTTGAGAACTGTGGCTTTGTAATATAGCTTGATATCTTGGCCACTGTGAATAATTTTGAAATTAACAGAGGGGTGCCTATATCTTTGTGAATAAATGTTTTCACATTTTTTGGGTTAATACCCAGAAAGTGGGTTTGCTGGGTCATGTGGTAACTTAATTCTTAACTTTTTATGGAACCTCCATACTGTTTGTCATAATGGCTGCACTAGTTTACAATATCCCCAGCAGTAAATGTGGGTTCCATTTTTCTCCACAACCTCTCCAACACTTGTTATTGTTGTCTTGTTGATAATAGCCATTCTTACTGGCGTGAGGTGGTATCTCATTGTAGTTTTGATTTACATTTCCTTAGTAGCTAGAGAAATTGAGCATCTTTACATATATCTCGCCATTTTCATGTCTTTTTAGAAGAATTGTCTGTTCATGCCCTCTGCCCATTTTGTAATTAGATCGTGGGGAAGTTCTTTTTTTGGTGTTGAGTTGTATGAGTCCTTTATCTGCAGGGAGGAGCAAAAGTAGGTTCACAGTAGTTTTTTGGAAAATAATATAATAAATAATAATGTGAGAATAAATTTTCACACTCACACCTATAAACTTACTTTTGCCACACTCTGTATTTTTCATATTAACCCCTTGTCAGAGCTGTTGTTTACAAGTATCATTTTCCATTTAGTTGATTGCCTATTTGTCTTGTTGATGGTTGCTTTTTCTGTGCAGAAGCTTTTTACTTTAATACAGTATAGTCTTATTTATTTATTTATTTATTTATTTATTTATTTATTTATTTATCTTTTAATTCCTTTTCCTTCATGGTCAAATTCATAAAATCCTATCTAAGACCAAGGTAGATACATTTAGTACCTGCATTTCCTTTTATGGAATTTTTTGTTTCAGATCAAATAATTACAACATAGGAGCCATAAACATAGGATGGAGTAAAGAAAGCCTCTTCCAATAAATGGTGCTGGGAAAATTCTACAGACACATGCAGAAGAATGAAACAAGACTGTTGTTTGCCCCCATATACAAAAATTAACTTAAAAAAGATCCTTATTGTATTTTTTTAAATCCTAGTAAAATATCTGCTGCATAGTATGAGCTCAGTAAATATAACCAATGACCATTTATGCAATGTGAGGTACAAATAATGTACCCCTAAAGCCTGCATGCCACTTATAGTCAACATGTACATTCCATGAAACAGTTATTTTCTTTTCCCATGGACTGTTATTAAATAAGTACTACATTTCAATCAGTGGTGTCTTTAAATAAAGGAGATAAGGCATTAAAAGTCACTGTAACATAATGGAATGACTCACAGGTCAGCAGGACTTGAATGTATCCTGATAGTAAAACATCAAATGAAAGAATGTGTATTTATAAAGGCTGTTTTGCTTGTTAGCAATAGAAACTTTGCAAATGATGTCCTACTACTGATAATACTACTCATTATAAATTAGTACACTGGCCTCAGATTTTATAAGTTAGTGTTAGTGGATTTACTTAATGTGACTTTACCCTTGAGAGATGAATCCATTCCATTTAAGGTGAGCTAATCCTATATAATAAAAAGCCAGCTACCATAAGCGTAATGAAGGGAATGACCAGAGACCAAAACCACCACAGCTCCTCGCTGGGCTGGCCCCATCCCCAAGCAAGTGGTTAGGGGCATCAGGCAGGCAGAGTGGTTAGGTGTGATCAGGTAGGCAGACCAGCAGTTAGGGGTGATCAGTTAGTCAGGAAAGTGGTTAGGTGTGATCAGGTGGGCAGGCCAGCAGTTAGGGGCAATCAAGCAGGCAGGCAGAGTGGTTAGGGGCAACCAGGTAGTTGGTTGCCTTTTTGTTTTGTTGATGGTTTCTTTGCTGTGCAGAAGCTTTTTACTTTAATACAGTATAGTCCTATTTATTTATTTATTTATTTATTTATTTATTTATTTAATAAATAATTTATTTAAATAAGTGGTTGGGGTGATCAGGTAGGCAGACAGCCCCTGTCAGGCTGACCCTACCCTCCAGCAAAGAAAGAGGGAGGCCCAGGCCAGCCAAGCCATCACACTCCATGCCTGTCACCTGCAGAGGGAGGCCACCTGTGGCAGGGGAGGGGGGGGCAGCCATGCACAGATGGCAAGCAGTTGGAGCGGTTGCGGTGGGGCCAGCTGCCTGCAGCCAGGGGAAGGAAAGCCCCAATAGGCCCTGATCTCAGGCTAGGCCTAGGGACCCTACCCGAAAGGTCCTGGATTGTGAGAGGGTGCAGGCTGGCTGAGGGACCACCCCACCTGCGAGTGCATTTTTATGCACTGGGCCTCTAGTCTAATAAATAGGTAATATGCAAATTGACCATCACTCCAACACATAAGATGGCCGCCTCCATGTGGTCACAAGATGGCCACCCCCATGTGGACACAAGATGGCTGCCACAAGATGGCTGGCAATGGAGGGCAGTTAGGGGTGACTGGGCCAGCAGGGGAGGGCAGTTGGGGGCAACCAGGCTTACAGGGAAGGGTAGTTAGGGGTGACCAGGCCGGCAGGGGAGCAGTTAGGTGTCAATCAGGCTGGCAGGGGAGTGGTTAGGGGGTGATCAGGCTGGCAGGCAGAAGCGGTTAGGGGAAATCAGGCAGCCAGGCAGGCAAGTGGTTGGAAGCCAGCAGTCCTGGATTGTGAGAGGGATATCCGACTGCCCATTTAGGCCCAATCCTGGTGGGATTGGGCTTAAACAGGCAGTCGGACATCCTTTGAGGGGCCCCAGATTGGAGAGGGTGCAGGCTGAGCTGAAGGACACACACCCCCGTGCACAAATTTCGTACACCGGGCCTCTGGTCCTATATAATAAAAGGCTAATATGCAAATCCACCAAACGGTGGTTGCTATGATGTGCACTGACCACCGGGGGCAGACGCTCAATGCAGTGCGCTCCCACAGGGGAAGTGCTACTTAGTCAGAAGCCCTGAGCCAGGCTCACGGTTGGCGAGCACATCGGCAGTGGTGGGAGCCTCTCCCACCTCCCCGGCAGCGCTAAGGATATTGTACATCCCCTGAGGGTTCCCAAACTGTAAGAGGGTGCAGGTCAGGCTGAGGGACGCCCCCCCCCCCCATCCCCAAGTGCACAAATTTCATGCACCAGACCTCTAGTAAAAGATAGAATCAGATTTCAGAGTCTACAAAATTGAAGTCTAGACATTTACCTACCTTGTTAATTCATTAAGATCATGCTATTCTGATAAGACTCTTCATATAGGATTCATCCTGGTACTGTGGGATTTCAATGCATGGAATATTGTCAATACTTGAATTTTAACTGTTCAAATTTATAGAAAATATGCAGTAGGGTCAGAGAAATGCTAAATAAACTTTGAAGAGTTGTGAGAGGAAAGCTCCCTCAAAATTGAGCATAATTACTGAAAATTTTTCCACATTGCACTAAAATGTATGTATTATATTCATTACTATAAATCAGGCTATTCTAAGATAAAGAAAATATACTATCTCTCAATTTTTCACTATCCCATTTGAACTGCATATTGTGGCATTAAGGTTGTTCAATTTTATTGAATTGATATCTCTTTTATATGTGGTTTTCTTTTCTTTTAATTGTTGTCTCTATTACAGATGTTCTCCATTCTATCCCCCTTTTGCCTCCTTCCACCCAGCCCACCCCCCCAGGCCTTCGTTAAGCTAATGTCTGTGTTCATGTGTTATGTATATATGCATATACATTCTTTGGTTGATCTGTGTCTGCCCTCTCATACACACATACCCATTCCTTTCTTCTGAGATCTGTTAGTTCTATTAGTATTTTCCATTTATCCATGCCTTTGGTCCTATTTTGTTCAGCAGTTTATTTTGTTTTTAAGATTCTACATATAAGTGAGATCATGTGATATATGTCTTTTTCTGACTGGCTTTTTTCACTTAGCATAATTCCATGCTGTTTCAAAGGGTAAGAGTACCTTCTTTTTTACAGCTGTATAGTATTCCATTGTGTATATATACCATAGATTTTTTATCCACTCATCTACTCATAGGCACTTGGGCTGTTTCCAGATTTTGGCTATTTTAAATAATGCTACTATGAATATTGGGGTGCATGTGTTCTTTCTGATTGGTGTTTTGGGATTCTTAGGATATATATCCAGAAGTGAGATTGCTAGGTCAAAAAGCAGTTCCATTTTTATTTTATTTATTTTTAAATATATTTTTTATTGATTTTTTTACAGAGAGGAAGGGAGAGGGATAGAGAGTTAGAAACATCGACCAGCTGCCTCCTGCACACCTCCCACTGGGGATGTGCCCACAACCAAGGTACATGCCCTTGACCGGAATTGAACACTTTGGTACCTATATATATATATATATATATATGGAACTCATACAACTTAACAAAGGAAGGCAAACATTTCAATTAAAATGTGGGCAAAGGACCAAAATAGACACTTCTCCAAAGTGGACATACAGATGGCCAAAAGATATGAAAAAATGCTCAAAGTCACTAATCATCTGAGAGATGCAAATTAAAACCATAATATATCACCTCACACCTTTTAGAATGGCTATCATTAATAAATCAACAAACAAGTGCTGGAAAGGATGTGATGAAAAGGGAAGTTCACTGCTGGTGGGAGTGTAGACTGGTGCAGCCACAGTATGGAGTTTCCCCCAAAAATTAAAAATGGAACTGCCTCGCCAAGACCGGTTTGACTCGGATATATATATATATATATATATATATATATATATATATATATATATATTGATTTTTTTTACAGAGAGGAAGGGAGAGGAATAGAGTTAGAAACATCGATGAGAGAGAAACATTGATCAGCTGCCTCCTGCACAGTCCCTACTGGGTATGTGCCCACAACCAAGGTACATGCCTTTGACCAGAATCGAATCCGGGACCCTTGAGTCCACAGGCCGATGCTCTATCCACTGAGAAAACTGGTCAGGGCTCCTTATATATTTTTGATATTAACCCTTTATCTAATGAATCATTGGAAGAGATGTTCTCTCATATGATGGGTTTCCTTTTCATTTTGTTGATGGTTTCTTTTGCTGTGAAGAAGCTTTCTAGTCTGTTGTACTCCCGTTTGTTTATTTTTCCCTGTATTTCCCTTTCCCTGAGAGACATGTCAGCAAAAATATTGCTCTGAGAGATGTCTGCGATTTTATTGCCTATGTTTTCTTCTAGGATTTTTCTGGTTTCATGACTTACAATATGGTTTTCTTTGTTACTTTTCTTGCTCATTAGATTTGCTTGACAACTCATGAGATCTCTCCTTTTCTCCTCCCATTTTCTCTTGTTTTAGGTTTTCTTTCTCTTCCCTGCTGCTTTTATTCTTAGCTGAGCTTACAGGTAAGCAGTCTAAACAGCTACTTGTGAAGTAGTGTTAGAAATATATCAGCAGATCTTTCTGCTTACAAAGAAAACTGCCTAACCCTCAAAAAAAGAACAGTGTTATGGGGCCTTTTGGGTGCTGTGAACACTTTGGTACCTGAAATATTTCATCTTTATTCTGAAAAAAAGTTTTTTCCCCTTCTGAGAAAAAATATAGGTCTCTGCTGTTTGTCAGGAAAAATGTTCAAAGCAAAGTATGCTCATTTTTTTGGGAACTGGAGAAAAGATGGCTAGCTGTCTGTTTCAGTTGTCTGTTTCTACATGGCAAACCACCTCACAACTTAGCAACTTAACACAACAACTATTTTATTGTTACTCATGATTCCATGGATTTATTAGGCTCAGCATGGTGATTCTTCTGTTGGATTTGCTTGGGCTCTCTCACATGGCTGCAGTCAGATGATGGTTGGGGCTAAAACATGAGATGTCTTCATTTAAATAACCTGGCACCTTGGTGGAAATGTTTAAATGCTGGGCTTGGCTGAAATAATGTATTATCTGTGTCATTCCCTCTCCATGGCCTTTTCATGTATTCTCATCTTCAGGATTGCTGCACTTCTTACATGGTGGTTCAGCACATCCAAGAGCACAAAAGCAGAAGCTGCAATGCCTTCTTAAGGTTTTGTTCCAGTACAGGTAAAGGGTTACTTGGGCTGTATTCTGTTGATTAAAACAAGACAAAGGGCAACTCTGATTCAGTGTGGGAGGGGGCTACCCAAAGGCATGAATAGCATTAGGCATGGCTCATTTGGGGCCATCTCTGGAGATTAACTAACATGTTGGACAACATAATTCATGGCCCATCAGTACTGCTGGACAGTGGCTGACCAGCTAGAAATAATATTTTCCAGAATCCATTGCTTCTAGTTGAAACCAGTTACTAATTCTTGCAATGGAATGAGAGTGAAAATGTTGTGTATCACTTTAGGATCAAAGTTTTTATGAAATGGATGTGCCTTTTTTACTCTCCTTTTTCATTGGCTAAATGCAATTAGTAAGACTCTAGAGGATGAGAGAGCCACAGATTAAAGGAGCCTAGGCACTTCCATGATTGCATGGAGGAAAGCTACCAATAGAACAGATGCACTCACCTTGCACTATTATTGGAACAAGAAATAAACATATGTTGTGTTAACCTCCAGAAATTCTGGAGTATATTTGCTACCACAGCCTAACTTAGTTTTACACTAGTAATATAGATATATGGTATTTGATAGAGGCTACTTGGTAGTGATTGCCATGCTAGGTATAAGGATGCCAAATATCAAAGTTTTAACGTATAATTTGTTGTGGCACCAAAATGCAGATCATAAGGTTTCAAATATTTAACTCATAGAGGGAATGCAACAGATGTCTCCATTGATTAAAGAAATTTCCTGTTAATTCATGGTCATAACCAAATAATTCTTCCCTTTTATTTGTAGTCAATATTTATACTAAGTTATTGTTAATGCACTATTAATTTGAAAATCACTGACGTGTTGCACAAAGGATATCAGACATTGCAGTGTACTAAAAGAGCTCTGTGTTAGTGTAAAATTGTTATTACAAACACCAAATTTATGGGAAGTTAATCATTATCAAATTTTGAGTATAGCATTTTTATCACTTAACATTATATTGCATGGATGAAACGTTGGGGAGAAAATATAATGGACAAATAAAGATGGTAATAGAAAAGTACAGTGGCATTCAAAATATCTAGTGTCAGAACAGCCACAATCACAGACTCAAATTCATCATTTACCTGCCATGTTCCTGCTATCAAAATCTCACAGGGTTGGGAGGAGCCAAAAAGTCATTAACTACGCATTTGTTTTGGTGTTAAAACCATTATATAGTCAAACCTTGGTTAGTAAATATCTTTCATCTTGGACAATTTGGTCTTGATCAAGTTGTTCACAGAAAATAATGTCTCCATTGTTGAACAAAACTTTGGTTCTCTACCCGACAATTCTTTTTTTCTGATACATGTATAATTGGTCACGTGTCTCTCAGGTGACAAAGGAGATAATGCATAAGTATGGGTCAGTTTACCACTAAACCTCACGTTGTTAACGTTTTGTGAAACCGTGCTGTATTTTTTTTTTGCCTTTGTTGCTGCTTATTATTGGCAAATACATACAGTAAGTCACCATGGATCCTAAAAAGGTTAGTGAAAAGGAAAGTTGTGAGAACACTGATAGAGCTTGAAAAAGAAATAATTGTGAATATGATAGAGGTGTTCATGTGTCTGATATGGCTACTGAGTATGGCACGGTGAAATTGAAGATTAGCAAAATTTTAAAACATAAAAGAGGCCATCAAGATGCTGATGTTGCTGAAGGTGTGAAAGAGCTCATGAAATAATGATCATAGACAGTTGAAGAGATAGAAAAATTGTTGTTGATTTGGATAAATGAAACTCAGTTAATCAAGGCTAGCATTTCAGAAGCAATGATATGTGAAAAAGCAAAGGTGTTGCATAATGATCTCCTGAAAAACACTCCTGGAAATTATTAATTTAAGAACCTAATAGAGGGTGATATGATAAATTTAAGAAAATAAGTGGCCACTGTGACTCAGTGGTTGGAGTGTTGGCCCATGCACCAAAGGGTCGTGGTCAATTCCTGGTCAAGGGCAAGTACCCATGTTGCAGGATTGATCCACAGCCTCAGTTGGGGCACATGTGGAAGGCAACCAATTGATGTGTCTGTCACATTGATGTTCTCTCTCTCTCTCTCTCTCTCTCTCTCTCTCTCTCTCTCTCTCTCTCCCTCCCTCCCTCCCTCCCTCTCCCTCCTTCCTTCCCTTCTGTCCACTGTCTCTGAAAAATCCATGGAAAAAATATCCTTGGTGAGGATTAAGAAGAAAAAAGAAAAGAATGGCATTCATAATATAGTGAAGCATGGGGAGGCTGTCAGTTCTAACAAAGTAGCTGTTGAATATTTCATGACAGAATTTCAAGAACACAGAGGCCCAGGGATTTGTTCACCAACGAGTGCTCAGTTGTCTCTGGGCAAGTCGATGGACTTCTAGGTGGATGGTGATGATGTAGAGGAGTTAGTGGATGATCACACCACTGAGCTGACTACTGAGGAACTCCAAGACCTTTAGAGGGACCAGCAACAGACAGCAGCTGAGGAGCCATCTTCAGGGGAGGAAGAGGGAAGGGAGGCTATTGCTACTTTGCTAATCAAGGAAATGTTTGGGAAATGGGGAGAAATGCAAAAATTTTTTGGGAAATATCACTTTGCCAAAGAAGTGGAAAACTGAGATAAACTTGTTCAATGATAATACAGTTTCACTTCAGGCAAAAACACACATCATTGGATAGGTTTTTAGTGAGACAGATGCCCAGTGAGCCTGAAAAACAAGTTCTAGTGGAGCAAAGAGAGGAAAGAGAAAGAACCCCAGAAGAACTGCTACCTGATGTTTTTTGTGGGACTCCCCTTCCCAAACAATAATACCCCTCCCCTCCATATTCTGCCATCAATAGCTCTCAACATTAAAAGCAAGTTCTAGTGTGTACATAAATTTTCATATTTCTAAAAATCATCACCCGAGGATATTTTTCCATTGATTTTTAGAGAGAGAGTGCTAGATAGAGGAAAGACAGGGAAACATTGATGTGAGAGAAACACATCGCCTCCTGCAGTAGCCCTGACCAGGGCTTGGGCAGGGGAAGAGCCTGCAATGGAGGTACATGCCCTTGACCAGAATCAAACCCTGGGACCTTTGGTCTGCAGGCTAACACTCTATCCACTGAGCCAAACTGGCTAGGGCTTTTAATTTTTCCCCCATTTTTTTTTACTGTACATTTTATTTCCTTTCTGTTAAATGTTCATTTATATTATTTCTAATGGGGAAAAATACTTCAATTTTTGAAAAAAATGCTTCTTGAACAGCCTTCTGGCACAAATTAAGTTCAAGAACCAAGGTTCCACTGTAAACTGGACTGAGATACATGCAACTCCAGATCCTACTGAGTGGAGAATAATCAGGCTCAGATATCACATGTGGTACTAAGTTTTCTTCAGGTGTGTGATGCTGCCTTGATTTTGAGAAACTAAGAAGCACTCAGGATACATTAAGCAATTGGTGTTTGTTCTAAGAATATAGACTAGGAGTAACCTTCCTGGACCAACAGATAGCTGTCTAAGTAAGCTTCTCCAAGGATTGGGTTTTCTTGTCACACACTCGTCACTGAAACTCTTCAAAGATCTACAGTTCACAACTCTTATTAATTGGGCTCTGCTGCTTTCTCAGTCTTAGCTTCTCTTTTTTCCTATTACCGGAAGAGACTGGCAAAACAGCCACCACCAACCTCTATAGCTCTAACCATATATTTAACTTTCTTCTGGTACTATGGATGACTCAGATAAGCTCTTAACTAAAGCCAAATCCTCCATTTGTGCAATTTCACCCCTTTTCATGTCTATTCAAAGAAAACACTCTAGCTATGTACCCTTTCTTATTTTCATCATTAGCTTTTTCACTCTCAACTGGATTCTTCTTGTGAGCATAAAAACATGTTGTGATTTCTCCATTCTTATAAACAAAACAAAAACCTTGCCCCCACATTCATTTCCACTCACTGTGAGATTTTTCTGCAAAACTTATTAGGATTAAGTTGCCTGCGCTCACTGTCTTTATTCTTTACATTCCCTCCTAAATCAGTTTTATTTTTTAAAAATCTATAGGGTATCCCCCAAAATGTATACACACGCGTTGAATAATTATAAAGGCAGTGTTTATTAAAATACATTTCACTTTCAAAATTGAGCTATCAGCTGTTAAAATGTGTGTACATTTTTGGGAAACCTTGTATACTTATTCCTTCTTTCTTTATCTAGTTCCATGGCTTAGAATATCATCTGCATGCTGATAATTCCCAAATCTTTATCTCTAGCCCAGAACTACTTCCCTACTTGCCAGACTCATATCCAATGACTTTCTTGACATCTTCACAAGCTAATATGAATCTTAAGCTTAATACCTCTGATATAGACTAAACCTGTCACCAAAAATTCATATGTTGAAACTTAAGCCCCGATGTGATGTTATTAGGAGGTGAGGACTTTGAGAGGTGATTACGTCATGAGGATTGGGATTAGTGCCCTTATAAAAGAGATCCTGGAGACCTCTATCCCCTCTTTCATCATATCAGGACAGAGTAATATGGCCATCTGTAAAGCAGGAAACAGGACCTCCCCAGACACCAAACTTCTAGTTCCTTCCAAACTAGCACCTGACTCAAGTAAATATCCAATTTTCACTATTCATTTCTGCATTGTTTGAAATTTTAAGGGTACATATGAGTTTTATAATAAAAAAGAAAACACTTTAAGAAAATACTACTGCCTCTAAGGTGGTGCTTCTATTCCTCTCCAGCGGTTCTCAACCTGTGGGTCGCAACCCCTGAAAATACATCCTGCATATCAGATATTTACATTACAATTCATAACAGTAGCAAAATTACAGTTATGAAGTAGCAACAAAAATAATTTTATGGTTGGGGGTCACCACAACATGAGGAACTGTATTAAAGGGTCACAGCATTAGGAAGGTTGAGAACCACTGCGCTAGACCAAAAGGAGATATAATTATCTCTCTATATATAAAAGCCTAAGCAACTATTATATATATATATATATATATATATATATATATATATATATATATAATTAGAGGCCTGGTGCATGAAATTCATGCACTGGGGTAGGGGAGTCCCTCAGCCTGACCTGTGCCCTCTTGCAGTCTGGGAGCCCTTGCCTAAGCCATCAGCCAGACATCCTTAGTGCTGCTGCAGAGGTGGGAGAGGCTCCTGCCACCTTCACTGAGCTTGTCAGCCATGCCCGGCTTCTGGCTGAGCGGTGCTCACCCTGTGGGAGTGCACTGACCACCAGGGGGCAGCTCCTGCATTTGAGAGTCTGCCCCCCTGGTGGTCAGTGTGCATCATAGCAACTGGTCGTTCTGCCGTTCAGTTGATTTTCATATTAGCCTTTTATTATATAGGATATATCCTATCTAATAATAGACAAACATGATAATTGACCATACCTTCGCTACGCCTCCCATGGGCTAATCAGCGTGATATGCAAATTAACTGCCAACAAAGATGATGGCTAATTTGCATACTGCAGGCAGGGCAGGACAGCGCCATCTCGCCTGCCCTGCCACCATCTGGGCCTGCTATCTGTGACCCGAGGTGGCAGGCATCTGTGTGCGACCTGACCCGGGGCGGCCGGGTGGGGCAGCAGCGATCGACCGGTCTTCCCAGCCGCCATCTGGGTGTCCTGTGTGCGACCTGACCCTGGGCGGCTGGGCGGGGCAGCAGCAATCGGCTGGCCCACCCTGGCATCCCGTGTGCGACCCGCCCGGGGCATCCTGTATGCGACACGACCCAGGGCAGCACCCCAACCCCCGGATCGGCCCTGCTGTGTGCGCGACCTGAGGAGGTGGGGCAGGCACCAAGGGATTGGGCCTGCCATCTGCCACCCGGGGAGTGGGCCTAAGCCAGCAGGTGGTTATCTCCCCAGGGATCCCAGACTGTGAGAGGGCACAAGTGGGGCTGAGGGACACCCTCCCACCTACCTCCCCCACCAGTGCATAAATTTTTGTGCACCGGGCCTCTAATATATATATATATATATATATATATATATATATATATATATATATATAGCCAGGGGCTGTCACATCTGAAACAATGGAATGGACGACCAAACAGGCTGAGTGGGGCGACCAGGCCAGCAGGGGGGTTAGTGAGGGATGACCAAACAACTGAACAAGCAGGCTGCATGGGACAACCAGGCCAGCAGGGGGGTTAGTGAGGGATGACCAAACAACTGAACAGCAGGCTGCATGGGACAACCAGGCCAGCAGGGGGGTAGTGAGGGATGACCAAATGACCGAACAGCAGGCTGCATGGGGAGACCAGGCCTGCAGGGGGGGCAGCTGGGGGCAACCAGGACAGCAGAGGGTGCAGCTGGTGGCAACTGGGCTGGCAGGTGGGGCAGTGAGGGGTGACCAGGCTGGCAGAGGGGGGCTGTTGGGGGCAACCAGGCCAGTGGGGGGGGAGTAAGGGGTGACCAGGCCAGCAGGAGGGGCAGTTAGGGGTTATCAGTTTGGCAGGCAGAGGCAGCTAGGGGTGATCAGGCTGGCAGGGGGGCCAGTTAGGGGCAATCAGAAAGGCAGGCAGGTGAGCAGTTAGGAGCCAGTGGTCCTAGATTGTGAAAGGAATGTCTGACTGCAGGTCTAAACCCCCGAGGGGTCCCAGATTGGAGAGGGTGCAGGCTGAGCTGAGGGGACCGGGCCTCTAGTCTCTCTATATAAAAGCCTAAGTGACCATTACAGTGGGATGACTGAATGACCAGGGTGACCGGTTGCTATGATGCGCACTGACCACCCGATCGCCTGTTCGGGGCCTGCCATTTAACCTCTTGGTCCCTCCCCTTGGCTGGCAGGCACCAATCACCCAATGGGGAACAGGGAACTAGAGGTGAGTGGTGGCAGATGTGGGTAGTTCCAGGCCAAGGTGGGTGCAGGCGGGGGTAGGGCTGGCAGCTGGCAGCTGGAGGAAGGAAGACCCCAGTTGGCCAACTTCGTGGTCACTGAAGGCTTTTGCAAAACCTCTTTATGGGGAGGCTTTTCTTTTCCCCCAGAGGCACGCAATTCAAAGGCACTAGCCTTGGAGCTGCCCACCACAGAGCTGTCTAATCTCTCCCCACACCCAGTCGGATTGAGTCTGACGTGAGGTGGGGCGGAACACCCTGAGCGCTGCCCGCAGAGGGGAAACTGGCAGGGGTGGGGCATGGACGCATGGGCCTCAGAGCTGGACCACCCACCCCGCAGCATGCTCTCTGCCTGGAGGCATCCAGTTGCAGACCTCTGACTCCATTAATTGGATCAGTGTTGGGGCGGAAAGTGACTCAGGAGGGTGAGGAAATGAAACTTGGGGCAATTACCAGGGGTGCAGTCCCTGTGACCTCCCCACCCAGGATAATGCTGTGCTCCCTATCATCTCACACACCAAGAGATAAATGTGGATTCACAAAGAGGCAGGCCTCTGAAGAGCTTCAGCTGGAGGGATGAGAGGAGTTACTCACTTCTGAAACCCCACCCTTGGCTTTAAGGCTGCATTCTCCTTCCCTAATCCATGCTGCTTGAAGTACACGATGGTTTGTGTTTAGAGATTTGATAAACATGGGGAAAGCAAAGTCTTCTGCTTTAGAATAAAAGAATCTGGAGTCTTGAGGGGGGGGGTCTCTCTCCCTCTCTCTCCCTCTCTCTCACACACACACACACACACACACACACTAACTCCTTCCTCCCCTCTTCCCTGGCCTGGCAAATCTTCACACAGAAAGTTAAACATAGCTCCTCAGAACCCACCCTCTCTGGAATGGCCTCTGTTTTTTTTTTTGTTTGTTTGTTTTTTATGTCTTACAAGATTTAACCTCTAAACCAGCAGTCAGACATCCCCCGAGGGGTCCCGGATTGGGAGAGGGTGCAGGCTAGGCTGAGAGACACCCCTCATGCATGAATTTTGTGCACTGGACCTCTAGTAGGAAATAGAATGTAGTATGTATGACAGGATGATGTCAATGATATATAAATTGATTTTTCCTTATACTTCCCTTCCTTTCCCTTTCCCTCATGCAAGTAGCTAGAACTGTACTGTCCAATATTATTATCAGAAGCCACATATGGCTATAGGGCACTTGCAATGTAGCTAGTCCAAATTGAGGTGTGCCACAAATATGAAATATAGACTGGATTTTAAAGCTTTAGTATAAAAGAGTAAAGCAGTTCATTAAGTTTTATATTGTTTATATTTTGAAATATTTTGAATATAATAAGGTAAAATAGATTAAAATCAATTTCACCTGTTTCTTTTTCCCTTTTTTAAAAATGTGGCTACTAGGAAAACATAATATTCACATGTGACTCACATTATGCTTCTGTTGGACAGGGCTGAGCAAGACCATTCTGTGTTGATGGCCTCTCCCATCTAGTCTTCTCCAACCTCTCTGACCTCATCTGCTAGTCTCCTTTTTGTTGTTCCTATCTTAAAAGCTTTTACTTTGTTTTTCCTTGGACCTGGAGTACACTTCTACCAGATATTCAGATGGGCAACACTCCTTCCCTGCCTTCATGTTCTTATTGAAATGTCACACTGATAGTGAAATATTCTAGCTAATTTAAAATTACAAAATGACTGTCTCCCTTCCTATTCCCTCTCCTGCTTGATTTTTCTCCATAGTACCCATCTGCAACTGAAACACTATCATTTTACATAGTTTCTTACATCTTTTCTGTCCCCGCCCCCCCCATATGAGTAAGGATTTTTTTTCTGCTTTGGTCACTGCTGGAATGGTGCTTGGAATATAGTGAAACCTTAGTAAATATTTGTTGAATGAATCAGTTGTCTCCGGGAAGGGATTTGACATGGTGGACAATGGAAACAAAAGAGGCTTACTGGTCTAGTATCCAAAAGTCTTGGAGGAATAGGAGATTCCTGGAACAAACAAAATGTTTTTTGGGGGGTGTTTGTTGGGAGGGTATTTGTAAAACTAGAAGGCCCTCCTACTATAGCAGAGGGGAAATAGAGGTCCCTACATAACTTAGATCCATCGATAGGAGTGGAAGGAGGTGGAAGCATGAATTGACTGAGATTAAATGTCTGTCTACAGGGAAGAAGGAAGTTTCAAAGTAGAAATCAAATTGAGCTGCAGAAAAGTAAAATTTTATTTCCCTTAAACCAGTTTGTGGCTGAGATTTGCAATTTACAGAAATAGTAAATGTTCTTTTTATTTATTTTAATATTTTAAAAATTAATTTCTAGAGAGAGAGGAAGGGAGAGGGAGAGAAAAACACTGATATGAGAATTAAGCATAGACCAGCTGCCTCCCACACAGGCCCTCTACTGGGATTTGAGCCCACAACCTGGGCATGTGCTGACTGGGAATTGAACTGGCAACCTTTCTGTGCATAAGAAACACCCAACTGAGCCACGCTGGCCAGGGCAAAAATGTTGAACATTTAATATTAGAGTTTCCTGTGCCCTCAGGAGCAGAGAATACGAAATCATGTGATCCAAATAGCTTTCATCATTGCTTCCACCTCCACCTCCATCCCAATGTCTTGCATGTGTTCTATCAACAAAATTCCTATTCAAGAAGATAGTCAAGTAAAGAGTACCATTAAGACAACCAGATCATATATCATTGACTCTGTATAGTACATCTATGTCTATATCCATGTACTTGTATAGCTAGAAACTAACTTCATGTAATCATTGTAACTTCAAAGTCAGAATCTTAGAATGTGAGAAATAGACCAATCAAGAAGTGATACATTCTGAGAAATTGTTAAGATGATAAGTGGGTCATTTACCAGATTATGTCTACTCCAATCCCATTTCTATTCACCCTACCTCACCCCATCTCAGATCATTCTGTTATGTATTCACTCCTCATCCTCCATTCATACTCTAGGATGGAGGTGGGCCAGAAGGCAAAGTGAAGTGAAGAGGGAGGATATATGCTTCACACATTTAGTGATTTAAGTTGCAAGTTTAATGATTTTTTTCTAGCCATCAAAATTGCTGTATTAAAACAGAAGACAAAAAAATGTCTTACTCAAAACAGCTGCATCTAAATACCACATGCCTTCACCACAGTTTACTCAAATTGCCAGCACATATTCTGGAGTCTGATGAGGCACGTTTCTTTAGTTTGGTCTATATAACTTCTTAACAAATAGCACTGTATTTTTCCTGAATTTGAGGATGAAAAATATGAATATTTTAATCAGCATTATGTAGGCTTGCGATTTTTTGTTTGTTTTTCTAATTTTAGAATTAGTACAGAGATTGTTCTAGCACTTGATAACTTTTGGATAGCACTATTGGCCTATTCACATATGTATCCAGAAAGATATGCTAAAGATCCTGGGAAAGAACATTTTACTTAGTATTCAAAAAGGAGAATTTATTTTCTTGTCATTGCAACCAGAAACACAGAGGGATGGCTTTGATGGCCTTCTAGTTGGTCTAAGATTACAGTGATTTTCAATATTCAGTTCATATTATACATGTTCTAAAGTCAAATATAGACTTTTGAAAAGTTCATTCATGGAGAAGGATATTTTTTATCAAAAATGCATTTCACTTGTAAGAAATTAGGGTGCATAATGAACACTTAGCGCTGCTTTGCTCTAATTCTTGGCTTTTTGTTTGTTTTTCTTATTACTCTGGGATATATAATTTTCTGTTTTACAATTAAGTTAGTTACATAGGAAATGAAACCACTTTTATAACTAAGAGATATATTGCAGAAATTTTGGGACATATTTGCCATCTGAAAATGGGATAATCTTATTACAGTGAAAGAAGGCATCCACTACAATGATGCATTAAACATTTCAAAAATGTATTTTAGTTAATTTATTCTTTGTCTTGGATCTAATCAGAAGTGTCTAAAGCAGAGAAGTGTTTTCTTCATGTAAAATATATAAATTGTTGAGTTCTATGTTTAACTTGTCCAGATACCTTTATATATTGCATCGTTGCTTAGTGTAAAATGGTTCAGGTGATCTTAAGTAGCAATCTAAATGTTCTTTCCTGTTGAGGATGTCAGGACATGCTTCCTCTTGGTATGAACTCTCTGAATGTTTGTGCCACTATCTGCTTTGATGTTAAAAACCCATCATTGGTGACTTTTAAATGTGATATCCCATTAAAGTGTGATACCCATCTGATATCTCTGTTCCCCCAACAGCAATATTTAAAGAAGAAAATGCATAACATTTAGAGCCAGGCAACCAATCTTATGTATCCTATACAAATTTATTCATTTTTAAAAGTCAGAGGCTCATGGGAATATCCTACTTGCTATACAAAACTGTGGCTAGGACCACTTGTTTAAGCTTGAAGGCCAGAAGGTACAATACTAATAAACATGGGTGTGCACAGTAAAGTGCATTGAGACTTTGCATGCAAGGTATGTACATCATTTGTCAGGATGACCCTCTCCTTCCCCCCTCCCACTTTGCCTGGAAAATTTATACTTATTCTTCACACCTCAATTCACGTCACTTCTGAGAAGCCTCCCATGATCTTTTGTAGCACCTTAACCATATCACTTATCACACTCCATAATAATTGTCTGTTTAACTTTATGTCTTCTCATCAGACTGTAAGCTCTATGAGGAGCTTTATATCTTTGTCTTTTTTATCTTTGTATTTCCAGGACCTAGCTTGATATAGACACTTAATAACTATTTATATAATAAATGAATAAATACATTGAAAAGGCCTGCTATTGTGTTTCACTTCTAGTAATTAGCTCAATGAATATAGGAAAATAACCTCTTTCAGAATATTTCTTTATCTTTAAAATGGGATTGATTAGTCATACATTCTACATTTTATAGACACTGAAGTCTGAAATAGCTTTCACTGGGCTAAAAGCAAGGTGTTGGCAAGGTGACACTCCCTCTGTAAGATCTAGGAATTAGTCTATTTTCTTGCATTTTTTAGGTTCTAGGAGTCTAGGCCCCTTTCTAACATCACTTTAACCTCTTGTTTCCATAATCACATCTGTCATTTTCTCTTCTGTTGTTAAATCTCCCTCTTCCCCTCTCTCATAAAGACACTTGTAATGATATTCAGGCCACACTTGCATAAATTCAGGACAATCTCTGCTTCTGAAGGTTTTTAATCATATCTGCAAAGCCTCTTATAAAGTAAAATTTATAGCTTATAAGGTTTATGATAGTTTACAGGGTGTAGATAGTTTAGGGGGCTATTATACAAACTAGCACAAACTTATATATCCACATATAAGAAGGTGGCATCATGATTATAAGGAAGAAATGCCAAGTCAGCTAGTCACTATCACGATCTCAAGGGGGCACACTTTGTACAATTAACATAATAGAAGATTAATTCCTATTTGATCAGGCTGTGAGCATATATAAAAAGATTACTCACACTCATTATTCCATAGATATGATTCATACACCTTTAAATTCAATATGACAGCCTAGAGCTTTTTTTCAGCTACTCTATGAGTTTCTTCCTGCTGGGTTTCCAGTTATTGCTGTTTGGTTCTGGATTTCTCTTAGTGGTTAAGGGGTAAGGTGAACGGGAGTGTAACCAGACTTCTGCCTTCAGATTTAGGAAATCTAAGGAAATGTAGTTAGTGAGGAACCATGTGGGACATGAAATCTAGGTCTTCTACAATGAGTTCAGAGTCCTCCCCCTCAACCACATTGCTTATTAAGGGTAGGAAAGTCTAGCTTTGTAGGGTTGGAATCATACTGCATAGTACTTTTATAGCCCATAGTGCTCACACAATCTTTGAGAGTGAATCTGTGAGGGTGACAGAATTGCCATCCTCTTTTTATAAACTATAACTTAATGTGACAAAGAGCTTTGCATACCTAGTAAGACACAGACCTTGGACATAACTAAAGATTTCTGATTCTTTACCCACTGTGCTTTCCACTACTCAGAACTGTCTGAATTTTGGTCCTATTTCTACCTAAGTATTTGAATTTACTCTTCAGCATTCTTCTAACTTGTGAAAGCAGATTTAACATAACTTTGAGCCTGTTCTGTTCATGTTATCTCTTCAAATATTGGGGTAATTGGAGCAAGAGATGTGATTGTGTATGTATCTGTATAAGGGAACTTGAATTATTTAGATAACTCTCCATTTTCTATATTGCATGTAGTGAGAAAGATAAATTCTCTCTCTCTTCTATAAGACTTGTTGATGTGATTTGTATATGTCACTATTAATAATTGGGAAAGATACAGATGGAAAAAAATGAATGTACTTATGGGGGATATTAGTCCAATGTGGTTATTTTTAATAGTATTAATCTAAGTGCATCCTTCTAGAATGTGTGATAAATATCTGTTGGTGACTTTGGGGGGAAATGAGAAGTTATTAAAGTAGGAATATTGACTTTAAGACATAAATCTGTTCTGAGGAGAAATCACAAACTGGAAACTTGTAATGCAAAGGATAAAGAACACTTCCTTGTAGCAGTAGCACCTTTGTTTTTATTATGTGTATAGAATCTTTTATGCCCATCTAGTCTAATGTGTCATTTAAGGCCTATATTTCCTTGTTGACTTTCTGTGTGGATGATCTATCCATTTGTGTATATGGGATGTTAAAACCTCCTGCTATTATTATGTTGCTTTCTTCCTTTAGACCTGTTATATATTTTGTTGTTCCTAAATTGGACATACATATACATATACATGAAAATACTCTGTCTTCTTGATTGATTGTCCCCTTTATCATTATAAAATATCCATCTTTTTCTCTTGTTACTTTTATTGTCTTGATGTCTGCTTTGTCTAATATAAGTATGGCTACACCCACTTTTCTCTGGATGCCATTTGCTTGGAGTATCATCTGCCACCCCTTCACTTTGAACCTATGTTTGTCTTTGGAGCTGAGTTGAGTCTCCTGAAGGCAACATATAGTTTAATCCATCCAGCTACTATGTGAAATAAGTCAGATGGAAAAGGACACAAAACCAAATGATTTCACTCATGTAGACTATAAAACAAAAGAAATAAATGAACAAACAAAACAAAAACAAACTCATCGATACAGACAACACAACGGTGGATGTGGGCAAACTGGGTAAAGGAGATCAAATGTATGGTAACAGATGAGAACCAGACTTTTGATGGTGAGCACTCAATGTATTATACAGATATTAGATTATACTATTGTATACCTGAAATTTATATAATGTAATTAACCAATGTTACCTCAATAAAAATTAAATAAAATGTATAAAATTATGAAATTATAGAGCTGGAGGTACTTTTGTAATCACTTAGTCCTAACTTCTCAGTTAATAGAAGAAACCAAGGTTAGGATGTCTAAGTAGAAGTTTCTGGAAAAAATGGCATGAGAAAATAATCACAAGGCTCAGGAGGTAGACCTCATCTACCTCCCCAACACACAGTACACTAAGACTTCTGTATGACACCCCTTACTACTCTATTACCAATTCATAATAATTTTCACACATGTAGAGATAGTAATGTAAGGATATAAAGTATAAACCAATTTTTACTGATTCTCTCTTTTTTGTAACAGCACAATGTCTTACACTATATGAAAAAAGTCATAACCAACCTGGAATTCAACCACAGTGACAGAAGTCAGATACAAAAATAAAATAATTGCATTGATTGTAATTCCAAATACAGGAAAATTGTCAGTTTGTGACTTGAAAATAATTTTAAGAGAATATATTTCCAAGAGGCCATTAATCAGATATTTCAATTTCTAATTCATCAAGACAACTATTTCTTACGAATTAGAGATAGGATCTGACAGTTTTGCTAATTCTTTATAATAGGAACTATCAATAGGGACAAGACTTGCAGTCAATAAGCAGTCTTCATAATGGAGTCTTTAGTCTCTGAATCTGTCAACAATAATAAAGAGTGCAATTAGAAAGTAACTGGGGAAATAATAATAATTTTGCCTTTATGAAGAATGAGATCCTTTTATAAGCTCTGTATAATTAGTTTTTGTGTGCTAGCAAATCCTTTTGACTCCTGCAAAATTGTGGGCTATATCACAATTATTGATGCCTCTCATATAGAGAGTAATTAGGAAAGATATCTTTAAAAAAAAACTGGTTAGGTAAATATGGAGAAAATTGAAACCTGAGAAGATTCATTTCCATTGTCCAAAAAAGTGATAATGGAATCAAACATGTAATATACTATTTTTCATCATGTTGTCATTTTGTGATCTAACACACGATTAGTCAATGGGAGATTTCATCCATCATAATGGGCTTAATGATCTTTCAAACCAGAATCATTGCAGGAAGTTAAAGTAAGGCCAATAAGTCCCTGAAAGATTCAAACATAATTATTGGGAACATTAATGATGTGTATATCATTTCATTCATTTAGCCGGTTATCCTGCTTCAGTTTTATGTGAACAACTTCATTAATGCTGCACAATATTTTAGAGAGAAGGGAAAGCAATATTTTACTTAATTTATAAAGGGCAGAGAGAATATGTGAATTTCATAACAAATTTGGGAGGTAGGCAGATTAGAGATCCCTACATTTTTTTTATCTAGATGAAAAATATGAAATTCCAAGAGGAGTTAAAGACTCAATCTCAGATTCAGGTTTTCCCATTACACATGTTTCAATTTTCTTCAGTTGTTGAGTTTCACCTCATACCAAATGTATACTTTAGGCTTCGAATTGAGTTACAAATTATATTAAATACCAAATTCTGTACTCTTACATACAGATTCACAATTAAATTTATCTTATGATGTGTGAAATATAGCTACAGTATATCTTTCTGAATTTAAATAACCTTATACATGCATTATACATTAGATACCTGGGGATATTCTGATTTATAACATTCATGGTTGAAGAATGGCATATACTTTACATAGGTAACATTCTTCATGGCTTTCAGACAGTTATTTATCGGATTTATGATTCAATTAGAAAAGACTTAGAAAAACTTCTCCTTCATTTCCATCTAAAAGAAAATGATTTTAGTGGATTGATACCTAGAATTTTAATGGCAGTAGATTTATCTGACACATATCACTCTCCTGGGATGTGGCATTAAAAACAATTTGAAGAGTTGAGCATATCTATAGTGAGTTACTAAATGTTGATTGTTGAAGATATGAATTATCAGAGCCAAGGTCATTATTTGAATAATTTATCCCCACAGAAAATATGGGCAACAAAAATAAGCTGTATTACAACATTTGAAAATCTTTTATTTGGCTAAATAATGAAGGTAATTTATTAGAAGTATAAACTGGGGGTTGAGAAAAGGAAGAGGAAAGAAATACAAATACACCCTCCTTAGCCTTAAAAGTGCTTGGATTTTGTGGAAGTTTCTCAAAACTTCCCAGATGTTTTCCTAAAAATGCCACTTTGATCCATAAGATAGATCTGCTCAGTCTGGCCTAGGACTGAAGAACAAACTAGTTATAACCAGTTTTCCTGGTGTGTGTGTGTGTGTGTGTGTGTGTGTGTGTGTGTGTGTGTTCGCGCAAGCGTGCGGCGGGGTGGCGGGGGGTGGGGGAGAATGCATCCATCTTAATTTTGTAAGGAAATAGCTTGAGGAGAGAAGAAAGTTTTCCTTCCGATCTCATAGAAAATTTACAGCTGTGATGTGTGATTTCTGGGAACATGGGGACAGCTTGAGTACATTGGAACCAGTTCAGAGATCCTAGGTGTTTTGGAATTGAATTATTGGTCTTCTTGAGGCAGATTATTTAGAAATTTTCTTTGGGTTTTAAATATTTATATTCAATTTATTAAAGTTATAAATCCCCAAACCTAGTTTTTTCTTCTTTTTTTTGTGTGTTCTGCATACAAATCTTATTATTCTCTTTAGAAATCTAATAGACTTTAACAATCCTTCTAAGGCAGTGGTTCTCAACCTTCCTAATGCCGCGACCCTTTAATACAGTTCCTCATGTTGTGGTGACCCCCAACCATAAAATTATTTTCGTTGCTACTTCATAACTGTAATTTTGCTACTGTTATGAATCGTAATGTAAATATCTGATATGCAGGATGTATTTTCATTGTTACAAGTTGAACATAATTAAAGCATAGTGATTAATCACAAAAACAACATGTAATTATATATGTGTTTTCCGATGGTCTTAGGCGACCCCCAAAGGTGTCGCGACCCACAGGTTTAGAACCGCTGTTCTAAGGGCTTTAAAATACTATATAGTACCATTTACCAATTTAAACACCTTCAAATATTTTAAACTGCATTTATAAATTTAATATATAGTGTTCATTTCCTTAAGTGTCTGATAAGTAAAGTTCATTTTAAGTGTCTGATAAGTAAAGTCTCTAGACCAGGGGTGGGCAAACTTTTTGACTCGAGGGCCACAATGGGTTCTTAAACTGGACTGGAGGGCCGGAACAAAAGCATGGATGGAGTGTTTGTGTGAACTAATATAAATTCAAAGTAAACATCATTACATAAAAGGGTACAGTCTTTTTTTTTTTTAGTTTTATTCATTTCAAACGGGCTAGATCCAGCCCGCGGGCCGTAGTTTGCCCACGGCTGCTCTAGACTATTAAATAATTGTTACAATAAATTGAATATATATATATATATATCCAAAAGTTCTCTTAGATGCTCTAATAGTATTAAAGAATGCAGTAAAAGTCTACTTAATATCAAAAGTATACTTAGTTATTTAGTTCCACATTTTGAATTGGAGTTACAAGGCTGTCACTCTAAAGGGCCAATTCTCTTAAAATAGCAAGTATATAGATATCAAATATGTACAGAAACATAATATATTTGATCGACTCAAATATTTATTTTCTTTATTCTAAATATTTCCACATAAAAAATATTTGTATTGCCCTGGCCGGTTTGGCTAAATGGATAGAGCGTCAGCCTGCGGACACAAGGGTCCCAGGTTCGATTCTGGTCAAGGGCATGTACCTTGGTTGCGGGCACATCCCCAGTAGGGAGTGTGCAGGTGGCAGCTGATCAATGTTTCTCTCTCATTGATGTTTTAACTCTCTATCCCTCTCCCTTCCTCTCTGTAAAAAGCAATCAATAAAATATATTAAAAAAATATTTGTACTCACTAAATAATATAGTTACCATTCCAAATTCCTGTGGTTACTTACAACCAGAAATGTTGGTCAGGTATGAGACCTGGAGCTGCAGGTCTATGGAACCACTCATGCTGTCATTCTGAGCCCCCTCACATTTTTTTTAAGAGAAAGAGAAAGAAATATCAATTGGTTGTTCCATGTGCTTATGCATTCATTGATTGCATATATATATATGTGTGTGTGTGTGTGTATCCCACGTTCAAAGGCTGCTAAATCGCATTGTTTACCCATATCTTCAGGAAAAATAATCACTTCTACTGTCGTGGTAAACAACCTGCTTCCCTATTTATAATGGTCTGGCCCTCTAGCAACTTCAGCGCAAAATTATAGCTAATTTGCCTACTAATATCAGGTGGTCATAATAATCTGGCCACTCAGCATGCATATATATATATATATATATATATATATATATATATATATATATTTCAGAGAGGAAGAGGGGGGGAGAGAAACATCAATGATGAGAAAGAATCATTGCTTGGCTGCCTCCTGCCTCCTGCACTCCCCCTATTGGGGATCGAGTCCATAACCCGGGCATGTGCCCTGACTGGGAATTGAATCTGGGACCCTTCAGTCTGCAGGCCAATACTCTATCCACAGAACCAAACCAGCTAGGGCAATTGATTGTGTTTTTATGTCCCCTGACTGCAGATCAAACCCGAAACCTTAGCATATTGGGACAATGCTCTAACCAACTGAACTACCTGGCCAGGGCCTCTGATCCCCTTTTCTATAGTCATTTTATCTTAGGTGACACTACTTAAAAGGGAATAAGTCTCCTAACTCACATTACCTAATTTTTTGTTTCTTAAAGAAGTCCACCACTATGCACCCAAGTTGAGCACTTACAGATATATGCTTCCTTTATTTTATTTTAAAAGTAAATGACAAAGGTTTATTCAACGGTTTTAGGGTTGCAAATCACAAACACAGGTGAGCAATACCCAGTGTTATAAAGGAGAAAGAAAAGTTTGAGAGGTATTACAGTGAAAAGAACACGTTTGAAAAAGTCAGTTCTGCATTCTTAGCCAACAGTTTGGCTCAGGATGGTAATTTTACGGATGCCAGGTGGTCTGGATAATGGATGCTAGGTGGCTTGGATAATGAAATATTCTCTTTTTCTTTATTGATTAAGGTATTACATATGTGTACTTATCCCCTAATTGCCTCTCCCCAACCCCCACTCATGCCCTCACACCCCTGGTGTCTGTGTCCATTGGTTAGGCTTATATGCATGCATTTGGTTGATCTCTCCCCCTTATCCTCGCCCTCCCCTTGCTTCCCGCTGAGGTTTGACGGTCTGATTGATGCTTCTCTATCCCTGGATCTGTTTCTGTTCTTCAATTTATGTTGTTCATTATATTCCACAAATGGGTGAGATCATGTGATATTTATCTTTCTCTGACTGGCTTATTTCGCTTAGCATAATGCTCTCCAGTTTCATCCATGCTGTTGCAAATGGTAAGAATTCCTTCTTTTTTACTGCAGGGTAGTATTCCACTGTGTAGATGTACCATTGTTTTTTAATCCACTCATCTGCTGATGGGCACTTAGGCTGTTTCCAAATCTTAGCTATGGTGAATTGTGCTGCTATGAACATAGGGGTGCATATATCCTTTCTGATTGGTGTTTCTAGGTTTTTTGGATATATTCCTAGAAGTGGGGTCACTGGGTCAAATGGGAGTTCCACTTTTAGTTTTTTGAGGAAACTCCATACTGTTCTCCACAGTGGCTGCATCAGTCTGTACGAGGTTTCCTTTTTCTCCACATCCTTGCCAGCACTTGTCATTTGTTGATTTGTTGATGGTAGCCATTCTGAAGGGTGTGAGATGGTACCGAATTGTCATTATGATTTGCATCTCTTGGATGGTCAGTGACTTTGAACATCTTTTCATGTCTCTTGGCCTTCCTTATGTCCTCTTTCGAAAGAAATAGACTTACAAGTCCAGGAAGCACAGAGAACCCCAAATAAAAGGAATACAAAGAGGACCACACCAAGACACATCATCATTAAAATGCCAAGAGCAAAAGACAAAGAGAGAATCTTAAAAGCAGCAAGAGAAAGAAAGTCAGTTACCTACAAGGGAGTACCCATACAAATGTCAGCTGATTTCTCAACAGAAACTTTGCAGGCCAGAAAGGAGTGGCAAGATATTCAAAGTGATGAATGCCAAGAAACTACAACCAAGATTACTTTATCCAGCAAAGCTATCATTCAGAATTGAAGGTCAGATAAAGAGCTTCACAGATAAGAAAAAGCTAAAGGAGTTCATTACCACCAAACCAGTATTATATTAAATGCTGAAAGGCATCCTTTAATAAGAGGAAGAAGAAAAAGGTAAAGATACAAATTATGAACAACAAATACATATCTATCAACAAGACAATCTGAAAATCAAGTGAATAATCTGATGAACAGAATGAACTGGTGATTATAATAGAATCAGGGATATAGAAAGGGAATGGACTGGCTATTCTTGGGGGGGAAAGGGGTGTGGGGGATGCGGGAAGAGACTGGACAAAAATCGTGCACCTATGGATGAGGACAGTGGATGGGGAGTGAGGGAGGAGGGTGGGGTGGGAACTGGGTGGAGGGGAGTTATGGGGGAAAAAAAGAGGAACAAATATAATAATCTGAACAATAAAGATTTAATTAATAAAATAAAATAAAATAAAAATTAAAAATTAAAAAAAAAGAGAAAAGTATCTATTTAGGTCCATTGCCCATTTTTTGATTGGGTTGTTTATCTTCCTTTTGTTAAATTGTATGATTTCCCTGTAAATGTTGGAGATTAAACCCTTATCAGAGATAACATTGGAAAATATGTTCTCCCATGCAGTGGACTTTCTTACTGTTTTGTTGATGGTTTCTTTTGCTTTATAGAGCTTTTTATTTTGATGTAGTCCCATTTGTTTATTTTCTCTTTAGTTTATATTGCCCTAGGAGCTGTATCGATGAAGATATTGCTTTGGCATATGTCTGAGATTTTTCTGCCTGTGATTCCTCTAATATTTTTATGGTTTCCCATCTTATATTTAAGTCTTTCATCCATGCTTCTTAAAATATATTACATTGATTAGTGCCCAAGAATGGACTCTGGAGCCAGGAGCTTAAACAATCTGTGCCTCAGTTTCTTAATCTGTAAAATGTAGATAATACCAGAAACTACATCATAGGTTTTTGTGAGAATGAAATGTGTTAATATATGTAAAACTCTTTGAATAGTCCTTGGCTTTGTGGTATGTGCGTATATAGGTATAAACAGTTATCATCATTATATGCAGTTTACTTCTAAATCTAAAGATCTTTGAACTATAGATGTCCTAAGATATAAATGTCTTTTCCATTTAATTTTAACATTTTTGAACTTTACAGAATCTTAGAATATTTCATAATTATAGAATAATTTATTTTCCTTAGATATTAAAATTATATCCAATTTAATTTTGTATATTTGAATTTGCCCTTTCTGTGGTCACAGCTTATCAAGTCACTCTACTGAATTATTTTAGACTCAGTTACATGCACTTAATAAATGACTTGCCTGAGTCACTTAACCTCTCTGTGACTCAGTTTTCTTATCTGAATAATTGGGATAATAATCATTGACATGCTTTGTCTACCTTATTCAACAAATAACAAGTATTTATTGAGCACCCATTATTTCCCAAGCACTATTCTAGGTTCTTTGAATAAATTAGTGAACAAAGCAGATAAATATTCCTGTATTCTTGGAGCTTATGTGCCAGTAGGGAGTGGCAGGGAAAAAGTGGTGGGGAGAGGAGACATAATGAATGAGTAAATTATATGGTATATTATGAGGTGATAAATGCTAAGGAAAAAATACAATAGGTTAAACCCTAGTCAGTGTTTCTCAGTGGTTGGAACATCTGCCCACAGACTGAAGGGTTGCAGGTTTGATTCCCAGTCAAGGGCACATACCTGGGTTCAATCCTTGGCCCTGATGGGCATGTGCAGGAGGCAACCAATCAATGTGTCTCTCTCACATAGATGTTTCTCTCTATATATCTTTTTCCTTCCCGCCCTTCCTTCCACTCTCTAAAAATCAAGGGAAAAATATCCTCAGGTGAGGATTAATAACAACAGCAATAATACAATAGGTTAAGAAGAATCAGAGGAGATCCAAGATGGAGGCAGAGTAGGTGGATATTACACTCACATCCTCCCAGAACCAAACTGGAATTCCAACTAAAATATGGAGTAATCAACCTGAATAACCATATGAAAATTAGCTGAAGAGAAGTCTTATAAACAAAAAGATTTACAGAAGAAGCCACATCGAAACTGATAGGAATGAAGCATCCATCTTATATAAAATCTGCTGTTTGAAATTTTAACCCTGCTACTTTGGCTTCTGTAAACACTTGTTTGCTTAAATAATAATGAAAATAAGACTACTCTCATTCCAGAGAGGCCATAACTATGTCCCAGACAGAGTTGTCAGTGCTGACACCAGGCCAGGCCTTGAGATATGGTCTCATGGCCCCTTCCCAGCAGGCAGGCCTTCTTTCTCAGAAGGCCCGGAAGTCTCATTCAAATTTGGGAGACAAAGGACTGGAAAAAGTATAAATAGAAAAAGTTTCCTCCATGTTGGGGGGCCCAGAATTTGAAAGACACATTTTTCTCTGGGCCTGCACAGAATTTAATAATAAAATGTAACTCCCTTTCTCTAAGTGTGGCTTGGTTTTTCTCCAGTCTTCTGCAACAAGAAGGGCAGGAACACAGAAAGGGCTGGCCCTGTTCCCACAGGTGGTGGCTGATTATGGATATCTTAGCTGCAAAGATTCCTCTTGAGAAGTGTGAGGTCTAATCCCATGCTGAACTCCCAGCCCAGAGTACCAGCTCCAGGAAGAGATGCCCACATAATATCTGGCTGTGAAAATCAGCCAGGATTCTGTCTACAAAGGAGAGATGGCAATCTATTAGAGACAAAGGTGCCTTCTTATAGGGCCAATGCTAAAAATCTCATTTGCAGCCTCTCGACATGGGCTCCTGGAAAGAGAGGGTGAAGCAGACTAGAGTCTCGAGCAGAGAGAATGCAGTTTGTGGCTTGGACAGCTGCCAGGATACCTGTGCTGAGTCACTCTCCCACACCTGTATCACAATCTTTCTTGGGTGGAACATTCCCGTACATATAGCATCAACCTGGGGAAAGCTATTGTTCCATGCTCTGGACTCCCTGTAGCCCCACCAAGCAGAGCTTGCACCCTGCTGAGAAGTCAGCTGCCTTGGCTGCTGTATAGAGGTCTGGGCAGACTCAGGAGATGTCAGGGACTGAATTGTATAACTTTGGAGTGGAAGTCATTTCCCCACTTTCCCGTGAACCTGACTGGCGCCCCCCACCTCCCACAGGACATTGAATAACCTCACACCCTGGGCTCCTGGCAGCCCCACCCTCCTGACTCCTGTGGTTCCACACTGTTGAAGTTTCAGGAGAATCCAGGATGGACAGAGTAGTGTGGTTCTGGGGTGGGGGCCATGCCCCCAACCTTCCCCCAAGCACAACCAGCATATTCCCTTCATGGGAGATCCACAGACACCATTCTCCCAACTACCAGATGCCCTGAACTATTGAGATCAGGTTTCTGGCAGAATTTAGGACAGACTGAGCTGTGTGGCTCTAGGATTAGGGCAGTGTAGAGCCCTCCCTTCTTATGGCCAAATCTTGGTCTACTAGAGGCCTGGTGCACAAAATTCATGCATGGGTAGGATTCCTAGGGGCAGCGGGCTGCTGGGGCCTCCATTCACACCTGCCTTGGCCTAGCGCCACCCTGCTCCACCATACCACTGTGGTCTCACTTTCATTGGGTCCCATCAGACCAGCAGTGCCTCCACTGCCACCCGCTGCCAGCGCTTTGTTACCAACGCCCGCCATGTTCCACGCTGCTCCCTGGTGGTCAGCGCACATCTAACTCCTGGTCAGTCAAACTCCTGCCTGTGGGGACAATTTGCATATTAGCCTTTTATTATATAGGATTTGGGCCTGATGGACTCTGCTGGCCTCACCCTGACGACTCCCTGAGTCCCTGACGCACTACAAAGGTGTGTGAATACTAAGCGGGTGGCAGCTAGACATAGTGTACCTGGTACATTTACTGAGTGGCCTCAGACCCAGCATTGGCACCAACTTTGAACCTATATCCATCTGGTGAACACCATTCACCCAGACCTGGTGACTCACTGAGAACATAACTCATGCAATTCTTGTATAGCCAGAGGCTCTTTCAAAGACTGAGCTTCTGGTAAGAGGCAGCCAACAGGCAGATACAAGTGGAGGCAGACCTTGGGGTGACTTGGTAATTTTGCTGACCTGCCCATAGCCCAAGGCATGTAAAAGATGGACTTGGTTTGCAGCTTGGTCCTTTCTTTGTACATCCAGGCTCAGCAGAAGCAGCCACAAACCGTGGAATACTTTGTATCATAGTAGCTTGTCAGGATTGCTTTGCACAAACATCCAGATTGATGGTGTGCACCTGGTTTCATTGTTTTGGTCCTGAGTTTCAGTTCTCATGCCTGATTGCTAGCAAGTTATGCCTATGTGATCAATCTCCTATAAAAGCCTCAGGCCCTGAGGTTCAAATGGATTTCCTTGGCAGAGATATTTCATACTTGTCCCTGTAGTTTGATGCCTGGGAAAAATAACCAATTCTGTGTGGCCTTGGATGAGGAAGGACATCAGAAGGCTTCGGTGGACCTCTCTGGACCCCAGAGGCTTTTGCTCTGTATATTCTACTGTGATAAATCTTAGCCATGTGTATAGCCTGCTATTAAGTTGATTCTTCTACTGAATCATTGAACTTAAGGAAGAGGTTGAGGAACTTCCCACAGAGGAAGAGAATTGATAATTATTTCCACACATAATTAGAAAAAAGGAATATAACTTGCAAGATCAAGGCACAGCAAGGAAGTCAGTGTTTGTAGAATGAAGGTCAGGTGAGGGTGAGGAATAGCAGTTGAGCTCAAGAAGAGAGGGGCAACCCCAAGAAATCTAAGGCATTTCTGTACACCAATAGTGAACTTTCAGAAAGAGGGACTAAAAAAAAAATCCATTTACCATCGCACCAAAAAAATTAAGCTACCTAGGAATAAACTTAACTAAAGAGGTAAAAGACCTCTACTCAGAAAACTACAGGACGTTGAAAAAAGAGATAGAGGAAGACATAAACAGATGGAAGAACCTACCGTGTTCATGGATTGGTAGAATCAACATCATTAAAATGTCCATACTACCCAAAACAATCTATAAATTCAATGCACTTCCCATTAAAATACCAACGGCATATTTCACAGATTTAGAACGAACTCTCCAAAAATTCACCTGGAATAAAAAAAGAGCCCGAATAGCTGCAGCGATCCTGAGAAAGAACAAAGTAGGCTGGACCTCAATACCAGATATCAAGCTGTATTACCAAGCCACTGTTCTCAAAACTGCCTGGTGCTGGCACAAGAACAGACATATAGATCAATGGAATAGAATAGAGAGCCCAGAAATCGGCCCGAACCAATATGCTCAATTAATATTTGACAAAGGAGGCAAGAACATACAATGGAGCCAAGATAGTCTCTTCAATAAATGGTGTTGGGAAAATTGGACAGATACATGCAAGAAAATGAAACTAGACCACCAACTTACACCATACACAAAAATAAACTCAAAATGGATAAAGTACTTAAATGTACAACGGGAAACCATAAAAATTCCAGAAGAATCCAAAGGCAACAAAATCTCAGACATATGCCGAAGCAATTTCTTCACTGATACAGCTCCTAGGGCACTTGAAACTAAAGAGAAAATGAACAAATGGGACTACATCAAAATAAAAAGCTTCTGCACGGCAAAAGAATCCGTCAACAAAACAATGAGAAAACCCACTGCGTGGGAAAACATATTTGCCAATGTCATATCTGTTAAGGACCTACTCACCAAAATTTATAGGGAACTCATACAACTTAACAAAAGGAAGATAAACAATCCAAAAAAAAATGGGCAAAGGATCTAAATAGACACCTTTCAAAAGAGGACATTCAGAAAGCCAAGAGACATATGAAAACATGCTCAAAGTCACTAATCATCTGAGAGATGCAAATCAAAACAACGAGGTACCATCTCACACCTGTCAGACTGGCTATCATCAACAAATCAACAAACGACAAGTGCTGGAGAGGATGTGGAGAAAAAGGAACACTCGTGCACTGCTGGTGGGAATGCAGACTGGTGCAGACACTATGGAAGATAGTATGGAGTTTCCTCAAAAAACTAAAAATGGAACTCCCATTTGACCCTGTGATCCCACTTCTAGGAATATATCCCAAGAAACCAGAAATACCAATCAGATAGGATATATGCACCCATATGTTCATAGCAGCACAATTCACCATAGCTAAGATCTGGAAACAGCCTAAGTGCCCATCAGTAGATGAATGGATTAAAAAACTGTGGTACATCTACACGATGGAATACTATGCTGCTGTAAAAAAGAAAGAACGCTTACCATTTGCAACGGCATGGATGGAACTGGAGAGCATTATGCTAAGTGAAATAAGCCAATCAATGAAGGAAAAATACCACATGATCTCACTCATTCATGGATAATAAAGACCATTATAAACTTATGAACAAAAAAAAAAAAAGAAGAGAAGGGCAGACAATGCATGATTTTGTATGTCATAGATAGGAAGCAATTGGAAGGTTTTGATCAGAAGGGTGACAGATCTTAGTTTTAAGAGGGATTACTAGGGCTTCTGTTTTGAGAATGGATTGAAGGGGCAAAGGTAGAAGTTGGGAAACTCATTAGGAAACTCTTGCAATAATCTACGTAAGAAATTATGGTGACTTGGACTAGGTAGCAGCATTGGAGGTGGTAGGAAATGGCAGGATTTTGGATATTTGAAGATTATTTTTATGGATCAAGTAGAGTAATGGTGTGTATAAACATAAGGCACCACACACAGGTAAATTACTTTTATTGGGTTTGGGACATTGTTTTGGCCAGGAGAATAACTAAGGCCTGAGAATCTTGAGGGAACAGGAAAGCTCCCATTGCCAAGGCTGAAGAGGATTTCTCAGGCCATTCATGAAACTGCACACAAAACTTTTTTTGATGAAAATTCAAAGAAACATGATTTGAAAGTGTTGTTTCCTCAGATTGTCTATGGCAAGGCCTAATCCACCAACCCAGACATACCAGTATGGAGGAAAATTTCTTTGCTCCCCATTCCCAAAGGGGACCTGGCATAATTTTTTTTTAAATTTTCCTAAAACTGTGTCTGCAGACTGGGGTAGGATTTGTCCTGCCATTACTCATCGGCAGACACAAAACCAGTGTTTTCTCAAGTGTGAGTGTTTTCTGTTACCTGGTATCATTAAAAACACATGCCAATGTCACATGTATTCTGGAGAAGCTTCTAGCTTGATGTCATCAGGAAGGATTTTGCCTCTGCCCCAATTTCTGGTTTCTTAGTGCCTCGCTTATGTTCCCTTTCTTATGTCCCCAATTCCCCACCCTCCCCTTCCCCAACATACACATACCAATATTTCAGAAGATGTAATTCTCTCTGTACCCAGAGATTATACTGCTAACTTAGATGCAAAGAAAAAATTTAGAGCTGAATTAGTTCTATTGCTTGTCTTCTAGACATACCACTTTCTCTTTGCCTAATGTGTGAAGGAAATATGTGACTTTATTTCTATATAACAGATGCAAAAGCAACTAAGGAATGGAAGTAAACCCCAGGTGTGAATGCATTTTGATATGCTTAGAATTTCGACAATTAGAACACTAAACACCATTATAAGACCGAAATCTAATTATACTAGAAAGAGTCAAGAAATTGGTTTAACAAAGGAAATTGTGATATTATCTCTGTTGACAATTGGATTAGGAGATGTTCCAGCTCTGTGGTTTGCAGGATATTTTTCTACAAATCCTTAGCAAAAAATGTCAAGCAAACTCTTTTGTTTTTCACCTTGAAAGAAAGCCACAGATTCCTTAGACCCTACCAACTTCTGCGCATGGGCCACAAAGTTTCAATCGCACTATACCTGCGCGCCCACATGTGTTATTTTGTGGAAGAGCCACACTCAAGGGGCCAAAGAGTTGCATGTGGCTCACAAGCCGCAGTTTGCCGACCATGGCCTAGGGGATCTGAATGCAGCACAACAAAATGAGCAAATGTATTTCTAATGTAACCTGGCGAACAAGTTACTTTTCTACCTGATCCATGAGACAGTGACTGACTAGCTGGATAAGACAGCTTGCATAATGATATACTACTTGGTATATGCTTCAACGGGAGAGAGTACATTTTTCTGAAAATGTCATTTACCACACTCAAAAGCTTTCCATTTTGAACCATATAGATGCACTTTTATTGTTTGATGTATGGTAGCACTATTCAAGTCTTTCTGATGTATAGGTGCTGTTTAAGAGGAAAAAAACATTTTTCTATTACCTGTGGAAGTTAAAGTGTGTGTGGGAAGAGGAGAAGAGGAGGGGGCAAAATGGGGCTCATTTAAACTGATCTTTATTCTTTTATATAGAACTACAGTGTCAAAGTGGACTAGATTTGGATTAGAGCCATAGCTTTGTTGCTGACAAGCTCTGTGACTTCAAGAAAAGAACTGAACTTGTCAAAAAACTGGTTTCCTCAACTATAAAAAGGAGAGCTATTAGTTAGGTTTGATTCACTCAGCAAATATCTGTTGAGTAGTTGCTACATGTCAATTACTGTTGTAGGTACTTAGGCTAAACAAAATAGGTAAAGATCCCATTGTAGTTGGAGATAGAAGGGAAAACACAAACAATAAACATAATAAATGGTACATAAACATAATAATTGAGATGTTTATATTATGTTAGAAGGTGATAAATGCTATGGAAAAGAAAACATTCCTGTGAGGGTCTTTTGAACTGCTGGCAGAGGTGGGGGTGGTGAGGGTTACAATTTTAGGTAATCTCTAAGATGCTTGCTAGTTCTTAAAATCTGTGATTCTATAATGTTTATTCACTTAACAATCATGATAATAGCAACCTTACATTAAAAAATTCATCTATAAAGAGACTTTAACATTCATAGCTTCTATTAAGATCTTTTGGCCATGTAATCTCTTTGATGCCTTTTGCTCTGTCATTAGGATCTATGGTCCTGTACAATTTATTTTCTCTTTTTTCTTTTCTGGGTCTCATGCAGATATGTCCAATCTCTCATATTTCTGTTTCTTTGGTTCTCTTTGTTTCTGTCTCTATTTGTTACTTCTCCCAGGTTAGTTTCATATTCACTACACATGGGCCAGGTCAGGCCAGGCACAGAGTATTTGTTTTATTCATATTTATTAATTCCATGAATGGACTTTCCAGAAGTTCAGGCTTAATATTTTACAACTCCATACAAGTTTCAAGACTAGTGCTAATACACAAAACCTTCCAGTGAATAGAACAAGCAGTACTTAGGAACTACTCACTCATGCATCCATACATCTTGTGTCTGGGGAGTAGCTGTGTGCGTGTGTGTGTGTGTGTGTGTGTTTTAAATGCCATTTGAAGCTAAGAAATACAAACACTTTATAATCAATGATAGTGCTTCATATTACTTAGAGACCACTAAGAGATCAGAAAACTACTTTGGAAGTAAAAAAGACTCAATCAACCATTTGCCACATTTGGGTTATTTGTGACCCATAATCTTTAACACATGGCCTCCAAGGTTGATGTGCTTTTCAGTAGCAACTTGGCAAAAGGGGAAAGAGCAAGGAAAATGGCTTGTGGGAAGATGTTGAGGGCCACATCTGGAAATAACATATGGCAATTTTGCTCTATCCCATTGATTATAATGTGCTCATAGAGCCACACCTAACTATAAGGGAAGTTGGGCAATGTTGTCTGTGTGTCCAGCAGAGAAGAATGGGTTCACTGAATAGCTGGGCAGTTTCGACCATTCATTCATTGTGTTTCTGAGGCCTAACACTTAATAGACACTCAATAAATGTATGCTAAGTGAATAAATGAACAGGTTTTTATTTTTTTATTAGAGGCCTAGTGCATGAAATTCATGCACTGGTGCAGTCCCTAGGCCTGGCTGGTGATCGAAGTGTGAATGTCTGGCATGGAAGGGCAGGTCCCAGCTCTCCTCTGGGCCCTGGGCAGCACCTGGGCCCCTGGGCCCCACACGACCCCCTCCACCTGAGTCACGGAGCATGAGTCCCCATGCACAGATTGCAGAGATGTGGTGAGTGCAACTGGACACTGTGGGCTGGGGTGCAGTGTGAGACTCGGGGCCACCCAGTGGCACCACATGGAAACTGGGCAGGCAGTGTGCTTTCTTTCAGCCAGCCTCACAGACCGGATCCTGTGTGAACCCACTGGGAGCCCGACCAGCCCCTACAGTCCCCAGCGGCTGTTGCCTGGCGCATCCAGAAGACACCGCTCAGGTGTGGGGTGGGCTTCTCCTGGGCAGCCAGCACCTGAGTGCGGGGGAGGGGGGGCAGCCTTCCCCAGTGAGGAAGCCCTGGCATCCCGGGGGAGGGTAGCAGGGGGAGTGAGAGTGAGCTCTGCAGACACCCCGCATTCTCACTGCACTTCTGTCTCTATCACACCTGCCCCCAGGTAGCCAGCGAGAGGTCATAGCATGTCACTGACACCCACCATGTTCTGCGCCACCCCGTGGTGGTCAGCGCATGTCATAGCGAGCAGTTGAACTCCCAGCTGAGGAGACAATTTGCATATTAAGCTTTTATTATATAGGATTTTTTCCCTGGCAAAATAATGATGTGGTCTCATTTTAATTGCAAAAGAAACATATTCTTATTGTAAATATATAATTCAGAAATGTGGAACATTAATACTTTGTTAGGATAAGAGATGAATGTGGAGCAGTTTGAGAAGTATTGGATGGGACAAGTAAGCAGATAAGAGACTGTTGCAATAGCCCAAGAGAAAGATTTTGACCCAGGGCAATAGGAATGGGTATAGGAAAGGCTGAATGTGAGACCAGTTCCCTAGGGAGCATGAAAAGGACTTGAGGATAAATTTATTGTATGGCGGTAAGGAAGAAAGAGTAGTAAGAAGTGATGCTAAAGCCCTAACCGGTTTGGCTCAGTGGATAGAGCGTCGGCCTGTGGACTGAAGGGTCCAAGGTTTGATTCCGTTCAAGGGCATGTACCTTGGTTGTGGGCACATCCCCGGTCGGGGGTGTGCAGGAGGCAGCTGATCGATGTTTCTCTCTCATCGATGTTTCTAACTCTCTATCCCTCTCCCTTCCTCTCTGTAAAAAATCAATAAAATATATTTTTTTAAAAAGAAGTGATGCTAAAGGGTTAAGCTCAGTAATGGAATGGATAATGTATCAGTTTTCTATTGTTCCCACAACACATTTAGCAACTTAAAACAACATCCATTTATTATTATTACAATTCTATAGATTCAGAAGTATAGGCAATTTCAAGTAGGTATTTTGTTCACAAGGGCAGAATCAAGATGGTGGTTGGCCTAAGCTCTTTTCTTGAGGTTCTTGGGTGGGGAAAATCAGTTTTGAAGCTTATTCAGGTTGTTGGCAAGAATATAGTTCCTTCTTAACTATTTTCACATGGTCTTTTCTATCTTCCAGTCAATAATGGTGGGGCAAGCGCTACTCTAACTTTAAATCTCTAATTTTATCTTTGGCAGCATCTTTCTACTTCCTCTACTGCTTTTAAGGGCTCATGTCATTACATTGTACCCACTCAGATTATCCAGGACAATCTCCTTACCTTGAAGTCACTGGTAAAATTCTTTTTGCCATGTAATATAATGTATCTAAAGGCATTACACCAGGGGGTGGTGTCATTTACCAGCCATTCTAGACTCTGTGGAGTATGTTTGTCTGTAGTGCAGAGGCTGGATCTTCTCCTGTTCCCAAGGTACTAGATGCTATTTAGGTTCTGCCAATCATATATATTCATATGAAATTTGAAATTTCTGTAAGGGAGAGAGAAGAGTGTGTTAGACATTTATTTTGGCTGGTGAGAATTGGAGCAACACATGATTTTGGAAACAGCAGCTGTGGTAGTGACTTCTTGATTCATTAGGCAGCTGTAACATGAACCAACCAACATACCAGACTCTCATTGATTGTATTTCTGATACCACAAACATCTACTGCATGACTATAGTTGTGACAGAGACTATATGGCTCACAAAGATAAAATTATTTACCATCTGGCTCTTTATAGGAACAGTTTTTTGACCCCTGATATAAAACACCATTTAAAGAAAGTTATCTCATAGCAGAAGGCAAAAGACAATGTTATTTGACATTACATTACCATTCCAGGAAATTTATTTGCTACCATTTGAAGAAAAACTTCTCAAAACAGTTTCTATACTGTCTCATTCCTTTCCTCACATTTAAAAAATCCACTTAAGCTGTTATATTCATTGAAATTGCTGTTGTTAAGATTACCTATGTTGTGAAATCAATGGTAAAATTTTCAGTTTCATATATTTGACTTGGCAGCATCATCTGACACATTGGGAATAGTTGCAATATTTTCTTGTTTTGTCTTCTGGGTTACCACATTTCTTCTAGCTTCACTGGTTGCTTTTTCTCAGCATACATTGCTGATCCCTCCTCATCTTATTGGCCTCCTAGTATTGCAGTTCTTGGTTTTCTTCTCTTTTCTATCATCCCCTTGGTGTTTCCATCTTATTTTATAACATTAATTACCATCTATGTATACATGACTTCTAAATTTCTATCTCTAGCCAGGATCTCTCTCCTGGCCCATAAATCTAATTTGGCTTTTCTACTTGGACATCTACAATTTAATCTGTCCAAATGCAAATTCTGATAATCCCTCTCAAACTGTTCCTCCTATAGTCTTACCCATTCTGTTGATGGAAACCCCATTTTTGCAGTTGCTCAGGCCAAAACCCTTTTGGTTATTCTTAACTCTCCCTGCTCACATTCCATATCCAATCCATAAGCAAATTCTGTTGACTGTACCTTAAATTATATATTTCTCACCACCTCTCTTGCTAAAGTCACAGTCCAAGTCACTGCCATCACTCTCACCTGAATTAATGAAATGGCCTTTGACTCCTCTCCTTGCTTTTACCCTCTATTCCCTTTAGCTCTTCTCAACATAACAGAATAATATAACTCCACTACATTAAATTAATTCCTGGTTAACTTAAATCACATAACTTCCCTGTTTAAAACTCTCCAACAGTTCCCATGTCACTGAGAGTAAAAGCCAAAGTCATTGTGATAGCCTACATCAACCTATTTGATCTGGCCCCCTTACCTCTTTGTTCCTATATACCACCAGTCTGACACTCATGAAGATTTGCTTCTGAGATTTCCTGCTGCAGAGAGAGGAATTGACAGACAGCTCCAGCTGCTGGGCTCTGAAATTTACTGGTGAGATTTTTGCCAACACCATGCTTCCCATTGGTTCTCTCAGCCAGTGACTAGTATGACTAGGATAATAAGGCAAGTTCATTCCTAGAAGATGCAGGATTCCTATAATGGAGAGCTTTGGCTTGTGGACTCCTCATTGGTCTAGATCTGTGCTGCATTCTGAGACTCTTCCTACTTAACCTTACTTCCCTTTCTCTTCAGAAGAATCATAACTGCATCATGCTGGGATGCTCTCCCTCTGTCCTCCAGCTCCTTTTCTCTTTTTACTCACTACTGTTATCCTTGTCAAATAAGTGGTGAACACCTTCCTATACTGTGTAATAGTTCACAAACCACTACCCTCTCCTCCCCACTCTATCCTCAGCAATGGCTCAAGGCCTTAGATGTGAATGTTCATTCTCTTTGCTGAAATTACATTAAGTTCCAGCTCTCCTGGTCCTCACCAGTGACTGGTCACTATGTATACTTGCTTATTAAGTTAAAATGTACCAAAGTGAAGTTGTCAAAAACACTAGAATGCCCATACAGTACCTGGATTCTCTGCTCTGAGTTGGGAACATAAGAGATGCATTAAATGGAACATGCTAAAATGCTTACATAGCATGAGGAACACCATCTGTCACAATATTTTTCTGGTTAATTTTAAGTGAGCAAGAGATTAAAAATATGTTTTCTTAGTCCTTAAATCTCACAAAAGAAATCTGGAAGCAGGAGCTATGATGTTTGTCATTTCCTTATATGTCACCCTAACTTACTGGCATTTCAATGAGGTATGAATCACCTAAGCAGGGAAAGTGACTTTAGAGGAGGGAGAGTGTTGGAAAGTGATGGAATTCTTTGCTGATCATTTTAGTTTCCTATTGCTGATGTAACAAATTACAACAAACTTAGTGTGTTAAAGAGCACACATTACTAGTATAGTTCTGTAGGTTAGAAATCTGAAATGGGAATAATTTAAATGGGCTAAAATTTTGGTGTCCACAGTTTTGTGTTCTTTTTAGAGGCTCTAGGGAAGAATCTTTTCTATTTCCTTGCCTTTTACAGCTTCTAGAGGCCACCTACATTCTTTGGTTTATGGCCCCTTTATCCATCTTCAAAACTAACAATGTTGCATCTCTCTGACAGAAAGAGCATTGTGTAAATACATAATGGGTGACAAGAAGAGTCAGAACAGAATTTGGTAGATGAAAATGAACTAGAATGGTAAGCCTTTACATTTATTAAGCTAAGCCCAACTTATATCTCATAGGCTCATTTAAGAATTGATGGCCAGTTTAGCCTTCATTTTTGTTATTGCAATACAATTGACATATAGCATGTACAAGTTTAAGGTGCACAACATTGTGATTTGATACACATATGTTGCACTTGAATTATCACCTTAATGTTAAATATCACCTCCATCACTTCATGCAATTAACATTTTATTTTTGTGGTGAGAATATTTAAGATCTACTCTCTAACTTTGAAACATATAATATGGTATTGTTGACTATAGTCACAAAATATATAGTCATAAACATTATATATGTATAGTTACAAAATGTACACAAGCAAAAGGGAAAAGATAAAAGTCATAACCAATCCTACCACCTATAGAGGATTGCTTCTAACATTTTAGTGCACATTGTTCTAGTATATTTTTCTATACATATACACAGAAAATAGAATCACATGTTCTTCTATAAAACTTGTTTAAAGCTCTTCAAACCTCTTTAAAACCTGGAGATTGTCTTATGTCATTATATTTTCTTTTGCATTATGTTAATAACTGGATAGTATCCTATTATTTGAATACTACTGACCCAGTGCACAGATTTGTGCACATTGAAAGGAAATCAATTAGAAGGTGTCCTATGGGGAGGGACTAGGTGAGATGGGCCAGACACACCCTGCAGCCAAGCTCCCCTAGTTCCTCACCTGCATCTGCAGTGTGAGTGGGGTCCCTTCAGCAGGTGGGGTCCCTCAGCCTGGCCTGCGGGGATGGGGCCAAAAACAGCTCTCTGACATCCCCTGAGGGGTCCCAAAGAGTGAGAGGGCACTCTGCAAAGTTGCTGTCATACAGGGTGTGGAACACAAATGCAAGTGTGCAGTAAACCAGATTCGGGGCCGACAGTGCCACAACAACATAACCCATGGCCGAAGGTGGAATCACGTGGCCCCACAAGGAATCAGGCTCTCTCATCTCTGATTTCAGAGTGAGTCACCTGAGAACCACTGCTGCCAAGTCACTGTAGCTCAGCAGCTCCTGCATTGAGTGTTTGCCTCCTGGTGGTCAGTGCGCATCATAGCAACCAGTCAGACGCTTGATCACTTAGCATATTAGCCTTTTATAAATATAGATACCAAAATTTAACTATCTCCCCAATGATAGATGGTTACATTATTCATAGTTTTCTCTATTATACAAGGCGTGAAGTAGAGATTTAAGTTCACTTTTTCCATGTGGATACACAATTACTCCAGCACCATTTATTAAAATGATTATTCTTTCACCATCTTCACTGTGACTCATTCCATTTTATTGCTGAGTAGCATTCACTTGTATGAGTGTACCACAATTTGTTACTATTGAGGGCTTTGGGGTGGTTCCAGGTTTTTGTTTTATATATATGTCTTTATTGATTTCAGAAAGCGAGAGGGAGAGAGATAGAAACATCAATGATGAGAAAGAATAATTGATCGGTTGCCTCCTGCACACCCCCCACAGGGATTGAGACTGCAACCTGGGCACATGTCCTGACTGTGAATTTAACCGTGACCTCCTGGTTTATAGGTCGAGACTCAACCACTGAGAACACTAAGAAACACTGGTCAGGTGTTTGTGGGTTTTTTAAAAAGATTTTTTTAGAGAGTCAGGAAGAGAGAGAGAGAGAGACACCTATGTGACACTGATAAATCAATCAGCTGCTTCCTGCATGCCCCCTACCAGGGATTGAGCCAGCCACCTGGGCATGTGCCTGACAGGAATCAAATTAGGAATCTTTCAGTGCGTGGGACAACACTCAACCAACTGAGCCACACCGGCCATGGATGGTTCTAGTTTTTGAAGATTATGAATTATACTAGTGGCCCCGTGCACGATGGGGGGGCGGGGGAGGGGGTTGTCCCTCAGCCAAGCCTTCACCCTCTCCAATCTGGGACCCCTCAGGGGATCCCACAGGAATCGGGCCTAAACCAGCAGTCGGACATCCCTCTTGCAATCTGGGACTGCTGGCTCCTAACCGCTCACCTGCCTGCCTGCCTGATTGCCCCTAACAACTCTATCTGCCAGCCTAATCGCCCCCAACTGCAACCCCTGCCATCCTTCTCGCCTCCACCTATCCCCCCTGCCAGCCTGCTCATCCCCAATTACCCCCCCCCCACCACACTGGCCTGCTTGCTCCCAACTGCCCCCCCTGCTGGTCTGCTCACCCCCAACTGCCTCCCCCTGCTGGCCTGATCGCCCCTAACCATCTCTGCCTCGGCCCCACCACCATGGCTTTGTCCGGAAGGTCTCCCAGAAGGTCTCTTGGTCTAATTAGCATATCACACTTTTATTAGTATAGATTGCTGTAAACTTTCATGTACAGGATTTTGTATGAACAAAAATGTTCCTTTCTCAGGAGTGGAATTGATAGATTAGTCATTTGTAACTGTAGATTTAACTATAAGAAACAGCCCAACACTTTTTCCAAAATGGCTGTACCATTTTGCATTTCACTAGCAATGTAATAAAGTTCCAGTTGCTCTGCATCCTCACCAGCATTTAATATTGCCTTAAAAAGTATTGTTGGCTGTTCTAATATGTATTAGTATCTCATTGAAGATTTATTTTGCATTTCTCTACGGATGAATGATGTTGAGCATCTTGTGCTTATTTGCCATCTGTGTACCTTCTTTGGTGAAGGGTCTGTTAAAACTTTTCTTATTATTAATTGGTAATTTTGCATTCATATTGTTGAGTTTTGAAAGGTTTACTATATATCCCTGATAGAACTGTCTTGTCAGTTATGTAATTGTTAAGTATATCTCCTCAGTCTGTTGTTTGTCTTTTACGTGGTTATCTTAGTTATGTCTTCTGAAGAAAAAAAAAATTAAAACTTTTGAAGAAGTCTAATTTACCAATATTTTCTTTGGTGTATTATTCTTTTTAAAAAAATATTTTTATTGATTTCAGAGAGGAAGTGAGAGCGATAGAAACATCAATGATGAGGAAAAATCACTGATTGGCTGCCTTCTGCACATTCCCTACTGAGGCTCAGAGATATGGCTGTATTACATTACCTTTTTTTCCCCCTGCCAATTTGGTAGGTGGAAAAATGATATGGCTATGTTGATTTTAATTGCAGTTCCAATTACAACAAAGCTGAATATTTCCTCACATGTTGTATTTTAGGAAATATTAATTATCTCAATTTGTATGAATTATTTCTATATTTAGTATGTTAAACGTTTTTATGTTGTAGTTGTAGAAAACATTCTTCTCTTCATCTGGTATTTTCTCCAGTTTTCAGTACTGAATTTTAAATTTTTTATCTAATTAAATTTATGTATTTTTTCTTCATGATTTCTTACATTGATCCTATGCTTACGAAGACCATTCTATTCCAAGTTAGTAAAATATTCACTTATGTTTTTTATGGTTTTAGTTTTATTCTGAGTTTAGTTCATTTATTCATTTGGATTTTATTTTAGCTCATGGCATGGGGTAAGGATGAAAAGTTAGTTTTGTTTGTTTCCAAGTAGTTAACTTCCACAATACAATTTATTGAATAATTCATCTCTTTCTCTTTGATTTGAGGTAATTCCTTTACAGTATGCTAAGGTTCTCTGTGTATTAGGGTCCATTTCAGGCCCTCTAATCTTTCCCCTTGATATTATTTTTTATTATTACTCTAATATTTTTATTATAATAGCTTAATAATAGATTTTAACATTTTGTAGGGTAACATTTTTCTTTTTGTTTTGTTTTATATTATTTTACACTTATTCTTGCTTGATTTATCTTCCAGATAAAATTTAGAATAATGTTGTAAAGTTCTAAACAATACTGTTGGTATGATTTTCATTGGTATTATTATTAGAAATATTTTAAACTAGATAATATCTTGGGAACTATTGCCGTCTTCTTAACAGACACTCTATTCAGAGTCACAGTTTATTTCTGCATTATTAAAACCATTTATATTTCTCAGCAATGTTTTCTAGCTTTCATATAATTTTGTTTTCTGTTAATATAATTATCAGGTTATTCAGATTTTTTAACTGGCTATTTCTGGTCCATAGGAAAGTATTAATTTTGGCATACTTATTTTATACCTAAACATTATATGGAACTCATATTATTGAGGGGGGGGGGGCTATGTTGTGAAAAGAAACTATTATAGGAAAAAAAAACACTAAGAGAGACTTATCATCCTATATAATAAAGATGTAATATGCAAATGGTCATTACGTAATGACTGACAGCATAACGACCAGATCACGGATCAGCAGGAGGGTGGGGCAATGAGCTACAAGCAGGTAGTAGAGAGCTAAAGGAGGGGGCAGGGCAGCAAGCTATAAGGGGGGCAGGGGGAGCTACAGGAGGGCAGGGCAGCAGGCAGAGAGCTACAGGAGGGCAGCAGTGAGCTACTGGCACATGGATTTGTGCACGGGGCTACCAGTCCTAAATAATAAAAGCCTAATATGCTAAGTGTCCAATAGTCCATTCAATCCACCAAAGCATAATATGCTAATGATATGCAAAGGCCACTCAACTGCTCACTATGATGTGCACTGACCACCAGGAGGCAGACAATCGGCCGGTCAACCAGTCGCTATGGCATGCACTGACCACCAGGGGGAAGACAGTAGACTGGTAGACCAGTTGATATGACGTGCACTGACCACCAGGGGGCAGATGCTTCGACTGGTAGGTTAGCTTGCTGCTGGGGTCCTGCCGATTGGGACTGAGCTAGCCAGGCCAGACACTCCCTGGAGCCCTCCAGCGGTCCCTCCCAGGTTGGCCAACCTCCAGCATCATTCCCCAGCCCCGTAGTGCACCAGTGGGGTTCCTTGGCCTTGCCTGCACCTCTCACAATCTGGGACCCGTTGGGGGATGTCAGAGAGCTGGTTTTGGCCCTATCCTACAGGCCAGCCCGAGGGACATCATCAGTGCACCGTGCCTCTAGTTAATTAATAAAGGATATGATAGATAAGTTATTAGGCTTTAAATCAAGGATAAGTGATTCCTAGATATACATATAGCTTTCCACTTCTGAACTCTAAGTTATAGCACATTTTTCTTTTAAAACTCCTCTTCTAATCAGAAGCTTTCCAACATTCTTTGCCCTGCACCTCTGCCCCCCAATTCCCTGAGCTGCTGAGTTTTAAATCTCTTAGGAACTGCAGCTGCCTTTTTTATTTCACTAACTGACTACTTCATTTATTTGAAGGCTGGTTTTTCCTGCTGTAGTAGTCATGAGTTTTTCCTTGTGCCTTCTCATTACCTGATTCAATTTAGACTAAATTCAAAAGGCAGAACGGCCCACCCTGTATTTTTCTACCTCAGCAAAAGGACCTGATCAGGAAGTGGAAGTGTGGGACTACTGGTCTGCAGTAAGCCCACAATATCTGCCCTGTCTAGCTTCCCCAGTCCTCTCTGCCTTCCCCCACCCCTCTGCCTGGGCTCCTAAATGGTTCTTTCAATAAAAGATGGGTTTAGAAAACCCTTCAGCTTCTGTTAAAGCAATCAAGCAAGTCTTCTGCTGGCACTGTTTTAAAGATTTTTTCTTTAGTACAAAGTCTTTTGAAACATAAACGACTTTGAACAGTTAAGCAGCAATCTTTTCTATAGTGACCTCATTAAATTCTGCTTTTCCTCAAGCTGTAGGGCCTGTATATGACAGTTGATTCCAATTTGAGTAATTTATCTTGGGAAAGTATATTCTACTAGTGGCCTGGTGCATGAAATTCATGCACATTAAAAGGGGATTAATTAGAGGAAATATTTTAATATTGCTATTTGCCCTTTCTCTATAATAGAAGTATCAGAGATGAAAGAAAATTACTAAAATGTATATGAAAATCTTCCTCCTGTCAGAGTCTGGGGCATGCCACGGGATCCAGAGTCAAGTCCCCGCCCACCAGTAGCACCTCAAAATAGCATGAGACCCAGACCCAGCCGGCCCCACCCCCATTGAATGAGATCCAGACCCAGCTGGCCCAAACCCTTGTCAAGCACCACTGGGTGGGGGGGTGCAGCCTCAGGTCCCCTGGTGCAGGCGGGGTGGGGGGGGACAGCCTCAGGTCCCCCAGCACACTCTCAGGACCCCCGGCCCAGCTCTGGCATGGGGGCATGGACTGAGGTCCCTTGGCCTGGTGCCAGGGCAGGTGGTGTGACCTGAGGTCCCTCATCAAGCTCCGATGGGCGGGGGTGCAGCCTCAGGTCCCCTGTCAAGGCCTGCCAGGCAGGGGGGTCATAGCCTTAGGTCCTCAGGTGCATGCTGGGTAGGGGGCGTAGCCTCAGGTCCCCCAGCACACCCTCAGGATCCCCGGCCTAGAGCCGGGGCGAAGGGAGCAGCCTGAGGTGCCCCAGCACAGCACCAGGGTGGGGGCGCACCTTGAGGTCCCCCATCAAGCCCCACCAGGCCGAGTTGGGGGCACAGCCTCTGGGCCCCTGTCAAGCCCCGTCTGGTGGGGGGTGCAGCCTCAGGTCCCCTGTCAAACCCTGCTGGCCAGGGAGCACAGCCTCAGGTCCCCTGGCCTAGCACCAGGGCAAGGGGGTGCACCTTGAGGTCCCCCAACAAGCCCTGCTGGGCGAGAGGCATGGCCTGAGGTCCCCTGTCAAGCTTCATCAGGCGGGGGTTCGGCCTCAGGTCCCCTGGCCCAGGGCTGGTGCGGGGGTGCGTGGCTTGAGATTCCCTGCCCTTGCACTAGGGCAGAAGACATGGCCTGAGGTCCCCTGTCACAGCCTCAGGTCCCCTGCCCTGGCCCAGCACCATGCAGCCTCAGGTCCCTGCTGATTGCTCGTTAAGGCTTGTTACGGGAACTTAGCCTCCACTGTGGGTGCAGCCATCTTGTGTTACGGAAACCCCACCTCCGCTGTGGGCACCGACATCTTTGTGACAGCATGACGGGAATTTTCATATTCCCTCTTTATTAGATAGGATGCCATCTTGGCACAGGTAGTGGTAAATTTAAAAAGTAAATTATATTTATTGAAAATATAGTATGTGTGTATACTTAGTGGTACATAGCTTCTTGATAAGTTTTCATTGGCATTTTGTGAGAAATAATTTTTAATAACATAGGCATGGTTTTATTCCATATTTATTGTAATTCCTTAGATGTCTTTAGCATTATATTAAGGATCCATTCTATCTCATGACAATATGCTAAGAGTTTGGTTGGACAGTGGGAAATATATATTTTTGGAAATGGTATGTAATCCCAGAGATTTTGTCATTACCATCTAAAAAGTATTAATATTGTCCCTACTTCTTTGTGAATATACATGTACACAAGGTCATGGAGAATTAAAATCTAAAGCTAAGGATGAAGTCACAGTTTAGCACATTCATAACAAAACACTGGCACTTCTTTCTGCTTTTTAATTAGGGTTTCCATTAATTTACCAAATACTAACATTGATGCAAAATTGTGCACATTTGATTTAAACAACTGATCTTAATCTTTCTACCCTGAAGGGTGCCTAACTATTAAAAAATTAAACCAGTAATGTGGTTACACAGATTGGTGTCTATATATTTTCTCTACTGGGAACCTAACATCACATACCCTCAGCTGTTATAGAACTGTATGTAGAATGCTGTATCAAGGCAACTTGAGAGTGAGAAACTATCTTTGTGTAGTAGATAGTTCAGGCTACAAGTAAATTACAAAGCAGCCTCTGTATTCTCCATGCAAAGGAAATGCACCATTTTTCACTTCCTAGATAATTTATACCATGATGCAGTGATTCTATGGAATCAGTAGACTTTAAAAAGAACAACTGACATAGAAATATTCCTTAGCTAGTTCTAAATGTTCTATATTGTATAAAGGTAAACATGTTGCTGTACATTTCCTTTTCTTTATCCTGTATTAAATGAAAAAGGTAACATTTGTAAGAAGAAGAGTGTGTTGGAAATACACTTCTGGTTGCAAAGTCTGAAATATAAAGGTGCCTTTATTATGAGAACTGAATATACATCTTAAATCTAGATAAATTCAATCTTGTATGAGAGAGAATCCTATCTAATAATAGACAAACATGGTAATTGACCATACATTCGCTATGCCTCCCATTGGCTAATCAGTGTGATATGCAAATTAACCGCTAACAAAGATGGTGGCTAATTTGCATACTGCAGGCAGATCCTGCTGCGCCGCCTGCCTGGGGCTGGCAACAGCACGATCCCCTGCCACTGGCTGACCCAGCATGAGATCTAGGCCTGCCGTGTGCAGGGCAGGGCAGGTGGCAGCATGATCCCGAGCTGCCGGCCTGCCCAGCACAAGATCCAGGCCTGCCGTGTGCAGCCCAGGGTGGGCGGCAGCACGATCCCGAGCCGTCACCGCCCCAGCCCGGGATCCAGTCCTGCCATGTGTGGGGCAGTTCAGGCAGGGCAGGCGGCAGCGTGATCCTGAGCCGCCGCCCACCTCAGCCTGGGATTGGGGCCTGCCATCTGCAACCGGGGAAGACGGGGCAGACACCGCGGGATTGGGTGTGGCATCTGCCACCAGGGGAGCAGGCCTAAGCCAGCAGGTGGTTATCTTCTGAGGGGTCCCAGACTGTGAGAGGGCACAGGTTGGGCTGAAGGACCCTCCCCCTGCCAGTGCACAAATATTTGTGCACTGGGCTTCTAGTCTATACTAAGAAAAGGGTGATATGCTAATTAGACCAAGTCAACCAGCCATTTTCCTGACGTCTGACTTCCTTCTGGGCAAAGCCATGGTGGTGGGAACCAAGGCAGAGGCAGTTAGGTGTTAGATCAAGCTGGCAGGGGAGAGCAGTTAGGAGCGAGATCAGGCTGGCAGGGAAGGGCACTTGGGGGCATTAGGCAGGCAGGCAGGTGAGTGGTTAGGAGCCAGTGGTCCCTGTGGGATCGGGCCTAAACCAGCCGTCGGACATCCCCCAAGGAGTCCCAGATTGGAGAGAGTGCAGGCCGGGCTGAGGGACAACCCCCCCTCCTGTGCACTAATTTCATGCACCGGGCCTCTAGTTCAACTATATTTATAAAAATATGGCTGATTATTTCAGTTGGTACATTTCAAAATATTTAATCTGCTTAACCCTCAAAAGTTAGGAGTCTGTGTCAGAAATTTTACCCAGTTCCAGTATTTTGTACTATTAAACTTTTGCTTGAAAATAACTGGCCCTGGCTAGTGTGGTGCAAATGGGGGGCATCTATACTAGTGTCAACAATAAAATATAGTAAAAAAAAGTGTTTTTTTTAAAACAGGAAAAATAAATTTTAATAATGTATTTTAGTTAACCCAAAATGTCCAAATGTTATTTGTTAGGTCTGATCAAATAATTGAATCAATATCCCTTTCCCTGGGAACTGACCTTTAGACCACTTCACAACAGACATTCCCTTTTGTTTAGACTACATTCCACTTGCAAAGACCATTATCCTTCCCCTCTGGACCTTCTTAGGATCTGGACCCACCCAGAGAGTTTCCTGCCAAAAAGCTCGCCTAGAGTCCTTTAAAATATCTGACTCCCTGTCCCTGAGTGCTGGCACCATTTGGGGACTCAGCCCACCTGGGTTCAGATGAACTAATAAATTCATAGTTCTATACCCCTTTTTGGCCTCATGTGTTCCTCCTTCTGGGACCACAAGATTATTTTAAATAATAAATATCATTATTTTACAAAAGAAAAGAAAAGAAAAGAAAAGGAAAGAAGAAAAGAAAAGAAAAGGAAAATAACTGGTATTACTTAAGAGACTTTAATAAAATTTTGTGGGTCATAATTATACATTTAATTTGAGGGCTTTCTATTGGTTATCCATTGGCATATCAGCTTCTACTCAAACCATGTTATTGGCATTTTTTCCAGTTATAATATTTAGTATGTAATACATTCACATGTCAAAAAAAGAAAGAAAAATATTTTACTAAACAATATGATTTGGAGAGTCATAAAATGATTGTTGGTGTAGGTGGTATTTAAGGAAAAAAAGAGTAGAATTGGGATTGGAGAGCAGGAAGGAAAGCATTTGAATGAACAGAGAAGTTAATTGGAATAATCAATGCATAAGATACGTCAGGCAAGCAGTTAATAAATACTGTGGTTAGTAACGCATTGTGCTTCTTGACTTTTCAACTATAAAAGATATTTCACAGTTGCTTATGACAGTACTATGTAAACAAAGTTGTATTTGGTTTTAAAAGCTTTCTTTATCTCCCCTTGCATGATATCAGAATATACATTTGCTGGAACTTTTCACTTGTAGGCCTGCTGTTTTAAAGCCAATGTAGGCTTTGTTTTGGACAAGTGAGAAAGATGATTACCAGGTTCCCATACTGCTTTCTCTGAAACAATTTACCCTGCAAAAGGAAGTTGGGAAGCATAATTTGGACTCAATAGTATAGCTTTTATATTGGGGTTATCTGGTTTTGTGTGACACTTAGAGGTTCACAGAATGCTAATGATCAAAGAGATCTTAGAAGTTGGCTATTCTAACTTTATTTTATTTATGAGGGTCCCAAGGGCCAGACATGATGAGTGCTTGGCTTCTACTCTTCCTCCTGGATTGTAGTTGGGGGTATGGCTGTCTTTCTCCTCACTAGATGGTGAGCAACTTGGTGACAGGTAATAACTTTTACTTTATATTCCTTGTGACACCTTATGTGTCACAGTAGACACTCAATAAATATTTGTTGAATATCATTAAATGAATACCTAGTAAAGATGAATTTTATAGATCACTAGACTCAACATTGAAGTAGTGTAATGACTTGTATAACCCAATTTTGTCTGTATTTTGAACTTACTCTCAGCTTCAAATAGGAAAACTTAATTTTGCCAAATCAAGGTCAATTTTCTAACCTTAGCTTTTCACGGTTGATTTGGAATGAAGACAATTTAGAGTTATTTTCCCATCTTCCTCTCTACAATGGTACCTAGGTTGGATGTGCTCACTTAATTGTATCTGACATTTTAAATGCAGCCCTTCAGATCCTCTTGCTATTTCAACCACCAAAGAGGAGACCAGTTTGTCACCAGCTTTAGCATCTCTTGCAATATTGATGCTGAAATGTAAGATGTTTCAAAAATTACCCAGAGCCTGTGCATATACAACATGGGAGTGGGGCGGGGTTAATGTCCAGTGTGGCAAAACTTTGATGTGGTATGGTGGCTAGTTAATAATTTCTCCTCAATTTACATTAGACCAAGCAGCCATTTACCATTTACAGTGATCAAAATAATGCATTCCTATTTGATTCTGCTCTATCCCTGCTTTACTTCCATGTATTTCATCCTTGATCCCTGGGGAAATTTGTCAGACTTTCTTTCCTGGGAACTTGAGCTAAGACACATATTAGGATGAATGTCAGGACCTATGATGGTATTTTCCCATAAGGCTCTGCCATGAAATGTACTTATTCCTGTCTTGTTTTCAGTCATCCTCATCCCTTTGCTGCCACCTGCTGAATTATCTCATTTCCCAAGCCATGATGGTTGGAAGATATCTCTGTGAGTCTTTCTGCTACCCAGAGCCAAAGTTAGAAGAAGTGGGTTGTAGAGTCTTTTAATTCTCGGTTCCAAAATTTATCTAGAAACTCCAACACCTTCTGCTCTTGGTTGGCTCTAGGACACTTCACCAGTGCCTAGCTGGCACGTACAATTACAGTAGCAGGTTATATACCATCTAGGTTTATGTAAGTACACTCTGGTATTTGCACAATGATGGAATCACCTAACTATGTGTTTCTCAGAGCATACCCCTGTAATTAAATGGCACATGACTATATAAATTTCAGCAGTTTTTTAGTGTATTTATAGAGTTGTGCAACTATTACTACTATCTAATTTCAGCACATTATCATCATTACAAAAAGAAATCCTGTACTCATTAGTAATCATCCCATGTTCTCTCTCCTACCAGTTCCTGACAAACACTAATCTTTTCTCTGTTTCTATAGATTTGCCTATTCTGGACATTTTAGATTAATGAAGTCATGCTATATGTGCCCAATTGTGCCTTGCATCTTTCAGTTAGCATAATGTTTTCAACTTTTGTATATGTTGTAGTATTTAACAGTATGTCATTACTTTTTTCAACTTTATTGAGGCATAATTAACAAATAAAATAATATATTTAAAGTGTATAAGGTGATGATTTTATATACAAGTACATGCAAAATGATTATGACAACGAAGTTAATGAACACATTCATAAATTCACATAAATACCATCTTGTGTGTGTAGTGAGAACACTTAAGATCTGCTCTCAGAAAATTTCAAGTATACAATATAGTTTTATTAACTACTAGAGGCCCTGTGCACAGATTCATGCACCAGTGGGGTTCCTTGGCCTGGCCTGCACCCTCTCGCAATCTAGGACCCCTTGGAGGATGTCGGACTGCCGGTTTCGGCCCAATCCCCACAGGCCAGGCAGAGGGACCCCACTGGTGCACAAATCCATGCACCAGGCCTCTAGTATACATATAAGATCTTTGGTTAATCTCTTCCTGCCCTACTCCCTCCCCCTTTCCCTCGGAGTTTCATCAGTCTGTTCCATGTTTCCATGCCTGTGTGTTGAGCATCTGCCCCCTGATGGTCAGTGTGCGTCATAGCTACTGGTCGAACAGTCGGACGGTTGCTTAGACTTTTACTAATATATATATATATATATATATATATATATATATATATATATATATAGTCACTGTGTTGTATATTAAATTTCCAGATTTTATTAATCATTTTCCCCACCTCTTAAATATAATTTATTTTTTTCAGATTTATTGGGATACAGTTGAATATATTTTGTAATTTTAAGGTGTACATGTTGATTTGATTCACTTACCCATTGCAAAACGATTACCACTGTAGCACTAGCTAAAACCTCCATTACATTACATAATTATCATTTCTTTTTCTGGTAAGAACATATAAGATCTACTCTGTCAGCAACTTTCAAATATATATTAGAATCTTATTAAAAATAATCGCTATGGTGTATATTTGATCCCCAGAGTTTATTCATCTTATTTCTGAAAGTTTATATCCTTTGACCAATATCTCTCCATTTCCGCCAACTCTCAGCATCTAGTCACCACCTTTCTAATTTCTCTTCCTATGAGTTCACCTTTTTTAGATTCCACATATAATTGAGATTATATTGTTTTTGTCTTTTTCTGACTTATTTCATGTAGCATGATGCCCTCCAAGTTCAGTCAATAGAACAAAAATGGCAGAATTGTTATTCTTTCTCATGGCTTAATAATATTCCATTGTGTGTTTATATTACATTTTCTTGACTTGTTAATCTGTTGATGGATTCTTAGTTTGTCTTTTTTCCCATGCCTTGGCTGTTGTGAATAATGCTGTAATGAACATGGGTATGCAGATATCTCTTCAAGATCTGATTCCATTTCCTTTGCATATATATGTCCAGAGATGGGATTGCTGTATCATGTGGTAGTTTATTTTTAAATTTTGGGGAACCTCCATATTGTTTTACATAATGGCTTCACTGATTTACATTTCTACCAGTACCATACAAGGGTTTCCTTTCCTTTATGTCATCACCAATACTAGTTATCTCTTCTCTTCTTTTAAAAAAATATTTTTATTGTTGATAGTATTACAGATATCTTCCATTCTCCCCCCTTGACCCTCCTCCGCCTATCTTACCCCCACCACCCCCACCAGGGTTTCACCACACTATTGTCTATGTCCATGGGCTATGAATATAAGTATAAGAATTCTTTTAGTTTATCTCTCCTCCTGCCACCTCCCCCCAGCCTGAGATATGTCAGTCTGTTCCATGCCTCAGGACTTATTTTGTTGGCCAGTATATTTTGTTCATTAGATTCCACAAATAAGTGAGATCATGTGATATTTGTGTTTCTTTAACTGGCTTATTTCACTTAGCATAATAATCTCCAGGTCTTATCTCTTCTCTTTTTGATAATAGTCTTTTCTAACAGGTGTGAGGTAAGATATCATTGTGGTTGTGATTTGCATTTGACTGATAAATGATGTTGAGCACCTTTTCTTGTACCTACTGATAATTTGTATGTCTTTAGAAGAATATTTATTCAGGTACTTTGTCAATTGTTAAAACTGGATTATTTGGTTTTCTGTTTTCAATTTTTGCTATTGAATCATATGAGTTTCTTATAGATTTGGATATTAACCCCTTGTCAAATATATGGTTTGCAAATATTCTCTCCCATTTCATAGGTTGCCTTTTCATTTTGTTGATTGTATCCTTTGCTTGTACAGACACCTTTTCTTCTGATGTAGTCTTATTTATTTTTTTCTTTTGTTCCTGTGCTTTTGGTGTCATACTAAAAAATAATTATCAAGACCAATGTCATGGAGCTTTCCCCCTGTGTTTTTATCTAGGAGTTTTAAGGTTTTACATTTTATATTTATATCTTTAATCCATTGCAACTTAATTTTTCTGAGTGGTGTAAGATAGTGGTCTAATTTTTTTTTTATTTGCATGTGGATATCCAGTTTTCCCAACAGCATTTATAGAAGAGACTATCCTTTGCCTAATTTTTATTCTTGGCACACTTGTCAAATATGGGTTGACCATATATGCCTGAGTTTATTTCTGGGCTCTTTATTCTATTCAGTTGGTCTATGTGTCTTTTTTTATGCCAGTGCCATACTGTTTTGATTTTTATATATTTGAAATACAATTTGAAATCAGGAATTTTGACACTTCCGGCTTTGTTCTTTCTTGCTTTGATTCTTTGCAATCTTTTTGTGACTCCATGTGAGTTGTATTCTATTTCTGTAAAAAAATAGGATTTCATTGAATCTTTAGATCATTGTGGGTAGTATGACCATTTCAGCAATATTAATTCCCCCAATCCATGAACACAGGATATTTTTCCTTTTATTTTTGTCTTCTTCAATTTCATCATTGCTTTATAGTTTTCAGTGTACAGATCTTTCACATACTTGGTTAAATTTATTCCTAAGTATTTTGTTATTTTTGATACAATTGTGAATTGGATTGTTAATTTCTTTTTCAGATAGTTCATTATGAATATATAGAAACACAACTGATTTTTATATGTGATGATTTTGTATCCTAAAACTTTACAGAATTTGTTTATTAGTTCTAACAATTTTCTATCTTTATGGTTTTCTATGTTAAGATTACATTATCTTCAAACAGATATAAATTTATTTCCTTCCCAGTTTGGTTGCATTGCCTCCCTAGTTGCTTATCGGTATTTCTGTGAGAATGAATAGAGCCAGGGGCTGACTGTTCTACATCTTGTTGATTTTACTCTATCCTTTTTTCTTTTTTAAAATATGTATTTTTATTGATTTCAGAGAGGGTAGAAGAAGAGAAAGATAGAAACATCAATGATGAGAGAGAATCATTAATGGGCTGCCTCCTGCACATTCCCACTAGAGATCAAGCCCACAACCTAGGCATGTGCCCTGATGGGGAATCAAACCATGACCTCCAGATTCATAGGTTGGCACTCAACCACTGAACTACACTGGCTGGGCTTCCATCTTTTCATTTTTATGACTTAATAATATTCTGGATGGTCATACCACATTTTGTTTATCCATTCGCCAGTTAACTATTTGGGCTGTTTCTACCTTTTGGCTATTGTCTGTAGTGCCATTTTGAATATTTGTGTGTAAGTACTTAACTATTTATTTTCATTTTTTTGTTATCTAGAAATGAAATTGCTGGGTCACATGGTAACTCTATGGTTAAATTTTTAGGAACTAGCCAACTCTATTCCAAAGAGGCTGCACAATTTTATATTCACATTAGCAATATCTGAGAGCTCCAATTTTTCCACATCTTTATCAATACCTATTACTCTTCTCTATTTATGATATTTATAATTGCCTCTGGTTATTTGGAGACGTGAGGATGCTCTTTGTTTTTAATAAAAAGATACACATGTTGTTACTTATTGCATGTATTAACATCTCTGTGAGGTCTAGGAACATATGCATGCTTCCTGTTTGCTAGTGGGGGTTGTCTACTGTTCTCATGCAAAAGGATGGTTTACCAAAGTGTTGACTTGCACATGGTAATGTACCTGTGTCTTGATTATTCCAAAACAAATTCTGCTGAGGAGTCATTTTCACCCTCATACATTCAGCTCTTTGAATCAAAGCAGCTGAAATCTTGGATAAATATAGAAAATTTACATAGCTCTAAAAATTACATGCCAGCTTTCAGCTTTTTATTGTAACTGAAACAAAGACAAAATGTCACATCAAAACACAAACATAATGAACAACTTAATCTGATGGACAAAAACAGATCCAGAGACAGAGAAACATCGATCAGACCGTCAAACCTCAAAGGGAAGGTAGGGGAGGGTGGGGGTAAGTGGGAGAGATCAACCAAAGGACTTATATGCATGCATATCGGCCTAACCAATGGACACAGACAACAGGGGTGTGAGGGCATAAGTGGAGGGGGATGGGGGTAATGTGGGGATAAGGACACATATGTAATAACTTAATCAATAAAGAAATTAAAAAACACACAAACAAAAAATAGTCAGGCATTGTTTGTAAACTAGAAATTTTTATTCTATTTATAAACATTTGGGGAAATGGCATTGCCAATTTTAAAGAATTGAAACCTGAGTTGTTGGGTCGTATATGTTTTAGATAAGCATTTGAATTAAGATTTCTAAAAGAAATCCAACTCTGAATCTCAAAATAGTTTCTTTATAAAAAAGATTTTAATTGATTTTTACAGAGAGTGGAAGGGAGAGGGAGAGAAAGAGAAACATCTATGTGATATGTGAGTAAAACATCTATTGACTGCTTCCTGAATGCCCTCTACTGAGGATCCAGCCTGCAACCAGGGCATGTGCCCCTGCTGGGATTTGAATTGGCAACCTTTTTGTGCACGGGACGATGCTCAACCAAGTGAGTCACAACTGTCCAGGACAAAATAATGTCTTATTATGTATAATGTTGAGTACTTGGGATATAAAAGTGCTTGAAATTACAGCTTTATACAACAGTGATTTTAATTCCTTTGCCAATTTCATGAGACTATTTTGAAAATATTAATCTATCATGCCCCCCCAACCTCCAAATTATGTTATAGTAACCATTATAATGTTATAGCACCTAGGGGGCATCTTTCCCTTCAATATACCGCTTACAAAGAAAAAGGTTAACTAGGTAGAGGAATTAGAATGCTCACATTGTAGTGGACGGTTAACATGCCTTTTGCTGCTTAGCATCTGGACTGTTTTCCTATGTTTGGGGCAGTGTTTACCTTATGTGCTTTCTTTGTAGCCAAGAAGCTGAAAATGTCCCAATGTCCTTTGAAACCAGGCTTATCACAGTCACAGTTTCCCAGACAGCAAGAGGCAAATTAATGATACAATGCAGGGACTGTACAAAACTCATTCTAGCAGGCATAGTAATGATATTGTTACAGCCATATCCATTGGTGATGTTGTTAATGACAAGATTTCATTCTTTTTCTTATTGCTGAGCTATATTGTATTGTATAGGGTATCCCCCAAAATGTATACATACTTTAATAGCTGATAGCTCAATTTTGAAATGAAATGTATTTTAATAAATACTGCCTTTATAATTATTCAACGTGTGTGTGTGTGTGTATGTGTGTGTGTGTGTGTGTATTTTTTTTTGGGGGGGGACACCATATATATATATATATATATATATATATATATATATATATATATATATATATATATATACTAGAGGCCAGGTGCACAAATTCATGCATGGGTGGGGGGCCAGATGCGATCATCCCTCCATGTGGGCGGTGAGACGCCCCTGCCCGCCCGAGATCTGGATCCATCCTGCTGATGTTCATGCTGGTTGTTGGAAGTCACCTGGCAGCCACTTTTATATCCTTTCTTCCTTGCAGAGCATCTAGGGAGGGGAAGTGGCCGCAGTGCCCGACTTCCAGGAGGCTGGTGGCGCTTTCGGGTCATGTCGGTTGTGCTGGTCTGCCAGTGCCTGGCCTGTTCTACAGAGATTGGACCTTCAGGACTACTGAGGGAGGGAGTGGCTGCTTCTGGGCTGGTGGGCTGCCGGGCCGGGTCTGTCAGCTAAGCAGTGCTCCTGCTGTGGGAGCACACTGACCACCAGGAGGCAGCTCCTGCATTGAGCATCTGCCCCCTGGTGGTCAGTGTGTGTCATAGCGACTGGTCGGCTGGTTGTTCTGGTCATCCAGGTCGTTCCAGTCATTAGGTTTTAATGGCCACTTAGGCTTTTATATATATAGAAGTACCACTTCTTCTTTATTCATTCATCTATTGATGGGCACTTAGGTTACCTGCTTATTGTGCCTATTGCAAATGCTGCAATGAACATAGGGGGTGCATATATCTTTTTCTTTAATCCTCACTTGAGGATATTTTTTTCCATTGATTTTTAGAGAGAGTGAAAGGGAGGGAAAGAGGGGGAAGAGAGAAGGAAGAGGAGGAGGGGGAGAAGGAGGAGAGAGGAAGAGAGAGAGAGAGAGAGATCACTGGTTGCTCCTGCACTTCCCCTGCAACCCAGGTACATGCCTTTGACCAGGAACTAAACCTGTGACCCTTTGTTGGGAGGGACGACACCCATCACTGAGCCATGCTGGCCAGGGCTGCAGGGTCATATGTAGTTTTATTTTTAATTTTTTGAGGAAACTTCATTATTTTTTTCATAGTGGCTTCAGGAGGGTTCCCTTTTCTCCACATCCTCACCTACACTTGTTGATTTATTGATGATGGCCATTCTGACAAGTGTGAGGTAATATCTTATTGTAGTTTCAATTTGCATTTCTCTGATGATTAGTGATATTGTGCATCTTTTCATATGTCTGTTGGTGATCTGTATGTTGTCTTCGGAGAAAAGTGTATTGAGGTCCTTTGCCCAATTTTTAATTGGACTTCTTTTGGTATTAAGTTGAATGAATTCCTTATATACTTTGGATATTAACCCCTTATTGGATGTATCCTTGGTGAAGTGAATATCTTCACTCTCTCAGAAGATTGCCTTTTTTGTTTTGTTGATGGCTTCCTTTACTGTGCTAAAACTTTTTAGTTTGATGTAATCACATTTGTTTATTTTTTTTTTCTTTTGCTTCCCTTGCCTGAGGAGATATATCCAAAAAAATATTCCTAAGAGTGATGTCAAAGAGTTTACTATCACCCTAGCTGGTTTAGATCAGTGAATAGAGCGTTGGCTTGTAGACTGAAGGGTCCTGGGTTCAATTGAGGTCAAGGGCACATGCCTGGGTTTCAGGCTTGATCCCCAGTAGGGGGTGTGCAGGAGGCAGTAGATCAATGATTCTCTCTCACCATTGATGTTTCTATCTCTCTCTCTCTCTCTTTCTCTCCCTTCCTCTCTGAAATCAATAAAAAAATATTTTTAAAAAAGAGTTTACTGCCTATGTTTTCTTTTAAAAAATATATTTTATTGATTTTTTACAGAGAGGAAGGGAGAGGGATAGAGAGTTAGAAACATCGATGAGAGAGAAACATCGATCAGCTGCTTCCTGCACACCTCCTACTGGGGATATGCCCGCAACCAAGGTATATGCCTTTAACCGGAATTGAACCTGGGACCCTTCAGTCCGCAAGCCAACGCTCTATCCACTGAGCCAAACTGGCTAGGGCAACCTATGTTTTCTTCCATTAGTTTTATGGCTTCAGGTCTTACACTTTGAATTTATCCTTGCATATGGTGTAAGAAAGTAATCAATTTTATTCTTTTGTGTGTGTGTCTGCAGTATTTCCAACACCATTTAATGAAGAAGTTGTTTTTACCCTAATGTATATTCTAGCCTCCTTTGTCATAGAGTAATTTACAATACAGGTGTGGGGTTATTCCTGGGCTCTCTATTCTGTCCCATTGATGTACTAGTATATGTCTGTTTTTATGCCAGCACCATGCTGTTTTTATTACTATAGCCTTGCAGTATAGTTTGATATAAGGGAGCATGATACTTTCAACTTTATTCTTTTTCAAGATTGCTTTGACATTCGGGGTCTTTTGTGGTTCCATATAAATTTTAGGATTGTTTTTTTCTGGTTCTGAGAGAGATGTTATTGGTATTTTGATAGAGATTGTATGGTATGTATATTTCTTTGGTAGTGTGCACATTTTAACGAAGTTAATTCTTTCTATTCATGACCATAGTATAACTTTCTGTTTATTTGTATCTTCAATTTCTTTCTTCAATGTCTTATAGTTTTCCAAGTACAGGTCTTTTATCCTTAGTTATTTAATCAGCTTGATATAAAGATAGCTCTAGGATAGTGATAAAAATGAAGTTTTTACAGATTTACATTTTAAGAACTCTCCACTATTGTCAAGAAAAACATTAATAATCTAGATGACTGGATTCTTCTAAACACATGAATGTGAGCTTGCCTTTATAAGATAAAAGTATATGAAAAAGTGAAACACTATTAATAATTGAACTGTTATTGTCAGCCATGTTTTATCAACTGCATGTGCTCCCATTACTAGTGATATATGTGGCCTTGCAGCTACTCAATTTGGTTCAAGAAGCAAAACAGCTAACTGTTTGCAATGATTTTAAAATAGAAAATCATGTATTGTTTGTATATGTTATTTTCTTTAGTGGAGTAATCCTAGCATTTAAATGGGGAGTGGCAAGGAAGAATCCAGCTGTTTTCTAAACTCCGAGAGGCCACTACTTGTGAAGAGAGTGTCATCAAATTCTTCCCTAAAAGTCCTGGGTGGGTGGGGTGCAGGCGAGACTGTGCCAAGATAAGCCACATCTGTTCTTGTTCTGTGTGGCCTCTTTGTTTCCATTAAATTCCATATGTCTGGTCAAATAAATGAGGAATTCATCTCTCTCTCTCTCTCTCTCTCTCTCTCTCTCTCTCTCTCTCTCTCTCAAATGCCAATAGTTTCCAACCCAAATTCTGTACCATCTTAATATCAATTGAATATGTGGTAGAATATAAATACTTCAGAAATTGTAGGCATCACACACTTTTACCTCCTACATATTCTTTCTTAAGAAACTATTGGAGGCTATTCTCCACCAAATGAGAGCAAAAATCAAGGAAGAAGAGAGGAGAGGAGAGGAGAGGAGAGGAGAGGAGAGGAGAGGAGAGGAGAGGAGAGGAGAGGAGAGAGAGACATGGGCTGGAGAAAACAGGGCACCTCAGAAAATGGTGAGGGAAATTCAAGGAGAGTGGTGATTAGAGCCCCAGAAGGATAGCTGTGCCCTGATGTAACTGGTCCCAATTAATTTATAGCAATTTTAATCAAGATATGCTGTCACCATTATATCTTCTTTTTAACCCAAGAACAGAATGCTCAGATGAACCTAGCTAGCCCAGATTATAATATGTTCTTGCTTCTACCATTTGATGGAAAAATTATTGCTCTGCTGCTCAAGTCCTTCTTCCTTGATCACCCAAGTACACCATTTCACCCTAGAGGAACCTAAAAGCAAAAACTAGAACATCCTACTTCTCTGACCATATCTCTGACAAGTATCTATTACCAGGACACTTTATAGCCATGCCAGTTGTCCCAACTGTCATAAGCTTTTGTTTCCCAGGTCTCACTCATAACCTTGTTCATTTTTAGCCCAGAAAAAGCTCTTGTAAACTCTCATGAAATAAGAGTTACACTCCATTCAACTTAACCTTTTTTGAATTTCTTCATCAAACACTGGCAGCATTGCCTGTTCTTCAGAGCTAGGTTTGTGGTTCATACTTGACTTTTCAAATCAAACAATGTATTGGTGGAGGGAGGAGGATGTAATAGGGGAGGCACTTATATATCTGTTAAAATATTGGTAATGTTAAATATTTAAGTGAAAATGCCTTCCTCTTCATCTGGATTTTGGGTGCTTCAGAGTTCATTTTATTAGTATTATGAGTATATTTTTTGTTAGTATTTACTAGTATTTTTTTATTTTTAAAGGGATTTTTAAAAAATATATTTTTGTTGATTTAGAGAGGAAGGGAGAGAGAGATAGAAACATCAATGATGAGAGAGAATAATTGATTGGCTGCCTCCTGCACGCCCCCTACTGGAGATTGAGCCTACAACTTGGGCATGTACCCTTGACTGAAATCAAATCCAGGACCCTTTAGTCCACAGGCCAAGCCAAACTGGATAGGGCTATTAGATAGGGCTATTAGTATTTTTAAAGTAGGGATCTGCAAACTTTTCCTGTAAAGGGTCAGATAGTAAAGGAAATATTTTCAGTTTTGTGGGTCATAATCTCTCTGTCATAACTACTCAACTCTCCTGTTGTGGTATGAAAGCGCTATGGGCACTACATAAACAACTGGATGGTTTTTGTTCCAGAAAAGGACATACATATGGCCAAGAGACATATAAAAATTCTCAACATCATTAATCATCAGAGAGATGCAAAATAAAACCCCATTGAGTTATCACCTCACACTTGCCAGAATGGCTACCATCAACAAATCAACAAAAACCAAGTGCTGGTGAAGATGTAGAGAAAAGGGAACCCTGGTGCACTATTGATGGGAACACAGAGTGGTGCCACCACTGTGGATAACATTATGTTGTTTTCTCATAAAATTAAAAATGGAACTTCTAGCCGAACCGGTTTGGCTCAGTGGATAGAGCGTCGGCCTGCGGACTGAAGGGTCCCAGGTTCGATTCCGGTCAGGGGCATGTACCTGGGTTGCGGGCACATCCCCCATGGGGGACGTGCAGGAGGCAGCTGATCAATTTCTCTCATTGATGTTTCTAACTCTCTATCCCTCTCCCTTCTTCTCTGTAAAAAAATCAATAAAATATATTTTTAAAAAATGGAATTTCTATTTGATGCAGTGATCCTACTTCTGGGAATATCAAATCACTAATCAAAAAGAGTATGTACACCCCTATGTTCATAGCAGTACTGTTTACCATAGCCAAGATCTGGAAACAGCCCAAGTGCCCATTAGTAGATAAGTGGATAAAAAGTTGTGGTACATTTACACAATGGAATACTACACTACTGTAAAAAGGAAGGAAGTCTTACCTCTTGCAAAAACATGAATATTATAATGCTAAGTGAAATAAGCCAGTCAAAGAAAGACAAATACCATATAATCTCACTTATTTGTGGAATCTAATGAACAAAATAAATTAATAAACAAAATAGAACGAGAGACATGGATACATGGTACAGATTCGCAGATGTCAGAGGGGAGGTGGGAGGAGTACATAGGATGAAAGAAGGTTAAGAGAATGAGAGGGAGATATATGCATAGCCCATGGACACAGACAATAATATAGTGATAGACAGAGTGAGGGGGAGGTAGGGTCTGGGTGGATGGAGGCAAAAGAGAGAAAATGGGAGGCATCCGTAATAATGTCACAAATAAAAATAAAATTATAAAAAAGAAACGACGAGCAGAGGAGCTGTCTCAGAGAAAGAGAGATTTGGTAGTATGAATGCATCACCTGAATTTCAACATTTTATTTTGTGGGAGACATGTTAGTTCAGAGCATGCACTGCCTTTCTTTGTGTGTGGCACAGGGGTAAAATAAAATACTAAGGGTCATGAGGAAAATATAACTTCTTGAGTGTTGCCATAAAGGGGGCTTGCCTGGTACATTTGAATTTGTGGAGCTAATTAAAAGCAGTCTCTTAGGAAATACATGCTGGAAAGAGAACATAGTTAGTTGTTATTGCTAAATATGTCACTAGGGATTACTATTCTATAGCATTTGAAAGTACAAGAGAAAATATTGTTCTGCAAACAGCACAAAGCATTTAATCTATGGTCAGTCTCACTGTGGAATGTATAATTCTGTATAATTCTAGTAATGAGTGCTGACATGAACTATTTGGAGCCTCGTTTAAAAATGCATTATAAAATACAGGGGGGAAAAAGTGGTTTAAAGCATGAAATAAGCCTGTTGGTTAACCCATTGGATTGGAAAGTTTCAGGCTCAATATTGTTTTTGTCAAACTCTTAGAAGTTAAGGAGGTATTCTGGGGACTGGACATTTCTGCTAGTTATTGTATCTGTTGTGAGGACTCAATTTCTGTCTCTGAGTCTGCTCTGTTTTTCTGCTGATTCTGTCATATCAGTTTGGGCCTTCCCCCTGATGGGTGCTTGTGTTACCATGGAACTATTAATTAAAGATTATATTTAAAATTATAAGTGCCAAGATAGTCTTAGGAATGAAATAATTTATTTTAACGATGGGTAATATGGGAGAGATCTATAAACATCTATCTGACTATAGCATAGCTTGATTAGAAAACACAGATTTCCACCACATACAAAACAAAAACCTGGACACCACCACCACTAAACCCTCTCATCTGTAAGAATACAACATCAAATTATAGAAGAAAGTTTCCTCATTTTTCAATTATTGTTTTTTCTCTAAATGTTTTGGAGAAATACCATATAGAAATTAGATTTTAAAAGTATGAAATCATTATGGTATTTCCATCAATAAACTGATTTTATTCTGAAAAGTTTAAAGATTAAAACAAAGTTATTTGAAAACATATGCTTTAAGGAAATGAGTTTTGTTGTTATTTGTTTTTTATTTTTGAATTAGATTGTTGTGCTAAAAAAGAGTTCTCACTCCTCTAGATATCTCTTTATTTCATAAATAAACAAAGTGTAAGAAGTGCTTCCCTTAGAATTTTGTTTTGGAGACTGAAAAATAAAAATATAAACTAATGCTTCAAAAATTTTCTTGAATCTATTCTCACTTTTGAGATTGCTTGTATCTCTTACTCATTTGGAGACATTCACAGTTTTAACAAATTAAGCATTACAGTAATTCTACAAGTGCTGCAGTAATTGCTCATAGAAGAGTGTTTCTCAAAATGCACTCCATATTAATGACTTGAGTCTTACATTTGAAAGCATAGAAATGTATCATGCTATTTCTTGAGTAGAATAAGATGACTAAGTCACCAATATTTTATTTTTCTTTTAAAATCTATGTTGCCCTTCATCATGTTGTAGTGGTTAGAGTATAAAACAAAACAAAAAACTTCCAGTCCTAGAGAACGAATAATGTGTTCAGCAGTGGTGGTGTAGAAATAAAGCAGCATTGGCATAAATATGACTGCCTTATTGAAATATGCTTACCTTAATGAAAAAGGCTCATGGGACTTCCTCATTTTGTTTCAAGTTTCCAGATACAGGCTTTTGGAGAATAGGGGGCTCTGTTTCTCTAATCCATGCCACGCTGTGCATTGTCTTGCATGTGGCAGGCAGTTTGTAAATATTTATCGAATAAGAGTTAAGCCTACTACTCCTTGGCTGTCTACTCTGTGCCAGGTACTGCATGAAACAGTTTACTTCTATTATCTCATTTAATCTTACATATTGCCTCACTCTCATTTTAACAGATGAGAAAACTGAGGTACAATTAAGTATCTTGTCTGATGCTATAAAACTAGGAATTAGATGAGAGTCAAACCCATGTTTGTCTTGTTTCAAAGCCCGTGATCACTAGGGTAGACTGCTTTTTCAGATGAAATTATGAATGAATAAATGTATTTATACTCTATCACTCCACTATTTTGAAGTTACCTAATTACCATTTCCTGGGACCTTTACCCACATATACAAGTCTCTTCCCAAATTGATATTAAGATAAAACAAACCAACATTCAGAGTTTTGTTTTCTGATAAACTCAGCATGCAGTGTTTAGGAATGTTTTTCATTTAAATGTGGAGATTGCCTTTAATAGGCTTTCTGAGGAGGTAGAAGTGTGGAAGGGTGATGAGAACAGTGTTTTAAAGACCCAGTATTCAAAAGCGTTTCCCTTTTCAATACTGTTCAGAACCTGGCAAGGATTAGAGACAATGTTATCATCTGGTCTCCCGCTTTTCTGTATAAGATAATACTTCAGCTACTGTGAAAGGAAATTACTAGGTGTTACTGTTAAAGTATCTTCTGAAACTTTTCTGGAAAGCTGCCATGGACTGAATCTATTAGTTTACTGAGCTCCGAACCAGTTCCCATTTATACTCGTAAATGTCAGAGGATATTGACCAGAATAATAGCCATTTTCTCAGGATTCTCTTTTAGACTTATTGTGCTACTCTGCATATTCCAAATAACCTGCACTGCTGATATGTTTCCACTAAACTGAGCAGAAGTTTAACTGAGTAAACATCCTCCTTATTTAACATCATGAAAATTCAGGGTATAATAAATGTATTCCATGGGAAAAATCCATAGAAACATTCATAAGTCCTCTTATCACCTTCTGCTGGATACTAAATTTGTATTTCTCTGTTTCAATGTCTCTTAATATCTACCCCATTCTCCCAGGTGCCCTAGTGCTAAGATGAGAAACCTCTTTAATACTTAGTTGTCTTCTGAATCAAGTCCCCAAGATCAGGTTGATTTTGCATTCAGGATATCATGATCTTTGTTTGATTTTTTCCTTCCCATATCAATTATAGTGGTCTAGATCACTGTTGTTGCTCCTGTGACTACTACAACAGCCTTTTAATAGGTCTCCATATTTATATTCTTGCTATTCCTACAGCCCATTATCAACACTGAGGAGTGATCTTTATAAAATGAAAATTAGATATTGTCACTGCTCTGCTTAAAGAACATTAGTGTGTGCTTATTGTTCATGGCATAAAGTGAAAACTCCTTACTATAACATTCCAAGTATCTACAGTTTGGTTCTAACCCACCTATTGGGTTGTATTTCTTGATACTGCTGCTCCTACACTCTACCTCCAGCCGAAGTACATAAGGTGGCTAAACATAGTGCATGGAATAAGAATTTTGGAATCCTGAAAACGAACTGATTTTAAATCCTGGCTTTTCCATTTACCACCTGTGTGCTTTTTGGTGAGTTAGCTAGCATCCCTGAGCCTCTCAATTCCCATCCATAACAGTAAGGATAATGATATGTGTGCCTCAAAGGTTGTCAGGAAGATTAAATTAGATAATCTATGCATACATTATATGGTGAGTCTATTTCAGTGTTATCCCATTCTGCATGGAGTTATAAGTGTTATTGACTTACTACTTATTTTATCCATGTTTTAAGTGCTACAGCAGTTTGTATCTTAACACAGTGTCTGACATAATAATTGCTCAAAGATGTGTTGTATTGATTTGAAATAAAATGACAGCCTAACCATTCAATAACTGAGTTTTATTTACTTTCTGAAGAACAAAATGTGAGTCATCCATTGGAGTGTTCATGTGTAATATATATAATACTAAATGTTTTTGCTCATTTACCAAAATGCAGTATAATAAATGATTTCTAATCATTCCCTTATATCAATTACCCCTAATGCTGGTCATGGTTTTTTGAGTTTTAAAAGTTCTTTGGATATTTAAAAAATATATTTATTGAACTTATTAGAGTGACATTGGCTAATAAAATTATATAGGTTTCAAGTGCACAATTCTACAATACATCATCTGTATATTGTATTGCGTGTGAACCACTCCAAGTCAAGTCTCTTTCAATCACCATTTATTCCCCACTATACCTTCATTCACATATGACTAAAACACTTAGCTGCATGCCTTGGTTGTTCTCACCCACACTGATCAGAGATAAAAAGGAGTTGGTGGTTAGATGAGACCTGGAGAAATAGGTCAAAGACAAAGAAATAGACCAAAGACAAACTTGCTGCTTAGCTGTGTATGGAGTTCACACAAACCCTTTCCTCTGGAATTGGGGTGTCTCATTGCAAAGTGATGACTGAGTCCTAACATATCTTGAAACTCATATTTGGAAATCATGTCATAATGTCTCCTTGTTTAATGGGGTTAAGTGGAAACAATGCAATCCTGTCATTACTGAACTTATAACATTCACTAAGCTCTTTTTGAACTATTATTTTCTCCCTCTCTCCCCTCCCCCCATTAAGAAGCTTTTATCTTTCTATATAGAAGCCTAAGCAACCATTGCAACCGAATGGATGACCAAACATGCTACATGGGGCAACCAGTCAGGCAGGGGGGTTAGTGAGGGTTGACCAAACGACCAAAGAGCAGGCTGCATGGGGCTACCAGGCCAGCAGGTGGGGCAGTTGGGGGCAACCAGGCTGGTGGGGGGGGGGCAGTTGGGGGCAATCAGGCTGGCAGGCAGAGGCAGTTAGGGGTGATCAGGGAGGCAGGCAAGTGAGCATTTAGGAGTCAGCAGTCCAGGATTGTGAGAGGGATGTCTGACTGCAGGTTTAGGCCTGATACCTGGGATCAGGCCTAAACCAGCAGTCAGACATCCTCCGAGGGGTCCTGGATTGGAAAGGGTGCAGGCTGGTCTGAGGGGACCCTCCCCCCATGCACGAATTTCATGCACCGGGCCTCTAGTATAGACTACAAAGGTGGTAGAAGTTGGGACTGGCTTTCTGCATACTATTTTCTGCTATTCCTTCAAGACAATTGTGATTTTGCTGTGTGGGCCAATTATGTCTTCATTTGGTAAAGGTGTGGGGCACAGGCTTGAGCTGCTTTGGCTACCATCTTCAAGCAGTACAATTTTGATTTAGTCCTTTAGCACCATCTGACCAAGCCATCATCAGCCTACATTTCTCCATCTTAATAAAAATAACAAAGCAATACTTACAGAACTTTTACTGGCCTCTTCTGGGAATAAGCATTTTATCAGGCAATTCTTGCCACAACTTTCTAAAAAAGGTTTTATCATCATCCCCATTTTTCAGATGAGGAAACAGGATTAGGGAGATTGAATACTTGTGCAAAGTTATACAGCTAGGTGTGTTTGAACTGATGCCCATGTTCTTAACCACTATGCTATATACCATTTCCATCTTCTGAAAAGGCAGTCTTTCCAAATCCAAGTTTATATCACATATAGTAATATTGAATGTAAATTGTAATTGAAAAATAAAATTTAAAAATGTTACATTGAAATTCAGAGGCCAAAATGTGATTCTATTGTCCATCTTCCTTGTGATCTCTTCACTGAGATAGTGAGTCTACTGGCGTATCTAATGTTTTTGGTAATGGAGTGGCAAGAAATACAAAATCAACTCTTAATCTGTCAAAATGTTAGTGTCACATGTTTTCCTCCTTCATTGATATATAATGTGCTTGAAGGGAAGAACTGTGTCACTAGCCCCTTGCATAGTGCTTATTATGTACTAGAGGCCTAGCACACGAACTTGTGCATAGGTGGGGTCCCTTGGCCTGGCTGGCAATTGGAGCAGGCCGGCAACCAGGGCGGGCCGGGTTGGGGAGAGTGACTGTGGGAGGTTGGCCAGCCATGGGAGGTTAGCTGTGGGAGCGCACTGACCACCAAGGGGCAGCTCCTGAATTGAGCATCTGCCCCCTGGTGGTCAGTGTATCATCATAGCAACCGGTCAACTGGTCATAACGGTCACTTAGGCTTTTATATATATAGATTAAGTACTGGGGATAAAATAAGTTGATGTATTCAAAGAAAACACATATGACTTTATTTATTCAGTTACTCATTAGTACAACAAATGTTCCTGAGAATCTACTATATTCTAGACCCTAATCTAAGCTCTGAAAATAAATGAGTAAGCCACGCACAATCTCTGGCCTCAAGGAATTTACAGGCAAATAAATTCTTACAGAATTAATGTCACAATACATCAAAGATATAAAATATTGGTGGAGTAAATTAAAAGTAATTGGAGAATATTTGTAAGCATAAGAGTGTGGGAGAGACCTTCATAAGCAAGACTGAAAATCTCAGAAACCATGAAAAAAAAAGAATGTATTTGATTGCATACATATTTGAAACTAAATGCATTGTGAAATGCACCATAATAAAAATTAAACAAGCATATAAACCTTTATAGACTAGGAAATATATGTGTGCCATACATGATAAATCATTACTAATCCCAATGATTGAAGAATTTCTACAAATTACTAAAATAGAGATAAAGAATCTAGTAGAGCCCTAGCTGGTTTAGCTCAGTGGATAGAGCATTGGCCTGCGGACCAAAGGATTCCAGGTTTGATTCCGGTCAAGGACACATACCTCAGTTGCAGGCTCCTTCCCTGACTGGGCCCTGGTCAGGACTCAAGCAGGAGGTGATCAATCAATGTGTTTCATATCAATATTTCTCTGTCTTTCCCTCTCTCTCTTCCACTCTTTCTAAAAATCAATGGAAAAATATCCTTGAGTGAGGATTTAAAAAAACAAAGGATCTAATAGAAAAATAGGCCCATGACATGAATTTTCAATTTACAGAAAATATAATATTGCTAATAAATATATAAAAACATTCTCAAATAATCAGGGAAATGCAAATTAATAAAACAATGAAATGCCATTTCCCCCATCAGATGAAAAATAAAAAGAGTAACATCAGTCCTGAAAAGGCTATGGGGCATAGGTATTCTCATACATTGCTGGTGATAGGGTGAATTGCTACTTTTTTAGAAAATTAATCTGGCAATACCTATTTAAAAATGTATACCCTTTGGTTTTCTGGGAATATAATTGACAAAAATGAAAGTCTTTGCATGTACAAATGTGTTTATAGCAGTAAAATATCTGCATAAGCACCCTGAATGTCTATCCATACAGGAATGGTTCAATAAATTATAATAGATTTTACTATGGTATAATGGAGGTATAACAGCAATGACTTAAATCTCTATAGTGCTGAGGGGACTAGCAAGCTTATTTTTTTCTTGTATATCTCTATACTGTTTGACTTACTATAAAGAGCAATTATTTTTTACAATTAAAAATTCCATAAAGTTAAAATTAACTTTAAAACTTGGTAATTATAGCACATATTATGTATTACAATAGGGGCTAATCAAGTGCTGTGGGAACTCACAGGAGGAGACACCTAACCCAGTTGTAATACATCTAGAGAGGTTTTCTGGAGGATGTAACATCTGTTATTACTCCTGAAGGTTGAGTGGGAGTTAGCTTGTGGGCTGGGAGGGTGGGGGGAGCATTCTAAGCAACAGGAAACAGTAGATATGGTGGCTGAGAGAAGAGAGAACTTGACTGGATGGAGTAACTAAGACCTTAGTTCTCACTGGAGGGGAAAGGTGAGAATTAAATTAAGATAGAGAGGTCAACTGGTGCTAGATTACCATATTACAAGGGGCCCTTATGTCATGTTAAGCTTGAATTTAATTGTTATTAATAGCGGGAGCCCCTTAGGAGTTGTAAGCACAGGAGTGACATGATCAGGCTGTTTTCACACTTGCTGCTGTGTTTATAAAGGATTAGAAGGTGAGAGGCTAGTGGACATGCCAAGAGGACACTGAAGTTGTGCAAGAAGAGAGAACCTGACTGGCATGATGGCAATGGAGAACAGGTAGAACTGCATAGATTCAAGAAATATTTATGGTGCAGAATTGACAGAACTTTCTGATTGATAAGGCTGAAAAAGAAAAGAGGGTTTCCATCAGGATGCCTGACTGTTTGGCTTGAGCTGTTGGGTTAAAAGAAAACAAAGAAACTGATTTTTGGACTATTTGTTCAGTATTGGATAAGCCTTGGTGGGGAGCAATGGGACATCACTCGGACTTCCAGAGGTTGACCTGCTTGACCCAAGAACCTGGCCTCTGACAATGGTGTCACCTTTGGTCTGTCTCTTGGTAACTTTATAACTATGTGGGCCAACCATGAAATCTAGCCTGTCCTCTAGCCTGTCAAGGACCTACAGATGACTCTGGAGTTCAAGGCCCCTTGGCTGTTCTGAGCTGGGTCTCAGGGTCAGATCTAGCTTTTGTGGGGCCTAAAGATTATACAGTTTTGGGGTGTCTTACTTAATAAGATCACAGAGCCCTAACTGGTTTGGCTCAGTGGATAGAGCGTCGGCCTGCGGACTCAAGGGTCCCAGGTTCGATTCCGGTCAATGGCATGTACCTGGGTTGCGGGCACATCCCCAGTAGGGGGTGTGCAAGAGGCAGCTGATCGATGTTTCTCTCTCATCGATGTTTCTAACTCTCTATCCCTCTCCCTTCCTGTCTGTAAAAAATCAATAAAATATATTTAAAAAAAATAAGATCACAGATTTAGAAATGAACATGAATGTTGACTTACAATGAGAAGGTGAAACAAACCAAATGATATTATAATGGTGAATACATGAAATTATGCAATTGGCAAAGTTCATATAACATACGACATAAAGGGTACACCTAATGAAAATAATAATAGGAGAAACTGAGCTGCGATGGGGAGAGGGAGTATATAGGCGTACTGTACTTTCTGATTGTTTTTTAGTTAAAAAAAAACTGTTCTAAAAATGTATTAAAATAAGGTAATTCATTCTTTCCTATAACATGGTTCATCAAAATTTGATTTTACTGTTGATAATTGGATGTATCAAATTTGAAAGTTCACAGACAGCAGTTCATATATAGTCCAGTTATGCAGCAATTCTGATAAATTCTATTTCACCAAAATGAAAAAAAATATGGCACATTTCTAAATGAATACATTGACTCATCCCTAGAAGAGAAATCTCTACTTTGAGTGGACATAGATAAGAATCACATCTTTCCCTTACAATGTATAATAGATGCACTGTATACTTTATTGCATTCTGAAGACAAGCAATTTATAAACAAATATTTGCAATAGAAATCCAGCTTTGACCCCTCCTTAGCTTCCCTTACTTTCATCTTCTGTATAGCTTATCTGTTGGCTGATAACAGGGTCAAGGCCCCAAGCTTGGGTATAAACTATGGCATTGCCAATAGGCTAGGATTTCAGGCTGAGCAACTAACCAAAAGTGAAGAATACAAACCAAAACAGAATTGTAGCTTATAAATTTGCCAACTTAGTAATAGAGTGAGTGTGGAACAGAGAAAACTCTGCCTCAGGGTGTCTACCTGACAACCCAGAGTTTCACCCTGGGAAAGGTTCTGGGCCCCGAGCCTGACTAGTAAGGAGGTGACTTGAAGACTCAGACAGGGCTGACATTGATGTCTTGTCTCCTAGTCTGATTAGCAACAAACCCCTTGCACCTCAAACTTCTCTCATTTTCTTGCTGTATCTGTCTTTCCTTAACTTTTCTGTATCTTTTGCATTCTAGCTATATCTGTGTCATCTCTAGTTCAAGATTGTTTTATCCTTTGTCAGCTGTCTCATAGACTCTCAGGATTGGAAGCTTTGCAATTAGCTGAAATTCTCCAGAAGTCTTGAACAGCATCTGCAATATTCTCCATACCTGTCTCTACTAGAAAGTCTGGTGATAAAGGTGTTGACTACATCACAAAGCAGTGCTTAACGTAGGGGAACAATTTCAAATTGGAGAAGACTTCCTTGTTCAAGGTCAAATCTCTCTCCCTGAGACTTTTTTAAGTCCTCTGTATTTATTGAATGACACCATCCAGAACAAGGAACAGAATAAGTTTGTTCCTTCTCTCACATGACAGCCCTTCAGGGATTTGAAGACAATGCTCTCAGGTCTGCACACTTTCAGGATAAATATCTCAAGGCCTTTAAATGGCTTCTCATATGTTTTATCCCTTCACCGTCTGACTGTCTGCTGTCTAGGCATGTGTCCCTTAAAGGGTGCTGCTCAGAGATGAGCCCACTGCTTCAGTTGCATACAGAGGCAGAGCTGGACCATCTCTTGTTATAAATGAACACTGTGCTTTTATTAATGCAGTTGAGGTCAGATTTGCCTTCTAGCCATCACACAGCATTTCTCATTTCTACTGAACTTGCAGACAACGAAATTCCTTGTCATCTTTGCACATGCTGTTGCTAAACCACATCTCTCTCTCTTATTCTGGTGTCTTTTGAAATTCTGTATTTAATCATTATGTTTATCCCTCCCGGCATTCCTGCTTGGTGAGAACTTTGAGCACCTTGACTCTACCATTTGCTGCTATTCCTTCATGTCATCTCTGATTTTGCTGTGTGGGCCAATTATGTATTCATTTCGTAAAAGTGTGAGGCATAGGCTTGAGCTGCTTTGGCTACCTTCTTCAAGCAGTACAATTTTGATTTAGTCCTTTAACATCATGTGACCAAGCCATCATCAGCCTGCATTTCTCCATCTAAATAATAGCAACAAGGCAATATTTATGGAACTTTTACCATACGCCTGGCCTCTTTTGGGAATAAGCATTTTATCAGGCAGTTCTTGCCACAACCTTCTAAAAAAGGTTTTATAATCATCCCCATTTTTCAGATGAGGAAACTTTTACTTTGAGTAAAATGAGGAAGTATGGGATGGTTTTAAGCAGAGGAATAACATTATATGGCCTATATATTTTTAAAAATGTAATCTAATCTGCTGTTTATGCTGAGAGTAGGGTGTGGGAGACATGGGCAAAGTGCTTGGGAGCTCAATGGAGAAGGTCATATTTTAAGGAATAGGGTTGGATGGAGAGTCAGAGAAGACAAATTTTTCTCATAGCTCAATTTAAAGGGGATATATTATAGAGCAGTGGTTCTCAACCTTCTGGCCCTTTAAATACAGTTCCTCATGTTGTGAACCAACCATAAAAATATTTTCGTTGATACTTCATAATTGTAATGTTGCTACTGTTATGAATCGTCATGTAAATATCTGATATGCAGGATGGTCTTAGGCGACCCCTGTGAAAGGGTCATTCGACCACCAAAGGGGTCGCGACCCATAGGTTGAGAACCGCTGTTATAGAGGGTCAGAGAAGGCTAAGGTTTCTCATAGCTCAACCCAAAGGGGATACATTATAATATACTCACAGTTGGGAAGGCAACTTAAATCCTATATATAGGAGATTGTAATTAACTGATTTATTAGCACCAGGTTAGCTTTATTTTTATTTATTTTTTCAATTACGGTTTACATTCAATATTATTTTGTATTAGTTTCAGGTTTACAGCATAGTGGTTAGACAATGATATACTTTACAAAGTGTTCCCCCTGATATTTCCAGTACCCACCTGATACCATACACAATTATTACAATATTATTGACTATATTCCCTATGCTGTACTTTACCTCCCCATGACTATAACTAACAATCTATATTTCTCAATCCCTTCACCTTTTTTCACCCAGAACCCAAACACCCTCTTCTTTCTGACAACCATCAATTTGTTCTCTGTATCTGAGAGTCTGTTTCTGTTTTATTTGTTCATTTATATTGTTCTATAGATTCTACATGTAAATAAAACCATGTGGTATTTGTCACCAGATTAGCTTTAGTTCACAGAGACTTCAGGTGCCTTAATCCTGGGAGTACTTTTTCCCTTTGTCACTAGATGGCACTTGTGAGTACTTCTCATTTCAAGAACATTTATTCTAACAGCATTTACACTAGATGGCGCTCAGGCCATTTCCCCTTGAGGCTGGCTTCCCCCCATAGGTGTTTACAGGTAAGCCTAGCTACTTGTGCACAAAGACCTCTGAGAAATTCGTCAGTACCCAGTTGTCAATACTCAGTTCTGGTAAAACAATCACTTCTATTATGACTACTTTTCTGTTCAATATTGAATCATACATGCCCATTGTATAGTGATTCTGAGTCATATTCAGAATTTAGCTTACATCCAAGACAAGTTCCAGTTTATCTTATTAAGACTGAGGAGGGGCCCCCATCCTAAATCTACCCTTTGCTATTGAGATTGGATATTATATTGTCACCTAATCTGCCACGGTAGGTTGTTTTTCCTGCTTTAGATCAGCTGTGTTGTCATATGTTAGGTAATTGTTTTCATATGGTTAAAAATCTTGATGAAAAGTCTCAAAGCCAAAAACTGAACCACAATTCCCTTGTTAATATTCATCTTTTTGTTTTTCAGGGATGGTCATTCCTTAAAATGGTCTCTTCTTCCTCATGCTTAGTTCTGACTTTATTATCCTTCCCTAGTTAAGATATATAACTTCAAATGGTCCTTGAGATAGAAATGTATTTCCTTTGCACAGTTTGTCTTTCAAAGTTAAACTGAAGAAAAGATTTTATACCCAGACTGGAAGGGTAACTTTCTCATCCTTTCAGCAATCAAGTGCTATCCAGATTTCCTTTGGTTACTTTAGTGGAAGAAGATCAGATTAAAAAATCATAAGACCTGGATTTAGGCCAAATCGTGCACTTTATTAATAATTTCCTTGGACTTGAAACAATACTTATTTGAGCTTTATTTTTCTCATCTGTAGAATGGGAGAATAGTTAGTCATAAATTACTGGCACCTGCACTCAGCACTTTCCCATCCAGTCAGACTTTATGCTGATCAGAGTCCCTCTTTTTTTTTTCCTCTTATACCTCATTATAAACTAGAATTAGCTCCAGAAGCACTTCACCTAAGAAAAACCAACATCTACAACCACACATTAAGAGTACATAAATTTAGACTATATATATATATATATATATATATATATATATATATATATATATAATATTTCTTTGTAAGAGAGGAGAGCAATGCACTTATAATGGCTCACATTTGGAGAGTTCCAAAAGTATGTTCATGTCTCCTACCTCATTTAATCCTCCCCCAAATCCCAGGTAGAATAAGGTATGCAGCATTTACAAGTCCTATTTGACAGATGAAGAATATGAGGTTAATAAAACTGAAGGGCCTAGCTCAAGGTCAAAAATTACTGGGTGGTGAAATAGGGATGTGAACCCAGTTATCTATGAGTCCTGTGCCATTGGTGGTGACCTACTTGATTTAGGGTGGCTATTAGAGTTAACTGGGTAAGGTGTCTCAAAATGCTTGTCCCCCCTTTTAAAAAATATTTGTATTGTTGAAAACATTACAGATGTCCCATTTTTTCATGGGCTATGCATATATTTAAACTGATAAGAACAGATACTACACTTGATCTTAGCCAAAAGGCCAAGAAGCGATAGCTATGCATATATTTAAAAAAGGCTAATATGCTAAGTGTCCAACCATCCGACCAGTCACTATGACATGCACTGACCACCAGGGGGCAGACACCGCAGGAGTTGCTGAGCTGCAATAACTTGGCAGCAGTGGTTCTCTGGTGACTCACCGGAAACCAGAGAGGAGGGAGCCCAATTCCTCACTGGGCCATGTGATTCCACCTTTGGCTGTGGGTTATGCTGTTGTTGGGGCACTGTTGGCACAAATCTGGTTTACTGCACACTTGCATTTGTGTTCCACACTCTGTACAACAGCAACTTTGCAGTTTTCAGAGTGCCCTCTCACTCTCCAGGACCCATCAGGGGATGTTGGAGAGCCGATTTCAGCCCGATCCCCACAGGCCAGGCCAAGGGACCCACCTGCTGGAGGGACCCCTGCACACTGCTCACATGCCTGGGAGAGACCATGGGAGGTTGACTCCAGGGCGTGTCTGATCCATCTTTCCCAGTCCTGCCCCAGGCCACCTTCTAATTAATTTCCTTTCAATGTGCACAAATCTGTGCACCAGATCTAGTATGCATATAAGTTCCCCAGTTAACCTCTTCCCATCCACCAACCACCCACCTCCACCTTTTCTCTGAGATTCCTCCGTCTGTTCCATGCTTCTATGCTCCTGGGTCTATTTTGTTCATCAATTTATTTTGTTCAATAGATTCCACGTATGAGTGAGATCATGTGATACTTATCTTTCTCTAACTGGCTTATTTCACTTAGCATAATATGTACTCTCTAGGTCAATGGTTCTCAACCTTGGCTGCACATTAGAATCACCTGGGAATCTTTTTAAAATCCTGATTTCTGGGCCTCATCCTCCAGAAATTCTGTTTCTTTGTTATTGGGTGGGGCTACAACATTAGTAACAAAGAAACAGAATTTCCGGAGGATGAGGCCCAGAAATCAGGATTTTAAAAAGATTCCCAGGTGATTCTAATGTGCAGCCAAGGTTGAGAACCACTGCTCTAGGTCTATTCATGCTGTTGAATTAATAGCAGCATAGTATTACTCTATGTAAATAGAGTATTATAGCAGCATAGTATTACTCTATGTAAATATACCAGAACTTTTCTATCCACTCATCTGCTGATGGACACTTGGGCTGTTTTCAAATCTTAGCTATTGTAAATTGCACTGCTATGAACATAGGGGTGCATATATCCCTTCTGACTGGTGTTTCTGATTACTTAGGATATATATATTCCTAGAAGTGGGATTACTGGGTCAAAAGGAAGTTCCGTTTTAAATATTTTGAGGAAACGCCATACTGTTTTTCACAGAGGCTGCACCAGTCTGCATTCCCACCAGTAGTGCAAAAGGGTTCCTTTTCTGCATTCCCACCAGTAGTGCAAAAGGGTTCCTTTTCTCCATGTCATTTGTTGATGATAGCCATTATGACAGGTGTGAGATGGTACCTCATTGTTGTTTTGAATTGCATCTCTCTGATTAGTGACTTTGAGCATGTTTTTATATGTCTCTTGGCCATCTTTATGCCACTTTAGAGAAATGTCTATTTAGGTGCTTTGTCCATTTTTTAATTGGATTGTTTGTCTTCCTTTTGTTAAATTGTATGAGTTCTTTATATATGTTGGATATTAACCCTTTATCAGATGTCACATTGGCAAATATGTTCTTCCATGCAGTGGGTTCCTTTCTCATTTTGTTGATGGTTGAAGCTTTTTATTTTGATGTAGTCCCATTTGTTTATTTTCTCCTTAGTTTCCTTTACCCTAGGAGATGTATCTGTAAAAATATTGCTATGAGAGTTGTCTGTGATTTTGCTGCCTACACTTTCTTCTAATGTTTATGGTTTTTCCATTTTGAGTTTATTCTTGTGTATGGTGTAAGTTGCTGGTCTAGATTCATTTTTTTGCATGCATCTGTCCAATGTTCCCAACACCATTTATTGAAGAGACTGTCTTTACTCCATTGTATGCTCTTGTCTCCTTTGTCAAATATTAATTGAGCATAATGTCTTGGGTTGCCCCCGTTTTTTATAAACCAAAAATTGAAGAAAGAATGAGGTCAATCTAACTTCAGCCTATGTTTACAACAAAATCTCCTTCTGTGTAGTTAAAAGCTGATCTCCTTTTTAAAAAATGAATCTGTCCTTCTTAAAAGAGCCGAATATATTTCCAAATGTTGTGACCTTTATTAAAATTAGTAGTTGCAAAAAAGCTAAAAAAAATGTTAATGCTTAAAAAACAAAGCTCCCCCTTCAAGCTGAGCAAATAGGAAGCCTTTGATTCAATCTAAAATTTATATTCTAGGTATGGTTATGTAGTTTTAAAGAAATAAAAATAGAAAATATTCAATGCTTTTATTTTTAATTTTTATTTAAATATTTTTGTATAGATTTTTAGAGAGAGTGGAATGGAGAGGGAGAGAACCATCCATATGAGAGAGAATATCATTCTGCTTCCTCCTGCATGCCCCCTACTGGGGATCAAGCTTCCAACCCTGGAATGTGCCCTGACTGGGAATTGGACCAGCAACATTTCATTGCACAGGGTGATGCCCCAATCAATTGAACCATACCAGCCAGGGATCAATGCTTTTAAATACCACAGTAATATCATTTTACTTGCTTAATATTAACTAGTGACCTGGTGCACAGATTTGTGCACATTGAAAGGAAATTAATTAGACGGTGGCAGGTTAGGCGGAACTGTTCGAGATGGGCCAGACATGCCCTGGAGCCAACCTCCCGCAGTCCCTCCCCGGCATCCACGGAATGAGCGTGGTCCCTCCAGCAGGTGGGGTCCCTTGGCCTGGCCTGTGAGGATTGGACTGAAACCGGCTCTTTGACATCCCTCGAGGGGTCCTGCAGTGCAAGATAACACTGCAAAGTTGCTGTTGTACAGGGTGTGGAACGCAAATGCAAGTGTGCAGTAAACCAGATTTGGGTCAACAGTGCCCCAGCAACAACATAACCCATAGCCAAAGATGGAATTGCATGGCCCAGTGAGGAATCAGGCTCCCTTCCTCTCTGGTTTCAGGATGAGTCACCAGAGAACCACTGCTGCCAAGTCATTGCAGCTCAGCAGCTCCTGCATTGAGCATCTGCCCCCTGGTGGTCAGTGCACATCACAGTGACCGGTTGGATGATTGGACACTTAGCATATTAGCCTTTTATATATTCAGTGGTTCTCAACCTTCTGGCCCTTTAAACACAGTTCCTCACGTTGTGACCCAACCATAAAATTATTTTCATTGCTACTTCATAACTGTAATGTTGCTACTGTTATGAATCATAATGTAAATATCTGATATGCAGGATGGTCTTAGGTGACCTCTGTGAAAGGGTCATTCGACCACCAAAGGGGTCGCAACCCACAGGTTGAGAACTGCTGAATAGATACAGTTTGAATGGATTCTTGCTTTGACATGCATGTTTATTTTTTTTAATTATGGATAATCTTTTACTATAGCAATAATTTCTTACTCTAAAGCTATTTAATCTTAAAGCAACATGGGACTTTAAATATTAAGGTGGTCCATATTTAGAATGAATGCTGTGCTTGACTTTACAATAATTGTTGAACATGACAGAAAAAAAAAACATGGAGTTTTAGTGTTTGTTTTTTTGTTTTTAATTTTCTTCCAGTGTTTCTCACCTGTCAGGCATTGTCAGCATGGGGAAACTATTTTCATGATATGTCAGCATAGATGCCTATGCTTCTGGCAACACATGAAAGTGATTAGCTGTGTGCGAGTGACATCTGTTTGCACACTGGGGATCTATGGAAGAACACAGAGATTCCCATGTTCCACATTCTAATGCAAATATGTACCAGGAAATAGAACAGTAAATATGGCAAAATATGCCCCTGGGTAAATCACTTCCCCTCTGGTTTGGCAGGCTCTGAATTCAGCATCTGATAAAGGACTGTCTTTCACTACAAATACACATTGTACTGTTTGGATATGGCTTTTGGGGAGTAATCACTATTGTTAGAGGCAGTTAATGCAGGTGGTGCTTAGGTTCAGAGCCAGCTTAGGTGCTTTTTCTTGTATGACCTGCCTATGACTTGGTCTTCATTTACTAGAATCCAGTTACCTGTACTGAAACACAAATATATATAGTCCCACTGCATAAAATGCATGCACTTGTGGGGCCCCACCCCTCAGCCCCCCCAATATTCATGTATTTATGTATATGTGTGTATGTACGCATATTTTTTTTAAATCCTCACCTGAGGACATTGTTCATTGATTTTTAGAGCAGAAGGGAAGGCAAGAGACAGAGAGAGAAACATGGATGTGAGAAAGACACATCAATTGGTTGACTTCTGCAAATGCCCTGACTGGATCAGACTGAAACAGCACCACCGACTGCTGGTGGCCCGCTTGGGCTGAGGCGTTGACCATACGGTTATTTTCTGTTTCTGCTTCCACTTCTGGTAGAGGTCCCACTTGTAGGAGCTGCTGATGTAGTGACCACTTTCTGTCTTGATCTTCTTGTCCTACTGTCCTGACTGTCTCACAAACTGCTTCTTTTTACGGTCCCACTTGAGCTGCTGCTGGCCCCTGGTTAGGATCTGGGCCTCGTCCCCCATCAGGTCCAGGACAGCGTTGGCCACCTGCTGCTCAAAGGCTCCCCTGTCCCCACCAATGCTCAAGCCCCGTTCACTGTCGAAGTCCTTGGGCCGATAGGGGACATAGAAATCCTGGTCCAGTGGCTGGGCCTCCTCCTTCCGCCTCTTGGCTCCCCTCTCAGATCCTGGATGCTGCCTTTTCCAGCCCACGGCCTCTGTGAAGACGTCCTCCACACTCTCTCCCTTCTCCTCCTCCTCCTCCTCCTCCTCCTCCTCCTCCTCCTCCTTCTCCTCCTCCTCCTCCTCCTCCTCCTCCTCCTTCCCAGGCTGCTCTGCCTGCAGTGCTGGAAAGCTCCGGGCTGGGCCAGCCAGGCCCTCCTGCCACTCCTGCCAGCCCTGCTGGAAGTTGGCCAAGGCCTTGCAGGCCTTCTGCCCCTTGGCCCGAATCACCTGGCTGCTCAGGTCCCAGCTGGAGGCTTTGATCTCAGAGATAGTCACCTGCAAGCGGTACGCTTGATGTTACCCACCAGCCTCAGCTGCTGCAGCTCCTCCTCCTCCAAGCTTGAGCAGAAGAGGGGGTGAAGGCCCAGCCCTGGGAGATCCAGCTCCTTGGCCCACTTGATGACCTCTGGCGAGGGTGCCGGCTGCCAGCACATATACTGCTGCTGGGCATTGTCAGCCCCGGGGCCAAGGCCCTGCAGCTCCAACGACGCCTCCAGGTGTTCTGCAGGCTGCAGTCCACATTGTCCACCACACTCTGTGACACCCGGCCCAGAATACCATCCACGTTGACCACACCTGAGGGCTCCTCATGGCAGCCGGCGAGGGTGAGGGCACCAGGAACAGGTGCAGGTCCAAAAGGTAGGGGACCTCATCTGGAGCTACCAAGGAGTAGGCTGTGCCACTTCAATCAGCCTGGGCTACACTACCCATGCACTACAGGAAGAGCTTGCCCTTGCTGGGAAGCTGAAGTTGATGACATTGTCCAGCAGCGGGATGTGGAGGCCCCAGGCCACCTGGTCAGTCATGATGAGGGTGGAGCACTTGCCATGGGTGAACTTGGCCAGGTTGATCTTGTGGGCCATCTGGTCCAGGGCGCTGTAGATGTGAGCCAGCTTACCCTCTGGAGCAGCCTCACCCAGGGAAGACAAAGTGGCCTGGGGAGGCAGATGCTGAGCCTGGGGTGGGGGTTGGGGCAACCGGGAGCCGTCCGGTTAAGGGGGGAGGGAGGGCTGATGGGGTCAGATAGGGCCAGTGCATGTCATAGTGACCAGTAGTTCTGCAATTTGGTCTATTTGCATATTAGTCTTTTATTATATAGGATATATATATGCTGAAATGAGAACCCCAACAGAAATACAAATTAAATTAATAATAGAATCATAAACCTGGATTACTTTCTTCTTGTTTACTTGACAGGTCCTGAGAAAAGCTCCTAACATTAGCTGTGGGGACATGAGGATCTGATCATCCCCTATGACCCACCTACCTTTCCCCTCTTACTCTCTCTGCTCTAGCTGCACTGAAAATATTTAATTCCTCAAATAGTCGTGCTCTCTCTTGCTTTAGGGCAGTGGTTCTCAACCTTGGCTACACATTAGAATCACCTGGGAATCTTTTTAAAATCCTGATTTCTGGGCCTCATCCTCCAGAAATTCTGTTTCTTTGTTACTAATGTTGTGGCCCCACCCAATAACAAAGAAACAGAATTTCCGGAGGATGAGGCCCAGAAATCAGGATTTTAAAAAGATTCCCAGGTGATTCTAATGTGCAGCCAAGGTTGAGAACCACTGCTTTAGGGCCTTCATACATGCTGACCCTTTGCCTGAAATCTAGCCCACTCATTCCTTCTGTGCTGCTACTTTTACTCAGCTAATTCCTATTTATTACTTAGATCTCAGTCATTTCCTCTGAGAAACTTTCCCCGAACCCACATTAGGTGAGAATCCTTGTTATATTTTCTCATGGCAACCTGTGTTCTCCATGACATAAAACTCATGATCACTGAAATATTTCAATATCTATCTCCTTGGCTAGACTATGAATTCATTGTTGTCAGGAATCTACCACATTGGTGACTGTGTTATTTTCAGTGCCAAACTCTTAAAGGAGTGGGCTCTTAAGTGTTTGTTGGATTAAGGCAGTGATTCTCAACCTTGGTGCCTGCTGGCAGCTGGAGGAGGGAGGAAGCGTGGGTCCCGGGTGCTGGAGGGAAGCTGGTGCCAGCAGCCGGGGGAAGGAAGGCCTACTCTTGCACAAATTTTCGTGCATCAGGCATCTAGTTTTTTAATGAAAGGCATGGAAATTTTATTTAGCTCAACTTTGAAGTCACTGTACAACTTAGACTTGTTGACTTTTGAGTAAGCCAAGCATCTACTTAAATATTATACACAGTACTCAAGTATATCATGCTTGGGTTATTTTTTCATGGACTACACCTGACCTCAGTAAGGTGGGATCTAAGGAGCAAACAGGATCTCAACAATAAGACTTATCATTGTGCTCAACACATGTGAAATAAACTGTGGTAATCCAGATAAAGATACCCAGTCTATGGCTTATAATTTTATTCTATTATCAGTGTCTTTTAGCCAAAGAGAATTTTTTATTGAAGTTCAAATTATCATTATTTTGCTTTTATGAATTGTGCTTTTGATGATGTATCTTTACTGCTCTCTAGTCCTGACCTGTGTCCCTGGTTTTCTGTTTCTATCTTTTTCAGAACCCATGTCTTACTTGCTGAGCTTTCTTACTGACTTCTACAGGTAGGTAAGCCATGGTGTATATTTCACCTCTTCTAGATCCCATTTGTGTGTTCCATTAATTCAATTCTGTTTATTTCACATGTGCTGAGCACAATGAAAAGTCTTTTGCTAAACACTGAGATTAAGGAGATTGAGACTATATTAGGAAATTACAGGGAAGTTATAGTCTAGCAGAAAAGCTTGTTAGATACTTAAACACTTACTATAAACTAGTGTGAGTAGTATAACAGTCCTAGTACATGCAAGACTTAAAGGAGGGAGGCTATAGGAGGGATTAACTTCCCTTAAGGATTCATATGACAATATATGCATTTAATGATATATATATATATATATATATATATATATATATATATATATATATATATTAGGGGCCCGGTGCACGAAATTCGTGCACTGGGTGTGTGTGTGGGGGGGGGGGAGAGTGTCCCTCAGCCCAGCCTGCCCCCTCTCACATACTGGGAGCCCTCAGGCGTTGACCCCCATCACCCTCCGATCGCCTGATCGGTCCCTTGCCCAGGCCTGACGCCTCCGCCAGAGGTGTCAGGCTTGGACAGGGGACCTCCATCTCCCCCCGATCACTGGCTCTGGCCCTCCCCAGGCCTGAGGCCTCTGGCCCAGGAATCATGCCTGGGCAGGGGACCCCCATCTCCCTCTGATCGCTTGCTCCACCCCCCGACCAAGCCTGACGCCTCTGACCCAGGCTTCAGGCCTGGGCAAGGGGACCATCATATCCCCCCAATCCCCGGCTCTGCCCCCCACCCAGGCCTGATGCCTCAGCCAGAGGAGTTGACCCTCATCACCCTTCGATCACCAATCACCGGATCGGCCCCTTGACCAGGCCTGAGGCCTCCGGCAGAGGCCTCAGGCCTGGGCAGGGGACCCCCAGCTCCCCACGGTTGCAGGCTCCACCCCTGCCCAGGCCTAACGCCTCTGGCCTAGGCTTCCGGCCCAGGCAGCGGGGACCTGCAGTGGCAGCGGGGGGCGCCGCGATCGTGGGCTTCACTTTAGGCCCAGGCAAGGGACCCCTAGCTCCTGGGACTGCCAGCTTCGACCGTGCCCAGCTCCCATCGCTGGCTCCACCCCTACTTCCTGCTATCACTGGCCAGGGTGGCAAAGGTGCCTGATTCTCCAATCATGGCTGGGGGGCAGGGCAAAGGCGGCCCCAGGGCCACCTTTGCCCTGCCCCCCAGCTCTTAGCTCCCCCCTGGGTTTCAGATCACTGTCAGTGGCAGGGGGCTTCTTCCTGCTTTCCCTTTCGCCTCCCTGCATTGTGCCTACATATGCAAATTAGCCGCCATCTTGTTGGCAGTTAACTGCCAATCTTAGTTGGCAGTTAATTTGCATATAGCCCTGATTAGCCAATGAAAAAGGTATCGCCGTACGCCAATTACCATTTTTCTCTTTTATTAGTGTAGATATATATATATATATATATATATATATATATATATATATATATATAAAATTAAATGGGTCCATAATGTCCAAAATGACTGAAGGGATGACCGAACGCCAAGCTGTACATGTAGCAGGCTCGGTGGGTGGGGACTGGTGAGTGAGCTGAACTGCTGACCTCTTGGAGAGAGAGAGAGAGAGGCATGGCTGCTGGCAAGGCCCAGAGAGAGAAGCAGGGTCTGATCTGCAGCCTCTTGGCAGCTGCTGATCAGCCCTTGCCTCTCTCTCTCTCCTGGCCTCGCCAGCAGCCACACCTCTCTCTCTCTCTGAGAAGTCAGCAGTTCAGCCTGCTCCTAGCAGCCTGGGGTGGCTGTTGATCAGCCCTGCCTCTCTGATCAGGCCTGAAGAGAGGCCTGGAGACACTGACTGACTTAGAAACTGACCAATCAGCACCAAATCTGGGTGAACTGCAAGGAGCCAATGGCTGCCTAGGAGGTGGAGCTTTTGATGCTGACTAGCATAGAAACTGACCAATCAGAACCTAATCTGGGTGAACTGTGAAGGCAGAACCTAAGGTTGGGGCTTAGGAGGGGTTTTAAGGGCAACAGCTGTTTGGTGTAAGGCGTAAGAAAGCAGTTCAATTTTTTAATGACCAGTTTGACAGTATAGTGCATATGGCTGGCTATCGGTCCAGATAGAGGGATTATGTGTTTTTGTCTGCCAAGAGCATCTCCTCATGCTGAAAAAGGCTTTCCCCCCCCATTTAAGCAATCCTATCCTATATAATCTATCTATACTAATAAAAGGGTAATATGGTAATTAGACCGAGTTGACTGGCCATCTTCTGGACGTCCGACTTCCTTCTGGACAAAGCCATGGTGGTAGGGGCTGAGGCAGAGGCAGTTAGAGATTATCAGGCCGGCAGGGGAGTGCAGGTGGGGGCAAGATCAGGCCTGCAGGGGAGGGCAGTTGGGGGCGAGATCAGGCAGCCAGGCAGAGGCAATTAGGCAGGCAGATAGGTGAGTGGTTAGGAGCCAGCGGTCCCAGTTGTGAGATGGATGTCCAACTGCCTAAACTAGCAGTCGGACATCCCCCAAGGAGTCCCAGATTGGAGTGGGTGCAGGCTGGGCTGAGGGAATCTCCCCTGCACCCCTGCACAAATTTCATGCACCGGGCCACTAGTATGCTATAATAGACTGACAGGCATGAGTGTGAGGCAAGTTGCCACATCACCTTGAATACAAGATGACAGAGTTGTTTGAAAAATCAACCATACTTCCCTTTCATTTTTGTTTTGATGTGGAGCAGGGTTTACAAACTCAGCTTTCTACCACGGTCTGGAAGATAAATGAGTGAAGAAAACCAAGTTATTTTTTTTCTATAAGGAGTTAAAGAAAAAAAAACTACCAGAAAGCTAAATCAAATTTTTTTTTTTTTTTGGGAGAGGGCTCCAGGGTGGTTAAAGGAATGGCTAGTCATTTCAGGAAGAGGCTCAGGTAAAAGCCAGAGACGCCAAGGGGGTGCAGGGGGGGCCTCGGAAAGGCCTCTGGGCTCCAACGGCTCCTAGTCGTGCTTGAGGGTGAGCCTCTCGAAGAGATACTCGCCCAGCCCAGCCTGGGGGCCGGCCAGCCTGCAGATGTTAGTCAGGTGGTCACCCATCTTCTTGATGAGTTTCACCTCCTCATCCAGGAAGTGGTTCTCCAGGAAGTCGCAGAGATGAGGGTCGACACTGGTCGAACCCAGGGCATGCAGATCCAAAAGGGCCTGGTTCAGGATCCTCTCCAAGGCCAGGGCGGCCCCCATGGCGTCCTGAGCTTTGCCCCACTCATCCTGGGAAGGTTTCTGCACGTCCTGAAAGAGAATGCGGCCGCCGCGCTTGTTCTGCAGCTTCAGGATATGCTCCACGCCCTCGCGCTTCTTCTCCGCCAGCTGGAGGAAGAAGCGGCCCACGCCCTCCAGAGCCACATAGTCGCGGTCGAAATAGTAGCCCAGAGAGAGGTAGGTGTAGGAGGCCCGTAGATGCAGGTTGGCCAGGTGGTTGACCGCGGCCTCCACCTCGGTGGAATAATTCTGGCGAATCTGGGAGCTCATGGTTGTCCGGCAATAAGGAGTTTAAGGTAGAAAAAAACAAAACAAAACCGGTGTTGGCTGGTCCCGGGGGTGGTCCTGAAGGTGGTGAGTGGCTGAGACGCAGGAGAGTGGCCGGAGGCTGGAAGAAGGGGCGTCCCTGGGTCTGTTCCGTCCAAACACTGTTGAAGCAAGAGACAGATCCGGGAGCTCCGAGTGCGCTGCCAAAATTTTTTAAAAATGTTACTGAATTATTGTATAAACATGTAACATAACATGTATGATACTCTAGATTTTATTTTAAAATTAAATTGTATAAAGAGACAAAATAAGCAAGAATCCAGCTCTTATTTTCTTTTATTTTCTAGATTTATCTACAGATTATTTTCTCTACTATAAGAAAAATAGGGAAACAGTGATGATAAAGGGTGGTAAACATATCCTTGGACTCAGAGGAGTACAACCACTTGTCTGCTGTGTCCATGGTTTTGCCACAGTGCCATATAATTGGAATCATACAGCATATAGTCTTTTAAAATTGTTTTCTTTCACTTAGTAATATGCCTTTAAGATTTTCCATGTCTTTTTGTGTTTTGATTCCTCATTTATTTTTAGTACTGAATGATGTTCCATGTGAAGTGCCCCACATCCCCCATGGTTGAGGGTTTGGGATCTGGAGAAGGGGCCGCACACAAATGAAAGAGACAAGACAAGAGATAATAATTTGGAAATTGGGGGCCATGCGGGAGCCCATCAGAAGAGGAAGGACTCCATCTGGGCTCAGGCCTTGCCATCCTTTTATTCAATTTGGGATACACCTATAGCCCTTAGGCAGGCAATTTCTAGTAACAGACAGATTATCTTACCAGTAAGGATTTACATAACTATCTGGTGGGGAAGTTGCTTCAGCTACCATTGTCTGGACTAAACAGTAGGTGCATAGCCCTGACCTTTGCAGGGCTCAAGGGTCACCAGCATTCTGGGCTCCTTGTCCACACCTCTTTGCTAGAGAAGATAATAGGCGGCTTCCCACAGTTCCATTATCTGGATTACCACAGTTTATTTATCCATTCATCTCCTGAAGGACATCTTAGTTGCTTCCACATTTTGGCCATTATGAATAATGGTGCTACAAGCATCCATATGCAAGTTTTTGTGTGGATATAAGTTTCCAACTCATTTGGGTAAATATCCAAGAAGCATGATTACTGGGTTGTATGGTAGAATTATGGATATTAAACTGCCTTCCAAAGTGGCTGCACCATTTTGTATTCCCACCAGCAACGAAGGAGCCTCTTCATTGCTCCACATCCTTGCCAGCATTTACTAGTAGTGTTGGCATTGTTTTGGATTTTAGACATCCTAATAGGTGTGTGGTGGCATCTTATTTTTTAACTTGAAATTCTCTAATGACATATGATGTTGAACATATTTTCCTATGCTTATTTTCCATTGTTCTTTGGTGAGGTGTTGCCCACTTTTTAAGTTGAGTTGTTTATTTTATTATTCTTGAGTTTTAAGAGTTTTTTAGGATTGTATGAATATTAATCCTTTATCAGTTATGTGTTTTGCTAAGATTTTCTCCCAGTCTATGGCTTATAATTTCATTCCATTACCAGTGTCTTTAGCCAAACAGAATTTTTTAATGAAGTTCAAATTATCATTTTTTTTTCTTTTATGGGTTGTGCTTTTGCCGATGTATCTAAAAAGTTATCACCAAACCCAAGATCACCTAGATTTTCTCCTATGTGATTTTCTAGTTTTATAGCTTTGCTTTTCACACTTAGATGTATAACTCCTCCTTGAGTTAATTTTTGTGAAGGGTATAAGGTCTGTGTTTAGATTTTTTATTTTACATGTGGATGTCCAGTTGTTTCAGTACCACTTGTTGAAAAGACTGTCTCTTCTCAATTGAATTGCTTTTGCACTTTTGTCAAATATCAGTAGACTATGGTTGGATGGGTCCATTTATGGGTTCTTTATTTTGTTCCATTGATTTCCTTGTCTATTCTTTTATTAATAACACCCTGTGTTGTTTATTCTAGCTTTGTAGTAACTCTTGAAGTCAGGTAGTTTCAGTCATCTACTTTTTTCTTCTTCAGTATTGTGTTGGCTATTCCAGTTCTTTTGCCTTTCTAAATATGCTTTAGAATCAATATTCACTATCCACAAAATAATGTGTTGGTATTTTTATTGGAATTGCATAAATCTATAGATCAATTTGGGAAAACTGACATCTTAGAAATATTGTCTTCCTATCCATGCACATGGATTATCTCTACATTTATTTAGATATTTTTTATTTTGTTCATCAGAGTTTTTTCATTATATATTTTGTATATATTTTGGTGGATATCTAACTGATTATTTAATTTTTGGTATCAATATTGGTTTAACATTTGCAAAAATGTATCACACTAATGTTAAGATGTTAGTGATAGAGGTAACTCGGCAAGAAAAGACTAAGTTTAGAGGGAAAATGATGGGAATAATGAATGCAGTTACAGTTTACATTTTATAGGATTTTCAAAATATTTAAAACCCAAATAACTTACAATTTTCTATGTGATAAATAAATGATTTTATGAACTTTTTTAAAAATATATTTTACTGATTTTTTATAGAGAGGAAGGGAGAGAGATAGAGAGTTAGAAACATCAATGAGAGAGAATCATCGATCAGCTGCCTCCTGCACATCTCCTACTGGGGATATGCCCGCAACCCAGGTACATGCCCTTGACCAGAATCGAACCTGGGACCTCTCAGTCCGCAGGCCGACGCTCTATCCACTGAGCCAAACCGGTTTCGGCAGATTTTATGAACTTTTATGATTGCCTTGTAAGATCACCATTGCTATCCCTATTTATAGAGGGAAACTTGATGGTATCTGACCTACACTGTATAATTAGTAGGAGTATACCTGATATCTCTTTGGTGAAGAAGTATATGAAGAGACTGTCACTTATCATGGATCATAAAAAACCCAAAAAAGGAATCAACACTATGAAAATATACTAACATTAATGTGGCTGGACAGGATGGCACTATGCTGAAGTTTAGTATTTAAAAATGTTAAACATTGTTTTAAGAAGCTAATGATCACTTACTGTGAATAGAAGGATTTGCTACTTGTCAGATCAGATTCCCATTTGATGGGCAGCCAACAAATGAAACAGATTAATTTGCCTCCAAAGAAATAGAAGATAGCAATAAAATGTGTATATATATATATATATATATATATATATATATATATATATATATATATAAAATTTATTTTTCCTGGAGCGGGTGGGCAGTGTCTACTGAAAAAAGAAACTGGCTGTATTTTACATGAGAACTCTGTTCCTCTATTCCATACTCTGTTCCTAAAGACAAGGTTACAGTCTTGTTTAAAAACTATGATTTGTTTTCACTACATTTTAAAATATATTTTTATTGATTCCAGAGAGAAAGGGAGAGAGAGAGAGAGAGAGAGAGAGAGAGAGAGAGAGAGAGAGAGACATCAATGATGAGAGAAGATAATTGATTGGCTGCCTCTTGCACGATCATTGAGCCCAGAACCCGGGCATGTGCCTTTGACTGGAATTGAAACCAGAAAACCAGCTAGGGCTGTTTTCACTACATTCTGCCTGTTGAGTTATTGTTTTTCTCTATTCTTCTTTTTCCTTACTATTCTTTTTATCATCAAAGGTATGCATCTGATATATGTTCACAAATACCATGTACATATTATATATATATACACTATATTACATATACACAGAAATTTATCCATGAAAGCATTTTATTAGCATAGTACATTTTGGCTGATGGAATAAGTTATTTTTTTTTTTCCCCATTTGGTAACAGCAGCCACAAAAAATTTTTGCATACCTTATTTTCATGTAGAATTTCAATGTGTTTTATTTACCATCATAGTATGTAGGACGATTTTGTAACCTCTTTATAGATAACTATTACATGTAGGAAATATATAATTAAGTAGGGGTAACTTTAAAATTAAAATTAGATGGTTTGCTCTTAATGACAGCTGACTTATAATTTGAATAAGCATCGTATTTAAAATGAAAAAAAATACATATGAGGAAACAGAAAAACTTGGACTTAACATGTCTCAACACATCAAATCTCATGCTTATAGAATCTTGGAACTGACAGCAACATCAGGTATGGCCTAAATTAACATTCTTATATTACATTCCTGGAAAGGGAACACTACAGAAAGTAAGTGCCTTAAGGGCCTTGACACCCAGTTAGAGCCAGAATCAAGGCTAAACTTAGGATCTCATGGTCCAGATGGAGCTTGGGGTCATAGTTTTTGAAGTTGCATAGGCATGCTTTAACAGTTTCATTAACTTGGGAAAATCCCTTAACCTATTTGAGCATCAATTTCCTTAACTCTATATTAAGAATTCATTCACCCTATTATCATTTATGTTCCAGGCAATAGCAATAACTGAAGAATTGTTGTTAAGATCTGAAAATTAATAGCTGTCTACATGAGTCATAAATGCTCACTTACTATTAATGCTCTTTTTTTTGTTTGTTTTTTTTACTCCATAAGAGATAGTTCCATATAATCAAAGTAGACTTTATAAAAGTAGTACAGGCTATATATTATACTTATTTGTTGAGAGGAAGTTCATCAAAGATCAAGAAACTCATCCACATCTACACAATGGAATACTATGCTGCTGTAAAAAAGAAGGAATTCTTACCATTTGCAACAGCATGGATGGATCTGGAGAGCATTATGCTAAGTGAAATAAGCCAGTCAATGAAAGAAAAATACCACATGATATCACTCATTTATGGATAATAAGACCATTATAAACTGATGAACAAAAATAGACACAGAGGCAGAGCAGCATTGAACAGACTGTCAAACTACAGCGGGGAGGGTTGGTGCGGGGGGGGCGGGTGGCTAAGAGATCAACCGAAGGACTTGTATGCATGCATATAAGCATAACCAATGGACACAAGACACTGGGGGATAGGGGAGGCCTGGGGAAGGTCAAGGGGGGAAAAAAAGGAGACATATGTAATATTCTTTGTAATACCTTAAGCAATAAAACAAAATAAATGAATAAATAAATAAATAAATAAATAAATAAATAAATAGAAAGAAACTCATCCACAATCAGAACAAATTTTAAAAATAAATACAAACTGCCAAACCGGTTTGGCTCAGTGGATAGAGCATCTGCCTGCGGACTGAGGGGTCCCAGGTTCGATTCCGGTCAAGGGCGCGTACCTCGGTTGTGGGCACATCCCCAGTGGGAGGTGTACGGGAGGCGGCTGGTCGATGTTTCTCTCTCATCGATGTTTCTAACTCTCTGTCCCTCTCCCTTCCTCTCTGTGGAAAATCAATAAAATATATTTAAAAAAAAAATAAAATAAAAAAAAATAAAAATAAATACAAACTAAATAGAGTCTTTGTTAATGATTCTGAACCCTAACTGCATATGAATCCATCGAGGAACTTTTTTCTTTAAAAAATTAAAAAAAAACCATGTTAATAAAAGTATGTTTCAAGTGTACAATTCTATAATGAAATACATGTATATTGCATTGTATGTTTTTATTTTACCTTTCTTTTTTTTAAATGCTGATGTCTGGACCTTATAGCTGGAGCTTCTGAATTAATTGTTGGCAGTGTTGGGGAAAAGGACATCGGTTTTATGAAAAGCTTGCTGGTAGAGATCCTGTGGGCCAGACTGAGCAGCATGAGTTGTCAGTGGGCTGCATCAGTTGACTAGTTTTCTGTGGGTTACATGTCTAGATAGCATGAAGAGTCTGGCTCTCAGCATGGAAGCTCCACTGCAGCCAGTGCGGTTCCATTAATGTCTTTCTAAGCTCAGCTGTGATCTTAATGAATTCTAGCTGAGTCTCTTCATTTTTACTGCTTTTTATTCCAAGCATAATAGCAATTACAATTGGGTGGGGGTGGCATGAAATTTAGAAGAAAAGGTACTTGTCAAGTTGAATATGGTGCCTTCCTATTTCCTGGATGTTTTGAGTTTGCTTTTGAGAATGACACCCCCCTGGGGATGTCTAAAGAACACTATCACAAATTGAAATTGCAGTGTGCCACAGCTGTGTATCTTTTTATTCAAATATTTTCTTGGAAACAACTTAACCTAGGATTACCTTCTCTCTCTCTCTCTCTCTCTCTCTCTCTCTCTCTCTCTCTCTCTCTCTCTCAATTGATGCATGAGGTAAATGGGACTCAGGCAGGGTAATTAGAAATCTACTTTGGCTCCTTTTGCTATGTTTGCATCATGTTATGCCCAGGAAATAAATAATGGGAATATTATTGGTAAAAAAAGTTCTGAGTACTGGGGGAGAGGAGATAGAAAGTAGAACAAGTAAATAAAGAGGGTGGTTTATCAGGATACTATATTACGGTTGTGGAGTGTCAACCTGGCCTCCTTGTTTCCTTGTATTTATCATCACCACCACCAACTAATTCATTCTCATTCTCTCTCTCTCTCTCTCTCTCTCTCTCTCTCTCTCTCTCTCTCTCTCTCCCATCTCCCTAGATTCCCCAATACTTTTAGATTCATCACAATTCTTAGGATAAGAAATGAATTTATAATTCTCAATAGCCTTCACCTCCCCATCTTCTCTGTTCACAAAGTCTGGGGAATAAATGTGGTTTCCCAAAAATGGGGTTAGGGATCCAAACAGTGGATTTGTGTCATCTCTCCCACCTCTCTATGTTACCCAATGCAAGCAAAGAAATTTTGGCCAGGCAAAGCCCTGAATCATACACCCTGCCCTCCATGGCTTGGTCCTATTAGGTACTGATCAGGTTTTTGGCACTCCCTTTCCTCAGAAATAGATCCTCCTGCCTTCCCCACTCCGGTCTTTTGGCTGATATACTGTTGTGTGTAAACAGGTCTCTAGATAATACTGCCCCTGCCCCTGCACTGTGGGATGTCTTTGCATAAACTGCTTCATGAATCCCATGCTTTTGTCCCTACTCCTCCACCTGACTGCAAACTGAAAAGTTGGCTAATGCCTGCATGACAGTATTATGACAGAGCGCAATGCAACCCATCAGATAGAGGAGGTAGCCCCTGGTTTCTTTATATCTCACTCATTTCTGCCTGTTATCGGCCTTTCCTCACTTTATCAGCTGTATTAATACCATCAAACCTGAGTCTTTCTGAGCCCTCTACATAATAGCAGGAAAGGACTACATGACCTGGCTTACTTGGGATAACCTCTGTTAACCAAAGTTCCTTGAGCATACCAGTCTTGAGCTTGCTATACTCATTGACCTTCAGGAAACATTTTATTATCACGTTCAACCATTTTAGACCTTTGGTTTTCTATTGGATTTAGTTCCTTTAAATTAACTTTCAGTTCTAGGGAAGGTTCTCTTGTTCCAATTTCCCTACTATCTGCAGGTCTGACACTGAAGAGTATCCTATTACCTTACAGACAGACCAAATGGAACTTTTGTCTCTTTGTTCCCTGCTACTACCAATCACCACCAAATTAGTGTTTTGTTTTTTTTCCTGGGTCTGGAATATGGAAATGCTGACATTAAAGTATGAATATACATAAGTATCTCCTCAGTGATTTTTCACCCCTTGACGCATGTGTATTTTTTTTTTAAATATATTTTATTGATTTTTTTTTTTTTACAGAGAGGAAGGGAGAGAGGAAGGGAGAGAGATAGAGAGTTAGAAACATCGATGAGAGAGAAACATCGATCAGCCACCTCCTGCACATCTCCCACTGAGGATGTGCCCGCAACCCAGGTACATGCCCTTGACCGGAATCGAACCTGGGACCTTTCAGTCCGCAGGCCGACGCTCTATCCACTGAGCCAAACCAGTTTCGGCGACGCATGTGTATTTTATTTTTTATTGATTTTTAGAGAAAGAGGAAGGGAAGAGAGAGAGAGAGAGAGAGAGAGAGAGAGAGAGAGAGAGAGAGAGACATAAATATGAGAGGCTTGGAATGGAACTGGCAACCTATAGGTGCATTGACACCATGCCCAACCAACTGAGCCAAACTGACTAGGGCTATTTTTTATTCTTAAACTGTTTTTCTCATAAGACCCATAGGTTGTAATATAATTTCTATGTACATTTATATTTTAGCAAAATACCAAAATGCCTTTGGCTTCTAGATGCTGTATGAGGAAAGCATGCAATATCTTGACTTTCATTTTTATTCTCTTCTTACTAAAGCTACTTTTCCTTTAGAGACTCACAGCAAGGTTGGGCAACTTCGGAAGGAAGAAATCTGCCACTGGTAAAGAATATTCTTGCCCTGACTGGTTTGGCTTAGTGGATAGAGCTGTGGACTGAAGGGTCTGTCCTAGGTTTGATTCTGGTCAAGGGCATGTACCTTGGTTGCGGGTACATCCCCAGTAGGAGGTGTGCAGGAGGCAGCTGATAGATGTTTCTAACTCTTTATTCCTCTCCCTTCCTCTCTGTAAAGAATCAATAAAAAAAGAATATTCTTGACCTTCCCAGTACTATTTATTTTATTTGCAATAAATGTGCAAATAAATTGTATTTAAATAATGCATAATGCCTAGATATCCATGATTTCATGTTGGGTTGAGCCATCTGCTACATATTGAACCTGTTCTTTTTTCAAGTCCATAAGGATAGTTAGGGATGAGCCTAAGATGACATCTGAATGAGGAGGACACTTTATCAGAGAAGTTGGTATATAGAAGTTATTTCTGAACTATGAGAGTTAAGCAAAAACAAAAAACAGAGAGAAAAGTAAATGAGAATTAAGACCTTATTTGTAGTATTTGTGTAATTATGTTAACTCCAGAGGAAAGGTTTGAGGCAGTGCTAGCCAATGCAAATTTTTGCAGTTGTGTAAGTGTTCTATGTCTGTGCTGTGCAGTATGGTAGCTATTGGCTGCATGTGACTATTGACTTGAAATGTGGCTAGTGTGACTGAGGGACTAATTTTTATTGTAATTTAAATAGTAACAAGTGGCTAGTGTCTGTGGTATTGAGCAGCTAAGAGTTTGAGAATTGGACTCTAGAGTGAGCAACTCTTTGAGTGCAGTGTTGAGCTCCTCACATTCTTTTCATACACACACTGCAAGGCTGGAGATTTTCTGCATAACCAACTTCCACTATTGCTAGTGCTTCTGGGTTTATTAGTCTATTTTCTTTACTACTTATACATTCCTATTTACTATATCTGTTTAACAAATCTGTTCTAATGCATAAAGTGTTGTAACATGGGCTGTTTCTGAAGATATGCAAATTTTATTCAGTGTGACATTTAAATATATTTGGTTAAATACACTTAATTTCCTCCTACTAAGTGAATAACTTGGTATGAAAAAATCATTCTCATGTCACTGAGGATACATACTTGAGAAAGAGGTGTAAACAGAAGGAGGAGATAGTTTTAATTTACCAAGTTCTGATGACCGATATCTCATTTATTACTTTTTAAAAAATCACTCATCAGATAAGAAAGATCGACATATCTGAGGCCTGCAGTGGGTCATGGAGAAATCTAGCATAACCAATAATAGAATTCTGGTTTGCTCTTGGCTATTTCTCTCCTCACTTCTTTCCCTACTACTGGCTACTCAGCCTCTTCCAGAAGTTTCAGTGATAGGAAATCCTTTCTACTTCCTAAAGCTATCCATTCCACTGGTGGCTGACTTCCATCTTTAGGAAATTTACCCTGGTGTTACAGAATTGTTTATCAACTGTTTTTGTTTTTTATTGTTGTTTGTTTTGTTTTGTTTTGTTTTACTTATGGGATAACACAAGTACATGTGATTTTATTTCCATGTATTAGTGAAACAAGTCTTCAAAGAAAAAACTCTTTTTTAACCTTTTAAAAAAATTATTAAAGTATTGCATATGTCCCCTCTCCCCCCTGTTGGCCCTTTTCAATCTGTTTCTGCCCCCCGCCCCAGGTCTTCACCACCCTATTGTTTGTCTCCATGGGTTATGCATACAGTAGGTCCTCGGGTTACCTTGGAGATCCGTTCCTACAACACGACGTAAAGCGATTTTCGCTGTAAGTTGGAAGCCACCTACATAAGCAGCTACGTCACTCACATGGAGCACATACACAGCAGTAATGAAGTGAAACAGTAAAAAAAAAAAAAAAATTAAAAGATAACAATTCCTGACCTTTACTTGTGGTAAATACATAATAAATAACATAAAGTACATATGTACATACGTTGAAATGATGAAACTTTTTTTTAATAAATACTGTAAATAGGAGATGGCGATGTAACCACAAAACAATGTACATCGAGTCTGACGTAACCCAATGACTGTCTGTATATGAATGGAAGTTCTTTGGTTGATCTCTTCCCACTTATCCCGCTTTCCCTCTGAGATTTGACAGTCTGTTCCATACTTCTATATCTCTGGATTTATTTTGTTAATTTGATTCCACATATGAGTGAGGTCATGTGATACTTGTCTTTCTCTGACTGACTTATTTCACTTAGCATAATACTTTCCAGGGCCCTCCATGCTGTCTCAAAGCGTAAGAGATCCCTTTTTACTGCTGCATAGTATTCCATGGTGTAAATGTACCACAGCTTTTTTATCCACTCATCTACTGATGGGCACTTGGGCTGTTTCCAGATCTTAGGTACCCAGAAATCAATTGCATTTTTATACACCATTACAAGAAAAAATTAAGATACTTAGGAATGAATGACCACGGAGTTAAAAGGCCTGTACTCAGAAAACTACAGGACATTGAAAAAAGATTTAGAAGAAGATATATACAAGTGGAAGAATATACTGTGTCCATGGATTAGTATAATTACCATCATTAAAATGTCTATACTACCCAAAGCAATCTTTAGATTCAATGCAATCCCCATTGAAATACCAATGTCATATTTTACAGACCTAGAACAAACTCTCCAAAAAGTTATATGGAACCAAAAAAAGACCTCAAATAGCTGCAACAATCTTTAAAAAGGAGAACAAAGATGGAGGAATTATAACACCAGATATCAAGTTATATTACAAAGCCACTGTAATCAAAACTGCCTGATATTAGCACAAGAACAGGCGTATAGATCAATGGAACAGAATAGAGAACCCAGAAATTAACCCAAGCTATTACACTCAATTAATATTGGACAAAGGAGGCAAGAGCACTTCCTACTAGTCTCTATGCAGTCTTTACTTTCAGTCCTTGATTATCAGTTTTCTCTCCAGCTAGTCTTTAGTTGATTATTCAGGGTGGTTGTTCTGTATTTTAGTTGGAATGCCACTTTGGTCCTGGGAGAGTGTCAGTATAGCTTCCACTTAATCCACCACCATTTTGGAACTCCTGATATTGTACAATTTTTTAAAGCACCTGTCAGTATTATTAGGTAAGAGTTATAATAAGTGTAAAACAAATGTCAAAAATATTAAGATTTTAAGACATTACGGCAGTGTGTTTGTAAGCAATAAGGGAATCGACTAAGAAATTATTAGACAAAGAGATTTCAGCAAGAGAGTGGTTACATTTTAGAAATAAAACAGTAGCTTCCCTTTATATACATAGCGATGTATTAGAAAGAACAATTGAAAATATGTTTATTTACTTTAAAGGGTAACATGTATAAGGACAAACAAGCAGAAATGTATAGTAATCAATAGGAAGAAAATATTAAAGCAGTAAAAATCTATTGTGGGTCTTGATATAGGTATAAATAAGTGAAAAGACTATAATTAGCTTGGATAGGAAAGCACAATATTTTAAATATGCAAATTCTCTATATACTTATGTACAAATGTAATATAATCTGAAATGGAAACAAGATTTAAACTGGATAAACTGATTCTAAGTATCATATGGATAATTATGCAATAATTATCAGAATAAAATTTCTAGACCAAAATGTGCTACAAACTGACAGACTTCAAGGGAGAAATAGGCAATTTAATAATAATAACTGGAGACTTCCATACTTCACTTTCAATAATGGATAAAACAACTAAACAAAAGTTGAATAAGGAAGTAGAAGATATGATCATCCCTGTGTAAACAAACTAGACATAACAGATATCTCTAGAGCACTTCACCCAATAAGTGCAGAACACACATTCTTCTCAAGTGCATATGAAATGTTCTCTAGGATAGGTTATACATTAGGCTATTAAACAACCTTTAATAAATTTAAATATGGAAATGTTTAACATTTTTTTTAATAACAGGGTAATAAAAGTAGAAATTAAAAATAGGAAATCTGGGAAATTTACAGTTATGTGAAAATTAAATAACACACTCCTAAATAGCCAATGTTTCAAAGAAGAAATCACAAGGAAAAATAGCAAGTACTTTGAGATGAATGAAACAGGAAACATATCCTAAAAGTTATGGTGTGAAACTAAAACAATGCTTAGAGGGAAATTTACATTTGTAAATGACCTTATTTTAAAAAGGAAAGATCTCCAATCAATGACTTAATGCTCAATCTTTATAAACTAGAAAAAGAAGAACAAACTGTCCCCCAAGTAATCAGAATAGATGAAATAATAAAGATTAGGAATAAAAAATAGAGCCCTAACTGTTTTGGCTCAGTGGATAGAGCGTCAGCCTGCGGACTGAAGGGCCCCAGGTTCCATTCTGGTCAAGGCATGTACCTTGGTTGCGGGCAATCCCCAATAGGGAGTGTGCCAGAGGCAGCTTATCGATGTTTCTAACTCTCTATCCCTCTCCCTCTCCTTTCCTCTGTGTAAAAAAAATCAATAAAATATATTTTAAAAATATAAAAACAATAGAGAAATGAGATGAAACAAAAAAGTCATTTCTTTGAAAAGATCATTAAAATGCACAAATCTTCAGCAAGGCTGAACTATAATAAAGATTAGAATTAGCCACAAAACACATGAAAAAGCAATTCACAGGGAGACTAGTTTATAAACATGTGAAATGATACTAAGCCCTATGTATATTAAATAAATGCAAATTAAAACAAGAGAATGTTTCTACTTAAATGAATAGAAAGGTACAACAAATCACATTATACATTGTTGTCAGAAGTGTAGGAAAACCAGTATTCTTATTTATTCCTGATGAATATGTATATTGTTATAACCACTTTGGGAGTCAATTTGTTAACATCTCTCAAAACTGTAGTGCACATAAATTTGCCTATATGCACAAAGCAGTATGTGCAAGGTTACTCACTAAAAAAGTTACTTACTAAGGAAGTAGAGACAATAAGGGAATACCTTGTTGGCAGTGAACTTAAGAACAGTAAAAAAATTGACTAAATATCCATCTGTGTTTTTTTAATCATCATGTGCAGGTAATTCTAAACTGTGTCAGTGTTAAAATCCTGCCTATCAAGGTAGAATCTTCCTACTGTCTCTCATCCCATGCTTGCCATATTCTTAGCACTGTAGCATCCTATCTAATAAAAGAGAAAGATGGTAATTAGCATACGTCCGCTACTCTTGGACATATGCTAATTACCATTGGCTAATCAGCGAGATATGCAAATTAACTGCCAGCCAAGATGGCGGCCAGTAACCAGGCAGCTTGAAGCTAACATGAGGCTTGCTTGCTTCAGTGACGGAGGAAACCAATGTTCCCCGCCTGCCTTGCCAGGATCTGAGCTTGCAGTTTGAAACATTGTTACAAATATAGAAGCTAAAAAAAACCCCAGAAACCTGCCTTCAGCCCGCCGGGATCTCAGAGCTAGAGTTGAAACAGTGTTTTGATTATAGAACCCAAACAAACCAGATACCTGCTTTCAGCAGCAGAGGCCTCAGAGCTAGAGCCAGAGCTAAAGCTGGCCCAGAATAAAAAAAAAAAGAAAAAAAGGAGCAGTTGGGAGCTCCAGTCACCCGCCAGCCTGAAAACAGCCCTCAGCCCCTCACCCAGACTGGCCAGGCACCCCAGTGGGGACCCCCACCCTGAAGGGTATGTGACCAGCTGCAAACAGCCTTCATCCCCTCACCCAGGCTGGCCAGGCACCCCAGTGGGGACCCCCACCCTGAAGTGGGTGTGACCAGCTGCAAAAAGCCATCATCCCCTCACCCAGGCTGGCCAGGCACCCCAGTGGGGACACCCACCCTGATCCAGGGCACCCTTCAGGGCAAACCAGCCAGCCCCACCCATGCACCAGGCCTCTATCCTATATAGTAAAAGGGTAATATGCCTCCTAGCACTGGGATCAGCAGAGGTGAGAGGCCTCCCGGCACCGGGATCAGTGTGACAGAGGGCAGCGCTCAAACCCCCTGATCGCCCTGCAGCTCTGTGTGTGACAGGGGGCAGGGCCACAACCTCCCTATCCGCTCTGCTCTGTTCATGACAGGGGAAGGCGCCCCAACCCCCTGATCAGCCCTGCTCTGTGCCTGATAGGGGGAAGCTCCCCAACCCCCTGATTGCCCTGTGGCTCTGTGTGTTACAGGGGAAGGCACCCCAACCCTCCCCCCCCACGGGCCCTGCTCTGTGTGTGATGGGGTAGAGCCATAACCTCCCCATCGACCCTGCCCTGAGTGTGAGAGTGGCAGCGCCCCACCCCCCTGGTTGGCCCTGTTCTGTGGGTGATAGTGGGCGGAGCCCCAATCCCCCCTCCACAGGCCCTGCTCTGTGTGTGATGGGGTAGAGCCATAACCTCCCCATTGGCCCTGCCCTGAGTGTGACAGTGGCAGCGCTCCAACTGCCTGCTCGGCCCTGCTCTGTGGGTGATAGAAGGCAGCACCCCAACCCCCTGATCTGCCCTGCTCTGTGTGTGAGAGGGGGGAGCTCCCCAAACCCCTGATGGACCCTGCTCTGTGTGTGACAGGGTATGGAGCCCCAACCCCCCTGATGGGCCCTGCTCTGTGCGTGACAGGGGTCAGTGCCCCAGTCCCCCTGATTGGCTCTGCTCTGTGCGTGACAGGGGGTGGTGCTGCACCCTCCCCATCGACCCTGCCTTGAGTGTGACAGGGGACGGTTCCCCAACCCCCCAATTGGCCCTACCCTGAGCGTGTCTGAGGGTGGCATCGCAACCTCCCAATCTGCCCTGCTCTGTGCATGACAATGGGCGGCGCCCCAACTCCCCAATCAGCCCTGCTCTGAGCCCGACCAGGGGCTGCACCTAGGGATTAGGCCTGCCTTCTGCCACCCAGAAGCAGGCCTTAAGCCAGCAGGTCGTTATCTCCCGAGGGGTCCCAGACTGTGAGAGGGCACAGGCCGGGCTGAGGGACCCCCCCTACCCCCCGAGTGCACAAATTTTTGTGCACTGGGCCTCTAGTTGTCTATAAAAGCAAAAGGCTAGAAGCAACTTAAATGTCCATTTATAAGGCAGTTGTCAAAGACAATAGATCCATTGCCGGGGTCCAACCCCAGCGGGTCCAGGGGTCCCCAAAGGTGTGGACAGAGTCGGCGAAAGAAGGAAGGACACAGAGACAGTGTTCAGTTGATCAGCAGCCTAGCCAGGATCTCTAGCCAAGTTCTGGTCTGGATCTCCAGAGAGGTTCTGCCTAGGATCTCCAGCCAGGTTCTGTGTCCATGTTCTCTTGCTAGGTTCTCCAGCCAGGTTCTCCAGGTTCTCCAGCCAGGTTCTGTAGCCATGTTCCCTCGCTAGGTTCTCTAGCCAGGTTCTGTCCAGATTCTCCAGCCAGGTTCTGTCCAGGTTCTCCAGCCAGGTTCAGTCACCAGGTTCTAGTCAGGTTCTCTTGCCAATTTCTGTAGTCAGGTTTAGTCCAGGATCTTTTGCCATGTTCTCTCCAGCGAAGTTCTTCTGTCTCTAGGTTCTGTGTAGGTTCTGTCTTCTAAGTTCTGTCTTCTAAGTTCTGTGTTCTAAGTTCTGTGTTGTTACATTTGTATTTATACCAGTTGATTCCAATCCTATCAATCTCTATTCCAAAGGTTAGGGCGTTTCTTATCTCCATTCCAGGGAGTAAAGATTATGTAGCTTAAGCATGATTGTTCGTAGTTAAAGTGATTAATTACCCACCTGGCACTTAGTTAAGAGGTTTTATTCCCTCCCTAACTTCAGGGGAAAATCCCTACCTGGGGAAACAGCCTTTCTCAGAGACCTTGGTTAAAACACATAGTGCCAAGAAGGTGAGCAAACATATTAAGAACAGTATGCCATATATGCCAGGTCCCTTGAAACAGCAAGCATGGACTGGCTCCCGGCAATCCATATAATTGCATACAGCCACTAAAAAGAGAATAGGGACTTCTGATATGGAATGATATCTGAGACACATTTTAAGGGAAAAATTCAAGGTAAAAATGTGTATAATGTATGCTTCAGTTTAGCCTTGATTTGTGTAGAAAATTGCTGGAAGGTGAAGGAGAAATTTATCAGTTATCTCTGGGAAGTATAACTGGGAGAGTTGGATTGGGGGGAGGCAAGAATAAAACTAGGTTTTCACCATGTGTCCTTTTTTATTGTTTATGTTTTATACCATGTTTACATTTTATTAAACACTAGAGGCCCGGTGCATGAAAATTCATGCACTGGAGGGGGGGTCCCTCAGCCCAGCCTTCCCCCTCTCATAGTCCAGGAGCCCTCAGGGGCTGGAGGTGACCCAGCGATCAGGGGAAGGCAATGCCCCCATCACACCTCTGCTGCTGCCACTGCCAGCAGCACAAGCCTCGGCAGGCCCTGGTTACCTGAGCGTCAGGGGGCCCTGGGAGGCTGGGCAGCCACCATCTGAGGCTTGCCTGTTCTTCGGGCCAGGCCTGGGTGGCTGAGAGTCTGAGGGGACTGGGCACCGCCATCTTGTACCTGTGGTCACCGCCATATTTGAGGGCAGGAGGGTCAATTAGCATATTCCTTCCTTAGTGTCTGTGGGCACTGCCATCTTTGTGATGGTGTGAGAGTCAATTAGCATATTCCCTCTTTATTAGATAGGATCCTTTGTGTGTGTTTTTACCACAAACATGTTGATATTTTTTTCAGTTAAAATGTGTGTATTTCTGTGTGCATATTTTTTGAAAAATCCATGCTCCCAGACATTTTATTGGTTGCCATTGTATTGCTGCCATTATTGCATTTGACTGAATGCAAAAAATAAAAACAATTTCACAGTGCCCATTAGTAGATGAATGGATAAAACAAGCTGTGCTACATTTAAACAATGGAATACTATGCAGTTATAAAAAAGGGACTCTTACCTTTTGTGACAGCATGGATGGACCTGAAGATTATTATGCTAAGTGAAATAAGCCAGTTATAAAGGCAACTATCACATGATCTCACTTATATATTGAATCTAATGAACAAAAGGAACTGGCAAACAAAATAGAAACAGGCATGGATACATGTAACATACTGACAACTGACAGAGGAGTTAGTTTGGGAGACTGGATGAAAGAAGGTGAAAAGATTAGCCAAAGAACATATATGCATAGCCCATGGACACAAGAGCAGTGTGGTGATGGCCAGAGGGAAGTAGAGGTTGGGGTTGGTTGGAAGTAGGCAAAGCGGGGAGGGAATGGGGACATCTTTAATAGTGTCAACATTAAAAATAAAGCTAAAAAAGACAAATGTCACAGAATTTAAGGGCTTGATTTCCTCATGTAAAAAGAATGTAGAGAGCCCGCCCATCATGGTTCAGTGGTTGAACCTTGACCTATGAACCAGGATGTCATGGTTTGATTCCCAATTAGAGCACATGCCAGGTTTGCGGGCTCAATCCCCAGTAGGGAGTATGCAGGAGGAAGCTGATCAATGATTCTCTCTCATCATTGATGTTTCTATCTCTCTCTTGCTCTCCCTTCCTCTCTGAAATCAATAAAAATGTATTTTAAAAAAATGTGGAAATAGGCACTCCAGGTCTGGTGTAGTTGCTCTAGACATGTTGCTTCTGTCCTTGTGATCTGCTCTCCTAGCAAATGGTTATAGGAATGGTTCAAGAGGGAATGATTTCTTGGGTTTTAGAATATATAAGATGATCGCATGGTCAACAACCCAAAGTGATTTGTGGAGAGTATAAGGGGATTAATAAAAATAGTGCTCCTATGGGGAGGAACATAGTAAGCATCTTCAAATGAAAACAGCTTTATGGTTCACAACATGGAATTTGGAGTAGGATCTAGGCTCGAATTATAACTTTTCAGTAACTAGCTGGACAAATTTGGACAAGAATTGTAAGCACTTGTAACATTACTTTCATAATTTTAAAAAGTAGAGATAGTACTAGCTGCATTGTTGTGGGTACTAAATGAGGTAATGTAGCTAAAGCTCCAGGAAGGTATCTGACACTATCTGTCACTATGGAGTTTTCTATTTCACATCCTTTAGATTTTAAATGGTTAGTATGGTTCACATAGACAAGCTTCTTTTGAGTTGTGTCAAAAGTCTTCTATTCTGTTTTTAAAACAGTATGGACATGAAAAAAACAAAAACGTGCTGGCCTAGCTATAAGGCCAAGATATATACCACAAGGAGTTATTTCATGACTCCTCAGGTACAGTTAATTAATTTCCTGCTTTATCAAAAATCCATACATCACTCTATAGAGATTTAATTTTCACAAATGAAAAAAAATATGCCAATGAGGGCATCATGTATAATGATGTATGGAGCAGAAATTAAGCAATTTCCTGTTTGAATTTTAGTTCAGATGAAGAGAGAAGTTTTGTGCCTTCCTTTTATGATAGCCATGCTTTCAGGCTATACAGTAAGAAGTTGTATGATGAATTCATTACTGAAATAAGGGCCTACAGAGACCTCAAGTTTGCACCTGCATCACCAGAGATGAGCCTGGCAAGACACTGCCACAGTCCTTTTTTTAGGCTATAATACCAAGTTACCAGAAGTCAAAGAATATGGAGCTATGAAATGTATAGACTGTGACCTTTTTTTTTCTTTAAATCTGCAATGGGCATTTTACCTTTTTACATGTTCAGAATTGTGTCTAACCAACAGCCAAATGCATTTCATTTAGCAACACTTAACTGTATTTGGAAATTCTCCCCAAAGATAAATGTATATTAAAATGCTCATTACTTGCCTATCTGGCATGGCTCAGTGGTTGAGTGTTGACCTATGAATCAGGAGGTCATGGTTCAATTTCTGGCAGGGCACATGCCTGGGTTGTGGGCTCGATCCCTGGTAGGGGGTGTGCAGGAGGCATCCCATCAATGATTTCTCTCATCATTGATGTTTATCTTTCTCTCCCTATCTCTTTCTTTCTGAAATCAATAAAAATATATTTAAAACATAAAAATAAAGTAGCCATCACTGATTTTAATTGAAGAAGCAATCCCCCATGCTGACAGTGCCTAATCTCTATTTAATCTCAATATTTTGGTTGGGTGCTTAAAATCAGTTTGTAAAGCTTCTTTAAATTGGTGTATGCTATATAATAAAGAAGTAATATGCAAATTGACCATCATACCCTCACAAGATGACAGCGCCCACAGCAGAGGTGGGGCTGGCTGCTCCGCACAGATCCCCTCAGTCCCGCTGGGGGCCTCGGGTCTTCCTGCACACCCCACTGACTGAGGCTCAGGCAAGCAAGGCCAGCCGAGCTGTAGGCAAGCCTTGGATGGCAGCTGCCCAGCTGCCCAGGGCTGGCCCGAAGCACCGGGCCAGCCCAAGGCTCAGGTAACCAGGGCCGACAGATCGCTGGGTCACCTCCCACCCCTGAGGGCTCCTGGACTGTGAGAGGGGGCAGGCCTGGCTGAAGGACGCCCCCCCTCCAGTGCATGAATTTTCATGCACCAGGCCTCTAGTTGTTACTATAAAGAAAAATGGATAGCCCTAGCTGGTTTGTCTCAGTGGATCGAGCATCAGCCTGAGGACTGAAGGGTCCCAAGTTTGATTCTAGTCAAGAGCACACACCTCGCTTACAGTCTCCTCCCTGGCCCAAACCCTGGTCAGACTTCATACAGGAGGCAGCCAGTTGATGTGTTTCCCTCACATTGATATTTCTCTCTGTCTTTTCCTCTCTCTTTCACTCTCTCTAAAAATCAATGGAAAAATATCCCTGGGTGAGGATTACAGAAAAAAAAGAAGAAGAATGAATATTAAGTGAATGTTGAAAATAAATGCTATATATATATATATATATATATATATATATATATATATTATTTTTTCCTAGTAGTTTTACAATTTAACAAAATGACAAATATTTACAGTCTACATGATGGAAATTTCTCAAAATTAAAGAAAATACATAGAACATGGAACCATTAGAATATAAATGATCAGATTATTCATTTGGTAAAATTAAATTATTTGATGATAGGGAATGAATCTGTGATTTTCATCCTTGTTGCCTAGCCCACTGCCTGGCACATGGCAGACAAGGCTTAAATAAATATGTATTAGCTGCATGAATAAATAACCTAAGCTTGGTGAGAGGAAATATCAAGTCCTACTGCTGTGGTATTTTGACTTCTATATAAAGAGAAAATCATGTTTATCATCAATAAACACCTGATTGGACATAGCCATATAAATCCAATTTTCTTCCTTCTAGTATTTTAGTTCTTGTCTTGTAGAGAAGAACTCTTAATTTCTCCTCCTCAGATATTCTGCAAGACAGTCTAAGGCCATGGTCGGCAAACTGTGGCTCATGAGGCCCCTTGAGTGTGACTCTTCCTAAGCCTTAGGAGTACCCTAATTAAGTTAATAACAATGTACCTACCTATATAGTTTAAGTTTAAAAAATTTGGCTCTCAGAAGAAATTTCAGTCGTTGTACTGTTGATATTTGGCTCTGTTGACTAATGAGTTTGCTGACCACTGGTCTAAGGCATTTTTCAATTTGTTCCTCTTCCCTACCTCCTTTATTTAACAAGTCATGAAGCCCTCTAATACCTCTTCACAAATATCTCTACTATGTAAAACTTTCTCTCTATTCTCTCTTCTACGACCTTAAGACAGTCATAATTTATCAGCTAAATATATTTTTAAAAATATAAATAAGTTAATGAACATTTTAATGCCTTTCTGCCTCTAGTTTCTTTCTTCTAGTATATCGTTAATGCACCACACAATCATGTTGATATTTGGAAAAATCATTTTTCAGTAGATGCAGATTTATGCTAAATGATTCTAACATGTTACCATTAGTTAATATTTTTTTAGTAGTCTGGATCCAATTTATCTCTCTAGTGACAGTTCTTGGCATTTCTTTCCAGTCTTTTTCCTGTCTTTGAACAGGTCATACTCTTAGCCACATCAGGGTCCTGACACATGCTATTTCATCTTCTTGGATCACTCTTGCCCTCCTTACTCTACCTAACTATTTCTATTAAGGTTTCACCTTAAAGATTACTTCCTCTGTTAAACCTTAATTTAATATCTTTAGGCTAGATTAGACTATCCCTGTGGTCGGCAAACCGCGGCTCACGAGCCACATGCGGCTCTTTGGCCCCTTGAGTGTGGCTCTTCCACAAAATACCATGTGTGGGTACGCACATACAATGTGATTGAAACTTTGTGGCCCATGCGCAGAAGTTGGTATTTTGTGGAAGAGCTGGTATTTTGTGGAAGAGCCACACTCAAGGGGCCAAAGAGCCTCATGTGGCTTGTGAGCCCCGGTTTGCTGAGCTGCAGTTTGCCGACCACTGGACTATCCTGCTATCGTATTCTATAATGTTTCCCACTTCTCCTTTGAACACTCATAACTCTTCTAGTAACTTACTCGCTATATGTCTTCTTTGCACAATTGTAAAATCTGTTTTGGCCATCTCTGTGTACCTGTAAAAATGTGGTGATGGGCAAATAGTAGGTACTGAAAAAATATTTGTTGAATGAATGAATGTTAACTGATATATGAACACATCATATACTTCTAATGAATGGGTGAATTTATTTTATATATATATTTTCAAATTGAATTAATTGGGGTGACATTGATTTGCAAAACTATGCAGGATCCAAGTGTACCACTCACTAAACATCATCTGCACAGTGCATCCTGAACTCACCACCCCCAGCAGTCTCATTCCATTCCCCTTTCCCATGCTTTGCCCACCTAAACCCTATATCCCTTTACTCTGGTTATTATCACATTGTTTTTGTTTATGTGTGTGTGTGTGTGTGTGTGTGTGTGTGTGTGTGTGTGTGTATATATATATATATATATATATATATATATATATTTCATATATATTTTTCATAATCCCTTCGCCTTCTTTTATCTAGCCCTACAACCTCCTCCCCTCTGACAGCTTTCAGTCTGTTCCATGTATCCATATCTCTGTTTTTATTTTGTTCCTCAGATTATTTAGTTCATTAGATTCCACATATAAGTGAGATCATATGGTACTTACCTTTCTCTGGCTGGCTTATTCTACTTAGCACAATAATCTGCAGGTTCATCCATGCTATTGCAAAGGGTAATATTTCCTTTTTAAAAATTCATTGATTAAGGTATTACATATGTGTCCTTATCCCCTCATTGCCCCCCCCCCCAACTTATGCCCTCACTCCCCTATTGTCTGTGTCCATTGGTTAGGCTTATATGCATTCATACAAGTACTTCGGTTAATCTCTTCCCCTTACCTCCACCCTCCCCTAACTTCCCTCTGAGGTTTGAAGGTCTGATCGATGATTCTCTGTCTCTGGATCTGTTTTTGTTCATCAATTTATGTTGTTCATTATATTCCATAAATGAGTGAGGTCATGTGATATTTATCTTTCTCTGACTGGCTTATTTTGCTTAGTGTAATGCTCTCCAGTTCCATCCATGCTGTTGCAAATGGTAAGAATTCCTTCTTTATTACTGCAGGGTAGTATTCCACTGTGTAGATGTACCACAGTTTTTTAATCCACTCATCTGCTGATGGGCACTGAGGCTGTTTCCAAATCTTAGCTATGGTGAATTGTGCCGCTATGAACATAGGGGTGCATATATCACTTCTGAATGATCTTTCTAGTGTCTTGGGATATATTCCTAGAAGTGGGATCACTGGGTCAAATAGGAGTTTCATTTTTAGTTTTTTTGAGGACACTCCATACTGTTCTCCACAGTGGCTGCACCAGTCTGCATCCCCACCAGCAGTGCATGAGGGTTCCTTTTTATTCGCATCCTCTCCAGCAATTGTCGTTTGTTGATTTGTTGATGATAGCCATGCTGACAGGTGTGAGATGGTACCTCATTGTTGTTTTGATTTGCATTTCTCAGATTAGTGACTTTGAGCATGTTTTCATATGTCTCTTGGCCTTTGTTCTGTCTTCTTTCAAAAAATATCTATTTAGGTCCATTGCCCATTTTTTGATTGGGTTGTTTATCTTCCTCTTGTTAAGTTATATGAGTTTCCTGTAAATGTTGGAGATTAAACCCTAATCGGTGATAATATTGGCAAATATGTTCTCGCATGCAGTGGGCTTTCTTGTTGTTTTCTTGATTGTTTCTTTTGCTGTGCAAAATTTTTTATTTTGATGTAGTTCCATTTGTTTATTTTTTCCTTAGTTTTCATTGACCTGGGAGTGGTATCGGTGAAGAAATTGCTTCGGCATATGTCTGAGATTTTGCTGCCTGTGGATTCCTCTAATATTTTTATGGTTTCCCATCTTATGTTTAAGTCCTTCATCCATTTTGAGTTTATTTTTGTGTATGGTGTAAGTTGGTGTTCTAGTTTTATTTTCTTCGCATGTATCTCTCCAATTTTCTCAACACCATTTATTGAAGAGACTGTCTTTACTCCATAGTATGTTTATGCCTCCTTTGTCAAATGTTAATTGAGCATAGTGGTTTTTGTCAATTTCTGGGTTCTCTATTCTATTTCATTGGTCAATATGTCTGTTCTTGTGTCAGTACCAGGCAGTTTTGAGAACAGTTGCTTTGTAATATAGCTTGATATCTGGTATTGAGATCCCACCTACTTTGTTCTTCTTTCTCAGGATTGCTGCAGCTATTCAGGGTCTTTTTTTTATTCCAGATGAATTTTTGGAAAGTTCATTCTAGGTCTGTGAAATATGCCATTGGTATTTTAATGGGGAGTGCATTGAATCTATAGATTTCTTTGGGTAGTATGGACATTTTAATGATGTTGATTCTACCTATCCATGAACACGGTATGTTCTTCCACCTGTTTATGTCTTCCTCTATCTCTTTTTTCAGTGTCCTGTAGTTTTCCCCATATAGGTCTTTTACCTCCTTAGGTAAGTTTATTCCTAGGTATCTTAATTTTTTTTTGGTGTGATGGTAAATGAGATTGCTTTTTTAGCCTCTCTTTCTGTAAGTTCACTATTGGTGTATAGAAATGCCATAGATTTCTTGGTGTTAATTTTGTATCCTGCTACATTGCTGAATTTATTTATTAAGTCTAATAATTTTTTGATGGAGTCTTTAGGGTTTTCTAAGTACAGTATTATGTCATCTGCGATTAATGACAATTTTACTTCTTTTCCAATTTGGATGCCTTCTATTTCTTCTTCTTGTCTGATTGTAATGGTTAGTACTTCCAGTACTATGTCTAAGAGGAGTGGTGAGAGTGGGCATCCCTGTCTTGTTCTGTTCTTAGGGGAAATGGTTTTCATTTTTTCTCATTGAGTATGATGTTGGCTGTGGGTTCCTCATATATGGCTTTTATTATGTTGAGGTATGATTCTTCTATTCCCACCTTGCTGGGAGTTTTTATCAAGAAAGGGTGTTGGATTTTGTCAAATGCTTTTGCTGCATCAATTGATATGACTGTGTGATTTTTATCTCTCAATTTGTTTATGTGATGTATAACTTTTATTGACTTGTGGATATTGTACCATCCTTGCCTCCCTGGGATAAATCTTACTTGGTCATGGTGTATGATCTTTCTCCTGGATCTGATTTGCCAGAATTTTGTTGAAGATTTTGGCATCTATGTTGATGAGGGATATTGGCCTGTAATTCTCTTTTATTGTGTTGTCTTTATCTTGTTTTGGTATTAGGGTGATGCTGGATTCATAGAATGAGCTTTGAAGTGTTCCTTCCTCTTGAATTTTTTGGAATAGTCTGAAGAGGATAGGTTTTAGTTCTTCCTTGAATGTTTGGTAAATTTCCCCTGTGAAGCCATCTGGCCCAGGCTTTTGTTTGCTGGAAGCTTTTTGATGACTGCTTCAATTTCTTCCATAGTTATCAGCCTATTGAGATGTTTAGATTCTTCCTGATTGAATTTTGGAAGGTTGTATTTTTCTAGGAATATTCCCATTTCCTCCAGGTTGTCTAGTTTGTTGGAGTAGAGTTGTTCATAGTATTTTTTAACAATCCTTTGTATTTCTGTGGGGTCTCTTGTTATTTTGCCTCTATCATTTCTGATTTTATTTATTTGGGTACTCTCTCTTTGGTTCTTGGTGATCCTGGCTAGAGGTTCATCAATCTTGTCTATTTTTACAAAGAACCAGCTCTTGGTTTCATTGATCTTTTGTATTATTATTATTATTATTATTATTATTATTATTTTGGTCTCTTTGTCATTTATTTCTGTTCTCTTCTTTCTTATCTCCTTCCTTCTGCTCACTCTGGGCATTTCTTGTTGCTGTCTTTCTAATTCTTTAATTTGTAGAATTAGATGATTTACTACCATTTTTTCTTGTTTTTTTGAGGTAGGCCTGTAGAGCTATAAACTTCCCTCTCAGGATTGCTTTCATTGTGTCCCATAGATTTTAGATTGTTATGTTTTTATTGTCATTAGTTTCCAGGATATTTTTAATTTCTTCTTTGATTTCTTTGGTATCCCAATCATTGTTTAACAGCATGCTATTCAGCTTCCAGGTGTTTGAATTTTTTGGATAGTTTTTATTGTAGTTTATTTCTAATATTATGTCATTGTGGTCTGAGATGATGCTTGATATGATTTCAATCTTCTTGAATTTAGAGAGACTTTGCTTGTGACCCAATATGCAGTCTATTTTTGAAAATGTTTCATGTGCACTTGAGAAGAATGTATATTCCATGACTTTGGGGTGAAATGTTCTGAACATGTCGATTAAATCCACCTGATCTAGTGAGACATTTAGGATTGCTGGTTCTTTGCTGATCTTTTTGTCTAGAGCAGTGTTCGGCAAACTCATTAGTCAATGGAGCCAAATATCAATAGTATAATGATTGAAATTTCTTTTGAGAGCCAAATTTTTTACACTTAAACTATATAGGTAGGTACATTGTTATTAACTTAATTAGGGTACTCCTAAGGCTTAGGAAGAGCCACACTCAAGGGGCCAAAAAGCCTCATGTGGCTCGTGAGCCATAGTTTGCCGACCACGGGTCTAGAGGATTTATCCAGTGATGTCAATGGTGTATTAAAGTCCCCTACTATGACTGTATTGTTGTCCTTCTCTCCCTTAATATCTTCCAGGAGTTTTTTTTTTATGTATTCGGGTGCTCCTGCATTGGGCACATATATGTTTATCAGGGTTATATTCTCTTGTTGTATCATTCCGTTTAGTATTATGAAGATGCCTTCCTTATCTCTTGTTATGGCCTTCACTTTGAGGCCAATTTTTCAGATATAGGTATTGCTACCCCAGCTTTTTTTTTTCATTTCCATTTGCCTGAAAGATATTTTTCCATCCTTTCACTTTCCGTCTGTGTGAGTTCCTTGCTCTGAGGTGGGTCTCTTGTAGACAGAATATATATGGGTCATATTTTTTATCCATTCAGCCACTCAATATCTTTTGATTGGAGCATTCAGTCTGTTTAAAGTTATTATTGATAGGTACTTGTTTGTAGCCATTTTTATTTTCTGTGCCTGTGTTCCTTCTTACCTTTTTATTTCTTCTTTTTACACCAGTTTCTTTAGCATTTCTTTCATTGCTGGCTTTGTAGTGATAAACTCCCTTAGTGTTTTTGTTTGTTTTTTTTGTTTGTTTGTTTTTTGTCTGTGAAGCTCCTTATTTCCCCTTCAATTTTCAATGATAGCCTTGCTGGATATAGTATTCTTGGATTCAGTTCCTTGCTTTGCATCACTTTGTAAATTTCCTTCCATTCTTTTTTGGCCTGATGTGTTTCTGTTGAGAAATCATTTGATAATCTAATGGGAGATCCCTTGTATGTAACTTTCTGTCTCCCTCTTGCAGCCTTTAAGATTCTCTCTTTGCCCTAAACATTTGCCATTGTAATTATGACATGTCTTGATGTGGGTGTGTTTGGGTTCATCTTGTTTGGGACTGTCTGTGCTTGTGTGACTTTTTTCTTCCTCACATCAGTGAAGTTTTCTGACATTATTTCTTCAAATAGGTTTTCTAACCCTTGTTTCTATTCCTGTTGTTCTAGCACCCCTATTATTAGTATATGTTGCTTCGTTTCATGTTATCCCATATCTCCCTAGGGCTCTCCTAGTGTCTTTTAAATTTTTTCTCCAATTTCAGTTCAGTTTGGGTGTGTTTTGCTTCCCTGTCTTCTAATTCGCTAATTTGGTCCTCTGCTTCTCCTAGTCTACTGTTAAAACTTTCCATGATTTTTTTTTATTACACCTATATCACTATTCATTTCTTCTTGATTCTGACATAAGTTGTTGATTTTTCATCTATCCAGTTTATGAACTGTATGACCCTTATTCTGAATTCTTTTTTTAAAAATATATTTTGTTGATTTTTTACAGAGAGGAAGGGAGAGGGACAGAGAGCTAGGAACATCGATGAGAAAGAAACATCGATCAGCTGCCTCCTGCACACCCCCCACTGGTGATGTGCCCACAACCAAGGTGCATGCTCTTGACCGGAATCGAACATGGGACCTTCCAGTCCGCAGGCCGACGCTCTATCCACTGAGCCAAACCAGTTATGGCTGAATTATTTTTTTGGCATATTGCATGCCTCTGTTTCACTTAGCTGCTTTACTGGAGATTTCTCCTTTTCTTTACTTTTGGCATTTCTTTGTCTACCCATTTTTGATCTCACTGAAGAATGTAGATGTCAATTCGTGCAGTGGCTGCTCCTTGGGTGGCAGTGGCTCCTTGGGCTGTAGTTGCTCCTTGGGAAGTCATGGTTGGCTGCTCCTCAGTTGGCAGTGGCTCCTCTGGTGGGTGCTGTTCACAGCAGTGGTGGCTCCTCTGGCTGGTGGGGCAAGACTCCTAGCACCGCTGCTGCTCTTCAGATGGGTGTGGGATGATCATGAGGCTTCTGTTCCTCAGATGGGGGCAGGCTGCACATGGCTGCTTCTCCTCAGATGGGGGTAGGGTGCTCACATGGCTGCTGCTCCTCGGATGGGGGAAGACTGCTCTCATGGCTGCTGTTCCTTGTATGGGGGCTGGCTGTGAGCAGCTGCTGCTCTTCAGATATGGCAGGCTGCTCATGAGGCTGCTGCTCCATGGACAGGGGCAGGTTGCTCACAGGGCTGCTGCTTCTTTTACGTGGAACGGGCTGCTCACACAGCTGCTGCTCCTCGTATGGGGGACAGGCTGCTTGCATGGTTGCTGCTCCTCAAACAGGAGTGAGCTGCATGTGCAGCTGCTGGTCCTCTGACGGGGGTGGGTCACTCACCCAGCTGCTGCTCATCATATGGGTATAAACTGGGTATGGCTGCTGCTCCTCAGACCGGTTTGGGCTGCACAGGGCTGCCACTCCTCAGACGTGGGTGGTCTTCTCATGTGGCTGCTGCTCCTCAGACCAGGGTGGGCTGCTCAGGTGGCTGCTGCTCCTCTAATGGGGGAAGGATGCTCACAGGGTTGCTGCTCCTCAGATGGGTGTGGGCTGCTCACTCAGTTGCTGCTCCTTGGATGGGGGCAGACTGCTCGTGTGGCTGTTGCTACTCAGACGAGGGCAGGTTGCTTGCGGAGTTGCTGCTCTTTGGACGGGTGCAGGGTGCGGGCTGCATGCAGCTGCTGCTCCACGGACATGGGTAGGCTGCTCGCATGGTTGCTGCTCCTCAGATGGGAGAGTGGGCTGCTAACACAGCTGCTGCTCCTTGTACAGGAGCAGGTTGCTCCCATGTCTGATGCTTGCATGGTTGCCGTGCCCTGGGCTAAAGCGTTGGGCAGGTCAGAGTGGAGCGTGCTTCAGAACTCACAGGATCCTGCACCCAGGGTGGCTGGAGACTCTGTGACCATGGGACCACAGCTGAGGTAGCAGTTCCCTGGCATGGGTGGCTGTAGCATCCCAGGTGTTATCTGAGGGCACCCTGGGTGAGGTAAGGATGGGCTTTCAGTTACAGCCACTCTCTCCTTCAAAAAGGTGAGGCCTCTAAGGAAGAGCCGGCCACCTGGTACTGTTTGCAATGGTAGCAGAGGCTGTCTAGTTAGGTGAGCCTGGTTAACCCACCCTGAAGGTCCTGTGGGATATAACTGTGCCTCACTCACATACACACACACACACCTCACACGACCACACACTCCTTGTTTGCTCCCTCACTCACTCTGCTCTCTCCCTCACTGCCGCCTTCTTACTGCCTCTGTAGTTGGAGCTGGGGTGTTATTGACCCATTCATTGATTGAGTTTCCTCTCCAGGTGTCTGGTTATGTTGCTCGTTCTCTAGCACATTGGTTGGACAGGATAAAATTCACCTCGACAAGACACAACACAAAGGGAACAAAACACAAATGTACTCACAACACTGATAACCCCAATATAAGTGACCACCTAAGAAAAGAGAATTAGTGGAGAGAAAAGAGAGCACAAATTATATCTAAGAGAGAAAAAATATGAGAGAAAAGAAAACACCAAAGAACAAATAGATAAACCAAAAAAATGCAAACACCAAACACCCTGCAAAGAAGATGGGGGCAGAATCTGTAGAAGCTAAGCTTATATACAGAAAATAAGGTTAAGAATTGGATGAATATGAGAAGACCTCAGTTCAGTATAGAGTAAGTAGAAAGAGGATGAGTGGATAAGAAGAAAGAGAATGAGAAGAAAATAATAATAATAAATTTACAAAAAATTGATTTAAAAAATGGTATAAAAATAAAAAATAGCAAATAAAATAAAATGGAAAAATAATGCAAAAATAAATAGAAAATAAATCAACAAACAAGAAAGGAAAATAAAGAAAAAAGATAACAGAATAATAATAAAATAAAATAAAAATAAAAATGAAAAAGTGAAGTGTCATTCCTTTGACTGGCTTAAGATCCCACTCTTCTGTACTGTCTATGGCTTCTCAGTTTCCTGTTGCTGGGACTCAAGGCATCTCTTTAGGCCAGTCCCTGTGGACTCTCAGGGACTATTCAGATTTTTTTTTTTAATCCTTTGTACCATTCAGGGTGTATTCTGGGTGTGGCTGTATTGGTTGCTTGGTGACTGCAGAGAGGGGCTATATCTTCAGGATAAAATGGCTACCTAGGTCCTGTGAGTCAGGTATGACTCAACGCCAGGCTCACTGCCATTTCTCCTGGACCCTCTCCTCTCCCCAGTCTCTCCCAAGACTCTGCAAGCCCCCACCTTCTCTTGCACCCCAGATATGGGTGAGTATCCGTATCTGAAAGGTCCTATGAACTAGGTTCAGTGAAGAAAAGCACAGGCCAAAGAGAAGTGAAAGAGCTGTGCCTCTTGAGCTCCTCTCCTGCTGGCACTGCGTGGTCTGGTCAGCCCTTCAGGCTGCCTTCTCTGGGCTCAGTCTTTTGTGACTGTGGACCCAGACCTAGAATTCGCTGCCACCAGCAGTCCTACGAACCTCCTTTCCACAGTCTGATGCTGTGCCTGTCCCAAGGGACGCGGCTCGTGCCATGTGGTTTCCCTCTGACACTCTAGGCCAGCCGTGGGCAAACTACGGCCGGTAGGCCGGATCCGGCCCATTTGAAATGAATAAAAGTAAAAAAAAAAAAGACCGTACCCTTTTATGTAATGATGTTTACTTTGAATTTATATTAGTTCACACAAACACTCCATCCATGCTTTTGTTCCGGCCCTCCGGTCCAGTTTAAGAACCCATTGTGGTCCTCGAGTCAAAAAGTTCGCCCACTCCTGCTCTAGGCTCAGAGGTCTGGCAGACTCTCCTGCCCAGATACTTGATTTTACCTTTCTCCAGGGGTCCTCTGCCCTTCCCGGCTGCTAATTGTCTCACCAGCTGAGTCTCCTTCACCAATTCGGGTTGGACGTTATTCATTTCAGCCGCTCATTGTATCTGTTCTGGGACAAGGCTCGGAATATGTCTGTCTATTCCACTGCCATTTTGTCCTCCCCTCTATTTTTCTTTTTTTTTTTAAAGCAGAGTAGTAAATGTACCACATATTTTTATCCATTCATCCACTGATGGTAACTTGATCTGTTTCCAGATAATGGCTACTATAAATAATGCTGTAATGAATATAGGGGTGCATATATTCTTTCAAATTAGTGTTTCTGGGTTCTTCAGATATATTCCCAAAGTGGGATTGCTGGGTCAAAAGGCAGTTCCATTTTTGATACTTTGATGCAACTCCATACTGTTTTCCACAGTAACTGTATCAGTCTGCATTCCCACCAGCAGTGCACAAGGGTTCCCCTTTCCTCACATCCTCACCACCACTTGTTTGTTGATTTATTGATGATAGCTACTTGACAGGCATGAGGTGATATCTCATTATGGTTTCAACTTGAAACTCTCTGATGACGAGTGATTTTTATCATTATTTCATATTCTATTGGTTATCTTTATGTCCTATTTGGAGAAGTGTCTATTTAGGTCCTTTGCTCTTTTTTAAATTGGGTGATTTGTCTTCTTGCTGTTGATTTGTATGTTATTTATATATTTTGGAAATTAACTCCTTAACATATGTATCATTGGCAAATATGTTCTCTCATTCAGTGTGTTCCTTTTCATTTTTGTTGATGGTTTCTTTTGCTGTGCAAAAACATTTTAGTTTGATGTAGTCGCATTTGTTTATTTTTATTTGTTTCCCTTGCCTAAGGAGATATACTTCTAAAAATATTGTTATGAGAAATTTCTGAAGTTTTACTGCCTATGTTTTCCTCTAGCATTTTTATGGTCTTGTGACTTACATTTATTACTTGGTGAATTTCTATATGATATCAATATAAAATTCATATCCAATTTACCTGAAATGTTATTTCCCAATCCTTCACTGAAATATTGCAATCCTATGAGTATTTATTGTGCCCCAGTCATGTGCCAGTGGCTGTGCTAGGTGGTGGGGATATAAAGGCAGACAAGATATAGATCCTCACATGAAGGTGTACAAGATCTAATGAAGAGATACAAGCAAGGTAATGAATAACATGATACTCTGTGATGAGTGCATTGATAGAATTTTCTACAAAATGTTATAGTAACACAAATAAAGTATTATGCAAAAATGAACTCTATTGGTGGAGTGGCAGTCAAGGTGAAAATTCAAGAAAGGTGTCACAGCCTCTATCCACTCAGCTCCTGATCTTCACTACCCTATTGCTGGTGTCCATGGGCTATGCATATGAATATATGGGTTCTTTGGTTTATCTCTTCTGCCCCCCCCCCACACACATCTACATATGTCAGTCTGTTCCATGCCTCTATGATACAGGTTTTATTTTGTTGATCAATTCATTTTGTTCATTAGAACAAATCTGGGAAGATTTGGAACTTCTGGAAGTTTTTTATTGCCTTTTTTTTTTTTGGTTCTCTATCTGTCATTGTATTTTTCCCACAAGTAAAATAAAAATGTGTCACATAAGAAGTAATGCTTGATTTGATATTTTTTTCAGTGATAACAGTAACAGAAAGTGTATTTAGCATACCATTTGACACGTATGATGTTAGCAAATCATACCTGCGAGGGAAATGTTAGCAACTGGTTAGTCTGGGAGAAAGGCACACAGGACTTAAGTGATTTGATTTTTAAAGGATTATTGAGTATTAACCATGAGGATAAGTAGAGGATCAGGCTGTCCCAAAGAGGAAATAGCAAGTGTGAAGGTGTCATAGTTTTTATTTCCTGGGAAGAGGACTTTGAGTTAGAATTAGTTTTCAGACTATTTATAAAGGAATGCCCTTTGGTTTAATACTTAGGAAAGTGTGTTAGGGAAGGGAAGAGAAGAAGCAGAACTGATCAGAGGGAGAAGTCTAGTTGTAATACAGGTTATCACAAGAATCTCAGTAAGTGACATGGCCTCACATGGTTGTGAGTTGGTCCTCCTTCTGTCAAAATGTCTATGTATTTATACTCCTGTATTGGTTATTAGATTCAGTTGCCTCTGGGAAGGGGTGTGACCTTAAACAAGGTAGCTCTCTGCAACTGAAGCTACCTGTTGAGAGCTGCCCACTGACCAAATTCCCAGCAGCTTAGGCAAGAAGTTTTTCCTTGAAAAGGGATCTGTGTGGTGCATTATAAATGCCAACTAAGAGTAACATAGCTTGTCTATTTTAGAAATCAGTTAGTATTTTTTAAATTACTGCAGTATAAAGTGTTGGTATTAGGCTGATGGCAAAAGATGGTTCTGGTGAGATAAGTAGATGGTGCTGGTGATAATGTTATATGGTTTAAACAAGTATAGAAGAATAAGCAAATATAAATTCCCAAAATAGGAATAATTTTTTCATGTTTTGGGGAAAAAAATAAGGTGTATGTATGCAAAGGTTGTGAAATTAGAGCAGTGGCAATGGAGATGGATAAGAAGGAATAGAGTGAACACATAGTAAGTGGATAGAAATTAAGGAATATGTTGATGAATTGAATGTGTGTATTTTTGGGTATTTATAAGAGGAAAGGAGTGATTGAAAATGATGCATGTTTTCAAACTGGGAAGATTAGGCAGTTAGTGGTTCATTAACCACAAAAGGCAAAAAGGAAAGAACAGATCTGAGTGGAGGTTGAAGGAAATAATGAGCTCAAGTGTGGATAGGTGGACTTGAAGACATGTGGGACATTCAGAGTAGTCATTCAGTAGACAGATGGATATGAGGTCTAAAAACATAGAAGAGCTGAAGACATATTTTTTTTTTCATTTTGAAGTCATAAATTTTGGATCCTTAGCATATAGATGATAACTGAAGCTAAAAGTAGACTTGAAGGTTTAGAACTTTAAGAGAAGAATCCCAACTTCATAGAGGATGGCAATTACTAAGCCTGTTACAACCCCAGAAGTGTTGGAAGTACCTAATGGGGTTTAATGAAGTAAAGCAAAAACAGTTTGTTTTTTATGGCACAACAAACAAGGTAAACATCAGCATAGTTGTACAGTTTCCCTGCTTTCAAGTCCCATTGGACAATGTGATAGGCCCGGATAGATGCCAGGCCAGTGATTTTCAGCTGGTGTCCCACAAGAATTTTTAAAACATGCAATACTTGACTGTATACTCTGGAGCACTGACCTATATTTTCCTTTAGTTTGTCAAGTTAAAAATGACAACAGCCAACAAAACAATAACCATCTAGTGTGAATGAATCCAAATTATATATATTTTTGGTCAGATCTAGGGTTGTTTTGGTTTGTTTGTTTTCGCCTCAGAATTTTAGTAATTAGTTTCAGTGTGCCATAAAATGTAAAAGGTTAAAAATCACCATGTTAAACACATGGTGGGTGGCTTTGCACCATTGCTGAGAAAACAAGGATCAAGGTCTCATCAGCATGTCTGAGGAAGAAGCAAACATTGTAGCAAGAAGCAAACAAGCCAAGCCAATAACGTTTCCCAAGGGAGTGAGCATTGCCATAGTAGTCATGCTGTGGTTGCCTTGACCTACTTAGTTGCCTATGTGCCTGGCCGCAGAAACAACTTAGTATCAGGAGGCTGATAAGCCTTACAGTTTAGCACAGTCAGCAAGGACATGCTGGGATGCTGAGGGTGGGTAGTGAACTGCCTTTCCCAAAAAGGATGCTATTTCATTTGACCCTCACAAACACAAGCAGGTAGGCCAAATATGGATCTATGTCCCATTTACAAAGAAGGAAATTGCTCCTGAAAAAGGAAAACTGACTTTTCCTTCTCTAGTTTATGAAAAAGTCAGTATTGAAACACCGTTTTCCTAACCTCTGTAGATGCTTTTTTTGGTACTTAAAATTATAAGTATAAATTAGGTATCCAAGTGTATGGGCAACTTTGGAGCAGCCTGAAGTGTGTCAGATCTAAACAGGAATTGCTTGCATTATTTTTGTATAGTTTCAAATGATTTTTGTATAGTTTCAAATACACTCCAGTGAAATTTCCCAGCAAGTGGTGTTACCTTAGAGTCCTATGGGGGCAGTGCTCAAGGTTAACCAGAGGTGAAACAAAAAATGTTGCTACCTTGTATATACTTCCCCTTCCAATTTCCAGGAGTTTCTTCTTCTGTGATTTCCAACAATTGTAAAAAGTAACACCACATATTTTCTCACTGAATGCAGTTAATGATTTCATGAAACTTGAAGTCATTAATGTGTGTAGATTTTTATAGAATCACCTTGCTGAAGCCTGCAGAGTGTGCCCTAAAGACCCATGAGCAAGTCACACATATAGTCTTAAAATTCCACAGTGACTTTTTAAAACAATTTCTGCAGTAAATCCATTGGCTGGACTGAAATATGCCATCTTCCCCTTATAAAAGCTACTTAATGTTTTTAAATGGAAAGTGCAATTTAGCTGGCAGTCATCTTTTTGTGGCTGCATTGGGATAAAGTATATTTAAAGGGTTAGAGTAGAGGACACTATATAAAAAGTGGGTCTTTACGCAGAAATAAATTAATGAAAAAAATGTAAGGAACACAGAGAATTGAGGATTTGATTCTGAGTATCAGTGCAGATGTTTGTATATTGACTTCTTTCATTGTTATAACAGAATGTTGGTAACATCAGACAGGGAATCAAGCAGAAGAATAATTCAGGTAGATTAAAAAAGAGGTCATAAAGGGATCTATAAAGACCAAATGAAGTTACACAAAGTTCTCTATGTTGAAATTGATATATGGTTGGTATATAAGTGGGTAAAGATGTAGGCACAATTTCACAAACCATACTGATCCATTAAAGCAGACTAGGGGAAATCCAAAAATCAGGTCATAGCTCCTTTCAAGATGGCGGCAGATTAGGCAGATCATACAGTCACCTGCTCCCAGGAGCAAATTGTAAATACAACAAAATTAAAGGACAATCATCCTGAATAACAAACTAATGCCTAGCTGTAGAGGAGACTTATAAGCAAGGATTTAGAGAAAAACCCATATCAGCACTGGGAGGAAGGGTGGAAACACATAAAGGGCTGGTGCTGCTGCCATGGTCAGCAGCTGAGATTCCAGAGGGATACATACTTCAGCTGCGACAGTTCCCCCTGGGAAGCATGGGGCCTAAAACCCAGGTCAGGCTCCCAAGCTCAGAGCACAAGAACCAGGGAAAGGCACTTACATATCTTGCTGTGAAAAGCACCAGGGTTTTTGTCCACCAGGGGGAGAAAGAGACAAAGACACCCTCTTAAAGGGCCAACATACAAAATTTAATTCACAGCCATTCACCCTGTACTTGAGTGAAGGGAGTGTGGTGTGGACTAGAGTTGCCTGAAGAGAGTCTGCGATTTGAGTCATTGGGGAAAAGACTGGGGGGAAGACACTAGGATCCCTGTACTGAGTCATCCTCTGATACCACAATCACCATCTTTTGTGGGCAGAGAAATCCTTTCCAAGTGGCATTAGCCTGGGGAAAAGTAATTACCTCACCCTCTGAAATCACTCTCACCCCATGCTACAAATCTTAAGCCCAGCTGAGGGGTTAGCAGCATTGGCCAGGGTATAAAATTCCCATGTAGCTTCAAACAAGTTGCCCAGGGACAGGTGCAGGCAGCATCTGACATTGGCCTACACCAGAATCCCTCCCAAAAATTCTAGAACCAACACCCTAAGACCAGAATCAGTAAACATAGAAGCATGATGCAACAAATTTCACAAACTACATATCCAAAGGAAGATCACAGCAGGCACTAAACTCTACTGAGGCCAATTCCCACTATTTATTTTTATATTCTTTTTTCATGATTCTTTTCCATTTATTTATTTCTTTTTCCTTTCTCTTGCTAGTATCTTACTCTTTTTTATCCTGTTTTCTTATTAATTTTCTCCTTTCTCCTTATTCTTATTTTTCTTTTTCCAGTGAATTCTACCAAACATTTACAGAAGAACTAAAACCTATCCTCCTCACACTATTTCAAAAAATTCAATAGGATTGAAAACTCCCTTGATCATTTTATAAGTGCAATATTATCCTAATTCCTAAATGAGATAAAGACACTGCAAGGAAAGAAAAGTATAGGCCAATATCCCTGATGATCACAGATGCAAAAATCCTCAACAAAATATTAGCAAACTGGATCCTTGGTTATCAGTGTTCTCTCCAGCTAGATTTTTATTGATTATTCAGGATGATTTTTCTGTATTTCAGTTGTAATTCCAGTTTAGTTCTGGGAGCATGTCATTGTAGCTTCTGCTTACTCCACCACCATTTTTCCCATATCTGCATACCCATTTACTAAAACTCTTTTTTACATAGAATTTTCTGGATAAGTTTCCAATTAATTTCTTTATGGCAGATTTTCAAGTTTCCATTATGTCCTCTCCTGGTTATTTTGCTCTAGACATATGCCAATTTGTCAATAATCCACTTGAGGTACCCAAAGGTGAAACTGAAACTTCAGGTTTGATTTTATCAGTAACAGAATTTACCAGGATGCTCACTTCTTGAGTTGTAATTACTGTTCCTTTATTGAAGAGGTTAAAAATTACTTTCACTGTTTTTCTTTTTTTTAAAGCAGAGACACACCAATATTCATATTGATCTTACAGTCAGCTATAGGGCCATAGGTTTTTTCCACAAGTTTAAGCCATGACTCTCCTATATGGCGCAGTTGTATTTGGGTGATCAAGTGCAGGACTTTATATTAAACCTTGATAACTTTGGTGCATATGGTGGATACTGTGATGCATTGCCATATCCTTCTTCAGAAATGAATAACTTATTTTTTTCTGCTCTGGGAATGCTGTTCTCTGTAACCCCCAGCTGTCAACAATCTTTGGACCTTGCCTCAGCTAAAGAAAACGCCTTGGCACCAAGGTCACAGTTACTTTTGGGGGCAGCCTCCATCTCTGATTGATCAACTCAGGTTCTCTACATTTTAGTATCATTTTTCAGGGCAATATCTTGTCTAGTAAAAGCTGGTCCTTCATTGGAACTGCATCATAAACCAGTCTCTCCCTCTGCTTCTCCCTGCTGTCTTTTCCTTTCTTTCACAGGTGTTGACTCCAAGAGCCCTCCCTAATAAACCTCCTGCATGCTAATTTCTAGCTCAGAGTCTGCTTCACAGAGCGCCCCATTAGTACTCAAGTATTACTCCAGTCTGGGCAGCAAGTTCATTTTGGATTCTGCATCTGTCATCAAAGGTTTCACCTATTTTAATTTTCAAATATGATTCTTTTCTTGAAGTCCAGAGTGATACTTTACAGTTTTTACTGGATATTTCTACCCTCGTATGTCATAGACATTTCAAATTCAGCACATCCACAACACATCCACATCCACATCAATCATTCCCACTATATTTCTCTCTAAACCTACTATTCTTATTACATCAGCTCAGTTACCCACACTTGAAATATAGTGCCCTCTCCTTCAGCCCAAACATTCAAAGCTTCCCTCTCTCCTTTCTCACTGCCATTTCCCTAATGCAAGCCCTTATTATGTATCACTTAAATTATTATTATAGCCTCCTCCCTGATCTCCTATGCCATCATCTTTCCCCATGACACTTTACCTTTCCTCACATGACCACCAGAGAATCTTTCCAAAACATTGGTCTGATCATATAACCTTCTGATTTAAAAACCTTTATGCCCTTTCCTCTACCTCATTGCTTAAAGGATCAAGTTAATACTCCCTAGGCTGGCCTTAAAGCCTTTTTACCCAATCATTCTTTCCTGTTTTATCTACTTTTGCTCTTTTTATACCATAGTCTGTAGCCATACTAATCTCTACGCATAAACACTCTCCTACATGAATGCCTTTGAAGATCTCTTCTCTTCATCCCCCTTCATGCCTGAAGAGTTGTTCTTGTCTCCCAAGTAGATTATGAGCTTCTTGGAGGCAGGGAGTGTGTATTTGCTTTCAGGCCTGCTTTACAACACATAATGCAGTGCCTAATACAGTGTGATTCCACTGAGTCCTTAGTATGGTACACAGGTATTAGGGTGTATATCTCTTCCATAGAGTTGAATATGGGATTCAAAGTCAGAAGCTGAAAAAAAAAAAAAAAAGAAAGAAAAATACTGAAAACTTATGACCAGGTAAGACACAAGTATGGGCTTGTTTTAAGTACTTTTTTTTTTTTAAAAAAATATATCTATATATAATTGATTTTTTACAGAGAGGAAGGGAGAGGGACAGAGAGTTAGAAACATTGATCAGCTGCCTCCTGCCCTTGACCGGAACCGAACCCGAGATAAGCTGACGCTCTATCCACTGACCCAAACCAGTTAGGGATGTTTTAAGTACTTTTAAACTGGTTTGATGTACACTGTTTACACTGCTTTTCTTACTATTAATGAACTGGAGAAGTTTGAACTTTCTATATGTTGTTGATGATTAAATGGGTGCACTCCAGGCTAAGATATCATAGTGGATTAAACGTGCATTTCTATAGAGAATGTGGTTTTAGGATTCTTATAATTGCTGATGGAAAAAGAAAAAAACACACACGAGTTGCACAGATAGTTTAATGAAGTGTTAACATATTTCCCCTACAAAAGACACATTTATTCATATTTTTCTCTGAGAAGGCAAATGTCAGATTTAAGCAGTATTTTTTGTGTTTAATTTATCATGAGATATGAGTTCAAAAGTAGTGAAAGAGTTAAACTCCGCTAATTGACCTAAATTAGAATGCTGGGCTGAAATCAGCTAGAAGAAACTTTAAAAATATTTAATTCCAAATTTAATTTTTTAAATGTTATCACAAGATAAAGGAGATCTGTCTTGGAAATGGTTTATGTTAAATAAATTGTATGTTTTTTTATAAGCCAACAGTTTGATGTGACTGTTAAAAAATGATGCAATTTTTATAATACCAGAACTACAATGTCCAGATCACAAAATAAATAGATTACTAATGTTGTATTGATTCAAATATGTAAAGAATATTGTATTCAAATTTAAAGGAAATAGTGCCAAATTAGGATGTCTCCAAAGGAGGGTAAGCTGGATAGTGAAGTGTCTGCTTTCAACTAGGAAAGGCTGAAACTGGAAAATACCAAACTGGAGCACAGGTGACTAACAGATGGGGAGGGGGTATTACCCTGGAAGCATGGTCATGCAGAAGGACCAAGTATTGGGTTATGTCAGTTGGCAATATTAATGGGTAAAAGTTAAACAAATGACAATTTTGCTTTAAAATGAGACTTTATATTTTAATACATCTAAAAATGTCTAAAAGTAAAATGTCCTGCCTTTGGTAGTAATGAATTTTATGTCTTTAGGAGTTAGCAAATTAAGTCTGTGTGGCATTTAAGAAGACTGTTGAGAATATCATATGGGAGGTGGGACCAGATGGCTACCAAGGGCCCTTTTACATTTTAGTTTAAGATGGCTATGATCTCATCTAGTGTCAGAATGCATCATTATATATAGTTCTAGGGCAGTGATGGCGAACCTATGACACGCGTGTCAGAGGTGACATGCGAACTCATTTTTTTTGGTTGATTTTTCTTTCTTAAATGGCATTTAAATATATAAAATAAATATCAAAAATATAAGTCTTTGTTTCACTATGGTTGCAAATATCAAAAAATTTCTATATGTGACATGGCACCAGAGTTAAGTTAGGGTTTTTCAAAATGCTGACACGCTGAGCTCAAAAGGTTCGCCATCACTGTTCTAGGAGCCCAGTGCATGAATTTATGCACCTTGAAAGGAAATGTGGGCCATGAGGCTACAGTGGGCACAGGGGCAGGTCTTGGCCCATCCTCCATGCCCCTGCCTGGCCCCTCCTGCCACGACTCCCTGGTTCCCTGTCTGCCAGCAGCCCCGCTCCCGCCACCACCACTCCCACTTGCTGATGGTGCTGGCCCTGCTTGCACCCATTGACAGTGCAGAGTGATTGGGGCTGGCACCAGCAGTGGGTGCGAGTGGGGCCGGCACTGTCAGTGGGTGCAAGAAGTGGCTGCAGCCCCAATCACCCCTCAGGAGCAAGGGAGGTAGAGAAGTCCTCAGGGGCGATTGGGGCTGGCAGCCGCCACTCACACCTGCTGCCGGCCCTGATCACTCGGTGCCATCAGCAGGTGCAAGCAGCATCTCTGGTGCCAGTAGCAGGTGCAAGTGCCCTGTGGGACGGTGGCACATGGGACCAAAGAATTTTCAGAGGCTTGCTCTTATGACAGTGACCAGCGCCCCACCTTGGTCTGGTGCCCCCACTCACCTGCCCTGTCCCGCAACGTCCCCTGGTGGTCAGCACATGTTATAGTGACTGGTTGTTTGGCTGTTGGGTTGTTCTGCTGTTTGGTCTATTTGCATATTAGGGAGATGTATATAGATGCATATTAGGGAGATATATATAGATGCTCTTAATGGAGGCCATTTTGGATTTTCAGCTTTTTTTTTTAACCAGGGTGCTATTAAATTATATTATATAATATCTCTTTTCATTTTTTAAACATTATAGTTATGTTTTTAAAGACAGATAGATTGTATATAGTATGGCATAGAAGTTAAGAGAAGGATATTTTTTTTCTTCTGGTTCTACCACTTGCTTGGGTAAGTCACTTTGCTTCTCTGAACATTGTTTTATACTCCATTCTTATATATAACTAATAATAATACCTAAATTATGGGTAGTTGAAAGGCTTGAATTAAACATGTAAAACACTCAGGTCAGTGTCTGATATATAATAAGTATTCAGTAAGTAATTGTTATTGTTATTACTTGTTTCTCTGTAATTATTGAAGGTTAAACCAAAAGTGTTCCTTACTTATTGAAATAATGCAGACATTTCTTGGATTATAATATAATAAGGCTCCTTTTGTGATTATATTTTGTAATTATTTGATGTTTTTCTTATTAAGTTTATGGGTAGTTTCTAACTTTAATTCTTTTACCTTTATTTGTAAAATAAAAAAAAATAACAATTCATGAGGCAAAAGATGAAAAATATCATCACTTTTTAAATACTACAGTCAGTTGAAAATTAAATGATTAAGAATATAATTGCTTTGGGAAATGACTTTATGAGCAGTTGAAGGATTTAGTGGAGGAATGAAAGATAGAGCAATTGCATAAAGTATGATTTGATTTCTTATCATGACTTCATGTGAAAGCGTCAGTTATTGCCCTGTTTTCCAGAATATGATCACTTTGAAATTTGTAAACAGCAGTGTTCTATTCTCTAGTCATATATTTGAAGTATGGTTAGTGCATGTTCATGTTTGTGGTTAGGACTCAAATGCAAATTACATCTTTTCTCAAATGGAAACACAAACTAATATAATAATTTGTTTTACTTGCTAAAAGTGATCTTATTAATAGTAAAGATGTTCTTCACATATGTAATACCCTTTGTAATACTTTAAGCAATAAAAAAAAAAGATGTTCTTATCTATAAAGTCATTATGCTTACTTCATGCAGGAATAGTGATATAAAGACAGTATATATGACATAAAAAGCTTTATACACTGAGAAACTTTAAATAATTTTAAACTTTTTTTTTTTTTTTTACTTCAGGAGTAATTCAATCCTTAAATATAATAATGCTCTCCAGATAATTGTATTTGACATTTTCCAAACTCTCTTGATCATGGTGCCATCTTTTAATTTTGGTTTCCTGGATCATCTAATTCTGTGGATGGCTTGATACAAGACCCTCATTTTATAGAAAGGAATCTAGACTTTTCCAAGATCACACAGCAATTTAGTGGTAGACACATAACAACAGTGCACATATTTCCCATTCATAGTCCCATATTCTTTCCTCTCTATAATGTTGGATTCTTAATTTGACTATTTTGTTGGAAATGGTTAGCAGTGATTTCATCTTTATTTCTTTCAAAGAGAGAAAATAAATGTATATAAGGATATTAATCCATCAAAAAAAGGCAGTGACCAGGGCTTGCTTTGGAAGCCTCAGTGACTGGAACCAAGGAGAAGATTTTTCCTTGAGCATTTCCTGCAGGTGTCCGTGGCCTTTCTTTGTTGACAAAATAATAGTCTGGTTCATTTTGACACACATTAATAAATTTAATTACATATATTGATCTATGCATTTATAAAGTTCAATACAGTTTTACAAATTGGGATCATACTTCACTGGATGTTTTTAATAATATATATTAAATTGAATTCCAGTTGAGTTAACAGAGAAAAAATATAAACTATATTACTGAGGAAATCTCTAAACATTGAATAAATATTTTTTTTCAAAGAGATATTAGATGCTGTACTTCTTAAGATAATAAAAATACGAAAAATAATTTGGGGTTGGAATTCTGATTTTTAAAAGTAGCCTTCCTCTAAGATGGCCCCATTGGTTTTATTTTTATATTGTCAAAATTTTTAGCATTTTAATATTTTTAATCATTTTAATTATGTTCTGTAACCATAATTTCCTCAGATATCTTGTGTCAGATGTATGTTTCTACTGTGTTATTCCTGACTACCTTTTTTTCAATGGTTCCTGCGAACTGGTACATTCTCTATTATTCCACAGGGTAGAGTAACAGCATGCCTCTCAAGACCAAAAGGAAAAAAAAAAGCATTATGTAATAGGGGAATCCTCTATCTTTTCTTTAGGCTGTCTTAGAGAACAGAAATCCACAGAACCAAGTAGGTAAATGACAACTCTTAATTGGAAGGGAGATCAATTGGAATATCTGGCATCCTGAAGCAAGGAAGTAGTTATGGAAGTTACATGTTGATATTTACATAGCTAGTAGATCGGAGAATTGGTGTGAGAACCAAGGGAGTTTACACTTCAGTGTAAGTCTGTGTCCTTCAACCACCATTCTTTACTGTAAGAGAATGAGAATGCTATAAGTGGTGGTCAGCATTAGGACCACTGTTGTGGCTCTGCAGTGTGTAAAGGGGAATTGGCTTGGCTCCGGGTGAATGTTTGGTGGTAGAGTAAAAGTTTGCCCATTCCTTTCCATTCCAGGAAATATCAGAAGTGTAGCTTGGTAAATAGGGCTTTACTTGTTATACAGTGGCAATTGCTAGAAGGGAAATAAACCACTTGCTAAGAGTAAATCTACCAAGAGCTCTCATTCTAAAAAAATAAAACAAAACAAAAAACACCCTTGTCATTGGTTCCTTTCCCCCTCACACTTTGAAGTACTACTTAGCCTCATGGTGTGTGCTAAGGATTTTATATTCCCAGACATTTCAGAGGCTAGATGGGTAGCAAATACACATTTCTCACTTTCTTTCCTGGCTTTTTGGTGCTCTTGATTTCCCACATTTACTCAGTACACATGTCCTTCTTACACAAGCTAGACGTGGCTTTTAGGATTAATACTTTTCTTGTCTGTACTATATGTAGCTCCTGCAATCCAGGTAGACCTAATGCTGAGGGTAGATTTACCCACCTGGTGACTCATGGGCTTGGGCTTACCAATTTAAAGTAGATGTCTAGCTTTAACTCAAATTTAATTGATATAAATATAGGACTCTGGTTGGGATTTTTTAATTTAGGAAAATGGAGCCATCTTAAACTCAATTGAAATTTGACACATTTAAGGTGAAAAGAAAGAAACAAGCAACTTGAAGATTTTACTCCACTTACGAATTAGAGAATCAGTCTGGCCAGAATGTGCAGTGTATAAATGTGGCTCCATACAGTAATAAAAACAGGATGTTTCAAAATGGAAGTGTAGCTCAATTTTAAATATTCTGACACAGGAGCTTTGTCTCACAAACATATCTAAACTTTTTTTTAGATTTTTATATTTTAGAGAAGATTTTTTAATATATATTTAAATGCTGTTTTTTTCTGAGTCATAAATGAATCATTGAACAGGAATCATAAGCTGTTTCTTTTTTATGGTGGCGTTTTGTGTCTGTTTCTTTCAATGTTGCTTTGGAAATTACTGAAATACAATTATTATAAAAATCCCCAGGTTGGCCCGTGTTGCTCAGTGGTTGAGCATTGACCTATGAACCAGGAGGTCATGGTTCGATTCCTGGTCAGGCACATGCCTGGGTTGCAGGCTGGATCCCCAGTAGGGGGTGTGCAGAAGGTAGCCAATCAATGATTCTCTCTCATCATTGATGTTTCTAACTCTCGCCACCTCTTCCTTCCTCTCTGAAATCAATAAAAATATATTTTTTTAGATCCCCAGGAAAAGAGCTGAAGTTTTTAGATTTTCTTCTGTCTATAATAGTAAATATCAGTCCCTCACATTTATATAGTGCTATAAAGAACATTCATGTACAGTGTCTCTTTTTATTATTACTGTAAAATTCTGAGGCAAGTACATCAGATATTCTTATTTTCATTTTAGAGATGTGCAAATTGAGATTCTACAAGATTGCACTGTTCAGAATACTTTTAGATGCAAGTCTAGCATAATCTCAAAACTACCAAAATGATTTTTTGTGTGTTTTTTGCTTTATTGATTAAGGTATTACATATGTGTCCTTATCTCCCCATTGCCTCCTCCCCTTTGTTTCATGTATGTGGGATGGGTGGGAAGAGCTGGCCTCAGCACCCAAAAGATCCAGGAGTTCATGTAGCAATTAGACTCTTTTGATCTTTGGTTTCTTTCTTGCTCCTTCCTCCGTTCCTGTTTTGCTCTGCATATTAGCATTTTTCTCTCATGTTCTTCCAATTAACTAGAGATATGGTTACTGACAGGTATGGGGACCCTATCTTTGCTTTGTTGAAATACAGTGGAGAAGAGAAATCGTATCCACATCCTGCTCAATACCAACTCTGGAAACCCCACTGAAAGATTCTGGGTGGTATAGCTTGGGTTACATGTAATTTCTTGGATCAAAATCTGCACTCAGGGAGATACAGGACTGTGATTAATCTGGCCTATGTTAGTTAGGCATATATATGGTCAGGGGAGCAAGGTATATAACTGGAAGCTGAACTGCAGAGAAGACAAAACTATAGAGATAACAGAGGTTAAATATTGGCTCAAAATATTCTCATTCTTGGTCCCATTCTTCTTTCCACTGTGCCATATTGTTGTATTCTGTTTGTTTTTTTCCTCCACAGTAATTCATCTTAGAAGGAATTCTGTTCAGAAGTATGCAAAGGTCCCGTACATTTACTTAAAATATTTTTGAAATGGTTATGGATTCTCAGTAAATTGCATATATCTTTCACTCAACTTTTCCCAATGTTCATACCTTGTGTAATGATAGTGTAATATTAAAACCAAAAAAATTGACATTAATACTGTTCAAAAAGCTTATTCAGATTTCACCAGTTTTACATGTATCCATTTGAATGTATGGATGTGATTTTATGCAATTTTATCACATGTATAGATTCATGCAACTGCCATCACAATCAAGATATATACGAGTAATTATACTATCATCATAAAGATTTCCCTTATGTTAGCCCTTTATATTTACACCATATCCCCCCACTGCTTGGCAACCACTAATGTCTTCTCCATCTCTATACTTTTGTCATTTTGAGAATGGCATGTAAAAGGAAATCATACAGTATGTGACCTTTGAGACTGGCTTTTGCATTCAGTCTAATATCTTTCAGGTACATCCAAGTTTTGCATGCATCAGTATTCTGTTACATTTTGTAGCTCAGTAGTATTTAATGGTATGGGTGTATCATATTTCGTTTAACCATTCAGCTATTGAAGGACATCTGGGCTTTGATTCTACTTTCCTGCTGTTAAAAATATTGTGTATACATTTTTACGTGGGCCTGAGTTGTCAGTTCTCTGTGGCAATTGTCCAGGCCTGAAATAGCTGGGTCATATGTCAAATATATCATTAGTTTTATAGGAGACTGCTAAACTGTTTTCTTGAGTGGATGTAGCATTTCACATTCTCACCAGTAATGGGTGAATGATCTGGTGTGTTCACATCCTTGCTGGCATTTGGTGTTGTCACTATATTTTATTTTAACCATTTTGAAACTATGTAGTGACATCTCATGGTGGTTTAAATGTGCATTTCTCTGATGCTGAATATCTTTTCATGTACTTACTAGCTATCTTTATATTCTCTTCAGTGAAGTATTGGTTCCTGTCTTTTTTTTTAAAAAAAAATTATCTTTATTGTTGAAAATATTATAGATACCACTCTTTTCCCCCCATGACCTCCTCCACCCCTCTCCCACCCCATCCCAAGGCCTTCACCACAGTATTGTCTATGTCCATGGGTTATGCATACATGCATACAAGTTCTTTGGTTAATTTCTTTTCCCCCACTCCCGTCAGAAATTCATCAGTCTGTTGCATGCTTCAATGTCTCTGGATTTATTTTGTTTGTCAGTTTATTTTGTTTATTAGATTCCACATATGAGTGAGATAATGTGGTACTTGTCTTTCTCTGGCTTATTTTGCTTAGCTTAATATTCTCTGGGTGCTTCCATGCTGTCTCAAAGGGTAAGATATCCTTCTTTTTTATAGCCACATAGTATTCCATGGTGTAGATGTACCACAGCTTTTTTATTCACTCATCTACTGATGACCACTTGGGCTGTTTCCAGATCTTAGCTATTGTAAACTGGGCTTCTATGAACATAGAGTTGCATATATTCTTTCTGATTGGTGTTTCAGGTTTCTAGGGATATATTCCTAGCAGTGGGATCACTGAATCAAATCGCAGTTCCATATTTAACTTTTTGAGGAAACTCCATACTGTTTTCCATAGTGGCTGCACCAATCTTCATTACCAGCAGCAGTGTACAAGGGTTTCCTTTTCTCCACATACTCGCCAGCACTTGTCATTTGTTAATTTGTTGATAGTAACCATTCTAATGGGTGTGAGGTGATACCTCATTGTCATTTTAATTTGCATCTCTCTAATTATTAGTGATGTTGAGCATTTTTTCATATGTTTCTTGGCTATCTGTATGTCCTCTTTGGAGAAGTGTCTATTTAGGACCTTTGCCCATTTTTTTTAATTGGTCTTATGTTCATTTTCTAAATGGATTATTTTCTGTTGAGTTTTAAGAGTTCTTTATATATTCTAGAAAGGTTTTATATCCTGGTATGTGGTTTGTAGATATTTTTCACAGTCTTTAACCTTGTATTTTCATCCTTTTAATAGTCTTCTTTGCAGAACAGAAGTTTTTAATTTTGGTGATGTTAAGTTTTTCCATTTTTTTTTATTTTTGGTATCATGCTTTTGATGTCATATCTGATAATTCTTCATGTAGCCATAGGTCCTGAAGATTTTCTCCTATTCTGCCTCTACATGTTTTATAGTTTCGCATTTTACATCTAGGTCTATGATCTGTTTTTTTTTTTAAGTGGGGTTATTTGTAATTTGTGATGCTTGGGTAGAGGGTTCCCCCCTCCCTCATGGGTTTCTATTAACTTTTACTCAAATGAATAATTTTCAGCAATAGTTTACATATTTATACTATCAGTGATTTTCCAGAAATTATTTATGTAAATATAATTCTTCATGATTTCAGTATCTGGTTGGTGCTCCAAGCAATGCTGGACTGAAGGTTGAAGCTCAGTAAATGTTTGGTTAAGGAGGCATAAAGTTCTGGCTTCAAATTCCCAATTTACTTGGGGAACTTTGAACTAGTCACTTAGAACCTCAGTTTTCTCATATATCAAACTGGATAATAATGGCTGAGTTATTTCTCTTATAGAAGCTCAAGTGAAATGATGTGTGTAAAAGTTGCTTTAAACAACTAAATATTTTTTAAACTCTAAAGTACTTAAACACCTCTAGGATGATGATGGACTTTATTAGTAAGCATAATAGAATAGTGGTACAACTCAAATGTTTGTGGCTGCCTCCCTAGCTGTTACTTATCTTCAGAGGGCAGCATTCTCTGGCCTACAGAAGCAATGAGAAGATTTGGTCTTGCTCTTTTGATTTCCTACATCTTGTGTCTTTTTGAAGTAGGTGTTTGACAATAACCACCTGGAACGCTGACCTGCCATTCCCTTGTCCACTCAATAATCTGGGGCCTGTTCCACTGCATCCTGGGATTAGATGGTATAGAACAGTCTCATTTCCATTGTCCACACTATCCCTTCAAACCAACTTTAAAACTAATGCACCTGATGATATATAAGTTTGGAAGTCCAAGAGGATACCACTGAAATCTTACTATTAATTGAGCAACTTTTTTATAATATCCAGCATGGTGCAAACATTCCCCTTTCATTTTCAATGTAGAGGCAATCTTAAATGAAGAGTTGGGAATTTACTACTCCTTTCCCATGGTCCTCTTGTCTTTTTATCACCCTCCCTTTCTCCTGAGTATTGACTTTATCCACAAGGGAAAAGCACCAAATCCTTGAAGTCCTCTGAGAACTTTCAATTATCAGATTAACATTCTTGAACAGCCTATCCCAGCGGTCGGCAAACTCATTAGTCAACAGAGCCAAATATCAACAGTACAACGATTGAAATTTCTTTTGAGAGCCAAATTTTTTAAACTTAAACTATATAGGTAGGTACATTGTTATTAACTTAATTAGGGTACTCCTAAGGCTTAGGAAGAGCCACACTCAAGGGGCCAAAGAGCCGCATGTGGCTCGCGAGCCGCAGTTTGCCGACCACTGGCCTATCCTGATCATACTACCTCGAGCAATGCACTAAACACTTTCTATTCTCTTACCCAGTTTTATTTTCCTCAACATTAATCACTGTTTGATGACACATACATAGTTGTTGTCTGTTTCCCCAATTATAAGACCTGCTTATGAAAGGGAAGGACTTAATCTGCTTTTGTTCACAGCCAAATCCTCAAAACTTTGAACATAGAATATGTTAAATAAATATTTTAATTAATAAACAAATATTTTGGAGTGTACTCTCTGTAAGACAAATATTTGACCATCTTTTGTAATATAATTATATCTCATGGTTTAACTAGTTTGGTTTAGATGCTAACAAGTTCCTGTCTGTTGTATCTACCCTAAACACCACTTCCCTTACAAGTGTGTGCAGGATAGAAAGGAAGGGGTGAGGAGGAAGGAAAATCCTGTCCTGCCTAAAATATATTTTTGGAGGAAATGAATGGAAGGCAAGGACACTGTGAGAAGGAGACTAGAGTATCATCATATGATATAATAGATTTCTATCCTTGCTAGGCAATACAGCTGTGAGTGTAATAATAAACAAATATAAAACTATGCAGCAGAAAATGATTATAAGTAATTAGTGGTGAATGGTTTATTAGTCAGGGAAAAAGACAAATGAAAGGGAGGTTTGAAGATATTTTGGGGAAGAACAGATACCAAATCTGTGGCTTCTGTGGTCAGTGTTTAAAACCTGCAGTACAGGAAGGGCTAGGTTTATGAAAGGGAAATTGAGCTCTCTTCACAAAAATGCATTGCTCTTTTTCATAAATGCCTTCACTGTGTTAATAATGCTACCAATAACAATAATGATCACAAAAGTTCACTTTGACTGAACATTTCCTATGTGCCAGGCACTGTGTGAAGTGCCTTATGTACATTAACTGGTTCCATCCTCAAAACAAACCTATGCGGGATGTGCTGCTATAATTTCTAATTTAAAATTGAGGAAGTTTTGGCAAAGGGACTTGCCAGAGATAATAATAAGCCTCCTTCCAGCCAATTAGGTTCATTGTACTTTTTTTGTAGTTGGAAAGATAGGATGCATTTTTTACATTTAGAAAGGTGTGATTATGATTTTAATACATAAAATAAAATCATCTAAATCATCAGAGCTGCTATAAGTGCAAAATAATAGGGCATATTTTTCCCAGGGACCTAAGATTCCCAATAGTTAGGTAGGTATATCTGGATGGGCATCACAATTTTAAGGCCAATAAGGAGCCTTCTCTACACAGACTGCTCCCTTTTTTGTAATGAGATACTAGAGCTTTCATTCTTGCCTCCATTTTTAGACTACCTTGTGATGGTCAATAGCCCCTACTTATTTTAGGGTGAAGTCACTAACAAAGCAGGCCTGGCAAAGTGGTATTGCAACAGTGGAAAGACTTTGTTTCTTTCATTCATGCAACAAATATTTACTGAGAAATTAATATGTGCTAAGCGCTCTCCTAGGTGCTAGCGGTATAACAATGAACCAGATTATCAAGGCCCCACCCCTCATGGAACTTAGGTTCTAATTAGGGGAGAGAGAAACAAGACCCTCTTTAGATAAAGGTTAAGAAATGCCTTTCAGAGTCAAATATAGGTGAGCAGAGCTCCGAAGGATGAGAAAGGAAGACAGTTGGAGAAAATTTGTTCCAAGAAGAGAAATAATCTCACACTGCTGTTTGAAACATTGCAATGGTGTCAGCCCAATAGGATAAGTCTAAATTCCTTAGTGTGCGACACATATGTCTTCATGATGATATGCTTACTTCATTATGAGACAAGGCTCCTACATCTGAAGCCTTGTCTTGAATTAGTCTCCCCTGCTGCATGATGTTTTACACCTTCTTGCCATTGTACATATTGTGTCCACAGCCCTTACTTCCTTTCCAAAATTTGTTTTCTGGTAAACTGCTGTTGATCCTTCAAGTTTCAGACCAAGGTTCAGCTTCTCTTACTTCCTCAGTAGAACTGATTACATCCTGTTTTGTGACACCTATATTAGATAGCTAGAGCTGTTTTAGCATTTGGTACAATGTAGTGCATTTATCTATTATCATATCAGACTTATACTCAAAACGTGGTTTTTTCACCTGACTTTTGAGATTATAAGCTTCCTCAGCAGTAAACCTCAGCAAATGGTAGTCATTAAGATTATTACTAATATTGACAATCTGTTACAGGCCTCCAAACCACTGCTTTATGCACCCATAGAATTTAGGAGATGAACGGTAGTTTATATTTCTTTTATTATAAGCCAGAATAAAATTCTATAAAGCTGGAAGGGGCCTTGTTAATGGTTTTCCAACTGTGCTTACAGAAATTTTACGAGTCTCTGAAACGTTTTTCTGGTGCTAAGTTGGCAAGTATCTGGGCCTCCACCTTGCTTTACTTAGAAAATTCATTTATATATTTTTTATCTCATTTATTGAGTTTTCATAAGATTCCATTTAAATTTATTAAGATTTCAAACTGTTTTTTAAGAGTGAGAAAGTCATTAATCTCATCTAATTCCTCATTTTACAGAACTCTATCTTTTTAAGAAACCAGAACTAGTCAGTGGTAGTACCAAAGCCCTGATTTTGAGATTCCATGTCTTGCTTTGTACTGATTGAATGAGCAGGCCAAACCTAGGTATAGAATTCACCAGAATCCTGAGCTTCCAATATTCTGTTTGTTTTCAGAATTTAGAAATCCTGAATATCTACTAGCATGCTTGATCTGCCTTTCTCAATGTGGAAAAATAATTACAACACAGAGGAGATCAGTGTACCAGGAGGTAGAAAATGCTGATTCATGGTTACTCTCTGAGTGAGAATGTGTATAAGGTTTCCCAGAGCACACAAATATGGTAAATGCCTTTACAGAAGGAAAGGGACGTTATTCCTGTCCTTGCTTTTCATAACAATTATCCTGCTCACTGGCATTTTGTATAAATTGGGTTTGACTATGAAAACATAACTTCATATTTCTCACATTTATAAACTCTCTTGTTCTTTCCTTTTCTCAGGGTAGAGGTTATCTTTATTTCCCAAAGTGTTGAATACCATGATAGTTTCAGTAGCAGGTTTTACAGAGCCTATGTTTTAATTTTAGACTTTAATGTTTAACTTCTAGAACCTGTTGCATTAAAGTCCATATGTTTGCTTTAAATAGCACGAAGTGATTAATTGAGTCATTAAGAAAACTGTTGCCTTATTAGGGATCTAAGAAAGCTGAATGAAATAATAGAAATGTAAACTAACCACTTTTATTTAGCTTTCACTACACATGAGCACATGTAATTTCTAAGCAAATGATTATGCATTGCAAATTCACAAATGATATGAGACTGGAAGACATTGCTAAGGCTTTAAAGGTAGCTAATGCCTTAGGATCCAAAAAAAAGATGTTGATGGTTTAGAAGGAGTGGCTAATCCAAACAAAATAGTAAAGGCATGTCCACCATGCCCTTGGCTCCAAAAAGCAACTTGACAGGAGAGAGATATTTTAAAGTGAGAATATTCATTGATCACAAATGCAATAAGAGTCAAAGTAATCTACAATAATAGAAGTATAAAATCCAGAACAGGAGAAGTTATAATACTGATATCACTTCTCAGTGCTGGTTGGATCTCCCCCTTCGGTTCTGTTGTAACCAACCCAGGAATGGCCTGTTTTATTTTACTGTTGTTGTTTGTTTTTGTTTTTGTTTTAGTCTCCCATGATATTCATCACCTTCAGTGGCCCCTTCTCCCCACATCTCCCTGTAACCTTTGTTTTGGAGACTTGTCATTTTCTTAGTCATACAATGTCTAAATGGTGACATTCCTTTCAACCAGATTGATATCAAATAGGCCCATGCATAGAAATTCTGGAGCAATATAATTAGGAAGATTTAAATAAACCTGAGCACACTCAGAGGAGGTTATACAAAACTTTGGTATTGAGGAACAATTTTAATTTACCATTCATATCCTGATAGATTTCTAAATAATGTCTCTACTCTAGGCCCCTGCCATTAATTCCAGCAACTTATTTTATGAATCCTCTTGGATATCTAATAGACATCTAAGATTTGATACACCCATACCACACTCTGATCTTGGCAATAAATCTCTGCTTCTCCATAGCCTTCCCCATTTCAGTGAATGGACATTTCATCCTTTCAATTTCTTAGGCCCAAATTCCTGGTGTAATTGTTAACTCTTCTCTATGTCTCATATCCAACATCTAATCTTTTAGCAAATGCTCTCTGTTCCATATTCAAAATGCATCCAGAATCTGACCACTTCCCGCTATATCCTATGCTACCTGCCTGATCCAAATCACCATCCACTTCCACTTAAATTATTGAAGATAGCCTCTTGATAGGCCTCCCTGCATCATCCCTTGTTCTCGCAATCCCAGATTGCGAGAGGGCAGTTCTCAGGTGACACACTCCAGATTTGGGCTCCCTCCTCTCTGGTTCCGGGTGCGTCACATGAGAACCACAGCTGCCAAATCACCACAGCTTAGCAGCTCCTGTGTTGAGCATCTGCCCCCTGGTTGTCAGTGCTCATCATAGCTACCGGCCGGACGGTTGAATGGTCGGGCAGTCACTTAGGCTTTTATATATATGGTCTGTACAGATGTAATCAAGTTAAAATGAGGTCATTAAGATAACTCTATTCCAATAAGATTGATGTTCTTACTTTAAATAAAGGGTAACTAAGTCAGATCATGTCAGTTTCCTGCTTTGAACCTTCCACTGGCTTCCCTTACAATGGCCTACCATAGCCTTCAGGATATTGTACCCCAGTTACTATTCTGGCCTTAAGTCATACCACATTTCATTCTACTCACTCTCCTCCAGCTACACAGGCTTCTTGCTATTCCTCAAACAGGCAGACTCTCATAATAAGATCTTTGCACTGATCCTTGCCTCTACTTGGAGTGCTTTTCTCCCATTCAACAGCATAATTTAGTCTATTTCCTTCAAATATTTGCCCAAATACCACTTTCACAGTAAGGGCTTTCCTGATCTCCCTGTTTAAATATTCAAACTCCCTTCTACTTCCCCAGCACTTTCTACAACCTCGCCCTGCTTTTTTTCACAGATTTGTCACTATCTGATGAACTATATAATTTATTTTTACATTGTCAGTTTCTATCCACAAAACCTTTTGTATATATATATATATATATATATATATTGCTTGATTTGGAGAAATATTAGTTGATTCCCTCAATTTTTTTCAACCAACTGTCATTGAATACCTTATTTTCTGTGTGACATGCTGAAGTGTAGGGACGGAAAGACAAGGACATGAAGAACTTTGTCCTTGCCCTTGAGGAAATCATAGTCTAATCATGGAGAAAGATACTAGTTTCAGTTTTCCCAGAGGGAGTGTCACATGGCTGTGTGAGTGACAAAGAGAAAAGGGCTGTTCATAACAAACCAGGAAAAGATTCACTCACCAAGTCAAACCCAAATGTATCCTTCCCCAAGGCTCCTCTGACTGCAATTTTTCTGTATCTATAAAAATAACATATGCTCATCTCTAGAACATTTCTGATTTATATGCTTGTGAAGTCATGACTATGATTATTTATGCAAATGAAATTAATTTCAAACTTCATCATAGTCTTTATTTAGTGATTGGGGGAATGGGACTGTGAGCTACTACAGAGGCCTCTCATTTTCAGGAAGAGTGAGGTCTAATTTCAAATGCAGTAAGAGAGTTGCTATTTAAAGGAACCCTGCTGTGAGATTTTTTTAACACAAAGTCTTTTCATTTCAAAATGAACAATCTCCTCCAATTTATCTCCTTTGAATAACTTGAAGAAAATATGGTGTGTGAACTTCTAATAAATGGAAGTTTGAATTTGTGCATGACTTGTTTGAAAGAATCCTGGATTGAGTCTTTGTCCCAGCACCTTAACTGATTGATTCTTGTGACCTTGGAGGAGGTGTGTGTTTTTTTTAACTTTATTTTTAAAGTTGACACTATTACAGATTTCCCCATTTCTCCCTATTTGCCTAACTCCACCCAGCCCCTGTCTCTTGATCTCAATTGCCCCCTTTACTAATACTAAGCAAAGGACTGTACTTCCTGTTTCATAAGAATCTGTGGTTCTATTAGTCTTTTAGTGTCTACTTTTTCCAACTACATGATTGATTACTTCCTACATCCTTGGTGAAGAATGAACTCTCACTACATCCCATGAGTACTGAATCTAATTACTTCCCTGTGGAAGCTACACACCTAATGCCCAAGTAGAGAAAGATTTTACTCTATTTATTTTATTTGTTACTCGAGGCCAATTCGTGCACCAGTGAGGTCCCTCAGTCTGGCCTACAGGATCAGGCTGAAACAGGCTCTCCGACATCCCCTGAGGGGTTCTGGATTGCGAGAGGGTACAAGCCAGGCTGAAGGACCCCACCAGTGCAAGATCAGGGCCAGGAAGAGACGTGGAAGGTTGGTCAGCTGGGGAGGGCCCACGGGAAGGCTCCAGGGCATGTCTGGCCCATCTTGCTCAGTCCTGATCAGCTGGACTCCAGCAGCAAGCTAACCTACTGGTCAGAGCATCTGCCCCCTGGTGGTCAGTGCACGTTATAGCGACTGGTTGACTGGTCAACTGTCTGTCCCCTGGTGGTCAGTGCATGTCATAGCGAGCAGTTGAGCGGCCTTAGCATATCATTGGCATATTACGCTTTGATTGGTTGAATGGCCGACCAGTCAACTGGAAACTTAGCATATTAGGCTTTTATTATATAGGATTGATCCCATGAGATTTTAGAATCTCTCCATAGGAATTGAACTTTGTTATTATTACTGTTATTTTTTAGAATATTCATCAGGAATATAGAGGAATGGTGATGTATAATTTTATATACAGGCATACTGATTTTATTGCACTTTGCTTTATTATATTTCACAAATACTGCATTTTTGATAAATTGAAGGTTTTGGCAACCCTGCCTTAAGCAAATGTATCAGTACCATTTTTCTAACAGTACTTAGCTCACTTTGTATCTCTGTGTCATGTTTTGGTAATTCTTGCAATATTTCAAACTTTTTCATTATTATTATACTAGTGGCCTGGTGCATGAAATTCGTGCACATTAAAATGGGATTAATTAGAGGAAATATTTTAATATTGCTATTTACCCTTTATAATAGAAGTATCAGAGATGAAAGAAAATTAGTAAATTGTATATGAAAATCTTCCTCCTATCAGAGTCTGGGGCATGCCACGGGACCCAGAGTCAAGTCCCTGCCCACGTGTGGTGCCTTAAAATCGTGTGAGACCCAGACCCAGCTGGCCCCACCCTTGTCAAGCCCCACTGGGCGGGGGGCGTGGCCTGAGGTCTCCCGGCCCGGTGAAGGGGGCACACCTTGAGGTCCCCTGTCAAGCCCCACCAGGTGGGGGATACAGCCTGAGATCCCCTGTCAAGCCCCACTGGGTCGGGGGCATAGCCTGAGGTCCCCCAGCCTGGCCTGGGGTGGGGGGCATGGCCTGAGGTCCCCAAGCCTAGGCCAGGTCAGGGGGCTCACCTTGAGATCCCCCGTCAAAATTTGCCAGGCCAGGGGAACAGCCTGAGATCCTCCGTCAAGCCCTGCTGGGCAGGGGGCACGGCCTGAGGTCCCCTGTCAAGCCCTGCTAGGTGGGGGGCACAGCCTGAGGTCTCCCAGCCTGGCACCAGGGCAGAGGCATGGCCTGAGATCCCTGGCCTGGTGTCAGGGCGGGGAGTGTGGCCTGAGGTCCCCCAGCCCAGCACCAATGTGGGGGACACACCTTGAGGTCCTCCATCAAGCCCTGCCAGGCTGGGGGCACAGCCTGAGGTCCCCCATCAAGCCCTGCTGGGCAGGGGCACGGCCTGAGGTCTCCTGACATGGCACCAGGGCAGGGGTTACCACCTGAGGTCACCAGTCAAGCCCCACCAGGCAGGGGGCGCAGCCTCAGGTTCCCTTCCCTGGCCCAGCACCATGCAGCCTCAGGTCCCTGCTGATTGCTTGTTAAGGCTCGTTACAGGAACTTGGCCTCCACTGGGGGAACAGCCATCTTGTGTTATGGAAACCCCACTTCCACTGTGGGTGCAGCCATCTTGTGTTATGGAAACCCCGCCTTCACTATGGGCGCCGCCATCTTTGTGATGGTCAATTTGCATATTCCCTCTTTATTATATAGGATCTGTAATTGTTTTTGAGGTGCCACCAACTGCATCCATATACAGCAGTGAACTTAATCAATAAATGTGTTTTGACTGCTCTAACGATCGGCCATTTCCCCATTGCTGTCCCTTTTCTCAGGCCTCCTTATTCCCTGATACAGAACAATATTGAAATTAAATGCCAAAATAACCCAGTTCAAGTGAAAGGAAGTGCTGTGAGTCTCTCATTTTAACTCAAAAGATAGAGATGATTAAGCTTAGTGAGGAAGGCATGCCAAAAGCCTAGATAGCCCAAATGCTCTTGTGCTAAATAGTTATCTAATTGTGAATGCAAAGGAAAAGTTTTCGAGATAAATTAAAAGTGCCACTCCAGTGAACACATAAATGATAAAAAAGCAAAACAGTCCTTATTGCTGATATGGAGAAAGTTTTAATTGTCTGGATAGAAGATCAAACCAGCCACAATATTCCCTTAAGCCAAGGCGTAATCCAGAGTAAGACACCAACTCTCTTCAATTCTCTCTTAAGGCTAAGGGAAGTGAGGAAGCTGCAGGATATAAGTTTGAAGCTAGCAGAGGTTGGTTAATGAGGTTTAAGAAAAGAAACCATCTTCGTAGCATAGATGTGTAAGGTCAAGCAACAAGTGCTTACATAGAAGGTGCAGCAAGTTATCCAGAAGGTATAGCTAAGGTAATTGATGAAGGTGGATACATTAAACAAATTTTCATTGTAGATGAAACAACCTTATATTGGAAGACGATGCCATCTAGGACTGTCATAGCTAGAGAAGAGAAGTCATTGCCTGGCTTTAAAGGACAAGTTGACTCTCATATAAGGGGCTAATGCAACTGGAGACTTTAAGTTGAAGCCAATGCTTATTTATAATTCCAAAAAAATTGGGGCCCTTGAGAATTATTCTAAATCTACTCTGCCTGTGCTCTAGAAATGGAATGATAGCACATCTATTTATAACATCATTTACTGAATATTTTAAGCTCACTGTTGAGACCTACTGCTCAGAAAAAAAGATTTCTTTCAAAATATTAAAGTACATTTACAATGTACCTGGTCACCTAAGAGCTCTTAAGGAGATATACAATGAGGTTAATGTTGTTTTTATGCCTGCTAGCAGAACATCCTTCTGCAGCTCATGGATTAATAAGTAATCTCAACTTTCCAATTCTTATTATTTAAGAAATGTATATTGTAAAGTTATAGCTTTCATAGACAGAAATTCCTCTGATAAATCTGGGCAAAGTAAATTTAAAACCTTCTGGAAAGGATTCACCATTCTAGAATATTTGTGATTCATTAAAAGAGGCCAAAATACCAACATTAACAAAAGTTTAAAGTTGATTCCAACCATCATGGATGACTTTGAGGGACTAAGACTTCAGTGATGGAAGTAACTGCAAATGTGGTGGATGGAGAAAGAGAACTAAAATTAGAAGTGGAGACTGAATTGCTTGCAACCTCATGATAAAAGTTTAACAGATGAACAGTTGCTTCAGATAGATGCCCAAAGAAAGTGGTTTCTTGAGATGGACTATACTCCTGGTGAAGATGCTGTGAAGATTGTTGAAATGACAACAAAGGATGTAGACTATTAAACTTATTTGGTAAAGCAGCAGGGTTTGAGAGGATTGATTTTAACTTTGAAAGAAGTTCTACTGTGGGTAAAATGCTATCAAATATCTTTGCATGCTACAGAGAATTAGTTTATGAAAGAAGAGTCAATCTATGTGGCAAACTTCATTATTTTATTATTTTAACAACTTGCCACAACTATCCCATCCTTCACCAACCATCAACATTAAGGCAAGATCCTCCAGCAACAAAGAAACAAACATGAAACATTATGACTTATTGAAGGCTCAGATGATGGTTAGCATTTTTAGAAATAAAGTATTTTTAAAATTAAGAAAGGTATTTTTAGACATAATGCTATTGTACACCTAATATTGTAAACATAACTTTTATATGAACTTGGAAACAAACAAAAAAGTTGTGTGCCTTGCTTTATTTTGTTATTTGCTTTATTGCCATGGTCTGGAACTGAACCCACCATATCTCCAAGGCACGCCTGTACTTAATGAATTTATTTATCTCCTCTGAAAACCCATGGGAGGTATATAGTATATTGTAAAGGTGGAAGCTCTGAATATATAGAGTATGGGGCGCGGCTACAGTGTTTTGGCCAGGCTCAAGCCTCGGACTAATGAAAGGACAGGGTCCTCTCATTGCCACGTGCAAGTCCCAGCTGGAAGGGCAGGGCCCTCCCAGCACAATTATAGCCAACAGCTATGGTTGTAAGCTTGAACCTATGGTCCAAACACGTGGCCCCACGTGCCTGTGTGCTAGAGTTCAGGTGAATGTAATTGAGTGAGGTTGGAACTCACAAGAATGCTGTAAACAACATGATCACGCTCCTGCTTTGCCTCCTGGCATCTGCTATAAAATAAAGACACGGGTTGTAGGCGCTGGCGCTGTCTCCTCATCAGGGAGCAGAGTCCCACCGAGACCCAGCTTTCATTCTCTTGTCTGTCTTTTCTCAATCCTTTTACCCCCCGCCCCCCCGCCCCACTCAGGGTCACTGAACCAGGCTGAGCTGGCATGGCACATAAGGTGCCCTGGGGCTGAGTATGCCATGGCCATGCTGGCTCCCCACAATAGAGGATTCTTTTTTTATTCTCCAGTTACTTACAAAGCATTTTCAATGCCCCAGTACAGCTCTAAGTATTTACAAATATTAACTCAATCTTCATTTAACTTTATGAGGAAACTGAGGCATCTAAGATTTGAGCAGCTTCCCCAGAGTCATAGAGCTCTTAATTGGTGACACTGACACTTGGACTCATGCAGTGTAGCTCAGGATTCATGCTCTTACCCTATACAATAAGCTAAGGAAAGTGTCTTAAGTTCATACAGTCATACAATTGTGAAGCCTGGATTTCCATATTTCCTTCACCTAAGTTTCTGCGAATATGCATAAGTGTATCTATGCCTATATATATGTCCCCAGTCTCCAGAGACACAATATTTTTGTTTTTCTCTGTCACAAAATGGCAATGGTCTTTCTGCATTTGGCAGTTCCAATAGAAAGGTAAATTCTCTCTCTCTCTCTCTCTCTCTCTCTCTCTCTCTCTCTCTCTCTCTCTCCCCCTCTCTCCTCTTTCTTTTTATTCCTCACCCAAGGATATTTTTCCATTAATTTTTAGAGAGAGTGGAAGAGAGAGGGAAAGACAGAGAGAAATATCTATATGAGAGAATCATATCGATTGGTTGCCTCCTGCATATACTCTGACCTCCCGGGCCTGGGCCGGGGAGGAACCTACAAGTAAGGTACGTGCCCTTGACAAGAATCAAACCTGGGACCCTTCAGTCCACAGGCCTGTGCTCTAGCCACTGAGCCAAACCAGCTGGGGCTAAATTGTTTCTTAATGATAGTCTTGTAAGTTGACATTGTGTTGGCTAATGTTTTGTTAGAACTCTACTAGTTCTGATGGACTTTCTTAGATTGTTTCCTTGACTTTATCATCTATAAAATAGTGAGGTGTTGATCAAAATAAATTAGCAAACTCCTAGCCAACTGTAGTTGTCTTTAGGGACCCTTTTCATTTCTAGATAATTCTGCTTTGTAGATAAAAAGGTGTTCATAATTGGGAAATTATTGGTAGATGTATACCGTGGACTATTACACAGTTATCACAAGACATGATCTAGATGTACATATGGCAACATGAATGGATGCTAAAAATACACAGTATCAAATGGAAAATAGTAAGTGCATGCTCCATAAAGTAATTCATTTGTATAAATGAAACAAACAAACACAAAATAGCAGAATGTGTGTGTGTGTGTGTGTGTGTGTGTGTGTGTGTGTGTGTGTGTGTATGGCTAATAAGCTAAGTGTCTTTCCCACCTTCTGACCTTCTGACTGGTCACTATGACAACTTGCTTTATAGCTAGGTGGAAACACTTTACACTGTAACCAAATGTCTGTGAAGCATTTTCCCATGCCTCATCTCATTTGATCCTCACAGAAGTTCTGGAGTAGGTAGATAGGAGACTCAGTAGAATACTATTTTCTTTTCATTAGCTAGAAAAATGGAGATTTTGAAAGCTTAGAAACTTGACCCAACTGAAAAGAAGTAAGAAATGGTGGGCCTTGAAAATGACTTCTGGTTTTCTTACTGTGCAGAATATAGTCAAACACTGCTACAATTAAATATTTTACCCTTTGTTCTCCCTGTGTGATCTAAAATAATAATCTGCTCTGTGTTGATATTTATTGGTGTGTTGCTGACAATTACCTGACAGAGAACTTGGGGTCCTTCACTGGGCTAGAAAAAGTTTAGCTAAATCAGAAAGCAGGACTAATTAAACAGATTTATTTATATATATATATAAAAGGCTAAGTTGACTTGAGCATGTGTGATACATATAAAGCTCTTGCTGGTGCCAATTGTATGCGTGTGTTTCAATCTGTCATTGTCGATCATGAATTTGGTTGACACTTCTATTATAGAGAAAAGATGAATAGTGATATCAAAATATTTCTTCTAATTAATTTCCTTTCAATGTGCACAAATTTGTGCACTGGGCCACTGGTATATACACGGAGTGCCAGATTATTATGACCACCTGACGTTTGTAGGCAAATTAGCTATAATTTTATGCTGAAGTTGCTAGAGAGCCAGACCATTATAAAAAGAGAAGCAGGTTGTTTACCATGACAGTAGAAGTGATTTTTTTCTGAAGATATGGGTAAACAATGCCATTTAACAACCCTTGAACGTGGGAGATATTTGAACATGAGTGGCCAGATTATTATGATCACCCCATCAGTACTTTGTTGGGCCACCTTTTGCCTTCAATACTGCGGTGATTCTTCTTGTCATTGACTCCACGAGATGTTGAAAGGTGATGTGAGGGATCTGACACCATGCTTGATGAATAGCACTGACCAGTTCTGTGAGATTTGATGGTTGTGGAACCAGCTGCCTGATGGCTCTTTTAACTTTGTCCCACAAATGCTCAATTGGATTGAGATCTGGTTATTGTGGGGGCCACCTAAGCAAGGTAAAGTCTCCCTCATGTTCTTGAAACCACTCCTGCACAATACAAACACCGTGGCATGGCGCATTGTCTTGTTGGAAGAAGCCATCTCCATTGGGATATGCTATCAACATGATAGGATGAACTTGATCAGCAATGATACTTAGGTATGTTGTGCTATTCAGACGTTGTTCCACATGAAATAAAGGACCCAAATCATGCCAGGAAAACATGTCCCAAACCATAACACTGCCCCCACCAGCTTGAAGGGTTGTAACTCATGCATGTGGGGTGCATGCTTTCATGCTATTTCCGCCAAATTCTCACTCTGCCATCTGCATGATGCAACTGGAAACGTGATTCATCGGACCACATGATTTTTTTCCAATGCTCAACTGTCCAATCCTTGTGTTCCTGTGTGAATTGGAGATGTTTTATCTTGGTAACTGCAGATAGCAAAGGTGTTCGCACAGGCCTTCGGCTTCCATATCCCATACGATGCAGTGTATGGCTAATTTGCCTACAAACGTCAGGTGGTCATAATAATCTGGACACTCAGTGTATATAGACATATGTAAAAATATTGTGGTTGTTTTTGTGGATGAGAGTAGGGAGAGTGATAAAGAGAAACATTAAAGTAGCACAGAAGCAATGCCTTTGCATGAACTCTTGACAGTGAGCCAGGAAGCATATTGTGATGGGAAGAACTCTGGCTCCAAATCCTAGTCTTGCAAATTATTCGTTTTATGTCATTAGGCAGGATTTTTTTTCTTCATTGATTAAGGTATTATATATGTATCTTTATCCCCCCAGTTTCCCTCCCCCCTCTTACCCCTCCCCCCGCTCATGCCCTCACCCCCCTAGTGTCTGTGTCCATTGGTTATGCTTATATGCGTAGGCAGGATTTTTAATACAACAAAGCCTTAGTCTCATCATAGTGTAAAATACTTCTTGCAAGTATTAAATAAGGAAATAGATAGATACATAGAGATATAGCTACAGTGATAGAAACCACTTGTCCAGTCCCAGTCCATTATATTGCAATTTAACCCTTTTAAAAAATTCTTCATTGTTGAAAGTGTTACATATATTCCCTTTTTCCTCATTGAGCACTTCCATCCCGCCCCTGCCCCCCAGGACAGGCCTTCACCTCTCTATTGTCTGTGTGCACTGGTTTTGCTTATATGCATGCATACAAGTCTTTTGGTTGATCTCTTAGCCACCCCCACCCTCCCCAGCCCCCCTCTGAGGTTTGATGATCTGTTTGATGCTTCTATGTCTCTGGATCTATTTTTGTTCATCAGTTTATGTTATTCATTATATTCCACAAATAAATGAGATCACGTGATATTATCTTACTTGGACTGACTTATTTTGAGTAGCATAATGTTCTCCAGGTCCATCTATGCTTTGGCAAATGGTAAGAGTTATTTTTTATAGCAGTGTAGTATTCCATTGTGTAGATGTACCACAGGATTTTAATCCACTCATCAGATGATAGGCACTTAGGCTGTTTCCAAATATTAGCTATGGTAAATTGTGCTGCTATGAACATAGGGGTGAATATATCCTTTCTGATCAGTGTTTCTGTTTTCTTGGGATATAGTTGTAGAAGCAAGATTACTGGGTCAAATGGGAATTCCATTTTTAATTTTTTTGAGGAAACTCCATACTGTTTTCCATAGTGGCTACACCAGTCTGCATTCACACCAGCAGTGCAAGAGGTTTCCTTTTTCTCCACATCCTTGCCAGCACTTGTCGTTTGTTGATTTGTTGATGATGGCCATTCTCACAGGTGTGAGATGGTACCTCATTGTTGTTTTGATTTGCATCTTCAGCTGATTAGTAACTTTGAGCATGTTTTCATATGTCTCTTATCCTTCTGTATGTCCTCTTTTGAAAGGTGTCTGGTTAGGTCCTTTGCCCATTTTTTGATAGGATTGTTTATCTTCCCTTTTTAAGTTGTATGAGTTCCCTATAAATTTTGGAGATTAAACCCATATAGGAGATAACATTAGCAAATATGTTCTCCCATGTAGTGGACTTCTTGTTGTTTTGTTGACGGTTTCTTTTGCTGTGCAGAAGCTTAATGCAACCCCCATAAAAATGCCAAGGGCACACTTCAAAGATCTAGAACAAACTCTCCAAAAATTCATCTGGAATAAAAAAAGACCCAGAATAGCTGCAGCAATCTTGAGAAAGAAGAACAAAGTTGGAGGGATCACAATACCAGATATCAAGCTATATTACAAAGCCACTGTTCTCAAAACTGCCTGGTATTGGCACAAGAACAGGCATAAAGACCAATGGAATAGAACCAAGAACCCAGAAATCGACCTAAGCCAGTATGCTCAATTAATATTTGTCAAAGGAGGCAAGAGCATACAATAGAGTCAAGACAATCTCTTCAATAAATGGTGTTGGGAAAATTGGACAAATACATGCAAAAAAAATGAAACTAGACCAGCAACTTACACAATACACAAAAACAAACTCAAAATGGATAAAGAACTTAAATGTAAGGCGGGAAATCATAGATATCTTAGAAGAAGCCATCGGCAGCAAAATAGCAGACATTTGTCGTAGCAATATCTTTACCAATACCACTCCTAGGGCAATGGAAACTAAGGAGAAAATAAACAAATGGGACTACATCAAAACAAAACAACAACATTAGCATAATCTCTAAAGCTTCCCTCTTTCTCTGTCTGTACAAAATCTCAAAATGTCATCTCTCCAATTCATTCCTACTTCTGGTATAATTAAGACTTTTTCTCTTCCCTTGGTTGACTGCCATAGCCACCTAACTGGTCTGACCTGCCTTTAATCACTTCTTTACTTTTTACTCAATCTTAGAGTCATTTCTCTAAAATAGAGTTCTGATCATTGCCAAAAGGCTTATTTAGATAGGGTTTGTTCATAGTGGGGGTTATAGAGTACTGGGATGGGGATGTGGGAAATTATTTATCTGAGTAGATTCTCCTAAAATGACACTGTTGTTGAGTAGTTGATAAGCCTGTAAAAAAGATTTTACAGGTGATGGTATAAAGGCAAAGGGATAAGACACATAGGGAAGATAAACAAAGGCCATGTCTTGTCTTTGTCAACCACCAGTCACATATAAGTGTCATGTACTGTTCAAATTCCCATATGTTTATAGAAAGACAAACTGAAAGAAAAAGTACATTGTCCTTTTTGTTTATCAGCTCACCAAAGATAAAATAATAAAAATATAATATGTTGATGAATATATGGAGAAACCAGATTTGCTCTTAAATTGTTGAAGGCATTGTAATTGGTATACCTTTCTTATGTGACTGCAGTTTGGTAATACCTACCAAAATGTAAACGTTACCAATACTTTGATGTGGAAGCACCACTTCTAGAGATTTTCCTTATTGATATATTTACATATACATGCAGATAATTTTGTTAGGATGTTTTAGTGTAAGAAATATGAAATTTTATTACTTGCCAATAGAAATCTTAGGAAGTGAGTTATGGAATATCCATGCATTAGAATATTATTCAGTTAATAAACATAATATATACACATACATAAGTGTGATACTATACCTAAGATAGGTTGTGAAATGACTCAAAAGATATTGAAGAAAAAATGTATACACATAAATATATACAAGGTGGAGCAAAAGTAAGCTTATAGTTGTGAGTATGCGAAACGCATAGTTTATTCTTGTTACTTATTAATCATCGTATTATTTTTCATTTGAATAATTATAAAACTACAGTTTCCCCACCCTGTTTATACTTATGTTCTATAAATGGAATATATATATGTATAATAAATAATATATATTGCAGTTATTATAAATAATCTATCCTATCTAATAAAAGAGAAACATGGAAATTGGTGTACGACCGCTACCCTTCCCATTGGCTAATCAGGGATATATGGAAATTAACTGTCAGCCAAGATGGCAGCTGGCAGCCAGGCAGCTTGAAACTAACATGAGGCTTGCTTGCTTCAGTGACAGAGGAAACCAACGTTCCCCGCCTGCCTTGAAGGCCTCTGAGCCTGCAGTTTGAAACATTTTAACAAATATAGAAGCTAAAAAAAAAACCCAGAAACCAGCTTTCAGTGAGCTGGGATCTCAGAGCTGGAGTCAGAGCTGGAGTTATACATTGTTTTGAACCGAAACAAACCAGATACCTACTTTCAGCAGCGGAGGCCTAAGAGCTGGAGCCTCAGAGCTAAAGCTGGCCCAGAATTAAAGAAAAAAAAGAAAAAAAGGAGCGGTTGGGAGCTTCTGTCACCCGCCAGCCTGAAAACAGCCCTCAGCCCCTCACCCAGACTGGCCAGGCACCCCAGTGGGGACCCCCACCCTGAAGGCTGTGTGACCAGCTGCAGACAGCCCTCATCCCCGTACCCAGGCTGGCCAGGCACCCCAGTGGGGACCCACACCCTGAATGGTGTGTGACCAGCTGCAAACAGCCATCATCCCCTCACCCAGGCTGGCCAGGCACCCCAGTGGGGACCCCCACCCTGATCCAGGACACCCTTCAGGGCAAACCAGCCAGCCCCACCCATGCACCAGGCCTCTACCCTATATAGTAAAAGGGTAATATGCCTCCCAGCACCAGGATCAGCGGAGCCGAGAGGCCTCCCGGCACCAGGATCAGCGTGACAGGGGGCAGCGCCCAAACCCCCTGATCACCTTGCAGCTCTGTGTGTGACAGGGGGCGGGGCCACAACCTCCCTATCTGCCCTGCTCTGTTTGTGACAGGGGAAGGCGCCCCAACCTCCTGATCAGCCCTGCTCTGTGCCTGATTCGGAGGAGCTCCCCAACCTCTGATCGCCCTGCGGCTCTGTGTGTGACAGGGTGCGGCGCCCCAACCCGCCCACCCCCCCCCCCCCCACGGGCCCTGCTCTGTCTGTGACGGGGTAGAGCCATAACCTCCCCATCGGCCCTGCTCTGATTGTGAGAGTGGTGGTGCCCCAACCCCCTGATCGGCCCTGCTCTGTGGGTGATAGAGGGCGGTGCCACAACCCCCCCCACCCCCATGGGCCCTGCTCTGTGTGTGATGGGGTAGAGCCATAACCTCCCCATCGGCCCTGCCCTGAGTGTGACAGTGGCAGCGTCCCAACCCCCTGATTGGCCCTGCTCTGTGTGTGACAGGGGGTGGCGCCCCAACTCCCCTATGGGCCCTACTCTCTGAGTGACAGGGGGAGCTCCTCAACCCCCTGATGGGCCCTGCTCTGTGCGTGACAGGGGGGAGCTCCCCAATCCCCCTGATGCGCCCTGCTCTGTGTGTGACAGGGGCCAGCGCCCCAACCCCCGGATTGGACCTTCTCTGTGCGTGACAGGGGGTGGCGCCGCAACCTCCCCATCGACCCTGCCTTGAGTGTGACAGGGGGAGGTGCCCCAACCCCCCAATCGGCCCTGCTCTGAGCCCGATCAGGGGCTGCACCTAGGGATTGGACCTGCCCTCTGCCACCCGGGAGCAGGCCTAAGCCAGCAGGGCATTATCTCCCGAGGGGTCCCAGACTGCGAGAGGGCACAGGCCATGCTGAGGGACACCCCCCTTTTGCCACGAGTGCACAAATTTTTGTGCACCGGGCCTCTAGTATATTATAAAATTATACACTAACATCTTTAAATTATATTTTACTGCTTCTTTTTCTCTATTACTCTTTTTCCCATTCTGCCAAGAGTTATGGCACTTTATACTTCCTACCCAAAGGAAAATAAAGTACAGGAGAAAAAACCAATATTTTTTCTGTCCATTGAGTTTCAAATGTCTAGGTTTCCTTGGGAGAAACAAAAAGGGCAAACATAACTGAATAGAGCACCCAATAGCACTGTGTAAATTTACATGAAGTATGAGTGGGAATCCTAATCAACTCAAGACTAGACACTATTCCCTGAACTAGGGGAATTTAGGAGGGGATGCCTGGAGGGAAAAGATCTTGGGAGTTCTTGGGATAGGTTATGGTTAATAGGAGTTGAAATGTGGCTGGAGATGTACAAATAATTTCCCAAATAGGGTTTGTGGAAGAAGTTAAGAGCCTAGAATAAAAATGTTGCATGATGTGCTTATGACACAAGGTGAAAACTTAAATTCCTATAAGTAATAAGGCAGTAATGTAAATGGATTCTATGGGCCCTTTGGAAACTATCAAACTAGAGAATTCATGCTGTGATTACCAGCTCCAGCAAATTATTACATGTGAAAATATAGGCTCAATGTTGCCAGATCTAATTATTTAATAGAAGTGAGAAATCTAGATTTTATTAGACATATCCTAGTGTTTACATATTGTCAACTAGTTCACAATTAAAAACAAAGATAACCAACAAACAAATACACTGTGTGGCTACATAAAACCCATTTGCTGCCCACCACTTTGTAACTCTGGCATAGGTTGTAGACCCGAACTGGCCTTAGATAATTATCCTTGAGTTGTAAGAAGGTGGTATGAGATGTAAGTGATTTCTCTGTTCCTCAGAGCAGCAAAGAAGTAGTCAAAGGCCAGAGTCTCTGAATTTCCTTCCAGCTTAATATGGTTCAGGAGCCTCTAAGGCAGCGGTTCTCAACCTGTGGGTCGCGACCCCTTCGGCGGTCGAACCACCCTTTCACAGGGGTCGCCTAAGATCATCCTGCATATCAGATATTTACATTACAATTCATAACAGTAGCAACATTACAGTTATGAAGTAGCAACGCAAATAATTTTATGGTTGTGTCACAACATGAGGAACTGTATTTAAAGGGCCAGAAGGTTGAGAACCACTGTTCTAAGGTCTGATCCTAGGACCTGGAATTATGTGGAGGGCAGGTAGGGGTTGGGGAGAAGGAAGATGAAGAACTATAGAACAAGGATGGAAAAGAGGGGAAGGGGAAGAGAAGAATTTTCTGGGACTGCCAGAATGGATTGATGATAATTCAGACCAAATCCCTCCATCCTTCTTTCTTGAAGGTTTGAGACCAAGTAAATTTACATTCTTGGAACTTGAATGCTATCTAGGAAAATGATCTGTGTATGTGTGTGTGTATGTGTGTACCTGTGTGTGTGCACACACACATGTTAGGTTCAGTGTTGATTTAGGTGAGACTGATTGCCTCTACCTGATAGAAAGAAGATTCACATAATAATTAAATACACATATAGAAGAATTACAATTCCATAGTTTGAAAATCTGTCTTTTTAGGCTGAGAGCTGTACACACGAAATATGTATATTCATAAAATAGTTGTGGAAATGATATACCAGAAACTATCCACAGGGATTTGAGGATAGGGAACCAGGAATTGAGCTCTATTAAATTCACATTTGAACAATGTGAATTTTTCACCATATTAACTTATTACTTGAAATTAGAAACAAACAAATGATCCCATCTCTTCAACCTGGTCTTTTCTCACTGTATGACTTTACCTGTGATTTGGCCTGATCAGATTATTACCCCTTTCCCTCCCAGGTTTTCTTTATCCTTTTGCAGCCCCCATCACCCACATCTCAAATGTCATACTCTTGCCCTGGCACTCTGACTTACTTTTCAGAGTCAAGCTCCGCAACTGTTTTTGCAATTTCTCAACCTCTCTCAGCACCTAAATCAATCATTTGCTTTCTAAAATTTACATCATTTGGTTCACACTGTAATTAACACATGTACTAAATTGTCATAAGGCTACTGGAATACTTGCCTGTCTCTTTCACTAGACTATAAATATTCTGAGATAGGACTCATGTCTGATTTCCTATAATGCCACACATACCATTCCGCCAATGAAAGAAATTTTAGTTCTTTGGATTTTCTCTGAGCATTAAAACTTTTCTGTATTTAAATATATACTAATATATATATTTCAGAGAGGAAAGGAGAGGGAGAGAGAGATAGAAGCATCAATGATGACAGAGAATCATTGATTAGCTGCCTCCTGCATCCCCCACACTGGGGATCCAGCCCGCAACCCAGGGTGTGTGTCCCAAGTTGGAGTCCAACCGTGACCTCCTTGTTCATAGGTCAATGCTCAACCACTGAGCCATGCCAGCTGGCTGTATTTTAATTCTAAAACAGAGATAATAAAGGTCTTATTTCTAAGACCTGGTGTGACATTCTAGGCTAGTGGTTTGTAAACAGTTGCCTATATTGATTAAAAAATGTATGATGCCCAGCCTGTGGCCCAGACCAACCAAGTAAAAATCACTGAGAGTGGAATCCAGGCATCAATAAATTTGGCAACTCTGTAGGTGATTCCAATGCTTGACTAAGTTTGAAAATCAGTGTTACAAATATTTTTGAATCAGATTTGAAGGTAGAAAAACATTCTAGAGAGTGTGCTTTATTTCTTTACATTTTATACACTTTCTTGCTTTATTTATTTTTTAAAATATATTTTATTGATTGTTTACAGAGAGGAAGGGCAAGGGATAGAGAGTTAGAAACATTGATGAGAGAGAAACATTGATCAGCTGCCTTCTGCACACCCTCTACTGAGGATGTGCCTACAACCAAGGTACATGCCCTTGACTGGAATCAAACCTAGGACCCTTCAGTCTGCAGGCTGACGCTCTGCTCTATCCACTGAGCCAAAGCGGTTAGGCCTATTTATTACTTTTAAGACTCTTTGGAGTCTTGGACTAACCAACAAATCTGAATCCAGTTTCCATTTTTCTTGTTTTACAGGGTTGTGCTTAGTATTAAATGAGATGATGTAGGGAAAAGTGCTGTGTAAACTCTAAAGTGCTATAAAAATATATGTTCTTATTTTTAGCAGAACCATATTTTCTTTCTGTCCATACTTTCTTTATTTCTTGTAAATGAATTGGCTTTCAAAGTGTGTGAAATTTATTTGCACAATTGCTTAAAACTGACCAGCTTTTAATTTAACTTCATTTTGATACTCTTTGCCTTGAACATCTATGGCTATTTCTTATGTTGTGTGTCTTTTTGGATGGTGATGAGAAGTTTGTATTGATTCATGTGCTAGTGTTCTTCAGAGAAATAGAACCAATAGTTGTAGTCCAGACCATGGAGAGCTAATGTTATGATTCTAGTCTGAATCAGAGATCCAAGAGAATTAATGATGTAAGTTCCACTCTGAGGTTGACTCTGAAGGCAGAAGACCTGTCTCAGCTCAAAACAGTAAGAGCTAGAGAATTCTCTCTCACTCAGCTTTTTGTCCTTTTCTGGCCTTCAATATATTGGAGATGAGTCCCACTCACATGGGAGAGGGCAATCTGCTTGTCAGTCTGCCAATTCAAATGTTAATCTCAGAAGAAATTGCTTCAGAGAAACACCCAGAATTAGTGTAACTAAATATCTGGTCACTCTGTGCCGAGGCAAGTTGACACATAAAATTAATCATCACAATGCAAAATATATAATATTTAGAAACTCTTTCTACAGACTGTGAGGAAATCTGTTCTAGGTAGTGGAATCATACATATAACCTCAAAAACCTTGTAGTTTTCTTTAAAGGCACACTTTTGTCTTTGAGAAATTGTTGTGATGTGATGAGACATGAGCTATTATCTTTGTTAAGTTCTCCATCAATTTGCATGACAGATACCACATGGAATAATTTCTTCCTAGTGCTGGTATAATTGAGTCATTGTCAGTTTGATCAGGTATCTTTCTTTGGACATAAATGCACTTCAGTGACATTTAAAATGGAATGAACACTATTCTGGGCAAGAGAACCAAGCAAAAAATTTCTCATACTTTGTAACTCTGAGCCTTCTCAAACTAGTGTACCTTAAAATTCAAACATATGGGTAGTATACTTTTATATTCTCCACCACTCTATTTTTCATACTCACTTCTTTAATTTATTTTTTGGCTTTCAGAAGAAACAGAGGTATAGCAGAGGGCTCTATAGTCCTCTGCATCATATCTATGATAAGTATTCCTGCTTATTGTCTTAAGCCAATTTTTAAAAAGCCAAAACTGGTTAGGTTTAAATGATCACTGAAGTGCAATGTCCTTATGGAATCAACATGATAGTTCCAGAAGATACAGCATAACACTGACAATGCTTGGAGCAAGGCTTCCAAAGGTAAGAGAACAGGGTTAGAACAAAAAGTCCACCATGCTTGCTTCACAGGTTGAGTTAAGTTAAAACTATCTGTGTTTGAATTTTTCATCTATGAAAGAAAGGTACTACCAGGTGTCCAAATCACACTGAATGGTTTTGTAAAGAAAAACAAGTCTATTGAAAAGTGACATTATTGTATAGGAATACACAACTGAGGAAAGTTTTTTAGGCTACAGAATGCTTATAGATGGCTTCATATCTCTTTTTCCTTTAATGATGTTTTATTTATTAATTTTCTCTATTTTATGTAAACTTTCAAGATTTAAAAATCAAAATATTTTTTCTTGTTGCATTACATGAAAAATTAATACAAAATAATACAATCTATAATAATAAAAGGCTAATATGCAAATGGTCATCACACCCTCACATGGCATTGACTGATCAGCAGGAAGCACAGGGCCTCTAGTAACTTAATATATTAATATAGGTTTATGTTTACCAGGTTGGCACACATGAGCACATACCTACATTTTCAAGTATTATTAGACTTGCAATATAGGTAAACTTCTTCCAAGTGATAGTGGTATTTATGTTTAAACTTTAAAAACATTTATGTTTTATTTTAAAACACTTTAAGATATTTTAATTACAGTTGACATTCAACATTATTTTGTATTACTTTCAGGTGTACAGCATAGTGGTTAGATAATCATATACTTCACAATGTGTTTCCCCCATATTTCTAGTACCCACCTGGCACCATACATGGTTATTACAATATTATTGACTATATTCCTTATGCTGAACTTCACATCCCCATGACTATTCTGTAGCTACCAATCTCTTATTTCTCAATCCCCTCACCTTTTTCATGTAGTCCTCCAATTCCCCTCACCTCTGGTAACCATCAGTCTGCTCTCTGTATCTATGACTCTATTTCTGTTTTGTTTATTCATTTATATTGTTCTTTAGATTCTACATATAAGTGAATCATATGGTATTTGTCTTTCTCTGACTGGATTATTTCAGTTAGCATAATACACTCTAGGTCCATTCATGCTGTCCAAAATGGTAAGATTTCATTCTTCTTTATAGCCGAGTAATATTCCATTTCATATGTACCAATTTTTAATACACTCATCTATTGATGGGTACCTGGGTTGCTTGTATATTTTAACTGTTATAAATAACAATACCATTAATATAGGGGTGCATATATTATTTTGAATTAGTGTTTTGTGTTTCTTCAGATATATACCCAAAGTGGAATCGTTGGGTCATAAGTCAGTTCCACTTTAAAAATTTTCAGGACCCTCCATACTGTTTTCCATACTGGCTACACTAATCTACATTTCTACCAGCAGTGCACAAATGATCCTGTTTCTCCACATCTTCAGCAACACTTGTTGTTTGTTGATTTATTGCTGATAGCTATTCTGGCAGGTGTGAAGTGATATCTCATAGTGGTTTCAATTTGCATCTCTTTGATGATTAGCGAATTTAGCATGTTTTCATATGTCTATTGGCCATCTATATGTCCTCTTTAGAGAAGTGAAAATGGGTTTATATCTCGATTCTCACTATCATCTAGTAAGGCAGGGCTTGTATTAATATGAGCAAACTGAGGGTCAAAAAAGTCATATGACCTATCATTGGCACAGCCAGCACTTGTCTCACCAAGCTCCTTGTCCTTTTCACTATACCAGTTTAGAAGAAAGTTGGTATAAGTTTGTGTGTGTGCATGTGAATATCTTGTACCTGTGAATATCTTGTGAATGTATGAGTGTGTATGCATGCACATGTGTGTACACATGTGTTTCTCTGTGTTTAAGTGCTTGTACATATGAGTATGTATGTGTGGACATGTGTTCATAAATGTTTATATGTATGCCTTTTTTCTGTGTAATGGGCAATTGTGCATTTGTTTGTGTCTATGGTGGAGGCAGGAGACAATAGAGGATGCGATTCCAAGTTAGTACAAGTCTTTGATAAATATGTCTATATGTTATTTACAAATTATAAAAGGTATCAATTAGCAAAAACTTATGAAAAGTTCTCTTTGGCAGTAGGTCCTCTATTCTTTTTGAAGTAGCTACCTCAAAAGATGTAAAGTCAAAATACCAGATGTAAAAGAAAAATTAGGAATTTTGACAAATGCACCAAAATTGCCTAAGAACCTTGTTAAAACTAAAAAAAACCTTAAGTTTCCATCTAGCCATACTGAATAAGCATCTCTAGGAGCGGGACATCTGACTATATTTTGGAAAAGCTCCAAAGAAGAAAGTCTCATCACACCTAGGCTGGAACATTTTATGGAGACAATTTATCATTATAAACAACCCAGTAAATAATTCTTGCATATTGCCTTCTTGAAATGAATTGGAAAAAAAAGCCAAAGACAATGAAAAACTATGGAAGAAAGTTATGAAAGTTTCCTAAGAGCTGCCACTTAATGAACTTCAGGTTTAAGAAGATTCACTGGTGAATTTTAATAAATATTCAAAGGATAGAAAAAATCAATTTTATTTACAATTTTACAGAACATAGAGATAAAATAAAAACTTTTCAATTTTTTATGAACCTATTTTTAATGTCAAAACCTGAAAAGAGAGCATAAAAAGAATAGTACAAATGAGTGTGTCAGATTTCTTTGGATATATTCCCAGAAGGGGAATCACTGGGTCATAAGGCCGTTCCATACTTAATTTGGTAGCAGCCCAAGTCCCCATCAGTAGATGAGTGCATAAAATAGCAGTGGTACATATATGTAAATAGAATACTACACAGCTATAAAAATGAAGGAAATCTTACCTTTTGCAGCAGAATGGATGTACCTGGAAAGCATTATGCTAAGTGAAATGAGTCAGTCAGAGAAAGACAAGCACCATGTGATTTTCACTTATACATGGAATCTAAGGAACAAAATGAAGTCAGACTCATGGACATAGAACAGACTGACAGCTGTCAGAGGGGATCAGGTTGGGGTCTGGGTGGACACAGATGACCTACGGTGATTGCCAGAGGGAAGGGGGTCTGGCGAGAGGTAGAAGAGGGTAAAAAGGGTTTAAATGGTGATGGAAGGAGACTTAACTTGGGTTGCTAAACACACTATACAATATACAGATGACATAGTGTAGAATTGCATACCTGAAACCTATATAATTTTATTAATCATTGTTACCTCAGTAAATTCAATAAAAATAAATACATTTAAAAATGTTTGTCTTTTTACATGAGACATGTGCCTGAAGTTTAATATGGTCAACATGATCATATAGGTTTCAGGTGTGGGTTTCTGTGTTACAAGATCTGTATATTGCACTGTGTGTCCACCACCCAAAGTCAAATCGTCTCCTGTCACCACATATTAGGATCCCCCTTCCCTTTGGCAATAACCACACTGCTATTTGTGTTCATGAGTTTCAGTTTTATATCCACCAAATGAGTGAAATCACATAGTTCTTAGCTCTTTCTGACTTACTAATTTCACTTAGCATAATATTCTCATGGTCCATCCATGCACCTATGTTGTTGCAAATGGTGCTATTTTATCTTTTCTTATGGCTGAGTAGTATTCCATTTGAATATGTAACACATCTTTTTCATCCAGTCCTCTATCACAGGACACTTTTATTGTTTCCATGTCTTGGCCACTGTGAATAATGCTGCAATGAATGAGGGGTACATATATCTTTCAAATATAGGATTTCAAGGTTTTTCCTTTTCCAGGACCAATTTCCTTCTTTGCAAATGGGACATTGAACAATATCCGGTCTACCTGCTTATGTTTGTGAGGATCAAATGAAATCACATCCTTTTAGGGAAAGGCAGTTCACTACCCACCTTCAGCATCCCAGCATGTCCTTGCTGACTGTGACAAACTGAAAAGCTTATCAGTCTCCTGATATTATGGCTAGGCACATAGGCAACTAAGTAGGTCAAGGCAACCACAGCATGACTACTATGGCAATGCTCACTCCCTTGGGAAATGTTATTGGCTTGGCTTGTTTGCTTCTTGCCACAATGCTTGCTTCTTGCTCAAAACATGCTGCTAAGACACTACAACAAAAGAGAAATACAGGCCAGTATCCCTGATGAACATAGATGCTGAAATCCTCAACAAAATATTAGCAAATCAAATCCAGAAATATATTAAAAAGATCAGATACCAAGGCTACATGGGACTTATTCCAGGGATGCAAGGCTTGGTACAATATTCGCAAATCAATAAACATGATACATCACATAAACAAAGTGAAAGACAAAAATCACATGATCATAGCAATAGATGAAGAAAAAGCTTTTGATAAAATCCAACACCTTTTTTAAAAATAAGAACTCTCAGCAAAGTGAGAATAGAGGACTTATACCCACTTAATAATATAATAAAGACCCACCCATATAATAAAGACCATAAGTGACAAACCTACAGTCAACATCATACTAAATGGGCAAAAACTAAAACCATTTCCCCTAAGAACAGAAACAAGACAGGGATGTCTGCTTTCATCACTCTTATTTAACACTAGAGCCCCGGTGCATGAAATTCATGCACGGTGTGGGGGGGGGGATGTCCTTTAGCCTGGCCTGCACCCTCTCCAATCTGGGACCCCACAGGGATGTCAACTGCTGGTTTAGACCTGATCCCACGATTGGGCCTAAACCAGCAATTGGACATGCCTCTCACAATCCGGGACCACTGGCTCCTAATTATGTGCCTGCCTGCCTGATCGCCCCTAACTGCATCTGCCTCGTCCCCGCACCCAGGACCCAGGATTCCCTCCTCCAGCCAGCTGCAGGCACCTGGAACTGGGCTTCCCTCCCTCTGGCTGGCCACAGGCACCTGGGACCTGGGCCAGCTTCACCCGGGCCAGCCGCAGCTGCAGGTGATGGTGGGTGGGTGGCTTTGCCCAGGCCACAGCTGCAGATGCAGGTGCCCAGGACCACAGGTGGGTGGCTTCTCCATCTCCTGGGATGCAGCCAGCTGCAGGTGCTGGTGCCCAGGACTGCCAGCGGGCAGCTTTGCCTGGGCCCGGCTTTGTCAGGAAGCACATCTGGATGGTCATCTGGAAGACGTCCAGTCTAATTAGCATATTACCTTTTATTAGTATAGATAGTATTAGAAGTCCTATCCACAGGGATCAGACAAGAAGAAAACATAAAAATCATCCAAATTGGAGAGGAGGACATTACAATTTCATTATTCACAGATGGATGACATGATAAGGTACATAGAAAACCCTAAAGACTCCACCAAAAAACTACTAGATGTAAGCCAGACAGAGAAAGACATATACAATATGATCTCTAATGAACAACCTAATCTGGTGAACAAACTAGAAACAGAGACAGCTGTCATTTGGGAGGTGGGAGGGTTATACTGGATGAAAGTAGGTGAAGGCATTAGCCAAAGACATATAGGCATAACCCATAGACACAGACAGAAGTATGGTAATTGGCAGAGTGGATAGGGATGGGTGGAAGCTGGAAAAGACGAAGGAGTAATTGGGATATATGTAGTAGTGTCAACAAGAACAAAAGTAAAAATTTAAAAATTTTTTTTTAAAAAACTAGGTCATAGAAAAAGTTTTGGAAAACAAGTTGAATTTCAGAAGAGTCACATATTAGAACTCAGATTGGTAAGAGTCAGCATCAAGCTGGTGCCATGGTGGGCAGATAGAACTAGGTTTTGTCACAAAAATGAACAAGCCCATTGAAAACCCAACTTACAAGTTTGCAGTGGGAATACTATTAAGTCTTATTTTGTTTAGCTAGTCAACTATATACTATGCACTATAAATATGAATGAATTATGAACTTGAAGGATTGAACCAGAACCAATGGTCAAGTCTGAGTCTTTTTTTTTAATGTGACCTCTCAGCAGCATTTGCTTCTGTGGACTATTACCTCTTTCTTGAAATGTCCCTTTATATTTGCTTTCATTACACAAATTGTTTTTGTTCGATTCTTTACCTCTTTGGCTGTTCCTTCTCCATCTCCTTTACTGGCTCAACTTTCCTTTCTGCTTCTCTTCTAAATATTAATGACTCTTAAAGCTATGTAATGGGTTCTTTCTTGTTCTCTACTTATTACCTGCCCTGATAGCTTCAATAGCATAGACAGGTAATTGATTCCCAAGTATGTATGTAGTTCTCACATTTGGTTTGAAAACTTGAATAATGTATTGATTATTTTTAAAAGAAAGAAAAGTTGTGCAGATGCCCAAGCACTGACTCATTATTATTATATTATTATAAGCATGCTTTAAAGATGTAAATCCCATGTCTGTATTTCTTATAATTAAGGATAAAATGTCAACACTTCAAGTTAAATATAATAAAAGTACAAAATGACAGCATAATGTGACAGATAATATTGTTTTGTTAAAACTAAATTACTTCCTTCATCAGGGATGTGGTACTAACTGCTAAAGGGAAGATTCTTTTGAATTCAGCATGCCTATACTGTGTGCTCTAGGATAACTAAATTCTGTCACCACATTCCTCTTTTTAAATCATGGTCCACCTGACCCGTTTGGCTCAGTGGATAGAGCGTTGGCCTGCGGACTGAGGGGTCCCGGGTTCGATTCCCATCAAGGGCATGTGCCTTGGTTGTGGGCGCATCCCCAGTAGGGGGTGTGCAGGAGGCAGCTGATCGATGTTTCTAACTCTCTATACCTCTTCCTTCTTCTCTGCAAACAATCAATAAATCATGGTCCAACAAACAAAAAGTCATGGTCAAACATTTTTTATATATGTAACAGACTTCCATGACATCAGTTGACCTTTACTTGACTTGAATGTACATCATTTATTATTGAATTCCATTCTGCTATTCATAAAAATGCTTATGTATTTCTATAAATTTTTACCATCACAGTGAAAACAAAATTAATAAAATAAAAGATCCCTGCCCTGACCAGTTTTGCTCAGTGGATGGAGTGTTGGCCGCGAGTGAAGGCTCCTGGTTCAATTCCGGTCAAGGGCACATGCCTGGGTTGCAGGCTCAATCCCCAGTGTGGGGTGTGCAGGAGGCAGCCAATCAATGATTCTCTATCATCATTGATGTTTCTATGTCTCTCCCTTCCTCTCTCTGAAATCAATAAAAATATATTAAAAATAAAAAAAATAAAAGGTCCCTGAGAATTTGTCCATAGACCTCACTTTGAGATACAGTACCACATTTTGAAGTTTAATTGGAAAATTAAAATTGGGAAGGTTTAATCTACATTCATCATTTGCATCTTTCTCAACCATCTTCTTATCCTATCTTTTCTTTCTCAGCAGTGGGTAATGCCTGATCTATCCAGTCATGCAAGTAAGAAAACAGAAATCATCCATGACCCCTTCCTTCTGTCTGTGATCTATAGTAATAAAACATCTTGCTCAGTTCAAAATATTTCTAGAATTTATCTGACTATTGCTGTCCATTTCATGTCACCAACATATCTAACCCTACAATTGTTGTTATTGTACGACTACCTTTTGTCTGGTTTCCTTGTTTGTCAGAAAACAAGAATGGTAAATTGGGTCTTGAACCAAGATCTTACTCAAAATTAGTAGTTTGGTTGTTTGGGCACTCAATTTTTAGTCTAGTGTTTTTACTGACTAAATAATTCATGGAAAGTACATTGCACAAACTCGGCAAGCCAATAAAATTCTTGGTTCATTTACTATTGCTTTTTAATTTATTTGCAGTTGGCTTTACTCCAATGACCAAAGTACAGGGGAATCTATCATAGATGATTTCAGAGTATTATTTAGATTACTTACTTCACAGTTGAAAACTTTGAGCAAATAACTTATTTAAGCAGAAGAGCTTACTCCTGAAATGGAAAAATTATGGTCCCGAGGCACTAGGTTCTAAGGCACAATGATGGTCCTGAGGCACTAGGTTCTAAGGCGCATAAAGGTCATACTATTTTTTCTTCCATATGCTTAGATGCACTTTCTCTCTCTCTTTTTTTAGAAGATTAGGTAGTTACAGTGGGAATAGAATAAGTCTTCAGAGAATGGCTTAGGGAATCTATCTGATTGGACCTTATAACCAACATGCTTTTTTTTTCATGTTGCTCACTCACCCTTTTATGTGACATAGTACATAAGATACAGAAAACACTCAAATATTCATTGAATGAATTCTCAACTCATCATTGCCTATCCATGCCCCCATTGACCGTGGCATCTGTTGTATAACAAAATCATAAAGTCTTAGAATGTTAGAGATGGAAGAGACTTTCAAGAGCATCTAGTACAGGAGTTTTCATACTGTGGTCTTGATGAGGTTTGGGCCTACTTGCCCTAACCTTAACCAAAGCAAAAACTCCTCAACTTATGTTACATACTGTGATTCTTGGTAATATTTTTTGAAAATTATTTTTGCATGTTGACTAATGTCACTCCAATAAAATTCATTCAAATAAAATATTACATAAAAACATATTTCAACTTTCAGTATTTAGTAAACATTTGTTGAGCACTGTTTTAACCTCTGTGGACACAGTGGTAAACAATACAGGATCTTTACTTTCCTGAAGGTCACATTTTGTTGTGAATAGAGTAGAGAGCTATTAGACAACTAAACTAATAAACAAACAATGTAGCCTGACAGAGGAAATGGAGGTAGACTTCAGTAATAAACCAATCATTTGAAATAAATCAAAGATGAAATTCTGACACTATCAAATTAATACATGGCTTTCAAATTTATCTTACTACTCTTATATTTTATTCTGTTAATAATTAAATGCAATAGTATTAAGTTGTGCGTTATTAAATGCTGTTAAAAAGGAAGAAATATTGGAATGAAGTGCTGGTTTCTTTCTCATGAAGGAAAATATGCTAGTTTAAACATCATACAGAGCTTCTTCAGTTGATTTAAATCAGTAATTATATATTACTAGTGGCCTGGTGCACAAAATTTGTGCACATTAAGAGGGGATTAATTAGAAAAAATACTTTAATATTGCTATTTGCCATTTCTTTATAATAGAAGTGTCAGAGATGAAAGAAATTAGTAAAATGTATATGAAAATCTTCCTCTTGTCAGAATCTGGGGCGCACCATGGGACCCAGAGTCAAGTCCCTGCCCACCTGCGGTGCCTCAAAATTGGGTGATACCCAGATCCAGGTGGCCTCACCCTCATTGGGCAAGATCCAGACCTGGCCAGCCCCACCCTTGTCAAGCCCTGCTGGGCAGGGGGCACAGCCTCAGGTCCCCTGGCCTGGTGCTGGGTGGGGGGGGGGGGTGCAGCCTCAGGGCCCTTGTCAAGCCACACCAATGAGGGGAGCAGCCTCAGGGCCCCCATCAAGCCCCGCCGGGATGGGGGGGGCACAGCCTGTGGTTGCCAGGCCTGGGGCCAGGGTGGGGGGCATGGCCTCAGTTCATGAAAACCATAAGAAAGCCCACTGCATGGGAGAACATATTTGCCAATGTTATCTCTGATAAGAGTTTAATCTCCAAAATTTATAGGGAACTCATATAACTTAACAAAAGGAAGATAAACAACCCAATCAAAAATTGGGCAAAGGACCTAAATAGATACCTTTCAAAAGAGGACATACAGAAGGCCAAGATACATACGAAAACATTCTCAAAGTCACTAGTCATCCAAGAGATGCAAATCAAAACAACAATGAAGTACCATCTCACACCTGTCAGAATGGCTATCATCAACAAATGAACAAATGACAAGTGCTGGCGAGGATGAGGAGAAAAAGGAACCCTTGTGCACTGCTGGTGGGAATGCAGACTGGTGCAGCCACTGTGGAAGACAGTATGGAGTTTCCTCAAAAAACTAAAAATGGAACTCCCATTTGACCCAGTGATTCCATTTCTAAGAATATATCCCAAGAAACTAGAAACACCAATCAGAAAGGATATATGCACCCCTGTTTTCATAGCAGCACTATTTACCATAGCTAAGATTTGGAAACAGCCTAAGTGCCCATCAGCAGATGAGTGGATTAGAAAACTGTGGTACATCTACACAATGGAATACTATGCTGCCTTGAAAAGGAAGGAACTCCCACCATTTGCAACAGCATGAATGGACCTGGAGAGCATTATGCTCAGTGAAATAAGTCAGTCAGAGAAAGATAAATATCACATGATCTCACTCATTTGTGGAATATAATGAACAACATAAACTGATGAACAAAAACAGACCCAGAGACAGAGATCAGACCATCAAACCTTAGAGGGAAGGTAAGGGAGGGTGGGGGCAAGGGGGAGAGATCAACCAAAGGACTTCTATGTATGCATGTAAGCATAACCAATGGACGAAGACAACAGGGGGGTAAGGGCATGAGTGGGGGGTGGGGGGGCAATGGAGGGATAAGGACACATATGTAATACCTTAATTAATAAAGAAAAAAAAGAAAGTAGGAAAAAAAAACACAATGTGCTGTATGGCTTTTATTGTTCTGCTTTATACAAAAATTTCCTACCAAAATATTAAACACGTGCAATCATGAATGGCATGCTATATGTAAGACTAAATACAATATACACAACCTTCAAAAAAATAAAATAAAGTGAAAATCACATACAAAAAGAAAAAAGGAGAATTAAAGAAAAATAAAGGTGCTCAGCTGAGGGGGCAAGTAAGGGCTAAAACATAGCTCAAATTTTGCTTACCAAGTTGAGTGCCTGTGTCAGGCTGCATTTTCTTTGAGTTAGGGCTACCTTTTGCTTCCCTCCAAAGGTCCTGCCATCTCCCCAAGGCCTGTGCCTATAGGGGTGAGCCCACTCAAGATGGTATTTGTTCTAACTTGCACAAAAAGGCAAATTAAAAAGCTGCAGCACTGTTCATGGAAGATCATTCTGAAAAGGTTACATTTGAGATTTAACTTAAAGTATGAGCAGTACATTTGAAGATCTTTTCCTGAGGTAGAAAGACTAGCAAGCAGGAGTGTAGTTGTCCTGGAGTTGGGAGTGAGCCTGGTGTATTTGAGGAATAATACACAGACTAATGTTGTTAAAACATATGTAAAGCAGAGGAAGAAGGAGGTGATGAAATTGGAGAAGTTATGAGGGCCAAAGTGCATACAATTTTCCAAGTTATTAAAAAGATTTTGGCTTTTCTTTTTAGTTGAGTGGAATGTTATTAGAGAGTTATCATCAGAGCTGCTCTGATTAAAGTGCCTAACACCAGTATGTACTGGTAAATGTTGAAAAACCCACTTCCTGGTTGCTGATTTGTGATGTAAATACCCCCATCATGGTTGATTTCACATCACTGAATGTAGAGTTGAGAAGAGATGTTAATTGGCATGGAGTGGTGTGAGCCAGTTCCAGCACCTCATTTTGCAGATGTCAAAACTGCAGAGATAAATATGGTCAGATCAAGGAGGACCAAGCTAAAGAATATGGACTTAATCCTGTAGGCAGCAGGAAGCCATCGGTGGATTTTAAGCTGGGATAACATGGCTAAATTTGTGTTTTTCAAAGTGTTTGTGGGAAATTTAGGGTAGTGCATGTGTTATATTCATTTTATAAATTAGGAAATGGGTATAGAAAGATTAAATATCTTATTCTAGCAAGGGGATATGAAGAGAATATTGACAAAACCAAAACACATGAGTCAGTGGCAAAACTGAAATTTGTACAATGGTGTTTTAAATATCCCTTTTGATAAAGTGCCAATAAACAAGAAATTGTGAATATATACTTTAGTGTTTTGAGATGTTGAAGGGCACATGGAAGGTTGGTGTTGGCGTCACAAAATATGTTTGTTTCTTGTCAATAGTCCAATAAAAATGTTACTATTGAAAATGGGTGACTCTAAAAAGCTCAGTCATCTCCAAGAATTTTGAAACAGTGAAGTTGTAATTAAAATAGAATTACTAATTGTACCTCTTCTTCTTTTTCTAGAAGGATAAACAAATGGCTGAAGATTGCCACTAATAGTACAGATCCATTAATAGACTATTTAACATCAGCACTAAAGTATCCCTTAATTGCACGAGACTTAGTAGTATATATCAACCTGACAGAGGAAATACAGGTAGACTTTAGTAACAAATCAATCATTTGAAATAAGTCAAGGATGGAAGTAATACTCTAATTTATTGAAATTAATATGTAATTTCCAAATTATTTTACTTCTTCATATTTCCTTATGCTAACAAATATCAGGGTTCTAAGTATTTTGTTGTTAAATGGTATTAAAAAGTAAGAAATGTTTGAATAAAATGTTGGTACACATGGTTTCTTCAGTTGACTTAAACCAGTATCCAGAGGCATCATAAATAAGATGAATTTTGTCATTTGTCTTGAAATACAACCAAGAACTAATTAGTGGGGGAACTTTTTTCCTTCAGCCTGCAAACTTATTCTTGAGGTCAAATAGATGATAATGAGAAAGTTGGGTTATTAAGTCTAATCATAGTTTCCAAAGGATAAATATTAAGGGTCATTGAATAGAATATTATCATAAAGAAACTTTCGTATTGAGATTTAGTTAATATAGCTTGCTGAATTTTTAATAAATTTGCATCATATACATTTCCTTCATCTCTACTGAATCATTAAATTAAAAAAATAAGCTCCCAAGACATTTTAATATGAGTATTGAATTCAAAATATTCTTTTGTCTTAATTTTTCAATAGCAAATTATGGGCTTATTTTCTCAAGAAACAACACTCTGATTTAAGTAGAACTGGAGCATTTCCTATGATTTATATTCAGTGAGTAGGAAATTCTTAATTCTTTCTGTGTTCTTTTTTACTTTCATTCATATATTGCTACTCATAATTAGTGGATATTTACTGAGCATCTGTTTTGTGTAGGGCACTCTATTAGGTAGTGTGTTAAATACATCAGTAAATCCATGAAGGAACTTGAATCCATTAGAAATGTAGCTTATTAGGGGAAATGAAACACATTCTTTAATTTTCAGACCACAAGATGGATTGTTACTAGTATCGCATGAGAAGTACAAATACAATGTTCTGGAAATCCAGAGGAGGAAAATTATAATTGGGACAAAAGTGAAGGCTTCTATGTTAGGATAAGAACACATGAAAATGAATGGTGGGAGGGCATTTCAGGTGGAAAAAGTAAACTCAAACAAAAACTTGGAGCTGAGGAAGTACAGAATACATATGAAGGGAATGTAATTCAATGAGGCTGAACTCTGGGATGTGTATCAAAAAGAGTAATGGCAAATGGGGTAAAATGTAGATTTATTAACTAACTAGAAGCTCAATGCACAAAATTCATGCAAGAGTAGGCCTTTGCAGCCATGGCGGCTGCCTTGATCCCTTGCAGCCACTGCAGCTGCCTCGATCCCACAGCTGTAGCCTGGGCTTCGTCTGGAAGGTCATTCAGTCGATTTGCATATTATGCTTTAATTATTATAGACTAGTGGCCTGGTGCATGAAATTCATGCATGGGGGAGTGTCCCTCAGCCCAGCCTGCACCCTCTCCAATCTGGGACCCCTTTGGGATCAGGCCTAAACTGGCAGTCGGACATCCCTCTCACAATCCAGGACTGCTGGCTCCTAACCGCTCATTCGCTTGCCTGCTGATCACCCCTAACCACTCTGCCTACCAGCCTGATCACCCCCAACCGCCCCCCCTTCTGGCCTGATCACACCCACCTGCCCCTTCTGCCAGCCTGATCACCCCCAACTGTCCCCACTGCCAGCTGATCATCCCATACTATGCCCCCTGCCAGCCTGATTGCCCCAAACTGCCCCCCTGCTAGCCTGATTGCCCTCAACTGCCCCCCCCCACCCCACTGGCCTGCTTACTCCCAACTTTCCCCCTGCTGACCTACTCATCCCGAACTGCCCCCCCGCCAGCTTGCTTGCCCCAAACTGTCCCCCCTGCTGACCTGATCACCCCCAACTGCCCCTCCTGCTTGCCTGATTGCCCCTAACTGCTTTGTCCAGAAGGACTTCCAGAAGGTCTCCCAGTCTAATTAGCATATTACCCTTCTATAATTATAGATTATTTTATCATCAACTATTTATTAAGCACCATCTATATGGCAGGGATTAGTCTAAAAAAGGATGATGAAAGAATGGACAAAGAATCTTTCAGCATATATAATGTTAAGAAATTCCTTAGATGCTAAATATAAAATTTTTAGTCTATAGGCAAGGGGTTTATCAAAAGTTGCATTGCAGCAACATGACCATGATTATAGGTTTTCATTAAAAAAAGTATTTTATAAAGCTACTAATAATGTATTGTCATTAATAGAAACTTAAACTGCTGGAAAACTTGTGCTATTCCCAATTATCACTTGTAGAAAGTAAAATACTGGCATAATTAATTAAATAAAATTTGTGTAAAATATCACATTAAAAATCAATTTCACATCTATTCTCATCTGTTCTTCTGTCAACCCCATGAGTTCAGATATTGACATTATTTCCATTTTATAGATGAGGCTTAGAGACTAAGTGGCTTGCTGATGAGCATACAGCTTTAAGTGTCTGAGCCAATGTTTGAATTCAAATATTGTCATTTCAAATCCCCTACTATGTATATTTTTTCCTATGTATTTCCTGTCCCATTATTCCAGCAGTAGATGCAATGAAATGATAAAAATATTCTTATGGGCATAGGTTTCTGAGAATCTTTTCAATTGTTTTTCATTTGATTTAAGTGAACAATATTGTGAAAATCATATGAACACATCACAAGGCTGGATCTCAATTGCATTGCAAATGCTGATTCCTTTAATTCAGGTGGTATTATGTGTATATTGTCTTATAGGATTTCTGAATTGGTCCATGTGAGTCTTGTTGGCATTCTTTTTTCTCACTCTGAAAATCCCCCATATTGACTTAATAGATATTTCATCAAGGTGGCTTCTTTCAAGGCTACAGCAACATTGATCTTTCATGGATTGCAAGAGTGGCAGTTTTCTTGAGAGGAGCCATATTGATTATTTATTAGCATTTTATCTCAATGATGCTGAGGTTGTAGGAGACTACAAAGGGAGAATCATAGTTTTGATACTCATTTGGAAAGTTTGAAAGGCAGCAATAACCTTTTCATAAATTCTTCTTGCTGATACAACAGCTACATTAAGTGATATGGATACATTTAGGCAATTATATAACAGTTCTATCAAAGAGGTCTTTGGGATCATATAGGTAAAACAACCTATAACAAATATTCTTCACATGACTCCAACAGAAACTATGGGGAACCATTCCATACCACTCAGATGCATGAACTTGTTGAATGTTCATAACAATTTATCAGAGATCTGGTATTATCATCCTATTAGATGCCCAGTGCATGAATTCATGCACCAGTGGATTCCCTCGGCCTGGCCTGCGGGATCCGGCCCAAACCAGCTCTCTGAAATCCCCCAAGGGGTTCTGGATTGCAAGAGGATGCAGGCCAGGGTGAGGGACCCCCCAGTGCATGCTCGGGGCCTGGGAGGGGCATGGGAGGTTGGCCAGCTAGGGAGGGACCCCCACGGGAGGGCTCCAGGACATGTCCAGCCTGTCTCACTCAGTCCTGATCAGCCGGATGCCAGCACTAAGCTAACCTACCAGTTGGAATGTCTGTCCCCTGGTGGTCAATGCACATCATAGCTACTGGTAGACTGCCTCTTGGTGGTCAGTGCACATCTTAGCGATCGGTTGTCTTAGCATATTATTAGCATATTATGCTCTGATTGGTTGAATGGACTACCAGCCGACTGGACACTTAGCATATTAGGCTTTTATTATATAAGATACTGTACATGTGGGACTTTTGTTAACCCTACACTCTGCCTTTTCACAAGTTGGTTCCTATTTCTGAAGTGACTTACTTCACTTTGTCTATTAAATTCTACTTAAACGTTGAAACCTAGCTTAAGTATCCCATGCTCTGTGACACTTTACCTTATTATACACTCTCTACTCATTCTTTTCACAGTGTGATGGGCCCATCTTCTGCCTGGCCCTGTGTTAAGCATTTGAAATACAATAAAGCAGTGAAGTAGATAAGCAAAAGTCCTATTGTTATTGAGACTTTTCTTCTACTGAGGGAAGACAATACACCAAACTAAGAGTACAAGAATTTCATATTGTGGTATGTGGCATGCAGAAAAGAAGACAGGGTGATGTGATAGAGAATGAGGATGAAAGTGGATGCTCAGGGAAGCCTCTCCTCTGTCTATATCTCTGTACCTTTCATATATATTTTTACATTCACTATATTCTACTGGAACTGTTAGTTTCCTTGTCTTCTCTCCCTAAGAGTCTGTAGGCTTCTTGGCCAAATGAGATCTTCTCATTGGGAAGGTTTCCATCTCTGAATCCACTAATGTAGAAGAAACAATTCAAACATATTTGTTTAACTGACTTTAGGAAACATAGGCCCTGAATAATTAGTGACTTGCCTAAAGTTATACCACTAGAAATATATAGAACAGGGACTTGAACCTGATCTTTCTGATTCCAGGTATAGTGTTCTTTCCCCCATATTATAATCTTCTTTCAATTTTCTGTTAATGAGCCCCAAGGCCCTACATAATCTGTACCACCCACCCACAGCCTCTACCTTCATCTCCTACTCTCTCTTTACTCTGATCCAGCCACTGGCCTCCTTGCTGTTCCTTGAGCAGGCCATGCATGCTCCCACTTTAGGATCTTACTCTACCTGTTTTCTCTGCTTGCAGTGACCCTTTGACAGTGTTATTTTCCCACATATCTCCTGCTCAACCCTTTTTCCCCCTTAACCTCAATTTAGAGCTATCCTGTTCTCCCTATTTAAATCTCTAGCCTGCTCCCTTAGTACCCCTGATTTCTCTTAACCAGTCTCACTCCCCATTGCACTTATCATCTTATACCATACTAGAGGCCTGGTGCATGGATTCGTGCACCGGTGGGGTCCCTCAGCCTGGCCTGCAGGTATCGGGCTGAAACTGGCTCTTTGACATACCCCAAGGGGTCCCGGACTGCAAGAGGGTGCAGGCCAGGCCGAAGGACCCCACCGGTGCATGATCGGAGCTGGGGAGGGACCATGGGAGGGATCCAGGGTGTGCCAGCTCATCTTGCCCAGTCCCAATCGGACGAACCTCAGCAGTAAGCTAATCTACCAGTTGGAGTGTCTACCCCCTGGTGGTCAGTGCATGTCATAGCGACTGTCAAATGGTTGAAAGGTCGGACATTTAGCATATTAGGGTTTTATTATATAGGACTAGAGGCCTGGTGCACAAATTTGTGCTCAAGTGGGGTCTAGCCAGCCTGCCTCAATTGGGGCCAATTGGGCCAGGCTGGCTGGCTGGAGGGGCTGTGGGCAGTTGGCTGACTGGCCCTGCCCCCCTGGTCAAACTCCTGGTTGAGGGGGCAATTTGCATATTAGCCTTTTATTATATAGGATTATGTAGCTGCCTTTAAAAAAATTATGTTTTTTTGTTTATTCTCTCTCCCCAGCTAAAAATAAGCTCTAGAATGGTGAGATTATGTTGTTTTGTTTACCATTGTATTTAATGTTCTAGAATAGTACCTGTGATGTAATAGTCATCCAATAACTATTTGTTAAATGAAGTTTGAATAAAATTTATGCTCAATGATGTATTACTCATATATCATTGAAAAGCAATATCTTTTTTTTTACTTTATTGATTGAGGTATTACATATGTGTCTTTATCCCCCCATTACCCCCGCCCGTGTCCTCACCTCCCTAGTGTCTGTGTCCACTGGTTATGCTTATATGCATCCATACAAGTACTTTGGTTGATTTCTCCCCCTTCCCCAGAGCAGGGATAAAAATGTAAGTAGGGCCCATTTTCAAGAATCAGATCTATCAACTGGAGACACTACTTAACAAAAGGTTTCCACATAGAGTTTGCAAAGGGCTTGTGGAGCCGAATTATCTTGGCCTTTCTTGGAGAACAGGATTCCATTCACAGCTTCGCAAAGGCTAAGTTACCAATGTACAGCAAGGTGAGGCACACCTGACCCCAACACTGGATGTTTCTATAAGGGATTGAGAATTCCATTTTATTAAAACACTCGAATCTCCACCATTCAGCACCATCATTAGGGGTTTGGGGGGAGATACAAGTAGAGCAGGGCCATCCTATACCATATGCATTTACCCAGCACCTCCTCAGCACCAGCCACTCCCTAGTTCTGTGACCCCTGGCCTGGTACTATGGTACCCCACCTTTCTGTGGATGGATCCCCCTTCTTGTATGCATGCATGTAAGCATAAACAATGGGCACAGACACTAGGGGGGTGAGGGCACGAGCAGGGGGTGGGAGAGCAATGAGGGGATAAGGACACATATGTAATACCTTAATCAATAAAGAAAAAAACACTAGTCTGTTGATGACTTTAAAAAATAAATTAAGTTGACAAATGAATCTGTTTTATTATGAAAAAAGAAAAGCAAAGCAATAACTTAATATCATAATTTAATACAGATAGCAAAAGTCATCCTGTATTATCACTAGTTCTTTTGATGCTGTCCTATCTATGCCAAGTATAGCATAGTGCTAGAGCTTGAATGGATAACATGAAACATGGCCCATTCTTCAAGGCAAAACACTGCCTAGTTTATATTTGCTGAATATTTATCCACTTGATCATCAGGATAAAGGGAATATGACTGGCCAACTTATATCTACTCTACTTTTAGCACTTTGCTAGGCACAATGAGAAGACGTGTACAGAAATTCTTTGCTTAATGACCTCACACACAATCAGCAATATGACATTTGTTGGATTCTCTTCTAATATCTTCCAGAGTCTTTCCTCTAAAACAATAGCAGTACATGATTCCTCAACTGGCTCATGAATTTGATCTGGGCTACTTTCCATGAGACATGGAGAAATAAGGAGAGTGATGGGCTATTTTTTAAGCTACCCTTTCTTTGCCTATTAGTTTTGCTTTTCTGATTATCTATGCAAGTCCTGCATCTGACAGCAAAGCAGGTACCAAGATAGGTTATCTCCAACTTGACAAACAAAACCATCTTCCACAAACAAATTGTATTTAAATAAATAGATCCTGCCTTCTTAGCTTTTTGCTCATAATACTTCATGTGTTTTGCAGGGTGTTTTTAGAGATCACCCATATTTTATTTAAATGATAATGAAGTATAAATATTACTTCAAAAGGAAAATTTGAAACATTCAGCATTTTCAAAAGTGAGCTTTTGGTGGGCATACTCTATAATCTTCACTTGCTTTTCACAATTTGTCCTAGAACAAAGGGCTTTGAAAATATGGTAACTGAATTTATATTAGGTAGAATGGAATTTCATTGCTATTGAAGTTTAGAATCTGAAGTTCTGCTGTTTATTTTTACTACGCAACCTAGTTCCACCCCCCTCACCTATTTCCACACAGCTATCTCATGGCACTCTAGTTCATCATCTTATATAATTCCCCAGAAATCTAGTTTCCTCACAAGACACATAACCACACAGAAGACCCCATAAATATACAGCTGTACTAAATCTCATTCCCTCAGATATATAACTATACAAAAGGCTCTTTAGATACATGGCGATGCCACAGTTGGATACACATATAAATATACACAAACTATTCCATACATACACACTTATGCACACACATACTATGATTCACCCCAATTTTCCCTATAGACACTCAAACAAATACACAAATATTAAAGTTATTGAACATTTCCTTTTTCCCTTATAAGAGTCTTACCCATGATAGAAAAGTTAATCCCTTCTTCAGATCAACAGCAGAGGAAATGTTGGACATAAAAGAAATGACTGAACATTTTAGGGAAATACTAAAATCTTTGAGAACTTTGTATTTATTAGATTAATATCTACAACACAGCAATTACCATTAAAATACTCAGGATCTGAACAATTAAGTCAGCATTTACTTTATTTACTAAATATATCTATTAGGTAATGGTATTTTTTTAAGAAATTGAATTTATTTGAGGTAGTTATCAAAACTTTCTTCAACAGCAAGAGCCTTTAAGCCATAGATCACATTTATACAGGAGAAAAAAAAATCACAATAAGGCTACATTATTCTCAGAGCTACACAGAGAGTTCTGAAGTTTTGTGAAGCATCTCCATTGAGTACTCATTATAATACTGATTGACACTTGTGTGTGAAATTACCTGAGGCCATGGAAAGAACTACCCAAATAGTATGAGAGATAACAGTGCCAGAAGTTCACACAGGGTTGGTAATAGGGTCTATTCCCAAAATCCACATGGGAAGTACTCAAAATTGACAGATCATAGAGTTGAATATTCAGAAAGGTCTTACCTGAGTAAGGGGGGATAATTAGCCATAGAAAAACATTGACTTTGTTTTGCTTAACAAACCTTTAAAAACAATACCTGGTAAGATAAAACTATTCTCAAGTAACTCAATTGCATCTGAGAACAAACTCAAAAACATTTATAGGAATACAAAAATATCTAGCACACAACAAAGTTAATGTTCTTTTCATGTATTAACAAAAGAGAAGAGAAAAGTAGGGAAAAGAAGATTAAACTAAGGTACTTCTAAGGTTCCTTCTGGTTATTATCAGTTTGAAATTCTATATCCTGAGTGTGTTATTGATAGTAACTTTGTAGAGATTTAGAATAAATTAAAAGGTGAAGGTAAATGGAGGCTCTTCTATTTAAAGTCTCTTAGGATAGTAGTATCTATCATACCTTTAGGTGTGGAATATAGACAGAGAATAGTGAAACATTGATTAACATCACAGATTCTCAAACTTTATAATAAAGAATAGTGTCAAAATTGCATATATAAGCTGCCATATTTCTAAAAAATACATTGATTTCTTTTGTTCTTTAAAAGTTATTTCTGGAATGGTTTGGAAAAATATTTGGGTGAAAGTGTTTATATATTTATAAGAAAAAAACCAGAAAAGGAATAGGAATAGAGAAAATAGTACTGACTTTTTAAAAAAGTGGTATTAAAATTTAGAATCTTCATTATTTTTTTCCAGCTATATTGTGGTATAACTGACATATAACATTGTGTTAATTTAAGGTATACAATAATATTATTTGATACCTTATATAATATAAAATGATTACTACAGTAGAGTTAGTTAACAGCTCAATCACCTCACATGTTTACCATTTTGTTGTTGTGAGAACATTGAAGCTATACTGTTACTAACCTGAAGGGTATAATATAGTATTGTTAACTATAGTCACCATGCTGTAAGTTATATGCTCAGAAGATACTAATGTTATAATTGGAAGTTTGTAGCCTTTGACTGATATCTCCCCATTTCCCTTACCCCACAACCTCTGGTAACCACTATTCTACTCTCTGTTTCTATGAGCTCAATGTTTTAGATTCTTCATATATGTGAGAAATCATATGGCATTTGTCTTTCTCTGTTTGACTTTTTTTTACATTAAAAACCACATTAAAAACTTGGAAGCAGTATGGAATGAGAAGAATATGTACAATTTAAACAGTAGAAGAAGCAAAGAATATCTAGCAACTTCTCAGTGACCAATAGAAATAGAAGGCAGAAGGAGACACTTTTTTCTCATACATCCCACTCAAAACTTCTCTAGCTCATGTGATTGTTGACTCAAAAACCTTCTACTAATAATTTTGTATTATTTCAACAAAGTAAAATTAACATGGATTAGGAATGTTTGGAATTATTGGAGAAAAGTTTATTTCTTCTGAAAACTTCAGGAATCATGCAGAGCATTGAGAATAATTGAAGGAGAAAAGGCAAATATGCATGTATATGAATATCCAATGTCTGCTTCTAAGAAATATGGAAGGCAACACACATAGAAGTATGCATTTTCTAAGAGGAAAGATACTAACTTTGGATAAAACACACAAACCAAGTAGTGAAACAAAGGGAATATTTTACATTTTTAAAAAAACTACAATTATGATAGCAGTTATGAAACTCAGATATAAATTTCATAAGATCTACAACAAATAGGAAAAATGTATCATGCAGTTATCCTTGTTTTAGTCTGAGTAAGTATATGAGTTCATAAAGTAAATAAACATTTTTCTTTTCCCAAGATCTAGGAGGAATTTGTCAAATGAGTTTCTAAGAGGACTGTTATTTGTGCCACCATTGATGGCATTCCTCTGTGCAGTGGCATATATTATGATTAGAAAATCCAAGGACAAAGACATTTTGTAGTTCTATAATGGTGACCTTTTAGGTGCCACAGGGATGTAGCACCTAGTTATGGTTAAATACACAAGCAAAAAATGTAACTTTCTCAAGAATTATATGCTTCTAAGGGTTTATGTAAATTTTCCTAGTATTACAGTCAGCCAACAACTAACTGACCATTCATCAAGCAACAATTATGCTAATCAGGGCTGACATTAGGGAATCACCAGCTGTTGTAATGTATATGCAGCCAAAGGTATAATGGCCCAATAAAAATATAGACTTATTTCTTGTTCATTTAAAAGTGCAAGATGGATGCTTCTGGTTGGGGAAGTTTGTTCTCTAACAATCATTCAGTGGCCCAGGCTGACAGACTTTGCTATTGTCCTACTACTTGACCTCCTTGGTCTTCATGATAATCCCCACCCAAATCAGCTGCAATGGGGGGAGGGAAGCATGAGTTATTTGAGAGATTCTAATGCAGCCGTGGGCAAACTACGGCCCTCGGGCCGGATCCGGCCCATTTGAAATGAATAAAACTAAAAAAAAAAAAAAGACTGTACCCTTTTATGTAATGATGTTTACTTTGAATTTATATTAGTTCACACAAACACTCCATCCATGCTTTTGTTCCGGCCCTCCGGTCCAGTTTAAGAACCCATTGTGGCCCTCGAGTCAAAAAGTTTGCCCACCCCTGTTCTAATGCATCAGGGATTAATATGGAACACATCACTTTCTCTCAAATTTTGTTGGCCAGATCCTATTCATATAACCACACTTGATGCAAGTGAGTCTGGGAAATGTGGTCTACCATTACTTAAATTGATAACTATCTCTCTCATATTGACCATTCTGGTTAAAACATTGCTTTGTGTCCTTATCATACCTAGAAGATACTAGATACCTCTAAGTGAGACGCCCCCAAAATCTCATGCACTCACTAAATCTAGCCCAACCACATATCAATATGGTTCCTTATGTTCTGATTACACATGACTTAAAAAGACAAGCTGAATTATCAGTATCTCCACCTCACCATACCCAATATAGAATGTTGGAATAGAAAGGGTGAACACAATAAGAAATCCCATTTGGAAAGTGATATTGTGAGATTTCCCTGCCATGGCCATGAAGAATCTTCCATGATAAAACCATAATTCTGCCTTCTTGGAGAAATTCCTTTTTCTGTTATTCTCAGTGGCCACTGGCTACACATTCAGGACTGTTCTTTATTGTTCATAATTCTTCATTGACACTACTAAAGTGGATAAAAAAGAAATAAACAGCCCTGACAGCTGACAGCTGGTAGCAGGCTTGGCAACTAAATTTAGGCCATGGTGCTTACTGCTAAATAGCTAAGCCATCGTGTTCCCTGCTCAAATAAACAATTCCATAGAATATCAACAATATTTGAAAAGAGATCACTCCATGACCTTGATGAAATAAAAGAAAAATAAGATTACTCAGTAATCATGACTAAACATAGCTAAAAAGAAATCACAAAAATACTAAAGACCTCCTAGTAATGTAACTACTTTACCAATGACAACTCTAGCCCCATATTTTCCCTTCTATTTCCTAGATAAAATTTATGATACTAAATTATAGAATTGGCCCTATTTCTTTATAGCATTTAATACATAACAAAAGCCCATTCCTTTAAAATCTTCCTAAAATTATTCAACACAAGCCCAAGCATTCCCATCTTCTAAGGGCTTCATTGTGTCTCCACAAAAAAAAAAAATGATGTTCAAATCTTAATCCCTAGTACCTCAGAATGTAACCATATTTGGAGATACTATATTTAGAGAGCTAATTAAGTTAAAATGAGATATTTAGAGTGAGCCCAATTGAATCTGACTGGTATCCTTATAAAAATAGATGAAGTCTCAGGCATCAGAGGAGGGTTAGCATGGAGAAAAGGTTATATGAGGACACAGGCAGAAGATAGACACTTGCAAGTCAAGGAGAGAGACCTCAGAAGAAACCAAAACTGCTGACACCTCAATCTCAGATTTCTACCTTCCAGACTGTGAAAAATAAATGGTAAGCCACCCAGTCTGTGGTATTTGTTATGGTAGCCCTAGAAAACTAATACATCATCCTAAGTTACTCTTATTGAGGCACCTTAAGATTCCTGGTGTGTAGTCTTCCATGCTGCAGTAATAAATAAATAAATAAATAAATAAATAAATAAATAAATAAATACAACTAATTTTGACTACAGGAGTTTCCCTGGTGGTGTTTGGTATTGGTTTTTATCATGGATGTAGAAGGGATATTCTCATTTTGGGAAATGTACAGGTCTCACAACATGTTTCTTACTGGTGCCAATTTGGGACTCAATAATTTTTTACATAAAAAATATATTCCTTTGGAAATTATTACTGAAAAGACAAATCCCAGTAGGTTTATATTTATTTGCTCTCAGACAAGTCAGTGTACCAGTAATGATACCTAAAGCTCTTTGTTAGGCATCATTAGGTCTCCTTTGTTTCTGGTTTCCTCTCTTTCTTAATGTTGCTACCTTGAGAACATCTTTGATTATAGATTTGTAGGAAGGTAATACCCTTAAACTGATTCACTTTGTATATCTGCAAAGATTTTATGGGCATATGTTGGTCAAAGCCTTTGGCAGTCTTATTTCATGTTTTTTGGGTTCTGAAAGCAGTAAACCTTTCTAATTCATTGGAAATTCCAAAGTTTTAGACGCTATTATTATTTTTTTATTATTGCTTGCCAGCCTGAGTATTCTTTCCCAATATCCTATTTTTCTTGTAATCTTTACCTAAACATATCAAGTTATTATCACCTGGCTTAATGTAAGAAACAACCATCAACACATACTAACAGTCACTTTTTCAAAATGTTCTGTCCAAGAGTTACCAATTCAGTAGGTACATAGTCTATTTCCCAAATTATCAATGGCATTACACAGCTCTGTAGTTTTTAAACTTTCCAAATCTATTTCCTTACAACTTTATGCCTGCTGTCCACACACTAAACCAATGCCACATATTTTATGATTTTGTTATGGTAGAATTCTACTCCAAAGTTCTAATTCTATATTAGGATAAACATAGTTGTTACACGGTATGTAAAAGTTTGTAGGGATAACAGTTTAACAGAAACCACAACTGGTCCTTTCTGAAAGTATGTAGTTTCCTTCTTAGACATGAATATCACTCTAGAATATCAATATTTTCAAAGCTGATCTCAAAAACTCTTACCCTGATCTATTCTTTCTCAAGTGCTGTCTAACTCAGCAAATGGCACTACCATTTACCAAATCCTACAATCCCCAAACCTTTCTATCCTACTTCTAAACCATTCACAAAGCCCTAAATAACTTTTAAATATGCCCCACCTTCTCAGTTGTATTCTCCTTTCTTTAATTAATTTATTTTTTTACATTTTTATTTATTTATTTATTTATTTATCATAAATTAAATATTTATTGTTCAGATTATTACATTTGTTCCTTTTTTCCCCCCATAATTCCCCTCCACCCACTTCCCACCCCACCGTCCTCCCTCACTCCCCACCCACTGTCCTCATCCATTGGTGCACGATTTTTGTCCAGTCTCTTCCGGCATCCCCCACACCCCTTTTCCCCCCAAGAATAGTCAGTCCACTCCCTTTCTATGCCTCTGATTCTATTATAATCACCAGTTCATTCTGTTCATCAGATTATTCACTTGATTTTCAGATTCACTTGTTGATAGATGGAGGTTTGTTGTTCATAGTTTGTATCTTTACCTTTTTCTTCTTCTTCCTCTTCTTAAAGGATACCTTTCAGCATTTCATATAATACTGGTTTGGTGGTGATGAACTCCTTTAGCTTTTTCTTATCTGTGAAGCTCTTTATCTGACCTTCAATTCTGAATGATAGCTTTGCTGGATGAAGTAATCTTGGTTGTAGGTTCTTGGCATTCATCACTTTAAATATCTTGCCACTCCCTTCTGGCCTGCAAAGTTTCTGTTGAGAAATCAGCTGACATTCGTATGGGTACTCCCTTGTAGGTAACTGACTTTCTTTCTCTTGCTGCTTTTAAGATTCTCTCTTTGTCTTTTGCTCTTGGCATTTTAATTACGATGTGTCTTGGTGTGGTCCTCTTTGGATTCCTTTTGTTTGGGGTTCTCTGTGCTTCCTGGACTTGCAAGTCTATTTCTTTCACCAGGTAGGAGAAGTTTTCTGTCATTATTTCTTCAAATAGGTTTTCAATATCTTGCTCTCTCTCTTCTTCTGGAACCCCTATAATTTGGATGTTGGTGTGCTTGAAGCTGTCCCAGAGGCTCTTTACACTATCTTCGTATTTTTGGATTCTTTTTTCATTTTGCTTTTCTGGTTGGGTGTTTTTTGCTTCTTCATATTTCAAATTGTTGACTTAATTCTTGCAATCCTCTAGTCTGCTGTTGGGAGTCTGTATAATATTCTTTATTTCAGCCAGTGTATGCTTAATTTCTAGTTGGTTCTTTATCACAACATCGAGGGTCTCATTAGATTTCTTGTAGATCTCATTAAGTTTATCGGCAGTTTCTAGAAAGTTCTTGAAAAACCTTAAAAGTGTGGTTTTGAACTCTATATCCAGTAGTTTGCTTTCCTCCATTTCTGTCATTTGTGTCCTTTTTCTTTGTCTCTGCATTTTTTATGCTTCCCTGTGTTGATACAGTGGTTTTCTGTGCTAAGTGTCCTCTAGAGCCCAGTGGTTCAGCCTCCCCAATTACCTGAGGAGGACATTCTTGGTGCACCCCCTTGTGGTCTTTGTGCACAGTCTTGTTGTAGTTAAGCCTTGATTGTTGTAGGTATCACTGGGAGGAATTGAGCTCCAGGCCAATTGGCTTTGAGAATCAGCTGTGTCTTCAGTGGGAGAACTTCTGTGCTGGAGACACCCCTCTGGGGCAAGACTTGCTTCAATGGGGCTTTGGTGCTCACTGAGTCTTCCCCCTGAGTGTGTCCTATATGTTTCCATGGAGCTGCAAACTGGATGGTCCCACTCTGACCTCTGGGCTTCCTGGCTCCTGGATCTCTAGGCAGGTGCTAATCTAGCCTTTGCCTGAGGCTATCCAGCAAAAGTCTCCCTGCAGGGCTTGGGTGGGGCGGGTCCCAGTGGATCAACAGGGTGGGGCTAGCAGTCATGGCTGCTCTCAGTCTTTCCCTCAGAGGCTTTGCTTCTCAATGTACAGGTAATCGCTGCAAGCCCCTGGGAGAGAAAGCTGCCCTCAAGTTCCGACCGATGCCAGACAGTCCCGCTTCTCCCGTATGAGTCTGGGTCCCTAGAGACTCGCCTGGAACTGGAGCCCAGAGCCTGAGACTCCCTCCCAATTGAAAATGACAACTGCCCCGCCAGCCGCCAGCCCGCTCCGTACGCACATCCACACCTTAATATTTTACTTCTGCACTGCGCCTCCTCTGAGTCTCGGTATGCTTTTCTCTTTCCTTCTAGTTGTAGAATTTCCACTCAGCCAGCCTTCCTGTGGTTCTGGGTGATGTCCGTTCTGTCTTTTAGTTGTATTTTTGAAGTGGTTGTGTGAGGCAGCATCCCCGGTGTTTACCTATGCCACCATCTTGGTTTCCTCCTTTCTTTAATTTAGATTCTCCTAATATATTATCTGAATTATTCATTAGACATGTAAATCATCTCACTTTGTTTATCCTTTTTCCCTTCCTATTAATTTTATACACAGAGCTTCAGCACTATCCTTAATATGTCTCTTTTTCTCTTCAATCTCTTCAATGTTTTTCTACCTCCCTTACAGTACAACCTGAACTCCTTACAATACCCTAGAAGATTATTGGTCATTTGATTCCTGCCCACCATTCTGACTTTATCTCCTGCTCTTCTCATGCCTTTCACTCAAGCCACAAAGGCCTCTCAGTTCCTTGAATTGCAGGCTGTAGTCATCCTTATCTGGGAACCTTTACACATGCTGACATTTTCTCCTAGAACACATGTTACCATAACTCTCTTCTTTGCCTTGACTACCAGTCATTTTGGGGGTCTCAATTTAAATAATTATTTTTCTCTTAACCTATAGCCATCATAGAAAATTCTAAGTTAGATGTCCCCTCCTATGTGTGCCCATATTATTTGAATTTTACCATTGTAGCACATACTGATAAAAAAATGTTTTTAGAACTATAATGTTGATGATGATAACAATATTAGTATTAATAATTAACATTTGTTGGAATGTTTGCACTTCACTTGGCTCTGTGCTACATAATGATAATGTAATGGTGAGAAAAATAGATATAGTCTTTACTGTCAAAGAGATAAAGGGCAATAAATACACAAATAAAAATGTATTTTGCAGAAAAAATATATATTAGGTTAAGTCACAAGAAATTGCTAATATTCAACCAGCTTGACCTATAAAAATGCCAATTTCACATAATTGGTCTAACATTTTAAAAGTTTGCTAAGTAGTAAAAGAACACATGAAAAGGGAAAGCATAGGAAGTGGGGTGCAGTGACTCCTTTGCAGCGGGTAATTGAGGAAAACCTCTGATGGAAGTAATATTTGAACTGAGGATAATGAAGTGGAACCTGACATGTTAAGGTTTGGGGATAAATTTTCTATATATAGGAAATGCTAATTGAACAGTATGATAATTATCTGTTTTAATTATTTTCTCCACTAAATGGTAAGCATCACAATGACATTCATTCCTGTGAAAAAGGAGATAGGCAATTAAAAGTTTGCCTAATGAACATGTATGTCAACTATAATTGAAAAAAATACATTTTAAAAATAAAAGTTTGTTTAATGAATAAAGGAGTGCATAGACAAATGGATCCGGATTTGTAGTACACCTTCAATATTGTCTTCTCTCTCTCTCTCTCTCTCTCTCTTTTTTTTTTTTTTTTTTTGGTTTCTCAAGTTATATCATATAGTGGTTCAGAGATACTTGTTTTTTCTTATAAGCAAAGCACTCATTCAAACCTTCCAGTTTTTCCTCAATGGAATTTCTTCTGTTTGGAAAGTTCTTATTCACCTGGATAATTTATACTCATCCTTCAATACTCATATTAGGTGTCACTTCCTCCAGGCAGAGTTCCCTAATCGCTTCCCTTTCATCAAGCCCATCCTGGTCTGTTCTCTCTAGTGCCTTGAATCATCCACTATTTTGGCATTTGCCACATGTTCTGAAATGATTCTACATAAGTGTTGTTCTTCTCTACTAGGATTTAAAATACTCTTGAGCAGTGCCTAAATCTATCTATCATCTATCTATCTATCTGACTATCTATCTATCTATGTATCTATCATCATTATCATCATCTATCATGAAACATTTCATTTTACTAAAAACTAGAAAATTACAATTTTGAACATAAAGGATTCAGATATTTTGATTTTTAGAGTTCTAAAAATGTCATACTAAATTCAAAAAGTAATAGTTTGAATACATTGTCTTATTTTATGTCTCTGCTTTATCCTTAAGAAAATATGTACATTAAGAATGCAATCATGCCCAGCCAGCATGGCTCAGTAGTTGAGCATCAACCTATAAACCGGGAGGTCACAGTTCAATTCCCAGTTAGGGCACATGCCCAAATTGCTGGCTTAATCTCCAGTGTGAGTCGTGCAGGAGGCATCCAATCAATTATTCTCTCTTATCACTGATATTTCTATCTCTCTCTCCCTCTCCCTCTCCCTCTCTGAAATGAATTAAAATATATTTTAAAAAAGAATATAATCATCTTAACCTCCAATGAACCCTTAGGAATTGGGCTAAAATAAATAATTCAGAAATGACAACTTTATGATCTTAATCACAAAAAGAACAATTTGTTTACCTACAAAATTTAACAGTATTTGAACATACATATTATTCTACATGGAGTCTGAAAAAAAGTGATTTGGCTCATGAGTAGATACTTTATGATAATAGAAAGTCACATCTGAGGAAGTCCTCTGATTCCAGATCCATGTCACATGCAAATTATACTTTTTCTCTGCCAATTAAAAATATATATTTCTATACGTATGTATGTATGTATGTATGTATGTATGTATGTATGTCTTTTTGCAATATTCTGGAGTGCTGCATTCCAGAGGTGTTATCTCTCACAATTCAGCTGAGGCCTGCAAAGTTGGTATTGAAAATTGAATGTAGCAGGTGGATGACAGCACAGTTCAGTAGGTAAGAGGAAGCCTGATTGTGTCTGCTTATTAGTGGTAGGATAACCCTGGGGAGAGATTTTATAGTGGATCTAAGACAGGCAGCATTTTTATAGGAAAAAGTGGCAGACTGAAGTGATATAGATGCTGTTTGTGTGCCCAACCAAAAAGATGAGAACTCAAGGCAAAGCTGACAATCCAGGCAGGTCATGGCTTATCAGGTAGCACCCAGGCACCACAAAAGTATATAGGAGCCACTTTACTCTGATAACCATTCATGCTGCATCTTGCGGCAGAGATAATATTTGAAGGCCCTAGCCTGGTTTCTGGGTCTTGTTCTTCTTCTTTTTTTCTAAGATAACAAGACCTTGACCTAACCCTGGGTTAGTGCCCATTAGAGTACACCCACAAGAAACTTGTTATTTATGGATGACGTTAATCATTCTGAAGTACTGGTAAAGAAGGACTCTGCTATTACATTCTCCTAATCTTTTGTGAATTGTTCATGAATGTATCATGCATCAACACTAACTGAATTTCATTCGATCCTATCAGGCATTAAATTTTTTTAAAAAATAAGTTCTGGGATTTGGTACAGCATGGTAACTACAGTTAATTATATTATATTATTAGAGGCCCAGTGCACGGAATTAGTGCATGGGTAGGGTTCCTATAGGCTGCCGGCTGGGGGTGACTCCCTTCCCCTAGCCACTTGCCACAGCCACCACCAGCCAGGGGGAAGGGCCTTCCTTCCCCCACCACCTGCCGCAGCTGCTGGCCCCGCCCCCTGGTCAAACTCCTGGTTGAACTCCCAGTTGAGGGGACAATTTGCATATTAGGCTTTTATTATATAGGATATACTTAAAATTTGCTGTGAGTAGATCTTAAGAATTCTCACCACACACACAAAAGGTAATCTATGTAAGGTGATTAATGTGTTAATAAACTTGATAGTGGTAATCATTTTACAGTGCATACAGAAATCACATTGTACACTGTAAATAAATACAATTTTATTTAATTATATTTCAATAAAGTGGAAAATACATTTTGTTTTGAAACTGGCTGTAATGGCACTCACTATTCTATATCTGAGTGCTTTTTAATAAAATATGATGATAACTATTATTTTTGAGGACTTACTATGTGCCAAATACCCTATAAGAACTTTATGTGTATGATATTATTTAAAAATTAAAAGGCAGGCTAGCATGTTGGTTAAGGATATAAGCTACAGAGTCAAACTGCTTAAATCAGCATCCTGGATCCATCTCTTACAAACTGTGTGGACTCCATGACTCAGTTTTCAAGGATTGTACATTGCACTAGAATTACCAAGATGCATAAGACTCAACCTCATGTAACTCACAGACTAGTAGAAGTGTTCAGTTTAGTGGAGGGTTCAGCAAACTATGTGCCCATTCACCAAATCCAGCTCATGGCCTCTTTTTTTAAATACAGTTTTATTGGCACACAGTCATTCTCATTTGTTTACATATTGTCTATACTTGTTTTCCATGCTACTGTGGCAGAGTTGAGTCATTGTCCTAGACCCGTGTTCGGCAAACTGCGGCTCTTGAGCCACATGCGGCTCTTTGGCCCCTTGAGTGTGGCTCTTCCACAAAATGCCACATGCAGATGCGCATGTACAGTGAGATTGAAACTTCGTGGCCCATGTGCAGAAGTCGGTATTTTGTGGAAGAGCCACACTCAAGGGGCCAAAGAGCCGCGTGTGGCTCGTGAGCCACAGTTTGCCGACCACTGTCCTAGACAACTTAATGGTCTGCAAAGCTTAAAATATTTATTATCTTGCCATTTGCAGAAAAAGGTTGCTAACTCCTGTCCTAGTGCAGTGATTTCAGTTCATCATTAAAATCCAACACATACTGATGAAGAGCACTGGCTTGGGTGTTAGATCTGAGTTCAAATACCACTCTAGGCACTTACTTAACGGTGTGATTTTGAACATGTTATTCCCTGTACTTCAATTTCCTCATCTGCAAACTGAGGATAATAATAATACTTACCTCATTGAGTACAGTGAGGATGTGAGGATGAAATGAGGTAGCTCATACAAAGAGTTTAGTACAATGTCTGGTAAATAGTAAATGCTCATTTATTTTATGTGATATCATTATTGATGGTGTGGTGAGCTCCTTATTGCAACCACACTAGTTTTGTTAGAACAAAAATTGTGAATGGGGAATGATAGAGGATAAAGATAGAAAATAAGTGGTGGGAGAATCCTGAGTGGGGAGCAAATAATAGAAGCCACTTACAGGCTCCAGAGTTTCCATTTAAACAAAACATTGAATGCAGACAAATGGAGGGGGTAGGTTTATAGCATGATGAAAAATGCTGGTTAGGGAATGTCGTCTGTACTTTCTCTTTTTCTTCTTGTTTTAACTACAGTACTTATCACTTGTCATCAGTACAACACACAGTATGACATTATTTATTATCCATATTTTCATTGCCTATCTCCTACTGCTAGAATATCAGTTCCAAAAGGTCAAGGATTCTTTAATTACTAAAGAATCCCAAATACCTAGCACAGTGCTTGACACATACCCGGCACTCAATAAGTGTTGAATGCATTTGATCAGCAATGTGTAGAATGGGAAAGATGCAAGACCATAGGATATCAATACACTCACCAATAAGTGTAAGGTATGGGTGCTAGTTTAGGGTCATGGAAAGGATCACAGATATAGTAAACAAGGATAATGATGTTATTTTGTTTTGCTTCAAAATAATTTGCAGGACTTAGTAACTAATGAACAAGAGGACTGAAGGAAAAGTTTGTTGAAGTAAAGTGTTTTTATTTTTTCGGGAAAACTGTAAGCATTTAGGGTTTTATACTTGGTTGGATCCTCAAACCAGTTAACAGGTATAATTTAGGGAAGAGGAAATACGTATATGAGGGTAAATACATTTGCAGTAAACAACTCACTCTTGTTGACAAAGCGAACCACTCAGTATGTTGTCTTGCTAGCATGTAGGGATGAACTGTTCTAGCCTTTTATCTCTATTTGAATTGCTGTGATTTATGTTACAACCTGGACAATTTTACTACTTCAATATAATTGCATGATTATGTTGCAGTCCTGATGCCTTGTTAGTTTTGATATGACTTTCATAACCTTTTCTCTAAAGATCTCAACATTCATAAGTATACCTTAAATTGCAAATGTATAAAGCTGATAATGATGGCATTTAATTACTTAACACTTACTGATTAAAATGCTCTTTTTGAAAGACTTTCTCTTTTAGGATCCTAAGGTGAGTGAAAGTGCTATCTAGCATGGTCTATTTCTGCATCCATAATTGCCTCATCCAGGGGTCCTCAAACTACGGCCCACGGGCCACATGCGGCCCGCCTAAAACATTTATCCGGCCCGCCGGGTGTTTTTGCCGCCGCTGTGTGCATAGGAATTTGTTCATAGTTTTTTTTGTGTTTTTTTTTTAAACTATAGTCCGGCCCTCCAACGGTCTGAGGGACAGTGAACTGGTCCCCTGTTTAAAAAGTTTGAGGACTCCTGCCTCATGCCTTCTGTAGCTCCAGTTTTCAACTGTTCGTAAACAAGCCTGGCTGCTTCTTGTTACAGATGTTATTCAGACTCCCCTTTTAGTTCAGACTTAATGGTCCCCTTTTATTTTCTTATTCCTCCTGAAGAGAGTCATTCCATTCAATTTACTTACTATACCACAGATTCCTGAATGAATGCTCTCTTGTCATTTTGAAAATGCCATTGTCATTTTGAAGCTTCTCTCTGTTTTCTTTACCTTGCTACAGAACAAGGAACAAAAGTATTTATGGACTAAAATGTAACCCATTGTTTCTAAAACTTAAATTTGAGAACAAAGGGGAAATCAGGAAAGAATAAGATAAAGAAGCAAAATAGTCAGTAGTCCTACAATAAGAAGAAACACTGCCAGATCTTTATTGAATAAAAAACAAAACAAAACGGAAGATATTTGTTCAGTATTTTCAGACAGATTTTCAACTAGTACCATCATGTACTTATTAAACACACATTTAGTATGTTTTGGTTGAAAAAGGAGCCCATTGAAGAGCTCTTTCCCCATCTGGTGTCTTTCAGACTCTCTGACCTAGTATTGCTTTAGAGCAGTGGTTCTCAATCTTCTGGCCCTTTAAATACAGTTCCTCATGGTGTGACACAACCATGCAATTATTTTCGTTGCTACTTCATAACTGTAATGTTGCTACTGTTATGAATCATAATGTAAATATCTGATATGCAGGATGGTCTTAGGCGGCCCCTGTGAAAGGGTGGTTCGACCACCAAAGGTGTTGCGACCCACAGGTTGAGAACCGCTGCTCTTGAGGAATGATATGGAAGGGTGTTTAAGTGTTTAGGCTCTGGAATCAGGTGGCCCTGAATAAAATTGCAAATCTAACACTTACTTGTAATGTGACCCAAAAAAGTCCTACACCTTTCTAAGCCTCAGTTTTTATATCTGTAAATCATTCCTGTATCATACCAACTTCTCAATGTTGCTGTGAAGATTAGAATATATAATCCATACATATGACTTTGCAACTCATAAATCTATTATTATTACACAGATTTTCTGCTTCAGCCAAAATCAGAGTTATTTTTCCCTTCTATATATCAAGTGGGTTTTAAGAAGGACCCCTACCTCTGGCCACATAGTTTCCTGTGCTTGCTGGACTTCTCATCATCTTTACTACTGAACACCCAACTTTTAGATCCAGTTTCACACCATGACTTCCTTGATCCTCTTAGCGAGTTATTAGCTTAGGGTTATACAAGCCTCTTGGAACAGCCTTGGGTATCTAGTAATTCCCCTCGATAGATCTATAATTTTAATATTGACCCAGATTTATATTTTTACAGTGTTGTAATATTTGTAGAGGAGTCTTGTAAGGAAACTAGTGATGTGACTGGAGTACATTTTGGTCAGTGCTTTACATGCAATAGAATCTTTCTCAGGCTCCCAGAGTTACACTGTGGAAAGGAGTAGAGTTAAGCAATAGTTGAATAAATAATTCACCAGAGGGTAGAAAAAGGACTTTTAGCCCCTCTGGCGGTAAAATAAGATTTCAGAGACTATCCAAAGGGTTTACAAGTATTTATGCAGAACCTTTGTCATTTTATTTATTTATTTATTTTTATTTTCAAGAGTCACACTAGTTGTGTCATTCAGAAAGTAAATCATAGCCTAAGTACCTGTCTCAATTTCATTTCACGATTACCAGAGTATATATGAGAATGCTTTGAGCTATAAATAACATATAACCCAACTTAAAATTGGTAAAATAACAAAGGGAATTTGTAGACTCATGCAACTGAAAAATTCATAGAAAGTGTGAGTTTCAGGTAGTCTCATTTAGTGGCCAGGCAGTATCACAAAGGACCTGGTTTATTTCAGTTTTCCGTGAGGTTAACTTAATCTTAAGGTCAGTTATTTTATTCCTGTGGTCACAGATGGTTGTGAGAAGCTCCCTAGGAACATACTTGTTCAGGAGAGAATGAATGTGTCTTACCATTCCCAGTGAAAATGTTGTATTAGGGTGTTTGGAAAAATGCTAATTGACTTAAGCCATTCAGAATTCATCTCCAGAGGTTGGGAGTAAGGTTATTCTTATACAAATCACCTAATAGGGAAAGTTTAGGATACTGTTACCATGAAGGAGAGGAAATAGATACTGGATAGCAAATAAAAACTGTCTGCTATACCCATTATTCATCACTTTAGAGACAGTCTCTAAAAGAGCCTCTGAAAGATGGTTTGTATTAATATAGCTGGTTGTTCTAATTGAGCCGATTAGAGACTCTGAATACTCATGTATTTCAATCGACAGCAAATACTTATTTATTGAATTTGTTACATGCCAAGCAATCTCCTTTCTTTGCACATATCCTGGAAAAAATAATAGGGGATATTTTTCATCAGATAATACTGGGTTTATGGGGTGAATTTGCAAAACTTGTAAAAAAAAACTTACTCTGTATAGATGAATCCTTTTCTCCCCCTTAATCCTCACCTGAGGACATATTTTGATTGGTTTTAGAATTTTAGAGTGAGAGGAAGGGAAAAGGCACAGAGAATGAGAGAGAGAGAGAGAGAGAGAGAGAGAGAGAGAGAGAGATCAGTTGCCTCCTATATACACCCTGACCTGGGGTCTTACTAGAAACCTGGGTATGTGCCCTGACCTGGAATTGAACCCACTACCTTTTGGTGTACAAGACAATGCTCCAGCCAACTTAGCCACACTGTCCAGGGATAGATGAATCCTTTATTGGATAGCATGGTATTTGGTCAGCACAAAGGTAGCTGGGTTGCTCCAACGTCCCCACCCCCTCAAACCACAGTTGTTTTTTGAGCAGTATTGCTTCAGTTTTACTGTTATAACCCTGGTCTCCATCATTTGCAGATGCAGAATGATCATCATTGAGTGTGGTGGCGATATAGGCAATGTGTCTACAGGGAGAGCCACTTAATTTCTGCATGTGTGTAGGTGGTATAGATTTCAGATGTATTGGAGCAGCTTCTGATGTCAGTGGCCATAATATGTTAGATGGCATGGGGTCCTAACTTTATATGCTCCCCAGTTTGATACACTAAATCTATAGACATATGAGGAATGGAACATTGCTTTTTAAGAAAATAAATTCTCTTGTGAAGTTTTGTGAGTGATGATGACAAGTCAAATGAATGTCATTCTAACTTCTGCTGCTGGAGTCTGGTGGAATGATGAGGTAGCACTGAGAATCAAGCAGAAATTTGCTTTTTGGCATTGAATCAGGTCATATGATAGTAATTGACTCTAGAAGCTCTTCAGATTTTTGTTGATTACTTTTGTGATTTATATCTATGGCTGCAAACAAGAATTACTGTGTCACTTGTTTCATGTTTAGGGATATAATCTGTGATATATATGCTAGTAACTAAGAAATAAATAGCATGTTTAAATTTTCAGATAAATTCCACACAGCATTTTCGTTTTATTTGATCTCTGTAAGAATCTTGTAAGTTATGTAGTAATTCCATTTTCTATATTCAGAGCCCCTGTTTTAGAGAGCTGTGTTAGCTGAGGTCATAAAATAAGCAATCAGTGAGTAAGAGACTTAAACCTTGGTCACCTCATTTCAAATTGCATGTTCTTTCCACTGTAGAAACCACCCCTGCATTTTTACAAGGAGACATGGGGCAAGAAATCAAGAACTATAGTGGTCTATTGTCCTGAGTATTCCCCAAGTCAGCTTTTGGAAAATTCTTGAATGGTGGTGGGGATTGAAATGAGTAGTGCTCTTCTGCTCTTAGATATCCTACCTAATAAAGAGGGAATATGCTAATTGACCTGCATGCCGCTGCAAAGATGGTGGCACCCACAGCCAATAAGGAGGAAATATGCTAACTGACTGCCCCACCCTCAAAGATGGCAGTGCCCACAGCCACAAGATGGTGGTGCCCAGTCCCCTCAGGGTGGGCCCTGTCTTGCCATATACCTGTCTCCGGAGTGCCCCAGTCCCCTCAGCCCTCCAGCCACCTAGGGCCAGCCCGAGGCGCAGGCAAGCCTCATATGTTGGCTTCCCAGTCACCCAAGGCCGGCCTGAGGTGCAGGCAAGCCTCGGATGGTGGCTGCCTAGCTGCCCAGGGTCGCCTGAGGCTCAGGTAATAACTAGGGCCAGCCAAGGCTTGCGCTGCTGGCAGTGGCAGCAGCAGAGGTGTGATGGGGGTGTCATCTTCCCCTGATCGCTGGGTTGCCTCCCACCCCTGAGGGCTCCCAGACTGTGAAAGGGGGCAGGTTGGGCTGAGGGACCCCCCTCCAGTGCATGAATTTTCATGCACCGGGCCTCTTGCGTTTTCAGTAAAAGACAACAAAGGAAAGATTAAGAAATGTTTTTACAAGGTTGTTTTCAAAGGAGATATGAAAATATTTTACGTAATATTATAGCATTGAGACATAGAGGGATTGTATAACTTGTCCCAATTTACATAGCTTTTATGTAGTGGAGCCAAGGCATGAACCCAGGTCTCTCTCTCACCAGAACACAAAAGCCTTAATAGGCAATTCTATAAAAACATATTAACTTATATTCCCACTGTCATATGAGAGCTGAGGGACATAGTGTGCATTATATTCCTTTGGTGACTGGACCATGATCTTTGGGTTAGATACATGCCTCTTTCATCTCTTGTAATGTATCCTTGGTAAGATGTACCTTAGTCTTTCATGTAAAAACTGGCTCTGTTCAAACAGGTTTAATATTAAGATGACTTATGTATATTTTAATATCATGTGTTTTTTTCACAATTTTTTTATTTTAAACTATTTCATTTTCTAGACAATATCTGTAGTGTAGTCTTTAAGCTAATGATAAATTTCCTTATTTATTCTTTAACTTTCTAGGTTTTATTGTTTTGTTTCTATTATTATAGTGCTTATTTTATAAGATATGTTAACATTTACCCACCAACTAAATTATTTAATTTAATCTCTTGGTAGACCCTATACAAATAAAGTCAGCTTAAGACCACTATTTTCACTTAGCATTTCATGTTTAAGTATTATTTTTAGTTATTATAACTTTTAGTGTTTTATTTTTTACACTTGTTTTTTGTTGTTGTTATGAAAGACTATTTTGTTTCACTCATAGCATAATCTCTGTATATTTTATTCCTAAGGGGTAAGAGATAGCCATGGAAATTGGTGTGAGATGAGAGTATGATGGAGGTTTATGGGTGTGTTTGTGTTCAGTCTTGTGTATTCCCTAAGAAGGAGAGATGGCATGCCAAATATTAGAGATCTAGTTCATAAGCTGTTTCTTTATGGTTCTCCAGTAAAAAATGAACTAAAAACTTGTGGGGTTTTTTGTTTGTTTTGTTTGAGAGTAGTAGTAGTAATGGTGCAGCAGCAGCAGTAACAATAGTAGTAGCAACTGCCATTTACCAAGCATCAATATACCAGGCATGGAATTAGGTGCTATACTTCTATATCTTATTTAATCTTCCCATAAATCTACAAGTAGGAACTGGTAGTTTCATTTTATTCACAAGGAAATTTAATTCTGAGAGGTTAAATTATTTTCAGAGTCTGGATTTGAATCCAGATCTGCCTAAATTAAAAACAAAAACAAAAACAAAAACACCTTGCTTTTTCTGCAAATGCCCTCTGAATACACATACCTATGGAAAAACAGGATTCTCTATAAGCTGGGGAGAGTGAAGACTTCCCAAAGATTCTCCCCTTCTACCTGAAGTCATCTAATTCAAAGAGAACTGAATTAGATGGAGAGAGAACAATCCCCATCCCAACCAAACATTTGGTTCTACTGACTGTGTAGAACCAAAGACCTTTTCCAGCTGAGTTGACACAGGATCTAATAAGATTGGGACAGAGCAGATTTCGAGTGAAATTCTGTCACCTTGGCTTGCTTCCCTACTTCTGGTTTGGCTCAGATCAGCTTCTTCTGGGTATTTAAAAACCACTGTACATAGGCTTTCATCCTGGCTGGTTTATCAAGTCAATGTATCACTTTTGTCTCTATGGTAATGAGCACTAAAAGTAGCTTTCCTCAGCAAATTCTGTTCTTTTTGCAGATAGACCCGCTGAAGCCCTGAATCTTGTCCTCCTTCTTTTTCTCTCCTGATTATTTAAACAGTTTAAATTCCCTATAGGAAGAACACAGCGGCCAATATACTACATTAGCTCCTATTCACCAAAGCATAATGTTACTTTTGAAACCATAGCAACCATTGCTAGCTGCTGTGTAACTCATTCTTGAAGCTCCTTGTAAGTAGAAAATAATTTACATGAAACCATTTAAGATTTATTCTTAACTAGGCTGGCAACTAACCCTCATCTATCTACTTAAGTCTCTTTTTGTAGAAGCTTGATTTATTTGCCCCTTCCAAAGTTTAAAAACACGTTTGGATATAGCATAATAACAGCTTTTCCTTGCAGCTATTAGAAACTTCCCAAAAGATTTTCAGTGTGTTTTGTACCTCTGTTTATAAATGTTAAATTTATACTCTTAGGTCAATGGACCTAAAAATCTACGAATATTGTCCGTCTGCCGTGGCTCAGTGGTTGAGCATTGAACTATGAACCAGGAGGTCATGGTTCGATTACCAGTTAGGGCACATGCCCAGGTTGTGGGCTCGATCCCTAGTATGGGGTGTGCAGGAGGCAGCCGATCAATGGTTCTCTCTCATCATTGATGTTTCTATCTCTCTTTCCCTCTCCCTTCCTCTCTGAAATCAATAAAAATATATTAAAATAAATAAATAAAATAAAACCCACAAATATTATCAAAGAAGCATAAACATATTAGGTGGTATTTTTAAAATGTTGACTTCCTAACCTGGCCGGCATGACTCAGTGGTTGAACATCAACCTATGAACCAGGAGGTCATGGTTTGATTCCCAGTTGGGGTATATGCCCAGGGTTGAAAGTTCAATACCAGAGTGAGGCATACAGGAGGCAGCTTATCAGTGATTCTCTCTCATCATTTATGTTTCCATCTCTCTCTTCCTCTCCCTTCCTCTCTGATATCAATAAAAATGTATTTTAAAAATCTTTTTTTATTTTTTAAATATTAGAAATAATTTTTATTTATTTATTTTATTATTTTTTAAATTTCTTTATTGGTTAAGGTATTACAAATGTGTCCTCATCCCCCCATTGACCCCCAACCTCCCCCCCCCCTGCTCTCATCCCCCTGTTGTCCGTGTCCATTGGTTTGGCTTATATGCATGCATACAAGTCCTTTGGTTGATCTCTTCCCCTTACCCCCACCCTCCCCTACTTTCCCTCTGGGGATTGATAGTCTGATCACTGTTTCTCTGTCTTTGGATCTGTCCCTGTTCATCAGTCTATGTTGTTCTCTATATTCCACAAATGAGTGAGATCATGTGGTATTTATCTTTCTCTGACTGGCTTATTTCACTTAGCATAAATGTTGACTTCCTAGGGAAGGAAGAACATCATTGGGAAGACCTCAGGGTTGGGGATCAGAAAATCTGCTGTGATAATAACAGAACATGAGATAATAGACATGCCACTACCTAAATATTAATTTCCTCCATATTTAAATGGAAATGGGGTGACTGAAACTAGATGGTCTTCATCTCTAAGAATCTTTAATCAATATGTCATTTGGCAGAGGAGAACCACAGCCCCAGCCCCCAAATGATGAGTATAGTTGAGTGGATGCATTTGGGACTGAGAGACAATAGCTTAATGTAATAGTTATTAACTTATTATCTCTCATCTCTTAATCTACACATCTTTGCCCTGGAACTAGATAATGCAGATTTTTTTTTTTCCAGTTGGTTGTTGTTAGGCTATACCAATAGAGGGCACTGAAGGCAAACTGCAAACTAGAGAAGGAGGAAGGAACCTTCTTTCTGCATGCTATTTTCCATTTTTTTTAAAGATTTTTTAATTTAAATTCTTTATTGCTTAAAGTATTACATAAGTCTCCTTTTCCCCCCATTGACCACTCCCCAGCTGCCCCCACCTCCCAGCACATGCCCTCACCCCACCACCCCCTGTCTGTGTCCATTGGTTATGCTCATATGCATACATACAAGTCCTTTGGTTGATCTCTTATTCCCTCACCCCCCACCTTCCCTCATAGGTTGGATGGTCTGTTCAATGCTTCTATGACTCTGGTTATATTTTTGTTCATCAGTTTATGTTGTTCATTATATCCCACATACGAGTGAGATCATATGATATTTATCTTTCTCTGACTGGCTTATTTCACTTAGCATAATGTTCTCCAGTTCCATCCATTGGGTTTTGTGTCAGGGATGCTGATAGCTTAACCTTAGTATCCTTACTTCAGCAGTGAAACACTCTGGCAAGGTTCTTTGCCACCATAGTGGCAGTTCTCACAGTTCAGCCGTGGCCCATGCTTTCCAGCCAGTTTCTATTCCACATAGTAGCATTTGGCCTCTGCCAAATTTCTCCCCACTGGCATGCTTTGTGTTCCTGTAATTGTCATATCCCTCCTTTCAGAAGTCTAAATCTACCCTTAGGGAGGGGCTCTTTTAAATTTGAGTTTCCTCCTTGTTGCATCTCAACACTTAAAGTCCTATTTTACCCCTTTCAGTATTTAGCCATGTTTAACTACTTAACTATTTTTATTACACTTTTCTTAATCAAAGTACTAATGTGGTTTCTGTATGTCACCTGAATGAGTACTGACTGATATATTTAATGACTGGCACAAAAACACACACACACACACACACACACACACACACACACACACACACGACATATGATAGTGATCAAAACTGATCAGCAAACAAGACTTTTGGAGGAGAGGATAGAAAAGAAAGTTTGAAAGTCAAAAAAAGACATGATAAATGTTATCCTCACATGTAGAATATTTCCTGTTTACAATTGAGTCAGCTCTGTTGGCAAAGGGGACCTAACTGAATATGGAAGAAAGCTTAGGGAAATAAAAGTAATAAAAACATTTTTATTGAGTTCCAAAACACTGACTTCAAAACAATTAAATTAATAAAGTAGTTTCACTATTTTTGAACTCAATGAAAGTCTTTAAAAATTAAGTTGTTTTTAACTCATGATTTGTTAACTCAATAAATGTGGTTTTCAATTAAATTGCTTTTGTTGTTACTGTTTTTGAATATAATAAAAGTTTTTCTTTAATTTTTTTTCCTTTTATTACCTTACTTGTAAAGGTTCTCAATCAAGCTTTTCTCTCTACTTAGGTACTCTCTTTTCTCCTCAATTCTCACCTATGCTTTTCCCAACCTCACTCTTAGCTGAATGCATTGTATTAAATTTTACTGGAAAACTGAAACTATCAGACTCATTCCTCACTTTACCAGCATCAAGCATACAAAAAATACAGTCTGTAGCTATTTCCTTTTTTCTTCCTTCCATTAAAACAGAAAAAGATGAGTTTCTCTTATCAAAGGCCAACTCCTCCAGTTTTACTCTGGATCCCATCCTCACTTGCTATCTTAAGGCTTTATTGAGTCAATTATTAAACCTTCTTTTGTGCTTTATTATCTTAATCATATCTACACTAATAAAAGAGAAAAATGGTAATTGGCGTACGGTGATACCTTTTTCATTGGCTAATCAGGGCTATATGCAAATTAACTGCCAACTAAGATTGGCAGTTAACTGCCAACTAAGATTGGCAGTTAACTGCCAACAAGATGGCGGCTAATTTGCATATGTAGACACAATGCAGGGAGGCGAAAGGGAAAGCAGGAAGAAGCCCCCTGCCACTGACAGTGATCGGAAACCCAGGGGGGAGCTAAGAGCTGGGGGCAGGGCAAAGGCGGCCCTGGAGCCGCCTTTGCCCTGCCCCCCAGCCATGATCGGAGAATCAGGCGCCTTTGCCACCCTGGCCAGTGATAGCAGGAAGTAGGGGTGGAGCCAGCGATGGGAGCTGGGCATGGTCGAAGCTGGCAGTCCCAGGAGCTAGGGGTCCCTTGCCTGGGCCTAAAGCGAAGCCCACGATCACGGCGCCCCCCGCTGCCACTGCAGGTCCCCGCTGCCTGGGCCGGACGCCTAGGCCAGAGGCGTTTGGCCTGGGCAGGGGCGGAGCCTGCAACCGCGGGGAGCTGGGGTCCCCTGCCCAGGCCTGACACCTCTGCCGGAGGCCTCAGGCCTGGTCAAGGGGCCGATCCGGTGATTGGGGATCGGAGGGTGATGAGGGTCAACTCCTCTGGCCGAGGCATAAGGCCTGGGTGGGGGGCGGAGCCGGGGATTGGGGGGATATGATGGTCCCCTTGCCCAGGCCTGAAGCCTGGGTCAGAGGCATCAGGCTTGGGCGGGGGGTGGAGCAAGCGATCAGAGGGAGATGAGGGTCCCCTGCCCAGGCATGATTCCTGGGCCAGAGGCCTCAGGCCTGGGTGGGGGCCAGAGCCAGTGATCGGGGGGAGATGGGGGTCCCCTGTCCAAGCCTGACACCTCTGGCGGAGGCGTCAGGCCTGGGCAAGGGGCCGATCAGGCGATCGGAGGGTGATGGGGGTCAATGCCTGAGGGCTCCCAGTATGTGAGAGGGGGCAGGCTGGGCTGAGGGACACTCTCCTCCCCCCCACACACACCCAGTGCACAAATTTCGTGCACCGGGCCCCTAGTCTATATAATAAAAGAGTAGTATGCTAATTAGACCAGACATCTTCCAGATGACCATCTGCATATCATTCCGGACAAAGTCAGCCAGGCGAAGCTGCCCAGTGGTCCCAGGCACCAGCGCCTGCGGCTTCCTGTGGCTGACTGCAGCCCGAGAGATGGAGAAGCCACTCACCCTGTGGTACCGGGGGAGACGGAGAAGCCGCCAGCCCTGTGGTCCAGGACACCAGTGCCTATGGCCCAGGAAATAGGTTCCTTCTTCTCCCACTGCAGTCATTACTCCAATATTCCCCTTCTGAATTTCTCTCTGCTGCCCTGACCCAACTCCACTTTTCATCTGAAGGATAGGGAACAGAGAGAGCAATGTTAAAAGCTTACATTTTTAAGCAGGTAAAGTTGGTTCTTAAACATATAAATGGAAAACTAGAGTCTTTAAGGTAACAAAGGCTAGAAAGGGAGGAGACCGGGACAGGGCAAGACATATTATATCTAGCAATCCATGTGGGGACTGAAAACTTTGCAATGATGACAATCAGTGAAGATATGAATCAACTAAAATAGTTGACAGGGACAATTCTTCCATCTTTGAAAATATCTATCTAAAGTCTGTTTAAATAGATTTTCATCTGCATAATATAACACATTCTGACAAGATCACTGCCACCAATGTGGCCAGTGTTGTGCTGGTAAATCTTTAACAACTGGCTCTCAAAGAAAACAAAACCCTGATTTATAGTGTCGGCAAATTTCTGTGGCATAAATTCTCCATCCATGGCTGATTTTGGCTGCTAATGTGATGCCACTAAATGCAGAGCTGAGGAGAAACATGCAATAATACACTACTATATTCCACCAGAAAGACCCAAAAGATATAAATAATGTCAAGATTCAGAACAGTAAAGTGTAGTAAATAATTGAGGAGTGATGAATTTAGAGTATGTATTACCTTTGGTTTTAATGTAATTGATTCACTTTTAAGATTATATAATTTAATTTTTAACAATGACCGTGTTTAACAACCAGCTTGCAAAATTCCTGAGAATTTGTGAGCCGGTAAGAGCAGGCTCCAGCACAATACTCAGTGGAGTATAATGGTTAAAGGGCATGGCTCGTGGATTTGAAACGAGACTCAGCCACTTTCAGGTTTTACTGGTCAAGTTACCTGATCTCTCTATCCCTCAGTGTTCTCATCTGTGTCATTATAGTACCTACTGTATAGAGTTGTTGCAAAGATAAAATGAAATCTGTGTATGACACAGCACAGTACCTGAAACAATAATTCACTCAATTTGTTATAAACTGTTACTACCACAATACGTTGTTGACATAATTACTCTACTCATGCTGAAAGAATGAAATTTTATTGATGAGAAAAATATCTTATTTTGCGATCTACATGGAGACAGTAAATTTTGCTTCCTAGGCAGTAGATGGTAATCTACTACTAGAAACTGAAAGGGGAAAAATGACCTCAATCAACATGATTGAGGCAATGTATTATTAGCTGGATCATAAAGCAGAGAGGATGCCATACATTCTGGGATACATATGCAGTAAGAGGCTTCACCTCAGGTATTAATTCTGATCAACTAAGCATCAGACTTAAGATGAATGGTGAGAAGGATTCTGAGGTTGCTTCTAGACTTAGCAGGAATAGAACTTTAATACATAAGCAATAGTTACTATGGTGAATGATGTCGAGAAAAAACACACCATGATCTATACTAATAAAAGGATAATATACTAATTAGACCAGATGTCTTCTGGACAACCATCCACACGTCCTTCCTGACAAAGTCAGGCCTGGGAGAAGCCACCTGCTGGTGGTCCTAGGCACCAGTGCCTGCGGCTGGCTGTGGCCTGGGAGACAGAGAAGCCGCCTGCCCCACAATCCCACGCCACAGCCAGCCAGAGAAGCCGCCCATCCCACAGTCCCAGGCACCAGCGCCTTCAGCCTAGGCGAAGCTACCTGCCCACCATCCCCTGCGGCTGCAGCCGGCTGGGGTGAAGCTGGCCCAGGTCCGAGGTGCCTGTGGCCAGCCAGGAGAAGGAAAGCCCAAGTCTTGGGTGCCTGCAGCCAGCTGGAGGAGGGAATCCTGGGTTCTGCGTGTGGGTCCAAGGCAGAGGTGGTTAGGGGCGATCAAACCAGCAGGGGAGCAGTTAGGGGCAATCAGGCTGGAAGGCAGGTGAGCAGTTAGGAGCCATTGGTCCCTACGGGATCGGGCCTAAACAGGCAGTTGGACATCCCCCAAGGGGTCCCAGATTGGAGAGGGTACAGACTGGGCTGAGGGACACCCCCCATGCATGAATTTTGTGCACTGGGCCACTAGTAAATTATATATTTTACAATAAACATTTAAATGTAAAGAGACAAATTTCTTGCTTTGATTTCTCATTTTTTATATTTCACCCAAATGCCATCATTTTTCTGTCAACACCACGCATGAAAACACATTTAGTCAAAATCACAAAACATTCCTTGTCACCAAACCCAAAGGACACATCTCAATCCCAATGTACTCAATTTTTGAGACACATTTGTCATTGCTGACCATCCCCTACTTGAAACATTATCCATTCTTGGCTTTTATAATGCCATATTTTCCTGATTGTATCACTGGATGTGTAATGTTAACCTTTTAGATGGCAAATTCTCTTTTAATATTGTGGTTCATCAGGCTTCAATTCTAGAATCTCTTCTTTAACTTTACATTATTTATAAAAAATATTTTTATTGATTTCAGATAGGAAGGGAGAAGGAGAGAGAGATAGAAACATCAATGATGAGAGAGAATCATTAATTGACTGCCTCCTGCACGCCCCACACTTGAGGATCAAGCCTACAATTCGGGCATATGCCTTGACCAGGAATGGAACAGTGACTTCCTGGTTCATAGGTCAATGATCAACCACTGAGCCATGCTGGCTGGGCTCCCTTTACATCCTTAAAGTGATTTCTTGAATTACAATGGATATAAATACCCCTCTTTTTAAAATTTATCTTTATTGTTGAAAGTATTATAGGTATGCCCCCATTTTCCCCCCAATTACCCCCTCCACCCCACTCCTGCCCCCTTCCCAGGTATCTTCTAATGGCTGAATTGTGGCCTGAAAAAGTCACACCTTGAAGTCCTAACCCTCAATATGTAACTGTTTTTGGAGGTAGACCTTTTTTAAAGAGGCGATACAATTAAGGCCATTAAGATGTGAGCTAATTTAATCTGACTATTGTCCTTTTAACAGGGGGAAATTTGGACATCAGGATGCATGCATAGAGGGAACAATTACATGAGGACACAGAGAGAAAGTGGATATTTGGAAGGCAAGGAGAGATGTCTCAGAAGAAACTAAACTTGTTGACACCTTGGTCTGACTTTCAACTCTAGAACTGTTGTGTAAGCCACCCAGTCTGTGGTATTTTTTTTTTTATGAAAGCCCAAGCAAACTTATACAATCCTCTTCATTATAATAAAGACATGTTTTCAGATCAGGACCCTCCTCTGACGACCAGACTTGCATATCCAGCTGCATTCTTGACATCTCCACTTAGCTATATCACAGATATCTCAAACTTATTAAAAGGGATTGTTTAGTTCCTGCCTGCCCAAATCCAGTTCATGTCCACCCTTACCAACTTGTATTATCCTTCTCAAAATAGGGCACTATCAAATACACATTCCTGAATTCAACATCACTCAAACAAATCATAGATATATTTTATTTTTCTAGGATATATTTTGAATATACCTTTTTGTTCATTTCAATTGCCAGCATCCTTGTTGAAAAACAATATTTACTTGTAACATTACCATCGACCTCTACTTCATTCTATCTTGCCTGCCTTCCAATTAGACCCTAATAAACTGGTACTTTTTAGATGCTAACAGTAGTGAAGGCAGGATACAATTACAACACACAGAATATAGGTAGAACCAATGCAACTTGGTAACACCTTGGATTTAGTAGCTGAAGGAGCAAAAATTGTAAAGGATGATATGAATATTTGTTACTAATCAAATGGAAAGTGTGGTAACATCTTTAACAGTCCTAGGGAAGTCAGGAGGATGATATATTTTTTATTTTATTTTTCAATTACAGTTTACATTCAACATTATTTTGTTTTAGTTTGAGGTGTACAGCATAGTGGTATACATAACAAGTGGTCCACTTGATGTTTTCAATACCCACTTGGTACGGTACATAGTTATTACAATATTATTGACTACATTCCCAATGCTGTATTATACATCCCCGTGACTCTTTTGAAACTACCAATTTGTTCTTCTTCATCCCTTCACCTCTTTCACCCAGTTTCCCAACCTACTTCCCCTCTGGTAATGATCAGACTGTTCTCTTTATCTATGAGTCTGTTTCTATTTTGTTTGTCCATTTTGTTCTTTATATTCCTTATATAAGTGAAATTACACACTATTGTCTTTCTCTGTCGGACGTACTGGTATTTCACTTAGCATAATACCCTCTAGGTCCATCAAAGCTATTGGAAATTATAAGATTTCATTCTTTTTTATGGACAAATAGTATTTTACTGTATCTTTGTACCAAAGTTTTTATCCACTCATCTATTGATAGACCCTTGGGCTGCTTCCATATCTTGGCTATTATAAATAAAGCTGCAGTGAACATAGGAGTGTATATATGCTTTTGAATTAGTGTTTTAGATTTCTTCAGATATGTACCCATAAGTAAAATCACTAGGTCATAAGGCAGTTCCATTTTAAATATTTTGAAGAAACTTTATACTGTTTTACATAGTGGCAGCACCAATCTGCATTCCCACCAATGGTATACCAGGGTTCCCTTTACTCTACATTATACAAACACTTGTTATTTGTTGATTTATTGATGATAGCCATTCTAACAGGTGTGAGGTGATATCTCATTGTGGTTTTAATTTACATTTCTTTGTTAATTAGTAATGTTGAGCATCTCTTCATATATTTATTGCCAGCTGTATGTCCTCTTTGGATAATTGTCAATTCATATTCTGTGCCCATTTTTTAATTGGACTATTTGTTTTCTTGGTGTAGAGTTGTATGATTTCTTTATTAATATTGGATATTAAACCCTTATCTGATTTATTTTTGGTGAATATCTTCTTCCATTCAGTATATTTGTTTTGTGGATGGTTTCCTTTGCTGTGCAAAAACTTTTTAGTCTGATGTAGTTCTAGTCACTTAATTTTCCTTTTCTTTCCCTTGCCTGAGGAGATATATCAGAAAAATATTGCTATAAGAAATGTCAGAGAGTTTACTATTTTCTTCTAGTAGATTTATGTTTTCAAGTCTTATATTTAGGTCTTTAATTCATTTTGAATTTATTTTTAAAATATATTTTTATTGATTTCAGAGAGGGAGGGAGAGGGAGAAAGAGATAGAAACATCAATAATGAGAGAGAATCATTGATCAGCTGCCTTTTGCATGCCCCCCACTGGGGATCATGCCAGCAAACCAGGCATGTGCCCTGACTAGGAATTGAACTGTGACCTCCTGGTTCATAGGTGGACACTCAACCACTGAGCCACGTGGGCTGGGCTTGATTTTTTTTATTATATATGCTATAAGAAGGTGGTCTAGTTTCATTTTTTTGCATGTATCTGTCCAATTTTCCCAATACCATTTATTGAAGAGACTATCTTTGCTTCATTGTTTGTTCTTGCTTTTTTTGTCAGATATCATTGACATATATGTGTAGGCTTATTTCTAGGATCTCTCTCTCTCTCTCTCTCTCTCTCTCTCTCTCTATATATATATATATATATATATATATATATATATATTCAATCTTATTACTACTTTGATTTCATTAGTTGTAATAGTTTTATTCAGATTTTCTGTTTCTTCTTGATTCAGTTTTGGAAGATTGTATATTTCTATGAATTCATCCATTTCTTCCACATCATCCAATTTTTGGCATACAATCATTCATAATAATTTTTTGTAATCCTTTGTAATTCTGTGGTGTCAGTTATTATTTCTCCTTTTCCACTTTTGATTTTATTTAATTGGGCTGTCTTTATTTCTTGATAAGTCTGCTTAAAGGTTATCAACGTTGCTTACCTTTTCAAAGAACCAGCTCTTGTTTTCATTGATCTTTTGTATTTTTTAAATTCTATTTTATTTATTTAGGGTGAAGATCTTATATTAAGGCAGTAGAATTTTGGGTGAAGTTGAAACTTACTCTTTGGAGAACTTTTAAATATGATATTAAAGCTGGAGAGGTTTGAGGTATTCAATGAGGATACAATTCTCTGAAATGTGGAGGAATGAATATTGGAAAAACTTTCCAGACAAAGGTGTAAATAATGTCACACATATAGGTTAACCCTCCAAAAGCCAGAAAAGGTACATGAGGAGGACAAATGGTCCCTTTCAATGGGAATGGTTTTCTCCTTAATCATTCTAACAATGTTTTGTTAAATTTCCTCTGGCTAATAGAGATTAGGAAGACACTCTTTGATAATTAATTTCACAATACAAGTTTTAATGAAAGGAGATAAAACACTTGAGGAAGCATTATAATTACTAGATACTGTTAGCTTATAAATTTTATACTTATCAGAACATAAGCATTTGTTGTCTGGCTCCTTGGCTGGCATTAATCTCATCTTGTATCTCTGGACTATTGCCAGGGTTTGGTTTTAACAGAGCCAAAATATCTGCTCTTAGATTGTCTGTGATAAACGAATGAAAGCAGTGATAATTATGCAAGGAACCGTTTTGCCACTACTTCCATGGTTTGAGTTATGATATTCTAAACATTGACATAAGTAGGGCACAGTGTTTTATTGACCTCAATTAACAAGAAAGCAACATTTTTTATTTGTGCCATTAATATGGGCAAGGGATAATAAAAGTGCAATAAATTTCTAATTTAAGCTTATAACCCAGCACAGGGAGAAAGTTTGACTTGTGCATGTTTGCAGTTCTGTGAATCATGGCCAATTTTTAAAAATACAAGCCATCTGCCAGCATAATACTTTTAATGATACATTTACTTGAAATTCTTTTCACATGCTCCCCTGAGTTCCTGTGCTCAAACAGATCAGAAAGAATATGTATTGCAGGCATTTTGGGATTATGTGATCTTCTCCATTGATTTGACAACACCTTTCATCACTCAATATGTTTCCTCAGGGGTTAATATTCCATTTATCTTATATTTTTTCCAAATATCTTTGATATTATTTAACAGCAGTACCCAAGCTTTTTTTTTTTTGGCTGATGCATTTGGATTTTGCTGGAAAGTTGTAAGTTTTTCAGGAGCTAATAAATGACTATCTCATGCTTTGCATCTTATCTACAGTCATATTTTAGGGGTAGTCTAAATAAAATCCAAATTTGATTTCCATAGAAGGTTTTACAGAGCTTTAACTACTAGGCTACTTCTAAGAGTCTCCTAGTGATTTCCCTTTGCTGTCATTTTTGTTTATTTGTATGCCTTATTTCTCTCTTATTACTTTTGGAATCAGAACATATATATTCTACTTCTATGTATTGTTCTTACCAGATCTTTATTTATAAACATCACTTTGTCTTTAGTATTGGGCAAATTACATACGTGTTGTATTTCTCTGTTTACGTTTTCAGTTTATTTAGTCCCTAACACCAGACTCACTTGTTACTCCTTTCCAAACTCCTTTTGAAATTCCACTGAGCCAAACCAGTTTGGGCCTATGTTTAGGTTTCTTTTAATGGATTATGAAAAACTTTACAAACATAAACACTAAGTGATTATCTCTAACACATCCCAAATCTATTCATTCTTTGTTTATGCCTTAATTAATAGCTTCTTCCCTCCATAATTTACACTTCCTTCTCTCTCTCACTCTAAATGCAGGTGGCCATCAAGTTCACTAAAATCCTTCTCAGAAATATTTTCCTGTACTCTCATCTATTACACTTAATCCAGTAACTTTCCAAAAAATATCTATTGAACCGTAACTCTCCTTCCTAAAATTGTTTACTAAGTACTCCTTGCTTGTGAGACAAATCTGAAACACTGAAGCATCACCTACAAGGCCCCTTGCAACATGTCTCACTATGCCTATCTCCATGACTTGTGCCAGGTCCTCATACTAGAACTATGTAGGCTGAATAATGTCCCCCCAGATATGGCCACACCCTAATTTCCAACATCTGTGAATATCTTACTTAACATGGCAACAGGACTTTTGCAGATGTGATTAAGTTAAGGAATTTGAGACAAGGAGGTCATCCTGGATTATCTGAGTTGGTATAGTATAAGAGGTTCATATAAGAGGAAGGCACGAGGACCTGAGTCAGAGACAGAGATGTGACAACAGAAGTAGAAATTGGAGTGATGCAGGGCAGTGAGCCAAGGAATTCAAGTATCCTCTGGAAGCTGGAAAAGGTAAGGAATAAATTATTCCCTGGAGTGTTCAGATATGGGGCAGTTCTATTGACATCTTGAGTTTTGCTCCATAAGACTCATTTTAGATTTTTGGCCAGAGCTCTAAGATAAATTTCTGTTGTTAAAACAAAAAGCCACTATGCTTGTCATAATTTATTATAATAGAAATAAGAAACTAATGAAACTAATACAAGCTAAGCTATCTGAGGGAGATCAGCTTGTACAGCAGTTTTCTTGAACTTAAATCAGTAAGAAACTTTAACACAGTATAATTACATTAATAATTTATCTTTGAAACTAAGCCTCAAAACTACTATATATGCATTGGACTCTGTCAAAAATGAAACATTGATAGTAGTATGCCATGGCAGACACAGAATTGAATTGGAAAAATAAAAAATAAAACAAAATTGGGTATCATCATGCTACTGTCACAGAAATCTTATATAATCATATACAAATCACTTCCCTTCACTTGGCCTCAGGTTCCCTATCTGTAAAAATAATATTTCAAACTTTTCTGAATCCAATATATTCATATTCTTTCACCTATACAGGATTTAGTTCAGTCATTTTAAAAAAGGTCCTAGGTGTGAGTATTAATCACAATATCTAACATTGACCTTGACATTTTTGACACAGGAAAGCATTTGGGATAAGAAAAGAAAGCTACTTCTCATAGTTTATTTCTTTAGTTTGCAAACGTAAAATAAATTTGATAGGTCACTACTTCTGATAAGTAGATAGGGTATCAAATTAATTCCAGCAGCAATATATCCCCAAAACCTTGCTACCCAAAGTTTATATACAATAATAAATTAGTGATGTGATCCCAAAGGAATACTATAAAATTGATTATTTCAGTGAAATGGTTTTATTCTTTAAATCTCAGCACTAGCCATGAAATTAAAAATGTTTGTATGTTTACATTTTGAGCCACATAAATACAATGAGCTTTCTTTAAATAAATCAACCCATACATATTAGAAGCTGGATAACATTAAAAGAACATCATGCTTTGTTATCTTGATTTTTATCCTGAAATATTAATCATCTGGTATTCATTCTTGGCTTTTAAAGGGCTTTAAATATTGCAACCAACAGATTCTACTACAATCTATATTTTAATTTTAGATACATGTTATGTATGAAAATCAATAAAGAGAATATTTGATTAAGATTTAAAGTATACCTACAGAGTATATACATATCATATATGCACTTTAGTAGTGCCTTTTTCTAAAATTTCTAAGTAATATATCAACATGTAAATTGTGAGTTCATGTAAAGTATATTTTAGACATCTTTGCACTCTCAGAAAAGTGTGGAAATTCTGTAAATGTGTGCTGTGTTTTAATGAATGTTTTTCAAAGTCACAGAATTATGCTAGTTATCCTGTAAACTACTTAGTCAGTACATTCAAAAGTACCTATTTTTAGAAAGCATATAATAGAGTTGAGGATAAAATAGCTTTATTTTTTAACTTTATTGAATGCTCAATATGTGCTAGTTCAACTTTCATGATGACAAGCACATGTGAAACTATGGATGAAGAGTTGGGCATAGATAGGAACTTATTTACAGAGGAGCGAATAACAAGTGGACACAAAACTGTCATATGAAATAATTTCATATCACAATATTTATACAGCACATTATCATTGGCTTCATCATTATGTTCATTAAACATCTTTTGATAAATTATTATGCTCAACATAATCTTGATGCCAAGTATGTTTATACCACTTCAATATTTTAAAAAATGTCTAATCTATATGTGATACATAGAACTTTTCATTTAGAATATTCATTATCCAGAATACTAAATATTCCAAGTATTCAAAGAGACAAGCTAATGTAGACAGTCATAAGAATTTATGGAGTATATTTCATTTATTTTTATTTATTAATTAAATAAATATTTATTTATAACATTCTCATAAAAGTTATCCATGTTTGGCAGTATGTTAGCTGCAAGCAACAGCTATTTAACATGTACAACATTAAATCTGCTCATGATCCTAATGCAGAAAATTGAGAGACATCAGTATACACAATGCCTTTGAATGAACTGATTTGATTTATTGGTAGAAGAATAGAATACGATGGCAGAAAGGAACCTTAGAATCTAGCTAGTCTAAAACTCTTCCTTTTCCATTTTTAAAGATGAGGACACTGATGACAAAAGAGAAGTAACTTATCCCAGATCATATAGTAAAATACAATCAGGCTCTGGTCAGTAAGCTCGATGGTTATTCATCAGCCCGTGAGCATAACGGTCACAGGTTTGATTGATTCCTGATCAAAGGCATGTACCTGGGTTGCAGGTTTGATCCATTACCCTGGTTGAGACGTGTACAGAAGCAACCAATGGATGTGTCTCTCATATTGATGTTCCTCTCTCTCTCCCCTTTCCACTCTCTCTCAAACAACAACAAAAAAAGACACAATCAGAGTCAGAGATAGATCTCTGATTTTCTGGCTTTCAAACCATTGTATTTTTTACTGTGCTAAGATGTCTCCATAGTTATATTTTTCCTCTTAATTACCTTAATTAACATTTCTTTGTTTTGACAGTGTATATATACAACCTAAGAAAAATAGTTAAAATATACTATTTTGAGATTATAGATTTTAATTATTTTTGGATAACAGTGGGTAGGTAGAAGGAAGTGTTGAGAAAAAATTCTCCATGACTATTTCATGATTTTCCATGTTTCATGTCCTCTGATCATGTGCAGTAAAATTAAGAATGTTTTTGTAAGGATAAATTGCAGGATAGTAAAGCTTAGTGATATCTCCTTTGGAGATAGCCAGGGTTAAGAAAGACAAAGACCTCTTCCTCCTTTCCTCAGAACATTAAGATAAGGTTTCTCTCTGTCCAGAAACAGAAGATCACCAGCAGTCCTATATGAAACTAGAATTTCCTAAGTTTGGGCTTCTTCTCCTTTGATGCAACCCATTGTATATGGAAGTACCATTTGACCTTCACTGTGTCACCCTATGAAGATTTGGGCCCAGGAAACTGGTTCTAAGACATTACTCTGACTCTTGCTTCTGCCGTGAGTAATAAATGCGCTTTGTCTCCAATACAGAGGTTTTGTATCACATGTAGATAGACTAATTTGTAAGTGTGATAAAATCTCAGATTTTTTCAATTTATAACTTAACAGGGAAATAGAACTGAATTGTTGTTATAGTATTTGAATTAGCTCAAGTAGTAATTAAATAAGCTCTAAATCCATATGTGAACACATTTTTCTGGATTCCAGAACTATTAAATATTTCCCCAGCAATCACTTACAGAAATATTTTAAATCACAGTACATAGTTGTCTGTATCCAATTTTATAGTTCAGACACCAAAGTGTCCTTTGGGGGCAAATGAAACAAAGTGGTACTCTTTCGATTTATACCCCTGGCATTCTAACTTCAGACTGGAATCATTTAATTTATACCAGTGACAGAATTACTTTCTATAAAAGTGGACCTTTGAGATCACTAGTCCAACCTACTCATATTTAAATTTGCAAATTTGTCATTGATGAGAGACTAAATATTCCATCTTTTGTTAGTACCAAATGGTTGGAATGAAACAAATTTAGAGCAGGGCTAATGTACAAACAAATTAAAATCTTTAAAAGTACTTTTAGAGCCACTGTTGTAGTTTAAGTTAATAACAACCACACAATCAGCCAGGATGAGACACCATGTATTTTAAAAACCACCCTGTGGTGTAAGTGGTATCACCATTTACCAAATGAGAAAATCTGGACTCAGAATGGTCACCAAGGACACAAAAAGTTAGTAAATGGAAACGTTGGAATCAAGTCCAGGTCTTAATCCTCTTCTGTTGCTTCTACTTTGTAATCTGAACTCTCCCCTTCCTCAAAAGTATAGGAAGGAGGAACCTGTGGTATAGAGAGATTCATTGGCTTGTCCATGGTCATACTGGGAATCAGGACAGTGCTGGGAATAGATCCCAGGTTTCCTGCCTCCTTGGATAGCTGTGGATATTTCAATCAGATCAAACAGGATTTTACTCAAGTGTTTCTTCTAGTTTATCATTCACAAATAACAATATCCCTATAGGAGAGGGGTTCTCTCAGATGTCTTCACATATTGTCAGGCTGCTTGGAAAATATGTAGGCCAATGCAGATGTTAGGGAAGCCAGAGGTGCTAGTGGTTTAACAGATGTGAAACAAAACTAAAATAGCACAAAAAGGTGAAGTTTGTAAACATCCTGAATCACTTTCTTGTGATTCAACTAATTTTAGGTGAGTGTACATCTAGGCATAGACAATTTACATTTTCATAGTCAGATATTTATTTGAGAGTGAAATGAGAGTTACATGACTTTTTTTAGAAATGTACCAACGAGGAGACTAGAGAACCAAGGGCAGAGTACCTCATAGAAAAACAGATGGGCATAGTCAGTAACTCTCCACAGGCAAAAAGGATTTAAAGGAAGAAAGAAATATGGCAACCATCTGCAAAGTGGATTTGATCCTTGCCACTCCTGCTGGGCAATCTAGAATTCATTAATAGGTAGCTACAAGTTGAAGAAAAACACATAGAAGCATCCTGAAATAAGCATGAGTCATCAAATCCTCAAAGCTCATAAGTGAACTTGGCCAAAGCACAAATACCCAGAAGAACAGCTGAATAAGTTCAGGAGAGATATAAATCTTCAGGAAATCTTTAATGTGCAAACTCCAAATTCTGCAAGAAGGTGATATGAGTTGATGTTGGAGAGTAAAGTTGCCCAGAAATTGCCGGCGTCTACATATAGCCCATTCATTTAATATCAAATAAATGTGTTATATAATAAAAAAGTATATGAAGAAAACATTAATCTTTGCAGGCATTATGATATAATGGAAATAACTCATTATTCGCAGTATGAAGGCCTACTTATAAGTACTGATATTTCCACATTATATTTTTACTTAATTTGTGGAAATCATTTGAGAAATGTGAAGTGTAAGAGAGTTTACTATCCTAGTAGTAAATGACAACACTGGAACTAGAATCCAAGTCCTGACTCCTAGTCCCATGCACTGACCACTACACCATGCTACTTCTAAAGGACTCTATTTAAATTAATTCAGTTGTGTGTGATATTTTATGTCTTCAAATTCCATATGTCTACATTTCTACCAATGCAAAAAGAGGAAGGAATATCCCAATTTAAGGAAGGAATTCTCCCAATAGGGCTGGTAAAATACTTAAAAATTTTAATCAGCCCTAGCTGGTTTGGCTCAGTGGATAGAGCATCAGCCTGTGGACTGAAGGGTCCCAGGTTCGATTCCAGTCAAGGGCACATGCCTGGTTGTGGGCTCGATCCCCAGTTGGGGGCGTGCAGAAGGCAGCCGATCAATGATTCTCTCTCATCATTAATGTCTCTCTCTCTCTCTCTCTCTCCCTCCCCCCCTCCCTTCCTCTCTGAAATCAATAAAAATAAATTAAAAAAAATTTAATCAGAGAAGGTCTAACATTTATAATTTGCAGAGGACAGTCATTTTTTCGTTTTTAAGAATGATCTCTGCATATGGGAACCTATCATTTGGTTTCAGGACTACTGGCTACATTGCTTTACATATCCATAATTGCCTAATTTTTCAAATTCATTCATAATTGTTTTATACCTTTTTGTGGATCATTTAGTTTACAGGTAATTAATTTTCTGTGATGGTTTCCAATAACTTAATTTAAAGATAATTTCTTTTTCATTTAGAAGAAATGTACTTTGATCTAAGGAAAATAAGGCAATGGCTTCATAAAAATTGTTCCCATTTGAATTTGAAATGCAAGCATTCCTGAAATAATAAATATTCAGATATGAGTTGAATACATACTTTATTTAAAACTCAACATGTAACACAATATGATCATACATAGTATGTCCACTAGCTTTTCATGGAGATTTGCATTGCAGATAATAACAATCAATTTATATACACAAGGTATATAGTCCTGTGTAGGTATGAGGTTTAGCAACAAAGATAATTTAGCTAAAAAAGGGAGTAAAATGCATTTGCTGCCTTCACAGAAATCATAGATAGCCAGAAAGACAGGCCTGTAAACAATTCAAATACAAAATTAAAAGTGTGAAGAACCTTGAATATCAGGGCAATGAGCAATTAGGATCAATCCAAGATTTGCAAACTGCAAAGCAATATGGTCAGGGTTAAATTTTAGAAAAATTTATTTGGTGGCATATTGTGAGATAGAGAAAGACAGGATTCAAGAAATTGAATTAACATGACAATGTTAAAGTCCAAGTAAGACATAACCTTTAGGTGTGCAGATGTATCAGAGTGTAGTGTCCAGGAAAAGGAAGATGACCTTTACACTCTTTTTCTTGCTGGGCAAATTAGATCTGAAGCTTTGCATTCAGTTCTGGGTATGACACTTTAAAGGAGACACAGACAGTAGAAAGTATGCATAAAACATAGGTAGCAAATCCCTGTGCTTTCAGGGGCCAGAGAAGTAAAATAGATGAGAGGACTATGCCAGGTGTGAAGGCACAGGCTAATACTCTGTGAGTAGGGGGCTGGAGGATTGGTGAGCACGTGTTCTATTGAAAGAGCACAGGGATGCAGGTCCCATTGTCTTATATTTTTTAGAAATAAGACAAAATACATGTTTGTGTGTAATGTACTGATTGTTAAATGCTGGGTCATAATTTTTAAAACACAATGCAGGTAAAACAAAATTGTTCTGTGGGTCACCATGTTGGACATTTGTTTGAAAGATTTTGTAAACTCATGAAGAATGTTTGGAAAAAGTAAATTTTTAGTCTGTAGAAGAGAAGGCTGTTTTGTGGACAGTGTAAAAAGGGTGATGGAATTTGAAAAGCAGCTTTAGATAGCAAAAGACTACCATGGGTGGAGGAGTGACTTATTCTGTTTGATTTTTTTAGAACATAAAAAGAATAGGTGGAAGTTTCAGGAAGATAGATTGATAGAATTATTGCTATGCAATATATAAAATATCCCTAGCTCTTTAGGCATCATTTTCTTCTTCCAACAGCAAACAGAAAATGCACTTGTATGTCCAGAGTTCTGTAAGATTGGTAACAGGTTGCCATGAGAAGTAGTGAACTCACCATTGCTGGGGGTGCTAAAGCAGAGGAAAGATGACCATTTGAAAAAGATGCTGTAGACAGGATTTATTCTAGAACCCTGTTGAAAGAAAATATTTTTGTGATCACTTACCACTCTGAATCTCTGTTTCTTCTGTAAATTTCTAGCTCAATATGAAGAATCAGTTTGAAAAGACTATCAAAAATGTTAGGGGAAATATAGACTCTATTAGTAGAAATGAGTACATAAAGAAGGGTGAGAAAGGCAGTGTGGTATCTTGGGGAATATAGCCCTAAGTATATAGGGATTAGGAGTGCTGAGTTGGAGTCTGCTACTTTAACTTGGTTGTGTGACCTTGGGAAGGTCACTAAGAATTTTCTGGGTCTCAAGTTCCTTATTAGTAAGATGGGCCATGTTGAAAATCAAGGGAAAATGATAAGTTCTTATTGGCTGTGGCTATATTACTGATCCCCCATTCGTGAAGCAGAGAATGTTAGAAAATTAAACTAAACAGTAGGGAGAATTCCTTTATGTGAGTTATGTAACTAGCTTGGTCTACTCTCCTTATGCCCAATTGTAGACATAGATTTTTAGTACTCAAATGGAAAGAAGGGCAGTCTTCAGCTCACTCACCCATACCAAAGGTAAGGAAATGACAGTCAGAGCTACAGAGAATATTAGGTTCCTCCCAGAAACTGCCTTCAGACCTCTCTTAGTGGAAACTGTTTGTGTGTTCAAATATAGTCAGTGAGAATCCAATTCAAGTTAAAGGATTAAACTGTTTTGGTGTAGTTAAATATGTCAATTTTGTCACAATTGCATTAAGACTAGTATTAGCACTTTCATTTCTATTCACGTTTGTGATGTAATAAAGGCACATGAAAGCAACATATTTAGGTAATTGCATCAAGAGTTATTAGGTGTGCAGATGTACCAGAGTGTAGTGTCCAAGAAGAGAGTTATTGCTATGTAATATATAAAATATCCCCAGCTCCTTAGGCTTCATTTTCTTCTGCCAAAGAATTCTGTTTCTTCCTCTTATCAGGCACTGTTCAATTAAAAAAAAAGAAATTAGACTACTGCTTACACCATACATAAGAATAAACTCAAAATGGATAAAAGACTTAAATTTAAATCATGGAACCATAAAAATCCTGGAAGAAAACATAGGTAGTAAAATCTCAGACATATCTTCTAGCAGTAGTTTTGCCAATATAGCTCATAAGGAAAGGGAAACAAAGGAAAAACATGAACAAATGGGACTATGTAAAACTAAAAATATTCTGCATAGCAAAGGACAAATTGAAAAGGAAACCCACTGTTTGGGAGAACATCTTTTTCAATGATAAATTTTAAAGGGGTTAATTTCCAAAACATAAGGTGTCCCAAAACTGTATATACACACTTTGAATAATTATAAAGGCCGTGCTTATTAAAATACATTTCATTTTCAAAATTGAGCTATAAGCTGTTAAAGTTATACATTTTTGGGACCAAACTTATAAAACTCAACACCAGAAAGACAAGCCATCCAATTGAAGAAATGGGCAAAGGACCTAAATAGATACTTCTCCAAAGAAGACATACAGCTGCCAATAGACATATGAAAAAAAATGCTTAATGTCACTAAGCATCAGAGAGATACAAATTAAAATGACAATGAGGTACCACCTCATACCTGACAGAATTGCTACCATCAATTAAATCATCCAATAACAAATGATGGTGAGGATGTGGAGAAAAGGGAACCCTGGTGCACTGTTGGTGGAAATGCAGACTGGTACAGCCACTGTGGAAAACATTATAGTGCTTCCTCAAAAAATTAAAAAGGGAAATGCCTTTTGACTTAGTCATCCCACTTCTGGTAATATATCCTAAGAATCCTGAAACACCAATCAGAAACAATATAGGCACCCCTCTGTTCAAAGCAGTGTTATTTATAATAGCCAAGACCTGAAACAGCCCAAGTGTCCATAAGTAGATGAGTGGATCAAAAAGCTGTGGTACATTTACACAATGAAGGAAATCTTGCCTTTTTGTGGCAGCATGGATGGACCTAGAGAGTATTCTGCTAAGCAAAATAAGCTAGACACTGAAAGACAATACCATATCATACCACTTACCTGTGGAATATGATGAACAAAATAAAATGATGAACAAAATAGAAACAGTCATGGATATATGGAGCAGACTGACAGGTCTCAGAAGTGTGGGGGGTGTGGTGGACTGGATGGAAGAAGGTGAAGAGATTAGCCAAAGGACATATATGCATAGCCCATGGACACAGACAACAGTGTAGTGATGGCCAGAGCAGAGGGAGGGATATGGCTCCTGGGTGGAGGTCGGTATGGGGTGGGGGTGGGGTGTGTGGGAACCATGCCAGGTCCCCAGATAGTCAAGGCCAGTGGGAGCACAGAGGCCTTGTTATCAATAAACCAGAATGGCCAAAGGCCTCTCTGGGCTTGTGCCTAAATGGGAGGTTCAAGGACTTTGAGCCTGGGAATCCTAATCAGGCCAAGATACCATGAGCGGGTGCAAGGACACAAGGTACACTGTGCCCTTCTGTAGCAAATATGATTGATGTCACTGTTGGCACAAAGCCTTCTTTGTCTGAATAATGTAAAAATAAGTTACTGACCAGCTAGTTAGCTGGAGTAGGCTGAGGCAGGAGTGAGAAGTCTGCTGAAGTATGGTGAGAGAGCAGCTAGGAAGGAGTGTGTGAAGAAATCTTCTAGGGAGAGAAGCTGGGCAGGAGAAACAGGAGAAGCTGCTGAGCCAGAGAGCTCAGGTACCACTACGATGAGAGGAGGTGAGTCTAGGAGGCAGTGTGTGGCTGCTCATATAATAGCTGTGGGTACAGAGACTGATGCTGCTTTGTGGGAAAGATGTATGTTCACCAGCCAGTGTCCGGCTGCCTGCCTGTAGGGACTTTGCTGTAAGGACTGTTCTTGTCTGATGGCTATATGGACACTGGCTTCTGCAATAAAGACTCATTCTTATACACCCACGACCTCTCATGGCTTCTCCATCTAAGACCCAACCGTGGTCGGCAAACTGTGGCTCGCGAGCCACATGTGGCTCTTTGGCCCCTTGAGTGTGGCTCTTCCTAAGCCTTAGGAGTACCCTAATTAAGTTAATAACAATGTACCTACCTATATAGGCAGGCGGATTGCAGTTTCATTCTATGTTCTATGCTCAGTCTAATTTTGGTTGCAACTCATGGCTTTTCCTGGCTGCTCGGAGGTCCTTCCAGTGGGTGCCCTGGCAGAGAGGCCGGAGAAGTGCCCACAGCTGCCTGGTTGGGCGTCTCTCTGGCCCAGAGCCTCTGCCCTGCCTCCTGCAAGCCTGGCCCCAGGAAGAACAGGCCCCACCCTTAGGACTTCTTTGGTCCTGCTGTGGCTGATCTGAGTTCCACAAAAAAGCCTGGCGGATGCTGGCTGTGCTGAGCCTCATTGAAGAGTTTTTCATGCAGCAAGGAAGAACCCTCTGGGACTCTCCTCCTCCTCCCTCTCCTCATCTCCTCCTCTTCCTCCTCTTCCTCCCAACCTATGGTGACTTCTTCTCTAGCTACTCCAGCAGTGGGTTGCCTTCTGAGTCGGGGGTCTTAATGCTATCGGTCCTGACGATGCAGGTGGGGAAATGCCGGTTGAGCATCAGGATGAACTGATGCCACTCCTGCTTCAGCTCCTCCATCTGGGTTGTCAGCTCCCCATTCATGAGTTCCAGCCACTCAGATTCCCCCTGCAGAAACTCCATCTGTTTCTTCTTCTTGTTCCGGCATCGGGCTGCCGCCACTTTGTTCTTTTCCCAGTGCCTTTTCCTCTGCTCCTCTTCCTCGTCTAGCTCACTTTTCACAGGTTGAGATCTCTTGCCCAGTTTCACCTCCAGGAAGTGCAAAGGGGTGATCACGGCCCCAGTGTTGTGGATGTCAGTGTATTTTAGCTCCTCTGCAGTCAGGGCTGAGCTGGGGAGTCTGGTCAGGGGCCGAGCCCTGGCAGAGAGTCCACAGTCATGGAAGGGTCCAGGATCTGACCAGGCAGCATAGCAGGAGGAGTGGAAATCCAGCCCTGCAGAAACCGTGGGTGGAGATGGTGACCCCGGGGCCTGGGCTAGGCTGCAGGCGACACCATGGAGCCAGCCCCACCCTGCAGAGTCCACCACCGCCATCGTCTCCTTTTGCAGCCACCAAGCATCCCTTCTGCAAGATGTGGTGGGCAGCCTGGGCTCCCTCTTTGAGGCATAGATAGCGGGGCTCTGCCTGCCTGCCTGATCATCCCTAACCTCTTGCCTGCCTGCCTGATTGCCCCTAACCACTTGCCTGCCAGCCTCATTACCTCTCACTACTCACCTGCCTACCTGATCACTCCTAACTTCTCACCTGCCTGCCTGATAACCCCTAACTGCTTGCTTGGGGGGCGGGGCCAGACCGAGGGAGGGGAGGGGACATGATGGTTCTGGTCCAGGGGTGGGCAAACTTTTTGACTCGAGGGCCGCAATGGGTTCTTAAACTGGACCGGAGGGCCGGAAAAAAAGCATGGATGGAGTGTTTGTGTGAACTAATATAAAATCACAGTAAACATCATTACATAAAAGGGTACGGTCTTTTTTTTTTTTAGTTTTATTCATTTCAAACAGGCCGGATCCGGCCTGCGGGCTGTAGTTTGCCCACGGCTGTTCTGGTCTCTGGTTGTTCCACTGTTTCAGTTGCTGGGCTTTTATTATATACGATATTCCCCATCTAGATAGATACTTTCGCAAAAACCATGTAGTTTTCTTCCTCCTGGGAATAGTAATGTGACACTACACACATTAAGGATTTATTTTTCATTTTTGAAATTTTATATGAGTTATGCTGCCACTACTCCAGAATCTAGACTCATGTCCAAAAGCAGAACTTCATACCTGTCTTATATTTCTTTTGGTGCATAATTTTCTCTTATTTTTTTCTTTATGACTTTCATCCATAGGATCACAAATCACATGACATTGGCCTTCATAACTCTCTATGTTCACTAGATATTTTTCTTTCTAACTTTTTTCCTAGATCCATTTTCTTTCTTTCTACAAACCCTTCTTGTCCTCTACTCTATTTGAGGATAGGTATTCATCTAGTATATTCTCTTCCTGCTATAATGTCCAGTTTGCTTTGTTGCATCCATAGTTAATACCCATTTGAGTAGAAATGTGTGCAGAGCATATAATGTGCCCATAATTATAAAGTGTTCAGCCTCCATGTGGAATTAAAATATAGATTTCTGTTTCTTTCTGTACTTACTACTTCTTCAAAGCACCACATTAATATACGCAGGGGTAGACAAAAGTAGGTTTAAAGTTGTTTATATGTGAAATAGTTTATTCTTACACTAGAGGCCCAGTGCACAAATTCATGCACAGGTGGAGTTCTTTGGCCTGGCCAGCATTGGGGCAGATCAAGGTGGCCGACCAGGGGTATGGACTGTGTGAGGTTGGCCAGCCGAGGAAGGTTGGCTGTGGGAGTGCACTGTCCACAAGGGGGAAGCTCCTGCATTGAGTGTCTGCCCCCTGGTGGTCAGTGTGCATCATAGCTACTGCCTGGACATCTGGTCTCCAGACATCTGGTCATATGATATATATATATATATATATATATATATATATATATATATATATATATATAAATGATTGTATTATTTTCCATACAAAAACTGTAAACCTACTTTTGCCCTCCCCTCTATTTATCCTTTCATGGGAACTAAATTGCCAACCTGGGCATCAGCACGACTAGTTGACACATTGTCAGCCATTTTGCTAGTATACACTACATATATTTACAATGGGAAAGTATTAATATGAGAATACACTACATCAAAAATCAGAATATTTAATAAAATAAAGCTATGTCTTCCAATGCTATATTGGTTTTGGACATAATAGGCACTGAATTATTTTTAAACTAGAGGCCCAGTGCATGAAATCATGCATGGTAGGGTCCTTAGGCCTGGCCGGCTATCAGGGCCAATTGGGTCCTTCCAGCTATCAGCCAAGGCCTTCCTTCTGGCTGCCACTGTGGCCTCCCTTCCCCAGTTGTCAGTTGGGTCCTTCCTTTGTTCCACACCACCCCCTGGTGGTTAGCACGTGTCATAGTGAGCGATTGAACTCCCAGTCTCCTGGTCAAACTTCCAAGGGGACACTTTGCCTATCAGCCTTTTACATATGTAGATGAAAGCAATATTTAATAACAGGTTTTTGTATTTTGAAAAGGGGGTGTCAAAGTTGTTTTCATGGGTAATATTCAGTGTTGTTCTAAGGTGTAAGGGTCTTTCTTTTTTTGTTTCTCTTTCTTTTTAATTTTTTAATTTTATTTATTTTTTATTCTTTATTGATTAAGGTATTACATATTTGTCCTTATTGCCCCCTACTCCCCACTCATGCCCTCACCCCCCTGTTGTCTGTGTCCTTTGATTAGGCTTATATGCATGCATACAAGTCCTTTGGTTGATCTCTCCCCCTTACCCCCACCCTACCCTACTTTACCTCTGAGGTTTGATGGTCTGATCGATGCTTCTCTGTCTCCGAATCTGTTTTTGTTTATCAGTTTATGTTGTTCATTATATTCCAGAAATGAGTGAGATCATGTGATATTTACCAGGTATACTGGTTAAAAATTCAGACTTTTTTCAATAGATGGAGTTACACATATGTTAATATATATGCGATTTGATATGTATGCTATTTTGTTGTATTGACAACAAGCTTCAAAACTTCATCTGTCAAATTTTCTGAAGGTGTTAACATCATGGATATTTTTATGCTTAAAAATGTCGAATTTGGTGCCAAAAAAAGAGCATTTGTGGGAAGTTTTAATCCATTACTTTATTTTGAAGAAAAGTGCTGCTGGAAGTTATTATATACTTCAGGAAGCTTACTGTGAACATGCTTCATCTCAAGATACTTGTGAAGGCTGGTTTAAATGCTTTAAAAATGATGATTTTGATGTGAAAGACAAAGAATGTTCAGGTCAACCAAAAAAGTTTGAAGACCAACAATTACAAGCATTATGGATGAAAGGATAAGGGTCTTTCTTTGGAGATACTGAGCTCTCCATCCTTGCGATAGTCACATTTAGATTTGTTTGATCGCCTGATAAAGACTTTAGAACATCAAAGGGTGAGTGCTCTAGACCCGTGGTCGGCAAACTGCGGCTTGCGAACTACATGCGGCTCTTTGGCCCCTTGAGTGTGGCTCTTCCACAAAATACCACGTGCAGGCGCACACATACAGTGAGATTGAAACTTCGTGGCCCATGCACACAAGTCGATAAGAAAGCTCTCTTATCCTTTAGTTGTTGAACAGTAACTATTCCTTCAAGTCAATGTTCAAATGTCACTCTCTCCAGTGAAGTCTTTCTCTAGCCACTAAACACAGTTAGTTGTTCTCCTCTTGATATTTCCACAGTATGCAGTACATACCTTTTACCTATTATAGTTATCCCACTTCATACTTATTAGTTAATATATTAGTCTCCTGAACTGGATCTTGTGTTCCTTAAGGGCAAGAGAACATATTCTATTTATTTCTGTAGCACCTAGTCCATTGCTTGTATTTACATAAAACTGGCCAATAAATTGGTATTGAATAAATTTAGATGTATCCCAATTCTGCATTTTATCAATATAGCATAGTAGCTTACAGAAGGGGCTTGGGTTATTGTAGATCCAAGTCCTAGGTTTCCACATATCAGCCTTGTAGCACCTTAGGCACGTTACTTACCTTTTTTGTTTACTTACTGTAAGTCAGGGCTGACAATCATTCCTGCATAATAGAATTGTTAGAGGATCCAATGAAATTGGGTGTGAGGTCCACCCTAAAGTCCCTGAAGCACATTAAATGTTCAACAGATAGCTCTTTTCTTTCCTTCACATGCCCCTCTCCATCTCTCTCTTAACAAACCAAAACTGCTGGGTAAATTACATTGGTAGGGAGGGATTAGGGAAAGATTCTTTTCCTTCTAGGCTCAAATCCCAATCTAACATAATAAATTACTTTATATTGAGTGAATATTCACCAGTACACATGTCCTTGACAGATGAAAGTGTTGCATTTATGTTTGACTACAAATAAAATGGAAGATCATCAAATTTGCCCTTTCTCTGCAATTACAAAGGCAAGGAAGGTATGAATTATATTTAAAGACTCCCACATAAAACCCCATTTCTTGGTGAATTTTAATATAAAATGCTACATGTTTCACCTGGCTGGCGTGGCTCAGTGGTTGAACATCAACCTGTGAACCAGGAGGCCAGAGTTTGATTCCCGGTCCGTGCACATTGCCCAGGTTGTGGGCTCAATCCCCAGTGTGAGGTATGCAGGAGTCAGCCAATCAATGATTCTCTCTCATCATAGATATTCCTATCACTCTCTTCCTCTCCCTTCCTCTCTGAAATCAATAAAGAATATATTTAAAAAATAAAATAAGATGCTACATATTTCAACGTTAGGAGTTCCATTTGCAGTATTTTTCTTTACATATATATGTACCCATAGACGATAGCAGGTTAACAGTGTATATTGGAAGACACCATGAATTTTAAAAAAACAAGCAGAATCCTGTTGTTACTTGCAAAAATTATTTGAAGAATGTCTTGCTGATAAACCAATATTACGAATAATGTAATTACACTACACATTAATATTGATATTATGAAGAATGCAATTATATTATACATTAATATTAATAAGAATGTAGTTACACTGTACATTCTTCATAATATTACTCAGAGAATTGTATTTTTTGTACAAACTATTTGTCCTTGAAAATAGGTTATTACAGCAAAGCAAACTCTAGCTTTCCAAAGAAGATAACTTGCCTGAGAGATGTTTTTAGATCTTCACAGGCTGTCTTTGTTCTATCCTTGTCTACACTTTTCAAAGTGTTAGAAATATCTGCAATGTATTTGACACAGTTACAACTGTCTTTAAAAATGTTGCCTGGCTGGTTGATGTAAAACACTACTACAAAACGTTGGGTGTCATATGTTTAAGAATCCCCAGAATATTGCTCTAATATAGTAAAATATACATGTATATTTAGCATTGTACCTATCATAAGATAAAATATACAGGGTGGGGCAAAAGTAGATTTGCAGTTACTCATAAGGAAAATAATACAATAATAATAATATAAAAATAAATTGTGTTTCATGTACTCGCAGCTGTAAACCTACTTTTGCCAGTCCTGTATATTTTAATCAATAACAATTTAACTCAAATAACCAATGATGTAATATAACCTGAGTACACTTGATAGGGCTTTCATAAAGAAAGTTTAAATTTTATTTTTTAAAGTATTTATTTACTACCGTTTTCTTAAAAATATTTTAGGAGAAATTTTAGTTTTCAGTTGTCAATCATACTAAAAACTCCATGTTAAGATGATCTGATTTTGGTTGGTGGGCACACAGTGTTATATACAGGTATTGTAACATAGAAACCCACACCTGAAACCTATACAAGCCAATTAACCAATATCACCCCAATAGATTTAATTAAAACATTTAAAAACTAATAACAAAGGACTGAAAAGTAAAAAAAAAAAAAAGTAACATGCACACACATAAACCTCTTCCAAGTAAACCAAACCAAAGAAATCATTTGAAGTCAATTGGTTTCTCTAGGAAAATTTGCACCTCAACTTTGAGGCAGGGTGAAAGGAATGTGTTAAATCATGAACTCTAATATGAGCCATGGGATAGCAGGGACTTTGTCCACTCTTTCACCATTACATATTCATAACCTAGGCAAGGCCTCACACATAGTAGATGCTCAATAAGTATTTGTTAAATGGATGGATTAATATTTATCTAATTATAAAAGCCATAGAGCACCATTGCCTAAAAATTAGAAAATGTAGAAGTTGCATTCAAGAAAATAAAAATCACCTATAACATCATCCACAATTCAACCTTTCCAGAGTGCTAACATATATTTCTTCTTCTTTTTTAAAATCCTCACTCGCATTATTTTTTCCATTGATTTCTAGAGAGAGTGGGAGAGATAGGGGAAAACAGGGAGGGATATCCATGTGAGAGAAACACATTGATTGGTTGCTCCTACAAGAGCCCTGACCAGGTCCTGGGCTGAGGAACAGCCTACAACAGAGGTATATGTTCTTGATCAGAATCAAACCTGGGACCCTTTTAACCATAGGCCTATGCTCTATCCAGTGAACCAAACCAGCTAGGGTTAATATTTTTTATATTTACTTTAGTAACATTCTTTTGGCTTTAAGGAAAACAAACTCATTCAATCTAACACAAATAAAGTAGGATTTTAAAGGGATTCTTTTATGGTGTCTTTAGGGCCTTGTGGCTTTTAATTTCTGCCTTTTTCTCTTCCATTCCCATTCTTCTTTCTATAGGCTTATTTTTTAAACACAACAAGAAAGCCCACTGAATCTGAGCACATATTTGCCAATCCTATATTCGATAAGGGCCTAATCTCCAAAGTTTATAGGGAACTCATACATCTTAACAAAAAGAAGATAAACAATCCAATCAAAAAATAGGCAAAGGATTTAGACACCTTTTGAAAGTGAACATACAGAAGGCCAAGAGACATATGAAAACATGCTCTAAGTCACTAATCATCCGAGAGATGCAAATCAAAACAACAATGAGGTACCATCTCACACCTGTCAGAATGGCTATCATCAACAAATTAACAAATGACGAGTGCTGGTGAGGATGTGGAGAAAAAGGAGCCCTCATGTGCTGCTGGTCGGAATGCAGACTGGTGCAGCCACTGTGGAAAACAGTATGGAGATTCCTCAAAAAATAAAAATGAAATTCCCATTTGACCCAGTGATACCAATTCTAGGAATATATCCCAAGAAATGAGAAACACCAATCAGGAAGGACATATGCACCCCTATGTTCAGAGCAGCACAATTTACCATAGCTAAGATTTGGATATAGCCTAAATGTCCATAAGCAAATGAGTGGATTAGAAAATTGTGGTACATCTACACAATGGAATACTATGCTGCTATAAAAAAGAAAGAACTCTTACCATTCACAACAGCATGGATGGACCCGGAGAGCATTATGCTAAGAGAAATAAGCCAGTCAGAGAAAGATAAATACCACATGATCTCACTCATTTGTGGAATATAATGAACAATATAAACTGATGAACAAAAATCGATACAGAGATAGAGAAGCATCAAACAGACTGTCAAACCTCAGTGGGAAGGGGGCGTAAAAGATCAATCAAAGGACTTGTATGCATGCATATAAGCATAACCAATGGACACAGACACTAGAGAACATGTGCTGGGAGGGGAGTGCGGGTGACTGGGGAGAGGTCAATGGGGGGAAAAGGAAACATATGTAATAGTATATGTAATACTTTAAACAATAAAAAAAAACAAAAAAGAAAAACAAAACTTTGTATCAACTAATATTTCTGAGCAATTCTGAAATAAAAAAGTTTTACCAGAAAAAAAGCCATATGAATTGCCAAATACCTCCCTCCAATCTGCACAGGACAATCTATTTCAAGTGGTTCAATTTAAACCACTACTATTATTTGACTCCTGTTTTTTGTGTCTCAAGACTCAGGTGAAAAACTTTGCTATTTTGATCAATCAGTACATTACCTCCCTCTGAATCAGCTAAACATATGGTACTTCTGTCCTTATCAACTGGAAGATTGTGGATGTGTTGTGGGGTGGTGGGATATCTAACATTACCTAGATATTCAGCATGCTTTGTAGGGCTGTATTTAGGGACAGTTCTAAAAGGAGACACCTAATAGGAACTTAATGAATGTAAGACCTGTGAGCTGAGGAACTATGCCTTTCACCGTTTTTGATGCATAGTAGGTACTTAAATGAGTGATGAATGGGCAAGTCAAATGAAGGCCATATAAATGGGAATCTCTGAAAGCCATCTTTTAGGTTGAGTTATAATTAACATATAACATTGAGTAAGTTTAAAGTATATAACAATTCGGTTTGATATATTTATACATTGCTATAGGATTACCACCATAGCGTTATTAATGAGAACACCTCTATCATGTCACATATTATTATTTTTTGTGGTGAGAATAGTTAAGATCTAGTCTCTTAATAACTTTGAATTTTGTAATACAGTATTGTTGACTATAATCACATGTTGTGCATTTGATATCCAGAACTTACCTACCAGTTGTAAATTTCTACCCTTAAACATTATCTCCCTAATTTCCTACCCCAGCTTCTGGTAAACACAATTCTACCCTCTGTTTTATTTTTATATATGTTATTGTTGATTTCAGAGAGGAAGGAAGAGAGAGAGAGAGATAGAAGCATTAATGATGAGAGAGAATCATTGATCGGCTGCTCCATGCACACCCCACACTGGGGATCAATCCCACAACCCGGGCATGTGCCCTGACCAGGAATCAAACTGTGACCTCCTGGTTAAGATAGTATCATAGGTGGATACTCAACCAGTGAGCCACACCAGCCAGGCCACTCTCTGTTTTATAACCTCAGTTGTTTTAGATTCCACATATAAGTGATGCCATACAGTATTTGTCTTTCTCTCTCTCTGACCTACCTCAGTATAATGTCTCTGAAAGCCATGTTTGCCATACAACAAAGTTTTATTCATTCCTATGTGTAAATGTGTGGTGTTGGGACAGAATTCTGTGTGTAAGTATCTGTGTCTGTATGTAAAATATTATTGCTTTTCCTGGGTTGATTTTTCTGCATAAAGGATGATAGATCAGTATCTAATGCAGCTGATGGTGCAAATGGCCTGGCATTGATAACACACATGTAAATTTGGTGCTCTCAGTATACAAAAATGATAATTCATTCTAAGATATACAGTGTGACATAGACTGCTAGATTCTGAAAGTAGGAAAAAACGGACAAAGAATTTGTTTTTGGTTGATCATGGTGTATGATCTTTCTGATGTACTGCTGGATCCGATTTGCTAAGATTTTGTTGAGGATTTTGGCATCTATGTTCATGAGGGATATTGGCCTGTAATTCTCTTTCATTGTGTTGTCTTTACCTGGTTTTGGTATTAGGGTGATGCTATAAGCATAACCAATGGACATAAGACACTGGGGGGTAGGGGAGGGCAGGGGATTGTCAAGGGTGGGGAAAAAAAAAGGACACATATGCAATACCCTTTGTAATACTTTAAGCAATAAAAAAAAGAATTTGTTTTCTTTAGTGAAGTATCTTTGTTTTCAATTAAATATGAAGCACTCACAAAGAGCGCAGGGGTACAGAATGGGTTTTCAATGCAATACTTTTACTTTTATCAATAGTAAATATTAGGCTTCTGTGACAGATTTTATTCTACTGCTTTCTAAGGTTTGAAAATAAATGGACTTTATGATCACTAGAGTCCTGTCTAAATTCTGATATTTCACGATTCAATAAAATCCATGATTATTAGTACAAGCATCAGCATTAGCTATGCTAATTATCAAACACATCCAAATACATATACATACAAAAATAAAACTGAATTTTTTACTTTCAATATAATACTTCTATATTATCCTGGAAATGTGGAAGTAGTTTTGTGTTACAAATGGATAAACAATATTTTAGATATTTTATTTCAAGAACACTGTAGAGAGCAAAGGCTAATGGAGACTCTTAAAATTATATTTACCCCTTGAAGTACTTTGGGCCAATACTTGCTTGTATATAATATTTCAATTATTCCATCCAAGCATTTTTAAAAAAAATCTTTTAATAGTTAGCATTTAAAAAATAAATAATAAATAATTCTCTCAGATTTTGAAGTAGATCTTGCATTTTCTCCATAAAATGCATCAGTTCAAGCAAAGGCCATTCATCACTTAGACATTGTAACAGTTATCCATGTTGACATATTAATTAACTGCTCCTGTATGTTGAATCACACTAACTATATATGGTTTTCAAATTGTCTATAAAATATTAAGTTTCCACTCAGTACCCACTGTTCAACTTTCCTAAACCCTATTTTAACTGATTCATTATAAAAATAAAACTACCACCCTAACCGGCTTGGCTCAGTGGATAGAGCGTAGGCCTATGGACTGAATGGTCCCAGGTTCAATTCTGGTCAAGGGCATGTACCTTGGTTGTGGGCACATCCCCAGTAGGGGGTGTGCAGGAGGCAGCTGATCGGTGTTTCTCTCTCATCATTGTTTCTAACTCTCTATCCCTCTCCCTTCCTCTCTGTAAAAATTCAATAAAATATATATTAAAAAACCACCTTATTCCACGAGTAAAGTCAGTCATTTATAGATTTTCATTTGCATGTTAACTCTCCCATTTCAGATTCTGAATATCTATTTTTAAATTTAAAAATATATTTCTTTATGAATGACTGACTATAGGAATTTAATAGTACACTCGTAGGGTTTTTGGGATAGATGATGGTGATGGTTGCACAACAATATGAATATATTTAATATTCACTGAACTGTTTACTTAAAAATGGTTAAGATAGTAGGTTTTACGTTATGTCCATTTTACCACAATACCATAAACCTGCACATCTATTATGTGAAGAAAAACCTTTCTTATTTTGAAATAATCTACTCTATGATGTTTCCTCTGTAGTGTAAAGCTTCAAAAATTGTTTTTTCCTTTTTTTTTACATTTCAGACTAGCAGAACTTTCAAATCACATAAAATATTTAAGGTGCATTGATATATCAAATGATAATGATTGGAAGTTTGATTCAAATATATGTCACAGAAGCTGTGAAACTAGTCTGTCCAGGTAGACAAAAGTTCTGTTTTAAAGGAAACTGTATGTAGTTTTCAAATAAGTTATTTATTTAAACATAGTTAAAGAGTTAACTATGTACAAACACTTTTATAACTCAAACATATGCTCACATGTAAAAAGTGCACATATTTAAGTACACAGTTTTGTCTATTTGGAAACATATCCTTTCTATAAATGATCATGTAATAGTAAAATACTGAACAAATACAAATGTTATATTTTCCCTATAATATTAGACACTGTATGGGGAAGAGAAATATGTGTATGATTAATGACATTAAAAATTTTTCACTCAGATGTGTTGATCATGTCAGCATTATTTGAGTGAATGCCCTTCTTTCAAGGTAGACAATGTTTCCACTTTAAATGAATAACAACAATCATAATGTGGAGTTAGCTAGAAGGCTGGGATATCAGTATCTGAAGTCAATTCTCCATACTTTGCAAGAAAGATGACACAAAATTGAAGCAAAAGTAACTGAAAATTCTATCTTCAAAATGCTTTTGACTTTTATGGTTCACTGTCAACACCAGTTTTTAAACTTCTATTTAAGAAATTTGCTTGGAATAAATTAAATCACTTGAAAGAGTAGTATGGAAAATATTGCTTTATATATTTCTTTGGGTTGGTGTTAGGTCTCTTACTGGAAATTAGAGATACATTAAAATCTTTAAATTCATTTCAACTTATTTCATTTAAAAATATATTTCATTGATTTTTTACAGAGAGGAAGGGAGAGGGATATAGAGTTAGAGACATCAATGAGAGAGAAACATCAATCAGCTGCTTCTTGCACACCTCCTACTGGGGATGTGCCCACAACCAAGGTACATGCCCTGGACCGGAATCAAACCTGGGACCCTTCAGTCTGCAGGCTGACACTCTATCCACTGAGCTAAACCAGTTAGGGCTCAATTACAGAAGGGCCAGTTCATGTTCTTTTTTAAAATTATTTTTTTCTTTATTGATTAAGGTATTACATATGTGTCTTTATTCCCCCCATTGCACCCCCCCCCCCCCCAATTCATGCCCTCACCCTCCTGGTGTCTGTGTCCATCAGGTCTTATAAAAAGTTGGTAATATCATTGTTTGCCATGAATTGTTGTTAAAAAAAAAAGTATCAAATGACACTTGTTAAAGGTGGTAAGGCAAATTTTTTCAGGACCATCATACTAGATATATAAACCACTATAATGGGATTTTAAGAAAGAGATTGGGATCAACTCTAATTATAGCATATACAACTGGAAATTATAACCAAGGAGCAGAGTTCACAGTTGGTAAATGGAAAAATACTAAGAGGAAATCAGGAGTAATGGGGATTCCGGCTAAACCAACCTAATAGGATTCTTTGCTGAAGTCATGTCAGAGTAATAAGACCTCAGATATCAAGGTTGATCAGATATTTAGGATGGGGAGAGTCGCTCTGGTTAAATTGACTTAGCAGAGTTGTTGTTAAAACCGAAATTTGCAAAGAAGTGAACAGATGGGCCTAGGAGAAGGTTCAGGAGCTTAACTAAGATTAGATTAAGCAAAGAATTTTTGTCAATTTGTGGCACCATTATAATGAATCACTTCAATGTGTTAATATTCTATTATAATCCTGTTTTATTGTTTTTTTCTTGATAACATATATTTGAGTTAAATGTACCATTTTCCTAGCTAATAATCCATACTACTCATTGTAACTTCTTTATGTTTTGCTGAAAGAGGACTCAATCCTATCTAATAAAAGAGAAACATGGTAATTGGCATACGACCGCTACCCTTCCCATTGGCTAATCAGCGAGATATGCAAATTAACTGCCAGCCAAGATGGTGGCCGGCAGTCAGGCAGCTTGAAACTAACATGAGGCTTGCTTGCGTCAGTGACGGAGGACTCCAACGTTCCCCGCCTGCCACTGCAGGCCTCTGAGCTGGCAGTTTGAAACATAGTTACAAAATTAGAAGCTAAAGAAAACCCCAGAAACCAGTTTTCAGCTAGCCGGCATCTCAGACCTGGAGTTGATAATGAGTTTCGATTGTAGAACCTAAACAAACCAGATACCTGCTTTCAGCAGCAGAGGCCTAAGAGCTGGAGCCTCAGACCTAAAGCTGGCTCAGAAAAAAAGAAAAAAAAAAAAGGAGCAGTTGGGAGCTTCAGTCCCAGCCTGAAAACAGCCCTCAGCCCCTCACCCAGATTGGCCAGGCACCCCAGTGGGGACCCCCACCCTGAAGGGTGTGTGACCAGATGCAAACAGCCATCATCCCCTCACCCAGGCTGGCCAGGCACCCCAGTGGGGACCCCCACCCTGATCTGGGACACCCTTCAGGGAAAACCAGCCAGCCCCCACCCATGCACCAGGCCTCTATTCTATATAGTAAAAGGGTAATATGCATCCCAGCACCGGGATCAGCAGAGCCACGAGGTCTCCAGGCACCGGGATCAGCATGACAGGGGGCAGTGCCCAAACCCCCTGATCGCCCTGTGGCTCTGTGTGTGACAGGGGGCGGGGCCACAACCTCCCTATCAGCCCTGCTCTGTTCCTGACAGGGGAAGGCGCCCCAACCCCCTGATCGGCCCTGCTCTGTGGGTGGTAGAGGGTGGCGCCCTAACCCCCTGATCCGCCCTGTTCTGTGCCTGACAGGGGGGAGCTCCCCAACCCCCTGATGGGCCCTGCTCTCTGCGTGACAGGAGGGAGCTCCCCAACCCCCTGATTGGCCCTGCTCTGTGCATGATGGGGTGGCGCCGCAACCTCCCCATCGACCCTGCCTTGAGTGTGACAGGGGGCGGTGCCCCAACCCCCCAATCGGCCCTACCCTGAGCTTGACTGAGGGTGGCATTGCAACCTCCCGATCCGCCCTGCTCTGTGCATGACAGGGGGCAGTGCCCCAATTCCCCAATAAGCCCTGTTCTGAGCCCGACCAGGGGCTGCACCTAGGTATTAGGCCTGCCCTCTGCCACCCGGGAGCAGGCCTAAGCCAGCAGGTTGTTATCTCCCGAGGGGTCCCAGACTGCAAGAGGGCACAGGCCAGGCTGAGGGACCCTCCCTTCCCCCACGAGTGCACAAATTTTTGTTCACCGGGCCTCTAGTATTTAATAAAATGTTATATATATATAGTTTATACAGATAATCTCTGATCAAATTCTAAATTTAAGGTCTGTTTTTCTTCCAGTGCCTCTAAAATTCATCCCAGATCTTATAATTCATTTGGTCCCAGTCCACTGCCTCTTTATGAAGAGAATTACATCTCAAAAACATTTATTTTTTCACTAACCTGTTTGGCTCAGTGGATAGAGCGTTGGCCTTCGGACTCAAGGGTCCCAGGTTCAATTCTGGTCAAGGGCATGTACCTGGGTTGTGGGCACATACTGAGTAGGGAGTGTGCAGGAGGCAGCTAATCAATGTTTCTCTCATCGATGTTTCTAACTCTCTATCCCTGTCCCTTTCTCTCTGTAAAAAAATCAATAATAAAAATATATTTTAAAAAAAACACCAAAACAACCCATTTATTTTTTTGTTTTATCTTGAATGCAGTTTTTAATATCTTCCGATAGCTAAAATAATGAGGACAATGTGTTTCTTTTCTTCTTTCTTTTTATCTTTATCTGTATTATTAAGGATTCATTAAATCATAATCTTTGGCACCTCATACACCATTACAGTATTTATCCATGAATGGTTCTATCAACTTTGATATTCCATTACTTTATTTATATGTTTAAAAATTTAGTTCCTGAGTGTCAATTAGTTATGGTCCTCATTAAAAGGACAAATAGTACAGTACTTTGCTCTAATGAATTCATTAAGATTAAGAGTGTGAGAGCCTGGGATGTTGGGTAGGTACTTCCCATTGAGAGAAACCTGGTTTGGAAGTATGTTAAAGGAAATAGTCAGGAAAGAGGGCATGGTATGTACATGGAAAATAACTAAAACATAAAGTGGGCTAAGGGAAAGAGACCATATTGTTAATGACCTTGAATTCCAGTCTAAAGAGTTTATATTTTATTACATGGGCAAAACTTTTAAACAAATAAGTGACATTTCAGGACAATCCCATTCATCAAGCCACACTATGGTGGCTGGATGTGGGAAAGATAGATATGGATATTGTACAATCATTGGGGAGGCAGAGCCTGGATGTAGTGGGATGTTAGCTGTTCAGAATTTTCAACACAACTATTTATATTAGTTTCTGGGGAAGTTTATTTCATTGCCTGTGGAAACCTGTTTTTATCACAGCCACTCCAGCATTTTCTCTTTTGGTCTCTGTAAGTTCATAGGTATTTACTTAGGTGAGAATGAACTGTTTTCACAGTATTTGTTAATTATCCTGTGTCAGCAAGGGCCAGAACACATTTCATCTATGGGAATCTACTGCGGCATGAGCAAGCTATTGGTATTTGGAATACTCATTTTGCTAGAACATTTAAAATTAAGTTTAAAAATATTGGCATGTTGCTACATGTAAATGTTTTAACTGTTTTAAAATGCTTAATACTGAATGTTAAAGTGCCTGGAGAGCATTGGCAAGGAAAAGTAAATAAAACATATGCCCATACTGTGATTTATGGAAGTTAGGTCAAGCTGCTTTATTTGTTTATGTATTACCAGAAAAATTGGATGTTATCCAACAATGGTGCTACCAAGTAGTACTTGAAGATTATCTTCAGTAAATCTAGCATGGAAAGGCAATTCTCAAGGTTTTTTTTAAATAAAAATTTTTCTGTGAAACAGAATCCACTATTTTTTTAAATATATAGCTTTATTGATTTTTAGAGAGAGGATGGGAGAGGGGGAGAGAGAAATATAAATGTAAGAAAGAAACGATCAATGTGCAGAGAGACATTTTTGTCTCTCTACACATTATACATGTGAATCATGTATTCAAAAAGGAATCTGAAAATAAAATGGAAAATCTGGGTCAGGGCAAAATGCTAACTAATGAATCATATCCATTTTCAGGACTGGTAAAGGTTTAAATTGGATATAAGCAACTAAGAAGCTTTCCTAATTGTCTCACTCTTAAATATTTCATTTTTAATACTTTCTCTTTATTACTGAAATAGTTTAATTCAATTAATTAAACAAAGAATAAATATATTGTATCAAGATGGGCTACTTCATGATATGGTAACAAATAAATATCTCAGTGAGCTAAAAACAAAGTTTATTTCTTGCCCCTATAAAACATCCACCTTGGCTTTACTGGTGGTCAGTTCCACATCATCCTCAATCAGGAATCCAAGTTGTTGGACACTTAACAATTTAGAACATTGCTTTTCATCCTGGCCAGCATTATGATTCATTCATGATCACTTTGGCACCTATGACCTGTGGGCCAAATCTGGCCCACCATCTGTTCTATTAGAACACAGCTACACTAATCCATCTATGTATTGTCTGTGGCTGCTTTTGCATGGTAAGGGCAGATCTGAATATATTTGACAGATTGTATGTGGCACAGAAAGCCGAAAATACCAACTACCTGACTCCTTACAGAAAAAAAGGTGAGGTATATTGATAATAAAATCTATTCTATTTTAGTGGCTACCACTGATAGAAGAAATCTGACTTTGCTTTTGCAAATAGGCATATAGGAAACAAATGTCATATTTGGGAGTGGTAGATTTAAATTACAAAAATATGAGTTCCTCCTCTAGTTTTAATTCCAATACCAATTCTTTGTGTGTAGCAGACACTGTTGGATGCAAGCCCAATGACCATTTTTCCCTTCCTTCCTCACTAGTTGAGATCTGACTTTGTTAGGACAGCACCTTCCCTCATTCTCTGTGTTATTCCTGGCTTTTCTGCTTTGATCACTATCCTCTGATGATGTGATATTTGGAACTGCAGCCGCTATCTCGTGACCATGAAGCCAAAAGTGTGAGGACAAAAAGGTTATACACCAAAGGGGCAGAGTAGAATTATGAAAAAAAAAAAAAAAAAAGGTCTTAATGACAATTGAGCTGCCAGACTGACTCTGGAATCACCAACTCTCAGACCTCTTGCTGAGAAAATTAAATGCTTCCATTGTTTAAGACTCTATTTTGTTAATTGTAGCCCCTAGAGTCCAAAGTCATAAATTGTGGCCTTGGACTTATAAGTATTTATCCACTTCAACCTCAGATCTTTTCTTGTTAAAATAGAGATAATTATATTAACTTAATATGCATATTAATTTATGTAATGTATGTATAGAGGAATGACTCCACCATAGGGCCCTGGTGACCTTTCATGTTTCCACATAGTCCCTTTAGGCACAGCTCAACCAAGGTTTGATCAGAATCTTGGCAGAACATTCTGTGATTCTCCCAGGAATATGGTAAGATAGGAGTCTTGTAAAAATTGTCACAAGTCCGTTTCTCTCCCTTCTCCCTTTCTTGTGGGAGGCTCCCTATCTTGTAGAAGGCTTCTATAAGGCAGTTTATCATCTATGTCTCTTGTTCTACTGAAGCATAGGACTTTCTGCTTTGCCCTGCCTACAAGGGTACAGCCTCAAGCTTCTTTGTAAATCTACAAAATTGTTTGACTCCTCTACAAAAAAGTGAAACACCACTTGAATCATCTGTTATCCAGCCTGTCTGATTCAGTGTCATCTTGAGTGTCCAAGGACATTTGAAGCTGGCACCATGCTGATTTTGCTTTTATTTTCTATGTAAGTCATAAAGTGAATCCATTTCTACTTGTTGTCTCCTTATTGGTCAAATCAATGGAACTGTAGCATAGAGTAAGGACTCACTAAATAAATGTTAGCTAGGCATTAGAGCAGTGGTTCTCAACCTTCCTAATGCTGCAACCCTTTAACACAGTGCCTCATGTTGTGGTGACCCCCAACCATAAAATTATTTTCATTGCTACTTCATAACCGTAATTTTGCTACTGTTATAAATCATAATGTAAATATCTGATATGCAGGATGTATTTTCATTGTTACAAATTGAACATAATTAAAGCATAGTGATTAATCACAAAAACAATATGTAATTATATATGTGTTTTCCGATGGTCTTAGGCGACCCTGTGAAAGGGTCGTTTGACCCCCAATGTGTCGTGACCCACAGGTTGAGAACCGCTGCATTAGAGTAATACTAATTGTATTATTATAATTATGTTATTGAACCTCAGATTTCTCCATATGTAAAATGGGGATTACATGGGAAGGATAATATTTTTCAGCTCTTAAGTGCCATTTATATAAGTAAGATTGTAACTTTTAATTAATCCTTTTCTCAGGTCACTGTAGAAATTGTTTTTATCTTGGTTTTGATTTATGACATTAGAAAATTATAATTTAAACTAGTGGCCATTGCATGAAATTTGTTCATGGGGGGCTGTCCCTCAGCCCAGCCTGCAGCCTCTCCAATCTGGGAACCCTTGGAGGATGTCCTACTGCTGGTTTAGGCCCGATCCCTCTCACAATCTGGGACCGCTGGCTCCTAACTGCTCACTTGCCTGCCAGCCTGCTTGCCCCCAACTGCTCCCCCACCAGCCTGCTTGCCCCCAACTGGCTCCCTGCCAGCCTGCTCATCCCCCCTGCCTCCCCTCCCCCCGCTGGTCTGCTTGGCCCCAACTGGCAACCCCCTGATGGCCTGGTCACCCCCAATTGCTCTCCCTGCCTACCTGCTTGCCCCCAACTGCCCCCCCTGACAGCCTGCTCACCCCCAACTTCCCCCACTGCTAGCCTGATCACCACCAACTGCCCTCCCCTCCTGGCCTGATCACCCCTAGCCCCATTCCTTGGTCAATGGGGTGACCCTGGAAGCCAAGCCTTCCCTCCCACTCTCCTGCCGGCTCCCTGGCTCTGGCCAGCGCCGCCATCTTTGTCACATCAATTTGCATATTCCCTCCTTATTGGCTGTGGACACCACCATCTTTATCGCGAAGTCATGGTTCATTTGAATATTACTATTTTATTAGATAGGATATTAATTTCTATAACATTTTGTTATAGAAGATAATTCCATTTTCCAGAGAGCCCCAAATCATGTGCCTTCTGACTATAGTCACCTTGAAAGCTTTTATCATAACTAATAACCTTGCCTTCTGACATCAGGAATATATACATGTTCTGGTTTGTTGAAATTAGCTAAAGTTAAAGAAAATCAAATCTTTTATGAGATGATTGTTAATTGTAGCTCCAAAGTCCAAAGTCATCAACTGTGGCCTTGGACTTATAAGTATTTATCCATTTTAGCCCCAAATCATGTGCCTTCTAACCTGTATAGTCCTGAGACTCATTCCCCATCTAAGGAAAGTATATTACAGTCTGCCTGTTCCCAGGCAATGTATGGAGTTGAAGTTTAAATATTCTTTAAAGACACATGATCATTATGACAAAGCCAGCAGAGCCTTGGTTTTAAAGATGATATTATCTACTAGAGGACTGGCTAAAAAGAGAAATTACTTTTTTCTCATTTGAGCAAAGAATCTGTAAATATATTTCAAAGAATAAAATCAATTTTCTAATATTCAGATTAAACAACTTTTATTTACATTTTCAAAAGATTAATTTGTTTAACACAATTTTCTATGAAGTGGAAACAACCTCCTGAGCAATAAGGCAGAAAACCGTGGTGACAATAGAGTAACAGGTAGCTGTTTCTCTGTAAACTGCTCTGTGTTTTCTGGGAAATACGTGTTAATCAGTTGTTTCAACAATGTGTTATCTTTATCAAATGTATTTTGCTTAGAGATATATGTTTACATTTTTAAATAATTTTTTAAAATAAAGTCCCTGGCAGCCCAAGAATGAAAAAGAAAACATTTTTATCACAATGAATTTGATGTTCTGCAAAGAATATATTTTGTCAGCAAGAAAATGAAATGTTACATTTTATATTGTATGCTTTTGTACCTCACAAGGCAAACAGGTTGGTTTTATCTATGAGACCAAGGTATTCTTCACAAAATTTTCAATTCACTAATTTATAAACTATTATTTTTATTGCTAAATGTTATCATCAGTAATTAGCTCAAATTTAATATCAATAATGGAGCCAGATTATGGATTCAGATAGTAAAACACTTGGTATGAAATAAGAATCCTAGGTTTCTTAAATTGGTGTGATTATTTGACTTTTCTCCATTTATTGTTAATATAGGATCTGACATTAAGTTCTTTTTCTAATGTTAATATTATCCTTGAGCTGTCCTAGGATCTCTTATGACACAACTATTGTATATATTTTTTGATTTGTCATTATGTGTTTGTATGAATACATTTTATTTTTAGTTAAGTATTTTCCTTTTATGTTTAAGAGGTTGATTTGTGATTTTCTTTTTCTTATGCCCTTGTCAGGTTTTAGTATTGTTTATGCTGCCCTGATTAAATTGTTCCCTCTTTTTTGATTCTCTTTAAAAGTAATATGTTACATATGTTCTTTAATATCTGTAGATTATACCTATATAATATACTACCTATATAATATACCTGAATGTGTGTGTGTGTGTGTGTGTGTGTGTGTGTGTGTGTGTGTGTGATGGAGAGAGAGAGAGAGAGAGAGAGGGACAAAGAGAGAGAGAGAGAGAGAGAGAGAGAGAGAGAGAGAGAGAGAGAGAGAGTTGGCACATAATTTTAAGGACTGATCCGTTTTTCATGTTGCTTATAAGTGTATTTAGGTTTCTATTATTTCTTGTCAGTATTTATAAGTTATTTTTCAAGGAAACTGCTCATTTGTATAAGTTTTCACAGTTATAGACTTAGAATTAATCATAATATTGGATCATCATTTTTTAATAACTGCTTTATTTGTAGTTATGTGTCCTTTACATTTTCTTTTTTAAAAACATATATTTTATTGATTTTTTACAGAGAGGAAGGGAGAGTGATAGAGAGCTAGAAATATCGATGAGAGAGAAACATCAATCAGCTGCTTCCTGCACACCCCCTACTGGGGATGTGCCTGCAACCAAGGTACATGCCCTTGACTGGATTCGAACCTGGGACCCTTCAGTCCACAGGCCGACACTCTATCCACTGAGCCAAACTTGTTAGGGCTGTCCTTTACATTTTTAATATCATTTTGTTCTCAGTGACAGATATTTGTCTATTTTACTAGTCTTTCCAAAGAAGTAGCTGTTGCCTTTGTTGATCCCGTTTCATCATTTTTTTTTCTATTTCATTACTTATATCTTGGTCTTTGTTTCCTTTCATTCTTTTGGGTTGAATTGATTGATATTGTATAACTCATACGTTAGATAATTGGCTCATGAATTTTCAGCTTTTACTATCTCACATATTACTCAAGGCCATGTTTTTTCTCTGGACATTTGCTTTGCTTCATTGCATTCCACAAGTTTTGAAATGTAACACTTTCATTTGATGTGTTGTATGTTCATTCAGATCTAAAGATTTTCCAATTTCCATTATGAGTGCTTCTTTGACCCATGAAATACTTAGAAAAACATTTAAAAATTCCCTAATTTCTTGAGTCTTTTTTATTAATCTATTTTCCCTTGATTTATTTAGCTCAATTGCATTATGGCAAAACAATGTGATCTGTATAAGAATCCTTTGTATTTTATTGAGATTGCACAAACCCGAAGGCTTGGCCTCTGCTGCTGTCACCTCTGCAAAGGTCAAGATCCAGAGTGTGGCAGGCAGGGCTCCTGAGGGTGGGGTGGGGTGTAACACATAGAGTGGAGGGGGATGTTATCTTTTCCTGAGCTGTGGCTTCTGTAAGGGGTCAGCTCCTCTCAGTAAAAATGGCCATTTAGATTTGGAGGGGTGATCAAATGCAGGCCTCCCGGCTGCCTATTTTATTTATTTTTAAATTTTATTTATTTATTAATTAAATATACGTTTATTAATTTCAGAGAGGAAGGGAGAGGGAGAGAAAGATAGAAACATCAATGATGACAGAGAATCACTGATCGGCTGCCTCCTGTATGTCCCCTACTGGGAATCAAGCCCACAATCCAGGCATTTTCCCTTGACCAGAATCGAACCCAGACCCTTCAGTCTGCAGACCTATGCTTTATCCAATAAGTCAAACCAGCTAGGGCACAGCCACCTCTTTTCCACATCTCCCACCAATACTTTCTACCCCAGCCTCTCCTCAGGCACTGTCAGTCAACACCTCCCAATCTCTACTGAAGCCTTGGGTGATTAGCTGCAAACAAAAATTCTCTGGTCTGGATTTGCAGGGAAAGGTGGGTGGGTGGGAATAGCTCAACCAAAGACCTTGTATGCATATATGAATAACCCATGGACACAGAAAATAGGGTGGTGAAGGCCTGGGGCAGGGGTTGAAGGTAGGCTAGAAGGGGTCAATGGGTGGGGGGATGGGGGCATATGCAATACTTTCAATAATAAAGATTAAAAGAAATGAAAAAAAAAAAAAAAAACAACAACTGTTGCTTTAATTCTGACTGGATCCTGATTCCCCAATGGCCAGAAGCCCTGCCACCTTTCACGGCTTGATTTGATTTCACCAGTGGCCTCAGCTCTAGTACCACAGTCTGGGTTTCAGGCCTTGATCTTCTCAGGGAAATAACCCTCCTGTACCAGAGAGATTCCTTTTCACTCTTGGCCTGCCACCCATGAAAGCTGAGTTGGCGCCTCTTGTGACCTTACTCTTCTTACCAGTTGCAAGTGTTTTCTTCCTTCCTTAATATAAATCTCCTCAGCTGTACCTCAGTTGGTAATGCAGGTGAATGTTCCCCACTTTAGTTGTATTTCCAGTCTGGCCATGGGAGGAGGTGCATGAAAGGTCTGCCATTTTGGCTGCCATCTTCTCCCCTCATCATTATTTAATCTGAAATTGCTGAAGATTTAAGTAATTCAGCACAAAAAATAGCAATCTATTGTTTTCTGGATCTATTACTTTATGTTTTTAACTGATTACTGTAAGAATTGCCATATATATCCCTAACCTTTTATAGTTTATTAGTCTTTACTATTGTACTACTTCACATAAAATATAAAACTTCCTAATAATATTAATCTTTATTTCTCTTTCTTTTTATCTTTTGTACTACTTATCTATATAAATAAAAGCCAAGCGACCAGAACAGCAGAAAGACTGGAACTACCAGTCACTATGATGTGGACTGTGGCGACCAACCAGCCCAATGGGGGCCCTGATCGCCAACCCCAACCTCCCACAGCTCCTCCCCCCCAGCTGGCCCTGCCCCCAATCACTCCCACCCCCATCCCAGTAGCGGGTGGGGCTGGCCAGCTAACCTCCTGTGGCCTCTCTCACTGGCCTGCCTGGCCCCCATTGGCCCTGATGGGGGCGGGCCGGCTGGAACCCACCCATATATGAATTTGTGCACCTGACCTCTTGTCATATATAATACATATATGAAACCCTCATGAGATAGTGCTATTTAAAAAAAATAATGAATTTAAGAAAAAAACAAGAGTATTTTGCATTTTTCCAGTGATTCAGTTTTTTCAGCTAATCTTTATTGTTGTTTTTATGATCTCCCCAAAGGGAAACAAACAATAAACTTCAAATATTGCTCCAGGAGAGAAATCTGAACTGGTTATAATAAATAATTATAAATATTATCTTGCTACCAAGCATAAACAGAACAAGTGAGCTGAACCACCCCAGAACTGCAACATTATAGGACTTCCTCATGGCCATTTAGTGCAAAATGTCTTGTGAGGTCTCCAGCCTTACAAAACATAATCATCATCATAATTATAATTTATGAAATAAGACAAGTATTTTTACAGCATTAACTGTATTTATAAAGAAGACAGTTTATTCTTAAAGGTGTTACTGGAAAAAAAACCAACAATAATGCAATTTATACAGAACAGTTTTAGTATGAATATGGCAAGTCTTAATTTTAAAAAAAAGCTTCAGTTTATTTACATTCTAAAAGTGTACCAAGAAAAGACATCAAGCTTTTTTTAGAGGAATGTAAACATATTTAATTTTTTTTTTTTCTATTCCCTCAGTCACTGAAGATAATAAATGCAAAATATATCCAATTAGAGCACAATGAGATTAAATCAAGAAACTTGCTATGGTACAGGATTAAATGGATCAGTCCTACTCACTTTTAATTTTCAAAAACATAATACATATTACCTGAAAGGAATATTAGAAGTAGAACTTGGCACATTGCATATTTATGAGTATATTATATTGATAAGATTCTATATTTATAGTTCAATACTGAAACATCCTAATAATAACTAGCAATGTTTGAATTAACATATGGAATGCTGCTGAGAACTTGAGACCCCACCACATTTCAATAGTTTCTATTGACTTTAAGAACACAAAGGCCATTAGTTACTTAACAAGAAGCATTTCAGTAGAGTGAGTGGGCAGCAATCAGACTGGGTGGGTTGAGGAATGAACGGAAAGAAAAGACAACCACTATAAACAGATCCTGAAAAGTTGTCAATAAAGGAAAAGACAGACAAGGTACTACTAGCTAGAGAAATTAAGCCAATGAGGGAAGTTTTGCTTTCTTGATTTTGATTCTTTATTCTTAATACATTAGAGTCTGGAATATGTTTCATTTTATATGGGAAAATAAATGTCTATCACAATTTATCTATTCATCATTTGATCAACATTTGGTTTTTCTCCTGGTTTTCTGATGAGTGTTAATAACATAAGTATATGCATACATGATTTTGTATGGGAATAGAGTAAGCAAAAATGCCAAAGCTTGCTCTTCTTATTGATATTCCACTCTAATTTTTGAAAAACAAATGCTCCTTGGATTGTTGCAAGCCTTTGGTTAATTTTCTAGAATTATTTAGAGTTGTCTTTGTCAGTTTTATTTCCAGTGTACTTATTGCTTTTATGGAGAATTGATCTTGTTGAGTTTCAGCCATTTTTTGTTGAATAACTGTTCTTTGAATTGCTGTAAGCCGTTTTATTAGTGTTTCCAGAATTCTGAAATTGTTGATTTTGGCTTTTTTTTTTTTTGCCAGGTATTTCATTGATTTTATGGAGGAGAGAATTTTTTTAAGTTATTAATCTCCTATTTTTGCTGACAATTTAGCCTTTATTTCTTTAAACATGTTTTCTGCCCCTAATCTTTCTCCATCTATAAACACACATTTATTAAACTGTTACATATTTCCATATACATCTCTGAGGCACTGTTCACATTTTTACAGTTTGTTTTTTTCCACTCTGCGGGGTTTAGCTTCAATAGTTTCTCTTTGTCATGTCTTAAGGTTGGGGTACTTTTTTTGGTGGTGTCTTACCTGTCATTAAATCTGTGGGTCAAAATTGAATTTAGATTGTACTAAAGAATAAAAAGCTTTTATTTAAGCAAAAGGAGCTGCAGCCCAGGAGACACAAACTGAAGTATCAACCTAAATTGTACTCTTGAGAGAATAAAGAAGGGTGGGGTTTATATAGGCAAAACCCACAAAATATAATTCTTTTATGTAAATTCAGGATTGCTGGTTAGGTTAACAAGGATTGGTTAATTCCAATGTGAAAACAAGTAAGGCAAAAACTTCTAGGAGGAGGTCAAGTCCATATGTGTTCATGTAGAAATTGTTTTTCCAGGATGTTTATTATTCAGGATTGACCTGACTTAAACACCAGATTTAGCAACTTAATAGCAGCCCTGAGAACTGAGGCACAAGATGTGCATTAGACCCACTTCCCTAATAGCCTCCTGACTCAGCAATGTTTATTACATGTTAATTTTTCTCTTAACAATTCCATGCTGTGAATTTTTTCATTTTAAATGTTATAGGTGGAGGCTCTAAAAATTCATTTTTATTTATTTTAATACTTTCTATTCCTTATTACGTTTGTGTCTTTCTTTAAGCCCTCTTACATTGTTATAATAGCTACTCTAATTAATCTTTCTGCAGTTTTCTTCATCTATCTCATATTGGTCTGTTTCTATTGATTTATTCTTCTCCCAGTCACGAGTATATCCTTCTGCTTCTTAGCATGTCTAGGAACTTTATTACTGTATACTAGACATTATAAGTTTACATCATTGAGTTTCTGGATTTTGACATCTTCCTAAAAGAGTGTTGATGTGAATTTATATTTTAGCAGTGATAAGGTTACTTGCAGACCTGCTTGATCCTTCAGAGGCTGATGCTTAGGCTTTCTCCCATCATACTTATAAATAAACTTTACTCCAGGACTTTTCTATACCTACTCCTAAAGCAAAATCCTTCTGGGGTCTCTACTTAATGCTCTGGATTTTCAACATAGTTTCTCCATTCTGCCTGGTTGGAACTTAGAACTTGCCACATCCTGTGTAAACTTATCAGTCTCTAGGGCAGTGGTTCTCAACCTTCTGGCCCTTTAAATACAGTTCCTCATGTTGTGACCAACCATAAAATTATTTTCGTTGCTACTTCATAACTGTAATGTTGCTACTATTATGAATTGTGATGTAAATATCTGATGTGCAGGATGGTCTTAGGTGACCCCTGTGGAAGGGTCCTTCGACCACCAAAGGGGTCGCGACCCACAGGTTGAGAACTGCTGCTCTAGGGTATGTTATTTTTCCTCTTTAAGTTTTATTTTATACAAGCATAACTTAATGTTCCCCTGAAAATTCAAGGGATATTTATGCAGAAATATGCAGTTCTTATTTTGTATATCTCCTGCTTCTCTAGTTAACTCTCTTCTAGATGTTTCATCCTCCCCAAACTCTGAACTTTTCTTCCTTAAGCAAAGATCATTAAGACCACTATTCTTGCTTCATTCCTCCATCCCTGTTCTGTGGTCCAAACAAGCCTCCAGGCCTATACCTGTGGTGGTCTTAGTGCTCAGTTCATTTTCCTTATTTTTGGTATCACAGCCCTAAACTGATTGTTGACCACTGTCTGGAAACAATTGTGTCATATATTTTGTTCAGGTTTCTAGTTTCACACAAAGCGAGAAAGTCCAGTATCAGTTAATCTGTCACAACAAATAGAGAATAGAACCCTCTTTGTAATTCACTTGTCATTTCTTTCTGAATGCCCAAATGTATCTTTATTTTTGAGATTTAGTAACTTCTTCCAGATAGGTTCTCAGAATGTTCTGTACCATTTTTCTCCCCTGAGAAACAATATATCCTTTTCATCTGCATATTAAGGTCTTTCTTAGGCTTTTTGTGTCTTGCTTCATTCTTCAGAAACACCAGTTCTGAGTAAGTTGGAAATCTTTTGTCTGGCTTTTAGGTATAACTTTTAATATTTTAAAATCTCTTTTGCTTCTATTTAGTGTAATTTATTCATGTATTGCCATTATGCCTCTCTATATTTTCAATGATTGTGTATAATTATGTTGTTTCAAATATGATCTTATATCTATATTCTTTAGATATTTTACCATTTATTTTCTGGGATAGACTAGCTTTTCATCTCCATCATCATAAAATATGTTTTGAACTTCTGCTTTCTTATTAGAATTCTATTTTCTTTATACACTTCATGTTATTTCTAGTTTTTTTGACACTGCAAAGAAATAATTATCTAACCTGACTTCTGATTCCTTGGATAATTTTTTCCTGAGACATATCTTATTTTCTGGCCTGTTGTTTGTGTCTAATTCTCTCTCTTAATTAAAAATTTATATTTCTTTGGCTAGTTTAATGTTTATTTTTTTGAAATTATTAGTCATCTTTTAATGGATCAACTGTATTTTTGGGGTGTTGGTAGAGATAATGATGTGAGAATGCCAATATCTTTGATGTATTTCCTAGGCCAACTTTTCACCACCGCAAATGTCTGTCCTTTTTTCCAATTAGCATGTTTGCTCTCAGTTAATGGCATTCAAGTGATTGGTGTTTCACAGCAAATCCTATAACCTGTGGACTCTCTGTTGCATTCTGTAGTGATGATTGTTTCCCTTCTGTCATTTATCCTATTTTACCGCTGGCAATCCCAGCTGAATATAAGTTTAGATCATAGATAAACATTTTTTACCAGTATGGTTTCTTTAAGTCCACATGCCATGCAATTCTTCAATGACAATCTGAGTTTCTGTAGAGGTATTCTCTGTTTGTCTATTTGTCTGCCCATCTTTCTAAATCTAGTTATTAAAAAAGATTACTGAATAGAACACCAAGAAAAGCAATAATTATTTTGGAGGAACTCTGAGTCTTTCGAAAGGTATAAAGAGGTACCATAAGTCTGAATCTTCTCCCTTGTTTTGCTTTATATTTTATATTGTTGTATAGGCATCTTTCAAAATTTCTTGCTTGAGATTGTGGTCATTTCTCATGTGGTTTTGAGGACAAATCCATGCCCCCCCCCCTATTCTTCTTCTCTCTTCTCTTTCTCTCTCTCTCTCTCTCTCTCTCTCTCTCTCCCCCTCCTTTCCTCCCTCCCTCCCTCCCTCCCTCCCTCCCTCCCTCCCTCCCTCCCTCCCTTCTTCCTTTCCTTCCTTTCTTCCTTCTTTCCCTACCACCCTCTCTCATCTCTGTTGTTTCTAATAGCCAAAAGTGTTTTCAAATTTTAGAAGAAGTTTTCTGCAAGATCTCAGGTCCAGTAGGGATCTGTGACTTCAGCCTGTACATTTCTTCCTTCTGTAATCATAATGTAAGTAATTGTGGCCAAGAACCTGTGGCATGGTGGTGCCTTTTTTTTTGGAGGGGGGGGGGGAAGGAGGGAGGTCCTGTTTCCTGTAGTTTGCAAATTTCCTTGGTGAGAAAACTCTCACCATGTCTGATTTCAGTTTAACAACATGATGACACTGAGTGTGGAAATGGGAAGAGATGTGAAATGTTTGTTTTTACATGCCTATGCAAGCTGGCTCCAGCATACCACTTTGAAGTTTTCCTGTATTGCTGTTGCTAATGCATAAACACAAGTTCTCTTACTAAGTTCCATGATATTTTAGGGCTTTCAGGATATGTTTTTGTTTGTTTGTTTGTTTGTTAATGAGCACTTTGGTAAAGTGAAATATTATGATAAAATTAAAACTTAAAATACTCTTCTTCATCTCTCCTTATCCTTTTAGCACACACTAGTAATAATATTTTATAGTTTTATATTATAAACCAAGTCTTCATATGTTTAGATTTTTGCATTAAGTACATAACATATAATATTTTGGTCTTCAAAATAAAGAACATTTTTTCCCAATGCATTTTAACCTTTCATTACTTTATATAGTCATTTAAATGCTCTGTGGGGCATTTTGGGCATTTTTCAAAGAAAATGGCTAACTTAAACAAGGACACAAAACAAATACTGAAACAAAACAAATGGGAAATCATAACTTCAGTTTTTCTGCATCAAAGTCACAGTAGTAGTTGTGTCAAAAACATTTGATGTAGAGAATTACAGAAAGGATTTCTCAGACAGTGAGGTTGACCCACTTACGGGTCTAAAATTTGGGGGCATTTTGAGAGACATTAAATGGCAAGGAAATTTATGCATTATTGGACTCAATTGAGAAAGATTTAGATGACCAAGCTTATCACTAACTTCTCTGCTTTCCTTTTAACTTAGGATTGATCCATGAAGATGAATTTTGTATTTTTCCCATTCACAGTCATCAGCAATTTATTCCATTATTCATGATGAAAGAGACATTCAGAGAGATTAAATAATTGGCTCTAATATATACAGGTATTTAGTGAATTGCAGAGCCAGGGTAAGTCTAGTTCCATCTAAGTCCCAAACATTTGTTATTCTTTATTGCATTACACATTATGGGTTTATTTTCCTTTGTTTCTTATAATATATTGAATGTGAAATTTTTACTCTAGGAATTTGAAATTATCACTATACGTACTCAGACTCGAGAATTTATCAAATAACAACTGTGTGTAATTAGTTTTTAGAGTTGTATCAATAAGACTGTTCCAATTTTTTTTTATTTGTAAAGTGTTTATAGTTACATACAATTCAAAGACAATATTTTACATTAAGAGTAGACAAATTCATAGAAACATAAAGTAGATTAGAGGCTATCAAGGGTTGTATGGTTGGAGAAATTTGGAGTGATTGCTTAGTAATTAGAGTTTTTGTTTGAGGTTATGAAAAAGTTTTGAAAATGAATAGTGATAGTTGCATAACATTTTTAATGTAATTAATGCCAATGACCTGTATGGTTAAAATGGCTAAATTGGCAAATTTTATGTTATGTATATTTTACAACAACTAAAAATCTATTAAAGACAAACACAAGGCCTCAAAAAAATTCACATGGTCATTAAGGTGCCTGCATTTCTAGAGAGTATTCTTTGGAAATGCTCCCTCACTTTCTCACACTCTCTTCCTCACTGCCATAACTGCCAGCTGCTATCTCGCTACCTCCCATTTTTCTAAGTATTTGTCTTATGAATTTGATGAAATAAAATGTTTGGTCTGACTATATTGAAAAATATTTAAAGGAAAAATTCTTTCACAGATTCATTTCTCTTTAACAATTCCCTGGATTCTGTAAGAAATATGTACTATCTTGTAAATATTAACAGTTTAACATAATATTAATGGGATCAAATTAATTCACTCTCAGATTCTGCCTGGCAATGGAAGAGGATAGGGTGCATTAAGATGTTAAAATTTACCCAGCATAGATAAATTTTGAGCTCATCTTCCAAAGCCAAGCAACATGCATAGAGGGGAAGGCACTTACCTAAAGCCTTACATTAAGTGAACAGCAGAGCCAGTCCTTGAACCCAGTAAACCTGGACCCCAGTTTAGGTTCTCCCCAATATGTACTCACATATAGGTAAAGACATCACTAGGGCTTGTCCATTTAGTGATGATTAGAAGGGATTTAAGACTAGGTAAAGACCTGAAGATTAAATAGGATCAATAGCTTAAAATTAAACAGACATCCATAGCTTAAGCTCCAAGTTTCTTATAATATTCAATTATATTCAATATTTTCTTTTCTTTTTTATATCTGTTACTAGGGGCCCAGTGCACGAATTCGTGCATGTTGAAAGGAACTGTGGGCAACGAGGATGGGGTGGAGCACAGGGGCGGGTCTTGGCCCATCCTCCACACCCCTGCCCAGCCCCTCCTGCCTCAGCCTCAGGCCCCATGTCTGCTTGCAGCCCTGCTCCCAGCCCCACTTGCACCTGCTGACAGCACAGAGCAATTGGGACCTGTGCCATCAGCGGGTGTGAGCAGCGGCTGCTGCCTGATCACCCAACCCTCAGGAGCAGGGGAAGGTGGAGAAGTCCTCAGGGGCGATCAGGGCCTGCAGCTGCCGCTCACATTGTCTGATGGCACCGAGTGATCGGGACTGGTGACGGGAGCTGGCATTGGGTGCGAGTGGGACCAGCACTGGCAGTGGGAACGAGTGGCGGCTCTGACGCTGGCAGTGGGTGCAAACAGGGCTGGCGCCATCAGCGGGTGTGAGTGGGGCTGCTACTCCGATCGCCCCTCAGGAGCAGGGGGAGGTGGGGTAGCCTTGAGGGGTGAGCAGGGCCAGAAGACACCGCTCGCACCCGCTGATGGTGCCGAGTGATCAGGGCCGGCTTTGGCCACTGGCAGCAGGTGCTAGTGGGGCTGATGCCAGCAGCAGGTGTGAGCACCAGGCAGGACTGTGGCGTGTGGGAGCAAAGATTTTTCAGTAACCACCGGAAGCTTGCCCTGATGACAGCGACAGGTGACCTGCCTTCCTCTAGGCCGCCACTCACCTGCTCCACCATCCTACCACAGCCGACGCTCACCATATTCCACACATGCCCCCTGGTGGTCAGTGAATGTCATAGCGACTGGTTGTTCAGTTGTTCAGTTGTTCTGCTGTTTGGTCTATTTGCATATTAGCCTTTATTATATAGGATTGGATTATCAAAATGATAAAAAATAATAACAGACATTCATATTTTATCATATATAAAATGAGTGTCATTATGAGTTTCAAGAGCTTTTTAAAAGATGTATGTGATAGATAATAGATTGCTCATGTTTTGAGTCTTTTAGGTTTACAAAGTGTTTTCATGTTCATTATCTCTGAATTATCTTGACAAACGTGACATCACTTTAGATAACGTTTATTTCCTTTTACAGATGATGAACTTGAAATTCCATGCACTTGTGATTTATATAAATTACTCAGCTTGGCAATGATAGACGCAGAATTCAAACCCTGCTTCTCAAATTTTAGTAAGTATCATAATTCCCTGCAGGTCTTGTTAAAGTAGTCTTCTGAGTTAGAGTTTCTGATTCATTAGGTCAAGGTACTAGCCTAAAAAATTTTATTTCTAATAACTTCTAAAACAATACTAATATTGCTAGTGAAAGAACAAAACACAGACATAGTCAGTCCTAGGCCCAATCTATTTGTATTCTCATGTGGTCTCTCTTATAAAATGGGGGATGTTTCGAAACAAGTGGTTTACCTAGTCCCTTTACTTAGATTAATTAGCAAGTACCCTTTATATTCAGCAAGTTATTAAAGTAGTATATCATATTTTTGGTTTGCACACATCAATGATGTTCTCTTTAAAAAAAAATTTATTGTTGATAGTATTACAGATATCTCCCATTACCCCCTAAACCCCCCTCCTCCAAGCTCCACCCCATTCCCAGGACTTCAGTACCCTATTGCCCATGTTGATAGGCTATGCATATCCTATCTAATAAAAGAGAAACATGGTAATTGGCGTACGACCGCTACCCTTCCCATTGGCTAATCAGTGAGATATGCAAATTAACTGCCAGCCAAGATTGCAGCCGGCTGCCAGGCAGCTTGAAACTAACATGTGGCTTGCTTGCTTCAGTGACGGAGGACTCCAACGTTCCCTGCCTGCCTTGCCAGCCTCTGAGCCTGCAGTTTAAGAAACATTGTAAAAAATATAGAAGCTAAACAAAACCCCAGAAACCTGCTTTCAATGAGCCCAGGATCTCAGAGCTGGAGTTGATACAGAGTTTCGATTATAGAACCGAAACAAACCAGATACCTTCTTTCAGCAGCAGAGGCCTCAGAGCTGGAGCCTCAAAGCTAAAGCTGGCCCAGAATAAAATAAAATAAAAAAGAAAAAAGGAGCAGTTGGGAGCTTCTGTCACCCACCAGCCTGAAAACAGCCCTCAGCCCCTCACCCAGACTAGCCAGGCAACCCAGTGAGGACCCCCACCGTGAAGGGGGTGTGACCAGCTGCAAACAGCCTTCATCCCCTCATCCAGGCTGGCCAGGCACCCCAGTGGGGACCCCCACCCTGATACAGGACACCCTTCAGGGCAAACCAGCCAGCCCCAAACCATGCAACAGGCCTCTATCCTATATAGTAAAAGGGTAATATGCCTCCCAGCACCAGGATCAGCGGAGCCGAGAGGCCTCCCGGCACCGGGATCAGTGTGACAGGGGGCAGCGCCCAAACCCCCTGATCGCCCTGCGGCTCTGTGTGTGACAGGGGGTGGGGCCACAACCTCCCTATCGGCCCTGCTCTGTTCATGACAGGGGAAGGCACCCCAACCCCCTGATCGGCCCTGCTCTGTGCCTGATGGGGGGAGCTCCCCAACCCCCTGATCGCCCTGTGGCTCTGTGACAGGGTGCGGCGCCCCAACTCCCTGATCGGTCCTGCTCTGTGTGTGACAGGGTGCGGCGCCCCAACCCCCCCTGCCCCCATGGGCCCTGCTCTGTGTGTGACGGGGTATGGCCATAACCTCCCCATCAGCCCTGCCCTGAGTGTGACAGGGTGTGTCACCCCAACCCCCTGATCTGCCCTGCTCTGTGTGTGACAGGGGGTGGTGCCCCAACTCCCCTATCAGCCCTACTCTGTGACAGGGGGGAGCTCCCCAACCCCCTGATCGGCCCTGCTCTGTGCATGACAGGGACGGTGCCCCAACTCCCCAATCGGCCCTGCTCTGAGCCCGACCAGGGGCTGCACCTAGGATTTGGGCCTGCCCTCTGCCACCCAGGAGCAGGCCTAAGCCAGCAGGTCGTTATCTCCTGAGGGGTCCCAGACTGCGAGAGGGCACAGGCCGGGCTGAGGGACTCCCCTTTCCCCCCGAGTGCACAAATTTTTGTTCACTGGGCCTCTAGTCCTATATAATAAGAGAGGAATATGCTAATTATTTGTTATGCCATAATGTCACAACCAATCTACAAGTGGTAGAGAGATACAGGAGGGCAAGGCAGCGGGCTATGAGCAACAGAGAGCTACCATCGGCAGTGGGTGGTTGGCCAGCTGAGGCAAGCGGCAGCAAGCTACTCATGCACAGATTTGTGCACAAGGCTACTAGTATGTATATGAGTTCTTTGATTTATCTCTTCTCATTCCCTCAACCCCACATCAAGATATGTCAGTCCGTTCCATGCCTCCATGCTTCGGTTCATATTTTGTTGGTCAATTCATTTCATTTATTAGATTCCACAAATAAGTGAGATCATGTAATATTTGTCTTTCTTAAATTGGCTTATTTAACTTAGCATAATATTTTCCAGGTCCATCCATGCTTTTGCAAAGTGTAAGAGATCTCTCTTGATGATGCTTTTAAATAGAGAAACTATATATATATATATATATATATATATATATATATATATATATATATCTCCTATCTAATAAAAGACGAAGATGCTAATTGACCGAACCTTCGCTATGCCCATCAGCCAATCAGAGTGATATGCAAATTAACCACCAACAAAGATGGTGTCTAATTTGCATACTGCAGGCAGGGCTGGCCAGCGCCCCCAGCCGGGAGCCCCGTGTACCGCCTAAGCCCCATGCCGCCTAAGACCCGCTGCCAGCTGGGACCCCATGGCGACCCACGAGCAGGGAAGTGCCTCCCGCAGGCAGCACCTAGGAGGGCCCTCCTGGGTCACCGTGGCAATCCCAGAGCAGGAAAGTTCTGTGCCGGCAGCACCCAGCATGGCCTGCCCCCGGGTCTCCGCGGTGATCCTGCGATCTGTGAGCAGGAAAGCATGGCCTGCAGGCAGCACCCCACCCTGGCCACAGCTCAAGGGAGAGAACAACACGCAGTGGAGTCCAAGAGCCTGAGAGATCAACACAGAGGGGCGCCTGTTCCAAACCTCCACAGTGTGGCTGGGGGCAGGCCCCTAGCAGACACACTCACACACACACACACACACACACACACACACACAGTGCCTGCTCTGAGCCTCCAATGCAGTTGGGGGCAGGCCCCCAGTGGGGACACACACACACACACACACACACACACGTGTGCAAGGGACACTTGCTCCAAACGTCTGCTGCCAGACTGTGGCCGTCAGTAGGACATCCACTGAGGGCTCCCAGATGGTGAGAGGGACAGACTGGACTGAGGGAACCCCAACCCCCAGTGCACGAATTTCGTGCACCAGGCCTCTAGTATGTATGTATGTGTGTGTGTGTGTGTGTGTGTGTGTGTGTATATATATATATATATATATATATATATATATATCTCTACACTAATAAAAGAGAAAAATGGTAATTGGTGTACGGCGATACCTTTTTCATTGGCTAATCAGGGCTATATGCAAATTAACTGCCAACTAAGATTGGCAGTTAACTGCCAACAAGATGGCGGCTAATTTGCATATGTAGGCACAATGCAGGGAGGCGAAAGGGAAAGCAGGAAGAAGCCCCCTGCCACTGACAGTGATCGGAAACCCAGGGGAGAGCTAAGAGCTGGGGGGCAGGGCAAAGGCAGCCCTGGGGCCGCCTTTGCCCTGCCCCCCAGCCATGATTGGAGAATCAGGCGCCTTTGCCGCCCTGGCCAGTGATAGCAGGAAGTAGGGGTGGAGCCAGCGATGAGAGCTGGGCATGGTCGAAGCTGGCAGTCCCAGGAGCTAGGGGTCCCTTGCCTGGGCCTAAAGCGAAGCCCACGATCGCGGCGCCCCCCGCTGCCACTGCAGGTCCCCGCTGTCCGGGCTGGACGCCTAGGCCAGAGGCGTTAGGCCTGGGCAGGGGCGGAGCCTGCAACTGCGGGGAGCTGGGGGGTCCCCTGCCCAGGCCTGACACCTCTGCCGGAGGCCTCAGGCCTGGTCAAGGGGCCGATCCGGTGATTGGGGATCGGAGGGTGATGAGGGTCAACTCCTCTGGCTGAGGCATCAGGCCTGGGTGGGGGGCCGAGCCGGAGATTGGGGGGATATGAGGGTCCCCTTGCCCAGGCCTGAAACCTGGGTCAGAGGAATCAGGCTTGGGCGGGGGGTGGAGCAAGCGATCAGAGGGAGATGGGGGGCCCCTGCCCAGGCATGATTCCTGGGCCAGAGGCCTCAGGCCTGGGCGGGGGCCAGAGCCAGTGATCGGGGGAAGATGGGGGTCCCCTGTCCAAGCCTGACACCTCTGGCGGAGGCGTCAGGCCTGGGCAAGGCGCCAATCAGGCGATCGGAGGGTAATGAGGGTCAAAGCCTGAGGGCTCCCAGTATGTGAGAGGGGGCAGGCTGGCCTGAGGGACACTCCCCCCCCCCACACACACACCCAGTGCACGAATTTCATGCGCCGGGCCCCTAGTATATATATATGAAGCCTATTGGAAGAGGTATATACCACTTTATTTTAAAGTGAGCCTCATCAGTGATTTTTCAATACTTTTTTATTTTACAGGTTATATCTATCTTGTCTGCTAATATTCCACTTATAATTCTATTGATAATCAAGTAAGGTTGATACTATTATTTACTGAATTTGTTCCCAAATATATTGTACACTATGTAGGATGAAAATCTAAAGTAATTTGTTCCTGAAGAATATAGTGCTTCAGTGGGTGATTAATTACTACCTGGAAACTTCACTTATGTACTAAATTAAAAAGCCTTCTGCTTGCCTGAGCTTGTTTGGCTCAGTAAGTAGAGAGTTGGCCTACAGACCGAAGAGTCCTGGGTTCAATTCCTCTGGGGTCCTGGTCAGGTCTCCTGCAGGAGGCAACCAATCAATATGTTTCTCTCACATTGATATCTCTCTCTGTTTTTCTCTCTCACTTCCACTCTCTCTAAAAATCAATGGAAAAATATCCTAGGGTGAGGATAAAAAAAAAAGCCTTGTGCTCATAGGATTATAAAATTATTAAGCATTTAAGAATTTAAGATAACTGGTCAACCACTGTGGAGAACAGTATGGAGTTTCCTCAAAAAAATTAAAAATGGAACTCCCACTTGACCCAGTGATCCCACTTCTATGAATATATCCCAAAAAAACAGAAATACCAATCAGAAAGGATATATGCACCCCTATGTTCATAGCAGCACAATTTACAATAGCTAAGATTTGGGAACAGCCTAAGTGCCCATCAGCAGATGAGTGGATTAAAACACTGTGGTACATCTATACAATGGAATACTACACTGCTGTAAAAAGGAAGGATTCATGCACTGGTGGGGTCTTTCAGCCTGGCTGCATCCTCTCGCAATCTGGAACCCTTCAGGGGATGTTGGAGAGCATGAATCCATGTACTGGGCCTCTAGTGTGCATATAAGATCTTTGGATAATCTCTTCCTGTCCTCCCCCCTCCCTCCTTCCCTCTGAGATTTATCAGTTTGTTCCACGTTTCCATGCCTGTGGTTTCCGTTCCTGTGTTGAGTGTCTGCCCCCTAGTGGTCAGTGCACATGATAGCTACCAGCCAGTCGCTTAGGCGTTTTCATATGTACACTTAAGGTCCAGTGCACAAAATCCATGCACTCAGAGAGGGGGGGTCCCTCAGCCAGAATTGCGAGAGGGCGCAGGCCAGGCCAAGGGACCCCACTGGTGCACAATCAGGGCCAGGGAGGGACACAGGAGGTTGGCCAGCTGGGGAGGGACCACAGGAGAGCTCCAGAGCATGTCTGGCCCATCTTGCTCTGTCCCAATCGGCCGGGCCCCAGCAGCAAGCTAACCTACCAGTCAGAGCATCTGCCCCCTGGTGGTCAGTGCATGTCATACTGAGCGGTTGAGCAGCCTTAGCATATCATTAGCATATTATTCTTTGATTGGTTGAATGGACGACCAGATGATCAGACACTTAGTATATTAGGCTTTTATTATAAGGATGACCAAATACTTTCCTTCTTTCCTCTTCCTTCTGGTGGTGGCAGTGGGTAATGTGTCTAGAATTGGAGTGGGAATGTGATTGGAATCAAAAGAGCCCTAGATAATTATTTAAGAAAAAGGCATTTAGTTTTTTCCTTTGCCCAACAGTGCATGTTTCATTTATTTTTTACATACTTAGCTTCCTTAGTGTTCTAATGAGTATATTATAATACCTGGCTTAAATTCTCAGATTGCTGCTGTGAGAATCAAATTAGTTTAGTATGTCATCTTCTCTAAGATAGCTGAAAATGAAAGACTAATGGCAGTAGTAGAAGAAAATGAAGAATTCCTGGAATTAGACATGCCCTTTGAGGTGATATAAGGGCTGTAGGAATTGAGTTGGGGTAAAGTGCATTTTTTTCAATGAAGTAAAAGAGGACATTTACTTGCAGGAGTTAAGGGCCAGGGGTTGAAGAAGGGACTGGTGATTTGAGGAAAATTAGAACATCTTTCCCTGATTTCTAGGAAGAAAGCTTTTTGAGTAGGGTTACCAGATAAAATACAAGACACTGTTGATTTTCAACCTTAGGAATCTTCCTGGATGAAACTCGAAATTGGACCCTGTACATGGAATGCAAGGAGAGACTGAAGAAAGAGGTATATCACTCCAGATTGGTAAGTTCCAGGTTTAATAAGCAAGGGAACTTACTTGATGCTTTTCTTGGGTGGCTGCAAGAGGAGCAGATCTCCACACCTGTCCACTAGAATCTTAAGAGTTTATATAGAGGCCTTAAGGGGGTTCAGTCATGTACAATAGTCCAGAGATGGTCTCAATAACACATTGCTCTGCTAAGCCTGTGGGAACAGTGGGTGGATTTCCAAGAGCAGGGGTGATTGTGAGGAGCCTCCAATTGCTCTGATCTAGCTCAAAGATCAACTGGCAGTTCCATCCTCTCATTGACATCCTCTAACAGATACGTAGTCACTTTAAATTTGCTATGAACCAAAGTTTTAGTATATGTGAGTCCCAAATGTTTTATGAGAAATATAGTAAAAATAACATGATTATCTTAAATTCGTATTTGGCTGTGTATCCTATATTTTTATTTGCTAAATATAGCAACCCTAGTCTTCCTGATCTTGGGATTATCAGCTTTGCTACTTCATTCATTACTGTGAAGGAGAATGTTTCAGGTATTAGTTCCTTGCTACGTGCCTCAAGATATTGTTGACTGACAGATGATATGTACTTTATAATTTTTTTTTTATTATTGACATTGTTACAGATGCGCCCTAATACCCCTCTTTGTACATCTACATGCAACCCCCATCACCCCTCCCCTGGCCTTTACCACTCTGTTATCTGTGTCCATGGGCTACAATTATTTGTTCTTTGGGTACTCTCTTCACCTTCTTTTATCTAGACGTCCCTAAACCCCATCTCCTCTGACCTCGGTCAGTTTGTTCTATGTATCCTTTCTCTGGTTCTATTTTATTCATCAGTTTATTTTGCTTGTTAGAGTCCACACATAACTAAGATCACATGATATTGGTCTTTCTCTGGCTGCCTTATTTTTCTTAGCATAATAATCTCTAGGTCCATCCATGCTGTTGATAAAGGTAGGAATTTATTATTTTTTATGGCCAAGAAGTACTCCAATGTGTAGATGTACCACACGTTTTTATCCATTCAGTTACTGATGGGCACTTGGGCTATTTCCAGATCGTGGCTACTGTAAATAATGCTACTATGAACATAGGGGTGCATATATTCTTTGTGATTGGTGTTCAGGCTTCTTAAGATATATTTCTAGAATCATTGAGTCAAATGACAGTTTCATTTTTAATTTTTTGAGGAAACGTCACATTGCTTTCCAGAGTGGCTGCACCAATTTGCATTCCCACCAGCAGCATACTAGGGTTCCCTTTTCTCCACATTCTCCCCAGCACTTGTCATGTGTTGATGGAAGCCATTCTGACAGGTGTAGGTGATGCCACATGGTAGTTTTAATTTGCCTCTCTGATGATTAGTGATGCTGAGCATTTTTTAAAATGTCTGTTGGCTGTATGTCTGTGTTAGAGAAATGCCTATTCAGGTCCTTTGTCCATTTTAATTAGATTATTTGTTTTCATGGTGTTGGTTTATATAAGTTCTTTATGTATTTGGGGGATTAACCCCTTATTAGATGTTTAATTGGCAAATATGTTCTCCTGTATAGTGAGTTCCCTTTTCATTTTGTTGGTTTCCTTTGCTGTGAAGATTTTAAGTTTGATATAGTCTCATTTTTATTTTGTTTCCCTTGTCATAAATGATATATCAGTAAAAATATTGCTATACAAGATGTCTGAGATTTTATTGCCTGTGTTTTCTTCCAGGATTTTTTTGGTTTTGGGACTTACATTTAAATATTTTATTCATTTCTAGTTTATTCTTGTGCATGGTGTAAGTGAGTGGTCTAATGTTTTTGCATGTGCCTGTCCAAATTTCCCAACACTATTTATTTAAAAACTGATATGTATTTTAATATTGCTAGCAATTTATAGTGTAGAAAGTGGGCTTATATATTGTGTATGATCTTTACAAGCAGCTTCAAAATTAGGCATTTTCATCCCAAATTTTAAGATTAGAAAACTGAAAATCAGATTGATTAGGATTCTTGTGCAAGTTTATATGGCTAGTTAGTGGAATGTTAGATAATTAGAAATAGTCTTTGATTCTATGTGCAATGTTATTTCAATATGCCTAAGCTATTCTTAGACTGATTAGATCTCAGCATTTTATGTTTTACCAACAGCAGATTTTCTGCTGTTTTCCATTTTCTAAAACTAGTCCCAGCAGGTGCTTCTTCTAAGCTAGTTGTTTTGCTTGTATGATTCCACTGGAGATAGGATATTAATAAGATTGTTATAAAGAAAATATATAGCACATTGAATATGTCATTGTGGTTTCTTTGAGTAAATGAATTGGACAAATGTAGTATTACAACAATTTACATTTTCTACCCAGTTGGAAACTCAAAAATTTATTTGCTCAATAATTTTAAATAGCTGTCCTTCTACAAATTGCCTTGAAATAATTATCATACAATACATTCTCCTGAAATCTTCTCTAGTTTAATGTAAATGGCCATTGCATAGTATATTGTAACAAAATTTCTCCAGTACAGTATATTTCAAAGATAACCAATACCAAGAAGTACTTAATGGCAGTGACATACATGTAGTGACACTATACAACAGTGGTTCTCAAAATTTGGTCCCCTGGACTAGTAGCACCAGCATCCCTTGGAACTTGTTATTGAAATGCAAATTCCAAGACCTCCACCTAGACATACAGAACTCTGAGGGTGTGGCCCAGCATCTGTTTTTATGAAGCATTTAAGTGGACTTCAATGCATGATAAAATTTAAAAACAATTGGTAGCCCAGCATTCTTCTGTACATTCTAAGGGTTAAGAGTGGATGCTGACTTTCAAAAGCTACATTTTCACACATTTCTCTTGCAGAAATGCTGTTATGGACAGTATTTGATGATAAGTCTACTGGTTTCAGTTCCTACAATTCTTACCTATTAGAACTTACTCAACAGAGCAGGGAGGGGACATTGACAAGGTAATGAGAAATTATTATGAAAATAAGTGAGTTGAATTAACTAAATTCTTGTTATATGCTAGGCACTATGCCCAACATTTTATATACTTACTAGAGGCCCGGTGTATGAAATTCGTGCACTGGGGGGGGGGGCGCTCCCTCAGCCCAGCCTGCCCCCTATCACAGTTTGGGAGCCCTCAGGGGATGTTCCCATGGGGAGCAGGTCTAAGGTGCAGTCTGGCCACCGTCTGTGGGCTGATCTGGGGCTGCTGGGGCCAGGCTATATGGAGGGGTCTCTCTTTTCTGCATTCAGTGCAGCTAGAGCGTGGTCCGGTTCTTTGAGTAGGGGCAGCTGGGGATTGAGAATATGAAAGAAAGAGACAGACAGAGATGGAAGAAGGCTGGGACCGGGTGGGACCACTGCCCTCTTCTGATGGAGAGACAGGGACCCAGCATGGAAACAGTGTGTTTATTTCATACCCCCAATACCAGAAAGTTTCACCAAAGGTCAAGACAAAGGAGATTATTTGCATTCTTGTAAAGTCAGTTCTGGGTGGGCCCAGAGTCCTATTCATTCCTGGTGCTTGGCTGGATTTACATAATAAAACCCACTCCCAAGCACCTGGGAAGAAATGAAGGTCAAGCTGAAAACACTCTGTCTTTTTGGCAAAATGTGTATCCACGACATGGCTCTGCATACCGCCCTGGACTCAGCTGACAATTTATTAAAGAAAATGCCCAAGTGCCTTCTCAGGGGTCCTCTACAGATGGGCACTTGGGTGGTTTCCAGATCTTAACTATTGTAAACTGTGCTTCTCTGAACATAGGGGTACATACACTTCCTTTATTTAAATGTTAAAGTTCCTTGGAGCTCTCTTCTAGGCCTTCCTCTAACTTTACTATCTCCCTAGGTAAACTCACCAATAATTTCACCCTTGAAAGAATACTTTAAAATATATAATTCTAAGTCAAACCTCTTCTCTGAGTTCAAAATCCATATGTAGATGCTTATTTACACATTTTAATTTGGATATCTCACAAACAGCTGAACCTAAACATTTCTAAAATTGAACCAATATTTCCACCAAACATAAATTTCTGCAATTATGACCACTATCCATCTAGCTCTATAAGTCACACATTTGAAGGTAATCTTTGATCCAATCCCCAGGTATTATCCATCACAATGACTGGTCTGTTTTACCTCTGAAATAGCTAGAATCTGACCACCCTGTAGAACAGATATCTCTCTGACTTGTGTATTTTTAGTAGACTTCTACCTGATCTTTGTTTATCCATACTTAACCCCTCTTTACAATCTAGTTTCATAGTGCACATGCAATTTATTTTATTATATTTTATAAAATATTCACAAGTTTTACATTGACTTACGATTACCTGAATCACTTGGTCCCTCCTAGTGTATCAGGTTCTTATCTTGCTACTCTTCCCTTTCTTGTCTAGACTCCTTAACTTCATTAAATGTTCCATGATTCTTTCTGACTTTTAAACCTTTACAGATGATTTTTGCTCTGCCTAAATTTTTTTATTCACTCTTATTGCATCCACTAGAGGCCCGGTGAATGAAACTTGTACATGGGAGGAGGGTCCCCTCAGCCCAGGCTGCACCCTTTTCAATCTGGGAACCCTTGGGGGATGTCCTAAACTGGCCATCAGATATCCCTCTCACAATCCTGGACTGCTGGCTCCTAATTTCTCACTTGCCTGCCTGCCTGGTAACCCCTAACTGCCCCCCTCTGCCAGCCTTGTCACCCCTCACAGCCTCCCTGCCAGCCTGGTCAACCCACGCAGCCTGCTGTTCAGTTGGTTGGTTGTCCCTCACTAACCCCCCTGCTGGCCTGGTCATAGGCTGCCATCTTGTGAGGGTGTGAGGGTTAATTTTCATATTACCTCTTTATTATATAGGATGATTGCTTAACTACTTATCATTTAGTTCTCTTTAGTTCTTGGTTAAATGCCACTTTTAAAGGAAAACCTTTTTTTTTTTTTTTAAACTCTCAGACTAGATTAGCTCCCACTATCTTGCAGTCCCATAAAACCTTCAATTTAAGTTTCAATATCATCTTCACAATTGAAATAAATTAATTGTATAATTACTTGTTTAATGAGTCTAGAGCTTGACAAGTACTCATTAAGAAATTATAGTTATCATTATAATAATACTCCAATTTGAATTGTTGTGGTTGAGGGTCAAAGGAAATGAAGACACCTTAGATACAATAGTTCTTAAATTTTGGAGGAGAGAGGAAAATATGGGTGAGGGAGCCCATAAGTATGTTAAAAGCTAGAAAAGAATTCTAACCATAGCTTTGTTCAGGGCATGCCATTTGTCACTAGTTTCACTGTATATCTACAGGTATGTATTAAAACATTTAATAGGTAAACTATAAGCAGTCAGTTTACGCCTTACGGTATGGTGGTTAAAAAAAGAAGTGATTGCAAGGCCAGCATGGCTCAGTGGTTGAGCGGCAACCTATGAGCCAGGAGGTCCGGTTCCATTCCCGGTCAGGACACATGCCAAGGTTGCAGGCTCGATCCCCAGTGTGTGGGACATGCAGGAGGTAGGCAATCAATGATTCTCTGTCACCACTGATGTTTCTATCTCTCTCTCTTCTTCTCTAAAATCAATAAAAATATATTTTTTAAAAAAAGAAAGAAGAAAGAGCAGTGATCAAAATAATTACATCAGTCCTTTGAGAGGGCCTATATGCAAATTTGGGCCTCTATACACTCCAAGAATGAATAATTTCAAACTTTGCTTTGTCTTTGATTAAACATCCTCAACAGCCACTTATAATAAATGAATCTACTGTCATGTACAGTAAATCCAGAGTGTGTATTTTCTCTTTTAGGATTTGTTCCAAAGCATACAACTGTCAAGAGACTGTACAGCAAAACATAATCAGAAAAATCCTTCTGATTTTCATAATAGTGCAGAAAAACTCTCCAGCTGTGAAATTAGAGAAAATAGTTTGCCAAATTATATATGGTATAAACCAGATATCTAGGTATAATTTATATGGCTACATTCAAAGTAGTAATATTAGAGAATAGTCCCTCCATTCACATTGCCAGTATAGTTTTTTCTGCATATATACCCTAACACTGTCTATGTATCTATTTGTGTCAATGAATTATAACAGAAATGAATTCCACATAACAAAATCATAAACATCTGGGCTTTGCAACACATGGTCTGCTGAGTTTGAATATGAAATGATTTTGATTTTGTTCCAATAATAAAATGAAGCAGGATATCATAAAGTAATTTATGGTATTGTGCTGCTGAGAAATAAATAGTCTCATTTACACTATTGTTTGTAATCTCCTTTATGTCCATATATTGTACCATGTCTAAGAGGATGGTGTACTTGAAATCTGACTTATATCAGTTTGTTAAACTTGAAATCTGACTTATGTCAGTTTCTAGGACAGTGCTTCACATATGATATGTACTCAATTATATTTGATGAACTAATGAATAATTTTCAATGAGTAAAGTTTCATGATCAAAACGAGAATCCATTTCAGGCAGATACTGAGTCTTTATCAGCATCATCTTAATATAACCTTACTAGAAGCCCAGTGCATGAAGCCCCGCCCACCTGTGCTGGTCTTTGGTCGTTATGGCGTTAGGGCCACAGGCCTTTTATAATAAAGATTAGGAACAGACTCATAAAATCTATAAATTAACAAAACTGGCCTTTACCCATAAACAGTTACAGATAAGCCAAAGGGAAAAACAGATAATTCTAGTGCCAAGACAGGTGGGTGAGAAGAACCAGACCATGATGGTATAATCTAGATCTAGTTTGGACAGCTGTGACAATATTGGGACAGAGGATGGCAGAGTAGGAGAGACAATACCACAAAATATTATGATATCTGTGTAGTTTTTATTGTTGTTGTTGTTGTTGTAATTTATAGTTGCTCTTTATCAAGGTGAATATCCCTTCTATTTATAGTTTGTTGATGAATTTATCATGAAGAGGGCAGATTTTTTTCAAATATGTTTCTACATTAATTGATATGATTCTCTGGTTTTTCTCATTTATTTATCTTTTCATGAAGTAAATTGCATCAATATTTGAATATTACACCAGCTATGTATTCCTGGAACAAACTCTATTGGGCCATAATATATTATTCTTTTATATACTGTTGGGTTGGTTTGCTAAAATATTGTTTTTAAGGATATTTTTATGTTTATGAGAAATATTGGTCCATAGTTTTCTTTTGAGCCACATGTCTGGTTTTAGAATTGGGATAATGGTGTCTTTAAAAATTATTTGAGAATGTTACTTCCTCATATATTTTCAAAGAGATTGGGCATAATTAGTATTTTTTCTTTCTATAATGATTGGTAGATTGTACTACTGGAACAATATTGGCTCTGTATTTTTTGAAGATACGTATTAAGAGATTTGTTGCAAGGAGTATTAGTAGGAGATCATATATATACAGGGGAGGGCAAAAGTAGATTTACAATAGTAGGTATGCAAAACAGTTTATTTTTGAATTATTATTTATTTATTGTTATATTATTTATTTGTGTTATTTGTGTTCTTATTATTGTTACTAGAGGACAAGTGCACAAAATTTTTCCACTGGGGGGGGGGCGGGTCTTCAGCCCGGCCTATGCCCTCTCACAGTCCAGGAGCCCTCAGGGGATGTCTGACTGATGGCATTTAAATAAAACATAACAGATTACACAATGTTTGTCCACATGCCAGTTGAAATAATCTATACACCACCAATGATAAATTAATTACAATTTTGAGAAAACAGGTTATGAAACCATTGTCAAGTTTAAATATATCCCCTTCACTTATACACACACACACACACACACACCCTCAAACACACACACATCATGCCATATGCCCATGTACACCTCACACATGTATGCACACATACAAATGTATACAGACACACAGCTACATATACATATAACATATCTTCATTTGATAATTGTATTTCACTTCTTGTATTTTAGTTTAGGTTTTATGTAGAAATATAGAATTAAAGTAACCATCTTCAAATTTAAAAATGATGAAAATATGATAGTATTGATGCTACACAACAAGTAAAAACCTTTATAAAAGGTCTTTTTTAGACAGCTTTTAGTAAATGAAATTTAGCACCCCTGTTGCAATTGCAATCGCTATTTTTCAATTAGCTAAATAATTAGTACTTTTTGCCAGCAGGTGTTAATTTGTTACTACAATGAAACTTCATGAGATACTTGTGTTAGTTAGAGTCAGTGACTTTAATATCTATCCCAGTAATTTTTCCATGGAATGAATTTTCATAAAAGGTTATTGACAGGTTTGGAGAGTACGTTCCTGTTTTTGTAATTTTTGAACTAGAGTTTGCAATTTCTTACTTTACTGTGATGTCATTTTGGGAATCTTGCATGATACCACTACACCAGCGGCACCACTGATGTCATTTTGATGGTATCTGTGTGAGAAAAATTAATTTTTAGGGATAAATCAAAGCTTGTTCTCTAACAATGAATAATTTCAGTGGTGGTGCTGGTCTAGTTATATACTTCTTGAATTACCAAGGACATACCACAGACTTAAAAATATACATTCTTGTTTATCATCATGTAATTTCACATTAAATAAAAATTATCAATTGGATGGTGATTATTAATCATCACAAAGAGGTTCAAAGTTATTTGAATCAGAATAAGAGCCAGATAGGGTTATATAGGGTTGGGAGTAAGAATCTCATGAATCAAGTGGTGGTAGGCTGGTTAGGGACCGTTAACTCCTCTTTAGCTTCTACAGTAGCAATAATGTTCTTTAGCCACTCACCTGTTTACTAAATAGCTGTTGAATGGAAGAATTAGAAAAAAGGTTGTTTCAACCCTTATATAGTGGAATGTACACAATGAACTAATGTAATAGTTCCCCACAGTCATAATCACAAAAAATGTATAAAATTATCTTGGATTAGGCTTAAGTAGTTGACATATTTGTTTAGAATATTTAAAATTTTAAATAGAAAAATATTTGCAGTGATTGGTATGTTATATAAAATTTGGTTTTCTAGTCAAAACATGTTGGCATTCATCTTCATTTCTTTTTTTTTTAAATATATTTTATTGATTTTTCACAAAGTGGAAGGGAGAGAGATAGAGAGAGTTAGAAACATTGATGAGAGAGAAACATCAATCAGCTGCCTCTTGCACATCCCCCACCGGGGATGTGCCCGCAACCCAGGTACATGCCCTGGACCGGAATCGAACCCGGGACCTCTCAGTCCGCAGGCTGACGCTCTATCCACTGAGCCAAACCGGTTTCAGCTCATCTTCATTTCAATTAACTTTCTCTTTCTTTCCCATTATATTTTATGCCTTTTTAAATCCTTTTTCAAATATAGTGGTTATAGTGAATTCAATGATAAATACATTTTTACAGTAGATAAAAGAACCTTATGGTTTTAACTTAATGGGCTGTACTCTACAACTCCCCAGACACCTACCTGTGGAATTGAAAATATTTTTCTTATAAGAAAGTTTCATTCCTAAACCTTGGAGAATGTTATACACTGATCACCTTGTTCAAACATTTGTGACATGATTCTGCAATGAAATAGCACTTTTTCTTAAAAAAGCCTGACTGTAAGAACATACATATTAAGAGGAAAGTTGGCAACTCAAGTCAAAAAATGTTCAGATAATCTTGGCTAGCATTCTCTCTGCCACATCCTGTCTCCCCCTCACTCTTTCAAAAAATGTTTTATTTTATACTAGAGGCCTGGTGCACAAAAATTTGTGCACTCGGTCGGGGGGTGGGGGGGGAGTGTCCCTCTGCCCCCTGGTGGTCAGTGTGTGTCATAGTGACCAGTCATTCCCAGTCTTTCTGCTGTTAGGGTCAGTTTGCATATTACCCTTTTACTATATAGCAGGGGTCCTCAAACTTTTTAAACAGGGAGCCAGTTCACTGTCTCTCAGACCGTTGGAGGGCCGAACTATAGTTTTTAAAAAAAACTATGAACAAATTCCTATGCACACTGCACATATCTTATTTTGAAGTAAAAAAACAAAACGGGAACAAATACAATATTTGTATTTGCATGTGGCCCGCGGGCCGTAGTTTGAGGACCCCTGCTATATAGGATAGAGGCCTGGTGCACAGATGGGGGCCAGCTGGTTTGCCCTGAAGGGTGTCCTGGATCAGGGTGGGGGTCCCACTTGGGTGCCTGGCCAGCCTGGGTGAGGGGCTGATGGCTGTTTGCAGCTGGTCACACCCCCTTCAGGGTGGGGGTCCCCACTGGGGTGCCTGGCCAGTCTGGGTGAGGGGCTGAGGGCCGTTTTCAGGCTGGCCTGTGACTGAAGCTCCCAGCCTCTCCTTTTTTTCTTTTCTTTTTTTATTCTGGAATTTATTTATCTTCTATAATTGAAACTCTGTTGCCTTCACTGGCGCTCCCAGCTCTGAGGCCGTGGCTGGCTGAAAGCAGGTATCTGGGGTTTGTTTGGCTTCTATAATTGAAATTTTGTTGCTTTTGGAGCTGTTGCTTTCGGAGCTTAGAGCAGGCTGCAGCAGGCGGGGAACCTTGGCTTCCTCCATCACTGGAGCAAGCAAACCTCCTGCTTGCTTCAGCTGTGTGGCTGCCGGCTGCCATCTTTGTTGTCAGTTAATTTGCATATCTCACTGATTAGCCAATGGGAAGCATAGCAGAGGTACGGTTAATTACCCTTTTTGTCTTTTATTAGATAGTATAATATGTGCAGCTTGATTCTCTCCCTTGATCACAGTTACATTATATCCTACATTGTCCACCTTTGAATAAGAAGCCTTGCAAAATATTGCCAAATCAAAAGCAAACAAAAAACTACAACATGGGATGTTTCAAAGTATACTTGTACACTGAAATTTATTTAGATATTGTGGATTACTGTCACTATTTATAATTTGAATTGTCTTCTATATTCATTTCTAATTGTTATTCTATTCTCTTGGGTAAATACATAGGAGTTGAATTACTGGGTCATAGAGTAGGTGAATATTTAACATTACAAGAAACTGCCAAATAACATTGTAATATGGTTATATCACTTAAACTCTTACCAGAAGTGCACAAAAGTTCTAGTCGGCTCACATTATTGCTGACACTTGCTCATTGTCAGTCTGTTTAATTTTAGGTATTCTAATGCCTGTGTAGTAGAGTCTAATCATGGTTATAATATGAATTTCTGTGATGACTGATGGTTTTAAGCATGCTTTTATGTAATTATTGACAATTTATTGATTTTAGAGAGAGAGGAAGGGAGAGAGAGTGAAAAACCAGTGAGAGAGGGAGAGAGAGAGACATCTATCAGCCTCCTGTGCACCCCCTACTGAGGATCGAGCCTGAAACCCATGCATGTGCCCTGATCAAGAATTTAACCTCTTGGTACATGGGATTATGCTCAACTAACTGAGCCACACCAGCTAGGGGCCCAGAACCATGTATTGAAAATATTATTCTTTCCCCATTTCTTTATGTTTGAGAGGCAACAATACATATATATTGCTAATTTTTATTGAGGTGTTTATATTCTTTTCTGAGTTATAAGAATGAATGCTGCATATATCCTGGATACACTAAAAGCATTTTATCCTATTCTTTTGTCTGAACATTTATTTCCTAACTAGAGGCCTGGTGCATGAAATTCGTGCACGGGTGAGTGTCCCTAAACCTGGCCTGCACCCTCTCCAATCTGGAACCCCTCTTGGGATGTCCGACATCCCTCTCACAATCTGGAATAGCTGGCTCCTAACTGTTTGTCTGCCTGCCTGCATGATTGCTCCCTAACCGCTCCCCTGCTGGCCTGATTGAGGCCTAACTGCTCCCCTGCCAGCCAGATTGCCCCCAACTGCCCTCCCCTGCTGCCCTGGTCACCTCCAACTGCCTTCCCCTGCTGGCTCGATTGCCCCCAACTGCCCTCCCCTGATGTCCTGATCACCCCCAACTGCCCTCCCTTGCAGTCCTGGTCACCTCCAACTGCCTTCCCCTGCTGACTCGATTGCCCCCAACTGCCCTCCCCTGATGTCCTGATCACCCCCATCTGCCCTCCCCTGCTGGCCTGGTCTCCCCCAACTGCCCTCTCCTGCCAGTCATCTTGAGGTGGCCATCTTGTGATGATGTCATGTGAAGGTGTGGCCCCACCTAGGCTTTTATTATATAGGATGATATCATTTGATGAGTGCAGACTTTAATTTAATGAACTTTTTTAAATCAATATTTTATTTTAGATTTGGTTTAGTGCTTTTATGTACTCTCTAAGAAACAATTGCTTACCCAGAGTTCACAATGATATTTACTATGTTTTGCTTTAGAAGATTTATTGTTTTATTTTAATGTTTAAGTGAATGGTTGATCTTGCAAACAGACTAGATTTATATTATCCCAGAGGATCTCTAAATTTTACATGAATATTTATTGAAAATACTTTTCTTTTACCATTGGGTCACCTTGCTACCTTTTTCAAAATCAATTGGCTGTACAATTATGGGTTTATTTTTTTAAATCTTTATGTTATCCTTTGATGAATATATATATATATATAATATATATATATATATATATATAATATATATATTATATATATATATTCTTCTTGAATAGTTTTATTATAAATCTTTATTTCCATATAAATTTAAAATCACCTGATAAATTCGTACAGGAATCTACTTGCAAATTTGACTCACATTTATTTGAATCTATACTTAAAATTGGGGAAATTGGTATCTAAACTATATTGACTCAATCTTAGTTCAAAATATAACACTTAATTTTTTAAAAAAATAAATATTTAATTTGGAATAATTTTAGATATACATAAAAGTTTCAAAGGTTGTACAGAGAGTTCTAATACACCCCTCACTCAGTTTCAGTTTCCTTTTAATGTTACCAGTTTACATTACAGTGGTATGTTTTACTAAAACTAAGAAACCACAATTAGTATATTGCTATTAACTAAGCTCCAGACTTTATTCTTATTTCACTAGTTGCCTCATTAATGTCCTTTTTCTGTTCTAGGATTTAATCCAGCATATCACATTGTATTTAGTTTTCATATCTTCTGCTTCCTCCAATCTGTGACAATTTCCCAGTCTTTCCTTGTTTTCTGTGACCTTCATAGTATTGAGGACTACTAATAAGGTACCTTTTTTACTGTCTCCGATTTGAATTGGTATGATATTTTTTCAGTTTTGGCCATTATGAATAAAGCTACCCTATTTTTGCATACCGATAAGCATGTGAACATAAGATTCATTTTACTATGTACATACCTACGAGTGTCAAGAGCTGTTTCTGATTCTACAAGTAAGGAGATTGGAAATAGCCACATCATCTTATAATTAGTAAAAAGCTGAACAGACTGCAGAATCAACATATCTTGGATTTCTAAAAGTGCAGAGGATGCAGAGGAAATGATTGCCCCCATGATTGGAGAGACAAACAAGCAAATACAGATTTTAAGTGCCTTTCTCATCAGGTGTTCTATTACATATACATGTCACTATTGATGTTAACCTTGATCATTTGTTATGTTAGTGTTTGTCAGATATCTTCATGAAATCTTTTTTTTAAATATATTTTATTGATTTTTTACAGAGAGGAAGGGAGAGAGATAGAGAGTCAGAAACATTGATGAGAGAGAAACATCGATCAGCTGCCTCCTGCACATCCCCCACTGGGGATGTGCCCGCAACCCAGGTACATGCCCTTGACCAGAATCGAACCCGGGACCCTTCAGTCTGCAGGCCGACACTCTATCCACTGAGCCAAACTGGTTTTGGCTTCATGAAATCTTAATAGAGTTTCCCTTTCCATACTTTATTATTTTAAGGTTGATTACTATGTAAAGCCCCATGCAAACTCAGTAGAATAATGCAGACAAATATTGTAAGTCCCAGGGAAAGAGGAAAAGGAAAGAAGGCTTATTCTCTCTTAGTCCTAAAATTTGTCCCATTAAAAACACAGTAGATGAAGGGATATACACTCAAAGAAGAATAAAAGATAAATATAGAAGAGAGTGGGGTGGTTGTCCATGCTTCAGAGTATATTCTTCTTATCCCTCAGGGACTGAGAGTGTTGGGGTATTGATTAAAAGTGCATGGTGAGGGTTATTTGACTATGGCTAGAATCACCATTCTGTGTGTAGGACTCTATTCCAAGATGTGTCATCCATGTAGCTAAAAATATGTTTGGCACCTCTTTGAATGAAGTAATACACAACATGTACAACATAGGTGGTGATCTTAGAGAAGAGGTTGTGGTTATCGGAGTCCTTCCTTGAGCCAAGACACCATCCTTTCAGTGGTGGGCTGCACCAGAGAATCTTAAAGGATGAAAGCCCATAGGAAAATCTTCATCTGTATGTTCTTGCGGGATTTAGAAGTTTGTTAAATAGGAATCGGTACATATGAGACCACAACATAAAGTGTAGTTATGATGTCCTTCTGTCTTCCATGATTTTTCCTATCTGTGGACCCAAATTTCCTCTTATTTGGATTCCCTTTAATCATATTTGAAGTCACCAAAGTATTAGAGTTTAAACATGGTTAAGCTAGATGAAGCTCTCTGTCTATTATATAGTTTTCAATTCTTATTTATTGATATCATGTGTATGCTTGTTTTTTCACTAATATTTTAGTTATTATGTGAAAGATGGGTGGGCAAGGAGGAACCACAATTCATAACTCTTGATAATAATGGATATTGTCTTTTTGCTCTTATTTACCTTTAGATTTCTGTTTTTAACCCTTTGATGTGAAGGAGAGAAAGAAGATAGCCCGTACTTGGAGAATTCGCAGAATTGGAGCAGTGCATGTGACACAAGTTATAAACTTTACATTCTTATCTAGGTATATAGACAGAACCTGATGCTCCTGAAAAGGTAGGCCCTCTTTAACCAAATCAATTGTTCTGGAAAATGAAGATTTTTGGTATTCTTATATCTCCAATAGCCACGGGTTTCACTCCTACTTCAAACTTTGGCATAAATTTAGGTTGCAACCAAAAGGAATTAAATCTCTCTATTTTTGTTTCCTAACATTATTACCTATGTACAACCTCTGTCTACTGCTTATGGTATCTTCTCTCTTAATTCACATGATCTAAGGCTTTCCATACACAGAAAATCCAACTTCTCCAGATATGTACAGCCAGTGACTGTGACACCACTGAAGATTGCTCTCAGGTTTAATTGTGTTTTTGTTTTTGATGAGGTGTGAGAGTTTATGTGTGAGTGTGTTTGTGTGTAATTGTTCTGGAATATGTCGGGATTCTTGTTTGATGCTGGAATGACCCTGGATGGTTTATAAGAGGAAGATATGTAGAGAAAGATGACACAAATATTATACCTAGTTTGGAATATTATACCTATTCCAAACATGGTTACCATACAGCTTCTAAATAGAAGTAATAATTCCATGAATATGAAAATATTACTGCTGAGCATTGTTTTTGCACTTTACCATGGATCAAGATGCCTTAGACAATGTTCTCAGTTTGACTGGAAGTCAGTGATGCCCTGACCAGGTAACTCGGTTGGTCAGAGCCTGATACACCAATCTATGGTCAGGGCATATACAAGAATCAACCAATGAATGCATAAATAAGTGGAACAACAAATCTCTCTAAAAAATAAAAATAAAGTTGGCGCCAAAGTAAAGAACTCATTTCAAAGGACTCATTGAACAAAGGAACCCATTTCAAATATTCAAAGTAATATTTAGAGACTCAGGTCTCTATAATAAACTCTGTGATTCAACATTTGAATTACAAAAGCATTTAGTGGCCACTGGGGGAACATTTGAGAGGAAAAAGTGAATGAGCACAGAGGAAAGAGAAAGGAAATGGACTTCTCATAAGTGAACAAATGCAAATGTGTTTTCAGGATAATTATATTTCCTTACACAAATGAGAAGTACAATAGATATAGGTCTGGTTCTTGTAGACACCATTTCAGAAAGGTCAAAGATTAATGCTAGGTTCAACAATGGGTTGGGAGATCAGAGTAGGTGTTTCTTATCTCACAAAGAAAAGGGGACCAGTTAGCCTAGGGACTTGGAAACCTAGGAATATATTATTTTAGTCTTTCTTACCAGCTTTCTAGCAGAACAAAAACACTCAAGTTTACTATACATTCAAGTTCAGTACTGAACTGTCCACTTCAAATAATTTTCCGAAATTTTATTATCCTGCCTAAAGACAAACACAAAGAGATGCAGCTGTTTTTTCTTTTTTCTCCAGGAGGAGCACCCTCTCTGCCCCCATTACACTTCCTAGATAGTGATAATTGGCTGCAGGGTACAGCTGAGGTAAAAATAAGTAGCATTAAAGAAAAACAGTCTGAAAGAGGCCATTGGATATTGCCCAAGACAAACTTCTTATCACAGAATGGAAACTTAGGTCACAGATGGCTCAGATATATTTACTGAAGATGTGAAAATTCTAAGGTTTGTGAAATGGAAATTTAACTTACTTTTTAGTCTATTGAAAGAAAAATAGACATGGAAAAGTCCAGTTTAAATGTCCTTTCCCTGGGTCTTTTTTCCCTCTCTCATCCGTGGCAAATAACTTAGCCAGAGGTGTATTTCCAAATCCTCTTTCTTTCTGGGATTTGTGTAACATTTTTCCCTATCTCTTAGACTATGACTTGTTTGTGTTCTCCTATCACAGTTACATGCTCTTTATCATCTTCTATCAGATTCAGTTGGCCATTGGACAGTTAAAGTGCTGGGCACCTGTGTCACATAATTGTAAAGTGAAAAGTGGGAACATATATGCTCAACAATAACACCACTGATTAAGAGCCAACATAATCTAGAGCTGAAAGTAGGAAAAGAGGACATCTCTGTGATTTAAGCTCATATCTCTCAGAATTTAACAGTGATAATTTATTTTTATTGATTTTAGAAAGAGGGAGAGAGAGAGAGAGAGAGAGAGAGAGAGAGAGAGAGAGAGAGAGAATTTGTTGTTCCCTTTTATTTATGCACTCATTGGTTGATTTTGTATGTGCCCAGCCAGGGCTAACAGTGATAATTTAAATGGTTAGTTTCCTCTCAAGAGATGCAAAAAATGGGATTTCATTCCTCTCAATATTTGCACCTCTGGACTGATCTTCACTTTACTTCCTAAGGGTTTTAGTGTGTTTTCATTAATGTTATGTGGATTTGGAATGAAGGAATTTGGGGGTACCAAAGAGTGTGAGGGTATTATATGTATTTTGTTGTTTTGTTTGGGGAGGTTGGTTGGATTGTTTTGGGAGAAAAAATATTTTTTCAATACTTTGTTTCTAACAACTTGAAAAATAATGGGTTATAGTAAATATATTTCTTAAGTGAGGAAGAAAAAACAGGAAGAGGCTTATTATCTCTTGGTCATGGAAACTATCCAAGGATACATAGAGCAGGTAAGGAGAAATGGAAGATGGAAGGCAGTAAATAGGAAATGCCAAGTTCTTACAGAAAAATGAAGAATTTCATGCTGTGGTGATGGGAACTGGGTTGGATCAGACAGAGAAGCTACCTGAAGTCCTACTGTGTGCAGTGCCCTATTTAGGAAGGCACCATTCACATAATACTATATTATGAAGTGCGCCTTCCTGAGTAGAGTAATGTCCAACAAGTCCAACATTTGTGGTGGCTAAAGTTCCTGAGGATAACATTTTCCAAAAAAGTCAATCAGTGGTCTGTAACCCTTTAATATAAAGATATATTCCCAATGAGAAGGAGATTTGCACTGGGGATATAGCTCTTCTTAAATTCTGCTAAGTAAAACTCCCTGATTTAAATAATACCAAGACTCTCTTGACAGTCTTTTCTCTATACTCAGCAATACAATGCCATTCTGTCTTGGGGTGACATTGGTTAATAAGATTACATAGGTTTCAAGTGTACATTTCTATGATTCATGATATGTATATTGCATCATGTGCCCACCACCCAAAGTCAAATCATCTTCCTTCACCATACTTTTGACACCCTGAACCCTTTACTACCCCTCACCCCCACTTCTCTCTGATAACCACCAGACTGCTGTCCATATCTATGAGTTTTTGTTTGATTTTCTTGTTTCTTTTGTTTATTTCAGTTTTATATCTCACATATGAGTGAAATGATATGGCTCTTAACTTTTCTGTCTGACTTATTTTGCTTACATTATGCTTTCAATAACTAAGAAAATTTACATATATGAATCTTAATATAATTTCTTTTAGCATTTTCAATATCTCATCCCACTGTCTTCTGATCCCTAATGTTTCTGATTACTAGTAAAGTCAGCTGTTAATCTCATTTAATGCATTTTATAATACAAAGTATATATTATATGGAATGAGTCACTTTTCTTTGCAGCTTTCAAAATTCCCTACATTAAAAAATCTCTCTCTCTCTCTCTCCTCTTCTCCAGCACCAAGAGATTGAATATCATGGTCTGCCTGTCTTATTTCCTATTTCTCTGTTTTTGTCTTACGTTGGCTTTGTCACATATTTTTGATGTTTATAGATGAATGTTTGTCATCATATTTTGGAAGTTTCAGCCATATTTCTTTGAAGATTTTTTTTCCAAATTCATTTCCTGTATCCTCTCCTGAGATTCCCACCATGCATATTTTGTTGTACTTGTGTTGTTGCATTTTTCTCTAAGGCTCTATCATTTTTTGTATTCATTTTACTCTCGAGTTTTTATATAGTGCTATCACTATCAACCTGTTTTTAAAATTACTATTTTTTCTACTGTTAATTCAGATCTAATATTGAGTCCCTGCATTGATTTTTTTTTTCATTTTATATATTTTACTTTTAAACTCTAAATTATTATTTTTACACTAGTGGCCCGTTGCACAAAGATTCGCTAAATAGACTTTCCTTCCCCTGGCTGCCAGCACCGGTTTTCTTCCGGCACCCAGGACTGAGGCCTTTGGTCCGGCCGCATCAGCAAGGCTTGGCTTCTCTGCTCCAGCTGCTCCCAGCCCCTCCTCTTCTTTTCCCCCCAGCTCCTTGAGCAGAGGCCAAGGCTGGCTAGAAGCCTGGGTCGCCCCCAGCAACCCAGGCCCCCAGCCACTCCTTGAGTGGAGCCCAGGGTGGGAGGGAAGCTTGGCTTCCTCCATTGCTGGGAGCAACCCAATCCACTTGTTCGCTCCAGCTCCATGGCCACCGCCATCTTCAGTCTTCACTCCACGCCTCCATATGTAAATTAACCACCATCTTTGTTGGGTTAATTTGCATAGTCACTCTGATTGGCTGGTGAATGCAGCGGTGTGATGGAGTGATGGTTAATTTGCATGTTTCTCTTTTATTAGTGTAGAGATAATGTATACCTATTTTTATATACATGTTTGGTGAGATGTACATCTTGACATACATGCCATCATAACTTTCTTTACTTGTCAAATAATGACTTATTTATTTATTTTAAAGTATTTGTAATGTGTACTTTAAAGTCATTATCTGTTAGTGTGATATTTGGAACCTCTTACAGGAAATTTTTCCTGTCTGTTTTTCTCTTATGTATGGGATACGTTTTCCTTTCCTTTGTATATGTCATAATTTCAATGTAAAGTTGGACATTTTAAATGATTAATTATAGCAGCTCTTGATAATGATTTCCCCCTCCCTGGAGTTGTTTTGTTGTTGTTATCTGCTTCTTTATTTGTTATTGACTTTGTAATACTACAGGGGTTGGCAGAAGTAGGTTTATATTTGTGAGTTTATATCTATATCTTTATTAATTCTTGTGTTATTTGTATTATTTCCATATGAATAACTGTAAACCTACTTTTTCCTACCTCTGTATTTTAATGAAGTTTTGTCTACAGTGTGAATTAGCTTGTGTTTTTCATACTAGGCACAGCCTTCAGCATGCACACAGTCATTCTGAGAAGACAGAGGTTTTCATGGACTTCTCTTTAACTCTTTCTTTTCCTGATATCCTTGTCAATCTGCCTGCCTCTGTGTGTATCACATCCAGCCCTTAGAATTTCTAATTGCAGGCAGATTGTTGTATAGTTTTCAAAATGCTGTAGGCATAAATGTCTCTGGAGTTTGATCTAAATAATTCAGACCCTTTTGCACAGGTAGTTCCAAGGCAAGTCTTTGAGGTTTGTTCAGATACCATGAGGGCTCTTGTTAGCTATCTCTTCCCCTGTTTCTCTTTGGTATAAAAGCCTTACTAGTTCTTAGCTTATTACTCTCAGTGTGCTACAGCCTCATTTTATTTATTAATCACTGGAATATACATTGTTTTTGAGAATGTGTTCATGTTAAATTTTCCCTGTACTCTGTTATAAATAAAATCATGTTCTTTGGGGAGAGCTTTAATTTTCTTTGTTATTTAAGCCAGTTTCTCATATTATAGACACACAAATATTGTGTATGGATGCCAGAGGCTGGGTCAAAATAATAGAATTACCAATCTGGATCTGGCACAAAAGACAGTGGCCTACTTGTCTCAGAGTTACCTTTCTGCTTTACAAGTAAGGTGCTTATCAGTGGCAGTAGATCCTGTTATTTCTGGCATGCCCCACCTAATGTGGAACCTCCATCCAATGACTGAGGTAAATAAAAGTAAATTAGTGATGCGTATTCTTAGATGCTGCACCTGCAAATAGAGCCTTCACTCCATGATAATAGGCAGAGAGGTGGTACAATGCCCCTGAGCTCTTATTGCATGCACCCAGTGTTAAGTTCCTGAAGCGTTAAGCTGGGTTTATGGAGTACATGAAAAATGCTGGAGGGATTGCAACCTCAACAAGTATAACATAGTTCTTGAATGGGAGCTAGAGAAAGAGAGAACTCCTTTTTTAGGCCATAGTCACCTTAAATACATAAACCTCAGCCTCTGGCATCCATACACCATATTTATATACCTATAATATGATATCTCAGGCTTCATTTTTCCAGGGAAATGCAGGTACCATATAGCATATCTCAGAATAGAAGAATGCAATAACATTCAGGGTGTTGTTCTCTTGAAACTATGAAAATTCTATTCTTCTTCTTCAGTATCAGCAGCCTGCATAAGTCAGTTGGTCTTGATTTCCTTATGTTTATCTTATTTGGATGTTTATGTTTTTTTCGTCAAAATTAAGAAATTTTTATTCCAAAAACTTATTGAATTAAAAAATATATTTTCTCACTCTTTTTCTGCTGATAATTTTGTAATACATATTTTGTGCACTTGCTTCCTGTTGTTTTACTGTTCTCGAGGCTGTGCTCATTTTTATTCATTCATTTTCCTCTCTTTTCTTTGTATGCGTTGTCACTATCTATATACAAGTTCATTTGTTGTTTTCAGTGTGGCAAAAGTAGGTTTATAGTTGTTTATATGGAAATTAATGTGATAATTAATAAATAATAACACAAGAATAAACTTTGTGTATTCACAATTATAAACCTACTTTTGCCCCACCCTACACACACACACACACACATACACACACACACACACACACACAAAATGCAGTGAGAAGAGAAACAAGATAAGGCATGCCAAATATTTCCTTCAGGAGCAGGAGAACATAACAGGAGGGCTTAATGGTTATTAGTTCTGAAAACTGTCTTTTGAAAACTCTAAACTCTAAGGGAACAACACTCAGGGAAGGGTGAATGTGGAATAACAGTGGGGTGGGTGCTGCATAGGTATTTTGTACAAGTGCCAGTGACTACTCACAGCCTGAGAACATTGAGTGGTTTTTGAAAGGAACATGAATGGGTCAATATGCGGAGCTTCCATCTTTAGACATTCTTTGTGTGATACTTTACTGCACATGGTGTTAGTCATATGTGATTAGATGTGATTATCACCTGTGCCAGTAGAGTAACTCATGATATGTTCAACATATGTAATAACAATGTGGGTGTATTGAGTTGTTTAGTTGCTTACAGAGAGATGCTTTCCTTAGAGTGAAGGCGTTTCCCATGACAGCTTCCCCTATGTGGAACTAGCTCAGGGAACTCTCTAGATGAATTTTCTGAAAGATTAAGCTTCAGTAGAATAGATATCTGAGAAGCAGGAGGGAATTAGCCCAGCCTAAAAAACAATAACAACAATAACAACAACAAAACGACTTGAAAAATTGGAAAGTGCACTTATGGGTAAGAACATTTTGTCACATTTGGAGGTTGGGGTAGGTTTTAGGTTGTGAAAAAAAAAATAAAGGTAGAGAGGAACACCATGAAAGCACTTAAGTATTATTCTCATTTAAGTTAGTCAACTTTAGTAAAAGGGATATGATTCTGAGAAGAAACTCAATGGGAACATTATTGGGACGTTCGGGACCTTGTATCTACCATCAGTGTCATGACACAGAGGAGTGTTATCACCCCCCTCAAAAAAAAAAAAAATCCCTCATGCCCCTGTAGCCAACCTTGACCCCATCCTAACCCTTGCAATCATGCTGTTTTCCATCATTATATTTGGTCTTTTCCAGAATGTCACATAAATATCCTATATAATAAAGAGCTAATATTCAAATGGTTGTCATGCCCTCACACCATCATGCCATAAAGGCTCAGATACTCAACACTGGAGAGAGAGGAATGCGGACCAACCAGGCACAAATGAGCTCATGAGAGAACAATGGGGACCAGCCAGGCTTCGGCCCAGGAGAGGGAGAAGCTGCCTTCCCCATGGTCCTGGGTGTCAGTGGTTATGCCTGCACCTGTGGCTGTGGCCTGGGAGAGGGACAAGCCACCCACCCCATGGTCCCAGGCACCTGCAGCTGCAGGCCAGGTGAAGCCGCTCACCCATGGTCCCCTGCAGCTGTGGCCGACCCAGATGAATCTGGCCCAGGTCCTGGGTGCCTGGGACCAGCCAGAGGGAGAGAAGCCCATGTCCCAGGTGCCTGTGACCACGCGGAGGAGGGAATCCTGGGTCCCAGGTGCAGGGCAAGGCAGAGGTGGTTAGGGGTGATCAGACCAGCAGGAGAGTAGTTAGAAGCAATCAGGCCAGTAGGGGAGCAGTTAGGAGCAATCAGGCAGACAGGCAGAGTTGGTTGGGGTGATCAGGCAGGCAGGCAGAGGGATTAGGGGTGATCAGGCAGGCAGGCAGGTGAGTGGTTATGAGCCAGCAGTCCCAGATTGTAAGAGACAATCAGACATCCCCCAAGGGGTCCCAGATTGGAGAGGGTGCAGGCCGGGCTGAGGGACCCTCCCCCCATGCATAAATTTTGTGCACCAGGCCTCTAGTAATTATATAATACAAGAGGCCCAGTGCACAAATTCATCTACCAGAGGGGTCCCTCAGCCTGGACTGCAGAACTGGGCCAAAGCCAGCTCTCCATCATCCCCTGAGTGGTCCCGGATTGCGAGAGGGCTCAGGCCAGGCTTAGGGACCCCACTGGTGCACGATTGGGGCTGGGAGGGATGTGGGAGTTTGGCCATCTGGGGAGGGACCATGGGAGAGCTCCATAGCATGTCTGGCCAGACTAACTCAGTCCCAATCCACAGGACCTCAGCAGCAAGCTAACCTACCAGTTGGAGCATCTGCCCCTTGGTGGTCAGTGCACGTCATAGTGAACGGTTGAGCATTCTTAGCATATCATTAGCATATTATACTTTGATTGCTTGAACAGACGACCAGACAGCCAGGCACTTAGCATATTAGGCTTTTATTATATAGGATGTAGCTCTTGGGTTTGGCTTCAGTAATTTAAAAATGCATTTTTTAAAATATATTTCTTTATTGATTTCAGAGAGGAAGGGAGAAAGAGAGAGAGATAGAAACATCAATGATGAGAGAGAATCATTGATAGGCTGTCTTCTGCACACCCCCTACTGGGGATCGAGCCTGCAACCCAGGCATGTGCCCTTAGCAGGAATCGAACCTGGGACTCTTCAGTCCACAGGCCAATGCTCTATCCACTGAGACAAGCCGGCCAGGGCTAAAAAAATGCATTTTAGATTTATCTATATTTTGTGTGAATCAACAATCTGTTTCTCTTTTAATTGCTGAGTAGCATTCCAGTCATAGATGAAGGAAATATTTACTATTTCAAGTTGTTAATGATTATGAATATAATTGCTTTAAAAGTTTGCATGTCAATGTATATGTAAATACAAGTATCATTTCACTAATATAAAGTGCTAAGAGTTGGAAAGTATATCTTCAAATTTATGAGAAAATGAATAAGAACTGTTCTTTTAGAATGACTTCACCATTTTGTGTTTCCAGGAATAATGTACCAGAGATCAAGTTTCCCAAATCAAGGTAAGCATTTGGTATTGATAGGCTTTGTGTTGTTTGTTTGTTTGTTTATGATCATTTTTAAACCACTTCTTTGAGTTATGATTGACATACAGAAAGTTGTACATATTTAATGTATATCTCTTAATGAATTTGTAGATTATACACCTGTGAAATTATTATAATTAATGCCAGATACATATATTATTTTTATTCAGTCTATTTAAATAGTTTTATCTCATTGTGCTTTTAATTTGCATTACCTTATTGACTGAAGATGTTGATTGTCTCTACATCAAGCATGTCAAAATTGCAGCCCACAGGCTACATGCAGCCCACAATGAATATTTTTGTGGCCCAGCCAATATAAGGTATGTAAAAATCCTTTTAATAAAAATGTCATAACTTAATTTTTACAACATCCCATTATGTATAAATATTAATAACGGACTACAATGTTTGCTAATAACTGATTACTATAATCGTGTTGCATTTATTTCCTTTATGTGCCTTATACGAAGGCAAACCATTTCTCTCCACTAATACTAGCAGCAAATATTTTAGTAACTGATTGCCATGTCATTAGTCTTGTACTGACTTGTTTGGTGTGCACAACAGGAAATATTTTGCTCTTGGAGAAAAGAAAAATAGGTTTATTTGCATTATGCTTATTAACTTGTGCAGTTATTCAGTGTCTGGTAAGTTAATGTCCAAGAAAAAATATTAGCCGTAACCGGTTTGGCTCAGTGGATAGAGCGTCGGCCTGCGGACTAAAGGGTCCCAGGTTTGATTCCGGTCAAGGGCATGTACCTTGGCTGTGGGCACATCCCTAGTGGAGGGTGTGCAGGAGGCAGATGATCAATGTTTCTAACTCTATATCCCTCTCCCTTCCTCTCTGTAAAAAATCAATAAAATATATTTTTTAAAATATTAATTTTTATTAAAATGTTCTATTATTTTATGTTAATTATCACTCATTTATTTCAGCCCTTTGTATTCAGCATGCCTCTATTGAAATAAACCTACAGTTCTATTAAAATTGAAGCTTTTGTTTTTTGTGGCCTACATAAACTTAAACCTTGTTTATTTGGCCTGTGTTTGCCTTTGAATTTGACATGCTTGCTCTACATGTACTTATCATCAAGATATCTATTTTGATGAGGTGTCTGTTTTGAGGACTTTTCTCATTTCAATATATATTTTTTAGTTCTTATTGCTAGATTTTCAGAGGTTTTTATATATTCTGATTATTAGTCCTTTGACATAAATGTGATTTACAAATATTTTCTCTCAATCTCCATCTAAGGTTTGTTATTTTCATTGTTTTAAGAGTATCTTTTGCAGAAGGAAAGTGTTCAACTATGATAAAGTGTAATTTATCTTTATTTAAAATTTATGGACTATGATTTTCATGTTATATCTAAGAATGTTTTGCCTCATCCAGTCACAAAGATTTTCTTTTATTTTCTATTAATGTTATGTTTTACTTCTCACATGGATATATTGGTGCATTTTGATTTATATTTTGTATAAAGTGTGATGTATTGGTCAAGATTAATTTCTTTGCATATGATCACCCAATTCTTCTGCATTGTTTCTTAAAAGGCTAATATTTCTCCATTGCATTGTCCTTCCATCTTTACTGAAAATCAGTCGACTATATTTTTGTCAGTTTACTTTAGGATTCTTTCCTATGGGTTTATATATCCCTTTGCCAGTAAGAAACTATCTTGACTACTTTTATAAGTGTTGAAATTGGGAAGTGTGAGTCCTTGAAATTGTTTCTACTTCTCAGAATTGTTTTGGCTATTGTACATCCTTTAACTCTTCATACAAATTTTGAGAATTAGCATGTTGTTATCTATAATACAATATTTTTCTGTACCTTTGTCCAGGCCAGAAAAATACATACTCATGGAGGCCTGTGGCTGAGAATGGAAAGTTTGGAAAAAAAATCCTTTCTGAAACTAGACCTTTGATAAAAGCCTCAGAGTGTTAGGGATGAGAGGAGAAACAGGGCATTTCTAGGCTCTAAGCCCATTGTTTTCTTTGGAAATCAATCCAGGTAAATTTTTTCTTATTAAGATTATTAGGGTATCATTGGATAATAAAATATGTTTCAAGTGTACAGTACATCACTTGTATATTACATTGTTTACTGCCCAAAGTCGAATCCCCTTCTGTCACCATATATTTAAACCCATTTTCCCTTTACTACTTCCCCCAACCCCCTTTCCTTCTGGTACCCACCATTCTGTTGTCTATGTCTATGAGTTTTTATTTGTTTGTCTTATTGGCCCATTGGTTGCTTTAAGTTTTATAGCCCACATATGAATGAAATCACATGATTTTTGACTTTTTCTGTCTGACTTATGTTGCTTAGTATGATACTCTCAAGACTTATCCAGGTAAATTTTATATTATATTTCTTCTCTGGGGAAGGAAGAGGAAAAGGGATTGCTGCTTTCTACTTGTTGGCAAAGACCAGTTATGCTCTCCTTGTCTCCCTTGAGATTTTTGCATGTTTTCTCTGTTTCTCTTGTGGTTTTGTCATTAAGGTTTGGAACTTCAAAGAATGGCGTATTAAATTTCAATTGCTTCATAGCAATACACATTTATTGTCCTAGTTTTCTGTGTGCCAGGAGTCTATACACAGCTTAACTAGATCCTTGGCTCAAGGTCTTACAAGACTGACATGAAGGTCTTGACTATAGTTGTGAGTTCACCTGAAGCTCAAGGTACTCTTCCAAAATTGACAAAATACATTTTATTTCAGTTATAGGATTGAGACTATCAATTCCTAGAAACTCTTTGCTCTTCCTTGCCATGTGACTATCAACAACATGTCAGCTTGCTGCCTCAAGACTTCTCTTTTATCTCTGCCCTCTATATTTTCTTAGCTAATTAGGTCAGGCCCACTCAGGATAATCTACGTTTGATTAAATCAAATTCAAGGCAATAGTGGCCTTAATTACATCTGAAACATCCCTTTGGCTATAAAATAGAACATAATCATGGAAATGATATCCCTTAAAATTCAAGTGCTTCTCACTTTAAAGGGTGAAAATTATGCAGAACATGTACATAGGGACTCATTTTTAAGATTATCTTAGAATTCTGCCTTTCCTTAAAGGACTTGGAAATTTGAGGTTGAAATTTGGGATGGAGAAGGATGTGGTGGATGTGCTGATAGGAACGTTAACGTTGCAGGAAAACAAATCGTATATAAAGCATCACTTCTAAAAACTTGAACTTCAACAGATTAATTAGCACAGATGAAGATACATTTTATCTGAGTGAGAGAAGAAAGGACCAGTGTCTCTCAATCTGAAAACCTACAGGTCAAACATGCAGCAGGTTAGAGGATACTAATGCAGGGAGAGATGGAAATGGGAGGGCATTGGAGTGTGTGTTAATGTATTTTGTGGTATAAATTCTGGGGACCACGCATAGGCTGGAAGCATTGGGTGATTATGAAAGTAACATGGCTGGGGAGCATTTGGGCAGAGTCACCACATTTAATAATGCTTTGTGCAGTGCCCCACTCCAAAGGGTGCCATTCAGGTACAATAATATATGATTGGCACTTTTTTGAGTGTGGTAATTCACAGTAGTTACAACACTTGTGGTGGCCCTAAAGGGAAGGTGGTGTAGTTTTCTGGGCACAGTTGCACTCAATTTGGGCTAATTACCATCCTCCCTAAAGTCTCCTAATTGCCTCTGTAAAAACCTTACCTACGATTAGGATCTGAGGGCTCTTGGGAAATCTTCCCATTCAGGGTCTTCAAGGATTCACATACCTTTATCCAAAAGGGCACAAGTGCCTTGGAGCAAGATTTAGGTTGGGTCTATCACTCTCCCTCTCTTTCACCATTTTCCCTCTTGTATATTAACGCCACTTCTTTGGAACCAAAAAACCTCTTTCTTTCTTTAATATTCTCTCTCTATCACTATATCAGCACTAGTTAAAGTGATGACCAGAGCTTTTCATTCAGTCTGTTTGCACGATTTTTGTGTTTCTTAATATATATTTTTTATTGATTTCAGAGAGGAAGGGAGAGGGAGAGAGAGAGAGACAGAAACATTAACGATGAGAGAGAATCAGTGATTTGCTGCCTCCTGCACACCCCCACTGGGGATCAAGCCCACAGTGGGCACCATGCCCTCTGGGAATCAAACTGTGACCTCCTGATTCATAGGTTGACGCTCAACCACTGAGCCACTCTGGCTGGGCACAATTTTAGTGTTTTATGTGAAAAGTACAAGAAGGGAAAAAGTGAGAGATTTCACTTCTCAGACCTTTGGAACTAAACTTATTACATAGACTTTCCTCTCTGTTCTTAAGGGGTATTTTCTTAAACCAGCTCCTTCAAAGAGATACTATAAGAGAGAAAACCAGAGAAAGTTAAAAATAGAGGGCATCACAGTCCTGGAAACTGTTTCAGCACTGCAGTAATTCATGGGGAGCACTTTGCATATTGCACATTTCTTTGTTGGGAAATCAGTACTATATCCTTGATGTTGACAGCTTTTTAATCTCTCAAGGATCACTGTGCTTTCCCATATTTTGTCAGAGGAAAAATTACTCCTCTGTAATGTCATCTTGCCTGAAATGCACAACATACAAACATAAGTCATGGTCCTAAAATTGGCAGATGCTTATTAGCATTCAGACAGCTGCTTTCTTTTGAGCCTAGGTACCCTTCCTCCACTTCAAACTTGGCCACCTCTAGGATCACTCATAAAAGCCTTCTAAGGCACAAAACCTAGAGACTAATATCCTTGGGGAGTAGCTTTCTGTATAGAATATTCATTGTTTTAATTCCTTTATTTGAAAGTGGCCTGACCAAATTGGAACAGAATTTCTAGAAGAGCATAGCCCTCCTCTCTCAGTCTCAGAACTCCTTTTCTACTCTTTAGAACCCAATTTTCACCCTTTTGCCCCAAACTTTTAACCTTTTTATATCAACCATTTCCCTTCACCATTTTCAAGACTTTTTCCTTTTTATGCCCAAATTCTATCCTGCTTTTCAGTTTCCCCCACAGCTGGACTTTATCAAAACTCCAAGATTAAAGCCACTTGTTTCTTTATAAAGCTAACAACTATCCATTCTTTTGGATATCCTTTTGGATCTTATATGACATTACCAAATGATCCAAACTTGTTATAGTCTTTGACTCTTGTCATTTCCCCTTCAAATTTATATGTTAATGGAGGAAAAGCAAAGAGGAACCAGTGCTTATAAACACCTTATAATGATAAAATACTAATTGGTTTTAATATCTCAGTTTGACTGTCCCTTCTTTTTCAAAAAAATGTATCTTTATTGTTAGTACTAGAGGCCTGGTGCACAAAATCCATGCACATGTAGGGTCCCTGTGCAGGAAAAGAGGCAGGCTAGTAAACCTGGCAGGCGATCAGGGACAATCAGGGACTTCCAGCTGTCAGCCAGGGCCTCCCTATGTTCCATGCTGTCCCCTGGTGGTCAGAGCATGTCATAACAAGCAATCGGTCTCCCGGTGGAACTCCCATGAAGACAATTTGCATATTAGGATCATATATATATATATATATATATATATATATATATATATATATACATATATTAGAGGACCAGTGCACAAAAATTTGTGCACTCGAGGGGGGGGTTCCCTCAGCCTGGCCTGTGCCCTCTCACAATCTGGGACCCCTCAGGGGATGACCACCTGCTGGCTTAGGCCTGCTCCTCAGGGGATTGGGCCTAAGTTGGCAGTCAGACAGCCCTCTGGCAGCCTGGGAGCCCTTGGGGGATGGCCACTTGCCAGCGGGGAGCAGGCCTAAGCTGCAGTTGGACATCCTTAGCACTGCTGAGGAGGTGGGAGGGGCTCCTGTCACAACCGCAGTGCTGGCAGCCATTAGCCTGGCTTGTGGCTGAGCAGAGCTCCCCCTGTGGGAGCACACTAACCACCAGGGGGAAGCTCCTGCAATTGAGCATCTGCCCCCTGGTGGTCAGTGTGTGTCTAGTGACCAGTCATTCCCAGTTGTTCTGCTGTTAGGGTCAAATTGCATATTACCCTTTTATTATATAGGATAGAGGCCTGGTGCATGGGTGGGGGCCATCTGGTTTGCCCTGTAGGGTGTCCTGGATCAGGGTGGGGTTCCCCGCCTGGGTGCTTGGCCAGCCTGGGTGAGGGGCTGATGGCTGTTTGCAGGCTAGCCAAGCCCCCCAGTGGGGACCCTCACCCCATGAGGGTGCGGTCAGCCTGGGTGAGGGGCTGATGGCTGTTTGCAGGCTGGTCACAGCCCCCAGCCACCCAAGCTCCCAGTGGAGGCTGGCTGGAAGCAGGTATCTGGGATTTATTTATCTTCTATAATTGAAACTTTGTTGCCTTGAGCGGAGGCCGCAGCAGGCCAGGGCAGGCGGGAAGCTTGGCTTCTTCCATCGCTGGGGCAACCAAGCCTCCTGCTTGCTTCAGCTCCATGGCTGCCAACCGCCATCTTGGTTGGGTTAATTTGCATATAGTAGCTCTGATTGGCTGGTGGGCGTGGCTTGGGTCATAGCGGAGGTGCGGTCAATTTGCATGTTTCTCTTTTATTAGATTAGATAGATTACAGATATCCCCATTTTTTTCCAATTGACACCCTCCACCATGCCCCCATTCCTTGCCCCAGGCCTTCACCACACTATTGTCTGTGTCAATGAGCTATGCATATATACATGTAAGCTCTTTAGTTGATCTCGTTTGAGTTTCTTGCATGTTTACCTTGCTTCTTCTGGGGCTTTGGAGTTAAATTACATTATTCTGAACAAAAGACTGGGAATACTGGGTCACAGAGGGGATTTCTATATCCTTGTGTTAAGGAGGTGTGTTTATGCAAGGAAGTAATTTAGTTAATTGCATATTTTACTAAATATACCTATCTCCCTCTCTACATTTGTGGTGAGGATGTGGCTCTCCCTCTTTGTGCACTCAGAGCTTCTACAGTTTACAGAACCCAAGTACTTCTGCCCCACTCTTCTTTCCTAGCAATATTCCTTATAGTTCCCATGATTTTTCCTTTTCCTTTGGGGTTTTTCAAATTTCTGTCTCAGGATTGAGGGTAAATCTTCACTTTATTACTTGGAAAAAGATATAAGCTTACTGCCAAAGTATATGTATGTAAATACATGCATATTTTAAAAACATTTTTTAAAATATATGTTTATGTATATCTATATCAATTATTTTTTAATACACCTTAACATAGGGGTTAAGCAAATGCTGAGGAAATTTAATTTGTTTACTCTATTTAGCATTTTAGTTTTTAAATTCTGTGAAGGGATGAAGGGAGGAGAAGGTATTCATCTCAGACCTATTGAGAATGATGCTGTCTTTTTTCTTCCACATTCATTGAGTTGTTCCTTCTTAACTCAAGGTCTTCTCAAATAAAATAAGTAAATACAATACAATACAATACAATACAATACAATACAATAAAAATAAAAAATAAAAACAAGAGTCACAGAGCAAAGACGGATGATACTATTCCCTTGGAGACCATATGTAGGACCAGAGCAATAACTGGGAAGCAGGTTATATACATTACAGTGCTGGGAAATGGGGATGGGGAGCCTTCATCCTGATGGCCCCTTCCAGATGAGTTGCCATAAATTACATCATATTAGTGCATTAAATGGGCAAGTGGAAGTGTTTGGAATTTTGCCATCACCTCAAATCAGTTACATATTGTACCCCACTCTAAATCTTGGGGGAAACTTAGATTATGACCAAAGGAAGGAGGTTTCTCTATTTTAACTCCTACTATTACTACATGACTACCTATATACACTCAGTCAGAGTCTACTACTCAGGAGTTCTACTCCCCTCTCCTGAGCTCTATGGGTTTCCCTGAGGAGAAAGTTTCACTTCCCCATATTTGTGCCAGGCAGAGACAGTGGTGGCCATTGAAAATTTTTCTCAGATTTGATTGTGTGCTTATTTTTGAAAAGGTATGAGAATTTATGTGTGAGTGTATGTGTATTGTTCATAATTTAGTTGAATTGTTCACATACATACTGTATTGTTTGAATTTGGTTTGAGTTTTAAGATTGGTTTTGGTTAGTGATATTATTTAGTTGACAATTGGTACCTGGTGTTATTATTTGTTTATTTGCTTTTTTTGTGACTATTTGCTTATAATTGTGTATTCATTTACAGAATCTCTGTGTATATGTTTTTTTTTTCACATTTTGGCCTTTGATTTTTAATTAGTATTTGTTTGCTTTTTTTTTTTAAGTGTGAATGACATTTTGGGTTGTCATTGTTTGCTTCTGTGATTAAGGATTATTTTAGATAGAATTCTGGCTAGTTCAGTATCTTGTTTTAAAAAATACTGTACTGTTTTATATTCCACCTACTAGTTTATGATACTTCTAGTTGCTCTGCATCTTTGCTGGTACGTTATATTGCCTATCTTTTTAATTTTAGTCATTCAAATAGTTGTAACCTGGTGTTTTCTTTCTTTATATTTTTTATTGAATAAGGTATTACATATGTGTTCTGGTGTTTTCTTAATTTTCATTTCCCTATTTGCAAATTATATATTTTCATGTGATTAATCCCCATTCCCTATATCTCTTTTGGTGAAGTGCCTATTCAAAATATTGTGCCCATTTTTAATTGTGTTTGATTTCTAATTAATGAGTAGTGAGAGTTCCTTATAAATTTGTATATAAGTCCTTTATCAGATATGTGATTCTAAACTATGTAGGGTTCCTTTTCATTCTCCTCAACAATATCTTTTAAAGAGCAGAAGAATTTTATTTGGATGAGGCCCAAGTTTTCAGTTTGTTCTTTTATGGATAAGATACTATATCACATCTAAAAATTTTTTTCCTAACCCAAAATTGGAGAGGGACCTGTCTGACTTAATTTAGCATCATGCCCTCAAGTTCCATACATATTGTTGCAAGTGGCAAGATTTTCTTATTTTTATGGATGAATAATGATCTATTGTATTATTCACCACATTTTCTATTATCAATTTATCTATTGATGAGCACTTAATTGGCTTTCATGTCTTAGCTGTTGTAAATAATGCTGCAATTAACTTAGGGGTGCAGAATATCTTTTTAAGTTAATGTTTTTATTTCCTGTGAATAAAAACCCAGAAGTGAGATTGCTGGAACATATGGTAGATCTATTTTTAAATTTTCTATGAAACTCCATCCTTTTTTTCATAGTGTCTGCATCAATTTATATCCCTACCAACAGTACATAAGAGTTTCCTTTTCTTCAGATCCTTAACACATTTTGATAAAGCCATTCTAACATGTAAATAGATATCTCATTGTGATTTTGATTTGCATTTCTCTGATGATGTATACCTATTGGCCATTTGTATGTCTATTTTTTTGGGGGGGGAGGGGATGTTAGTTTAGACTCTTTACCCATTTAAATTGGACTATTTGTGCTTTGTTTGTTGTGGGTTTTTTTTTTCTTTTTTCTTTTTGGTATTGGCTTGTTTAAGTTTTTTATATGTGTGTGATATTAATCCGTTACCAGATATGTGGTTTGCAAGTATTTTCTTTCATTCTATAGGTTGCCTTTTAAATTTATTTTTCCTATGCTGTATAGAATCTTTTTAGTTTGATGTATTCCCACTTGTTTAACTTTTGTTGCATGTTCTTTTGATACCTTATTTAAAAAATTATTGCCAAGACTAATGTAAATGAACGTTTCCCTGTTTTTGTTTGTTTGTTATTATTATTATTTTTTATCGTAGTAGTTTTATGGTTCCAAGTCTCACATTTAAGTTTTGATCTATTTTAATTTTTGTGAGCAGTGTAAGGTATGGGTTCAGTTTCATTATTTTGCATGTGAATATCCAGTTTGCCCAGCACCATTTAGTGAATAAACTATCCTTTCATCAATGTGTGTTCTTTCCACTCTTGTCAAAGATTAACTGTGTATATGGGATTATTTCTTGGATCTCTTCTGTTCTTTTAATGTATGTGCCTGTTTGTATACCAGTTTTCTTGTTCATTTTTGAGGTATCACTCTTAACCCATAGCTCTCACATAAGAATAAGTATGTACCAACCCCTGGATTGCAGCACAAGCAGTGAGTATCATCTCTCCCTAATATGTACTAGGTTGCAACAGGGATTCCTTTGAAGTTCGTTTTCAGGTTTTGTTTATTGAGGAGTTCAATCATTTTTAGTGTGCATGATTTGATATTTTTCTATTTTTGTGTGTGAGAAATTCTATGGCTCTTTAAATTTGTTTATTTTTAATTTTATATATAAAATTAATTATTGTTTTCTTTGCTTGTTTGCTGTTTTGGGTTTGTTTTCTGTGGGGTTTTGTATATTTGAATTTGTTGTATTTTGTGCATCTTTGTACTCCTCTATTAATTGGTGGTTTTTAAAAGTGCGTTACTTGGAATTTTCAGCAGTATTTTTAAATTTTTATTGTTTTCACTGCACTGTTTTGCGTCGATTATCTTTGGTTTGTTTCACTATCAGAATTTTTATTTGCATGGCTACATGTTGACTTTCAAGTATATAATATTGCTGCTTCTTTTGTTGTTACAGGCCTCCAACTCTGACCAGAAGATGCCAAGACAAAACCCATATAGTGGTGTAAGGAAGAATCAAGGTGTGAAGAACAAGATAATTCTGCCCAGCACTGTTCCAACTGAGCTGTATCAGGTCTGCAATGTCTAGATATGACGACTGAGTTGTGTGGTCCTTTCTACTTAAAAACTTATTTTTAGGAAATACTAAAGTAGTTTTTCATGTTTCATCTATATCAAATTGTAAACAAGCAGAGCAATGTAGGTAAGTATTCTAAATTTAAAAGGAAAAGGGAAAAGGAAAGGAAGTAGGTTTATTTTCTCTCATTTCTCAAATCCTATTAAATGTCCTATTAAATGTCCTATAGTTGAGGGGTAGGCACTCAGGAAAAGGAAAAAGAAAGGAACATAGTGATTGTTTTCCAGGTCTTTTGGGGGATATTCTGTTGATTCCTTATTGACTGAGAGTGTTGTAGTATTGATAGAACTGGCGTACTGAGAGAGGGTTGTTGGGGTTTGGGCAGGATCACCATCTTCAATGATGCTATGATGCTGTGGGCAGTGCTCCACTTCAGGAGGTGCCACTCATGTAACTCACAGTATGATTGGCATTTCCTCAAGTGAGGTAATGCACAACAGATACAACATTGGTTCTGGCCCTGGGATAGGATATAGTGGTTACTTGCACATGGTTGTTATTTCTTGAAACTTGGAATCACCCACTTAATACTCGCTGGTTCAATTCATTGGACCTTTTTCTTTTTTAAAATTATTTTTATTGTTAAGAATATTACAGATGTCCTTCTTTCCCTCCCAACTTACCCCCCTCCCCTCTCCCACTCCCTCCTGAGGCATTGGACATTTTAAGGAGCCTTCTAAAACCTAGTGAAGAAGGGTCCCAGGAAAAGTCTCATCTGTAGGTTTTTCAGGACTTTATATCACTTTGTTGACCTTCAGCTATGCTGTGTTCAGTGCCCTACTCAGGAAGGCATCATTCACATAAATTGATATATGAATGGCACTTTCTGAGTAGTGCAATGTGCAACATGGACGACATTTGTGGTGGCATTGGTAATGATGGAGCTTTAGTCACAATATAAATTCACTTCCTGACTTCAAAATTCCTAAAATGTTTACACCTGTTAGTTTGCCTTACAGTATACAAAACTTCTTTTTCAATAGCCAAAACACCCTCCTGCCCTACCCTGATGAACCCCAAATTTATTTATGGAGTGTTGTTGTCTCTTTCCTCAAGGTTTGGATGATCCTCAATTCCTCTGAATATTATTGTGTATCCTTGATGATGTCATCATATCAGTATATATGTATGTATCCTATATAATAAAGAGCTACTATGCTAATTAGACCAAACAGCAGAACGACCATCCAGACGGCCATCTGGACAACCTTCTGGACGAAGCCGGGGCTGCGAGGGCTGAGCCCCTTGTACGAATATATATTCACATACACTCACACTGCTATCTATATAGATTGATATTGATTTATTATAAAAATTGGCTCACATTATTAAAGAGACTGTTAAATAGTAAGATGTTAAGTCCCCAGATCTGCAGGATGAGCCAGCAAGCTGGAGATCCAGAATAACCAATGGTTAGCTCCAGTATGAAAGGTGGCAGGCTTGATACTCAGAAAGAGTCAATGTTTCAGTTCAACCATAAAAGCAGGAAAAAACTGATGTCTTAGTTTTAAGGCAGTCATACAGGATGTACTCAGTAAAGAGTGACCCTTTTTAATCTATTTAGGTCTTTAACTGATTTGCTGAGGTCCACCAACATTAGGGAGGCCAATCTTCACCCAGACCAAATATCTGATAACAATTTGGCCCAGTCAAGTTGACATATAAAAGTAACCCTTACAAGTACACCCCTTGTCAACTGGAAACACATATGCATCTCCATTAATTATACTTAACCTCCAAATGAAGACAATAACAAGGTCATAACTCTGCCTAATATGCATACCACTGAATATACACTAAATCCTTCCCCAGAAGAGGATTGATGTTTACTCTTCTCCTTGATATTTTGTAACTGAAATATTATGATGTAAAGTTTAAAATGTTTTATTACTAAAGTTAGTACATCTTACTTTACAAGACTGAGGGATAAGAAATGGAAGAAAACAAACATATTTGTTGTACAATATCCACAAATATATTCATAACAAAATAAGGAGAAAATATCACAATTGTACATTTCTGTAAGTGGTTACATGGTTTCAGCTGATATTTATAACTACTTTCTTCTACTACTCATTCTGTATTCCTTTTGCCTTCAGGGAGCACCTCAGCTGGTCATGGTTCTTTACATTGTAGGGTGACCCAAAACTTCTTCCCTAAAGGGTTTGGGCCATTAGTATCCCTGCCTGGATTGATTGCATTGTTGTAGTTTTCCATTGACCTTAATCACAGGGCATGGTAATAGTAAAAGATGCCCTAAGGAATCTCCTATGTTCCAGACATACTCTTCCTTACCTCTATTGTGGAGTAATAATCCAATTCCTCTTTGACCCCAGCAGGTCCAGGGGTTCCCAAAGGTGTAGACGGAGTCGGCGAAGAAGGAAGGACACGGAGACAGTGTTCAGTTGATCAGCAGCCTAGCCAGGATCTCCAGCCAGGATCTCCAGCCAAGTTCTGGCCTGGATCTCCAGAGAGGTTCTGCTTTTCATTGTCTTGTTACATCCGTATTTATACCAGTTGATTTTAATCCTGTCAATTTCTATTACAAAGGTTAGGGCGTTTCTTGTCTCCATTCCAGGGAGTAAAGATTATGTAGCTTAAGCATGATTGTTTGTAGTTAAAGTGATTAATTACCCGCCTGGCACTTAGTTAAGAGGTTTTATTCCCTCCCTAACTTCAGGGGAAAATCCCTACCTGGGGAAACAACCTTTCTCAGAGACCTTGGTTAAAACACATAGTGCCAAGAAGGTGAGCAAACATATTAAGAACAGTATGCCATATATGCCAGGTCCCTTGAAACAGCAAGGATGGACTGGCTCCTGGCAGTAGTCTGGATCAATCACCCTAGAAAGCACAGTAACTCCCCTGTCAGACCTTTTGATAATTAGAAAATATTGTGTTGGCTTTTCTTTTTCTGTATTTTGAGATATTTATTTATGACATTACTAGAGGCCCAGTGCACAGATTCATGCACTGGTGGGGTCCTTTGGCCTGGCCTGTGGTAATTGGGCTGAAACTGGCTCTCTGACATCACCCAAGGGGTCCCGGATTGTGAGAGGGTGAAGGCCAGGCTAAGGGACACCACCACTGCATGATCAGGACTGAGGAGGGACTTTGGAAGGGCTCCAGGGTGTTTCCGGCCCATTTGGCCCAGTCCCAATTAGGGCCGATTGGTGCCAATCGGGCCCATCTCGTCCAGTCCTGATCAGGGCTGATTGGGGCTGGCTGGCCAAGGAGGGAACATGGGAGGACTCCAGGGCATGTCCAGCCCGTCTCATCCAGTCCCAATTGGCGGAACTCCAGCAGCAAGATAACCTACCAGTTGGAGTGTCTGCCCCCTGATGGTCAGTGTGTGTCATAGCAACTGGTTGAATGGTCCAATGGTTGGACATTTAGCATATTAGGCTTTTATTATAGAGGATAGCCAGGGGCGGTTCCCATCACCCACCTAAGATCTGTGGTGCAGCCATTAGGCTTTAGGGACTGGCATCACAATCCCCACACCCTCTAAATCAGTAGTTCCCAACCTTTTTTTGGCCATGCCCCACCTAAAATCTGATGCCCCCCCCCCATGACATATAATTCTTATTATTCAAAAAGTGAACTCCTATTCATGTGGAGGAAGTCTAATGGCCATTAAGTTGTTCTAAACAAGCTTCCAAAGAACATGGCATTCATGAAAGAGTAAAAATAAAAGAAAAAAAGGACAGTTGAAGTACTTAGGAAGAAATCACCTAAGAAACTGTTAAAAAATAATAACAATATGAAATGATATGAAAAAATAGCAAATAAAGTTTCAATACATATAATAGAGATCTGAAATGCATAAATATGTCAGAGTATATATTTATATACTGTATATGAGGCCTCTAGAACTACACGAAATGCAAAAAATTCACAGTTAATAACTCATTCTGAAATTATGACCCCTTAAAAATCAAATTGCCCCCTGTGAGGTGTGTACCTCATGTTGGGAACCACAGGGTTTATAGTTAAATCCAGCTTTGTGGCACAGAAGTTTTACCCAAAGAAAAGTAATGTAGGACATTGAGTCTGTCATTTCTGAACACCTGCCTAAAGTGGCCAACTTTATCTGGAGCAACCCAAGTGCCCATCAATAGACTAGTGGATAAAGAGGAGATACATATATAAAATTGAATATCATTCAGCCATAAAAAAAATGAACTCTTACCATTTGTGACAACATAACTGGATCTAGAGAATATTATGCTAAGTGGAATAAATCAGTCAGAAAAAGCTAAGAACCATATGATTTCACTCATATGTGGGTTATAAAACTGAAACTTCTGAACACAGAAGTGTGGTGGTTGCCAGAGGGAAGGGTGTGGGGCATGAAGGGAGTCCTAACATATGGTGATAAGAGAAGATTTGACTTTGGGTGGGGGCACACAATGCAATATATAAATCTTATAACACAGAAACCCATACCTGAAACCTATATGATCATATTAACCAATGTCACCCCCATAAATTTAACAAAATAAACTTATTTGATAAAAAATACACAATTCTATTAAGTTTTTTTCTACATAAATTTATAACATTTCAAAAATTTAAAATATAAAAAAGACAAAGAAATGTTACCTACACCATGATTCCATTTATCTGATATTCTTCAAAAGATAAACTTATGTTAATGAAGAGTGCATGAATCATTCCAGGGTTTAGAAGTGGGAGAATGTGAAACTACAAAATAACACAAGGAATTCAGCCAAGGTGATGCAGCTATTCTTTATCTTGATAGTTGTGACATTTCCTGAAATCTATACATGTATCAAAATCATAGGACCAACTATATACACAAAATTTCAATTTTATTGCACTTTATTTTTATCTATATGCTCTTAGTGTATGCAGATTTTTATTATTTTTAATTTTTAAAGACTTTATTTTTTAGAGTGGTTTAGGTTCTCAGCAAAATTAATAGGAAGATAAAGGAATTTCACATGTACCTCCTGCCCCCACCCATGCATAAACTCCATTTGAGTGTGAACTGGCCCTAGTGACACATTTCTAAAACATACCATATGTAAAGTGAAAAGTAGTTACTTTATAGTACAGAAATCTGGCAAACAAATACAATATTAAATAAGGATGTAAAGGTTAATACTACCAAAGATACTATGTGAATACACTTGCTAATAAATGGAATGAGAAGGGTACTTCATCTCTATGGTATGCTTCCCCTAATTCAGAACTCTCGTCTAACTTTTTTTTTTTAATCAGAAAAACTCAATTTAAGGGAATTTTAAAAAAAAATGCCTGGCCAATACTATTCAAAACTATAAAGGGCATAAAAAAAGAAGTGAGACATTTTACTGTTCAGAGGAACAGAAAAAGGAAATTAGTGGGAAAAGTAATGAAATCTAAATAATGTCTGTAGTATTGTTAATGTTACTGTGCCACTGTTAATTTCTGAGTGGTCATTTAAGATGGTATCCTTTTTGGAAGCTGGGTGATAGTTATATGAAAATTATCTGTACTAGACTTATACCTTTTGCATAAATCTAAAATTATTCCAGAATCAATGTAAGAAAAACAAAGAAACAACAACTAAAAAAGTATACATTCAGGTCTGCTTCTGCCTGGTATATAGTACAATGAAAGGTATGGATTTCAACCTAACATCATGAGAAAGTCAGATAAAAAGTGAACTTGATTTTTCTTGGATACCTTTGAGATAACAGTTTACAGAATTATTAAGTAGCTTTATTGTAAGGAAAGATAGTCCCTCCAATGAGAAGTAGGATGTGGAGATTGGCTTACCAGTGACAGAGAGTGAAGTATCTGTACTGGCCTAGCAAGCACCCAAGGAACAAACAAAAGCAGTCTCCCACTAGGAAATAGGCAGGTCACTGGAGGGCGATCCCTACGTGGCTTAGATGTAATGGATGTCAGAGATCAGTGTGTAAAGCAGGAGCACTGAGAAAAATCCTCTGAAACCTAGACATCGCCCTAAGAACAAAAACATGCTAGAAGGCTTTAAAGCCTGATTGCATTTAAGCTAACTACCATAGCAATATAAACCCATTCCTAGGTAAATAACTGATAAGATTCACTCAACTACCCCCATTACATAAGAAGAAGTAGTGGGTTCATTTTCAGGTACAGATATCATTTACCTAATTCTCTACTAGTCTACACATAATGTTCAGCATTAAATACAAAATTTAACACACACACAAAAGAAGACAAGGAATCCTAATACCAAACCACAAAGAAATCAATAAAACCAGTTCAGAGTTGATACAGATATTGGAACTATTAGACATGGACTTTACCATAATAATGATTAACCTATTTAAGTAACTAGTGGAAAAATTAGACATCTTGAATAAGGAGATGGGGAGTTTTGGCACAGATATAGGAAAAAAAAAAACGTTAAATGGAAATGCTACTATAGATAAGGAAAAAACACACACAACAAATTACTTTCAGAAATAAACATTTTCTTTGATGGGTCCACAGTTATCTCAGTGACATACAATGGCAGAAACCTGTGAAGGCCTGAAGACAACTAAGATAGGGAGTAATTGGATTGGGCTGCTACAGTGACCCGTTCAGTGTGCAGTGCCTTTCACAAGAAGGTGCCATTCATGTGGGCTAAAATATGAATGGCACATTTTGTGAAGTGTAATGTACAACATATAGGGCATAAGTGGTGGCACCGTAGATGAGAATGTGACTGCAAACACAGAGAATCATTTTTTGGAGCCATGGCACCCACTCTGCAGTTCTGAGACACCTACCTCAAGGAATATTTTGTGCCTTCTAAGAGAATATTCACAGGAACTTGTGGGCTTCTGGCAACACACTTCCACTAAGGTTCTTCAAGAATTCATATATTTTTGCCACATGATGTAATGGGGCGACCTGTGGAGACAACCACCAGGGACTCAGATCAAGATTTAGGAGCCTTTATTAAGCTGGCCAGCGACTACAGTTACAACACCCTGCTGAAGCAAAGGTTGAACTGCAGTGCCGACTACAGGAGTTACAGCGTTTTTATTTGCAAAAACCACAAAGTTAGTTACAAAGCCTTGTTTACACAATACAGCATCAGCACAGTAACCACCTTCTTATCTATGTGTTCTAGGAACAGAGAGCACAGCGTGCCCCGCCTGGCCAAAGTGTCAGGTATGCAGCCCAGCACAATGAGGCTTGACTAAAGTGGGAAAAACATTATATTAAGAACACAGCCCTCCTTCTTTCTCAGCTAAGATATCTTTCTCTATATTGCCAAATCCCTTAAACGTTTTTCACATATCAACTTATTATAATTTGCAAGACTTTTCTTTTAGAGATCACAAAATACTCTCCTGCCTCTCAGATTTCTCCATTGCTTAACCCTAGATTCCATTTCCCTCTTGGAAACATTTTTTTCCAGCTTTATTGAGGTATGATTGAAAAATAAAACATGTCTATATTTGGGTTGGATGTTGTTTTTTAAGCTGTGAATTGTGATGATTTAATGTACATTGTAAAATGATTACTACAACCAAGTTAATTAGCACATCCATCAACTCGCATAGCTTATTTGTGATGAGAACACTTAAGTTCTACTCTCTTAGCAATTTTTAAGTGTATAATACAGTATTGTTAACTATAATCACCATGATGTACATTTCATCTCCAGTTATAACTGTAAGTTTGTACCCTTTGATCAACATCTTCCCATTTCCCCCACACCCAGCCCCAGCTACCACCACTGTATTTCTATGATTTCAACATTTAAATTCCCCATTATAATTTAAATCATAGAGTATTTTTCTTTTTTCTGTATGGCTTATTTCACTATTTTTTTAAAAATACATTTGTATTGATTTTAGAGAGGAAGGGAGAGGGAGAGAGATATAGAAACATCAATGATGAGAGAAAATCATTGATCGATTAATCGGCTGCCTCCTGCATGCCCCCTACTGGGGATGGAGCCCACAACCCAGACATGCCCTGACAGGGAATCTAACCATTATCTTCTAGTTCATTGGTTGACACTCAACCACTGAGCCACACTTGCCTGGTTTATTTCACTATTTTTACAGCTATGTGTGCTTGGAAAGTAGGTTGTAAATTTTATATTTTTGTTTTGGGAAATGCCAAATATCTTTATACCTCTTCATAGGTGATCTCCCTTTAATTATATCAGGGTGTTATGGATAATGTATTTGTGCAGTTTAGTGGCTGATTTCCCAGAAGTACATGCCTCACTTACCCCAGCGCTTGGAGGAATTTAGGTTTTTAAAGAAGGTAGAAATACTTAGTTTTTACTTCCTAACATGTTTTACAGTGTACAACCCAAGTGTTACACACTTACCTTCTCTCTGCACACTGAGAGTTTTCTGGGGCACTGGATCCTAACTACCTATAATATGTACTACATTGTGATTTAACTCATTTGGAATTTGTCCTGATAATTTGTTTGTGTTTGTTAAAGAATTTAGTTTGTTTAGAGGGAATTTTCTTGATTTGAATTTGATGTTCCTTTCTGTTATTTTTTTATAAATTCAAATATAATCTTGCCACTTCCATGGGTGTTCCTACTTGTTATTTGGACTGATTTTATTTATGTATTTATGAATGTCTTAGTCACCTCAGGCTACCATAACAAAATACCATAAATTGGGTGGTTTAAACAACAGAAATTTATTTTTTTCACAGTTTTGGAGTCTAGGAGTTCAAGATCAAGCTGCCCTGTGTTATTAGTTTTTGGACAAATCTTTATCATGCAGGGATAAAGGGATCTCAATACTGTACTTAGAAAACCCTAAAGACTTCATCACTGTGTGCTCACATGGCCTTTCTTTGGTGTGTGTACTTGGATAGAGAGTGAGTGAGAAAGCTCTCTGATGTCACTTCTTACAAGAAGAATTCATAATAATCTCATTCTGAAGGCCCCACCCTCCTTTGCTCCTCTAAAACTGATTATCTCCCCAAAGCGCCATCTCCATATACCATCACATTGGGTATCAGAGTTTCAGTCTATGAATTGGGGGAAGGGGCACACTTCAGTGCATAGCAATGAATTTCTGTGTTTTATTTTCTGCACTGTGTTTTAGATGTTTTTGTATATTTCTTAGTGATTGGTATGCCCTTATGCTAATACTTAGTTTGAAGTTTGGTTTTTGTATGTGAAAAACTTCATTGGGAACTATTTTGTTTGCCTATATTTGTGAGTGAATGTATACAGGGTATCCCCAAAAATGTACACATACTGTAACAGCTGGTAGCTAAATTTGGAAAATGAAATATATTTTAACAAACACTGCCTTTATAATTGTTCAAAACATGTGTATACATTTTTGGGGTACCCTGTATTTCTCTGTCTGAGGTTTTAGGTATATTTGTGCAAGTATGCTTGTGCGAAAAAAAAAATTATCTTTTGTTGCTGTAGGTTTATTTAAGTCATATTTTCTTCTAAAAAGCTTCTGAACAGCAAACAAACAAGAAAATGAAAATGCAATTAATGGAATGGGAGAAATACATGCAAAACATAAATGTGAAAAGGAGTTAATATCTATAATATATGGAGAAGTCTTACAAAAAATCTGATTAAAAATGGAAGAGGACTTAACAGGTAATTTTCCAAAGAAGACATATAAATGGCCAAGAGATACATGAAAAACTGCTCACTCTCACCAATAGTTAGAAAAATGCAAATCAAAACCAGAATGAGATATCACCTCACACCTATTAAATGGCTATTATCAAGAAGACAAGACAGAACAAGTGTTGGCAAGGATGTGGAGAAAAGGGAACCCTTCTGCACTGTTGGAGGGAATGATTGGTACAGCCACTATGGAAAACACTATGGAGTTTCCTCAAAAAATTAAAAATGGAACTGTTTTATTACCCAGTAATTTCACTTCTGGGTATATATCTGAAGACACCTGAAACACTAATTTGAAAGAATATATGCAACCCTATGTTCATTGCCATATTACGGCCCAGATATGGAAGCAGCCCAAATGCCCATCAATTGACAAGTGGATAAAAAAGTGATGCTACATATATACCAGGCAATATCTCTTAGCCATAAAGAAGAATGAAATCTTATGTTTGTGACAGCATGGATGGAGCTAGAGGGAATTGTGCTAAGTGAAATAAGTGAGACAGAGAAAGACAAATGCCATATGATTTAATTTATATATGGAATCTGAAGAATCACATAAAGGAACAAACAAAACAGAAATAGACTCATAGATACAGAGAACAGACTGATGGTTATCAGAGGGAAGTGGGTTGGGAGATTGAGTGAAAAAGGTGAAGGGATTGAGATGTAAAGATTGGTAGGTACAAAATAGTCATGAGGATGTAAAGTACAGCATAGAAAATATAAGCAAAAAAATAAACTAATAAAAAAATAAAATATAAGCAATAATATTGTAATAACTATGTATGATGCTGGGTGGGTACTGGAAATATTGGGGGAACATATTGTAAAATATATATGATTGTCTAACCCCTATGCTGTAGAGCTGAAACTAGTACGAAATAACATTGAATGCAAACTGTAATTGAAAAATAAAATTTTAAAAAGTTTGTGTATATACTGGAAAGAAAAACCAACCAAAAAGTCAAACAATGAAAACAATAATACATTTGGACAAAACAATAAACAGACACTTCAGAAAAGAGAATCTATGGGTGACTAATAAGCCCATTAATAATACCAAGTGGAGAGAGAGAGAGAGAGAGAGAGAGAGAGAGAGAGAGAGAGAGAGAAAGAGAATACACAGACATTTTTAGAATGGGTATCAATACCGATCATAGAGACATCAAAAGTATAATTAGAGACTACTCTTAAAAACTTTTACTAACAATTTTGATAAATTCAATGTAATTAAGAAAATTATTGACATACACAGGAAACCAAAATTGACCAATAAAAAGTTTAAACATGAACAACTTCACATTCATTAAAGAAATCAGTTAATAATCAGAATAATTATTAAAAAATGCATCAGAAATCATTTTACAAACCTTACACTGCTCTAATTCCAAAATTAGGCAAATATATCATTACAAAAGGGAGCTGTAAACAAATGTTAATCTTAAATACAATTTAAAAAAATCTTTTGGAAATATCATATCATATATGGGAATTTATGAAAGTTTTCATGTTTCATGACAGTTGGAGTTTACCCCAGGAATGCAAGGTTCAATTAACATCCAAAACTCAAAGAATGTACTGCTCTGTAACAAAATAAGAAGAAAAAAATTGAACATTTTAAAGGGTGTATTTAAATTGGCTGACCAAAACTGAACACTTTCATGATAAAATTAAAATCTTAACCTAGGAATAGAAGTAAAATTCCTCAACCTAATTAAAGAAATCTAAAATTTAACTCTGTCCTTACAACACTCCCTAATCAATTCCAGGTTTATATTTTCCTCATATAATTTATCACTTCTGTGTGTGCAAAATATTTTCTTTTTTTTTTAATATATTTTATTGATTTTTTACAGAGAGGAAGGGAGAGAGATAGAGAGTTAGGAACATCGATGAGAGAGAAACATCGACCAGCTGCCTCCTGCACATCCCCCACTGGGGATATGCCCGCAACCCAGGTACATGCCCTTGACCGGAATCGAACCCGGGACCCCTCAGTCCGCAGGCCGACGCTCTATCCACTGAGCCAAACCAGTCTCAGCGCAAAATATTTTCTTTATTAAATTTTACTCTCTGTCTTCAAATAAAAAATATCGGTTTCGTGAGCACTTGTTTGTTTATTTATTTACTTACTTATCCTATATAATAAAAGGGTAATATGCAAATTGACCAGCACACCCTCACACAAGATGGCAGCCCCCATGTGAGCACAAGATGACCTGAAGGGGAGGGCAGTTGTGGGCGATCAGGCCAGCATGGGAGGGCAATTGGGGGGGGGAGGCCAGCAGGGGAGAGCAGTTGGGGGGGGCAGCAGGGAAGGGCTATTGGGGGGGCACGCCAGCAGAATAAGTCAGTTGGGAGGGACCAGGCCAACAGGGGAGGGCAGTTATGGGCAACCAGGCCAGCAAGGGAGGGCTGTTAGGGGGGGACCAGGCCTGCATGGGAGGGCTGTTGAGGGTGGGGCAGGCCTGCAGGGGAGGGGTGTTAGGGGGGGACCAGACCTGCAGGGGAGGGCAGTTAGGGGTGACCGGGCCAGCAGGAGAGGACAGTTATGGGCAACTAGGCCGGCAAGGGAGGGCTGTTGCGGGGCACCAGGCCTGCAAGGGAGGGCAGTTGGGGTTGACCAGGCTGGCAGGGGAGGGCAGTTAGGGGCAACCAGGTTGGCAAGGGAGGGCAGTTGGAGGGGGCAGGCCGGCAGAATAGGTCAGTTGGGATGTGCAGGCTGGCAGGGGAGGGCAGTTAGGGGTGACCAGGCCAGCAGGGGAGGGCAGTTAGGGGAGACCAGGCCAGCAGGGGAGGGCAGTTAGGGGTGAACAGGCCTGCAGGGGAGGGCAGTTAGGGGAGACCAGGCCAGCAGGGGAGGGCAGTTAGGGGTGAACAGGCCTGCAGGGGAGGGCAGTTAGGGGAGACCAGGCCAGCAGGGGAGGGCAGTTAGGGGTGAACAGGCCTGCAGGGGAGGGCAGTTAGGAGAGACCAGGCCAGCAGGGGAGGGCAGTTAGGGGAAAGCAGGCCAGCAAGGGAGGGCTATTTGGAGTGACCAGGCTGGCAAGGGAGGGCAATTGGGGATGACCAGGCCTGCAGGGGAGGGAAGTTCGGGTTGGCCAGGCTGGCAGGGGAGGGCAGTTAGGGACAACCAGGCCAGCATGGGAGGGCAGTTGGGGGGCACCAGGCCAGCAGAATAGGTCAGGTGGGAGGTGCAGGCCTTCAGGGGAGGGCAGTTAGGGGCGAGCAGGCCAGAAGGTGAGGGCAGTTGGCGGCAACTGGGCCTGAAGGGGAGGGAGGACAGTTAGGGGGAAACAGGCCTGCAGGTGAGGGCAGTTAGAGTAGACCAGACCTGTAGGTGAGGGCAGTTAGGGGAGACCAGGCCTGTAGGGGAGGGAAGTTGGGGGGTGGGAACTAGGCCAGCAGGGGAGGGCTGTTGGGGGTGACCAGGCCAGCAGGGGAGGGCAGTTAAGGGCAACCAAGCCAGCAGGGGTGGGCAGTTAGGGGTGAACAGGCCTGCAGGGGAAGACAGTTAGGGGAGACCAGGCCAGCAGTGGAGGACAATTAGGGGCAACCAGGCTGGCAGGGGAGGGCACTTAGGGGCAACCAGGCTGGCAAGGGAGGGCCGTTGTGGGGGGGTGGGAGCAGGCCAGCAGAATAGGTCAGTTGGGAGGTGCAGGCCAGAAGGGGAGGGCAGTTGGGGGCAACTGGGACTGAAGGGGAGGGAGGGAAGTTCGAGGGGACCAGGATGGCAGGATAGGTCAGTTGAGGGGGACCAGGCCTGCAGGGGAGGGCAGTTGGGGGGAACTAGGCCAGCAGGGGAGGGATGATGGGGGTGACCAGGCTGGCAGGGAGGGCAGTTAGGGGGGACCAGGCCAACAGGATAGGTCAGTTGGGGGTCTAGGCTGCAGGGGAGGGCAGTTAGGGGTGACCAGGCTGGCAGGGGGAGCAGGTGGAGGTAATCTGGCCAGCAGGGGAGAACAGTTGGGGGCAATCAGGCCAGCAGGGTAGGGCAGTCGCGGAACATCAAGCTGGCAGGGGACGGCATTTGGAGGTGATCAGGCCAGCAGGGGAACAGTTAAGCGCCGATCAGGCTGGCAGGCGAGTGATTAGGGATGATCAGGCTGGCAGGCAGAAGTGGTTAGGGGAAATCAGGCAGGCTGGCAGGCTAGTAGTTGGGAGCCAGCAGTCTCGGATGAGAGGGATGTCCCAGTGAGAGGGATGTCCGACTGCTTGTTTAGGGGTTCCAGATTGGAGAGGGTGCAGGCTGGGCTGAGGGACATCCTCCCCCCCCCCCCCGCCATCAGTGCATGAATGTCATGCACCGGACCTCAAGATTTATATTTATAAAAAATTTTAAAGAAATGATTTTATTCACTTATATGGTAAATACTGTCCCATACTAAAAAACAATGACATTTGTCCTTTGTCTGTTAAACTTGGCTAGAAAATTCATATCTTTTTTATAGCATATATTAACATGATATAGAATGCAAGATGCAAAAATCAATTTAATAGGTATCCTATCTAATAAAAGAGAAACATGGTAATTAGCCATATTTCCGCTACCCTTCCCATTGGATAATCAGGGCGATATGCAAATTAACTGTGAGCCAAGATGGTTGCCGGCAGCCAGGCAGCTTGAAGCGAACATAAGGCTTGCTTGCTTCAGTGACGGAGGACTCCAACGTTCCCTGCCTGCTGCTGCCGGCCTCTGAGCTTGCAGTTTGAAACATTGTTACAAATATAGAAGCTAAACAAAACCCCAGAAACCTGTTTTCAGCCAGCCGGGATCTCAGAGCTGGAGTTGAAACAGTATTTCGATTATAGAACCCAAACAAACCAGATACCTGCTTTCAGCAGCAGAGGCCTAAGAGCTGGTTCCAAGCCTCAGAGCTAAAGCAGGCCCAGAATAAAAAAGAAAAAGAAAGAAAAAAAGGAGCGGTTGGGAGCTTCAGTCACCTGCCAGCCTGAAAACAGCCCTCAGCCCCTCACCCAGGCTGTCCAGGCACCCAAGCGGGACCCCCCACCCTGATCCACGACACCCTTCAGGGCAAACCAGCCGGCCCCCACCCGTGCACCAGGCCTCTATCCTATATAGTAAAAGGGTAATATGCCTCCCAGCACCAGGATCAGCAGAGCCGCGAGGCCTCCCGGCATCAGGATCAGCATGATGGGGGCAGCGCCCAAACCCCCTGATCGCCCTGTGGCTCTGTGTGTGACAGGGGGTGGGGCCACAACCTCCCTATCCGCCCTGCTCTGTTCGTGACAGGGGAAGGCACCCCAACTCCCTGATCAGCCCTGCTCTGTTCCTGATAGGGGGGAGCTCCCCAACCCCCTGATCACCCTGCGGCTCTGTGTGTGACAGGGTGAGGAGCCCCAACCCCCTGATCGGCTCTGCTCTGTGTGTGACGGGGTAGAGCCATAACCTCCCCATCGGCCCTGCCCTGAGTGTGACAGGGTGCGGCACCCCAACCCCCTCATCCGCCCTGCTCTGTGTGTGACAGGGGGCAGTGCCCCAACTCCCCTATCGGCCCTACTCTGTGAGTGACAAGGGGGGAGCTCCCCAACCCCCTCATAGGCTCTGCTCTGTGCATGACAGGGGGGAGCTCCCCAACTCCCTGATCGACCCTGCTCTGTGCGTGACAGGGTATGGAGCCCCAACCCCCCTGGTGGGCCCTGCTCTGTGAATAACAGGGGTCAGCGCCCCAACCCCCTAATTGGCCCTGCTCTGTGCGTGAAAGGGGGTGGTGCCGCAACCTCCGCATCGACCCTGCCTTGAGTGTAACAGGGGGCAGTGCCCCAATCCCCCAATCGGCCCTACCCTGAGCGTGACTGAGGGTGGCATCACAACCTCCCGATCCGCCCTGCTCTGTGCATGACAGGGGGAGGCACCCCAACTCCCCAATCAGCCCTGCTCTGAGCCCGACCAGGGGCTGCACCTAGGGATTGGGCCTACCCTCTGCAACCCGGGAGCAGGCCTTAGCTAGCAGGTTGTTATCTCCCGAGGGGTCCCAGACTTTGAGAGGGCACAGGCCGGGCTGAGGGCCACCCCTCCCCGCCGAGTGCACAAATCTTTGTGCACCGGGCCTCTAGTTATTAAATAACTAGAGACCTGGTGCACAAATTCATGCACGGGTGGAGTCCCTTGGCCTGGCTGGCAATCAGGGACATCTTGCCCAGTCCCAATTGGGGCGGATCTGGGGCTGGCCGGCTGGGGGGACTGCGGGAGGTTGGCTGGCTATGGGAGGTTGGCTGTGGGAGCACACTGACCACCAGGGGGCAGCTCCTGCATTGAGCATCTGCCCCCTGGTAGGCAGTGTGCGTCATAGCAACCGGTCAACCAGCCATTTGGTCTTTCAGTCATAATGGTCGCTTAGGCTTTTATATATATAGATTTCACACATATGTAGAATCTTGGAAAAATGATTATAATTACAGATGAATGTTAAATGTGGACACATGAATATTTCGTATACACCAGTGAACTTAATAGAGGATGTGTTTTCACTGATCTCTGCTAACCAACTTGCTGTCAGTGAATCTTAAAATACCCATTTCCAAATCTTCCAGCTCCTGGAGAAGGGCTTTCTCTTTTTGAATTTTCTCCAACTGATTATTTTCCCCCAGCTGTTTTCCAGTTGCTGCTTGTTCTTTCAGTTGTTTGATTGCTTTCAGTTTCTTCTATAGGTTCTGGATTTTTTGGTCTACATCAGGGTGTCCAGAAGTTGGATGGGAGATAATATTTCATGTTGATCTCTGTGGGGCAGGTGTAGGTGCCAGATTTAGACTCTTGTCACTTCTTGCTTCCTGCCTTGCAGCTTTCTTAGCTTCATGTTTCCTTCGACTTTTTTTTAGCCTTAAATACTTTCTTTTATTTTTTAATACCTCACCTTTTTGCCATTTTTCCTTTATTGTTTAAGATATTAAAAATATGTCTTTATCCCCCCAATGACCCCTCATCCCCCCAATCCTGCCCTCACCCTCACCCCCTGTTGTCCACATCCATCGCTTATGCTTATATACATGCATACAAGTCCTTTGGTTGATCTCTCCCCGTCACCCACACCCTCCCCTACCTTCCCTCTGAGTTTTGAGCATCTGATCGATGCTTCTCTGTCTCTACATCTGCTTTTGTTCATTGGTTTATGTTGTTCATTATAATCCACAAATGAGTGAGAACATGTGATATTTATCTTTCTCTGACTGACTTATTTCACTTAGCATAATGCTCTCCAGCTCCAACCATCCTGTTGCAAATGGAAGGAGTTCCTTCCTTCTTAAAGCAGCATTGTATTCCATTGTGTAGATGTGCCAAAGTTTTTTAATCCATTCATCTGCTAATGGACACTTAGGCTGATTTCAAATCTTAGCTATTGTAAATTGTGCTGCTATGAACATAGGGATGCATATATCCTTTCTGATTGGTGTTTCTGGTTTCTTGGGATATATTCCTATAAGTGGGATCACTGGGTCAAATGGAAATTCCATTTTTAGTTTTTTTGAGGAAACTCCGTACTGTTCTCCACAGTGGCTGCACCAGTTTGCATTCCCACCAGCAGTGAACAAGGGTTCTTTTTTCTCCGCATCCTCGCCAGCATTTGTCATTTGTTGATTTGTTGATGATAGCCATTCTGACAGTTGTAAGATGGTATCTCATTGTCGTTTTGATTTGCATCTCTCGGATTATTAGTGGCTTTGAACATGTTTTCATATTTCTCTCAGCCTTATGTATGTCCTCTTTCAAAAAGTATCTATTTAGGTCCGTTGCCCATTTTTTGATTGGGTTGTGTATCTTCCTTTTTTTAAGTTGTATGAGTTCCCTATAAATTTTGGAGATTAAAGCTTTATCAGAGATATCATTGGCAAATATGTTCTCCCATGCAGTGGGTTTTCTTGTTGTTTTGTTGATGGTTTCTTTTTCTGTGCAGAAGCTTTTTTTAAATATATTTTATTGATTTTTAACAGGGAGAAAGGGAGAGAGATAGAGAATTAGAAACATCGATGAGAGAGAAACATCAATCAGCTGCCTCCTGCACATCTCCTATTGGGGATGTGCCCGCAACCCAGGTACATGCCCTTGACCGGAATCGAACCTGGGACCTTTCAGTCCGCAGGCCGACGCTCCATCCACTGAGCCAAACTGGTTCCAGTGAGAAGCTTTTTATTTTAATATAGTCCCATTTGTTTATTTTCTCCTTTAGTTTCCATTGCCCTAGGACCTGTGTCAGTGAAGAAATTCTTTAGGCATATATCTGAGATTTTGCTACCTGTAGATTCCTCTAATATTTTTATGGTTTCCCATCTTACGTTTAAGTCCTTTATCCATTTTGAGTTTATTTTTGTGTATGGTGTAAGTTGGTGGTCTAGTTTCAATTTTTTTCATGTGTCTGACCAAATTTCCCAGCACCATTTATTTAAGAGACTGTCTTGACTCCATTGTATATTCTTGCTTCCTTTGTCAAATATTAATTGAGCATAGTGGTTTGGGTTGATTTCTGGGTTCTCTATTATGTTACATTGGTCTATATGTCTGTTCTTGTGCCAGTACCAGGGAGTTTTGTGAAAAGTGTATTTGTAATACAGCTTGATATCTGGTATTGAGATCCCTCCTATTTTGTTCTTCTTTCTCAGGATCATAGCAGCTATTCGGTTTTTTTTTTGTTGTTGTTGTTGTTTGTTTGTTTGTTTGCTTGCTTGTTTTTATTCCAGATGAATTTCTGGAGAGTTCTTTCCAGATCTGTGAAATATGCTGTTGGTATTTTAATGGGGAGTGCATTGAATCTTTAGATTGCTTTGGGTAGTATGGACATTTTGATGATGTTGATTCTACCAATCCATGAACATGGTATGTTCTTCCATCTATTTAAGTCTTCTTCTATCTCTTTTTTCAATGTCTTGTAGTTTTCAGGGTAGAGGTCTTTTACCTCCTTAGTTAAGTTTATTCCTAAGTATCTTAATTTTTTGTGTGCAATGGTAAATAGGATTGCTTTTTAAAATTTCTCTTTCTGTAAGTTCACTCTTGGTGTATAAAAATGCCATAGATTTCTTGGCATTAATTTGGTATCCTGCTACATTGTAAAATTTATTTATTAGGTCTAATAATGTTTTGATGAAGTCTTTAGGGTTTTCTAAGTACAGTATCATATCATCTGCGAATAATGACAATTTTACTTCTTCTTTTCCAATTTGGATGCCTTTTATTTCTTTTCCTTGTCTGATTCCTTTGGCTAGCACTTTCAGTACTATGTCGAACTGGAGTGGTGAAAGTGGGCATCCCTGTCTTATTCCTGTTCTTAAGGAAACTGTTTTAGTTTTTGCCCATTGTGTATGCTGTTGGCTGTAGGTTTGTAATATGAGACTTTTATTATGTTGAGGTATGATCCCTCTATTCCCACTTTGCTGAGAGTTTTTATCAAGAAAGGGTGTTGGACTTTGTCAAATGCCTTTTCTGCATCAATCGATATGATTATGTGATTTTTTTCCTCTCATTTTGTTACGTGAATATTGTACCAGCCTTGCATTCCTGGAATAAATCCCACTTGGTCATGGTGTATGATCTTTCTAATGTAATGCTGGATATGGTTTGCTAGAATTTTGTTGAGGATTTTAGCATCTATGTTCATCAGGGATATTGGCCTGTAATTCTCTTTCTTTGTGGTGTCTTTATCTGGTTTTGTGATTAGGGTAAGGCTGGCTTCATAGAAAGAGCTTGGAAGTGTGCCTTCCTCTTGAATTTTTTGGAATTGTCTGAGAAGGATTGGCTTTAGTTCTTTGAATGTTCGGTAAAACTCCCCTGTGAAGCCATCTGGTCCAGGGCTTTTGTTTGCTGGAAGCTTTTTGATTCTGTTTCAATTTAATTAGTAATTGCTGGACTATTCAGGTTTTCTGATTCTTCCTGATTGAGTTTTGGAAGCTTCTATTTTTCTAGGAATGTGTCCATTTCATCGAGGTTGTTCAGTTTGTTGGAGTAGAGTTGTTCATAGTATTTTTTGACAATCCTTTTTATATCTTTAGGGTCACTTGTTACTTCACCTCTTTTATTTCTGATTTTTTTTTTATTTGGGTCCTCTCTCTTTGTTTCTAGGTGAGCCTGGTGAGAGGTTCGTCAATCTTATTAATCTTTCAAAGAATCAGCTCTTGGTTTCATTGATCTTTTGTATTGCTTTTTCTGGTCTCTATGTCATTTAATTCTGCTCTGATCTTTATTATTTCCCTCCTTCTGGATACTGTGGGCTTTTCTTGTTGCTCTTTTTCTAACACTTTGAGTTGTAGGGTTAGATCATTTATTACCATTTTTTCTTGTTTTTTGAGGTAGGCCTGTAGAGGTATTAACTTCCCTCTCAGGACTGCTTTTATTGTGTCCCATAGATTTTGGATTGTTGTGTTTTCATTGCCATTTGTTTACAGGATACTTTTTATTTCTTCTTTGATCTCTCTGGTAACCCAGTAATTGTTTAAAGCATGCTATTTAGCCTGCAAGTGTTTGATTTTTTTCCAATGTTTTTATTGTAGTTTATTTCTAGTTTTATGCCATTGTGATCTGAGAAGATGCTTGTTATGATTTCTATTCTCTTGAATTTGAAGAGAGTTTGCCTGTGTCCTAATATATGGTCTATCTTTGAAAATGTCCTGTGTGCACTGGAAAAGAATGTATATTCTGAAGCTTTGGGGTGAAATATTCTGAAGATGTCAATTAAGTCCATCTGATCTAGTGAGTCATTTAGTATTGCTGTTTCTTTGCTGATTTTTTGTTTAGAGGATTTATCCAGTGGTGTCAGTGGAGTATTAAAGTCTCCTATTATGACTGTATTGATATCGATCTCTCCATTGATATCTTCCAGAAGTTGTTTTATGTATTTGGGTGCTCCTGTATTGGGTGCATATATGTTTACCAGAATTATATCTTCTTGTTGAATTGCTCTCTTTAGTATTATGTAATGGCCTTCCTTATCTCTTGTTATGGCCTTTACTTGGAGGTCTATTTTGTCAGATATAAGTATTGCAACCCCAGGTTTTTCTCATTTCCATTTTCCTGAAAATTTGTTTTCCATTCAATCACTCTCAGTCTGTGTGAATCCTTTGTTTTGAGATGGTTCTCTTGCAGACAGCAAATATATGGGTCATGTTTTCTTATCCATTCAGCTACCCTGTGTCTTTTGATTGGAGCATTTAATCCATTTACATTTAATGTTATTATTGAAAAGTACTTGTTTGTGGTCATTTTTATTCTTAATGTTTGTGTTTCTTCTTGTCTTTCTGTTTCTTCTTTTTACAGCAGTCCCTTTAGCTTTTCTTGCATTCCTGGCTTGGTGGTAATAAGGTCTCTTAGCCCTTTTTTTTTTTTTTTTGTCTGTGAAGCTCCTGATCCCACCTTCAATTTTGAATGATAGCCTTGCTGGGTATAGTATTCTTGGATTCATTCTCTTGCTTTGCATCACTTTGTATATTTCATTCTATTCCCTTCTTGCCTGGTGTGTTTCTGTTGAGAAGTCAGCTGATATTCTAATAGGAGATCCCTTGTAGGTAACTTTCTCTCTCTCTCTGGCAGCCTTTAAGATTCTTACTTTGTCGTTGGTGTTTGCCAATTTACTTATGATGTGTCTTGGTATTGGTCTTTGGGGGTTCATCTTGTTTGGCACTCTATGTGCTTCTTGGACTTGTGTAGTTTTTTTTTTTTTCTTGCCAGTATCAAGGATGTTTTCTGTCATTATTTCTTCAAACAGGTTTTCTATTCCTTGCTTCTCCTCCTCTCCTTCTGGTACCCCTATTAAGCGAATGCTGTTTCGTTTTGCGTTGTCCCAAAACTCCCTTAGGTTCTCCTCTTGCTTTTTAAGTTCTTTTTTCCAGTTGCTCCTGTGTTTGTGTGTTTTTTCCTACCTTGTCCTCTAATTTGCTGATGCAGTCCTCAGCCTCTTCTAGTCTGCTGTTTAAGCCTTCCATTGTGTTCTTTATTGCAGCCATGTCGTTCTTCATTTCTTCTTGTTCCTTTTCATGTTGGTGACATTCTCATTCAGCTCTTTATAATTCTCATTGAGTTGTGTGTATTTGTCATCCAGCCATTTGAGCATCCTTATAACCATTATTCTGAATTCTTTCTCTGATAAGTTAGTAGCCTCAGTTTCATTTAACTACCTTTCTGGTGATTCCTCTTTTTCTTTCCTTTGTGGATTGCTTTTTTGTTTTCCCATGTTTTGCTGTAATGTTTTAATTGTAGCTCTGATTGCTTTGCTACCCAGTGTCTTTTGGGTATGGTGCTACTGGTGTGGCCTCTCAGGTCTCCTGAGCTTGGTAGTCTAGTGTAGCTCCCTACTTGAGCTATTTGTGTTCTCTTGATGTAGGCCTGCGAGCTGTAAAGGCGCAACTGAGGTGTCTAGAAGTCAGCAGCCATGGAGAAGGGTATCCCAATTTTTGCTGTCGTGCACCCTTGGTTGAAATTGTGCATGCCCAGCAGGGACTCACAGTGGCACCCAGGAACCGTCTGTTGCGGTGGTGGGGCTCAGGAGGCCTGCATTCTGGAAAGGCATGACTGTGGTGTCCAGAGTTCTGTAGTTGTGAGGTGGGCAGATTCAGCTTTTGCTGCTGCCTCTGTGGTTGGATACACACAATCCCAGCGGCAGTTTCCAGGGGCACCTGTGGTGTGTTTGCCAGCAGAGTGTACTGACACACTCTGAAGGGCCCTGGCCCTGAAGCAGTGGTTCTCAACCTTCTGGCCCTTTAAATACAGTTCCTCATGTTGTGATCCAACCAGAAAATTATTTGCGTTGCTACTTCATAACTGTAATGTTGCTACTGTTATGAATCATAATGTAAATATCTGATATGCAGGATGGTCTTAGGCGGCCCCTGTGAAACGGTTGTTTGACCGCCAAAGTGGTCGCAACCCACAGGTTGAGAACCACTGGAGTAAAGGAAATAAAGGGACACAGATGCCCCCCACTTACTGACTATAAGTGAACACTGAGCTCTGATATTCCCTATAAGTCTGGTGGAACTTTTGGGGTGTGTAAATGTACTGACACAGGATTCACAGTTCCCCTAAGTAAGGCCTTCCATATTCACACTAGAAGTGTAAATAAAGCCCATAGGGATTATCAGGACTTCCAGATACTTGTACAGCCTCTGGGGAAAGTTATACTTAAATGCACAAAAAGAAGGATTTCAAAAATGTCCAGAGGGTAGATTGCCCCAAAATCCAAAAAATTTTCTCATGGAGAAATTAAACATTTCTAACAGCACAAAATGTAATGAAATACTATTGAAAATCAATGATTTTGGTGGAAAGATACTATAGCCATGTTACTTATTAAGACTATGAAATATCTGTGGGTGCCAGAAGGGATGCCATTCATACAAATCTGACATGCTTACACCTCCAGCCTTTGGCCCTTAGAAGTAACTGCCCTTTACCTGCTCTCAGAATCAGGATCATGCCAACATTTCTGCTTCCTGATCCTCAAAAGGTGCTTTTGGTTGAAAATTCTGCCTGCCGTGAGTGGAGAACACAAAACCAGTAAATTTCACTGAGATGGGCCATGTCCCTATTAAACCAGCATAGATACATAGAACTCAGACTAATTTTTCAAATACTTTTTGGCCAGGACTGACAAATATATTAGGAAACCTGATTACCTACACAGGTATCTGGAGACAATAAGGTATATTCTTTAAGGCTGAACAGGCACCTCCAACTATCCCTGGCCACCCGACTTCCCACCTACATCATTTTGGAAATTTTAGAAAACTCCTACATGTCCTAACTGGTGTCATTTTGGAAAACTCCTACATGTCCTAACTGATGTCCCAAGAAGAAAAGCTTAATAGCAGGAAAATCTCTATCCTGTGTAACTCCCTCTCCTCTTGCCTCACTGCTCCAGAGTCAATATAAACCACAGTGTGTAACGACATAGATCCTAGAGATAGTTGGCCTTGGTCAGAGTCCCTATGCTGGATAGTATTCCCAGGGGCATTCATACCAAACATCTTAATATCCAGAAGGAACTTAACTGTTATCTTAGGTAGCATAGCTTTGAGGGTGTCCTGAAGCTAAGGACCCCCCCCCCCCACTTCTTTCCCTTTTATGTTCAATTTTCCTGAAGTCTGTTTCTCAGAGGTCCATTTATTAAGAGTACCTTTTCATGCCTATTTATTCCAACGTATCCATTTATATTCCTAGAATACACAACAAGACAACTAGTTAATGTGTAAGAGAAGGAAAGTGCTGAAGAGATGGTTCCCAAGACCTACAGGAGGCTTGCTGTAGGAGCCTCTGAAATATAGCTTATGCTCCCAAAGGGGCTATGCTGAGAGGGACAGTAAACTCCACAACCAGCAGTTTCCACTGCCACATCAACCCTGATATGGCATGCCAAGATAACCCAATTTCCCCAAGTGCCAAGTACATTCTTCTTCCTCTACCTCTGTGTCTTTCATTATGGAGAGTGACTGCTCACCTCTGACCACGTCCTCCCTTTTTGCTCTCCCTCATTAACCCCAGGCTTTCCAACTTTTCTTGGAGATTGTATAACAAAAGTCAGAGAATTGATGGAAGTTTGGGGACATGAATGGGAAGCTGAAAGGCTCAAAAGGCAAAGCTAGAATGCTCAGGTCATTTAACAGATATTGATTGATCACTGATGACTCTAGAACTGTGGTAGGTGCTGCACATACACACATTCACTCTCGTGGATCCTTTGTTGCTCCTAGCGATATGCAGAAGATAAGCAAGTAAAGAAAGAACAAAAATACTTGTTAGAGTCATAATTATGAAAATATAGAATGAGTTAATATGAAATGAGAGACTGGCTAGAAATGGGTGGATCCTGAAAGGCCTTTTGTGTCTTTATTTTTTCTGTTAAGAAGAATGGAAATGGAGGATATGTGGATAAATATAAATTAAACTTGGCTGTTTAAAACAGCTATAACAATAATATCTTAAGAGATTTATGTTATACATAGAAGTAAATTATAGGACAAAACTGGATCAAACAACAGGAAGGAATAAATGAAGGTAAACTCTTTTAAGCCCTTTTCCCCTGGTAGTAAAAGTATTAGTTTAAGTTAGACTGTAATAAGTCATTATTACATATCTTAACCACCATGGTCACTGTATAAGATTAACATAACATCATGAAAACTTAAAGTAAATGAAAAAAAATGAATAATGAAAAAAGAATCATTTATTAGTCCAAAAAGAAGCAGAATGACAGGAATCAATTGAAAAGGTCAGGTGGAACAAATAAACAACACATCGATAGGATTAAACCTTTAATTATCCTAGACTCACATTAAAGGAAACTAGAGTGAACAATCCAATTAAAAGAAAAAGATTTTAGACTGATTAAACTAAGAAAGGTGAACTATATACTGAATAGGAGGCACTTACTTTAAATAGTATGACATTTAGATTGAAATAAATATGATGGAAAACTTTATTTTATCTTCAATGTTTTCTTTTACTGGGGTATTATTTACAAATATTAAATGTACAGTTTTATAAGTTTTAAAAATGTTTAAATTCAAATCATCACCCTAATCAAGATAGAAAACATTTTTATCATCTTAGAAAGATACTTTGTCAATGTCCTACAAAAAGGAAAAGGAAAACAATGCTCTGATTTCTATAATCATGTATTGCTTTTGCCTTTTAATTTTTTTAAATTTTTTAAATTACAGTTTACATTCAATATGAATTTGTACTAGTTTCAGGTATACAGATAGTGGCTAGATAATCATATACTTGACAGTGTTGTCCCTGATATTTCCAGTACCCATCTGGCACAATACATAGTTATTATAATATTATTGACTATATTCCCTATGCTGTATTTTACATCCTCATGACTATTTTATAACTACTAATCTGTACTTCTTAATCCTTTCACATTTTTCACCCAGCCCCAAATCCTCCTCCTCTCTGGCAACAATCAGTTTATTCTCTGTATCTATGAGTCTGTTTCTATTTTGTTTGTTTATATTGTTCTTTAGATTCTACTTATAAGTGAAATCATATACTACTTGTCTTTCTCTTACTGGCTTATTCCACTTAGCATAATACCTTCTAGGTCAGAAGTTCTGGAACGACCCTTTCACAGGGGTTGTCTAAGACCATCAGAAAACACATATATAATTACATATTGTTTTTGTGATTAATCACTATGCTTTAATTATGTTCAATTTGTAACAATGAAATTGGGGGTCACCACAACATGAGGAACTGTATTAAAGGGTCATGGCATTCGGAAGGCTGAGAACCACTGCTCTAGGTCCTTCCATGCTGTCCCAAATAGTAGGATTTTATTCACTTTTATAGCTAATGATATTCCATTGTATATATGTACCACTGCTTTTTATCCACTCATCTACTGATAGACAAATGTGTTGCTTCTATATCTTACCTATTGTAAACAATGCTGCAATGAAATAGAAGTGCATATATTCTTTCCAATTGGTGTTTTGGGCTTCTTCAGATACATACCCACAAATGGAATGACTGGGTCATAAGGCAGTTCCATTTTTAATGTTTTTTAGTAACCTCCATACTGTTTTCCATAGTGGCTGCATCACTCTGCATTCCCACCAACAGTGAATGAGGTCTCCTTTTTTTTCATCATTACCAACAATTGTTTGTGGATTTATTGATGATAGCCATTCTGACAGGTGTGAGGCAATATTTCATTATGGTTTTAATTTGCATCTCTCTGATGATTAGTGACCTTGAGCATCTTTTCATGTGTTTATTGCCCATCTTTGTACTCTTTGGAGAAGTGTATTTTTAGGTCCTTTGCACATTATTTAATTGGGTTGTTTGGTGGTTTGTTTGTTTGGTGTTGAATTGCATACATTCACTATAAAATTTGGATATTAACCCCTTAGAAGATGTATCATTAGCAAATATGTTCTTCCATTCAGTAAGTTGTCTTTTTGTATTGTTGATTATTTCCTTTGCTATGCAAAAACTTTTTACTTTAATATAGCCCCATTTGTTTATTTTTCTTTTGTTTCCCTTTCCTGAAGAGCTATTTTAACAAATGTTACTAAGAGAAATGTCCAATATTTCACTGCCTATGTTTTCTTCTACATGTTTTATGGTTTTGAGTGTTACATTTAAGTCTTTAAACCATTTTGAGTTTATTCTTTTATATGGTGTAAAAGGTTGGTCCAGTTGTGTGGATTTTTTTGCACATATCTTTTCAATGTTCCCCACAACATTTATTGCTGTTTTTACCCCGTTCTATGTTCTCGCATTCTTTGTCAAATATTAATTGATTATATAGTTGTGGACTTATTCCTGGTCTCTCTATTCTGTTCCATTGATCTATATGTCTGTTCTTATGCCAGTACCAGGCTGTTTTGCCTTTTCCTAATCTTACTAAAAATCAAAGTCCCCATTACATATTCAGAGACATATGCAATTGATCCTTATTTCTCATAGATTTTATATTTGTGAATGCTCCTACTCACTAAAATTCATTTGTAATTCCAAAATCAATACTCACTGCACTTTTGCAGTCATTCACAGACATGCAGAGTAATGAAAAATTTGAGTCACCTGACTTACATCTTCCTAGCTACCCTCTCATTTCAGTTTCAGCTCTCATACTATAAATAAGTATCTTTTTGACAGGTATTTAGTACTACATTTTCCACATTTTTTTCAAATTTCACTGTTTACAATGTCCCCAAGTGTAGTCTTGTGTTTGTAAGTGAAAGAAAACTGTTATGTATCTTATGGTGAAAATATATTTGTCAAATAAACTCCATTCAGACTTGAGTTACAGTGTTGTTGGCTGTGAGTTCAATGTTAACTTATAAACACTATTTATCCTAATATATAAAAAGCCAGGGGCTATCACGATCAAAACAACTGGAGGGATGACGGAACAGCAGGCTGCATGGGGTGACCGGGCTGGCAGGGGAGTTAGTGAGGGACGACCAAATGACTGAACAGCAGGTTGTGTGGGGTGACCAGGCTGGCAGGGGGGCAGTTTAGGGCAACCAGGCAGACAGGCAGAGGCCATTAGGAGTAATCAGACAGGCAGGCAGGTGAGCAATTAGGAGCCAGCAGTCCAGGATTGTAAGAGGGATGTCTAACTGCTAGTGTAGGCACGATCCTTTAGGGGTCCCAGATTGGAGAGGGTGCAGGTTGGGCTGAGGGGACCCCCCTGTGCATGAATTTTGTGCACTGGGCCTCTAGTATTAAATAATGTGTATTTAAATGGAAACATATAAACCAATGTTATGTATTGATATGTTGACAAAAATGTTTTTAATATAAGCTCAAGATCATAGGAAAGTAACCTTGAATTCCTCTAGGAGCAATAGCTAAGTATTGCTAACTCAATGTTCATGTTGACTATAAAATATAACTACTCCACATTACAAAACTTGAATGCATTATAAATATTTTCTCTCACTCTATGCCTACACTAATATTTTTTAACAGTATCTTTTCATGAAAAGAATTTTTAATTTTGGTGAAACCCAATTCATCAGTTTTCTTTTACATGTATTACTTTTGGTATCCTTTATAAGAGAAATTTTGCCTCCCTCAGGTTACAAAGTTATTTTCTAGTTTCCTCAAAAGCTGTATGATTTATAGACTTTATGTTTATGTCCATGATCCAAATAGAATATTTGGGGCAAGTCAAATACCATTCAGTTGTTCCAGTATATGTTGAAAGGCTCCCTACTCCACATTTAATTTCATTGACACATATCTCAACAGGAAAACCATTTAAAATAAAAATCACAAGTGTAGAAATTTTCTGTTCATTTTCCTCAATGAAGTCTCACTTATTTTAGTTTAGTTTTTATTGTTTTTGAGTGAAATAAGACGTCACTCATTTTAGATACCCATTTCAAATATCCTTTTTTCAATAGAACATTTCTTGAGTTGCCTTAACTGATCTGATTATTATCCTGTGCTCCCCAGTCTTTTATACATTACATAGTATCTTTTCTTCTTTTTCTGACTTCCATACAAGATAATGAGTCCATTGAAAGCAGGATGTTTGCTTGATTTGTATTTGTACCTTCACCATCTCTCTCTTTCACTGGTTTGACACACGATAGGTACTTAGATACTTGTTGAAAGAGTTGCATGTATTGCCAGGATCAGGAAGAAGATCCTACTTCTTATCTCTTCTTTAGCCTGTGTAGTATCTTTCATGTTCCCTATATGGGAGAAGCATATCACTGCCTGGCTGGAAGGAGAAAATTGTGTTTGCTCTATTTCAATTACATTCCGTTGTTATAAAATAGATGTATCATAAATGGAGTTGTCTCTCTTCTGTGCATGGGTGGCATAACAGTGTTTACATCCCATTAAGCTTTATAAAATCTTGTTACATAATGTGACAAGCAAGAACAGCTCACAGTGTAACCACTGAATTTGTTTGAATTGTCTTTTTTTGTGGGTTACAGAATTTTTATTTTAAGATCACAGGGGATATGATACTTTACTTCAGCTCACTGAAATTTGGTACCCACTGTGCTAATGTGTGGTTGAAAGATTGGCATCTTTCCATGTGTATACAATTTGGAACTAAATATCTTCCATCTATCTCCATTTCAATTTTTTTAAATGTTTCTTTTAAGAAAAATTTCCTGCGGTTTTCTGCTAGGATTCAGAATGTTTAGTTCCAGGCTCAGTATGGTTTGCATAACTGTATGTAGAATATTCTCTAAGTAACCAATGTGGAAAACGTACCATGTTCTCAATAACAAATCCAGCCTTAACCAGCGATTCAAAGAATCACTAAATTTTTACTTATTAGGAGTTGAAAGTAATTTAATACCTGTGGTTTATCCTGAGCATGAATGAACATCAAAAGATAAATTGTACCATATCACGTCATCTAGGGGCTAATCTATTAGTTAAAATATGAACACTCCTTAAAAGAGAAAGACTGATATTAATGAGAATAGCACAGAGTTTCCTCAATCACAATTCATATATTCTAAAGCTCCTATGTGATCTATTGCCACTTACCCACCTGTTCTTCATGCCTACTTAAATTTAACCCATTCCCATTATTTCTAAAGTGCCACTAGTCTACCACAAAATCATAAATTGTCTTTAATAAACAACTCTTTCTCAAAAAAAGTTACTAACATTCTAGCCCTGACCAGTGTGGCTGAGTTGGTTGGAGCATCTTCCGGTACACCAAAAAGTGGTGAGCTCAATTTCTGGTCAGGGCACATATCCAGGTTGCTGATTCCATCCCCAGTCGGGGCTCATGAGAGAGGCAACCAATACTTGTTTCGTGCATGCATGTTTCTCTCCCTTGATGCAGGCACTTTAGGATATTCTGGTCCAAAGCTCTCTTGCCTCTAAAGAAGTTATATCCATATCTGCAAAGTGAGTAGGAAAATAGATATAGCTGCAATTAAGACTTAGAAAGCTAATTATACTGTATATTTTTAAAGAAATATAGCTACAGATAGAAGTATCCTTAGATAATATGACATTGGCAGTATCACTGATAACAGAAAATTTTGACCCAAATCCACCTAAGTTCTGCATAGCTTTCTGAAATGCAACAGAAGTCATAGTAATTTTATTGTTTTACCCTCCCTTTTATGAATCACATGATAGTGATTCTGTCACTATTTCATGTCCCGAAGATTGACTTGAAGAATTTGGTAAAATGAAGGTTCCATGGCCTTCTATGATTAAAGAAAAATTTTATTTTTTAAAGCTCTCTGGGTATACACATGTAGGAAGTACTAGAACACACTTGAACAAACATCATGACTTTCCCAGAGGTCAATCCAATTAAAATCACAACTGAACCTAAACTATACTCAAAATCTGGAAGCTATTTGAATTTCTTGCTTCATATGCCTAAAAACTTCCATATAATTAGCTGTGAAAGAGGCATACAGAGGGCCTATTGAGAAAGCTGATGGAATAATGTAGAGTCTGGCAGACTTATCTTTTCAGACTAGTCCAAACAGTTACAAAATCTATTTCATGGTCCACAGGAACAAGTCCAATGGCTAAATGCTTTTGGGAAATAGACCCAGATCCATTTTTGTCCCCACAAAGGGAAATTGATTGTTTCTCCATTGGACAGAATTCATTTGCATGCCAATGGACAGGAGCAATTTGCATGGCTATCATTTATCTACAAATACTTCCAGTCCTTTCTTCTCTAGAGAGTTTCTAGATACAAATAAAGGCTATGATAAGTTATTCAGCAATTGTAAATTGTGCTGCTATGAACATAGGGGTGCATATATCCTTTCTGATTGGTGTTTCTGGTTTCTTGGGATATAGTCCTAGAAGTGAGAAAACTGGGTCAAATGGGAGTTCCATTTTTACCTGTTTGAGGAAACTCCATACTGTCTTCCACAGTGGCTGCACCAGTCTGCATTCCCACAAGCAGTGCAGGAGGGTTCCTTTTTCTCCACATCCTCGCCAGCACTTGTCCTTTGTTGATTTGTTGATGATAGTCATTCTGACAGGTGTGAGATGGTATCTCATTGTTGTTTTAATTTGCATCTTTTGGATGATTAGTAACTTTGAGCATGTTTTCATATGTCTCTCGGCCTTCTCTATGTCCTCTTTCAAAAAGTGTCTATTTACATCTTTGCCCATTTTTTGATTGGATCCTTTTTCTTCCTTTTGTAAACTTGTATGAGTTCTCTGTAAATTTTGAAGATTAAACCCTTATTTGAAATAGCATTGGCAAATATGTTCTCTCATGCAGTGGGCTTGTTGTTTTGTTGATGGTTTCTTTTCCTGTGCAGAAGCTTTTTATTTTGATGTAGTCCCATTTGTTTATTTTCTCTCTAGTTTCCATTGCCCTAGGAACTTTATCGATGAAGATATTGCTTTGGCATATGTCTGAGATTTTGCTGCCTGTGATTCCTCTAATATTTTTATGGTTTCCCGTCTTATGTTTAATTCCTTTAGCCATTTTGAAGTTTTTTTTGTTTCTTTGTTTGTTTTTTTTCTCTCTGTGTGTGTGTGTGTGTGTGTGTGTGTGGTGTGTATGTGTGTGTATGGTGTAAGTTGGTGATCTAGTTTAATTTTTTTGCATGTATCTGACCAAATTTCCCAGCACCATTTATTGAAGAGACAGTCTTGACTCCATTGTATGCTCTTGCCTCATTTGTCAAATATTGAGCATAATGGCTTGGGTCGATTTCTGGGTTCTCTGTTCTGTTCCATTGGTTTATATGTCTGTTCTTGTGCCAGTACCAGGCAGTTTTGAGAACCATGGCTTGGTAACATAGCTTGATATCTGGTATTGTGATACCTCCAACTTTGTTCTTCTTTCTCAGGATTGCTGTGGTTTTTCAGGGTCTTTTTTTATTCCAGATGAATTTTTAGAGAGTTTGTTCACAATAGCTAATATTTGGAAACAACCTAAGTGCCCATCAACAGATGAATGGATTAAAAACTGTGGCACATCTACATAATGAAATACTATGCCACTATAGAAAAGAAGGACCTTTTACCATTTGCAACAGCATGTATGGAACTATAGAGAATTATGCTAAGCAAAATAAGCCAGTTAGAGAAAGATAAATATCACATGGTCTCACTCATATGTGGGATATAATGATCAATATAAATTGAAGAACAAAAACAGATCCAAAGACAAATGGCAGGGAAAGGGGGTGTTAGAGAGCAACAAAAAGACTTGTATACATGCTTATTAGCATAACCAATGGACACAGACATTGGGGTGGTGGGGGCTTTCCCGGGGTGGGAATGGCTGGAAGAGGGTCAATTCGGGGGAAAAGATATATGTAAAATTTTAGACAATAAAATAAATAGATAAATAAATAAGTAAATAACAAAAAGAAGAAAAAAAAGTAGTTATTCAGTAGAGACCTGCTTAGCTTTAACCCAGCATCATCCATGCTTAGTAGATCTCAGAACCATTTTCCCAAAAATATCTCCTATGATCCAATTGAACTAGTGTTCCTTGTGTAATATGTAGGACTAAATCATTCATTATCCTTCACATAGAATCACATAATCAAAGATTTGAAAGTGTTCTTAGAGGTAATAAAACCTGACCACATTATGTTTATTTTCAAGGCACTTTTGCATTCATGATATCTTTTTTTTAAAATTCTTTTAAAAATATATTTTATTGATTTTTTACAGAGAGGAAGGGAGAGAGATAGATAGTTAGAAACATCGATGAGAGAGAAACATTGATCAGCTGCCTCCTGCACATCTACTGGGATGTGCCCGCAACCCAGGTACATGCCCCTGACCGGAATCGAACTTGGGACCTTTCAGTCCGCAAGCCAACGCTCTGTCCACTGAGCCAAACCAGTTTCGGCAATGATATCTTTTGATCTTCAAGATAACTACCAGAAAGACTTGGGGTTCCTTTGTTTTGTTTTTATAGGACAGTTGCATATTGACTTTATTAGGGTGACATTGGTTCACAAAACCATACAGGTTTCAAGTGTACAACTCAACAAAGCATTGTGCATCAATCACTCAAAACAAAGTCTCTTTCTGTTCCCATCCCCCCTCTCCATTGCCCAACTCCACCTATCCCTCATACCCTTTTCCTCTGACTATCATCATACTATTGTTGGTGTCTTTGTGTTTTATATATATACTAGAGGCCCGGTGCAGAAAAATTTGTGCACTTGGGGGAAGGGAGGGAATCCCTCAGCCCGGCCTGTGCCCTCTCACAGTCTGGGACCCCTCGGGGGATGACCACCTGCTGGCTTAGGCCCTCTCCATGGGGAATTGGGCCTAAGCTGGCAGTCAGACATCCCTCTGGCAGTCCTGGAGCCCTCAGGGGGGGGTGTCCACTTGCCAGTGGGGAGCAGGCCTAAGCTGCAGTATGACATCCTTAGCGCTGCTGAGGAGGTGGGAGAGGCTCCCACCACCACTACTGTGCTGGCAGCCTTCAGCCTGGCTTGTGGCTGAACAGAACTCTCCCTGTGGGAGCGCACTGACCACCAGGGGGCAGCTCTTGCATTGAGCATCTGCCCCCTGGTGGTCACTGTGTGTCATAGTGACCAGTCATTCCCAGTCGTTTTGCTGTTAGGGTCAATTTGCATATTACCCTTTTATTATATAGGAGTGCCTGGCCAGACTGGGTGAGGGGCTGATGGCTGTTTGCAGGCTGGCCATAGCACCTTCAGGGTGGGGGGTCCTGCTGGGGTGCCTGGCCAGTCTGGGTGAGGGGCTGATGGCTGTTTGCAGGCTGGCCAAGCCCCCCAGCGGGGACCCTCACCCCATGAGGGTGTGGCCATCCCAGGTGAGGGGCTGATGGCTGTTTGCTGGTTGGCGATGGCCCCCAGCCACCCAAGCTCCCAGTGCAGACTGGCTGGAAGCAGGTATCTGGGATTTATTTGTCTTCTATAATTGAAACTGTGTTGCCATGAGCGGAGGCCACAGCCAGCTCAAGGCAGGTGGGAAGCTTGACTTCCTCTATCACCTGGGCAACCAAGCCTCCTGCTTGCTTCAGCTCTGTGGCTGCCGGCCACCATCTTGGTTGGGTTAATTTGCATATATTCACTCTGATTGGCTGGTGGGCATGGCTTGGGGAATGGTGAAGATACGGTCAATTAGCATATTTGTTTTTTATTAATGTAAACTAGAGGCCAGGTGCACAGATTTGTGCACAGGTGGGGTCCCTCAGCCTGGCAAGCAATTTGGGCCAATCAGGGCCAGCTGTCCAGGGGAGAGAAACTGTAAGAGGTTGGCCAGCTGGGGGGATGGACCATGAGAGGTTGGCCGGCCAGTAGGGAGAAAGGACCGCAGGAGGTTGGCCAGCTACAGGGGGTTGGCTGTGGGAGCGCACTGACCACCAGGGAGCAGCTCATCTGCCCCCTGGTGGTCAGTGCACATTATAGAAACCGGTTGACTGGTCATTTAGTCAACAGGTCGTAAATGTCACTTAGGCTTTTATATATGTAGATATATGAGAAGATGGTATTTTTCTTTCTCTGACTATCATATTTCACTTAGCATAATGATCTCCAGGGCCATCTATGCTGTCTTGAAAGGTAGTATTTACTTTTTTGTTTTGTTTTGTTCTTTTTAAAAATTTTATCTTTGTTGTTGAAAGTATTATAGATGTCAGATTTTTCAACCACTTATCCACTGATGGATACTTGGGCAGCTTCCAAATCTTGACTATTATAAACACTGCAATGAACATAGGGGAACATACATTCTTTTGAATTAGTGTTTCAGATTTCTTCGGATACATTTCCAGTAATGGAATCACTGGGCATAAGGCAGTTCTATTTTTAATTTTTTGAGGACTCTCCATACTGTGTTCCATAGTGGCTGCACCAATCTGCATTTCCAAAAAACAGTGCAAGGGGGTTCCCTTTTATTCATCCTTGCCAACACTTGTTGTTTGTTGCCGGGGTCCAGCCCCAGCGGGTCCAGGGGTCCCCAAAGGTGTAGACAGAGTCGGCGAAGAAGGAAGGACACGGAGACAGTGTTCAGTTGATCAGCAGCCTAGCCAGGATCTCCAGCCAGGATCACCAGCCAAGTTCTGGTCTGGATCTCCAGAGGGGTTCTGTTTAGGATCTCCAGCCAGGTTCTGTGTCCATGGTCTCTTGCTAGGTTCTCCAGCCAGGTTCTCCAGGTTCTCCAGCCAGGTTCTGTAGCCATGTTCCCTCGCTAGGTTCTCTAGCCAGGTTCTGTACTTCAGGGGAAAATCCCTACCTGGGGAAACAACCTTTCTCAGAGACCTTGGTTCTTATTTCTTTAGACTCAGTATGGCACATCTTAATTACCCACCTGACACTTAGTTAAGAGGTTTTCCAGGTTCAGTCACCAGGTTCTAGTCAGGTTATGCCATATATGCCAGGTCCTTTGAAACAGCAAGGATGGACCGGCTCCCGGCAAATTCCCCCTTTTTTATTTTTTAAAAGCAGGCATTAAAAAGAAAAAAACCCAAATGCTCTCTTGTATCCATTTTAAGAGCAGGATTGACACTTTCCGCTATTACCTGAGTCCTGATCTATCACCCCAGGGAGAGCTTGCCAATCCTGCACTTTCCCAGGGTGGAAAGGTTGCAGTGGGGTTAAGGATAAGGCTCCTTGGGCCTACCTTCTCCCATGCCATTACATTTACCTTTCCTTCCTCAGAAAAGCATGGACATATTTCTTGTATAAAACGTTCTGTCTGACTGAGAGTAACCTTAATTCCTCTGCTAGCAAGCATATGTGTTAAAAGATCAATGCGGAGTCTTTTTTCTTTAGACACAGTATGGCACATCTTCTTAATCTAAAGATCAATACAGAGTCTTCTTTCTTTGGACTCAGTATGGCACATCTTCTCAATCTAAGTTCTGTACTATCCACCTTCTTACCCTACTTATCCTCTATAGGGGGGGTCTGTAGCACCCTGGTGGAGTCCTATCTATCCTGAGTGTGGGGGTTCTCAATGGGTAGGGGGGCTTACCTAGGGGAATCCTGTTTCAGGAGTTCCCAAAGGTGTGGACGGAGTAGGCGAAGACTATCCACCCTCTTCCTATGGTGGAGTCCTATCCGTCCCGAGTGTGGGGCGCTTACCTAGGGGTCCCTGTTCGGGCGCCATATGCCGGGGTCCAGCCCCAGCGGGTCCAGGGGTCCCCAAAGGTGTAGACGGAGTCGGCGAAGAAGGAAGGACATGGAGACAGTGTTCAGTTGATCAGCAGCCTAGCCAGGATCTCCAGCCAGGATCTCCAGCCAAGTTCTGGTCTGGATCTCCAGAGGGGTTCTGTTTAGGATCTCCAGCCAGGTTCTGTATCCATGGTCTCTTGCTAGGTTCTCCAGGTTCTCCAGCCAGGTTCTGTAGCCATGTTCCCTCGCTAGGTTCTCTAGCCAGGTTCTGTACTTCAGGGGAAAATCCCTACCTGGGGAAACAACCTTTCTCAGAGACCTTGGTTCTTATTTCTTTAGACTCAGTATGGCACATCTTAATTACCCACCTGACACTTAGTTAAGAGGTTTTCCAGGTTCAGTCACCAGGTTCTAGTCAGGTTATGCCATATATGCCAGGTCCTTTGAAACAGCAAGAATGGACCGGCTCCCGGCAGTTTGTGGATTTATTGATGATGGCCATTCTGACAGGTGTTAGGTGATATCTCATTGTGGTTTTAATTTGAATTTTTCTAATGATTTGTGATGTTGAGCATTTTCTAAAATGGGACACTGAATAAATTGAAGAAGATACAAATAAATGGAAGCATATACCGTGCTCTACTAAACATTACTAAAATTTTAATACTACCCAAAGCAATGTATAGAGTCAATGCAATTCCCATTAAAATACCTGAAATCAATAAAAATATATACACCAATGGTATAGTTCACAAAACTACAACAAATAATCTAAATATTTATATTGAACCAGAAAATACCTCAAATATCCACAGCAAATTTGAGAAATAAAAACAAAACTGGAGGTATCATGCTACTTGATATTAAACTATACTACAAGGCTACAGTAATCAAAACAACTTGGTACCATCATAAAAATAGCAATATAGATCAATGGAACAGAATAGAGAACCCAGAAATAAACCCACACCACTGGCTAGTTGTGTATAATATTTTTATACATTGTTTAATTGGATTTGCTAATATCTTGTTGAGGATTTTTATATCTATGTACAGAAAGTTGTGAGAGAATTTAAATAAAATTAAGGAAAGGTAAAAAGCTATATCATGCTTACTAGTATTGCTATAAAGGCTCATTACTTCTATCTCAATTCTTTCCAGAATGTCATGCAATTGAAAACAGTAGGTAGCATTACTTTTCTGCCTAACAAAGAAGCTGACACAAAAATGGAGCACTGAGCCAAGCCAGCATGCCTCAGTGGTTGAGTGTTGACCTATGAACCAGGAGATCATGGTTTGGTTCCTGGTCAGGGCACATGCCCAGGTTGTGAGCTCAATCCCCAGGAGGCAGCCAATGGATGATGCTCTCGCATCACTGATGTTTGTTTCTATCGCTTGCCCCCTCTTCCTTCCTTTCTGAACTCAATAAAAATATATTCTAAAAAATGGAGCACTGATATAATAAATAATTAAAGTGGCATAGGTTATATATAGATTTACTAGTAGATCACAGGCAGTAGGTGATGGGAAAATATATAACAGACTAGAATGTGCAGAACATAGTATGTCATTGGAAATCTTTATATATAAAAGCCTAATATGCTAAGTGTCCAACCGATCGGTCTACCATTCGGTCGACTGCTCAACCATTCGGTTGACTGCTTCACCAGTTGCTATGATGCGCACTGATCACCAGGGAGCAGACACTCTGATTTGTAGGTTAGCTTGTTGCTGGGGTCCAGCTGATTGGGACTGGGCGAGATGGGCCAGACATGCCCTGGAGCCAACCTCCTGTGGTCCTTCCCTGGCCTCTAAAATATTTATTCTAATTAATTTTCTTTCAATGTGTAAGAATTCGTGCACTGGGCCTCTAGTAGTTAATAAATCTATGACCTGTAAAACCTCAGAAGGCAGAATATGGGCCTAATATTCCTATAGCTCCAGGGAAATTAGTTGAGGAGAGTCAGAGATTAGCATGTACTGATTACATTTGTATTGTGTTAAACCTCAAATATTTTAATAAGGTTTTTTCAAAATAAATAAGCTAGGGCAAAAATTGTCTAGTTTTAAAAGATGAAAAAATAAGTGTCATCATGTTCTTACGGTGAATGAACTGAATAAATGGAATTTTTTCTATAGTCTCAATAGAGAGAAAGGGCTTAATACATTGTTCTTAAAGGATAAACTGGATTGCCACCTGTGCCCTTTCAGTAATTGTCACCAGAGTGATGGGAATGACTAACTACTCTATGGTGCTGTGGCATTACATGATGACAATTTGCTGCAAAAAGTTGCTACAATATGCTTTCAGCAAATTTTTTTTTTGATCACCAAGCCATTGGTACATCGATCTATTGAAATCCATGGCCTTTTACAGTACCAGAATTAAAACTTAAAACTTATCAAAAGTTAAAATAGATTTAAATTCTTATTAATTTGCATTTTGGCTATCGTATGGGCTTAAACCTCATATTATCTCTCAACAGACAGCCCTCCTTTCTTTTTCCAATATGATAAGTGTTCTGAATCAACTTAATTTATTGTACTTATAAACTTATATTTTGGTGCCAAAACCACAATTCAAATATCCAATCAGCAGCTGATGAAAATGGCTTCAAACAGTGTTGAACAATCTGACCACTGACTGATTTTTTGTGAAGATTAATTCATGTGCACTTTCATGAGGAGCATCTTTCTGCTAGCTGTAAACTTATACAAGACTTTCATTTCAGAGGTAATCCTGAGAATGTGACTGAAGAGCTCAGAGACTGCTGATATGATGCACAATTTCCTGAAAATCAGGACTGGTTTTGTCTTAACCACACAGCCACACATAAGAGGACAAAGCTCTGACTTGGTCAGGACCTCATCACACCAAGTTGTCTTCAGACTTCCAAGCAATCAGTTTTGTTTTATTTCTGAGTAAACAAAATGAAGGTTCTATTCAACAAAGATATAATTGGAATAAGAGAGATAATTAACAAAGTAGATTATTGTCTCTATAAGGAAAAATACCTAATCTTTTATTGCTTTCTCAGAATATAATGACAGACCCTTCTATTTGTAGATAAAAGAAGTTTCTTTCTTTACTCATTGTGATTTTACTAAAACTGTGTAAGTTTTGCAGGGTGAAGACTATCATACAAGTTTTAGATTATTTATTCCCAATTTCTGCCAAAAACAGAAGACAAAAATGTCTGTAAACTTTAGCAGTGGGATTTAAAATTCCACATAATATAAAACTCACTGAGCCTGAGAATCCATGGGACAATTGAGCACAGGTTCTGACTGTATAAATCTTTCCAAAGTCCTTCAGTTATTCCTTCTTCCTCTTTCAGTTCATATACCATAGTGAAAGGCAGGGATTTGGAAGGCTCAAACCCTGTGAAGAAATTGTAATTGCTAATACTAAAGAATTCTTCTATACCAACTGTCATTGGTTGTTAAATACATGACATTTACCAAAAAAAAGTTTAGAGAGTTCGGCTTTTCTCGATTATACTATTTTTTAACTATAAAAATATATACTGGGACTTGGAGATTTTGAGTTCAATATTCAGTTTTTATGCCAACAATTAATTATGTAATCTTAGACAAGTTGACCATTGATTTTGTGCTTTTGAAAATTTCCTCTTCCAAAATGGTCATTTATTGTACCCAAACACTGAGTACTTAGTTGTTACAATGAAAGAAGAAAAATAAAGGTGAGAGTTATTTAAATTGATCTAAACTTGGAGCTAGCTTGCAAGGGTTTCAAGTCCTAACTCACCCACCAAGCTATCTTTGGTAGCCTGGGTAAGTTACTTAAAATACTCATTTTGCTAATATGTAAAAAAGCCTGAAAGAAAAGCATTGATAAAACTGCCAGTGATGGACATATACATGTTCAAAATAAGTTAGGTGTAGAACCATAGGATTCATAGAATTATGGAATTCTATTTCAATAATGGAAATTAAAGATATGGAATAGTGTCCTTCAAAGTGAATATAACTTATGACATCTTTGAAAGGATATTTGAATTTTTCTAGTTTTAGGAAATTGAATATCTCTAGTTGTATGCCTCAATTGTTAATAAAGTCTTTCTTTTGGTTTACTATTTCTATAACTTTTAATCATTTGTCTGAATCCTGCTGTGATATGAAAATGAATTTTTTTATTGTTTTAAGTATTACATATGTCTCCTTTTTCCCAATTGACTCCTCCCCCAGGCCACACCCACCCCAGTCAAGCCTCCACTTCCCCAGTGTCTGTGTCCAATGATTATGCTAATATGCATGCATACAAGTCCTTTGGTTGCTCTCTAACTCCCCATCCCCTGCCATTTATCTCTGAATCTATTTTTGTTTATCAGTTTATGTTGATCATTATATCCCACATATGACTGAGATCATGTGATATTTATCTTTCTCCGACTGGCTTATTTCGCTTAACATAATGCTCTCCATCCATGCTGTTGCAAATGGTAAAAGTTCCTTCTTTTTTACAGTGGAATATTCCATTGTGTAGATGTACCACAGGTTTTTATATTTTGTTTTATAAAAATATATTTTATTGATTTTTTACAGAGAGGAATGGAGAGGGATAGAGAGTTAGAAACATTGATAAGAGAGAAACATTGATCAGCTGCCTCCTGCACACTTTCTACTGGGTATGTGCCCACAACGAAGGAACCTGCCCTTGACCTGAATCAAACCTGGGACCCTTGAGTATGCAGGCCAATGCTCTATCCATAAGCCAAACCAGTTAGGGCTGAACCACAGGTTTTTTAATCCACTCATCTGTTGATGGGCACTTAGGTCGTTTCCAAATCTTAGCTATTGTCAATTGTGCTGCTATGAACATAGGGGTGCATCTATCCTTTCTGATTGGTGTTTCTGGTTTCTTGGGATATAAACCTAGAAGAGGATTACTAGATCAAATGGGAGTTCCATTTTTAACTTTTTGAGGAAACTCCATACTGTCTTCCACAGTGGCTGCACCAGTCTGCATTCCCACCAGCAGTGCACAAGGGTTCCTTTTTCTCCACATCCTTGCCAGCACTTGTCTTTGGTGATTTGTTGATGATAGCCATTCTGAAAGGCGTGAGATGGTATCTCACTGTTGTTTTAATTTGCATCTCTTGGATGATTAGTGATTTTGAGCATGTTTTCATATGTCTCTCGGCCTTCTGTATGTCCTATTTTGAAAAGTGTCTATTTAGGTCCCTTGCACAGTTTTTGATAGGATTGTTTATCTTCTTTTTGTCAAGTTGTTCGAGTTCCCTATACATTTTGGAGATTAAACCCTCATCAAAGATACAATTGGTAAATATGTCTCTCATGCAGTGGGCTTTCTTGTTATGTTGATGATTTCTTCTGCTGTGCAGAAGCTTTTTATTTTAATGTAGTCTCATTTGTTTATTTTCTCCTTAGTTTCCATTGCCCTAAGACAGTGATGGCGAACCTATGACATGCGTGTCAGAGGTGACACGCAAACTCATTTTTTGGGTTGATTTTTCTTTGTTAAATGACATTTAAATATGTAAAATAAATATCAAAAATATAAGTCTTTGTTTTACTATGGTTGCAAATATCAAAAAAAATCTATATGTGACATGGTACCAGAGTTAAGTTAGGGTTTTTCAAAATGCTGACACGCCGAGCTCAAAAGGTTCGCCATCACTGCCTAGGAGCTGAATCAGTAAATATATTGCTACGACATATGTCTGTTATTTTGCTGCCTGCCGGGGTCCAACCCCAGCGGGTCCAGGGGTCCCCAAAGGTGTGGACGGAGTCGGCGAAGAAGGAATGACATGGAGACAGCGTTCAGTTGGTCAGCAGCCTAGCCAGGATCTCCAGCCAAGTTCTGGTCTCGATCTCCAGAGAGGTTCTGCTGTTTATTGTCTTATTACATCCGTATTTATCCCAGTTGATTTTAATCCTGTCAATTTCTATTACAAAGGTTAGGGCGTTTCTTATCTCCATCCCAGGGAGTAAAGATTATGTAGCTTAAGCATGATTGTTTGTAGTGATTAACTACCCACCTGGCACTTAGTTAAGGAGTTTTATCCCCTCCCTGACTTCAGGGAAAAATTCCTACCTGGGGAAACAACCTTTCTCAGAGAGGTGACCTTGGTTAAAACACACAGAGCTAAGGGGAGCAAACATATTAAGAACAGTATGCTATATACGCCAGGTCCCTTGAAACATATGCTGTGCAGATGTTTCTTTCCTGCAGCGACTGTGTCAAGCAGCAAGGATGGACCGGCTTCCAGCAGCTGCCTATGGAGTCTTCTAAGATTTTTATGGTTTCCCATCTTACATTTAATTCCTTTATCCATTTTAAGTTTGTTTTTTTGTGTGGTGTAAGTTGGTGGTCTAGTTTAAATTTTTGCATGTATCTGACCAAATTTCCCAGTACCATTTATTGAAGAGACTGTCTTGACTCCATTGTATGCTCTTGCCTCCTTTGTCAAATATTAATTTAGCATAATGGCTTGGGTTGATATCTGGGTTATCTGTTCTGTTTCATTGGTCTATATGTCTGTTTTTGTGCTAGTACCAGGCAGTTTTGACAACCGTGAAATAGTAATATACCTTGATATCTAGTATTGTGATCCCTCCAACTTTGTTCTTATTTCTCAAGATTGCTGTGGCTATTCAGGGTCTTTTTTTTTTTTTATTCCAGATGAATTTTGGGAGAGTTTGTTCTAGGTCTTTGAAGTATGCCATTGGTATTTTAATGGGGATCATATTGAATCTGTAGATTGCTTTGGGTAGTATGGACATTTTAATGATATTGATTCTACCAATCCATGAACATGGTATGTTCTTCCATTTGTTTATTTCTTCCTCTATCTCTTTTTTCAATGTCCTGTAGTTTCCCGAGTACAGGTCTTTTACCTCCTTAGTTTAGTTTATTCATAGGTATCTTAATTTTTTTTGGTGCAATGACAAATGGGATTTTTTTTTTTTTAGTTTGTCTTTCTGTGAGTTCATAATTGTTGTATAAAAAGGCCAATCATTTCTGGATATTAATTTTGTATCCTGTTACATTGCCAAATTTATTTATTAAGTCTAGTAGTTTTGGATGGAGTCTTTGGGGTTTTCTATGTATAGTATCATGTCAGCTGCGAATAAGGACAGTTTTATTTCTTCTTTTCTAATTTTGATGCCTTGTATTTCTTATTTTTGTCTGATTACTATGGCTAATTCTTCCAGTACTATATAGAACAGGAATTGTGAAAGTGAGTGGGCATCCCTGTCTTATTCCTGTTCTTAGGGGAAATGAGGTTAGTTTTTGCCAATTGAGTATGATGTTGGCTGTAGGTTTGTCACATAAGACTTTTATTATATTGAGGTATGATCCCTCTATTACCATTTTCTGAGACTATTGATCAAGAAAGGGTGTTGGATTTTGTCAAATGCTTTTTCTGCATCAATTGGTATGATCATGTGATTTTTGCCTCTCAATTTGTTTATGTGATGTATCACATTTATTGATTTGAAGATATTGTACCATCCTTGCATACCTGGATTAATACCACTTGGTCATGGTGTATGATCTTTCTAATGAAATGCTGAGACAAATTGCTAGAATTTTGCTGAGGATGTTAGCATCTATATTCATCAAGGATACCACATATAAGTAATATACGTATTTGTTTTTCTTAGCCTTATTTTACTTGGCATAATACCCTCTAGATCTATCCCTCTTGTTACAAATGGTAGAATTTCCTTCTTTTCCAGGTGACCAGTTTTCCTGTGGCTGCCTTTTGGCTAGAGCAGTGATGGCAAACCTTTTGTGCTTGGCGTGTCAGCATTTTGAAAAACCCTAACTTAACTCTGGTGCCATGTCACATATAGAAATTTTTTGATATTTGCAACCATAGTAAAACAAAGATTTATATTTTGGATATTTATTTTATATATTTAAATGCCATTTAACAAAGAAAAATCAACCAAAAAAATGAGTTCACGTGTCACCTCTGACATGTGTGTCATATGTTTGCCATCACTGGTCTAGGAGATCCATCTGCCACCAGAACTATGATTCCCAGCATTCCCGGTGCTCCCTGCTCTCTGGGATTCTGCTTCTGGTCAGTCCTGGGGCTGCCATCAGAACTACTATTCCCAGAATTCCTGGTGCTCCCCCCGCAGGGAGCACCCGAGGGAGCCACTGCCCGCCAAGCCCCTGACTCTCCTGCTCTGCTCTCCACCTGGTGCCTGTGCATGCAAATTAACCCAACATCTTTGTTGGGTTAATTTGCATATTCACCCTGATTGGCTGGTGAGCGTAGCGAAGGCATGGTCCATTTACATGTTGCTCTTTTATTCTATAAGATGTTAAATACTATTTATCCATTCATCGTTCAATGGATTTTTCCATATCTTGGCTATGTGAAGAATGAATATGGTAATGAAATCCTGTTTTAATTTCCATTATATAAATACTCAGGTATGGAATTTCAGGATCATATGGTAGTTTTATATTTATTTCTTAAAGGAAATTCCATACTGCTTTCTTTAGTGGCTGTACCAATTTACATTCCCACCCACAGTGCAGAAGTGTTCCCTTTTCTCCACATTTGTGCCAACACTTGTTATTTACCTTTCTTTTTTTATGATAGCCATTCTAAACTGATGTGACGTGATATCTCATTGTAGTTTTGAATTGCATTTTTGTGATGATAAGTGATGTTCAGCACCTTTTCATGTACCTGTTGGCCATTTGTATATCTTCTTTGGAAAATGTCTATTCAAGTCTGGTGACAAGTTCTTTAAATATCTTGCATATTAACTCCTATCAGATAATTATTTGCAAATATCTTCTCCCATCCATTTTGTTGATGGTTTCCTTTGTTCTACAGAAGCATTTTAGTTTGATTTAGTCCCGCTTATTTTCATTTTTGTTTCCTTTGCTTTTTGTGTGAAATCCAAATACCATTTCTAAGACCGGTATCAAGGGCCTTACCTGCTATGTTTTTTATAGGAGTTTTATGGATTCAAGTCTTATGTTTAAGTGTTTAAGCCATTTTGAGTTGATTTTTGTGTATGGTAAAATATAGGGTTCCAGTCATTTTTTTAAAGTGGTTGTCCAGTTTTCACAACACCATTTATTGAAGAGACCTTTCCCCATTGTATATTCTTGGCCTTTTTGTTGTAATTAATTAACCATATATGTATAATTTTATTTTGGGGCTCTCTATTCTGTTTCATTGATCTATGTGTGTGTTGTTATGCCCAAGCTGTTTTGACATATATAGCGTTGCAGTATAATTTAAAAATAGGAAGACTGAGGCTTCCAGCTTTGTTCTTCTCAAGATTGCTTTGTATACTCAGGTTTGTTTGTTTGTTTTTGCAGTTTCTCACAAATTTTTAGGCATGTTTTCTCTATGCTTGTAAAAATGGTATTGGAATTTTAATAGGAATTGCATTGAATCTGTAGATGCTATGAGTAGGATAGACATTTTAACAATATTAATTTTTTCAATCCATGAGCATGGAATACCTATTCATTTATTTGTGTCTTCTTCAGTTTCATCAATGACTCAAAGTTTTCAGTGTACTGATCTTTCACCCCTTGTTTAAATTTGTTCCTAGGTAATTCACTCTTGATGCAATGTTGTCAGGCTAATTGGACAACTAGAGAGCACTTTATGATCACAGCCAATTGCAGTGTACTTTGACTAATAATAGCAGTGTATTTAAGTCATTGAATTTCCCTTTGTTTTACTTTTTATAATAAATATGGAAGACATAAAAGTCTTTCCAAAACTTTGATTTGTAAGATAACTTAATTGAACAAAGGAATATCACCAAACTTTCCTTCTCTTAAACCTAAAAAATTAATAATGAACAAATTGTGAGTGAAATTCAGGAGAAAAATACAACTAAACAACACTAAAGTAAAGAATTCAACTTTGTCTACTTGGAAAATTGGCAAATTGTGAAAGAGTAAAAGAAGATTCCAAAATTTGATGCCATGCCCCTTTTTCGACATGCCAAGAACCAAAAAAAGTTATTCATTTATGAGGAAATATTTATTCAGTACCTACTATGTCAGGTAAGGTTTTTTTGACTAAATTTATAAAACAGTGTAAAAAAGGAATAAAACCTTCTGCCCTCGTTGTATATATTTGCCCATAACTATTCTGAAAAATTTAAATGTGTCCTATTTATTTGTGTTTATCTTTTACTTATAAGCACCTTCACATACTTAGAAAGTTTTGTGGAATCAAAATATTTTTAATTTCAGCTCACCTTTGAAAATAAAATGTTTTTAGTATAAATGATTGATCTTATCACAGATTTTGAATATACTGCTTTTCAAAATTGTGGGGCTGCCAATTTAGCTTATTCAAAATTTGGAAATCAAATTTTCAAAAAAACTAATCACTAAACGCAGTCTTCATTGTCAAAACAATCAAACTCTGTCAGAAAAATCTAACTTCATTTTTTCCCCAACTCAGATAAGTATATTAATACAGCCTCCATGATTGCATCTCACTTTTGAATTCCAAACTTAAGATTAATTAGGCACCTTGAGTTTGTTGCCTATATGAAATATTGCACCATCACCATCTATATTTCTTAACACTGCTCTCTTTGTTTTGTTCTGACAAAACTTTACTGATCAATGAAATTTTAAAAAAATACTTGGAATGTGGAGGAAGAGAGTTCACTAAACAAAATTTCTTTGCATCACTACCTCAATCCATAATATACTGGATTCATAACTTTCCAAAGTAAGACCAAATACCTAAAGAATCTAATACCATTCTTTGTTTAAAAGAAGTTTCACTGATATTACAAGTCCCCCCGCCTCCTTTTGCTTATCTCCTGGGAAGCTACCAATACAACATGTGGCACTAAATAAGATTTCAGATGGATGAGGTGGATGCTTTTATTTTGTAAAGTGGCAGAAAGACAATTTTGAAGAGGACATGTAAGAACAGAATCTGAATGAGGCCTGGACCAGAGAGGTGTTCAGGCAGGTTATTTATAGGAAAGGAACATAAACAGGTGGTGGATCTTAAAATTGATATTTTAGATATAGACATGCCTGTGGAACACTTGGAAATTCTCCATGTAACCCCCAGGCATGTACCTCAAATTAAAACCCACTGATTTAGCATTCACTGGCTGAGCATTGTTATGTATAAATCTGTAGGTTAAACACTGGACTGGGGGTGGTTAGAGAGACTTCTAAACTGTAGTCTCTGCTCTCACAGGACTCAGGCTTTACACTCCAAGGGAGTGAAATTAAGACAAAGTAAATGACCATCTTGGGCTAAAGATAGAAACAGCTTGCTGTCAGGTTCCAAAATTCAATACCAATATGTTGGGTAGGGGTTTTGTTTCTTTATTTGTTTTACATTTGTTTTGGCAAAATGGATGATGATAACTCACTATTTATGTCTACTGTAGGCTTGGATAAGACAGCATTTCATATATTCAAAATTATAAAATATGACCAAGTTTTCTCTTTCACTATGATATTCTACCCCCTAATTATATTTTAATTATTTTTTTTCAATTACAGTTGACATTTAATATTATATTAGTTTTGGGTGAATAGCATACTAGTAGTGGTTATAAATATAACATATGAAGTGATCACCCCAATACATCTAGTATGCACCCCTTAATTCTTTTATCCAGTAAAAGGAGTGTTTCACTCTTAAACAGTGATGAGCTATCTGAGTGCAGCAGCACACATGCACTGCACATTTCCTGTTTGTAGGGCCCTGTTCTAGGTCCTAGGGCCATGAAAGGATAGATGGCTTATAGTTTTTTGCAATGTCTTTAGTGTTGTCAATTACAAGTAACAACTTCCACATGTTGATTCATGATAGGAAAATGTATAATGTCATTCTTATTGATATGTATTATAAAATGCTATGAAGGGTTTCTTTACTCTCTTTGTTTTGTAGCAGCACATTATATATACCATCCAATTATTTACACACAAAAACTGCTGTAAATTTTCTGAGCTTTGAAGTCTAGGCCAGTGGTCGGCAAACTCATTAGTCAACAGAGCCAAATATCAACAGTACTTCTTAAAATTAGACTCGCCCAGGCCGAAAACCGACTTCTGCACATGAGCCACGAAGTTTCAATCACACAGTACGTGCTCGCCCGCATGTGGTATTTTGTGGAAGAACCACACTCAAGGGGCCAAAGAGCCGCAAGTGGCTCATGAGCCGCAGTTTGCCCACCACTGGCCTAGGCCATCAAGGAAGCCTCTACAGGGGGTGAAAATGAACTGAGGAAATATATAATTTAAGTAAGCAGAGAGATATCAGGAGAGCACTGTAGGTAGAAGACAATATGCCTGTGAAATTCAATGGTCAACAAGTAGAGAAGCTCAATGGTCAACAAGTAGAGAAACTCAAAAGGAGAGAATAGTCTATAGATCCCCAGCAATAGTTGGGCAAGGAGAATTGCTGCAAGTTTGGATGTTGACTCTACTAAATTGTTTATGATATAACTAGAGGCCGGTGCACAAAAATTTGTGCACTCGACGGGGAGAGGTTGGTCCCTCAGCCCGGCCTGTGCCCTCTTGAAGTCTGGGACCCCTCAGGGGATGACCACCTGCTGGCTTAGGCCCGCTCCCTGGGGGATTGGGCCTAAGATGGCAATCAGACATCCCTCTGGCAGCCCGGGAGCCCTCGGGGGATGTCCACTTGCCAGCGGGGAGCAGGACTAAGCTGCAGTCAGACATCCTTAGTGCTGCTGAGGAGGCAGGAAAGGCTCCCACCACCACGACTGTACTGGCAGCCATCAGCCTGGCTTGTGGCTGAGCAGAGCTCCTCCCATGTGAGAGCGCCCTGACCACCAGAGGGTAGCTCCTGCATTGAGCATCTGCCCCCTGGTGGTCAGCGTGTGTCATAGTGACCAGTCATTCCCAGTCCTTCTGCTGTTAGGGTCAGTTTGCATATTATCCTTTTACTATATAGGATAGAGGCCTGGTGCACGGGTGGGGGCTGGCTGGTTTGCCCTGAAGGGTGTCCCGGATCAGGGTGGGGGTCCTGCTTGGGTGCCTGCCCAGCCTGGATGAGGGGATGACGGCTGTTTGTAGCTGGTCACACCCCCTTCAGGGTGGGGGTCCCCACTGGGGTGCCTGGCCAGTCTGGGTGAGGGGCTGAGGACCGTTTTCAGGCTGGCGGGTGACTGAAGCTCCCAAATTCTCCTTTTTTTTTTTTTTTTTTATTCTGGGATTTATTTACCTTCTATGGCTGTCACTGGAACTGAGAGCTGGCATTTAGGGGTGATCAGGCAGGCAGAGAGGTGAGCACTTAGGAGCCAGGAGTTCTGAATTGTGAGAGGAATCTTGGATTGGAGAGGGTGCAGGCTGGGCTGAGGGGAACCCCCCGTGTATGTATTTCATGCACCAGGCCTCTAGTCCTATCTAATAATAGACAAACATGGTAATTGACCGTACCTTCGCTACGCCTCCCATTGGCTAATCAGTGTGATATGCAAATTTACCACCAACAAAATGGTGGCTAATTTGCATACTGCAGGCAGGGCAGGACAGCGTGAGTGTCAGCTGCCATCCAGGCCCCAGAAGCCGCCTGCCTGCCTCCCATGATGGATCCGATCCTGGGCCACTGGCCGGCCCCAGAAGCCCCAGAAGCCACCTGATATGGCAGTAACTCTATCAATAAGCACTCTGAAAGTCAATGGCATACATGCACCAATTAAAAGACAGATTATGAGGGTGAATCAAAAACAAAACCCACTTTAAATATAAAGACACATATAGATTAAAAGTAAAGAATTAAGCTGCAGCCTGTTTTTCTCAGTGGATAGAGGATTAGCCCATGGACTGAAGGGTCCCAGGTTCGATTCCAGTCAAGGGCATGTACCTCAGTTGCTGGCTTGATCCCCAGTCCCTATCAGAGCATGTGCAGGAGGCAACCAATCAATGTGTCTTTCCCTTTCCCTTCACTCTCTCTAAAATTCAATGGAAAAATATCCTTGGGTGAAGATTAACAAAAACAAAGTAAATGGATTAAGTAACATTGAAGAGATTATAAGAAAAATATATTCCAAATTTTGTTAGTTGTATAATGGTTATGTTTAAATTATTAACACCTAAGAAATTGGGTGAAGGGTACATATAATATGCTGTAGTATTTTATAGTTTTTTTTACATGTATGAGATTATTTCAAATTAAAATATTAAAAAATTAAAAATTAATAAAATATTAATTGAAATGTATCTGCATTACATGAAATATCTCCTAATTGCTTCTAGCATAATTTATTAAATGGTGCTAAAATTTACAAGGTTTCAATTAAAAGATATCTTAATTCTAAATGATATAATAGAAAATATATAATAGTGCAGTTATAAGCACTAATTTCAAGAAGTGAATTTAAAGACGGGATTAGCCAAAGAAAACATATGCACAACCCATGGACACAGACAACAGTATGGTGATGGCTAGAGAGAAGTGGGGGGCAAGAGCTGGGTAGATGGGGGGAAAGGGGGGAAATATGGACATCCTATATAATAATAATAAAAGGCTAATATGCAAATTGACTGAATGGCAGAATGACCGGTTGCTATGATGCCCACTGGCCACCAGGGGGCAGACTATCAATGCAGGAGCTTCCCCCTGGTGGTCAGTGCCCTTCCATATGGGGAGTGCCACTCAGCCAGAAGCTGGCTCATGGCTGGCCAGCACAGAGGTGGTGGCAGGAGCCTCTCCCACCTCCGTGGCAGCACTAAGAATGTCCAATTAACGGTTTAGACCTGATCCCATGGGGGCCTAAGCCTTTAGTAAGACATCCCCCGAGGGCTCCCTGGCTGCCAGAAGGATGTCTGACTACAAGGTTAGGCCCGATCCCCCGGGGAGTGGGCCTAAGTTGACAGGTGGACATCCCCCAAGGGGTCCTGGACTGCAAATGGGCACAGGCCGGGCTGAGGGACCCCCCTCTCCGAATGCACAAATTTTTGTGCACCGGGCCTCTAGTCTATATATATAAAAGGCTAAGTGGCTGGCCAACTGTCTGGTCAGTAGCTATGACATACAATGACCACCAGGGGGAAAACGCTCAACCCAGGAGCTACGGAGCAACAGCAACTTTGCAGAGTGCCCTCTTGTACTCAAGGACCCCTTGGGGGATGTTGGTTTGCCAATTTTGGCCCGATCCCTGCAGGCCAGGCCAAGGGACCCCACCTGCCAGAAGGACCCTGCTCAATCAGCAGATGCCCTTCGAGCCCTGGTGCTGCCCCAGGTGCAGCCCGCCAGGGAGGGACCATGGGATGTTGGCTCTAGGGTGTGTCTGGCCTGTCTCGCCCAGTCCCGCCCCACTGGCCACCTTCTAATTAATTTCCTTTCAATGTGCATGAATCCATGCACCGGGCCTCTAATATTGTATAAATAAAACTAATCGTGAGTTTTAAAATGTATAAAAATAATATGTATAATACTAGTGTCACAGAAAAGGGAAAGAGTGAACAAAGGTATTAAGGAGTAACTCCATATAATTAGCTTTAACAGTGATTTGTGTTACTTTGGATTTTAATGTTCATTTTGCTTTCAAATGTGTCACTTACTTTCAGCCAGAAGTTCCCTTAATATTTGTTGTAAGTAGATTTTCTAGAAACACATTTTCTCAGTTTTGTTTTGTTTTTTAAAAAAATCCGGGAATGCCTTTACTTTACCTTCATTTTTTTACTGAGATATAGTTCATATACTATGAGTTCACTATTTTAAAATGCATAGTTCAATATATTCATAAGGTTATATAACCATCACCACCATGTAATTTCACAATTTTATCACTGAAAAAAAACAACTGCGTACCCTTTAGTTGCTATCCCCCGTCTTTCCATCTCACCCAGCTATAGGCAACCACTAATCTATTTTCTCTCTTTTTTAGATTTTCTTATTCTGAAAATTTCATATAATGGAGTCATACAATATGTGGTCTTTTCTTTTTCTTTTTTTTGGGGGGTGGGGTGGGGATCTGGATTCTATTACTTAGCTTAATATCTTCAAGGTTAGTCTTCACTGTAACTAATATTTATTGGTAGTTCATCCCTTTACATGGCTGAATAATATTCCATTGTATCTAACTATCACATTTTGTTTATCCATTTCTCATCTGATAGACATTTGGGTATTATTAAAAATGCTTCTGTAAAAATTTGTGGAAAAAAATTTGTGTGGACATGTTTTCAATTCTCTTGAGTATATGTGTAAAAATTGAATTACTAGGTCTTATGGTAACTATGTTCACATTGTGAGGAGCTGCCAAACTGTTTTCCACAGTGGATGTTCCATTTTACTTTCCCACCATCAATGTATAAATGCTCCATTTCTCCATATTTTTGCCAACATTTGTTGCTTTCTAATATTTAAAAAAATATAGCTACCCTAGTGAGTGTGAAATTATATCTTACTGCGATTTTGACTTGCATTTCCATGACTGATGATGTTGAACATTTCATGTGCTTATTATCTATTTATATATCTTCTTTTAAGCAATATCTATTCATATATTTTGCAAATTTTTGAATTGTCATTATCCTTTTTATTGTTGAATTTTAAGATGTGTGTGTGTGTGTTTAAAATAAATTCTGGGTATTAGAACCTCAGCATATATGTGATCTGCTATAGTTCTTTCCATTCTGTAAGTTGTCTTTTCACTTTCTTAATAGCACCCTTTGATGTATAAAAGTTTTCATTTTAATGATCTATAACCTATTTTACCTTGGATGTTTCTGCTTTTTGTGTCAGATCTAAGAAATTGCTCTCCAATGCAAAGCTCAAAATATTTACATTTGTGTTTTCTTCTAAGAGTTTTACAGTATTAGTTCTTACATTTAGATATTTTATCATTCACAGTTACATTTTATATATTACATAATATATGATTTTCTGTAACCCAAGAGTATTCTAGAAAAGATCTTGGAAATTAGCATTGTGTTCAGGACATAGGCTTTAGGTTCATACCACCATCTAGTGAGATGTGCATGGGCATGTCTGTTGGGAGGTTTTCTCAAACAAAATAGCAGATTATGCAGTTTGGATCACAAAGTCAGTCCTCTGGGGAGAGTGCAGTGAGCCTCATATTTTGCATGTATAGTTATAATAACAAACAAGGGAGTCATTATTCACAAAAGGCATAAAATTACTACATTACTACCAGACAGAATGCATGAAAATGTTTCACCTAGTTTAGTGCCTTGAATATAGAAGACACAAAATAAAGTGTACCAATCATCATTACTTTTATTTTATTTAACTATATTCACAAAGATATAATCACTAAGATGGTTCAGTAAGCATTCATTGTGTTCATGACAAAATAATTATTTGGAAAATAATTTGTTTGAATTGGGTTGAGGAAGCTCACATTTTTACTATGAAACAAAACAAAGCTTAATTGTCAAGATTTCCAACTACTATGTTTAACTGCAACACAAAAAGCTTATTAAATAGTATTATTAAAAACTCAGTAAAATCATTTTCAGTTATCTGTTGCTAATATAATAAAGAGATGAGATATTTTCATTTAGATAAGGTGTTATGTTTTCAAGATTTAGTATAAAGAAAATTCCCTTTGAAAATATATTGAAGTTGAAATGGACATTTGTGTAATGTTCATCATTTCAGATTCAATTTCTCAAAACTGCCCCTAAAGAAATATATTTAGCCTTACATTCATTATATCCGCTAAATAACAAATAATATTTATTCTGAATGGGTCACACCTGTAATCTCTTCTTTCCCCTATTATTCTATTATTTTCAGTTAAAATTAATCTGTTTAATCTATTCAACTCAGTTATAACCATAATGATTTATGAGTACTTAAAAATATCTATCTCAATTGTTTTCAAATATGAAAATACTAATTTCATTGTCCTTAATATTTCATGCTATTATTTGACTTGCATGATGTTTAATATAGGTTGTCTTCTGTAGCAATATTAGATTTTGTTCTTAAGTATTTTCATTTATCTCTGTTTTAAAATAATTTTACCATGTAATTTAGAAATAAATTATTTTTCTTACACTGCTATCCTTAGAAATATTATAAATGAATTTCTGTTTGGATTACAATTAATGAGGCTATGGTAGGCTTCCAAGAAAAGGTGAAATTTGAGTTATTGGATTTCACAGAGAGCATATGGTTAAGCTCAGGGAAAATACTGGAACCCCATCTCACATGCTAATAGCAATAATAACTGATGTAGCCCATAACATTTGTATATTATGGGAGGTGGGAGAAGGGGGCAAGTTGGGGAGTTGAACATTTGTGATTGTTTCTATTGCACACATGTCCCTGGACACCAGCAGTGCCAGAATAGAGTAAATAAAAAAGAAAAAGGATGAAGAGGGAGGATGATGAGGAAGATAAAAGGAAGTCTTTGATATGGTGAGTTCAATAGGAAAGGAGGAGGGGAAGGAAAATATTACTGGAAGTACTAGGTTTGTTTTGAGTAATACATAGGTATTGCATAAGCTGGAGACACATAACAAAAATAAACACAAGTCTAGTTCTTAATAGGATAAGAGTAACCAATACAAAAATAAAAGTAGAATATATATATATATATATATATATATATATATATATATATATATTATCATTAAGCAAACAGAAGAAAACAGACTCAGTAGAAAGAATGATAAGAGTGAAGGAAAGGAGAAAAGTCATCTAGAATAAAGTATCTATAAATGATGCATTTAGGGTGAAAATGATACAGATATTGAAAATAAAAGAATGCCATCTGGTGAAATATTAAAATGCCAAAAAAAAAATCAAAAAGAATAAAATGTCAGTACTCAGGTCAGATACTAATGTCATTTAAAAACTAAGAAAATAGCCCTAACCGGTTTGGCTAAGTGGGTAGAGCGTCAGCCTGCGGACTGAAGGGTCAAGGGCATGTACCTTGGTTGCGGGCACATCCCCAGTGGAAGGTGTGCAGGAGGCAGCTAATCGATGTTTCTAACTCTCTATCCCTCTCGCTTCCTCTCTGTAAAAAAATCAATCAAATATATATAAAAAATAAAAAATAAACAAAATAAAAAATAAGAAAATAAAGACTGAAAAAAAACACACCATGACACTTCAAAAGGAAGTCAGGGTGAACATTTTATTATCTGATAAATAAGATATCAAAGCAAAAACATCATAAAAGACAAAGAAAGAGAGTGTGTGCTAGTAAAGAAACAATAGATAAAAAAGATTTAACAATTACAAAAGTAAAATACAGACTCACAATATATATAGCACATCTGATGAAAATATAAGGAGTAAGTAAGTCAGTAGTTTCTTTTGCAGAGCTTAACATAGCCTACTAGAAACTGAAAGACCAAGAAAGCAAAATTAAGTAAATATATAGAAAGTAAAGATATATTAATTAAAGTCTAATAAATGTTACATATTTCAATGCATATCATGGAATATTTTATTCTACACAAATATGTCTTTATACCCATCAATAATTGTATGTATATTCCTTTTAAGTATAAATTTAAATATATACTATGCCCAAATTAATTTTAAGTAATCAGTCTCTTTCAAAACATAATATCTGATTAGAATGCAATATTATTGTATATGAAAAACATATACAAGATTGTATATGAAAAACATAGAATAGATTTCCATCTCTGCTTAGGGTGTAGAAAGCTAGAAAGAGCATTGCTCCACCTTAAAATGATGGATAATTTGAACAATCACAACTTCTCTTGAACTCATCAGATAACAGAGGATGGGATGCAGGATAAATAACAAAGCTAAAATTGAAGGAGGAATAGGCACCTCCAAGGAGACTTGGGCTGTGAGCACTATTTATCTGAGTAGATGCTAATTGTAAAAAATCTATAAGAAAATTACAGCAAACTTTTTTAAAGAATTACTAAAGGCAGACTGTGGGCTAGCATGGAAGTATAGAATTCCTTGGATCTATAGACACAATGAAAATGCAAACACAATTGCAGACTCCTCTCCAAGAACCCCCCTGGGTGATGAGAAGAATGAATTAAAAAATGGGTGATGACTAGCATGATATGTCAATGGAGAAGTCTTTCAAACATTTAAGAAAAAAGAGATACAGAAACAATCTATATACCAGGACAGGATGCTGAACATCATTAGTCATTATGGAGATACAAATTTAAATCATAACAAAAAACCATGACACATTTATTCGAAGGCCTAAAATAAAAAAATATATATATATTGACCATCACAAGTGTGATAAAGATTTGGTGGTGTTGGAACTTTCACACACTGTTAGGAGAAATTTGAAATGGTTCAATCACTTTGGAAATAAGTAATTTTCAGTTTCTTCTGAAGTTAACACACACCTACCTTATTGTCTAGATATTCCACTGTTAGGTATTTGTCCAAGATAAATGAAAGCATATACCCACTAAAAGACTCATATGCAAATGTTCAAAACAGCTTTATTTTTAATAGCCAAAAAATGGAAATAACTCAAATGCCCATCAAAAGGTGAATGAATAAACACATTTTGTCATATTCATACAACGTAATATGACCACTCAGTATTAAAAGGAATTAAATATTGATACATGCAACAACCTGAATGCATCTCAAAATGATGTGTTGATTGAAATACATTAGACATAAAAGAGTACAGACATAAAATAGTACATACTGTATGATTCCACTTATATAAATCTCTAGAAAATGTAAACTAAACTATAGTGACAGAAGGGAGATCAATGGTTACTTGGGTATTAGGAGGTTAGCAAAGTGTGGAACAGAGAGATTGCAAAGGGCTAAAATGAAACTCATTAAGGTGATTAAAATATAGAGAACCCAGAAATCGACCCAAACCACTATGCTCAATTAATATTCAACAAAGGAGGCATGAGCATACAATGGAATCAAGACAGCCCCTTCAATAAATGGTGTTGGGAAAATTGGACAGATACATGCAAAAAAATGAAACTAGACCACCAATTTATACCATAAACAAAAAATAAACTCAAAATGGATAAAGGACTTAAATGTAAGATGGGAAACCATAAAAATACTAGAGGAATCCACAGGCAGCGAAATCGCAAACATATGCCGAAGGAATTTCTTCTCTGATACTGCTCCTAGGGCAATGGAAACTAAAAAGAAAATAAACAAATGGGACTACATCAAACTAAAAAGCTTTTGCACAGCAAAGGAAACCATCAACAAAATAACAAGAAAGCCCACTGCATGGGAGAACATATTTGCAAATGTTATCACCGATAAGGGTTTAATCTCCAACATTTACAGGGAGCTCAAACAATTTAACAAAAGGAAGATAAACAATCCAATCAAAAAAAAGGGCAATGGACCTAAATAGATACTTTTCAAAAGAAGACAGAAGAAAGGCCAAGAGACATATGAAAACATGTTCAAAGTCACTAATCATCCGAGAGATGCAAATCAAAATGACAATGCAGTACCATCTCACACCTGTCAGAATGGCTATCATCAACAAATCAACAACAACAAATGCTGGCAAGGATGCAGAAAAAAAGGAACCCTCGTGCACTGCTGGTGAGCATGCAGACTGGTGCAGCCACTGTGGAGAACAGTATGGAGTTTCTTCAAAAAACTAACAATGGAACTCCTATTTGACCCAGTGATCCCACTTCTAGGAATATATCCCAAGAAACTAGAAACACCAATTAGAAAGGATATATGCACCCCTATATTCAATTCACCATAGATAAGATTTGGAAACAGCCTAAGTCCCCATCAGTAGATGAGTGGATTAAAAAACAGTGGTGCATCTATTCTATACGATGGAATACTATGCTGCAGTAAAAAAGAAGGAGTTCTTACCAATTGCAACAGCATGGATGGAACTGAAAGCATTATACTAAGTGAAATAAGCCAGTCAGAGAAAGATATATATCACATGAGCTCACTCATTTATGGAATATAATGAACAACATAAACTAAACTGATGAACAAAAACAGATCCAGAGACAGAGAAGCATTGATCAGACCATAAAACCTCAGAGGGAAGGTAGGGGAGGGTAGGGGTAAGGAGGAGAGATCAACCAAAGGACTTATATGCAAGTATATAGGCCTAACCAATGGACATGGACAACAGGGGGTTGAGGGCATGAGGGGGGGATAATGTGGGGATAAGGACACATATGTAATAACTTAATCAATAATTTTTTTAAATAAAATATTCACTCTTTGGACTATGATGGTTTAATGGGTACATCCATATGTCAAAACTTCTCAAACTGTGCAATTTTAAGGTGTGGTTTATTATAAGTCAATTACTAGTGTACCTCAATAAAGCTGTTTAAAATGAAAACAAACAATAGAAAACAAAAAATATCCCATAGGTACTAAGGCCAAAATATGAAGGATTTTAGACAATAAAATATCCCCCTCCAGTGGCACAGTTAAGTATTTGACACCCAAGAGAGGCATTTTTTAACATACCTTCTTAAATTGGAAATAAAATCACTAATATTCATGAATTAAAATAATAATAATCAGAAAAAACAAATGTTCTTTTATTAAACATTTTAATAATAGCAAAACCAAAGAATTTTAAGGAAAGCAAATATTATACAAACAATACAATTTTGTTAACTACTGAATTATAAACCAAATGTAGCATTTTAATTTCTGTGTTCTGTAGTTTAAAAATAAATAATTAAAGAATAATTAGTTTCACTTTTAAAGCTAGTATTCACATTCAGCAAAATACTTTATGTTCTAACACAGTAAAGTTTGCAAACCCCTTCAAAAATTTACACCTTGCAATTCACACTTTGTCTTAATGATTTAGACATAAATAAAAATAAGTGGTTACATAAAATACCAAAATTGTAGAAACTGATACCTTATCTTTATAACTAGAGGATTGGTGCATGAATTTGTGCATGGGTGGGGTCCCCAAGGGGGTGGGGGAGATCTGGGACATGACTGGCCCTCAGGCTGGGTGGAGAGACACCCTTGCCAGCCCGGGATACAGATTCATCCCGCAGACTTTCACGCCGGTTGTCGGGGGGCCACCTGGTAGACGCTTTTATACTGTTTCTTCCTTGCAGAGCATCTAGGGAGGGGAAGTGGCCGCAGTGTCCAAGGCCAACTTCCAGGAGGCCAGCAGCACTGTAGGGTCATGCTGGCAGCGCTGGTCTGTCAGTGCCTGGCCCATTCTCCAGAGATTGGACTTGCAGGACTACTGAGGGTTGAGTGGCTGCCCCTGGGTTGGTGGGCCACCAGGATGGGGTTCAGCTGAGCAGCGCTCCCACTGTGGGAGTGCACTGACCACCAGGTGGCAGTTCCTGCATTGAGCATCTGCCCCCTTGTGGTCAGTGCACATCATAGCGACCAGTTGTTCCAGTTGTTTCGGTTGTTCTGTTTTTTTTTCAGTCATTTGGTCTCTTAGGCTTTTATATATATAGATTATTGTGCTTTCATTTTTTTACTTATAAGCTACTGTATAAAAGCTTGGAAATGTGTATCATACATTATTACTACAGGGATTTTTGACTAGAAGTGTGCTGGAAGCAAGCTCAAACAATTCCAAATCATTAAGACCAGAATTTAGAAAGGAGCAGAGTAGCTGAGTAAACTTGTGTCTGGAGACACCTGGGTAACAGAGAGTTCTCCAAATAAAATACCATGTGCAATGTCAAAGAATAAGTACAAACAATGTGAACATTTAAATCTTACACATACATGCAAAATTTAATGTACAGATATAATTTTATGTATATGTAATACATAATTACACATATATATATTAATTATATACATATTTAATATGTACATATTATACATGTATAGTTATGTATGTATATGTCATTATATATAACATTGTATATGTATATGTATATGTACTAATTATGCATGTAATGTAGACATGTAACTATATGTATTTAGGACTGGTGGTTTTAGAGAAGGGCTGTTTTTACCATAGGCTTGCACGTGGATGTTTATAGGTTTATCCTGTCTAATAAAAGACAAAAAGGGTAATTAACCATACCTCCGCTACGCTTCCCATTGGCTAATCAGCGAGATATGCAAATTAACTGCCAACAAAGACGGTGGCCGGCAGCCACGCAGCTGAAGCGAGCAGGAGGCTTGCTTGCTCCAGTGATGGAGGAAGCCAAGGTTCTCTGCCTGCTGTGGCCTGCTCTAAGCTCTGAAAGCAACAGCTCCAAAAGCAACAAATTTTCAATTATAGAAGCTAAACAAACCCCAGATACCTGTTTCCAGACAGCTGCGGCCTCAGAACTGGGAGCGCCAGTGAAGGCAACAGAGTTTCAATTATAGAAGGTAAATAAATCCCAGAATAAAAAAAAAAGAAAAAAAAGGAGAGGCTGGGAGCTTCAGTCGCAGGCCAGCCTAAAAACAGCCATCAGCCCCTCATCCAGGCTGCCAGGCACCCCAGTGGGGACCACCACCCTGAAGGGGGTGTGACCAGCTGCAAACAGCCATCAGCCCCTCTCCCAGGCTGGCCAGGCACCCAAGCTGGATACCCACCCTGATCCAGGACACCCTTCAGGGCAAACCAGACGGCCCCCACCCATGCACCAGGCCTCTATCTTATATAGTAAAAGGGTAATATGCAAACTGACCCTAACAGCAGAAAGACTGGGAATGACTGGTCACTATGACACACACTGACCACCAGGGGGCAGACGCTCAATGCAGGAGCTGCCCCCTGGTGGTCAGTGCGCTCCCACATGGGGGAGCGCTGCTCAGCCACAGGCAGGCTGATGGCTGCCAGTACAGAAGTGGTGGTGGGAGCCTCTCCTGCCTCCTCAGCAGTGCTAAGGATGTCTGACTGCAGCTTAGGTCTGCTCCCCGCTGGCAAGTGGACATCCCCAAGGGCTGCCGGGCTGCCAGAGGAATGTCTGATTGCCATCTTAGGCCCAATCCCCCAGGGAGCAGGCCTAAGCCAGCAGGTGGTCATCCCCTGAGGGGTCCCAGACTTTGAGAGGGCACAGGCCGGGCTGAGGGTCAAATCCCCCCCCGCCCCCGAGTGCACAAATTTTTGTACACTGAGCCTCTGGTTTGTAATAATCAAAGACTGGAACTAATCCACATGTTCTTCACCTACGAAATAGATATACAAATTTTGATGCATTCATGTACTGGAATATACTGGTACTTGAATGTATGTGGATGAATCTGAATGGTATTAGCTAAGTCAAAATAACCAGACCTAAAATGAGACACTTCCAAAGAAATAAAACTACAGGGACATAAAAAGGAGCAGTGGCTTCCAGGACATGGAGGTGGAAGATGTTCATTGTCAATAGGAATGGGGAAATTTTTTGAGGTAATGTAACACTTTTATACTTTGAACATGGCCATAGTTAAACAACAATGTCCATTTTTAAAAACTCTCAGCAATGTACACCAAAAGTGTGAATTTTATTGTCTGGAAAATATACCTTAATTTAAAGAAACGAGATAATGTATAACTACCCATAAGTCTTCATTATTTTTCTTACAAAATTGGTTAACTTTTTTATTTTGTTCAATTATAGTTTACATTCAATATTATTTTGTATTAGTTTCAGGTGTCCAGCATAGTAGTTAGACAATCATACACTTTACAAAGTGCTCCTTCCCCCTGATATTTTCAGTACCCACCTGGCACATACTAGGTATTACAATATTATTGATGATATTTTCTATGTTGTACTTTACATACCCATGACTGACTTCTTTAAAAAAATAGCTTATAGTTCTTGAGTCAAAATGTGAGGGATGGAGCTAAAAGCTCCTCTTTCTTCTTTCCTCCAAACCTGGTTGCTTCACAGCTACTGCTCTATTTAATCTCTGCTCTTTTCTAATAATTTGGTTTCCTGACACTTATACATCTGTGTGAGACATTTCAACAATGACCATAAATATTAATGTTTTCAAGAACAATAGTGCTGAGAGAACAGACCAAAAACATTGAAGTAAGATCCACAACGTTTGCATTCTATTTTAGACTATGTCACCATTTCAATTTGTGACCTTGCCCAATCACTTCTCTCAAAGACCATTTTCTTTATAAAATGAAGAAGAGGAACTAGCTGATATCTGAGGCCCCTTCAATCTTCAGTGCTTCATTATTCTATCTAGAAATCAGGCTTAACATGTTGAAAATTAAATAATGGTTCTCATCACTTCCATTATTTTATTTTATTTTATTGCTTACAGTCTTACAAAGGGTATTACATATGTGTCCCTTTTTCCCCCCCGCCCTTGACAATCCCCTGGCCTCCCCTACTCCCTAGTGTCTTATGTCCATTGGTAATGCTTATAGGCATGCATACAAGTCCTCTGGTTGATCTCTTACCCCCCTCCCTCCTGCCCTCCACCCCTCCAAGACCTTCCCACTGCAGTTTGACAATATGTTTGAGGCTGCTCTGCCTCTGTATCTATTATTGTTCAAAAGTTTATAATGGTCTCTATTATCCATGAATGAGTGAGATCATGTGGTATTTTTCCTTCATTGACTGGCTTATTTCACTTAGCATAATGCTCTCCAGTTCCATCTATGCTGTTGCAAATGGTAAGAGTTCCTTCTTTTTTACAGCAGCATAGTATTCCATTGTGTAGATGTACCACAGTTTTCTAATCCATTCATCTACCGATGGGCACTTAGGCTGTTTCCAGATTCTAGCTATGGTGAATTGTGCTGCTATGAACATATGGGTGCATATATCCTTTCTGATTGGTGTTTCTGGTTTCTTGGGATATATTCCTAGAAGTGGGATCACAGGGTCAAATGGGAGTTCCATTTTTAGTTTTTTGAGGAAACTCCATACTGTCTTCCATAGTGGCTGCACCAGTCTGCATTCCCACCAGCAGTGCACAAGTGTTCCTTCTTCTCCACATCCTCTCCAGAACGTGTCGTTTGTTGATTTGTTGATGATAGCCATTCTGACAGGTGTGAGATGGTACCTCATTGTTGTTTTGATTTGCATCTCTCGGATGATTAGTGACTTTGAGCATGTTTTCATATGTCTCTTGGCTTTCTGAATGTCCTCTTTTGAAAGGTGTCTATTTGGGTCCTTTGCCCATTTTTTTATTGGATTGTTTATCTTCCTTTTGTTAAGATGTATGAGTTCCCTATAAATTTTGGAGATTAGGCCCTTATCAGTTATGACATTGGCAAATATGTTTTCCCACGCAGTGGGTTTTCTCCTTGTTTTGTTGATGGTTTCTTTTGCTGTGCAGAAGCTTTTTATTTTGATGTAGTCCCATTTGTTCATTTTCTCTTTAGTTTCAAGTGCCCTAGGAGCTGTATCAGTGAAGAAATTGCTTCGGCATATGTCTGAGATTTTGTTGCCTTTGGATTCTTCTAGAATTTTTATGGTTTCCTGTCGTACATTGAAGTCCTTTAACCATTTTGAGTTTATTTTTGTGTATGGTGTAAGTTGGTGGTCTAGTTTCATTTTCTTGCATATATCTGTCCAATTTTCCCAACACCATTTATTGAAGAGACTACCTTGGCTCCATTGTATGTTCTTGCCTCCTTTGTCAAATATTAATTGAGCATATTGATTCGGGCCGATTTCTGGGCTCTCTATTCTATTCCATTGATCTATATGCCTGATCTTGTGCCAGTACCAGGCAGTTTTGAGAACAGTGGCTTTGTAATACATCTTGATATCTGGTATTGAGATCCCACCTACTTTTTTCTTTCTCAGGATTGCTGCAGCTATTCGGGGTCTTTTTTTATTCCAGATGAATTTTTGGAGAGTTCGTTCTAGATCTGTGAAGTATGCCGTTGGTATTTTAATGGGAAGTGCATTGAATTTATAGATTGCTTTGGATAGTATGGACATTTTAATAATGTTGATTCTACCAATTCATGAACACGGTATGTTCTTCCATCTGTTTATGTCTTCCTCTATATGTTTTTTCAATGTCCTGTAGTTTTCTGAATAGAGGTCTTTTATCTCTTTAGTTAAGTTGATTCCTAGGTAGCTTAACTTTTTGGGTGTGATGGTGAATGGGATTGTTTTTACAATATCTCCTTCTGAAAGTTCACTATTGGTGTATAGAAATGCCGCAGATTTCTTGGGGTTAATTTTGTATCCTGCTACATTGCCAAATTCATGTATTAAGTCTAGTAGCTTTTTGATGGAGTCTCTAGGGTTTTGTATGTATAATATTATGTCATCTGCAAATAAGGACAGTTTTACTTCCTCTTTTCCAATTTGGATGCCTTTTATTTCTTCTTCTTGCCTAATTGCGATGGCTAATACTTCCAGTACTATGTTGAACAGGAGTGGTGAGAGTGGGCATCCCTGTCTTGTTCCTGTTCTTAGGGGAAGTGGTGTTAGTTTTTGTCCATTGAGTATGATGTTGGCTGTGGGCCTGTCATATATGGCTTTTATTATGTTGAGGTATGATCCTTCTACTCCCGCCTTGCTGAGAGTTTTTATCAAAAATGGGTGTTGGATTTTGTCAAATGCTTTTTCTGAATCAATTGATATGACCATGTGGTTTTTTTCTTTCAATTTGTTTATGTGATGTATCACGTTTATTGATTTGCGGATATTGTACCATCCTTGCATCCCTGTGATATATCCTACTTGGTCATGGTGTATGATCTTTCTGATGTACTGCTGGATCCGATTTGCTAAGATTTTGTTGAGGATTTTGGCGTCTATGTTCATGAGGGATATTGGCCTATAATTCTCTTTCATTTTGTTGCCTTTACCTGGTTTTGGTATTAGGGTGATGCTGGATTCATAGAATGAGCTTGGAAGTGTTCCTTCCTCTTGAATTTTTTGTAGTAGTCTGAGGAGGATAGGTTTTAGTTCTTCCTTGAATGTTTGGTAAAACTTCCCTGTGAAGCCATCTGGTCCTGGGCTTTTGTTTGCTGGAATCTTTTTGAGGACTGCTTCAATTTCTTCCATAGTTATTGGCCTATTGAGATTTTTGGATTCTTCCTGATTGAGTTTTGGAATCTTGTATTTTTCCAGGAATTTGTCCATTTCCTCCAGGTTGTCTAGTTTGTTGGAGTAGAGCTGTCCATAGTATTTTTTAACAATCCTTTGTATTTCTGTGGGGTCTGTTGTTATTTCACCTCTATCATTTCTGATTTTGTTTATTTGGGTCCTCTCTCTTTGCTTCTTGGTGAGTCTGGCTAGAGGTTTGTCAATTTTGTTTATCCTTTCAAAGAACCAACTCTTGGTTTCATTTATTTTCTGTATTGTTTTTTTTTGGTCTCTATGTCATTTATTTCTGCTCTAATCTTTATTATCTCCTTCCTTCTGCTCACTCTGGGGTTTTCTTGTTGCTCTCTTTCTAATTCTTTGAGTTGTAGAGTTAGATGATTTACTACCATTTTTTCATGTTTTTTGAGATAGGCCTGTAGAGCTAGCTATAAACTTCCCTCTCAGGACTGCTTTCATTGTGTCCCATAGGTTTTGGATTGTTGTGTTTTCATTGTCATTAGTTTCCAGGATGGTTTTGATTTCTTCTTTGATCTCATTGTTAACCCAATCAATATTTAATAACATGCTATTCAGCTTCCAAGTGTTTGAGTATTTGGGGTTGTTTTAATTGTAGTTTATTTCTTATATTATGCCATCGTGGTCTGTGAAGATGCTTTTTATGATTTCAATCTTCTTGAATTTGGGGAGACTTTGCTTGTGACCCAATATGTGGTCTATTTTTGCATATGTCCCATGAGCATCAGAGTGGAATGTATATTCCATGGATTTGGGGTGAAGTGTTCTGAAGATGTCTATTAAGTCCATCTGATCTAGTGAGTCACTTAGGAATGCTGTTTCTTTGCTGATTGTTTGTCTAGAGGACTTATCCAGTGATGTCAGGGGTGTATTAAAGTCCCCTACTATGATTGTATTGTTGTCAATCTCTCCTTTGATATCTTCCAGAAGTTTTTTTATGAATTTGGGTGCTCCTGCATTGGGTGCATATATGTTTACCAGAGTTATATATTCTTGTTGTATTGATCCCTTTAGTATTATGAAGTGGCCTTCCTTATCTCTTGTTATGGCCTTCACTTTGAGGTCTATTTTGTCCGATATAAGTATTGCTACCCCGGCTTTCTTTTCCTTTTCATTTGCCTGAAAGATATTTTTCCATGCCTTCACTTTCAGTCTGTGTGAGTCCCTTCTAATGAGGTGGGTCTCTTGTAGACAGCAGATGTATGGGTCATGTTTTTTTTATCCATTCAGCTACTCGATGTCTTTTGGTTGGAGCATTTAGTCCGATTACATTTAAAGTTATTTTTGAAAGGTACTTGTTTGTAGCCATTTCTTTTTGTGTGTGGCTGTTTTCTTTCTGAGCTTTTTATTTCTTCTTTTTACACAAGTCCCTTTAGCATTTCTTGTATTGATGGCTTGGCGATGATGAACTCCCTTAGCCTTTTTTTTTGTCTGTGAAGCTCCTTATTTCCCCTTCAATTTTGAATGATAGCCTTGCTGGATAGAGTATTCTTGGATTCAGTCCTTTGCTTTGCATCACTTTGTAAATTTCCGTCCATTCTTTTCTGGCCTGATGTGTTTCTGTTGAGAAATCATTTGATAATCTAATGGGAGATCCCTTGTATGTAACTTTCCATCTCTCTCTTGCAGCCTGTAAGATTCTCTCTTTGTCCTGAACATTTGCCATGGTAATTATGATGTGTCTTGGTGTGGGACTTTTTGGTTTCACCTTGTTTGGGACTCTCTGGGCTTGTGTGACTTTTTTCTTCTCCTCCTCCGGGAAGTTTTCTGATATTATTTCTTCGAGTAGGTTTTCTAATCTGTGTTCATCTTTCTGTTGTTCTTGCACCCCTAATATTCGTATGTTGTTTCGTTTCATGTTGTCCCAAAGCTCCCTTAGGCTCTCTTCCTGTCTTTTAATTTTTTTCTCAAATTTCAGTTCAGTTTGGGTGTGTTTTGCTTCCTTGTCTTCTAATTCACTAATTCGGCCCTCCACTTCTCCTAGTCTACTATTGATACTTTCAATGGTGTTTTTTATTGCAGCTATATCACTCATCATTTCTTCTTGGGTCTTACTTAAGTTGTTGATTTTTTCATCTGTTTCTTCTAGCTTCTTCCATATGTTATTGATTTTGTCATCTCTTTCTTCTTGCTTCTTGCATAGGTAGTTGACTTTTTCCTCCATCCGGTTTTTGCACTCTAGGACCCTTATTCTGAATTCTTTTTCTGTCATGTTGCATGCCTCTGTATCATTTAGCTGCTTTTCTGGCGAGTCCTCTTTTTCTTTTCTTTGGGGGTTTCTTTGTCTACCCATGTTTGATCTCATTGACATATCTAGACGTTGAGTTGTTCAGTGGCTGCTCCCTGGGTTTCAGTGGCTCCTTGGGTTGTGGTTGCTCCTTGGGCCGTTGCGGTAGCAGCTTCTCCTCAGTTGGCAGCATCTCCTCTGGTGGGTGCTGTTCACAGCTGTAGTGTCTCTTCTGGCTGGTGGGGGGAGGTTTCACGTACAGCTGCTGTTCCTCAGACAGAGGGTGTGGTGCTCAGGAGGCTGCTGTTGTTTGGATCTGCTGCGTTGATTTAAAGGCACAAAATACAACCCAACAAGGCACCACGTACCAGGCACTAAACACAAATATATTCACGATATTAACAACCCCAAATAAAGGTGACCACCCAAATTAAGAGAATTAGGGGATAAGGAAGAAAGAAGAGAAAAAGATAAAATAGAATAAAGAAAAGAAAAGTAGGGACCAAAAAAAGGAGTGCAAAAATGAAATTGGGAAAAAGGACAGGGGAAAATAAAAATGAGAAAAGAAAAGAAAAAAAAAAGAGCAAAAAGAGAGAATGAAGTGGAAGAGGGGAAGAGACTATTTATATGAGGAGAAAACTCCTATAGAACCGCCAGTAAACCCAACAAATTCCAGCAACAGTTCCCTGGAGATGAATGCAAACTAGAAACAACCAATAATATCAAGAGAGGCAAGGGAAAACAGAAGCACAAAAATAACCGGGGGTGATGGGTGGAGGGAGGGGAAAAACCAGCAGAAAAAAAATAAAAATAAAAAGCAAAACTGCCTCAGAACCAGTCCTAAAACACACACACACACACACACACACACACAAACACACACAAAAAAACAAGCAACAACAAAAAAAAAAACAGTATACTCAACAATCAAGCAAACAGCAACAGAACAATAGAAAGATAAAAGAAGAAAAAAGAAACAAATTTTTGGATAGTGAAGAAAGATAAGGGGTATGTGTATAAAGATTTAGAGCAGTGGATTGAAAATAGGATATATAAGTAGGGTGAAGTTTTGACAGGAGGTAAGCAGAAGGAATAGGGAAAATCTAAAGCAGGAATAGGGTAAGAGAAACAGGACAACAAAAGGGGAAAAGTGAGGGAGAGGGTTTTAGCATAGAGGTAAAATTGAGGTCGGGAAAATTGTTGCTAAAGGAACGATGAAAATAGAATGTAGAACACTAATCCCAAAATAAAATAAAGAGAAAATAAAATGGCACTTTAAAAAATGGTAAAATGGTAGCAGTAATAATACTGGTTAAAAATAAGAATGTGGTAATTAAAAGGGTAAAATCAGGTGATGGAAAAAGAAGAAAAAAAATTGGTTTCTTAATTAAAAGGTGAAAAAAGAAAAAAGAAAAAAAAATTGCAGTAGTGAAGGTCCTTCGGTTCTTCTACTCGTCAGTCTGGCTTGCCTTAGTCATGCCAGGTATTCAGGAGAGTGTTGAATTTCCCTGTGATACCCTGTTTCTCTGTGTTGTAAACCACAGTCCTTATTTTAAAGCAGGCCGTATTTGTTTCCCAGACTGCCTTATTTTGTATTTAGCAAAGAGTCAGTTTGTGGCTCAGCCTCTGGGTGGCAGTGTTCTGGGGTTGGCCTCTGAGGCTATAAGGCTTCATTATCGCACTTAAAACTGGTTTGGGGAGGTCAACTATCCAGAGCTGTTTCTTTAATTGTTACCTTGCTCTGTGTTTCATCACTTCTAAAGTCATGTTTTCATCCAGGAATCCTACTTGCCAATTCATTATTATGGATTAGTAATGCATATAAATTTTTTCAGGCATATATATTCTTTATTCAGTTTACATTAAGACTTTATTAAGAACTTTGATCTTTGTGGAAATAGCCCCTTTTAGCAGAAAATCTGTCTAACATTAGAGCCAATTAATTGATAATAATTTGATAACCAGAAGTTAGGAAGTTCATTCAAAGTGGGAAGCTAATTTTCATCCTAATATTTTCTACTTTCCAGTTTCAAATTTTAGTTTAGACAATGTTCATTAGTGCTGTGCTTTTTTGCGTTGTTAATCCTCACCCAAGGATGTTTTTTCCATTGATTTTTTTAGAGATATTAAAAGGGAAGGAGGGCGGGAGAGAGAAACACATCAACTAGTTTCCTCCTGCACCCACTTGGGCTGGGGCGGGGATAGAACCTAGGTAAATGCTCTTTGCCAGAAATAGAGCCCATGACCCTTCAGTGCATGGGTCAATACTCTAACCACTGACACACACTGGCCAGGGCTGTACCATACTGTTATATATATTAGAGAGGAAGGGAGAGGGAGAGAGAGATTGAAACATCAATGAGGAGACAGAATCATTGATTGGCTGCCTCCTGCAGGCCCCAAACTGGGGATTGAGCCCACAACCTGGGTATATACCCTGACAGGGAATGGAAACATGACCTCCACAGACACATACTGGCCAGGGCAGTACCATACTGTTTTGATAACTATCTATATATATAAAAGCCTTGTATGCTAAGTATCCAATCGATCAGTGGACCGTGAAGTCAACTGCTCCTGAGTCAAAATGTGAGGGATTGTTATGATGTGCACTGACCATCAGGGGGCAGATGATCCGACCTGTAGGTTAGCTTGTTGCTGGGGTCCAGCTGATCAGGATTGGATGAGATCGGCCAGCCACACCCTGGAGCCCTCCTGATCCTGTGGTCCCTCCCCAGTTGGCCGGCCACCATTGGCCCTGATTGGGACTGGGCAAGATGGCCACCATTGGCCCATATTGCTAGCCAGGCTGAGGTACCCCATCCATGCATGAATTCATGCACCAGGCCTCTAGTAGTTTTATAATATAACTAGTGCCCCAGTGAACACATTTATGCACATTGAAAGAAAATCAATTAGAAGGTGGCCAGCAGGGCAGGACTGGGCGAGAAAGGTTGGACATGCCCTGGAACCAACCTCCTGCGGTCCCTCCCTCGCTGGCCATAACTGGGGTGGTGTCACGGTTCCATGGACATCTATGGAGTGAGAGGGTTTCCTCCAGCAGGTGGAGTCCCTTGGCCTGGCCTGTGGGGCTCAGACTGAAACCGGCTCTCCAACAACCCTTGAGGGGTCCCAGATTGTGAGAGTGTGGTTCTCCGGTGATGCACCCTGGAATCGGGCTCCCTCCTCTCTGGTTCCAGGGTGCGTCACCAAGAATCACTGCTGCCAAGTCATTGCAGCTCGGCAACTCCTGCATTGGGTGTCTGTCCCCTGGTGGTCAGTGTGTGTCATACCTACCAGCTGGTCAGATGGTTGGATGGTCACTTAGCCTTTTATATATATACTAGAGGCCAGGTGCATGAAATTCGTGCACGGGGGGTGGGTGTTGGGGGTCCCTCAGTCTGGCCTGCACCCTCTCCAATCTGGGACCCCTTGGGGGATGTCCGTCTGCTGGTTTGGACCCAATCCCTCTCGCAATCCGGGACTGCTGGCTCCTAACTACTCACCTGCTTTCCCGCCTGATCCCCCTAACTGCTCTTTCCTGCTGGCCTGATTGCCCCTAACTACCTCTGCCTCGGCCCCACTACCATGGCTTTGTCCGGAAGGACATCTGGAAGGTCGCCCGGAAGATATCCAGTCTAATTAGCATATTATCCTTTTATTAGTAGAGATAGATTGGAAATCAGGAAGTGTAATGACTTCAGCTTTGTTTTTATTTAAGGTTTCTCTGGCTACTTAGGTATTTGTAGTTCATGGGAATTTTAGAATTGATTTTTCTATTTTTCTGAAAATGCTAGTGGAATTTCATTAAAGATTGCATGGAATCTTTATATTGCTTTTGAAAGTATAGACATTTTAACAGACTTTACAGACTTGTTTTGATGAGAAAAGATATTCACTTGTAGGTGGGTGTAAGTAGTCTGCTCAGTGGTATGTGGCAGTTGTGATTCTAGGGAAGGGATAGCAGCATAGTTACCATGCAGCTTCATCAGCTGAGGTCAGCATGGTGAGGATTGCACAGAGCCTCTGCCACCAAGGTTGTTGGTGCCCGCAGGGGCAATGTGGGCTGTTGTGATTTTCTATAGTGAAGGCTGCTATTGTTCTGTTATCTTTTTTCCCCTGTGGGAGAAGTTGTGGCTGAGGAGATCTTTCTTGGCACCTGGTCTAGCTCATGTTTATATTCTTGGTGGCAATCGCACCAGTATCTTATATGTAGGTGCTCATGGAAGGCAGATGGAACCAGGGTCTGGTGCACTAGCATGCATAGAGGGACTGTGACTCCAGAGTTCAGGGTGCCAACAGTTCTAGTGCATAGGGCTCAGGTCCCCTCACTATAGCATTGTTAATGGTATGTGAGACACATGTCCCTCTGGAGTGGTCATAGTTCCCAGGTTCAGCATGTAGGCATTCATGGAGTGACAGTGACTTCATTTGTGATACTGGTGATCATGCTGTGTTGGTGACTCAGGCACCTAAGCCAAGTGCTTATGGAGTGGCGATGGAGGTGGAGTCTGAAGAGTAAGCACATGAGATGTCACCACAATTCAAGGGTACAGAGCATAGACATGTCCATTATGACAGTAGCTCCAGTGTGAAAGCATAGACATTCACAGAGTGGTTGTGGAGCTAGGGTGTCCATACATGTATATGATTAAAAGTCTATTCATCCCTAGCCAGTGTTGCTCAATTGGTTGGGCATTGTCCCATGCACCTAAAGGTCACTGGTTCAATTCCCAGTCAAGTACATATGCCCAAGTTGCAGGCTCCATCCCTGGTAAGGGGCATGCAGGAGGCAACTGATAGATGCTATGTAGTCACATCAATATTTCTCTCCCTCTCCCTCTATCCTTCCTTTCTCTCTTAAAATCAATAGTATTCTTTAAAAAAAGTATATTCAAATTTTCTATCAATTTCCTCAGGTTTGCTACTTTGCAACTTTATAGGAATTTGTCCATTTCACTTACATTATGTATTTTTTTTGTATAAAAGTGTTCTTGGTGTTCATTTATTTAACATATATGTGTATTTACTGTAATTATAAAGGAAAACACTGGAATAAGTGTGGGATGGGGGGGTTATGTGTGTGTACGTGTGTATAATTCCCACTCTATACCACACTTACCAGAGTGTTTTCCTTTATAAGTCCTAAAATGTTTCAGACTACTTTGTGCCTTTGTGTTTTTGCTCTTGCTATTCCATCTACCTGGAATCGCATTGCACCTGGATAAGGTTTCTTCATCTCTGAAGATGTAGTATGCACAACACCACATCTACTAGTAAGAAGCCTCTTTGTACACATTTAGTGATAGTCACCTCTGCTCTCATAGCACAGCTATTTTTGTACACATATATCTTGTATCAAAATAATCTGTTTCATATGACCAACTTTCCCAATTGACTGGGACTTACTTTGGAACAAGAAGTAATTTTTCTTTTAATGCCAAGTTGTTGGAAGAGTGGTTATCACACAGTTTACAATCAGTAACTGCTGAATTGAGCTGAACTTTAGCTGCATCAATGTGAAGGATACACAAGATGCTAGTAAACCCAGAAATCATATAAATAATTTTCCATTTTGAATAATGTCTGCCTGATTATGTTCAAATAATAATAAAACCATCAACAGTAAAAACAAATTTATTTCCTTGAGCTGCTAAAGTGAGCTAAGTGTGGTATCTGTGCTTTATGCATGTTCTTGTTTCATCTGCACAATTGCAAGAAATATCAACATTTTAATCTTTTTTATTTGTGATAAAGGGTATCTTAATGTGAAATTTAAGCAGCATGCATTTTATACTTACTAATATGACTTTCATTTATTTTTTCTCATTTCTATTTAAATTATGGCTTGGGAGACTTTCCAAACATATGTCCTTCCAAATGCCTGCATAAATCTTCTATATTTGCTGTCATCTACAGGTATAATGAGGTAGGTAGATTTTTTGCTCTAATTAGTATAAGAGAAAGTGGGAAAAATTGTTTATACTTACATGTTTTAGACAGGAAATATGTTTTATAAAAATTCTTTTTTTAAAATATATTTTATTGATTTTTTACAGAGAGGAAAGGAGAGGGATAGAGTGTTAGAAACATCGATGAGAGAGAAACATCAATCTGCTGCCTCCTACATGCCTCCTACTGGGGATGTGCCTGCAACCAAGGTACATGCCCTTGACCGGAATCAAACCCAGGACCCTTCAGTCCACAGGCCGATGCTCTATCCACTGAGTCAAACCAGTCAGCGCTATAAAAATTCTTTAGTGCTAATAATTGGTATAAAACAGAGGAGCAAGTAGATAAAGCTTCTTGTGACCACACCCAGAGCCTAGATGGGCCACTTTAAATATTAAGTAGATTGCATCATTAACCCATTCACATAGTAGCCCAGTGTAATGTAAAGTACTGGTAAACTAGGTTAAATGTACATACTTATAGCAGAGCTGCCCTTGACAGACAACATTCAGGTTACTTTAAGAGAGTGTGTCATTGATTTACTGTAGAAAAAACCATACACTCATGAAGAATACAGTATAGTGACAGAGAAAGACTTTCAAGTAAATATTGAATCAAGAAAAAAATAAGAGTTGCTTTAGTTGCTAAAAAGTAAAAGAAAACTGCAGGGGAAGAGCACTTGATTTATATGAATGTGTTAGTCAAGAAAAAATGAAGAGAAAGAGTCTTCCAGACTCCAGTGAACAGCATTTGTGAAGAACATGGGAGAAAAAGAATATGGTACTTTCAGTTTTCTTTATCTCTGTAAATGTAACCAATGTCTTAAGACAAAAATCTAAGGATCTTCCTTGAATTCTCCCAATTTATATTTGCAAGTCATGTTGATACTAGGTACTGTTTTGGGAATAGAAAGATATATAAAAATTGGGCCCTCCTCTCAGGAAATTCAAAATTGAGAGGTACAGATATGTAATTTCAGTATAACTCAGTAAATGCTATCCATAGTCTAGCATTACCTTCTTCTTTCTCATTAAATAGAACACCCATTCATCCAGTTGCCGAGGATTAAAAAAACTTGTGTCATCCTAAATTTAATTCCTCTATTTTCCTCACTTCCACATACAATTCATTAGCAAATTCTGTCCATTCTGTCACCAAAACTCATTCAGGACCCTTTCATTTCTCCAATCCCAATGCCACTATTGTCATTCAGTTGTTGTCACGTGGGGCAATTTTGCCTCTTATAGAAAACACTAGAGGCCTGATGCACAGAGATTCATGCAAGAATAGGCCTTCCTTCCCCTGGCTGCCTGCACCACCTTTGTTCTGGCCAGAGCTGCCTTTCTGCCTTAGCTCCAGCCCAGAGCCACCTTTCTGCCTTCACTTTGGCCCGGAGCCACCTTTCCACCTTCATGCGCTGCCCAGAAGCCCTGAGCAGCCAGGGCAGGGCGGAACTCTGTGTCCTGGCCCAGCCACTGCCATCTTTATTGTGTCAATTTGCATATTCCCTCCTTATTGGCTGTGGGCACTGCCATCTTTGACATGAAGTGACAGTCAATTTGCATATTCCATATTTATTAGATAGGATTTGGCAGTGTCTGGGGACATTTTGGTTTGTCACAACCCAAAATCTGGGAGGATTTATTAGCATCTAGTGTCTTCTAGTAGAGGCTGAGGTTGCTGCTGAACACAGCAATGGACAGTACAGCCTCCCACAGGAAAATAATATCTGGCCGAAATACCCATAGTGCTTAGGTTAGAAACCCTGTTCTAATGCAATACTGGATTATCTATTATTTGTACTACTATGACTGCCTCCTAATCAGTTTCCCCATATACATTCTCCCTCTACTACCCACTTAGGCACCCATCAACTCATCCACCCCATAACAGACAGAATGGTCTTAACACAATTCTGACATGTCAACACCCTGCTTCAATTATCAGTGCTTCCAGTTTACAAACACAAACAGAGTTATTCACCATGCTTAGCTCCATGTTTTGTATATGGCAGTAAAAATGCTCAATAGTGTCAAGATGTTCTCTTTAGTCTGCCAGAGGTCTGAACCATTAGTCAGGCTATTGCCTTCTGCCTCAGGGGTTGCTGATTATGGGATGGGAGGGGAGAAGAGAGGGGGAGGGAGAGAGAGAGAGAGAGAGAGAGAGAGAGAGAGAGAGAGAGAGAGAGAGGTGATTCTAAAAACTAGAGCTTAAAGCTGAATTTAATCAGTAGTCCTGGGGATCCTCAGTTTTCATCTTTATGAATTTACTATTTCATAAACATGACACCTTTAAGAAATACATCATTATAAAACATACTATCTTCTTTGGATGTTAACACTAGTGGCATACCATCCAATCTTAAAAATAGGGTGTTTATCTTTTAATTTTGAATTCTCTGAAAATAATGTACTTCACATTCTCATTTTTCAATTGCTTTTAAATGACTAACTTCCTACCCAATAATGTTGTCTTCCTCTTTTAAAATTTATTTCTTTATATCAATAAACATATTATCACTCAAGTTCAAAATGTATGGATAAGCAAGTTAACTGTGTGTTAGAAAAAAATAGTGATCAGATGCCTTTGAATCTTAAATAAAAAACCTAGCATAAATAGCTTATCAGCACATAATGTAATTTTTTTACACCACTGTATATTTTCTATATTTCTTGGAGTTCTGATTCTGTAAACTAAGGTTTAAAAACTGCAGCACAAAATATAAAAATGAGAAGGGAAATATTATTACACAATTGGTGAAGTCCATATGATAAGTTCATAATCCTGGATGGGAGAAAGAAGAAGGGTGATCTGTTAAATGAATACTGCCAGTGAAGTCACACATCTCTTGTGTAGAAAGTTCTATTCATTTATGACAAATAACTATATTATATAATTTAAGGATAACCATCCCTTATTTTCCATATGAGTGGAATAGCTGAATATTCTTACAAACTTTCATAACAAACAATTACAACCCATTTTGCTCTTTTTAAAAATTAGAAATTAATTATTTTAATTTCTCTCCCTCTAGTCTCTTTCTCACCTATTTTTTTCTATCTCTCCTGTCTTTGTCATTTTATCTCTATCTCCCTCTGTCTTTCTGTTTGTCCATGTCTCACTCACTCACCCTAAATACAACTCAATCCCTCAGATAGATATATAGATGATAGATAGGTAATCAGATATTTTGGGGCTAAAAAGATAACTTTTCCTCCCACCTCCTAAGTTCTTCTAACTGGTCTAATAATTGAATTAACAGATACAAATTATAGAAGAAAATGGAAAAAATAATAGATATGGATGGGTAATATAGATAAGCATGAAAATTCCAAATACAGTGAGGAAAATTGGAGATATATATATATATATATATATATATATATATATATATATAACAAAGGACACACACACATACATAATCATGTGTGTATAATTACACACCTGCATAGTAATTCTTTTTACATTGAAGTAACAACTGTACAGTTTTGCTGTTTTTGCAAATATACATAGGTCTTCAGAGATATAGCTGCAGAAAAGCAGACAGGAGTATCTGTACACTTTTCACACACATCAACAGAAGTGTATATTTCTTTTTCTTTAATCTTTATCCGAGGACATGTTTTAATTCATTTTTAGAGAGAGAAACATCGATGTGAAACAAAAACATTAATTGGTTGATTCCCCTATGCATCCTGACCAGGAAACAAACTCAAAAACTTTTTGGTTTATGGATAGTGCTCCAACCAACTGAGCAATCCAGCCAGAGCAAAAAAGGTGTATATTTCTGCATACATACATAACAAAAATAATGACCATATAGTCCCTCCTCCTTCTCCCTCTAAAAATCAATAAAAACATATCCTTGGTTGAGGATTAATTTAAAAAAAGAAAATACTGTTTTCAATCAGTAGTTGTTTGGATCCATAGATGCAAAACCCAGGGATAGGAAGGGCCAATTATATATAGAGTGTCCTTAAAAATGTATATACACACTATGAATAATTATAAAGGCAATGTTTATTAAAGTACATTTCATTTTCAAAATTGAGTTATTAGTTGTTAAAGTGTATACTGTTTTGGGGGATTTTTTAATAGAAAAAAATCCATGTATAAGTGAACCACCACAGTTCAAACCCATGTTGTTTAAGGGTCAACTGCAATGCTGAAATTAATCTTAAACATGTAACATGTGCCAGAGAATATATATGTGACAGAATATCCAGGAGATACAATTGAAAGAGGAATAGCTGACTCAAACTCTTGTTTCTGGATCCTTGCTTCCCTGTGTGTATGCATGTATGTATGTATATGTGTTTGTATTTTCTTTATGGATAAATATGAAAAATACATGTATGCAGAGAGAGCTATTTTACTGCAATAAACTGGCCTCATGTGGATAAAAACGTAAGTAAAATTCCTGCCAAATGTGTTGTAAAAGCTTTCTTTTTGCATTCAAATGTCTCTGTGCCTTTGTTGAACATTGACTGCATACACATGAGTTTCTTTCTGGGCTATCTCTCCAGTTCCATTGATGCATATTTATTTCCTCATCCCAATACCACACTAGCATAGCTTTATAGTAAATCTACAAACCAGAGAGCATAAGTTTACCAATTTCATTCTTTTTAAGATTGTTTAGCTATTCTTGGTCTTTTACCTGTACACATAAATTTTAAAATCAGTGTATCAGTTTCTTCAAGACATTCTGTTAGTATTGCGATTGAGCTTTCATGGAATCAATAGATCAAGTTGGGTAGAATTGTCATCTTACCAAGTCATCATTATATGGTATGGAAAACAGAATGGAAGTTCCTCAAAAAATTAAAAATAGATCTACTATATGATCCAGCAATTCCACATCTGCGTATATTCAAAGGAAATGAAAACAGGATATCAAAGAGACATGTGCACTCCTATGTTCATTGCAGCATTATTCACAATATCCAAGATATGGAAAAAGCCAAAATGTCCACCTACAATAAAATATTGTTCAGCAGTGAGAAATAAGAAAATCCCACTATTTGTGACAACATAGGTGGACCTAGTGGGCTAAGGGTAATAACTTAGCAAGATAAAAATATACTGTAAGGTGTCACTTACATGTGCAGACTAAAATGGCCAAATTCATAGAAACAGAGAGTGTAATAGTGGTTGCTCAGGGATGGGGGAGTTGGGGAATGTTGGTCAAGGGTACAAATTTTCAGTTGTAAGATGAGTAAGTTCTAGGGATGTAATATACAGCATGTGACTCTAGTTAACAGTACTGCATTATGTACTTGAAGTTACTATGAGAATAAATTTTAAATGTTCTCACCACACACACAAAAATGGTAACTATGTGAGGTGATGGAAGTGTTGACTAAACCTTACTGTGGTAATCATTTTGCAGTATATAAGTGTATCAAATCACTACATTGTACAACTTAAACTTACACAATATTAGCTTTTAATTATATCTCACTTGAGTGGGGAAAGAGAAATATTTGAGATTTTGAAGTAAATAACATTTTGAAAATGAGGGAGAACACGCTAATGTAGACAAAAAAGTTAGTTATCCAAGGATATTTTTCCATTGATTTTTAGAGAGAGTGGAAGAGAGAGGGAAAGACAGACAGAAATATCAATGTGAGAGAAACACATCAATTGGTTGTCTACTGCACTCTCTCTGACCAGGGCCAGGGCAGGGAAGGAGCCTGCAACCAAGGTATATGCCTTTGACCTGAATCAAACCCAGGACCCTTAGATCAGCACGCTGATGCTCTATCCATTGAGCAAAACTGGCTAGAGATAGACCTTGACATTTCCACAAAAAGTTGTTCCTTATACCATTATCTAACAAAACTAAAGTTCTTTTCCTTAATTAGGAATATAGGTCCAAATCTGGTCCCTTGCACTGTGCTCTCCTCAAACCACCTGCTTTATACATTGAAAAAGAAAAGAAGATCCGGGTTCACTGAGAATTGGCAATACATCCTAGATCTGGATTTGTTGCAAGTGTTTCCTTTTGACTTTAAACTATTAGGAAAGAAAAATAAATAATGTGCCTTTTGTCAGCCTTAAATTAATCCAAGCTCAAGTTATGATTCCCATCTTTGTTCTATAGCTTTTGGTGAAATCTTATAAAAATGTCAAGATAATTACTTTTAGTGCTGTTCCCTAAAGCCTGTTTATTTCCCAATATCCATTCTGAAATCATGATTCATGATGTACTGAAGAGGCCTCACAGGTAACCTTTTCTCTGATAGATTTCCCATCACCTACCAAGCAGACATGTCTGTCATCACAATTTCTCTCTGTATTCATATTTATACAAGTTAACTTCTGGCAGCTGATAAAATACTGCTTGTCATTTTACATTTTTCACAAATGGCATTGTATCTAATGTTGAGAAATCGTCCTTTAATGGTTTAATGGTTTGGAGGGTTTTCAAACCATATTTTCCCCAAAGTCAATCAGAAAACTTACCCAAGTTTGGTGTGTGTGTGTGTGTGTGTGTGTGTGTGTGTGTGTGTAAAATTAGGATGTCTATTATTTTGCTCTGCAAATCATTCTTATTCTTCTTAAAGGTTTATAAAATATATTAAACTTCTCTAAGAATCAGTTTTTTATTTCATTGATTGTCTCTACTGGTTTTCTGATATATATTTCATTTTTTTTTTTTTGTTGTTGTTGTTGTTGTTGTTGTTGTTGTTTTGATTGTTACTGTTTTCTTTCATCTGCTCACTTTGGGTTCAATTTGCTCCTCATTTTTATTTTTGAAGGTGGGAGTTCTGGTCCTTAATTTGAAGCCGTGCACTTCTAATATCAGAATTTAGTGCTATAAATTTTGTTCTAACTACTGCTTTAGCAGCATTCTACAAACTGAAAAAAGTTGGGTGTATTTTTCCTGAATATATATATATTTTTTACTCAGCATTTATTTCAGGCCGATTTTACTCCCAGGCCATAAGTTTTTGTTTCTTCAGTTTCTTCTGGGGTATCTTTTTCTCCTGTGCAACTACCTTTTCTGGTTTAGGAACAATCGCTCTTTTTCACTGAGTCATCTCCATGTGGCAGGGAGAGCTCATGTATGAGTCAATCTTCCCATAAGCTCCATAAATTCTGTGTCACATCTCTGGAACTACCGCACAACGACCGGATCACGGATCAGTAGGAGGGTGGGGCAGCAAGCTACAAGTGGGCGGCAGAAAGCTACAGGAGGGGACAGGGCAGCAAGTTATGGGGGGGGCAGGTGGAGGGGGGTAGGGGGAGCTACAGGAGGGCTGGGCAGCGAGCAGGAGGAGAGCTACTGGAGGGCAGCAGTGAGCTACTGGTGAGCTACTGGTGCACATATTTATGCACAGGGCTACTAGTATTTTAGTATTCAGTGATTTCTCTAGCCATATTTCTTTTATGATTTCTTATTTAATTACATTGTGAGGATACAACATGAAAAGAGTGTATATTCTCTCTGTGGACACTTTCTGATGTTTCCATATATTGGCAATTGTGAATAATGGTGTATTGAAATGGGGGTGCATCTATCTCTTCAAGATAGTAATTTAAACTGGATGAAAAAGGTGAAGGGATTAAGAAGTACAGATTGGTAATTACAAAAAAAAAGGCATGTATAGCACAGGAAATATAGTCCACAATCCTATATAATAAAAGCCTAATATGCAAATCAACTGAATGGTGGAATGACCAGTGGAACGACTGGTCACGATGATGTGCACTGACCACCAGAGGGCAGATGCTCAATGCAGGAACTGCTCCCAGCCCGCTGACCCCAGGCCAGCCAAGGAGGGTGCCAGGAGGGGGCCCCCCATTGCCCCACCGGTTGCCCTGCAGAGGGAGGCTACCAGCGGCAGTAATGGTGTCAGGGCTGGCTGGCAAGCAGGTGGCAGTGGGGGCAGGGGCAGGGGTGGTGAGAAGGCAGAAGCAGGCCAGCCAAGGCGGGTGCCAGTGGGGGCCCCCTCATCATTCTGTCAGTTGCCCCACAGATTGGCCCTGATCACTGGCCAGGCTTAGGGACCCTACCTGTGCATGAATTTCATGCACCAGGCCTCTAGTATTGTAATAACTATGTATGCTATCAGGTGGGTACTGGAAATATTGGGGGAACATTTTATAAAGTATAGAGTTGTCTGGCCACTGTGCTGTATGCCTGAAACTAATACAAAATAATATTGAATGTAAACTGTAATGAAAAAATTTAAAGAGATATCAAAATTTCAGCACATATCTCCCAAGAACAATAACATTCTTCAAAATAACCACAATGATATTATCACACACAAAGCACTTAATGTTGGTTTAAATGTATCATACAATTGTCTATATATTGTGAAGTCTAGATGAAGGGTATGCAGGTGTTCATTGTAAACTATCATTTTTTAATGTTTAAATTTTTTTAATTAAGTGCCATGTATGACTTTAAATGTTTAAAATGATTCTAAGTTTATAAAAAAAAGTTAAAGTCCTCTGACTCTCCTATCCTTCCAATCTAATTCCTGCAAGTAACCACTGTTAACAGTTTCAAATGCACTTTTAACACTTTCAAACACACTCAAAAACATAATTTTAGCTTACCAGGAAAGGATCATGCTTTTTATTGTTCTCCCTCTTGATTTTTTCACTTAACATATCATGTAATTATTACTAGGTTAGTAAATATAGATATGCAACACTACTTTCCTACCTTCATAGTAGTGCATTGCATAGCATTATCACCATTAATAAATTCAATATTCTATTGATGGATATTTAGATTCCTGTTGTTGCCAAAAGGACAACACTAATAGATATGTAAGTTTTTGCTATGAAAACCTTGCAAACAGAAATATCCAGTGTTGGGGAGGAGAAGTCCCCCACCCTTCTTTAGTTCTTATAGCTGGAGTAGTAATCCTATATAATAAAATGTTAATATGCAAATAGACCAAATGGCCGAACAACCAAACAACTGTTCACTATGACATGCGCTGACCACCAGGGGGTATGTGAGGAACATGGCAGGTGTTGGCTGTGGCAGGATGGTAGAGAAGGTGAGCCGGGGTGCCAGACCAAGGCAGGGCACTGGTCACTGTCATCAGGGTGAGCCTCTATTGTTTACTGAAAATTCTTTGTTCCTGTGTGCCATGGTCCTGCCCAGCGCTCGCACCTGCTGCTGGCACTGGAGCCGCCGCTTGCACCCACTGTCAGTGCCAGCCTTGCTTGCACCCACAGCCGGCACTGGAGCTGCCAATTGCACCTGCTGCCAGTGCCTGGTGCCAGTCCCAATCACTCAGCACTATCAGTGGGTGTGAGTGGCGGCTGCTGGCCCTGATCTCCCCTGAGGGCTTCTCCACCTCCCCCTGCTCCTGAGGGGTGATCAGGGGCAGCAGCCACCACTCGCACCCCCTGACAGTGCCAGCTCCACTCACACCTGCTGCTGGCACTGGCCCCAATCTCTCCATGCCATCAGTGAGTGCGAGCAGGGCTGGTGCTGTCAGCACGTGGGAACTGCAGCAACAGGAGTGGGGCTGCCAGCAGACAAGGGACTGGAGTTCGTGGCAGGAGGGACCAGGCAGGGGCATGGAGAATAGGCTGAGACCTTCCCCTGTGCCTGCCACAACCTTGTGGCCCACAGTTCCTCTCAAGGTGCAAGAATTTGTGCACTGGGCCCCTAATAAAATAGACACAAGACTAGGTTAAGGAGAAAATCCAACTTAATACATGTACACAGGATGTCATAATCTGATGCTCAGATCATTAAATAAGACTCAGAAAAATGATCTAACCAGGCTTATTTTTATGCTCTGTGGACAAAGAAACAATAAATTTGTGAGAAATTGATAGGACAAAAAAGGGTGAGTACTTATTTGAAAGGAATCTAATCAAGGTTTGGGTTTCATGAGTGACCATTTTAAACAAAATGGTAAATTAGAAGCGGCAACAAAATTTGTTTATCCAGACTTTTCATGTCTGAAGTCTTTAACTCTAACAATAGGGTGTCTTATAGCAGTGGGGAAGGCACGTTTCACATGGGAGATTTATTTCCTGCATCCAAGGAAACGAGGGTCAAAGTGTCCTTTTGGTACTAGCTGCTTGTCAAGTAACTTTGATTGAAAGTAATCAATACCCAATTGTGGGATATTTTGGAGTGGCCTGTCTTGTGCCTGGACACCTGATAAATACAGGGTGAGTAAGCAAAACACAGAATTTATTCTTATATTATTATTTATTAACTAGAGCCCCAGTGCACAAATTCATGCACAGGTGGGGTTCGGGGGGGGGGGAATGGGCGGGGACGGGATGCGATCAGCCCACCCAGCAAGAGGTAGGATGCCCTTGCTGGCCAGAGATCTGGATCCATCCTGCTGACATTCGGTCCAGTTGTCGGGAGCCACCTAGTGACCACTTTTATATGATTTCTTCCTCGTGAAGTGTCTAGGAAGGTGGAGCGGCCATGGTGTCCAAGGCTGACTTCCAGGAGTCAGCAGCACTGTCAGGATCATGTGGGTGGCATCGATCCATCAGAATCACCCATTCTCTGGAGATTGGACCTGCACTACTACTGAGTGAGTGAGTGGCTGTTGCCAGGCTGGTAGGCATCCAGGACCAGGTCAGCTGAACACTGCTCTTGCTGTGGAAGCACACTGACCTTCAGGGGGCAGCCCCTGCATTAAGTATCTGCCCCCTGGTGGTCAGTGCATCACAGCAACCGGGGTCATTCAGTTCATTCTGGTGATTTGGTCATTCCGTCGCTTAGCCTTTTATATATATAAATCTTTGTATCATTTTCCATATGAACAACTGCAAACCTACTTTTGCTATACCCTGTGTATCTTAACATATATATGAATATTTACTTTGTATAAATCCTCTTTGGATAAATTGATGAGTCAAAGGATATGAATATTCTTAAGTTTAGTATTGCCAAATTTCCCTATATGTTTCTTCAATTTATATCTTATCAAGCATGAATGTGATTGCTTGGATTCCTGCATCACCAAGAATTTGTAAGGTAAAAACGATTACTCATTTTAATTTGCTCCTTAGATTTGTTAAGTGTGATTGCTCTAAACATGGTCTTGATCATTTGCTTTTTGTTCTGCTGGACTTCTTATATAATTTTAATATTAATGCAATGCATCTAACTTCATTTTAAATTTCGTTCCTGGTCTGCACTCTATTTTTAATTCAGTTTTTGGTATCTTTACTTGAATAGGAGAATTTTTTTCTAAATTAAATAAATTGTATCCATTGATTTCTTAATAATTTATACTTTTTTTAGTTCTGATTAATAAATACTTCCCTATTATGCAGTCAGAAATTATTTTTCTGTACTTTTTCCTATAGCTTTAAAATTATGTTCTTCATCCTTAGATACTAGACTGCCTGTCATGCATTTTCACAAAAGGTGCTATGTATTCATTCATTTAAACTATTTTTACATCTGGTTAACTGCCTCAGCACTGGTTTGTAATGACAACTTTTTCATATATCAAATGTTCAGTTATTCACTTATGCATCAATCCTTTCCTGGTTTTCCTTTTCATTCCACTAGTCTTTTTGTCTATAACTGATCCAATACATATTAACTTACATAGTATAGTTCCACCAAAATCTGAAAATTTGATAGGCAAGTCAGCCTGCCATATTTGTTTTCTTTATAAGTGTCTTAGCTATTATTGGCATATACATCTTTTCTTCTTTTTTTTAAAATCTTCACCTGAGGATGTTTATTGATTTTAGAGATAGGGAGAGAGGGGAGAGAGAGAGAGAGAGAGAGAGAGAGAGAGAGAGAGAGAGAGAGAGAGAAACCGATTGGTTGCCTCTCATAAACACCCCAACAGGGGACCAAACCCACAAGCGCAACCTAGGTATGTGCCTTGACCAGGAATTGACCCTGCAACTCTTAGGTGTACATGTTCGGGAGAATGCTCCAAATAACTGAGCAACACTGGCCAGAGCAGCTCCTTAATCTTTTTTTTTTAACATTTTTTTAAAATTTATTGCTTAAAGTATTACAAAGGGTATTACATATGTGTCCATTTTATCCTCCCGCCCTAGACAGTCCCCTAGCCTCCCCTATCCCCCAATGTATTATGTCCACTGGTTATGCTTATATGCATGCATACAAGCCCTTCAGTTGATCTCTTACCCCCCTACCTCCTGCCCCCCAACCCTCCCTGGCCTTCCCGCTGCAGTTTGACAATCTGTTTGAGGCAGCTCTGCCTCTGTATCTATTATTGTTCAAAAGTTTATAATGGTCTCTATTATCCATGAATGAGTGAGATCATGTGGTATTTTTCCTTCATTGACTGGCTTATTTCACTTAGCATAATGCTCTCCAGTTCCATCCATGACGTGGCAAATGGTAAGAGTTTCTTCCTTTTTAGAGCAGCATAGTATTCCATCCTGTAGATGTACCACAGTTTTCTAATCCATTCATCTACTGATGGGCACTTAGGCTGTTTCCAGATCTTAGCTATGGTGAACTGTGATGCTATGAACATAGGGGTGCATATATCCTTTCTGATTGGTGTTTCTGGTTTTGTGGGATATATTCCTAGAATTGGGATCACAGGGTCAAATGGGAGTTCCATTTGTAGTTTTTTGAGGAAACTCCATACTGTCTTCCATAGTGGCTGCACCAGTCTGCATTCCCACCAGCAGTGCACAAGTGTTCCTTTTTCTCCACACCCTCTCCAGCACTTGTCCTTTGTTGATTTGTTGATGATAGCCAGTCTGACAGGTGTGAGATGGTACCTCATTGTTGTTTTGATCTGCATCTCTCGGATGATTAGTGACTTTGAGCATGTTTTCATATGTCTCTTGGCTTTCTGAATGTCCTCTTTTGAAAGGTGTCTATTTAGGTCCTTTGCCCATATTTGATTGGATTGTTTATCTTCCTTTTGTTGAGGTGGATGAGTTCCCTATAAATTTTGGAGATTAAACCCTTATCAGATATGACATTGGCAAATATGTTTTCCCACACAGGGGGTTTTCTCATTGTTTTGTTGATGGTTTCTTTTGCTGTGCAGAAGCTTTTTATTTTGATGTAGTCCCATTTGTTCATTTTCTCTTTAGTTTCAAGTGCCCTAGGAGCTGTATCAGTGAAGAAATTGCTTCGGCATATGTCTGAGATTTTGTTGCCTTTGGATTCTTCTAGAATTTTTATGGTTTCCTGTCGTACATTGAAGTCCTTTATCCATTTTGAGTTTATTTTTGTGTATGGTGTAAGTTGGTGGTCTAGTTTCATTTTCTTGCATATATCTGTCCAATTTTCCCAACACCATTTATTGAAGAGACTACCTTGGCTCCATTGTATGTTCTTGCCTCCTTTGTCAAATATTAATTGAGCATATTGGTTCGGACCGATTTCTGGGCTCTCTATTCTATTCCATTGATCCTTATGCCTATTCTTGTGCCAGTACCAGGCAGTTTTGAGAACAGTGGCTTTGTAATACAACTTGATATCTGGTATTGAGATCCCACCTACTTTGTTCTTTTTCAGGATTGCTGTAGCTATTCGGGGTCTTTTTTTATTCCAGATGAATTTTTGGAGAGTTCGTTCTAGATCTGTGAAGTATGCCGTTGGTATTTTAATGGGACGTGCGTTGAATTTATAGATTGCTTTGGGTAGTATGGACATTTTAATGATGTTGATTCTACCAATCCATGAACACGGTATGTTCTTCCATCTGTTTATGTCTTCCTCGATATCTTTTTTCAACGTCCTGTAGTTTTCTGAGTAGAGGTCTTTTACCTCTTTAGTTAAGTTTATTCCTAGGTAGCTTAATTTTTTTGGTGCGATGGTAAACGGGGTTGTTTTTATAATCTGTCTTTCTGAAAGTTCACTATTGGTGTATAGAAATGCCGCAGATTTCTTGGGGTTAATTTTGTATCCTGCTACATTGCCAAATTCATGTATTAAGTCTAGTAGCTTTTTGATGGAGTCTCTATGGTTTTGTATGTATAATATCATGTCGTCTGCAAATAAGGACAGTTTTACTTCCTCTTTTCCAATTTGGATGCCTTTTATTTCTTCTTTTTGCCGAATTGCAATGGCTAACACTTCCAGTACTATGTTGAACAGGAGTGGTGAGAGGGGGCATCCCTGTCTTGTTCCTGTTCTTAGGGGAAATGGTGTTAGTTTTTGTCTATTGAGTATGATGTTGGCTGTGGGCCTGTCATATATGGCTTTTATTATGTTGAGGTATGATCCTTCTACTCCCGCCTTGCTGAGAGTTTTTATCAAAAATGGGTGTTGGATTTTGTCAAATGCTTTTTCTGAATCAATTGATATGACCATGTGGTTTTTTTGGTGTGTTTTGCTTCCTTGTCTTCTAATTCACTAATTCGGTCCTCCGCTTCTCCTAGTCTACTGTTGATACTTTCAATGGAGTTTTTCATTGCAGCTATATCACTCTTCATTTCTTCTTGGGTCTTACTTAAGTTGTTGATTTTTTCATCTGTTTCTTCTAGCTTCTTGCAGAGGTTGTCGATGTTTTCCTCCATCCGGTTTATGCACTCTAGGACCCTTATTCTGAGTTCTTTTTCTGTCATGCTGCATGCCTCTGTATTACTTAGCTGCTTTTCTGGAGAGTCCTCCTTCTCTTTCCTATGGGGGTTTCTTTGTCTGCCCATGTTTGATCTCACTGACATATCTAGACGTTGAGTCATTCAGTGGTTGCTCCCTTGGTGGCAGTGACTCCTTGGTCTGTGGTTGCTCTTCGGGCAGTTGCGGTAGCAGCTGCTCTTCAGTTGGCAGCAGCTCCTCTGGTGGGTGCTGGTCACAGCTGTGGTGGCTCTTCTGGCTGGTGGGACGAGGTTTCACATACAGCTGCTGTTCCTCAGCAGAGGGTGTGGTGCTCAGGAGGTTGCTGTTGTTTGGATCTGCTGCGTTGATTTAAAAGCATAAAATACAACACAACAAGGCACCACGTACCAGGCACTATATACAAATATATTCACGATATTAATAACCCCAAATAAAGGTGACCACCTGAATTAAGACAATTAGGGGATAAGGATGAAGGAAGAGAAAAAGATAAAAGAGAAAAAAGAAAAGAAAAGTAGGGACCAAAAAAAGGAGTGCAAAAATGAAATTGGGAAAAAGGAGGGGGGGAAATAAAAGTGAGAAAAGAAAAGAAAAGAAAAAAAAAGAGCGAAAAGAGAGAATGAAGTGGAAGAGGGGAAGAGACTTTTTTATATGATGAGAATACTCCTATAGAACAACCATTAATCCCAACAAATTCCAGCAACAGCTCCCTGGAGATGAATGCAAACTAGAAACAACCAATAATATAACGATGAAAATAGAATGGAGAACACTAATCCCAAAATAAAATAAAGAGAAAATAAAATGGCACTTCAAAAAAAATGGTAAAATGGTAGCAGTAATAATACTGGTTAAAAATAAGAATGTGGTAATTAAAAGGGTAAAATCAGGTGATGGAAAAAGAAGAAAAAAAAGAAAAAAAAAGAAGAAAAGAAAAAGAAAAAAAAAGAAAAGAAAAAAAAGAAAAGAAAAAAAAGAAAAAAAAAATTGGTTTCTTAGTTAAAAGGTGAAAAAAGAAAAAAAAAGAAAAAAAAATTGCAGTAGTGAAGGTCCTTTGGTTCTTCTATTCTTCAGTGTGGCTCGCCTTAGACCTGCCAGGTATTCAGGAGAGTGTTGGGTTTCCCTGTGATACACTGTTCCTCTGTGTTGTAAACCACAGTCCTTATTTTAAAGCAAGCCGCATTTGTTTCCCAGACTGCCTTATTTTGTGTTTAGCAAAGAGTCAGTTTGTGGGTCAGCCTCTGGGTGGCAGTGTTCTGGGGTTGGCCTCTGAGGCTATACGGCCTCTCTGTCCAGTGGAAGTTCACTGCCCAGAGCTGGCTGCGGAAGAGTTAGTTACCGGCGCTGTGTTGTTGCTGGGATTGAACTCTTCCTCTTTTATTTTATTAAATTTCCTTCCCCTTTTCTTCTTATATTCTTACTTTCATCTCTTCCCTTCCATATTCCCTTTTCTTCCCTTTTTTTATCCTCATGTTTTCTTTTCTTCTATTATTGTATTTTTTCATACCTAATACTCTTTTTTCTTTTGTGGTTGCTCTTGTTGTTGTAGGGGTCTTGTGTTTGCTTTTGTTTTGTTACCTGTTTTGTTTTGTTGTATTTTGTTTTATTCTGCCAGTACCTACTCAACAGCTTGCATGATGAGGTCAGGGTTGAGCCTCATAAGCTGCCAGCCTGAGAGGAGATTCCTCTCATGAATAGGACTATGACATTCAAGACCCAAGTACAATAGAGAGCCCATGGAGCATAGACAAGGATCATTCATAGAGTACCTAGCTCAAGAGATCTAAAAGACTGCCCCACCGGGTCCCACAAAGCGCTTACTACATAAGGCAAACACAGCAATACTGAGAGGCATAACAAAATGCTCTAATACATAGAAACAAATACAAAGGGATGCCAAAAAACAGCAGACAAAGAAATAACCCCCAAATGAAAGAAAAGGAGGAAAGTCCAGAAAGAGAGCTAGCTGAAATGGAGGCAAGCAAGTTATCAGAGATAGAATTTGAAGTAATAGTTATAAAGCTGCTCAAGGATCTTCATGGAAATATCAAGAAACTTAGTGGGAACCACAGCAACATGAAATAAGAAATAGAAATCATAAATAATAATCAGTTGGAAATGAAGAATAACATATATGACATTAAGAATACACTGAGCTTGGAGAAACTAAGATGGCGGCATAGATAAACACCGGGAAATAGTCGCCTCCCACAACAATTGAGAAATATCCCAAAGGACGGAGCAAACACCGCCCAACAGGAAGGCTGGCTGAGTGTAATTTCTACAACTAGAAGAAAAGAAAAGCACGCTGAGAGCCAGAGGAGCTGCAGAGGCTGAGTGCAGAGGTACGGCGGCGGCTCTCGCGCGTGCGTGGAAAGGGGGTGGCACCTGAGGACACGGCTGTCTTTTTGAATCACAAGCTCCCGACTGCTCTGAACTCCGGTTCCGGGAAGTCTCTGGGGACCCAGGTCTCATACGGGGAGAGGCTGGTCTGTCAGGCGGCAGCAGGCGAACTTGAGGGCAGATTTCCCTCAGAGGTGCTTGCAGCCGTTACCGGGACACTGAGACGCGCGACTCCGGGCGCAGAGAATCAGCCATAGCTTCTTTCTCCGCCCTTTTGACTCCCTGAGACCCCGCCCCACCCAGGCTGCTGCAGAGGCTTTTGCATATGAATGTACCTAACTACAGCCCAGCCAAGCAGACCCGGAACTTCCAAGAGAAGGACCAAGGCCCCGCAGTGGCTTGCATTGCTTCACAGCTGAGCCTCTTTGTGGCGGCTCCGGCTGTGTGGCCTCAGGCAGGGGCTGAATTAGCACCTCCTTAGATCCAGGAGCCACTGTACCCAGTGGTCAGAGGGGGACCATTCTCCCACTTCAGACACAGCTGCTTCCCACAGCCAATTGTCCTGGAGGTCAATTCCTCCCAGTGATCCTACAACAACCAAGGCACCAAGAGTGCACCAAGAGTGTCCACCCCAGGTAACTGGGGAGGCTGAGCCACTGGGCCCTACAGGACACCTGGCGCGCAGGGCCACTCTATCAACACAGGGAAGCAGCCAAAATGCGGAGACAAAGAAACAGGTCAAAATTGGCAGAAACGGAGGAGGGCAGACGACTGGATATAGAGTTCAAGGCCACGTTTATAAGGTTTGTCAAGAATTTTATGGAAACCGCCGATAAATTTAATGAATCCTTCAAGGAGTATAGTGAGACCATGGAGGACATGAAAAAGGACCAACTAGAAATTAAGCATACACTGACTGAAATAAAGAATAATTTACAGAGATCCAACAGCAGACAAGAGGATCCCAAGAATCAAGTCAAAGATTTGAAATACAAAGAAACAAAAAATACCCAACCGAAAAAGAAAAAAGAAAAGAGATTCAAAAAATATGAAGATAGTGTAAGGAACCTCTGGGACAACTTCAAGCGTACCAACATCAGAATTATAGGGGTACCAGAAGGAGAGAGAGGGAAAGATATTGAAAACCTTTTTGAAGAAATAATGACAGAAAACTTCCCCCACCTGGTGAAAGAAATGGACTTACAAGTCCAGGAAGCGCAGAGAACCCCAAACAAAAGGAATCCAAAGAGAAACACACCAAGACACATCATAATTAAAATGCCAAGAGCAAAAGATAAAGAGAGAATCTTAAAAGCAGCAAGAGAAAGACAGTCAGTTATCTACAAGGGAGTACCCATCCGACTGTCAGCTGATTTCTCAACAGAAACCATGCAGGCCAGAAGAGAGTGGCAAGAAATATTCAAAGAGATGAATAGCAAGAACCTGCAACCAAGATTACTTTATCCAGCAAAGCTATCATTCAGAATGGAAGGTCAGATAAAGAGCTTCACGGATAAGAAAAAGCTAAAGGAGTTCATCACCACCAAACCAGCATTATATGAAATGCTGAAAGGTATTCTTTAAGAAGAGGAAGAAGAAAAAGGAACTCTTACCATTTGCCACAGCATCGATGAAACTGGAGAGCGGATAAATACCACAAGATCTCACTTATTTGTGGAATATAATGAACAACATAAACTGATGAACAAGGACTGATCCAGAGACGGAGAGGCTTTGATTGGACTGTCGGGCCTTGGAGGGAAGGTAGGGGAGGGTGGGGGCAAGGGAAGGATCAACCAAAGGACTTATATGCAAGCATATAGGCCTAACCAATGGACACGGACAACGGGGGGGTGAGGGGATGAGCGGGGGGGGGGGGGTAGAGGGTACACATATGTAATATCTTAATCAATAAAAAAATATTAAAAAAAAAGAATACACTGAGCTTGACCATCATGGCTCAGAGGTTGAGTGTCAACCTATGTACCAGGAGGTCACTGTTTGATTACTGGTCAGGGCAATTGCCAAGGTTGTGGGCTCAATCCCCAGTAGAGGGCATGCAGGAGGAAGCGATCAATGATTCTTGTCACTACTGATGTTTCTATCTCTTTCCCTCTCTCCATTACTCTCTGAAATCAATAAAAATATATTTCAAAAAATGAATACACTGGAAGTAATCAAAATTAGATTATATGAGGTAGAAGATTGAATCAGTGACTTGGAAGACAAGGTAGAGAAAACATCCAATTAAAGCAGCATAAAGAAAAAACAATTTAATATATTTTATTGATTTTTTTATAGAAACATCGATGAGAGAGAAACATCAATCAGCTGCCTCCTGCACACACCCTACTGGGAATGTGCCCGCAAGCAAGGTACATGCCCTTGACCAGAATCAAACCTGGGACCCTTGAGTCCGCAGGCAGATGCTCTATCCACTGAGCCAAACCGGTTAGGGCAAGAAAAAACAATTTAAAAGCAGGACAGTTTAAGGGAAATTTGGGACGTGAAACATAATGACTTCCACATCATGGGAGTACTAGAAGGAGAAGAAACTGAGCAAGGAGTAAGGAACCTGTTTAAAGAAATAATGATAGAAAACTCCCCTAACCTTGCGAATTAAAAAGTCACACAAGTTCAGGAAGCACAGAGTGTTCCAATAAAGTTAAACCCAAAGAGACCCATTCCAAGGCACATCACAATCAAAATGATAAACATTAAAGACCAAGAAAGAATATTAAAGGCAGCAAGAGAGAGACAGAAAGTTACCTACAAGGGAATACCCATTAGAATGTCAGCTGATTTCTCAATAGAAACACTTTAGGGTGGAAGGGATTGGCATGAAGAATTTAAAGTAATGAAAAACAAGGACCTGAGCCCAAGTCTACTCTATCTAGCAAGGCTGTGATTTAAAATTGAAGGGGGAAATAGTATCCTAGCCAAGAAATGGCTAAAGGAATACATTATCACCAAAACTTTATATGGAAGCAAAAAAGAGGCTAAATAGCTACAACAATCTTGAGATAAAAGAACCAAGTTGAAGGGATCACAATAACAGATATCAAGTTATACTACAAAGCCACTGAATCAAAACAGCCTGATAATGGCATAAAAACAGGTATATAGATGAATGAAATAGAACAGAGAACCCAGAAATCAACCCAAACGATTATGCTCAATGAGTATTTGACATTGGGGCAACGGCATACAATGAACTAAAGACATTCTCTTCAATAAATGGTGTTGGGATATTTGGGCAGGTACAGGCAAAAAAAAAAAAAAACTGGAGGTAGGCCACCAACTTAACCATACACAAAAATAAACTGAAAATGGATAAAAGATATAAATGTAAGTCATGAAACCATAAAAACTCTAGAAGAAAACGCAGGTAGCAAAATATCAGACATGTCATGTAGCAGAATTTTCCCAAATACATAACCAAGGGCAAGATACATAAAGGAAAGATTAAACAAATAAACAAATGGGGCCCCATCAAATTAAAATATTCTACACAGCAAAGGACACTTCTCCAAAGAGGACATACGAATGGCCAAAGATATATGAAAAAAATGCTCAATGTCACTAATCATTGGAGAGATGCAAATTAAAACAACAATGAGGTAACACCTCACATCCTGTCAGAATGACCACCGTGAATAAATTAAACAACAAGTGCTGGTGAGGATGTGGAGAAAAAGGAATCCTTAAACAATGTTGGTAGGAATACAGACTGGTACAACCAGTATGGAAAACAGTGTGGACATTCCTCAAAAAATTAAAAATGGAACAGCCATTTGACCCAGTGACCCCACTTCTAGAAATATATCCTAAGAAGCCTGAACCACCAATCCGAAAGATTTTATGCACTCCTGTGTTCATAGCAGCGTTATTTTTTTAAATTTTGTTTTATTGCTTAAAGTATTACGAAGAGTATTACATATGTCTCCTTTTTTCCCCCTTGACCTTCCCCCAGCCTCCCCCTACCCCCCAGTGTCTTGTGTCCATTGGTTATGCTTATATGCATGCATACAAGTCCTTCAGTTGATCTCTTACAACCACCACCACCATCCCCTCTCAACCCTCCCCAGCCTTCCCAATGTAGTTTGACAGTCTGTTTGATGCTGTTCTGCCTCTGTATCTATTTTTGTTCATCAGTTTATAATGGTCTTTATTATCCATAAATGAGTGTGATCATGTGGTATTTTTCTTTCATTGACTGGCTTATTTCACTTAGCATAATGCTCTCCAGGTCCATCCATGCTGTTACAAATGGTAAGAATTCCTTTTTTTACAGCAGTATAGTATTTCATTCTGTAGATGTTCCACAGTTTTCTAATCCATTCACCTGCTTAGGCATAGCAGCATTGTTCACAATAGCTAAGTTCTGGGAAAAGCCAAAGTGCCCATCAGTAGAAAAGTGGATAAAAAAAAATAGTGGTAAATTTACACAACAGAATACAAGGTAGTGGTCAAAAAGAAGGAAATCTTACCTTTTCAGACAGCATAGATGGATCTGGAGTCTATTATGCTCAGTGAAATGAGGCAGTCAGCGAAAGGCAAATACAATATGATTTCACTTATATGTGGAAACTAATGAACAACATAAAGTGATGAACAAAATAGAAACATAGGCATGAAGACATGGAACAATCTGAGAGCTGTCATAGTTGAGGGAGGAAGTGAAGGGATTAGCCAACAAAATCCATGGACAAAGAGAACCATATGGTGATGGCCAGATGGAAGGGGGAGGGGTACGGATGCTGGGTGGAATGGAGCAAAGGAAGGGAAATAAGGGATCTCTGTATTAGTGTCAACAATAAAACTAAGAAATTTAAGAAGTAAATTGCTATTCACAGTTATATCTTCATAGAAATTAAATAAAGGGCTGTTACTCTCAGACAGGGTGGAGGATGAGCAAGGGACTTCAGCAGGGAGTAAGTAGCTTCTATGTCAGGATGAGGACAGGAGATTCTGTGACCTTCAGAGGAGGCAGCAGTGATGAGCAGGTCAGCAGACCATAATCCAGGGATGGACAGGAGAGCACCCAAGGGAAGGCTGTCGTCATGGGGGAAAATGCTGGGACTACACAGAAATGCTGGCACCAGGAAGAGTCAGATCTCAACAAACCTCAGACAGCTCCCAAATTATGATTGGTTCTCAATGTTACCTTCCTTCCTTAGGCCTGCTCTTACTGCCTGTGCCTCAGAGTCCTACTACTTGTCATCTGAAAGAGTTCATTCATTGTAGTGAGAAATGAATTATGGGGTAGAAGGTGGGCCATGGACTGGGGGGGGGGGGGTGGAAATACTATGGACTCTAGATGAATTTGGCAAGGGATGGAGTCTCTATCCTGCCACTTACTAGTCATGTGATCCTGGGAAAATATCAGGCCCTATGAGCATCAGGTTCTTCACGTGTGAAGTGATTTTATTAATTCCTGTCTTGCAAGACTGCAGGAATGTGTGGATTGTCTGTAAAGCATCTCATACAGTGCCTGGTGGCAATTGGAATGTGATGAATGGCAATTATTTCAAACAAGAGGCTGGCTGCACAGAATTCGTGCATGGCAGGGGGGGGGGGGGTTCCCTCAGCCCAGTCTGCGCCCTCTCTCAATCCGGGACCCCTCCAGTAGGGTCCCTAGGCCTGGCCGGTGACCAGGGCCTATCGGGCTTTCCTTCCCCAGGCTGCTGGCAGCTGGCCCAGCCCCTGCTTCTGCCACTGCTTGCCATCTGTGTGGCGCTGCCCCCCTCCTCCCCACACCACCAATCACCTCCCTCTTCTGGCAACAGGCATGGGGTGCAATCGCTTGGCTGGCCTGGGCCTCCTTCTGCAGGATGATCGTGGGGCGATGTCAGGGACCCCCCAACTAATTGAATCACACCCACCTTGGCTGGCCTGGTGCCAGTGCATGTCACAGTATGATCATCTGGAAGGTCATCAGGATGGTCGTTCTGCTGTTCAGTTGTTCGCTCGATTTGCATATTATGCTTTTATTATTATAGATATCATTTTTATCCCAGATACTTCCACTCTCTCTGTTGGCACTGGGATTACTTGTTATCAAGGTCATGTTAGAGAATATGCAGCTCAGTAGGGCATAGAACACACAATCGGCCAAACAGGATGTTCCACAGATAAAACTCAGCAAATTTTTCCAATTCATGGATGTATGCTCAAATTCATGTGTGTGGAGCCTTCCCAGCTGGACACAACACAAAGCTTCTAGAAAGAGAGTCTAGGAACAACTCTTTCCCTCCGTCCAAGCTGCTCTTTGATCCAAACAAATGTTTTCATTCATTTCACCCCCACCCAAAATCTATCCCTTGATAATGATTGGCCAGATCACACTCAAGATTATTATCATTCAAACCTAATTATGCTGTGGGTTGTGGCTCTCCCAAGCTATCATGTTACTCATGGTCTCGTATCTGTATTTCTGTAGAAATCTGTGCAGATGATGGGTATAACACACCTAGTGCTCTTGCTGTCCAATGACACTGAGACTGCGTGCAGGAAACCACCCTTCTAACCAGGTGGAGATTTCCCTCTGTGCCAGGAGCTGGTCCATGCTTGCTGTTTCAAGGGACCTGGCATATATGGCATACTGTTCTTAATATGTTTGCTCACCTTCTAGGCACTATGTGTTTTAACCAAGGTCTCTGAGAAAGGTTGTTTCCCCAGGTAGGGATTTTCCCCTGAAGTTAGGGCGGGAATAAAACCTCTTAACTAAGTGCCAGGTGGGTAATTAATCACTTTAACTACGAACAATCATGCTTAAGCTACATAATCTTTACTTCCTGGAATGGAGATAAGAAACGCCCTAACCTTTGAAATAGAGATTGATAGGATTGGAATCAACTGGTATAAATACAGATGTAAGAAGACAGAAGGAAGAGAGACAGAAATTGGCACAGAACCTACACAGAACGTTCTCTAGAGACAGAACTTCGCTGGAGAGAACATGGCAAAAGATCCTGGACAGAAACTGGCCTCAGAACCTAGAGACAGAACCTAGTGAGAGAACATGGCAAAAGATCCTGGACTGAACCTGACTACAGACATTGGCAAGAGAACCTGACTAGAACCTGGTGACTGAACCTGGCTGGAGAACCTGGCTGGAGATCCTAAACAGAACTTCGCTGGAGATCCAGACCCGAACTTGGCTGGAGATCCTGGCTAGGCTGCTGATCAACTGAACGCTGTCTCCGTGTCATTCCTTCTTCGCCGACTCTGTCCACACCTTTGGGGACCCCTGGGCCCGCTGGGGTTGGACCCCAGCACCTCTGGTTTATTCATGATTCAAAAGGAACTTGTTAGGACAATTTTCCATTTCAGACTTTTCTCTCACACCCAAGACAGACAATGTGCCACTGCCACCCACAGCTTCCTTACAATCAACCCCCGCAGAGGGAATCACAGATTCCTAAAGCTCCAAATACCCTGGCTTAGGCCATGCACATTTGACTGCTGTCTCCTGGAGGCTAACAGAAGGGGCTCTGTTACTTGTTCTGTAGGATTTAGGGGACACCTCACCACCTTCCTTATGTGACTTGGGCTACTACACTATCATCCTGTGGGTGGGTGTGCCCTGCTTATGTTGGTGTCCCCACTACTAACACAGGGCCTTCCAGAAGACATAGGCTCTGTGAATGTCTGGGGATTAAATGAACCATGGAGGAGAGGTTGTCTTTATTCAGATGAAATCCATCCACTTCCTTGACTGAAGCAAGCAAATACAAGGATCCTTATATAGTTTACTTCAGAGAAAGACAGAGGAGAAGGGATAAGAAGCAAGAATTAACAACCTTTTGCTTTTATTTTTCTATTTCTTGACTCCATCAATTGTACTGCTGTGTTCTTTCACGTTTCCAAGAAAATCCTGCTCTAAAGACATGTTATGTAGTTTGGGATCTAAAACTAGGATGGGAAATATCCCAATTTGTGTAACACAGTAACAAATCTTACTCTTGAATTAGACAAGTACAAATACATATGTGCCCGATGTCATTCACAAACTTAGATGCTAAAGCCTATGAAACATTCTATGAAAAGAAACAACATTGGAAAGTTCCCTTAAAAAATTCCCAAATGAGTCAAGGATACATTTCTCAATCATTATAGGAACTCAAAGATGCTACAGCCCTTATTCCCCCAACTCGCCCTGGGCCTCACTATGTAGAATATTGTCTGCTCTTTCCTCAAACACAGAGTGGAAAATGGGCCTCATTTTATGCCAAGAAAAAAGGAAGAAGAAAAAAAAGCTGATGCATATGGGCCTGAAACTTGCCTGGATGCAACTGTGGCTCAGGCATAGTGGTCCTCATTGCACTCAGGCCCTTCAGGCAGGGATGGGAGGGAACGGGGATCCCTGTCATTACCACTGTCAAGAATCTTGAGGGCTTTCGATATGGTGGTCTCAGCATGGGCCCTGAGACCCCACAGGAACTCATAGCGTGCAGGATCACTATTGGGCACCTGGTGGTACACCAGGTACTGTTTCTGCACCCAAACTTTGGTGAGGAGCTCCCTGGGCTCCCCATAGAGCCAATGCTCCTTCCCATCATGCAGCCCTAAAGTATTCAGTGCTTCCCAGACTTTCTCCTCAGGGACACAATCATCATGCACAGCAATCACTCTCAGAACTGTGACCAGGAGACCAGTATTGGGATATCTGTGCCCATCGCTCACCATCCCATCATAGGTGAGCCCCAAGGTAGTGACCAGCATATAGGTGTGGGTACTGTGGTCCACTTCCTTCACATCAATGCCAAAGATCACCTGCATGTACTCAGTGGCCTTGCTGAAGATCTCAGGGAAGTGATCCTCGTGCTCTTTGATGACACTACTCAGCATTTCTGCCTTTGTGGTTAGCTCCTTTGTACGATACTTCAGAAGCAGGAACTCCACCATTTCCATCGTCATCAAATGCAGTGCTTTCTGGAGCAAGGAATCGGCATCATCTTCAGGGCTCCCCCTCAGTGTTTGGACCCTCCTCATCTTGGCTGCTGGACCTTCCATCTTCAGATTGGCTCCCTGAAAAGGCTGCCATGGCATGGGGGAGGGGAAGGCACCCTGAGGACTCTGGGGAGGATTGATTTCTCAGCAGCAGACACCTCCTCTAGGCTTTCTAAAAGCAGGACTGAGTGGGAGGAAGATAGAGAGGAGGAGAGAGAGAGGGCCAACTCCTCCTCCCCCTCCCCCCTCCCCACCCCCTCCTCCTCCTGCATAGCCCAGAACAGCTGCACCTCCACCAGGTTCTGATTCTCCCTTCAGTCCTGATGGTCTTCCTCAGGCTTGCAGGGCTCACTCATATGATGACCAGGCATGATGACTCATGCTGGGAAAGTGACCGAGTGTGGATAGAAGGTGGACAATGAGGACCCATGTGGCTGGGGGAGAGGGAGAGTGTGAGGGGCCTCAGCAGAGAAAAGCACCCTAGGCAGTTCTGACAAAAGTGACTTATGGGTCTCCCCTTTAGGTGTGCTCATAGGCCTCACAGAGATCACTCCTGATTAGCCTGTCCAGTAAGAACCTGAAGTCAGAAGTGACGACTGCTCAGGGTACAGAAGGCACAGCCCAAGATTATGTAGTTGATGGTGGGGTGTGGTAATATCTGACCTGGGTTGGGGAGCTCCTGGGGACATAATGGTGAGCACCTCACTTTAACTCCTGGCACTGACTGGCTTTCTGCTACTCTGAGACCTGAGAATATGTAGTGTACACCAAGGCCTTCACATCCTGAAACCCAGAGGCCCTGGTAGAGGGTATGAAGGGGCACTTCACCATGCACATGACAAGCACAGCCCTGGAACCCCAATGCTGACAGGAGGGGCAGCAGGACTCTGTGAGGTCCCCTCTGTTGTGGGTGGGAGGTTCCTCCTTGCACATGTAGGATCCTCACCTTTCCCTTGCCAGGGCCTGGCCCCTCACTGCCTTCTGCTGGCCTGAGGTCAAACTCTCAGAACAAGACCACACACACCTGACACTTCAGTGAAGAAACTAAGGGGGCCCCACATGTGGTCCCTCTCCCAGAGGATCAAGAAGGGGTGACTGAAGATTAGGGTCCATCTACCCTGGGTTAAGGCTCTGATCACTTCTCACCATGATGCACTTCAGGGTTTCAGACCACTCTCTCTGCTGACTGAGCGCAATCTACTTAGACTTAGGCCTCACCTCCCTGAGGTACAGGAGTAGGAAGTGAGCTGAGGTAATCCAGGCCCTATTCCGAGTTTCCCCATTGCTGACAGAGGAGGCAGGGTAGGTCTGGGTTCACATGTGCTCTGCTTCCCCTCAGTGCTCACCTTGATTCCTGGCAGGATCTGGGACTCGTCTCTCTGTTGACTAAATGTGGTTCCGGTGGATGATAGGACGTGTGGTCTCACACCAAGGTCCTCACCTTGCTGATACCTCTGAGACAAAAGTGAACAGGAGCTCCATCTGCCTCCACCCCTACCCAGATTCCCACACAACTGACACCAGGGCCTGGCCCATCTGGTCCTGGTGTAGAGTTCCCTTAGTCTGGCCTGAGGATACTTGCCTTTCTTCCTGACCTGGCCTGGATCTGAATCCAGCTGAACCGATTTCACCCTGAATAACTGTCCTCGGTGACAAAAGCTCAGGAGGAGCAGGCATGTGGAAAGGGAGAGCATGTCACACCCAGGTACCCCTGCCTGGGGAATCTGGATGCTGAACACAGGACACTCTCTGATGCTGAGGGCTCTCTTCTTTTCTCAGGGAGCACATAGCTGCAGTTTCCCACAAGAAAGCATTCACACCTTTATGACCCTTCCACAACCTCAGCTCATCTGTGCATGAACTGAAGCCATTCCCTCTGACCAAGGCCCTGTCCTTCCCGAGTGCCCTCAGACAAACGTGAGGAGGAACCACCTCTGTCGACCCATGCCAGGCCTTTCCCAGGGCTGACAGCAGCACAGGCTGGGTTCAGGGCACCCATTGTCTGGAGTGTGGTATCCTCCGACCTCCCCGAGCTACCCAGGTTTACTCAGAGAGTGCCTGGGACCTTTCCCTTCTGCTGAACTGAGAATTATTACTGCAGGCCATGTCCACCATCTCTCAGAGACCTCCAAGGTGGACTTCAAGACACGCCACATTGCCCTAGCTCAGTGGTCGGCAAACTGCGGCTCGCAAGCCACATGCGGCCCTTTGGCCCCTTGAGTGTGGCTCTTCCTAAGCCTTAGGAGTCCCTAATTAAGTTAATAACAATGTACCTATCTATATAGTTTAAGTTTAAAAAATTTGGCTCTCAAAAGAAATTTCAATCGTTGTACTGTTGATATTTGGCTCTTTTGACTAATGAGTTTGCCGACCACTTCCCTAGCTGGTTTTTCTCAGTGGATAGACCATCAGCCTGCTGACTAAAGGGTTCTGGGTTTGATTCCATTCAAGTGCACATGCCTGGGTTGCGGGCTTGATCCCCAGGAGGGAGTGTACAAAAGGCAGCTGATACAATGATTCTCTCATCATTGATGTTTCTATCCCTCTCTCCCTCTCCCTTCCTCTCTACAATAAAAATGTTTGTGTTTTTTTTTTAAAAAAAAAGACACACCACATTGCATATCATGCCCCAGTGACCCAGTTGCACAAGCAGGGCCCAAGCCAGTTGGTCCCTGTTTTTGTTGGGGTGGGAGGAAGCCTTATCCTGCCTCAAGACCCACACTTTAATTTCCAGCATTGCCTGGCACACCTCCCATGTTGCCCTGAATCCAGCACCTTCAGGAAAATGCCCTCCCCTCCCTTTGCCACTCCCAAGGTAGAAGTCTGGAAGCAACCCAAATCCACAGGCCTACCATGAGGCTTGCAGGTGCTGCTGGCAGGAACAGGCACACTGCGGACACTTATGGCCCTGGCCAAGCCTCAGGCATACATATTTCAAGGTGTGCTAGGGGCTTCCTGAGTCCTAACTCGGGTCCTTACCTGGTATCCTGGCAGAGCCCTGCAGCCCTTCTTTGCCTACCTGGAGCCTGACCCCTCAGCCCTCAGGGGGTGGAGTCCGCTTGTCTTCCTGAAGGATCCTCACCGTGACTCCTGGCTGGAGCTGGAACCTTCTCTCTGTCAACATGAGATGCCCAAGTCAGGAAGAGAGCATGTGGTCATGGGCCGGGGGCCTCCCAGGGTTCACAGTAGGGGTAATGTGGGGCATCTCTGTTGTGGGGTCCCGGGTCCCTCAGTCTTCCCTTTGCATGTTCACCTTGACTCCGGGCAAGACCCAGTCCTGCCCTCTGCCACATATGTCATTCCCCTGAATTCCAAGGCCTGACATCAGGTCTGGGCTTCTGCGGTTCCTCTCTGCATGGTCATCCACCATAGGGCCTCCCAACACTGAGCAGGGCAGACTTCTGTGGACTCCCCTCTAGTTAGGGTTCCTGGATTCCCTCAGTCCTCCCTGGGGGTCCTCACCTTAACTCTTCCCTCTGCCCATCTGAGACCCTGCTCCTTACACTGAACCCCAGAGCCTATCACACCCGGATGCAAAAGTCAGGAAAAGCACCTTGACTCTGGGCAGTGCTTCTGCATCCCTTCGTTGGACCTGAGGGAGGCCCTACAGTTCTTATCAAGTTTCCAGTCTCCCTGAGACCTGAATGCTGAAGTCAGGAGACACCCCATGCGGTCACCAGCCCTGTGGCCTTCCAAGGTCAAGAGCAAGGTGCGGTCTTGTGCAGCAAGACTGGGAGTCCTAGGTCCCCATCATGAACCTTGCAGGTCCTGGGTTCTTCCTCTGCCTCCCTGGGGCCGGTTTGTGGTACTAAACTCCACAGTGTCACAGACCCTGATTTGAAGGCATTAAATGCCACTTGAGTCGGGCAGTACTTCTGCTCCTCCCCCACCCGCCCCCTGTGGACTTGATTCACTATGTGGCTTTATTTTTATTTTTTAAATTTTATAATAATTCTTTATTATTGAAAGAACTAGAGGCTCGATGCACAAAATTTATGCAAGAGTAGGCCTTCCTTCCTCTGGCTGCCGGCACCAGCTTCCCTCTGGCACCTGACACCTGGGCTTCCCTCACAGCCCTGGCTGCCTACGGAAGGACGTCCAGAAGGGTGTCCAGTTTAATTAGCATATAATGCTTTTATTATTATAGATTACATATGATCCCCTCCACCCCACCTGTGTCCCCTTCCCTTGCCCTCACCACCCAATCACTGTGTCCATGGGCCATGCATATACGCATACAAGGTTCATGGTTGATTACTTCCCACCCTCCCCACCTTCTGTCTGAGATTCCCCAATCTGTCCCATGCTTGCATGTGTCTGTATCTATGTGGTTGATCAGTTTACTTTGTATCTTCAATTCCACATATGAGTGTGATCATGTGATATTTATCTTCCTCTGACTGGCTTATTTCACTTAGCACAATACTCTCCAGGTCCCTCCATGCTGTCTCAAAGGGTAAGAGACCCTTCCCTTTATACAGCTGCATAGTATTCCATGGCATACATGTACCACTGCTTTTTCATCAGGTCATTGATGGGCACCTGGGCTGTTTCCACATCTTAGCTATCTTAAATTGTGCTGCTATGAACATAGGGGTGCATACATTCTTTCTCATTGGTATTTCCGGTTTCTTAGGGAAATATTCCTAGAAGTGTGATTCCCTACACTTTTCACCAAGTCCTGAGTCTCACTCAGTCCTGGATACAGAAGTCAGGAAACTCGGCACTTGGTCTTTCACCAGGGAACATCCCAAGGCTGATAGCAGGGTAGGGTTTATGGGGTCCCCTGGTTGTGGGGTTCAGGGTGCCCTCCTTCATCCTGTGGCTGTGCTCCTTACAGTGAGCCCCAGCGTATCTCAGACCTGCATGGGAAAGTCAGGACACACCTCACAGGGTCATCTGACATGGGGTCTCCCAGGGCTTGTAGCAGGGGAGGCCCTTTATGGGGTGCCCTGTATTGTGGGGTCCTGGGTCCCGTCTGTTCTCCCTCAGACGACTTGTGGCTCTGCTCCTTACACCAAACCCCAGAGTCTCTCACACCTGATGCAGGAGTCACCCCACCCCTCCCTGTAGTACCCCGCCCACTGGTCTTCCCAAGACTGAGGATTCTGGGGTCCTGGCCCGCCAATCTCCCTCAGGGTCCTCAACTTGACAGCGGCAGGACCTGAGGTCCCCCCACCCCCCCACCGGTGCTGCCTGAAGCCCTGCTCCTTCTAGCAAACCCCCTTGTCTCTCAGACCCTATGCAGAAATCACAAAGCACAATGCATGAGCTCACCCCTCCCCCACACCAGGAGGCCTGCCCCATGGACACTGTTCTGGGGTCCAGGCCCCCAGTCTCCCCCACACTGACTCCTGGCAGGTCCCGGACCCCCTCTGCCGACCTGAGACTCTGCCGTGACACGGAGCCGCCCGAGGGTCTCAGACCAGGAGGACCCGGACGTCAGGCCTGGCCGCTCGTGGTCACCCCGCGCCTTGGGGTTCCCGGGACTGACTGGTCTGGCCCAAAGTCACCTTGTCCCCCCACGGCCTCACCGTGAGGCCTGCAGGCCCTGGGACCCTCCCTCTGTGAACCGGTTCGCTGGACCCCCACAAGGAGGCCTTCCCCGCCCTCATACCCCAAGGGAGGCCTGTGAGCCTCACTCTCCAGGGCTCCCGGCAGGGGCTGAACTAGCTCCCAAGGACCTCCGTCTGGTGCTCACCCTGATCCCAGGCAGAGCCTGGGCCCGGAGGTGCTGACCTGAGGCGGCTCCCCTCAGCGCCTGTACCGTCTAGCGGCCCGAAGCCGGCCTCCCAAAGATGGCGCTCAGCTCCCCCAGGCTTCACAGGTGGAAGTCAATGAGTCAGTGACATCACTTCCGGAAACCAATTGTGGGGTCATCCAGGCCTGCTGACCCGGGCGGAGTTCCGCTCCTTTGTACCCAGCCCCCCCTTCTGGTCCCTACCTGGGCTGGATGGCCTGGGCCCCCACCCTGTGCTGACCTGGGTCTGTGCCCCTCAGGCCAAGTGTTGGCCTAACCAGGTCCCTCTGGGTCCTAGAGTCCGGGAGGTGGGCGGGAATGCGCAGCCGGAAAGCCCTGCCTGAGGTACCGGGATCTCACAGGAGCACCAGCCTTCATTCCGGGGTGGGCCCTCTGCGTGGGCGGCTGGAGCCCTCAGTCCTTATTGGAGGGTCCTCACAGCCCTGGCTTGGACACCATGGTCACATCACGGTTCCCAGAGGGGGCGCTGCAGAGCCGTGGTTCCTGGGGAGCATCAGACCCTAACTGCCTCCCTTGCCCCCACTTCCCATGGTGCCTCTTCCCCAGACCGCCCGGCTCTATGGAAACATTGTGTTCTACATGTTTCCTTTCAGTAAAATCGCTGAGCTACAGCAGGGATTTGGAGCGGGCCTCCAATCTCCCTGTGTCCTCAACTTCACAGCAGCATGGCCTGCCCCACCCCCACTCCGCCTGAAGCCCAGCTCCTTCTACCAACCCCCGCCCCCATGTCTCTCACACCCAATGCTGAAGTCACCCCACCCCGCCCTGTAGAACCCTGCCCACTGGTCCTTCCCGGGACTGAGGATTCTGGGGTCCAGGCCCCCGGTCCCCCTTAGGGTCCCCACACTGACTCCGGGCAGGTCCCGGACCCCCTCTGCCGACCTGAGACGCTGCAGTGACAGGGAGCCGCCCGAGGGTCTCAGACCAGGAGGACCTGGACGTCAGGCCTGGCCGCTCGTGGTCACCCCGCGCCTTGGGGCTCCCGGGACTGACTGGTCTGGCCCAGAGTCACCTTGTCCCCCCACGGCCTCACCATGAGGCCTGAAGGTCCTGGGACCCACCCTCTGTGACCCGGTTCGCTGGACCCCCACACGGAGGCCTTTCCCGCCCCCATACCCCAGGGGAGGCCTGTGGGCCTCACTCCACAGGGCTCCCGGCAGGGGCTGAACTAGCTCCCAGGGACCTCCGTCTGGTCCTCACCCTGATACCAGGGAGAGCCTGGGCCCGGCGGTGGTGACCTGAGGTGGCTCCCCTCAGCGCCTGTACCGTCTACGGACCCGAAGCCAGCCTCCCAAAAATGGCGCTCAGCTCCCCCAGGCTTCACAGGCGGAAGTCAATGAGTCAGTGACATCACTTCCGGAAACCAATTGTGGGGTCATCCAGGCTGCTGACCCGGGCGGAGTTCCGCTCCTTTGTACCCAGCCCCCCCCTCTGGTCCCTACCTGGTCTGGATGGCCTGGGCCCGCACCCTGTGTTGACCTGGGTCTGTGCCCCTCAGGCCAAGTGTAGGCCCCAGGTCCCTCTGGTTCCTAGAGTCCGGGAGGTGGGCGGGAGTGCGCAGCTGGACAGCCCTGCCTGAGGTACCCGGATCTCACAGGAGCACCAGCCTTCGTCCCAGAGTGGGCCCTCTGCGTGGGCGGCTGGCACCCGCAGTCCTTACTTGGAGGGTCCTCACAGCCCTGGCTTGGACACCATGGTCACATCACGGTTCCCAGAGGGGGCGCTGCAGAGCCGTGGTTCCTGGGGAGCATCAGACCCTAACTGCCTCCCTTGCCCCCACTTCCCATGGTGCCTCTTCCCCAGACCGCCCGGCACTATGGCAACATTGTGTTGTACATGTTTCCTTTCAGTAAAATCTCTGAGCTGTAGCAGGGATTTGGAGCGGGCCTCCAATCTCCCTGTGTCCTCAACTTCACAGCAGCATGGCCTGCCCCACCCCCACTCCGCCTGAAGCCCAGCTCCTTCTACCACCCCCCGCCCCCATGTCTCTCACACCCGATGCAGAAGTCACCCCACCCCGCCCTGTAGAACCCTGCCCACTGGTCCTTCCCGGGACTGAGGATTCTGGGGTCCAGGCCCCCGGTCCCCCTTAGGGTCCCCACACTGACTCCAGGCAGGTCCCGGACCCCCTCTGCCGACCTGAGACGCTGCAGTGACAGGGAGCCGCCCGAGGGTCTCAGACCAGGAGGACCCGGAAGTCAGTCCTGACCACTAGTGGTCACCCCACGCCTTGGGGCCCCGGGACTGTCTGCTCTGGGCCCAGAGTCACCTAGTCCCCACCATGGCCTCACCGTGAGGCCTGCAGGTCCTGGGACCCTCCCTCTGTGAACCGCGAGGCCAGACCCCCACACAGAGGCCGTCACCCCAAGACTCCAGGGGAGGCCTGTGGGCCTCACTCACCAGGGCTTCCGGCAGGGGCTGAACTAGCTCCCGGGGACCTCCGTCTGGTCCTCACCCTGATTCCAGGCAGAGCCTGGGCCAGCTGGTGCTGACCTGAGGTGCTCCCCTCAGCGCCTGTCCTGCCGCCCCTCCCCCGTTCTCTGAGGAGGTGGGCGAGGGGGCAGGAAGTAGTTCCCAATAAGACGCCCCACCGAGGACTCTCAGTGCTGACAGGAGGGCCTCAGTGGTCCTGGCGCCTCTGTCGTCTGTCACGGTCATACCTGGACTCTGCAGCACTGGGCTCCTGCCCTCTACTGACTGAAGCTGGCCTCACAAAGATGGCACTCTCCTCTCTCAGACTTCCCTGGTGGAAGTCAGTGAGCAGAACTTCCGGACTGGCTCTCTGGGGTGCTCTGGGCCTGAGAGCAGGGGCAGAGAGCGGATCTAGGGGCCTGGAAGTCCTGTCTCTGTTCCCTCCTCCATCTGACAACACCAGGACTCCCTCCCTCTGCGAACTTCAGTCTGTGTCCCTCAGACCTAGGCTGTAACTCCCCGGATTGCCCAGGCAGGTGGAGGCATATGCTCAGCCGAGAGCCCCACCCAGGGTCCCTAGAGCTGACAGGAGCACCTGGAGATGGATGCTGTAGTGCCCTCTGTTCTGAAGCCAGTGGACCCCAAAGTCCTCACTCAAGAGGGCCTCACACCCCTTGCAGAGATCCCTGCAGCACCACGACCGATGCAGGAGGGAGCGCTGTTGTGCCCAGGCCATAGGGGAGGGGTAAAGAAACCCCCCTTACTATGGGGTGTCTTCACCAGCTCAGATGATCCTGTGGAAACTGTGGGTTCTAAATTTAGCGACTACTGAAGATGCTGAGCAGCAGCAGGGATTTGGGGAGGTGTGGAATTGTGGTTGTCTGTCTACAGTTCCCTTGTCCACTGCAGGTGTTTTCACTTTCATTCCTCATTCTCAGTAATACATTCTACACCGCTATCTAGTTTGTATATATTATTTACATGCATATAACATAAATGTAGATTACATGTGCTTATATACCCACACATGTATGCACCTGTACCTAAATTCGTATAGATATATATATATGCATGCTTATGTCATATGTATTTATATGTGTATCTATATATATAAAAACCTAAGTGACTGAATGACTGGACTAACTAACGACCAGTCGACCGGTTACTATGATGTGCACTGACCACCAGGGGGCAGATGCTCAATGCAGGAGCTGTCCCCTGGTGGTCAGTGTGCTCCCACAATGGGAGCTCTGCTCAGCTAACCAGTGGGCACCAGATGCAGGGCTCATAGCTGGCAAGCACCACTGTGAGCCTTTCCGGATGGGGACTGACTGAGTGCAAGCCCATGGCAGGCACAGCAGGACCGGGATGAGCAGGAGCGGCAGGCAGCGTTGAACTGCCAGTTTCAGCCCGATCCCCACAAGTCATGCTGGGGGACCCCACTGGTGCAAGAATCCGTGCACTGGGCCTATAGTTTCTATATAATAGTAGAGACCTGGTGCACAAATACATGCATGAGGAGAGGAGGAAGGATTGCAGGAGGTTGGCTGGCTTGGGGAGGGACTGCAGGAGGTTGGCCACCAGCCCCAAGGAGGGAGCTGGCCCTCAACCCCCCTGGGAAAGGGGCCACGTTCATCACCACCCACCCCCAGTTCCCCATCCCAGCCAGGACCTGAAGGCCCCAGCGAGGTCAGGAGAGGGGGTGATGGTCACCAGGCCAGGCATGGAAGGAACAGATGCCTGAAGCCAATGCCGCCCTCAGTGCCCCACCACCTCATGGCTCCCCCGCCCTCCTCCTTCCCTCACTGCCACACTGCCACCACAGCAGGTGGGTGGCCCCCGGGGAAGGGAGAGGACAGGAGCAAGACAAACCCTTGTGTTCAGGGCTTGCTTTCAATAGATCACAGTGAGGGAGCTGCTCTGCTACGTACGAAACCCTGACACAGAAGCAGGTCTCTAGGAATGGTTTAGCACCAGGGGCCAATGGGGGCTAGCCAGCCAGGGGGAGGGGCCACGGGAGGTTGATTGTGGAGTGCACTGACCACCAGGGGGCAGCTCCTGCATTGAGCGTCTGTCCCTTGGTGGTCAGTGCATGTCATAGCAACTGATCCACTGGTTGTTCCAGTCATTCAGTAGTAATGGTCGCTTAGGCTTTTATATATATAGATACTATGTAAGGTATTTTATGCAAAGGTGCCTACTCTTAATGTACATGATTCATTATGTTACTCACTATTCTAATTCTAGTCTGTCCTTTATAAACTATTAAGATAGTAATTTTTGAAAAGCCAGCACTAACCCACCAAGATGGTTTCAGGTAATTATTAGCATAGTCTCTGGATAATATACCTCAACTGCCCCAGCTTTCCCAAGGCAGTGGTACTCCCCCAAGGTTACTGGCATTTGTGGTCTGAATGTTCCAGATTTGTGCCAAGATATAGAGCATAAGTTTAAAATCTTTCTTCCTACCTTCCCTGTCATCTGTGTCATACAGTCTACAGCCCCTCCCAACTTCCCTACTCCCCCATACTCCCACCCTAGACATAAGTGCCAACTCATCACAATTTTCAATCTCCCTTAGGGCTTGCTCAAATTTTATTGTTCAGATACTGTGGTTCATATTGTATTTGTTTTAAGACTTAATTTTTTTACACTTTTATGACAGAATCGGCCCTGTGTCTTCACTGAGCAGCAAGGTAATTTCAAACAAGGGCTTCGCCATGCATTATAGGCTGTGCATGCAGGATGCCACAGCTCATACTGGGTGGAAGAGAGGGATAGCAGAGCTCAGACAAGGTGGTGTCTACTCCAAAGGGGTTTGTGTCCTGGATGTCAATGGGAAAACATTCCAGAAATCTGGTATCTAGGTGTTTTTTATTGTAGCTATATCACTTTTGATTTCTTCCTGGTTTTTGCATAGGTTGTTGTTTTTCTTGTCCACCTGGTTTATGAACTGTACAATTACTCTGAATTATTTTTCTGTCATGTTGCATGCTTCTGTTTCACTTATTTCTTTTCTTGTCAATTCCTCCTTTTCTTTCTAATGGGGATTGTTTTGTTGTCTCCCCATTCTAACTACCACTAGAAGGTTCAAATGCTGAGTTGTAGAGGCCTGGGCCATGTGCAGTGGGAGCTTCGCAACACCTGAGTGTCACTGAAGAGCTCCAACACCAAGACGTGTGGCTGCCTTGGGCTGGTGGGAGCCACGCTCGCCCAGGATCAGAGTCACTGGCACTCAGTGTGGTCTCGTGCACACACCTAGAATCAGGGACCCTGCCTGCACCATGCTGAAAAAGAGACCATGCTGGCGTGTGCCCAAAATCAGAGTTCCATAGCATGTGCCAAGAGTCTCCCTGTGCCCATGCCGAGAATCAAGTATCAGAATCTCTGTTTCGTGGTGCACCCTCACACCGAGAATTAGGGTCCCTGTGTGCACATGCACTGAGAATTGGAGTCACTAGATCTTAGTATATGTTCACTGGGAATCAGGGATCCCACGTGTGTGCAATGAGAAACAGAGTCAAGTCACTGGTGTTCAGTGCTGCCTCTCTCGTGGAGAATCAGGGTCCCCGGTCTGCTTCGGGGACCGGGTTGCACAGCCACCCTGTGTCAGCGGGACATCCACTCCTGCACTCCGGGAAACAGACTTCCATGTGAGCTTGCCCAAAATCAGTCAGGTGGAAAAGCCACCCTGTGTGGCTGTGGGGTCTGGTCACTCGATTGCATGCTGCGGGAGACAACCTCCCAGTGTCTGTGTACCCAAGCTCAAGCTCAGGTAGCGCAGCTGCCCTGTGTGGGCAGGAGGCCTGCTTGACTGGAGCGGATCTAGCAGTTCCTATGCCACTGCAGCAGGCCTGCGCGGAGGGGAATGGGCTCTGTGGCTCAGAAATCTGCGGCTGGGATGTCTGGATTCTTGGTGTCTGTGGGTCTTCAGCTGTGGTCACAGGTCTTTGTCCCTAGTGGCTGTAGGGTCCCGATTTGTGGTGGTGAGGCTAGAATCCTAATCTCAAGCAGTTTTGTTTTTCAAGATGGTGTGGTCTCTGTGCCCACATTGGCCACCCCCAGAATGTCCTGTCATTATTTCTTCAAATAGATTTTCTAATCCTTGCTTCTCTTCTTGTCCTTCTGGCACCCCTTTTATATATATGTTACTTCATTTCATGTTGTCCCAAAACCCCCTTAGACTCTCCTCATGCTTTCTAATTGTTTTCTCCAATTGCTGTTCAGATTGGATGTGTTTTTCTGCCCTGTCTTCTAACTTGCTAATTCAGTCCTCACCTTCTTCTATTCTACTATGGAAACCTTCCATTGTGTTTTTTATTGTAGCTATATCATTCTTCATTTTCTCTTGATTCTTACATAGGTTGTTGATTTTCTCATGCAGCTGGTTTACAAACTGTATGATCCTTACTCTGAATTATTTTTCTGACATTGCATGCTGCTATTTCATTTAATTCCTTTTCTGGCAATTCCTCCTTTTCTTTCCTTTGGGGGTTGTTTCTTTTTCTCCCCATTTTTGCTTTCACCAAGGGGTCCATGTGCCGAGTCGTGTGGGGCCTGTGTCTGAATTGGTGGGCTTGGCAGGAGGGTCGCTCACTCCAAGACTCACCAGAGGGCCGAGGTGTTGGGTAGCTGGGTAGGGCCTGTGGCTGAAGTGGCAGGATTGGCAGGAGGGGGGCACACTCTGTGGCTCACAAGAGCCTGTGGCCAGGGAGTCTGGAGTGCCAGTGTCTGTGGGTCTGCAGGTGAGGTAACTGGTCTTTGGCTGTAGTGGCTGTAGTGTCCTGTGTAGTGTCTGAAGCCAGTCTGGGTGGTGGGAAGGCTGGGCTCCTAGTCACAAAAGCTCTCCCCTTCAAGATGTGTCATTTCTGTGCCAGAGCCAGCCGCCCCAGTAGTGCTTGCAGGGGTAGCAGTGTCCCCCCTGTCTATTATAGCCTGGTCTGCCAGCCCCCGAGACTCCGGCAGGATCTAACTGTCCCTAACACACACACACACACACACACACACACACACACACACACACCACGTCCACACACTCCCCTTTTGCTCACTCATTCACTCAGTCACATTTTCTTCCCTCCCTACCATCCTGCCAGCTGCCATCTTGACTCTCCCATCTATACTACTTTCAACAATAAAGATAAAAACTTTTAAAAAGTGTAGGGCCTCAGGTCCACAGAACAGCGTAGAGATGCTTCCCTGAGCCAAGTGGTATTTCAGGGCTTCACATCTGGGCCCATGAAACTATGGGTTTTATTATAATGAACAGGACCTCGGGTATGCAGAGGGAGGACCCAGGGCCTGCCAGAGTCAAGATGAGGACCTGGAGGGAGGACTGAGTGGATCCAGGAACCCCCTACTAGAGGCCCCACAAAAGCTCACTCTTGGTTTTAGCCCTGGTAGGCGCCATGAATGCTTTCATAAATAATGGTCACTGACTTTCACCCCGGAAGTCTGAGAGAGGTGAGGGCCACATCAGAGAGGCTGGCTACAGGCCTATAGAGGGAAGAGACCCAGTCTTGCATATAATCAAGTTATTGCCCTAAAAGAGGACTGGGGGCTCCCACAGAATCCAGATTTGCCTCTGCTGTCAGCACCCTGAGTCCTGGAGGCTGGGTTGTCTGGCTGAGTACCATTTCCCAGAAACCACCAGCCCCCACCACTTCAGAGAACTCTGGAGCCAAGGACAAGGTCAGAAAGGAGAAAGTTGAGGTTTGTAGTCATGGCCCAGTCTTTACCTGGAAACAAGGTGAGTATGAGAGGAAGGGTTAAACACTCCAAGGAATTTTTCAGTCCCCTGCTGGTAGCCTGGCTATCCCCTGGCTTGGTTGCCTGATGTAATATCCACAGACTTCACTTGAGGTCTATGAGAGGCCTTGATCTGTGAGGACCTGGGTCTGAGAAAAATGTGAGGTCAAGGGAGGGAAGTGTCTCACGATCTTCCAGGTGACAATGTGCTGACCTTTTGTGAAACCTGAATGTGCACCGACTTCTCAGAAATGGAAGGATGAAACAAAGTCCAGATGTCCCCTGTTCTCAGCCCTGAAAGAAGCATGTTGGCTTTAAGTGGAATTCTCTTTTCTATCATGGAGAGGAAAGTGGGGAGTCATCAAAGAGGAGAGGTTTTGGTGGGAGAGATCAAGAGTTCCAAGAGGAGGGCCTGGAAGAAGGGCAGGTCCTGGCAAGAGTAAAAGTGAATAATCTACAGGGGTACTTGGCCAATCCAACCAGGATAGAGAGCCCTGTCTCTGCTGCTAGACTTTTGTGATGTTGACAGGGGTAGGGATGATTTGGGGCATGGATATGAAACTGTCTCACTTTGTTCTGTAGTCTGTTAGGAAGGTGAGGACCTTGGTCTGAGAGGACAACATCAGGTCATTTGAGGAAGTACACCTGTTCAACTGAGAGCAGAGTCCTACGTCCTGCCAAGAGTCAAGGTGAGGTCCCTAAAGGTGGAAGGAGTATAGCCCAATCTCAAGAACAAAGTGGGTGCCCCCCCCCAAAAAAAAAAAATCTTGTCTTTGCCTATTGTCAGCCCTGGAAACCATGTGCAGGGCTTTCAGGCTGGGCCTCTTTCCATTTTCACCTCCATGGACCCAGGAATGGCAGGGCCTTGATCTACTGATCTTGACTCAAGCTAGGTGAGGCAGGAAGCCAGGCTCCAGAAGGGGCCATTGTGAGGACTGAGGGAACCCTTCATACCAAGCCATGTAGAACCCATAGATTATGGCCACACATTGTTGTCCCTTGACGGCAATGATAAGCCCCTATACAGGTGCTTCGAAATATGGGGACCTCTCACTTCTCTTAAGTTTCAGGGATGTGTGTTCTTGTTGTAAGAGCGTGATCTCAGGAAAGCAGGGGGTGGGGTGGGAGAAGCAGGCCTTCAGTGGGTACAGAAGGATCATTCCCCCATGAAGAGACTTCATACCACCCCACCCTACAGGACCACTGTCAGACCCAGTATCTCCAAATGTGCTAGCTGCACCCTGAGGAGTCTTCTTACTTTCACCTTCAGGATCTTAGGGGAAAAGTTGCCCAGGAGGAGAGACCCCTGTGAGACCTAAGAACACCCTTATAGAATAGCCCTAAAATTCTCCATTTTCAGAGCCACTGAGGGTGTGTTTCTCAGCTAAGGATACTCACATTCCCCCTCTTCTTTTTTCATCCTCATAGGAGGCGTGAGGATACTTTCCCCAATTGATTTTTAGAGAGTGTAAGGGAGGGGGTAGAGAGAGAGAGAACGAGAGAAAAACATTGATGTGTTAACGACACATTGGTTGGTTGCTTACCACAAGCATCCAGGCCTGGAGCAGAGATTGTAACTGCAACTGAGATATGTGCTCTTGACCAGGAATTAAATGCTCTGGTGGGCAGGCTAATCCTCTAACCACTGAACCATGCCAGCAAGGGCCTCAGGTTCCCTCTCTTTATCCAACTGGTTGTTCCCCATGGCCCATCTCCTGCCCACAGTCTGGTTGACGTCCAACAAGAGTCATCATGCCTCTTGGTTAGAAAGGGATCTCTGTAATCTCAAGGAAGACCATCAGGACTCAAGGGAGGATCAAAGCCTGTTTGAAGTGCAGCTGTTTGGGAATGAGGACTTGGTTGTGTCTGTCTCCTTATCTTTGTCCCTCTCTGCCTTGTTCCCACGCAGCCTAGAGAAGGTGTGTGCTGCTGAGACACCAAGTCCTCCCCAGAGCCCTCTGGGTTCCTGACTCTGCCTCTGCCATGGCGGCCCCTGTGTGTAGCCAGTCTGAAGATGAGGGCTTCAGCAGCCAAGATGAACAGGAGACAAGCAGCAGAGAGGACTCTGGAGATGCTGAGTCGTCACTCCATGATGCCCTATATTTGAAGATGACTGAACTGGTGGAGTTTCTACTCCTGAAATATCGTGCAAAGCAGCCAACTACTAAGGCAGAAATGCTGAGTAGAGTCATAAGAAAGTATCAGGACCACTTCCCTGAGATCTTCAGCCTAGCCTCTGAATGCATGCAGCTCCTCTTTGGCATTGATGTGAAGGAAGTGGACCCCAGCAACCTCACCTATGTCCTGGTCACCACTTTGGGGCTCACATATGATGGGATGGTGTCCAATGGGCAATCCATGCCCAACACTGGCCTCCTGGTCATGCTCCTGAGATTGATCCTTGCAGAGGGTGACTGTGCCCCTGAGGAGAATGTCTGGGAAGCACTGAATGTCATGGGTGTGTGTGATGGGAAGGAGCATTGGATCTATGGGGAGCCCAGGGAGCTCCTCACCAAAGTTTGGGTGCAGGAAAAGTACCTGGAGTACCGACAGGTGCCCAACAGTGATCCTGCACGCTATGAGTTCCTGTGGGGCCCTAGGGCCCACGCTGAGACCACCAAGTTGAAAGTCCTCAAGTTTTTTCTCAGGGATTATAGAAAGGATCCCAGGTCTGTCCCATCCCTGTTTCAAGAGGCTCTGAGTGATGAGGAAGAGGGAGCCTGAACCAAGTTTCCCCCAGGCATGTTTCAGGCCCACATCTGACATGATGTGAGGCCAATTCTTCACTGTGTTTGAGAAGGGGGTAGTCAACATTCTAGGTAGTGAGGCCCAGGGAAAGTTGGAGGAATAGGGGCTGTAGTATCTTTGGGTTTAGAAATGTATCCTTGATTTGTGTCGAAATTTTCAAATGTTGTTCCTTTCCATAGACGTTTCATAAGCTTCAGTATCTAAGTTTGTGACTGACGTTGACCATACATTTATTTGTACTATCTAGTTCAAAAGAAAGAGTTTTGCTGTTGTGTAACACAAATTGGGACACTTTCCATCCTACTCTGTGATCCCAAACTAGATAATATGGCATTGGAAAAAGATTTCCTTGGAAATGTGAAAGACCTCATCGGTACAAACAATGGGTTCAAGAAACAAAAATCAAAGCAAAAGGTTGTTAATTCTTACTTCTGATCCCTTTTTTGTCTGTCTTTCTATGAAACAAACTGTATAAGGATCCTTGGATTTGCTTGGTTCATTCAAGAAAGTGGAGGGATTTAATCTGAATAAAGATGGTTCAGTGGTTCATTTAACCCCCAGACTGAGCCTATGTCCTCTGGAAGGCCCTGTGTTAGTAGTGGGGACACCAACATAAGCAGGGCACACCCACACACAGGATGATAGTTTAGGAGCCACAGTCATGTGAGGAAAGTGGTGAGGTGTCCCCTAAGTTCTATAGAACAAGTAATAGAAGGGGAGAGGCAGTGGGGCTCCAGGGGACAGCACTCAAGTGTAAATGGCTTGAGCCAGAACAGTTTGGGGCTTTGGGAAGCTGTGTTTCCCTTGTGGGGGTTGATTGTAAAGAAGCTGGGTGGTGGCAGTGGCTAGACTCTGCAGATGGTGTATCTTGGATGTAAACGTCTGAAATGGAGAATTGCTCTGAATTTCCTTCTGGATCATGTATAAATCAGAGAGAAAAATCCACCCCAGTCAGGAAGGGAAGGTTGTCTGTCCTGTGCTTCTGTCTCATTTCAGAAGAACACAGTGAAGAGATAGGTGTTTTATCCCCATTAACCACAAGGATTTCCTGAGCAATAAGGGCCTTGCTCCTTAAAACAATGCCCCTAAGTTACTGGACATGCACTCTTTTTTTCTGGCCTGGGAAAGCCAGGGCTGACTCCATTGAATTGACAATTTATTACAGTTACCCTCTGTTTACCTCGGTCAACTATAAGCAAGTGCTGGATATTAGTGAGATGACATGAAGGAAAATAGGTGGTTTTAATGGAAGGGTAGCTGCAAAGAGGAAAGAAGTTGGTATTGGACTGGAATTCTGGGGGCTTTGTGTTGATTGCACCCTGTTTTTGAGAGTCCACACCCACAAAGAATAGTCTATCCTTTAGGAGGAAATTTCACCAAGCAGCCATTTTGGCTCATTTACTGTTTAGTTTCTAATTGGGCTCTGAGATCTTTGATTGATGTGGGAAGAGCTCAGGAGATTTATCTCAGTGCGGCGGCGGATGCAATGGCGTGAGCGCACTCCGCCTATACAAGCTTCCTTGGCACACCGGGAAGTGGCAACGCCCGCCTGAGTAAGCCCCCTAGAGCCCCCTACATAGTACCCTAACTTTCCTACCATTGGTTGCCCTAAGGATGCTGTAAACTTCTGATTGGTCCAGAAAGTTATATATGTCTCTGTACTAAACAATAAAGTTTAGACTGCGTCTTGAACCTGTCTCCGGAGTCGGGCATGCTTCGATAGGACTCCGTCGGCCTCACCCCCGCGGGACCCCCTGCCTCAGATTGACCAGAGAAACACATTTTCAAAGGAGAGATTGGTAGTGTCTGGAGTCAAACCTATACTAGAAATAACTACTAGCTACTGTAAATCCAATATACACCAGTTTCCTTGTTCATGTACACTCAGAAATGTGGAAGGCAGCAGAGACTCACAGGTGGATATTGTGATATTGAACAGGAAGAAAGGAGAAAATCCACAGCCTCATGAGATTTCAGGGGGTATTGCTATGGAAAGTGCAGAAAGGTCCTCCGGAATTAAGAGGGTGAGCTTTCTCTGCTGAGATGTGTAGAATGATTTGAAAATTACATGTGATGGGGGATTTGAAGCATCTTTCACATAGTAGTGGGGGGCACTGGGAAAAGGTGGAGAATTTCAAGGGAAATGTGACTTTCTGAGAAAGTCCTCCCAGAAATGAAGGGGATTTTGTCACCACAGATTACAGCAACTACATTTTGGAGCTTCTACCATGCAACTGTTGACTGGGAGATGTCAAGTGCTCATCCTCACCTTGTTTTCCTCTTCCCTGAATGAATGGGGACCCTGCATTGCCAGTAATCTTGTACTTAGCAAGGGCTGTGTGATGACCCTTTGCCACTGAATGTTGAGCAGCAGCATTGTTTATCACAGCAATTTCTACAGAAGGCTGCACAAGGTCTGTGGATTCATTCTCAGGCCATGAGAATGCAGACACAGAGCAGTGTGCTAGTTCACCCAGAGACTTAAGCCACGCACATGTTCCCTTGAGAAGTGAGATGCCAGATTGTGTGCCTTTAAGGCCCTGGGCAGGGATGGGGATGTTCAAAGGAGGAGCCAGCCCAGTGGAAGCTGGCTGCAGGAATTCCTTCATGCCTACTGCACCCCTAGGCTCCTGAGCTGCTCCAATCTACCCCTCAGTGCTGTGATGGATGGTGATAAGGAGGCAGGCAGCCAACTGGCTCTGTTGGCATGGTGGTGTCCTCCTTCTGGGTCCCTGCCCATTGCCCCCATCACCACTGCTGTCCACTCTCTCTCCACCCTGGCCCCAGTCTGCACATCTTGGGGCTTTGCTCTTCCTGTGTCCCCAGTAATGATGTTCATGTGCAGTTATCTTCGCATGACAGCCCCAGAAGAGTATCCTCTTTCAGCCAGTATGATTCAGGCAGAGCTGGCAGGATGTGAGATATCTTCCTGGTGAGTTTCCTAGTGATGGGTAAATAATAATCATTGTCATGTGACCATGTGACTAATCACTGTGACTGCAAGTTATCTTCTATATATATAAAAGGCTAATATGCTAATTGTCCATCTAACCAGTGGCTATGACGCACACTGACCACCAGGGGACAGACACTCAGTGCAGGAGCTTCTGTGATGCTCACTGGCCATTTACAGAGAAATGGCACTGCAGACCTGCCGCCCACAAAGCAACACTTGGCTTCCCCCAAGTGGACACAGTCTCTGCCACCACCCCAGAGCAACACCCCACCAAATTGCAGCCAACGCTGCTGAGACCCCATGGTGAAAAATGTGGCCCACAGCCCAGCCCAGCCCAGAAACGGTGGCTGTGGGCACTGAGTAATGATGTCACGTAGCAACACCCAGCTTTCTCTCCCTAGTGATAACTAACCTTCTTGCAGTTTCTTCAGCCCAGGGACACAACTTGCTTTATAGCCAGGTGCAAACATTTCACACTTTAACCAACTGTCCGTGAAGCATTTTCCTGTACCTCATCTCATTTGATCCTCACAGAAGTCCTGGAGTAGGTAGATCGGAGACTCGGTGGAATCCTATTTTCTTTTCATTAGCCAGAAAAGGGAGATTTAGAAAGCTTAGAAATTGACCCAACTGAAAAGAAGTAAGAAATGGCAGACCTTGAAAATGACTTCAGGTTTTTGTCACTGTGCAGACTATAGTTAAATACTGCTGCAGTTAAATATTTTACCCATTGTTCTCCCTGCGTGAACTACAATAATAATCTGCTTCATGTTGGTATTTACTGCTGTGTTGCTGGCAGTTATCTGAAAGAGAAGTTGGGGTGCTTCACTGGGCTGGGAAAAGTTTAGCTAAATTAGAAAACAGGTCTAATTAAGCAAGTTTATCAATATATACATATATATATATATATATATATATATATATATATATATGTATATATATATAAAGCTCTCACTGGGGCCAATTGCGCACATGGATTTCCATTTGTCATTGTCAATTGTGAATTTGGTTGACACTTCTATTATAGAGAAAGGGTGAATAGCAATATTAAAATATTTCTTCTAATTAATTTCCTTTCAATGTGCATGAATTCGTGCACCAGGCCACCAGTTTTCAAATAATTCCCATGGTTATGCTCAAATGCTTGATTAAACTGATGGTCTTATTCAGGTGATTATTAGGGGTTGGTGTCTGAGGATGAGGCTAAGGGTAGAGAGGGTGGCAAGGGTGCCTTGTCAGTCACCCACAAAACCAGTTTGGACCTTGTGTTCCAAACAGGCAATTTGAGCAGAGGAAGGTAGAAGATGGCAGGGGTGGTCAACAGGATGTCCCCTACCAGGCCCCAGATACCTGAGAGCCAAGTGAGAATTTGGAAAGGACCTGAACAGAGGAGGGCTTTAGGGTCCAGGGATGCAGGCTTGGAAGATGCTCAGCAATCCCAGGAGAGTTGGAACGAGGAACACCCACCAGATTCCATCTGAGTTGCCCTGGACTGGCCTGTGGAAGAAATCAGGGCAGATGTAGCAGGAGATGAGCTGGAACTCTCGGGACATCATGAAATGAGTGTCTTTGGGACAAGTGCCAGGACCAGAACCCTGTGGGGCACTGCAGGATGAAAGTAGGAACACCAAATGCCCATTCCTGGAGGGAACTGATTGGTGTGAGATAGTGCTCCCACAAGGAGGCTATGGACCACAGGGCAGGGACAGCTTGAACATACTGAGAATTTCCCAGGTTCTTCAGGGAGGACTTTTCAGGGTACAGAAACCTGTAATGTAGCCTCTGCAGACACACATCACCCAGTTGTCTGGCCAGTCCTGATGATGTTGGGGCAGAGTACACAAGAGCTTTACTGCCTATCAGCAGGAATGTTCTGACATTTTTTAGATGTCCTGAGCCTGCCCCATGAGTGGCTGGTGTGATGGGTCTCAGCCATGGTCCTGCTCCCATAAGAAATCACCATTCCCCTGCCAGGACTATAGCCTGCTCTGAACTCCAGCCTCCTGAGCAAGGTGCTGACTTTCTGCTTGGCTCTCACCTAACCTCCTCTCCAGGAACTATGTGTGGCAGCTGTCCTGGGGAGAGTAATTGGTCCCAGGTCTTAGCCTGTCTTTGGTCCCTTTGCTGGGATTTGGCATTGTTCTGCCATTTGGTCTATTTTCATATTAGGGTTTTATATATATATATATATATATATATATATATATATATATATATATATATATATATACTAGAGGCCCAGTGCACAAAAATTTGTGCAGTCGGGGGGGAGGGGAGTCCTTCAGCCTGGCCTGTGCCCTCTTGCAGTCTGGGACCCCTCAGGGGATGACCACCTGCTGGCTTAGGCCCACTCCCCAGGGAATTGGGCCTAAGATGGCAATCAGCCATCCCTCTGGCAGCCCAGCAGCCCTTGGGGGATGTCCACTTGCCAGCAGGGAGCAGGGCTAAACTGCAGTCGGACATCCTTAGCGCTGCTGAGGAGGCAGGAGAGGCTCCCACTACCACCGCTGTACTGGCAGCCATCAGCCTGGCTTGTGGCTGAGCAGAGCTCCTCCCATGTGAGAGCGCCCTGACCACCAGAGGGCAGCTCCCACATTGAGCGTCTGCCCCCTGGTGGTCAGTGTGTGTCATAGTGATCAGTCATTCCCAGTCTTTCTGCTGTTAGGGTCAGTTTGCATATTACCCTTTTACTATATAGGATAGAGGCCTGGTGCATGGGTGGGGGCTGGCTGGTTTGCCCTGAAGGGTGTCCCGGATCAGGGTGGGTGTCCCACTTGGGTGCCTGGCCAGCCTGGATGAGGGGATGATGGCTGTTTGCAGCTGGTCACACCCCCTTCAGGGTGGGGGTCCCCACTGGGGTGCCTGGCCAGTTTGGGTGAGGGGCTGAGGGCCGTTTTCAGGCTGGCGGGCGACTGAAGCTCCCAGGCTCTTTTTTTAATTTTTTTTTTATTCTGGGTTTTATTTACCTTCTATAGCTGTCACTGGAGCTGAGAGCCAGCTCCAGCTCTGAGGCCGTTGCCAGCTCTGAGGCCGTGGCTGGCTGAAAGCAGGTATCTCGGTTTGTTTAGATTCTATAATTGAAACTCTGTTGCCATCACTGGCGCTCTAAGCTCTGAGCCCACTGGCGGCTAAAAGCAGGTACCTGGGGTTTATTTAGCTTCTATAATTGCAACATTGTTCCATCCGGAGATCAGAGCTGGGCTGCAGGAGGCGGGGAACTTTAGCTTCCTCCATCGCCGGGGCAACCAAGCCTCATGTTCGCTTCAGCTGCGTGGCTGCTGGACGCCATCTTGGTTGGCAGTTAATTTGCATATCTCACTGATTAGCCAATGGGAAGGGTAGCGAAGTTACAGTTAATTACCATGTTTGTCTATTATTAGATAGGATAGAGATGGGTGTTGAATTTTGTTGAATGTTTTTTCTGCATCTATTGATGTGAGCCTGTGATTTTTGTCTTTCAATTTGTTTTTGTGATGTATCACATTTATTGATTTACGAATATTATACCAGCCTTGCGTCCACAGAATAAATCCCACTTGGTTATGGTGTATGATCTTTTTAATATATTGCTGGATGTGATTTGCTAATATTTTGTTGAGGATTTTAGTATCTATGTTCATCAGAGATATTGGCCTGAAATTCTCTTTCTTTGTAGGGCCTTTATCTGGTTTTGGAATTAAGATAATGCGGGCCTCATAAAAAGAGTTTGGAACTGTCCCTTCCCCTTGGATTTTCTGAAATAGTTTGAGGAGTATAGGTGTTAGTTCTTTGAATATTTGGTAAAACTCTCCTGTGAATCAATCTGGTCCTGGGCTTTTGTTACCTTGGAGTTTTTTTTTTTATTATTATTACTGCTTCTATTTCATCAGTTGTTATTGGTCTATTCAGGTTTTCTGATTCCTCCTGATTTAGTTTTGGGAGATTGTATTTTTCTAGGAATTTGTCCATTTCATCCACATTGTCCAACTTGTTGGCATATAGTAGTTCATAGTATTTTCTTACAATCCTTTGTATATCTGTGGTGTCAGTGGTTACTCCTCTATTTTGTTTCTATTTTTATTTATTTGGGTCCTCTCTCTTTATTTCTTGATGAGTCTGGCTAAAGGTTTATCAATTTTGTTTATCCTTTCAAAGAACCAGCTCCTGGTTTCATTGAGATATATATATATATATATATACATATATATATATATATATATATATATATATATATATATATATATCAATACATATATATATATACACACTAGGGGCCCGGTGCATGAAATTCATGCACTGGGTGTGTGGGGGGGGAGTGTCCCTCAGCCCAGCCTGCCCCCTCTCACATACTGGGAGCCCTCAGGCGTTGACCCCCATCACACTCCGATCGCCTGATCGGCCCCTTGCCCAGGCCTGACGCCTCCGCCAGAGGTGTCAGGCTTGGACAGGGGACCCCCATCTCCCCCCATTCACTGGCTCTGGCCCCTGCCCAGGCCTGAGGCCTCTGGCCCAGGAATCATGCCTGGGCAGGGGACCCCCATCTCCCTCTGATCGCTTGCTCCACCCCCCGCCCAAGCCTGACGCCTCTGACCCAGGCTTCAGGCCTGGGCAAGGGGACCATCATATCCCCCCAATCCCCGGCTCCACCCCCTGCCCAGGCCTGATGCCTCAGCCAGAGGAGTTGACCCTCATCACCCTCCGATCACCAATCACTGGATCGGCCCCTTGACCAGGCCTGAGGCCTCCGGCAGAGGTGTCAGGCCTGGGCAGGGGACCCCCAGCTCCCCGCGGTTGCAGGCTCCGCCCCTGCCCAGGCCTGACACCTCTGGCCTAGGCGTCCGGCCCAGGCAGCGGGGACCTGCAGTGGCAGCGGGGGGCGCCGCGATCGTGGGCTTCGCTTTAGGCCCAGGCAAGGGACCCCTAGCTCCTGGTACTGCCAGCTTTGACCGTGCCCAGCTCCCATCGCTGGCTCAACCCCTTGCTATCACTGGCCAGGGCCGCAAAGGCGCCTGATTCTTCGATCATTGCTGGGGGGCAGGGCAAAGGCGGCCCCAGGGCTGCATTTGCCCTGCCCCCCAGCTCTTAGCTCCCCCCTGGGTTTCCGATCACTGTCAGTGGCAGGGGGCTTCTTCCTGCTTTCCCTTTTGCCTCCCTGCATTGTGCCTACATATGCAAATTAGCCGCCATCTTGTTGGCAGTTAACTGCCAATCTTAGTTGGCAGTTAACTGCCAATCTTAGTTGGCAGTTAATTTGCATATAGCCCTGATTAGCCAATGAAAAAGGTATCGCCGTACGCCAATTACCATTTTTCTCTTTTATTAGTGTAGATATGTTATTTATTTCGGATCTAATTTTTATTATTTCTTTCCTTCTACTTACCCTGGACTTTTCTTGTTGTTCTCTTTCTAGTTCTTTAAGTTGTAGGGTTCAATAATTTATTGCTGATTTTTCTTGTTTTTTGAGGTATGCCTGTAGTGCTATGAATTTCCCTCTCAGTACTGCTTTTCTGTGTCCCAGAGATTTTGGGTTGTTGTGTGTTCATTTTCTTTTGTTTCCAGGAATTGTTTTATTTCTTTATTTGGTCTCGTTGGTAACCCATTCATTGCTTAACACATGGTATGTGGGAAACGTATTTATACGTTTTACGTTGACTGGTAGTACAGCGCGGGAACGTATTAATAGGTTTTTTATAGACTAGCGGTAGAATGCGGGTAACTTATAAATACGTAAACTAAAGTTATCATAATTTCACTGAACGTTGCCATTTGCACAAAAAATTAGCAAAAATGGCCTGTGCCACCTGTTAGCGTGCGATAAAAACTACCCGCAAACAATCTGTTAATAACATGATATTCAGCCTCAATATGCTTGAATGTTTTGGGGTATTTTTACTGTAGTTGATTTCTAATTTCATTCCACTGTGATCTGAGAAGATGCCTGATATGATTTCAATCTTCTTTAACTTGTAAAGAATTGCTTTATGTCTATCAAGGGGTCTGTCTTTGTGAATGATCCATGTGCACTTGACAAGAATGTATAGTTTGCTGCGTTGGGGTGAAATGTTCAATAAATGTCAATTAAATCCATCTGATCCAGTGTGTCTTTTAGAGTCATTGATTTCTTGTTAAGTTTTTTTCTGGAACATCTAACCAGCGAAATCAGTGAGGTGTTAAAGTCCCATACTATGACTGTATTGTTGTCGATCTCTCAGTTAAAGTCCTCTAGAAGTATTTTTCGTTTGTTTGTTTTTTTGGGTTTTTTTGTTTGTTTGTTTTTGGTGCTCCTATATTGGGTGCATGTATGTTCACCAACGTTATATCCTCTTATTGGATCAATCTCTTTATTATTATATAGTGACCTTTGTTGTGTCTTGTGATGGCCTTCATTTTAAAGTCTATTTTGTTGGATATGAGTATTGCTACTCCAACTTTTTTGTTTCTTTTCTATTTGCATGGAAAAAAAATTTCCATCCCTTCACTCTCATCCTGTGTATGTATTTTGTTCTGAGGTGGGTCTCTTGTAGACAGAATATAATTGGGTCAGGTTTTAAATCCATTCAGCTACCCTATGACTTTTGACTGGAGCATTTAATCCATTTACATTAAGGGTTATTATTGACTAGAGGCCCGGTGCACAAAAATTTGTGCACTCGAGGGGGGGGATCCCTCAGCTCGGCCTGTGCCCATTTGCAGTCCAGGACCCCTTGGGGGATGTCCACCTGTCGACTTAGGCCCACTCCCCAGGGGATCAGGCCTAAGCTTGCAGTCAGACATCCTTCTGGCAGCCAGAGAGCCCTCGGGGGATGTCCGACTAAAGGCTTAGGCCCCCAAGGGATCGGATCTAAACTGTTAGTTGGACATTCTTAGTGCTGCCACGGAGGTGGGAGAGGCTCCTGCCACCACCTCTGCGCTGTCCAGCCATGAGCCAGCTTCTGGCTGAGTGGCACTCCCCATATGGAAGTGCACTGACCACCAGGGGGCAGCTCCTGCATTAAGCATCTGCGCCCTGATGGCCAGTGCGCATCATAGAAACCAATTATTCTGCCATTCAGTTAATTTGCATATTAGCCTTTTATTATTATTATATAGGATGTCCCTATTTCTTCCCTTTTGCCCCTTCTACCCAGCTCTTGCCCCCTTCTCTCTGGCCATCACCATACTGTTGTCTGTGTCCATGGGTTGTGCATATATTTTCTTTGGCTAATCCCTTCTTTAAATTCACTTCTTTAAATTGTTATTTTCAGATAAGTGCTTATAACTGCACTATTATATATTTTCTATCATATCATTTAGAATTAAGTAATTTTTAATTGAACCCTTGTAAATTTTAGAACAATTCAATAAATTTGCTAGAAGCAATTAGGAGATTTTTCATGTAATGCAGATATATTTCAATTAATATTTTATTAATTTTTAATTTTTTAATATTTTAATTTGAAATAACCTCATACATGTAAAAAAAAAACTATAAAATACTACAGCATATTATATGTACCCTTCACCCAATTTCTTAGGTGTTAATAATTTAAACATAACCATTATACAACTAACAAAATTTGGAATATATTTTTCTTATAATCTCTTTAATGTTACTTAATCCATTTACTTTGTTTTTGTTAATCTTCACCCAAGGATATTTTTCTACTGAATTTTAGAGAGAGTGAAGGGAAAGGGAGAGACACATTGATTGGTTGCCTCCTGCACATGCTCTGATAGGGACTGGGGAACAAGCCAGCAACTGAGGTACATGCCCTTGACTGGAAACAAACCTGGGACCCTTCAGTCCATGGGCTAATCCTCTATCCACTGAGAAAAACAGGCTGCAGCTTAATTCTTTACTTTTAATCTATATGTGTCTTTATATTTAAAGTGGGTTTTGTTTTTGATTCACCCTCATAATCTGTCCTTTAATTGGTGCATGTTTGCCACTGACTTTCAGAGTGCTTACTAATAGAGTTACTGCCAAATCAGGTGGCTTCTGGGGCCAGCCTGCAGCCCGGGATCAGATCCAATCACGGATGGCAGGCAGGCGGATTCTGGGGTCACACACGGGGGCCTGGATGGTGGCTTGCGCTGGCAGCTCACGCTGTCCCGCCCTGCCTGCAGTTTGCAAATTAGCCGCCATCTTTGTTGGCGGTTAATTTGCATATCGCCCTGATTAGCCAATGGGAGGCATAGTGAAGGTATGGTCAATTACCATGTTTGTCTATTATTAGATAGGATAAGTACTTATTTATTGCCATTTTAATTCTGTATGCCTAGGTTTCTCTCTCTGTTTCTTCTTCTCATGACAACAATCCCTTTAGCATTTCTTATACTGCTGGCTTGGTGGTGATGTACTATTTTAGCCCATTTTTTTTGTCTGGAAAATTCTTTATTTGACCATCTGTTTTTAATGATAGCCTTGCTGGCTATAGTAATCTTTGTCTCAGATCTTTGCTTTCCATTTCCTGAGTACTTCATTGCCATTCCCTTCTGGCCTGTAGAATTTCTGATGAGAAATCAGGTGTCAGCTTTATGGAAACTCCTTTATAGGTAACAGTTTTCTTTTCTCTCATGCCTCTGTACTTCCTACCAGTCTCTATGCAGTCTCCACTTTCAGTCCTCAGGTATCAGGGTTCTCTCCTGTGAGTCTTCCATTGATCATTCAGGATATTTTTCTGTATTTTAATTGTAATGTCAGTTTGTTCCTGAGAGCACGTCCATGTAACATCCATGTACTCTGCCACCATTTTTAATCTCTCTTACGTGAGTTCTTTAAAGTCTTTGTGGCCTTTGCTAGCTCATGACTCTGCTGATTACTTATTTAAATGGATTTTCCCATTTTATGGGATGGAAATTGGAGAGAAGGCTCTGGAAACCAGAGTCTGGCATTTTTTGGAGAAAAGGTGTTCATTTTGATATATTTTAGGCACTCTAGAGTCCCAAGGTTTCTGGAGGGACATTAGTTCATGCTCTCTGATTCAAGAGCCACTGGATTTCTACTGTGGTGAGGAATCTAGAGAACCCGGCTCATCTTGTCCTCTGAAATGAAATATTCACACGACTGACTTCAGTGGAGTTGAAAGAAGGTATTATGGAACTGACGTCCCTTGGCTAAGACTGCTCAGTTTCAGAATTTCAATCCTGGGTCCCATGCCTGCCAGTCAGACAGTGTTTATTAGGCCCCATGCTCAGTACCTTTTGAGAAAGTAGAGCAAAGTTGGAGGAATCACAGTAACTGATATCAAACTATAGTATAAAGCTATTATAATCAAAATAGCCAGGTACTGGTATAAGAGCAGACATATGGATCAATGGAACAAAATAGAGCCCAGGGATCAATCCATGCCTATATTGTGAATTTATATTTGACAAAGGAGGCAAGAGTCTGCAATGGGGTAAAGACAGTCTCTTCAATAAGTGGTGTTGGGAGAGGGAGAATACGGCAGCTGAATAGGCAGACCTCTCCTGCACCTCCATCCAGGGCAAGAATGGAAATACAACTAAATTGGTGAGCATTCACCAGAATTACCAACTGAGGTCCAGCTGAGGATGTGACATATTTCAAGGAAGGACAAAAAACACCTGGAGACTGGTAGGAAGGTCCAGAGACCAGGAATGTGTGGATTGTCTGTAAAGCATCTCATACAGTGCCTGGTGGCAATTGGAATGTGATGAATGGCAATTATTTCAAACAAGAGGCTGGTTGCACAGAATTCATGCATGGCAGAGGGGGGGGGGGTTCCCTCAGCCCAGTCTGCGCCCTCTCTCAATCCGGGACCCCTCCAGTAGGGTCCCTAGGCCTGGCCGGTGACCAGGGCCTATCGGGCTTTCCTTCCCCAGGCTGCTGGCAGCTGGCCCAGCCCCTGCTTCTGCCACTGCTTGCCATCTGTGTGGCGCTGCCCCCCTCCTCCCCACACCACCAATCACCTCCCTCTTCTGGCAACAGGCATGGGGTGCAATCGCTTGGCTGGCCTGGGCCTCCTTCTGCAGGATGATCGTGGGGCGATGTCAGGGACCCCCCAACTAATTGAATCACACCCACCTTGGCTGGCCTGGTGCCAGTGCATGTCACAGTATGATCATCTGGAAGGTCATCAGGATGGTCGTTCTGCTGTTCAGTTGTTCGCTCGATTTGCATATTACGCTTTTATTATTATAGATATCATTTTTATCCCAGATACTTCCACTCTCTCTGTTGGCACTGGGATTACTTGTTATCAAGGTCATGTTAGAGAATATGCAGCTCAGTAGGGCATAGAACACACAATCGGCCAAACAGGATGTTCCACAGATAAAACTCAGCAAATTTTTCCAATTCATGGATGTATGCTCAAATTCATGTGTGTGGAGCCTTCCCAGCTGGACACAACACAAAGCTTCTAGAAAGAGAGTCTAGGAACAACTCTTTCCCTCCGTCCAAGCTGCTCTTTGATCCAAACAAATGTTTTCATTCATTTCACCCCCACCCAAAATCTATCCCTTGATAATGATTGGCCAGATCACACTCAAGATTATTATCATTCAAACCTAATTATGCTGTGGGTTGTGGCTCTCCCAAGCTATCATGTTACTCATGGTCTCGTATCTGTATTTCTGTAGAAATCTGTGCAGATGATGGGTATAACACACCTAGTGCTCTTGCTGTCCAATGACACTGAGACTGCGTGCAGGAAACCACCCTTCTAACCAGGTGGAGATTTCCCTCTGTGCCAGGAGCTGGTCCATGCTTGCTGTTTCAAGGGACCTGGCATATATGGCATACTGTTCTTAATATGTTTGCTCACCTTCTAGGCACTATGTGTTTTAACCAAGGTCTCTGAGAAAGGTTGTTTCCCCAGGTAGGGATTTTCCCCTGAAGTTAGGGCGGGAATAAAACCTCTTAACTAAGTGCCAGGTGGGTAATTAATCACTTTAACTACGAACAATCATGCTTAAGCTACATAATCTTTACTTCCTGGAATGGAGATAAGAAACGCCCTAACCTTTGAAATAGAGATTGATAGGATTGGAATCAACTGGTATAAATACAGATGTAAGAAGACAGAAGGAAGAGAGACAGAAATTGGCACAGAACCTACACAGAACGTTCTCTAGAGACAGAAGAACTTCGCTGGAGAGAACATGGCAAAAGATCCTGGACAGAAACTGGCCTCAGAACCTAGAGACAGAACCTAGTGAGAGAACATGGCAAAAGATCCTGGACTGAACCTGACTACAGACATTGGCAAGAGAACCTGACTAGAACCTGGTGACTGAACCTGGCTGGAGAACCTAGCGAGGGAACATGGCTACAGAACCTGGCTGGAGAACCTGGAGAACCTGGCTGGAGAACCTAGCAAGAGACCATGGACACAGAACCTGGCTGGAGATCCTAAACAGAACTTCACTGGAGATCCAGACCCGAACTTGGCTGGAGATCCTGGCTAGGCTGCTGATCAACTGAACGCTGTCTCCGTGTCATTCCTTCTTCGCCGACTCTGTCCACACCTTTGGGGACCCCTGGGCCCGCTGGGGTTGGACCCCAGCACCTCTGGTTTATTCATGATTCAAAAGGAACTTGTTAGGACAATTTTCCATTTCAGACTTTTCTCTCACACCCAAGACAGACAATGTGCCACTGCCACCCACAGCTTCCTTACAATCAACCCCCGCAGAGGGAATCACAGATTCCTAAAGCTCCAAATACCCTGGCTTAGGCCATGCACATTTGACTGCTGTCTCCTGGAGGCTAACAGAAGGGGCTCTGTTACTTGTTCTGTAGGATTTAGGGGACACCTCACCACCTTCCTTATGTGACTTGGGCTACTACACTATCATCCTGTGGGTGGGTGTGCCCTGCTTATGTTGGTGTCCCCACTACTAACACAGGGCCTTCCAGAAGACATAGGCTCTGTGAATGTCTGGGGATTAAATGAACCATGGAGGAGAGGTTGTCTTTATTCAGATGAAATCCATCCACTTCCTTGACTGAAGCAAGCAAATACAAGGATCCTTATATAGTTTACTTCAGAGAAAGACAGAGGAGAAGGGATAAGAAGCAAGAATTAACAACCTTTTGCTTTTATTTTTCTATTTCTTGACTCCATCAATTGTACTGCTGTGTTCTTTCACGTTTCCAAGAAAATCCTGCTCTAAAGACATGTTATGTAGTTTGGGATCTAAAACTAGGATGGGAAATATCCCAATTTGTGTAACACAGTAACAAATCTTACTCTTGAATTAGACAAGTACAAATACATATGTGCCCGATGTCATTCACAAACTTAGATGCTAAAGCCTATGAAACATTCTATGAAAAGAAACAACATTGGAAAGTTCCCTTAAAAAATTCCCAAATGAGTCAAGGATACATTTCTCAATCATTATAGGAACTCAAAGATGCTACAGCCCTTATTCCCCCAACTCGCCCTGGGCCTCACTATGTAGAATATTGTCTGCTCTTTCCTCAAACACAGAGTGGAAAATGGGCCTCATTTTATGCCAAGAAAAAAGGAAGAAGAAAAAAAAGCTGATGCATATGGGCCTGAAACTTGCCTGGATGCAACTGTGGCTCAGGCATAGTGGTCCTCATTGCACTCAGGCCCTTCAGGCAGGGATGGGAGGGAACGGGGATCCCTGTCATTACCACTGTCAAGAATCTTGAGGGCTTTCGATATGGTGGTCTCAGCATGGGCCCTGAGACCCCACAGGAACTCATAGCGTGCAGGATCACTATTGGGCACCTGGTGGTACACCAGGTACTGTTTCTGCACCCAAACTTTGGTGAGGAGCTCCCTGGGCTCCCCATAGAGCCAATGCTCCTTCCCATCATGCAGCCCTAAAGTATTCAGTGCTTCCCAGACTTTCTCCTCAGGGACACAATCATCATGCACAGCAATCACTCTCAGAACTGTGACCAGGAGACCAGTATTGGGATATCTGTGCCCATCGCTCACCATCCCATCATAGGTGAGCCCCAAGGTAGTGACCAGCATATAGGTGTGGGTACTGTGGTCCACTTCCTTCACATCAATGCCAAAGATCACCTGCATGTACTCAGTGGCCTTGCTGAAGATCTCAGGGAAGTGATCCTCGTGCTCTTTGATGACACTACTCAGCATTTCTGCCTTTGTGGTTAGCTCCTTTGTACGATACTTCAGAAGCAGGAACTCCACCATTTCCATCGTCATCAAATGCAGTGCTTTCTGGAGCAAGGAATCGGCATCATCTTCAGGGCTCCCCCTCAGTGTTTGGACCCTCCTCATCTTGGCTGCTGGACCTTCCATCTTCAGATTGGCTCCCTGAAAAGGCTGCCATGGCATGGGGGAGGGGAAGGCACCCTGAGGACTCTGGGGAGGATTGATTTCTCAGCAGCAGACACCTCCTCTAGGCTTTCTAAAAGCAGGACTGAGTGGGAGGAAGATAGAGAGGAGGAGAGAGAGAGGGCCAACTCCTCCTCCCCCTCCCCCCTCCCCACCCCCTCCTCCTCCTGCATAGCCCAGAACAGCTGCACCTCCACCAGGTTCTGATTCTCCCTTCAGTCCTGATGGTCTTCCTCAGGCTTGCAGGGCTCACTCATATGATGACCAGGCATGATGACTCATGCTGGGAAAGTGACCGAGTGTGGATAGAAGGTGGACAATGAGGACCCATGTGGCTGGGGGAGAGGGAGAGTGTGAGGGGCCTCAGCAGAGAAAAGCACCCTAGGCAGTTCTGACAAAAGTGACTTATGGGTCTCCCCTTTAGGTGTGCTCATAGGCCTCACAGAGATCACTCCTGATTAGCCTGTCCAGTAAGAACCTGAAGTCAGAAGTGACGACTGCTCAGGGTACAGAAGGCACAGCCCAAGATTATGTAGTTGATGGTGGGGTGTGGTAATATCTGACCTGGGTTGGGGAGCTCCTGGGGACATAATGGTGAGCACCTCACTTTAACTCCTGGCACTGACTGGCTTTCTGCTACTCTGAGACCTGAGAATATGTAGTGTACACCAAGGCCTTCACATCCTGAAACCCAGAGGCCCTGGTAGAGGGTATGAAGGGGCACTTCACCATGCACATGACAAGCACAGCCCTGGAACCCCAATGCTGACAGGAGGGGCAGCAGGACTCTGTGAGGTCCCCTCTGTTGTGGGTGGGAGGTTCCTCCTTGCACATGTAGGATCCTCACCTTTCCCTTGCCAGGGCCTGGCCCCTCACTGCCTTCTGCTGGCCTGAGGTCAAACTCTCAGAACAAGACCACACACACCTGACACTTCAGTGAAGAAACTAAGGGGGCCCCACATGTGGTCCCTCTCCCAGAGGATCAAGAAGGGGTGACTGAAGATTAGGGTCCATCTACCCTGGGTTAAGGCTCTGATCACTTCTCACCATGATGCACTTCAGGGTTTCAGACCACTCTCTCTGCTGACTGAGCGCAATCTACTTAGACTTAGGCCTCACCTCCCTGAGGTACAGGAGTAGGAAGTGAGCTGAGGTAATCCAGGCCCTATTCCGAGTTTCCCCATTGCTGACAGAGGAGGCAGGGTAGGTCTGGGTTCACATGTGCTCTGCTTCCCCTCAGTGCTCACCTTGATTCCTGGCAGGATCTGGGACTCGTCTCTCTGTTGACTAAATGTGGTTCCGGTGGATGATAGGACGTGTGGTCTCACACCAAGGTCCTCACCTTGCTGATACCTCTGAGACAAAAGTGAACAGGAGCTCCATCTGCCTCCACCCCTACCCAGATTCCCACACAACTGACACCAGGGCCTGGCCCATCTGGTCCTGGTGTAGAGTTCCCTTAGTCTGGCCTGAGGATACTTGCCTTTCTTCCTGACCTGGCCTGGATCTGAATCCAGCTGAACCGATTTCACCCTGAATAACTGTCCTCGGTGACAAAAGCTCAGGAGGAGCAGGCATGTGGAAAGGGAGAGCATGTCACACCCAGGTACCCCTGCCTGGGGAATCTGGATGCTGAACACAGGACACTCTCTGATGCTGAGGGCTCTCTTCTTTTCTCAGGGAGCACATAGCTGCAGTTTCCCACAAGAAAGCATTCACACCTTTATGACCCTTCCACAACCTCAGCTCATCTGTGCATGAACTGAAGCCATTCCCTCTGACCAAGGCCCTGTCCTTCCCGAGTGCCCTCAGACAAACGTGAGGAGGAACCACCTCTGTCGACCCATGCCAGGCCTTTCCCAGGGCTGACAGCAGCACAGGCTGGGTTCAGGGCACCCATTGTCTGGAGTGTGGTATCCTCCGACCTCCCCGAGCTACCCAGGTTTACTCAGAGAGTGCCTGGGACCTTTCCCTTCTGCTGAACTGAGAATTATTACTGCAGGCCATGTCCACCATCTCTCAGAGACCTCCAAGGTGGACTTCAAGACACGCCACATTGCCCTAGCTCAGTGGTCGGCAAACTGCGGCTCGCAAGCCACATGCGGCCCTTTGGCCCCTTGAGTGTGGCTCTTCCTAAGCCTTAGGAGTCCCTAATTAAGTTAATAACAATGTACCTATCTATATAGTTTAAGTTTAAAAAATTTGGCTCTCAAAAAAATTTCAATCGTTGTACTGTTGATATTTGGCTCTTTTGACTAATGAGTTTGCCGACCACTTCCCTAGCTGGTTTTTCTCAGTGGATAGACCATCAGCCTGCTGACTAAAGGGTTCTGGGTTTGATTCCATTCAAGTGCACATGCCTGGGTCGCGGGCTTGATCCCCAGGAGGGAGTGTACAAAAGGTAGCTGATACAATGATTCTCTCATCATTGATGTTTCTATCCCTCTCTCCCTCTCCCTTCCTCTCTAAAATAAAAATATTTTAAAAAAAAAAAGACACACCACATTGCATATCATGCCCCAGTGACCCAGTTGCACAAGCAGGGCCCAAGCCAGTTGGTCCCTGTTTTTGTTGGGATGGGAGGAAGCCTTATCCTGCCTCAAGACCCACACTTTAATTTCCAGCATTGCCTGGCACACCTCCCATGTTGCCCTGAATCCAGCACCTTCAGGAAAATGCCCTCCCCTCCCTTTGCCACTCCCAAGGTAGAAGTCTGGAAGCAACCCAAATCCACAGGCCTACCATGAGGCTTGCAGGTGCTGCTGGCAGGAACAGGCACACTGCGGACACTTATGGCCCTGGCCAAGCCTCAGGCATACATATTTCAAGGTGTGCTAGGGGCTTCCTGAGTCCTAACTCGGATCCTTACCTGGTATCCTGGCAGAGCCCTGCAGCCCTTCTTTGCCTACCTGGAGCCTGACCCCTCAGCCCTCAGGGGGTGGAGTCCGCTTGTCTTCCTGAAGGATCCTCACCGTGACTCCTGGCTGGAGCTGGAACCTTCTCTCTGTCAACATGAGATGCCCAAGTCAGGAAGAGAGCATGTGGTCATGGGCCGGGGGCCTCCCAGGGTTCACAGTAGGGGTAATGTGGGGCATCTCTGTTGTGGGGTCCCGGGTCCCTCAGTCTTCCCTTTGCATGTTCACCTTGACTCCGGGCAAGACCCAGTCCTGCCCTCTGCCACATATGTCATTCCCCTGAATTCCAAGGCCTGACATCAGGTCTGGGCTTCTGCGGTTCCTCTCTGCATGGTCATCCACCATAGGGCCTCCCAACACTGAGCAGGGCAGACTTCTGTGGACTCCCCTCTAGTTAGGGTTCCTGGATTCCCTCAGTCCTCCCTGGGGGTCCTCACCTTCACTCTTCCCTCTGCCCATCTGAGACCCTGCTCCTTACACTGAACCCCAGAGCCTATCACACCCGGATGCAAAAGTCAGGAAAAGCACCTTGACTCTGGGCAGTGCTTCTGCATCCCTTCGTTGGACCTGAGGGAGGCCCTACAGTTCTTATCAAGTTTCCAGTCTCCCTGAGACCTGAATGCTGAAGTCAGGAGACACCCCATGCGGTCACCAGCCCTGTGGCCTTCCAAGGTCAAGAGCAAGGTGCGGTCTTGTGCAGCCTCTACACTGGGAGTCCTAGGTCCCCATCATGAACCTTGCAGGTCCTGGGTTCTTCCTCTGCCTCCCTGGGGCCGGTTTGTGGTACTAAACTCCACAGTGTCACAGACCCTGATTTGAAGGCATTAAATGCCACTTGAGTCGGGCAGTACTTCTGCTCCCCCCCCACCCGCCCCCTGTGGACTTGATTCACTATGTGGCTTTATTTTTATTTTTTAAATTTTATAATAATTCTTTATTATTGAAAGAACTAGAGGCTCGATGCACAAAATTTATGCAAGAGTAGGCCTTCCTTCCTCTGGCTGCCGGCACCAGCTTCCCTCTGGCACCTGACACCTGGGCTTCCCTCACAGCCCTGGCTGCCTACGGAAGGACGTCCAGAAGGGTGTCCAGTTTAATTAGCATATAATGCTTTTATTATTATAGATTACATATGATCCCCTCCACCCCACCTGTGTCCCCTTCCCTTGCCCTCACCACCCAATCACTGTGTCCATGGGCCATGCATATACGCATACAAGGTTCATGGTTGATTACTTCCCACCCTCCCCACCTTCTGTCTGAGATTCCCCAATCTGTCCCATGCTTGCATGTGTCTGTATCTATGTGGTTGATCAGTTTACTTTGTATCTTCAATTCCACATATGAGTGTGATCATGTGATATTTATCTTCCTCTGACTGGCTTATTTCACTTAGCACAATACTCTCCAGGTCCCTCCATGCTGTCTCAAAGGGTAAGAGACCCTTCCCTTTATACAGCTGCATAGTATTCCATGGCATACATGTACCACTGCTTTTTCATCAGGTCATTGATGGGCACCTGGGCTGTTTCCACATCTTAGCTATCTTAAATTGTGCTGCTATGAACATAGGGGTGCATACATTCTTTCTCATTGGTATTTCCGGTTTCTTAGGGAAATATTCCTAGAAGTGTGATTCCCTACACTTTTCACCAAGTCCTGAGTCTCACTCAGTCCTGGATACAGAAGTCAGGAAACTCGGCACTTGGTCTTTCACCAGGGAACATCCCAAGGCTGATAGCAGGGTAGGGCTTATGGGGTCCCCTGGTTGTGGGGTTCAGGGTGCCCTCCTTCATCCTGTGGCTGTGCTCCTTACAGTGAGCCCCAGCGTATCTCAGACCTGCATGGGAAAGTCAGGACACACCTCACAGGGTCATCTGACATGGGGTCTCCCAGGGCTTGTAGCAGGGGAGGCCCTTTATGGGGTGCCCTGTATTGTGGGGTCCTGGGTCCCGTCTGTTCTCCCTCAGACGACTTGTGGCTCTGCTCCTTACACCAAACCCCAGAGTCTCTCACACCTGATGCAGGAGTCACCCCACCCCTCCCTGTAGTACCCCGCCCACTGGTCTTCCCAAGACTGAGGATTCTGGGGTCCTGGCCCGCCAATCTCCCTCAGGGTCCTCAACTTGACAGCGGCAGGACCTGAGGTCCCCCCACCCCCCCACCGGTGCTGCCTGAAGCCCTGCTCCTTCTAGCAAACCTCCTTGTCTCTCAGACCCTATGCAGAAATCACAAAGCACAATGCGTGAGCTCACCCCTCCCCCACACCAGGAGGCCTGCCCCATGGACACTGTTCTGGGGTCCAGGCCCCCAGTCTCCCCCACACTGACTCCTGGCAGGTCCCGGACCCCCTCTGCCGACCTGAGACTCTGCCGTGACACGGAGCCGCCCGAGGGTCTCAGACCAGGAGGACCCGGACGTCAGGCCTGGCCGCTCGTGGTCACCCCGCGCCTTGGGGTTCCCGGGACTGACTGGTCTGGCCCAGAGTCACCTTGTCCCCCCACGGCCTCACCGTGAGGCCTGCAGGCCCTGGGACCCTCCCTCTGTGAACCGGTTCGCTGGACCCCCACAAGGAGGCCTTCCCCGCCCTCATACCCCAAGGGAGGCCTGTGAGGCTCACTCTCCAGGGCTCCCGGCAGGGGTTGAACTAGCTCCCAAGGACCTCCGTCTGGTGCTCACCCTGATCCCAGGCAGAGCCTGGGCCCGGAGGTGCTGACCTGAGGCGGCTCCCCTCAGCGCCTGTACCGTCTACCGGCCCGAAGCCGGCCTCCCAAAGATGGCGCTCAGCTCCCCCAGGCTTCACAGGTGGAAGTCAATGAGTCAGTGACATCACTTCCGGAAACCAATTGTGGGGTCATCCAGGCCTGCTGACCCGGGCGGAGTTCCGCTCCTTTGTACCCAGCCCCCCCTTCTGGTCCCTACCTGGGCTGGATGGCCTGGGCCCCCACCCTGTGCTGACCTGGGTCTGTGCCCCTCAGGCCAAGTGTTGGCCTAACCAGGTCCCTCTGGGTCCTAGAGTCCGGGAGGTGGGCGGGAATGCGCAGCCGGAAAGCCCTGCCTGAGGTACCCGGATCTCACAGGAGCACCAGCCTTCATTCCGGGGTGGGCCCTCTGCGTGGGCGGCTGGAGCCCTCAGTCCTTATTGGAGGGTCCTCACAGCCCTGGCTTGGACACCATGGTCACATCACGGTTCCCAGAGGGGGCGCTGCAGAGCCGTGGTTCCTGGGGAGCATCAGACCCTAACTGCCTCCCTTGCCCCCACTTCCCATGGTGCCTCTTCCCCAGACCGCCCGGCTCTATGGAAACATTGTGTTCTACATGTTTCCTTTCAGTAAAATCGCTGAGCTACAGCAGGGATTTGGAGCGGGCCTCCAATCTCCCTGTGTCCTCAACTTCACAGCAGCATGGCCTGCCCCACCCCCACTCCGCCTGAAGCCCAGCTCCTTCTACCAACCCCCGCCCCCATGTCTCTCACACCCAATGCAGAAGTCACCCCACCCCGCCCTGTAGAACCCTGCCCACTGGTCCTTCCCGGGACTGAGGATTCTGGGGTCCAGGCCCCCGGTCCCCCTTAGGGTCCCCACACTGACTCCGGGCAGGTCCCGGACCCCCTCTGCCGACCTGAGACGCTGCAGTGACAGGGAGCCGCCCGAGGGTCTCAGACCAGGAGGACCTGGACGTCAGGCCTGGCCGCTCGTGGTCACCCCGCGCCTTGGGGCTCCCGGGACTGACTGGTCTGGCCCAGAGTCACCTTGTCCCCCCACGGCCTCACCATGAGGCCTGAAGGTCCTGGGACCCACCCTCTGTGACCCGGTTCGCTGGACCCCCACACGGAGGCCTTTCCCGCCCCCATACCCCAGGGGAGGCCTGTGGGCCTCACTCCCCAGGGCTCCCGGCAGGGGCTGAACTAGCTCCCAGGGACCTCCGTCTGGTCCTCACCCTGATCCCAGGCAGAGCCTGGGCCCGGCGGTGCTGACCTGAGGTGGCTCCCCTCAGCGCCTGTACCGTCTACGGACCCGAAGCCGGCCTCCCAAAGATGGCGCTCAGCTCCCCCAGGCTTCACAGGCGGAAGTCAATGAGTCAGTGACATCACTTCCGGAAACCAATTGTGGGGTCATCCAGGCTGCTGACCCGGGCGGAGTTCCGCTCCTTTGTACCCAGCCCCCCCCTCTGGTCCCTACCTGGTCTGGATGGCCTGGGCCCGCACCCTGTGTTGACCTGGGTCTGTGCCCCTCAGGCCAAGTGTAGGCCCCAGGTCCCTCTGGTTCCTAGAGTCCGGGAGGTGGGCGGGAGTGCGCAGCTGGACAGCCCTGCCTGAGGTACCCGGATCTCACAGGAGCACCAGCCTTCGTCCCAGAGTGGGCCCTCTGCGTGGGCGGCTGGCACCCGCAGTCCTTACTTGGAGGGTCCTCACAGCCCTGGCTTGGACACCATGGTCACATCACGGTTCCCAGAGGGGGCGCTGCAGAGCCGTGGTTCCTGGGGAGCATCAGACCCTAACTGCCTCCCTTGCCCCCACTTCCCATGGTGCCTCTTCCCCAGACCGCCCGGCACTATGGCAACATTGTGTTGTACATGTTTCCTTTCAGGAAAATCGCTGAGCTGTAGCAGGGATTTGGAGCGGGCCTCCAATCTCCCTGTGTCCTCAACTTCACAGCAGCATGGCCTGCCCCACCCCCACTCCGCCTGAAGCCCAGCTCCTTCTACCACCCCCCGCCCCCATGTCTCTCACACCCGATGCAGAAGTCACCCCACCCCGCCCTGTAGAACCCTGCCCACTGGTCCTTCCCGGGACTGAGGATTCTGGGGTCCAGGCCCCCGGTCCCCCTTAGGGTCCCCACACTGACTCCAGGCAGGTCCCGGACCCCCTCTGCCGACCTGAGACGCTGCAGTGACAGGGAGCCGCCCGAGGGTCTCAGACCAGGAGGACCCGGAAGTCAGTCCTGACCACTAGTGGTCACCCCACGCCTTGGGGCCCCGGGACTGTCTGCTCTGGGCCCAGAGTCACCTAGTCCCCACCATGGCCTCACCGTGAGGCCTGCAGGTCCTGGGACCCTCCCTCTGTGAACCGCGAGGCCGGACCCCCACACAGAGGCCGTCACCCCAAGACTCCAGGGGAGGCCTGTGGGCCTCACTCACCAGGGCTTCCGGCAGGGGCTGAACTAGCTCCCGGGGACCTCCGTCTGGTCCTCACCCTGATTCCAGGCAGAGCCTGGGCCAGCTGGTGCTGACCTGAGGTGCTCCCCTCAGCGCCTGTCCTGCCGCCCCTCCCCCGTTCTCTGAGGAGGTGGGCAAGGGGGCAGGAAGTAGTTCCCAATAAGACGCCCCACCGAGGACTCTCAGTGCTGACAGGAGGGCCTCAGTGGTCCTGGCGCCTCTGTCGTCTGTCACGGTCATACCTGGACTCTGCAGCACTGGGCTCCTGCCCTCTACTGACCGAAGCTGGCCTCACAAAGATGGCACTCTCCTCTCTCAGACTTCCCTGGTGGAAGTCAGTGAGCAGAACTTCCGGACTGGCTCTCTGGGGTGCTCTGGGCCTGAGAGCAGGGGCAGAGAGCGGATCTAGGGGCCTGGAAGTCCTGTCTCTGTTCCCTCCTCCATCTGACAACACCAGGACTCCCTCCCTCTGCGAACTTCAGTCTGTGTCCCTCAGACCTAGGCTGTAACTCCCCGGATTGCCCAGGCAGGTGGAGGCATATGCTCAGCCGAGAGCCCCACCCAGGGTCCCTAGAGCTGACAGGAGCACCTGGAGATGGATGCTGTAGTGCCCTCTGTTCTGAAGCCAGTGGACCCCAAAGTCCTCACTCAAGAGGGCCTCACACCCCTTGCAGAGATCCCTGCAGCACCACGACCGATGCAGGAGGGAGCGCTGTTGTGCCCAGGCCATAGGGGAGGGGTAAAGAAACCCCCCTTACTATGGGGTGTCTTCACCAGCTCAGATGATCCTGTGGAAACTGTGGGTTCTAAATTTAGCGACTACTGAAGATGCTGAGCAGCAGCAGGGATTTGGGGAGGTGTGGAATTGTGGTTGTCTGTCTACAGTTCCCTTGTCCACTGCAGGTGTTTTCACTTTCATTCCTCATTCTCAGTAATACATTCTACACCGCTATCTAGTTTGTATATATTATTTACATGCATATAACATAAATGTAGATTACATGTGCTTATATACCCACACATGTATGCACCTGTACCTAAATTCGTATAGATATATATATATGCATGCTTATGTCATATGTATTTATATGTGTATCTATATATATAAAAACCTAAGTGACTGAATGACTGGACTAACTAACGACCAGTCGACCGGTTACTATGATGTGCACTGACCACCAGGGGGCAGATGCTCAATGCAGGAGCTGTCCCCTGGTGGTCAGTGTGCTCCCACAATGGGAGCTCTGCTCAGCTAACCAGTGGGCACCAGATGCAGGGCTCATAGCTGGCAAGCACCACTGTGAGCCTTTCCGGATGGGGACTGACTGAGTGCAAGCCCATGGCAGGCACAGCAGGACCGGGATGAGCAGGAGCGGCAGGCAGCGTTGAACTGCCAGTTTCAGCCCGATCCCCACAAGTCATGCTGGGGGACCCCACTGGTGCAAGAATCCGTGCACTGGGCCTATAGTTTCTATATAATAGTAGAGACCTGGTGCACAAATACATGCATGAGGAGAGGAGGAAGGATTGCAGGAGGTTGGCTGGCTTGGGGAGGGACTGCAGGAGGTTGGCCACCAGCCCCAAGGAGGGAGCTGGCCCTCAACCCCCCTGGGAAAGGGGCCACGTTCATCACCACCCACCCCCAGTTCCCCATCCCAGCCAGGACCTGAAGGCCCCAGCGAGGTCAGGAGAGGGGGTGATGGTCACCAGGCCAGGCATGGAAGGAACAGATGCCTGAAGCCAATGCCGCCCTCAGTGCCCCACCACCTCATGGCTCCCCCGCCCTCCTCCTTCCCTCACTGCCACACTGCCACCACAGCAGGTGGGTGGCCCCCGGGGAAGGGAGAGGACAGGAGCAAGACAAACCCTTGTGTTCAGGGCTTGCTTTCAATAGATCACAGTGAGGGAGCTGCTCTGCTACGTACGAAACCCTGACACAGAAGCAGGTCTCTAGGAATGGTTTAGCACCAGGGGCCAATGGGGGCTAGCCAGCCAGGGGGAGGGGCCACGGGAGGTTGATTGTGGAGTGCACTGACCACCAGGGGGCAGCTCCTGCATTGAGCGTCTGTCCCTTGGTGGTCAGTGCATGTCATAGCAACTGATCCACTGGTTGTTCCAGTCATTCAGTAGTAATGGTCGCTTAGGCTTTTATATATATAGATACTATGTAAGGTATTTTATGCAAAGGTGCCTACTCTTAATGTACATGATTCATTATGTTACTCACTATTCTAATTCTAGTCTGTCCTTTATAAACTATTAAGATAGTAATTTTTGAAAAGCCAGCACTAACCCACCAAGATGGTTTCAGGTAATTATTAGCATAGTCTCTGGATAATATACCTCAACTGCCCCAGCTTTCCCAAGGCAGTGGTACTCCCCCAAGGTTACTGGCATTTGTGGTCTGAATGTTCCAGATTTGTGCCAAGATATAGAGCATAAGTTTAAAATCTTTCTTCCTACCTTCCCTGTCATCTGTGTCATACAGTCTACAGCCCCTCCCAACTTCCCTACTCCCCCATACTCCCACCCTAGACATAAGTGCCAACTCATCACAATTTTCAATCTCCCTTAGGGCTTGCTCAAATTTTATTGTTCAGATACTGTGGTTCATATTGTATTTGTTTTAAGACTTAATTTTTTTACACTTTTATGACAGAATCGGCCCTGTGTCTTCACTGAGCAGCAAGGTAATTTCAAACAAGGGCTTCGCCATGCATTATAGGCTGTGCATGCAGGATGCCACAGCTCATACTGGGTGGAAGAGAGGGATAGCAGAGCTCAGACAAGGTGGTGTCTACTCCAAAGGGGTTTGTGTCCTGGATGTCAATGGGAAAACATTCCAGAAATCTGGTATCTAGGTGTTTTTTATTGTAGCTATATCACTTTTGATTTCTTCCTGGTTTTTGCATAGGTTGTTGTTTTTCTTGTCCACCTGGTTTATGAACTGTACAATTACTCTGAATTATTTTTCTGTCATGTTGCATGCTTCTGTTTCACTTATTTCTTTTCTTGTCAATTCCTCCTTTTCTTTCTAATGGGGATTGTTTTGTTGTCTCCCCATTCTAACTACCACTAGAAGGTTCAAATGCTGAGTTGTAGAGGCCTGGGCCATGTGCAGTGGGAGCTTCGCAACACCTGAGTGTCACTGAAGAGCTCCAACACCAAGACGTGTGGCTGCCTTGGGCTGGTGGGAGCCACGCTCGCCCAGGATCAGAGTCACTGGCACTCAGTGTGGTCTCGTGCACACACCTAGAATCAGGGACCCTGCCTGCACCATGCTGAAAAAGAGACCATGCTGGCGTGTGCCCAAAATCAGAGTTCCATAGCATGTGCCAAGAGTCTCCCTGTGCCCATGCCGAGAATCAAGTATCAGAATCTCTGTTTCGTGGTGCACCCTCACACCGAGAATTAGGGTCCCTGTGTGCACATGCACTGAGAATTGGAGTCACTAGATCTTAGTATATGTTCACTGGGAATCAGGGATCCCACGTGTGTGCAATGAGAAACAGAGTCAAGTCACTGGTGTTCAGTGCTGCCTCTCTCGTGGAGAATCAGGGTCCCCGGTCTGCTTCGGGGACCGGGTTGCACAGCCACCCTGTGTCAGCGGGACATCCACTCCTGCACTCCGGGAAACAGACTTCCATGTGAGCTTGCCCAAAATCAGTCAGGTGGAAAAGCCACCCTGTGTGGCTGTGGGGTCTGGTCACTCGATTGCATGCTGCGGGAGACAACCTCCCAGTGTCTGTGTACCCAAGCTCAAGCTCAGGTAGCGCAGCTGCCCTGTGTGGGCAGGAGGCCTGCTTGACTGGAGCGGATCTAGCAGTTCCTATGCCACTGCAGCAGGCCTGCGCGGAGGGGAATGGGCTCTGTGGCTCAGAAATCTGCGGCTGGGATGTCTGGATTCTTGGTGTCTGTGGGTCTTCAGCTGTGGTCACAGGTCTTTGTCCCTAGTGGCTGTAGGGTCCCGATTTGTGGTGGTGAGGCTAGAATCCTAATCTCAAGCAGTTTTGTTTTTCAAGATGGTGTGGTCTCTGTGCCCACATTGGCCACCCCCAGAATGTCCTGTCATTATTTCTTCAAATAGATTTTCTAATCCTTGCTTCTCTTCTTGTCCTTCTGGCACCCCTTTTATATATATGTTACTTCATTTCATGTTGTCCCAAAACCCCCTTAGACTCTCCTCATGCTTTCTAATTGTTTTCTCCAATTGCTGTTCAGATTGGATGTGTTTTTCTGCCCTGTCTTCTAACTTGCTAATTCAGTCCTCACCTTCTTCTATTCTACTATGGAAACCTTCCATTGTGTTTTTTATTGTAGCTATATCATTCTTCATTTTCTCTTGATTCTTACATAGGTTGTTGATTTTCTCATGCAGCTGGTTTACAAACTGTATGATCCTTACTCTGAATTATTTTTCTGACATTGCATGCTGCTATTTCATTTAATTCCTTTTCTGGCAATTCCTCCTTTTCTTTCCTTTGGGGGTTGTTTCTTTTTCTCCCCATTTTTGCTTTCACCAAGGGGTCCATGTGCCGAGTCGTGTGGGGCCTGTGTCTGAATTGGTGGGCTTGGCAGGAGGGTCGCTCACTCCAAGACTCACCAGAGGGCCGAGGTGTTGGGTAGCTGGGTAGGGCCTGTGGCTGAAGTGGCAGGATTGGCAGGAGGGGGGCACACTCTGTGGCTCACAAGAGCCTGTGGCCAGGGAGTCTGGAGTGCCAGTGTCTGTGGGTCTGCAGGTGAGGTAACTGGTCTTTGGCTGTAGTGGCTGTAGTGTCCTGTGTAGTGTCTGAAGCCAGTCTGGGTGGTGGGAAGGCTGGGCTCCTAGTCACAAAAGCTCTCCCCTTCAAGATGTGTCATTTCTGTGCCAGAGCCAGCCGCCCCAGTAGTGCTTGCAGGGGTAGCAGTGTCCCCCCTGTCTATTATAGCCTGGTCTGCCAGCCCCCGAGACTCCGGCAGGATCTAACTGTCCCTAACACACACACACACACACACACACACACACACACACACACACCACGTCCACACACTCCCCTTTTGCTCACTCATTCACTCAGTCACATTTTCTTCCCTCCCTACCATCCTGCCAGCTGCCATCTTGACTCTCCCATCTATACTACTTTCAACAATAAAGATAAAAACTTTTAAAAAGTGTAGGGCCTCAGGTCCACAGAACAGCGTAGAGATGCTTCCCTGAGCCAAGTGGTATTTCAGGGCTTCACATCTGGGCCCATGAAACTATGGGTTTTATTATAATGAACAGGACCTCGGGTATGCAGAGGGAGGACCCAGGGCCTGCCAGAGTCAAGATGAGGACCTGGAGGGAGGACTGAGTGGATCCAGGAACCCCCTACTAGAGGCCCCACAAAAGCTCACTCTTGGTTTTAGCCCTGGTAGGCGCCATGAATGCTTTCATAAATAATGGTCACTGACTTTCACCCCGGAAGTCTGAGAGAGGTGAGGGCCACATCAGAGAGGCTGGCTACAGGCCTATAGAGGGAAGAGACCCAGTCTTGCATATAATCAAGTTATTGCCCTAAAAGAGGACTGGGGGCTCCCACAGAATCCAGATTTGCCTCTGCTGTCAGCACCCTGAGTCCTGGAGGCTGGGTTGTCTGGCTGAGTACCATTTCCCAGAAACCACCAGCCCCCACCACTTCAGAGAACTCTGGAGCCAAGGACAAGGTCAGAAAGGAGAAAGTTGAGGTTTGTAGTCATGGCCCAGTCTTTACCTGGAAACAAGGTGAGTATGAGAGGAAGGGTTAAACACTCCAAGGAATTTTTCAGTCCCCTGCTGGTAGCCTGGCTATCCCCTGGCTTGGTTGCCTGATGTAATATCCACAGACTTCACTTGAGGTCTATGAGAGGCCTTGATCTGTGAGGACCTGGGTCTGAGAAAAATGTGAGGTCAAGGGAGGGAAGTGTCTCACGATCTTCCAGGTGACAATGTGCTGACCTTTTGTGAAACCTGAATGTGCACCGACTTCTCAGAAATGGAAGGATGAAACAAAGTCCAGATGTCCCCTGTTCTCAGCCCTGAAAGAAGCATGTTGGCTTTAAGTGGAATTCTCTTTTCTATCATGGAGAGGAAAGTGGGGAGTCATCAAAGAGGAGAGGTTTTGGTGGGAGAGATCAAGAGTTCCAAGAGGAGGGCCTGGAAGAAGGGCAGGTCCTGGCAAGAGTAAAAGTGAATAATCTACAGGGGTACTTGGCCAATCCAACCAGGATAGAGAGCCCTGTCTCTGCTGCTAGACTTTTGTGATGTTGACAGGGGTAGGGATGATTTGGGGCATGGATATGAAACTGTCTCACTTTGTTCTGTAGTCTGTTAGGAAGGTGAGGACCTTGGTCTGAGAGGACAACATCAGGTCATTTGAGGAAGTACACCTGTTCAACTGAGAGCAGAGTCCTACGTCCTGCCAAGAGTCAAGGTGAGGTCCCTAAAGGTGGAAGGAGTATAGCCCAATCTCAAGAACAAAGTGGGTGCCCCCCCCCAAAAAAAAAAAATCTTGTCTTTGCCTATTGTCAGCCCTGGAAACCATGTGCAGGGCTTTCAGGCTGGGCCTCTTTCCATTTTCACCTCCATGGACCCAGGAATGGCAGGGCCTTGATCTACTGATCTTGACTCAAGCTAGGTGAGGCAGGAAGCCAGGCTCCAGAAGGGGCCATTGTGAGGACTGAGGGAACCCTTCATACCAAGCCATGTAGAACCCATAGATTATGGCCACACATTGTTGTCCCTTGACGGCAATGATAAGCCCCTATACAGGTGCTTCGAAATATGGGGACCTCTCACTTCTCTTAAGTTTCAGGGATGTGTGTTCTTGTTGTAAGAGCGTGATCTCAGGAAAGCAGGGGGTGGGGTGGGAGAAGCAGGCCTTCAGTGGGTACAGAAGGATCATTCCCCCATGAAGAGACTTCATACCACCCCACCCTACAGGACCACTGTCAGACCCAGTATCTCCAAATGTGCTAGCTGCACCCTGAGGAGTCTTCTTACTTTCACCTTCAGGATCTTAGGGGAAAAGTTGCCCAGGAGGAGAGACCCCTGTGAGACCTAAGAACACCCTTATAGAATAGCCCTAAAATTCTCCATTTTCAGAGCCACTGAGGGTGTGTTTCTCAGCTAAGGATACTCACATTCCCCCTCTTCTTTTTTCATCCTCATAGGAGGCGTGAGGATACTTTCCCCAATTGATTTTTAGAGAGTGTAAGGGAGGGGGTAGAGAGAGAGAGAACGAGAGAAAAACATTGATGTGTTAACGACACATTGGTTGGTTGCTTACCACAAGCATCCAGGCCTGGAGCAGAGATTGTAACTGCAACTGAGATATGTGCTCTTGACCAGGAATTAAATGCTCTGGTGGGCAGGCTAATCCTCTAACCACTGAACCATGCCAGCAAGGGCCTCAGGTTCCCTCTCTTTATCCAACTGGTTGTTCCCCATGGCCCATCTCCTGCCCACAGTCTGGTTGACGTCCAACAAGAGTCATCATGCCTCTTGGTTAGAAAGGGATCTCTGTAATCTCAAGGAAGACCATCAGGACTCAAGGGAGGATCAAAGCCTGTTTGAAGTGCAGCTGTTTGGGAATGAGGACTTGGTTGTGTCTGTCTCCTTATCTTTGTCCCTCTCTGCCTTGTTCCCACGCAGCCTAGAGAAGGTGTGTGCTGCTGAGACACCAAGTCCTCCCCAGAGCCCTCTGGGTTCCTGACTCTGCCTCTGCCATGGCGGCCCCTGTGTGTAGCCAGTCTGAAGATGAGGGCTTCAGCAGCCAAGATGAACAGGAGACAAGCAGCAGAGAGGACTCTGGAGATGCTGAGTCGTCACTCCATGATGCCCTATATTTGAAGATGACTGAACTGGTGGAGTTTCTACTCCTGAAATATCGTGCAAAGCAGCCAACTACTAAGGCAGAAATGCTGAGTAGAGTCATAAGAAAGTATCAGGACCACTTCCCTGAGATCTTCAGCCTAGCCTCTGAATGCATGCAGCTCCTCTTTGGCATTGATGTGAAGGAAGTGGACCCCAGCAACCTCACCTATGTCCTGGTCACCACTTTGGGGCTCACATATGATGGGATGGTGTCCAATGGGCAATCCATGCCCAACACTGGCCTCCTGGTCATGCTCCTGAGATTGATCCTTGCAGAGGGTGACTGTGCCCCTGAGGAGAATGTCTGGGAAGCACTGAATGTCATGGGTGTGTGTGATGGGAAGGAGCATTGGATCTATGGGGAGCCCAGGGAGCTCCTCACCAAAGTTTGGGTGCAGGAAAAGTACCTGGAGTACCGACAGGTGCCCAACAGTGATCCTGCACGCTATGAGTTCCTGTGGGGCCCTAGGGCCCACGCTGAGACCACCAAGTTGAAAGTCCTCAAGTTTTTTCTCAGGGATTATAGAAAGGATCCCAGGTCTGTCCCATCCCTGTTTCAAGAGGCTCTGAGTGATGAGGAAGAGGGAGCCTGAACCAAGTTTCCCCCAGGCATGTTTCAGGCCCACATCTGACATGATGTGAGGCCAATTCTTCACTGTGTTTGAGAAGGGGGTAGTCAACATTCTAGGTAGTGAGGCCCAGGGAAAGTTGGAGGAATAGGGGCTGTAGTATCTTTGGGTTTAGAAATGTATCCTTGATTTGTGTCGAAATTTTCAAATGTTGTTCCTTTCCATAGACGTTTCATAAGCTTCAGTATCTAAGTTTGTGACTGACGTTGACCATACATTTATTTGTACTATCTAGTTCAAAAGAAAGAGTTTTGCTGTTGTGTAACACAAATTGGGACACTTTCCATCCTACTCTGTGATCCCAAACTAGATAATATGGCATTGGAAAAAGATTTCCTTGGAAATGTGAAAGACCTCATCGGTACAAACAATGGGTTCAAGAAACAAAAATCAAAGCAAAAGGTTGTTAATTCTTACTTCTGATCCCTTTTTTGTCTGTCTTTCTATGAAACAAACTGTATAAGGATCCTTGGATTTGCTTGGTTCATTCAAGAAAGTGGAGGGATTTAATCTGAATAAAGATGGTTCAGTGGTTCATTTAACCCCCAGACTGAGCCTATGTCCTCTGGAAGGCCCTGTGTTAGTAGTGGGGACACCAACATAAGCAGGGCACACCCACACACAGGATGATAGTTTAGGAGCCACAGTCATGTGAGGAAAGTGGTGAGGTGTCCCCTAAGTTCTATAGAACAAGTAATAGAAGGGGAGAGGCAGTGGGGCTCCAGGGGACAGCACTCAAGTGTAAATGGCTTGAGCCAGAACAGTTTGGGGCTTTGGGAAGCTGTGTTTCCCTTGTGGGGGTTGATTGTAAAGAAGCTGGGTGGTGGCAGTGGCTAGACTCTGCAGATGGTGTATCTTGGATGTAAACGTCTGAAATGGAGAATTGCTCTGAATTTCCTTCTGGATCATGTATAAATCAGAGAGAAAAATCCACCCCAGTCAGGAAGGGAAGGTTGTCTGTCCTGTGCTTCTGTCTCATTTCAGAAGAACACAGTGAAGAGATAGGTGTTTTATCCCCATTAACCACAAGGATTTCCTGAGCAATAAGGGCCTTGCTCCTTAAAACAATGCCCCTAAGTTACTGGACATGCACTCTTTTTTTCTGGCCTGGGAAAGCCAGGGCTGACTCCATTGAATTGACAATTTATTACAGTTACCCTCTGTTTACCTCGGTCAACTATAAGCAAGTGCTGGATATTAGTGAGATGACATGAAGGAAAATAGGTGGTTTTAATGGAAGGGTAGCTGCAAAGAGGAAAGAAGTTGGTATTGGACTGGAATTCTGGGGGCTTTGTGTTGATTGCACCCTGTTTTTGAGAGTCCACACCCACAAAGAATAGTCTATCCTTTAGGAGGAAATTTCACCAAGCAGCCATTTTGGCTCATTTACTGTTTAGTTTCTAATTGGGCTCTGAGATCTTTGATTGATGTGGGAAGAGCTCAGGAGATTTATCTCAGTGCGGCGGCGGATGCAATGGCGTGAGCGCACTCCGCCTATACAAGCTTCCTTGGCACACCGGGAAGTGGCAACGCCCGCCTGAGTAAGCCCCCTAGAGCCCCCTACATAGTACCCTAACTTTCCTACCATTGGTTGCCCTAAGGATGCTGTAAACTTCTGATTGGTCCAGAAAGTTATATATGTCTCTGTACTAAACAATAAAGTTTAGACTGCGTCTTGAACCTGTCTCCGGAGTCGGGCATGCTTCGATAGGACTCCGTCGGCCTCACCCCCGCGGGACCCCCTGCCTCAGATTGACCAGAGAAACACATTTTCAAAGGAGAGATTGGTAGTGTCTGGAGTCAAACCTATACTAGAAATAACTACTAGCTACTGTAAATCCAATATACACCAGTTTCCTTGTTCATGTACACTCAGAAATGTGGAAGGCAGCAGAGACTCACAGGTGGATATTGTGATATTGAACAGGAAGAAAGGAGAAAATCCACAGCCTCATGAGATTTCAGGGGGTATTGCTATGGAAAGTGCAGAAAGGTCCTCCGGAATTAAGAGGGTGAGCTTTCTCTGCTGAGATGTGTAGAATGATTTGAAAATTACATGTGATGGGGGATTTGAAGCATCTTTCACATAGTAGTGGGGGGCACTGGGAAAAGGTGGAGAATTTCAAGGGAAATGTGACTTTCTGAGAAAGTCCTCCCAGAAATGAAGGGGATTTTGTCACCACAGATTACAGCAACTACATTTTGGAGCTTCTACCATGCAACTGTTGACTGGGAGATGTCAAGTGCTCATCCTCACCTTGTTTTCCTCTTCCCTGAATGAATGGGGACCCTGCATTGCCAGTAATCTTGTACTTAGCAAGGGCTGTGTGATGACCCTTTGCCACTGAATGTTGAGCAGCAGCATTGTTTATCACAGCAATTTCTACAGAAGGCTGCACAAGGTCTGTGGATTCATTCTCAGGCCATGAGAATGCAGACACAGAGCAGTGTGCTAGTTCACCCAGAGACTTAAGCCACGCACATGTTCCCTTGAGAAGTGAGATGCCAGATTGTGTGCCTTTAAGGCCCTGGGCAGGGATGGGGATGTTCAAAGGAGGAGCCAGCCCAGTGGAAGCTGGCTGCAGGAATTCCTTCATGCCTACTGCACCCCTAGGCTCCTGAGCTGCTCCAATCTACCCCTCAGTGCTGTGATGGATGGTGATAAGGAGGCAGGCAGCCAACTGGCTCTGTTGGCATGGTGGTGTCCTCCTTCTGGGTCCCTGCCCATTGCCCCCATCACCACTGCTGTCCACTCTCTCTCCACCCTGGCCCCAGTCTGCACATCTTGGGGCTTTGCTCTTCCTGTGTCCCCAGTAATGATGTTCATGTGCAGTTATCTTCGCATGACAGCCCCAGAAGAGTATCCTCTTTCAGCCAGTATGATTCAGGCAGAGCTGGCAGGATGTGAGATATCTTCCTGGTGAGTTTCCTAGTGATGGGTAAATAATAATCATTGTCATGTGACCATGTGACTAATCACTGTGACTGCAAGTTATCTTCTATATATATAAAAGGCTAATATGCTAATTGTCCATCTAACCAGTGGCTATGATGCACACTGACCACCAGGGGACAGACACTCAGTGCAGGAGCTTCTGTGATGCTCACTGGCCATTTACAGAGAAATGGCACTGCAGACCTGCCGCCCACAAAGCAACACTTGGCTTCCCCCAAGTGGACACAGTCTCTGCCACCACCCCAGAGCAACACCCCACCAAATTGCAGCCAACGCTGCTGAGACCCCATGGTGAAAAATGTGGCCCACAGCCCAGCCCAGCCCAGAAACGGTGGCTGTGGGCACTGAGTAATGATGTCACGTAGCAACACCCAGCTTTCTCTCCCTAGTGATAACTAACCTTCTTGCAGTTTCTTCAGCCCAGGGACACAACTTGCTTTATAGCCAGGTGCAAACATTTCACACTTTAACCAACTGTCCGTGAAGCATTTTCCTGTACCTCATCTCATTTGATCCTCACAGAAGTCCTGGAGTAGGTAGATCGGAGACTCGGTGGAATCCTATTTTCTTTTCATTAGCCAGAAAAGGGAGATTTAGAAAGCTTAGAAATTGACCCAACTGAAAAGAAGTAAGAAATGGCAGACCTTGAAAATGACTTCAGGTTTTTGTCACTGTGCAGACTATAGTTAAATACTGCTGCAGTTAAATATTTTACCCATTGTTCTCCCTGCGTGAACTACAATAATAATCTGCTTCATGTTGGTATTTACTGCTGTGTTGCTGGCAGTTATCTGAAAGAGAAGTTGGGGTGCTTCACTGGGCTGGGAAAAGTATAGCTAAATTAGAAAACAGGTCTAATTAAGCAAGTTTATCAATATATATATATATATATATATATATATATATATATATATATATAAAGCTCTCACTGGGGCCAATTGCGCACATGGATTTCCATTTGTCATTGTCAATTGTGAATTTGGTTGACACTTCTATTATAGAGAAAGGGTGAATAGCAATATTAAAATATTTCTTCTAATTAATTTCCTTTCAATGTGCATGAATTCGTGCACCAGGCCACCAGTTTTCAAATAATTCCCATGGTTATGCTCAAATGCTTGATTAAACTGATGGTCTTATTCAGGTGATTATTAGGGGTTGGTGTCTGAGGATGAGGCTAAGGGTAGAGAGGGTGGCAAGGGTGCCTTGTCAGTCACCCACAAAACCAGTTTGGACCTTGTGTTCCAAACAGGCAATTTGAGCAGAGGAAGGTAGAAGATGGCAGGGGTGGTCAACAGGATGTCCCCTACCAGGCCCCAGATACCTGAGAGCCAAGTGAGAATTTGGAAAGGACCTGAACAGAGGAGGGCTTTAGGGTCCAGGGATGCAGGCTTGGAAGATGCTCAGCAATCCCAGGAGAGTTGGAACGAGGAACACCCACCAGATTCCATCTGAGTTGCCCTGGACTGGCCTGTGGAAGAAATCAGGGCAGATGTAGCAGGAGATGAGCTGGAACCCTCGGGACATCATGAAATGAGTGTCTTTGGGACAAGTGCCAGGACCAGAACCCTGTGGGGCACTGCAGGATGAAAGTAGGAACACCAAATGCCCATTCCTGGAGGGAACTGATTGGTGTGAGATAGTGCTCCCACAAGGAGGCTATGGACCACAGGGCAGGGACAGCTTGAACATACTGAGAATTTCCCAGGTTCTTCAGGGAGGACTTTTCAGGGTACAGAAACCTGTAATGTAGCCTCTGCAGACACACATCACCCAGTTGTCTGGCCAGTCCTGATGATGTTGGGGCAGAGTACACAAGAGCTTTACTGCCTATCAGCAGGAATGTTCTGACATTTTTTAGATGTCCTGAGCCTGCCCCATGAGTGGCTGGTGTGATGGGTCTCAGCCATGGTCCTGCTCCCATAAGAAATCACCATTCCCCTGCCAGGACTATAGCCTGCTCTGAACTCCAGCCTCCTGAGCAAGGTGCTGACTTTCTGCTTGGCTCTCACCTAACCTCCTCTCCAGGAACTATGTGTGGCAGCTGTCCTGGGGAGAGTAATTGGTCCCAGGTCTTAGCCTGTCTTTGGTCCCTTTGCTGGGATTTGGCATTGTTCTGCCATTTGGTCTATTTTCATATTAGGGTTTTATATATATATATATATATATATATATATATATATATATATATATATATATATATACTAGAGGCCCAGTGCACAAAAATTTGTGCAGTCGGGGGGGAGGGGAGTCCTTCAGCCTGGCCTGTGCCCTCTTGCAGTCTGGGACCCCTCAGGGGATGACCACCTGCTGGCTTAGGCCCACTCCCCAGGGAATTGGGCCTAAGATGGCAATCAGCCATCCCTCTGGCAGCCCAGCAGCCCTTGGGGGATGTCCACTTGCCAGCAGGGAGCAGGGCTAAACTGCAGTCGGACATCCTTAGCGCTGCTGAGGAGGCAGGAGAGGCTCCCACTACCACCGCTGTACTGGCAGCCATCAGCCTGGCTTGTGGCTGAGCAGAGCTCCTCCCATGTGAGAGCGCCCTGACCACCAGAGGGCAGCTCCCACATTGAGCGTCTGCCCCCTGGTGGTCAGTGTGTGTCATAGTGATCAGTCATTCCCAGTCTTTCTGCTGTTAGGGTCAGTTTGCATATTACCCTTTTACTATATAGGATAGAGGCCTGGTGCATGGGTGGGGGCTGGCTGGTTTGCCCTGAAGGGTGTCCCGGATCAGGGTGGGTGTCCCACTTGGGTGCCTGGCCAGCCTGGATGAGGGGATGATGGCTGTTTGCAGCTGGTCACACCCCCTTCAGGGTGGGGGTCCCCACTGGGGTGCCTGGCCAGTCTGGGTGAGGGGCTGAGGGCCGTTTTCAGGCTGGCGGGCGACTGAAGCTCCCAGGCTCTTTTTTTAATTTTTTTTTTATTCTGGGTTTTATTTACCTTCTATAGCTGTCACTGGAGCTGAGAGCCAGCTCCAGCTCTGAGGCCGTTGCCAGCTCTGAGGCCGTGGCTGGCTGAAAGCAGGTATCTCGGTTTGTTTAGATTCTATAATTGAAACTCTGTTGCCATCACTGGCGCTCTAAGCTCTGAGCCCACTGGCGGCTAAAAGCAGGTACCTGGGGTTTATTTAGCTTCTATAATTGCAACATTGTTCCATCCGGAGATCAGAGCTGGGCTGCAGGAGGCGGGGAACTTTAGCTTCCTCCATCGCCGGGGCAACCAAGCCTCATGTTCGCTTCAGCTGCGTGGCTGCTGGACGCCATCTTGGTTGGCAGTTAATTTGCATATCTCACTGATTAGCCAATGGGAAGGGTAGCGAAGTTACAGTTAATTACCATGTTTGTCTATTATTAGATAGGATAGAGATGGGTGTTGAATTTTGTTGAATGTTTTTTCTGCATCTATTGATGTGAGCCTGTGATTTTTGTCTTTCAATTTGTTTTTGTGATGTATCACATTTATTGATTTACGAATATTATACCAGCCTTGCGTCCACAGAATAAATCCCACTTGGTTATGGTGTATGATCTTTTTAATATATTGCTGGATGTGATTTGCTAATATTTTGTTGAGGATTTTAGTATCTATGTTCATCAGAGATATTGGCCTGAAATTCTCTTTCTTTGTAGGGCCTTTATCTGGTTTTGGAATTAAGATAATGCGGGCCTCATAAAAAGAGTTTGGAACTGTCCCTTCCCCTTGGATTTTCTGAAATAGTTTGAGGAGTATAGGTGTTAGTTCTTTGAATATTTGGTAAAACTCTCCTGTGAATCAATCTGGTCCTGGGCTTTTGTTACCTTGGAGTTTTTTTTTTTATTATTATTACTGCTTCTATTTCATCAGTTGTTATTGGTCTATTCAGGTTTTCTGATTCCTCCTGATTTAGTTTTGGGAGATTGTATTTTTCTAGGAATTTGTCCATTTCATCCACATTGTCCAACTTGTTGGCATATAGTAGTTCATAGTATTTTCTTACAATCCTTTGTATATCTGTGGTGTCAGTGGTTACTCCTCTATTTTGTTTCTATTTTTATTTATTTGGGTCCTCTCTCTTTATTTCTTGATGAGTCTGGCTAATGGTTTATCAATTTTGTTTATCCTTTCAAAGAACCAGCTCCTGGTTTCATTGATATATATATATCAATACATATATATATATATACACACTAGGGGCCCGGTGCATGAAATTCATGCACTGGGTGTGTGGGGGGGGGAGTGTCCCTCAGCCCAGCCTGCCCCCTCTCACATACTGGGAGCCCTCAGGCGTTGACCCCCATCACCCTCCGATCGCCTGATCGGCCCCTTGCCCAGGTCTGACGCCTCCGCCAGAGGTGTCAGGCTTGGACAGGGGACCCCCATCTCCCCCCAATCACTGGCTCTGGCCCCCGCCCAGGCCTGAGGCCTCTGGCCCAGGAATCATGCCTGGGCAGGGGACCCCCATCTCCCTCTGATCGCTTGCTCCACCCCCCGCCCAAGCCTGACGCCTCTGACCCAGGCTTCAGGCCTGGGCAAGGGGACCATCATATCCCCCCAATCCCCGGCTCCACCCCCTGCCCAGGCCTGATGCCTCAGCCAGAGGAGTTGACCCTCATCACCCTCCGATCACCAATCACTGGATCGGCCCCTTGACCAGGCCTGAGGCCTCCGGCAGAGGTGTCAGGCCTGGGCAGGGGACCCCCAGCTCCCCGCGGTTGCAGGCTCCGCCCCTGCCCAGGCCTGACACCTCTGGCCTAGGCGTCCGGCCCAGGCAGCGGGGACCTGCAGTGGCAGCGGGGGGCGCCGCGATCGTGGGCTTCGCTTTAGGCCCAGGCAAGGGACCCCTAGCTCCTGGTACTGCCAGCTTTGACCGTGCCCAGCTCCCATCGCTGGCTCAACCCCTTGCTATCACTGGCCAGGGCCGCAAAGGCGCCTGATTCTTCGATCATGGCTGGGGGGCAGGGCAAAGGCGGCCCCAGGGCTGCCTTTGCCCTGCCCCCCAGCTCTTAGCTCCCCCCTGGGTTTCCGATCACTGTCAGTGGCAGGGGGCTTCTTCCTGCTTTCCCTTTTGCCTCCCTGCATTGTGCCTACATATGCAAATTAGCCGCCATCTTGTTGGCAGTTAATTTGCATATAGCCCTGATTAGCCAATGAAAAAGGTATCGCCGTACGCCAATTACCATTTTTCTCTTTTATTAGTGTAGATATGTTATTTATTTTGGATCTAATTTTTATTATTTCTTTCCTTCTACTTACCCTGGACTTTTCTTGTTGTTCTCTTTCTAGTTCTTTAAGTTGTAGGGTTCAATAATTTATTGCTGATTTTCCTTGTTTTTTGAGGTATGCCTGTAGTGCTATGAATTTCCCTCTCAGTACTGCTTTTCTGTGTCCCAGAGATTTTGGGTTGTTGTGTGTTCATTTTCTTTTGTTTCCAGGAAATGTTTTATTTCTTTATTTGGTCTCGTTGGTAACCCATTCATTGCTTAACACATGGTATGTGGGAAACGTATTTATACGTTTTACGTTGACTGGTAGTACAGCGCGGGACACGTATTAATACGTTTTTTATAGACTAGCGGTAGAATGCGGGAAACGTATAAATACGTAAACTAAAGTTATCATAATTTCACTGAACGTTGCCATTTGCACAAAAAATTAGCAAAAATGGCCTGTGCCACCTGTTAGCGTGCGATAAAAACTACCCGCAAACAATCTGTTAATAACATGATATTCAGCCTCAATATGCTTGAATGTTTTGGGGTATTTTTACTGTAGTTGGTTTGTAATTTCATTCCACTGTGATCTGAGAAGATGCTTGATATGATTTCAATCTTCTTTAACTTGTAAAGAATTGCTTTATGTCTATCAAGGGGGTCTGTCTTTGTAAATGATCCATGTGCACTTGACAAGAATGTATAGTTTGCTGCGTTGGGGTGAAATGTTCAATAAATGTCAATTAAATCCATCTGATCCAGTGTGTCTTTTAGAGTCATTGATTTCTTGTTAAGTTTTTTTCTGGAACATCTAACCAGCGAAATCAGTGAGGTGTTAAAGTCCCATACTATGACTGTATTGTTGTCGATCTCTCAGTTAAAGTCCTCTAGAAGTATTTTTCGTTTGTTTGTTTTTTGGGGTTTTTTTTGTTTGTTTGTTTTTGGTGCTCCTATATTGGGTGCATGTATGTTCACCAACGTTATATCCTCTTATTGGATCAATCTCTTTATTATTATATAGTGACCTTTGTTGTGTCTTGTGATGGCCTTCATTTTAAAGTCTATTTTGTTGGATATGAGTATTGCTACTCCAACTTTTTTGTTTCTTTTCTATTTGCATGGAAAAAAAATTTCCATCCCTTCACTCTCATCCTGTGTATGTATTTTGTTCTGAGGTGGGTCTCTTGTAGACAGAATATAATTGGGTCAGGTTTTAAATCCATTCAGCTACCCTATGACTTTTGACTGGAGCATTTAATCCATTTACATTAAGGGTTATTATTGACTAGAGGCCCGGTGCACAAAAATTTGTGCACTCGAGGGGGGGGATCCCTCAGCTCGGCCTGTGCCCATTTGCAGTCCAGGACCCCTTGGGGGATGTCCACCTGTCGACTTAGGCCCACTCCCCAGGGGATCAGGCCTAAGCTTGCAGTCAGACATCCTTCTGGCAGCCAGAGAGCCCTCGGGGGATGTCCGACTAAAGGCTTAGGCCCCCAAGGGATCGGATCTAAACTGTTAGTTGGACATTCTTAGTGCTGCCACGGAGGTGGGAGAGGCTCCTGCCACCACCTCTGCGCTGTCCAGCCATGAGCCAGCTTCTGGCTGAGTGGCACTCCCCATATGGAAGTGCACTGACCACCAGGGGGCAGCTCCTGCATTAAGCATCTGCGCCCTGATGGCCAGTGCGCATCATAGAAACCAATTATTCTGCCATTCAGTTAATTTGCATATTAGCCTTTTATTATTATTATATAGGATGTCCCTATTTCTTCCCTTTTGCCCCTTCTACCCAGCTCTTGCCCCCTTCTCTCTGGCCATCACCATACTGTTGTCTGTGTCCATGGGTTGTGCATATATTTTCTTTGGCTAATCCCTTCTTTAAATTCACTTCTTTAAATTGTTATTTTCAGATAAGTGCTTATAACTGCACTATTATATATTTTCTATCATATCATTTAGAATTAAGTAATTTTTAATTGAACCCTTGTAAATTTTAGAACAATTCAATAAATTTGCTAGAAGCAATTAGGAGATTTTTCATGTAATGCAGATATATTTCAATTAATATTTTATTAATTTTTAATTTTTTAATATTTTAATTTGAAATAACCTCATACATGTAAAAAAAAAACTATAAAATACTACAGCATATTATATGTACCCTTCACCCAATTTCTTAGGTGTTAATAATTTAAACATAACCATTATACAACTAACAAAATTTGGAATATATTTTTCTTATACTCTCTTTAATGTTACTTAATCCATTTACTTTGTTTTTGTTAATCTTCACCCAAGGATATTTTTCTACTGAATTTTAGAGAGAGTGAAGGGAAAGGGAGAGACACATTGATTGGTTGCCTCCTGCACATGCTCTGATAGGGACTGGGGATCAAGCCAGCAACTGAGGTACATGCCCTTGACTGGAAACAAACCTGGGACCCTTCAGTCCATGGGCTAATCCTCTATCCACTGAGAAAAACAGGCTGCAGCTTAATTCTTTACTTTTAATCTATATGTGTCTTTATATTTAAAGTGGGTTTTGTTTTTGATTCACCCTCATAATCTGTCCTTTAATTGGTGCATGTTTGCCACTGACTTTCAGAGTGCTTACTAATAGAGTTACTGCCAAATCAGGTGGCTTCTGGGGCCAGCCTGCAGCCCGGGATCAGATCCAATCACGGATGGCAGGCAGGCGGATTCTGGGGTCACACACGGGGGCCTGGATGGTGGCTTGCGCTGGCAGCTCACGCTGTCCCGCCCTGCCTGCAGTTTGCAAATTAGCCGCCATCTTTGTTGGCGGTTAATTTGCATATCGCCCTGATTAGCCAATGGGAGGCATAGTGAAGGTATGGTCAATTACCATGTTTGTCTATTATTAGATAGGATAAGTACTTATTTATTGCCATTTTAATTCTGTATGCCTAGGTTTCTCTCTCTGTTTCTTCTTCTCATGACAACAATCCCTTTAGCATTTCTTATACTGCTGGCTTGGTGGTGATGTACTATTTTAGCCCATTTTTTTTGTCTGGAAAATTCTTTATTTGACCATCTGTTTTTAATGATAGCCTTGCTGGCTATAGTAATCTTTGTCTCAGATCTTTGCTTTCCATTTCCTTGAGTACTTCATTGCCATTCCCTTCTGGCCTGTAGAATTTCTGATGAGAAATCAGGTGTCAGCTTTATGGAAACTCCTTTATAGGTAACAGTTTTCTTTTCTCTCATGCCTCTGTACTTCCTACCAGTCTCTATGCAGTCTCCACTTTCAGTCCTCAGGTATCAGGGTTCTCTCCTGTGAGTCTTCCATTGATCATTCAGGATATTTTTCTGTATTTTAATTGTAATGCCAGTTTGTTCCTGAGAGCACGTCCATGTAACATCCATGTACTCTGCCACCATTTTTAATCTCTCTTACGTGAGTTCTTTAAAGTCTTTGTGGCCTTTGCTAGCTCATGACTCTGCTGATTACTTATTTAAATGGATTTTCCCATTTTATGGGATGGAAATTGGAGAGAAGGCTCTGGAAACCAGAGTCTGGCATTTTTTGGAGAAAAGGTGTTCATTTTGATATATTTTAGGCACTCTAGAGTCCCAAGGTTTCTGGAGGGACATTAGTTCATGATCTCTGATTCAAGAGCCACTGGATTTCTACTGTGGTGAGGAATCTAGAGAACCCGGCTCATCTTGTCCTCTGAAATGAAATATTCACACGACTGACTTCAGTGGAGTTGAAAGAAGGTATTATGGAACTGACGTCCCTTGGCTAAGACTGCTCAGTTTCAGAATTTCAATCCTGGGTCCCATGCCTGCCAGTCAGACAGTGTTTATTAGGCCCCATGCTCAGTACCTTTTGAGAAAGTAGGGCAAAGTTGGAGGAATCACAGTAACTGATATCAAACTATAGTATAAAGCTATTATAATCAAAATAGCCAGGTACTGGTATAAGAGCAGACATATGGATCAATGGAACAAAATAGAGCCCAGGGATCAATCCATGCCTATATTGTGAATTTATATTTGACAAAGGAGGCAAGAGTCTGCAATGGGGTAAAGACAGTCTCTTCAATAAGTGGTGTTGGGAGAGGGAGAATACGGCAGCTGAATAGGCAGACCTCTCCTGCACCTCCATCCAGGGCAAGAATGGAAATACAACTAAATTGGTGAGCATTCACCAGAATTACCAACTGAGGTCCAGCTGAGGATGTGACATATTTCAAGGAAGGACAAAAAACACCTGGAGACTGGTAGGAAGGTCCAGAGACCAGGAATGTGTGGATTGTCTGTAAAGCATCTCATACAGTGCCTGGTGGCAATTGGAATGTGATGAATGGCAATTATTTCAAACAAGAGGCTGGCTGCACAGAATTCATGCATGGCAGAGGGGGGGGGGGGTTCCCTCAGCCCAGTCTGCGCCCTCTCTCAATCCGGGACCCCTCCAGTAGGGTCCCTAGGCCTGGCCGGTGACCAGGGCCTATCGGGCTTTCCTTCCCCAGGCTGCTGGCAGCTGGCCCAGCCCCTGCTTCTGCCACTGCTTGCCATCTGTGTGGCGCTGCCCCCCTCCTCCCCACACCACCAATCACCTCCCTCTTCTGGCAACAGGCATGGGGTGCAATCGCTTGGCTGGCCTGGGCCTCCTTCTGCAGGATGATCGTGGGGTGATGTCAGGGACCCCCCAACTAATTGAATCACACCCACCTTGGCTGGCCTGGTGCCAGTGCATGTCACAGTATGATCATCTGGAAGGTCATCAGGATGGTCGTTCTGCTGTTCAGTTGTTCGCTCGATTTGCATATTACGCTTTTATTATTATAGATATCATTTTTATCCCAGATACTTCCACTCTCTCTGTTGGCACTGGGATTACTTGTTATCAAGGTCATGTTAGAGAATATGCAGCTCAGTAGGGCATAGAACACACAATCGGCCAAACAGGATGTTCCACAGATAAAACTCAGCAAATTTTTCCAATTCATGGATGTATGCTCAAATTCATGTGTGTGGAGCCTTCCCAGCTGGACACAACACAAAGCTTCTAGAAAGAGAGTCTAGGAACAACTCTTTCCCTCCGTCCAAGCTGCTCTTTGATCCAAACAAATGTTTTCATTCATTTCACCCCCACCCAAAATCTATCCCTTGATAATGATTGGCCAGATCACACTCAAGATTATTATCATTCAAACCTAATTATGCTGTGGGTTGTGGCTCTCCCAAGCTATCATGTTACTCATGGTCTCGTATCTGTATTTCTGTAGAAATCTGTGCAGATGATGGGTATAACACACCTAGTGCTCTTGCTGTCCAATGACACTGAGACTGCGTGCAGGAAACCACCCTTCTAACCAGGTGGAGATTTCCCTCTGTGCCAGGAGCTGGTCCATGCTTGCTGTTTCAAGGGACCTGGCATATATGGCATACTGTTCTTAATATGTTTGCTCACCTTCTAGGCACTATGTGTTTTAACCAAGGTCTCTGAGAAAGGTTGTTTCCCCAGGTAGGGATTTTCCCCTGAAGTTAGGGCGGGAATAAAACCTCTTAACTAAGTGCCAGGTGGGTAATTAATCACTTTAACTACGAACAATCATGCTTAAGCTACATAATCTTTACTTCCTGGAATGGAGATAAGAAACGCCCTAACCTTTGAAATAGAGATTGATAGGATTGGAATCAACTGGTATAAATACAGATGTAAGAAGACAGAAGGAAGAGAGACAGAAATTGGCACAGAACCTACACAGAACGTTCTCTAGAGACAGAAGAACTTCGCTGGAGAGAACATGGCAAAAGATCCTGGACAGAAACTGCCCTCAGAACCTAGAGACAGAACCTAGTGAGAGAACATGGCAAAAGATCCTGGACTGAACCTGACTACAGACATTGGCAAGAGAACCTGACTAGAACCTGGTGACTGAACCTGGCTGGAGAACCTAGCGAGGGAACATGGCTACAGAACCTGGCTGGAGAACCTGGAGAACCTGGCTGGAGAACCTAGCAAGAGACCATGGACACAGAACCTGGCTGGAGATCCTAAACAGAACTTCACTGGAGATCCAGACCCGAACTTGGCTGGAGATCCTGGCTAGGCTGCTGATCAACTGAACGCTGTCTCCGTGTCATTCCTTCTTCGCCGACTCTGTCCACACCTTTGGGGACCCCTGGGCCCGCTGGGGTTGGACCCCAGCACCTCTGGTTTATTCATGATTCAAAAGGAACTTGTTAGGACAATTTTCCATTTCAGACTTTTCTCTCACACCCAAGACAGACAATGTGCCACTGCCACCCACAGCTTCCTTACAATCAACCCCCGCAGAGGGAATCACAGATTCCTAAAGCTCCAAATACCCTGGCTTAGGCCATGCACATTTGACTGCTGTCTCCTGGAGGCTAACAGAAGGGGCTCTGTTACTTGTTCTGTAGGATTTAGGGGACACCTCACCACCTTCCTTATGTGACTTGGGCTACTACACTATCATCCTGTGGGTGGGTGTGCCCTGCTTATGTTGGTGTCCCCACTACTAACACAGGGCCTTCCAGAAGACATAGGCTCTGTGAATGTCTGGGGATTAAATGAACCATGGAGGAGAGGTTGTCTTTATTCAGATGAAATCCATCCACTTCCTTGACTGAAGCAAGCAAATACAAGGATCCTTATATAGTTTACTTCAGAGAAAGACAGAGGAGAAGGGATAAGAAGCAAGAATTAACAACCTTTTGCTTTTATTTTTCTATTTCTTGACTCCATCAATTGTACTGCTGTGTTCTTTCACGTTTCCAAGAAAATCCTGCTCTAAAGACATGTTATGTAGTTTGGGATCTAAAACTAGGATGGGAAATATCCCAATTTGTGTAACACAGTAACAAATCTTACTCTTGAATTAGACAAGTACAAATACATATGTGCCCGATGTCATTCACAAACTTAGATGCTAAAGCCTATGAAACATTCTATGAAAAGAAACAACATTGGAAAGTTCCCTTAAAAAATTCCCAAATGAGTCAAGGATACATTTCTCAATCATTATAGGAACTCAAAGATGCTACAGCCCTTATTCCCCCAACTCGCCCTGGGCCTCACTATGTAGAATATTGTCTGCTCTTTCCTCAAACACAGAGTGGAAAATGGGCCTCATTTTATGCCAAGAAAAAAGGAAGAAGAAAAAAAAGCTGATGCATATGGGCCTGAAACTTGCCTGGATGCAACTGTGGCTCAGGCATAGTGGTCCTCATTGCACTCAGGCCCTTCAGGCAGGGATGGGAGGGAACGGGGATCCCTGTCATTACCACTGTCAAGAATCTTGAGGGCTTTCGATATGGTGGTCTCAGCATGGGCCCTGAGACCCCACAGGAACTCATAGCGTGCAGGATCACTATTGGGCACCTGGTGGTACACCAGGTACTGTTTCTGCACCCAAACTTTGGTGAGGAGCTCCCTGGGCTCCCCATAGAGCCAATGCTCCTTCCCATCATGCAGCCCTAAAGTATTCAGTGCTTCCCAGACTTTCTCCTCAGGGACACAATCATCATGCACAGCAATCACTCTCAGAACTGTGACCAGGAGACCAGTATTGGGATATCTGTGCCCATCGCTCACCATCCCATCATAGGTGAGCCCCAAGGTAGTGACCAGCATATAGGTGTGGGTACTGTGGTCCACTTCCTTCACATCAATGCCAAAGATCACCTGCATGTACTCAGTGGCCTTGCTGAAGATCTCAGGGAAGTGATCCTCGTGCTCTTTGATGACACTACTCAGCATTTCTGCCTTTGTGGTTAGCTCCTTTGTACGATACTTCAGAAGCAGGAACTCCACCATTTCCATCGTCATCAAATGCAGTGCTTTCTGGAGCAAGGAATCGGCATCATCTTCAGGGCTCCCCCTCAGTGTTTGGACCCTCCTCATCTTGGCTGCTGGACCTTCCATCTTCAGATTGGCTCCCTGAAAAGGCTGCCATGGCATGGGGGAGGGGAAGGCACCCTGAGGACTCTGGGGAGGATTGATTTCTCAGCAGCAGACACCTCCTCTAGGCTTTCTAAAAGCAGGACTGAGTGGGAGGAAGATAGAGAGGAGGAGAGAGAGAGGGCCAACTCCTCCTCCCCCTCCCCCCTCCCCACCCCCTCCTCCTCCTGCATAGCCCAGAACAGCTGCACCTCCACCAGGTTCTGATTCTCCCTTCAGTCCTGATGGTCTTCCTCAGGCTTGCAGGGCTCACTCATATGATGACCAGGCATGATGACTCATGCTGGGAAAGTGACCGAGTGTGGATAGAAGGTGGACAATGAGGACCCATGTGGCTGGGGGAGAGGGAGAGTGTGAGGGGCCTCAGCAGAGAAAAGCACCCTAGGCAGTTCTGACAAAAGTGACTTATGGGTCTCCCCTTTAGGTGTGCTCATAGGCCTCACAGAGATCACTCCTGATTAGCCTGTCCAGTAAGAACCTGAAGTCAGAAGTGACGACTGCTCAGGGTACAGAAGGCACAGCCCAAGATTATGTAGTTGATGGTGGGGTGTGGTAATATCTGACCTGGGTTGGGGAGCTCCTGGGGACATAATGGTGAGCACCTCACTTTAACTCCTGGCACTGACTGGCTTTCTGCTACTCTGAGACCTGAGAATATGTAGTGTACACCAAGGCCTTCACATCCTGAAACCCAGAGGCCCTGGTAGAGGGTATGAAGGGGCACTTCACCATGCACATGACAAGCACAGCCCTGGAACCCCAATGCTGACAGGAGGGGCAGCAGGACTCTGTGAGGTCCCCTCTGTTGTGGGTGGGAGGTTCCTCCTTGCACATGTAGGATCCTCACCTTTCCCTTGCCAGGGCCTGGCCCCTCACTGCCTTCTGCTGGCCTGAGGTCAAACTCTCAGAACAAGACCACACACACCTGACACTTCAGTGAAGAAACTAAGGGGGCCCCACATGTGGTCCCTCTCCCAGAGGATCAAGAAGGGGTGACTGAAGATTAGGGTCCATCTACCCTGGGTTAAGGCTCTGATCACTTCTCACCATGATGCACTTCAGGGTTTCAGACCACTCTCTCTGCTGACTGAGCGCAATCTACTTAGACTTAGGCCTCACCTCCCTGAGGTACAGGAGTAGGAAGTGAGCTGAGGTAATCCAGGCCCTATTCCGAGTTTCCCCATTGCTGACAGAGGAGGCAGGGTAGGTCTGGGTTCACATGTGCTCTGCTTCCCCTCAGTGCTCACCTTGATTCCTGGCAGGATCTGGGACTCGTCTCTCTGTTGACTAAATGTGGTTCCGGTGGATGATAGGACGTGTGGTCTCACACCAAGGTCCTCACCTTGCTGATACCTCTGAGACAAAAGTGAACAGGAGCTCCATCTGCCTCCACCCCTACCCAGATTCCCACACAACTGACACCAGGGCCTGGCCCATCTGGTCCTGGTGTAGAGTTCCCTTAGTCTGGCCTGAGGATACTTGCCTTTCTTCCTGACCTGGCCTGGATCTGAATCCAGCTGAACCGATTTCACCCTGAATAACTGTCCTCGGTGACAAAAGCTCAGGAGGAGCAGGCATGTGGAAAGGGAGAGCATGTCACACCCAGGTACCCCTGCCTGGGGAATCTGGATGCTGAACACAGGACACTCTCTGATGCTGAGGGCTCTCTTCTTTTCTCAGGGAGCACATAGCTGCAGTTTCCCACAAGAAAGCATTCACACCTTTATGACCCTTCCACAACCTCAGCTCATCTGTGCATGAACTGAAGCCATTCCCTCTGACCAAGGCCCTGTCCTTCCCGAGTGCCCTCAGACAAACGTGAGGAGGAACCACCTCTGTCGACCCATGCCAGGCCTTTCCCAGGGCTGACAGCAGCACAGGCTGGGTTCAGGGCACCCATTGTCTGGAGTGTGGTATCCTCCGACCTCCCCGAGCTACCCAGGTTTACTCAGAGAGTGCCTGGGACCTTTCCCTTCTGCTGAACTGAGAATTATTACTGCAGGCCATGTCCACCATCTCTCAGAGACCTCCAAGGTGGACTTCAAGACACGCCACATTGCCCTAGCTCAGTGGTCGGCAAACTGCGGCTCGCAGGCCACATGCGGCCCTTTGGCCCCTTGAGTGTGGCTCTTCCTAAGCCTTAGGAGTCCCTAATTAAGTTAATAACAATGTACCTATCTATATAGTTTAAGTTTAAAAAATTTGGCTCTCAAAAAAATTTCAATCGTTGTACTGTTGATATTTGGCTCTTTTGACTAATGAGTTTGCCGACCACTTCCCTAGCTGGTTTTTCTCAGTGGATAGACCATCAGCCTGCTGACTAAAGGGTTCTGGGTTTGATTCCATTCAAGTGCACATGCCTGGGTCGCGGGCTTGATCCCCAGGAGGGAGTGTACAAAAGGTAGCTGATACAATGATTCTCTCATCATTGATGTTTCTATCCCTCTCTCCCTCTCCCTTCCTCTCTAAAATAAAAATATTTAAAAAAAAAAAGACACACCACATTGCATATCATGCCCCAGTGACCCAGTTGCACAAGCAGGGCCCAAGCCAGTTGGTCCCTGTTTTTGTTGGGGTGGGAGGAAGCCTTATCCTGCCTCAAGACCCACACTTTAATTTCCAGCATTGCCTGGCACACCTCCCATGTTGCCCTGAATCCAGCACCTTCAGGAAAATGCCCTCCCCTCCCTTTGCCACTCCCAAGGTAGAAGTCTGGAAGCAACCCAAATCCACAGGCCTACCATGAGGCTTGCAGGTGCTGCTGGCAGGAACAGGCACACTGCGGACACTTATGGCCCTGGCCAAGCCTCAGGCATACATATTTCAAGGTGTGCTAGGGGCTTCCTGAGTCCTAACTCGGGTCCTTACCTGGTATCCTGGCAGAGCCCTGCAGCCCTTCTTTGCCTACCTGGAGCCTGACCCCTCAGCCCTCAGGGGGTGGAGTCCGCTTGTCTTCCTGAAGGATCCTCACCGTGACTCCTGGCTGGAGCTGGAACCTTCTCTCTGTCAACATGAGATGCCCAAGTCAGGAAGAGAGCATGTGGTCATGGGCCGGGGGCCTCCCAGGGTTCACAGTAGGGGTAATTTGGGGCATCTCTGTTGTGGGGTCCCGGGTCCCTCAGTCTTCCCTTTGCATGTTCACCTTGACTCCGGGCAAGACCCAGTCCTGCCCTCTGCCACATATGTCATTCCCCTGAATTCCAAGGCCTGACATCAGGTCTGGGCTTCTGCGGTTCCTCTCTGCATGGTCATCCACCATAGGGCCTCCCAACACTGAGCAGGGCAGACTTCTGTGGACTCCCCTCTAGTTAGGGTTCCTGGATTCCCTCAGTCCTCCCTGGGGGTCCTCACCTTCACTCTTCCCTCTGCCCATCTGAGACCCTGCTCCTTACACTGAACCCCAGAGCCTATCACACCCGGATGCAAAAGTCAGGAAAAGCACCTTGACTCTGGGCAGTGCTTCTGCATCCCTTCGTTGGACCTGAGGGAGGCCCTACAGTTCTTATCAAGTTTCCAGTCTCCCTGAGACCTGAATGCTGAAGTCAGGAGACACCCCATGCGGTCACCAGCCCTGTGGCCTTCCAAGGTCAAGAGCAAGGTGCGGTCTTGTGCAGCAAGACTGGGAGTCCTAGGTCCCCATCATGAACCTTGCAGGTCCTGGGTTCTTCCTCTGCCTCCCTGGGGCCGGTTTGTGGTACTAAACTCCACAGTGTCACAGACCCTGATTTGAAGGCATTAAATGCCACTTGAGTCGGGCAGTACTTCTGCTCCTCCCCCACCCGCCCCCTGTGGACTTGATTCACTATGTGGCTTTATTTTTATTTTTTAAATTTTATAATAATTCTTTATTATTGAAAGAACTAGAGGCTCGATGCACAAAATTTATGCAAGAGTAGGCCTTCCTTCCTCTGGCTGCCGGCACCAGCTTCCCTCTGGCACCTGACACCTGGGCTTCCCTCACAGCCCTGGCTGCCTACGGAAGGACGTCCAGAAGGGTGTCCAGTTTAATTAGCATATAATGCTTTTATTATTATAGATTACATATGATCCCCTCCACCCCACCTGTGTCCCCTTCCCTTGCCCTCACCACCCAATCACTGTGTCCATGGGCCATGCATATACGCATACAAGGTTCATGGTTGATTACTTCCCACCCTCCCCACCTTCTGTCTGAGATTCCCCAATCTGTCCCATGCTTGCATGTGTCTGTATCTATGTGGTTGATCAGTTTACTTTGTATCTTCAATTCCACATATGAGTGTGATCATGTGATATTTATCTTCCTCTGACTGGCTTATTTCACTTAGCACAATACTCTCCAGGTCCCTCCATGCTGTCTCAAAGGGTAAGAGACCCTTCCCTTTATACAGCTGCATAGTATTCCATGGCATACATGTACCACTGCTTTTTCATCAGGTCATTGATGGGCACCTGGGCTGTTTCCACATCTTAGCTATCTTAAATTGTGCTGCTATGAACATAGGGGTGCATACATTCTTTCTCATTGGTATTTCCGGTTTCTTAGGGAAATATTCCTAGAAGTGTGATTCCCTACACTTTTCACCAAGTCCTGAGTCTCACTCAGTCCTGGATACAGAAGTCAGGAAACTCGGCACTTGGTCTTTCACCAGGGAACATCCCAAGGCTGATAGCAGGGTAGAGTTTATGGGGTCGCCTGGTTGTGGGGTTCAGGGTGCCCTCCTTCATCCTGTGGCTGTGCTCCTTACAGTGAGCCCCAGCGTATCTCAGACCTGCATGGGAAAGTCAGGACACACCTCACAGGGTCATCTGACATGGGGTCTCCCAGGGCTTGTAGCAGGGGAGGCCCTTTATGGGGTGCCCTGTATTGTGGGGTCCTGGGTCCCGTCTGTTCTCCCTCAGACGACTTGTGGCTCTGCTCCTTACACCAAACCCCAGAGTCTCTCACACCTGATGCAGGAGTCACCCCACCCCTCCCTGTAGTACCCTGCCCACTGGTCTTCCCAAGACTGAGGATTCTGGGGTCCTGGCCCGCCAATCTCCCTCAGGGTCCTCAACTTGACAGCGGCAGGACCTGAGGTCCCCCCACCCCCCCACCGGTGCTGCCTGAAGCCCTGCTCCTTCTAGCAAACCCCCTTGTCTCTCAGACCCTATGCAGAAATCACAAAGCACAATGCGTGAGCTCACCCCTCCCCCACACCAGGAGGCCTGCCCCATGGACACTGTTCTGGGGTCCAGGCCCCCAGTCTCCCCCACACTGACTCCTGGCAGGTCCCGGACCCCCTCTGCCGACCTGAGACTCTGCCGTGACACGGAGCCGCCCGAGGGTCTCAGACCAGGAGGACCCGGACGTCTCGCCTGGCCGCTCGTGGTCACCCCCCGCCTTGGGGTTCCCGGGACTGACTGGTCTGGCCCAGAGTCACCTTGTCCCCCCACGGCCTCACCGTGAGGCCTGCAGGCCCTGGGACCCTCCCTCTGTGAACCGGTTCGCTGGACCCCCACAAGGAGGCCTTCCCCGCCCTCATACCCCAAGGGAGGCCTGTGAGCCTCACTCTCCAGGGCTCCCGGCAGGGGCTGAACTAGCTCCCAAGGACCTCAGTCTGGTGCTCACCCTGATCCCAGGCAGAGCCTGGGCCCGGAGGTGCTGACCTGAGGCGGCTCCCCTCAGCGCCTGTACCGTCTACCGGCCCGAAGCCGGCCTCCCAAAGATGGCGCTCAGCTCCCCCAGGCTTCACAGGTGGAAGTCAATGAGTCAGTGACATCACTTCCGGAAACCAATTGTGGGGTCATGCAGGCCTGCTGACCCGGGCGGAGTTCCACTCCTTTGTACCCAGCCCCCCCTTCTGGTCCCTACCTGGGCTGGATGGCCTGGGCCCCCACCCTGTGCTGACCTGGGTCTGTGCCCCTCAGGCCAAGTGTTGGCCTAACCAGGTCCCTCTGGGTCCTAGAGTCCGGGAGGTGGGCGGGAATGCGCAGCCGGAAAGCCCTGCCTGAGGTACCGGGATCTCACAGGAGCACCAGCCTTCATTCCGGGGTGGGCCCTCTGCGTGGGCGGCTGGAGCCCTCAGTCCTTATTGGAGGGTCCTCACAGCCCTGGCTTGGACACCATGGTCACATCACGGTTCCCAGAGGGGGCGCTGCAGAGCCGTGGTTCCTGGGGAGCATCAGACCCTAACTGCCTCCCTTGCCCCCACTTCCCATGGTGCCTCTTCCCCAGACCGCCCGGCTCTATGGAAACATTGTGTTCTACATGTTTCCTTTCAGTAAAATCGCTGAGCTACAGCAGGGATTTGGAGCGGGCCTCCAATCTCCCTGTGTCCTCAACTTCACAGCAGCATGGCCTGCCCCACCCCCACTCCGCCTGAAGCCCAGCTCCTTCTACCAACCCCCGCCCCCATGTCTCTCACACCCAATGCAGAAGTCACCCCACCCCGCCCTGTAGAACCCTGCCCACTGGTCCTTCCCGGGACTGAGGATTCTGGGGTCCAGGCCCCCGGTCCCCCTTAGGGTCCCCACACTGACTCCGGGCAGGTCCCGGACCCCCTCTGCCGACCTGAGACGCTGCAGTGACAGGGAGCCGCCCGAGGGTCTCAGACCAGGAGGACCTGGACGTCAGGCCTGGCCGCTCGTGGTCACCCCGCGCCTTGGGGCTCCCGGGACTGACTGGTCTGGCCCAGAGTCACCTTGTCCCCCCACGGCCTCACCATGAGGCCTGAAGGTCCTGGGACCCACCCTCTGTGACCCGGTTCGCTGGACCCCCACACGGAGGCCTTTCCCGCCCCCATACCCCAGGGGAGGCCTGTGGGCCTCACTCCCCAGGGCTCCCGGCAGGGGCTGAACTAGCTCCCAGGGACCTCCGTCTGGTCCTCACCCTGATCCCAGGCAGAGCCTGGGCCCGGCGGTGCTGACCTGAGGTGGCTCCCCTCAGCGCCTGTACCGTCTACCGACCCGAAGCCGGCCTCCCAAAGATGGCGCTCAGCTCCCCCAGGCTTCACAGGCGGAAGTCAATGAGTCAGTGACATCACTTCCGGAAACCAATTGTGGGGTCATCCAGGCTGCTGACCCGGGCGGAGTTCCGCTCCTTTGTACCCAGGCCCCCCTTCTGGTCCCTACCTGGTCTGGATGGCCTGGGCCCGCACCCTGTGTTGACCTGGGTCTGTGCACCTCAGGCCAAGTGTAGGCCCCAGGTCCCTCGGGTTCCTAGAGTCCGGGAGGTGGGCGGGAGTGCGCAGCTGGACAGCCCTGCCTGAGGTACCCGGATCTCACAGGAGCACCAGCCTTCGTCCCAGAGTGGGCCCTCTGCGTGGGCGGCTGGCACCCGCAGTCCTTACTTGGAGGGTCCTCACAGCCCTGGCTTGGACACCATGGTCACATCACGGTTCCCAGAGGGGGCGCTGCAGAGCCGTGGTTCCTGGGGAGCATCAGACCCTAACTGCCTCCCTTGCCCCCACTTCCCATGGTGCCTCTTCCCCAGACCGCCCGGCACTATGGCAACATTGTGTTCTACATGTTTCCTTTCAGTAAAATCGCTGAGCTACAGCAGGGATTTGGAGCGGGCCTCCAATCTCCCTGTGTCCTCAACTTCACAGCAGCATGGCCTGCCCCACCCCCACTCCGCCTGAAGCCCAGCTCCTTCTACCAACCCCCGCCTCCATGTCTCTCACACCCGATGCAGAAGTCACCCCACCCCGCCCTGTAGAACCCTGCCCACTGGTCCTTCCCGGGACTGAGGATTCTGGGGTCCAGGCCCCCAGTCCCCCTTAGGGTCCCCACACTGACTCCAGGCAGGTCCCGGATCCCCTCTGCCGACCTGAGACGCTGCAGTGACAGGGAGCCGCCCGAGGGTCTCAGACCAGGAGGACCCGGAAGTCAGTCCTGACCATTAGTGGTCACCCCACGCCTTGGGGCCCCGGGACTGACTGCTCTGGGCCCAGAGTCACCTAGTCCCCACCACGGCCTCACCGTGAGGCCTGTAGGTCCTGGGACCCTCCCTCTGTGAACCGCGAGGCCGGACCCCCACACAGAGGCCGTCACCCCAAGACTCCAGGGGAGGCCTGTGGGCCTCACTCACCAGGGCTTCCGGCAGGGGCTGAACTAGCTCCCGGGGACCTCCGTCTGGTCCTCACCCTGATTCCAGGCAGAGCCTGGGCCAGCTGGTGCTGACCTGAGGTGCTCCCCTCAGCGCCTGTCCTGCCGCCCCTCCCCCGTTCTCTGAGGAGGTGGGCGAGGGTGCAGGAAGTAGTTCCCAATAAGACGCCCCACCGAGGACTCTCAGTGCTGACAGGAGGGCCTCAGTGGTCCTGGCGCCTCTGTCGTCTGTCACGGTCATACCTGGACTCTGCAGCACTGGGCTCCTGCCCTCTACTGACCGAAGCTGGCCTCACAAAGATGGCACTCTCCTCTCTCAGACTTCCCTGGTGGAAGTCAGTGAGCAGAACTTCCGGACTGGCTCTCTGGGGTGCTCTGGGCCTGAGAGCAGGGGCAGAGAGCGGATCTAGGGGCCTGGAAGTCCTGTCTCTGTTCCCTCCTCCATCTGACAACACCAGGACTCCCTCCCTCTGCGAACTTCAGTCTGTGTCCCTCAGACCTAGGCTGTAACTCCCCGGATTGCCCAGGCAGGTGGAGGCATATGCTCAGCCGAGAGCCCCACCCAGGGTCCCTAGAGCTGACAGGAGCACCTGGAGATGGATGCTGTAGTGCCCTCTGTTCTGAAGCCAGTGGACCCCAAAGTCCTCACTCAAGAGGGCCTCACACCCCTTGCAGAGATCCCTGCAGCACCACGACCGATGCAGGAGGGAGCGCTGTTGTGCCCAGGCCATAGGGGAGGGGTAAAGAAACCCCCCTTACTATGGGGTGTCTTCACCAGCTCAGATGATCCTGTGGAAACTGTGGGTTCTAAATTTAGCGACTACTGAAGATGCTGAGCAGCAGCAGGGATTTGGGGAGGTGTGGAATTGTGGTTGTCTGTCTACAGTTCCCTTGTCCACTGCAGGTGTTTTCACTTTCATTCCTCATTCTCAGTAATACATTCTACACCGCTATCTAGTTTGTATATATTATTTACATGCATATAACATAAATGTAGATTACATGTGCTTATATACCCACACATGTATGCACCTGTACCTAAATTCGTATAGATATATATATATGCATGCTTATGTCATATGTATTTATATGTGTATCTATATATATAAAAACCTAAGTGACTGAATGACTGGACTAACTAACGACCAGTCGACCGGTTACTATGATGTGCACTGACCACCAGGGGGCAGATGCTCAATGCAGGAGCTGTCCCCTGGTGGTCAGTGTGCTCCCACAATGGGAGCTCTGCTCAGCTAACCAGTGGGCACCAGATGCAGGGCTCATAGCTGGCAAGCACCACTGTGAGCCTTTCCGGATGGGGACTGACTGAGTGCAAGCCCATGGCAGGCACAGCAGGACCGGGATGAGCAGGAGCGGCAGGCAGCGTTGAACTGCCAGTTTCAGCCCGATCCCCACAAGTCATGCTGGGGGACCCCACTGGTGCAAGAATCCGTGCACTGGGCCTATAGTTTCTATATAATAGTAGAGACCTGGTGCACAAATACATGCATGAGGAGAGGAGGAAGGATTGCAGGAGGTTGGCTGGCTTGGGGAGGGACTGCAGGAGGTTGGCCACCAGCCCCAAGGAGGGAGCTGGCCCTCAACCCCCCTGGGAAAGGGGCCACGTTCATCACCACCCACCCCCAGTTCCCCATCCCAGCCAGGACCTGAAGGCCCCAGCGAGGTCAGGAGAGGGGGTGATGGTCACCAGGCCAGGCATGGAAGGAACAGATGCCTGAAGCCAATGCCGCCCTCAGTGCCCCACCACCTCATGGCTCCCCCGCCCTCCTCCTTCCCTCACTGCCACACTGCCACCACAGCAGGTGGGTGGCCCCCGGGGAAGGGAGAGGACAGGAGCAAGACAAACCCTTGTGTTCAGGGCTTGCTTTCAATAGATCACAGTGAGGGAGCTGCTCTGCTACGTACGAAACCCTGACACAGAAGCAGGTCTCTAGGAATGGTTTAGCACCAGGGGCCAATGGGGGCTAGCCAGCCAGGGGGAGGGGCCACGGGAGGTTGATTGTGGAGTGCACTGACCACCAGGGGGCAGCTCCTGCATTGAGCGTCTGTCCCTTGGTGGTCAGTGCATGTCATAGCAACTGATCCACTGGTTGTTCCAGTCATTCAGTAGTAATGGTCGCTTAGGCTTTTATATATATAGATACTATGTAAGGTATTTTATGCAAAGGTGCCTACTCTTAATGTACATGATTCATTATGTTACTCACTATTCTAATTCTAGTCTGTCCTTTATAAACTATTAAGATAGTAATTTTTGAAAAGCCAGCACTAACCCACCAAGATGGTTTCAGGTAATTATTAGCATAGTCTCTGGATAATATACCTCAACTGCCCCAGCTTTCCCAAGGCAGTGGTACTCCCCCAAGGTTACTGGCATTTGTGGTCTGAATGTTCCAGATTTGTGCCAAGATATAGAGCATAAGTTTAAAATCTTTCTTCCTACCTTCCCTGTCATCTGTGTCATACAGTCTACAGCCCCTCCCAACTTCCCTACTCCCCCATACTCCCACCCTAGACATAAGTGCCAACTCATCACAATTTTCAATCTCCCTTAGGGCTTGCTCAAATTTTATTGTTCAGATACTGTGGTTCATATTGTATTTGTTTTAAGACTTAATTTTTTTACACTTTTATGACAGAATCGGCCCTGTGTCTTCACTGAGCAGCAAGGTAATTTCAAACAAGGGCTTCGCCATGCATTATAGGCTGTGCATGCAGGATGCCACAGCTCATACTGGGTGGAAGAGAGGGATAGCAGAGCTCAGACAAGGTGGTGTCTACTCCAAAGGGGTTTGTGTCCTGGATGTCAATGGGAAAACATTCCAGAAATCTGGTATCTAGGTGTTTTTTATTGTAGCTATATCACTTTTGATTTCTTCCTGGTTTTTGCATAGGTTGTTGTTTTTCTTGTCCACCTGGTTTATGAACTGTACAATTACTCTGAATTATTTTTCTGTCATGTTGCATGCTTCTGTTTCACTTATTTCTTTTCTTGTCAATTCCTCCTTTTCTTTCTAATGGGGATTGTTTTGTTGTCTCCCCATTCTAACTACCACTAGAAGGTTCAAATGCTGAGTTGTAGAGGCCTGGGCCATGTGCAGTGGGAGCTTCGCAACACCTGAGTGTCACTGAAGAGCTCCAACACCAAGACGTGTGGCTGCCTTGGGCTGGTGGGAGCCACGCTCGCCCAGGATCAGAGTCACTGGCACTCAGTGTGGTCTCGTGCACACACCTAGAATCAGGGACCCTGCCTGCACCATGCTGAAAAAGAGACCATGCTGGCGTGTGCCCAAAATCAGAGTTCCATAGCATGTGCCAAGAGTCTCCCTGTGCCCATGCCGAGAATCAAGTATCAGAATCTCTGTTTCGTGGTGCACCCTCACACCGAGAATTAGGGTCCCTGTGTGCACATGCACTGAGAATTGGAGTCACTAGATCTTAGTATATGTTCACTGGGAATCAGGGATCCCACGTGTGTGCAATGAGAAACAGAGTCAAGTCACTGGTGTTCAGTGCTGCCTCTCTCGTGGAGAATCAGGGTCCCCGGTCTGCTTCGGGGACCGGGTTGCACAGCCACCCTGTGTCAGCGGGACATCCACTCCTGCACTCCGGGAAACAGACTTCCATGTGAGCTTGCCCAAAATCAGTCAGGTGGAAAAGCCACCCTGTGTGGCTGTGGGGTCTGGTCACTCGATTGCATGCTGCGGGAGACAACCTCCCAGTGTCTGTGTACCCAAGCTCAAGCTCAGGTAGCGCAGCTGCCCTGTGTGGGCAGGAGGCCTGCTTGACTGGAGCGGATCTAGCAGTTCCTATGCCACTGCAGCAGGCCTGCGCGGAGGGGAATGGGCTCTGTGGCTCAGAAATCTGCGGCTGGGATGTCTGGATTCTTGGTGTCTGTGGGTCTTCAGCTGTGGTCACAGGTCTTTGTCCCTAGTGGCTGTAGGGTCCCGATTTGTGGTGGTGAGGCTAGAATCCTAATCTCAAGCAGTTTTGTTTTTCAAGATGGTGTGGTCTCTGTGCCCACATTGGCCACCCCCAGAATGTCCTGTCATTATTTCTTCAAATAGATTTTCTAATCCTTGCTTCTCTTCTTGTCCTTCTGGCACCCCTTTTATATATATGTTACTTCATTTCATGTTGTCCCAAAACCCCCTTAGACTCTCCTCATGCTTTCTAATTGTTTTCTCCAATTGCTGTTCAGATTGGATGTGTTTTTCTGCCCTGTCTTCTAACTTGCTAATTCAGTCCTCACCTTCTTCTATTCTACTATGGAAACCTTCCATTGTGTTTTTTATTGTAGCTATATCATTCTTCATTTTCTCTTGATTCTTACATAGGTTGTTGATTTTCTCATGCAGCTGGTTTACAAACTGTATGATCCTTACTCTGAATTATTTTTCTGACATTGCATGCTGCTATTTCATTTAATTCCTTTTCTGGCAATTCCTCCTTTTCTTTCCTTTGGAGGTTGTTTCTTTTTCTCCCCATTTTTGCTTTCACCAAGGGGTCCATGTGCCGAGTCGTGTGGGGCCTGTGTCTGAATTGGTGGGCTTGGCAGGAGGGTCGCTCACTCCAAGACTCACCAGAGGGCCGAGGTGTTGGGTAGCTGGGTAGGGCCTGTGGCTGAAGTGGCAGGATTGGCAGGAGGGGGGCACACTCTGTGGCTCACAAGAGCCTGTGGCCAGGGAGTCTGGAGTGCCAGTGTCTGTGGGTCTGCAGGTGAGGTAACTGGTCTTTGGCTGTAGTGGCTGTAGTGTCCTGTGTAGTGTCTGAAGCCAGTCTGGGTGGTGGGAAGGCTGGGCTCCTAGTCACAAAAGCTCTCCCCTTCAAGATGTGTCATTTCTGTGCCAGAGCCAGCCGCCCCAGTAGTGCTTGCAGGGGTAGCAGTGTCCCCCCTGTCTATTATAGCCTGGTCTGCCAGCCCCCGAGACTCCGGCAGGATCTAACTGTCCCTAACACACACACACACACACACACACACACACACACACACACACACACACACCACGTCCACACACACCACGTCCACACACTCCCCTTTTGCTCACTCATTCACTCAGTCACATTTTCTTCCCTCCCTACCATCCTGCCAGCTGCCATCTTGACTCTCCCATCTATACTACTTTCAACAATAAAGATAAAAACTTTTAAAAAGTGTAGGGCCTCAGGTCCACAGAACAGCGTAGAGATGCTTCCCTGAGCCAAGTGGTATTTCAGGGCTTCATATCTGGGCCCATGAAACTATGGGTTTTATTATAATGAACAGGACCTCGGGTATGCAGAGGGAGGACCCAGGGCCTGCCAGAGTCAAGATGAGGACCTGGAGGGAGGACTGAGTGGATCCAGGAACCCCCTACTAGAGGCCCCACAAAAGCTCACTCTTGGTTTTAGCCCTGGTAGGCGCCATGAATGCTTTCATAAATAATGGTCACTGACTTTCACCCCGGAAGTCTGAGAGAGGTGAGGGCCACATCAGAGAGGCTGCCTACAGGCCTATAGAGGGAAGAGACCCAGTCTTGCATATAATCAAGTTATTGCCCTAAAAGAGGACTGGGGGCTCCCACAGAATCCAGATTTGCCTCTGCTGTCAGCACCCTGAGTCCTGGAGGCTGGGTTGTCTGGCTGAGTACCATTTCCCAGAAACCACCAGCCCCCACCACTTCAGAGAACTCTGGAGCCAAGGACAAGGTCAGAAAGGAGAAAGTTGAGGTTTGTAGTCATGGCCCAGTCTTTACCTGGAAACAAGGTGAGTATGAGAGGAAGGGTTAAACACTCCAAGGAATTTTTCAGTCCCCTGCTGGTAGCCTGGCTATCCCCTGGCTTGGTTGCCTGATGTAATATCCACAGACTTCACTTGAGGTCTATGAGAGGCCTTGATCTGTGAGGACCTGGGTCTGAGAAAAATGTGAGGTCAAGGGAGGGAAGTGTCTCACGATCTTCCAGGTGACAATGTGCTGACCTTTTGTGAAACCTGAATGTGCACCGACTTCTCAGAAATGGAAGGATGAAACAAAGTCCAGATGTCCCCTGTTCTCAGCCCTGAAAGAAGCATGTTGGCTTTAAGTGGAATTCTCTTTTCTATCATGGAGAGGAAAGTGGGGAGTCATCAAAGAGGAGAGGTTTTGGTGGGAGAGATCAAGAGTTCCAAGAGGAGGGCCTGGAAGAAGGGCAGGTCCTGGCAAGAGTAAAAGTGAATAATCTACAGGGGTACTTGGCCAATCCAACCAGGATAGAGAGCCCTGTCTCTGCTGCTAGACTTTTGTGATGTTGACAGGGGTAGGGATGATTTGGGGCATGGATATGAAACTGTCTCACTTTGTTCTGTAGTCTGTTAGGAAGGTGAGGACCTTGGTCTGAGAGGACAACATCAGGTCATTTGAGGAAGTACACCTGTTCAACTGAGAGCAGAGTCCTACGTCCTGCCAAGAGTCAAGGTGAGGTCCCTAAAGGTGGAAGGAGTATAGCCCAATCTCAAGAACAAAGTGGGTGCCCCCCCCAAAAAAAAAAAATCTTGTCTTTGCCTATTGTCAGCCCTGGAAACCATGTGCAGGGCTTTCAGGCTGGGCCTCTTTCCATTTTCACCTCCATGGACCCAGGAATGGCAGGGCCTTGATCTACTGATCTTGACTCAAGCTAGGTGAGGCAGGAAGCCAGGCTCCAGAAGGGGCCATTGTGAGGACTGAGGGAACCCTTCATACCAAGCCATGTAGAACCCATAGATTATGGCCACACATTGTTGTCCCTTGACGGCAATGATAAGCCCCTATACAGGTGCTTCGAAATATGGGGACCTCTCACTTCTCTTAAGTTTCAGGGATGTGTGTTCTTGTTGTAAGAGCGTGATCTCAGGAAAGCAGGGGGTGGGGTGGGAGAAGCAGGCCTTCAGTGGGTACAGAAGGATCATTCCCCCATGAAGAGACTTCATACCACCCCACCCTACAGGACCACTGTCAGACCCAGTATCTCCAAATGTGCTAGCTGCACCCTGAGGAGTCTTCTTACTTTCACCTTCAGGATCTTAGGGGAAAAGTTGCCCAGGAGGAGAGACCCCTGTGAGACCTAAGAACACCCTTATAGAATAGCCCTAAAATTCTCCATTTTCAGAGCCACTGAGGGTGTGTTTCTCAGCTAAGGATACTCACATTCCCCCTCTTCTTTTTTCATCCTCATAGGAGGCGTGAGGATACTTTCCCCAATTGATTTTTAGAGAGTGTAAGGGAGGGGGTAGAGAGAGAGAGAACGAGAGAAAAACATTGATGTGTTAACGACACATTGGTTGGTTGCTTACCACAAGCCTCCAGGCCTGGAGCAGAGATTGTAACTGCAACTGAGATATGTGCTCTTGACCAGGAATTAAATGCTCTGGTGGGCAGGCTAATCCTCTAACCACTGAACCATGCCAGCAAGGGCCTCAGATTCCCTCTCTTTATCCAACTGGTTGTTCCCCATGGCCCATCTCCTGCCCACAGTCTGGTTGACGTCCAACAAGAGTCATCATGCCTCTTGGTTAGAAAGGGATCTCTGTAATCTCAAGGAAGACCATCAGGACTCAAGGGAGGATCAAAGCCTGTTTGAAGTGCAGCTGTTTGGGAATGAGGACTTGGTTGTGTCTGTCTCCTTATCTTTGTCCCTCTCTGACTTGTTCCCACGCAGCCTAGAGAAGGTGTGTGCTGCTGAGACACCAAGTCCTCCCCAGAGCCCTCTGGGTTCCTGACTCTGCCTCTGCCATGGTGGCCCATGTGTGTAGCCAGTCTGAAGATGAGGGCTTCAGCAGCCAAGATGAACAGGAGACAAGCAGCAGAGAGGACTCTGGAGATGCTGAGTCGTCACTCCATGATGCCCTATATTTGAAGATGACTGAACTGGTGGAGTTTCTACTCCTGAAATATCGTGCAAAGCAGCCAACTACTAAGGCAGAAATGCTGAGTAGAGTCATAAGAAAGTATCAGGACCACTTCCCTGAGATCTTCAGCCTAGCCTCTGAATGCATGCAGCTCCTCTTTGGCATTGATGTGAAGGAAGTGGACCCCAGCAACCTCACCTATGTCCTGGTCACCACTTTGGGGCTCACATATGATGGGATGGTGTCCAATGGGCAATCCATGCCCAACACTGGCCTCCTGGTCATGCTCCTGAGATTGATCCTTGCAGAGGGTGACTGTGCCCCTGAGGAGAATGTCTGGGAAGCACTGAATGTCATGGGTGTGTGTGATGGGAAGGAGCATTGGATCTATGGGGAGCCCAGGGAGCTCCTCACCAAAGTTTGGGTGCAGGAAAAGTACCTGGAGTACCGACAGGTGCCCAACAGTGATCCTGCACGCTATGAGTTCCTGTGGGGCCCTAGGGCCCACGCTGAGACCACCAAGTTGAAAGTCCTCAAGTTTTTTCTCAGGGATTATAGAAAGGATCCCAGGTCTGTCCCATCCCTGTTTCAAGAGGCTCTGAGTGATGAGGAAGAGGGAGCCTGAACCAAGTTTCCCCCAGGCATGTTTCAGGCCCACATCTGACATGATGTGAGGCCAATTCTTCACTGTGTTTGAGAAGGGGGTAGTCAACATTCTAGGTAGTGAGGCCCAGGGAAAGTTGGAGGAATAGGGGCTGTAGTATCTTTGGGTTTAGAAATGTATCCTTGATTTGTGTCGAAATTTTCAAATGTTGTTCCTTTCCATAGACGTTTCATAAGCTTCAGTATCTAAGTTTGTGACTGACGTTGACCATACATTTATTTGTACTATCTAGTTCAAAAGAAAGAGTTTTGCTGTTGTGTAACACAAATTGGGACACTTTCCATCCTACTCTGTGATCCCAAACTAGATAATATGGCATTGGAAAAAGATTTCCTTGGAAATGTGAAAGACCTCATCGGTACAAACAATGGGTTCAAGAAACAAAAATCAAAGCAAAAGGTTGTTAATTCTTACTTCTGATCCCTTTTTTGTCTGTCTTTCTATGAAACAAACTGTATAAGGATCCTTGGATTTGCTTGGTTCATTCAAGAAAGTGGAGGGATTTAATCTGAATAAAGATGGTTCAGTGGTTCATTTAACCCCCAGACTGAGCCTATGTCCTCTGGAAGGCCCTGTGTTAGTAGTGGGGACACCAACATAAGCAGGGCACACCCACACACAGGATGATAGTTTAGGAGCCACAGTCATGTGAGGAAAGTGGTGAGGTGTCCCCTAAGTTCTATAGAACAAGTAATAGAAGGGGAGAGGCAGTGGGGCTCCAGGGGACAGCACTCAAGTGTAAATGGCTTGAGCCAGAACAGTTTGGGGCTTTGGGAAGCTGTGTTTCCCTTGTGGGGGTTGATTGTAAAGAAGCTGGGTGGTGGCAGTGGCTAGACTCTGCAGATGGTGTATCTTGGATGTAAACGTCTGAAATGGAGAATTGCTCTGAATTTCCTTCTGGATCATGTATAAATCAGAGAGAAAAATCCACCCCAGTCAGGAAGGGAAGGTTGTCTGTCCTGTGCTTCTGTCTCATTTCAGAAGAACACAGTGAAGAGATAGGTGTTTTATCCCCATTAACCACAAGGATTTCCTGAGCAATAAGGGTCTTGCTCCTTAAAACAATGCCCCTAAGTTACTGGACATGCACTCTTTTTTTCTGGCCTGGGAAAGCCAGGGCTGACTCCATTGAATTGACAATTTATTACAGTTACCCTCTGTTTACCTCGGTCAACTATAAGCAAGTGCTGGATATTAGTGAGATGACATGAAGGAAAATAGGTGGTTTTAATGGAAGGGTAGCTGCAAAGAGGAAAGAAGTTGGTATTGGACTGGAATTCTGGGGGCTTTGTGTTGATTGCACCCTGTTTTTGAGAGTCCACACCCACAAAGAATAGTCTATCCTTTAGGAGGAAATTTCACCAAGCAGCCATTTTGGCTCATTTACTATTTAGTTTCTAATTGGGCTCTGAGATCTTTGATTGATGTGGGAAGAGCTCAGGAGATTTATCTCAGTGCGGCGGCGGATGCAATGGCGTGAGCGCACTCCGCCTATACAAGCTTCCTTGGCACACCAGGAAGTGGCAATGCCCGCCTGAGTAAGCCCCCTAGAGCCCCCTACATAGTACCCTAACTTTCCTACCATTGGTTGCCCTAAGGATGCTGTAAACTTCTGATTGGTCCAGAAAGTTATATATGTCTCTGTACTAAACAATAAAGTTTAGACTGCGTCTTGAACCTGTCTCCGGAGTCGGGCATGCTTCGATAGGACTCCGTCGGCCTCACCCCCGCGGGACCCCCTGCCTCAGATTGACCAGAGAAACACATTTTCAAAGGAGAGATTGGTAGTGTCTGGAGTCAAACCTATACTAGAAATAACTACTAGCTACTGTAAATCCAATATACACCAGTTTCCTTGTTCATGTACACTCAGAAATGTGGAAGGCAGCAGAGACTCACAGGTGGATATTGTGATATTGAACAGGAAGAAAGGAGAAAATCCACAGCCTCATGAGATTTCAGGGGGTATTGCTATGGAAAGTGCAGAAAGGTCCTCTGGAATTAAGAGGGTGAGCTTTCTCTGCTGAGATGTGTAGAATGATTTGAAAATTACATGTGATGGGGGATTTGAAGCATCTTTCACATAGTAGTGGGGGGCACTGGGAAAAGGTGGAGAATTTCAAGGGAAATGTGACTTTCTGAGAAAGTCCTCCCAGAAATGAAGGGGATTTTGTCACCACAGATTACAGCAACTACATTTTGGAGCTTCTACCATGCAACTGTTGACTGGGAGATGTCAAGTGCTCATCCTCACCTTGTTTTCCTCTTCCCTGAATGAATGGGGACCCTGCATTGCCAGTAATCTTGTACTTAGCAAGGGCTGTGTGATGACCCTTTGCCACTGAATGTTGAGCAGCAGCATTGTTTATCACAGCAATTTCTACAGAAGGCTGCACAAGGTCTGTGGATTCATTCTCAGGCCATGAGAATGCAGACACAGAGCAGTGTGCTAGTTCACCCAGAGACTTAAGCCACGCACATGTTCCCTTGAGAAGTGAGATGCCAGATTGTGTGCCTTTAAGGCCCTGGGCAGGGATGGGGATGTTCAAAGGAGGAGCCAGCCCAGTGGAAGCTGGCTGCAGGAATTCCTTCATGCCTACTGCACTACTAGGCTCCCGAGCTGCTCCAATCTACCCCTCAGTGCTGTGATGGATGGTGATAAGGAGGCAGGCAGCCAACTGGCTCTGTTGGCATGGTGGTGTCCTCCTTCTGGGTCCCTGCCCATTGCCCCCATCACCACTGCTGTCCACTCTCTCTCCACCCTGGCCCCAGTCTGCACATCTTGGGGCTTTGCTCTTCCTGTGTCCCCAGTAATGATGTTCATGTGCAGTTATCTTCGCATGACAGCCCCAGAAGAGTATCCTCTTTCAGCCAGTATGATTCAGGCAGAGCTGGCAGGATGTGAGATATCTTCCTGGTGAGTTTCCTAGTGATGGGTAAATAATAATCATTGTCATGTGACCATGTGACTAATCACTGTGACTGCAAGTTATCTTCTATATATATAAAAGGCTAATATGCTAATTGTCCATCTAACCAGTGGCTATGACGCACACTGACCACCAGGGGACAGACACTCAGTGCAGGAGCTTCTGTGATGCTCACTGGCCATTTACAGAGAAATGGCACTGCAGACCTGCCGCCCACAAAGCAACACTTGGCTTCCCCCAAGTGGACACAGTCTCTGCCACCACCCCAGAGCAACACCCCACCAAATTGCAGCCAACGCTGCTGAGACCCCATGGTGAAAAATGTGGCCCACAGCCCAGCCCAGCCCAGAAACGGTGGCTGTGGGCACTGAGCAATGATGTCATGTAGCAACACCCAGCTTTCTCTCCCTAGTGATAACTAACCTTCTTGCAGTTTCTTCAGCCCAGGGACACAACTTGCTTTATAGCCAGGTGCAAACATTTCACACTTTAACCAACTGTTCGTGAAGCATTTTCCTGTACCTCATCTCATTTGATCCTCACAGAAGTCCTGGAGTAGGTAGATCGGAGACTCGGTGGAATCCTATTTTCTTTTCATTAGCCAGAAAAGGGAGATTTAGAAAGCTTAGAAATTGACCCAACTGAAAAGAAGTAAGAAATGGCAGACCTTGAAAATGACTTCAGGTTTTTGTCACTGTGCAGACTATAGTTAAATACTGCTGCAGTTAAATATTTTACCCATTGTTCTCCCTGCGTGAACTACAATAATAATCTGCTTCATGTTGATATTTACTGCTGTGTTGCTGGCAGTTATCTGAAAGAGAAGTTGGGGTGCTTCACTGGGCTGGGAAAAGTTTAGCTAAATTAGAAAACAGGTCTAATTAAGCAAGTTTTTCAATATATATATATATATATATATATATATATATATATATATATATATATATATATAAAGCTCTCACTGGGGCCAATTGCGCACATGGATTTCCATTTGTCATTGTCAATTGTGAATTTGGTTGACACTTCTATTATAGAGAAAGGGTGAATAGCAATATTAAAATATTTCTTCTAATTAATTTCCTTTCAATGTGCATGAATTCGTGCACCAGGCCACCAGTTTTCAAATAATTCCCATGGTTATGCTCAAATGCTTGATTAAACTGATGGTCTTATTCAGGTGATTATTAGGGGTTGGTGTCTGAGGATGAGGCTAAGGGTAGAGAGGGTGGCAAGGGTGCCTTGTCAGTCACCCACAAAACCAGTTTGGACCTTGTGTTCCAAACAGGCAATTTGAGCAGAGGAAGGTAGAAGATGGCAGGGGTGGTCAACAGGATGTCCCCTACCAGGCCCCAGATACCTGAGAGCCAAGTGAGAATTTGGAAAGGACCTGAACAGAGGAGGGCTTTAGGGTCCAGGGATGCAGGCTTGGAAGATGCTCAGCAATCCCAGGAGAGTTGGAACGAGGAACACCCACCAGATTCCATCTGAGTTGCCCTGGACTGGCCTGTGGAAGAAATCAGGGCAGATGTAGCAGGAGATGAGCTGGAACCCTCGGGACATCATGAAATGAGTGTCTTTGGGACAAGTGCCAGGACCAGAACCCTGTGGGGCACTGCAGGATGAAAGTAGGAACACCAAATGCCCATTCCTGGAGGGAACTGATTGGTGTGAGATAGTGCTCCCACAAGGAGGCTATGGACCACAGGGCAGGGACAGCTTGAACATACTGAGAATTTCCCAGGTTCTTCAGGGAGGACTTTTCAGGGTACAGAAACCTGTAATGTAGCCTCTGCAGACACACATCACCCAGTTGTCTGGCCAGTCCTGATGATGTTGGGGCAGAGTACACAAGAGCTTTACTGCCTATCAGCAGGAATGTTCTGACATTTTTTAGATGTCCTGAGCCTGCCCCATGAGTGGCTGGTGTGATGGGTCTCAGCCATGGTCCTGCTCCCATAAGAAATCACCATTCCCCTGCCAGGACTATAGCCTGCTCTGAACTCCAGCCTCCTGAGCAAGGTGCTGACTTTCTGCTTGGCTCTCACCTAACCTCCTCTCCAGGAACTATGTGTGGCAGCTGTCCTGGGGAGAGTAATTGGTCCCAGGTCTTAGCCTGTCTTTGGTCCCTTTGCTGGGATTTGGCATTGTTCTGCCATTTGGTCTATTTTCATATTAGGGTTTTATATATATATATATATATATATACTAGAGGCCCAGTGCACAAAAATTTGTGCAGTCGGGGGGGAGGGGAGTCCTTCAGCCTGGCCTGTGCCCTCTTGCAGTCTGGGACCCCTCAGGGGATGACCACCTGCTGGCTTAGGCCCACTCCCCAGGGAATTGGGCCTAAGATGGCAATCAGCCATCCCTCTGGCAGCCCAGCAGCCCTTGGGGGATGTCCACTTGCCAGCAGGGAGCAGGGCTAAACTGCAGTCGGACATCCTTAGCGCTGCTGAGGAGGCAGGAGAGGCTCCCACTACCACCGCTGTACTGGCAGCCATCAGCCTGGCTTGTGGCTGAGCAGAGCTCCTCCCATGTGAGAGCGCCCTGACCACCAGAGGGCAGCTCCCACATTGAGCGTCTGCCCCCTGGTGGTCAGTGTGTGTCATAGTGATCAGTCATTCCCAGTCTTTCTGCTGTTAGGGTCAGTTTGCATATTACCCTTTTACTATATAGGATAGAGGCCTGGTGCATGGGTGGGGGCTGGCTGGTTTGCCCTGAAGGGTGTCCCGGATCAGGGTGGGTGTCCCACTTGGGTGCCTGGCCAGCCTGGATGAGGGGATGATGGCTGTTTGCAGCTGGTCACACCCCCTTCAGGGTAGGGGTCCCCACTGGGGTGCCTGGCCAGTCTGGGTGAGGGGCTGAGGGCCGTTTTCAGGCTGGCGGGCGACTGAAGCTCCCAGGCCCTTTTTTTAATTTTTTTTTTTATTCTGGGTTTTATTTACCTTCTATAGCTGTCACTGGAGCTGAGAGCCAGCTCCAGCTCTGAGGCCGTTGCCAGCTCTGAGGCCGTGGCTGGCTGAAAGCAGGTATCTCGGTTTGTTTAGATTCTATAATTGAAACTCTGTTGCCATCACTGGCGCTCTAAGCTCTGAGCCCACTGGCGGCTAAAAGCAGGTACCTGGGGTTTATTTAGCTTCTATAATTGCAACATTGTTCCATCCGGAGATCAGAGCTGGGCTGCAGGAGGCGGGGAACTTTAGCTTCCTCCATCGCCGGGGCAACCAAGCCTCATGTTCGCTTCAGCTGCGTGGCTGCTGGACGCCATCTTGGTTGGCAGTTAATTTGCATATCTCACTGATTAGCCAATGGGAAGGGTAGCGAAGTTACAGTTAATTACCATGTTTGTCTATTATTAGATAGGATAGAGATGGGTGTTGAATTTTGTTGAATGTTTTTTCTGCATCTATTGATGTGAGCCTGTGATTTTTGTCTTTCAATTTGTTTTTGTGATGTATCACATTTATTGATTTACGAATATTATACCAGCCTTGCGTCCACAGAATAAATCCCACTTGGTTATGGTGTATGATCTTTTTAATATATTGCTGGATGTGATTTGCTAATATTTTGTTGAGGATTTTAGTATCTATGTTCATCAGAGATATTGGCCTGAAATTCTCTTTCTTTGTAGGGCCTTTATCTGGTTTTGGAATTAAGATAATGCGGGCCTCATAAAAAGAGTTTGGAACTGTCCCTTCCCCTTGGATTTTCTGAAATAGTTTGAGGAGTATAGGTGTTAGTTCTTTGAATATTTGGTAAAACTCTCCTGTGAATCAATCTGGTCCTGGGCTTTTGTTACCTTGGAGTTTTTTTTTTTATTATTATTACTGCTTCTATTTCATCAGTTGTTATTGGTCTATTCAGGTTTTCTGATTCCTCCTGATTTAGTTTTGGGAGATTGTATTTTTCTAGGAATTTGTCCATTTCATCCACATTGTCCAACTTGTTGGCATATAGTAGTTCATAGTATTTTCTTACAATCCTTTGTATATCTGTGGTGTCAGTGGTTACTCCTCTACTTTTGTTTCTATTTTTATTTATTTGGGTCCTCTCTCTTTATTTCTTGATGAGTCTGGCTAATGGTTTATCAATTTTGTTTATCCTTTCAAAGAACCAGCTCTTGGTTTCATTGAGATATATATATATATATATATATATATATATATATATATATATATATATATCAATACATATATATATATATACACACTAGGGGCCCGGTGCATGAAATTCATGCACTGGGTGTGGGGGGGGGAGTGTCCCTCAGCCCAGCCTGCCCCCTCTCACATACTGGGAGCCCTCAGGCGTTGACCCACATCACCCTCCGATCGCCTGATCGGCCCCTTGCCCAGGCCTGACGCCTCCTCCAGAGGTGTCAGGCTTGGACAGGGGACCCCCATCTCCCCCCGATCACTGGCTCTGGCCCCCGCCCAGGCCTGAGGCCTCTGGCCCAGGAATCATGCCTGGGCAGGGGACCCCCATCTCCCTCTGATCGCTTGCTCCACCCCCCGCCCAAGCCTGACGCCTCTGACCCAGGCTTCAGGCCTGGGCAAGGGGACCATCATATCCCCCCAATCCCCGGCTCCACCCCTTGCCCAGGCCTGATGCCTCAGCCAGGGGAGTTGACCCTCATCACCCTCCGATCACCAATCACTGGATCGGCCCCTTGACCAGGCCTGAGGCCTCCGGCAGAGGTTTCAGGCCTGGGCAGGGGACCCCCAGCTCCCCGCGGTTGCAGGCTCCGCCCCTGCCCAGGCCTGACACCTCTGGCCTAGGCGTCCGGCCCAGGCAGCGGGGACCTGCAGTGGCAGCGGGGGGCGCCGCGATCGTGGGCTTCGCTTTAGGCCCAGGCAAGGGACCCCTAGCTCCTGGTACTGCCAGCTTTGACCGTGCCCAGCTCCCATCGCTGGCTCAACCCCTTGCTATCACTGGCCACGGCGGCAAAGGCGCCTGATTCTTCGATCATGGCTGGGGGGCAGGGCAAAGGCGGCCCCAGGGCTGCCTTTGCCCTGCCCCCCAGCTCTTAGCTCCCCCCTGGGTTTCCGATCACTGTCAGTGGCAGGGGGCTTCTTCCTGCTTTCCCTTTTGCCTCCCTGCATTGTGCCTACATATGCAAATTAGCCACCATCTTGTTGGCAGTTAACTGCCAATCTTAGTTGGCAGTTAACTGCCAATCTTAGTTGGCGGTTAATTTGCATATAGCCCTGATTAGCCAATGAAAAAGGTATCGCCGTACGCCAATTACCATTTTTCTCTCTCTTTTTTTTTTTAAATATATTTTATTGATTTTTTAAAGAGAGGAAGGGAGAGAGATAGATAGCTAGAAACATCGATGAGAGAGAAACATCGATCAGCTGCCTCCTGCACATCTCCTACTGGGGATGTGCCCACAACCCAGGTACATGCCCTTGACCAGAATCGAACCTGGGACCTTTCAGTCCGCAGGCTGATGCTCTATCCACTGAGCCAAACCGGTTTCGGCACCATTTTTCTCTTTTATTAGTGTAGATATGCTATTTATTTCGGATCTAATTTTTATTATTTCTTTCCTTCTACTTAGCCTGGACTTTTCTTGTTGTTCTCTTTCTAGTTCTTTAAGTTGTAGGGTTCAATAATTTATTGCTGATTTTTCTTGTTTTTTGAGGTATGCCTGTAGTGCTATGAATTTCCCTCTCAGTACTGCTTTTCTGTGTCCCAGAGATTTTGGGTTGTTGTGTGTTCATTTTCTTTTGTTTCCAGGAATTGTTTTATTTCTTTATTTGGTCTCGTTGGTAACCCATTCATTGCTTAACACATGGTATGTGGGAAACGTATTTATACGTTTTACGTTGACTGGTAGTACAGCGCGGGACACGTATTAATACGTTTTTTATAGACTAGCGGTAGAATGCGGGAAACGTATAAATACGTAAACTAAAGTTATCATAATTTCACTGAACGTTGCCATTTGCACAAAAAATTAGCAAAAATGGCCTGTGCCACCTGTTAGCGTGCGATAAAAACTACCCGCAAACAATCTGTTAATAACTTGATATTCAGCCTCAATATGCTTGAATGTTTTGGGGTATTTTTACTGTAGTTGGTTTGTAATTTCATTCCACTGTGATCTGAGAAGATGCTTGATATGATTTCAATCTTCTTTAACTTGTAAAGAATTGCTTTATGTCTATCAAGGGGGTCTGTCTTTGTAAATGATCCATGTGCACTTGACAAGAATGTATAGTTTGCTGCGTTGGGGTGAAATGTTCAATAAATGTCAATTAAATCCATCTGATCCAGTGTGTCTTTTAGAGTCATTGATTTCTTGTTAAGTTTTTTACTGGAACATCTAACCAGCGAAATCAGTGAGGTGTTAAAGTCCCATACTATGACTGTATTGTTGTCGATCTCTCAGTTAAAGTCCTCTAGAAGTATTTTTCGTTTGTTTGTTTTTTGGGGTTTTTTTTTGTTTGTTTGTTTTTGGTGCTCCTATATTGGGTGCATGTATGTTCACCAACGTTATATCCTCTTATTGGATCAATCTCTTTATTATTATATAGTGACCTTTGTTGTGTCTTGTGATGGCCTTCATTTTAAAGTCTATTTTGTTGGATATGAGTATTGCTACTCCAACTTTTTTGTTTCTTTTCTATTTGCATGGAAAAAAAATTTCCATCCCTTCACTCTCATCCTGTGTATGTATTTTGTTCTGAGGTGGGTCTCTTGTAGACAGAATATAATTGGGTCAGGTTTTAAATCCATTCAGCTACCCTATGACTTTTGACTGGAGCATTTAATCCATTTACATTAAGGGTTATTATTGACTAGAGGCCCGGTGCACAAAAATTTGTGCACTCGAGGGGGGGGATCCCTCAGCTCGGCCTGTGCCCATTTGCAGTCCAGGACCCCTTGGGGGATGTCCACCTGTCGACTTAGGCCCACTCCCCAGGGGATCAGGCCTAAGCTTGCAGTCAGACATCCTTCTGGCAGCCAGAGAGCCCTCGGGGGATGTCCGACTAAAGGCTTAGGCCCCCAAGGGATCGGATCTAAACTGTTAGTTGGACATTCTTAGTGCTGCCACGGAGGTGGGAGAGGCTCCTGCCACCACCTCTGCGCTGTCCAGCCATGAGCCAGCTTCTGGCTGAGTGGCACTCCCCATATGGAAGTGCACTGACCACCAGGGGGCAGCTCCTGCATTAAGCATCTGTGCCCTGATGGCCAGTGCGCATCATAGAAACCAATTATTCTGCCATTCAGTTAATTTGCATATTAGCCTTTTATTATTATTATATAGGATGTCCCTATTTCTTCCCTTTTGCCCCTTCTACCCAGCTCTTGCCCCCTTCTCTCTGGCCATCACCATACTGTTGTCTGTGTCCATGGGTTGTGCATATATTTTCTTTGGCTAATCCCTTCTTTAAATTCACTTCTTTAAATTGTTATTTTCAGATAAGTGCTTATAACTGCACTATTATATATTTTCTATCATATCATTTAGAGTTAAGTAATTTTTAATTGAACCCTTGTAAATTTTAGAACAATTCAATAAATTTGCTAGAAGCAATTAGGAGATTTTTCATGTAATGCAGATATATTTCAATTAATATTTTATTAATTTTTAATTTTTTAATATTTTAATTTGAAATAACCTCATACATGTAAAAAAAAAACTATAAAATACTACAGCATATTATATGTACCCTTCACCCAATTTCTTAGGTGTTAATAATTTAAACATAACCATTATACAACTAACAAAATTTGGAATATATTTTTCTTATACTCTCTTTAATGTTACTTAATCCATTTACTTTGTTTTTGTTAATCTTCACCCAAGGATATTTTTCTACTGAATTTTAGAGAGAGTGAAGGGAAAGGGAGAGACACATTGATTGGTTGCCTCCTGCACATGCTCTGATAGGGACTGGGGATCAAGCCAGCAACTGAGGTACATGCCCTTGACTGGAAACAAACCTGGGACCCTTCAGTCCATGGGCTAATCCTCTATCCACTGAGAAAAACAGGCTGCAGCTTAATTCTTTACTTTTAATCTATATGTGTCTTTATATTTAAAGTGGGTTTTGTTTTTGATTCACCCTCATAATCTGTCCTTTAATTGGTGCATGTTTGCCACTGACTTTCAGAGTGCCTACTAATAGAGTTACTGCCAAATCAGGTGGCTTCTGGGGCTTCTGGGGCTTGTGGGGCTTCTGGGGCCAGCCTGCAGCCCGGGATCAGATCCAATCACGGATGGCAGGCAGGCGGATTCTGGGGTCACACACGGGGGCCTGGATGGTGGCTTGCGCTGGCAGCTCACGCTGTCCCGCCCTGCCTGCAGTTTGCAAATTAGCCGCCATCTTTGTTGGCGGTTAATTTGCATATCGCCCTGATTAGCCAATGGGAGGCATAGTGAAGGTATGGTCAATTACCATGTTTGTCTATTATTAGATAGGATAAGTACTTATTTATTGCCATTTTAATTCTGTATGCCTAGGTTTCTCTCTCTGTTTCTTCTTCTCATGACAACAATCCCTTTAGCATTTCTTATACTGCTGGCTTGGTGGTGATGTACTATTTTAGCCCATTTTTTTTGTCTGGAAAATTCTTTATTTGACCATCTGTTTTTAATGATAGCCTTGCTGGCTATAGTAATCTTTGTCTCAGATCTTTGCTTTCCATTTCCTTGAGTACTTCATTGCCATTCCCTTCTGGCCTGTAGAATTTCTGATGAGAAATCAGGTGTCAGCTTTATGGAAACTCCTTTATAGGTAACAGTTTTCTTTTCTCTCATGCCTCTGTACTTCCTACCAGTCTTTATGCAGTCTCCACTTTCAGTCCTCAGGTATCAGGGTTCTCTCCTGTGAGTCTTCCATTGATCATTCAGGATATTTTTCTGTATTTTAATTGTAATGTCAGTTTGTTCCTGAGAGCACGTCCATGTAACATCCATGTACTCTGCCACCATTTTTAATCTCTCTTACGTGAGTTCTTTAAAGTCTTTGTGGCCTTTGCTAGCTCATGACTCTGCTGATTACTTATTTAAATGGATTTTCCCATTTTATGGGATGGAAATTGGAGAGAAGGCTCTGGAAACCAGAGTCTGGCATTTTTTGGAGAAAAGGTGTTCATTTTGATATATTTTAGGCACTCTAGAGTCCCAAGGTTTCTGGAGGGACATTAGTTCATGCTCTCTGATTCAAGAGCCACTGGATTTCTACTGTGGTGAGGAATCTAGAGAACCCGGCTCATCTTGTCCTCTGAAATGAAATATTCACACGACTGACTTCAGTGGAGTTGAAAGAAGGTATTATGGAACTGACGTCCCTTGGCTAAGACTGCTCAGTTTCAGAATTTCAATCCTGGGTCCCATGCCTGCCAGTCAGACAGTGTTTATTAGGCCCCATGCTCAGTACCTTTTGAGAAAGTAGAGCAAAGTTGGAGGAATCACAGTAACTGATATCAAACTATAGTATAAAGCTATTATAATCAAAATAGCCAGGTACTGGTATAAGGGCAGACATATGGATCAATGGAACAAAATAGAGCCCAGGGATCAATCCATGCCTATATTGTGAATTTATATTTGACAAAGGAGGCAAGAGTCTGCAATGGGGTAAAGACAGTCTCTTCAATAAGTGGTGTTGGGAGAGGGAGAATACGGCAGCTGAATAGGCAGACCTCTCCTGCACCTCCATCCAGGGCAAGAATGGAAATACAACTAAATTGGTGAGCATTCACCAGAATTACCAACTGAGGTCCAGCTGAGGATGTGACATATTTCAAGGAAGGACAAAAAACACCTGGAGACTGGTAGGAAGGTCCAGAGACCAGGAATGTGTGGATTGTCTGTAAAGCATCTCATACAGTGCCTGGTGGCAATTGGAATGTGATGAATGGCAATTATTTCAAACAAGAGGCTGGCTGCACAGAATTCATGCATGGCAGAGGGGGGGGGGTTCCCTCAGCCCAGTCTGCGCCCTCTCTCAATCCGGGACCCCTCCAGTAGGGTCCCTAGGCCTGGCCGGTGACCAGGGCCTATCGGGCTTTCCTTCCCCAGGCTGCTGGCAGCTGGCCCAGCCCCTGCTTCTGCCACTGCTTGCCATCTGTGTGGCGCTGCCCCCCTCCTCCCCACACCACCAATCACCTCCCTCTTCTGGCAACAGGCATGGGGTGCAATCGCTTGGCTGGCCTGGGCCTCCTTCTGCAGGATGATCGTGGGGCGATGTCAGGGACCCCCCAACTAATTGAATCACACCCACCTTGGCTGGCCTGGTGCCAGTGCATGTCACAGTATGATCATCTGGAAGGTCATCAGGATGGTCGTTCTGCTGTTCAGTTGTTCGCTCGATTTGCATATTACGCTTTTATTATTATAGATATCATTTTTATCCCAGATACTTCCACTCTCTCTGTTGGCACTGGGATTACTTGTTATCAAGGTCATGTTAGAGAATATGCAGCTCAGTAGGGCATAGAACACACAATCGGCCAAACAGGATGTTCCACAGATAAAACTCAGCAAATTTTTCCAATTCATGGATGTATGCTCAAATTCATGTGTGTGGAGCCTTCCCAGCTGGACACAACACAAAGCTTCTAGAAAGAGAGTCTAGGAACAACTCTTTCCCTCCGTCCAAGCTGCTCTTTGATCCAAACAAATGTTTTCATTCATTTCACCCCCACCCAAAATCTATCCCTTGATAATGATTGGCCAGATCACACTCAAGATTATTATCATTCAAACCTAATTATGCTGTGGGTTGTGGCTCTCCCAAGCTATCATGTTACTCATGGTCTCGTATCTGTATTTCTGTAGAAATCTGTGCAGATGATGGGTATAACACACCTAGTGCTCTTGCTGTCCAATGACACTGAGACTGCGTGCAGGAAACCACCCTTCTAACCAGGTGGAGATTTCCCTCTGTGCCAGGAGCTGGTCCATGCTTGCTGTTTCAAGGGACCTGGCATATATGGCATACTGTTCTTAATATGTTTGCTCACCTTCTAGGCACTATGTGTTTTAACCAAGGTCTCTGAGAAAGGTTGTTTCCCCAGGTAGGGATTTTCCCCTGAAGTTAGGGCGGGAATAAAACCTCTTAACTAAGTGCCAGGTGGGTAATTAATCACTTTAACTACGAACAATCATGCTTAAGCTACATAATCTTTACTTCCTGGAATGGAGATAAGAAACGCCCTAACCTTTGAAATAGAGATTGATAGGATTGGAATCAACTGGTATAAATACAGATGTAAGAAGACAGAAGGAAGAGAGACAGAAATTGGCACAGAACCTACACAGAATGTTCTCTAGAGACAGAAGAACTTCCCTGGAGAGAACATGGCAAAAGATCCTGGACAGAAACTGCCCTCAGAACCTAGAGACAGAACCTAGTGAGAGAACATGGCAAAAGATCCTGGACTGAACCTGACTACAGACATTGGCAAGAGAACCTGACTAGAACCTGGTGACTGAACCTGGCTGGAGAACCTAGCAAGAGACCATGGACACAGAACCTGGCTGGAGATCCTAAACAGAACTTCGCTGGAGATCCAGACCCGAACTTGGCTGGAGATCCTGGCTAGGCTGCTGATCAACTGAACGCTGTCTCCGTGTCATTCCTTCTTCGCCGACTCTGTCCACACCTTTGGGGACCCCTGGGCCCGCTGGGGTTGGACCCCAGCACCTCTGGTTTATTCATGATTCAAAAGGGACTTGTTAGGACAATTTTCCATTTCAGACTTTTCTCTCACACCCAAGACAGACAATGTGCCACTGCCACCCACAGCTTCCTTACAATCAACCCCCGCAGAGGGAATCACAGATTCCTAAAGCTCCAAATACCCTGGCTTAGGCCATGCACATTTGACTGCTGTCTCCTGGAGGCTAACAGAAGGGGCTCTGTTACTTGTTCTGTAGGATTTAGGGGACACCTCACCACCTTCCTTATGTGACTTGGGCTACTACACTATCATCCTGTGGGTGGGTGTGCCCTGCTTATGTTGGTGTCCCCACTACTAACACAGGGCCTTCCAGAAGACATAGGCTCTGTGAATGTCTGGGGATTAAATGAACCATGGAGGAGAGGTTGTCTTTATTCAGATGAAATCCATCCACTTCCTTGACTGAAGCAAGCAAATACAAGGATCCTTATATAGTTTACTTCAGAGAAAGACAGAGGAGAAGGGATAAGAAGCAAGAATTAACAACCTTTTGCTTTTATTTTTCTATTTCTTGACTCCATCAATTGTACTGCTGTGTTCTTTCACGTTTCCAAGAAAATCCTGCTCTAAAGACATGTTATGTAGTTTGGGATCTAAAACTAGGATGGGAAATATCCCAATTTGTGTAACACAGTAACAAATCTTACTCTTGAATTAGACAAGTACAAATACATATGTGCCCGATGTCATTCACAAACTTAGATGCTAAAGCCTATGAAACATTCTATGAAAAGAAACAACATTGGAAAGTTCCCTTAAAAAATTCCCAAATGAGTCAAGGATACATTTCTCAATCATTATAGGAACTCAAAGATGCTACAGCCCTTATTCCCCCAACTCGCCCTGGGCCTCACTATGTAGAATATTGTCTGCTCTTTCCTCAAACACAGAGTGGAAAATGGGCCTCATTTTATGCCAAGAAAAAAGGAAGAAGAAAAAAAAGCTGATGCATATGGGCCTGAAACTTGCCTGGATGCAACTGTGGCTCAGGCATAGTGGTCCTCATTGCACTCAGGCCCTTCAGGCAGGGATGGGAGGGAACGGGGATCCCTGTCATTACCACTGTCAAGAATCTTGAGGGCTTTCGATATGGTGGTCTCAGCATGGGCCCTGAGACCCCACAGGAACTCATAGCGTGCAGGATCACTATTGGGCACCTGGTGGTACACCAGGTACTGTTTCTGCACCCAAACTTTGGTGAGGAGCTCCCTGGGCTCCCCATAGAGCCAATGCTCCTTCCCATCATGCAGCCCTAAAGTATTCAGTGCTTCCCAGACTTTCTCCTCAGGGACACAATCATCATGCACAGCAATCACTCTCAGAACTGTGACCAGGAGACCAGTATTGGGATATCTGTGCCCATCGCTCACCATCCCATCATAGGTGAGCCCCAAGGTAGTGACCAGCATATAGGTGTGGGTACTGTGGTCCACTTCCTTCACATCAATGCCAAAGATCACCTGCATGTACTCAGTGGCCTTGCTGAAGATCTCAGGGAAGTGATCCTCGTGCTCTTTGATGACACTACTCAGCATTTCTGCCTTTGTGGTTAGCTCCTTTGTACGATACTTCAGAAGCAGGAACTCCACCATTTCCATCGTCATCAAATGCAGTGCTTTCTGGAGCAAGGAATCGGCATCATCTTCAGGGCTCCCCCTCAGTGTTTGGACCCTCCTCATCTTGGCTGCTGGACCTTCCATCTTCAGATTGGCTCCCTGAAAAGGCTGCCATGGCATGGGGGAGGGGAAGGCACCCTGAGGACTCTGGGGAGGATTGATTTCTCAGCAGCAGACACCTCCTCTAGGCTTTCTAAAAGCAGGACTGAGTGGGAGGAAGATAGAGAGGAGGAGAGAGAGAGGGCCAACTCCTCCTCCCCCTCCCCCCTCCCCACCCCCTCCTCCTCCTGCATAGCCCAGAACAGCTGCACCTCCACCAGGTTCTGATTCTCCCTTCAGTCCTGATGGTCTTCCTCAGGCTTGCAGGGCTCACTCATATGATGACCAGGCATGATGACTCATGCTGGGAAAGTGACCGAGTGTGGATAGAAGGTGGACAATGAGGACCCATGTGGCTGGGGGAGAGGGAGAGTGTGAGGGGCCTCAGCAGAGAAAAGCACCCTAGGCAGTTCTGACAAAAGTGACTTATGGGTCTCCCCTTTAGGTGTGCTCATAGGCCTCACAGAGATCACTCCTGATTAGCCTGTCCAGTAAGAACCTGAAGTCAGAAGTGACGACTGCTCAGGGTACAGAAGGCACAGCCCAAGATTATGTAGTTGATGGTGGGGTGTGGTAATATCTGACCTGGGTTGGGGAGCTCCTGGGGACATAATGGTGAGCACCTCACTTTAACTCCTGGCACTGACTGGCTTTCTGCTACTCTGAGACCTGAGAATATGTAGTGTACACCAAGGCCTTCACATCCTGAAACCCAGAGGCCCTGGTAGAGGGTATGAAGGGGCACTTCACCATGCACATGACAAGCACAGCCCTGGAACCCCAATGCTGACAGGAGGGGCAGCAGGACTCTGTGAGGTCCCCTCTGTTGTGGGTGGGAGGTTCCTCCTTGCACATGTAGGATCCTCACCTTTCCCTTGCCAGGGCCTGGCCCCTCACTGCCTTCTGCTGGCCTGAGGTCAAACTCTCAGAACAAGACCACACACACCTGACACTTCAGTGAAGAAACTAAGGGGGCCCCACATGTGGTCCCTCTCCCAGAGGATCAAGAAGGGGTGACTGAAGATTAGGGTCCATCTACCCTGGGTTAAGGCTCTGATCACTTCTCACCATGATGCACTTCAGGGTTTCAGACCACTCTCTCTGCTGACTGAGCGCAATCTACTTAGACTTAGGCCTCACCTCCCTGAGGTACAGGAGTAGGAAGTGAGCTGAGGTAATCCAGGCCCTATTCCGAGTTTCCCCATTGCTGACAGAGGAGGCAGGGTAGGTCTGGGTTCACATGTGCTCTGCTTCCCCTCAGTGCTCACCTTGATTCCTGGCAGGATCTGGGACTCGTCTCTCTGTTGACTAAATGTGGTTCCGGTGGATGATAGGACGTGTGGTCTCACACCAAGGTCCTCACCTTGCTGATACCTCTGAGACAAAAGTGAACAGGAGCTCCATCTGCCTCTACCCCTACCCAGATTCCCACACAACTGACACCAGGGCCTGGCCCATCTGGTCCTGGTGTAGAGTTCCCTTAGTCTGGCCTGAGGATACTTGCCTTTCTTCCTGACCTGGCCTGGATCTGAATCCAGCTGAACCGATTTCACCCTGAATAACTGTCCTCGGTGACAAAAGCTCAGGAGGAGCAGGCATGTGGAAAGGGAGAGCATGTCACACCCAGGTACCCCTGCCTGGGGAATCTGGATGCTGAACACAGGACACTCCCTGATGCTGAGGGCTCTCTTCTTTTCTCAGGGAGCACATAGCTGCAGTTTCCCACAAGAAAGCATTCACACCTTTATGACCCTTCCACAACCTCAGCTCATCTGTGCATGAACTGAAGCCATTCCCTCTGACCAAGGCCCTGTCCTTCCCGAGTGCCCTCAGACAAACGTGAGGAGGAACCACCTCTGTCGACCCATGCCAGGCCTTTCCCAGGGCTGACAGCAGCACAGGCTGGGTTCAGGGCACCCATTGTCTGGAGTGTGGTATCCTCCGTCCTCCCCGAGCTACCCAGGTTTACTCAGAGAGTGCCTGGGACCTTTCCCTTCTGCTGAACTGAGAATTATTACTGCAGGCCATGCCCTCCATCTCTCAGAGACCTCCAAGGTGGACTTCAAGACACGCCACATTGCCCTAGCTCAGTGGTCGGCAAACTGCGGCTCGCAAGCCACATGCGGCCCTTTGGCCCCTTGAGTGTGGCTCTTCCTAAGCCTTAGGAGTCCCTAATTAAGTTAATAACAATGTACCTATCTATATAGTTTAAGTTTAAAAAATTTGGCTCTCAAAAGAAATTTCAATCGTTGTACTGTTGATATTTGGCTCTTTTGACTAATGAGTTTGCCGACCACTTCCCTAGCTGGTTTTTCTCAGTGGATAGACCATCAGCCTGCTGACTAAAGGGTTCTGGGTTTGATTCCATTCAAGTGCACATGCCTGGGTCGCGGGCTTGATCCCCAGGAGGGAGTGTACAAAAGGCAGCTGATACAATGATTCTCTCATCATTGATGTTTCTATCGCTCTCTCCCTCTCCCTTCCTCTCTAAAATAAAAATATTTAAAAAAAAAAAAAAAAAGACATACCACATTGCATATCATGCCCCAGTGACCCAGTTGCACAAGCAGGGCCCAAGCCAGTTGGTCCCTGTTTTTGTTGGGGTGGGAGGAAGCCTTATCCTGCCTCAAGACCCACACTTTGATTACCATCAGTACCTGGGACACCTCCCCTTGTTGCCCTGAACACAGCTCCTTCAGGACAATCCCCTCAACTCCTCAGGAAAAAGCCTAGACGCAACCCAAATCAACAGCCCTACCATGAGGTTTCTAGGTGCTGATGACAGGAACAGGGCACACTGCGGACACTTATGTCACTGGCAAAACCTCGGGGCACTTCAAGGTTGGTAGGAAGCTTCCTGAGTCCTAACTCGGGTCCTTACCTGGTATCCTGGCAGAGCCCTGCAGCCCTTCTTTGCCTACCTGGAGCCTGACCCCTCAGCCCTCAGGGGGTGGAGTCCGCTTGTCTTCCTGAAGGATCCTCACCGTGACTCCTGGCTGGAGCTGGAACCTTCTCTCTGTCAACATGAGATGCCCAAGTCAAGAAGAGAGCATGTGGACATGGACCGGGGGCCTCCCAGGGTTCACAGTAGGGGTAATGTGGGGCATCTCTGTTGTGGGGTCCTGGGTCCCTCAGTCTTCCCTTTGCATGTTCACCTTGACTCCGGGCAAGACCCAGTCCTGCCCTCTGCCACATATGTCATTCCCCTGAATTCCAAGGCCTGACATCAGGTCTGGGCTTCTGCGGTTCCTCTCTGCATGGTCATCCACCATAGGGCCTCCCAACACTGAGCAGGGCAGACTTCTGTGGACTCCCCTCTAGTTAGGGTTCCTGGATTCCCTCAGTCCTCCCTGGGGGTCCTCACCTTCACTCTTCCCTCTGCCCATCTGAGACCCTGCTCCTTACACTGAACCCCAGAGCCTATCACACCCGGATGCAAAAGTCAGGAAAAGCACCTTGACTCTGGGCAGTGCTTCTGCATCCCTTCGTTGGACCTGAGGGAGGCCCTACAGTTCTTATCAAGTTTCCAGTCTCCCTGAGACCTGAATGCTGAAGTCAGGAGACACCCCATGCGGTCACCAGCCCTGTGGCCTTCCAAGGTCAAGAGCAAGGTGCGGTCTTGTGCAGCCTCTACACTGGGAGTCCTAGGTCCCCATCATGAACCTTGCAGGTCCTGGGTTCTTCCTCTGCCTCCCTGGGGCCGGTTTGTGGTACTAAACTCCACAGTGTCACAGACCCTGATTTGAAGGCATTAAATGCCACTTGAGTCGGGCAGTACTTCTGCTCCCCCCCCACCCGCCCCCTGTGGACTTGATTCACTATGTGGCTTTATTTTTATTTTTTAAATTTTATAATAATTCTTTATTATTGAAAGAACTAGAGGCTCGATGCACAAAATTTATGCAAGAGTAGGCCTTCCTTCCTCTGGCTGCCGGCACCAGCTTCCCTCTGGCACCTGACACCTGGGCTTCCCTCACAGCCCTGGCTGCCTACGGAAGGACGTCCAGAAGGGTGTCCAGTTTAATTAGCATATAATGCTTTTATTATTATAGATTACATATGATCCCCTCCACCCCACCTGTGTCCCCTTCCCTTGCCCTCACCACCCAATCACTGTGTCCATGGGCCATGCATATACGCATACAAGGTTCATGGTTGATTACTTCCCACCCTCCCCACCTTCTGTCTGAGATTCCCCAATCTGTCCCATGCTTGCATGTGTCTGTATCTATGTGGTTGATCAGTTTACTTTGTATCTTCAATTCCACATATGAGTGTGATCATGTGATATTTATCTGTCTCTGACTGGCTTATTTCACTTAGCACAATACTCTCCAGGTCCCTCCATGCTGTCTCAAAGGGTAAGAGACCCTTCCCTTTATACAGCTGCATAGTATTCCATGGCATACATGTACCACTGCTTTTTCATCAGGTCATTGATGGGCACCTGGGCTGTTTCCACATCTTAGCTATCTTAAATTGTGCTGCTATGAACATAGGGGTGCATACATTCTTTCTCATTGGTATTTCCGGTTTCTTAGGGAAATATTCCTAGAAGTGTGATTCCCTACACTTTTCACCAAGTCCTGAGTCTCACTCAGTCCTGGATACAGAAGTCAGGAAACTCGGCACTTGGTCTTTCACCAGGGAACATCCCAAGGCTGATAGCAGGGTAGGGTTTATGGGGTCCCCTGGTTGTGGGGTTCAGGGTGCCCTCCTTCATCCTGTGGCTGTGCTCCTTACAGTGAGCCCCAGCGTATCTCAGACCTGCATGGGAAAGTCAGGACACACCTCACAGGGTCATCTGACATGGGGTCTCCCAGGGCTTGTAGCAGGGGAGGCCCTTTATGGGGTGCCCTGTATTGTGGGGTCCTGGGTCCCGTCTGTTCTCCCTCAGACGACTTGTGGCTCTGCTCCTTACACCAAACCCCAGAGTCTCTCACACCTGATGCAGGAGTCACCCCACCCCTCCCTGTAGTACCCTGCCCACTGGTCTTCCCAAGACTGAGGATTCTGGGGTCCTGGCCCGCCAATCTCCCTCAGGGTCCTCAACTTGACAGCGGCAGGACCTGAGGTCCCCCCACCCCCCCACCGGTGCTGCCTGAAGCCCTGCTCCTTCTAGCAAACCCCCTTGTCTCTCAGACCCTATGCAGAAATCACAAAGCACAATGCGTGAGCTCACCCCTCCCCCACACCAGGAGGCCTGCCCCATGGACACTGATCAGGGGTCCAGGCCCCCAGTCTCCCCCACACTGACTCCTGGCAGGTCCCGGACCCCCTCTGCCGACCTGAGACTCTGCCGTGACACGGAGCCGCCCGAGGGTCTCAGACCAGGAGGACCTGGACGTCAGGCCTGGCCGCTCGTGGTCACCCCGCGCCTTGGGGTTCCCGGGACTGACTGGTCTGGCCCAGAGTCACCTTGTCCCCCCACGGCCTCACCGTGAGGCCTGCAGGCCCTGGGACCCTCCCTCTGTGAACCGGTTCGCTGGACCCCCACACGGAGGCCTTCCCCGCCCTCATACCCCAAGGGAGGCCTGTGAGCCTCACTCTCCAGGGCTCCCAGCAGGGGCTGAACTAGCTCCCAAGGACCACAGTCTGGTCCTCACCCTGATCCCAGGCAGAGCCTGGGCCCGGAGGTGCTGACCTGAGGCGGCTCCCCTCAGCGCCTGTACCGTCTACCGACCCGAAGCCGGCCTCCCAAAGATGGCGCTCAGCTCCCCCAGGCTTCACAGGTGGAAGTCAATGAGTCAGTGACATCACTTCCGGAAACTAATTGTGGGGTCATCCAGGCCTGCTGACCCGGGCGGAGTTCCGCTCCTTTGTACCCAGCCCCCCCTTCTGGTCCCTACCTGGGCTGGATGGCCTGGGCCCCCACCCTGTGCTGACCTGGGTCTGTGCCCCTCAGGCCAAGTGTTGGCCTAACCAGGTCCCTCTGGGTCCTAGAGTCCGGGAGGTGGGCGGGAATGCGCAGCAGGAAAGCCCTGCCTGAGGTACCCGGATCTCACAGGAGCACCAGCCTTCATTCCGGGGTGGGCCCTCTGCGTGGGCGGCTGGAGACCTCAGTCCTTATTGGAGGGTCCTCACAGCCCTGGCTTGGACACCATGGTCACATCACGGTTCCCAGAGGGGGCGCTGCAGAGCCGTGGTTCCTGGGGAGCATCAGACCCTAACTGCCTCCCTTGCCCCCACTTCCCATGGTGCCTCTTCCCCAGACCGCCCGGCTCTATGGAAACATTGTGTTCTACATGTATCCTTTCAGTAAAATCGCTGAGCTACAGCAGGGATTTGGAGCGGGCCTCCAATCTCCCTGTGTCCTCAACTTCACAGCAGCATGGCCTGCCCCACCCCCACTCCGCCTGAAGCCTAGCTCCTTCTACCACCCCCCGCCCCCATGTCTCTCACACCCAATGCAGAAGTCACCCCACCCCGCCCTGTAGAACCCTGCCCACTGGTCCTTCCCGGGACTGAGGATTCTGGGGTCCAGGCCCCCGGTCCCCCTTAGGGTCCCCACACTGACTCCGGGCAGGTCCCAGACCCCCTCTGCCGACCTGAGACGCTGCAGTGACAGGGAGCCGCCCGAGGGTCTCAGACCAGGAGGACCTGGACGTCAGGCCTGGCCGCTCGTGGTCACCCCGCGCCTTGGGGCTCCCGGGACTGACTGGTCTGGCCCAGAGTCACCTTGTCCCCCCACGGCCTCACCATGAGGCCTGAAGGTCCTGGGACCCACCCTCTGTGACCCGGTTCGCTGGACCCCCACACGGAGGCCTTTCCCGCCCCCATACCCCAGGGGAGGCCTGTGGGCCTCACTCCCCAGGGCTCCCGGCAGGGGCTGAACTAGCTCCCAGGGACCTCCGTCTGGTCCTCACCCTGATCCCAGGCAGAGCCTGGGCCCGGCGGTGCTGACCTGAGGTGGCTCCCCTCAGCGCCTGTACCGTCTACCGACCCGAAGCCGGCCTCCCAAAGATGGCGCTCAGCTCCCCCAGGCTTCACAGGCGGAAGTCAATGAGTCAGTGACATCACTTCCGGAAACCAATTGTGGGGTCATCCAGGCTGCTGACCCGGGCGGAGTTCCGCTCCTTTGTACCCAGCCCCCCCCTCTGGTCCCTACCTGGTCTGGATGGCCTGGGCCCGCACCCTGTGTTGACCTGGGTCTGTGCCCCTCAGGCCAAGTGTTGGCCTAACCAGGTCCCTCTGGTTCCTAGAGTCCGGGAGGTGGGCGGGAGTGCGCAGCTGGACAGCCCTGCCTGAGGTACCCGGATCTCACAGGAGCACCAGCCTTCGTCCCAGAGTGGGCCCTCTGCGTGGGCGGCTGGCACCCGCAGTCCTTACTTGGAGGGTCCTCACAGCCCTGGCTTGGACACCATGGTCACATCACGGTTCCCAGAGGGGGCGCTGCAGAGCCGTGGTTCCTGGGGAGCATCAGACCCTAACTGCCTCCCTTGCCCCCACTTCCCATGGTGCCTCTTCCCCAGACCGCCCGGCACTATGGCAACATTGTGTTGTACATGTTTCCTTTCAGGAAAATCGCTGAGCTGTAGCAGGGATTTGGAGCGGGCCTCCAATCTCCCTGTGTCCTCAACTTCACAGCAGCATGGCCTGCCCCACCCCCACTCCGCCTGAAGCCCAGCTCCTTCTACCACCCCCCGCCCCCATGTCTCTCACACCCGATGCAGAAGTCACCCCACCCCGCCCTGTAGAACCCTGCCCACTGGTCCTTCCCGGGACTGAGGATTCTGGGGTCCAGGCCCCCGGTCCCCCTTAGGGTCCCCACACTGACTCCGGGCAGGTCCCGGATCCCCTCTGCCGACCTGAGACGCTGCAGTGACAGGGAGCCGCCCGAGGGTCTCAGACCAGGAGGACCCGGAAGTCAGTCCTGACCACTAGTGGTCACCCCACGCCTTGGGGCCCCGGGACTGACTGCTCTGGGCCCAGAGTCACCTAGTCCCCACCACGGCCTCACCGTGAGGCCTGCAGGTCCTGGGACCCTCCCTCTGTGAACCGCGAGGCCGGACCCCCACACAGAGGCCGTCACCCCAAGACTCCAGGGGAGGCCTGTGGGCCTCACTCACCAGGGCTTCCGGCAGGGGCTGAACTAGCTCCCGGGGACCTCCGTCTGGTCCTCACCCTGATTCCAGGCAGAGCCTGGGCCAGCTGGTGCTGACCTGAGGTGCTCCCCTCAGCGCCTGTCCTGCCGCCCCTCCCCCGTTCTCTGAGGAGGTGGGCGAGGGGGCAGGAAGTAGTTCCCAATAAGACGCCCCACCGAGGACTCTCAGTGCTGACAGGAGGGCCTCAGTGGTCCTGGCGCCTCTGTCGTCTGTCACGGTCATACCTGGACTCTGCAGCACTGGGCTCCTGCCCTCTACTGACCGAAGCTGGCCTCACAAAGATGGCACTCTCCTCTCTCAGACTTCCCTGGTGGAAGTCAGTGAGCAGAACTTCCGGACTGGCTCTCTGGGGTGCTCTGGGCCTGAGAGCAGGGGCAGAGAGCGGATCTAGGGGCCTGGAAGTCCTGTCTCTGTTCCCTCCTCCATCTGACAACACCAGGACTCCCTCCCTCTGCGAACTTCAGTCTGTGTCCCTCAGACCTAGGCTGTAACTCCCCGGATTGCCCAGGCAGGTGGAGGCATATGCTCAGCCGAGAGCCCCACCCAGGGTCCCTAGAGCTGACAGGAGCACCTGGAGATGGATGCTGTAGTGCCCTCTGTTCTGAAGCCAGTGGACCCCAAAGTCCTCACTCAAGAGGGCCTCACACCCCTTGCAGAGATCCCTGCAGCACCACGACCGATGCAGGAGGGAGCGCTGTTGTGCCCAGGCCATAGGGGAGGGGTAAAGAAACCCCCCTTACTATGGGGTGTCTTCACCAGCTCAGATGATCCTGTGGAAACTGTGGGTTCTAAATTTAGCGACTACTGAAGATGCTGAGCAGCAGCAGGGATTTGGGGAGGTGTGGAATTGTGGTTGTCTGTCTACAGTTCCCTTGTCCACTGCAGGTGTTTTCACTTTCATTCCTCATTCTCAGTAATACATTCTACACCGCTATCTAGTTTGTATATATTATTTACATGCATATAACATAAATGTAGATTACATGTGCTTATATACCCACACATGTATGCACCTGTACCTAAATTCGTATAGATATATATATATATGCATGCTTATGTCATATGTATTTATATGTGTATCTATATATATAAAAACCTAAGTGACTGAATGACTGGACTAACTAACGACCAGTCGACCGGTTACTATGATGTGCACTGACCACCAGGGGGCAGATGCTCAATGCAGGAGCTGTCCCCTGGTGGTCAGTGTGCTCCCACAATGGGAGCGCTGCTCAGCTAACCAGTGGGCACCAGATGCAGGGCTCATAGCTGGCAAGCACCACTGTGAGCCTTTCCGGATGGGGACTGACTGAGTGCAAGCCCATGGCAGGCACAGCAGGACCGGGATGAGCAGGAGCGGCAGGCAGCGTTGAACTGCCAGTTTCAGCCCGATCCCCACAAGTCATGCTGGGGGACCCCACTGGTGCAAGAATCCGTGCACTGGGCCTATAGTTTCTATATAATAGTAGAGACCTGGTGCACAAATACATGCATGAGGAGAGGAGGAAGGATTGCAGGAGGTTGGCTGGCTTGGGGAGGGACTGCAGGAGGTTGGCCACCAGCCCCAAGGAGGGAGCTGGCCCTCAACCCCCCTGGGAAAGGGGCCACGTTCATCACCACCCACCCCCAGTTCCCCATCCCAGCCAGGACCTGAAGGCCCCAGCGAGGTCAGGAGAGGGGGTGATGGTCACCAGGCCAGGCATGGAAGGAACAGATGCCTGAAGCCAATGCCGCCCTCAGTGCCCCACCACCTCATGGCTCCCCCGCCCTCCTCCTTCCCTCACTGCCACACTGCCACCACAGCAGGTGGGTGGCCCCCGGGGAAGGGAGAGGACAGGAGCAAGACAAACCCTTGTGTTCAGGGCTTGCTTTCAATAGATCACAGTGAGGGAGCTGCTCTGCTACGTACGAAACCCTGACACAGAAGCAGGTCTCTAGGAATGGTTTAGCACCAGGGGCCAATGGGGGCTAGCCAGCCAGGGGGAGGGGCCACGGGAGGTTGATTGTGGAGTGCACTGACCACCAGGGGGCAGCTCCTGCATTGAGCGTCTGTCCCTTGGTGGTCAGTGCATGTCATAGCAACTGATCCACTGGTTGTTCCAGTCATTCAGTAGTAATGGTCGCTTAGGCTTTTATATATATAGATACTATGTAAGGTATTTTATGCAAAGGTGCCTACTCTTAATGTACATGATTCATTATGTTACTCACTATTCTAATTCTAGTCTGTCCTTTATAAACTATTAAGATAGTAATTTATGAAAAGCCAGCACTAACCCACCAAGATGGTTTCAGGTAATTATTAGCATAGTCTCTGGATAATATACCTCAACTGCCCCAGCTTTCCCAAGGCAGTGGTACTCCCCCAAGGTTACTGGCATTTGTGGTCTGAATGTTCCAGATTTGTGCCAAGATATAGAGCATAAGTTTAAAATCTTTCTTCCTACCTTCCCTGTCATCTGTGTCATACAGTCTACAGCCCCTCCCAACTTCCCTACTCCCCCATACTCCCACCCTAGACATAAGTGCCAACTCATCACAATTTTCAATCTCCCTTAGGGCTTGCTCAAATTTTATTGTTCAGATACTGTGGTTCATATTGTATTTGTTTTAAGACTTAATTTTTTTACACTTTTATGACAGAATCGGCCCTGTGTCTTCACTGAGCAGCAAGGTAATTTCAAACAAGGGCTTCGCCATGCATTATAGGCTGTGCATGCAGGATGCCACAGCTCATACTGGGTGGAAGAGAGGGATAGCAGAGCTCAGACAAGGTGGTGTCTATTCCAAAGGGGTTTGTGTCCTGGATGTCAATGGGAAAACATTCCAGAAATCTGGTATCTAGGTGTTTTTTATTGTAGCTATATCACTTTTGATTTCTTCCTGGTTTTTGCATAGGTTGTTGTTTTTCTTGTCCACCTGGTTTATGAACTGTACAATTACTCTGAATTATTTTTCTGTCATGTTGCATGCTTCTGTTTCACTTATTTCTTTTCTTGTCAATTCCTCCTTTTCTTTCTAATGGGGATTGTTTTGTTGTCTCCCCATTCTAACTACCACTAGAAGGTTCAAATGCTGAGTTGTAGAGGCCTGGGCCATGTGCAGTGGGAGCTTCGCAACACCTGAGTGTCACTGAAGAGCTCCAACACCAAGACGTGTGGCTGCCTTGGGCTGGTGGGAGCCACGCTCGCCCAGGATCAGAGTCACTGGCACTCAGTGTGGTCTCGTGCACACACCTAGAATCAGGGACCCTGCCTGCACCATGCTGAAAAAGAGACCATGCTGGCGTGTGCCCAAAATCAGAGTTCCATAGCATGTGCCAAGAGTCTCCCTGTGCCCATGCCGAGAATCAAGTATCAGAATCTCTGTTTCGTGGTGCACCCTCACACCGAGAATTAGGGTCCCTGTGTGCACATGCACTGAGAATTGGAGTCACTAGATCTTAGTATATGTTCACTGGGAATCAGGGATCCCACGTGTGTGCAATGAGAAACAGAGTCAAGTCACTGGTGTTCAGTGCTGCCTCTCTCGTGGAGAATCAGGGTCCCCGGTCTGCTTCGGGGACCGGGTTGCACAGCCACCCTGTGTCAGCGGGACATCCACTCCTGCACTCCGGGAAACAGACTTCCATGTGAGCTTGCCCAAAATCAGTCAGGTGGAAAAGCCACCCTGTGTGGCTGTGGGGTCTGGTCACTCGATTGCATGCTGCGGGAGACAACCTCCCAGTGTCTGTGTACCCAAGCTCAAGCTCAGGTAGCGCAGCTGCCCTGTGTGGGCAGGAGGCCTGCTTGACTGGAGCGGATCTAGCAGTTCCTATGCCACTGCAGCAGGCCTGCGCGGAGGGGAATGGGCTCTGTGGCTCAGAAATCTGCGGCTGGGATGTCTGGATTCTTGGTGTCTGTGGGTCTTCAGCTGTGGTCACAGGTCTTTGTCCCTAGTGGCTGTAGGGTCCCGATTTGTGGTGGTGAGGCTAGAATCCTAATCTCAAGCAGTTTTGTTTTTCAAGATGGTGTGGTCTCTGTGCCCACATTGGCCACCCCCAGAATGTCCTGTCATTATTTCTTCAAATAGATTTTCTAATCCTTGCTTCTCTTCTTGTCCTTCTGGCACCCCTTTTATATATATGTTACTTCATTTCATGTTGTCCCAAAACCCCCTTAGACTCTCCTCATGCTTTCTAATTGTTTTCTCCAATTGCTGTTCAGATTGGATGTGTTTTTCTGCCCTGTCTTCTAACTTGCTAATTCAGTCCTCACCTTCTTCTATTCTACTATGGAAACCTTCCATTGTGTTTTTTATTGTAGCTATATCATTCTTCATTTTCTCTTGATTCTTACATAGGTTGTTGATTTTCTCATGCAGCTGGTTTACAAACTGTATGATCCTTACTCTGAATTATTTTTCTGACATTGCATGCTGCTATTTCATTTAATTCCTTTTCTGGCAATTCCTCCTTTTCTTTCCTTTGGGGGTTGTTTCTTTTTCTCCCCATTTTTGCTTTCACCAAGGGGTCCATGTGCCGAGTCGTGTGGGGCCTGTGTCTGAATTGGTGGGCTTGGCAGGAGGGTCGCTCACTCCAAGACTCACCAGAGGGCCGAGGTGTTGGGTAGCTGGGTAGGGCCTGTGGCTGAAGTGGCAGGATTGGCAGGAGGGGGGCACACTCTGTGGCTCACAAGAGCCTGTGGCCAGGGAGTCTGGAGTGCCAGTGTCTGTGGGTCTGCAGGTGAGGTAACTGGTCTTTGGCTGTAGTGGCTGTAGTGTCCTGTGTAGTGTCTGAAGCCAGTCTGGGTGGTGGGAAGGCTGGGCTCCTAGTCACAAAAGCTCTCCCCTTCAAGATGTGTCATTTCTGTGCCAGAGCCAGCCGCCCCAGTAGTGCTTGCAGGGGTAGCAGTGTCCCCCCTGTCTATTATAGCCTGGTCTGCCAGCCCCCGAGACTCCGGCAGGATCTAACTGTCCCTAACACACACACACACACACACACACACACACACACACACACACACACCACGTCCACACACACCACGTCCACACACTCCCCTTTTGCTCACTCATTCACTCAGTCACATTTTCTTCCCTCCCTACCATCCTGCCAGCTGCCATCTTGACTCTCCCATCTATACTACGTTCAACAATAAAGATAAAAACTTTTAAAAAGTGTAGGGCCTCAGGTCCACAGAACAGCGTAGAGATGCTTCCCTGAGCCAAGTGGTATTTCAGGGCTTCACATCTGGGCCCATGAAACTATGGGTTTTATTATAATGAACAGGACCTCGGGTATGCAGAGGGAGGACCCAGGGCCTGCCAGAGTCAAGATGAGGACCTGGAGGGAGGACTGAGTGGATCCAGGAACCCCCTACTAGAGGCCCCACAAAAGCTCACTCTTGGTTTTAGCCCTGGTAGGCGCCATGAATGCTTTCATAAATAATGGTCACTGACTTTCACCCCGGAAGTCTGAGAGAGGTGAGGGCCACATCAGAGAGGCTGCCTACAGGCCTATAGAGGGAAGAGACCCAGTCTTGCATATAATCAAGTTATTGCCCTAAAAGAGGACTGGGGGCTCCCACAGAATCCAGATTTGCCTCTGCTGTCAGCACCCTGAGTCCTGGAGGCTGGGTTGTCTGGCTGAGTACCATTTCCCAGAAACCACCAGCCCCCACCACTTCAGAGAACTCTGGAGCCAAGGACAAGGTCAGAAAGGAGAAAGTTGAGGTTTGTAGTCATGGCCCAGTCTTTACCTGGAAACAAGGTGAGTATGAGAGGAAGGGTTAAACACTCCAAGGAATTTTTCAGTCCCCTGCTGGTAGCCTGGCTATCCCCTGGCTTGGTTGCCTGATGTAATATCCACAGACTTCACTTGAGGTCTATGAGAGGCCTTGATCTGTGAGGACCTGGGTCTGAGAAAAATGTGAGGTCAAGGGAGGGAAGTGTCTCACGATCTTCCAGGTGACAATGTGCTGACCTTTTGTGAAACCTGAATGTGCACCGACTTCTCAGAAATGGAAGGATGAAACAAAGTCCAGATGTCCCCTGTTCTCAGCCCTGAAAGAAGCATGTTGGCTTTAAGTGGAATTCTCTTTTCTATCATGGAGAGGAAAGTGGGGAGTCATCAAAGAGGAGAGGTTTTGGTGGGAGAGATCAAGAGTTCCAAGAGGAGGGCCTGGAAGAAGGGCAGGTCCTGGCAAGAGTAAAAGTGAATAATCTACAGGGGTACTTGGCCAATCCAACCAGGATAGAGAGCCCTGTCTCTGCTGCTAGACTTTTGTGATGTTGACAGGGGTAGGGATGATTTGGGGCATGGATATGAAACTGTCTCACTTTGTTCTGTAGTCTGTTAGGAAGTTGAGGACCTTGGTCTGAGAGGACAACATCAGGTCATTTGAGGAAGTACACCTGTTCAACTGAGAGCAGAGTCCTACGTCCTGCCAAGAGTCAAGGTGAGGTCCCTAAAGGTGGAAGGAGTATAGCCCAATCTCAAGAACAAAGTGGGTGCCCCCCCCCCCAAAAAAAATCTTGTCTTTGCCTATTGTCAGCCCTGGAAACCATGTGCAGGGCTTTCAGGCTGGGCCTCTTTCCATTTTCACCTCCATGGACCCAGGAATGGCAGGGCCTTGATCTACTGATCTTGACTCAAGCTAGGTGAGGCAGGAAGCCAGGCCCCAGAAGGGGCCATTGTGAGGACTGAGGGAACCCTTCATACCAAGCCATGTAGAACCCATAGATTATGGCCACACATTGTTGTCCCTTGACGGCAATGATAAGCCCCCATACAGGTGCTTCGAAATATGGGGACCTCTCACTTCTCTTAAGTTTCAGGGATGTGTGTTCTTGTTGTAAGAGCGTGATCTCAGGAAAGCAGGGGGTGGGGTGGGAGAAGCAGGCCTTCAGTGGGTACAGAAGGATCATTCCCCCATGAAGAGACTTCATACCACCCCACCCTACAGGACCACTGTCAGACCCAGTATCTCCAAATGTGCTAGCTGCACCCTGAGGAGTCTTCTTACTTTCACCTTCAGGATCTTAGGGGAAAAGTTGCCCAGGAGGAGAGATCCCTGTGAGACCTAAGAACACCCTTATAAAATAGCCCTAAAATTCTCCATTTTCAGAGCCACTGAGGGTGTGTTTCTCAGCTAAGGATACTCACATTCCCCCTCTTCTTTTTTCATCCTCATAGGAGGCGTGAGGATACTTTCCCCAATTGATTTTTAGAGAGTGTAAGGGAGGGGGTAGAGAGAGAGAGAACGAGAGAAAAACATTGATGTGTTAACGACACATTGGTTGGTTGCTTACCACAAGCATCCAGGCCTGGAGCAGAGATTGTAACTGCAACTGAGATATGTGCTCTTGACCAGGAATTAAATGCTCTGGTGGGCAGGCTAATCCTCTAACCACTGAACCATGCCAGCAAGGGCCTCAGATTCCCTCTCTTTATCCAACTGGTTGTTCCCCATGGCCCATCTCCTGCCCACAGTCTGGTTGACGTCCAACAAGAGTCATCATGCCTCTTGGTTAGAAAGGGATCTCTGTAATCTCAAGGAAGACCATCAGGACTCAAGGGAGGATCAAAGCCTGTTTGAAGTGCAGCTGTTTGGGAATGAGGACTTGGTTGTGTCTGTCTCCTTATCTTTGTCCCTCTCTGACTTGTTCCCACGCAGCCTAGAGAAGGTGTGTGCTGCTGAGACACCAAGTCCTCCCCAGAGCCCTCTGGGTTCCTGACTCTGCCTCTGCCATGGCGGCCCCTGTGTGTAGCCAGTCTGAAGATGAGGGCTTCAGCAGCCAAGATGAACAGGAGACAAGCAGCAGAGAGGACTCTGGAGATGCTGAGTCGTCACTCCATGATGCCCTATATTTGAAGATGACTGAACTGGTGGAGTTTCTACTCCTGAAATATCGTGCAAAGCAGCCAACTACTAAGGCAGAAATGCTGAGTAGAGTCATAAGAAAGTATCAGGACCACTTCCCTGAGATCTTCAGCCTAGCCTCTGAATGCATGCAGCTCCTCTTTGGCATTGATGTGAAGGAAGTGGACCCCAGCAACCTCACCTATGTCCTGGTCACCACTTTGGGGCTCACATATGATGGGATGGTGTCCAATGGGCAATCCATGCCCAACACTGGCCTCCTGGTCATGCTCCTGAGATTGATCCTTGCAGAGGGTGACTGTGCCCCTGAGGAGAATGTCTGGGAAGCACTGAATGTCATGGGTGTGTGTGATGGGAAGGAGCATTGGATCTATGGGGAGCCCAGGGAGCTCCTCACCAAAGTTTGGGTGCAGGAAAAGTACCTGGAGTACCGACAGGTGCCCAACAGTGATCCTGCACGCTATGAGTTCCTGTGGGGCCCTAGGGCCCACGCTGAGACCACCAAGTTGAAAGTCCTCAAGTTTTTTCTCAGGGATTATAGAAAGGATCCCAGGTCTGTCCCATCCCTGTTTCAAGAGGCTCTGAGTGATGAGGAAGAGGGAGCCTGAACCAAGTTTCCCCCAGGCATGTTTCAGGCCCACATCTGACATGATGTGAGGCCAATTCTTCACTGTGTTTGAGAAGGGGGTAGTCAACATTCTAGGTAGTGAGGCCCAGGGAAAGTTGGAGGAATAAGGGCTGTAGTATCTTTGGGTTTAGAAATGTATCCTTGATTTGTGTCGAAATTTTCAAATGTTGTTCCTTTCCATAGACGTTTCATAAGCTTCAGTATCTAAGTTTGTGACTGACGTTGACCATACATTTATTTGTACTATCTAGTTCAAAAGAAAGAGTTTTGCTGTTGTGTAACACAAATTGGGACACTTTCCATCCTACTCTGTGATCCCAAACTAGATAATATGGCATTGGAAAAAGATTTCCTTGGAAATGTGAAAGACCTCATCGGTACAAACAATGGGTTCAAGAAACAAAAATCAAAGCAAAAGGTTGTTAATTCTTACTTCTGATCCCTTTTTTGTCTGTCTTTCTATGAAACAAACTGTATAAGGATCCTTGGATTTGCTTGGTTCATTCAAGAAAGTGGAGGGATTTAATCTGAATAAAGATGGTTCAGTGGTTCATTTAACCCCCAGACTGAGCCTATGTCCTCTGGAAGGCCCTGTGTTAGTAGTGGGGACACCAACATAAGCATGGCACACCCACACACAGGATGATAGTTTAGGAGCCACAGTCATGTGAGGAAAGTGGTGAGGTGTCCCCTAAGTTCTATAGAACAAGTAATAGAAGGGGAGAGGCAGTGGGGCTCCAGGGGACAGCACTCAAGTGTAAATGGCTTGAGCCAGAACAGTTTGGGGCTTTGGGAAGCTGTGTTTCCCTTGTGGGGGTTGATTGTAAAGAAGCTGGGTGGTGGCAGTGGCTAGACTCTGCAGATGGTGTATCTTGGATGTAAACGTCTGAAATGGAGAATTGCTCTGAATTTCCTTCTGGATCATGTATAAATCAGAGAGAAAAATCCACCCCAGTCAGGAAGGGAAGGTTGTCTGTCCTGTGCTTCTGTCTCATTTCAGAAGAACACAGTGAAGAGATAGGTGTTTTATCCCCATTAACCACAAGGATTTCCTGAGCAATAAGGGCCTTGCTCCTTAAAACAATGCCCCTAAGTTACTGGACATGCACTCTTTTTTTCTGGCCTGGGAAAGCCAGGGCTGACTCCATTGAATTGACAATTTATTACAGTTACCCTCTGTTTACCTCGGTCAACTATAAGCAAGTGCTGGATATTAGTGAGATGACATGAAGGAAAATAGGTGGTTTTAATGGAAGGGTAGCTGCAAAGAGGAAAGAAGTTGGTATTGGACTGGAATTCTGGGGGCTTTGTGTTGATTGCACCCTGTTTTTGAGAGTCCACACCCACAAAGAATAATCTATCCTTTAGGAGGAAATTTCACCAAGCAGCCATTTTGGCTCATTTACTGTTTAGTTTCTAATTGGGCTCTGAGATCTTTGATTGATGTGGGAAGAGCTCAGGAGATTTATCTCAGTGCGGCGGCGGATGCAATGGCGTGAGCGCACTCCGCCTATACAAGCTTCCTTGGCACACCGGGAAGTGGCAACGCCCGCCTGAGTAAGCCCCCTAGAGCCCCCTACATAGTACCCTAACTTTCCTACCATTGGTTGCCCTAAGGATGCTGTAAACTTCTGATTGGTCCAGAAAGTTATATATGTCTCTGTACTAAACAATAAAGTTTAGACTGCGTCTTGAACCTGTCTCCGGAGTCGGGCATGCTTCGATAGGACTCCGTCGGCCTCACCCCCGCGGGACCCCCTGCCTCAGATTGACCAGAGAAACACATTTTCAAAGGAGAGATTGGTAGTGTCTGGAGTCAAACCTATACTAGAAATAACTACTAGCTACTGTAAATCCAATATACACCAGTTTCCTTGTTCATGTACACTCAGAAATGTGGAAGGCAGCAGAGACTCACAGGTGGATATTGTGATATTGAACAGGAAGAAAGGAGAAAATCCACAGCCTCATGAGATTTCAGGGGGTATTGCTATGGAAAGTGCAGAAAGGTCCTCCGGAATTAAGAGGGTGAGCTTTCTCTGCTGAGATGTGTAGAATGATTTGAAAATTACATGTGATGGGGGATTTGAAGCATCTTTCACATAGTAGTGGGGGGCACTGGGAAAAGGTGGAGAATTTCAAGGGAAATGTGACTTTCTGAGAAAGTCCTCCCAGAAATGAAGGGGATTTTGTCACCACAGATTACAGCAACTACATTTTGGAGCTTCTACCATGCAACTGTTGACTGGGAGATGTCAAGTGCTCATCCTCACCTTGTTTTCCTCTTCCCTGAATGAATGGGGACCCTGCATTGCCAGTAATCTTGTACTTAGCAAGGGCTGTGTGATGACCCTTTGCCACTGAATGTTGAGCAGCAGCATTGTTTATCACAGCAATTTCTACAGAAGGCTGCACAAGGTCTGTGGATTCATTCTCAGGCCATGAGAATGCAGACACAGAGCAGTGTGCTAGTTCACCCAGAGACTTATGCCACGCACATGTTCCCTTGAGAAGTGAGATGCCAGATTGTGTGCCTTTAAGGCCCTGGGCAGGGATGGGGATGTTCAAAGGAGGAGCCAGCCCAGTGGAAGCTGGCTGCAGGAATTCCTTCATGCCTACTGCACCCCTAGGCTCCTGAGCTGCTCCAATCTACCCCTCAGTGCTGTGATGGATGGTGATAAGGAGGCAGGCAGCCAACTGGCTCTGTTGGCATGGTGGTGTCCTCCTTCTGGGTCCCTGCCCATTGCCCCCATCACCACTGCTGTCCACTCTCTCTCCACCCTGGCCCCAGTCTGCACATCTTGGGGCTTTGCTCTTCCTGTGTCCCCAGTAATGATGTTCATGTGCAGTTATCTTCGCATGACAGCCCCAGAAGAGTATCCTCTTTCAGCCAGTATGATTCAGGCAGAGCTGGCAGGATGTGAGATATCTTCCTGGTGAGTTTCCTAGTGATGGGTAAATAATAATCATTGTCATGTGACCATGTGACTAATCACTGTGACTGCAAGTTATCTTCTATATATATAAAAGGCTAATATGCTAATTGTCCATCTAACCAGTGACTATGACGCACACTGACCACCAGGGGACAGACACTCAGTGCAGGAGCTTCTGTGATGCTCACTGGCCATTTACAGAGAAATGGCACTGCAGACCTGCCGCCCACAAAGCAACACTTGGCTTCCCCCAAGTGGACACAGTCTCTGCCACCACCCCAGAGCAACACCCCACCAAATTGCAGCCAACGCTGCTGAGACCCCATGGTGAAAAATGTGGCCCACAGCCCAGCCCAGCCCAGAAACGGTGGCTGTGGGCACTGAGTAATGATGTCACGTAGCAACACCCAGCTTTCTCTCCCTAGTGATAACTAACCTTCTTGCAGTTTCTTCAGCCCAGGGACACAACTTGCTTTATAGCCCGGTGCAAACATTTCACACTTTAACCAACTGTCCGTGAAGCATTTTCCTGTACCTCATCTCATTTGATCCTCACAGAAGTCCTGGAGTAGGTAGATCGGAGACTCGGTGGAATCCTATTTTCTTTTCATTAGCCAGAAAAGGGAGATTTAGAAAGCTTAGAAATTGACCCAACTGAAAAGAAGTAAGAAATGGCAGACCTTGAAAATGACTTCAGGTTTTTGTCACTGTGCAGACTATAGTTAAATACTGCTGCAGTTAAATATTTTACCCATTGTTCTCCCTGCGTGAACTACAATAATAATCTGCTTCATGTTGATATTTACTGCTGTGTTGCTGGCAGTTATCTGAAAGAGAAGTTGGGGTGCTTCACTGGGCTGGGAAAAGTTTAGCTAAATTAGAAAACAGGTCTAATTAAGCAAGTTTATCTATCTATATATATATATATATATATATATATATATATATATATATATATATATATATAAAGCTCTCACTGGGGCCAATTGCGCACATGGATTTCCATTTGTCATTGTCAATTGTGAATTTGGTTGACACTTCTATTATAGAGAAAGGGTGAATAGCAATATTAAAATATTTCTTCTAATTAATTTCCTTTCAATGTGCATGAATTCGTGCACCAGGCCACCAGTTTTCAAATAATTCCCATGGTTATGCTCAAATGCTTGATTAAACTGATGGTCTTATTCAGGTGATTATTAGGGGTTGGTGTCTGAGGATGAGGCTAAGGGTAGAGAGGGTGGCAAGGGTGCCTTGTCAGTCACCCACAAAACCAGTTTGGACCTTGTGTTCCAAACAGGCAATTTGAGCAGAGGAAGGTAGAAGATGGCAGGGGTGGTCAACAGGATGTCCCCTACCAGGCCCCAGATACCTGAGAGCCAAGTGAGAATTTGGAAAGGACCTGAACAGAGGAGGGCTTTAGGGTCCAGGGATGCAGGCTTGGAAGATGCTCAGCAATCCCAGGAGAGTTGGAACGAGGAACACCCACCAGATTCCATCTGAGTTGCCCTGGACTGGCCTGTGGAAGAAATCAGGGCAGATGTAGCAGGAGATGAGCTGGAACCCTCGGGACATCATGAAATGAGTGTCTTTGGGACAAGTGCCAGGACCAGAACCCTGTGGGGCACTGCAGGATGAAAGTAGGAACACCAAATGCCCATTCCTGGAGGGAACTGATTGGTGTGAGATAGTGCTCCCACAAGGAGGCTATGGACCACAGGGCAGGGACAGCTTGAACATACTGAGAATTTCCCAGGTTCTTCAGGGAGGACTTTTCAGGGTACAGAAACCTGTAATGTAGCCTCTGCAGACACACATCACCCAGTTGTCTGGCCAGTCCTGATGATGTTGGGGCAGAGTACACAAGAGCTTTACTGCCTATCAGCAGGAATGTTCTGACATTTTTTAGATGTCCTGAGCCTGCCCCATGAGTGGCTGGTGTGATGGGTCTCAGCCATGGTCCTGCTCCCATAAGAAATCACCATTCCCCTGCCAGGACTATAGCCTGCTCTGAACTCCAGCCTCCTGAGCAAGGTGCTGACTTTCTGCTTGGCTCTCACCTAACCTCCTCTCCAGGAACTATGTGTGGCAGCTGTCCTGGGGAGAGTAATTGGTCCCAGGTCTTAGCCTGTCTTTGGTCCCTTTGCTGGGATTTGGCATTGTTCTGCCATTTGGTCTATTTTCATATTAGGGTTTTATATATATATATATATATATATATATATATATATATATATATATATATATACTAGAGGCCCAGTGCACAAAAATTTGTGCAGTCGGGGGGGAGGGGAGTCCTTCAGCCTGGCCTGTGCCCTCTTGCAGTCTGGGACCCCTCAGGGGATGACCACCTGCTGGCTTAGGCCCACTCCCCAGGGAATTGGGCCTAAGATGGCAATCAGCCATCCCTCTGGCAGCCCAGCAGCCCTTGGGGGATGTCCACTTGCCAGCAGGGAGCAGGGCTAAACTGCAGTCGGACATCCTTAGCGCTGCTGAGGAGGCAGGAGAGGCTCCCACTACCACCGCTGTACTGGCAGCCATCAGCCTGGCTTGTGGCTGAGCAGAGCTCCTCCCATGTGAGAGCGCCCTGACCACCAGAGGGCAGCTCCCACATTGAGCGTCTGCCCCCTGGTGGTCAGTGTGTGTCATAGTGATCAGTCATTCCCAGTCTTTCTGCTGTTAGGGTCAGTTTGCATATTACCCTTTTACTATATAGGATAGAGGCCTGGTGCATGGGTGGGGGCTGGCTGGTTTGCCCTGAAGGGTGTCCCGGATCAGGGTGGGTGTCCCACTTGGGTGCCTGGCCAGCCTGGATGAGGGGATGATGGCTGTTTGCAGCTGGTCACACCCCCTTCAGGGTGGGGGTCCCCACTGGGGTGCCTGGCCAGTCTGGGTGAGGGGCTGAGGGCCGTTTTCAGGCTGGCGGGCGACTGAAGCTCCCAGGCTCTTTTTTTAATTTTTTTTTTATTCTGGGTTTTATTTACCTTCTATAGCTGTCACTGGAGCTGAGAGCCAGCTCCAGCTCTGAGGCCGTTGCCAGCTCTGAGGCCGTGGCTGGCTGAAAGCAGGTATCTCGGTTTGTTTAGATTCTATAATTGAAACTCTGTTGCCATCACTGGCGCTCTAAGCTCTGAGCCCACTGGCGGCTAAAAGCAGGTACCTGGGGTTTATTTAGCTTCTATAATTGCAACATTGTTCCATCCGGAGATCAGAGCTGGGCTGCAGGAGGCGGGGAACTTTAGCTTCCTCCATCGCCGGGGCAACCAAGCCTCATGTTCGCTTCAGCTGCGTGGCTGCTGGACGCCATCTTGGTTGGCAGTTAATTTGCATATCTCACTGATTAGCCAATGGGAAGGGTAGCGAAGTTACAGTTAATTACCATGTTTGTCTATTATTAGATAGGATAGAGATGGGTGTTGAATTTTGTTGAATGTTTTTTCTGCATCTATTGATGTGAGCCTGTGATTTTTGTCTTTCAATTTGTTTTTGTGATGTATCACATTTATTGATTTACGAATATTATACCAGCCTTGCGTCCACAGAATAAATCCCACTTGGTTATGGTGTATGATCTTTTTAATATATTGCTGGATGTGATTTGCTAATATTTTGTTGAGGATTTTAGTATCTATGTTCATCAGAGATATTGGCCTGAAATTCTCTTTCTTTGTAGGGCCTTTATCTGGTTTTGGAATTAAGATAATGCGGGCCTCATAAAAAGAGTTTGGAACTGTCCCTTCCCCTTGGATTTTCTGAAATAGTTTGAGGAGTATAGGTGTTAGTTCTTTGAATATTTGGTAAAACTCTCCTGTGAATCAATCTGGTCCTGGGCTTTTGTTACCTTGGAGTTTTTTTTTTTATTATTATTACTGCTTCTATTTCATCAGTTGTTATTGGTCTATTCAGGTTTTCTGATTCCTCCTGATTTAGTTTTGGGAGATTGTATTTTTCTAGGAATTTGTCCATTTCATCCACATTGTCCAACTTGTTGGCATATAGTAGTTCATAGTATTTTCTTACAATCCTTTGTATATCTGTGGTGTCAGTGGTTACTCCTCTATTTTGTTTCTATTTTTATTTATTTGGGTCCTCTCTCTTTATTTCTTGATGAGTCTGGCTAATGGTTTATCAATTTTGTTTATCCTTTCAAAGAACCAGCTCCTGGTTTCATTGATATATATATATCAATACATATATATATATATACACACTAGGGGCCCGGTGCATGAAATTCATGCACTGGGTGTGGGGGGGGGGAGTGTCCCTCAGCCCAGCCTGCCCCCTCTCACATACTGGGAGCCCTCAGGCGTTGACCCCCATCACCCTCCGATCGCCTGATCGGCCCCTTGCCCAGGTCTGACGCCTCCGCCAGAGGTGTCAGGCTTGGACAGGGGACCCCCATCTCCCCCCAATCACTGGCTCTGGCCCCCGCCCAGGCCTGAGGCCTCTGGCCCAGGAATCATGCCTGGGCAGGGGACCCCCATCTCCCTCTGATCGCTTGCTCCACCCCCCGCCCAAGCCTGACGCCTCTGACCCAGGCTTCAGGCCTGGGCAAGGGGACCATCATATCCCCCCAATCCCCGGCTCCACCCCCTGCCCAGGCCTGATGCCTCAGCCAGAGGAGTTGACCCTCATCACCCTCCGATCACCAATCACTGGATCGGCCCCTTGACCAGGCCTGAGGCCTCCGGCAGAGGTGTCAGGCCTGGGCAGGGGACCCCCAGCTCCCCGCGGTTGCAGGCTCCGCCCCTGCCCAGGCCTGACACCTCTGGCCTAGGCGTCCGGCCCAGGCAGCGGGGACCTGCAGTGGCAGCGGGGGGCGCCGCGATCGTGGGCTTCGCTTTAGGCCCAGGCAAGGGACCCCTAGCTCCTGGTACTGCCAGCTTTGACCGTGCCCAGCTCCCATCGCTGGCTCAACCCCTTGCTATCACTGGCCAGGGCCGCAAAGGCGCCTGATTCTTCGATCATGGCTGGGGGGCAGGGCAAAGGCGGCCCCAGGGCTGCCTTTGCCCTGCCCCCCAGCTCTTAGCTCCCCCCTGGGTTTCCGATCACTGTCAGTGGCAGGGGGCTTCTTCCTGCTTTCCCTTTTGCCTCCCTGCATTGTGCCTACATATGCAAATTAGCCGCCATCTTGTTGGCAGTTAATTTGCATATAGCCCTGATTAGCCAATGAAAAAGGTATCGCCGTACGCCAATTACCATTTTTCTCTTTTATTAGTGTAGATATGTTATTTATTTTGGATCTAATTTTTATTATTTCTTTCCTTCTACTTACCCTGGACTTTTCTTGTTGTTCTCTTTCTAGTTCTTTAAGTTGTAGGGTTCAATAATTTATTGCTGATTTTCCTTGTTTTTTGAGGTATGCCTGTAGTGCTATGAATTTCCCTCTCAGTACTGCTTTTCTGTGTCCCAGAGATTTTGGGTTGTTGTGTGTTCATTTTCTTTTGTTTCCAGGAAATGTTTTATTTCTTTATTTGGTCTCGTTGGTAACCCATTCATTGCTTAACACATGGTATGTGGGAAACGTATTTATACGTTTTACGTTGACTGGTAGTACAGCGCGGGACACGTATTAATACGTTTTTTATAGACTAGCGGTAGAATGCGGGAAACGTATAAATACGTAAACTAAAGTTATCATAATTTCACTGAACGTTGCCATTTGCACAAAAAATTAGCAAAAATGGCCTGTGCCACCTGTTAGCGTGCGATAAAAACTACCCGCAAACAATCTGTTAATAACATGATATTCAGCCTCAATATGCTTGAATGTTTTGGGGTATTTTTACTGTAGTTGGTTTGTAATTTCATTCCACTGTGATCTGAGAAGATGCTTGATATGATTTCAATCTTCTTTAACTTGTAAAGAATTGCTTTATGTCTATCAAGGGGGTCTGTCTTTGTAAATGATCCATGTGCACTTGACAAGAATGTATAGTTTGCTGCGTTGGGGTGAAATGTTCAATAAATGTCAATTAAATCCATCTGATCCAGTGTGTCTTTTAGAGTCATTGATTTCTTGTTAAGTTTTTTTCTGGAACATCTAACCAGCGAAATCAGTGAGGTGTTAAAGTCCCATACTATGACTGTATTGTTGTCGATCTCTCAGTTAAAGTCCTCTAGAAGTATTTTTCGTTTGTTTGTTTTTTGGGGTTTTTTTTGTTTGTTTGTTTTTGGTGCTCCTATATTGGGTGCATGTATGTTCACCAACGTTATATCCTCTTATTGGATCAATCTCTTTATTATTATATAGTGACCTTTGTTGTGTCTTGTGATGGCCTTCATTTTAAAGTCTATTTTGTTGGATATGAGTATTGCTACTCCAACTTTTTTGTTTCTTTTCTATTTGCATGGAAAAAAAATTTCCATCCCTTCACTCTCATCCTGTGTATGTATTTTGTTCTGAGGTGGGTCTCTTGTAGACAGAATATAATTGGGTCAGGTTTTAAATCCATTCAGCTACCCTATGACTTTTGACTGGAGCATTTAATCCATTTACATTAAGGGTTATTATTGACTAGAGGCCCGGTGCACAAAAATTTGTGCACTCGAGGGGGGGGATCCCTCAGCTCGGCCTGTGCCCATTTGCAGTCCAGGACCCCTTGGGGGATGTCCACCTGTCGACTTAGGCCCACTCCCCAGGGGATCAGGCCTAAGCTTGCAGTCAGACATCCTTCTGGCAGCCAGAGAGCCCTCGGGGGATGTCCGACTAAAGGCTTAGGCCCCCAAGGGATCGGATCTAAACTGTTAGTTGGACATTCTTAGTGCTGCCACGGAGGTGGGAGAGGCTCCTGCCACCACCTCTGCGCTGTCCAGCCATGAGCCAGCTTCTGGCTGAGTGGCACTCCCCATATGGAAGTGCACTGACCACCAGGGGGCAGCTCCTGCATTAAGCATCTGCGCCCTGATGGCCAGTGCGCATCATAGAAACCAATTATTCTGCCATTCAGTTAATTTGCATATTAGCCTTTTATTATTATTATATAGGATGTCCCTATTTCTTCCCTTTTGCCCCTTCTACCCAGCTCTTGCCCCCTTCTCTCTGGCCATCACCATACTGTTGTCTGTGTCCATGGGTTGTGCATATATTTTCTTTGGCTAATCCCTTCTTTAAATTCACTTCTTTAAATTGTTATTTTCAGATAAGTGCTTATAACTGCACTATTATATATTTTCTATCATATCATTTAGAATTAAGTAATTTTTAATTGAACCCTTGTAAATTTTAGAACAATTCAATAAATTTGCTAGAAGCAATTAGGAGATTTTTCATGTAATGCAGATATATTTCAATTAATATTTTATTAATTTTTAATTTTTTAATATTTTAATTTGAAATAACCTCATACATGTAAAAAAAAAACTATAAAATACTACAGCATATTATATGTACCCTTCACCCAATTTCTTAGGTGTTAATAATTTAAACATAACCATTATACAACTAACAAAATTTGGAATATATTTTTCTTATACTCTCTTTAATGTTACTTAATCCATTTACTTTGTTTTTGTTAATCTTCACCCAAGGATATTTTTCTACTGAATTTTAGAGAGAGTGAAGGGAAAGGGAGAGACACATTGATTGGTTGCCTCCTGCACATGCTCTGATAGGGACTGGGGATCAAGCCAGCAACTGAGGTACATGCCCTTGACTGGAAACAAACCTGGGACCCTTCAGTCCATGGGCTAATCCTCTATCCACTGAGAAAAACAGGCTGCAGCTTAATTCTTTACTTTTAATCTATATGTGTCTTTATATTTAAAGTGGGTTTTGTTTTTGATTCACCCTCATAATCTGTCCTTTAATTGGTGCATGTTTGCCACTGACTTTCAGAGTGCTTACTAATAGAGTTACTGCCAAATCAGGTGGCTTCTGGGGCTTCTGGGGCTTGTGGGGCTTCTGGGGCCAGCCTGCAGCCCGGGATCAGATCCAATCACGGATGGCAGGCAGGCGGATTCTGGGGTCACACACGGGGGCCTGGATGGTGGCTTGCGCTGGCAGCTCACGCTGTCCCGCCCTGCCTGCAGTTTGCAAATTAGCCGCCATCTTTGTTGGCGGTTAATTTGCATATCGCCCTGATTAGCCAATGGGAGGCATAGTGAAGGTATGGTCAATTACCATGTTTGTCTATTATTAGATAGGATAAGTACTTATTTATTGCCATTTTAATTCTGTATGCCTAGGTTTCTCTCTCTGTTTCTTCTTCTCATGACAACAATCCCTTTAGCATTTCTTATACTGCTGGCTTGGTGGTGATGTACTATTTTAGCCCATTTTTTTTGTCTGGAAAATTCTTTATTTGACCATCTGTTTTTAATGATAGCCTTGCTGGCTATAGTAATCTTTGTCTCAGATCTTTGCTTTCCATTTCCTTGAGTACTTCATTGCCATTCCCTTCTGGCCTGTAGAATTTCTGATGAGAAATCAGGTGTCAGCTTTATGGAAACTCCTTTATAGGTAACAGTTTTCTTTTCTCTCATGCCTCTGTACTTCCTACCAGTCTCTATGCAGTCTCCACTTTCAGTCCTCAGGTATCAGGGTTCTCTCCTGTGAGTCTTCCATTGATCATTCAGGATATTTTTCTGTATTTTAATTGTAATGCCAGTTTGTTCCTGAGAGCACGTCCATGTAACATCCATGTACTCTGCCACCATTTTTAATCTCTCTTACGTGAGTTCTTTAAAGTCTTTGTGGCCTTTGCTAGCTCATGACTCTGCTGATTACTTATTTAAATGGATTTTCCCATTTTATGGGATGGAAATTGGAGAGAAGGCTCTGGAAACCAGAGTCTGGCATTTTTTGGAGAAAAGGTGTTCATTTTGATATATTTTAGGCACTCTAGAGTCCCAAGGTTTCTGGAGGGACATTAGTTCATGCTCTCTGATTCAAGAGCCACTGGATTTCTACTGTGGTGAGGAATCTAGAGAACCCGGCTCATCTTGTCCTCTGAAATGAAATATTCACACGACTGACTTCAGTGGAGTTGAAAGAAGGTATTATGGAACTGACGTCCCTTGGCTAAGACTGCTCAGTTTCAGAATTTCAATCCTGGGTCCCATGCCTGCCAGTCAGACAGTGTTTATTAGGCCCCATGCTCAGTACCTTTTGAGAAAGTAGAGCAAAGTTGGAGGAATCACAGTAACTGATATCAAACTATAGTATAAAGCTATTATAATCAAAATAGCCAGGTACTGGTATAAGGGCAGACATATGGATCAATGGAACAAAATAGAGCCCAGGGATCAATCCATGCCTATATTGTGAATTTATATTTGACAAAGGAGGCAAGAGTCTGCAATGGGGTAAAGACAGTCTCTTCAATAAGTGGTGTTGGGAGAGGGAGAATACGGCAGCTGAATAGGCAGACCTCTCCTGCACCTCCATCCAGGGCAAGAATGGAAATACAACTAAATTGGTGAGCATTCACCAGAATTACCAACTGAGGTCCAGCTGAGGATGTGACATATTTCAAGGAAGGACAAAAAACACCTGGAGACTGGTAGGAAGGTCCAGAGACCAGGAATGTGTGGATTGTCTGTAAAGCATCTCATACAGTGCCTGGTGGCAATTGGAATGTGATGAATGGCAATTATTTCAAACAAGAGGCTGGCTGCACAGAATTCATGCATGGCAGAGGGGGGGGTTCCCTCAGCCCAGTCTGCGCCCTCTCTCAATCCGGGACCCCTCCAGTAGGGTCCCTAGGCCTGGCCGGTGACCAGGGCCTATCGGGCTTTCCTTCCCCAGGCTGCTGGCAGCTGGCCCAGCCCCTGCTTCTGCCACTGCTTGCCATCTGTGTGGCGCTGCCCCCCTCCTCCCCACACCACCAATCACCTCCCTCTTCTGGCAACAGGCATGGGGTGCAATCGCTTGGCTGGCCTGGGCCTCCTTCTGCAGGATGATCGTGGGGCGATGTCAGGGACCCCCCAACTAATTGAATCACACCCACCTTGGCTGGCCTGGTGCCAGTGCATGTCACAGTATGATCATCTGGAAGGTCATCAGGATGGTCGTTCTGCTGTTCAGTTGTTCGCTCGATTTGCATATTACGCTTTTATTATTATAGATATCATTTTTATCCCAGATACTTCCACTCTCTCTGTTGGCACTGGGATTACTTGTTATCAAGGTCATGTTAGAGAATATGCAGCTCAGTAGGGCATAGAACACACAATCGGCCAAACAGGATGTTCCACAGATAAAACTCAGCAAATTTTTCCAATTCATGGATGTATGCTCAAATTCATGTGTGTGGAGCCTTCCCAGCTGGACACAACACAAAGCTTCTAGAAAGAGAGTCTAGGAACAACTCTTTCCCTCCGTCCAAGCTGCTCTTTGATCCAAACAAATGTTTTCATTCATTTCACCCCCACCCAAAATCTATCCCTTGATAATGATTGGCCAGATCACACTCAAGATTATTATCATTCAAACCTAATTATGCTGTGGGTTGTGGCTCTCCCAAGCTATCATGTTACTCATGGTCTCGTATCTGTATTTCTGTAGAAATCTGTGCAGATGATGGGTATAACACACCTAGTGCTCTTGCTGTCCAATGACACTGAGACTGCGTGCAGGAAACCACCCTTCTAACCAGGTGGAGATTTCCCTCTGTGCCAGGAGCTGGTCCATGCTTGCTGTTTCAAGGGACCTGGCATATATGGCATACTGTTCTTAATATGTTTGCTCACCTTCTAGGCACTATGTGTTTTAACCAAGGTCTCTGAGAAAGGTTGTTTCCCCAGGTAGGGATTTTCCCCTGAAGTTAGGGCGGGAATAAAACCTCTTAACTAAGTGCCAGGTGGGTAATTAATCACTTTAACTACGAACAATCATGCTTAAGCTACATAATCTTTACTTCCTGGAATGGAGATAAGAAACGCCCTAACCTTTGAAATAGAGATTGATAGGATTGGAATCAACTGGTATAAATACAGATGTAAGAAGACAGAAGGAAGAGAGACAGAAATTGGCACAGAACCTACACAGAACGTTCTCTAGAGACAGAAGAACTTCGCTGGAGAGAACATGGCAAAAGATCCTGGACAGAAACTGCCCTCAGAACCTAGAGACAGAACCTAGTGAGAGAACATGGCAAAAGATCCTGGACTGAACCTGACTACAGACATTGGCAAGAGAACCTGACTAGAACCTGGTGACTGAACCTGGCTGGAGAACCTAGCGAGGGAACATGGCTACAGAACCTGGCTGGAGAACCTGGAGAACCTGGCTGGAGAACCTAGCAAGAGACCATGGACACAGAACCTGGCTGGAGATCCTAAACAGAACTTCGCTGGAGATCTAGACCCGAACTTGGCTGGAGATCCTGGCTAGGCTGCTGATCAACTGAACGCTGTCTCCGTGTCATTCCTTCTTCGCCGACTCTGTCCACACCTTTGGGGACCCCTGGGCCCGCTGGGGTTGGACCCCAGCACCTCTGGTTTATTCATGATTCAAAAGGAACTTGTTAGGACAATTTTCCATTTCAGACTTTTCTCTCACACCCAAGACAGACAATGTGCCACTGCCACCCACAGCTTCCTTACAATCAACCCCCGCAGAGGGAATCACAGATTCCTAAAGCTCCAAATACCCTGGCTTAGGCCATGCACATTTGACTGCTGTCTCCTGGAGGCTAACAGAAGGGGCTCTGTTACTTGTTCTGTAGGATTTAGGGGACACCTCACCACCTTCCTTATGTGACTTGGGCTACTACACTATCATCCTGTGGGTGGGTGTGCCCTGCTTATGTTGGTGTCCCCACTACTAACACAGGGCCTTCCAGAAGACATAGGCTCTGTGAATGTCTGGGGATTAAATGAACCATGGAGGAGAGGTTGTCTTTATTCAGATGAAATCCATCCACTTCCTTGACTGAAGCAAGCAAATACAAGGATCCTTATATAGTTTACTTCAGAGAAAGACAGAGGAGAAGGGATAAGAAGCAAGAATTAACAACCTTTTGCTTTTATTTTTCTATTTCTTGACTCCATCAATTGTACTGCTGTGTTCTTTCACGTTTCCAAGAAAATCCTGCTCTAAAGACATGTTATGTAGTTTGGGATCTAAAACTAGGATGGGAAATATCCCAATTTGTGTAACACAGTAACAAATCTTACTCTTGAATTAGACAAGTACAAATACATATGTGCCCGATGTCATTCACAAACTTAGATGCTAAAGCCTATGAAACATTCTATGAAAAGAAACAACATTGGAAAGTTCCCTTAAAAAATTCCCAAATGAGTCAAGGATACATTTCTCAATCATTATAGGAACTCAAAGATGCTACAGCCCTTATTCCCCCAACTCGCCCTGGGCCTCACTATGTAGAATATTGTCTGCTCTTTCCTCAAACACAGAGTGGAAAATGGGCCTCATTTTATGCCAAGAAAAAAGGAAGAAGAAAAAAAAGCTGATGCATATGGGCCTGAAACTTGCCTGGATGCAACTGTGGCTCAGGCATAGTGGTCCTCATTGCACTCAGGCCCTTCAGGCAGGGATGGGAGGGAACGGGGATCCCTGTCATTACCACTGTCAAGAATCTTGAGGGCTTTCGATATGGTGGTCTCAGCATGGGCCCTGAGACCCCACAGGAACTCATAGCGTGCAGGATCACTATTGGGCACCTGGTGGTACACCAGGTACTGTTTCTGCACCCAAACTTTGGTGAGGAGCTCCCTGGGCTCCCCATAGAGCCAATGCTCCTTCCCATCATGCAGCCCTAAAGTATTCAGTGCTTCCCAGACTTTCTCCTCAGGGACACAATCATCATGCACAGCAATCACTCTCAGAACTGTGACCAGGAGACCAGTATTGGGATATCTGTGCCCATCGCTCACCATCCCATCATAGGTGAGCCCCAAGGTAGTGACCAGCATATAGGTGTGGGTACTGTGGTCCACTTCCTTCACATCAATGCCAAAGATCACCTGCATGTACTCAGTGGCCTTGCTGAAGATCTCAGGGAAGTGATCCTCGTGCTCTTTGATGACACTACTCAGCATTTCTGCCTTTGTGGTTAGCTCCTTTGTACGATACTTCAGAAGCAGGAACTCCACCATTTCCATCGTCATCAAATGCAGTGCTTTCTGGAGCAAGGAATCGGCATCATCTTCAGGGCTCCCCCTCAGTGTTTGGACCCTCCTCATCTTGGCTGCTGGACCTTCCATCTTCAGATTGGCTCCCTGAAAAGGCTGCCATGGCATGGGGGAGGGGAAGGCACCCTGAGGACTCTGGGGAGGATTGATTTCTCAGCAGCAGACACCTCCTCTAGGCTTTCTAAAAGCAGGACTGAGTGGGAGGAAGATAGAGAGGAGGAGAGAGAGAGGGCCAACTCCTCCTCTCCCTCCCCCCTCCCCACCCCCTCCTCCTCCTGCATAGCCCAGAACAGCTGCACCTCCACCAGGTTCTGATTCTCCCTTCAGTCCTGATAGTCTTCCTCAGGCTTGCAGGGCTCACTCATATGATGACCAGGCATGATGACTCATGCTGGGAAAGTGACCGAGTGTGGATAGAAGGTGGACAATGAGGACCCATGTGGCTGGGGGAGAGGGAGAGTGTGAGGGGCCTCAGCAGAGAAAAGCACCCTAGGCAGTTCTGACAAAAGTGACTTATGGGTCTCCCCTTTAGGTGTGCTCATAGGCCTCACAGAGATCACTCCTGATTAGCCTGTCCAGTAAGAACCTGAAGTCAGAAGTGACGACTGCTCAGGGTACAGAAGGCACAGCCCAAGATTATGTAGTTGATGGTGGGGTGTGGTAATATCTGACCTGGGTTGGGGAGCTCCTGGGGACATAATGGTGAGCACCTCACTTTAACTCCTGGCACTGACTGGCTTTCTGCTACTCTGAGACCTGAGAATATGTAGTGTACACCAAGGCCTTCACATCCTGAAACCCAGAGGCCCTGGTAGAGGGTATGAAGGGGCACTTCACCATGCACATGACAAGCACAGCCCTGGAACCCCAATGCTGACAGGAGGGGCAGCAGGACTCTGTGAGGTCCCCTCTGTTGTGGGTGGGAGGTTCCTCCTTGCACATGTAGGATCCTCACCTTTCCCTTGCCAGGGCCTGGCCCCTCACTGCCTTCTGCTGGCCTGAGGTCAAACTCTCAGAACAAGACCACACACACCTGACACTTCAGTGAAGAAACTAAGGGGGCCCCACATGTGGTCCCTCTCCCAGAGGATCAAGAAGGGGTGACTGAAGATTAGGGTCCATCTACCCTGGGTTAAGGCTCTGATCACTTCTCACCATGATGCACTTCAGGGTTTCAGACCACTCTCTCTGCTGACTGAGCGCAATCTACTTAGACTTAGGCCTCACCTCCCTGAGGTACAGGAGTAGGAAGTGAGCTGAGGTAATCCAGGCCCTATTCCGAGTTTCCCCATTGCTGACAGAGGAGGCAGGGTAGGTCTGGGTTCACATGTGCTCTGCTTCCCCTCAGTGCTCACCTTGATTCCTGGCAGGATCTGGGACTCGTCTCTCTGTTGACTAAATGTGGTTCCGGTGGATGATAGGACGTGTGGTCTCACACCAAGGTCCTCACCTTGCTGATACCTCTGAGACAAAAGTGAACAGGAGCTCCATCTGCCTCCACCCCTACCCAGATTCCCACACAACTGACACCAGGGCCTGGCCCATCTGGTCCTGGTGTAGAGTTCCCTTAGTCTGGCCTGAGGATACTTGCCTTTCTTCCTGACCTGGCCTGGATCTGAATCCAGCTGAACCGATTTCACCCTGAATAACTGTCCTCGGTGACAAAAGCTCAGGAGGAGCAGGCATGTGGAAAGGGAGAGCATGTCACACCCAGGTACCCCTGCCTGGGGAATCTGGATGCTGAACACAGGACACTCTCTGATGCTGAGGGCTCTCTTCTTTTCTCAGGGAGCACATAGCTGCAGTTTCCCACAAGAAAGCATTCACACCTTTATGACCCTTCCACAACCTCAGCTCATCTGTGCATGAACTGAAGCCATTCCCTCTGACCAAGGCCCTGTCCTTCCCGAGTGCCCTCAGACAAACGTGAGGAGGAACCACCTCTGTCGACCCATGCCAGGCCTTTCCCAGGGCTGACAGCAGCACAGGCTGGGTTCAGGGCACCCATTGTCTGGAGTGTGGTATCCTCCGACCTCCCCGAGCTACCCAGGTTTACTCAGAGAGTGCCTGGGACCTTTCCCTTCTGCTGAACTGAGAATTATTACTGCAGGCCATGTCCACCATCTCTCAGAGACCTCCAAGGTGGACTTCAAGACACGCCACATTGCCCTAGCTCAGTGGTCGGCAAACTGCGGCTCGCAAGCCACATGCGGCCCTTTGGCCCCTTGAGTGTGGCTCTTCCTAAGCCTTAGGAGTCCCTAATTAAGTTAATAACAATGTACCTATCTATATAGTTTAAGTTTAAAAAATTTGGCTCTCAAAAAAATTTCAATCGTTGTACTGTTGATATTTGGCTCTTTTGACTAATGAGTTTGCCGACCACTTCCCTAGCTGGTTTTTCTCAGTGGATAGACCATCAGCCTGCTGACTAAAGGGTTCTGGGTTTGATTCCATTCAAGTGCACATGCCTGGGTCGCGGGCTTGATCCCCAGGAGGGAGTGTACAAAAGGTAGCTGATACAATGATTCTCTCATCATTGATGTTTCTATCCCTCTCTCCCTCTCCCTTCCTCTCTAAAATAAAAATATTTTAAAAAAAAAAAGACACACCACATTGCATATCATGCCCCAGTGACCCAGTTGCACAAGCAGGGCCCAAGCCAGTTGGTCCCTGTTTTTGTTGGGGTGGGAGGAAGCCTTATCCTGCCTCAAGACCCACACTTTAATTTCCAGCATTGCCTGGCACACCTCCCATGTTGCCCTGAATCCAGCACCTTCAGGAAAATGCCCTCCCCTCCCTTTGCCACTCCCAAGGTAGAAGTCTGGAAGCAACCCAAATCCACAGGCCTACCATGAGGCTTGCAGGTGCTGCTGGCAGGAACAGGCACACTGCGGACACTTATGGCCCTGGCCAAGCCTCAGGCATACATATTTCAAGGTGTGCTAGGGGCTTCCTGAGTCCTAACTCGGGTCCTTACCTGGTATCCTGGCAGAGCCCTGCAGCCCTTCTTTGCCTACCTGGAGCCTGACCCCTCAGCCCTCAGGGGGTGGAGTCCGCTTGTCTTCCTGAAGGATCCTCACCGTGACTCCTGGCTGGAGCTGGAACCTTCTCTCTGTCAACATGAGATGCCCAAGTCAGGAAGAGAGCATGTGGTCATGGGCCGGGGGCCTCCCAGGGTTCACAGTAGGGGTAATGTGGGGCATCTCTGTTGTGGGGTCCCGGGTCCCTCAGTCTTCCCTTTGCATGTTCACCTTGACTCCGGGCAAGACCCAGTCCTGCCCTCTGCCACATATGTCATTCCCCTGAATTCCAAGGCCTGACATCAGGTCTGGGCTTCTGCGGTTCCTCTCTGCATGGTCATCCACCATAGGGCCTCCCAACACTGAGCAGGGCAGACTTCTGTGGACTCCCCTCTAGTTAGGGTTCCTGGATTCCCTCAGTCCTCCCTGGGGGTCCTCACCTTCACTCTTCCCTCTGCCCATCTGAGACCCTGCTCCTTACACTGAACCCCAGAGCCTATCACACCCGGATGCAAAAGTCAGGAAAAGCACCTTGACTCTGGGCAGTGCTTCTGCATCCCTTCGTTGGACCTGAGGGAGGCCCTACAGTTCTTATCAAGTTTCCAGTCTCCCTGAGACCTGAATGCTGAAGTCAGGAGACACCCCATGCGGTCACCAGCCCTGTGGCCTTCCAAGGTCAAGAGCAAGGTGCGGTCTTGTGCAGCAAGACTGGGAGTCCTAGGTCCCCATCATGAACCTTGCAGGTCCTGGGTTCTTCCTCTGCCTCCCTGGGGCCGGTTTGTGGTACTAAACTCCACAGTGTCACAGACCCTGATTTGAAGGCATTAAATGCCACTTGAGTCGGGCAGTACTTCTGCTCCCCCCCCACCCGCCCCCTGTGGACTTGATTCACTATGTGGCTTTATTTTTATTTTTTAAATTTTATAATAATTCTTTATTATTGAAAGAACTAGAGGCTCGATGCACAAAATTTATGCAAGAGTAGGCCTTCCTTCCTCTGGCTGCCGGCACCAGCTTCCCTCTGGCACCTGACACCTGGGCTTCCCTCACAGCCCTGGCTGCCTACGGAAGGACGTCCAGAAGGGTGTCCAGTTTAATTAGCATATAATGCTTTTATTATTATAGATTACATATGATCCCCTCCACCCCACCTGTGTCCCCTTCCCTTGCCCTCACCACCCAATCACTGTGTCCATGGGCCATGCATATACGCATACAAGGTTCATGGTTGATTACTTCCCACCCTCCCCACCTTCTGTCTGAGATTCCCCAATCTGTCCCATGCTTGCATGTGTCTGTATCTATGTGGTTGATCAGTTTACTTTGTATCTTCAATTCCACATATGAGTGTGATCATGTGATATTTATCTTCCTCTGACTGGCTTATTTCACTTAGCACAATACTCTCCAGGTCCCTCCATGCTGTCTCAAAGGGTAAGAGACCCTTCCCTTTATACAGCTGCATAGTATTCCATGGCATACATGTACCACTGCTTTTTCATCAGGTCATTGATGGGCACCTGGGCTGTTTCCACATCTTAGCTATCTTAAATTGTGCTGCTATGAACATAGGGGTGCATACATTCTTTCTCATTGGTATTTCCGGTTTCTTAGGGAAATATTCCTAGAAGTGTGATTCCCTACACTTTTCACCAAGTCCTGAGTCTCACTCAGTCCTGGATACAGAAGTCAGGAAACTCGGCACTTGGTCTTTCACCAGGGAACATCCCAAGGCTGATAGCAGGGTAGAGTTTATGGGGTCGCCTGGTTGTGGGGTTCAGGGTGCCCTCCTTCATCCTGTGGCTGTGCTCCTTACAGTGAGCCCCAGCGTATCTCAGACCTGCATGGGAAAGTCAGGACACACCTCAAAGGGTCATCTGACATGGGGTCTCCCAGGGCTTGTAGCAGGGGAGGCCCTTTATGGGGTGCCCTGTATTGTGGGGTCCTGGGTCCCGTCTGTTCTCCCTCAGACGACTTGTGGCTCTGCTCCTTACACCAAACCCCAGAGTCTCTCACACCTGATGCAGGAGTCACCCCACCCCTCCCTGTAGTACCCTGCCCACTGGTCTTCCCAAGACTGAGGATTCTGGGGTCCTGGCCCGCCAATCTCCCTCAGGGTCCTCAACTTGACAGCGGCAGGACCTGAGGTCCCCCCACCCCCCCACCGGTGCTGCCTGAAGCCCTGCTCCTTCTAGCAAACCCCCTTGTCTCTCAGACCCTATGCAGAAATCACAAAGCACAATGCGTGAGCTCACCCCTCCCCCACACCAGGAGGCCTGCCCCATGGACACTGTTCTGGGGTCCAGGCCCCCAGTCTCCCCCACACTGACTCCTGGCAGGTCCCGGACCCCCTCTGCCGACCTGAGACTCTGCCGTGACACGGAGCCGCCCGAGGGTCTCAGACCAGGAGGACCCGGACGTCAGGCCTGGCCGCTCGTGGTCACCCCGCGCCTTGGGGTTCCCGGGACTGACTGGTCTGGCCCAGAGTCACCTTGTCCCCCCACGGCCTCACCGTGAGGCCTGCAGGCCCTGGGACCCTCCCTCTGTGAACCGGTTCGCTGGACCCCCACAAGGAGGCCTTCCCCGCCCTCATACCCCAAGGGAGGCCTGTGAGCCTCACTCTCCAGGGCTCCCGGCAGGGGCTGAACTAGCTCCCAAGGACCTCAGTCTGGTGCTCACCCTGATCCCAGGCAGAGCCTGGGCCCGGAGGTGCTGACCTGAGGCGGCTCCCCTCAGCGCCTGTACCGTCTACCGGCCCGAAGCCGGCCTCCCAAAGATGGCGCTCAGCTCCCCCAGGCTTCACAGGTGGAAGTCAATGAGTCAGTGACATCACTTCCGGAAACCAATTGTGGGGTCATGCAGGCCTGCTGACCCGGGCGGAGTTCCACTCCTTTGTACCCAGCCCCCCCTTCTGGTCCCTACCTGGGCTGGATGGCCTGGGCCCCCACCCTGTGCTGACCTGGGTCTGTGCCCCTCAGGCCAAGTGTTGGCCTAACCAGGTCCCTCTGGGTCCTAGAGTCCGGGAGGTGGGCGGGAATGCGCAGCCGGAAAGCCCTGCCTGAGGTACCGGGATCTCACAGGAGCACCAGCCTTCATTCCGGGGTGGGCCCTCTGCGTGGGCGGCTGGAGCCCTCAGTCCTTATTGGAGGGTCCTCACAGCCCTGGCTTGGACACCATGGTCACATCACGGTTCCCAGAGGGGGCGCTGCAGAGCCGTGGTTCCTGGGGAGCATCAGACCCTAACTGCCTCCCTTGCCCCCACTTCCCATGGTGCCTCTTCCCCAGACCGCCCGGCTCTATGGAAACATTGTGTTCTACATGTTTCCTTTCAGTAAAATCGCTGAGCTACAGCAGGGATTTGGAGCGGGCCTCCAATCTCCCTGTGTCCTCAACTTCACAGCAGCATGGCCTGCCCCACCCCCACTCCGCCTGAAGCCCAGCTCCTTCTACCAACCCCCGCCCCCATGTCTCTCACACCCGATGCAGAAGTCACCCCACCCCGCCCTGTAGAACCCTGCCCACTGGTCCTTCCCGGGACTGAGGATTCTGGGGTCCAGGCCCCCGGTCCCCCTTAGGGTCCCCACACTGACTCCGGGCAGGTCCCGGACCCCCTCTGCCGACCTGAGACGCTGCAGTGACAGGGAGCCGCCCGAGGGTCTCAGACCAGGAGGACCTGGACGTCAGGCCTGGCCGCTCGTGGTCACCCCGCGCCTTGGGGCTCCCGGGACTGACTGGTCTGGCCCAGAGTCACCTTGTCCCCCCACGGCCTCACCATGAGGCCTGAAGGTCCTGGGACCCACCCTCTGTGACCCGGTTCGCTGGACCCCCACACGGAGGCCTTTCCCGCCCCCATACCCCAGGGGAGGCCTGTGGGCCTCACTCCCCAGGGCTCCCGGCAGGGGCTGAACTAGCTCCCAGGGACCTCCGTCTGGTCCTCACCCTGATCCCAGGCAGAGCCTGGGCCCGGCGGTGCTGACCTGAGGTGGCTCCCCTCAGCGCCTGTACCGTCTACCGACCCGAAGCCGGCCTCCCAAAGATGGCGCTCAGCTCCCCCAGGCTTCACAGGCGGAAGTCAATGAGTCAGTGACATCACTTCCGGAAACCAATTGTGGGGTCATCCAGGCTGCTGACCCGGGCGGAGTTCCGCTCCTTTGTACCCAGGCCCCCCTTCTGGTCCCTACCTGGTCTGGATGGCCTGGGCCCGCACCCTGTGTTGACCTGGGTCTGTGCACCTCAGGCCAAGTGTAGGCCCCAGGTCCCTCGGGTTCCTAGAGTCCGGGAGGTGGGCGGGAGTGCGCAGCTGGACAGCCCTGCCTGAGGTACCCGGATCTCACAGGAGCACCAGCCTTCGTCCCAGAGTGGGCCCTCTGCGTGGGCGGCTGGCACCCGCAGTCCTTACTTGGAGGGTCCTCACAGCCCTGGCTTGGACACCATGGTCACATCACGGTTCCCAGAGGGGGCGCTGCAGAGCCGTGGTTCCTGGGGAGCATCAGACCCTAACTGCCTCCCTTGCCCCCACTTCCCATGGTGCCTCTTCCCCAGACCGCCCGGCACTATGGCAACATTGTGTTCTACATGTATCCTTTCAGTAAAATCGCTGAGCTACAGCAGGGATTTGGAGCGGGCCTCCAATCTCCCTGTGTCCTCAACTTCACAGCAGCATGGCCTGCCCCACCCCCACTCCGCCTGAAGCCCAGCTCCTTCTACCAACCCCCGCCTCCATGTCTCTCACACCCGATGCAGAAGTCACCCCACCCCGCCCTGTAGAACCCTGCCCACTGGTCCTTCCCGGGACTGAGGATTCTGGGGTCCAGGCCCCCGGTCCCCCTTAGGGTCCCCACACTGACTCCGGGCAGGTCCCGGACCCCCTCTGCCGACCTGAGACGCTGCAGTGACAGGGAGCCGCCCGAGGGTCTCAGACCAGGAGGACCTGGACGTCAGGCCTGGCCGCTCGTGGTCACCCCGCGCCTTGGGGCTCCCGGGACTGACTGGTCTGGCCCAGAGTCACCTTGTCCCCCCACGGCCTCACCATGAGGCCTGAAGGTCCTGGGACCCACCCTCTGTGACCCGGTTCGCTGGACCCCCACACGGAGGCCTTTCCCGCCCCCATACCCCAGGGGAGGCCTGTGGGCCTCACTCCCCAGGGCTCCCGGCAGGGGCTGAACTAGCTCCCAGGGACCTCCGTCTGGTCCTCACCCTGATCCCAGGCAGAGCCTGGGCCCGGCGGTGCTGACCTGAGGTGGCTCCCCTCAGCGCCTGTACCGTCTACCGACCCGAAGCCGGCCTCCCAAAGATGGCGCTCAGCTCCCCCAGGCTTCACAGGCGGAAGTCAATGAGTCAGTGACATCACTTCCGGAAACCAATTGTGGGGTCATCCAGGCTGCTGACCCGGGCGGAGTTCCGCTCCTTTGTACCCAGCCCCCCCTTCTGGTCCCTACCTGGTCTGGATGGCCTGGGCCCGCACCCTGTGTTGACCTGGGTCTGTGCACCTCAGGCCAAGTGTAGGCCCCAGGTCCCTCGGGTTCCTAGAGTCCGGGAGGTGGGCGGGAGTGCGCAGCTGGACAGCCCTGCCTGAGGTACCCGGATCTCACAGGAGCACCAGCCTTCGTCCCAGAGTGGGCCCTCTGCGTGGGCGGCTGGCACCCGCAGTCCTTACTTGGAGGGTCCTCACAGCCCTGGCTTGGACACCATGGTCACATCACGGTTCCCAGAGGGGGCGCTGCAGAGCCGTGGTTCCTGGGGAGCATCAGACCCTAACTGCCTCCCTTGCCCCCACTTCCCATGGTGCCTCTTCCCCAGACCGCCCGGCACTATGGCAACATTGTGTTCTACATGTATCCTTTCAGTAAAATCGCTGAGCTACAGCAGGGATTTGGAGCGGGCCTCCAATCTCCCTGTGTCCTCAACTTCACAGCAGCATGGCCTGCCCCACCCCCACTCCGCCTGAAGCCCAGCTCCTTCTACCAACCCCCGCCTCCATGTCTCTCACACCCGATGCAGAAGTCACCCCACCCCGCCCTGTAGAACCCTGCCCACTGGTCCTTCCCGGGACTGAGGATTCTGGGGTCCAGGCCCCCGGTCCCCCTTAGGGTCCCCACACTGACTCCGGGCAGGTCCCGGACCCCCTCTGCCGACCTGAGACGCTGCAGTGACAGGGAGCCGCCCGAGGGTCTCAGACCAGGAGGACCTGGACGTCAGGCCTGGCCGCTCGTGGTCACCCCGCGCCTTGGGGCTCCCGGGACTGACTGGTCTGGCCCAGAGTCACCTTGTCCCCCCACGGCCTCACCATGAGGCCTGAAGGTCCTGGGACCCACCCTCTGTGACCCGGTTCGCTGGACCCCCACACGGAGGCCTTTCCCGCCCCCATACCCCAGGGGAGGCCTGTGGGCCTCACTCCCCAGGGCTCCCGGCAGGGGCTGAACTAGCTCCCAGGGACCTCCGTCTGGTCCTCACCCTGATCCCAGGCAGAGCCTGGGCCCGGCGGTGCTGACCTGAGGTGGCTCCCCTCAGCGCCTGTACCGTCTACCGACCCGAAGCCGGCCTCCCAAAGATGGCGCTCAGCTCCCCCAGGCTTCACAGGCGGAAGTCAATGAGTCAGTGACATCACTTCCGGAAACCAATTGTGGGGTCATCCAGGCTGCTGACCCGGGCGGAGTTCCGCTCCTTTGTACCCAGGCCCCCCTTCTGGTCCCTACCTGGTCTGGATGGCCTGGGCCCGCACCCTGTGTTGACCTGGGTCTGTGCACCTCAGGCCAAGTGTAGGCCCCAGGTCCCTCGGGTTCCTAGAGTCCGGGAGGTGGGCGGGAGTGCGCAGCTGGACAGCCCTGCCTGAGGTACCCGGATCTCACAGGAGCACCAGCCTTCGTCCCAGAGTGGGCCCTCTGCGTGGGCGGCTGGCACCCGCAGTCCTTACTTGGAGGGTCCTCACAGCCCTGGCTTGGACACCATGGTCACATCACGGTTCCCAGAGGGGGCGCTGCAGAGCCGTGGTTCCTGGGGAGCATCAGACCCTAACTGCCTCCCTTGCCCCCACTTCCCATGGTGCCTCTTCCCCAGACCGCCCGGCACTATGGCAACATTGTGTTCTACATGTATCCTTTCAGTAAAATCGCTGAGCTACAGCAGGGATTTGGAGCGGGCCTCCAATCTCCCTGTGTCCTCAACTTCACAGCAGCATGGCCTGCCCCACCCCCACTCCGCCTGAAGCCCAGCTCCTTCTACCAACCCCCGCCTCCATGTCTCTCACACCCGATGCAGAAGTCACCCCACCCCGCCCTGTAGAACCCTGCCCACTGGTCCTTCCCGGGACTGAGGATTCTGGGGTCCAGGCCCCCGGTCCCCCTTAGGGTCCCCACACTGACTCCAGGCAGGTCCCGGATCCCCTCTGCCGACCTGAGACGCTGCAGTGACAGGGAGCCGCCCGAGGGTCTCAGACCAGGAGGACCCGGAAGTCAGTCCTGACCATTAGTGGTCACCCCTCGCCTTGGGGCCCCGGGACTGACTGCTCTGGCCCCAGAGTCACCTAGTCCCCACCACGGCCTCACCGTGAGGCCTGTAGGTCCTGGGACCCTCCCTCTGTGAACCGCGAGGCCGGACCCCCACACAGAGGCCGTCACCCCAAGACTCCAGGGGAGGCCTGTGGGCCTCACTCACCAGGGCTTCCGGCAGGGGCTGAACTAGCTCCCGGGGACCTCCGTCTGGTCCTCACCCTGATTCCAGGCAGAGCCTGGGCCAGCTGGTGCTGACCTGAGGTGCTCCCCTCAGCGCCTGTCCTGCCGCCCCTCCCCCGTTCTCTGAGGAGGTGGGCGAGGGGGCAGGAAGTAGTTCCCAATAAGACGCCCCACCGAGGACTCTCAGTGCTGACAGGAGGGCCTCAGTGGTCCTGGCGCCTCTGTCGTCTGTCACGGTCATACCTGGACTCTGCAGCACTGGGCTCCTGCCCTCTACTGACCGAAGCTGGCCTCACAAAGATGGCACCCTCCTCTCTCAGACTTCCCTGGTGGAAGTCAGTGAGCAGAACTTCCGGACTGGCTCTCTGGGGTGCTCTGGGCCTGAGAGCAGGGGCAGAGAGCGGATCTAGGGGCCTGGAAGTCCTGTCTCTGTTCCCTCCTCCATCTGACAACACCAGGACTCCCTCCCTCTGCGAACTTCAGTCTGTGTCCCTCAGACCTAGGCTGTAACTCCCCGGATTGCCCAGGCAGGTGGAGGCATATGCTCAGCCGAGAGCCCCACCCAGGGTCCCTAGAGCTGACAGGAGCACCTGGAGATGGATGCTGTAGTGCCCTCTGTTCTGAAGCCAGTGGACCCCAAAGTCCTCACTCAAGAGGGCCTCACACCCCTTGCAGAGATCCCTGCAGCACCACGACCGATGCAGGAGGGAGCGCTGTTGTGCCCAGGCCATAGGGGAGGGGTAAAGAAACCCCCCTTACTATGGGGTGTCTTCACCAGCTCAGATGATCCTGTGGAAACTGTGGGTTCTAAATTTAGCGACTACTGAAGATGCTGAGCAGCAGCAGGGATTTGGGGAGGTGTGGAATTGTGGTTGTCTGTCTACAGTTCCCTTGTCCACTGCAGGTGTTTTCACTTTCATTCCTCATTCTCAGTAATACATTCTACACCGCTATCTAGTTTGTATATATTATTTACATGCATATAACATAAATGTAGATTACATGTGCTTATATACCCACACATGTATGCACCTGTACCTAAATTCGTATAGATATATATATATGCATGCTTATGTCATATGTATTTATATGTGTATCTATATATATAAAAACCTAAGTGACTGAATGACTGGACTAACTAACGACCAGTCGACCGGTTACTATGATGTGCACTGACCACCAGGGGGCAGATGCTCAATGCAGGAGCTGTCCCCTGGTGGTCAGTGTGCTCCCACAATGGGAGCGCTGCTCAGCTAACCAGTGGGCACCAGATGCAGGGCTCATAGCTGGCAAGCACCACTGTGAGCCTTTCCGGATGGGGACTGACTGAGTGCAAGCCCATGGCAGGCACAGCAGGACCGGGATGAGCAGGAGCGGCAGGCAGCGTTGAACTGCCAGTTTCAGCCCGATCCCCACAAGTCATGCTGGGGGACCCCACTGGTGCAAGAATCCGTGCACTGGGCCTATAGTTTCTATATAATAGTAGAGACCTGGTGCACAAATACATGCATGAGGAGAGGAGGAAGGATTGCAGGAGGTTGGCTGGCTTGGGGAGGGACTGCAGGAGGTTGGCCACCAGCCCCAAGGAGGGAGCTGGCCCTCAACCCCCCTGGGAAAGGGGCCACGTTCATCACCACCCACCCCCAGTTCCCCATCCCAGCCAGGACCTGAAGGCCCCAGCGAGGTCAGGAGAGGGGGTGATGGTCACCAGGCCAGGCATGGAAGGAACAGATGCCTGAAGCCAATGCCGCCCTCAGTGCCCCACCACCTCATGGCTCCCCCGCCCTCCTCCTTCCCTCACTGCCACACTGCCACCACAGCAGGTGGGTGGCCCCCGGGGAAGGGAGAGGACAGGAGCAAGACAAACCCTAGTGTTCAGGGCTTGCTTTCAATAGATCACAGTGAGGGAGCTGCTCTGCTACGTACGAAACCCTGACACAGAAGCAGGTCTCTAGGAATGGTTTAGCACCAGGGGCCAATGGGGGCTAGCCAGCCAGGGGGAGGGGCCACGGGAGGTTGATTGTGGAGTGCACTGACCACCAGGGGGCAGCTCCTGCATTGAGCGTCTGTCCCTTGGTGGTCAGTGCATGTCATAGCAACTGATCCACTGGTTGTTCCAGTCATTCAGTAGTAATGGTCGCTTAGGCTTTTATATATATAGATACTATGTAAGGTATTTTATGCAAAGGTGCCTACTCTTAATGTACATGATTCATTATGTTACTCACTATTCTAATTCTAGTCTGTCCTTTATAAACTATTAAGATAGTAATTTTTGAAAAGCCAGCACTAACCCACCAAGATGGTTTCAGGTAATTATTAGCATAGTCTCTGGATAATATACCTCAACTGCCCCAGCTTTCCCAAGGCAGTGGTACTCCCCCAAGGTTACTGGCATTTGTGGTCTGAATGTTCCAGATTTGTGCCAAGATATAGAGCATAAGTTTAAAATCTTTCTTCCTACCTTCCCTGTCATCTGTGTCATACAGTCTACAGCCCCTCCCAACTTCCCTACTCCCCCATACTCCCACCCTAGACATAAGTGCCAACTCATCACAATTTTCAATCTCCCTTAGGGCTTGCTCAAATTTTATTGTTCAGATACTGTGGTTCATATTGTATTTGTTTTAAGACTTAATTTTTTTACACTTTTATGACAGAATCGGCCCTGTGTCTTCACTGAGCAGCAAGGTAATTTCAAACAAGGGCTTCGCCATGCATTATAGGCTGTGCATGCAGGATGCCACAGCTCATACTGGGTGGAAGAGAGGGATAGCAGAGCTCAGACAAGGTGGTGTCTACTCCAAAGGGGTTTGTGTCCTGGATGTCAATGGGAAAACATTCCAGAAATCTGGTATCTAGGTGTTTTTTATTGTAGCTATATCACTTTTGATTTCTTCCTGGTTTTTGCATAGGTTGTTGTTTTTCTTGTCCACCTGGTTTATGAACTGTACAATTACTCTGAATTATTTTTCTGTCATGTTGCATGCTTCTGTTTCACTTATTTCTTTTCTTGTCAATTCCTCCTTTTCTTTCTAATGGGGATTGTTTTGTTGTCTCCCCATTCTAACTACCACTAGAAGGTTCAAATGCTGAGTTGTAGAGGCCTGGGCCATGTGCAGTGGGAGCTTCGCAACACCTGAGTGTCACTGAAGAGCTCCAACACCAAGACGTGTGGCTGCCTTGGGCTGGTGGGAGCCACGCTCGCCCAGGATCAGAGTCACTGGCACTCAGTGTGGTCTCGTGCACACACCTAGAATCAGGGACCCTGCCTGCACCATGCTGAAAAAGAGACCATGCTGGCGTGTGCCCAAAATCAGAGTTCCATAGCATGTGCCAAGAGTCTCCCTGTGCCCATGCCGAGAATCAAGTATCAGAATCTCTGTTTCGTGGTGCACCCTCACACCGAGAATTAGGGTCCCTGTGTGCACATGCACTGAGAATTGGAGTCACTAGATCTTAGTATATGTTCACTGGGAATCAGGGATCCCACGTGTGTGCAATGAGAAACAGAGTCAAGTCACTGGTGTTCAGTGCTGCCTCTCTCGTGGAGAATCAGGGTCCCCGGTCTGCTTCGGGGACCGGGTTGCACAGCCACCCTGTGTCAGCGGGACATCCACTCCTGCACTCCGGGAAACAGACTTCCATGTGAGCTTGCCCAAAATCAGTCAGGTGGAAAAGCCACCCTGTGTGGCTGTGGGGTCTGGTCACTCGATTGCATGCTGCGGGAGACAACCTCCCAGTGTCTGTGTACCCAAGCTCAAGCTCAGGTAGCGCAGCTGCCCTGTGTGGGCAGGAGGCCTGCTTGACTGGAGCGGATCTAGCAGTTCCTATGCCACTGCAGCAGGCCTGCGCGGAGGGGAATGGGCTCTGTGGCTCAGAAATCTGCGGCTGGGATGTCTGGATTCTTGGTGTCTGTGGGTCTTCAGCTGTGGTCACAGGTCTTTGTCCCTAGTGGCTGTAGGGTCCCGATTTGTGGTGGTGAGGCTAGAATCCTAATCTCAAGCAGTTTTGTTTTTCAAGATGGTGTGGTCTCTGTGCCCACATTGGCCACCCCCAGAATGTCCTGTCATTATTTCTTCAAATAGATTTTCTAATCCTTGCTTCTCTTCTTGTCCTTCTGGCACCCCTTTTATATATATGTTACTTCATTTCATGTTGTCCCAAAACCCCCTTAGACTCTCCTCATGCTTTCTAATTGTTTTCTCCAATTGCTGTTCAGATTGGATGTGTTTTTCTGCCCTGTCTTCTAACTTGCTAATTCAGTCCTCACCTTCTTCTATTCTACTATGGAAACCTTCCATTGTGTTTTTTATTGTAGCTATATCATTCTTCATTTTCTCTTGATTCTTACATAGGTTGTTGATTTTCTCATGCAGCTGGTTTACAAACTGTATGATCCTTACTCTGAATTATTTTTCTGACATTGCATGCTGCTATTTCATTTAATTCCTTTTCTGGCAATTCCTCCTTTTCTTTCCTTTGGGGGTTGTTTCTTTTTCTCCCCATTTTTGCTTTCACCAAGGGGTCCATGTGCCGAGTCGTGTGGGGCCTGTGTCTGAATTGGTGGGCTTGGCAGGAGGGTCGCTCACTCCAAGACTCACCAGAGGGCCGAGGTGTTGGGTAGCTGGGTAGGGCCTGTGGCTGAAGTGGCAGGATTGGCAGGAGGGGGGCACACTCTGTGGCTCACAAGAGCCTGTGGCCAGGGAGTCTGGAGTGCCAGTGTCTGTGGGTCTGCAGATGAGGTAACTGGTCTTTGGCTGTAGTGGCTGTAGTGTCCTGTGTAGTGTCTGAAGCCAGTCTGGGTGGTGGGAAGGCTGGGCTCCTAGTCACAAAAGCTCTCCCCTTCAAGATGTGTCATTTCTGTGCCAGAGCCAGCCGCCCCAGTAGTGCTTGCAGGGGTAGCAGTGTCCCCCCTGTCTATTATAGCCTGGTCTGCCAGCCCCCGAGACTCCGGCAGGATCTAACTGTCCCTAACACACACACACACACACACACACACACACACACACACACACACACCACGTCCACACACACCACGTCCACACACTCCCCTTTTGCTCACTCATTCACTCAGTCACATTTTCTTCCCTCCCTACCATCCTGCCAGCTGCCATCTTGACTCTCCCATCTATACTACTTTCAACAATAAAGATAAAAACTTTTAAAAAGTGTAGGGCCTCAGGTCCACAGAACAGCGTAGAGATGCTTCCCTGAGCCAAGTGGTATTTCAGGGCTTCATATCTGGGCCCATGAAACTATGGGTTTTATTATAATGAACAGGACCTCGGGTATGCAGAGGGAGGACCCAGGGCCTGCCAGAGTCAAGATGAGGACCTGGAGGGAGGACTGAGTGGATCCAGGAACCCCCTACTAGAGGCCCCACAAAAGCTCACTCTTGGTTTTAGCCCTGGTAGGCGCCATGAATGCTTTCATAAATAATGGTCACTGACTTTCACCCCGGAAGTCTGAGAGAGGTGAGGGCCACATCAGAGAGGCTGCCTACAGGCCTATAGAGGGAAGAGACCCAGTCTTGCATATAATCAAGTTATTGCCCTAAAAGAGGACTGGGGGCTCCCACAGAATCCAGATTTGCCTCTGCTGTCAGCACCCTGAGTCCTGGAGGCTGGGTTGTCTGGCTGAGTACCATTTCCCAGAAACCACCAGCCCCCACCACTTCAGAGAACTCTGGAGCCAAGGACAAGGTCAGAAAGGAGAAAGTTGAGGTTTGTAGTCATGGCCCAGTCTTTACCTGGAAACAAGGTGAGTATGAGAGGAAGGGTTAAACACTCCAAGGAATTTTTCAGTCCCCTGCTGGTAGCCTGGCTATCCCCTGGCTTGGTTGCCTGATGTAATATCCACAGACTTCACTTGAGGTCTATGAGAGGCCTTGATCTGTGAGGACCTGGGTCTGAGAAAAATGTGAGGTCAAGGGAGGGAAGTGTCTCACGATCTTCCAGGTGACAATGTGCTGACCTTTTGTGAAACCTGAATGTGCACCGACTTCTCAGAAATGGAAGGATGAAACAAAGTCCAGATGTCCCCTGTTCTCAGCCCTGAAAGAAGCATGTTGGCTTTAAGTGGAATTCTCTTTTCTATCATGGAGAGGAAAGTGGGGAGTCATCAAAGAGGAGAGGTTTTGGTGGGAGAGATCAAGAGTTCCAAGAGGAGGGCCTGGAAGAAGGGCAGGTCCTGGCAAGAGTAAAAGTGAATAATCTACAGGGGTACTTGGCCAATCCAACCAGGATAGAGAGCCCTGTCTCTGCTGCTAGACTTTTGTGATGTTGACAGGGGTAGGGATGATTTGGGGCATGGATATGAAACTGTCTCACTTTGTTCTGTAGTCTGTTAGGAAGGTGAGGACCTTGGTCTGAGAGGACAACATCAGGTCATTTGAGGAAGTACACCTGTTCAACTGAGAGCAGAGTCCTACGTCCTGCCAAGAGTCAAGGTGAGGTCCCTAAAGGTGGAAGGAGTATAGCCCAATCTCAAGAACAAAGTGGGTGCCCCACCCCCAAAAAAAAATCTTGTCTTTGCCTATTGTCAGCCCTGGAAACCATGTGCAGGGCTTTCAGGCTGGGCCTCTTTCCATTTTCACCTCCATGGACCCAGGAATGGCAGGGCCTTGATCTACTGATCTTGACTCAAGCTAGGTGAGGCAGGAAGCCAGGCCCCAGAAGGGGCCATTGTGAGGACTGAGGGAACCCTTCATACCAAGCCATGTAGAACCCATAGATTATGGCCACACATTGTTGTCCCTTGACGGCAATGATAAGCCCCCATACAGGTGCTTCGAAATATGGGGACCTCTCACTTCTCTTAAGTTTCAGGGATGTGTGTTCTTGTTGTAAGAGCGTGATCTCAGGAAAGCAGGGGGTGGGGTGGGAGAAGCAGGCCTTCAGTGGGTACAGAAGGATCATTCCCCCATGAAGAGACTTCATACCACCCCACCCTACAGGACCACTGTCAGACCCAGTATCTCCAAATGTGCTAGCTGCACCCTGAGGAGTCTTCTTACTTTCACCTTCAGGATCTTAGGGGAAAAGTTGCCCAGGAGGAGAGACCCCTGTGAGACCTAAGAACACCCTTATAGAGTAGCCCTAAAATTCTCCATTTTCAGAGCCACTGAGGGTGTGTTTCTCAGCTAAGGATACTCACATTCCCCCTCTTCTTTTTTCATCCTCATAGGAGGCGTGAGGATACTTTCCCCAATTGATTTTTAGAGAGTGTAAGGGAGGGGGTAGAGAGAGAGAGAACGAGAGAAAAACATTGATGTGTTAACGACACAGTGGTTGGTTGCTTACCACAAGCATCCAGGCCTGGAGCAGAGATTGTAACTGCAACTGAGATATGTGCTCTTGACCAGGAATTAAATGCTCTGGTGGGCAGGCTAATCCTCTAACCACTGAACCATGCCAGCAAGGGCCTCAGATTCCCTCTCTTTATCCAACTGGTTGTTCCCCATGGCCCATCTCCTGCCCACAGTCTGGTTGACGTCCAACAAGAGTCATCATGCCTCTTGGTTAGAAAGGGATCTCTGTAATCTCAAGGAAGACCATCAGGACTCAAGGGAGGATCAAAGCCTGTTTGAAGTGCAGCTGTTTGGGAATGAGGACTTGGTTGTGTCTGTCTCCTTATCTTTGTCCCTCTCTGCCTTGTTCCCACGCAGCCTAGAGAAGGTGTGTGCTGCTGAGACACCAAGTCCTCCCCAGAGCCCTCTGGGTTCCTGACTCTGCCTCTGCCATGGTGGCCCATGTGTGTAGCCAGTCTGAAGATGAGGGCTTCAGCAGCCAAGATGAACAGGAGACAAGCAGCAGAGAGGACTCTGGAGATGCTGAGTCGTCACTCCATGATGCCCTATATTTGAAGATGACTGAACTGGTGGAGTTTCTACTCCTGAAATATCGTGCAAAGCAGCCAACTACTAAGGCAGAAATGCTGAGTAGAGTCATAAGAAAGTATCAGGACCACTTCCCTGAGATCTTCAGCCTAGCCTCTGAATGCATGCAGCTCCTCTTTGGCATTGATGTGAAGGAAGTGGACCCCAGCAACCTCACCTATGTCCTGGTCACCACTTTGGGGCTCACATATGATGGGATGGTGTCCAATGGGCAATCCATGCCCAACACTGGCCTCCTGGTCATGCTCCTGAGATTGATCCTTGCAGAGGGTGACTGTGCCCCTGAGGAGAATGTCTGGGAAGCACTGAATGTCATGGGTGTGTGTGATGGGAAGGAGCATTGGATCTATGGGGAGCCCAGGGAGCTCCTCACCAAAGTTTGGGTGCAGGAAAAGTACCTGGAGTACCGACAGGTGCCCAACAGTGATCCTGCACGCTATGAGTTCCTGTGGGGCCCTAGGGCCCACGCTGAGACCACCAAGTTGAAAGTCCTCAAGTTTTTTCTCAGGGATTATAGAAAGGATCCCAGGTCTGTCCCATCCCTGTTTCAAGAGGCTCTGAGTGATGAGGAAGAGGGAGCCTGAACCAAGTTTCCCCCAGGCATGTTTCAGGCCCACATCTGACATGATGTGAGGCCAATTCTTCACTGTGTTTGAGAAGGGGGTAGTCAACATTCTAGGTAGTGAGGCCCAGGGAAAGTTGGAGGAATAGGGGCTGTAGTATCTTTGGGTTTAGAAATGTATCCTTGATTTGTGTCGAAATTTTCAAATGTTGTTCCTTTCCATAGACGTTTCATAAGCTTCAGTATCTAAGTTTGTGACTGACGTTGACCATACATTTATTTGTACTATCTAGTTCAAAAGAAAGAGTTTTGCTGTTGTGTAACACAAATTGGGACACTTTCCATCCTACTCTGTGATCCCAAACTAGATAATATGGCATTGGAAAAAGATTTCCTTGGAAATGTGAAAGACCTCATCGGTACAAACAATGGGTTCAAGAAACAAAAATCAAAGCAAAAGGTTGTTAATTCTTACTTCTGATCCCTTTTTTGTCTGTCTTTCTATGAAACAAACTGTATAAGGATCCTTGGATTTGCTTGGTTCATTCAAGAAAGTGGAGGGATTTAATCTGAATAAAGATGGTTCAGTGGTTCATTTAACCCCCAGACTGAGCCTATGTCCTCTGGAAGGCCCTGTGTTAGTAGTGGGGACACCAACATAAGCAGGGCACACCCACACACAGGATGATAGTTTAGGAGCCACAGTCATGTGAGGAAAGTGGTGAGGTGTCCCCTAAGTTCTATAGAACAAGTAATAGAAGGGGAGAGGCAGTGGGGCTCCAGGGGACAGCACTCAAGTGTAAATGGCTTGAGCCAGAACAGTTTGGGGCTTTGGGAAGCTGTGTTTCCCTTGTGGGGGTTGATTGTAAAGAAGCTGGGTGGTGGCAGTGGCTAGACTCTGCAGATGGTGTATCTTGGATGTAAACGTCTGAAATGGAGAATTGCTCTGAATTTCCTTCTGGATCATGTATAAATCAGAGAGAAAAATCCACCCCAGTCAGGAAGGGAAGGTTGTCTGTCCTGTGCTTCTGTCTCATTTCAGAAGAACACAGTGAAGAGATAGGTGTTTTATCCCCATTAACCACAAGGATTTCCTGAGCAATAAGGGTCTTGCTCCTTAAAACAATGCCCCTAAGTTACTGGACATGCACTCTTTTTTTCTGGCCTGGGAAAGCCAGGGCTGACTCCATTGAATTGACAATTTATTACAGTTACCCTCTGTTTACCTCGGTCAACTATAAGCAAGTGCTGGATATTAGTGAGATGACATGAAGGAAAATAGGTGGTTTTAATGGAAGGGTAGCTGCAAAGAGGAAAGAAGTTGGTATTGGACTGGAATTCTGGGGGCTTTGTGTTGATTGCACCCTGTTTTTGAGAGTCCACACCCACAAAGAATAGTCTATCCTTTAGGAGGAAATTTCACCAAGCAGCCATTTTGGCTCATTTACTATTTAGTTTCTAATTGGGCTCTGAGATCTTTGATTGATGTGGGAAGAGCTCAGGAGATTTATCTCAGTGCGGCGGCGGATGCAATGGCGTGAGCGCACTCCGCCTATACAAGCTTCCTTGGCACACCAGGAAGTGGCAACGCCCGCCTGAGTAAGCCCCCTAGAGCCCCCTACATAGTACCCTAACTTTCCTACCATTGGTTGCCCTAAGGATGCTGTAAACTTCTGATTGGTCCAGAAAGTTATATATGTCTCTGTACTAAACAATAAAGTTTAGACTGCGTCTTGAACCTGTCTCCGGAGTCGGGCATGCTTCGATAGGACTCCGTCGGCCTCACCCCCGCGGGACCCCCTGCCTCAGATTGACCAGAGAAACACATTTTCAAAGGAGAGATTGGTAGTGTCTGGAGTCAAACCTATACTAGAAATAACTACTAGCTACTGTAAATCCAATATACACCAGTTTCCTTGTTCATGTACACTCAGAAATGTGGAAGGCAGCAGAGACTCACAGGTGGATATTGTGATATTGAACAGGAAGAAAGGAGAAAATCCACAGCCTCATGAGATTTCAGGGGGTATTGCTATGGAAAGTGCAGAAAGGTCCTCTGGAATTAAGAGGGTGAGCTTTCTCTGCTGAGATGTGTAGAATGATTTGAAAATTACATGTGATGGGGGATTTGAAGCATCTTTCACATAGTAGTGGGGGGCACTGGGAAAAGGTGGAGAATTTCAAGGGAAATGTGACTTTCTGAGAAAGTCCTCCCAGAAATGAAGGGGATTTTGTCACCACAGATTACAGCAACTACATTTTGGAGCTTCTACCATGCAACTGTTGACTGGGAGATGTCAAGTGCTCATCCTCACCTTGTTTTCCTCTTCCCTGAATGAATGGGGACCCTGCATTGCCAGTAATCTTGTACTTAGCAAGGGCTGTGTGATGACCCTTTGCCACTGAATGTTGAGCAGCAGCATTGTTTATCACAGCAATTTCTACAGAAGGCTGCACAAGGTCTGTGGATTCATTCTCAGGCCATGAGAATGCAGACACAGAGCAGTGTGCTAGTTCACCCAGAGACTTAAGCCACGCACATGTTCCCTTGAGAAGTGAGATGCCAGATTGTGTGCCTTTAAGGCCCTGGGCAGGGATGGGGATGTTCAAAGGAGGAGCCAGCCCAGTGGAAGCTGGCTGCAGGAATTCCTTCATGCCTACTGCACCCCTAGGCTCCCGAGCTGCTCCAATCTACCCCTCAGTGCTGTGATGGATGGTGATAAGGAGGCAGGCAGCCAACTGGCTCTGTTGGCATGGTGGTGTCCTCCTTCTGGGTCCCTGCCCATTGCCCCCATCACCACTGCTGTCCACTCTCTCTCCACCCTGGCCCCAGTCTGCACATCTTGGGGCTTTGCTCTTCCTGTGTCCCCAGTAATGATGTTCATGTGCAATTATCTTCGCATGACAGCCCCAGAAGAGTATCCTCTTTCAGCCAGTATGATTCAGGCAGAGCTGGCAGGATGTGAGATATCTTCCTGGTGAGTTTCCTAGTGATGGGTAAATAATAATCATTGTCATGTGACCATGTGACTAATCACTGTGACTGCAAGTTATCTTCTATATATATAAAAGGCTAATATGCTAATTGTCCATCTAACCAGTGGCTATGACGCACACTGACCACCAGGGGACAGACACTCAGTGCAGGAGCTTCTGTGATGCTCACTGGCCATTTACAGAGAAATGGCACTGCAGACCTGCCGCCCACAAAGCAACACTTGGCTTCCCCCAAGTGGACACAGTCTCTGCCACCACCCCAGAGCAACACCCCACCAAATTGCAGGCAACGCTGCTGAGACCCCATGGTGAAAAATGTGGCCCACAGCCCAGCCCAGCCCAGAAACGGTGGCTGTGGGCACTGAGCAATGATGTCATGTAGCAACACCCAGCTTTCTCTCCCTAGTGATAACTAACCTTCTTGCAGTTTCTTCAGCCCAGGGACACAACTTGCTTTATAGCCAGGTGCAAACATTTCACACTTTAACCAACTGTTCGTGAAGCATTTTCCTGTACCTCATCTCATTTGATCCTCACAGAAGTCCTGGAGTAGGTAGATCAGAGACTCGGTGGAATCCTATTTTCTTTTCATTAGCCAGAAAAGGGAGATTTAGAAAGCTTAGAAATTGACCCAACTGAAAAGAAGTAAGAAATGGCAGACCTTGAAAATGACTTCAGGTTTTTGTCACTGTGCAGACTATAGTTAAATACTGCTGCAGTTAAATATTTTACCCATTGTTCTCCCTGCGTGAACTACAATAATAATCTGCTTCATGTTGATATTTACTGCTGTGTTGCTGGCAGTTATCTGAAAGAGAAGTTGGGGTGCTTCACTGGGCTGGGAAAAGTTTAGCTAAATTAGAAAACAGGTCTAATTAAGCAAGTTTTTCAATATATATATATATATATATATATATATATATATATATATATATATATATATAAAGCTCTCACTGGGGCCAATTGCGCACATGGATTTCCATTTGTCATTGTCAATTGTGAATTTGGTTGACACTTCTATTATAGAGAAAGGGTGAATAGCAATATTAAAATATTTCTTCTAATTAATTTCCTTTCAATGTGCATGAATTCGTGCACCAGGCCACCAGTTTTCAAATAATTCCCATGGTTATGCTCAAATGCTTGATTAAACTGATGGTCTTATTCAGGTGATTATTAGGGGTTGGTGTCTGAGGATGAGGCTAAGGGTAGAGAGGGTGGCAAGGGTGCCTTGTCAGTCACCCACAAAACCAGTTTGGACCTTGTGTTCCAAACAGGCAATTTGAGCAGAGGAAGGTAGAAGATGGCAGGGGTGGTCAACAGGATGTCCCCTACCAGGCCCCAGATACCTGAGAGCCAAGTGAGAATTTGGAAAGGACCTGAACAGAGGAGGGCTTTAGGGTCCAGGGATGCAGGCTTGGAAGATGCTCAGCAATCCCAGGAGAGTTGGAACGAGGAACACCCACCAGATTCCATCTGAGTTGCCCTGGACTGGCCTGTGGAAGAAATCAGGGCAGATGTAGCAGGAGATGAGCTGGAACCCTCGGGACATCATGAAATGAGTGTCTTTGGGACAAGTGCCAGGACCAGAACCCTGTGGGGCACTGCAGGATGAAAGTAGGAACACCAAATGCCCATTCCTGGAGGGAACTGATTGGTGTGAGATAGTGCTCCCACAAGGAGGCTATGGACCACAGGGCAGGGACAGCTTGAACATACTGAGAATTTCCCAGGTTCTTCAGGGAGGACTTTTCAGGGTACAGAAACCTGTAATGTAGCCTCTGCAGACACACATCACCCAGTTGTCTGGCCAGTCCTGATGATGTTGGGGCAGAGTACACAAGAGCTTTACTGCCTATCAGCAGGAATGTTCTGACATTTTTTAGATGTCCTGAGCCTGCCCCATGAGTGGCTGGTGTGATGGGTCTCAGCCATGGTCCTGCTCCCATAAGAAATCACCATTCCCCTGCCAGGACTATAGCCTGCTCTGAACTCCAGCCTCCTGAGCAAGGTGCTGACTTTCTGCTTGGCTCTCACCTAACCTCCTCTCCAGGAACTATGTGTGGCAGCTGTCCTGGGGAGAGTAATTGGTCCCAGGTCTTAGCCTGTCTTTGGTCCCTTTGCTGGGATTTGGCATTGTTCTGCCATTTGGTCTATTTTCATATTAGGGTTTTATATATATATATATATATATATATATATATATATATATATATATATATATACTAGAGGCCCAGTGCACAAAAATTTGTGCAGTCGGGGGGGAGGGGAGTCCTTCAGCCTGGCCTGTGCCCTCTTGCAGTCTGGGACCCCTCAGGGGATGACCACCTGCTGGCTTAGGCCCACTCCCCAGGGAATTGGGCCTAAGATGGCAATCAGCCATCCCTCTGGCAGCCCAGCAGCCCTTGGGGGATGTCCACTTGCCAGCAGGGAGCAGGGCTAAACTGCAGTCGGACATCCTTAGCGCTGCTGAGGAGGCAGGAGAGGCTCCCACTACCACCGCTGTACTGGCAGCCATCAGCCTGGCTTGTGGCTGAGCAGAGCTCCTCCCATGTGAGAGCGCCCTGACCACCAGAGGGCAGCTCCCACATTGAGCGTCTGCCCCCTGGTGGTCAGTGTGTGTCATAGTGATCAGTCATTCCCAGTCTTTCTGCTGTTAGGGTCAGTTTGCATATTACCCTTTTACTATATAGGATAGAGGCCTGGTGCATGGGTGGGGGCTGGCTGGTTTGCCCTGAAGGGTGTCCCGGATCAGGGTGGGTGTCCCACTTGGGTGCCTGGCCAGCCTGGATGAGGGGATGATGGCTGTTTGCAGCTGGTCACACCCCCTTCAGGGTGGGGGTCCCCACTGGGGTGCCTGGCCAGTCTGGGTGAGGGGCTGAGGGCCGTTTTCAGGCTGGCGGGCGACTGAAGCTCCCAGGCTCTTTTTTTAATTTTTTTTTATTCTGGGTTTTATTTACCTTCTATAGCTGTCACTGGAGCTGAGAGCCAGCTCCAGCTCTGAGGCCGTTGCCAGCTCTGAGGCCGTGGCTGGCTGAAAGCAGGTATCTCGGTTTGTTTAGATTCTATAATTGAAACTCTGTTGCCATCACTGGCGCTCTAAGCTCTGAGCCCACTGGCGGCTAAAAGCAGGTACCTGGGGTTTATTTAGCTTCTATAATTGCAACATTGTTCCATCCGGAGATCAGAGCTGGGCTGCAGGAGGCGGGGAACTTTAGCTTCCTCCATCGCCGGGGCAACCAAGCCTCATGTTCGCTTCAGCTGCGTGGCTGCTGGACGCCATCTTGGTTGGCAGTTAATTTGCATATCTCACTGATTAGCCAATGGGAAGGGTAGCGAAGTTACAGTTAATTACCATGTTTGTCTATTATTAGATAGGATAGAGATGGGTGTTGAATTTTGTTGAATGTTTTTTCTGCATCTATTGATGTGAGCCTGTGATTTTTGTCTTTCAATTTGTTTTTGTGATGTATCACATTTATTGATTTACGAATATTATACCAGCCTTGCGTCCACAGAATAAATCCCACTTGGTTATGGTGTATGATCTTTTTAATATATTGCTGGATGTGATTTGCTAATATTTTGTTGAGGATTTTAGTATCTATGTTCATCAGAGATATTGGCCTGAAATTCTCTTTCTTTGTAGGGCCTTTATCTGGTTTTGGAATTAAGATAATGCGGGCCTCATAAAAAGAGTTTGGAACTGTCCCTTCCCCTTGGATTTTCTGAAATAGTTTGAGGAGTATAGGTGTTAGTTCTTTGAATATTTGGTAAAACTCTCCTGTGAATCAATCTGGTCCTGGGCTTTTGTTACCTTGGAGTTTTTTTTTTTATTATTATTACTGCTTCTATTTCATCAGTTGTTATTGGTCTATTCAGGTTTTCTGATTCCTCCTGATTTAGTTTTGGGAGATTGTATTTTTCTAGGAATTTGTCCATTTCATCCACATTGTCCAACTTGTTGGCATATAGTAGTTCATAGTATTTTCTTACAATCCTTTGTATATCTGTGGTGTCAGTGGTTACTCCTCTACTTTTGTTTCTATTTTTATTTATTTGGGTCCTCTCTCTTTATTTCTTGATGAGTCTGGCTAATGGTTTATCAATTTTATTTATCCTTTCAAAGAACCAGCTCTTGGTTTCATTGAGATATATATATATATATATATATATATATATATATATATATATATATATATCTATATATCAATACATATATATATATATACACACTAGGGGCCCGGTGCATGAAATTCATGCACTGGGTGTGGGGGGGGGGAGTGTCCCTCAGCCCAGCCTGCCCCCTCTCACATACTGGGAGCCCTCAGGCGTTGACCCACATCACCCTCCGATCGCCTGATCGGCCCCTTGCCCAGGCCTGACGCCTCCTCCAGAGGTGTCAGGCTTGGACAGGGGACCCCCATCTCCCCCCGATCACTGGCTCTGGCCCCCGCCCAGGCCTGAGGCCTCTGGCCCAGGAATCATGCCTGGGCAGGGGACCCCCATCTCCCTCTGATCGCTTGCTCCACCCCCCGCCCAAGCCTGACGCCTCTGACCCAGGCTTCAGGCCTGGGCAAGGGGACCATCATATCCCCCCAATCCCCGGCTCCACCCCCTGCCCAGGCCTGATGCCTCAGCCAGGGGAGTTGACCCTCATCACCCTCCGATCACCAATCACTGGATCGGCCCCTTGACCAGGCCTGAGGCCTCCGGCAGAGGTGTCAGGCCTGGGCAGGGGACCCCCAGCTCCCCGCGGTTGCAGGCTCCGCCCCTGCCCAGGCCTGACACCTCTGGCCTAGGCGTCCGGCCCAGGCAGCGGGGACCTGCAGTGGCAGCGGGGGGCGCCGCGATCGTGGGCTTCGCTTTAGGCCCAGGCAAGGGACCCCTAGCTCCTGGTACTGCCAGCTTTGACCGTGCCCAGCTCCCATCGCTGGCTCAACCCCTTGCTATCACTGGCCACGGCGGCAAAGGCGCCTGATTCTTCGATCATGGCTGGGGGGCAGGGCAAAGGCGGCCCCAGGGCTGCCTTTGCCCTGCCCCCCAGCTCTTAGCTCCCCCCTGGGTTTCCGATCACTGTCAGTGGCAGGGGGCTTCTTCCTGCTTTCCCTTTTGCCTCCCTGCATTGTGCCTACATATGCAAATTAGCCACCATCTTGTTGGCAGTTAACTGCCAATCTTAGTTGGCAGTTAACTGCCAATCTTAGTTGGCGGTTAATTTGCATATAGCCCTGATTAGCCAATGAAAAAGGTATCGCCGTACGCCAATTACCATTTTTCTCTCTTTTTTTTTTTTTTAAATATATTTTATTGATTTTTTAAAGAGAGGAAGGGAGAGAGATAGATAGCTAGAAACATCGATGAGAGAGAAACATCGATCAGCTGCCTCCTGCACATCTCCTACTGGGGATGTGCCCACAACCCAGGTACATGCCCTTGACCAGAATCGAACCTGGGACCTTTCAGTCCGCAGGCTGACGCTCTATCCACTGAGCCAAACCGGTTTCGGCACCATTTTTCTCTTTTATTAGTGTAGATATGCTATTTATTTCGGATCTAATTTTTATTATTTCTTTCCTTCTACTTAGCCTGGACTTTTCTTGTTGTTCTCTTTCTAGTTCTTTAAGTTGTAGGGTTCAATAATTTATTGCTGATTTTTCTTGTTTTTTGAGGTATGCCTGTAGTGCTATGAATTTCCCTCTCAGTACTGCTTTTCTGTGTCCCAGAGATTTTGGGTTGTTGTGTGTTCATTTTCTTTTGTTTCCAGGAATTGTTTTATTTCTTTATTTGGTCTCGTTGGTAACCCATTCATTGCTTAACACATGGTATGTGGGAAACGTATTTATACGTTTTACGTTGACTGGTAGTACAGCGCGGGACACGTATTAATACGTTTTTTATAGACTAGCGGTAGAATGCGGGAAACGTATAAATACGTAAACTAAAGTTATCATAATTTCACTGAACGTTGCCATTTGCACAAAAAATTAGCAAAAATGGCCTGTGCCACCTGTTAGCGTGCGATAAAAACTACCCGCAAACAATCTGTTAATAACTTGATATTCAGCCTCAATATGCTTGAATGTTTTGGGGTATTTTTACTGTAGTTGGTTTGTAATTTCATTCCACTGTGATCTGAGAAGATGCTTGATATGATTTCAATCTTCTTTAACTTGTAAAGAATTGCTTTATGTCTATCAAGGGGGTCTGTCTTTGTAAATGATCCATGTGCACTTGACAAGAATGTATAGTTTGCTGCGTTGGGGTGAAATGTTCAATAAATGTCAATTAAATCCATCTGATCCAGTGTGTCTTTTAGAGTCATTGATTTCTTGTTAAGTTTTTTTCTGGAACATCTAACCAGCGAAATCAGTGAGGTGTTAAAGTCCCATACTATGACTGTATTGTTGTCGATCTCTCAGTTAAAGTCCTCTAGAAGTATTTTTCGTTTGTTTGTTTTTTGGGGTTTTTTTTGTTTGTTTGTTTTTGGTGCTCCTATATTGGGTGCATGTATGTTCACCAACGTTATATCCTCTTATTGGATCAATCTCTTTATTATTATATAGTGACCTTTGTTGTGTCTTGTGATGGCCTTCATTTTAAAGTCTATTTTGTTGGATATGAGTATTGCTACTCCAACTTTTTTGTTTCTTTTCTATTTGCATGGAAAAAAAATTTCCATCCCTTCACTCTCATCCTGTGTATGTATTTTGTTCTGAGGTGGGTCTCTTGTAGACAGAATATAATTGGGTCAGGTTTTAAATCCATTCAGCTACCCTATGACTTTTGACTGGAGCATTTAATCCATTTACATTAAGGGTTATTATTGACTAGAGGCCCGGTGCACAAAAATTTGTGCACTCGAGGGGGGGGATCCCTCAGCTCGGCCTGTGCCCATTTGCAGTCCAGGACCCCTTGGGGGATGTCCACCTGTCGACTTAGGCCCACTCCCCAGGGGATCAGGCCTAAGCTTGCAGTCAGACATCCTTCTGGCAGCCAGAGAGCCCTCGGGGGATGTCCGACTAAAGGCTTAGGCCCCCAAGGGATCGGATCTAAACTGTTAGTTGGACATTCTTAGTGCTGCCACGGAGGTGGGAGAGGCTCCTGCCACCACCTCTGCGCTGTCCAGCCATGAGCCAGCTTCTGGCTGAGTGGCACTCCCCATATGGAAGTGCACTGACCACCAGGGGGCAGCTCCTGCATTAAGCATCTGCGCCCTGATGGCCAGTGCGCATCATAGAAACCAATTATTCTGCCATTCAGTTAATTTGCATATTAGCCTTTTATTATTATTATATAGGATGTCCCTATTTCTTCCCTTTTGCCCCTTCTACCCAGCTCTTGCCCCCTTCTCTCTGGCCATCACCATACTGTTGTCTGTGTCCATGGGTTGTGCATATATTTTCTTTGGCTAATCCCTTCTTTAAATTCACTTCTTTAAATTGTTATTTTCAGATAAGTGCTTATAACTGCACTATTATATATTTTCTATCATATCATTTAGAGTTAAGTAATTTTTAATTGAACCCTTGTAAATTTTAGAACAATTCAATAAATTTGCTAGAAGCAATTAGGAGATTTTTCATGTAATGCAGATATATTTCAATTAATATTTTATTAATTTTTAATTTTTTAATATTTTAATTTGAAATAACCTCATACATGTAAAAAAAAAAACTATAAAATACTACAGCATATTATATGTACCCTTCACCCAATTTCTTAGGTGTTAATAATTTAAACATAACCATTATACAACTAACAAAATTTGGAATATATTTTTCTTATAATCTCTTTAATGTTACTTAATCCATTTACTTTGTTTTTGTTAATCTTCACCCAAGGATATTTTTCTACTGAATTTTAGAGAGAGTGAAGGGAAAGGGAGAGACACATTGATTGGTTGCCTCCTGCACATGCTCTGATAGGGACTGGGGATCAAGCCAGCAACTGAGGTACATGCCCTTGACTGGAAACAAACCTGGGACCCTTCAGTCCATGGGCTAATCCTCTATCCACTGAGAAAAACAGGCTGCAGCTTAATTCTTTACTTTTAATCTATATGTGTCTTTATATTTAAAGTGGGTTTTGTTTTTGATTCACCCTCATAATCTGTCCTTTAATTGGTGCATGTTTGCCACTGACTTTCAGAGTGCTTACTAATAGAGTTACTGCCAAATCAGGTGGCTTCTGGGGCTTCTGGGGCTTCTGGGGCTTCTGGGGCCAGCCTGCAGCCCGGGATCAGATCCAATCACGGATGGCAGGCAGGCGGATTCTGGGGTCACACACGGGGGCCTGGATGGTGGCTTGCGCTGGCAGCTCACGCTGTCCCGCCCTGCCTGCAGTTTGCAAATTAGCCGCCATCTTTGTTGGCGGTTAATTTGCATATCGCCCTGATTAGCCAATGGGAGGCATAGTGAAGGTATGGTCAATTACCATGTTTGTCTATTATTAGATAGGATAAGTACTTATTTATTGCCATTTTAATTCTGTATGCCTAGGTTTCTCTCTCTGTTTCTTCTTCTCATGACAACAATCCCTTTAGCATTTCTTATACTGCTGGCTTGGTGGTGATGTACTATTTTAGCCCATTTTTTTTGTCTGGAAAATTCTTTATTTGACCATCTGTTTTTAATGATAGCCTTGCTGGCTATAGTAATCTTTGTCTCAGATCTTTGCTTTCCATTTCCTTGAGTACTTCATTGCCATTCCCTTCTGGCCTGTAGAATTTCTGATGAGAAATCAGGTGTCAGCTTTATGGAAACTCCTTTATAGGTAACAGTTTTCTTTTCTCTCATGCCTCTGTACTTCCTACCAGTCTCTATGCAGTCTCCACTTTCAGTCCTCAGGTATCAGGGTTCTCTCCTGTGAGTCTTCCATTGATCATTCAGGATATTTTTCTGTATTTTAATTGTAATGCCAGTTTGTTCCTGAGAGCACGTCCATGTAACATCCATGTACTCTGCCACCATTTTTAATCTCTCTTACGTGAGTTCTTTAAAGTCTTTGTGGCCTTTGCTAGCTCATGACTCTGCTGATTACTTATTTAAATGGATTTTCCCATTTTATGGGATGGAAATTGGAGAGAAGGCTCTGGAAACCAGAGTCTGGCATTTTTTGGAGAAAAGGTGTTCATTTTGATATATTTTAGGCACTCTAGAGTCCCAAGGTTTCTGGAGGGACATTAGTTCATGCTCTCTGATTCAAGAGCCACTGGATTTCTACTGTGGTGAGGAATCTAGAGAACCCGGCTCATCTTGTCCTCTGAAATGAAATATTCACACGACTGACTTCAGTGGAGTTGAAAGAAGGTATTATGGAACTGACGTCCCTTGGCTAAGACTGCTCAGTTTCAGAATTTCAATCCTGGGTCCCATGCCTGCCAGTCAGACAGTGTTTATTAGGCCCCATGCTCAGTACCTTTTGAGAAAGTAGAGCAAAGTTGGAGGAATCACAGTAACTGATATCAAACTATAGTATAAAGCTATTATAATCAAAATAGCCAGGTACTGGTATAAGAGCAGACATATGGATCAATGGAACAAAATAGAGCCCAGGGATCAATCCATGCCTATATTGTGAATTTATATTTGACAAAGGAGGCAAGAGTCTGCAATGGGGTAAAGACAGTCTCTTCAATAAGTGGTGTTGGGAGAGGGAGAATACGGCAGCTGAATAGGCAGACCTCTCCTGCACCTCCATCCAGGGCAAGAATGGAAATACAACTAAATTGGTGAGCATTCACCAGAATTACCAACTGAGGTCCAGCTGAGGATGTGACATATTTCAAGGAAGGACAAAAAACACCTGGAGACTGGTAGGAAGGTCCAGAGACCAGCTTACCAACTCTCATGGGTGACAGATCAAGAGTCAAGAGGAATCTCTTGGCTACAGGAGGGTTAGTTCCCTGAGAAGATCAAGGCCCAGAATCCAGGCTGTGCTCATCCTACAGCACCAGAACTGAGACCAGTGGCCCAGGTAAGATCCAGCTGAGAAAGGCAGCAGGAATTCTTGTTGCCAGGGAGTCTGAAACCCAAGGAAGTTAAAGCTACAATTTTTCTTTGTCTGTTTTCTTTTAAAAATCCAGAGGACTTGATTTTTGTTTGCAGCTAATCACCTGAGGCTTCAGTGGAGGTAGGGTGTTGTGGACTGAAGGTGCCTGAGGAAAGGCTGGGGGAAACACAGAAAAGAGGTGGCCATTTTTCCTGAGAAAAGCTGGTCCCTTCCAGTAGCCACAGCTCAGAAAAAAATTAAAAAAACACCACCCAAAGGATGCATCCCACCCCACCCTCAGGAGCCCTGCCTGCCACACCCTCCATCTTGAACTATGCAGAGGAGACAGCAGCAGAGGCCAAGCCTTCAGGTTTGTGCAGTCTCGGAAGGATCAGTCAGTGTCATGTGTGTGGAGCCAACCACCCCGCTAATCCAGGAACCTGACTGCCGGGGTCCAACCCCAGTGGGTCCAGGGCTCCCCAAAGGTGTGGACGGAGTGGCAAAGAAGGAAGGACACGGAGACAGTGTTCAGTTGATCAGCAGCCTAGCCAGGATCTCCAGCCAAGTTCTGGTCTGGATCTCCAGAGAGGTTCTGCTTAGCATCTCCAGCCAGGTTCTGTCCAGGTTCTCCAGCCAGGTTCAGTCACCAGGTTCTAGTCAGGTTCTCTTGCCATGTCCTATAATCAGGTTCAGTCCAGGATCTTTTGCCATGTTCTCTCCAGCGAAGTTCTTCTGTCTCTAGGTTCTGTGTAGGTTCTGTCTTCTAAGTTCTGTGTATAGGTTCTGTCTTCTAAGTTCTGTGTTCTTACATCTGTATTTATACCAGTTGATTCCAATCCTATCAATCTCTATTCCAAAGGTTAGGGCGTTTCTTATCTCCATTCCAGAGAGTAAAGATTATGTAGCTTAAGCATGATTATTCGTAGTTAAAGTGATTAATTACCCACCTGGCACTTAGTTAAGAGGTTTTATTCCCTCCCTAACTTCAGGGGAAATCCCTACCTGGGGAAACAACCTTTCTCAGAGACCTTGGTTAAAACACATAGTGCCAAGAAGGTGAGCAAACATATTAAGAACAGTATGCCATATATGCCAGGTTCCTTGAAACAACAAGGGTGGACTGGCTCCCGGCACCTGACTGGTGCTTCCCCTTCATGGGAGAAACTCTAGGTTTCCAGCTAATCCCACTGGACTGCATATGATGATCTCTGCCCAGCCGAGGGCAGGGAAATATTCTGGATCACATTCAGAGTAGTAGCTTTGGGACAAGGAAACACAATCATCACTTTCCCTGAAATCTGAATGGTGTCTCCCCATTACAGGAGACCCAGATGTCTAGACTCCTGACTCACCCTAACAGCCTTTCAGAAACAGACTTTTGAGTGATGTAGATTGATAGCTGGCTGGCATTTGAAGGCAGTCAGAGGAGGAGCTTGTGGATCCTGGGGAATTTTCCTGACCTATTACTGGGCCCTGTGCTGCTAACAAGCCTGCCTTAGAGAGCAGCTTTGCCCCTTCCTCATGCAGCCAAGTCCTGTGGGGAAAGACACAAACTGTGGATTAATTGAAGTTTCAAACAGGTTGATGAGAGGCAAAGGAGGACAGTTTCTAACAGTGGTTAGCAGCTAAATACCTCCTGGCAAGTCCAGAAGTACAGACAAAACAGTCAGCTTCAGTCATCAGAAGAGCAGGATCCAAAGGGAGTTCCCAAGAGGCACTAAACTCTACTTAGAGACAAATGCTGCCTTACTACCCCCTCTATTTCCTTATCTTTCTTCCTTATTGAGTTATTATTTAAGTCTCTCCTTTTTCTCCCATAGACCTAATTTTGCCCTTCCCTTTTCTTATCCATTTTTTTTCTTTCTCCTGCATTCTCTTCATTTTCCTTTTAATATTTTTGACTACGTGCTTTCTCCTCTACTTTCCTTTTTGTAATTATTTTCTTCCTCTTTTTTTATTTATTGCTTAAAGTATTACAAAGGGTATTTCATATGTGTCCAATTTATCCCCCCGCCCTAGACAGTCCCCTAGCCTCCCATATCCCCCAGTGTCTTATGTCCATTGGTTATGCTTATATGCATGCATACAAGTCCTTTAGTTGATCTCTTACCCCCCTACCTCCTGCCCCCCAACCCTCCCTGGCCTTCCCGCTGCAGTTTGACAATCTGTTTGAGGCAGCTCTGCCTCTGTATCTATTATTGTTCAAAAGTTTATAATGGTCTCTATTATCCATGAATGAGTGAGATCATGTGGTATTTTCCCTTCATTGACTGGCTTATTTCACTTAGCATAATGCTCTCCAGTTCCATCCATGACGTTGCAAATGGTAAGAGTTCCTTCCTTTTTACAGCAGCATAGTATTCCATCGTGTAGATGTCTACCAATCCAGGAACACGGTATGTTCTTCCATCTGTTTATGTCTTCCTCTATATCTTTTTTCAACGTCCTGTAGTTTTCTGAGTAGAGGTCTTTTACCTCTTTAGTTAAGTTGATTCCTAGGTAGCTTAATTTTTTTGGTGCAATGGTAAACGGGATTGCTTTTATAATCTCTCTTTCTGAAAGTTCACTACTGGTGTATAGAAATGCCTCAGATTTCTTGGGGTTAATTTTGTATCCTGCTACATTGCCAAATTCATGTATTAAGTCTAGTAGCTTTTGGATGGAGTCTCTGGGGTTTTGTATGTATAATATCATGTCGTCTGCAAATAAGGACAGTTTTACTTCCTCTTTTCCAATTTGGATGCCTTTTATTTCTTCTTCTTGCCGAATTGCAATGGCTAACACTTCCAGTACTATGTTGAACAGGAGTGGTGAGAGGGGGCATCCCTGTCTTGTTCCTGTTCTTAGGGGAAATGGTGTTAGTTTTTGCCCATTGAGTATGATGTTGGCTGTGGGCCTGTCATATATGGCTTTTATTATGTTGAGGTATGATCCTTCTACTCCCACCTTGCTGAGAGTTTTTATCAAAAATGGGTGTTGAATTTTGTCAAATGCTTTTTCTGCATCAATTGATATGACCATGTGGTTTTTTTCTTTCAGTTTGTTTATGTGATGTATCACGTTTATTGATTTGCGGATATTGTACCATCCTTGCATCCCTGGGATAAATCCTACTTGGTTATGGTGTATGATCTTTCTGATGTACTGCTGGATCCGATTTGCTAAGATTTTGTTGAGGATTTTGGCATCTATGTTCATGAGGGATATTGGCCTGTAGTTCTCTTTCATTGTGTTGTCTTTACCTGGTTTTGGTATTAGGGTGATGCTGGCTTCATAGAATGAGCTTGGAAGTGTTCCTTCCTCTTGAATTTTTTGTAGTAGTCTGAGGAGGATAGGTTTTAGTTCTTCCTTGAATGTTTGGTACAACTCCCCTGTGAAGCCGTCTGGTCCTGGGCTTTTGTTTGATGGAAGCTTTTTGATGACTGCTTCAATTTCTTCCATAGTTATTGGCCTGTTGAGATTTTTAGATTCTTCCTGATTGAGTTTTGGAATGTTGTATTTTTCTAGGAATTTGTCCATTTCCTCCAGGTTGTCTAGTTTGTTGGAGTAGAGCAGTCCATAGTATTTTTTAATGATCATTTGTATTTCTGTGGGGTCTGTTGTTATTTCGCCTCTATCGTTTCTGATTTTGTTTATTTGGGTCCTCTCTCTTTGCTTCTTGGTGAGTCTGGCTAGAGGTTTGTCAATCTTGTTTATCCTTTCAAAGAACCAGCTCTTGGTTTCATTGATTTTCTGTATTGTTTTTTTGGTCTCTATGTCATTTATTTCTGCTCTAATCTTTATTATTTCCTTCCTTCTGCTCACTCTGGGGTTTTCTTGTTGCTCTCTTTCTAATTCTTTGAGTTGTAGAGTTAGATGATTTACTACCATGTTTTCTTGTTTTTTGAGATAGGCCTGTAGAGCTATAAACTTCCCTCTCAAGACTGCTTTCATTGTGTCCCAAAGGTTTTGGATTGTTGTGTTTTCATTGTCATTAGTTTCCAGGATGTTTCCAATTTCTTCTTTGATTTCATTGGTAACCCAATCAATATTTAATAGCATGCTATTCAGCTTCCAGGTGTTTGAGTATTTTGGGTTGTTTTTATTGTAGTTTATTTCTAATATTATGCCATCATGGTCTGCGAAGACGCTTTTTATGATTTCAATCTTCTTGAATTTGGGAATACTTTGCTTGTGACCCAATATATGGTCTATTTTTGAATATGTCTTATGAGCATTTGAGTAGAATGTATTTTCCCTGGCTTTGGGGTGAAGTGTTCTGAAGATGTCTATTAAGTCCATCTGATCTAGTGAGTCATTTAGTGTTGCTGTATCTTTGCTGATTGTTTGTCTAGAGTGCTTATCCAGTGATGACAGTGGTGTATTAAAGTCCCCTAGTATGATTGTATTGTTGTCGATCTCTCCTTTGATATCTTCCAGAAGTTTTTTTATGAATTTGGGTGCTCCTGCATTGGGTGCATATATGTTTACCAGAGTTATATCTTCTTGTTGTATTGATCCCTTTAGTATTATGAAGTGGCCTTCCTTATCTCTTGTTATGGCCTTCACTTTGAGGTCTATTTTGTCCAATATAAGTATTGCTATCCCAGCTTTCTTTTCCTTTCCATTTGCCTGAAAGATATTTTTCCATCCTTTCACTTTCAGTCTGTGTGAGTCCCTTCTAATGAGGTGGATTTCTTGTAGACAGCAGATGTATGGGTCATGTTTTTTTTTATCCATTCAGCCACTCGATGTCTTTTGTTTGGAGCATTTAGTCCATTTACGTTTAAAGTTATTATTGAAAGGTACTTGTTTGTAGCCATTTCTGTTTTTGTGTGGCTGTTTTCTTTCTGAGCTTTTTATTTCTTCTTTTTATACCAGTCCCTTTAGCATTCCTTGCATTGCTGGCTTGGTGGTGATAAACTCCCTTAGCCTTTTTTTGTCTGTGCAGCTTCTTATTTCCCCTTCAAGTTTGAATGATAGCCTTGCTGGATAGAGTATTCTTGGATTCAGTCCTTTGCTTTGCATCACTTTGTAAATTTCTGTCCATTCTTTTCTGGCCTGATGTGTTTCTGTTGAGAAATCATTTGACAATCTAATGGGAGATCCCTTGTATGTAACTTTCCGTCTCTCTCTTGCAGCCTGTAAGATTCTCTCTTTGTCCTGGACATTTGCCATGGTAATTATGATGTGTCTTGGTGTGGGTCTTTTCGGGTTCACCTTGTCTGGGACTCTCTGGGCTTGTGTGACTTTTTTCTTCCCCACCTCAGGGAAGTTTTCTGATATTATTTCTTCTAATAGGTTTTCTAATCCTTGTTCATCCTTCTGTTGTTCTGGTACCCCTATTATTCGTATGTTGTTTCGTTTCATGTTGTCCCAAAGCTCCCTTAGGCTCTCCTCCTGCCTTTTAATTTTTTTCTCCAATTGCAGTACATTTTGGGTGTGTTTTGCTTCCTTGTCTTCTAATTCACTAATTCGGTCCTCCGCTTCTCCTAGTCTACTGTTGATACTTTCAATGGAGTTTTTCATTGCAGCTATATCACTCTTCATTTCTTCTTGGGTCTTACTTAAGTTGTTGATTTTTTCATCTGTTTCTTCTAGCTTCTTGCAGAGGTTGTCGATGTTTTCTTCCATCCGGTTTATGCACTCTAGGACCCTTATTCTGAATTCCTTTTCTGTCATGTTGCATGCCTCTGTATTACTTAGCTGCTTTTCTGGAGAGTCCTCCTTCTCTTTCCTATGGGGGTTTCTTTGTCTGCCCATGTTTGATCCCACTGACATATCTAGACGTTGAGTCGTTCAGTGGTTGCTCCCTTCGTGGCAGTGACTCCTTGGTCTGTGGTTGCTCTTCGGGCAGTTGCGGTAGCAGCTGCTCTTCAGTTGGCAGCAGCTCCTCTGGTGGGTGCTGTTCACAGCTGTGGTGGCTCTTCTGGCTGGTGGGGCGAGGTTTCACGTACAGCTGCTGTTCCTCAGCAGAGGGTGTGGTGCTCAGGAGGTTGCTGTTGTTTGGATCTGCTGCGTTGATTTAAAAGCATAAAATACAACACAACAAGGCACCACGTACCAGGCACTATATACAAATATATTCACGATATTAATAACCCCAAATAAAGGTGACCACCTGAATTAAGAGAATTAGGGGATAAGGAAGAAGGAAGAGAAAAAGATAAAAGAGAAAAAAGAAAAGAAAAGTAGGGACCAAAAAAAGGAGTGCAAAAATGAAATTGGGAAAAAGGAGGGGGGAAAATAAAAGCGAGAAAAGAAAAGAAAAGGAAAAAAAAAGAGCGAAAAGAGAGAATGAAGTGGAAGAGGGGAAGAGACTTTTTTATATGAGGAGAATACTCCTATAGAACAACCATTAATCCCAACAAATTCCAGCAACAGCTCCCTGGAGATGAATGCAAACTAGAAACAACCAACAATATAAAGATGAAAATAGAATGGAGAACACTAATCCCAAAATAAAATAAAGAGAAAATAAAATGGCACTTTAAAAAAAATGGTAAAATGGTAGCAGTAATAATACTGGTTAAAAATAAGAATGTGGTAATTAAAAGGGTAAAATCAGGTGATGGAAAAAGAAGAAAAAAAAGAAAAAAAAAGAAGAAAAGAAAAAGAAAAAAAAAGAAAAGAAAAAAAAGAAAAAAAAATTGGTGTCTTAGTTAAAAGGTAAAAAAAGAAAAAAAAGAAAAAAAAATTGCAGTAGTGAAGGTCCTTTGGTTCTTCTCTTCTTCAGTGTGGCTCGCCTTAGACCTGCCAGGTATTCAGGAGAGTGTTGGGTTTCCCTGTGATACACTGTTCCTCTGTGTTGTAAACCACAGTCCTTATTTTAAAGCAAGCCGCATTTGTTTCCCAGACTGCCTTATTTTGTGTTTAGCAAAGAGTCAGTTTGTGGGTCAGCCTCTGGGTGGCAGTGTTCTGGGGTTGGCCTCTCAGGTTATAGGGCCTCTCTGTCCAGTGGAAGTTCACTGCCCAGAGCTGGCTGCGTAATAGTTAGTTACCGGTGCTGTGTTGTTGCTGGGATTGAAAATCCCTCTATAGGCCAGACCCTGTTAACTCTCAGGGACTGCTCAGGTTATTTTAATCCTTGATCTCCTACAGGGTGGAATCTGGGTGTGGCTGTGCTCCTTGCCTGGGGGCTGGGGGGAGGAGTCTCACTCTCTGGAGAGAATGTCTGCCCCAGTCTTGGGCTCAGGGGTGTCTCAGCACTCAATTCGCTGCCACCTCTCCCGCCCCCCCTTCTCTCCTCAGTCTCTCCCCAGATTCCACTCCTCCACACACTCTCCCTCTCTTCAGCACAGGTGAGTGTCTGTATCCGAAATGTCCCATGAACAGGATTCAGTAAAAACAAACAAATGCTGGCCCCGGAAACGGGAAAGGCTTGGTTTCTGTAAGCTTCTTCTCTTACTGGGACTGCATGGTCTTGTCAGCTCTTCAGGCTGCCCCCTTTAGGCTCAGTCCTCTGGGATCACAGAACCCAGCTCTCAATTCCCCGGGTGGCATGGCGATGCCAGGAATCCCGCGGTTCTCCTTTCCCCCGTCAGGGGCTGTGCCTGTCCCAAGGGACGCGTCTGTCTGCCACGCGGTCTCCCTCTGACTCTCTGGGCTCAGAAGTCTGGCAAACTTTCCTGCCCAAATCCCTGGTTTTTTTACCTTTCCAGGGGAGTTCTGCTCTTCCCGGCTGCAAACCGTCTCACCAGCTGAGCAATTTCGCCAATTCGGGGTGGATGTTACTAGTTTCAGCTGCTCACTCCATTTGCTCCAGGACAGGACCTGGGACATGTCTGCCTATACCGCCGCCATCTTGCCTCCTCCTTAATCTTTTATTATTCATTTTTCAAGTTCCACAAGAATGCTTAATTAGAAATTTTTATGTAATTTTATTAAATATGTAGTTTAGTGAGGGGGATTAAAATTTTGTGATGTTCAGACTTTCTATTGATAAAATAGAATTTTTAATCTACTCAGTTCTTCCTTCATGTTTTTAAAAATATTTTTATTGGATTTGGACAGAGAATAGAAGGGAGAAGGAGAGAGAAGACACTGATGAGAGATATTGATGAAAGAGAACTATCCATGGGCCACCTCCTGCATGCTCCCTCCTGGGAATAGAGCCTGTAACCCTGGCATGTACTCTGACCAGGAATGGAACTGGCAACCTCTCAGCGCATGGGACGATGCTTAACTAACTGAGCCACACTGGCCAGGGCTCTTGCTTCAATTTTTTAAAATAATATTTTGTAATATTCTCCACAAAAACCTTGATACTCTAACATTGTTTATAAAATTATACATACTTTAGCCCAACTAGTGTGGCTCAGTGGTTGTGCATCTATGAATCAGGAGGTTATAGTTTGATTTCAGGTCAGGGCACGTACCCGGGTTGTAGGCTCGATCCCCATTGGGGGGGGACATGTAGGAGACAGCCAATCACCAATCAATGATTATTTCTTATCATTAATGTTTCTATCTCTCCCTTCCTCCCCCTTCTTCTCTGAAATTAATAGATTTTTGTCTTTTGGGAATGCAATCATTTTATTCGATTTTAATCCCAAATAGTTTTTGTTTTTTTCACAAAAATATTGATTTTTCTGTGTGTTTTTTTAATGTACCTAGTAACTTTGCTAAGTTACATTTTCAGTGTTAATAATTCTATTATCAGGTATTTGCTACATATAAAATCATATCATCTACAAATAAAGGCTATGTTGTTTATTCTTTTCTTATTTATGTATTTTGTATTTATTTTATTGGCTTAATGCATAAACTAGGGCCTCCATTACATTGGAACACAAAAATAAATAATGAGATTCTTTGCCCTGCATCTTACTTTAATGGGATTGCATCTTCTTTGCTGGTTGAATGACAGTAATGCATTTTAGTTCATTCCATGTTCTTTCTTTTGATTCCTTTTGTAATGCAAAATACAACTGTTTGGCCTTGAAGCTACCAATGCAGATAAAACCTATATGATTTAATGATGCATTAGATATTTTAAAGAACCTAATTCCTAAAACCAGGGTTTTAGCCAACTTGCCAGAAAGCCCCTTTATACTGTTCTTTAACATTGTTATGTATAGCCTCATAACCTTCTTAATTTAACCTTATTTTCTTCCAACAAAGCTAAATGTATTACTGGCTTATTTTTTCATTTTACAATTTGTGTTAAAATTCCCAGAGCTGTAGATGTTTCTTTTAAATTTTTATTTAATATAAGTACATGATATTTGTGTGAACACATAGCTTAAATACATTTTCAAGGATAGCATATATATCATTTAGGAGATTGTTTATATTAAAAATATCCTGTTCTCTAAACAAGTAATAAAAATTGAACATTTCAAACTCAACCCCTTTTTAAGGTACAAGAATGTGTTGTCAGTAATAGAGAGACCTGATGTTTAACTAAGAGAGATTGATCAAGTCCTCTAACATGGTTCGATTGCTGTCAAAAGGCCAATGCTGCTCCACCACTTTGCAATGCCTCAGAGACTTACTTATATAGGAGGGACCAGAAGCATGCTGTGGGGTGGAGGTTATTCCTCTCTGGGTGCTGGTAACAAATAATAGAAATATAACAATATTCTTTTGAGAGCTAAATTAAAGAACAGGATAAATTTTGACCCTTAGTTGAAGTTTTCCCATTCTTTTTTTTCTAAAAGCCATATTTTCAATATTCTTAGGAAAGTTATTTTTAATAGTTTCTCATTAAGCCTTTAACAGTCTCTTCTTTCAAAGTAGAGCTAGACATTCCTTCTCTCCTTCCATAGTATTATCTTTAATTAGAATAGGATTGGGACTGTCAACATTAAGAAATACCCTGAACCTATAAAGAATTTTCCTAAGAGTTTATTTGAGCCAAACTGATAACATATGCTGGGGAGCAAGATCTAAAATACTTCAGAGAGCAACAGTTTTACAGTTTCTTTTATGCACTTGAAATTAAGGAGGGAATGGGGAAGATTACAGAAAGCAAGGCCTGGATCAGATTATAGGATAGTTAAAATTACTGTGCTCTCTTGGTACACTTTAGAAGAATGGGTCTGAAAGGAGGCATTTCAAAGGTGGGTTAACCTAGATAGAGAAACAATGGACAGCGCTTGCCTATGGCAAAAATAAGCCTTTTACTAAAGAGGTTATATTCCTGGGGCATGACTAGGAATTCATTATCAGATCACCCTGTGAGGTTACTTTCCACAGAACCCCCTGTTTCGTCCACTTAATGCATAATTCAATAGCTTTATTTTTAAGGAATAAAAATTAAGTTCCATGTGCTAATTTTTCAATTATAGGCAATCTCTTAAGATTTTTCTTGGGAACAATATTTAACTAGATTTTAAAATAATCATTGGCCCAAGAGGAGAACATAACTGGGTGATCCTATCTAATAAAATGGTAATATGCAAATTAACTGTCACTCAGTCACAAAGATGGCGGCACTCATAGCCACAAGATAGCAGTGCCCAGACCCCTCAGCCCTGCCAGAGTCCCCCCGTCCCAGGGGTGGGAGCAGCCACTGAGAGCAGGCAGCATGAGCAACCAGGCAGAATGCTTGCTTTGAGGTCCTGCCCAAGCCACAGCAGAGGCTTCAGCGGAGCCGGGGGGCCATGCCCAAGCCGTTATGGGGGCATGAGCAGGCCTGGAGCAGAGCTGGGGGGGGGCCCTGCCCAAGCCATAGTGGAGGCTTGAGCAGGCCCGGAGACAGGGTGGGGGGGCGCCAGCTGCGGCTTGCCAGCAGTCCCGCCTCTGCGTGTGAGCTGCAGAGGAAACACCTTTTCTGACTGCTCATTGGCTAAGCTCCCTGTACGCCACTCGCAGTGTTCTTGGTAACTTGGGTAATAAGAATCCAAGAAGGTGATCTAGGGTTTTTCCACCTCACTCCTGGAGGAAAATATGAAGGTCCGCTGCTGGAGGGCTAAGAACTGTCATATTCTTCCCTAGCCAGTTTTGCTCAGTGGATAATGCCTTGGCCTGTGTACCACAGGGTCCGGGTTTGATTCTGATCAAGGGCATGTACCTAGGTTGCAGGCTCCTCCCTGGCCGGGGCCCAGGTCAGGGCTCATGCAGGAGGCAACCAATCGAAGTGTCCCTCTCACATTGATGTTTCTCTCTGTCTTTCCCTCTCTCTTCCACATTCTCTAAAAATCAATACAAAAATATCCTCAGGTGAGGATAAAAAAGAAAAAAAGAAATGTCATATCCTATGAAAGACACATCTTGAAAATGCCTAAAGAAAGTTGTCATTTTTTCGTGGTGAAGGAACGAGTCTGTGTTGATGAAAACACCTTGGCGACTGTGGTAGCCAGCAGTGGCAGTAGCAGCCGGGTGATGGGGGTGGCACCTTCTCCTGATCAGCCCAGTCGCCTTCCGCAGAGGAAGGCCAGACTGTGGCTTATGCCTAAGACATTAATAGAACAGCCCCTGAGGGCTCCTGGACTGTGAGACAGGTCAGGCTGAGCTGAGGGACCCCCCCACCCACCCACCCCAGTGCATGAAATTCTAGTATATACATAAAATGATAAATTTGTTTAGGTATTTACCACATGTATATCTGTGATATCTGTATTTTGTGGTTTACTCTGGTCACCTATTATTTAGAGCATTGCTGTTGTTATGACTCACAAGTGCACACTGTTGATTTTGACCTGTGTGGGGGGGTAATTTTCCTCTACCATGTGAGTTCTGGCTGAGTCATCCCTGTAATAAAAGACAGATTAACAGGAGAAAAAAAAGTTTAATAACATGTATACTGCCTGTATACACGGCAGATACCAAGGAAAACTGAGTATCATTCCCAAATGGCTGAAGCCATCACCTTAAATACCAGCTGAAGATAAAGGAAGATGTTGGGATTGCAGGAGTCAGTTATATGAAGTTACCAGGAAAAGCACAGTAAACAAGGGTAAGAATGTTATGCTAATTTAAGTCCTTGGCTTCTCCATTGATAAGATTTTCTAAAAATAAGGCTATCCCTCTTTTCGTGGTACTGAGAAGGAGATAGCCTTATAAAAGGAGATCTCCCTTTTAATTATGAATGTCTCTACCACAAATGTCTCTATTGTTTTCAGAGGTTCATCTATATATGCTATTTCTTAAAATTAAGCAGCCTAAAGTAATCATTATGCCAAAGAGATATATTTTGGAGTGAAATGTTCAGTAAATATATATATATATATATATATATATATATATATATATATATATACACACATATATACTAGAGGCCTGGTGCACAAAAATTTCTGCACTCGGGGGGAAGGGGGGGTCCCTCAGCCTGTGCCCTCTCCCTAGGTGCAGCCCCTGGTCGGGCTCAGAGCAGGGCCGATTGGGGAGTTGGGGCGCCGCCCCCTGTCATGCACAGAGCAAGGCGGATTGGGAGGTTGCGATGCCACCCTCAGTCACGCTCAGGGTAGGGCCGATTGGGGGGTTGGGGCACCGCCCCCTGTCACACTCAAGGCAGGGTCGATGGGGAGGTTGCGGCGCCACCCCCTGTAACGCACAGAGCAGGGCCCATCAGGGGGGTTGGGGCTCCTTACCCTGTCACGCACAGAACAGGATCAGTCAGGGGGTTGGGGAGCTCCCCCCTGTCACACACAGAGCAGGGCCCATCAGGGGGTTGAGGAGCTCCCCCTTGTCACTCACAGAGCAGGGCGGATCAGGGGGTTGGGGCACCGCCCTCTATCACCCACAGAGCAGGGCCGATCAGGGGGTTGGGGCACCACCACTGTCACACTCAGGGCAGGGCCGATGGGGAGGTTATGGCTCTACCCCGTCACACACAGAGCAGGGCCCGTGGGAGGGGGGGGCATTGGGGCACCACACCCTGTCACACAGAGAGCTGCAGGGTGATCATGGGGTTGGGGAGCTCCCCCGTATCAGGCACAGAGCAGGGCTGATCAGGAGGTTGGGGCGCCTTCCCCTGTCACGAACAGAGCAGGGTGGATAGGGAGGTTTTGGCCCCGCCCCCTGTCACACACAGAGCCACATGGCGATCAGGGGGTTTGGGCGCTGCCCCCTGTCACGCTGGTCCTGTTGCCGGGAGGCCTCTCGGCTCCGCTGATCCCGGTGTTGGGAGGCATATTACCCTTTTACTATATAGGATAGAGGCCTGGTGCATGGGTGGGGCTGGCTGGTTTGTCCTGAAGGGTGTCCTGGATCAGGGTGGGGGTCCCCACTGGGGTGCCTGGCCAGCCTGGATGAGGGTATGATGGCCGTTTGCAGCTGGTCACACACCCTTCAGGGTGGGGGTCCCCACTGGGGTGCCTGGCCAGTCTGGGTGAGGGGCTGAGGGCTGAAGCTCCCAACTGCTCCTTTTCTTTTCTTTTTTTTTATTCTGGGCCAGCTTTAGCTCTGGCTCCAGCTCTGAGGCCTCTGCTGCTGAAAGCAGGTATCTGGTTTGTTTGTGTTCTATAATCGAAACAATGTATAACTCCAGCTCTGAGATCCCTGCTAGCTGAAAGCAGGTTTCTGGGGTTTTGTTTAGCTTCTATATTTGTTACAATGTTTCAAACTGCAGGCTCAGAGGCCGGCAAGGCAGGCGGGGAACGTTGGTTTCCTCCGTCACTGAAGCAAGCAAGCCTCATGTTAGCTTCCAGCTGCCTGGCTGCCTGCCGCCATCTTGGCTGGCAGTTAATTTGCATATAGCCCTGATTAGCCAATGGGAAGGGTAGTGGTTGTACGCTAATTACAATGTTTCTCTTTTATTAGATAGGAGATTATATATATATATATATATATATATATATATATATATATATATATTTCGGGGAGGAAGGGAGAGGGAGAGATAGAAACATCAATGATGAGAGAGAATCATTGATCGGCTGCCTCCTGCATGGCCCCTACTGCCCACAACCCGGCATGTGCTCTGACCAGGAATCAAACTGTGACCTCCTGGTTCATAGTTCGATGCTCAACCACTGAGCCACGCTGGCCAGGCACAAGTTTGGTTTCTTTATAGATCTTATCCTGAAGTGTTAAATCTCTCCTATTTTAAACTTGAATATCCCATCTTTACCTCAAACAGCATATCATTCTTTATTAGTTAACCTTTCTTTCCAATTCCACTATTTAGAGAAAGTTTAAGGTAAACAATACAATTCCTTCATTTTATAGAAGGCAAAACAAAGCTCAGAATTAATGTGACATTTATTTTTTATACATTTGGTAATAGTGAAGAATCCAGATAAAAACCAACTGATGTTTTTCTTCACTATACTATTCTTATGTCTAAGGCATCGTTATTCATCTTTGACTTCAACCTTCCATTCATCCCCATGGATACAATTGCAAAATTTTATTAATTCTTAATGGAATTATTTTTGAATCACTATGTTTTCAATTACTACTACCATCAATCTAACCTAGGTTCCTCATTTTTTTATACCTAAAAATATGCAATTGGTCCTTAACTGATTACCTTGCCAACAAATTTTATTGAATTTATTGTGGTTACATTGGTTAATAAAATTATATAGATTTAAGGTGTACAATTCTATAATGCATCTTTATATTGTACTGTGTGTTCACCACCCCAAATCATGTCTCTTTCTATCACCATTTATCTCCCCTTTATCCTCTCCTGCCTCCCCCTACCCCCATTTCCCTCTGCTAATGAGCATACTGTTGTCTGTCTATGAGGGTTTTTTGATTTCTTTGTTTTTTGCTTAAACCCTTAATCTTTTTCACCTAACCCACCTCCCCCTTCCCTCTGACAGCTATGAGGCTGTTTCTATTTTGTTTGTTTATTTTTTTCATTAGATTTCACATACACGTGAAATCATATGGTATCTGTCTTTCTCTGATTGGCTTATTTCACCTAGCATAATACTCTCCAGATTCATCCATGCTATTAAAAAAGGTAAGATTTCCTTCTTTATACTGAGTAGTACTCCATTGTATAAATGTACCACAGGCAGACCTTGTCAACAATTTTTTTTTAATTTATTTCTATTCTCTTATGTCCCAAAACTCAGAGATTTCAGGGTCATTTTTTTCTGGAATATCACTCATTATTTTTTAGCTCTACTGTAAGAAGCCTATAATAGCTGCAAGTACAATTAAATTTCCTCACTTTAGCATGCAAGATTGATTCAATATCGCCAGACTAGTTTTCCCTGGTCCACTCAATCTTAGTTTATGCTATTGTCCAACTTGTACTGATTAATTTTTGGAACCCTATTTTCTAATCCCCTGATACCTTTCGCATTTACACTTTCTTTTGCCTCTTGGCACCTGCCATATCCATAATTGGAAATACCTTTCCATCTTTGCAGATTACCATCACAGTTTCCATACATTTACATTAAGATTATTTCCCTTCCTGATCAATCCATAAACTTTTTCTAAAACACTTTTTATATTGCAGTATATCCAACTTAGTACTTATTTAAATATTATCCAGTTAGCCCATATGAGTCTTATCTACTCTTAGTATATAAGATCAAAGTTTATACCCAATTTTTCTTTTATATTGGCCTGAACACTAGCATAATAATAAATGTTCAAGAAACACTGTCTTAATCACACTTGCTTCTGATGCCCAAGCAAAATTATATAGGCACTTGTGAAGGTTTTCTCTCTAAAACATGACAAAATGATGGGAAAATTTTGGAAAGTATCTTAGAAATAGAACTGCAAGGTCAAATATGCACTCCATGAATGAAGCTGTATGAAAATATTTACTGATTAATTTTCATGTCTAGTTTTCCTAATTGTAGTAAGAATAAGGTATTGAATTTTAGTGTTATTAGCAAGTGCATTTGAATGTAATAAGTTCATGAGATAAGTAAAATAATGCATTAAATTACTCAGCACAGTGTCTGGCACCTAGAAGATACTCACTAAATAATAGTTACTTCTCTTCCTCATATAAGTAAATGAAAGAAAAATAACATTAACAAATGTGGTATATTTTTAGAATACCTTCTTAGGTACCAGAATCCTTTTATGATGTTCAAACACTTCATTTTTATTTTATTGTTCTGAACTTACACTAAAATTGTGTTTATTATAACTTTTGGCACACTGGAATGATTTTTTAAAAATATTTCCACAGAATTTTTCTACAAAGTTTCTCATTTATGGTAATCCTTCTTTTAGATTGTATGGAAAGGATTTACAGGGCATTGTTTGAACAGAAATATAAGACTTGTCTTCTGCAAGTCAACTTAATCCATATGAAGTTGACATTTTGGTGCAACTCATAAAAAAATCTGTTGATGTTGAGTGGGAGCAGAATACTTGATCCCAAAATGTGTCACTTTCGTATGCAGATTGTTTGGAGCTGAAGGCAATTAAGAAGGCTGTTCTGTTTTGTTTTTTTCCTCCTCCTCCTCTTTGTCCCCATCTCCCACCTCCTTCACCTCCTACTTTCCTCTTCTCCCCACTTCTCTCTCCCCTTCTCCCCGTCTTCCTCCTTCTTCTTTTGCTTCTTTTTTAATTGTTTAAACAATTTAGATAGAGTACTTATACCAGGAAGAAAGCAAATACCAAAAATAACTTTTTATATCCAAAAGACTTACCTGCCTGGCCAAACATTTGTTTCCCACATATTTGTTCTTCCCATCTCCCTGTATATTGTTTCCCGCACCTTGGAAGCCCCAGACACCTACCCATTTCTCCTTGACTCAGGGTGGTTTATAAGCCTCCAGTGTCTGGTTGCTTTGGGGGCTCATCTATGTACAAAGCTTGTTTTTCTCTTGTTAATCTGTCTTATGCCAACTTAATTATTAAACCAACCAAAGAACCTAGAAGGGAAGAAGGGGAAAATTTTTTCCTCTCCTGCAATATATATATTAGAGGTATAGTACTGGCCAAAATTTAGCAATTATCTTGAGGATTTGAAAAAAATATCATAAAGCACTTTCCATATTTTGCATTAAAATATATTTCTTAAAACACATTTCCTTCTACTTTTGTCCTAGAAATGTTAGCATTCAAGGAAATAAATGCTATTAACCAATGTATAAAGTGTTTTCCAAACTTTTTTAAGTCAATAACTCCCCAGACCTTTGAAACTGCATACAAATATTTCAGGACATATTAAGGATCTGAAAATTTGATTTTCCTCAAAATACCGGTGCATCAAAACATACCCAAAGCTTAGCTGTATGACTCTGGTTCAAAGTAATATTTGTTGCCGACATGGTTTTTACATGCACTGAAACTCTTTAACCCAAAATAGACCATCAAAAGTGCCTCGTTGACATTCTAAATTTGCTTCATCCTACTGTTACTAAGAATTAGAAGAAGAGCAAGAGAAATGCTGACATGTTTGTTTTTTTTTTCATATTTGGCTGTCTTCATTTCAAGTAAAATCTGCTGAAAAATGTCTCAAAGCCAAGTGTAAGCTATAAGCTTTAAATGTGTGTGAAATAATTTTGTATTTAATAGAAACACATATTGTACAAGATCTTGAAACTAAATTACACACCACCATTAAATTTCTCAAAATTCCAATTGATATGTGTTAATTTAATTTTAATCAAGTTTAATTGTTGAAAGTAGTAGAATTGACAGAAGACTCTCTTCCACTCTAATTTTTCTGATTTTTTCTCATATTTCTTTCCTTGTAGCTTGTTCATATGTCCAAACTAATAATATACAAACAAAAGGAATGAAAAGAAAAACAGTAATTTTTAAAGAAGTCAGTCTGTTCATTTCTTTGAACATCACTCTCATGTTCATGTGCAATATTTTGTAATATTCTAGATAATTTTAAGATACCTTGTTTAGTGATCTATCTTTTAAAACATTATATAGATAAAGATGTTCGGAGGTCACAATTTTATTTTGACTCTGTGAACTAAATATAATATGCTTCTTCTCCTGAATAAGCCGTACATTTATTCAAAATCTCACCTGACAGTTAGTCTTCCTAGGGCCAACTGATAGTGTGTGGATTCTTGACTTCGTGTAGGAAAAAATTCACAACACAAGTCCAAAAGACTATGAGGGCATATTTATTAAAGCTGGGGACAGTCAAACAAAAAATGGGTTAGCATAGAAGAAGCAACAGGAGTGCCTAGGCTGGTCTGCCTTAGCTCACTGGGAAGTCAGAATAAAGGGATCCTTAGGGATAGATTCCGGGGATTAGTCTGGGATGAGCTGCTGCTTCCCATTGCTCCCCTGGTTGAAAGTCTCATGGGGACCCTTAGAATTTAGGAGATATATTCTTGTGTAGGAAGAATAGGGGGAGGGGAATGGTGCTGGCTGCTCCCCAGAAGGAGAGCACAGGATGCGTCTTTTGTCTGAGGGTTTTATCTCTTGCAGAAAGGAATCTTAGGGGAAGTTTCGGGGGGGGGGGGGGCGTTCAGCAGAATATTCATCTGTTTTCCAGGTGTATTATTTTAGGGTCATGGTCTTTACTGATTGATCAGTGTCAGAGGAGGGGATCTTTAGTCATTGCAGCTGGTCTTGGCTTGGTCCACCTGGTTTTCCTGCTTTTCTGGGCCTGGAAGTGAAATATAACTGAGGCCTGGATTTTATCTCTAGGGAGGTGACCTTCTGGATCTGCTTTACATTGCTTAGCCAGTTTGTTTAACTATCTGTCTGGGTTTCTCCATTTCACTTCTCCTGGCTTACTGGCCTGCCTCAGAAATTCAGAATGTTGAACTGATTTTTACTTATTTAACTCTGTCAGAGACACAGTAGGATCCCTGAGCAAGCACTGCTGCTCTGAATTGTTCTGAGTCTATATATTCTTCTAAATTCTTACATACTACACCAGGCACAGGGCTGGTTCCTGCTTGAACCCTGCCCACTGTACTAACTGTTGGGAACTTAGTCCAAGTCTCTCCTTTATCCTCTGCTCACTAGTTACAGGTGTTAGGTCTGAGCCCCTCTGCCTGGGGCTGGACCTCCAGCATCCAAGTGTCATAGACACAGGTAAATTCTTGGTGGCAGGGCAGATGGAGAAGCCATTAGAGGTTGCGGGTATAAAAGAATGAGTTTTTATTGCAGAAGCCAGTGGCCACATCATCCATACAGGCAAAACAGTCCTTCACAGCAAAGTCCCATATACAGACATACACTGGCTGGTGAACAGATACATCTTTCCCACAAAAGAAGCATTAGTCTCTGTACCTCCAGCTATTATCTGAGCAGCTGCATGCTGCCTCCTAGACTCACCGCCTCATATCTTAGAGGTACCTAAGGTCTCTGGCTCAGCAGCTTCTCCAGCCTCTCTCCTACCCAGCACACTGGCTGGTCTCTGTAACCTTACATAGTAACTACCTCTGAGCTCTCTATGAGCTCTTAGTCTTATAGCAGCTCTCAGCTCCATCTGAGCTCTCGTCTCTCCTGCACACATAGGAGCTACATTCTCTGTGCTTGCTGCAGCCTCTGCTTCTCTGAGCTCTCTCAATTCTGTTCTGCCCAGCTGCTCTTTCTCTAGCAGACTCCTTGTCAATAACCTGTATATTACTCCACAGACAAAGAAGGCTAGTTGCCAACAGTGACATCAATCATTTGGATTACAGAAGGGCAGAGCGTACCGTGTGTCCTTGCACCTGCTCATGGTATCTTGACCTTGGGCACCCGATTAGGTTCATGCTCAGAGCAGCCTTGGCCATTCTGTGCTCCCACTGGCCTTGACTATCAGGAGACTCTGGCGTGGTTCCCACAGACTCATTGATTCATTTTGAGCATACTAATCAAATCAGGAACTTTTAGTTTGGTGGATAATAATTCACACAATAGCCTCAGAAACTATGCAAATTATATCTACATTTGAACATTTCAATTTATTATTATTTGAGGAAGAAAGAAAAAAGAAATTTTGGTAAATTGGGTTAATAGAAGTTATCAAGTTCTCTCTCACACAGAAATGTTCTGTGAATTTACAAGTTACAGCTGATATTTAACTAATGAAAATCTCTCTATAGAAGTACTGTTCTACTCAAGATTCTTCTAAAATATATATTAATTGTTTTAAAACATACTGTATTTTAAAAGAGAAGTGGTGATTGAGGCTTCTTACAAAGTGAAGGAGTTGATAAGCAATAGCATAAAGAAAATGTATACATCAGATGTGAAAGAGCTGACAGGAATTAAAATATATAAAATTTAGGATTTCTCTTTCTGGAGGATATAAACAGTTGCAAGAAAATACTAATTATAACAATGACAGCAAGCATGGTGAACTACAAAATAAACAGGAGTGTGTGTTTTTTAACCAATCAGGAAGCCAAAGTTTCAAATACATTTATTAATCTAAAATAAAATAAAAATTATGTTTCCTCTTAGGAGTAAAAGACCTATAGATGCTTTAATAATTTGTGTAGCACAGGAAGGAGGAATAAAATAATGGCATGGACTGGGTCGAAAGATAACAGAATAACTTTAATTTTTTTTTAGGCAAACTGTGGACTTCATGACAGTTTTAAGTGGAAAAAATGTGTTATGAAACATACAAATTATCAAAACTGATATAAAAAATAGAAATTTAGGTCCTGGCTGGTATGGGTCAGTTGGTAGAGCATCTTCCCATGCACCAAAAGGTTGCTGGTTTGATTCCAGGTCAGAGCACATGTCTAGGCTGCAGGTTCAGTCCCCAGTCCAGGTGCATATGGGAAGCAACCAATTAATGTTCTCTCTCTCCCTCTCTCTCAAATCAACAAAATAGTAAAATAAATAAATAAATAAAAATTTAAAATAGCCACACAGTCATTTAAAATTTACTTTACTATGGAATTTTATCCAGCACTTAAGAAAGAAATAGAATCAACCTTTTGAAAAATCTTTCAAAATGGAAAAAAAGATTACTTCTTCACTCATTTTATGAAGCTATTATTACCCTGAAATCAAAACCAAAGATATTACAAGATGTATATAAACAAAATATATTCTAATTAATATGGAGGAACAACTCATACTATGTAATAAAGAGCTAATATGCTAATTAGACCAAACAACAGAATGACTGTCTAGACCAGTGATTGGCAAACTGCGGCTCGCGAGCCACATGCAACTCTTTGGCCCCTTGAGTGTGGCTCTTCCACAAAATAGCATGTGCGGGTGCACACGTACAGTGTGATTGAAACTTCATGGCCCATGCGCAGAAGTAGGTATTTTGTGGAAGAGCCACACTCAAAGGGCCAAAGAGCCACATGTGGCTCGTGAGCCACAGTTTGCTGACCACTGGTCTAGATGACCTTCTGGAAGAAGGTGGGGCTGCAAAGGCCGGCTGAGGCAGTTGGGGCTGCAAGGGCCAGCTGGAGCTGCAAGGGCCAGCAGAGGCAGCTGGGGCTGCGAGGGCCGAGCACCTTGCATGAATTTCATGCATTGGGCCTCTAGTACTATAGATCCTATATAATAAAAGGCTAATATGCAAATCGACCAAACAGTGGAACAACCAGTCACTGTGATGCACACTGATTACCAGGGGGCAGACGCTTAATGCAGGAGCTACCCATTGGTGGTCAGTGTGCTCCCACAGGGGGAGTGCTGCTCAGCCAGAAGCCCTGAGCTAGGCTCATGCCTGGCAAGCACAGCAGTGGTGGGGGGAGCCTCTCCTGCCTCCGTAGTAGAGCTAAGGATATCTGACTGCTGGCTTAGGCCTGCTCCCCCAAGGACATCCCCTGAGGGCTCCCAGACTGTGAGAGGGCACAGCCCGGGCTGAGGGACCCCAGCCTTATGCACATTGGGGGTGACCAGGCCAGAAAGAGAGGACCGTTAGGGGGACCAAGCAGGCAGGCAGAGGTGGTTAGGGGTGATCAGGCAGTCAGGGGAGCAGTTAGGGGCACTAGGCAGGCAGGTAGGTGAGTGGATAGGAGCCAGTGGTCCTGGATTGCGAGAGGGATGTCTCACTGCTGGTTTAGACCTGATGCAGTCCCAGATTGGAGAGGGTGCAGGCTGGGCTGAGGGACTGACCCCCATGCATGAGTTTTATGCTCCAGGCCTCTAGTTAAAAATAATAGCAAATCTAATAAAGCAAGAGATAAAATTACATTATCATCTAGTATGGTTTATCCCAGGGGAGCATGTTTGTATTAAAATAGGAAAATCAGTCAGTGGCAGTTTATATAGCTTTATTAAAATGATTGGACTCAGTAAAATTTAAAACTTCCACTCTGTGAAAAGACAATGCCAAGGTAATAAGACTTAGATAAGCCACAGACATGAGGGAAAAAAATATGGAAAAGTCACATCTAACAAAAAACTGCTACAAAAAAATATACAAAGGATCAAAAAATTCAGCTGTAAGTTAAAAACCTCACATAAAATAGGTCAAACACCTCAATAAACATTTCACCAAAGAAGATATGTAGATAACAAATAAGCACATGAAAACAGTTCCGTATTATATGTCATCAGAGAAATGTGAATTAAAACAATGAGATACCAATACACACTTACTAGTATTAGTCTGGCCAAAATCCAGAATGTTGACAACCTCAAACACTAGTGAGGATGTGCAGCAACAGGAACTTTCATTCATTGCTGATAGGAATGCAAAATGGTACAGTCCATTTTGGAAGACAGTTTGGTGATCTTGTACAAAACTAAAATACTCTTACCATATGATGCAACAATCATACTCCTTGATATTTACCCAAAGGAATTGAAAATGTATGTGTACACAGAAGCTTGCACACACATGTTCATAGTAGCCTTATTCATACTTGCCAAAACCTTGGAAACAACCAAGATGTCTTTCAGTAGGTGAATGGATGAATACACTATGATACATTTAGATAGTGGACTATTATTTAGTGCTAAAAATAAATGACCTATCAAGCCATAAAAAGAAATGGAGGAAACTTAAATGCATACTACTAAATGAAAGAAGCCAATCTGAACAAGGATATATACTGTATGAGTCCAAGTACATGACGTTCTGGAAAAAGCAAAACAATGGAGACAGTAAAAAAAAAAAATCAGTGATTTCCAAAGGTTGGGAAAGGTTACACATATTCTAATTAATATGGAGGAACAACTCATTCTATATAATAAAAGGGTAATATGCAAACTGGTCAGGACGCTGTCATGTAACAACCCATCAACAGGCTGCACCCCTGCCACCTGCACAGGCCAGGGATAGGAGCCCAAATCCTATCCTACCTAAACGTGCCTGTGTGCCATCGTATCAGTAAGAAAGGAACACCCCATGCTTTCCTGGGGCATCTAAGTCAGGGGCCTAGATAATCAGGGTTTTACATAAGGGGACACAGCAATCCATTGCTATCTTGAGTTTGTGGTTTCCAAGGAAACAGCCAGAAGGGATGATAAACTCTCTGCAAACAGCTCATCTGGTGCCTATCTAAGCAGAGGCTTCATTTAAATTGAGCCTCTCCCACAGTGAATGACCCCAACCCTCCCTGGATCAGGCAGGTTCCTGTGGAGCACAATCTCCACACAATACAATGGGGGCCCCAGTTTCGTCCCCAGCGATCTCATGTCCGTTAGCTCGGGACAGCTCAGGCGAGCAAGCAGAAGGAAACCATGCCTGGCAGACGACTCCCCTACCACGCCCTTCAACGTGTAAGAAGAATCAAATAAACCAATACAAACACCCTTCCCCCACCCCAGGAGGGATCTGGGACTGAGGGGCATCCTGCCCAGGCATTGCTTACCTGCTTCCCACCCACTTCATCCAAATGGACAGGTTAGGGGGTTAAGGGGAGGAGGAGGAGATTCACAGGAAGGGGATCCCTGGAAACCACACTCCTGCCCTCCCTCTAGACCTGATCTCTCAGAGCACAGGGCCTGACCTCGCCCCCAGCAGATTTGCATATACCAGACCCCGCAGTGCTTCCAGGCACTGGGCATTCCTGTGTCTTCCGTGCCTCCCAGCCACTGACCTTCACTGTCTCCTGCCCCAGAAGCACTCTATCCTCTCCCAACTTTTAGTCTTTGTAGCCTAGATGCATGGTGGGCATAGTTGCTTCTCCACTGATTTTATTTGATAAGAACCCAGCAAAGTCACTTAGCAACTGAGCTGCTCAAACTGAAGTCTGATGAATCAGGCACAATGGATGACACACCTTACTTGCCTTTGATAGCAAAGCAATTTTATTCTTTTATTTATTAAAAATAGATATTTATTGATTTCAGAGAGGAAGGCAGAGGAAGAGAGATAGAAACATCAATGATGAGAGAGAATCATTGATCAGCTGTCTCTTGTATGCACCCTACTGGGGATCAAGCCCACAACCCCAGAATGTGTCCTTGATCAGAATTGAACCTGGGACCATTCAGTCCTCAGGATGAAGCTCCAGCCACTGAACCAAATCAGCTAGGGCAAGCAATCTTATTCTTAAAGACTTTTCTTGTCATAAACAAATGGGTTTGAATCATATCAAACCAATATACATTTTTAATGAAATGTCTCTTCATTTCTACTAATTCAATTCTACCTTAAAGCTTGTAGAATCTATACTAATAAAAGGGTAATATGCTAATTAAACCAATATCCATCTGGATATCCTTCCGGACAAAGCCATGGTGGCAAGGATCGAGGCAGAAGAGCTTAGGGGCTATTAGACCGGCAGGCAGAGGTGGTTAGGAGCCAGCAGTCCCAGATTGCGAGAGGGATGTACGACTGCTGGTTTAAGCTCAATTCGGCAGGGATCGGGCCTAAACCAGCAATCAGACATCCCCTGAGGGGTCCCATATTGGAGAGGGTGCAGGCTGGGCTAAGAGACCACCATCCATGCATGAATTTTGTGCACTGGGCCTCTAGTTAAAAATAATAGCAAATCTAATAAAGCAAAAGATAAAACTCAAAGGTTGAATAGATGGAGCACAGAGGATTTGGGGGGTAATTGAAACTATTCTGTTTTTTATCATAGTGATGGATACATATCATTATACTTTTGTTCAAACAGAATGTAAAACATTAAGAGTGAAGCCTGATATAAACTATGGTCTTTGGGTGATTATGATGTGTCAGCAAAAGTTTACAATGGTAATAAATGTACCACTTTGGTGGGGTTTTTTGATAATGGAGGAGGCTCTGCCTGTGTGAGGGCAGGGGGTATATGTTAAATTCCAGTATCTTCCTCTCTCAATTTGCTATGAATCTAAATCTGCTCTAAAAGATAAAGTCTGTTTTTAAATTTTTATTTTTTTGATTTCATAGAGGTATGGAGATGGAGAGAGAAATAGAAACATCAATGAGAGAGAATCATTGATCAGCTACCTCCTGCACTGGGGATCCAGACTGAAACCTTGGCATGTGCCCCAACGGGGAATCAAACACTGTCCTCCCAGTTCATAGGTTCATAAGTCCATGCTCAACCATTGAGCCATGACAGCTGGCAAGTTTATTTTTAGAAAGCATATTTAGTTGTTAAAAGACAAACAAAATAACATATGTAAAGGTATAGCTTTTGGAGTCAAACAGACTTGATTTTAACACTTGTCTCTGTCACAGTCTTTATGACTTTGGTCAATATAATTCTGCGATTCTATATCTTCATGATGATCTTTAAAATGTATTATATTACCAAACTTATAGGGTTTTACAGGTTAAATTATATAATGCATGTGAAACAGTGATTAGCACATACTGAGCATTTAATAACTTTTATTATAGAATGTTGTAATTTAATCCTTAGGATATCCTATATAATAAAGAGGTAATATGCAAATTGATCATCATGCCCTGCCCTCGCACAAGATGGCCACCCCCATGTGGTCACAAGATGGCTACCCTCATGTCATCACAAGATGGCTGCCCCCATATGGTCACAAGATGACCGCCACAAGATGGCTGGCAGGGGAGGGTATTTGTGGGCAATCAGACCAGCAGGGGAGGGCAGTTAGGGGTGACCAGGCTGACAGGGGAGGGCAGTTAGGGGTGACTGGGATGGCAGGGGAGGGCAGTTGGGGGCATAGGCCTGATCCCTGTGGGCCTAAACTGCAGTCAGACATCCCCCGAGGAGTTCCAGATTGGAGAGGGTGCAGGCTGGGCTGATGGACACCCCCCTCAGTGCATGAATTTCATGCACCTGGCCTCCAGTATCTTTACAATAGTTATCTTGGTAGAACAGAGGACTGAGGTTGCCAAGATTATATTCTCCAATAAAATACAATAATTTTAAGTGATTCAGATACAACTAGAACCTAAGACAAACAATTTATTGGCCAGAAGCCCCAAACAATTGCCAAAAGATGGCACTTAAGCCAAACTCCAGGAAGGAAGCCATTCTTAAAATCTGACATTGATTTCAAAATTTAGTATTTAGTAATTAAGCTTCTTATTAAATTAATTATATTCTATATTTTAATTGAAGTACTTGCACATTGCCAGGATATTTGAATTTGGCTAGAAAGATGCTAACAATAATCTTCTAGAATGATGATTCTCATTAACAATAAATGAGAAATCCCAAAGTGACAGATTCTTGCATATTATCATTTCCATAAAAATATGTCTTATTTTAAAAGACATCAGATTTAGGAAACAGTTTCCAGGATTTACATCTTCCTATTTTATCTTTCAAAAACACGTAAGATCTATTCTTGCCTCAAGTACTTGGTATTTGCTTAGTAAATGCTAATTAGATAATCATAAAAAATATTTGCTAAACTTGACATACAACTCATTAGCAGAAAATGAACATTTACAAATTTTAATAACACCAAAGTGTGCCAGTATTTATGTTAGGAACTATAAGTGAGTCCTTTTGGATTGTTTTCTTAATATACAGTTAAGCCATCTGCATATGTCTGGTTTTATGTAAGACATGGAATATATGAACATGTTATAGAAATTCAATGAAGATAGCTGCATTTCAGTAGATAATATTAAGTAGGTGTCCTCTTTAAAAGTTATGTATTCTTAGGACTTTTTAAAGTTTTAGGTAAATCTTATATGGAACCTCTAGTTATTTGTCAAATTTAGCTTTTGAAAAATGTGTGGTACATTTATATCATGGAATGCTATGCAGCTGTAAAAAAGAAGGATCTCTTAACCTTTGAGACTTCCTGGAGTGACCTACAGAGTATTATGCTAAGTGAAATAAGTCAGTCAGAGAAAGATAAATATCACATGATCTCACTTATAAGTGGAATCAAATGAACAAAATAAACTGATGAACAAAATAGAACCAGAGTCATTGTCATTGAAGCATGGAACAGATCGACATATTTCAGAGGGAAGGGGCGGGGGGCAGGAAGAGATTAACTAAAAATCTTTTATGCATATATGCATGGCCCATAGACAGACAATAGGCCTGGAAAGGGGGCAGGAGTGAGGTGGATGGGGTCAACTGGGGGGAGGGGATAAGGAGACATCTGTAATACTTCCAATAATAAAGATAAATTCAAAGAAAAGACCATATGTTAACATATTTTTTCTTTAATGCTCATATTTGTAAATTCTACTGATCTGGCTTTTGGTTCTATGGTTATTTTCTCTGTCATCCATAATCTACTGTGACAACTTGCATTAAGTTTTTATTTATTTTTTGGTTATTGTATATTTCATGTTTCTAATTTTCACTTGGTTCTTTTTAATAATGACAATTTTTTAATAATTTTTTTTTCAGTTTTCACTTTATTTTATTTTTCACCCACAGTTTACATTCAATACTATTCATATGTACAGCAAAGTGGCCAGAAAAACATGCACTCTACAGAGTGGTCCCCCCTCTGCCCCAAGTAACTACCTTACCTCATATCGCATTATCACAACATTATCCACTATATTCTCCATCCTGCAATCTACATCTCTGTGGCTATTCTACAAGTACCAATTTGTACTGCTTAATCCCTTCATCTTTTTTCACCCAATGCATGATGCACACTGATTACCAGGGGGTAGACGCTCAATGCAGGAGCTACCCACTGATGGACAGTGCGCTCCCACAGGGGGAGTGCTGCTCAGCCAGAAGCCCTGAACTAGGCTCATGGCTGGCAAGCACAGCAGCCGTGGCGGGAGCCTCTCCTGCCTCTGTAGCAGAGCTAAGTATATCTGACTGCTGGCTTAGGCCCACTCCCCCAAGGGCATCCCAGGGTGCACCCAACCTTCAAACCCCCTCCACTCAGACAGCTCTCAGTCTCTTCTATATATGAGTCTGTTTCTTTATTTTGTTCACTCGATTCTAAATATAAGTGAAATCATATGGTATTCGTCTTTCTCTGACTGGCTTATATAACTTAGTAAAATACCCTTTAGGTCAATTTATGCTGTCACAAAAGGTAAGATTTCCTTCTTCTTTTGGACATGTAGTTTTCAATTGTGTAAAAGTACCACAGCTTTTTTATCCACTCATTAACTATTGGGCACTTGGGTTGTATCCACATCTTGGCTATTGTAAATAACGCTGCAATGAACATAGGGGTGTATATACTCATTCAAATTATTGCCTTGGGTTTCTTTTATTATATTCCTAGAAATGAGATCACTGGGGTCATAAGGAAATTTCTTTTTTAATTTTTTGAGGAACCTCCACACTGTTTGCCATAGTGGTTTCATTCATATGCATACCCACCAATGGGTGTTGGATTTTATCAAATGCTTTTTTGGCATTTATTGATATGATCATATAATTTTTGCCCCTCGTTTTGTTTATATGGTGTATCATGTTTATTGATATGTGATTATTTACCAACCTTGCATCCCAGGAATAAATCCCACTTGATCATGGTATATGGTATTTTTTAAATATACTTTTTATTGATTTCAGAGAGGAAGGGAGAGGGAAAGAGAAACTTCAATGATGAGAGATTATCATTGATTGGCTGCCTCCTACATTCCCCAAACTGGTGATTGAGCCCACAATCCGGGGATGTGCTCTGACTGGGAATTGAACTGTGACCTCCTGGTTCATAGGTACATGTTCAACTACTGAGCCACCTTGGCCAGGCTGGTCTTTTTAATGTATTGATGGATATGGTTTGCTAATATTTTGTTGATGATTTTAGCATCTATATTCATTAGGGAAATTGGCCTATAATTTTTTTTTCTTTGCAGTGCTCTTTATATGGTTTTGGAATTAGGATAATGCTGGCCTCATAAAATGAGCTTGGAAGTCTTCCCTCCTCTTGAATATTTTTGGAATACTTTGAAAAGGATAGGTGTTAATTCTTCCTTGAATATTTGGTAAAATTCACTTGTAAAGCCATCTAGTCAGGACTTTTGTTTTCTGTGAATGTTCTGATTACTGCTTCAATTTAATTAGTTATAATTGGTGTGTTCAGATTATATGTTTCTTCTTGATTCAGTTTTTGGAGATTATGTGTTTCTAGGAATTTATTTCTTCCAGATTGTCCAATTTGTTGGCATATAGTTGTCCATAATATTTTCTTATAATCCTTTGTATTTCTGTTGTACCAATTGGTAGTCCTCTTTAAATTCTGGTTTTATTTATTTGGGTTATTTCATTAATTCTTGATGAGTCTGGTTAAAGGTTTATTGATATTCTTTATCTTTGCATAGAACCAGCTCTTGATTTCATTGACCTTTTGCATTGTTTAGAGTCTATTTCATTTGTTTGTGCTCTGGTCTTCATTATGTTCTTTCTGCCACTCACTTTGAATTTTGTTGTTTTCTTCTATTTCTTTTAGGTATAAGGTTAAATTTATTTGATATTTTTCTTGCTTTTGTGGTAGGCCTATATTTCTATGAATTTCCCTCTTAGGATTGTGTTCACTGTGTTCATAGATTTGGGGTTGTTGTGCTATATTCACTTTTGAAATATATTTTTGTTGAGTATTGAATTCTAGGATGACAAGGTTTTCTTTCTTTTAGTCCATTAAAGAGTTTTCAACTGGAAGTATCATCTGAGAGTCAGCAAGCAGAGATGCTAGCATTAAGCTGGCTCTGAGAGCAGGTAAGGGGGAGTTTCTTTTAAGGGTGAAAGGGTGGACGTGTGAATGTCAGACTTGTATGAATAGCTTCCTTTTCTACAGCTGCAAAAATGTCATAGTCTTAATACTAACAATGACACAGTATTGCTCCACCAACATTATTGGTTTGTAATAGTATTTTTATGTTATTTTCTGTTACTAGAAATGTTTCATTTTCCAAAGGAGATATTTAGGATTCTTAGGATTGTAGGGTATTCTACTCTCTGGTCATTTTTTAAGCCCTTCCTTTGTGCATTTAAGTATAACTTTCCCCAGACACTGTATAAGTATTTGTAGGTCCTGATAATCCCTATAGGATTTTTTACACTTGGGTGTGAATATGTCATATTTACGTGGTATGGCAGTGTGTTTACACATTCCAAAACTTCCACTAGATTTATAAGGAACATCAGAGCTTCATGTCCAGCTATTGTCAATAAGTGAGGGGCATCTGTGTTCCTTTATTGCCTTTACTCATTCACAATAATATGGTCCAGACCTATAGCTTTCAGTAATTGTGGCCATAATTCCGATGGAAATCTGATGCACAGCTGGGACCCAGATTTCAACACACTTTCAGTCAAGTAGGTAAGAGGATGGTTCACAAACAGGTAAAATAAAAAAAGGTCATGTCCCTTCCCACTCATGAGGGCACATGGAAATGAGGATCCTGGGCTTCAGATTCTGTTTTCTCAGCAAGGTGAAGTAAACTCATTGTCTCTGTCTTTAGTTGCCCAGTTCCACTTGGGCAACCTAATCAGTTTTTTTGTGTTTTTTTTTTCTTCTTCCTCCAAAGACAGAGTAGAGACAGGTCATGGATCATCAGTATATTGTTCCCTCCTTCTGGGTGGTAAAGTTGGTGTGTCTTGCAGACCAGGTGTTCAAGTTTCAGTGGATATCCCAGGGCAACTGTGAGAGGGATATTTTCCATCTCGCACAGACCATGGAATGAAGCATCATTAAGCCAGTGTCTCCTAATTTATTCTTTTTTGGTAAGTATTATATTTTATATCATGTTTCCTTAAATACCAAGTTATACTAAATACATAAAAGGAAAATAGATGTATTTAAGTTTCCTATTTGAACTCTCATTGCTTACTTTCCATCCTCACTACACATGTTAACCAGTATTTTCATGCTGAGAATGACATTATTTGTTGAGGAAAGAATTACAAACCACTGCAAATCCATTGAGCATTTCTCATGAGTCCCTGTGGTCTCATTATTATTTAGATATGTGTAGGAAATGAGAAGCAGAGCTGTTCCTACCCTATTATTTCAGGTACATGTGGGAAAATAATGGGCTTTGTGCATATGAATCCCACTTGCAATTTGGAAAAATTATTCCCGTGTCCATATTTCACCACAATTAAAATGAGATACCCAAGGTACATGTTCATGAAACATTTGGTCAATTCTTGTGCTGCCTCTTTATTTCAATAAAATATTTGGAATACTTCCAATTGCAGTCGCAGCAATGCCCAGAATCCTTGTAAAAATTTACTTCTAAGAATACAATCTAAAGATTAAAATGAAAAGCGATATGTAAGCAATGCATTACTACAGTAGAAGCTGGAGGCAAGCATTTGTGGCATCTCAAACTTGTCGTTGTTCTAATCATAGTGCAGCCATTTATTTAATTTCTCTTTTCCTGTGAGGAAATACACTCCAACCTATTTATCAAGAGTCACTATGCTAGACACTGGGAAAACACATGAATAAAAGATATGATCCTTGACCTTGAGAAACTCATAAGAGGAGAGAGCCATTTATGAAGCTCTCACAAGGATAACTATAATCAAAGCTATAATGGAGGTATAAAAAGTTACATGAAAGCATAAAGAAGCAAGATATTACAAAAGGTCATGAGCTTGCTTTTCAAGTCTGAGTAGGATTTTGATATGATAGAGAAAATGAGCATTCATGGGTGGGAGAACAGTAAGAAAAACAGATGCGGGCACAGGAGCATGGGATTACACAAAGGATATAGAATGACTGAAGGTATGGAAGAGGATATATAATTAAGTAGGTATGTTTTGGCAGAAGAGTAGAGGGATTGCGCATCTTACTAATGAATTTGAACTCTTCTCTTCTATATCAATTGCTTCTATATTCTTTTTAAAAATAAAATATATGCCCTGGCCAGTGCCAGTAGGGCTCAGTGGTTAGAGTATGGACCTGCACACCAAAGGGTCATGGGTTAGATTCCCAGTCAAGGGCATGTGCCTGGGTTCCAGGTTCGATGCCCAGTGGGAAGAGAAAGCCCCCACCAAGTTCTTGCCCCAATGCTAGGCAGTTCAGGTCCTCCCCATATGTCCCTGGATTCCCAAAAAGCTGCTGCTCTGGAGCTAAGAGGAGGCAGAACCATGTAAGTTCTCAAGCCCTTTAAGAGGTACGCCTGTTGTACAATCACACAATGCAGCTGTAAAAAGAAAAAGAACTCTTATTATTTGCAACAGCATGATGGACCTGGAGAGTATTGTGCTAAGTGAAATAAGCCAGTCAGAGAAAGACAAGTATCTCATGATTTCACTCATATGTGGAAGCAAATGAACAAAATAAACTGGTGAACAAAATGGATCCAGAGACATAGAAACATGGAACAGACTGTGGAATCTCAGAGGGAAAGCGAGGGTGGGTGGGTGGGAAGAGATCAAACAAAGAACTTAAATGCACATATGCATAACCTATGGAAATACACAATAGGTTGTAAAGGTCTGGGGGGGGTGGGAGTGGGCTGAAAGAGCGCAATGGAGGAAAAGGAGGCACTTATGTAATACTTTCTACAATAAAGATTAAAAAATAAAAATTAAAGAAAACAACAAAAATAAATTAAAAAAATAAAGAGCTCATAGAATTTAATTGGAAACACATTAAGATTTTGATTTCAAAAAAGTGGGCAAAGGATTAACAGTTTGCAAATGAGGAAAAGCATATGGTTGGTAAATGTATAAAATATGTTAACTTTATTTGAATAAAAGAAATAAGGATTTTTAAAATTATATAGCAGTTTACTTATCAAGACTATTAAAACTTTAAAGATGCTGGTGGAGTGAGATAAAATGGTCACCCTCATAATAAATTATCTGGGAAAATATCACCTTAAATTTTTTTATAGTCTTTGACCAATTTCTGGAACTCTACCCTAAAGAAACCACTAGAAATATGGTTTTAGATGTATGCCCTTCCCCTGCGAAAAGAGAAAAGTTATCTAAAAAACTATAAAGAAAATATGCTCAGTATTACTTATAGCCACAATAACTAAAATGTGCAAGAAGTGTAATAGAAACCTAAAAAATAAAGACGTGTGCCTAAAATAGAATAAAAATAAAATTTTATTTAATATGTACAGATAAGAGGGGTTTTGGAAGCAACAAACATATTTATATTGTTTTGGCAAAAAGGAGACAAAAATCACATGGTGATGACAACATTTCAAACATTCATCTTTGGAATGCTTTTTCATTAGCATAACTTGTCAAAAGGCTTTTACTTTTTACTCATAATTAAATGTTGTTCTGTCACCTTTACTTTGGAGATTCAGAAAGGCTAGGGAAGGAGAAGTGGCAGAGTTTGTTGTTTTTATTTGTGCTTTAGTCATCACAACTTTGTATGTACTGTGGTTTATTTCCATTAATATCCTTAAACTGCTATCTACTTGTGACAACATAATCAAAGCATAATATGCTAATTAGACCAGATGTCCTTCCAGATGAAGTCCGGGTTGCAAGGGAAGCTGGTGCTGGCAGCCGGGGTAAGGAAGGACTACTTTTTTTCCTTAATTTTTTCTTTATTGATTAAGGTATTACATATGTGTCCTTATTGCTCCATTGCTCCTCCATCCCCCCACTCATGCCTTCACCTCCCTGTTGTCTGTGTCCATTGGTTAGGCTTATATACATGCATATAAGTCCTTTGGTTGATCTCTCTCCCTTACCCCCACCCTCCTCTACCTTCCCTCTGAGGTTTGATGGTCTGATCAATGCTTCTCTGTCTTTGGAACTGTTTTTATTCATCAGTTTATGTTGTTCATTACATTCCACAAATGAGTGTGATCATGTGAGCCAGTCAGAGAAAGATAAATATCACAGGAAGGCCTACTCTTGCACGAATGTTGTGCATTGGGTCTCTAGTTATTAGATAACATAATCTGAAAATACTAGAGGCCTGGTGCACAGATTCATGCACCAGTGGATTCCCTCGGCCTGGCCTGTGCCCTCTCACAATCTGGGACCCCTCAGGGGATGTCGGAGAGCTGGATTTGGTCCGATCCAAGGCAGAGGGACACTGGTGCATGAATCCAGGCACTGGGCCTCTAGAACGCAGATCTTTGGTTAATCTCTTCTTGCCCAGGCACTGGGCCTCTAGTATGCAGATCTTTGGTTAATCTCTTCTTGCCCTCCCCCCTCCCCACTTCCCCCTGAGATTCATCAGTCTATTCCATGTTTCTATGCCTGTGAGTTGAGTGCCTACCCCCTGGTGGTCAGTGCGTGTCATAGCTACTGCCCAAACAGTCAAATGGTCAGACACTTAGTATATTGGGAATATATATATATATATATTTGACTGATTATAAGTAAAAAGCAATGTGTAACACTGTCCTCAAAGCAAACAGAAGAGTAAGATTTGTGAAGCTCCCACACTTCCCTCAGGATACCTTGACTTCCATAAGCCAAAAAAAAAAAAAAAAATGAAAGTGTCTATATGTCAATTTAGACTAGTGTAAACGAATATACAAAACATAAATAATAGTAATTTCTCTTTAAATTATATATATATATGTATATATGTGTATATATATATGTATATATGTATATATATATGTATATATATATATATATATATATGTATATATATATATTACATTACAGCCCTTGTGATAATGGGTGAAGTGCCATTTAATCTAAGAAAGCCCAAAGTCCCACACTTGAAAATGCTTGGTGAAGGCAGGATCAACAAAACATACACCCAAGATTTACTAAGGCAGCAATATCATGACCTTCTGAAGAAGTTGCTGTGTTGTTTTGCAGTTGACAGAAAAAAAGGACAAGTTGCTAATACCTAACTAAATCATGAGTTCAGGCTTTCCTGAACTAATTAGTAAATGGGCTTGGTGTTTCTCAGCTAAATTTCAAAATAATGTTATTAAAAAAAGTACCTTAAGCCAAGGGTTGTTTCTTGATCTAACTGTAAGCAAAAGATTTGTAACAATGAAAGTAGGAGAAAACACATATGTGAAGCCAGTAATAGTAACCAATCACAATAACATGAGAAAAATGATTTTATTTCCACAAATATTATGATTCAAGTTAAACCATATTGTTTGGGTATATTTTGTTCAGGCAAAGGCAAAGTGTCTGTGATTGTTTGTAAATAAGAAGGCTGAAATTATGAGAAACCATTGTAGACCAGATTTCCAAAATGTCCCAAGTTGAAATAGCATGATGTGTAAAAGAAAGCTTTGGGGAATGAGGGGATATTCTGTTGATGGTGTTTGACCAGGTAATAGCAATAATTGTATTCTACCAATGGAAAGATAAAAAAATATGAATGCTTTCTCCCTGCCCTCAAGGTGCTCACAGATAAATTGAGCTTACAGACATGTCTGGATTATTATAAATATTGTTTTGTGAGTTGCACTCACTTCTAACTAACAAGGAAGTGATTTCAGATAAGTGGGTTTCTTTTAGGCTTTTAGAATGTTTTTTTAATTTTATTATTTAATTAAAGTTTACATTAAATATTATTTTGTATTATTTTCAAGTGTACAGCATAATGATTATATAATCATATACTTTACAACATATAGTATTATTACCAATATTTACAGTACCCACCTGACACCATACATAGTTATTGCAATATTGTTAACTATATTCCATATGCTGTACTTTATTTTAATGAAGTGTTTAAAATTTCTAAAAGATTTTTTTTAACAGAACTGACAGTCATTGCTTAATTTGAGTTAGTATTAATTGAAATGATAGGGAACAGATAGGTGAGTATTTGTTTTTTTTCTCAAGTAGTTAAGTTAAATGGAGATAGAGGGAAAGAGCAAGGGAACAACAATTGTTAGTGTGATAGTAATAATTATTAGATAATCATCATATTAGGAAATAACTATGGTGTGGAGAATGATGGCTAAACATGTCATATAACTTAAAGGAAAAATTTAAAGGAGGTATGGAGGGTGTTCTGGATAGAGTGAGCAAAAGTGGAAAATCAGAATATCATGTGATGTCTCAGTTTATTTGAGCTACTGTAACAAAATACTCCAGACTGGGTGGCTTATAAATAGCAGATATTTATTTCTCACAGTTATAGATGCTAAAAGTTAGAGACAACAGTACCATTATGGTCAGGTTATGGTGAGGGCCCTCTTCCAGGTCTTAGACTTCTCATATCCTCACATGGCAGAAAAGGCTAGGGATCTCTCTGAAGCCTCTTTCATAAGACATTAATTCCATTCATCAGGACTCTACCCTCATGACCTAGTTATTTCCCAAAGTCTAACCAACTGATATTGTCCTCTTTGGGTTTAGGATTTCAACATATGAATTTGGCAGGGGTGGGGCATGAGACAGAGGAAGTAGCAGCAATCAACTGTTCTCTGATGTAGTGATAGTTCAAATTTTAAAAAAAAAGCACAGAAAGTTAAATAAGTCCTTATTTTTTTGAATCGGCTTCTGAAACATATAATGAGTGTTTAAGTTTACACAGTTAAACCATTAATATATGTTATGGTATTTCAAATAAGGGCCTATGTGGACTCCTGGTAATCCAGAGACATTCTTGTAGGTCTGAAAGTTTTCTATAACACCTTCTTATTCTGTGTTTTCCTGTTTCAATGGTCTTAAAAATAACAATCACATTCTGGATCAACTGGATGAAACACTGTGAACCTGAGCCCTGGAATGCAATTTTATTAACTCTACTAGAGGCCTGATGCATGAAATTCGTTCAAGAGTAGACGTTCCTTCCCCTAGCTGCCGGCACCGGCTTCCTTCTGGCACCAGGGACCCGGGCTTCCCTAGCAGCCATGGCTTTGTCTGGAAGGTCATCCAGAAGGACGTCTGGAAGGACATCTGGTCTAATTAGCAGATTATGCTTTATTATTACACATGATATTTTAATTGTGGACTGATCGAAAAAAGGAGGAAGATTAAGTAAGTATTCAAATAAAGTATTTGAACCAAGTGTAAGGCAAATCATTATGTCACACAGCCTAACTGAAAATTTTACAGTAGTTGGAATGGAGAAAGACAGTAAAAATTGAGTTGCCACAAGACACAAAGTGATATAGGCATGTTGACTACTCAGATGAACCCACCCAGTAGCAGTTGGCATTACTATGTTCACATTGTGAGGAATGATCTATTTGATGCAAAATATCATCCTTCGTATGAAATTAATATTGTGACTGAATTTTATTGGCTATGTGAAGATGGTTTTACTTAATTTGTAAATATATTTCAGTTTTATAGGTATATATGAGCTATCAGGATGAGGTGTTAATTCTTAGCTTTATGATTATGCATATTTAACTAGCCAATAAAAATAAATCAACACTGGGAGTTCTATAAAACTGTTTTCCTTACAGTAAGGTTCATGTATTGTTCAAGTTTGAGGGGAAAAAATAAACAAACACTACTTTTATAAGAAATGCATGGTTTTAAGTATTTCAGAACCACCTAAGACAGGGACAATGCCTTGGCATCACTAAATCCAGAATAATACTAGACAAACTCTATGCCACTTAATTCAGCAATTATAATGAAGAAAAACTTTAAGAGACACGTATGATTAATACCAACTCTTTTTCAAAATAGGTTGAATTAAATAATTCCTATTAGAACAATTTCGATGATTCTGAAATTTATCCTTGGATCATATTCAGATATAAACAATATAATACCTATCTATGAGGTCCTATACTATAAGCTGTCATATTTAGAAGGTAAAAGCATTATTGTATTGTATATGACAAGAAAGAGGCCTAAGAGGTATTAAGTTGTCCAGGGTCACAGAGAAAAAATTATGGTGACACTAAGTTTTAAACTTTCTGATCCAAAGTCCACTGATCTTTCCACTCATCACACCAGCTCTTTCTGATTATACACTTCCTTTTATCCAAAAATTCATTGAGCCTAGGCAAATAAAACTTTGTCCATGGTATTTTACATATAGCAAAGAATATAATCTCCTCTTATCAGACATTACTGACCTGTCACAGGCCTTGAACTTTGAGTCTTTATAGGCTCTGAAATAGGTTTACATCTGTCCTGTCATGTTCTTACTTTTAATGATGAATAGCTGTGGGGCGCGGCTACAGTGTTTTGGCCAGTCTCAAGCCTCGGACTAATGAAAGGACAGGGTCCTGTCATTGCCACGTGCAAGTCCCAGCTGGAGGGCAGGGCCCTCCCAGCACAATTATAGCCAACATCTATGGTTGTAAGCTTGAACCTATGGTCCAAACACATGGCCCCATGTGCCTTGTGATAGAGTTCTGGTGCATGTAGTTGAGTGAGGCTGAAACTCACGAGAATGCTGTAAACAACGTGATCACGCCCCTACTTTGCCTGGTGACATCTGCTATAAAATAAAGACACGGCTTGTGGGCGCTGTCGTTGTCTCCTCATCAGGGAGGCAGCATCCCACCGAGACCCAGCTATTATTCTCTTGTCTGTCTTTCCTCAATCCTTTCACCCCCCGACTCGGGCTCACCCTTGGTTGTGCTGATGTGGCACAAATAGCACACGTTTATCTATATATCTTATATAATAAAAGGCTAATATGCAAATAGACCGAACAGTGGAACAACCAGAACAACTGGAACAACCAGAACAACCAAGCATCCGGTGCTATGACATGTGCTGACCACCAGGGGACGTGTGCAGAACATGGCGGTTGTTGGCCACAGCAGGATGATGGAGCAGGTGAGTGGGGGTGCCAGACCAAGGTGGGGTGCCAGTTGCTGTCATTGGGGCAAGCCTCTGGTGGTTACTGAGAATTCTTTGTTCCCATGCACTGCGGTCCCACCTAGCGATTGCACCTGCTGCCTGTGCCGGTCCTGCTCGCACCCGCTGCTGGTGCCTGGCACCTGTCCCGATCACTTGGCGCCATCAGCATGTGTGAGCAGCAGCTGCTGGCCCTGATCACCCCTGAGGGCTTCTCCATCTCTCCCTACTCCTGAGGGGTAAGCGGGGTAGCAGCCACTGCTCGCACCTGCTGCTGGCACTAGCCCCAATCTCTCTGTGCCATCAGCGGGTGCGAGCAGGGCTGGCACCATCAGCATGTGGGAATGGAAATGGCAGGAGCAGGGCTGCTGGCAGACAGGGGACTGGGGGCCACGGCAGGAGGGTCCAGGTGGGGATGTGGAGGATGGGCTGAGACCTGCCCCTGTACCTACTGCAGCCTCACAGCCCACAGTTCCTTTCAAGGTGCATGAATTCATGCACTGGGCCCCTAGTCCTATATAATAAAAGCCCAGCAACCATAACAACTGGAACGACCACTCGACCCGTCGCTATGAGGTACATTGACCACCTCTTGGTCCCTTCCCACCCCAGCCCAGGCCCACAGGCTCCAATTGCAGCATGGTGAACGGGGAACCATGGGGAACTGGGTGGATAGTGGTGTGTGTGTGTGGGGGGGGGACTGGGCACTGGCAAGCAGGTGGAAGGCAGACCTCTTGGTCCCTCCCCCCAGCCCACAGGCTCTGATGGATCAGCAGATGGTGAACAGGGGAAGTGGGGTGAGTGATGCGGCAGGGCGGGACTGGAGACTGGTGACCGGGCAGAAGGCAGACCTCTTGGTCCCTTCCCCTGGCCCACAGGCTCTGATCAATCGGTGGCAGCAACAGGGCAGGACTGGGGACTGGCGAATGGGCAGAACATGGCCTGATTGCAGGCTAGACCTAGGGACCCTACCCGCACACGATTTCACGTGCTGGGACTATAATATATATATAGTTAAGTGACCATCCAACTGTCCAACTGGCCAGTAGGTATGATGCACACTGACCACCAGGGGGCAGATGCTCAATGCAGGAGCTGCCGTGCTGCAGTGACTTGTCAATGGTGGTTCTTGGTGGTGCACCCCAGAACCAGAGAGGAGGGAGTCCAATTCCTTGTGAGACTGCGTGATTCCACCAGGCCGTGGAACCCCACCTATAGGAGGGACTTTACTCACCCCACAGATGTCCTTCGAGTTATGGGGCCCCAGGTGTGGCAAGCCAAGGAGGGACCATGGGAGGTTGGCTCCAGGGCATGTCTGGCCCCTCTCAACCAGTCCCATCCCACCAGCCACCTCCTAATTAATTTCCTTTCAATGTGCATGAATCTGTGCACCAGGTCACTAGTAATACTATAAGGACATTTAAAATATGCCTTTTCTTGCCCTGGCCAGTGTGTCTCCATTGGGCATCACCCCATACTCTGAAAGGTTGTTGGTTTTATTCCCAGTCAAGGGCACATGCCTAGGTTGCAGGCTCAACTCCCAGTGGGGAATGTGCAGGAGGCAGCTGATCAATGATTCTCTCTCATCATTGATGTTTCTATCTCTCTCTCCCTCGCCCTTCCTCTCTGAAATCAATAAAAATATATATATATTTTAAAGAGGGCTTACTTGAGTAGCAAGATACTGGATTTTTCAAGACGGCAACAGAAATTTGTAAAAGATTGTCAAAGGAGATTCATAATATACTTGCCTTTCTTTCCTTATTCATTGCCTGAAATAATTTGTGTAACAATGTCAACAGATCTGTCAAGTTTAATTGGGAATTGTGATCAAACGTTTGCCTAAAATTTTAAAATTGTCAGCTTTTATAATATAAAGTGTCACAATTGAATGAGATGGAAGGAAAGTCAACATTTTTAAGGAGATAAGGTTGAAAATAATAAAGAACAAGAAAAAACTCCAGGTTTTCAAACATTTACAGAACATCTTATCAAAAATTCATTTTTTTCCTATTACATTTTAATTATCATCATCCTTGATCATAGGCTTATTTTAGTTCAGTGCATGAAAATCCTAAAGCAAAAGAACCCAAATGTGTGATTTTCAGCATGTAAAATTTTGGGGTTTTTTTGTTTAAAATAAGTTTTTATTTTTAAATTACAGTTGACATACAACATTATATTAATTTCAGTTGTACAATATAGTAATGAGACATAGAACTAACTTATGAAGTGATACCCTTGAGAAATATGGTACCCATCTGGCTACATACACAGATATTACAATGTTATTGACTATATTTCATATGCTGTACTTTCAGTTAAATATTTTTGATGTCATTTACTATCACCTGCATTTTAAAGATGTGAATGTGTCTTATATCATGAACAGATACATTCTATTATAAAACACACTAGAGGCCCAGTGCATGAAATTTGTGCATGAAGGCAGGTGTCCCTCAGCCCAGCCTGCACCCTCTCCAATCTGGGACCCCTCGAGGGATGTTCGACTGCCTGTTTAGGCCTATAGGGATCGGGCCTAAACCAGCAGTTGGACATCCCTCTTGCAATCTGGGACAGCTGGCTCCTAAAAGCTCACCTCCCTGCCTGCCTGATTGCCCCTAACCCCTTCTGCCTGCCAGCCTGATTGCCCCAACTACCCTCCCCTGCCAGCCCAATTGCCCCCAACTGCCCTCCCCTACCAGCCCAATGGACCCCAAGTGTCCTCCCCTGCTGGCCCGATGGCCCCAAGTGCCCTCCCCTGCTGTAACCTGCCTCTTCTCCCAGGACCCTCCTCCTTCGTGCAAGGCAGCAGAGACACCAGGACCGGCCTCCTCTGCACCATGAAGCCAGAGGACTCCCAGGCCTCACTGCGTGGAGCGGCTGCCGGGCCCAGCCTCTGCTGCACACACAGCAGTCTTGTGGTGGCTATGTTGTGACAACATCACGCACAAGGGCGTGACACCACCTAGGCTTTTATTAGTATAGATGCAGTGTGAAATAGACAAAGATTTTCTGAGGCAAATAAATTGAAATAAATAGAGGCTTGTAATAAATATTTCCCTGCATTTAAAAAGAAAACATTTAAAACATATTGTAAGAACTTTTAATAGCATGTTTCTATTTTAGTAGAGACAATGCAGGAAGAAAGTAGTTTTAAGTAAAATAATGTTTTAAAAGTGGAAACAAATAAAAACAGAGGTACCCTTTTTTTCTTTTTTATTGAATTGGTTGTAGTTACATGGGTTAATAAAATTATATAGGTTTCAGGTACACACTTCTATGACATATCATCTGCAAATCCCATTATACCTTCACCATCCAAAGTCTAATCTCCTTCTGTTACCATTTATGCCCCAATTTGTCCTCTTCCACCTGCCCCAATCCCCTTTTCCCTCTGGTAATCACTTTATAGTTGTCTGTGTATATGAGATTTTTTTTTTCTTAATCCCTTCTAAAAATTCAGTAAGCCTGATTGATTTGTAGAATCCAACTTTCTAAATTATTATCATTATTTTTACTACACCACAAGCATAGGTTTAGATATTTTTAACCCAATGATGCAGACTTTCAAAACTATCTCTGACATCATATACTGAAATTATATCATGTAGTGAAAGAAACAAATCAGGCTGTTTCTAATTTCGGTCATTTTAGCAAACTCATAAATTTTAAGTGAGCCATAGAACTTGAAATACATTATTTTGTAAATAACTCTGTGGAACCTTCTGAAGAGTTGAGTACAATCATACTGTGTCATATGATAATTAGCTGCACTTTTCACTTATTTTTTTTAAAATTATTTATTTTTTACAGAGAGGAAGGGAGAGGGATAGAGAGTTAGAAACATTGATGTTGAGGATGAGAGAGAAACATTGATCAGCTGCCTCCTGCATACCCCCTACTGGGGATGTGCCCACAACCAAGGTACTGCCCTTGACCAGAATCAAAACTGGGACCCTTCAGTCCGCAGGCCAACATTCTATCCACCGAGCCAAACTGGTTAGGGCTCACTTATTATATCTATTGGGGAATTAGCAGCCTCCCATTTTCACCTCCCTTTCAGTGGTTGGGAGGAGGCATGGATAAGCATTCACACACTTTCCTACAAGAATGTAAATTGGCATAACCTTTTAGAGGAAAATTTGGAAATACTTTTTGCAATGTGATAAAAAATTTATACATGGCCACTTTTGTACTACTTGCTCTGAACTCTTAAGCCCTCTCAGTAGTGGCAGCATCTGGGGACATATATTAAAGTTGCCCATTCAAAGTAACTGAACATACCCAAGGTTTAAAAACTATTTCAGGTGAGCTCAGGATTTTGTAGATAATGGTCAAACTTTCCAAATTTATTCTACTACTTCTTCTCATTTCCAGGGGTGGCCTCTGGACAAAGAAAATTTGCATAGCATCATGGAAGCAGCATGGGCGATATATCTGGGTCAAGAATTATCTTTCTCTGTGAATACCTACTGATTTCTGGTTTTGACACATGGTCTTCTGTTTTTCCTTCATCTGCTGCTGAAGTGTCTACAATTAATATAACAGTGCTGTTGTTGTTGTTTATCGATAAAGAAATTCACAGGGATTTCTAAGGTAATCAGCCAATTCTCCTTGCTTCCTAAGCTTCCCATCTTTGTTCTTGTTGGTGTTCTAATACTCATTGGTATCCTCAATCAAGACTTCAGCTTTGGGATATCCACCCTGGAGCCTCTATAAGGTATACCCATTCCCTATAGCATATTGACCCAGAGAACACACTGACTTAATCTGTATATACTTTCTCACTCTGAAAGATCTCATGTCGGGTAAAAACTGGAAAATGGAAGGGGCCTTCTCAGTCCCATTCTTTTATTAAATACACAAAATCATCATTTCTTCTTTGTTACAGACACTCCAGATTTATATTTGGAAGCTATGAGGCTTATTGTTCCAGTGTTCCATAGGGAAAATGTTCAAAAACACCTTCTGGTTTTAGTTTCCCTCACTGTTTTAAACATCATTGATACTAATCTCTTTCCCTCTATTGACCCCACCCCTTCCATTTGAACACAGGACCAGGGTTTGAGGCACTGAACAGTATCTTAAACATAGTCTCTTCCCCTTTGGTTATTTGCATATGCTCAGCATTGGAAAGATTTTTCTCATTACTGTCCAACAGAAACTTACATTAAGTCATATTTTCTGACTAGCTAATTTCTCTTAGCATAATACCCTCCAGGTCCACCCATGCTGTTGCAAATGGTAAGAGCTAATTAATTTCTACATCCATGTAGTATTCCATTATGTAAATGTACCATAGCTTTTTTATCCACTCATCTACTGGGATGTGTGGACACATGGGATGTTTCCAAATCTTAGCTATTGTAAATTGCACTGCTATGAACATAGGAGTGCATATATTCCTTCTGATTGGTGTTTCTAGTTTCCTTGGATATATGCCTAGAAGTTGGATTACTGGGTCAAATGGGAATTCCATTTCGAATTTTTTGAGGACACTCCATACTGTTTTCCACAGTGGCTGCACCAGTCTGCATTCCCACTAGCAGTGCGTGAGGGTTCCTTTTTCTCTGCATCCTCACCAGCACATGTCATTTGTTGATTTGTTGATAGTAGCCATTCTGGCAGTTGTGAGATGGTACCTCATTGTCATATTAATTTGCATCTCTCTCATGATTACTGATTTTGAGCATTTTTTTCATATGTCTCTTGGACTTCTCTATGTTCCCTTTGGAGAAATGTCTATTTAGGTCCTTTGTCAATTTTTTAATTGGGTTTATTGTCTGCCTTTTTTAAAGTTGTATGAGTTCCTTATATATTTTGGAAAGTAAGCCCTTCTCAGATGTATCATTGGAGAATATGTTCTCCCATGCATTGGGCTCTCTTTTCATGTTGTTGATTGTTTCTTTTGCTGTGCAGGTACTTTTAATATTGATGCAGTCCCCATTTGTTTATTTTTCCTTAGTTTTCTTTGCCCTAAGAGATGTATCTGTAAACATTGCTACAGAGATGTCTGAAATTTTGCTGTCTTATGGTTTCCTCTAAGATTTTATGGTTTCACAACTTATATTGAAGTATTTTGTCCATTTTGAGTTTATTCTTGCATATGGTGTGAGATGGTGGTCTAATAACCACTATTTTAGATTCATTTTTAAAAAGCAGAAAATTAAATATGGCATTCAATATTCATATAGCTCAGAAAATCATGGTATAGAAATATAATTGCATATTATATAGCCTTTAAATTGATCTTAATGAAACATTTATGCTGTGTGAAACTGCTTATCATGTTGTGTGATTAAAATAAGGGGGAGAAGGGGAAGAAGTCTAGAAGTTACTGCAATATATATTTAGAAGTTAATAACTCAAAAGTCAACAATTTTCCCCAATTTTTACTAAGACCTTACATTCATTTTAAAAAATGATTATATTTTCTAGTAACATGAATTAAATAAATAAAACATATCCCCAAATTAGCAATTTCATGTAAGAAAAATCTGTAAAAGATGAAGCAGGCTTTTAAAAGATAAAGGATGCCAGAATTTCTACTTCTATCCATGAAGTTCTAATTGATGTAAGAATTGCCCTTCTTTATAACAACTAGAAAACCAGACAAATATATATCCTATATAATAAAAGGGTAATATGCAAATTTACCCTAACAGCAGAATGACTGGGAATGAGTGGTCACTATGACACACACTGACCACCAGGGGGCAGACGCTCAATGCAGGAGCTGCCCCCTGGTGGTCAGTGTGCTCCCACAGGGGAAGCTCTGCTCAGCCGCAAGCCAGGCTGATGGCTGCCAGCACAGCGGTGGTGGTGGGAGCATCTCCCACCTCCTCAGCAGTGCTAAGGATGTCCGACTGCAGCTTAGTCCTGCTCCCCACTGTCAAGTGGACATCCCCTGAGGGCTTCCGGGCTCCCAGAGGGATGTCTGACTGCCAGCTTAGGCCCGATCCCCCAGGGAGCGGGCCTAAGCCAGCAGGTGGACATCCTCAGAGGGGTCACAGATGGCGAGAGGGCACAGGCCGGGCTGAGGGACGACCGCCCGCCCCCACCTCCGCAGTGCACAAATTTTTGTGCACAGGGCCTCTAGTATACTAATAAAATACAAACATGCAAATTGACCATACCTTTGCTATGCCTTAAACCACACCCACCAGCCAATCAGAGTGACTATATGCAAATTAACCCAACCAATATGGCAGCCACAGAGCTGGAGCAAGCAGGAGCCTTGGGTTGCCCCTGGCAATGGAAGAAGCCAAGCTTCCCTCCCACCCACCCTGGCCGGCTCTGAGCTCCACTCCGGGCTACAAAGTTTCAATTATAGAAGGTATATAAATCCCAGAATAAAAAAAAAGAAAAAAAGGAGAGGCTGGGAGCTTCTGTTGCCGGAGGGGGGGCCTTGGCTAGCCTGAAAACGGCCCTCAGCCCCTCACCTAGATTGGCCAGGCACCACAGTGGGGACCCCCACCCTGAAAGGGGTGTGACAAGCTGCAAACACCCATCAGCCCCTCACCCAGGCTGGCCAGGCCCCCCAGTGGGGACCCCTACCCTGAAGGGGCTGTGACCATCCTGCAAACAGCCATCAGCCCCTCACCCAGGCTGGCCAGGCACCCCAGCAGGACCCCCACCCTGATCCGAAACACCCGTCAGGGCAATCCAGCCGGCCCCCACCTGTGCACCAGGCCTCTATCCTAACAGCAGAAAGACTGGGAATGACTGGTCACTATGACACACACTGACCACCAGGGGCCAGATGCTCAGTGTAGGAGCTGCCCCCTGGTGGTCAGTGCACTCCCACAGGGGGAGCTCTGCTCAGCCACAAGCCAGGCTGATGGCTGCCAGCACAACGGTGGTGGCGGGAGCCTCTCCCGCTTCTTCAGCAGCACTGAGGATGTCTGACTGCAGCTTAAATCTGCTCCCTGCTGGTAAGTAGACATCCCCCAAGGGCTGCTGGGCTGCAAGAGGGATGTCTGACTGCCAGCTTGGGCCTGATCCCCCAGGGAGCAGGTCTAAGCCAGCAGGTGGATATCCTCTGAGGGGTCCCAGACTGCAAGAGGGCATAGGCCTGGCTGAGGGACCCTCCAGAGTGCACAAATTTTTGTGCACCAAGCCTCCTTTAGTATATATATATATATATATATATATATATATATATATATATATGGCAAAAGTATGTGTACAGTGTTTCATAGAAAAATAATATAATAATGTGTAAATAATAATATAAGAATAAACTGTGTTTCAAATACCACTGTAAAACTACTTTTGCCTCACCCTCTATGAAAGAATGATTTTAAGACATAACACAACAGGTAGTACAGGGCTGTTATCTCTAAGAAAGGGAAATCAAACAAGATGAGCCTTTTAAATAGCACAGACTATTGCTTAAAGGCATGTTTAAGGTCATAGTGCAGTATAGGGAAACCAGGAAGACTCCCATGGCTTTGCTGAGTTTAGGAGAAGAAGCAACAGTCAGAGTTTGAGGAGTCCAAGGTAATTAGAATTGATAGGTAGGGTATTAGAGAAATATGAGCTGCACAGAGAAAAACTTTCAGAGCTTGGCAAAAGAGACCTCTTGATTTTATGGTTAAGTACTAAACTGCACATGTGTTGGGTCAAAATTCACAAAGGTAGAGAACATAACACCAGAAAACAGTAGGTTGTATATACAATTCTTTACATAGTACAGGAATTGTCATTCTGATTACAGTGGGTCAGGCTCTACCTAACCTGGAATTTGGCTTTGGGTAAAACATTTCTCCTCTGTTCTTCAGACTTGTGTTAATTTGTACAGTGAATGAAAATAATTGTATCTCTTTAAAAAGAATGGTAAAGTTTTTTGAACACTATTTTTTATTGGGTTCTCTGGTTTAATGTAAACTCCATGAAGGCAAGGACTTTGTCGTGTTCACTTCAGTATTCACTGTGCCTAGAATGGTACCTGGGATATAGCAGGTGATCAGTAAGTGTTTATTGAATTAAAGAACTAGGATATTAAACTATTATATTAAAAATAAAGCACTTTTAATAATGTCTAGCTTTGGGCTAAATGAATATTCTATAATAGAAAAGGCAAATAGCAGCAAATGTTTTTTTTTTTTTTTTTTTTTTTTTTTTTTCAGTTTAATTGAATGGAAGAACAGCCTTTGTAATAGAACCCATGAGTTTTCAGTTTGGGACTCACTACTTCAAGGTGAAGATAATTATGTTTCAGGGACCAAAAAAAATAATATATGATAATATATATGATTTATATTATTTATATATGAATGCAGATATATAATAATGAAAGAAGTTTTGCCTTGATATCTTCTGCCTTCATGGGCCAGAATTATTTGTAAAATTTGGGGAAGCCACACCAGAGAGAAAAGGAAAAAGAAGTTTGCATTTAATAAATGAGGTATTTATTTAAATATGAAGCTCTATAATCATTTTCAAGTTTAAAATATATTCAGTAATTGTTTGTATGTTTCTTATTAAATGTACCATGAAATTCTATAAATAGAACTTTTACTGTTTTTTTAAACCTTGCTTGTTTTTCTGTCATGATCTGGTTATCACCAAAGCTTCTCACAGTTTATATCAATCAATTCTATCCTCTCTCTGTCTCTCTTCCAATGCAGCAGGGGAGTACAGGAGAAGATTCTACACAACCTACAGTCATTGCCACAAATAGCAATATTTAGGAGTGGTGACTGATGGATCACTCCTGAAATATATATAAAAGCCTAATATGCAAAGTGTTCCCTTGAGAGTTTGACTGGGAAACCAGGAGTTCGATCACTCACTATGATGTGTGCTGACCACCAGGGGGTGGTGTGGAACGAAGGAAGGCCCCAGCTGGTAGCTGGGGAAGGAAGGCCCTGGCTGGCAGCCAGAAGGCCCCAATCAACCCTGATCCCCGGCCAGGCCCAGGGACCCTACCTGTGCAGAATTTTGTGCATGGAGTCTCTAGTCCTACCTAATAAAAGACATAAAGGGTAATTAACTGTACCTCTGCTATGCTTCCCATTGGCTAATCAGGGCGATATGCAAATTAACTGCCAACAAAGATGATAGCCAGCAGCCATGCAGCTGAAACGAACATGAGGCTTGCTTGCTCCAGTGATGGAGGAAGCCAAGGTTCCCCGCCTGCTGCGGCCTGGCTCTGAGCTTTGAAAGCAACAATGTTTCAATCAAAGAAGCTAAACAAACCCCAGATACCTGCTTTCAGCCGGCCGCAGCCTCAGAGCTGGGAGCGCCAGTGACGGCAACAATGTTTCAATTATAGAAGGTAAATAAATTCCAGAATTAAAAAGAAGAAAAAAAGGAGCAACTGGGAGCTTCAGTCGCCCGCCAGCCTGATAATGGCCCTCAGCCCCTCATCCAGGCTGGCCAGGCACCCCAGCGGGACCCTACCCTGATCCAGGACACCCTTCAGGGCAAACCAGCCAGCCCCCACCTGTGCACCAGGCCTCTATCCTATATAGTAAAACGGTAATATGCAAACTGACCCTAACAGCAGAAAGACTGGGAATGACTGGTCATTATGACAAAAACTGACCACCAGGGGGCAGATGCTCAATGCAGGAGCTGCCCTCTGGTGGTCAGTGCGCTCCCACATGGCAGAGCTCTGCTCAGCGACAAGCCAGGCTGATGGCTGAAAGTATAGCGGTGGTGGTGGGAGCCTCTCCTGCCTCCTCAGCAGCACTAAGGATGTCTGACTGCAGCTTAGGCCTGCTCTCCGCTGCCAAGTGGACATCCCCCAAGGGCTGCTGGGCTGCCAGAAGGATGTCTGATTGCCATCTTGGGCCCAATCTCCCAGGGAGCAGGCCTAAGCGAGCAGATGGTCATCCCTCGAGGGGTCCCAGACTGCAAGAGGGCACAGGCCAGGCTGAGGGACCCCCCACCCCGAGTCTATTAATAAGCAAGCACTGCCAATTGTCTTCTCTTGGCTAAAGCCTCACAGTTTGTTTAGTAAATACAGAAATTAGTTACATCAAAATTAATGAGATTCTGTGGCATTTGCAGTCAATGCCAGTTCATAGCAGCTGAATTAGTCATAGTCTATGTCCTCCATCAAGATGAGCACAATAAATAATGCATTTTAATCTCTTATGTGAAAGCCTTCAGTAAGAATAGGTCAGTAAGAACAGGTATACGACATATAACTCTAGACATTCTGCATTTTCAGCTCTTTTTCTTTTTATTTTGCCTTGTTTCTCTCTGTACCTATAAACTCTCAGTTCTCCCTTCCCACAGGAGGGTCATGAAATACTGTATTTACCACCCACTGTCCTAGCCCAAGCTTTCTATCATTCAAAATCAGACACATGAGCATTCCAAATTGGCAGACCATTAAAAAATAAACAAACACCAAGAGGTATCACCTCACACCTGTCAGAATGGCTATCATCAACAAATCAACAAATGACAAGTGTTGGCAAGGATGTGGCGAAAGGGAACCCTAGTACACTGCTGGTGGGAATGCAGACTTGTGCAGCCACTGTGGAAAACAGTATAGAGTTTCCTAAAAAAAATAAAATAAATAAAACAACTGGAACTCCTCTTTGACCCAGTGATCCCACTTCTAGGAATATATCCTAAGAAACCAGAAACATCAATCAGAAAGAATATATGCACCCCTATGTTCATAGCAGTGCAATTTACAATAGCTAAGATTTAGAAAAAGCCCAATTGCCCATCAGCAGATGAATGGATAAAAAAGCTGTGGTACATTTACACAAGGGAATATTATGCGGCTATACAAAGAAAAAAAAACAAAAAACCTCACCATTTGCAACAGCCTGGATGGGCCTGGAGAGTGTTAATGCTAAGTGAAATAAGCCAGACAGAGAAAGACAAGTATCACATGATCTCACTCACATGTGGAATCTGATGTACAAAATAAACTGATGAACAAAATAGATCCAGACACACAGAAGCATGGAACAGACTGTTGAATCTCAGAGGTAAGGTAGAGAAGGGTGGGTGGATGAGAAGAGATCAACCAAAGAACTTATATGTATATATGCATAACCCCTGGACATAGAGAGTAGGGTGGTGAAGGCCTGGGGTAGGTGGCAGGGTCAGGCTAGAAGAGGTCAATGGGGAGAAAATGGGACATCTGTAATACTTTCAACAATAAAGAGTAAATAGAAAAACAAAAAATAAACAAACACATACTTAATATATTTGTCATTGATAATTGGCATTTTTGTTTAATCAATGAACCAAATACATTAATGAAGTAATAACTTATTTAGATTGTAAAAATTGTTATTTAAACAAGTTTTTGTTAGGATGGTATTTTCTAAGATGAAATTCTATTTATATAGACACAGTCATATTTAAGGAATCAGCTGTTCTCTTTGGACATAATGAGCACAATAAAGCTTTGATAGTAATTTATGAATAAATTAAATATATATTATCTGAAATTAATTTAGTGGAGCATACATGAAACACAGTTAATCATGAAGCTGTAAGGATGGTTTATGGGGTTTATTAAACTGGTTTACTCCTGTATATGTTTGATAATTTTCATAACAAAGTATTTGAAAATAAAACATATTGGTCATGTGGGATACAAAGGTAAGTACATTTTTATGAAGAGATGAGAGCATGTATTAAGTATAATTTTAAATTTACCTGACATCCCAACAAATTATAGCAGGTTACAATTGTAGTTAACAAGAACCATATGCTTGAAGTAAGCTTGGACTTCAAGAATTTCCAGAATGGATCATGCTCTAAATTTTTGAACAATAATTGAATTTTCCCTTTCAAGGTTTAAAGTAGGCTGTATTTTCATGTAGTAGGGTCCTGCACTTGACCATTCTTTTAAAAAATAGCTTTAATGTTCTATCAAAATTACATATATATATATATATATACATATATATATATATAATCATATATATATATAATTATAAAATAGTACTAGAATATGTAAAAGAAAATTATTAGTTCAGTTTTTCTATTCCATCACCTCTCAGGTTGTAACCCTACATACCCAACCCAAGTGCCTTTGACTCCTTTTGCTATTTTAACTGGTAGTCACAGCAATACAGTTCTGAACAATATACTTGCACACTTTCTATTACCTAATTATTATGAAAGACAAAAAGTGGCTTTCTTAATGCCCTGTACCATCATTTATCACCTACATCCTTACCATTCTTCCAAGATAGTTAAACCTAAATATCTAATTCAATTATTGTTTGTGAATTGTTTATTCGACACTCCTGTTGCTTCTTCCTAAGTAGATGGAAACCCATTTGGGTTACTCTTGGCCTTTTTTTCCTGCTGTTTTACTCACTCCATACCAGGAGAAGTGACTTATTAGATAGATAAATTTAGAAAATTTTAAAAAAAGAAGTCATATCGGCCTTTCACACTTTTCAGAATGAGCTGTTCACAGGAAGAATTATTGTCCAATGCTCCTTCAAAGTATATGTTGCTATTCTATGGGGAGGCCCTCCCTTATCCAATGTTGCTATGAGTGGCTGGGACAATCTTGCCGGAGATTTGTTAGCAGGTCCATTTTAATCTTACACTAAGCTATATACTCCAATTTTGTAAATAATAATAATGATATTCTGGCTTCCAATCTGCTGTTATTTATTTCTGAATTTCCTCATATTCTTGTTAGGAAAACAATGGACTATTAATTGGACCTCCTAAGAGACACAAATAATTTATATTTATTATAATCTTAAACAGTTTATTCACTAAAGATCCAGGTTGTGTGCTATGACTATATTTCTTCTTTAATACAACTTTCCATTTTTCCTGGAGGTAAGAATTCCCGTCTTCACTTTTTTCTTACTTATCCATGTGTTTTTTTTTACTCTTTATTTAAGTGAATTAAAATCTATAGATTTGTCTTCCACAAGATAAATTTAATTTAGCAAGTTTTTACCCCTTTTGTTTTCCTGGAGTCTTCCTTTTTGGGGACTTATATTCTCCTCTTCCTGGTTACTCTCTAGACCTATTGAACATTTGTCATCCTGGAACTTTATTTTGGGTCTATTCAGTGTGAATTCACTGTTTCTTGAATCCCATTTTTGCCTCATTCTTTGTATTTTTTTTTACTTTGGGAGAGTACATTCTTAAATAACTTCCTAAAAATAATATTTAAGAAGTAAATATTTTCAGACTTAAAATATTGAAGATTATTTTATTTTTTTCAAGTAGGTTAGAATAGAATTTTCCATGAGAAAATATTTTTCTGAACCATTTCATAAGTGTTAGTGTAGTCTGTTTTATCTTCCAGTGTTGCTGTTGAGAAATCCATCACCAGATTCATCATCTTTTAATGTTCTTTCTTTTTTTTTCCATATGAAATTATAATAGGTATTGTTCCCTATTCAACATCCATTCACCCAAAATTTGTTCAGGTATTTATCTCATCACCAATTTATATCCTGCTTAATTTAAGACAATCTGCTGATGGTGTTCCCCTATCTGTCAATATTTGCACAGAAATGAGCATGTGACATTCATTACATCATCAAACTGAAGAAAGAACTTATAGTATATTGGTGGACAGGGTTCTTACTCTCCTTCTAAATGTGAACTATGAAATTTGTAGCCTTTATTACTACTGTCAACTATCATGTTGTGAACATGAAGGAAACCAGATTTAGGGAGATCCAGAGGAATAGGAAAAGCCAGAACTAGGTTTCTTATTGACCCCAACTGAACTTCTGATCATACTCTTATTGGAACTTACCCTAGTTATATATTACCTTTTATCTAGTAAGATAATTTGCTTATTATTTAATCATGTTAGAGTGAGAATTTTCTTTTTTTTCTTCCCAAACATTCTGACTGCTAGGTGAAGCTTTTATAGTTTTCTCTTTATCCCTAGCATCCTGAAATTTCTTGATGTGTCATAGTTTCAGTCTTCCTTTCTTTCACTGGATATTGGGTAGCCCTGTTCAATGTAGAAACATGTTGTTCGGGTGCAGGAGATACATTATTATATTGATAATTGCCTTCCTTTTTTCCTCTGTTTCTCATTCTGGACTATAACATAAATAGGTGGACAGAATCAGAAGAACCTTCTACAATAAGAATTCCCAAGTGACTCCTACAATATTCATGGATCAACTTCAGGTGGATTTTTATCTCCTTTAAATTATATGCAAAATACTATATTTCTGTACATATTCTCCATTTTCCAGGGAAAATCTATAGCTACCTTTAATTATTTAATTGTCCTTAAAAGATCCAGTCCTTGACTGTGACAAGACCATTAGCTTGCAAAAGAGTAAAATTGTTAACTACTGACTGGTTAAAGATGAGAAGCGAGCAAAAAACATGGATAAAGTTATAGTTCTGATAGTAGCTCCTGATACTTTATAGGAAATTAATAGCTGTGAGATTGGCTTCCTTTAATAATTAAAAAAGTTTAATGGTTAACTAGCTATTTGACTCATTTTAATGGCCAAAGCAAAATATCTGATTTTTTAGTTCAGTGAATGGACAGCTTTATGTTATAAGTTGAGTATTATCCACAAAATGAATAAAATTTTATATCTTACTTTAAAGAAATACATGAAAGAATCCTCAATAATGGAATCAAATTCACTTTGTGTGCTGAGGAATCATCTAAGGTTTTATTATACTGTGAGATGTGTCTTATGATAAATAATATCCTATGAATGGCTCAGTATTTACTTGAGAGTTTAATGAAAAAAAGAAAGAAAATGAAACTGTTTTAATGGAAAATCTTTGCAATTAGTTTCCAAAATAGGTTCTTAAATTGCTTAGTTTTAAAAATATTTTTGCAAGGCAATGAAAGTACAATTATAGTTCTAAAAAATTCTTAAAAACTTTCAAGTTTTTTAGTATTTAAAATTGTTATTAAGTTAATGTTGGCATCATTCCAAATAAGCCATCTTTAAATAGTTATTTTTTTATTGTTTTTTTAATTTTTTTTTTACAGAGAGGAAGGGAGAGGGATAGAGAATTAAAACATTGATGAGAGAGAAACATTGATCAGCTGCCTCCTGCACACCCCCTACTGGGGATGTGCCCGAAACCAAGGTACATGCCCTTGACCAGAATCAAACCTGGGACCCTTCAGTCCGCAGGCTGACGCTCTATCCACTAAGCCAAACCAGTTACAGCTAAATATTTTACTTTATATATTTTTCTTATAAACTTGTTTCATCAAAATGCTATGTTAATGGGCCTGCCATTGGTTTTCTATTGGAATTGCTCTAACAAGAGCTCTCTAGTCATTCCCAGAAACACAGAAACATAATTTTCATAGGAAGAAGTAACTTGCTCCATCAGTTATCCTCCTTCCTGTATCTCCAATCTCTCTCCTATCTTGCATCATTTCCTTAGCTTGAAAACATATTCATATCTTAACCATTTAAAGAAAATTATTCTAAACTCGACTTCTGCCTTCAACCACAACATATTCCCTTCTTTTGACTCATATTAAAATTCTTTCAAAAGTATTCTGAGAGCCAGTTATAAATAAGTGGGGAGAAAGGGGTGGTGGGAGGCACAGCATTGCAGCCTGGACTGAAGCTTTAAGACCTAAGAGCAGACCTGGATGGTTTAGCTCAGTAGTTTGAGCATTGTCCCGCACAACAAAGGGTCCTGGGTTTCATTCCCAGTCAAGGGCTTATACCTGGGTTGTGGGTATGCTCCCTGTCCTCTGGTCAGGACACATGAGAGAGGCAACCAATCGCTATGTCTCTGTCACATCTCTCTCTCTCTCTCTTTCTCTCTCTCTCTCTCTCTCTCTCTCCCTCCCTCCCTCCCTCCCTCCCCCTCTCTCTCTCTTTCTCCCTCCCCTTTCCTCCTTCTATTCCACTCTCTCTGAAAAGAAATGGAAAAAATATCCTTTGGTGAGGATTAACAACAACAAAAAAGATCTATAGCAGGAACAGGTGAGAGAGTGGAATCAGTCTATATTAGTTAGGAGTTAACCATTGTTAAGAGAATGGGGATCTCAGGGTTATTTATTTATTTATTTATTTATTTGTTTGTTTGTTTGTTTTTGTTAATTCTCACATGAGGATATTTTTCCATTGATTTTTAGAGAGAGGGGAAGGAAGAGGGAGAGACACAGAGAGAAAAATATCCATGTGGGAGAGATACATCCGTTGGCTGCCTCTGTCTCACACCCTGACCAGTGCCAGAGATGGAGCCTGCAACCAAGGTATGTGCCCTTGACCAGAATAGAACCAAGATCCTTCAATCCACTGGTTGGCCCTCTTACTACTGAGCCAAACTGGCTAGGCCAGGCCTATAGATCTGTCTTTAAATTTCTTCTTTGTCGCTTGATGGCCTATGACAGTGAAGTGATTGAACCTAAACCTATATAAGCCTCCATTTCCTTATGTAAAAGTGACGTAAAAAAATAGTATGTACTACATGATGTTGGAAACAAGATTCAGTTTGATAATCTAAGAGCTTAATAAATGTTAGTCACTGTTACTAGTATTATCAGAGGTTGATACTAATACTTTGAAGGTAAGTGCAAAACAAGGGTTGAGGGCCATTAAATTCAAACAAATGATGAAAATAATACAATAGGAAGTAATGGGGCTACAATTAGAGACCACAAGATAGAGCAAACTATCTTTGGTTAATCAAGCGGTGTAAGAAGCTGAAGATATGCCTGGAACATAAGCTAGGATGAATGAATACATGAAAAACAGCTGCATACAGCACTGCCACCTACAATCCCACAATAGGATCAGTTAGAGATGAACGAATATTTGCTAGTAAAATTTTCTGTTCTGTTTCAGAGTATTCTGAATGTGAAATGTAGATTCCCATGAACCTCCTTCAAGCTATATACATATTGATATACTAGGTAATGAAATGGCCATGGTATTCTCCTGGGTAAAGCATCACTTATGATGTTATCCAGTTTCTAAATACCATGAAAGGTAGCTAGGGAACAGGATGTATCATATAGGTCACCAGAAGTCGCATTGATTGGTCATTAATAATAGTAACAGTGAAAGAAGAAATAGAGAAAAGTACAGTAATGTTAAACCCTGGAGGGAGACAAACAGGAAGTTGTTACTCATTGTATAGTAAATAGATTTCTCAGTGTGTGTGTTTTTTCAGGTGTAGGTATAGAAATTTAGGTTTTCTTTGCTGTGATTAGTTTGTACATTTTTTGAATTATAGATGCAGAGTTTTAAAAAGCACTACACAAATCAGGTGAATTGTATCTTGTCCTTTGACAGATTCAATAGTGTAAAGAGTATGACTTAGCTTGATTGCAGTAAGTTCACAATGTATATGTATAGCAAATTGTCAAAGTGTACACTTTAAATATATACAATTAAAAAAGAAAATTTATGCTCCAGGGCATTGTTGAGAACAATGAAGCTTGGCCTTTAATTACTGAAACTGAACTGCTAAATTGTCTCTGAGGAAAAAGTGAATGAGGGCCCCACCCATACCGCTGTCATCACAAGGTTGCTATGGGCACAAACAAAGCTGTGCCCACCAGAGGAGTAACAGCAGAGACTTAACACTGTGTGTGTTGGGTGGAGGGGCAGTGATAGACCTCTCTAAAATAATATAGCCCATCATTAAACAAATAAATAGAGTAGGGGCCCATTATCTAGTCTTGCAACAATATATTGTCTAAAATGTCCAGTTTCCAACCAAATTTAGGAGGCATTCAAAGAAGCAGTGAAGTATAATCCAGACACTGGAATAAAGGAGGCAAGAGAAACTCTGTGAGTAACCAGATACCAGATTAAACAAAAACATTTCAATGCATCAGTTATAAACATGCTAATAGAACTAAAGATAAAGTATGATGAAATATCAAATCAAATAGAGACTATTAATAAAGAGAAATTTTAAAATAAAAACAATGGAAATTTTGGAGTTGAAAAGCATATTAATTGAAATAAAAATTCACTAGAGGGTCTCAGCCATAGATTGAACTGGCAGAAGAATTATCAAATATGAAGAAAGATAGATATTATGCAAGCCAAAGAATAGGGGGAAAAAATGGATGGAAAAAAATGGACAGACCTTAGATAAATGTGTGACATCATTAAACATACCAGCATATACATAATCAGAGTACCAAAAGGAGAGAAAAAAGAAAGGAAAAGAAATATTAAAAGAACCAATGACTGAATATGTCCCAAATTCACCGAAAAACCATAATGCACACATTTTAAATTTAAACTCTAGCTAGTATAAACACAAAGAGAACCCCAGACATATCATTGTAAAAATGCTTAAAATCAAAGTCAAGGAGAAAATCTTGAATGTAGCAGGCAATAAATGATGTAGCACTTACAAGGAAGCACAATAAGATTAACAGCTGAATTTTGAGCAGAAACAAAGTAGGTAAACAACCAGTGGGATAATAATGTATTTAAAGGCCTTAAAAAAAAGAATATTCCAACCAAGAATCCTATATCAAACAAAGTTATTGATAAAGGATGAAACAAAATAAAATAAAAAACTGAGAGAATATGTTGCTAGCAGACTTGCCTTACAAGTAATTTTAAAGACATTTATTTAGTTTGTAAACAAATTATCCCAGGTAGCAATTCAAATTCACATGAACAAACAAACACATTGATAAAGATAATAATTTAAGTATAAATGACCATATAAATACCTATTATTTTCCTTTTCTTAATTTATTTTAAAAGCAATAATATAAAATATTATCCATATATCATATTATTCAGCCCATCACATATAGAAATGCAATATATGTGTACTATGTTTACCAAAAACACCTCAAAATTAAGTCTATAGGAATAAAACTATAATGGGCTAAGAAAATAATAACAAATTAATAACAAATAGAAAACTAATAAGTATAGTGATGTTATATTGGTGAGGATGTGGAGGAATTGCAGCTCTCATACACTGCAGGTGGTAAAGTAAAATGGTTCAAGAACTTTGGAAAGCATTTTGGCAATTCCTGAAATGATTAAACAGAATTACCATACAACCCAGCAATTCTACTCCTACATATACACCCAAAGAAAATGAAAACCTGTCCATGGAAAAACTTATACACAAATGTTTGTAAAAGCATTGCTCATAATGGCCAAAGTTGGAAACAACCCAAATGTCCATCAACAGACAACAGATAAAGTGCTGTATCCATACAACAAATTATTTGACCATAAAAAGAAATGAAGTAATAATATATGCTACAGTTTTAATGGACTGAAAACATAATGCAAAGTGAAAGAAGCTGGTCACAAAGGACCACATGCTATAAGATTAAATTCATTGGGAAATCCACAATAGGAAAATCTATAGAAACAGAAAGGGGATTAGTGGTTGAGTAGGGCTAGGGAGTGATACACATTAAGAGTCTTTCAAGATAGTGTTATGTCTATTGACAACAAAGCTACATCAACCAGAATGATAAAGCTCTTCCTTAAATAAATTAGATATGGTGAAGGCATAATAATATTTTCAGTGCTTAGGGATTTTAAAGGTTTTTCCTGTTCCTAGTTAACTCTTTATTTGAAAGGGCCTTAAAATATGTTACTGCCTGTGATGGCTAAGTTATGTGTTAACTTGGTGCCCAAATAGTTAACCATTATCCTGGATTTTTTTTGTGAAGGCTTTCTTTTTTTAGACTAACATTGAAATCAGCAGAATTTTAGTAAAGTAGGTTACCCTCCCTAATATGGATGGGTCTCAACCAATCCATTGACAGCTATAGGAGGAAAAGACTGACTTCCCCAGAAAAAGAGGGAATTCTGTTTGGACTTGACCTCCAACTCTTCCCTGGGTCTCCAGCTGTCTGGTTTACCCTAACAGATTTTGGGTTTTCTAAGTCTCAAAAATCAATTTCTCTCCCCCAGATGATATATATAAAATCTATTTATCCATATCTATTAATCAGTAGATATCCCTTTGTTTCTCTTTTGCTGGAAAACCCTGATCCCTGATTAATACTCTTCTCCAGACTCAGAAATTAGTGGACATGGGAATTGGTTACCAAATTATAATAACTAATTTCTCATTTTGCTCTCCAAACTGTCCTCACTGATAAACTTTGGATCTGATTTCTTTACAGAAACATTAGTGTACGTCCATCTTGTTATCAAATCTCTGTTCTCACCAAATTTCCTTATTACCAATTATACCTCATTCTTTAAGCTTGCAATTTTGTTTGGTCTTTGCTCCTTAGTTGTGATTCTAAGACTGGACTTTGGCCTGTTCCCCAATCCAATATTTGGAGACTCTGGACCAGGGATCTTCAAACTACGGCCCGCGGGCCACATGCGGCCCGCCGGGTGTTTTTGCTGCCGCTGCCTGTCCTGCTTAGCAGCCAACTCGTCCCGGGCCTGCAGTGCGCATGTGTGGAATGTCTGAGGGACAGTGAACTGGCTCTCTGTTTAAAAAGTTTGAGGACCTCTGCTCTGGACCATGGTTTAATCCCTTGGATGTCAAAACTGCCTAAACAATTGGAAATTCCACATGCCAACTACTGTCTAAATATTTATCTGAGTTTGTCAGATTTTTACATACAGATCTAAGGGTAGTCAATTTTTTTTTGAGAGTTCCTTTATTGTTGGCTCAGTTTTCTAGGTTAGAACTCATCTCATACTCTGTAAATCATTTATACTATTTATGAGCAATTTGAATGTCCAATTTTTAAAATAAGTCATGCATACTTCTATCAAAAGAGCAGTTGCTCTATACGCTTCAAATTTTGTTATTTTTTGTACGAAAAAGATTTTGACCTTATACAGGAAGAAGTTTTAAAGATAGGCCTGAAATGAGTCAGTGATAGGATCAAGAATAATCAGGAAAATCCCTGACTCAATCTTGCATGATCTCACAAAATTAGTGAGACTTCTCTAAAAAGTTTACCAGCGGCTTTTTTCATTCTTCTGGAGAAATTAAATAGCTTTTATTAAACAATATTTTGACTGAAAGTAAACATATGAAAATATGAATTTAATTTCTTCTACAGTGTTTCTTATTTTCCAACTTGAGTGGTAAGTTCTTCTAAGTACTTATTGCTTTGAGCAAAGGATAAAATGTAAGCATGACCTCAAATGTTTAATAAACATGAAATATGAATTTATTTGAAAATAGCTCATAAGAAACTATTGAGAGAAGTTGAATAACTGAACACAGCAACTGCCTTAAAAAGTAATTGCAGCAGAATTCCACTCACAGTAACTGTCCAGGTAACTTTTAACTCTTACTCTTTTGCCTATGTTTTTAATTTTTTTACAAACCCTAAACCTATAACAAAGGAAGTGTCATCATTCTCTCCAGTGGACTACTTTTATTTCCTGAATATGCCATTTTCTGTTAACTCTTCTACTACATAAAATATTTATCCTCATATTGGCTAACCTCCAATTTCTAGCCATCTTACTTCTGAAAAGCCTCTACTGTAACTCCTTGCTAGGTCAGGTGATCTGCCTTTGTGTTCCCATAACACCTTATGTTTATCATATTATTACTTAACACATTGAATTATAATTGCTTGTTTATTAGTCTGATTTCTCCTTTAGACTCTGAGTGCCTTGAGCATAAGAAGAATGTCTATTTTATGCTCTAACTCTATGCCCCATTTATCTTGGTATTCCCAAGATCTAATAAATAGCTGTCTGTGTATTTGTGTCCTCACCACACTGAGCTCCTCTGCATCTGATTGCACTAGTAAACATTAACTAAATAGTAGCTAGAGATATAGGATGGATGGATGAATGGATGGGTGAATAGACCATTCAATAGATGGGTGGGAAGATTAACATAAAGGAAGGAGGTCCTGGTCTGGTTATTTAACATAGAAATGGTAGAATTGTGATCCAGGGTAGAGTTCTGATCCAGGAACTCAATACATGTTTCAGGTACAAATTCAGTGCAAGAGTGGAATGCCAAACAATGTAAACAAGCAACACATCCATGATCCAGGGCTCCAGTCCTTGGTGTTAGACATACTTTACAGTCATCCTTCACAAGTCTTTGCTTAGCATTTGTCTTCTGTTTGAAATTCCATTGGGTATCTTTTAATCTTAGCAAAAGCGTATACATGCCTTTAAGAGAAATGCACTTTGATCTTCCCTTCATTTTCCTTGATTTAATTCAAATGGGCTATTTCTTCCCTTGCCCTCCCAAAGCATTGTGATTTTCTGGATTAGAATGCTTAACACATGCTGACTGGTAAGGTCTTAGAATGTAGATGAAAAATAGTCACAATCCCTGGCCCAAAGACATACAGTTATTAAGGACTTGGATTTAGAAAGCTGATTACATGAGTCATAATGTGCCTATGTGTTTGCCTTCTCAGTGAGCTATGAGCTATTGAAGGATAGGGACTCTTCAGTTCATCTTTGTATTCTCAGTAACTGGCACAAGATGATCAGACTTATAAAGATTCCTGTTACATTAGGTTTTATTTTTTTCTCAGAACTTGGATATATGATAGTCATCTCTTCATCAAATATTATTGAATACTAGAGGCCCGGTGCATGAAATTTCATACACTGGCAAGGGGGTCCCTCAGCCTGACCTGCCCCCTCTCATAGTCTGGGAGCCCTCAGGGGTGGGAGGCAACCTGACAATCAGGGGAAGGCAACACCACCATCACACCTTTGCTGCTGCCACTGCTGGCAGTGCAAGCCTTGGTCGGCCATGGTTACCTGAGCCTCGGGAGGCCCTGAGTGGCTGGGCAGCCACCATCCGAGGCTTACTTGCACCTCAGGCTGGCCCTGGGTGGTTGGGAAGCTGACAGCCAAGGCTTGCCTGCACCTCAGGCTGACCTTGGGCAGCTGGGCAGCCTACATCAGAGGCTTTCCTGCACCTCAGGCCGACCCTGGGTGGCTCAGGGGCTGGGGAACTGGGAGACTCTGGAAGCAGCAAGGCCATCCCGGTGGGGCTAAGGGAACCAGGCACCGCCATCTTGTGGCTGTGGGCATCGCCATCTTGTGGCTGTGGGCACCGCCATCTTTGAGGGCGTGGCAGTCAATTAGCATACTCCCTCCTTATTGGCTGTGGGTGTGGCATCTTTGTGATGTGAGAGTCAATTAGCATATACCCTATTTATTAGATAGGCTATGCATCAAGCACTCAGATGTCAGGGATACAATAATGAACAAAACAAAGTAACTGTCCTTATAAATATGCCATTCTAAAAGGGGGAGACAGACAATAAATGAGTAAACAAATAATCATATTATCCAGATGTTAATATGTACTGTAAAATAAAATAAGTAGGACAAAAGAGATAGTAACTGAGGGCCAGGAATTGGAGGGGAATAGTGAATATACTATGTGATAGTAAGGAAATGCCCCTATACAGAGGAGATATTTGAGAAGAGACATGAATAAATTATGAGTAAGTCATGAACATTTATTATGAAGGCTCATTCTAGGCAGAAGGAACTGAATGTTCCCTTAAGATAATAACATACTTTATGGGTATCAGGAGCAGTTAGAAAGATAGCATGACTGAAACAGAAACAAGGGCAAAAGGGATAAGAAAAGGGGTCAAGCAAGACAAAGGCCAGATCCTGCAAGGTCTTTGTAGGCCATGGTAATGAGTTTAAATATTATTTTAAGGGATATAGGAAGCCATTGTTGAGTTTTCAGCATGGGAGTTACATGACCTATTTTATGTTTTAAAATGTTTATTCCAGTTCTTGTGAGGAGATGAACCATAGTGGTTCAAGGGAAGTCAAGCACCAGTTAAGATATTTTTTAGGGTAATCTAAGAGTTTGATGTTGGTTGCTTGGACTGTAGTGGTAGAGGTTGACATACTAGAAAGTGATCAGATTTGGAATATTTTTGAAACTAGAGGCAATATTATATGCTGTTAGATTAGATTAAAAGTAGGGGGAAAAAGAGGAGTCAAAGAGGATGCCAAATTGGAAGGGGGTGCTAAGAAAAGGAGATCCTATCTACTGGGAAAAATGTTTCTGAAGAATCAGTAGTTTACTTATAGACATCCTATTTTGAGATGTTTGTTAGACATGCAAATGAATATATGAAGTATTTGACTAATATATGAATTAGGAGTTTGGGGGAGAGGTTGGAGCTGAAAATGTATATTGGGAGTCAAGAATATATACATGGCATGAAGGATATTGGGCTTAAATGGCATTACTTAGGGAATAGGTACAAAGAATAAAAAAAGGAGTTCAAGGACTGGTCTCTGAAGCCCTTCATGGATTCAGAAAGAAAATGATAAAACTTCATGTTGTTGGAAAATAGAGACCATATCATAATACATATTTCACTTTATGGAAAATGACAAGAAACACATATTCATTTGTTCAATACATATTTATCATATATCTAGTATGTACCTACCATATGCCAGGCACTGTTTTAGTTCCTAGGAATGCAGCAGTGAAGAAAGATTTAACAGATTCAATTATCTGCCTTAATGTAATATTTATTCTAGTGGGAGCAAAATTAATAAGCAACTCTAGCATACTAGGTCATAATAATTGTTCAAAAATTAAAATAGAGCAGTTCTTTTCACTGACCTTCTCTTTGTTGGATGCTCTTACTTCAGATGTCTATAGACTGGCTCCCTCAAACACTTCCATTTTTTGTTATAATGTTACCTTCTCAGTCAGCATCTCCTTAGCATCCTTATTTAAAATCCCAAATGCTTTCCTCTACTTTCTGTGACTTACATCACCCACTTCTTTGCTATATATATTTTTTCTGTATACCTTACCATCATCTTATTTTATTGTGTGTTTATAAATCCATTTATTCATTTATTATATGTCTCCCCCACTAAAGTATCAACTCCATGATGACAGGAATTTGTTTTTAACTTTTCTGTGTACTGCTCTATTCTAGAACCTAGGATACTACCAGGAATGCACTAGACAATAAATATTTGCTGAAAAAAAGTGAATTATTTTAGCATCACTGAGAATGAATTACTAATGATGATTACCATTATCATCATTATGAGCACACCTTATCTTACCAACTACTTGGAGTATTGCTTCAAAAATGGAATGACTATTTTTTTGAGCTTCTGGTAAGTTTAACTGTGGAGACAGAAGACATTCTATAAAACTCAATGATCTGGTTAAAGAGAGTTAAGTAATGCAAATTATCCTTGGATAACTTTTAAATTCTAAGGCAGAAAGTAATATAACTCTTAATTAAATGCCTAGCTTAGCCTTATCATAGGTTATCCATAAATATTATTCAAATAAATGACTTAAGTAGAGTTATGAATTTTATGTATTGAATTCTCCTTTGTGTTGCACTGAGACTCATTGTATAGCCAACTTTAATGGCATGCTGATGCCCATTTAATAAAACTTAGGGTGTGACTTTACTATTTGAAATGCACATAAAGGCTGATAGTTGTGCTTTTACATTCTGGACATAATGATAGTCATTTCTCTGAATACTGGGTGCCAAAGTCTTGGTCATGCAAGCAACCCTCAAGCATAACATCATTCAAAGGTAAAGTATGATCTTTTTCAACATATTTTATTTATAATGGTTTTTACATAAACACAGGGGTTAAAATAACTATTTTCTTATCAAATTTATGAAGAAATAATTTTCGTTAATTTTTAAATGGCCACATTTAAAAAAAACACACATATTAACTTTGAAAAAAGGTTACAGGAGGAAAATATGTGAATAGGTAATTAAAATGTAGTGCGTCAAAAACCATATTAAAGCTATGGAAAATATACTATAAATAGAAAGGCTTAACTTTGTTTGAGGAGGTTAGGTAAAATTTTATAAAATAAGTTATATTTGAGCCAGGATGAGGCATTCTTTTCATATGACTATGTTAGGTGGGGGTAGGGAGGAGCATTTCAGGTAGACAGGACATCATAGGGGTAATAGGATTATATAAGAGTTGTCTGATAATAAAAAATTCAGTGGGGCAACAAATATTTTATGGAGGTACAGGAAGGTTTTATTGGAAGTGAAACTAAGATATATAAAGAACCAAAGCAAGAAAGTGATAGGACTTGTGGTCCATAATAATGCACTTGGATTTTTTGACAAGTATGTTTAAGGCAGCAACATGTGTTTTAGAAAGACTACTTCAAGTAGTCCTTGGAGGTAAATTGTGAACAGAAGAAATTTACACAAACGGAGACCAATTAACAGGCTGCGACAATAGCACTGTTGAGACATGATTAGAAGTGGATATGGAGAGAAAGGATCAGACATGAAACACAGTTCTGTGGTACTACCACTTTATAACTTCAGTCCAAACTAATGTTAAATTTAAAAAAAGGTGGAATTTAAAAATTGCACATTTAACAATAAAAGTATCTGTGGATCAGAAACATTACAAACACATATAATGCTAAGAATTCCTGAAATCCTGGCCCTGCTAAGCTACAGGTCCTCCTATTAAGCTGTGAGTTAAGTGACTATAGGGTAACAGGAAGTAAAACGTTGAATATGCTGCTGGAAATCTCAGTCAAGTTCACTGAATGAAATCAGGGTCCCTGGCAGACTGAGCTTCTTGTGAAATGAGGCTGAAAAAGGCTATAACCATTGGCTACGTCTTGGATTTTATACAAAGCTTGTATGTATGTGGTTAGAAGAATCACAGAAATCATCAGATTGAGTGACAGTATCAGTCTATTCCCCATTATTTCTCTGAGATGGAAGAACTATGACCCCTGGTTTGTCAGTGTCCAGGTGGAGGCAACCACAAAGCTACTAGGTAGAGATGGTTAAACACACAGAGAGAGAAGGGGGTGAAGGTAAAAGAAAAACGACTGGAGATGCATCTGAAAACAAAAATTCCAAAGAACACTCTAAGAAAGATTGCCAACACATTTAATAGTCAATAAATTCACTACCAATAGGGTGCAAATAATAGAAGTATCTCAAAATTATCTTAAGTATTTTTAGAAAGTCTAAAGCGATAAGGGAAAGAATGACAGCAATTAAAATAAAGCAAGAACACATGAACCAACAACAAAGAAAAATCAAAACAGTTATTTTAAAAAATACATTAGCAAATAATTATTTTAATTAAAAACAATCAATAAAACAAGCTCAAAATAGGAGACATAGTTGAAAGGAGTACAATAACAGAAAAATCCATTATATGGTCTTAACTGCAGATCTGAGATGGCAGAAGAAACATTTGAGTTCATTGTTATTATACATACCTTACACATAATATGAAATGACACCAGATGGTAATTTGAATCCATAGAGAGAAATGAAAAGTAGGAGAAATGATAAAAACAGGGATAAATATGTGGAGTAGGCTAATATGGCTCTCAGGATTCTTTCATGTGTATAAATGATAAATGAATACTTGGGGAGAAGCATGTTTGGGCAGATCACACAGATGTAGCATTCAGTTTGAGCATGATGAATTTGATGCTTGAGGTTCCTAAAGGACACAGAGATTTTCAGTGTGGGATTGAAAATAGAGGCAGCCAAAAAAGCCACAAAAAATACTGAGCAGAGCCAGGAAATCCAGAGACTATAAAGAGAAGAGAAACTGAATCTTTCAAAAATCATGTACTAACCACACAGCATATGCTGAGTGAAGATGCAAAAATCATATCCTGACTGAAAATGGTTTGGAATCTTTATCTGGAAAGTAAAACAGTGACAGGTTTAATAGGATAAAAAAGTGGAGGTCTTTCCCAGTAAAATACACAGAATACTCTAATATCAGCATGAGGGACATTTGAAAGCAGGCCATTTTTGTAGATAAAAAAGGAAAGTACTACTTTGTACTGGAGGCATTGGTCATGAAGATGTTTTACAGTCTAAAAATGTAAAATATTTCAGCAAAGGTTTAGATCAATTCACTAGTGTAAGATATACAATAGCTGAATAAGGAGACTCAAATCTGGTTCATAACCTTGTGAGGGCAGCTTACACTTTCTTCATAGATCAAATCATTTTGCGGCTGTCAGAATAGTCAGATGGACAACTGAGCAGACCTAATACTGCACACCTTATACTTTATAACTTTCTGAAGCTAGACATTGGCTGCAAATGCTAAATACAGGTGGAATCTGGCATCCATTTTTAACTCATAAACTATTAAAATGGATATACAGAGGAAATGTCATCAGATTTTTGTGTTGTTAATTATGCTGAATTTGTGAGTAGCTTGTTATGATATTTATTTAATGAGTATTAAATATTTTGAGTCAGTGAATTTTTGCACACAAATATACACCATATTATTGCATCACACAGTCTGATTTTAGAACAAAACTAATCAAATACAAATTAAAATACAATAGTCAGAATTGTAGAGTTGGAAGAGACCTCAGAGTTTATCTGTTCCAGTTCCCTACCAAACCCAGGAAAGTTCCTGTCTCAGTATCTCACATAAGCATTCAATGCAGCTGGAAAGCCTACATAGACAGAGAGGGAAGAAGGTCTAATCAACTGAGCACTGTTTTAACTGCTTCACAGACACTATTTTATATAGTTTTCACAATACAACTCTAGTAGGTCAGACATTTTATAGACAAGGAACCTGAGGCTCACACATTTTAGGTAACTTGTGAAAAGTCACAAAGTTACTTCCTGATTTAATTTGGAAAGGTTGTATGTTTCTAGGAATTTATCCATTTCTTTCAGATTGTCCAATTTATTGGTATATAGTTATCCATAATATTTTGTTTCAATCCTTTGTATTTCTTTGATGTCAGTTGTTACTTCTCATTTTATTTCTGATTTTATTTATTTGGGTTCTCTCTCTTTTTTCTTTTTTCTATTTATTGATTAAGGTATTACATATGTGTCCTTATCCCCCCCCATTGACCCTTAACCCCTCGCTCGTGCCCTCGCCCGCATAGTGTCTGAGTCCATTGGTTATACTTATATGCATGCATACAAGTCCATTGGTTGATCTCCCCACTTCCCCACTACCGCCCCTGCCTTTCCTTGGAGGTATGACGGTATGATTGATGCTTCTCTGTCTCTGGATCTGTTTTTGTTCATCAGTTTCTGTTGTTCATGATATTCCACAAATGAGTGAGATCATGTGATATTTATCTTTCTCTGACTGACTTAATTTGCTTAGCATAATATTCCAAAGGATAGGAGTTCCTTCCTTTTTTACATCAGCTAAGTATTCCATTGTATAGATGTACCATAGTTGTTGTTTATTTTAATTCACTTATCTGCTGATAAGCACTTGGGGTGTTTCCAAAACTTAGCTATTGTAAATTGTGCTGCTATGAACATGGGGGTGCATATATCTTTTCTGATTGGTGTTTCTGGTTTCTTAGGATATATTCCTATAAGTGGGATCACTGGGTCAAATGGGAGTTTTATTTTCAGTTTTTTGAGGACACTCCATAGTTTTTTCCACAATGGCTGCACCAGTCTGCATTCCCACCAGCAGTGCAAGAGGGTTCCTTTTTCTCCACATCCTCTCCAGCACTTTTCATTTATTGATTTGTTGATGATAGACATTTTGACATGTGTAAGATGGTACCTCATTGTCATTTTGATTTGCCTCTCTCAGATGATTAGTGACTTTGAGCATGTTTTTATGTGTATCTTGACCTTCCTTCTGTCTTCTTTCGAAAAGTATCTATTTAGGTCCGTTGCCCATTTTTTGACTGGGTTGTTTATCTTCTTTTTGTTAAGTTGTATGAGTTTCCTGTAAATGTTGGAGATTAAATCCTTATCTGGGATAATATTGGCAAATATGCTCTCCCATGCAGTGGGCTTTCTTGTTGTTTTGATGATGGTTTCTTTTGCTGTGCAAAGCTTTTTATTTTGATGTAGTCCCATTTGTTGGTTTTCTCTTTAGTTTCCATTGCCTTAGGAGCTCTATCAGTGAAGCTATTCCTTCACCATATTTCTGAGATTTTGCTACCTATGGATTGCTCTAAGATTTTTATGGTTTCCTAGCTTATGTTTAATTCCTATATCCATTTTGAGTTTATTTTTGTCTATGGTGTAAGTTGGTGGTCTAGTTTCATTTTTTGCATGTATCTGTCCAATTTTCCCAACACCATCTATTGAAGAGACTGTCTTGACTCCATTGTATGTGATTGCCTTCTTTGTCAAATATTAATTGAGCACAGTGGTTTGGGTCGATTTCTGGGTTCTCTATCCTGAACCATTGGCCTATATGTCTGTTCTTGTGCCAGTACCAGGCAGTTTTGAGAACAGTGGCTTTATAATACAGCTTTATATCTGGTATTGAGATCCCTCCTACTTTATTCATCTTTTTCAGGATTGCTGTGGCTATTTGGGTTCATTTTTTAATTTCAGATGAATTTTTGGAGAGTTTGTTCTAGGTCTGTGAAATATGTTCTTGGTATTTTAATGGGGAGTGCATTGAATCTATAGCTTGCTTTGGGTCCTATGGACATTTTAATGATGTTGATTCTACCAATCCATGAATACGGAATGTTCTTCCATCTGTTTATGTCTTCCTCTATCTCTGTATTCAGTGTCCTGTAGTTTTCCGAATATCAGCCTTTGCCTCCTTGGTTACGTTTATTCCTAGGTCTCTTAATTTTTTGGTGCATGGAAAATGGGATTGTATCTTTAATCTCTCTTTCTGTACGTTCACTATTGGTATATAAAAATGCCACAGATTTCTGGACATTAGTTTTAGATACTGGTCTGTTGCCAAATTCATTTATTAAGTCCATTAATTTTTTGATGGAGTCTTTAGGGTTTTCTATGTACAATATCATGTCCTCTATAAATAATGACAGTTTTACATGTTCTTTTCCAATTCGGATACAATTTATTTCTTCTTCTTGTCTAATCGCTATGGCTAGCACTTCCAGTACTATGTCAAACAGGAGTGGTGAAAGTGGGCATCCCTGTCTTGTTCCTGTTCTTAGGTGAAATATTTTAGTTCTTGCCCAATAAGTATGTAGTTGGCTGTAGGTTTGTCACATAAAGTTTTTATTATATTGAGGTATGATCCCTCTATTCTCACTTTGCTGAAGGTTATTTATCAAGAAAGAGTGTTGGATTTTGTCAAGTGCTTTTTCTTCATCAATTTATATAACTATGTGATTTTTTTATCTTTCAATTTGTTTATGTGATATATCATGTTATTGATGTGCAGATATTGTACCATCTTTGAAACCCAGGATAAATACTACGTAGTCATGGTGTATGATCTTTCTGATGTACTGCTGGATCCGATTTGCTAGATTTTGTTGAGGATTTTTTCATCAATGTCCATAAGAGATATTGGCCTGCAATTCTCTTTATTTCTGTTGTCTTTATCTGTTTTTTTGGTATTAGGGTAATGCTGGCTTCATAGAATGAGCTTGGAAGTGTTCCTTCCTCTTGAATTTTTTGCAATAGTCTGAAGATGATAGATTTTAGTTCTTCTTTGAATGTTTGGTAAAACTCCCGAGTGAAGCTGCCTGTACCTGGGCTTTTGTTTTCTGGAAGCTATTTGATGACTGCTTCAGTTTCCACCATAGCTATTAGCCTATTGAGATTTTTAGATTCTTCCTGATTGACTTTTGGAAGGTTGCATTTTTCTAGGAATATATACATTTCCTCTAGGTTGTATAGCTTGTTGGAACTGAGTTGTTAAAAGTATTTTTTTTTTACATTCCTTTGTATTTCTGTGGAGTCTGTTGATATTTCACCTCTTTCATTTCTGATTTTGTTTATTTGGGTCCTTTCTCTTTGCTTCTTGGTGAGCCTGGCTAGAGGTTCATCAATCTTGTTTATCCTTTCAAAGAACCAGCTCTTGGTTTCATTGATCTTTTTATTTTATATATTTTTTTATTTTTGTTCTCTATGTCATGTATTTCTGCTCTGATCTTTATTAACACCAGCCTTCTGTTCACTCTGGGCTTTTCTTGTTGCTCTCTTTCTAATTCTTTAAGTTGAAGAGTTAGATAATTTATTACCATTTTTTCTTGTTTTCTGAGGTAGGCCTGTAGAGCTATAAACTTCCATATCAGGACTGCTTTCACAATGTCCCATAGATTTTAGATTGTTGTGTTTTCATTTTCATTCATTTCCAGGATTTTCTTAATTTCTTCTTTGATCTGTTTGATAACCCAATCATCATTTAATATCATGCTATTCACCTTCAAGTGTTTGAAATTTTTTTATTGTTTTTATTGTAGTTTATTTCTAATATTATGCCATTGTCATCTGAGAAGATGCTTGATATGATTTCAATATTCTTGAATTTGGAGAGACTTTGCCTGTGTTCCAATATGTGGTCTATCTTTAAAAATATCCCATTTGCACTTGAGAAGAATTTATATTCCGTGGCTTTGGGGTGAAATGTTCTGAAGATGTCAATTAAGTCCATCTGATATAGTGAGTCATTTGGGATTGCTGATTCTTTGCTGATCTTTTTGTCTAGAGGATTTATCCAGTGATGTCTGGGGTATGATTGTATTGTTGTCAGTCTCTCCCTTCCTATCTTCTAGGAGTTTTTAAAAATATATTTGAGTGCTCCTCTATTGGGTGCATTCTGTTTACCAGGGTTATATCCTCTTGTTGTATCAATCCCTTTAGTATTATGAAGTAGCCTTCCTTACCTCTTGTTATGGCCTTCACTTTGAGGTCTATTTTGTCAGATACAATTGTTGCTACCCCAGCTTTTTTCTTATTTCCATTTGCCTGAAAGATATTTTTCTATCCCTTCACTTTCAGTCTGTGTGAGTCCCTTGTTCTGAGGTGGGTCTCTTGTAGACAGCATATATATGGGTCATGTTTTCTTATCCATTCAGCCACTTGATGTCTTTTGAATGGAACATTTAGTCCATTTACATTTAAAGTTATTATTGATAGGTACTTGTTTGTAGCCATTTTTACTTTTTGTACATGTGTTCCTTCTTCCTTTATTATTATTTTTTCTTTTTACACTGGTCTTTTTAGCATTTCTTGCATTGCTGGCTTGGTAATGATAAACTCCCTTATTTTTATTTATTTATTTATTTTTTGCCTGTGAAGCTCCTATTTCCCATTCAATTTCGAACGATAGCCTTGCTGGATAGAGTATTCTTGGATTCAGTCTCTTGCTTTGCATCACTTTGTAAACTTCCTTCCATTCCTTTCTGGCCTGATGTGTTTCCATTGAGAAATCATTTGATAATCTAATGGAAGATTCCTTGTATGTAACTTTCTCTCTCTCTCTCTCTCTTGCAGCCTTTAAGATTATCTTTGTACTGAACATTTGCCATCACAATTACAACATGTCTTGGTGTGGGTCTTTTTGGGTTAATCTTATTTGGGACTCTCTGTGCCTGTGTGACATTCTTTGTTCCCCAAATCAGGGATTTTTTCTGACATTATATCTTCAAATAGGTTTTCTAAACCTTGTTCCTCTTATTATGCTTCTGGCACCCCTATAATTTGTATGTTGCTTTGTTTCATGTTGTCCCAAAGATTCCTTTTGCTCTCCTCCTGTCTTTTAATTTTTTTTTTCTCCTATTGCAGTTCAGTTTGGGTGTGTTTTGCTGCCCTGTCTTCTAATTTGCTAATTCAATCCTCCGCTTTTCTTAGTCTACTGTTGAAACTATCTATAGTTGGGTTTTTTTGTATCTATGTCACACTTTATTTCCTCTTGATTCTTACATAAGTAGTTGATTCTTTTCATCCATCTGGTTTATGAACTGTATGACCCTTATTCTGAATTTTTTCCTGGCATATTCCATGCTTCTTTTTCACTGAGAAACTTTTCTAGCAATTCCTCCTTTTCTGTCCTTGGGAAGTTTCTTTGTCTCCCCATTTTTGCTCTCACTGAAGGATCTAGGTGTCGAGTTGTGCGGGGGCTGCTCCTCGGGTAGCAGCAGCTACTTGGGCAGCAGCTGCTCCTCGGATGCGAGCAGGGTGTTTATGTAGCTGCTGTTCCTCACATGGGGGTGGGCTGCTTGTGGCTGCTGCTCCTCTGATGGGGCAGGCTGCTCATGAGTCTGGTGCTCCTTGGATGGGGACAGGCCATTTGCAGCTGCTGCTCATCGGAAGGGGACAAGCTGCTTATGGGTTGCTTCTTCTTGAACGAGAGCAGGCTGCTCATACGGCTGCTGCCTGCACAGTCGCAGATCCCTGGGCTAAAGTGTCAGGCCGGCCATGAAGGAGCATTCTTCGAAACTCACAGGAGCCCATGGCGGGGGTGGCTATAAAGTCCCAGGTGGTGTCTGAGGGCACCCTGGGTGGAGGTGAGGCTGGGCTCTCAGTCACAGCAGCTCTCCCCTTCAAGATGGTATGGTCTCTGTGGTAGAGCCAGCCATCCTGGGACTGTTTGCAGTGGTAGCAGAGGCTACATGGCTAAGTGAGCCAGTCCACCAGCCCCCGAAGGTCCTGTAGGATCTAACTGTCCCTCACTCATGTACACACACAAACCCCACAGTCCACACACTCCCTTTTCACTCCCTCACTCACACGCTCTCTCCCTCAATGCCATCCTCCCGGCCGCCATCTTCCTGCCTCTGTAGTTGGGTCTGGAGTGTTAGTGACTTGTTTTTGGATGGAGTTTCCTCTTCTGGTGACAGGTTATGTGGCTCTCTCTCTACTACATTGACCAAACAGGACAAAATGCAACTCTACAAGACACAACAAAAAGGGAACAAAACACAAATGTACTCACGACACTGATAACTCCAATATAAGTGAATACCAGACAAAAGGGAATTAGAGAGCACAAATGATCTTGGGGAGAGAGAAAATGGTAAGAGAGGAAAGAACAAAGAAGAAAAGGGATATACATATACTAGGAGCCCAGCGCACAATTCGAAATCACGCAGTGTGGCCCACCCACCTGCAGCACTGCCTTGACACCAGAACCTGTCCACACAGAGCTCCAGCATGCCTGGCCCAACCCCCAAACCCTCTGGCCTTCTCTGACTGCTTCAAGCCCCGCACTCAGTCACCTCAGGCTGGCCCCGCATTCTCTGGGTGCCTCCCCACTTCCACTCTGTTTCCTGAGCAATGTGGTGGCTCCACCCCATCATGGTGCCAGAGGAGAGTGTGGGAGCCTCCCACCTGCTATGCTGTGCTCCTTCTCCTGTCAGGTGGGCTGTGCAGCATGCAGAGTGCCAGCAGTAGCTGGCGAAGGACTGGTGAGGGGGACACTATGGGCTTTCACCCCTGCCCTCCCCAGCATGGGATGGTCCTGCCTCCTCTGGGCACCTCCCCACTTCCACCCCATCTCCAGAGCAACGCCCTGGCTAATATGCTAATGACCTGGTCATTACCATTACGGTGTATTGACCATTAGCATATTAGCTATATATATATATATATATATATATATATATATATATATATATATATATGGAGAGAGAGAGAGAGGGAGAGAGAGAAAACACCACAGAACAAACAGATAAACCAAAAAATGCAAACAACAAACACCCAGAAAACAAGGTTGGGGCAGAACCTGTAGAGGCTGAGCTTATATACAGAAAATAAGGTTAAGGAATTGGATGAATATGGGGAGGACCTCAGTTCAGTATAGAGGAGGTAGAAAGAGGGTGAATGGATAAGACAAAAAAGAAAGAGAAAGAAAGAAATATTAAATAAAAATTTTAAAAAATAAGATAAAATAATAAAAAATTAAAATAGAATGATGAAAAAATAATGCAAAAAGAAATACAAAATAAAGAAACAAATGAAAAGAAAATAAAGAAAAAAGAGATAACATTAAAATAAAATAAAATAAATAAAATAAAAAATTAAAAAATGAAGTGTTCATTTCTGCCGAGTTTTAATGCCCCATGGGGGCTTGTTTAAGGTTCCTCTCTTCTGTACTGTCTTCCACTTCTCAGTTTCCTATTAGGTAGTCAGCACTGTGTTGAAGTTTCAAGTGGTCCACTGCTCCTCGTTTATGTCTATCTCCACCACCTTGACTTCCAGCAGGCAGGACCAATCTGCCCACTTAGCTGTCTTCCTGCTTTCAAACTTAGTCTCTCAAGTGGCTGTTTCTGACAGGGTTATACTTGGAGAGGTTGCCATATCGCTTTTTGGGACTGAATGGCATCTCTTCAGACCAATCCCTGAGGGCTTTTAGGGGCTATTCAGATTTTTTTTTGTATTCTTTGTACCACTCAGGGTGTAGTCTGGGTGTGGCTGTATTGGTTGCTTGGAGAATGCAGGGAGGGGCTATCTCCTCAGGAGAAAATGGCTGTTTAGGTCCAGAGTGTCAGATGTGTCCCAGTGCCAGACACCTGGCCACCTCTCCCTGACCTGCTCTTCTCCCCATCCTCTCTCCAGACTCCACAAGTCCACACCTCCCCCTGCACCTCAGTCACGGGTGAGCATTTGTATTTGAAAGGCCCTATGAACTGGGTTTAGTGAATAAAAGCAAAGACCAAAAAGAGAGGAAAGAGCTGTGCCACTGTGAGTTTCTCTCCCACCAGCACCATGCGGCTTGGGCAGTTGTTCAGGCTGTCCCCACTGGGCTCAGCACTAGTAGCTGTGGGCTTAGGTCTAGAATCCCATGCCACCAGCAGCCCTGTAGACTTCCTTTCCATATTCAGATGTTACACCTGTCCCCAACTGACATGGCAGCTGTGCGGCTTCCTTCTGGCCCTCTGGGCTTAGAAGTCTCACAGTTCTCTCCAGCCCAGATCCCTGATCCTACCATTCTCCAGGCATCCTCTACCCTTCCCAGCTGAGAATTGTCTCACCAACTGTGTCTACTTACCAATTCTTGGTGTATGTTATTCAATTTAGTTGCTCCTTCTATCTGCTCTGGGATAAGGCTCAGGACATGTCTGTCTATTCAGCTGCCATTCTGTCTCTTCTCTCTCTCTCTCTCTCTCTCTCTCTCTCTCTCTCTCTCTCTCTCTCTGCCTCTCTCTCTCTCTTTTTATGAGTCTGGTGAAAGTTTTGTCAATCTTGCTTATCTTTTCAAAGAACTAGCTCTAGCTCTTGGTTTCATTGATATTTTGTATTGTTTTTAGAGTCTAATTCATTCATTTCTACTCTGATCTTTATTATTTTCTTCCTTCTACTTGCTCTGGGCTGTGTTTGTGGTTTGTTGTTGTTGTTTTTTACAAGTTCTTTAAATGTTAAGAGCAATTATTCATTTGAGCTTTTTCTTGTTTCTTGAGATAGGCCTGTAACGCTGTGAATTTCCTTTAGGACTGCTTTCCCTGTGTACCACAGATTTTGGGTTGTTGTGTTCTCATTTTCATTTGTTTTAAGGTCTCTTTTGATTTTTTTTCCTTGATCTCATTGCTAACACATTCGTTTAATAACATGTTATTTAGCATCCATGTCTTTGTGTGTTTCTCAGTTTTTTTCTTGAGATTGAGTTCAAGTTTCATAGCATTATGGACAAGATGCTTGATATGATTCCAATCTTTTTAAATTTATTGAAACTTATTTTATGTACTAAAATGTGGTCTATCCTAAAAAAATGAATCAGAGAATCTGAATAGAAAGACTCTAACTAGTGAAACTGAAGCAGCAATAAAAAAAAAAAAATGACAACCAACCAAAGCACAGGACCCAATGTCTTTACAGGTAAATTTAACCAAACATTCAATGAAGAACTAATACCTATCCTTCTCAAACTGTTCCAAAAATTCAAGAGAAATAAGACTCTCAGGCTCAATTTACAAGGCCAGCGTTATCCTAATTCCAAAACCAGGTAAAGACACTACAATGAAAGAAAAGTATAGACCAATTTCCCTGATGAACATAGATGCTAAAATTCTCAACAAAATATTAGCAATCCAAATCCAGAAATACACTAAAAAGATCAGACACCATGATCAAGTGGGGTTTATTCCAGGGATGCAAGGTTTGTTGGGGTCCAGCCCCAGCAGGTCCAGGGGTTCCTAAAGGTGTGGACAGAGTCAGTGAAGAAGGAATGACACAGAGACAGCGTTCAGTTGGTCTTTATTCTCCTATTACATCTGTATTTATACCATTTGATCCTATAAGCATGCCTCTATAATCACATCATGGTATGTTTTGGGTAACGTTCTACAGTTCCTGGTTTCTTATCTGATCTTTGCCAAAAGTCCTGTCTCTATCTAGTTCTGTTGATTTTAATTTTGTCTAGGTTAATCTCTGTGTTCCATTACAAGGGCTATTCCAAGGTCACTGCTCTACTGGAAGGCTACAAGGAAGTGACTGAAGGAGATTATCCTACCCAGTAAAGGTTATGTCCTCCCAGCCTCGCTGTTTGCCTTCCCTGGGACTGCCCTGTGTTGGTGGATCTCCAGGGGTATAGGCTTTGGTGCTTTCCCTGGTGGGCAGACCCCTGGGGATGTGGGCCCAGCAAGTCCCAAATTTATTGCCAAGCCTTAGTCCAAGTTCTTCATAAGTAGTACATGGTATTTCTGTAACACTAGGGGGATTTACTGATTTATTCTCTTCCTTAGTCCTGTTAATCCCTAACCTGGGGAAACAACCTTTCTCGGGGAGGTGGTCCTGTTTAAAACACATAGCGCTAAGAGGGGGAGCAAATGATATGCCATATACGCCAGGTCCCTTGAAACATAAGCTGTGCAGATGTTTCTTCCCTGCAGCGACTGTGTCAAGCAGCAAGGGTGGTCCAGCTTCCAGCAATTTCCCCCATTTTTATTTTTTAAATGACAGCGCGTGTAAATCAGCGGCCACCTCTCGGATTGGGCTATTTAAGACTCAGAAGAAGACTTGTTTGTGATTTTGCTAACAGGTCATTCCAAGGCTTAACCCTATATCGGCTCCCCACAAAGGTTGGTACAATATCTATAAAACAACAAATGTGATATACCACGTAAACAAATTGAAGGATAAAGCCCACATGACCATGCCAATAGATGCAGAAAAAGCATTTGATAAAATCCATCATCCATTTATGATAAAATATCTCAGCAAAGTGGGAATATAGGGAACATACCACAATGTAATAAAGGACATATATGACCCACAGCCAACATCATACTCAATGAGCAAAATCTACAAGAATTCCCCTAAAGATCAGGAATGTTCACTTCTACCACTTTTTTTCAACATAGTATTGGAAGTCCTAGCCACAGTGATCAGACAAGAAGAAGAAATAGAAAGCATCCAAACAGAAGAGGAAGGAAGTAATAAAAGTAAAACTGTCATTATTTGCAGATGACATGATATTGTACATAGAGAACCCTAAAGATTCCACCAAAAAAAACTTACTGCAACCAATAAATGAATTCAGTAATATAGCAGGATATAAAATAAATACCCCCAAATCACTGTGTTTTTAAACATATTTTTATTTATTTTAGAGAGGAAGGGAGAGGGAGTGAGCTAGAAACATCAATGATGAGAGAATCATTGATTGGCTGCCTTCAGCATGCCCTACACTGGGGATCAGCCCACACCTCAGGCATGTGCCCTGACAGGGAAACAATGCTCACACACTTAGCCATGCAGGCCATGCCAATCATTATATTTTTATACACCAATAATAAACTATATCAGAAAGGGAAATTTTTTAAAAATCCTGTTCACAATTGCTTCAAAAAGAATAAAATACCTAGGAATAAATTTAACCAAGGATATAAAATACCTATACTTAGAAAATAGTAAGATACTGAGGAAATAAACTGAGGGAGATATAAATAAGTGGGAACATATTCTGTGTTCATGGATAGGAAGAATTAACATCATTAAAATGGCCATACTACTCAAAGCCATCAATAGATTCAATACAATTCCCATCAAGATACCAATGGCATATTTCATAGAACTAGAACAAAAGTTTCACAAATTTACATCAAACTGTAAGGACCATGAATAGCAACAGCGATCTTGAGAAAGAAGAACAAAGTTGGAGGAATCATGCTACCTGATATCAAACTGTACTACAAGGCCATTGTAATCAAAACAACATAACACTGAGATAAAAACAGACATATAGGTCAGATTAGAGAGCCCAGAAATAAACACATAATTTTATATTCAAGTAAATTTTTACAAAGGAGGCAAAAACATACAATGGACTAACCTCAAATTATTAAAATCTTAAATATTAGACTTGAAACTATAAAAATCCTAGAATAAAACATAGGCAGTAAAATCTCAGACATTTCTCATAGCAATATATATATCATCAGGCAAGGGAAACAAAAGATAAAATAAGCAAATGGGACTACATCAAACTGAAGTGTTTTTGCAGAGAAAAGGAAATCTTCAACAAAATGAAAAAACAACCCACTGAATGGGAGAACATATCCTCCAATGATACATATGAAAGGGGTTAGTACCCAAAATTTATTATAAGAAACTCATACTAGTCAACATAAAAACAAAAACACAATCCAATTTTAAAAATAGGCAGAATACCTATATAGACACTTCTCCAAAGAGGACATACAGATGGCCAATAGACAGGAAATCATGATCAAAGTCGCTAATCATCAGATAAATAAAAATAGACCCAGAGATATAGAAGCAGGAATAGACTGTTGAACCTCAGAGAGAAGGCAGGGGAGGGTGGGTGGGAAGAGATCAACCAATAAAATTTTATATATATATATCCCATGGACACAGACAATGTGGTGGTGAAGGCCTGAGGGGTCAGGGGCGGGCTGGAAGAGGTTAATGGGGGTGAAAGAAGGACCTATATAATACTTTCAACAATAAATATTTAAAAAGAACACACAATGAAATATCACCTCACACCTGTCAGAATGAGTATCATCAATAAATCAATAAACCACAAGTGTGGGTGAGGATGTAAAGAAAAGGGAAACCTTGTGCGCTTTTGGTGGGAATGCAGATTGGTGCCACCACAGTGGAAAACAGTATGGATTTTCCTCAAAAATTAAGAATTAAACTGCCTTATGATCCAGCAATTCCACTTCTGGAAATTTATCTGAGGAAACCTGCATCACTAATTAAAAAAATAAATGTACCCCTATGTTGATTGCAGAATTATTTACAGTAACCAAAATGTGGAAGCACCTGAGGTGTTTATCAGTAGATGATAAAAAAAAGCTGTGGTACATTTGTACAATGAAATAATACTCTGCTATATAAAGGAAGAAAATTTTACCCTTTGCAACAGCATGGATGGACCTGGAGAACATTATTCCGAGTAAAATAAGCCAGTCAGAGAAAGACAAATACTACATGATTTCACTTTTGATGGACTTTACTGAATAAACTGAACTACCGAACAGAATAGAGACATACTCATAGACACAGAGCAGACAGACAGCTGTGGTGGCGTGGAGGGAGAAGGGTTGAGAAAAAAAGAGAGAGAGAGAGAGAGAGAGAGAGAGAGAGAGAGAGAGAGAGAGAAAACTCATGGACATGGACAACAGTGTGGTAATTGCATGGGGTGCTGAGGGTGGAGATGAAATAGGGCATAGAGGTGGATAAATGGTGATGGAAAAATAAAATACAATAAAATTAATTTTTAGAAGTTACAAAGTTATTAAGTGATGGGACCCCAAAACAATACTTCTTTACCTGACTTTAAAACCCACATTCTGTTAATTAATAATGGCATTCTAACTCATTACTCCATAAAATAGCCCCTCCCACAATTCTTATTGTTACCTAAAAAATCTTTCTTAGTTGTGTCTGAATATAAACTCTATTTTGAAATCATTCTTCTATAATAGAAATACATACAGTTTGTAAAAACCACCATCATGTTGTCCACAAGTCTTCTCCATGCTGAATGTCCTCAGTTACCTCTGTAGTCCCTCATCAAACAGCACTCTGGCTTCCAACACTGTGATGGTCTCTGCATGCATCCCAGTTTGTTTATAGCCAATTTCACATAATCAAGTAGTGACTTAACCTAGCCTTGGTCCTTATTGAAGTAACTTTGTACATGAACTTCTGAGGTTCATCTACTGTGTGGGACTTAACCTTACTCTTTAAAAACACACTCTTCTAAAAAATGACAGGATAGATAGAGTCATAGAAGGTTCACTTAAAATTTTACATGGATACATTTCAAAAGGTTGATGGTTATGGAAATGGCACCTTACTTTGTGATTCGGTGGTAAGTCTTTTGGCTCAAAGCCAAAACAATATACACATATCTTATATCTGAGAGAATGGGTCAGCCAAGGATTTTAGATGTGGCTTTTCATGTTTCTGAAGTCCATTGAACTGTCACATCTATAGTAATAAAAGCATAATATGCAAATCAACCAAATTGCCAAAAAGTGGAATGACCATCCGACGACCACCCTATGACACCCATTGGCACCAGGCCAGCCAAGGTGGGTGTGATATGATTGGTCAGGGGCCCCACCATCGCCCCATGATCACCCCACAGAGGGAAGCCCAGGCCACTGGCCAGTGGGGCGATCAGTCAGAGGGCTCCACAATGGCCCCAAAGAGGGAAGCCCAGACCACCAACCGGTGGGCTGCAGTGGTGGGAAGGGCCTCCCTCTGTGGGGGCGATCCATCATGGAGCCCTGGCTAGGTGAGCAGGGCCGACCTCTTTGGGGTGATCAATCATGGAGCCCATGATTGATCGCACCAAAGAGGAAGGCCCAGGCTACCCGGCCAGCAGCGTTGTGGCAGATAGCCTGGGCTTCCCTCTTTGGGGAGATCCATCTTGGAGCCCTGGCCAAGTGGGTGGGGCCTCCCTCTTTGGAGTGATTGATCACAGGTCTCCCACACTGCAAGAGGGCACATGCCAGGCTGAGGGACCCCCTCCCCCCTGAGTGCATGAATTTCATGCATCTGGCCTCTAGTCTATATATATAAAAGCCAAGTGACCAGAACAACCAGAATGTCTGGTCGCTATGATGCACACTGCAGCTGGCCAACAGGCCTGATCTTGGGTGGGGCAGCCAGCCAACTTCCCATAGCTCCTACCCCCAAACAGTCTGGCCCCTGATCGGCCCCCCTAATCCCGATCAGGGTCGGGGCCGGCTAGCCAACCTCCTGCAGCCCTTTTCCCCAGCCGGCCCAGCGCCGATCGGAGCAGGCCAGCCGGACCCTGCCCATGCACGAATTCATGCACCAGGCCTCTAGTTTTTAATAAAAAGACTAGCATTCAAAGCACAGAGCAGAAACTCTTTATCTTTCCTGTCACTCTCACCACTAGCATCTAATAGGGTATTATGGCATATCCTGACAGAACTTGAACCATAAAAAATACACATTGGACTTTTCTTGACAAATTGTCAGTGGAGGGGTCCTGTAGGAGAGAGAATAAAGACATAACAGTGGATACTTAAAGCTAAACTCTAAGAATACTAGTGATATATACATAAAGAAAATGTAACAAAATCAAGAACATGTGAAACAATATATTAAATTAAGATGATAGGATTTATTTTAGTTTTAATGTTCCTTCAAGAAAAATTTGTAAGTTAAGAACATTTCTCACAAAGAATGAAGCGCAGAAAAACTTAATTCAGTGTCACACATAGAAATACAGATTTGGCCCAAAGACATAATAATTTCATTCTCTGTCAAGTGTTACTAATCTTGAATGTCCAACATTTCAGTGGATTTTCTGTGGACCCTTTGTTAACTGGTAGAAATTCTACAGTATTAGTCGTTCAGCAATATATTCAAATGTACACTTTGAAATAATATTCACTTTTTCTCTCTTACTAACACCTTATATATAGGATGAGGCAAAACAGGTATACAGTAGCTGTTATGGAAAATAATACAATAATAAATGATGCAAGAATAAATTCTGTTTCACATACTCACAACTGTAAACTTACTTTGACCCCACCTATATATATATATGTATATGTATATATACACACATACAAATAAGTGCATATAAAAAACTCATGTAGGGACCTGAAAAGTATTATGCTAAGTGAAATAGCCAGTCACATGATATCACTTGTAGGTGGAATCTAATGAAGAAAATAAACTGACCAACAAAATAGGACCAAAGAAATGGATGCATGGAACAGACTGACGAATCTCAGAGGGAAGGCGGAAAGGGAAATGGGAAGAGGTTAGCCTGCATATATGCATAACTCATGGACACAAACAATAGTGCAGTGAAGGCCTGGAGGGTGCAGGAATAGGGTGGAGGGAGTCAATGCTGGAAAAAAGGGTGACATCTATAATACTTTCAACAATAAAGATAAATAATAAAATGGCCGGCATTTTCGTAAAGACTACACACATACTTCCCTGTGAACCAGCAATTTATCTAAGTGTCATGAAGCCATTCAGAGCCTTGTAAATAAATGTTCATGTCAGCTTTATTCATGATAGCTAATACATGGAAACAACTCAAGAACCATTAATAGATTAATAGAAACACTACTTGTGATGTATGCAAACAATGCAATATAGTAGTAGAAAGAAATTACAGATACAACAGTATAAATGAATTTCAAAAATGTTAGGCTAACTGTAGAAAACCAGTTACAGAATGTGAGATGGTATGACAGAAAGCAGCACAATGGTCACCTGAGCCATGGGTCAGAAAAGGAAATTGATCACAAAAGCTCAGGAGGGAACTTTTTAGACTGATGTAAATGTCCTTTATCTTGATCATAGTGAGGATTATGCAGGTGTATTTGACAATTCTTATCACAATGTACACTTAAAATATGGGTACTGTATTTTATATAAATTACAACTCAAGGACATTGATAAAGAAAAGCATATTAGTACAATACTGTCTTTTTAAATCCTAATATTTGCAAATGATATGTTTACAGCAAATTTAAGATAAAAATGATAGCACCTTCTATTGCCTACAATTGAGGTACCGACATGGATAAGGGGGGAGGGGCTTTGTAAATGCCATTATTAAAGTTTTTCTTGTGCATTCTATTTCCAAATATGACATTTTCCAAATTTTCCTGAATATATATATTCCATGCTGGCAACAATGTTTTCAAGAAAACATAAATAAATGAATTAGTTGAAGAAATTAATACAAAGCATAAGGTATACACCAATCCTAATCTGGAGGTTAATGAGAGGTGCTGTCAGCTAATAGCATTTACAAAATAACCCTACTTCTGGTTCTCTTAAAGCAGAAATTTCCCTGCTCCCAGGCAAAGGAATGAGGAATAGTACTGGCTTACTGCTCCCAACTAACATGAATCAGAGATGAGCATCCAGGGATCCAAGAGAGATGTGTGAATGTAGAGTTGCCGGAAGCTTGATTAGAGTGGTTTAGCTCCCCTTTTTTTACTTGCTTCAAAATTATGCAGCAGTTTACAGCTTAGAGTTTATTGAAGTCTGTCTCTTCACAGACCCTCACATCAGCCTTGCCTGGAATTCTAACTTTCCTACTTTATTCATAAGTTAACTAACACTCAAGAGAGGTGAAGTTTCCAAGGTCTCTTTCACACATATAAAGTGCAGGTCAAGGACTAAAGGCCAGGGCTTCCAACTCCATTATAAACTTTTGAACAATAATAGATACAGAGGCAGAGCTGCCTCAAACAGATTGTCAAACTGCAGCGGGAAGGCCGGGGAGGGTTGGGGGGCAGGAGGTAGGGGGGTAAGAGATCAACCAAAGGACTTGTATGCATGCATATAAGCATAACCAGTGGACATAAGACACTGGGGGGTAGGGGAGGCCAGGGGACTGTCAAGGGCGGGGGAAATAAAAGGACACATATGTAATACCCTTTGTAATACTTTAAGCAATAAAATAATAATAATAATAATAATAATAAAGAAAAAGAAAAACCTTAAAAAAAAGAGTTTTTCTTCTATAAACCTTATCTCCTTGCTCTGGCAAAGCTTACTTAATTTTAACAGAAAGGAAACTCAATGGTCGGAACATAGTGGAATATGCTTACATACACACACACACACACACACACACACACATATAATCTATTTTATATTATCCATTTCTATAATATCTATATCTATTCATTCCCCAAATTAAGATTGATAGGGTAAGTATAGGAGCAAACATGTATATAAAAATCTAAAGAGAGTACATGAATATATAGAGTTGATTAAAATTGCAAATATCAGATACCCTGTCTGAGAGGTGTGTGGAAACAAGCCAAACAAAATCACAGGAAGGAGACAATTGGCATTTGACTAGCATTAGGCATTAAAGTTTGGGCCAAATTAAGCAGATTGCTGTGATGTAAGGGGTCCTAATTGTTCTAGTCAACATGGACTTGCACTTATAATTGTGGCAGTATAGTGAGTATAGTGCTTAAAAGTCTCTGTTTTGGAATCAGATAGACTGAGTTCAAATAAAACAGATTTCACCTGTAATTCTTTTAACCACTTACCAGTTGTAAGACCCTGGATTAATTTCTAAGTTCTCTGAATCTAATTTCTATAATACAAAATGCAGTTGTACCTCATACAGTTGTTTGGAGAATTAGATTAAATAATAATATACAATTAATTTTTGTATAAATATCAGCTATTGTTATTACTTTTTAATAAATAATCATCCTCTTGGTATTCCCATCTCCAGTATATAACAATGCCTTATATGTGTTAGGTGTTAAGTAGTATTTGCTGAATTTAAAGAAATCTTTCAATTTTGTCAATATCAAAATATTATTTATCATTAGAAAAAGGACATGTGGCACAAAATGTCATTGCTTCTAAATGATCACTATTTGGTGCTTCTGGGTAATGTCATCTACGAATGTATAAGCACATACTAACTCACCACAGACCATTTTCCTTAGTCAAAAAAAAATCCAGGTATATTTTCTGACACAGATATTGTGCATCATGCCAGTCAACTTTACCTCATTTCTATCATCTCGTCATGCCTAAAAGACCAACAACTGTGTGAATGCCTTACTTAACCTTTTAAACATAAAGCATCTTAAATATTTTTAAAGTGTCCAATATTCAAGACATAGAAAAAATGAAGAATAAACAGTTTGGAGCATGAAAAGACATATGTCAGGAAGGAAAATCCTAGATCAAAAGAGACTAGAAATCTAACAACTAAATATCATGTGTGGACCTTATATGGATCCTGATTTGAACAAATTAACTGAAAATAAAAGGGATTTTTTTAGAAAATTAGAGGAAGTATTTTTATAGTCTTCTGGTATACATGATACTAAAGAATTACTATTTTTTGTTATTAGTAGTGATGACATTGTTATGTTTTTAAACGCTCAGGTTTTTAAATATGTATACTGCAACGTGTAGAAATAATATGACATGTTACTTGTGACCTGTTTTTAAAATACATTTTAGGAAAGAAAAGGACAAAGATTGATAAAGCAGCCCTGGCTGGAGTTGCTAAATGGTTAGGGCATCAGCCTGCAAACCGAAGGGTCACGGATTTGATTTGGTCAAGGGCATGCACCTGGGTTGCAGGTTCTCCACCCTTATTGGGGCACGTGTAGGGGGCAACCAATTGATGTGGCTCTCTCATATCGATGTTTCTCTCTTTCTCCCCCTCCCCCTACATTCCACTCTCTCTAAAATCAATGGAAAAAAATATCCTCCTATAAGAATTAACAAAAAAAAATAGATGAAACACATATGATGACATTTTGATAATTGTTGAATATGCAAGATGAGTGTACAAGAGTTCCTTTTATTAGCACCTCTACTTTTGTGTACATTTGAAAATAACTTATTATAATGCATGTAATGATATAAAGCTATGAATACAAGAAATACTCCTGTATTCAAACTTGGTTTAGGAAACAAAACCAATTCAGTTAAATTCCCTACATCAATTATCCTCCACTCCCAACAGAAATTACCGCTATACTGATTTGGGTGTTTATTGTTGCCTTGTTACTCTTTATACTTTTACTACATGTTTATTTATTCTTAAGTAATATATCATATTGTTTTGTACTTTTTTAAACTTCATAAAAACAGAATCGAATTGTATATGTTTGGCAACTTGCCTCTGTGTGTGTGTGTGTGTGTGTGTGTGTGTGTGTGTGTGTGTGTGTGTGAATCTGATGCATGTGTGATTCATCCCTATAGCTCCAAATGAGAGCCTCCAAAAACATATTCCATATGGTTTTCCTGAGCTGACTAAAGTTTATATCAGCATTGTATTTTTTATGTATGTCCTACTGGAGTTCCTGCTATGTTATCTATATTGGCAAGAAGTTTTGGAACTTCGTTGAGATATAATGTTCACTGAATGATGAGTTCTATATACATTAATATTGTGATTAATTAAAGGTTAGAATTTTGTTTGTTTCCTCCCAAATCACTCTACTTGTATTTCTTTTAATTATAGGATACATTAGTTAAGTTTGAGCTGGTAGTAAATTCATTTTTACTACCTAAGAAAATAAGTAAAATAAGGCATAATGACTACATATTAACATTGCTATTGTTGTTCTTATTGTAAGAGTTGAGATTTATTGACTAAATCTAAAGATCTTGTAGAATCTGAATCACCTCATTATGAATGTAATAATGACAGATGTGAATGCCCACAGTGTGAAGAATACTAAATAGCCATAATTAGTTAGTTCGGATATTCTTTGAGAAAGTCTCCAAAATATGCATTTTGTGAGATGTCTTATTTAAAATTTCTCTGTCCACTGCCTTGAAGGAAAATAATCACCAAGTTCGGTGGGGGGATTATACAATAACTAGAGGCCTGGTGCATGAATTTGTGTACTAGTGGGGTCCCTTGGCCTGGCCTGTGGGATTGGGCTGAAACTGGACAACCTCCGAGAGGTCCCAGATTGTGAGAGGGCACAGGCCAGGCTGAGGGACCCCACTGTTGCATGATAGGGACTGGGGAGGACGTGGGCCAGCAGGGGAGAGATCACAGGAGGGCTCCAGGGTGTGTCTGGCCCATCTTGCTCAGTCCCGATCGACTGGACCCCAGCAGCAAGCTAACCTACCAGTTAGAGCGTCTACCTCTTGGTGGTCAGTGCACGTCATAGCAACTGGTCAACTGGTCGACTGTCTGCCCCCTGGTGGTCAGTGCACATCATAGTGAGCAGTTGAGCAGCCTTAGCATATCATTAGCATATTACGCTTTGATTGGTTGAATGGATGACTAGACGACCGGACACTTAGCATGTTAGACTTTTATGATATAGGACTAGATTCCACATATTAGTGAGTTCATGTGATACTTGTCTTTATCTTACTGGCTTATTTTGCTTTACATAATACTCTCAAGGTCCCTCCATGCTGTCTCAAAGAGATCTTTCATTTTTACTGCTGCATTGTATTCCATGGTATAAATGTACCACAGCTTTTTTATCCACTCATCAACTGATGGGTAATTGGGCTGCTTCCAGATCTTAGCTATTGGAAATTGTGCTGCTATGAACATAGAGGTGCATAGATTCTTCCTTATTGGTGTTTCTTAGGATATATTCCTAGAAGTGGAATCAGTGAGTCAAATAGCAGTTCCATATTTAATTTTTTGAGTAAACTCCATACTGTTTTTCATAATGGCTACACAAGTCTGCATTTCCACCAACAGTGTAGTAGGGTTCTCCTTTCTCCACATCCTCACCAGCACCTGTCATTAGTTGATTTGTTGATGGTAGCCATTCTGACAGATGTGAGATGATACCTCATTGTCATTTTAATTTGCATCTCTCTGATGATCAATGACTTTGAGCATTTTTTTAAATGTCTCTTGGCCATCTGCATGTCCACTTTGGATAATTAAATCAGGATAATTAAAAAATTCTGAGAGGATTAAATTGAGATTTCATATCATTTATTAGCTGTTTGATGCCTTGTTTTCTTTAACATATGTACATGAAAGAATTGACATTTAGATTCGAATGCATTTATAACGGTGTTTGCCTCTAAACATTGTCTTTTAAGGTATTTCCTCCACTGGGATTTCCTTTTAATCAAGCTAAAATTTCATTCAAAAGAAAGAACTGTTAGATGCTGGTATTATAAGCTTTGCTGGTTACCAGGGAAGATTTTTCTTCATGGTGGGGGAAATCCTCCTCTCTACACATTCCCCCTTGTATGCCTTCCAAACTCCATGTCTGCAAACCAACAAAGGTGCACACCCACAAAAACACTTGGAAAAATGTTGCCTATCCAAGAAACCTTCCCTCACCATGACACCTTCCTCTGGGTGCTCTGGCCAGATACAGATATTCATCATCACATCAGCACTGACGCACAAAGGCTCCATCCACATTTCTTAGTTCCCCTTAGTCTCTATATCCTCTTTGTGTGTTCAAGTCTTTCCATAACAGTCACCAAGGTCCAGGCTGCTGGCCTGGTCACAGGTGACACAACAGGATAAAATCCATGAACACTTAAATAGCCCACATTGAACTAGCCCAAAACTCATTAGGCAGATTCCAGGTAACATAAAAGCTCCAGAGGCACAACTTTAAGCTGCTTTCAAGTCTTCATCTCTCATGTGTTCTTTTATTCAATGTATTGTTTCTTTGAGGAGCATGGATGTTATCAGGGGCAAAATTTTCCTATTCCTTTGTGTGTTTCTGCACAAGCACTAGTCTGGTGCACATAGTGGATGCTCAATTATTACTAGACTAGAGGCCCAGTGCATGAAATTCATGCACTTGGGGGTGTCCCACAGCCCGGATTGCGAGAGGGCACAGGCCAGGCTGAAGGACCGCGCCAGTGCATGATCTGGGCCGGGGAGGGACACGGGAGGTTGGCCAGCTGGGGAGAGATTCTGGGAGGGCTCCAGGGCATGTCTGGCCCATCTTGCTCAGTCCCGATCTGCTGGACCCCAGCAGCAAGCTAACCTACCGGTCAGAGCATCTGCCCCTGATGGTCAGTGCTCAACATCATAGCGAACAGTTGAGCAGCCTTAGCATATTATTAGCATATTACACTTTGACCAGACACTTAGTATACCATGCTTTTATTATATAGGATGTGTTTCTGTGTCACAAAGCAAATTTCTGAGGAAAATATAATTATTTACATCCTAAGACAAATTATGTGTATCTGGTGATTATGAAAGCCTTGGTATTGGTGCTTGAGAGCTTGTGCCTTCACGTGCTTGCCTACTGGATTTTATTTCAAGTCACTGAAAAATGGAAAAATTTTCCCTAAGCCAAAGTTAACCTTCATTGAAAGGTTGGTGAACAGTTCCCTCCAAGGTAATCTACCTCTTTATACTTCAAGGACAGATCGAGAATTCAGGTTTTGACTGGAGGTAGTATGTAGTACATTCAACTTGCAATCAGAAAACACAACCTTCAGCTTCAGCTCTGCTATTTCTAACCTATTGAACTTTGAATAGTAACTCGAGGTCATTAAAAATTTCTTTAGCCTAACCCACTTGTTTTATAGTAATTAAAAATAAAAATTAAGCTGAGAACTTTCACATTTTCATTTAAAGGAAGCCTTATGTTGGCATACTCAAATTGCCAGTTTTAATACTCTTGTACTTTGGGGACATTATTAAGTAAAATAAGGGTGACTTATTTTATTTATTAATTTACTTATTTTACTTTAACATAAGGACTGTGATACTGAGATAATCAATCTGATAACCAAGATAACTTCTATGTGACTAACAGGTGGGGATCATATACAGATGCTTTATGAAAATTAAAAATGAAAATATAACAGCATATAATTAAGAGAAGGAAAAATAAGTTTAAATCAATAAATAACCAAATGATGTTGGGATCACTTTAATTAAGGCTACTCTAATTGCCAATTCTCTACTACTGCTTACAGCCAAGCTCCTGAAAGAAATGTCTATAAATCAGGTCTCCACTTCATTACCTCCTATTTTCCCTTAACTCATTCTAGTTTCTCTTCTGTTTCCATCACTCCACCAAAATTGATTTCTCTAAGCTTTACCACTTACTTTCCTGTTGATACACAGTCCAGGGGATACTTTTCAGATCTTCTGTTAGTTGATCTTTCAATAACATTGGCCAAAGTTCTTGACTCCCTCCTTGTTGAAGCTCTTCTCTTAGCTTCTTATAATCTGATTTTCCACCTAGGTTTCTGGCTTCTCTTTGGTAGATTTATATGATTATTAATGTTTAACATTAGATTAATAATCTAACTGGCTATTAGTGTTGAGCTTTCTCAGGTCTTATCCTTGAGCACTTTATTAATCCAAACTTAAATTATTCACCTATGTGTTGAGGACTGAATACTATCTTCAGCCCAGACTCCTTATCTTACCTCTACAGATGTGACAAATGGCTGGAAATCTCCATTTTGCAACCTCCAAGTCACATCATAAGTCCTTTATCACAAGTTTAGTATGTATGTGTGTTAATGTTGGTTAAGTATAAATTTGGTCCATTATACTGACACCCACTGAGAGCAAGAAACATCTCTGTTTCTTTCTGCATCTTGCATGTAGTAAACATTAGGTAAATATCCAAATCTCAATTTATTGCCCTTCAGGTATGTAGTCCATTTTTGGAGCTCAAATACTTTTACAGTGGTCCCCCTTATCCAATATTTTGATTTCTACAGTTTCCTTTACCTGCAGTCAACTGTAGTCAAAAACATTTAAATGGAAAATTCCATAAATAATTCATAAGTTTTAAATTGTGTGCCATTCTGAGTCATGCAATGAAATCACACACTGTTCCATCCAGGATAGGAATCATCCCTTTGTCCAGCATTTCCATGCTCTATAGATGGTGCCTCACTTACAATTATCCTCCAACTTATGATATTTCAACTTTATAATGATGCAAAATCCATATAAATTGATCCTATTTCTGGGTTAGGGCTAGAACTATGTGGTACCCTACTATCTTGTGTTGTTGGTAGTGAGTCATAGCCCACAGTAAGCCATACCATCACAAAGGTAAACAATCCATACTCTACATTGTACTGTTTTGGCAGCATGTTTTTTTTTTCCTTCTCAATAATGTGTTCTGAGCACATTTAACATAGGCTAGGCTAAGGTATAATGTTTGGTAGGTTAAGTGTATGAAATGCATTTTCAGACTTCAATAATTTCAAATTACAATGGATTTATTTGGACATAACCTTATCGTAAGTCAAGGAGCATCTGTATATGATCCCCACCTGTTAGTCACATAGAAGTTATCTTGGTTATCAGATTGATTATCTCAGTATCACAGTCCTTATGTTAAAGTAAAATAAGTAAATTAATAAATAAAATAAGTCACCCTTATTTTACTTAATAATGTCCCCAAAGTACAAGAGTATTAAAACTGGCAATTTGAGTATGCCAACATAAGGCTTCCTTTAAATGAAAATGTGAAAGTTCTCAGCTTAATAATGAAAGAAAAAAAGCATATGCTGAGGTTGCTACAATATACAGTGAGAACAAATCTATTCATGAAAAAGAAGGAAAAAGATATCTGTGTTAGTTTTGCTGTTGTACCTTAAAATGCTAAACGTACAGCCACAGTGGGTAATAAGTGCATAGTTAAGATGGAAAAGGTATTACATTTGTGCCTGGAAGACATGAACAGAAAATGTGTTCCAGTTGACTGCAATGTGTTGAGTCTATATGAAGACTTCAGCCAGAGAGCCCCTGAAAAAAGTCACACCATGCCATTTATTGCAAGGGATAGTTATAAAAATTCAAGAAGAGGTTTGGACCAAAAATATTAGAATTAGTGGAAGGAACAAGAGAAAGACCACATTCAAATAACTTTTATTACTGTATATTGTTACATAATCAATCTATGATTATTATTAATCTCTTACTGTGCTAATATATAACTTAAACTCTATCATAAGAATGTATGTATAGGAACAAAAATAGTGATATACAGGGTTTGATACTATCCACAGTTTCAGATATTCACTGGGGGTTTTGGAACATATCTCCCACAAAAAGAGGTGACTACTATACATGAATTTTAAAAAGAATTAATAAAAAAGTTCTTTAACCAAGTTATGAAAGCATTATGTTAATGAGTTATTGGTAGATATGCGGAGACTTTTTGGAGGAGAAAATGTTTAAATTTAGACTGCTTGCTAAACAGGACTATAACTGTCTCAGAGCATGTGTGGGGGAGTATAAAATTCCAGAATGTGGGAAGAAATGCAGCTAAGTTACAAACTGGAAGAATTGAGTCTTTTCCCTCTCATGTACAACAGATATGTCAGTATATGACCCGAAGTAAAACAAACTGAAAAGATACATTGGGATTATCCTATATGGTAAAAGTGTAATATGCAAATCAACCAAAAAGCAGAATGACCAGTTGCTATGATGCACACTGACCACCAGGGGGCAGATGCTCAAGGCAGGAGCTGCCCCCTGGTGGTCAGTGCGCTCCCACAGGGGGAGTGCTGCTCAGCTAGAAGCCAGGCTCATAGCTGGTGAGTGCAACAGAGGCAGTGGGAGCCTCTCCTGCAGCCTCTGCGGCAGGCGGGTGGTAAGGAGCGAGGGGTCCCAGACTGCGAGAGGGCACAGCCTGGGCTGAGGGACACCCCCCCTCCCAGTGCATGAATCTCATGCATCAGGCCTCTAGTCCTATATAATAAAAAGCTAATATACAAATAGACCAAATGGTGGAACAACTGAACAACCGGTCACTATGACATGCGTTGACCACCAGCGGGCAGGCACAGAACATGGCAGGCATTGGGCAAGCGAGATGGTGAAGCAGGCGAGCAGGGGCACCAGACCAAGGTGGGGTGCCAGTCCCTATCATTGGGGTGAGCCTCTGGTGGTTACTAAAAGCTCTTTGTTCCCATGCCCTGCAGTCCTGCCTGGTGCTTGCACCTGCTGCCAGCACTAGCTCTGCTTGCACCCAATGCTGGTGCCTGGCACCAGCCCCAATCGCTTGGTACCATCAGTGGGTGCAAGTGGCGGCTGCCAGTCCTGATCACCCCTCAGGGCTTCTCCACCTCTACCTGCTCCAGAGGGGCAATAGAGGCCGGCAGTTGCCTCTCACACCTGCTGCCAGCACCAGAGCCACCACTCTCATCTGCTGCCAGCTCCCGGTGCTGGTCCTGATCACTTGGCACCGTCAACAGGTGTGAGTGGTGGCTGCTGGCCCCGATTGCCCCTGAGGGCTTCTCCACCTCCTCCTGCTCCTGAGGGGCTATCGGGGCAGCAGCCACCACTCGCACCCTCTGACAGCACCAGCCCTGTTTGCACCCACTGCTGGTGCAGGCCCCAATCACTTCACACTGTCAGCAGGTGCAAGCGGGGCTGGTGCCATCAGTGTGTGGGAGCAGCGGTGGCAGGAGCAGGGCTGCTGGCAAACAGGGTACTGGAGTTGCGGTGGGAGGGGCTGGGTAGTGGTGCAGAGGATGGGCCAAGACCCGCCCCTGTGCCCACCGGAGCCTCACAGCCCACAGTTCCTTTCAAGGTGCACAAATTCATGCACTGGACCCCTGGTCCTATGTAATAAAAGGCTAATATGCTAAGTATCTGGTCATCCAGTTGGCCATTCAGTCAATCAAAGCATAATATGCTAATGATATGCTAAAGCCACTCAACTGCTTACTATGACATGCACTGACCACCCAGGGGCAGATGCTCCAAACTGGTAAGTTAGCTTGCTGCTGGGGTCTGGCTGATCGGGATTGAATGAGACAGGCTGGACTTGCCCTGCAGCCCTCCCACAGTCTCTCCCCTACTGGCCAAACTCTGGCATCCCTCCCCAGCCCCACATAGGAGCTTCGCCCTGGTGGTCAGTGCACTCCCACGGGGAGCGCCACTTAGCCAGAAGTTGGGTGTACAGCTGGTGAGTGCAGTGAGCACAGCAGCTGTGGTGGGAGCCTCTCCCTCCTCGGCTGCATGTGGGTGGTAAGGAGCGAGGGGTCCCAGACTTTGAGAGCCCCAGACTGCGAGAGAGATATCTGACTGCAGGCTTAGGCCCCTGAGGATTGGGCCTAAGCTGGCAGGTGGACATCCCCTGAGGGGTCACAGACTGGGAGAGGGTGCAGGCCAGGCTGAGGGACCACTCCCCAGTGCACCATTTTCGTGCACTGGGCCTCTAGTCCTATCTAATAATAGAGAAACATGGTAATTAACCATAACTTCACTACCCTTCCCATTGGCTAATCAGCAAGATATGCAAATTAACTGCCAGCCAAGGTGGCAACTGGCAGCCAGGCAGCTGAAGCGAACATGAACATGAGGCTTGCTTACTCCAGTGATGGAGGAAGTCAATGTTCCCCACCTGCCGCAGTTCAGCTCTGAGCTCTGGATGAAACAATGTTGCAATTATAGAACCTAAGCAAACCCCAGAAACCTGCTTTCAGCCAGCACGGTCTCAGAGCTTAGAGCGGCCAGTGATGGCAACAGAGTTTCAATTATAGAATCTAAACAATCCCAGATACCTGCTTTCAGCCGGCAAAGGCCTCAGAGCTGGAGCCTGCTCTCAGCTCCAGTGACAGCTATAGAAGATAAATTAATCCCAGAATAAAAAAAAAAAAGAGAGAGAAAAGGAGAGGCTGGGAGCTACAGTCGCCCACCAGCCTGAAAACAGCCCTCAGCCCCTCACCCAGACTGGCCAGGCACCCCAGTGGGGACCCCCACCCTGAAGGGGGTGTGACCAGCTGCAAAGAGCCATCATCCCCTCACCCAGGCTGGCCAGGCACCCAAGCGGGACCCCCACCCTGATCCAGGACACCCTTCAGGGTAAACCAGCCAGCCCCCACCCATCCACCAGGCCTCTATCCTATATAGTAAACGGATAATATGGAAACTTACCCTAACAGCAGAAGGACTGGGATGACTGATCACTATGACACACACTGACCACCAGGGGGCAGACGCCCAATGCAGAAGCTGCCCTCTGGTGGTCAGTGTGCTCTCACATGGGAGGAGCTCTGCTCATCCACAAGCCAGGCTGATGGCTGCCAGTACAGTGGTGGTGGTGGGAGCCTCTCCTGCCTCCTCAGCAGCGCTAAGGATGTCCAACTGCAGTTTAGGTCTGCTCCCCGCTGGCAAGTGGACATCCCCTGAGTGCTGCCGGTTTGCCAGAGGGATGTCTGATTGCCATCTTAGGCCCAATACCCTGGGGAGCAGGCCTAAGCCAGCAGGTGGTCATCCCCTGAGGGGTCCCAGACTGAGAGAGGGCACAGGCCGGGCTGAGGGACCCTCTATCCCCCCCAAGTACACAAATTTTTGTGCACCGGGCCTCTAGTATTAAATAAGGCTTAATATTAAAGTATGTGCACTAAGGTAGTGCACATACTTTCGGACCTCATGGACCACCTGTGGTCTGTGGACCACCAGTTGGCGACCGCTGCACTAAGGAACATTTTTTTTTAAAGGAATAAAGCTGCAGCCTGATCAGATATGTGTTTTAAGAAGGTGAATAAAAAGCAGTATAAATAATTATGGCATTAAGACTGGAAGTAGAAAGTTAGGGATCTATTGCAAGATTCCAGGAGAGGATTAGACTCTGAACTTGAAAAATGACTTTGAAGAAAATAAAAAGAGGTGCAGATTAAAAGGACACATTTGTAATTCCTTAACTAATAAAGAATTTAAAGATAAATAAGGACACACCAGATTTGTTTGCTAAGTGCATGAGTATGTAGAGTGTAAGATGAGAAGTTTATAATTTGCTTTGATAGTAACATTATTTATGACACTAAGTAGCTTAGTAAATGGAAAAAGTTAGGGTGGTTGGAGTCAGAGTTTGGTTTGGAGACAAATTATGATTTGGAGACAAATTTTGATGATTGCCAGATATATGAATAAAAAGTGAAGCACATAGTTGAGTGTTTGGTCTAGAATTCAGGGGAATGAGCAGGCATACAAATGGATATTTGGGAATCATCACCACATATATAATACTTTAAAAAATGTATGAAATTGCCCAAAGATAAGAAGAAGAGAAAGGATATGACTAATATCTGCGTATTGGTGAAAGTTTATGTAAAAAGGAAGTAGAAAAACAAAGGTCTATCAGAGAGTATACCAATAAGATAGAGAAGAGCAAAATTCAGTTGAAATATATGGCTCGAGTTTCAATGAACACTTCTTTCTATTCTTAGAAGTATGACTATAAAAAGCTGTGTCATATGGAACAGACAGCTTTAAATTATTAAATAATTTGTTGAACTTTCAGTGCTTATGAATTTTTAGTATCAGATATAAATATTGTTAATTCTTCCCCAAATGTGGTAGAATATTGGACCTTTCCACTGGAACTTTGATGACATCAAATGATGTTTTGTGAGCTAATCCCTATTTAATGCAGCCTTTTGAATAACAAGTAGAAATCTCACCAATACCTATAATTTGAGAACACTACGTCGTAATGTGTAATATTGAAAATAAAATGGTCACAGCAGTGATATTTGAATCTTTTTGATAAATGTTTGCTAGTATGTATTTTGCATCTGTCTTAAAATTCTAAAAGTGAATGAAAAAGTGTGTGTGTGTGTGTGTTCTCCTGGTTTTTATTTTGGGAAAAATCAAGGATACTCAATACAATTTTTAAAGACTGACATTGCAGATAAGTTGCCTATTTTAGTGATATTTAATCCTATGGGAGCACAGGATGGATACAGATTCAAATGCATTCTATTGTGACAATATCTTCAGTTGTAAATTCTCCCATTTGGAATTCATAATTACAGTGTCCCCATGCTTGAGGTTATTCTCAGCTTTCAACCCTCTGATAAATCTGTCTACACAAAACAGCAGCTGGTACACTGGCAATCAAACTGCTTTGGGTGACATAATTTCATGATATTTTTTAGAGTTACTGAATGAGAGCAGCTGCCCAGAGCTTCAGAAGCATTGTACTAGTATATGGGGAATTTTTCTTACATTTTCTCTAGGTACAAAGGCTCAGTCATGAGACAATCGGTGATAACTGTCAGGTTAATAGCTGTCTCATGGAAAATGCTCCTTTGCTGGTTTTAGTCCCCATGCTTAGTAAAATTACAAGCATTTTTAGTGAGGAAAAAAATGGTAATGAGGTAGTCAATATAGATCAAAAAAGGAAAACCAGGTTTATCCAAAATCTTTTTAATTCAATCCCCAAATGTGACTATGTTAGAAAAAAAGAAGAAAATAATAAAACAGATGGAAAAATCCAGGTGGTCTGAAGGCAGAAGCTAGTACTCCAAATGGAATTAATAATCTTAGTGCATGTTCAGATGAGGTTTTATGAAAATCTATTTGTTTTGCACAGAGGAGAAACATTTTGCATCTGACCTTGAAGTGGGGAAAGACTGCTGGTTTTAGGTCAGCTAGAACTGAGTGGGAGCCATAAAATTATTACTCTAACCCAAGCTATTTTGAACATCTTGCAGATTATTCAGGCCACAGTTTGTCTGACCCTAGGGGATAATTTGCTTTCAAAATCCCCTGGCAAATCCTGCCTTGTCGGAAATAGTCCAAGTGATGGATGGATACATTCTCTACAAACATTTCTTCATGGGCCAGAAACAACGTTGTACTGAAGTTATTCTAAATCCCCTCAACACACAACTATATGAAATCTAAGTGACTGAAACAAATATAAAGAGAGATCTTTTGTGATGATGAAATAGTTCTGTATTTTGATGTGATAGTGGTTACATGTAATAAAATGGCATGGGACTATATGTAAACATTATATCATTGTAAATTTTCTACTTAGTTATGTTTTCCCCATGTACCAATTGGGAAAAACTGGATGAAGGGTACATAGGACATCTCTGTACTATCTTAGTAATTTTTGTTTATCTATAATTAATAAAATACAAAAAGTTAAAATAAATAATAGAAAAATAAATGGGAAAAAAACTTGCCATCACATTTCACATGTCTGATTCCTGATCTATTAGTTCTCAACTTACTGCTTCTTTTGAGAGCACTTGACTAATGCCTCTATCTAATGTAGCTTGCTTCCATTTTCCATCCTACCAGTATATATCTTTATATCACCCGCCCTGCATTTCTCCTTCGTAGCACTTATCAGCACACTTTTAATTATATATTCATTGGTTTTATTATTTATCAATATCTTTTCATTCTATTTAACAAGTATATATTGAGAATCTACTATGTATCAAGTCCTATTTTAGATATTGAAAGTATATCAGGAAACAAGTCAGAAAAGAGCCTGGAAAACTTGATGACCACCCAAAAATGTGTCACTTTGGCATATGGATTATTTTGAATTAAAGTTACTTAAGAAATAGCTGGTGCAAGGACACTCTGACATTCATTTTTGTCCCTCAAAGCAGGAAATATGTCTCCCATGTAAAGACATTCTCCCTATACCAGGAGAGTAGAAAGTATCCTTATATCTAGAGATAGGGAATTCAAGGCCCAGAGGTCTGTATAGACAAACTTTGTTACTTCTTCATTAATTCACTATCTCAAGCCCAAACACCTTTTTAAAAAAAAAAAAAAATTCTTCACAAACAATTGTTTCTTTGTAAACATATAAAATCTATCATCTTTGGTCACATCATTGAGTCTGATATTTTTATGACCTCTCCTATGCACAAAATTAAAGTTGATTTATTTCTGCTGCTAATCTATATTATGTCAATTTAATTATCAGGCCAGCCAAAGAACTTAGAATGGAAGAAGGGAAACCTTTTCTTCCTTAACACAAAGTCCCTTCTCTCACAGAGCTCACATTCTAGTAGGGAAGTATGACAAAAATTAAATATATAAACAGCAACATATTTTTTAGAGAAAGAAAAGATGGTAATATAATAGAGAGTTGTTAGATGGCTACTTAACATTGAGTTATTAAATTATACCACATTACAGTGAGGTAATGTTTAAACAGAGATATGAATTGTGGAGGAATCAGCAATATAAAAATCTGAATGGTGTGGGGTATAGGTGAGGGGAGTACTTTACAGGTAGAGGGAAAAACATGTACAACTCTCTTAGATTGGCAAAGACCAGGGTGCTTTCAATAATTAACAAGAAAGCCCACGTATATGGACCGCAGTGAGTAAGGAGTTATCCTAGGAGTTCAGGTCAGAGAGGCAGGAAGGAGCTAGTACATACAGGTTTGTACTTTTTGTTTATTTTTAAATCCTAACCCGAGAATATTTTTCCATTGATATTCAGAGAGAGTGGAAGAAAGAGGGAAGACAGAGAGTAATATCGATGTGAGAGAAATACATCGATTGATTGGTTGAGCTCAGGCCAGGGAGGAGCCTGCAACTGAGGTACATGCCCTTGACCAGAATTGAACCTGGGACCCTTTGGTACACAGGCCGACATTATATCCACTAAGCCAAACTAGGTAGGGCTATATAGGTGTGTTTTTTTAACTGAATTTATTGGGATGACATTGGTTAATAAAATTATAAAGGTTTCAGGTGTACAGTTCTATAATACATCATCTGTATATTGTATTGTGTGTTCAGCACCCCGAGTCAAGTCTCCTTCCATTGCCATTTATCCTGCCTTTACCCTTTCCTTCCTCCTCTCAAACCCTTTCCCCTCTGGTAGTCACCATGCTATTCTCTGTGTCTATGAGTTTGTGTTATAGTTTCTCTTACTCCCTTCATATTTTTCACCCATCCCTGCAAACCCCCTCCTCTTTGAGAGCTGTCTATCTGTTTTCCATGAATCAATTTCTATTTTGTTTGTTAGTTTATTTGGTTCATTAGATTCTACATATGAGTGAAGTTATATTGTACTTGTCTTTCTCTGACATCAAGCTTATTTCATTTAGCATAATACTCTCCAGATCCATCCATGTCTTCTAAAGTGTAATATTTCCTTTTATTTTACAGCTGAGTAGTATTCCACTGTTTTGTTTTGTTGTTTTTTTTAATCCACTCATATACTGATGGATACTTGGGATGTTTCCAAATCTTGACTATTACTAGAATAAATAATGCTGCAATGAACACAGGGGTTCCCATAATCTTTCAAATTAGTGTTTCTGGGTTCTTTGGATATATTCCCAGAAGTGGAATTGCTGGGTCATAAAACAGTTCTTTTTAATTTTTTGAGGAAACTCCATACTGCTTTCCACAGTGGTCGCACCAGTCTGTAGTCACACCAACAGTGCACAAGGGCTCCTTTTTCTCCACATCCTCACCAACACCATGTTTGTTGATTTATTGATGATAACCATTCTGAAAGGCGTGTGGTAATATCTCACTATGGTTTTAATTTGCATTTCTCTGATTGTTACTGACATGAACATCTTTTCATATGTCTATGGGTCATCTGTATATCTTCTTTGGAGAAGTGTCTATTTGGGTCCTTTGCCTATTTTTTTTTTTTTTTAATTTGGATTGCTTGTTTTCTTGGTGCTGATTTGTATGCTTCCGTTACAAATTTTGGGTATTAACCCCTTAACAGCTGTATCATTGGCAAATATGCTCTCCCAGGGGGTAATCTTTTCATTTTGTTGATGGTTTCCTTTGCTATGCAAAACTTTTTAGTTTGATGTAGTTCCATTTATTTTTATGTTGTTTCCCTTGCTGGAGGTGATATATATGAAAATTATTGCTATGAGAATTGTCCAAGATTTTACTGCCTATGTTTTTTTCAATTTGAATGTCAGGTTAAGAAGAATACTGGAGAGCCATTGGAGAACTTTTAGTTTTTGTTTTTGTTTTTTTTTTTATGTAATTTACTGACCTTTTTTTATTGATTAATATATTACATATGTGTACCCTCTACCCCCCCCCGCAAATCCCCTCACCCCCCCGTTGTCCGTGTCCATTGGTTAGGCCTATATGCTTGCATATAAGTCCTTTGGTTGATCCTTCCCCCTTGCCCCCACCCTCCCCTACCTTCCCTCCAAGGCCCGACAGTCCAATCAAAGCCTCTCCGTCTCTGGATCAGTCCTTGTTCATCAGTTTATGTTGTTCATTATATTCCACAAATAAGTGAGATCTTGTGGTATTTATCCGCTCTCCAGTTCCATAGATGCTGTGGCAAATGGTAAGAGTTCCTTTTTCTTCTTCCTCTTCTTAAAGAATACCTTTCAGCATTTCATATAATGCTGGTTTGGTGGTGATGAACTCCTTTAGCTTTTTCTTATCTGTGAAGCTCTTTATCTGACCTTCCATTCTGAATGATAGCTTTGCTGGATAAAGTAATCTTGGTTGCAGGTTCTTGCTATTCATCTCTTTGAATATTTCTTGCCACTCTCTTCTGGCCTGCATGGTTTCTGTTGAGAAATCAGCTGACAGTCGGATGGGTACTCCCTTGTAGGTAACTGACTGTCTTTCTCTTGCTGCTTTTAAGATTCTCTCTTTATCTTTTGCTCTTGGCATTTTAATTATGATGTGTCTTGGTGTGGTCCTCTTTGGATTCCCTCTGTTTGGGGTTCTCTGCGCTTCCTGGACTTGTAGGTCCATTTCTTTCACCAGGTGGGGGAAGTTTTCTGTCATTATTTCTTCAAAAAGGTTTTCAATATCTTGCCCTCTCTCTCCTTCTGGTACCCCTATAATTCTGATGTTGGTACGCTTGAAGTTGTCCCAGAGGTTCCTTACACTATCTTCATATTTTTTGAATCTCTTTTCTTTTTTCTTTTTCGGTTGGGTATTTTTTGTTTCTTTGTATTTCAAATCTTTGACTTGATTCTTGGGATCCTCTTGTCTGCTGTTGGATCTCTGTAAATTATTCTTTATTTCAGTCAGTGTATGCTTAATTTCTAGTTGGTCCTTTTTCATGTCCTCCATGGTCTCACTATACTCCTTGAGGGATTCATTAAATTTATCGGCGGTTTCCATAAAATTCTTGACAAACCTTATAAACGTGGCCTTGAACTCTATATCCAGTCGTCTGTCCTCCTCCGTTTCTGCCAATTTTGACCTGTTTCTTTGTCTCCGCATTTTGGCTGCTTCCCTGTGTTGATAGAGTGGCCCTGCGCGCCAGGTGTCCTGTAGGGCCCAGTGGCTCAGCCTCCCCAGTTACCTGGAGTGGACACTCTTGGTGCACTCTTGGTGCCTTGGTTGATGTAAGATCACTGGGAGGAATTGACCTCCAGGCCAATTGGCTGTGGGAAGCAGCTGTGTCTGAAGTGGGAGAATGGTCCCCCTCTGACCACTGGGTACAGTGGCTCCTGGATCTAAGGAGGTGCTAATTCAGCCCCTGCCTGAGGCCTCACAGCCGGGGCCATGAAGAGGCTCAGCTGTGAAGCAATGCAAGCCGCTGCGGGGCCTTGGGCCTTCTCTTGGAAGTTCCGGGTCTGCTTGGCTGGGCTATAGTTAGGTACATTCACATGCAAAAGCCTCTGCTGCAGCCTGGGTGGGGCGGGGTCTCAGGGAGTCAAAGGGCAGAGAGAGCAGCTATGGTGATTCTCCGCGCCCGAAGCCTGGGTGGGGCAGGGTCTCAGGGAGTCAAAGGGCGGAGAAAGAAGCAATGGCTGATTCTCCGCACCCGGAGTCGCTCGTCTCAGTGTCCCAGTAACGGCTGCAAGCACCTCTGAGGGAAATCCGCCCTCAAGTTCGCCCGCTGCCACCTGACAGAGCAGCCTCTCCCCGTATGAGTCCTGGGTCCCCAGAGACTTCCCAGAACCGGAGTTCAGAGCAGTCAGGAGCTTGTGATTCAAAAAGACAGCTGCGTCCTCAGGTGCCACCCCCTTTCCGCGCGTGCGAGCCGCCGCCGTACCTCTGCACTCAGCCTCCGCAGCTCCTCTGGCTCTCAGCGTGCTTTTCTTTTCTTCTAGTTGTAGAAATTACACTCAGCCAGCCCTCCTGTTTTTCTGGACGATGTTTGCTCCGTCCTTTGGGATAATTTTCAATTGCTGTGGGAGGCGACTATTTCCCGGTGTTTATCCATGCCGCCATCTTAGTTTCTCCGAGAACTTTTAGTTTTAAAGTTTGTTAATTTTTGCTTACCATGGGCACAAACCCATATCTGAATTATGATAAACATTATTTTTATTATATTAATCTAATTAATGCAGTAGACCTCTTGAGCAATACAGAATCTTATCCTCTTTGGCTAACAGTTTCTTTTATACCTTCAGCAAGCCTTTTTTATATTCTAAAAGTGAGAGTACAAGTTCTAGGACTTCTTCAACAGCTTTGGTGGCCACAGAGAATTTTCTATACTTATGGACATAAATAGACATTAAATATGTCTGATCGCTCTAAAGGATACACTTCTGCTGTTTTTGCTTAGATCAAGTCTTTCTGGAATGAAGACCTTGAGAACTGTTCAACTCAGGAATGCCATACTCAGCTCCTCCACTCTCTTCCTTGTAGCACACATTCTGTAATTCTGTAGGCATCTATTCCATCAACACTTGTTCCTTGAGCTCCTATTTTATTCCAGGAAACTCATTAGGAGCTAGAAAGGCAGTGAATAACCATAAAACTCAGGTGTTTCTCTTATGGAGGCAGTGTTTCATTAGGGATAACCAAGCAACATAAAATAAAATTAAAATTAACTGAAACCAAAAAAAAATCTGATAATAGTTCTTTTATGAAAATGACACCATTTGATGTGATAGTTACTGGAGGAAGAGAAGACTGTTTTAAATGAGGGGTGTGTGTAATTCAGGGTTGGCCTCTCTGATAGACTGACATTGAAGTAGAGAATACCTAGAATAAGGTATCTAGTCCCATGTCCCTCCCCTCAAAATCAGCTATTCTGGTTAAACCAGGGAACATTTTTTTGTACTGTAAGTTCTCATCTAAGTCACCTTTAGAATATTTGAAGCAGGTATTGAGTTACCACTTGATTGCCAAGATTGCAAGACTATTACTGCCATTGATATACAGAGATTAGAAGCCTGGCAGGGTCTCTATTGGTCAGACTCCCCAAGTAATTTGCTGCAAAGCACCCTTAGTCAGCTTCACCATCCTTTCATCCTGACCATTTGCTTGAGGGGACTGAGATGCCAAGACTATTCTAAGTGCTTAATTTTAGTCACCATGTCATTTAATCCTCATAGCAACCCATTGGGGCATGTAGTATTATTATTCCTATGTCACAGAAGAGATAATTTAAGATTAAAGAATTGAGTTGGCTTTGCAAAAACTCACAGCTTGTTAGTAGCTTACTATGGGTGGAATAAATATTTGATCTCAGGAAAATGGTTGAGCACAAGGTTCTTAGTGGCTTGATTTGATTTGTAACAATTCTATAGATTCTTGAAAGGACTGTGGAAAGCATATTAAAGGTTACATTTCTCTAAGAATTATGTAGAATTAGGACATGAAAGTGGAGAAGTATGGGGTCTGAGACTTATGAAAGATACTGAGCTAAAAAATATTTTCTCTCTGAATCATAGTGAAAAATAAGTCAAGTGGAGGCGTGAAAGGGGGTCAGACACATAGCCTAGCCTAAAACTTCTCCCAATTCCTCTAGAGATTTGGTACAAAACCCAGGATTCTTTCTGTCTAAGGTAAAACAGGGGAAATTTGGATATTCAGAATCAGAGAGAACATAGTAGAGAGTGGAAAAATCAATGTTAATAGATAAATGGAGACAGTAGACAGGCAAATGAAAGGTGGATCCTCTCCATTTATATAAATCTAAAATTGGACTTGGTCAAAAGTCACTGATATGGACTTCATTATCACATCTACATTAAATTCGTTCAGTAACATGTCATCTGAAAAATGTGTCAAATGTTTGATTAGTATGTTAGATGTTTTGGCAGTGCTGAGTATAATTAAGGAACAAAAAATCAGTTCTTACCTTTGTGGATCTCATGTTTTAATTGGGCAGACATTCAAACAGGCAGTTTCAATACAAAGTATGGTGTATAATATTGGATGTACCTAAGGTTATAGAAGCTCACAGAAAGGAAAACAAACTTTGTAATAGATACCAGAAGGATTATTGAAAGAAGAAACATTTAAACTGGGGCCCAAAAGGTGAATAGGAGTCAGTCAGTCTAACAGAGTGAATAACTGGGTGTGTGCATGGAGGTGAGGAGTGATTGGCATATTGATCTCTTAGCTACTGGTGACATACTAGGATAAGTGAAAAATACAGCACTTCCTTCCCAAAGCCCAGGAAGAACAGGGTTTATATTGATTACTACAGAATGAGCTCACAGCATCTCTATCCCAAAATGGAGTCACATTTTTGGAGGAAAGTAAGAAGATTCTGTGTATCAAGCCCTTTAAAAGGTGTCTTGATGAATGTTTTTGGAACCGGAGAAAGTGGAGAGTAGTTCTGTGAATAAAGGGAAAGTAAATGTTCTTAAAATTCTGGGGAGATGGTGACTTTTCTTAGAGACACTGGACAGAACCAGAGATTGGGGTTTATATGAACACTAGGGTACTGATGTTTCATTCTAATGTAGCATCCCTGAGAGGGATAATACTTCTGAATAACTGATATATGGATGGAGTGAGAGAGGCACAATATGTGGTCAGGAAGAAGCACTAAGCCCCTTAGCCTTGAGAGCTAAAATGAAGATCCCTTTGCACATTCTCAGCATAGAAATATTGGTGCTTTCCATGTTAAATGGACTGACCATACTAATTTGGATAATGAGCATTTCTAGGACTACCACCATAACTAAGATAGGGGCTTCATTATCAAATCTACATTAAAGTAATTTAGTAACATGCCATTGTGGTTTTAGCACAAAGTAAACTTGGGATTATTTTAAACCAAAGGAAAGGGACTCAAATAATGGCTGAGACTGAATTTCCCAGTAGCCAGGACTGGTGTTTAAACCAGATTTAATTTGAATTAGAGAAATAAAATAATTCAATTTATTTTTGCTCAAAATTATATGTATAATTCATATCATATCTCATATATATTACAAGATTCAAAAGCAAAGGAGAAAATGGCCTATGTTGTGAAATGAAAGTAATTTAGAATCTTATGGGTATAGTGTTATCTAAACTAAAAGCTGATATTTGGTAGCCAACTAAGAGAGAGAGAAAGAGAAGGTGGGAAGTTATCTGGGTAAGCATATCTCAGGTAAAAAATGTGAAAAATTAATAGGAGATAGTATATATCATGTTTGAGTTGCTTAAACAAATATGGTATGGCTGAAGTACCAGTAGCATTTGAACAACAATGTCTGAAATACAGAAGAGAGAATTGGGTTGGATATTTTGTATTTTTCAGTATATACATGGTAATAGGAACCATGAAAATATTTGGGAAGAGAAAAAGACCTAAGACAAAAGTTATCAACATTTAAACATGGGCAGAGAAGGAAAACCTCTAAAGCCAATAGAGGCACTAGAAAAATAGGAAACAAATTGGAGACTGTAGATTCATGTATGCCAAGAAAAAAAAATGTTTTCAAGAAAGAACCATTGTTAATCCAGTTAATTTCTGTAAACAGTTCAAATAAGGCAAGAAGAAGTAATCCCGCCCATTAGATTTAGCAATTAAAATCTTTTTGATGACTTTGGCAAGCATAATTTTGGCGTTGTGGGTTTTTGGATTGGATAGGTTTTGAGGACAAAAAAGAAAAGAATGTAGATCACTTTTTAAGAGTTTTGACTGAAAAGCAAAGAAAAAATATAATAACTTGAGAGTGATGTGGGTTTCAAAATTGCAGTATAGAGACCATTTCTCCAGTATCTATAAATATCATTATAATTTCCTATCTTAAGATATGAATTTTCTAACTGAAAGGCATTATATTGTATACTGTGACTATTGTATCTATGTATAAAAGAAATGTAGTAAGAATTTACTATGCATATAAGGTGTTATGGAGAGAATTAATTTATTCAACCTAGATTTATTGAACATGTACTATATCCTAAATACTATAATGGTGTTGCCATGGTAACATGGAGATGCAGAAGACAGTATCCTAATTCACATTACTCAAAGGCTGATTGAGGTAGGATTGTGTATCAGAGGGTCTGGATTCCATATAAAGAATATTTATACCCTGAATATAGACATGGCTGAGCTTGGATTTTGGTCTAGCTGAAACAGAATTCTGTTGTCTATACATACAATGATACTAAATCTATGAATGTGCGATAAGTCCTGTAAAATAACAGAGTGCTTGTCTCAATTCTGATTATCTAGCCTATTTTAGTATATTGATTTCGGTAAGTTAGAGGAGGCTTTAAGAAAAAAAAATGAAGATGTTATTAACACAACCCCCCTCCACCCCCCTGTAAATTGAAGACTCTGGAAAATATGGAGTAGCCTCTAACATGTCAGCAAAAGTGGTGATTGATTGGAGAAAAACCAAAGGAGAAGTGGAAGTCACATGACAGCTATTACATAGTAGCAGTGGTCATTTAGCAGAATCCATGAACTATTCCACTGGTACTTTCAGATATAAATAAGGGCAGTATGTTTGTAAATGTCTGTATTTGGAATTTAGTATATTTTTAAAAGAACAAACCAGCAAAATATACCTTACTTTTGTTATTTTGATTCCATTTAAGTATAAACCCAGAAACACATGGGTCATACATGCAGACAAATAACCACAACACAGCAGAATTAAATATACATTAGCAAGAGGTGCAAAGTAACTACAAGAATGATAAGAATGCAGCTATAATTCCAAATAAATGGGGAGAGAAAGATTTCTGGAGGATGTGGCATTTAGATATAGTGGAGAGATAGGATTATTTCTTATGATCTCATAGTCTAGTTATAAAAGCTTTGCACATATTTGGCACCAAGTAAATCGCTGTTACAGGAAACCATTTTGGAGCATATAGAGTCATTTCAGAAGAAGGATATGAATGGGAGAAATGAGGTTAACTTAGGAATACTTCCTGACAAGGGCTTCATACACTGAAAGGATGTTCTGTCCTAGGAAGATGCTGGAAGGCATTGCTTCACAGAACAGAAAGCAATGAATTGATTGTAATAGGAATGTGGGAAGCAGGACGAAGGCCTACAGCTTGGAAAGGACCCCAGAATGGAATTTGGATTTAACTCAGAAAACTGCTACTTGACCTCAGCATTTTAGAACCTAAATATACTCAGACTCTTTTAACCTTATCCTGGAAGCCATCATCTTTAAACCATCTCAAGCTCACAAACTCATTTATATTTGCATTTATGTTCCCTGGGTAAAGCTTTGATTTATAGCACAGAATAAGAATCAGACTAACTAATGTTTAGAATGTAATTTTTTAATATATTTTCTAAGAGTCTTTTAGTTTTTAATTTATAAAGTATTCCATAATAGGTTCCTGACAACATTTTGTTAGTAGTAAAATATATGAAGATCACAGCATTGATGAAAAATGCAGGTACATTAGGTCACATGTACTCAAGTAAGAGTGGCCAAAAGTAAAAGATCTTGATTTTCACACTGCTTTTTTGCTGTTGACCAAAGTGCACATAGAGGTTTATGGCAGCAGAGGATACTGTTTTTGAAAATTTTTCTGCTGCGAGGACTGTAATAGTCTCTAAAAGCTCCACCAAAATTGTGGGTCAATTTGAAATTCCACTTAAATTACAGCTCTAATGGAATAACCATATTTTCAAGCATTTACCAAAATCATTGGTCAGTTTTCTTCTTGTATTTTGGAGCTGGATGTTTTCCCCTGCTCTTAATTTCAATCATACCCATCTTGCTCAGTGAGTGGGAAAAGGCATCTTGCCTTAACAGTAATTTAAGAAAGACACATTTAAAGATAATATGCAAGAGGGATGATAAAAGAATTTCTCATAAACCCTGTTTAATTTATTGTTTCCAGATCGTTCCAGATTGAGCCATGGGTAGAAGATGGCTCCTAATATGTTTAAAATGTGCTAAGGCATCTAATTCTTGTTTCTGTCCTCCTAAATCTTCTAAGAGGGAAAAAGAAAATATTAACATCTAGCCCAACACATAAACTTGCTTTTTCAAAGACCTCTGCTTAATTAAGGGAACCTTTATATGATATTAAACACATGATGTTTTCCCCTTTGGCTTGGTTTTGAGCATTGCAATTGGAACTTCAAGCTTTGCTTAGCCTTGTGTTGTCACTTCTCTTTAATCCATTCATGAATCTTTTACCAAAAATGAACTCATTTTAAGATAAAGTCATAAATTAATGCAACTATATAACCCAGCAAAGACATTTAATTTGACAGTATGTCAATTAGAATGTGGTAGGGCCTCTGTCCCTTGCAATAAAAATACTTGTTTACTGCTGTACACTTTTTGGTCTTTATTTTGTCCTCAGATGCCTTTCACTGAGATTCTATTTTTGATTTCCCTCAAATCAGATGTCAAAATGTTGTACCCTGCAACTTTCATAGAGGAAGATGAAAGGCAAAATGAGAGTTTAGTTCTGGTGTATCAATCATGAGGCCTGGAGTGGGCTGCTTCTCCTCTGAGACTAGTGGGCTGATGGATACAGCAGTTCTAAAATGCAGCTGTGGGCTTGATGCTAATTGGAGCCATTTCGGAGGTCATGGAGTTAGTGCTACTCAGGTAAGTGTGAGTTGATTGGGGGAGTAAAGTTGTTGCCTATGTTTTTCCAAAATAAATGTTAAGTTGCAAAGCTTAGGCAAATCAAAATTGGTATTTCCAAACATCATTATTATTTTTTAAAATATATTTTTATTGATTTTAGAGAGGAAGGGAAAGGGAGAGAGAGATAGAAATATCAATGATGAGAGAGAATAATTGCTCAACTGCCTCTTGCACGCCCCCTACCGGGGATCCCAGACATGTTCCCTTAACCAGAATTGAACCTGAGACTCTTCAGTCTGCAAGGCAATGCTCTATCCACTAAGCCAAACCAACTACGGTCAAACATTATTTTAAAAAATGCAGCATATAAACTTATTCTTATCCTGGTTTTTAAGTGTGATCTGTGGTTAATATTCCGATAGAGTTGATTCTATGATGATGTAAGTTGCAGATTGATATTTGAGCTTTCAAATTCTCAATGTAAGACCCTGATTGAAAAGGACAAGATAGGGCCTCTTCTTTGTTTAGAAAGAGGGCAGACATACATGTGTAGTAAGGGTTAGAGATAGTGAAATCTACTGGGTCACATGGCACATACTGCTCTCAGCTATTGAATCCATCTCTCAGATATAGGGGACCTTTTGTGAGGGGAAAGACTAATCATCCTCAGAAGATCCTGTCATCACATAGGTGAAAGATTTCCCTTTATCATCAAAAAGAGTTTGGGAATTACAGTTTATTACTACATTCCAATCTTATCTTTTCTTTCCTATCATTATTGACACGGACAAGATTTTCCCCAAAGTATAAACTACTGAAAAAGAATAATAATAAACAACAACATTTAAAGAGTAGCCAGAGGAAATGGATATGTTACAGACACTGGAGCAGGGATACAAATGACAGTTGACTTTTCAGCATAAATAATGGAGGACAGGAGACAATGGGTAAATATCTTTAAAGTACAGGGTAAATAAACTCAGCCTAGACTCTATCTCTAGCAAATATATGCTTCATAGTGAAGGCAAAAAAAAAAATCTTCAGAAGGACAAAATCTCAGATAATTCATTCTGAGCAAACTAATATCTCAAGAAATTATGGAAAATAAATTTAGGGTAAATGAAAATGATGTTAAATGGAATATAGTTCTGAGGAAGGACTAAGAAGTAATATATATATATATATTCTTTTTTTTTATATTTTATTGATTTTTTACAGAGAGAAGGGAGAGAGAGAGTTAGAAATATCGATGAGAGAGAAACATCGATCAGCTGCCTCCCGCACATCCCCCACTGGGGAAGTGCCCACAACCCAGGTACATGCCCTTGACCGGAATCGAACCCGGGACCCCTCAGTCCACAGGCCGACGCTCTATCCACCGAGCCAAACCGGTTTCGGCATATTCTTTAAAACTATATTATCTATATTAATTATATAAAGCAAAATATAAATAATATATTATAAATTTCATAGTATATGTACAAGTAGTATATAAAAAAAAATCATGAAAGATAAGAGGAGAGGTAAATGGAGCTACACTATATTAAATTTGTTGTGTTGTTCCTGAAGTGATATACTTTTTTGAAAACCAACTATGATAACATAAAAATACTCATGGAAAATTTTAGAACCACTGATAGAAAAACAAATAGAGGAATCCCTAAAAAGTTCTCAGAGAAGATAAAATGCAATAACAAAAAATAATTGGGTCATCCAAAAGAAGGGAGAAATGAACAAGCAAAAAGTTGTATGAATTGAAAACAAATATCAATAAATGGTACAATTTAAATCAAAGCACTTCAGTAATTTTAGTAAATATAAATGAACTTATTTGCAGAGGTTGTCACACTCAGTTAAAAAGATTTAGCCAGATATGTGCAAGATTTATTGGGAGGATCATTTATTAAGTTATGTAATGTCTAATCACTGGGATATACACCTGAAACTAATATAATGCATGTCAACTGTAATTAAAAATGAAATTATAGCCGAGACCGGTTTGGCTCAGTGGATAGAGCGTCGGCCTGCGGACTGAAGGGTCCCGGGTTCGATTCTGGTCAAGGGCATGTACCTGGGTTGCGGGCACATCCCCAGTGGGAGATGTGCAGGAGGCGGCTGATCGATGTTTCTCTCTCATCGATGTTTCTAGCTCTCTAGCTCTCTATCTCTCTCCCTTCCTCTCTGTAAAAAAATCAATAAAATATATTTTAAAAAAATGAAATTATAAAAAATATTTAGCCAATTAAATTACAAGAATACTCATTATATTTAAATACAAGTTGAAAGTAAATGGTATAGTTATAATATGCAAATACTAATCATAAAAAGATGCTATGGTTATATTAATAACAAAGTATATTTCAAGATAAAGATGGTTTTTAGATATTAAGAGGGACATTTTATAGTGATAAAAAGGATCTATTCATAAAGAACACATAAGAATACTAAATTGCTATGTAACTACGGACAGAATTTTAAAATACATAAAGCAAAAACTGACAGAACCAAAGAAATACATAAAATCCACAATTATAGTTGGAGATTTTAAAATTTAGCTCTTAGTAATTTATTTAAAAACTAGAGGCCCAGTGAACAAAAATCCGTGCACTTCAGGGCATCTCTCAGCCCAGCCTGCATGCTCTCACAATCCGGGACCCCTCGGGTAGGGTCCAGTCCCATCGCAACATGGCTCTGGTTCCCCAGGTCTGTGGGCAGGGGGTAGGAACCAAGATGTCAGTCCAATGGCAGTATGGCTCTGGTTCCCTGGAGCCTGCTGGTGGGGGGAGGGACCCAGAGGCCAGTCCAATGGCAGCATGGCTCTGTTCCCACAGCTCCCTCCCGCCGCCACGCCACAGGCGGCCAAGGCTCACAGCTCTCTCCTGCCACCATACCGTGGGCGGCCAGGACCCAGGACTGACTCCCATTATGCTGGCCGGGACCCTAACCTGGTGTTTGGTCGTCCATCCGGTTGTTTAGGTCGTGACAGACCCTGGCTCTTTATATATTAGAACAGAGAATAAAATTTAAAAATCTTATAAAAGTATAACAGTATTAACAATTCTTTACATTATAGAACTCTAACCTCAACAAAAGCAGAACACACATTCTTCTCATATGGACATGGAACATCCACCAAGATAGAGCATATCCTGGGATATAAACTATTTTAATAAATGCCACAGTATTAACTTTATGTAGAACACAGACTCTGACCATAATAATATTGAGTCTAAATAAATTTGAAGTTTTGAAATCATACTGTGCTCTCTGACCACAACAGAATTGAAGTAGAAATCCTATCTAATAAAAGAGAAACATGGTAATTAGCTGTGCATCCGCTACCCTTCCCATTGGCTAATCAGGGTTATATGCAAATTAACTGCCAGCCAAGATGGCGGCCGGCAGCCAGGAAGCTTGAAGTGAACATGAGGCTTCCTTGCTTCAGTGACGGAGGACTCCAACGTTCCCAGCCTGCCTTGCCAGCCTCTGAGCTTGCAGTTTGAAACATTGTAATAAAAATAGAAGCTAAACAAAACCCCAGAAACCTGCTTTCAGCCAGCCAGGATCTCAGAGCTGGAGTTGATAGTGTTTCGATTATAGAACCCAAACAAACCAGATACCTGCTTTCAGCAGCAGAGGCCTCAGAGCTGGAGCCAGAGCTAAAGCTGGCCCAGAATTTAAAAAAGAAAAAAGAAAAAAAGGAGCAGTTTGGAGCTTCAGTCACCCGCCAGTCTGAAAACAGCCCTCAGCCCCTCACCCAGACTGGCCAGGCATCCCACTGGGACCCCCACCCTGAAGGGTGTGTGACTAGCTGCAAACAGCCATCATCCCCTCTCCCAGGCTGGCCAGGCACCCCAGTGGGGACCCCCACCTGATACAGGACACCCTTCAGGGCAAACCAGCCAGCCCCCACCCATGCACCAGGCCTCTATCCTATATAGTAAAAGGGTAATATGCCTCCCAGCACCAGGATCAGGGAAGCCGCGAGGCCTCCTAGCACCGGAATCAGCGTGACAGGGGGCAGCACACCCAAACCCCCTGATTGCCCTGTGGCTCTGTGTGTGACAGGGGGTGGGGCCACAACCTCCCTATCTGCCCTGCTCTGTTCCTGACAGGGGAAGGCACCCCAACCCCCTGATCAGCCCAGCTCTGTGCCTGATAGGGGGGAGCTCCTCAACCCCCTGATTTCCCTGTGGCTCTGTGTGTGACAGGGTGTGGCGCCCCAACCTCCCCTCCATGGGCCCTGCTCTGTGTGTGATGGGGTAGAGCCATAACCTTCCCATCGGCCCTGCCCTGAGTGTGAGAATGGCGGCGCCCCATCCCCTTGATCGGCCCTGCTCTGTGGGTGATAGAGGGTGGCACCCCAACCCTCTGATCCGCCCTGCTCTGTGTGTGACAGGGGGGAGCTCCCCAAACCCCTGATAGGCCCTGCTCTGTGCGTGACAGGGGGCAGCTCCCCAAACCCTTGATTGGCCCTGCACTGTGCGTGACAGGGTAAGGAGCCCCAACCCCCCTGATTGGCCCTGCTCTGTGTGTGACAGGGGGTGGCTCAGCAACCTCCCCATCGACCCTGCATTGAGTGTGACTGGGGGCGGTGCCCCAACCCCCCAATCGGCCCTACCCTGAGCCTGACTGAGGGTGGCATCACAACCTCCCGATCTGCCCTGCTCTGTGCATGACAGGGGGCAGCGCCCCAACTCCCCAATCGGCCCTGCTCTGAGCCCGACCAGGGGCTGCACCTAGGGATTGGGCTTGCCCTCTGCCACCCAGTAGTAGGCCTAAGCCAGCAGGTCATTATCTCCCGAGCGGTCCCAGACTGTGAGAGGGCACAGGCCAGGCTGAGGGACCCCCCCTCTCCCCCGAGTGCACAAATTTTTGTGCACCGGGCCTCTAGTCAATTATAATAAGATATCTAGAAAATCCAAAATATTTGGAAATTAAACATCATAATTCTAAACAAACAGGTCAAAAGAGTCACAAAGGAATTAGAAAACAGTTTGAAGTGAACTTTAATAAAAAATATATCAAATTTACAGTGTTTAGAGAATAATTTACAGCTTAAATGTGTACATTAGAAAAAAAGTCATATCTATGAATTGTACTTTGATTTAAGAGACCTAACATGAAAACATAGAAGCCTTGGGAACCACACACACAGGGAGTTCACACCCACCTATAGATTCTTCTCTCGGATTTCTCAAGAGGATGACAGCCATCAGAAGATGAGAAATCCTTCTCCGAGTAACAAGTAACAACAATATTCTCCTGAGACAGGGGCAAAAGAGACTTTCTTTAAGGCACAGAAAAATGGAAGATCTATAGCTGAAGGTGGCTCAGACATAAGGAAACTCTTTTGGAAAACCCGATTGTATGCAAAATACAAGGGATACTAGAGGAATCAGAAGACTATGGTACATTGAAGGAATCACAGAACAAAAATAAAGCCCGAAGCAATTCATCTACTTAGTAGGCAGGTAGTCAGTCTCCCACACTGAAGATCAAGCAAAAGGGAGGCATCCCCATTTCTGGGCATACATGCCAAAAACTTTCATTCCTTCTGTCTTAAACAAAACACACAGCATTTAATCAAAATGTATTAGACGCACAAAAAAGCAAGTAAAAATACTGTAATTAACCAGACACAACAGAACTAGCCTCAGATATGATTCAGTTGTTGGATCTATCAGAATGGGAAGTTAAAAATAAACTTTGAATAGTCTGTTACAGTCACGAGTTGAATAGGAAAACTATATGCATGATCATATGGAAAATTTCAGTAGAAATATGGGAACTATAAGAAATGATCAGTGGAAATGTGAAAAATAAAAACAATAAAATAGATGAAAAACTCTTTTTTCCAGGCTCATCAGTACACTTGAAGCTAAGAAAGAATCAAAGAACTTGAAGATAGGTCAATAGAAATAAACAAAAGGTAAACACAGAGAAAATAAAGATTGGGTGAGGATAAAACAGAAAAAAGTACTCCCAAAACTGTGGGATAATATGAAATGCTCTGAAATATGTGCAATTAGAATCACAGAAGAAAAAAGAAAAGATAGTGTGGGAATCCTAATCAGTCAGTGTATGCCAGATGTTCAAGGCCACTCTGAGCATGGGAATCCTAATTAGGGTATTCAAGGCTAATTTGCTATAGGAAGGTGCAAAAGCAAGGATGCAGCAAGCTATACACTGCACAAGCATGCCCTTCTATAACCCAAAACATTGAGGTCACTATTTGGCATAAAGTCTCTTTTGTTTGAGCTTGTTTGAGTTTGTATATAAGTTGCCACTGACCAGCAGAGGCTGAGGCTGCCAGTGTGGCTGGCTCCTGTATAGCTCTATGTCGGGGGCTGCATTGTGGGGAAGATGTATTATTGACCAGTTGGTGCTGGCTATTTTTGCTATGATGGCTCCTTTATTTGCTACTGTATTAGCAAGGACTGTTTTGCTATACTACTTTGTCTAATAGCTCCTTGTTAGCAATGGCTACTTGGGTTGCAATAAAGACTCTCTAATATGCCTATACTTCTTATATCTTCTCCATCTTCTACTACCCAGCGTCCAAGAAGGTCCAGTCCCTGGCAGAGGGACTTGGACCCAACAGTTGGCATAGTGGAGCATAATTCAAGGGGTAAATACTTCCACAGATAGTATGGGGCAGAAGAAATATATGAAGGGGAAATGGCTAAGAAGTTTCCAAAAGTAGTGAAAAAAAAAAACCATGTATCTGAGAAGCTCAAAGAAAACCAAGCAAGATAAATACCAAAATCAATCACAGCAAGACATATCAAACAGCTAATAAAAAAAAGAAGAAAAGAAAAAGAGACAGAAATCTTTAAGGCATTCATTGTACATAAAACAAACATTAACAAATTTAGAACTTAAAAATATAAAGTTTCTCTGACCAGGGCAAAATTAAACTATAAAGAAAGTATAGAATGATATATACAAAAATATTCAAATACTTGAGCAAGGACTTCTAAAGCAAGATAATTTACATTAAATAATTATGTAAGAGTGGATTTGTTTTCCATGGGTTATATTTTCTGTGGTTTTAGCACTAAAAAGAACAACAAACACCTTCCAATCTCTTCAATGAATTTGCTAATGGAAGAGAAAGAAGAGGAGGAGGAGATGGCTTGGGTCAAAGACATTTACAGTTGTCTACTCAGATAGCAACACCAAATGCTGCTATACTCCTGACAAATTAATCGGTGTTTTCTTTTTTTCCATCTTGAACTTGGTCCTAGCTTCAGCTACTATCCATTCTAGTTGGCAGAGGAAATAAACTTATTTGCCACCTCTGGTCTGGAAGATATATATCGGAAGTCCTGATGGTAAAATTAGTGAGCATTTAGACACATGAGTTGGATTTTTAGGAGTGTGAACAAAGGTTGAAAAATATATTTGCCATTATTCAGTGCAGAAATGGCAGTAAGCCATGGGAGGGAATGAGATCACCTCGGGAGAGTCTGCTTAAGTGTGAAGAGACACTGTCTATTTTTTGAAGGAAAGGGGCATACCTTTCTATTTCTTTGCATTTTCCCTAGACCTTGCACATAGTTTATCCTCAATGAATATTCAGTTATTTTTTAAAATCTTTATTGTTGAAAGTATTTCATATTTCCCTCATTTTCCCCATTGACCCCTTCTAGCCTGCACCCACCCCCACCCCAGGCCTTCACCACACTATTATCTGTGTCCATGAATTATGTATATATATGCATACAAGTTCTTTGGTTGATCTCTTCCCACCCACCCACCCCTGTATTCCCTCTGAGATTCGTCTGTCCCATGCTTCTATATCTCTGGATCTATTTTGTTCATCAGTTTATTTTATTCATTATATTCCATATATGAGTGAGATCATATGATACTTGTCTTTCTCTGACTGGCTTATTTACTTAGCATAATACTCTCCAGGTCTCTCCATGCTATTTAAAATGGTAAAAGATCCTTCTTTTTATTGCTGCATAGTATTCCATGGTGTAAATATACCACAGCTTTTATATCCACTCATCTATTGATGAGCACTTGGGCTGTTCCCAGATCTTAGCTATTGTAAATTGCACTGCTATAAGCATAGGGGTACATACATTCTTTCTGATTGGTGCTTCAGGTTTCATATTCATTTATTTTTTCAATCTTCTCAACTTTTTCCAAATATGGGTTGGAATCACCTTAACTCAAACATCTATGGTAGTGATTCTCAAAGTGTGTTTCCTATAGGAACAGGATTGTTGATCACTGAGAATTTTTTTAAAATGTAAATTCTTGGACTCCACCAATTGGATAAAAAACTTTAGGAGTGTAACAGCAATCTGTGGTTTAATTATCCCTGCCAATGATTATGATCCACACTCAAGTCTGAAAACAGATGCCTCTAGCTGACACAGAAAAGCTATTATTTTATACCTCTCAGGACCAATCTGTGGTCTACCTTGTCTCATTACAGCTCATGCTTACACTCTTGAGTTTACCAAGATATAGATATACCATTCATATATACAGTTTAGTAATTATCTTGATTCCCAAACCCTTTAATCCCTCATCTGTCTCAGATGTAACAAAGAGCTTTTATTCTATAGGCGGGGTATAATTTTTAATGATTGACTGTAGGAAAGATTCTGAGGGAACACATAGGGTCTGTTTGAAAGATTGCTTTGATCACTTAGTTAGATCCACCTTGGGTCCTGGTGGGCTAATGTCAGGTACTCCTCCAACCCTCCAGGATACTACACTGGATCTACCAATTTTCTATAAGATGACCAGCCTTCTCAATGTGCTATAAATGAATTAATGCATATATGCTAACCTTTAACTATGGCATCTTTCTCCAATCCCTAACCATAAATTAATTCACCCATAGAACCACGTTGGGCTCTGTGAAAAATAAAGAGAAGTTTATAAACCACCAGAATATTTTTTCATAAATATTAAATTGTAGAAGAAAATTCTACATTGTGTTATTTCCATCTGCATGTTCAATTTGAAATCACTGAGAGTTAATCCAGCATTATGGTGAAGGACATATTTTACTTAACATCAAAGCTAGAGAAGCATTGTAAATGTAGGAAAATATCAAAAACATTTTAAAATAATTTATGCCATCCATTAATTCAACAAATATTTAATGAATACTAAATAATTGGTATTATGTTAAAGCTCAGGAATCAAAAATGGATCACATGTAACTCATGCTACCAACAACTTTAGAAGAGTCAGCTGACATAATAGTTCACTGTGTCAAGGCCTATGATAGTGGTAATCCCAGGGAGTAAATGAAGGTAGGATGGAAAGAATAGAAACAGAAGGCCTTTAGGAAAAAATTTAATAAGAACTGAGTCTTGAAGGACAAACACAAATTATATGGAAGAGGGGACAAGGAGGGAAGAGAAGTCAAGCAGAAAAATTAACATGTCTGAAAATTTAGAGGAGAGATATAGCAAGATATCTACACTAATAAAAGAGAAACATGCAAATTGGTGTCACTCTGCTATGCCCACCAGCCAATCAGGATGAGTATGCAAATTACCCCAACAAATATGGTGGTTAATTTGTATATGCAGGTGAAGAGTGTAGACTGAAGACAGCATAGAAGGAAGCCAAGCTCTGCAGAAGGGAGTGAAGCGGCTGAGAAGGGAGGGAGCTGAGGCAGTGGAGATAGGAGCAGAGCCAATGCAGCAGAGAAGGGAGCTCTGGCTGCAGGAAGCCCTATTCCTGCAGGAATAGGCCCAAGGAAGCTCTATTCTTGCAGGAATCTTCCTTCAATGGGCCTCTAGTATCCGTTATAAGTGGCTAAAGACAATGTTTTGTGGGGGAAGAAGAGGATAAGATGAAAGTTAGGCTACAGAGATGAGTAGGGGCAATAACCAGCTAACACCAGCAGGGAAGTTTATTTGAGGACTAACTGGCTCTGAGTTAATTTTAATTTCTGTTTTGCCATCATTTCTCTGTGCTACTGTTTAGAGTAATCCTGGAACAGTTCACTCTACATCAATTTTGTCCGTTTGGAAACTAGTCTAGTAAATGTAGGTTGAAATAAATTATATTTCCTGGGAAATTTTGAGGAGCAAAATTTGCTGGCATGCATAAAGTCATTTTATTTGGGCAGTCTTAGTGTTGGGTATGGGTGCTGTTGACTTTCTCCTGGTGTACATGGGAGGTTTGCCTGCCACCATGAATTCTGATAGGTGTTTTATAGGTGTTCCATTAACGATTTTTAGTGGAGGTAGAGGGACCATTTCAGAACCCTGAATTCTCAGAATGAGAAAAGCCTTATCTGGATCAAACATCCCTTTTATGAAACCTACCCATATAGAGCCCTCTGAATCAGTTGGCGATTGCATTCAGTTGCTAACAGAAAACTGAAAAACAGTGGATTAAACCAATAAGATGTTATTTTTCTTGTTGCCGGAGTCTGCAGGTAGGCAGTGTGGGGCTTGTGCAGTAGCTCTGTAAATTCATAAATGTCCTAGGTTGCTTCCTTCTTTCTGTTCTCTTTCCTGTAGTTTGTGTTCCATCCACAAGGGCAGCTCATGGTCTCATTTATGGTCACTGCAGCACTAACCATTTGTTTCCATTTCAGAAGAAAGGAAAAAAAAAGAGTGGGGAAAGCAGAAACCTGTGTACCAGCATACTGAGACCCCTTTGATAGTTTTGCTCACAAACTGTACCCAATGACTACTTATATCTCACTAGAGGCCCGGTGGACAAAAATTTGTGCACTCGGGGGGAGGGGGTCCCTCAGCCTGGCCTGTGCCCTCTTGCAGTCTGGGACCCCTCGGGGGTGACCACTTGCTGGCTTAGGCCTGCTCCTTGAGAGATTGGGCCTAAGATGGCAATCAGACATCCCTCTGACAGCTCGGCAGCCCTCGGGGGATGTCCATTTGCCAGCGGGGAGCAGACCTAAGTTGCAGTCAGACATCCTTAGTGCTGCTGAGGAGGCAGGAGAGGCTCCCACCACCACCGCTGTACTGGCAGCCATCAGCCTGGCTTGTGGATGAGCAGAGCTCCCCCCTGTGAGAGCGCCCTGACCACCAGAGGGCAGCTCCTGCATTGAGCGTCTGCCCCCTGATGGTCAGTGTGTGTCATAGTGACCAGTCATTCCAAGTCTTTCTGCTGTTAGGGTCAGTTTGCATATTGCCCTTTTACTATATAGGATAGAGGCCTGGTGCACAGATGGGGGCTGGCTGGTTTGCCCTGAAGGGTGTCCCGGTTCAGGGTGGGGGTCCCGCTGGGGTGCCTGGCCAGCCTGGGTGAGGGGCTGATGGCTATTTGCAGTTGGTCACACCCCCTTCAGGGTGGAGGTCCCCACTGGGGTACCTGGCCAGTTTGGGTGAGGGGCTGAGGGCCGTTTTTCAGGCTGGCGGGCGACTGAAGCTCCCAGCCTCTTTTTTTTTTTTTTTTTTTATTCTGGGTTTTATTTACCTTCTATAGCTGTCACTGGAGCTGAGAGCCAGCTCCAGCTCTGAGGACTGGCTCCAGCTCTGAGGCCATGGCTGGCTGAAAGCAGGTTTCTGGGTTTATTTAGCTTCTATAATTGAAACTCTGTTGTCATCACTGGCGCTCCAAGCTCTGAGGCCCCGGCTGGCTGAAAGCAGGTATCTGGGTTTATTTAGCTTCTATAATTGCAACATTGTTGCTTCCTGAGCTCAGAGCTGGGCCGCGGCAGGTAGGGAACCTTGGCTTACTCCATCACTGGAGCAAGCAAGCCCCATGTTCACTTCAGCTGCGTGGCTGCCGGCCGCCATCTTTGTTGGCAGTTAATTTGCATATCCTGCTGATTAGCCAATGGGAAGCATAGCAGAAGTATGGTTAATTACCATTTTTTTCTATTATTAGATAGGATTAGCCAGAACTGTCACAGGACAGCCTCTAGTTGGTCATGTTGCTACCTAGAGTAATAAGGGACAAAGAGAGAAGATTGATTGAATAGACAATTAAGAATCTCTTGCCATGCCCTAGCCAGGTAGCTCAGTTGTTTAAAATGTTGTCCTGTTATGCCAATGTTGTGAGTCACACTCCTGGTCAGTGCACATACCAGAATCAACCAATGAATGTATAAGTAAGTGGAACAAAATCTCTCTCTCTCTCCCTCTCTTTCTCTCTCTCTCTCTTTATTTTTCTCTCTCCCTCTTTCATATTTCTCAGAAATCAATATTAAAAAAAGCATCTTGCCATATCTGAGATCTGGCCTGCAAATGGTATCTGGATCACATAACTGTCACTGCCTTTCAAAATGCAAGTACTCTACTAGAATCCTCCAACTATGCAGTTCCCCCTTTGTGTTTGGTATGTTATCAGCACTATATTAATGAGCCACTTTCCTCTCTTTAGCACAGTTTTCATTTTTTCACCCTCTCTTCTATTCATCACTGGTATTAACATATGTGCTCATATGGGTGCACATATATGTACATGTAAATATGTGTTTCTGACTGCTCTGAGCTCATGCAAAATCATGGCATTATTTCATGACACAGGATTTAATGATTTTTGTTTTACGATCTCTTTTCATGAAAGAGATCAATTGCTTTTTAACCCCTCCTCTGCCTTTGGAAAATTATCCTTGAAGAAAACACTTGGTTGTCTCATTTGTCAATAAATAAAATAAAAATTAAAAAAGAAGTCCATGTCTTTCAGAATTAAAAACTAAGTTTACATTTGTTTCCTGGAAATTAAGACTATAAAAAACAATTCCTTAAGGGCTAATTAGATGAAAGTTGGTGGTTATCTGTTTTGGCAAGAGTTTCTTCTCAATACGATATTTAGAAAAGATGGAACGATGATGACTTACTGGTAATAGCATTGTTTTGAGTTCAGAAAAAAAAACACACACACTTCAACTACTGGCATGTTTTAAAATACTAGAATGTTTTATCAAGCAGAAACTTCCAAATTTAACCCATTTCTTGGATTTTTTTTCCCTTTAATCAGTTGAAGATAGATAAGAAATGAAATAAAGACTAACAAAATTTCACATTTAATGTACATAATCATTCAGAACAAATACAGGTCATGCTGTCTTTGAAAGGGATGATGGTTTTAAGTTCTCTTTAGATGTATAGCTCTTTGGGTATGAGGAAGGGTACATGGGAAGTAATGACTTTCAAAACTAAACAGGCAGCCCTAGCCAGTGTGTCTAAGTTTTTTGGAGTGTCATTTTCTGCACCAAAGGGTTGTGGGTTCAATTCCCAGTCAGGGCTATTGCCCGGAAACCAATCCATGTTTTTCTCTCATTGATGTTTCCCTCTCTCCCATCGATATTTCTCTCTCTCTTTCTGCCTCTCCTCTCCCTCTCCCTCCCTCTCTCTCTAAAATAAAAAGGAAAAAAAATAGTGTTCATAAAAAAATAACTAAACAGATATATGGGAAATTCCTATATGAATTAAAGAAAATGTCTGGGAAAGAAAGGGATGTTCCCAAGGTATTGTGTTTGGCCATTTCCAGTCTTGTTTTTTCATAGCCTGTTTTCTTTAGCACATTGAAGGCTTGTATCCTCTTCCTTTCCTCCCTTACCCCAACCCATGTGGAGTGTTGCACATGCATTCTTTCTTTGGGTCCTCCGAACCAGCTCCCTTTCCTTGAATAAATAGCTTCACTCAAATGTAATAGAATATACATAACTTACTTTGCTTTATAAATTCTTAGATAATGCCAGTTCTTGAGTTTCCAACAAGAAAATAAATAAGAATGCATTTTGGACTCTATATAAAGCATCACCTAAGTGCAAACAATTGTTATTACCATATAAAGGTTGAATTGTTCTGTGTGTAGTTAGCAATCATAGACCTAAGCCACATGCACATATACAATTTTGCATGAACACACACATATATTTGTGCACAACCCTTTACGTACATGTGAATATTGCTGTTGGAGTCCTAGAATTGTTTTTGCTAGATTTAATTAGTTCATACATTTTTCATTTTGATAGATAATGCCAAATTGCTTGCCCAGAAAGGATGCATAAATATATATTCTTACTGAGAGTCTGTGAGGTTGCTTATTTCCATATATTTTCATTAGTAGTGCTTATTAGCAAATATAGCCTTGCTAATATCCAAGATGAATAATGGCATTTCATTTTAATATGCACTTTTGTATTAATGAGGTTGAACAGTTGTATATGTTTATTGAGGAGTTGCATCTCCTCTTCTATAAATGGATTATTTTTATTCTTTGTACATTTTGTTGCTGGATTTTTTGTGTTGCTTTTCTTTATTTTCAGTGAGAAATATTTTAGAAGACAGATAAGTAATTTTGGAGAAGACATTCCAGAATTGTGAACTACCAGAGCCTTGGCAAAGTGGGATAAAAGTGCATGACAAGCTCAAGAACTGTGAAGTCAGTCAGCATGTCTGGAGTGTAGGAAAAGTGAAGGCTGGAGAAATGGCACTAGGAAAATGATTTGTTGTATATTGAGCCAAACTGCAAAGGTTAACACTATGCATGATTATGGGGAAATTATTTATTGATGCCAAGATGAGACTCCCTGTGCACAAGCAATATTGTGGATTCATATTCAGGCTGTGGACCTCTGTTTGCTGATTACATGGTGAGAAAGTTTAGGCACCTTATCAAGGTGAATGACTAAAATATGAATAGAAAATAAAGAGCATTACAGCAAACAGCTTGGAAACATGGGCTACAGAAACATCACTTGAAGCAGCATAAATGTTCTTGGCAAGATTCCAGTTTGGAGAGGCAGTAAACCTGGATTCGCCCTGATTTTACACTAACTCACTGAGTGACCTTGAGAAAACCATCTTAAAACTTCTGGGCAGTTTCTTCATGTTTAAAACAAGGTGGATCCAAAGTCTTTTATATACTTTGTATATTTCTAAATCCTGTCACTTATGTATGTTCCCATCATTAGATAGTTCCACTGTATAATAGGCCATGACATTTATTTGTTTAGTCTAGAACATAAAAGAAGGCTAAAGACAATATCATCATATCTGAGTGCTCATTGGAACCCCATTCAGTATTTGCTTATTAACCATGAAAGCACAGTAGTAATTTCTCAGGTACATTTCAAGGAATAGAAATGAATTAGAAATTTTTGACAAGTTCTGGGTCATTCTGCCTTCTATTTTTAAACTCTTCAGAAAACTCTCATATACAAGCTTTTTGATTTTTCTTGATCAATATGTTTTAGAACTAAAATTCTTATTTGTTATTCATGTTGAATTGTGTACAATTTTCTTATAAGTATAATACTAGTGAAAAATTAGTATGCCTTCATCTCATTATTCTCTATTATAGGACCTAGGTATGAGTTCATTATTCTCTAACTAGAGGCCTGGTACACAAAAATTTGTGCACTGGGGGGTGGGGAGTCCCTCAGCCCAGCCTATGACCTCTTGCAGTCTGGGATCCCTTGGGGGATGTCCACCTGCTGGCTTAGGCCTGCTCGCGGGGAATCGGGCCTAAGCTGGCAGTCAGAAACCCCTCTGGCAGCCCGGGAGCCTTCGAGGGTTGTCCACTAGCCATCAGGGAGCAGGCCTAAGCCATAGTTGGACATCCTTAGCGCCGCCGAGGAGGCGGGAGATGCTCCCACCACCACCGCTGTGCTGGCAGCCATCAGCCTGGCTTGTGGCTGAGCAGAGATCCCCCTGTGGGAGTACACTGACCACCAGGGGGCAGCTTCTGCATTGAGCATCTGCCCCCTGATGGTCAGTGTATTTCATAGTGACCAGTCATTCCCAGTCATTCTGCTTTCAGGGCCAATTTGCATATTACCCTTTTATTATATAGGATAGAGGCCTGGTGCATGGGTGGGTGCCGGCTGGTTTGCCCTAAAGGGTGTCCCGGATCAGGGTGGGGGTCCCGTTGGGGTGCCTGGCCAGCCTGGGTGAGGGACTGAGTGCTGTTTGCAGGCTGGCCAAGCCCCCAGCGAGGACCCTCACCCCATGAGGGTCTGGCCATCCTGGGTGAGGGGCTGATGGCCGTTTGCAGGCTGGCCATGGCCCCCAGCCACCCATGCTCCCAGTGGAGGCTGGCTGGAAGCAGGTATCTGGTATTTATTTATCGTCTATAATTGAAACTTTGTTGCCTTGAGCGTAGGTTCCAGCTGGCCAGGGCAGGGGGGAAGCTTGGCTTCCTCCATTGCCGGGGCAACAAAGACTCCTGCTTGCTCCAGCTCCCTGGTTGCCGGTTGCCATCTTGGTTGTGTTAATTTGCATATAACTGTTCTGATTGGATGGTGGGCGTGGCTTTGGGCATAGCTGAAGTGTTGTCAATTTGCATGTTTCTCTTTTATTAGATTAGATAGAAGGACTGTTTCCTGCATTACTAGATGTTATATGAGATGAGAACAAATTTTTATTGTTCTTTCATACATAATTATTAAAAAAAAAAAAATTCTGGCCCTGGCCCATGTGGCTCTGGTAGTTTGGCAATGTCCCATGCATCAAAAGGTTGCCAGTTAAATTCTGACAGGGCACATGCCTGGGTTGCAAGCTTGATCACTGGTAGGCCTTGTGCAAGAGGAAGCAAATTGATATTTTGTTCTGACATTGTTTTTCTCTCTCCCATTCTCTTTCCCTAAAAATTAATAAAAATATTTTTAAGAAAGAAAATTTTTTCTCGGTAGCTATGTACCAATAAATAAATTCATTTTATATAAAATTAATAAAAATTCATTAAATAAAAAGCAACAGCTGGTAAAATGAGGGATCTGATATTGCCACAATCATACTTGTGATATTTTATTGTAGAAATTTCATACTATCCAGTATGGGTGTAACTATATTATTTATTAAAATACACAAAACCTTTCCTTTCAAAGACTTACTTTGTTATCATCAGTCTTCATTGTTAATGCAAGATTTTTGTAGCATAGGTAAACAGTAAAAATGTCTTGACTAATATTTTCAATTGAGTATCAACATTTTTCAGTAATGAGAATCAATGCCAATGTCTCAATTAAAGTGTTCTATTTTATTTAGGAAAATTTTTCTTCTCTTTGCAAATGTTTTATAACCTATGTATTTATAAACTATTGCTAATGGCATACTTTGATGTGTGCTCAGGAAGTTAATGAAAATCTGCTAGGTAATTTTATTTCAAGATCTGTAACTCCCAGTTAATGCTAGAAATAGATGTAAAAATAAATAAATTAACTAAAAGACTTTCCTTTATAAAGCACTTTGATTTAACAGTGCTATGATATTTGCACATTAAAGAAAACATTTCTATCCTATTTAGATTCTAAATGTTACAAAAACAAATTGCTTTTTATTTTGCATAGGTACTTGAAAGGCAAAATAAAGCAATTTGTTATTCACTGACATCCAAAATGAAAAAAAAATTTACTTTTACTTGTCAAATTGACAACACCATGACTTTCTATTTAGTAGAAACTGGTATATCATAAAGTCAACCCAAAAGTGATTTGGAAGATATTGAGATCCTTTTGCCTTTACCCATGAATTTGTCACACTTATGATTACAAAGATGAAGGGCCTGGGGATTATAGGAGAAGGAAGCACATGGTTAGGTTCAGAGAACAGGAAAAGTCTAACCAGATTCCCAGAACTCATCTGGGTCAAAAACCAATCAGAGCAAATGTTTTGGAGACTTGGAGAGGTAAATGGTGTTTTCCAGAATAGGGGAGCTGCACTCTATGGGTGAACACAGAAGTTCTAGTTAAATAAGCACCCAAGATTTTCTGTTTGCAGATTTTTGTCTCTATCAACTAGACAATTTATTTACAGAAGAGAACTCAACACACACACACACACACACACACACACACACACACACACACACACACAAACCTGGCTACTATCTCTAGAGTGAATATTTTTCCAGGTACAAGCTATGAGATTGAAATGGGCCTGCATTCTAATTAAAAAATGCTGCAGAGAAGATGTCACTTTTATAATAGCTTCTAGAAAAAATGCATAAGATGACAGGTTATCTACCATATTTAGATTATTTTCTATTATCAAACTCACTAATTTATAGGTGGTCTATTTCAATTTTCCCAAGTCCATCCACAGTAAAACTGTAAGCACTTTTTAAAGTCAATTACTAGAAAATAAAAGTGTGAAAAATTATTAATGAGGTGCAAGAGCCAAAAAAAAAAAGACCAATATTACCACCTCTCCATCCCCTTAATTCCTATTCTGTTCCCCAAATAGAAGATTTTTATAAATGGAGTAAACTTCCTCAGGACTCATGTGACAGGGGATGGATATTACATTGTTGACTTTTCCTAGGCTACCATTTCACTGTTGCCTTCTGCCCTCCTCACCCCATTTCGTTTTCTTTTTAAAAAAATATGTTTTATTGCCCTAGCCAGTTTGGCTCAGTAGATAGAGCATTGGCCTGTGGACCAAAGGATCCCTGGTTTGATTATGGTCAAGTGCAGGTACCTCAGTTGCAGGCTTCTCCTAGCCAGGGCCCTGGTCGGAGTTTGTACAGGAGGCAACCAATCAATGTATTTCTCTCACATCAATGTTTCTCTCTGTCTTTCCCTCTCTCTTCCACTCTCTCTAAAAATCAATGGAAAAATATCCTCAGATGAGGAAATATATATATATTTCAAAGAGGAAGGGAGAGGAAGAGAAAGGTACAAAAATCAATGATGATAGAGAATCACTGATTGGCTGCCTCCTGCACACCACACACTGAGGATCAAGCCTGCAATGGTTGCATGTGTCCTGACCACGAATTGAACCGTGACCTCCTGGTTCATAGGTTGACACTCAACCACTGAGCCATGCTCGCTGGGCCAATTTTGTTTTCTTGCTTGTTTTTATAGGAGAATTCAAGATGGGGTCAAATTAAAACTCAAAGTATCATCCAAATAAATAAAATATGCTTCCGTGTCCCTGTATCTATTTTGTTCATAAGTTTATTTTGTTCATTAGATTCCACATATGAGTGAGATCATGTGATACTTGTCTTTGACTGGCTTATTTTGTTTAGCATAATTCTCCCCAGGAAGCATGTAACAGACTGTCATTCTCAGAGGGAAAGGGGTGGATGAGAAGACATTAACCAAATAATTTATAAGCATATATGCATATCCCATAGACACAGACTATAGTGTCTTGAAGGCCTGGCATGAGTGCGGAGGAGGGGATCAATGGAAGGAAAGGGGGGGGGGAGTTCTGTAATACTTTCAACAATAATAATAAAAATTTTAAAAAAGCAAAAATTATGACCTCAAACATGTCCCAGAATCAAGTAGGAAAGAAAGAAGGATCAGCTGATTGACCTAAAAATTCTATCCAGCCCTGATTCTATTATATTGTGTAAATTTTTTTAATATCTAGAACATTGATTTATTCCTGTTCAAACAAATTTGTTCCATTTCTTTTAAAAAAGAATTAGAATATGTACCACAGCAACTTCATCTCCTGTTTAGGGCCCTCTGCAAATAGTCTTCTTCACTGTTCCATCCCATTGAGTAGCTCTATTTTCTCACTAATACCTCCCCTCAAAAGTTCATTGAAACATAAATGGAAAACTTAAGTTTCATTGTCTAATTATTTTAGTTTAGATAGGAAAACAAGATATGGCAAGATCAGATGTCAAACATGTATCCTTCTAGTTAGTGCTTACCCAAACAAAATGATATCTATTACATTTTAAATAAAATATTTTCATTCTCCAAGTTCTTAACAATAGTTAGCCTGCATTTCTATTTTAGAGGGGAGAGAAAATAACAATACACAGAATAAGAAAATTCTTATTTCATAGGCTGATACCACCTTTATCCTTTTGTGTTCTAATCATGATTATATAATTGTAAATAGAATTTTGAAACATCTTTATACATCCCCTGTATTGCCATGATGACTCAGACATGATGTTGTTTCATAGTATAGTCTGAAATGGTGAAAACAGACTCAAATAGATATATACAGGTTTGTGTAAAGAGTAACACCCCAGAGGAACATTTTATTTAGTGAACACAAGTGGAGTTTTACATATACCAGGAATATGGGGAAAGATACAAAAGGTTGATGAGGCTGTTCCAGGAATCACACAATGTATAAAATTATTCCTTACCTGACCAATGAGGATCAGTTTCTTTATTCAACTTTCCTTCAAATTGCAATCTCCTTGAGGGCTATATACCTCTTTATTTTTTTTAAATCACCCTGTTTGCTAAGAAGAGTTCTGAGTACATAATGGATGCCTAATAAATATGTGCTATTTTCCCCAATATACTGTAAAACAGTGAGATGGCAGAGACTAACTGTGTCAGGCCCTCACATCACTGTATATCTGGTGTAGACCCAATATCTGATAAATTATAGGGGAATCAAAATATTTGTTAAATGACCAATGGATGACCTCACCATGCTCCAGCAATAATTGAGTGTGTGAATTTTGAACAAAACTACATGTACTCAGACACATTGGAGGAATAAACTTACAAGTGGGTCTCAGTATGATTTAATATAGCTAGGAAGTTTCTTAATTTACTACAGACTCAAGTCATGGAAAACTTTATCCAAAAGTCATTATGTACAGATGGCAAGACCTACAGCTAATCCTGAGTCTGAAATATTGCCCTTCCCAAACTCCCAGCACACTATGACAGGGAAATATTTAAAAGGTCAGAAAAGACTCCTTGAAAATAGGGTTTTTAGCCTCAAAAGCACCAAAGTAAAAGACTGATACAGGCAACCTCAAGTGAGACTTCCTAAATCTTCTTTTACATTAGCCAAAGCTTAAGTATGAAATAATGTAGTAAGTTTTCAATTTGTTGACACATGTATGCCTTTCAACAATACTCATCTTACTGGAAATATATTTATTCTATTACTCCATTGACTACTGTACATGGGCAACTCTCTGAAAAATAGTGTTAAGCATAGGGATGCCCTTCAAAGCTGCAATCTATAGACCAAATTCTCCAGGTCCAACTAACCCATTTGTGTCATATCTTGCAGCACTAATAGAAATGACGACAGAGAGTCATCTCTATGAAAGTACCTACCACTTATTACTATATCCATATCTTGATTGTAATTAATCCATTAAATAACTAATTTTTCAAACTTCTAAGCTTCTATTATGTTTCAGCCATGGTAATAGACATGAGAAATGCTAAGTTGAGTAATACATGTCCACTGCCTTAAAGAATATTACAACAAAAGAAAAGGTTTAAGGAAAAACTTTGTGCATAGTCCTGTGAGAACAGAGGAAGCAGGGTTCCATTGTCCTGGTTGGCAGAGGAAATTTTTCAGAACAAATGACATTTGAGCAGCATCTCAAAAGATTGAACAGGTATGGTCTGAGAGTGTGTAAGACTTGCATGTTTGGGAAAGAGAGAACCCCATGTTGCTAGAGAGTTGGACATTTAGGTGGATTGGGTGGTTCTATTGAGTGGTGAGATGGAGTTAATAAAATCTTTGTATTTTATCTTATATCTTTTAAAAATATTTTTGTTAAAATTTTCAGGGTGACAATTTTCCTGGTAGCTGAAAGGGATCAATAAAAACGGTATAAAAGAGATGGTAGTTTGTACTAGAAAATTAACAGATGGGAAGACATTTGCTGAATGTCTGAACTTAAAGTATATTTTTCACATAGAATCAACCCATTTTGGTATGCAGGTGGCATATCTGCTTCTAGTGCATTTCTAGGAGTTTTCATGTTTTATTAAATGCTATTATGAAAGCTACAGATCGGTTTCTGCTACTGTCAACTATAAGAATTCCCTGGAGAGGAATGGGAAGGAAATATTATTGAAAAACCTATCCCTAGATAACAATTAAATAAAATATTCACTGAGTGATAGATCTTTGAATTCTCAGCATGAATTTTGCTTATATGCTTTTGAATTTGCTCTTCCATAATTAAGAGATGCTAATAGGTTTGCCAAAGTCTTACAAGTGAGTCAGAAGCAGAGTTTCTTTTTCATTTGATTTATAAGTAGTGATGCTGCTAATATCTGTACTAAAATCTCACCTTTTGGAATTATAAGAGTGTATTGAAAAACAATTAAAGTGATGTTTTATGAAATTTTGTGATAAAAATTATACTCTGTCTTGAACAAGGATTTCATTTCCACTTCCACTTTCATTTTAGTCGCACAAAACTCACTAAAATGTGCTTTGAGAAACAAAAACTTCTTGATGACACAGTCTTTGCCAGAAGAAAACATATTAATTATTTCAATTAAAGATGAGAAAATGTTGCCAAAATTAAAGCCCCCACTAACATTTTGTTTTTAACTTAGATGAGACCTAATATTTAGTCAATTCTCTGAAGTAGTCTATTTGTGTCCCTCTAAAGGTCAACTTCTTGGAGATCAGACTTTGGTCCCAGATTTGCAATGTAAAATGTAGGTTAGGCATGTCCCAGTAGTTGACATTTTCCTGATAAAGTTTCTAGAATTTCAGATTCAATTCGGTTAGCCCTGAGTATATTTTCTGATTATCTTCTTTCCATTTTAATGACACTTCTATGAAATCTATCCTTATTTCTTCAGCCATCAGTCATCTAGATATATAAAAGCCTAAGCGACCAAGCATCCAGTTGACCATTCCACTGGTCGACCGGTCGCTATGATGCACACTGACCACCAGGGGCAGATGCTCAATGCAGGAGCTCCCCTGGTGGTCAGTGCACTCCCACAGTGGGAGTGCCTCTCAGCTGCCCGAAGACGCCAGATGCAGGGCTCATGTCTGGCCACCACAGACCAGAGGCCACAGCAGAGTTGTAGTGAGCCTACCGAGCAGCGGCAGCAGAAGGTGCAGTGGGGCTGGGGTGAGCAGGAGTGTGAGGCAGGAGTGGTAGGCGGCGTTGGATTGCAGGTTTCAGCCAGATCCCTGTAAGTCACACCAAGGGACCCCACTGGTGCACAAATCTATGTACCAGGCCTATAGTATTCTAATAATTTTCTCTTCTGTGATACCACAGGGCATTGGTCTTGCAATATTAGAGATGTAGCCACTTGTGTTATAGTTAGTTCTTTACACATACATATACATATTATTGTGCATATATATATATATATATATATATATATATATATATATATATTTCTTACATTTGATTGTGAGCTCCTGAAGATTTCTAATTTATCTCAGGGTTTTAGCACTCTAGAAGCTTCAAACTGAGTGGACTCCAGAATACTGGTAAGATCTAAAGTCACAGCAAGACTTAAGCCTTTGGAAGTTAATAAGCCAGATGTAAGCATGTCTCAAAATCGCCAATTTATCTTAACCTTGCTTATTTCAATTTTAGGAGATTGTAGTTGTTCACAAGTATGACTCTTCCACCAAATTATGAACTTATCAAAGCATAACTATGTAAGACTGAAATGCTTCATGAAATATCCATGGGCATTGTAACAATTTACACCTGAGTTACAATTCTGCAACTGTCATTTATTGTGTGGCCTTGTATGCTAGATATGTAGCTCCATCTATATCCCTTCTCCACCTTCCCCATTCTACTGACTTCCACAGTTATCTGACTGGTATGAGATATATAAACGGGCTCATTTAGTTTTAGTTTGAGTTTGGTCAATGGAAAACCCCAAGAGATATGACAAAGGGAGAAGAGTGAGATCCAAACATATACACCCTAATTACCTCTCTGTAGGTGGGTAATGCCAGGCTTGTTGTGTCCTTAGGCAGACTGTCACTTTTCCTCTAAAAGATTCTAGCTTAACACAATTATACTCCCCATCTAGGTCCTTTGACACTAAGGGTAGTGACAATTTTGCCACCACTAACTGAAGTTTCTTCAGTGTCCTTTGAGGTTCTATCCCACCAACAACTTTATACTTAGTTTCTTTATAAAAACCTTTCACCTCCATGACTTATTCTAATTTTAGGGATTTCTCTCTTTATTCTGGAGACCCTAACTGATAAATATTAGAAAAGTCATTAGGGATAATAATGAGTGTCACTAAAAGTTATTGTGAGGAATAAATAAGAAAGGGCATATTAATAGTATGTCTACCACAAATCTTATTGCAGAATATGCATTCAGTCAAGAGTAGTTATGATTTTTATTATTTTCATGTCTACAACTATGCTCCATAGGAACACAATCTGGCACAAACAAGGCACTCACTCAAATGTTGGTTAACTGAATGAATAAAATTGCAAAAAATAAGGCCAATTTAGACCTCATTCATTATCTAAATTGATCCAATATTTCACTTCTGTCAATTTTCTTATACTCTTCCTCATGGTTTCCTCTGTCTCTGTCTCTCTCTCTCTCTGATTATATATATATATATATATATATATATATATATATATATATATTATATAATAGAGGCCTGGTACATGAAATTTGTGCACTCGGGGGGGGGGGGGTCCCTCAGCCCAGTCTGTGCCCTCTCACAGTCTAGGAACCCTCGGGGATGTCCAACTGGTGGCTTAGGCCCATTCTCCACAGGGAGTGGGCCTAAGCCATCAGTCAGAGAGGCAGGAGAGGCTCTTGCCACTGCCGCTGCGCTCACCAGCCATGAGCCCAGCTTTTGGCTGAGCAGCACTCCCCCTGTGGGAGTGCACCAACCACCAAGGGGCAGTTCCTGCATTGAGTGTCTGCCACTGGTGGTCAGTGTGCATCATAGCAACCGGTAATTCTGTCATTCGGTCAATTTGTATATCAGCCTTTTATTATTTAGGACTAGAAGCCCAGTGCACAAAAATTTGTGCACTGGCAGGGGGAAGGGTGGGGGGGAGGGGGTGGGGGGTGTCCCTCAGCCAGACCTGTGCCCTCTCACAGTCTTGGACCCCTTGGGAGATAACCACCTGCTGGCTTAGGCCGGCTCCTCAGGTGGCAGATGGCAGGACAGGATCCCGCACTGGGTTGCAGATGGCAGGCCCTCTGCCGCACCGCCCCACCCCACTGCCCACTGCACACAGCAGGCCTGGCGGGTGGTGGGACGGGGCAGGCGGATCGTGATCAGCCCGGCGGGTGGTGGGGTGGGGTGGGGCGTGGGGCGGGCAGAACACAATCCGCCGCGCCACGCCCCACTGGCCACCGAGCCGCGCACATGGACTGCAGGCCTGGCGGGTGCCGGCTGGAGGCGGGGTGGACGGATTCCACTGTCCCGCCTTGCCTACAGTATGCAAATTAGCCACCATCTTTGTTGGCAGTTATTTTGCATATTGTGCTGATTAGCCAATGGGAGGTGTAGCAGAGGTACAGTCAATTACCATGTTTGTCTATTATTACATAGGATATATATATATATATAATTTATATTCCTTCTAAAAGTCTGCACCACACACATCAGTCACACATGTTTTATGGACGTTAGAGATGGACTTATCATAGTGGCAACTAATTTCACTTATTTCTAATGTTGTATTAACTGTAATTTATTTAGAGCATATGACAAGTTGAAATATCATTTTGATAACTAAAATACTAACATTATTCAAAGAGCAGTGAGTTACTGGGTGGAGGAACAAGCACAGTGGTTGAACAAAAACTTTCTCATTACTTCTTTAGAGTTCATAATGCATGTTCCATCTCATTGCATTCCAACAGAAAACAATTTCCTTTTGGTACTATACATTTGTCCTCCTTGTCCTGTTCAGTCACACCATATACCGGTCTCCTTTAACTTCATTCTTCTCTTGTTTTCAAACAATGCCAATAACATCAATTTATGCCAAAATATACAATTAATACCAAGTAATCATCATACGTACCTCATTTGGAATTGTTTGCAGTGACAAGCTTATTGCCAGAAGGGAAATAAAGTTTTTCTAATAATTTACTAACCTAATGAATAAGAGACAAAATACTTTACTTGACATTAGAGGAATAGAAAGTATCTAAAATAAATGTTTTTAGTCTTCACAAATTCATTAAAGGCTAAATGACAAACTGGGAGCAATAAAAAAACTATTTTATTTTAGTGTATATATAGTTTGATTTTATTTCTTGAGTAATTCAGATGTACCTTATTTCCGAATTAAATGTAGTTTATGTATTTGAATCCCTGCCATGAAGACTACTTTGGGTTTCCTCAATGTCTAAATCCATCATGCCTTACTTTAGCAGCATAAGATAATAAGATGGTAGAGTGAATATACACACCTAATTTCCCTTTCTTTGAAAAATGCACTAGGATCCATAGGATCCTAGAGAAAACAGGAGCAAATAAAATAGCAACAACATTTTGAAAGTTGGAAAGCAAATGAACCAGTGATAACTGACTTAGCAGAACTAAGAAAACTGAATCGCAAGCAGGCCTTAGGAAAAGCTGAGAGCCAACCAGATTCACCTTACTGAATCTTCAAAGATCCAGGAAGTGTAAGCTGTGGGTACTTATGGAATTGGGCATGAAATGGAAAGGCTAAAATAAGGAGTAGGGTAAAAACTGACAGAAAACCTTCACATTTCTAGATCCCCTTTTTCTGTCTGAGTCCCTGTCTGTCTCCTATTCCAACAGATACCTGGACGATTATTCTCTGGAAATACACAGTGGAGAACATGTGTACTAAAACAACAGGGAAGTTAAGTGACCATGAACATATGCATATACAATGCTAAGAATCCCTACTTCTCCATCAAGTACTCACTGACTGTTGTTCCTAAATATCTGGCAGCCAGAAAGATTTTTACTATCCAGACAGGAGATTAGAAATTTCTTCTCAGTGAAATTTTATAAGGCAGAAAATAAAGATATGAAAATGTGGCAATCTTTAATTTTAAAAAAAAATAACATCCAAATAATCTTACAGTAAAATTCAAGGTCGACCAATCAGACTCACACATGCAGAACTTTTGAACATCATTTTACTCCCCAATCCTTAATTATGAGGATTATCAGGCATCTGATAAAACTCTGAGAAAGGAAACTGAAGAACAACAGACACAAAGTAAGATATTGGAAGAAACAGACTACAGTGGGGAAAGAAAACTTCAAAAAAATCTAGCATTACTATAATCAAATATAAGACTAGGTTCTAATTACCACATTTCCATGGTGGGTAATTTTAGGATTTGTAGATGATGAAAGTCTTGCTAATATTCCATAGAAAGTGATTTAGACACATATATTTTTCTACTTAAAATATTTTTATATAACTAGAGGCCCAGTGCATGGATCCATGCACTGGTGTGGTCTCTCAATCTGGCCTGCACCGTCTCCCAATCCAGGACCCATCAGGGGATGTTGGAGAGCCAGTTTCTGCCTAATCACCACAGGCCATGCAGAGGGACCTCACTGATGTATGAATCCATGCACCAGGCCTCTAGTATGCATATAAGGTCTTTGGTTAATCCCTTCTCTCCCTCCCACCTCCCCACTTCCCTCTAAGATTCATCAGTGTGTTCCATGTTTCCAGGCCTGTGGATTCTGCTCCTGCATTGAGCATCTTCCCCCTGGGGGACAGTGGCCCGGTGCACAAAATTCGTGCATGGGGGTGGGGGTTTCCTCAGCCCAGCCTGCACCCTCTTCAATGTCTGGCAGTCAGGCATCCCTCTCGCAATCTGGGACTGCTGGCTTCTAGCCGCTCACCTGTCTGCCTGCCTGATCACCCCTAACTGCCTCTACCTGCCTGCCTGATCATCCCTAACTGCCCTCCCTTGCCGGCCTGATCTCACAGCCAACTTCCCTCTCTGCCTCAGCCCCCACCAACATGGCTTTGTGCCAAAGGAAGTCGGATGTCCGGTAGATGGCCAGTTGACCAGGTCTAATGAGCATGTTACCTTTTTAGTAGTATAGATAGATTATATAGGATAGGATTGCTTAAATGGGGGGAAAAAGCCTTTTTCAGCAGGAGGAGATGGTCTTGGCAGACAAAAACACATAATCTCTCTACCTGGACTGATAGCCAGCCATATGCACTATATTGCCAAACAGATCATGAAAAACTTGAACCGTTTTCTTACACCTTACACCAAACAGCTGTTGCCCTTAAAATCCCTCCTCAGCCCCCAAATTAGGTTCTGCCTTCACAGTTCACCCAGATTAGGTTCTCATTGGTTGGTTTCTATGCCAGTCAGTGTCAAAAGCTCCACCTCATAGGCAGCCATTGGCTCCTGGCACTTCACGCAGATTTGGTTCTGACTGGTTGGTTTCCATGCCAGTCAGTGTCTTCGGGCCTATGTCTGGGCCTGATCAAAGGGGTTGTTCTGATCAGCAGCCCTGCTCCTCCCCAAGGCTTAGAGAGAAACAGAGGGGTGGCTGTTGGCGAAGCTGAGAGAAAAAGAGAGAGGCAATGGCTGATCAACAGCAGCCACGAAGGCTGAAGATCATTCCCTGCCTCTCTCTCTGCAAGCCTCTCTCTGGGCTTGATCCGAAGCTCCCTTGGCAGTCAGTGCCAGGTCATCACAGCAACACAGCACTGACTTCCGGTGTTCAGTGGACCCTTGGTCATTGTAGATGATATGGACCCTGGCTCTTTATATATATAGATATTTCATAGCTTGTATATTGAAATGTGGTAGTGGTTCATAATAGAACATTGAATAATGCCCCAACACAGAGCTATATTTTTTATTTATTTTTAAATATTTTTTATTGATTTTTTACAGAGAGGAAGGGAGAGGGACAGAGAGACAGAAACATCGATGAGAGAGAAACATCAGTCAGCTGCCTCCTGCACACCCCCCACTGGGGATGGGCCCGCAACCACGGTACATGCCCTTAACCAGAATCTAACCTGGGACCTTTCAGTCCACAGGCTGATGCTCTATCCACTGAGCCAAACCAGTTAAGGCTATTTATTTATTTTTATTGATTAAGGTATTACATATATGTCCTTATCCCCTCATTGACCCCCCCCCATTCATGGCTTCATCCCCCTGGTGTCTGTGTCCATTTGTTAGGCTTATATGCAAACATACAAGTCCTTTGGTTGATCTCTCTCCCTTACCCTCATCCACCCCTACCTTCCCTCTGAGGTTTGACAGTCTGATCAATGCTTCTCTGTCTCTGAATCTGCTTTTGTTCATCAGTTTATGTTGTTCATTATATTCAACAAATGACTGAAATCATGTGATATTTATCTTTCTCTGACTGGCTTATTTCACTTAGCATCATACTCTCCAGTTCCATCCATGCTGTGGCAAATGGTAAGAATTCCTTCTATTTTACTGCAGCATAGTATTCCATTGTGTAGATGTGCCACAGTTTTTTCATCCACTCATCTGCTGATGGGCACTTAGGCTGTTTCCAAATCTTAGCTATGGTAAATTGTGCTGCTATGAACACAGGGGTGCATATATCCTTTCTGATTGCTATTTCTAGTTTCTTGGGATATATTGCTAGAAGTGGGATCACTGGGTCAAATGGGAGTTCCATTTTTCGTTTTTTTTGAAGAAACTCCATACTGTTCTCACAGTGGCTGCATCAGTCTGCATTCCCACAAGCAGTGCACGAGGGTTCCTTTTTTCCGCATCCTCACCAGCACTTGTCATTTGATGATAACCATTCTGACAGGTGTGAGATGGTACCTCATTGTCCTTTTGATTTGCATCTCTTAGATGATTAGTGACTTTGAACATGTTTTCATATGTCTCTTTGCCTTCCTTATGTTCTCTTTCAAAAAGTGTCTATTTTTGCCTAGCGTAGTCAGTTTGGCTCAGTGGAGAGAGCGTCAGCCCACAGACTGAAGGGTCCCAGGTTCGATTCTGGTCAAGGGCATGTACCTTGGTTGCGGGCACATTTCCAGTTGGAGGTGTGCAAGAGGCAGCTGATTGATGTTTCTCTCTCATCGATATTTCTAACTCTCTATTTCTCTCCCTTCCTCTCTGTAAAAAATCAATAAAATATATAAAAAAAGTGTCTATTTTGGTCCATTGCCGATTTTTTGATTGGGTTGTTTATCTTCTTTTTGTTAAGTTGTATGAGTTCCCTGTAAATGTTGATTAAACCCTTATCAGTGAAGACATTGGCAAATATGTTCTCCCATGCAGTGGGCTTTCTTGTTGCTTTGTTGATGGTTTCTTTTGCTGTACAGAAGCTTTTTATTTTGATGTAATACCATTTGTTTATGTTCTCTTTAGTTTCCATTGCAATAGGAGCTGTATCGGTGAAGATATTGTTACGGCATATGGCTGAGATTTTGCTGCCTGTAGATTCTTCTAATATTTTTATGGTTTCCCATCTTATATTTAAGTCCTTTATCCATTTTGAGTTTACTTTGTGTATGGTGTAAGTTGGTGATCTAGTTTCATTTTTTGGCATGTATCTGTCCAATTTTCCCAACCCCATTTGTGGAAGAGACTGTCTTGACTTCATCTTATGTTCTTGCCTCCTTTGTTGAATATTAATTGAGCATAGTGGTTCGGGTCAATTTCTGGGTTCTCTATTCTATTCCATTGATCTATATGTCTGTTTTTATGCCAGTACCAGGCAGTTTTGAGAACAGTGGCTTTGTAATACCGATTGATATCGGGTATTGAGATCCCTCCTACTTTGTTCTTCTTTCTCGGGATTGCTGCAGCTATTCAGGGTTTTTTTATTTTATTATCCCAGATTGATTTTTGGAGAATTCGTTCTAGGTCTGTGAAATATGCTATTGGTATTTTAATGGGTAATGCAATGAATCTATAGATTACTTTGGCAGTATGAATATTTCAATGATGTTGATTTTGCCAATTAATGAACACAGTATGTTCTTCCACCTGTTTATGTCTTCCTTTTTTTCAGTGTTCTGTAGTTTTCCGAGTACAGGTGTTTTACCTCCTTCGTTAAATTTATTCCTTGGCATCTTAATTCTTTTGGTGTGATTGTAAATGTTTTTGTTTTAAATCTCTCTTTCTGTAAGTTCACTATTGGTGTGTAAAAATGCCGTATATTTGCCGAGACCGGTTTGGCTCAGTGGATGGAGCATCGGCCTGCGGACTGAAGGGTCCCGGGTTCGATTCCGGTCGGGGGCATGTACCTGGGTTGCGGGCATATCCCCAGTGGGGGATGTGCAGGAGGCAGCTGGTCGGTGTTTCTCTCTCATCGATGTTTCTGGCTCTCTATCTCTCTCCCTTCCTCTCTGTAAAAAATCAATAAAATATATTTAAAAAAAAATGCCGTATATTTATTGGCATTAATTTTGTATCCTGCTACATTGTCAAATTCATTTATTAAGTCTAATAATTTTTTTTTAATATATTTTATTGATTTTTTACAGAGAAGAAGGGAGAGGGACAGAGAGTTAGAAACATCGATGAGAGAGAAACATCGATCAGCTGCCTCTTGCACACACCCCACTGGGGATGTGCCCGCAACTAAGGTACATGCCCTTGACTGGAATCGAACCCGGGACCCTTGAGTCCGCAGGCCAAAGCTCTATCCACTGAGCCAAACCGGTTAGGGCTAAGTCTAATAATTTTTTGATGGAGTCTTTAGGGTTTTCTATGTACAATATCATGTCATCTGTGAATAAGGACAGTTTTACGTCTTCTTTTCCAATTTGGATACCTTTTATTTCTTCTTCTTGTCTAATTGTTATGGCTAGCACTTCTAGTACTATGTTGAACAGGACACATATCTATATTTTCATACCACATTCTAACCCCCAGTATCTTCCCTCAGGGGTTTCATTCAAATATATTTGCCATGTACAAAGAAGTGCAGGGAGAAGGGAAGGGGAAAGGGAGAGAAAACACACCCACACAAACTTAATAATTGTCTTCAAAGAAGAAAAATTCAATCAGGAATGTAAAATACCTCAAAATATAAAACACATATAAAATATTTAAAAATAAATGATTACAATAAACCAATCTAAGATAATAAATTTGGAAGATACAGTCTAATGGATTTCATTAAAATTATAAAATAGTGATTTTCTAATACTAAGGTGCACAAAAAAAGAAGTAAAACCAAAGCAATTAACCAAAAGAGATATAAAATTATTAAATGTAGCCCTAAGCAGTTTGGCTCAGTGGAAAGAGCATCGGCCTGTGGACTGAAAGGTCCCTGGATCGATTCCAGTCAAGGGCATGTCCCTTGGTTGCAGGCACATCCTCAGTAGGAGGTGTGCAGGAGACAGCTGATCGATGTTTCTCTCTCATCGATGTTTCTAACTCTCAATCCCTCTCCCTTACTCTCTGTAAAATATCAATAAAATGTATTAAAAAATATTAAATGTATTCTATAAATATCACTTTGCTTTATTAAAGAAGATTTACTATAAGTTATGTTTATAATGGGGAGGCAAAGCTCTGAAAAATCTGGCCCCATCAACATAATCTGAAAATGATTTAATTGTGAAACAATTACAAAGTAAAATATGAAGGTTCGCCATTATTGATTGTAGAGGAAGACATTTTCATTAATATTTAAAAAATATTGAAAAACGTTGTCAGTCTTAGATTCATATATAGTGAGAAAAAAAATATCATTAACCTAAAATTGCTTTACCAGAGAAAGATAGTGCCTATTTTTCTACACTAGCAATAAGAAATACTAATCATTTCATCATATTACTGGCAGTCATATATTGATTATTTCTTGGCACTGCATGCAAAATGGATATTACATTTACTAAAATTTCAGTATTAGAAATTCTTCTGAGATTTGAAAATTTAGTTCAGTTTGCAGAAAGACCTAATTATACATATTGAGTTAAGTAAAAATCAACACTTCTAAAAACCCTTCTTTGTAGATACAGAAAAAGCATTTGACAAAACCCAGCACCCATTAATGATAAAAACTTCCAGCTAAGCAGGAATACAGCGATCATACCTCATCATATTAAAGGCCATATATGACAATTTTACAGCCAAAATCATACTCAATGGGCAAAAAATAAAAGTGTTTCTCTTAAGATCAGGAACAAGATAGGGATGTCGGCTTTCACCACTCTTATATGCCACATAGTACTAGAAGTCCTAGCCACAGCCATCAAACAAGAAGAAAACATAAAAGGCATACAAATAGGAAAGGAGGAAGTAAAACTGTTATTATTTGCAGATGAAATGATATTGTATATAAAAAAAACCTCTTAAGATTCCATCATAAAACTTCTAGATTTAATATTTTAATTTGTCAATTTAGGAGGATACAAAATCAACATCCAGAAATTGATGCTATATTTACATAATAATAACAGACTCTCAGAAACAGAATTTAAAAAAAAAATCCCATTTACCATTGGAAAAATAAACTTTAGCTAGGAATAAACTTAATCAAGGAGGTGAAAGACCTGAACTGGAAAATATAGATCATTGAAAAAAGAAAGAAGAAGATAAAAATAAGTGGGAACATATACAGTGTTTATGGATTAGAAGAATTAACACCATTAAAATGCTCATACTATCCAAAGCATATATGTATAGCCCATGGATACAGACAATACTGTGGGGAAAACCTGTAGTGGAGTATGGGCTAGGTAGAGAGGGACAAAGTGGGGGAAATTGGGGACATCTCTAATACTGTCAGCAATAATTAAAAAAGTCATTATCTTCTGTATGTACAAATATTTGAGTGCCTACACTGCGCTTAGTTTTAAATGAGTGAAAAAATATATAAGAAAACAAAAAAACTATAATTTGACACGAATTATTGGGAGTAAATGTTGGGAAACTTTTAAACAGAATTCACAGAAATATAACAAGATACTTGTATTTTACCTGTAAAATAGTGATGATAATTCCTGTTTAAGAACCTCTCTGTGTTGCCCTGATTGGTTTGGCTCAGTGGATAGAGTGTTGGCCTGCAGACTGAAGAGTCCCAGGTTCGATTCCGGACAAGGGCATGTGCCTGGGTTGCCGGCACATCCCCAGTGGGGGGTGTGCAGGAGGCAGCTGATAAATGTTTCTCTCTCATCGATGTTTCTCTATCCCTCTCCCTTCCTCTTTGTAAAAAACCAATAAAATATATTTTAAAAAAAAGAACCTCTCTGTGGCCCTGACCGGTTTGGTTCAGTGGATAGAGCATCCGGGCATGGACAGAAAGGTACCAGGTTCTATTCAGGTCAAGGGCATGTACCTTGATCCCCAGTAGGGGGCGTGCAGGAGGCAGCTGATCAATGTTTTTCTCTCACCGATGTTTCTAATTCTCTATCCCTCTCCCTTCCTCTCAGTAAAAAAATCAATAAAAAATATATATGTATATTTAAAAAAAGAACCACTCTATGCTTTATTTGGTTTGCATTTAGAATCAATTTTGCTGTTTCTGTAATATGGATTTAACACTGATTTAGAATTCTTACTCATTGTGGAAACAAGCAACCAACCTTCCTAAAAATAAAGCCAAGACAGACTAAATAAGTTTTCATGGGCTAGAGTCACATCTGGGACAGAAAACCTAGCCTCATGTGTGATGGAATTCTATGCTTAATCCCCATATCTATTTTAACAATGTTCTTACTCTAAGAAGTCAGAATAATGCCTGAAAGAAAAGTACAGTAATAATAATGTAGATGGTTTAATTAGCATGTTATTTGAAATAACAATAGAGTTGTTAAATAATGTTCAGCAGTGATGCCTTCATTGGAAATATTTTCTTATTTTATTTTACTTATTTTCAATTTACTTATTATCTCTATATTAAGGATATGCTGTGATCTGCAGTGATCTATATATATAAAACCCTAATATGCAAATAGACCAAATGGCAGAACAACCAAACAAACAAACAACTGATCGCTATGATGTGCGCTGACCACCAGGAGCATGCACAGAATATGGCAGGCATCAGCCATGGTGGAAGGGTGGAGCAGGTGAGTGGGGGCACGAGACCAAGTTGGGGTGTGGGTTACTGTCATCAGAGAGAGCCTCTGGTGCTTACTGAAAATTCTTTGCTCCCGAGCCTGCCAGGTCCACTGTGTGCTCCCACCTGCTGCCAGCGCTGATTCACTTGCACCCACTGCCAGTGATGGCCCCGCTTGCACCTGTAGCCAGCACCAGAGCTGCCGCTTGTACCCACTGCTGGTACCCAGCACTGGCCCTGATCGCTTGGCTCTGTCAGCAAGTGTGAGCGGCGGCTGCCAGTCCTGATTGCCCCTGAGGGTTTCTCCACCTCCCACTGCTCCTGAGGGGCAATTGGTGCAGCAGCCACCACTTGCACCCACTTCAGGCACCAGCCCCGCTAGCACCCACTGCTGGTGCTGGCCCCAATCACTCCGCACCATCAGCGGGGGCAAGTGGGGCCAGTGCCATCAGCGCATGGGGGTAGTGGCGGCAGGAGCAGAGCTGCTCGCCGACAGGGGACCAGGGGCTGTGGTGGGAGGGACCTGGAAGGGGTGTGGAGGATGTGCCTAGAACTTTCCCAGTGCCCACTGGAGCCTCACGGCCCACAGTTCCTTTCAAAGTGCACGATTTTGTGCACTGGCCCCCTATACTATATTGTAAAAGCTAATATGCAAATCAACCAGTTGCTATGACAACCAATGACCACCAATTGGCAGACAGCCAATGCAGGAGCTGCCCCCCTGGTGGTCAGTGTGCTCCCATAGGGGGAGTGCCACACAGCCAGAAGCCAGGCTCACAGCTATTGAGTGCAGCAGCGGTGGCGGGAGGCTCTCCCGCCTCCGTGGTAGTGATAAGGATGTCTGACAGCCACAAGGAGCAGGCCTAAGCTGTCAGTCAGACATCCCTCAAGGGCTCCCATACTGTGAGGGTTGAGGAACGCCCCCCACACCGAGTGCATGAATTTCATGCACTTGGCCTCTAGTACAGATATAAATGAAACCTAGACCCTGCCCTCAGAAAACTCAAGAGTAGCACAGGGGTGGGCAATTTTTCTTTTTCTTTTCAAGAGCTATGTAGTAAATAATTTTGGCTTTGTGTAGCATGTGATCTTCATAACTATTCAACTTATAGCATGAAATTAGCCATAGAAAATAGATACATGATTGTGTGTATGGCAATGTTTCCCCCCGAATCAGGCAATCTAGCTGAATTTGGCTCACAGGACATTGTTTGCTGACTACTGATCTAGTATTAGGACAACAGATAGGCTACATACTTTTTGCTAATAAATGTCCACTTTTAGGGACCAAGTATAATGCATTGTTTTATTGGATTCTGAGGCTACAACATGAAAATATGGCATAATCAATTACCTATGTTTTCATATATGCATTGGAGTGGTTGTAGAAATGTCATTTTCCTACCTATTTTTGGCATGAAAGACACTAACAATAAAGTATTAAACCTTGTGAAACTGTCATAAAAGTCATACATGTAAAGCAAAAGTATACAAAGGTATAAAGATATTGGAAATACTGGAAAGACTTGGTAAAGGTTTTACAGGAGAGAACAATAAGCCTCAGTGTCTCCAAAACTCCTTTTTAAAAAAAAATATTTTATTGTTTTTTTACAGAGAGATAGAGAGTTAGAAACATCAATGAGAGAGAAACATCAATCAGCTGCCTCCTGCACACTCCCCACTGGGGATGTGCCCGCAACCAAGGTACATGCCCTTGACCGGAATCGAACCTGGGACTCTTCAGTCTGCAGGCCGACACTCTATCCACTGAGCCAAACCTGTTAGGGCTCTCCAAAACTTCTATACGAGTTCCCAAAACCATATGTTACCTTATTATTTTTATTTATTGATTTTAGGAAGAAAAATGAAAGAAGAGAGGAAGAGAGAGAGAGAAACATCAATTTGTTGTTACAATTAATTTTTATGCATTCATTGGTTGCTTTTTGTATGAATTATGACCAGAGATTGAATCCACAACCTTGGCATATTGGGATAGTGCTCTAACCAACTTAGCTACATGACCACAGTAATCATATGCTACTTTAAAAACAATATCAATCATAAGCTATAAATAAAAATACAAATATAGTTGACTAGATAAAAATGAAAGATGTGTATATGTCAAAAAGATGAACACATTTTTCAAAAGACAAATGTGAAGCTGGGCAATATATTAGACAGTGATACATGTGACAGACAAAAGGAAATCCTATATAATAAAAAGGAAATATGCAAATTAACCCTCACACCCTCACACCCTCACAAGATGGCTGCCTACAACCAGGCCAGTAGGGAGGTTAGTGAGGGACGACCAAACGACTGAACAAGCAGGCTGTGTGGGGCGACCAGGCCAGCAAGGGAGGGCACTTAGGGGTGATCAGGCTGGCACGCAGAGGCAGTGAGGGGCGATCAGGCTGGCAGGGGAGGGCAGTTAGGGGCAACCAGGCAGGCAAACAGGTGAGCAATTATGAGTCAGTGGTCCAGGATTGTGAGAGGGATGTATAGGATAGAGCCTAATTTTGCAGTCAGACATTGCCCAGGAGGTCCTGGATTGGAGAGGATGCAGGCTGGGCTGAGGGGGAACCCCCCATGCGTGAATTTCATGCACCAGGCCTCTAGTTTATATATATAAAAGCCTAAGTGAATGTTACAACCAAATGACTGGTTGTTATGACGCACACTGACAACCATGGGGCAGACGCTCGATGCAGGAACTGCCCCCTGGTGGTAAGTACCCTCCCACAGCCAACCTCCCACAGCTGGCCAACCCCCCACGGCCCCTCCCTTCAGCCAGCTGGCCTCCCCATTGGCCCTGATCAGGAGGGCTGGCTGGCCAACCTCCCACAGCCCTTTCCCCTGGCCAGCTGGCTGACCTTCCACGTCCCATCCCCCAGCCAGCTGGCTCCACGATAGGCCTCAATCACTGGCCACGCTTAGGGCCCCTACCCATGCATGAATTTGTGCACTGGGCCTCTAGTTTTACATAAATAGCATGAACTTTATAAAATTAAAGAGTAATTTCTTTATAAAATTAGAGAAATTAAGGACAAATACATCAGTGTAACAGAAAATGAGTAGCAACCACTTTAAATAAAATATATATCAATGGCTCATTGATATGTATAAATATGTGAATATTATCAATGAAGTAACTTTAAACAAAATGAGATGATTATTCACAATAATCATGGATGACAACTTGAAAGTTTACATTTAGTGCCTCAGAGTAACAGTCATCTTACCACTGCCTATGTGCTTCTACATGCATTTATGTAGTCATTCACTCATTCATTCAAGCATTTACAGAGTTCCTACTATATGTCCACTGCTTACATATGTCCTATGTAATTTCTCTTCACTGAAAGCTCACATTATAGTAATAAAGGTAAAGATGTGAAAGATCAAAATTAACTCTGACTAAAAATTTTCACCCAGCCAGCATGGCTCAGTGGTTGAGTGTCAATCTATGAACCAGGAGGTCACAGTTTGATTCCCAGTCAGAGCATATGCCTGGGTTGTGAGCGCAATCCCCAGTGGGAGGTGTGTAGGATGCAGCCGATCAATGAATGATTCTCTCTCATTGATGTTTCTATCTCTATCTCCCTCTCCCTTTCTCTCTGCAATCAACAAAAATGTGTTTAAAACAATCTCAGCCAGGGAAAGTCTCATGTTTCACTTCTACTCCCCTGTACCTACTACAAGGGGTCCAGAGAATTGCATTCTTTTCTAATGTTTGCAGATGTTCTTGGGTTTTTCAGGGAACATACTGCCTAGGGCTATCTAATGGATAACTAGCAAAGTTTTTAGGCTTAGGCCTCTGTCCTATTAGTCAATGGGTGTGGTGCTAAATGTTGACAAAGTGAGGTCCTCCTCAGAAGTATTGTGGGTGAAAATGAAGGGATAGAAATAGTTATGACAGGCAGCTAGAAATCATAAGAGAATTGGAAATAAATAAATAAGCCAAGATAGAGGATCTGATAGAATTAATAAGCACAAACTGGTATATAGAAAAATTACATGCAAAAAAAGAGATATACATTATGTTTAGTAATTTGAGGAATAGTTTCAATAATTGACCATGTACAAGTTCACAAAGAAAGCCTCAAAAAATATTTATAGTCAACATCCTACAGATTGTCCTTTGACTATAATAAAACTGGAAATAGATTTTTAAAGGATAGCTTAAAAATCAAATATGATCCAAAACTAAAGTCACAATACAAAATAATTCTTGTATTAAAGAGGAAATTTTAAAATGTGAAATATCCCTAATACTTAGCACTAGAAGACTTGTGACATGTAGCTAACACAGAACTTTGTGAGAAATTACCTTTTTAAAATACATTTACCAGAAAAGTTTTTTTAAATGTTGGGGACAAATAAGCTATGTGTTCAACTCAACAAGCTGAAATAAAAGGAAATACAGTAAGTACAAAAGAATCAGAAGGGAGGAAATGGATATAAGGACAGAAATAAATGAAGAAATATAGATTAAATATACAAAACAATTAGATAATCAAGATGATTTCTTTTTGTAAACTGATTTTTAGAGAGAGAAGGAGTTAGAGCAGGGGTGGGCAAACTTTTTGACTCGAGGGCCACAATGGGTTCTTAAAGTGGACCGGAGGGCCGGAACAAAAGCATGGATGGAGTGTTTGTGTGAACTAATATAAATTCAAAGTAAACATCATTACATAAAAGGGTACGGTCTTTTTTTTTTTTAGTTTTATTCATTTCAAAAGGGCCGGATCCGGCCCTTAGGCCGTAGTTTGCCTATGGCTGAGTTAGAGGGAGAGAGAGAGAGAGAAACATCAGTATGAGAGTAGAACATCCATCAGTTGCCTTCTAAAGGCCCCTCCTCCAGGGTATTGAGCCCACAACCCAGGCATGTGCCCTGACTTGGAACTGAACCAGCAATCTTTTGGTGCCCAGGATGATGCCTAACCAAATGAGCCACACTGGCCAGGGCAAGATAATTTCTTAAAAAGATTGATAAGCCACAAGCAATTCATCAAAAAAGAACTAAGCTTCAAATAAAATATGAATGAGAAAAGTAAAAATACTACATACAACAATTTAAAAAGTAATGAAATAGTATTATAAATAAGTACATGTCAATAAACTTGAAGCCCAAGAAGAAAATGAGCTGTGGAAAACAGTATAAATAGCTAAATTTTGTCTTTCTCTGACTGACATATTTTACTTAGTAGAATACCCTCTAGATCTATCCAGATTGGTAGTTACAAAATAGTCTGGGGATATAAAGTACAGCATAGGAAATATAGTCAATAATCTAATCTAATAAAAGAGAAACATGCAAATTTACCACACCTCTGCTACACCCCAAGCCATGCCCACCAGCCAATCAGAGTGACTATATGCAAATTAACCCAATCAAGATGGCGGCCGGCAGCCACAGAGCTAGAGCAAGCAGGAGGCTTGCTTGCCCCGGTGATGGAGAAAGCCAAACTTCCTGCCTTCCCTGGCTGGCTGTGGCCTCCGCTTAAGACACCAAAGTTTCAATTATAGAAGATAAATAAATTCCAGATACTTGCTTCCAGCCAGCCTCCACTGGGAGCTTGGGTGGCTGGGGGCCGTGGCCAGCCTGCAAACAGCCATCAACCACTCACCCAGGCTGGCCAGGCACCCCAGCAGGACCCCCCACCCTGATCTAGGACATCCTTTAGGGCAAACCAGCCGGCCTCTACCCATGCACCAGGCCTCTATCCTATATAATAAAAGGGTAATATGCAAATTGACCCTAACAGCAGAAAGACTGGGAATGACTGGTCACTATGACACACTGACCACCCGGGGGCAGATGCTCAATGCAGGAGCTGCCCTCTGGTGGTCAGTGTGCTCCCACATGGGGGAGCTCTGCTCAGCCACAAGCCGGGCTGATGGCTGCCAGCACAGCGGTGGTGGTGGGAGCCTCTCCCGCCTCCTCAGCAGCACTAAGTATGTCCGACTGCAGCTTAGACCTGCTCCCCGCTGGCAAGTGGACATCCCCCAAGGGCTTCCGGGATGCCAGAGGGATGTCTGATTGCCAGTTTAGGCCCAATCCCCCAGGGAGCGGGCCTAAGCCAGCAGGTGGTCATCCCTTGATGGGTCCCAGACTGCGAGAGGGCACAGGCCGGGCTGAGGGACCGCCCCCCATGAGTGCACAAATTTTTGTGCACCCAGCCTCTAGTCTATATATATGAAAGCCAACCGACCTGAACAACCAGAACGACTGGAATGACCAGAACAACCAGTTGCTATGATGTGCATTGTTGCCGGGGTCTAGCCCCAGCGGGTCCAGGGGTTCCCAAAGGTGTGGACAGAGTCGGCGAAGAAGGAATGACACGGAGACAGCATTCAGTTGATCAGCAGCCTAGCCAGGATCTCCAGCCAAGTTCTGTTTAGGATCTCCAGCCAGGTTCTGTGTCCATGGTCTCTTGCTAGGTTCCCCAGGCAGGTTCTCCAGGTTCTCCAGCCAGGTTCTGTAGCCATGTTCCCTCGCTAGGTTCTCCAGCCAGGTTCTGTCCAGGTTCTCCAGCCAGGTTCAGTCACCAGGTTCTAGTCAGGTTCTCTTGCCAATTTCTGTAGTCAGGTTCAGTCCAGGATCTTTTGCCATGTTCTCTCCAGCGAAGTTCTTCTGTCTCTAGAGAACGTTCTGTGCCAATTTCTGTCTCTCTCTCTCTCTCCTAAGTTCTGTCTCCTGTTGTCTTGTTTCAACTGTATTTATACCAGTTGATTCCAATCCTATCAATCTCTATTTCAAAGGTTAGGGCGTTTCTTATCTCCATTCCAGGGAGTAAAGATTATGTAGCTTAAGCATGATTGTTCGTAGTTAAAGTGATTAATTACCCGCCTGGCACTTAATTGAGGGGTTTTATTCCCTCCCTAACTTTAGGGGAAAATCCCTACCTGAGGAAACAACCTTTCTCAGAGAGGAGACCTTGGTTAAAACACATAGTGCCAAGAAGGTGAGCAAACATATTAAGAACAGTATGCCATATATGCCAGGTCCTTTGAAACAGCAAGGATGGACCAGCTCCCGGCACATTGTGGCCAGTCAACTGGCCCGATCGGGGACAGGGCTGCCTGGCCAACCTTCTACTTCCCCTCCCCCCAGCCAGCCTGGCCCGATCGGCCCCGATTGGGGCAGTCTGGCTGGACCCCACCCATGAGTGAATTCATGCACTGGGCCTCTAGTATTATAATAATTATGTATGTTGTCAGATGAGTACTAGGATTATCAGGGTGATCACTTCGTAAGTTATATAAATGTCTAATTACTATGTTGTATACCTTATGCTAACATAATCTTGTATGTCAAATGTGACTGAAAAGTATAAAGGAATTAGAAATTAGAAAAATAAAACAATATCTTTGTATTCATACTAAAATAAAAAATTAACTGTATATATAGTGGATGTAGTCCACCAGCAAGCTAAAGGACTAAATTGTAGAATCTGAAAAAAACAAGAAAATATCAGTATAGCCTGCAAATCATTATAGTGTTACACTTTGTTTGAAATTAATACTTTGGGTACTGGTAGATACACTAATATAACTGAGAACTATTAGTGCTGCCATTATTGCTTCTTGGAACATCTCAGGATGGTGGCACTTGTCACTAGTTGTTATAGCTCTAGTCTTCCCTGATGGAGTGTGTTTGGTAAAATAAAATTGAATTCAATCATTGATGAATCTATTTGCTCATATGAGTCTGGAAAATATTACCAAAGACAAAATACCCATTCTTGCTGAGAACAGGCATATTTAACAACTGAGTAGGGCAACCTTGCTAAAAAGCTACAGAAACTGGAAACACCTTTTTCTCATTTCGGCCATAAATTTATCTTTATCACAGGATCATTATCAGGGTAAGATGGAAGAACCACCTCGTCTGCCTGTATAAAAATGGCCTCAATTGTGTATATGTACCAGTTTTCTAATCCATTCATCCATTGATGGGCACTTAGGCTCTTTCCAAATCTTAGCTATGGTAAATTGTGCTGCTATGAACATAGAGATGCATATATACTTTCTGATTGGTGTTTCTGGTTTCTTGGGATATATTCCTAGTAGTGGGATCAATGGGTCAAATGGGAGTTCCATTTTTAACTTTTTGAGAAGACTCCATACTGTCTTCCATAGTGGCTGCACCAGTCTACATTCCCACCAGCAGTGCACGAGGGTTCCTTTTTCTCCACATCCTCTCCAGCACTTGTTTTTTGATTTGTTGATGATAGCCCTTCTGACAGGTGTGAGATGGTACCTCATTGTTGTTTTGATTTGCAACTCTCAGATGATTAGTGACTTTGAGCATGTTTTCATATGTCTCTTGGCTTTTTGAATGTCCTCTTCTTACCATTTGCAACAGCATAGATGGAACTGGAGAGCATTATGCTTAGTGAAATAAGCCAGTCAGTGAAAGATAAATACCACATGATCTCACTCATTTATGGATAATAAAGACCATTATGAATTGATGAACAAAAATAGATACAGAGGCAGAGCAGCATTAAACAGACTGTCAAACTACAGCAGGAAGGCTGGGGAGGGTTGTGGGGGGTAAGAGATCAACCAAAGTACCTGTATGCATGCATATAAGCATAACCAATGGACACTAGACACTGGGGGGTAGGGAAGGCTGGGGGAAGGTCAAGGGGGGAAAAAGGAGACAAATATACTACTCTTTGTAATATTTTAAGCAAAAATAAATTGCCTCAATCATTCAGCAAACATATAATCAGCACTTACCATGTGGCAAAATACACCCTTTTTTAGGTGCTGGAAACAACTATACTACAGAAATAACTATCAAGTAATTTCCTAGTGAAAAGAAAAGGGAGTTCTCCAAGGCCACCTAAACTTCACCTAAACCCTCAGAGTTCTTTAAAGTTGCCATCATATCTAGTTTCCAGAAGTGTAATATGACCCCTCTAAGTCTCTGGCCCAACCTTATTTATTTGCCTTAACCTCGCTGAGCCAGGCTGGCATTTTGAAAAGTAATATTTATTCAGAATTAAGGGAGGACACACAGGAATAATGTGACACTCCTAAGAACTGTAAGAATATGTCAGACATCTGACTTGTGTTTTCTACTTTCCTTCTTCTCTGCCTTCTTACTCACCATTTCCTGAGCATCAGTCAGCTGCTCACACTGTCATTCTACCAGAGAAAGAGGAGGAAGTCGTGTTTCCACCATGTGACTAACAATCTTTTCATTTAGTTTTGGTCTTCAAAGAACCTATTTTTTTCCCAGAGGCAAATAACAAGACTGTGATAATTAATAACAAAAAAATCACTATCATAAATGATTTTGTTGCTTTTCAAATTTTTGATAGCATATCTTGTATTATCTCTGATTAATCATTAGATTTAACCAAATTATCCATTTACTTATTTTTCAATGTCAATGATTTGATTAATTTTAATCTATATTTTCAATCTAACAATTTATGTTGCTAAAATTTACAATTAATTTCTCACAGTTCCTTTTGTTGGTATTTTTTACTTTTTGAATTGTATTTTTAGTTTGTTTGTTTTCATTCATTATTCTTTAATAGAGAAAGTTCTTTGGACTATGGATTTTATCATTATGCACTGAATTCTTGCATTTAATAATACTAATTAAGTTCTTACTATGTGCCACCCTTATAAGTATTTTTAAATATTTATTTAATACTCCCAATAACTTTGAGTAAGAAACTACATAGAGGTGGTACATTTCCTCATATTTACCCCAGATCATACAAGTAGTAGATGGCAGAGTAAAAAATTGAAATTCAGGCTTAAAAATTAAAATTGAAGATCTGTCTTCTGATTCTGTCCTCCAAACCATATATCTTAACAAATCAAAATGAACACACAACAACCCAAAATTGATGGGACACAGTGAAAGCAGTCGTGAGAGGGAAGTTGATAAAACTACAGGCCTACCTCAAGAAGCAAGAACATTTTTAAACAACCTAACCCTCTACATAAAATAACTAGAAAAAAAGAACAACAAACAATCCTCAGAGTAAGTAGAAGGAAGGACATAGTAAAGATCAGAGTAGAAATGAATGACATAGAGAATTAAAAAAAAATCAATACATAAGATCAATAAGACCAAGAGCTGGTTATTTGAAAAGATAAATAAGATTGATGAACCTTTAGCCAGACTCATCAAGAAACAAAGAGAGGGGACCCAAATAAATAAAATTGGAAGTGAAAGAGGCGCTATAACAATGGACACTACAGAAATAAAAGGAATTGTAAGCAAGTACTATGAACAACTATATGCTAACAAACTGAACAATGTGATGAAATGGAAAAATTCCTAGAGACAACCAATCTTCCAAAACTCAATTAGGAAGAATCAGAAAACCTGAATTGGCCAATAAAAACTGATGAAATTGAAGCAATAATTTTAAAACTCCCAGCAAACAAAAGCCCTATCCCAGATGGCTTCCAAGATGAATTTTACTAAACATTCAAAGAAGGTCTAATACCTATCCTCCTCAAACTATTCCAAAAAATCCAAGAGGAAGGAACACTTCCAAGATCTTTTTATGAGGCCAGCATTATCCTACCCCCAAAACCAGATAAAAACTTTACAAGGAAAAAGAATTATAGGCCATTATCCCTGATGAACATGGACGCTAAAATCCTCGACAAAATATTAGCAAACCAATACATTAAAATCCAGCAATAAATTAAAAAGATCATAATCATGATCAAGTAGGATCTATTTCAGAGTACAAGGTTGGTACAATATCTACAAATCAACCTGATATATCACATACACAAACTGAAGAATAAAATCACATGATCATATCAATAGATGCAGAAATACCTCAAATAAACACACTATGTTTTTATATGTCTTTACCAAGCTTCAGAAAAAATTTCTTTTCCATAGTACGCTCTCATAAATATTTTGAATGAATATATAATTGAATTTTCAAAAATAAACTGCCAATGATTGAAAATGGGAAGATATTTCCAGTCTTAAAATAATTTGGACATTTTGTCTCCTGAAATCACTGCCTATAAAACCTCTCATGGAGATCATGAAACTATTGATCTATATCCCTCAAAAATAACTTTCCAAATAACTTTCCAAATGAAGATTGTTTTAACCAATAGTATCCAAAACATTTTTTTTCTGCAAATAGAAAAGAACCTACACTTGAATATACAGATTTATAAGTCAATTCACAGGGAATTCGGTTGAATACTAATAAAACTCAGGAGATATTAGCACTTATCTTCATATGTGTATGCTAAGATATGCTGAGGTTCAACACTAGTATAATTTGTTCCTTTAATCCTCTTAATCTTTGTTCTCTTAGAAGGCTTGTATTTGTAAATTAGAGGCCCGGTGCATGAAATTTGTGCATGGGGGGGGGGCCCTCAGCCCACCCTGCACCCTCTCCACTCTGGGGCACCTCGGGGCATGTCCAACTGCCGGTTTAGGCCCGATCCGGCAATGCTGGCTCCTAACTGCTCACCTGCCTGCCTGTTTGATTGCCCCTACTGGCCCCCCTGCCAGCCTGGTCACCCATAACCACCTCTTCTTGCTGGCCTGGTCGCCCCAACTGCCCCCCCCTGCCAACCTGGTTGCCCCCAACTGCCCCCTCCTGCTGACCTGGTCACCCCTAACTGCCCCCGCGCCAGCATGGTCACCCCTTACTGCCCCCCCTCTGTTGGCCTGATCTCCCCCAACTGCCCCCCCCCCCCGCTGGCCTGGTTGCCACCAACTGCAACCCCTGCCAACCTGGTCACCCCTCAGTGCTCTCCTCTGCAGGCCTGTTCACTCTTCCCTACCCCCTCTGCTGGACTGGTCGCCCCACACAGACTGTTGTTCAATCATTTGGTCACCCCTCACTGCCCCCCCTCCCACCCCTCCCACCAGATCACCCCACGCAGCCTATTGCTCAGTCATTTGGTCGTTCCTCACTAACCCCCCTACCGGCTTGGTTGCCCCACGCTGTCTGGTTCAGTCATTTGATCTTCCCTCACTAACCCCCCTGCTGGCCTGGTCACCCCACGCAGTCTGCTGCTCAGTCATTTGGTTGTCTCTCACTGCCCCCCCTGCTGGTCTGATCACCCCATACAGCCTGCTGCTCAGTCGTTTGGTCATCCCTCACTAACCCCTCTGCCAGCCTTGTCACCCCACTCATCCTGTTTGGTCATCCGTTTGGTCATCTATTTGCTTGTGATGGCCCCTGCCTCTTTATATATATAGATTATAAGGAAAGTTTGACTATTCAGTACCTTTTAGGATGCTATAACTGAGGCCCACTTGCTCTACCATTATTATTATTACCCTAGAATCATACCTTCTCCACACATTATATAAATAAATTATTTTAAAATTACACATATTATTGCCTACAAACCATATTTACAAGACTATTTGCAATGTTTTATCTAAATATCTAAATGGAGAGACCTGGAGAAAGATACTCCAACCACCTAAAATATGTTGTGAGATTTCTTTTCTATTACTTCCTTTGGGCTGCATCAAGAAATCCCTCTGGTAACCATCTTGGAAAGCACCTGCTACCTTTCATTACCATTGTTATTTCACTACTTGCTTTATTCTAAGCCAAAATTAAATGGAAATTGAAAATGAGTGGACTAAAAATTAGCCCTTCAACTCATCTTCTTTTTTTAATATCAGAGAGTGGACAGAATTAAAATATCAATCAAAGCTAAGTCAATAACACTTAGAAGAAAATGTTCTGTTTCTTGCTTCCCCAATTATCCTTCTAATTATTTCCTGGACTAAGTCTGAATTCGAAGATGGTTATGTGACCTTCACTTTGACTTTATTTTGAGTGAAATAAGAAGTTGGTAAATCAGTGCCCACTAACTTAAGAAAGTAATTTTGAAAGGGTCAGTGTAAGTGATTGCCCTTAACCAAGGGCATGTAGAATGTGTTTTAGATCAGCCCTATAGACTTGCTTTTCACAATCCAATATGATAAGTGATATATTTGGCCATGGAAAACTGCTGGGGAAAAAACGAACTTGTATGTGTGGTCTGTTTCTTTCTGGCATGCAGATAGTTATGCCTTATATTGAAACATTTGAATTGATGGAACTTTCCTATTTATCTGATAGTGTTGCATTTGAATCTCTATACAGCATTTTCTGAAAGAATATTATTCAGAACTTACTCTTAGCATTTCTGTGGTATTTTAATGTATACATATTCTGTCAGCCAAACATTTCTAGTTCTCAATTCTACATCCATTATTCACACTGATGATAAGGCTCAGCACTCTGTACAAATCCTGGCTTCCAGTGAGTCCTGGCCTTTAACCTTTCTCCTGCACTTTGTATACATAAGCCTGACTTTCAACATCCTGCCTAGATATTAAAATATGCATATGGGGCTCTAGAAAATCGCTATTTAACCATCATAGTGATAATATATTCAGAACAAGATACTTATATAGTCAGCTTATCTACCAACAAATCATATGTTAATATCACAGACAAAATAGTAACTTCCTGTTGGAAGAACAGCAAATGCCAATTTAACTAAGGGATTAAAATCAATGTCATTAACAAAGGGAGAAACTGATATCATGCACCTACTGGTAGAATGCACTGTAGAGAACACAGTATCTTTTCAGTGTTATTCCTGCCAAAAATGCATAATCTGAATCTATTGAGGACATATCAAATAAACCCATACCAAGAGACATTCTACAAAATAAGTGGGCTTTATTCTTCAAATATTTCATTGTCATTAAAAACAAAGAAAGAATGAGGACCTGTTGCACATTGAAAGAGATTAATGAAATGTAACAACTAATTAAATGCAATGAGTGATCTCAGTTGGATCCTGAATGAGGAAATAGAACTATGAAGGTTATTATTTAGACATGGTCAAATTTGAATATGTACTTTCAGTTAGAAACTATAAGGAAACTTTTTTCTGTAAAGTGTGAAATGGTAAATATTTTTAACCTTGTGAGTCATATACTCTCTGTTGCAACTAGTTAACTGTGTTGTTTTAGCTCAAAATCAGTCATAGATAAAATGTGGTTGTGTTCCAATAAAATTTAATTGACAACAATAAGCAGCAGTGGTCCATATTTGACATCAGGGCTAAAGCTTTCATATCTCTAAATTAGAGAATAATATCATTGTTAAATCTCCTGATATTGGTAATTTTACTGTGCTTTACTGTCTTTCCTGATCTATGAATATACCTCCTGAGGTACGTAGGTAAAGATTCATACCATGTCTGACTTAACTGTTAAATGGCTTTGGGGCAGGGGAAATATAGTTATAGGTAGATGATAGATGACTAGATAGATAGATGATAGATGGATGGATAGGTAGGTAGATAGATAGATAGATAGATAGATAGATAGATAGATAGACAGATAGATAATAGAGTAAGCTTAGGAGTAAAAATTGAAGAATAGAAGAGAAAGAAAAGTTGCTGAAATATTAGTGAATCTGTTGGTTAATAAAGAAATTTCCTAGTACTATACTTCCAACTTTCCATAACTTTGAAATTCTATTAAAATAAAATTTATTAAAAATCTAAATTTAGCCTGACTGGTGTGGCTCAGTGATTGAGCAACAACCCATGAACCAGGAGATAACAGATTACAGGTCAGGGCACATTTCTGGGTTGTGGGCTCAGTCCCCAATAGGGGGCGTACATGAGGCAGGCGATCAATGATTCTATCTCATCATTGATGTTTCTATCTCTCTCCCTCCCCCTTCCTTTCTCTGAAATCAATAAAAACATATAAAACATTAAATCTAAAAATTAAACATACACACCAAATGAATGTTTATTTTGTCATTGATTTTCTAAACTATTCTAGTCAATTCATCATTTAGAACTGTTCTTTTTGTTTGCTCACAAGTTATACCTACATCAAATATTTTAAAACTTTCACTTTTCAAATGTCTTCACTCAACATGCATTCTATCTGTGGCTCTGTTTTTGTGACTCAGATCAGTGTTTTTAAACTTACAACTGAGAAGGTATAGTATAAAGAAATATGGGGAGTTAGAGGCTCTGAACTTGAGCTCCATCTATGTTTCTTATTAGCTGCATTTATAGACATGTCACTTAATTTTCCAGTTTATTCATTTATAATTATGTAATATTGTTGTTCTAAGCATTGTCACACAATGCATCTGATGCTGTAAAATCTAAAGTGCTGTGTACAAACAAGTAAGAGAGATTTGCCTTTATTTATAGTGACTAGATTTTCTAAGCTAAAGAGAAAATACATAATATACCATTGCATATATATGTATATGTATATATTTTTAAAAAATAAGATGGATTTTCTTTTATGAAACCAATGATTTTGAGACAAAAAGTCAGATTAACATGGACTTCCTCTTCAAATGAAACCAAAGGAGAAGTTAAGGTTACAGAGAACATTCCTACATTCTATATCTGAAATAAATGTGTGAGAAGTCTTTCGAGAAACATATAGAAAGTGTTTGGGTACAAGCATGGAGGAGAAATGCCTAATTGAAACTGGAGAGGGTAAAGAACACCAAAGCAGAGGGTAAGCTGTGGTAGATGATTCTATTTGTATCCATTAATTTCCTTCACATTGTCCTGAAGAGCCAAAAGGTATATATATATATGTAACTAAAGTGGGCTAAGTCAAGCATGGAACTGGGTGGTATCTCTCAGTTGCACATACAAATCTAGATGTCAGCTTATTGTCCTGGCACTAGTCTCAGAGCACACAGAGCCTTCATAAAACAGAATATATGTGGAAAAAAACAATGAAATGAGTAAAAGCACAACTCATCAAGCCTATCTACATGGATCTGTACCAGCTGTAGTAATGTGGGGCAATCAAAAGATAGTCTCTCATATTGAATAAACAAAAAATCCCAATAATATCCTGCTTCTGAAAAGATATATTTAAAACAAAAGCATGAAATGTTTGAAAATAAAGATATAAGAAAATATATGAGGTATGCTGAACCCTCAGATAAATATGCACAACCTCCCATCAAATCCACCAACTCATGTCTCAAAAAATGTATAATTAAGGTATACAACATGATGATTTGATATATCTATACACTGAAACGATTATCACAATCTAGTTAATTAACACATCCATAACCTCACATACTTACTGTTTTTTTGTTTTGTTTTGTTTTGTTTTGTAATGTTTTGTGTTAAAAGAAGCTCACCTGGAGCTTTGAGCTTTCTGAATATTCACCACTATCTCCCAATGGTAGTTTCTATGATGTAGATGGCATAGAATAGCCAAACTTTCTATTTCCTAATGAGTTGTTCCCAGCTTCATTTTTTCAACAATGGAGATAGATTTTCATTTTCCCATCCAATTGTACCTTCTACCATCCTATGACACATTTCTGAGATAGAGATTTAGTTCTTTATAGGGACAGATCTTTACTTTCTTTACTTTGTATGACTCTAACTAGCCAGTAAAATGTTAGAGTTGAAGTCATAGCCCTATACTTAATATTAATACTCAACATCATAGAGATTTCAACCTTTCTCTCATTGAGCTGAGAATGTGATGGCTATTGTTCTTCCATCACTGTTCATACTATAGGTTTATTTCCAGGATTATATGACATACTACAGGCCCGGTGCATGAAAATTCATGCACTGGAGGGGGGTCCCTCAGCCCAGCCTTCCCCCTCTCACAGTCCAGGAGCCCTCAGGGGGTGGAGGCGACCAGGCAATCAGGGGAAGGCAATGCCCCCATCACACCTCTTCTGCTGCCACTGCCGGCAGCGTAAGCCTCAGCCAGCCCTGGTTACCTGAGTCTCGGGTGGCCCTGGGTGGCTGGGCAGCCGCCATCCAAGGCTTGCCTCTGCCTTGGGCTGGCCCTGGGCGGCTGGGGAGCTGAAGGGACTGGGCATTGCCATCTTGTGGCTGTGGGAACCGCCATCTTTGAGGGCAGGGCAGCCAATTAGCATATTCCCTCCTTATTAGCTATGGGCACCACCATCTTTGTGATGGTGTAAGGGTCATTTAGCATATTCCCTCTTTATTAGATAGAATACCCAATACAATTCCTCTTAACCACAAAAGTATCTAAATAAAAATTGGATTAAACATTAGAAATACATGCCAAATGTCCCTGGAGAATTTTCAAATGGATTCTAGAACTTAACATTGAGTTACCAAAAATATAACCATTGGATGTCTACCTCATCCATAAAGCTAAAGGATCATTATTTCTATATTGCCCAGGGCTTCAGTTTTTCTACATCACTTCTAACTCCCTATCTATATGTAGACAATTCTATCATTTATAAAAGCGATTTTCAATCTTTTTTATTGCATGGCACACATAAGGTAATTACTAAAATTCTTCAATGCACCAAAAAATATATTTTCCCGATCTGACAAGAAAAAATAGGTATAATTTTGATTCATTTACACTGAATGGATATTGTTGTGTTAGATGTTTTCATTTTTTATTTGAAAATCTAAGGGAAAATAGGTCAGTGCCCTTGATGAAATAGTCATGTATTGCATGTTTTAAAAATTATTGTGGCACACCAGTGTGCCTGCCTTGGCACACTGGGTGAAAATTGCTGATCTGTAGCATGACTCTGATATACTTTTGTCTCTGTATATTATAGATACTACTCATCATCCTTCTCTGTTTGGCATCCCCTAACTTCAGGTGGGTGATAACAACTGAATTGCAGACTTAGAAGAATAGTGAGTGACAGTGAATTCTGATTCCATAAACAAAGATGAGAATCCAAACAGAATGCAAGATAGTACAAAAGAAATATATAGCAGCAGAAGGTGCTCAAATAATTATATTTCAACTTGTTGGAAAGATGGACACTCTCCCTCTGCTGATTCTGCCACTTGATACTAATAAAACAGTCAGAGCAGTAAGCACACCATAGCAACCCACATTGGAACATGTTTTATGTCAATCCTTACTAACTTTTGTGTTCATTAAACTTCAGGAAACAAATACAAACACATAAAATGCTTTCAGATATCCTCTGCCTTTGCCATTTGAAATATATGTGTTTCAATTACCTCCATCCATCTGTCTGTATCAGCTGACATCTAGTGCAATGAATGAGACCTGATACAATAAGAAATCGAGAAAAATAAGCCAATAAAGTTCTGGCATTTTCTTTGGACTGTCTATATTGTAAAAATAGCCTTTGTACCTAGATTTCTTTTAACTCCTTAAGCAGCATGAACAGAAGCTCTGGTGGTGTTCAGGAGCCACCACAAAATATGTCCTTTTGGCAGATTATTTGTAAGAAACAGCAGACTCAGGAAGTTTTTCTTTATCTCTTCCTTAACTGCCTAAAAGAATTTAGAGGGCCAGTTTCAGGGAGAGAACTACCATGAGAAATAACTACAGAATATGAATTAGGCATCGTTAAGGGAAAACTTACTTAACAAGGCCTGTTTGTCCACATTCCTGTAGGTGACCCTTTGTCTTTGCATGGCGTGACCAGATTTGCTGACTAAACATATGCTCTACACATCTAGCTGTGAATTGTCTTCCTCCCCTTTGAAGTCCCAGACATTTAACCCCTTCTCTTGAGCTCAGGATGGCATATAAATCTCAGTATTATAAATGTCATCAGTCTCGGGTTCCCATATTTACAAATTAAATTTGATATTTTCCTGTTAATATGTCCTTTATTATAAGGGTGTCTCAACCAAGTACTATGAGAGTACAGAAAATATTATTTTTCTTCCTCTACAGTGAAAAAAAAACACACCAGGAATTCTTCAAAGCTTGCATCCCTTCTGCTTTATTTAGTGTACAATGTACACAAGAAATCATGCAAGCATACTTTTTACTTTAATTCTAACATGCTGCCAAGTGATTGAAATTACACACCTCTGGTTGTGACCATAAAATCAACAACCTAGAGATGGAATTTTTCAACAACTGCATTACTAAAGATCTATGAAAAATACGAAGAGCAAGTACTTTTTATACTCATAAAAAGGCAGTGAAGAAAACTTCAAAATCACTTTTATTTTTCTCCAAGGACAAGAAAATATAAGCATAAAGAGCAAACCAACCACAAACAGCATGTATATCACTACACATTCTTCATGTTTATGTATCATATGATTAAAAAGGTTTTCCAGAAATGCAAACTGTATATACATCTCAGAGAAAAATAAAAATGATAAAAAAGCAAAGGTATTATTTTGTATAGGGATCTCACTTTTTTCTTGCCTTTCTATTATTTTCCTTCCCATCAAAGGAGAAAAACCATAGAGAGAGTAATAGTAAGTCTTTTTGAGGAGTACTGGTTAATCTAAAAAGATAATATTTGTTACTGACAGTGGTGAAACAAAGGTAATCAGCTGGGCAGCATGACTTAGGGAAGCTGCAGGGTAGGTTATACTTTCCCAAACGCAAAAGAAATTCAGTGACAGAGCTTGGCTTCTGTGGTTGATACGGTAATTTCAAGGGAAAATACAGTTTTCCATAGGTAACTTAAAAACATAAAAGTAAGGATTTTGTCTACTTTAATGATGGTAGCCTTTTTAAGATCTAAAGGTCAATTAAAGCATGACTTAATGAGCTAAGCAGCATCCTATCTAATAATAGACAAACATGGTAATTGACCATACCTTTGCTACGTGTCCCATTGGCTAATCAGCATTATATGCAAATTAACCACCAACAAAGATGGCGGCTAATTTGCATACTGCAGGCAGGGCAGGACAGCACAGCCACCAGCACAAGCTGCCATCCCAGGCTGCAGGCTGGCCCCAGAAGCCCCAGAAGCCACCCAGAAGCTGGTGATGGGGGGAGATGGGGGTCCCCTGCCCAGGTCTGACACCTCTGGCAGAGGCGTCAGGCCTGGGCAAGGGGCCGATAAGGTGATCAGAGGGTGATGGAGGTCGACGCCTATGGCTGAGGCATCAGGCCTGGGCGGGGGGTGGAGCTGGCAATCGGAGGGGTCTGGGGGTCCCCTGCCTCTGGTCCAGGCGTCAGGCCTTGCAGTGGGGGGGGGGGCGCCAAGCCGGCGATTGGTGTGAACTAGAGAGGAAACACCTTTTCTGACCACTCATTGGTTAAGCTCCCTGTATGCCACTGGTAATATTCTTAGTAACTTGGGTAATAAGAATTCAAAAAGGTGATCTAGGGTTTTTCACCACACTCCTGGCAAAAAAAACAAAGGTCCGCTGCTGGAGGGCTAAGAAATGTCATATCCTGCCCTAGCCGGTTTGGCTCAGTGGATAATGCCTTGGCCTGCCGATGGCAGGGTCTGGGTTCAGTTCTGACCAAGGGCATGTACCTAGGTTGCAGGCTCCTCCCTGGCCTGGGCCCAGGTCAGGGCTCATGCAGGAGGCAGCCAATCAAAGTGTACCTCTCACTTTGATGTTTCTCTCTGTCTTTCCCTTTCTCTTCCACATTCTCTAAAAATCAATGGAAACATATCCTCAGGTGAAGATAAAAAAATAATAAAGTAATTATTATTACATGAAAGACACATCTTGAAAATGCCTAAAGAAAGTTGTCAGTTTTTCATGGTGAAGGGACTGGAGTCCGTGTTGATGAAAAAACCTTGCTGGCTGCGGTGACTGGCAGTGGCTGCAGCAGTGGGGTGATAGGGCTTGTGCCTTCCCCTGATCAGCCCAGTCGCCTTCCACAAAGGGAGGCCAGACTGCGGCTTAGGCCCTATCCCTAAGGGGAGCAGGGAGCGGGCCTAAGCTGTCACTAGAACATCCCCTGAAGCTCCCATTATGTGAGAGGGGTCAGGCTGGACTGAAGGACAACCCCCCCCCCAGTGCACGAATTTTGTGCACCAGGCCCCTAGTATTAAAATAAGAACAGAATTCTTCTTTAGATATTAATGATAACTAGTTTCAATACATTTCTGGTGGAGGGAGAGGCATGCTTTTAAAAGATCTAAATTAAACATATTTTCTTGGCCAAAACTGTTACTGAGTTGATGACCAAAATATGTTCTTGCAATTGACACTACTCTTCACAGTATAGTGTTAAATGTTAGCATCACAGAGGAAAATTTTTTATCTTGATTTTTAAAAAACATATGGTTTATTTCTGTATTTATAAAATGTGGTTTTAATTCTAAATGTTGTTAGAAATAAATGGTCTCTTGTCATTCTGTTTTTCTCTCAACTCATTTAAATTTTAAATAAATGTAAATAAGAATCTTGAAGACAAGGCCAATAGCTCTGCTGTCATCCCATTCCTTAACTCTTTCATCTACCTTCAGGGTGGAAGGGTGATAAAATGGGAAAACATTCAAGTGAAAATTAAAAGACTCACTAGAGCTGTCTAATATTAGACATTGGTGACTCATTCTGCTCTTTACTTTGCTCCACCATAGCAATCTATGTTCTTGTTCAGCTCTAAAATGTCAGTAAATTTTCTAATGGGACTGTTACTGGGAAAATTGAGGTATCCCTTTCTCCATGGAGTGCTGGGGGTGGGGTCCTTATAATAACTTCATAAAAAAAATTTTCTCAGAGTTGCATAGAAGGATGTGATTTTCATTTGCATGGAATTACATCTCTGTATTTGAAAAGTCCCATTCCAGTTATAGAAGAATTGTAGTTGAGGTTTCAGTAGACCTAAAAGCAAAGCCAATGTCCAGAGTTTCCATTCCATGTTTCAGCTAGGTCCAGTTCAACAATAGTTCATTAGTTAGTTACAGTCTATTAATCCATTGCATGTGGGCCATGTGAGCAGATGCAGGGGATCCAAGAGAGCATGCCTGCTGGAAGCTATCCATTGTCTACACCAGGGGTGGGCAAACTTTTTGACTCGAGGGCCACAATGGGTTCTTAAACTGGACCAGAGGGCCAGAACAAAAGCATGGATGGAGTGTTTGTGTGAACTAATATAAATTCAAAGTAAACATCATTACATAAAAGGGTACGGTCTTTTTTTTTTTAGTTTTATTCATTTCAAATGGGCCGGATCTGGCCCGCGGGCCGTAGTTTGCCCACGGCTGGTCTATACTATTATGAAAGTGCAAACAGGGAACCCAGAAGGCTGATGGACCTTGAGCTTTAGCAAGGGCTAAAGCTATGCACTGATTGTTCTGTCGAGACAATGGTGGCTCAAGCAATTTCCTGACCTAAGAGTCTCAAAGTAAATCTTTACTAATATTTACTGACCTATAAGATAGTCTGTCTTGCTTGCCTGACTAAGGGCAAGATATGTATTCTAAAATTGAATAAAAACTAACAAGTCCTGGGCTCCAGTGAAGCCTTTCCACTAGAGAAAGACTCTCTGCCTGCCCCCCCCCCCCATGATTTCCAAATTCATACTTTTTGTCTAGTGCATTCATTTGTGTGTGGCCATTCTCCAAATCCTGAACCCTAGCTGTGCAGGTTGCGGCTTTCACACATGTCCCCTGTGAAAAGAGTCTCAAGAGAGCAAACAGTCCCAAAAGCAGCAAGTGAAACCAAGAACACAAGAGCACCAAGAGACTTTCAGCTCCCCGTGCTGAGACCAGCCAGGAAGAGAGCACCAAGAAAGTGAACTCCTTTATGTAGGTGATTAAATATCCCAAATTTCACACCCTTGCAGTGGCCATGCCCATTCTGGCCTATGTCCTGTTCCCAGGTGTGACTGACAGAAAACACCTTCCCTATGTCACCCCAAGTTTACTGAGCATGTGTCTCTCTCTTCCCTTTCCCCTGTGATCTGCAGGGAATAGACTGGCAGCTCCCTGGGGAGTGTAAAGCTGCAGCTTTCTGGCAAAGCTACCCAAATTACATGCCTCTAATGTTTGGCCTTAAAAAAAAAAAGATTTACAGCAAAATAGCAGAGCAATCAACCTGAATAACCAGCTGAAGATTTCCTAAACCTGAGTATTATAACCAAGGATTACAGAAGAAACCACATAGAAACTGGTAAAAATGGTGGAGACTCAAAAAGGGATAGCTCCTGCCCTAACCGGCTTGGCTCAGTAGATAGAGCATCGGCCTGTGGACTAAAGGGTCCCAAGTTTGATTCCGGTCAAGGGCATGTACCTTGGTTGCAGGCACATCCCCAGTAGAGGATAAACAGGAGGCAGCTGACCAATGCTTCTCTCTCATCAATGTTTCTAACTATCTCTTCCCCTTACTCTCTGTAAAAATCAATAAAATATATTTTTTAAAAAATGGATAGCTCCTCATGCAGGTGTAGGTGAAGCTGAGAACCCAGAGGGATATCATGGCTGCAGCATTCCCTCACCCTAGGAGCATGGGGTCTCAATCCTATACAGGCATTCCCCAACCCAGAGCAAAAGAGAAAAGAAGTGGAGCCCCTGAGCATTCAGTCCTCTTGGGAGACTCACACCACACCCTCCCAGGTAAGAGCCATTCTATTGTTACATCACCAGCCTGGAAAGTTCACAGTCTGGACTCTGACTGATGGTAAGACAATGCTGCTGTATTTGCATCTTACAGAGGGGTCTGCTAGCTACATCCAGCAGTGGCTACAAGGGGCACATTATTTTCTGGGGAGGCTTTTGGGAGAGACCCAGACAGTGACTGAATTGGCTTCCCCCAACCCCTTGAGTGCAAAGCCAGTGCTCCTACCTACCTGTTGAGCCTTTCTGCCTGACCCATCCTGCTGAGCTCAGAGATGCAGAACTAGGATGTTTGGCCTCATTTTGCTGGGTTTAACAAGTAGGGGAACTGTGCCAAGCTGAGACTTTCAGCTCCCCGTGCTGAGACCAGCCAGGAAGAGAGATCAAAGTGAGACACAGTACTGGGACCTTTGGCACAGTGCCTAACATATAATAAGCAGTCAGTAAATATGGTAAGTGAATTTCTGTTTAAAAAGAAAATAATTGGGGCGGGGAGGAGCAGAAAAGGTGTGCTTCCTGCCCAGAATTTTATAATTCAGGAGTGCTAAATGTACTAGTATATTTTAATGCATTTTATTTAAACAGGCAGCACGTGTTCTACCATATCTACCATAAATATTTGGGGAAAACATGTGTTTTTTTAATGAAATACTGGTTGCTCATAAAAGCTCTCCACTCTCCAATCTCTAATCCTACCCAAAATTAAATACAGCATCACAGGAGATTGCATGAATCATTCCTCCCATTCCTTGTTATAAAACAAGGAAAATATTCATTCACTTAGCTATACAATTTTCTGTTCCACAACATATATTCCAGGGTGTCTCAACCTAGCTGCCCTTGTGCCAAATCCTACAGTGTCCAGAGTTTCTGTTCCATGGTGGAGCTGGGTCAAATGTAGCATCATGGTAGTTAAAGTTCATTAGTCCAGTGTGTGGAGTCCACCTGGCTGTGGGACAGGTGGTCGAGGGCAGAGTATACTAGCCCCATAAGCCAGAAGAGCCAAAGGGCCAAGAGCTCCAAAAGAGTGAACTCCTTTTGGTCAAGAGCCTATGTATCTCAGATTTCGTGCCCTTTCAGTGGCCACATCTACTCTGGCCAATGACTAGTTTCCAGGTGTGACTGATAAGCAAGCACCTTCCCATATCACCCAGACCATACTGGGCATGCATTTAATGCCCAGTCCCTTCCTCCAGCAATCTGCAGGGAACAGACCTGGAGAGTGTTCAACTCTGCCAGGAAGGACTGTACAAATGGCATGCCTATATGATCTGGCCTTTCCTTTACTCCTTGCCTGTTAATTAATAACCAGGTTATTACAACTGTATCACTACTGCTTGTACCATTTTATAAATGAGGGAACTGGAGTGTTTGACTAACTTGGTCATGAACTCATAGTTAATAAGCAGCAGAGGTAGGGCTCAAATTGATATCCAATTGACATAATGATCTGAGTTATTTGCCAGAAAAATGAAACAACTTTCCTCATTCAACTTAGCAAACAAAAGAATAAATCATATCACTGTTGGTATGCTCACACATGCTAAAGAAAATTGTTTCAAATTTTCTGGAGGATAAGTTTCCAACATGCTTTTAAAAATATTTAAAATATGCATTATGAGTAAACAGGCAATTCTTCTCACAAATTGGATTCTGCCCACTGAATAATATTCATGGTTAAGTAAAGTGAAAATATTTTAGATTAAGTATTGGTTTAAATACAAAAATAAAAAGAAATATAAATAACCTAAATGTCCAACAATAGTAAAATCCCAAGAATATTTGTGTTAGTAGCACAAAAGCAAGAGAAATAGAATGTAGTAAACATGTTTTAAAAATAGATATAATTTATATACAATAATGCATTGATTTTAAGTGAAGTTTAATGATGTTTTTCAATTATATCTACCCATATAACAAACACCCAAGACAAGATATAGAACATTTCAATTACTCCCCAAATTCTCTGGTACCCTTTTCAAGCTGATTCCTATCTCTACACCCAGGTAACCATTCTCTGGTTTGCTGTATTTCACGTAAACCCTTAGTTCTTTATTGTAGTACTTGAGGCCTGGTGCACAAAATTTGCGCACTTAGGGGGGGGTGGTCCCTCAGCCCGGTCTGTGCCCATACGCAGTCTGGGAGCCCTCAGGGGATGTCCAACTGCTGCAGTGGCCGCCATTCCACTGCGCTCACCAGCTGTGAGCCCAGCTTCTGGCTGAGCAGCGCTCCCCCTGTGGGAGCACACTTACCACCAGGGGGCAGCTCCAGCATTGAGCATCTGCCCCCTGGTGGTCACTGCGCATCATAGTGACCGGTCGATTTATATATTAGCCTTCTATTATATAGGATTTCCTCCATATATCTAAATACACACATACTGCTATTCTTTGTGGGGTTTCCTCCCAATTGTAATCATTTTCTTTTTCTTTATATTAGAAAAATTAAGAATTTTGCTTTCTTTCACCATGATCACACACTATAACTTTTTTCCTTATTATATCAATTAAATTAAACATTTTTATTAAAACAATATTCCGTATTTATACTATTAAAATGGCATAAGTATTGTCCATGGAACACTCACATAAGATACAATGATTGCTTCTGTTATATATAGTTTTAGAGTTTATAATTAGCTTATTTTTTTACTTGATAATTTTCTATGGAACCATCTCTATTTCTCCCCATAGCAAATTTTTAAATATTCTATACAAAAATCACTTTCAATAAGCGTAAATATGGGGTGCAGCAAAAGTAGGTTTACAGTAGTGAGTTCACAAACAAATTTATTCTTATATTATTATTTATTAATTATTGTATTGCTTTCCATATGAACAACTGTAAACCTATTTTGTCCTTCCCTGTACATCAGGTAATCCATCAATTAAACTTTTTTGAGTGAGCAGGGGAGCCATCCCTCCTAGATAATATTGTCCATTTATTCTATTCTGAACTACATTTTCTGTAGGCCTGATGTACAGATCTCTGTATAGGATGCTCTTTCAACATTATCCATTCTCTCCAATGTTGGCTCTGATATATTCTCCATTCTTGGTTAATCTTTACTTTCAGAGGAGCACACTTTCCAGAAATTTTCTGACAAATGGTCCATGAAAGAAAATTTTTGAGAGGTGTACATTTTAAAATGGATTAATTTTAGCCTCACACTTGTGTGAAAGTTTGGCTAAGTATATACTCCTAGGTTAGAAATATTTTCACTTAGAATATTAGGGCATTTTCAATTGTCTTCTATCTGTATCACTGTTTTGTCATAGAAAATTCTGATGCCACTGTGATTCTAGATGGTTGGTATATGTACTTTAGAAAGCTAATTTTCATTATTCACTGAATAACCAGTAAAGGCAAACAAATGTATATTATCTGACCCTGCAGTACCAGTTCTAAATGTACCCTACAAAATACGTACATGTTAACCAAAAGATATTTGTACATGTAGCCAAAAACTACAATTTACACAAATGCCTTTTAACAGTTGAATCGATAAATTGTGCTACATTTTTACAATGGAATACTGTAATGAAATAAGAATAAAAAATCTTCAACTATACACAATGTCATGGATAAATCTTACAAACACTGTTGAGCAAAACATAACAGACACCAGAGTATACATGCTTTATTATTCTATTTTATAAACTGCAAAAGCTGGCACAATTCGTATTTTCTATTGGAAATCAGGATAGTGTTAGCATTAGCAGAGGGTAGCGAGTAGATGGGCACACTGGGAAGTTTTTGTGATACTGCTAATGTTGTGCTTGATTTGGTGGTGGTTACATGAGTGTGTTCAATTTTTGAAAATTAATCAAGCTATATATTTATGATTTGTACATTTTCCAATATATGTCATACTCCCTTAAAATAGCCCCCAAAATGTTGACAGACTTTTACTAGATAAATTTTTATTTTAAATTTTGTATTTTGGAATCATTTTAGATTTAAAGATGAGTTTTATAGAGAGTACAGTTTCTGTAAACTTTTTACCCAGGTTCCCCAATATTAACATCTTATATAATCATATTATATTTTTCAAAACTAAAATATTACTATTTGGTACTGACTGTATTCATATTTTACCAGTTCTTTTCACTAATGTTCTTTTTCTGTTCCAGGGTCAAATTTAGGATACCACAGTGCATTTGTCTAAGTAATTTTTAATACATTTGATAAAAAGTTTTCTATATAAGTTTTTAAAAACAGTATATTTACAAAAACAAAAATATAGAAATCTTATCAATACCCAACATTAGTAGAATTGCTAATTATTTATATTGGAATAGCGTCCAGCAATTCTGAGAAATAGCTAACAACATAGTTATAGCATGTAAAATTTGATAAATACTATGATCCCAATGATATTAATATTACATTAATATTATATATGTAAGTATATAAAACGTTCTAGAAATGTATTAAATGACAGTAGTGGTTACACTTGGGTTGTATGGTTTTGTGAGATTTTCATATTCTCTTTAAACTTTCTTGGGTGTCAACCCCTGTCAACTAGCTCACTAAACAGCATTAAACCTTAATTTTCTAAAGCGAGAGTTAGCCACCTTTTTCTACCAACAGACAGATAGTAATTATTTTAGATTTTGCAGGCCATATGGTCTCCGTCACAATAACCATGCAACTCTGCCATTGTATTGTGAAAGCAACCATAGACAATGGCATAAATACCCATACAATAAATGGGCGTGACTTGTTCCAATAAAAAATTATTTGCAAAACATTTTTAAACATTTATTTACAGGTGCACATGCTTCCAGACCATGTGTGTGCACCCTTCTAAGTAGAAGTAAAGATGTTTGCCTTGCTGCCTGGCTCCCGAGTATGTTTTTTATTCTACCAGAACCCCTGACTTGGGAGGTTCACCTTATTTCTAACAATTTTGGGGTGCATCCGGGATACCGTCTGTTGCCACAGGGAAAATGGACCTCCTCTCCTGAGGAGATGCACCCCACTGCCAAGTTGCAGAGGCCTCAGTGAGGAAGGACAGCCATTACTCCTGGGCTGCCTACGAGCTCAGGATGGAGAGTCAGCCAGCAATGCAGGAAGGGACCAAGCAAGACCTTTGGCAATCAGGCAACCTCATGCATGAGCCAAGGTAGGAAATTGGACTGAGCACTACTTTGGTGATTGGGTGTCCTCGGAGGTCGGGTGTACGTGACTGGGATGTGTCTTGGACATAAAGCGAGTGTGGAGTTCTGATCTGTGGTTCCATTCTCCTGTGAGGAAAGCGGCCAGAGAGGGATGAAGCAGATCTCGGGGAGTATGAGAAATCTCCAACATGGGGGGTTGATTACATAGTCATAAGGGACCTGCCAAGGATGGGAAAAAGAAATTCTAGGCCTAAGGAATACATTCCCTGTCAATAATCCATTGGGAGAATGCTGAGGTTCTGGGGAGGCAAGTTCCCGAACCAGGGACAGAGACATTGCTCTTGGTGTAAACTTTTAGTGTTGTGGGCCTGTATGAGAGTGTGTGTTGATGTTTTGTCTGTTTTTTTTTTTAATTTGTTTACTTAGATAGTGAAATTTCTGTCTGTATGTGGTGCAATTTTGGCTAACATTTAGGGACTTTAATTTGCTGTGCTGGGTTAAAATTTTAAGATTCTAAGATTAATTTAAAGGTGTAAAATTTGTAAAGGTTGCAATCCAGGGGAGTTTAAAACAAAGGCCAACCAGTTTCAAGACTGCTTGTGGTTAACAAAACATTATCTCCCCTACCTGAGGCAAAGCCGGAGGGGAAAGAAAAAAAGAAAAAAAGCCAGAGGTTTCCAAGCAGCAGAATGGAAGGTGGTACTTGGGTGCTTGAGGAACTGGGAAGGGCAGAGAAATTTGCAAAACCCCGCCCAGCATCATGCCCATTAAATATCCAGTTGTCAGCTTTGGTATTAACCCAGATGGGACCAGAATGGGACCAGAAAGGGAAGCGGGTGGCTGGTGCCTGCTTGTGACATCACAAACCCACACAGGCCAACTAAGGCTGACCTTGGGGGCATGGCAGCAAGAGAATGGGCGGTTCTTGAATGAGGATGGACTGCATTCCTAGGGTGAACCTGGAGGCACAGGACTCCCAGGCAGATTAGCTTGTCCTTTCTTTGAACAGAAAGGGCAATCATAGTTAACAGCATAATTCAAATCCCTGTTACAAAATTAGTCAAGAAAATGCTTTAGGTAATATTGTCTTTAAAAATCTCAAAGTTGTTAAGATATAAAGCTTTTCAGTAAAAATCTAAAAGAGAACAAGGGAAGACAGGAATGAAACCCTTGTCCTGCCTTCCCCTCCCTATGCAACCAAGAGACAATCTGAAGAAACATCCAAGATGGCCGATTTACAATCCCAGCCTCCCCCTCAGGCTCCAACAGGCCCTTTGGCCATGCCACCAGAAACCAGCTTTTCTAGGCTGCAAAAGAAATTGGAGAAGTGAAAATAAAAAAGACTTAAAGCCTCTACTGGAAGACCCACATGGTGTAGCTGTCCAATTAGATCAATTTCTAGGCCCACAAGTATATATGTGGACCGAATTAATATCCGTTTTAGAAATCCCATTCTTGGGAGAAGAGAGAGCAATGATTCGAAGGTCAGCTATGGCAGTCTGGGAGCGAGAGCACCAGACTGGCCCTGGGGTACTTCCAGCAGAGGTAAAATTTCCAAACCAGGAGCCTCAGTGGGACCATAACAACATGGACAATTGAGGGCACATGAGAGACCTTAGAGAGCTAATCATTAAAGCAGCGGTTCTCAACCTGTGGGTCGTGACCCCTTTGGGGATGAACGACCCTTTCACAAGGGTCGCCTAAGACCATCGGGAAACACATATATGATTACATATTGTTTTGTGATTAATCACTATGTTTTAATTATGCTCAATTTGTAACAATGAAATTGGGGGTCACCACAACATGAGGCACTGTATTAAATTACAGTTGCAGCATTAGGAAGGTTGAGAACCACTGCATTAAAGGAATCAGGGAAGCAGTTCCCCGGTCTCAGAACCTAAATAAAGCCTTTAATATTCAACAAGGCAAAGAAGGGTCTTCCAAATTTATCAAGACTAAAATATCAAATGAGAAAGTACTCGGCCAGACCCTGAGGACCTGTTGGGCCAAGAAATATTATAAATTACATTTTGTCACCAATAGTTGGCCTGACATCTCACGAAAGTGGCCTATGGAAGGGCTGGCCCAGAGGGCTAGAAACAGAAGTGGCAGCACTAACCTTAGATGATGTTATCTCTAAGGAAGAATGTAGCAGTTTATACATAATTTTCCAAAGTCTTTGGTAACTTAAAACTTTGGAGTTTGCTGAATTAAATAATAAAAATTATTAAATATTTAGGTATTTTAAAATGAAATATTAATCTGAATTTGCCTCATATGAAAAATCTAGAGGAAAAAAATGCATAAAGTATAGAAATTCATTTTTGAGAAAAATAATTCTTGTATTTTCTCTGGAAAAATTAGTAGTTCAAAATATATTGTAGTCTTTATGTGTAATATGTGTGGTTAAATTTCACCTAGGATATATTTTATTGGCCTGATAAAAAAGGATTAATTGGTCCAAACCAAATTTTTAATATTAAAACTGGTTTAAATTTAATTAATGTCTTTTAGAATAATTACAAAAAGTGTGTTGTTAAATGTTAATCTAAGAAATGCTGGCTGTTTACTTTTTGGTAAATTATTGAAAAATTAAGGTTTCTAAGAATGAAGAATTCTAGTACATTTTAAAAAAAAAAGGTATGTACAGCCCTGATGGGTTTGGCTCAGTGGATAGAGCGTCGGGCTGCAGACTGAAGGGTCCCAGGTTCGATTCCAGTCAGGGGCATGTGCCTTGGTTGCGGGCACATACCCAGTGGGGAGTGTGCAGGAAGCAGCTGAATTTATGTTTCTCTCTCATCGATATTTCTAACTATCTCTCTCCTTCTCCCTTCCTCTCTGTAAAAAAATAATAAAATATATATATTTTAAAAAAAAAGGTTTGTACAAATTGCTAATGGTGTGACAGAAAGAAAGAATATTGGAATGGAGATGCTTAATGGAAGGACTGAGTCATGTTTATGCACTTTGACGGAAAAAGAAGGTGGTTTCTAAAGGGGGTTATGTCTGGAAATTGTAAAAATGTTTTTGAAAGTTGTAAGACTGTCTGTGGAAATAAGAAGTTTATTAAAAAGAAATGTTAAAAGGAAATTGATTAAATGATACAGGCCAATAAGCCAGGACAGAGCAGGGAAATTGAAATATTTAAACAGCAGTTTGCAGCCATCTAGAAAACTCTGTCTTCCCTAAACCAAGGACACTTAAAAGTCAGTGATTTACATTTTGCCTCCCTAAACAGAGAGTAAATAGCATATGTCAAAGTACTCAAGGAGACTGATAGCAGAAATCCAATTAGTTATATATAATCTTTTGATAAAATCAAGTTTGACAACCTTCCTAGGGTTTGAATTTTAAGAAGTTTTTTTGTTTCTGTTTTTTGTTTTGTTTTGTTTTTGTGGGTTTTTTTTTTTTACCTAGAGTTGGCTGAGGGTGATTCCAATAGGCCCTGGAATACCTCAAGATCTCCCTACAATGGAAACTAGGGACCAATTTCTTTTTTTTTTTTAATATATTTTATTGATTTTTTACAGAGAGGAAGGGAGAGAGAGATAGAGAGTTAGAAACATCGATGAGAGAGAAACATCGATCAGCTGCCTCCTGCACATCTCCCACTGGGGATATGCCCGCAACCCTCGTACATGCCCTTGACCGGAATCGAACCTGGGACCCTCCAGTCCGCAAGCCGACGCTCTATCCACTGAGCCAAACCGGTTTCGGCAAGGGACCAATTTCTTAAGAACTGTGTACTTGGTATCCTTCTACTTTAATCTCTCTCAGGTTAGAAGGCCTCCTGACCCAAGGCCCTCTTGAGTTTCCGTTCATCACTATCGACCAGAAGACTACGTTTGTTCTAATCAAGATTTGGAAAGGAAGCAAGTTGGAACCCTCCTGGGAAGGACCTTACCTATCTTGCTTACCATAGAGACTGCAGTTCGTACTGAAGAGTGAGATTGGACCCATCACACATGGGTTAAGGGTGGACACACCTCAACTTGGACAGCCATACCAGGACATATCCCCTTGAAACTGATGCTAAAAACTGTGAGCTGTCTTAATAACCATCATGAACTAGGCTTTATTTGCTTAAGGAATCTGGCAAATTGCAGGGGCTTACAATGTGGGCTGGAGAAATGTGTACAACCTGGATCATGCTTACCCAGTTAAGTTATTGGTTATAGATAACTTGAATGACTTGGATATTTCAGCCTTTAGGTCAAAAGTTTGGCTAGGACTAGATTTAGTAGATATCACAGGACAAGATCCCCTAGCCCGTGGTTGGCAAAACTGCGGCTCGTGAGCCACATGAAGCTCTTTGGCCCCTTGAGTGTGGCTCTTCCACAAAATGCCACGTGCGGGCGTGCGTACAGTGCAATTGAAACTTCGTGGCCCATGTGCAGAAGTCTGTTTTCTGCCTGGGCGAGTCTATTTTGAAGTACTGTTGATATTTGGCTCTGTTGACTAATGAGTTTGCCGACCACTGCGCAACCTAGGCCACTGCCACCACCATGCAAATAGAAGTAGGATATAAGTGAACGAATGCCTGGGTGAAATGGATTAACTATTCTGTACATGCCCTGAATAAAAGCAACTGTTAACGCTTGCGCGGCAGGAAGGCTAGAGGCCCAAGGGTCCCATTTCCACGCAGATGGACCACAGACAGTAAGGGGATAGAATGTGTGCTTGCTTTGTATGAAGAGGAAACTGCCAAGGAAATGTTTCCTGTAAGACTCTCGCCCTGTTGTTCCCATTCAACAGAGGTAAAGAGCTAGGACCCCCTAAAACGACCCAGCCCGTCCTCCGATTTAAACTATACCTCCTCCCTCTCAAGTGGGGGAACAGTGCTCGGAGTTTATGAGAAATGTATTCGGATGTGTAAATGCCCGAGCATCCTCAGAAGCCCATCGTGCTGCACTGTGGATACCCTGTGTTGATGTCTGGTGGTGTCACGGGAGACCTTGACTTGTGGCCTTGCCCAGCAGTTGAAGTGGCCCTTTTGCTCTGATGCAACTGGATATCCCTTTCATGTTAGCATATCATAAACCTTTTTCAATGGACAGATAGACTAGGACAAAGAGAGAGAGTCTAGGGGGGCTCCTTTGATCCCCATATACACACAGATCCCATTGTGGTTCCAGGAGGAGTGCCAAGGAGTTCAAGTCTAGAAATCAGATTGCTGCAGGATTTGAGTCTGTCCTGTGTTGGTGGCCCACTGTGAACAAGAATGTGGTGGATTTGCCAAAACCGGTTTGGCTCAGAGGATAGAGCATCAGCCTGCGGACTGAAAGGTCCCAGATTCGATTCCGGTCAAGGGCATGTACCTGGGTTGCGGGCACATCCCCAGTGGGAGATGTGCAGGAGGCAGCTGATCGATATTTCTCTCTCATCGATGTTTCTAACTCTCTGTCTCTCTCCCTTCCTCTCTGTAAAAAAATCAATAAAATATATTTAAAAAAAAAGAATGTGGTGGATTAATTATATTTTTTTAGAACCAGCAAAAGCTTGTTAACTATGCTCGAGACGCAGTTAAAGGGATAGTGAAAAGGTAGATGCCAGCAGCAGGATGATCTGGGAAAGTAGGTTGACCTTGGATACAATTCTGACAAAAAAAAAAAAGAGGAAGATGTGCAATGTTGGGGCCATTGCTGCATATTCATGCCTGACAACACAGCAGTCAGACCGTCACTGAGCCTAAGGCACTAGCAGTTTTAGAGACGAGTGATCGAGGGTCCTTTCTCTGATGCACTAGAGCAGTGGTTCTCAACCTGTGGGTCACGATCCCTTTGGGGGTCGAACGACCCTTTCACAGGGGTCACCTAAGACCATCCTGCATATCAGATGCTTACATTAGGATTCATAGCAGTAGCAACATTACAGTTATGAAGTAGCAACGAAAATAATTTTATGGTTTGGTCACAACATAAGGAACTGTGTTTGCCTTGCAAAAAAACAATATATATATTTACAAAACCTGGTCTACAGGCTGCAGTTTCCCAGACTTGTTCTAAAGTAAATAGTAGTAAGTATATACTGTCCTTGGAAAACTGAGAAAACAATTACTACTGAGAAAAGTTGCTGCATTTTCTAAATTCTCAGAAATAATCAGATATTTATTATATAATGAACATTTTAATGTTTGTTTGATTCTTACCGATTTCAGAGAGAGGAAGGGAGAGGGAGAGAGGGATAGAAACACCAATAATGTGAGAGAATCATTGATCAATTGGCTGTCTCCTGCATGTCTCCCTACTGGGACTGAGTCAGCAACCTGGGCATGTGTCCTACCGGGAATCTAACTGTGACCTCCTGGTTCATGGGTTGATGCTCAACCACTGAGTCATACTTGTCAAGCTACATTTTATTTTAAATAACGTGTTTTTAAATGAAATCTATATAATATTAAGGGGGGGGGCAGAAAGAGGACGAGATAATTATGGATGCCAATATTGTGCAGAAAATGATATTCAGAAGTAAGAAAGAACACTGAATACAGAAAAGCACTATTAGATTCCACAGATATTAAGAAAGTTTGACAACAGAAATTGTTGACTCATTGGCTGTGAGGAATGTGGAAATACTTCATTGATTCTGACTTGTATACTGGGTGGATAGTAGTAATATTTACTGCAAATGAAAAATATAGACAAAGAAATAGATGATGAGTAAAGGTTGAAGGACTTCTCTAAGTGCTTGTTTTAGAGACTGCAGTAATCATATTTTACAAGTGTTCTGATAACAATCCATTACTTGACTCTTGATGAAATATAAATGGCTGTGAGCCAGCACCCTTATATTGCATTTCATATCAGATGACTGCTTTAAAGAATTTTGAACAATCACAAGATCAGGTTAATTTACAATAATGTATGTGTCTTTGGGAAATACAAAGCAGAGAGGGCCATTTTGATATTTACCAAGATAAGAACAAAGCATCCCACTAGTTTTAATCTCTTTAAAATAATCTCCCTTATAAAGTCCTCTGATTCAAGCTGTCAAATGAAAATAAAAATTGGACAAGAGGTGAATTATTTATTAACTAGAAAGTCTTAAATCTGTATTTTACTAATAACATTTTACACTTATATATATTAAAGATTTAATGATTAAGTTATGAGATAGCCTATATAATAAAAGGGTAATATGCAAATTGGCCCTAACAGCAGAAAGACTGGGAATGACAGGTCGCTATGAGGCGCACTGACCACCAGGGGGCAGACACTCAATGCAGGAGCTGTCTCCTGGTGGTCAGTGAGCTCCCACAGTGGGAGCTCAGCTCAGCTACAAGCCAGGCTGTTGGCTGCAAGCGCAGCGGTGGTGGTGGGAGCCTCTCCTGCCTCCTCGGCAGTGCTAAGGATGTCCAACTGCAGCTTAGGCCCACTCCCCCAAGGGCTCCTGGGCTGCCAGAGGGATGCGTAACTGCCAGCTTAGGCCTGATCCCCCCAGGGAGTGGGCCTAAGCCAGCAGATGGACATCCCCCGAGTGGTCCTGGACTGCAAGAGGGTGCAGGCTGGGCTAAGGGACTCCCCCGAGTGCACGAATTTTCATGCACCAGACCTCTAGATTCAATTCATCATATAACCTCTAAATGTATGGGATAATTTCCATAACAATGGAAAAATACATTGATAAGTGAACTAACAGAAACAAAACAATCATGGCTATGATATAATTCACCAAAATAAATCAGCTGTGTCTTGACATTCTCTTTCAAGGCATCCTGGATCAAATTAATTGTCATAGATCTTTCACCATGCCTTTATCCCTCTTCTCTATTTCCAGAGGCCCTCCCTGCTTCAGCTCAGGCTTGATTTCTTTTCTTTTGATTATTTCCCACACTCTCTATGCCTTTAGGCTCTCCCCACTCTTAATCTACCTTCTATACTGATGCCATAATTCACGTTTAAGCTTTCACATTTAAGCATTCACTGATGATGTAACTCCCTAGCTACAAAAGCTCATCTCCCACTGCTGCAGCCAAATTAGATCACTTGCACTTCTGAGAGCCCTCCCCTCAATCTTGAATTTCTGGCCACCTTCCATTTCTTTTTTGAAAAATATATTTTATTGATTTTTTTTACAGAGAGGAAGGGAGAGGGACAGAGAGTCAGAAACATCAATGAGAGAGAAACGTAGATCAGCTGCCTCCTGCACACCTCCTACTGGGGATATGCCTGCAACCAAGGAACATGCCCCTGACCGGAATCGAACCTGGGACCCTTCAGTCCGCAGGCCAACGCTCTATCCACTGAGCCAAACCAGTTAGGGCAACCCTCCATTTCTTAACGTTATTTGTTCTTACCAATTGATCTTTTACTACCTTTGTCATTATCTGTGCTTGTCAAAATCCTGTCAACATTTGTCTCAAAAGTCTTTAACTGTATCTTTCATCGGAGCTTATGTGACTGCGTTGTGTCAGTCTACCTTGGATTACTGGTGAAACTGCAGAATGGGCCTGGACAATATAGGAGCTGCACACGCTTCCTTGATTGGAAGTGGCTTTCCTCTATCTTGGGAAAGCTTTAGGTGAGACATAAGGGACATCTGTCAAATCAGTATAAAAGAAGAATTATGTGATTCATATCAAAGCAAATTTCATACATCCTGTTCTTGTATTATAGTTGTCTGCATTATTTCTGTTAGATTGTAAACTCTAGGGGAACCCAGAATATACTTTAAATCTCTTGGTATCATTTGAAAAGTCTAAGATAGTGCCTTTCTCCTTGTTTATATTACACTAAATCACTTTAATTGTAATTTTGTGCCTGGACAGTTAACCACTTACTGCTGACACTGGTATAAGTGCTGCTTCTGGGTCATTGGATATCATACACATTGTTTTCTTACCATCCTTTCCTATTTTTAACTGGCACTGCTGGGCTGTAATATTATGGCCACAGGAGGACTGAGGTCAACATTACACATGGAAAAAACTAATAAATAGGAAAATTTCCAGCTAAATTTCTTTAGAGTTATCTGGAAAAATGAGACATGTGTATGCAAAATGCACATAGGCAGGAACACTGACTACTGACTACAATAATATAATAGAAAAACACATAGAATAAATGTGTTGATTAATATATATTTTTTTCTTTCAGCTAATGAAGCATTGCTTTAATTAAATAGAAGTGCAGTACAGAGAAACAAACTGTGCCATTATAGCCCCATCACTGTAGTTCTCTTTATCTTTGGCCAAAAATACAATATGATAATACTGCTCAAGGCATATTTAATATTACATGGTTGTAATTTTCCCACCCAAATTGTTCCTTTGAATATCTACAATGCCTAAATAGCCACCTGAAAACAAAAATAAAACAAATCGTTTTGTCCTAATACTAGTCAAAAAGAGATAGAAAGCAATAATGGCTAAATATGTAAATATGTAGTTATTGAAAATGCCTGTTCTTAGCAGGAAACAAACTCTCTATTTAAATGTTTTATGCTGTGTTTTATGCAACACAAAAAATATATTTTATTGAAGGCTGAACCTCACTTTATTATAGAAAAGTGTCCATTTTGTTGTATTTTCTTCACAAAATCAAACGGGAGAGAATTTTAGGAATTCTGAGAAGACAGAATTTTAGAGCTAGATGGAATCTCAAATATAATCAATTTCTTCCTAATATTTCACCTAGAGGCTCACAGTGGTAAATATATTTTGCCTATTTGCATGAGAGTGTCTGAGTCAGGACAAGAGACCAAGTTTGTTGCATAGAGGCCAGCATTGTTTCCAATTATAGTTTTTGTAGAGTGACCTTTGTAACCAGGTTTTAGGAATGCTATTTAAACAACTCAAATACAAATTAAAAAGGCTTCTAATTTATAAAGACTTCCTAGGGACCTACTTTTCCATACAAATATTCCTATTATAAACTTGCATGTATATATGGACACAGACAATGAGGTGGTGAAGGCCTGGGACAGGGCTCAGGGGCAGGTTAGAAGGGATTAATGGAGGTAAAAGTGGACATATGTAACACTTTCAACAATAAAGAATTAATTTAAGAAAAAAGACTTTCTTGTAGATGAACACTTTAAAATCCACAGGAACAGAAACCAACACATAGCAAACCTATACCACATAATATCTGAATGCATCTTCCAAATGTTCCTCTAAATCAGCGGTTCTCAACTTGTGGGTCACAAACCCTTTGGCGGTTGAATGACCCTTTCACAGGGGTCGCCTAAGACCATCCTGCATATCAGATATTTACATTACAATTCATAACAGTAGCAACATTACAGTTATGAAGTAGCAATGAAAATAATTTTATGGTTGGGTCACAACATGAGGAACTGTATTTAAAGGGCCAGAAGGTTGAGAACCACTGCTCTAAATCCTATTGCAGGTCAAAATGAGAGCTAACACAACTAGAAAGATTTCTCTCAGAAATTTACAATAGTAGTTGGTAATTATGCCAGTCAAGCATATTAACTTGTAATAGAGGTGTTTTAATTGTACCAAAAATACATTTATAGTTGCAAGAAATTTCTCCATAAAATTATAGATTTCATGCCCTCTTCCCTACCCCAGCACAAATATCTTTCCTGACATATAGATCAATCAAGGAAAGTCCTGGATGTCAAAGCACTCCCAGTGGTTTACTCGATGATAACAGAATACTCTAGTGAAAAAGTGTGGATATTTTCCCTTAGACACATTGACACTCAGATGACAGTACATAAAAATACCAATGTTTCATCAGAGTTTTGAATATTTTTCTGAAGATTTTAATAATGCACAAAGAATATACAAGGGGGAGGTCCCTTAGAGTAAAATTTCTGTAATTAGGAACACACATGTCTTTCATACTTGACTCTTTTAATAAAAATAGTTTATTATATGTATATTAACTTTTTAGGTTTTAAAAATATTTCCCATATCAGTTCACAATAATCCAAACACTAGTTAAGGTAAGATTACACTGTTTCATTATCCATACTAGAGGCCCAGTACACATATTTGTGCACTGATGGGGTCCCCCCAGCCTGGCCTGCAGGGATCGGGATGAAACCGACTCTCTGACATCCCCCAAGGAGTCCCAGATTGCAAGAGGGCACAGGCCAGGCCAAGGGATCTCACCGGTGCACGATTGGGCCTGGAAGGGACCATGGGAGGGCTTCAGGGCGTGTCCGGCCTGTCTCACCCAGTTCTTATTGGCCGGACCCAGCAGCAAGCTAACCTACTGGTTGGAGTGTCAGCCCCTTGGTGGTCAGTGTGCATCATAGTGACTGGTCAAATGGTCGAAAGAACGGTAGGACACTTAGCATAGTAGGCTTTTATCATATAGGATGTTTAGTTGATGAACTTGGATTCAGAGAGATGAAATGACTTACTAATTGTCATGGCAGAAATGGCACTAAATTGTCTAAGACTACCTTCTCTCTTTTAAAACATTGAAAGGACATACTGTGAGAAGACAAATATATTTAATAATTTATGGGATGAAAAGACTTCAAACATTATGTGTTATTGATGAAGTCTGTGAATTTCATATCTATTAGATATTTCCCAGTGGCGTCCCATATATCTCTAAAACTTAATATTACCATTATTAGCATTACTGTTTTTAATATTATTACCCACATAGCCAAATATTGTCATAACACTTCAGCCTGCAGTCCTTATCACATTAATGGTATGATTACCTGGCTGGCCCACTAATCCATAGCACTCGCTTCCTCTTTTCTCTTCACCCAGCATATTAAATCATTCATGAAGCCTGCCAAATCTTCCTTTTCAGTAACATTTATCAATGTTCTTATCTTCATCCTGACACTCAATGACCTATTTCAGTAGTACTTCATTACCTTTCACCAGGAATAGTAAAACAAACCTTTACCTGCTCTCCTCAGCCTCTAGTTTTACCCCTTCCCAACTGCCTTTAAAACTGCTCCAGAGTTATCTTTCTGAATTCTAATGCACTCCCCATAAAACAAAACTGCAACACTCAACCACCTTTGATTACTTTCAGGACAAAGTATAAATTCCTTAGCATCAACAAAAGGAGATCTTCCTATCTTTTTTTTAATAATATATTTTTATTGATTTCATATAGGAAGGGAGAGAGAGAGAAAGAAACATCAATGATGAGAGAGACTCATTGATTGGCTGCCTCCTCCACGCCCCCTAATGGGGATTGAGCCCACAACCTGGGCATGTGCCCCAGACTGGAATTGAATCTGGGACACTTCAGTCGGCAGGCCAACATTCTATCCACTGAGCAAAACCAGCTAGGGCAAGAGGTCTTCAAATCTTGATCCAACTTAACTCTCCATCCTTTCCTATGAATATTTCTATTTTTTCTGTATAACACAGGGATAGGAGTAGATAGATGGTTACTAAGATAAAGTTACAGCTCTGACACTGTGATTTGCTAAAGGAAATGGCACTTGAGAGACATGACAAAACCCTGTTTTTTGAACTTTCAGAAATATCTGTGTGTCAAGGTACAGTAGCAAGCTTTAAATACAAATCAGGGATGTATTACCAGTCAAGAGAGAAGGCAAGCTATCTATCCAACTGGTACAAGCTGATCCGAAGAGAGTTTCATTTATTCTGTAGCTGCTAGCCCCAAGTCAGCATTAAAATGATTTCTTACCAAGACACACTGCATATTCAGAGCCATTAGGCTGGATTCTCTAAGGGACAAAGTTCACAGGTGAAGCTATTACTTTCATTAAAAATTAATTAGTTGTGGTAAAAAAAAATAATGTGAAACAATACATATGCAGAAAGCAGCTTGAAGAACCTCATTTCACATGCCATTTCCTTCATGATAACCTGCAGTGGGTCTGAATTAGATTCATTTTAATAGTGACTTAATGAGATCTATTTCATAGCTAATGTGATTGGCCAGACAAAAACAAATTATTATTTCAGATGAATCAGCTTTTCAGTAGATTCTGTGACCATATGTAGAGACAGTGGGCTAGTATAATTGATCAAACTTGAACCCCATTTAAATTATAGGCAGACTCTTTTCTTCCTTGGCTTCTCTAGGTCCCTACTTTCAAAGGCAGCCTTGAGCCTTTAGTAACCTCGGGAACACTGCCAGGCTGAAGTAAGCATTGTTACCAAGCTCTGAGAGCTCTGTGAATTTCTGCATTTTTATTCTCAGAGTAATCCAGCCACATTTTCCCAAGCTTATGTATCATTCAGAGAGAAAACAAAAAGGAATTGCTTACTAGTACAAGCTGAGTTTATGAAAAAGGTCATTCAAAATAGCCAAACCCTTCTTGGATGGCAAATCATAGGCTCTATTTGCATGAAGCAAGAGGAGGAAATGTACATATTTTGGAATAAGTAGGTTGTGACAAAATAATTATCATTTTTTAAAAAGCCTACTACCTATTGGATTTGAAGAATAGACCTGAGTAGCATTTACTACTCTGCTCAACAGAAAGGCAGAGCATAAGTTACAGATTTGGGGTTTTTCCCTATTCTAAGAGCAGACATTAGGCAACTTTTTCAGTTGGTAAACACTAAGTGCTATTAGTTTTATTTAAAGTGTTTTTTCAAAGATCATTTAGAACTAACATTTTTAAACACAACTTGATAGTAAATTGCAATACTTATGTCAGAACATGTTTTTCTTGATCAGGACAAAGTAATTAAAGTAATGAAAGGCATTCTATAAAACTGAATTGAAATCCATTATTCTCTGGATTTTAATACTTAAGTGTCATCCTGAGGTAAGAACATTATTTTTGTCTTCTAAAAAGGTCAATAAAGGACCACATACTGAATTATAAATATGAGTAATAAGCCAGTCATTTAAAATCTATTATAGATTTAAGAATAGTAGAAACTATGTTTTTCATTATAAGAAAGTTGCTTTTCTTTCATAGCACATTTTCTGATATAGGGGTGTCTGACAGAAAAAGAGGCTTTCTGGTGTCATTATTGAGCCTCAGAAATTTGATTCAAATCCTTTGAGCCTAGAAAACCAGTTTTCTTTTTTTAAAAACAAAACAAAACATATTTTATTGATATTTTACAGAGAGAAAGAGGGATAGAAAGTTAGAAACATCGATCAGCTGCTTCCTGCACACTTCCTACTGGGAATGTATCCGCAACCAAGGTACATGCCCCTGACCCGAATTGAACCTGGCACCCTTCAGTCTGCAGGCCGACGCTCTATCCACTGAGCTAAATCAGTCATGGCAAACCAGTTTTCTTTTTTCTTTATTGTTGAGAGTATCACTGTGTTCCCCTCATCCCCCTACCTTGCCTTCCTCCACCCAGATCCCTCCCGAAACTAGACCTTCACCACCCTAATGTCTGTGTCCATGAGTACCAAGATGTTGGTGAATCCTTAATATGTTAGTCTTTCTTTTCCTCTAGATTTTCATATACTTATGGCTAGTATTCCAAATTTTAATGCGGCTGTTGGTCTACATTTTAACTTTCCCTATTAAAGTAAACTGAAATTTAAAAGGAGCCTTTATTGGATTCTGTTCACAAAATGATATGGACTGAACATAGAATAAATGAGGAACTTAAGACCTAAAATAATGGGAAATTAATGCCATTAAAAAAAGATAATTCTAAGTTGAATTCAGTACACTAGGTAAATGTCACTAGTTGACCATGTTTTATAAGAAGTAGGTTAATAAAAGTTTAAAATTTCCCCTTTTAAACATTATTGAGACCCTTTGCACCACAAAACTCATTTTTAAAATGCACAATTCAATGTTTTTTACTATATTGATAAAGCTATGCAATCATGACCAAAATATAAGTTGAGAACATTTTTAACAACACAGAAGGACACCCTTACATATTACCTACTTGAATATTACCTTTCTAAATATTTTGCAAGAACTCAGACTTTCAACTATGTACTTTATCAATGTATATCATACAAATAAATTGCTGAGCTAATTTATTAATTTTTAAAAATAATCTGATCAGCTTATGGAAAATCATATTAGCTAGCATTGCCTGTGAACTTTTATCAAATGTTTTTAATGAATAAGCTATATAGAAAAATACATTATATTTGAAGATGCTTGAAAAGCTTATTGAGAATGTGGAAGAAGGCTCCTCTTGCATCAGCAACAGGAAAAAGAGCCAATTACAGAATACTGAATAAATTCAAATGCTCCTTTATCTCCACCTGAGTGTTGTGGAGTGTTTGTGTTTATCTGACATAAGAACGGGGGAAATCAATACGATTTTCTATATAGTAATGTGTTGAAAATAGAATAAAACAAAGGCAGCCACTGTTATGAACTGTGTCCTCCAAAATGTATATGTTGAAGCCTTAACCCCAATGTGAATATATTTAGAGATAGTGCCTTCCTAGAGACAATTAAGGTTACATGAAGTCATAAAAGTGAGGGCATAATCCAATATAATTGGTGTCCTTATAAGGAAGGGAAGAGATACCAGAGGAAGCACACACACACAGAAAAATCCATGTGAGGCTGCGACAAGAAGATGGCCATCAGCAATCCAAAGAGCGAAGCATCAGGGAAAAAAAATAAACCTGCTGACACCTTGATCTTTGATTTCCAGCCATCAGATCTAAGAGAAATTTTTGTTGTTTAAAGCACCAGTTAGTGGTGTTTTTATATGACAGCCCTAGAAAATGAATACAGCTGCACAAACTAGAGTTCTTGAACATGTCTTTAATATGGACACAATGAGATTCTTTAAATAACCCTAGCCTTAGAGAGCCTCTAAACCTGAAATAGTGGCAATGGTTTAACGACTTGCAAATTATTTCAATGTTTAATTGGATGTTTTTATTAAGTAATGCAGCAGAGGGTAGCTACCAAGGATAAACTGGAATATAATAAAATTTTTAAATAAACTTGCCAGTTAAGAAAACTATTTAACTGAGACATATTTTTCTCAAATGACAATTTTTATTCACTTAATAAGTATTTGAGGGCCTACTTTGTATATAGATATTATGCTAGATATTAGAGCTACAGAAATGAACACAGCCAATTCAGTAACAAACTTCATAGAACATATAGTATAGTGAGGGAAATAAAAAATAAAAAGATGATGTACGTAAATAACAATTAAAATTTGGATCAAGGGCATATAAAATATGAGTATAATATCAAGACTATTTTAAATATAGGGTTCAATGAATACTTCTTTTGAAAATTTCTGGTGAAGGACAAGTATAATATAGCCTTGTAAAGAATGGAGGAAGCCCTAACCGGTTTGGCTCAGTGAATAGAGCGTTGGCCTGCGGACTCAAGGGTCCCAGGTTCGATTCCAGTCAAGGGCATGTACTTTGGTTGCGGGCACATCCCCAGTAGGGGGTGTGCAGGAGGCAGCTGATCTATGTTTCTCTCTCATCGATGTTTCTAACTCTCTATCCCTCCCCCTTCCTCTCTGTAAAAAAATCAATAAAATATATTTTTAAAAAAAGAATGGAGGAAAAAGTATCCCGGTTGAAATAAGGTTCCAGAGTGGTACATGGCTTGAGCAAGTTCTAGATGTGCATTTGAGCATGGTTATAGCCCCAATGAGTATGAAAATTTACTACATATACACTCTCAAATGGTAGGAATTCTGTCAGGTGGAGACTCTCTTGGCCTATAAAGAGTAGCATGAGTTGGCACAACTCAGGGGTTATGACTAATTAAATTTAGAATGCAGAGGAGTCATCCCTTGGATAGTCTCAAGCAGCATACCATTGGAAGTATGAACATTTCAAAAAACGACTTGTCAGAAGTCAAGTTAAGGAGACATTGGCTAAATATAGGGTAGATAAATAGATAATGACAAAAATGGATTATAACCCATAAAATCATTAAGATTGATATAAAAATATAAATACAGAAAAAGAGACCAAAAAAGTTTTTTCATATAGTATAATGTCAACAAGTAGTAAATATGGAAGGAAAGAACTCATATGCATATATGCATAACCCATGGATATGTAGGGTCCCAAGACCCCCGGTGTATCCTACGGAAGAGGCGACAGCCCCAAGTCAAGCGCGGAGACCAGAACTTGATGCAAAAGCAAGAGGTTTCTTTTATTACAAGCGCGGCGCAGGGACTCGCAGCCAGACAGGCAGCAACCCGAGGGAAGTGCTGGCTGACCGGAGTCCTGAGCAAGGGCAAAGCATGAGCTTATAAAGGCAAAAACCACACGCAGGTGGCCTGGAAAGCAGGAATTTGGTTTAACAATCACCTCATAATTCATTTCTCACAAGGACAACCTATGTTTGTAATCGACTCATTTCCCAAGGACAGCAGGAATCCGAGCTATCAGTTAACCCATAACTTATCTCTTACAAGGACAGGCTTGGTTTCGTAGCTGACTCTAGCTGACTCACTTTCCTGGGTGGGGGGCTCGGGTGGTCTGTCTTGCATTAACCGACCCCGGGAGGAGATAACATAACTTTGCTGTGACTAAACCTGAGCACCAGGGTTTACGGAGAAGGTCAGCTGGAACACAGGAGGAGGGAGAGGCTTTCCTCTCAACCTTGTATTTGCTGGAAGATTTAGTTAAGGAGGGGGAGTGGAGGTTTCAGCGGCCTTGGTCCTTTCAGATACAGATGGTGTGGTGAGGGCAGAAGCAGGGTGGGAGAGGTCAATGGGGGGGGGGGGGGGAAGGGGACATATGTAATACTTTTAAGAATAAAGAAAAATATGGAAAGAAAAATTAGACTAGAAAATCAGTATATGACAAGAAATATAGTAATAATTCAGGCATCAAACAGCAATCTATATCCCTGGCCAGTGTGGCTCAGTTAGTTGGGTATCATCCCATGCACTGATTCCTGGTCAGGGCATATGTGGGGGTTGCCAGGCTAGAGCCCCGGTAGAGGGTGTGCAAGAGACAGAAAGTCAATGTTGCACTTTCACATTGATGTTTTTCTCTCTCTCCTTCTCCCTTCCTCTCTCTCAAAGTCAATAAAAAAAATATTTTTACAAAACAGGAAATGAGCCTGGCTGGCATGGCTCAGTGATTGAGTGTCAACTTATGAACCTGGAGGTAAGGGTTCAATTTCCAGTCAGGGCACATGCCCGGGTTGCAGGCTCCATCCCTGGTGTGGGGCTTGCAGGAGGTAGCCAATCAGTGATTCTCTCATCATTGATGTTTCTATCCCTCTCTCCCTCTCTTTCCCCTCTGAAATCAATAAAAATATATTTAAAAAATAAATAAAATATCCAAAAATTCTTGAAAATATTTTATAGAAATTGAAGCGCTGGTTCTCAGATCTATATGAGCATAAAATGCATCTATAAGAACAAAATGATTCTTGAAAAATAACAGAGAGAACTTCTACAACTCCAAGGCTTACTAGTAAGCTACAGTCACCAAGACAATGTGGTAATGATGTCTCCTTTTTTTCTCCATTAATGCCTACTATCCCAGCACCACTGTCCCAAGCTTTCACCCCACTATTGTCTGTGTTCATGGGTTATGCATATATGCATATAAGTTCCTTTGTTAATCTCTTACTACCCCCTTTCCCCTTTTTCACTGAGACTTATCAGTCTGTTCCATGTTTCCATGTCTCTGGATCTATTTTGCTCATCAGTATATTTTGTTCATTAGATTCCACATATAAGTGAGATAATGAGATACTTGTCTATCTCTGACTGGCTTATTTTGCTTAGCATAATGCTCTCCAGATTCCTCCATGCTGTCTCATAGAGTAAGATATTGTTCTTTTTTTATAGATGCATAGTATTCCATGGTGTAAATGTACCACAGTTTTTTATCCACTTATCTGCTGATTGTCATTTGGGCTGTTTCTAGATATTAGCTATTGTAAATTGTGCTGCTATGAACATAGGGGTACATATATTGTTTCCAAATGGTGTTTCTGTTTTTTTATGTTTTTGTTTTGTTTTGTTTTTTTGTTTTTGTTTTTAGGATATATTCCTAGAAGTGGGATCACTGGATGAAATGGCATTTCTATATTTAACATTTGAGTAAACTCTCTATAGTTTTCCATAGTGGCTGCAACAGTCTTCATTCTCACCAGCAATGTACTAGGGTTCCCTTTTCTCCATATCCTCACCAGTAGATGAGCTCTTTATTTCACCAACTATTTTGAAGGATGGCCTTGCTAGATAATGTAGTCTTGGTTTCAGATCATTGCTTTTAATTATCTTGAATACTTCATTCCCTTCTGGCCTGTAGATTTTTTATGAGAAATAAGTTTACAGCCTTAGGGGAGCTCCTTTGTAGGTAGCAAATTGTTCTTCTCTTGCTGCCTTTAAGATTCTCTGCTTTAAATTTCAGCATTTTAATTATGATATGTCTGGGTGTGGGCCTCTTTGGGTTCTTGTTTGAGACTCTCTGTATTTGTTGAACTTGTATGACTTTTTTTTTTTTTCCACTGGTTATGGGAAGTTTTCTGTCATTATTTCCTCAAACATGTTCTCTATCCCTTGCTCACTTTCTTCTCCTTCTGGGTCTCTGATGTTGTGGATATTGTTACATTTCATGTTGTTCCACACCTCCCTTAAACTGTTCTCCTGTTTATTAATTGCTTTTTCTTTTTGATTTTCTGATCAAGTGATTTTTCTACCCTGTCTTCTAATTCACTGATCTGATCCTTAGCTTTCTGTAATCTGCTGTTTTTCCTTCCAGTGAATTCTTTTTTTTTTTTATAGACTTAATAAAGTCTGTTTTAACATGCTTTGTGATATTTCTTTTTTTCTCCCTTATTTTTCCTGTTACCATTACTACTGTCATTCACTTATTCTCTAATTCAACCACTATATATTTTTTTTTATTGCTTAAAGTATTACAAAGGGTATTACATATGTGTCCATTTTATCCCCCCGCCCTAGACAGTCCCCCAGCCTCCCCTATCCCCCAGTGTCTTATGTCCATTGGTTATGCTTATACGCATGCATACAAGTCCTTTAGTTGATCTCTTACCGCCCTACCTCCTGTCACCCAACCCTCCGGCAGAGCTGCCTCAAACAGATTGTCAAACTGCAGCAGTGTATTCTTAATGTCTGTTATGTCATTCTTCATTTCTAACTGGTCATTTTTCATAGTTTCTGTATATTTTCTCATGCTGATGAGCACCCTTATAACCTTTACTCTGAACTATATATCTGATAAATTGCTTATCTCAATTTCATTTAGTTCTATTCTGGAGAATTCTCTTGCTCTTTTATTTGGGGCTTGTTGTTTTTGTTGTTGTTTTTTATTCTTCACCTGAGGATATTTTTTTCAGTGAGTTTTAGAGAGAGTGCAAGAGAGAGGGAAATACAGAGAGAAATATCGATGTGAGAGAAACTTTGGTTGCCTCCTGCACGAACCCTGACCAGGGTCCATGCTGGGAAGGAGCCTGCAACCGAGGTATGGAACCTGGGCTAGGGCTTGTTTTATTGTTTCTAAATTTTGGCAGCCTGTTTGGCATTGTTTCTATGTTTTAGGTAGATCTGCAATGAATCATAGCCTTTTGGAGGGTCTCTGGTGCAGGCCAATTCCAGACACTGTTTTTTGACTGGCCCTGAGTACTTTGTTTGGACCTATCATCGGTCCACAGCTTGTGGCTCCCTCTGCTTGGTCTAGGTGTGTTTGGAAAGGACCAAGGTGTACGTCATAGTCTGTTTTTTTTTATAGCCTTGGGTCCAGAAGCAGATCATGCAAAGACTCAAAGCATCCAGAAATCTGAGTATCCCTGCTGGCTGACTGTTATTCTCAGTCTCTTAATGAGCTTCAGTCTGTAGACCACAGAAAGGTGTAAACTCCACAGGGTGGGGCAACTGCTTCTTCTCCTGGAAAAAGCTTCCTGGATGGTAAAAGTCTGCCTGAGAAAGATGTTCTCTGCAGTAGGAAGCAGTGACTCAGCACATGAATCCAGACAGCTGCCCTCTGAGCTCTATCTCCAGAACACTCAACCCTGGATTCTCCTCACATAGCTCTAGTCCACTCTATCTTTCCTCTGTAAGATCCCAAGTTGAGGGGCTGCACACAAAATTTTGTGCATTGGCCTTTTAAGAGAATTCTTGTATTTATTGTCTCTCCCTGGCAGATAGCAACCCCACTGCTTTTCACAAACAGATGCTATGTGGACACCTTTATCAGTTCCAATGCTCTGAACCGGGGAGCCCAGCTTGGGGATTACACCCCAGAGTTCTCAGTGGGAAACCCCCACATCTGAGATATCCCTCTGGAAATTCAGCTGCTGCCTATGGGAGCCTGGCTAGTCTTCTCGTGCCACCGCACTTCCCAGCAATCTCTATGCATTCTCCAATTTACGTGCTTGGTTATAAGTGATCTATCCCGCTAGGCTTTAGTTGATTATTGAGGATGGTTTTTCTATATTTTAGGTGTAATTCCAGTTTGGTCCTGGGCCATTTTCAGTGTAGATTCCACTTAATCCACTGCCCACCAGCCATGTATATTAACATGTTCTTATAAACTTGCCAAAATAATTCAATGGAGAAAGGGCAACCTTGTCAATAAATAGTGCTGGATCCAATGGGTATCTGAATAGAAAAAAAAGAACACCAAACACTACCTCACACCATACATATAGACTAATTTAAAATGGACTGCAGACCACAAACAGTGTGTTTGTTAACAATTGAGAGGGTGTGCACAGCCAGAGGAAAAGTTCTGGTGAATATTTTTCCAAAAATAATAGCCTAAGTTATTCTAGAAGTCATCCAGGCATTTTGCCTCTGTTCTAACATTTCATGTTAAGGTAATTGAGAATAATGTCAAAATCTCAAGTTGAAATAGAGAAGGAACATTTTTAAATCAGTATTACTGACTACTTGATCAGGAATTACATGAATTCCTTAGACTTCTTCTCCTCGGGCTATTAACATCTGTGCTTCCATGACATTGTTTGTTTCTTCTCAGGCTGCACATCAATCTGACCAAAATGTTTTCAATGAGTTGGCCTCCCACTTTTTTAAACCCAAGAAAATATAAATGAATGTCTGAGGAAAAACCCTCATAAAAATAAAATGTGATTATGCTGCAGATAACTTATAATACCAACCTCATAACAGTGGTATCTTTAATAACTTTTTAAACAATCTTCCAGCCTTCTTCTAAAAAAGTCCCTTGGAGACTACTTGATTCTCAAAAGAGCAAGCAGATAAATAAAAGAAGAAAATTGATATCTATACTAATAAAAGGGTAAAATGCTAATTAGACTGGGAAACCTTCCGGGAGACCTTCTGGATATCCTTCTGGATAAAGCCATGGTGGTGGGACCAAGGCAGAGGCGGTTAGGGGTGATAAGGCTGGCGGGGGGGGGCAGTTGGGGAGAGAAGGCCAGCAGGAGGGACAGTTGGGGGCAAACAGGTTGGCAGGGGAGAGCAGTTGGGGGTGATCAGGCCATTGGGGGGAACAGGCCAGCAAGCAAAGTGGTTAGGGGCGATCAGGCAGGCAGGCAGGCAGGTGAGCGGTTGGAGCCAGCAGTCCTGGGTTGTGAGACGGATGTCCAACTGCCAGTTTAGGCCTGATCCCAGATTGGAGAGGGTACAGGCAGGGCTGAGGGACACCCACCCTGTGCACAAATTTTGTGCACTGGGCCAATAGTATGTAAATATTCATGGACATTTCCCCACACCCTGGGGAGTCCCTAATTGTCATAATCATAAAAAATAATTTCTGTGGCTCCATATTCAAATAACAATAAAAATAACGCTTTAAAGATATACATGAAATTCTGTTAATTTCACCTGGTAAAATAAAAATGCCATTGAAATCTAGAGTAAGTGTATTGTGTTCTTCATGCAAGAGTTTGAAATGATTTCTTGACTCTCAAGTAAGAATTAATCTAATTATTAAATTTGTATGTTTTAGAGTGACCTGTAAACTAAGCTGGGATTTAGAAATTACTATTTGTTTTTAGAAGAAATAGTCTTCAAGTACTTATAGAACTAAACAAGTGATCCAAGGAGTTTCTGTACCAAAACTGATAACTGTCTCATATTCATAAAAGTGGGACAGGGTTATCTTTAAACACTATATTGCTGATTCTATGCCTTTGCATTTATGTGAATTATTTAAGAACCAGCATTTCTTTTTTGCCTTCAAAGTCACCTAAGACACTGGGATTTTTATTTTGTATTTGATTCTAGTGTGAAGGAACTCAGAGAAAGTAAAAGACATTTTGTGAGCTAAAACAAAAATAGTATTTTGAGGGTCATTTTCTTCCTAGGAGATTTATTATACTTTAGCACAAAGAGAACTGAGAATTTAATAGAAAGATTTCTCATTTCATTCTTTATTCAGAGTTGATATTTGTAGTCATTTGCTAGCAGTGTCTCAAATAATTCAGACAAAAGAATTTTGCATAGTGATACTATAGTGTTTCATATGCTCAGGCATATTAGCATCTCTTCTATTCCTGTCTTGGCCACAATAATTAGAACATTGGTGCACTTCACCACACCTGAGCTTGGAGTAGAGATGAGCTCCATTGGTAGCACTATCAAAATTTAGGTTATTTTGGTTTGTTTTTACACACATATTTCCGTGAAAAGCAAGTAAATAAAGTTAACCAGCTATTTAGCAGATAATCAGCAACACACTAAAGCTGCACTGAGCTTGCCACATTTCAACTTGTTGCATGAGCATTATGCAGACAAAGGAAAATATCAGGTAAAGTAATACTAGTTCAAAAGTAGTAAGACCAGGATTAACTAGAAGTTAAATCACAAAATAATGAAATAACTGGTGAGTTTGAAAATGGGAGGATAAGGAAATCTAACACTGATTCAACTTTAAATTAAATCAGGGTTCAAGGGAGCATTGTGATTATAAAAGCTCCAAGTACAGATACCTCCTACTTTACATGAATAATCCATTTAAAAACCCATTTTGCTTGAACAAACTAACCAGGAGCTAATTTTCTATCATTTTAATGGGAAACAATAGGTTGTATTTCATATCAAACCCAAATTCCTAACCGACTTCTTTTATTTTTTTTTCATTTTATTTATCTTTATTGTTGAAAATATTACAGATGTCCTCCCTTTTTCCTCATTGATGCCTCTACCCCACTCCTGCCCCCACTAAGGCCTTCACTGCACTATTGTCTATGTCCATGAGTTATACCTATATGCTTATAAGTTAATTCGTTAACCTCTTCCTACCCCTTTCTCCCCCCTTTCCTCTAAGATTTCTCAGTCTGTTCCATGCTCCCATGTCTCTGGATCTATTTTGTTCATCAGTATATTTTGTTCATTACATTCCACATATAAGTGAGATAATGAGATACTTGTCCAACTCTGACTGGCTTATTTTCTTAGCATAATACTCTCCAGGTCCTTCCATACTGTCTCTAAGGGTAAGAGATTGTTCTTTTTTATAGATGCATAGCATTCCATGTGTACATGTACCACATGCATTTATCCACTCAAATTCTGATGGGCATTTGGGCTATTTCCATATATTAGCTAATGTAAATACTGCTGTTATGAACATAGGGGTACATACCTTTTAAAATGATTAAAAATAGAAGGAGGAGAAAATGGCAGCTGAATAGGTAGAAATGTCATGCACCTCCTCCTGGGGCCAGGCCAGAAAAGCAACTAAATCAGAGAACACCCACCCTGAATTAACAAATTAGACACAGCTGAAGGGATAATTTTCAATAAGGAAGGGCAGAGGACACCTAGAGAATGCTGCTTGCCAGCCATAACCCTTATGGAACCACTACTGTGCCCTGGCACTGAATGGTGCAGTACATTCTGGTAGGCTCCAAGATATCTGCAGGGTGTGCTCACCAGTGTGACCTCTTGCACCAGGCCTCCTCACCAGTTCGCCGAGACCCAGAGCCCCAGGATCCAGCTCCAGGATCTCACAGTGAGTGCAAACCAGGAGAAACCCTATGGCCCACTCCTGCCTCAGGCCCCAGAACTGTGCTGCTAGCTGGACCCATAGCCACCTGGCGTTCACTCCACCCCAAGCTCCAGGACCTGCTGCTGGGTCAACCTGGAACAACCCAGTGTTTGCCCCACTCTGGGCCACAGGAGAGTGTGGACTGTGTAACACAGAGCCACCTGCATCCACTGCAACTGAGGCCTGGGAGGAGCAACCAAGAGCAACACAGTGTGTGCCTCACTCAGGGCCACAGGAAAGCGAGGACTGTGCAACCCAGAGCAACCTGCCCTCACTCTACCCCAATCCCAGGGATTTGCTGCCAGGGTGATCTGGAGTAACCCAGCGCACACCCCACTCTGAGACATAGGAAACTCTGACTGTGTGACCCAGAGCAAACTGCACCCGCTCCACGCTGGCACCTGGGACAGTCCTGCAGGGGCTATCTGGAGCAACCCAGCACATGCCCCACTCTGGGCCACAGGAGACAGCTGCTGGGGTTACCTGGAGCAAGCCAGTGTGTCCAGCCAGGGGTCTAAGGATCACGCTGCAAGTGCACTGCCAGAGAAACCTCAGGTACCATGCTGTCACGGGTGCCAGGGCCACACAGTGAATTTCATGCCAGAGGGCTCTGGGTCCTCACAGGGAGTTGCACACCAAAGGAACTGTGCACATGCTCTTGCCACCCTGAGCATCTGAAGCAGACAACTGAGGGACCAGATACATGGGAGAAGGGAATACAACTCAGAGCAGAGAAAATAAAGGTGTGAGACTCAAGGCAGACCCAGACTCTGGGTTAACAATTTCTGGACCATTGGCCTAATAGGATCATCAACCTCTCAAACCACAAGAAGGGTGCCAGGGCCAGGAAGAGACAGCTAAAATGGGCAGACAAAGAAACAACCCTCAAGGAAAGGAAAGGAGGAATCACCAGAAAAGAAAACTAAATGAAATGGAGGCAAGCAATGTCTCAGAGAAAGATTTCAGAGTAAGGGTCATAAAGTTCCTAAACCAGCTGGATGAGAAAATCAACAACATATGTAAGAATAAAGAAAAATGAAAAAAAAAAGAATAAAGAAAATGAAAAATGATATAGCTGCACTAAAAAACACAATGGAAGGTTTCAACAATAGACTAGAAAAAGCAGAGGACCAAATCAGTGAGTTAGAAGACAGGGTAGAAAAACACACCCAACCTAAAAAGCAACTGGAAAAAAAATTAACAAGCAGGAGTAGAGTTTAAGGAAGCTTTGTGACAACATGAAATAAAGCAACATTCACATGATAGGGGTGCCAGAAGGACAAGAAGAGGAGCAAGTATTAGAAAACCTATTTGAAGAAAACTTCCCTGATTTGGGGAAGACAATAGTCACACATGCACAGAGAGTCTTAAACAAGATGAACCCAAAAAGACCTACAACAAAATACATAGTAATTACCAAATAGTACTTACAATGGCAATCATTATAACAAAGAAAGAATCTTAAGGGCTGCAAGGAAGAGACAAAAAGTTATCTACAAGGGATATCCCATTAGACTATCAAATGATTTCTCAACAGAAACACATCAGATCAGAAGGAAATGGAATGAAGTATACAACGTGATGCAAAGGAAGGGACTAAATCTAAAAATACTATATCCAGCAAGGCTATCATTCAACATTGAAGGGGAAATCAGGAGCTTCACAGACAGAAAAAAAAGGGTTAAGGGAGTTTATTACCACCAAGCCAGCAATACAAAAAATGCTAAAGCGACTGTTGCAAAAAGAAGAAATAGAAAGGGAAGAAGGAACACAGGCATAAAGAATAAAAATGACAACAAACCAGTATCTCTCAATAATAACAGAAAATGTAAATGGGTTAAATGCTCCAAACAAAAGATATAGGGTAGCTGAATGTATAAGCAAGCATGACACATAAATATGCTGTCTACAAGAGAACCACCTCAGAACAAAAGACTCACACAGACTGAAGATGAAGGGATGGAAAAAGAGCTTTCAGGCAAATGGAAATGAAAAAAAGCTGGGTTAGCAATACTTATATCTGACAAAATAGACCTCAAAGTGAAGACCATAACAAGAGACAAGGAAGGCCACTTCATAATTCTAAAGGGATTGATACAAGAAGATATAACTCTGGTAAAAATATATGCACCAAATGTGGGAGCACCTGAATACATAAAAAAAAAAAAATTATGGAAGAAATAAAGAGAGAGATCAACAGCAATAGAGTCATAGTAAGGGACTTTAATACCCCACTGGCATCACTGGATAAATCCTTTAAATAAAAAATCAGCAAAGAAACATCAATCCTAAATGACTCACTAGATCAGATGGAATTAATTGACATCTTCAGAACATTTCATCATCTTCACACTAAAGGTACAGAATATACATTCTTATCAAGTACACATGGGACATTTTCAAAGATAGACCACATATTGGGACACAGGCAAAGTTTCTTCAAATTCAAGAAGATAGAAATTATATCAAGCATCTTCTCAGATGACAATGGCATAAAATTAGAAATCAACTACAATAAAAACAATGAAAAAATTTAAACACTTGGAGGCTAAATAACATACTATTAAACAATGATTATGTTACCAAAGAGATAAAAGAATAAATAAAAAATATGGTTACAAACTACAATGAAAACACAACAATCCAATATCTATGGGACACAGTGAAAGCAGTCCTGAGGGGAAAGTTCATAGCCCTACAGGCCCACCTAAAAAAAACAAAAAACAAAAAAACATGGTAATAAATTACCTAACTCTACAAATTAAAGAATTAGAAAGAGAACACAATAAAAGCCCAAAATAAGAAAAAGGAAGGAAATAATAAAGATCAGAGCAGGAATGAATGACACAGAGACAAAAAAAACAAAAACAAAACAAAAAAACCCACACAAAAACAAGAAAAACAACAACAAACAACAAAACAAAACAAAAAAAAAATACAAAAAATCAATGAAGCAGAGAGCTGGTTCTTTGAAAGGATCAGCAAGATTGATGAATATCTAGCCAGTCTCACCAAGAGACATAGACAGAGAACCCAAATAAACAAAATCAGAAATGAAAGAGGTGAAGTAACAACTGACCCCATAAACATACAAAGGATAGTAAAAAAAATAATAATAATAACAATAATACAAAAAACTCTACTCCAAAAACTGGACGACCAACCTAGAAGAAGTAGACATATTCCTAGAAAAATACAATTTTCCAAAACTCCATCAGGAGGAATCCAAAAACCTGAACAGGCTAATAACTACTGATGTAATTGAAGCAGTAATCAAAAAATTTCCAGCAAACAAAAGCCCTTGTCCAGACAGCTTCAAAGGGGAGTTTTACCAAACATTCAAAGAACTAAAACCTATCCTCCTCAGACTATTCCAAAAAATTCAAGAGGAAGGCACATTTCCAAGCTCTTTCTATGAAGCCAGAATTATTCTAATCCCAAAACCAGATAAAGACACTACAAAGAAAGAGAATTACAAGCCACTATCCCTGATGAACATAGATGTTAAAATCCTCAACAAAATTCTAGCAAATCAGATCCAGCATTAAATTAGATAGATCATACATCATAACCAAGTGGGATTTATTCCGGGGATGCAAGGCTGGTACAATATCTACAATTCAATAAATGTGATACATCACATAAACAAATTGAGAGACAAAAATCACATAATCATATCAATTGATGCAGAAAAAGCATTTGACAAAATCCAACACCTTTTCTTAACAAAAACTCTCAGCAAAGTGGAAATAGAGGGATCATACCTCAACATAATAAGAGCCTTATATGACAAACCTACAGCCAACATCATACTCAATGGGCAAAAACTAAAACTATTTCCCCTAAGAACAGGAAGAAGACAAGGATGTCCACTTTCACCACTCCTGTTCTATATATTACTAGAAGAGCTAGTCATAACAATCAGACAAGAAGAAGAAATAAAATGCATCCAAATTGGACAAGAAGAAGTAAAACTGTCATTATTTGCATATGACGTGATATTGTACATAGAAAACACTAAAGCCTCCATCAAGAAATTAATAGACTTAATAAATGAATTCAGCAATGTAACAGGATACAAAATTAACACCGATAATCTATGGCATATTTATACACCAATAATGAACTCACAGAAAGAGAAACTAAAAAAACAACAACAAACACACACACACACACACACACACACACACACAAAATCCCATTTACCATAGCAACAACAAAATTAAAATACCTAGTAATAAACTTAACTAAAGAGGTAAAAGATTTGTACTCAGAAAACTACATGACATTGAAAAAAGAGGTAGAGGAATACAAAAACAAATGGAAGAATATACCCGGTTCATGGATTAGAAGAATCAACATCATTAAAATGTCCATACTACCCAAAGCAATATATACATTCAATGCACTACCCATTAAAATACCAATGGCATATTTCACAGACCTAGAACAAGCTCTCCAAAAATTCATATGGAATAAAAAGAGACCCCCAAATAGCCATACCAATCCTGAGACAGAAGAACAAATTAGGAGTGATTACAATATCAGATATCAAGCTATATTACAAAACCCCTGTTCTCAAAATTGCCTGGTACTGGCAAAGAACAGATATATAGACCAATGGAACAGAACAGAGAACCCAGAAATCAACCCAAGCCATTATGCTCAATTAATATTTGGCAAAGGAGGCAAGAGCATTCAATAGAGTTAAGACAGTCTCCTCAATAAGTGGTGGTGGAAAAATTGGACAGATACATACAAAAAAAGAAAGAAATTAGACCATCAACATACACCATACACAAAAATAAGCCAGAAATGGAAAAAGGACTTACACGTAAGATGGGAAACCATAAAAATCTTAGAAGACTCCATAGGCAGCAAAAGAGCAGACATATGTCATAGCAATATCATTACCAATACAGGTACTAGGACAATGTAAACTAAGGATAAAATAAACAAATGGGACTACATCAAAATTAAAAGCTTCTGCACTGCAAAAGAAACCATCAACAAAACCACAAGAGAGCCCACTGCATGGGAGAACATATTTGCCAATGTCATTTCTGATAAGGGTTTAATCTCCAAAATTTATAGGTAACTCATACAACAAAAGGAAGGTAAACAATCTAATCAAAAAAATGGCCAAAGGACCTAAATAGACACTTTTCAAAAGAGGACATACAGAAGGCCAAGAGACATGAAAACATGCTCAAAGTTACTAATCATTTGAGAGATGCAAATCAAAAGGACAATGAGGTACCATCTCACTCCTGTAAAAATGGCTATCATCAACAAATGACAAGTGCTGGTGAGGATGGGGAGAAAAAGGAACCTCGTGCACTGCTGGTGGGAATGCAGACTGGTGCAGCCACTATGGAAAACAGTATGGAGTTCCTCAAATAATTAAAAATGCAACTCTCATTTGACCCAGGAATCCCACTTCTAGGAATATATCCCAAGGAATCAGAAACATCAATCAGAAAGGATATATGCACCCCTATGTTCCTAGCAGCACAGTTTACAGTAGCTAAGATTTGGAAACAGCCCCAGTGCCTATCAGCAGATGAGTGGATTAAAAACCTGTGGTACAGCCGAAACCGGTTTGGCTCAGTGGATAGAGCATCAGCTTGCGGACTGAAGGGTCCCAGGTTCGATTCCTGTCAAGGGCATGTACCTGGGTTGCGGGCACATCCCCAGTGGGAGATGTGCAGGAGGCAGCTGATCGATGTTTCTCTCTCATCGATGTTTCTAACTCTCTATCTCTCTCTCCCTTCCTCTCTGTAAAAAATCAATAAAATATATTTAAAAATAAAAAACCTGTGGTACATCTACTCAATGGAATACTATGCTGCTATAATAAAGAAGGAACTCTTACCATTTGCAACAGCATGAATGGAACTGGAGAGCATTATGCTAAGCGAAATAAGCCAGTTAGAGAAAGATAAATATCACATGATCTCACTCACCTCTGTAATATAATGAACAACATAAACTGATGAACAAAAATAGATACAGAGACACAGAAGCATCGAACAGACTGTCAAACCTCAGAGGGTAGGCAGGGGAGGTTGAGAGGTAAGGGTTAGAGATCAACCAAAGGACTTGTATGCATGCATATAAGCATAACCAATGGTCACAGACAGTAGGGGGATGAGGGCATGTGCTGAGGGATGGGAGTGGCTGGGGAGAGGTCAATGGGGGGAAAAAGGAGACATATGTAAAACTTTATACAATAAAGAATTTAAATTTAAAAAATAAAGTGATTATAAATGGTAAAACTTATAAATAACTTACTTAGTACATGTAATGCATAAAGCATGACTTCCTGATCACTAAGCAATTATAATTGTTGTATGTAACTGCTGGGTGTGCTGCAACATGGCTTCTCTTTGCACAAAGAACTTTCATGTCTTACATCCTCTTTATTGACACTTGGTAGAGTTTTAAACATTTTGTACATGTGACATTCTACAAATCAAATCTGGACTAAAATCAAAGAATGAAACTAAACCACCAACTTACACCATAAAATATAATAAACTCAAAATGGATTAAAGACTTAAATGTACACTGTTAAACCATTATAGTCTTAGAAAAAAACACAATCAGTAAAATCTCAGACATCTCTTGTAGCAATATGTTGGTTGATATATCTCCTAGGGCAAGATAAACAAAGGAATGAAAAAAGAAATGGGACTACAACAAACTAAAAAGCTTTTGCACAGCAAGAGATACAATCAACAAAATGAAAAGAGAAACCAATATATAGAACATATTTACTGATTTATACATCTGATTAGGGTTTAATCTCCAAAATGCATAAAGAACTTATACAACTTTACACCAGGAAGACAAATAATCCAATTCAAAAATGGGCAAATGAGCCAATAGACACTTCTCCAAAGAAGGTATACAAATGTCCAATAGATATACTAAAAAATGCTCAACTAATCATCAGAGAAATTAAAACTACAATGAGGTATCATCTCACACTTGCCAGAATGGCTATCATCAATAAATCAACAAATGACATATGCTGGTGAGGATGTGGAAGAAAGGGAACTCTAGTAAACTGCTGGTGGGAATGCAGGCTGGTGCAACCACTGTGGAAAATAGTATGGTGTTTTCTCAAAAAAAAATTTAAAATGGAACTGTCTTATGACTCAGCAATCCCACTTCTGGTTATATATCCTAAGAATCCTGAAACACTAATTCAAAAGAATATATGCACCCATATTTTCATTGCAGCAAATTTTACAATTGCCAATATCTGGAAACAACCCAAGTACCCATCAATAGATGAGTGGGGTTACTGCATTCATTGACATATAGTATGTAGATAGCCACTGGTACCAACTAAAAAAACAACAACAAAAAAACAAAATTATTTCTATAGCTCCAAATATATGCCTTGAGAAACTAACAGCATCACTGAGGTCCTTAGAATACAAAAACACTCACCTGTGGAATATATACACCAGTTATACTTTGTATTTACATGTGCAAGTTATTTTCTGATACCAACATTTGAAGTTTAATGAGCGGCCATCTGTTTCTAACCTGAAGTACTTAGTTAGATTTGAGAAAGTGAATTAGTTGCCCCTCTATAGATTTTGAAAATGTTCACAGAGTATGTGCTCCTTTAAGTACACAGTGTTTATAACACTATAACATAAAATTGTACTACACCTATAAGCCCAACGTTTGTTTCTTTATTAAAATGTCCTGAGTGAAATATAGGATTTGGTTTATACTATGATTTAAAATAAAAATGCTGTGGATGTCTCTAAAATGTAGTTAGTAGGCAGAACAACTAAGCTCATATTTTTTAGTTTGCAAAATTGTTTTAGAATTCATATAAACTATGATAGAGAACGGTGTTATTTGAATTTAACTAAGGAGAATTCCAAAATCAGGAACTAAGGAAATGTCTTAACTTACAATAGAGAGTAAATGATCTTCTCAAGGAAAACAGGAGAATCTAAGGGCTGCCTGGAGTGGACAAAATGTTCTTGTTATGAAAACACAATGACACTGAGGAAGCCATTTCCTTTGTGTGTACAGGTCATCTAATCCTCTATTTGTTTTAATTTTTGCAATCATAAAAACTAAATTTTACCAATTTTTTTTATAACATCAGTATTTCAGTTTATATTAAAAATAGAATTTTAGACAAACCATGACTTCACCTTGAGATGGCCTGCAAATGATTTTTACCAACCTACAGAATATATTGTTTTAGATGAGCAGATAATTTATCTGAAGACTGGAAATAAAAAGTATAATTTAACTAATGGTTACAAACTGTGAAATCCTGATAGATCTGTATTGATAGATTAAGGAGACATGGTAGTCCAAAACTGGCACCACCTTCCTTGAATGGGACCCAAGAAAACTCTCCTTTTTCCAAGTTCCACAAAGATTTTTTAGATATCCTATGATCATATAAAAGACTATATAGCCATAAACTATTTTCTTCTGGTCTAGAAAATATTTTGTAACAATGGTGATATTTGCAATGATTTCATGCATTTTGTGTTGATGGTAAAATAATTTCCTTTGACTTTCATATAAAGATGACAGGTAGGTCCTTGATTCTCATATGAAATATTTATAAAAACACATAAAGACATCTATAATTGCGTTAGAAATGCAAATCAAGAACATTAATTCAGTTTCTGACAGAGCTCTGAAAAAATTCCACAGATAAAATAGGTATAGGCATACATATTTCAAAACAACAGGTAGGAAAGAGGTTCCCAATTATATGCCATTGAATATACATTTCATTGACTCAGATTTTGCATACAATAAAGTAGGCAACTCTCTGGTTTATAATATCAGAACTGCTTTCTGAGAAAAAGTGAGACCTTTCTTCTCTTAGCTTCCATTTTTATTACTATAATTTTCTTATTTTTGTGCTTTTAATTCAGTGAAGTTAGGAGCATAACACATCATGTCTTACAGCATTCTCAAGTTAAAAGTTAAGTTGATCCTGCAAATGTGTTGACACTGAATACACCCTGGCAGAAGGGTAATCTGTGCATTGTAGTTTGCCTTTCCTTCATGACTTTCTTCAAGTAAAACTTTATAGATGGTTTTAAAGTATCCAGATATTAATACCTCTTTGTAGAATCATCTGGGAACTAGAAGTTAATACCCTTCTGTAGAATCAGATAACTCAGCACTAGAGGAAAATAAAATATTTCTCCTCAGTCTAACAGTACCACATTATAAAAGTATACCGGATTTCAGGAATAATGGTAAGTAGCTAAGTATGTCATACAAAATTCCAATGTAATATCAAAGAGAAAGGATGCTTAGAGCACCCAAGTAGAACCTGAGGATAATCAAATAGAAATAATCTATATTGTTTAATGGAAAACCACAGATGTGAGTGAAACTCATTATTTAAAAGTTAATGAAACAGAAACAAACAACAATATGGAGCATTTTAAAAAGGTTCATGGTTGAGCAATAAATGAAATACACCTATGATTACAAAATACTTAGTATAATTAATAAGAAAAGTTTAGAAGTCACCAGCTTTTTACAACCTCTTAAATCAGGAGAAAAACTTAGATAAGCAACTGAAAATTAAATAAAATTGTAAGAGACTAAAGTGGAAAGGTCACTTACTTCAATGTACAGTGTCAAAGGAAAATTTCTAAATATCAGAAAAGTATTAGTAAGTCAAATAGAAATGTGGGAATAAAAATTTGCATACAATGCCAGAGAAAGTAAATAAATGATCCTATAGAGTGTCAAATCAGTGATGTAACATTCAAATATAAATAACATTCAAATATGAGAAACTATCATAACATTATTAATAAATTTTTATTTCAAAATACTGTTAAGAGTTCAAAGTAGTATAGCATTTTGGAAGGCAATATGGCAATATGAGAGGAAAATAAAGGGATTGAACTGTGCCTGCTAATTTAATGTGAACAGTTCCCATCTTTATCCCCAAAATAAAAAAATATGATAAATTATTTACTATAAGACATCTTATGTATTTTTACATTATTAATACAATACTTAAAATAAATATAATATTATTTATAGTCTCAATGTTTAAAACTAAATGGATGTTTATATTACAGGCTCATGGACACATTTTAGAATTTTGTTTATAAACCAATACTACTTTATTTTTCCTAAAATTGTTCTCACTTTGGACATTGAGGAGTCTTTTTTTTTCCTTTTTATTTAATTATTGGGATGATACTGGTTAACAAACTTATACAGGTTTAGGTGCACAATTCTACAACACCTCATCTGTACACTGCATTATATGTTCACCACTCCAAGTCAAGTCTCTGTCCATCACCATTTATCCCCCCTATACTTTCGTCTACCTCGCCCTCCCCCTACACTCACCACACTCTTGTCCATATCCATAAGCTTTTCTCTGTTTTTTTTTTTTTTTGCTCTATCCCTCTACCACCTAGCCCCATCACCCTGACATCTGTCAGCCTGCTCTCTATCTATGAGTCTGTCTCTACTTTGCATTTTAGTTCATTAGATTCCACATATTAGTGAAATCATATGGTATTTGTCTTTCACTGTCTGGCTTATTTAACTTAGCATATGCTCTCTAGGTCCATCTATGCTGTAGCAAAGGGTAAGATTTCCTTCTTTTTAATGCCACAGTAATAATCCATTATATAAATGTACCACAGTACATGAGTGAGAGGTCTTTAGTTCATTCCTGTGCCCCTTTGGTATACCCCATGATTGAAGTTGTTTTCATTGCTTCCTTATTTTCTGACATTACATTGCTCCAGGCCCACCTTGCATATCCCCTGCCCCAGCATTAGCATCAACCATCTACTAATGCACTGTGGGAAACTTTTTACGCTTATTTTCTCCAATTGTCCTGGGTTTACTAGTATATGTACATTGTCATATCATTGGCAAGTAATGTCCATCTAATTTTAACCTTTCTACTTATTTTTCTTTCATTTTAGAACTTTTTCTAATTGCATTAGCTGCTTCTCCCAGAAATAATACATATGTATACATATATGTTTGTGAAAGTGTTTAAAACAAAACAACCCTACAAAATCAAGAAACAAACTTAATTTGTGATAAAATAGTGGGGGAAATGCTATTTACTAATGGTGTTAGGAAGATTAGGTAACCATTACAGTTAGATAACGTATCTAATTCATAATTTTATTAGAATAAATTTCATAAGCAAAATGGAAAAATAATCAGTAAAATACCAGAACAAAAATATAGAGGCCTGGTGCACAAAATTTTTGCACATTAAAAGGGGATTAATTAGAGGAAATATTTTAATATTGCCATTTGCCCTTTCTCTATAGTAAAAGTGTCAGAGATGAAAAAAAATTAGTAAAATGTATGCGAAAATCTTCCTCCTGTCAGAGTCTGGGGCACACCACAGGACCCAGAGTCAAGTCCCCACCCACCCACATGCACCTCAAAATCACGCGAGACCCAGACCTGGCTGCCACCCCCCATTGGGCTAGATCCAGACCCGGCCAGTCCCACCCTTGTGAAGCCCCACTGGGCGGGGGGGCGCAGCCTCAGGTTTCCTGGCACAACACCGGGATGGGGAGCACAGCCTGAGATCCCCCAGCCTGGGTCAGGGCAGGGGGCACACCTTGAGGTCCTCAGTCAAGCCCCGCTGGGCATGGGGGCACAGCCTTAGGTCCTTTGGCCCAGCACTGGGAGGGGGGTGCAGCCTCAGGTCCCCCGTCAAGTCCCACTGGGGGGGTGCAACCTCAGGTCCCCCATCAAACCCAGCTGGATGGGGGGTGCTGCCTGAGGTCCCCGGCCTAGGGTGAAGATAGCAGCCTGAGGTCCCCTGGCCCATCACTGGGGCAGGGGATGCACCTTGAGGTCCCCTGTCAAGCCCCACTGGGTGGGGGGGCGTGGCCTGAGGTGCCCTGTCAAGCCCCACACTGGGCAGAGAAAGTGGCATGAGGTCCCCCAGACTGGCACCAGGGCAGGGGGCATGGCCTGAGGTCCTCTGTCAAGCCCTACACTGGGCGGAGAGAGTGGCATGAGGTCCCCCAGCCTGGCACCAGGGCAGGGGTCATGGCCTGAGGTCCCCCAGACTGGCGCCAGGGCAGGGGGTGTGGCCTGAGGTCCCCCATCAAGCCCTGCCAGGTGGGGGGCATGGTCTGAGATTCCTGGCCTGGCACCAGGGTGGGGGGCGTGGCCTGAGGTCCCCTGTCAAGCCCCGTGGGGGAAGGGGGGTGCAGCCTCAGGTTCCTGCTGATTGCTTGTTAAGGCTTGTTACCAGAACTCGGCCTCTGCTGTGGGTGCAGCCATCTTGTGTATGGAAACCCCACCTCCCCTGTGGGCACAGCCATCTTGTGTTACGGAATCACCCCCCTCTGCTTTGGGTGCTACCATCTTTGTGGCAGAGTGATGGTCACTTTGCATATCCCCTCTTTATTATATAGGATGCCACCTCAATAAATTCAATAAAAATTTGTAAAAAGAATTCTGATATTCTGAACCCCACTCCTTTGTATATAACCTAACCAACTTTTTAGTGTTTGTACCTCTAAAAACTGTTGGGATCCTCTCTCATCTACCCCTATGTTTACTCCCATTATAGTTGATATTAGACTTCATGATTGATTCTCCAAGTGTCTAATTTTTTTTCATCTCTGAATTTATGGAATTTTCCATATTTTGCTAGTCTTTCAGGGAGATTCATCTTTATATCCTAAAGTTTCAGTTATCAACTTTATTTTGCTATGATTTAAGATTTCAAATAGCTCTTACACTTTGAATATTCTTTTTAATAGTATACTCTCCTTGTTTCATCAATAGTTTCTTCATCTCTCTTTCCTTCTGCTTTATACATTATCTCCTCTGAGTTTCTACTATTTTATTTTTATCTTGTCTTTTAGGTTAAATGTATTCCTCAATGTCTATGTCTACTGACACTTGACTGGCAGTGTATATTTAAGGGTGAATTACTAAAATGTGGATTAGAAGCTCTGTTTGTGTGGGGGGGAGCGGGGAGTAAAGGGGGATAGGGGAAGTTGACTGATGAGTTTTACAGTGTAATATAGTAGAAGCCTTGCCTTTTGTTAAGGTGTTTTCTTTCTTCTCTGCCAGTTTCCCCAGAGAAGAATTTTCTAACTTCCTGTTTGAAATATAGAAACCTGGTTGCCAGTGTTCATCCAAATGGGAAAATGATTTATCTATGTTATTTTCCCTTAATTACTTTATTTTCAATCTGGTAATTTACCCTGAGCTGTGCCTAGTTTCCATAGGTCCAGAATTTCTTTGGACTCAATATCTCTAGAGATTAAAACTATTGTCTTCTGCTGATGGGTTTTGGAAAGGATTTGGGTAATCTGATAGCTCTTTTATATAAATGTTTGACTCATACTACTATTATCATCCCAACCCGCATGGACTCCTGCTTTCAGAGGCACCTGTTACCTCCATTTTATAAAGCTTTCCAATATGAAAATGTGCAGTTCAAGTCAACTTTACACAGATTGAAAATAAGCAAAATGAGTGAAAGTCGGCATACTTGTAAATGATATTTTAAGTGTATATATATATATATATATATATATATATATATATATATATATATACTGTTTTCATTGCTTTCAGAAAGAGGAGGGGACATGGAAAGATAGATAGTAACAAAAATGATGAGAGAGAATCATTGATCAGCTGCCTTCTGCATGCCCCCTACAGGGAACTGAGTCAGCAACCTGGTCACATGCCCTGATTGGGAATTAAACCGTGACCCCCAGGTTCATGGTTCAATGCTCAACCATTGAACTACACCGGCTGAGCTACCAATGAGTTCTTAATCCCATTTTACCACTTGGATGTCAAAACACTGGCAATGTAAGAGGTTGGAGCATTCTCTGAGGAAATTAACAGGCCTCAGGAAGATAACTAGTTTATAGTCCCTGCTCTTAGACTGGGTTTTCACCTATCTCCATTGTGCTAATTCAGTTATCTGTTCGTTTTGCCAATTTTTTAACAATTCAGTTTTGGTATGGTTTTTTCCATCCATATTCCTTATATTGTGTATTTGAATATTTTTGTTCCTTTATCTTAAATTTTGTAAAGTTTAGATAGGAAAAGAATTAAACAAGAATATTTAATCTACCATATTTAATTAACTATATTTATATTATAATCAGTAATATCAGAGATTAGATAACATTTTTAAAAGCCAAGTTTTAACCCTTAGTATTTTTTTTTTATTTATTGCTTAAAGTATTACAAAGGGTATTACATATGTGTCCATTTTATCCCCCCGCCCTAGACAGTCCCCTAGCCTCTCCTATCCCCCAGTGTCTTATGTCCATTAGTTATGCTTATACGCATGCATACAAGTCCTTTAGTTGATTTCTTACCCCCCTACCTCCTGCCCCCCAACCCTCCCCGGCCTTCCAGCTGCAGTTTGACAATCTGTTTGAGGCAGCTCTGCCTCTGTATCTATTATTGTTCAAAAGTTTATAATGGTCTCTATTATCCATGAATGAGTGAGATCATAACCCTTAGTATTTTAATGCCTTGTTGATGTCATGTTTTGCAGTGGCTTAGCTAGTTCCTTAATTTGTTTAGGTTGTAGATTGCTTTTTCTCTACTCTGTTGCAGAAAATAGCCATGCTAATTGAATTTTTCTGATTCCAATATCAGCAAGAGAATCAATGTTCAATACCAACTTGACAAGGAACATCACGGGGTTCTACAAGTATTTGATGGTCATATTGAACTCATCAGTTATACAAAATTATTTATAAAGTGTAGTCATTCACATGTTTGGGTGAGTGATTTACAAAATCCATTATATATATATATATATATATATATATATATATATATATATATATATACATATTCCCCAATATAATTTGTGTTAATGTGTTTCTTCTGTTTATATAAATACATTTTGATCTGGGTACCATGATGAAAAACTTACATCCTATGGGGGAAAAATGAAGGCTTTATATTTGTCCAGAATGACACCCTGAACTTCCAAAGAAAAGGGGAACTGATATAACCAGAAACAAACAAACAGTTGTCCATCTAATGTCCAATTTCCCCTCACTGGAAGAAGCATTAGAAATAGAGAAGGCACTAGATACTCATCCTGTTCTGTATAGTGACTTTTCTTAGAAGTTATTGGAAATAAATTTTTCTTTTTTCAAGAAAAAAATTCACCGAGGGCTTCCTTATATGACTTGGGGAAACTGAAGCTAAAACGACCATAGGCCAGGAGAACCAATTAATTCAGGTGCTCTTTCCTGATATATATCTATAAATTTCCAGGATCCTGTGAGGAAGTCTTCAATGTAACTACTATGTGAGTCATGAAATAAAGTTGAGAGTACATGATTCCTTGATTATAAATAACAGCAATTTAGGGAAATTCTGGAAGATATAAAACTGTATGAATGTTATACTTCACATGAAAGTTCACTATATAATTGTTTACAAATTCATAAAATAGTACCTGAGAAAATGAAAGCTGTGAAAGATTTTACATCTTGCCCAAGATCACACAAGCATTATAATGGTAGATGCCAAACCAAAACCTTGGTTCCTGTCTACTTGTGTTTTGTCCTATATCAATGTGATTCAATCTAAACAAACTGATTTATAACCAGACAGAAATAAGTCCCACTTTAAAAATTCCATTTTATAGTTGTATGGCCACAGGCATGACATTAATTTCAGTTTACTCATTTGAAAAAAGGAAGAAAATAACTATTTCATAGCATTATGGTAAAGATTAAATAAGATAACCTATGAATTAGCACCCACAGTTGTAATATTTAAGTACTCAAATATTTATTGTTTCTATCAACAACTATTTAGTTAAGACATACTATGACCCAGGCACAGTGCTACATGTTGAGGCTATAATACTGAGCAAGAAAAAAATAGTGTCTGCCCCCAAATCGTATAACTCAGTGGGAAAGAAATAATACACAATTATTATGAAGAAAACAAATGGATTTCAGTGACAGAGAATGATAATGGGGTGGGGCTACTCATAAGAGTGGTAAAAAGGAGTGGTATTAAAACAGTTATTTAATTAACATTTTAAGGATAAATGATTTGTATAGATAGAATTTAAAAGTAGAGATCATGGATATAGAGAATACACAGTAGAACATTGGAGATAAAACAAATACTCCTATATTTTATGTATACATACGAATGGTATACATGCATAAAAAAGTATATAAGCATTTACTAACTTCAGCAGATTGGTTAAATCTGGATAGAGTTAGAATAAAGGAATAAAGGAGGGTAATAAATTAGGTTTCAAATGCATATTTCCTTTTCTAATAAGTAAAAATCCAAAGCAAAAATTGAAAATATTAATTCAATGTCAGGTTGGTCAGATGCATTTTTGTTATGTTATTCTTTGACCTTTTCTATAAGTTTAAGAACTTTCATAATGAAAATTATAAGCAGAAAATGATGTGTATTATTTGTCCCCATAATAGGACCAATTTAAACTGATAATCTGAATGAAGTGGGTTGAGGAGAGATAGAAGAGACATTGGTGTCAGTAAATATAAGTTTTACTGTGAGGGGTGAGAACAGAGTAATGTAGGATTACTTAGAGGAGGATATAAGGTCTCAGGGAAGGTTTTACAAACATGGCAGATATTATAGCAGGTTTTATGCTGGTGGGAAGAATGTGGTAACAAGAAAAATAGATGATGATTCAGAGAAAGAGGGAAGAATTTCTGGAAGTTATGTCTTTAATAGGTGAAGGGACATGAGGGTATGTGTCTTCCTATATAGTAGAGAGGTTCAACTATAATAGTAGAAGAGAAGATAGAGTATATGTTCTAAGATGCTTGATGTTCAGTAGATAATGTTGGGGGCTTGTGGAAGTTGTCTTCTGATTAGATCTATCTACCTTACTAAGAAAAGAGAAGCAAAATAAACTGGAATATGGAAAGGGGATAGTTCTTCCAGGTAACATTAAAAGGTTCACTTGAACATAGATGTTCCAATGGCAAAACGTACCCCATCTCTGGTTTCAGCTGGCCTGAGCAGTAAGTAGATATCCTCCCAACTTCACAGAAACAGCCAGCAGTGTTCTGGTTCCCCAGGTGGAACAGTGCTGGTAGAACAAAGTGTATATCTGATCTTCCCTACCACGCTTAGCAGAAGCAAGGTGTATCCTGATTGCCTGGCCACATTATTGCAGGTGTGATTGAGCAGGGAACTCATTTCCCATTCTCCACCTAGTAGAATCAAGCGCAATTGTCAGCAAGATTCAGCAAGCTGTAAGCCGCAACTCCTATCTAACAGCAATGAGCCTTAATGAGGCTGTAATTCAGAGTAAATCAGCACTCTTTTTCCTTCCTGCCTGTCTCAGTTGTCAGCAAGATGCACTAGGTAGCTAAACCTCCACCCTCAATTGGCAGCAACAAGACTTATCAAGGTGGTATGAGCAGAGTTGAGTCTATAATTTCAGTGGGGCCCAGTGGACAACTTAATCTCCACACCCAACTGGCAGTAACAAACTGAGACTGAACGATATTGTATGAGGCAGTGCTAGTCTGCATTTCTGCGCTCCTCCCTACCCTTGTGATAGTGGGTAGGTAACTGAGTGCCCACACCCAATCAGCATCAATGAGGCATAAAGAGGCAATGCAAGGTGAACTCACTCACCCACCAGGACCTTGCACTACATTCATGTAAAGAAAGTTGCCGAAACCGGTTTGGCTCAGTGGATAGAGCGTCGGCCTGCGGACTGAGAGGTCCCAGGTTCGATTCCGGTCAAGGGCATGTAACTGGGTTGCGGGCATGTCCCGAGTGGGAGATGTGCAGGAGGCAGCTGATCGATGTTTCTCTCTCATCGATGTTTCTAGCTCTCTATCTCTCTCCCTTCCTCTCTGTAAAAAATCAATAAAATATATTAAAAAAAAAGAAAGCTCCAGCCCAGATGGTTTAAAGAATTCTACAAATATTTAACGAGGTATTAACTTTATTTTTTTAATTTTTTAAATATATTTTATTGATTTTATTTTACGGAGAGGAAGGGAGAAGAATAGAGAGTTACAAACATCGATGAGAGAGAAACATTGATCAGCTGCCTCCTGCACACCTTAACCAGAATCAAACTGGGGACCCTTCAGTCTGCAGGCTGATGCTCTATCCACTGAGCTAAACCGGTTAGGGCAAAAGTAATTAACTTTAAATTTACACAATGTCAGCCAGAAAATTGAAGAGGAAGAATCACTTCCCAACTCCTTTTTATGAGGTTAATGTTACTTTAATAGCAAAAACAGACAAAGATGGAAAAAAAAAGGAAAAAGAAAACTGTAGGCCAACATCTCTAATAAACAAACAAATATAGATAGAAAAATTCCTCAACAAAATATTTGAAAATTAAATCTGGCTAATAATAGTAATCACCGTAATCAAGATAGTTTACTCTAGGTATGCAATACTGGTTCGACATTTGAAAAATCAATGTAACTCACAATATCAACAAGTTTCAGAAGAAAAATTACATGACCATTTCAACTGACACAGAACAAACATCTGACAAACTCTAAGCCAATCAATAAAAACAAAACAAAACAAACAACTCAGCCAACTAGGAAGAGAGGACTTGCTTCACTCCTTACTCATAAACCCCTACACCCCAGAAATAGCAAAGACTCAACAAATGCCTTGTCACACTTTGAATTTTTTTACTTACCTTCTGCTGCATCTCACCTACCTCTTCTGATGCATCTGACTTTCTTTAGTCTGTCCCTTCTGCTTATAAGGTATGTGATTTCATTAGTTCATTTGGATAAACTAGGATACTTTCCAAAAATTATTCTAAACTGGTCACTAAACTAATTACATCTGTAAAGATCCCTCATAGTGGTATCCGGTTTACTGCTTGATTGAATAAGCAGGTGATGGTATTGGATAGAAAATTAAATTTATGCCAACTACAGGTGGCAAATTCATACAACTCTGCGAACAAGGATAGGAATTCTTTTTTTTAATTGTCCTGCCAGTGTGGCTCAGTGGTTGAGCATCAACCTATGAACCAGGAGGTCACAGTTCAATTCCCAGTCAGGGTACATGTCTGGGTTGTGTACTTGATCCCAACTGTGGGGCGTGCAGGAGGCAACTGATCAATGATTCTCTATCATCATTGATGTGTCTCTCTCTCCCTTTCCCTTCCTCTCTGAAATCAATAAAAATGTATTTTTTAAAAAGTAAAAAATATATTTAAAAATATATCTTCATTGTTGAAAGTATTACAGATGTCCCACTTTTTCCTCCAATGTCCCCTTCCACCCTGCTCCCACCCCCTCACAGGCTTTCACCATGCTATTGTCTGTATCCATGGACTATCTATACATATATGCATATAAGTTCTGTGGTAAATCATCCCCCCACCATTCTCTCTGAAATATTTGGACTATTGCATGCTTCAATATCTTGGGATCTATTTTGTTCATCAGTTTATTTTGTTCAATATATTCTACAAATAAGTGAGATCAGAATAGGAATTCTTAATGGTTGAATTCTACTTCCCTTTTCTTCTATTTTTATGTTTGTTGAATGAATCTGGTAGTCAGACTGTGCTAGATGAAATGGATAAAGAAATGAATAAGAAACAGTCCCTACCCTTGTGAATTTGGTAATATTGTGGCAAATAACAAGAGGTAAAATTTTGCGGTGAATATCACGAAGTAAAAAGAGAGAATGCAGGAAGAAGAGTGAATCAGGAGGGGTACTATTATAGTTTAAGAGAGGGGCACCTGAATCAAACCAATGAAGAACAAAGATTATAATCTACAGTTCTTCAAACTGGGGGAACAGATACTTCCCACACTGATGTTAGATCTAATGTCACATTTAAGAAATAGTGGGCAGATATAGAGGTCAGAGGCAGGGTATGAATGCTGGATAGAAGTCACAGGAATCTCCAAATACTTAAGGAGTAAAGCTCTATAGGAGCAGTTTTTTTGGGGGGAGATTAGAAAGGGCCATGTAACATTCCAGGTTTCTGGTTCTCAGTAACCATCCTTGCTGGGGGTTTTTATTTTCTTATTTATTTTTAAATGTATTTTTATTGATTTCAGAGAGGAATGGAGAGTGAGAGAGATAAAACATCAATGATGAGACAGAGTCATCAATTGGCTGCTCCTGCATGCCCCATACTGGGGATCAAACCTGGCATGTGCCCTGACCTGGAATCGAACTATGACTTCCTGGTTCATAGTTTGATGCTCAACCACTGAGCCATGCTGGCCAGGCCTTGCTGGTTTTTTTTTTAAATTTATACAAGATAAACATTTGTGTTTCATAAGCAATAACTTCAAAATTTCACTGAGAAATAATACGGCAATAGTTGTTGATAATAATTTTCTTCTTTTAACTGTTGAAACAAAAGAAGAAATTGATGGTTAGGTAACATTCCATTTTACAAACCAAATATGTCATTTTTCTGTGATTTGTGGGCATGCATCTAAGTGTCCATCATCTGTAGGAACTACTGCAGTGTTACACAGTTCACCCTATTGGGATCCTATTTTTCCTCCTAAAATGAAAACGTCTTCAATCATCACTTTTTTTTAACTTCCTGTAGGAGGAACAGCTTTGGGTAAGGGGACATATCATGGTGGTTCCAAGTGAAAGGCTCTTGAAGGAAACAGTAGGAGTGACTATTATGACATTGACCATTCTGAATTAAAATACTTTTTTTATGAAAAAGAAATAGCTCATGTAAACAATATATAGGTCAGCATCAAACATCCTTCTGCCAATTTAGGAAACCACTGTACTTAGAGAACATATTATCTAACTGGCAATACTCAAAAGGTATTAAAGCGATTATTTTAGGTAAAATGTTTGTCGCAATTACTTTCAAAATGACTTAAAGGTTATTCACAACTAAGTAGTACAAAATTAGACAAGTATAAAACAGAGAGAATCTCAATATTCATTTCAAGTTTTGCCTCTTCCAGTAAGTCTTCCCTTACCCTGGTCTCTTTCTGCTCTTAAATATGTTAGGTACCTCTTTCTTTGTCTTATTCATGCCATAAGACCCCATGCTTCTCTCTGTTCTAGTATGTGCCTCCTGAAGGTTGGAGACATCCGGTAGTATAAGATGGACTTCAGCTTCAGAAGATGCTACTCATTCTGCGGCAGCTCAATAGACCTTGCTAAATGCTTGAAATAGAGAACATACTTAGTAAATAGCAACTTGAAGTTCTAAATGGATACAAGTTTTTTGACAGTGGAGGGAAGAAAGGAGCCATAGAATTTGAAGACCTGTTTCTATCCTTACATGATCTTTCAGAACAAGACACACAGAATCACATCCACTTTTTGAAACACTTTCCTCTCTCATCTATGAAAGTTTGTTGTCTTCCCCCTCCCCCACCCCCCACCACACACACACACCTCACTGGTCACTCCTTTTCAGTGCCATTGTTATTTTTCTCCTCCTTATAAAGGTTAGAATTTTCTCAACTCTGTCTTGGGTCACATTCTCCTCAGCATGTTCTTTTCCATGAGTCATCTTATTTATCCTTATGGCTTTAAGCATTAAATACGTTCACAAAACTGAAAGGTAGAAGTATAGTCCACATCACTTTTCTGAATTCCAGATTCAAATATGCCATTGTCTACCTATATATTTAATTAAATATCTGATATTCATCTCAAAAGTAACATTCAACAATTAACATGGAATTCCTTATTCCTTTTCATCCTCCCAAGTCTTTCCTCCCTCACCTCAATCTTCTCAATAATGTCAGCCATGAGAGGCTCCTCACAGACCTCTAATTACAGGGAGTGTAATTGACCAAGCCCTCAGATGCTGGACTCTAAAATCCACCCACACATTTGTTTAGAGGCAAAACTTCCCACATTATGCTGTCAGTCAATGACTGAGCACAGCAGGAATACTAAGGCAGGAATGGTTATGGGGAATATAATGGTTATAGGGAACTGACAGTTGACATTGGCTTAAGGACTTCCTGATGACCTTACTGAACCTTTCCTAGACTACACTGTCTGATATGTTTCCACTTAAACTTCCTTCCTTCCTTCTTTCCTCTGCTCTAGGTTAAACTTACACTGGTAACTAATGGCACTCCCAACCTTTCCTAGCTCCCTCCACATCACCTCTCACAATTGTTTACACTAATAAAATTCATGTGTGTTTAATACTATCTGGGATTCTGACTTTTAGAGGATTCAGATTTACAAAATTCATACCAAAAATAGAGTGGTCTGTAGGATATAAAACTGAATCTTACAAACACAAACAGCAGTGTGCTGGTTGCTGGGGGGTGGAGGGAAAAGGGGGTTCTAATATGTGACAGGAGAAGACTTGACTTTGGGTGGTGGACACATGGTACTACACGTGAAACCTATATGTTCATATTGACCAATGTCACCCCAATAAAATTTAGTTAAAAAAAAAAGTGGTCTGAGAAAACAGGCAGTAAGATGGAGATTTGGTACTGGCTCATCAATTGTCCTGCAGATGCAAAGATGGGGCCTGTTTGGAAGGTAAGTTACAGGTAGTCCCAGCACATGCTGATGGTTTAATTGCTAAAGATTTCTCAGGGAATTTATCTGGGGAAATGCCCCAGTGTAGGAGACTTGTGTCAGGTATAATTATGTAGACATTTGAAGAATATGGGCAGTAGATGCCCTCAAAACACCAGTTGATTGGTTAATGCTAACTTGTATCCATACACTGCAGAAAAATAATAAGATACTAAACATGTTAACAAGAAGTTAATAGCTTAGTGTGACAGCCAGAGACCCCCATATATATGTGGTAGCATATAAAGCAGCCCTTATCACTTACAGTGCAAGAAGAGACATAGCTTAACAGCAGGTTGAACACCTAAGTGTGAGAGTACCAAAGATCCAAAGAAGTTTCAATGTTTATCCAAGAGAGGTCAGTTATTCAAAGATCACAGTCCTGAAGTCCTAATACATGGGATACATGTATCCCCTGAGGAAGTTGGCTCTGCAACTGCTTGATCCCTGTAACATCTATGCTTGCAAAGGAAGCTCATCTGTCCCTAAAAAGAGCTAGCACTTCCAGCATACAAGATGTACAAGGTAACTGGTTTCTCTCTCAGAATATTCCCCACCTCCTCTTTTGGCTGCCTGTCCCATAAATAGAATTAAATCCTAATATAACCTGATTGGGGATATGCTAAGCGTATAAGGAAGGGAAGATGCTATAAGTGTACAATTATAATAATTAGCTTGTAAGTACTAGCTGGGGCCCTAGGACTGTATTTTGAAGGTGCTTGACCAAGGGTCCCAGAATGTATGATTGGATAGGCAATAATTTGTTAACTTGAGGACACTTACTAGGACATCGGAAGCCTAGCATGATCCCAGAGGATGGATTGAACTCATTGTTCAGATGGCTCTTGGAAGCCAGGAAAAAGTAATGGTCAATACTTAATGAAAATATCTTATTAGCTCTGAAAAGCAATAGAAGAAGGAAAAAGAGATTGTTACAAGTGGGCATGTAAATGCAGAACATCAGAGTCTTATGATCCATGGAATAGCCATGCAGACAGACTGGTCATCAGGGCCACCAGGAATGTGCTGGTGAGAGGGGCCTCAGCATCATAAGGATTTCAATGGTTGTTTTCTTCTGCAGGTTAGGATTGATGGTAAGAAATATGGTTATGGAGCTAAGCTCACTCATATCCATGAAGATGATGAAGCCTCAATATAACAGTGACCATATAAAATTGGTCAATAAAAGAACTAATGATACCACAAACATTATAATGATCAACAATGTCAGAGGGGCAGGCAATGGGATTTGACCCACAAGGAGTCACAGAAATAGTTGAACATGACATACCTAGAGGCAGAGTAGACAAGCAGCCAACCGAAGTGCTACATTTATTTATTTATTTATTTATTTATTTATTTATTTATTTATTTATAAAACAAGATGGAGAAGCAAGAGGCTGAAGGTGCTTGACCCAATACAAAGTCATGATATCTTGCTCAGTTCTAGTCCTAAATCAAATTTCAGATCCAATGACTGAAGAAATGGGCAGGTCCCTAGAAAGAAGGCCCTTTCAACACCATGGAATATATATCCCATGGTGATTCATAAAGTCCTTCCCCCCAAAGGACCTAAGGTAATTTATGTAAGTGACTGTACAGTGAGGAAATAGGATTAATGAGACATTTCTAAGACTACTAATCAGCACTGATATTGATACACAGAGACCCACAGTGTCACAACACTCTCCTTCCCCACTACATTGGTGAATTAGAAGCCAGATAAAATGGAGTACTGACTAAAGTGTGGCTCACATTGGGGTTATTGGGTTTACAAACAAATTCAGTATTATTTTTCCATTCCCTACATACACAATTGATACATTTGAAAGTTTGACGAAGCCCCACAAAGGGACCCTGATCTGTGATGTAAGAGCTATCATATTAGAGAAGAAAAAAATGGAAACCTCTGAAATCACCTGAAAATGATAATGGAGATCAATGTCACTAATTAAGATCTAAAGAATACAAGAATAGTAGTTCTATGTCTCTATTTAAGTTTCCAATTTGGACCCTATATAAAATGGATCCCCAAAATGGCTATGTATTACAGAGTTAAACAAATAATATTATTTTTTTATATATATATTTTGTTGATTTTTTACAGAGAGGAAGGGAGAGGGATAGAGAGCTAGAAACATCGATGAGAGAGAATCATCGACCAGCTGCCTCCTGCACACCCCCCACTGGGGATGTGCCTGCAACCAAGGTACATGCCCTTGACCGGACCCTTCAGCCCCCAGGCCGACGCTCTATCCAGTGAGCCAAACCGGCTAGGGCAGACAAATAATATTCTGATTGCAGATATTGTGCATGGCATGGTATCATTGTTAAGGTATATTAAGAAACCTTTTGATGCATGGCATGCCACCATTTAGTGGACATGTTCCTTTTCATTCTAATTAGCAAAGAGTATCATAGATAGTTCTCATTCATTTGGGATCAATAGTTTTCATTTATAATGTGTCATAGCTACATTAACTTTCTTGCCCTCTATCATAATATATTGTGAAGAGATATGGATCACTTGGACATCCCACAGAACATCACACTGGTCCATTGCATTGATAACATCATGCTGGTTTGACAGGACAGTCAAGAAGTGACATAAACTAAAGGACACACATGAACCTCCATTTCTGCCACCATGGACACTCCATTGATATGTCCATTATGTACTCCAGAGGATGGGAGATACATGTAAAAAGAACTAATGATACCAAAAATATTACATGTACTTATTACATGTACTCCAGAGGATAGGAGATAAACCCTATTAAATTTTAGGGACCTGCAACTTCAGAGAAAATTTTATATGTCCAGTGATCAGGGGCATTCTGGGATATTTCCACCAAAGTAAGACACATTTCTTGAAACCTCATCACAAAGAAGGAAGAATAGCATCTGGTAGCCATCTCTGGATTCTTGATGCCTAAGATGCTACACCTGGTAATATTGCTCCAACCTATATATCTGGTGATATGGAAATCTACCCAATTTAAGTGGGGCTCAAGCAGAAAAAGGCAATGGAGCATGTCTATGCCACAATGTCATCATCCTTGTCAATTAGCCATACAATTCAATAAACCCTATAGTGTTGAATATATAAGTATTGGGAAAGGTATTAGTTTGGAGCATATGCTCCAGGGGGATATTCACAATATAAGCCATTGGAATTTGGGAACAAGGCTATTCCACTCATAGAAGATAATTATGACTTCTAAGAAACAACTCTTGGGGTATTACTGGGCTCTGGTAGAAATGGAACACTTGACCATGAGTTGGTTACCAAGTTAAACATGCCCCGACCCGCGGGACAACAACGGGGGAACGAAGAGACACCCTAGGAGAATGAGACAAACAAGGGACACGAAAGAATGGAGGCAAGACAAGTTCTGATCAAGCCTCAAACTTTATTCTAACAGCGGCAGAATATATACTGTTTTAGGGAAGGGGGGTGGGTAAAGGGGTCTATGGGCAGTAACCTTTTACTAGAGATTTATTAGGCTTTTGATGGCTGTGCTTATCAGCGGAGATGTGTGATTTAGCAGCCTTCGGATGGCTGTGTGTTTATCAGTGGAGATGTGTGAGGGTAGTTTATCTGTAACTGCTGGCCAATTTGCAAGACACAGGTGGTTTCTGGTAATTAGGAGTTTCTGGAGGAACCAGAAACTTATAGTTCTTAAGATGGCTTTGTTTAAGCCAATATCTTTAATGGCTCCCAACAATTCCTCCCTTTTTCTTTATTAAGGGTGGGCTTTAACCGACTGGGGGAGTAGGGACCTGGTTCCTCCCGTGGGATGGTGGGGTCCCACCGTCAGTGGCTCTTGGTATCTTTTGGGGAGGAGAGGCAGAGCCGAAAGTTATGTATGGATACCAACCTCTATGCAAACCAGGTGTGCTCACAGGGAAATCCAGAGGAGGTCGAAAATTTTTGTGACCTTCCCTTGCAGTGCTTTGCCGTGCACCCAGGTCGGTGCCCATGCCTTTCTCCTTCTATGGGGAGTAGGCAAGCATCCCTCTGGCGTCATGCTGTCCCTGCAGGGAGGGAGTTTTAGCAGTCATTATAATCACATTCACTGTCTAACATGGCTAGACGATGGTAGTGTACCTGAATGGGTTTGGCCAGGACGCTATCAACCTGCTGTTTTACAAAGTCTGTTAATTTCCTAAAAGCCCAGGGGCCGAAAGCTAGGATTAGGAGAAGGCTTATAAGGGGGCCGAGAATAGGAAGCAGGTAGGGCAGGAGTCCGTTCAATCCGCTCCAGAGGGGGTTCTCGAATAATTCTCTCCGTCTCTTCACTAGATCTTCTTGTAACTTCTTTATCTTGTCTCGGACGATCCCGGATTTGTTGGCATAGAAGCAGCAGCGTTCCTGTAGGGCCAAGCATATTCCTCCCTGTTCTGCTGTGAGCAAATCTAACCCTCTTCTATTTTGTAGTACTACTTCAGCTAATGAATCTATCTGATCTTGGAGATCATTGATAGTGCCTGAGAGAGCTTGGACATCATCAATTAGCTGGTTAGATAATTTGTTATAGGTATGCAATGCTGTTCCTAGCCCAGCTGTACCAGTAGCTACAGCTCCAGAAATTCCTAGGCCAATAAGTAAAGGGATAAATTGAACAGCCCGCTTACTGCGTCCAGCGATGTAATCAAGGCTAGGCAGGGGGACAGGTTCTCCTCCTGGGATGATGTCAATATCTGGGAGAATACTGGCCTGTACACATAATCCTGTCCAATTTGTAGGTAGGGCCGTGTAGGCCATATTTCCCCCACATACAAATACTCGTCCTGGAGCGGGACAGAGGGGTGAACTATAATTACTAATAGAAGAGCAATTTGTAAAGCTGACGAATCCTACATCTAAATCATAGCTATTATTTTTGGGTTCTTTTTGTAAACATGATGACAAGTTGAATGCAATAGGCTGAGTTCTAAAGGGTAAACTAAGGGTACAATTGTTATAGGAAGTGATGGCGGTAGCATTATTATCCGGTATGACAAGGGGCATAGCTGTGCCAAGAGTCATACATAACCAGCAGTCTTCTGCGAGGGAGGGATTGGTAGTATTTAAAGCTTGAAATGTGGCTTTTAATATGTCAGAGGTTTGGGTGTCAAGATCTACGCCTCGAGACTTGGGTAAGGCCAAGGGGTGGTAATTTACAGGGGGATACATATTTCTGGAAATTTCTTCAATTTGTTTTTGAACTATGGCTTCCCTAACCCTGTCTGTCGGTCCACCGCCATCAGACACGTGGATAGGTGCCTGCAGCGGCCAGCAAACGGGTTTGCCAATTTTTCCGCGGCAAGAGGCTTGGGCATATTTAGAATGTCCCCTGCTGGAGGAGTGATCATATTCGCCTCCAAATGAGCCACTATATGTTCTTTGTAGAATAGCGGTGAGTTGTATTTTGCCCTCTGAATTAGTGCACTGTTGAACGGTGTTATAGCAGGTAGAGTGCATCTGAGTGACTGCTTGGCAGTCCGAGGGACAAGGCCCTGGCCTATCATTAATCGGGGGTATGATTTTGGGCTTTCCTACACATTTCCAGCTTGATTTGTATCCTCCTGCCATTAAAGGCTCAGAGATAAGGTAAGCAGTAACGGAGCCACAATCAGCTGTTCGGGTGTATTGGTGTGTCCAGGGTGTCACCGCAGTGTGACCTCCCCTGCAGTCGCAGGGAGGCCCAAAAAGCACTTTGGATAGTTCAGCTAAGTTCGGGGGGGACTGCAGCCCACCAAGGGCAGTAGGGAGCAGGACGGAGAGAATAATAACCGTCCGGGGGAACATTATAATTGTAGGAGGTTTATACATCAGTGGCCCAACAGGGACAAAAGTGTCTTCCTCCAGGTATCAGATCAGGGTTGCGCCTACACTCACGGAGGACTGAGATGAATATAAGTAAAAAGCCAAGGAGAATTCCTATCCAAAAGTACCAGGGTAGAGAATACCAGAGCATTTTTAAGGGGCAATTACCTTGACCGGCGATGCCAAATGGCTTCGGCTTCCTGAAAGAGAAAGGGAAAAATCGTTCTCAGGGACTATTTCCCTGGATGAATGTATTATTTCGAGGGGTTAATGGGTTTAATTAGACGTTCAGGTAACCATCGTGGTCCTTCCTCTTGCGTGTCATAGACACATGCAGATCCGCGTCCCCAAATGAGAACTGGATCAGGGCCATGCCATCTGGCGGTCATGGGATCTTTCCACATGACTTTAGCATATTGTTTTTTTGTCTCTTGGTGCCATAGCCGGTCTGCAGCAGATTTCCCTTCCTTGTCAAGTTGGAGGAAGTTTAAGGTAAATAAGGCATGAGATAGGAGATTGCGAGGAGAACCTTTGGTGGGATATATGTTAGTTGATTTGAGTTTATTTATGGTATTTTTGAGAGTTTGGTGAGCCCGTTCAATTATTCCCTGGCCTTGGGGATTGTAAGGAATTCCAGTGATATGTTTAATGTTAAATTGAAGGCAGAAGTTTTTAAAAGCCTGGGAGGTATACCCAGGTCCATTATCTGTTTTTATTGTTTGTGGTTTCCCGAGAGTAGTTAAGCATTGGAGGACATGGGCTATAACATTCTTTGAAGCCTCACCACTATGAAGGGAGGCAAAGATAAATCCACTATAGGTATCGATGGACACATGGACGTACTTAAGATTGCCAAATTCAGATATATGGGTGACATCCATCTGCCAAATTTCATTAGGAAGTAGGCCCCTGGGGTTGACTCCTAGGTGAGGAAGAGGGAGGAGAGTAACACATCCTGGACAATTTTTAACTATTTGTCTGGCTTGTTCTCTGGTGATTTTAAACAGGAGGCGTAACGTATGGGCATTTACGTGGTGGAGGCTATGATATTGCTTGGCTTTAGAAATCAGGTCTATAGAAAGGGAACATGTGAGGCGAGTGTGTCTGTCTGCGAGGGCGTTGCCATGAGAGAGGGGGCCGGGGAGATCGGTGTGAGCCCTTAGGTGTCCTATATAAAAGGGAGCATTTCTTGCTATGATAAGGGCCTGGAGCTGGTGGAAGAGCGGGACTGCATTAGTAGATGGCTTGATATAGGGCACTGTTTCTAGTGAGGGTATAGAGAGTGCTATATAAGCGCTGTCGGTGTAGAGGTTAAAGGGGGTGTTAGGTAATTTCGTGAATACTTGGAGGATTGCATATAATTCAACAAGTTGTGCGGACTTGAAGGGGGATGGGGTGGTATAAGGTTGGTTGTCAATGATATAAGCAGCTATACCACTAGAGGACCCATCTGTAAATACCAGGGAAGCTTGTTTTAGTGGTATTCTTGAGGTGATTTTAGGAAATATAAATGGATGTAAACGGGCAAAATGGATTAGTTTATGAGGGGGATAATGGTTATCAATCTTTCCCTGGAATGAGGAGAGAGATATAGCCCATTCATCCTCATTTTGTGAGAGCCAGTTTATTTGTTCTTTAGTGTAGGGAAGAATGAGTTGATCAGGGTCTTTGCCAAAATGGTGTCGGCTTTTTTCTCTGCCAATTTTTAAGAGGAGAGCAACTAGGGAGGGGTATGAGACAAGTACTTTAGATGGGGAAGAGGGTAGGTGAACCCACAAGAGGGGGTTATCTTGCCATAAAAGTCCAGTGGGAGTATGGGGTGTAGCACAAATAATGAAGGTGAAGGGTTTATTGTATGAAATGAATGTTATTTGTTGTTGTTGTATGGCTTTGTTAATTATGTGGAGAGTCTCTCTTGCTTTTAGGGAGAGAGTACGGGGGGACAACGGGTCTGGATCTCCTGGTAGAATATCAAAGAGGGGTTTTAAGTCATGAGTGGTGAGTTTGAGATAAGGTCTAAGCCAGTTGATATCGCCTAAGAATTTTTGAAAGTCATTAAGGGTGTGTAAATGTGAGGTTTTTAGTTGAATTTTCTGTGTGGTGATTTTATTGGAGTTTAACTCAAAGCCTAGGTAATAGTAGGGATCTTTAAGCTGTATTTTATTAGGGGCAATTTGGAACCCAAAGGAAGTGAGGTGGTGGGTTAATTCTTGGCTGCATTTGAGTACCTCGGAGGTGGAAGCTCCTGCTAAGAGGATATCATCCATATAATGGATAATATAGATATAGGGCCATCGTGTCCTGAGAGGGTCGATGGCTTGGGCAACAAATTTTTGACAGAGTGTGGGGCTGTTTGCCATGCCTTGGGGGAGGACTTTCCATTGATATCGTTGCATTGGACCTTTGAAGTTAGTGACTGGGAGGCTGAATGCAAAGCGTTCCCTGTCCTGGGGATGCAGGGGGATAGTAAAAAAACAATCTTTAAGATCGATAATGATTTTGAAATAATTAGCTGGGATAGCTATGGGAGAGGGGAGGCCAGGTTGGAGGGCTCCCATGGTAAACATCGTTTTATTGATTTCTCTGAGATCTTGGAGGAGTCTCCACGCCCCACTTTTCTTTTTAATTACGAAAATGGGGGTGTTCCAAGGAGAAGTAGTGGGCTCTAGATGTCCGGCAGCCAGTTGTTCCTGTACTAACCTAGTGGCAGCCGAAAGTTTTTCATTTGTTAAAGGCCATTGATCTACCCACACAGGGGAATCGGACTTCCATTTGATTTTGTCTGCATGGGGTACAGGGAAGTCAATGGCCGTTATGAAAAATTTTTACTTCCTAGTCCTGAGCGATCAATGTTGGAATCAACTGAGATAGGGTGTTTGATGCCTTGATTGTTTTTTCCAAGTCCTTGCCCAGGGAGATAGCCCTGATTGAGCATTAATTGAGTTACAATTTCATTAGGACTACACATAATGAGTTTTAACTGAGATAGTATATCACGGCCCCATAGATTAACAGGAAGATTGGGGACTACATAGGGTTGTACCTGCCCAGAGTTGCCTTCATTGTCGGTCCAGGTTAAGACCTTTGAGCTTTGTTTAGGATTGGTAGATTGGCCAATACCCTTGAGGTGAGTTATAGTAGTTGTAGTGGGCCAAGAAGTTGGCCAGAGGTGGGCAGCAATGACAGTGGCATCTGCCCCCGTGTCAATTAATCCTTTAAATGATTTTCCATCTAATTTAAGGGTAAGTAAAGGTCTTTCAGGAGTAATTTGTTGTACCCAATAGGTATTAGAGGAGCCAAAGGCAGCATTTAATCTGGGGTTTTTGTTATTGCTTTTATTTGTGGAATCTAAGGGGAGTAGTATGAGCTGAGCTATTCTTTTTCCTTTTTGGATAGATATGGGGCCTGTCGGGGCTGATGCCAGGAGAGTAATTTGTCCCGTATAGTCATTATCAATAACTCCTGGGGTAATGTGGAGGCCAGCCAACGTAGAGCTTCCTCGTCCTAAGATTAGGCCAAATGTCCCAGGGGGTAGGGGTCCATAAGCCTCTGTAGGGATAAGTTGAATCCCTTGTTCGGGGGTTAGTATTGTGTTGGAGGCGGAACAGAGGTCCAGTCCTGCGCTTCCCGGAGTGGCGCGGCAGAGGGAGTTGATGCCTGCGCGGGGAAGGTTCGTTTCTGTGTTTGCGCTTGGGGAACGAACCTGGCTGCCCCTAGGTTCTGTTCTGATGGTGGGGCCAGGGGCTGGCCCCTCTGGGAGTTTCCCTGTTTTGGTAGAAGTGGTGTACCTTCAATGTCTGTTTTGGAATGACACTCATTGGCCCAATGTAAGCCGCGTCGGCATCGAGGGCAAATTGTTTTAGGGGGTGCGCGGGGCTGTGTCCCTGCCGGGCACTCACGAGCAATATGCCCTGGCTGCTTACAATTAAAACAAGTTTTTTGTTGCTTATCCTTGGTAAAGTCCTTAAGCGCAGCCCCTATGGCTAGTCCAATGGCATGGGAGGTTCCTATACCTGAGCAGAGTTTGATATAATCAGAGAGACTGCCGCAGCGATGGGGTCGTATAGTTTCCTGGCAAGACGGGTTAGCATTTTCATAGGCCAGGTGTTTAATAAAAGCACTTTCTGTTTCTCCTTCCCCGACTAGTCGTTCAGCCGCGTCAGTTAAGCGGCTGACGAAATCACTGTACGGTTCATCAGGGCCTTGGCGAATTTTTGCTAAGGAGGTGGTAGCTGAGCCTTTAGGCGGAAGGCGCCGCCAAGCCTTAAGGGCTGCGTTTTGGATTTGGGCTAAAAGGCCGGGGGGGAAGGCTGCTTGAGCTTCATTGGTGTCGTAGGGGCTGCGCCCAAGTAGCTTATCCCTAGTCCATGAGCGAGAGGTCTTACTTTCACTATTGCGCTGCGCGGTCTCGCGGCAGTTTTCCACAAAATCTGTTCGCCATAGGACATACTCCCCTCCTGCTAGCGTGGCTCGAGCCAGGGAAAACCAATCGTTAGGGATCAGCCATCCATCGCTCAGGCTTTCGATTAAGGCTAGGGTGAAAGGGGCAGTAGGGCCATAATTGGTTACAGCCGCTTTTAAATCTTTTAAATGTTTTAGGTTTAAGCGACGGTATTTTTGGCCTTTAGCTTGGTTTTTTGTTTTATCCTGGTCTGAAATGGGGTCCTCTGCATCAGAGGCTTCATCTGTAGAATTTTGGTCTCGGTTTTGCGAGTCAGGGGAGTCCTCCTCCCCCTCTTCCTCGGGGAGAGGTACGTCCTCCGGAGGAGGTCCTGAGTTGTGACTACGGGTAACTGGAAATGCAAGGACAGGAGTTTTAGATTTTAGATTTTTTGTGGGCTTTTTAGGAGGCTGGGTGGGTTGATTTGGGCTTAGGGATGTGAGTTCAGCCTCGAGGGCTCGGATTTCTTTGACAAGTTGGACGTGTTCGCGTTTTTGCTGTAGAATTTCCTTTAGTGAGGAAATTTCCTGGGTTAGGGAGATTTTAGCTTGCCGGATAGGATCGGGGGAGGGAGAGGGGCCGTGGAATGGTTCCAGGGCTGGAATTCGAAAGATAGGGATGTTTAGTGAGGGGTCGGGGTTGTAAGGAGGGGGCCTAAAGGATTTATTAGAGGTGCTACGAAGAGCCGGCGCTGTAAAACGCCAGGGGTCTTTATTATTGTGATAATGGGCGGCCTGATCTTCTAAGGTTTTCTCATCCTCCGGAGACAGGTGGTCCTCTAGATGTCTTTGGGAGGTGAGGGAAGGATAGATACTTGAGATTTTAGGGGGAGGGGGTTCAGGTTTATTACAGATGTCTGGAGATTCTTTGTCAGGCTGAGATTTAGTGGTTTCTTTGGAGAGTGCCATGGGCTCCTCAGGGATATCAACAGATACTGAAGGGCAGGCAGAGGGTGGCCGGGAGCTATCCCTAAGGGCCGTTTCTGCTGTTTTTATTATGTTTTGGATGTCAGGGTCTTTAGGGTGGACTTTAAGGATGTCTTGGATAAGATTCCAATACGAGAAGGCAGAGACAGGGATTTTTTCAGGTCCAAAGGTTTGATAGAAATCCTGAAGGGCATCGCCTACTCTTTTCCATCGTCTATGGTCAATAGTGCCCTCTAGGGGGAACCATGGGCAGGTCTCATGAATAAAGGAGAAGAATTGTCTAAGATCCTTTCTCTTAACCCTTACTCCCCGTGTCCTGAGGGACTCCTTGAGCCCACCTAGAAATACCTCATGAGAGTTCAATGAGTTGCCCATTATTTTGGCTGGGTAGTTCTCAAGATTTCCTCCTCCACGTAAGCCTCTGGGACGTATAAACCCCGTGCCAGGTCAGCTGGGAATTTCTTAAATCTCTGGTGATCCTTATGTAACCGCTCTCCTTTTACCTTACGGCCTCTGCTCGCGTGTCATAGGTTGGGATGTATAAGCCCCATACCAGGATTGCAACCACTAAGACATAGCGAGCTCAGAGTTTGCCAGAGAGGGCGACACAGGTCGGGCCAGAGAAGAATTACTTTTCCCAGTGATTCAGAGTTTTCACTGCCGGTGTCGGGTACCTTTCACTCTTCCCCGAACGGCGAGGTGAAGTGCTTATTAGTGGACTGGAGGGAGATCAAGAAAACTAAAAAGGCCAGCCAAAGAGGGTGCCAAAGAGGGTGAAGGCTCTCAAGAGGTATTTTGAAATTCTTGTTTGAAAAGTTTCGTCTGCTCACCTTCACAACGATCTGTCTCACGGGCGGGTGAAACCGTGGCGATCAAGATGCCGAGTCTTCACTCACGAGTCAATACTGCGCGGCGACTCTATGGGGTGCCTGGCCAGGCGCTTCAAGCAGACGTTCTCGCAGGGGGTCCCCAACGCCCCACGTTGGGCGCCAGACTGCCCCGACCCGCGGGACAACAACGGGGGAACGAAGAGACACCCTAGGAGAATGAGACAAACAAGGGACACGAAAGAATGGAGGCAAGACAAGTTCTGATCAAGCCTCAAACTTTATTCTAACAGCGGCAGAATATATACTGTTTTAGGGAAGGGGGGTGGGTAAAGGGGTCTATGGGCAGTAACCTTTTACTAGAGATTTATTAGGCTTTTGATGGCTGTGCTTATCAGCGGAGATGTGTGATTTAGCAGCCTTCGGATGGCTGTGTGTTTATCAGTGGAGATGTGTGAGGGTAGTTTATCTGTAACTGCTGGCCAATTTGCAAGACACAGGTGGTTTCTGGTAATTAGGAGTTTCTGGAGGAACCAGAAACTTATAGTTCTTAAGATGGCTTTGTTTAAGCCAATATCTTTAATGGCTCCCAACATAAACACATATCCAGACTGTCTCTTCTGCTGAAGGGTTTAGGGCAGCCGTGGGCAAACTACGGCCCGCGGGCCGGATTCGGCCCGTTTGAAATGAATAAAACTAAAAAAAAAAAAAGACCGTACCCTTTTATGTAATGATGTTTACTTTGAATTTATATTAGTTCACACAAACACTCCATCCATGCTTTTGTTCCGGCCCTCCGGTCCAGTTTAAAAACCCATTTTGGCCCTCGAGTCAAAAAGTTTGCCCACCCCTGGTTTAGGGTAAGGGTTAGGGTTAGGGTTAGGGTTAGGGTTAGGTTATATAATGAGATATGTCTAGCAGCAGTTCATCATGAAGTGGAAATATAAATCCTAGGGGCCAGAGGACCAGGGGCCGCAGTGGACCAGGGGCCGCAGTGGACCAGGGGCCGCAGTGGGAGGGACTGGGCAGGGGCAAAGAGGATGGGCTGAGACCCACCCCTGTGCTTACCACAGCCTTGTGGTCCACAGTTCCTTTCAAGGTGCACAAATTCATGCACTGGTCCCCTAGTTAAATATAAAGAGTTAATCCAAACATAGTACAGGGCACATGTAACATGCTCAGATTTTTTTTTTTCTTGAATGAATTTTGTACTGGCTAACAAAAGAAAATTTTGCCAGAACAAAACCATTTTACTTTAAAAACCAATGCTATATCATGTGGATGTAATTTTAATAAAGGAAATTGGAGGATATTATAGATAGTAGTTCAACTATGGCTTCACAAAAGAGATGGTATTTTATTCTCTGTAAAGGTAGTAAATCCACAATTCATAAAACATTTTAATGGGTAAAGTGACAGCAGGCTGTATGGAAAGAACAAAGAGATAAGTATAGTGATGCAGGAATGCATATTTATACTTGCTTATAAAAATAAGCTCATTGCTGATACTTTGGAATATGTATGTTTATACTATCAGAGACAATACTCTTCCACATTGTCACTATTTTCAAGTGTTTCTTTTAGAGTAAACTGGATATACAATTATGTGTTCTGCTTTATTTTTATTTACATTATATAATCAACATTTCCCAATATTTCCCAAATAAAAGTTAAAGGCCTGAATTTTATATGATCACATGAAGATGCTATAACTAATTTCATCCCATTCCCCTATAGTTAAAGGTTTAAATTTTTCTGTTTTTTCTTATTATACAACTAGAGGCCCAGTGTATGGATCCATGCATGGGAGGGGTCCCTCAAACTGGCCTGCACCCTCTTGCAATTGCGGACCCCGCAGGGGGATGTCGGTCTGTGGGGATTGGCCTAAAACCAGCAGTCCGACATCCCCCCAAGGGATGTAGCAATGCCAAAGCAGCAGGCAGCTGGGGAGGAGCCTTAGCCAGGTCAGGGTGCAGCTCTGCTGCCACTCATCCCAGCTTTGCTGCTCCTGCCACCACCATTGCCTGGTAGCACTGCCACGGAGGTGGAAGAGGCTCCCACCAGTTACAGCTGCACTCACCAGCCATGAGCCTGGCTTCTGGCTGAGTGGCGCGCCCACTGTGGGGGCGTAGTGACCATCAGGGGGCAGCTCCTGAGCTGAGCATCTTCCCCCTGGTGGTCAGTGCACATCCTAGCGACCAATCAACTGGTTGTTTTGTCATAACATTTGCTTAGGCTTTTATATATATACTAGTGGCCCCGTGCACAAAATTCGTGCACAGTGGGGGTTCCCTCAGCCCAGCTTGCACCCTCTCCAATCTGGGACTCCTTGGGGGATGTCCAACTGTGGGATTGGGTTTAAACCTGCAGTTGAACGTCTGTCTCGCAATCTGGGACCACTGGCTCCTAACTGTTCACCTGCCTGCCTGCCTGATCGCCTCTAACCCCTCTGCCTGCCTGATATAACCTAACTGCATATGCCTGCCTGCTTGATCACCCCTAACTGCCCTCCCCTGCTGGCCTGATCTCTCCCCAACTGCCCTCCCCTGCTGCCCTGGTTGCACCCAACTCTCTGCCCTGATGGCCTGATCTCTCCCCCAACTGCCCTCCCCTGCCAGCCTGATCTCTCCCCCAACTGCTCTCCCCTGCTGGCCTGATCTTGCCCCCAACTGCCCTCCCCTGCCTCCCTGCTTGCCCCCAACTGCCCTCCCCTGCCAGCCTGATCTCACCCCCAATTGCCCTCCCGTGTCGCCCTGGTTTCCCCCAACTTCCCTGCCCTGCTAGCCAGATCTCACCTCCAACTGCTCTCCCCTGCCAGCCTGATGTTGCCCACAACTGCCTTTGCCTGCCTGATCACCCCTAACTTCCCTCCCCTGCCAGCCTGATCTCGCAGCCAACTGCCCTCTCTGATTCAGCCCCCACCACCATGGCTTTTTGCCAAAGAAGTCGGACATCTGGAAGATGGCCGGTTGGCCAGGTCTAATTAGCATGTTACCCTTTTAGTAGTATAGATCGATTATATAGGATAGGATTTCTTAAATGGGGGCGGGGGGCCTTTTTCAGCAGGAGGAGATGCTCTTGGCAGACAAAAACACATAATCCCTCTACCTGGACTGATAGCCAGCCATATGCACTATACTGCCAAACCGATCATGAAAAACTTGAACTGCTTTCTTACACCTTACACCAAACAGCTGTTGCCCTTAAAACCCCTCATCAGCTCCCACCTTAGGTTCTGCCTTCACAGTTCACCCAGATTTGGTTCTCATTGGTCGGTTTCTATGCCAGTCAGCATCTCCAGGCCTGATCAGAGAGGCGGGGCTTATTAGCAGCCCCTGCAGAGGCCCAGAGAGAAACAGAGGTGCAACTGCTGGCAAAGCCTGGAGAGAGAGGCAATGGCTGATCAACAACTGCCACAGAGGCTGCGAATCAGACCTTGCCTCTCTCTTTGGGCCTCTCTCTGGACCTGATCTGCAGCCCCCTCGGCAGTCAGTGCTGGGTCGCAGCGCCCATAGCAGCGGCAGTCAGTGCTGACCAGTACTGACTGCAGGACTGACTTCCAGTCAGTCGAGGCTTCGGTCATTACCAACCTAGGATTTTATATATTAGAATATTTAGGTTTGGGAATGCTATCTTTGTTCATTAATATATATTTGTACTTCTGATTATATCCTTACTATATAGTCCCCCAAAGTGTAATTTTGATCATAATGCTTGAGAATTTTTAAGTTTGCTGTTGATTATTGTTTCTATAAATTTAGAAAATTCATAGTTCCACTAGTAGTATTTGCTACTTATTTCAAAATGACTTGCCATCATTGAGCACCATTATAATTTAGTATATTTTATAATTTAATGGATGGCAAATTGCATATCATTACTATTTAATTTTATAATTGTTAATTTCATTTTTAATGTTTATTTTATAGTTTTAATTTCTAATTTTTTATGTTTATAGTCATGAATTTTGTTCCTACTTTTAAAATCAGCATCTCAGTTTTCTAATTAATATCTAGTTCTAATTATAAAATAATAGATGCTTGTAAAATTGCCAACCAAGCATTATATAACACAAAAAGTATCTTTCCTCATGTCAATCTATTATCATTCTTCTTGATACAATTTTATTTTGTTTCATATGACATTTTTGAGCAATAATCAACATTGAATTAACAGACCAGGGTTCTTATTTCGGACTCTACCAAATATTTTTGTGTGACATTGAAAATGTAAAGAACATGTTTCATTCTAATGCAGAGACAGCAGGTGTCCACCCATTCATCCATTCACTCATTTATTCATTCTTAAATCTATTATTTTAGTGAGTACCCCATGGGAAGAACTTAGATATTTTCCATCCCTACCTCTCTCTGAAAGCTGCTGGTTGTCTGAAGTTTAACCATTAGAGAATCATTTCAGAGGCTATTAATCTGGGGACAGAGCAATCAATAGGTTTAACTGTAAAAAGTCAAGGAACAGGCTACTAACTGCCTCCTTCTCTTCATCCCATCCCATTCTTCCAGTCCCCTCCAATACACCAAGCGGAGCTTTGGAGAAAATTCCTTTCCTAGGGTTTCTCATCCTTTCTTAGTTTACAGTTTTTAAATTTATATTGGGAGAATTATGATGAGGTTTTATGAGATTTATTTTGGGGTAAAAGAGGGTTGCTTTCCTGACCATTTGTAGTTAAGAAGCTCCGCATACAATTTATTCCATGCCAAGTCATCTCATGAAGAATTGGGGTAAGAGTCCTACTACCATTCCCCTGAATAGGATTATCTTCCTCTTCTGTGTTTTAGGTGGGTCTGGGGCCTGAGTGTGTTTTTCCCAGGAGTAGGACTAGGGTGACAAGATCTGACAATGGTGCAGATCAGCATGGGGGAGGCGAATGAGTTATGCAAGTTCAGGACTGGATCCTAAATTTAAAATTTTGTTCATCTCTAGAGAGTATTATGCTAATTAAAATAAGCCAGTCAGAGAAAGTCAAATACCATATGATATTACTTATATGTGGAATCTAATGAACAAAATAAATTAACAAACAAAATAGAAACAGACTCAGAGCTGTCAGAGGGGAGGGAGGAGGGGGACTATGTGAAAAGGTGAAAGTATTAAGCAAAAAAACAAAACAAAAAATCATAGACAACAGTAGGGTCATAACCAGAGGGCAGTGGGGGCAGGAGGAGCCAGGAGAGTGTAAAGGAGGGATAAGTGATGATGGAAAAAGACATGTTTGGGGTGTGAACACACAATACAATATACAGAATTATACACATTGAAGTTATATGATTTTATTAACCAATGTAACCCCAATAAATTGAATTAAAATTTAAAATGTAAAAAAATAAATAAAAATTTGTCCATCATGGATTGCTCTCATTGGTTTTTAATTTTTTAAATATTTCACTAAAATAATGTGTATCTTGATTTACTGAGTTTTTTATGGTCCCTAAAATTTTGTGCCCAAGTTTATTTCCTCAGTTGCCTCATCCTAATCCTGGCCTGGAATTTGTTCCCTAGAGATAGAGAGGACCTAACATCATCTGTGAGTTTTTCTAGTTTTTTGGGTTTGACCAAAGCTGGATAATTCCCAAATCTGCCTCCAGCTGCCACTTTTGAAGATTTTGGCTTCCTTCCATATCCATCTGCTTTAGTACTTGGTGTATTTATAAGTTTTGGTCTATGTCCTTGTCTGTCTATATTCTGTGATCACTTAGCTGTTACTGCTCATTTCCCCCTTAAACGTGGCAGAATGATAAACAATAGCAAAAGGTACCATGCACGTTGGAGACCTCCACAAACTTTTTTTTTTATTTTTTATTTACACAGACTTTTTTTTATTTATAAATTGGGATAGATGTTGTTTGGAATAGTAGAGATGAGAACATATTCCTCCAAGGCACTGAAGTAGCAGTGGCTGTAGAAGGTACACTATCATAGAAAGTCTCAACCCTGCCTACATTTTACAATCACTTGAAGAATTTCTAAAAATAATTTTGCCTGGGTCCTACCCTCAGCTTTTCATTTAATTGGTCTGGGATAGAGCTGAGTCATTGGAGTTTTAAAAGCTCCTCAGATGATACTAATGTGTAACCAAACTTGAAAAACACTGTGTCTTTCATTACTCAGAGGCCATCTGAGTCTCATTCTGAAGGGCATAGGAAACAGATTATTATGGATATGAATAATCAAGTGAATAGATTCTAAGGGTTTCAGTGAAGAAACATATTTTACAACCAAATTTGGTAGGCATGGAAAGGAGGGTGGGGAGCAAGGCTCATTATTTCCAGAAGATTCAGATAGTCTATGCCCTAGTAATACTTACTATTGATTCTGGGAGCTGATTATTATTTTTCCTACCTAATGCTCAAATTTTTTGTTGATCTTTGTTTTTGAGTTATATTTCTGGACTGTACTTATAATTATATTTAAGTATAAATCTAATATAAATTATATATTTCTAAATTGATATTTCTAAATATATTTTAAACATTTACCAAGGTGTATCTTTCAAAATATGCATTAAATATGTATTTGGGGGGGGCATGTTCATTAGGAATTTTGGTGTGTGTTTTGAATAACTTGAGAGACATGTTTCTGCTACAAGTTTTAGGCCAGAGCAGTGATGGCGAACCTATGACGCACGTGTCAGAGGTGACACACGAACTCATTGTTTGGTTTGATTTTTCTTTGTTAAATGGCATTTAAATATATAAAATAAATATCAAAAATATAAGTCTTTGTTTTACTATGATTTCAAATATCAAAAAATTTCTATATGTGACACGGCACCAGAGTTAAGTTAGGTTTTTTCAAAATGCTGACACGCGGAGCTCAAAAGGTTCGCCAACACTGGGCTAGAGTGTCAAGTCTCCAGTGGACATCAGTCTCAATTTCAAAGCCATCACCCGCCGCCTTCAGAAAATCCTCTCTATTTTTGAGTTGGAAATAAGAAAGCACTGATGTGGAGAGTGGCTGATATTGCTTCTGAGATTGTTGATGACCATAATGATGTCCAGAAGCTGGAATAGTTTCTACCTTCATTATCTTAATAGGACTTTGAAGACTATTCTGGTAATGAATATTAATAGTTCCATTAGTCTTTTACTTCCATGCTAAACCAAAGCTACATATCATTGAGGAGACAAAGGCATTCCAAATATTAAGCAATTGTCATTGACTGAGAACAAGGCACTACATTTGGTTCCTTGCAATAAGTTTGGCTTCACTCTTTGCTGGGTAACTGGAACTTTCTGTAGTCCAGATTATACTACTGAAAATTATCATCATACTATCCCCTCTTCTGAGGTTTATTAAATGCAGCTCTTGTTCTGTTGAGATGTCTTCAGAGTGGGACAGAAATTGGGTGCCAGGGCTATTTTTCTTTCCTACCTTTTGGAATTCTTGGTACAATAGTTTTTCTGAAACATTACACTAAGATCAGAGGACTTCCATTGGCAGATTTGGAGTCATGTTAACATACTGAAGTTTAACTGAATGATCTCAAAGCTCCCATCCAATTCAAATATTTACAATTTGTTGATTTCTGACTAAAATTGGGTGAATTAATGTATGTAGTTTTATTTTGTACCTAAGGAGACAAAGCAATTTTTCTGACATCAAATTAGGATATCAATGCTATAATGTTGCCATTTTTATACTTTTTAAACTTTATTTCCTCTCAAGAGCTTAATGCACTTTGACATTTTTTAGACTGTATTATCTCTGAAGCTGAATATAAGCTTTATTTAATTAATTTTCACCATGTTTGTTGGAGCAAAGGTGATAGAAAGGCTATTATCCTTGTTTCACAGATGAAAACTCAAGACAAGTTAAATTACATTTCTTCGAAGCACTAAGAAAAAAAGTAGAAATAGAACTAGGACTCAGCATAGTGACAGGGAAGAGGAAGAGTAAAAGAGGCTGCTGGCTGCTGGCTGCTGAAGTTGGGTTTGAGGTGTAAGGACAAAGCTTATGTGGGGCCTGTTGCCAGCAATCTACTTGAAAATAAGAGTAAGCGTGAAATAATATGGTATTGTCTTTCTCTGTACCACAGTTTTTTAATCCACTCATCTACTGATGGGCACTTGGGCTATTTCTAAATATTGGCTATTGTAAATAATGCTGGTATCTTGCCTCCACAGCAGCTCTAAGGATGTCTGACTGCCTACTGCCACTCCACGGGGAGCTGGCCTAAGCTGGCAGCTGGATATTCCCTGAGGCCTCCTGGACTGTGAAAGGGCACAGGCCAGGCTGAAGCACCCCCCAAGTGCAAGAATTTCATGCACCAGGCCTCTAGTATAAATAATAAAAGGGAAGAGTAAAGCTGTAGTAGCAATAGTGGTCAGATTTATCATGATTCTGTCTTCCCAGCTCAGGCTGTAAGAATTTTTCTAAAGCACTAATGATAACTGTGAAGGTGGACTTAATAAGTTTTCTAACCTAATGTTTAACCCAATAGCTAATTTTACTTTAAAATCTCTAAACCAACAATTGTTTTTAAGTCTTACAGTGCTTAATATTTTATATGCATTATCTTGGTTAAATATTCATGAGCAGGCAGTATCATTATGTTTATTATACAGCTAAGGAGGGGACATAGCTTATAAGTGGTGAAGCTAGCACCTGAATCTAGATTCAATTCAAGTATGGGCTTTACAGAACTCTTTCAATCCTTCTCTAATAACTAGTGTTCTACCATTTTATAGTACTACTAGAGGCCCAGTGCACGAATTTGTGCACCAGTGGGGTCCCTCAGCCTGAACGGCAGGACCAGGCCAAAACTGGCTCTCCAACATCACCTGAGGAGTTCCGGATTGTGAGAGGGTACAGGCCAGGCCGAGGGACCCCACTTGTGTATGGTCAGGGCTGGGGAGGGACTCGGAATATTGGCCAGTGCGGGAGGGCTCCAGGGCATGTCTGATCTGTCTCACTCAGTCCCACTCAGCTGGACCCCAGCAGCAAGCTAACTTACAGGTCAGAGCATCTGCCCCCTGGTGGTCAGTGCACATCATAGAGATCCGTTGAGCAGCCTTAGCATATCATTATCATATTATTCTTTGATTGGTTGAACGACCAGCCAGCCGACAAGACACTTAGTATATTAGGCTTTTATTACATAGGATAATTTTTGCCTGCATACTATATTGCTTTATAAAGATACTAGAGTCCCAGTGCTCAAAATTCATGCACTGGGGGGTGACCCTCAGCCTGGCCTTTGGGGAATGTCCACCTGCCGGCAGTCAGAATCCCTCTCACAGTCTGGGGCTCTCATAGTCCAGGACCCCTCACTCCTTACCGCCCACCTGAAGCAGAGGCGGGAGAGGCTCCTGTCACTGCCACTGCACTCGCCAGCTATGAGCCTGGCTTCTGGCTGAGAGGTGCTCCCCTGATGGGAACTCACTGACCACCAGGGGGCAGCTCCAGTGTTGAGCTTCTGTCCCCTGGTGGTCAGTGCGCATCATAGTGACTGGTCATTCCACCATACAGTTAATTTGCATATTAGGGTTTTATTATATAGGATATTTCAATTTCATTATGAGAATTTTTGATACCTCTATCACTTAGTCTACCTAACTAGAAAAACCTTTATTTTCTTTCTATGAAAAAAATAATGGGTGATATAAAAAACATGAACAAATGGTATGCAATGTCTCAGATTCTCTTGCCATTCATTTAACAGGTATGTAGGAAGCCTTCACTTGTACCATATAATGTGCAGAAAGCTTGAGATATGAAGATACATAATACAGTTTCTATCTTCAAAGAAATTGTAGAACCAATTTTAGGACAGGGCAGCATGGGTTGCTGCACTATATCCCACTCATTTGGAGTGATGGCATGGATGTTGTCTTTTCTGTCTATCTCAGGTACCCTATGAAAGATCCCTACAGAGTGACTTCCTTCAACAAATGATTTTATTGGGAAGCCATCACTGGCTGTTTCCTTGGGGCCACTACCACTTCAGTTGACAGCTGTAGAGACAACATACAAAAATTAGGAGAAAAGTTTGAAAAAATTTATCTGTATGCATTCTCTTCAGAGCTACTGCTAATGTCTATGTCTAGTTTAGCTGATAAATTATTCAGTTTGATATCAATCTTGCCTTTTTATAACTATTCCAGACATTTGAAATAATAGTAGAAAAGGTTGAGGCTTTAATCATACATAGTATTAAATTTGGAAAGAACTAGTCATTGGTGGAGATGACAAATAAATGAAGGATCCAAAGCAATGTAATGGAATCTAAGGAGGTATGTGGAGAGCAAATTTTGTAAGTTCTGGAATGCCATGAAAAGACACTTAACTTTTGATATGAAGAAAAATGGAAATATGTTGATCAATGCACACATTTCCGCTCTGAAGGTTGAGATCAGTGAAAATGAAGTAGTTTTCTATAATCTAGTGTTTTCCAAATGTGGCTCACAGAGCATTTGGGTTCTAAAGAGTTCTATCATTAGCCACCCCTATATAATGTTAATATTTACAAAGTTAGGACTATCTAATGGTAAAAATAATGTATACATAGAACTGACAGCATGTCATTGCAAAACATGTACAGGGCTTGATCAAAAGGTAAGATAAATTATTCAAAAGCTCTAGGAATCAAAAGCTTCTTGTACAATTTATGTAAACTTCAAATAAATTTAAAAGCATAAACTCTGGAATTCAAATATTTTCATCATTTCCTAAAGGTATATTCTTAAGAGTTGCAAACCATTCTTTGTTTCAAAAGTCTGTGGCAACAGACAAGATTGCTGTCAAACTGAATAATTCATGAGCTAAACTTTGCACATAGCCATTAGCAGTAACTCTGATGAGGATGCATACAAAGAATTAGTTCAAAATTTTATCCTAATTTTTGCATTGAACTTGAACAGTTCCCTAATCAAATTTTATATGTTTTTATGAGTTTAAAATATGGGATTTATGCACTTGAGAAGATGTCTAATATTTTATTTTTCACATAAAACATACATAGCTCAAAATATTTCCTACCACACATTTAACATAACTTTATCTAGATACTTTTTGTAAAAGTACCTTTTGAATCTCATATTTTAATATCTATTTTTTTCCAAGAGGAGATGCTTAAGAAATATGTACTGAATATATATAGTTTTAGAACTATCTGCCTATATTCAGTCTTAAGCTCCTTCATTCAATATTCGTGAGAAACTCAGAAATACAAAATTGCTAACTTTCTCAATTTTGGATGAGTTTATTAAGACCCAAAGAGTTTGAGTGATCATCCTAAATTTACATGAATAGTTTGGGGTTAAAAGGACGGAGACATGAAAGGGCTGGTACCACTCCCATGACCAACAGCTGAGGTGCAGGAGGGATATCTCATCTGTGGGAGATTCCCACTGAGAGGCATGGGGCCCAAACCCCAGGACAGGCTCCCCAGCCCAAACACCAGAGCCAGGAAGAGGCTCCCACATAGCACCAGGCTGTGAAAAGCAGTGGCAGGGTTTCTATCTGCCAAGAAAAGGAGTAGTTCACTGGAGACACAGTCACCTTCATAAAGGGGCACCTGCAAAATTGTGTTCACTTTCACATACTCTGGGCTGCAGTGGAGAGAGGTTGGTGCAGATTAGAGTCGCCTGAGTAGAGTCTGGGGTTTGTGGCTGGAGGGGATCATCCATCAAGATCCCTGGAATGAGTCTTCATTAAATACCCAGGTAGCCATCTTTTGTAGTGCAATCCCCTCCAAGCAGCATAAACCTGGGGGAAATTACACCACCCTCAGGAATTCGTCTCACCCCACCCTGAGATCATAAGCCCTGCTGAGGAGTCAGCAGCAAAGGCCAAGGCATAGAAGTCTGGGCATACTCAATGGGTGTCAGCGACTGGCTTTGGGTTGAGGATATTCTCCTCACTTTCCCATGAACCTGACTGGCACTTCCCCCTCACAGGAGATCCCATAGATACACCCTCCTGGTTTGGGGCAGACCAAACTTCTGGGCTTCAGAGGCCCCAACCACTAGACTACTAGTGGCTCAGTCTTGCTGAAGTCAGGGAAAAATATGAGACAGGGGATCACACCCACCACCTTCCCTGAAATCTGAATGGCATCTCTCTCTCACAGAAGATCCACTAGCCCCATTATCCCAATTCTTCCAAGGCTTTTTCAGTGACTGAGCCTCATAGGTAGTCAGCAGGTGGAGGCAGGCAGAGATTTATCCCAGACTGAAAGTTCCCAGGTTCGATTCTGGTCAAGGGCATGTACCTTGGTTGTGGGCACATCCCCAGTGGGAGGTGTGCAGGAGGCAGCTGATCTATGTTTCTCTCTCATCGATGTTTCTAATTCTCTATCTCTCTCTCCCTTCCTCTCTGCAAAATCAATAAAATATATTTTTTAAAAATGAATAAATAAATAAAAGACAATGTGTTTCTCACAATAAACGCATTGCTTAGAAGTAATACATAGAATTAAATGTGTATTTTATTTTTATTAAATTTATTGGGGTAATATCTCATTGAATAAAGACAGAATATGCAAATTGACCCTCACACCATAATGGTCAAGATGGCTGCACCCACAGTGGAGTCAGGGATTCTGTAACACAAGATGGCTGCACTCACAGTGGAGGCTGAATTACCGTTACGAGCCTTAACAAGCAATCAGAAGGGATGTGAGGGTGTGCCCCACACCCAGGCACCAGGCTGTTTCCCCACCCTGGCGCTGGGCTGGGGAACCTCAGGCTGCACACCCCACCTGGCAGGGCTTCATGGGGTAACTCAGGTCACAACCCCTGCCCTGGTGCTGGGCCAGGGGGCCTGAGGCCACATACTCCCGCCCTGGTGCCAGGCTGGGGGACCTGAGGTCGTGCCCCTTGCCATGCGAGGCTTGACGGGGGACCTCAGGTCATGACCCTGCCCACAGGGCTTGACCGGAGACCTCAGACCATGCTTCCCACCCATAGGGCTTGATGGGGAATCTCAAAGCAAGCCCCCAAAACCAGCCCAGGCCAGGAGACCTGAGGCAGCGCCCCCCTCCCAGCAGGGCCTCAAGGCATGCCCTCGGCCCCACCCGGGCTGGGGGACCTTAGGCTACGCCCCTCACCCACCAGGACTTGACAGGGGTGGGGGCAGTCGGGTCTGTATCTAGCCCAATGGGAGTGGGGCTGTGCAATTTCGAGGTGCATGTGGGTGGGCAGGGACTTGACCCTGGTTCCCATGGCACACTCCAGACTCTGACAGGAGGAAGATTTTCGTATACATTTTTAATAATGTTCTTTCATCTCTGACACTTCTATTATAGAGAAAGGGCTAATAGCAATATTAAAATATTTCCTCTAATTAATCCCCTTTTAATGTGCATGAATTTTTTGCACTGGGTCACTAGTTGGTTAATAAAATTATATAGGTTTCAGGTGTACAATTCTATATCACGTTATCTATATATTTTATTGTGTGTTTGCCACCCCAAGTCAAGTCTCCTTCCATTATCATTTATACCCCCTTTACCCTATTTAACCTCCCATTAAGTGCATATTTTAACAAAGAAGTTAATGTATCAATGACCTAAGCTTCCACCTCCTTAGTTTATGATGGTAACACAAACTAGTATAATAGTTTTAGAAGACAGTTTGGCAGTTTCTTCAAAACTTAAATATGAACTGATGATATGATCCATCAATCATCTTCTCCTAGATATCTATCCAAGTAATTTGCAAACTTATGTCTACACATGAACTAGTTTGGGAATGTTTATAGTAGCTTTATTCATAATTGCTAAAATCTAGGAGTAATTAAAGTAGCCATCAACACAGGAATGGGTAAATAAACTGTGATACAACCATGCAATAAAATACTATTCAGCAATAAAAAGGAAAAGGCTGCTGATTCATGTAATGGTACAAACAAATCTTAAGGACATTTTTCTAAATGAAAGACACCAGACTGAAAAACTACATATTTTATTATTTCATTTATATGACATCCTGGAAAATGAAAAATTATAGCAGTGGAAAACAAATTAGTGGTTCCCAAGGGTTGGAGGATAGAAAAGTGGTAGTCTACAAAGGGAATTCACAGAGGAATATTTATAGTAAAAAAAAAAATAGTCCCTTACAGTACTGTGGTGTGGATTTATGACACTGCCTTTATTGAAGCACATAGAACCATATATTTCAAGGAGAAAACATTAATGTATGCAAAGGGAGGAAAACAGTCAACCAAGAAATAAGGATGTTTGGGGATTCTAGGATGAGATACATACTGTGATAAATGTATCTAACTGAATTACAAATAAATTCCACACTGAAGGAGGAATAAGGGGGAATTAGCTGACTTAAAGTATCTTTTGGAATGATGGTTTAACCAGAAATTGTAGAGCTAAAGACAAATGGGACTGTGCGTGAATACTGTGCTCTACTTGGTAAAGTTGTTTATTGTGGGGATGCATTTCAACAATTCCAAAATTGCTTTACATGTATACTGTGATTGAATAAATAAGTAAATGGATAGTAGACAGTGGCAATCTGATTTGTCACTGTTAAAGGGAAATTATTAATAAATAAGAAAGGAAGACTTGCCCTATCTGGTTTGGCTCAGTGGATAGAGTGTTGGCCTGCAAACTGAAAGGTCCCAGGTTCGAATCCAGTCAAGGGCATGTACCTGGGTTGCAGGCACATCCCCAGTAGGAAGTGTGCAGGAGGCAGCTGGTCAGTGTTTCTCTCTCATCAATGTTTCTAACTCTCTATCCCTCTCCCTTCCTCTCTGTAAAAAATCAATAAAATATATTTTAAAAAAGGAAGACTTAAATGAACATGTGGTAATACATTAAAATTGAAAACATGACTATGAACTTATGGTTGATGATATTTAGAATTTATGTGTGTAAGTGTGTATCTGTACACACACACAAAAATGGATAGATGCAGAATCAGCAAAGAAATATATATACATACATTAGCTAGCTCTGTCAACTGGTGAGAATGCCTAGAAACAACAATGTCCTAGTAGCAATAAGCACACCTAGCACCCAGGTCTTGGTTTCTAATATCATTTTCCAATAAGAGGAACAAGCATTCCTCAGAGAAATAACTGATTCTAGGATTGGGGCAGAGTATGTAAAAGGTGATTCTGGTGTCTCTTTTTAGTTGTGTAAAGAAAGAAAGTACACAAAAATTAAATAATTGGATAAATGTATGTCAAAGGACTACTGGAGCCAACTGAAAGTGCTCCCAATGGCTAAGAATAGAACAATTTGAGGAATAAAATAAAACATTTATTTTTGGATTATAATCTTATACTATATCTTAGTTTATGCTGATATAAATGATTGACTGCACAAGTACATAGATGGGGGGTAAAAAAAGAAATCTTCCTTAAAATACTAACCTATATAATAAAAGGCTATTATGTAAATCAACTGGTCACTATGATGTGCACTGACCACCAGAGGGCAGACACTCAACGCAGGAGCTGCCCCCTGGTAGTCAGTGCGTTCCCACAGGGGGAGTGCTGCTCAGCCAGAAGCGGGGCTCATAGCTGGCGAGCACAGTGGTGGTAGCAGGAGCCCCTCCTGCCTCTGCAGCAGCACTAAAGATGTCTGACTGCCAGCTAGGCCCACTCACCGCAAGGACTGAGCCTAAGCCAACAGTCGGACATTCCCCAAGGGCTCCCAGATTAAAAGAGGGTGCAGACTGAGCTAAGGGACACCCCCCCCCCAAGTGCACAAATTTCATGCACTGAGCCTCTGGTAAATACTAGCAATATATGGAGATACCATCCTTCCAGAAGATGAAGCTAAAGTCCTCTTTCCCCTTGAGAGTGGGCTGGACTTAGTGACTCACTTCCAAAAGTGAATTACAGAAAGGAAAAATTAGTTACTGGTGAGTGGAGAAACTGGTGGAGGTGAAAACCAACAAGTAGTTGGTCATATAAATGTGAGAGTTCCATCAGAAGGCTGATGGACTTTGATATTTATCAAGGGCTGAGAATCAGCATAATATTACCTGCTGCTGACTGAATGGCTGAAGGCAATCCCCTAACCTGATAATCCTTTATTGTTTACCAAACCTTACCATTGAAATGACTGTTTGCTTTGCTGAAGGGCAAATGTTTTTCTAGTAAATAAAAAGCTATGGGTCCGGAGATTCAGGGACCCACTCCACTACAGAGTAGGTCTCTGCCTGGTTCCCCCATGCCTTCTAAATTTATATTTCTTGTCTAGTATATCCATTTGTGCATAGCCCCTTCTCCAGACCTTGAACCCTAGCCGCAGACTGATGCGGCAGTCACAAGAAACCTGGCAAAACTACCTTATCCATGTGATGAAAATTAACATCACCACTTACACCATATGAATGTCATGACACTGATACAATTGCAATTAACCTAGTTAATAAAAGAACAGAAGCAAAGAGAAGACACAATAGTATAGGCATATGATTTGGGCAGCTTTGTCAGGAAGCTAAAACTTTACAATACCCAGGTGTCTAGCAAAGGGAGAATAGATGCATGCCCAATAGAGGTTTGGGGAATAGCAAAAGTCTTTCTGTCACTCACACCTGGGAACAGGTCATTAGCAAGAGTAGGCATGACCACTGCAAGCACAGGAATATTTGATATACCTAAGTCTCTAAACAAAGGAGTTCACCATCTTGGATCTCTTGGTCACTCTTGGCTCTTTGCTCTTGGTTCTCTTGGTGCTTGTGGCTTCCCTTGGACTCTTCCCTTGGGGGGGGCATGCTCTCTTGGCTACCCTGCATTTGCTCACATGAACCACAGCCATGTGGACCGCCCCCACATGTGGACTAATGGACTGTAACTAGCCTGATATTGAACTTGACCTAGCTGCAACATGGAACAGAACCTCAGGACAATGGCTTTGCTTCTAGTTCTACTGAAGCCCCAACTGCACTTATTCTATAACTGGACTAAGAGAAATGGGACTTTGGAAATGCATAAAATGTAATTCCATGCAAATAAAAATCACATCCTCCCATGCAATTCTCCAAAAATTCTATTTCTTTAAATATAGTAAAGATTCCACCTCCAGTACTCAGTGGGAAAGGGATACCCTACTTCTACCAATAAAAATAACTGCTGATATGATGGAAATGAAGGGCACTTAATACCTATGCTATCCTTTCCACAAACACATAACTCTAGTATAATCATGTGAAAAACATTCGATGCACCTAACTAGGACATTTTACTGGATAACTAATCAGTATTACTCAAGACTGCTAATGTCCTATATAGGAGCCTAGAAGAGAAAGTCAGCACAAATAGAAAAACTGGTGAAATTCAAATAAACTCTTTAATTTTGTTAATACTAATGTACTAATGGTAGTTTCTCAGTTTTTATAAATTATCTTGAAAATATGACATTTTAAAAAGAAAATTTGAGTGAGGAACTTACAGGACCTCTCTCTACTAACTATGCAACTTTTATGTAAATATAAAAAAAATTCTAAATTTTAAAAACTTCATGAATCTGACAAATATTGAATATATCAAGTAATGTCCAGGATGCATAGAATCTGGAACACACATACAAAGCTGGTGGGAATGATAAATTTTACAACCACTTTGGAAAACAATTTGGAAGTTTCTAATAAAAATAAATATATACTTACCATCCAGAACAGAAGTCCTACTCTTAGCTTTGTACCAGGAAAATGATCATTTATGTTCATTCAAAAACCTCTAAATAAATATTTAAACAACTTTATACATGATCATGAAAATCAGAAAACAAATCAAATGTTCTATAACAGGAAAATGGACAAGTGAACTCTAATACAACCCTACAATGGAATATTACTCAGCAATAAACAGAAATAAACTATTAAGATATACAATGATATAGATAAGTCTAAAATGCACTATTATAAGTAAAAATGCCAGATTCATAATGATATATTCTGTATGGTTCTATTTATATGATTTTCTAGAAAAGGCAAAATTGTGGACATAGATAACAGACTACTAGTCTCTCTAAATTTAAACTGTAGGGATGAATTATTACCTACAAAAGAGGAGTATTGAGGAATTTTAAGGAGTGATGGGACTGTTATGTACCATGAGGGTGGTAGCAGTTGCATGAGTGTATATATTTGAAAACACTCATAGAACTGTAGATCAAAAAGTAACACTGTATGTACTTTTTAAAAGTATAGAAATGACAAAAATAAATATTAAAAGAAAATTGGTAAGATATGATATTGGAATATAATATGCAGTAAATTCTAACAAAAAGAAACCTGATAATAGTGATATTAGATAAAAGAGACCAAGACCCACACAAAAATTACAATATAAATTAAACATATTTAGAGCCTTAAAGCAAATCTCAACAAATTGACAGAGAATGAAAAAACACGGCTGATCGATGTTTCTCTCTCATCGATGTTTCTGGCTTTCTATCTCTCTCCCTTCCTCTCTGTGAAGAATCAATAAAATATATTTTTTAAAAAAAAACAGATAATATTCTCTTACCAAAATGCAATTCATCTAGAAATGAATAACAAGATGTTAACTATAAAATTTCCATATTTAAAAAATATACAGTATGTATAAATAACATTATAAAAAGAAATAATTGCATTTAGATAATATTTATCAGAAATGGTAATAGAAATCCGACACATCAAAGTATGTGGAATGCAGCAAAGCAATAATCATTGGAGAAGTTATAGATTTAAGTGCTTATCTTAGAAATAAAAGGCTGAAAACTGAAACAGTAAAACAAACAAACAAACAAACAAACAAAAAAAAAGACTCCCAGCAAACAAAAGTCCTTCATAGGTGAGTTTTATCAAACTTTTAAAGAAGAACTAATACCTATCCTCCTCAAACTATTCCTAAAATTTCAAGAGGATGGAAGACTCCCAAACTCATTTTATGAGACTAGCGTTATCCTAATTCTAAAACCAGATAAAGACACTACAAAGAATGAAAATTATAGGCCAATATACCCAATGAACTTTGATGCCAACATCCTCACCCTCAAAAAAATATTAGCAAAATGGGTCCGGTGATACATTAAAAATATACCATGATCATGAGGGATTTATTCCAAGGATGCAAGGTTACTACAATATATACAATCAATAAATAAGATACACAACATAAACAAAATGAAGGATACAAAACACATAATCATATCAACAGGTGCAGAAAAAAACATTTTATAAAATCCAACACCTTTATAATAAAAACTTTAAGCAAAGTGGGAAGAGAGGGAACATAGCTTCTATATATATAAAAGCCTATGTGACCATTTGACTGTTTGACCATTCGACTGGTATCTATGACGCACACTGACCCTCAGGGAGTAGATGTTCAATGCTCAGTCATGGAAACGTGGGACAGACTGATGAATCTCATAAGGAATGGGGCGGGGGGGAGAAAGAGATTAACAAAAGATTTTTTACACATAATAGGGGTCCCTCAGCCTGGCCTGTGGGGATCGAACTGAAACTGGCAGTCTGACATCCCCCAAGCGGTCCTGGATTGCGAGAGGGTGCAGGCCAGATGAAGGGACCCCACCAGTGTACGAAACAATGCACCAGTCCTCTAGTAACATAACAAAGGCCATATGTGAGAGACCCACAGCCAACATCATACTCAACAGGCAAAAACTACAAGTATTTTCCTTAAGAGCAGTTGCAAGAAGGAATGTCCACTTTCACCACTCTTATTCAATTGCTGGAAGTCCTAACCACAACAATCAGACAAAAAGAAAAAAATAAGGCATCTAAATTTGAAAGGAAAAAATAAAAATGTTATTATTTCCAGATGACATGATACCGTATATAGAGAATACTAAAGATGTCAGAAAAAAAAAAACTAGAACTGATAAATAAATACAATCTACGCTAATAAAAGAGAAAGATGAAAATTAACCATCACTCTGTCACTCCACCACTTCGCTACATCCACAAGCCACGCCCACCAGACAATCAGGAGCAAGTATACAAATTAACCCAACTAAGATGGCAGCAGCCAGGGAGCTGGAGTGAGCAGGAGGCTTGGGTTGCCCCCTGCGATGGAGAAAGCCAAGTTTCCCGCCTTCCCTGGCCTGCCCTCGGCTCTGCTCAAGGCTACAAAGTTTCAATTATAGAAAATAAATAAATCCCAGGGGAAAAAAGGAGAGGCTGGAAGCCTGGGTCACCGGGGGGCATAGCCAGCCTGAAAAAAGCCCTCAGCACCTCACCCAGGCTGGCCAGGCACCCCAGCGGGACCCCCACTCTGATTTGGGACACCCTTCAGGGAAAACCAGCTGGCCCCCACGCGTGCGCCAGGCCTCTATCCTATATAATAGAGGAACAGAACGACTAGCAATGACTGGTCACTATGACACACACTGACCACCAGGGAACAGACGCTCAATGCAGGAGCTGCTCCCTGGTGGTCAGTGTGCTCCCATAGGGGGAGCTCTGCTCAGCCAAAAGCCAGGCTGAGGGCTGCCAGCACAGCAGTGGTGGCGGGAGCCTCTCCCGCCTCCTCAGCAGCGCTAAGGATGTCCAACTGCAGCTTAGGCCTGCTCCCTGCTGGCAAGTGGACATCCCCCAAGGGCTCCCAGCTGCCAGAGGGATGTCTGATTGCCAGCTTAGGCCCAATCCTCCAGGGAGCGGGCCTAAGCCAGCAGGTGGACATCCTCTGAGGGGTCCCAGACTGCAAGAGGGCACAGGCCGGGCTGAGGGGACCCCCCCCCTCCCCGAATGCACAAATTTTTGTGCACCGGGCCTCTAGTAAAGTAATAAAGTAGCAAGATACAAAACAAATATCCAGAAATCAGTTGCTTTTTTATACACCAATAGTGAATTAGCAGAAAGGAAACATAAGGAAACAATCCCAATTATAATTGCATACAAAAATACATAGCACCCTTGCCAGTGTAGCTCAGTTGACTGGGCGTCATCCCATCCACCAAAGGGTTGCCAGTTCAATTCTCAGTCAGGGCACATGCCCAAGTTGTGGGCTCGATCCATGGTAGGGAGCATGCTGGAGGCTGCTTATATATGCTATGCTCTCATATTGATGATCCTCTCTCTCTCCCTCTCCCTTCTTCTCTCTCTAAAAAGCAATAAAAATATTTTTAAAAATACCCATGGGTGAATTTAACCAAGGAGGTAAATGACTTGTACTCATAAAATTAAAGACACTGAAGAAAAAAATTGAAAAATATACAGGAAGGTGAAAGTATATACTGTGTTCATAGATAGGAAGAATTAACATCATTAAGATGTCCATACTACCCAAAGCAATCTATAGATTCAATGTAATTCCTATTAAGATACCAATGACATATTTTACATAACTAGAACCAAATTCCAAAAATTTATATGGAACCACAAAAGACTGAATAGAGCCAACAATCTTGAGAAAGAAGAACAAAGTGGAAACTATCACACTACCTGATATCAAACTATACTACAAGGTCATAGTAATCAAAACAGCATGGTACTGGCATAAAAACAGACATATAGATGTAACAAAATGGAGATCCCAGAAATAAACCCACACTTTATGGTCAGTTAATATTTGACAAAGGAGGCAAGAACATACAATGGGGAAAATCTAGTCAATAATTGGGGCTAGAAAAACTAGACAGATACATGCAAAAAAGTGAAACCAGACCACCTTCTTCCACCATGTACAAGAATAAACTCAAAATGGACTAAAAATTAAATGTTTTCCTTGTTTTATGTGGCTCAGTTGGTTGGAGTTTTGTCCCATCCACTGAAAGGTCCCAGGTGTGATTCCCTGTCAGGGCACATACCCAGGTTACCAGTTTGATCCCTGTTCAGGGTGGGTATGGAAGGCAACCTATCGATGTTTTTCTTTATCACATTGATTCACCTTTTTCTCTCTCTCTTTTCCTTCATCTCCCTCTAAAATCAATAAAAAAGACTTAAATTTTAGACTCACACCCATAAAATCCTAGAAGAAAACATAGGCAATAAACTCTCTGACATTTCTCTTAGCAATATTTTTTTCTGATATATCTCCTTCGGCAAGGGGAAAAAAATAAACAAATGGAACTGTATCAAACTACAAAGTTTTTGAACAGCAAAGGCAACCAACAACAAAATTAAAAGTCAACCCATTGAATGAAGAATATGTTTACTAATAATAGATCTGATAAGGGGTTAATATTTAAAAATTATAGAGAACTTATAAAAGTCAACACTGAAAAACAGATTTAAAACATGAGCAGAGCACTTGAACAGAAATTTCTCCAAAGAGTGTATATAGATGGCCAATAGACATGAAAAGATGATCAATGTCACTGATCATCAGAGAAATGCTATACCCACCACATGTTTCCTTAAACTAACATTTTACCATATTTTTCTGATCACATAGCTATCCATCTATAGTTGTGGCCATGATCCTATTTTAATTTTGTATATATAGTCCAGAATCTCAGTGAATTCTGTTGTTATATATACTTTCTCTCTTTCTTAATCCTTACCTGGGGATATGATTTTATTGATTTTAGAGAGGGAAGGAGGATGGAAATGAGAGGAGAGAGAGAGAGAGCGAGAGAGAGAGAGAGAGAGAGAGAGAGAGAGAGAGAGAGAGAGAGAGAGAGAGAGAGAGAGAGAGAGAGAGAGAGAGAGAGAGAGAAAGATGAGAGACAAACATCAATTAGTTGCCTCTTATAGATATCCATACCAGGAATTGAACCCACAACTGGGGTAGGTGCCTTGACTAGGAATTGAACCCACGACCTTTTGGTGCATGGAAAGATGCTCCAACCAACTGAGCCACACTAGTCAGGACAGAATATATAGTAATTTAACTGTTCTGACATAGGATCTATGCATTTAACTTGTGCAAGACATTCAAATATGTTTTTAAAAATATATTTTGAGCCTAGCCAGTTTGGCTCAGTGGATAGAACATAGGCCTGTGGAACAAAGGGACCTGTGTTTAATTACAGTTAAGGGCACATACGTTGGTTGCAGGCTCCTCCCTGGCCCAGGCCCTGGTCAAGCCTCCAGCGTCTGTGCAGGAGGCAACCAATCAATGTGTTTCTTTCACATTGATGTTTTGCTCTGTCTTTCTCTCTCTTCCACTCTCCCTAAAAATCAATGGGGGAAAAATATCCTCAGGTGAGGATTAACAAAAAAAGTATCTTAATATATAAAAACCCTGGGTCCGCCATGACTGGAGGCTCCACCAACTGGAAGTCAGTCCTGCAGTAAGCACTGGGTTGCCCTGGTGACCCAGCGCTGACTGCTGCAGCTGCAGGCAAGGTGACCCAGTACTGACTGCTGAGGTGGCTGCGAATCAGGCCCGGAGAGAGGCCTGAAAAGAGAAGCAGGGTCTGATCTGTAGCCTCTGTGGCAGCTGTTGATCAGCACTTGCCTCTTTTTATTTCCAGCAGCCCTCTTCCATTTCTCTCCAGGCTTCCACCTGGGCTGTTGATCAGCCCTGCCTTTCTGATCAGGCCCCGTTGACAGGCCCAGAGATGATGACTGGCATAGAAACTGACTAATCAGAACCAAATTTGGGTGAAGTGTGAGGAGTCAATGGCTGCCTAGTAGGCGGAGCTTTTGACGTTGACCGGCATAGAAACTGACCAATCAGAACCAAATTGGCCAGCAAAGGAGGGCAGTTGGGGGCAAGATCAGGCCAGCAGAGGAGGGCAGTTGGAGGCCATCAGGCCAGCAGGGGAGGGCAGTTGGGGTGATCAGGTTTGCAGGGGAGGGCAGTTGAGAGTGACCAGGCTGACAAGGGAAGGAAGTTGAAGGCCATCAGGCCAGTAGGGGAGGACAGTTAGGGCAAGATCAGGCCAGCAGGGGAGGGCAGTTGGGGGCGAGATCAGGCCAGCAGGGGAAGGCAGTTGGGGGCCATCGGGCTGGCAGGAGAGTAGTTAGGTGTTAATAAGGCCGGCAGGGGAGTGGTTAGGGGTGATCAGGCTGGCAGGCAGAAGCGGTTAGGGGCAATTAGGCAGGCAGTCAGGTGAGCGGTTAGGAGCCAGCAGTCCTGGATTGTGAGAGGGATGTCCAATTGTGGGATTGGGCCTAAACTGACAGTTGGACATCCCCTGAGGAGTCCCAGATTGGATAGAGTGCAGGCAAGGCAAGGAACACCCCCCCCCCAGTGCACAAATTTCATGAACCGGGTCTCTAGTATCCTATATAATAAAGAGCTAATATGCTAATTATACCAAACAGCAAAATGACCATCCAGATGACCTTTCAGAGGAAGCCAGGCTGCGAAGGTCAGCCGAGGCTACTAAGGGCTACAAGGGGCTGTGAGGGCTGGCCAAGGCTGCAAGGGGCTGCGAGGGCCAGCCGAGGCTGCGAGGGGCTGTGAGGGCTGAGCTCCTTGCACCAATGTCATGCATCGGGCCTCTAGTTATGATATAGTCTCTTAAAATTTTATCAATGGAAATGTTATGTTCCCAAATAAGTAATTTTAATTGTTTGTTGAAATGGAACTTCCAAAGATTGTAATTATTTTTTGAAAATATGAAATATCTAAACACACCTTTAAAACCAATTACCACTCAATGAAGTGTCCAAGTTAGAGTTTCATAATCATATCTTTTTATTTCGATTCCAGAGTTGTTTTCCTGCAAGTGAAGATGAAATACAACAGTTTTAAAATATTTTCTCAAATTAAAAAAAAAAAAAGTATGACGAATTCAGGGCCTAACATTATTAAATATTTTCTATAATTTACCCTTAAACTTCTTCCTCTCATTAACCACTTTTCTAGGGATAGTCAATGAAAAACTCCCCTGCCAATTATGACTCCCTTCTCTTCTTTAAGAGATTGGCCTCAACATTTTTGTTTTTTGAGTGCCTGATGATAAAACTTCAAAATATTATCAGATGTTGAGTTTAGCCTTAAGAGTCCCTAGAACACTAAAAATCCTCCTAATTTCCCCCACTTTGTCTTGAAAGTGAAATTACTTGTAAAAGAGTCAGGATGTATTTTCCATGTGATTATTTTTTTCAGTCTAAAATTTTTATTCAAGCAAAATGAAAACAAGATGTGTAATATATAAACACAACATATTTTCCTAGAACTCTTTTGCCTTTAATTGTGTCAAGAACTCATAAAATAAATGTAACTCAAATGAAGCTTTAACATTCCCATATTTAATCTTCTATTAAGCAGAATTCCAAAAGAAAAAAGATCACAAAGATATATATTACAAGTGCACTAAATCCTCCCAATACATTATAGACAGTAACGAATTAAAATGCATTATGTATTTTAGGATGCACAGTAGTGTCAAGGCATCAACCAACTGATCTGATAATCTACTAAACTATTTATAACAAGTTTTCCACTTAGATGAGAGCTTCAGGTAAACTACATACTTGTGCAATTTAGCAACACAAATATACTTAGCAGAAAGCTGCTCAAGTATTGCTGTCATATTGGCACTTATAGAGAAAGAGCTATTGTGTTGCTAGGTTTTGACTTAAAAGGGAGGCATTTTATGAGAGATTATAAATATTGTTTTCACTAGCAGATTCAAAACAGTGTATGAGCTTGTATATGTTACATAATACCAATCTTTTCATTTATATCACTGAGTTAGTTTCCAATAGGGATCCAAACATCAAGGATTTTACAGGCAAGTCTTGAAAAACCGCACAATAATATTTTGCAGGTTCTTATTTCTTTCCTCTAGAAGAGCTCATACATTTGAGAATTTGAAAGAAAAATCACAGCAAAAGAGACCAGAGTTTTAATATACTTTGTATTTCTATGGAACTATCTAATCACAAACCAGAGAAAAGGCTTCTTTTAAAGAAAAGCATCCAATGAATATAATATGATAATCCACTAGGGGCTAGAATGCATTACAAAAGTGGAAAGGCAGCCCTTGCCCTCAAAAAGTCCTGATTCTTGAGATCCAGTTTGGAACATGTAAGGTTTTGCTTTTAGCCATTTGATTGAATTCTCATTCTAATCCTACAAGACAAACTGCAAGACCCCCCAGCTGGTCCAATCACTTAACTTGCAATCAAATGGGAAGGGGATGACCCATTCTCTTGAATATAATCAGAGCTGCTGCAGTGAGACGGGTCAACAGGTCTTCCATTTTTATCAGAGTAGTCTATTAGTTGAAAGTGCATGCCCTCTCCACATCATTTGCTGTCTCCTTGTACCCATTATTCTCACTGATGCTCCCTTCTGTTTTTAGGAAGAATGAAATCTTACTAATTTCCATAAAGTTGAGATATAAATACATCACAAAGACATGTTTCTGTTTCCACCAGGCAGTACGGGTCAGCATCCTGGCATTTCTCTTTCTTCTTGTTTCTTCCTGTGAGCTGGCCTTGTCTACCTCTGGTTGCTTCACAGTTTGTGTATTAGTCATTTCTCTGACTGGTTATCATCAGAGATGTTTGAGACAGAATTCTGGGAGCCAATAGTCCAAAATCAGTTTCACCAGGCTAAAATGGTGTCAAAGGCCAGCTCCTTCTGGAGCCTCTAGAGCAGGGGTCCTCAAACTAAGGCCTGCGGGCCACATGCAAATACAAATATTGTATTTGTTCCTGTTTTGTTTTTTTACTTAAAAATAAGATATGTGCAGTGTGCATAGGAATTTGTTCATAGTTTTTTTAAAACTATAGTCCAGCCCTCCAACTGTCTGAGGGACAGTGAACTGGCCCCCTGTTTAAAAAGTTTGAGGACCCCTGCTCTAGAGCAAGCATGTCAAATCGTGGCCCGCAAGGAAGATTTTTGCAGCCCAACCAATATAACTGTATGTAAGAAACATTTAATAAACATTTCAAAACTTAATTTTTACACTATCCTGTTATTCATAATTAATAATGAACTACAACATTCAATAATGACTGATTACTATAATTGTGTTGCATTCATTTCCCTTATACGCCTTATGCACAGGCACACCACTTTTCTCCACTAATACCAGCAGCAAATATTTTAGCAGCATTGCCATGTCATCAGTTTTGTACTGACTTGTTTGGTGTGTGCAACAGAAAATACTAGTATTTCATTTTTGGAGAACAAGAAAAATAGGTTTATTTGTGTTACAATTATTAATATGTGCAGTTATTAAGTGTCAGTTAAGTTAATGTTCAAGAAAAATATTAAATTTTATTAAAATGCCCTATCCTATCTAATAAAAGAGAAACATGGTAATTAGCATATGACCGCTACCCTTCCCATTGGCTAATCAGGGCAATATGAAAATTAACTGCCAGCCAAGATGGCGGCCGGCAGCCAGGCAGCTTGAAACTAACAGGAGGCTTGCTTGCTTCAGTGACTGAGGACACCAACATTCCCCGCCTGCCGCTGCCGGTCTCTGAGCTGCAACTCTAAGCAACTATGTTACAAATATAGAAGCTAAACAAAACCCCAGAAACCTGCTTTAGTCTGCCGGGCTTCAGGGAACAGGATTGCAACATTGTTTCAAATACAGAAGGTAAACAAAGGCCAGAAACCTGCTTTCAGCAGCGGAGGCCTAAGAGCTGGAGCCAAGCCTCAAAGCTAAAGCTGGGCCAGAATAAAAAAAAAAAAAAAAGATAAAAATGAGCGGTTGGGAGCTTCAGTCACCCGCCAGCCTGAAAACAGCCCTCAGCCCCTCACCCAAACTGGCCAAGCACCCCAGTGGGGACCCCCACCCTGAAGGTGAATAACTGCACATATTAATAAGTGTGACACAAATAAACCTATTTTTCTTGTTCTCCAAAAATGAAGTGACCAGCTGCAAACAGCCATCATCCCCTCACCCAGACTGGCCAGGCACCCCAGTAGGAACCCCCACCCTGATCCAGGACACCCTTCAGGGCAAACCAGCGGCCCCACCCGTGCACCAGGCATCTATCCTATATAGTAAAAGGGTAACATGCCTCCCAGCACCGGGATCAGCGGAGCCGAGAGGCCTCCCGGCACCTGGATCAGTGTGACAGGGGGCAGCGCCCAAACCCCCTGATTGCCCAGAGGCTTTGTGTGTGACAGGGGGCGGGGCCACAACCTCCCTATTGGCCCTGCTCTGTTCGTGACAGGGGAAGGCACCCCAACCCCCTGATCAGCCCTGCTCTGTGCCTGATAGGGGGAGCTCCCCAACCCCCTGATCGCCCTGCGGCTCTGTGTGTGACAGGGTGCAGCGCCCCAGCCCCCTGATCGGCCCTGCTCTGTGTGTGACAGGGGGCAGCGCCCCAACCCCCTGATCGGCCCTGCTCTGTGTGTGACGGGGTAGAGCCATAACCTCCCCATTGGCCCTGCCCTGAGTGTGACAGTGGCGGTGCCCCAACCCCCTGATCCGCCCTGCTCTGTGCGTGACAGGGGGCGGTGCCCCAACTCCCCTATCGGCCCTACTCTGTGTGTGACAGGGGGGAGCTCCCCAACCCCCCTGATGGGCCCTGCTCTGTGCGTGACAGGGGGCAGCGCCCCAACCCCCTGATTGGCCCTGCTCTGTGCATGACAGGGGATGGCGCCGCAACCTCCCCATTGACCCTGCCTTGAGTGTGACAGGGGGTGGTGCCCCAACCCCCCAATAGGCCCTACCCTGAGCGTGACTGAGGGTGGCATCACAACATCCCAATCTGCCCTGCTCTGTGCATGACAGGGGGTGGTGCCCCAACTCCCCAATAGGCCCTGCTCTGAGCCCAACCAGGGGCTGCACCTAGGGATTGGGCCTGCCCTCTGCCACCAGGGAGCAGGCCTAAGCCAGCAGGTTGTTATCTCCCGAGGGGTCCCAGACTGCGAGAGGGCACAGGCCGGGCTGAGGGACCCCCCTCCCCCCCGAGTGCACAAATTTCTGTGCACCAGACCTCTAGTCCTATATAATAAAGAGGGAATATGCAAACTGACCATCACTCCAGCACATAGATGACTGCGTCCATAGCGGAGGTGGGGTTTCCATAACATAAGATGGCTGCACCCACAGTGAAAGCGGAGTTCCCATAACAAGCCTTAATGAGCAATCATCAGGGACCAGAGGCTGTGTCCTCCCCCACCCCCGGCTCCCATGGGGCTTGACAGGGGACCTCAGGCTGCACCCCCCACCCTTGCACCAGGCCAGGGGACCTCAGGCTGCACCCCCCACCTGGTAGGGCTTGACGGGGGACCTCAGGCCAAGCCCTCAGCCCCAGCACCAGAGCAAGGGACCTCAGGCCATGCCCCCCACCTGACAGGGCTTGATGGGGGACTTCAGGCCACATCTCCTATCCTGCCCCCAGGCCGGCGGAACTCAGGCCATGCCCTCCACACTGATGCCAGGCCAGGGGACCTGAGGCCATGCCCCCTGCCCCAGCATCAGGTCAGGGGAACTGAAGCCACGCGCTGCCAACCAAAGGGTCTTGGTGGGGTACTGCAAGGTGCAACCTCTGGTCTGGTGCTGAGCCAGAGGACCTCAGGCTGCTCCACCCACAATGGCACCAGGCCTGGGGACCTCATGCTGCTCGCCCCACCCTGGCGCAGGGCCAAGGGACGTGAGGCCACATTCCCCACCCCAGAGCCATGCTGGGGGACATGAGGGTGTGCCCCCCCCCCGCCACCTGGCGGGGCTTGACAGGGGACCTCAAGGTGGGCCTCCTAATCCAGTGCTGGGCCAGGGGACCTCAGGCTGCTCCCCACACTCTGCCACGAGACCGGGGGACCTCAGGCCACACTCCCCACCCTTGCACCAGGCCAGGGGACCTCAGGCTGCATCCCCTGCCCAGCGGGACTTGACAGGGGACCTCAGGGTGTGCCCCCAACCCCAATGTTTGGCTGAGGGACCTCAGGCCTTGCCCCACGCCTCAGTGCCAGGCCCGGGGACCTGAGGCCGCACTCCCTTCCTGGCTGGATTTGACAGAGGACCTCAGGTGGTGCCCCTGCCCAGCTGGGCTTGTCAGGGGACTTCAAGGCATGCCCCCGCCTCAACCTGGACTGGGAGACATCAGCCCCAACCCCCACTCCGGTGCCAGGCCAGGGGACCTGAGGCCACATCCCCTGTCCCAGTGCCGGGTTGGGGGACCTGAGGCCTCACCCCCCACCTGGTGGGGCTTGACAGGGGACCTCAGGCCACACTCCCTGCCCCAGCGCCAGTCCAGGGGACCTCAGGCCATGTCCCCTGCCTGGCAGGGCATGACAGGGCACCTCAAGGTGTACCCCCCACCCTAGTTCTGGGCTGGGGGACCTCAGGCTGTGCCCCTCGCCCAGCAGGGCTTGACAGGGGACCTGAGGCTGTGTCCCCCTCCTGGTGGGGCTTGATGGGAACCTCAAGGTGTGCCCCCTGACAAGCTGGGCTTGATGGGGAACTTCAGGCCATGCCCACCACCCTGTGGGTCTTGACAGGGGATCTCAGGCCACGTCCCCCACCAGGCAGGGCTTGATGGGAGACTCAGGCCGCACCCCCGACCCTGGCACCATTCCAGGGGACCTGAAGCTGTGCCCTCCACACAGCAGGGCTTGACAAGGGTAGGACCGGCCAGGTCTGTATATAGCCCAATGGGCATGGGGTGGCTGGATCTGGGTCTTGTGAGATTTTGAGGCACACATGGGTGGGTGGAGACTTGACTCTGGCTCCTGTGGTATGCCCCAAACTCTGACAGGAAGAAGATTTTCATATACATTTTACTAATTTTCTTTCATCTCTGACACTTCTATTATAGAAAAAGGGCAAATAGCAATATTAAAATATTTCCTCTAATTAATCCCCTTTTAATGTGCACAAATTTTGTGAACTGGTAGACTAGTTATTTTATGTTAATGATGATTCATTTATTTCAGCCCTTTGTATTCAGCATGTCTCTATAGAAATAAACTTATGTTTCTAAGAAAATTGAAGCTTTTGTTTTTTTGCGGCCCACACAAACCTAAACCTTGTTTCTTTGGCCTGTGTTGGCCTTTGAATTTGACATGCTTGCTCTAGAGAGAAGCAGGTACCCTGTCCTTCCAGCCTCCAGAGGCTCCCTACATCCATTACTCCTTGTGCCTCCCTCCAGCTTGAAAGCCAAGAGTGTAGTATTATCACATTGCTTTGTCTGTCCCTATGCTTCAGTCCTCCATGTGATTTTAAATGCAAGTCTTTAATTGCTTGAATTGTCCTCCAACTCTGCATCCACTCACATTTTTTTTCTTAGAGTCTGACCTTCTCCCATAATTTAACTAGACCCAGGCACTAAGTTCTTGGTTTACTTATTTCGTTCATAAAGATAATTCTACTTTTATATATTGGGCACTGCCTCCCTATAACATCTGTAAAATATAATACTTTCTTGTCTCATTAATAATTCAAATAGATACTTACTTACTTGATTTCACCCTTGGAACGATCTGATCCCATCCAATATTTGGAGTTTTCCATGTTGTCACATTCTCTTTAGTAAAATCAAGAAGGGTTTGGTCTTCTATGAAAACAATATGGAAGAACATAATTTTAGGCTGTAGGCTAACAACATAATGAATAACGTAATCCAGCTGTTCAGAATCAGGAGAAGTAGTAGTTCTATTGTGTCGTAATCTGTTTCATCTGCCATGAATACAGTTGTAGATTCTAGCAGGAAGAAAAACAAAACTATATTTCACTTTAACCCTAGTCCTGCCCCTTGATGAAAGCTTGTAAGAATTATAATAAATGGGTGTGGCTTCACATCACATCACTACTTACTATTAGCTCACATCTTTGTCCATTATGATGTCATGTGAATGAAGTGAAGCAGTAACCAGGGAAACCTGAGCTGGCACATGCTGAGTTTAACCATGATCAAAACCTCCTGTCTACTTAGTCTCCAACCATGTTCCTTGCTCACTTTACTTCTATGGTCACATAAATACGCAAGTATAAAGGATATTCCTCCTTATCTTGCCTTAAACTTCATACCTTGCTGACCAATATATATACTAATAAAAAAGAAATATGTAAATTAACCATTACTCCACCACTCTGCTACACCCAGAAGCCTCGCTCACCAGCCAATCAGGAGCGAATATGCAAATTAACCCAACTAAGATGGTGGCAGCTGGGCTAAGCAGGAGGCTTGGGTTGCCCCCAGCAATGGAGGAAGCCAAGCTTCCCGCCTGCCCTAGCCAGCCCTGGGCTCTGCTCAAGGCTACAAAGTTTCAATTATAGACGAAAAATAAATCCCAGATACCTGCTTCCAGCCAGCTATGTTCTCTGCTCAAGGAGCGGCTGGGAGCTTGGGTCACATGGGGGTGTGGCCAGCCTGAAGACAGCCATCAGGCCCTCACCCAGGCTGGCCAGGCACCCCAGTGGGACCCCCCAATCTCAAGGGGCTGTGGGCAGCCTGAAAACGGCCCTCAGCCCCTCACCCAGGCTTGCCACACCCCCATAGGGTGAGGGTCCCCACTGGGGGGCTTGGCCAGCCTGCAAACAGCCATCAACCCCTCACCCAGGCTGGCCAGGCACCCAAGTGGGGACCCCCACCCTGAAAAGGGTGTGGCCAGCCTGAAAATGGCCCTCAGGCCCTCACCCAGGCTGGTCAGGAACACCAGCAGGACCCCCACCCTGATCTGGGACACCCTTCAGGGCAAACCAGCCAGTCCCCACCCATGCACCAGGCCTCTATCCTATATAATAAAAGGGTAATAAGCACATTGACCCTAACAGCAGAACAACTGGGAATGACTGGTCACTATGACACACACTGACCACCAGGGGGAAGATGCTCAATGCAGGAGCTGCCCCCTGGTGGTAAGTGTGCTCACATAGGTGGAGCTCTGCTCAGCCACAAGCCAGGCTGACTGCTGTCAGCACAGCGGTGGTGGCGGGAGCCTCTCCCGCCTCCTCAGCAGCGCTAAGGATGTCTAACTGCAGCTTAGGCCTGTTCCCCACTGGCAAGTAGACATCCCCCTAGGGCTCCTGGCTACCAGAGGGATGTTTGACTGCCAGCTTAAGCCCGATCCCTGGGCCTAAGTCAGCATGTAGACATCCCCCGAGGGGTCCCAGACTGTGAGAGGGCATAGGCTAGGTTGAGGGACCACTCCTCCCCCCGAATGCACAAATTTTTGTGCACCAGGCCTCCAGTTTTATTAATAAAGTTCTAGTTATCTAATTCTACTGATGTAGTATATATTTTACTAACACAAAAAAACATATTCAAGCAGATTTGACCTCATTATTATATCAGTTTCCCACCAAAACGATACTCTAATTACATGCAGTGCATATAGTTACTGAACCTATACATTTTTCTTTTCTAGAAAAATTGTTTTTCCTTCTACTTAACACTAGGACTAGGTTTTGCAATATAGACTATGTTACCTTTCACATCAATAACATTAGTCATTCCATGTATTCATTCAATCAGTAACCAATCCCCCATAACTGGATTTCAATACTGCCCAAACATAGCCATATTTTCCACATCAACATGGAAAACAAATAAACTTCTCCCTAAAATTCAGATCCAGTATATTTCTATTAAGAATTATGAAGGAAGACACAGACTTTTATTTTAGGTCTTTGGGAAAAGTTATCCTAGAGAGGTGATGAGTGACCAAATTAAAGTAGGAACCATGAGACATTAAAGAAGGAGGTAGATTAAAGCTATTTCAGTGAAAGAATGGACAATCCTGGGAGTGGGGTAATGTGCATGTGAGGAAGGAATAAAAAGGAAAATTTAAAGGTGACATTTAGATTTCAGTCTTTGGTAATGAGGTACACTGGGGACTGTGAGCTCTCAGTCCCTAAACAATTTTCAAAACCATTTATGCCCAGGATGCTTCCCAGGCCGCTAAATCTGATTTTTAGCAACCTAACATCCATGTTGACTAAGTAATCTAGTCAAATCCTAAATCTACTCAAGTTCCAGCATGCTTGACCACAAAATGTACCCCCATCTATACATAAGCTCAAAAACTTAACACTTCCAATAAATTTGCCTGATCTCTAACCCTGTGTTTCTGATTATGCACCTTACTTAAGACTTATCCTTCCTCAGGATACCTCTGGTCGACCATAACAATGCCCTTGACTCAAGTATTCAATACATTGATAGAAATGAGCAACCTAAAAAAAACATGAAAGAGGGGGGAAAGACGTTTACAGGATCTCCACATGCAGAAGGCTATGACTAACAAGAGACATTTGTATAAAGACCTAATTTTTTTAAAAGTAACAATAATAAGACTTCCCAATAAATTGTGTCCCTTGTCATTTCAGTGATCAATTAACAGGACACTCAGCCTTAGCTCAACTAAGCAAGAAAGAAGATAATCTCCTTAAAACAGCCTGTCTTTAATCACTTCATCAGGAAACATTTAATATGTCTAGCCAGAAAAGAAGAACTACTTTTGTATTCAAGTCATCTAGCCAGCAGTCTTAATGCAAAAAAAGTACTATGTGAAACCATATACCCTATGACGTACTCTATTCAACACCATAGAGAAAATGCTGACCAAAGAAACAGATATAATTATTGATGTTAAATGGGAAGATATTGCATTGTATAGCTTGCAAAACAATCTAGTCTTTGCTGTCAATACAATGGTTATCAGTGATGCTATATAGCCATTGAGTACTTGAAATGTGGCCAGTTTATACTGAGGTGTGCCATAAATGTAAAATATACACAACATATTTAGAAGAAAAAACATGAAAAGTGAATGTACAAAATCTCATATTTTTAATTGGGTACATGTTTTAAATGATACTATTTCGAATATAATGAGTTAGATAAAATGTATATATATATATATATATATATATATATATATATATATATAGAGAGAGAGAGAGAGAGAGAGAGAGAGAGAGAGAGAACGCCAAGGTCTGTAACATCCAAAATGACTGAAGGCTTGAGCGACCAAAAATCAGTGCTGGGTTGCCGTGGTGACCCATCACTGACTACCTTCACTGGGGACACCCCTACCCAGCACTGATTGCCAAGGAGGTTGTGGATCAGGCCCGGAGAGAGACGAGGAGAGAGAAACAGGGTCTGATCCTTAGCCTCCGTGGAAACTGTTGATCAGCACTTGCCTCTCTCTTTCTCTCCAGGTCTGTCCAGCAGCCGCACCTCTCTGGCCTCCGCTGGGGTTGTTGATCAGCCTCTCCTCTCTAATCAGGCCCGTTGATAGGCCCAGAGATGCTGATTGGCATAGAAACTGACCAATCAGAACCAAATCTAGGTGAACTGCCAAGAGCCAATGGCTGCCTAGGAGGCAGAGCTTTTGACGTTGACTGGCATAGAGACCAACTAATCAGAACCAAATCTGGGTGAAGTGAGAGAGCCAATGGCTACCTAAGAGGCAGAGCTTTTGACGTTGACTGGCATAGAAACTGACCAATCAAAACCAAATCTGGGTGAACTGCAAAGGTAGAACCTAAGGTGGGGCCTGAGGAGGGGTTTTAAGGGCAACAGCTGTTTGGTGTAAGGTGTAAGAAAGCGGTTCAAGTTTTTAATGACCGGTTTGGCAGTATAGTGCATATGGCTAGCTATCAGTCCAGATATAGGGATTATGTGTTTTTGTCTGCCAAGAGCATCTCCTCCTGCTGAAAAGGCTCCCTCCCCTCGCCCCCATTTAAGCAATCCTATCCTATATAATCTATCTATACTACTAAAAGGGTAATATACTAAATTAGACCAGGTTGACTGGCCATATTCTGGATGCCCGGCTTCCTTCCAAACAAAGCCATGGTGATAGAGGCCAAGCAGAGGCCATTAAGGGCAATCAGGTTGGCAAGGGAGGGCAGTTGGGTGTGAGATCAGGAGGGCCATTGGGGGCAAGATCAGGTTGGCAGGGGAGGGCAGTTGGGGGTGAGATCATGCTGGCAGGAGATGGCAGTTAGGGGAAATCAGGCAGGCAGAGGCAGTTAGGGGTGATCAGGCTGGCAGGGGAGAGCAGCTGGGGGTGAGATTATGCCAGCAGTGGAGGGCAGTTGGGGGCAACCAGACTGGCAGGGAGGGCAGTTGGGGGCAAGATCAGGTCAGTATAGGAGAGCTGTTGGGAGCAAGATCAGGCTGGCAGGGAAGGGCAGTAGGGGAAATCAGGCAGGCAGGCAGAGAGGTTAGGGGTGATCAGGCAGGCAGGCAAAGGCAGTTAGAGGCGATCAGGAAGGCAGGCAGAGAGATTAGGGGTGATCAAGCAGGCAGGAAGAAGGGTTAGGGATGATCAGCCAGGCAGGAAGAGGCAGATAGGGGCAATCAGGCAGGCAGGCAGGTGAGTGGTTAGAAGCCAGCGGTCCCAGATTGCGAGAGGGTCAGACATCCCCCAAGGGGTCCCCAATTGAGGAGGGTGCAGGCTAGGCTAAGGGAATCCCCCCATATGCACACATTTTGTGCACCAGGCCACTAGTCTTATATAATAAAAGCCTAATATGCTAAGTGTCCAGTCATCCATTCAACCAATCACAGCGTTCTCCTATATAGTAAAAGGCTAGTATGCAAATAGACCAAATGGCAGAACAACTGGAACAACCAAACAACCGGTCGCTATGATGTGTGCTGACCACCAGGGGGCGTGTGCAGAACATGGGAGGCATCAGACGTGATGGAATGGTGGAGCAGGTGAGTAGGGCTACCAGACCAAGGTGGGGTGCTGCTTGCTGTCATTCGGGCGAGCCTCTGGTGGTTACAGAAAATTATTTGCTCCTGTGCACTGCAGTCCCACCTGGTGCTCCCATCTGTTGCCGGTGCTGGCCCTGCTCACACCTGCTGCCAGCACTGGAGCCTCTGCTTGCACGCACTGCCATTGCCAGCCCTTCTCACACCTGCAGCTGGCACTGGAGCCACTGCTCGCATCTGTTGCCAGTGTCTGGCACCAGTGCCAATCAGTCAGCACCATCAGCGGGTACAAGTGGCAACTGCTGGCCTTGATTGCCCTGAGGGCTTCTCAACCGCCCCCTGCTCCTGACAGGTGATCAGGGCAGCAGCCGCTACTCACACCCACTGATGGCACCAGACGCACTCGCACCCACTGCTGGCACCAGCCCCAATCTCTCCACATCATCAATGGGTGCAAGCAAGGCCGGCGCCATCAGCACATAGGAGTGGTGGCGGAAGCTGGGTTGCCAGCAGACAGGGGACTAGAAGCTGCAGCGGGAGGGGCCGGGCAGGGGTGTGGAGGAGGGGCCAAGACCTGCCCCTGTGCCTACCACAGCCTCACAGCCCGCAGTTTCTTTCAAGGTGCATGAATTCGTGCACTGAGCCCCTAGTGTGCTAACGATATGCTAAGGCCACTCAACCGCTCACTATGATGTCCACTGACCACGAGGGGGCAGACAGTCAACTGGTTGACAAGTCACTATGACATGCACTGACCACCAGGGGGAAGATTCTCAGACCAGTAGGTTAGCTTGTTGCTGGCATCCAGCTGATTGGGACTGAGAGAGATGGGCCGGACACACCCTGGAACCCTCCCATGGTCTCTTCCCAGCTGGCCAACTGCCTGCGACCCTCCCTGGCCCCAATCATGCACTGGTGGGTTCCCTCTGCCTGGCCTGTGCTCTCTCACAACCTGGGACCCCTCGGGGGATGTCAGAGAGCGGGCTTCAGCCCTATCCCGCAGGCCAGACTGAGGGACCCCACTGGTGCATGAATTTGTGCACCGGGCCTCTAGTATTAAATAATTTCACCCATTTTCTTTTACTTTTTCAAATGCAGTTTATAAAAAAATGTAGAATTGTTATTGGTAAGGTGGCCTCTGTGTCCCCACCTATTACTGGTGAAGTGGAACTCTTGGGGTGCCATGGGGAAAGGAAATTCCTGAGGCCCCCACAGGAGGATAAAGTATTATGGAAAGCTTTATTTTTGTGGAATTAAACTCCTGGGATTCCAAGGCCCCTTTTCCCTCTGTCCTGCCATGGAAAAAGTCCAGTTGTGTATCTTCCACAGGGCTAGAATTAAAACCACTGCCCAGAGTCTTTGCTCCATATTAAAGCACATTTATGAAGAGATTAAGGAAAAGGAACCTGCACAAGTTCATTCTAAGCAGTGACCAGGAACAAATAAAATAAACCAAATATCAACACTATTAAGTATGACAGAGAGTTTAAGTGAGATGCTATCCAGCAGGAGTCACAACCAGAAGGACAATTGTGTCTTTGAATAATCTGCCAGAGTTCAGTCATGAAAACAGCAACTTCTCTAGGTATTCTTGTTGCTGAACATGGACTATAATCAAATTGGATCTGCCAGGCTGGTCTGGAAATGGAACCTTGCAAAGTCACAGGAAAAGCATTTTGGGGACACATGAAGGAGGATTTAAGGTATAGTGGCAAGATTTGTTGAAGGGTCATGCAGGTCATAGATGCCCCCGGAGACTGTGCCGCACTGCCTCATCCTTTACCAGGTGGCTCAGCTCCCTCTTACTGTGAAATAAGTTTAGCCTCTGGGGTTGCAGATCTGTACTTGCCCCCCACCAAGCCCAGGAGGGCCAGGACCCATACCTTCCATGCCAGTATCCTGATATCTGAGGCTCTAGTAGTGCAGCCCCACAGAGCAAGTGTGCACATCAGGCCTTTATTAAACTTCAATTATATTTCCTTGGTCTTGGGAGAGAGCAGGCTTACTTTCAAACTATCTCGTTTTCTTTCTAGTTATTCAGGAGCTTGTACTGGGCCCTGCCTCACCCAACCCCTTTTCTGTATGGGGTTTTGTGCCCCTATCCTATCCTATTCTTTTCCCAGATTTTCCTAAGCTAGACTCCTCCCCTTTATCATTGCCATTTTGGCTTCTGTGCATGCTTCATAGTTTTACCTCATCATCTGGATTCTACTGTGCATGCCTCAGCAGAGGAATTTCCCTTTTACTGGTTCTCCCTCACCCATACCATTTTAATCTATGGGAAAGAGCTAGTTGTTCCCTGGGAGAGTGGAAAACTAGTCTTTCGTGTCAATTTGGATGCCCAGAGTGACTGTGAAGTTGCCCGTTTCTTAGTTAATTCAGCTTAATGTCTGATTCCATTTGCTCCTTTCCTTTGTTAATAACTAACTAACCACCTACTGTAACATTATGAGTAAACATACTTTAATATAGGAAATTAGAGGCTTATACAACTATTGGAAGCCAGGGGAGAAAAGAACAAGAGAGCCATAGCTAATTTTCAGGAAATCTGGAGAAATATGGGGTTATAGGGTCCTTGCATCAGTAACTTGTTGCCTTCAATTCCAAATGAAAATAACTCATAGGCTGCCAATATCTAAATCTCTACTCACACATACCACTAGAGCATAATGGCTTCTCTTTCTCATCTATCTCCCAAATCTCATGTGAGTATCTCAACGAAGGAGACTATAATCCAGAATTACAGAGGCCAGTGATCTTGGAAAGGCAGTTTCTGGGTGATATAGAGAAGAATGAGAAGGGGGATCCAAGTCGCCCAGTGGCAAAAAAATATTCCAGTAAACTCAACAATTTCAGATTATTAACATTTTTGAGTATTTTGTATATGTTGGCACTACATTAGATATTTTATATGCCTTATCTCCTTTAATGCAAGGTAGGGTTTATTCTTGTTGTACTAGTACAGGTAGGAAATATGGGACCCAGTGGGTCAGGGTTGCTCAAGGTTACATGGCTAATAAATGCAAGAATAATGACAGGAATCCAGGTCTGTATTCAAAACCCCACATATCCCAACTGATTACTCACATTATGTCCAATCAGAGAAAAAACAACTGGCATATTGAACAATAGCATGCACTCCATTTTTATATTTATATTTTTTGATTTCAAGCTTGAATATTAAATCCTTGTAAATGACAAATACACTCTGATAGGATTTACCTCTCCAACCTACTGCACAGCTCTGACCACTGCTGCCTTGTGACATATTCAGAAGGACAGACTTTTGAATAAGAATCCCTGCTCTTCTGTAAAATCACAGACTTGAGTAAATATCTCAAAAAGGGGGCTTTTCTAGTGGTACATATTTTAGGATAGCTTGTTATTTAATCAGCTGCCAAAAAAATCAAGATTTATTTCAGCACTGAAAAATCTGTATTGTGACCTAACCAAGATAAATGCATGTCTAGTTTATTGGATTAGGTTAAATAAACAAATTGAAATATTTTGTGTATCTGCAACATGGCCAAATTATATTAATTAGACAGTTTCCATGATCTCCTATTGAGTGTTTTACTTATATTAAAAAACACAATGTTACTTTTGCTGCTATAATTCTCAAACATCAATTTGCATATTATGATTATTTTGATTATTTAATGACTTGTTTTTGGATGCATTTTTAATGGAACAAGAAACTTTCCATTCCAAAATAAATTATGGAAATTACATTTAAAACTGTCTTTAATTAAACTGTGATATTGTTTTTAATAAAAATGAACGCATTTTCATAAGACGAAATTATGTTTAGATTCCTCAGTTGTTAATTCAAAGTATATATTACTATTAATTCCACCAATTTAAACTTATAACTGAGGAATATGTTCATTATCATAATTTATATAGGAGATTAAGTTGCAAAACAATTCAAACTGAATTTTTTAGGATTAGAGAGATTTGGGGGGATCAGAAAAATATTTGTTGTAATATAAAAAAGAATAGACATTGAATGATTTGTTTGCTGAGGTTAGAAACTGAGCTGTTATATAAACTTAATTGCAAGATGTGTTAACCTATCTCTCTATATAAAAGCCTAAGCGACCAGAATGACTGGAACAACCAGAAAGACCAGAATGACCAGTCGACCAGTCACTATGATGCTCATTGACCACCAGGGAACAGACGCTCAACATAGGAGCTGCCTCCTGGTGGTCAGTGTGCTCCCAAAGCCAACCTCCCATGGCAGCCAACTTCCCCCGGTCCCTCCCCCCAGCTGGTAAACCTCCCACGGTCCCTCCCCATGTCCAGCAGGCCCCATCTACCAGCCGGCAATCGGCAGGCCTCAGCTGACCCGGCCCTGATCAGGACTGAGCAAGATGGCCCTGATAGGCCCTGATCACCGGCCAGGACTAGGGTCCCCACCCATGCATGAATTTTGTGTACCGGGCCTCTAGTAGAAAAATAAGGCATTATATAGAACCCCAATAAACCATAAATGTACATTATGTTTTATTTGCTATTTATAAATGATTTTATATTATTTAATTTTCAAATTGATTTTGTTAATTTTTACTTAATTTTTCTTTGTATGTTTGATGAACCTTTAATAGCTCCTTTAATCTGGCTAATCCTGTATGTCTTTGCTGCCTAAGAAATCCGACAGCTCTAGAGAGAAAAGAGTGCCTATGCATGAGACTCCTATTTAGTGCAACCTATGTTATAAGGAGGAACAATCACATTCAGCACTTTCATTTTATGTAAAAGAGAAGGAATTCCTTAGAAACATCCAGTGATTTCTGAAACATGTAATGTATCACTATTTGCAAATGTAGTTCCAATAAAATCCCAAATTATATTTGACCCTGGAATTTAGAATGTCTATAAGTGCTAGTAACCTTTAAATATTTCTGTTCTATGTATTCTTACTGATATATAAAAAAACCTCATGTGATAATTGTAAATATATTGCAAAGTCAAAATTTATGAGAGCTTTTATTTAAGACAGAAATTGGAAAGGCCTATAGATAATGCTCTCATACTTTATTTCACTTGTGAAAATCCTAAAGAAATAAATCTATGGTTACAGCACAACTCTATGGTTATTAGCCACTTTCTTTAACTTACTCTTCTCCTCTTTAAAGAACTTTCTTCTTCCAGGTCTAAAAACAAACAAACAAACCTGCAAAAAGCTTTCACATGGTTGGCCATAATTGCATGTACAAGATTGCAATTTTTTCATTTTTTCTAAAAAAATTATTTTGCTGATTGAATACCTAGTCAATGTTTCGTTTATGGTTGACAGCACATATATGATAATTGAGTTTCACTTATGAGAATCCTTGACATTCTATTAATTTGTTTTAACATGAATTATTGTCTTGACTAATTCTTCAATCAAAGAATGACAATCTGCATTTTGAATTCCCTCTATTAAAAATAATTATTAAGAAGTGTGACATTTTTATTTTATTTCATTAGTTTGCTGATTTATCTGACATTTTGTACAATCACTATTAATTATGTTTTTTTTCCTTCAAGAGTTCTTCATCCTCAATTACTTGAACAAGAATCTCATAAATACAACCATGTCATAATCACAGACCACTCAGTTTCAATAACAATTATTAACAGGATATGTAAAATATTTCATTTACGAACAAATCTGCAAAGTTAGTCTTTGCTTTTCATGCATTATACAAGACTATCCATTTTATTTAATTTTATTTTTTAAATTTATCTTTATCATTGAAAGTATTACAGATTTCCCCTTTGTTTTTTCCAATTAGCCCCCTCCACCCTACATCTGCCCCTCCCAGGCCTTCACCACACTTTTGTCTGTGTCCATGGTTATGCATATATGCATTTAAGTTCCCCAATTAATCACTCCACCGCCACCCCACCCCAGCATTTCCTCTGAAATTTGTCATTCTGTTTGAATCATGCATGTGGAAAAGCAGGACAGACTATACATGGCATTACACACATGTATGCTCAGTCATGTTTTCATTTGTCTGCTTTCTCAGTAGAGATTAGATTTAGAAAATTCAAATATACTTTTTCTCAGAGTGCCTTACAGCATGGGTTAAACATGAGATTCTGTTTTAGTCAATAATCTATACTAATAAAAGGGTAATATGCTAATTAGACTGGGCATCTTCCAGATATCCTTCTGGATGTCCTTCTCGACAAAGCCATGGTGGCAGTGCCAAGGCAGAGGCAGTTAGGGGCAATCAGGCAGGTAGGGGAGAGCAGTTAGGGCATTCAGGCCAGCAGGGGAGGGCAGTTAAGGGTGACCAGGCTGGGAGGGGGGTTCATTTTGGGAGTGATCAGGCTGGGGGGGGCAGTAAGGGTTGACCAGGACAGCAGACAGAGGCAGTTACGGGTGACCAGGCAGGCAGGGGAAGGCCATTAGGGTCTATCAGGCAGGCAGAGGCAGTTAGGGGTATCAGGCAGGCAGGCAGAGTGGTTAGGGGTGATCAGGCAGGCAGGGTGGTTAGAGGCAATCAGGCAGGCAAGCAGAGTGGTTAGGGGTGATCAGACAGGCAGGCAGGTGAGTGGTTAGGGGCCAGTGGTCCCGGATTGTCAGAGGGATGTCCGACTACTGGGATCAGTCCTAAACTGGCAGTCAGACATCCCCTGAGGGGTCCCAGATTGGAGAGGGTGCAAGCCGGGCTGAGGGACCCCCGACTCATGCACGAATTTTGTGCACTGGGCCTCTAGAATAGTATAAAGAGAATTCTTCCAAGGGTTTCTGGTTAGGTATTTTATTTCCTAAAGAAAGACTTGGCAGGGCCCACCCTTTCCCACTTCTCCCTGCTTTGAAAGTGATACTGGGATCTGAAGGCTGACATTATCCACCTTTGAAAAAAAGAACAACTAAATCATAGAGGCACCAGCCCTGATATTACTGAGCTGCTGAAACAATTCCAGCAGTTACCTACATTCAGAATTCTTGTTATATGTGAAAAAATCTGTTTATATCATATGCATTTATCTTTTCTAATACCTGCAGTTGAAATCTATTCAATGAATTAAGAGCCAAAAGGGAATCTACACTAATAACAGACAAAGATGCTAATTGACTATACCTTTGCTATGTCCCAAGCCAAGCCCACCAGCCAATCAGAGCGACTATATACAAATTAACCCAACCAAGATGGCGGCCGGCAGCCATGAAGCTGGAGCAAGCAGGAGGCTTGGTTGCCCGGGCGATGAAGGAAGCCAAGCTTCCTGAGCTGGCTGTGGCCTCCGCTCTTGGCAACAAAGTTTCAATTATAGAAGACAAATGAATCCCAGATACCTGCTTCCAGCCAGCCTCCACTGGGAGCTTGGGAGGCTGGGGGCCGTGGCCAGCCTGCAAACAGCCATCAGCCCCTCACCCAGGATGGCCACACCCTCATGGGGTGAGCGTCCCCGCTGGGGTGCTTGGCCAGCCTGCAAACAGCCCTCAGCCCCTCACCCGGATGGCCAAGCACTCCTATATAACAAAAGGGTAATATGCAAATTGACCCTAACAGCAGAACGACTGGGAATGACTGGTCACTATGACACACACTGACCACCAGGGGGAAGATGCTCAATGCAGGAGTTGCCCCCTGGTGGTCAGTGCACTCCCATAGGGGGAGCTCTGCTCAGCCACAAGCCAGGCTAATGGCTGCCAGTACAGCGGTGGTGGTGGGAGCCTCTCCCACCTCCTCAGCAGCACTAAGGATGTCCAACTGCAGCTTCGGCCTGGCCCCCGCTGGCAAGTGGACATCCCCCAAGGACTCCCGGACTGCCAGAGTGATGTCTGACTGTCAGCTTAGGCCCAATCCCTCAGAGAGCGGGCCTAAGCCAGCAGGTGGTCATCCCCCAAGGGGTCCCAGGCTGCAAGAGGGCACACGCTGGGTTGAGGGATCCCCCCGAGTGCACAAATTTTTGTGTACTGGACCTCTAGTAAAATAATGAAGAAAGAAATCTGCATGTACACTTGATAATTTGTTTAATGTAGTATCCTTCAAAACAATAGTAAAAGCAAGGACTATTCAATGAGTTTTGGATAATTGACTATTTATGTGGGAGAAGATAAGATTAAATCATTACTTTACACCAAATAAGGTAAATTGTAAATAATTAAAGACAAATATGAACATAAACTTTGAGACACTTATAAGAAAATATAGGATAATATCTTGATATTTATTGTTTTACAGTAGAGAATAATTTTATACAAAATACTAAATATACAATCATAAAAAGAAATATTAATACATTACACTACATTACATTAGAATATTAGAGTACTTTTATCAGTTGATGCCATTAGAAAGTAACGAATCACAGAGTAGGAAATCATATTTGCACACGATAAGAACAATAAAAGATTACTATCTAAATATACAGAGAGAGAGAGGGATCCAAACTGTCAGTGGAGTAGGTAGAAGTTACACTTACCTCCTCCCTGTGCAAAACTGGAATTACAGGTAAAACATAGAACAATCAACCTGGTAAACCAAATGTAGATTAGCTGAACAGAGTCTTTAACCAAAGATTTACAGAAGAAACCACATTGAATCTACTAGACAGGCAAAGGCATGAAAAAGGTTGGCCATATTTCCATGAGTGGCTCAATGAAATACCAGAGAGACAACTCAGCTACAAAGGTTACTCCTGAGGAGTGTGGGATCTCAACCACATCCTGGCCTCCCAAAGCCAGAACCAGAGTTGGGAAAAGGAGTCCACATAACATCTAGCTGTGAAAACCATTGGGGATCCTGATCATCAGGGAGAGACATAAGTTTGCTAGAAACCAAGGCACACTTTAGCAAACAAAATATCCTCTGCAGCCACTCACTATGGGCTCTGGCAAAGGGAGGGCACAGTCGATGAGAGTCCTTTTGGGAGAGACTAGGTTTTCTTGTGTCTCTGGGAAGAGAGCTGATAGGATAGCTAAAGAGTTCCTGTGCTGAGACCCTCTCCCATATCACAGACATCATCTTTCTTAGGTGGAGCACTCTCCTCCTTATAGCATCAACTTGGGGGAATGCAATAGCCCCATTTTCTGGACTCCATGACACCAGGTCCTGATGATCTCATGCCCTGCTCAAAAGTCAACTGCAACTCTTATCAAGATACCAGTGGTATATTTCACAGAACTAGAACAAATATTCCAAAATTTTATATGGAACCACAAAAGACCCCAGATATCCACAGAAATCTTGAGAAAGAAGAACAAAGTGGGAGGTATCATGGTAACTGATATCAAACTATACTATAAGGCCATAATAATCAAAACAGCATGGTACTGACATAAATACAGACATATAGATCAATGGAACAGAATAGAGAGCTCAGAAATAAACCCACACCTTTATGGTTAATTTATATTTGAAACAGGAGGCAACAATATACAATGGGGTAAAAACTATCTGCTAAATCAATAGTGTTGGGAAAATATGACAGATACTTGCAAAATAATAAAACTAGACCACTTTCTCACATCATATACAAGAATAAAGTCAAAATGGATTAAAGATTTAAGTATAAGACTCAAAACCATAAAACTCCTAGAAGAAAAGATAGGCAATAAAACCTCAATATTTGTTTAATAATATTTTTCCTGATATATCTCCTTGTGCAAGGGAAATCAAAGGAAAAAAATAATAAACAAATGGGACTACATCAAACTAAAAAAATTTTTCACGGCCAAAGTAACCATCAACAGAATGAAAAGACAATACACTGAAAGGGAAAACATATTCACCAATGATATATGATAAAGGGTTAACATGCACAATTTATAAAGAACTTATACAACTCAACACCCCAAAACAAATGATCCAATTAAAAAATGGGCAAAGGGACCTAAATAGACTCACCTCCAAAACAGATACAGATATTTCTAATCGACATATGAAAAGATGCTCAAAATCACTAATCATCAATTAAATGCAAATTAAAACCACAATGAGATATCATTTCACTTTTGTCATAATGGTTATCATTAATAAACCAACAACAAATAAATATTGTTGAGAATGTGGACAAAAGGAAGCCTCATGCATGGTTGATGGGAATGTAGATTGGTGCAGCTACAATAGAAAAGAGTATGGAGTTTCCTCAAAACATTTTAAATGGAACTTCCTTATGACTCAGTGTTTCTACTTTTGGGTGTTTATCAAAGAAACACAAAACACTAATTTGAAAAAAATATATATCCACCCCTATATTCATTGCATCATCATTTACAACTATGTAAGCAACTCAAGGGCCCATCAATAGAGAAGTGGATACAAGTTGGTGGTAAATATTACTCTGCCATAAAAAGAGTGAAATTTTACCATTTGTGAGGTCATGGTTGGACATAGAGAGTATTATGCTAAATAAGTAAGAGGCTAACAACTATCTTATGATTTAAGTTATATGTGGAATCTAAAGAACAACATAAATGAACAAACAAAACAGAAACAGACTCATAGATAGAGAGAAGAAACTAATGCTTGCCAAATAGGAGAGGGGTTGGGGGAATAGGTGAAAAATAGTAAAGGGATCGAGAAGTAGTTATAAAGCAGTAGTTATAAAGCAGTCATTGGAATGTGAAGTGTAGTATAGATAATATAGTCAATAATATTGTAAAAGCTGAGTATTTTGCCAGTTGGGTACTGGAAATATCAGGGAACATTTGGTAAAGTATATGATTGCCTAACCATCATGCTGTACACCTGAAACTAAAATGATTTTGTTATTAGTCAAGAAAATAAAAAGAACACAATTCCTCGAAAAATAAATAAATAAAAATAAATAAATGATATTCAGAGATCCAAAAATAAATAGGAAATAAACAAACATTCCATTAAATATAAGTCAAAGTGTATGACTAGGAAAGCCACATAAAAATCCTGAATTGCCATTAAAAATGAAAACATGTTCAAAGCCTTATTACTCAAAAATATACAGATTGAAACAATACTAAGAGACAAATTTATATCTGTTAGATTGGCAAAGAGTAAAGCATCTCACAATAATAATTTAAAGTTCAAATGTGAGGAAATTGTAATTCATGTTTTAACGAAGCTATAGATTGAAACTACTCTAGAGAACAATTTGCTGATACCTAGTTATAGTGAGGAAGCACATATCCTCCTTCTGGCAATTACATTCCAGGATATATGGCACAGAGAAACTTTTACAAATACATATAAGACATTTTCAAGTATTTTATTCCACATCTGTTGGTGCATCCAAATGAGGGAATGATATAAAAAGTTTAACAATAGAGGAATGGGTGGGTACCTTATATATATAGGTAACACTTCTTCTTTATCTAATCCTCTATTGAAGGATACTTTGATTGTTTCCATGTCTCAGCCACCGTGAATAATGCTGCAATGAAAATAGAGGTACATATATCTTTGTGAATAGATGATTTCTGGTTTTTCAGGTATCTGCCCAGGAGAGGAATTGCTGGGTCATGTGGTAGCTCCCTTCTTAATTTTTTGAGGAATCACCAGACTACTTTCCATAGTGGTTATACCAGTCTATATTTCCACTAGCAGTGAATGAGTGTTTCCTTTTTTCCACAAGCTTTCCAACATTTATTGCTTGTATTGTTAATAATAGCCACTCTGACAGGTGGGAAGTGATATCTCATTGTAGTTTTTATTTGCATTTCCCTAATTGCCAATGAAGTTGAACATCTTTGCATATATCTATTGGCTGTTCTTATGTCTTCATGGGAAAGGTATATTTTCAGGTCCTCTGCCCATGTTTTGATTTGTTTGTTTGTTTGGTGTTGAGTTTTATTAGTTCTTTATGCATTTTTAAAATTAAACCTTCTTTGGAGATACTGTTTATAAATATCATCTCCCATATGGTTGGATGCCTCTTTGTTTTGTTGTCCATTTCTTTTGCTGTGCAGAAGCTTTTTAGTTTGATATAGTCCCATTCAAATTTTTTAAAAATATATTTTTATTGATTTCAGAGAGGAAGGGAGAGGGGGAGAGATTGAAATATCAATGATGAAGAGAATCATTGATTGGCTGCCTCCTTCATGCTCCCTACCAGGGATCAAGCCTGCAACCCTGGCATGTGCCCTGAACTAGGAATTGAACCATGACCTCCTGGTTCACAGATTAATGCTAAACCACTGAGCCATGCCCTGAGCCCATTCATTTATTTTTGTCTTTACTTCCTTTGCCTTTGGAGTCAAGTTATAAAAAGTTCTCTACAAACAAGGTCCATAAGTTTGGTACCTATATTTTCTTCTGTTTAACCTATTCTTTGGGGTCTTATATTTGGATCTTTGATCTATTTTGAATTAATTTTTTACATGGTGACAAACTGTAATGAGTAGGCATTGAGAATATTATGCTAAGGGAAATTACTCACAAAAAGCTAGATTTCACTCATGTGGGATACAAAACTGAAATTCATAGATATAGATAATAGTATATTGTTTACCAGAGGAAATGGATTGGGGGTTAGAAAAAAAATTAAAAATTAAAAATAAACAATTTCTAAACCTAACAATATCACTGGACAATTCAGGTTTTAATTTATTTTATAAAGGTTTTTAACAATTAATATTTGAATATTGCATTATCTGACATATTGTCTTATATTTATAAATGATTATAATTTTTAAAAGCATCTTAAGAAACTAAAATATTAGCCCATATCTTTAAAGATTGAGAAATTGTAGGAGGATGTTAGAAAAATGATGTCTGATAACTGATTAATCCCAATTCAAATTAAGTAGAGCATATAAGCAGAGCAAATTAATAGCAAGAAAATGTTTTCCATTTCTATTTTTTTATTCTATTTTATTTGTGTAAAATAACAAGAGACCAACCACAGCTTGTTTGATCACCTCATCATTTTAGTAATGGCGAATCTGTTCATTTAAAATGTGAAAGGCTGACATTTTTAGTCAATAGTTTAAAATGTTAATGTTGTGTTAATCTGGGAGCAAATCATTTCTTATTTAAATAGATCAATTTTGTTCAAGAGAGAGTTGTAATCTCTAATGCTGTGTTAAATCCTCTAGAAATAATTTGAATAGCTGTGGAACCAAAGGATCTGTCATGGAAAGAAATCAGGCAGAAAAAGGCTCAATATGAAATATATGTTGGCTGAGGCATACTTATTGTCCTTGGTTACCAATAACATCTATATATGCTAATAACATTACTCTAAATACAGTCAAAACTCAGTTCTCAAATGTCTCCCACCTGGAACAATTTGGTTCTCAACCAAGTTGTTCAAGGAAAAAATATCTAGGTCTTTGAACAAAACTTCAGTTTTTGACCTGAAAACCCTTTCATATTGTTACATTAGCATGGAAAAAAGATTCTCAGGTCACAAATAAAAGAGAGAATGCCAGTCAGTTTACTGCTAAATCTGGAGTTGCTAATATCTCAGAAAATTGTGCTATGAATATTTCTGTGGTTTTTATTTTTCCTTTTGTTGTTGGCAAAATGGACAAATAGCACAATTTTAAATATAAAGAGACCATCGAGAGTGCTAATTTTGCTAAGGGTATGAAAGAAACAATGATCACAGGCAATTGAAGAGGTAGAAAAACTATTTTTGATTTGCATAAACAAAAAGCAGTTAGCATGTGACAGCATTTGACAGCATTGCAGAAACAATAATATGTGAAAAAGAGGAAGATGCTGCATACTAACCTCCTGAAAGACACCAATGGAATGAGTGCTAAAAGTGATTCCTTTAAGGCTAGTAGGGGGTGGTTTGATAAACTTAAGAAAAGAAGTGTCTTTCTTTTTTTTATATAGACTAAACAGTACATTAGATAGGTACTGTAAGAAAGGTTAAAAACAGAGAATCAGTTGGGGGCTGCCGGAAGCCGGTCCATCCTTGCTGCTTGACACAGTCGCTGCAGGAAAGAAACATCTGCACAGCATATGTTTCAAGGGACCTGGCGTATATGGCATACTGTTCTTAATATGTTTGCTCACCTTCTTGGCACTATGTGTTTTAACCAAGGTCTCTGAGAAAGGTTGTTTCCCCAGGTAGGGATTTTCCCCTGAAGGTAGGGAGGGAATAAAACCTCTTAACTAAGTGCCAGGCAGGTAATTAATCACTTTAACTACAAACAATCATGCTTAAGCTACATAATCTTTACTCCCTGGAATGGAGATAAGAAACGCCCTAACCTTTGTAATAGAGATTGATAGGATTGAATCAACTGGTATAAATACAGATGTAACAAGACAGCAAGACTCAGAACTAAGAAGACAGAATCTAGGCACAGAACCTACACAGAACGTTCTCTAGAGACAGAAGAACTTTGCTGGAGAGAACATGGCAAAAGATCCTGGACTGAACATGACTACAGAAATTGTCAAGAGAACCTGACTAGAACCTGGTGACTGAACCTGGCTGGAGAACCTGGACACAGAACCTGGCTTGAGAACCTGGAGAACCTAGCAAGAGAACATGGACACAGAACCTGGCTGGAGATCCTAAGCAGAACCTCTCTGGAGATCCAGACCAGAGCTCGGCTGGAGATCCTGGCTAGAGATCCTGGCTAGGCTGCGGATCAACTGAACGCTGTCTCCGTGTCATTCCTTCTTCGCCAACTCCGTCCACGCCTTTGGGAACCCCTGGACCTGCTGGGGTTGGACCCCAGCAGGGGGCCTGGAATGGATTAATTCAATTTACATTATTTCTAATGGCAAAAATGATTTGTTTTTCAAACAAATTACTTCTCTATAAGCCTTCTGGAATGAAATAAGATTGAGAACCAAAGTTCCACTCTATATACAAACAACCATGGCAAGGATATGGTAAAGTTGAGTACACTTGACTGACCTTCCAACAAAATATTTCCTTTCCCCACATATTGCAATTATTCTTAGCAAGAAGCTCCTAAATTGTTAAAATATCAGGAGAAATATGAAACAATTCTTATAAGAAACAAAAAACCTAACTCATTAATGAAGAACAGTTTGTTGATTACCATAGTGGTAGGAAGCACGCGAGGGGAAAATTAGTAAAGGAGTCAATTGCATGGTGACTAATGGAAACCCCTCTAGACTTTTGGTGGTGAGTACACTATAGTGTATACAGATGTCAAATTATAATGCTGTACACCTAAAATGTATACAATGTTATAAAGCCATGTGACTTCATTAAACAAAAGAGATGCATAATTAGTCTGATGATGCAACTTTTAAGTAACTATTTCACCTGACACATCAGTTTGGCTTATCTGATTTTTCTCTCATAATTACTTACAACACTCATAAAATACAATAAAGGTATCATGCTTAAGCACAAAAGAAGCACAAACCATTGTTTTTTTATGTTATAACAACCATCCCTTTACACACATACATTCACACTCACATTCACAAATTATGCACTAGTTTTTTTGTCACCAGGAACAGTGGTAAAGATAGCAAGTGAACTGACTTACACAGGACAAGGTTGCCAACACATAAGTACAAGAATGTTCCCTGGCAATATTTGAAAAACACTAATACTAAAAATATCATTGGTTATCTGAAATCCAAAGTTAGCAGGCCATCTGTTTTCTGGTTGTCATGGCTGCTGTTTTTGCTTTTATTTTGTTTTATTTTGCATTTTGGTTAAATCTGACAACATTAACTCAGGAACTTTAGTTCTATTAGTTGGCACTGCTGCTTATTAATACCATGATCTTGGAATAATCACTTGACCTTGGATTTTCAAATTCTTGAGCTAAAATAATGATTCCCAGTTTCCATATTTATATTTTTATTTTGAGAAAAATCTCCACACCTAATGATCCAATTTTAGGTCAGTTACAGATCATCACTAAACAATCAATTGGTTCTCTGAAAAAAATATTATAATTTGGTAAATTAAATTAAAGTGAACCATAGTGGATTTAGTTATTTAGAGGATAAGGATGATATCAGAATAATAGTCAATATCCTAGCTATGTAGTGACTGTATAAAGGGCATAGCTCCCCCAAAACTACCTATAAAATATTTTATTTATATTTGTCTTTCCTCCCTAAATCTCCTTGCTTTGAATATCATTTCACAATAAACCACTCCTTGTTTCAGCCATTTACAGGCATCAGTATCACTCTCCATCATTTCCTGGAGATATTTCTTGGCTCACTGTCACTCTCTACACTACTCTAGCCATAATTCTTGGTAATTTCATTATCAACATGACTGATACTTCCAACACCCTGAAATTTCATTTCTTTGACTTCCTCTTCCCAAATGGTCTTGTCTTCCACCCTAACTTCTCTCCCTACTCCCATGGATGTCCCCTAGACCCTGTCATAAACAAATATCTGATCACTCCTTAATTCCAATTCCAAGAACCCCATTCAGTCTACCATATTTATATTTGCAGTTCACCTCTTCCAGTACCTTAACTCCAAGTATCCCCTCCCCACCAAGGCTCATTATCCTTAATAAATTCTCACTATACCTTGCCCTTTCATGTCCTTATTTGTCCCTAGCTTAAATTCCACAATCCATCAGTATGATAATCATTAAACTGCTTATTAATGGTTTTCCCCCACTTCTGAAAACCTGGAAAGATTACTATTCTATACCTCTCAAAGTTAGGTAAGGTCCTTAATGCTATTAGGCAATCATATTTCTGTAATTTACTCCTTTCCCCACTATCACAAAAAAAAAATTGTATATTATTATCCTTCTACTTCAAATATCCAATACTTTTATATATAAAGGCCTGTGCATGGCGGGGGGGGGGGGGGGGCGGGGGGCTTAGCCCAGCCTGCACCCTCTGCAATCCTGGACCCTTACACCTTTTTCTTATCTACCTAACATCTTCACATTAAAAAAAAATTACTGAAATACCACCTACTCTAGGAAATCCTCTTTGAACCTCAGGCGGCTTGGCCTCTTTGCCATGGTTCTGCCAGGTGGCTTTGCTTGGCCTCTTCATGGCCAAAGGCCCTGCCACCCACCCCCCGTGGGGCCGCTGGATCTGCAGCAGCACATGTGCAGAGCAGCCGGCCCCGCCCTCACTGTAGGCACCGCCATCTTGTTATGGCATGATGGTCAATTTGTATATTCCCTCTTTATTAGATAGGATATATATATATATATATACACACACACACACACACACACACACACACACACACACACACACACATACATACACTAGAGGCCTTGTACATGGAAATGATGCATGGGTGGGGTTCCCTTAGCCCTGGTCTGCAGCTTCTTGTAATCTGGGACCTTTCAGGTAATATCTGACTGCTGGTTTAAGCCCAATCCCACAGGGATCCCTGTGGAAAGGGCCTAATTGGCAGTCAGACATCCCTCTCGCAATCTGGGACCACTGGCTCCTAACTGTTCACCTACCTGCCTAATCACCCCTAAACGCTTGCCTGCCTACCTGATCTCCCCTAACCACTTGCCTGCCTACCGAATTGCCCCTAACCGCCTCTGCCTACCTGACTGATTGCCATTAACCACTATGCCTGATCTCCCCTAACCACTCACCTGCCTGCATGATCACCCCTAATTGCCTCTGCCTGCATGCTGCATTGCTCCTAACACTCACCTGCCTGGCTGATCGACCCTAACCACCTCTGCCTGCGTGCCTGATTGCCCCTAACAACTCACCTGCCTTGCTAATCACCCCTAACCACTTGCTGGGAGGTGAGGTGAGCTGGGGCAAGGGGCTGTGGTTGTTCTGGTCTCTGGTCATTCTGGTCGTTCCACTGTTTTGGCCACTGGGCTTTTAATATATATATATATATATATATATATATATATATATATATATATATATATAGAGAGAGAGAGAGAGAGAGAGAGAGAGAGAGAGAGAGAGAGATACTAGAGACCCAGTGCACAAAAATTTGTGCACTCAGAGGGTTCCTCAGCCAGGCCTGTGCCCTCTAGCAGTCTGGCTCTAGCAGTCTGGGACCCCTTTGTGGATATCCACCTGCTGGCTTAGGACTGCTCCCCAGGGGATCAGGCCTAAGCTGGCAGTCAGACATCTCTCTGGCAGCCCTGGAGACCTCAGGGGATGTCCACTTGCCAGTGGGGACCGGGCCTAAGCTACAGTCGGACATCCTTAGCACTGATGAGGAGACGGGAGAGGCTCCTGCCACCACCACTGTGCTGGTAGCCGTCAGCCTGGCTTATGGCTGAGCAGAGATCCCCCTGTGGGAGTGCACTGACCACCAGGGGGCAGCTCCTGCATTGAGCATCTGCCCCCTGGTGGTCAGTGTGTTTCATAGTGACCAGTCATTCCCAGTCGTTCTGCTATTAGGGTTAATTTGCATATTACCCTTTATTATATAGAATAGAGGCCTCGTGCAAGGGTGGGGGCCAGCTGGTTTGCCCTGAAGCGTGTCCCGGATCAGGGTGGGGGTCTCGCTGGGGTGCCTGGCTAGCCTGGGTGAGGGGCTGATGGCTGTTTGCAGGCTGACCAAGTCCCCCAGCAGGGACCCTCACCCCATAGGGGTTTGGCCAGCCTAGGTGAGGGGCTGATGGCCATTTTAAGGCTGGCCACACACCCCCAGTGAACCAAGCTCCCAGCCTCTCCTTTTATTCTTTTTCTTTTTTTTCCTGGGATTTATTTATCTTATATAATTAAAACTTTGAACCCTCGAGCAGAGCCCAGGTCCAGCCAGGGCAGGTGGGAAGCTTGGCTTCCTCTATCGCCAGGGCAACCCAAACCTCCTTCTAGCTCCAGCTCTGTGGCTGCCGCCATCTTAGTTGGGTTAATTTGCATAATCTTTCCTGATTGGCTGGTGGGCTTGGTTGGTGGGCATGGCTTGAGCATAGAAGAGGGACGGTTACTTTTCTTTTTTTTATATTTTGTTTTATTGCTTAAAGTATTACATATGTTTCCCTTTTTTTCTCTCCCCTTGACATTCCTATGGTCTCCCCTACCCACAGGTGTCTTGTGTGCATTGGTCATGCTTATATGCATGCACACAAGTCCTTCGATTGATCTGTTACCATCCCCTCCCAGCCCCCAACCCTCCCCGGCCTTGCTGCTATAGTTTGACAGTCTGATCGAGGCTACTCTGCCTCTGTATCTATTTTTGTTCATCAGTTTATAATGGTCTTTATTATCCATAAATGAGTGAGATCATGTGGTATTTTTCTTTCATTGACTGGCTTATTTCATTAGCATAATGCTCTCCAGTTCCACCGATGCTGTTGTAAATGGTAAGAATTCCTTCTTTTTTTACAGCAGCATAGTATTCCATTGTGTAGATGTACCACAGTTTTCTAATCCATTCATCTGCTGATGGGCACTTAGGCTGTTTCCAGATCTTCGCTATGGTAAATTGTGCTGCTATGAACATAGGGATGCATATATCCTTTCTGATTGGTGTTTCTGGTTTCTTGGGATATATTCCTAGAAGTGGGATCACTGGGTCAAATAGGAGTTCCATTTTTAACTTTTTGAGGAAAGTCCATACTGTCTTCTATAGTGGCTGCACCAGTCTGCATTCCCACCAGCAGTGCAGGAGTGTTCCCTTTTCTCACATCCTCTCCAGCACTTGTGGTTTGTTTGATTTGTTGATGATAGGCATTCTGACAGGTGTGAGATGATACCTCATTGTTGTTTTGATTTGCATCTCTCGGATGATTAGTGACTTTGAGCATGTTTTCATATGTCTCTTGGCTTTCTGAATGTCCTCTTTTGAAAGGTGTCTATTTAGATCCTTTGCCCATTTTTTGATTGGATCATTTACCTTCCTTTTGTTAAGTTGTATGAGTTATCTGTAAATTTTAGAGATTAAACCCTTATTGGTGGTAACATTGGCAAATACACTCTCCCATGCAGTGGGCTTTCTTGTTGTTTTGTTGATGATTTCTTTTGCTGTGTAGAAGCTTTTTATTTCGATGTAGTTTCATTTGTTTATTTTCTATTTAGTTTCCAATGTCCTAGGAGCAGTATCAGTGAAGAAATTGCTTCAGCATATGTCTGAGATTTTGTTGCCTTTGGATTCCTCTAGTATTTTTATGGTTTCCCATCTTATGTTTAAGTCCTTTATCCATTTTGAGTTTATTGTTGTGTATGGTGTAAGTTGGTGGTCTAGTTTAATTTTTTTGCATGTATCTGTCCAATTTTCCCAACACCATTTATTGAAGAGCCTGTCTTGACTCCTGTGTATGTTCTTGCCTCCTTTGTCAAATATTAATTTAGCATATTAGCTCGGGTTGATTTCTGGGTTGTCTATTATATTCCATTGATCTATATGGCTGTTCTTGTGCCAGTACCAGGAAGTTTTGAAAAAAGTGGCTTTGTAATACAGCTTGATATCAGTTATTGAGATCCCACCTACTTTGTTCTACTTTCTCAGGATCGCTGCAGCCATTCGTGTTTTTTTTTGTTGTTGTTGTTGTTTGTTTTTTTGTTTTTCTTATTCCAGATAAATTTTTTTTGATAGTTCATTCTAGTTCTGTGAAATATGCCATTGGTATTTTAATGGGAAGTACGTTGAATGTATATATTGCTTTGGGTAGTATGGACATTTTAATGATGTTGATTCTACCAATCCATGAACATGGTATGTTCTTCCATCTGTTTATGTCTTCCTCTATCTCTTTTTTCAACGTCCTGTAGTTTTCTGAGTAGAGGTCTTTTACCTCTTTAGTTAAGTTTATTCCTAGGTATCTTAATTTTCTTGGTGTGATGGTAAATGGGATTGCTTTTTTAGTCTCTCTTTCTGTAAGTTCACTATTGGTGTATAGAAATGCCATAGATTTCTTGGCATTAATTTTGTATCCTGCTACATTGCCAAATTCATTTATCAAGTCTATTAGTTTTTTGATGGAGTCTTTAGGGTTTTTTATGTACAGTATCTGTGAGAAAGGACAGTTTTACTTGTTTTCCAATTTGGATGCCTTTTATTTCTTCTTCTTGTCTAATTGCAATGGGTAGTACTTCCAGTACTATGTCGAACAGGAGTGGTGAAAGTGGGCATTCCTGTCTTGTAACTGTTCTTAAGGGAAATGGTTTTAGTTTTTGCCCATTGAGTATGATGTTTGCTGTGGGTTTGTCATATATGGTTTTTATTATGTTGAGGTATGATCCTTCTATTCCCACCTTGCTGAGAGTTTTTATCAAAAATGGGTGTTGAATTTTGTCAAACGCTTTTTATGGATCAATTGATATGACTATGTGGTTTTTCTTTCAATTTGTTTATGTGTTGTATCACGTTTATTGATTTGCAGATATTGTACCATCCTTGCATCCCTGGGATAAATCCTACTTGGTCATGGTGGATGATCTTTCTGATGTACTGCTGGATCCGATTTGCTAAGATTTTGTTGAGGATTTTGGCATCTATGTTCATGAGGGATATTGACCTGTAATTCTCTTTCATTGTGTTGTCTTTATCTGGTTTTGGTATGAGGGTGATGCTGGCTTCATCGAATGAGCTTGGAAGTATTCCTTCCTCTTGAATTTTTTGGAATAGTCTGAGGAGGATAGGTTTTAGTTCTTCCTTGAATGTTTGGTAGAACTCCCCTGTGAAGCCATCTGGCCTGGGCTTCTGTTTGCTGGAAGCTTTTTAATGACTGCTTCAATTTTTTCCGTAGTTATTGGCGTATTGTGATTTGTAGATTCTTCCTGATTGAGTTTTGGAAAGTTGTATTTTTCTAGGAATATGTCCATTTTCTCCAGTTTGTCTAGTTTGTTGGAGTAGATTTGTTCATAGTATTTTTTGACAATCATTTGTATTTCTGTGGAGTCTATTATCATTTCTGATTTTGTTTATTTGGGTCCTCTCTCTTTGCTTTTTGGTGAGCCTGGCTAGAGGTTCATCAATCTTGTTTATCCTTTCAAAGAACTAGCTCTTGGTTTCATTGATCTTATGTATTGTTTTTTTGGTCTCTATGTCATTTATTTCTGCTCTGATTTTTATTATCTCCTTCCTTCTGCTCACTCTGGGCTTTTCTTGTTGCTCTCTTTCTAATTCTTTGAGTTGTAGAGTTAGATGATTTACTACCATTTTTTCTTGTTTTCTGAGGTAGGCTTGTAGAGCTATAAACTTCCCTCTCAGGACTGCTTTCATTGTGTCCCATAGGTTTTGGATTGTTGTGTTTTCATTGTCATTAGTTTCCAGGATGTTTTTAATTTCTTCTTTGATCTCATTGGTAACCCAATCTATATTTAATAACATGCTATTCAGCTTCCAAGTGTTTGAGTATTTTGGATTGTTTTTATTGTAGTTTATTTCTAATATTATGCCATTGTGGTCTGAGAAGATGCTTTGTATGATTTCAATCTTCTTGAATTTGGGGAGACTTTGCTTGTGACCCAACATGCGGTCTATTTTTGAAAATGCCCCATGTGCACTTGAGAAGAACGTATATTCTGCAGCTTTGGGGTGAAATGTTCTGAGGATGTCAATTAAGTCCATCTGATCTAGTGAGTAATTTAGGATTGCTCTTTCTTTGTTGATTTTTTGTCTAGAGGATTTATCCAGTGGTGTATTGAAGTCCCCTACTATGATTGTATTGTTGTCGATCTCTCCCTTGATATCTTCCAGGAGTTTTTTTTTATGTATTTTGATGTTCCTACATTGGGTGCATATATGTTTATCAAGGTTATATCCTTGTGTTGTATTGATCCCTTTAGTATTATGAAGTGGCCTTCTTTATCTCTTGTTATGGCCTTCACTTTGAAGTCTATTTTATCTGATGTAAGTATTGCTACCCCAGCCATTTTCTAATGGCTTCAGGGGAAGTATAGGTTACAGATATTTGGGCTGAATTACCCTTTTAAAAGGATCCTGTAGCCATGGGAAGTTTCAAGATAGTGATCACAAATTGTTCATAAGCTAGTTGTGCCAGATATTTGGTTCCAATTTGAGAGTCACTGATTATTTGACAAAAAATCGTGTCACTGGAACAGGTAGGTGAGACCATCACTATTTCTCTTCACTTTTTACTTTTTTAGTGAAGGTTAATTTGAGATGCAAAAACAAAAGGCAGAAACACAGTTTTTAAGTTCAACACTTTCAATGAGTGAGGAAAACTAATTTTGTATAAAGTAAGCTCCTAATTGGAGAAATGGCAAACAAGGACATGGATTTTAAAAGGTTGATTTTAGGTCAGGTTTTAATACCTCACCTTCTTGGGAGAAAGACAGACAGTCCATTGAAGTGAGAACTTGTTAGACTAATAAAGAAATGTCACTCTAAACCTTAGCTATACCTGAGAAAGACTCATGTTTGCACAAAGAGAAAATATGAGAGAATTTTTTTTAAGTTTATCATCAAAGATTACTCCAAATGACATTAAGAAGTAATTAACTTCTAAATTCTAATGTTATATTTTTCACAGGACGTGTTAAGTCAGACCAAAAAGAGTGTGCATATTTTCAAATGCTACAAAGGCTTACAAAACATAAGAGAAGGAATATGTTCAACACACATTATAAATACCTCAATTTAAAGGACAAGAAATTAAAATTAAGAAAGCAAATATGTGGCTAGCAACCCACAGAGTGTAATAGATAGTTATCTTGCTAATATCCAAAAATCATTTTTTGTAAATTTGATAGTTAATATTTTTTTCATTTCATATTCAGGTCTCAGGACTTCTGAAAGATTACATCATCCCAAGAATATAAAAGCAGCAACAACAATAAAGATAATCCATAGTGATGACAATGAAAACTGTCAAGATGATAGTGCCAAACTTTATGAACTATTTCTTAATCAAAATGATGGAGTGAAATTTTGATGAAACCTATAAGATAAAAAGAGCAAATTCATCATTCACTTAAATTGATTATTATTATGCAAACTATAACTAGCACATATATTCTGGATGTCAAATAAATTTTATTTTGGTTATGAAAATCGTCTAACTAGAGAAACACTTTAGAATCTACGAGAGGAAAATTGAACAATTAAATTAAATGAAATAGAAGACAAAATGACTATATTTAAAAAATCAATAAAACAAAGAACTGGCTATTTGAAAAGATTAATAAAATTGACAAAACCCTGGCTAATCTCATTAAGGAAAAAAAGGGGAAAGATTCATAAACAAAATCAGAAATGAGAGAGGAAAAGTCACCACAGACATCATAGCTATACAAAGGATCATACTAGAATATGATGGAAGACTATATTCCACCAAATTTAATAACCTAGAAGAAATGCATTAAGTTCCTAGAATTATATAAGCTTCCTAAATCATGAAGAATAGAAAAATCAAAATAGACTGATCATCAGTGAGGAAATTGAAACAATCATTAAAAACTTCCCAAAACAGCCCAGCCAGCATGGCTTAGTGGTTGAGCGTCCACCTTTGAACCAGGAGTTCACTGTTAGATTATGGTCAGGGCACATGCCAGGGTTGCAGGCTATATCCTCAGTGTGGGGAGTGCAGGAGAAAGCCAATCAATGATTCTCTCTTATTACTGATGTTTCTATCTCTCTCTCCCTCTCCCTTCCTCTTTGAAATCAATAAAAATATATTTTTCTAAAAAACCCTCCCCAAACACAAAAGAAGAGGACCATATGGCAACACCAGTGAATTCTACTATAATGTTCAAAGACAATTTAAAACCTATCATTTTCAAACACTTCTAAAAAATTGAAGAAGAGGCAATGCTTCCTAACACATTTTATGATGCAAATATAACCCTGATAGCAAAACCTGGCAAATATAATACAAAAAAGGAAACTACAGAGTAATATTTCTGATGAAAATAGATGCAAAAAACCTAAACAAAATAGTAGCAAATCAAATACAACAGTACATCCAAAAAATAATGCATTATGATCAAGTGGATTTCATTCCAGGGGCACAAGGATAATTTAACATATGCAAATCAATGTTAATATAACACATTGACAAAAGAAAGGATAAAAATAATATGATCTTATCAATAGGTGTAGAAAAAGCATTTGATAAGATACAACATCCATTTATGATTAAAACACTCAATAAAATAGGAATAGAAGGAAAGTACCTCAACATAATCAAGGCCATCTATGATATACCCTTAGCTAATACCATACTAAATACTGGAAAACTGAAAGCTTATCTTCTAAGATCAGGAATAAGACAAGGATATCTACTCTTATTCAAATCTAGGGGCTCAGTGCATGAATTTGCACACCTTGAAAGGAACTGTGGGCCGCAAGGCTGCAGTGGGTACAGAGTTCATCTCAGCCAATCCTCCATGGCCCCCCCCTGCTGGCCCCTCTCACTGAAGCCCCCCACTCCCTGTCTGCCTTGCTCTCACCACTTCCACCACTGGCAACCTCACTCCCACCACCACCGCTCCCACGCATTGATGGCGCTGGCCCTTCTCTCACCTCCTGATGGCGTGCAGCGATTGGGGCTGGTTCAAGCAGCGAGTGCCAGCAGGGCTGAGGCTGTCAGCAGGTGTGAGCAGGGCCAGCACTGGCAGTGGGAGTGAGTGGCGGCTCTGGCACTGGCAGCAGGTGCGAGGAGGGTTGTCGCAAGCAGCAGGTGCTAGAGGTGGCTGCCAGCCCTGATCACCCCTCAGGAGCAGGGGAAGGTAGAGAAGACCTGAGGGGCAATCAGGGCTGGCAGCCACTGCTCACACCCACTGATGGTGCCAAGAGATCGGGGCTGGTGCTGGGTGCCGGCAGCGGGTGCAAGCGATGGCTTCAGTGCCAGCAGTGTGTGTGAGCAGGGATGGCGCTGGCAGCAGGTGCAAGCACCAGGTGGGACCAAGGCATGTGGGAGCAAAGAATTTTCAGTAATCACCAGAGGCTCACCCTGATGACAGCAACCAGAGCCCCACCTTGGTCTGGTGCCCACACTCACCTGCTCCACCATCCCACTGCAGCCAACGCCCGACATGTTCCCCACTCTACGGCCTGGTAATGAAGCCTGCCGTGATTCATATGCGCCCCTGTTGGTCAGTGCACATCATACTGACCAGTTGTTCGGTTGTTCTGCCGTTCATTCTATTTGCATAGTAGGGATATATATATATATATATATATATATATATATATATATATATATATATCCTATCTAATAATAGACAAACATGGTAATTGACCGTACCTTCACTACACCTCCCATTGGCTAATCAGCATGGTATGCAAATTAACTGCCAACAAATATGGCGGTTAATTTGCATACATAGGCTCCAAGCAGTGGAGTAAAACCATATGGCCCGGGGCTGGTGGATCAGTGAGGCCTGATGTTTACGGGGCCGGCTCCGGCCAGAACTCGGCCAGAGCGAAGGCCTGGGACCTGGGTGCCTGAGGCAAACCGGTGCCAGCAGCCAGGGGAAAGGAAGGCCTATTGCACGAATCTCTTTCTGCAACAGGCCTCTAATATACATACATACATACATATATATATATATATATATATATATATATATATATATAGTGCTGAAAGTCCTAGTCAGAGCAATAAGGAAAGAGAAAGAAAAGACATCCAAATAGGGAAGGAAGAAGTCAACTGTCACTTTTTGCAGACAATATGATTCTGTATATAGAAAACCCTAAAGACTGCACCAAAAAAAAAAAAAATAGAAACAATAAACAAAACTTCAGAAAAAGAAATGAAAAAAAAAGTCTTTTGCAATTGAAGTCAAAAGAATAAAATATATAGGAATAAACCTAACAAAGAATGTGAAAGACCTATATACTGAAAATTAAGCATTATTAAGAGAGATTGAAAAAGACACAACAAAATGAAAAATATTCCATGTTCATGGATTGGAAGAATCAGCATAGCTAAAATGGCCACATTACCCAAAGCAATATAAAGATTTAGTGGAATACTCATCAAACTCCCAATGTCATTTTTTAAAGAACTAGAACAAGAAATCATCAGATGTGTAAGGAAGCACAAAAGACCCTGAATAGCCAAAGCAGTTCTGAGAAAAAATAACAAAGCTGAAAGTATCACTCAACCTGACTTCAAATTATACTACAGAGCTATGATAATCAAAACAGCATGGTATTGGCAGAGAAAGAGGCACACAGATCAATGGAATAGAATAGAGACCCCAGCTATAAAACCACATGTATATGGACAGATATCTTTCCACAAAGGAGCCAGAAACACACAATGAAATAATTATAGTCTCTTCAATAAATGGTTCTGGGAAAACTGGAAAGCCACATGCAAATGAATGAAACTGGATTACAGTTTTTCCCCATGTATTAAAATTAATTCAACTTGGATAAAAAACCCACATATAAGACATGAAACAATAAGTTATATAGAAGAAAATATAGGCACCAAACATATGGAACTGGGTAGATTTTATTAACTTGATCCCAAAGGCAAGGGAAGTAAAGGCAAAAATAAGTGAATGGGATTATATTAAACTAAAAAGCTTCTGCACAGCAAAAGAAACTGACAACAAAACAAAGAGGCAGCCAACCAGATATAATATATTTGCAAACAGTAGCTCCAACAAAGGTTTAATTTCCAAAATATATAAAGAACTCATAAAACTCAACACCAAACAAAGAACACAATCAAAACATGGGCAGAGGACATGAAAATACACCTCTCCCAAGAAGACATAGGAACAGCCAATAGATATATGCAAAAATGTTCACCCTCGAAATGGAAATCAAAACTACAATGAGATACCACCTCACACCTATTAGAATGTCCATTATCAACAAGACAAGCAAGGACAATTATTGGAGAGGTTCTGGAAAAAAAGGAACCCTCATTCACTGTTAGTGGGAATGTAGACTGATAAAACCACTGTAGAAAGCAGTCTGGTGATTCCTCAAAAAATGAAAAGAGCTACCATACGACCCATCAATTCTTCTCCTGTGTACATACCCAAAAACTTGAAATAATGTATTTGCAAAGATATATGCACCCCCACATTCATTGCAGCATTATTCATGGTGGCCAAGACATGGAAACAACCAAAGTGTCCTGTGATAGAGGACTGGATAAAGATGTGGTACCTATACGCTATGGAATACTACTCAGCCATAAGAAAAGATGAAATAGTGCCATTTGCAACAACATGGATGGACCTTGAGAACATTATGCTAATGGAAGTAAGTCAGTCAGAAAAAGCCAAGAACTATGTGATTTCACTCATATGTGGGATTTAAAACTGAAATGCATGAACACAAACAGAATGGTGTGGTGATTGCCAGAGGGAAAGATGGTGGGGGCACAAGGGGGTCCTAATACATGGTGACAGGAGATTTGACTTTGGGTGCTTGGCGTATGGTGCAATATACAGATCTTTTAATATAGAAACCCACACCTGATACCTATATACCTATATGTTCATGTTGACCAATGTAACCCCAATCAATTTAAAAAATTGAATAGTTACATATTCTTTTATATATATATATATATATATATATACACACACATATATCCTTCAGATGGAGATGATAATGTCACAAAACATTCCAGGCTATCACTACATTAGGGCCTAATCCACCTAAGAATAAGCATTTATCATCATATTAATTACTGAAAATTTCATGTGGCATTCATATATTCCATGCATTTTTAAATTAAGTAAATATATTAAAAGTCTCTGGAACTGAAATTAATGTATGGTTTTGATTTGTGTTGGGGGAACAATGGGAATCCTAACATAATTGTTCAGGGTCCCCCATGGTTGTCCATTTTCATGCTGCTTTATGCTGTGGTGAGTTGTACTTAAGTATCTTGGCTTCTTTGTATCATTTGAAACTATAGATATCTTCTTGCCTGGCTCCTAACCATTGAAGTTTCTATCTCCTTCTGTTGTCATTCTGCTGGCTTCTTCTCCTCTCATATCCAAACTAGAGACTCAGTGCACAAAATTTGTGCATAGGTAGGGTCTCTTACAGCTGCCAGCTACTGGCTGGGGCCTCCCTTAGCACCTGCCTTGGCCTGGCGCTACCTGCACACCTGCTCCACCATCCTGCTGTGGCCCTAGTCTTGCTGCCATTGGGGCCAGTTGCACTTCCATTGCTATCTGCTTCCAGTGCTGCATCACCGACACTTCCCATGTTCTGTGCTGCCCTCTGGTGGTCAGCACACGTCTAACTCCCTGTCAGTCAAAATCCCACCTGGGGGGACAATTTGCTTATTAGGCTTTTATTATATAGGACTAGAGGCCTGGTGCATGAAATTCGTCCACTAGGGGTGTGTCCCTCAGCCCAGACTGCACCCTCTCCAGTCTGGGACCCCTCGGGGGATGTCTGACTGCTGGTTTAGGCCTGATCCCGGTCGCCCCCAACTGCCTTCCCCTGCCAGGCCACAGGGATTGGGCCTAAACTGGTAATTGGATATCCATTTCACAATCCAGGACTGCTGGCTCCCAACCGCTTGCCTGCCTGCCTGCCTGATTGCCCCTAACCACTTCTGCCTGCCAGCCTAATCACCCCCTAACCACTCCCTTGCCAGCCCAATCGCCCCCAACTACCCTCCCCTGATGACTCAGTCAACCCCAACTGCCCTCCCCTGCAGTCCTGGTTGCCCCTAACTGCCCTCCCTTGTTGGCCTGATCACCCACAACTGCCCTCCCCTGCTGGCCATCTTGTGGCTGTGGGTGCCATTATCTTTGGGGGCGTGGAAGTAAATTAGCATATTCCCTCATTTACTGTTGGCACCACCATCTTTGAGGGTGGGGCAGTCAATTAGCATATTCCCTCCTTATTGGCTGTGGGCGCCACCATTTTTGCAACAGCATGAGGGTCAATTAATTCCTCTTTATTAGATAGGATTTTAGTTCTTTTCCCATGGCAGGGCAAGTCATTCACTCTTTTATCTTTATGTCTTTCTCAGCAATTATATTTTCTTATGTCACAGCTTCAACTACCCCTACTATTAATGGTATATCCCTCCTGCCCCCCTCCACAGATTATACATCTGTACTAGATCTTATGTCTAATGTGGTCATTACTACATTGTCAAATCAACATATCATTGTTCAATGTCTCACTTGGGAAATCTCAGAAAAGGAAAATAGAATGCTGGTCCACTGAGTCACCAATCAACTAGACGGACAACCTTATCATATTGCTTCTAAGAGATGATGTGACACTAAGAAAATGCTGGGATGGTTATGTTTTGCTTAGGTTTTGATCATGAACTAGAACAAGACCTGTTATTATTCTTTTATCTGTATAGCCTAGGGGAAATTTTCCTCCATAAATGTATATTGACTTAGAGACCTCATGCACCTGAATTCATCAAATAGTCCATTTGATATCTTTTTCATGTTGCTAACGCAAGTGTTTTTCATGGATCCCAAGCCATAGTAAATATTCCTTGTTCTGTAGATAATTTTGAAGCTAATCCCACTTCCCACTAATTCATAATACGCACGTACTCCATTGTTTTGCCCGCATCTAAAAGAGAAAAGCAGAAGATTGGCTCTCTTTTATTGAGTGCTTTCTCTTGCACTAGGCACAATAACCCTGTGAGTGAATATTATTATTATCATCAAAATACAGATAGGAAAACCAATCTCCAGAGCTATCATGTAATTTCTCCAAAATTACACAGAAAGTGGCAGAGTCAGTATTCAATCCCAGTTATAAATTCAAAATCTAATTTCCTCCCATAAGACTGTAAAATGCGATGAGTCTTTGTTGCTGTTTTGATAATCTGTTCATTAGAAATCTCTGTAGCATTGCTGCTTTTATTTCCTCATGTAGAAATTTTAAAATATACAACACTGGGTTTGATTCTCAGGTCTTATTACCTAGTCCCACAACGTTTTTCACAGTACTATAACTCTATAAGCCATTATTTTCTCCCTTGTAAATTGACATAATAATACCTAATTCACAGCATTGGAGTGAGAATTAAGTCAGAAAATTATGATAAAGAACTAAGCATAGTGCCTATAATATACTCCATGAAAGGCAATACTTGTAATTATTCTTGCCCACACTTGTCCCCCAGTATCATCAGCCCTGCCCCATTGTAGCAATATACTTGCATCTTTACTTACTTTACTAAATCTCTCTAAAGGCAGGGGATATATTATTAACCATTTTTCTCAAGCATCCAACCTACCTACTAACACTCAGTACATTTTGATACAATTTGCCTTTCAGATGTCATAAAACATTTTGACTGGATATGAATATTCTACCTTTATTTGTTCAGAATTTGAGGCTATATCTACACCTCCACTAATTTGTTGGTTTCTCAGTATTTTAGCTAATAAAACTTTTAGTGTTGTTAAATACACACCTTCAACCAGTCTCTCATGACAGGACTTTCCTGAACGGTTACAGCCCCTGAAACCCAGTACCGAATGATATGCCTCCCTATGGTACAAGACAATTGCTATATATCAAAATCCCCAATCAGAGAAGCTATAGAATGTGAGAAGTATGCAAAGATTGCAAATATTGGACACTCTTGGGTACAGCTTCTAGAGCTGAATTTGGAAAGCTTGAATGGCATCAGGTTAAAATCTCATCTTGGAAGATTAAGGTCAAAACATACGGCTTGTCAAGCAAAATAAGCCACCTTCCTCTTTCAGGAACAGCACAAACATTTTCTTAAGCATCTACACTAATAAAAGAGAAACATGCAAATTGGTGGCACTCCGCTACGCCCACCAGCCAATCAGGATGAGTATGCAAATTAACAAAAAAAAAGATGGCGGTAAATTTGCATATGCAGGCAGGGAGCGAAGACTGAAGGCTCCGGCACAAGCAAAGACTGAAGACGACTGAAGACTGAAGAGTCTTGGCTTCTCCGCTGCAGCTGGAATGGAGAATCCTCAAGGTTTGCCTTCTCCACTGCAGCCAGACCAGAGAAGCCTCCAGTCTTGGCTTCTCTGCTGCGGCCGGAGCAAAGGCCTGGGTCCCAGTTGCCGGAGGAAAACCGGTGCTGGTAGCCAGGGGAATGAAGGCCTATTGCACGAATCTGTTCGTGCAATGTGCCTCTGGTATAAGATAATGTTTAAGGTCACTTCCAGGGAATATGAATGCTAATAAATGTATATGTGGCCCAGAGGAATTCATATGACTTGTGATAAGTAAAAATTACTCACAAAGCTATTTTTAAATGGCATCAGTAAATTAAACTATCATTTTTATTGTAAAAGTGAAGATTTTAATCAATCATATGCTAACAATGAATTTAATGGTATTACTATGTACTGATTTAAAGAACATTGAATCACAATGTTTAATTTTTCAAAGACTATCTCCTGTAATATGACTCTTTGAGACCTGATTTGAGAAACATTTTTACTTTGTACAAATTTATCTACACTAATAAAAGAGAAACACGCAAATTGGTGTCACTCTGCTACACTCACCAGCCAATCGGATGAGTATGCAAATTCACCCAACAAAAATGGCGTTTAATTTGCATACATAGGCGCCCAGTGGCCTGGGTCCCAGGAATATCATTGGCACCCAGGTCACTCCGAGGTAGGCCCTGTGTGGGCCCTGAGCAGTGTAGGAAGGGCCTGAGCTAGGGGGATCCTGGGCAGGGGCAGAGCCGGCCATCGGAGCTACAGGGGGGCCCCTGACCAAGTCTAAAGCCCCAGCCAGAGGCATTAGGCCTGAGCAGGGCGTGGAGTCGGCAATTTCAGGTAGATGGGGGTCACCTGCCCAGGCCTAATGTCTGGTCCAGAGGCATCAGGCCTCGGAGGGGGGCAGAGCCGGCGATCGGAGGGAGATGGGGATCCCCTGCCGAGGCCTGATGCCTTGGCCAGAGGTGTCAGGCCTGGGAGAGGGGCCGATCCAGCAATTGAGGGTGATGGGGGTCGACGCCTCTAGCCGAGGCATCAGGCCTGGGCAGGGGGCCAAGCCAGGATCGGTGTGAACTATCTAGGAAACACCTTTTCTGCCCGCTCACTGGCTAAGCTCCCTGAATGCCACTGGTAATATTCTTAGTAACTTGGGTAATAATAATCCAAAAAGGTGATCTAGAGTTTTTCACCATACTCCTGGTGAAAAAAACAAAGATCCACTGCTGGAGGGCTAAGAAATGTCATATCCTGCCCTAGCCAGTTTGGCTCAGTGGATAATGCCTCAGCCTGCCAACCACAGGGTCTGGGTTCAATTCTGACCAAGGGCATGTACCTAGGTTTCAGGCTCCTCCCTGGCTGGGGCCCAGGTCAGGGCTCATGCAGGAGGCAACCAACGTGTTCCTCTCACTTTGATGTTTCTCTCTGTCTTTCCCTTTCTCTTTCACATTCTCTAAAAATCAATGGACACATATCCTCAAGTGAGGATAAAAAAATAATAAAGAAATGTCATATCCTATGAAAGACACATCTTGAAAATGCCTAAAGAAAGTTGTCATTTTTTCATGGTAAAGGGACTGGAGTCCGTGTAGATGAAAACACCTTGGTGGCTGCGGTGACTGGCAGTGGCTGTAGCCGCGGGGTGATGGGACTGGTGCCTCCCCCTGATCAGCCCAGTCGCATCCCACAAAGGGAGGCCAGACTGTGGCTTAGGCCTGCTCCCCAAGGGGAGCCGGGAGCGGGCCTAAGCTGTCAGTAGGACATCCCCTGAGGGCTCCCAGTATGTGAGAGGGGGCAGGCTTGGCTAGAGACCCCCCCCCTCAGTGCACAAATTTCATGCACCGGGCCCTTAGTATTTTATAAAGCATGTGTCATCCAGAGGTATTTTATAAGAAAACTAGAGCCTGGTGCATGAAATTCGTGCATGGGGAGGTGTCCCCTCAGCCCAGCCTGAACCCTCTCCAATCTGGGACCCACCGGGGGATGTCCCACTCCTGGTTTAGTCTGATCCCTAAACCGGCACTTGAGGATCGGGCCTAAACCAGCAGTTGGACATCCCTCTCACAATCCAGGACCACTGGTTCCTAACTGGTCAACTCCCTGGCTGCCAGATCGCCCTTAACTGGCCTCCCTACCAGCCAGCCTGATCACCCCTAACCGCCTCTGCCTGCTGACCTGATCACCCCTAACTTCCCTCCCTGTCGACCTGTTTGCCCCCAACCGCCCCCCCCCCACCAACCTGGTCTTCCGCAATGTTCCCCCACCAGCATGGTCACCCATTATGTCCCCCCTGCCGGCCAGGTTGCCCCCAACTGCCCCCCTCTGCCATCCTGGACACCCCCAACTGCCCCCCCAGCCAGCCTGGTTGCCACTCACTGCCCCCCTCTGCAAGCCTCGTCACCCCTCACTGGCCCCCCAGCCAGCCTAGTTGCCCCTAACTGCCCCCTGCTAGCCTGGTCACCCCTTTCTGCCCCCCTGCCAGCCTGGTTGCTCCCAACTGTCCCCCTCTGCCAGCCTGGTTGCTCCTCACTGGCCCCCCTGACAGCCTAGTTGCCCCCAACTGCCCCTCCACCAGCCTGGTCGCCCCCAACTGCCCCCCCCCCATAAACCTGGTCACCACTCACTGTCCCCCCTGCCAGCCTGGTTGCCCCACACAGCGTGCTGTTCAGTTGTTTGGTCATGCTTCACTAACCCCCTGCTGGCCTGGTTGCCCGATGCTGCCTGCTGCTCAGTCATTTCGTCTTCCCTCACTAACCCCCCTGCCGGCCTTGTTGTCCCACTCAGCCTGTTCGGTTGTCCATTCGGTTGTTTCGTATGTGACAGCCCCTGGCTGTATATATATATATATATATATATATATATATATATATATATATACAATTTTATTCATCCAGTGATGATAAAAATGATCTAATGAATTATGATTAAAAGAAGTAATACTAAAAAGTAGTTTTCTGAAAATAATTATTTCTGAGTTTCTGAAAGATAGTGATGGTTGTGGTAGACAGACTCTAGGATGGCCCCCAGTTATCTTATCACTTATCCTGATATTCATGTCCTTAATAAAATCGTCTTCCTTTGAATTTAGGTGGAGTGTATGACTTGTTTTTAACCAACAGAATATGGCAAAGATAATAGACCAGTGATGACAAACCTTTTGAGCTCGGCGTGTCAGCATTTTGAAAAAAATTAACTTAACTCTGGTGCTATGTCACATATAGAAATTTTTTGATATTTGCAACCATAGTAAAACAAAGGCTTATATTTTGATATTTATTTTATATATTTGAATGCCATTTAACAAAGAAAAATCAACCAAAAAGATGAGTTCGTGTGTCACCTCTGACACACGTGTCATAGGTTCACCATCACTGTAATAGACTATCACTTCCATGGTTATGTTACATAAGAGAATAGTTTTCATCTTGCTACCAAACTCTTCCCCTTACTAGCTTTAATGAAGCCAGTTGCCATGTTGTGACCTGCCCCATAGAGATGCCTACATGGCAAGGAACTGAGTTCTATATCCAGCCAATATCTTAGAAGCAAATGAAGATCAAGTCCAAAGCCCAAAAGCAACTCACTGAATCTTGCCTATGATTCCATAAGTGAGAACAAAAGTGAATCCTCCCCAATTGAGCTTTAGATGAGAACCTGGCCCTGGGCAGTGTCTTAAATGCAGCCTCATGAGAAATTTTGAAGCAGAGGAACCACCTAAAGTGTGCCAGGGTTTCTGACCCACAGAAACTATGAGAGAGACAATAAATGAGTGTCTGTCATTTTGAGTTTCTAAGTTTGTGGTAATATTACATACACGGCAATAGATTAATAATAGTAAATAATTGCAATTCGATAAGTGACCATTAAACATCAAGCACTTGTCTATGTAATAATACAGCTAACTAGCAAGTTATTTATATGATTGGAAGGTAGATGATAGATAGATAGATGATAGATAGATGATAGATAGATAGATAGATAGATAGATAGATAGATAGATAATAGATAGATTCATTATTGCTAAATCCTGAAAATGACTCTATGAGCTAGAGACTATTTTTCCCATACAAATGAAAGACCTAGGGTACAGAAAATTTAATTTCTTATCTGAGATTACATAAGTGCTTTTGTTCAAAGTCCATACAGATGGTCTCTTCTCTATGCTATATTAGTCAATATTTAGCATTAAAATAATAAATTGAATCAATGTAAAAGCAATATAGAAGAGAATGAGCTAATTACTAAGTTGGAACAAATCCAACAATTCTGTAAATTAGGAAAAATTTTATCAATTAATTTTCCTGTGCAGAATCTAATATTTCTTCATGTAGGTATTAGTTTTCATTACCTAATTTTAGTTTAATTTACTTCACATTTCAAAAATAGTATTTATGAAAGTAACAGAAATAAAATCAATGAAGTTTAATACTATTTCTTTAGTGTAATATCATCTGTGACTATTTCCTAGTTGCATTTTTATTCCAAAATCTCCATCACCCATTTTAAGTCTATACACCTGTAGTCTGAATTATTACAACACTAGAGGCCCGGTGCACTAAAATTTGTGCACTGGGGGGGGGGGTCCCTCAGCCCGGCCTGTGCCCTCTCGCAGTCTGGGACCCCTCGGGAGATAACGACCTGCTGGCTTAGCTCTGCTCCCGGGTGGCAGAGGGCAGGCCCAATCCCTAGGTGCAGCCCCTGGTCAGGCTCAGAGCAGGGCCGATTGGGGAGCTGGGGCGCCGCCTCGTCATGCACAGAGCAGGGCAGATTGGGAGGTTGTGATGCCACCCTCAGTCATGCTCAGGGTAGGGCCAATTGGGGGGTTGGGGCACCGTCCCCTGTCACATTCAAGGCAGGGTCAATGGGGAGGTTGCGGCACCACCCCCTGTCACTCACCGAGCAGGGCCAATCAGGGGGTTGGGCGCCACCCTCTATCACCCACAGAGCAGGGCTAATCAGGGGGTTGGGGCGCCACCACTCTCACACTCAGGGCAGGGCCGATGGGGAGGTTATGGCTCTACCCCATCACGCACAGAGCAGGGCCCGTGGGGTGGGGGGGGGGGTTGGGGAGCTCCCCCCTATCAGGCACAGAGCAGGGCTGCTCAGGGGGTTGGGGCCCCGCCCCCTGTCACACACAGAGCCGGAGGGCAATCAGGGGGTTTGGGTGCTGCCCCCTGTCACACTGATCTCGGTGCGGGGAGGCATATTACCCTTTTACTATATAGGGTAGAGTCCTGGTGCATGAGTGGGGCCGGCTGGTTTGCCCTGAAGGGTGTCCTGGATCAGGGTGAGGGTCCCCACTGGGGTGCCTGGCCAGTCTGGGTGAGGGGCTGAGGGCTGTTTTCAGGCTGGGAGTGACTGAAGTTCCCAACTGCTCCTTTCTTTCTTTTTTTTTTTTTTTATTCTGGGCCAGCTTTACCTTGAGGCTTGGCTCCAGCTCTTAGGCCTCCGCGGCTGAAAGTAGGTTTCTGGCCTTTGCTTACAATGTTGCAAATCTGCTGGCTGAAGTCCGGCGGTATTTATTACAATGCTTCTTAAACTGCCCGCTCAGAGGCCTGCAGCTGCAGGCTGGGAACATTGGTTTCCTCCAATGATCCTCTATCACTGAGGCAAGCAAGCCTCATGTTAGTTTCAAGCTGCCTGGCTGCTGGCCGCCATCTTGTTTGACGGTTAAATTGCATATCTCGCTGATTAGCCAATGAAAAGGGTAGCAGTCGTACGCCAATTACCATGTTTCTCTTTTATTAGTGTAGATAATTTATTTTTTCAAAATTTCCTCTGACCAAACATGGTCAGAGAACACACAGATTGAAACATGGAGTGACAAGAGATAAATTACAGAAATAGTCATAAGAGACATAAGAAAAATGAAAACAAAATGAGAAAGAATGGGGAAAAAACAATATTTATAGGAATATTAGCAGATCATTTTGGAAGCCTAATGGACTACCTCAAACTATAACTAAGTATATTTCAATAACTCTACTGAAGAGCAAAGATAACAAGAAGAAAAAACTTAAAACAGATAAAGAAAAAAGATACATGACCATCAAAGTAGGAACAATAAGATTGGCAGCTAATGCCTCAACAAGAATGAAAACACCAGGGCAAATGGAATTATATTTTTATATTAGTGACCTGGTGCATGGATTCATGCACATTGAAAGGAAATTAATTAGAAGGTGGCTGGTGGGGAGGGACTGGGTGAGATGGGACAGACACACCCTGGAGCCAACCTCCTATGGTCCCACCCTGGCGTCTGTGGAATGAGTGGGGTCCCTCTGGCAGGTGGGGTACCTTGCCTGGCTTGTGGGGATTGGGCTGAAACTGACTCTCCAACAGCTCCCCAGGGATCATGGAGTGCGAGAGGGCACTCTGCAAAGTTGCTGTCGTACAGGGAGTGGAACGCAAATGCAAGTGTGCAGTAAACCAGATTTGGGGCTGACAGTGCTCCAGCAACAACATACCCTAGGGCCAAAGGTGGAATTGTGTGGCCCCATGAGGAATCAGGCTCCCTCCTCTCTGGTTTCAGGGTGCATCACCTGAGAACCACGACTGCCAAGTCAGTGCAGCACTGCAGCTCGTGCGTTGAGTGTCTTCCCCCTGGTGGTCATTGCGTGTCATAGCAACTGGTTGGACAGTCAGACACTTAGCATATTAGCCTTTTCTATATATAGACTAGAGGCTTAGTGCATGAAATTCGTGCATGGGGAGGGGTCCCTCAGCCCAGCCTGCACCCTCTCCAATCTCGGACCCCTCGGGGGATGTCTGACTGACAGTTTAGGCCCGATCCCTGTGTGGGAAACTGTTTATTGCCTTCACTATCTGATAAGCATAGACAGAGAACCCCCCGAAACCCCCCGAAGGCTGGGTGCCTTTGAAGCCCTAGCAAAGGTTGGAGCTAGGCGCCACCTCTCTTTGTCCAGACAGTGATAGGTGAAACTACTCCCCCATTTATTATTATGTAAATCCTTGCTGATGGGCTAGTCTGCTTGTTACTAGGTGGTCACCTGCCTAAGGACTATGCTATGGGTGCATCCCAGAATCATAAAAGCTTGGTGAGGCCTGAGCATGGGAGGAAGTCCTTCCCCTTGAGTTGGACTTGCCGCCTGGTCCCCCAATATTTCAAAGTATCTCTTGTCTTTTCATATTCATTTGTGTGTGGCTCTGCTTCCAGTTCCCAAACCCTGACCCACGCGGGACGTGGGAAGGAAACACACAACATCCCTGCTCACCTGCCTGCCTGCCTGATCGCCCCTAACCCCTCTGTCTGCTGGCCTGATCACCCCTAACTGTTCCCCGGTTGGCCTGATCACTCCTAACTGTTCCTTTGCCTGCCTGATTGCCCCTAACTGCCTCTGCCTCAGCCCCGCACCCAGGACATGGGCTTCCCTCCCTCTGACCAGTTGCAGCCCCCTGGGACCTGGTCCGGCTTGGCCTAGGCAGGCCACAGGTACCTGGGACCCCCAGCGGCTCAGCCTGGGCCAGTCGCAGGAACCCAGGACCATGGGTGGCTTCGTCTGGGACCGCAGGCAGCTTCTCCCAGGCAACTGCAGCTGCAGGTGCCTGGGACTGTGAGTGGCTTCGCCCAGGGCTGGCTTTGTCAGGAAGGACATCCAGAAGACATCCGGTCTAATTAGCATATTGCCCTTTTAGTAGTATAGATTGCAAATGAAAATAACCACCAAATTAGAAATCTGTATTTAGTTAACATGTCCTTAAAAAGTAAAGATCAATTAAGAGCATATGCACACTAAAAAACTGAGAGGATTCAGATAAAAGAAAAAAGGGAGTTTTTCAAGAAAATAAAAATCATCTCAGTCAGAAATAAAAACATTGATTAAAACCTTACAAGCAATGGAAAATGCATGTAAATCTAAGTAAATATTGACAATATAAAACAATAAATTCCTGTGGAGTTATAAAAGAGAAAAAATAAAAACTCATGAAAATAAAAGCACAAATGATGGAAAGGGATAAATTGTATGAAATGTTCACAGCAACATTATAACAAAAAAAAGAGAGAAAAACCAAATCTCTAAAAACAAGAGAATGGATAAGTAAATTATGTTGAGGTCATCTAATAACCCAACATGTGAGAAAATACACATGTACAACTTTACATATCAGCATACTAAATCATCCTATCTAATAAAAGAGTAATATGCAAATTAACCATCATTCCATGACAAAGATGGCAGCACCCATAGCGGCTGGGCAGGACCCTGGCAGCATCAACTGGGCAAGGTGAGCCCAGCAGGCAAGGAGGGCCACAGGCAGCACCCAGCAGGGCCTACTGGGTGGTCGCTGTGGCGACCGGGGAGCAGGCATTCAGGGCCTGCTGGCAGCGCCCAGCAGGGCCTGCTGGGCAGTGGCGGCAGCAACCCACAGGCAGCACCCAGCAGGGCCTGCTGAGCGGTCACCAAGGTGACCCAAGAGCAGGCAAGGGTGGCCCACAGGCAGCACCCAGCAGGGCCTGCTTGCCCATCCCTGTGGTGTGGAGCAGGCAGGCCCCACAGAGAGCAGAGAACCACAGGGAGTGGGCCCAAGCCAGAAGTAGCACATTCGCTGAGGGCTTCCGAATTGGAGAGGATGCAGGTCAGGCTGAGGGACCTTCCCGCCCACCCTCCCTCCCCCATGCATGAATTTTGTGCACTGGGCCTCTAGTAGAAGCATAAGGTTGACAGGAAAAAGCAAAATGATGACCTCACTATAACTTCATTTTTATAAAGACTAAAAATGGAACTGTTTAATGATGTGTATATAGAGAGTAAAAGTATTTTTAAAAAGCAAGGGACACATGGGTTATTTCCATATCTTGGCTATTGTATGTAATGCTGCAATAAACATAGATATACATGTACCCTTTCAAATTATTGCTTTGGGCTTCTTCAGACAGAGGAGTAAATTTTAAAAGTTTTGGTACAAATATACAATGGAATATTACTCAGCCATATAAAATAATGAAATCCTACCATTTACAACAACATGGATGGAGCTAGAGGGTATTGTGCTAAATGAGATAAATCATACAGAGAAAGACAAATACTATAGGATTTCACTTATATGTGGAATCTAAAGAAGAAAATAAAGGAATGAACAAAATTGACAGTTATAGACACAGGGAACAGTTTGATGGTTGCCAGAGGGGAGGGATGTTAGGGAACTAGGTGGAAAACGTGTAGAGATTTAGAAATACAAATTGATAATTACAAAATAATCATGGGGATATAAAGTACACCATAGGGAATAAAATGAATAATATTGTAATAACTGTTATTTTTGAAAATATATATTTTTATTGACTTCAGAGAGGAAGGGAAAGAGAGAGAAAGAAATATCAATGAGGAGAGAGAATCATTGATTGGCTGCCTCCTGCATGCCCCCCACTGGAGATTGAGCCCACAACCTGGACATATGTCCTTGACCAGAATTGAACACAGGACCCTTCAGTCCGCAGATCTACCCTCTATCCACTGAGGCAAATGGCTAGGGATATAATAACTTTGTATGGTGCCAGATGGGTTCTTGAAATATTGGTGGGACTAGTTTGTGAAGTATATGATTGTGTAACCACTATGTATAGACCTGAAACTTCTACAAAATAATATTGAATGTCAACTGTAATTGAAAGGTAAAATTTAAAAAGTAAATAAAATGATTGATTCAAAAAAAGCAAGGGAAGGATACAAATAAATTTGGGGGCCTGTTTAACACTTTGGGTGAGTCAATGGCATAGCACAGATGAGAGGAAAACAAAGGTAGTTGCAATGTTACTGGGAATCTTTTTAATTACTAAATTAGTCGGTAACTTCATAAGTGTTCATATTGTTATTAGGCTTCCTATGTACATAAGTGTTATTCTTTGGTATGCACCACTTTTCTTTTAGATGGTGGAAACAAATATTTACTAAAAACAGTACTCAAATTTTGGGAAACATTTAAAAACTTAGATTTGTAAAATAATGCTTCTGTTTCAAACACCAGCCCTTAAGAAGACAACACAATTTGAATACTACCACACACTTTTTGTATGTTTGACCACATAACTTGTGTTCCCCATAATAAAAACAAACAATTTTATTCAAGTTTAACAAACTTGATGAAATGAAAATGTGTACTATTTGAAGAATCATAGCATTTTTCTAAGTACCTAAGTTTTGATGATCTTGCATTAAAGGTAAAAAGAAAGAGGTTATGTATTTCATAATAATCATTATAGGTTTCTGTTTTTTTTTTTCAATAAGCACAATTTTGATTCAAAGACATGGGAGCTGCAATATTTTTTTAAAAGGAAGTGAAACACAAATTTCAGGGGATGAGGGGTAAAAGGCATCAGATAAAACAGCTTCAAAAGTAAAGTAAAGCACCCTGGCATGGTGGCTCAGTTGACTGGAACTACTTCTTGTAAACCAAAAGATTGCATGTTCAATTCCTTGTTAGGGCACATATCTAGTTTGCAGGTTCATTCCCTGCTTAGGGGTGTACAGGAGGCAACCAATGGATTTTTCTCTCTCACATAGATGTTTTTCTCTCTCGCTCTCCTGCTCTCTCTAAAATAAATTTAAGAAATACATACCTTTAGGTGAGGATTTTTTCTTTAAGTTCAGGAAAGTTAAAATTAAATACAAAGTAAATAATAGAAATAAATATAAATCAACATAAAATACAAATAACCATAAATAAAAATTAAACTATACATAAGAAAAGAAAAAAATAAAATAGAAATTTTTAGTGTTTCAACAAATAAGTTTCATTCCTTTAGAATCTTACAGCAAGTAATTCAGAAATTTCAAGCAATACATTTATTTATTTTTGTCTCATTATACTGTTCTTGGGCTATTACTGTACTTGTTTCTTGTCATAATCCTTTATTAATCTTTTAATATGAGCCAGCTTTTTATAAAGATACTGATATCTATATCTTTCTGCAAAATAATTGGGATGAATCTGTCTCATTTTATGATATTCTAGTGACATTTTTTTAGTAATTTTATCATATTCTTTTGAGTCTGGAGGAAGGTGCTTCCTTTTTGAATCTAGGTTAGTAAATATGCTAGATACAGTCTGCATCTTGTCATACAAGGCCCGATACTCATCATATTCTGCTTTAAATTCCTGTTTATAATGCTGACGTTGCTCAGAGGAAACTATAGTGACGTAGTTAGTCAAATAGTCCTGTAGCCCAGATGCTGAACAAGTGTTCCCAGAGTCAGTGCTAACCTGTTCAACTTCTTCACAGGATTCTGGATTTGCACCTTCACTTTGTCTTTCAGAATCTGTCTTCTGTTTCTCCATCACCTCAGTATGATACTCTTGGCTATTTACTTTGCGCTCCGTAATTTTATATTGAAACTTATTGGACATCAAATGTTTATTTTCCATGAGGTTCCGAAACTCTATTTGAGTTGGAATAGGGGCTAATGTTTTCAAAGAAGTATGTTTATCACACCGATTTTTGCAGATCCTGTTTTTACTAAAGCTGACAACATATGGATCTTGACTCTTCTGATCTTCTGCAGTATTGCAGGAATTGCTGTTGGAATGCACAGGCTGAGAAGAATTTGAAATAGGAAACTGGATTACAGATAGTGCTGAAAGAATGGGATTGGCAGTAGCTTCAGAGGGTGTTGGGAGATCCACAGCAGATCCTTTACTGCTGTTATTCAAATAACCATTAGATGATGACTGTATTGCAGTTTTCATGTGAGCTATTCTAACTTTTTTTTTCCTAAGAGGATCAATAACAGCTGAATTGTAAAATTGTTCCTGAGAAGATGATGTTTCATCTGTACTAGAACTTATAGAAGAATCTGGGTAATTGGTGCCTGTGACATTCTGAAATAGACCTATTTTTTTGGAAAGCACCAACTCTAATGACTTCCTTTCTATTTCATTGTACCCAGGCCAGTCTCTTTGGAGCTCTTTAAAAATATTATCCTTTAAGGTGTATGAAAAATCCTGTGTATTCAGATTGGCTACTTGGTGCAGAATTTTTCCAAGGGAGTTACTGTCCTTTTGTTGGATGCCATCTTTCTGAAGTCGAAGAAGGAGTTCAGGTTTCTTGTAGTCTTTCAATGCCAATAAGTGAATAACCCTGTCCCTAAATGGCCGCAGATAGACACTGTTGGTAACCCGTGATTTTCTAATTGTATATGCAGGGTTAAGGGGAGTTGTTCTTTTTCTCTCAGTCATTGGAATTGAAATCATTTGTGGTATTTTTCGAACTGGTTTTCTTTTCCCCATATGTGGTCTAATTTTTATCAATTTCTTGCAAAATTCTTCCTCTTTCTGGGCCTTTCTTACTTGTGTCATTGGATAGGAGTTGGCTGTTCTACACACTATTTCATCTGGCATCAATTGCATGCAACTGAGCTCTGAAGGACTATAGCTTGAGTCAGTTTGTTGGTTATCGTCTTCCCGGTTTTTGTTATTCATATTTGAAAACTGAAAATTAAACTTGTATACATCAGTGGGTGAATTATTTGGGGGGATATTGGTAAGTCCCTGCAGTCCTTGGGACTGAAGAGAAACTTGAAGGGGTACTGTGTTGTCATGGTTCTGATAATAGTCAATTGTCTGTATTGCAGACCTGGTAAGCTGCATGTGCTGCACAGTGACATTATCTAGCCTTGGCTCTAAATTGTCTACCTTCTCCACTGACACCTCTCCTTCCCGATATACTGCTTCTTGCATTGCTCTGATTCCAGAGGCTTCCATATAGTCAGATCTGTAAAGATCAAAGTTAAACATTAAAAAAAATATTAGAAAACAATGACTCTCCTTGGCAAAAATTGTATCTCATATTTCTACTTGTAACACTAAAATCCTTAAATATTTTTTTTTCCAATGGAGCAAAGGAAAAAATAAATGCTTGATACAGAAACTGGGTGCTAAAGTATGTTGTAAGATCTAATCACTTTTCATTGTTTTTCCTTTCACATTTTTAGTTTCTCTTCAGGAAGAACTGTTAACTCTAAGTGGAAAGTGCTAAACTATTCCCTGAGTTCAGTGCATAAATGTCATCTCTTTGTAGATCCAACATCAAGTAAAGGTATTTCCTGACGGGATTAACAGGTGTCACATGCTTATGGAAACTAGAGGAGAAAGCTTCCAGGTAACATGATTAGCACTAAGTCCTCCTTATATTTATGCTGATATGCAAGTAAGCTGTTGAATCCTTCTTAGGATTAGAGCCTGGCCTATCAACAGGGGCTTTCATTTGGTAGCTGAACATATACTTTTGTAGTAATAGTGGATAAAAGCCAACATCTTAGAGATGCTCATTTTTCTTTCTCAACGTTTTAACCATCACCAATGAGTGGAAGAAATTTTCATCTTCTTAGCTAGCCACTTACATCTATTATTCTGCTGCTTTGCACTCCTCCTTCAGCAGAAACTCAGCAAATCACAGATTTTTTAGGTAAAATTGCCCATGCTGAAAGAAATCTTGCAGCTAGGCATGCTAGTGGTGTCTTTAAGGGCTACATTGATTTGTTTACTATTCTCTGAATATGCTCCCAGTCTTGCTCTTGTGTCAGCCTTTCCTTCATATTCCTTTTGCCCACAAATGTACTTCCCCTAGACCTTTGCTTGTATTGTTCCTTTGCTTTATTTAGAGAGCCCTTGCATGACTATTCTGTATAAAAAGTGACCTATTCATACAGCTACTCCAGTGCTCTCCTTCCACCATATTATTTTACTTTTCTTTATAGAATATTTACTAGCTGAATTTATATTACATATATTCATTTGTTTAATGTAAGTCACCCTCACCAGAATATTAGCTTAATTTGGGTTTTGGTTTTGCCACAGTCTTTGGCACTACTATACCTCTAGTGCTTAGAACAGTACCTGGCGGACATAGTAAGCACTCAATACATATTTACTGAACAAATGAATACATCAATGCTCTCTACTTTTAAATCTCACTTGTGTTGGGTTCAGCCAGTTACATTTCAACTCAACCTTAGAAACCCAGGTCAAATGTCAAATCAACTACACTAATAAAAGAGAAACACGCAAATTGGTGTCACTATGCTATACCACAAGCCACGCCTACCAGCCAATCAGGAGTGAGTATACAAATTAACACAACCAAGATGGCAGCAGCCACAGAGCTGTAGTGAGCAGAAGGCTTGGGTTGCCCCCACCGATGGAGGAAGCCAAGCTTCCCGCCCACCCTGGCCAGCCCTGGCCTCCACTCAAGGCTACAAAGTTTCAATAATGGAAGATAAATAAATCCCAGATACCTGCTTCCCTCCACTCAAGGAGGTGCTGGAAAAAAAAGAAAAAGATTAAAAGGAGGGCCTGGGAGGTTGGGTCACCGGGGACCGTGGCCAGCCTGCAAACAGCCATCAGCCCCTCACCCAGGCTGGCCAGGCACCCCAGTGGGGACCCCCACCCTGAAAGGGGTGTGGCCAGCCTGAAAACAGCCCTTAGCCCAGCCGTGGGTAAACTACGGCCCGCGGGCCAGATCCGGCCCGTTTGAAATGAATAAAACTATTGAAAAAAAAGACCGTACCCTTTTATGTAATGATGTTTACTTTGAATTTATATGAGTTCACACAAACACTCCATCCATGCTTTTGTTCCGGCCCTCCGGTCCAGTTTAAGAACCCATTGTGGCCCTCGAGTCAAAAACTTTGCCCACCCCTGCCTTAGCCCCTCACCCAGGCTGGCTAAACCCTCATGGGGTGAGGGTCCCCACTGGGGGCCTTCGCCAGCCTGCAAACAGACATTAGCCCCTCACCCAGGCTGGCCAGGCACCCCAATGGGACCCCCCACCCTGAAGGGGTTGTGGCCAGCCTTCAAAGAGCCATCAGCCTCTCACCCAAACTGGCAAGGCACCCCAGCAGGAACTCCCACCCTGAAGGGGGTGTGGCCAGCTTGAAAACAGCTATAGCCCCTCACCCAGGCTGGCCACACACCCCCAGTGGGGACCCTTACCCCATGGGGGCATGGCCAGCCTGCAAACAACCACTGGCCCTTTGCCCAGGCCGCCCCATGCCCCAAGGGAACCCCCATCCTGATTCAGGACACCCTTCATGGCAAATCAGCTTGCCCCCTCCCATGCACCAGGCCTCTATCTATACTAATTAAAGGGTAATATGCTAATTAGACTGGGAGACCTTCCAGGAGACCATCTGGACATTCTTCTGGACAAAGCCATGGTGGCAGAGCCGAGGTAGAGGCAGTTAGAGGCCAAGAAGGGAGGGCAGTCGTGAGTGATCAGGCTAGTGGGGGGTGGGGCCGTTGGGGGTAAGCAGACCAGCAGGGGGGCCAGTTGGGGGCAAACAGGCCATCAGTGGGGGTCAGTTGGAGGTAATAAGGACAGCAGGGGTGCATTTTGGAGTGAGCAGGCCAGCAGGGGGGCAGTTGGGGGTGAGCAGGCTGGCAGGGGGGCAGTTGGGGGTGATCAGACTGGCGGGAAGCATTTGGGGGAAAGCAGGCCAGTGGCGGGGGGCAGTTGGGGGCAAGCAGGCTGGAAGGCAGAGAGTTTAGAGGCAATCAGGCAGGTGAGAGGTTATTAACCAGCAGTCTCAGATTGCAAGAGGGATGTCCAACTGCCAGTTTATTCCTGATCCCTGTAAACTGGCAGTAGGACATCCTTCCAGGGGTCCCAGATTGTAGAGGGTGCAGGCTGGGCTGAGGAACACCCCTCCCGCATGCACAAATCATGCACCAGGCCACTAGTATGTAAGATATATCTCTAGCAAAAAATAATACTTCCCTTTATAATTCCAGAGCACTTTGTATTACCGCTATGAAAAACACTGCACACTGTCATATATTACTACTAGGGGCCCGGTGCACGAAATTCGTGCACTGGGTTGGGGGGGAGTGTCCCTCAGCCCAGCCTGCCCCCTCTCACATACTGGGAGCCCTCAGGCGTTGACCTCCATCACCCTCCGATCGCCTGATCGGCCCCGTGCCCAGGCCTGACGCCTCCGCCAGAGGTGTCAGGCTTGGACAGGGGACCCCCATCTCCCCACGATCACTGGCTCTGGCCCCCGCCCAGGCCTGAGGCCTCTGGCCCAGGAATCATGCCTGGGCAGGGGACCCCCATCTCCCTCTGATCGCTTGCTCCACCCCCGCCCAAGCCTGACGCCTCTGACCCAGGCTTCAGTCCTGGGCAAGGGGACCATCATATCCCCCCAATCCCCGGCTCTGCCCCCCACCCAGGCCTGATGCCTCAGCCAGAGGAGTTGACCCTCATCACCCTCCGATCCCCAATCACCGGATCGGCCCCTTGACCAGGCCTGAGGCCTCCGGCAGAGGTGTCAGGCCTGGGCAGGGGACCCCCAGCTCCCCGCGGTTGCAGGCTCCGCCCCTGCGCAGGCCTAACGCCTCTGGCCTAGGCGTCCAGCCCAGGCAGCGGGGACCCACAGTGGCAGTGGGGGGCGCCGCGATCGTGGGCTTCGCTTTAGGCCCAGGCAAGGGACCCCTAGCTCCCAGGACTGCCAGCTTCGACCATGCCCAGCTCCCATCGCTGGCTCCACCCCTACTTCCTGCTATCACTGGCCAGGGTGGCAAAGGCGCCTGATTCTCTGATCATGGCTGGGGGGCAGGGCAAAGGCGGCGGGGCCGCCTTTGCCCTGCCCCCCAGCTCTTAGATCCCCCCTGGGTTTCCGATCACTGTCAGTGGCAGGGGGCTTCTTCCTGCTTTCCCTTTCGCCTCCCTGCATTGTGCCTACATATGCAAATTAGCCGCCATCTTGTTGGCAGTTAACTGCCAATCTTAGTTGGCAGTTAACTGCCAATCTTAGTTGGCAGTTAATTTGCACATAGCCCTGATTAGCCAATGAAAACGGTATCACCGTACGCCAATTACCATTTTTCTCTTTTATTAGTGTAGATGTATTTGTTTACGCCACTAGACTCTGGTCTTTACATTTATGGCAACTACATTCTACTCAATTTGCATGACCCTTCTTTTTGTTTCCAGTACCTTACTCTAGATCAGCAGTACAAGTTATATTACTATCACATCAAGAAATTATATTCAGTTGTTAGTGTCAGAGACATGTTCTGTTCCTCTTTAAGAATTTTTTTCATCTTCCTATTAACTTTAGAGTACATTTGTATTTTAAAAAATGAAATCACTGCCTCAGAGAGAATGTAAAATACTTCCTCAGAAAATCAATGAAACACTGAAGTATAATCAGCAATATAATATTCTAATGTATGCACAAATGCTTTGTTTGATTCTTCCTGAGACCTCTAGTAGACACAGGAATAAATAATATATACTTCCTATCTTTAACTCTGCAATCTTTAGGAGAGTAAACAGAATGTTTCTAGGATAGTCCATTCCAGGTACAAATAACAACAAAGTATTCCTTAGCAAAAGCCTGGGAAGGTGGTACATTATTACAAAAAGTACAAAATAGTATTGATAGACATAAGACTTAAAAACATAAAGAAAGATGTCATGATTTCTGAAACAAAAACTAATTGCAAAGATACCAAACATTTCCAAATTGCCACATATATTTCGTAAAATTACAATAAAAATTTGAGCAATATTTTTTTCTTTAAATCTGTCAAAACTATTCTAAAATTCAACTGTAAGAAGAGCTAAAAGAATTTCACAATGAGACTAACAGCAGGGAATTATTCCTATTATATAACATAAAACTACAATAATTAACAGAGTGAGGAACTAGCATAAGGAGAGATCAAAAATTAAAGTGAACATATATGTGAGATACAGAGCCCAGGAATTTAATAAATGATTAAAAAGTCCATCAATAATCAACATAAAAGGATAGATCATTACATGAACACTGATTAAGACACATTGTCAACATTTTAGCAAAAATATAAAAATGAAATCTCTCTTCATAGGATATTATAGAATGAACTAGTGGCCCAGTGCACAAAATTTGTGCGGGGGGGGGGGGTGGTACCTCAGCTCAGCCTGCAGCCTGGATAGGTCCAATCTGGGACCCCTGGCAGGATGTCCTACTGCCGGTTTACAGGGATCAGGAATAAATCGGCAGTTGGACATCCCTCTCGCAATCCAGGACTGCTGGCTCCTAACCACTCACCTGCCTGCCTGCCTGATTGCCCCTAACCACTCTGCCTGCCAGCCTGCTCGCCCCCAAAATCCACCCCCCCGCCAGCCTGATCACCCCCAACTGCCCCCCGTGCCAGTGTGCTCACTCCAAACTGGCCCCCTGCTGGCCTGCTTGCCCCCACCTTCCCTCCCCACTGGCCTGTTCACCCCCAAATGCCACCTTGCTGGCCTACTTACTCCTAACTGCCCCCCACATTCCTGATGACCCCCAACTGACCCCCACTGACAGCCTGCTCACTGCCAACTGGCTCTCCTGCTGGTCTGCTCACCCGCAACAGCCCTCCCCCACTGGCCTGATCATCCACAACTGCCATCCCATCCTAGCCTGATCACCCACAACTGCTCTCTTGGCCTCTAACCACCTGTACCTCAGCCCCGCCACCATGGCTTTGTCCAGAAGAACGTCCAGACCTCTTGGGAGGTCTCCCAGTCTAATTAGCACATTACCCTTTTATTAGTTTGGAGGCTTGGTGCATGGGTGGGGGCTGGCTGGTTTGCCCTGAAGGGTGTCCTGGATCAGAGTGGGGGTTCCCTTGAGGCATGGGCGGCCTGGGCAAGGGGGCTGTGGTGGTTTGCAGGCTGGCCATGCCCACATGGGGTGAGGGTCCCTAGTGGGGGGGGGCGTGGGCAGCCTGGGTGAGGGTCTGAGGGCTGTTTTCAGGCTGGCCATGCCACCAGGAGACCCAGGACCCCAGCCACTCCTTGAGCAGTGGCCAGGGTGAGCAGGAAGCTTGGATTCCTCTGTCGCCACAGTCAATACAAGCCTCCAGCTCTGTGGCCGCCACCATCTTTGTTGGGTTATTTTGCATACTCACCCTGATTGGCTGGTTGGCGTAGCAGAGGGACAGTCAATTTGCATGTTTCCCTTTTATTAGTGTAGATTGCAAAGGTGTCAAAGAGGTAAAAATAAAACCCTGAGACAACAAGAGACTTAAAACTTAAGTGTAATGGCAATAATTACATGCAAAAATAATTTGTTGGATAATTATAATGTATCCTATATAATAAAGGAGAAACATAAATTGAGCAGCCTTCACTATGCTCACCAGCCAATCAGGGTGAATATGCAAAGTAACCCGACAAAGATGGTGGGTTGATTTGCATACATATGCACTGGGCAGAGAACAGAAGCGGAAGAGCTGGCAGCTTGGGGGGACATGGCTTCCTCAGTTGCTCCATCGGTTGTTCCCTTGGGGGGATGTGGCTCCCTCGGTTGCTGGGTGGAGTGCAGAGCAGGAGAGCCAGAGGCTTGGGGGGCTGTGGCTAGCCTCAGTTGCTCCCAGTGTGGGGAGCACCAGGAATTCTGGGAATAGTAGTTCTGATGGCAGCTCAAGGACTGGAAGTGGAAGCCCAGAGCACAGGGAGCTCCAGCAATGCTGGGAATCATAGTTCTGGTGGCAGACGGATCTCCTAGACACAAGAGAAAAGTGAGCCTGAAGCAAGTTACTGTTGCAGTGAGGGATGGAGGGAAAGCAAAGATGAGAGACATAAGTAAAATCAGAGTGTCTAGGAAAAATTAAAGGGAAGATATCCTAAAACTTCTAGGAAATCTCCGCCAATGAAGCAAAGAAAAACAATGCCTCTATTATTCTGTGAGCAACAAACCAAACTGGGTTGGGGGTCTCAGACAATTCATTCATATGATTGCAAAGACATACAGAAACTCCTGGATATGAGAGGGCTCCCCTGAGGGCTCCCAGATTGGAGAGGGAGCAGGTTGGGCTGAGGGCCCCCCCTACCCCCACCCCCATGCACGAATCTTCGTGCACCAGGCCCCTAGTCTACACTAATAAAAGAGAAACATGCAAATTGTTGTCACTCCGCTACACCCACCAGCCAATCAAGCGACTATGCAAATTAACCCAACAAAGATGGCAGTTAATTTGCATATGCAGGCACAGAGTGAAGACTGAAGTCTCTGGCCGGAGTGAAGACTGAAGACTGAAGAGGCTTGGCTTCTCCACTGCGGCCGGGCCAAAGGCCTGGATCCCAGGTGCCGGAGGAAAACTGGTGCCGGCAGCCAGGGGAAGGAAGGCCTATTGCGTGAATCTTCGTGCAACAGGCTTCTAATATATATATATATATATATATATATATATATATATATATATACATATATATATATATATATATTATTATATATTAGCCATATATATATATATGGCTAATATGCAAAATGACCCCTTGGGAGTTCGACCAGGAGACTGGGAGTTCGATCACTCGTTATGATATGTGCTGAGCACCAGGGGGAAGCTCAGAATGAAGGAAGGCCCCAGCTGGCAGCTGCCAGCTGGGAGAGGGAGGCCCCAGCCAGCAACTGGAAGGCCCCAATCGACCCTGATCACCAGCCAGGCCTAGGGACCCTACCCATGCATGAATGCCATGCACCAGACCTCCAGTTATCACATAACATGCATTCAAGTTTTATTTCATCAAGTCCCCAAATTGGTATCAAAATAAAGAAAGATTGAAGAATAATACTAAATTCCTCTGTTTGGAGAAACATAAGACAGTACCACAATTGCAGCCTAACTAGCACTGATAAAAAGTTATTTGCATAGTATTTAAGAAAAAGTTAATTGATCAAATTATTGAATACTATCTTACCTTTCTGATTAATTAAGTGGGTGGCGATAATAAACTAAATTAAATTCCAAAAAAATTGAATTTCTCCTTTAAATCATGTAGCGTGCTATGTTGTTATTACCATGGAATAGATGTTTAGCTCACAGGGCACTATGTGATTGGATGAGAATAACAAATAAAATGACTACATAACTAATATATTTTAAAATATCATTGGACAAATGATGTCTTATTTTCACAAGCCATTCATAATTCTACCCAGCTCTCCTATAAATGCTGAAGCAGTTAAAATGACAAAATATAATTAATCAACTTTAAAGTGATACTTATTTTTTATTATACTTTAGTAATGCTTTGATATCTGCTTTTCACCACTGTGGTTACTACACTCAGGTAATGAGGCTACCAAACTCCAAACTCTGGCAATTCTCTGTGATAAAGTAGGAGTCATGGGGAACTGTTCCTGCTCATTTACTCCAGGTATCCTAGACCTCACTGTTATCTATATTCTATAGCCTGTTTTCTGGTTTTGTAGTATAACAAGTCCAATTCAAATCATTTTTTGCCAGTTCTCAAACTTTCTGAGGTCTGACCTAGTTTAGGATTTTTTTCTATCATTTCTCACCTATCCGTTGTTCTTGATCATGATCCAAACTCAATGAAATATCTTCTCTCTTCATGTATCTTCACACTGCTCTGAACTTCCTTTGCTGTGTAACCATCCACATGTCTACCCTTCTATAACTGACATCACAATTAACAATCCCCTCTAACATTCTATACCTCCAACCTTAAAGTGAAACTTTCCCAAAGAATTCTACTTTATCTATAGGCCTCTCAAAATGTGTGCACTCATTTTCTCTGACTCCAAGTGGGAAAGTTAGAACATTTTCTTTCTTTCTAGTGACATTGTAAGACCAACCAATTATTCATTCATTCATAAAGTTACCTTTTCCTCTGAGGCAAAAATCTATGTAGTTATAAACCTTATATCATCAAACTTCTAACCCTATCTACTATATATAGTTCATCTCAGATCACTCTTCTCCCAGGCTTCAGTGATATTGACATTTATTTGACCGATAAAATGCACCAGGCTCATTCTTGCCTTGAAGCCTTTATGTACACTGGTGCCACACTGGCAATTTTCTTCCTTACGAATATGTTAATAGTTATCATCACTACTGGCCCACAATTACTGCTTAAGAAATATTTATTAAAATAATAAATGTTATGTATGTTCCTGCTCCCCAAATCTAAGATCCCTACTACCATCCTTCAACACCTTCTTCTTTCTTCCTTTCAGCCCTTATAAAAAAAAGGGCTGAAGAAATAAATGTCAAAATCACTGTTGTAATCCAGAAACTAATATGATATCATATGACAACTATACTTTAATAAAATAATAATTTTTAAAATGATTTAGTTTTCTAGTTTTAAATCAGGCAATTTATTTTTCTTATTTATTTTCATGCAGTTTCACTTGCCATGCAGTGAAACATTTTTTTTTAAAAAAATAGGAGCATAAGTTAAAATTATTTAACATTTTTAATTTTAAGTAGGGGAAATTAATATAAAATCATACTCATGTAAGTACTCACATAACTTTAAATGAGGTGTACAAGTTTATATATTTTTCTGAATAATATGAATCCCTACTTGTAGATATTTTCATTTATTTTGATAAAATCAAGGGCAAAGTTTACAAAATATAAAGTGACCTTCATTCAGCAAATTACAAAAATACTGTGTTCTTTGGAATTTTGTTTCACTGGTTAAAGGAATACTAGAACTGCTACTTTTTTTCTTTTTTTTTAATCCTCACCTGAGTATATGTTTTTATTGATTTTAGAGAGAGAGATAAAGGTGGGGGGAGAGATAGAGACAGAGAGCAAGAAAAACATTGATCAGTTGCCTCCTCTATGTGCCCCTACCAGGGTATGCGACCTGACCTGGAATCAAACCTGCAGTCTTTTGATGTACAGGATGACATTCCAAACAACCAAGCCACTTGGCCAGGGAAATACAGTGACATCTTAAGTGGCAAGGATTCCCCCCGCCCCCCCCCCCAAAAAAAAGTGGAGAAATATAAGGCTTTATGTTGAACTTAAGCAATGGATTAAATGTTAGGATTTCTGGGTTTTGGTCCTAACTCAATCTCTAAAGGTATGAACTCAGGTAATTTTTTAAACCTCTTTTGGACTCAGTTTCAAATTATAAAATATTGAATAGTTAGACTTTATAGTATATATAGAAACTTTTAGTTCTACAATACAATGGATGATTTATAAATATTTAATTTCAGTTTCTGATTCATCTTCAAAAATAGTTTCAAAAACAAGCTCTGCAGCAGGAAACCTTTCTCAACCATAGCAACTACCAGGGTCATGTTATTTTGTGACACAGCATCTCTGGAAATTTGTAGCACTGATGAAGATCCTTATTATCTTAACACTGTCTACCATCACAAATACAGGCAAGATGGCATTCTGAATCAGAAGTAGCAAAACAAAATGCTTGTAGCTCTAGCCATTTTGGTGCAGTGGATAGAGCGTCGGCCTGTGGATTGAAAGGTCCTGGGTTTGATTCCGGTAAAGGGCACATGCCCAGGTTGTGGGCTCGATCCCCAGTGGGGGTCGAGCAGGAAGCAGCCAATCAATGATTCTCTCTCATCATTGATGTTTCTATCTCTCTCTCCCTCTCCATTCCCCTCTGAAATATATATATATATATAGATAGATATATATATTTTAAAAAGCTTCTGCACCGCAAAAGAAACCATCAACAAAACAACAAGAAAGCCCATTGAATGGGAGAACATATTTACAATTGTATCTCTGGTGAGGGTTTAATCTCCAACATTTATAGGGAACTCACACAACTTAACAAAAGGAAGGTAAACAATCCAATCAAAAAATGGGCAAAGGACCTAAATAGATATTTTTTGAAGGAGGACATAAGGAAGGCCAGAGACATATGAAAACATGCTCAAAGTCACTAATCATCTGAGAGATGCAAATCAAAACAACAATGAGGTACCATCTCACACCTGTCAGGATGGCTATCATCAACAAATCTACAAAGGACAAGTGCTGGCGTCGATGTGGAGAAAAAGGAACTCTAGTGCACTGCTGGTGGAATGCAGACTGGTGCAGCCACTGTGGAAAACAGTATGGAGAGTCCTCAAAAAATTAAAAATGGAACTCCTATTTGAACAACTCATTCCACTTCTAGGAATATATCCCAAGAAATTAGAAATGCCAACCAAAAGAATATATGCACCCCTATGTTCATAATAGCAAAATTTATAATAGCTGAAGGTTTTTAAACAGCCTAAGTGCCCACCAGCAGATGAGTGGATAGAAAACTGTGGTACATCTACACAATGAAATACTATGCTGCTATAAAAAAGAAGGATTCTTACCATTTGCAAGAGCATGGACAGACCTGGAGAGCATTATGCTAAGCAAAATAAGCCAGTAAAGGAAATATAAATATCACATGATTTCACTTATTTGTGGAGTATAATGAACAACATAAACTGATGAACAAAAATAGAGCCAGAAACATAGAAGCATGAAATAGACCATCCAATCTAAGAGGGAAGGTGGTGTGTGTGTGTGTGTGTGTGTGTGTGTGTGTGTGTGTGTAAGAGATCAACCAAAGGACTTGTATGCATTCAAGTGAGTATAACAAGTGGACACAGATAGTAGGGGGGGTGAAGGCATATGCTGGGGGGGGTGGGAGTTGTTGAGGAGAGGTCAGTGGGGGAAGAGGAGACTCGTAATACTTTAAACAATAAAGAATTTAAATAAAAATCACACACTGTTTATATGTATATCAGTTAAATAGAGAATGAAAAACTCCCTATTTTGTATACAATAAGGTAACAGTCAGGGGTAAACCTCTTTCTTGTTTTAACTCCACCAATACTACTCACTTTACTACAATTATGCTATACTGATATCTGTCCTATTCCTCTTTAACTGTGACATAATGCATGCCAATCCCTCTGCTTTTAAAGTCTCTACATTTCCCCTGCCTTTTGCAAACTACAATTCAACCATCTATGACCAGAAACACATCCTGATATTTTTAGGTACTAACTCACTCCTTCCAGCTTTTTTCTGCATATATAACTCTATTAGAACATTTACCAAATTGCATTACAAATTACTTGTGGCCCGGTGCACAAAATTTGTGCATGAGGGGTGTCCCTCAACCCGGCCTGCACCCTTTCGAATCTGGGACCTCTCAGGGGATGTCTCACTGCCTGATATCCTGCGGGATCAGGCCTAAATCAGCAGTAGGATATCCCTCTCACAATCCGGGACTGCTGGCTCCTAACTGCTCACTTGCCTGCCTGCCTGATTGCCCCTAACCATTCTGCATGCTGGCCTGCTTGCCCCCAACCCTCCCACCAGCCTGCTCATCCCCAACTGCCCCCCTTGCCGGCCTGACCACCCCCAACTCCCCCCCCCCTGCTGGTCTGCTTTCCCCCAACTTCCCTCCCCTTCTGGCCTGATCACCCCTAATTGCCTCTGCCTCGTCCCTGTCACCATGGCTTTGTTTGAAAGAACATCCGGAAGGTCTCCCGGTCTAATTAGCATATTACCCTTTTGTTAGTATAGATAGAGGCCTGGTGCACGGGTGGGGGCAGGCTGGTCTGCCCTGAATGGGGTCCCAGATCAGGGTGGGGGTCCCTTTGGGGGGCAGGGCCAGCCTGGGCATAGGCCTGGGGCAGTTTGCAGGCTGACCACACCCCCATTGGAGTAGTGGTTTCCACTGGGGGTGGTACTGGTTTGGGCAAGGGTCTGGGGTGGTTTGCAGGTCAGCCATGCCCCCATCGAGGTGGGGATCCCTGCTGGGGGGCGCAGCCGGCCTTGGTGAGGAACTGAGGGCTGTTTGCAGGCTGGCCACACCCCCATTGGGGTCTGGGGTGTCTCTGCTGAGGGGCGTGGCCGGCTTGGGCGAGGGGCTGAGGGCCGTTTGGGGATGGTTTGCAGGCCGGCCAAGCCCCTGGCTTTGTCCAGAAAGATGTCCAGAAGGTCTCCCAGTCTAATTAGCATATTAAACATTTATTAGTATAGATGTTAACATGTCTGTCTCAAGTACCTCCATACAAAATGATAGTAAAATACATCAAATTTTTAAACCTCCTTTCATTATTAGAGTTCTAAAGTCAATGTACTTTATATATTAATTTCACTCCTATGGTCACTATTCTAATCAAATAGTTCCTTTGCTCCAACTACATTATTTTGATTTTTTGCAATAAATATATTTAGATATATCCTTAAATCTCTTTTGTGAAAGGGGAGAATGTGTAAATAAATGTTTTAATATAAAATATGAGTTACATTTGGAGTCAGGGAACATGTATGTTTATTATTTCTAAAAGTTACCACAGTGACTAGCATATACTTATGTTCCTATATTGTGAGATACCTTAAATGGCATACTGAGAAACTGGACACAATTCTGTAGGCAATGAGGAATCTTGAAAGGTTTAAGAGGCAGCATAATATGATGGTGGATATATTTTTGAAATACTACTTCCTCAGAATGAGCACTGGCTTGGAGAGAGCCTCAATGAATGTCGAGAGTTCAGTTAGAAAGGTACAGTAATAATTGAGGAAATAAATTATGATAGTCTGTACTGAGGTGGTAGTGGTGAGGAAGGATACAAATATGTAAATAATGACATGTATAACACTTGATAACTAGACACCAGTAGTAGAAAGGGCTATGGAGAAGTCAGTAGTGATTATGAAGACTATTTTTTCAAATTTTTATTTTGAAATAATTGTAGATTCACAGGAATTTGCAAAGATAGTACAGTAGTACTGGAGTTCTGTGCAACCACAACCTTCTCACAGTTTCACCAAAAGGTAAGATCTTATGTAATTATAGTATAAAGTTTAAACAGGAAATTATTTGTGTAATATGTGAGTATGGTACTTGGAAATCTTATCAAACATGTAAATTTGTGTCAAGTCCACCATGAAAATCAAAATATAGAACTATTCAATCATTTCCTTCATGTTACTTCTTTCTAATCACAATCATCCCCTTGACCCTCACTATATCTAAACCTTAGAAACTACTAAAGTTCCTCTATTTCCATAATTTTATCATGTGAGAATATATAAATGGAGTCATGCAGTGTCAGACCTCTGTAATTCTCATCATCTGGTGTCAAAAAATTCAATTTGATTTTGACACTCTCCACCTGGAAGTAGCATCAGATCCCACAAGTTAAAGAACTCATTTCTACAAGGCTATGCTCACTGCATATGCCAGTCTTAAATGGGGTTCCCAGGCTACCCAAAATTTTTCCCAGTAAACTACAAATTTGGGGTTTCACACAACTATCCCTGTTTAATTTCAATAATTTGCTAGAATGGCTCACAGAACTCAGAACACTTAAGTTTACCAGTTTATTATGAAAAATACAACTTAGTAGCAGCCAAATGGAAGTCAAATACATAGGGCTAGTGTTGGGGGCTGGAAAGGGTGAAGAGCTTCCTTGCCCTCTCTGGCAAATCACCCTCCCAGCACTTTAATGTATTTACCAACCCAGAAGCTCTCTGAACCTCATTCTTCAAGAGTTTTTACAGAGCACGATCTCCACCCTTCCCCTCCTCACAGGTAAAGAGTAGGGGGAAAAGTCTCAAACCGTGAATCACATTTTCTGATGACCAGCTCTATCCTGAGGTTATTTAGGATTCCCACCCCAAATCACCTAATTAGCATAAACTCAAATGTGATTGAAAAGGGCTTATTCTATCTAATAAAAGAGAAACATGGTAATTACCGTATGACCGCTACCCTTCCCATTGGATAATCAGCGAGATATGCAAATTAACTGCCAGCCAAGAGGTAGCCAGCAGCCAGGCAGCTTGAAACTAACATAAGGCTTGCTTGCTTCAGTGATGGAGGAAACCAACATTCCCCGCCTGCCTTGCCGGGCTCTGAGCTTGCAGTTTAAGAAACATTGTAACAAATACAGAAGCTAAACAAAACCCCAGAAACCTGCTTTCAGCGAGCCCGGGATCTCAGAGCTGGAGTTATACATTGTTTCGATTATTGAACCCAAACAAACAAGATACCTTCTTTCAGCAGCAGAGGCCTCAGAGCTGGAGCCAGAGCTAAAGCTGGCCCAGAATAAAAAAGAAAAAGAAAAAAAGGAGCAGTTGGGAGCTTCAGTCGGCCTGAAAACAGCCCTCAGCCCCTCACCCAGACTGGCCAGGCATCCCAATGGGGACCCCAACCCTGAACGGTGTGTGACCAGCTGCAAACAGCCATCATCCCCTCACCCAGGCTGGCCAGGCACCCCAGTGGGGACACCCACCCTGATCCAGGACACCTTTCAGGGCAAACCAGCCAGCCCCACCCATGCACCACGCCCCTATCCTATATAGTAAAAGGGTAATATGCATCCCAGCACCAGGATCAGCGTGACAGGGGGCAGTGCCCAAACCCCCTGATCGCCCTGCGGCTCTGTGTGTGACAGGGTGCGGGGCCACAACCTCCCTATCCCCCTTGCTCTGTTCCTGACAGGGGAAGGCGCCCCAACCCCCTGATCAGCCCTGCTCTGTGCCTGATAGGGGGGAGCTCCCAAACCCCTAATCGCCCTGCGGCTCTGTGTGTGACAGGGTGCGGCGCCTCAACCCCCTTATCATCCCTGCTCTGTGTGTGACAGGTTGCGGCGCCCCAACCCCCCCACCCCACGGGCCCTGCTCTGTTTGTGATGGGGTAGAGCCATAACCTCCTAATTGGCCCTGCCCTGAGTATGAGAGTGGCGGCACCCCAACCACCTGATTGGCCCTGCTCTGTGGGTGATAGAGGATGGCGCCCCAAATCCCCCCCCACAGGCCCTGCTCTGTGTGTGATGGGGTAGAGCCATAACCTTGCCATTGGCCCTGCCCTGAGTGTGACAGTGGCGGCACCCCAACCCCCTGATCAGCCCGGATCTGTGGGTGACAGAGGACGGCGCCCCAACCCCCTGATCCGCCCTGCCCTGAGTGTGACAGGGGGCGGTGCCCCCAACTCCCCTATCGGCCCTACTCTGTGAGTGACAGGGGGGAGCTCCTCAACCCCCTGATCAGCCCTACTCTGTGCATGACAGGGGGGAGCTCCCCAACCCCCTGATTGACCCTGCTCTGTGCGTGACAGGGGGTGGTGCCCCAAACCCCCAATCGGCCCTACCCTGAGCATGACTGAGGGTGGCATTGCAACCTCCCAATCTGCCCTGCTCTGTGCATGACAGGGGAAGGCGCCCCAACTCCCCAATCGGCCCTGCTCTGAGCCTGACCAGGGGCTGCACCTAGGGATTGGGCCTGCCCTCTGCCACCTGGGAGTAGGCCTAAGCCAGCAGGTCGTTATCTCCCGAGGTGTCCCAGACTGCGAGAGGGCACAGGCCGGGCTGAGGAACCCCCCCTACCCCCCGATTGCACAAATTTTTGTGCACCGTGCCTCTAGTCCTATCTAATAAAAGAGAAACATGGTAATTAGCATACAACCACTACACTTCCCATTGGCTAATCAGGGCAATATGCAAAGGAACTTCCAGCCAAGATGGTGGCCGACAGCCAGGCAGCATGAAACTAACATGAGGCTTGCTTGCTTCAGTGACAGAGGAAACCAGCATTTCCCGCCTGCCTTGCCGGCCTCTGAGCTTGGAGTTTGAAACATTGTAACAAATACAGAAGCTAAACAAAACCCCAGAAACCTGCTTTCAGCGAGCCCGGGATCTCAGAGCTGGAGTTATACATTGTTTCGATTATTGAACCCAAACAAACCAGAAACCTTCTTTCAGCAGCAGAGGCCTCAGAGCTGGAGCCAGAGCTAAAGCTGGCCAAGAATAAAAAAGAAAAAGAAAAAAAGGAGCGGTTGGGAGCTTCCGTCACCCGCCAGCCTGAAAACAGCCCTCACCCAGACTGGCCAGGCACCCCAGTGGGGACCCCCACCCTGAAGGGTGTGTGACCAGCTGCAAACAGCCATCATCCCCTCACCCAGGCTTGCCAGGCACCCCAGTGGGGACCCCCACCCAGATCCAGGACACCCTTCAGGGCAAACCAGCCGGCCCCACCCGTGCACCAGGCCTCTATCCTATATAGTAAAAGGGTAATATGCCTCCCAGCACCGGGATCAGCGGAGCCTTGAGGCCTCCTGCCACCGGGATCAGCATGACAGGGGGCAGCTCCTAAACCCCCTGATTGCTCTGGAGCTCTGTGTGTGACAGGAGTGGGGCCACAATCTCCCTATCAGCCCTGCTCTGTGCCTGATAGGGGGGAGCTCCCCAACCCCCTGATCGCCCTGCAGCTCTGTGTCTTACAGGGTGCGGCGCTCCAACCCTCCCCCCCACAGGCCCTGCTCTGTGTGTGACAGGGTAGAGCCATAACCTCCCCATTGGCCCTGCCCTGAGTGTGACAGTGGCAGTGCTCCAACCCCATGATCGGCCCTGCTCTGTGGGTGATAGAGGGTGACGCCCAAACCCCCGCTCCCCCCACAGGCCCTGCTCTGTGTGTGACGGGGTAGAGCCCTAACCTCCCCATTGGCCCTGCCCTGAGTGTGACAGTGGCGGTGCCCCAACTCCCCTATCGGCCCTACTCTGAGTGACAGGGTGAGCTCCCCAAACCCCTGATGGGCCCTGCTCTGTGCGTGACAGGGGGTGGCACCGCAACCTCCCCATTGACCCTGCCTTGAGTGTGATAGGGCGCGGTGCCCCAACCCCCCAATCAGCCCTACCCTGAGCATAACTGAGGGTGGCATCGCAACCTCCTGATCCACCCTGCTCTGTGCATGACAAGGGGCGGTGCCCCAACTCCCCAATTGGCCCTGCTCTGAGCCCGACCAGGGGCTGCACCTAGGGATTGGGCCTGCCCTCTCCCACCCAGGAGCAGGCCTAAGCCAGCAGGTTGTTATCTCCCAAGGGGTCCCAGACTGTGAGAGGGCACAAGCCGGACTGAGGGACCCCCCCTTCCCCCCGAGTGCACAAATTTTTGTGCACCGGGTCTCTAGTTCTATATAATAAAAGCCTGATATGCAAATTGACCGAAAGGCAGAATGACCAGTGGAACAAACAGTCACTATGATGCGCATTGACCACCAGGGGGCTGATGCTCAATGCAGAAGTTGCCCCCAGCTTTTTTGCCCCAGGCCAGCCAAGGGAGGTGACTGGCAGTGGGCGGGGGGTTGGGCCAGTGAGTGGATAGCGCCAGGACAGCCAAGGCCTGTGCCAGCAGGAAGCCCCCCAATTGCCCTGCCAGTTGCCCCACAGATCAACCCTGATTGCCGGCCAGGCCTAGAGACCCTACCCATGCATGAATTTTAATGCACTGGGCCTTTAGTTATTAATAACAAAATACACTCCATTCTCTCAGTAAAGCCCAAAAATTGTAGGAGCTTTGTGCCAAGAATTGGTGACAAATACCAAATATATATATTTTGTTCTACCACAGATCTTTTGAGATTGGCTTATTTCACACAGCAAAATGTCCTTGATATTCATTCATGTTATTGTATCAATAGTTTTCCTCTTTTTGTTAATTTCACTGCATGGCATGTATGTATGACACAATTTCTTTAATCATTCACCCATTGATAAACATCTGGATTGTTTCTAGGTTCTGGCTAATATGAATAAAGCACCTATAAACATTCATCTACAGGTCTTTTGTGGACATAAGGTATAAGATTCAGGTAAAGGTTCTTTTGAGTAAAATACTTAGGTTGACAAAAATGACTATATCCCTTCACTATTATTTCAAAAATTATTTTCTTACATGGACTCTGAAATAATAATTCTAGATAAGTGTTTGCAGATCCTCAAATATAAATCAGTAAAAATATTTGGAAAAGGGCAAAAAAAAGTAGTTTTGAAATAGTGACCCACTTGTCCTACTTCTGTGGATTCTGTATAACTCTTGAAGCCTTGGATAACAGAATATCTTTGCAATATGGCTGTAAACCAAAATAATGCAATTCAGATGCAGTTTTCTCTTTGAAAATGTTACAATAGGTGAGCATATTCACAACTTCAGGCCTCGTCATACCCAATTGTTTTAAGTGAATTCAAATAAAATGTTTAACTCTGAATAAGGTAACTATAAACGTATTCATTGATTTATTTTTTCATTTATTCTTCCACTCATCTGTGCAACTATACATTCAATACATATACTTAGCATATCTGTTATGTTCCTGGCATTGTCTGCTGTACTGAGAACAAAGCAAAAACTATCCCTCATGATCCATAATTTTACAATCCAGTAAGTGAAGTGAGATGTATGTGTAAAAATTTATAGCCCTGAGAGTATAAAATATGAATATTGATTTACATTTACTCATGGAGCAAAATTTCCTGACACTCTTTTATATGCACATTTATACTAATTGATAGGTGTACAGACATCAATACCTTTTGAACTTTTTTTGTTATATACAGTTTTCTAAAGGATAATTTTGATTAGCTATAGAAGTAGCATAAAATCATACAATTATATTTGTGATAATTCCATATAATATGTTGTTAAAAGTTTTCACCTTCTTTATATAGCTTATTTATTTTTACTACAATGAATTACTAGTGAAAAATATACTTATAGTGGCCATTAATTTAAGAGGTACTTCTATGGTGCCTCTCTAGGGTGACTTGAGGTGAACAGGGCTATCAGATGACTTTTAGAGACTGAGCCAAACAAATATGTTCTGTCATCCTTCTGATTCATAAATTTGCATTTCAAGTATATGTAGCCTACACATGGTCAGCACAAAAGTTAAAGTGGAAACCATCAGATATTTGTAGTCAGGAGTATAATGTATGGTGAAAGATGAAGGATCTTCATTTTCATACTTTCTTTGCAATGGGAGATTTTCTTTTATTTCCCCCCCCCCCCGCCCCAGGTTATACCAAAACTGCTAAGAATTATCTTCCTTAAAATAATTAATGGATTAATAAAAACCTCTCATTTTCACAGCAAAAATGGAGACACTTAATATCAAAGAGGGTTCAAAATTGACAACTAGAATTTCAGAGTGTCTATTAGAGGAAAACTTTAGAAATAGAAATAAAAATGATAAAGACTCTAAAATCAATATATGACCTCAGGTAACTAACTGCATGCAGAATGACAAAGTATTCCCTGCCACCAACACAGATATAAAGGTGATAGAGACACTCATACAAATGCAAATGGGGTACCCTATATATACTAATATATACCATTGTACACTGAGTGGCCAGATTATTATGACCACCTGACATTTGTAGGCAAATTAGCTATAATTTCACACTGAAGTTGCTAGAGGGCCAGACCATTATAAATAGGGAAGCAGGTTGTTTACCACGACAGTAGAAGTGATTTTTTTCCTGAAGATATGGGTAAACAACATGATTTAACAGCCTTTGAATGTGGGATATATATATATATATATGCCAGATTATTATGACCATCCCATCAGTACTTCGTTGGGCCACCTTTTGCCTTCAATACTGTGGCAATTCTTCTTGGCATTGACTCCACAAGATGTTGAAAGGTAATGAGAGGAATCTGACACCATGCCTGATAAATAGCACTGTCCAGTTCTGTGAGATTTGATGGCTGTCGAACCAGCTGCCTGATAGCTCTTTTAACTTCATCCCACCAATGCTCAATTGGATTGAGATCTGGTGATTGCGGGGGCCACCTAAGCAAGGTAAAGTCTCCCTCAGGTTCTTGAAACCACTCCTGCACAATACGAGCACCTTGGCATGGTGCATTGTCTTGGAAGAAGCCATCTCCATTGGGATACACCATCAACATGATAGGATGAACTTGATCGGCAACAATACTTAGTTATGTCGTGCTATTCAGACATTGTTCCACACGAATTAAAGGGCCCAAATCATGTCACAGAAACATGCCCCAAACCATAACACTGCCCCCACCAGCTTGAAGGGTTGTACTCATGCATGCCGGGTTCATGCTTTCATGCTGTTTCCGCCAAATTCTCACTTCGCCATCTGCATGTTGCAACTGGAAACGTGCTTTATCGGACTTTTTTCCAATGCTCGACTGTCCAATCCTTGTGTTCTTGTGCGAATTGGAGACATTTTATCTTGGTAACTGCAGACAGCAAAGGTGTTCGAACAGGCCTTCGGCTTCCATATTCCATACGATGCAGTATACAGCTAATTTGCCTATAAAAGTCAGGTGGTCATAATAATCTGGACAGTCAGTATATATATATATATATATATATATATATATATATATATGGTATTCTATTTTATACATTCATCCAACTAATCTCATAATAAAGTAATTTAAGATATTGTTGCAATATTGCTTTCAAGACTCTGGTGAATGAAGGGGTAAGTGAGGTAACCAGTTCCCTTTGTAACAAGATTTATCCAAGTCTATGAGCAGCACTTATTACCTAGCACTGGCAAATAAATCCTTGGTCTTTGTGCATACTTAGAAAATCATCTTGGAATTTATTTTCTCAAAAATGCTGCTTTAATGATTTTTAAGGTATACTGTGCTAAATTAGTTTTGCCTGAAAATTCTGCAAGAAGACTAAGGGAATGGATAACCTTGTCCCTGTGTCAAAGAGAAAGGAGGGATTTCCACATATGTAGAGGTGAGTGTAGTGTCAGTTTTTATAGCAGTTTCAATGATTTGAAGAGTTAACAAATATAATTACTAGTGCTTGTCAGCATAGGTTCAGTTCCAGGCATAGTTTTGGGACCTGTCATTGCTAGGAATGAGTTAATAGAAGGTTGAACTTCTTGAGGTACAAAATAAGAAAGATTAGGCAGAGAATCAAGAGAAATCTGCAAAAGGAATAATGCTAAAGCCCAACCATGGCTTCCTGCTCTTTCTTTCTCTATGAAACTAGTCTATAAGCTCCATTTTCTGTATAAAATATTTCATACCCTCCTCATACAGCAGACACCCTTCTGGGCTCAGCAAAAACACCACTTCCTCTGGATAGCTTGCCATAATTCACCAGTTCTGGGGCTCTGTTTTGTGCTCCCTGAGCACCCTGCCTTTTCCTACCATAACAAGCATAGCATGTATTATTTACTAGTATTTGTACTTCATGTATCAAACTTGTTAGGGTGATATTGGTTAATAAAATAATATAGGTTTCAAGTGTACAATTCTATAATACATCATCTGTATATTGTATCGTGTGCTTACCACCAAAAGTACAATGATCTACTTATTTATCTGTATACTCTACCAAACTATGGTCTCTATGGAAGAAGGGAAAGCTTATTTCTATTTTATTTATCATGGTATCCCTAGTGCCCATCACAGTGCTTAGACCACAGGAAATGACCAATATCTATTTGCTGAGTGAGAAAGAATGAAGTACTGAGTGCCTACTATATGCCAAGCATTGTGTTGGATACTTTATCTGTTATCTTATTTAAATACTAATGCCCAGATCTTTCAGAGTCTGGTATATTTTTAAATTTAGTAAAACTAAGCTTTTCACAGGCATAAATAAATGCAAAGATTTTATATTATACTTTACACATACATATGTAAAACGTCATGTGAGCAGTGTTGGATATTCAGGCACAGGAGATTAGAGCAAAATCCCAGTGAACTCTCCAGCCAGATTTAAAAGGAAGGGGCCGACTTATGAGGATGAACCCATTCCAAGATTTGATAGTTTTATAGGTGAGATGCTATAATATGAATTTCACCAAGATAAAATTTGGATAGTTATAGTATTTTCTGGTTCCATATTTTCTTCTGGGAAATATTTGAGAAGGTAATAACCCTTTTGAAGACAAAAATAAGCATAATATGGTAATGCAGAACAGGGATTTTTACTGTCAGAGTACCCTCATTTACTAACATACACAAACTTTGGCAAGATAGGTGTGAAACATTCCCTTAGATTGTGAGATTATATAGCTCTCATTGTGCCTGCTAGGAGTTCCACTTCTAATTTATACAGTCAGTTATCTTTGTCACAGCATGAGGTCTTACAGCTGAGGAAGCAGCTTTGGCAAAAAGTCTAAGGTATTATGGCTGAGGGAGGGAATGGGAATTAAGTTGGCTGGAGGCCTGGGTACCTCAAGGGCATCTAACTGGAAATCAGTTAATTTTCAGTACTTATATAGATGTTAGTAACTCCCTGTCTCTATTTCTAAATGGGATAGGAAAATCTTGGCTGCCTGTGAACTTGTCATAGCAACAAAGAACGATTTCATTCATCTCACTCAGGAATAGCTTCTGGTGTGTATGTGTACAGCGTGATAGAAACTCATTCAAGTGAATATTGGTCTGGGAGCTTTGGGGATTATGAAAAGAGGGCACAGCTGTGATTCTTCAGTGGTTAGGTGAATGAAGGCAGCCATCTAAGAGGGGTGGAGGAGCCAGCTGGATTTGGAAGCAGTAGCAGTAGTGGCAGAATACATAAAGCTTAAGACCCTGGGAACCAATACACACAAACTTCCCTCTAGCTCTCTTGTTGTTAAGTACATGTCCACTGGAGGCCATCCAGAAAGAATCCAACATCTTATATAGCCCCTTCCAATGTAGTGAAAAACTAATGATGAGGGGGTGGGGGAAGTTCTGGAAACACCAGAGGAGTCAAGAGTAGTAAAATTCAAGCTCCTCTTAGAGCAGTGGTTCTCAACCTTCCTAATGCTGTGACCCTTTAATACAGTTCCTCATGTTGTGGTGACCCCCAATGTCATTGTTACAAATTGAACATAATTAAAGCATAGTGATTAATCACAAAAACAATATGTAATTATATATGTGTTTTCTGATGGTCTTAGGCGACCCCTGTGAAAGGGTCGTTTGACCCCCAAAGGGGTCGCGACCCACAGGTTGAGAACCGCTGTCTTAGAAGCTTTGGCCAATTCGTTCCACCTCTCTTTGCCTCGCTTTTCCTCATAGATTAGAGTTGTTAATGGTGTGAATTCTAAAGCCAGATTTCACCAGTTCTAGGTCCAGCTTTGACAATTGTCAGCACTCTATTCTTTACCAAATTAGCATATTTTGTAAAATGTGGATAATAATAATAATGCCTCAAATTGCACTCCCAGAGTTGTTAGGAGGAATTAATAAGTGCCTAAGAAGTAGTGACTGTTACAGAAGCATTTGCTAAATTATACAATACTAGAGGCCCGGTGCACAAAATTTGGGGGGGTCCCTCAGTCCAGCCTGCACCCTCTCCAATCTGGGACCCCTCGAGGAATGTCCGACTGCCCAGTGGGATTGGGCCTAAACGGGCAGTCAGACATCCCTCTCACAATCCAAGACTGCTGGCTCCCAACCGCTTGCCTACCTTCCTGCCTGATCACCCCCTAACTTCTCCCCTGCTAGCCTGATCCATGCCTAACTGCTACCCTGCTGGCCCAGTTGCCCCTAACTGCCCTCCCCTGCTGGCCGGTTGCCCCCAACTGCCCTCCCCTGCCAGCCCAGTAACCCCTAACTGCCCTCCCCTGCCAGCCTGGTCACCCCTAACTGCCCTCCCCTGCTGGCCCAATTGCCCCTAACTTCCCTCCCCTGCAGGCTTAGTTGCCCCCAAACTGCCCTCCCTTGCCGGCCATCTTGTGTGTTGGAGTGATGGTCAATTTGCACATTACCTCTTTATTAGATAGGATTAGGGACATTTGCCTGAGAAGTGTCAATTTAGAAGTGTCTATTCTCTCATTATGAAACATAGCCAGGGGTGACAAAAGTGGCAATGCCCCCTCAAACAGAATGCAACAGAGCTGGGTGGGGGCAGGGTGAAATCTTTTCCAAGATAACAGATGGAAGATATTTTGCAGAGTGTTTTGAAAGAGAGGAACATATCTTTCATTCTATGCAATTAAACACAAAATATAGAGCTAAGGAAGCACAAACGTGAAAACTGTGAGCAATTCAAAAAATTCTCAGCAATTATTACTAACAGACACAGTACAAAGATGGAACCATTTCTACATTAGATGGAATACATGCATTATGGAGGAGGGTTACTTAATTCAAAAATTTTCCAGACACAAAAATTCTGCCTAAGTTACACATTCAATAACCACATGAACTTCTATTCACAATACAGGTTAAATTATTAAAAATTTCTTACTTGATTTTGGACCAGATATTTGACAGTTTGGGGTCATTTAATAAGACATTTTTCCTTTTCTAATAATCTAATATTAAGTCATATTAAAATTTAAGAATATTACAGTTTATTACATCAATAGATAAATAAAATGTCATATATCCATGTTATGGACTGTTATTTAGCCATAAAAAATGAAGTAATGGTACATATTATAAGGTGGTTGAAGCTTAAAAACATCATGCTTGAAAGAGGGTAGGCATAAAGGCTACACATTGCATGATTACATTTACATGAAATTTCCAGAATAAGCAAATTTATGAGACCAACCATATTAGTGATTGCCTGCCAGTTCAGAGTGTAAGAGAAATAAGGAGTGAATGTTGCCAAATGCAGAAATTATTTTGAGTGTGACAAATATATTTGACTTTTAGATTATTATGATGGTTGCACATCTCTGATCCTATATAATAAAGAGGTAATATGCAAATTGACCATCACTCCAACACACAGTATGGCTGCCCCCATGTGGACACAAGATGGCCGCCACAAGATGGCCAGCAGGGGAGGGCAGTTGGGAGGGACCAGGCCTGCAAGGGAGGGCAGTTGGGGGCAATCAGGCTGGCAGGGGAGGGCAGTTGGGGGCAATTGGGCTGGCAGGGGAGCATTTAGGCGTCAATCAGGATGGCAGGGAAGCAGTTAGTAGGTTACCAGGCTGGCAGGCAGAAGCAGTTATGGACAATCAGGCAGGCAGGCAGGCAAGCGGTTGGGAGCCAGCAGTCCTGGATTGTGAGAGGGCATTCAGACATCCCCCGAGGGGTCCCAGATTGGAGAGGGTGCAGGCTGGGCTGAGGGACACACCCTCCCCTGCACAAATTTCATGCACCGGGCTTCTAGTATGTATATAAAAGTCATTGAATGTAAATTATAAGTGGGTAGATTTTATGTCAATTATTTCTTAATAAAAATTTTTAAAACATACAAACCTAAAAAATAAAAAATATATATATAAATCTAGCAATTTGTATACAATATTGTTTCTGAATTAGAGAAAATAAACTTTACCTCCTTACAAAGTAGGTAAATTCAGATAAAAATCTAAATTTCCATCTTTACTTAAAAAAGTAGAAGTTATTATAGCACTAGACCTGGATTTTATCTTAAGCAAAAACAAACAAGATGAGTAAATATGACTTTTTATTTTATTTTTTATTATAGACGGTATTACAGATGTCCCCCACTTTTCCCCCCCTTTCCCCAATCCACCCAGCTCCCGCCCCTCCCCAGTCTATCAGCACGCTGTTGTCTGTGTCCATAGGCTATGCATATACACATATATGTTCTTTGATTAACCTGTTCCCATTCCCCCCATCCCCTCCCCTCTAAGATTTGTCAGTCTGTTCCATGTATCCATGCCTCTGGACCTATTTTGTTTGTTTGTTTGTTTGTTTTTGTTTATTTTGTTCATTAGATTCCACATATAAGTGAGATCATGTAGTATTTGTCTTTCTTTTACTGGCTTATTTCGCTTAGCATAATAATCTCTGGGCCTATCTATGCTGTCACAAACGGTAAGAGATCCTTCTTTTTTATAGTCACACTAGAGGCCCGATGCTCAAAAATTTGTGCACTCGGGGGGGAGGGGGAGGGTCCCTCAGCCTGGCCTGTGCCCTCTCACAGTCTGGGACACCTCGGGAGATAACGACCTGCTGGCTTAGGCCTGTTCCCGGGTGGCAGAGGGCAGGCCCAATCCCTAGGTGCAGCCCCTGGTCGGGCTCAGAGCAGGGCCGATTGGGGGGTTGAGGCACCGCCCCCTGTCACACTCAAGGAAGGATGGATGGGGAGGTTGCGGCGCCACCCCCTGTCACCCACAGAGCAGGGCCCATCAGGGGGGTTGGGGCTCTGTACCCTGTCATGCACAGAGCAGGGCCCATAAGGGGGTTGGGGAGCTCCCCGCTGTCACGCACAGAGCAGGGTCGATCAGGGGGTTGGGGAGCTCCCCCCTGTCACGCACAGAGTAGGGCCCATTAGGGGGTTGAGGAGCTCCCCCCGTCACTCACAGAGTAGGGCCGATAGGGGAGTTGGGGCACCGCCCCCTGTCACACACAGAACAGGGCGGATCAGGGGGTTGGGGAGCCACCACTGTCACACTCGGGGCAGGGCCAACGGGGAGGTTATGGCTCTACCCCGTCACACACAGAGCAGGGCCTATGGGGTGGGGGTGTTGGGGTGCCGCACCCTGTCACACACAGAGCCGCAGGGCGATCAGGGGGTTGGGGAGCTCCCCCTATCAGTCACAGAGCAGGGCCGATCAGGGGGTTGGGGTGCCTTCCCCTGTCAGGAACAGAGCAGGGCCGATAGAGTGGTTGTGGCCCCACCCCCTGTCACACACAGAGCCGCAGGGCGATCAGGGGGTTTGGGCACTGCCCCCTGTCACGCTGATCCCGGTGCCGGGAGGCCACTCGGCTCCGCTGATTCCGGTGCTGGGAGGCATATTACCCTTTTACTATATAGGATAGAGGCCTGGTGCATGGGTGGGGGCTGGCTGGTTTTCCCTGAAGGGAGTCCTGGATCAGGGTGGGGTCCCCACTGGGGTGCCTGGCCAGTCTGGATGAGGGGATGATGGCTGTTTGCAGCTGGTCACACACCCTTCAGGGTGGGGTTCCCCACTGGGGTGCCTGGCCACTCTGGGTGAGGGGCTGAGGGCTGTTTTCAGGCTGGGACTGAAGCTCCCAACTGCTCCTTTTTTTCTTTTTTCTTTTTTTTTTATTCTGGGCCAGCTTTAGCTCTGGCTCCAGCTCTGAGGCCTCAGCTGCTGAAAGTAGGTATCTGGTTTGTTTCGGTTCTATAATCGAAACTGTGTATCAACTCCAGCTCTGAGATCCCAGCCCGCTGAAAGCTGGTTTCTGGGGTTTTGTTTAGCTTCTATATTTGTTAAAATGTTTCTTAAACTGCAGGCTCAGAGGCCGGTAAGGCAGGCGGGGAACGTTGGTTTCCTCTGTCACTGAAGCAAGCAAGCCTCATGTTAGTTTCAAGCTGCCTGGCTGCCAGCCGCCATCTTGGCTGGCAGTTAATTTGCATATCTCCCTGATTAGCCAATGGGAAGGGTAGCGGTCGTACGCTAATTACCATGTTTCTCTTTTATTAGAAAGGATAGTATTCCACTGTGTAAATGTACTGAAGCTTTTTTATCCACTCATCTACTGATGGGCACTTGGGCTATTTCAAGATGTTAGCTATTGAAAATAGTGCTGCTATAAAAATTGGGGTGAATATATACTTTCTGGTTAGTGTTTTTGGATTCTTAGGATATATTTCCAGAAGTAGGATCACTGGGTCAAAAGGCAGTTCCATTTTTAATTTTTTGAGGAAATTCCATAGTATTTTCCATGATGGCTGTACAAGTTAGTGTCCTTGCCAGTGTTTGTTGATTTATCGATAGTAGCCATTCTGGCACGTTTGAGGTGATATCGCATTGTCATTTTAATTTGCATCTCTCTGATGATTAGTGACATTGAAAATGTTTTATTATGTCTCTTTGGAGAAGTGTCTATTCAGGTATTTTGCCCACTTTTTATTGGATTATTTATCTTCCTGGTGTTGAGTTGTATAAGTTCTTTATATATTTTATAAATTAACCCCTCATCTGATGTATCATTGATGAATATGTTGTCCCATATAGTGGATTCTCTTTTCATTTGATGGTTTCTTTTGCTGTGCAGAAACTTTTTATTTTGTTTGTTTTCTTTTTTCTTGCCCTAGATGTATCAGTGACAATACTGCTACAGGAAATATCTGAGATTTTACTGACTATATTTTCTTCTAGGATTTTTATGGTTTTGTGACTTACATTTAAGTCATTTATCCATTCTGAATTTATTCTTGTGTATGGTGTATGTTGGTGGTCTAGTTTCATTTTTTTTTTTTTTTTTTGCATGTACCTGGCCAAATTTCTCAACATCATTCATTGAAGAGACCATCTTTACTACATTGCATTGGATATCCAGGACTTATTTATCTACTAGTTGCAAGTACTGCTATGTACCCTTAAACAATTTATCTCCTATCCCCCCACCTTGCAGGCCTGATAATCATTTTACTCTTTGTGTTTACAATTTGGGTATTTTAAGATTCTACATATATGTGATATCATATAGTACTTATTTTTCAGCACTTATTTATTTTTGCTTTTGCTCCTTTTGGTGTCATATGTAAATAAGCATTGCTAAAACCAATGTAAAAGACTTCCTTCCTATGATTTCTCCTAAAAGTTTTACAGTTCCACATCTTAGTTTAAGTCTTGAACCAATTTTCAGTTATTTTTTTGTGAGTGGTGTAAGATAGAGGTCCAATTTCATTATTTTTCATGTTAATATTCAGTTTTCAAAACACTATTTATTGAAGAGACTAATATTTTCTTATTGTGTATTATTGGTTTCCTTATCAAATATCAGTTGATTTTATATGCATGGTATTATTTCTGGGATCTTATTTCTGTTCCATTGATCTATGTATCTATTCTTATGCCAGTACCATACTGTTTTGATTACTATAGCTTTGTAATCAGGAAGTGTAAAGTCTCCAGCTTTGTTCTTTCTCAAGATAACTGTGACTATTATGAAGTGAGTCCTTTGTGTAGTGCTCTGAAAAGCTGAGAAAGCTCTTCACTCATCCTGTTCTGGCTCCTTCAGTGAGGGGAACACTTTTGAGTCAGAGGGTTCCCTGCTGGTGCTGAGCTGTGCTAGTCTGGGGAATGGAATAATGTAGGGAAAAGAAAAACCATTTGTCCTATCCTTTTTGTGCAGTTCTTCTCAGGATTTTTGTCCAATTGTGCTGCTAAAGCTTCTTTTTTTGGCATTAACAACAGAAATTTATTTTATCACAGTTCTACTGGTTGGAAATCTGAGATCAGGGTGCTAGCATGGGTAGGTTCTGGTAAGAACTCTCTTTCTGGCTTGCAGACACCCACCTTCTCACTGTATCTTCACAAGAGGAAGAAAGAAAGACTAAATTATCTGGTTTCTCTTCTTATTAGGGCACTAATCCCATCATGAGGGCCCTTCCCTTGTGACCTTATTAAACCAAATTACCTCCTACAAGCCCCATTTTCAAATACCATTACACTGGGGGGTTAGGCTTTCAACATATGAATTTGCAGAGAGGGGGTACTTAATCTGGTCCATAGCAGAGATGATAATGTGATTTTTAAATTTTTGTTCCACTAATTATGTAGTAATTAGTTGATTTTTAGATGCTGAACCATCATTGTGCACCTAGGATAAATCCCATTTTGTGATAGTGTATAATTCTTCCTATAAGTTTCTAAATTTAGTTTGCTATTATTTTGTTGAGGATTTTCACATCCATATCCTTATGAGATCCAGATAGCTCCCTTTCTGAAGCAGGTCCTCTATTTAAATTGTCTTAGGTAGGTCAAAGGTTTTTCCTAGTCTTTCTTTTCAAAAATAACCAACTTAAAATACTCGTTATCGCAAAAAGGCCATTTATTTAGGGGTGGTAAATTCTGCTCCCCTCAGATAGAAAGCTCATTTTGTAGTCTATAATATGTAAGACAATCTTGGGTAATGGCTATGGCAGGGGTGGGCAAACTTTTTGACTCGAGGGCCACAATGGGTTCTTAAACTGGACTGGAGGGCCGGAACTAAAGCATGGATGGAGTGTTTGTGTGAACTAATATAAATTCAAAGTAAACATCATTACATAAAAGGGTACGGTCTTTTTTTTTTTTTTTTAGTTTTATTCATTTCAAACAGGCTGGATCCGGCCTGCAGGCCGTAGTTTGCCCACGGCTGGGCTATGGTCATGGTTTGACATGAACTTTTGTCACATTATTTTGAGTAACTTTGGTTCTTTACTAAAACATTGTGAAAGCAAGTTTGGCCTGATTTAGCCAAAGTGATACCAGTTTCCTGAGGCAGCAGTAAGCTGCCCATTTTATATTAGCATAACTTACCTTGAGATTAATTTCTAGACAGGTGGATGATATTAAGGCCCTGTTGCAGGTGACTCTTGAACACAGGATACAGGACTGCTTTTGATACCTTTATAGTCAACTAGAGGCCCGGTGCATGAAATTCATGCATGGGGGGAGAGGCCCCTCAGCCCAGCCTGCACCCTCTCTAATCCAGGACCCCTCTGGGGATGTCCGACTGCTGGTTTAGGCCTGATCCTGGGCCTAACCCAGCAGTCGGACATCCCTCTCACAATCCGGGACCACTGGCTCCTAACTGCTCACCTGCCTGCCTGCCTGATCGCCCCTACTAGTCCTCCTGCAAGCCTGATCACCCCTAACTGCCTCTTCCTGCTGGCCTGGTCGCCCCCAGCAGCCCCCCTCTGCCAGCCTGATCACCCCTACTGCCCCCGCTGCAGGCCTGGTCACCCTCAACTGCTCCCCCCACAGGCCTAGTTGCCCCCAACTGCCCCCCTGCTGGCCAGGTCACCCCACACAGCCTGCTGTTTAGTTGTTTGGTCATCCCTCACTAACCCCCCTGCCAGCCTGGTCACCCCACGTAGCCTGCTACTCAGTCTTTTGGTTGTCCCTCACTAACCCCACTGTCAGCCTGGTTGCCCCACACAGCTTGGTGTTCAGTCGTTTGATCAACCCTCACTAAACCCCTGCTGGCCTGGTAGCCCTATGCAGACTGCTGCTCAGTCCTTTGGTCATCCCTCACTAACCCCCTTGCTGGCCTGGTTGCCCCACACAGCCTGGTGCTCAGTCATTTGGTCATCCCTCACTAAACCCCCTGCTGGCCTTGTTGCCCCACTCAGCCTGTTCGGTCGTCCATTCGGTTGCGATGGCCCCTGGTTCTTTATATATATAGATGTCCAGTCAAGCAATAAATGCCATGGAACCTGTGCCCAAGAGATCCAGAGGCACCCTGGCTTTACCCAGTTTAGAAGATTTGGTGACTCCACTGGTTCAGCAGCATCTCTGTTTGAAAGAGGAACTGAGGAACTTGACCCGAACCTTATCATGTTATTCAACACTCCTAACCTTTAGCAGACATTGCTAGTAGGATAAAGCATACATTTCTCCAACATCAGGTTTGATTATTCCTAGTGTGCCTATGTTTGGTAAATTCATTAGTGAAGCCATCTAGGCCTGGGCTTTTCTTTGTGGGTATTTTTTTTTAATTTATCTTTACTGTTAAAAGTATTACAGATATTCACCCTCCCCCACCGCCCATTGATGTCTTCCACCTCACACCTCCTCCTGCCTTCACCAAACTATTGTCTGTGTCCATGGGCTAGGAATATATGCCTATAGGTTCCCCAGTTAATCTCTCCCCACCCATGCATCCACTCCCATCTTCTCTCTGGGATTTGTCATTCTGTCCCATGCTTCTGTGTATATGGATCTATTTTGTTCATCAGTTTATTCTGTTCATTAGATTCCACATATGAGTAAGATCATGTGATACTTGTCTTTTTCTGACTGTCTTATTTGGCTTAGCGTAATACTCTCCAGGTCCTTCCATGTTGTCTCAAAGGGTAAGAGATCCTTCTGTTTTATAGCTGCATAGTATTTCATGGTGTAAATGTACCACATCTTTTTTATCTACTCATCTACTGATGGGCACTTGGGCTGTTTAGCTATTATAAATTGCACTGCTATGAACACAGGGGTGCATATAATTCTTCCTGACTGGTGTTTTAGGTTTCTTAGCTTCTTAAGTGGACTCCTGAGCTCTCCAAAAATATTTATTTGTAGAGAGCTAATTGTTGATAATAAATATATAGGAAACCTTAAAGACTCCACCAAGAAAGTATTAGAGCAAATAAGTGAATTCAGTCAAATTGCAGGATATAAAATCAATATATAGAAATCTGTTGTATTTCTGTACACCAGTAATGGATGATCAGAAGAAGTAATTAAGAAAACACAATTGTTTCAAAAATTACAAAATACCTAGGAATAAATTTAACCAAAGAGGTTGAAAAACTTATACTTTGAAAATGACAAACTATTGAAAGAAATTTAAGAAGACACAAATAAATAAGAATTTGTGTTTTAGGATTAGAAGGATTAATTTTAAAATGTTGATACTACCCAAAGCCATTCACTAGTTGAATGTAAACCTTACGAAAATTCCAATGGCATTTTTCACATAAATATGAAAAAAACCTAAAATTTCTGTGGAACTGCAAAAGAGCCTAAATAGTCAAAGCAATTTTGAGAAAGAAAAACAAAGCTAGAGACATCACACTTCCCGAATTCAAACTATATTACAATGCTATAGTAATCAAAACAGTATGGTACTTGCATAAAAACAGACACATTGACCACTGATTCAAAATCAAGAGCCTGAAATAAATTCATGCTTTATAGTTAACTAATATTTGGCAATGGAGCCAAGAATATACAATGCAGAAAGAATAGTCTCTTAAATAATTGTTGATGTAAGTTAGCCAATTAGCTCAGTTGGTTAGATCATGGTGCAAATAAATATTGTTAGGAAAACTGGATATCCACACACAAAAGAATAAAATTGGAACCTTATCTTACATCATATGTAAAAATTAACTTTAAATGTATTAAAGACTTAAATGTAAGACATGAAACATTAAAACCACTAGGAAAAAAATAGGGAAAAATCTCTTTCACATTGATCTTGGCAATGATTATTTGAATGTGACACCAAAAGTACAAGCAACAAAAGCAAAAATTAGCAAATGGGACTACATTAAACTAAAAAATTTTTGCACAACAAATAAAACAATAAAAAACAAGAAAACCAATCTATAGATGGGAGAACATATTTGCAAACTATATAATTGATAATGCATTAATTGCAAAATATGTCACTAATACAAATCAAGAACATAAAAACAAATAACCTGATTTAAAATTGGCAAAAGACCTGAACATACATTTTTCCAAAGAAAATATACAAATGGACAACAGATACATGAAAGGGTGCTCAACATCATTAACCATCATGAAAATGCAAATCAAAACCACAATGAGACATCACTTCACGCCTATAATAATGGCTATTATAAAAAAAAAAAAAAAAAACAGGTAATAAGATCTGGGGACAGGGTGGAGAAAAGGGAACCCTTGTACACTGTTGATGGAAATTTAAGTTGTGATAGCCATTATGAAAAACAGTATGGAGATTCCTCAAAAAATTAAAAATTGAATTGATCCATGATCTCACTACTGGGTATATATCCAAAGGATGTGAAATCAGTATTTTTAAGAGCTATCTGTACTCCCATTTTCATTGCAGCACTGTGAATAATAGCCAAGACACAGGAACAACCTAAATATCCAATGACAGGTGAATGAATAAAGAAAATGATACATATACACAGTTGAATATTACTCAGTTATAAATAGAAGGCAATCCTGCTAGATGCTATTATTTGGATGAACCTCAAAGACATTACACTAAGTAAAGCCAGCTAGACTGGGAAAGACCAAAACTATATGATCTCACTTATATTTTGAACTCAAAAAGTCAAACTCATAGAATCAGAGAGTAAAATATTGGTTACTAGCATTGGGGGCAGGTGAAGAAAATTAGATGAGCTATTCAAAATGTACAGAAGATATTACAAAGAATGTTCATATTAAAGAAAATTGCAGTTATTTTTAAATCATTATCAAACATTTAAATTTCCATTAAAGAAAAATGGAACAATGAATCTTTAAAAGGCTCCTAAATGGGTGGCACTCCACATTGTATATTCCACTACTTATGAATAGCCGATTGTAAGTAATCCAAATTTCAAAAGACAACTGGCTTGGGGAGGTGTATACAAGTGATTAGAATTTCAAAGAGCTCAGAATAAATACCAGTTCTTTGATAGAATAATTTATGCATAAAGTGGCAGGAAGAGGTGTCTGAGTTGTTCTAGGAAAGTTCACACAGAGCTATGTTAGGAGTTTAAAGCAATCTTTAGTAATTTCTTATGTGTAATGAAACTGGGGGAGATGTTTTTCATATTAAGATGTTATCGACCAGTGGTATACACAAAGGACATCTAATGGTAAGATTGCTTTAATATAACTTATAAAACTATAGTATTGGAAAAAATATGCTACGATCTGTTTTGTAGGGTATCATTTCAATTGATGAATATCATCAAAAACAGCCCAAAGAAAATAGAGATGAATTACCAATTCAGAGGGATACTTGTGTTCAATGTCTTTTTGTAAACACAAAGAACTCACAGGAAACTCTAAATCCTTGAATGTATAGAGCTATTTAGTAATCCATGGCCCTTTGGGAAGAAAAAAAAAAGAATGAAATACCCATTGTATTTTGTAGGCCAGTTGAGGGTTTACATAGGTAATGTTAAAGAGAGCACCACAAATGGTTCAATCTTAGACTAACATTTTTCCACAGGGTGAATATTACAGAATGTAAGAAAAAGGTACCACCAGTCAGAAGAAACCACATTTATTCTAAAAGTATATAAGATTTATGTTCTAAAACATAGTAGCAATACCCACCAGTTCTGAATGCTTCCATTAAATTTGCTCCTTATGGGTATACTGGGGAGAATTTAAATTCCAAAGATCAATTTTGTTTGGGGAAGTAAAACTATGATTTATATAGTACCTATTGTTGAGTCAACAAAAAAATTCACAAACTTAAAGGCTGCATGGTTAATGTGGAACATTTTAGGGAGATTCATGGGAAACCGCTCTGAAAATTTCTCAGCCCCCAGCGGATGCATTTCACGGCGCAGCATAACTGGGTCTATATCTGAATTCAACTGAATCACTTTAGACCTCTGTCCTTGTTCCCCTTCACATGAGCTGCAGTCTGGCATCTCTTTCTCCTAGAGCTCAAGTCCATAACTACGGCTTACATTTCAGAGCATGTGAAGCTGTTAGGAGCATGCAATTGAGAACACTTTGGATTTTGGAGCTAAGCCAGAAAAGCCTTATTAAAAATCCTTGTGAGGAACTGTCGTCAGATTGTATGGTGTGCAATGCAAACTAATCATGCTCTCTTTGCTCAGACCAATAATCTGAGAACAAAGCATTCTCTTAACACAAATTAAAGATACTTGTTTCTGACAGTGAGTAGGACAAAGATTGTATAATTCTTCCAGGCAAGGATTTATGGGGCCTGACATTTGAATGATGAAAAGGGAACAGGAATGATCATTGATATGCAAGCCAGGAGAGGGGAGAAATAGAGAAGGTGGGTAGAGTATTGTCTAATAGAAGGTAGTATGGCTGAATGTTTGTCTTGTGGTTTTATCGTCCTCTAATTTCAAAAGTCAGCATATAAAATAGGGCTTTGATCGAGTACCTTTGGTTCTAATTAAGGGGCTAGTGAGGGCCTGTGTCTCCCTTGCCTGCTTCATTGCCTCCTGATATATCACCTCTTAGCAAGAAGTATAGGATACTGTAAAAATGAAAGATGCATAGCAGCAAGGGCTGGATGAATCCACTGTCACGTAGTTCTGAATATCAATTGAATATGCCCTCTGCCATGAAACCTGAATTAAAAATGCCTCCTTTGGGGCCTCCTTGAAGAGTCTGAGACTGCTCAGAACTCTTACTGGGATTGTTATGCTGAGAAGTTTCTATTCTGGCTTAAAAACAAAAACGAAAACAAAAACCAAACCAAAAAAAAAAATCTATCTAGAAAAATACATGGTTTATATTCCTGATTATCAATGGAACTCAAACACATGCTGGAATCATATTTTATGTTGCTGTGATTTTTTCATGTGAAACTAACAAACCCAGTAAAGTTGAGAGATAACAAAAGGCTATAGTGTCTGCTTCTGAAATTTGAATTTCATGAGTGGAAACCAACAACACAGAAAAAAATTACCCGGTAAATGCACGGACCTTGATATAAGGGAGAGCACTGAGCTAGCAGTCTGGTACCCATATAAAGGAGCTCTAACCAGGCCTTTAATCTAAGGCAGGCAGGATAATTGGCCCCTTTCAGATAGATATCTACTGGTAAGTGAATCTAACCACTTTCCACAGTATTCTGTATACAGTTAGCTGCTATGGTTGTAGACATCATTGCACACAGTGTAGCATAGTACATAAGAGTGTAGGACTACAATTTACTTTACTGGGGTTCAAGTATAAGTTTCAAATGTCACTTAAACTCTCTGAATCCCAGTTTTCTCATCCTTAAAATGGCAATATCATTAGCAATGTTCACACAAGGCTATTAGGAGTGGTAGTAGTAATAAATATGTTAATAATATTAAAGCACAGAGGAAACACTTAAAAATAATTCATATTCTTCTTTTTCCAGATGACAACACCAGAATATTTCTGCTTTATCACTGAAAGATGGCAACCTGGTGAACTCAAAAGCAAGTGGTTTACACTCAAGGAACAAGCTACGGCTCAACTGTATCCGTTTTCTAATATATTTATCAAGGTATTCACCAAGAAAATGAGAGCTCACAAAAGGAACTAGTGTCATGCAGCCAGATTTAGCAAATAAAAATATGGAATTCTCAGTTAAATTTGAGTGAGTTTTAGATAAACAAAAATTAATTTTAAATTGCTTTAAAAATACTTTCTGTCAACACAACCATAGCTAATACCTATGGAGTACCTATGTGACAGACACTGTGCTAAGCAGATTTCTCACAGTATCACATTTAATATCCACAATCCTATGAAGCTGGTATCATTTCCTTTACATAGCAGAAGTTACTGAAACTCAAAAATATAAGGGAATAACTTTTTAATTTCAAAACTAAATGTTTTAAGAATTATGATATATTCCTTCTTCTGCAATGAAAAAATCATTAATTCTATCCATGAGAAATTTTATGAAAAGTTTATTATGTGTAAATCACTGTCCAAGTCACTTAACCTCATGATCTTTGATTTCTTCATCTGTAAAGAAAGGATTAAATGAAATAGCTTATATGTACAATGCAAATATGATATCCCTGTCTGGCCTGTCTGGGGAGAAGACGACATTTAGCTGGTCTTTGAAGAACTAGCAGGACATACACAAGCTGTTATAGGGAGGAAATCATATCTTTTTTTTTAATATATTTTATTGATTTTTTACAGAGAGGAAGGGAGAGAGATAGAGTTAGAAACATAGATGAGAGAGAAACATCAATCAGCTGCCTCCTGCACATCTCCCACTGGGGATGTGCCCGCAACCCAGGTACATGCCCTTGACCGGAACCGAACCTGGGACCTTTCAGTCCGCAAGCCCACGCTCTATCCACTGAGCCAAACCGGTTTCGGCAGGAAATCATATCTTAAAGAGGTAAATAAGCGGAGAGTTTGAGCATCCAATGAAAGTGTTCTAGAACCAGTTGCCCAGTGATTCATAGTTTATAATGCTCAACCAACAGCCACACTGAATATTATATATTCATTTATGTGTTCTCCATTCTGTTCCATTGATATATATATATATATATATATATATATATATATATATATATATATATATATCTGTTTTTCCTGTTCATAGAATTTATAGGGGTGACACTGGTTAACAGGTTTCAGGTGCACAATTCCACAACACACCATCTATACACTGTATTGTGTGTTCACTACCCAAAGTTAAGTTTCCTTCCATCACTATTTATCCCCTCTATACCTCCTCTAACTCCTTATACTTTCTTTCCCTGCAGTAGTCACCACAATGTTGTCCATGTCCATGAATATTTCTCTTTTTCTGTCATTTTTCTTTTTTTGCTGTCAGTACCATACTACATTGATTACTCTAACTTTGTATTATATTTTGAAATAGGCAGTGTAATGCCTCTAGTTTTATTTTATTGCTCAAGATGGCTTTGGCTATTCAGGGCTTTCTGGGGTTCCATGGAAATTTTAGAATTGTGGGTGTTTTTTCTTTTTTTCTATTTCTGTGAAAATTCCATTAGAATTTTGGCAGGGATTGCATTTAGTCTATACATGGCTTTGGATAGTATGAACATTTAACAGTATTTTTTCTTCCAATCCATGAACATAGGATATCTATTACCATTTAAATGTGTCTTCTTTAATTTCTTTCATCAATATTTTATAGTTTTCAGTGTAGAAATGTCACCTCCTTGGTTCAGTTTATACTGCTAAGTATTTTATTATTTTAAATGGAATTGTTTTCTTAATTTTTTTCCAGATAGTTCATTATTAGTGTATTGAAACACAACTGATTTTTGTATGTTAATTTAAACGCTGAAATACCATCAAAAGGATTTGTATAGTTTGTTAATCTATGTAATCTGTTATCATTTTAATAAATATTAATAGATTAAAATCTGTGGTAACCAGTGTTTATATTTGTTAAGTGTACAGACATTAATATTATTTATTAATTAACTGAGGTATAAAATATTAAAATTAGATAAGGATCTAAAAATTACAGTTTAGTTAACACATTAAATCTTTATGAATGATAGAATTTTAAGAACTTCATAAAATTAAACTATTTAAATAGACAGCCATTGTCATTCAGTTTACTTTAGTATTATTTTCTACATAGATTTTTAGATTTTACATAATTTGTAGAACTCAATAAACCAATATGGAAAATATTGAGTATTTACAAGAAATTTAATCCTGGTCTTAAACAAACCAAATTATTATGTTAACATTATACTTATGCAACAAATTAATTTTATAAAGACTGAACCATGCTAAAATTTTAACTTGAAACTAGAAACTTTTCTTATTATCTTGTAACAATATCTTCTAACAAAGGCTATTATGTAGATACTAGAGGTCCAGTGCACAAAAATTTGTGCACTCAGGGAGGGGGGTCCCTCAGCCCAGCCTGTGCCCTCTCGCAGTCTGGGACCCCTCGGGGAATGACCACCTGTTGGCTTAGGCCCCCTCTCCGGGGGATTGGGCCTAAGCTGGCAGTCAGAGACATCCCTCTGGCAGCCCGGGAACCCTCGGAGGATGTCCACTTGCCAGCGGGGAGCAGGCCTAAGCTGCAGTCAGACATCTTTAGTACTGCTGAGGAGGCGGGAGAAGCTCCCACCACCACCGCTGTACTGGCAGCCGTCAGCCTGGCTTGTGGCTGAGCAGAGATCCCCATGTGGGAGCACACTGACCACCAGGGGGCAGCTCCTGCATTGAGCATCTGCCCCCTGGTGGTCAGTGTGTGTCATAGTGACCAGTGATTAAAAGTTGCTCTGCTGTTAGGGTCAATTTCCATATTTCCCTTTTATTATATAGGATAGAGGCCTGGTGGGGGCTGGCTGGTTTGCCCTGAAGGGGGTCTCAGATCAGGGTGGGGGTCCTGCTGGGTTGCCTGGCCAGCCTGGGTGAGGTGCTAAGGGACGTTTTCAGACTGGTTACACCCCCTTCAGGATGGGGGTCCCCACTAGGGTGCCTGGCCAGCCTGGGTGAGGGGCTGAGGGCCGTTTTCAGGCTGGCCATACCCCCGTTAGGGAGGGGGGTCCTGCTAGGGTTCCTGGCCAGCCTGGGTGAGTGGCTGATGGCTGTTTGCAGGCTGGCCACAGCCCCTTCAGGGTGGGGGTCCCCGCTGGGGTGTCTGGCCAGCCTGGGTGAGGGCCTGATGGCTGATTGCAGGCTGGCCAAGCCCCCCAGCGGGAACCCTTACCCCATGAGGGTGTGGCCAGCCTGGGTGAGGGGCTGATGGCTGTCTGCAGGCTGGCCACAGTCCCTTCAGGGTGGGGGTCCCTGCTGGGGTGCCTGGCCATCCTGGGTGAGGGGCTGATGGCTGTTTGCCGGCTGGCCACAGCCCCCAGCTACCCAAGCTCCCAGTGGAAGCTGGCTGGAAGCAAGTATCTGGGATTTATTTAGATTCTATAATTTTAACTTTGGTGCCTTTTGCAGAGGCCACAGCTGACCAGAGCAGGCAGGAAGCTTGGCTTCCTCCATTGCCGGGGATACCAAGCCCCTGCTTGCTCCAGCTCCATGGCTTCCGGCCGCCATCTTGGTTAGGTTAATTTGCATATAGTCGCTCTGATTGGCTGGTGGGCATGGCTTGGGTGTAGCGAAGGTAAAGTTAATTAGAATCTTTGTCTTTTATTAGTGCAGACTAGTGGCCTGGTGCATGAAATTCATGCACATTAAAAGGGAATTAATTAGCCGAAACCGGTTTGGCTCAGTGGATAGAGCATCGGCCTGCGGACTGAGAGGTCCCAGGTTCGATTCCGGTCAGGGGCATGTACCTGGGTTGCGGGCACATCCCCGGTGGGGGATGTGCAGGAGGCAGCTGATCGATGTTTCTCTCTCATCGATGTTTCTAACTCTCTCTCTCTCTCTCCCTTCCTCTCTGTGAAAAATCAATAAAAAATATATATATAAAAAAGGGAATTAATTAAAGGAAATATTTTAATATTGCTATTTTCCCTTTCTCTATAATAGAAGTATCAGAGATGAAAGGAAATTAGTAGAATTTATATGAAAATCTACTTCCTGTCAGAGTCTGGGGCACACTGCAGGACCTAGAGTCAAGTTCTGGCCCACCACCCACACATGCTTCAAAAATGCAGGAGACCCAGACCTGGCTGTCCTCACCCCCATCGAGCACCTCCGGGGAATGGGCACAGCCCCAGGTCCCCTGGCCTGGCAATGGGGAGGGGAGACATGGCCTGAGGTCCCCCATCAAGCCCTGCCAGGTGTAGGGCATGGCCTGAGGCCTCCCATCCTGGAGTTGGGGTGAGGGGCACAGCCTGAGGTCTGCTGTCAAGCCCCACTGGGCAAAGGTTGCAGCCTGAGGTCCCCATCAAGACTGGTGGGTCAGCGGGTGCAGCCTGAGGTCTCCTGGCCTGGCGCTGGGTCTAGTCTGATAGGCCTGTTTGGGGCGGGCCGGCCGGACCCCACCCATGCACATATTCATGCACCAGGCTTCTAGTATTGAATAGGAGTGGTGAGAGTGGACATCCTTGTCTTGTTCCTGATCTGAGGGGAAAAGCTTTCAATTTTTCACCATTGACTATGATATTGGATGAGGGTTTATCATATATGGCCTTCATAATGTTGAGGTACTTTCCTTCTATTCCTATTTTATTGAGTGCTTTAATAATAAATGGATGTTGTATCTTATCAAATGCCTTTTCTGCATCTATTGACAAGATCATATAATTTTTATCCTTTCTTTTGTTAATGTAGTTTATTGTGTTTACAAGAAGGTTGTCTTTTATCAAAGAGTGATCATTTTTTAAATGTGAAAGACATTTTCTCCTATTTTCTGCACTTTGAGGATTAGTAAATACTGGTTTTTTAACTGTATGATTTGCAAAAACCATCAAGGTTGAAAGTTATTTCAAAGCCAGCTGCATGTCACTCCTTTTCATGTGTGTATATGTAAAATCTCTTTTTCTACATTTAAACATACTTTCCTCTCCTTGTCTGAAGATGGTTCACTTCTATCCCCATTTACACTTCTCTTTCCTCTTTTATGAAAATTTAAAGGCTCACTGGTAAAAAATATTAATTGTTATTTTGTATGCACTCCAGGGATATCTACTCTAAATAAACAATCAGAATTTTCTAAAAGGTGAAAAAAGTTATTAATGGTTATTTTTTTGTGAATATAGAAATTTATCCTATATAATAAAGTGCTAATATGCAAATGGTCCTCACACCCTCATGCTGTCACCGCTCAGACACTCAACACTGGGGAGAGAGGAATGGGAACCAGCCAGGCACAAATGAGCTCGCGAGAGAGGAATGAAGACCAGCCAGGATGTGGCCTGGGAGAGGGACAGCTGCCCACTCCACAGTCCCAGGCTCCAGCAGCTGGGGCTGCTGCCCGGGAGAGGGACAAGCCCATCTGCCCTATGGTCCTGGGAGCCTGTGGCTGCAGCCCGGGCAAAGGAGCCCACCCATTCTCCCCTGAGGCTGTGGCCAGCCTAGACAAAGCCGGCCTGGGTCCTGGATGCCTGCGGCCGGCCAGAGGGAGGGAAGCCCAGGTCCTGGGTGCCTGCGACTGGTCGGAGGAGGGAATCTTGGGTCCCAGGGTAAGGCAGAGGTGGTTAGGGGTGATCATGCCAGCAGGGGAGCAGTTAAGGGCTATCAGGCAGGCAGGAAGAGGTGGTTACGGGCAATCAGGCAGGCAGAGTTGGTTAGGAGTGAACAGGCAGGCAGGCAGGCAGGCAGGTGAGCAGTTAGGAGCCAATGGTCCCAGATTGTGAGAGGTAGTTGGATATCCCCCAAGGGGTCCCGGATTGAAGAGGGTGCAGGCCAGGCTGTGGGACAGCCCCAGTGTAAAAATTTCATGCAGCAGGCCTCTAATCTATCTATATAATAGAGGGATATTCAAATTAGCATGGGACACCATAATTTTACAACCGAACAGCAGGGACCTGAGGCTGCATGGCACCTGGCCACAGCAAGGGAACTCAGACCATGCCAGCCCCCACCCCGCGGGGCTTGACAGGTGACCTCAGGCTACACTCCTCACCTGGCAGGGCTTGACCTGGACCTCAGGCCACGCCACCTGTCCCAGCACTGGCCAGGAGACTTCAGGCCACACCCTCCAACCTGTTGCCTAGCCAGGAGACCTCAGCATGCGCCGCCTGAGGGTCCTCAGGTCATTGGCTGGCCAGCCCCACCCCCTATCAGAGTGTAAGGGGCGACTGGGGGTGGGGCTGGCCAGAGAGAGGGGCCACAGGCATTTGGTGGACTGGCCCTGCCCCCTGATCAAACTCCCAGTCAAACTCCCGGTTGAGGGGACAATTTGCATATTAGCATTTATTATCTAGGACTAGAGGACCTGTGCACAAAAATTTGTGCACTCGGGGGGGGGGGGTCCCTCAGCCTGGCCTGTGCCCTCTCACAGTCTGGGACCCCTCGGGAGATAATGATGTGCTGGCTTAGGCCTGCTCCCAGGTGGCAGAGGGCAGGCCTAATCCCTAGGTGCAGGCCCTGGTCAGGCTCAGAGCAGGGCCTATTGGGGAGTTGGGGCACCGCCCCCTGTCATGCACAGAGCAGGGCGGATTGGGAGGTTGCGATGCCACCGTCAGTCATGTTCAGGGTAGGGCTGATTGGGGGGGTTGGGGCACCGCCCCCTGTCACACTCAAGGCAGGGTCAATGGGGAGGTTGCGGCGCCACCCCCTGTCATGCACAGAGCAGGGTCAATCAGGGGGTTGGGGCGCTTCCCCCTGTCATGCACAGAGCAGGGCCCATCAGGGGGTTGAGGAGCTCCCCCCTGTCACTCACAGAGTAGGGCTGATAGGGAAGTTGGGGCACTGGCCCCTGTCACACACAGAGCAGGGTGGAACAGGGGGTTGGGGCACTGCCCTCTATCACCCACAGAGCAGGGCCGATCAGGGGGTTGGGGCGCCACCACTGTCACACTCAGGGCAGGGTCGATGGGGAGGTTATGGCTCTACCCCATCACACACAGAGCAGGGCCCGTTGGGGGGGAGGTTGGGGCGCCGCCCTCTATCACCCACAGGGGAGGGCCGCTCAGAGGGTTGGGGCACCGCCACTGTCACACTCAGGGCAGGGCCGATGGGGAGGTTATGGCTCTACCCTGTCACACACAGAGCAGGGCCCGTGGGGTGGGGGTTTGGGGTGCCCACCCTGTCACACACAGAGCCGCAGGGCAATCAGGGGTTTGGGGAGCTCCCCCCTATCAGGCACAGAGCAGGGCTGATCAGGGGGTTGGGGCGCCTTCCATTGTCACGAACAGAGCAGGGCCAATAGGGTGGTTGTGGCCCCTTCTCCTGTCACACACTGAGCCACAGGGAGATCAGGGGGTTTGGGCGCTGCCCCCTGTCACACTGATCCCGGTGCCCGGAGGCCTCTCAGCTCCACTGATCCCGGTGCTGGGAGGCATATTACCCTTTTACTATATAGGGTAGAGGCCTGGTGCACGGGTTGGTGCCAGCTGGTTTGCCCTGAATGGTGTCCTGGATCAGGGTGGGGGTCCCCACTGGGGTGCCTGGCCAGCCTGGGTGAGGGGATGATGGCTGTTTTCAGCTGGTCACACACCCTTTAGGGTGGGGGTCCCCACTGGGGTGCCTGACCAGTCTGGATGAGGGGCTGAGGGCTGTTTTCAGGCTGGGACTGAAGCTCCCAACTGCTCCTTTTTTTCTTTTCTTTTTTTATTCTGGGCCAGCTTTAGCTCTGGCTCCAGCTCTGAGGCCTCAGCTGCTGAAAGGAGGTATCTGGTTTGTTTAGGTTTTATAATCGAAACAATGTATAACTCCAGCTCTGAGATCCCGGCTGGCTGAAAGCTGGTTTCTGGGGTTTTGCTTAGCTTCTATATTTGTTACAATGTTTCAAACTGCAGGCTCAGAGGCCGGCAAGGCAGGCGGGGAACGTTGCAGTCCTCCGTCACTGAAGCAAGCAAGCCTCATGTTCGTTTCCAGCTGCCTGGCTTCCGGCCGCCATCTTGGCTGGCAGTTAACTTGCATATCGCCCTGATTAGCCAATGGGAAGGGTATTGGTATTACGCTAATTACCATGTTTCCCTTTTATTAGATAGGATAGTACTGGAAGTATTAGCCAGAGCAATAAGGCAAGAAAAAAAAAATAAAAGGCATCAAATAGGTAAGGAAGAAGTCAAACTGTCACTTTTTGCAGACTACATGAGGCTGTATATAGAAAACACTAAGAACTCTACCAAAAAACTACTGGAAACAATAAACAAACATAGGATAGTTGCAGGATACAAAATCAATCTGAAAAATCCATTGCCTTCCTGTATTCCAACAACAGAGACTCATGCATGGAGCCCACATCATCTTGAAGGGGAGAGCGGCCTCTTCTAGGAATCTTCAACACCACCACTCAGACAGGCTGTGGACACTGCCTGTGACCCTGCAGCCACTCCAGTCAAAATCCTTCTGCCCCACCAGCAGACCTGCACATCCTAGGACTTCCATCTCTAAAGGTGAACAGCTCCCATTGCAGTAAGAGTGACTCCTCCCGCCCCATAAGTGGCAGACCTCTGGACACCCACCACAGTCTTGCTTTTCTAGCATGCAGGCCTCCTGCACAGCCCACTGCTCCATAGGCAGCACTTGGGTGCTGCTGTGGGCCTCTGCTGGGTACACTCTTATACAAACAAGGATGCACTGCCCCAGCAGTAGAAATTCTTTTTTTTAAGTTATTTTATTTTTTTAATTAAATCTTTATTGTTCAGATTATTACAACTGTTCCTCTTTTTTTCCCCCATAGCTCCCCTCCACCTGGTTCCCACCCCACCCTCTGCCCTCACCCCCCTCCCACACTGTTCTCATCCATAGGTACACGATTTTTGTCCAGTCTCTTCCCGCATCCCCCACACCCTTTCCCCCCCAAGAATAGTCAGTCCACTCCCTTTCTATGCCCCTGATTCTATTATAATCACCAGTTCATTCTGTTCATCAGATTATTTATTCACTTGATTTTCAGATTGTCTTGTTGATAGATGTGTATTTGTTGTTCATAATTTGTATCTTTACCTTTTTCTTCTTCTTCCGCTTCTTAAAGGATACCTTTCAGCATTTCATATAATACTGGTTTGGTGGTGATGAACTCCTTTAGCTTTTTCTTATCTGTGAAGCTCTTTATCTGACCTTCAATTCTGAATGATAGCTTTGCTGGATAAAGTAATCTTGGTTGTAGGTTCTTGGCATTCATCACTTTGAATATTTCTTGCCACTCCCTTCTGGCCTGCAAAGTTTCTGTTGAGAAATCAGCTGACAGTCGTATCCCAGCAGTAGAAATTCTGAATTTCCTTGTCTGGATACCCGCCCACAGACAGCTTGGTCATGTGGCTTCAGTACCAGGGCCCCTCAGAGTGCATCAGTGCGCTGCACTGGCAACCACACCACAGGTGCCCCTGTGAGCTGCCACTGGGCATGTACATATCCAACCATGGATGCAGCAGCAAAATCTGAGTGTTCCCATTCCACAGCTGCAAAAATCTGGACACCACAGTCATGCCTTTCCAGAGTGCAGTCCTCCTGAGCACCACCACCCCGACAGTCAGCTCCTGGGTGCCTCTGTGAGCCTCTTCTGAACACACACAATTTCAACCAAGGGCACAAGGCAGCAAAAATTGGGACAGCCCCCTCCTTGGCTGCTGACTTTTGGACAGCACAGTTGCACCTTTCCAGCATGCAGGCCTACTGAGCCTGCTGCCCCTATAGGTGGATACTAGGTGCATCCTTGAGCCCTGCCTGGGCGTGCTCATACCCAAACAAGGGCACACAGCCCCTTATAGAAATTTGGACTTCCTCCTTCCGGGCTGCCTACCCACAGACACGGTGGTCACATGGTTTCAGTACCAGGCCCCCTGAGGCCACTGCCCAAGCAGGCAACTCCTGGGGTGCCACTGTGAGCTGACACTAGGCACACTTGTGTCCAGCCAAGGGCTCAAGGCCCAGGCAGCAGAAACTCAAACTTCTGCCTCTTCAGCTGCCGATCTCCAGTCACTGCAGTCACATGGATCCAGCATGCAAGCCCCCTGAGACTGCTGTCCTGGCAGGCAGTCTTTGGGTGCTAATCTGAGCCACCGCAAGGCACAACCCTGGCCACTGACATCCAGGCCTTGCAGTAGTGCCACTTCTGCACAAAGGTCCCCTGAGCCCACTGCCCCAGCATACAGCTCCTGGGCACCTCTGTAAGCAGCTATTGGGTGTCCATATCCAACCAAGGGCTCACATTCCCCAAAGCTGAAACTGGGACTTTTCCCTCCATTGCGCTGGTGGCAATACACAATCACTATGATCCAGCGTGTGGGCCCCAAAAACACACACCCATTGCAGACAGCTCCTGGGCCCCTCTGTGTGCTGCCCCTGGGTGTGTGCCTCTCCAACCAAGGGTTCACGGCTCCCTCAGTAGGATCCGTGACATCCCCCTCCTGGCTACCTACCACTGGACAGCCTGCTACTGGATTCTGAACCTCTTTGTGATTCAGAGAGGGAAATCACTTTGGCCAGAGTCCCACTGCCTCAAACACACACTATGAGACACCCGCCCACCACTGTCACGGGCTCCAGGCCCCTTATAGTGAGTTGCAGAGTGACGCTAATCCAGCAAGAGTCACACCACACCGGCAAAGTCACAGTTTCTGAGCCTCAGGCCCCGAGACTCTTTCCTCCCAGGCCATGGACTCTGGGAACCCACAGTGAGCACAAACCAGTGAGACCTTAGAGAACCTTTTCCACAAGAGCTGGAACCACAATCACATCCAAAACAGCTGGCACAACAAACCTGGGAGTGAGTCACATTGCTAACCCATGATGAGACTTCATCCACAAATAAGAAACTAACATTCAAGATCCAACTACATTAAGAGAACCCAAATAGATCAAATAGGGAGCTATGCTAGATTACCAAGCTCAGGAGACCTGAGAAATAACACCAGTAGCACCACACCCAAAAAACCTGGGTAGCAAATCAGTTGGATCTAGAAAATAGAAACAATTAAAACGTTACAGCAAAACATGGGGAGACAAAAAATGAAAAAACAAAAACAAACAAACAAACAAATAAAAAAACAATCCCCAAAGGAAAGAAAAGGAAGAATCACAAGAAAGGGAGTTAAATGAAATGGATGCAAGTAACATGTCAGAGAAAGAATTCAGAGTGATGGTTATAAGGATGCTCAAAAGGCTGGATGACAAATACACACAACTCAATGAAAATTATAAGGAGCTGAATGAGAATGTCACCAACATGAAAAGGAACCAAGAGGAAATGAAGAATTACATAGCTGTAATAAAGAACACAATGGAAGGCTTAAAGTGTAGACTAGACGAGGCTAAGGACTGCATCAGTGAATTGGAAGACAAGGTAGGAAAAAACACACAAACATAGCAGCAACTGGAAAGAAAACTTAAAAAGCAGGAGGAGAGCCTGAGAGAGCTTTGGCACAACACAAAACAAAATAACACCTGCATAATAGGGGTACCAGAAGAAGAGGAAGTGATGCAAGGAATAGAAAACCTGTTTGAAGAAATAATGACAGAAAACTTCCCTGATACTGGCAAGAAAAAAACTAACACAAGTCCAAGAAACTTAGAGTCCCAAACAAAATGAACCCAAAAAGACCAACACCAAGACACATCATAATTAAATTGACAAACATCATCGACAAAGTAAGAATCTTAAAGGCTGCCAGACAGACAGAATGTTACCTACAAGGGATCTCCCATTAGAATATCAATTGATTTCTCAACAGAACTACAACAGGCCAGAAGGGAATGGTATGAAATATACAAAGTGATGCAAAGCAAGATACTGAATCCAAGAATACTATACCCAGCAAGGCTATCATTCAAAATTGATGGTGGAATCAGGAGCATCACAGGTATAAAAGGGCTAAGAGAGTTTATTACCACCAAACCAGCAATGCAAGAAATACTAAAGGGACTGCTGTAATAAGAAAAAAACAGAAAGGCAAGAAGAAACACAAACATTAAGAATAAAAAATGATGACAAACAAGTACTTAACAATAATAACATAAACATAAATGAATTAAATGCTCCAATCGAAAGGCATAGGTAGCTGAATGGTAAGAAAACATGAACCATATATTTGCTGTCTGCAAGAGACCCACCTCAGAACAAAGGATTCACACAGACTGATAGTGAAGAGATGGAAAAATAAATTTTTTTCAGGCAAATGGAAATGAGAAAAAAGCTGGGGTTGCAATACTTATATCTAACAAAATAGACCTCCAAGTAAAGGCCATAACAAGAGATAAGGAAAACCACTACATAATACTAAAGGGAGCAATTCAACAAGAAGATATAACTCTGGTAAACATATATGCACCCAATACAGGAGCACCCAAATACATAAAACAACTTCTGGAAGATATTAAGGGAGACATTGATAGCAGTACTGTCATAATGGGGGACTTTAATACCCCACTGACACCACTGGATAAATCCTCTAAACAAAAAAATCAGCAAAGAAACAGCAATCCTAAATGACTCATTAGATCAGATGGAACCAATTGACATCTTTAGAACATTCCATCCCAAAGGTACAGAATATACATTATTCTCCAGAGAACACGAGACATTTTCAAAGATAAACCACATAGTAGTACACAGGAAGTGTCTCTTCAAATTCAAGAAGATAGAAATCATAATAAGCATCTTCTCAAATCACAATGGCATAAACCAGAAATCAACCACAATAAAAACAATGAAAAAAATCAAACACTTGGAGGCTAAATAGCATGATATTAAACAATGATTGGGTTACCAATGAGATCAAAAAAGAAATAAAAAGCATCCTGGAAAAAAATGACAATGAAAACACAACAATCCAAAATCTATGGGACATAATGAAAGCAGTCCTGAGAGGGAAGTTCATAGCTCTACAGGCCTACCTCAAAAAAAAAACAGGAAAAAATGGTAATAAATTCTCTAACCTTGTAATTTAAAGAATTCGAAAGAGAGCATCAAGAAAAGCCACAGTACCCAGAAGGAAGGAAATAGTAAAAATCAGAGCAGAAACAAATAGCATAGAGACCAAAAAAATACAAAATATCAATGAAACCAAGAGCTGGTTCTCTGAAAGGATAAACAAGATAGATGAACCTCTAGCCAGGCTCACCACAAAATAAAGAGAGAGGACCCAAATAAAAAAAAAAATCAGAAATGAAAGAGGTGGAGTAACAACTGACTCCACAGTTATACAAAAGATTATTTAAAAAATACTATGAACAACTCTACTCCAACAAACTGGACAACCTTGACGAAATTCCTGGAAAAATACAAACTTCCAAAACTCAATCAGGAAGAATCAAAAAAGCTGAATAGGCTGATAACTACCGATGGAATTGAAATGGTAATCAAAATGCTTCCAGCAAACAAAAGCCCTGGACCAGATGGCTTCACAGGGGAGTTTTATCGAACATTCAAAGAACTAAAACCAATCCTTCTCAGACTATTCTAAAAAATTCAAGAGGAAGGCACACTTCCAAGCTCTTTCTATGAAGCCAGCATTACCTTAATTCTAAAACCAGATAAAGACACCACAAAGAAAGAGAATCACAGGCCAATATCCCTGATGAACATAGATGCTAAAATCCTCAACAAAATTCTAGCAAACTGGATCCAGCATTACATTAGAAAGATCATACACCATGACCAAGTGGTATTTATTCCAAGGATAAAAGCCTGGTGCAATATCTGCAAATCAATAAATATGATACATCACATAAACAAATTGAGAGACAAAAATCACAGAATCATATCAATTGATGCAGAAAAGGCATTTGACAAAGTCCAACACCCTTTTCTGATAAAAATGCTCAGCAAAGTGGGAATAGGAGAATCATACCTCAACATAATAAAAGCCTTATGTGATAAACCTACAACCAACATTATAGTCAATCGGCAAAAACTACAACCATTTCCATTAAGAACAGAAACAAGACAAGGATGCCCGCTTTCACCACTCCTATTCAACATAGTACTGGAAGTGCTAGCCACAGTGACCAGACAAGAAGAAGAAATAAAAGGTATCCAAATTGGAAAAGAAGTAAAATTGTCATTATTTGCATATGATATGATAATGTACATAGAAAATCCTAAAGACTCCATCAAGAAATTATTAGACTTTATAAATGAATTCAGCAATGTAGCGGGATACAAAATTAATGCCAAAAAATCCATAGCATTTTTATACACCAATAGTGAACTTACAGAAAGAGAGATTTTTAAAAAAACAATCCCATTTACCATTGCCCACAAAAAAATTAAGATACCTAGGAATAAATATAACTAAGGAGGTAAAAGACCTCTACTCAGAAAACTGCAGGACATTGAAAAAAGAGATAGAGTAAAACATAAACAGTTGGAAGAACATACCATGTTCATGGATTGGTAAAATCAACATCATTAAAATGACCATACTACCCAAAGCAATCCCCATTAAAATATCAACAGCATATTTCACAGATCTAGAAATAACTCTCCAAAAATTCATCTAGAATAAAAAAGACCCCAAATAGCTGCAGTGATCCTGAGAAAAAAGAACAAAGTAGGAAGGAATCTCAATACCAGATGTCAAGCTGGATTACAAAGACACTTTTCTCAAAACTCCCTGGTACTGGCATAAGAACAGACATATAGACCAATGGAATAGAATAGAGAACCCAGAAGTTGACCCAAACCATTATGCTCAATTAATATTTGACAAAGGAGGCAAGAGCATACAATGGAGTCAAGATAGTCTCTTCAATAAATGGTGCTGGGAAATTTGGACAGATACATGTAAAAAAAAGAAACTAGAACCACCAACTAGAAAAAGAAACTAAACCACCAACTTACACCATACACAAAAATAAACTCAAAATGGATAAAGGACTTAAACATAAGATGGGAAACCATAAAAATATTAGAGGAATCCATAGGCATCAAATCTCAGATATATGCTGAAGCAATATCTTCACCAATACAACTCCTAGGGCAGCGGTTCTCAACCTGTGGGTCGCGACCCTTTTGGGGGTCGAATGACCCTTTCACAGTGGTCGCCTAAGACCATCAGAAAACACATATATAATTACATATTGTTTTGTGATTAATCACTATGTTTTAATTATGTTCAATTTGTAACAATGAAATTGGGGGTCACCACAACATGAGGAACTGTATTAAAGGGTTGCGGCATTAGGAAGGTTGAGAACCACTGTCCTAGGGCAATGGAAACTAAAGAGAAAATAAACAAATGGGACTACATCAAAATAAAAAGCTTCTGCACAGCAAAAGAAACCATCAATAAAACAACAAGAAATCTCACTGATGGAAGAACATATTTGCCAATGTTATCTCCGATAAGGGTTTAATCTCCAACATTTACAGGGAACTCATACAACTTAACAAAAGGAAGATAAACAACTCAATCAAAAAAAAATGGGCAATAGACCTAAATAGATATTTTTTAAAAGAAGACATAAGGAAGGCCAAGATATATGAAAACATGCTCAAAGTCACTAATCATCCGAGATATGTAAATCAAAACAACAATGAGATATCATCTCACACCTGTCAGAATGGCTATCATCAACAAATCAACAAATGACAACTGTTGGTGAGGATGTGGAGAAAAAGGAACCCTTGTGCACTGCTGGTGGAAATGTAGACTGGTGCAGCCACTATGGAAAACAGTATGTAGTTTCCTCAAAAAACTAAAAATGGAACTTCCATTTGACCCAGTGATCCCACTTGAAGGAATATATACCAAGAAACTAGAAACACCAGTCAGAAAGAATATATGCACTCCTATGTTCATAGTAGCACAATTTACAATAGCTAATATTTGGAAACAGGTTAAGTGCCCATCAGTAGATGAATGGATTAAAAACTGTGGTACATCTATGCAATGGAATACTATGCTGCTGTAATAAAGAAGGAACTCTTACCATTTGCAATAGCATGAATGGAACTGGAGACCATTATGCTAAGCGAAATAAGCCAGTCAGAAAAAGATAAATATCACATGAGCTCACTCATTTATGGAATATAATGAACAACATAAACTGATGAACAAAAGCAGATCCAGAGACACAGAGCATCGATCAGACTGTCAAACCTCAGAGTGAAGGTATGGGAGGGTGGGGGTAAGGAGGAGAGATCAACCAAAGGACTTGTATGCATGCATATAAGCATAGCCAATGGATGCGACAACAGGGGATGAAGCTGAGGGCGTGATTGGTGGGTTGAGGGGGCAATGGGGGGATAAGGACACATATGTAATATCTTAATCAATAAAGAAAAAAAATATATCAGTCCCTCATATCAGCCAGGATTGTGGACTATTTAATATTCTATGCCATAGACAATATTCATACTTTGTCTTCTCTTTAACTTGATCCATCATACTCACAGAGTGGCCTTATTTGGCTTTGATGTTCTGTGATAATCTTTATGTTGTTCACAAGAAGAATACCAAGTCCTAGCAGTGAATGCCAGGATACCTCATGGCAACACAAAGACATAGTGATCATGTCAGTCTAGCTTCTGGATGTCAACTTTTCTCTTTCTCATGTTAATCGAGCCCCCATTTCTCTGGGTCAACAGATATGTTGTCTGAAGACAAAGGTAGTTAATAGAATAATCCTAAGATATATAAATCCTGGGTCCATCACATCCACAAGGACTGGAGACTCAACCTAATGCCCAGGTGGCATGCGCAGCAGGCTCTGGTGGGTGGGGACTTGTGGTAGCAGAGATGAGGATGGGGGAGGTGGGGCCAGCATTCACACTCACTGACAACCGCACACACACAAAGACACACACAGCGTCCACCAGCTCATAGCCTTTTCTCCCTTTCTTTCCCTCTCTCCCAGCTCTCTCTCAGAGCCTCTCTCAGAATGAGAAAGCAAAACAGACTGGGCCTGAAGAGGCCTGGATAGAAGAGAGGGTGGAGCGGCCCCCACTGGCCCCACCCCCTCCCAGGCAGGAAAGAGGAAGAGGGAGACAAGGAGGCAGGGAGGTCTGGAGGACTGCTGAGAAAAACAAAGAAGGACAGAGACTGGGTGAGATCAGGCTGGCAGGGGAGGGCAGTTAGGGGTGATCAGACAGGCAGAGGCAGTTGGGGGTGAGATCAGGCTGGCAGGGGAGAGCAGTTAGGAGCGATCTGGCAGGCAGACAGAGGCAGTTAGGGGTGATCAGGCATCCAGGCAGGCAGGTGAGCGGTTAGGAGCCAGCAGTCCCGGATTGTGAGAGGGATGTCCGACTGCCAGGATCGGGCCTAAACCCACAGTTGGACATCCCCCAAGTGGTCCCCAATTGGAGAGGGTGCAGGCTGGGCTGAGGGACCCCCCTGCAAGAATTTTGTGCACTGGGCCACTAGTTAGTAGATAAAAACTCTCTGTTAGAGAATAAATTTGTTAGTGGTGACAAGCAAAGCCTATGCTGTTAAATTATAAAAAATGTTTCCAATTGACTCCTGTGTAGAATAATGGAAGTAGGGAGAGATAAATATATATTAAGATATTCTTAAGTCTGTCTTTTTCATAAATAGTCCAAATTGGCTTTTTTAAGAGGCTATTTTGAGCTGGATTTGTAGTTAAAAGTAAAAATGTCTAAATGAGAACAATAAACCCTTTTTGTTCAGCACACAAAAGCTCTATAATTTGCTGGAGTGATAATGGAACTGTTATACAGACAAAACCAAAGCTTGTAAAATTCTGTTTACCACTGTCCTAATAATAAGTCATCCTCTCTTAGTCTTTTTACTTTCAATTGAATTCTGGAGGTTGGAAAAAAAGTTGATGAATTTGATGAATTTGATGCCTCAGTGTCATGCTGGGTTGTAGGCAGTAATGAACTTGAAATGAATGGAAAGTAACTTGGGTTTGTGCAAGAGATCAGATAAGCCATATGAGTGAAGAGGACATAAATACTAAACGGTCACATCATGTTAACCTCTGAAATCCATCCAATTATCAGGCCTCATGGGGTTGGTGTAGATCTAGAAAGCTAAATCAGATACACTGCATCAGCCATAAAGAAAAAGTACAGTTACTGAGGCAACTCCAGGTACTTTCATGCTCTGATTGGTGAGCCTAACCTAAAGGCTTAGCCTTGAAGGACAGTTTATATTATGTGAGACTTCACCAGAAGAAAGCATAAAGAAGATCCAAACAATGAACTGCTGTATGGATTAAATCAGATAGCCAAAGTAAACATTACAGAAAACAGAGGACTCCCAGATACAGACTTTATGTTGTCTGGTAGCAGTGACATAATTTTAGTTAGAATTTTTAACCTTGGTTTTTAATACCATATCCCACCTTCCAAATCTCTCAAAATGAGTTTTTAATGTCTCCTAAGTTGCTTTATTTCTATGGCTTGTGACAGAGGCTCTGGCATGAGCCAAAATAATAACTACCCTTTCATGAGAGTATTGTTTATACTAGACACTATGCTAGGAGCTATACATACATCATTTCTAATTATCACACAAATCCTGGAAAGTAGGTATTATACACATCTTATATAAAGAAATGGAAACTCAAATATGTTGTGTCTTAACCATATTCAAAGAACAGGATCCTGGGTTTTCTTGTTCATATATTAAGATGCCTGGATTTCTCAGGGCACCTATATTTGGTCTCAGACTTAGGACTTGCAAGGCATGTCCCTTTGAATACTTCAGTAAAAATGTCACCTTTCCTAACAGGTTATTCTCCATCTCCCTGGCTGCTTAGGGGTAATATATTTCACAGTATCTCTTTACCTTGTTGACTTTACCATCAGAGAAATGCACAGCCCAAGATGAGGGAAATTTTACTTTTGTGATTATTGGTCATTTGGTGGCTCTTCCTTCTGTGGCCACTTCCTGTGACTACAGGGCTACTATGTCAACTAAATTTTCCTCCTCCCAGATCACTGTCATGTGTATGTTGGATAAAACAAAATTTAATGTGGACAGATGGTACAGAAGAGTTATGAATTCATTGAACTGGAGCACTGCTTATGCTGATAAGTATCACTTTTATATTAGAGACATAGAAAAACACAAAGGACTACAGAGAAAGGCATGACCCTTAGCAGCCTGTGAAAGAAAGAGATCCAGGAACAACACTAATGGTGTAATCCTCTAACACTCTACCTCCACTAACCTCTGAAGGCCTACACTGCAATTTGCTAGATGCTGAAAGCTATCTCACCAGGATATGTATGCTTATGTTGATTGCCTCCCTATTTCCATTTGCAATGATATCTTGTCTATTTTGTTTGAAAAATCATCTCATAACTTTTCACATTTTTTAATCTAGAGTGGGTGCTTAAGCTGTATTTGCTAGTTGAGTTACAGGAATTTTAATTCCACTGTTTTTTAGGTTTCCCAAAAGCTAACCTTTCTAAATTGATGCCATGTTATGCTCACTCACCACCCCTGCCTCTTGCCAAATTATCAGACACTTTTCAGGCAGCTGCATAGTGTTTCAAATGTCATAGTAAATATTGGTAAAATTGACCATAGGGAACATCAAATCACTGAATACAGTATCTATTTTCTCTAGGAATCAATAGTTATTTTCAAATTCAATGACAAAATCAAGTATCCATTTTCTATAATGAGATACAATTACACTGGTAAATTGTCAAATTAATGTTTAAACTGACATCAGAAAAGATATGTCAGCTTCATGTATACCTGATTGTCCTATAAAATAAACTTGTGTTGAGGAGGAAGATATGACTTATCAAGACCTATTAAGCTACTTCAGAATGAGTCAAATATTGGTTTGTATAAATTCAATTATATAATATTTCAGAGAAACTGTGTATATTAAAGGAAATTTCAAATAATTATATTTAATATAATTTCAAAAACTTTAAAGTATATTTACATTGATTTATAAAATATAGCTCTTAAAAGATCTGCATAGTCAAAATATTAAACACATAGTTACAGAATGTATAAAATATGTCAGAAACTACTGACAGGTAGGGAGAATCCACTGATTTTGAAATGTTGTATTTTCATTGTCATTTGTTTCTAGGCTGCTTTTTATTTCTTCTTTGATTTCTTTGATAACCCAATCATTGTTTAATAGCATGTTATTTAGCCTCCAAGTGTTTAATTCTTTTTCATCGTTTTTATTGTAGTTTATTTCTAATTTTATGCCATTGTCATCTGAGGAGATGCTTGTTATGATTTCTATCTTCCTGAATTTGAAGAGACTTTATCTGTGTCCCAATATGTGATCTATCTTTGAAAATGTCCTGTAGTACACTAATCAAAAAAATAAAATGTTAAAAAATAATAATACATAAAAATAAAATAAAGAAGAAACATTTCTGTCAATTGATGCTACTTTTCATTAAAGAAATTGTGCACATAGTGGCTGCATCATGAATTATGAGTCTCTCATCATATGTCATTACCATCTTCAAGTCACAAATTGTTATTAGGAGCTTTTCCAATTTTCACTGAAAAAGCCTGAGTGAGAATATAAGAATTTGATTATAGATTCGAAGACCAAATTCACCTTCAATCTGAATTAGAAGCAGAAATTTCTGGACCAAAAATTCAAAGCTCCACATTTGGCTCTGGAAGGAACATATTCTGGTGAGGATGTATGACTGGCCTGCCAATTTTATTTTCCTTGCTGTATTTTTTACCCTCTCTTTTGGGACCTCTTGCTTCTATTTCACATAATGGCTTTAGATGTAAGGTGGGGCTTAGCTGAAAGAAGTGCTTGGAGACATGATGGATAACTGTCCACTGTTAATTTGCATATAGGCTGCATCTCTGTAAAATGATGAGCTCATTACATTTCAGGCAACTTATATTACGGGAAAAGTATAAAGATGAAACTTCCCTCATTCACAAAGGGATTAAGTTACTTTAGTCCCCACGCCCCAAAATCTATTCCTTTCCTCATGTTAAGACATGGAAAAGAGCCAGGACCACATGGGGTTCAGCAGGTAAATCTGAGAAACGCCCTGCAGGTCAGTATACTCCTTCCTTCTTACATGCACACATGTGCATGCATATCCTAGAAGACAGAACAAGGCCAGAGGAGCAGGAGATATATGAAAGAATCAAAACAGTAGCAGTGTCAGGAGGATGTAGGAGGGAGGACAACTAGTCAGTACCTCAGTGAGCATGATTAAAAGAAGACAATTTAATATTTTAAAAAGATTATTCAAATAGTTATTTTTTCAAATGCATTTCTCCATCATTAATTCATATTTAAGGCCATGCACATCATTCATAACAAAACATTGAAATTTATTTATATTTACATCCTGCCTGAGATTGGAAATTTTCATGTGCCACATTTATTTCTGAAACATAACATCAATCATTTATCTATTGTTGCTTTTGAATGTAGGTAAAGTGATTCAGTAGTCAATATTTTTTTGGTAGGAAATGACATACTAATTCAAACTATATTAAACGATTAAAGAAAATTGTACTGGTTTGTTAAACCAGGTAGGAAGGACAGGGTTTGGTGAGAGTTGATGTTAGAAACCTTTGTGGATTTGCTGTTGGAGTCCTCCCTCAATTATAAGCATAAAGTAAAATAAAACTACCAGAGTAACCTGAAATTCTGGTTAATAACACACTGCTGGGACATTGCTGATTACTGTGCATGACTTGTTTTGAGCATTCCATATTCACCACCACACAGGCCCCTCTCCCTCCATCCAAATTAAATTGAACTGGCATGTAGGTAGAACCCATGGATACAGACAATATAATGTGGTGAAGTCCTGGGGAAGGGACAGGAATGGGTAGGTGTTCAATGGGGGGAAATAAGGGGATATCTTAATACCTTCAACAATAAAGATAACCTTTAAAAATAATGAATATATTAAATATTTACACATGAAAACCATTTCATTTGAGATTTGTGGTAGCAGGAGTAAACTAGTGCAGCTGCCATCATATACTTTATGAAATTATTTTAATCTCTCTTCAGAATTTTAGCTGTGCTGGGACAATTTGTTCCTTTTGAATTTAATATAACACTATATCTCTGATTAGGTGTAGATATTTTAAACCGCGGACTTCAGTCCCTCCTGTACACATACATACCTTTTTAAAACTTGCCCATTTTTGAAAGATTACATCAATTAACTAGGAACAGATTGAAGTTGAACCATTCAAGTATTTACTTCCCAGAAACCAGAAAATAAAGATGCTTTTATCAAAACAGAGATTTCAAAGGAGAGAGGTGAAAGAAAAGTAGATGATCATCAGATCAACTTGTGAGGGCAAATGCTGCCCAATTTCCTATGTGCCCTAGGAGCAGAGAAAGACTGATCAGGCTCCTTCCGGGAGACAAATAGTGTCTGCTTTAAAAGAATAATTTGTGATGGGATACATGGGGAAGGAGGGTGCTGGTGTTTGTAGAATAAAGGCAGGAAGAGAAAGTCAAAGCATGGGTATGAAGACTGGAGGTAACCCATTGCTTATTTCTAGGATTAGAAATGCTGTCTGTGGCACTGGCATCAGCTTAAAGCCACAGGTCATGGGCCATACGGACAGGAATCTCTTTTGTGCTAAGGTAGATAATAATGTTTAATGCTCTAATAGAGGTGTCTTTTTTCCTTTAAAATATTTGTCATTTTGGAGTGTTCCAATGATATGGAAAAGAACAGAAAAGAAAATTAAACACTCATGTACCCACCTAAATTGAACAAATGTTAATTAACCCTTTGGTTGTTTACCTCATATTTTTATTGGAGTGTAATATCAGAGACCCAGAGACTGTTTGTTGGTCCCAAATAACTCTTCTTGCCTTTTTCTTTAATATAAAACCCCCGATTTAGCTGTGCACAGGCTTCCTACAAGTAAAGGCTGTATGCCCCAGGCTCCTTCAAGGTTCAGTGTAATAAGTTATAGCCAAAAGGCTGTTAGTGGAAGGGGAATGCCTCTCCCTGTCCCCTTTGTTTCACAGTTCACAGAACCTTATCAATAGGAAAACAATGGCGAGAAAGAGCTTGAGTTCTTCAATGCCATGAAGTTTTCACACTCAGTCTCTTATGTGAGGGAAAAACAAACTTCTATCTTATTTAAGCAACTGTTACTTTAGGTATCTATGCAGCAGGAATAAAGCAACTCTATATCCTAATTAATATAGCATTCCACTGTATAAATATTCAGTCCTTACTATATATCAGGTACTTTTCTAGGCTTTAGGGATATAGTAATAAATAAATAGACAAAAATCCCTACCTTTATGGAGCTTCCATTTTAGCAGAGAAGACACAGGGAGAAAATATAAGTAAAATATAGAGAATGTTAGTTGATGGTTAAAAATAAAGCAGAAAGGTTAGGGATAGGGATAGGGTGGCTGGGAAGGCATCACTGACATTTGAGTAAAGATGTAAAGGAAGGGAATAAATAAGCCATGTGGATATTTAAAGGAGGAACATTCTTGAATAAGAAGACAGTCAATACTAGACAAGGGCCATGAACCAAGAATATGCCTATTGTCTGTGAGTAACAGCAAAAGAGACCAATGTGGCAGAATTTGATGGAATGAGAGGGCAATGTGGTAGGAGATGAGGTCACAGAGGTAAGGGCACAGACATAGAGCTTTGAAGGCTTCTATAAAGAATTTGGGGTCAGAACAGTCAGCATGGTGTAAAGTATCTATATTCCAGACCCATTATAAATATACTAGCCAATAGGAATTGCTGATAGATTGGAGGTAGGGTATGAGAGAGAGAAGACAAGGCTGAATCCAATTTAAAGGATGCAGTATCAATTACTGTGATAAGAAAAAATGCAGAAGGAACAGGTTTCACTGGGAAAAGCAAGTCTTTGGTTATTGCTATCGATTGAATGTTTGTGTTCTCACTACCAGCCCCAATTCATATGTTGAAACCTAATCTCCAATGTGATGGTATTTTCAGGTGGGACCTTCAGATGATGATTACATAATGAGAGTGGAGCCCTCATTAATGAAATTAATGCCCTTATTTACAAGGGCCCTGGAGAGCTCCTTTGCCCTTTCCACCACATGGAGACTAGTGAAACAGCCAACTAAGAATATAAAAGTAGACCCTCACCATATTCCAAATCAGCCGGCAACCTGGTCATGAATTTCACAGCCTCCAGAACTGTGAGAAATAAATTTCTGTTGTTTATATACCACCCAGTGTATGGCATTATGTTATAGCAGTCCAAATGGACTAACATGGTTTGGGACATATTAATTTTGAGATATCTGATAGACATTCAGTTGGAGATGCTCAGTAAGTAGCTGAATATGTGAATTGGGAGTTTGACACAGGGAACTAGTAGGAGATATAAATCTGGGAGTCATAAGACTATAGATAACATGGAAAGCCATAATACTGGATGGAATAACAAAGGGAATTGTTATAATTAGAAAAGAAAAGACATCCAAGTATAAAGTCTTGGGCACTACTGTGTTTGGAAGTTAAGGATATGAGGAAGATCCAACAAGGGAGACTGAGAAGGAGCAATCAGAAAGAAAAGGAAAACCCAGAAGAGAGTAATGTACCAGAAATTAGATAAGATAGTATTTTAGGAAGTATAAAGTAATCGCTGTGTCCACTGCTATTGAAAGACAGTGCCATGAAGGCCTGGGAATGGGCAGGAACTGGGTGTAGGGAGTCAACTGGGAGGAAAAGGGGACATCTGTAACACTTTCAACAATAAAGAGAATTTTTTTCTTAACATTTTGGTGTTCAGAATTTTTTATTTAAACTCCTTATTGTTCAAAGTATTACATATGCCTCATTTTCCCCCATTGACTTCTTCCCAACTATTCCCACTCCCAAGCACATGCCCTCACCCCCTACTGTGTATGTCCATTGGTTATGCTTATACACATGCATACAAGTCCCTTGGTTGATCTCGTACCTCCCCTCCCCTTCTCTGCCTTGCATTTGAGGTTGGAGAGTCTGTTCGATGCTTCCATGTTTCTGGATCTATTTTTGTTCATCAGTTTATGTTGTTCATTATATTCCACAAATGAGTGAGATCATGTGATATTTATCTTTCGCCCACTGGCTTATTTCACTTAGCATAATGCTCTCAAAGTCCATCCATGCTGTTGCAAATGGTAAGAGTTCCTTCTTTTTTATAGCAGCATAGCATTCCATTGTGTAGATGTAATCCACTCATCTGCTGATGGGCACTTAGGCTGTTTCCAAATCATAGCTACTGTAAATTGTGCTGCTAGGAATTTAGAGGTGCATATATCCTTTCTGACTGGTGTTTCTGAATTCTTGGGATATATTACCAGAAGTGGAATTACTGGGTCAAACAGGAGTTCCATTTTAATTTTTTTGAGGAAACTCCATACCATTTTTCACAGTGGCTACACAAGTGTGCATTCCCACCAGCAATGCACAAGGGTTTCCTTTTCTCCACATCCTCGCCAGCACTTGTCTTTTGTTGATTTGTTGATGATAGCAATACTGACTGGTGTGAGATGTTCCTGCATTGGCATTTTGATTTGCATCTTTTGGGAAATTAGTGACGTTGAGCATGTTGTCATATGTCTCTTGGCCTTCTTAATGTCCTCTTTCAAAGTTCCCATTTAGATCCTTTGCCCAATTTTTGATTGGATTGTTTATCTTCCATTTGTTAAGTTATATGAGTTCCTTATAGATTTTGGAGATCAAACCCTTATTGGAGATAACATTGGCAAATATGTTCTACCATGCAGGGGGGCTTTCTTGTTGTTTTGCTGATGGTTTCTTTGCTGTGTAGAGAATTTTATTTTGATGTAGTCCCATTTTCTATTTTCTCCTTAGCATCCATTGTCCTAGGAGCTGTATCGATAAAGTTATTGCTACAACATTTGTGTGATATTTTACTGCCTATGAATTCTTCTAAAATTTTTATGGTTTCCCATCTTACGTTTAAGTTCTTTATTCATTTTGAGTTTATTTTTGTGTATGGTGTAAGTTGGTGACTTAGTTTCATTTTTTTGCATGTATCTGACCAATTTTCCCAACATCATTTGTTGAAGAGACTGCCTTGACTCCATTGTATGCTCTGGCCTCCTTTATCAAATTTTAATTGAGCATAATGGCTTGGATAGATTTCTGAGTTCTCTGTTCTGTTCCATTGTTCTATATGTCTATTCTTGTGCCAGGACCAGGCAGTTTAGAGAACAGTGGCTTAGTAATATAGCTTGATATCTGGTATTGTAATACCAGATATCACAACTTTGTTCTTTCTCAGGACTGCTGTGGCTATTTGGGGTCTTTTTTTTATTCTATACTAGAGGCTGGAAGGGTCCCTAGCAGCTGCTGGCTGCTGGTTGGCGCTGAGTACTCCCATCTTCCCCTGGCTGCCAGTTGCTTCTGCACCCAGCCAGGGCCTCCTGCTGCCACTGCTGGCCTGGGCCTTCCACCTTTCCCTGAGCCAGCCTGGCCCCGTGGTCGAACTCCTGGACAACTCCCAGTTAAGGGGACAATCATGCATACTCCGCTTTTATTATATATTATATAATATTTGGAGAGTTTGTTCTAGATCTGTGAAAAATGCCATTGGTATTTTAATGGGGATTTCATTGAATCTATAGATTGTTTTGGAAAGTATGGAAATTTAAATCATGTTGATTCTACCAGTCCATGAACATGGTATATTCTTCCATTTTTTATGTCTTCTATCTTTTTTTTTACCTCCTTAGTTAAGTTTATTCCCAGTTATCTTAATTTTTTTTCATTGCAATGGTAAATGGGATTGTTTTTGTTTTGTTTTTTTAGTTTCTCTTTCTGTGAGTTCATTATTGGTGTATAAAAAAGCCATAGATATTTGGGTGTTAATTTTCTATCCTGCTATATTGTCAAATTTATTTATTAAGTCTAATAATCATGTCATCTGCAAATAATGATGGTTTTATTTCTTCTTTTCCAATACGAATGTCTTTTATTTCTTCTTCTTGTCTGATTGCTATGGCTAGCACTTCCAGTACTATGCTCAATAGGAGTGGCGAAAGTGGGCATCCCTGTCTTGTTCCTGTTATTAGGGGAAATGGTTTTAGTTTTTGCCCATTGAGTATGATGTTGGCTCTAGGTTTGTCATATAAGGCTTTTATTAGGTTGAGGTGTGATACCTCTATTCCCACTTTGCTGAGAGTCTGTTTTTGATTTTTCTAATCAGGAGATGGTGTTGGATTTGGTCAAATGCTTTTTCTGCACCAATTGATATGATTCTGTGATTTTTGTCTCTCAATTTGTTTATGTGATGTATCACATTTCTTGATTTACGGATATTATACCATCCTTGCATCTCTGGAATAAATCTCACTTGGTCATGGTGTATGATGTTTCTAACATAATGCTGGATCTGATTTGCTAGAATTTTGTTGAGGATTTTAGCATCTATGTTCATCAGAGATATTGGCCAGTAATTCTCTTTCTTTGTAGTGTCTTTATCTGCTTTTAGATTTAAGGTAATGCTGGCTTCATAGAAAGAAGCTTGGAAGTGTGCCTCCCTCTTTAGTTTTTGGAATAGTCTGAGGAGGATAGGTTTTAGTTCTTCTTTAAATGTTTGATAAAACTCCCATCTAAAGTCATCCAGACCAGGGTTTTTGTTTGCTAGAGGGTTTTTTTTTTGTTTGTTTGTTTTGTTTTTTAAATATGTTTTATTGATTTTCTACAGCGAGGAAGGGAGAGGGATAGAGAGTTAGAAACATCAATGAGAGAGAAACATTGATCAGCCTCCTCCTGCACGCCCCCCACTGGGGATGTGCCCACAACCAAGGTACATGCCCTTGACTGGAATAGAACCTAGGACCCTTGAGTCTGCAGGCCGATGCTCTATCCACTGAGCCAAACCGGCTCTGGCTGCTAGAAGGTTTTTAATTACTGGTTCAATTTCATCAGTATTTTTTTGCTCATTCAGATTTTTTAATTCTTCCTGATTGATTTTTGGAAGATTGTACTTTTCTAGGAATGTGTCCATTTCATCTAGGTCAGTGGTCGGCAAACTCATTAGTCAACAGAGCCAAATATCAACAGTACAACGATTGAAATTTCTTTTGAGAGCTAAATTTTTTAAACTTAAACTATATAGGTAGGTACATTGTTATTAACTTAATTAGGGTACTCCTAAGGCTTAGGAAGAGCCACACTCAAGGGGCCAAAAAGCCACATGTGGCTTGCGAGCCGCAGTTTGCCAACCATGGGTCTAGGTTGTTCAGTTTTTTGGAGTATAGTTGTTTTTTAAGTATCTTTTTAAGACCCTTTGTACGTTTTTCGGGTCTATTGTTACTTTATCTCTTTCGTTTCTGATTTTATTCATTTAGATTCTCTCTCTTTGTTTCTTGATGAGCCTGTCTAGAGGTTCATCAATCTTATTTATCCTCTCAAAAAGCCAGATCTTGGTTTTATTGATCTTTTGTATTGTTGTGTTGTTGTTGTTTTCGGTCTCTATGTCGTTTATTTCCACTCTGATTTTTATTATTTCCTTCCTTCTGCTTACTCTCAGTTTTTCTTGTTGCTTTCTATCTAATTCTTTAAGTTGTAGGGTTAGATAATTTATTACCATTTTCTTTTTTTGTGTGTGTGGTAGGACTATAGAGCTATGAACTTCCCCCTCAGGACTGCTTTCACTGTGTCCCATAGATTTTGGATTGTTGTGTCTTCATTGTTATTTGTTTCTAGGATGCTCATTATTTCTTCTTTGATCTCTCTGGTAACCCAATCATTGTTCAATAGCATGCTATTTAGCCCCCAAGTGTTTGATATTTTTCATTGTTTTTGATTTTTAATTTTATGCCATTGTGATCTGAGAAGATGCTTGATATGATTTCTATCTTCTTGAATTTGGAGACACTTAGCCTGTGTCCCAATATGTGATCTATCTTTGAAAATGTCCTGTGTGCACTTGAGAGTAATGTATACACTGTGGCTTTGGGATGAAATATTCTGAAGATGTCAGTTAGTTCCATCTGATCTAGTGAGTCACTTAGGATTGCTGTTTCCTTGCTGATTTTTTGTTTAGAGGATTTATCCAATGGTTTTAATGGGGTATTAAAGTCCTCTACTATGATTTTATTGTTGTTGATCTTTGCCTTGATATCTTTTAGAATATTTATTTATGTATTTGGGTTCTCCCACATTACATGCATATATGTTTACCAGAGTTATATCCTCTTTTTGTATCGGTTCCCTTAGTATTTTGAACTTGTGCTCTTTATCTCTTGTTATGGCCTTCACTTTGAGGTCTATTTTGTCAGGTATAAGTATTGCTATCCCAGCTTTTTTTTCTTTTCATTTCCATTTGCCTGAAAACATTTTTTCCATCCCTTCACTATCAGAGTGTGTGTGTCCTTTGTTCTGAGGTGGATCTCTTGTAAACAGCAAATATATGGTTCATGTTTTCTTAACTATTCAACTACCCTATGTCTTTTGACTGAGATTGAAGTTTATTATTGATAGGTACTTGTTTTGTGCCATTTTTATTCATTTTGCTGGTGCTCCTTGTTCTCTTTCTTTTTTTTTCTTCTTTTTTTACAGCCGTCCCTTCAGTATTTCTTGCATTGCTGGCTTGGTGGTAATAAACTCCTTAACCTTGTTTTTTGTCTGTGAATATCCTGATTTTACCTTCAATTTTCATTGATACCATTGTTGGCTATAATATTTATGGATTCAGTCCCTTTCTTTGCATCACTTTGCATATTTCATTCTATTCCCTTCTGGCCTGATGTGTTTCCATTGAGAAAGCAGTTAATAGTCTAATGGGAGATCCCATTGGTAACTTTCTGTCTCTTTCTGGCAGTCTTTAAGTTTATTACTTTGTTGTTGATGTTTGCCAATTTAATTACGATATCTCTTGGTGTTGGTCTTTTGGGGTTCATCTTGTTTTGGACTCTGTGTACTTCTTGGCCTTGTGTGATCTTTTTTCTTTCCAAAATTAGGGATTTTTTTGTCATTACTTCTTCCAACAGGTTTTCTATTCCTTGCTCAGCTGCCTCTCCTTCTGGTACCCCTACTATGCGAATATTGTTTTGTTTTGTGTTGTCCCAAAGCTCCTTTAGGTTCTCCCAGTTTTTAACTTTTATTTCCAGTCACTTCTCTGTTTTGGGTGTTTTTTGCTACCTCGTCTTCTAACACACTGATGTGGTCCTCAGCTTCTAGTCTACTGTTGAAACTTTCCATTGTGTTCATTATTACAGATATGTAATTCTTCATTTCCTCTTGATTCTTACACCTGTTGTTGAATTTGTCTTCCCTCCTTTTCAGTGTCCTTATAACCATTGCTCTGAATTATTTCTCTGAAAATTGCTTGCCTCTATATCATTTACTTCCTTTTCTGGTTATTCCTCCTTTTCTTTCATATGGGGGTTGTTTCTTTTTATCCCCATTTTTGTTGTTCCTTTGTGATTGTTTTTATGTATTATGTCAAACTGCTATGCCACTGAGATTTTTGGATTTTTATTATGTAGTAGGTTTTTGTGGGACCCAGTGATGAAATATCTCAGGTCTTCTGGGCTGAGTATTCTAGGGGTACCCTCTACTTGGGATATTTGTTTTCTCTTGGTGTAGTTGGGTCTTGAGTGTTATTGTCTTATTCGTGGACATACTAGTAATCTCCTGTCAGGGAGATTATGGTTATGTGGCTCGCTTTCTACCATGTTGACCAAACAGCACAAAATACAACTCGACAACACAGAATACCAAGGGAACAAAACATGAATGTGCTCACAACACCAATAACTCCAAAAGAAAGTGACCACCAGAGAAAAGAGAACTAGGTGAGAGAAAAGAGAGCAAAAATAATATCAAAAAAGGAAAAAAATTAAGGAAAAGAAGAAAAAAATATGGGGAGAAAACACCACAAGACAAACTAATAAACAAAAAAATTGCAAACAACAAACACCCAGATAAAGGAGTGGGGGAGAATCTGTAGAGGCAGAGCTTATATAAAGAAAGTAAGGTTAAGGAATTGAATGAATAGGGGAAGGACCATGGTTTAGTATATAGGAGGCAGAAAGATGAGTGGATAAGAATTTTTAAAAAATCACATAAATAAATAAATAAGTAGTAAAACTAATTTTTTTTTAAAAAAATTATCTATCCATTTGTTCACTTATTTTTGGAAAAGGAGAATAGATGAGAGAACAGATAGGCTTGAGTTTAGTGAGTGAAACTAATTAAACATTTAGGAGAATAAGAGAACAAGAGAGGAGATGAAAAACAAAAGCATAAAAATTGACTAGCAAAGAAAGAGAAAAGAGAAGGGTGCAGGGATTTGGAGCAGGGGAGAGGAAATTAGATATATGAGTGAGCCAACAGAGACTACAATAATAACATGTCAATAATCCAGATAAAGAAGATCAATTTTTAACAACAGGTAAAACAAAAGGAAAGAGAATTACTAAAGTGGGGATAAGGAAAGGGAAAATAGGATGAAAAAAGGAGAAGTGAGGAAGAAAAGGTTTGAAAAAAGAATAAATAAGATAAAATAAAATACAAAGAAAATATAAAAATAGAATGAAGAAAAATAATACAGAAAAATAAAAGATAAAAAAACCCCAAAAAATTAAAGAAAGAAAAAAAATAAAAGATAAAAAATAAAAAGTGAAGTGTTCACTTTAGCTGAGTTACAATGCCCCATGGGGTCTGGTTTAAGACCTCACTTTTCTGTCCGCCACTTCTCAGTTTCCTGTTAGATAGTTAGCACCTTGTTCAATTTCTAAGCAATCCACCACTTCTCTCTTTGTGTCTATATTCACAGCTTTGGCTGCAAGCAGGGGAGACCAATCTACCAGCTTTGTCTGTCTGCTTGCTCTCATTCTTAATCACTCAAGCATCTGTTTCTGACAGGGCTTCAGGTGGGGTTGGTGCTGTATTGCTTTCCGGCACTGAACAGTCCCTCTTCAACCCAGTCCTTGAGGGCTCTTTGGGGCTATTCAGAGCTCAAGGTGTAGGCTGAGTGTGGCTGTATTAGCTCACTTGAGGCTGCTGGGAGAGGCTGGCTCTTCAGGAGAAAAATGGCTGCTTTAATTTGGAGGGTCACGAATGTCTGTGTTGGATTCCCCATCACCTCTCACCTCTTCTTGTCTATTCTCCACAGCCTCTCCCCAGACTCCACAAATCTTCACCTCTACCTGCACTGCAGACTTACGTGAGTGTTTATAATTGAAAGGTACTATGAACTGGGTTTAGAGAATAAGAGCAAAGACAAAACAGAGGCAAAACAACCTTGTAACTGTGAGTTTCTCTCCCTCCAGCACCACACACCTCAGACAGCTCTTCAGGCCGCCTTTCTGGGTGCAGCCTCTCGGGGCTGTGGACTTAGATCTAGATCCCCTAGCAGGCAGCATCCTTGTGGACTTCATTTCCACAGTCAGATGTTATGCCTGTCCGCAAGGGACATGGTCTTAGTGCAAGGCATCTCCCTTCTGACTCTCTCATCCCATTGGTCGTGTGTCTCTCTCCAGCCCAGATCCCTGATCCTACCATTCTCCAGGTATCCTCTGCCCTTCTTGGCTGCAAATTGTCTCACCATCTATGTCTAATTTGCCAATTCTGGGTGGATATTATTCAATTTAGTTGCTCCTTTTATCTGCTCTGAGACAAGGCACAGGACACGTCTGCTTATTTGGCCACTATCTTTTTTCCATTTAGAGATAAATTTTTAAAAAGAAATTAGTGGAATAATAATCTACTATGAGATGGAGAAACATTGACCCAATTTACATGGCTGCCTTAATAAATCCATTGTTTTATTATTTTCATCAGGTAAGGATTTGATTATCTCAGAGTTATAAGGTATGAAAAGACATCCATCCAATCATTCAACCCAGATACAGAATCTTTGACAACTGTTTGTATAGCATTTGCTGAAGGACTACTGGTGGCATTTACCACTCAACTATGTAAAAGAACCATTTCCATTTTTGGTGATGCCCTATTGGCTCCTTCTATTGAATGTGTGTGCATTTTAATTCCTATCCATTATTAAAAGTTCAGCTTTTATAGTTATACAATATATGGCACTGCTGCCAAGTATACCAGAGGCACTTATTATATTTTGAAAAATCTCTGTTTATTTAACTTCCACCAAAGCTGAGCCTTCTTAATGGTGGCACCTGAAAGTATTGACATCCCATATGGAGCTAGCACCCAGGTTCAGGAGGATAGTGCTTTGGTCTCATCTCATCACCCTTTTCCCCAATGAAATCCAAAAAACAGAAAATCCTCTCAAGTGCACGCGATCACTGAGGATTGTTTTCCAGTCCCACCTCCAAATATGGCTCTTCTCCTCTAGGCCACAGTTCTTTGATTTGTTGTTTCTCATCCTTCCTGTGCCTTGTCTGTTACCAAGCCATTGTAACTCCCTTCTCTGAATGGATCAGAGACTTGATGTTTACCATCATGTGATTGGTTTACCTGGTCAGCAGCCCTTACCCCATGTGCACAATCAGAACAACCTAGATACTTCCCTCTACAATCTTAGTAATGGTCCCTAAATCCAAATCTACCCCAAATCCCATTCAGTATCCCAACACCAAACTCACCCCAAAATGATGTCAGGATGGGAAGTCAGAAAAAGTGGCCATCCCACTATAAAATAATACTGTTACAAGCTCACTACAGGGAGCAAGAGGATGATTTCAGCCCACTCACTAAACCTACCTGCTATCCCCTTGTGTGAGAGAATATTCAAGAAAATATAGACACAGAGGGAGTTTTGAAACACAAAAGGGCAAAAGTCACTAACTATCTAATGTAATTTATCCTGCCTAAACCACACCAGTTGGAACTAATCAGATTGGCTACCTTTTTTTTGATTACTCAGGCAGTAACCCTAACAACAGCAGCACCTTGTTGAGAAAAGCAAACCTCAGAGGAGGATCTACGCATGCTTTTGAGATTCCAGACTTCCCAAAGCTCCCAAAATTGCTTTCTTCCTCAAATTCCAGCATTCCCACACCCCAACAACAAATAATTTAAAGATAATTTCAGAAAGCTTTTTGGTAGCCAATTTGTTTTATTCTTCTAATATACTTAAAATTATAATTAGTTCTAGCTACAGATTTAGTTACGGTTCATTACAGTTGCTATGTATTTTTTGTTAACCCTCACCTGAGGATATTTTTCTATTGATTTTTAGAAAGAGTGGAAGGGAGGGGAAGAGACAGAGAGACAGAGAGAAACATCAATGTGAAAGAGACACATAAATTGGTTGCCTTCACACACACCCTGACCAGGGCCGGGGAGTGAGCCTGCAACCAAGGTACATGCCTGTGACTGAAATAGAATCTGGGATCCTTGAGTATGCAAGCAGATGCTCTTTCCACTGAGCCAAACCAGCTAGGGCTAGTTAGTAACTACCTTTTTATAGTTACTAGTTATAATTATGATCTATTATGGCAAGTATTAATAGTTATAGTTATTCACTAGTGGTTACAGGTTGTGGCTACTAATTGTGATTACCAATTTATGAAAGCTAACTGGTTGTGGTTACTAGGTATTATTACTAACTAGTCAATGTTACTGATTTTTGGTGATAACTACTTATGCTTATCAAGTGTAGCTACAAACTAGTTGGGATGATAAAGTTTGGGTTTCTATATAGACTCAGCTATTTTGTGCTTGCTAAATACATGTGAGAACCAGGTTGGGCTATTAGCTAGTTGAAGTAACAGGTTTTATGTATGTTAGTTATGCTTTTGAGGTTGGGCTACTAAATAGTCAAAGTTACCACTTTGTAGTGGAAAACTAGTGATGATCACCAGGTTGAGATTCTAAGTAGTCAGCTACTTGTTTGTGACTGCAAACTAGTTGCTGTTACTAGATATCACTACTGACTACTTTCAGTTATGTTTGTGACTGCTAACTAACTCAGGTTCCTTGTTTTTGCTGCTAACTAGCATGGTCACTAAGTGGCAACACTAACTAGTTACAGTTACCAGTTTGTGACCACTAAGTAGTTATAGTTACTATTTTGTGAGTTGTATCTTTGTGGTTGCCAGGTTGCAGTTAGTAACAAGTATGGTGATCAGTTTGAATCTACTTACTAGTTGTTTTTGCTGGTTTGTGGTTTCTAACTAGTTGTGGTTACTAGGTGCTGTTACTAACTGTGTATACTAGGTGTTATTTTAACTAATTGTGGTTATTGGTGTGGCTACTAAATAGCTGTGGCTGGTAGTTATGATTAATTTAAGTTTTGGTTAGTTATGCTTAAATATATTTTATAGTGTCCAGAACACTCTTGATGACTTTAACTATGAATTCTTTATGAAGAGACCATTTTCAGGTCTAGGGATTTACTTATCCTATTTAATAAAAGCCTAATATGCAAATTGTCCCCTTGACTGGGAGTTCCACCGGGAGTTCGACTGCTCGCTATGACATGCGCTGACAACCAGTGGGTAGTTCAGAACATGGCAGGCATTGGCAATGCAGTGCTGGCAGTGGGCAGCAGTGGAGGTGCTGCTGGCCCAGATGGGCCCCAATGAGAGTGGGACCGTGGGACCATGGCGGGATGGTGGAGCAGGTGAGCAGGTGGTGCCAGGCCAAGGTAGGTGTGAGCGGGGACAAATCACCCTGCCAATCGCCCCACTAATCATCCTGCAGACAGTGACCAGTGGCGGTTGTGGGGAGTGGGGCTGCTGCCCGGCTCCCAAGCACTGAAGGAGCTGGGCAGGGGCCCGATGACTCAGGTGGAGGGGGGCATGCAGGGACCCAGGGATCCAGGTGCTGCCCAGGGCCCAGAGGTCAGCTGGGACCTGCCCTTCCACACCAGACACTCACACTTCTATTGCTGGCCAGGCTTAGGGACTGCACCTGTGCACAAATTTCATGCAATGGGCCTCTAGTTAATTATATTACTGCAGAAAAGATGTGTCCAAAAGTCAAGATGCCATCTAGAAGGACTGCATATACCAAGCAACTTATTATTGGTATGGGCCCAAGTACTGCCTGATATATATTCTGTAAAATGAAGTCAGACAAGTTCAGGATATATGGGGGAACAGATTCCCTCAGAAGTTCAGTGCCCTCCTGAATTAAAACAAATCACAAAATCCTCAAGGTCTGAAGGAATCTCTGATGAGGAAGATTAGTCTAAGAGGATTCCAAAATATTAATTTGCTCCAATGAAGGTTCCTATTCTTGAAGAATGCTTACATAGAAGTCCCTACCAACACACCTGGATGCCAACTGGTACTGCTTGTCCTTCAAAGTTGCTAAGCTTTCTATGGATAAACCCAAAGGTACTCAGCTGAAAGCTGAACTGATACAGGCTGTGGTTTTCAAAGAAAGTTTATTGTAAGCAAACACCTAGCAGAAAATAAAAGAAAACAAAAGCATCATAAGGAAAGAAAAATAATTTTCCCTTTACCCTTCTAGGTTCTTGGCTGAGACCCTACTGTAATAAAAATAAAATACATAGCCTTAACCAGTTTGGCTCAAGGGTCCCAGTTTCAATTCCGGTCAAGGGTATGTGCCTTGGTTGTGGGCACATCCCCGGTTGGGAGTGTGCAGGAAGCAGCTGATCGATGTTTCTGTCATTGATGTTTCTAAGTCTCTATCCCTCTCCCTTCCTCTCTGTAAAAAATCAATAAGATATATTTAAAAATACAGAATAAAAGACAGATTAACAAGAGAAAAACAAATTTAATTAAGCACCTATATAAGCCCTACAAAGATACTCAAAGGTAGCCAGGCTCTCAAGCTTATATATCATCCTGAGCTAAGGAGAATGGGGTAAGTATCTGTGGCTTCAAAGGTTAGGAATACAACTCACAGACAGATATGAAGAACAAATGCTTGCCCTGACATGAAGACAAGTCTCAGATATAAAAGTGATGTCTGGTAATAGCTCTCTTTCTTGTACAGGCCCCCTTTCTAAGTTATTTTAGGCAGTTAAGTGAGAGGTAAAAGGTTTTCCTGAGTCTGCTAGGTTTGATTGCCTTCAGCTCAAAATAATCCTTATGCCAAAGTGGCATATTTGGGGGTGGCACAGTGTGATCCCCTTCAACATAAAACAATACATGTCTCTGATTAAAAGGTAACATGAATTTAGAGCCTGGCACATAGAATGCACTTAAAATATTCATTTGAAAAATATATGTACTTGCATATATACATGTTATTTATTGTGTATTGATATTGAAGGAGTTGAGAATTCCTGCCAGAAGCCAATTCCAGCATGACAGCAGGGCTGAATTTGGGAATGGCTGATGGCATTTCCCCAAACCTGAATAGGATACATTAAATTGATTGTTTGCTGCCAGACACCTCACTGGCAGTGGTTCTCAACCTTCTGGCCCTTTAAATACAGTTCCTCATGTTGTGACCCAACCATAAAATTATTTTTTGTTGCTACTTCATAACTGTAATATTGCTACTGTTATGAATCATAATGTAAATATCTGATATGCAGGATGGTCTTAGGCGATCCCTGTGAAAGGGCCCTTGGACCGCCAAAGGGGTCGAGACCTACAGGTTGAGAACCGCTGCCTCAGGACATCTTAATCTACATGATATTGCCTCCTACTGGCCAAACACCTGAACAGCCGTAGGCTAATTCCCCCATTCTGACAATGGACTCTGTATAGAATCCCTGACCCTTTGAAGTATATATCTCTGCCTTGCCTTAGGACAAATTGTGTTACTAAAAAGCATGGGGTCCTGAGAGGAGGAGATCTTAGTTTCCTTTAAACTAGGCTCCTCTAATGCCCAAATGCCTTTCAACATTATATTTCATTTCTGGACTATTTAATCTACACACAGCCCCTTCTCCAGATTTCCTGAACCCTTCTTAATGCTGGAACAAGAACCCTGGCAAATTCCAATTAACCTAAAAAAAAGCTAGGCTGGGATTGCAATGAATAGAAAAACACAAGGGCTTGAAAATGTAGGCCCTCCTTTTGAGTCTTAACCAAGCAGGTGGCTTTATTTCCTTCATGTAGAAATGCCTTGAATGGCCTGATATTTGCCTGGTGGCGTGGCTCCTGTTCCTTTTGTGGGCTGTAATATTGCTTCAGAGTACTTTTGCCTAGATCTATCTCTTTCCAACCTTTAGTCATTTATGGATCTTTTGAGAAAGACACAGCATCTCTGGTACCTAAAATTTAGACACTTTGGTATCTTCAAAGACTCTAACCTGAACTTAATACCCAGAAGGATGTGAGTCTAAAATGGGAATAATGTACGTGATGGAAACCACAAGGTTTGAGACAGATGATATTGCCCTGGGAGAGGCAGAGAGTAAACTCTTTGCTCACATTGTTCATTATAGAGGAAGAGAATAATGTACTCCAGATTAGCTGGATGCTTCACAAAGCTCTCTCAAGCAGGTCTTCTGGCTTCAAAGGGGTAGTAAAATCTCCCATACAAGATGAGTATTTGTATTGTCTCAATTACTCCAGGACCCTAAAAAGTTTGTGTGTGTGTGTGTGTGTGTGTGTGTGTGTGTGTGTGTGTGTGGTGCATGTATGTCTTTGTGAGCAAGACCCAAGGCCCAAGAGTCAGAAAATAGGGAACATAACTACACCTAGCAGCAGAGCCCACTACCAGTCCAGCAACACGAGTTTAAATGGAACTGAGGCATACATAGATCAAGAGCCATATCAATAGACATATTTCATATATAAATTCATCATACAATATTAATAAAACAGATTTAAGAAATTCAATGTCTCAATCCTTTATAAGTAATGAAGAATATGTTCTAGACCTTAAATTCATAATCACATTAATATCAATAAGTATGAAATACTGAATTTTACAGTTAAATATTCAGCTGCCATTTAGTGTCTGAAGAAAGTTTTTATAAAAGCTGAGATACATAAAAATTTACAGTAAGGTTTCTCTTTTTTTCTTTTCTTTTGTTATTACAGTTTTCAGATAAAGCTATTTTCAAATAAGAAATCTTTTAAAACCCAAAGACTCAACTGTACTATTTTATGATGAATCCTGAGCAAGGATTCTATTTTTGGCAATGAGACCATCAGGAAGGACCAAGGACATCTGTGATTACAATTACTTTATATTGCTTAAAGGGATTCAAGTGATTAGAATATCTTTTTGAAGAAAAGAAAATGCCATGACATCTGGCTAAACAAAGCAATAAATGGCAAATAATGAATTGTTGCTTCTGGAGAGTACAAATACTGCAAGCTGAAATTCCATAAATAATGCTTTCATTGGAGGATTTTGTATTCTAAAGGGGTCAGTAACCAGGGGGAGTGACCTGGGCATTCACCCCAGAATGAGGTCTCTGTTCTTAGAACCATCTCTACACAGCTGAGTAATCTGAGATGAATTACCTAACCTTTCTGAACATCAGTTTTTCCATTTGAAAAATAGGGATAATAATATTATCACATTCAGCCATTGTTTTGGGGTCAACTGATAGAATGACTACAAAATGCTCTATACATCCTGAAGTTTCACATCAAGGGAACTTATTAACAACTTCATTCACTAAATAAAATTTGAATAAAGGAAGGCGGAGAACATAATAATAGTTATTCATTTCCAGATCTTACTCTTTGCCTGACTCTGAATTCTCTAAGCAGGGGTTTTCCCCTCTCTCCCAGGACAAGGACAAATAAATGGAAATGATGAGAGAATATGAGAAATAGAAGAGAAATAGAAATTTGTAGATAATTGGCTATCCTGAGGGGGGGGGGAAATAAAATAAATGGAAGTGAAACAATAATCAAAATTATAATAGAAGAAAATTTTCCTGAGCTATAAAGACTCTGCTGATCAAAAAGGTCCATTGTATTTCACTTAAAATTGATAAAAATAAGACAACATCTAGACTTATCCTGGTAATATTTTTGAATTAAAAGGACAAAAAATATCTTACATACAGCTCAGCAGAAAAAGCAGGTAACTTACAAAGGAACAAAATCTAGTCTGGTCTCAGACTTTTACTCTGCAATCTTGGGCACCAGAAGAAAGTGAAGCAATGTCTACAGAGTTCTGAGAGAAAAAGGTTGTGACCTCAGTTTTCTTTACCAAGTCAAGATATCACTCATGGATAAAAGTTATATTCCACCATGTAGAAGTAACAGCCATGAACTTTCATACTTTGAATAACAGAACTGGCAATAATAATGTTAAAAATACAAGATGCTCTAATGGTCTACCTGAAATAATACCTAAAGAACCGAAGGATAATAAAATGAAATTAAAAAAAAACCCAATTTTTAGAGTTTTCTTATTTCCAGAAAATACCACTTAGAAAACAAAATGGAAAGATAATTATAGAAAATTACATTCACAATAGAAATAAAAAACCTGAAATATCTAGAAATACCTCTAAGAATACTAAATGTTATAAATATATCAATTTTGTAAAATTAGTTAATAGTTTTAAAGCAGTTCAAATCAAAACATAGGAAAAACTGAATTAAAATTATATTGTAATATTCATCTGGAAAAATGAATAGCTGATATCTGTTCTAGTTAAGAACATTTTTAAATGATATTGCATGAAATTTTATTCAACCAGATATTAAAATAAACTATAAGTCACAAGAATCAATAGAGTTTGGTACTGGCACAAGAAACAACAGATAGATCACTTGAACAGACAAGATTTCCCTGAAACAGACTTTATTATAAAAACAAATAGCACAATAAAAATCAATTACTACAAACTAATGGAAAAATATCCCTTCAAAGTGTCAAGGAAAGAAGATAACCACTTGGAAACCACTTAAGTAAATGCTCACCTTAAATAAAATGCCAAAGTAAATTTCAGATAGATTAAATAGCTAAGTAAAATATAGGAGACATGAAAACTCTAAAAAAATATAAATGAATATTTACCTTATCAAAATGATCAAGAATATGAATATTTAAGATTGCCAAGGCCTAATATTAATCAAGGAGATCTAAAAGGCAGAACACTTTTGCATTTGTCCTCTACCCCCATTATTTCCTCAAGGCAAAATAATTGACACCAGCCACAAATGTACAAAGTGACTTACCTGTTCATTTAATTTACAGAGAATTGTGTTTAATTAAATTTGCCATTTATCAAATATGTCTAATAGGTATCTCCTTTTACATATAAATTTAGATTATGTGGTATTTTCAAGATATAATGACAATTGATTGGTGGTAGTGTAAATCTTGGTTATTTTAAAGGATTAAACAAAGTTAGTGGGGCAAGATAGAAATAGGACTCTATTTTTCTGCCATTTTGCCATTGTAATGGGAGTAGAGAGACAAGATTTAATAAGATACTGTAATATTTCAGTTTTAAACAACAACAAAAACACTATTTGTGAAAGTTTTCCTCTCTTAAATCTGGCTTAGCCATGACATAACAGGTGTCATATATAAATAAAATCACTTAAAAATCTTCTAATCAAATGATTTCTGTGTTCCATTTGTCCTAGCATTCCCAAAAGGTAGTTGGGATATTCAGAGGAAGGAAAAGTGAGCTTCTGGTTAAGATGGCAGTGTAGGTAAATGTGGTACTCAAATCCTCCCACAACCACATCAAAATTAAACTAAACTACAGAACAACCATCATTCCGAACCACCTAAAATCTAGCTGACCAGAAATCCTACAACTAAGGATATAAAGAATAAGACACAGTGAGATAGGTAGGAGGGGCAGAGATGCATAACAATCTGGTCCAAACCTATGTGTGTGGGATAAAAACATGGAAGTACAGATTCACTTTCAGGTATCGATGTTATTTCCATGGGGTACATATCCAGATGTGGAATTGCTGGGTCATATGGTAGGTAGTTCTATTTTTAGTTTTTTGAGGGACCTCCATTTGCAAATATTTTCTCCCATTCCATATGTTGCCTTTTCATTTTGTTGATATTTTAAAAAAATAAAAAATATTTTTATTGATTTCAGAGAGGAAGGGAGAGAGATAGAAATACCAATGATGAGAGAGAATCACTGATTCTCTCCTGCACACCCCACACTGGGGATGGAGCCTGCAACCTGGGTATGTGCCCTGACCGGGAATCGAACCATGACCTCCTGGTTCATAGGTGGATACTCAACCAGTGAACCATACCAGCCAATCAACATTTTGTTGATTGTTCTTATTACTATGAAGAAACATTTTAGTTTGATGTAGTCCCACTTACTGATTTTTGCTATAACAACTTGTACTTTTGGTGTCATATCCAGGAACATTGCCAAGATTGATGTCAAGGAGATTTTTCACTATATTTTCTTCTAAGAGTTTTATAGTTTCAGGTCATATTTTAAAATCTTTAATCCATTTTCAGTTAATTTTTGCAAGTAGTATAACATAGGGGCCCAAGATTATTCTTTTGCATGTGAATATGCAGTTTTTCTAATTTCATTTATTGAAAAGACTATCCTTTTCACTCTTTGAATTTCTTGCACAGAGTCCATGTGGGTTAATTATCCTCAGTCTCTTATTCAGTGTGGTTCCCCTTTGGGTCACAAAGTATCAACTCCAACTCAACTATCTAAACTGGGGGTGGTAGGTAAATGATAATTAAACATTGAATGATTTACACTAAATTATTTCCATGGGAATCAACATAATAAGTAGAAACTAACCAGAGATAGATTTCTAAACTACTTATAAGATTATTCAGCCCTGGCTGGTGTGGCTTAGTAGGTTGGGTGTTGTCTCATGCACCAAGTGGTTGTTGGTTGTTGCCCCACTGGGGGCATTCAAGAGTCAATGATTGATGTTTCACTCTTATATTGATGTATCTCTCTCCCTCTCCCTCTCCTTTTCTCTCTCTGGAAATCAACAAATATATCTGAAAAAAAATTGTTTGGAATAGGAAAGAATTACCCAATATTAAATTATTTAACACTAGAGGCCCGGTGCACAAAATTTTGTGCACTGGAGGGGGGGGGATGGGAGGTCCCTCAGCCCGGCCTGTGCCCTCTCACAGTCTGGGACCCCTCGGGAGATAACGACCAGCTGGCTTAGGCCTGCTCCCAGGTGGCAGAGGGCAGGCTCAATCCCTAGGTGCAGCACCTGGTCGGGCTCAAAGCAGGGCTGATTGGGGAGTTGGGGCGCTGCCCCCTGTCATGCAAAGAGCAGGGTGGATCTGGAGGTTGCGATGCCACCCTCATTCACGCTCAGGGTAGGGCCAATTGGGGGGCGGTTGGGGCACTGACCCCTGTCACACTCAAGGCAGGGTTAATGGGGAGGTTGCGGCACCACCCCCTGTCACGCACAGAGCAGGGCCAATCAGGGGGTTGGGGTGCTGCTCCCTGTCACTCACAGAGCAGGGCCCATCAGGGGGGTTGGGGCTCTGTACCCTGTCATGCACAGAGCAGGGCCCATCAGGGGGTTGGGGAGCTCCCCCCTGTCACGAACAGAGCAGGGCCGATCAGGGGGTTGAGGAGCTCCCCCTGTCACTCACAGAGTAGGGCCGATAGGGGAGTTGGGGGACCGCCCCCTGTCACACACAGAGCAGGGTGGATCAGGGGGTTGGGGCGCCGCACCCTGTCACACTCAGGGCAGGGCCGATGGGGAGGTTATGGCTCTACCCCGTCACACACAGAGCAGGGCCCGTGGGGGGGCGGTTGGGGCGCCACCCTCTATCACCCACAGAGCAGGGCCGATCAGGGGGTTGTGGCCCCACCCCCTGTCACACACAGAGCCGCAGGGTGATCAGGGGGTTTGGGTGCTGCCCCCTGTCACACTGATCCCGGTGCCGGGAGGCCTCGCAGCTCCGCTGATCCTGGTGCTGGGAGGCATATTACCCTTTTACTATATAGAATAGAGGCCTGGTGCATGTGTGGGGGCCGGCTGGTTTGCCCTGAAGGGTGTTCTGAATCAGGGTGGGGGTCTCCTCTAGGGTGCCTGGCCAGCCTGGATGAGGGGATGATGGCTGTTTGCAGCTGGTCACACACCCTTCAGGGTGGGGAGTCCCCACTGGGGTGCCTGGCCAGTCTGGGTGAGGGGCTGAGGGCTGTTTTCAGGCTGGCAGGTGACTGAAGCTCCCAACTGCTCCTTTTTTTCTTTTTTTTTTAATTCTGGGCCAGCTTTAGCTCTGAGGCTTGACTCCAGCCCTTAGGCCTTGGCTGCTGAAAGCAGGTATCTGGTATGTTTGGGTTCTATAATCGAAACACTGTTTCAACTCCAGCTCTGATTTCCTGGTGGGCTGAAAACAGGTTTCTGGGGTTTTGTTTAGCTTCTATATTTGTAACAACGTTTCAAACTGCAAGCTCAGAGGCTGGCAGCGGCAGGCGGGGAACCTGGCTTCCTCCATCACTGGAGCAAGCAAGCCTCCTGTTCACTTCAAGCTGCCTGGCTGCTGGCCGCCATCTTGGCTGGCAGTTAATTTGCATATCGCCCTGATTAGCCAATGGTAAGGGTAGCAGAGGTATGGCTAATTATGATGTTTCTCTTTTATTAGATAGGATAAGTATGCATTTCTGTTAATTCACACCACACACACATATGCTCTCACATACAGAGACACAGTCCTTTGGGTTGGGGACAAAATACCTCATTACCTTAACCCAGGGTTCCTCAAACTACGGCCCGTGGGCCACATGCAAATACAAATATTGTATTTGTTCCCGTTTTGTTTTTTTACTTCAAAATAAGATATGTGCAGTGTGCATAGGAATTTGTTCATAGTTTGTTTTTTTTTTTAAACTATAGTCCGGCCGTCCAACGGTCTGAGGGACAGTGAACTGGCCCCCTGTTTAAAAAGTTTGAGGACCCCTGCCTTAACCTATGGTACATTAATTAGTTGCTTTGTGGACCTTGTGGGCAGATTCTCCACCCATCCACCTCCTCTCAGTGACTATAGATTGGATCTGTTAGGAAGTCTCACACAGCAAGGTCCACTGCTTCTAGCCAGAGAGAATCAACCTTTGAGACAGAGGAAGGACAATATGCATCCATGCACTTGTACCCAGTGTAACAAGTATGGAACCTCTGAGGTTTTATATTGTGTGATAGGGAACTCCTTTTTCTGTGATTGGCTCCCCTAAGGAGTTGCCATTAACTTCTCTATAATTGACTATACACAAAAGATCATCACAAGCTAGTTAATTGTCCACTATCCTAGTCTTCTATAATTTTCTGGAATATGGCATTCAATGTGCCTGTAATGTCTTGATTCATCACTTCCTCATACAGCAAGTCTCAAGAATGTCAATCGGAGAAACCAAGATGGCGGCATAGGTAAACACCAGAGTTTGCGGCCTCGAACAACCACTTAAAAAATACAACTAAAAGACGGAACAGACATCATCTAGAACCACAGGAAGGCTGGCTGAGTGGAAATTCTACAACTAGAAGGAAAGAAAAGCACACTGAGACTCAGAGGAGGCACAGTATGGAAGTAAAATACTAAGGTGCAGAGGTGCATGCGGAGTGGGCTGGCGGCTGAGGGTGTGGTTGTTGTTTTCAATTGGGAGGGAGTCTCAGGCTCTGAGCTTCAGTTCTGGGCGGGTCTCTAGGGACCCAGACTCATATGGGAGAAGCGGGTCTGTCTGGCATCGGTCAGAACTTGAGGGCAGCTTTCTCTCTGAGGGGCTTGCAGCAATTACCAGGACACTGAGAAGCAGAGACTCTGAGGGCTGGACTGAGAGCAGCCATAACTGCTAGCCCCGCCCTGTTGATCCCGTGGGACCCGCCCCGCCCAAGCCCTGCAGGGAGGCTTTTGCTGGATAGCCTCAGGCAAAGGCTAGATTAGCACCTCCCCAGAGATCCAGGAGCCAGGAAACCCAGAGGTCAGAGTTGGACCATCCAGTTTGCAGCTCGGTGGAACCATAAAGGACACACTCGGGGGGCAGACTGAGTGAGCACCAAAGCCCCATAGAGGCAAGACTTGCTACAGAGGGGTGTCTCCAGCACAGAAGTTCTCCCACTGCAGACACAGCTGATTCTCACAGCCAATTGGCCTGGAGGTCAATTCCTCCCAGTAATAACTACAACAATCAATGCTTAACTACAACAAGACTGTGCACAAAGACCACAAGGGGGTGCACCAAGTGTTTCCTCCTCAGTTAATTGGGGAGGCTGAACCACTGGGCCCTAGAGGACACTCAGCACAGAAAACCACTTTATCAACACAGGGAAGCATATGCCGAAATCGGTTTGGCTCAGCGGATAGAGCGTCGGCCTGTGTACTGAAAGGTCCCAGGTTTGATTCCGGTCAAGGGCATGTACCTTGGTTGTGGGCACATCCTCAGTGGGGAGTGTGCAGGAGGCAGCTGGTCGATGTTTCTCTCTCATCGATGTTTCTAACTCTCTATCTCTCTCCTTTCCTCTCTATAAAAATTCAATAAAATATATTTTAAAAAAAACAACACAGGGAAGCATAAAAAATGCGGAGACAAAGAAAAAGGACATAAATGACAGAAATGGAGGAAAGCAAAGTACTGGATATAGAGTTCAAAACCACACTTTTAAGGTCTTTCAAGAATTTTCTAGAAACTGCTGATAAACTTAATGAGATCTACAAGAAATCCAATGAGACCCTCGATGTTATGATAAAGAACCAATTAAGCATACACTGACTGAAATAAAGAATATTATACAGACTCCCAATAGCAGACTAGAGGATTGCAAGAATCAAGTCAATGACTTGAAATACGAAGAAGCAAAAAACACCCAACTGGAAAAGCAAAATGAAAAAAGAATCCAAAAATACGAAGATAGTGTAAGGAGCCTCTGGGACAGCTTCAAGCATACCAACATCTGAATTATAGGGGTGCCAGAAGAAGAGAGAGCAAGATATTGAAAACCTATTTGAAGAAATAATGACAGAAAACTTCCCCTACCTGGTCAAAGAAATAGACTTACAAGTCCAGGAAGCGCAGAGAACCCCAAACAAAAGGAATCCAAAGAGGACTAAACCAAGACACATCATAATTAAAATGCCAAGAGCAAAAGACAAAGAGAGAATCCTAAAAGCAGCAAGAGAAAGAAAGTCAGTTACCTACAAGGGAGTACCCATACGAATGTCAGCTGATTTTTCAACAGAAACTTTGCAGGCCAGAAGGGAGTGGCAAGAAATATTCAAAGTGATGAATGCCAAGAACCTACAACCGAGATTACTTTATCCAGCAAAGCTATCATTCAGAATTGAAGGTCAGATAAAGAGCTTCACAGATAAGAAAAAGCTAAAGGAGTTCATCACCACCAAACCAGGATTATATGAAATGCTGAAAGGTATCCTTTAAGAAGAGGAAGAAGAAGAAAAAGGTAAAGACACAAATTATGAACAACAAAGACACATCTATCAACAAGTGAATCTGAAAATCAAGTGAATAATCTGATGAACAGAATGAACTGGTGATTATAATAGAATCAGGGGCATAGAAAGGGAGTGGACTGGCTATTCTTGCGGGGGAAAGGGGTGAGGGGGATGCGGGAAGAGACTGGACAAAAATCGTGCACCTATGGATGAGGACAGTGGATGGGGAGTGAGGGAGGAGGGTGGGGTGGGAACTGGGTGGAGGGGAGTTATGGGGGGAAAAAGGGGGAACAAATGTAATAATCTGAACAATAAAGTTTTAATTAATAATAAAAAAAGACTGTCAATCTATCACCCTTCCCCTCACTCTCTGCTACATCCTTTCCATTATTCTCTCTCACAACGATCTGATCTGTACCTTCATTTCATTTAATATAATCTGTAAACATCTTTCTTTTTTCAATGCTTCACTTGGGATTTGTCTCTTTCAACTACACTGTAATCTCATGAAATTAGGGATGACATTAATTTCATTCATTATTGTTTGTCTATATCCCATCAGGTAAATGTATCCTAATGCCTCAATGAAAAAAAAAAGGGGGATAAAGTAGTTTAACCTTCCTGGACAGTAAAATGCTAATAGCAGTTATCTCTTGGAATGATTTTAATTTTTTATTTAAATTTTTCAATTTTCTCAATTTTCTACAATGAATAAATAAAAAGATCAAAGCAATACAGAAAGTATTACTGGTCTATGATTGAACAGATAATACATATTGTTAATTTTGGCATAACAAATAAATCAGTGAAAACTATGTGGGCCAGCATAGCCTCACTAAAATATAGTCATGTTAAATTTGTTTTATTTTTGTTCTGATATACTCAATAGTAATGTATGCAGTGCATTGCAATTTTTTTCCAGATATCTTTGCAACACCATGATAGTTTTGTTAGCCCGAATGAGATGGAAAAAATGGTAGCTATATATTGTACTCTGATACATTGTGAGCTAACTGGTTGTCATCCAAGGTTAATGGAATTAGCTAATGAAAGTTATTGTTTTGCCTCCAAAACTGGAAGGGACACACAGATTCAAAGCTACGCAACAACCACATAACTTTTCTAATGACATTCATATTGTACCATGATTTAGTGTTCTGAACCAACATTCATCATTCTTTAATATGGAATCACCTGTGGATTTTATTAAAATGCAGATTCTGATACAGTTAATGTGCAGTAGGACCTGGGATTCTGCCTTTGGAACAAGCTCCCAGATGATGCAGATACTTCTGATCCATTCACCACACCTATCCAGTACACTGCACTATTATCAAAATAGTTTCTTCTTTAAAAATACAAACCTATATATGTATATATACACATATTTGTAGTTATTATGTGTTGCTAAGTTACAGTAACAGAAATAGGGGTTTGTAGAGCTTTGTTAAAGCAAAAAGTCAACACCAATAATATAGATTGGGTGAAAAAAAAAAGTCTTCTGTATTTAAAATATACTAAGTAGATAGTTATATAAAATTAATTCTCATACCATGAATTCTCAAAAATGCTCTGTCTTGTAAATTGTGTCAAGGGTCCACTCTTCCAACTGAGAGTATGAGTGATAGGAAAAGCATTAGTTTTTTATGTGAGAGCAAGTCTTGGACAAGCACTATTAAATGAAGTCCAATGGGTCCCCAATGTGCACAGTTTGGACACTTGACACTGTTACAGGCTTCAGTTTAGCAAGATTCTTGAAGAGACTAGAGGTCACATTATTGCAAATTAATCAAATTTGTAATAGATTAATACAACTTGCATAACTGAATCTGTAAAGACATTCTCCAAATCAAAGATGGGTGGAGAGCAAGGCTTTTTTGAGAAAATATGCATGTATATTGATGATTCTAAGAGCTCTTAAAGCCATGAACTTATGACTGCTATTATTCATTGAATCTATATTCTAAGAACTATGCCACGTTTCAGTGTAATTTCCATTGCCTTCCTGCTAAACTTACCATTTCTAGTCAAGCCAATTTTAAACTTACTACAATCAAGATTCCATTCTCTTCCCTCTTTTATGTGATCAACTTTCAAGCATGCTTGGTTCATCATTCTTGCTGTGATAAAGATGTAGGATTCCAGTCCTCATTTTGAGGTCTAATCCTAAATGCCCTTTGATTTTCAAAATCACTTTTGAAACTCTTTTCTGTAATTAGAGAATCTTTTATTGGGCTCATTTTCAAATGTTCTTTCTTATCATTTTTTACTGCTCAGGTACTGGAAAAAAAGTTCCTACTTTTTAACTATTTGTTAAAATAGTCACTTTATCATATTTATTACCAAGCCTAATAATTTTTATTAAGAATAAAGTATTACATTATCCTCCTCATGGAGTACTTCAGGTAATGTTTTAGTGGTAAATAAATTTTCCTCCCTCAATTAGTATGTATTTTGAAAGGCAAGCAAAATCCTATCTCCATAACAGCATGAAGGTAAGATTTTCTATGATATTCCCTAATGCTTTGTTTAATGGTGCCCATCCACAAATTCCACTAATATAAAAAGGTAATGTTTCCTACTACTTACCCTTTCAATAGGTACTAGTAAAATGGACCCTTGACACAGTTTGCAAGACATAGCATTTTTTAAAATTAATAGTATGAAAATTAGTTTTCTATAACTACCTGTTTAGATGGTACATAATTAATATATCTTGAAATTCTTTATTTTCAGTAATGTGCTGTTACATCTCTTCAGGACTTATAAATAATGGATTCTTACTAAACTGAAGCCAATAGTAGTATGAATGATCAAAATTGTGAACACTGTTGTCCCATTGGCCTGTGCAGTAGAACCCCATGTAGTCATGCAAATCATGTAATAGAAAAAAAATTTGTGATATAGGAAAATGGAAACAATTTGTTACATGCAAGAGGTATGTTACCAAAAATATATGTGTTCCAGTTTTTATTTCAAGCATCATTCCATTTTTTTTTACTTCTAATGTAAATGTTGGACTAGTTACATAATTTATGGAGCCAAGTGCAGAATAAAACTGTAGGGCCCTGAGTTCAAAACTTAAGAACTTCAAGATGGCAACAACAGAGCATTAAACCAAGCATAGGGCCCTTCTAAATGTGGGAGCCCTGTATGGCTGCACAGGCTACACACCCATGAAGCCAGCCCCGTGTGTGTATACATTACATAGACTAGAATGTTGTACACCCAAATGCCAACATGTTAATAGGTATTTCAGAGTGGTAAAATTATGGGTGATTTGAAATTGGTTTTTTTTGTTGTTGTTATTGTTGTTGTTCTCACTTGAGTTTTATACATCTTCAACAATGAAATCATATTATTAGAATTATTAAGAAAATACCAAGAAATGTTATCATTAAAATATGATACTTTTAGTTAAAGGCAGAGTAATGCTCCACAAATAAAAATATCTACTGTTTTTGTCTAAAAGGAACTAGACAAAGATGCCAGGCACTTTCTGTCATCTCCCATTCCCCAGCAACCCTGTGAAACCATATTATCTCCTCTTTTGTAAATTCCAAAAGTTAAAATAACTTGTTTAGGCACAAAAGAGAACAAAGGATTAACATTAAGAGATTCACCAAAGTAATATGAAACAGAATTCAGAAAGCCTGGCTGAGTCTTAGACAAGTACAAATACCTTTAAAAACAACAAAAACTTATAAAGTAGATAAAGTGGGATAAAACACTTGTCTTGCTTAATAAACAGTGTTGTCATGAGGATCAAAAGACAGTAAATTACATGTTCCAATAACTATAAGAGCTCCTATGCTCCTGCATTCAGAAAGTCATTTGGTCTTTGTGTTTGTGTAACAAAAGCTGAGGGACACATGTGCTACCTGCACAGGTTATAGGTAGTCCTGTGGCTTGGAAACATACACCCAAGGAAATATTATGTATTCATGATGAGTAACATGTGCACACATTGTAAGAATGTCCATCCCTTTTCCATTTTGTGAAGTCGCACTCATTCAATAAATCATCAAATTATGAAGCAGGGATTTCAATCCAGGCAGTTTGACCCCAGGTCATGGCACTCAGTTATGACACTGTATTTTGATCCAAATCAAATAATGCTCTTTACAGTAGCTAACCCAATGATTTCAACCCAGGAATGCTTCATCAGAGAAAGAGATACCTCACTAAGTCCTTAACATTATGATGATGGTACTTAAATATTTGATTATTAACAGCTGGAAGTTAAAACATCAAAAATTATAAAAAGAGTGTGTATGAATTTAAAATCTTTATAGAGAATGCTGTCCTTAAATATGCAATGTCAGTTTTAAATTTGAGGCTTGACTGGACCATAAGAAACAATATTTTCCAGTGCAATTGATGAAGATGCAATCTTTATCTCAAATGCAATTGAATCAAACAGATTTGGCTGTCCAAATACTATGTGCAGAAACTTTCTCTGATCAAATATTCAGTCAACTTCCAACTCGGCTAATTAAACACTAATGGGGAGCTTGTTCAACTGAACTTTAAACATTTGTTTATGCCCTGCAATGGCTGGTTGATAATGATACACGGTTGTCAAATGCAACCAAGACCTGTTTAGACCACAAGTTTCCAAAACTATATTCTCTCTACCTCTTTTTCCTTTTCCCTCCTTCTCCTACTCTCTCTTTCTCTTTTTTCTATTTCTCCCTTATCCTCCCTCTTTTTTTCTCTCTTCCTTTCCCTCCTACTTTCTCTCCACCTTCCCTTCTCTACTCTTCCCTCCTCCTTCCCATCCATTTCTTCCTCCTATATTCATCCTTTCCCTTCTCTCTCTTGCCCTCCATCCCTCTCTAACCTCTCTCTCATTCTCTCTTGCTTCTCTCTCTCTCTCTCTCTCTCTCTCTCTCTCTCTCTCTCTCTCTCTCTCTCCTCCCCCTCCTCCTCCTCCTCCTCCTCCTCCTCCTCCTCCTCCTCCTCCTCCTCTTCCCCCTCCTCCTCCTCTCACTCTGTTCACCCTTTCCCCATCCCCACCCCGCTCCCTTTCCCTGCCCTTTCCACACCTCCTCTTTCCTCTTTTATCTCTTTCCTCTCTCTCTCCTGTAGATTTCCATGACAGGCATTGGTAACAAGCTTAGACTGCAAACTTCTCCACCAGAGACCCTGATGTCTCTTTCCTGTTCCTCTTAATTTTATTATTTGGCATATGCCATGTTTTCTTTCTTGTCCCCACTTAATTGCATACTAAGTCTTTTTTCTTTCTCCCTCTCAGAGGAAATATACCCACCTGCTTGGTTCTTTTGATTTCTCAATTTCTTTATTTTTTTTTTACTGTCTCCTGTTTCTTCTCATTTATAAACTAACAAAGATAATTTTGCTATTATTTTAGTTTCTTAGAAAAAAAGATAATGTAAAATAGACTTTCCAAAATGTTCTTATAGCTTTTCTAACTTAGAAGACATGCTACATTTGATAATTAGGCATAATAAAGATAAAGTTACCAGAAATAAAAATAAAAATGGGAGGTTTGAACATTAATGAATTATTTAATACATGTTCCACATCTATTTCATCATTGTTTTACAGATGAAGGAAAGTCTCTAAAAAACTGAAAACTAGAAGTTGGACATTATAAACAAAGGTATGGCTCTCCTAGAGGAAAAAGGAGAAAGAGGGGCATTTTAATTTAATGGAGAAAATTCTGAGGGAATTTGGAAATTTTAATGTCCAAATAGAGTGGGAAAACTAATTTAAAAATTGGTGTGTAGATCTATTTTTGTTCATCAGTTTATGTTTTTCATTATATCCCATAAATGAGTGAGATCATGTGATATTTATCTTTCTCTGACTGGCTTATTTCACTTAGCATAATACTCTCCAGTTCCATCCATGCACAAAAACAGATCCAGAGACAGAGCAGCATCAATCAGACAGTCAAACCTCAGAAGGAAGGTAGGGGAGGGTGGGGGTAAGGGGGAGAGATCAACCAAATGACTTATATGCAAGCATATAGGCCTAACCAATGGACACAGACAACAGGGGGGTGAGGACATGAGAGGGGAGGATGGGGGGTAATGTGGGGATAAAGACACATATGTAATAACTTAATCAATAAAAATTAAAAAAATAAAAATAAAAAAAATAAAAATTGGTGTGTGGTGTGTGTTTTTTCTGGAGGCAAGTAAAACTTCAGGTTTAGGAAAAAGAGGAAGAGGTAAAACAAGAAAAGCCTGTCACAAAGGACCTAACTAAACACTTCTGCAAAGAGGACATACAGATGACCAATAGACATATGAAAATATGCTCAATGTCAGATAAATGCAAATTTAAATCACGATGATATATCAACTCACACCTGTCAAAATGGCTATCATTAATAAATCCACAAACAAGTGTTGGTGAGGATGTGGAGAAAAAGGAACTCTCATGCAATGTTGATTGGAATGCAGATTGGTACAGCCACTGTGGAAAATAGTATGGAGTTACCTAAAAAAATTAAAAATGGAACTGCCTTATGATCCAGTGATTCCACTTTTGGGAATATATCTGAAGAAACCCAAAACACTAATTCAAAAGAATATATGCAACCCTATGTTTATTGTAGTGTTATTTATAATAGCCAAACTATGGAAGCAACCCAGGTTCCCATCAATAGACAAGTGGATAAAAAAGCTGTGGTACATATACACATTGCCGTATTCCTTGGCCATAAAAAAGAATTAAATCTTACCTTTTGCAACAGTATGGATGGGTAGAGGGTATTATTCTAACTGAAATAAGTCAATCAGAGAAAGACAAATACCATATGATTTAACTTATAAATAGAATCTAAAGAACAAAATAAACAAACAAAAAAACAACAACAAAATTGAACTAGAATCATAGACACAGAGAAACGACTAAAGGTTGCCAGAGGGGAGGGTGGTTTGGTGACTAGGTGAAAAATACAAAGGGATTAAAAAGTGCAAATTGGCAGTTAAAAATAGTCATGGGAATATAAAGTACAGGGAATATAGCCAATAAAATTTTAATAACTATGTATGGTGCCAGGAGGGTACTAGAAATGTCAGGGGAACAAGTTGTAAAGCATATGATTGTCTAACCACTATGCTGTACACCTGAAACTAATCTAATCTAATAGAAGACAAACATGCAAATTGACCGTACCTTTGCTACACCTTAAGCCACACCCACCAGCCAATCAGAGTGACTATATGCAAATTAACCAAACGAAGATGGCGGCTGGCAGCCATGGAGCTGGAGCGAGCAGGAGGCTTGGTTGCTCCAGTGATGGAGGAAGCCAAGCTTTCCACCTGCAGCAGCTGGCTATGAGCTCCACTTAAAGCAACAAAGTTTCAATTATAGAAGATAAATAAACCCCAGATACCTGCTTTCAGCTGGCCATGGACACAGAGCTGGAGCAAGCAGGAGGCTTGAGTTGTCCCTGGCAATGGAGGAAGCCAAGCTTTTCACCCGCCCTGGCCGGCTCTGAGCTCCACTCAAAGCTACAAAGTTTCGATTATAGAAAGTAAATAAATCTCAGAATTAAAACAAAAGAAAAAGAAAAAAAGGAGAGGCTGGGAGCTTCCATCTCTGAAAATGAGACTGGCCTCAACCAGACTGGCCAGGCACCCCAGTGGGGATCCCCCAACCTAAAGGGGGTGTGGCCAGCCTGAAAACAGCCATCAGCCCCTCACCCAGGCTGGCCAAACCTCCATGGGGTGAGGGTCCCCACTGTGGGGGGCTTGACCAGCCTGCAAACAGCCATCAGCCCCTCACCTAGGCTGGCCAGGCACCCCATCGGGACCCCCACCCTGATCTGAGACACCCTTCAGGGCAAACCAGCTGGCCCCCACCCATGCACCAGGCCTCTATCTTATATGATAAAAGGGTAATATGCAAACTGACCCTAACAGCAGAATGACTGGGAATGACTGGTCACTATGATACATACTGACCACCAGGGGGCAGACGCTCAATGCAAGAGCTGCCCCCTGGTGGTCAGTGCGCTCCCACAGGGGGAGCTCTGCTTCAGTCACAAGCCAGGATGACGGCTGCCAGTACAGCGGTGGTGCTGGGAGCCTCTCCCGCCTCCTCAGCAGCGCTAAGGATGTCCAACTACAGCTTAGGCCTGCTTCCTGCTGGCAAGTGGACATCTCCCAAGGGCTCCCAGGCTGCCAGAGGGATGTCTGATTGCCAGCTTAGGCCCAATCTCCCAGGGAGCGGGCCTAAGCCAGCAGGTGATCATCCCTTGAGGGGTCCCAGACAATGAGAGAGCACAGGCCGGACTGAGGGAAACCCCCCCCCCCCCCGAGTGCACAAATTTTTGTGCACCGGCCTCTAGTACAAAATAATATTGAATGTCAACTGTAATTAAAAAATAAAATTAAAAAAGAAAAGCCTATTATTCAATGAGCAGCTAATGAATAGAATATCTACAATAACATTCTAATAAACCTAATCTAAGAATAACATCAACAACAATTTAAAAACCAACAGGAAAGAATTGATTCTCAGATTTAACCTAACCTGGAATCAGATATAATTAATTTGGAGGTAGAAAACCCAAATCCCAAAAGCACCTAACAATGGACAGATATTAAATTTAAGATTTTTAAAAATATTAAGAATAACAATTGCCCCACTGCTTATATAGTTAAGTTGAAGATCACATTGTAAAGGCAAGTAATGAAGGGCCAGCTAAAAGAAAGCATTAATTGAGTCACCAGCATGGGTTCATTAATGATGTCTGAGAATGGGAAAGAAGGATTTTCTTTTTTTAATATATTTTTATTGATTTCAGAGAGTATGGGAAAAGGAAAGAGAAATAGAAACATCAATGATGAGAGAGAATCATTCATCGACTTCCTCCTGCACGCCCCCCATTGGGCATCGAACTTGCAACCCAGGCATTTGCCCTTGAACAGAACTGAACCTGGGACCCTTCAGTCCACAGGCTGATGCTCTATCAACTGAGCCAAACCAGCTAAGATTTGCTTTTTTTACTATTTTAAATGGCTTTTCATTTATTCCAACAGTAGGAGCAAAAGATGCCTAGTATGCTTCCAGTGCATCCTCGTTTTATGAACAATTTTACATGTAAAACACTGTGAACAATACACTATAATGAAGACAGATCTTATGTAGTATTCATGTGTTGCTGCATTAGGAAGACATGATCTCACTCATATGTGAAATCTAATGAACAAAATAAACTAATAACAGAAATAGACCCAGAGACAGAGAAGCATAAAGACTGTCCAGACTCAGAGGGAAGGCAGAGGGAGGGTGGATGGGAAGAGATTAACCAATGAACTTGTATGCATCATATATATATACTAGGGGACCAGTGCATGAAATTCGTGCACTGGGTGTGTGTGTGTGTGTGTGTGTGTGTGTGTGTGTGTGTGTGTGGAGAGTGTCCCTCAGCCCAGCCTGCCCCCTCTCACATACTGGGAGCCCTCAGGCGTTGACCTCCATCACCCTCCGATCGCCTGATCGGCCCCTTGCCCAGGCCTGACGCCTCCGCCAGAGGTGTCAGGCTTGGACAGGGGACCCCCATCTCCCCACGATCACTGGCTCTGGCCCCCGCCCAGGCCTGAGGCCTCTGGCCCAGGAATCATGCCTGGGCAGGGGACCCCCATCTCCCTCTGATCGCTTGCTCCACCCCCCGCCCAAGCCTGACGCCTCTGACCCAGGCTTCAGGCCTGGGCAAGGGGACCATCATATCCCCCCAATCCCCGGCTCCGGCCCCCGCCCAGGCCTGATGCCTCGGCCAGAGGAGTTGACCCTCATCACCCTCCGATCCCCAATCACCGGATCGGCCCCTTGACCAGGCCTGAGGCCTCCGGCAGAGATGTCAGGCCTGGACAGGGGACCCCCAGCTCCCCGCGGTTGCAGGCTCTGCCCCTGCCCAGGCCTAATGCCTCTGGCCTAGGTGTCCGGCCCAGGCAGCGGGGACCTGCAGAGGCAGCGGTGGGCGCCGCGATCGTGGGCTTCGCTTTAGGCCCAGGCAAGGGACCCCTAGCTCCTGGGACTGCCAGCTTTGACCGTGCCCAGCTCCCATCGCTGGCTCCACCCCTACTTCCTGCTATCACTGGCCAGGGCGGCAAAGGCGCCTGATTCTCTGATCATGGCTGGGGGGCAGGGCAAAGGCGGCCCCAGGGCCGCCTTTGCCCTGCCCCCAGCTCTTAGCTCCCCCCTGGGTTTCAGATCACTGTCAGTGGCAGCGGGCTTCTTCCTGCTTTCCCTTTCACCTCCCTGCATTGTGCCTACATATGCAAATTAGCCGCCATCTTGTTGGCAGTTAACTGCCAATCTTAGTTGGCAGTTAACTGCCAATCTTAGATGGCAGTTAACTGCCAATCTTAGTTGGCAGTTAATTTGCATATAGCCCTGATTAGCCAATGAAAAGGGTATTGCCGTACGCCAATTACCATTTTTCTCTTTTATTAGTGTAGATGTAACTGGTGGACAGACAATGGGGTGGTGAGGGCCTGGGGGGAAGGGTGACAGGAGATGGCTGGAAGAGGTCAATGGGGGATAAAGGTGGGGGGGAGCTTATGTGATACTTTTTACAGTAAAGATATTTTAAAAATAAAAAAGAAAATATTTTTTAGAAAGGCACCATAGTGCTCACTCACTCTCAGAGGGCTTGCTAAGGGGTTTGTTGGCTTAGAGAAAAACCAGATCACCTTGTGCCTGGCATACCTTTATCTAATTCCTCCATTTCATTAGGATACAGGGTGTAATTTTATTAAAAATCACCTTAAGAAAGACACACCTCTTACCAGTCATAATTTGTCACTGAGCCAATGGTGTGCTAGATACAATGTATAATGTATACTAAAGGGTAATATGCTAATTAGACCAGACATCTTCCAGACGACCACCCAGAAATCCTTCCTGACAAAGCCAGGCCCAGAAGAAGCCACCCGCCCTGTGGTCCCGGGCACCTGCATCTGCGGCCCAGATGAAGCCACCTGCCCATGGTCCCCTGCAGCTGTGGTGGGCCCAGGCGAAGCTGGCCCAGATCCTGGGTGCCTGCATCTGGCTTGAGGAGAGAATCCTGAGTCCCAGGTGTGGGACTGAGGCAGAGGTGGTTAGAGGCAATCAGGCCAGTGGGGGAGCAGTTAGGGGTGATCAGGCAGTCAGGCAGAGGTGGTTGGGGTGATCAGGCAGGCAGGCAGGTGAGTGGTTAGGAGCCAGCAGTCCCAGATAGAAGAGGGTGCATGCCGGGCTGAGGAACCCCTATCCCATGCATGAATTTTGTGCATCGGGCCTCTAGTCTATTTATATAAAAGCCTAAGTGACTGTTGCAACCAAATGGATGACCAAACAGGCTGCGTAGGGCAACCAGGCCTGCAGGGTGGTTAGTGAGGGGTGATCAAACGACTGAGCAGCAGGCTGCATGGGGTGATCAGGCTGGCAGGGAGGGGCACTTGGGGGCAATTAGGTGAGCAGGCAGAGGCAGTTAGGGGTGATCAGGCTGGCAGGGGGGCAGTTAGGGGCAATCAGGCAGGCAGGCAGGTGAGCAGTTAGGAGCCAGTGGTCCAGGATTGTGAGAGGGCCTAAACTGGTAGTTGGACATCCTCCAAGCGGCCCAGGATTGGAGACGGTATAGGTGGGGGTGAGGTGACCCTCCCCCCATGCATGAATTTTATGCACTGGGCCTCTTAAAAATATATATATATATATATATATATATATATATATATATATATATATATATATATAGCTATGCAAAGTGTCTCCTTTGGAGTTGGACTGGGAGACTGGGAGCTTGATAGCTCACTATGACATACACTGACCACCAGGGGGCGGTGCAGAACAAAGGAAGGCCCTGGCCAGCAGTTGGCAGACTGCAGCCAGGGAAGGGAGGCCCTGGCCCGCAGCCAGAAGGCCCCGATTGGCCTTGATTGCAGGCCAGGCCTAGGGACACTACCCATACATGAATTTCATGTACCAGGCCTCTAGTGATGTTAGATTATCCTCTTTGAGTTTGAAGAAGAGAATTAAAATAAGAAAAGAATACTTTAGAAGAAATATTTATGTGATAATTGAGTATAAGTGCAAAACTGTAAACTCACAGAGGAGTCAACTCATAATTTGATCACTTGTATATGCAACTTTTTCGACATTTCATGTATTTATTACAGGTGTGATATTAACATGCTACAGGCTTAGGGTATTTACATATGCAAAAATTCTTCAACAGAAAAGCTATATCCCTTATTATTTTTATATTGCCAGGCAGAGAAGCTTCTTAGGCTGCCAAAGGTACATTTTATAGGAAAACACTTCTTATGTTCAATAAGAAAACAGTCAACAAATATTTATTGAGTGCTTTCACCATGCCAAGGGTGATAACAAAAACATTTGGTCATTTATGGTGTAATTGTTTGAAAGCAAAGACATAAGGTGTTTACAATCTTGTATATGATTATGTTGAGAACACAATTAAAGAAAGAAGGGAGGACGTTGGCTCCATTTTCTGACAGAGGATGAAGAAAACTGACAGGAGCTCTCTAGAGAGATGACAGGTAAATGAAATGCCAGAAATGTTACTGAGGGAGTAGAAATCTCCAGGCTTGAGGTTGATTGTAAATGAAAGGATATTATATATAACCCAATTAACTTAACACATCCTTAATTAGGTTAAGGGAGCATCTACATTTTAAAAGTTCAAATATAATAGTCCTTTGCCAGAATCTCCTTGGAGAAATAAATGGGGGGTTTAGATTTAACATAAAGTTGAGGTGAGTAACAGCCTTATTAACAATTCTGAAGGAAATAAGGAAAAAAAATGTGAGAACATTAAATAGTTTACTATTATTTTATATATTTGATTACCTCATGTTGAAACAGGTCCACAAAGTACTTCTTACTTATAAGGCTTCTTTTATCAATTCATGTATTATTGAAGCCATTCTTAGGCTTAAGTACATTTCAGAGTTTATAAATAGTTGAATTTCTGGTATAAGTTGACAGCCTCCTGTCACTTGTATGAATTGCTTCAGAAAATAGGTTTTGTGTGAATTCCCCAATTGCCCAGACTATTCTGTCAGAGCTATTCAGGTTCTAGACACTTGCAGACTCCTGGTGGCAGCATTAGTTAAACATTAGTAATCAGGGTTTAAATTAAGGCACAAGCTTCCTGAAAGAGAAAGTGGGGTATGGCTGTGACCTCCCTGTCAGGAATTTCAGGCTGTATGTATCATGACATTTTTTAGGCTTGCACCCATTTAGTTTTCTAACTAAAGAGATATGACCTGTGACAATACAGTCATGCAAATAGAATCTCTGTTGGTGAAAAAAACACTAAACCCATACTTACAGGTTGTTTACATCCTCAAACTGTCCAGAGGGTCCCAGAGTATCACTATTATTACACACCAGCTTCTTTTCCTGCATCACTGCTCATTTCAAATCACTCCTCAATCATGAAGCTCCCCTTTCCTCGTAACTAGTCCCAGAATTTGTTTTATATTTTTAGGCGACTGTTTAATAAGGTTTCCTTTGTTAAACATATTCTTAATTTTTCTTCAACCAGCAATTTAAAAGCCATTATTTTTTTAAATCACTTTTTTTTCTTATACACTTTCAGTTTTCCCCTCCTTTAGCCCTTTTCCTTTAAAGTTTAATTTTTGTATTATGTTTTTCTATGAGTTTTGCACCCTTATTCTTGATATTTAAATTATAAAACTGTAATTAGGAGTCAGGTTCTAAATTATATAAATGCTCATATTTTAGTCAAGTGTATTTTTAAACCAAGCCTTTTTATTTAACACTCTGATTTTTGTGTTTCCAATACAAGATCTTAATTTCCATAAACTTTGAACATGTATTTCAAGGAGGAAATGATTATGAAATTACTTTGTTTACATGTACAAATATCCCATAAGAATCACACAATTTTGGAGGCAATTACACAGTCACACCAAGCCTCAGATGTCACATCCATTCAATGGAATTCAATTTACACTATTTACCTCATGTATGTTGAGCACATCTTCCTGAGTTTGGCACTGAAAGTACTGCATCCTGGAATCCCCCTTGGTCCCAGGAAGATGATGATATAGATTGTTGTGAGGTTGAAATGAGATGAAATGAAAAGCAACAAGCATGTAATTTTCCTCATAAAGTTCCAAATGTTAGCTCCCTTCTCCTCTTCTTCACAATCAGTCCTCTGGTCCTATAAAGGATGCATTATTAAAAATCTAGGAAGATATAAAACTGGAAAACTGTTTTTCCAATTCCTTTGAGGAAATCAGCATATTCTATAAAGTAGTATAAAATTAACATTTCCTCTTACTGATGGGTATTCATTAGAATGAGTTCACTTTGGGTGTCATCTTCCCCAACTTATCCTATCTAATAAAAGAATAATATGCAAATTAACCATGACTCCACAGCAAAGATGGTGGCGCCCATAGTGGCTGAGGAGGGACACTGGAGGCATTGCCCCAGCAACATGAGCCCAGCGTCCATGCCCTGGCCCAGCGGAGGGAGGAGAGGGGCCTCTGTCTGGAGGCCTGGGTGAGGGATGCTGACATTGTTGCAGGCCGGGCTGAGGGACCACCCCCCAACACACACATGAATTTTGTGCACTGGGCCTCTAGTGCTTTTATAAAAAGTATCTGCCTCTTCATTTGATTTTCTCACTGTCTGATAATATTTGAATGTATATACTAAGAATTCACACCCCCCAAAAAAGTGCATTATTAAAGAGAAAGTCAGCAGTGTTATACTGTGAAATGAAAGACCTGGGTTCTTATCTGGGTTCTACTACTGACAATCTGAATGACTTTGGGAAAATCATCTCCACCCTGTGCCTCAGTTACCTCATGGGAATGACAGTAATGATTATAACTATCTTTACATTACAGTTGACACTCAGGTCAAGTTATATAGCACTTTTTAAAAAAACCTCTAAACTAAAAAGGATGGTAAATATGAGTGCCATAATTACAGGCTTTCCAAATACTGTGATGTTTAATGTGTCAGTACCTCATTTCTGGGTCTAATTTCTGTTAGATAATGTAGTGTCAAACCATTTGCCTCTTCACCTTGAATTAGAAAGTCTTCAAAAAGAAATCATATCTTACTCTATGATTCCTAGGTGGTATAAATATCCCTCATACATTTTGAGAGCATCAATACAAATACCCAATGCTTAATTCACTATATTCACCCAGATTACACCCCCCCCCCAATCAGCCATCTTGTCTGTCTTCCATTTGTTTTATAGGATGGACAGCTTTTCACTATTTTAGGAAATATACAAGCATATAATCAACAGAGTGGCAGTAAATTAAAATTCTTTGGTACAGCTGGTGTTTCATACCCTCCCCTCACTAAGGCTGTGCAAGGTCATTCTGTTTTTTTCCTTGCATGGAAAGGCTAGTAAAATTATGGATGCATTTCCAGTGGTGCTATAAAGACATGCATATAACCATCACTAAAAAAAAAAAAAAAAAAAGGTCAAAATTATGTATTGGTCTTGGTTAATTATGTGGCCTAATAGGGTGAGATACAATTATAGAAAAATATAAGAGGACACTAGCATTAGGACTCAACTCCCAAATGCCACTAAGAAACATCAGAAAACTCTAGTTACAACTGAAGTCAAGCAGACATTATATTTTTTAAGGAGATTTAATACCAGACAGCCATTCCAATATAATTTAATCATTAATGCCTGATATAGCATCTGGCACTTAGGATGCAATATGGTGTATTTAGTGGAAAGAACACAGAACTGGAAAGACAAAGAAAAGCAAGATTTCTACTTCTAGATCTGTTCTAGGAGAACTGTGTGATCTGGCTTGTGGAGGCACTTGATAACTATGTGTTTTCTAATAAATGTATTTTACAAAATATCAGAAATAGATGTCCCTATGAATCATAAGAAAAAGAAAAGCATAGTGATTCTCAGTACTCTCAAGTATGAAAATACAAATATACTATGAATAAAAATAATAATATTTCAGGAAGAGGGAACAATATGTGCAGATTCATTAAGACCTGAAATTGGATAATATGTTCTCACTAGTTAGTACCCTGAGTGAATGCAGAGACGGGGGAGGTAATTGGAGAACTGGAAAAGAGGCAGGACACATATTGGAGAAGTGAACTGTGCTTCACTTTATGTACTCTTTTTAGAGAATAGATGATAAAGACTGCTATGGTGAGAGCTAGTATCTTGAAAAATATTACTCTTGTGGCAGTATAAAAGATGGATTGGTTTATGGGGGCCAAAGAGGGGACATGAGGCATGGAGAGACTAGGGGGAGATGGAAAGTGGGTTAAGAAGTTGTTGCAATAGACAAAGCAAAAGATGTTAATGTCTTGAATAAGAACTCTTGTGACAGGACAAACATTGCTGACTCATGAGATTTTACAGGATACCACCTCCTGCAAGGAAAAGAGAACCCTCTATTTGCCCTCTTGGTTTGTTCTTACTCTAGCTCCTCTCCCCGCACCCATTTGCTTTCCTCCTTTCTCCTTCTGAAGGCAAAGGAGCCTTGCTTTCTGGGAGAAGAGGACAAGTAGATCTATTTTATAAAAAGCAGAAGAGTTAACAATGCAATAGAGGTGTTTTATTGTTTGCCTGTTTATTTTTAACCATATTGAGTAAAGTTTGAGTTGGAGAGAGAATTTTGAAATGGGAATGGCTCTGGAGCAGATGGAGATACAAGGGAATAAAAGGAATTTAAGAAGGAGATTTTAAGGTATAGTTCTATAGATTAGGAATTAGACCTCACATTAACACTCTGCAAGACATGGTAGTAAAGAATAAGATTATTTTAAAATTTCCTTTGGCTGCTGAACTATGCTGCTTACAAGATCAGATGACATGCATCAACAGATTCTTGAATGCCTTCTGCCTCCTTTACACTGGGTTTTACACACATGGTAGGTATTAGGATCACCATTTTACAGATGAATAAACTGAAGATAAAAGGTCATAACCTTGCCAAGGTAACACAGCAAGTAAGCAGCAGAGCGGGAATCTGATCCTGTGGCTTGCACTCATTTCACTTTGTTTCCCAGGCTGCCAAAGGTAGTTTTTATAAGATGATTTTACAAGTGACTGGGTAACTTATCACTCTCTTCTCAGCCATGTTGCCCTCCAACCTGGGGTAAGACAATGTCAACATAAGAAACATTCAATACTGTGAAGAATTTTTGTGAGTTTATTTGAGCCAAGCTGCAGACAAATGCCGGGAAGCAAAATCTCAAGGGATTGAGATAATGCTCAGGAGATAGGCAGTTTTGCACCTTATTTTATACATTACAATCAAAAGAGGATATGTAAGTGGGTCACATGAACTCCATTGGTGATAGATTAGGGAGGCAGGAGAAAGCAAAGTGGGGAACCCTCTGGGATTGTATAAAAAGTAAAATGATAGTCACATACTTCTTTTACTTAGGTGAGTACAGGATAGTTAACAGTCCACAATTAATGCAATAACAATGAAGGAATGCGTGGTCTCCACAGAGCAGCGCCTGTGCTTTGGGAAAAGGAAAATTACTTTGACATTCCAAGAATATGTTTTTATATTCAGCTAAGGTAAAGATTGACCTTTATCAGGGAAAATACCATCCTAGGACATGAATGCCCACCATAAACTGCTTTTAGTTAAAAAGTTTTAATCTTAGGCTATCCTTTGAGTTTTCAAGGCTGCCATGCCGGCCTTCCCTAAGCTAGTCAGGTTAGCCTGTGGCCCCCTTTTGTTCACAACCGACACAATAAGAATGGCGAGGAGGGATTAGATTTAAAGACACTTGAAGGCAAAAATCAACAGACTTAGGTAATTCATGGCTTATTATAGGTGTGGGTAAATGGTAGAAGTTTTTTTCTGAGTTGGATGTTGAAGTTGTAATCCAATGTTCAGAAGGGAAGGGGAGTAACAGACTGGGCTATGACAGAGAAAATGTGAGTTTACACCTGAGGAATTGGAAGCCCCTAGGGAAAATTCAGTTGGAGATGACAAAAAGAAACTTAGGTATGGAACTTGAATAAAGAGAGAGTTGGGGCTGAAGATATTGATTCCAGAGCACCTACATACAGATGAGGATTATTTTAATTGGACTGAATGAGACCACTCAGGAAAGGTATTTTAGCATTCCTGGAACCAGGGCCCATAGCCTTCCCATAAAGATAAATCTCCTCCTCCAAACTGAACCTTTCAGATATAGCTTTCACCTAACACAAAATAATTATAAGAATATTTGATAGAGAAAACACTTATTATGGGGGTGTAAATAATGTTAGCATTGTTTTTTGTTTTTGTTTTTAAAAAAATATATTTTATTGATTTCTTACATAGAGGAAGGGAGAGAGATAGAGAGTTAGAAACATCAATGAGAGAGAAACATTGATCAGCTGCCTCCTGCACACCCCCTGAGGATGTGCCCGCAACCCAGGCACATGCCCTTGACCGGAATCGAACCTGGGACCTTTCAGTCTGCAGGCCGAAGCTCTATCCACTGAGCCAAACCAGTTTCAGTGTTAGTACTGTTTTAAACATAAGAAAACAGTCTAATGGAGACAGAAGGCACTCAAGAAATGGGAGCCTCCTTTTGAATCTTGATGCCAATCATCTGATCTTGTGAATTAGTTAGCACTGTTTGTAACATAAGAAAACTAGGGAACAGAGAGGGTAAGTATCACAATCTGAAGAGCTAATCATTAACTAAACCTGGAACTGAAGTCAGGCAGTTTGCCTACAAAGCCTGTACTCTTAACCACTATAAGGCAGTTCGTCCCAATCACCAACATCTGTTGAAATAAAATGACATGGACTCATGTGAATATCAGTGTTATTTTCTTGGCAATTTGGAGAGAAAATTAGGACATTCTTTAGTTCGTTACTTTTCATCTTTGTCTCTTGTCATTCATATCACATAGGCTATACCATAACCCACAGCCCATTAGAAGCCTTAATAAAGGATAGAATGAATAAGAGTTAGTTGGAGATACTCTCTAGGGAGACTTAGTAACTGGAAATTTCATTGTGCAACAAATATTAGGACTATGCTATATAAACAAGTCACCTTTATATATAGATAGTTTTGCTATTTGGCCCTTAGATGTGGAACAGTGTTTCTCAATCCCTGGTAGAATTCCCTGGGTATTCTTAAAAAATACTCACACCCATAACATGCTAATTATATCAAAATCTTTGGATGTTGGGCACAGGCATAGGTACTTTCCTAAAGTTTCCAGGTGATTTTAATGTGAAAGCAGAGGTGACTGTCAGTCACTGGGATAACCCTACACATTTATTTGACTCACCTTATGGCTATTTACTGCAGAAATCCAAGAAATGATATAGAATCATACTCATAAAACTTTACTTGGCAACACTGATAAACTCAGAAGAAAAACAGTTGCAACTTTACTCGCCTAAAAGAAACATAAAACAAATACAATATTGGTACTAAAATATTAAATATTGTTATATGGATTCCTAAAATAACCTTGTACAGTTACAAAATTACCAATTTTGTAGAATTAGAATAGATAGAATTAGACTATAGAATTTGACTCCTCAATTCTCAGAGCAAATGGAATCTCGGTCCTTAAGTGCAACAGTATCCTATATAATAAAAACCTAATATGCAAATCAACCATGGCAGAATGACCAGTGGAATGACTGGTCACTATGATGTGCACTGATCACCAGGGGGCAGACACTCAATGCAGGAGCTGCCCCCAGTCCGCAGGCTCCAGGCCAGGCAAGGCGGGTGCCAGCAGGAGCCCCCCTGATTGCCCCACCAGTCGCCCCGCAGAGGGAGGCAACTGGTGGCAGGGGGTGGGGCCGGCGAGCAGGCCAGCTAAGGTGGGTGCCAGTGCCCCCCCCCCCACATCAGCCCTGATCGCCGGCCATTGTACGAATGGGACCCTACCCATTTTACGAATTTTGTGCATCAGGCCTCTAGTTGGTATATAATGACTGTTATTAGTTTCATCTTTATGCTATAAAATATTTCACTTGCACTAGTTATTAGGTGTTAACAACACATTCTGTCTCCATAGCTCTTTTTAACTCCATGTGATATTTATTTTATAGCCATCATCTGTGATATAAACATAACAGCAGTATCAGGACATGCAAACATGATAAGCATGTTTGCCATCTCTGCTTGCTGAATGATTTATTCAGAAGTCTTATTTTGAACTTGGAATTGTTATAGAATGAAACTTGCTTTTTTGCAAATAGAATAAGGATATTTGCCCAAGTTTAGATCACTACTCAAAACAGCAAAATTCTTATCCTGAATATGTAAATGTCTCAGTATGTTAGTGGGGATTTGGTCAGCCAGGATCTTCTGGTGATAATTTGTTAAGAGGGCATATCTCATGTTAAGTATCCTTATCACAATAAAAAAAAATCTGAAATACACACATGCACACAAAACAGAGGTGGTCACTAGACCATTCTTTTTTTTCCTGAGTTCATACCTTAATATCAAATCTTGTCTTAGTCCAGTGGTTCTCAGCCTTGGCTGCATATTAGAATCACCTGGGAATCTTTTTAAACTCCTGATTTCTGGGCCTCATCCTCCCGAAATTCTGTTTCTTTGTTACTAATGTTGTGGCCTCACCCCATAACAAAGAAACAGAATTTCCAGAGGATGAGGCCCAGAAATCAGGAGTTTAAAAAGATTCCCAGGTGATTCTAATGTGCAGCCAAGGTTGAGAACCACTGTCTTAGTTGATGAGAAAAGGCTGGTCTAAAAAATACCTGTCAGTGTTAGGAAAAGGGCATCTAAGAACAAGGAATCATTTTGTGTGCAATACTCAGAGCCAAGATAATCAAATCTGCAGACATGGGAGAAGAGAAGGCAGAAGAGAGAGAGAGAGAGAGAGAGAGAGAGAGAGAGAGAGAGAGAGAGAGAGAGAGAGAGAGAGACCTTTAGAATTTGAGGGAGCTGACCCTAAGCTCCTCTCAGTTTCGACAGCCACCTGGATATAAGAGGAAGAAGGAAATGAAGGCAGATGATCTCAATCTTTTTACCTCAGCTTCATCATGGAATCAAAAGAAAAGAGGTCAAATCCAAGTATCCTATATTTTTGAACAAGGCATATTGTCTCCTCTCAGCATCACAAGAAACCAATTAGTACTTTAAAAAATATATACATCTTTATCATTGAAAGTACTATAGATGTACCCCTTTTTGACCCATTGACTCCCTCCACCCCACACTCACCCACCCCCAGGCCTTCAAATTTTATGGATTTACATCGACACTCCTTTTCCTTAAAAGTGAAAGGAAGTAGAGGATCTCTATGTTCCTGGAGCAATAGTTCTCAAACACTTGTTCACTGTGAACTCTAGATCCATTTTTAAATACACACTCTAATTATTCTGATACAGACAGTCAGGGTCTAGGAAATCATACTTTGAGAAAAAAATTAGACAGTACAAGCAGGCAGGGAATAACCTGTTTGCAAATGAATTAAATTGTTCCAAAATTGCACAAGTGGAGGTTTTTCAACTGCTTAGGAAATATTTTCTTTAGAACTGATGAACATATAATTCATGTTAGACACAGGTGAAAACACCCTGAGTTCAAAGGCAATAAAATATAAAAACATTTTAATTTTTAGACCTGGAAATTATTGTGATACTTGTAATTTAATTATTTATAATTCACTCTGTAGGATCTTATAGAAAGATATAGTCCTCCCACTTCCTCAGTAAACACCAGGAAGTTCAACATCAACTCTATAAATAAGCTCCGGTAAATGTGGAAAAGTGAAGAGATGTTTTTACCCTCAAATGTCTATAGCCGTTCTTGTTCAGGCTTTCCCACAGACTTCCTTTATTGAATAAAAACCATATTTTGGGTTGTATGGTAGCTCTATTTTTAATTTTTGAGGAATCACCAGACTGCTTTTCATAGTGGTTGTACCAGTCTACATTCCCACCAGCTGTGAATGAGGGTCCCCCCGCTTTTTTTTTTCACAATCTCTCCAGCACTTGTTGCTTGCCTTGTTGATAATGGCCGCTCTAACTGGTATAAGGTGGTATCTCATTGTAGTTTTAATTTGTGTTTCCTCGATTGCCAGTGAGTTTGAACATCTTTTTATATATCTATTGGCTGTTTGTACACCTTCTGGGGAGAGTTGTATTTTCAGGTCCTCTGCCCACTTTTTGATTGGATTATTTATTCGTTTTGTGTTGAGTTTTATGAGTTCTTTATATATTTTGGAAATTATATTTTGTCAGAGCTACTGTTTGCAAATATCATCTCCCATAAGGTTGGCTGTATGTTTGTTTGTTGTCAGTTTCTTTTGCTGTGCAGAAGCTCTTCAGTTTGATATAGTCCCATTCATTTATTTTTGCCTTTACCTCCCTTGCGTTTGGGGTCAAATCCATAAAATGTTCTTTACCACCTAGGTCCATAAGTTTGGTACCTATGTATTTTTTTCTATGTGACTTATAGTTTTGGGTCTTATGTTTAGGTCTTTGATCCATTTTGAATTAATTTTTGTACATGGGCACAAGCTGCAATCCAGTTTCATTTGTTTGCATGTGCAAAGATATATGCACCCGTATGTTCATTGCAGCATTATTCATAGTAGCCAAGAGTTGGAAACAGCCAAAGTGTCCTACAATAGAAGACTGGATAAAGAGGATGTGGTATATATACACAATGGAGTACTACACGGCCATAAGAAAGGATAAAATAGTGTCATTTACAACAATATGGATGGATGGACCTTGAGAACATTATGCGAAGTGAAATAAGTCAGACAGAAAAAGCTAAGAACTATATGATTTCACTTATATGTGGAATATAAAGCTCAAACTTATGAACACAAACAGCAGTGTGGTGGTTGCCAGAGGGAGGGGTGTGGGGGAAGAAAGGGGTCCTGATATGAGATGACAGGGTGGTGGGGACATGGTTCTATATACAGATTTTATAAATTAATAATCCACACATGAAACCCATATGTTCATGTTGACTAATGTCACCCCAATAAAATTTTTAAAAAGTTTAAAAAATTCAGGTTAGTCAAGAATAAAAAACAAAGACATATTTTCTTATTACACTCATGTCATAGTTGCTATTAGTGTTTCATAGTGTTTCCTATTACTTAAGATCTTATTATCCTGCCAGTTTGAAGGCTACTCCTGGTTCTATTACAATACTAGAATCATTTTCTCATGCTCACCACAGTCCATTAGTTGGTTTTTAGCTTTTCCTCTTAGTGCTTTTATATTTGTAATTACTTCTTAATGGTTTGAGATCTTATTATTTTATTCCAGCTTTAGAAATATATTACCTAACTTGTGCCATTTCTAAACATTACTATGATATTCTTGGTCTGGAAAAAGAGCCCATACTCCACAGACCAATTATTATCCTCAAAGGACAAAATACCTGCATTTAAGCAATGCTTACTTCAGGGCGAAGAGAAATTGCTATATCAATGGAAAAGTGATGTCTTGACCATCTGTAGGACAGGTATTTTCTGAAACCAGATTTCTATGGATTATTGGTGTTCTGTGCCCGAAACAAGAGTTTATTCACGCCAATGGAATAATGGCGATCATGCTACTTTGCAGAAATTTTGTAGCTTTCTTATTCATATGATTTTAGCAAAATAACAGTTATTCTTTTGATTATAAAAGTTATACAGTGTTATTATGAAGAATTTGGAAAACTGAGAAAGATGCAATGGTAAACTAAAAACCACTCTTTCTTTACTTTTTGTTAATAATTACCCAAGTATACTTTTCCATTGATTTTTAGAGTAAAGGAGGGAGGGAAGAGAGAGAGAAACATTGATGTGAGAGAGACACATTTATTGGTTACCTTCTGTACGCACCCTAACACAGGCTGGGGATTGAACTTGCAACCCAAGTACGTGCCCTTAACGTGGAATTGAACCTGAGACACTTCCCTGTGTGGACCGAGGCACCATTGAGAATGCTGGCCAGGACAAAATGGCTTTCTTTTACCAGCCATGTTCCTATTGTGCTTTTCCTTACAGTACTTTTTCTATGCATATATATAAAGCTTTAAAATGAAACAAAATTGGGATCACATGATATATATTGGTGTATATCCTACTCTACATTTAATATTGTGTGAGAATTTAAAGTTTTTCTGTATATAATTTTATTTTTATTTTTATTGTTTTTAAAATATATTTAATTGATTTCCCACAGAGAGGAAAGGAGAGAGACAGAGAGTCAGAAACATCGATCAGCTGCCTCCTGCACACCCCCCACCGGGGATGTGCCTGCAACCAAGGCACATGCCCCTGACCAGAATCAAACCCAGGACCCTCCAGTCCACAGGCCGACGCTCCATCCACTGAGCCAAACCAGTCCCGGCATGTATATAATTTTAAACTCAGATATAAAGACTTGAGTTAACTGTGTTCATCAGTTCCCTGAATATTTTCATCATCATCACAGTAAGTTCAAAGTTCTGTGTTATTTTATTTTATTTTTAGTCCACCTATTATCATTCATAAAATTACTGCATATATATAAATATACTATATGCCACATATACCCTTATAAAATATATAGTATTGTTATGAGTGTATATGTGGCTTGTATTTACATACTAGAGGCCTGGTGCATGAAATTTGTGCACTGGGCGGGGGGAGTCACTCAGCCCACCCTGCCGCCTCTCACAGTCTGGGAGCCCTCAGGGCGTGTCCTACTGATGGCTTAGGCCTGCTCCCCATGGGCCTAAGCCACCAGTAGGCCTCCCTCTGCAGGAGGCAACCTGGCTGATCAGGGCAAGGCGCCACCCCCATCACCCCACTGCTGCTGTCACTGCCGGCTGCCGCAGCTGCCAAGGTGTTTTCATCAACATGGACTCCAGTCCCTTCACCATGAAAAAATGACAACTTTCTTTAGGCATTTTCAAGATGTCTTTTTCATAGGATATGACATTTCTTCTTTCTTTCTTTCTTTCTTTCTTTCTTTCTTTCTTTCTTTCTTTCTTTCTTTCTTTCTCTCTTTCTTTCTTGCTTTCTTTCTTGCTTTCTTTCTTGCTTTCTTTCTTTCTTTCTTTCTTTCTTTCTTTCTTTCTTTCTTTCTTTCTTCTTTCTTTCTTTCTTCTTTACTCACCTAAGGATATTTTTCCATTAATTTTTAGAGAGCATGGAAGAGAAAGGGAAAGACAGAGAGAAACATCAAAGTGAGAGGGACACTGCGATTGGCTGCCTCCTGCATGAGCCCTGACCCGGGCCCTGGCCAGGGAGGAGCCTGCAACCTAGGTACATGCCCTTGGTCAGAATCGATTCCAGACCCTGTGGTCTGGAGGCTGAAGCTCTAACCACTAAGACAAACCGGCTAGGGTAGGATATGACATTTCTTAGCCCCTTCAGCAGTAGATCTTCGTTTTTTCCTCCAGGTGTGAGGTAGAAAAATCCTAAATCACCTTCTTGGATTCTTATTAGGCAAGTTACCAAGAATACTGTGAGTAGTGTATGGGGAGCTTAGCCAATGAGCAGTCAGAAAAGGTGTTTCCCCTGAAGCTCGTGCACAGAGGCAAGACTGCTGGCAAGGGCCTGTCCTTGGGCGCAAACAGGCCCTCTCCCTCTCCCTCTGGTCCACTCTCTCTAAAAAGCAGTGAAAAAATATCCTTTGGTGAGTATTAAAAATCAAAACACAGAATAACAGGCCTCATCCTTGGAGATGCTGGATATGTAGGCCTGAAAGAGAGAATTCTTGGCTCTGTGAAGATCCCTACATGAATTTTATTAAATATATTTGGAAAATTAGCCTAAGCCACACCAATAATACAAGTTTGTGCTTTTTTGTATTCCAGGGTAGAATCAAATGATCTTTTGCTTTATTGGGTCAAAATAAAATTTTGCATGTGTTAAATACATAATTCTTATTCAAATATATAATAGCAGATGCAAAAGTTCTGTTTAACTCAGTGAAGGGGCTGGCAAGATAATAATGCTGTTCAAAGGATTTTTAAAAGATTCCCAGGTGATTATAATGTGCAGCCAAGGTTGAGAACCACTGGAATAGGGAGTGATCAGGCTGGCAGGCAGGCAGGCAAGCAGTTAGGAGCCAGCAGTCCCAGATTGTCAGAAGGATGTCAGACATCCCCCGAGGAGTCCCAGATTGGAGAGAGTGCAGGCTCGGCTGAGGGATACCCCTACCCAGTGCACAAATTTCATGCACCAGGCCTCTAGTTACCATTATATTTAACAGATATTATGCATCTGGCATGTGTAACCTGCAGATGTTAATGCTTTATACTAATGATGTCATCAATTTTCCTGTTAATTTGTATTTTACTACAGCAGTTAAATTACCTAAATATCTGCAGCAAGTTTTGTCCTGCATATTAACATGTAGCAGGCTGGATGAGAAGACAAGGCTGACTGCTTGCAATGGACTTGGCAAATAACAAAACAAGTTCACAACAGACAAACATGGGCCTGGAGCATCACCCAGACAGTTCTATCAACCCTGAGCACTACAACCTTCACAGGATATAGACATTGTTTACCGCAAGTCATTCTCAAAGACTGAATATTATATGTTTCTATTTTTTTCAAACATTTTTGTATTTATTTTAAAAGACTTAAAACATAAAAATAACATTTAGTATTCATACACAGCTTCTCTCTGTGAGTTCTGATGGTATTTTCTCAAGAACCTAGACAAATGCTTTTGTTATGACACCTTTGCTAAGCTGCAATGAATTTCAGTATTTTAATAAGAAAAAACTGCCACATACCATTACAGTATAGGGACTCCAGTTGCAGTTGCTTCCCATCTTGGGAATGAGCTTGGCTATGTGGATGCATATGCAGAACCTTTTTTTTTTTTTTTTTAGAAAAGGCTTTAAAATTGGTTACACAACTGGATTTTGAAAATAAGTGAAATTAAAGCAGCTCCTTTATAACTAGGTTTTTGTGAAGTAAAGGGATATTTTATAACTTTTCATTATAAAAATCAACCATACTCAAGTCCTTCCAAGGAATTACAGTCAGATACAAAGGTTGGACATCTATAATAATAATTAACTGGCCAGGAGCCATAATGCAGAGTCACCTTACACATAGTAGCCAAATGATGTTTGTAGATTTCAGCCAAATGCCCTTATTGTGTCAAACAATCAGAGCAGATATAATGTACCTATCCAGTTAATAGTTAATGTAAATTCCCAATATCTAGTAAAAATGTGTCAAGGACATTTAATAAAATTCCCCAATATGGATTCAAATTTGTAGATGGTGCTTTTTCCCTCAATTTTAAGTGTCCCCTCTTACCTTTCCATAAGAAGTTGATATATGGCCCAATTCTGAGAAGCATTCTGCACAGAAAATAGCCATTATTTCTCTGCACAAAAGTACAAACCACCCACCAGGATACACCTCCAGTTAACAGAAGTTTACGATATCCAGCCCTGGTTTGCTTTGATAGAACTTGGTTACTTTGTGGCTGAAATTATGAAATTGTTAGTGTCAGAGAGTAACCAAAGAACCATGGAAGGCAATGTAGCTATTAAAAACAGGGCAATGAAAAAAGAATCCAAAAATACTAAGATAGTGTGAGGAGCCTCTGGGACAGCTTCAAGCGTACCAACATCCGAATTATAGGGGTGCCAGAAGAAGAGAGAGGGCAAGATATTGAAAACCTACTTGAAGAAATAATGACAGAAAACTTCCCCTACCTGGTCAAAGAAATAGACTTCCAAGTCCAGGAAGCGCAGAGAACCCCAAACAAAAGGAATCCAAAGAGGACCACACCAAGACACATCATAATTAAAATGCCAAGAGCAAAAGACAAAGAGAGAATCCTAAAAGCAGCAAGAGAAAGAAAATCAGTTACCTACAAGGGAGTACCCATACGACTGTCAGCTGATTTCTCAACAGAAACTTTGCAGGCCAGAAGGGAGTGGCAAGAAATATTCAAAGTGATGAATACCAAGAACCTACAACCAAGACTACTTTATCCAGCAAAACTATCATTCAGAAGTGAAGGCCAGATAAAGAGCTTCACAGATAAGAAAAAGCTAAAGGAGTTCATCACCACCAAACCAGGATTATATGAAATGCTGAAAGGTATCCTTTAAGAAGAGGAAGAAGAAAAAGAATTGAATGGTGGATGACCCACCTGCAACAGGGTCCATCTGGAACCCTCCCCATCTCAGAGGTAAAGAGAACCTTCCCGATAACCTTAAATGAGGAAACCAGGACCCAAAAGAAAGCAGATGATTTTCCCAGCAACTCAGTGGCAAAGCCAAGAATGAGACTCTTGGATGGTTTTGCGTGTGTGTGTGTGTGTGTGTGTGTGTGTGTGTGTGTGTTTCATTTAATAATTAATTATTGTTCATATAAAAACAAAACAAAAAAAAACCAGGGCAATAAGACAAAAGGGAATCCAGTTACACATTGAAGATTCAATTATATTTCCTGGCATATAGTAGTCAACTAAGAAATAGTGGTTTAATAAGCAATAAAAGCAGAGAAAAAAAATGAGTGACATTCCTTACTCCCAATGAGTAACTACCCTCAACTTAGATTAGTCTGTAGCGTGCAGTAAAAAGAAAATACTTGTGAACTCTGCCAAAAATATTTGCATATTAAACTATATGACATTGATAAGGTTCCCTCAAACTTTGAGTCTGTTTGTTCGACTGTGAAATGGGATGAGGTGATAATGTATGCATTGCCTAGCTCCCTGTCTCCATGTGTGTGCATATGGATGTGTGTAGGTGGGAATCCACATATGTAAGTACACAGTAGCATCATGTTTGCACCTGCCTTATAAACTATGTGATATGAAATGCAACATTTCATTATTTCCAACATTTATTTCTATCATGGTTGATTTAAATCATCTCACTTATGCCAGTTCTTTCTGGTTTATATATTTTATGGCAATATCTAGTGCTAAGAAATTCTGTCTTTTTATATCAAGAGGTTAAGATGAGTAAGAAATATGTCAAACTGAAATACTTTCCCATAGTTACAATGAGGTAGTAACGTTAAATATATAGTCATGGATTAATTGGATCAGGTGGGTCAATAAAATGACTCTTGCATTATACAGTAAGTTTTTGCAAGACAAAGGAAAAGTCTAAATCTATGCCAGCCTGGAATATCATCATGTATGTTAGGATCATGTCCTAAGAAATCAATTATTTTCTAGAAGCCTTGAAATATGGGTCTTTGCTCGTTTAAGCTCTTATTAAGGAAGTGATGCTGGGAACTGTTGGGTAGAGCAGAATGCTTAGTATGGTTACCAAAAAATAAAACCACTAGTAATATCTTCAAACTCAAATGCATGCACAAAGAATTGCTTCAGATAGATTTTAATATTGAATTTGAAGAACATTTTAAATATAGCATGTTTACTGTAAAATAATATGATAATTTTATAAACATGAAAAATAGCTGTACAAACTGACAAAGTTGTCTATTTTAAAAAATTAAGATTTCACTGTTAGATATCATTTGAGAAAGAAAAGCACTGTGTATAATCAACTGATATATACATACTGTCTCAATGTAAAAAATATTTTTCTAGCAAAATCTCACTGTATCTAAGTTTTCAAATTTATTTAATTTGATATAATCACAAAATGTCATCTGCATGATATAAAACTTATAGTATTTAACCTTCTTTAGAGGTAATTTTTTGGTAAATATTTCAACAAATGTGCTTGCAAAATATATATTCTCTATTTGTTAGGTGAAATGCCCAATATCTGCCCATTAAGCAAGCATGCTTATTTAGTTTATTGGATTATGTGTATGCACATTATTTTTTTCATTTTATTTATTGATCTTCTGTTTGTTCTTTTATTAAAAAATACTCTTAAATCCATTATGACTTGGATTTATTTTTTACCTTTTACATCATTTCAAAATACTATGTTTATAGATATTTTTTTAAATATATTTTATTGATTTTTTACAGAGAGGAAGGGAGAGAGATAGAGAGTTAGAAACATCGATGAGAGAGGAACATCGATCAGCTGCCTCCTGCACATCTCCTACTGGGGATGTGCCCACAACCCAGGTACATGCCCTTGACCGGAATCGAACCTGGGACCCGTCAGTCCGCAAGCCGACGCTCTATCCACTGAGCCAAACCGGTTTCGGCTATAGATATTTTTCACATTATTCTGTTACTTGCATTTCTTGGTTTGCTAATGAAAGGACCAAAGTTTTACCACCCCAACATGGGCCTTTGGGATATTTATTATAAACTGGTTATTAAGAAAAAATAAGACGTAAAAAGAAACTTTGACCCTCTTTCTTTCCTGCGTAAGAGATTAAGATGGCAAACCCTGCTCCAGGAAAGGATTCTTAGCATATTCATGCTAGCATTAGATAGGAAGAAACCCACCAGAAGCCTGTTAACTAGATCCTGCTCCCCTCCCATTGTGTCTGAGTTGCCTAGCAAGAATTTGTTTATCACATGTTCTGCACTGTCTTAGCCACCTGTGAATTGCCTATTTCCCCTTCAAATTCCAAGACCCCTGCTCCCTCCCTTTCTCCTTTGTCCAAAGTGGCATATAAACCTCAAGTGCCTATGGACAAAAAGGGGCAATATAATAAACCTGACAAGCAGATGGGGAGGCCTGCATGGTGGCCTTATAAACCTAGAGACCTAAAGCAACTACATAGATGATCTAAAATTAAAAGTTTTTAACTAAAGGTGGTTCATGGTGGGTAGTTATGTCCTAAGGTAGTATTTTTCCTTAACAAAGTTCAATCTTCACCTTCACTAAGCCTGTCTGTTGTCTTTTTGAATCTAGGGTAATATACCTGATAAATATTCCTTTGCAAAGCAAAGTAAATACCCTTTTACCAGATCTCTCAAAGCACTGGCACATCCCCAGAGCAGACCACAAATTCCAGCATTGTTATTATAATCATGTTAATTTTTGACTGTTATCTATCCTTTACCCACCTAGCCTATGTAATAAAGAGGTAACATGCAAATTGACCATCACACCAACACACAAGATGGCCGCTCCCATGTGGTCAAAGGTGGCTGCCCCCATGTGGACACAAGATGGCCAGCAGGGGAGGGCAGTTGGAAGGGACCAGCCCTGCAGGGGAGGGTAGTTTTGGGTGACCAGGCCTGCAGGGGAGGGCAGTTAGGGGCAACCAGGCAGGCAGGGGAGCACAGTTAGGGGTCACTGGGCCAGCAGGGTAGGGCAATTAGGAGCAACCAGGCCTACAGGGAAGGACAGTTAGGGGAGACCGGGCCTGCAGGGGAAGGCAGTTGGGGGAGATCAGGCCAACAGGGATTGGGCCTAAATGGGCAGTTGGACATCCCTCGAGGGGTCCAGATCGGAGAGGGTGCAGGCTGGGCTGAGGGACACACACCCTACTCTGTGCATGAATTTCGTGCACCAGGCCTGTAGTCTTATATAATAAAGAGCTAATATGCAAATGGACATCATGCCCTCACACTGTCTCCCTGTGACGTCTCAGACACTCAACACTGGGGAGAGAGGAATGAAGACCAGCCAGGCACAAATGAGCTTGCAAGAGAGGAATGGGAACTAGCCAGGCTGTGGCTTGGGAGAGGGACAGGCCGCCCACCCCATGGGACGGGTGCCTGTGGCTGCGTACCATGGAAAGCCACCCGCCCAATCTCCCCTGCGGCTGCAGCCAGCCCAGGCAAATCCAGCATGGGTCCTGGGTGCCTGTGGCCAGCCAGAGGGAGGGAAGCCCAGGTCCTGGGTGCCTGTGACCAGCTGGAGGAGGGAATCCTGGGTCCCAGGTGCAGGATAAGGCAGAGATGGTTAGGGGTGATCAGGCCAGCATGGGAGCAGTTAGGGATGATTAGGCCAGTAGGGGAGCAGTTAGGAGTGATCAGGCAGGCAGAAAGAGGTGGTAAGGGGCGATCAGGAAGGCAGGTGAGCAGTTAGGAGCCAGCAGTCCAGGATTGCGAGAGGCAGTTGGACATACCCCAAGGGGTCCTGGATTGGAGAGGGTGCAGGTCTGGCTGAGGGGACCCCCTCCATGCATGAATTTCATGCACCTGGCCTCTAGTATAAAATAAGTATGACTCTATCATTTTACATTTTATCCAGTCCTAGAGGTCCCATCCCTTTTGCTTTCTCCTGCCTCCCTAATCTATCACCAATGCATTTCATATAACCCACTTATATTTTCTCTTTTGATTGTAATTGTTAGGACTATAGGCAATATAATCATTTGCAAGCATCCTTCCACAGGAGAACAAAACTAGGAAGACTTGACCAAACTTCCCCCCCTCACAGGAGGACAAAGACCAGGAAGACTTGCTGGACACCAGGAAGCAGACTATATAAGGAATTAAAACTGTCCTAAAAACACCTGATCACACAACCACATTCCAAGCCCACCAATCCAGCCCTAAGACCCACTGACCACAAGAGCTTCTTGCAGGTAACTGCATATAAGGATGAAACTCCAGCTCCTGGGAGCTACTATCATTGACCCAATGTCCCTTTGGGTAGGTGCTGTGAAGCTTTACCCTCTGGATATCCCATCCCCCATCTCCTTTCCTTAAATAAATTCAATTTTCTTTATCTACCATCTGAGATGGTTATTTAGTCTGCCTATGCACCACCATGTTAACTTTTCAGTAATGTATAAAGCAGGGTGCAAAAATACCATTTTCTAGAGGATTTTCTCAATCCTTTGAGGTTGTGCTTCCTGGCAGTTGTTGTCCGTTTGATTCAAATAAACTCATAAAAATTCTCTACAGGTTTGAATTTTTTTTAGGTTGACATGCCCAATGCCTCTTTGGGTTTTCATATTCTTATGGAATCCTGAATGTACATTTGTATAATAAATTTTGGACATTTTCTCCTTATATTTTGTCTCTATTAATTTGATTATTAGCCCAGCTAGAAGAATTTAAAGGAAAATTAATTTTTAACCCTTACTAAATCTGTAGTTTTCGTATTGGTTGGCTCTTGCTCATGGTGGCTAATTTCATCATGTGCTTTGTATTTCTTTTTTATATGGTGAATCCCTAGCGTAAAGTTGCTTTATTTGCTTTTGTATTTCTCATTGAGTCTTATGTGCTTTTGCTATCAGAAAAATTGGGGTGCCCTCTTCCTCACTGGGTGCTGGGGTGGAATCTTTACAATATCTCAAGAAAAGGAATTTTCTTAGACTTGCACGGGAGACTGCGTGATTTTTACTTGCAAGGAATTACATCTCTGGGATTCTAAAGTCCCACTTCTCTTAATCTAGTCTTGTAGAAGTATACTGGGGTTTCAGTAAAAATAGAAGCAAGGAGTTCAGGAAACTCAGGAAATCCAGAGTTTCCCTTTCATGTTGGAGCATCAGGCTAGTTGCAGATCATCAGTCCACTGAGTGTGGGGTTCACATGGCCAGGGGCCATGTGGGCAAATGCAGGGGAGCCCAGAGAGCAAACCTCCTGCAACAAGAGCCCCAAAAGCATAAGAGGAACCCAGAGAGCAACCTAGAGTGAACAAGAGCACAAGAGAGCAAATTCCTTTGTTTAGGGAATTACATATCCCAAATTTCGTGCCCTTGCAGTGGTGACGCCCATTCTGGCCAATGACCTTTTCCCAACTGTGACAGACAAGCAAATACTTTCCTGATGTCACCCCAACTTTACTGGGCAATGCATCTACAGTAGTCTCTTCCCTATCCAGTGACCAGTGGCTCTCTGGTGAGTATAACTCGTTAGCTTCCTGGTGAAGCTGCCCAAATGATCCTATCTAATAAAAGAGAAACGTGGTAATTGCCGTACGACCGCTACCCTTCCCATTGGCTAATCAGGACAATATGCAAATTAACTGCCAGCCAAGATGGCGGCCAACAGCCAGGCAGCTTGAAACTAACATGAGGCTTGCTTGCTTCAGTGACGGAGGACTCCAACGTTCCCCGCCTGCCGCTGCAGGCCTCTGAGCTGCAACTCTAAGCAACTATGTAACAAATATAGAAGCTAAACAAAACCCCAGAAACCGGCTTTAGTCCGCCGGGCTTCAGCCAGCAGGATCGCAACATTGTAAGCAAAGGCCAGAAACCTACTTTCAGCAGTGGAGGCCTAGAGCTGGAGCCAAGCCTCAAAGCTAAAGCTGGCCCAGAATAAAAAAAAAAGAAAAGAAGTAGCGGTTGGGAGCTTCAGTCACCCCCTGCCTGAAAAAAGCCCTCAGCCCCTCACCCAGACTGGCCAGGCACCCCAGTGGGGACCCCCTACCCTGAAGGGTGTGTGACCAGCTGCAAACAGCCATCATCCCCTCATCCAGGCTGGCCAGGCACCCTAGAGGAGACCCCCACCCTGATCCAGGACACCCTTCAGGGCAAACCAGCCAGCCCCCACCCATGCACCAGGCCTCTATCCTATATAGTAAAAGGGTAATATGCCTCCCAGCACCGGGATCAGCGGAGCCGCGAGGCCTCCCGGCACCGGGATCAGTGTGACAGGGGGCAGCACCCAAACCCCCTGATCGCCCTGCGGCTCTGTGTGTGACAGGGGTCAGGGCCACAACCTCCCTATGGGCCCTGCTCTGTTCGTGACAGGGGAAGGCACCACAACCCCCTGATCAGCCCTGCTCTGTGCCTGATAGGGGGGAGCTTCCCAAACCCCTGATCGCCCTGTGGCTCTGTGTGTGACAGGGTGCGGTGCCCCAACCCCTTGATCGGCCCTGCTCTGTGGGTGATAGAGGGCAGCACCCCAACCCCCACCCCCTCACGGGCCCTGCTCTGTGTGTGACGGGGTAGAGCCATAACCTCCCCATCGGCCCTGCTCTGAGTGTGACAGGGTGCGGCGCCCCAACCCCCTGATCCACCCTGCTCTGTGTGTGACAGGGGGCGGTGCCCCAACTCCCTTATCGGCCCTACTCTGTGAGTGACAGGGGGAGCTCCTCAACCCCCTGAGCAGCCCTGCTCTGTGCATGACAGGGTACAGAGCCCCAACCCCCTGATTGGCCCTGCTCTGTGCGTGACAGGGGGTGACGCCGCAACCTCCCCATTGACCCTGCCTTGAGTGTGACAGGGGACGGTGACCCAACCCCCCAATTGGCCCTACCCTGAGTGTAACTGAGGGTGGCATCACAAACTCCCAATCCGCCCTTCTCTGTGCATGACAGGGGGTGGCGCCCCAACTCCCCAATCAGCCCTGCTCTGAGCCTGACCAGGGGCTGCACCTTGGGATTGGGCCTGCCCTCTGCCACGCAGGAGCAGGCCTAAGCCAGCAGGTCATTATCTCTCGAGGGGTCCCAGACTGCGAGAGGGCACAGGCCGGGCTGTGGGCCCTCCCTCCCCCCCGAGTGCACAAATTTTTGTGCACCGGGCCTCTAGTATACTTATAATATTTGGTCTTCCCTTTTTCCTATCCTGTTATTAACAACTAGTTAATTACAACAGTAGTACTTTGAGGTGCAAAAAAGCCCTTACAATGCAGTTCTCTTTTCCCATTTTAGTGGGCTCCCAAACAGATTTTAATGCCCCTCCTTTCATTTTTACTTTATTTTGAGACTTGTAGAATTTAACCCATGTAAACAATATAAAATTAGAACGCATGCTTGTATGTGGAACACATCTGGGTGACTTTTCTATTTCTTTCCCCACAATATGAGCAAGGAGATAGAGGTTGAGTTTCCTTGCTGCTTTCAAGGCCAATCAGTGAAATTTTTCCACTTCCCTTTTAAAACTTTATTGAAGCATAATATAAATAAAGAAAAATATAGTTATAGGTATACAGCTTAAAGAATTTTTACAAACTTTCACATGTGTAATCAGCATCCAAATAATAATGATAATCCTATATAATAAAGATGTAATATGCAAATTGACCCTCATGCCCTCATGCTAACAGATGGCCACCCCCACATCATCATAAGATGGCCACCCCCACATAGTCACAAGATGGCCACCCCCACATTGTCACAAGATGGCCAGCAGGGGAGGGCAGTTGGGGGCAACCAGTTCTGCAGGGGAGGGCAGTTGGGGGGACCAGGCGTGCAGGGGAGCAGTTATGCGGTGATCAGGCTGGCAGGCAAAAGCAGTTAGGGGCAATCAGGCAGGAAGGCAGGCAAGTGGTTAGGAGTCAGCAGTCCTGGATTGTGAGGGGGATGTCCGACTGCCACAGGGACCGGGCTTAAACGGCAGTCGGACATCCCCCAAGGGGTCCTATATTGGAGAGGGTGCAGGTTGGGCTGAGGGACACCCCCTCCGCAGTGCATAAACTTCATGCACTGGGCCTCTAGTAATAATAATAATAGAATATGTTACACATTCCAAAGGCCCTCAATGTCCCTGTCTATTCACTATCTTCCCACGAGTAAGATTAACCACTATTCTGACTTCTAATGATAGAGATTAATTTTGTCTGTTTTTGAACTTTATATAAATGGAGTCATATAATCCTTTGTGTCCTTTTTCTCCTGACATTATGTTTCTGAGAATCCTCAATGTTGTTGCATTCAGTTTGATTTTATCAGTACTCATTGCTACATTGTATTTAATTGTCTGACTATACTACAATTTATCCTTTCCACTATCAAGGTCATTAGAGTAATTTCTAGTTTGCAATGTGTATTTTTACAAACATGTTAGCTTCATAGGTTGGAATAGGTTAGTTCTCCCAAGGAACTCAGTTCCAGTCTTCTGGCCTCCTCCTTACTAATACAGGAATTCCTATTCCTATGGGATATCATGACACAGCAGGTTATAGTCACAACTCAGGCCTTAACTTTTCTCCTAATTTCTGTTAACTTAGTCTGAGGCAAGGTATCTTTGTTTCTCAGTCTCTATCTCTGATTCTCTGCCATTCTCTATCTCTCTCTGTCTCTATAATAATAAAAGTATAATATGTTAATTAGATTGGATGTCCTTCCAGACAACTTTCCAGATGAAGCTGGGGCTGCGAGGGAAGCCCAGGTCCCAGGTGCCAGAGGGAAGCCAGTGCCAGCAGCCGGGGGAAGGAAGGCCTCCTCTTGCACACATATTCTGCACCGGGACTCTAACTCTAATATATATATATATATATATATATATATATATATATATATATATATATCATACAAAATATGTATGTTTTTGTCAAGGGATACAGGCCTGCCCATATTTCCTTAGTCCTTCTGGAGCCTCATTTGTTTTCAATATACCATGTTGTCTGAAGCCTTCCCTGACCAAGTAGATATGCTTGCTGTCATCCCTAGGATTTCATAGCAGCACAACACTTGTATTCCCACCCCTGCAATTATCCCTGCCTGCGCTTTTTTTTTTTTTTTCTCACTGGATTGTGGATTCCTTAAAGACACAAGCTGTGAATAATTTTCCCCAGTAGGGTTCCCCAGTAGGGTTTGAAAATTAGAGCTAGAATGATGCACAAACTGAAAAGACAATATTTCCCAAATTTTGCCTTTATAATGCTTTTTTTATCCTCAACAGGAAAGTTTTGGAGGGTATTTTTCTAAGAAAACAATAGAAAGTCAGAACACTCTTGGGTATACATCTAAATGTGTGTGTGTTTACAAATGTGTATGTAAACCTGCCTTCACTTGACATGTATCTCAAAAGAGGAATTCTGCTAATTTGCATAAGACTTCCATATCAATATGCCATTGTTGAGCCTGAAAACTGCCCTGAGTATAGCCAGGCAATGAAGTAGAAACGCCAGAAATTAATTGGTAAATTTGATAAATAAGTTCAGCCAAGTGGTTAATTTATCTCAACATTTCTGTTTTTATTTTGAAAGCAATGGTCACTTCAATTTTCCACTTCTGTAGACAAGCCTTAGAAGAAAAACAATGACTCCTATTGCATAACAGAAAAAAAGTATTTATCTAAATGAAATGCTCTCTACAGCAGTATACATTTATATATTTTGCATTAAAATCTTAGGGCCAGTGGAACAATATGGTTACTTAGCAACTACTCTGTTGATGTTCTAAAACCAGGTATTATGCAAAATAAAAATGAGAAAATCTTCACACATCAGTAAATCAAAGTCCAGATTCTACCAGTGATAACAAGCTAAAGCAAATAAACCACATCCTTCTCAAAAAATGTAAACTACCATGCAAATGGTTACTCTGTATTTTCCTCCATTAACCTTGGCTCAGAACAGCTTAAATTTATTACACCTTTTACTCCATAAGGAATGATAATAACTCAGTTATCAGCAATACTGATGAAGATACTATCAATAATGATAATGAACTCAACACAAAACACACTTTAAGAAAAAGCACACTTGCCTTAACCGGTTTGGCTGAGTGGATAGAGTGTCGGCCTGCAGACTCGAGTGTCCCAGGTTCGATTCCGGTCAAGGGCATGTACCTTGGTTGCGGGCACATCCCCAGTGGGGAATGTGCAGGAGGCAGCTGATCCATGTTTCTCTTTCATCGATGTTTCTAACTCTCTATTCCTCTCCCTTCCTCTCTGTGAAAAACCAATAAAATATGTATATTTTTTTAAAAAAATCACACTTTTCTCTAAGGCATGCTAAAGGCCAAATAAGCATGGGAGCCTAAAGGCACTATTACAAGGTTACCAACTTTATTACTATTAGAGGGCAGCCCATTCAGAGGAGTAAGTGGAAATTCTCCCAAGGCATTTTGGTATATAGTGGGAAGGGAGGTGCTTACATGGCCTGAATATAAGCTGCACGAGAGCAGGGACCATGTTTGTTATAGTTACCACTGCATCCCAGTATCTAGTACATAGTACCTGATACATGTTAAGCACTAAGTATGTGATGAATGAATTTGAGAGAAAATTATTTCCAGAATAATTAGAGATTGAAAAAGGAAAAGCTAAATACAATTTATAGCTTCTTTCAAACCTGAGGGCATAAAATAGCTGGTTGAAAAAAAAATTGGTTTAGCAAATAGGACATTCTATTTACTTGTTGTTTTAGAGTTTTACAGCCCTTTATTGTTCCATGATCTCAAGGGCACCTTACATAGTTATCATTATCTCAAATTTACAGATGCACAGGAAAAGCAGTACCATGGACATTTTATAGGGAATGCTAAAACCAAAATAATTTTTAACTATTAAGTGTAACCCCATGTGTTTCATAAGTACTCCTGCAGGACTTCTTTGGCATACTCACCCTTCCCCCAGACTCATGGACTAGGAGTAATTGTAGAAAGCCACACCTAGCGTCATCTTTTTCTCATATGCTTTGATAGTATAGAGTTTAAAGAAGGAGGTTCAATCATATTCATCACAGAAAACTCTTGGAGGCAGGCATGTTAATGGTGGCTCGCTCTGTCCATCATGTTAATTGATGGACAGTTGAGTGGAGAAAAGAGCAGATAGAGATCATCCCTCCTGGGAACCAGGAAGAGAGAGACTGGAAAGCCCCTGTTATAAAGGAGATTAAGCAAACACATGACAACTACCATATTTGGATCCATCATTCTCTCATTTTTAGAATTTTCTGATTTAAAATTTCAATAAGCTTCTTCTGCCTCCGCAACATATTTCTGCTATCTCATATTTGCCAAGAAAGTTTTCCTAAACTTGCATTCCAGAAATATCCAAGTTAAATTCATCATTTTTCTCTTAGCTCCAGAAAGGGACGGAACATAAGTATTATGGGCACTTGTATGGTTATCTCTGCTAGGTTGAATTAACACAGGCATTGCAATTCTATGAGTCAGTTTCATTCTTGTTATATTTAAGATGCTTCTACAGAAGAATGTTTTACCCCTTAACACCTGTGAGTCTTTCTAACTGGCCTCTGGACATGAATGATTCTCATAGTAAACACATTTTAGGCTCAATCTGGGACCCTTGTTGAAAAATGTTTGTGGGTATAATATTGGACACCATATTACATACAAAAATACCAATTGGTTCCATTGTAAATTCATAATCACCAGCTGCAAATGGGCCCCCAACATTGCCTAGCAAGCCTACCACATCCCTTTAATCAACATTCCTACTCTCCATAAATATCAACACAATTAATCAACTCCCTTACCACTTAACTCACTCCCACTCACAGATGATCCTACATAATACTTTATAGAGAAAATGTAAGGTACCATGTGGGAATGCTCTTACCTCCCTGCTACAGAATATATATTCATACCTAAACCATACTAAATTATTACCATATTTAACATTAGAGGAGCCACTCTTTTTAATATAAAACATTTCTATTTTATAAGAAAATAAAATCTAGCTAACAGTTTCTTTTTCATTTATGAATATATTACATAGTTTTTCTAGATTGAAAAATGTTTCTTATGTAAAATATTTACTTATGGACAATTTAGCATTTATACTCCATGAAATCAAAAATGTTAATCTATAGATAAATGTCTTAAAGACAAGCTCATGAACTTTTATTTCATGGTATATCAAAGATAATATTTATTATCCTACCAAATGTAGCTTTGGTACATGAGGCAAGAATTGATTTAGAAAAAAAGAGTAGATATAATTTGATTAGAATGTTATTGAGCTGCAAATCAACTTTGGCCTTTCAGTTCAAATAATGATCAAAAATCAATATATATTTGCTGGATTTTGTTTTCTTGACATTTTAAGGTAATCACTCTGGTGGATTAGAGTACTAGAATGACTCAAAGATGCATTACAAAATATGAATCTAATATATCTATGTTTTAATGACAAAGCACAGTTAAAACTAATATGCTGAAATCAAAATTTCAAAACTATTTCCAACTTCACTTGGTGAACAGCTTCAGATCATGTCAAAGCTCACCCAAACCACATTCACAAGTGACACTCAAAGGACAGACTCAGCGGGCACCAGAGCTCTGATGAATTAAGTCTTGATTTTGGTGGTGGGCCCTTGAACAGCTAATTCTCCATGGTGCTTAAAGTCAGTCCTTGTATCCAATCAGCTTGTGGGTAAATCACTCCCATTTACATGCCAATAGCAATCAAGGTTCAACGACCACAAGAAGATGTACACAGCCCACCTAGGGGGCACACCTGGAGTGCGAGGCTTGGGTGAATGGAGAGGCTGTGCCATTGTATTTTAATGAGACATCTACTCATTAGGCTACTACCAAGCCTGGGAGATATAGCAACTCTACATAATACAGAGAAATAAATACAGGGAGGCTGCCAAAATGAGGAGACAAAGAAACATGTCCCAAGTGAAAGAACTGAACAAAACTCCCGAAAAATAATGAAACAAAAAAGAGACAAGCAATCTAGTAAATGCAGAGTTTAAGAAACTGGTTATTAGGATGTTCAGAACTTAGGGGAAGAGTAGATGAACTTAGTGAAAACTTCAACAAAGAAATAACAAACATAAAAATAGAACTAGAAAACATTAAAAAGAGCCAATCAGAAATGAAGAATATATGAACTGAAATAAAAAATACATTGTAGGGAATCAACAGTGGAGTAAATGAACAGATAATCAAATCAGAGATTTGGAAGATAAGGAAATAGAAAGCACCCAATCAGAACAGAAAAAGAAAAGAAAAGAACCCAAAAAATGAGGATAGTGTAAGGAGCCTCTGGGATAGCTTTAAATATACCATGGGGTTGCTGGAAGGAGAAGAGAGAGAGGGAATAATTGAGTTTTCTTATCACATCACTCCTTTTGTCCCTCTCCACAGTGAATAAGTTTATTTTGTACTCCAGACCTTTGCTGCTGTTCTCTGACACCTTTTCTCAACCTTCACAATTATTCCAACACTTATAATTACTTCCAGGAGAGTATATAATCACTAGAGGCCCAATGCATGAAAATTCGTGTAAGAGTAGAACTTCCTTCCCCCAGCTTCCCTCCAGCACCTGGGACCTGGGCTTCCCTCCTCCTGCTGCCTGCAGGCACCTGGGACCCGGGCTGGCTTCCCTCTGGCCCTGGCTTCATCAGAAAGGATGTCTGGAATGAAGTCCAGAAGACTTCAGGACTAATTAGCATATTACCCTTTTATTATTATAGACTAGGCGCCCAGTGCACAAAGATTCGTGCACGGGGGGGGGGGGGGGTGTCCCCTCAGCCTGACCTGCACCCTCTCCAATCTGGGAGCCCTCTGGGGAGCCCTCTCCAATCTGGGAGTTTCTGTCTGTCTTTGCAATCATATGAACGAGTTGTCTGAGACCCCCAACCCAATTTGGTTTGTTGCTCACAGAATAATAGAGGCTTTATTTTTCTTTGATTCATTGGTGGAGATTTCCTGGAAATTTTAGGATATCTTCCCTTTAATTTTTCCTAGACACACTGATTTTACTTATGTTTCACACCTTTGCTTTCCCTCCATCCCCCACCGCAACAGTAACTTGCTTCAGGCTCACTTTGCTCTAGTGTCTAGGACAGCCATGGGCAAACTACACCCCCGGGCTGGATCCGGCCCGTTTGAAATGAATAAAACTATTGAAAAAAAAGACCGTACCCTTTTATGTAATGATGTTTACTTTGAATTTATATTAGTTCACACAAACACTCCATCCATGCTTTTGTTCCGGCCCTCCGGTCCAGTTTAAGAACCCACTGTAGCCCTTGAGTCAAAAAGTTTGTCCACCCCTGGTCAGGAGATCCATCTGCCACCAGAACTATGATTCCCAGCATTCCTGGTACTCCCCGTGCTCTGGGCTTCTGCTTCCAGTCCTAGGTCTGCCATCAGAACTACTATTCCCAGAATTCCTGGTGCTCCCCACACTGGGAGCGACCGAGGGAGCCACGGCCCCCCAAGCCTCTGGCTCTCCTGCTCTGCTCTCTGCCCAGTGACTGAGGGAGCCACGCCCCCCCAAGGGAGTGACCGAGGGAGCCACTGAAGGAGCACATCCTTCCAAGCTGCCGGCTCTCCCACTTCTGCTCTCCGCCTGGCACCTGTGTATGCAAATTAACCCACCATCTTTGTTGGGTTAATTTGCATATTCACTCCTGATTGGCTGGTGAGTGTAGCAAAGGGACAGTCAATTTACATGTTTCTCTTTTATATTATTATAGATTCTCTTCCATTAGGTCTTTATGGAAGAGATCACAAGCTCAAAATGGCCATTTCCACTGTTATATATGATACTGTTCTTTATGAGCCATTTTGTATCCCCAATCAAATTAACAGGGTTTGACAGTTAAGGATTTAAGGACTGCCTACTGCCTTCTACTTCTTTGAATCCTACTTTGTACAGGTCTTCACAAAGTTTATTGCACTAGTTGAATGGATGAATAAGTGAATTGTATAGTGCAAAGACCACTGGACTTAAATTCAGCAGCTCAGGAGATTGAAGTCTTATTTTTATTGTTTACCAGCTTGTGTGCTTCTACAGAAGTGATTTTAGACAGGAGTGCTTATTTCTTTACCTATAAAAAGGGAATAAACCACCTATCCTACTTAATTAATTCATAGTAGTACTAGTTGTTGTAAAGATTAAACCAGATGATATTTTTTGAAAACCAGCAACCTGGAGCTTAAAGGAAATATATGTTTTAGTATCACTGTTTATCTAGTACATTTACAGATGAGAGACCCAGCAAATGTAAAGGCAAGGCCATTAAATGACCCTTCTAAGAACATTGGAATAAACAAATATTACCTAGCTTTTCTAGCTGTACTTCAGATCACTGCAGTAGGTTTTCTATTTTCCCATATTTCATTATGGTAATACAAAATAAATCAACCTACCTATGGATTTATTCAGGGATAATTTCTATGTTGGCAATGTACCTTCTGCATAATTACATAGTTTTCTTTTCCCAAAGATCAGATGTATTACTGAACATCTGCTCTCTGAAAATGTTTATGGAGTCAATAGCATTCTAGAATAAGGAGCCATACAATGCTCCCAGAACATGCCTCTTATTGTCTGCCTTTTGTCAAATGTCTGTGCCTTATTGAGCCTGGTACTTCACCTGGTACATAAGGCATATTGGAATATGCAAAACTACCTTAAAGAATTCAATTTGTAAGATGAAATAGCCAAAGCATTTTTGAAAACCTAACAACATATATTTGTTATTATCTGGCTATAAACAGCCAATAAATGATTATGAAAAACATTTACTAGTATACAGAACTTACTATATGCCAGGCGATATTTTCAGTCCTTTAACTAAAGAGTTAGCTACTACTATTGACTGTTCTTATGAACTAGAAAACTGATGCACAGAGAGATTGAATGGCTTGTCTAAAATCATGCAGTTAAGTAGGTGGTTCATCAGAATGCAAAGCGAAGTAGTTGGTCTCTACAGTTTATACTTTTAACCACTATGTTATGTGCTTTAAAGAATAATTAAATTTCATTTTGAAATTGGCATGGTACTAAAAATTAAGTAAATAAATTGGCATAGTACTACATTGTATGAATGGACCATAATTTGTATAACCAATCAATAATCAATGAACATTTTAGTTGTTTTTTTTTTCCTTTTTGCCATTATAAACTTTTCAGTGAAATCCTAGTACAGATATGCTTGCATGTTTCCTGGGGATAAATCTCTATAATTTAGTGTTCCAGAAAGCTTATACTTTGAAATATCATTTTTACATATAATATCTCATTTAAACAACACAGCAAAACCATGACTTGGGTACATTTAATTATCTTAATTTTAGGTACAGAAAATGAAAATCAGAAAAGTAAAATGAATTACTCAAAGTCAGATACCTATATGTGGTGCAGGTCAGATTCTAGTCTAGGAAAGTCCAAGGTCAAACCTCTTACTCTTTTAACTTATGTTTCACTATCTTCCCACAGACAAAGCTCAAAACTTCTCAGATTGCATTCAATAGACTTAAAAGTCTGTTTCTCCTTTGGGTCCATGTCTACCCTAGTGGAACTCATCTTACACTTACATATCTTCATTCTGGTGTCTAGAGTAAACAAAAATAAAACTAAAAGCAAGAAAGCCCATTTCACTTTAGACCCTCTAACACCCCTACAATTTTGCTTCAGATTTTGAAAGTTTAATGAATATATACTTTTTAAAATATATATATATATATATTATTGATTTTTTACAGAGAGGAAGGGAGAGGAATAGAGAGTTAGAAACATCGATGAGAGAGAAAATTGATCAGCTGCCTCCTGCACACCTCCTACTGGGGATGTGCCTGCAACCAAGGTACATGCCCTTGACCGGAATCGAACCTGGGACCTTTCAGTTCGCAGGCCAACGCTCTATCCACTGAGCCAAACCGGTTAGGGTGAATATATACTTTTATAATAAGTAATATTTCTATGTCAAACTATAACCATAAAATTACCCTAGGCCAAAGTAGTGAGAATAACAATCTAATGAGAATTGGGTGTAGTTATTTATGGATGTGTTATTTGTAACCTCTTAATAAACAAGTTCCAAATAAGTACTGTTGATATAGGAGGGTAGATGAAGTAGATTTTTTTAAAAGGGGGGAAAGATGACGGAGTATCTTGTTAAAAATGGTGGATTAAACATACAAGATTGTTACCAGTCCTTCTAGAATCCTCAGTAAAATGAAAATAAAAGAAAGAGAATGAACAAAAATCAGAGAAAATGTCAAAGAATAGATGTTTAACATACAGAACTTCATTCATTAAGCAGGGCTTGCTGAAGTAGTTCTTCAATTCTTCATATTTAATCATTAGGAGCAAATGAAATCAGTAAGAGACAAGATGTGGACATAAGTATTGGAAGGGCACGTACCTGGGTTGCAGTGTTTACTAAAGTAGTCTTTTACAGTGCTAGTCACCAAAGAACCATGTTGTTGTTAGTACTCTTGTGTAGTTCCTTCACCTTAACTCTAGATTGGTTCTATGGTTTGCTTTAACCAATGGAGCTCCAGAGGAGTGATGTTGTATCATTTCTGAAGATCAATTGAAGATCAGTGTGGGTTTTTTTTGGTTTTTTACTTCTAATACTTAGAATTCTGATATATATCCACTTAAGCCAGTGAATCTAATTCAGAAGAATGGTGAAGGGGATTTCAAAGATAGGGGTCCATGAAAATAAGAGGATTCCAAATATTTAACAGTCCAGAGGGCTCTAAGAATAGCTGTGACAGACAATGGCTCCAAGACAGGAACAAATGATACATAAAATACTGGATGTGCTTAAAGAAAGATTTTATAGTTACTTACAGACTTTGATGGTGGGAGAAGTAATGAGGAGTAATCAAGTGGAAAATCAAGGCAATTTTTTAATTCCAGGCAAAACAAAACATTATAACAAAGATGGTCCTTTTATGAACAATTTTTATAAAGAAAAAATAATGCAAACACCGAGTATTTAGTAAACCACACATTTTGATTGTATAGAATGGGGAGGTAGTGTGGGAGTACTAAATCTACACTTTCCTTAGGAGGAAGAAAACAACTAATATCAAAAGTTGAAAAAAAATACTAGCAGCACATGCATGCTATTTAGAAGGAAAATCCAGAAGAAGCAGGGCAAAGACTTGGAAGTAGATTGCCTCTGAGGAATAGGGCTGAGAGGCATGGATTGAAGAATGCTCTTTTTCTTTATAAGCCTCAGAATATTTGTTTAAATTCTATACATGTGTTACTTTAACTAATACTATGCAGCTGTGAAAAGAAAGAACTCTTGCTCTATCCGGTTAGGCTCAGTGGATAGAGTGTAGGCCTGCAGACCTAAGGGTCCCAGGTTCAATTCCCTTCAAGGGCATGTACCTCAGTTGCAGGCTCCTCCCTGGCCTGGGCCCTGGTCAGAGTTCATGCAGCAGGCTACCAATCGATGTGTTTCTCTCACATCACTATTTCTCTGTCTTTTCCTCTCTCTCTTTCACTCTCTTGAAAAATCAATAGAAAAAATATCCTCAGGTGGGGATAAAAAGAAAAAGAAAGAACTCTTACCATTCGCAACAGCATGGATGGACCTGGAGACCATTATGCTAAGCGAAAGAAGCCAGTAATAGAAAGATAAATATCACATGATCTCACTCATATGTGGAATCTAATGAACAACATAAACTGATGAACAAAAATAGACCCAGATATACAGAAACATCAGACTGTCAAACCTCAGAGGGAAGGCAGGGGAGGGTGGGAGGAGAAGAGATCAACCAATGAACTCATATGCATATATGCATAACCCATAAACACAGACAATAAGGTGGTGAAGGCCTGGGTGGATGGGAGAGGAGGAGAGAGGTCAATGGGGAAAAAGGGGAACATATATAATACTTTCAACAATAAAGATTAAAAAAAGATATACATGATATTAGAAAACAAAAAATAAAAACAAAGAGGAAGAAAAGAAAAGCTTTATAAGTGGGAAGGGTTTATCCCATTTGTTATAAACTGAATGTGCAAAGCTAATAATATTTTGAAATCATTTCAAAAGACTATTCAGTATAAACACTGAGAATCTAAATGCCTATTTTCTCCTACAGTTACACTGACAATGTCATACAAATTTCCCAGGTTTAGATGTTAAATAAAAACAAGCTGAAACCAGATTAATTTATATTTTCAATTTATATTTTTCTTTTATTTTTTATCCTGAAATAACTCAATTTTCTTGTGGAAATTAATTATAATGGGAGTAAAAGTTATTTCCATTAAAAACTAATGTTATACCAGTTTTGTTTTAGTGTTTCAGTTTTGCCATCCTGGATATCTAGGGTGGGGGGAGTTCAGAATTTGTCTCCAGGCAACTACCCAAATGCAGCAAGCTGAGGAGCAAATGAAATCAGCAAGTGACAAGATGTGGGCATAAGCATCGGAAGAGATGGTGAAATATGACTAATTGAAGAACTTGCATGGTGGAGGGAATATATTCAATGAGTGGAGACAACAGGGTCCAACATATTTTGGAGATAACTAGAAAATGTAAGGTTTAAAATAGAATTGAAAGCATAGTTAGTAGAATGGCAGCTTTTCATTTTTCTGTAATGTACAAAAATATTAATATGAATTGAGTATAAAGAAATCTAGAGAAAGAAAAAACAGCCAAGTAAGGTAAAGAGATAAAAACACTCAATCAAGGAAAGGACAGAAAAAGGAAAAGTGGATGAAAAATAGTAACAGAACAAAAAACACAAAGCTGAATTACTCTTCATATAATTATAAGGCTGCAAATAATCCATTATTGAACTTTTAGTCATTATGGTTAACTAAGCTAACAGAAAACATCCCCTTCTGGCTTCAAACATATAGAAGTAGTGAATGAAATGGATTTTTATTTAAAAATGTGAATACCCAAGGCTAAAAGCAAGAAAGGGAAAACCCTAGTAACAAAAATAAAGCTGGACCTCCAAGCCAGAAGGTGAGCAGGAGAAATATGAACTTGAGAGAAGCCCTGAGGCATGTGTGCTGATAAGGAGCTGGAGCTGAGCTCTCTCAATAAAGTCTATCAAATAAAATCTATCAAACCACAACTAGGCCCTGGCCAGTGCATTTCAGTAGTTAGAGCCTTGGCCTCTACATCCAAGGGCTGCAGGTTTGATTCCGGGTCAAAGGCATGTGCTTAGGTTGAAGATTTGGTCCCAGGCCCCCAGTCAGGGATCATACAGGAGGCAACGAATCCATGTGCCTTTCTTACATCCTCACATGGATGTTTCTTTCTCTCTTCCTCCCTTTTTTTTCTCTCTCCCTCTCCCCCCTCCTTTCCACTCTCTCTGAAAATCAATGGAAAAAATATCCTTGGATGAGGATTTAAAAAAGGGGGAGCTGGGTGGAGTGGAGGGAGTATTCCCACAGTTCCTAGGCCAAGGCAAGGAAACTTTCTTGTCTTGTCCTGCCCTACCCTCATGCCTACAATGCTGGTGTGGGGGGAAAATAGTGACTCTGATAAAATGGAACTCAATAATGTACCACCCTTTGAATATTGAAAGACCTACACTGAAAACACAAATATAGAACTGGGGAAATCCTGCAGGAGTTAATGCATAACCCCACCAGAGGTATGCCCCCATTTTAAGGACATTAAGAGCCTCCAATTGCCCTCCAATGTTAACTATTCTATGTTAATAAAAGAAATTGGACACATAAGGGAGAGGTAGAATAAAAAAGCAAAGAAACTGTTTAAAAATATTTTTAAATCTAAATAAATATTAATAATATATAATCCTACATAATCTATATATATAAAAAGCCAGTGACTGGAATGCCATAACAACTAGAACAACCAGTCACTATGACGCCCACTGAGGAGAGCAAACTGGCCTGATTGGGGGGTGGAGCCGGCAAGCTAACTTCCTGAAGCCCCTCCCCCTGGCTGGCCCCCACCCATGATCACCCCCCCTACCCCAATAGGAGGCGGAGCTGGCCAGCCAACCTCCTGCAACCCCTCCCTCCACCCGGCCCCACCCCAGATCGGCCCCCCACCCTGATCAGGAGCAGGGCCAGATGGCCCCACCCCCAATGGTCCCCCACAACCCAGATAGGCCCATAGCCCCTCCCCCTAGCCAGCTCTGCCCCCAATTGTCTCCCTGACTCTGATCAGGGGCAGGGCCAGCTGGCCAACCACCCATGACCCATCCTCCAGGCCACTGGTCCCCAAATTGGCTCCCTCACCCCAATCAGGGGAGGGGCCACAGGCCAATTGTCCAGCCACGGCCCCTCCCCTGAGCTGACCTGACCCTGATTGGGCCCTGATTGGGGCAGGCCTGCCAGCCAATCTCTTGCTGTCTCCTCCTCCCAACAGGCCCAGCCCTGATCCACCTTGATTGGGGCCAGGTCAGCCAGACCCCATTCATGCACTGGGCCTCTAGTAAAAGCATAATATGCTAAGTGTCCAGTCGTCCAGTTGGCTGTTTAATCACTCAAAGGTAATATGCTAATGAAATCCTAAGGCCTCTCAACCACTCACTATGATTTGCACTGACCACCAGGGGACAGACAGTCGACCAGTCGACCAGTTGTTATGACATGCACTGACCACCAGGGGTCAGACTCTCCAACCAGTAGGTTAGCTTGCTGCTGGAGTCCGGCCGATCAAGACTGAGCGAGATGGTCTGGACACACTCTGGAACCCTCCTGCAGTCCCTCCCTGGCTGGCCAACCTGCTGAGTCTCTCCCCAGCCCTGATCATGCACTGGTGGGGTCCCTCAGCTTGGCCTGTGCCCTCTCACAATCTGGGACCCCTCAGGGGATGTCAGGGAGCCAGTTTTGGTCCAATACCACAGGCCAAGCTGAGGGACCCCACTGGTGCACGAATTCATGCACCCGGCCTCTAGTAATAACAATAATAGTGAAAAAAATAGCAATGGTAAGCTTGGATGGGTCAAAAGCCTGCCCAAATATTAGACATACATACACAGAATGAAAGATAAGATGGGAGAGTTTGAATTTAATCTTTCTGAAGGGGTAAGAAGAAAAGCTATTGGTTATCGTTAGAGTTTGAATGCATGTATTAAAAATGTTAAGGTTGCCATTAAAGGAACAGAAATAGAAGCCTATACTGAATTTTTTCCATTGGCCCTTAAGATCAGTCTCCACCCTCTTGTGTCCTGTTCTATGCATTTGGAGACTTAACTCTAACAACTTCATCAACTGGTCTCTCTTACTTTCTGGCTTCTTGGTTTGGCAGTAGCTGTGTTCCTACTGAAGTCATGCAATAGCCTTCTCTTTGGTGGCCCTCTCCTGCAGCTGCTGCTCTTGCTTGGTCATGCAAAAGGCTCACACCTCTTGCCTATCAGACCTGGAGCTAGTAATAGTTTCTCTTTGTCTCTTAGAGCCTATTGTACAAACCCCAAGATTATCCATGATCCCTTGTTTTTGTTAACCCTGTCCATACTTTTGTGTGCAATTTTTTTGGTTAAGCCTGTTTCAATAAACCCTACTAGAGTATGTAATTTGTGTATTTCTTTGTGTATTGAACTCTTACCAGTACAAAGAAATAACTTTCAAATCAGTATGATGAGGGGAAAAATAGAGCTGGAGCAGATAAACACAACTCTAAACACTAGGAAGCCTGGAGATAAATATAGATCAGACAAAAATGCTAAATAGAAACACAAAATGATGTAAAGTAAGGCAAAATTATATAAACAGTAATATACCAAACGAACAAAACAATGTTATATGTTGATTATAGCTATATACATGCATAGTAAAAGTCATAGAAACATGGACTGGGATTACATATGCCATGTTTAGTCTAATGCTTGCCTCCAGGAAGGGATAAAAAGGGTAGAAAGGTAGAAATTTAAATGTATCTGAAATATTTTTTTTTTGCCTAACAAAATATTTGAAACAAATAGGCAATATATTAGCACTTTTGATTATTTTGTGTAGTGTATATGTAGGTGTTATAGAACTTTTCTTCAGTGTTCTGTGTATGTCTGAACTATTTCATAATAAAACAATCTATTATTCCAAATTAGAACTGTTCTATTCTTACTCAAATCCCTGTGTATCTTGAAAAGTTTCCCCTTTATATGACCTACACTATTATGTTATAAAGAAAGAAATCTTAAAATGTAACAAGTGTAGCAACTAAGATATGTTCTCCATGTGTATTAATAAATGCTTTTGCTGTGCTACTATTGACATATAAAATGTCATCCCCAAGTGTTTATTAACACCCCAGGTGCTATGGGATTTACAAAGGACTAGAAGGCATAGTCTCAGCACTGAAGGATGCAATAATAATGAGACTTTAACACCCCTGGATGATATTAATTGAATAAGAAAAAATAGTTGTACTAAAGAGGCATTGCAGTCATATCACATTTTAGATTGCTAAAACCATCCATTGATATTTCAACAAAAGTCATGCAATGATTTATCAGGTGGAGAAAATAAAAGTTAGCTCCCAGAGGCATTGATATAACTTAATAAAATAATATGGGCTCCAATGGCTATCTTTCTGAGAACTAACTATATTATTTATATTTTTCATTTTGTCATATGATGCTGCTGTAGATATATGAAAATGCAATTCAAATTTCCTTGCAATCTTCATAAGGCTTTCTGTCCCAGATATAATATTATGTTATGTTATAAAAAACATAATAAATATAATAACAATAGGTATAGTGTCACTTTGAGAATAGTAAACACATTTAATTCAATAATATTCTAATTCTTTTCCATTTTCCCTGTTTATTTTTATAACAAAAACTAGTGGCCTGGTGCATGAAATTTGTACATGGGGGGAGTCCCTCAGCTCAGCCTGCACCCTCTCCAATCAGGGACCCCTTGGGGGATGTCCAACTGCCTGTGGGATTGGGCCTAAACTGGCAGTCGGACATCTCTCCCACAATCTGTGACTGCTGGCTCCTAACTGCTCACCTGCTTGCCTACCTGAACACCCCTAACTGCCTCTGCCTACCTGTTTCATTGCCCCCAACTACCCTCTCCTGCTGTCCTGATCTTGCCCCCAACTGCCCTCCCCTGACAGCCTGGTTGTCCCCAACTGCCCTCCCTTGCTGGCCTGATCTCTCCCCTAACTGCTCTCCCCTGCCAGCCTGGTTGCCCCCAACTTCCCTCCCTTGCTGGCCTGATCTCGCCCCCAATTTCCCTCCCCTGCTAGCCTGATCTCTCCCCCAACTGCTCTCCCCTGACGGCTTGATCACCCCTAATGGCCTCTGCCTTGGGCCCCACCACCATGGTGCCGGGGTCCAACCCCAGCAGGTCCAGGGGTCCCCAAAGGTGTAGACGGAGTCGGCGAAGAAGGAATGACACAGGGACAGCATTCAGTTGATCATCATAGCCGGGTTCTCTTGTCAGGGTCTCTAGCCAAGTTCTGGTCTGAATCTCCAGAGAGGTTCTGCTCTGGATCTCCAGCCAGGTTCTGTGTCCATGTTCTCTTACTAGGTTCTCCAGCCGGGTTCTGTCCAGGTTCTCCAGCCAGGTTCAGTCACCAGGTTCTAGTCAGGTCCTCTTGCCAATTTCTGTAGTCAGGTTCAGTCCAGGATCTTTTGCCATGTTTTCTCCAGCGAAGTTCTTCTGTCTCTAGAGAATGTTCTGTGTAGGTTCTGTGCCAATTTCTGTCTCTCTCTCTGTCTCTTGCTGTCTTGTTACATCTGTATTTATACCAGTTGATTCAATCCTATCAATCTCTATTACAAAGGTTAGGGCGTTTCTTATCTCCATTCCAGGGAGTAAAGATTATGTAGCTTAAGCATGATTGTTTGTAGTGATTAACTACCCGCCTGGCACTTAGTTAAGGAGTTTCATCCCCTCCCTGACTTCAGGGAAAAATTCCTACCTGGGGAAACAACCTTTCTCAGAGAGGTGACCTTGGTTAAAACACATAGTGCCAAGAAGGTGAGCAAACATTTTAAGAACAGTATGCCATATATGCCAGGTCCTTTGAAACAGCAAGGATGGACCGGCTCCCGGCAAATTCCCCCTTTTTTATTTTTTAAAAGCGGGCATTAAAAAGAAAAAAAAAAACCCAAATGCTCTCTTGTATCCATTTTAAGAGTAGGATTGGCGCTTTCCGCTATTTCCTGAGGCCTGATCTATCATCCCAGGGAGAGCTTGCCAATCCTGCACTTTCCCGGGGTGGAAAGGCTGCAGTGGGGTTAAGGATAAGGCTCCTTGGGCCTACCTCCTCCCATGCCTTTACATTTACCTTTCCTTCCTCAGAAAAGCATGGACATACTTCTTGTATAAAACGTTCTGTCTGACTAGGAGTAACCTTAATTCCTCTGCTAGCAAGCATATGTGTTAAAAGATCAATACAGAGTCTTATTTCTTTAGACTCAGTATGGCACATCTTCTTAATCTAAGAATCAATACAGAGTCTTCTTTCTTTGGACTCAGTATGGCACATCTTCTCAATCTAAGAATCAATACAGAGTCTTCTTTCTTGGGACTCAGTATGGCACATCTTCTCAATCTGAGTTCTGTACTATCCACCTTCTTACCCTACTTATCCTCTGTAGGGGGGTCTGCAGTACCCTGGTGGAGTCCTATCCATCCCGAGTGTGGGGTTCTCAATGGGGGGGGGGGGGCGCTTACCTAGGGGAATCCTGTTCCAGGAGTTCCCAAAGGTGTGGACGGAGTCAGCGAAGACTATCCACCCTCTTCCTATGGTGGAGTCCTATCCGTCCCGAGTGTGGGGGTTCTCAATGGGGGGGGGGCTTACCTATGGGAATCCTGTTCCAGGGGTTCCCAAAGGTGTGGACGGAGTCGGCGAAGAAGGAATGACACGGAGACAGCGTTCAGTTGATCAGCAGCTTAGCCAGGATCTCCAGCCAGGATCTCCACCCAAGTTCTGGTCTGGATCTCCAGCGAAGTTCTGTGTCCATGTTCTCTTGCTAGGTTCTCCAGCCAGGTTCTCCAGCCAAGTTCTGGTCTGGATCTCCAGAGAGGTTCTGCTCTGGATCTCCAGCGAAGTTCTGGTTAGGATCTCCAGCCAGGTTCTGTGGCCATGTTCCCTCTTCTGTCTCTAGGTTCTGAGGCCAGTTTCTGTCCAGGATCTTTTGCCATGTTCTCTCCAGCGAAGTTCTTCTGTCTCTAGAGAACGTTCTGTGTAGGTTCTGTGCCTAGGTTCTGTCTCTCTTAGTTCTGTCTCTTGCTGTCTTGTTACATCTGTATTTATACCAGTTGATTCAATCCTATCAGTCTCTATTACAAAGGTTAGGGCGTTTCTTATCTCCATTCCAGGGAGTAAAGATTATGTAGCTTAAGCATGATTGTTTGTAGTGATTAACTACCCGCCTGGCACTTAGTTAAGGAGTTTCATCCCCTCCCTGACTTCAGGGAAAAATTCCTACCTGGGGAAACAACCTTTCTCAGAGAGGTGACCTTGGTTAAAACACATAGTGCCAAGAAGGTGAGCAAACATTTTAAGAACAGTATGCCATATATGCCAGGTCCTTTGAAACAGCAAGGATGGACTGGCTCCCGGCACCATGGCTTTTTCTGGAAGGAAGTTGGACATCCAGAAGATGGCCAATCAACCTGGTCTAATTAGCATATTACACTTTCACTAGTATACTATATATATATATAGTATACTAATAGACAAGAGTGGTTCAGTTGGTTGAGCATCATCCCACAAAATGAAAGGTGACCCGTTTGATTCCTCATCAGGACATGTGCCAGGGCTGTGGCCTCACTCCCCAGTAAGGGGTGTATAGGAGACAGCCGATAGATGTACCTCTCTCACAACAATGTTTCTCTCTCTCCCTCCTTTCCTCTCTCTCTCAAATGAATAATATATTGGTTCTTATTAGGCCAGTAGTTTCTTACTAGTCCAATAATTTTACATACATATATATGAGTAGAATGGGTGAAAGAAGAAATCTCAATTAAGGCTGTTTGACATGATAGTATTCTAGATAGGTTTTCTTACAGAGAAGGATATTATAGACCACAACAGAATTTGGAGACTATCCATAAATTCATTCTTGATACCATCTTCCCCATAAGCATAGAGAAAAGATTGATTATAAAGTGCTTAATCAACAGTCAAGTAAACAGTGAAATTCACTGCTATTTTCAAAGAGGAGGGGAGAAAGAAGCTGAACATTAATTCATCATCTCTTCTGGTTTATGAAGCTTTGAATGTATTGTCTAATATATCCTCTCAACAATCAGAGTAATTTTATAGATGGGGAAAATGAGGCTCAGAGACTTTCAATAAGTTGTCCATAGTTACACAGAAATTAAGTGGTGAATCCATGATTCTCTTGCCAATAATTCTGGCTCTAAGTCACAATTGTAGCAAAAAATGGAATTGAGGGTATTAGGTTTTTTTATTTTATTCTTTATTGATTAAAGTATTACATATGTTTCCTTACCCTCCCCATTGCTCCCCTACCCCTCCACTTGTGCCTTCACCCCCCTAGTGTCTATGTCCATTGGTTGTGCTTACTAGTATATGCATGCATACAAGTCCTTTGATTGATGTCTCCCCCTATCCCCCACCCTTCCCTGCCTTCCCTCTGAGGTATGGTGGTCTGATTGATGCTTCTCTGTCTCTGGATATGTTTCTGTTCATCAGTTTATGTTGTTCATTATATTCCACAAATGAGTAATATCATGTGATATTTATCTTTCTCTGACTGACTTATTTCACTCAGCATAATGCTCTCCAGGTCCATCCATGCTGCTGCAAATGGTAGGAATTCCTTTCTTTTTACATCAGCATAATATTCCATTGTGTAGATGTACCACAGTTTTTTAATCTGCTCATCTGCTGATGGGCACATAGGCTGTTTCCAAATATTAGCTATTGCAAGAGGGTATTAGTTTTAAACTAGACTGAAAATTCTAGCATCTCATTATCCTTTTAGATATCCACCCAGAAAACATTCCATTCATGCCAGATGGAGAAAATCTGACATCCCTCTACCCTTTGGAATAGACTAATTGAGCCGCAAGATGAAAAACTAACCCCAAAGCTAGATCTTTGGAAAATCAAAATACACATGGTATTGCAAAATGACTTTCTTCATCAAAAAGTCAAGTGGAGACTTTCATAGCCTGATGATACACTGTTGTTGATAAACTTCATTTCTTTCACAATCCAATCAATTTATCTATAGAGTTAAGATCAAGGTTTGATATTATAATGCTATGAATCAGAAAAGAATATTTTGAACCCAAATGGGACCCAAGAAATCTAGTTCAGTAGTTTCAATGAGCTCTCTCAGGCTCAGTGGAGGGAAGTGGATATAGAATTGAAGGGCAATAACCCAGGGATTTCACCCCTACTTTAACAAGAGCAGTTTGGTTTTTAATCTTTGTTAGATAATAAGCTTCTTCATGAGGCCCCATGTGAATAAATTGTTCCACATATTATAACAACTTCTAAATTATTGTTCTGATTCAACTAACTCATTTTTTTCACATTAGAAATATGGGTCTAGTTTAGGGAACAGACTTGCTCAAGCCTGCATAGCTCCTTAGGGCTAAGCTAGAATTTTTTAAAAAAACTTAGAAAGTGTGCAGCAAAATATCAGACACATGTCATAGCAACATCTTTACTGATACAGCCCCTAGGACAATGAAAACAAAGGAGAAAATAAACAAATGTGACTACCTCAAAATAAAAAGCTTCTGCATTGCAAAATAAACCATCAACAAAACAAGAGAGCACACTGCATGGGAGAACATATTTGCCAATGTTACAACCGAGTTTAATCTTCAAAATTTATAGGGAACTCATTCAACTTAACAAAAGATAAATAATCTAATAAAAAATAGGCAAAGGACCTAAATAGACACTTTTGGAAAGTGGACATACAGAAGGCCAAAAGACATATAAAAACATGCTCAGTCACTAATCATCTGAGAGATGCAAATCAAAACAACAATGAGATACCATCTCACACCTGTCAGAATGGCTATCATCAACAAATCAACACACTACAAGTGCTGGAGAGGATGCGGAGAAAAAGAAACCCTAGTGAACGGCTGGTGGGAATGCAGACTGGTGGAAAACAGTATAGAGTTTCCTCAAAAACTTAAAAATGGAACTCCCATTTGACCCAGTAACTCCACTTCTAGGAATATATCCTAAGAAATCAGAAACACCAATCAGAAAGGATACATGCACCCCTATGTTCATAGTAGCACAATTTATAATAGCTAAGATTTGGAAACAGCCTAAGTGCCCACCAGCAGATGAGTGGATTAAAAAAAATATGGTACATCTACACAATGGAATACTACGCTGCTATAAAAAGAAAAACTTGCCGAAACCGGTTTGGCTCAGTGGATAGAACGTCGGCCTGCGAACTGAAAGGTCCCAGGTTGGATTCCGGTCAAGGGCATGTTCCTGGGTTGCGGGCACATCCTCAGTGGGGGGTGTGCAGGAGGCAGCTGATCGATGTTTCTCTCTCATCAATGTTTCTAACTCTCTATCTCTCTCCCTTTCTCTCTGTAAAAAATCAATAAAATATACTTTAAAAAAAAAGAAAAACTCTTACCATTTGCAACAGCATGGATGGATCTGGAGAGCATTATACTAAGTAAAATAAGCCAGTCATAGAAAGATAAGTATCACATGATCTCACTCATTTGTGGAATCTAATGAACAACATAAACTGATGAACAAAAATAGATCCAGAGACACAGAAGTATCAAACAGACTGTCAAACCTTAGAGGGAAGGCAGGGGAAGAAGGGGGTGGGGGTAAGAGATTAATCAAAGGACTTGTATGTACGCATATAAGCATAACCAATGGACATAGTGGGGGGAGAAGGGGAAGGGCATGTGCTGGGTGGTAGGAGTGGCCAAGGAGAGGTCAATGGGGAAAAAAGAAGACATATGTAATGCTTTAAACAATAAAGAATTTAAGTTAAAACAAACAAAAAAATAAAAAAAAATAGAAAATGAATATGATGGGAAAAATAAAAAAGGATATGGTTAATGACTGCGAAACAACAACAACAACAACAACAAACTGTGTCATGTATTATTCTACATTTTAAAGCTCCCTTTTCCCCACAGTACAGAGGTCTTTTATTTTTTTCATACTCATCATGTCATGAATTCATAGGGAATGGGTTGTAGCAGCTCAGGCTCCTTTTCCTTGGTTCTCACAAAGCATGCTTCTCTGGGCATAGCGGGCTGACACTTCAGCTGAACCCAGTACCTTTCTCTTTGGCTTCCTTCTTTTTCTAAGAATTTTCCTTCACATATTTCAGTAAGCTACTTCAGCTCTTGGAGTGATTAATATGCTCAATACATATATCAATTCTCTTGCCCTTAACTGGTTTGATTATAGCAATGTACATGCATGCTGGGAGACATCATAGACTCTTCCAGTTTTGCCATGGTAACATTTGTGGATCATTCCTTTTTGAACATGCCCATTCCCTTGATGTCTACACTATCGCCTTTCTTGTAGATTTGCATGTATGCAGCCAAAGGAACAAGTCCATGTTTTCTAAAAGACCTGTAGAATATTTAGTCGGTGCCTCTCTTTCCTTTGTGTTCTTTTGGTGAATGACTACTAGAAGATAGTGGTTCCAGCTGAAAGGCTAAACTTCTTATCTTTAAAGTTAGCAAGCAACTGAAAGCTACTACTACATTTTAATCATCTTATATATTGGGACTATAATGTTTCTAGTACATTAGTGTTGTGTATTATGCTTTTATTTATGTCTGTGCTCATTATTTGTTCCTTTTGGTTTGTCTATGAGTTGTGCAGTGCTAATGATATCATTGTTATTTACAGAAAGAAATGTGAGGCTCAGTAAAAGGCTGAACTAAAGCTATAAACTATTTTCCTGATTTTTACTCCAGTATACTTTCTCCTACACCCAAAAGTATATCTGGATGTCTTTCCCGTTTTAATTAGGTAGAAGCATCAGGACTGCTTTCTTCCAATAACATTTTGTATGATATTCTTTCTAAAATTGCACTTATCTCTATATTTTACTTAGAAAGAACAAGATTATTCATGAACTTGCGGGAAATTCCAAAAACTACTGTCCCTGAAGTGAGCTAACTTACAGGTAATACCCCTGCTTGTTTGAAGAGATTGGAGAAAAGTATTTTCAAACATAGACAAATATCAAAGACCTATTGTTGTTGATAAATGAGAAAAAAACATTTAGATATTCTTCTCCACAAGTTTCAAAAACAGAATCTATAAAAAAATTTCAAGCACTTTTTCCATAACATTGGTAATAATCTCAGATTCATTTTATTAATCACATGTTCTACTAAAATGTAGAATTACTACTACCTTCACTATTGAGGACACTTATGTTCCTCTTGTCTTTAGATGGTAATTTGGAGGTGCTTCACATATGCCTCTTCATCTACAAGTGTAATATCACTTTTGGTTTATTTTAAAACTACAATTTTCACCCAACATATATATGTGGGTATACATAAACACACACTCTTTTTTTAAAAAAAAACATATATTTTTTATTGATTTTAGAGAGGAAGGGAGAGGGAGAGACAGATAGAAACATCAATGATGAGAGAGAATCATTGATCTGCTGCCTCCTGAAAGCCTCACACTGGGGCTTGAGCTCACGGTTCGGGCATGTGCCCTGACCAGGAATCAAACCATGACCTCAATGCTCAACCACTGAGCCATGCTGGCCAGGCACAAACACACACTCTTTGTCTTTGTCTACCACTCTGACCCTGTAAATAATATTTGGATAGTCCTTAATTTTGCTTCATTTACTGTGATGGAAAGTGAATGCTGCTATATGTATGAAAGAAATTTGTAAACTGTAATTCTCTATTTAAATACACTGAATCATTGTTATTGCATTGTAATAATACTAGCAGATCCAAGATAGTTTAAGATAACAATCAGGCATATCCTTTCACTTGCAGAACTAATCCATCATACCAATTTCTTAGTATGCCCTATAATATAGCTCATTTTGCACCTTCATTATCAACTCACTAAATATTTCAGTTATACAATCCACTAATTTTCCATTGAAACTTCATTGTTCTATGGTTAATCTTGTCTTAAAGTTTACTAGAATCCAAAATAAGGATTCTTCCCTGATTTCCATTGCCTTAAATTGTTATTAATTTCATAACAGAAAGATATCTTGAAGGATAATTATTCCAACTCCTTTTGCCTGATGATAGAAAATGACATGTCTAAGACAGCACAGTGACAAAATTTGTTTAGATCCTTATCTTTCAATTATAAACCCAACCTTCTCTTAAAACAATCTTTATTGTTGAAAGTATCACATATGTCCCCTTTTTTTCCCCCATAGACCCCTTGTAGTCCACCCCCACCCTCAGCCCCAGGCCTCCACCACTCTATTTTCTGTGTCCATAGGTTATACATATATGCATGCAAATTCTTTGGTTGATCTCTTTCCACCCCATCTACCTCTCCCATCCCTCTGAGATTCCACAATCTGTTCCATGTCTCTGGATCTATTTTGTTCATTGGTTTATTTTGTTCATTAGATTCTACATATGAGTGAGATCATGCAAAATTTGTCTTTCTCTGACTGGCTTATTTCGCTTAGCATAATAATTTCCAGGTTCCTCCATTGCTATGTCATGGGTAATAGAACCTTATTTTTTACTGCTGCATAGTGTTCCATGGTATAAATGTATCACAGCTTTATTATCCACTCATCTAATGATGGGCACTTGGGCTGTTTCCAGATCTTAGCTATTATAAATAGCTCTGCTATGAACATAGGAGTACATATAGTCTTTCTGATTGGTGTTTCAGGTTTCTTAGAATATATTCTTAGGAGTGGGATCACTGGGTCAAATGGCAGTTCCATATTTAATTTTGGGGGGAAACTCCATACTGTTTTCCCAGCCTACTTTTTAAAGTCCAAGCACAAAACATAAAAGTGCTACTTTCCCAGGAGAAAACCTCTTCAAATAAAAACAGCTTTATCTCTCATTTATCTCCCAGGCTTATTTTCCAAAGGTTTGTACACCTGTAAGGCAAAGAGAATTTTCCCATAAGTGCCACACAATACCATGCCAATATGGTGGTATAAAATATAGTAGCTGTAACATATTCCATTCTATTAGCAGATTTTGTATAATAAGAAACACAAACTCATGGCTCTTCTGCTCTCCCATTCAATTATGAATGCACTAAAATAGCAATGCAAATATTATGGAGTTTCCCCTAAGAGCTACTTCAGTTATTATTTTAATGGCATATATAGGCTTAAAGTATTTTATACTACACATTTAAACATAGAATTATAAAAAGGGAACATTGGGAAACAATTCCATATGAAAACCTATTGAAATTATAAGACAAAGTCTTCATGAAAAGTGCAATTATTTTCAGTCATTATTCATCAAAAGACAAAGTATACTTAATGGTTTTATCTGCAGTAAATATTACCAAAAGTCACCCAAAGGATATTCTTAATGAATTTATTACATTTTCGGAGAAAATTATGAAGAGTGGTCAATGAAAACAGTTTTCTCCTCCCCCTGAACAAAGGCCCTATTCCTTCTTCCAAATTTGGTAATAAAATACACCTATGACTGGGCGTTTTTCTAAAGGTCATATAAAGGAGAGGACATAGCAAAGTAAACTATCAACATAATAAAAAGACAACCACTGGATAGGAGAAGATATTCGCCAGTACATCTGACAAGGGGTTAATATCCAAACTTTATAGAGAACTTACACAACTGAACACCAAAAAACCCCACAAACAAATTAAAAAATGGGCAGAGGACCTGAATATACACTTTTCCAAAGTGGACATACAGAGGCCCATAGACATATTAAAAGATGCTCAACATCATTACTCATCAGAGAGATGCAAATCAAAACTACAATGAGATATCACCTCACACCTGTCAGAATGGCTGTTATCAACAAATCAACAAACCACAAGTGTTGGCGAGGATGTGGAGAAAAGTGAACCCTCATGCACTGTTGGTAGGAATGCAGATTGGTGTAGCCACTGTGGAAAGCAGTGTGGGATTACCTCAAAAAATTAAAAATGGAACTGCCCCATGACCCAGCAATTCCACTTCTGGGAATTTATCCAAAGAAACCCGAAACACTAATTTGAAAGAATATATGCACGCCTATGTTCATTGCAATACGATTTACAATACCTAAGATTTGGAAACAGCCAAAGGTCCATCATTAGATGAGTGGATTAAAAAAAAAAAAAAAAGCTGTCGTACATTTACACAATAGAATACTACTCGGCCATAAAAAGGAAGGAAATCTTACCCTTTGTGACAGCATGGATGGACCTTCAGAGCTTTATGCTAAGTGAAATAAGCCAGTCAGAGAAAGAAAAGTGCCATATGATTTCACTCATATGTGAAATCCAAGGAACAAAATGAACTAACAAGCAAAATAGAGACAGACTCTTTTATAAACTGCTGGCTGATAGATGTCAGAGTTGGGTTGGGGGGCTGGGTGAGGGATTGAGCAAAAAAAAAAAAAAGGAGGGGGAGAAGAAAAATCATGGACACGGACACCAGTGTGGTGATTGCAAGAAGGAGGGAGGTGGGGAAAGTAGAGGCAGGTATAGGGGGGATAAATGGTGATGGAAGGAGAGTTGACATGGGGTGGTGAACACACGATACAGTGTACAGATGATGTATTGTGGAATTGCCCAACTGCAATTGGTATACTTTGTTAACCAGTGTCAGCACAATAACTTCAATAAAAAGGAAAAAAAATAAAATTAAAAATTAAAATTAAAATGAGAGGCAATCTGAACTCCCATATGAAATTTTGGCAGGGATCTTTAGCATTCTCACTGTAAGCCTATTAGAAATGTGAAAAGGAGCACCTTAAATGCTTGCTAGACAATACTATCCAAAACAACGCATTTCTTAGTCCCCCAGGTTTTATTAATGTATAACTGACAAATAAAATTGAATGTTTTTAAAGTGTACAACCTTATGATTTGACATGTATATACACTGTGAGATGATTACCACAATCCAGATAATTAACACATCTATCACTGCACATAATAATCATTTTTTAATTAGGAGACACACTTGAAATCTCCTCTTTTAGCAAATTTCATGTATGCAATACATTATTACTAATTAGTCACCATGCTGTATATTAGATCCTAGAATGTATTTATCTCATAACAGAAAATTTGTACTTTTTGACCTACATCTCCCCATTTCCCCCACCCTCAACCCTTGTAACCACCATACTACTCTCTATTCCTATGAACTCAACCATAATTATGCTTATTTTTCTTTAGATTCCACACATAAGTGAGATCATATAGTATTTTTATTTCTCTGTATGGCTTACTGGCTTATTTCATTTAGCATAATATCCTCCAGGTTCAACAATGCAGTCACAAAATGGCAAGATTTCCTTCTTTCTTGTGGTCAAATAATATTCCATTATATATATTCTAGAGGCCTGGTGCACAAAAATTTGTGCACTCGGGGGGGGGGGGGAGGGGGGTCCCTCAGCCCGGCCTGTGCCCTCTCGCAGTCTGGGACCCCTCAGGGGATGACCACCTGCTGGCTTAGGCCCGCTCTTTGGGGTATTGGGCCTAAGATGGCAATCAGACATCCCTCTGGCAGCCCGGCAGCCATCAGGGGATGTCCACTTGCCAGCGGGGAGCAGGCCTAAACTGCAGTCAGATATCCTTAGCACTGCTGAGGAGGCAGGAGAGGCTCCCACCACCACCGCTGTGCTGGCAGCCATCAGCCTGGCTTGTGGCTGAGCAGAGCTCCTCCCATGTGAGAGCGCCCTGACCACCAGAGGGCAGCTCCTGCATTGAGCGTCTGCCCCTGGTGGACAGTGTGTGTCATAGTGACCAGTCATTTCCAGTCCTTCTGCTGTTGGGGTCAGTTTGCATATTACCCTTTTACTATATAGGATAGAGGTCTGGTGTACGGTTGGGGGCTGGCTGGTTTGCCCTAAAGGGTGTCCTGGATCAGGGTGGGGGTCCTGCTTGGGTGCCTGGCCAGCCTGGATGAGGGGATGATGGCTGTTTGCAGCTGGTCACACCCCCTTCAGGGTGGGGGTGCCCACTGGGGTGCCTGGCCAGTCTGGGTGAGGGGCTTAGGGCCGTTTTCAGGCTGGCGGTTGACTGAAGCTCCCAACCTCTCCTTTTTTTTCTTTTTTTTATTCTGGGTTTTATTTACCTTCTATGGCTGTCACTGGAACTGAGAGCCAGCTTTAGCTCTGAGGCTAGGCTCCAGCTCTGAGACCTTGGCTGCTGAAAGCAGGTATCTGGGTTTGTTTGGCTTCTATAATTGAAACAATGTTGCAGCTCCAGCTCTGAGGCCCAGCTGGCTGAAAGCAGGTTTCTGGGGTTTGTTTAGCTGCTATAATTGCAACATTGTTTCTTAGAGTGCAGCTCAGAGGCTGGCAGCGGCAGGCAGGGAACCTTGGCTTCCTCCATCGCTGGAGCAAGCAAGCCTCCTGTTCGCTTCAGCTGCCTGGCTGCCGGCCGCCATCTTGGTTGGAAGTTAATTTTCATATCGCCCTGATTAGCCAATGGGACGTGTGTCAGAGGTACGGTTAATTACCATGTTTGTCTATTATTAGATAGGACATGTAATTATCTTCATTTATTCATCAGCCAAAGGAAATTTGGGTTGTTTCTATATCATGGATATGGTGAATAATACTTCAATAAACAAGGGAATGCAGATATCTCTTTGATATAGTGACTTAATTTCTTCCATATATATATATTATTAGATAGAGTATATATATATATATATATATATATATATATATACACACTCTATCTAATAATATACAAACATGGTAATTGACAGTACCTTCGCTATGCCTCCCATTGGCTAATCAGCAAGATATGCAAATTAACCGCCAACAAAGATGGAGGTTAATTTGCATACATAGGCGCAATGCGGCGGAGCAAAGACTGAAGGTGGCTCCGGCCAGAGCGAAGGCCTGGGTCCCAGGTGCCGGAGGAAAACTGGTGCCGGCAGCCAGGGGAAGGGAGGCCTATTGCACGAATCTTTTTGTGCAACAGGCCTCTAGTATATATATATATATATATATATATATATATATATATATATATATATACTGTATATATATATACACACATGTGAGATTGCTGGATCATATAATTCTATTTTTAATTTTCAGAGGATCATCCATATGTTTTTCATAATAACTATACCAATTTATATTTCTGTCAACAATACACAAGGGTTCACTCTTTTGTGTATCCTCACCAGCACTTAGCTCATGACTTTTTGCTCATAGCCATCTAAAAAGGTGTGAGGTGATACCTCATTGTGGTTTAGAATTCCTCTCCTGTGATGAGTAATGATTTTGAACACATTTTTATGTACTTATTGGCCATTTGTATGACTTTTTTAGAAAAATGTCTATTCAGGTCCTTTCCCATTTTAAATCGGATTTTTTTTTGTTTTGTGCTTTTTTTGTTGGTTTTTTTTCTGCTATTGAATCATATAAGTTCCTTATATATGTTGTATATTTATCCCATATCTAATATATGGTTTGCAAATATTGTCTCCCATTTCTGTAAATGGCCTTTTTATTTTGCTGATGGTTTCTTTTGATGTTCATAAAATTTTTAGTTTGATGCAGTCCCACTTGTTTATTTTTGCCTTTGTTAAGTGAACTTTTAGTGTCATATCCAAAAAGCTATTGCCAAAATTATGTCAAAGAGTTCTTTGTCTCCTATGTATTTTTCTAGGAGTTTTATAATTTAAAGTTTTACATTTATATAGTAAGTTGCTTGGCTGATGTGGCTCAGTGGTTGAGCATCGACCTATGAAACAGGAGGCCATGGTTCAATTCCTGGTTAGGACACATGCCAGGATTGCAGGTTCCATCCCCAGTAGGGGGTGTACAGGAGGCAGTCAATCAATGATTCTCTCATCATTGATATTTCTATCTCTTTCTTTCTCTCCCTTCCTCTCTGAAATCAATAAAAATATTTTTAAATATTTAATTTAATTTGAGTTAATATTTGTGAGTGGTGTAAGATAAAAGTCTAGTTTCATTTTTTTTTTTTTTGCAGTGGCAATCCAGTTTTCCCAGCACCATTTATTGAAGAGAATATCTTTTCCCCATTGTGTATTCTTGGCTCCTTTGTCATAAATTAATTGACTATAGTTAGGCCAGGTAGCTCAGTTGATTAGAGCATCATTCCAATACGCCAAGGTGCTTCAGGTTCAATCCCCCATCAGGGCATATACAAGAATCAACCAATGGTGACTTCCTGTCAATATGGTGGTAGGTAAATGCAGTACCTGCGTCCTTCCACAATCACATCAAAATTACAACTAAACTACAGAACAACCATCATTCAGAACCACCTGAAATTGAACTGAAAGGCAGACCTACAACTACAAAATTGAAGAAGCTGCATGAAGACTGGTAGGAAAGGCATAAACACAGAGTGCTGGTCCCACATCCACGGTGGTGGATAAAAATGGGGAGGGCAAGTACCAGAGTTGCAGGTTCCATCCAGGGACCCTGTTGGGGCATGTGTGGGAGGTAACCAATTAATGTGTTGTGTGTGTGTGTGTGTGTGTGTGTGCGCGCGTGCGCGTGCGCACATGCATGTATCTCCTCCTCCCTTCCTCCTTTCCACTCTCTCCAGAAATCAATGGAAAAAATATTCTTGGGGGAAAAAAATCCTCAGTGAGGATTAACAAAAATAAAAAAGGTTATCTATTTTAAACTCCCATTTATGCTCACTCTCTTCCTTCTCACAAAAATTCTGGTATTTTGCTTGAGCACCTCCATTGATAGTGGCTCTCTGCTTTTTGAGGAAATCACTCCTTTTAATAGAGCTCTTTTAGTAGAAATACTGAATCAAAATATTTCTCCTCACATGTTCCATCTTTTAATGTTAGCACTTTCCTCTGGTACCACAGTTTAGTCTGTCTTCTACATTTAGACACATATTCATCAGGATACTGGTAGAAAGCAGATGGCATACTCAAATATATAATTAAAAAGTTTAATAACCAGACTATTTTTAAGGAGGTAGACTAAAACTGAGTTGAAGAACCCTGGGGCTAACAAGTTGCTAAAGGGATAAGAGGAAGGATTCTAAAGAGAAATGTACCTCTAAGAGAATGAAGCTCAACAGGAGCTATGACCTTCAGGAGCATAGGCACTGCCAAACTCAGTAAGTAGAACATTGGAAAAAAAAAAAAAATATATATATATATATATATATATATATATATATATATATATGCTGACTTTCCCAACTCCTCCCTAGCAATCTCTTCCTGGTTCCTCTCGTTGGATGAATCCTATCAGAATCCAGAGTGCAAGAGAGTGAAGAAAGTTGGAAAGGGAAAATATTGAAGGGCAAAAAACACTTAACATATTTAAAGATAGAATTCACATTCTCTTGGAGTCTTCTCTTCTCCAGCCAATTGTCTATCTCAGATGCCTATTGTCAAACCAACATGGTCATACGAGTGCTCTCTCAATCTATATAACATAATTCTGAAGTGGTATATCTGAAGAATGTGAAGAAATATTTCAGTGGCTGCACAATATAGTGACTCCTTGTGATTTTTCCAGTCTTAAAAGGTCTTCCCATCAACTCCATTAATCAATATTAAGCTGTGTTCCCCACATTCTGTAGGCTTTAGTTTGCTTTTTGGACCTAAGTTCAGGACTGGAGAGTTATCATTTTTTTTTTTTACATTTCATCCAGATAATCAGTATCCTGCTATAGCTTAATATAATCATTTTTAGATTTCAAAAAGCCAGCTCTTTCAATTAAAGGATATTTAGATAACATCTAGTTCAATGATACCATTTTGTGTAAGGGCTAATTGGGACCCAAAGAAAAAGCTATTTGGGCAAGTGAGTAGAAGAATAGGGACATGGCTATTGGCTTTAATCCAAACCCAAGAGAGCTTAGATCTGGAGTCACTGGAAATTTTAATATTTTTGTACGTATATTTTTCTCAGACAGAGGACAAGATAAACTCTTATTTATTCTGCTGAATTGTCTTTTGAAGAAATGCTTGCCTGCTGTCAGTTTAATGACATTGTTCTCTCAAGCTATTAGGTAGCAAGCAATTTCTTGAATTGAAAGAACTTGTCAATTCATTCTGCTATAACAGTGAAGTCTGTTGGATGAAAATGCCTGAATATGGCTTCTCAGCCCTCTGACACAATATTGTTGAATTACAATCCCACCCATCCACTCTCGGCCCACCTTCCCTATGATATTCCTCACTCTGTTCCATGCTTCAATGTCTCTGGATCCTCTCCATTCATCAGTTTATTTTGTTAATTAATGTTAGGCCAATGTAGTATCCGTTTTTTGGCCTAGTAACATGTTAATATACCACAATAGACTTCACTTTAATTGTGGGGGCTAGAGTTGTTATGTCACTTCTCTGAGACATTTGCCCTGGGAAATCTGTAGCAGGTGAAAACTCATTGTCAGATGACTTCAGAGCAGTGGTTCTCAACCTTCCTAATGCTGCGACCCTTTAATACAGTTCCTCATGTTGTGGTGACCCCCAACCATAAAATTATTTTTGTTGCTACTTCATAACTGTAATTTTGCTACTGTTATGAATTGTAATATAAATATCTGATATGCAGGATGTATTTTCATTGTTACAAATTGAACATAATTAAAGCACAGTGATTAATCACCAAAACAATATGTAATTATATATGTGTTTTCCGATGGTCTTAGGCGACCCCTGTGAAAGGGTCGTTCGATCCCCAAAGGGGTCGTGACCCACAGGTTGAGAACCACTGCTTTAGAGGAATTGCTGTTATCGGGTCTTCCCATAAGGATGCCTTGCATGTTAATCAGCTTGTTGACAAGAGCATAGCCCAACTGTACACTAAATCTTATCTGAAACACACTGATCTCATTTATAATGACCACAACCCACCTAGATAAAGCTCCATAACTTCAGGTAAAGACCAAGTCTGATAGCTCATGTGAATAGAAATATGTGTAGAATCACCATGGACCATACACTTTCTGTTGGCTTCCAGGGCCTCATCTTTAACTTTGTCAAGAGACATAAAAGTCATGATGGTTACTACAATGGGCTCAATCAAATAATGCTCACCAAGATACAACAGGTCCCAATCTCTGGAATCTAAATATTTCCTCATACAGAAAATGTTTCCTTGAAGATGTAATTAAGTTAAAAATATTGAGATGGGTAGGTTATCCTGGATTTTCCAGGTGGTCCCTAAATGGTATCACATACATCATAAGAAGGAAGGAGAGAGAAATTAGACATATACCTAAAGCAGAAAGTAAGATTTGTGAAGATGCAGCAGAGAGAGATTTGAAGATGTTAACCTTGAAGATTGACACAATGTGGCCACAAACCAGTGATTGTTGGCAGCTATCAGAAGGTAGAAGAGATAAGGAATGAATTCTTTCCTAGAGCCTAAGGAAGCAATATGACCCTTCCAGCACTTTGATTTCAGCCCACTAATACTGAGTTTGGACTTCTGGCTAGTGGAATTATAAGAGAATAATTTCTGTTGTTTTAAACCATCAAGTTTGTGATAATTTGTTATAGAAAACACAAAAAATTATACACATATATAGAAATTAACTTATATGTCACTTCATTCAACCTTCACATTTAATATATAGAAAACAAAGGCATTATTCATGTTTTTGAGGAAGAAAAGGTTATAAGTCATAACCTTACACACAGCGCTAAGGGGAGCAAACATATTAAGAACAGTATGCTATATACGCCAGGTCCCTTGAAACATATGCTGTGCAGATGTTTCTATCCTGCAGCGACTGTGTCAAACAGCAAGGATGGACCGGCTTCCGGCACTTGCCTATTCATATTAATCTTTACCAAGTAGATCCAAAGTCTGAAGTTTCTAGCCCTAAGAGGAGCTCTCAGAACAACCCTAATAGAACAATGAATTGAATTCTCAGGTTTGAGTTTCCAAATAACCAGAGAAGACATATCAATGGAGATACAGTTGCTCTTTATTATTTATGGATTCTGTATTTGTGAATTTGCCTACTTGCTAAGAAATACTTGTAGCATTTTCCTGGTCATTAGCAGATGTGTGGAATAGCCAAAATTTTGAGTTGCCTTACCCTCATGCTCTCTATTGACATTGAACAAAGAGATGCTCTGCTTTCTCATTTCAGCTCTCATACAGAGATGACCAGAAAATGAAGACATCAGGGGCCAGTACAGTGTAGTGCAAGAAGCTCTTATTTTTTCATGACTACAGTTGTCTGACCTCGTGCACCTAGAGTTTGGCCTTAACCTACTCCCATTCTTTGGTGATATGCAGCCTTGAACTCACTTGTCATCTTAGAGCACAGCAGCAAAGAACAGCCTGTCTTAACACTAGCCTAACACAAGGACAGTATTTAGACTCAGGTATTCTTTTTTCACCTTTCTTTATCTTTACCTATCCATTTATTTATTCAGTCCACACATACTCATTGTGCCAGGCACTATTCATAATAATGAATACAGCAGACACAATTCCAACTCTCATGAACTTTACAGCTTACACCAGAGTTTTTCTCAGCTCTAGCACTATTGAGATTTGGGGTTGGGTGATTCATTATTTCTTATGGTGGGCTGTCCTGTGCATTGTAAAATGCTCAGCAAAATTCTTACTTTTTTTGTTGTTGTTAATTCTTACCCCAGGCTATATATATATATTTTTGTTAATCCTCACTTGAGGATATTTTCTTTCTATTGATTTTTTTTAGAGAGAGTGGAAGGGAAGGGGAGAGATTGAGAGAGAGAAACATTGATGTGAGAGAGACACATGCATTGTATTCCTCCTATACATGCCCTGACCAGGGCAGAGATTGAGCCTGAAACCGAGGTACATGCTAAGAATCCAATGTTCTTAACCACCGAGGCAAACAGGCTAAGGAACCCCAGAACATTTTTTACATTTATTTTTAGAGAGAGTGGAAGAGAGGGAGGGAAAGAGAGAGAGAGAGAGAGAGAGAGAGAGAGAGAGTGAGAGAGAGAGAGAGAAAGAGAGAGAGAAGTATCAATGTGAGAAAGACACTTTGATTAGTTGCTTCCTGCACGCACCCAGACCCAGGCCAGGCCTTGAACCTGCAACCATGCACGTGCCTTTTACCAGAAATCCAACACATGGTCCTTCAATGCATGGCCCGCACTCTAACCACTGACCCACACTGACCAGGGCTAAGCAGAATTCCTGTCCCCCATCCACCAGATGCCAGTAGCGCAGAAATTAACCCTAGTTGTTACAAACAAAAATGATTTCATACATTGTCAAATATTCCCAGGTAGTCAAAACCAGCTTTAATAGAATAGGAAATACACCAAGGTCTTTAACACTTGCTGGTCCTAGAATTCTCTTCCAGTAGAATAAGGAGGACTCAGCTATACAAGGATGTGAAGGGTGAGCACTCCAGTCAAAAGGAACAGAAGAGGTAAGGGTCCTGAGATGACACAAATTGAGGCATGTGTGATCTCAGTGTGTGTTCATAAAATGGAAAAGCCAGTGTGACTAGAGCCTAGTGAGTGATAGAAACAGACAGAAGAATTGCATGCAAAATCTTTCACTCCTGCTCTGCCATCTGCTCTACATCCTTTCTCTTTTAAAATCCTTCCCAATAAATTTAGATTTTTCAGAAATGGGGATGAATCTAATTGTCATATATTTGTGAGCTCCAGGGACTTTCAGAAATAAAGAATGTTGTGTTTAGATTGTTCCACTCTATTTGTGTTAAAGATCAAATGAAAAATCTCTGAATACATACAACCTAAGAATTATGTTTACTGATAGAAAATTATTTGAAGGGAATACATGTGCATACATTTGCATCACCTGCTATTATCCAACTTTTGGAAACACAATTGAAGCTTCTGTATCAGAAAAGATGCTATTTTGAGTCATCTTACTACCAGTGTACCCCATCTTTAACCATTACAGCATAAAACATGAGAAAGGACCAAGCATGCTATCACTGACAGAGGAATGGAATTCCTCTCCAAAGTATGTTGGGTAAATTGTAATTTCAACTCCAACACTACACACTGAAATTTTCAAAAAGTCTGACCCTACATTAATTATTAGTGATTGTGACACCAAGATGAACATAACCTGTTCTGTACTTTTAAGGCATCAGCACTCAGCAGCAGTGTTTTGCCCCTCATTTCTTCCCCCGTGTCCTACGGAAACATCAGACAAATGTCATGTTATCACCCCTAGCCAGCACTACTGCATTTCTTTTTTTTTTTTTTTTTTTTTTCACTACTGCATTTCTTAAGGCAGACACCAAGCTACAATGAAATTCGTAACTGCCATAGGTACATAGAAGCACAAGTTTCAGTGAAAGATAGGCCTGTATTGAAATCTGACTGGACTCATTCCTAGCTGAGTAACTTTGGCAAGAGGCTTTACACTAGGTCTCAGTTTCCATATCTGTAAACTGGGAATAATAATTGTACAATTTTCATGCGGATTTGTGAAGATTTCTTAAAATAATTTATATAATGTACTTCCCCGGTGCTGAATAAACAGTGAGTCTAAGTAAATCCTACTAGTTATTGCTATTGTAGTTGATATCATTCCTTATGGTGTTTCCATTATCACAAGCAGACTGAGATCCTGGCAGAATCAGAGAAGTCTTTTATGGCCAATACTCTAACTTTATTGGGCCTCAAATATCTGTCTTCCTTTTACAAGGAGGTCTTATGATGACTTGAGTGAACTTTTAGTGGACAGACACACTAGGCAAGTAGCAGGAGATTGCACATTAGATGGGTGATTGAATTAGATCCTAAAGCTCTCTTCCTATTCAATGACTCATATTAATGGCATACATTTTAACTACTGGCTCCAAATACAGAGAGAGGTAATATAACCTTTAAAATTATACTAAGAGTCAGCAGACCTGGGTTCTTTATCCAATTCTACCTCAAAGGAAGTCATGTGCCTTCTCTAAGTATGTTTACTTGTTCATAAATAAAAAGAAAACAACTGCTAGATAGTGCCATTTTATCTTGAGTTGTATTGGTATGGGTAATGGGTGATTTCTCTTCTTACTTCATAAAGCATAGAGCCAAGTAGAACTATGTCTGTACCTGAAGGAAAGGACTATCTCACCTCACCTGAGATGGATGCAATAACTTGATGGGGCTTTTGGCTATTATCTGCATGTGGAAGGAGTATATAGTTAATGTGTTGTACTAGTATGTGTGGGAAGAAAATTGAAAATAAATTTGGCAATCAAAAGACTTAGTACAACATTTTTGTACTCACTGGAATCTGCTTTTGTTCTCTATTTCTTGACACATCATCAGACACAATTCTTGGCCCACTTGAAATTAGGTGGGTCCATATGATTGAGTTTTGGCTAATGGAATGTATATTAAAGTAGATGGATGTCTAGCACTCCAGTCATCATCCATGATTTTCCCTTTCATCACCTGCCAGTTGGGTGCATAAAATCAAGTAGAGAAATCCAAGGCTCTGTAAGAGGGTATAATATCTTGATGAAAGGACTCAGAGTTCCTCAATGACTGTGTGGTTTGGAGTCCCCCTATGGACCAAATTAAACTGTCACAGGAATAAGAAAGTAAACATTGTATTAAGCAATAGGTTCTGGAATCAGTCATTAGTTAAGACTGACTACCACATAACCTAACTGTGGCCTCACCTATAATTTGAGGAGAATATCATCTAACCCATGGGAATATGGGGACAAATATATGTGTCAAATGTCTAGCACCATGCCTGGACATTTTAAGTACTCTTCACACTTAGCTATTTACAACAATGTATTGCAACTTCTGAATATGTTTCCTTTTATTTTTGCTTTTTCTAAACAACATCTTTATGTGGTAAAAATATTGACCCTTTAGAGTGAATCTGAGTTGTTTTAATTTGATACAGACATGTGGAAATAATTTTGTGCTTTATTCCTGAATGCTATGAAGCTGAAGCCATTGTTAAGCACTAAATAAGCTCACCAATGCCTTACTTTCTGTTGATCTTAGAAACTACAAACACTATTCGTATGTGAAGGAAGAAATTATGCTATTCAATCTGATGACTGTAAGAAAAATTTCCTTCTCTCTATGTGGATTTCTGTGTGAATTGTGTGTTTTTTGAAAAAAACAAACAAACAAAAAACACCACACTATTCACATTTACCAGCACAGGAATGAATCACAGAATGTAGACTGGAACCAACTAGGGTTTCATACCTCTTGACAGAAAATGATTGAGGGCTGGTTTGAAGTCCTGTGTTCTATTTGCAATGGTCCCATTTTTTTCTTTTTAAATATATTTTATTGATTCTTTACAGAGAGGAAGTGAGAGGGATAGAGAGCTAGAAACATTGATGAGCGAAAAACATCGATCAGCTGCCTCCTGCACAGCCCCTACTGGGGATGTGCATGCAGCCAAGGTACATGCCCTTGACCAGAATCGAACCCGGGACCCTTCAGTCCAAAGTCCGACGCTCTATCCACTGAGCAAAACCGGTTAGAGCCCATTTTTTTCTTAATTGTCCCAAAAAAGACACACTGATAAAACAACTGCAGTTTCCATAAAATCCATTAGTTTTAAATACACACTCAGGTAACCCATTCATTATTACAGAAAAGCATTGGTAGCTTTGACAAAGTAATTGTATAGAGTCAGACTATTCAAAATTCTATTAAACAACACATCAGAAAATGACTGGTGCTTAGGGTTCTGTACTACCAATCAGTCTTTTATTGGATGCTGAATATGTGTAAAATATCTGTTAGAGGCTAATGACATCCAGCTAAACAAAAGCTTGAAAATGGAGGAAATATTAAGACCCAACCTCTTCATATCTCTCTTTCTCAAAAATGTCCACAAGTTCCCTATTGCTTATTAAAGTAGTTAGAAATTTGTTACCATGATATTCAAGGCCTTCTGCAATAAAACCTTATCCAACTTTGTGAATAAACTGAAATAGTTGTTGGTGCACAAATTTGACAAGAGGTTTCCTACATCCTTGTTTTTATCATGCCACATCTTATACCTGAATGTCCTTCTCCCTCCCCTGTCTGTGCCTGTTCAAATATAATCCATCCATTAAAATTCATCTCCAGTCTGATGGATTTCATGCAGGCTTATTTGACTACTTCTAAAAACACTTGAAAGAGATGTTCTGTCTCCTTCTCTACTGTGCCAATATCTCTTTGGACACTTCTTGTTCTCAGCTATTTGTTCTTTGTATATATTTAACTTAGGTGTCCTACTGTTACTATGCCTTAAGGATCAGAACTGTCTTACTTTTCACCCCTCACAGTGTCTAACACAGTTCTATATATATATATACATATATCATACTCCTTAAATATTTGTATTAAAGAATTAAAACCCAACAACAACAAAAACACACAGATTGTTTTTAAAATGGGCAAATGGACAAAGATTTTTTAAAGGTGATATATAAATGTTCAATAAGCACATGTAAATAGGCTCAACATCAGTAATAATTATGGAAATGCAAATCAAAACCATCATGAAATGCCATACCACACCAATTAGGATGCTATACCACACCAAGAGAAAATGACAAATATAAGAGAGGATATAGAGAATTTGAAACCCTTGTGCATTGTGGTGGGAATATAAAATGGTGCAGCTGCTGTGGAAAACAGTATGAATGTTCCTCAAAAAATTAAAAATCGAATTATAATATAAATTAACATTTTTACTCCTAATTATGTATCCAAAAGAATTAAAAGCAGGAAGTCAAACAGATACTTTTATATCAATGTTCATAGCAGGATTATTCAAAAGGTAGGGACAACCAAAATGTCTATCAATTGATGAATGAATAAACAAAATGTGGTCTATACATACAATGGAATATTATTCAGCCTTAAAAAGGAAAAAATTGAAATATATCAGACATGCAAGGACACATATTATATCATTCCACTTATGTGAGGTACATATAATAGACACATTTATAGAGAGAGAAAGTAAAATAAAGGATATAGTAACTGGTAATATATAATAGAAGGTAATGTAAATAATGAAACTCTAAGAGAGGATGGTTCTTATTCAAGGTATCCTTGGGGTGGTTATTAGCCTCATTGAGTTCCCATTTCTTTTCTGAAAGGGAGGGTAATAATAGAACCTGCCACATAGAGTCACTTTGTTGGACTGAATAACATAATCCATGAAAAGTACTTAGTACAGTGACTACCATATGTTAAGCACACTAAAAACTATTATCTATGACCAATAAAAGTAATTGAGTATCTCTTATGCACTCAATGCTGAATGCTAAGCCAAAAAAAGGCAATTTATCCTGCGAATGAGGTCGTAGATTTTTTGAGCAAGAAATAGTGTTGGTGACAGGTTTTAAGTTGTGAACTCTGGGGATAGTAGAAAAGAAATATAAATTTTTGTTTGAAAACACGTGGTTGAAATGGCAGATAAGCTGACACAATGAATTGCCAGAAAAACGGATGTTTCCAGGTAGCAGTTGGGTCAGTATTTACCAGATCCTATCTAGATTATCTCTATTCACTATGATTGGCCAATCTAAGGGAGTAGCACATCTAATTAAGTATAGTCAAAGATGTAAAATGTCTATTGCTATTGTAAGGATGAACAAATAAACAGAGATATACAGAACTAATTTATCATCTCTATATTTTATATTTTGATGTTAATGCTAAACCAACACTTAGGAATGTAATGCCTGTTTCAAAACTATCCCAGAACCAAGTTACTGAAACTCTTATTCCAACTAGAAAATGTCTTTTTGTTTTTCTTTGTTATGAAGACTATTAACGCTATTTAAAATCAAAATTTAAAAAAAAACAACAATTTACAATGGTTTAAAATACTAAATAGGTAAAGCAAACCTCCCTGACTAAAAATAAATGACTCAAATTTAATAAAGACAAATTACCTAGAAAATAGAAACAAATATTGTGATAATGGCAAACATTCTCTACAATCACCTTGAGCTGAATAGAAGTAATTAATAAATGAACTAGCTGATGGTAACATTGCTTTTGACCACTTTATTTCCTGACAATTCATTTAGAGCCAGAGGTAAAAATTTTAAAATGCAAGCAACATTGTAAAATATGTAGAGCTGGTATGATTGGAAAATGAATTAAACTTTGTTAATTCAAATATGAATAAATTATATTAACAAATATAAAGACAACTGCAAAAATTTCCCATCATTTATAAAAATTACCAAAAATATTTTTATAAGAAGGATAAATGACCAGAAATGCATAAAAGCACATGAACACATTCCAAAAATTGTCTCAGGGTACACAAAATTAACTGTGTGTATGTGTCTGCATGTATCTGTATATATCTTTGTGTGCATATAGTTACACAATTATAGGAAATAATTCAATTTTGACAAACATGCTGCTTTGGTTTGATTTTATCATTTTTGTTTGCCAATATCTTTTTGATAAATTCACCACAATTCTGCCAAAAAATGGATTGTAGTTGGTAGAATCATGAAGAATAGTTGCAAGGCTACTACAATATTGCAAGAGTGAGGGGAGGTGGGCCTGAATCAGTGCTCTGTGAGGGGCTTTGCTCATTCTCTAAGCTGAACAGCTTTTAACAGGAGTCTGGACTAGGACCTCCTCCAGATTCCCCACAATGCCTTTGCTTATTTTCATTATAGAACTTGCCACACTCTGTTCTATTCATTTGCTAACTAACTTGTACCCCACTAGAGTACAAAATTCTAAATGGCAAGAATTCTTTTTTTTCATTACTGTATCCCCAGTGTCTTTCAGAGAGTCTGTGGTATAGTATTCTTCCAAAATATCTGTGGAATAAAGAGAATCGTTACATGATTCTTGCGACTCATTAATGGACACTCCTCCCACATTCTACAGTATCTTGTACGGAAGATTCTTCAGTGATTCTCAATTATGGGACAGTTGTGGAGTATGAAATTCAAATGGGTGTTCTTTCTAAATGAACTCATCATTCTTTCTGAGTATTTACTTGCATGCACCAGGCAAATAGACTACTTAATGGCAGAAATACAAGTGGATCCAAATAAAATATGAAGGTGGCAAAATGTAAAGGAAGACAGCAGACTGTACCAACTAAGCATGGTTGCTTTAGTGGTTTGTAGAGAAAACACATTATAGTTACACATGGAGTTTAGTTACTCCTACAAAATGATAGAGTCTGAAAATTAAAATAAGTTCAAGGAAAAGTGAGAACCATACCTTAGTAAGATATGTAAAATAACAGATACCATTTATTGAGTACCTACTCCCAGCCAGGCATATCCTAGCTTCTGCAACAAACATATAAGATAGGAACCATTATAAACCCTATTCTACAAATGAAGAATCTGAGGCACAGAGAAAGTAGGTAACTTTGCTAGGGACATACAACAACAACAAAAAAGCAAGAGCTGCGTTATAAACTCATGCACTCTGTCTCCAGAGTCTGTGCAATTAACCACAATGCTAGATGAATTAGAAAAATCTGTGGTGCACCTAGAGTTTTGAGTATGAAATTGGAAAAGACATCTATTTCCAACCCCCCCATGATGGCAAAATAAGCCGTCTAGCCTAAGGGTATTGCCCTTCTGATTCTGTAGGGATGGAGGGACTCTCCGGCTCTAGAAGAGTCTATTTTCACTGAGCCCCTGAAAAGAATTCTGGTTCATTCACAGAGAATTGTCTTGATATCAAGGATATTTCTACTTCTCATTCTCACTGAGGCAAAACCTGGATGACTCAAATGGAGCAAATTTTAAGTTGTGTTCTTATATCCTCACAATTCCCTCCAATCTCCCAATTATGTAATCTAAAAATGAGGATAATACTAATATCTGCCTCATAGGGTTATTGTGGTTCTTATTACATGAACAGTACTCAATACAGTGCCTGGTCCAGAATGAGTATTCATGAGTACTGTATTTGAAATGATTACTTTAGTTATTCTTTAATGTCTTGTCTCTCCCATTAGGCTACAAGTATGTCTACATATTTTTGTTGAAAATATTAATTAAAATATTCATAGACATAATTGAAAACACAAAATTATGGAATAACAAAAATGGAATAGAAACTTCTTGGAGTAGTTTCTGAGAAGGAAAGTAAAAGTAACCTTGCAAAGGAAAAGTTCCAATGCTTCTTGGACAGGGAGAAGATAAATTAGAACAACCTCAAAGGGCCTTTTGAATTTACTGAAATTATAAGACTTACATGAATAAAGCTTAACAATTTCTCCCTCCTTCAGTGACAATGTGTAAACTGCCAATGTACTGAGCTTTACTGTGTAATGGGTGGTATTATGATCCTCAAATATGCATCTGTGATACTTTTCAATAGTCAAAATAGGAACAAAGAGTACTGAATAAAATAGGAGAATAATTCCAACCTTTCACAGACTTTGATAACAGGTGCAGAAAGTAGCACACTTCGATATGCATCATGCAGCTTCTATGTAAAGCATATTTCTAAGAATCCTAGCAATCAAATGTTTACTCTTTAATATCTGGTTTCTCCCTTCTTTTTTCCATCTTAGTTCAATAATTCACTCAACTGCATACTGATTCCATTATTGGGCTGGGAAAAACTACTCTAAGACATCTATTTTGGAATAATCAATTGAAAAAAAAGAAACTCACAAAAACCAGGTTGCACTGGGCAGTCTTAAAGTGGGGGTGGGGTGGGGTGAGAGGAAAAAGTCCAGACAGATTGGCTCAGTTGGTTGAGTGTTGTCCTATGAACCTAAATGTTACCGATTAGATTCCCACTTGGAGCACATATGGGAGGTGACAGATCAACATTTCTCTCTCTCTCTCTCTCTCTAAGCATGTCCTAGGGTAACGAATAAAAAAGAAATTAGTTCTTGCTTCAGCAGCACATATACTAAAATTGGAACGATATAGAGAAGATTAGCATGGCCCTTTGCGCAAGAATGACATGCAAATTTGTGAAGCGTTACATATTTTTCAGGCGAAAAGAAAGTTTTAATAAAAGCTGGGGTAGCAATACTTATGTCCAAACAAAATTAGACCTCAAAGTGAAGGCCATAAACAGAGATAAGGAAGGCCACTTCATAATACTAAAGGGAGCAACTCAACAAGAAGATATAACTCTGGTAAACATATATGCACCCAATACAGGAGCACCCAAATACATAAAAAAACACACAACACTTCTGGAGGATATCAAGGGAGAGATTGACAGCAATAGTGTCATAGTAGGGGACTTTAATACCCCACTAACACCACTGGACAAATCCTCTAAACTCTAAACAAAAAATCAGCAAAGAAACATCAGTCCTAAATAACTCACTAGACCAAATGGAATTAATTGACATCTTCAGAACATTTCACCCCAAAGTCACAGAATATACATTCTTCTCAAGTGCACATGGGTTATTTTCAAAGATAGACCACATATTGGGGCACAAAGTATCTTAAAATTCAAGAAGATAAAAAAAAAATCATATCAAGCATCTTCTCAGATCACAGTGGAATAAAACTAGAAATCAACTACAATAAAAAAAAAATCAAACACATGGAGGCTAAATAACATGCTATTAAACAATGATTGGGTTACCAAAGAGATCAAGGAAGAAATAAAAAGCATCATGGCAACAAATGACAATGAAAACACAACAATCCAAAATCTATGGGTGGGACACAGTGAAAGCAGTCTTGAGAGGGAAGTTCACAGCTCTGCAGACCTAGCTAAAAAAAAAAAAAGAAAAAGAAAAAAGAAAAGAAAAGAAAAGATGGTAATAAATTAAATTATCTAACCCTAAAACTCAAAGAGTTAGAAAGATAGCAACAAGAAAAGCCCAGCATAAGCAGGAGGAAGGAAATAATAAAGATCAGAACAGAGATAAATTACATAGAGACAAAAAATAGAAAAAACAAACAAACAAACAAACAAAAACAATACAAAGATCAACAAAACCAAGAGCTGGTTCTTTGAAAGGATAAACAAGATTGATGAACCTCTAGCCAGGCTCACCAAGAAACAAAGAGAGAGGACCCAAATAAACAAAATCAGAAATGAAAGAGGTGAAATAACAACCGATCCCACAGAAATGCAAACGATTATGGAAAAAATACTATGAACAACTCTATTCCAACAAAGTGGGCAACCTAGATGAAATGGACATATTCTTACAAAAATACAAGCTCCCAAAACAAAATCAGGAAGAATAAAAAAAACCTTAATAGGCCAATAACTACTAAAGAAATTGAAGCAGTTATCAAAAATCTTCCAATAAACAAAAGCCCTGGTCCAGATGGCTATACAGGGGACTTCTACCTAGCGTTCAAAGAACTAAAACCTATCCTCCTCAGACTATTCCAAAAAATTCAAGAGGAAGATACACTTCTAAGCTCTTTCTATGAAGCCAACATTACCCTAATTTCCAAACCAGATAAAGACACCACAAGAAAGAGAACTACAGGCCAATATTCTTGATGAACAAAGATGCTAAAATCCTCAACAAAATTCTAGCATATCAGATTCAGCATTACATTAGAAAGATCATACACCATGACCAAGTAGGATTTATTCCTGGGATGCAAGGACGGTTCAATATCTGCAAATCAGTAAATGTGATACATCACATAAACAAACTGAGAGACAAAAGTCACATAATCATATCAATCTATGCAGAAAAAGCATTTGACAAAATCCAACACCCTTTTTTGATAAAAACTCTCAGCAAAGTGGGAATAGAGGGATCATACCTCAACATAATAAAAGCCTTGTGACAAACATACAGCCAATATCATACTCAATGGACAAAAACTAAATTCATTTCCCCTAAGAAGAGGAACAAGACAGGGATGCCCACCTTCACTCCCGTTGAACATAGTACTGGAAGTGCTAGCCATAGCGATCAGACAAGATGAAGAAATAAAAGGCATCCAAACTGGAAAAGACAAAGTAAAACTGTCTTTATTCGCAGATGACATGATACTATACATAGAAAAACCCAAAAGCTCCATAAAAAAACTATTGGACCTATTAAATGAATTTGCCAATGTAGCAGGATACAAAATAACACCCAGAATTCTATGGTCTTTTTATACACCAATAATGAACTCACAGAAAGATAAGCAGGGGGAAAAAATCCCGTTTACTAGTGCACCAAAAAAATTAAGATACCCAGGAATAAACTTAACTTAGAAGGTAAAAGTCCTGTACTCAAAAAAACTACAGGACATTGAAAAAATAGATAGTGGAAGATATAAACAAATGGAAGAACATATCATGTTCATGGATTGGCAGAATCAACATCATTAAATTGTCCATACTACCTAAACCAATCTACAGATTCAATGCAATCCCCATTAAAATACCAATGGCATATTTCACAGATCTAGAACAAACTCTCCAAAAATTCATCTGGAATGAAAAAAAAAGACCCCTAATAGCCACAATAATCCTGAGAAAAAAGAACAAAGTTGGAAGGATCACAATACCAGATATAAAGCTCTATTACCAAGCCATGGTTCTCAAAACTGCCTGGCACTGGCACAAGAACAGACATATAGACCAATGGAACAGAACAGAGAACCCAGAAATCAACCCAAGCCATTATGCTCAATTAATATTTGACAAAGGAGGCAAGAGCATACAATGGAGTCAAGACAGCCTCTTTAATAAATGGTGCTGGGAAATTTGGACAGATACATGCAAAAAAATGAAACTAGATCACCAACTTACACCATACATAAAAACAAACTCAAAATAGCTAAAGGACTTAAATGTAAGACGGGAAACCATAAAAATCCTACAAGACTCCATAGGCAGCAAGATAGCAGACATATGTCATAGCAATATCTTTAGAGACACAGCTCCTAGGGCAATGGAGACTAAGGAGAAACTAAACAAATGGGACCACATCAAAATAAAAAGCTTCTGCACAGCAAAAGATACCATCAACAAAACAACAAGAAAGCCCACTGCATGGGAGAACATATTTGCCAATGATATTTCCAATAAGGGTTTAATCTCTAAAATTTACAGATAACTCATACAAGTTAACAAAAGGAAGGTAAATGATCCAATCAAAAAATGGGCAAAGGATCTAAAAAGACAGTTTTCGAAAGAGGGCATACAGAAAGCCCAGAGACATATGAAAACAAGCTCAAAGTCACTAATCATCCAAGAGATGCAAATCAAGATGAGATATCATCTCACACCTGTCAGAATGGCTATCATCAACAAATCAACAAATGGCAAATGTTGGCGAGGATGTGGAGAAAGAGGAATCTTCCTGCACTGCTGGTGGGAATGCAGACTCGTGCAGCCACTGTAGAGAACAGTATGGAGTTTCTTCAAAAAGCTAAAAGATGGAACTCCCATTTGATCTAGTAATCCCACTTCTAGGACTATAACCCAAGAAACCAGAAACACCAATCAGAACAGGTATATGCACCCCTATGTTCATCACAGCACAATTTATAATAGCTAAGATTTGGAAACAGCCTAAATGCCCATCAGCAGATGAGTGGATTAAAAAACTTTGGTACATCTACACAATGGGATACTACACAGCTGTAAAAAAGAAGGAATTCTTACCATTTTCAACAGCATGGATGGAACTGGAGAGCATCATGCTGAGTGAAATAAGCCTGTCAATGAAAGAAAAATACCACATGATCTCACTCATTTATGGATAATAAAGAACATAAAGTGATGAACAAAAATAGATACAGAGGCAGAGCAGCATCGAACAGACTGTCAAACTACAGCAGGAAAGCTAGGGAGGGTTAGGGGGAGGTAAGAGATCAACCGAAGGACATGTATGCATGCATATAAGCATAACCAATGGACACAAGATACTGGGGGGTAGGGGAGACCGGGAAGAAAGTCAATGGGGAAAAAAGGAGACATATGTATTACTCTTTGTAATATTTTAAGTAATAAAATAAAAGTAAAAAAAAAACAACAACTGCAGTACATCTACACAATGGAATACTATGCAGCTATAAAAAAGGAACTTTTACCATTTGCAACAGCATGGATGGAACTGGAGAGCATTATGCTAATTGAAATAAGCCAGTCGGAGAAAGATAAATATCACATGATCTCACTCATATGTGGGATATAATGATCAACATAATTTGATGAACAAGAATAGATCCAGAGATAAATGGTAGGGGGAGGGGTAGTTAGAGAGCAACCAAAAGACTTGTATGCATGTATATTAGCATATCCAATGGACACAGGCATTGAGGTGGTGGGGGCTTGCCTGGGGTGGGAATGATTGTGTGGGTGGGGTCAATTGGGGAAAAAGAAGACAAATGTAAAACTTTAGACAATAAAAAAATGTGAAAAAAAGAAATTAAAAGGGGGAGGGGAGACATTGAGCATTTAGCATGGCCCCTTTCCATATAAGGTTGAAATATTTTACCTATTTTAGTTAACATGTAGATAGCACTTACTAAGAACCAAGTACTGTCTATAATACATACAAAAATTTAATTATAGAATAGTTGATAGAATACTTAAGACTTTGATTTTAGCTAACAGTTTTATGTTTGGGGTGGGGAAGAATATATTTGAGTTACAGCTGTGTACTAGGAAGATGCGTTTTCTTGAATTATCAGATGTTACTTCAAGTTGGTGAGAGAGGAGTTAGGAACCAGCCATTGGAAATAACCCAGTTATACTAAGGAACTCAGGCTTCATCCCCCAGGCAATGGGAAGTTTCCATTATTTGAGAAACAGCATACTGTTTGGGCAGAGGGAATATGGGTTATGACTGGACCAGGATTTCAGGATTAAGATTTTTTTTTTATGCAATAGAAAAAGTTTGCTTCCTGCCAATGTCTACATATTGAAAAGGGAAAAGAGAATTGAGAGAATTGTCCAGTGTTGGACACATTTTAAGTCACCCATAGATGCAGTCCAGTGAATAGGAGGATTAAAGCTATGCTCAATTGTGCCTCAATTCCCTTGATAATTCATGAATAAATGGATATATTTTAAAATATTTTACAATTTCTCTCTTTTTTAACTTTATATCCATGTATTTATTTTACTGTTAGAAAATTCCAACCATAGAGATAATATTGATAACAACTACTACTATTTCTTAAAGGCCTGCTTTGAGCTAGGCAAATGCTATGCTAAATTCTTTCATCTCAGTAGGTGTTATATCATCATCTTTCAAGTGAGGGAATTGAGATTCAAAGAGATTATGCATCTTTCCAACATCATTTAGTTAGCTACTAGTAGAAATGGGACTCTTGCTATTTTCCCTATGTCCTTGACTTGGACCAAACTGACCTGCTTGCCGTTCCGTTGTTACAGATGCTCCTTTTGCTCCTCAAACCTTTTTTGTTCTCTGTTCCTTCTGTTTGAAAAGCCATACTGAATCTTCTGTTCTCCCCTTTCAGGGCCTAGCACAAATATCTCTTCCTTTGAAATAGTTTATCTCCACCCCATCCCCCAAAACTGGTAGTCCTCAGTACTAAGTCATTATATTTACATTGAAAACAGACTAGTAGGCAGGAAGTATCTTAGGAAAACCTTAGTCAAGGTTTCTCTCTCTAATTTTTGGAACATCAGCCTCAAAGTCACTTGCCTTGCTGGTGCTGAGTACTGGTATATTATAGACAGAGAAAAGAGACTTGTTAAAAGGCACTTTTCTGGGTACCATTCCCGACCTACAGAAACAAAATGTCTAGTCCTAAGTCCCTGGAATATGTAAGCATCCCAGGTCATTCTTAAAAATATGAAGGTCTGAGAAAACTTTGTAAATATTAGACCTACTCAGTTTCCCTGGTGACAGATTCCACTGAAACAGGTATGGTTCCTAGGTGGAATTCAACCACTTCTAAATAAAAATCAGTATCACCTATAGGAAAAAGAAAGAATTATAGAGATTGAACCTGTTTTTGTTTAATTTAAAAGAATTTGCTTTTTATTCTTTAAAAATGTAATATAAATTTAATCCAAAATAATGGCAAGATTATTTTTATTAAAGCTACCAAATATGTTTATTGTTGATTTGCCAATTTTCTTCTTGAAATGTAGGCTTTTTAGAGGTAGGGATTCTGTTGTTTACCTCTGTCTCACCCAACCCCATAATACTATCCAGATTCAGCACACAACTGGGGATAAATGTATATAGTCACTGAAACAAACAGCTAGACAAGAGGAAAGTAACATTCCCACCACAAGCATTGCATTCCACCCAAGGGTTCATTCAACAGACATCTGTTTCCAAGTGTTGGTTGTGGATAGACATAACTTTGGATCATCCCTGGTATCTGGTGCTGGGGTCCTGCCCCAGCAGGTCCAGGGGTCCCCAAAGGTGTGGACGGAGTCGGCGAAGAAGGAATGACACAGAGACAGCGTTCAGTTGATCAGCAGCCTAGCCAGGATCTCTAGCCAGGATCTCCAGCCAAGTTCTGGTATGGATCTCCAGAGAGGTTCTGCTTTCTATTGTCTTGTTACATCCGTATTTATACCAGTTTATTTTAATCCTGTCAATTTCTATTACAAAGGTTAGGGCGTTTCTTATCTCCATTCCAGTAAACACACGGCGCTAAGGGGAGCAAACATATTAAGAACAGTATGCTATATACGCCAGGTCCCTTGAAACATATGCTGTGCAGATGTTTCTATCCTGCAGCGACTGTGTCAAGCAGCAAGGATAGACCGGCTTCCGGCAATCTGGTATTGAGGAGCTCACTATGGAGTAGGGAGATTAACATACACAAAAAAAACTATAATATCGTGAACTATGTGATGAATATGATGAAGGAGGTATAAAAAGCCCTTTAGAAGGATTGAAGGAAATGATTGTCTACTATTGAATTAAGGAGAACTGCATAAAGGAAGGGGAATACACCTAAAAATTACAGTAGCTTATATCATTTAAGAAAGAAAGTAGTGATAAATATTTTTGTTTGACCATAGTATAAATTATGTTCAAATAAAAATGAACTAGGAAGGCAGTAGATGTTTGTTCTTAATTTTTATACCAGTAAGTACAGAATCCATAGGCAGGTTCTTGGAAATACAATTTTTTCCAACTAATAAAATGTCAGGAATGTATTAAAAATTCTCAGGGAGGAGAACTATGAAATAAATTACTTTAATGGTAATAAAATCAAGACAAATTAAAGTTCCAGTGTTGACTTTCCAGCTAACTTTGAACAATTTTGTGTATTGAGAACAAATGTCAACATAACTCCAAAAACTTATGAAGGAAAGCATGTAAATAATATATTAAACAGTTTTTCATTTAAAAGCCTTGCCTTCCTCACATTTTATAGCTTCCCCATTTAGAATGTGAATTTTTGCCTGGAAGTGGCTTTGTTTTATTATTTCTGCCACATATGATTTTAGAGAACTATGTAGCTGAATTCTAATTCAGAAATTCTTCTTACATTTTTAATTCCCTAGATGAAGTTTAATTTCTTTGTTATGACTACTCAAGCTTTTTGAAATAAAGTAGAATATAAGGCAAACAGATTTATCCTTACTTTGGGGCATCTTAAAGTCTACTAATATCAAGTGCTAGGCACAAGTTATCCACAGGTTTAATGCTTCCCACTTTTCTTTTGTTAATGAAATGTTTGCACAGCTGCTGCTGTGTGTACAGGAAGATTAAAACCTGCTGTCACTTTGTTAAGAAAAACCTGGGGGGAATTTAACACATCTGGCCTAAGGATTAAGGAAAACTGGTAAAACCAAAATTGGCCATTAGTTTACAGGAGCTTTCACTTGGGGTTTGGAAACAGGAAAGATGTGCTGACCTTTAAAACTGACCGAAATCAATTAACCCATGTACCTGTCAACACTTCATGTCTGGTTCTTATGTTGTAGCCGCTTTAACACTCCTATGAATTACTATCTGAAAACAAACTCTTCAGTATTTTATGATTAGGTAAAACAAAATGAAATGATAATTATGTTATGTGATGGAGGTGTCAGCTAACTACAATGGTAAACATGTTGCAATATGTAAATGTATCAAATCAACACTTTGTACAACTTAAACTTACACAATGTTATAGGTCAATTATACCTCAATTGAAAAAAAAAAGGGAGTGAAATAATTGAATTGAGAAAGCAGTTTCCCATCTGAATCAAGCAGTTCCTGTCAAAGGTTACAGTGCTTAAGAGACAGAATAGCAAGCCACTGAGAGAGATCAGAGGAGCAATTTGAGAAGTTGTGTCCTGGGCGTGAAACAAAGGGAAGGAAAATGTTCCTGGAGATATGCAGCTCCAGCAATAGCGAATGCAATACGCAGTTCCCCATCTCTATGTCAAGCCCTGTGAACAGGAGTACGTGCAGATTAGGGGAAGAACACCTTGCCACTCACCTGAAGGCTAAAAAAGCTCCTGTCTGTAAGTTTGCACAATTTTCTGACCTAATAAGGGCACAGTTGAGGCTGTGCAGAAAGCGCCAAGCCCAGCAGGCATGGAGGATTTCACAACGTGACTCTTTGTACCTGAGTGGGTCTTTCAAGGAGGAACCCTGCAGGCATTCAGGCAGCTGCTTGGAAGGCAGAGAGGCCTCGAAAGTTTAATGGCTTGCCCAAGGCTTTGATAATGCCAGAGAGGAGGGAAACTAACCTCTTAGTCCTAACCACCAGGCCAAGATTCCCTCAACAAAGCATGTTTCTCTTGGAATATCAGGAGAGGCACTGTGGTCAAAGGAAGACTAAATGAAAAAGTTAACAAACAAACAAACCTTACTACCATTGAAAACAGAGTCCAATGGGTTGAACTGACACAAAAACTGATTGTAAAATAGTTAACAGTTCATTTCAGCACCCAACTTGTGTGCAAGGCTATAGGGGCTCCCATGCCCAAACCTGGAGGTCACTGGAGTTGTTTTAAGTGGGAGCTTGTCAGGTAATGGTTCTCCCCTCTTCTGTCTCCTCTGATAATCTTTGGATCGAGAAGCCACAACAGGGAGGGATTTATCATTAGTACAAAAAGCTTTGGGTCCAGTGGGTTCCTTTAGTGAATATGATGCTGGTCTGTGTTTTGAGAGTTTCTGAATGGTAAATATTCTACCCTATTTCCTTCAAGAACCACCAATTGATCAAGCCAGCTCTTCAATGGTAAGTACTATTATTGTTTGTCAACAGTACTTTCTAAGGTGAAGGACAGTTGGCTTTCATAAGTTCCCGGACTAAATTCAACTGGCAGACAAGCTACAAGTCAACAGATGGGCACTGCCTGGAAGTCTTACCTCCCTCTCATTCCTCCTTCCCACCTGCTGTCAGAGCCTGCTGCTTTTTCTCTGCACAGTCTGGTTTGTAGCTCTGCCTTCCTCTCTCTGTCATACCCATTCCCTGGCACCTCAGCAGGCTGTGACCACATTCTTCTCACAACTTTCCCTGGTTCAGTCACTCCATGAAGCTAATATTCAGGGCTTCTGCTGAAATCATGTTTTGTTTTGTATTTTGGGGGGATTTTATTTGACATTTTGACCAGCTCACCCTGCTCATTCCTTGAAAGGTATCATCTTTCTGTGAACTCCAAGATGGTCGGTATTACAAAATTAATCTCATATGTGTTACTTGATATGAGTAAAAGATTAAAAATTCCTCACCTATTAAGAGCTCAGATTCTGGAGCCTTGGTTTACTTGAGTCTGAAACCAATCTAATATCACTGACTGGCTGTGTAATCTTGAGCAGCTTACTTCACATTTCTGTGCCTCAGTTTTCCCAAATGTGAAATGCAGATAATAATAGTACTTATCTCATATGATTGTTATGAGAATTAACTAGGTGAATATTTGTAAAATGTTTAGAATAGTGCCTGACAAATTGTAAATGTTACATGAGTTAAATAAAAATGAATAGACATTAAATAGAATAAGTATGGTTGTGAATATTCCTCCCATTCTATTATTTATGTGAGAAAACATTCTTGCCCAATAGGAAACTAAAAATATCTAAAATTACCACCACGGTTTTGTATTTAATAATCTTTCTCTGTATTAATAGATACAAATGTTTCTATTAGGGGGAAAAAGTTGTTTTACAAGGTCTTTTCTGGACCACTGAGGTTTTTGTTTGTTTGTTTGTTTTAATAAGCTACCAGCTCCTGAGAAATTCCTTACAGATGCCACATAATCTCACCTCCCTGTCTGTGCTCATGCTTTTCTCTCTCTGCTTCAATTGTTTGTGAAACCCACCTTTTCCTGTCATAACACCACACATCATCCAAGACTCCAAAGACATGCTCTCTGCTATCCATGGTCCCCCAAGCTGGAACAAGCAGTTTCCACACTTGCTCTCTCACACAACAGTGTGTCCCTGAATCAGAAGTGCAAAGAGCATGCTCTGAGTTGTACATGGCTAGCTACTTATGTGTATCCTTCGTCACTGGGCTGAAAACTGAGTGAGGAACTGGTTTCATTCATCTTTGTATCCTTGGTGATTACATAGCTCAGGATCTGGCAAAGATTGCTGCTCTGCTAATGTGGAAGTGACTTGTAAAGTGACTTGTTTCATTTGGGTTTCTAACTTTTAGGCCAGCTAAGTCACATTTAGAAAGTATAAATGACAGATTCTCTTGTCTAGCTATTTAAAAATCCAAAGACTTTAAAAACACTTATACTTTTCTCTCTTCCCCCACCAAAAAAAAAAAAAAAATTGGTGCTTCCTCAGTAGTTCTGCAACTATGCTGGTCATGCACTCACCTTATGTTTTTCCATTACATTTCCTTGGCAGTCATATTTTAAGATCTCAATTTCTTTGCATATTACTATAAAGCTAAATCTCTCTAGGCCCCATACATAGACACTGAGAGTGATCACCAATATTTGTGTTCTTTTTCTTCCTAGATTCATAGGATCAGTGATCTCCCACTTTCTCTTACAGTTAGGAGCAGCCACCATATGACTGAGTTTAGCTAAAGTGATATAAGTAGAAGTGATATGTGCCACCAAACTTGGCTCAAATATCTCTCACTCTCTCTCTGTGCACTAAACATGAGAGGCCTCCCAAGACCAAGAAGAGGATAAGACTCAAGATAAATGGGGACCAGTTCAGCGAATAACTGCATGAAGAAAAGTCTCTTCCAACTGGCCTATTCAGAACTGTGAGCTAAGCAGAAGTTAAACTTTATATATATATATATATATATATATATATATATATATATATATATATATGTTATTGATTTCGGAGAGGCAGGGAGAGGGAGAAAGAGACAGAAACAACAATGGTGAAAGAGAATCATTGATTGACTGCCTGCTACACATCCCTTACTAGGGATCAAGCCTGCATCTCTGGCATGTGCCCTGACCAGGAATTGAACCATGACTTCCTGGTTCATAGGTTGATGCTCAACCGCTGAGCCATGCCAGCCGGGCAAAAGTTAAAATTTTATAGGATTAAGGCACCTAGGCTTTAGGGCTGTTTTAGAATTAGCATTCCAACTAATACACCTCAGTACCTAACAGAGTGTTACATTGTTTTATGTATAGTATCATGCCATCTGCAAATAAGGACAGTTTTACTTCTTTCCCAATTTGGATGCCTTTTATTTCTTCATCTTGTCTGATCGCTATGGCTAGTACTTCTAATACTATGTCAAACAGGAGTGGTGAAAGTTGGCATCCTTGTCTTGTTCCTGTTCTTAGGGGAAATGAGTTTAGTTTTTGCCCATTGAGTATGATGTTGGCTGTAGCTTTGTCATATAGGGCTTTTATTATGTTGAGGTATGATCCCTCTATTCCCACTTTGCTGAGAGTTTTTATCAAGAAAGGCTGTTGGATTTTGTCAAATGCTTTTTCTGCATCAATTAATATGATTATGTGACTTTGTCTCTCAGTTTGTTTGTGTGATGTTTCACATTTATTGATTTGCGGATATTGAACCATCCTTGCATCCCCGGAATAAATCCCACTTGGTTATAGTGTATGATTTTTCTAATGTATTGCTGAATCTGATTTGCTAGAATTTTGTTGAGGATTTTAATATCTATTTTATTCAAGGATATTGGCCTGTAGTTCTGTTTTTTTGTGGTGTCTTTATCTGGTTTTGGGATTAGGGTAATGCTGGCTTCATAGAAAGAGCTTGGAAGTGTGTTTTCCTCTTGAATTTTTTGGAATAGTTTGAGGAGGATAGGTTTTAGTTCTTCTTTAAATGATTGGTAGAACTCCCCTGTAAAGCTGTCCAGACCAGGACTTTTGTTTTCTGGAAGATTTTTGATCACTGTTTCAATTTCTTCAGTAGTTATTGGCCTATTCAGTTTTTTATTTTTATTTTTCTTGGTTGAGTTTGGGGATCTTGTATTTTTGTAAGAATATGTCCATTTCATCTAGGTTGTCCATTTTCTTGGAATAGAGTTGTTCATGGTATTTTTTAATAATCATTTGTATTTCTGTGGGATCGGTTGTTATTTCACCTCTTTCATTTCTGATTTTGCTTATTTGGGTCCTCTCTCCTTGCTTCTTGGTAAGCCTAACTAGAGGTTCATCAATCTTGTTTATCTTTTCAAAGAACCAGCTCTTGATTTTGTTGATCTTTTGTATTTTTTTTTATCTCTATGTCATTTATCTCCACTCTGATCTCACTCTGATCTTTATTATTTCCATTCTTCTGCTTATGCTGGGCTCTCTTTCTAACTCTTTGAGTTGTAGGGTTAGGTAATTTATTACCATTGTTTCTTGTTTTTTGTTTTGTTTTGTTGTTTTTTTGTTTGTTTGTTTTTTGTTTTTTTTTGTTTTTTCTGCTGTAGGCTTGTAGAGCTATGAACTTCCCTCTCAAGACTGCTTTCATGGTGTCCATAGATTTTGGATTGCTGTGTTTCAATTGTCATTTGTTGTCATGATGTTTTTTATTTATTCTTTGATCTATCTGGTAACTCAGTCATTGTTTAATAGCATACTATTTAGTCTCCAGGTGTTTGATTTTTTTATTGTTTTTATTGTAGTTGATTTCTTGTTTTATCCCATTGTGGTCTGAGAAGATGCTTGATATGATTTCTATCTTCTTGAATTTGAAGAGACTTTGCCTGTGACACAATATGTGCTCTATCTTTGAAAATAATCCATGTGCACTTGAGAAGAATGTATATTCTGTGGCTTTAGGGTGAAATGTTCTGAAGATGTCAATTAATTCTTTCTGGTCTTGTGAGTCATTTAGTATTGATATTTCTTTGCTGATTTTTTGTTTAGAGGATTTGTCCCATGGTGATAGTGGGGTATTAAAGTCCCCTACTATGACTGTATTGCTGTCAGTCTCTCCCTTAATATCCTCCAGAAGTTTTTTTTTGTTTGTTTGTTTTTTAATGTATTTGTGTGCTCCTGTATTGGGTGCATATATGTTTACCAGAGTCATATCTTCTTGTTGGATTTCTCCCTTTAGTATTATGAAGTGGCCTTCATTATCTCTTATGTCCTTCACTTTGAAATCTAATTTGTCAGATATTAAGTATTGCTACCCCAGCTTTTTTTTCATTTCCATTCACCTGAAAAGCCTTTTTCCATCCCTTAACCATCAGTCTGAGTCCTTTTTTCTGAGGTGGGTTTCCTGTAGATAGCAGATATATGGATTATGTTTTCTTATCCACTCAGCTACCCTATGTCTTTTGATTGGGACATTTAATCTATTTATATTTAAAGTTATTATTGATAGGTACTCGTTTGTTGCCATTCTTTTTTTCTCTACGCCTATGTTCTTTCTTCGTTTCCTATTTCTTCTTTTTATGGCAGACCCTTAAGCATTTCTTGCATTGCTGGTTTGGTGGCAATAAATTCCCTTAGTCCTTTTTTGTCTGTGACGCTCCTGATTTCCCCCTCAATTTTGATTGATAGCTTTGCTGGGTACAGTATTCTTGGATTCAGACCCTTCCTTTGCATGACTTTGTATATTTCATTACATTCTTTTCTGACCTGATGTATTTCTGTTGAGAAATCAGTCACTAGTCTGATGGGGGATCACTGTTATAAAGAGCTCAGTAGAAAGCATCAACACTAGACTAGAAGAAGCAGAGGACTGCATCAGTGAGCTAGAAGACAAGGTAGTAAAAATGATAGACCAGGGAAATGCTCAGGAAAGTGATTGAAACACTTGGAATACATGTAAATAGAGCCTTAATATCTGTAGGGCAGTGTTGAAACACTGAGAATTCATCAACAAAGAGGTGTGAAATGATGAGTATACTGTTTTACACATTTCCTTACAGTTTTCTGGGCTTTACGAAAATGGATTTTTAAATTCTTAAACCACATTCTTCCAAAAATGCCAACTCATTGAGCCTGAATTATAAATGTAAACAGTATACTCATCATTTCACAGCTCTTTATATGAGGATTCTCAGGGTTTCAACACTGCCCTAAAGATATTAAGGCTCTATTTACATATATTCCAAGTGTTTCAATCACTTTCCTTAACATTTCCTGGTCTATCGGCAGCCATCTTTCAACCTCCTATTTTATCTTTAGACCTTCAGGAACCATTAAAGGGACTTAATAAGAATTATGCTATGATTTCATTTTTGTTTTTGAAAGATCATCCTGGCTACTGTATGGAGGTTGGATCTGAGGTTTGGCAAGACTGTAGGCATGGATATATGTCAGTGAAGTGTAATGGTAAAGAAAGATGAGGTCTTGAATGAAGGCAGTGTCAGGGGATACAAAGAGAGAAAAAACTGAAAATATAAGCATGGCCAAATATAAAATATACATGATCCTTTACTATGCCACCTGTGTCATAGTTTGTTAATCTCTCAGAGATATATAGAATTCTCCAGCACCATATTTCCATTTATTTACCCTAAAGTGAACTTTCTGCATTGATCATGACACACTATAGGGTCACTTTGAACCTGTGATGAATGAAAACTCTCAGGCCTTATTAAGATGAACTGCTCTAAAACCACATTATCTTTTCTATCTAAAGTCTGTGCCCATTGCCTTAAAGAAGAGATTATCATTTAGCAGCACACACACAAGATCAAATCTTGATACACAACTTCTTTATATAGAGAAAAACAGAGCCAAAGTCATATCTAGAATAACTGTACATCTCTTCTCTCTTCTTTGTAAGGTTTCACTTAAAGAACCCCTTATAATCTACACTAATAAAAGAGAAACATGCAAATTAACCATCACTCTGCTAAACCCAACAGCCAATCAGGAGCAAGTATGCAAATTAACCCAACTAAGATGGCAGCGGCCAAAGAGCTGGAGTGAGCAGGAAGCTTGGGTTGCCCCCGGCAATGGAGGAAGCCAAGCTTCCCACCTTCCCTGGCTGGCCCTGGGCTCCGCTCAAGGCTACAAAGTTTCAATTATAGAAGATAAATAAATCCCAGATACCTGATTCCAGCCCACCCTGGCCACTGCTAAAAGAGGCGCTGAAACAAAAAGAAAAAAAGGAGAGCCCCAGTTTGCCGACCACTGGGTTAGGGGAAATCAGGCAGGCAGGCAGGCAGGTGAGAGGTTAGGAGCCAGCAGTCCTGGATTGTGAGAGGGATGTCCGATTACTGGTTTATGCCCGATCCCTGTAAACTGGCAGTAGGACATCATTCGAGGTGTCCCAGATTGGAGAGGGTGCAGGCCGGGTTAAGGGACAACCCCCCCTGCATGAATTTCATGCACCAGGCCACTACCACTATATAATAAAGAGGTAATATGCAAATTGACCCTCACGTCCTCACATCACAATATGACTGCCCCATGTCATCACAAGATGGCCACCCCCACGTTGTCACAAGATGGTGGGCAGGGGAGGGTGGTTGGGGGTGAGATCAGGCCAGCAGGGGAGGGCAGTTAGGGATACCAGGTCAGCAGGGGAGGGCAGTTGGGGGAAATTGGGCCGGCAAGGGAGGGCAGTTGGGGGCAATCGGGCCAGCAGGGGAGCAGTTAGGTGTCAATCAGGATGGTAGGGGAGTGATTAGGGGCAATCAGGCAGGCAGGCAGGCGAGTGGTTAGGAGCCAGCAGTCCCAGATTATGAGAGGGATCAGGCCTAAACCGGCAGTTGGACATCCCCCAAGGGGTCCCAGATTGGAGAGGGTGCAGGCTGAGCTGAGGGACACCCCTCAGTGCACAAATTTCGTACACCAGGACTCTAGTAGTAGTATAATATGTAAAGCAAGGTTAGGATCTGAATTTGTATCCTCTCTCCAGTACATAAAATGTAGAGAAACCTAATAAACCTGTCTGAGGTAAGGTTTCTTCATCTGCTAAATGATAGTAAAGCTACTTATCTAGTAGAATTTTCATTCAACAAATATTTATTGAGCAGCTGCTATGTGCCAGGTGCTGTGTTAGGCACTAGGAATATAATACCAGATATAAACATCCTAGGGTCCATGTCCACATGGAACTCATGTTGTAATAGTGTTTGAGCATTAGAGAAAATGCATATAAAGTACCTAGCATAAGGCCTAGAATATAAGCTAGAGAAAGATGACTACAATTTTTCAACTAGGTGGTATTACACTCATCACATGGTCTACTTGAACTTCTGCTAAAATTGTTAAAACTGATAGAACTGTATGCATGTGTGTTGTACATAGCCCTCATACACCAAATGTACATATAGCCACAATGGCACTGAAAATCAAGTGGAAATGCAACCAAGGACTCAGAATGTGTGAGGACCATCTAGAAGTAGATACAATTGAATTGTCTGAGATACAGAAACAAGAAAAAACACAGCCTAAAGGACAGGAAGGAGCAAACAACTTCTAAGGTAATGACAATTAGAGAAATTTCAAGAACAGAGGAAAAAATATGAAGAACCTGAGGAATTCCTAGGGGAACATTTCAAGGTAATAAATGTCCACTATTCAGAAAGTAAGAGAAAGACATCTTCATAGCTAAACACACACACTACTAGTAAAACCAAAAATGAACTACCTTACTGGAAAAAAGCTCCTTATGAGAGTATAGAAACCTGACAAAGAAGCAGAGAAAGTAACGCAGTAGTTATGGACTCCACTGCAAGCATGTCTGTGTATATGTAGTGTGGTACGTGTATGAGTCAGGGAGCAACATTGCCTAGGAGAGAGATACACTAAAATCCTCCACCAGCAACACAGAGCCGTGCTTATTGGAAGTGGATTAGAGAGGCCTCTAAGCCTACCCACCATATACAGAGACCTGCCAGTTTACTCTCTCCAGCTACTTACCCAGAACCTCAATCATCCACCAGCTGTTATTTAAAGGGGAGTGCATTTGGACCAACACACAAGTGCTTTCCTTAGATATAGACGCATGAAATGCAAATCTTTATTCAAAATAAAGTGTACCAATAGATGTGAGGAAAACAAGGAAGATGAAAGAAAAGGACCAAGATGTGTAACATAAATAAAGGTCCACAACTGACTCAATAGGAAATAGATAATTTAGTAAAAAAGGGAGAAGTATAAATACTTAGAAAAATGTGAGAGGAGATTCATTCATTAAACAAACAAAAAAATATTTCTATGAAGAAAAGCAATCCAATGATAAGAAAATATATTCAAGAACTAAAACTATGACTGGAAAAACCTATAATAATAATAAAAGGCCAGAACCAGTTTGGCTCAGTGGATAGAGTGTCAGCCTGTCGACTCAAGGGTCCCGGGTTCGATTCCAGTCAGGGGCATGTACCTTGGTTGCGGGCACATCCCCAGTGGGGGGTGTGCAGGAGGCAGCTGATCAATGTTTCTCTCTCCTTGATGTTTCTGGCTCTCTATCCCTCTCCCTTCCTCTCTGTAAAAAATCAATAAAATATATTTAAAAAAAATAATAATAAAAGCATAATATGCTAATTAGACCAGATGTCCTTCTGGACATCATTCTGGATGTCCTTCCAGATGAAGCCGGGGCTGGAGGGAAGTTGGTGCCAGCAGCCAGGATAAGGAAGGACTACTCTTGCATGAATTTTCATGCATCAGGCCTCTAGTATGAAATATAAGAGAAAGGCTGAATAACAAAATAGAAATAGAGAGCAACTAAAGTCATCATCTCAAAGATAAGGTTGAGGGAATCATTCATAATGTAGAAAAAAATGACAAGACATGGAATACTGCAGGGAACAATTCCCAGATATAAATTCCAACAGCAGTAATAGGAGCCAAGAAAGTAGGGATCATGTGAATGGATAAAAGGAAATAATCTGAGAGCTAGCAGGGGAACAATCTGCAGAATGGAGGCAACACAGAATATTTCTGTCTGAAAGGACTCACTGAGTATCACAGGAGGTAAAAACAGGAACCTTCCCCATAGTTGTATACATCCTGGTAATATTTCAGAGCTTTAAATCTGAAAAGTTTCCAGAGAAGGAAAACAAAAATCAGACCAGCATCAGGCTTAACATCAGTAATTATGCATGACTATGATTTTGAACCTAAATTTAATATATAGCCAAGCTACTATTCAATAAGCTCAAGCCATGTTTGGGCAAACAAAAAAATCAATAATTTTACTATCTAGAGACCCCCTGAAAGAAATATCTGACAATGTATTTTAACAACAATATGAGGTAGACTAACCAAGATAAAAATAAAACAAAAATTATAAATTATAATAATATACAATTTTGCCAATAATTATTTAGTTTCATATTATTACAGATAACATAAATGATTAGTGTTTTTGGAGGACTACATACATTTGGAGGGGTCAACATACATTTTAAGTGCACAGACGCTTCTAACCCACAATTTGGTTTCTGAGTACTTATCCTTATGTGAACCAAAAAGCATGTAGACTGTGTCTCACCGCATCATTGTTGGGTGACAATTTAAATGGCTATTAATTTGGGAGTGGCTAAATAAATTACAGCATCACCTGTATTAGAGTTTAATGTGATATATTTCAACACAATGATGTATGCACTGGCATAGAAAGATCTATAATATATATATAACTTGTAGTGAAAATAAGAATGGTGGAATAATAGATAGAATGAAGTACAATTAATATAAAAATGTTTATTTGTACACCTACACAGCTAGAAATAGAAACTAAACTATTGTTGTATCTGGGAATAAAGGGGGGAATTAAGGGCACACTTTCCATTTTTATCCTATATTCTATATGTTTGAAATAATTTTTCACTACAAGATGTTATCTAGCCATTACTTACATAACAACAAATTAAAATATCTTCACTTTCTTAATTCTTTTTCATAAATAAGTCATCCTATATAATAAAAGTCTAATATGCAAATAGACCGAACAGTGGAACAATCAAACAACAGGTTGCTATGATGTGTGCTGACCACCAGGGGGCACAGAGAGCATGGCGGGCATCAGCAGCAGGCAGCAGAGCATGGAACATGGAGGGCATCAGCCATGGCAGGATAGAAGTGCAGGTGAGCAGGGGCGCCAGACCAAGGTGGGGTGCTAGTCGCTGTCATTGGCACAAGCCTTTGGTAGTTACTGAAAATTCTTTGCTCCCAGGAGCTGTGGTCCCACCAGGTGTGAGCATCTGCTGACAGCACCGGCACCACTCACACCCATTGCTGGTGCCAGAGCCGCCACTTGCACCCACTGCCGGTGCTGGAGCCGCCTTTCACACCCGCTACCAGTGCCCAGCACCAGTCCCAATCGCTCAAGCTGTCAGTGGGCGTGAGTGGTGGCTGATGGCCTCGATCACCCCTGAGGGCTTCTACACCTCCCCCTGCTCCTAAGGGGCAATCAGGGCAGCAGCCACCACTCACACCTGCTGACAGAGCTAGCTCTGCTCGCACTTGCTGCTGGCACCAACCCCAATTGCTCGGTATTGGCAGCGGGTGTGAGCAGGGCCAGTGCTGTCAGTGTGTGGGAGCAGCAGTGGCGGGAGCGGGGCTGCCAGAAGACAGGGGACCGGACTGAAGGCTGCAGCAGTAGGAGCTGGGTAGGGGTACAGAGGACAGGCCGAGACATGCCCCTGTGCCCATAACAGCCTCTCGGCCCACAGTTCCTTTTAAGGTGCACAAATTTATGCACTGGGCCCCTAGTATTTCCATAAGCTTCATTATATATTTTCTTATTTCCCTTTAACGTGATCAGTGTAATTAATCATTTAAAAGTTTCATTGGCTTCATTAAATTAAATTTAGCTTTTTATTCTAGTGAATTTATTCTGCTGAGTTGGAGAAATATGAAAGAAAAAAAGCCTTGACTAACTGCCTAGTTTTATTGGTTTCCTTGGGCTACAAATGTGTTGAACATATTTTCAAAAGTCATCGTATGGCCAATGACTTGTTCAAGATTCTATCCAGTAGTCTAGGATGCTGGTAGGTAGCCAAATGCCAAAGGAAGATAATTCACTGTTGTTGTTTTTTTCCATCCCTAAGTCACTGTATCCACTAAACCTTCATTATGAGTCACAATCAAATTAATTTTTGTTCAAAAACAGAATCTTAGCAAGTATGAAGAACTTTCTTAATTAGAGTATGCAAGTATTATATATACTTCAAGGGAGTTTCCTTAATGAATATTTCATTTTCTTTTACATCTCATGCAAATGGAATAAAGAAGCAAATGTTCCTCACTTGTTATTATGCACTAAGTCATATTTGATAAAAGTTTGGATAAAATAGCAGATGTTTTCTTGTGTTTTGTCAGAGTAATATCTCTCAAGCCATGAAGTATAATAGAATAAGTCTTAGTCAGATTTGAACAACTTAGGATCTAGTGACACCTTTTGCATTTTCAGTTTTGTGACATTAAAAAAAACCCACACCATTACACCATTTCTATGAATCTCATTTTCCTTATATAAGACCCAGATAATAATACTTATCCTTGATCCCTCACAAGATTGCAAGAAGATTCACATGAAATATTGGAGGGCAAACTCAACTGCAAAGCACTATGTATACAGGAGGTATGACTATTAGAAGAAAATCAGCCAGCTGATGCTGCACAAATATAATCAACAAAAAGAAAAAAATACCTATTTAAGTCCTGTGCTTCACTTTCATTTTTTCTTGTATCATAGAATCAAGGCATACGTATAAAATGCAATAAATGCATTTCCAAGGCATAGTCATTGGGGAGACAAAGCCCCAGAGTACAGACTCCCTTACTACTCTGAATGGTGTGGAAAAATAGCTGTCAGCTCTTGTCACACCTTGTTATCTTTTGGTCAGTGATGCCCTTTGGTATTGGAACTACTGTTTTAGTCTCCTGGGAGAAAGGTTCAATGTTTATGGTGCAGTGGGAGGTTTGCAGCATGATGCAGTGCTTTCCTTTAACTAGATGGAACATTAAATTTTAAAAATCTTTTGCTATTATAACACACATTTTTTTAATATTTTTTATCTTTTTATTTTTATTTTTTTTATTGCTTAAAGTATTACAAAGGGTATTACATATGTGTCCATGTTATCCCCCCACCCTAGACAGTCCACTAGCCTCCCCTATCTCCCAGTGTCTTATGTCCATTGGTTATGCTTATATGCATGCATACAAGGCCTTTAGTTGATCTCTTACCCCCCCCACCTCCTGCCCCCCAACCCTCCCCGGCCTTCCTGCTGCAGTTTGACAATCTGTTTGAGGCAGCTCTGCCTCTGTATCTATTATTGTTCAAAAGTTTATAATGGTCTCTATTATCCATGAATGAGTGAGATCATGTGGTATTTTTCCTTCATTGACTGGCTTATTTCACTTAGCATAATGCTCTCCAGTTCCATACATGACGCTGCAAATGGTAAGAGTTCCTTCCTTTTTAGAGCAGCATAGTATTCCATCGTGTAGATGTACCACAATTTTCTAATCAATTCATCTGCTGATGGGCACTTAGGCTGTTTCCAGATCTTAGCTATGGTGAATTGTGCTGCTATGAACATAGGGGTGCATATATCCTTTCTGATTGGTGTTTCTGGGTTCTTGGGATATATTCCTAGAAGTGGGATCACAGGGTCAAATGGGAGTTCCATTTCCAGTTTTGTGAGGAAACTCCATACTGTCTTCCATAGTGGCTGCACCAGTCTGCATTCCCACCAGCAGTGCACAAGTGTTCCTTTTTCTCCACATCCTCTCCAGCACTTGTCGTTTGTTGATTTGTTGATGATAGCCAGTCTGACAGGTGTGAGATGGTACCTCATTGTTGTTTTGATTTGCATCTCTCGGATGATTAGTGACTTTGAGCATGTTTTCATATGTCTCTTGGATTTCTGAATGTCCTCTTTTGAAAGGTGTCTATTTAGGTCCTTTGCCCATTTTTTGATTGGATTGTTTATCTTCCTTTTGTTAAGTTGTATGAGTTCCCTATAAATTTTGGAGATTAGGCCCTTATGAGATATGACATTGGCAAATATGTTTTCCCACACAGTGGGTATTCTCGTTGTTTTGTTGATGGTTTCTTTTGCTGTGCAGAAGCTTTTTATTTTGATGTAGTCCCATTTGTTCATTTTTTCTTTAGTTTCCATTGCCCTAGGAGCTGTATCAGTGAAGAAATTGCTTCGGCATATGTCTGAGATTTTGTTGCCTTTGGATTCTTCTAGAATTTTTATGGTTTCCTGTCGTACATTTAAGTCCTTTATCCATTTTGAGTTTATTTTTGTGTATGGTGTAAGTTGGTGGTCTAGTTTCATTTTCTTGCATATATCTGTCCAATTTTCCCAACACCATTTATTGAAGAGACTATCTTGGCTCCATTGTATGTTCTTGCCTCCTTTGTCAAATATTAATTGAGCATATTGGTTCGGACTGATTTCTGGGCTCTCTATTCTATTCCATTGATTTATATGCCTATTCTTGTGCCAGTACCAGGCAGTTTTGAGAACAGTGGCTTTGTAATACAACTTGATATCTGGTATTAAGATCCCACCTACTTTGTTCTTTTTCAGGATTGCTGCAGCTATTCGGGGTCTTTTTTTATTCCAGATGAATTTTTGGAGAGTTCGTTCTAGATCTCTGAAGTATGCCGTTGGTATTTTAATGGGAAGTGCGTTGAATTTATAGATTGCTTTGGGTAGTATGGACATTTTAATGATGTTGATTCTACCAATCCATGAACACGGTATGTTCTTCCATCTGTTTATGTCTTCCTCTATATCTTTTTTCAACGTCCTGTATTTTTCTGAGTAGAGGTCTTTTACCTCTTTAGTTAAGTTTATTCCTAGGTAGCTTAATTTTGGGGGGGCGATGGTAAACGGGGTTGTTTTTATAATCTCTCTTTCTGAAAGTTCACTATTGGTGTATAGAAATGCCTCAGATTTCTTGGGGTTAATTTTGTATCCTGCTACATTGCCAAATTCATGTATTAAGTCTAGTAGCTTTTTGATGGAGTCTCTAGGGTTTTGTATGTATAATATCATGTCGTCTGCAAATAAGGACAGTTTTACTTCCTCTTTTCCAATTTGGATGCCTTTTATTTCTTCTTCTTGCCGAATTGCAATGGCTAACACTTCCAGTACTATGTTGAACAGGAGTGGTGAGAGGGGGCATCCCTGTCTTGTTCCTGTTCTTAGGGGAAATGGTGTTAGTTTTGTCCATTGAGTATGATGTTGGCTGTGGGCCTGTCATATATGGCTTTTATTATGTTGAGGTATGATCCTTCTACTCCCACCTTGCTAAGAGTTTTTATCAAAAATGGGTGTTGAATTTTGTCAAATGCTTTTTCTGCATCAATTGATATGACCATGTGGTTTTTTTCTTTTGATTTGTTTATGTGATGTATCACGTTTATTGATTTGCGGATATTGTACCATCCTTGCATCCCTGGGATAAATCCTACTTGGTCATGGTGTATGATCTTTCTGATGTACTGCTGGATCCGATTTGCTAAGATTTTGTTGAGGATTTTGGCATCTATGTTCATGAGGGTTATTGGCCTGTAATTCTCTTTCATTGTGTTGACTTTACCTGGTTTTGGTATTAGGGTGATGCTGGCTTCATAGAATGAGCTTGGAAGTGTTCCTTCCTCTTGAATTTTTTGTAGTAGTCTGAGGAGGATAGGTTTTAGTTCTTCCTTGAATGTTTGGTAAAACTCCCCTGTGAAGCCGTCTGGTCCTGGGCTTTTGTTTGATGGAAGCTTTTTGATGACTGCTTCAATTTCTTCCATAGTTATTGGCTTGTTGAGATTTTTAGATTCTTCCTGATTGAGTTTTGGAATGTTGTATTTTTCTAGGAATTTGTCCATTTCCTCCAGGTTGTCTAGTTTGTTGGAGTAGAGCTGTCCATAGTATTTTTTAACAATCATTTGTATTTCTGTGGGGTCTGTTGTTATTTCGCCTCTATCGTTTCTGATTTTGTTTATTTGGGTCCTCTCTCTTTGCTTCTCGGTGAGTCTGCCTAGAGGTTTGTCAATCTTGTTTATCCTTTCAAAGAACCAGCTCTTGGTTTCATTGTATCTGTATTTTTTTTTTTGTCTCTATGTCATTTATTTCTGCTCTAATCTTTATTATCTCCTTCCTTCTGCTCACTCTGGGGTTTTCTTGTTGCTCTCTTTCTAATTCTTTGAGTTGTAGGTTAGATGATTTACTACTATTTTTTCTTGTTTTTTGAGATAGGCCTGTAGAGCTATAAACTTCCCTCTCAGGACTGCTTTCATTGTGTCCCATAGGTTTTGGATTGTTGTGTTTTCATTGTCATTAGTTTCCAGGATGTTTTGAATTTCTTCTTTGATTTCATTGGTAACCCTATCAATATTTAATAGCATGCTATTCAGCTTCCAGGTGTTTGAGTATTTTGGGTTGTTTTTATTGTAGTTTATTTCTAATATTATACTATCGTGGTCTGCGAAGACACTTTTTATGATTTCAATCTTCTTGAATTTGGGAATACTTTGCTTGTGACCCAATATATGGTCTATTTTTGAATATGTCTTATGAGTATTTGAGTAGAATGTATATTCCGTGGCATTGGGGTGAAGTGTTCTGAAGATGTCTATTAAGTCCATCTGATCTAGTGAGTCATTTAGGATTGCTGTATCTTTGCTGATTGTTTGTCTAGAGGAGTTATCCAGTGCTGTCAGTGGTGTATTAAAGTCCCCTACTATGATTGTATTGTTGTCGATCTCTCCTTTGATATCTTCCAGGAGTTTTTTTTATGAATTTGGGTGCTCCTGCATTGGGTGCATATATGTTTACCAGGGTTATATCTTCTTGTTGTATTGATCCCTTTAATATTATGAAGTGGCCTTCCTTATCTCTTGTTATGGCCTTCACTTTGAGGTCTATTTTGTCTGATATAAGTACTGCTACCCCAGCTTTCTTTTCCTTTCCATTTGCCGGAAAGATATTTTTCCATCCTTTCACTTTCAGTCTGTGTGAGTCCCTTCTAATGAGGTGGGTTTCTTGTAGACAGCAGATGTATGGGTCATGTTTTTTTATCCATTCAGCCACTCGATGTCTTTTGGTTGGAGCGTTTAGTCCGTTTACGTTTAAAGTTATTATTGAAAGGTACTTGTTTGTAGCCATTTCTTTTTGTGTGTGGCTGTTTTCTTTCTGAGCTTTTTATTTCTTCTTTTTATACCAGTCCCTTTAGCATTCCTTGCATTGCTGGCTTCGTGGTGATAAACTCCCTTAGCCTTTTTTTTGTCTGTGAAGCTTCTTATTTCCCCTTCAAGTTTGAATGATAGCCTTGCTGGATAGAGTATTCTTGGATTCAGTCCTTTGCTTTGCATCACTTTGTAAATTTCTGTCCATTCTTTTCTGGCCTGATGTGTTTCTGTTGAGAAATCATTTGACAATCTAACGGGAGATCCCTTGTATGTAACTTTCCGTCTCTCTCTTGCAGCCTGTAAGATTCTCTCTTTGTCCTGAACATTTGCCATGGTAATTATGTGTCTTGGTGTGGGTCGTTTCGGGTTCACCTTGTTTGGGACTCTCTGGGCTTGTGTGACTTTTTTCTTCCCCACCTCAGAGAAGTTTTCTGATATTATTTCTTCTTATAGGTTTTCTAATCCTTGTTCATCCTTCTGTTGTTCTGGTACCACTATTATTCGTATGTTGTTTCGTTTCATGTTGTTCCAAAGCTCCCTTAGGCTCTCCTCCTGTCTTTTAATTTTTTTCTCCAATTGCAGTACATTATGGGTGTGTTTTGCTTCCTTGTCTTCTAATTCACTAATTCGGTCCTCCGCTTCTCCTAGTCTACTGTTGATACTTTCAATGGAGTTTTTCATTGCAGCTATATCACTCTTCATTTCTTCTTGGGTCTTACTTAAGTTGTTGATTTTTTTCATCTGTTTCTTCTTGCTTCTTGCAGAGGTTGTCAATTTTTTCCTCCATCCGGTTTATGCACTCTAGGACCCTTATTCTGAATTCTTTTTCTGTCATGTTGCATGCCTCTGTATTACTTAGCTGCTTTTCTGGAGAGTCCTCCTTTTCTTTCCTTTGGGGGTTTCTTTGTCTACCCATGTTTGATCTCACTGACATATCTAGACGTTGAGTCGTTCAGTGGTTGCTCCCTTGGTGGCAGTGACTCCTTGGTCTGTGGTTGCTCTTCGGGCGGTTGCGATAGCAGCTGCTCTTCAGTTGGCAGCAGCTCCTCTGGTGGGTGCTGTTCACAGCTGTGGTGGCTCTTCTGGCTGGTGGGGTGAGGTTTCATGTACAGCTGCTGTTCCTCAGCAGAGGGTGTGGTGCTCAGGAGGTTGCTGTGGCTTGGATCTGCTGCATTGATTTAAAGGCACAAAATACAACACAACAAGGCACCATGTACCAGGCACTATACACAAATATATTCACGATATTAATAACCCCAAATAAAGGTGACCACCCGAATTAAGAGAATTAGGGGATAAGGAAGAAGGAAGAGAAAAAGATAAAAGAGAAAAAAGAAAAGAAAAGTAGGGACCAAAAAAAGGAGTGCAAAAATGAAATTGGGGAAAAAGGAGGGGAGAAAATAAAAGCGAGAAAAGGGAAGAAAAGAAAAGAAAAAAAAGAGCAAAAAGAGAGAATGAAGTGGAAGAGGGGAAGAGACTTTTTATATGAGGAGTATACTCCTATAGAACAGCCACTAATCCAAACAAATTCCAGCAACAGCTCCCTGGAGATGAATGCAAACTAGAAACAACCAATAATATAATGATGAAAATAGAATGGAGAACACTAATCCCAAAATAAAATAAAGTGAAAATAAAATGGCACTTTAAAAAATGGTAAAATGGTAGCAGTAATAATACTGGTTAAAAATAAGAAGGTAGTAATTAAAAGGGTAAAATCAGGTGATGGAAAGAGAAGAAAAAAAAAGAAAGAAAAAAAATGAAAAAAAATTGGTTTCTTAGTTAAAAGGTGAAAAAAGAAAAAAAAATTGCAGTAGTGAAGGTCCTTCGGTTCTTCTATTGTTCAGTGTGGCTCGCCTTAGACCTGCCAGGTATTCAGGAGAGTGTTGAGTTTCCCTGCGATACACTGTTCCTCTGTGTTGTAAACCACAGTCCTTATTTTAAAGCAGGCCGCATTTGTTTCCCAGACTCCCTTATTTTGTGTTTAGCAAAGAATCAGTTTGTGGGTCATCCTCTGGGTGGCAGTGTTCTGGGGTTGGCCTCTGAGGCTATAGGGCCTCTCTGTCCAGTGGAAGTTCACTGCCCAGAGCTGGCTGCGTAATAGTTAGTTACCGGCGCTGTGTTGTTGATGGGATTGAGAATCCCTCTATAGGCCAGACCCTGTTAACTCCCAGGGACTGATAGGGTTATTTTAATCCTTGATCTCCTACAGGGTGGAATCTGGGTGTGGCTGTGCTCCTTGCCTGGGGGCTGGGGGGAGGAGTCTCACTCTCCAGAGAGAATGGCTGCCCCTGTCCTGGGCTCAGGGGTGTCTCAGCACTCAATTCGCTGCCACCTCTCCCGGCCCCCCTTCTCTCCTCAGTCTCTCCCCAGATTCCACTCCTCCGCACACTCTCCCTCTCTTCAGCACAGGTGAGTGTCTGTATCCGAAATGACCCATGAACAGCTTTCAGTGAAAACAAACAAACAAATGCCGGCCGCGGAAACGGGGAAGGCTTGGTTACTGTAAGCTTCTTCTCTTACCGGGACTGCATGGTCTGGTCAGCTCTTCAGGCTGCCCCCTTTAGGCTCAGTCCTCCGTGATCACAGAACCCAGCTCTCAATTCCCCGGGGGCGCCAGGAATCCCACAGTTCTCCTTTCCCCCTGTCAGGGGCTGTGCCTGTCCCAAGGGATGCGGCTGTCTGCCATGCGGTCTCCCTCCGACTCTCTGGGCTCAGAGGTCTGGCAAACTTTCCTGCCCAAATCCCTGTTTTTTTGTTTGTTTGTTTGTTTTTTACCTTTCCAGGGGAGTTCTTCCCTTCCCAGCTGCAAACCGTCTCACCAGCTGAGCAATTTCGCCAATTCGGTGTGGGTGTTATTAGTTTCAGCTGCTCACTCCATTTGCTCCAGAACATGACCTGGGACGCGTCTGCCTATATCGCCACCATCTTCCCAATCCTTATAACACACATTTCAAATGCTACTACTGGAAAAAATAAAATTAGCTTTGAGTGTTTTTGCATGTTTTATATATTTCCGTTTGAGATTAACTAGGCTATAGTTTTGCACACCTGTGAAAAGAAAGGGTGGATGAAACAGAATCAGGAGAGGAAAATTGCAGACAGTGATGAAATCTGAAAATTACTGGCCAACCCAAAGCAGAGCTCTGGGGCAAAGAAGAAGAGATAGAAAGTTCCATTTTGGCCAATGTCCAGGCCCATGTACCTCTGCCATTTTTAGTCATTGTCTAGGGTTTACCTGGAAATAATATGGCCTTGCTTAGAAAGCTGAGATATTTCCTGGAGAAACTACCAATTGGAGGCTGTTAGCTAGTTGTATTCCTTGCAAGTGACCAGCAAGTTTTTCTCATAGGGAGATCTAGGCACACACATCCGTTGCTGCCACAGTGGTGCTGGAGGTCAAGTGAGAAAGGTACAAAATAAAAAGTCTCCCAGGAGTGAGGGATAAATAGGTAAATAAAGTAGGATATCTGGGTAATACTAAAAACTCACTTGAAAATAGTAGTCATTTATTTAAATGGAAATGCGTGAGGGATAAATAGGTAATAAAGTAGGATATCTGGGTAATACTAAAAACTCACTTGAAAATAGTAGTCATTTATTTAAATGGAAATGCGTCAGAATGATCCTGGGATTTTCTCAATTCATGTTTACCTATTACAGCAGGTAAGTGGAGAATTGGATTTACCAGGATTGGGACTTTGTAACTTAAGTAAAACAGAGGGCAATGTCTGTATAGTCTATTCAGCTACAAAATTCCACAATTTTATGTTTATGAAGGTGATCTTTCAATTCAGTGGCTTCCACATTGATTCCAAGGGTCAACAAAATGCAGCCCATGGGCCAAATCTGGCCTATTTTTAAAATACAGTTTTATTGCAACACAGCCAAACACATTTGTTTTCATATTATCTTTGTTTTCTGTTACAAAGGCAGGGTTGAGTAGCCACAATAGAGATTGTATGGCACACAATGCCTAAAATATTTACTTTCTGGCCCTTTGTAGTCAAAGTTTTGTCTCTGGATTAGGCTAATATAGCTAATCTTCCTTGGGAATCCCTCCCAAAACACTGGCCTCAAAGAATGTAACCATCTGGCATTGAGGAGGGGCAGTCTTTGATCATAGACATAGAAGCAGGTGTAACCTGTGCAAGATCCTTCAGGCCCTAGAAAATTGCTTCATTTAGTTGGTACCCAGTATATTTTTATTGAATTAATTTGTGTTAAATACTATTTCAACTTTGTTTTCGTTCATTTATTCTAAAAATATTCAAGCAGCTTATTTATGCCAAGCCACTGTTATAGGCCCTAAGGATATAACATAATTTTGGAGTCATTATACCCCAATATTTTATCACAACTATGTATTCTTATCTTTTTTTCCAACTGAAAGTAGCACTATTCTTTCAATATATTCCTTTCTTATATATAATGCCCAATGACTAATTTTTTATTAAGTAAAATTATATATATAAGCCAATATTTTAAAAAGCAAAGCCAGGGTTCTAAAATTCTGCTGAAATGTTTATAGTACTTTTATGTGATGCTTTACATGCTAAGTTTATAAACAACTACTATTTCTAGCTCCAGTTAGTCATTGATGACATTAAGCTTTTTTTCATGTCATTCATTCAACAGGCATTTAATCAATTAGTCATTCAGGTGTGAACTTTGGGAAATGGCATGGCATTCACAGTTCACATGCTTTATCAGGTTGCAGAAAAGGTAGCTGCAAGTAATGTGCCAATCTCTGGGCCTATAACTTGGATGAAAAATTAGCTTTCCACTTTCAGGAGAGTCTGGAGATTTGAGAGGAAAAAGGATTATGGAATTGGGAAATGGAGAAGTCAGATATTGTTGTAGGGAGAGTTAAGAGAGAAAAACATGGAGAACAATGCTAGAATTGGGGAAGAGCAGGCTGGTCAGAAGACCAGCCTATGGTTACCTGGGGCTAAGTGATAAATTTCCCAAGTGCAAGAGCACACACTAGCATGGAAGGTGATGTTAGTGTTCTGGGCTCTTGGGAAAAGGAATAGTCTCTAACACCTCCTCCAACAGAAGGAAAATCATAGGGTACAATGTTGGAGACATTCGACATACTGGGATCTTCATATGGCACATTTGATTCATTTGTGATCTGCAGAAATGACAGCTGTTACATAGTTTCTGTTCATTAATATTTTTTCTATATCTTTGTGTGGATGCTTGATATCCACACAAAGGACAAGAAGGACAGTCAGCTGCTATTATGGAATGAATTATATCCCCCTCTTAAATTCATATGTTGAAGCCCCAAACCCTAACGTGGTTGCATTTAGAGATATGGCCTTCGTGGAGGTAATTAAGGTTAAATGGGTCATAACAGTGGGGTCCCGATCAAATAAAATGGTTATCTTTATAATAATAGGAAAAAGCACAAGAGACATCTCTTTCAACACATGCATACTGAGGAAACCATGTGAGGACACAGGAGCAAAGCGGCCATCTTCAAGCCAGCAATAGTAGTCTCACCAGAACAGAATCTGCAAGTATCTTGATCTGGACTTTTAGCCTCCAGAACTGTGAGAAAATAAATTTCTGTGTGTAGGCTACCCAATCTGTGGCATTTTGCTATGGTAGCTAGCACAGACTAACACAACTTCCTAGTGTCTTCTAGATAAGAATTAATCTCCAATAAAGCCCAACAGACACGGAAAAATGAACCCATACTCCTGTAGTCACAGATTACTAAGCATTTAAGGAGTTTTCTCATTGATCTCCTTGTATCCAGTCCATCCTGGACACTAAAGTTGTAGAGGTGTCTTCCTAAACCATGTCACACTCACAAATTGTCATGAGCTACCTACCACGTATAGGAAAAGAGCCATAGGACAAACCCCATATGCCTTAAGCTGCCTTACAAAATCCTCCACCATCCTGCTCCAACTTGAAATTTTGGACTGCCTCCCACATTTCTGCACCCTAAAATCCAACTATACTACTTACACTTCCTTAATATTCCATACTTTTGTATGACGTTGAGTTATAACCCTGTCTAGAATGTCCTCATCAAATCCCTGCTCCTCAACTACCTCCTATACCTCCTATCCCCCTCCCAGGACCATCTCAAATGCTACTCTATTTTGTTTTCTCATACATTAGATGGATCTAATTGCTTCCTCATTTTTGCCCCTACATATATTTCCCTTTAATAGCACTTGTCACATTAAATTGCAGTTGTTTTTTAGATTGTTTATCCCCCCAAAAAGAATATTTTCAAAGCAAAGAACATGTATTACTCATCTTTAAGGGGAGAACAATACCAGCTCAATAAAAGCTAATGAATGAATGTTGTGCAAATTTACATAACTGTTCAAGAAGATCAGTATTAAAGAGCAATGAGGCCCCTTAGGAATAACTAAATGAATCACTTACCAGTATATTCATGCAAGATTCCATTCTTTGGCTAACCACATAGCTATTTTCAAAAGCATTGAACAGATATGAAATCACATTTTTATGAAAAGTCTATAATTGTGGTTAATGTTTAGAAGGATTGGGGCCAAAGAACAATTGAATGTAAATATCACATTTCAAATGTGAATTTGAAAAAAACAACAACAAGAAAAACCAATGACTTTCTCATTTCCAAAATGAAAGATTTAGATGAAACGAGTTCTAAGGGTCCTTCAAAGCCCAAATTATTTGTATGGTTCACCAAATAGGCAAGACAATACTTATCTCTACAGCCCCAGGTTCAAAATCTTTCAACTGTGATCTGATGAAGAAATCAACTCCTCATCCTCCCTGAGGAGAGGGTTAACTGGAAAGGGCTAGGTTGAAAATATGTTTTGTTGTACAGCACTCACTTATGCAGCTGCCTTCCTTGGCTGCTTTCCTGGACCCAACAAGACTTCAGATTTAATGACTAGCGTTAGCTGGGGGCATTTCCACATATCTAAATATCAACAAATCTGAAGGGCCACTGCTTCTTGAGACATTGGGGCCAAATCGGATGCAAAATAGGCATCAGATTTCAAATGTAGAGCTAAAGCACTGGTTCTAAACAAAACAAAAACAAACCATAAGATGAGTAGTGTGCCTTTCAAACTGTGGAAGTGTCTTATCCAGATAGTGACCCAATTCAAATAAATCTACTTTAAAACCTCAACTACCCTGTCAAATTAAATTGTGAATTGCTTAATTAACTACTTCACAATAATGGTATAGGCCAAATTCAAGTAAATTTTCATGCAGAGCTATCATCATCTAAGATGTGTGTAGACAAGCAATTAAAAAGAGAATTATAGAAGTGTAGGGTAGGAGGAACATCAGAGGTCATATTCATTTTACAGATGAGAAAACTGCAATCTAAAGAGGCTTAGCTGACTTCTGGCCCCATCCCACCCAACTTTCTCACCCATCCAAGCTGTTTCCATTGTTTTTTTTTTCCATTTAAATAGCCTATCTTGGCTCATGCTTCATCTTTTCCTAAAATCTCCCAAACAAGCAAAACCTGGCCTCAGTGCACCCCATATCTCTTGCTAAGTGGCATCAGGCCTGCCACTAGCAGCAGCTGGCCTTGGTTTATAGCTTGGCCTTGCCTGGGCAATTCCAAACCCAGCACAAATAGCAGTCATTTGCAAATCACTTTGTAGCTCATACCAAGTAGCTCCAGGCCAAACACAGGTTGTGGCTGACCTTTGCCTGCACCTCCAGGGTGACCCCAGAGCAAGCACACCTGGTGGACAGCTTCAGACCACACCAAAACATTAAAGCACCTCCTCAAAAAGTTAAAAATGGAACTCCCATTTGACCCAGTAATCCCACTTCTAAGAATATATCCCAGTAAATGAGAAACACCAATCACAAAGGACATATGCACCCTTATGTTCATAGCTGCACAATTTACAATAGCTAAGATTTGGAAACAGCCTATGTGCCCATCAGCAGATGAGTGGATTAAAAAACTATGGTACATCTACACAATGGAATACTACACTGCTATAAAAAGAAGGAACTCTTACCATTTGCAACAGCATGGATGGGCCTGGAGAGCATTATGGTAAGCAAAATAAATCAGTCAGAGAAAGATAAATATCATGTGATCTCACTCATTTGGGGGTTTTTGTTCATCTAAACTGATGAACAAAAATAGATCCAGAGACACAGAAACATGGAACAGACTTTCAAACCTCAGATGGAAGGCAGGGGAGGGTAGAGAGAGAAGAGATAAACCAAAGGACTTGTATGCACACATATTAGCATAACTAATGGCCATGGACACTGGGGTGGTGGGCCCTTGTACTGGGAGGTGGGAGTAGCTGGTGAGGGGTCAATGGGAGGAAAAATAGATATATGTAAATCTTTAAACAATAAAGAAAGAAAGAAAGAAAGAAAGAAAGAAAGAAAGAAAGACAGAAAGAAAGAAAGAAAAAATATTAACATCAAATCACCACCACTTAACCAACTTAGAAGCAACACACCCATAGGGCAGACTCAGTGGGCACTAGAGCCCCGCTGAAGTAAGTCCTGCTATGTGGGGTGGGCCCCTGCATAGCAGATCCTTCATGGTGGTCAGAGGTCAGTGACCAGTGGTTACAGTCAGTCCTTGCAGCTAATCAGCCTGGGGATAAATCTCTCCCATTAATGTGCCATCAGAAATGAAGGCTCAACTATAAGAGGGTGTAAATAGCCCACATGGGGAGTGCACATCAAGTGCCAAGCTTGGGTGATTGAAGAGGCTAAGACACTACACCCTATAGGACACCAACTACATTAGGCCACTCTACAAATCCTAGGAGACATAGCAGCTCTACCTAATACATAGAAACAAACCCAGGGAGGCTGCCACAATGAGGAGACAAAGAAACATGCCTCAAGTGAAAAAACAAAACAAAACTCCAGAAAATAACTAAACAGAGACAAGCAATCTACAAGATGCAGAGTTCAAAACCCTGGTTATAAGGATGCTCAGTGAACTTAGTAACAACATCAACAGCATAAAAAATACCAGTCATAAATTAATGATATGCTAACTGAAATGAAGAATAATTTACATGGAATCAACAGTAGAATAGGTGAAGCCAAGAATCAAATAAGTGATTTAGAATATAAGAAAGAAAACAACAACAACAAAAACACCTAATCAGGATAAAAAGAAAAAGAATCTAAATAAATGAAGATAGTGAAGGAACCTCTGGGACAACTTTAAGATTACCAACATTTGCATCATGGGGGTACAAGAAGGAGAAGAGAGAGAGGAAGGAATTGAAAATCTATTTGAAAAAATAATGTCAGAAAATTTCCCTAACTTGATTAAGGAAATAGACATACAAGTCCAGGAATCACAGAGAGTCCCAAACAAGATAAACCCAAAGAGACCCACAGCAAGACAAATAATTAAAATGCAGCCGGTTAAAGATAAAGAAATAATCAGTTATTTACCTACAAGGAAGCTCCCATAAGAGTGTGAGCTAATTTCTTAACAAAAACTTTGCAGGCCAGATGGGATTGCCAAAAAATATTCCAAGTGATGAAAAGTAAGGACCTACCACCAAGATTACTCTACCCATTAAAGCTATCATTTAGAATCTAAGGACAGATACAAAGCTTCCCAGACAAGAAAAAGCTAAAGAAATCCATCATCACAAATGCAGTATTATATGAAACATTAGGGTTTTCTTTAAGAAGAAGAAGAAAACGATCAGAAATATGAACAATAAAAGAGCAATAAATACATATCAATAACAATCCTATCTAATAAAAGAGAAACATGGTAATTGGCATACGACTGCTACCCTTCCCATTGGCTAATCAGGGCAATATGCAAATTAACTGCCAGCCAAGATGGCAGCCGGAAGCCAGGCAGCTTGAAACTAACATGAGGCTTGCTTGCTTCAGTGATGAAGGACTCCAACGTTCCCCGCCTGCCGCTGCAGGCCTCTGAGCTGCAAGCAACTATGTAACAAACATAGAAGCTAAACAAAACCCCAGAAACCTGTCGGGCTTCAGCCAGCAGGATCGCAACATTGTAAGCAAAGGCCAGAAACCTACTTTCAGCAGCACAGGCCTAAGAGCTAGAGCCAAGCCTCAAAGCTAAAGCTGGCCCAGAATAAAAAAAAAAAAAAAAAAAGAAAGAAAAAAAGAAGCGGTTGGGAGCTTCAGTCACCCCCAGCCTGAAAACAGCCCTCAGCTCCTCTCCCAGACTGGCCAGGCACCCCAGTGGGGACCCCCACCCTGATCCAGGACACCCTTCAGGGCAAACCAGCTGGCACCCACCCATGCACCAGGCCTCTACCCTATATAATAAAAGGGTAATATGCCTCCCAGCACTGGGATCAGCGGAGCCGCGAGGCCTCCTGGCACTGGGATCAGCGTGACAGGGGGCAGCGCCCAAACCCCCTGATCACCCTGCGGCTCTGTGTATGACAGGGTGCGGCACCCCAATGCCCTGATCGGCCCTGCTCTGTGTGTGACAGGGTGCGGCGCCCAAACCCCACCCCCCTACCACGGGCCCTGCTCTGTGTGTGACAGGGTAGAGCCATAACCTCCCCATCGGCCCTGCCCTGAGCGTGAGAGTGGAGGCACTCCAACCCCCGGATCAACCCTGCTCTGTGGGTGATAGAGGGCGGCGCCCGAACCCCCTGATGGGCACTGCTCTGTGCGTGACAGGGGGCTGCGCCCCAACACCCTGATTGACCCTGCTCTGTGAGTGACAGGGTACAGAGCCCCAACCCCCCTGATGGGCCCTGCTCTGTGAGTGACAGGGGGAAGCTCCTCAACCCCCTGATGGGCCCTGCTCTGTGCGTGACAGGGGGCAGTGCCCCAACCCCCTGATTGGCCCTGCTCTGTGCGTGACAGGGGGTGGCGCCGCAACCTCCCCATCGACCCTGCCTAGAGTATGACAGGGGACGGTGCCCCAACCTCCCAATCGGCCATACCCTGAGCTTGACTGAGGGTGGCATTGCAACCTCCCAATCCGACCTGCTCTGTGTATGACAGGGGGCGGTGCCCCAACTCCCCAATCGGCCCTGGTCTGAGCCTGACCAGGGGCTGCACCTAGGGATTGGGCCTGCCCTCTGCCACCCGGGAGCAGGCCTAAGCCAGCAGGTCATTATCTCCCAAGGGGTCCCAGACTGCGAGAGGGCACAGGCCAGGCTGAGGGACCCCCCTCTCCCCCGAGTGCACAAATTTTTGTGCACCGGGCCTCTAGTCCTATATAATAAAAGCCTAATATGAAAATTGTTCCCTCAACTGGGAGTTTGACCAGGAGGCAGGGCCAGCTGGCCAGCCAACCACTCACAGCCCCTGCCCCTGGCCAGCCCCACCCCAGCCAGCAGCAGCACTGTGGCAGGTGGCCAGGGAAAGGGACTCCCTGGCTGGCAGCCAGCAGCTGCTAGGGACCCTACTCATGCATGAATTTTGACAGATGAGAGGAGGATTGGGGGATGGTTGAAAAAGGTGAAAGGATTAAGATGTATAATTTGTAATGAATGGCGGCATAGGTAAACACTAGAAATTGCTGCCTCCCACAACAAATCAAAAATACAACTAAAAGACAAAACGAACATCATCCAGAACTACAGGAAGGCTGGCTGAGTGGAAATTCTACAAGTAGAAGGAAATAGAAAAGCACACTGAGACTCAGAGGAGCTGCGGAGGTGGAGTGCAGAGGTACAAAGGCACACACGGCAAGGGCTGGCAACTGAGAACATGGCTGTCTTTTAGAATCAGGAGGGAGCCACTAGCCCCCAACTGCTCTGAACTCCAATTCCGGGTGAGTCTCTGGGGACCTAGACTCATATGGGGAGAAACTGGACTGTCTGGTAACGGGCAGAACTCAGAACTCGAGGGTGGCTTTCTCTCTAAGGTGCTTGTAGCAATTACTGGGACACTGAGACACGGGGCCCCTTATGGCAGGGCTGAGCATCAGCCATAGATGCTTGCTCTGCCCTATTGATCCCCTGAGACACTGCCCCACCCAAGCTGCAGCAGATTCATTTGCATATGAATGCCCTGGCCCTTTGCAATATGAAAATTACCTAACAAACTGCAGCTGGGCCAGATAGACCCAGAAATTCCAAGAGAAGGCCCAAGGCCTCACAGAAGCTTGCATTTATTCACAGCTGGGCCTCATTTGGGCACCTCCAAACCCCAAACAAGGAAGGGGAATCTTCAGATCTCTTTGTAGCTCCTGCTGGGTAGCCTCAGGCAGAGGCTAAATTAGCACCTCCTTAGATCCAAGAGCCAGTGCACCCAGTGGTCAGAGTGGGACCATCCATATTACAATCCCTCAGATCCATAAGGGACACACTCAGGGGGCAGACTCAGTGAGCACCAAAGCCCCACTGAAGCAAGTCTTGCCCCAGAAGGGTGTCTTCAGCACAGAAGTTCTCCCACTGCAGACACAGCTGATTCTCACAGCCAATAGGCCTGGAGATCAATTCCTCTCAGGGATACCTACAATAATCAAGGCTTAACTACAACAAGACTGTTCACAAAGCTCACAAAGGGGTGCACCGAGAGTGTCCACCTCAGGTAATTGGGGAGGCTGAGCCACTGGGCCCTATAGGACACCTAGCACACAAAGCCACTCTACCAACACAGGGAAGCATAAAAAATGCGGAGACAAAGAAACAGGACACAAATGACAGAAATGGAGGAAAGCAAACTACTGGGTATAGAGTTCAAAACCACACTTTTAAGGTGTTTCAAGAACTTTCTAGAAACTGCTGATAAATGTAGTGAGACCCTCAAGAAATCTAGTGAGACCCTCGAGGTTGTGATAAAGAACCAACTAGAAATTAAGCATACACTGACTGAAATAAAGGATATTATGCAGCGTTCCAATGGCAGACTAGAGGATCGCAAGAATCAAGTCAACGATTTGAAATACGAAGAAGCAAAAAACATCCAACAGGAAAAGCAAAATGAAAAAAGAATCCAAAAATACGAAGATAGTGTAAGGAGCCTCTGGGACAGCTTCAAGCGTACCAACATCCGAATTATAGGGGTGCCAGAAGATGAGAGAGAGCAAGATATTGAAAACCTATTTGAAGAAATAATGATAGAAAACTTCCCCTACCTGGTGAAAGAAATAGACTTGCAAATCCAGGAAGCGCAGAGAACCCCAAACAAAAGGAATCCAGAGAGGACCACACCAAGACACATCATAATTAAAATGCCAAGAGCAAAAGACAAAGAGAAAATCTTAAAAGCAGCAAGAGAAAGACAGTCAGTTACCTACAAGGGAGTACCCATAGGACAGTCAGCTGATTTCTCAACAGAAACTTTGCAGGCCAGAAGGGAGTGGCAAGAAATATTCAAAGTGATGAATACCAAGAACCTACAACCAAGATTACTTTATCCAGCAAAGCTATCATTCAGAATTCAAGGTCAGATAAAGAGCTTCACAGATAAGAAAAAGCTAAAGGAGTTCATCACCACCAAACCAGTATTATATGAAATGCTGAAAGATATCTTTTAAGAAGAGGAAGAAGAAGAAAGAGGTAAAGATACAAATTATGAACAACAAATACACATCTATCAACAAGGGAATCTAAAAATCAAGTGAATAAATAATCTGATGAACAGAATAAACTGGTGATTATAATAGAATCAGGGGCGTAGATAGGGAGTGGACTGATTATTCTTGGGGGGGGGAAAGAGGTGTGGGGGATGCGGGAAGAGACTGGACAATAATCGTGCACCTATGGATGAGGACAGTGGCAAGGGGGGGTGAACTGGGTGGAGGGGAGCTATGGGGGGAAAAAAGAGGAACAACTGTAATGATCTGAACAATAAAGATTTAATTTAAAAAAAGAAGTATAATTTGTTTTTTGTGTTTTTTAAAATATATTTTATTGATTTTTTACAAAGAGGAAGGGAGAGGGATAAAGAATTAGAAACATCGATGAGAGAGAAACATCGATCAGCTGCCTCCTGCACACCCCCCACTGGGGATGTGCCCACAACCAAGGTACATTCCCTTGACTGGTACAGAACCCGGGACCCCTCCGTCCACAGGCTGGCGCCCTATCCACTGAGCCAAACCAGTCAGGGCTATAATTTGTTTTTTACAAAACAGTCATGAGGATGTAAATTACAGTGTAGGAAATGTAGTCAATAATATTCTAATATCTATATATGGTGTCACATAGGTGTGAGATTTATTGGAATGATCACTTAGTAAGTTATGTAATACCTAATCATTGGGAGTATATGAGAGTCTAATTTAATAATGCATGTCAAATGTTATTTAAAATAAAAAATATATTAAAAATAATAAAGAGCCGAAACCGGTTTGGCTCAGCGGATAGAGCGTCGGCCTGCGGACTGAAAGGTCCCAGGTTCGATTCCGGTCAAGGGCATGTACCTGGGTTGCGGGCACATCCCCAGTAGGAGATGTGCAGGAGGCAGCTGATCGATGTTTCTCTCTCATCGATGTTTCTAACTCTCTATCTCTCTCCCTTCCTCTCTGTAAAAAATCAATAAAATATATTTAAAAAAAAAAAAATAATAAAGAGACAGCTTCTCCACTATGGTCTAGTGTTCTTTCTAGTACATAAATGCATTATAGTACTTGTGTGTGCATTTCTGGAGATGTACTCAGAATATTACAGACTTCAGAATTACTTATTGATGTAAAATATCGTATAATGACCACTCTTCTTCCCCACACACTCTTAACCTGTCAGTAACTTCCTGTTGTCTGTGGGACAAAATACATGTCCCTTAGGTTGGCACACAACACACCATGTGCAATTTGGTCTCTTCTACCTCTGTGGCAGCACTCATGCCTGCTCCTCCCTACCCTGAATTTGATTCTGTGACAACTCAACAATTCTTATTTGTTCCAATAAATACAATGTCATCACTCACCTTGGTGTCTTTTTCCATGCTGTCACTGCTGTCTAGAATTCAAGCTTTGCTAAAATTTTACTCCTCTTTGAATACCCAGACTGATAATCCCTGACTTCAATAAACCTTTCTAGAAAGTACCTGGCAAAACCAATCTCTTATTTGCTCTCACTCTTAACACTATTATTTGAGTCCTGGTTATAGCCTGTCTTGAATTTAGAGGTCATCTTCACATATGTTCCTTCACTTGATTGTAAGTTTGTGATGTGAACCCCCAAGGTTCCTAGTATGGAGCTTTGCATACAGTAAGTGCTCAATAAAGTCTATTGCTTGCATTTTAATTGAGGATATAGGTGAAGGAGAAGGAAAAAATTATCTTGTTGTATAGGCAAAAATGCAAAGAAGCCAACACAGGACTATTGCTTTTCTTTTCTGCATATTTTCCTGCCTCTAAGATCCAATACCCTCATGCTGGTAGATATGACATTGCTTAATGTGCCCTGTGCACTACAAATATTACCTCTTCCCTGCTGCCACCTCAATTCCAATTCCAAAACCTCCATTTTCAGTGTAGCTGATCTTAGTTGTGCATGAAGGAAGAAAACAATTAGTTTCATGTAATACTATTAGGTGTATAAGTTTTGGGATAGACCTTTGTGCATATTTACAGAAGCTCTCAGGAAATATTTCATGTGAAACAATAAATGCAATTAAGAGTTGTACTCACCAATACACTAACTTTTGGTTCATTTCTCTCCTCTTGCTAAATGAATGAATACTCTTGAGTATATTAGATTCAGCCACAAAGAACCTGCTCTTTCTATAAAATTGACTTTATTCATACAGACTACAGACTAAGGCATTCTAAATCCAGGCAGTAGTAAGTTAATCCAGTTACTCTCTTCTAGTTATAGACACCTCTATGGAATGACCTTGGAGTTAGAAGATTTGTGTTCAAATCTTGGCTCCACCAGAGAGTGTCAATGTAGGTCCTCCAGAAATTAGATACTAAGACAGAGTTAGAAGTATAAAAGTTTGATTGGGAGTAATTATTGTGATAGATAAAGAGGAAGAGAAGGCAGGAATAGAAAGAGACAGCTTTCAGAGAACATTGCAGGTATTGATATGTATGAAAGGAGGAAAAAAGAAAGATTGGCTCAAAAGACCTTTGACTGTGGTGTAGGTGTTTGAATGTCCCATCCAGCTCAGAGGAGACTCCAGAGTGCTAGGTAGAAATAAACAGACCCTAGTAGTACCTTATAGCTGAGTCATTGGCTAGAGTTGCCCCAAGAGAGCCTGTCCTAGGCTTAACTGTTGATGTGGAGAACAAACACATCTGGAGGTTGTCAACTGATTGTACTCTGTATGAAAAATTTTCTGTTGAAAAATCTGATTGACAAACCCCTGTGGCTGCCACACAAAGGAGGTCATTTAATCTTACTGCATTTCTACTTATTTTTCTGCAAATGGGGGGAATCAAGATCTACCAATCATATTGACCAAATAAACAACCCTGGCTTACTGATTGGTTGGTTTTGTTGTGGCAGAGCAGGCTTCCTGATAAGCACAATTTAGATAACACTTTGCCAAACATGTGTACATGTTTAATGAAACAATATCTCATTACATCTTTATAATTGCATAACTTCCCAATCACTTTTATATGCATTCATTAAATTGCTTGTCACAATATTACAGACCTATATTTTACCATCCTTTTTTTTTTAAAATGAGAAAACTAAGTCTCAAAGAGGTTAAGCAAATACTTCAAGGTTGCAGAGCCAGTAAGTGACAGGAGTATATTCCAAATTGACATCTTCTGATTCCAAATTTAGTGTTTTTCCTATGATTTTACCATGTCTCTTAAGAAAAATACAGCTAGTGGAAAAATAAGGCAAAAAATCTATGTTAACAACTGACTTGGGAATTGTAGAGGACAATTTTCAGATGTAAAAGTTGGTAACACTATATGCAGAGCTTTCTTTGAGATCCTATTACATAGTACTTGGTCCACTGATAAGGTACATGTCAACAGATGTAATTTCAATCGGTACTAAAGACTCCAAAAGATTCTTGAGCCTGCATTTATTGAGTCAGCAGTAGAATTTGACTGTAACAGCTTTATTGAGATATATTCACAGTTGTGCAAATATTACGACAATCAATTTTCATTATGATTATTTCATCATCCCCAAAAGAAACCTTGCATCCATCAGCAGTTATACTTCATTCTCCTAGTCTCTTGTGTCTAATTTATTTAACTTAGAAGAATATTTTCAAGATTCATCCATTTCGTAGCATGTCTTTCATGTTTCAGCAGTATTTCACTCATTTTTGTGGCCAGATGATTTTCCAACATATTAGTACACCATATTTTGTTTATCATTCATCAGTTGGTAGGCATTTGATTGTTTCTACTTTTTGGCTATTATGGATAATGTGGCCATGAACATTTACATATAAGATTTGCATGAACATATGTTTTGATTTCTCTTCAGTATACCTGGGATTGGCATTGCTGGGTTATATAACTCCATGTTCAACATTTTAAGGAGCAGAAATAGTTAAAATCTGAGGTATCTGGAAATGACAGTTTCAGAGAGACTGCCTATTATCTGCACTGGGATGGAACAATTCTACACCATGGGGCTGGTAGAAGTTATTGAGTTCTCCTATATCTAGTCTGATGGCTTCAGTTTTCTCTAGCTTGGAGGATACAACATGCTACCAATTCTAAAGATTTCTTTCATGTTCTTCAGTAACTCTAGACTCCTACCTGTCTCAGGGCTTTTATTCTTGCTGGTTCTTCTGCCTGGCATAGTCATCCTATCTATATATGGTCACATCACGCTTCTTTGTGTCATCCTCACTTCAGCTCAAATATTGTCTCTTCAACCAAACTAGATACCACTCAGTCAATCATTGCAATCTTAATTTGTTTTATTTTTATCCATGCCACTTATTGCCATCTGACCTACTATATACATGTTGTAAATACATATTTTTAAATATATCATATGCTATATACATTTTTATAATTGACAATTACCTGCTTTATGAAATGGGTCTGAGTGCTTTAAATAGATCTCCTTTTAGCTTAGAATGATATTAAATTTGGTCGATAGAGGGAACTGTGGAGACATTGCTGGATAAAGGAATTTTGCTTCTTGTTTTCTGTGTGTAATCTTGTTAGGTTACTGCAGCACTGGTAGCATTCACATTCACAGCTTCCCGAGTATGGGCACATTCCCCAGAACCCAGATCCCACTGTGCATCTAGATTTCCTTATTCCCATCTTCTACAGCATGGACAGGTTCCCTAGCAACTACCTCCTGTGTCACTTGCATCTTTGATATCTAGTTCCTGCAGTGCATTGTGACCAGCATCACCCTGCTATTGTATTGGGGAGTATTTGGATTCCATTGGGGTGATTGAAGTGACAGTCCAGGAAATTTTTTTGTTTGGTCTGGTTTTTCTCTCCACCTCCCCAACTTTACTGGACCATGGGAGGTTGGCCAGCAGCGGGAGGTTGGCTGCATTGAGTGTCTTCCCTCTGGTGGTCAGTGAGCATCATAGCAACCAGTTGTTCGGTAGACCCATTATATACTATATATACAACTTTTTATTTATCCATTCATCTGTTGATGTGAACATTGGTTATTTCTATTCCTTTCCTATTGTGAATAATGCTGCAGTAAAGATGGAGGTATAGATAGATCTTTGAGATAGCAAATTTATTTTCTGGGATATATATATATATATATATATATATATATATATATATATATATACACTAGAGGCCCATTGCACAAAAATTTGTGCACTCGGGGGGGAGGGGGAGGGTCCCTCAGCCCGGCCTGTGCCCTCTCGCAGTCTGGGACTCGTCGGGAGATAACGACCTGCTGGCTTAGGCCTCCTCCCAGGTGGCAGAAGGCAGGCCTAATCCCTAGGTGCAGCCCCTGGTCGGGCTCAGAGCAGGGCCAATTGAGGAGTTGGGGCGCCGCACCCTGTCATGCTCAGAGCAGGGTGGATCGGGAGGTTGCAATGCCACCCTCAGTCACGCTCAGGGTAGGGCTGATTGGGGGGTTGGGGCACCGCCCCCTGTCACGCACAAAGCAGGGCCAATCAAGGGGTTGGGGCACTGCCCCCTGTCACGCACAGAGCAGGGCCCATCAGGGGGTTGGGGAGCTCCCCCCTGTCATGCACAGAGCAGGGCCCATTAGGGGGTTGAGGAGCTCCCCCCGTCACTCACAGAGTAGGGCCGGTAAGGGAGTTGGGGTACCGCCCCCTGTCACACACAGAGCAGGACCGATCAGGGGGTTGGGGCGCCACCACTCTCACACTCAGGGCAGGGCCGATGGGGAGGTTATGGCTCTACCCCGTCACACACAGAGCAGGGCCCATGGGGTGGGGGGGTTGGGGCGCCACATTCTGTCACACACAGAGCCACAGGGGGATCAGAGGGTTGGGGAGATCCCCCCTATCAGGCACAGAGCAGGGCCGATCAGGGGGTTGGGGCGCCTTCCCCTGTCAGGAACAGAGCAGGGCTGATAGGGAGGTTGTGGCCCCGCCTCCTGTCACACACAGAGCCACAGGGTGATCAGGGGGTTTGGGCGCTGCCACCTGTCACGCTGATCCCAGTGCCGGGAGGCATATTACCCTTTTACTATATAGAATAGAGGCCTGGTGCGTGGGTGGGGGCTGGCTGGTTTGCCCTGAAGGGTGTCCTGGATCAGGGTTGGGGTCCCCACTGGGGTGCCTAGCCAGCCTGGGTGAGGGGATGATGGCTCTTTGCAGCTGGTCACACACCCTTCAGGGTGGGGGTCCCCACTGGGGTGCCTGGCCAGTCTGGGTGAGGGGCTGAGGGCTGTTTTCAGGCTGTGACTGAAGCTCCCAACTGCTCTTTTTTTTATTTTCTTTTATTCTGGGCCAGCTTTAGCTCTGAGGCTCCAGCTCTGAGGTTTCCGCTTCTGAAAGCAGGTATCTCGTTTGTTTCGGTTCTACAATCTAAACTCTGTATCAACTCCAGCTCTGAGATCCCGGCTCGCTGAAAGCAGGTTTCTGGGGTTCTGTTTAGCTTCTATTTGTTACTATGTTTCTTAAACTGCAGGCTGAGAGGCCGGCAAGGCAGGCGGGGAACGTTGCAGTCCTCCGTCACTGAAGCAAGCAAGCCTCATGTTAGTTTCAAGCTGCCTGGCGGCCGGCAGCCATCTTGGCTGACAGTTAATTTGCATATCTCCCCTGATTAGCCAATGGGAAGGGTAGCGTCAGGCCTGGGCAAGGGGCCGATCAGGCGATGGGAGGGTGATGGGGGTCTACGCCTCTGGCCAAGGCATCAGGCCTGGGCAAGGGGCAGAGCCAGCAATCGGAGGGGTCTGGGGGTCCCCTGCCCAGGTCTGACGCCTGGGCCAGAGGCATCAGGCCTGGGCTGGGGGCAGAACCAGTGATGGGGGGAAATGAGGGTCCCCTGCCCAGGCCTGACACCTCTGTCAGAGGCGTCAGGCCTGGGCAAGGGGCCGATCCTGCGATTGGAGGGTGATGGGGGTCAACACCTGAGGGCTCTGAGTATGTGAGAGGGGGCAGGCTGGGCTGAGGGACACTCCCCCCACACACACACCCAGTGCATGAATTTCGTGCACCGGGCCCCTAGTATGTATGTGTGTGTGTGTATATATATATATATATATATATATATATATATATATATATATATATAGTAGTATCACTGGATCATGTAATAGTCGTGCTTTTTATTTTTTGAGGAGCCTCCATACAATTTTCACAGTGGCTGCACCAATTTATATTCCCACCAGCAGTACACAATTTTTCCCCTTTCTCCATATCCCCACCAGCACTTATTTTTTCAATTCTATTTAGTTATTTATGTTCTTATTTTTTATTGAATTTATTGGGATGACATTGGTTATCAAAACCATACAGGTTTCAAGTGTACAATTAAATAAAACATCATCTGCACACTGCATTGTAGACCCATTATCCAAAGCAAAGTCTCGTTCCACCCCCATTTCCTCACCTTTACCCATCTCCATCTAACACCCACACCCCTTTCCCTCTAGCTGTCTCCACACTATTGTCTGTGCCTATGTGCTATGTATATACTAGAGGCCTGGTGCATGGATTCGTGCACCGGGGGAGGGGGGTCCCTCAGCCCGGCCTGCACCCTCTCACAGTCCAGGACCCCTTGGGGGATGTCTGCTTGCTGGCTTAGGCCCGATCCCTGGTGGGATCGGGCCTAAGCCAACAGTCAGACATCCCTCTTGCAGTCTGGGGCTCTCGCAGTAAGGGACCCCTCACTCCTTACCACCAGCCTGCAGCGGAGGTGGGAGAGGCTCTGTGCTTGCCAGCCTTGAGCCATGAGCCCAGCTTCTGTCTGAGCAGTGCTCCCCATGTGGGAGCGCACTGACCACCAGGGGGTAGCTCCTGCATTCAACATCTGCTCCCTGGTGATCAGTGCACATCATAGTGATCGGTCATTCCACCTTTTGGACGATTTGCATATTAGGGTTTTATTATATAGGACATTTTTTGGATAATCCCTTCTTATTATTTCATCCAGTTTCCTAGCTTCTTCCCTCATTTTTTTCAGCTGTCATTCTGTTCCATATATCCATGCCTCTGTTTCTACACTGTCTGCCAGTTAATTTTGTTTATTAGATTATATATGTAAGTGAGATCATATATCTGCACTTATTTCTTGTCTTTTTTATAGTAACCATTTTAACAGGTTTAAGGTAATATCTTATTGTGGTTTTCTTTTGCATTTTCCTGGTGATTAATGACATTGAGCACCTTTTCATGTACCTGTTGGCCATTTGTTTTGTTTTTTTGTGGGTTTTTTTATACATTTTATTGATTTTTACAGAGAAGAAGGGAAAGGGATAGAGAATTAGAAACATCGATGAGAGAGAAACATCAATCAGCTGCCTCCTGAACACTCCCTACTGGGTATGCGCCCACAACCAAGGTACATGCCCTTGACTGGAATCGAACCTGGAACCTTTCAGTCCGCAGGCTGACGCTTTATCCACTGAGCCAAACCAGTTAGGGCGCCATTTGAATATCTTCTTTGATAAATGTGTATTCATGTCCTTTACCCATTTTTAAATCAGGTTATTTGTGTCTTTACTATTAAGTTGTGTGAATTTTATTTTGGATATTAACTACATTTTAGATATATGTTTTACAAATATTTTTCCCATTCTGTAGGCTGTGTTTTTACTTTATTGATCTTCTATTTTGTTCTGCAGATGCTTTTTAGTTTGATGTAGTTCCACTTGTTGATTTGTGCTCTAATTGCTTATGTTTTTGTTGTCATATCTACACAATTAGTGCCAATGAAATAATGCCAATGTTTTCTTCTAGAGGTTGTACAATTTCCGGTTTATGTTTAAGTATTTAATGCATTTTGAGTTAGTTTTTATGTATGGGGTCAGAATGTGGTCCAATTTCATTATTCTGCATGTGAAGATGTAATTTAACCAACAACATTTTTTAAGATACCATGCTTCCCCCCTTGAGAGTATTTTTGGCTCCACTGTCAAATATTAGTTAACCATTTAAGCATAACTTAATTTCTGGGATCTCTATTAGGTTCCATTGATCTATGTATGCATATTTATGCAAGTACAATACTGTTTTCATTACTGTAGCTTTGTAATATAGTTTGAAATCAGGAAGTGTAAATCTTCCAACTGTGTTCTCTCTCAGGATTGCTTTGACTACTCATCGTCTTTTGTGGTTCCATACCAATTTTAGGATTCTTCTTTCCACTTCTGTAAAATATGCTATTGGAATTTTGTCAACTATAATTAAACAATAATTTTTAAAAAATATATCTAAATTTAAGTAGAATAAAAGGTTTAAGATATTTTGAATAGTTTTATGGGTTGATAATACATCCTTGACCACCATCCAGTGAAAAACTAAGCTATGTGGAATAGCATTTACAGACTGATAAACTGATGAAAATGTCTAGGAGAAATTCCCTTGTTCTCTTAAATGAAGTTCATGGCTGCTGTGGCTGGTTCTTCTGCTGTGGCAGACCTCTATCTCTGACCAGAGGATGTCCAAGTCAAGGCCAAAATGATGGTATAAGGAAGATTCAAGTTGAGAATGAGACAATCCTGTTCCAACTGAACCCTATCCAGCCTGTGATATCTAAATGTGATTTGCTCATTTTTATTGTTTTATTACATCTGACACCATTTCCTTAGGAATGTATCAAAAAGAATATTGGCACATTTAGGAAAGTGGATGGGGAAAAGACGCAATTTTGGTTGGTAGCAGAAATTTTGGGCTAAAGACAGCCATAAACCTTCCTAGAAACCTTTATCGATATCTCTGTATCTATCTATGTATATTTTCTCTACATATATATTATATATATATTTCAAAATGTGTGGTGCTCCCTCTATATATGGGAGATGGGGATGTTTGGGGAGACATGTTGGAAGACCTGAAAATGAGGGGATACTCAGAATATATTCTCTTGCTTCACTCTAATATCTCCATGGCAAGAATCCATTATGTGCTCATACAAATCGTCTAACTTTCTCCACAAGTATTTCTAGAACCTGGTTCTTATATTTATAAAACTAGCTTTTCTTAGTACCAGTGTTCTCTGCAGGAAAATATTCTAAATCCCAGAGTAACAGGGAAAGAGGAAAGGAATATTCTCCCTCAGACTGAAATCTGTCACATAAGAAAGGTCAGGGCTGAGGATATAAATGCAGATAGTATTGCAATCTGTAGGCATGACAAGGAGTGAGGTTAGATAGTGCCATACTGACTCCTGGGCTCCTAGAACACTCAGGAGTGAAGGAGAGGTGGAGAAGCCAATAAAGCAGAATTGAGAAGCAATTGCCAGTGGCATAAGGAGAAGTACAGGAAAGTGTGGGTTCCTAGAAGATAAATTAACAGTATTAGGCCAAACTATAGGGGAGACTGAGATAAAAGCAAATATGTGCAACCTCATATACATATTTTGGGTGTACTTTTGAAATTGTCTTTTTCCAGAGTATTAAATCAGAAGAAAAAATAAAATTTGAAAACATTATTTATGAATTTGCTTCTATTAGGTCCAGGAAAGCAAAATCATTTTAAATTTTGAGGTATAAAATAATATTATGTTTTATTATATTTACTTTTCCATTTTTCAATATTTTGAAAAATTACATTAAAATATATGTATAAATGTATATGCACATATACATAGATTTTTTTACTTGATTTTTTAACTTTTTTTAAATATTGCACTGGAATATTATTTATATTGATTACTGAGTTTTTAATGTAACCTTTAAATTTTGTACCTGAAGTAAGTGAAATATTCACTTGCCTCCCCCTAATTTCAGGTCTGCAATGCAAGAAAGTTTGATAAGGAAGAAAGAGCAATTTACTGGGCCAGATGCTGCTTGGATGGTCAAATAAGCTGGGGATGGAAAATTGGCCATTGGGATTAACAACATGAGACTCATTGGCGACCTTGACAGTTTCTGTGAAGTATTGGGGGTAAAATCCTGACTATAGTAAATTCAGGCAGGACTGTTAAAAATTTATCTGCAGGACTTTAATTTATGGAGCTGACTATGTGTCAATAAGGAAAGGCTGATACCATTGAAATATTTTTATTACATACATTTCTTAAGAGGAGGGAACATTCCACACATGTAGGGCCACTCTTGCAGTGACAGGAAAGCATGGCCTAGAGACTTTATTATATTTCCTTCAGAAAAGGCAAGGCAGGACATGGGAAACAGGTTAAAATTGACTAGATTAAATAATGTCAGGGGGCTCTGGGCTATAGGGGTAGTCTTTAGTGGTCTGGTACTTGGCTCTGAGAGATTTATGGCAGGAAAAATATTGGCTTAGTGAAAGTTGATAAAGAAGGTGATTGGGGGTATGGACTTGGAATTGGTTGAAGGGTTTGTAATATAATGTTTGTGTAGGCCAAAGCTGGATCACAGAGAAGACATAAACAACTTTGGCCATTAGTTTGGCCCTGCAATTAATGGATATTAAATAGACAAATATAGAATCTAAGAAAATTCAGTTACTATAAAGACAGAAGGGCTGGTAAGGGAGTATAGAAGGCAAAATTGTTTTTATATTTGCTTCTTTATTTACTATATGTTTCAATCTGACCTGGTTTGTTTTCAGACTAAAGAGCCAATATTTTTTCACACTTTTCAAAAGCTATCTGTGTTAAAACATATGGGAATAACCACTAAATTGAAATTTCTTGTGAAATGTTCAATATAATGTTGTGTTTTCATAATACCAAGAGGATTAAAAAGGCAACCTTGAATTGAAGACAGAAATCAAATAACCATGAGATAAAATATTACTTCCTATTGACATTTTATAACACTTAATTTACCTTTAGAAATGTCAAATGATTTTTTCACCTTTGTTTAGGATGTCCTTCTTGCTTTCTTTTGAAAGCAGTCCTCTCTCCCTCCTAGAATTTCTCAACACAGTGTAATAACTTAAATAAAATGAGAGACAGTGGGAGAGGAAGCACACCACTGCATTATAAAAATGCATACTATCTCTCAGGATAACTGAAATTAAGGATTCTAAAACATTTAGTATGTATACTCATAACAACTATAACTGCAGAATTCCTATATGGTAGAGTAATTTGCACATCTCCATTTTATGGAGCCTTTAGCAATTTAATTCATGGACACATAAAGCATTAAAGCAAGGAGAGTCCTGAAAAATCATGTTCCTCAATGTTTCTTATAAACACTCAGTGATCTGCAAACATGTCCTGAGGGTTCAGGTGGTAATTGTGGTCATTGTGTCGGTTTCAATTTTTATTTTAAAAAATCAGCCCTGGAAGATGTTGCTAATTGGTTAGGGCATCGGGTTCAATTTCCTATCAAAGGCACATACCTGGGTTGCAGTTCGATCCCCAGCCCCAGACAGGGCACACGCAGGAGGCAATCAATCGATGTGTCTCTCTCACATCAATGTTTCTCTCTCTCTCTCTCTCTCTCTCTCTCTCTCTCTCTCTCTCTCTCTCTCCCCCCCTCCCCCTTCTCTTCCAACCTCCCTTCTCCTCTCTATAAAAATAAATGGAGAGTTCCTTTTTCTCCACATCCTTTCCAGTACTTGTCATTTGTTGATTTGTTGATGATAGCCATTCTGGCAGGTGTGAGATGGTGGCTCATTGTTATTTTGATTTGCATCTCTCGAATGATTAGTGACTTTGAGCATGTTTTCAAACGTCTTTTGGCTTTCTGTATGTCCTCTTTTGAACCCTCCTTCACTGCTGGTAGGAATGCAGAATGGTGCAGCCACTGTGGAAAACAGAATGGCGTTTCCTCAAAAAATTAAAAATGGATCTGCCATTTGATCCAATAATACCACTTCTAGGAATATAGCCCAAGAAAACAGAAACACCAATAAGAAAGGATAGATGCACCCCTATGTTCATAGAAACACAATTTATAATAGCTAAGATTTGGAAACAGCCTAAGTGCCCATCAGCAGATGAGTGGATTAGAAAATTGTGGTACATCTACACAATGGAATACTACTCTGGTAAAAAAAGAAGGAATTCTTACCATTTGCAACAGCATGGATGGAACTGGAGAGCATTATGCTAAGTGAAATAAGCCAGTCAATGAAAGATAAATACCACATTATCTCACTCATTTGTGGAATATAAGGAAAATTATAAACTGATGAATAGAAATAGATACAGAGGCAAAGAAGCATTGAACAGACTGTCAAACTACAGTGCGAAGGCAGGGGAGGGTTGGGGGGAGTAAGAGATCAACTGAAGGATTTGTATGCATGCATATAAGCATAACTAATGGACACAAGACACTGTGTGTGTGTGTGTGGCGGGGGGTGAGGGCATGTTCCAGGAGGTAGTAGAGGCTGGGGGAGGTTAATGGGGAAAAAAGGGAGACATATGTACTACTACTTGTAATACTTTAAACAATAAAATAAAAAAATAAAAATAATAAATGGAAATAATATTCTCCAGTTAGGATTAACAAAAGAAATCAATCAACTATAAAATAATTATTTAAATGTTACATTTCCATTTAAAATACATATTAAGTGGACATGTGGTGGTTGATTGATAGTTGAGCTTGCTTATGATGCATCACTTTCACCACCAACTGACTTTTGGGTTTTGATTGGTACACAGTAGAAGCTGTTTTTATCATTATCATGTATGTATTACTTTCAACCTTAATAGACCAGGTTAAAGGCAGGAAAAAATAGGGAACACTGATGATGATATATAGCATGTAGCTGATGAGTCTAGAAATGATTATAATTTTGTCAATATGCCTTTTGAGGATGTATTATGATGACTTCTGACTCATAAATATTCTCATATAAAACACAGTTTTTAGAACTTCAAAAGCCAGGCTTAATAGAGACAATAAAATAAGAAACATATAAATTTTCCACTAATTAATTAGGAAAGAAATGCTTTTAAATAGTAGCCTAAAGCTTTCTGTCATGTCAATATTTAGCAACTGATACACATTATAAAAATAAACACCAGAATAGCTAATACAATATTAAAAGAGAAGAACAAAGTTGGAGAACTAATGCTACCTGACTAAAAGACTTACTATAAAGCTACAGTAATCAAGAAAATATGGTGTTGAAGAAAGAATAGATAATTAGATCAATGTAAAACTGGATGATTTTGAACTCATAACTTTTGTTTTTACAACCATATATATTTTGTTTTTCCTAAAATATGTGTGTTTTTATACTATTCTGATTCAGAGTTACTTATTAAAATATGTTTTAATTTTTTGGCCCCAGTAACAGATTGGCTCAAAGGAGAAAAGAAGAAATGGGCTGAGTATCTGCTATGGATTCATAATGTGTTCCCACAACCTTTCTTCAGGGCAATTCAGAGCTTGGTGGAGAATATTTAAATGGACCTCATTATCAATAATAAAGTCCCAAAGTTTCTCCATTTCTCACTCTCCCCCTGAAAAATAAAAGAGCTACAGTTTGATCTTCACCTTTGACAAAGAGTAATTTAAACATCAAAGAGATATTTTAGTAATGAGTTTCATACTTTTGAAGGGAAAAGAAGGGTTTCCATAGCTTTGTTGACAACAGATAAAAGCACTGAATCAAAATAACATAGATAAATTGCCTATCAAACACATCCATAGGTCTAGGTTCTTTGGTCAAAAAAAGACTTTACATAGGTCAATTTATTTCTTTAGAGACACAATAACAAAATTCATCTACTAAATTGAGCAACAAAAATCCCACATTTTGATTTTTAAACTTCCTCAAAAGCCTAACAATGGCTGAAGTCATATCTGCTCATTCATGCCAAATTGCTCTATGGAGAGAGCTTGCTCTGTTCTCTTGTGTGTCATGTTTAACTGTCTTGTGATGATCACCTCAGAGCTTTCATTATTGCCTGGTGTCAGAGTGGAGACACAGATATTTTTTGTCTGCTGTTGACAGCCAACTTGAGAGTCAATAAGTAGAAACCTATTATGTTCTGATTTATTCTTTCTCCATACAAAATAATATATACGCAGATGCATATACACATATCTAATATATGTACATAATGAAAAATATAGGAAAAATCTCAGAGAGGCCAGTTTAAGACAGCTTGATGTGGGCAATAATAAGAGTCAGAAGTACCACTTCCTCTGCAACTACTGTGTTTGGAGTTAACATCACTCTTAATCTGATCATTGCAATTGCCTCCTAAATGGCCTCCCTGTTTCAAACCTTGCCCTCCTATATTCCAAGGTCTGTACACTGACCTACATAGCCCTGTATGAACTTCCCTAGAACCCCTTGTTTCTAGAACCTCAATTCTTCGCACTCTTCCACAGTCACTTTACTCCAGGTACTTACTTATGCTACCCCTCAAACATGTCAAATGTAGTCATGTTGATGGTCTTTTCACTTGCTCTTCCTTCTGTTTGAAACTGTTATATCTATATCACATATCTATAGGGTCCAATCCCTCACTTAGTATTAAATAGGCAACTATAAATTAAGGGAGAAACACGTTTTATAATAATTACACCAAGGTGAGGTGTTAACGCTGTGTACAATAATAACAATATGGTTCTTGAATATTTTCTTTGAATCCAGAATTTTTTCTGTTCCTACATTATGAACAAGTCTTGCAGTCAGGCTTTGGAAAGCTAGTCAAATAGGTAATTAAATACAGTCTGTGCACTGGCTGGCACAGAAGGAAAGGAGAAAATTCATACCTGCCAGCAATGTTCTAAGTTGCTGTAACAAGATTTGAGAAACTGGATGAAACCAAACACAGAGAGTTCCCAATCCAGAGCTATCCACCTTCACAGTCACAGGTAGATATGAATGGCTCTAGCTTACTTCATACTAGAAAATGTCCATAGAAATTGCCTACAAACTTCTGCCCTCATGGAAAACTGTAGCCTATGTTGGGTTTTGTTCCACACTGAATAGTGTCCTTTCTTTTTCTCACTGGAATATATTTGCCTTAATAAAGCAATAAGAGTATGCCTGTGACCAAAGCCTAGAAAATATTGAAAATGAGGAATATATTCAGTAGAAGGATGATAGCTGACTTGTTTTCCACTTTACAAAATGTTTTTTTATGATATCATGATATTATTTTCCTAATAAAACAATCAAGTACTATGTGATTTCTAGTTGGCTCTTAGAGTGGCAGAAAAAAATATTTGTATGTACATCACTCCTGAGAATGCTATTTGGAATTCCATATCCAATCACACTGTTAACACTGGAACTCAGCACATTATAGACTGCTAAGGACCTCCAAAAGCTCTATGTATGACCATTGCATGGGTACTAAATTTCCTGCACTATGGCAATAGATAAAGAGAAATAAACCACAAATGAATTGTTGACAAAGGACAGAACTTCACCTCAACCAAGGTCCCCTCCCCTTATGCTTCTTCTACGTTTTCTTAGTAGCATATCAAAATTATGCATTTTAACATATGCCTTACTCACTAAAACTGTCACATTTTCTTAGGTTTCCTGTCATTGCTAGGAAATAATAGGTAGTAATGGGTAAATTATAGAAGTTAATCCCTTGTGCTATCTATATAATGTTGTAACTCAAGCAAAACACCTTTCAAAAGTGACTATTTAGTCTCATTAGAAGAGATGGATGGGTGGGTCAGTTCTACTAATATATTTCATAGCATGCTCATAATATAGCTACTTAACATACATTCTCTTAAGTGTAAACTTACCCAAGAACTTCAATATAATTTCTTATCAAGTGATCAGGGAAAATTTTCTGTCCTTCATCCCCCTCTTCACTTAAAATATCTCTAAATGTATCACACAGCCAAAGGCAATAGGCCAGAGAGGATGTTGGATTTTTAGCCAAACTCCTTCCTACTACAAACAATCTTTTCTAGTTCTGCAATTAATATGAAGTTTGTTTAACTGACTAGTACTTCTCTGAGTACCAGTTCCCCTAAGTAGGAAGGAGATGTTGTGATGATTATAAATAATGTATTCAAAGTAGTTAATTATAGATCTGGCTTTCAGTAGGCAATCAATAAATTGCAACTATTTTTATTTTGCTTATAAGCTGAGATTTCTACTGGGGTGGTAAACACTATGGGAATCTAGCACAGTCTAGACAAGGAAAAAATATCAAAATTTAAATAAAGCTACAACCAGAATCTGTGATGAGGAATAGACCTTCAGAAAATGTTCACAAACATGTTCTATGGTGTAAGTAGCACTAGTGACTGGAGCATATATGACTTCTTTCCTAACTAGAGTAAGGAAAATGAGGCACCAAGGGTACAATTTAAAGAGGCACTCTCAGGTGACAACCCTGTATTCACATGGCCTTGAGATTGATGCCCTAATCTGGGAAGGGAAAAGTAAAAGTGTTACTTTCTGCAAATGACATGAAGTTGTATATAAAAACCCCTAAAGAATCCAACAAAAAACTATTAGAAACAATAAACAAATACAGGAAAGTTGCAGGATTCAAAATCAATGTGCAAAACTCCACTGCTTTCTTATATACCAGCAATGAAATGTCAGAAAAAGAAATGGACAGTCTGATCAATGTTTCTCGGTCTCTGGATCTGTTTTTGTTCATCAGTTTATGTTGTTCATTATATTCCACAAATGAGTGCAATCATGTGATATTTATCTTTCTCTGACTGTCTTATTTTACGTAGCATAATGCTCTCCAGTTCCATCCATGCTGTTGCAAATGGTAAGAATTTGTTCTTTTTTACCGCAGAGTAGTATTCCATTGTGTAGATGTACCACAATTTTTAATACACTCATCTGCTGATGGGCACTTAGGCTGTTTCCAAATCTTAGCTATGTTAAATTGTGCTGCTATTACATAGGGGTACATATATTCTTTCTGATTGGTGTTTCTAGTTTCTTGGGATATATTCCTAGACATGGGATCAGACCATCAAACCTCAGAGGGAAGGTAGGGCAGGGTGAGAGTAAGGGGGAGAGATCAACCAAAGGACTTGTATGCATGCATGTAAGCCTAACCAATGGATACAGACATCAGAGGGGTGAGGGCATGAGTGGTGGGTGGAGGAGCAATGGGGGGATAAGGACACATATGTAATACCTTAATCAAAGAAAAATAAAGTTAAGAAAAGAAATGGAGAAAATATTTTTGTAGTTGCAGCTAAAAGAATAAAATACCTAGGAATAAACTTAATAAAGGATGCCTAGGTCCTATATACTGAAAACTACAAAGCATTACTAAAAGAGATTGAAAAAGATACAACAAAATGGAAAGATATTCTGTGTTCATGGGTTGGAAGAATCAACATGTTAAAATGGCCATATTACCCAAAGCAATATACAGATTTAATGCAATCCCCATAAAAATCCCAATGTCATTTTTATTATTATTTTTGTTGTTGTTACTCCTCACCTGATGATATTTTTCCATTGATTTTTAGAGAGCGTAGAAGGGAGGAGGAGAGACACAGAGAGAGAAACATCGATGTGAGAGAGACACATTGATTGATTGCCTCCAGTAAGCACCCCGACCAGGGCTGGGGATCAAGTCTGCAACTGAGGTACGTGCCCTCTCAGAATTGAACCCGGGACCCTTTAGTCAGCTGGCCAACACTCTGTCCACTGAGCCAAACCCACTAGAACTCAATTTCATTTTTTAAAGATATAGAACAAAAAATTGTCAAATTTTTATGGAACTATGAAAGGACCTGAATAGTCAAAGCAATCCTGAGGGAAAAGAATAAAGCTGGAGTTATCACACTGCCTGACTTTAAATTATACTACAGAGCTATGATAATCAAGACAGCATGGCACTGGCAAAAAACAGATACATAGACCAATGGAACAGAATTGAGAGCCCAGAAATAAAACCATATGTATACATAGACAAATAATATTTTATAAAGGAGCCAAAAACCCACAATGGAGAAAAGAAAGCTTTTTAAATAAATGGTGCTGGAAATATTGGAAAGCCACATACACAAGAATGAAACTGGATTACAATTTGGCCCCATACAAAAATTAACTCAAAATGGATCAAACACCTAAATATAATATCTGAAATAATGAATTAAATAAAAAATAAGTACTAAACTTATGAACTTGGTCATAGAGAATTTTTATGAATTTGACCCCAAAGGCAAGGGAATAAAGGGAAAAATACATGAATGGGACTCTATCAAGCTAAAAAGCTTCTTCACAGTAGAAGAAACTGACAACAAAACCAAAAGGCAACCAACCAAATGGGAGATGATATTTTCAAACAACAGCTCTGACAAGGGGAAAATATTCAAAATATCTAAAGACCTGATACAACTCAACACCAAACAAACAATCCAATTAAAAAAAAATTGACGGAGGACCTGAACAGTCACCTCTCCCAAGAAGCCATACAAACAGCCAACATATATATGAAAAACTGCTCAATTTCACTAGCTATTAGGGAAATGCAAATCAAATCTACGAGATACTACGTCACACTTGTTAGAATGGCTGTTATCAATGAGACAAATAATAACAAGTGTTGGAGAGGTTGTGGAGATAACGGAACCCTCATTCACTGCTGGTGAGAATATAAACTGGTACAGCCACTATGGAAAACAATCTGGCAGTTCCTCAAAAAGTTAACAATAGTTACCATATGACCCAGCAATCCCTCTCTTTGGGTATCTAGCTGATAACTGTAAAACATTTATTTGCAAAGAAATATGCACCCCTATGTTCATTGCAGCATTATTCACGGTAGCCAAGACATGGAAACAACTGAAGTGTCCTTCAATAGATGATTGGATAAAGAAGACGTGATACTACTCAGCCATAAGAAAAGAGGAAATAGTGCCATTTGAGACCACATGGATGGACCTTGAGAATATTATGCTAAGCAAAATTAGTCAGTCAGAGAAAGCTAAGAACCATGTAATTTCACTCATATGTGAGATATAAAACTGAAGCTCAGATACAGATAACACTATGGTGGTTATCAAAGGGAAGGGGGTCAAAGGGTGGTGGAGGGAGGGTAAAGGGATCTTTAATATATAGTGGTGGAAGATGGTTTGACTTTGGGTGGAAGGCACACAATGCAATATGCAGATCACGTATCATAGAAATATACACTTGAAACCTATTGAGCCTATTAACCAGTGTCACCCCAGTAAGTTTAATAAATAAATTTTAAAATTACAAAATAAAGAATGTAATTAATTAAAAATAAATAAATAAATAATAAATAAATAAATAAATAAATAAATAAATAAAAACAATGTCATGCCCTGGACATTTGACTTGCCTCAGTCTCATTCAGGCCCTGTTTGACTTCCACTTAGGAGGAGATTAGAGAGAGTAAAGTTTACCATATGACGTGGAGTGGCATGAGGGGAGCCAGACCAGCCACCAAGAGAACAACCTAGCTTGTTAGTACTCTGGGGTCAGGGAAAAGAGGAACTGAAAAACAATTACGAAGAGAAAGACTACAAATTGAATGGGGCCACTGCTGTTTTAAACATCTTTTACTAATGCATAGTAGCATGTTCATAGGTAAAAAAGGTCAGCTACTTAAAAGAAAGCTTTTGTGCCTTTTGGCAGAGGCGCCTGAGCCAAGGGAATTGGTCTAAGACAGTGTTGGCAAATCTTTTGATCTCGGCATGTCAGCATTTTGAAAAACACTAACTTAACTCTGGTGCCGTGTCACATATAAGAATTTTTTGATATTTGCAACCATAGTAAAACAAAGATTTATATTTTTGATATTTATTTTATATATTTAAATGCCACTTAACAAAGAAAAATCAACCAAAAAAATGAGTTTGCGTGTCACCTCTGACATGCGTGTCATAGGTTCGCCATCACTGGTCTAAGACCTGTATTTTATTAGTTGGCTCTGGCATAAAGAGTGTAAAAGAAATAATCCTGAAGAGATTAATAATATAAATGTATATAGTTCACAGTTCTCCTAAAACTAATCTAATGAGTATTGCTTTACATTTTATAAAGAGCTTTCAAACTCATCTTCTCTGTCCATTACAAACTCAGACTAGTGGCAACCTAGTACTGTTATTTTGATTTTACAGAGGCTTGAAGGGGAGAGGGCGGGGAGCAGTATTATTGCCTTAGTCACAACTTTTAAGGAGAGATTACATCATACATCAGAGTGTCAAGAGTTTGTCCTTACCTCTATCGTTGAAAGATACCCCCCTCTTTTGTTTAGAGATGTGAAAAAAGCAGGCAACTGATTTCACCCTTCTTTGCTTTCTGTTTCCTTACCAGTAAAATATATGATACAAAATACTTAGCTTATTGGGTTGCAGTGAGCCTCAAATTTGAAAGTGAGTACAAACTATTCAGAACCACATCTAGTACATAGTAAGTCCTCAACAAATGTTCTTCTTAATTCTTTTGATTCAAAACTGTAGTGATATACTGGAGGATTTTTTACAGTAACAGAATTTAAAAAAAAGTTTTAACTCTTAAAAAATGCCTAGTTACTCAGAAATGTATATATTTGTATCAATATATAAAACAGCTGGATGTTTTGTTCTTGGGAAAAACTCATCATTTTTTTGGAAAATGTTCACTCTCCTATCTAAACATCATGAATTGTGAAATAACAATTATTTTCTGATAGTATCTTTAATCTTCTTGGGCAAATAGAAAAATTATACCTCTATAGGGAAGAAAAAAACACACAACTGTACTGATTCCTTGTTTCTCTGCTCCAGATTTTGTCACATGCCTTTTTCTAGATGACTTCCCTTCTGAATGCTGTGGTCAGCTTCTCCAGCTGGAAGATCAATAACAAAGAAGGGTCCTTTGTTCATTAAATAAATCCTTTCACACAGCTAAATGGGAGGGGACCCTGGGAGCAGAGCTGCAGTGAAGAAGGAGACAGGCCATCATTTTCATTGGTAATAAATCAGTGCATGAATCAGAGCAATGCAGCTTAGGGACCAGGGTGGGAAGCATTTTTAGAACTGTCACTTTAAAAATATGTTCCCTCCTGCCTTTCGGCTCACTCAGTGGGCAGATTTTAAAATAGAAACAAGTAACTTTAATTAGGCTCTAATTAGCCCCACAAATTTAGAGAGCTAGGACAGTTTATTTTAGAAAAATTATAATAACAGACGGAGGATTTTCCAGGCGCCACAACTTTAATTACCATCCCAACCACCTCAAGCATGCTTACTGGGCCAATTAAATCAGCAGGGCAATGGCAAAGCTAATGCACTCTAGAGCAGACCCAAGCTATGATGATGCTTTCTACTTGAGTTTGTTTCCAAAGTAGTTTGAAAAGCAGATAACTTACAATGTTCACTTAAACAGAAGCAGGAAGCCTTTAAGCCATTGTTAATGCACAATTAACTTGGACCTCAGAGATAGAGAGTCTCTAGATCAGTGGTTCTCAACCTTCTGGCCCTTTAAATACAGTTCCTCATGTTGTGACCCAACCATAAAATTATTTTCATTGCTACTTTATAACTATAATGTTGCTACTGTTATTGAATCGTAATGTAAATATCTGATATTCAGAATGGTCTTAGTCGACCCCTGTGAAAGGGTCGTTTGACCCCCAAAGGAGTCGCGACCCACAGGTTGAGAACCGCTGCTCTAGATCAATGTTGCTCAAGTGCAGACTCAGGCATATTTCCTTTCTCTGTTTCTGGCCCATCCCCTAAAATGGAACTGTCTGAGTCTTCTCTCTCTCACTCCTGTTTGAGGAAATTCACATAACTCACCAGTCCCCAGAGAGAAAGAGGCCAGAGAGAACTATCCTAGATGCCTTGCTGGCATTTTCTGACACATCAGAGGAGCTAGCCCACAAGGGATTTCCTCTGAACTCGAGGGCAAGAATAATCTAAGTCAAAACAACCTCCTTCAATTGCAGTTACACACACAGAATGGGAAAGGAAGTAAAAGAGGACTAGCATTTCCCTGACCATGAAGGTACACACCCTTATCCAAACTGGCAATTCAACCCTTATCGGAGGTTGAAATGAGAAGTCCATGCTGGTAAGGAAATGTTTTTGATTCCTTCTCAAAATACATGTTCTGTATTATGTTGGAGAAATACACCATTTGTAGCCAGTGAATGGCCATGTGGGCCCTGCCCACATTCACAGATCTGGTAGATATCCTACAAATGAGGGCCTTTGGTGCTATACATCCAGAAAGTATTCTGATGTTTTCCTTGTGTTTCTTTAGAATTATATTGAAAAAGAGACACTCCAGCAAGTTAATGTTGTCACCTGAAATGATTAATCTGATAGGAATAACAGTAATCAATATATGGGTGGCTCTGTATGCACCTGCCACTGAATACTGGGAGTGTCAGTGAGCAACCACCTATTAATAACTCCTTTTATTTTTTTATTATTTTCCATGGCATTGTTCATGGATATGAACCTGGTACTCCATGTAATACATTCATTCATCTAACAAATATTTAAGTACCAAACAAGTATCTAGCACTGAGTTAGTTTCTGAAGGTACAAAGAGTTATGAAGCAGGGTCCCTCCACTCGAAGAGCAGGCTGCCTAACAAGGGTGGAATGCAGAGCCATAGATAGTGTCAGGAAAAGCGAAAAAAATGGGGAGGCACTCACCAAATGTCAAAACTCTGAAAGTTAGCACTTCATTTTAATAAAGAAACAAATTAATGCAGCTTGAAACCATTAGGCCTGGTAGATTCCATTTGAGATCAGCTAAATAAAACAAACCTTAAATAAACAGAAAAAGGGTAATATTCTACCTTTCAAGCCTCCAAATGAAAGTGTCCCAAAGCCCTTGACCTCAACAGCCCATTTACTGTAACCAGTGTTTCTTAGGCCTCCTTTGTCTACGGGAAAAATGCTAGCCTCAAAATAGTTCCAGACAACTTCTCATTCCTTCCAAATAATTACAGGAATCCCCAGGAAGGTCTCATTCTCTTACAGATACTCTGATGAATGAACGAAATGCCACTTTTTTTTTTCTTTTCAGTTCTTTGGCTTATAATATCTATGCTTCTGGTTTCTGACAGGACCAAAGGTGGTGGTGACATTGATATAAAATTGAAATTAATAATAAGACCCAACATTTAATAAGGGTATACCATGTGCCAGTCACTGTACTTAGTGATTCACATGTGTTATAACTTTAAATCTTATTTAATCCTTAAAGATACTATAAAATTGATACTATTATTTTCTCCTTCTTTCATATAAAGAAACTGAGGCTCTGATAAATAATCTTGCCCCTAATAGGAAGTAGTTGAGCCAAGATTCTAACTCAGCAAAGCTAAATCCAGAGCAAACATTCTGCTGTCTATAGGTACTTCTGCAACTGTGCAGAGTCTGATTATGCTAAAAGGTCACTGATGTTAATGTTTGTGCCAAGAACCCTGATGCCAATGTTATGGGTTAAAGGCCACGACTACCACTTTGATGTCACTGTCTGGGTCATTTAACATCTGTAATGAAACACTACTGCTCTCATTACTGTCACCATACTGTATGAAGACCTTCCAATATCCTTCATTAAAGTAAAAAAGCTCTTTTTCAAAAAGAGCTCTTTTTAACTCATTAGATTCTTGGCTGCCTTATCCTCCCAGAAGAATTAGGTAGAGTTCATAGGAACTGGGCCAGAAGACAATTGGAGTGGCAGATACTACACTGTTGTTGAAATCACTGTCCTCTGGAGTCAGCAACCTATTGTCTTTGAATCAACTATCTCCCCTAAAATCTTACTTTTCTGAACAGGAGTTCTTTTCCAGGGAGCTTCTCAAACCCTCTTATAAAGGCTCCCTAATGCACCCATATGATCATACTATAGAAAGTACAGATGCTGTGGCCAGCTCAGAAGTAGAATGGACCCCACTCACAAATTTGGATTGAATTTGAGATGGATGAAATCACCTACACACCAAGAGGATATGAAAAGGTTTATTATCATCTACATTACTCTCCAGGGAGCATGTGCACCAAAAGACATGTACATGAATGTTCATAGCAGCTTTATGCATCATAGTCACACATTCTAAACAACCCAACTGACCATCAACAACAAAATGACTAAATAAACTATGATATATCCATACAACAAAATATTGAAATAGTACTCAACAATGACAAAGAATGGACTACTTCTACAGCAAATGACTTGGATGAATCTCACAGATGCTGTGTTGAGCAAAAGAAATGAGAAACAAATAAATACATGTCAATGGATTCCACTGATATTAAATTCAAGAACAGGCCAAACAAAGCTTTGGTAATTCCAGTTGGAATAGTGACTACCTTGGGGGTGGCAGGCAGGAGGTGGAAGAGTAGTTTTGGAGTTTGACCAGGAAGAGGCACAAAGGAATCTCTGAGGAGATGGAAATGTTCTACTAGTATATCTTGATCTGGGAAGTAGCTACAGAGGTGTGTACATTTTATAAAAATTCACTAAGCTATATACTTGAGATTTGTGAAGTTTACTGTCTACAGCTTATACCACAATAGAAGTTTTAAAGCCAACAAATCATAGTCACCTTCCAAGGAAACATGAGTTACCACAGGAAAAAAAACTTGATGTATTCTGACTGAAATGGAGGCACATGGTGTCCTTGAGTGGCTCTACTGTGTCCATGAAACACTGGGTAAACACAACAGATTTAGTTAGTCCTTTTCACTATTCAGATGAAGGAATTAACTTCCAGGGAGAGAGTGTACCTCAGAATAAGGGGATGACATGACCAGGAGTGAAAATGAATCCACCAGAAATAACTACATTAAAACCTATTAGACATAAAATTCTTTAAAAAAGCAGTTATTGTTTCTGTGACCTAAAATACAAGACAAGATAGAAGCATAGGATACCAGGTCAGAGCATTTTCTTCTTAGCATTGATTCATTCCCTGGGTCACCTGTCCTCCTCCCATTTGCACTAATAATGCCTTATTCATTCAACCTCCACTAATTGGGAACTGATAATAATATAGATAGCTGCTCAATTGAAATTATCTATTACTCAGCAAACTCTTTCTTCAAAGATTGGGCACATTAGCAGTAGGAACACAATTAGAGGCAGTATTTCTGTAATACTTTTTTTGGAAGCAGGTTTGAAGTAACACTAAACACAGAAATGCTTAACAAACTTTTTCCTTGTTACCTTTCAAGGCTGAATTCAAATGCTGTCTATTTCCTGTGGCTTTCCCTGACATAACTGACAGCTACTCTGCCTGTATTCTTTAGTAATTAGATCCAACCTCCACTGAAACATTTTCCTCATTATTGCCTAATTATTTGTTTAAGTCTTGACCTCCTCTGCTAGGTTGTGAGCTTTGGAAACCTTTGGTCTGGTCAGTGAACAATGAGTAGTCAGGTGTGACTAGAGCAAAGGGCATATCTGGGCCTCAGGGTATCTATATGCAAGTTCAGGATGAGAGCTGAAGCTCCACTCTATATCCATGTCTAAACTCCCAGCATTTTCTAAAGAAATGTGGCACAGCAAAGTGTCAGAATAGCAGATAGTTCTTTGCGACTAGAATATAGGATAAAGATAGAGGTGGAGAAGAGGGGTGATGTGGACAGCATCAAGGTAGTCAAGGACCAGAACAGAAAGAAAATTGTAAGTCACGTTAGGGCTTTATCAAGTCGCAAATGGGGATCACAGAAGGCTTTTAAAACAGGTAAGTGAAATAACCTCATTTCTTTTTAAAAGCTTACTGCTTGCCCTGCTAGCATGGCTCAGTGGTTGTGCATCAACCTATGAACCAGGAAGTCATGATTCGATTCCCAGTCAGGGCACATGCACAGGTTGTGGGCTTGATCCCTAGTGTGGGGCCTGCAGGAGGCAGCCAATCATTGATTCTTTCTCATCATTTATGTTTCTATCTCTCTGTACCTTCCTCTCTAAAATTAATAAAAAAATATTTTTTTAAAAAAGTTTACTGCTTGCTGATTGTGAATTGAAGAGAAGCAATATGGACACAGATAGAGGGGTGTAGAGGGTCTTAATTGGTTTTAGGTGTTTTTCCCTGTAGCATCTTTGTCATAGACATCTTTGTTGCAAGCATTTTTTTTCATAAACTTTTTGCCATATGACTAATTTGTCAAAAAGTAATTCAGATAAAATAGCTGGTTGACAATTTGGTTTTGTTAATTTTGTTGGTTTCATTCCTCCATTGACAAAACTCATGCAATTATTCCCATTTTTATATTCCATATAAATGTTAGCTAGCCCTCATAATAGTCTATGCAATGAGGAGAAGACTTACTGGTGGTAGTCTTAAAATAGCATTTCTTTCCGATGATGATGATTTGCCCCAAGAGTTGGTTTCTTATTTTGAAACACACTATGTTGGGAGGAGAAAGAGAAACAGAGGGCCCTCTTTTAAGACACAGAGTTAAACCCATATTATCTGAAGGACAAAGTAAGTGCTTAGGTAAAATCCACAAAATAAAATCAGTTATTTGCACAGTATTTCCATGAATCTACACACATTTTAAATGTAATAAAGTATTTTTAATTTCTGTTATGTCCTTTTATTTTCCATGATTTTATCTTTTTTATGGAAAAAAAGTTGCTTTTCTTCCATACAGCCCAAATGCAGTAAAAATACTTTCAGCAAAGATGCATGGTCTTAATTAGAGTGCAGGAAGTAGGGGTGAGAAACAGGGAGCTGGATTCCAGTGATATTTAGGAGGTAGCACCACTGGCTTGAACAACATGGGTGGACACTAACCTTTTCATTTGACTGGCAACTCCTTACAGTATATATACACACAGGTCAAGTACTTCTTAAATAAAAATATTTAAATGATAAACCAGATATCTTGCACTTGTCTTTGTTACTGGTTCACTGTTTAGTTTTTACCCCATCTGCTTGGGGGCAGAGCCCTTTTCTGACCCTGACCCCCATGCCCAGAATGCCAGATCCTAACCTTCACATCTCCCAAATAAGAGTACATGACAGACTTCCAGTAGTGTCAATTTGTATCTAGTCTTCCTGTGTTCCATGCTAGATATACAAAGATGTTCTCAAGAAGTTTCCAGGATATTGGGAGTGAGTGTATATATAAAGGTATTGTATAAGTGAAGATAATTCTTTTACATCTCTCAATCCATTTGTCTACTCATCCATCTATTCAACAAATATATTTTCAGTGTCAATCTGTTAATTGCTGTTTTGTGTGCTGGAGTTGGAAGTTCAAAGAATATTACAGCTCAGGCCCTGTGTTGAGAGGTTCTTGATCTCCTGGTACCACTTACCCAATTCCTGACTTCATCTGTTTCCCATGTAACTGTTAAGTTCTCAACAAGTTTTATGACCAAGCCTTTCTAAGACACATATTATACATCTAAGATCCTCTATGTCTGACATCACAACTCAGGTGAATATAAGATGGGATGCTACAGAAAATTTAAGGGAAACTTGACACCACAGCTAGTTCACAGAAATAGTGTCATAAAATATTCATTAGGTATAAACATGCTCTGGGATTCTTATTCCAACTAGAAGAGCTGAATTTCTAGGGTAGCTTTTCTTCCCCAGAGTTTTCTTCTACAGAAGCACCTGAGAATTTGTGTGCCTTTCCAGTGGCCAAGAGATACTGCTTTCCTCACATGTACTCTAAGGTCTCTGATCTTTATTTGGACTAGATTTTGCTGCATTTCCAAATGTTGAGACTCTCCAAAACCATATTGAACTTTAGGACCTTTGAACAGTGTTGACTGATACAGATTTGTAGAATCCAGAGTATGGTTCCTGACAGGTTCATCAATTTTGTTCATTGCACTAAATTATTAGGATACAAGGCATTTTCCTGGTTATCTACACTCAATGCTAGGAATTTATTTCTACTTTCATCTTAAAAATTAAACCTGACTAAAAGTCTCAGTGGAGGATTAAGAAGCACTAGAGAAATACCAAGATATGTGGACAGACATGAGGCATCTTCCTATACAACTATATTCTCTCAGTTCTAGCATATTTTGGGGGGCTTTCTAAGCATTGTTAACTAAGGATTGACTCTTAGCCTACAATATGAGCTAAAAAATGCACATGAAGAATATAATCTTATATAATAAAAGCCTAATATGCTAAGTGTCCAGTCGTCTGGTCCGCCATTCAACCAATCAAAGCATAATATGCTAATGATATGCTAAGGCTGTTCAACTGCTCACTATGACATGCACTGACCACCAGGGGGCAGACAGTCAACTGGTTGACTAGTCACTATGACATGCACTAACCACCAAGTGACAGACACTCTTACTGGTAGGTTAGCTTGCTGCTGGGGTCTGGCTGATCGGGATCAAGCAAGATGTGCTGGACATGCCCTGGAGCCCTCCCACAGTCCCTCTCCGGTTGGCCAACCTCCCGCGTCCCTCCCCTGCCCCTATTGTGCACCAGTGGGGTCCCTCGGCCTGGCCTGTGCCCTCTCACAATCCAGGACCACTCGGGGGATGTCAGAGAGCCGGTTTTGGCCCAATCCCACAGGCAGGCCAAGGGACCCACTGATGCATGAATTCGTGCGCTGGGCCTCTAGTCTTCTAATAAAGTAAATTCTTGTTTCACTCATATAGCATCAATGAAAAGACAGTACACACACTGAATTGATTTTGAAAGCCTTTACAAGGACGATATGCTAGGGTGGGAGACAGCCTAAACCAGCCAATAATAACATCAACTATCATTTATCTAGTGTGGCCCAAGTGCCAGGCACATATCCTTAATTAATCCTTACAAAAACCTCAAGATACTGGTATTATTATCTCCATTTTATGCATGAAGAACCAGAGACCCATTGAGTTGAGGTGACTTGTCCAAAGTTACTTAGCAGCTAAGCAGCAGAAGTACACTTTCCTTTTAGATCTGTCCAATTCCAGAGCCTCTTAAACATTATGATTTATGGTCTCTTAACAAGAAAGTTCACTTCTTATATTTCTGAAACCAAAATCAATAAAATTCAAGAATTCACTGATCAAAGCCAATTCAAAAATGGTCATGGTATGATGGGGAGCTGATTAGGCTAGGCCTGGGTCACATGAACAATTCCTCTCAAACTCCATGCAGACTACCTGGATTAAGAGTGGATCTACAGTCCTAGCTGGTGTTGCTAAGTGGTTAGAGCAGTGGTCAGCAAACTCATTAGTCAACAGAGCCAAATATCAACAGTACAACAATTTAAATTTCTTTTGAGAGCCAAAATTTTTAAACTTAAACTATATAGGTAGGTACAATGTTATTAACCTAATTAGGGTACTCCTAGGACTTAGGAAGAGCCACACTCAAGGGGCCAAAGAGCTGCATGTGGCTCGTGAGCCGCAGTTTGCCGACCACGGGGTTAGAGCATTGGCCTGCAGACTTGGACTGAAAGGTTTGATTCCAGTCAAAGCCATGTACCTTAGTTGCAGGCTTGATCCCTGTCCCTGTCAGGGCATATGCAGGAAGCAACCAGTAGATATGTCTCTCTCACATCAATGTTTCTCTCTGTCTCTCCCTCTCCCTGTTCACTCTCTCTAAAAATCAATGGAAAAAATATCCATTGGTGGATATCCATGGGTGATGGTTAACAACAACAACAAAAAAGAGTGAATTAACAATCAAAACTCGGAGCTTTTCCTGATAGAAGAAAGAATGGATCATGGGGAGGCAAACACTGCAATTAAACTAAAGTACTTCACCTTGAGAAGGTATAGATGTGAGTGAGCAATTCCTTCCTCTCTAAGATGTTCATGTCCTAATCCCTGGAAATTGTGAATATGGTACCTTACATGGCAAAGGGGATTTTGCAGGTATGATTTAATTAAGAATAATAAGATAGAGTTTCCTGGATTATCCAGTTTGGCCTAATTTTTGTTCTTAAAAGTGGAAGAGAGAGGAAAAAGAAGTCAGAGTGATGTAATAGGAGGATGCAACTCTCCTTTGCCAGCTTTGAATATGGGCGAAAGGAGCCATGAGCCAAGCTTGAAAAGTTAAGGAAATGGATTCTCCCCTAGAGCCTCCGGTAGGACCATCATTCTGTGGACATTTTGACTTTAGTGGAATAAGACTACTGATCTCCAGAACAATAAGAATACTTTGTTTTGTTTAAGCCACTATGTTTGTGGTGATGTGTTACAGCAGCAATAGGAAACCAACACACTATCCTACTACTTACTAATACTATAGTGAAAAAAGTACTAGCTACCTATGAAGCCAGTGCAGCTTAAAGTTTAGGTGCACATTGTCAGTGTAAGACCACCTTGGAGGAGAGCTAGTCCCAGCCCTTTGAGTTCAGAGTTGAATAGGGTAAAGGCACAAAACCGACAGCCCATCTAGACCCCATAAAGACAATTTGGTTCTTTAGTTGCTTTAAACTTTCTCATAGGTTCCAACATATCTGCTCTACTCCAGCCAACAGGATGTTTTGTAGGGTTTCTAAGTCAAGCCTTACTTTGGTAGTAGGAGCTCCAAGTTGACCATTAGTGAATCAAGAGGGCAGTTTTCTATGCCCCACATGGGCACTTTAATGAGACAAGCTCAAAGACCAGAAAGTTCTGCACATCAGCATCACTCATGAGGAGGATTCTGCTAAACACTGAACATTTCCATCATAGGAAATAGACACAAGAAATTATGTAAGCTGAGCAAAGAACTCATTTAGAATACTACGTTAAAGAGGAGAAAATCAAAATAGAAAATGTGCCAAAAGTAAAACAGTGATGGCGAACCTTTTGAGCTCGGCGTGTCAGCATTTTAATAAAACCTAACTTAACTCTGGTGCCATGTCACATATAGAATTTTTTTGATATTTGAAACCATAGTAAAACAAAGATTTATATTTTTGATATTTATTTTATATATTTAAATGCCATTTAACAAAGAAAAATCAACCAAAAAATGAGTTCGTGTGTCACCTCTGACACGCGTGTCATAGGTTTGCCATCACTGATATAGAAAATGAATCAAAACCAATAAGAACAAGATAATTTAAGATCCATTAAATATTTACTCATAGCATTACAGGATTTGAAGTTGATTGCATCAAAATACCCTTAAGCTTTGAATGGTGTCAATTTTCCAAAATAACTTAGGTTTATGTAGACATGAGTCCTATTTGTCTAGCAGATATTTTACCTACCAAAGAGTTCTTTAACAAGGAGAGAAAAACCTCACTTTGAGGAGGATGAGAATGGGCTGCCTGCAAGTGTGCTGGGGAAATGGGGCCTGAACAGTGCCCTCTGACTCTGCCAACTAAACAAGTGGCAGAAATGACATGCTTGATTTCCACAGAGAAAGCAGGAACTGACTTCTCCTTCTAAAAGCCCCTCCTATCAGCAGTAGGCGAGCCACAGCCCGTAGCATATCTGAAAGTGCTTTATGGGGCCATGGCAAAAGATGGATTTTAAGCTGGAAGGCAGAGGAGAGAACACAGTCCATACCAGGGATTCCAGAAGACTCACCATGTTGGCCTTCAAGGTTGGCTAGCCACTTTCCATCTCCTACGACAGCCTCACGTAGGCAAAGCCAAAACCTGTAAGCTCCACACTCAGGGGACTTCAAATGTGTTTGAGACAGAAAAAGTTAAGCATGAGAAGCAGCAATACAAGCTACAACTGGAGAAATTTCACTGTCCCATAGAAAGGAAATTAACAATCCTTGTTTGCCTAACAGTTGGGAACTTACTATACTACCTTGGATTTAAACTTAAATCTGAGATGATCTAGCCTCTCACTACTCAAAGCCTAGTCCCTAGACCAGCAGTGCTGTCATCACCTGAGAAGATGACAGAAATGTTAAATCTCAGACCCTACCCCAGACCTGAATCAGAATCTGCATTTTAACAAGATACTCAGGTGAATCACATGCACATTAAAACAAGAGAAGAACTGAGCAATTTATTCATCTCCTGATGGAGGTAGAAAAACTGAGGCCCAGATATGGAAAAGGCTCTGCTCAAGGCCGCTAGGACAGTTATAAACAAACAAACAAGCAAACAAAAAAGCACCGTCACCACCAACAACACCACGCACACACACACACACACACACACACACACACAAAGATGGTAGCATAGGTAAATGCCTGTACTCGCTGATTCCCATAACCACATCAAAATTATAACTAAAATACAGAAAAACCATCATCCAGAATTGCTGGAAAGTTGGCTGAATGGAAGGCCTAAAACTAGAGAAGTAAAGAAGAAAACACACTTGAGACTGGTAGGAGGTGCGGAGGCGCAGAATGGACTGGCCCAGCACTCACGTGTGCCGCTTTTTTAATCAGGAGATCATCTTGGCCAAGGCCTCCCAGAGGAGCAAGGGGTCCCACACCAGATCCCCAGCCCAGGCTCCCATATCTGGGAAAAGAAGTCCCTACAGGCAGTAAGAACTATGTGCTGTAAAAACTAGTGTGGATTGTGACACAGAGGCTGCTGGAGACCCAGCTGTTTCTCTTAAAGGCCAGCATCATGAACTGAACTTACAAGGTCCTGCTTTCTCTGAGCTCCAGTGTCAGGGCAAGGCTTTGAGAGACACAGGCACATAGGAGAAGGAAGTGGATGGTCTGGCATCAGGGCAGGAACTCAGGGCAGCTTTCTCCCAGACGGAGGTGCTCGTAGGGATCATTGTTCCTATGCTGGGACTTCACGGGTCACAGGGTGGACTGGCAGCCAATTCTGTTTGCTCCACCCTGGTAAGTCTGTAAGACCCCGCCTCATCCAATTTACAACCCCACCCAAGCTGTGTGCAACAGCTTTTACTTGTGAATGGTCTGTCCTTGTTCAGGCTAAAACCTGTCAAACAAGCTGCAGCTGGGTCAGGGAGCCTAAACCTTGGTTCTCAACATTGGCTGCATATTAGAATCACCTGGGAATCTTCTTAAAATCCTGATTTCTGGGCCTCATCCTCCGGAAATTCTGTTTCTTTGTTATGGGGTGGGACCACAAAATTGGTAACAAAGAAACAGAATTTCCAGAGGATGAGGCCCAGAAATCAGGATTTTAAAAAGATTCCCAGGTGATTCTAATGTGCAGCCAAGGTTGAGAACCACTGCTCAAAACTATCAATAAAAGGCCCAAGACCTAGCACCAACACCAGCCTGCCTTGCTTCACAGCTGGGCCTCATCTGGGCACTTCCAAACCTGATACAAAGAGGAATAATATGCAGATTTCTCTGTAGTTCCTGCTGGGTGGCCCCAGGAAATGACTGACTTTGCATTTCCCTGGAGACCCAAGAGCCAGTGTACCCAGTGGTCAGTATCAGACCACACCAGATTATAACTCTACACATCCATAAGCAACACACTCAAGGGGCAGACTCAGTGAGCACCAAAGCCCCACTGAAGCAAGTCCTGCTCCATAGTGGTGTCTCCTGCACAGCAGCTTTCCCACCATAGGCATAGGTGATCCTCACAGACAATTGTTCTGGAGGTCAGTTCTTCCCAGTGACACCAATAGCAACCAAGTCTCAACTACAACAAAACTGTGCTCACAGCCCACAAAGGGGTGCACTTAGAGCTCCCAGCTCAGGTGACATAGCAGCTCTATCCAATATATAGAAACATACACAGGGAAGTAGCCAAAATGTGGAGACAAAGAAACATGTCACAAATGAAAGAAATGGAAGAAAGAAAACTACTGGATATAGAGTTCAAAACCATGGTTATAAGGTTATTCAAAAATCTTCTAGAAACTTCCAAAAAATGGAAAAGGACCAATCAGAAATTAAGCATACACTGACTTAAATAAATAATAATAATATATAGGGATTCAATAGTAGAGTAGAGGATTCTGAGAATCAAATCAATGATTTGAAATATGAGGAAGCAAAAAACACTTAACCAGAAGAGCAAAAAGAATAAAGAATCCAAAAATATGAAGATAGTATAAGGAGCCTCTGGGACAACTTCAAGCATACCAACATCAGCATTATGGGGGTGCCAGGAGAAGAGAGAGCGCAAGATATTGAAAACCTATTTGAAGAAATAATGACAGAGAACTTCCCCTACCTGGTGAAAGAAATAGGCTTACAAGTTCAGGAAGTGCAGAGAACCCCAAACAAGAGGAACCCAAAGAGGATAACACCAAGACACATAATTAAAATGCCAAGGGCTAAAGACAAAGAGAGAATCTTAAAAGCACCAAGAGAAAAGCAGTTAGTTACCTACAAAAGAATGCCCATACAATTGTCAGGGATTTCTTAACAGAAATTATTCAGGCCAGAAGGGAATGGCAAGAAATATTCAAAGTGATACATAACAAGGACCTATAGCCAAGATTACTCTACCCAGCAAAGCAGCATTTAAAATTAAAGGTCAAATAAAGTACTTCACAGACAAGAAAAAGCTAAAGGAGGTCATCACCACCAAATCAGTATTATATGAAACTAGAGGTCTGGTGTATGAATTCATGCATGGGTGGGGTGGCCTCCAGGGATCAGGCCCCAGCTCTTGCCCCCAGGCTCGTAGCCCCACAGCCCAGCTTGGCAATCCACTGTGGCCTGGCACTGCCTCCTCACCTGCTCCACCATCCTGCCTGAGAGCGATCAATCAGGGCCAAGCCCCCCACCTGGCTCCCTCAGCACCTGGGACCCAGGATGTGGCCCCAACCCCAACTGCCGACACTGGTTGCTGTCTGCGGGGAAATCAGCAGGGCTATCAGACCCCCGTTCGCACCTGCCTTGGTCTGGTGCCACCTGCTCATCTGCTCCACCATCCCACCACAGTCCTGCTCTCATCGGGGCCTATCGGGTCCAGCAGCACCTCCACTGCTGCCTGCTGCCAGCGCCATGTCACCACGCCCGCCATGTTCCATGCTGCCCCCTGGTGGTCAGTGCACATCATAGCGAGTGGTCGAACTCCTGGTCAAACAATTTGCATATTAGGCTTTTATTATATAGGATGTTGAAGGGAATTATTTAAGAAGAGGAAGAAGAAAACGATCAGAAATATGAACAACAAAATGGCAACAAATACATATCTATCAATAATTGAATCTAAAAATAAAAATAAACAAATAAGAAATCTAATGAACAGAATAAACTGGTAATGAAATAGAATCAGAGGCATGAAAATGGAACAGACTGATGGTTTTCAGAGGGAGGGGTGGTAGGGGGAGCAGGGAGAGATTAAACAAAGAGCTTATATGCATATGCATTACCTATGGACATAGACAATAGGGTGGTGAAGGCCTGGGGTGGGGTGGGAATGGATGAAGGGGGCAATGGGGAAAAAAAGAGGAACATCTGTAATAATCTCAACAATACATATTAAAAAAAAAAAAAAGAGCCAGGATTAGAGCTCAGGTCCCAAGTTTTCTAGCTTTCTTAAACTTATCCTTTTTATCCTTCTTATTTTCAAACTTTTAAAAAATAGCATTTGATCATTTTTAAGGGTATCAGAGGGAACGCTTTGCCAGCAGCTAGGGGAAGCAGGGGAAGGAAAGTCTACTCTTGCATGAATTTTCATGCATCAGGCCTCTAGTTTGAATATAATTCCCTAGTTCCAGTCCCCAGTCTTTCCCATAGGAGCTACAAAATCATGGTATGCAGCTTCCTGCAATAATGCAGAATATCAAAAAGTACCCAAATATGGGTACTAAGAGAGTTGGTGCTATCATTACCATGGGACCTTTGACAAATCACTTTCCTTTTTTGGGCCTCAATTGCCTTACAGCATGACCTCCCACCACCGACCCAGTGTGAGTAAAGGGCTATGACTGACTCATAGGCTTCACTCCACTACAGCACTTTGCACTTCATGTTGTCAATGTTTATTTATTTTTTTCATTTCCTGCCCATCACCCTGTAGATTCCCCAAAGCCATGGACCATATCATATTTATTTCTGCACCCTTAGTGCCTAGTATGGTGATTGGCATGTAACTGATACTATATAATAAACTGTAAGGTCCCTTATGCGTCTCACATTTTCAGATGGTATTTTACCATCAATAATAAAGAAAATAACTAAATTTCTCAGTAGCAGAACTGAACTTGTTGTGGTTATTTCTGTTTATAAAAATTACCCAGCACCTCATAAGGGAAACCATAAAATAAATAGAAAAATCCATGTTAACTGGGGATTTTAGGTCTCAGGAATCTGGAATCAGTTTGAGATTTAAGATAGAGTCACCATCAACCTTTCATGATCTAAAGCACTGACCCTTCCTCATGGCCATGATTTCTCTCATTTCATATATTTTATTGCTAAAATAAAGGTGTGAGACAGGGTATAACATAATGATTCTTTCTGGAAGCTTCTGGTAAAGTTCATCATTCTTATTTCTAGTGATTCCTAAACTATGCCAAATTTCAAAGAGCAGAGTCCATAGTGAAAGCTATTAGGATTCAGTCGAATCCCCTGCACCTTGAAGCTAATCACTCTACACATTATTCTTTCCTTCAGTCAGCCATACAGACATATTGAGAATTCTGCTTTTGTGTTAATCATTGTGCTAAAATACATGGAATCCAGAGAGGAACAGTATTTCACCTTGCTGGGTTGACAGTTGATAGAAGGCCAGATGATTTTGACATAGAAATAGAAAAATTATAATAATGGCATAGTAACTGTTTATAATGAGATGAAAGCTGACTGCTATGGAAGCTGTGAGGAGGTAATAACTAACCCTGTCTATGGGGGTAGAGCTTTGAGAGAAAGGTAGAAAGGAGAAAGAAGGAGAGGATAAAAAGCCTGAGAGAATGTTTGAATTGTGTCCAGAAGAATTAAGACAGATTTGCCAGGTGAAGGAAAGGGATGGGTGGTGGGATTTTGGGCAGAAAGAACCACCTGTACCTGGAAAGATGAGAAAGCAGAGCATGTGTAAGGAAGAATGAGCACTTCATTGTGGCTAAAGACTCTGGGGAAGCTGTTGAAGAAAAGGGGGTTAAAGAAGCATCTTGCAGCCAAAGCTGCAATGTGGATGTAGGAGCAAAGAGAACTCCAAGAACAGGAAGAGATGTGGGAAAGTCAGAGTAGCCTAGGAAATACATGAGAGCCTGGATGAGCTTGGTGAGAATTGGGGCAGAGAGCAAATTAGAAATAATATATTTTCAAATATAGAAATGATTTAGTAGTTCTGAGATATCTTAGTTAGCTTTGGAGATAATATAGAAAAAAAGTTTAGTTTCAACAGTTAACTAGTTCAATTAATACCAATTGAATACCAGTTTCAAACTGGGCATGGTATAGAGAGATAGAATAAGCGGTCCTTTGAACCAGGAATCAAACATTGTTCAGATGACTTCTATTATCAGTTAATTTCTAATACAGTAAATATCAAATCCCGGACTCTCATGTATAACCCTGGTTTTCTTCTTCCTATGGTAACAAACCACTTCTTAGAAGAAATATCCAGGAAATGTTTGGATCAACTCTCTTGAAGCCAATTGTATTTATTTTCTCTTGCTGCCTAACAAATACCTAAAACTTAGTGGTTTAAAACAAACACTTTTACTAGCTTACAATTTCTATATATTGGAAGTCCTAAAGACACAGCCCAGCTGGGCCCTCTGCTTCAGATATCACTAGGCTGCAATCCAGGTGGCAGCCAGAGCTGTGGTCTCATCAGAGGCTCAACTAGGTAAAGGTGCCCCTCCAACCTCCCTCAGGTTGTTGGCAGCTCCTTGTTATTGGAGGATTAAGACTGCCTGTTGGATGGTGAATATGCAACTCCTGAAGGTCATCTGTAGTTTCTTGCCCCGTGGACTTCTACATGGGCCCCTCTCCCAACATGGCAGCTTTTTTTTCTACAAGGACAACACTGGAGAGAGAGTTTCTCTGACTTCAGAGAAAGTCCTCTTCCTCTTTTAAGGGTTTTTTGCCTAATTAATTCTGGTTAACCCAAGATAATCTCCACTTTGATCAACTCAAAACCAACCAACTGATTAGGGACCTTAATTATATCTTCAAAATCACTTCACCTTGCCATCTTCTGGTGCATAGAAGCAAGTAACAGGTCTTGCCCATACTCAAGGGTATGATATACATAGTCATAAATAGCAGGGGTCATGGATCATTGGGGACACTCAGGATCACATCATCACACCAAGTTCTTCTCTTGGGCATATTTGATAATTCCACAAATAAACACATCATAGATTGGAACAAAATGAACTACATATTAAAATGATAACTTGTTTTGCTTGTGTATTCAATTATCTTGCTTGATTTCCAGTCAGACAAATCCCCAAATCCCTCGTCTCTGACCAAATCTGCTCACTAGTTAAATGTAACGTAAGAGTGGCCACTGAGGTTATAAAAACTTTCTCCTTCAACCCCAGTCAGCATTCTAACAGTCCTTCCAGAAACTGATGCTCCACAGGGGCCCAATGTTTCCAAAGTGTCAACAAGCTCAGTTTCACTAAACTGAGCAAATGTGCACCTTTCCCTTATAGCTCTCCACAGGTATGTACCCAAATTATGCCTTACTGAATCTCCCTCTCCAATTATAACAAAAGCAAAATAATAAAGGAAGGGATGACAATGGCTAAGTTTATTAGAAACTTTATGCATGCAAGAAGAAAGAGAGGTCTTAATATTGCCATTTAAATTCTGAGTTCTTTTTGAAGGCACAGGACTTGCTTTGTGCTTTTGAAGTGAGCAAAAACAGCAGTCTTCTGATTGCACAGTCCTGATTGCACAAGGGACTATGGGAACAGAGAAGAGCCATGTACTGATTGCTGGAATTTTACAAAAAAAATGCTTAGTAAGACTACATATGCATGTGGAGATCAAAGACAGTCTTTTTAGATCTTTAGACTTTCCAGAGGGTACTCCTCCTAAGTTATTTATTTCAAGCATGAAATCAATAGGAAAATTCTCATGTTATGCATACAGGAGAAGTAGCCTCCAAAATGATATAAACATAAAGTCATAAAACAGAATTATAATTATATTTTAAAAGTGTGAATCATTATTCCATTGTAAAATATTAATTAGGTCAAACCTTTTTGAGGGACATTAGAAATTCTCCCTCAGCATCTATGTGTACAGTTTCAGAATAATTTTATTTCTATTGTATGACAGAATTTCCCGTTAATGGCACATGCACTCAAAATGGAAGTTGTCAAACACCATGCCCTTGGCTCTACCTTCCCATCAACTGATGGCAATTCTAGAGGTTTGGCCTAAGATCTTCGTCTAGAAGTAAAAATAATATAGTGTGCATAGGATAGGGCCTACCACATTGTAGGTATTGAACTAATATTCTTTGAATGAATGAATGAATAAATAAATAAATGAATGAATAGAGGGAGGTATTATGAAGTCAGACATACCTCAATTCCAAACATATTTTGTGCCTTAAAGATTGTGTGACTTCAAAAGTATTGCTTAGCCTCTGAGTCTTTATTTCCAAACCTATATGCTAGACATAACAATACCTCACTCAAAAGAAGCAATAGATTCCCCTCCCACACACAGCCAAGTCCTATGGAGACAGACATGAACTGTGGATCACTTGGAGCTTCAAACAGGTTCCTGAAAGCCAAAGGAGGATAGTTTCTGACAGTGGTCAGCACCTAAATACTTCCTGCAGACAAAACAGTCAACCAGTCATCAGAAGAGCAGTATCCAAAGGGAGCTCCCAAGAGGCACGAAACTCTGCTGAGATAATACCACTTCATTTTTCCCCTTTTTACTTTACCTTCTTTATCTTTCTGCTTTCTTGATTTGTTGTGATTTTAGTCCATATTTATTTTTTAAAAAATATCTTCTCTTTCCTTATTTTTTTTCTTCCTTCTTTCTGCTTTCTCATCTTTCTTTAACCCCTACAGTGCCGGGGAGCGCGATCGCACTCCTTCTGTCTTTTGCCAAAAGTGCTGGGAGCGCTATCTCGCTCCTCTTGCAGTGTCACTATTAGATGCTAGTAGTTCACTCTTTATTGACAGATGGCACCTAAGTGCAGATTACTTATGATGCCAAATGGTTGTAGCTCTAAAATTGACCACTGGCATTTATCTGCCTAATTTTTACAGGTACTACGATTTTATGACGTTTACTCAGATTTTGTAGCCCTAACGCTTCGAAATGGCATCCAGTTCTAAGTCTGCTTTTATTAGTGATGATGATATTGCTAAATATGTCAATTCTTGCTGTGAAGATGATGATTTTGTGGAAGATATTGGAGAAGAGTGTCCCTCTATTTTAACATTATATGTTCTGTTCAAAATTGTTTTCTACTAGTATTTTATAATACAATCAGCAAAGAATATATGTCAAAGATGAAAACAAATGTAGTAAAGGTTTCCTTAAGTTTTTGAATATGTAACTTCCTTTACTTGCGATTCATAATTTTTTTCTTAAACCGCTGTAAAATCAGCAAAAATGCCTTGGCAATTTTAGCATAGTTCCTAGGATATTGGTTGGCACTCAAAGGGTTAAATTTTCTATGGCCTGCTTTCTTCTATGTTTTCAATTTTTTTCTTCCTATTTTATTTATAGCATTTTCCTCCCCCTATTTTTATTCTTATTTTTTATTTTATCTCTGCTCTTTTATGTTCCCTTTTCTTCCACTTTTTTCTCCTCATGTTTTTTTTTTTTAATTTTTCTTCTATCATTCTTCTTCTCTTTTCTTTTTATTAATTCCCCCTTCTTTTGTGGTTGCTTTTGTTGCTGTTGTAGGGGTTGTGTGTATGTTGCTGTTTTTTTCTTCTGTTTCTTGGTTTGTTTTGTTCTTTTCTGTCTGTCTGCACTTTCCCAACAGCTCATACAACATGGTTGGGGATGAACCTCACAGTCAGGCAGCCTGAGAGGAGATTTAATCCACAAACAGGACAACAACATGCAAGACCCAATTACAAAAGGTGAACCAAAATAACTCATACAATGGACATTCCTAGAGCACCTACCTCAGGAGATATGAGACTGCATCACTGGGTCCCACAAAACACTACTTAAGGCAATCCCATGAAGACTGTGAGGCATAGCAGTTTGATCTATTAAATACAAACAAATGCAAAAGGGCAGCATAAATGGGGAGACAAAGAAACAAACCCCAAATGAAAGAAAAGGAGGAATTGCCAGAAAAGGAACTAAACTAAATGGAGGCAAACAATTTGTCAGATAAAGAATTCAAAGTAATGGCTATAAAGGTGCTCAAACAATTTAGTGAGAACTACATGGCACTTAATGGAACTACATCAGCATGAAAAAAAAGTAGAAACCATGAATAATAATCATTCATAAATGAAGAATGACATAGCTGAAATAAGAAATACCCTGGAATGAATCAACAGTATACTAAAAGAAGCAGAGGACCTAATCAGCTAATTAGAAGACAAGATAGAAAAAACAAACACCCATTCAGGGAAGCAATTGGAAAATAATTTAAAAAACAGGAAGAAAGTTTAAGAGAGCTTTGGAACAACAGGAAACATAACAACATCCACATCATAGGAGATCCACATGTAGACATCATAATTAAAATGGCAAGCGTTAAAGATAAAGAGAGAATCTTAAAGGCTACAAGAGAGACACATAAAGTTATCTACAAGGGAGCTCCCATTAAACTCTTAGCTGATTTCTCAATAGGAATAATTCAGGTCAGAAGGGAGTGGCATGAAGTATACAAAGTAATGAAAAGCAAGGGACTGAATCCAAGATAACTCTAGCCAGTAAGGCTATCATTCAAAATTGACTTTCAAATAAAGAGCTTTGCAGACAAAAAAAAGCTAGAAGAGTTTATTGCCACCAAATAAGCACTACAAAAAAGTGCTAAAAGGGCATAAAGAATAAAAATGACAACAAATAAGTACCTATCAACAATAACCTTAAATGTATATGGCTTAAATGCTCCCATAAAAAGACATAGATGAATGGATAAGAAAACATGAGCCATATATATATATATGCTGTCCACAGGAAATCCACTTCAGAACAACAGCCTCCCACAGGATGAGTGTGAAGGGATGGAAACATTTTTCATGCAAATGGAAATAAAAAAAAGTGGGGTAGCAATGTTCATATTTGACAAATAGACTTCAAAATGAAGGCCATAACAAGAGTCAATGAAGGCCACTTCATAATACTACAAAGATGGATACAACAAGAGGATATAACCCTGGTGAATTTATATGCACCCAATAAAGGAGCACCCAAATATATACAAATTAGAGGCCTAAAACATGAAATTCATGAATGGGTAGGGTTCCTAGGCTGGGCCAGCAATCAGGGCCAATCTGTGGGGTTACTGGTGGGGCAATCAGGGGCCCCAACTAGCACCCACTTTGGCTGGCCTGGTATCGCCCACCTGCCAGCTCTGCCCCCTGCTGCCACCTCTGGTCGCCTCCCACTGTGGGGTGACTAGCAGGGTGATTGGGGACCCCCTTGCTGGCATCTGCCTGGGGCCTGTAGGCTAGGGGAAGCTCCTTCATTGAGCATCTGCCTCCTGGTGGTCAGTGCATGTCATAGTGCAGTGATGGCGAACCTATGACACACGTGTCAGAGGTGACATGCGAACTCATTTTTTTGGTTGATTTTTTCTTTGTTAAATGGAATTTAAATATATAAAATAAATATCAAAAATATAAATCTTTGTTTTACTATGGTTGCAAATATCAAAAAATTTCTATATGTGACACGGCACCAGAGTTAAGTTAGGGTTTTTCAAAATGCTGACATGCTGAGGTTCAAAAGGTTCACCATCACTGTCATAGTGGCTGGTCATTCCACCATTCAGTCAATTTGCATATTTGGCTTTTATTATATCGAATGTTCTGGGGGACGTTAAAGAAGAGATTGACCGTGATCTATATCAATAAAAGGCTAAGCAACCAGCCAGTAGCTATGACACATACTGACCACCAGGGGGCAGACACTCAGGGGAGGAGCTGCCAAGCTGTGGTGACTTGGCAGCAGAGGTTCAAGAGTGAAGCACCCCGGAACCAGAGAGGAGGAAGCCCGATTCCTCGTGGGACTGCGCAATTCCACCTTTGGCCATGGGTTATGTTGTTTCTGGGGCACTATCAGCCCCAAATATGGTTTACTGCCAAGCTGTGGTGCCACCCCAGGTGTGGCTGGCTGGAGAGGGACTGCAGGCGGTTGGTTCCAGGGCGTGTTCGCCCATCTAGCCCAGTCCCGCCCTGCCAGCCATGTTCTAATTAATTTCCTTTCAATGTGCACGAATCCATGCACTGGGCCACTAGTACAATAATAATAGAGGACTTTATCTCCCCATTGGATTCACTGGATAGATCTTCCAGTCAAAAAATCAATAAGGAAACCGTGACTCTAAATGATACACTAGATAGGATTGATTTAATTGATATTGACAGACGATTTCACCCCAAAGCTGCAGAATATACATTCTTTTCAAGTATATACCAGTCATTCTCAAATAGACCACATGTTAGGACACAAAAAAAGTCTCTACAAATTCAAGAGGATATCATATCAAACATCTTGTCAAATCACAATGGCATGAAACTAGAAAGCAACTACAATAGAAACACCCCAAAACGTTCAAACATTTGGAGGATAAATAGCATGTTATTAAACAATGAGTAAGTTACCAGTGAGATCAAGGAAAAAATTAAACACTTATTGGAAAAAAAATGAAAATGAACACACAACAAACCAAGCTCTTTGGAACACAGTGAAAGCAGACCAGAGAGGGATAGTAAATGAGTTAATATATGTTCAGATACCTGATCAGTGGCAACAGAGTGGGTTGGAATGAACATATAGATCAATGGAATAGAATAAAGACCCCAGAAATCGACCCAAAACACTATGCCCAATTAATATTCAACAAAGGAGGCAAGAGCATACAATGGAGTCAAGACAGTCTCTTCAATAAATGGTGTTGGGAAAATTGGACAGATACCTGCAAAAAGATGAAACTAGACCACCAACTCACACCATACACAAAAATAAACTCAAAATGGATAAAGGACTTAAATGTAATACGGGAAACCATAAAAATACTAGAGGAATCCACAGGCAGTGAAATCACAAACATATGCCAAAGGAATTTCTTCACTGATACTGCTCCAGGGCAATGGAACCTAAGAGAAAATAAACAAATGGGACTACATCAAAATGAAAAGCTTTGCACAGCAAAGGAAACCATCAACAAAACAACAAGAAAGCCCACTTCATGGGAGAACATATCTGCCAATGTTATCACCAATAAGGGTTTAATCTCCAACATTTACAGGGAACTCATACAACTTAACAAAAGGAAGATAAACAATCCAATCAAAAAATGAGCAATGGACCTAAATAGACACTTTTCAAAAGAGGACATACAGAAGGCCGAAAGACATGAAAACATGCTCAAAGTCACTAATTATACGAGAGATGCAAATCAAAATGACAATGCGGTATCATCTCACACCTGTCAGAATGGCTATCATCAACAAATCAACAAACAACAAGTGCTGGCGAGGATGCAGAAAAAAAGGAACCCTTCTGCACTGCTGGTGGGAATGCAGACTGGTGCAGCCACTCTGGAGAACAGTATGGAGTTTCCTCAAAAAACTAAAAATGGAACTCCCATTTGACCCAGTGATCCCACTTCTAGGACTATATCCCAAGAAGCTAGAAACACCAATCAGAAAGGATATATGCACCCCTATGTTCATAGCAGCACAATTCACCATAGCTAAGATTTGGAAACAGCTTAAGTGCCCATCAGCAGATGAATGGATTAAAAAACTTTGGCACATCTACACAATGGAATACTACACTGCGGTAAAAAAGAAGGAATTCTTGCCCTTTGCAACAGCATGGATGGAACTAGAGAGAATTATGCTAAGTGAAATAAGCCAGTCAGAGAAGGATAAATACCACATGATCCCACTCTTTTGTGGAATATAGAGAACAACATAGACTGATGAACAGGGACAGATCCAGAAACAGAGAAGCAGCAATCAGATGGTCAATCCCCAGAGGGAAAGTATGGGAGGGTGGGGGTAAGGGGGGGAGATCAACCGAAGGACTTGTATGCATACATATAAGCCAAACTAATGGACACAGACAACAGGGGGATGAGAGCATGAGTTGGGGGGAGGGGTTGGGGGTTAATGGAGGGATGAGGACACATTTGTAATGCCTTAATCAATAAAGAAATTAATGATTAAAAAATAAAAATAACAGTTTCCATGTACTTAGTGCTCATTCCTTGCCAGGTGTTGTGTATTACATGTATCATTTCTTTGGATGCTCACAACAGTGCTGTGACAACTGTTCTCTTATTTTCCCCATCCTACAGATGAAGAAGCAGACCAAGGTTAAATAGTATTTTCCTCAAAATTTCAATAACTAGCATTTGGCAGACCTGGATTCAATACTAAGACTGTTTGATTCCAAAGACAGATATGTGAGTACCATTATTTACCCATTTTAAAGATGTAAAAAAATGGACGTTTAAAGAGGTGATGTAACCTTCCAAAATAGCAGCTGTCAGAGCTGAGCCACATACCCAGCTATGGAGTCTAAACTTCAGGCTCTTAATCACACACTGCTCCACTGCCTCCAGGGTTGAAACAATTAACACAGCATAGTGAAGGGCATGACCAAAAAATCCCTTTGTGAACATTGGAGTTTTAAGTATTGATATATATATATATATATATATATATATATATATATATATATACACACACTACGGGCTTGGTGCACGAAATTCGTGCACTGGGTGTGTGTGTGGGGGAGTGGCCCTCAGCCCAGCCTACCCCCTCTCACATACTGGGAGCCCTCAGGCATTGACCCCCATCACCCTCCAATCGCAGGATCGGCCCCTTGCCCAGTCCTGATGCCTCTGACAGAGGCGTCAGGCCTGGGCAGGGGACCCTCATTTCCCCCCATCACTGGTTCTGCCCCCAGCCCAGGCCTGATGCCTCTGGCCCAGGCGTCAGGCCTGGGCAGGGGACCCCCAGACCCCTCCGATTGCTGGCTCTGCCCCTTGCCCAGGCCTGATGCCTTGGCCAGAGGCGTAGACCCCCATCACCCTCCGATCGCCTGATCGGCCCCTTGCCCAGGCCTGACGCCTCCGCCAGAGGTGTCAGGCTTGGACAGGGGACCCCCATATCCCCCCGATCACTGGCTCTGACCCCCGCCCAGGCCTGAGGCCTCTGGCCCAGGAATCGTGCCTGGGCAGGGGACCCCCATCTCCCTCTGATCGCTTGCTCCACCCCCCGCCCAAGCCTGATGCCTCTGACCCAGGCTTCAGGCCTGGGCAAGGGGACCATCATATCCCTCCAATCCCCAGCTCTGTCCCCTACCCAGGCCTGATGCCTCTGGCCCAGGCGTCAGGCATGGGCAGGGGACCCCCAGCTCCCCGCGGTTGCAGGCTCCGCCCCTGCCCAGGCCTAACGCCTCTGGCCTAGGCGTTCGGCCCGGGCAGCGGGGACCCGCAGTGGCAGCGGGGGGCGCCGCGATCATGGGCTCTGCTTTAGGCCCAGGCAGGGACCCCTAGCTCCTGGGAATGCCAGCTTCGACCGTGCCCAGCTCCCATCGCCTGCTCCACCCCTACTTCCTGCTATCACTGGCCAGGGCAGCAAAGGCGCCTGATTCTCCGATCATGGCTGGGGGGCAGGGCAAAGGCGGCCCCAGGGCCGCCTTTGCCCCGCCCCCCACCTCTTAGCTCCCCCCTGGGTTTCCGAACACTGTCAGTGGCAGGGGGCCTCTTTCTGCTTTCCCTTTCACCTCCCTGCATTGTGCCTACATATGCAAATTAGCCGCCATCTTTGTTGGCAGTTAATTTGCATATAGCCCTGATTAGCCAATGAAAAGGGTAGCGCCGTACGCCAATTACCCTTTTTCTCTTTTATTAGCTTATTTTGACATAAGCTAGCATTGGTTTAACATCATTCAGGGATTCTTTACATCACAATTTTGTGGAGATCTTTTCCTTGCATATTGAAGGAACAAAAAGAGTATAGTTGTGTTTATTAAAAATACAAGATGCAAGTGGCCAAGGAAGCATCAACCACATTAGCTTTCGGAGTCTCTAGCTCAATGTAGTTAAAAAAAAACATAGGATTAATAAGTTTTTCATGGATTGAAATATTCCTTGCAAATATATGGATGCGATATATCTGTCGCCACAAAAGGTGCAGACTATGGATGGGAGAAATATTTTGCTTTCTGTAAGAGGTAGTATACCTAGGAAACACCTTTTACACTAACCCTGAAAGCATTTGTTTCTTATTATACATCTTGTAAGCACTCTTGGAATCGAGATATACTAAAAACATGTAATTAACATAATAAAATATTTGTCAATACTAATTCACGTGCTGGTGTATAAAGCTGGAAAATACTCCTTCTTTCAGCTCCATTCTCAAATCTGATTTCCCTGTACATGAGACCCAAAGACAGCACTTTCTGCTAGCTCACCTGCTAAGCTATGGCTCTTCAAGTGTCACTGGTTGTATTTTCCAGTTATCTTCTCTTTTACATGTTTTTACTCCAGCCTCCTAGGAAGGCCTCTTCTCTTTAACCAATGGGTAAGACAGCCTCCCCAGGCCCCTTTCCAAAGCACAGTGCCAATCCAGGGGCTGGCTGATTCACATCTACCTCCAGCTGTGGTACATGGAAAATTGAAAATGAAAACCTTTCTGTTAGACTACTGCTGTCCTGATGAGCTAGGTATGAGTGGCTGAAGCTTTTCATTTTTGGATTGGGTCAACCATGGTCCTATAGCAAAACAGATTAACATGGAACACTTGCACATACCCAGAATATAGAAATAAACATAGAGATCCAGATATGAGGAGAAGCAGAGACAACCAGAGAGGACATGAGGACAGGAAGGCTGGAATAATAGGGCATACCAACAAACAGAAGTGAAGCACAAAATAGTCAGGGTCAGAGTGGGTGGGGAACCAGATTCCCAGGGAAGGCAACAGAGCTCAGTGAGTTAAAAATACATTTTTCAGAGTCAGACTGGAATAAATTCTAAGCCCTATTTTTCTACTTACTTTGAGACTTTGGGCAAGTCACTCAATTTCTACATTCAAAAAGTGAAGATTAGTTTTACTTCTCAGAGTTAACTAAGGAATAAATGCAATGAAAGAGATATAAAATTCCTGGCACATAGTATGTGTTCAAAAATTGTTTGTTTGCATGTTCCTTTTTTGTGGGAGGCAGAACTGGGGCAGAATGAGACCAACCACCATTCATGGCTCTGCCAGGAAGTTGCCCCCTCTGGGCTGTGTTCACTCACCAACCCAGGAAATCCAGTACTCCTGATTCCCAGTAGATTTAAGTGTACATAGTTGATTTTTCACAGTAAGCCTTCACATTTATTTTTTAGTATAGAACTAAAATTTACAAATTCACGTTTTTATTGTACTCAAGGGTACTTGAAGCTCTCTCTGAAGCAAGTAAAACATCACCATTGAGTTTTTTTCTTTTAAAAAAGTTACTTAATAAACATTTTTAATTATTTGACTCAAGAGAAACCTCTATTAATTCACAGGTGATGGAGACCAGGATTGGGGAGAAGTGGTTAAGAATAATAACAGAGAGCATTAAAAACAATCCTGGAACTTAGTATTCATTTAAACTCAAGAAATTGCTACAATGAACAAAAATTGAAGATTTTGGAATGGATTCCTAAGATGGAAGCTGGCAAGACAGAGGTGAGGGAGAGGATGTGAGTGAGTGAGGGGGTGAAAGGAGAATGTGTGGATGTACGTGGTGTGTGTGTGAGTGAGGGAGGGACAGTTAAATCCAGCAGGAACAGCAGAGGCTGGCAGACCAAGCTCTTGGACAGGGAGAACTTGCCACTGCTGCAGACACTCCCCGGGTTGTGGGACTCCGGCACAGAGCCCACGCCATCTTGTAGGGGAGAGCAGACTCTTCTAGGCACTCATCAACACCACCACCCAGACAGCCCTTCGACACTGCCCGCAACACAGCAGACACTCCAGCCAAAATCCCGCTGCCCCACCCTCAAACCCGCAGACACTAGAACCTCCACCTCCAAGGGTGCATGGTTCCTGAAGCAGTAAGTGCAACATCTCCCCTCCCCACAGCAAATCTCTGGACAGCACAGTCGTGCATTTCCAGCATGCAGGCCTTCTGAGACCACCACCCCACAGGCAGCTCTTGGAAGACACTATAAGCCCCCGCTGGGTGTGATCTTATACAAACAAGGACGCACTGCCCCACAGTAGAAATTCTGAATTTCCTCTTCCTGAATAACTGCCCAAAGACACTTTGGTCCTACAACTTCAGCATCAGGGCCCCTCAGAGTACGTCAGAGCACCATGACAGCAAACGCACCACCATAATTGCAAGTTTCCAGCGCTCAAGCCTCCTGAGCCCATCTGTCCACAGGCCGCGATAGGGAGCTGCTGTGAGCAACCTGCTGGGCTCAATCTTTTTTTTTTTTTAAATATATTTTATTGATTTTTTACAGAGAGAAAGGGAGAGAGATAGAGAGTCAGAAACATCAATGAGCGAGAAACATCGATCAGCTGCCTCCTGCACATCTCCCACTGGGGATGTGCCCGCAACCCAGGTACATGCCCTTGACTGGAATCGAACCTAGGACCTTTCAGTCCGCAGGCCAACGCTCTATCCACTGAGCCAAACCGGTTTTGGCTGGGCTCAGTCTTATACAACAAGGATGAAATGCCCCAGCAGTGGAAATTCTGAATTTCCTCTTCCTGAATAACTGCCAAAAGACACTTTGGTCCTGCAACTTCAACACCAGGGCCCCTCAGAGTGCATCAGAGTCAGAGTCACGCATTTCCACCATGCAGACCTCCTGAGCTCATCGCTCCACAGGCCACACTTCGGAGATGTTGTGAGCCCCCACTGGACGTGCTCTTATACAAACAGGGATACACTGCCCGGGCAATAGAAATTCTGAATTTCTTCTTCCTGGATACCTGCCCACAGGCATCTCAATCTCATGGCTTCAGTGCCAGAACCCTTCAGAGTGTGTCAGTGCGCCACACTGGCAAACATGCCACCACTGGGTGCACGTGTATCCAACCAAGGTGGAAGCAGTCTTCCCACCCCACAGCTACAGAACTCTGGACACCACAGTCAAGCCTTTCCAGAGTAAAGGCCTCCTGAGCCCCACCACCCTGAAAGACAGCTCCTGAGTGCCTCTGTGAGCCCCTGCTGGGCACGCCTGATATCAACCAAAGACATAAGGCAGCAAAAATTGGGACACCGCTTCCCTGGCTGCTGACTTCTGGACACCAGAGTTGCCCCTTTCCAGCTCACAGGCCTACATCAAGAGAAGCCAAATGTTTCAAGTAGGGAGCTATGCTAGACTACCAAGCCCAGGAGACCTGAGAGATCACACCAGTAGCACCATCCCTAAAAGAACCTGTGTAGCAAAGCAGTAGGATCTAGGACACAGAAACAATTAAAACGTTACAGTAAAACATGGGGAGACAAAAAAGCAATCCCCAAAGGAAAGAAAAAGAGCAATCACCAGAAAGGGATTTAAATTAAATTGAGGCAAGTAACATGTCAGAGAAAGAATTCAGAGTAATGGTTATAAGGATGCTCAAACGGCTGAATGACAAATACGCACAACTTAATGATAATTATAAGGAGCTCTATGAGAATGTTACCAACATGAAAAGGAACCAAGAGGAAATGTAGAACGACATAGCTGCAATAAAGAACACAATGGAAAGCTAAAACAGTAGACTAGAAGAGGCTGAGGACCACATCAGTGAATTAGAAGACAAGGTAGGAAAAAATACACAAACACAGCAGCAACTGGAAAGAACATTTAAAAAGCAAGAGGAGAGACTAATGGAACTTTGGAACAAAACTAAACAAAACAACATCCACATAATAGGGGAACCACAAAGAGAGGAAGAGAAGCAAGGAATAGAAAAGCTGTTTGAAGAAATAATGACAGAAAACTTCCCTGATATCAGCAAGAAAAAAAAAAAAAAAACTATGCAAATCCAAGAAGCACGTAGAGTCCAAAACAAGATTAACCAAAAATACCAACACCAAGACACATCATAATTAAATTGGCAAACATCAAAAAATAATAAGAAGAATTGTACAAGCTTCCAGAGAGACACAGAATGTTACCTACAAGGGATCTCCCATTACAATATCAACTGATTTCTCAACAGAAACACAGCAGGACAGAATGGAATGGAATTAAATATACAAAGTGATGTAAAGCAAGGGACTGCATCCTAGAATACAATACCCAGCAGGGCTATCAATCAAAATTGAAGGTGTAATCAGGCACTTCACTGACAAAAAGGGGCTAAAAGAGTATATTACCACCAAACCAGCAATGCAAGAAATGCTAAGGGGACTGCTGTAAAAAGAAGAAACAGAAAGGCAAGAAGAAACACAAACATTAAGAATAAAAATGATGACAAACAAGTACTTATCAATAATAATATTAAATGTAAATGGATTAAATGCTCCAATCAAAAGACATAGAGTAGCTGAATGGATAAGAAAACATGGTCCATATATTTTCTGTCTGCAAGAGACCCACCTCAGAATAAAGGATTCACACTGACTGAGAGTGAAGGGATGAAAAAATTTTATTCAGGCAAATGGAAATGAGAAAAAAGCTGGGGTTGCAATACTTATATCTCACAAAATAGACCTCAAAGTAAATGCCATAACAAGAGATAAGGAAGGCCACTACATAATACTAAAGGAAACAATTCAACAAGAATATATAACTCTAGTCAACATATATGCACCCAATACAGGAGCACCCAAATACATAAAACAACTTCTGGAAGATATCAAAGGAGAGATTGATAGCAATACAGTCATAGTAGGGGGCTTTAATACCCCACTGACACCAATGGATAAATCCTCTAAACAAAAAATCAGCACAGAAACAGCAATCTTAAATGACCCACTAGATCAGATGGACTTAATTGACATCTTAAGAGTATTGCATCCCAAAGCCACAGAATATGCATTCTTTGCCAGTGCACATGGAACATTTTCAAAGATAGACCACATATTAGGACACAGGCAAAGTCTCTTCAAATTCAAGAGAATAGAAATAACAAACATCTTCTAAGATCACAATGGCATAAAATTAGAAATCAACTACAATAAAAACAATGAAAAAAATCAAAAACACTTGGAGGCTAAATAGCATAATATTAAACAATAATTGGGTTACCAAAGAGATCAAAGAAGAAAAAAATAGCATCCTGGAAACAAATGACAATGAAAACACAATAATCCAAAATCTATGGGACACAATGAAAAGTCCTTAGAGGGAAGTTCATAACTCTACAGGCCTACCTCAAAAAAAAAAAAAAAGGTAATAAACTATCTAACCTTGCAACTTAAAGAATTACAAAGAGAGCAACAAGAAAAGTATCCAGAAGGAAGGAAATAATAAAGATCAGAGCAGAAATAAATGACATAGAGATAAAAAACAGATCAATAAAACCAAGAGCTGGTTCTTTGAACGGATAAACAAGATTGATGAACCTCTAGCCAGGCTCTCACCAAGAAACAAAGAGAGAGGACCCAAACAAACGAAATCAGAAATGAAAGAGGTGAAGTAACAACTGACCCCACTGATATACTAAGGATTGTGGAAAAAATACTACAAACAAATCTACTCCAACAAACTGGACAACCTCGACGAAATGGACACATTCCTAGAAAAATATAAGCTTACAAAACTCAATCTGGGAGAATAAAAAAACCTGAATAGGCTGATAACTACAGATGAAATTGAAACAGTAATCAAGAAACTTCCAGCAAACAAGCCCTGGACAAGATGGCTTCACAGGGGAGTTTTATCGAACATTCAAAGAACTAAAACCAACCCTTCTCAGACTATTCCAAAAAATTCAAGAGGAAGGCACACTTCCAACTCTTCCTATGAAGCCAGCATTACCCTAAATCTAAAACCAGATAAAGATACCAGAAAGAGAGAAAAATACAGGCCAATATCCCTGATGAACCTAGATGCTAAAATCTTCAACAAAATTCTCGCAACCCAGATCCAGCATTACATTAGAAAGATCATACACCATGACCAATTGGGATTTATTCCAAGGATGCAAGTCTGGTACAATATCCACAAATCAATAAACATTATACATCACATAAACAAATTGAGAGACAAAAATCACATGATCATATCAATTGATGCTGAAAAGGCATTTGGCAAAGTCCAACACCCTTTTCTGATAAAAATGCTCAGCAAAGTGGAAATAGAAGGATCATGCCTCAACATAATAAATGCCATATATGTCAAACCTACAACCAGCATCATACTCAATGGGCAAAAACTAAAACCATTTCCCATAGAACAGGAACGAGACAGGGATGCCCGCTTACACCACTCCTATTCAACATTGTATTGGAAGTGCTAGGCCAGAAGAAGAAATAAATTAGAAAAGAAGAAGTAAAATTGTCATTATTTGCAGATGACATGATACTGTACATAGAAAACCCTAAAGACTCCATCAAAAGATTGTTAGACTTAATAAATGAATTCAGCAATGTGGAAGGATACAAAATTAATGCCAAGAAATCCATGGCACTTATATACACCAATAGTGAACTTACAGAAAGAGAGATTAAAATAAAACAATCCCATTTACCATTTCACAAAAAAAGACCCCTAGGAATAAATTTAATTTAGGAGGTAAAAGACCTCTACTCAGAAAACTACAGGACCTTGTAAAAAGAGATAGAGGTAGACATAAACAGATGGAAGAACATACCGTGTTCATGGATTGATAGAATCAACATCATTAAAGTGTCCATACTACCCAAAGCATTATATAGATTCAATGCACTCCCAATTAAAATACCAACAGGATATTCCACAGACCTAGAAATAACTCTCTAAAAGTTCACCTGGAATAAAAAAGACTCTGAATAGCTGCAGTGATCCTGAGAAAGAAGAACAAAGTAGGAGGGATCTCAATACCCGATATCAAGCTGTATTACAAAGCCACTGTTCTCAAAACTGCCTGGTACTGGCACAAGAACAGACATCTAGACCAATGGAATAGAATAGAGAACCCAGAAATTAACCCAAACCACTATGCTCAATTAATATTTGATAAAGGAGGCAAGAACATACAATGGAGTCAAGACAGTCTCTTCAATAAATGGTGCTGGGAAGTTTGGTCAGACACATGCAAAAAAATGAAACTAGACCACCAACTTATGCCATACACAAAAATAAATTCAAAATGGATAAAGGACTTAAATGTAAGATGGAGAATTATAAAAGTATTAGAATATTAGAGGAATACACAGGCATCAAAATCTCAGATATATGCTGAAGCAATATCTTCACCGATACAGCTCCTAGGGCAGTGATGGCGAACCTATGACACGCATGTCAGAGGTGACACGCGAACTCATTTTCTTGGTTGATTTTTAACTGTTAAATGGCATTTAAATATATAAAATAAATATCAAAAATATAAGTCTTTGTTTTACTATGGTTGCAAATATCAAAAAATTTCTATATGTGACACGGCACCAAAGTTAAGTTAGGGTTTTTCAAAATGCTGATGTGCCAAACTCAAAAGGTTCATCATCACTGTCCTAGGGCAATGGAAACTGAAGAGAAAATAAACAAATAGGACTACATCAAAATAAAAAGCTTCTGCACAGTAAAAGAAACCATCAACAAAACAACAAGAAAGCCCACTGCATGGGAGAACACATTTGCCAATGTTATCTCTGATAAGGATATTATCTCCAACATTTACAGGGAACTCATACAACTTAACAAAATGAAGATAAACAACCCAATCAAAAAATGGGCAATGGCCCTAAACAGACACTTTTCGAAGGAGGACATAAGGAAGGCCAAGAGACATATGAAAACATGCTCAAAGTCACTAATCATCAGAGAGATGCAAATCAAAACAACAATGAGGTATCATCTCACACCTGTCAGAATGGCTATCATCAACAAATCAACAAATAACAAGTGCTGGCTAGGATGAGGAGAAAAAGGAGCCTGTGTGCACTGCTGGTGGGAATGCAGACTGGTGCAGCTACTCTGGAGAACAGTATGGAGTTTCCTCAAAAAACTAAAAATGGAACTCCCATTTGACCCAGTGATCAAACTTCTAGGAATATATCCCAAGAAACTAGAAACACCAATCAGAAAGGATATATGTACCCCTATGTTCATAGCAGCACAATTAACCATAGCTAAGATTTGGAATCAGCCTAAGTGCCCATCAGCAGATTAGTGGATTAAAAAACATTGGTACATCTACACAATTGAATACGATGCTGCTATAAAAAGGGAGGAACTCCTACCATTTGCAACAGCATGGATGGAACTGGAGAGCATTATGCTAAGTGAAATAAGTCAGTCAGAGAAAGATAAGTATCACATGATCTCTCTCATTTGTGAATTATAATGAACAACATAAACCGATGAACAAAAACAGATCCAGAGAATGAGAAGCATTGATCAGATGCTCAAACCTCAGAGGGAAGTTAGGGGAGGGTGGGGGTAAGAGGGAGATATCAATCAAAGGACTTGTATGCAGGCATATAAGCATAGCCAATGTATGCAGACAACAGGGGGTGAGGGTGAAGGCAGGATGGGGGGGGCAATGGGGGGTTAAGGACACATTTGTCATCCCTTAATCAATAAAGGGAAAAAATAAGCATAGAACAATCCTATGACACAGAAAAAATTATTTTGGAATGGTCGTTGCATTTGCTGAAGGATAAAGAATACTTAGACACTTTACAACTCTTTCAAATTTCCAGCTATTTCATGTAATAGCCAGATGATATGTAATTCTTGACAATAACTGTCTCATTAAATCTGAATTAAGTGCATAAGATACTTAAAATATGTTCAATTTTGTGCTGTATCATGTTTCTTCTATGGCTTAAAATCATGCACTATGTGTCTATGGTATATGTCTGCCCCAGTAAATCTGACATAAAAAAAACGTTCTTATTTATAATATCCTACTCTTGAGCTTGACAACTGGGTATTGTACAAAGACAAGTCTCAAGAGGCAAACTCATAACTCAGAAGGAAGATGAGTCATCCAGTATATTTAAAAAGAATTTGAATTAGAGCAATCCACCTATTAATGGGGTTAGGATTGGTTACAGGGCATAATTTAATTTATAAATGAATCTCTCTTTTCTTTTTTTCCTATTTATTCAAATTAAGTCATCTGCAACTAACACATTCAAATTGAGACACAAGGAATTTCGGTACTTTTATGTGCCTGTGAGGTAATATAAAACTCCTTGTATTTTTGTATGGGGAAATAATTTATCTTTTGGCATTAATAAAATTAAAAATATAATGGCTTTTTTTGAAATAATTTAATCAGTCTATAGTTCCAAAAACCTACCTTTTAATTATAGTATCACAGGCACTTTTAATTGATGTACCTGCTTAAAATGAACAATGCTAGTGACAGAACTCTAAGAACAATTAAAATAATTATGTCAAGATGAATAGAAGTAGCGTAGACTTATTAGCCCATAATGACTGCTGGAATCCAAGATTTTGTTCTCTTGCTTTCATTTTCCTATTCTTCTCAAAAGTCATACATTGAAAAGTAGTCCATTCCCTCCTTTGTTACAGGTCCATCTAAAGCTGGGCGGAGGAAGAGATCTAAAGTGCAAGTCAAACTCGAGGATAAGGACTTGTTGCTCTACTGTTTTCTCCAACAATGTAGTACAGTCTATTAGAGGTAAAAGTTGATTTGGCTCTTTAGGAAGAAAAATTGCCATAATTAAGCCAAGGACATTTTTTTAAGGATGCAGAAGCTCCATATATTTTTATCAAGCGTATTTATAATTGATTTTAGAGACAGAGGAAGAGAGAGAGAGAAACATCAATGTGAGAAAGATGTGAGAGAGAAGCATCAATTGGCTGCCTCCTGCATGCCCCCTACTGGGGATTGAGCCCACAACCTGGGCATGTACCTGACTAGAAATCAAACCAGTGACGTTTTGGTGCATGGTACAACACTCAACCAACTGAGCTAAACTGGTCAGGGAGAAGCTCCATAGATTTTTAATTCAATTCATAATGAAGGCCACCCAATTCCAATGAAAATGTAGTACTATTTGAGGTGAGTAGTGTCTTCCTGCATGCAGCACAACATTCATGATCCTTTTATTCTCATGTGTGATTTTAGAGGATGGTGCTTTGGGCAGAACGTGTATTCCATCCTCTTTAATATAAGCACTTAACTTTTTGTCACAAACTCTGCTTTGCTTATATTACCTCCTGTAACCTCTAAAACAATCCTATGTGAAGGTGTGGCTGAGTCTGCTGGCTGCCTATCAAAAATATATTCTGCTTTCTTATTTCATAAAGAGAACTACGAATTTATTTGGGGTAACAATACCACTAACTGAACACTTTGTGTGATCATACTAAGTTCTGGACAATTACATATAACTAGAGGTATTGTAATTATGACAAACATCATGACAAATTTATAAAAGAGGGCTGTCTCAATACAGAAATTTGCACATTTTGCCTTCTGACCATCTTTCTTCCTGATTCATGGAATGTAGTCCAAATGGCTGGAGCTTCAGCAGTGTTATTGGACTATGAAATGACTTGAAGATGAAAGCCCAAGTGCTAATGTGGTGGCATAGAAAGATAGATCTTGGAAACCTCATGTTAATTTTGAACTTCCTGCTTCTAGACTTACTTCACATGATAGATAAAATTCCATTTTTTAAACTACTGTAAGTTTCTGTTTAACCTAATCAATCATAACTACTGCAGGAGGATACAATTATTAATATTATTTTGCATATAGAAAAACTTCATTAACCCACCTAAAACCCTAGAGCTACAAAATGGTGAAGCATGGCTTTGAACCCAAATATGATTTTATTGTGTATAGTGTGTGATATCTATACACACACATACTGCCTCAAGTAAATATTAGCTTCATTTATATTTTGTTCTTTTCTCTATACCCTTATCTGTAAAAAGAATTACAGTTAATGTTGATTGAGTCCCTAAAATGTATCAGGCAAGTTGTTAAGCATTTTTGTATCCATTTACTCATTTAATCCTCACAGCAAAACAAGAAAATACTTATTTTATTCTATTTCACAGAGAAAAAATAACAATCAGATAGGTTAAGTAGCTTGCCCAAAATTTCACAGCTAGGAAACAGCAGAGCCAGTACTCAAACTCAAGTCTGTCCAATATACTATACTCTAATGGAATCAGTATTGCTAAAGATGTCTGCTTACCATCCACATAAGAGAATCTATCCTTTTGGAATTTTTATGCCTTATTTTCATTTAATGTACAGACACTTATGTGATAGAAATGGTTGTTATAAATAAATGAAATAAAGTTTGATACTAGCAGTTGCTGGGGTCCAACCCCAGCAGGTCCAGAGGTCCCCAAAGGTGTGGACGGAGTCGGCGAAGAAGGAATGACACGGAGACAGCGTTCAGCTGATCAGCAGTCTAGCCAGGATCTCTAGCCAAGTTCTGGTCAGGATCTCCAGCGAAGTTCTTGTTAGGATCTCCAGCCAGGTTCTGTGTCCATGTTCTCTTGCTAGGTTCTCCAGGTTCTCCAGCCAGGTTCTGTAGCCATGTTCCCTCGCTAGGTTCTCCAGCCAGGTTCTGTCCAGGTTCTCCAGCCAGGTTCAGTCACCAGGTTCTGGTCAGGTTCTCTTGCCATGTTCTATCTAGGTTCTGCATCCTTTTGTCTTGTTACATCTGTATTTATACCAGTTGATTCCAATCCTATCAATCTCTATTCCAAAGGTTAGGGTGTTTCTTATCTCCATTCCAGGGGGTAAAGATTATGTAGCTTTAAGTGTGATTGTTCATAGTTAGTGATTAACTACCCGCCTGGCACTTAGTTAAGGGGTTTTATTCCCACCCTAACTTCAGGGGAAAATCCCTACCTGGGGAAACAACCTTTCTCAGAGAGGTGACCTTGGTTAAAACACATAGCGTCAAGAAGGTGAGCAAACATATTAAGAACAGTATGCCATATACGCCAGGTCCCTTGAAACATATGCTGTGCAGATGCTCCTTCCCTGCAGCGACTGTGTCAAGCAGCAAGGATGGACCGGCTCCCAGCAAGCAGTCTCTATGAGAAAAAAAGCAAAAACAAAAACCAGAAAACAGGAAAACAAAAGGTATTTTGCCCACAAATCATTCTTTTAGTGTAGTCATAGTTTCCATAAAAATTCTTTTTAATATTTAAATCTACTTAAATTAAACTCTGTTTCTACAAGGTGAAGCCACACCTGGGTTTATTGGGGAAAGTAAAATTGTTACTTTAAACTGAACTGATTAATTCAGGCAAGGTCACAATATAAGTAACACATCTAGCACTCACTGAACTCCACTGCCTCCCTAAAACAAAACTGTTAGTTTATCTTTTGCATTTTTTCAAATACTTTGTTTATGTTTAGAATTTTTTTAACTTCAAATATCTCTCCTCATCTTCTCTTTCTATTGAAATCCTATACTTGAAACTCAACACAAAAACCTGCTCCTGGTCCTAACCGGTTTGGCTCAGTGGATAGAGTGTTGGCCTGAGGACTGAAAGGTCCTAGGTTCGATTCTGATCAAGGGCATGTACCTTGGTTGCGGGCACATCCCCAGTAGGAGGTGTGCAGTAGGCAGCTGATCGATGTTTCTCTCTCATTGATGTTTCTAACTCTCTATCTCTCTCCCTTTCTCTCTGTAAAAAATCAATAAAATATATTAAAAAAAAAAAAAAAACCTGCTCCTGGAAGAAACCTTCCCTTATGCCCAAGGTGGAGTTCCTCTGGACTCTAGCATTTCAATACCATCCTGCATGGATATTTATCATAGCTCTTGTTTGATTCCAAACTGTCCTCCCTGCTGGATGGTGAGACACCTGTGAATTCACAGCATCTATCACAGTGTCCAGTGTTCTATATATAGGTGTTCAATAACTATGGAGTAAATTCTTCTCATTCAAATTTACTCAGGTGGCAAAGGAATAACCAGCTATTTAATCACTTTACGTGAGCTAAAAGACATGGGCTTGGATCCCACTCCAACTACTTAGCTATGAGCTAGGGATCTTGGGAAACTCACTTCATAATTTTGAATTTACTTTAAAATGAAGGGATTACACAGGATGATGTCTCCACTCCCTTCTTGTCCTAAATATGATATAATGAATGATACATCATATTACTTCTCTACTCTCTCTCTCTCTCTCTCTCTCTCTCTCTCTCTCTCTCTCTCCTAGTCTACTTTTTGATTATCCACTATTTCAAAATATAGTGTTTATTAAATCATGGGGATGGGCATTAGTGGAGGAGGCAGGAGTCTTTTCAGTTTGTCATGAGCAAAGGCTAACCACTGAGCAGTCCTAGAATTTGTAAAGGGTTTCAGGAAATCAGCCATCCCACATTATTTTTTTTCCTCATAGTTCAGGAATAAATGCCTCAGCAGACCAAAAGAAAAATGGCTTAATTATTGTTGCCCTAATATAAGTCATTGAGACCCTGGCTATATTGGCAGATTCATCTCTATTATATTTTCCAACTTCATTGTACTAAATAGGTTCTACCTTCAACTTCAAGTTACTTAGGCTCATGAAACTAAAACTCATTAAGAGACAGCTCCGCCCTAACCGGTTTGGCTCAGTGGATAGAGCGTCGGCCTGTGAACTGAAGGGTCCCAGGTTCGATTCCAGTCAAGGGCATGTACCGTGGTTGCAAGCACATCCCCAGTGGGGAGTGTGCAGGAGGCAGCTGATCGATGTTTCTCTCTCATCGATGTTTCTAACTCTCTATCCCTCTCCCTTCCTCTCTGTAAAAAATCAATAAAACATATAAAAAAGAGACAGCTCCAGTTAATATCTGTCAATATTAAAGTCATTTGTCATTAAAATTGACCAGACTTGAAGCAAATATAATTTTTTCACTTATCACATTTCCAAGTATTCAAAAGAACAATAATACTCAATTTGATGAGCTATGATGAGACTAGCACTCATGTATATCGCTAATGAGGCATAAATTAGTATTATCTTTCTGGGGGAATATTTTGTAAGATATATTAGAGCCTTAAAAATCTCAAATTCTGCCCAGCCAGTGTGGTTCAGTGGTTGAGCATCAGCCATGAAACCCAGGAGGTCATAGTTCAATTCCTTGTCAGGGCACATGCCTGGGTTATAGACGTGCAAGAGGCAGCCAATCAATGATTCTCTCTCAACAATGATGTTTCTATCTCTCCCTCTTCTTTCCACTCTCTGAAATCAATAAAAATGTTTTTTTCTGGAATTGAAACTAAGATGGCGGCATAGATAAACACCGGGAAATTGCTGCCTCCCACAACAATTAAAAAATACCGCAAAGGACAGAGCGGACATCATCCAGAACAACAGGAAGGCTGGCTGAGTGTAAATTCTACAACTAGAAGGAAAGAAAAGCACACTGAGAGCCAGAGGAGCTGCGGAGTTGAAGTGCAGAGGTACGGCGGCTCGCTCGCGCGCAGAAAGGGGGTGGCACCTGAGGACGTGGCTGTCTTCTTGAATCACAAGCTCCTGACTGCTCTGAACTCCGGTTCCGGGAAGTCTCTGGGGACCCAGGACTCATACGGGGAGAAGCTGGACGGTCGGGCAGTGGGTGAACTTGAGGGCGGCTTTCCCTCAGAGGTGCTTGCAGCAATTATCGGGTCACTGAGATGCGCAACTCCTTAGGGCTGGGTGGAGAATCAGCCATAGCTGCTTGCTCCGCCCGTTGACTCCCTGAGACCCTGCCCCACCCAGGCTGTGGCAGAGGCTTTTGCATGTGAATGTACCTAACTGCAGCCCAGCCAGGCATACCCAGAACTTCCAAGAGAAGGCCCAAGGCCCCGCACCTGCTTGCATTGCTTCACAGATGAGTCTCTTCGTGGCTCCTGCTGTGTGGCCTCAGGCAGAGGCTGAATTAGCACCACCTTAGATCCAGGAGCCACTGTACCCAGTGGTCAGAGGGGGACCATCCAGATTGCAACTCCTCAGATCCATAAGGGACACACTCAGGGAGCAGACTCAGTGAGCACCAAAGCCCCACTGAAGCAAGTCTTGCCCCAGAAGGGTGTCTTCAGCACAGAAGTTCTCCCAATTCAGACACAGCTGATTCTCACAGCCAATTGGCCTGGAGGTCAATTCCTCCCAGTGATCCTACAACAACCAAGGCACCAAGAGTGCACCAAGAGTGTCCACCTCAGGTAACTGGGGAGGCTGAGCCACTGGGCCCTACAGGACACCTGACGCACAGGGCCACTCTATCAACACAGGGAAGCAGCCAAAATGAGGAGACAAAGAAACAGGTCACAAATGGCAGAAATGGAGGAAAGCAAACGACTGGATATAGAGTTCAAGGCCACGTTTATAAGGTTTTTCAAGAATTTTATGGAAACCGCTGATAAATTTAATGAATCCCTCAATAAGTATAGTGAGACCATGGAGGACATGAAAAAGGACCAACTAGAAATTAAGCATACACTGACTGAAATAAAGAATAATTTACAGAGATCCAACAGCAGACAAGAGGATCCCAAGAATCAAGTCAAAGATTTGAAATACAAAGAAACAAAAAATACCCAACCGAAAAAGAAAAAAGAAAAGAGATTCCAAAAATATGAAGATAGTGTAAGGAACCTCTGGGACAACTTCAAGCGTACCAACATCAGAATTATAGGGGTACCAGAAGGAGAGAGAGGGCAAGATATTGAAAATCTATTTGAAGAGATAATGACAGAAAACTTCCCCTACCTGGTGAAAGAAATGGACTTACAAGTCCAGGAAGCGCAGAGGACCCCAAACAAAAGGAATCCAAAGAGGACCACACCAAGACACATCATAATTAAAATGCCAAGAGCAAAAGACAAAGAGAGAATCTTAAAAGCAGCAAGAGAAAGACAGTCAGTTACCTACAAGGGAGTACCCATACGACTGTCAGCTGATTTCTCAACAGAAACCATGCAGGCCAGAAGAGACTGGCAAGAAATATTCAAAGTGATGAATAGCAAGAACCTGCATCCAAGATTACTTTATCCAGCAAAGCTATCATTCAGAATAGAAGGTCAAATAAAGAGCTTCACGGATAAGAAAAAGCTAAAGGAGTTCATCACCACCAAACCAGCATTATATGAAATGCTGAAAGGTATTCTTTAAGAAGAGGAAGATGAAAAAGGAACTCTTACCATTTGCCACAGCATGGATGGAACTGGAGAGCGGATAAATACCACAGGATCTCACTCATTTGTGGAATATAATGAACAACACAAACTGATGAACAAGGACTGATCCAGAGACGGAGAGGCATTGATTGGACTGTCGGGCCTTGGAGGGAAGGTAGGGGAGGGTAGGGGTAAGGGGGAAAGATCAACCAAATGACTTATATGCAAGCATATAGGCCTAACCAATTGACACGGACAACGGGGGTTGAGGGCATGAGGGGGGGGAGGGGGGGCGGGGGTAGAGGGTAACGTGGGGATAAGGACACATATGTAATATCTTAATCAATTAAAAAAAATGTTTTTTCTAAATCTCCAAATTATTTTACCCAGTCGTTTCATTTCTAGAAAAGTATCAAGAAAATTATCATGAATTTCCACACTGACTTTCATATAATAGTATTCATCACAACATTGTTTATATTAGCAAAATAACAGAAACAATTGAAATACTATACAATAGGGAATGGTCAAATCATGGTATATCCTTATAATTATATTCTATATCCATATATTAGTGAGGATAGAATAGGCTATTCTGCCATAACAAATTAACCTAGAAATCCTGGTGGCTTACCAAAATAAAGGTCTATTTCTCAGTTGTGCTCCCTGTCCAACATGTGCCATTCTGAGACAAAGGCTGATGGAAAATCCACCATAGGATGTTGCCATCACTCAACAGAAAAAGAAATAAATTGGTCGGTGGAACATTCCAGCTCTTTTATTCTTTGGCCCAGAAGTTTATTCCAAATTTTTGTCCTTTCTGCTTATGCCCATTGGCCAGATTTAATCATGTAGCCCTATGTAATTGCAGAGGCCATGGAAAATACAGAGATTCAAATGAAATGCTCAGTAAACACCTATATCTCTATCATAACAGTATAAAATCATTTTTGTAAATTTATAACAGAATGAAATGCTCATAACATGTAAGTGAAAAAGCAAGCTTAAATGCTTTGTGTTGAGTATAATTTCAGATTTGTAAACAAAAATTATATTCCTTTTTACTTAATGAATTTTGAAAACATTATTCAATGAAACAGGTCATGTTTATTATAAAACTATTTTTGAATAATTATCATTTGACTTTGGATATTCAATATAAACTTTTTTCTCTTTATGGTACCAAGTGAAACACTGAGGATTCAGAGATGGACCTGATAATTCTTACCTTCAAAAAATTCACAGTCAAATGATGAACAAAAGATATAAATTCAATTGCAAGGCAGCACTGGCACTGTAACATGACCTAGAGGTACATAAAAGGTACTATGGGAAAGAAAGATAAGAGGAAGGCAAAGATGAGGGATAGAGAATGTTAACAATGAGAAGATGCTTGTTCTCAGCTTTAAAGGGGTTACGGAAGCTTGGAAAATAAAAGGCTCCCAAAAGGTCTTATCCTTGGTTTGAAACCTACATTCTTTTCCTTATTGCATTACCTCTTGCCTGGTAAGATATCAGAAACCTCATCACTACTGTAACTGAGGACTAGAGTAGTGATGTGTCCTAAAGCTACCATCTAAGATTTCTAGGTTAGAATCACAAGTACTGATGTGGTCTTTACCCTGTATCTCACATAATATGTCAAGTCTCTAGTGAGACCTACTTAACTTCTTCACTGGAAAAATTCAGAGCTATAGCATACAAGGCATGGGCTCTTAGAAGCCCTAGTCCTAGTCCTTAGTCTTAATACAACCAATCACTGACTTGGTTGGTGCTCCACAACTTCCCATTCTTCCCCTGCCAGGTTAACCATGCAGACAAACCCATCTGACTACAAGTATCTCCTTTGCCCAGGAGCTTGCCACCTTTTCACTTCCACCAGATATGTATAACTCAGATATCAACATCAGCCCCAACTGAACACAATTTACTACATCCTCCTTGAAATTGTGATTTGGATGGCTTTGGGGCGGACAGGTGGATAATATCAATTCCTTTGAATGATCTCACCACTTGAAATCCCAGCACACTCCTGGGTCAAAGCCATTTTGGTTAGGCCACAGTTATCAACTGTTCCCTTCTAGACTAGAGGCATGACTTCCAACTAGGTCCCAGTAGTATTTATCATCTTTACCAAGCACATTTATAGTTATTTCAGTGTGACAGCTTATTAAACTGGTGTAATAATGATGTTTGAACACAGATTGTATTAATAAGATATGTGAAATCATTTGCATCTATAAAATGTGATTATCTTTAGATTGTTCAATTTAGAGTAAAACATTTTATGCTTAGCACAATGAGAGATTCCTCTATACTACTTACTGTTTCTAATGGTTAATGATATAAACTAACAATGGCCCAGCATGTCATTCATCATTTCAAGATGATAGCACAACTGGAAATATGTCACCAACTTAATAAAATGTATTTGAAATATTAGTTTAGGCAGCTGTTGTAAAAAACAAACAAACAAACAAAAAAACAAGAAAAAAGAAATGCAGTTATATTAACAGGGACTGACTATATACATTTTTCTTGTATTGCTAGAGTACACATACTAAGAGGAAGTAACCCCACTGCCACAACCATCAAATTGAGAGCTTAGTATTTCAAAAGTATTTAACTGCATAATTTAACACAAAGCCAGAGCATGCTTACATTGTACAAATGGCACTGAAATAAATATTTCAAAATTAAAAAGGCATACAAAAATGTATGTGCACGCACACGTGTGTGTATGTGTGTGTGTGTGTGTGTGTGTGTGTAAAACAGCTATTCAATAGTCTAATAGTAAGGAACATTCATGGGCAATATATAATTTTATACAGTAGTTTAGAACATTAGGCTTCAATTTTTAAAAGACAATTTACTTATTGAGTGCTATGAATTAAAAGCAAAACTAACGTTTGATACAGTTCAGATTTAAATTTAAAGAAAGGCATTTATTTTAGCCTCAGGAATATGCTTCACGTTACTTTTAAAATCTTTATGTTAACATAACCAAATTATACTCTAAAACAGAGATCTGCAAACCATAGCTTACAGGCCAAATTCAGTCTACCACCTGCTTTTTGCAAGAAAGTTTTAATAGAATACAACCATGCTTGTTCATTTATGTATTGTCTATATGTTTGTTTGTTTTTTCATGTTACAATGACAAAGTTGAGTACTTGTGACAGAGTCCATATGGCCCAGAAAGCCTAAAACATTTATATTTGGTCCTTTACAGAAAAAGTTTGATGATTGGTCCCTACTCTAGCCACACATGACTATTTAAATTTAAATTAATTAATACTAAATATAATTTAAAATTCAATTTCTTAATCACACTATCTACATTTCAAGTGCTCAATAGCCACATGTGGCTAATGGCTACTATATTGGACAGTGCAGATAGAACATTCCCATCATTGTAGAAACTTCTATTGAAAAGTAAGGTACGGTACTCAAAATGTGGTGCACATACCAGCAAAATTGTCATACAGGGGATCTTGTTAGAAATGCATAATTTTGGTCCCCTACTAAATAAGAATCTATAGATTAACAAGATCCCCAGGTGAATAATTTTCACATTAATAATTGAGAAGCCAGTGCCATGGCCGGTGTGACTCAGTTGGCTAAGCATTGTCCAGTGCACTGAAAGATTACCAGTTCAATTTCTGGTCAGGGAACATGCCTGTGTTGTGGCTCTATCCCTGATGGAGGTGTATATGGGAGATGGCCAATCGATGTTTCTCTCTCACACCAATCTTTATCCCTCTCTTTATCCCCCTCTCTTCCTCTCTCTCTAAAATCAACAAAATGAATTAAAAGAAAATTCAGAAGCCGGTTCTAGTGCAATGATGAAGAAAGTAAATATATGGGGAACAAATGATATACATAGTAATGTGCCATCACCTAGCAGTGGTCGGCAAACTGCGGATCGCAAGCCACATGCAGCTCTTTAGCCCCTTGAGTGTGGCTCTTACACAAAATATCAACTTCTGCACATGGGCCACGAAGTTTCAATCCCACTGTACATGCACGCCCGCATGTGGTATTTTGTGGAAGAGCCACACTCAAGGGGCCAAAGAGCCGCATGTGGCTCACGAGCCACAGTTTGCTGACCACTGACTTAGGGGTAGTAAAATACAGAACAGTTCTCACACAACAGAGACTCTGCTAGCTGACAAACCACCCTTTCATGAGCACTTCTTACGTGCAGGTCCCAGAAACTTGAACTGTACACCATACTTGAGGGCAGCATCCAAGCTGATGATGTCCACATAGGCAAAGTACTTTAAACTTTGTGTTGTTGTTATTATTATTGCCATTAATATTAAGGCTCCTGGGGATGTCATGATCTGAAGACAGCTACACAAAATGAAAGCCTAGGGGAAAAGAAGAGGCCACACTAGATATCCCTGTGCTGAAGAGTTGTTTTATAGGTGTGGGGTAAAGGCAGACCACAGGCACACTGTTTCTTTGTGTTGATGTGGCTTCAATCCCAGGTTCAAATCCCCTTCTCTTCTTCTAGGTCGATAAGAAACAATTAGCCTATAGACTAAATTAATGAAAACACCTTCTGGTTTGTGTTTTGTTTTGTTTATTCTGGGTTCAAAACATTGGAAGACTAAGGAGGCACTTAAAGAAGTCTTCAAATAATTATATTCTGAAAAATGCTTTCACATTCTAGAGACTAAGGCTAATGCCTAGGAGTTATGTGGAAGCAGATGCTCTTCTATATATCTATATCTATCTTATCTATCTATATAAAGAGGTAATAATGGGTCATGACCAAACAGGAGGAGGTTGCGCACGCAAGTGAAGCCCAGAGCAGAGATGGAGACAGACACAGGGGGGCCTGCCCGAGCCAGTGCAGCAGCTCCAGCGACCCAGAGAGGACACAGGTGGGGGGGGGCAGGGAAGCCTGGGGTAGAAGTCAGGCATGGGTCTTGGCCACCCGCAGGACGGGTCCCACCTGACTCCTGCGGCAGCCCGCGGGGTGCCTCCTTGCATGGCGGGAGGTGGGGTGCCTCCTCGCATGGTGGGAGGCAAGGCACCTCCTCGTGCGATTTCAATCGTGCTCTGGGCCTCTAGTCTACTATAAAAAGGGCCTGCCCACCATAGCCAAAAGCCATAGGAAATGTCAAGCCTACAAGTATGCTAGAAGTGGAGGACTGTTTTTGGAGCAGTGATTTTCAACCCAGTGGACAAACCAGAATCATTGGAGGTGGAAGTGAGGATGGATAAGGGAACAGTTTGTCTAGTCTGAAAAAGCAAATTATGAAGTGATCTTCTCTCAGGTATTTAGAAATTTGAAATCACAATCAAGGACATTATAAGGTTTTTATTAAAGCATGGTATGGATTTTAAAATGTTAAAAGTCTCTTTTAGGTAAAGGTGGAAATGGCTTCACATTACCTTGGTGAATTTGCTCTGGTTCAATAACTAACACTTGGCATTGAAGACTCAGAAACATGAATGAGTTCCATATGGTGGGCCGAGGTGATTCCACTCACTGTTCAAGAATTCACTGTGTTAATCAAGCTCACAAGAATAATGTATAAAAACCAAATGTTATTTTTAATGTACAATGAGAAATATGTCATAGGAATCAAATAACTGACACTAGTTCATTTTCTTCCTTTTCCTCCTGGTGGTATTTCTACCTAAAGTTCAAAGTATAATCTGAATGTCAATTTGTTAATATACAGGGAGACTCACTACTGTTACAGGACCTAGGTGATTTTAAGGACAACATATCCTTTCTTTCCTTTAGCAAATACATATTTAAATCCAAATTTTAATCAAATTATTATCTTGTGACCTTTAATGGACTCAGCTAAAGATAACTATTTATATTATTTCTGTGGTAGGATGGCTTGCCAAAGAAACAGGAAAACTTGCCCTGGCCGGCTCTGCTCAGTGGATAGAGTGTCAGCCTGCGGACTGGAGGGTCCCAGGTTCAATTCTGGCCAAGGGTACATGCCTGGGTTGCGGGCTCAATCTCCAGTGGTGTGCATGAAGGAGGCAGCCGATCAATGATTCTCTCTCATCATTGATGTTTCTATCTCTCTCTCCTTCTCCTTTCCTCTCTGAAACCAATAAAGAAATATATTTAAAAAAACAACAACAACAGGAAAACTTGCTTCTATCATCCCTTTCATTTGTTAATTAAGTTGCTTATTCATTCATTCATTTACTCCTTCATTCATTGAATATATACAATTGTTGCCAAGCACTAGGCCTTCCCTAATAGGCCTGAGGGATACAGGCATAAACAGTAAAAAAACTATACTTATGGAGCTTATATTTTAGATCAACAATAACATAAAAGGAAATAATTAAAACAAGGAAAGGAGACAGTTATTGAAGGGTAGGGAGTGAAATTTTAAACTGGTGATCAAAGAAGTGCTCAAATATAAGCTTTTTCCATTTCCTTAGCTAACCATACCTTCCTCCCTTCTTCTGAATAACATATTCTTTCTTTAGCAGCATTCAGCGATGTAAGTGAAATCCTGAAGCCTTAAAATCTATGATCGCTGAGGCAATGATTCTCAACTCTGACAGAGCATTAGAATCATTAGGAGAGAGCTTTTAATAAAACACCTGGGCTCTACCTTGGCACAATTAAATAAGAATCTCTGGTCCCTAGTCTGGGGCATCAATACTTGTTAAAAGCCCCCCAGATGATTCTAATATGCAGCCAAGGCTGAGAATCACTGTTTTTTTGTTTGTTTGTTTTTGTGGTTTTTAAAATTATTATTTTAATCTTTATTGTTGAAAGTATTATATATATCCCCTTTCCCCCACATTGACCTCTCCCAGCCTGCCCGGGGCCCCCAACCCCAGGCCTTCACCACCCTATTGTCTGTGTCCCATGTGCTATGCATATATGCATACAAGTTCTTTGGTTGATCTCTTCCCACCCACCCATTTACCCTCCCCTGCCTTCCCTCTGAGGTTTGACAGTCTGTTTGATGCTTCTATGTCTCTGGATCTATTTTTGTTCATCAGTTTATGTTGTGCATTAAATTCCACATATGAGTGAGATCATGTGATACTTATCTTTCTCTGACTGGTTTATTTTGCTAAGCATAATGATCTCCAGTTCCATCCATGCTGTTGCAAATGGAAAGAGTTCTTTCTTTTTTACAGCAGTGTAGTATTCTATTATGTAGATGTACCACTGTTTTTAATCCACTCATCTGCTGATGGGCACTTACGCTGTTTCCAAATCTTAGCTATTATAAATTGTGCTGCTATGAATATAAGGCTGCATATATTCTTTCTGATCGGTGTTTCTGATTTCTTGGGATACATTCCTAGAAGTGTGGTCATGAGATGAGTCAAATGGGAGTTCCATTTTTAATTTTTTGAGGAAAGTTCATACTGCTTTCCATTATGGCTGTACCAATCTGTATTCTCACCAATAGTGTACTAGGGTTCCCTTTTCTCTGCCTTGCCAGCACCTGTCCTTGGTTGATTTGTTGACGATAGCCATTCTGACAGGTGTGAGGTGGTACCTCATTGTTGTTTTTTTAATTTGCATCTCAGATGATTAGTGAATTTGAGCATTTTTTCATATGCCTTTTGGTCTTCTGTATGTCCACTTCAGAGAAGTATCTATTTAGGTCCTTTACCTATCATTTAATTAGATTATTTATCTTCCTTTTATTAAGTTGTATGAGTTCCCTATAAATTTTGGAGATTAACCCCTTATAGGATGTATCATTGGCAAATATGTTCTCCCATCCAGTGTGCTCTTTTGTATTTTGCTTTAATGCAATATATGTTGAACTTAAAGTTTAATTCTTCAAAGGCAACATTATTCCCTCATTTGATGGCAACGTACTTTGCTCCTCCCAGTTCATCTGTAAAAAACAAAGTGTATTCTCTTTAAACTGCTGCATGCAAAGCAAAGAATTTTGATGGGTATGATTCAATGCCCTTTATCAAAATCTAAAATAGGGTTAATAAACAAGTACTAATTAATCCTTTTAACAACAACTTTGAAGGTGTAAGAATAAAAACGCTCTTCAAGACTAGGGTGTCCCCTTTCTGGCAGATTTCCTCTTACCAGTAATAATGGTCCTACTCTTGTTCAATAGGCTCCTCAGTATTAAAGGTTGCATCTCTTTCCCCCTTGGAGAATAGAAGATTGAATTAGTAATCTAGCTGCAGTCACATTTAGCTATTGATTTGTTTCAGCCTCAAGACAGGTGATGCACTGAGAATTACAGCATTGGGTTACTGGATACTGAGATTTCCCTATATCTCTTATGGTAGAGGCTGTTTACACAAAATTCACCAAGTAGTAATGCACGCTACTGGTGGTGAGTTAGGTAATTAATCCAGAATTGATGGGATCTATATAACAGAAGTGAATAAGAGCACAGGGTCATCCAGAACTTAGAAAGGAAACATTGTTGATTATACATACAAAACCAGTGGGAAATGGCATCATGGAATTGGCAGAGTAGCTTGTCACACTATCTGGCCAATCTGAAAATTGCCAACAATGGCATCAGCCAGGAGATCCCAAATTTGATTTGCCCCAAAGCTAACACCTGTTAAGATTTGCTCATGAGAAATCTGAAATTTGATATCTCTCACTTTCTCATGGGATATGCCAGTACATGGGTTTCATTGTAAAGGAAAAGCTCTTCCTCAGGGATACAATAGAAAGCCATGGCCTATAGGAATTTCACTAAGAATATTAATTCCTGCCGAGACCGGTTTGGCTCAGTGGATAGAGCGTCGGCCTGCGGACTGAGAGGTCCCGGGTTCAATTCCGGTCAGGGGCATGTGCCTGGGTTGCGGGCACATCCCCAGTGGGGGATGTGCAGGAGGCAGCTGATCGATGTTTCTCTCTCATCGATGTTTCTAACTCTCTCTATATCTCTCTCTTCCTCTCTGTGAAAAATCAATAAAATATATTTTTAAAAAAAAAGAATATTAATTCCTTACAGAGCAGGCACAGCAGCAGCAGAGAGAATGTGATGGGTAAAATAAGACATTTTCCTGGTGGCTAGCAATCTAAATCTGTGCCAGTAACCTAATGCACATTCTTGTTAGCCTGTAGTCTAGTCACTGCCCCTTCTTTAATTATCTGGTTCTGCAAGACCTGTTTACCTAAGTACTACCCCCATTTTAGAGAGACCATAAACCAGGAACAATACACAACCCCCAGATGGAGTTATCAGTGCTGGCACAAGGCCAGGCCTTGAGATGTAGTCTCACTGCCCCCAACCCAGCACATGGGGCTTTTTGTAAAGCCCACAAAATGTCCAGAAGTCCCATCCCATATTTGGGAGACAAAGAAACCAAAAGGGTATAAAGGGAAAGCTTCCTCCATATTGGCTTGCTCAGGATTTGGAGAGAAACAGTCTGCCCTGAGTCCTATACTGGTATATGCGAAACATCTGAAAATAAATGTGGTTTTTTTTTCTGATACCCCTTTGTATTTTTTGGTCGCCTGGTAAATTCTGTAACATAAATATGGCTCCCTGACCGAGAAGATGCAGCCAAATTTTCCCCCTTGAGTCATCACTGCACAAGAGCGGGTGGGTGGGCCCACTCAACTGAGCCCATGATGATGGGAAAGCACACTCCAATCACTTACTGGGTCCCAGTCCTCATTGGGCCCAGGCGACTGGGGACCCCGCTTGCACTCCAGTGGACTCCAAGGAGGACAGGAAACCCCTTTTCTGGAACAGATGTCTGAAGGTTGAGTTTTCACCCCAGGGGACCAGTCCAAGGTCAGGCCTACCTTTAGGGGCAGAAGAAGTAGCTAATCACTACTTAGGCAAAATATTTGCCTCAGAGACTTTCTGTGGGTGAAAGTCAAAACTGGGATTTACTGGTGTGTGAATGTGAGGGTGAGAGCCTATGTGAAGTAAAAGCTACCTTGTGTTGTCCTGTGTCTCTGTTAACTGGGAGGGGATTGTGCCATCTGGCTGCAAAGGTGGGAAGTAGTTCCTATAAAGTTGCTGCCTTAGAATGTGTGCTAAAGACAATTAAAAAGGGCTCAGACTGCTACCTGCAATGCAGATGTCTCTCCGAGAAATCAAGGGCCCTCAGCTTATGGCAGAGGATGGGAAACACGAAAGTATTTATTGATGTTTTATGTCTCTTTGTTGTTTAATTTGTTTAAAGATGGGGCAAGTCCCGCTTTGGAAGCAGCCTAGTTGTGTGTGGTGAGGCTGAACAGCGTGACAGACTGCAGGATGTCCCAGCAGCTGCCAATAATCCTTATTTTGGGGGATCATCTTGCTTTCTGTCAGGGAGGGTAAATTTCAGTCTATGTCTGTAAAGTAGGGACTTTAATTTTCTCTTTCATGATTTATGATTTTTCTGTGCTGAGTTAAAATTTTAAGATTCTAAAGTTAATTTAAAGGTGTACAATTTATAAAGGTTGGGACCCAGGCAAGTTTAAAACAAAGGCCGGCTAGTTCAAAGACTGCTTGTGATTAACAAGTCATTATCTTCCCCACCTGAGGCAAAGCAAGAGAAGAAATGAGTTCTAAAGTTAACTGTTTGCAAGAGTTGTAAAAGGGTCATAAAGATCTCAGGGAAGTTTAAACAAAGAACCACTAGCTAGTTTATTGCTTGCTTGTAACAAACAGGCCCTTATCTCCCTTGCTAAGGACAGAATAAATGGTTAATGCAGAAAGGGAAGGGGAGAAGAGGAAAGATAAGAACAGCAGCAAAATAAAAGGTCATTTTACAGAGAAGCAAGAGGTTTCTGGCTCTGAGCCTGGCAGAATGAGGTTGCTGAGTGCTTCTTAAGCTACATCAGAATATTCAGCAGAGAAACTTTAAGATATTGTTTTATTGGCCTGACTAGAAAAGGATTAATTATGTGGTAAAGACCAAATCTTTAATTTTATAACTGGTTTACATTTTAATAATATTTAAATTGGGTATATTTGACAGCTTTTCTAAATGTAATATTTCAAGAATTTAACTGAGAGACAGATTTATGACATCTCAAGGGCCCTGATTTGATGCAAAGATTTATTCTCTTTCCCTAAAAAGAAATATTTTGAACTAAATTTGACCAATACAATATACTTGAAATTACATAAAGAAGCATTAGTAAGCTATGCAGACTGGGTTGGCTAACAAGATTAATGCTTCCATGATAATGGGCTATTCTTGCTTGGGAGCATATGACTCCCAGCGAAATTAGCATATCCTTTCTTTGAACAGAAATAGTTATTGGTCAAGGAAATGCTTTAGATAATAATTGGCTTTAAAAATCTCAAAGTTGTTAAGATATAATAAATAGATAAAACTAAAATAAAGAATTTAAATAAAGCTTTTCAGTAATAATTATAAATATGGTAATGATAAAAGTCCAATCACTCAAGAGGAGACTGATGGTGCTTTCTACTGGAGAAAGGAGCCAGTCCTGTTTCTCCTTGGAAAGGCAGAGAAGCCTAAAAACTAACTTTTCTAGGCTGCAAAAGAAGTTGGAGCAGTAAAAAAAAAAGTTAAAACTCTGCTGGAAGACCCGTGTGGCTCAGCTGACTAGCTAGACTAAAAGAAGGGGGAATGACTAGAAAGTTGGCTATGGCTATCTGGGAAAGGGAGCACCTGGCTGACTCTGGTGTGCTTCCAGCAGAAGTAAAATTTCCGAACTCAGGAGCCCCAATGGAACCTTAACAAGAAGGCCCATAGGAGACACATGAGAGATCTCTCAGGGAAGTAATAAATAAAGGGATTAGGGAAGCAGTTCTACGGACTCAGAACCTAAATAAGGCCTTCAATATTCAGCAAGGCAAAGAAGAGTCTTCCTAATTTACCAATACTAAAAGATCAAATGAGAAATTACTCTGGGCCACACCCTGAGGACCTGTTGGGCCAACGCACCAAATGTTATAGAATATAGAATTTTATGAAATTGGCATGGAAGTGGCAGTCATACACTCTGAGGCTCGGGAGGGAGCCTTTGTTTAAGGCAGTGCTGCTGGTTCAGGGGACCCTAAGATCGAGATCCTGAACAACCTGGACAATGAGATTTTCTATATATAAATTGAAAGGGTTAAAGAGAATAAAACGGGGCAGAGAAAGACTTGTTGTGCTTAGCAGATATCTTGCAGAGAGCTTGCAACCTTGAGCACGGCATAGCTCAGATAACCAGAAGACACCTGGCATGGGAGGACCAAGGACAGACAAGACCCTAAATCAGCAGAGTGGCTTGCAGCCAGCAAAAATCAATAAAAACTTATCTCTCCCTGCTTGCTTCACCAGTGCCCCCCTTGGTCTCAGCCCACCTGCATCCAGGTGGTCGGATTTGCCTGACATCTCAAGAAAACTGCAAAGGTAGAGAACTGGAAGGATAGAAGTATGGAAAAGCTGTTAAAAGAAGCTCAGAATGTATATGTACATAAAAATAAGAAAGGCAAAAACAGAAAACTAACATAATGTTACACATTTTAATTTGCCTGCTCTTAGTTTTTATCACAGAAGGTCTCTTGTACTTTGTTAAAGGTATATTTTCTTAAAAGTAGAAGTGAATATAAAGCACATTCATAGATGTTAATCTAAAAATGCTGACTGTTGACTTTTTGGTAATCATTGAAAAATTAAGGTTTCTAAGAATGAAGAATTCTAATACATTTTAAGGAAAAAAAGAAAGAAAATGCCAGTACAAGCTGCAGAAGGTATGGCAGAAGGAAAGACTATTAAAGTAGAAATACTTAATGGAAGGTCTGAGTCATGGTTATACATTTTTGAAGGACATGGAAAGAAGGTTTGAAGGCTAATTTAAAAATACAAAAATTTTAAAGTATATATATATATATATATATATATATATATATATATATATATATTAAGAAGGAAAAAATGTTAAAAGAAAAGTAATTAAATAGTACAGGCCAGTAAGCCAGGACAAAGAGAACAAGGAAACTGAAATATTTAAACAGCAGTTTGCAGCCATCTAGAAAACTCTGTCTTCCCTAAACCAAGGACACTTAAAAGTCGATGATTTGCATTTTGCCTCCCTAAACAGAGGGTAAGTAGCTTATACCAAAGTACTCAGGTAAACTGATAGAAGAAATCCAATTATTGCTATTTGTCGTCCACACCCAAGGACAAATAAAGTTAGAAAATAAGCCTTATTTTGGTCAGTTCTTTTCTAGTAAAATAATTATGCTATTTTAATCAGATATTTATTTATTTATTTTAAATATATTTTATTGATTTTTTACAGAGAGGAAGGGAGAAGGATAGTTAGAAACATCGATAAGAGAGAAACATCGATCAGCTGCCTCCTGCACACCCCACAACCAAGGTACATGCTCTTGGCTGGAATCAAACCTGGAACCCTTCAGTCCGCAGGCTGACGCTCTAGACACTGAGCCAAACCGGTTAGGGTTTAATCAGATATTTAATAAAAAAGGACCATCTTTTGATCATAGGAACTGAAGTTTGCTGGCCTATATTCCTGTCTAATACACTTTAATATTTAATCTTTAGGTAAAATCAAGTTTGACAATCCTTCAAGGGTTTGAATTTTAAGAAACTTTCTCTTAATCTAAAATTAACTTTAAATCATCCCAATAGGCTCTGAAATGCCTCAAATGTTTGTTTTCTCTCTTATGAAGGAAAATTTTATACTGAAGGTACATAGGAACCTTTGTCAAATACAGTTATAACTAATGGTTATTAGTTATAATATTATACAATGTTAGGTTTTACAGAAAGGACAACATTCCATGTCATTTGCATTATAATGAAATCCATAAATGCATCATTTTAAATTTATTCTTGTTATTTGGAGACAGTTACTGTTTTGTTATAATGCATTTGGAAAATATCACATCTTTTGAAGACTCCATAGAAAGGACTGGCAAGGAAAATCAGAAGATCTTAAAGCAGGTCAGGGTATTTTTCTCCCTATATTATCCCTCCAAAATTTGGCAATACTTAATGAATGAATCATGGCAATGCATTTCTTTGCATAAATTCAGTAAGACCAATTTCCAATGGTGGGTTTTTTGACCTAAAACTTTGACTGGAGTGTCATGTTTTAAAGAGTCCTGTCTGGACTCTGAAGACTTGAAGCCAATAACAGTGCCATAGAGAAAGCCTGATATCTTGCTTGGTAGCCCTGAAAATGGCTGGCATTGGAGCATTAGGCCCATACCCTGCCATCACTGGCAGTTGGTCAGAGTGGAAGGGGAGCAATGAGGGTGCCTCTGCGTCCCTGCAGAATCCCCACACACTCTAGGCCACGAGGAAGAGGAGGGCTGCTGAAATAAGCCTTGAAGCCTAGGGCGTGGGCCCGGGTGGAATCGCTGCAGGTGAGGAACTCACCTAGCTCAGCAGATACTGCAGGCAGGCCTGATGGCAGCTGGATGACTTGGCTTCCCTGTCCTATGGGGCACATTAAGACTCAATCATGGAATTCCAGCAAAGGTGGTCAGTTACCATTCTTGTTGTGTTTATGCAAACAATCAGGCCAAATTAAATGCAATAAATAAATTGGTCTTAATTTGGCTCTTTTAATAAACATAGGGGTGAATTTAAGCAGAAAATTCTATTTTAATAGAAGTTATTAGAACTAAAATGTTTTTTCCCCCCTTTCACCAGATCATTTGTTGTAACTCTTGCTGTTCTAATTGCTTAATAATACTAAATTTTATAATACAGTGTCTCCTCCAGGTTACAAGCTCACCTCTTTCTGTGCCCAGGCCTTACTGTCCCTCTGACAGACAGCAAGGATTTCTTGGCTCTGAAAGAAAACTCCATCCCTCTTCAGTATGGAAGTAGCCATAGTAGCCCACCAATGTCCATTTTTCCTGAAAGAATTCAGAGTCAGGATCCTTGAGAGGATGTGTTAGGCAGTTAGACAGACATGAGCAGAATGAGGATGATGGGCCAACTGAAGAATAAATAAATGGGACCCTGAGACATGCTTCTCACCACTCCAACTGCTCTGAAGCCGGAAATAAAGGAACCTGTGCAAATTCCCTCTCCCTTCCTCTAAGAAAGCCAAAAGCCCCAGATATTACTCCCGAAGCCCCAGATATTACTCCAGACCAGGTCTCTGGCCTGCCATCATGATCCCTTAGGTAATAAAGATGGAAAAAGACTTGAGCTGTTGAACACCCTACTCCCTAGCTTTGAGTTTTCTATTGAATCCCCAAGGCTGAAAATCAGCTTGAGGATCAAAGGGGGGGTGGGGATGATGGGAAAATGAGACATTTTCAGGGGGCTAGCAATCTGAATCTGTGCCAGTAACCTAATGCACATTCTTGTTAGCCTCACTGCCCCTTCTTTAATTATCTGGTCCTGCAAGACTTGTTTACCTAAGTACTACCCCCATTTTAGAGAGACCATAAACCAGGAACAATACACAACCCCCAGATGGAGTTATCAGTGCTGGCACAAGGCCAGGCCTTGAGATGTGGTCTCACTGCCCCCATCCCAAGTGCATGGGACATTTTGAAAAGCCAACAAAAGGTCCAGAAGTCCCATCCCATATTTGGGAGACAAATAAACCAAAAGGGTATAAAAGGAAAGCTTCCTCCATATTGGCTTGCTCAGCATTTGGAGAGAAACAGTCTCCCCTGAGTCCTGTACCAGTATATGTGAAACATCTGAAAATATATGGGTTTTTTTTTGTTACTCCTTTGTATTTTTCAGTCACCTGGTAAATTCTATAACAAATGAGAATAAGAGCTTCAAGTATAGCCACTTCACTGTGAGCACCTATGGTTTATTTCTTTTTACTCATTTGTTCCTTTACTTAAAAGAAACTTTTGCTTTAGGATGTATGTTATGAAAGCATCTTTTTCTGTGTGTCCTACTGAAGAAGATACCCCACTGTCAAAATGGGGGAGATCCACTTCAAGATTCCTGTAACAATTCTTCACTCTATTCTGGGCCCTCGAATCATTTGAATAAAAATGGAGAAGAGGATAAGAGGAAACGTGTTAAGTGCACACAATATGCCAGACATTTGACCCATATTGATGTAATCTGTGGTAAACTGAAATTGTCTCCCTCAAACTCATGTGCATCCAGATCCTCAGAATGTGACCTGATTTGGAGATAAGGTCTTTGCAGATGTAATTTGTTAAGGATCTTGAGATTATATGATACTACTATTCTAGTGATCCCTTGATTCAATAACTGCTGTCCTTATAAGAACAAGAGAGTGTTAGCTATTCCTCCCAGACCCTTAAAAACACTTAATCTTGTCCAGGAAGCAAGATACATTGGAGGCACTGCTAAGTCTCCCATCTTCTTGGTTTGCTCCTTCTCCAGTAAACCTTTCCTTACTCCAAACTCTGACGTTTTGAGTTTTGGCTTGCTAAACAGGATAGGACCATTTTGTGCTGGTTCTGTAGGTATAAGAGGACACACCTAGGCCATGTAAAGACAAAGGCAGAGATTAAATTTATGTGGCTATACAGGTCAAGGAACACCTGGGACCACCAGAAGCTGGAAAAGGAAAGGAAGGTTCCTCCTTAGAGCTTTTAGAGGGAGCATGGCTCTTCTGACACCTTGATTTTGGACTTCTGGCCTCAAGGCCTATTAAAGAATAAATGTCAGTTGTTTTAATCTATCAAGTTTGCAATAATTTGTTACGGCAGCCCTAGGAAACTAATACATAATCCAATCCAAAATAATTTTTATGAGGAACACATGCTTATTCTCACTTTGCAAATGAGGAAGCTGAAGCCACTCAGCAGTGAAAATGGAATTTTAAATCCATACCTGTCTGACCCCAAAGTTTGTTCCCTTTCCAATAATCCACACTGCTTGTCTAAGAGAAAGGCCTCATTAATAGCCTCCTGAGCCTCTCAAGCTTTAATGTACATATGAATCACTAAGGGCTCTAATTAAAATGCAGCTGCTGAGTCCACAGGTCTGGGAGGTGCCTGAGAATCTGAATTTCTAACATCATCCATGGATCAGCAGTCAAGTAGCACCTTAGGTAGCAGAAACCTAAATCAGTGGCCAGAAAAGTGTTTCTTCAAAGAGCCTGATAGTGAATACTTTTGACTTTGTGGGCCTTAACAATCTCTGCTGCAGCTATTCAACCATGCCTGCTGTTTTAGCTTGAAAGCATCAATTCTTCACTCATAGACAACACATGATTGAGTGGGCATGGCTGTGTTTCATTAAAACTATTTATAGACATGAAAATTTGAATTTCATATAATTCTCATGTGCTGTGAAATATTATTCTTTCAGTTTTTTAACCATAAAAAATGTAAAACAAAAACATTTTAGCTGGCTGGTGATACGGAAAGAGGTGGCAGGCTAGATTTGGCTGAGAGGCTATGATTTGCTAGCCCCTGGTTTAAATTGAGACCTGGTTGTTTGGTGGTATGTAAAAGATGATGTTACTTTTTAAAAAGGCAGCATATTTGAAAAAAAACTGGTGGGATAGAAAGAACATTGAAGAGTATTGGAGAGAGGATGATAAACTAGTTTTCAAACCTTACCTATGCTCCTTATTAGCAAATGACTCCTCAGAGTTGCCTGCTTTTTTCATTTCTTCACTAGAATTGCTAATATAAACTGCTTTCCTTATATTCCTGATTTGTTCACAGTTAAATGGTCAAAGTTGTTGCTTTAGCTCCCTTTTCTCCCTGTCCCCCTTACTCCCTTGTTTCTTCACGTTTGTGTATGAATGCACTCCCTCCATGTAAATTAGTTGAGATGAGAACATTAATTTAAGTATACGTATGTCAACCTGAATCTCAGAAAAAAAGGTGCCAGTGTGCCTTGAAGGTCTGTACATCTTAAGACTAAAAACACTGAAAATGGATACACATACACCTGCAACAAACACCTCCCCCATGTCAAATAGGCATCTGAGAGGGTACAGGAAATGGTAACTAGTGGCAGGCAAAATAGAAGAGATTATGAGGGCTGGGAAGCAGAAGCATGAAAAAGGAATAGAGAGTGTAAAGGAAAAGAGGCCAGGAACAAGAATTGTGGCTGAGACTGTAATCCCTTTGTTAATTAGCATTGGGACTCATATCAGTGTGGAAATGATACCACTACATGTACAACATAGGCATTTGAACCCAACATTCCCATTCTAAAGTCATCTTTCAGAGACAGAATAAGCTTGGTTCAGATTGAAACTTGCTTTTTATGAAGTTTATCTTCATTAAAATTCTCCTCCACTTGTGAGTCACAAAAATGATCCAGGAGACATTTGGCCCACATTAACTAGCTGCTCAAAGATAAGCTCAAATTTTGAGGTTTGACTTTTAATTTGCTAGTTGGAAGTAAACGAGGCATGGAAGTGGGGTCAAAGAATAACAGCTTATACTTTAGTTTTTACTAGTAAGAGAAATTTGACCCTAAAGATAAAGTTAACTTGCCATTCCTATCACACACCTTCTGTGCAGTTCAGCAAGCACATTCAGAGCACTTACCATGGATTAGGCACTGCACAACACCAAATCTCCACCAGTGGGTTCAAAGAGATAGAGGGATGGCCCAGCACCCAAACAGCTTATAGTGTAGAACAGCAATTTTCAACCTTTTCTATCTCATGGCACACATAAACTACTTAAAACCTGCTTCATACCCCAAAATATGTTTTTTAGCATTCTGACAAAAAATAGGTATGGTTTTGATTCATTTACACCAGACGGCTATTGTTTTATTTGGCTGTTGTCATTTTTTATTTGACAATATAAGGGAAAACAGGTCAGTGTTCTTGACTAAATAGTCAGGTATTGCATGTTTTTAAAATTCTTGCAGCACATCTGTTGAAAATCACTGGTCTAGAATAAGAGACAAGCATGACAATAAATAACTGCAATGTAATATGGAATGGACACAATTAAAACAGAAGCATATACAAGGTTCAGCAGCAGGAATGGGGAAGAAGAGATTTATTCTAGCTGGGGCCAAGGGAGCAAAGATAAAAGCAGACAGACTGGCCAGAGACTCCCTGGGTAAGGTTTTGAAGAAGAGTAGCTAATTCACATAGAGTACTTATTATGCTCCAGGCATTAGGCTACATTAACCCATTGGATCCTCACAACAACCCATTCTCTCTCTTTCCCTAGAAGTTGGAACTGGAATTGAAAGACACTAGTTAGCTTCTTCCAGTGGCCTAGACACAGAAGTACATGAGGTATGAGTAAGCCATGTCAGGGTACCTGCACACTGAAGACCTCTACTGGCCTGAGAACTGCAGACACAAATGGAGAATGAGAATGAAGGAAGTGGTGTGCAAATAGAAACTAAGATGAAGAAATGGGATGAGCAAACAAGAGAAGGAGATGGATGTTGACAATTTTCTCTCAGCTTTACATGGTCTTATTTCAAGCCGGCCATAGAAGCAGCTCAGAGTAGGTCTCTAAGAGAATCTGATTGGCTCAGCTTTGGTCTATTTCTACCCCAAGCTGCCTATCCATAGCTGATTGTCCCAGAATTGGTCATGTGACTCAACTTTAGCCCTGTGGAGCCAAGGCAGTGAGTCAAAAATGCTTAGAGAGAAGAAGAATTGAAGGGACAGTAACTAATAGAAGCCTTGGTCTCCTGAGGGCTTTCCAGTGCCTGCTTTCTGTTTGTCATACCAAATTGTCCTCTGCCCTTAGACTCCATGAGATGCCTCAGTACCTTACCAGTAAAATCCCTAGGGTTTGTGATATTTTAAAGTGGACGTTTCAGTTAGTCTCAAGTAAGCACATCTTACTTAAAACATAAAAGAAGAATCTGAGCAATTATTTTTCAGGAAGATAACTTTTCAATGTACCAGCATATTGCTCAGTGAAGTTTTGTTTCATTCATAACAGTGTCTTCTGAGTTTGCAAAATTTGTCAGACAATAAAAGTATTTCACAGAGTAGTATAATATTTGAAAACTAGAGGCCCGTTGCATGAAGAGATTTGTGCAATAGGCCTTCCTTCCCCTGGCTGCCATCACCAGTTTTCCTCCGGGACCCAGGCCTTCGCTCCAGCCGCAGTGGAGAAGCCAAGCCTCGAGGGTTCTCCGCTCTGACCTCAGCAGAGAAGCGAAGCCTCTTCAGTCTTCAGTCTTCGCTCCACACCTGCATATGCAAATTAACCGCCATCTTTGTTGGGTTAATTTGCATAGTCATCCTGATTGGCTGGTGGGTATAGTGGAGTGACGCCAATTTGCATGTTTCTCTTTTATTAGTGTAGATGAGAACTTAAATTCTTTCAGTAATATGATTTAACATTTCTCTATCTGTACAAAATTCCCTATTTTTAGATACTCTATTACAGGATTAATAAATTCTAATTTTAACAATTAAGCTAAGACAGACTGAGACAGATAAAGAGCAGTCACATATTAAAGACTACTTTGTGTATAACATTCAACTGAACCTAACAGATTCAACCAGTTAAAGGATCCTTTTTTCCCATGTTGTATGCCCATAAAAAAAAAAAATGAAACCCAGTTGCCACTTGAAGAAAGCTCCCAAAAATATTATAGGAACTGTCATATGTGCTCAGCTTTTCCAAAAGGCTCTCATTGTATCCTACTTGTAATATGTACAATAGAGAAATAAGAAAATTTGAGAGTGGGTCTGAAACCCCATATTCAGACATGTGAAAGTATATAGTATATGCGTACTGGGAACTGAGGCCTTTTATTCATCTTCATTTTGTTTGCCTATAGGGCAAATTTGAGGAGCAAATGAGGCCTTATAAATTAAAGTGCTTTGTAATCTCAACACAGTGTAAATGTGAGGAATTGGGGAGGGGGGATGAAGAGAGAATTGACATACATTGACTTGTATAACTTCTCATTTAACCTGAACAACAACCCTGAAGCAAGGTACTATTTTCACCCCCATTTTGCAGATGAGGGAATGAAGGCTAATTAAGACCCTTAAATTACATCAACAATCACAACAGAGAAACAGCTTTTCCATGCTAAAATGTTATTTTGCATTCCTCAACTTTCAAATTGGTTTATCATTATATTTCAAAAGTAACTATGAGAACCCTTGAACACAATCTATAATAATAAAGCATAATGTGCTAATTAGACCAGATGTCCTTCCAGATGACCTTCCAGATGAAGTCGCAGCGGGTGGGGGCTGAGGCAGAGGAGGCCAAGGCAGAGGTGGCTGCTGCCTCGGTGGTGGGGGCCAAGCCCCTTGCACGAATTTCGCACATCAGGCCTTTAGTGATTCCGTAACAAGCTATGTACATTCAATGATGAAATCAACTGAGTATCCATGTTATTCCCCTGCACAAGCAGCCCATCAGTGTTGTTCTAATTGTGAGGGCTGACTCCAAATATTCTATTTGTATGAAAGAACCTGTTCATCTGATTCAGAGGGAAAGTTAATAGGATACAGGCTTTTTATTCTTAAAGAAGAGGATAAAGGGCGATGTGCACTATGGCTCAGTTGGTTGGAGTGTCACCCCATACTCTGAAAGGTGGTGGGTTCAATTCCCAGTCAGGGCACACACCCAGGTTGTGGATTTGATCCCTGATTGGGTGCATAAGGGAGGCAACTGATTGATGTTTCTTTCTCACATTGATGTTTCTCTCTTCCATTCTTTCTCTAAAAAAAATAAATGGAAAACATATCTTCAGGTAAAGATTTTAAAAAAAGAAGAAGAGGATAAAGAACTATAATGACACACACCCACCGACTTTCCCATCATACTTATTGTACTCAATCATGTTAGCACAAAAGCTTCCCAGAAGAGGGAGTGAATCAGGACTGAAATAGTGTCATAGCTCTGCCATAGCTCTTCTCCTCAAGCCTCCAAGCCAGGCACAGTGAAGTGGAGCTACTTCCTCTGAAAGAGAGCATTTTTCTGCCAATCTTCCCAAAGGCAATGTATACTCACCAAGTCCTGTGCCCCTGGGGCTGCATATGTGGGCTGCATAAGCCTAGGAGGCGTGACTTTTACTGATTCAAGACACCCTTGAAAAGGCACACCCGCCCCTTCTTTCAAAGGCACATGATAAGTTCAGAGTAAAAAAAAATCCTACTCAAGGAAAAACAAACAAACAAAACACTAGTGTGTATGTCATTACTATCAGTTATCACCCCTCCAAAATTTTTTATAACACAAGTGACTTAATTTTGGAGCCAGCAAAATCATAGAAAATCTAATTGCTGAGACAAAGGCAGAATGCAGTTCTTTGTTTCTGATCACCCCATAAGAAACTGCTCAGTATAGGCCTAGATCAAAGCGTATAGATCCTCTGAGATTATATCCTGCCCCTCTTTGTGAAAGGCTGTGTTTCAGCCTTGACACAGCCCAGGTAGCATACCATAAGTCTTTGGGCCTGGCTTTTGCTTAGGAATCTTGGTTCTGATGGGGTGGGGAAAGGCAGAAAGATACCTTGGGGAAATAGAGGCAGTGCTCTAGACCCAGCTCTCTAGAAGAGACACAAAAGCATTAGTTTTCACCATCGTGTTTGTTTTTCATAATCAGCTCTTAACTATCCTAATAATATCTTTAACAGACATTTACTTATGAAGAACATTAAAAATATAAGAATAGAGGTGATTCTCATTCATTGTTATAGACTCCAGGTTTGCAGCTCCCCAAACTTCATAAGTTTAAATCCTAACCTCCATTGTGATGATAATAAAGGTGGGGGCCTTTGGGCAGTAATTAGGTCACTTGTAGTGGAACCATAATGATAGGATTAGTGCCTCATAAGAAGAGAGCTTGCTTCCTCTCTCTGTTCTCCACTATGTGATAATACAACAAATTTCCATCTGCAAACCAGGCAACAGGCCTTTACCAGACACTGGACCTGGCAGTTTCAAGTATACAGAAACATGAGAAATACATGTTTGTTTAAACCACTCACACTATGATCATTTGTTATAGCAGCTGGATCTGACTAAGACATTTAAATTCTAATATACTCTACTAGAGGCCCAACACATGAAATTTGTGCACAGCTACGGTCCCTAGGCCTGGCCTGCAATCAGGGCCATCTTCCCTGGCTGCCAGCAGCCGGCCCCACCCCCTACCACCACCCACCTGAAGTTCCCCATTAGCCATCTGGTGATTGGAGCCTGACAGCTGGGGGGAGGTGTGAACGCCACATCCATTTGCGGCTAGGGTTCAAGTTATGGAGAAGGGGCTGCACACAAACAGATACACTAGACAAAAAATATAAATTTGGAAGGCATAGGGGAGCCAGGTGGAGACCTTACTCTCTAGCAGAGAGGCTCTCTGAACCCCTAAACCCATTAGCTATTATTTACTAGAATACACATTTGCCCTTTAGCAAAGCAAAGAGGCGTATCAATGGTTAAGTTAAAAAACAATAAAAGGATTATCAGGTTAGGGGATTGCCTCAGCCATTTGGCCAACAGCAATGTTATGCTGATTTTTCAGCCCTTGCTGAATATCAAAGTCCATTAGCCTTCTAGCAGACTTCTCGAATAATTATGCTAACTACTTGTTGGCCTTAGCCTCCAGCATTTCCTCCTTTTTGTTGTCTTAATAAATTTAGAAAGGTGTATGCCATTTGCAGAGCTTGAGTCCTTTTAAGACTTTTTTAAAGAGTTTTCTGGAAATACACAAGCATATCCTCGACCAAAGGTTAATAAAGGGACCCTTCTATAAACCAGACTCGAGATTTTTCTATTTAACCAGACCATTTTCCTTTGGTTTATTCTGGCACCAGTGTAATTCCATGGGTGTGCCATCAGCATTACAAGTGAAAAAATTTAAAGTAATTAAATCTTGATGTAGTTTACTTACAGGAGATTTCTCTACTACTCCCCATTTTTTTTATTTTAAAAGTTGGGATTTTAGAGGCCTTTGAGGCAGATATAACATGCAAGGGGGGCATTCCTTGATAATCTGTTTTGCCTGCTGTAAAATATTTGGATGACTAGTCTGAATTCATTGCATGATTAGCATCTTTACTATGAGATGGACCATCAGTAAAAACAGTTAATGATCCAGGAATAGGTTCCTGCCAAGTACAACTAAGTTTCCCTGAATATTTACTTATTTCAATTTGCCAGTTTAAATCAGTCTGAAATAAGGTTTATTTTTTAACTTTATTTGTCCTTTGGAGTGGACAGTAAATGACACTAATTAGAGTAATTGACATAAGCTTTGTTTAGGGAGGCAAAATTCAAATTATTCACTTTTCTTTTTGAGGCCTAATACATTGATTTTTAATTACAGTTTCTAGATATTTGAAGGGAATTTCCTTCTGTTTTTTCTCCCAGAGTAATTTCTAAGCCACATTTAGGGAGTTTCTTTTAAAAACCTTTTTATTTCTTTTAAACGGAGCAACAAACTTGGTTGCTTTTCAGAAATACCAATAGGAGAGAGATATGCTGGCTAATACTGTAATGCATACATATCAAATAAAAGTAACTCTCTTTTTTACTTATGGTGTCTTATTAATGGTGAGATTTAATGTTTGAATAATAACTTTTATTTTACTTTGTAAATATTAGTGGAAGAGATTTTTAAAATTTCTCCTTTTTATTAAGCTTAAAATTTACTTTTAAACAGCATTCTTTTTAGCTAGTGCTCATTTGCACATGTATGCAAATTTTACTTTGGACTTTGTTAGAACCAATTGCTTACAAAATATTGGCTTCTCATATAACTGAGTTTATATGAGACCTTGATTATATTGTAAAAAGTTAATTTATTAAGTAACTAAAGTAGGCATCTTTATTGAAAAAGCAAAGTAAGGAAACTTATACATTTGACCTATGAAGTACAGATGCTGCCCCATCCCCCAGCCTATCTAAAGAGCAGGCTGTCAGAGCTCCCATTTTAAAATTCCTCTGCTAATATGGCAGGCATCAGCCACAGTGAGATGGTGGAGCAGGTGAGTGGGGGCACCAGGCCAAGGCCGGGGGCAGGTTGCTATCATTGGGGTGAGCCTTTGGTGGTTACTAAAAATTCTTTGCTCCCACACACTGGTGCTTGCACTGGCTTCCAACGCCAGCCCTGCTTGAACCCACTGCTGGTGCCTGGCACCAACCCTGATTGCTCAGCACTGTCAGTGGGTATGAGTGGCAGCTGCTGGCCCCAATCTCCCCTCAGGGTTTCTTCACCTCCCCCTGTTCCTGAGGGGCAATCGGGGCCGCAGCCACTGCTTGCACCCACTGAGAGCACCGGCCCTGTTCACACCTACTGCTGGCGCTGACCCCAATTGCTCTGCACCATAAGCGGGTGCAAGTGGAGCTGGAGCTGTAAGCGTGTAGGAGTGGTGGTGGTGGGAGCAGGACTGCTGGCAGACAGGGCACCAGTGGCTGCAGCAGGAGGGGCCAGGTGGGGCACAGAGGATGGGCCGAGACCTGCCCCTGTGCCCACCACAGTCTCATGGCCCACAGTTTCTATCAAGGTACACGAATTCATGCACTGGGCACCCAGTATTTCAAGTAAAATACAAGACATATTTAATTAATAGATTCAAATCTATCCTTTAGATTTTTTCATTTGAGGCAAACTTAGATTGACATTTCAGTATTTTGTCATTTTAAAATATCTAGATATTTAATAATTTTTGTTATTTTTTACAAATATATGTTATTGATTTTTTTACAGAGAGGAAGGGAGAGGGATAGAGAGTTACAAATATCAATGAGAGAGAAACATTGATCAGCTGCCTCCTGCACACGCCCTTCTGGGGATGTGCCCACAACCAAGGTACATGCCATTGACCGGAATCGAACCTGGGACCCTTCAGTCCGCAGGCCAGCGCTCTATCCACTGAGCCAAACAGGTCAGGGCTTTAATAATTTTTATTATTTAATTTAGTAAACTCCAAAGTTTTAAGTTACCAAAGACTTTGGAAAAGTATGTTTAGACATATGAGGCTGACAAATAGTCCCGCCTGTCATGCAGAAGGCTGATGAAAAGTCAGGGGTAGGAGGGAGCAGGCCCTTAGCTGCTTGAATGTAAAACTGCCACATTTTTCCTTAGATATAACATCTAAGGTTGCTGCTGCCGCTTTTCTAGGACTGGCCCTTTCCTCCAACAGAGAGCACAGCCAATCTCCTCTTGAGTGACTGGACCCCCACCATCAATATATTTATAATTATTACTGAAAAGCTTCACCACAAATGTTTCAATGATTTTGAGATTCCAAAGCCAATTATTATTATCCAAGGCATTTTCTTTGGCAAATTCTATAACAGAGATAACTTACTGACTTTCAGTGGCTTTAATGTTAACCTTGGAATGTGGTCCATTATTATTCAAGAACTACCTACTATTATGGAAACACTAATCTTGTTGCCCAAACACAGCCTGTATATTTTCCTTGTGTCATTTTTGCCATATTTTAAAGAAAAACAGTCTTGGGTTTATTTTATAGCATCTGTAAAGAGATGGAGCTCAAGAGGCCACCTTCCCTTAAGCTAGCCTTTTTCTCTTAATGGGTACAGAAATCCCAGACATATTCCTTAAATTGTGAGAAATGTCTCATCTATCCAATTTTAAATAATGGACTGGGAAATAAAAACATGGCGAAAATGAGACTTTTAATAGCACTCTTGGGAGTAGGGGTCCATTTTACAAGACCAAAAGACTAGTAATTAATGGGCTGGGCCTTTTTCAGATACTTCCCTTTGTCTATGGTATTTTCCTAGAACCTGTGTTATTGGCTAATGTACCACTCTTATTCTTTCTTTCTCCATTCCCACATTCTGTTTGCTCTGGGGAAATTTAGTAATGGCCTGCCCATCTATTGTTTCTTTTCTATTAAATTAAATTAAATTAAATTAAATTAAAGCATGCTTAATAGACTAACAATAAACAAAGACAGATAAAACAACAATCAACAGACAAACACCCATAACACATAGACAAGACTTAATATATCAGAGTTCTTTTCGTGGATCCTTTCCTATTCTGCTCTCCATAGCATTGATTGGACTCTAAAGTTATTTTAGCTAAAGTCTGCCTGTCCCAAGGTGTCATATGGTAATTTTCAGACAAAGCATTAAGGAGTCTTTCTGTAAAATGACTGTTAGCCCCATTTTCTCTAGTTGTTGAGCCTTTCCACACTAGAGGTGGAAGATCCGGGGCCTTAGGTATTGCAGATTGTTGATCCCCAATATGAATTAGGCATAACGCAGTTCGAAAAAGAGCCCATCTAGTTAAAGATGACAAAGGCATTCATTTTCCTTGAGCCTGATTTAAGAGAGTACCTTTTGACATTTTAATTTCTTTATCCCTGAGCATACAAGCTAAAAATTTACAATGATGTTTTCGCCTTTTACTCGAATTCTTCCCCATGATAGCCTGGCTTGAAATAAAAGATGTTCCTGCCCACTTACTGCTCGCAATTTCCGAAGTTGGCATGGACTTTGTGCGCAGTGATTTTCCTCCACCTTTCTGGTGATCCCACCTTTCTGGTGAACTTTCTTCATTTTTCACTCTGGCTAATCTTCTCCACGCCCATTTTGAGGCACCAGATGTGAATGCCGCATCCATTTGAGGCTAGGGTTCAAGGTCTGGAGAAGGGGCTGTGCACAAATGGATACACTAGATAAGAAATACAAATTTAGAAGGCATGGGGGAGCCAGGTGGAGACCTTAAAAACAATAAAAGGATTATCAGGTTAGGGCAGTGGTAGGCAAACTGCGGCTCACGAGCCACACGCGACTCTTTGGTCCCTTGAGTGTTGCTCTTCCACAAAATACCACGTGCAGGCATGCACATACAGTGCGATTGAAACTTCGTGGCCCATGCATAGAAGTCGGTATTTTGTGGAAGAGCCACACTCAAGGGGCCAAAGATCCGCATGTGGCTCTCCAGCCGCAGTTTGCCGACCACTGGGTTAGGGGATTGCCTCAGCCATTCAGCCAAAGCAATATTATGCTGATTTTCAGCTCTTGCTGAATATCAAAGTCCATTAGCCTTCCAGCAGACTTCTCACATAATTATGCTAACTACTTTTTGGTCTTAGCCTCCAGCAGGGAGGGACTGAGAGGTTGGCCATTCCTGCCCACTCACCAGCCCTGTCTCCCGCCGCCAGTTGCCCTCTGTGTGTGGGGTGGGAGCCTTGGCCTGGCCCCACTGGTGTCCACTACCACCCACCACTGGTTCCCCCTTTGCCGTCAGGCGATTGGAGGAACTGAGAGGTTGGCCGTTCTTGCATGCTTGCTGTCCCCCACTGCTCATTGCCCTCTGTGTGTGGGGCAACTGGCGGGGTGGGGGCTTTGGCCTGGTGCCACCCACCCCCAGTTCCCCATTCTCCATTGGGTGATCAGAGCCTGCAGGTTGGGGCAGCTCCTGCGTTGAGCATCTGCCCCCTGGTGGTCAGTGCATGTCATAACCACTAGTGGTTCTGCCATTCAGTAGATTTGCATATTATTCTTTTATTATATAGGATTTGAGAGTAAATATAAAACTAGGATGGTGGGTATTACATATAACTGCAGTAGGACATACGAATATGGTACTTAGATGTTGTGCTGGAAACATTTAACATAGAAGGTCAGAGATTGCTATCCTTAGGCAGGCTTGCTTGCAGAATTGGATTTTGGCTAGGCTCTTGGAACTTGGATTTGGGGAAGGTTTCCATCAGTCCCTAACTGAAAAGAATGACTCACTGTACCTAAGCAGTTTGTACAAACAATATGATCTATGCTTAGCTCATGCTTTCCTTCTGAGTGTCTGTAATTCTGGTACATGCTAGGCAGAGCATGCCTTTAATACTAACCCTACTAAAAACCTTGAAGACTGAGTCTCTAATGAGCTTCCCTTATAGACCACACTTCAGAAGTATTGTCACAATCTCATGCTAGAGGGATTAAGTGTATCTTCTGTTACTTCACTGGGAAAGAACTCTTGGAAATGTGTGCCAGATTTGGCCCTCATTATACACTTCTCTTTGTTTTGTTTTATATCTTTTCATTCTAATGAATCATAGCTGTAAGGCTATATGCTGAGTTCTGTGAGTAATCCTACCAAATCATTGAACTTGAGGGTGGTTTTAAGGACCCTCAACATATGTGAATACCAAGTAATAAGGAAGTAATAAAAGGAAAGAAACAAAATGGTGAGAACTGCTAGCCTAAACAATGAGCTGCTCAAAGAAAAATAACTCCAAACCACTGAATGTATGTTAATTTCTGTCTTGTTTTTCCTCAAATGCTTAGAAATAGCTTATGACAAGGTTGAGTAATAATACAGCATGATTTTTTGTCTGAAAATATATGTATTGGCATACAGAAAAGACTGGAAAGAATACAACAAAACAATAATAGTTGTTTTCTCCAGGTGAAGTGATAGAATTCTAATGCTTGTTTTTTTCTTCTTCTTATATGTAACTGTATTTTCCATAATAAGCACATACTGTTTTATAATGAGGCTAAAAATCACATAAAATTGAATGTTAAAACATAATTGAGAATAGAAAAATCAGGCATAATATACAAGAATTCAAGAAGCCATGACTAAGAGAAAAACATTGAAAATATACGTACAGACTGTAAAGACCTCTAAAAACATAACATTTCTGTCTCAGATTTGACTATGAATTCCCTGATTATGTAGGCAAAATAGAAACACAGTTCAGTAAGTCATCAAGAAGGTACAGAATTTCCATTATTGTATATCAAATTACCATAAATTCTATGGCTTAAAACAGCAACTGTTTATTAGCTCACAGTTCTACAGGTCAGAATCCAGCAGGGTTCTTTGCTCAGTGTATCTCAGGTTGAAATAAAGGATTCAGCCAGGACTGAGATTTCATCTGGAGTCACAGGACAAGTCTGTTCCCAATTTCATTCTCTTGTTGACAGAATTTAGTTCCTTGTGGTTTTTGGGTGAGATCTTGCTTCCTTGCTGCATGGCCTCCTCCATCTTTAAGCAATCAATGGTGTGTCACGTCTGTCTATAAACTTAGATTTATTTTTTTATTTATATTTATCCTTGAAAGTATTACAGAGGCCCCCCAGTTTCCCCTATTGACCCCTTCCAGTCTGCTCCCTGCTCCAAGCCTTCACCACCTGATTATCTGTGTCCATGTGTTATGCATATATGCATACAAGTTCTTTAGTTGATTTCTTCCACTCACCCATTCACCTTTGCCCCACTCTGGGATTCAACAGTATGTTCCATGCTTTTATGTCTTTGGATCTATTTTATTCATCAGTTTATTTTGTTCTTTAGATTCTACATATGAGTAACATCATGTTATACTTATTTTTCTCTTGCTAGCTTATTTCACTTAGCATAATATGCTCCAGGTCCATCCATGCTGTCTCAAAGTTTAAGAGATCCTTATTTTTTTACTGCTGCATAGTATTCCATGGTGTAAATGTTCTACAGCATTTTTATCCACTCATCTCTTAATGAGCACTTGGGCTGTTTCCAGATTTTAGTGTAAATTGTGCTGCATTGAACACAAGGGTGCATATATTATTTCAGATTGGTGATTCAGGTCTCCTAGTATATATTCCTAGAAGTGGGATCACTGGGTCAAATGGAAGTTCCATTTTTAATTTTTTGAGGAAACTCCATACTGTTTTCAACAGTGGCTGCACCAGTTTGTTTTCCCACCAGCAGTGTACTAGGGTTCCCCTTTCTTCACATCCTCGTCAGCACTTGTCATTACCTCATTTTCATTTTAATTTGCATCTCTTCTGATGATTAGTGAGTCTGAGCATTTTTCATATGCCTTGGCCTTCTGTATGTCCAATTCGGAGAAGTGTCTATTTAGGTCCTTTGCCCATTTTTTAAATTGGATAGTTTGTCTTCCTTTTGTTTAGTTGTTTGGGTTCCTTATATATTTTGGAAATTAACCCCTTATCAAATGTATCATTGGCAAATATGTCCTCTCATACAGTGGGCTTCCCTTTCATGTTATTGATGGTTTATTTTGCTGTGGGGAAGATTTTTATTTTGATGTAGTCCCATTTGTTTATCTTCTCCTTAGTTTCCTTTGCCCTGGGATATGTATCAGCAAACATATTGCTATGAAGATGTCTAAGATTTTGCTTTCTATGGTTTCTTCTAGGGCTTTTATGGTTTCACAACTTACATTTAAGTCTTTTATCCATTTTGAATTTATTCCTGTGTACAGTGTAATTTGGTGGTCTAGTTTCATTTTTTGCATGTATCTGTCCAATTTTCCCAACACCATTTATTGAAGAGACTGTCTTTACTCCACTGTATGCTCTTGCCTCCTTTGTCAGATATTAATTGAGCATAATGGCTTAGGTTGATTTCTGGGTTCTCTGTTCTGTTCCATTTATCTATATGCCTATTTTTTGTGCCAGTGTCAGTCTGTTTTGAGTTCAGTGACTTTGTAGTATAATTTGAAATATGTTATTGTGATCCCTCCAATTTTGATCTTCTTTCTCAAGAATGCTGTGGCTATTCAGAGTCTTTTTTGGTGCCATATACATTTTTTAAGTATTTGTTCTAGATCTGTGAAATATACTGATGGTATTTTAATGGGGATTGTATTGAATCTAGATTGCTTTGAGTAATATGGTCATTTTAATTATGTTGATTCTACCAATCCATGAACATGGATATTCTTTCTCTTGTTTATATCTTTCTCTACCTATTTTTTCAACATCCCATAGTTTTCCAAGTATAGGTCTTTTATGTCCTTGGTTAGGTTTATTCCTAAGTATCTTAATTTTTTTTGTTTCAATGTTAAATTGGATTGTTATTTTAGCTTTTCTTTCTGAGAATTCATTGTTTGTGTATAAAATGGCATTAATTTCTGGCTGTTAACTTTGTAACCTGCTACATTACCAATTCATTTATTAAATCTAGTAGTTTTTGGTGGATACTTTAGGATTTTCTTTGTATAATATTATGTCATCTGCAAACAATTACATTTTTACTTCCTCCCTTCCAATTTAGATTCCTTTTATGTTTTATTCTTGTCTTCTTTCTGTGGCTAAGACCTCCAGTATTATGTTGAATAAAAGTGGTGAAAGCAGAAATCACTGTCTTGTTCTTATTGTTAGAGGAAATGGTTTCAGTTTTGCCCTTTGAGTATGATGTTGGTTGCGGGTTTGTCATATATGGCCTTTATTATGTTGAGGTATGATCCCTCTATTCCAACTTTGCTGATAGTTTTTATTAAAAAATCTGTGTTGGATTTTGTGAAATTCTTTTTCTGTGTCTATTGATATGACCATATGATTGTTGTCTTCTTTTATTTTATGTGATGTATCATATTTATTGATTTGTGAATATTGTAATGTCCTTGCATCCCTGAAATGAATCCCACTTGGTCATGGTGTATGATATTTTTAATATACTGCTGGATCTTATTTGCTTATATATATATATTTAAATATATTTTATTGATTTTTTACAGAGAGGAAGGGAGAGAGATAGAGAGTTAGAAACATCGATGAGAGAGGAACATCGATCAGCTGCCTCCTGCACATCTCCCACTGGGGATGTGCCCGCAACACAGGTACATGCCCTTGACCGGAATCAAACCTGGGACCTTTCAGTCCGCAAGCCGACACTCTATCCACTGAGCCAAACCGGTTTCGGCTTATTTGCTTATATTTTGTTGAGGATTTTAGCATCTATGTTCAGCAGGAATATTGGCCTGTAATTCTTTCTCTGTAGTGACTTTATGTGATTTTGGAATAAGGATAATGCTGGCCTCATAAAACAATCTTAAAAGTGTTCCATCCTCTTGGATTTTTTGGAATCGTTTTAGAAGGGTAGGTGTTAGCTCTTTGAATGTTTGGTATAACACCCTTATGAAGCTGTCTGGGAAAGAACTTTTGTTTGCTGTAAGTTTTTTTTTATTATTGTTTCAACGTCATCAGTTGTTATTATGTTTCATGTTTTCCTACAGCTCCCTTAAGCTGTCCTCCTGTTTTTTAATAGTTTTTTTTGTTGTTGTTGTTCTTTGATTGTGTGATTATTTCTACCCTGTCTTCTAATTCACTGATCCAATCTTTGGCTTCCCCTAATTTACTGTGTATTCCTTCCAATGTTTTCTTTATTACTACTATAACATTCTTCATTTCAGACTGGTTATTTTTTCTTGGTTTCTATATCTTTTCTCATGCTGTTGAACATCCTTGTAATCATTATTCTGAACTCTATATCTGATAAATTTCTCATCTCCATTTCATTTATCTCTTCTTCTGGAGAATTCTCCTGTTCTTTCATTTGGGACTTGCTTTTTGCCTCTCCATTTTGGCCACCTGTTTGGGTTTTTTTTCTATGTATTATGTAGATCTGGTACAACTCCATCTTTTTGTAGTGTCTCTGGTGCAGGACAATTCAGACATTATCTGTGACTGGTGCTGAGTACCTTGTTTGGATCTATCATTAATTCACAGCTTGTGTCATCCTCTGCTGAGGCTGGATGATTTTGGAAAGGACCAAAATGTGCTCCAAGGTCTGCTTTTCCTAACCCTGGGTCCAGAATCAGATCAGGCAGACTCAAAGCATCCAGAGATCCACCTCTGCCTACAATCTGATTTTAATTCTCAACCTTTTAATGAGCTTCAGACTGTAGACAATAGCAAGGTGTGGAGCCAAATGTTTTCCAAAAGGGTGCAGGGATTGCTTCCCTCCTCCCCAGGCAAAAGCTGCTTGGATAGCAAAAAGTCTGCCTGAAAAAGATTTCCTCTGCTGTATGGAGGAGTGACTCAGCACAGGAAACCAGGTTGGCTGCCTTCCAAGTTCTAACCCCAGAGCCCCCAACCTTGGATTCTCCTCACACAACTCTAATCCACTCTCTCCTCCCTCTGCCAGAGCCCAAGGTGCACTGTCTCTTTAAGGGGTTGACTGCATTTCCAAGCTGTTTCTCCCTGGCCTACAGCTACCCTTTTGCTTTACACAGCAAGATGTGCTGTGGACACCTTTCCCAGCTCAGGTGCTCTCAGATGAGGAGCCCAGCTTGCAATTTAGAACCCAGAGTTCTTAATGGGAACCCCCCACATCTGAGATATCCCTCCGGAACTTCAGCTGCTGTCTATGGGAGCCCAGCCAGCCTTCTCACACCTCCGCCCTTCCTACCAATCTCTATGCAGTCTCAGCTATCTGTCCTTGGTTATCAGGGTTATCTCCACCTAGTCTTCAGTTGATTACTCAGGATATTTTTTTCTATATTTTAGTTGTAATTACAGTTTGATCCTGGGAGAGTGTCAGTGTAGCTTCCACTTAATCCACCACCATTTTGGAACTCCTATAACCTCCTATTTAAATAACTTGTGTGATTAGGTCAGGACCACCCAGAGAATCTACTTTCCTAAAATTAATGGTGCCATATAACCAAATCCTGAGAATGGGATCTATTATATTCACAGCCTTTGGGTTATACAAGAAGTGTACACCAGAATGTGGGACATCTTGGGAACCATCTTAGAGTTCTGCCTACCACACACGATATGTATAATGTTCTATATTTTGGAAAAGATTGAATTTGACCACTTTGCATACATAAATATAGTCTATTCCCTCATTCTATGCTCAGAGATAGTCCTAGAGGAATACAGAGAACAACTTGTGTGAGCACTTATCATACTCAAATGCCCCTTTAATTCTAATTTTTTTCTTTTAAGGAAATCTGATAAAAACAAGCCTCAAAAGACAGAGAAGTGGATTGGAGGTGGTGATAAGGATAGGTGCTTTCAGACAGAATGAAAGGCAATTGACATAGGTGGCAGCCACAGGCTGAGGGAGTAACTTAACTGAAAGTAAAAGCCAGAATTCCTAGACTCTGCTTTTACCTAGTCCTGTGGACTTTACCAAATCATTTTCTTTTCCTTTTATTTTCTGGTATAAGGAGCAGTTTGAATGATTCTAAGTGCTGTTCCAGCTTCTTATTTTGTACTACTGGAAAGATACTAATGGCAATTATGTCTTGCCTCCCAAAGTGTGGTTCAAGAAACTTCAGCATCCATGGCACCTAGAAGCTTGTTAGAAACAAAGTTTCAGAACTCACCCAAGAATCTGCTTTTCAACCAGGTCAGGGTATGAGTTATTAATGCTTGAGAAGTGCTGTTTCAGAGCCTTGCTGCTCCCTTTTTGAACCGTGCTGCCCAGCCTCTTCCAGAAAGACCTGGACCTGCAGCTCTGTCACCTGCCTTATACCTCAATTCCACCTCCTCAAAAAAAAAAATTGCTAACTAACAATGGACAGGGGTTGTGGCTGTAAGCTCAGGTCACTTCAAGAAACTACAGTCAGGCTGATCCTAAAATTCATATGGAAATGCAAGGGACCCAGAAGAGCCAAAAAACAAAGCAAAACAAGACAAAAAATAAAGTTGGAGAGCTCAAACTTCACAATTTCGAATCTTGCTACAAACTGCTGTAATCAAAGAAGTGTAGACCACCTTATAAGGATAGATATATAGACAAATGGAATAGTAAAGAAATAAATCCATATATCTACGTGGGATTAATTTTTGACATGGATGCTAAGATCATCCAACAGGAAGAAATAGTCTTTTCAGAAATGACACTAAAATAATTGAATATCCATATGGGAGAGAATTAATTTGGACCTCTATCTCACACCATAATGAAAATTAACTGAAAATGGATCAAATACCTAAATGTATAAAATTCTTAGAAGTAGACATAAAAGCAAGCCTGCATGACTGGATTTGAAAATGATTTCTTAAATATGACACCAAAATTACAGGCAACAAAAGAAAAACTGACTTGAATAGACATTGCTCCAAAGGTGATATACAAATACCCAATAAGCCAATAAAAATATGCTCAGCAATACTAGTTATTAGGGAGTTTCAAGTCAAAACTACAATGGCATGCCACTTTGTATCCACAAGGACAGTTATAATAAAGAATAAACTAGAAAATAGCAAGTGTTGATGAAGATGAGGAGAATTTGGAACACTTACACATTGCTGGTGAGGGTGTAAAATGGTACAGCCCTGTGGAAAGTAATTTGACAGTTCCTCAAAATGTTAAACATAGAATTACCATATGACACAGCAAGGGAACTCCTAGATCTATACCCAATATATTTGAAAACACATTTCATACAAAACTATGTTTACAAGTATTCATAGCAGCATTAGCGATGATAGCCAACATATGTCCATCAGTACATGAATGGATAAACAAAAAGTGGTATATGAATATAGTAGCCATAAAAATAAATTAGTGAACTGCTGATACATTCTGAAACATGAATGAACCTTAAAAACATTATGCTAACTGAAAGTTACACACAAAAGGCCACCTTTTGTATGATTCCAGTATATGCAAATCCACACAGACAGAAAGCTGATTAATGGTTTCCAGGTGATGAAAGAAAAGGGGGAAATTAGAATTGGGATTGACTGCTAATAGGTTTGGGCTTGTGGGAGGAGTGGTGATAGAAAAGATCTAGAATTAGATTGTAGTGATAGTTATACAACATACTTAATATTGAAACCCACTGTATTGTACATGTTAAAATGGTAAATTTAATGTTATGTGAGCTATACCTCAATAATAAAATATATAAAAACTAACAAATCAAATGGAAACACTCATAGAGAACAGAATGACAGGCCAGAGGAGTTGTGGGGCTTGGTGAAAAAGGTGAAAGGATTAAGAAAAAACAAACAAACAAACAAACAAACAAACTCATATACACAGACAACAGTACAGTGATTCAGTTTGGGATAGGGGGAGGTAGAAGAGTGTATGGGGAGATAAAGGGTGATGGAAAGACACTTGACTCGGGGTGGTAAACACACAATACAATATACATATGATGTATTATGGGACTGTACACTTGAAACTCGTATAATTTTATTAGCTAACTAGAGACCTGATGCATGAAATTTGTACAAGAGTAGGCCTTCCTTTCCCTGGCTGTCGGCACTGGCTTCCTTCTGGCACTCGGGACCCGGGCTTCCCTCTGGCTGCTGGCAGGCACCCAGGCCCTAGGCTTCTCTTGCAGCCCTGGCTTTGTCCAGAAGGTCGTCCAGAAGGATGTCCAGTCTGATTAGCATATTATGCTTTTATTATTATAGATGTCACCCCAATAAATTCAACAAAAAAGAAGCATCAGAGGCCAAACTTTACTACTCATTGAGGCAGGTGGGAGAAGGGAGGCAGTGTTAATTAGTTTAAGAGAGAAAAAATTAAATCACAACATGAAACAAAGTGATGAAATTCCTCCTTATTCAGAGGAAATAGACCAACTGTAAAAATGATACTCTTCTCTATGGATAAGAGCAAATGCTGCTTCTCTCAATTAAAGTGTCAGCTGGTCCCTTCCTATAGAAAGGAATTCAATAATCTAGTTGTTTGGTCTCTAAGCCAGTTGACAGACATTTTTGGCTCTCCCCAACTGAATGGACTGTTTTGAAAGATCTTTTGATGATGAATTATTTCACTGCCATCTGTGAAAAGCCTAAAAGCTGGCAGGTCAATGAAATGTTCTCTAGGACACTCTCAATTGAATGTTCTGCCAAAGAAACTGTAATGGCAGAAGAGATTTTCCTTTATTTTTTTCAAATATGGTAAGTGTAAGCATTTCTGAAAAGCATTTCATGATGTCTCAAGTGAGGATGAAGCTTTTCTCTTCCTAACTCATTTATATTCCTTTTTTCCTAGATCACTGCTTCTCATTTTCCATCTCAGCTTCAACATTACCTCCTTTAGGCAACCACCCAGAATACCTAAAATAGGCAAGGGGCCTGGTTGGGGATGTTTGATATTTAGCTAACCCCAAACAAGAGGTCCCTGTATAGGTGAACAAATTTGTGCATGGGTGGGTTCCCTTGGGGTGGCCTGCGGGGATTGTGCTGAAACCCGCAGTCTAATGCCCCCTGCCACTCCTGCCTGCTGCTCCCACTCATCCTGGCCCTGCTGTGCCTGCTGCGGGCTCACACCCAGTCAGTCCCAACCCGGAGAGGCTCATGCCACCTGAGCAGCACTTTCCAGCCGTGAGCCCTGCATCTGGCACCCATCCCAAGGGTAGAGGGGCCTGGGACATGATCGGCCCTCCTGGCAGGGGGGTGTTAGGATGCCCTTGTTGGCCTGGGATCCTGATCCATCCTGCTGATGTTTGCACCTCTTATCAGGAGCCACCTGGCAGCTACTTTTATATTGTTTCTCCCTTGTGGGCCACCTAGGGAGGGGAAATGGCCACAGTGCCCAAGGCCGACTTCCAGGAGGCCTGTGGTGCTGTCGGGATCATGCCAGCAGCGCCAGTCAGTTGGTGCCTAGCCCTTTTCCAGAGATTGGACCTGCAGGACTATTGAGGGAGTGAGTGGCTGGCGCCGGGCTGGTGGGCCACTGGGACAGGTTGGTCAGCTGAGCAGCACTCCTGCTGTGGGAGTGCACTGACCACCAGGGGGCAGTTCTGCTTTAAGCGTCTGGCCCCTGGTGGTCAGTGTGCATCATAGTGACTGGTCGACTGGTTGTTCAGTCATTTGGTCACTTAGGCTCTTATCTATAATAATAAAAGCATAATATGCTAATTAGACCAGATGTCCTTCCTGACGACCTTCCAGATGAAGCCGGGGCTGTGAAGGAAGCCTGGGTCCCGGAGGCCAGAAGGAAGCCAGTGCTGGCAGCCGGGAGAAGGAAGGCCTACTCTTGCACAAATTTCGTACATTGGGCCTCTAGTATATACAGATAAGCAGCTTAAAACAAAACATCTTTACCACCTCTCAGTCTCCATGGGCCAGCAGTCTGAACTGCATTTTCTGATCAAGATTTCTTAAGGATGCAATCCCATGTGTCAGGTAGGCCATGTGCTAATCTGGAGCTCAGGGTTCTCTTCCAAGCTCATTGAGGTTGTTGACAGTAATCAGTTTCTTGCTGCAATAGGACAGAGGACCTTGGTTCCTGGTGGTTAATGTACTGGGCTGCATATCGGGGCGCGCTGTACTGTCTGTTCCTGGAACAGACAGATAGGAAGGTACTGACATCAGGTCAGGCCTTGAGATATGTTCTCATGGTCCCTCCTTAATATACTGTGCTCTCTGTTCCCGGAAAACATAGATAGGAAGGTGATAATGCTATACTGTGTCGGGAACAAATTGTGTAAACAAGGCTTTGTAACTTTGTAGTTTTTGCAAATAAATAGGCTGTACCGCTTGCAGTCATTGCTGCAGTTCAGCCTTTGCTTTGGCAGAGTGCTGGGACTGCAGACAGCTGGCCAGCTTAATAAAGGTTCCTAAATTTAAATTCTGAGTCGGTGGTCTATCTCGCTGAGCCAACCCATAAGAGTTTCCTCTTGCAATAGGCAGTGTACAACCTGCTGGCTGGTTTCTTCAAGGCTAGCAAGAGAGCATCTCTGCTGCTTTGAGACTCTGACTTTAGGGTAGGCCTAGCCCAGGGGTGGGCAAACTTTTTGACTCGAGGGCCACAATGGGTTCTTAAACTGGACCAGAGGGCTGGAACAAAAGCATGGATGGAGTGTTTGTGTGAACTAATATAAATTCAAAGTAAACATCATTACATAAAAGGGTACAGTCTTTTTTTTTTTTTTAGTTTTATTCATTTCAAAGGGGCCGGATCCGGCCCGCGGGCCGTAGTTTGCCCACGGCTGGCCTAGCCTCTTTTTAAAGGGTTCATCTGATTAGGTCAGGCCCACACAGTGTACTCTCCCTTTTGATTGATACAGTCAACAGATTAGAGACCTTTGTTACATCTGAAAAATCATATCACTTTTGCCATATAACATAACATAATCACAGAAGCAATATAACATCATAGTCACAGGCTCTTCCAACACTCAAGGGGTTGAAATTCCACAGGGTGTGTACACCAGGTCAGGAATTGGGGACCATCTTGAAATACAGTGTATTAGAGACCCCTTAATTTTACATTGAGTATCACACTGCCCCTTCAGTTCATGAGTTTTGGGAATGGCTGACCCTAATCTCTACCATTTCCTAACTGATTTATATAGAATATCTAATAATGAGTTATTCCTTGTCAAATACAGATCATGTATAGCTGCCCTATAGGGAGCCTTGAAGACCACCTAGTACAGGCAAAAGTACACTGATGTTTGTTTCAGAGAAACTTAGGTTGGAGTCCCTTGCTTTACATCTTACTCTCTATGTGATCGGAGACAAGTTGTAAATCTCTTTCAGCCCTTGTTACACATGTGCAAAAGTGCTTTTGTATAGAATAGAAATAATGATTGATAAAGTAAATGTTGAGCAAAAAAATCCAAGCCCTTCTTATTTTTACAATAAAACTAAAGAAAATTATAATAAATTTACATATCTTACTAGAGCTTTGTTCTTACAAATTTTCGGGTGGAATTCTGGAACAGTGCCACAGTGTACTATGGTGGTCAAGATGTTTATCATTAACTTTCATAAGATTCAGAGGGCCCATGGAAAACATCTCTGAATGCATGAAGCTTTGAAGCAGAGGAACCTCATTTGCTCTGGCATTTCAGAACATCCGGGTCCGTAGACAATACAGGATGACCATCTTCTCTCCTGAGGTCCTAAGTTAGCTATTGCCTATATTTAGCTCCACCGGTCCAAAGACTCTGGCACCCTCCACTATTAGAACTACAGATATCAATGATCAGTGCTCTGGTATAGGAAGCTCCTACCTTTCCAAAGCAGCCCTTACATACTAGTTTGGCCCCAAGTCATACCTAATGATTGTGCATTGCAGGCACACACACACACACACACATGCACACACACACACACTTACTTCAACAACCCTGTAAAATAGATGTTGTTATTATTAATTTTATGAATAAGTTAATTGTTATTAACATAACCACAGCAGATTCCTGCTCTCAAAAATGTGTGTGCCACCCTGGCCGGTTTAGCTCAGTGGATAAAGCGTCGGCCTGAGAACTGAAGGGTCCCAGTTTCGATTCTGGTCAAGGGCACATGTCTGCGTTGTGGACTCGATCCCCAGTGTGGGACTTGCAGGAGGCAGCCGATCCATAATTCTCACTCATCATGGATGTTTCTATCTCTCTCCCTCTTCCTTCCTCTCTGAAATCAATAAAAATATATTTTAAAAATATGTATGTGTGTGTGAGAGAGAGAGAGAGAGAGAGAGAGAGAGAGAGAGAGAGAGAGAGAATAAATGAGGGAAAATATGCTTTTTTTCTAATCTTTATCTTAGTAAATGACACCACTGAGTTACCTAATTGCATATGCCAGATACTTGGGATTCACTGTTGCCACCTACCTCATCCTCACTTCTATGTCTAATGCATTACCAAGTCTTATAGGGTCAACCATTAAAATACATATTCCAAATCCACCAACTTCTCTCTAACTCTACTGCTACCAGTCTATCCCAGGCCACCATTATCTCTTGTCTAAATAATTATAATAGCCATCTAATTGGTCTTTTGACTTCTCCCCTTGTAGACTGCCCTGAAATCCAATTTTCATGCAGCAAAAAAAATTATCTTTCTAATTTTTAATCATAACATGCCTCTTACCTGCTTAAAATCTAAAACAGTCTTATATCTAAGTCCAAAATACTTAATGTGACAAGAAAGACTTGATCTGCCCCCTGCCTCAGTCTCCAACATCTTCTTGTTCTGCTTTTCACCATAATTACCAACCAATGCTAGTCACAATGGCCTGTTTGTGAACATGTTAATATTACTTCCTCCTCAGAGCCTGTGCCCTGGTTATTTTTTCTACTTGAAGCATTCTTTTCCTTGAACTTTGTACCCACAACTGACTCTTTATGTTGTTCAGGTCGTAGCTCAAATGCCAAGTGCTCAGTAATAACTTTTCAAGTCACCCAATCTAAATGAGCCCTAACCCCAAAATTTCTCACTTATTCACCTTATTCATATTCTTCATAATCATTTGTATTATTTGATTCTTGATAAATATTTGTTTTTATGTTTATAACCTCACTCTTTACTAGAATGTAAGCACTATGAAAGCAGGGACCTCAGAGGTCTTGTCCAATTTTCTCTTCTTGGAACCTACATGACTCTTTGGTATGTATTAGGGTATATTTGTGTGTGTGTGTGTGTATATATATATATATATATATATATATATACATTTGTTAAATGCATTTTCTCCATTTTTACATCAGGAAGGATGCTTGAATAATTAATAGAATTTTCTTTGGTTTATACAACAAATAAATGTCTTTGAAGCTGAAAACAATCTCCTCAAGCAAATAATAATAATAGTAACCACTTTTGTAACAATATGTGCCAGGCTCTGTCCTCACTTAATCTGCAAAACTTTTCTAACGTGTAGCTTGTTTAGTGGGGGAGGTATAACAACTAATGTCTAATTTATTGCACATTTCACAGTTCAGTGGAGTCAGTCAGTCAGGTCTCTTCCATCATGTGGGTCTGCTAGCTTCTTCGGCCTCAGAATCTGGATTCTTTGCATCTGGATTGCAAGTGAGGGAAGATAAAACTTTAAATAGCATTTCATGAATTTTAGAAACCTGATCACCTACTTTAAGCTCGGCAATCCGTAACAAAGGGTAGAGCGTGTTCTCAGTTTTGTAACAAAGTAAGCAAACTTTATCATAAGCGTGGGGGGCGGGTACACACGGAAGTGGTTTTTGTACCTCCACGTTTCATTGGCCAGGATGCAGTCACGTGACCCAATCTAAGGTCAGAAGAAGGTGGGGATATTTAGTGCTTCCTGTGCATGCAGTAGGGGAAAGCGGACTGTTGGTCCTGCTGAAGGGGCCATTGTTCCTCTTGACAAGACTGTTGATCTCCTGCACGACACCATTGGTCCTGGGGAACGCTAACAGTCTCCGGCCACATATTGGAAGAAGTTTCTCTTCGGTAAGTTAAAAAAATGAGGAGGAAAGAAGTTTTTTTCTTCATACGCCTGCTATGGGTTTTTAAAGCAAACGCCGTTTGTTTTGTTTTTACCTTTTTTTTTCTTTCTTGAACTCCTGCTTCTTTAAAATAAAGTTATACAACTCATTACCTGTTTAGAAGAGTGAATCCATGTAATTTCAAAGATTTTCCTAGGCCCAGGTCGGGTAGTTCGGTTGGTTAGAGCATCTGCCATATCCCAACTTTGCCAGCTAGATCCGGAGGCGGGGCACATATAAGAATTAACTAATGAATGCATAAATAAGTGCAAGAATAAGTCAATATTTCTCTCTCTCTCAAAATCAATAAATATTTTCCTAAAGTATATAATTTTTGTGTTCATATTGTGGAATATTAGCTTAAATAAAAGTTCAATAGCGAATATGGAAGTAATGGAAAGGAATTACTTGTTTAGAAAAGGCCTGAAAGCAGGTGTTTTAAAATATATGCAATATTGTAAAGAGAAGTAAAGCATAGCCAGGGAAGATGCAGTTGGATTGAATTATATAAAGTTAAATTGAAAAACCGAAAAAGTTGAGGTATTTTTTCTTTCATATCACAGATATCAATTTTAAAAGAAGTGCCTTGTTAGAGATAACTTATTCGTTTACTTTTAAGTTATTTTTATATTAAAATAATTTCATACTTTAAAAAAGTTGCAAGCTCTGAACAGTACAAGGAATATACCCTTTACCCAGATTTCATTTTGTATTTTACATTTTACTTCATTTTCTTCATCATCTACTCTCAATCCTTCTGAACCAATTGAGAATTATGGCCTGTTTCTGCTAAATAATAAACTGTGTATTTCCTAAAAATAGAGATTTTTAAAAAAATATATTTTATCGATTTTTTTACAGAGAGGAAGGGAGAGGGATAGAGAGTTAGAAACATTGATGAGAGAGAAACATCGATCAGCTGCCTCCTGCACACCCCCCACTGGGGATGTGCCCGCAACCAAGGTACATGCCCTTGACTGGAATCGAACCTGGGACCCTTCAGTCCGCAGGCCGACACTCTTATCTACTGAGCCAAACTGGTTAGGGCGGGATATTCTTATAGATATTATATCTCCATAGTACCATGGCATAGTGAAGAACAAGAAACACAGCAGTTAATACCTGCTATTGTAAGCCTCATTTTACTGTTTGATAATTGTTTCTCTTTCTTTTCCTCCTGCTAGATTTTTTTGTTTTGAGGGCAAGGACCATAGCTGATTATCTCTGAATCCCTATCCCTGGCAGATGGTAGGTGCCTGTGATTATTTGTTTGCTATAATGGCTAATGGTGGAAGGATTGCAAATATTAATTTTCTTTGCATGGCAAAAATGAATACATTTTTATTATAATTTCTAGTTTATCTGCTTTGTAATCAGAAAGTGTTATTTATAAAATTTCTCCTTTTGGAAATTTATTGATGTTTTCTTATAAATTAATATATGATCAATTTTTGTGAATATTCTGGGAGATATTAAAAGAAAGAACATTCTCTATTATCAAACTTTACAATTTTTCATATATTCATAAGTTCTACCTTGATTAAATTGTTTGTCTCCTTACTATTTTTTTTTAAATCAAAATGATATCTTGTACTGAGGGTGGAGTATTAAAGTCTTCTGCTCTTACTGTATTTTCTGTCTCCTTGAACTTCTGTAGTTTTTATTTTGTAAAGGTTGTTGCTTATTATTTGGTAACTAGAGGCCTGATACACAATTTTCGTGCACGGGAGGGGTGTTGCTCAGCCAGGCCTGTGCCCTCTCGCAGTGCGAGAGCCCTGCGATGGATCGCCCCTGCAGAGGGAGGCCCCGCCCACCTGCTGCAGCTGGCAGGTTGGAGGCCTGGGCCTCCCTCTTTGGGGCGATTGTGGAACCCCCCCCCCCCGATTGATCACCCTGCTGGCCTGTGGCCTGGGCCTTCCTCCGTAGAGTGATTATGGGGCGATGGCTGGGCCCCCAACCAATCGCATCGCACCTGCCTTGGCTGGCCTGGAACCAGTGGGTGTCATAGCATGGTCATCTGGAAGGTTGTCCAGATGGTTGTTCTGCTGTTTGGTTGTTTGGTCAATTTGCATAGTACGCTTTCACTATCATAGATACTAGTGGCCCAATGCACAAAATTTTGTGCAAGAGTAGGCCTTCTTTCCTTCCCCCAGCTGCTGACACTGGCTTCACTATAGCACCCGGGACCCGGGCTTGCTTCCCTCCAGCTGCCCGCAGGCCCCCGGGACCTAGGGTGTCTTCCCTCTGGCCTCCTGTAGGCACCCTCGACCCAGGCTGGCTTCCCTCCAACCACCCACAGGCACCAGGGACTCGGGCTGGCTTCCTTCTGGCTGCCCACAGGCACCCGGGACCTGGGCTTCCCTCTGGCCCCGTCTTCATCTGGGAGGATGTCTGGAATATTCTCCTAAAAGATGTCTAGTCTAATTAGCATATTACCCTTTTATTATTATAGATTCCTAAATGCTATATCATCATTCTGCATTGTAACTTTTAAAAATTGTCCTTTTATTATGTCTTTTTGCTTTGGGAATTGGACTTTACTTTGCTGATACCAGAATATCCTGTTCTTTTTCTGTTTTTATTTCCATTTTTCCAGTTTCCATTTTTCCATTTGTCTGGCATTTCTTTGTTTCTCCCTTTAGATTAGCCTTTTCAATCACTGAGGTGTGTCTCTTGTATATAAGAGAGCTGGATTTTTCTCTCTGATTGAAATTGATTTCTTTTTACTAATCATATAAAACCCTTTTCTATTTAATGTTATGAATTACTTGTTTATTCTCAATTTTGTCACATATTTTAATATTTATATGTATTTTATATTTTCTGTTTCTCTATAATTAATTAAACCCACACATATATTTTTTTGGTATTTAGGAAAGTTTGCGTTTTTGTTGTAATGGTACTTACACCTTTTAAAACACACATACAGTAGATCCTTGAACAATGAAGGGGTTACGGGTGTCAATCCCCTCCCTACCAGTTGAAAATCTGCATATAACTTAAATAGGCCCTCTGCATAAATATGTAGTCTCTTGTTTTCTTATTTAACCTATTGATGCCAGTTACAATTTTATATTAGTATCAAAACTTCTAACTATTGTCTATTATATTTTCTTCTTTTACTTTCCTTTCTCCCGTTTATTGGTTGCATTGCTTTTACTTTGTCAAAATGTATAACTTTATACATGAGTCTTTCACTCTCATTCCTCCGAAATTCATTTTGTTTTTTACATCTGCATCATCAGGCATCCATCCACTTTCTTACCTACATACTTACCAAAGCGTTTTACCATCAGTCATTTTGATGAAGTTTTCCAAATATCTCTTGGTTGAAAAAGCTTATATTCTAGTACAGGAGTTGGCAAACTTTTTCTCTGACAGGCCAGATAGTAAGTATATTAGGCTTTGCAGGCCATACGGTCCTCTGTCAAAATTACCTAACTCTGCTGTTCTAGCACAAAAAACTATAAAAAGTAAACAAATGAGTGTAGCTGTATTCCCATAAACTTTATCTGCAGACACTGAAATTCGGACATATAATTTTCACAGGTCACAAAATGATACATATATATTTTTTTATTTTCTTTTAGCCATTCCAAATGTAAAGAACATTCTTAGCTCAGTCTCCATACAAAAATGAACCAGGCTGGATGTGGTCCATAGGCATAGTTTGCCAACATTTGTTCTAGTTGATTCCTCAGAAAAGGCTCATGGATACATAATTCCCTAATATAAAAAACTGTGTGGGTGTTTCTTAAATAGTCTTGATGCTTAAAGGCAGCTTTGTTGCTTTTCATACTTTTATTCATAAGTTATTTTGTTGAGTATTTTTTATATTGTTTTAAAATGTCTGATACCAGTCCAATTTCTTTACCTTTATATGTTACTTGATCTTTTTGCCTAGAGGCCTTGAGGATTTTATCTTTATCTTTGAAATTTAATAGTCAAAATAGACTAAAACTTGGAGTTAATTTGCGTTTTCAGTGTGTAGGTAGATATAAGTATTTTGTCATTTCTGGAAAGTTTTCTTGGATTATAATTTTAAGTAATAGTTTTGTTCTCTTATCCTAATAAAAGAGTAATATGCAAATTAGTCATCACTCCATCACTCCATCACAAAGGTGGCTGCACCCATAGCCACAAGATGGCGGCGCCCAGTTCCCTCAGCCCCACCACTGAAGAGTCCAGGCCTGTTGGCCAGGCAGGTGGCGGGGGAGGTGGGGGGGGCGAAGGGTGGAGCAGGTGGGTAAGGGCAGATCTGGCGATCAGAGGAGGCTGGGGGTCCCCTGCCCAGGTCAGAGGCCTCAGGCCTGGGCAGGGGTGGAGCCAGCAATCAGAGGGGCCTGGGGTCCCCTGCCCAGGCCTGCAGCCTCGGCCAGAGACTGCAGACCTGCTCAGGGGCGAAGCCAGCAATGGCAGGCCTGGGCCGGGGTGGAGCTGATGATGGCATGGGCCTGGGCAGGGGCAGATCCAGCAAAGCAGTGGTCTGGGGGTCCTCTGCCCAGGCCTACAGCCTTAGCCAGAGGCTGCAGTGGGGCAGGGGCAGAACCGGCGATGGCAGGGGTCTGGGGGTCCCCTGCCCAGGACTGCAGGCTCGGCCAGAGGCTACAGGCCTGGGCAGGGGTGGAGCTGGAATTGGAGGGGCCTGGGCAGTGGTGGAGCCAGCGATTAGAGTGAACTACAGAGGAAACACCTTTTCTGCCTGCTCATTGGCTAAGCTCCCTGTATGCCACTGGTAATATTCTTAGTAACTTGGGTAATAATAATCCAGAAAGGTGATCTAGGGTTTTTCCACCACAATCCTAGAGAAAAAAACGAAGGTCCACTTCTGGAGGGCTAAGAAATGTCATATCCTGCCCTAGCTGGTTTGGTTCAGTGGATAATGCCTTGGCCTGCCGACCGAAGGGTCTGGGTTCACTTCTGACCAAGGGCATGTAGCTAGGTTGCAGGCTCCACCCTGGCCGGGACCCAGGTCAGGGCTAATGCAGGAGGCAGCCAATCAAAGTGTCCCTCTCACATTGATGTTTCTCTCTGTTTTTCCCTCTCTCTTCCACATTCCCTAAAAATCAATGGAAACATATCCTCAGGTGAGGATAAAAAAAAAAAAAAAAAAGAAAGAAAGAAATGCCATATCCTATGAAAGGCACATCTTGAAAATGCCTAAAGAAAGTTGTCATTTTTTCATGGTGAAGGGACTGGAGTCCATGTTGATGAAAACACCTTGGTGGCTGCGGTGACTGGCAGTGGCTGCAACAGCGGGGTGATGGGGCTGGTGCCTTCCCCTGATCAGCTCGGTCACCTTCCACAAAGGGAGGCCAGACTCCAGCTTAGGCCCTCTCTCCAAGGGGAGCAGGGAGTGGGCCTAAGCCGTCAGTAGGACATCCCCTGAGGGCTCTCAGTATGTGAGAGGGGGTAGGCTGGGCTGAGGGACCCCCTCCCCAGTGCACAAATTTCGTGCCCTGGGCCCCTAGTCTTTTCATAGGTACAGAAGTAATATTTCATTCCTAATTATCTTTTATTTCCACTGCTCATTTTCATTCTATTGGTTGTTTTCCTGCCCCTTGATATTCTTAAGTGTCTCCTATTAAATTTACTAAGGTCTGTTCTCACTTGGGCAACTTGTAGTTTATTCTTCATTTCTAAAATAACTTTGTCTTTTTTCTTTCATTCTTAAAATTAATTCAATCAACTCTTCATTTCTCCCTGTTTTGTTCATTTATATTTTTAGCTTTTGAATTTCTGATTCAAATAATTTTTAAAATTTCACCAAATGTTCATTTGTGCCTATTTAATTCAATTTGGAGTATTATCTCACATTATTTTTTTTTTCATGATTGTTTTTTATGAATTGAGATTACCTCTGTTGATACATACTAGATTGTTAATGTTTTGCAAAATTCTATATGGTCTAGTTGATATTATTGTTCTTTTCTTTTCTTTTCCTTTCCTTTCTTTTTTTAAAATATATTTTATTGATTTTTTACAGAGAGGAAGGGAGAGAGATAGTTAGAAACATCAATGAGAGAGAAACATCGATCAGCCACCTCCTGCACATCTCCTACTGGGCATGTGCCCGCAACCCAGGTACATGTCCTTGACTGGAATCGAACCTAGGACCTTTCAGTCCGCAGGCCGACGCTCTATCCACTGAGCCAAACCGGTTTTGGCGTCTTTTCTTTTCTTTTCTTTTCTTTTCTTTTCTTTTCTTTTCTTTTGGTATTGTGTGTTTTACAGGAGTCCTAGATTAGTGTCACACTCTTAAGTCAATATAGCAAAGTCCAGATACTGTTGTGGATTTGTTTACTTGTTTAGGTTGGTGGGGAGAAATTGTAATTCATATGATTCATGGGTCTTTAAAATGTCCTCTTTTGTTTCTTTTTCACTTCACCAACCGATTGTCATAGGATGTTCTTCCCATCTTTTAACCATATTTCTCTCCTGGAAGCTATGAGGCTTGAAGACTGCTTCTTCAAATTGCATGTGCTTTAAAAGTCCTCTCCCTTTTATCTATACTCAAATACTGGGTTTTGCTTGTTAGTTTATTATTTTCATACTGGTAATGGATTTATTTTTCCGCACAGTGGCTTTATATTCACCATAGACCCTATTGCTATTTCCTCTCTTTTCTTTTTGCTTGCTTTTTTTTTTTTTTAGGTCTATTTTTTCCTTCTTGTTCTTTCTGTTTTTGTTTGTGTTTTATATGAAACATTGGGAGACAGAAGTGTAGGTGGCATTGGTTGTATTCAGCTACCTTTGATGTCCATAAAAAAGGATACATTTTGCAAAACAGGATTCTTTTATGCTATATGAAAGGAAAAATCTGTTAAAATGCAATTTGTACTTTTCCAAAGACCATCACTAACATGCTGCAAGGTCAAAGATACCTTAATTATTTCAATCCTATATAATAAAAGCAGCCTAATATGCAAATAAACTGAATAGAGGAATGACCAGCTGAATGACCAGTTGCTATGATGTGCAATGACCACCAGGGAGTAAACACTCAACCTAGGAGCTGCCCCTCGGTGGTTAATGAACTCCCACAGTGGGAGTGCTGCTTAGCCAGAAGCCGGTATCATAGCTGGTGAGTGCAGCGTTGGTGGCAGGCACCTCTACCACCTCTGCTGTAGGCAGGCGGTAAGAAGTGAGGGATCCTAGACTGTGAGAGCCCTGGGCTACAAGAGCCCCAGACTGTGAGAGGGATGTCTGACTGTCAGGGATCGGGCCTATGCCAGAAGGCAAACATTCTCTGAGTGGCCCCGGACTGTGAGAGGATGCAGGCCAAGCTGAGGGACCCCCCCCTCCCCCCAGTGCATGAATTTTGTGCACTGGGCCTCTAGTATATGATGTCATACCACTATATCTGAGAAACTTTGAGAATCCTACAATAAATATTTGATGACTTCAAGGAATCTATTAAAGTGCCAACTATTTGTCCACATTTGCCTTAGTCTTTTGGGTACTGGTAGAAACTTTACTTTGGGGTAATGACAGTGTAGTAATCCATGCTATTAAGTCATGTTCAGTTAATGTAATTATAAAAGTTAAGGTGAAGGGTTTTATGTATGTTTTTTTCTATTAATCCTCACATAAGAATGCCATGATAATTCAGTAACTGTTCCAGGAAGGCATCGATCTATCATAATTGTGTTATGTAGTTGTTTCATTCTAGCTAGTCCCCCTTTCTCTCTGCTATATCTTTCATCCATATCATACTGCCAGAATTATTTCAAGGAAATATTGGTTTTTATGGTTCCATTTTGTAAGCACTACTCTGTATAATTTTCAATATACTCTGTTATCATACCTTTATTGAAACTGGTTTCCTCTGATTCTCTAACACAGTCATCTTGTTCAAGTAGGTTAGTAATCTGAATATTACCTACAGAGATTATGGTGAGATCCTGACTATGTGCATTATCCCAAGCTGCTTTCCCTCTTGGAATGTCCTTCTTGCTCTCTACATGACATATGTAAATATTACCCATTCTCTAAGATCCAACTCCCCAACCTCACTTCTATATACATCTTCTTAGCAACTCAGGTTACACAGAAATTGATCAATTCTAAGGACCATTCTTATAATGTACTAGAGGCCCGGCACATGACATTTGTGTACTCGGACTGGGGGGAACCCTCAGCCCGGCTTGCGTCCTTTAGCAGTCCAGGAGCCCTTCGGGGATGTCTGACTGATGGCTTAGGCCCATGGGGAGTGGGCCTTAGCCATAGTCAGACATCCTTAGCACTGCCATGGAGGTGGGAGAGGCTCCTGCCACTGCCACTGCGCTTGCCAGCCATCAGCCTGGCTTGTGGCTGAGTGGCGCTCCCCCTGTGGGAACACACTGACCACCAGGGGGCAGTTCCTGCATTGAGCATCTGCCCCCTGGTGGTCAGTGTGCCTCATAGTGACCGGTCGTTCTGCCGTTCAGTCCATTTGCATAATACCCTTTTATTATATAGGGTGGCTTCTATTAACCTTACAGATGTGAATCAATAGTTTTTGTTAGTCTCATTCTCCTTTATATCTATGTGGTTTTTTGTTTTGTTTTTATTTTTATATTTTATTTTATTGCTTAAAGTATTACAAAGAGTAGTACATATGTGTCCTTTTTTTCCCCCTTGACCTTCCCCCAGCCTGCCCTACCCACCAGTATCTTGTGTCCATTGGTTATGTTTATATGCATGCATACAAGTCCTTCGGTTGATCTCTTACCTCCCCCCCAACCCTCCCCAGCCTTCCCACTGTAGTTTGACAGTCTGTTTGATGCTGCTCTGCCTCTGTATCTATTTTTGTTCATCATTTTATAATGGTCTTTATTATCCATAAATGAGTGAAATCATGTGGTATTTTCTTTCGTTGACTGGCTTATTTCACTTATCATAATGCTCTCCAGTTCCATCCATGCTGTGGCAAATGGTAAGAACTCCTTCTTTTTAACAGCAGCATAGTGTTCCATTGTGTAGATGTACCACAGTTTTCTAATCCACTCATCTGCTGATGGGCATTTTGGCTGTTTCCAAATCTTAGCTATGGTAAATTGTGCTGCTATGAGCATAGGGGTGCGTATATCCTTTCTGATTGGTGTTTCTGGTTTCTAAGGGTATAGTCCTAGAAGTGGGATTACTGGGTCATACATCTTTGTGTTTTAACTTGATAAAAATAATCTATCATCCAATCTACTCTGCTATCACTTCTCTAAACACATGGAAGAAAAGTGTCTATTTTCACTTGGAGATATTATCTATGTATTATTTTTCTAGAAAAACAGAACATATTGTAAGGAAAAAGTATTTCTTGTCAGCCTAGCAACTTCTACTTGCCTCTATAAAATTTCATTCCCCTAGTTCAGTGGTCGGAAAACTGCGACTCACAAGCCACATGCGGTTCTTTGGCCCCTTGAGTGTGGCTCTTCCACAAAATACCAACTTCTGTGCATGGGCCACGAAGTTTCAATTGCACTGTACATGCGCGCCCGCATGTGGTATTTTGTGGAAGAGCCACACTCAAGGGGCCAAAGAGCCGCATGTGGCTCGCAAGTCGCAGTTTGCTGACCACTGCCCTAGTTGATTCTTAAGTCAGAATTGCTAAGAAGACAAATGCCATTTTAATGTGAAGAAAATCAAATGAACCATGAATATTAACATTTTCAGAATTAGATGGATAGTAAAGAACATCAATCCAATTGAGTACATGTTTAGGAAATCATTATTTTCTAGTTCCAAATGTGACCAGAACATCTTGAAAAACAAATTGGTACATAAATGTGCTGTCAGTAAGCTTTTATTTTTTCCTCACTTCCACAGTAATGTTTCTTAAGCCCAAGTTGAATATTTTACTATGGCAACATTCAGTAAATTACCCAGTATCAAACTGAAATGGAAAAACTCTAGCATATATATGGTACAGTATGCAAAGATATCACTATAAGTGCTCAAGAGCAAGATATTTTTTGACTATTCACTGTTTCTGGCCTTGCAAAAAATAATCTCTCAGTTCAAGTCTAGTCACCCCTTTTTTATTTGTATTTTTTATTTTTTTATTTTTTGTTAATCGTCACCTGAGGATATTTTTTCTATTGATTTTTAGGGAGAGTAGAAGAGAGAGGGAAAGACAGAGAGAAACATTGATGTGAGAGAAACACATCGACTGGTTGCCTCCTGCACAAGCCCTGATCAGGGCTGGGTCCTGGGAATAGCCTGCAACCAAGGTATGTGCCCTTGACCAGAATCAAACCAGGGACCCTTTGGTCCATAGGCCAATACTCTAGCCACTGAGCCAAACTGGCTATGGAAAGTCACACCTTTTTTTATCTCCTTTGCGTTTTCATTAACTATAAACCACCTCTACTCTAACCTTTAATTCAAGTATGTCCCACATATTATTGCATACTAAAAAGTACCCATTACTTATCTGAAATTCAAGTTTATCTCAGGGTCCTGTATTTTATCTGGCAATCCAACCCTAAACTGTTCACTTTGCCATGTTCCTGATACTGGAAGTTAGCAACATGGTGCAAAGCTCTTCCCCTCTCTTCAGGCACCCAAGCTAGAAACTTGGAAGAAATACTAGAGACTAGATTCTTTCCTCTTTCAGTCAGTCCTCTCCATCACTAAATGAAGTCTGTAGTATGTACTTGATATCACTTAATCATTAGTCTCTCTTCATTCCTTTTTTTTAAAATATATTTTATTGATTTTTTTTTTTTTTTTACAGAGAGGAAAGGAGAGGGATAGACAGTTAGAAACATCGATGAGAGAGAAACATTGATCAGCTGCCTCCTGCACACCCCCTACTGGGGATGTGCCCACAACCGAGGTACATGCCCTTGACCGGAATCGAACCTGGGACCCTTGAGTCCATAGGCCAACACTCTATCCACTGAGCCAAACCGGTTAGGGCAGTCTCTCCCCATTCCTTTTTTTTTTTTTTAAATATACTTTATTGATTTTTTACAGAGAGGAAGGGAGAGGTATAGAGAGTCAGAAACATGGATGAGAGAGAAACATCAATGAGTCGCCTCTTGCACACCCCCTACTGGGGATGTGCCCTCAACCAAGGTACATGCTCTTGACCAGAATTGAACCCGGGACCCTTCAGTCCACAGGCCGACGCTCTATCCACTGAGCCAAACCGGTTAGGGCTCTCTCCATTCTTAATGCCACTGCCCTAAGTTCAGCTCTCACCAACTTCTGGTTGGATCTTTGTAGTAGCTTACTGAGTGGTCTTCCTACTTCTGCGGTCTCCTTTACATTCATCTGCATCTGCTCCCTGACAGACTCTCCACCCTTTTCTCACCAGCCCTCCCTCATTTCTCTGGCACGTTATTTTCCAGCCATGCTTGCAGTTTGAACATGCCATCTTATTTCTCATCTCTGTTTTGATTCCAGTGACCTAGAATAAACACTCCCAACGCCCACCTGAAAATACACTCCCACTATGCTCCACCTGCTGACCACTTACCTTTTAAGACTCAACTTAGAAGTCTTTACCATTAAAAACTCTTTTTTGTTACTTTGTGTTCCCTCATCTTCTTATTTACACTAAACCTTTGTAAGAACACCTTGAAATGGGATAGTGTTAATTTGTCAGGGAAAACCACAGTGGTATCTACTGTGGTTTTATAGGGCACTGCAGCTTTGTTCGTGTAACCAAGTCATCACTGCCATATACAGAGTGCCTTTTTCCTAAAGCTTATTTATTTCTGGGGTCAGGAAATCAGTTTAGAATCAAAGGGCCAGGCTAATTCAGAAGAAGGGATGGAATGGGAGTTGGAGAGAAATCTCTCTCACTCACATTTACTTTGGTTTTTGTTATGTCTTGTTTCATATTAATTAATGAATTAATTAAGGCATTTATTTACTTGCTTATTTGCTTGGAACTGGGAGCCTAGACCACCATTTAAGGAAAGCTGAAAAGTCATGGAAAACTGAGGTGGATACCCAATATTATGTTAATAAAATAACTATCAGTCTGAAAACCATGGAAGAGAAATCCATTTTTTTTAGGGTATCTGGTTACAAAATTCTATAGATAGTTATATAAGAAGTATGCAACTTAAGAGGTCAAAGGAAAGTCACCCCTAAGATTTTAAAAGCAACTGCCTTTAACTGGAAACTTGGCTAACTTTAAAACACAAGCCTTGAAAAAAATTACTGCTTTTTGGTATGTCCTCTACTAAGCACCTTTAAATGTTGGTTTCCCCAGACGGCCTTTTACGAATTAGATCATAGGTGACTTATTCCCATAATAAGGCTTTTGAGTAACATTTAAAACAGTGATTCTCAGCTTTGGCTGCATGCTAAAATTATAAGGGGAGCATTTAAAAAATAATGATACCAGGGACCCACCCCCAGATATTCTGATTTATTTAGTCTGGGGTGAGGCCCTGGGCATTGTTACTTTTCAAAGAACCTCCAAGTTATTCTTATGGGCAGTCAGGTAGTGAAATACTGATCTATTTCAATAATCTACCTCTTATAGAGGCTTTGAATTTTACTTTATATAAAGTTTACTTTATAAAGCATATCAATCACATGAATAATCAGAGTCAGGTGCAAGGCTGCAGGCTGGTTGGGTATAGTAGTAGCCCATGCTTCTCCTGTGGCTGCCCCTCTTCAGTCAAGTCTCCAGGTACTTTGAGTTTATAGCTGGGGCCCAGGTAGATGAAAGATAAATGCACTGCTGAAATATCTTCAGTCTCATAAAGAGAATTCATAGAGAAGTATCCACCTGTAAGACTTGACCTTGCACTTGATGATAAAAGTTGTTTATTTTTTCTAATCCCGAGAAGGATGCTTTTAGGAACAAATAGACTTGGCTTCAGCCATGCCGCTCTCAATCAGGAATGCAATACATTTCCAAAGGATGAATGGATTCCAAAGGTATTAAATAATTACACTTTATTAATCTAATTTCAAGCCACAACTATAGAATGTCCATTGTGGCATTGATTGCCACCAACTAAATCATATCCATGTATCCATTTTTCTCTTCAATTTTTGTGTAAATGGTGATAAAGAATTAGTGGAGTGAATATTTCTCTCAGCTCATCATTTGGCATTAATTAGTGACAGTCTGAATCAGGAATCTGGATCTCTTGGCTTTATAAGCCCAATAATGGAAAACCCCAGAGTATCCTGTATGGGACCTCAATGAAAAAAAAAAGGCTTCATTTTTAGTGGAAATTAGGAATGGATTATGGGAATTACACTGATATTAAACATATGTAGGAGGTAGTACATTTTATGATTTATAAATTGACCTATAAACAGATGTAGGGAAACAACCTTGCTGCAGACATAAAACTAATAAGATAAAACATCAGTATTTCTGATATATAGGAGCTCCTTTTTATAGCTGCAGGAAATGAATGCTTTTATTATCCCAAATCTTATCTACCCTTTTTCTGTAGTTAGTGGATCCAGGACCCACATTCTATCAGTGGTTCTCAACCTTCCTAATGCCACGACCCTTTAATACAGTTTCTCATGTTGTGGTGACCCCCAGCCATAAAATTATTTTTGTTGATGCTTAATAACTGTAATTTTGCTACTGTTATGAATCATAATGTAAATATCTGATATGCAGGATGTATATTCATTGTTACAAATTGAACATAATTAAAGCATAGTGATTAATCACAAAACAATATGTAATTATATATGTGTTTTCCGATGGTCTTAGGCAACCCCTGTGAAAGGGTCGTTCAACCCCCAAAGGTGTCGTGACCCACAGGTTGAGAACCGCTGTTCTATAGTGTTTTCCTGAAAATACGCTTCATGAGAGTGGGAAAGAGTAAGCACGCATTCAATGGGATACTTCCCATACTCTTGAGGCTCTAGAAAAAAATATAAATCTCCCACCAAAATAAATCTCCTTTTTTAAGGTTGAATAATATTCCATTCTAGAGGCCCAGTGCACAAAGATTTGTGCACTTGGGGGGGGCGGGGGTCCCGCAACCCGGCCTGTGCCCTCTCGCAGTCTGGGACCCCTTGGGAGATAACGACCCTGCTGGCTTAGGCCTGCTTCCGGGTGGCAGAGGGCAGGCCCAATCCCTAGGTGCAACCCCTGGTCGGGCTCAGAGCAGGGCCGATTGGGGAGTTGGGGAGCCGCCCCCGTCATACACAGAGCAGGGCTGATCTGGAGGTTGCAGTGCCACCCTCAGTCACGCTCAGGGTAGGGCTGATTGGGGGGTTGGGGCACCGCCCCCTTTCACACTCAAGGCAGGGTCGATGGGGAGGTTGCAGCGCCACTCCCTGTCATGCACAGAGCAAGGCCGATCAGGGGGGTTGGGGCTCCATACCCTGTCACGCACAGAGCAGGGCCCATCAGGGGGTTGGGGAGCTCCCCCCATCACGCACAGAGCAGGGTGGATTAGGGGGTTGGGGCGCCGCCCTCTATCACCCACAGAGCAGAGCCGATCAGGGGGTTGGGGCGCTGCCACTGTCACATTCAGGGCAGGGCCAATGGGGAGGTTATGGCTCTACCCCATCACACACAGAGCAGGGCCCGTGTGGGGGGGGGGTGGTTGGGGCGCCACACCCTGTCACACACAGAGCAGGGCCGATCAGGGGGTTGGGGCGCCGCACCCTATCACACACAAAGCCGCAGGGTGATCAGGGTGTTGGGGAACTCCCCCCTATCAGGCACAGAGCAGGGCTGATCAGGGGGTTGGGGCGCCTTCCCCTGTCATGAACAGAGCAGGGCCCATAGGGAGGTTGTGGCCCCGCCCCCTGTCACACACAGAGCCACAGGGCTATCAGGGGGTTTGGGCGCTGCCCCTTGTCACATTGATCCCGGTGCCAGGAAGCCTCTTAGCTCCGCTGATCCCAGTGCTGGGAGGCATATTACCCTTTTACTATATAGGATAGAGGCCTGGTGCACGGGTGAGGGCTGGCTGGTTTGCCCTGAAGGGTGTCCTGGATCAGGGTTGGGGTCCCCACTGAGGTGCCTGGCCAGCCTGGGTGAGGGGATGATGGGTGTTTGCAGCAGGTCACACACCCTTCAGGGTGGGGGTCCCCACTGGGGTGCCTGGCCAGTCTGGGTGAGGGGCTGAGGGCTGTTTTCAGGCTCGCGGGTGACTGAACCTCCCAACTGCTCCTTTTTTTCTTTTCTTTTTTATTCTGGGCCAGCTTTAGCTCTGGCTCCAGCTCTGAGGCCTCTGCTGCTGAAAGCAGGTATCTGGTTTGTTTGGATTCTATAATCGAAACACTGTATCAACTCCAGCTCTGAGATCCTGGCGGGCTGAAAGCAGGTTTCTGGGGTTTTGTTTAGCTTCTATATTTGTAACAATGTTTCAAACTGCTAGCTCAGAGGCCGGCAAGGCAGGCGGGGAAAGTTGGAGTCCTCCGTCACTGAAGCAAGCAAGCCTCATGTTAGCTTCAAGCTGCCTGGCTGCTGGCCGCCATCTTGGCCTGCAGTTAATTTGCATATCTCGCTGATTAGCCAACGGGAAGTGTAGCGAACGTACACTAATTACCATGTATCTCTTTTATTAGATAGGATAATGTAATCCATATAAAATTCTGTATAAAATGCGGTATGTATATACCACGTTTTCTGTATCTATTCATGAGGGCATCCCTCTTAATTTCGAAGCCCTCAATTATTTATATGACTCTTCATTACCATGGGTATTTACAAGAAGCTCAGATGTTTAGAACACTGTCTCCATCAGAAATTTCCTATTCTTATCTCTCCTGTTAATAAATTGGCTTACCTTTTCGGACAGCAAGTCAAGATTTTAACTTACTATGAAATGGATTTGCTATTGGAAGCTACTTTGGTATAGGGAGGGAAGGGTTGGAAAACTGGGCAGAGAGATCTTCTTTGGGAGACTCTTTAGTTAAATGTGGTCCCAGTAGTCATTTTAAGTTACTTTGTGACCAGTAACAAATGAAAAAGAAGTGTGTGTGCGTGTATGTGTGTGTGTGTGTGTGTGTGTGTATACACACACACATGTATGCATATACATATATATACCTATATACATATGTGTGTGTATATATATATATATATATATATATATATAGAGAGAGAGAGAGAGAGAGAGAGAGAGAGAGAGAGAGGGAGAGAAACAGAGAGAGAGAGAGGAGAGAGTGGAGGAGGAGGAGGAGGAAGAGGAGAAGGAGGAGGGGGAAGGGGAAGAATTGGGGAGGAGAAGAGGAAGGAGGGGGAATCCTTTCACATTACAAAATAGGACAGGGCTTTACATGCAATTCATTGCTTTGATTGTAGGGAAGAAATTTTACTAAAGTCAACCAGCATAATTTAAGGCTAAGAGGTTTCTGATTGGTAGGGCGCAGAACTGAAGGACTGGGTTGAAAACCTTTCCCTGACTTGTAGTATCCTAAGCATGGTTACCATATTAATAAGGGAAACACTTGGCACTACCATGAGAGGAAAATTAAGATCATCAGTTTCTCTTACCAGCCACCGAGAGAATGCTGAATTTTGCTATTTTGTTGGTTAGATTTGTTAACATAATTCTGTGTTTACAATACATGCAAGATATGTGCTTGGGGTAAAATCACCATCTAGGATGGATGTTTTAATAGGTGCTTTCAAATATCATACCTACTAAACAGAGCAGGATACTCTTTCCATTTTTAATCTAGTCCTTCTGAACCAGAACCAGAACCAGAATTTCTGATATAATGATGGTTGCTGTTACAATATGATTTCTTGAAAATTATCTGATGTTAAAACACCACTCTTAAACACCCACAAAACTGTCATAGAATTATACATTCTTTCTGCATGGGTCCAATGGTTTACTACTGGATTCATCAAGGATCTGTGGAGTCTTTTTATGAGATATCTTGATGAGATATCCTGGCTATTATTTTCTCCCATTCATGCTGTGTACTACTGCAATAGCCTTTTAAAAACATCTTCACCCGAGGAGTGAGGATATGCCTTCCATTGATTTTTAGAGAGAGTGGAAGAGGGGGGGGGAGAGAGAGGGAGAGAGAGAGAGAGAGAGAGAGAGAGAGAGAGAGAGAGAGAGAGAGAAGAAGAAGAAGAAGAAGAAGAAGAAGAAGAAGAAGAAGAAGAAGAAGAAGAAAAAGAACAAGAACAAGAAGAACGAGAAGAAGAATGAGAAGAAGAACAAGACGAAGAACAAGAAGAAGAGGAGGAGGAGGGGGAAGGAGAGGGGGAGGGGGAGGGGGAGGGAAACATGGTTGTAAGATAGACACATGGACTGATTTCCTCCCACACACACCCTGAGAAGGGCCAGGGATTGAACCTGCAGCCCAGGTACATGCCCTGACCAGTAACTGAACCCATGACACTCGGCTTGCAGGCTTACTCTCTAACCACTGAGCCATGATGGCCAGGGCTGCAATAGACTTTTTAAAAAAGTCCCATAATTTACATTTTTTGCTTTATTTTTATTGCTGACACTATTACAAATGTCCCCCATCCCCTTCACCTTTGCCCACTTCCACCCAGCCCCTAGCCTCACTTCCCTATGTCCATTACCATACTGTTGTTTGTGTCTATGGTAAACCCTTCACCTTGTTTGATCCAGTCCCCCCTATCCTCTCTCTTCTGACAGCTGTCAGTCTGTTTCATGTATCCACGCCTTGGATTCTATTTAGTTCATCATTTTATTTTGTTCATTAGATTCCACATGTATGTGAGATCATGCATTATTTGTCTTTCTCTGATTGGTTTATTTCACTTAGCATAAAAATCTCAAGGTCCATCCATGCTATTACAAAGGGTAAGATTTCCTTCTTTTTTTATAGCTGGAGAGTATTCCATTATATAAATGTACTGAAGCTTTTTTATTCACTCATTTACTGATGGGCACTGCTTCTAGATCTTGACTATCCTATCTAATAAAAGAGAAACATGGTAATTGGCGTACAACCGCTACCCTTCCCATTGGCTAATCAGCGAGATATGCAAATTAACTGCCAGCCAAGATGGTGGCCAGCAGCCAGGTAGCTTGAAACTAACATGAGGCTTGCTTACTTCAGTGATGGAGGAAACCAACATTCCCCGCCTGCCTTGCCGGCCTCTGAGCCTGCAGTCTGAAACAATGTAACAAATATAAAAGATAAACAAAACCCAAGACCAGCTTTCAGTGAGCCGGGATCTGAGAGCTGGAGTTGATACAGTGTCTCAATTATAGAATCCAGCAGAGGCCTCAGAGCTGGAGCCAGAGCTAAAGCTGGCCCAGATTACAAAAAAAAAAAAAAAAAATAGGAGCAGTTGGGAGGTTCAGTCACCCGCGAGCCTGAAAACAGCCCTCAGCCCCTCATCCAGGCTGGCCAGGCACCCCAGTGGGGACTCCCATCCTGAAGGGTGTGTGATCAGCTGCAAACAGCCATCATCCCCTCACCCAGGCTGGCCAGGCACCCCAGTGGGGATCCCCACCCTGATCCAGGACACCCTTCAGGGCAAACCAGCCAACCCCACCCATGCACCAGGCCTCTATCCTGTATAGTAAAAGGGTAATATGCCTCCCAGCACCAGGATCAATGGAGTCACGAGGCCTCCCAGCACCGAGATCAGCATGACAGGGGGCAGCGCCCAAACCCCCTGATCGCTCTGCAGCTCTGTGTGTGACAGGGTGCGGCGCCCCAACCCCACCCCCACAGGCCCTTCTCTGTATGTGACAGGGTAGAGCCATAATCTCCCCATGGGCCCTGCCCTGAGTGTGAGAGTGGCGGTTTCCCAACCCCCTGATTGGCCCTGCTCTGTGGGTGATAGAGGGCGGCGCCCCAACCCCCGCTCCCCCACAGGCCCTACTCTGCGTGTGATGGGGTAGAGCCATAACCTCCCCATCGTCCCTGCCCTGAGTGTGATAGTGGCGGTGCCCCAACCCCCTGATTGGCCCTGCTCTGTGGGTGATAGAGGGCGGCGCCTCAACCCCCTGATCCGCCCTGCTCTGTGTGTGACAGGGGGCGGTGCCCCAACTCCCCAATCGGCCCTGCTCTGAGCCCGACCAGGGGCTGCACCTAGGGATTGGGCCTGCCCTCTGCCACCCGGGAGCAGGCCTAAGCCAGCAGGTTGTTATATCCTGAGGGGTCCCACACTGTGAGAGGGCACAGGCCAGGTGGAGGGACCCCCCCTCCCCCCCCGAGTTCACAAATTTTTGTGCACCGGGCCTCTAGTCTATCTATATAATAGAGGGATATGCAAATTAGCCGGGACACCATAACATCACAACCAAACAGCAGGGGCCTGAGGCTGCATGGTGTCTGGGCTGGGCAAGGGACCTCACGCTGTGCCCCCTGCCCCACAGGGCTTGACAGGGAACCTCAGGTCTTGCCCCCCTGCACTCCAGAGTTGGGTGGAGAGACCTCATGCCATGCCCTTGCCCCAGAGCCGGGCCAGGGGACCTCAGGCTGCGGCCCCCGCCCAGCAGGGCTTGACGGGGATCTCAGGTTGCACCACCCTCCTGGTAGGGCTTGACGGGGGACCTGAGGGTGTGCCCCCAGCCCGGCACCAGGCTGGGAGACCTGAGGGTGTGCCCCTCCCCCAGGAGGGTCTTGACAGGGGTGGGCCTGGCTGGGTCTGGGTCTCACCCAATGGGGTTAGGGCCGGCCGGGTCTTGTGTTTTTAAAGTGCATGTGGGTGGTGGACGGGGACTTGACTCTAGCTTCCACGGCATGCCCCACCTCTGACAGGAGGAAGATTTTCATATACATTTTACTAATTTTCTTTCATCTCTGACACTTCTATTATAGAGAAAGAGCTAATAGCAATATTAATATAGGTCCTCTAATTAATTCCCTTTTAATGTGCACGAATTTCGTGCATTGGGCCACTAGTAAATAACGCTGCTATGAACATAGGGGTGCATAAATTTTTTGAAATTGGTGTTTTGGGATTCTTAGGCTATATTCCCAGAAGTGTAATCACTAAGTCAAAAGGCAATAGCTTTTTTAATTTTTTGAGGAAACACCATACTGTTTTCCATGCTTACAGTTGCATTTTACATTCCTACCAGCAGTGCACATGGGTTCCAATTTCTACAACTCTTCACCAATACCTGTTGTTCCATTTGTTTGTTTGTTAAATAATAATCATCCTAATGGGTGTTAAGTGGTATCTCATCATGATTTTGATTTGAATTTTCCTAGTGATTAGTGATGTTGGGTATATTTTCATGTACTTATTGGATATTTTGTATAAATCTTCCTTGGAAAAGTGTCTATTCATGTCATTTACCCATTTTATTATTTTTTTCTATATTGACTTGTAATTAACATACAGTATTTAATATCCCATTGGTTTCAGGCGTATGACATGTGATTTGATATTTATATACATACATTGCAAAATGATTCTCATGATAAGTCTAGTTACGTATATCTGTCACCATATGAAGTTATTACAGTATTATCTATATTTCCTAGCCATACATTACATCACCATAACTTATTTATTTTATAACTGGAAACTTGTACCTCTTAATCTGCTTCACCTATTTCACCTGCCCTCTGAACTCCTACCTTCTGTGATAACTACCCCACTTTATTTCCTATATCTGTGAGTCTTTCTGTTTTTTTGTGTGTTCACTTGTTTTATTTTTTAGATTTCACATATAAGTGAAACCATACAGTATTTGTCTAACTAATTTCACTTAGCATAATACCCTATAGGTTCATTGATGTTATCATAAATGGCAATATTTCATTCTTTTCATAGCTAAGTAATATTCTAGTGAGAGAGAGAGAGAGACAGAGGGAGGAGAGAGAGAGTCACATCTTCTTTGCCCATTAATCTGTCAATGGACACTTAGATTGCTTTCATATTTTGGGTATTGGTAAATGATACTGCAATGAACAAAAGAGTGCATATCTCTTGGAATTAATGTTTTTGAGCTTTTTAAGATGAATACCCAGAGGTGGAATTGCTGAGTCATAAGGTAATTCTATTTCTATTTTTACTTTTTTGAGGAACCTTCACACTATTTTCCATAGTGTTTGCACCATTTTAGATTCCTACCAAAAGTGTATGAGGGTTCCTTTTTCTTCAGATTCTCGCCAACACTTCTTTTTCTGGCCTTTTTATAATAGCCATTCTGACAGATGTGAGATGATATCTCATTGTGGTTTTGATTTTCATTTTCTGATGATTAGTGATATTGACCTGTTGTTCATCTGTCTGTCTTTTTGGAAAATTGTCTATTCGGTTCCTCTGCCCATTTTCTAATCAGGTTTTTCATATTAAGTTGTGTAAGTTCTTTATTTATTTTGGTTATTAACCCATTCTAGGATGTATGATTGGCAAATGCCTTCTCCCGTTCAGCAGGTTGCCTTTTCGTTTTGTTGATGATTTTCTTTACGGTGCAAAACCTTTTTAGTTTCATGTAGTCCCATTTGCTTATTTTTGCTTTTGTCACGCTCACCTGAAGAGACTGGTCCAGGAAAATATTGCCAACATTGATGTAAAAGAGCTTACTAGCTATGTTTTCTTTTAGAATTTTATGGTTTCAAGTCTTACATTCAAGTCTAATCTATTTTGAATTTATTTTTGTTTATGGGGTAAGATAATGGTCCATTTTCATTCTTTTGCATGTAAAGTTCCAGTTTTCCTAACACCATTTATTGAAGTGACAGTCTTCTCCCCATTGTGCATGATTTTCTTTGTCATATTGGGTTTATTTCTGGGCTCTCTATTATATTCCATTGATCTATGTGTCTGTTTTCATACCAGTATAATACAATTTTTTACTATTATATTTTTGTGGCATAGTTTGAAATCAGGGAGTGTGATACCTCCAGCTTTGTTAATCTTTCTCCAGATTGTTTTGGCTATTCAGGATCTTTTGTAGTTCCATACGAATTTTATGATTCTTTGTTCTTGTTCTGTGAAAAAAAAACACACACACAACAACACAACGTCGTTATTTTGATAGGGATTGCATTGAATATGTAAATTTATTTGGGTAATATGGATATTTTATCAATATTAATTCTTCCAATCAATGAGCAAAGTATATTTTTCCATATCTTATTTGTTTGCTTGTTTACTTATTTTGAGTTGTAGGAGTTCTTTTTATATTCTGGGTATTAACCCATAATCAGATATATGATTTGCAAATATTTTCTCCCATTCCATAAGGTGATCTTTTCACTCTGGTGCACTAATATAGTAGCTTTAATGCATTCTGCTAAATTCTGTCTCTGCTTCTTTCCCTCTCCTCTATTCCATCACTCCTTTCCCTCATTTCTCACCCTTTGTCTTCTCTCTGATCTCTACTCCTCCTCTGTCTCAACCCCCTTCCTACCATCTTCTTTTTCCTATTTCTACCCTTCTTCCAAATATGTTGAGTTTCTCCTCTATAAATTTCTTCTCTTCCCTCAAGGCTCATTTCTTTCACAGTCTTTAATTTTGATTTGAAGGCTTGAAATAGACACAGTGATAGACGTTAGTATCAATCCTTGAGCTTTGATATTTTGTACAACAACCATATTTGCACAGATGTCACTTTTTTTTTTCTGTGAAGAGCCTAAGTAAGCCCTGTTGCACTGGGCCAGTTCACTGAATGAAAGAAGGCTTTAGTAGATTGACTTTCCAGCATTGTGTGGAATCCAGGTCTTATATACAGTGCTTCCTGAGCCTACCATTTTGTTATGACAAAGGATCCAAGGTGGTGGTGCAAAGGAACCAGCAGAGTCTACATGTTTTGGTTTTTATGGAACTGTGTTTGCGTATAATACAATGGAATAAACCCTGAAAGGGTAGTGGGCCAGGGAACTCCACTGAATTTCCCCTGGAAATAGATATGTGGAGAAGAGTACTGGGTTATTACTTTTTGTGCAAATCAACTCCTATGGACCATATTAACAAGTAAAAAACCAAACCAGAAATTGTTCTTACTATGAAATGGTGTGAGTGTTAACATGACAGGCAATAGAACTACTTTGGGGACACAAAACATATAAGGTAAACCTTTCAAAACTTTCAGAAAGCATACCAACCAATAAACATAAGTATAATTCAATCTAATAGTAATTTTACTGTAAAATACATACAACAAAATATACTTCTGAAAGAATAAAAAACAACACACAGAAGTGACTTATGAATAAATTATTAACCATTTGTTCTTGTCTTTCACAACATTACAATTTATTTTGCACAAATCCTATGAAATGGACAGTTTTTCACTCTAGAATGAGTTTTATTTTATTTTCCTGAATTATTAATGGTGTGCTTTATTAGCCATATGTCAACATCATGGACACATTTTTCACTGAAAGGAGAATGACTTTGTTGTGAAAGAGAAAACAGCTATAGTCTCCTGGCAGCAGCTCTATATTTCCCCTCTTATTCCAGGAGGGTGCTTCATTTTCCTGCCATGGATTCTCACAAAGGAGACTGTGAATTTCTCCCACTCCCTTTACAACAGAACTTGAGTAAATTCCTGCACTCAGTGAAATGGGGCTGGCCATCTGGGAATTTGAAATACTGACTTTCCAGCAGGTCCTCATTTACAACCAGTGCTAGGCCTTGGCCTATAAGCTAGAGCCTTTCTGCTTTGTATTCACTGGCATTGCTGTGTTTGCACATCGGGAAAAATCTCCTTTTAAAAATATCTTTTTTGTAACACATGTAAGATTTCCAGAAGGCAAAATATATAAAGTTTTGTTGTTTTATTCCCTCAAAAGTGCTCTGCTTTCCCCATGTTTTCCATCTTTTCTTTTTCTTAATGGTTCCATCTAGTTTGGTCTTTAATAAAAGGATTATTCAATGATTATGGTTGAGAGTTTAATTTAATATTATCCCAAGGGATGTACTCTTCCAAATACCCTCATGTCAGTGCAGTCATGGGAGTTACATGTGCATTTTTAAATTACAATGTTTGGCAAATGTTCCTTTTGGGTTTCAGATATATCTGAACACCATGTTAAGTGTTTCCGAAAAGGTCTTTCATCATCTTATTAAATTCTTTAAAACTGAAGTAGGGAAGAAATGTAATAACAAGTAGAAACTTCTTTTCTAAGGACCAACTAAATCTATACCTTTTAGATAAAAGATGGTAATACTACCTGAATTCTAAATGTGAAGTCATTCCTTCTAGGTTCTTTTGGCTCAGGGATTCTTTATTACACTTCATCCCTTAGACATCTTTAATTAATTAATTAAAAATTTTGTTAATATTCACCCAAGGATATTTTCCCATTGATTTTTGGAGAGAATGGAAGGGAGGGAGGGAGACAGAAAGAAACATGGATGTGAGAGAGACACATCGATTGGTTGCCTCAGGCACACGCCCCAACCAGGGCTAGGGATTGAGTCTGAAACCAAGGTACATGCCCTTGATCATAATTTAACCTGGGACCCCTCAGTCCATGGGCTGACACTCTATCCACTGAGCAAACCAGCTAGGGCCGTTGTCCATCTTTAAATTAGGCATGGGATTTCATGTTATTCACTAACACAGTCAACATAGTTTGGGGGTCCAAATAGGTATGAGTTATTGTGCAAAACCATTAAGTTCTCATAAAATAGCCTGGAAGCACATGGACTCAAGTATTAACAGTGATTGTTTCTGGGTGGTGGGATTATTGATTACTTTTCCTTTTCACTTTTCTGTCCTCCTTAAATTATTCATAATGAGCAAATACTATTTTTATAATTCTCATCTGGATTTCCCCCAGAATTCAGAACCTGAGACAAGGGCTCACATAAAGTGTTTTGGGGGAGGTTGTCTGAGATAATAGGATTGGAAGACTTAGAAAGAGTGCAACAAGGAAGGAATTATCACTGTGCTCAACCGAGACTCAGTGTCTGTGGATCCTCTGAGGAGATACTTAGAAAGCATTGCACAGTTATCTTCTAGAAGCATGGGTGAAGGGAGCATTTATCTACCAGCTCCCAGTGCTCCACTGGTAATTGATTGCTTTATGTGGTGCTAAGTTAATAGAAATTCTGTGTTTGAGCATGTGCAAGTGTCCAGGTTTCCACAGATGCTTCTACAATAACAGCATCTAAAAGACCTGGGGCCAAGAGCTAGACATATAAAAATGTGGCTGAAAATGCTTGCCACAGCAAGGGCTAGAGTAAAAGGTAGCTAAAGATGCAAAAATAATACACATTTTTATTTTGCAAAAAGAAAATAAAACAATAACAGTATTAGAGATATTTGCTGCTTCAAGTGAAAACAGGAGATTTTTTTTGTTTGTTTGAGAAACATATGCTTGCATTTTTTTATTACTGCTGTGACAAATTGCCAATAATAATTTGAGTGATTCAGGTGGCTTTAAAAAACACCCATTTAACCTTGAAGACATTATGCTAAGTGAAATAATCCAGACACAAAAGGATAAGCATTGTATTATTCCAGTTATATGAGGTACCTAGATTAGTCAAATAAACAGAGACAGAAATTAGAACAAAGCTTACCAGGGTCCGGGGAAAGGGGAGGTTGGGGAGTTATTATTTAATGTAAAAGTTCTGGAGATGGATAGGAGGTGACAGTTGCACAATAATGTGAATGTACTTAATTCCATTTAACTGTATACTTAAAAATTGTTAAAATAGTAAATTTTACATACATTTTACCTCAATAAAAGTACCTATTGCCCGGCGGGTGTGGTTCAGCGGTTGAGCATTGACATATGAACCAGGAAGTCACAATTCAACTCCCAGTCAGGGCACATGCTCCAGTTGTGGGCTAGATCCCCAGTAGGAGCATGCAGGAGGCAGCCACTTGATTCTTTCTCATCCTTGATGTTTCTTTCTCTCTCTCCGTCTCCCTTCCTCGCTGAAATCAATGAAAAGTGTTTTTTAAAATGTTAAGTTCCTATTAATGATTTTACAGTTCTGGTGAAGGTCAGAAGTAAGGTATAGTGTGGCACAACTGGGTCCTCTGATTAGACTCTCTTAAGGCCAAAATCAAGGTGTCAGCAGGGCTGTGTCCATTCTGGAGACTCCAGGGATGAATTGCTTCCAAACTCATTTAGTTTGTTAGCTGAAAATAGTTCCTTGTGTTTGTAGAACTGAAGCCCTGCTTCTTAGCTGGCTGTCAACCAGGTGCTAGTATGTGCTTGTCAAGGTTGTATCACTTCAGTATGTAGCTGTCTTCTCCCAATGTGTCTTTACATCATTTTTTCTTTCAGTCTGTGTCCAAAACCCCTCCCCCTTTTAATTTATTTATTGTCTAAAGTTTTACATATGTTTCCTTTTCCCCGCTGACAACGCCCCCCCACCCCCCTGCAAGCCATTCCCACCCCGGGCAAGCCCCCACAGCCCCAGTGCCTGTGTCCATTGGTTACACTAATATGCATGCATATAAGTCCTTTGGTTGCTCTCTAACCAGCCCCTCCCCTGCCATTTGTCTGTGGAACTATTCTTGTTCATCAAATTATGTTGATCATTATATCCCACATATGAGTAAGATCATATGATATTTATCTTTCTCTGACTGGCTTATTTCGCTTAGCATAATGCTCTCCAGGTCCGTCCATACTGTTGCAAATGGTAAAAGTTCCTTCTTTTTTATAGCGGCAAAGTATTTCATTATGTAGATGTACCACTGTTTTTTAATACACTCATCTGCTGATGGGCACTTAGGTTGTTTTCAAATCTTAGCTATGGTAAATTGTGCTGCTATGAACATAGGGGTGCATTTATCCTTTCTGATTGGTGTTTCTGGTTTCTTGGGATATATTCCTAGAAGTGGTATTACTGGGTCAAATGGGAGTTCCATTTTTAACTTTTTGAGGAAACTCCATACTGTCTTCCACAGTGGCTGCACCAGTTTGCATTCCCGCCAGCAGTGCACGAGGGTCAAATTTCCCCTTTTTATGAGGATACTGGTCATAATGGATTAGGGCTTCATTTTAATTTGATTACCTCAGTAAAAACCCTATTTCCAAATAAGGCCACATTCTGAAGTACTTCGGGTTAGCATGTCAAGATATCTTTTTGGGAAGAACACAATTCAACCCATAATACCATGAAACATAACATATTTCCAAGACATCTTTTTTTTGTTGTTGCTGTTGTTGTTTGTGTGTTTGTTTTTTTGTTTTTATACTTACTTGTGCATTCATTGGTTGATTTTTTTTTTTTTTGTAGAAGATACATCCATTGTATGGCCCAGCAATTTTATTTGTTTTTTCTCTCTTTATTGATTAAGGTATTACATATGTGTCCTATCTTCCTAATGCCCCTCCCCCCCATTACGCTACTTATGCCCTCACCCCCCTGTTGTCTGTGTCCATTGGTTAGGCTTATATGCATGCATACAAGTCCTTTGGTTGATCTCTCCCTCTTACCCCCACCCTCCCCTACTTTCCCTCTGAGGTTTGATGGTCTGGTCAATGCTTCTCTGTCTCTGGATCTGTTCTTGTCCATCAGTTTATGTTGTTCATTATATTACATAAATGAGTGAGATCATGTGATATTTATCTTTCTCTGACTGGCTTATTTCGCTTAGCATAATACTCTCTAGTTCAATCCATGCTGTTGCTAATGGTAAGATTTCCCTCTTTTTTACAGCAGCATAGTATTCCATTGTGTAGATGTACCAATGTTTTGTTTTTTTTTTAATATATTTTTATTGATTTTTCACAGAGAGGAAGGGAGAGAGATAGAGAGTTAGAAACATCGATGAGAGAGGAACATCGATCAGCTGCCTCCTGCACATCTCCCACTGGGGGATGTGCCCGCAACCCAGGTACATGCCCTTGACCGGAATCGAACCTGGGACCTTTCAGTCCGCAAGCCGACGCTCCATCCACTGAGCCAAACCGGTTTCGGCCCAATGTTTTTTTTAATCCACTCATCTACTTATGGGCACTTAGGCTGATTCCAAATCTTAGCTATGGTTAATTATGCTACTATGAACATAGGGGTGCATATATCCTTTCTAATTGGTGTTTCTAGTTTCTTGGGATATATTCCTAGAAGTGGGATCACTGGGTCTAATGGGAGTTCCATTTGTAGTTTGTTGAGGAAACGCCATACTGTTCTCCACATTGGTGCACCAGTCTGCATTCCCACCAGCAGTGCACAAGGGTTCCTTTTTCTCCGCATCCTAGCCAGCACTTGTCATTTGTTGGTTTGTTGATGATAGCCCTTCTGACAGGTGTGGTATGGTACCTCATTGTTCTTTTGATTTGCATCTCTCTGATGATTAGTGACTTTGAGCATGTTTTCATATGTCTCTTGGCCTTCCTTATGTCCTCCTTCAAAAAAGTATCTATTTAGGTCCATTGCCCATTTTTGTGATTGGGTTGTTTATCTTCCTTTTGTTAAGTTGTATGAGTTCCCTGTAAATGTTGGAGATTAAACCCTTACCGGAGATAACATTGGCAAACATGTCCTCCCATGCAGTGGACTTTCTTGTTGTTTTGTTGATGGTTTCTTTTGCTGTGCAGAGGCTTTTTTATTTTGGTGTAGTTCCATTTGTTTATTTTCTCTTTAGTTTCCATTGCCCTCAGAGCTGTATCGGTGAAGATATTGCTTTGTCATATGTCTCAGATTTTGCTGCCTGAGGATTCCTTTAATATTTTTATGGTTTCCCGTCTTACATTTACGTCCTTTAACCATTTTGAGTTTATTTTGTGTATGGTGTAAGTTGGTGTTCTAGTTTCATTTTTTTGCATGTATCTGTCCAATTTTCCCAACACCATTTGTTGAAGAGACTGTCTGGACTCCATTGTATGTTATTGCCTCCCTTGTCAAATATTAATGGAGCATAGTGGTTTGGGTTGGTTTCTGGGTTCTCTGTTATGTTCCATTGGTTTATATGTCTGTTCTTGTGCCAATACCAGGCAGTTTTGAGAACCATGGCTTGGTAATACAGCTTGATATCTGGTATGTGATCCCTCCAACTTTGTTCTTCTTTCTCAGGATTGCTGCAGCTACTCGGGGTCTTTTTTTTATTCCAGATGACTTTTTAGAGAGTTCGTTCTAGGTCTGTGAAATATGTCATTGGTATTTTAATGTGGAGTGCATTGAATGTTTGAATTGTTTTGGGTAGTATGGACGTTTTAATGATGTTTATTCTACCAATCCATGAACACGGTATGTTCTTCCATTTGTTTATGTCTTCCTCTATCTCTTTTTTAACCATCCTGTAGTTTTCTGAGATGGAGACATCTTTTGGGGTAGAGATACATTTTTCCTATCACACTTCAAACTTCATAATGAATATCTGTTAGACTAATTATCAGGGTGGTTGAGGTATTCTTGAAATTTGTTAGCACTTTGTAAATATTTACATTATTAATCCAGAATAAATTTATAAAGGAATCAGCATTATATTTAAAAATATGTTCATAATTGTATATAGTTTTCCAGGAAATTTCTGGAGACAAGAGTTAGCATTTTCTGATTATAGTTACCAGTGATTATACTGCAGAACACCTTTGTTGTATGGTCTATATTATAGATGTATATTTTAAAGACTCCATTTAAAAGGCCTAACTTAATATTGTATTTGAAATACTTAGAAGGTTAAATGATAACTTATTTCTATACTTCAAAATTCCTTTTATTTCACATTACAATGTCCTTGAATAAAGAATCAAAATTTTTCAAGGCCTTCAGCATTCATTTCTATTTCTTTTCCTTTTTTCCTTTCCTAGTACTTTTTTCTTTCCCTTATCTTCATTAATTCATTCTTTCATTTATGTGAACATATAAATAAACATTTACTGGACTTCTCTGCACTAGAAATACTCTAGGTATTGGGGAATATGAAATGAATCAGTCCTATTCCGTAGCCTCAGGTGGCTCACAGTATATCCTTTTCCAATCCATTCACCATACTGTCTTCCCAACTAGTATATCATCAGTGGTCTCCATCCCCTTGTCTTTATCTTCCACTTTCTACAGTCCTCAGCCTAGTGACTGACCTAGTGTGACCTTATATTTTTGCTATCATATTGAATTTAATCTTTTTCGTTGCTTTACCATTAGGATGTTCACCTTTAAGTGGCAGAGATGACAATGGTTCCTCGCCTCACTTCTTCCTAGTTTACCTTTACAACTCTAGTTGGTACTGTGGCAACCAGCTGTATGCCTCAGAACAACTCACTTCAGCAGCATCATATACCTCTCCTTATCTATAAATCCAAAATGGATATATAAATAAATAAATAAATAAATAAATAAATAAATAAATAAATAAATTCAAAGGTCTTGCTACTATTGCTGAGTGGTAAACCTTCAGACACTTCTTACCCATTTGGCTATATTGAAAATAGGGTTAGCATATAAAATACAGGACACACAGTTCAATATGAATTTCAGATAAACTTTCCCTAGTATTTTATGGAACAGACTTATGCTAAATAAATTCCTGGTTTATCTGAAATTCACTTGGCATATTCTGGTTTTATCTTCTAAATCTGGCAACTTAAATTGTAAAGCTGTAGGTATGAATGTGTTAATACCCACTAGTGTATATTGACCAATGGAGGAAGGGATCCAGTGTATACACTCCCCTCTGTTGTCCTTTGGGTAGATAAAACTGAGACATATTCTAAGTAGCTTCTCAGAGAATTTCCCACAGGACTGATCCATAGAAAACCACAGAATAATTAGCTTAATTAACAAAGCTTTGGTCTGTTGTTTTTACCTTCACTTGTTTCACTCTTCCTAGACCAGGGGTGGGCAACCATTTTGTGAGTGCGTGCCAAAACCAGCAAATCTCTGACTCAAAATTCTTCTGCCTGCCAACCCTAATTTTTTGAGAACATGTTACGCCTACTTGATATTTTTTAAGGTGTATGTATGTGAAGAACCTTGAAGAAATAATAAAATTCATTCAAGCGACAAAAAAAACAGTATATGATGATGAAAAATACATTTATTTTTTAATGTATACATGTACACTGATAGTCCAATGGAAAACTTTATGACTCCGTTTGATATTATCAGTGGGACTTTTGCTGCTACATCACTGATGACAGATTTTACATCAGGTTTATATTTCGTGACCTTCAGAGATATGCATGAGCTACTACTTTCATCTGTCAGACTACTCCTATTACGAGACTTAACAAAATTCATCACTGAGAACAAAGATTCACAAGTGTATGTGGATGAAAACATGGAAAGTAACGCTGTTGCCAAGTTTTTTAAACAGAAACAATTTTCTGGAATGGCATTCCAAGTCCTCAATAGTTTGTTTTCGACACTTCTCTCTGGTACTCCTGTCTCTAATTGCTTTTTTTCAATGTTTTCCAAGTCAACTCTAAGGTCAATAAATTTCTGCTTCCAAATTGAGCTACTCTGAAATTCAATCAACTGCATTTCAAAGTCAGCCATGTCTATCCATGAAAACATTTGTAAGTTTAGTTCCTCCAGTTTCATGCTGTCTGGAAAGCTCATGAATTTTGCTGTCTCTTCCAGTCCTCTGAATTTCGCAAATCTTTAGAAGAACTGCTCAATAGTTGACTCGATGATGTTTAAAAACAGCTTTTGCAGGCTTTGACAGTCTGTTCTGTCATCTTTTGGGAGGTCTTTGATGTACCTCTTGAGATTTGGGGAATATCTAAATCTCTCACCACATCCCTCTTAAAGACTTCCAGTTTCTTTTCAAAAGCCTTTATGTAACCAAACATAACATCAAGTGTCTTGCCAGTTCCTTGTAATTTAACATTCAAATGTTCACAAAAACCTGCAAAGAATATCAGTTTAGAAACCCACGTGGCGTCAGACAATTCTTGGTAAGAAACATGTTGGTTATTCAAGAAGAGCATTATCTCGTTTAAGTATTCAACGAATCATTTCAGAACCAAACCTCAGCTAAGTCATCGAACATTGTTGTACATTTTCAGTCCTTTATACACAGATTCTACCTCATTCAGTAAAACTTGAAATTGTCTTTCATTTAAAGCCCCAGCAGAAATGTAATTAACAACTTTGGTAACTGTTTGCATTACTTCCTGCGGTTCCTTCAGGCCAGCTTTTGCACATAAAGCCTCATTATGATGCAATGAAAACCTATCAGTGTATGACCAACTTCTTTTCACAAACAGATTTACAAAACTTGCCTTCTCACCAGTCATGCAAGGAGCACCATCAGTGGTGACGGACATTACTTTTGAAATGTCAATTTGTCGAGAAGAGAATTCGTTCATAACTGCTTTACATATTTCAGCCCCGGTAGTATGCTCAGGTAGAGTTAGAAGGGCAACTATCTCTTCACATATTTCATCACTACAAAGTTGAGAAAAAATGGCCAGCCTAGATGACGATGTCTGTACTTTCATCAATACAAATAGAAAAAAATTGACATGAAGACAAATATTTTGTTAATTGTTCAGCAGTATTACTCGCCAACTTAAGTATCCTATCCCTAACTGTTTTCCTGCTCACGGACAAATATTTAATGCACTGAATAATCTTTTCTTTTTCTAAGAGGGTTTCGCATGCCAGCAAAAGTTACTGGTGTACCATGTTTGGCACGCATGCCAGGGGTTGCCCATCCATGTCCTAGACCATCTCTCTAGTTCTTTGGGATCACTACCTATGCCAACCCTTCTCTCTACTTCTGCTTTTGGAGAAAACTCAAACTAAGTACCTTCTTTTCCATTATTATACTTAGGCTCTGGGCACAATAATTTTGGACATAGATTTAAATTCTAATGTTGATAGAGTAGTAGAGTCATATGAGTCATAGCTTTGGATTATCCATTTTTGGCATTTAAACAGGTCTAGACATGTTTGATGAAGTAAAGAGATAGGCCTAAGATAAATCAATGGAAGAAAAAATCCAGGGAATATTCACATCTAGGGTTCAGATATACTGGTGCAGTTTCTTAGAAGAAATTGATCAGGGATTCAAGATGGAATACTATATATACATTTTTATCTTTCCTTTCTCCAAAACCCTTTCGCTCTCTCAAAAATTCTGTTGAAATAGTGGACACAATTTTAAAAAATCATATATATATATATATATATATGTATATATATATATATATATATATATATATATATATATATATATATAAATTCAAGTAGCATTGACAAATAAGAAAGGCTACTTTTAGAAAATTTGGTACCTTGAGTAACTAATACAAGATAGAAAAATAAAAGGCATCATATTGACTAAAGAAGTAGAAGAGGGGAAAGCTCAAAGCAGTCACAGGAAAGTTATGTAACTTCCACAAAGTTACATAATTTTCTTCTCAATTCCAAGCTTTAAATAACTGATGTAAGATAAGGAGTGGATGGTGGGGTGGTAAAACAAGTAGTACAGGCTACTTCAGAAACAGCTGGGCCAGTTGGGTGCCTATACTTTTGTCATATATCTATTTATCTACCTATCAGGTTAGCATAAGAGATGTTTTATTCAATAAATGGTATTGACATAATTGTCTATCAATTCTTTTATTTGGGGAAAAAGAGGAAAGTTATGATTTTATTTCACACCATGTACAAAAAGAAAATAATCCGTTTATATTGAAGACTATGGTAAACTACTAATCTGAAGTATGGTCAGAAGAAGGAGTGATGGCAAGAGAACTTTGGAAATCATGTTGATTAAATTATGAAGATTAGTTCAGCATCATGGCTGTGGAAAGCAAAGGAGTGCTGGAGTTCCCTTTTCTGTAATGCCTAGTTTAGTTATGAAGATCAGGAACAGGAGAAACCAAGATGGCCGCATAGGTAAACACTGGAAATTGCTGCCTCCCACAACAATTTCAAAAATACAATGAAAAGACAAAATGGACATCATCCAGAACCACAGGAAGGCTGGCTGAGTGGAAATTCTACAACTAGAAGGAAAGAGAAAAGCACACTGAGACCAGAGGAGCTGCGGAAGTAAAGTGCAGAGGTACGGAGGCTTGAGCGCACACGGAAAAGGGCTGGCACTTGAGGATGCGGCTGTCTTTTTGAATCAGGAGAAAGTCACAAGCTCCCGACTGCTCTGAACTCCGGTTCCGGGAAGTCTCTGGGGACCCAGGACTCATACGGGAAGAAACTGGACTGCCTGGCAGCAGGCAGAACTCAGAACTTGAGGGCAGCTTTTCCTCAGAGGTGCTTGCAGCGATTACAGGGACACTGAGACGCGGGGCACTTTAGGGCAGGGCTGAGGATCAGCAATAGCTGCTTGCTCTGCCCTGTTGATTCCCTGAGACCCCGCCCCACCCAGGCTGCAGCAGAGGATTTTGCATATGAATGTCCTGGCCCTTTGCAACCTGAAAATTACCTAACAAATTGCAGCTGGGACAGACAGACCCAGAACTTCCAAGAGAAGGCCCAAGGCCCCACAGCAGCTTGCATTGCTTCACAGCTGGGCCTCATCTGAGCACCATCAAACTCTAAACAAGGAAGGGGAATCTTCAGTTCTCTTCGTAGCTCCTGCTGGGTAACCTCATGGAGAGGCTAAATTAGCACCTCCTTATCCAAGAACCAGTGTACACAGGGGTCCGAGTGTGACCATCCAGGTTACAACTCCTCAGATCCATAAGGGACACACTCAGGGGGCAGACTCAGTGAGCACCAAAGCCCCGCTGAAGCAAGTCTTGCCCCAGAAGGGTGTCTTCAGCATAGAAGTTCTCCCACTGCAGACACAGCTGATTCTCACTGCCAGTTGGCCTGGAGGTCAATTCCTCCCAGTGATCCTACAACAATCAAGGCATAACTACAACAAGACTGTGCACAAAGCCCACAAGGGGGTGAACCAAGAGTGTCCAACTCAGGTAACTGGGGAGGCTGAGCCACTGGGCCCTACAGGACACCTACCACACAAAACCACTCTACCAACACAGGGAAGCATAAAAAATGTGGAGACAAAGAAACAGGTCACAAATGGTAGAAATGGAGGAAAGCAAACTACTGGATATAGAGTTCAAAACCATGTTTATAAGGTTTTTCAAGAATTTTCTGGGAACTGCCGATAAATTTAGTGAGACCCTGGAGGAAATGAAAAAAGACCAACTAGAAATTAAGCATACAATGACTGAAATAAAGAATAATATACAGAGATCCAACAGCAGAAAAGAGGATCCCAAGAATCAAGTCAAAGATTTGAAATACGAAGACACAAAAAATACCCAACCGAAAAAGAAAAAAGAAAAAAGAATCCAAAAATATGAAGATAGTGTTAGGAGCCTCTGGGACAACTTCAAGCATACCAACATCAGAATTATAGGGGTACCAGAAGAAGAGAGAGGGCAAGATATTGAAAACCTATTTTAAGAAATAATGACAGAAAACTTCCTCTACCTGGTGAAAGAAATAGACTTACAAGTCCAGGAATCGCAGAGAACCCCAAACAAAAGGAATCCAGAGAGGACCACACCAATACACATCATAATTAAAATGCCAAGAGCAAAAGACAAAGAGAGAATCTTAAAAGCAGCAAGAGAAAGACAGTCAGTTACCTACAAGGGAGTACCCATACGACTGTCAGCTGATTTCTCAACAGAAACCATGCAGGCCAGAAGAGAGTGGCAAGAAATATTCAAAGTGATGAATAGCAAGAACCTACAACCAAGATTACTTTATCCAGCAAAGCTATCATTCAGAATAGAAGGTCAGATAAAGAGCTTCACAGATAAGAAAAAGCTAAAGGAGTTCATCACCACCAAACCAGCATTATATGAAATGCTGAAAGGTATTCTTTAAGAAGAGGAAGAAGAAAATGGAACTCTTACCATTTGCCACAGCAAGAATGGAACTGGAGAGCATTATGCTAAGTGAAATAAGCCAGTCAGAGAAGGATAAATACCACATGATCTCACTCATTTTTGGAATATAATGAACAACATAAACTGATGAACAAGGACTGATCCAGAGACGGAGAGGCATTAATTGGACTGTCAGGCCTTGGAGGAAGGTAGGGGAGGGTGGAGGTAAGGGGGAAAGATCAACCAAAGGACTTATATGCAAGCATATAGGCCTAACCAGTGGACACGGACAATGGGGGGGTGAGGGCATGAGAGGGGGGGTGGTAAGGGGTAATGTGGGGATAAGGACACATATGTAATATCTTAATCAATAAAAAATATATTTAAAAAAATCAGGAACAAACACTCCTACATGCATCATTTACCAGTTTTGACGCTGCAGCCTTTTTGTCAGGAAATGGCCCTTTGCCCCAAGACAAAGTATCTGAAATGTCATTGCTTTAGTCATTTCTTCCATTTGGAAAATATCTGACCTCCAGTTATTGTTGGGTCAGTCAGGCTCAGCATGATTTTGACCAATTTGTAGTTTAATTCAGAAACCACTGGTGGTTACTTTGAATTCAGAGAATATTGCCTGCTGGGCTGCATATACTTTGTGGTCAGTCAAAAAGCAGGAGTATCCAGAATGCCATAGCACATAGTAATGTTCACTTTAATGTAATCAAAAAAATTGGTAACAAAAAAATTAGTTTTGTTATAATATTTTTGAGAATAACTGACAATCCACAGGAGCTTTCACACTTGCTTTATAATGTGCAATCTCTGTCAGAAAAAGCAGGTGGCATGCATTTTAATACAAACATATTTCATCTTAGTAAACACCTTCCCCTCTGCTGGAAATAATTCAGAGTTGAATTTAGTCTGGCTACCCTGACCCAAGCTGGCACAATGGTTTTTGATCAGAACATTTTTTGTTCCCACCACATACGAAATTGGAATTACATGCATTTTACTTTTCAGTCCTAAGTTACTTTTTTAATTTTTTTAAATTTCTTTATTGATTAAGGTATTACATATGTGTCCTTATCCCCCCATTGCCCACCCCACCCCCCAACTCATGCCCTCACCCACTGTTGTCTGTGTCCATTGGTTAGGCTTATATGCATGCATACAAGTCCTTTGGTTGATCTCTACCCCTTACCCCCACCCTCCCCTACCTTCCCCCTGAGGTTTGAGCATCTGATCAATGCTTCTCTGTCTCTGAGTTATCTTTTTCCATTTTTATTTACCAGTGTGCCCACTGTCTTGTTCAGTTTTCAGAAAATCACAGTGTAGTAAATTAAGAAAAAAAAAACCATCAAATACATCAGAAAGTATACTAGTAATGATCCGCAGTACAGTAAAGATGATATTAACACACTCAAACTGGCTTGTTTATCTCTGCTTTTACACTGAGGACTAGATCAGCTGCATTTACTTCTTTTTCTTCTTTGAATTTTCTGACTTTGTCCACTTAGACAAAGTCAAAGCATGAAAGCATCAATCTTATTTTCTTTGCTATTTTCATGCCATATTCAGAAAGAAATGCTCCTCTCCATAGGCTGATGCTCTGAGGGGTTTGATCTGGATTCCAGTGTTTGCAATGGAATATATTTTTATATCAGTGTTTACTCTTGGTCTCAGTATCAGCAGTTCTCCTTCCTACACTCACAGATTTCTGCCATCCCGAACAATGCTTTAAAGGGAACTTGGCATAATTGCACTTTCTGAATCTTAGTTTCTATATCAGAAAATAAGTGAGTTAGATGGAAAATCTCCAAGTTCCTGGGCCAGTGACACCAGCTCTGGTCTCTCTTAGCCAGACAGCAGCTTATGCATCACTGCTGTTTCCTTCCAGAGTTGTGGATTTTTGTTACTTAATCACTGTATATGTCAGAGTATTATGGTAAGCTTTATTTCTTAAAACACCCAGACCCCCTTTTAAATCTCTGGTATCTAAACTGTACAGCCACTTCAGGAAAATACATTTTCTCCTCAGCGGTTGTTCTTTCCCTTTGTGTTTTTATAAGTTGCATTTCACTTCTTACTTTGGACTTTTTTTTTTACCTGACTCCTGGAATCTATCATTAGATCTTTGTTTCCCCTACCCCCAGGAATTTTCCCAGCTTTCACTTTGGATTGTTCCCCACTTTGATTGCCTGGGTTTGTTGTTGCTATCAGAGGTAGGAGGGAAAAGTAGGCAAGTTGCTGAGTTATAGCTGCTGACTGTTGTTATTCTGAGAACAGGTATCTTTAATACTCTCCATTTATGACCAGTCCATGATGATGGCTCAGATGTTTGGACACACTGCCAATTTCTCTTCATCTTAGTTCCATCATGTGGTTTTAAGTCATTTTCTTGCTTTCTATTTAGATGACCATGGATTTTTTGTGTCCAATACCCTCTATTGTACTGCATTTTCCACAAAGAATTTCTTTCCATTCACATTTTATTTCCACTTTCAGCCATTCTGTGGGCTCCAAGAGACCTTTATTTGAGACCTGGATTTTTTTCTCTTACTATTTGACAAGTCTCATTACCTCTGTGATTCTGCTTCTCTCTGTGTAAAATGTAGACTGTGATAATACCTTTGTCATATTGTTAATGTGAGGATTAAATGAGATTATATCTGTGAACCTGCCTAGAACACTGCCTGACACACGGTGGAACTTTAGTGCCATGTACATTCCTTCCCTCCTCCTTCCACCACCTCCTCCTCTTTAGTTAGTAATGCCTAAATAAGCACAATGGACTATTTCTGTGGTTCTACAAAACATGCCTCTCCATTGGGCCAGGAAGCTTTGCTTCAACAGGTTTCTGACATATTGGGAAAGGCTTCTAAAGCCAACCAATTAAAATTAGATTACATTCCCAAAATTCAGTTTCTGTTGCTGGTTGCTATGGATACCTATGGTCATACGATACCTGTTTTTCAGTGGCTTCCCTAAACATGATAAACTTCCGTGAAATAATTATTTACTTTCAATTTTCTCATACTTTTAATTTCTTTTCTCTACTCCGTGAATCCTGAAGTAAACAGTCATTGTTTCTCCTCCCTGTAACACTTTCTCAAGCAAACACCATTTGTCATAGTGCTTACCCTGCCAACAAGCCACTCCCAATTTGTACTTGGGCACCTGAACCATTCATCAATGCTGCTAGTTCACAGAATTTCAGAGATGTTGCAAAGTATCCTTTATTTATTTCTCTATTTCCTTTTCTTCCAGAGTCAGCTTCAGCTTCTAAGTAAACCTCTTTGCTTCATCGACTAGCCTTCTAAATTCTTGGCCCCAGTCCTCACTCATTAGCTCAACTCCACAGTCATAACCACTTATGCCAGGCATGTAGAATTTTCAATATTTTTCATTATCTTTGTGCTTTCACAGTGACTCTTTTCTACCTAGCAAAAGCCAAACCTAATGCACTGCTCTGTGGTCTTAATATCCTCTAGAGCAGTGCTTCTCAACCTTCCTAATGCCGCGACCCTTTAATACAGTTCCTCATGTTGTGGTGACCCCCAAACATAAAATTATTTCCGTTGCTACTTCATAATTGTAATTTTGCTACTGTTATGAATCATACTGTAAATATCTGATATGCAGGATGTATTTTCATTGTTACCAATTGAACATAATTAAAACAATATGTAATTATATATGTGTTTTCCGATGGTCTTAGGCGACCCCTGTGAAAGGGTCGTTTGGCCCCCAAAGGTGTCGTGACCCACAGGTTGAGAACCGCTGCCCTAGTGAGTGTAACTCTTGAAAATTTTGTGCTTACCTTACCCATCCCTAGTTCAAGAGGCTATGTGCTTCTAAAGGTACATTAAATGCTTGAATGATTCCAGCCCTATCTTTATGTTCCCTGCTCTTTTTTGGTGTTTCATTTTTTATGCACTTATGCAAATTTTACATTATGAGAAAGAATCCCAATATATCATGGAAGACAGTATGCAGACACCTACTGGATAGTCCTGATAGGAGTTCCAAGACTCAGAACCAGAAATGCCCTTTGAAAATGATCCTTTTGTTTTTAAAATATATTTTTTATTGTTGATAGTATTACATATATCTCCTATTTTCCCCCTTTCTCCCCCTCCTCCCAGTCTCTACCCACCCCCAACTCCCGGTCTTCACCACCCTATTTTCAATATTTATATGCATTGCCTGTGTCCATGGGCTATGCATATAAGTATATAAGTTATTTGGTTTATCTTGGTAAGTGGTTGTCTGATCTCATTATTTTGGCTTATTTTAATTGGCATATAATTTATTTTGAATATCAGGCAAAAATTTTCATCAAGTGAGCTAGGGTCCTAGTTCATCCTTGTTGAAACACACAGTTCTTTTTTGCATGATAGTCCTTCAGATAGTTGAAAACATTAATATTGACCCTGCTAATTTATTTATTTTCCAAACAACCTTAGTTATTCCATTGCCAAAGTCTCTAGACTCTTTACCATTCATCTGTAGATGTAATGTAGCATGTCAACATTATCTCAAAATGTGGAATTAAACACTAAGCACATTAGGTAAAGCCTGATCCCTACAGATTAGAAACTATCATCTCCTTGGTTCCACAGTATGCTTCTCTGATATAAGGCAAAATCAAAATCATCACTCAGCAACTCCATGACACTCTTGAAGCATTCTGAGCTTGTAGAAAACGATAATCCTCCTTTTAAAAATTATTGCTTAGTCAAATCTATTTAATCCTATACTTAGGCAATGCTTCTGCTTGTTTTATTTCATTTTAGTTCATAGTCTGTGTTCACATTCAGCTACATTAACTTTCACCTTGCTACATTTACTGTTCTATTATTTTAGCCCATTTGGATAATTTTGGGTCCTGTCTCTGTCATTTGCTTTTATGTGAATTTAAAAAGAGTAACCTTCAAAATGGTTCTCATTTTGTGAAACAAATACCACTTTTTGTATTTTTTATTTATATCATTATTATATTCTGCTCACAGTATGTTACTATAAGTCATACTTTGTTATACTTGGGAAAGTCTGTTTAAAGACTGCTTACAGACCTATGGGGATTTGACTCTTGTAAAAACCCAATGCTTATGTCTGAAAGTAATGTCAGTCCTCCACTTAAAACCAACTTCCACTATAGCCAAAACATATGAAAGGAGATGGAGAAGGTGCTATTCATAAAATTAGAATCAATTTTTCACACAGCAAATACACATGTCACCCAAACAGCAAAGTTACAAAGGCACGATTTTAGATTTTGGCGCTAGACACATTTAGTTTGAATCCAGTTTCCTCACTCCCTTGGTGGGCCACCATGGGCTATTTGGTTATCCTCTCTGTCATCTCATCTAAAAAGTGTAGCCTCGTTCAGCCGCTGTGGCTCAGTGGTTGAATGTTGACCCATTAATTAGGAGGTCACTGGTTTGATTCCCAGTCATTGATGTTTCTATCTCTCTCTCTCTCTCCTTCTCCCTTTCTCTCTCTGAAATCAATAAAACCATATTTTAAAAAGTATAGCCTTACAGGATTGTGGAGAGGATTATATGAGAGAATAGCTATAGAAAAGACTGGCTCAAAAATATCTAGCAAAAAGTTGGTACTCCATGTATGTTGTTGTGAATATACAGACTCTCTCTTTCAAATTCATGATTTCTTCATCATTTCCATCAAGCCTTGAGATTCCTTTCTGTGTTGTTGGTATTTAAATTCCATTACCAAAATTGCAGTTTTTTCTTAACCACAATGATGAACATATTCCCCGAAAGCCTCTCTCATTTACCCCCTATGTCCTGGATTGCACATGCAGTTCCATTTGAATTAAATAGAACAGTGCTCTACAAGAGCAGATGCTGGTGTAGAATGCATTTCCAATCTATAGAGTTCTAGCATATGGAGAGACAATATGAAAATGAAGGCTGATTTGATCTGAAGAAGAGGCTGTTTGCGGTGATGGGAGGTGGCAGCGTCGCTGTGGCCCCGCCCCCGCCCCGCCCCGCCCAGGCCCTGCAGATCCGGGGTCCTTCCTGGACAGACTAGCGGGCCTTAAAAAAAGAAAAAGAGGAAAGGCTGTTTGCTAGAGAGAATCCTGGTGGACTTTGGCTTGAGAATCGGACCTAACCCATTTCTCATCTCCTGAAAGGTACCTTAGAAAGGAAGTGAGCAGAGGGTTTGGTCATGTCCTTTGATGTTTCCATCCCTTGTAACTGGTCAGTTCACCTGCTTGTGATTGCTCTAAGCCTGGGCAATTACCCATCAGCTTCATAGTATCTTGACCTCTTTTTGCCTTCCCAGTTGAATGTACAGTTATCAAACAGTGTGACTCTTGTGCTACTTAACCACAGCACTTTAGTGGGAAATCAATGCAGCATCTGGGTAAGCATTAAGATCATGGAATGAAACAGGTGATTAGATTTAAACAGATTGTCTTACCTCTGAGCCTTCATTTCTTCATCTGTAAAATGGGGATAATCATGATACCCACCTTTAAGAGTTATTGTAATCATTAAAGTGATAATATAGTATATGGTAGAGAATAAGTAATAAATGTTGACTGCCATCACTGTTATTTTAAATGATTATCTTGTCTCTTATCACTTACTAGAGGCCCGGTGCACAAAAATTTGTGCACTCGGCGGGGACAGGGGTCCCTCAGCACGGCCTGGGCCCTCTCTCAGTCTGGGACCCCTCGGGAGATAACGACCTGCTGGCTTAGGCCTGCTCCCAGGTGGCAGAGGGCACGCCCAATCCCTAGGTGCAGCCCCTGGTCGGGCTCAGAGCAGGGCCGATTGGGGAGTTGGGGCACCGCCCCCTGTCATGCACAGAGCAGGGCGGATCAGGAGGTTGCGATGCCACCCTCAGTCACACTCAGGGTAGGGCCGATTGGGGGGTTGGGGCACCGCCCCCTGTCACACTCAAGGCAGGGTCAATGGGGAGGTTGTGGCGCCACTCCCTGTCACGCACAGAGCAGGACCAATCAGGGGGTTGGGGAGCTCCCCCTGTCACACACAGAGTAGGGAGGATCAGGGGGTTGGGGCGCCGCACCCTGTCACACGCAGGGCAGGGCCGATGAGGAGGTTATGGCTCTACCCCATCACACACAGAGCAGGGCCCGTGGGGGGCGGTTGGGACACCGCCCTCTATCACCCACAGAGCAGGGTCGATCAGGGGGTTGGGGCACCGCCACTGTCACACTCAGGGCTGGGCCGATGGGGAGTTTATGGCTCTACCCCGTCACACACAGAGCAGGGCCCGTGGTTGGGGGTTGGGGCGCCACACCCTGTCACACACAGAGCAGGGCCGATCAGGGGGTTGGGGCGCCTCATCCTGTCACACGCAGAGCTGCAGGGCGATCGGGGTTGGGGAGCTCCCCCCTATCAGGCACAGAGCAGGGCTGATCAGGGGGTTGGGGTGCCTTCCCCTGTCACGAACAGAGCAGGGCCGATAGGGAGGTTGTGGCCCCTCCTCCTGTCACACACAGAGCCACAGGGTGATCAGGGGGTTTGGGCGCTGCCCCCTGTTACGCTGATCCTGGTGCTGGGAGGCATATTACCCTTTTACTATATAGGATAGAGGCCTGGTGCATGGGTGGGGCTGGCTGGTTTGCCCTGAAGGGTGTCCTGGATCAGGGTGGGGGTCCCGTTTGGGTGCCTGGCCAGCCTGGGTGAGGGGATGATGGCTGTTTGCAGCTGGTCACACACCCTTCAGGGTGGGGGTCCCCACTGGGGTGCCTGGCCAGTCTGGGTGAGGGGCTGAGGGCTGTTTTCAGGCTGGCGGGTGACTGAAGCTCCCAACCGCTCCTTTTTTTCTTTTTTTTTTCTTTTTTATTCTGGGCCAGCTTTAGCTCTGAGCAGGGCCGATCAGGCTTGGCTCCAGCTCTTAGGCCTTGGCTGCTGAAAGCAGGTATCTTGTTTGTTTGGGTTCTATAATTGAAACACTGTTTCAACTCCAGCTCTGAGATCCCGGCTGGCTGAAAGCAGGTTTCTGAGGTTTTGTTTAGTTTCTATATTTGTAACAATGTTTCAAACTGCAAGCTCAGAGGCCGGCAGTGGCACATGGGGAACGTTGGAGTCCTCCGTCACTGAAGCAAACAAGCCTCATGTTCGCTTCAAGCTACCTGGCTGCTAGCCGCCATATTGGCTGGCAGTTAATTTGCATGTCACCCTGATTAGCCAATGGGAAGGGTAGTGGAGGTATGGCTAATTACCATGTTTCTCTTTTCTTTGATAGGATAGTTTTACTCCTAAATTAAAATATATGAGGCACACTGGGAAGGGTTATTAATATGTTCTTCAGTCATCTTTTAAAAACTTATTACTGCCCGGCCAGCATGGCTCAGTGATTGAGCATCGACCTATGAACCAGGAGGTCACAGTTCGATTCCTGGTCAGGGCACATGCCTGGGTTGTGGGCTCGATCCCCAATAAGGGGCATGCAGGAGGCGGCCGATCAATGATTCTCTGTCATCACTGATGTTTCTATCTCTCTCTATCCCTCTCTGAAATCAATACAAATATATTTTAAAAAATTATTACTAATTCTTGTTCCCTCTATGATAAAATGAAGTCCAAATATAAATTAATGAATGTGTTAAAGACTAAACTGGCATTAGTGTGTGAAATGGGTAGGACTGAAGAGAGCTTGAAGATGGGGAGAACTATTAGGACACTCTTGTTTTTGTGTATGTTGAAAGAGGCAATGGGAAAGGAAAGAGAAGTGAGGATGAATACAAGAATTATTGAGTAGACAGGATTGGGATAACTGATTGAATTGAGGGATGGATGCAAATCGAATGCAAGTTTGAGATTCAGTGATGGGGAATGTAGACATGCCAATAAGAGATATGGTTAGTACCAGAAAAGGAGCAGTTTCAGGTTTGATATGTTTTGTATGTTGAATCTGATGACCAGTGCAAATACACTACCCAAAGACTCAGGCTGAGCTGAGGCTGTGTGAGTACAAACATGTTGTCTACTACAAAGTGTGCAGAAAGGAGTGAAGAGGATATAGAACTGAACCTTGTGTGGGCTGAGGATGCAGCTACGGCTTGGGGGAGTAATTTTACCAAAGAAGTGAGAGGTACCCAGAGGGTTCTGTGTCAAGGATCACTCATGCAAAAGGAAGAACATCAGATACTTCACAGATATCAAAGGACTTGAGGACCAGGAAACAAAAGAATTATTAGATTCAGTTACTGTGACATCATTGGTGATAGGATAGGGAGCAAGAGAGAAACTGGCAATTGTCAAACAATGCACTGAATATAAAGGGTGCACATTTTGCAGTCAGGGATATCTGGACTCAGAACCTGGTCTGCCACTTAGGTTGAGACCAGTAATATTCTTAGCCTCAATTACCATATGTAGAATAAACAGATAATAGTACCTGTTGTATAGGGCTATTATGTAGACTAAAGGAGATGGTCATGAAAAGCACATAGACTCTGGCTGGTGTGACTCAATTGGTCGTCCCATGCACCAAAAGGTCACCAGTTTGATTCCCGTTCAGGGCACATACCCAGGTTGCAAATTCAATCTCTGGTAGAAGTTTGTGTGGGAGAAAACCAATAGATGATTTTTTTTCTCACATTGATGTTTCTCTCTCTCTCAATTATCAATAGAAACATTTTTTAAGAAGCACGTGGAAGGGTCCTTGGTTTTCTGTAGGCTCTCAATAAATTGTTGGCATTATTTATCTTGAAGAGATGAGGTATATATTTGACTAAGCTGGCTGTGGTTTCAGATGTCAGGCTGCAAAATGGACATTGACAATCCAGGAAAAGATTGTTTTTGACATGTGTCATGTGTCATGGAGCATCCTCTCTACACTTGGTGCATGGATAGAGAGAGTGAGAAATAATCCAAGTAAATGACACTGCCAAATATATTCTTGTGTGGCTGTTTTCCAGATTGGCAGAACTTTAATAAGATTCTGTTTGGCCTACTTCAATCACTTCTCTATTTGGTGACTAAAAAACTTAAATATCAGCCCAGCGAGTGTGGCTCAGCGGTTGAGCGTTGACCCAGGAATTGAGAGGTCATAGGTTCAATTCCCGGTCAGGGCACATACCTGGGCTGCTGGCTTGATCCTCAGTAGGGGGCTTGCAGGAGGCAGCCAATCGATGATGTTTCTCTCTCATCGATGTTTCTATCTCTCTCTTCTTCTCCTTCCCCCTCTCTAAAATCAATAAAAACATATTTTAAAATTTAAAAAAAACTTAAATATCAGACTAAAATGATAAATTCTTTTTGTTCAGTCCATTCAAGCATATTTCCTCTATTGGGGTTATGACAGTGAGGTATACCAATTTTTAATAAAAGGTTTATAATTCAGAGTTATCACAGTGTTGTTCTTCCCTTTAGAGTAAACAATCCATTAATGGAAATAAGTCAGAAAATGATACCTAAAATTTGAGAAACATGGTAACTTTTCACATAGTGTTTGTTAATACAATAAACCATTAAAACTAAGGTAGATACTATATCTTACTCAATAGGGAATAAATCAGCAGTAATATGTATGATGAACAATTTATGAAATATTTTTAAACACGTCTCCTTTGTCCTTCAGAGCAAATCCTTGAGAAAGTATGATAGTAACAGACCCTTTATGATCAGTATCACATGCCTCACAGTGATCCTAATGGTTGGCATATATAAACCTATTTAATCCTCACAATAGTTCTATGAGGTGTAGGTATTATTATTGTACTTATTTTAAAATTAACAAACTGAGGTACAGAAAATTTAGGTGTCTTGCTTAATGTTAATTCAGTTAATGAGTAGATTAAGCTAGGATTTGGGCCCAGGCAGTTTGGCCTCAGAGTCTATGATGTACACTTTGCAATATGGCCTCCCTGAAGTAATAAAACTATCTTTCATAGAATTATTGTCAGAATAAATGATAGAATGGCACTGGGGAAAGCATCTGCCTTATTAACAATCATTTGGGATATGTTTAGTGGGAGCACATTTTATGTGATTGCTTGTAAAAGCAGGTAGATGCAAGAACTTGAGTCTTGGAGAGGTTCATGCCTGGTTTGAGTGGCCCGAATTATTTATCATTTAAAACATCTCTATAGAGCAGTGATGGCGAACCTATGACACGCGTGTCAGGTGACACGCGAACTCATTTTTTTGTTGATTTTTCTTTGTTAAATGGCATTTAAATATATAAAATAAATATCAAAAGTATAAGTCTTTGTTTTACTGTGGTTGCAAATATCAAAAAATTTCTATATGTGACATGGCACCAGAGTTAAGATAGGATTTTTCAAAATGCTGACACACCGAGCTCAAAAGGTTCGCCATCACTGCTATGGAGATTAACACATGCTGATTGCAGCTGGTAAAACCATGCAAAGCTGCATAAAGGAAAATATAATAATCTCCTCACCCACCAGACCTCCAATTCTTGCTCAGTTGAAGTATGAGAAATTTTAATACTGAGCACAAGTCTTTCTATATATCTCTTGTTCAAGCCAAAGCAAAATAAGTAAATGTGCAAACATATGCAGGGTTAGAAGGAGGCTTGTTGTCATTGGCTATAACAGCAAAGAGACCATTAAATATAGATTGATCTTCAACTTGCTGGTCTAATTTAGCAATAGGTTATGAATGAAGTTTTGGGTCAGTAAGTTATTTTGGCTACATATCTTAAAATGTAATTTTTAATTCATTTTGAATGCATTTTAAGATCTCTGTGAAGACAGTCTCTTGCTCCTCAAGTACCTCACTTACCTTAATTACTCCTCCTTCATTGCCAAACATCTGGGCCAATACCACAAGAGTTTATGGCTATTGAATATTATTTCATTTGGAATCTCTAAGGTGTATTTCTTCATTATCCATCTTTTTTTTCCCCTTAGCTACTTACCTTGCAAATGGATTTGACACCTGTCAAATTCCTCAGCAAGTGTCTGTGAGGGGTACCCTTGTAATTTGTGAACACATTACCTTAAAGCTGAGTAAGAAAAATCAACATCTTTCCAGTTTTTATCTTCCTTTTCGTTCTCGGAATAAATATTCAGGTCTTATCTCACATTTTATCATAAAGTTTAGTTTTCTTTTTATATAATTCCTGAACAAGTATTGTCACAGAGTTTACCATAGACATTATAGATTTTATCACTGCCACAAGTGATAAAATTTCCTATTGTACTTTCTGATGAAGTTTTGCTGGTCTGTAAATAAAATACTGATTTTTATATAGCTTTTATATTTATTACTAGAGGCCTGGTGCATGAAAATTCGTGCACTCGGTGGGGTTCCTCAGCCCAGCCTGCACCCTCTCACAATCCGGGACCCCTCGGGTAGGGTCCCTAGGACTAGCCTGAGATCAGGGCCTATTGGGGCTTTCCTTCCCCTGACTGCAGGCAGCTGGCCCCACCCCTACCGCTGCCACTGCTTGCCATCTGTGCAGGGTCCCCCCCCCCCCCCCAACCAGTTGCCTCCCTCTGTAGGCAGCAGTCATGGGGTATGTCAGAGATGAAAGAAAATTAATAAAATGTATATGAAAATCTTCCTCCTGTCAGAGTCTGGGGTGCACCACGGGACCAAGAGTCAAGTCCCCACCCACCCACAATGTGCCTCAAAATTGTGCAAGAGCCAGACCTGGCTGGCCCCACCCCCATTGGGCTAGATCCAGACCCAACCGGTCCCACCCTTGTCAAGCCCCACTGGGCAGGGGTGCAGCCTCAGGTCCCCTGGCCTGGCGCTGGGCGGGGGCTTCAGCCTGAGGTCCCCTGTCAAGCCCCACTGGGCGGGAGCATGCCTTGAAGTCCCCCATCAAGCCCTGCTGTGTGGGATATGCAGCCTGAGATCCCCCATCAAGCCCCGCTGGGCAGGGGGCACAGCCTTAGGTTTCCCGGCCTGGTGCCGGACAATGGGCACATCCTCAGGTACCCTGGTGCTGGGGTGGGGGTCATGGCCTGCAGTCCCCTGGCCCAGGGTGGGGGGAGAAGCCTGAGGTCCCCCGGCCCAGCACCTGGGCAGGGGATGTGGCCTGAGGTCCCCTGTCAAGCCCTGCCAGGTGGGGGGCACAACCTCAGGTCCCCCAACCTGGTGCTGGGATGGGGGGCATGGCCTGAGGTCCCCAATCAAGCCCTGCTGGGTAGGGGGCACACCTTGAGGTCCCCCATCAAGCCCCACTGGGTGGGGGGCATGGCCTGAGGTCCCCCATCCCAGGGCATGGGGAGCAGCCTGAGGTTCCCTGGCCCAGCACCGGGGCTGGGGGCACACCTTGAGGTCCCCCATCAAACCCTGCAGGGTGGGGGTTCTGGGGTGGGGGACATGGCCTGAGGTACCCTGTCAAGCCCCACAGGGGGTGGATGGGGGGCGCAGCCTCAGGTTCCTGCTGATTGTTCATTAAGGCTCGTTATGGGAACTTGGCCTCTGCTGTGGGTGCAGCCATCTTGTGTTACGGAAACACCCCCTCTCCTGTGGGTGCAGCCATCTTTGTGACAGAGTGACTGTCAATTTGCATACTCCCTCTTTATTATATAGGATACTTAACAAATATATATATTTAACATTTACTTTGTTTCAGACATGTTATATGTTTTTGGAATATTAAAACTTGTTGTATTTGTTCACTGCTGTACCCTCAGGGCCTTAAACAGATAATGCTATCTGTACTTTTGATGTAGTCCAACACTGTGAAAGTGTGTTGTGATTCTTAAGTGGTACACATTGCCAGATAGGATAAGCAGACCTTGGCTTTGGGACCTGTACTCTTTGGACACTGACCTGAGTTGTTGAGCTCCACTTTGGCATCTGGACTTTCAGTTAAACAGTTTGCTATGAGTTTGTTGACAACTGGCCCAGGTTTTCCCTGGCAGCCACACTCCTGTCTTGGTAGGTTGTTTGGCAATGTAACCACAGGGTTTAAACCCAGATAGTTGATGGGTTTACTCAGCCTTCATCCCCACAGTTCTGGAGTTTCCAAATAGGAAGTTTAGTGAATGTGTGGGGGTTTTTTTGTGTGTTTTTTTAAAATATATTTTATTGATTTTTTACAGAGAGGGAGAAGGGATAGAGAGTTAGAAACATTGATGAGAGAGCAACATCAATCAGCTGCCTCCTGCACACTCTGCACTGGGAATGTGCCCACAACCTAGGTACATGCCCTTGACTAAAATCGAACCTGGGACACTTGAGTCCGCAGGCCAACGCTCTATCCACTGAGCCAAACTGGTCAGGGCGTGAATGTGTTTTATGAGACACAGCATTTAAGTGGCTACTATCCTTAACTGTGTGCACTGGCTTCCACATTTGATTCTTGCTATAATTCAGAGAACTAGAAGTACTCATTACATCTACTTCAAAAGATGGATCCCCTTGAAGATTAATTTACCACATCAACTTGTAATCAATAACCTGGCACTGAGCCATCTTCCAGGAAACAAAGCTCTCTGCACACATAAGGGTTTGTTGCAACTCTTGCTTAAAATGCTCTTGTATATTGCAAACTGAAGAGAAACATTCTTTCCTCACTTAAAACTACTTTGTGTTAACCTCAGTCAGTGTTTTAATGGTTTTATAGTTCTAAAAGTAAATTTTAAAAATCATCAGAGTGCATCATTTGGTTGCATGGCAAGTAAAGTGACACCACACTTTGTCACTGTGTCCTGCTATTTCCCCAGCCTTTCTTTCATTAATATGGTTCCCTTGACCTGACTGTCAGTGTACCAACCAGCACCACATTGGGCCAATTACTCCAACTTTAAAATGCCAGTGAGTGCCTGGTGTGGTAACGATCCTTCATTAGTCTCATTGTTTGAGATTTTATCAGGATATGCACATACCCATGTGTACTTCTGGATTAATTTAACAGTGACTTGCCAAATTATGGGAAATATAAATGCAGTATTTTAGCACAATTAGAATAAAATGTGCATTGAACTTAGAAAAAACTCATTACAAATATCAAATGTTCCCTTTCAGTGATCATTGCTTTGAAACCTCTGGAGTTCTTTGTGTGAAATCTGAAACTAGTCCCCATACATGGAGGGCAAGGATAGATTGAAGAGGCAGGCCACTCCAGATTGGTAGGTGGCAGGTTTAATAAGCAAGGGAACTTACTTAAGCCTTTTCTTGGGCACCCAATCACCAGGCCAGAATCCTAAAAGTTTATATACTATAGCAAAAAGGGATCAAGCCTGTGAAATCTGGGACATGGTAATCATTCATGTAAAGGACATCCTGAGGGCATCCACACCATGTGAAGGCTCCATGTTGGAGGTTGATCTGTTGACATTGTCTATGGATATGGGAAACTCTAGGCTAGTATCGTTGTGTTATTGTGGAGAGAAATCCATGCCGCAGTTTAGAGTGTGAGGAGGATTTGGCAGGTCCTCTACCTTGAAGTCTTGCTCTGCGTGGTGCCCTACCAAGGAAAGGTGATGATCACTTAGTCTGTGTGGGAACAGTTCCTGTCAGGGTAGAGTAATGGTAAAGGATAAGAGCATCTATGGTGGCCTTTGGACTAGTGATGGCGGTTGAGAGACATGTGGGCTTGTGTTGCCTTCCTTGAAGTTGAAAGGGACCTGATGTCACTTGGGTATCAGGCCTTTTTATAGCAGATAACAGGGCTCTATTGCTAACAATGTGGGCACTAACAGGTTAAAGAAGATGAAGATACTTTCCACTGGCAGAAGGGAAAGCAGGAGGAAGCATCATTTGAATGAATCTCCTGATCATTCTGGTTGACTGGAAGCAGGTGAGGAGTACTTCACTGAGTGAGGGAAGGAAGTGTTAGGCCTGAGTTTCAGCAATGTCTAAAGTACAGGAAAATTATTGTATGTGGTCATGATGACGTGCCTAAATATCCATGTTGGGATTTAGGGCAGGAGCGGGTGTTAGGCAGATCTTCTCCCTTGACCTAACCTGTGTGCAGGGCTCCTTTCAGAAAGGTGCTGACTACATAGGCTAAGCGACATTGGTGCCTGTTCTGGTAGAGTGCTGGTAACCATGAACAATGATTGTAGGGTCCCTAGACCAGTGGCTGATGTGCAGCTGGAGGTATATTTGAGCTGTCTGCCTTGAACTCAAGGTTGCCATGGAATCCATCTAGATGTCATACATGCTCAAGTTGATTACAGTGGCCCATGGCTAAGACTTTGCACACCTACATTTTAGGGAAGATGTATATATTTTCTAAAATCTTGCCCTGAGTATCCTTTTTTTGGACCTATCAGCAATCCATAGGTTATGGCTCCCTCTGCTGATGCTATGGAGGGTTGAACAGGACCTGGATGCACACCAAGGTTTGCTTTTCCTTGCCCAGGTTCTAGAAACAGGTTAGGCAAAGATTAAAGCATCAGGAGGCAAGCCTCTGTTTGCAGGATTATTGTTATTCTCTGCCTCTTAATGACTGTTAAGCTATATACCACAACAAGGGGTGAACTCCATGAGGTGGGGTGAGAGATTTTCCAACAGGGTGGGTCAATTGCTTCTCCCTCAGGCAAAAGCTGCTTGGATTGCCAAGATCTCTCTGGGCCATATGCCCTCTGCAATATGGGAAAATGACTCATCACAGGAATCCTGGTGACTGTTCTATCCCCAGAGACCCTTACCAAGTATTTTCCTCACACAGCTCTAGCCCACTTCACTCTCCTTCTGATGGACCTGTCCAATTTTCCCAACACCATTTATTGAAGAGACTCTCTTATTCCATTGTATGCTCTTGCCTCCTGTGTCAAGTATTAATTGAAAGTAATGGTTTGAGTTGATTTCTAGGTTCTCTGTTCTGTTCCATTGATCTATATGCCTGTTCTTGTGATAGTATCAGGCTGTTTTGGTTACAGTGGCTTTGTATTATAGCTTGATATCTGGTATTGTGATCCCTCCAACTTTGCTCTTCTTTCTCAATATTGCTGTGGCTATTCGGGGTCTTTTTTGGTACCATATAAAGTTTTGGAGTATTTGGGCTAGTTATGTGAAATATGCCATTGCTTTGAACAGTATGGACATTTTTATGAGGTTAATTCTACCAATTCATGAACACAGTATATTATTCCACTTTTTTATATGTTCCTCAATCTCTTTTTTTCAATAGCCTAAAGTTTTCTGAATACAGGGCTTTTACCTCCTTGGTTAAGTTTATTCCTAAGTATCTTAATTTTTTTTTGTTGTAATGGTTAATGGGATTTTTTAGTTTCTCTTTCTAGAGTTTATTATTGATATATAAAAATGCCATCAAGCTCACCTGGTGTTCCTCAGTGCTTGAGCATTGACGTATAAATCAGGAAGTCACAGTTCAATTCTAGGTCAGTGTATATGTCCGTGCTCTAGGCTCAATTCCCAGTAGGGGACATGGAGGAGGCAGCCAGTCATTGATTATCTTTCCTCATTGATGTTTCTATCTCTCCCTCTCCCTTCTTCTTTGAAATCAATAAAAATATATTTTTAAAATACCATCAATTTCTGGGTGTTAAATTTGAATCCTACTACATTATATCAGACATTTCACTTAGCAAAATTTTCACCAATACATAGCCTAGAGCAGTGGTTGGCAAACTGCGGCTCGCGAGCCACATGTGGCTCTTCCACAAAATACTGACTTCTGCGCATGGGCCACGAAGTTTCAATCGCACTGTACATGCATGCCCGCACGTGGTATTTTGTGGAAGAGCCACACTCAAGGGGCCAAAGAGCCGTGTGTGGCTCATGAGCCGCAGTTTGCCGACCACTGGTTTAGGGCATGAGAAATAAATGAAAACATAAACACATGGGATTATATCAAAAGAGAAAGCTTTTTCCCAGCAAAGGAAACTGGCATAAAAATGAAAGCCAATCATACATCTGATAAGGGGTTAATTTCCAAAATATATAAAAGTACTCATACAACTCAACAAAAGGAAGAGAAACAATTCAATTAAAAAATGGGCCAAGGACCTAAGTAGACAATTCTCCAAAGAGAACATACAAATGGTCAAGAGACATATGAAAAAAATACTCAACCTCACTAATCATCAGAGAGATGCACATTAAAATGATAATGAATTACTACCTCACATTTGCCAGAATGGCTACCATAAATAAATCAACAAACAACAAATGTTGGCTAGGATTTGGGGAAAAATGAACCCTAGTATACTGCTGGAAGAAATGTAGACTGGTACAACCACTATGGAAAACAGTATATAGTTTCCACAAAAAATAAAAAATGGAACTGCCATTTGACCCAGTGTTCCCACTTCTATGAATATATTCTAAGAAACCTGAAACAAATAATAAAGAATATATGCACCCCTATGTTCATATCAGCATTATTTACAATAGCTAAGATTTGGAAATGGCCCAGATCTTATCCATTTATTAGTAGATGAATGGATAAAAAAGAGGTAGTACCTTTACACAATGAAATACTATGTAGCTGTAAAAAAGAAGGATATCTTACCATTTGAGACAGCATGGAGAGACCTGGAGATTATTATGCTATGTGAAATAAGCCTGTCAGAGAAAGGCAAGTACCACATGATTTCACTTACTAATATATGTGGAATCAAATAAACAAAATAAAGTGATAAACAAAATAGATGCAGTGACATGGAAGCATGCAACAGACAGAGGAATCTCAGAGGGAAGGGGGGTGGTAAGAGATTAACCAAAGAATTTACATGCATATATGCATAACCCATGGACACAGACAATAGTGTAATGAAGGCCTGGGGCGGGGGTTGGAGTGGGGAGGAGGGGCATCAATGGGGGGAAAAGGGAGACATCTGTAATACTTTTCAACGGTACAGATAAATTGAAAAAAAAATTAAATTAAATAAATGCCTAATTCAGAAGACCAGTCAAGGAAACTACTGTTGTTGTTTTTTAATTTTTCCATTACAGTTGACATACAATATTATATTATTTTCAGGCGTATAGAAGAAACTTTTTTTTAAGGAAAGTTCAGATGCTCAGTTGGTGTGTGATCTTTAAACAGAAAACATAACCACTCCCGTCCTCTAATCTCCCATTCAAATAATACTCATGCTTACTAATAACACTAATGATTATGCTTTTTATATTTATGAACTGCTTTTTTTTAGGTAAATTTTTAAATACTTTTAAGTGAATCATTCTTATTTAATTTTAATAAGCCTATGGTATTAACATTAGTATTATTTGTTTCACTCATTTGGTCTTTTGAATGAAGACACGTGCTTTTTTGTTTATCTTTGTTTTTATCTGTTTTTTTTTGTTTTGTTTTGTTTTTTTTTTCTGTTAATCCTCACCCAAGGATATTTTTCCATTGATTTTAAGAGAGAATGGAAGGGAGAGAGAAACATCAAAACATCGACATGAGAAAGACACATTGATTGGTTGTTTCCTGTACAAACTCCAACCGGGACCTGGGATCAAATTCGAAACCCTTGGGTGCACTGGCTGATGCTCTAACCACTGGCCAGGGTGAAGCCATGTGTTTTAATTACAGTAAAGCAAACATTGTTCTGAGCTAAATCATGTAATATGCTGTAATTGTATTTCATTTTTGACTTGTGCTTCATTACTCCACCTACGTAAATTGTTTTGTTATAATTTTCTAAATATTTGTCACTAGTTTAACCCCATACTCTCAGTAGAGATATAAATCTCTCAATACTTTCAAATACATAAAGCGATCTCTCATTTTCAACATTTTTGGAGATATCCCTTCTAGAGTTCTCTGTCACCCTCCTCTGTATGTTGTTCTCTGGGCCTATCGTTCATGGGAATATAAGAGGTTGATTCTGGTGTTCTAACTGCTTCTTATATAGACATTTAGCCAATATTCCTATTTTTTTAGCCCCACCTTTATGCTCACTGTCACACGTACCTAGTGTTTCCCATTCTTGGGGATTATTTAGATTTGGAGACATGCAAATCAGGCTGCTTCTAGACTTATAGCTTCAGATTGAGCTTTCTCTCTCTGCTAAATCATTTTCTACTCACCCATTTACATCTTCAATGCATTGCAAAATTATCAGGTATTATATAAAAACTGACTTTCCCTCAACTATTTTCTTTTAAACCTAGGAGATTTACTTTTTTCCTAGAATCTGATCATTCTTCAGGTGAACTATTGACTGAGACTTTGCTCCAGCTCCTATTTAGCTATCTATGTAGCACACCAAAGACATTTTGGTATAATGAATGAAAACCCAATAAGAGAGAGTTCACCTTAGCTCATTAGAAGAATTGCTTAAAGTACTCATAATCTAGTATATATGTTCTAAGTTGTAAAGCAGTATATTATCCAAAAATGAATTTTGTTAGAAGTGGGATGGAAAAAGAAGACATATATAAAACTTCAGACAATAATTAAAAAAAAGTGGGATGGAAAGTTGCAAGTATATGATCCTTTACATTTTTGTAACACTTTTTTTAGTTTACAAAATATTTTTACATAGGTTGCTTTATTCAATCCTCATTACAAATCTGTTGTATGTCATGTCATGTCAGACATTTATCCTGAGGATTAAACGAACTAACACACTGACATTTAAATAAGAACTCATTAAACGTTCATAATCTTTATTTTATCTTAAACTAGAGGCCCGGTGCACAGCATTCGTGTACTGGGTGGGAGGGGGGTCCTTCAGCCTGGCCTGCACCCTCTCAGGGGATATCCTTAGCACTGCCGTGGAGGCAGGAGAGGCTCCCACCACTGCCACTGCGCTCGCCAGCCATCAGCGCAGCTTCTGGCTGAGCGGCACTCCCCCTGTGGGAGTGTCTGCCCCCTGGTGGTCAGTGTTCATCATAGTGACCAGTCATTCTGCTGTTTGGTCAATTTGCATATTAGCCTTTTATCATATAGGATAAAAAGTAATAAAATTAATTGTATCTTGGTTCCAAAGGAATAAATTGGTCATAATTCTTCATGAATGACATCCTCTCAATATAGTTCATACCTGCCCTGCTTTCATTTATTTAGTTACTTAGTTATTTTTAATAATGTAAGAAACACACAAGCCTATCACTGAAAAGAAAAGCTAGGGCATTGATAATAACATGCATCTAACTGTATAGCTGCCTGTACAAACTCATACCCTCACCTTCCCTCACTAACAGTAACCATCATCCTGATTCCCAGTCAGTATTCCCTTGTTTTCTTTTCTCTTGCTATTTGTAATATTTATGGCTCTACTTTTTTTCACTTTGTTATAAAGTTTTATCCTCATTTTTGTGTGCTGTTGTGGTTCATTATGTTTGACTAGTAGGGAACATTCCACTGTGTGTATTTACCATAGGTTTTTCGCCTATGTTCCCATTCATGGACATTTAGACTGTTTCCAGGTTTTTCATGTTGTAAGAAATGCTGCTATGAAGTCTTATACATGTTGCCTGTTGAAATGGATGAGTTTCTGTTGGGCCTTCTTTAGCAGTGAAATCAGTGGGCCATAGGTTATGCAAATGTTCAACTTTAAGAGATAATGCTAAATATGTTCCCTTTTTGTCATTTAGCTTTTGATGCCTTTATGATGTGTCATAATGTGCACAAATATGTTTAAGTCAAATTTATTAATATTTTTCCTTTTGTCTTTTGAATGTTGTATCTTGGCTAGAAAACAGTTCCCTATTATTTTAATTTTGCATTTGTTTATTGATTTTGAAAATTTCACTCAAGAAATTCTCTGGGGAAAAAGAGGTAATGCTAAACTATTTCCCAAATGAATTCCGCTAAGTTATGCTCCCACCAGCTATGTCTGAGATACTGTGAATTGACACCCTAGCATACACTAGTTGTTGTTCTTTAAATTTTTGCCAATAACATGGACATAGATTATATCCCCTTGTGGTCTTGAGTGCATTTTTCTGATTAATAATGATGTAGAATATATTTTCATAACTTTCTTGTTATTAATACTAAGAATGAATATTTCACCATTAAAATATGCTTGCTGTAGGTTATTTGGAAGATGTAATATTAAGTTGTCTTCTAGTTTCTAGGAGTGTTATTAGGAATGACTAATTTTATTAAATGCTTTATTGTGAGAGTTACATTCTAATTTCCTACCTTGCCAAGGCTCACGCCCCTGTCTGGCTCACTAAAACCCAAGGCTTTAGGTTATGGAGCCTGGCATGGGCTTGCCCACTGGTAATTTCTTGTTAGTGGATTTAGACCCATACTTTATTATGAGCTCAGCTCTACATTAAAATATATTTTTGTTGCATCTTATCCCATATTTCTAAGTTTATAAAAGAAGATTATTTCTTTAGATCATCTACACCACAGATTCTCAAATTTTTAATGTGGTTAGAAATCACTTGGGGATCATGTTAAAGATGTAGATTTTAATTAAGTATAGTATAGCTGGGGTAGAGCCCAAGACTGTAGATTTCTAATAAGTTCTCAGGGGATGCCTGTACTACTAATCCCTGGACTACACTTTGAGTAGCAAGCTCCTACCTGGATCAGCATAGTGCTGGAAACAAGATTCCAAATTCAGTTTTCACTTCTGGGTTCTAAAGAAAAGAGTTTGTAGGAATTTTGTGGTCAGCTTATCCAAAGTTGCCCTGAAAGGAACATGAAACTAAAAATTTACAGAATAAACTCTGATGAAAAAAAAAGTGGCAATTTACAAGTTGAAGTTTCAAAGTTAGCTAACAAGAAGATGTACTTAAAGGTCTTACATTCTGACATAGTAGCCAGTAGTTTTCAAATGGGAAATTTGCATATTATGAATAAATGTGTATCATTGGACATGAGATTGAGTTTTTCCATATTAATGGCCTACATTGCTTTGATATCCCTACTTGCCAAAATATTTTGGGACATGTTGGCTCATTTGATCCCCACAATAAATCTGGGAGGCAGATGTAATAACACCCCTTCTCTGCCAAGATTTTTTTTCTGTGAGGGTTAAATGTGCCTGATGCTCATAAAAGCCTGACATATCTGCCTGACATCTCATTAAACATGCATGAAAGGTTATTTTTTGTTTCGATTTTTTTAATTATTATTATTTATACTACTAGAGGCCCGGCACACAAAATTTGTGCATGGGTATAGTCCCTAGGCCTGGCCTGTGATCAGAGCCATCTTCCCCAGCTGCTGGCAGCCATCCTCACCCCTCCCACTGCCACCCACCCCCAGTTCTCTGTTTGCCATCAGGCAATCAGAGCCTGAGGACTGGAGGGAGGGACCAAGAGGTCAGTTGTTCTTGCTCGCTCGCTGGCCCTGCACCCACTGTGGGTCACCCTCTGTGTGTGGGGCAACCAGCGGGGCGGGGGCCTTGGCCTGGTGCCATCCACGTCTCCTGCCACCTACCCCCAGTTCTCCATTTGCCATTGGGTGATAGGAACCTGCGGCCAGGGAAAGGGACCCAGAGGTGGTCACTGCACCTCATAGTGACTGGTCGAGTGGTTGTTCTGATCGTTCTGTTGTTAGGGTCAATTTGCATATTACCCTTTTATTATATAGGATTTGTATGTATATTTTTTCATGTTATAAAACAAACCTTGCTAAAGGTTAAATGACATGTGTGATGTGATATATGTATATCATAATCACAGTCCAAGAGTGGCCCAGGTTTGCTTTTCTTTTTAAAATGTTTTCCTTTATAATCTTTCATTACAAAAGTCATACTTCCTCATTCTAATTTAAAAAAAGTGCAAAAAATAGACAATTGAATAATTTCTCCTCACAGTGCTTCATTCCTGATCCTTTGACAGCATTTCCACAAATACTAATTACATTTAAATAAACATCTGTGCTTCTTTTTTTCCTATCAAGCAAATGCTTATCAACACATATATTTATATGAGGGACATTTCCTGGGTTGTTACTTTGTTAAAAAGGGGAGCTAGTAAAATAAATTGTTTTGCAACTTCCTGTTGTCACAAAACAATACATCATGGGAATTTCATAGGTCAATAGATTTCCTTTGTTTTATGTTTTAATATTCTTCTTTAATTTCCATGGAAGACATTTGATTGTATGATGTGAAGTAGGGTTCTATCTTTTTAAAATGTTCAGGTCTCTAATCTTACCAGGTTACAATTTTGTTTCAGTGAAATGTCTGTCAATTTTGGAGGTAATACCCAGTTTTTTAAAAAATATATTGTTACAGTGCCTTTTAGAATCTTACATGATGAATGATCCTTATTTTTTTTAGCATGTTATATTTCTTTGATAAATCATTTTATTTTGAAAATGAACATAACAAATTTTCTTAAATTATCAAATGGTCACATCTGATCTGATCTGATCTAATATGATATGCTTCAAAGTAATCCAGTAGATGATGGTAGCAGAGGGAGAGCCGTAGTTGAGGTATGGAGGAAATGTTTACCCATGAGTTGATAATCATTATAGGTGCGTGGTTGGTAAACTATTACCTCTACTTTATGTCTGAAATTTATGTTTGAAATTTTCCATATTAATTTTCCATTTTTCCATTTAAATTTAAATGTAGATTTGGCTTCTGTTTTCCATTTTTTAAAACTGCTTATTTGGAAAAATGTAAGTAATTTGAAAAAATGTAATTTGAGAAATACTAACCAATTTGCAATATCCAGTCTTCTATCCAGAGTGAAGAGTATACATGCCCAGATTTTCAAGCCTTCTTTGATACCATTAGGCAAGGTTTATAGAGTGCTTCATATAACTACTAAAATAACTCTTGATAATTTTCTTTCTAGATGTTTTATGCTTATCCTTGCTGTGGTCAATGGATTATTTTCCAACTTATTATTACTGGTATAATGGGAAACTATTGAATTTTGCTTACTTTTTTTCTTATTGTCCATCTTACTTTAACTATCTTAATACTTATTGATACTTAGGAGTATATAATCCTATTAACTGTGTATTAGATACAGCAGTAAAACCAAGGTTAAAAATGGGTCACCATTCAAATTGATTAGTAGCATGCACTAACAAATAGAACAAATCAAATAGAACAATTGCTTTTTTGGGTTTCTATCCCTACCTGGCCACTCTATCTTTTAGACATTGGACATGCACCTGCAATATGAGATCTGGGCCCTCAGGCAGACAATTTAAAGAGATAACCTCAACAAGACATGCAATAAAAACCATATAAGACAGGAATTCAGTACTGAACTTGGGTATGAAAATAGCAATTTATGATTGGAGGATGAGAAAGGTAGATAATTTAGCTATCAAACAATTATTTATCGAATCAAATTCCTAGATGTAGGCTTTTGTATCCTAAATAGGATGCTAATATCTCCTCTATGAATGTGGTTTTTTGCACATAGATTCAGAAGTCATGATAATGTAATCCTTTCTGTTTGTTTCTCAAACTTTACAAAAATATTATTTCTTGCATTGCTTATTTGATCCTTAAGAGAACTCTTTTGAGAAAGAATAAGAGTATATAGTAGGACTGTAGTGAAGCCCAATAAAATAATTCACAGGAACACTGAGTAGTTGCTCAGAGGTTAGAGCATCAGACCACAGACCAAAAGGTCATGAGTTTGATTCCTGGGTAAGGGTACATACCTCAGTTGTAGGTTCAATCCCTGGCCCTGGTTGAGGTGCAAGTGGGAGGCAACCAATCGATGTGTGTCTCTCATATCAATGTTTCTCTCTCTATCCCTGCCCCCTCCTTTTCACTCTCTCTCAAAAATAAATGGAAAAAAATCCTCAGGTGAGGATTAAAAAATTAAAACAAAATAAAACAAAACAAAAAATAATTCACAGGAAATCATTTAGCAAAATGGTTGATAAATTATTATACACTCAGTATATGTTTATTGTTATTATTCTGTATTATTACTAATATGCTTTATCATCTCCTTATGATATGTATGAAAACTTCAGAATTGAGAATGTTCAGGGATTTATACAAAACACAGAACGTGTTACCTACCACTTCCCTTTCCCAGTGTCTTACTTTAATGTTAAATATGCCAACAGCATACTTTTGCAATATGTGCACAATTCCCCATGCTCAGACAAATGCATAATTAATCTGCTGAAAATCAGAAAAAGGAGTGTTTGTTGTTTATTTCTAGAAGAGTGACATGATATTATGTTGATTTCTCCATAACTTGCTTTCCTTACTTAATAGCTCTATCAATCCATTTTTCAGGGTTTTATGTTCTAAACTTCAGCACTCTCATAATGAAAAAAAATGCAGTTGTGAAATGTAAATTTGACTTCAGTTAAATCCATAAGTACAGAATTTTTTCCAACATTTGAGATATCAGTTTATGTCTGATTTTGCATCAATGCTGAATCATTTTATTATTGTGTCTTTACAGTAACTCAGTGTCTATTATAAAAATATCTCTCATTGCTCTTAATTTGAGTTTTTACAGAAAGGTCATTTATTCTTTCAAATGAACTTTCTTATCATTTTTTGAACGTTTAAACAATGTCATTGTTATTTAAGTGGCATAAAAATATAAATGTATTTGATGTAAACTACCTACCAACCTAATTTAATTTTCTCATATTACTCATTGATTTTTAGTTAATTTTCTTGAGTTTGAGGTTTATATGCAGTTAAGTCTATCATCTCTAAATTTTCTACATTGCCACATTAAAGCAGTTTTATACCACTTTGATCTCAAACATCTCTTGCCCCCTGCAGCCACAAGATAATATCCTTCCCTTATATATAATGTATGGCATTTAGTATAAAAATGTAATTATATTCAATTTAGAGAACACTGATATGTTTTCTAAATTATTGCACATCAAACTCTACTTAGCTCACAATGCACCCTGTGCATTCTTATAGATTGTTAGATTGAAGTTTTATATCTTAAAATTTAACTCTTTAACATATGTGGAAAGCATTTGCATGAATGCTATGATGAAGTTTTAAATTTTTTTCTGCAACTATAACTGTTGACCACAGCATTTGAACTGTTGATTCTGTTACATTGTTATTTCTCACAGTTCTTGAGCTGATGCCATGATTATTTGAATTATAGCTTTAGATTAAAATTTGAAGGCGAACAGCCTCCAGTCTTTAGAGATGTTCCGTTAATTGTTTTACCATTTTTGGTTGTTGAGATAAAACTGAATGTCATTTTTTTTCAGTTAAAAAATAAAGTCAGAATTAGACACAGCTGGTGAGACAATCCACAGCTAAAAAGGGCAGAGAATGTCTGAAGAATGGTAGGATCGGGGATCTAGGCTGGAGACAGAGATGATTGACCACCAGGACAAGAGGGTCAGAAGGAACCTGCACTGCACCAAGTCTGTGTCCCTTGGAGACACGCATAACACCTGACTGTGGAAGGGAGGTCCACAGGGCTGCTGGCAGCTGGGGAATCTAAATACAAGTCCACAACTGGGAAAGGCTATGCCTAGAAAGGCAGCCTGAAGAGCTTCCCAAGCCACACAATGCTGGGGGGAGAGAAACTCACAGTTGTATGGTTGTTTTCCCTCAGTTTTGTATTTGCTTTTATTCACTAAACCCAGTTCATAGGACCTTTCAATTACAAACACTCACTGAGGCTGTAGTGCAGGTGGAGGTACAGGTTTGTGGAGGCTGGCGAGAGACTGTGGAGGGGAGCAGGACAGGGAGAGGAAACCAGGAATCTGGCACTGAGACATTCTAGAGCCTCAAAGCCTAAGCAGCCATTTTTCTCCTGAGGAGCCAGCCCCTCCCAGCAGCCTCAGGGCAGCTAGTGCAGCTGCACCCAACCTAGAGCTTTGCAGAGGAAATAAAGACTTTGAATAGCCCACAGGGAGCCCTCAGGGACAGGGTTGAGGGGCCATTCAGTCCTGGGAAGCAATAGAGCAACACCCCCACCTAAACCCCTTGTCAGAAACAGATGATGGAGTGATGAAGATTGACAGCAGGCAGTCAAGGAAAAGTGAGCAGATTGGTCCTACTTGCTTGCAACCAAGGCTCTGGAGAAAGACACAGAGGAGCTGTGGATCACTTGAAACTTCAACATGGGGCTGACTAGTTAACAGGAAACTGAGAAGTGGCAGACAGAACAGAAGAGTGGTGTCTTAAACCAACCTCCATGGGGCATTAAAACTTGGCTGGGCCCTAACTGGTTTGGCTCAGTGGATAGAGTGTCGGCCTGCGGACTCAAGGGTCCCAGGTTCGATTCCGGCCAGGGGCATGCACCTTGGCTGGGAGCACATCCCCAGTAAGGGGCGTGCAGGAGGCAGCTGATTGATGTTTCTCATCGCTGTTTCTAACTCTCTATCCCTCTCCCTTCCTCTCTGTAAAAAATCAATAAAATATATTAAAAAAAAAAAAACTTGGCTGAAACAAAAGATGTTTCACTTTTTTATTTTCTTCTATATCTTTTATTTAATTTTTTTTCTTTATTTTTTTGTTTTGATTTCTTTATCTTTTATTTTTGTATTATTTTCTTCATTCTATTTTTATTTTTTATCATTTTATTTTATCTTTTTTTTCTACCCTTTCCTTCCTCACTTCTCCTTTTCATCCTGTTTCTCTTCTCCTGTCCCTGCTTTAGTTTTTCTCTCCCTTTTCTTTTTACCCCTTGTTAAAATTGATCTTATCTGCTTTATTGATGTGTTATTATTATTGTAGTCTCTGTTGGCTTACTCATATATCTAATTTCCTCTCCCTTGCCCCAGTCCATGAACACTTCTCTATTCTCTTTCTTCACTAACCAATTTTTTTCATGCTTTTGTTTTTCCTCTCCTCTCTTGCTCTCTCCTTCTCCTAATTATTGAAGTAGTTTGACTCACTATATTCAAACCTATCTACTCTCTCCTCTATTCTCTTTTTCAAAAAATAAATGAATAGATAAGTAAATTTAAATATTTTAATTATTTTTATGCATTGATTATTTTGTTTTGTTTTTTCCTTTCTTCTTATCCACTCCTTCTCTTCCTACCTCTTCTATACTGAACCATGTTCCTTCCACTAGTCATTCAATTCTTTACCCTTACTTTCTGTATATAAGCTCTGCCCCTGCAGATTCGGTCTCCTCCTTTTCCTGGGTGTTTGTTTGCATTTTTTTTTGTTTATTTCTTTGATATGTGGTATTTTTTCCCCATAAGTATTTTTCTTCTTCTTTTTTTCTAATATTCTTTTTTCTCTTGCCTTTTTTTCCCATTTCTCAATATTTTTGCTCTCCTTTCTCTCTCCTAATTTTTTTTTCTCTGGTAGTCACTTTTATTTGGGTTATTGGTGTTGTGAGTACATTTGTGTTCTGCTCCCTTTGGGTCTTGTCTAGTTGTATTTTGTGCTGTTTGGTCAACATGATAGAGAGTGAGCCACAAAACCAGACACCCTGAGAGGAGACTCCATCCACAAACAGGACAATAACATTCTAGACCCAACTACACCAAAAGAACCCAAATATCCCATGTAGGGGGCATCCCTAGAATGCCCAGCCCAGAAGACCAGAGAGATTGCACCACTGGGCCCCACAAAATATCTACTATATAAGATAAACTCAAAAAAATATTGATGACATAAAAGTTTGATCTAATACATAGGAACCACCACGAAGGAACAGCAGAAATGGGGAGACAAAGAAATAACCCCCAGATGAAAGAAAAGGAGGAATTAGCAGAAAAGTAAGTAAACGAAGTGGAGGCAAGCAATTTGTCAGAGAAAGTATTCAGAACAATGGTTATAAAGATGTTTAAAAGGATGGAAGACAAATTCAACAACCAAGAGGAAATGAAAAAGAATCAAGTGAAAATGATGAATGACATAGCAGCAAAAAAGAACACAATGGAAAGTGTCATGAGTATCCTGGAGCAGCTGAAGACCTCATTAGTGAGTAAGAAGACAAGGTAGGAAAAAAACACCCAACCAGAGCAGCAACTGGAAAAAAAACTTAAAAAGCAGGAGGAGAGCCTAAGGAAGCTTTGGGACAAAATGAAATGAAACAACATCCACATAATAGGGGTGCCAGAGGAGAGGAAGCTGAGAAAATAATAGAAAACCTGTTTGAAGAAATAATGATAGAAATCGTCCCTGATTTGGGGAAGAAAAAACTCACATATATCCAAGAAGCACACAGAGTCCCAAATGAGCGAACTCTAAAAGACCTACACCAAGACACATCATAATTAAAGTGGCAAACATCAATGACAAAGTAAGAATCATAAAGGCTGCCAGAGAGACACAGAAAGTTACCAACAAAGGATCTCCCATCAGACTATCAACTGATTTCTCAACATAAACACATCAGGCCAGAGGGGAATTGAATGAAATATACAAAGTCAAACAACTCATACAACCTACAATGCAAGAAATGTTAAAGGGACTGCTGTAAAAAGAAGAAAAATTAAAATACCTAGGAATAAACTGAACTAAGGAGGTAAAAGACCTATACGTGGAATAGTATAGGACACTGAAAAAGGAAATAGAGGAAGACATAAACAGATGGAAGAACATACTGTGTTCATGGATTGGTAGAATCAACATCATTAAAATGTCCATACTACCCAAAGCAATCTATACATTCAATGTACTCCCCAACAGCATATTAAAATTCCAAAGGAATATTTCACACACTTAGAACAAACTCTCTAAAAAATCATCTGGAATTAAAAAAGGACATGGATAGCTGCAGCAATTCTGAGAAAGAAGAACAAAATAGGTTGAATCTCAATACCAGATATCAAGCTGTATTACAAAGCCACTGTTCTCAAAACAGCCTGGTACTGGCACAAGAAGAGACATAGAGATCAATGGAATAGAATAAAGAACCCAGAAATCAACCCAAACCACTATGTTCTATTAATATTTGACAAAGGAGGCATGAACATACAATGGAGTCAAGACAGTCGATTCAATAAATGGTGTTGAAAAAATTGGACAGATACATGCAAAAAGAAAGAATGAAAGAAAGAGAAAGAAACTAGACCACCAACTTGCACCATACACAAAAATAAATGCAAAATGATTAAAGGACTTAAACATAAGACAGGAAACTATAAAAATATTAGAGGAATCCACAGGCAACAAAAGCTCAGACATATGCCAAAAAGATTTCTTCAGCGATACCATTCCTAAGGCAATAGAAACTAAAGAAAAAATAAAAAAAATGGCACTGCATCAAAATAAAAAGCTTTTGCACAACAAAAGAAACTATCAACAAAACATTAAGAAAGCCCACTGTATGGGAGGACATATTTGCCAATGTTATCTCTGATAAGGGTTTAATCTCCAATATTTACAGGGAACTCATACAACTTAACAAAAGGAAGATAAACAACCCAATCAAAAAATGGGCAACGAATATAAGTAGATACTTTTAGAAAGAGGACATACAGAAGGCCAAGGGACATGAAAACATGCTCAAAGTCACTAATTATCTGAGAGATGCAAATCAAAATGACAATGCGGTACCATCTCATACATGTCAGAATGGCTATCATCAACAGATCAACAAATAACAAGTGCTGGCAAGGATGAGGGGAAAAGGAACCTGTGTGCACTGCTGGTGGGAATGCAGACTGGTGCAGCCACTCTGGAGAACAGTATGGAGTTTCCTCAAAAAACTAAAAGTGGAACTCCCATTTGACCCAGTGATCTCACGTCTAGGAATATATACCAAGAAACTAGAAACACCAATCAGAAAGGATATATGCACCCCTGTGTTCATAGCACAACAAATAACCATTGCTAAGATTTGGAAACAGCCTAAGTGCCCATCAGCAGAAGAGTGGGTAAAAAAACTTTGGCACATCTACACAATGGAATACTACACTGTGGTAAAAAAGAAGGAATTCTTATCTTTTGCAACAGCATGGATGGAACTGGAGAGCATTATGCTAAGTGAAATAAGCCAGTCAGAGAACGATAAATATCACATGATCTCACTCATTTATAGAATATAATGAATAACATAAACTGATGAACAAAACCAGATCCAGAGACAGAGAAACATTTATCAGACCGTCAAACCTCAGGGGATAGGTAGAGGCGAGTGGGGGTAAGGGGGAGAGATCAACCAAAGTACTTGTATGTATGCATATAAACCTTACCAATGGAAACAGACAACAGGGGGGTGAGGACATAGTGGGGGGTAGGGGGGTAGGGGGTAAGAACACATATGTAATACCTTAACCAATAAAGAAATTTTTAAAAGAAGCAAAAAGAAATAGGAATTGAAGAAGGAACACAGGTATAAAGAATAAAAATGGGGACAAATAAGTACCTATCAATAATCACTTTAAATGTAAATGGATTAAATGTCCCAATCAAAACATAAGGTAGCTAAGTGGATAAGAAAACATGACCCATATATCTGCTGTCTACAGGAAACCCACTTCAGAACAAAGGACTCACACAGACTGATGGTGAAGGGATGGAAAAAAGGCTTTTCAGGCAAATGGAAATGAGAGAAAAAAAAAACTGTGGTAGCAATACTTATAGCTGACAAATTAGATCTCAAAATGAAGGCTATAACAAGAGATAAGGAAGGCCACTTCATAATACTAAAGGGTGCAGTTCAACAAGAAGATATAATTCTGGTAAACATATATGCACCCAAAACAGGAGATACCAAATACATTAAAAAAAAAAAAAACTTCTGGAAGATGTGAAGGGAGACATTGACAGCAATATAGTCATAGTAGGGGACTTCAATACCCTACTAACATCACTGGACAAATCCTCTAAACAAAAAAAAATCAGCAAAGAGACATCAGTCCTAAATGACTCACTAGATCCGATGGAATTGACATCTTCAGAACATTTCACACCAAAGCCAAAGAATACCCATTCTTTTCCAGTGCACATGGGTCATTTTCAAAAATAGACCACATATTGGGACACAGGCAAAGTCTCTTTAATTAAGAAGATAGAAATCATATCAAGCATCTTCTCAGATCACAATGGCATAAAACTAGAAATCAACTACAATAAAAACAATAAAAAAATCAAACACCTGGAGGCTAAATAGCATGTTATTAAACAATGATTGGGTAACCAAAGAGATCAAAGAAAAAATAAAAAGCATCATGGCAACAAATGACAATCAAAGCACAACAATCCAAAATCTTTGGGACACAGTGAAAGCAGTATTGAGAGGGAAGTTAATAGCTCTACAGGCCTACCTCAAAAAACAAGGAGAAATGGTAATAAATTACCTAACCTTACAACTCAAAGAGTTATAAAGAGAGCAACAAGAAAGGCCCAGCTTAAGCAGAAGGAAGAAAATGATAAAGATCAGAGTGGAGATAAAAGACATAGAGACCAAACAACAACAACAACAACAAACAAAACAAACAAAAACAATAGAAAAGATCAACAAAACCAAGGGCTGGTTCTTTGAAAAGATAAACAAGAGTGATGTGGATGAACCTCTAGCCATACTCACGAAGAAGCAAAGAGAGGGGACCCAAATAAACAAAATAAGAAATGAAAGAGGTGAAATAGCAACCAATCCCACAGAAATACAAAGGATTATGAAAAAATACTATGAACAAGTCTATTCCAAGAAAATGGACACCCTAGACAAAATAGACATATTCTTAGAAAAATACAAGCTTCCAAAACTCAATCAAGAAGAATCAAAAAACCTGAATAGGCTAACTACCAAAGAAATTGAAGCAGTGGTCAAAATTTTCCTGCAAACAAAAGCCCTGGTCTGGACGGCTTTACAGGGGAGTTCTACCAAGTATTCAAATAAAAATTTAAACCTATTCTCCTTAGACTATTCCAAAATATTCAAGAGGAAGGCACATTTACAAGCTCTTTCTATGAAGCATGAAGCAAGCATTACCCTAATCACAAAACCACATGAAGACACCACAAAAAAAGACAACTACAGGCCAATATCCTTGATGAACATAGATGCTAAAATCCTGAACAAAATACTAGCAAATCGGATTCAGCATTACATTAGAAAGATCATACACCATGACCAAGTGGGATTTATTCCGGGATGCAAGGATTGTACAATATCCACAAATCAATAAATGTGATACATTACATAAACAGAGAGACAAAAATCACATAATCATATCAATGGATGCAGAAAAGGCATTTGACAAAATCCAACACCCTATCTTGATAAAAACTCTCAGCAATGTGGGAATAGAGGGATCATACCTCAACATAATAAAAGCCTTATATGACAAATCTACAGCCGACATCATACTCAATGGGCAAAAACTAAACTCATTTCCCCTGTGAACAGGAACAAGAAAGGGATACCCACTTTCACTACTCTTGTTGGACATAGTACTGGAATTGCTATCCATAGCAATCAGACAAGAATAAGAAATAAAAGGCATCCAAATTGGAAAAGAAGAAGTAAAACTGTCCTTATGTGCAGATGACAAGAGGCTAACCATGGAAAACTGCAAAGAGTCTATGAAAAAACTACTAGACCTAATAAATGAATTTGGCAATGTAGCAGGATACAAAATTTGCACCCAGAAATCTATGGCCTTTTTATAAACCAATAATGAACTCACAGAAAGAGAAATGGAAAAAAAAAAATCCCATTTACCATTACACCAAAAAAAAATTAAGATACCTAAGAATAAACTTAACTAAGGACGTAGAAGACCTGTACTCAGAAAACGACAGGACATTGAAAAAAGAGATAGAGGAAGACATAAACAAATGAAAGAACATACCATATTCATGGATTGGTAGAATTAACATCATTAAAATGTCCATACTACCCAAAGCAATCTACAGATTCAATGCAACCCCTATTAGAATACCAACGGCATATTTCAAAGATCTAGAATAAGCTCTCCAAAAATTCATCTGGAATAAGAAAGAGACCCCAAATACCCACAGCAATCCTGAGAAAGAAGAACAAACTTGGAGGGATCACAATGCCAGATATTAAGCTAACCATGGAACCAGAAACTAACCATGGTTCTCAAAACTGCCTGGTATTGGCACAAAAACAGACATATAGATCAATGGAACAGAACAGAGAACCCAGAAATTGACCTAAGCCATTATGCTCAATTAATATTTGACAAGGGAGGCAAGAGAACACAATGGAGTTAAGACATTCTCTTCAATAAATGGTACTGAGAAATTTGGTCAGATAAATGCAAAAAGAAAAAAAAAAAAGAAACTAGAGCACCAATTTACACCATACACAAATACAAACTCAAAATGGCTAAAGGACTTGAATGTAAGGCGGGAAACCATAAAAATCCTACAAGACCCTATAGGCAGCAAAATAGCAGACATATGTCATAGCAATATCTTACACACGAAGCCCCTAGGGCAGCGGTTCTCAACCTGTGGGTCGCGACCCCTTTGGTGGTAGAACGACCCTTTCACCATCCTGAATATCAGATATTTACATTATGATTCATAGCAGTAGCAACATTACAGTTATGAAGTAGCAATGAAAATAATTTTATGGTTGGGTCACAACATGAGGAACTGTATTTAAAGGGCCAGAAGGTTGAGAACCACTGCTTAGGGCAATGGAGACTAAGGAAAAAAATAAACAAATGGAAATACATCAAAATAAAAAGCTTCTGTACAGTCAAAAAAAAATCAACAAAACAACAGGAAAGCCCACTGCATGGGAGAACATATTTGCCAATGACATTTCAGTTAAGGGTTTAATCTCCAAAATTTACAGAGAACTCATACAGCTTAACAAAAGGAAGATAAACAATCCAATAAAAAAAAATGGGGCCCTAGCTGATTTGGCTCAATGGATAGAGTGTCGGCCTGCAGACTGAAAGGTCCCAGGTTTGATTCTGGCCAAGGGCACATGCCTGGGTTGCTGGCTTGATCCCCAGTAGGGGGTGTGCAGGGGGCAGCCAATCAATGATTCTCACCATTGATGTTTCTATCTCTTTCTCCCTCTCCTTTCCTCTCTAAAATCAATAAAATATATTTTTTAAAAAATGGGCAAAGGATCTAAATAGACACTTTTCAAAAGAGGGCATACAGACGGCCCAGAGACATATGCAAACATGCTCAAAGTCACTAATCATCAGAGAGATGCAAATCAAAACAACAATGAGGTACCATTTCACACCTGTCAGAATGGCTGTCATCAACAAATCAACAAACGACAAGTGCTGGAGAGGATGTGGAGAAAGATGAACCCTCATGCACTGCTGGTGGGAATGCAGGCTGGTGCAGTCAGTGTGGAAGGCAGCATGGAGTTTCCTCAAAAAGATAAAAATGGAACTCCCATTTGACCCAATGATCCCACTTCTAGGACTATATCCAAAGAAATCAGAATCACCAATCACAAAGGATATATGCACGCCTCTGTTCATAGGAGCACAATTTACAATAGCCGAGATTTGGAAACAGACTAAGTGCCCATCAGCAGATGAGTGGATTAAAAAGCTATGGTACATCTACACAATGGAATACTATGCCACTATAAAAAAGAAGGAACTTTTACCATTTGCAACTGTATGGATGGAACTGGAGAGCATTATGCTAAGTGAAATAAGCCAGTTGGAGAAAGATAAATATCATTTGATCTCAGTCATATGTGGGATATAATGATCAACATAAGTTGATGAACAAGATTAGATCCAGAGACCAATGGTGGGGTGGGGGAGTAGAGAGCAACCAAAGGACTTGTATGCATGCATATTAGCATAACCATTGGACACAGACACTGGGGTGGTGGGGCCTTGCCCAGGGTGGGAATGGCTGGAGGGGATCAATTGGGGGAAAAGGAGACATATGTAAAACTTTAGACATGTAAACCTACTGTCACTTAAATAGGGAATATAGTCAATAGTGTTGTAATGACGGTATGATGCCAGGTGGGTACTGGAAATATTGGGGAACACTTTGTAAAGTATATGATTGTCTAACCACTATTCTGTAACTAATATAAAACCTGAAACTAATACAAAATAATATTGAATGTAAAGAAATGAAAATAGGAGTGAAATTTTTCTAAATTTCAAAGTTTAAATAAAGGCTGTAAAGGAAGGAAGGGGGAGAATAAAAATACAGTGGGACCTTGACTTACAAGTTTAATTCATTCTGTGATGGAGCTCATAACTCAAATTACTCGTATGTCAAATCAATTTTCACCATTACAATGAATTGAAATGCCATTAATATGTTGTGGCGTTCACTGTGATGTTCGCTGCGCCAACTAGCGGTGGGGTATCTGAAGCTGGCTCGTATCTCGAAAAACTCGTTATTCGGGACACTCATAAGTCAAGGCCCCACTGTAGTGTTTTTCATTTTACCACTTTATTGTCTTTTCAGTACATGAAAAAGACAGTTGTCTTTATATGGTGCTTTTATACTTTCTAAGTCATTAACTCATTTGATGTTCAGGGCAACTTAAAGACAAGATAATTACTCCCTCCACTATTCAAAGAAAGGAAATCTTGGTGTCTGGCCCCAATGATTCAATCATCAAGTCCTTATTGTACAGCAGGGTTAGTGAAATTTTCTGTGAAGGGTCATATCTATACTAATAAAAGCCTTGGGGGTGATCTGGCCAGCAGGGGAGTAGTTAGGCATCAATCAGGCTGGCAGGAAGCTGTTAGAGGGTGATCAGGCTGGCAGGCAGAAGCGGTTAGGAGCAATCAGGCAGGCACGCAGGCAAGCAGTTAGAAGCCAATGGTCCAGGATTGTGAGAGGGATGTCCAACTGCTGCTTTAGGCCCAATCCCGGCAGTCAGACATCCTGGGATCAGGCCTGCCAGACATCCAGGGAATCCTGGGATCAGGCCTGTCAGACATCCTGGGATCAGGCCTGCTGGACATCCTGGGATCAGGCTTGCCAGACATCCAGGGACATCCTGGGATCAGGCTTGTTGGACATCCAGGGACGTCCTGTGATCAGGCCTTCCAGACATCCTGAGATCAGGCCTGTTGGACATCCTGGGATCAGGCCTAAACCTGCAGTCGACATCCCCCAAAGGGCCCCAGATTGGAGAGGGTGCAGGCTGGGCTGAGGGACACCCCCCTTCCCGTGCACGAATTTCATGCACTGGGCCACTAGTTAGTATATAACACACAAAGGCATATGATATAAATTAAACATTTATGTAGGAGGGTGTGGTTCATCCATTGTGATTATCATATATATGTGTGTATAGATAGATGTATGTATCTATAGATATATGTATGTATCTATATCCATATATTATATTTATACTAGGGGCCCAGTGCACAAATGTGTGCACCTTGAAAGGATCTGTGGGCCACAAGACTGTGGTGGGCACAGGGGTGGGTCTCGGCCCATCCTCTGCACCCCCACCCAGCCCCTCCTGCCACACCCCCTGGTCTCCTGTCTGCTGGCAGCCCTGCTCCCACCGCCGCCGCTCCCACATGCTGATGGTGGTGCCAGCCCCGCTTGCACCCTCTGATGGCACAGAGCGATTGGGGCTGGCACCAACAGTGGGAGTAAGGGGCGCTAGCATTGTCAGCAGGTGTGAGCAGCAGCTGCTGTCCTGATCACGCCTCAGGGACACAGGGAGGTAGAGAAGCCCTCAGGGGCTATTGGGGCTGACAGATACCACTCGCACCCACTTATGGCACCAAGCAATCAGGACCAGTGCTGGGTGCCGGCAGTGGGTGCGAGCGGGGCTGGGGCTGATGCCAGCAGTAGGTGCAAGTGGCAGCTCTGGCACTGGCAGTGGGTGCTAATGGGCCCATTGTTGGCAGCAGGTGTGAGAGGCAGCTGCTGGCCCCAATCGCCCCTCAGGAGCAGGGGGAGGTGGAGAAGCCCTGAGGGGCGATTGGGGCCAGCAGCTGCCACTTGCACCCACCAATGGCGCCAAGCGATTGGGGCCAGTGCCAGGCACTGGCAGTGCGTGTGAGTGCCAGGCAAGACTGTAGTGTGCGGGAGCAAAAAATTTTCAGTAACCACCAGAGGCTTGCCCCGATGACAGCTACTGGCGCACTGCCTTGGTATGGTGCCCCTGCTCACCTGCTCCACCATCCTGCTGTGGCCAATGCCACCATGTTCTGTGCTCTGCTGCCTGCTGCTGATTTCTGCCATGTTCTGCGCATGCCACCTGGTGGTCAGTGCACTTTCTAGTGACCGGTTTTTCAGTCTATTTGCTTTTTAGGTTTTTATATATATAGATAGTGAGAAATTTTGTGATAGTCACTTTGTTGCTTTGGTTTGGCCAAGAAGGCAACAGTGGGACCATTTACTTCATAAGAAGAGCCTACAATTTAAGTAGTCTGCTTGGAAGTGAATGGTGATCCTCAGACACATTTACCTTTGGCAGGAAACCAGCAAGCTTTCATTCAGGCTTTCATCTTACTTTCAGATCTTTCTTTATCTTCCTCTTTACACCTCACCCAAGGAATCACTATAATTGTCCTTTGGAGTTCCAGCTGATATTTTCAGCTTCCTGTCTCTTTGCCCAAGGGAAAAATGCTGATTTCCTCTTTGCTATTTGGCAAATGTCAAAAAACTGGCTGCACTATGTATTTCTTTCAGTAGTATAAATGAACATCCTGCATTTTCCCCTTAATCAGGAGATTTAACTAGCTAAAACTTAATTAGCCTAAGCTCAGAGAGGATTTTCCCCCATTATTTATTTATTCTCCTTTATTTGTTTCTTTTCCTCTTCCAAAAATTTCTATCCTATGTATTTAATAATTCCATGATCTTTTTATTTTTGCATATCATGTTTATATATAACTCTTTTTTCTAGGTTCTGCGAGAATTTTCTGAATTCTTCTTCTTTACAGATTTGGTTTTCTGCAAGAATCTATCTAATATGCACTGCCTTCATGGTATTTTTTAAAATTCTGTAATTGTATCTTTTATCTGAAAGCAGTCTTGCCTGATTTCATACTACTTTGTCTTCACCTATGAAACGTTCTCTCAAAACTCTTGGAGAATAAAAAATATTTTGTCGAATGTTTTCTCCAATTCCCTGGAGAAATTCCATTTCTGCCACTGGGAGAAATCTGCCCTTACTCCTTGGATTAGTCTAGCAGTTTTCAATCTTTTTCATCTAATGGAACACATAAACTAATTACTAAAATTATGTGGCACTCCAAAAATATATTGTAGTTTTTGCCAATCTGACAAAAAATAGGTACAATTTTCATTCATTCACACTGGACAGATATTGTATTAGTTGTTGTCATTTTTAAATTTGACAGTCTAAGGGAAAATAGGTCAGTGCCCCTGATTAAATAGTCAGTATTGCATGTTTTTAAAATGCTTGCATTATTTAAAAATCTCTAAACTACCCCCTTTCTTTTGGATGACCAACTATTTGCAAATATCTGAGAAGTTGTTCTATTTTCACATCTTGACAGAGTGGTCTCTACTAAGCTCTGCCATTTGGGATGGGTTTCTGTACAAACAGTTTACTTCTGACAAGAAAAAGTTGGATTGTACACTTTCATAGCTTTATTTTGCTAGGTTGATCTATCTGGTTATAAGTAAATATGGAGGGAATTCTTGTGGATACTGCTGGGACTAGAAGTTTCTTTCTCTGTTTGTGATGATAGCATGAAGTTAATTTAAGGACTTTCCCACTTCCCAAATTATCTTTCTGAGCTTATTACAGAACTTTCCTCTCTCTTCTTAGCACATCATTCATGCCAGGGGAAGAAAGTAGGCAAGTGATGCACCCTGGCTTTCCACTTCATGGTCGGTGTAGTGGAGTAATTCTCAGATTGTTGCACTGTCCCTTCCACATCACTGCCCCACAGTCCAAGAGATTGCATACATTTCCACATTTGGTGTGGGGATTTGGGAAGGTTCTGCTGAGGGTTCCTACCTCCTTACTGCTTAACTCTTCAACTGGGTTTTTCATTCAGTTGTGGAAGAATAACAGAATAGTGTTTTCCTTTTATCTTTTCCTATCCAAACCACACCTTTCAGAAGGTTCTTGGTTTCTTGTCTATGTATGGATGGGTTCCTTCTCTTTTCCAGCAATGATAAAGACTTTTCCTATTTTATATTTATATTAGAGGCCCGGTGCACAAAAATTTGTGCACTCGGGGTGCGGGGTCCCTCAGCCCGGCCTGTGCCCTCTCTCAGTCTGGGACCCCTTGGGGGATGACCACCTGCTGGTTGAGGCCTGCTCCCTGGGGGATTGGGGGTAAGATGGCAATCAGACATCCCTCTGGCAGCCTGGCAGCCCTCGGGGGATGTCCATTTGCCAGCAGGGAGCAGGCCTAAGCTGCAGTCGGACATCCTTAGCACTGCTGAGGAGGCAAGAGAGGCTCCCACCACCACCGCTGTACTGGCAGCTATCAGCCTGGCTTCTGACTGAGCAGAGCTCCCCCATGTGGGAGCACACTGACCACAAGGGGGCAGCTCCTGCATTGAGCATCTGCCTCCTGGTGGTCAGTGTGTGTCATAGTGACCAGTCATTCCCAGTCATTCTGCTGTTAGGGTCAGTTTGCATATTACCCTTTTACTATATAGGATAGAGGCCTGGTGCATGGGTGGGGGCCAGCTGGTTTGCCCTGAATGGTGTCCCAGATCAGGGTGGGGTCCTGCTTGGGTGCCTGGCCAGCCTGGGTGAGGGGCTGATGGCTGTTTTCAGGCTGCTTGCACCCCCTTTAGGGTGGAGGTCCTCAATGGGGTGCCTGGCCAGCCTGGATGAGGGGCTGATGGCTGTTTTCAAGCTGTCCACACCCCCTTTAGGGTGGGGGTCCCCACTGGGGTGCCTGGACAGCCTGGATGAGGGGCTGATGGCTGTTTTCAGGCTTCCCGCACCCCCTTTAGGGTGGGGGCCCCCACTGGGGTGCCTGGCCAGCCTGGATGAGGGGCTGAGGGCTGTTTTCAGGTGGGCCAAGCCTGCAACTGAAGCTCCCAGTCTCTCCTTTTTTTCTTCTTCTTTTTTTTTCTTCTGGGATTTATTTACCTTCTGTAATTGAAACTTTGTTGCGGCTCCAGCTCCGAGGCTGGCTGGCTGAAAGCAGGTATCTGGGGTTTGTTTAGCTTCTATAATTGCAACATTGTTGCTTAGACTGGAGCTCAGAGCCCGGCTGCGGCAGGCGGGGAACCTTGGCTTCATCCATTACTGGAGCAAGCAAGCCTCATGTTTGCTTCAGCTGCCTGGCTGCCGGCCGCCATCTTTGTTGGCAGTTAATTTGCATATCGCCCTGATCAGCCAATGGGAAGCGTAGCGGAGGTATGGTTAATTACCATGTTTGTCTATTATTAAATAGGCTGAGTATTTTGCTTAACAAGAATGTTTAGTGCAGCATTGTTTTTCATAGTGAAAAGTAAAATAAATAACAAAAGGTTAACTAAATTATTTATATCCCTTTTATATAAAAGTTTATTCAAATGAACATAAATTCATATTTATTTCTAAGTGAAAATAGCCTCTTACAATATTCATGGCATAGCATGATGACCATTAAAATTTTTGGTAAAATTATACATGAGCAGAGAAAGACAGAAAAATCTTACTGTCAGATAAAATCATTCTAACATTTGAGATTTGAAGAAAATTTCTTTTTTTCGCTATTGATTAAGGTATTACATATGTGTCCTTATCCCCCCATTGCCCCTCCAACCCCCCCACTCATGCTCTCACACCCCTTGTGTCTGTGTCCACTGGTTAGGCTTATATGCATACATACAAGTCCTTTGGTTGATCTCTCCCCCTTACCCCCACCCTCTTCTACCTTCCCTCTGAGATTTGACTGTCTGATCAGTGCTTCTCTGTCTTTGGATATGTTTTTATTCATCAATTTATGTTGTTCATTATATTCCACAAATGAGTGAGATCATATATTTATTTTTCTCTGACTGGCTTATTTCGCTTAGCATAATGCTATCCAGTTCCATCCATGCTGTTGCAAATGGTAATAATTCCTTCTTTTTATAACAGTGTAGTATTCCTTTGTGTAGATGTACCACAGTTTTCTAAGCCACTCATCTGCTGATGGGCACTTAGGCTATTTCCAAATCTTAGCTATGGTAAATTGTGCTTCTATAAACATAGGGGTGCATATATCCTTTCTGATTGGTGTTTCTAGTTTCTTGAGATATATTCCTAGAAGTGGTATCACTGGGTCAAATGGGAGTTCCATTTTTAGTTTTTTGAGGAAACTCCATACTGTTCTCCACAGTGGCTGCACCAGTCTGTATTCCCACCAGCAGTGCACACAGGTTCCTTTTTCTCTGCATCCTCGCCAGCACTTGTCATTTGTTGAAAAAAATTTATTAACCTATCATCCCATATCCTATGGGAAGTCCAGTATCTCCCCCGTATTTTTGTGAATTCCTGACAATTTATATTCTCATGTTCACTTTTGATTCTTACCTCTTTTAACTCTATCATTCACCTCCACTGGCGCAAACCCAGCCCCATTTCTTTATTCTCCCAAACCATTTCTTTATCCATTAAACAGGTACTGTTATCAACACTCAGTTTATTATAGTTAAGGAGGAAGTGCCAACTCACATGGAATTTACATTGTCACTCAAGACATTCATAGTTGTGTTACTAATGACTTGAGTGAATGCAGGTATAGCCCTTTGACACTTTGTTCTTTAAATTTCTCCACTACCCTATCTCAGAGAATGCCTTATAGCCACCTTTCTTCACAGGAACCATCTTCACAGGTGCTCAACTTTATTTTATATATTTTTTAATCCTCACCCAAGAAGTGAGGATATTTTTTCCATTTACTTTTTAGAGAGTGGAAGGGGGAGGAGGAGGAGAGAAAGAGAAATCGATTGGTTACCTCCCACAGGCACCCTGATTGGGGGTAGGGATTGATCCTACAACCCAGGTAAAGTGTGTCCCAAAATTCACGCAAGAAGTAATTTTGATAGAAAACACAGGTTTATAATTAAAAAATGTAATTTTTTTATTGATTCATAAATAATTCAGTATAAGGTTATGTATGGAATAGCAGATCGTGTAAATGGCCTCCATGGCTTTGCTGGCACATATGCAACCTTTTGGTGAAATTTTCCATGACCGTTTTGCATAAATGTGGCTGAATTTAGATGAGGCTCATTTTCATCTTGATGGCTTGGTTAGTCAACAAAATTGTCGCATTTGGGGTTGAGAAAATCCACAAGTGATTGTTGAGAAACAAATGCATCCACAACGTGTCACTATTTGGTGTGGATTTGGGGCTGGAGACATCATCGGACCATTCTTCTTCAAAAATGTGGCTGCTCAGGCAATAACAAAAGAGTGTGTATAAGCCAGCAAAGCTGTGGAGGCCATTTACCCGATATGCTATTCCATACATAACCTTATACTGTAGACTTTATGAATCAATAAAAAATTTACAATTTTTAATTATAAACCTGTGTTTTCTATCAAAATTACTTCTTGCGTGAATTTTGGGACACCATTTACATGCCCTTGACTGGAAATTGAATCTGAGTTCTCTGGTTCACAGGCCAGTACTCCAACCAATAAGTCGTATTGTTTTTCATAGTGAAAAGTAAAATAAATTACAAAAGTTTAACTAAATTATTTAGTTAACCAGGGCCAGGCTGCTCAACTGCTCAACTTTCAATTCTCTCTCTCTCTCTCTCTCTCTCTCTCTCTCTCTCTCTCTCTCTCTCTCTCCCCATTAAATCCCTCTTCTTCCTTTCTTTTTTTTTCCAGTCCAGTTTGGTTATTTTATTTCATTTTCTTCTTCTAATCATATGCATTGGATCTCATCTTTCTCATTCCCAAGTATACTTACCATAGCATTTACACAATCAAATACAGTTCCTTTCCTAACAAAGATCCCTAGTACTGGCTTCTAAAGTAATTAACTTTAATACCTCACCGCATGTATTGATGGGTTTACAAAAATATATAGATAGAGAAATATAGATAGAGTTATCCAAAAGATGATACTACCTGTGGGCTGTGGTGGAAAGGGTAATTTTATTCCTTATTCCATTACTGATAATCTGCATTTTCTATCTTCCAAAACAAATATATATTACTTAATAATCGTTAAAAGCAAATAAATAAAATAACTAAAACCCTTAGCCTCTTTATCTTATCTAATTTTTTTATATGTATTTTATTGAGTTTTTACAGAGAGGAAGGGAGAGAGATAGAGAGTTAGAAACATCGATGAGAGAGAAACATCGATCAGCTGCTTCCTGCACATCTCCTACTGGGGATGTGCCCGCAACCCAGGTACATGCCCTTGACTGGAATCGAACCTGGGACCTTTCAGTCCGCAGGCCAATGCTCTATCCACTGAGCCAAACTAGTTTCGGCTATCTTATCTAATTAAAAGTAGGTTATAATTGATCTCAACTTATTATTTCAGGTTTGAAAAGTTTTCTGATGTGCGTTGTATTTGTAAATTGAAGTCCCCTTTTCCATATTATGTAGTTTTAAACTAATTTCTTCAACAAAATAAGTACAATTTTAAATATATACTTACAATTTGGGTCTATATATATTGGTTCTATATATATTAACCTGTAAGAAAATCAGTCTAAAAAGTTTTGAATAGTTGAATTTAGGGATAAGAATCTGGATTTACTTCAAATCTTTCTGTATGGTTTAAATTTTTTGCAATTACGTTCATGTATTACTATTATTTTTAAAATTGAAAAGAAAGACATATGCAAAATATATAGCAGGATCTTCTCCAAAACCTTGTAAATTTATCTTCTATTAGATAACACTCTTCATGGGTAACTTTTGAGGAGCTGACTGTATTACACAGTAGTGCTTTAGCACAGCTTGATTAATCATGATACAGTGAAAATAGATTCTGCTCCTAACTAGTTATACAACCTTAGGCAAGTCATGTTATCTAACATATATGTTGCCATCTGCAAAATGAGAATCTTGCACTATGTTGGGATGTATAATTCCCAGGTCTAACATATTTGTGATTCTATTGAACATTAATTTAAAAATCCAGAATAAGCCCAACCAATGTAGCTCAGTGGTTGAGCATCAACCTATTAACCAGGAGGTCACATTTTGATTCCCAATCAGAGCACATGCCTGGGTTGTGGGCTCAATCCCTAGTCTGGGACATGCAGGAAGCAGCCAATCAATGATTCTCTCTCATCATTGATGTTTCTCTCTCTCTATCCCTCTCCCTTCATCTCTTGAATCAATAAAAATATATTTAAAAAACAAATATATAAAAATAAAAACCCAGAATAAAAGATGAGGAAGAGTATGTATTAGTGGGTAAAGATGCAAAGTTCTGGTTCTGTGAGCAGGAAACAAGGGTTCATTTCACTGAGAATGGTTGAAGATCCATTACTGCTTTGACACCCCTGCAATATATGGGGTGTAGAGCTGACACTATCCTATCCCATTTTTGCCAAATATTTTCTATATAATTTTTAATTTTTTTCTATGGCAAAAGTATCTGATTTTATGGAATTTGTATATGAGGTTTGATTTCTAAACAACTGTGCTGGCCTACACTTACTATGTAGAGAGAAGGATGCTGGAATGTAGATGAACAAAGCTCTCAGTGCCAGGTCATTTCCTGGTAGTAAAACAAAGCTGCCTCAAGATGTTTGGCACTTTGAAAATCCATGCCTTTTCCTTCAGATCAGTTTGAAAATCACCATTGCTTTAATCTTTTTAAAAAATAAAACTTTATTGTTGAAAATATTACATATGGCCCTTTTCCACCCCACTACCCCCTCCTCCCCAAGCCACCACCACCCTATTGTCTGTGACTATGGGTTATACATATACGCATATGAGTTTATTGGCTGATCTCTCCCCTCCCCATCCCCTGCCTTCCCTCTGAGGTTTGATAGTCTGTTTGATGTTTCTATGTCTCTGGGTCTATTTTTGTTAATCAGTTTAATCAGTTTATGTTGTTCATTAGATTCTACATATGAGTGAGATCATGTGATACTTATCTTTCTCTTGCTTTAATCTTTTAAACAATATCCCTAGAGGCATGAAAGAGTTACACTTCTCTAAATTCCTGAACTTGAAACTAAAATATCTGGCCTCTCTTGTGCCCAAATTAAAACCTACATTTATATAGTTTCACTTTTATGAACATAATACAAAACACCCTGCTTAGCTTCAGTACAAACATACATAACTTTAATTTGTAATGGAAATAAGGCTACAGAGAGCTATAACATTCTATGTTTCTTGTTTAAAATTACAAAATGTCTCAAAAATAGTGGAGGCAACAATTTTATAATAATTGTTATCCACCATCCTGACCAAATGAAATATTTAGGAATGAGGAGCAAACTCTTAAGAGAAAAATTTATAGGTCTTTATTGGGTCCAGTTGCATTGCTGTGTCTTCACACTTAATTCCATAAGTCAGGTACCCCCTGTTGTCTCTTCCATATGACATTCACTGTGAGATCTTCAGGCCATTTTTCAAGTCTACTAAATTTATTGTTCCAACTATGCTCAAAGTATCTAAATCATAATGCCCTCATTCTGTCATGTTTGTTTAAAGTGCATATTGGTATGCAGGCTTATTTTATTATTAAAAAAAGATACCTCTTATATTGCTGCGTCTAATCTAAATAGTCCTTAGTATGTCAAGCAAGGAATTAGTTTTATACTTTTTATGTTAACTTTTCTTGCTTTCCCAGTTAATTTTTGACATGTTAATATTATATTTTATTATTTTTTAAAAAACTTTATTGTTGAAAATATTACATATGATTCCTTTCCTCCCCCATTGACCTTTCTAGCCTGCCACCACCCCTCACCCCAGGCCTTCACCACCCTATTGTGTGTGTCCATGGATTATGTATATGCATAAAAGTTCTTTGGTTGATCTCTTTTCACCCACCCACCCTTCCCCACCCTCTATCTGAGGTTTGCCAGTCTGTTCCATGCTTCCATTTCTCTGGATCTATTTTGTTCATCAGTATATTTTGTTCATTAGTTTCCACATATGAGTGAGATTATGTGATACTTATCTTTCTCTGACTAGCTTATTTCACTTAGCATAATACTCTCCAGATCCATCCACGAGGTGGCAAATAGTAACAGTAATTTTTCTTTATCAGCTATAAAGTATTTCATTATGTAAATGTACCACACTTTTTTTATCCACTCATCTGCTGATAGGCACTTGGGGTGTTTCCAGATCTTAGCTATTGTAAGTTGTGCTGCTATGAACATAGGGGTGCATATATTTCTGAAGGGTGTTTCTGGTTTCTTAGGATATATTCCTAGAAATGGGATCACTCAGTCAAGTGGCAATTCCATTTTTAATTTTCTGAGGAAACTCCATACTGTTCTCCACAGAAGCTGCACCAGTCTGCATTCCCACCAGCAGAGTACAAGGGTTCCCTTTTCTCCACATTCTTGCCAACACTTATCTTTTGTTGATTTTTTAAAATTAAATATTTATTGTTCAGATTATTACAATTGTTCCTCTTTTTCCCCCCAGAGCACCCCTCCACCCAGTTCCCACCCCACCCTCTGCCCTTACCCCCACTACTGTCCTCATCCATAGGTGTACGATTTTTGTCCAGTCTCTTCCCGCACCCCCACACCCCTTTTCCCCTGAGAATTGTCAGTCCACTAGCTTTCTATGCCCCTGATTCTATTATATTCATCAGTTTATTCTGTTCATCAGATTATTTATTCACTTGATTTTTAGATTCACTTGTTAGAATAACATATATATTTGTTATTCATAATTTTTATCTTTACCTTTTTCTTCTTCTTCCTCTTCTTAAAGGATATCTTTCAGCATTTTATATAATACTGGTTTGGTGGTGATGGACTCCTTTAGCTTTTTCTTATCTGTGAAGCTCTTTATCTGACCTTCAATTCTGAATGATAGCTTTTCTGGGTAAAGTAATCTTGGTTGTAAGTTCTTTCTATTCATCACTTTGACTATTTCTTGCCACTCCCTTCTGGCCTGCATGGTTTCTGTTGAAAAATCAGCTGACAGTCGTATGGGTACTCCCTTGTAGGTAACTGACTGTTTTCTCTTGCTGCTTTTAAGATTCTCGCTTTGTCTTTTGCTCTTGGCATTTTAATTATGATGTGTCTTGGTGTGGTCCTCTTTGGATTCCTTTTGTTTGGGGTTCTCTGCGCATCCTGGACTTGTAAGTCTATTTTTTTCACCAGGTAGGGGAAGTTTTCTGTCATTATTTCTTCAAATAGGTTTTCAATATCTTGTTCTCTCTCTTCTTCAGGAACTGCCATAATTCAGATGTTAGTACCCTTGAAGTTGTCCCAGAGGCTCCTTACATTATCTTCATATTTTTGGATTCTTTTTTATTTTTGTTTTTCTGGTTGGGTGTTTTTTGCTTCTTTGTATTTCGAATCTTTGACTTGATTCTTATGATCCTCTAGTCTGCTGTTGGATCTCTGTATAATATTCTTTATTTCAGTCAGCGTATCCTTAATTTCTAGTTGGTCCTTTTTCATATCCTTGGGGGTTTCACTAGATTTATTGAGGGTCTCACTAAATTTATCAGTGGTTTCTAGAAAATTCTTGAAAAACCTTATAACCGTGGTTTTGAACTCTATATCCAGTAGTTTGCTTTCCTCCATTTCTATTATTTGTGACCTGTTTCTTTGTTTCCGCATTTTGTCTGCTTCCCTGTGTTGATAGAGTGGCTTTCTGTGCTAGGTGACCTATAGGGCCCAGTGGCTCAGCCTCCCCAATTACCTGAGGTGGACACTCTTGGTGCAACCGCTTTGTGGGATTTGTGCACAGTATTGTTGTGGTTAAGCCTTGATTGTTGTAGGTATCACTGGGAGGAATTGACCTCCAGGCCAATTGGCTGTGAGAATCAGCTGTGTCTATGGTGAGAGAACTTCTGTGCTGGAGACACCCTTATGGGGCAAGACTTGCTTCAGTGGGGCTTTGGTGCTCACTGAATCTGCCCCCTGAGTGTGTCCCTTATGGATCTGAGGAGTTGTAATCTGGATGGTCCCAGGCTGACCACTGGGTTTACTGTACCTTGGATCTCTAAGGAGGTGCTAATTTAGCCTCTGCCTGAGGCTACCCAGCAGGAGCTACGGAGAGATCTGCAGATTCCTCTTCTTTGTTTGGGGTTTGGAGGTGCCCAGATGAGGCCCAGCTGTAAAGCAGTGCAAGCTGCTGTGGGGCCTTGGGCCTTTTTTTGGATGTTCTGGGTCTCTCTGACCCAGCTGCAGTTTGTTAGGTAATTTTAGATTGCAAAGGGCCAGGTCATTCATATGCAAAAGCCTCTGTGCACAGCTTGGGTGGGGCAGAGTCTCAGGGAATCAACACTGTGGAGCAAACAGCTATGGTTGATCCTCATCCCTGCCCTAAGTGGCTCTGGGTCTCAGTGTCCAGAGGTAATCGCTGCAAGCACCTCTGAGAGAAAGCCGCCCTTGAGTTCTGCTCGATGCCAGACAGTCCAGTTTCTCCCCGTATGTGTCTGGGTCCCCAGAGACTCTCCCGGAACTGGAGTTCAGAGCAGTTGGGAGCTTGAGACTCCCCCCCACCCCCCGATTGAAAAAGACAACCACGTCCTCAGTTGCCAGCCCTTTCTGAGTCCGCCTCCATACCTCTGCACTTTACTTCTGCACCTCCTCTGAGTCTCAGTATGCTTTTCTCTTTCCTTCTAGTTGTAGAATTTCCACTCAGGCAGCCTTCCTGTGGTTCTGGATGATGTCCATTTTGTCTTTTAGTTGTATTTTTGAAGTGGCTGTGCGAGGCAACAATTTCAGGTGTTTACCTATGCCGCCATCTTGGTTTCTCTTTTGTTGATTTTTTGATGATAGCCATTCTAACAGGTGTGAGATGATACCTCATTGTCATTTTGATTTGCATCTCTCAAAAGATTAGTGACTTTGAACATTTTTGCATATGCCTCTTGGACTTCTATATGTCCACTTTGGAGAAGTATCTAGTTAGGGCCTTTGCCCATTTTTAAATTGGATTATTTGTCTTCCTTTTGTTAAGTTGTATGAGCTCCCTATATATTTTGAATATTAAGCCCTTTTCAGATGTATGTATCATTTGAAATATGTTCTCCCATGTATTGGGTCCTCTGTCATTTTGTTGATGGTTTCTTTTGCCGTGTAGAAGCTTTTTATTTTGATGTAGCCCCATTTGTTTATTTTCTCTTTAGATTCCATTGTCTGAGAGATGTATCAGTAAACATATTGCTATGAGAGATGTCTGAGATTTTGCTGCCTGTGGTTTCTTCTAAGATTTTTGTGGTTCCATGACTTACATTTAAGTATTTTATCCATTTGAGTATATTCTTGTGTATGGTGTAAGTTGGTGATCTAATTTCATTTTTTTTTTTGCTTGTACCTGTCCAATTTTCCCAGCACCATTTATTGAAAAGACCTTCTTTACTCCAAGATATGCTCTTGCCTACTTTGTCAAATATTAATTGAGTATAATAACTGGGGATTATTTCTGGGTTCTCTGTTCTATTCTATTGGTCTGTATGCCTCTTCTTGTGCCAGTACAGGCTGTTTTGAGCACAGTGGATTTGTATTACAACTTGATATCTATTACTGTGATCCCTTCAACTTTTTTCTTCGTTCTTAAGATTGCTATGGTTATTCAGTGTCATTTTTGGTTCCATATGAATTTTTGAGTATGTATATTCTAGATTTGTGAAATATGCTGATGGTATTTTAATAAATATTGCATTGAATCTGTAGATTGCCCTGGGTAGTATGTACATTTTAATGATATTGATTCTACTAATCCATGAACACGGAATATTCTTCCACTTGTTTATATTTTCTTCTATCTCTTTCTTCAGCATCCTGTAGTTTTCTGAGCAGAAGTCTTTCACCTCCTTGGTTGAGTTTATTCCTAAATTTCTTATTTATTTTGTTGCAATGGTAAATGGGATTTTTTTTTTAGTTTCTCCTTCTGAAAATTCATTGTTGGTGTATAAAAAAGTCATTGATTTTTGGGTGCTGATTTTGTAACTTCTTAATTTGCCAAATTTATTTATTAAATCTAGTAGGTTTTTTGGTGGAGTCTTTAGGGTTTTCTGTGTACAATATCACGTCATCTGGGAATAATGATAATTTTACTTCCTCCTTTCCAATTTGGATGCCTTTTATTTCTTCTTCTTGTCTGATCACTGTGGCCAGGATTTCATATGTCTTTCTGTCTCTTTCTCTGTTTATCTACACACACACACACACACACACACACACACACACACAGCATCTTTTCATTTAAGCTGGGCAAACTTAGGCAAACATATTCTTTCCCCTCTCTTGCCCTCTATCTCTGTAAAATGAACGCTAAATGACCTCTAAGACCCCTTCTCACTCTAACATTCTTTGTTTCAAAGCCTTTGAATAACCTTGATACTTCTATCTACATTGCTACTTCCCTTTTAAAATGGCCTATACTCTGGGAAAGAGAGTTTGATGAATGTTGTAAAAATCACTTCCTGGAAATAAGACACACCACTTTCATAATGGATATGATTTTATTCACCTAACTTTTAAAGAAGCAATTTGCTTCCTAGGTTGCTAAATGATAGATCTATCATTATAATAAGGAAATTAATGGTTAACATTTATAGTCATCTACAAAATCCACTCTACATTGATAAGTTTTTAAGCATAGCCTAGAGAATTTCATTGAAATGGTTAGATTTTTTGTACAGATAAATATCTTCAAGGTAAAGTGCCAATGAATTGAGATACTTGGCTAAATCAGATGCATTTAAATATTCCATACATCAGTATGTAGTGAGCACAACATGAAGCTATTTGAAAAATGTTTCATTTACTTTTAAAGAATGATATGGAAGTTGTATTTCTGAACAGAAAGGCTTTATTTAAATGGTTTATTATGATACCCACCTCCCTAAAATAAAGCACATCTAAATATATGTTTAGCTTTCTAACCTAAACCAATGAAAAAGCATGCTTCTTTACTTGCTACATCAAGTATGACCCATAGCTTTATAAGCAGACAAAAATTATTGGTATACGTATCTGTAACAGAGATATTAAACTACCAATTTGGGAAGACATGTCATGCTTCTGATTTTATTTTAAAAATATCTCTGAGCATAAGCACCATTAAACAAATGAAATGCAGTGAAATCTGGGTTGTACTAGCTATCTCCTCCTCAAACCTTCATTTATCACAAAAATCGGAAGGCACAGAAAGCTCCAGATACTGGAAAAGAGAATTGCCGTGATGGTGTAGAGCTCTCACATTGTCTTCAAAGGGCATTATTGCCTAGTAAGGAAACACACTTTGAGTGAAATGGGTCTGTCCCATGAGTCCAAAGTGACAACAGATGACTGACTGACCTTTCTTACAAGTCATAAGACTTTTAAAATATAATGCCTATGTGAATGTTTTATTATGGGAGTTGGGCTTATGGGTCAATCCTGATGTATGTAAATAGCTCTGAATTTTAAAAGACTGAAAATGGCTTTTTAATATTTATTTATCTTCCCTTTCTGCTTCCTTTCTTATATAGTCACATATTAAATATTGGGGGAAAAACAAAAGTACATATAATATGGTTCAGTAGCTTACATTGAAAGAAGGGTTTAAAGATGAAAGGGGGGAAAGTATAGAAACAGAGTGATGTAAATCTGAACTAAAATTGTCCCCATGGTATTCTACACATCTGTCAAGGATATGGCCACCAAGAGGCACAGCATTCATTACAAAAAGAATCTAGGATGTCAGAGGAATGGCAGTGTGAGTGACCCCTTGTCATATCCCCCAGAAATTTCAACAAGTTAACCAACTATAATTCAACAAATAAATCCCTGCTCAACACAGACGCATGCTTGAGTGACCTGCATACTGAAATATCTAACAATGGGCAACTCAGATAAATGGGGAGATGAGAAGGGAGGAAAGTGCAGACAGCCAGCTGACACAGCCCTGCAGCCAGGAACTCACTGCTTGGCTGGCTGGGAGAGGGGAGAAAGCTGAGGATAGCAAGTGTTTCCTTCTGCAGGGAGGGTAGAAGGGACAGAGAGCTGTGGGGGCAGGGGCGAGGGGCAGCCCAGAGGGGTGAGTGGTGAGAGAGAAAACAGTATCTGAATCAGCAGACGCCTGACAGAGCACTAGGTTCCCCTGTGCAATTCTCCAATGTTGGCCAAGTGCTGGTGTTTCAAAGAAATGGAATCACAGAGCTCTGCTGCCACTTGGATTCCCAAAACTCACCTACCGTTGCCCTTGCAGTTGGGTCCAGGAGCATATTATCTTTAAACCAAGATCTATTGCAGTAGAACCACTGTTTCCCTCTGTGACTGATCCGTAGAAGGGGTGTTTGAGGTTAGACCCCATGGAGATCAGGGGACACCATTACAGTGAGGGCAAAACAAACTTCACCCCCCAAGCAGTGTGGCTGTACTGTCTTATGGAAGCCAGAAAGCGCAGAGGTTCAAGACTGAGATCACAGGAGGAAAAAAAGTCTTGTGATTCAGTGCCTTATACTGGAAAATAGTAGAAAGACCTCTTCAGAGATAAATTCGTAAGCAAAGAAGGACTGCAAATGCCATGAATAACCACAATAATGAAGATGAGCCCAGAAAGAAAATGAAAAACCTCCAGAAAGCAAGCTGAAACACATGGAAATATGTGATATAAGTGACAGAGATTTCAAGATTGCAGTTCTGAAAATATTCAATGAGATGAAAGAAAATACAAACAAACAATTCAGTGTACTCAGAAAAGAAAAAAAATCAATGGTCAAAACGAGTACTTTACCAAAGAGATTAAAACTTTTAAAAAGAACCAATCAGAAACCCTGGGAATGATGCATGCAATTAAGGATATTAAGAATGAACTACTAAGCATAGAAAACAGAGCCAACCAGATGCAGGAAATAATTAGTGATATCGAAGATAGGTATCTAGAAAAGATGCAGAGGGAAGAACAGAGAGACCTGAGCATAAAGAAAAATGAAAGAGCTCTACAAGAAATATCTAATTTCATCAGAGAAAGCAATATTGGAATTACAGTCTTTCCAGAGGAGCAGGAGAGGAAGCATGGAACGGAGAGTCTTTCAAACATATAGTGGATGAGAACTTCCCAAACCAATGGAGAAAACTAGATGCCTGAATCCCAAAAGCAAATAGAACACAGTTATCTTAATCCAAAGAGGCCCTCTCCAAGGAACTTGTTATTGAAGATGTCAAAAATTAATGACAAAGAAAAAATTCTCAAAGCAGCCAGGGAAAAGAAAAAAGTGACCTACAAAGTAAAACCCATCAGAATTTTATCTGATTTCTCAGAAGAAGCTCTACAAGCCAGAAGAGTGTGGGACCAAGTATCCAAATGTCTGAAACAGATAAATTATCAGCCATTAATAATATATCCAGCAAAATTATCCTTTAAATAATTGGTTGCCAACCTTTCAGACCTCACAGACCACCAGTGATCTGCAGACCACCAGTTGGCAACCGTTGCTCCAAAGGTTTCCTTAAACCAGTGGTCGCCAACATTTTGGACCTCATGAACCACCAGTGGTCTGTGGACCACCGGTTGGTGACTGCTGCTTTAAATATGAAGGAGAAATAAAGATGTTCCAAGACATACAAAGCTGAGGGATTTTATCACCAGAAAACTTCCAATGCAAGAAATACTCAAGGGAGTTATTCTCCCTGAAATAAAGAACATAAGACCACAACACTACATGTAAGATCACCAAAAAATTTACAGCATAAACTAGGATAATTTGTGACAATAAAAACATAAAGGGGGGCGGGTAAAGGTCTGAACTGGCAAAGGAAGATGAAGACAAGAAGCACTCAAAAGAGAAAAAAAAACTATAGTATATATGCAACTTCATTTTTAATAAACCCAAATGGTAACCCACACACAAAAATCCCCAAACCAGAACATATAGCTTAAAAAAAAGAGGACACAGAGGAAAGAAGTATGGAATACCACAAAAAAAATGACAGAAAAATGAGGGGAAAACAAAGAATGGAAGAACAGAGCTATCAAGACACAAAAGACAAAATGGCTGTAGGAAATCCTCATACATCTTAAATGTAAATAGTCTAAATTCACCAATAAAGAGGCACAGAATAGCAGAGTGGATTAAACACACACACACACACACACACACACACACACACACACACACACACAACTATATGCTGCCTACAAAGGACACATCTAAGCTCCAAAGACAAAGGTAGATTCAAAGGAAAAGGGGTGGAAAATTATGTTCTCTAAGAAAATAATATCCACAGAAAAGCAGGTGTAGCCATACTTATATCTGACAAAATAGATTTTAAGATAACGAGTAAATATTAGAGTAGAATTGAGTGAAATAGAGAACAAAAAGACTATACAAAAAATTAATAAAACAAAGATCTCATTCTTTGAAAAGATTAATAAAATTACAAACCCCTGCCCTGACCAGTTTGGCTCAATGGATAGAGTGTTGGCCTGCAGACTGAAAGGTCCCAGGTTCAATTCCGGTCAAGTGCATGTACCTTGGTTGTGAGCACATCTCCAGTGGGGGGTTATAGGAGGCAGCTGATCAATGTTTCTCTCTCATTGATGTTTCTAACTCTATATCCCTTTCCCTTCCTCTCTGTAAAAAATCAATAAAAATATATTTTAAAAAATTACAAACCCCTGGCTAGACTCATGAAGGAAAAAAAATGAAAAAGATCCATGTAAACAAAATCAGAAATGATAGAGGAAAATTCACAACAGACATCATAGCTATACAAAGGATCATACTAGAATATTATGAAGACCATATGCCACCATATTCAATAACCTGGAAGAAATGGATAAATTCTTAGAATTATATAACCTTCCTAGTCTAAATCATGAAGAATTGGAAAATCTAAAACTGATCAGTAGTGAGGAAATTGAAACAACCATCAACCCCCACCCCAAATAAATAAATAAATAAAAGCCCCCAAACAGATGGCTTCACCAGTGAATTCTACCAAATTTTCAAAAAAGATTTAAAACATATCCTTCTCAAACTCTTTCAAAATTAAAGAAGAGGCAATACTTCCTAAAACATTATATGAGGCCAGTATACCTCTGATACAAAAACTTGGCAAAAATACCACAAAAAAAGAAAACTACAGACCAATATCTTTGATTAATACAGATGCAAAATTCCTAAACAAAATACTAGCAAATACAATACAATAGCACATCAAAAAAATAACACATCATGATCAAGTGGGGTTCATTCCAGGGGCACAAGGATGCTTCAACATATACAAATCAATCAATCTAATAAACTGCATTTACAAAAGAAATTATAAAATCATATCAATAGATGTAGAAAAATCATTTGTAAGATACAGCATATATTTATTATTGAAACACTCAAAAATAGGATTAGAAGGAAAGTACCTCAACATTATAAAGGCCATATATGATAAACCCTCAGATAATATTATGCTCAACGGTGAAAAACTGAAAGCTTTTCCTCTAAGATTAGGAACAACACAAGGATGTCCTCTCTAACCACTCTTACTCAACATAGTGCTAGGTTTATTAGCCAGAGCAATAAGGCAAGAGAATGAAAATAAAAGGCATTCAAATTGGGAAGGAAGGAGTAAAATTATTACTTTTTGTGGATGACATGATTCTGTGTATAGAAAACCCTAAAGTCTCTATCAAAACAAAAACCAAACTATTAGAAACAATAAAAAAAATAGGTTGTAGGATTAAAAAAAAAATCAATGTCCAAAATTCATTGCCATCCTGTATACTAACAAAAAACTACATAAAATAATTGAAAAAATAATTTATTTTGCAATTGCAACCAAAAGAATAAAATATATAGGAATCAACTTTAAAAAGAACATGAAATACCTATATAATGAAAATTATAAAGCATTATTTTAAAAGATTGTAAAAACAAACACAGCAAAATGGAAAAATACCCCATGTTCATGGATTGGAAGAGTCAACACAGTTAAAATGGCCATATTACTTAATGCAATATACAGATTTAATGCAATCTTCATCAATATCCCAGATGTCATTTTTAAAGAAATAGAATGAGAAATCATCAGATTTCTATGGAACCACAAACAACCCTGAATATCAAGGTAATCCTGAGAAAAAAGTAAAAAGCTGGAGGTATCATGCTACCTGACTTCAAATTATACTACAGACCTATGCTTAATCAAAAACAGCATGGTATTGTCAGAGAAACAGACACACATATCCGTGGAACAGCATAGAGAGCCCAGCTATAAAACCACATGTATATGAAAAGATACTTTTTGACAAAGAAGCCAGAAACACACAACAGAGTAAAAATAGTCTCTTCAATAAATGGCACTGTGTTTTTTTGTGGGATTTTTTTTTGGAAGATGGTGACCAGCAGGAAGGTAGGGAGGGAGAGAGTGTGAGAAAGTGAGAGAGTGATAGAGGAGTGTGTGGATGTGGGTGGTGTATGTGTGTATGAGCTAGGGACAGTTAGATCCTGCAGGTCTTCCAAGAGGCTGCCAAACCGGGCAGTCTTAGATGGCAGGGCCCCGCTGCCACTGTGGACACTCTGGGGACAGCCAGCGCGGGCACAGAGACCACACCATCTTGAAAAACAGAGCTGCTTGAGACTAAGATCCTGGCCTCAGGACCACCCAGTCTGGTCTCAGATGCAAACTGGGACCCTGCAGCCACTGGGCACGGAGACCTGCGACCACACCTGCAGACCCACAGACACCAAGAATCCAGACATCCCAGCAGCAGATTTCTATGAGTCACAGAGCCCATCCCCCTCCCCTCAGGCTCAGGGCAGCTCCATAGGAACTGCTAGACCTGCCCCTTGCACAGGGCCGCAGCACCACTACAGGAATTTGAGCCTGGGCACATGTGGACACTGGGAATCTGTTCCCTGCAATGCAATCAGGTGACCAAACCCCATGCCCATGCAGGGCAGCAGTGCCACCTGACTTCGATTCTGAGCAAGTGCACACAGAAGTCTGTTTTCCACAGTGCAGGAGTGGACCTGCTGCCGACACAGTGTGACTGTGCAACCCCATCCCCCAAGCAGACCTGGGACCCTGATTCTCCACACAAGAGGCAGCACTGAGAACCAATGACTTGACTCTGTTTCTCATGGTGTGCGCCTGGGATCCCTGATTCCCAGTGCATTCACACTAAGAGCCAGTGACTCCAATTCTTGGCGCATGCACACACAGGGACCCTGATTCTTGGTGCAAGACCACACCAAGCAACAGAGACTCTGATACTTGATTCTTGGTGCAGGCACAGGGGAACTCTAACTCCTGGCACACACTAGGGGACTCTGATTTTTGGCACATGCCAGCGGGGTCTCTTTCAGTGCAGCGCAGGCGGGGTCCCTGATTCTAGGTGCATGCACGAGGCCACACTGAGCGCTGTTGACTCTGATCCTGGGCGAGTGTGGCTCCCACCAACCCACGGCAGCCACATGTCTTGGGGCCATAGCTATTCAGTGACACTCAGGTGGTATGAAGCTCCCACTGCACACAGCCCAGGCCCATGCAACTCAATATTTGAACCTTCTGGTGATAGAATGGGGAGATGACAGAATTCCCAGAGGAAATAAAATGAGGAGTCGCCAAGAAAGGAAATAAGTGAAAAGGAAGCATGCAACATGACAGAAAAAGAATTCAGAGTAATGGTCATATAGTTCATACACCAGATGGATGAGAAAATCAACAACCTATGCAAAAATCAGGAAGAAATCAAAAGTGATATAGCTACAATAATAATAATAAAAAAACACCATGGAAGGTTTCAACAGTAGACTAGAAGAAGCAGAGGACCGAATTAGTGAGTTAGAAGATAAGGTATAGAAACAAGCACAATCTGAACAACAACTGGAGAAAAAAAAAATTAAAGCAGAAGAGCCTAAGGGAGCTTTGGGACAACACAAAATGAAGTAACATACATATAATAGGGCTGCCAGAAGGACAAGAATAGCAGCAAGGATTAGAAAATATATTTGAAGAAATAATGACAGAAAACTTCCCAGATATGGGGAAGAAAAAAGTTGTACAAGTACAGAGTCCCAAGCAAGATGAATCCCAAAAAACCCACACCAAGGAACGTAATAATTACAATGGCAAATGTTAACGACAAAGAGAGAATCTTAAAGGCTGCAAGAGAGAAACAGACAGTTACTTACCAAGGATCCCCCATCATATTTTTAAATAATTTCTCAACAGAAACACATCAAGCTAGAAGGGAATGGAAGAAGGTATACAAAGTGATGCAAAGCAAAGGACTGAATCCAAGAATACTCTACCAAGCAAGACTATTAATCAAAATTGAAGGGGAAATCAGGAGCTTTGCAGACAAAAAAAGGCTAAAAAAGTTTATCACTACCAAGCCAGCAATGCAAGAAATGCTAAAGGGAATGCTGTAAAAAGGGAGGAAGGAACACATGCAGAAAGGACAGAAATGGCTACAAACAAGTACCTCTCAATAATAACATTAAACATAAGTGGATTAAATGCTCCAATAAAAAGACATTGAGTGAGTGAATGGATAAGAAAACATGACCCATGTATATGCTGTCTACAAGAGACCCATCTCAGAACAAGGAACTCACACAGACTGAAAGTGAAGGGATGGAAAAATATAGATCAGGAAAATGGAAATGAAAAAAAGTTGGGGTAGCAATACCTATATGTGACAAAATAGACCTCAAAGTAAAGACAATAACAAGAGACAATAAAGGCCACTTAATAATTCTAAAGGGATAGATAAAACAAGAGGATATAACTCTGTTAAACATTTATGCACCCAATGCAGGACCACCCAAATACATAAAAAAACTTCTGGAAGATATCAGAGGAGAGATTGACAGCAACACAATCATAGTAGGAGACTTTTAACATACCATTAACATCACTGGATAAATCCTCTAGACAAAAAATTACCAAAGAAACATCAATCTTAAACAACTCACTAGATCAGATGCGCTTGACATCTTTAGAACATTCCACCCCAAAACTACATAATATACATTCTTCTCAAGCACACATGGGACATTTACAAAGATAGACCACATTTTTGGACACAGGCAAAGTCTCTCCAAATTCAAGAGGATTGAAATCATATCAAGCATCTTCTCAGATCACAGTGGCATAAAATAGAAATCAACTACTGTAAAAATGGTCACAAAAATTCAAACACTTAGAGGCTGAATAGCACACTATCAAACAATAAGTGGGTTACCAAAGAGATAAAAGAATAAATAAAATACATCCTGGAAACAAATGACAATTAGAACACAACAATCCAAAATCTTTGAGACACAGTGAAAACAATCCTGAGAGGGAAGTTCATAGCATTACAGACCTACCTCAAAAAAACAACAAAAATTGGAATTGAACCATCTAACTCTGAAACTTGAAGAATTAGAAAGAGAGCAACAAGAAAAACTCAGTGTGATAAGAAGGAAGGAAATAATAAAGATCAGAGTGGAAATAAATGACATAGAGAACAAAACATACAAACAAACAAACAAACAAACAAAAAACAGTATAAAAGATCAATGAAACCAAGAGCCGGTTCTTTGAAAGGACAAACAAGATTGATGAACCTCTAGCCAGACTCACCAAGAAGCAAAGAGAGAGGACCAAAATAACAAAATCAGAAATGAAAGAGGTGAAATAACAACAGAACCCAGAGAAGTAAAAAGGATTGTTAAAAAATACTATGAGCAACTTTACTCCAACAAACTGGTTAACCTAGAAGAAATTGACATAGTCCTAAAAAAATGCGACCTTCCAAAACTCAACCAGGAGGAATCAAAAAATCTGAATAGGCTGATAACTATGGAGGAAATTGAAGCAGTAATTAAAAAAACTTCCAACAAACAAAAGCACTGGACCAGACGGCTTCACAGGAGAGTTTTATCAAACATCCAAAGAAGAAATAAAACCTATCTTCCTCAGACTATTAAAAAAAATCAAGAGGAAGGAGAACTTCCAAGCTTGTTTTTTAAGCCAACATTACCCTAATCCCAAAACCAGTTAAAGACAAATACAAAGAAAGAGAATTGCAGACCAATATCCCTCATGAACATAGATGCCAAAATCCTCAACAAAATTCGAGCAAATTAGATTCAGCATTACATTTAAAAGATCATACACCATGACCAATTGGGATTTATCCTGGGGATGCAAGGATGGTACAACATCCACAAATCAATAAATGTGATACACCACATAAACAAACTGAGAGATAAAAACCATATAATCATATCCATTGAAGCAGAAAAAGCATTTGACAAAATCCAACACCCTTTCTTGATAAAAACTCTCAGCAAGGTGGGAATAGAAGGATCATACTTCAACATAATAAAAGCCCTATATGACAAACCCACAGCCAACATCATACTCAATGGGCAAAAACTAAAACAATTTCCCCTAAGAACAGGAACAAGACAGGGATGCCCCCTCTCACCACTCCTCTTTGACATGGTATTGAAAGTACTAGCCATTGTGATCAGACATGAAGAATAAACAAAAGGCATCCAAAATGGAAAAGAAGAAGCAAAACTGTCCTTATTCACAGATGACATGATATTGTACATAGAAAACTCTAAATACTCCATCAAAAAACTACTAGACTTAATAAATGAATTTGGCAATGTAGCAGGATACAAAATTAGCACCCAGAAGTCTATGGCTTTTCTATACACTAATAATGAACTCACAGAAAGAGAAATTAAAGTAGCAATCCCATTTACCATTGCAGCAGAAAAATTAAGATACCTAGGAATAAACTTAACCAAGGAGTCAAAGGACCTGTATTCAGAAAATTTCAGGATGCTTTTTAGAGCATCCTGAAAGATAGAGGAAGACATGAACAAATGGAAGAATATACCATGTTCATGGATTTGGTAGAATCAACATCATTAAAATGTCCATACTACCCAAAGCAATCTATAAATTCAACAGAATCCACATTAAAATGCCAATGGCATACTTCAAAGACCTAGAACAAGTTCTCCAAAAATTCATCTGGACTAAAAAAAGACCCAAATAGCTGCAGCAATCTTGAGAAAGAAGAACAATGTTGGAGGGATCACAATACCAGATATCAAGCTATACTACAAAGCCACTCTTCTCAAAACTGCCTGGTACTGGCACAAGAACAGACATATAGACCAGTGGAACAGAACAAAGAACCCAGAGATTGACACAAGCCACTATGCTCAATTAATATTTGACAAAGGAGGCAAGAGTATACAATGGAGACAAGACAGTCTCTTCAATAAATGGTTTTGAGAAAACTGGATAGATACTTGCAAAACAATGAAACTAGACCACCAACTTACACCATACACAAAAATAAACTCAAAATGGATAAAGGACTTAAATGTAAGATGGGAAACCATAAAAATCTTAGAAGAAGCCATAGGCAACAAAATAGTAGACATTTGTCATAGCAATACCTTTACTGATACAGCTCCTAGGGCAATGGAGACTAAGGAGAAAATAAACAAATGGGACTGCATAAAAATAAAAAATAAAAACTTCTGCACAGCAAAAGAAACCATCAACAAAACAACCAGAAAGCCCACTGCATGGGAGAACATATTTGCCAATGTTATCTCTCATTAGGGTTTAATCTCCAACGTTTTCAGGGAACTCATACAACTTAACAAGAGGAAGATAAACAATCCAATCAAAAAATGGGGAAAGGACCTAAATAGACACTTTTCGAAAGAGGACATTCAGAAAGCCAAGAGACATATGAAAACTTGCTCAAAGTCACAAATCATCTGAGAGTTGCAAATCAAAACAACAAGGAGGTACCAGCCCACACCTGTCAGAATGGCTATCATCAACAAGTTAACAAATGAAAAGTGCTAGAGAGGTTGTGGAGAAAAAGGCACTCATCTTCACTGCTGGTGAGAATGCAGACTGGTGCAGCCACTGTGGAAAACAGCATGGCATTTCCTCAAAAAATTAAAAATGGAACTGTCATTTGACCCAGTATTACCACTTCTAGGAATATATCCCAAGAAAACAGAAAAACCAGTCAGAAAGGATATATGCACCCCTATGTTCATAGCAGTGCAATTTACAATACCTAAGATTTGGAAACAGCCTAAATGCCCATCAGCAGATTAATGGACTAGAAAACTGTGGTACATCTACACAATGGAATACTATGCTGCTGTAAACAAGAAGGAATTGTTACTATTTTCAACAGCATGGATGGATCTGGAGAGCATTATACTAAGTGAAATAAGCCAGTCAGTGAAAGATAAATACCACATGATCTCATTTATTTATGGATAATAATGAACATTACAAACTGTTGAACAAAAATAGAGGCAAAGAAGCATCAAGCAGACTGTAAAACTACAGCAGGAAGGTAGGGGAGGGTTGGTGGGGCAAGAGATAACCCAGGGGACTTGTATGCATGCATATAAGGGTGACCAACAGATGCAAGACACTGGGGGCGGAGGGACGAGGGCAAGTGCCAGGTGGTGAGGGAGGCTGGGTTTTTTTTGTTGTTTTTTTTAAGCCTAAAGGACAGTAATCTGTCTCCATTCTTGTTCTTTGGGATTTTTTCATCATTGGATAAAAGGATACGTACATTGGGTCAATCCTCTCGAGATACAATATTCCAGCTGCAACCATGTGATAAAAACAGTGCCCCTCAGAGGGAGAGAGCCAACAGATGGGGAGCAGGGAATTCTGAAAACCAAAGTGATGACAGAGATGCTAAGCCTTTCCTTCATGTGTCTGACACCCCTCTTCAGGCTTCCTGCAGGCCAGGTGTCTGCTGGACCTTTACCACTTGATGTCTTGGCAGGCTGCCCTGGGCCCTGCTAGGCAGTGTGAAGGGCTGCCTGGGCCCGGGGTGTCACCGCCCCGCCCCAGCCGCTCCTGGTACAGCTCCTGCACATGGGCGTTGGTCTCCAGGGGCCACACCAGGATGGTAGCGTAGATGCCTTCCCTCTGCCACAGCAGTGCCCTGTCTGCAAACCCATTGTCCACCTGGGCCTGGTCCCTGCTGCATAGGCATACCTGGCACAGGCCAGGACCTCCATGAAGTGGTAGGATCTCCACAAAGTGGTAGGAGAACTTGCCCCTCTACAGCTTCTGGACCACTTCTGGATGTTTCAAAGCCGTAAGTAGCCTGAAAGCATAACAGAACTTCTTCATCCCTTTGAAGGGTGACCTCCTGGAAGCCTTTGTTCCTCAGGGTGCCATAGGTTAGCACTCCCACGTCTTCGTTGAACAGATCCTTGGCCATGTGCCTGAGGATGTGTGCCAGGTACCCATCAGAGCTGGCACTCTCAAGGAGCCTCATCTCCTTCTCCTTCTTGTCTCTAAACAGAGTGTACACGGCGGCGTCATTTGAGGTGAGGTCACTTTGCTCCATTATCTGGACAATTTCATCCTGGGAACTATATAAAGCTATGGGAACATCTTCTCATAGGGCCTCCAGTTTCTTGTCATAACACGGAGCCACAATGATGTGGAAAATCTTGTCTGGGGACAGGTCCTGCCATCTGGTGAAGTAATCCTTCACCAGAGAGCGCATGATCTGCTGGGGAGACTTGGCCGTGCAGAGGTGGGGGTGATGGGGTGACCCAGCACATGCTCTGCATATCAGTCCCAGGCAAGGCAGGCGGAGGTCAGCATGGGTAGCCGGGGCTCTTCCTCATGGTGCTGGCAATACTGACACACAAATTCCTTCTACTCTCTAGGATGCTGAAGTCCGCCGCTACCTTCATGTCAAAGACAGTGGACCCCAAGGCTTTTGAGAAAGTCGCAGAGCCTTCTGTATGCATTAGTGACACTGAGGCTGAATTTAGCAGCAAAATAAGGCAGAGACTAAGGACACACAGACACTGCTAGCACCTTGTGCTATTAGGTATCACATTTCTTATTAAGGTTCAGAACACGGAAGAAGTCCTTGGTATTCTGTTGAGAAACGTGGACTCCTTCCTCTGTGGTCACACAACTGTCACACTCCAGGCAGTCACTCAGATATATCTTGGCATCGCCCAACTTAGGGAATTCTCCCTTCTCTCCATTCTCCTGAGCTGGACTCCAGATGTTGATTGTGGCATTCTCTTGGTCATTGGTTTTTGTTTTTTTACTACATTCCTTCCATGTGCAGTGATCACACTTCATCTGGAGCAGGGCTGGCGGGGGCCGGCTTGAATGACTTGGAGGAAGTACAGGGAGAGCAGTCAGTCACTGCTGGCCACTGCTGCTGGCAGTATCCTTTCTTCCCTGTGGAGCTTCTAGAGAGGAGAAGTGGCCACAGTGCCTGAGGCCGAGTTCCAGGAGGCCAGCAGCACTGTCGCGATCATGCCAGAGGCACTGGTCCATTGGTGCCTGTCCTGTCCTCTGGAGATTGAACGTACAGGACTACTAAAGAAGCCAGTCCCCAGTTCTGCCCCGCCTCCACCACTGATTGGAGTTTCAGGGCCAGGAGGAGGAACCAAGAGGCCTGCCTTCCACCTGCTCGCCAGTCCCTGTGCCACTCACTCCAGTTCCCTGTTCACCATCCCCTGATCAATGGGAGCCTGCAAGCTGAGGGAGAGACCAAGCGGTCTGCCTTCCTTCCTCTCACCAGTCACTGCTGCCACAGATTCATTGGAGACTGGGGGACCCCATTAGCCATCTCCTGATCAATGGAGCCTGAGGGCCAGGGGATGGACCGGTCATCTGTTCGGTCTTTAAGGACCCTAGGTTTTTATATATTAGAATTTAAATTTTTATCTTTATTGTAGAAAGTATTACAGATGTCCACTTTTATTATCCCTATTTACCCCCACCACCCCGTGTAACCCCAGGCCTTCACCACAACATTGTCTATGTCCATGGGTTATGCTTATAAATTCTTTTGTTAACCTTTCCCTCCCCCCACACCTCCACAGCCGCTTATCATTTTATATTGATTGTATCATTGTATATGACTACCAGTTGCTCTAAATCTTTGCCAACAGTTGAAATTTTCTTTTTATTTTATCCATTATAATAGGAGAGAAATGGGGTAATCCACATATCTACTAAAACTCAAATAAGGTCACATTAGCTTAGAGGGATTTTAGGTAAGGTATACAAAATACTAGGTAATGGTGAAGGGTGTGAGAGAATAGAATTAACCATGGTACAGGGGTGGCCATAAGGAATAACTTGAAACAAATATCCTGTCCATGCCATGTGAGACTCCAGAATTGATCATGAACCATAAGCAAAGTTATCAGGTCAGTTTGGGAATACTCTTTAGAGGGTGGTAGAGTAAAGCCCTTTTTATCCAATTAGAGAATGTTTGCCTCCCAAAAATCACCCCCAAAGCCATTTCATAGCCTCCTCAGCCTCCATCATCCCATGTTGATATCCTATGTGGTGCTTTGTGATGTAAAGGCCTCCTTAGCAACTATTGGCTGGGCTACCAGCTGGCCAATCAAACTAAGGGTGTGGCTCCCCATTGTTCCGGGAGGGTATATATACAGAGAGGTAAGAGGCTCTGGATTAGACTAGTTCTTGGCACAATGACTAAAGTGGCCAGGAAACCACAGGAACCTACAACATTTATCATACAATCGCACCCAAGGATCAAATATAAGAAGAGGAAGCCCCCCTGTAAGCCAAGATCCAGAAATGGTGTCAAGGTAAGATGACTCCTACCAAGCTCCTCCTCTTCCCCATTGACTTTACCTCCCATGATGTCTCACTATACTTGACTGGCACAACATCCCTCACTGGCCCATGTCCCTTTTCATGAAGTTCTCCTTCCCATTCAGTCCTCCACTTTCTCTAAATGAATACCCCACTGGGCTTATATCCTCCCTTGCCCTTCTAGATGCCAAAAACAACTGTGGAGGCCAAAAGATCTCTTCAAGGGAATTCAAGAAATAAGTCCCAAACATGTGTAACTCACTCGAAAAAGCTTAAAAAGACAAGAAGGCCAACAATATCCACCTGTCATTATATTCTTAAAAAGAAATGGAGTCAAAATAAAAGAAAGAACCGAAATAAGGGACGGAAGCAAAAGAAGAGGCGTAATCAAAAGAGAAGGAATCAGAATAAGAGACGAATTGATCCAGTCCCAGAAAAGGGGCCCCGTGGAGATGTCGTCACTTCACGTTACCCATGCAGCTAGTAGCTGAATACAAAAGGTCAGAGACCTCAGAAATACCTGCTGTGTCTTCAGAGGTCTGGTTTCTGAGAAATGGCCAACTACATAGAGACTGAATCTTACATCAACAGGGCAAAACATTGGCTATAATTAAAATAAAAATTGATACATGAAAATGTGATATTTGTGTGTCTGTGAATTTTCTGATGGTGGGGAGGGAGTGCAGGAAGAGAAGAGGCAGGTACATGAGAAGGGAGGGATGTGGGGTTCTGTATGTTTTGGAACCAGATTCTCAGGTCCAACAGCCAGGTGTTAAGGGTAAGGACTGGATCAGGACTGAGTATTGAAGGTCAGTTTTCTTCCTTAACACTTTATTTCAGGGAGAAGGAGTAAAAGGTGGTGTTACTGTATTGGTTTGGGATAGGGAGCAATATTAGCGTCTAGACCAGGGATGGGCAAACTTTTTGACTCAAGGGCCACAATGGGTTCTTAAACTGGACCGGAGGGCCGGAACAAAAGCATGGATGGAGTGTTTGTGTGAACTAATATAAATTCAAAGTAAACATCATTACATAAAAGGGTACGGTCTTTTTTTTTTTTTTTTAGTTTTATTCATTTCAAACGGGCCGGATCCAGCCCGCGGGCCATAATTTGCCCACGGCTGGTCTAGACTGCCAGAACTAAGATGGGAAGATGTTTGATATGAGGAGGGTGCCAAAGATACTACCCCAAAAGGGGCAGGCAAAGAAAGTACCTCCTATTTACCTATAGCATACTGGGATTTGTTGCACCCCACCTAAAGCTATAAACTAAAGGTGCTCAGAAGGCACAAAATGCTTACCCTGATAAAAGTCACCACCAGAACTCCCAAGAAATGAAATAATGGCTGTAGGGCCAAACCTAACACTGATAAGGCCACTTTCTTGATAAGATGCTTGTGTTAAAGCAATGGCCTTTCAAGGGCTAGGCAGTAAGAGCAAGCCTCCCTGGTGCAGGAGATAAAAGGCAGCATTTTCCATGCAAATGGAAATGAAAAAAAAAAAAAATCTGGGGTAGCAATGCTCATATTTAACAAAATAGACCATAAAATGAAGGCCATCACAAGAGAAAATAAAGGTCACTATGTAATATTAAAGGGATCAATACAGCCTCGTAAACATATATGCACCCAATACAGGAGCACCTAAATATATATTTTTAAAAGCTTCTAACCCGACAGAAAATGGCTGCCAATAGGAAGGCAAACTGCAAGATAGTGTGTGACTGAGAGAATGAAAGGAGAGTGTGTGAACATATGGGGAGTGTATAATTGTGGGTGAGGGACAGCTATACTCCAAGGGAATGTTGGGGACTGCCGGACCGGGCTCCTCTGACTAGGCAGCTTCCACTGCTGCAGAAATCTCTCCCAGAGTTACCAGCTCTGCCGCAGAGAATGCATCATCTTGAAGGGGAGAGTGGCTGTTATCGGAAGCCTATACATCCCTGGACTATATAACCACAACACCCAGGGACCAGCTGTGAACCCGGGAACACCAGATCTCAAGCAGTGTGAATACGAAGACTCGGATGACCTCTGCACCTTCTCAAGGAAAGGTTGCCTAGGGAAAGGTGAGGTCTGTGATCCAGGCAGGAGAGAGAAATGTGCACAATGGGAGCTAGAGATTCTGGGGGAAGTCTGCACTCCACAAAATCTGCGGCCATTGGGGCTAGCGTGATCCACGAATGTGGAAGGGGATCCGTAGGGCTGCTGGCAGAAGGAGACTCTAAAAATCAACCCATAGCTGGACTGGACGCAAAAAGGAACTCTGAAATTTTACCACTGTGCTGGCTGCTTAGTGCCAGGGGGAAAAAAAGATGCACACAGAGACTTTCACAGAGTTGTGCGCAGTGCTAGAGGGTAAAAGTTGCGAGTTCGCGAACTTATTCTGGCTCTTTTTTTCTTTTCTTTAAATCATTGCTTTTGATTACTAAGCCCAATACGTAGGATCACCCAATTGGGGACACTCTAAGACAGGGGTCCTCAAACTTTTTAAACAGGGGGCCAGTTCACTGTCCCTCAGACCGTTGGAGGGCTGGACTATAGTTTAAAAAAAAACTATGAACAAATTCCTATGCACACTGCACATATCTTATTTTGAAGTAAAAAAACAAAACGGGAACAAATACAATATTTGTATTTGCATGTGGCCCGCAGGCCGTAGTTTGAGGACCCCTGCTCTAAGAGACTGCAGGGGAAAGTTGTTTCTGTAGAACCTGAGGATCAAAGTGGGGAGTAATGATCAGAGAACCAGCTCTGGGGCAGGCCATTCTCCCAAACCAGTATTAAGGGTGACAAAATCTAAATACTGGCTAGAGAGGACTTATAGCCCCAGAGGTCAGTCCAGAAACACTGCCATCCAGGGGTTGAATCTTATATAAACACAAATAAAGCTGTCTAAGAAACAAATACTGCCTGCTTGAAAATCAGGACTGTGGCTTACAACACACAGGAGCAGCGGAACGCAGGGAAATTCAATACTGTCCTGACTACCTACAGGAAACAGGCATACCAAACAGAGCAGTAGAGGAAGTGAATGACCTTCACTACTCCACGTTTTTACTTTTTCATCTTTTACTTAAGAAACTAAATTTTTTTCTTTCTTTTTTCCTCACTTGATTTTACCTTTTTAATTATTATATTTTTTATTCTTAATCAGTGTTATTACTACTACTATTTTATCTTTTTTAAGTATAATTTTATTTTCTCTTTATTTTATTTTAATTTTGGATTAGTGTTCTACATTCTATTTTCATTTTTCCTTTAGCATCATTTACTCTATCTCAACTTTACCTTTATACCAATACTCTCTTCCTCACCTTTCCCATTTTGTTGTCCTGTTTTTCTTACCCTATTCCTGCTTTAGATTTTCCCTATTCCTTCTTTTTCCCCCTTTAAAAAGTCATCCTACTTATATATATCTAATTTCCAACTTCCTGCTCTAAGTGCATACACACCTCTCTCATCTCTTTCTTCACTATCCAAATTTTTTTCTCTCTTCCCCCTTTTTTTTGTTATTGTTTTCTTGTGTTTTTGTTGGTTTTGTTTTCTCGGGTTTTTTTTCTTGTTGTTCTAGGTTTTGTTTTGTTTTATTTTATTTTGTTTTGCCTTGCTTTCTCTCTGTCCTATTGTTGTTGTTTGCTTGATTGTTGATTAGATTGGGGGTTTTTTGTGCTTGTTTGTGAGATTGTTTCTTTTTTTGTGTGTTGTTTTTATTTTTGTTTTGGTTTGGTTGTTTTTGCTTCTGTTTTTTATCTCCTCACTTGTTATTAGTTATTTGTAGTTTGCATTAAACTCTGTGTGTTTGTTGTTTGCATTTTCTGGGATTAGAGGTTTTTCCATTGGAGTTTTCTCCCCATATAAATAGTTCTCCCCCCCCTTCTTTTTTACTCTCTTTTTTCCTTTTCTCAATATTATTTTTGCACTCTTTTTTTTCTTATCCCCTAATTCTCTCTTCTCTGGTGGTCACCTTTATTTGTGGTTATTAGAATTGTGAATACATTTGTGTTCAGTGCCTTGTGTGTTTTGCCTTGTTGTGTTGTATTTTTTGCCTTTAAATCAAAGCAGGAGAGAGAGAGCTACATAACCAGACACCTGGAGAAGAGAAATCATGGGGAGACAAAAAAAATCATGCATATGAAAGAAGAGGAGGCATCACTAGAAAAGAAAGTAAATGAAATGGAGGCAAGAAATATGTCAGAGAAAGAATTCCGAGAAATGATCATAAGGTTACTGAGAAGAATGGAAGACAAATTCAACAATATGTGTAAAAACCAGCTTTGTGGCATATAGTTGTTCATAGTATGCTCTTACATTCTTTATATATCTGTGGGACAATCTAGATGAAATAAACAAATTCCTAGAAAAATACAATCTCCCACAACTTAATCAGGAAGAATCAGAAAACCTGAATAGGCCAATAACAACTGATGAAATTGAAGCAGTAATTAAAAAAAAAAATCTTCCCAGGAAAGAAAAACCCGGGTCCAGATGGCTTCACAGGGTAGTTTTACCAAATAGTCAAAGAAAAACTAACATCTATTGCCCTCAAACTATTCCTAAAATCTTAGAGGAAGGAGCACTTCTAAGCTCTTTCCAGGTGGCCAGCCTTATCCTAATTCCAAAACCAGATAACCAGATAAATACAGTACAAAGAAAGAGAATTACAGATCAATATTCCTGATGAACATATATGCTAAAATCTTGAACAATATATTAGCAAAAAGGATCCAGCAATATATGAAAAACAGAATAATACCATGATCAAGTGGGATTTATTCCAGGGATGCAAAGCTGATACAATATTTATAAGTCAATAAATGTGATCCATCACATAAACAAATTGAAAGATAAAAATCACATGTTCATATCAATAGATGCAGAAAAAACATCTGACAAAATCCTGCATGCATTTTTGATAACTCTCAGCAGTGGGAATAGAGGGATCATACCTCAACATAGTAAAGGCCATATATGACAAACCCACAGCCAACATCATACTCAATGGGCAAAAACTGCAAATATTTTGCTTAAGATCAAGAACAAGACAGGGATGGCCACGTTCACCACTCTTATTCAACACTAGTGCCCTGGTGCACAGATTTGTGCACATTGAAAAGAAATTAATTAGAAGGTGTCCAGTGGGGCGGGACTGGACAAAATGGGCTAGACATGCCCTGGAGCCTACCCCGCTCAGTCCCTCCCCTGCCAGCAGCACCTGGGGTGGCCCAGGGTCTTGAAGGGAGTCTGTGGAGTGAGCCAAATCCCTCCAGCAGGTGGGGTCCCTCATCCTGACCTGTGGGGATTGGGCTGAAACTGGCTCTCAAATGTCCCCCAAGGGGTGCCAGATTGTGAGAGAGTGGTTCAGAATCAGGGTCCCTCCTCACTGGTTCCGGGGTGTGTCACTTGAGAACTGCAGCTGCCAAGTCACCTCAGCTCTTCAACTCCTACATTGAGCATCTGCCCCCTGGTGGTCAGTGCATGTTATAGCTACCAGTTGGAGTGTCTGCCCCTGGTGGTCATTATGCATCATAGCTACTGGTCAGATGATAGGATGGTCTCTTATCCTTTATATCTACACTAATGAAAGAGAAACATGCAAATTGGTGTCACTCTGCTACACCCACCAGCCAATCAGAGTGACTATGCAAATTAACCCAACAAAGATGGCGGTTAATTTGCATACTCTGGTGCGGAGCGAAGTCTGAAGGCTCCGGTCGAAGTGAAGACTGGAGACTGAAGACTGAAGACTGAAGAGGCTTGCCTTCTCCTCTGCGGCTGGACCAAAGGCCTGGGACCCGGGTGCCAGAGGAAAACTGGTGCCAGCAGCCAGGGGAAGGAAGGCCTATTGCACGAATCTCTTCATGCAACAGGCCTCTAGTATATAGATAATACTGGTAAAGGACACTTGAAAAGGGGGCCAAAGAGTAAAGCTGAGGATCAGTAACCAAACCAAACCTACAAGGGCCTAGGGCTGTCTGCTAAGATGTGCAAACTGTCAGCATTGATTAATGGAGTAAGGAAAGCATGAATAATAGTTTTCACGCCGATCTAGTCAGGTTAGGAATCCCAATAAAGCAATGAGGAATAAAGGCAAGGCCACTGACTTTTCAATGATGCATACTCAATTGAAATCCCAGATTTGTGATTTACCAGCCACATCACCTTGGGCAAATTTATTTGACTTCCCTAATATTAGAATTCTACAATTAGAATATGGAGACAAACAGTTCTGGACTCAATGAGGTTTTATTCTGATTTTGTTGTATTGTTTTTCAATTAACATTTATTGTGCCTTTTCTACTTTCCAGGTGCTCTTCTAAGTGGTTTACATGTGTTATTTCATTTCATCTTTACCAAACCCCAAAGAACATGTCCAAGTCACCCAGCTAGTAAACAGTCAGCCTGGATCTATTCAGCCTGTCTCTAAAGGAAGGTGGATGCTCCAGAATTATTAATTTCCCTCTCCCTCTTTCTGCATATCATGGACAACAGCTCCAAATGGACAGGAACTATTAAATTGCTTCTTTACAAGCTAAGTCCATCTAATGCTCTCCATTATGAAAGTGGCTTCTCTAGCTCCAGGAAGTGCTTCTTACAAGATTCATTAAACTCACTTTCCCCATGTACATGTTCTTTTATGAGGGTGGCAGAAATGCAGCTATTAGTGCCATAGGTTTTCACAGACTCATAGAATAACAATGTTAGGGCTGTAAAGGTCCTGAGGCATTGTTAGTCTATCCCTCTCATTTTGCACATGGAGAAACTGAGGATCAGTGTGGATTAGTGACTTAACCATAAAAATCCACCAAGCTTGTGACTGAATCAGAAAACAAACAAACAAACAAACAAACAAACAAAAAACCAGGTTCTTTGTCTCCTAAGTCAATGTTCTTTCCACTTTTTTCACTCACTAATATCAGCAAGCAACCTTACAAGTAGTTACCCCAGTGATTCCTTCATTAATTACTTCATGTATTCATTTACTTATGAGATATTTATTGAGCACTTACCATTTGTCAGGCACTGTGCAAAGTCCTGGGACAAAAAGAAATAAGCAAGAGGTTGTGTTTAATTTTGCCAACCCATCATTGCTCTTACTAGAACAGGTGAGAGGGCAGGACAAAGTAAGGGGAACCTTGTAAATCAGCAGTCTTTGACTAGCTAAATACTAGGATGACCTTAGAATCTCTTAAAAATGCTAATGCCTAAAATGTGTAGGGACCCACCCTAGACAAGTTGAATGAGAATCATTGCAGTAGGGCCTGGGAAGTGATATACTGTGCCCCTAAAATTGGTAACCAATGCTGTAAGTGTATAATTCTTATAAAAGTAGTCACATAGGATAGCTCATACAACACTAAGGCTTAACAAGAAATTGCTGTTGCAGGTTAAAAAAGGTATGGTTGCAAAGTGAATGGCTTTAGAAACAAATATATTAAACTGAAGAGCTCATAGCTTAGCACACTCATGAGTAGATCATGTCACATTGCACATGATATTGGGTATTTTCTTATTCCTTATACTGAGAAGATTTTAAATTTATGAATCACCTATTGGGTGACACACACGATACTAGACACTTTCATATATATGAGTGCATTTAACTCCTACATCACTGTAAGGTTAGTGTTATTATTATGCCTGTTTTCCAATTGAGGAAATGTAAATTCAAGGAGATAAATTTACTCAAGATCACAGAGGAAGGGCAGAACCAGGATTTAAATATGCCTTCTGACTACAAAACCCTTATCCATCATATCATCTTGCAAAGGAAAAGCCCTTTTAGAAAATAAACAGGATGTGCTATTAGGACATGTGTAATTTAAATTGTGTAGTCAGAATGTTGATAATAACATTTTAGACTGCTCTCTACCCACCTGATTCTATTGCCTCTCATATTCTGTGCCTGCTTCTAGTATGTCTTGCCATACTAATCAAAGGTGCTGTCATGAAAGAGAAAAAAAGCAGACATTTGACATTCAACCCTCTCTCTTCCGGGAGGTATGACCATAAACTCTTATGACTTTAAAATTACTTCTTATGAGTTTAGCCAGAGAACAGGTACAAAGAATTATTCTTAGCACATATTCTAAGCATGCATTTCTTTTTCATTGAATTTATTAGGGTGATATCCTATATAATAAAAGCCTAATATGCTAAATGTCCGACTGTCCATTCGACCTTTTGACCAGTCATTATGATGCTCACTGACCACCATGGGGAAAAACAGGCCGGACACACTCTGGAACCCTCCCTCAGTCCCTCCCCTAACCTGATCGTGCATCAGTGGGTCCCTCGGCCTGGCCTGCACCTTCTCACAATCCACAAGCCAGGCTGAGGGACCACCAATGGTGCACAGATCTGTGCACTGGGCCTCTAGTTGGTTAATAAAATTATATAGGTTTTGGGTGTACAATTCTATAATACATCATCTATATATTGTATTGTGTGTTTACCCCAGCCCCAAGTCAAGTCTCCTTCCATCACCCCTTTACCTTTTTCTATCTCCTCCACCCCCTTTCCCTCTGGTAATCACCATAATGTTATCTGTATCTAAAAGGGTTTTTCTTTTGCTTAATCCCTTCATCTTTTTTGTCCCAAACCCCAAACCTCCTCCTCTCTGACAGCTGTCAGTTTTGTTCTCTGTATCAATTAGTCTGTTTCTATTTTGTTTGTTGGTTTATATTGTTCATTAAATTCCAAATATAAGTGAAATCATATGGTGCTTGTCTTTCTCTGACTGGTTTATTTCATTTAGCATAATCTCCAGGTCTATCCATGCTATCACAAAAGGAAAGATTTCCTTCTTTTTTTCAGCTGAGTAGAATTCCATTGTGTAAATGTACCATAGCTTTTTTACCCACTCATCTACCGATGGTCACTTGGGCTGCTTCCAAACCTTGGCTACTGTAAATAATGTCGCAATTAACATAGGAGTGCATATTGTCTTTTGAATTAGTGTTTCATGTTTATTTGGACATATTCCCAGAAGTGGAATCACTGTGTCATAAGATACCATTTTTTTTCATTTTTTGAGTAAGAGATGCAAATTAAAACCACAATGTGATTTCACCACACACCTGCCGGAATGGTTGCCATTAATAAATCAACAAAAAACAAGTATTGGCAAGGATGTGGAGAAAAAGAAAACTCTTGTGCACTGTTGGTGGGAATGCAGTCTGTGGCAGCAACTGTGGAAAACAATATGGAGTTTCCTCAGCATGCCTTTTAATGACTCCTGTGGAACCAGTTCCATGCATGGTGTGTTTCTATCTATACTGAACATTAGCAAGCACAAACATTTCTTTACAATGGTTTGAAATTAGCAAGACAATGTTGAGCAGAGTTCTTCTCTTTTGTTTTGAAAACTAAAATATTGATTCCCTTTCTTCTGAAATAACCAAAAATTTCAGACTACTCTATGCCTATTTTAGCTGCATTTAAGACTGAAAGGAAAGCATACCAGGTGACATACTATATACTATGTACATACATGTAGATTTGAGCCCTTGCCTGCAAGTACTTCTTGCAGGTGGTAGGAAGAATGATTGAAGTATTTTTAAAATATATTTTTATTGATTTCACAGAAAAACGGAGAGGGAGATAGAAACATCAATGATGAGGAGGGGGAGAAAGATGGCAGCATAAGTAAATGCAGTACTCGCATCCTCCCACAACCACATCAAAATTACAGCTAATATACAGAAAAACCATTGTTCATAATCACCTGAAATCTGGCTGAATGGAAGGCTTACAACTAGAGAATGAAAAAAGAAACAACATTGATGCTGGTAGGAAGGGTGGAGGCACAGAACGGGCTGGTCTTACAACCTCATGTGGCAGTTTAAAATTGGGAGGTTTATCTTGGCTGAGGGGGCCTCCTGTGAGGAGCAAGGGGTCCCAGCCCCACACCAGAACCATCTGTCCAGGATTCCAGTGCCAGGAAGAGATGTTCCTGTAACTTTTGGCTGTAAACAACAGCAGGGATAGTGGCTGAGTGATGCAGAGACAGCCAAAGACCCAGGCAGTTTCTCTTCAAGGGCCCATGCATAGACTTACTTGGACTCACTCCATCAATCCTGCTGGGGTAGAAGCTTGAAAGGATCCAGGGACATATGGTGAGGAACTAAATTGTCTGGCATCAGGGCTATAATGGGGGACAGCTTTCTTCCAGACAAAAGTGCTAGCAGAGGCCATTGTACCTATGCTGAGACCTCCCCAGCCACAGAGCTGACTGGCAGGCACCATATGTGAGTCTCCATAAACCTGCTCATACTGAACACACTGCCCTGTGATTCCTTGATATCCTTCCCCACCAAAGCTGTTTGCAGTTGCCTTTCCATATGAATGGCCTGTCCTGGCTCAGGCTTCAGACTTTCCTAAAATCTCTCAAACAAGTAGTGACTAGACTCAGTGTGCCTTATACCTCTTAATAAGTGGCCCCAGGCCCAGCACTAGTAGTTGCTGAATTGGTTCACATTATGGCCTCCCTGGGCATCTCCAAGCCCAACGTATTAACAGCCATCTGCAGATCACTCTATAGCTTGTGCCAAGTGGCTCTAGTCAGGAGACAGGCAATGGCTGACTTTGCACTTCTGGGGAGGCTCCAGAGCCAGTGCACCTGGTGGACAGCTTCAGACCACAGATTAAAACTCTTATCATATCCGTGAGTGACACACTCAAGGTGACTCAATGAACACCAAAGTCCCACTGAAGCAAGTCCTGTTCTATAAGGGTATTTCCTGCACAGCAGCTTCTACTGTAGTCACAGCAGGTGCTCACAGCCAATTGTCCTGGGGATCAATTTCTCCCAGTGATGCCAACAGCAATCAAGGCTCAACTACAAAAAAATAGTGCACACAGCCCACACAGGGGCACACCTAGAATGCCCACCTCAAGTGACTGGGGAGGCTGAGCCACTGGGCCCTATAGAACACTTATTATACCAGTCCACTCTACCTATTCTAGGAGACATATCAGATTTACTTAATACATAGAAACAAGCACAGGGAAGGAGATAAAATGCTGAGACAAAGAAACATGTCATAAATGAAAGAACAGAAGAAATATCCACAAAAAGAACTAAATGAAATGGAAGCAAGCAAACTACTAAATACAGAGTTCAAAACAATGGTTATAAGAATGCTCATGGAACTTAATGAGAGCTTCAAGGAACTTAGTGCGAATGCCAAGGAACTTAGTGAGAATTTCAAGGCAATTAGTGAGAATATCAACAATACAAAAAAGGATCAGTCAGAAATGAAGGATACACTAACTGAAATGAAGACTAAGTTACATGGAATCAACACCCAATCTCTGAGAATCAAATCAACAATTTGGAATATGAGGAATAAAAAACCACCCAATTAGAAGAGCAAAAAGAAAAAAGAATCCCAAAATATGAAGATCGTGTAAGGAGCCTCTGGGACAACTTCAAGTGTAGCAACATTCACATTATGGGCATGCTGGAAGGAGAATGGAGGGAGCAAAAATTTGAAAACTTATTTGAAGAAATAATGACAGACTACGCCCCCTACCTGGTGAAAACAGAAATAGACTTATGAATACAGGAAGTGCATAGAGTCCCAAAAAAGAGAAGCCCAGAGAAGCCTGCACCAAGACACATCATAATTAAAATGCCAATGGTTAAAACCAAAGAGATAATCTTAAAAGCAGCAAGATAAAAGCATTTAATTACTTACAAGGGAGCACCCATAGGACTGCCAACTGATTTCTCAGCAGAAACTTTACAGGCCAGAAGGGAGTGGTGATAAATATTTAAGGTGATGAAAAGCAAGTACCTACAACCAAGATTACTTTACCCAGCAAAGCTATCATTTAATATTCAAGGTCATATAAAGAGCTTCACAGATAAGAAAAAGCTAAAGGAGTTCATTACCACCAAACCAGTATTACATGAAATGTTGAAGGGTATTCTTTAAGAAGAGGAAGAAGAAAAGAAAAGATAAAAAATATGAATGATAAAATGGCAGTAAATATATATCTATTGACAAGTGACTCTAAAAATCTCAATAAACAAGGAATCTAATGAACAAAAGAAACTGATGAATAAAATAGAACTAGAGGCATAGAAACATGGAACAGACTGACAAATCTCAGGAGGAAGGGGCAAGTGGGAAGAGGGTGGGAAAAGATTAATCAAAGAATTTACTAGAGGCCTGGTACACAAATTCGTGCACGGGTGGATCCCAAGGGGGGTGGTGGTGGGGGAAGCTGGTACATGATCAGCACTCCAGACAGGCGGTGGGATGCCCTTGCTGGCCCAGGATCTGATCCATCCCACTGACATTTGCACTGGTTGTTGGGAGCCACCTGGCAGCCGCTTTTGTATCATTTATTCCTTGCAGAGCATCTAGGGAGGAGAGGCAGCCATGGTGTCCAAGGCTGACTTCCAAGAGGCTGGCAGCACTGTTAGGATTGTGCCACAGGCACTAGTCCATTGGTGCCTGGCCCATTCTCTGGAGATTGGACGTCAGGACTACTGAGGAACTGAGTAGTTGCCACCGAGCTGGTGGGCCACCAGGAAGGGTTGGTCAGCTGAGCAGCACTCCCGCTGTGGGAGCACACTGACCACCAGGGGGAAGTTCCTGTGTTGAGCGTCTGCCCCCTGGTGGTCAGTGTGCATCACAGAGACTGGCCATTCTGATCATTTGATCACTTAGGCTTTTAAATATAGAGACTAAAGGCCCAGTGCATGAAATACGTGCATGGGGGGGGGGGTGTCCCTCAGTCTGGCCTGCACCCTCTCCAATTTGGGACCCTTCTGGGGATGTCCGACTGCCGGTAGTAGGACATCCCTCTCACAATCCGAGACCACTGGCTCTTAACTGCTCGCCTGCCTGCCTGACTGATTGCCCCTAACTGCTTCTGCCTGCTAACCTGATCTCCCCCTAACTGCTCCTCTGCTTTCCTGATTGATGCCTAACTGCTGCCTGTTGGCCTGATTGCTCCCAACTGCCCTCCCCTGCCAGCCTGATCACCCCCAACTGCCTTCCTCTGCCAGCCTGATCACCCACAACTACCATCCCCTGCCACGACCGGCCTGCTCCACTGGGACCCACCTCCACACGAAGCAGTGAATACACCGGGACCAGCCTCCTCTGCACTGCACAGAGCCGCAGGACCCTCAGGCCTCACCATGCGGAGTGGCCGCCAGGCCCCACCTCCGCTGTGCATGTGGCCATCTTGTGGTGGCCATCTTTGTGGTGGCCATCTTGTGAAGACGTCATGCACGAGAGCCACCTAGGCTTTTATTAGTATAGATATGTATTACCCATGGACACAGACAATGGTGTGGTAAGGTCCTGGGGCAGGGTGGGATCTGGGTGGAAGAGTGCAATGGGGGACATCTGTAATAATCTCAAAAGTAAAGATATTTTTTAATAAACATCAATGATGAGAGAAAATCATTGATCGCCTGCCTCCTGCATGCCCTCTACCAGGGATCAAGCCGGAAACCAGGGCATGTGCCCTAACCAGGAATTAAACTGTGACCTCCTGGTTCCACCAGCCAGGCTGATGGAAGTATTTTTATTTCTCTGTTGACAGCCCATTCCCAAGTTCAATGTGCTCATGAAAAGTCTCTGCAATGGAAAGCCACCATAGGGTGTCAGAAGAAATAAAGGCAAAACAAATTTAAACTCTGGATTTTTATGCACACTATGAAGGAAACATAAATGTCACAATGCTGCCTGCAAGATGCTATTATTTGCACGCCAGTTTCCCTTTCTAGTGTGACTTATCAACAAAGTTTAGTAGCCACTCAATGAAAAGCTTTATTTTAGAATAAAAACATGTTCACACAAACAGTGGCTCCAAGACATTCCCTCTCAAATGAAGACAGACCCAATCTTGCAATGTCTGCAGTTCATACTGCACTGTTGTCTTTGGAGAGCAGTGGTATATGTGAAGTCTGCCATCTCCCCCAAAGTCATTCATGCTTAGGCTTGGGGTAGGGTGGGTTGAATGTAACCAAAATTGTTTTAAAAAAATCATTAGAGCAAACAACCACTATGGTTTCATGCTACTCTGAGGCAGAAGGAGGAGGCCTCTGTGCTCCGGTTGCCAGAGTAAATTAGGTAGTAAATTGATCTTCCAAAACTCTCACAAAGCCCGAGAAGATAAGAGATCATCTCACAAAATAATGTTGAGTTTCCTTTCACTTTCCTAGTGACTGTCTAGGGCTGGTCTTAATAGTCTGTTCACAAATCTCAAACATCATCAAGTATGTGGGCTTTTATAAACCTTGCATTGATACTGTGGTTTTAAAAAGTGCTTGATAAGTAAGACCATAACAAGGGCATTATGCTGGTTGCCAAATGCCCTTCCCAAAAAAACTAAAAAAAGTGGTGCATTTTTTTCCAGAATTATACAGTATGTGTTCTCTGTGACTTCCCTAAGTACTGTCCACTATAGTGCCACCTTCACACACTTTAGGTAAATATCTTGACTGCTGCAAGGTTTTCATGGAGAACCTGCTCTCAGAGACTTGGGGGAGAATAACTGTTCATGTCTCATCTGAAATGAGTGTCTCCCTGGGTCACACTTCTCCCTAGGCAGGACAAAAATAGGAATAGCCCATGCCTTATGTCTGTCAAAGCCCATTGGGTATTGGACACCAGACAAACTGGTGCTCTGAGTGGCATATGAAGCTTACTGCCACTCCTGCTCCCAAGAGCATGGATATTTGGGCTCTGGGCACTGCCTAAATATTTCTTGGGCATAAAAGTCTGCCAGGCCAGGGCTGAGTGTCACAGTAAGAGAAAACAAAAAATGAAACAATAAAGGAAATTTCTCTTTTATCAAAACCCCAAACTAAAAATAAAACACAGGGCACTATGAACTACTACAAATGCAAACCAGGACAGTGGGAAACACCTGCAACCTTGCATATACAAATACTTACTCATAGGGTGCTTGTAAACCTTCCATGAATTAATACATGCAGAGTGCAAGGAATATTGTATGCCACAAATTAAGTGCTATATAATTATTATTTTTATTAAGATGGACCTATATTGTGTCCGCTATGATATGTGTCAGCTTGTATAATTTATTGGTTATATAAGACATTACCAGTCAGGGAAATTGGGTTGAAAGACCACAGGACCTCTCTACTGTTTTTGCAACTTCCTAAACTATATAATAAAAGCTTAATTTGCAAATTGTCCCCTCAGGCCATTGTTTGACCAGGAATTCGACCGGGAGACCAGTTCGACCACTCGCTATGACGTGCACTGACCACTAGGGAGCGGCACAGAACATGGTGGGCTTCAGGGACCTGGCACTGGCAGTGGGCAGCAATGGAGGCACTGCTGGCCCCAATGGGCCCTGATGAGAGCGGGACTGCAGCGGGATGCTGGAGCAGGTGAGCGGGTGGTGCCAGGCCAAGGCAAGTGTGAGCAGGGGCCCAAATGCCCCACCAATCACCTCACAGACAGCGACTAGCGGCCAGCAGGCCCTGACTACCCGATCAGGGCCAGGCCCTGGGCTGGGACAGGGAGCTGGGGGTGAGTGGCGCCAACCAACCCCCCTTGACGCCTGGCTGGGGGGGGAGGGGGGGCAGCAACCTCTGGCCAGCTACCTGGGTGTGTGGGTGACAGGGACAGAGGTGCAGTAAGAATGCTGGTTGCCTGATGAGCTTGCTCTTACTCCCCCTGCTACCCTCCCCTGGAACTCCAGGGCTTGTACACTGTGGAAGCCCCCATGTTCAGGTGCCAGGCACCCGCGAGGAGCTCGCCCTGCACCCGCACAGCCTCTTCTGGGGGAGCTGGGCTTCAGCCACTGGGACCACAGAGGCTGGTCAGGCTCCCTGTGGGTTCGCGCAGTAGCCAGTCTGCGAGGCTGGCAGGGAGAGAACAGCGCTTATCCACCCAGCTTCCCAGCAGCGTTGCTGGGCGGCCTAGAGGCCCACGCTGCACTCCAGCCCACGGTATCCAGCCATGCTTACCACATCTCCACATGGGGACTCGGGTGCCGTGATTCAGGCGAAGGGGGGCGCACGGGGCCTAGGGGCCCAGGTGCTGCCTAGGGCCCAGAGTTCAGCTGGGACCTGCACTTCCACACCAGATGCTCACACTTCAATCGCTGGCCAGGCCTAGGGACTGGGCCTCTAGTAAAACAATAATCATTTCAAAATACATAGTAAAAAATGATCATATTTGGTGATCATATTTGCTTTTCTCTGGGATTCTCCTTAGGATATTCTTAGAATTTTGTTTTATTTTCTATGCTTAGCCTGATCATAATTGTACCCATTATTTCTTTCATTTCTCTTTCTGAATTGATTGTAAGGTGCAAAGGTGAGTCCTCTTACAACAACTGATCCATTCTTTTTTTTTTTTTAATATATTTTATTGATTTTTACAGAGAGGAAGGGAGAGGGATAGAGAGTTAGAAACATCGGTGATATTAGATCATTCAAAAGAATAAAATGTACTAAGTTGCTCTAGATATTTGCTTCATAGTGAAGTCTCTACAAGAATGGATCAGTTGTCACCCTAACAGGTTTGGCTCAGTGGATAGAGCATCAGGTTGCAGACTGAAGGGTCCCAGGTTTGATTCCAGTCAAGGGCATGTACCTTGGTTGCGGGCACATCCCCAGTAGGAGGTGTGCAGGAGACAGCTGATCGATGTTTCTCTCTCATCGATGTTTCTAACTCTCTATCCCTCTCCCTTCCTCTCAGTAAAAAATCAACAAAATATATTTTTTAAAAAAAGAATGGATCAGTTGTTGTAAGAGGACTCACCTTTGCACCTTAAAATCAATTCAGAAAGAGAAATGAAATATATTATGGGAACAATTATGATTAGGCTAAGCATAGAAAATAAAATTCTAAGAATATCCTAAGGAGAATCCCAGAGAAAAGCAGATATGATCACCAAATATGATCATCAGATTGACTTATGAAAACCTTTCAGAACCCCCACATTTTTCATTTCAGGGGTCTTGTGAGCAGCCTTGAGATTACAGAGGTGAAAAGACCCACCCAGGCTTATAACCCCCAAAAGCTGAAATTATTTTCCTATCTACTTACCTTCTACTGGAGGTCAGAAACTCCCTGCTTTAGTTAGTATGGTTGTCAGGCTCTCTGGATTTATGTAACACAACTTAGACTGAACCTTCCCTGTTCATCATTTGGTTCAATAGAAATGTCTATAGCTGTGATTTGTGAATGGCCTTATCCACTAGGGTACTTCTCACACATAAGCCTAATTCATCACTCTGTTCAATTTTCTCTTCAAGTTATCATGCATGAGACATATTTAGAATACTGGAATGAGAGAGCCGGAAGGGGCTTTGAGATCAACTAGTCCAACCTCCTCATTTTACATTCATAACTGATAACTGCATTCTAATTTGTCATCAATATTGCTTCTGAGATGATTAGGGCTGCTAACACTAGGAAAATGGGAAGTGTTCTTCTTCCCACATTCTCAGAAAGGCCAAAGTCACAGCCATCTCTCCCCCAGCCAGCCTCACACACAGTTTTCAGTGTTTCCTTTCTGGTGCTGTGTGAGACAGCTTATAAAGCAACAACGCTTTGTTGCTGAGGGAGGATAAAACCCAGGCCTTCCAGCAGTGATGATATTTATGAGTTCAAGGAAGGTCCAAAGGGTAAATTACCCAGTGACTTGTATGTAATCAGCATCTTTCTAGCTACTACAAGGAAAGCAAAGGTGAACAAAAAGGGACCATAAATAATCAAAGAAAATCAAGCTCAAATAGGTATGATCCTCATTTTTTTTTCAGATTTTACAGAACATTCTGATTAAGTTTTTGAAAAAGCATTTAAGAAGAACAACGTTAAATATTATTTCCAGAGTTATTTAAAAGTGGAGAATAAGAAATGACTTGATATTGTGTGACATTCTTTATTTCCAATCAAAAAAGAATATGACCATAAACTGGAATAGTCCAGAATTGAGAACTGTAATTATTGAGGAGTCACTTCCTCTTAGAGGAAGCAAGGAAGGTTTCATAGAGAAGGTGCAACTTTCACATTCCTTTCTCCTCTTCCCGTTTTCATTCTCTGCTGTTTCTTTCCACAGATGACTGAGAGAATGTGATTATATTTAGGTAAAATTAGATTAAGCACATATCTATCTATCATCTATCTATCTATCTATCTATCTATCTATCTATCTATCATCTATCTATCTATCTATCTATCTATCTATCTATCTATCTATCATCTATCTATCTCTCCCCCTCTATCATACATAGAAACCTCAAGTGCCCATTGCATTCTTGGAACTTTCAGTCTCTGCTTAACCCTACCTTAGTATTCAGTGGGTTGCACTGAGAGTGCTTCTTATGACATAGTAAGCTCCATGAAGGCAGAAACTTTGTCTGTGTTATTTACCACTTGTGCCTTGTGCTAGTCATAGTGCCCAGCATAGAGGAAGTACTGAATTGGTTGAATGGATGAATTATTATGGCACCAGTTCTTTGGAGAGCTATGTGGCTGTGATTTCAAATGAAACTGAGAGGAATATATTTTTAGACAGTATTTTCCCACACACCCTTGATCTTTATAAGGGTTATTGCCAGTCTGCTTCAGATATGCAGGATTCCAGGACAAAGCATGGTGTAGACACTTGAATATTGGTGTAATGGCTTATATGATAGACCCTTTTAATATAAAATACACAAGCCCCTTTAACAAAAATGAGAAAGAATCAAATATAAGTAATGACTCAATTACAATTTTATATATTTTTAAAATATATTTTATTGATTTTTTTATAGAGAGGAAGGGAGAAGGAGAGAGAGTTAGACACATTGATCAGCTGCCTCCTGCACACCCCCTCTACTGGGGATGTGCCCACAACCAAGGTACATGCCCTTGACTGGAATCGAACCTGGGACTCTTCAGTCCACAGGCCGATGGTCTATCCACTGAGCTAAACTGGTTAGGGCTACAATTCTATATTTGTATGTTTTCCAGCAATCACTGTGTGTAAGACATGAATGACACCCAAATTCTATTTGGCCATCCACCTAAAAGTAATCCTAGTTTTACAACAAATTCACATGTTACAGGGTTCTTATATTCCATATAGAATTTATATGCTCAGAGAGTCACCATATACATGTCCACACTATGTGGGACTATAGTGTGAATACCACACTATATGGGATTATAAAGAGTGAATACCAGCCCTAGCTGGTTTGGCTCAGTGGATAGAGCATCGGCCTGCAAACTGAAGGATCTTGGGTTCGATTCCAGTCAAGGGCACATGCCCGGGTTGTGGATTCAATCCCCAAAGGGGGGTGTGCAGCAGGTAGCAGATCAGTGAGTCTCTCTCACCATTAATGTTTCTATCGCTCTCTCCCTCTCCCTTCCTCTCTGAAATCAATAAAAATGTATTAAAAAAGAGTGAATACCAGCTAATGTTTATGATACAAAGGAACTGTTAATACATTCATTAATTAGAGCATTTGTAGATGTTTCTGTTGGAAGTACAGCCATTTGTCTGAAGCAAGATATCCTATATATTAAAAGGGTAATATGCAAATTGACCAAACAGCAGAATGACCAGTTGCTATGATGCACACTGACCACCAGGGGGCAGACACTCAACGCAGGAGCTGCCCCCAGCCCACAGGCCCTGATTGCCCAATTGGGGCCTGCCCACCAACCTCTCTGTCCCTTCCCCTGGCCAGCAGGCTTTGATCGCCTAACGGGGAAGGGGGAACCAGGAGTGGGTGGTGGTAGATGCAGGCAGTGCCAGGCCAAGGCCTCTGCCCCACTGGTTGCCCCACACACAGAGGGTGACCGGACGAGTGGGCGGGAACAGCCAACCTCTTGGTCCCTCCCCCCTGGCGGCCAGCAAGCTTCATTCGTCCAATGGGCAACAAGGAACCAGGGGTGGGTGGTGGCAGGGGGCGGGGCTGGCTGCTGGCAGCCAGGGAAGATGGCTCTGATGGCAGGCCAAGCCTAGGGACTGTACCCATGTAAGAATTTCATGTGCTGGGTCTCTAGTTTATCTATAAAAGCTTTTAGTGCAGCCTGGCTGGTGTGGCTCAGTGGTTGAGCATCGACCTATGAACTAGGAGGTCAGGGTTTGATTCCCAGTTGGGGCACATGCCCAAGTTGTGAGCTCAATCCCCAGTGGGAGGGTATGCCCAATCAATAATTCTCTCTCATCATTGATGTTTCTCTCTCCCTCTCTTTTCTCCTCTGAAATCAATCTACACTAATAAAAGAGAAAAATGGTAATTGGCGTACGGCGATACCTTTTTCATTGGCTAATCAGGGCTATGTGCAAATTAACTGCCAACTGAGATTGGCAGTTAACTGCCAACAAGATGGCGGCTAATTTGCATATGTAGGCACAATGCAGGGAGGTGAAAGGGAAAAGCAGGAAGAAGCCCCCTGCCACTGACAGTGATCGGAAACCCAGGGGGGAGCTAAGAGCTGGGGGGCAGGGCAAAGGCGGCCCTGGGGCCGCCTTTGCCCTGCCCCCCAGCCATGATCCGAGAATCAGGCGCCTTTGCCGCCCTGGCCAGTGATAGCAGGAAGTAAGGGTGGAGCCAGCGATGGGAGCTGGGCACGGTCGAAGCTGGCAGTCCCAGGAGCTAGGGGTCCCTTGCCTGGGCCTAAAGCGAAGCCCACGATTGCGGCGCCCCCCGCTGCCACTGCGGGTCCCCGCTGCCCAGGCCGGACGCCTAGGCCAGAGGCGTTAGGCCTGGGCAGGGGCGGAGCCTGCAACCACGGGGAGCTGGGGATCCCCTGCCCAGGCATGACACCTCTGCCGGAGGCCTGAGTCAAGGGGCTGATCCAGTGATTGGTGATCGGAGGGTGATGAGGGTCAACTCCTCTGGCCAAGGCATTAGGCCTGGGTGGAGGGCGGAGCCGGGGATTGGGGGGACATGATGGTCCCCTTGCCCAGGCCTGAAGCCTGGGTCAGAGGCGTCAGGCTTGGGCGGGGGGTGGAGCAAGCGATCAGAGGGAGATGGGGGTCCCCTGCCCAGGCATGATTCCTGGGCCAGAGGCCTCAGGCCTGGGCGGGGGCCAGAGCCAGTGATCGGGGGGAGATGGGGGTCCCCTGTCCAAGCCTGACACCTCTGGCGGAGGCGTCAGGCCTGGGCAAGGGGCCGATCAGGCAATCGGAGGGTGATGGGGGTCAACGCCTGAGGGCTCCCAGTATGTGAGAGGGGGCAGGCTGGGCTGAGGGACACTCCCCACCCACCCAGTGCACGAATTTCGTGCACGGGGCCCCTAGTAAAAATATATTTTAAAAAAGCCTTTAGTGCATATGAAGAAGTGAAAATACCTATGGTTCTCATAGGTACTTTGGAATTCCACACAAACAGGGATAGACACTTAGTAAATGTGTTTTATGCCAAGGCTTTATTAATTATTCAAAGCTTTACTTAAGTATATGTGATCATTCTGTATGATATCCTATCTAATAAAGAGGTAATATGCTAGTTGACCCTCACACCATCTCAAAGATGGCAGAGCCCACAGCCAATAAGGAGGGAATATGCTAATTGACTGCCACACCCTCAAAGATGGTGGCGTCCACAGTCACAAAATGGCCAGCAGGAAAGGGTAGTTGGGGGCAACCAGGCTGGCAGGGGAGGGCAGTTGGGTGTGATCGGGCTGGCAGGGGAGCAGTTAGGCATCAATTAGGCTAGCAGGGGAGTGGTTACGGGGTGATCAGGCTGGCAGGCAGAAGCAGTTAGGGGAAATCAGGCAGGCCGACACACGAGCGGTTGGGAGCTAGCAGTCCCGGATTGTGAGAGGGATGTCCCACTGCCGATTTAGGCCTGATCCCTGTGGTCATCCCCCGAGGGGTCCCAGATTGGAGAGGGTGCAGGCTGGGCTGAGGGACAACCCCCCCCCAATGCATGAATTTCGTGCACCGGGCCTATAGTAAACATATAAGATTCTACAGGGATTTGACCCCTCCCTTTTTCTCATCTTGCACAGATAACTAATAATAGATCCTCTAATTCTTTTTTTTTTTAATATATTTTATTGATTTTTTACAGAGAGGAAGGGAGAGAGATAGAGAGTTAGAAACATCGATGAGAGAGAATCATCGATCAGCTGCCTCCCGCACATCTCCTACTGGGGATATGCCCGCAACCCAGGTACATGCCCTTGACCGGAATCAAACCCGGGACCTCTCAGTCCGCAGGCCGACGCTCTATCCACTGAGGCAAACCGGCTTCGGCAGATCCTCTAATTCTTTACCTCCTTTTGTCATTAGGACTTCCATGCCCTCAGTTTCAACTGCTCGAGCTCCTGTTTTGACTTCCAAATTGTTTTTTTCCACCTCTGGTTTCTCGATACACTAGTCCATTCATTATTCAAGGCAATAAGTGATTTTTCTAAATACAGATTTGATTGTTACTACCCTTCTCAAACTCACAATGCCTTTAGTCTCCTAAGCATGACATTAAAGGTCCTTCATGATTAGACTGCAGCCTATTTTCACAGCCTCATCCTTGCCATTGTCCCCTTGTGCCTTATCCTGTAGTTAGTTACATCAGATGTCTTACCATGGCCAAAACATGTTATGCCCTTTCACAGGTCTGTGCTTTTGAATCTGCTGTTTCCTTTCCTACCTTTTGCAGCCAACACAATTCTATTCACCCCTCTAGGTCCAGCTCTAGTGTCACTTGCTAGGTCTTCCTACCCAGATTGAGTCAATGACTGCCTCCTTTCTATTCCCAATGCACTCTGTGTATCCTTCTATTGTGTCATTGACAATTATGCATTAGCATTCGATTTATGCATGGCTTTCTGCACCACTTGATTGTGAACCACCAGAGGATTAGAGCTCAAGTTGTGCATAGTGTTTAATAAATGTTTGTTACATGAATAAATGAATGAGTTAATGAGTTAATTATTTTCCCCTGCTATGGACATTAGTCAGCATTCAAAATAGTCTTTTTCCATTTGGGAATTTCTTCATTTCCATACAGCATAATGAGGCCTCTTAAATTTAACAGAAGTCTGGGAAAGGAAATGTAATAAATGGGAAAGTATTTTTAAGTAGGCATGTGTGGGCATTAGCTTAAGCCCTTTAAAGACAGAAGTTATACTCCGGAAAGCATTATGAATGAGGATGTTGAAAAAAATGGTTTGTTTCATAATAGTTAGGAGAGAAAAGTTATTTTCTTTATCCCTCGGAACAATAAGGTGATAATCCTTATTTCAACCCCCTCCCTGTACCTGTTCTTAGCAGTGTTTACCACATGAAAAACACACACACACAAACAAACAAGTTCTTTCATCCAGATTTCTGGTCTCTAAAAAGTAAAAAGATATATTTTCATATTAATTGTTCTTGAGTTTCATAATTTTATGAAGGTCAGGTAAGATTTACAAATGTGGCAGCATGGTTTAAAAAGTAAGTTGTTTGCTGTAGGTCAAAATCTTTTGTTCAGCTTACAGAACTGTGGGAATTCTTCAACCAAAATTTAATTCATATGCTCATTTTAATATAATTTAAATCATGGCATAATTTGTAAAGTAAGCCATAGAATCATACATTTTCAGATCAAAAGAGGTCTTATGACACATTTTGTCCAATGTAGATGACATATTTGGGGAGACTTTGATGTTATTACTACTTACAGAAAAAATAGCCATTGACAATATAAGAGGCGTTATGTTTTTAAAATGCCACAGAGTAGTTTTTAGTTTACCAGTTCTAGGAATAGCCAAAAATAAATGCAAATGATTCTTGATTTGTCTATAAATAATTAAGCCAGAGATCTATGGATTTATTTACCAAATCAGTCATTAAGGTTTATTTCTAGAATCTTTACTTATTTTGATTGTTTATGAGCCATGAATAGAATTCAATAACATTAAAGTTATTAGGATAAAACAAAACAAAACAAATAATGCCAGAAGTTTTCTAAGTCACAAGCTAGCTCTCTACAGTGTGATTCAGCAACTTTCAGCAGTTGCAGAGCAAAGCTTTCTGAATCTGGGGCCATCTGACCAGTCCCAGAGCTCAAGGAGAGAGGCCTGAATCCACATTTCCATGCTTGAGGAGGCAAAGCAGCCAGCCCAGCAGCAGAACCTATCTTTCCTCTGGGCTCAGGGCTCAGGGCTCAAAGCCTCTGCCCTACTTGGCACTATTGGGATTTTGTCAACCTAAGGAATCAATGGGCAAAGTGCTGAGTGCTTTTATTTTTTCAAAAAAATATAAACCCTAAGCTTTGAGCTTAACATACAGTCTGCACTTCCTAAATCACACCAATGCCCACACAGCCCTTCAGAAAGACCAATACATCAATCAAAGACACCTTTGTCCCTAAGGCTCATTCATTTGCATTCTAAGTAAGACCCACAGTTTGTGGGTCAGATATAAACAAAAGACCAATATGTGGCCCAACATCTCAGGCTTCCGAAAACTCCAGGCTTCAAAGGCAGCTGTGAGGTTTGCCTACAAACCACTCCTATGTGTCTGACAAATGCTTGATAGAAATCTTTGCATGGGCAGCCGCAGGAGTTTTTGCTTGTACAATGCTGTCATGATGTGACCTTTCTCATTTACTATTTAAAGAGTTTTGCTAAGAATAACTGAAAATCTATTCGGGTGCTGTTTAATGGAAATCCTCAAAGGCTGTTGAAGCAATTTCATTTACAATGAAGCAATAGAAAGTAATAGAAATATCCTGATCCTGTCAATCAGGCTTTAATCCACCCCTGCTCTAACTCAACTGTGTCAACTTTTCCAAGTTCCCTTTCCCTGAAAATGCTTCTGTTTCTTTACGTTATTAAGTGGAGAAAATGCTGTTCTCCGCTTTTTCCTTTCTTCTTAAGGCTGTTCTGATGAATGAAACCTGGAAGTTATTCTTATGGTCACAGTTTAGATGACAGAGGTAAATAGAGAGTTTTAAAAACTACACGTTTTCTTTCTTACAAAGTTTACCCAAATCATCTAGAGCAGGGGTCCTCAAACTACGGCCCGCAGGCCACATGCAAATACAAATATTGTATTTGTTCCCATTTTGTTTTTTTACTTCAAAATAAGATATGTGCAGTGTGCATAGGAATTTGTTCATATTTTTTTAAAAAAAACTATAGTCCGGCCCTCCAATAGTCTGAGGAACAGTGAATTGGCCCCCTGTTTAAAAAGTTTGAGGACCCCTGATCTAGAGCCATTTTTTTCCTGCCTTACAAAGCCCAAATTGCTCTTCTCATACTGCTGAGTTATTCCATTGCTTTCACCAGCTATGTACCATTGAGATAAAAACTGAGCACAGAACAGAAAAACTGCACCTCCCATCACCACAACTGCCTTAGTATTGGATGCTTTTATTTTTCTTTTTACATTTGTATTGTTGACACTATTGCAGATGTCCTCCTATTTTCTCCCCCTTTGCCCACCTCCACTCAGCCCCCAACCCCATCTCCTTCAGCCCTCATCACACTATTTTTTTTTATATTTATTTATTTTTTTATTTTTTTTATTTTTTTTCTTCCCTTTTATTTATTTATTTATTTTTTAATTTGTTGCTTAAAGTATTACAAAGGGTATTACATATGTGTCCATTTTATCCCCCCGCCCTAGACAGTCCCCTAGCCTCCCCTATCCCCCAGTGTCTTATGTCCATTGGTTATGCTTATATGCATGCATACAAGTCCTTTAGTTGATCTCTTACCCCCTTACCTCCTGCCCCCCAACCCTCCCCGGCCTTCCCGCTGCAGTTTGACAATCTGTTTGAGGCAGCTCTGCCTCTGTATCTATTATTGTTCAAAAGTTTATAATGGTCTCTAGTATCCATGAATGAGTGAGATCATGTGGTACTTTTCCTTCATTGACTGGCTTAATTCACTTAGCATAATGCTCTCCAGTTCCATCCATGACGTTGCAAATGGTAAGAGTTCCTTCCTTTTTAGAGCAGCATAGTATTCCATCGTGTAGATGTACCACAGTTTTCTAATCCATTCATCTACTGATGGGCACTTAGGCTGTTTCCAGATCTTAGCTATGGTGAATTGTGCTGCTATGAACATAGGGGTGCATATATCCTTTCTGATTGAACCTCATCACACTATTGTCTGTGTTCATGGCCTATGCATATATGTTATTTGACTAATCCCTTCACCTTCTTTCATCCAGTCCCCCCCAGCCCCCTCCCCTCTGACGTTTGTCAGTCTGTTCTGTGTATCTATGCCTCTGGTTCTGTTTTGTTCATCAGTTTATTTTGTTTATTAGATTCCACATATAAATGAAATCGTATGGTAGATGTTTTTATTTTTGTTAAACACACACATTATGAATTAACTAAAAAAGTTGTGTAAATGTGAATAAGAATGCTTAAAAAGAGAAACATATGCACTTTCATTTAGTGCAGTGGTTCTCAACCTTCCTAATGCTGCGACCATTTAATGCAGTTCCTCATGTTGTGGTGACCTCCAATTTCACTATTACAAATTGAACATAATTAAAGCATAGTAATTAATCACAAACACAATATCAATATGTAATTATATATGTGTTTTCTGATGGTCTTAAGCGACCCCTGTGAAAGGGTCATTCGACCCCCAAAGGGGTTGCGACCCACAAGTTGAGAACCGCTGATTTAGTGTGAGACCTCATATGAAAGGTCAGTGGAATAAGGCATACATATCCAGGAAAATAGAGGTTGCAGGATGTTCACAAAGGAGTGATTCTAGTAGAAACAGATCTGCCTTAGGCAAGAGAAATTTGTGGCAAGTTAATTGACCCAGGACTGGTTAGATCATTTATGAAGCCCAGTGCAAAATTAAAATGTAGAGTGTAAATGTTCAAAAGTTATTCATATTTTCAAGAGCCATCAATGCAGCAAAATATTAAACCAAGTGTGGGTCACTTCTAAGCTTGAGTCCCTGGGCAACTGCACAAGTTGCACACCCATGAAGTGGTCCCTGCATAGATTTAAGACCCAGATTTCCTGCATGAATCTTGGGTAAGCCTGAAATTTTTCCCCAGGTGGCTTCAGGTTTCTCCCCTTATAACCAACCCCCATCAAGTTTCTCTTTCTTCAGAATCCATGAGGAAAACTCCTTTTTTTCCTCTTTACCCATTTTGACTTACACTTTTTCATTAGAGAATACAAATACTCTTAAGTTAAGAATCTGCTGATGATAAAAGATGTATGTGTTACTAAATACAGCTTTCTAAAAGATCAATCTGTACTCACAGGTTTTGGACAGCCTGTGGTTGAACATACGAGCAAGGTCTCTTGGTTTCATCTTCTCTCCATTTCCCTAATCATTTCTTTAAACCTGAATCACCATAGCAGCTACCTGAACCCTAGTATCCTCTCTGCCCAAATGCTCAGATCACTCTTTATGCTGGAGAGCTCATGGCTTCTCTGTTTATCCAGTGGGATCTGGTGATGAAGTAGACAAGACATGGTTTTAAAGTAATTCAGAATGTCTGCTCTTAAACACTTCTCTGTGCTGACTCATTGAACTAGGTGGCCTCTCCCTCCACTCAAAGGGTCACTGGACCAAGCATCAAATCTCCCTAAACCTTGGTTTCCTCATTATAACTCAGATATAATAATCTCAAATGGTGATTATAAGGATTAACATTAGAAATGCATGTGAAACACTTAAGAAGACTCTATGCAAATATCAACAGTTCTACAACTTTTACTTTGCTTGAAGAATCTTCCATTATTTATGAAATCAAGTCCACATTTCTTATTCTAGCTTTTAAAGCTATTGAAAGGTAACTCAAGTCAGTCCTTCTATTCTCACTGTTTTTCCACAGGATTATTTCTGTCTTTACATTTTCAAGCTTGATGATTCCTGAAGTCTTTCCCTAATTCAAGGCTCTTTATGTGTCCTCTCTCTCCTTCAAGCAGACTTTTCAGATAATGCCAGTCTAGTCTGCATTGATCTTTTTCTGTTCTGACCCTGACCGCTCATACCCCTTTCATGGATAAAGCAGAACATCTTCCCAACTTTGTTATTCATTCCCTGAGGGCAGAAGCCATGTCTCTTTTTGAGTGCACATGTTGTGTTTCCACAGGACAGTGATTAGTGGTGTTTCCATTTCTCCCCAGATTCTCATCCCAGGCTGGGCCTTCAGAAATATTTGTGGGTTTGTCTTATATGTGCATATCATATGTTCATGTATGCAGCACACAATGAGCACTTCATAAATTGTATTTTTAGAGATAATCTGTTGCCACATATAGACTATCAGAAATTATTCTTTGTGTAAATGATTTTATACAATTAAATGTTTAGGAACTGGAATAAGGATGAGGGAAAGAAAATCATGACATTGTTGTTGTTTTTTTAAACTGAAAAGAACAATAGAACTTCTAATCCAAATGTTTTCACTGGTGTGTCACAGAACAGGTGTGAGGTTTGTTGAAAACAATTTGCTATTAATTATAGTTAATATGTCAAGTTTGTGAATGATTTACTATTGTTTTGTGAATTGAAATGGATTCTAAGGTTCCCTAGTAATAAGCTCATTTCTATTCAATTGTTTTCTTAACTGACAAGGCTAAGTGTTGCTGCTTTTTTTCAGATAAGGAAACTGAGGCTCAGAGACAAGAAGGAACTCATTCAATATCACACAGCATGTTTGCAGAGACATGGAAGCCAAATCTTAGGGCCCCTTGACCTCTGATGAATGGTCCAGGCACTGTTCTCTGATCCTGCTCAGTCAGTAAATCATAAGGAATCAGTGTGATTGAATGCCAAAATCACACAGAATTCAGTAAAATCCAATGACTTACTCATATAGGAAAATGTTTATTTCCTGGTCAGGGATCAAAACTTGGGAAAGATTTCTCTTGGAAAGGCAAGGGAAGAGGATTTTGTGAAACTACCTTATCCCTGGCCCTCAGTTAGGAATCATTCGAGAAATTGTATATTTACCCTTCTCTTCCTAAGACTATACTTTGTCTTTGTACAAATATCCATCCTTGTGTATTTGATTTTGTTTTAGAGAGAAACACAAAAATTCCAACTTAAAAACAACCAACTGCATCAACACAGGCAGAACCTCCCCATTTTAATCTATAAGAGCAGAAAAAAATCAGTTAATTTTACATTTTCAGAACATTTGAACTATTTGCATAGTATAACTAAAAAACTTTCTGATAAATTTTCACACAAAAAATCTAAAAAATAATGAGATTCTTTTAACAAACCCCTCTTTGAAATTACCCAGATTATTGTTTTAAAAGTGCTTACTTGCCCTAGCTGATTTGGCTCAGTGGATAGAGAGTTGACCTGTGGACTGAAGGGTCCCTGGGTTGTGGGCGCAATCCCCAGTAGGGGGCATGCAGGAGGCAGCCGATCAATGATTCTCTCATCATTGATGTTTCTCTCTTTCTCTCCCTTCCTCTCTGAAATCAATAAAAGTATATTAAAAAAAAAGATACATCCTTAAAAAAAAGTGCTTGCTTTGCAGAGATCAATTCAGTAACTAAAATATATATTTTGTTCCCAAATTTCAAGTTACACGTTTGAAATGTAATCATATTCTGCCTTTAATATCTCAATGGCATCCAGTTTATTTTTTTAAGATGATGTCTTAGACAAGGATAACCTTTACCATATATCCCTTTTCATAGCCTTCTGTAATATGACAGAAGAAACCACACAGCAAAGTGTAGCTGGATGTTCCTTTCATTCACTAATGCATTTAATAAACCCCTCAGAAACCTCTGAAAAGCAGAGGAAAATTTTGAATCGATGTTTTTTTACTCTTTTTCATTCTTGCAAAGATCATGTCAGCTGAATATTACAAGATTGAGGGCTTTATTTCTTTGTTTGTTTCCATTTAAAAGCTGTTTGACCAGATAGAGACACACTGGCCCAGCAGTAAAACAATGGTTGAAGCTTATGATCAGGAAAAGGCCAAACACCACTTGTCAGGTAAGAGCTTTGCTCACTGGAATAAATCATTGATTTTCTGAAGCTCAATTGAGTTAGTCAAGGGTCCATCAGTTTCCCTGATGATAAGAAACTTGACAGTGTTGCCTAAAAGGGTGGGATAATGAACAACTAAATGGGCAAACTGGTCTATGACCTGAAATGTGATAATGGGATCTTTTTAGATTCAGTTAAACTTCCTTAATTATCACACAAAATAATTAAACTTATCAACCCCATAGACAACTCCCCTGAAAACAGCTAAATGAAAAATCTGTCATCTCCACTGCCACCCCATTCCCACTGCCAAAAGAATCAGTAGGATATTGTGCTTTACAAAAAAGTAAGGAAAGTGGTTTAAATATTTAAAGTCAAATATAGGAAGAGAAATTAACCCAAGACAAATGGTGTATTTGAATCCTGCAAAAAGAAAATAACAGTAAAGCTAAGTCCAAATTAGTTAACTGAAAGGAGAAGAGGGGTAAGAGATTTTCAGTCTTGATCACCTGAATAATTATCCCAATGCCCTGTTTTGTAAGTAGCAACAACTCCCCAAAGAGCCAAGAATCATAGAGTATTACAGTTGGATATGTCTATTGAGTTCATCCAGTTCAATGCTATTCCAAAATGGGGGAACCGAGACCCAAGGAAAGCTATGACTTCTCCTCACCACTTTTAGCAGCATAAAAATCAGAACCTCAGATCTTACGACTTTTTATTGTGAAACATTACCTGTAGGTTCTTATTTTGTATAAATCAGAACTTTATGAGACAACCATGTTCTGACAGAAATATAATTTTATATAGTTTTGAGCACAAAGAAGTTCTCTTATCTGGAAGACTTAAATCAATCAAATACACAGAGCCATAGGAAGAACTAAATGATAAGCTCTGGAAGAATTCATCATTCAAGCTTGTCAGGGAGTGTATTTTCTCTCAACTCAGAATCTCCCAATTCTGAAAGTCAATAACAAGGCAATCTCACAGCTCAGCAGTAAAGCTACTTTTAACTCTAGAATGAGATCATTGGGTTCAATAGACAGACTCAAGTAGCACTTAAAACTGGGCCTGCCTGCATGTAATAAACTTTGGACCTTATCTGTGTGTTACCATAATTTCTCTGCTATATTTATGGTGTGTGTGTGTGTGTGTGTGTGTGTGTTTCTCATAAATTCTGAAATGTCTCAACTAAATGATCAGATAATCTACTGTACTAAGCACCAATTCTCATTCTTCAACAAAACACTTTAAAATGAGACTACCATATGACTGCTATGTAAATAAACTGAATATATTGTGCATATAGCAAATTAATAATCTCAAGAGAGGATAATCTCTTTTAAGTCCTCATGTCCACCACAGGAATCTCAAATCCTTTGTTTTGTTATACATTTGTGAGTGGCAGGTCTATTCTGCTGTTCAACTAAAAGCAAACAGCGAAAAAAGTCACTTTGCTGTAATATCACCACAATAACAGCAACAAATCCACTCCCCTTCCCTGCGTCTCATTTGTTTTAACTCTAGACTTTGGGAATATAGTAATAGCATTCCATTAATGAATTCAAAACTTCTGTTCTTTGGATTTGCATATAAATCTGTCTCTTATTTTATAAAATATAAATTTATTAAATCAGTTATGCTATTAGAACTTTATGATGAAAAGTTGTTGTAGTATGGGTGAGTATGCATGGTGGGGGGAGTCGGAAATCAGTAGAGTTTCAGTTCCTAGGGAGATATCTCTATTTGAATTATTTTTATTGATTGCTTAGTCTGATACTAACGGACGTTCATGGAAAAGTGCCAATATATTTTTTAAAAGAGCTAATTTTCCCCTTACTATGTAAAATTATTACCTTCATTTGTAAACATTTAAACAGCGTATATCAAGGCTAAGAGGATGGTTCCAGTAATACTTTGTCATTAATTTCTCTTAAGATTCTGAAGATTTTTTCTAATTCAACTGTTCATTTTCAGCAAATATTTATTAACTAAAAGCTAACTACAGTATAAAATATCGATGTAAACAGTTTATCCAAAAAAAACACAATATCATTTGATCACATTTCCAATATTTCAGTTTGCCTATTAACAGCACAAAATATGACATTTATTTTTTGAAACAATGTCAATATTTGGCGCAGAAGTCTATTTACACGAGGGCTTGTTCATTTGCCATTTATTCCAATAACTTGAGAACAATTATTTGCAACTAAATCTAAGTTTTTACACAAGTACTTTCAAGCTAAAATACTGCTAAAAATCCCATCATACATGCAATTCAATATGTTTGCATAATAACATATTAATTATAAAATCTGCGACTCTATGCACTTTATAGGAGTCATTCTACCCTCTAATGAATCATATCCACATCTGAGAGGAGACACTGCTGAGCAGAAGAGTTCTGTGTTCAATTGAGTTGAAATGGGTTGGCTACTTAGACTGTTCAGGACTGTTTCTCCACCATTCACTTGATAGTTCAATTCACACAAAACTGCAGCAGATTTTCAAGTATAAGCCCTTAGCAACCAAGAAACTGGTATAGCACAAGCAGCATTGGCAAAACACACTCTTATTTTGCAGATGGGTTCTGTTTTAAGCAAAGTTGATATTGAAAATCCAGATATACAAAACATAAGTTAGGGAGTGATTATTTGCGCTATAAAATGGTTTTCTGCTTTATAAAAAATTTTCTGCTTTATAAAAAATTTACAAGTTTCCTCTAAATGATAGCTCCCCTAATGCATTTAAAGTACAATTTGATTTATAAAACTTTAATTTACATGTGACATTTTCATAACAATAGTGAGAAGCAAAGTACATGGATATACAGTACTTAATTTTCTCTTTCAGGATTTAGATAAGTGCCTTTGTATTGTATTAGTAAAAGACACTTAAACCAAAATGTTATCTTTTAAGCCACTGATATATAATGTAAATATTGACTCTAAAACATGGATATTCCAGAAAATTTAATTAGGTTTGTAATTTTATATTTACATTTTTGGGATTCATCTTTACAGTGGAGATCTTTAGATAGCACATGTATGCAGCTATCTTCAGGCCACAATATTGGGCTCTGTTTCTGCAGAAATTTGTTTTATTTTAATGATTGTTTTCCTTCTTAGCTATATAACTCTCAAGAGATGTTAATGGTAGTTACAGTGTAGCTGGTTTATTTATGATGTATCTGTTTATATTTCATTGTACAGAATCACCTTTAAAAAATGCAACTTCCTGCATTTCAATACTGTTCCCACTGTTTAATATGAGTGATTGTCATTCATATTCTTTATTAGCACTAAGCTCATTGCAGGGGATGGGAGTGATGGGGTGGGGCAGAGATCCTGTTTACTGTATCTCTGTACCCCCTCAGCAAGCAGCATAGAACCTGGCACCTAAGAAGCAAACACTTAATAAATATTCTTTGAATGAATGAAGAAATGACTGGATTAGAATTGTCTGGAAGGCTTTGTTCACGCTAGCATTCAATCCAGTATGTTTCTGGAATGTTTAAAATCAAAATGAATTTCCAGAATCTTAAAAATCACAAAACTCGCCCTAGCTGGTTTGATTCAGTGGATAAGCATAGCCTGCAGACTAAAGGGTCCCAGGTTCAATTCCGGTCAAGGGCACATGCCCTGGTTGCCAGCTGGGTCCCCAGTAGGGGGCTTGCAGGAGGCAGTTGTTGATCAATGACTCTCTTTCAAAATTGGTGTTTCTATCTCTCTCTTCCCTCTCCCTTCCTCTCTGAAATCAATACAAATATTTTTTTTTAAATCACAAAACTCTCTTTAATTCCTTATAGACTTTAGTAAAATCCATAAAATATAGAGTCTGATGATATGGAAATACTTAGAAAATTAAATCACCTTAGAGGTCAGAGGACAAAGCAGAGGAAATTGAAGGGTCATTTCCTTACTCACCAACTGCTGGAGTGAAATAACAAGGCATGCAGGTTGACCAAAGTCCAGAACCAAATTAGAGTCTTGGCAATTGTGTCCAGACTGAGAAGTGGTACTTTCAAGTGTTTGAATACAAACTTAGCCATAAGTATATTCAGAAACAGTGAAAGCAATGAATTAAGAGCTAGAAGCAAAGGGATTTACCATGTGCCATTTGTAGGGCCAGACACATAGATCTGTTCCAGGCAAGGCCAGGGGAGATCACATTCTGTTGGCTAGAACCATTTCACTTTGCTGATGTTCACACCTATTACAAGCTGCATGTGAAATAAAAGTGAAATCACAAAATCCAGCTGTACAATATCAAAATAAAAATCCTAAAATAAAATATGTTTGAAAACACTTGAGTGGGTAAAGCAAAACAAGATAATCAGTGGGGATGTTAATAAACTAATAAACATGAAGTGTTTGTGATTACATTAGAAAATTAAGCTTCAAAATATATGGTGTATTATGCCTTCAAATGAAATCATCTGGGCCAAATTCAAATGATTTTATTTTAAAACCTAATATAAATAAAGCACAGATCTGAAAAGTGTGAGAATCTAGAATTAAAACATAATTATTAAGAGAGTTTATAAATCCGAATTCTTCCAAGGAGGCCTTTTTAAAATCATGTGACTAAATGAATATTAAACTATCTTTATTTAAAATTAATGAATTTGTTTTTCTATGAATAATGGCATTTTATAGTAATAACTTTACTTTCAGGATAATAAAAACAAATGCTGAAGTAGAATCATACATTAGTAGTTCTAGTCATATAATTTAAATCTAAAAACTATCTTAATGGAATAGATATAGTACTAATTTACCTTCACAATCATTTCCCAAATTACCTACATCTGTATTCTGTATTTATCGTTGTACCAAATGAAAGCAGTAACAAGAGGATTTTTGCAACTTTTTTATATATAAACACTTCACTCAAAGAAGAGTGGTTTCCAGGAGATATCTCAAAGTTCAACTAGCTTCTGTGAAATGTAAAATCTCTGTACATTAACTTTCTCTTAGGTCATTTTCAGCCCACCATTTTCAATTTTTATCTAATGGATTTAAATAAGAATTATGATCTCTAATCAAAGAATGAACATGTTAGCTTGTCACTGTAGATATGTAGAGGTTCTAGGTTGTTAGAGGCATTCTTTTCCCTGAAATTATATATATATATATATATATATATATATATATATATATATATAATTTACCTTCTATTGTTTAAAAACTATTTTGCACCAGTCATTATTAATTCAAATAATTTGTATTTAAGTAATTTCTAATTGAAAGCTTGTTACATGAATTGTTTATACTGACAGACAATATACTATTAGTCATTTTAAAGCTTTAAAAGTAAATTATTAGGATCCACTTCAATCTTCACCGGATAATAAAGGATTATTATGTGCAGTAACCTATTTATGAAAAGGAAACAGTGTGCTTCTTTCAGACGCCATCAATTGCTTTAATAAGGATTTGAAAAGCTGGACTACTTTATATGCAGCTCACTATCCCAGTTGCATAAGGATTTACAAGAGACAAAACAAAACTATTTTTGTTGCAAAGAAAGGCTGTTTGTTTAAATTACACAATAATGTTTGCATCTAAAATTATTTACAGGCTAATAAGGCTTCATAAATGTTATATAAACTAAAATCACTTTAACGCTAAAACCAAAACAAAAGGCTTGCTCAAACTGACAAGGAAAAATTCCAGTAACACATGCCTAAAAAAGGCACAAGAAAAAAAGATGCTTACTTTCTTGGTTTAGGTATTTATTAATCTATTTGGAGGTACAAATAGTACATGATTTGATAGCACCCTGTCGATGCTTCAATGAACTCAAGAGGAAAACGTTGCTTTCTCTGAACATGTGAAAATTGAGAATTCTGAGTCTAACTTTTAATTCTAAAGGAAAGTAATGCTTACATTTGTCTCTGCTGCCTTGAATTTATAGATAATTTACTTGGGAAGTTTTAATCTCACCTTTGAAATCTTCCTTCAAGGTATTTAGTGGCTCATATGTCTTTATTAAATGAGGTGTGTGGCGGCCTCTACTGGTGTATGTTTATAGAAAATGTTTCAATAAGCAGAAAAAATATTAATTTCAATTAAAAAGTTAGAAATACAGTCTCTATTATTGAAATATATAAAAATATCTAATTTAAAGCAGAAAATATATTACAAGCTGTGTAATGTATTCTTAATTAGGAAAATAATCTAAAACACTGACCATGTTAATGTAAAATAATGATTTACAGAAGGTCATTAATTGTTCAATTCACTCTGATATTGGGTTAAATATATTTTATTAATGAATTACTAATCCAGACTGAGGCAGTTTATTACCTCTAGTCCACTGTTAAATCCCCTTAGTTGACTTAAATAAAATCACTTAGAACAAACCCAGCAGAAAAGAAATATTTTACAGTTAAATCTATAAAGTCCTAGAACTAGAGTCATTTGATGACAGGCTGGTTTCTATAACTCAAGCAAACTGTACATTGACTTAATATAGCTGACATTTTTATCTATTTTACAGTGTTTTAATTTCAAAAATACAACACATTAAAATATGTTCAGCTTATCAAAGCTAAAAGCAACATATAAGTAATGTACTTAAAGTGCAAAGGCACTTTAACACAAAGAAGTGAGGCCTATTGGCTATACTTGGTAACTAAAGATGAAAATACCATATATCATTATTTACAGAAGTGTTTATAGACTCAAAAGATCTTTTGAGATCTTTTACAAAATACACTAAATAGCTAATTTCATTTGAAAAGCTTGCTTACTCTTTCTTCATTCACTATAGTCTCCTCTTCCCATCCCCCACTGGAAAAATCAAAGAAGAGCAACAAAACCATAAACAAAATATATGAAAAAATGCATTGTAGAAACATTCATGTTCAATGATGATTCCTAAGAAGAGAAAGAAAAAGAGGTGGGGACAGAAGTAAGAGAGAAATAATTTAAAAGAAAGCTTGAAAAAGCATTATCATTTGCTTCACTCCATCCCCCACACATCTTCAAAAACCCCCACTGACAATGGGAAAGGGAGAACACAGACAGGAAAACAAATGCCCTGCTTCCAACAGTTTGGAGCAGCATCCTTTGATGCTTAGGGTTATAAATGATTTCCCTTCACAGCTGACTGATTGCAGTTTGTTTTTCCAGAACTTCGAGGTAGTCTGGTTCTGATTGTGGCTTAGCTTGCAGTAAAGGGTGGTCAGGTTTTGACTGCCCCACAAAGCATTTCCTGGGAGTTCCATATAAAACGGTTTTATTGATTCTGTCTTGGTTTTGGCGTCGAGATTCATATGAAGGGGCGAACTGCCTTTTAGGTAAGGTACAAAAGTTATAGTGGACTAGTCCTGCACTGGGGAGTTCCTTGACTCGCTCAGCAATATTCTGATACAGTAGCTCAGGCTCCCTTGGTGTGGCCTGCTTTTCTAGCAATTCAGTGGCACTTATAGTGTAAGCAACAGTAGCTGGCTCATCTTTTTTCTCTTCCAGGTTGCTGTAGCTGAATTCTTGCAGGTTTCTGTAATAGGCCACTGGGTCTCCTTCCTTCTGCATGTAGATGGGGTTTTGGCACATCTGCCCCACAGGTGGGGGGATATAATTATAGACATGGCCATCTGTTTTATCTTGAGTCTCACTGTTGTAAGACCCATACTGTAACTGAAAGGAACTTACATCTAAGTTGTTGGTATTCCTCGGAACACTTGGCACCCCCTTTCGGCGTTTCAGGACAAAGACGAATAAACCAGCCCCAAAACAGACAGATAAAATAAAGACAACAAGCAATCCTAAAATTAAGACAGAAAGTGGGACTTCAGTGTGTAGTTCAGGATAGGAACTGGGAGACACACTGAGTGACCGAGGTGTGTTTGTGTTGTGATTCATTGACAGAATAGTTCCGTCTGACAAGTTTGGACTGTCTGGACAGATAGCCTCCCTCCCCAAAAACTTCAGGATCTCCCCTGCATGCTTAGCAGGAGACTCACAGGTCACCTCATTGATGATGACAGGGGAATTGGCATGTTCTGTCCAGTCCTTTAACCCCATGATATCACAGGTGCAGTCCCATGGGTTCTCTTGCAGATCTATCTGGATAAAAGCTGGAAGCTGATCCAGAACCCCTTTCACAGGCAGGTGAGAAAAATGGTTGTTTCTCAGATTCAGCCTGGTGAGGGCTGTGCCCCCAAATATGTTATCAGGCAAGGACCTCAGCAAGTTGTTATTCAGAAACAGTAGCTGTAGGTTAATCAAAGCATCAAAGGTTAGCGGCTTAATTTCCTTAATGACATTATATTCTAAATAGAGATACTGCAAGCTTTGCAGTCCATCAAACATAGAAGGATACAGCACTTCAAGGTAATTGCCATTTAGATAAAGTCTGCGTAAACTGGTCAAGTTTGTGAAAGCACCTTCCTGAATGACTGCAATCCTGTTGTTTCCTAAATGTAACAAATCCAAAGAACTATAATCTAAGAGGTCATTTTTATAGACAGTTTGAAGATAGTTCCCTGTCAGGTAGAGTTTCTTTGGACTGGTAGGTTTGGGCTGCAGGTCGGATATATTAGTGAACTTCCTTTCTTGGCAGTTTACATTTAAACCATTGTCTGAGCTCTGAGAGGTGCACACACAGCTACTGGGGCAGGTTAGGGGCACAGGGGACTTGGTCTGGTACACCATGATCGGGCCAAAGCTCTGCCGTTCCTTCGAAACAGTGACCCGGGGAGTTGGACGATTTCTCATTTTGGGTGGTCGGCTGGCTTTTGGAGCCCTGGTTGGGTTGAGAGCAGGATTCATTGTAGGTGACAGCCTTTGGATGTGTGTGTCAGCATGGCTGCCCCTGGAGTCACCAGAACTTTTTCTGGGACAGAGGTCTTGCCTGGTCAGTTGGGTCACATCTTTCCCATGCAATCTAAAGGGAGTTTCACAGACAATCTCTCCCACAAAAACAGTTATGGTGTCCAGCCAAGCCTTGAGAGGAAGTAAGTCACAAGTGCAGTTCCATGGGTTTTCCTCCAGCTGAATCTCCATGATCCCTCCAATATGTTCAAGGACACCAGCGAAAGGCATCACTTTCAGCCTGTTTCCTCTCAGGTCTAAGTGGGTCAGCAGGACAAACCGGAACACATTGCTGGGCAGTGACAGAAGAAGGTTGTCATTCAGTATGAGTACTTTGAGCTTATTAAGTTTGCTGAATGCCCCTGCCTCAATGGCACTGATGTAATTGTAGTCAGCCTGGAGGTATTCAAGGCTTTCCAGGCCCAGGAAGGTGTCCTCCCTCAGCACCTCCAGCTTGTTGTTGTTGAGATGCAGTCTCTTGAGTGTTTTCAGGCCACTGAATGCTCCAGTTCGGATCTCCTGCAGACCGTTGTTACCTAGGTGGAGAGTCACTGCGTTGGAGTAATTTACAAACTCGTTTGGGTACAGTCTTGTCAGGAGGTTTCCATTGAGGAAAAGCTGGTAGATTCTATACTGGGGAGGCTGGAGCAGGCTGACAGTAGTAAATCCTTTGTTTTCACAGTTAATATTCAGTACGTTTTCCTTCTCTTCGCACAGGCAGCGGATCTTGCAAATGTCTTTGGCAGTTTTGCGACTCTCTGTCTGTAAGAACCCGGCCACCATTAACACACTGAGGAACCAAACGCTGCTCAGCATCTTTAGGCACCTTTGGTGTCAGCTCAGGTACCTACAGGCAAACCTTGGGGGGGGGGGGCAGGAGAGAGCAGGGTTCAGGAAGAAAGAAACAGGGAAGCCTGATTAAAATGGCAAAGCAAGAGGGCAGACTGGGAGGAAGGGAAGGAGAGTGCAGGGAGTGGACCACATGGCATAATGAAATCACTGCATTTTTCAAAGCGGTTTTTCTCAGGGTTCCCCCCTCCCAGCGCACCCCCCTCCCCCAGCACACCCACACACGCGTCTCCGAACACACGTGCTTGCACCTGATTTCCCTGCGGGTCTCAGTCAGCCCTGGAGTTATTAGTAACCGAGTTGTCCTACTAAATCCAACCCATCTCCTCCTCCCCTGGGGCATATTTAAGAGCTATCAGGCGAGCGGCTCGCCCATTTCTGGGCTCGAAGCAGAAATTGCTTCACTTTTTTTTTTTTTTTTTAGCTGCGCAAAAAGGGGTTTGGAAAATCTGGGGAGTGGCGAGGGGAGAGGGGGAGGATAGAAGAGCAAAGATAGCGTGGCATGGGGGTTACTCACACATCAGGAGAAGACGGGACTCCTCTCCTCTGCAGTCCGCCAGTAGTTTAGCATCTTCAGGAAAAGAGGGAGAGCAAGGTAAAAGGAGGCGCCGCTTCCGGGGAGGGGGGGTGCTCTGCTTTCTGTTGGTTGATTCAATTTGGCTGGGGGTGGATGGGGGTGAGCAGAAATAAGATATCTGGCAGGCAGCAGGAAAGGAAGAGGAGGGTTGGAGCGCAGGGAAGCTGAGCCGAATCCGACCCTGGGTGCGCTTGCGTAGGATGGTAGGGGAGCCCGCCGGGTTGGCAGGCTGCGGGATCAGCCAAGCCTAGGTGCGCGCTTCCAATCCGGTGGCAGTGGTAGCAGTGCGCCTAGCAGTTTGAATTTGAGAGGCTTTGCAGGCTCCCTGGGACAGGGCTAGGGTGACGTCACGGGGGGGGGAGGGGGCAAGGGGATGGATCGAGAACGCGCTCTGGGGGAGGGAGGGGCAAATGCTTCCCTTCCCAGCTAGTGGTTTTGCAAAGCTCAAACCGGGGTTGCGTCAGTTTATCCTGAACTACTCCACCTCCAACCCGGCGGGCGGCTAGCGGTTAGCGAAGCTCCCGAGGAGGGTCTCGCCAGCAGGGGCACACTAAGGGGCTGGGACTCTCTTAGAGGTTTCCTCCACTTGCCCCTCCCTCATGGCCATTCTAGGGGGTCTCATTCCAGATTTCCAACCAGGGGTCCAGATCCTCTGTCTCAGTTTCTCTCCCCTCCCCCCCTCCCCTTGTGTGTAGATGTGCCTCTTTTGCTACAGGACTGGGGCCCGCCTGCCAGCCTCCTAGCTCAAACGCTTTTGGTGCAAGGGTGGGTGTGTGCATGCAGCAGTGTGTCTGTGTAGGAGGATGAGGAGTTCTCCTATGTATGCTTTACATGCAGAGCTTTGTTTCAGTGCTTAAAGAATTACTTTCTGGGTTGTGACTGGCCAGATATTTGCCTGGATTCAGAAAGCTAGCTCAACATTAGCTTATAGACTGAGATAAACAACAAAACCCTTCTCCTCCTGAGGTTTACACTTATTCAGATAATGAGGTTTAAATGTGTGCTTTTTGCCCAAAGGAAGGAGAAGAAGAACGGGTGTCAGAAAGACACTGCCAGGCTGAACCTCAGCTGGGAGTGGGAGCCCCCAGAAGGGTGCCTTAAGCCCTCCAGTCTGCAGGCAGGGGCCAGGGAGCTAGGAGGACAGAAAACAGCAATGCAGGAAGACTGGCTCCTGAGAAAGAGAGGATTGATGATGGACTCCTGCCTGACATCCAGTAGACCTGGGTTCTGATCTAGCTCTGTTGCAAGGTCTGTCACTTATTTCTGAATCTTCCCGTTCCCATTGGCAAAAGGGATGGACTATATGGGCCCTTCCAGCTCTGACATTCAATGGAATTCAGATAAGCTTCCCACAGCATTACTAATGGCCAGGTGTTGGGTTTTGCCTTCATTATCTCATTTCTTCTTTGTTATCTTAAGGTCCCCTGAACTCAGGAGTCTCCATGTGGAGTCCATTTGCAACATGTGAATGTTTGCTATTGCCAGGAATTGCCAAGGGCTCTCTCTCAAGGGAAAAAGAAGGAAAAGAAGGGAAAGAGAGTGAAAAAAGGAATTGACCAAGCCATGTTCCTGTCCCACAAAACATTTCCCTGTGTCTTCAGTCCTAGCTTGCAGAGGGAGTCAATACAGGGTGCCACTGCTGGGCGAAATTCCAGAGAGATGATCACATAAACAAACCAAGCCATCTGAGAAGGGAAAGCTCCCCACTTCTCCCCTCCTCCTTTCCTATTAAACTCAGATCATTGAATTGTTCTCCTGCTTAAGCTCTTCCTCCCCAGGAAGGGCTCCAGACAGTTTATAAACTTAGGCTCTAAGGCAACCTGTAGCTCTGTAGTTCTGGGAGTCACCTTGGTAATTTTTCTAGGGCTTTTTTCTTTTCTCCTCCTTTTCCTTAGGGGAAGAGCTTTGAAGCACAAATCATAATCTTCCTCCCCATTCTGTAATTCTTACTTGGTTTTGGACAAGATCCTTTCCTTCTGGGGCCTCAAATTGCCCTTCTGTATGCCAAAGGGCAACATTGAGAGGACTTGTCCTCAGAGGGGGAGGGGGCCTCACACTCTATTTCAATTGCATCATTAGATGCAAGCAGAGTGATGCAGTGCGAGCATGATTAAGCATCCTTTCATAACCAAGGGGCATTTGTTTCTACATATTTCCAAATATTAGATATACATAGTTCCTAGAGAGATACAGTGTACTCATTCAGTCGTTCATTTAACAAACATTTATTAATTAGGCTAATATTTCATTGAAGTAGAAGCCAGCATGAGAGCTGGACAAAAATATTTGAAATCAGATTCATTTAATAGATGAGGATAGTCCTCAACCAGGGAAAATGCTGACTTGCTTAAAATAGAAGAATCTATAAAATTAGAAACAGAACCCAGGAATTCTAAATCCCAGTCCAGCAGCTTTCTAAAAAGCTCACTATAGTAAGGTGAATTTGAGAACTACCTAAACTTAAATACCGGTGGTGGTGTTTTACCCAAATGTGGTCTTTTTAAAAAAAATTGTATTTGAAATTGAAATATTAAATATTAGTTTTCGTTCTCAAATATAGTAACTTCCTTCAAGGCAGTGATGATACTGTCAATACTTCTTGAAAACACTCTTTTCATAGGAATTTCAGAGAGGGATATGTAAATAGATTGGGGGAGCTGGAGACACTTGAAATTCTTGATAATCACAATGAAGGAAATGAGGAGGTACGCTAGCTGCTGGGAACAACATGGGAGACCCTGAATTATTGTGCAGATCTTCCTTCCATGGACCCTCTTACCACTCATGCCTCTACTGCCTGTCCCTGAGCTTCCCCAGCCGCTTTCCCAAACATAGGTATTGCTACCAAATTATCCACAACCCCGATAAAGCACTTTAAGTAAGTTTGATTGGGCCCCGTGTCTCTGGGAAGAACGACCGCAGTACCCCGCTAGGTAAAGCGGGCTTTAAGGCAGCGGTAAGGTGAACTGGGAGCCCTAGAGAGGCAGAGGCGGACGCTAAAATAAGGCAAACGCTACCTCTCCTCGAGAAGGCGAGGGAGGCAAAAACTGGGACTCGGTGGCCTCAGTCTCACTCGCATTTAACCGGTCACCAATGCTTCCCCAGGGTGCTGTAGGTGAGGCGGGCGTGCAACCCACCCTGCCGCTCGCCAGGCCACCAGGGGCTTAAGAGGAGGAGTCCCTAAGCCTGCAGTGGTGTGTGGGGGGATTCAAGTGCCTGTCCGCGGCCTCCTTTCCTTCCCTAACCACCAGCCCAATCCTCAACAAATACCATTCCCCAAGGACTCTTCAGGGCGACGTGGGGACTAGGCAAGTAGCGCATCGCCCAGCCACGGGGCCTCGACCGCTAGCGCATTCCTACCTGCTCTCCCACTGCTGCTAGACGCCAGATGCCGGGTGCGGGGCCCGTTGCCGCGACGGCCACCCGCACTTTCCTTGCTTTGGGACCTGCCCGGCTCGTGGGCCGCCCGCAGCAGCGGCGGTGACCGCGGGGTTGAGCGATGCCCCCAGACTGACCACGCCCGCATGGACGGTCCGGGAGCCAACCAGCCCTGGTAGGGTTGGGAGGTGAGGGCGGCCTTAGCGCGAAGTCGCAGGCGGCAGGCGCTCTGTCCTCCCACGCCGTTCGCTCCGCTAGGGGAAGCAGCCACGAAGGGGGCTGGGGAATTCATCGGAGCCCGCTAGCCTACCGCGGGCCGCGGCGTCCCCGAGTGCTCAGAACTTACCCAGCGAGCGCGCCTCCGGGGGAGGCGCCCACAGCATCTGCGACCAGGAAAGGCGCGGGAGCCGACACAGCCTGGGACCGGCGCGGCCCGTGAGCGAGGGCAAGGCTGCGAGCGCCAGCGGCGCCCCCGGGCAGGCAGATTCCCACTGGAGCGGCTCGCCGTGGGGCAGGGCTTCCAGCAGGAAGGAGGGAGGGAGCCGAGGGGGAGGAGTGAAGCAGAGCTGGAGGGAGCGGGAGGAGGAAGAGGGAGGAAGGGACCGTGGCCCCTCTCCCACTTATCAATCACTCTGCAGATCAAAAGTCCCTGCTGTGCACCCGGGAGGAGGCGGGGAGGAGATAAACCAGTCCACAGAGGAGCTACAGCTCCATTTCTCTGACAAGCGCGGTGGAGCGCTCTTCATGCCTCTGGGCCCCTCGCACCTGGAACTCTGCCCAGTCCTTGCAGCTTCTGCCATGGGCTGCAGCTCAGATTCAGTCAAGGGAAATAAGGGTGGCACTAGGTCGGTACCAAAGCCAAGGGGAGATTAAGACCACTGGGTGGAAGTTATGGCAAGTGCAGGAGCAGCCTGCCCTCTGACCTGAACACCCTCTGGGCGGGCTGCCTACTAGTATGAGCCCAGTTACTGGAGGTTGCAGGCAGATATTTAAGGACCTCCTAGGAGGATGGTAAACAAGGAATTTCCATAGAATGTGCCACTGAGCTAGACTAATGCCAACGTGTTAACAAAAGCAAACCCTTAGCATCATTCCAGTCCCTGTTTTGATTCTTTTTCTTCTTTATGACGTAGCCTGGATCTATTATACTTTTGGCCATCCTCCCTTCCTGATTCCCCTTTCTTTTTCCACTTAAAGTAGTCTCCGTGGTTGTGACTCAGTTAAAAGAAGGCTCTCAGTGAAATAATCATTGTAGTTCAAGAGGTAGGTGTGATTTTTGCCAAGATCATTATAGCTCCCTTCAAGACATACCTTTCCTAGGGCCTCTCTTCAACCTCCCATGGTACACCGGTACACCTGGTGGATGAAGGAAGTTGCAGTTTATTAACATAAACCAGGGTAAGGAGTTTATTTGATGGCACCAAGACATTCCCCCTCAATCTTGCAGAATAGTGGTTTTAAAGTTGTCACCATCCCATGTCCCATCCCAGAGTCTGGAAGTTCCCCAAATCTTGAGAATATCCACAACCTTGATGGTGGACAATAGAAGGGATGGTGGGAGGAGAGGGGTGCAAAATTACAGCAAAATTTAGCTCTCTTGCTAATGAATTCCTGTTGAGATTTGTCTGATTTCAAGATTATTTCCTTCTTATACATTTAAACCAGGTTCTCACAGCACTGACTTCCATCTCATTCTTGTCTTTATCCTGGGGAATCTTTTGTGCTTCCTCCTTTTCTTCTTGGCTTTCTTTTCAGAATGGAAGGAGACCATGCTAGGCCTTCTTAAAGGAAAATTACTGATAATTTTATATTTTGAACATATGCAGAATTTACTTAATATACTCCAAAGAACAATCTCTTATAATCATATTTCTGACATTTTAAGGATCATTGCTGCTGTTTTTACTTCATCTCAGAGAAAAACTTTTTGAGATTTTCCTGCCAGTCAGATAAGCAGTTTCAAAATAACACAGTTCTCACATATGCACAGGGGCAGGCTATTTACAATTACATATTCAGAAACATTGCCTTGTTTTACTAATATTCTTATTTGTGTAAAACATATCACTGTGCTGTTTGCTACAGACTATAGCAGCAGCCTGTGCACATTATTACCAACTGCAGACAGTTAATGTTGTATCCTCTCTGTCTTTACATCATTTCAGACCATGTCATATTTTACTGTAGTTATTTAATGGGTGCTATAAACAACCACAAAACACAGAGCTAAGAGTCCATTCACAGGCAGAAATAATGAGACAGTCAGGTTGAAGAAAAGGAGACAGTTTACTGAGAAGGGTGGTGTGTCTCTAGCTAACGGGAACACACACAAAAGCAATAAATTGTATACAGATAAGAGGAGGAACATGGCATCAATGAAAAAAACTGGTATTTTATTTAGATCCAGTACAAAAATGTAAAATATGATGTGTATCCATTTTACTTAGCCTCATGTGTTTACCAGCCTTCATAAAAGCATTTAGAAACCTGCCTTTCCACAAAGGATTACACTGATATTAGATAAAATGCAAAAGCACAGACTCCTTTTTGTTAGCATCAAATGTGCAAGTAGGTGGGTAGTTATTTTGAAGGGTGTCTTGAATGCACACATACACAAAATGATGAGCAATACAAAACTTTCTGTGAGGGTTGTTGCATAGATAATTGCAGAAGAGTGCTAGAAGCTTGTGAGAGTTTTCACTGTATCAATTTATTTGAAAGATGTTATATACTGACTTTTCTAAAAGTTTCTGTGTATTTTCCTGATATAACTGAGTATCAAAGACATGCATATTAATATACTTTTGTTAATTAGTAAAAGTGGCATGATTAATGTGCTGTTCTAGTGGCATTGCAAATGCATCTAGATATTTCTGTCCTGTTCTCTATTGCTTAGTTCATATCACTACTGGTAAAGGGCTTAAAGATTCCTGATAGCAATGTTAGTGAGGATATAAAGATATAAAATTATGCTTGTGATTTTATAATTTTATTCTCAGATTAGGAGAAAATCAGATATATCATCTAGGATGAATACAAAAAAGACATGTGCATACATTTCTAGGATGATGGAAATGTTGTCCTATTACCATGTACATAGTTTGCATAAGACTGTTGTTTCTCCATCTTGCCATACCTGGAAAGCTTTAAAAAATAAACAAAAAATATACGAAGTAGAAACCTCATGCAGAGTCATAAATTCTAAGGCAGATGTGAGATGTTTTCAGAGAATACTGTCAGTTTTCAACCAAATGTTTCAAAGAATAGTTCAAAGAGAGGAGGACAAATTTGAAATAAGGAGATTCAACACAGAGGGCACACTGTTAAGACCAGTAATTGTAGTTTAAAGGATATTGTAGACTTTGGTTCTGTGATGCTGTTGAAAGTATAGATATTTTTAAATTTAATTCATTTTTTATTATCATTTTGAAGGCAGGTTGGCTTGGTTGGAATAGTCCTAGGCCAGAGCCAAGAGTAATTTGTCTTTCAATCAAATACATGTCTAAATCCTTGGAAACCAACAACCTGGGTTCAGTTCTACCTCTGCTTCATACCAGGAAGGCACGCACTTCTCTCAGCATCCCTACGTGTCAGGATGTATACTAGAACCTGCCATGTGCAGTCAGTAAGGATGGGATTTATACCAAAGTCCTTGAAAATTGTGAAGTGAAACACATATGTGAGAGGAGAACTAGAAATGAGGGATTCTTTTTTTAAATATATTTTATTGATTTTTTACAGAGAAGAAGGGAGAGGGATAGAGAGTTAGAAACATCGATGAGAGAGAAACATCCATCAGCTGCCTCCTGCACACTCCCTACTGGGGATGTGCCCGCAACCAAGGTACATGCCCTTGACTGGAATCGAACCTGGGACCCTTGAGTCCACAGGCTGAAGCTCTATCCACTAAGCCAAACCGGTTAAGGCGAAATGAGGGATTCTTAATATCACTTCTTAAAACAAGTAAAATCTATAAAACAATGATTTTAGTGATAAAGCAATATTTGAATTTAAATTGGATACTAAAATCAGCATTAGAAAGTTATTTACGATTCTGATTGGAACTATATAATGACAAGCATTCAAATGAAAACTTTAAAACATTCCATCTTTTTCTTAGGTTTTTCCAAATAGTTGGATATATGTATATATCAGGGTTTCTCAACCTTGGCACTATTAACGTTTTGGACCAGATAATTATTTATTGCAAGGGTCTGTTATGTGCAATATGGGAAGTTTAGCAGCATCCCTGGCCTCTACCACTACCCAGTAGCACTAGTATCTATATTTATATATCTACTAGAGGCCAGGCGCATGAAATTCATGCACTGGGGTGGAGGGGGGGGCAGGGGTGTCCCTCAGCCGGGTCTGTGCCCTCTCGCAGTCCAGGACCCCTCAGGGATTGGGCCTAATCTGGCAGTCAGACATCCCTCTCGCAATCCAGGATCCCTCGCTCCTTACCACTCAGCTCGCTGCTCCTTAATGGCAGGCTCCTTACTGCTTGGCTTACTGCTCCTTAGCACTTCAGCGGAAGCAGGAGAGGCTCCCATCACCCACCACCGCTGCTGCGCTTGTCAGCCATGAGCCCGGCTTCTGGCTGAACAGCACACCCCCTGTGGTAGTGCACTGACCATCAGGGGGCAGTTCCTGCATTGAGAGCCTGCCCCCTGGTGGTCAATGTGCATCATAGTGACTGGTCATTCTGGTCGTCTGCTGTAAAGGTTGCTTAGGCTTTTATTATATCTATATCTATATCTATATCTATATCTATATCTATATCTATATCATCTATCTCTATCTCTATCTCTATCTCTATCTCTATCTCTATCTCTATCTCTACCTCTACTTCTACCTCTACCTCTATCTATCTCTATCTCTATATCTATCTCTATCTCTATCTCTATCCCTATCCCTATCCATACCTATACCTATACTTATACCTATACCTATACCTATACCTATACCTATATCTATATCTATATCTATCTATATCATCTATCTATAATCATCTATATCTATCTATACAACTGTTATATACGTATGCTTTGTGTGTGTGCATATATAATACCTGTGTGTGTGTAAGTATCTTATGCTTATTTAACACTTCAATAAATGGAAGGGACATAATGTACATTTTGACTCAGTGACAGAATCAGAGCAAGATCTTAGGTTCCCCGATGCCCTGCAGCCTGCCACCTCTTATACTCCAAGTACCGTGAATGGAGACAGGCAATGTACACTGGTGCTGATCTTTATGAAGAAATATATTTTCCATCATGACCAAGGGCACAGTCATGGGTTGAAACAAGTTTCTGAAACAATATTACCCTTGTCATAGCCATGCACCCTGAAATATTCTATTGTAGTTGATTTTTAAAATGGCTGGCTGAGGCCTACAAAATTGATTTTATGGGTTACTAATAGATTGTATCTCACAGCTTGAAAACCTCTGACATGCTGGATTGATCAAGGGAGGATGGGAAAATGGGGCAAAACCAATAAAATGGCAGTAAAGAAAAAGGAGCAAAGGTATAGAAAAACGTATGGCTCGCAGCCAATTGTATCAAGCATCACATAGCTATGGCACCTGCTTCCTAAGGGTTCTAGATCCCCCTCCTTGTTGACTGAGTCAAATGATTTATCAGTAAGAACCATATTTAAATTTACTGCACTTGGGAGTGAGTATACATGGCAAAAGCCGTAGATTTTATAGATAAGGCTTAGGACAGCATTAGTAGGTATTTCATTTATCTTGACACATTCCATCCTATTAATCTCACTGCAACTGGAAGTTGGTCTGGAGTTACAAGCTAATGTGCTCAGGAAGAAACCAAATTTATTGAGTTTGACATTGCTTGTCATTGGCATAATATAATGCAGTTGTGCCTCTAGACTAAGTTCTGTTGATTTTATTTATGTATTTATGTTTAGCTAGTACAAATATATGGTAAACTATGGGATGTAGTAGAGGGCTTAATGCTGACTCTGCTGGAACATGCAAAAGTGTCTGTACACAAGTTGCCAAGTTCTAAAGGGTTATATCCAGAAGAACAGCTACTAAGGATTTGCATTAAGTATTTGTGATTTTTTTTGAAGTCACCATTTATTAAGAGGACTGGGCTATTAATATTAAAAAAAAATCAAGGATGACACATTCCAGATTTTCCCTGAACTTGTGATTTGTACAAAATGAAGCAGGGTTTAGAAAGTATGGGTTCAGAGGGGAGGTGCATAAAATCTAGAAAGTAAATAAAATAATTTCCCAGGAATAGCTGGATGCAGCATTCAACCCTCATTGCAAAGCAATGAAGAGAATATGTTTTTTACCTTGAATCTTGATGATGATGATTTATTACTCATACTAGAGGCCCATTGCACGAAGAAATTTGTGCAATAGGCCTTCGCTTCCCCTGGCTGCCGGCACCAGTTTTCCTCCGACACACGGGACCCAGGCCTTCGCTCCGGAGCCTTCAGTCTTCATGGCTCCGGACCGAGCCTCCAGTCTTCACTCTGCCACTTTGCCCCTACATATGCAAATTAACTGCCATCTTTGTTGGGTTAATTTGCATACTCTCCTGATTGGCTGGTGAGCATAGCAGAGGGACAGTTAATTTACATATTTGTCTTTTATTAGGTAAGATGTGATCTCAGTTCTTTTTTTCCTTTCGTTTTTCATCTCCTAGGAAATTTCCTAAGTGACATTACAATGACACAGGGTACACATCCCTATTCACCTGATTATTGCAGGTGAGGCCACCTCTAAGTCAAATGTAATGGCCCCAGCACAAATGTCAAACAACATTTGCTTCTGTCTGTGGTAATACTGTGGTTCCTAGGCAAATTAAAAAAGAAAAATACTTTCAAATTTTATGAAACTTTTGATAACCTAAATATGCCCAAAATTCTCATAGAAAAATAGCTTGAAGTCTATTTGGGGTGGAGGAACCATATGCAGTTTCTCTAAAGCATCACTTTGGGGAAATCCCAGGAAACCATGACAAAACTGGAGGCATAATCATCACCAGATCTGTCCCTCACCCTGGGCATCAAATAACCCAAGTACAGTAGTAGCATCAGTATCACTTTATTAATATTTTGAAAAGAAGCAAAAGCAAGCTCATTTTTTTCTACACATCATTGCTCTAGAATAATGAATTCAGTATGCTGATCCTTTAGTGCTTTATATATAGATCTAGTTGGTACAGCTCAGAAAATGACACTATTTGAATTAGACAATTTATTTACCATCATTTAAATATATTGAATTGTTTCATTTAAATACATTTTTCAATAGAAATACTAATATTTATGAAGACATGTACAGTATTACCAAGTGGTAAATGTAAGTTATTAGTTGCAGCAAGAAAGGACAATTGTCAAATTAATGAATCGATGTTCAGCTTACAAGTTTTATAAAATATAATCACTCAACTGAAGATAACTCCTATCTCTTAAATACAAATAAATAGTACATAACAATTTTTGATAAGCCTGAGTCCCTGTTATACAGTTCTAGTTACTCAGAATTCAAATATATAGGATTTACTCAAGGGTCTTTACAGATCTACTATGATTTACATTGACAATATTGGGGTATATAGGCAAAAATGAAAGTGTTCATTTGTTACTCCTGCTATGGCCATTAGCCAAACTGTCTTGAACTGTAGAGATGATATTTATCACAGGCCACCCTGCTTCATTAAATTATACTTCACTGATTTTTAACTAAGTGGTTTACCTAAAAGAGTCCTAAAATCATAATGAAACTTAATACCTACATGGAGTTAAATTACACAATTTTTATCAGTTTCCACTATTAATATGCAATAGCACCTTAATTTTAAAAAGCTACTAAGATATATTAATATAACAAAGTAGTCTATGTAGAAAGGTATAAAAAAATATAGGGGAATAGGAAGAGCGATCTATAATTGCAGATCTACAAGTCTGCTTTCATTCGTGTTCAATCATCATTCATTGAGATACCAAAGTAATTTGTTATCTTTAAGAATTTTTCTACTTGCAAAATGTTAGTGATTATTATTTTTATAAATATATTTTATTGATTTTTTACAGAGAGGAAGGGAGAGGGATAGAGAGTTAGAAACATCAATGAGAGAGAAACATCGATTAGCTGCCTCCTGCACATCCCCTACTGGGGATGTGCCCGCAACCAAGGTACATGCCCTTGACCGTAATCAAACCCGGGACCCTTGAGTCTGCAAGCCGACACTCCATCCACTGAGCCAAACCGGTTAGAGCAGTTAGTGATTATTTTGAGTATAGTTGTTGGCTAAAAGCAATTGATTGCCTAAAAATCTCTGTTTTGTGTATAGGCCTGCTGCTTTCTTTCCTACCTTCTTCCCTCCTTCTTCTTTTAAAGTTGATTCTGGATTTTTTTCATCCACTATTTAGATGTGTTTTTTCAAAGAAAACTGTAAACACTACAGGCAGCAGTCTATATCCTGAGAAAATGACTCCTGAAATGGGCCAACACCACATAAGAGTTTCTACAATAAAGATGCCATCTTGATTGCGATTTTTACTGAATTTTCCATGGACTAGGCCGCAGTGGTCGGCAAACTCATTAGTCAACAGAGCCAAATATCAACAGTACAACGATTGAAATTTCTTTTGAGAGCCAAATTTTTTAAATTTAAACTATATAGGTAGGTACTTTGTTATTAACTTAATTAGGGTACTCCTAAGGCTTAGGACAAGCCATACTCAAGGGGCCAAAGAGCCGCATGTGGCTCACGAGCCACAGTTTGCCGACCACGGGTAGGGGAATGGTAGAGCTGGAAAGGGATTTAGATTTAGTGCACATTACCATGTGGTTTGTGTGCATCTCCGCATCCATATTCCCTGGGCCCTTGGTAAGCAAGCAGATTTCTGGGCCCCATCCTAGATTCACTGAATGGAATTTTCATAAGATAGATTCTGGGCATGGTATTTTTATAGAACTCTCAAGGGAATCTGATACAAATTGCAAAGCCAATTCTAGTCCAACATCTTCATTTTATAGAAGGGGAAACTAAGCCTCAGAGTTGTGAAATGACTTATTCAAAGTCACACAGGCAAAGCTAAGAATAAACTCAGATCTCCCAACTCTTATGTAAATGCTGCTGCTTGATTGTTTGATGTTTGGATAGTTTAGTTTTAGAATTGCATTTTTTCATTGATAATCAGTGTTAAAATTTAATGCAGCACAATACACTCTGTTTATGAACCATGTTACATTATGCCCATAAAACGTGGCTTCTTGGTCAACCACATGAAGTGATAAAATTGTACTTTCAAACTCTTTTAACACAAAGTTTATTGCTATTTATTTGCACTTTGAGTGATAAACTATATAAAATATAACAAAATGGTTCATAAATACTTATTGAAAAAATAATGAGCACAGACCTCTGCATTGATTCTGAAAGATTTACTTTATTATTGACATATAGATGATTCAATATCAAATTCAGTGGAATCTGAAGTAGCTTACATTTCATGCTATCATTTACTAGGTCTACTGAATAATTTTGAAGATATTGCAGGGATACTGAGGTTATAGCATTTTTTTTAAATTTGGCTTTCTTCTTCATTTCAAAATTTTGAGTAAAATTATATAAACCCTTCAGAATAGGGGGGCTGAGGATATCTTGAAACTCTCTTGACCTATGTGTCAACTTCAAGAAAATTTCTGTAGAAACTTTTGAAGATAAAATAGAACATCTAATTAACATTTAGAAGAGAAAGATATATATCCATTTCAAGTAACCTGACCTGGATTTCAGCAGCAGAATCTCTTCTTGACACATTTGTAACTCATTTTAATTCCTAATAGGCACTATGTGTACACATCCAAAGCAGAGTAAGATTTGACCTCTCAGAGTTACAAAGATGGACTAAGTTAAAATTAAACAATAAATTTTTGCAAAGATATATTTAATTTGTGTGATCTAATACTGCATCAAATGCATGTGATTGACAAGCACCAACTATTTTCACAGAAAATTGGGTGATTTCATGGGTATGTGGAAAGTAGAAAGTATGTGGGCTTTGGAATCATACAGTTAGGTTTGAATCCAGCTCAACCATCTAAGAGTTCGAGTATGGGCAAGTTACTTAAATTTTCTGAGCCTTACTTTCCTCCTTTGTAAAATCTGGGTAATCATGGGTGTTTTTGTGAGAAACATAGATAAAAGATAGAAATTGTTTTCTAAGGTGCCTACCATTTAGTAGGTGAAGAAAGAACCTTGTTCTCTTTTTAGTGTCCTTAGCTTGGTCTGTAAAGTAAGAAACCTGAAACACCAATCAGAAATAATGCATGGACCCCTATGTTCATAGCAGCCCAATGTACAATAGCTAAGATTTGGAAACACCCCAAGTGGCTATCAGTAGATAAGTGAAAAAGCTGTGGTACATTTACATAATGGGATACTATGCTGCTGTAAAAAAAAGAAGGATCTCTTACCCTTTGGGACAACATGGAGGGAACTGGGGAGTATTATGCAAAGTGAAATAAGACAGTCAGCCAGGCTGGCATGGCTCAGTGGATGATTGTCCACCTATCAACCAGGAGATCATGGTTCAATTCCTGGTCAAGGCATATGCTCAGTTTGTGGACTCAATCCTTAGTGTACAGTGTGCAGGAGGCAGCCAATCAATGGTTCTTTCTCATCATTGATGTTTCTATCTCTCTTTCCCTCTCCCTTCCTCTCTGAAATCAATATTTTTTTTTAAAAAAAGAAATAAGCCAGTCTGAGAAAGACAAGTATCATATGATAGCACTCATATGTGGAATCTAGTGAACAAAATAAACTGATGAACAAAATGGATCCAGAGAGATAGAAGCATGGAACAGCTTGTTGAATCTCAGAGGGAAGTTGGGGGGAGGGGAGGGGAGAATGGGTGGATGGGAAGAGATCACCCAAAAAACTTATATGTATATATTCATAATCCATAGACACAGAAAATAGAGTGGTGAAGGCCTTGGAGCAGGGGGTGGGGGTGAGCTGGAAGGGGTCAATGGGGAAAAAATGGGGTCATATGTACTATTTTCAACAATAAAGATTAAAATATGTTTTAAAATAAAGACCAGATGAAATTTTTGTCTGCTTGGTAATTTTGTATCAATCTATATACATATAAAAGCTTAAGTGACCCAACGACTGTACAACCGAATGACCAGTCAACCGGTTAACTGGTCGCTATGATGCGTTCTGACCACCAGGGGGCAGATATTCAATGCAGAGCTGACCCCTGGTGGTCAGTGTGCTCCCACAGCGGGAGTGCCACTCAGTTGACTGATGGGTGCCAGATGCAGGGCTTACAGCTGGGGAGTGCCGCTGTGGCAGCACAAGCCTCTCCTGATTGGGACTGACTGGGCACGAGCCCAGGGCAGGTGCAGCAGGGCTGGGATGAGCGGGAGCAGTAGGCAGAAGGGGCAGGCAGTTTTGGACTGCCAGTTTCTTCTCAATCCCCTCAGGCCACACCAAGGGACCCCACTGGTGCAGGAATCTGTGCACCTGACCTCTAGTATCAAAATAAAATCACTCTGGAATGTTGAACTAGCATTAGTAAAGTAACAGATGAAGCCTGTCTTTACAGTTTATCAAAAGCTCATTAGTTGGATTTTTTGGATTATTTGAATGCAGGCTACCCTGAAGTTTATCTTTGTACTATCTAAAAAAATCTTCAACAAGTCTGCAGAGTAATTATTGTCTTACTTTAGAATCCAACTGCTTTCTAATTGAAAGTTGGCAGCTTCCTATATTCATAGAATCAGTTAATGCACTAATGTTTTTTTAAAAAAATCCATTTACTAAAATAGTCTGGCAAGACCTTATTATTGTCACTCAGTGTAGTGAGGTGGTCCAAGACTGAACCTTAATATTACTGATTCCTTGATGACTGGCAGCTAGGATGAAACTGACTTAAAAAATGCAGGAAATTACTTCCTGGGGCTGGAAGAGTGAAAGTGGGAATGTGCCTTGGGAGTAGGTAGTCTTTCTCTTTGTTCTGGAAGGGATTAATTGTGAGCTTTATTGACCTGCAGAAGTAAGCTAAGTACTTATTCTTTGTCCTCTGATATTGGAAGTAATCTAAGTGTAAATAATTCCAAGTAGAATGCTAACTGTTTCAAATAATACAGAAGTTTACTTTTAGTTAGGTTGGAAGGATTGTAATCCAAGCCTTCACGTCTATCTAGGGATTTTTCATTTCTTCTGGCATGCCCTGGGACCAAAGCTTGAAAGCCTTGAAACTGGGGAGAGAGAGGTGATGCCAGAAGAAATTCTAGCAGCTGGCCTATAAGAGACTCTCCATATTGGGGTGTGTCTTATGAATTTGGGGAGCAAAAATATTTGATACTGCTTTGTAACATTCTGATGAAATGATCAAGTTTCCAGCAAAATGTGTTAACCATCACAACCTGGTTTCAGATTGGTGTTAGCTTTGAGAACTGGAGTGGGTTGCTGTTTAATGGTAACTAGATGGACCAAAGTCAGTAGTGATCCAGAAAAACTAGGGGAAGCATTTTGGAGCCAAATGTCAAACAGAAAAAGTAGGAGAGATAGATTTATACTCCCCAGGAATCATTTGAAATATGCAGATGACTATATTGCTCATGGTCATTTAGGGTAAGATCTCAAGTTATTTCACTTACACATTCAATAAAGTAGATTCCTAAAATGCTATAAAACTTGGGGCACTAGGATTCCATAATAATACAACTGCTATTTCTGTTGAGTGTCTATATTATTCTATTCCTTATTTAAGACACGTGATAAACATTGCTCATAACACCTGAAAGTCAGCATTATCTTCATTAACAAAAGAGACGCATGCTTAGAAATATTTTGATTGGAAATTTGTCATAGTCTGTGTTCTTGTAAAAAAGTATTTTTTCTTTACCTTTCCCCACCACTAGTCATACTGGCTTTCCTTTCAATTAACATGAACTGGTGACATTTTGGTAGTCAGATTATGATACAACTTTCATGAATTACTGATCAATAGGTTTTATTTCCAGGAAGGACATAGAAATATGTCTGCTACTCCAAAGTTTTAAAAACATAATAATTATACTTAAAATATGCATTGGACTAGTTTTTATAGCATATAGTTAAACTGAACTTCATAAAAATAATAGTATATTTGGTTTTGAATCATGATACAAAATAACAATGAGAATATTGTGTTTAATACTCTAGTATTAAACAACTTAGTTACTGTATTTACTAATGATCTACATGATTTAAATTTTATTTTCATGTTCCAGTAGGAGTGGAGTGACTGTTGGCTGCTATTATAGTATACTTTATGCAGACTTCCTAATGAATAAATGCAGCAAAAACAAAAGGCTATGTTAATAACATATAATAAAAGCAGAGGAGCTCTTAATGGTGAGAAATATTACATTTGCTGAGTCTGCTGCTTTTCTTTGCTAGTGTTTTACTATGGAGGGTTTAATACTTATTTCTTCTTTTTTTCTTCCTTAACGAATTAGATGGTTGAACATTATATGAAGAAATGCACTCAAGTATAAGTGGAAACACCTGGCAATAAAAGTAGATTGGCTTTTTTAAAAATATGTTTTTATTGTTGTTTTTTTAAAAAATTATTTATTTATTTATTTATTTATTTATTTATTTATTTATTTATTGAAAGAGGGAAAACTGTCCATTGGCTGCCTCATGCATGCTCCCTAGTAGGGTTCAAGCCCGCAACCCAGGCATGTGCTGTGACCCCTGACCAGGAATTGAACTGGCAATCTCTTGGTGTGCAGGATGACAATCAAATGAGCTACACCATCCAGGGAAGATTGGCCTTTCTTAAAATTAGGAAAAATGCTTATAGTCATTCAAAAACAGAGGTAGTTGATTACAAAAGAGAGTACAGTGTGAGCTCTTTAAGAGATCTTTTTGTCATTTTCTCATATGCACAGTGGTACATAATTGAGCTAGTGACTTGGTATGATTTAAGAAAGGGATGCCTATAGTATTCTTTTTTAAAATATATTTTTATTGAAATCAGAGAGGAAGAGAGAGGGAGAGAGAGATAGAAACATCAATGATGAGAGAGAATCATTGATCTGCTGCCTCCTGCACACACAATCCCCCCCACACACTGAGGATTGAGCCTGCAACCAGAGCATGTGTCCTGACTGGGAATTGAACCATGAGCTCTTGGTTCATAGGTCAACGCTCAACCACTGAGCCACTGCAGCCGGGTAGCTATAGTATTCTTATCACACTTCTTCCCCCAATTCCTTTTTACTGTCTATTAAATAGTTTCTTAGGATGCTCCTGAAGTTATATACCCAGTGTAAGGCAGCACTGTAGCCTGCCAAGTCAATGAAGATTCAAGAAGGAAAGAGTGGCGGTCAGCTGCTTGGAGACAGAGGTTAAGCTAGAGGTGCAGTCACAGAGAATTGGTTGGGACACAGGTCCCGGTAGAAATTGAACCAAAGTTTTGTTCTTAGACGGAGGTGAGGCAGTTTCAAATGATTTGTCAGATTGAGGCATGATCCCAAAGACTGGGCAGGATCAGTAGACAGGAGACTGTCATGCTAAGCATAAGGCAGGAATAAAGAAGGCCAGGAGTCAGACTTTGGGATTAGGATCTGGATTCCAACAAGACTAGTTTCTAATGAGTCTTGAAGCTACTCCAGAAGCTTACAGCAAAGTCAGCAGCCTAGGATGTAAAGCCTCTTTGGACTGACTGTTCCTAATCTCCAGCCAGGGAAGGAAGCTGGAACTCTGTCCTCTAAGAAGCCCCCAATACCCATGGCATATAATAATATCACACTATCTGGTTGTATTATGGGCTGTGTTGGGTTTGGGAGTGTTTGTGTACTACCTGGCTACTAATACCTTCTCAGGCTCATTGTCATCTTCTTTACAAACTTCTCAGCCCAATATTCTAACTTCCTCCTCTCTCTCAGGTCTTGACAGCTAGACTCTTGGCAGTATGTTTTTAAAGATGCTATGTTAGTTGAGCCAAATGGTACCTGGCTATGTAAAAAATGTATTAGCAGTATCTCTGGTAATTGTCTATGCCTTCTCTACCTCTATTACAAATGTCAACAAATATTGATTGTTTTTTAGATAAACTGATGTGCACTGTGATGGCTACAAAAAGGCACATGTGATATAACAATTTCCCTAAGGAGAAGACAGAAAATACACCCACAAATATTACAATAACAATTCAAGGCAGTATCCACTTAGTTGCCAAATTAGTTTGATAGCCAATAAGTATTATGTGGTTTGGGAGTTATACCAAAGGTTTCATGTAAGAGGGGAAACCTCTGGGGTTTAAAAAACAAATGGGTAGGATTGAGATAGAGGGAAAACAGTGGGATAATCTACTTATTCATTTGACAAACATATATAATGCTTACTATATGCAATGTCTTATTTTGAGTACTTCACATGTAGTAACTCATTTAATGCTCATAACTACCTTATTATTAGATCAACTTATTAGAAAACCAAGGCACAGAGAGGTTAAGGAACTTGTGCAAGGTCATACAGCTAAGTAATGGAACTGGGAGTTGCACCTAAATGGCCTAACTTAGAACTGCACTGACCAATCTGGTAGCCACTGGTGGTTATTTAAATTTAAATGCATTTAAATTACACAGTATTAAAGTTTAGTTCCTCATTGTGCTAACCACACTTCATAAGTTCAATAACCACCTGTAGCTGGTGGCTAACCATAGAGGAAAACACAGATGTAGAGAACAATGGATCATTGCAGAACTTTCTGGTGTACAGTGCTTGGCTTGTTTGATTTCTATGCATTCAACCATATTTCTCTCTGCCATCTCTTATTGGGGATAATGATAGCATGTGGAGGGTGACTACATATTTATGAGTTCTTGCATAGAGTTAGAACAAAGAGCAGTAAAAGATAATTTTGCAAAAACAAGAAATGGAAACTGGTCTTGAATGCTAGGTGGGGAATTGTTTTTAGTTTTCTATTGTAGTGTGGCAAACTCCCACAAAATTAGCAAATTAAAACAACACACATCTATTATATCATGATTTACATGGGTCAGAAGTCCAGGCATGGCTCAGCTGGGTCATTTGCTTAGGGTCTTACTAGCTGTCAGTCAGAGCTTTAATCTCATCTGAGGCTTGGGATACTCTTCCAATCCTATTGGTTATTGGCAGAATTCAGTTTCTCGAGCCTGTAGAGCTGAGGCCCTCTGCCTCAGTCTCTATGCCATTTAGAGTCTTCTTGCCATTCCCTGTCACATTATTCTCTATGTACTATGGCAGTTTGTTTCTTCAAGGTCAACAGGAGAGTATTTACTGCTACTAATCCTGTCTCTGAACTCTAGTCTCAGTTTTAAGGGGCTCACCTGATCAGGTCAGGCCCACACAGAAAAATCTCCCATTGGATTAACCTAAAGGCAACTTAATAGGGACTTTAACAAACATCTGCAAAATCCTTTCACCCTTTACCTTGTATATAGAATGTTCATATACTCATGTGAATGAAATCCCATTATATTTACAGGTCCTGACCACAGTCAAAGGGAAAGGATCCTACAGGGTTTACACACCAAGGGGGTGTTTTAGAATTCTGCCTGCCACAGTTCTGTAGATTTTAATAAATGAATGGGGTTCCTGAGTATGGAAGTTACAAGGTGGGGCTGTTATGCTTTCAAGAGGCTGTTTATTTCTGTAGTAATTTGGCCTCTAATTTACATATAATATCAAATTAAAACTCTGGTTTTCTGGTGCAACCATCTATCTTGTTTATTGATATATAATCTTAAAAGGTGGATTTGCATGGTTTGGAAACCTAATTATGCTTAAAATCAAAATGATAATTTCTGCCATGAGTTTTTTAATTACAAAAGTAACACACGCTTATTGTTAAAAAGGTAAAATGATACAGAAACACATTGAATATCAGTAAAATGTAAAATTTACCTACTTCTCACCAACCCCCTTTCTCAATCCTTAGTGATATCCTTAGATTCTTCATTAAACATATACAGACACACATATTTCATATATTTATTTTTATTTCTTACACTTATTTTCTGCATTGCTGCATGTATATAAACGTTCTTCCAGGTCAATACCTACAGGACTTATTTCTTTGTCTCTCTCTCTCTCTCTCTCTCTCTCTCTATATATATATATATATATATATATATATATATATATATATATATATGGTGTCCCCAAAAATGTATACATACTTTAATAACTGATAACTCACTTAATTTTCACTCCTTTTCAGGTTTAACTGATTTGAAATAATGGTTGAAGCCAGACTAAGCTTTGAACAAAGAAAATGTATCCTAAAGTGCCAGTAGACTTTTTTATGGGGATACATAAAAATAAAGTTTATGGTATAAAATCGGCAACAGTCGAATTGAGGGCATACAAATACTAAACAAAATGATTCTTGATCTTTGTGATTACTTTGTTTCACGTTATCAGCAGTGCCTGGATCAGAATGGTTATCGGTTTAAAAACAGGCATTGACAAAGGAAAATTATTAATTTTTGTAGGTTCTTTTAAATTTTGAAAATGCACTGTATGTTAATAAACATTGACTTTTTAATCATTCAAAGTGCATATACATTTTTTGGGACACCCTGTATATACATATGCAATATATATCCATATACATATAAATTCATGAATGTAAAGATTGAAGGAGGTCTTTCTAAAGGAAAAGTTATTATAAAGATGAAATCCTCAGTACAATTCCTTATCTTATGCATGTAATAAATTGATTTTTGGTCTAACCCTGGTTTTAGCCTCCTTAGAACTAAGGAGAACCCATCTTTAAACTCACCTGAATCTTTAATCTTTGTTTTATGTCAAGAACTATTTTCAGACCATAATCACAGTTCTGGGCTTTAAAGCATTGAGGTAATTCGATATCAGAAGGATCTGACTTTGTTCTTTCTAGGGAGACAGACAGAAATGCCTGCTTGAAAAAATCAAATGGCAGCAGAATTAGCTAATTCCTTTTTCTCCTTGGATTAGGGAGCATAAAGAAGAAATTGTTCAAGGAAAAGTGAAATATAACATGTATCTGAAGTCTTCTATCCACAACCTTTGGCCTGTTTCAAGGATGCAGTTCCAGCTCTTATTCTAGCACCAATCCTGCTCCTTAAGGGAGATTGAAAAAGTCCTGAGCCAGATGTTTTCCTGTTGCTATTGATATGATAACTGAATTCTAAAAATTGGCTTCTTGCCTTGTTCCTTATGATTAAGATGTCATTTGGGGACACTTTTGTGAGTGAAAGTGGGTGCTGTTAATAATTAATATGGGATCAGAGATATAAGCCTAGGTTGTAGCATGCAAACTTGGACATATGATCTTTCAACTTGTGATCAAGAAGTGCTGAGTCCCAATTAATGACAATAATCATATTGCACATTTTTCATTTCATTTATTTATTTCAAGAAAAATGATCTTAAATATAATAATGTTACATGCAATAAACATTAATGTCTCCAGAAAAATGATTTTACATATAATAATGTTACATGCAATAGACACAAATTATTCAAGAAAAATGATCTTAAATATAATAATATTACATTCAGTAAACATTAATATTTCAAGAAGGATTTTATTTTTATTTTTTAAAATATATTTTATTGATTTTTTACAGAGAGGAAGAGAGAGGGATAGAAAGCTAGAAACATTGATGAGAGAGAAACATCGTTCAGCTGCCTCCTGCACACCCGCTACTGGGGATGTGCCCAAAACCGAGGTACATGCCCTTGACCGGAATCGAACCTGGGACCCGTAAGTCCACAAGCCAATGCTCTATCCACTGAGCCAAACCAGTCAGGGCAAAAAAGGATTTAAAATATAATAATATTACAAAAACTATCCTAGCATAGTATGATATCACAAAAGTTGTAGGAAATATTAAAAATCTGCAAATAACAGGATTACTTCTATTATATTTTAAAATATTTTCCCCCTCTGGCTCTATTTTTGTTCATCAGTTTATGTTGTTCATTATATTCCAAAAATGAGTGAGATCATGTGATATTTATCTTTCTCTGACTGGCTTATTTTGCTTAGCATAATACTCTCCAGTTCCATCCATGCTGTTGCAAATGGTAAGAGTGCCTTCTTTTAACAGCAGCATAGTATTCCATTGTGAAGATGTACCACAGTTTTTTAATCCACTCATTTGCTGATGGGCACTTAGGCTGTTTCCAAATCTTTTTTTTTTTTAATATATTTTATTGGTTTTTTACAGAGAGGAAGGGAGAGAGATAGAGAGTTAGAAACATCGATGGGAGAGAAACACAGATCAGCTGCCTCCTGCACATCTCCCACTGGGGATATGCCCGCAACCCAGGCACATGCCCCCGACCGGAATCGAACCTGGGACCTTTCAGTCCTAAGGCCGACGCTCTATCCACTGAGCCAAACCGGTTTCGGCTCAAATCTTAGCTATTGTAAATTGTGCTGCTATGAACATAGGGGTGCATATATCCTTTCTGATTGGTGTTTCTGTTTTCTTCGGATATATTCCTAAAAGTGGGATTACTGGGTCAAATGGGAGTTCCATTTTTAACGTTTTGAGGAAATTCCATACTGTCTTCCACAGTGGCTGCACCAGCCTGCATTCCCACCAGCAGTGCAGGAGGGTTCCTTTTTCTCCACATCTTTGCCAGCACTTGTTATTTGTTGATTTGTTAATGATAGCCATTCTGACACGTGTGAGATGGTATCTCATTATTGTTTTGATTTTCATCTCTCAGATGATTAGTGACTTTGAGCAAGTTTTCATATGTCACTGGTCCTTTTGTATGTCCTCTTTCGATTAGTGTCTATTTAGATCCATAGCCCATTTTTTCATTGGATCATTCATCTTCCTTTTGTTAAGTTGTATGAGTTCTCTGTAAATTTTGGAGATTAAATCCTTATCTGAAATATCATGGGCAAATATATTCTTTTATGCAGTGGGCTTTCTTGTTTTGTTGATGATTTCATTTGCTGTGCAGAAGCTTTTTATTTTGATGTAGTCCTATTTGTTTATTTTCTCCTTAGTCTCCATTGCCCTAGGAGCTGTGTCGGAAAAGATATTGTTATGACATATGTCTGCTATTTTGCTGCCTATGGAGTCTTGTAGGATTTTTTTGGTTTTCTGTCTTACATTCAAGTCCTTTAGTCATTTGTAGTTTGTTTTTGTGTATGGTGTAAGTTGGTGATCTAGTTTCCTTTTTTACATGTATCTGACCAAATTTCCCAGCACCATTTATTAAAGAGACTGTTTTGACTCCATTGTATGTTCTTGCCTCCTCTGTCAAATATTAATTGAGCATAATGGTTGGGTCGATTTCTGGGTTCTCTGTTCTGTTCCATTGGTCTATATGTCTGTTCTTGTGCCAGTACCAGGCAGTTTTGACAACCATTGCTTGGTAATATAGTTTGCTATCTGGTATTGTGATTCCTCCAACATTGTTCTTTCTTGGGATAGCTGTGGCTATTTGTGTCTTATTTTATTCCAGATGAATTTTTGGAGAGTTTGTTCTAGATCTTTGAAATATGCCATTGGTATTTTAATGGGGATTGCAATGAATCTGTAGATTGCTTTGAGTAGTATGGATATTTTAAATGATGTTGATTCTACGAATCCATGAACATGGTATGTTCTTCCATCTGTTTATGTCTTCCTCTATATCTTTTTTCAATATTCTATAGTTTTCTGAGTACAGATCTTTTATGTCCTTAGTTAAGTTTATTCCTAGGTATCTTAATTTTTTTGGTCCAATGGTAAATGGGATTGTTTTTTTTCATTTCTCTTTCTGTGAGTTCATTATTGGTGTATAAAAAGGCCATAGATTTCTAGGTGTTAATTTTGTATCCTGATACATTGCCAAATTCATTTATTAGGTCTAGTAGTCTTTTGGTGGGGTCTTTGGGGTTTTCTATGTATAGTATCATGTCATCTGCGAATAAGTACAATTTTATTTCTTCTTTTCCAATTTGGATGTCTTTTATTTCTTCTTCTTATCTGACTGTTATGGCTAGCACTTCCAGTACTATGTTGAATAGGAGTGGTGAAAGTGGACATCTCTGTCTTGTTCCTGTTCTTAGGGGAAATGAGTTTAGTTTTTGCCCATTGAGTATGATGTTGGCTGTAGGTTTGTCATATAGGGCTTTTATTATTTTGAGGTATGATCCTTCTATTCTCAGTTTGCTGAGAGTTTTTATCAAGAAAGGGTGTTGGAGCCCTAACCGGTTTGGCTCAATGGATAGAGCGTCAGCCTGCGGACTCAGGGGTCCCAGGTTCGGTTCCGGTCAAGGGCATATACCTCGGTTGTGGGGAGTTTTCAGGAGACAGCTGATTGATGTTTCTCTCTCATCGATGTTTCTGACTCTCTATCCCTCTCCCTTCCTCTCTGTAAAAAATCAATGGAATATATTTTTAAAAATACTTCTAAAAAAAAAAAGAAAAGAAAGGGTGCTGGAGTTTGTCAAATGCTTTTTCTGCATTGATTGATATGATTATGTGATTTTTATCTCTCAGTTTGTTTATGTTATGTATCAGATTTATTGATTTGCAGATATTGTACCATCCTTGCATCCCTGGAATAAATCTCACTTGGTCATGGTGTATGATCTTTCTAATGTAATGCTTATCCAATTTGCTAGAATTTTGTTGAGGGATTCAGTCTCTATGTTCATCAAGGATATTGGCCTGTAGTTTTCTTTTTTTGCAGTGTCTTTATTTGGTTTTGGGATTAGGGTAATGTTGGCTTCATAGAAAGAGCTTGGAAGTGTGCCTTCTTCTTGAATTTTTTGGAATAGTCTGAGAAGGATAGATTTTAGTTCTTCTTTGAATGCTTGGTAGAACTCTCCTGTAAAGCTCTCCAGACCAGGGCTTTTGTTTGCTGGAAGATTTTTGATCATTGTTTCAATTTCTTCAGTTGTTATCAGCCTATCCAGGTGTTTTGATTTTTCTTGATTGAGTTTTGGGAGTTTGTATTTTTCTAAGAATATGTCCATTTCATCTAGATTGTCCATTTTGTTGGAATAGAGTTGTTCATAGTATTTTTTCATAGTCATTTGTATTTCTGTGGGATCTGTGGTTACTTCACCTCTTTCATTTCTGATTTTGTTTATTTGGGTCCTCTCTCTTTCCTTCTTGATGAGCCTGGATAGAGGTTCATCAATTTTGTTTATCCTTTCAAAGAACAAGCTCTTGGTTTTGTTGATCTTTTGTATTGTTTTTTTGTTCTAAATGACATTTATGTCTGCTCTGATCTTTATTATTTCCTTCCTTCTGCTTACACTGGGCTTTTCATATTGCTCTCTTTCTCTTTTAGTTGTAAGGTTAGATAATTTATTGCCATTGTTGCTTGTTTTTTGAGATAGGCCTGTTGAGCTATGAACTTCACTCTCAAGACTGCTTTCACTGTGTCCCATAGATTTTGGATTGTTTTATTTTCATTGTCGTTTGTTGCCATGATGCTTTTTATTTTTTCTTTAATCTCTTTGGTAACCCAGTCATTGTTTAGTAGCATGCTATTTAGCCTCCTGGTATTTGATTTTTTTTATTGTTTTTATTGTAGTTGATTTTTAGTTTTATGCCAGTGTGATCTGAAAAGATGCTTGTCTCCCCCTTGACAGACTACTGAAGCAACTGCGGTGAAGGAACTGGAGTCCTGGTGTTTTTGGGTTCACAGTTGAGGCAGCTGGTCCCTGGGCATTGTGGTTGTAGGGTCCTGGGAGGTATCCGAGGTCTCCCCAGTTGAAGTTAATGCTGGGCTTCTGATCACAGCCACTCTCCCCTTCAAGATGGCACTATCTCTGCGGCAGAGCTGGCTGCTTCAGGATAGAATTCAGCAGCAGCAGATGTTGCCAGGCCAGGGGAACTGGGTCCAGCAGTCCCCAACAGTCTCTTGGAATATAGCTGTCCCTCACTCACAAATACGGACACTTCCTGCACATCCACACACATTCCTTTTGTTCTCTCACTCACACAGTATCTTGCAGCCTGCTGTCCCATCAGCCACCATCTTGGATCTTCATTGAATGATATTTTCAGCTCTGTCTTCTAATTCACTGATTCAATCCTCAGCTTCCCCTAATCTGCAGTGTATTCCTTCCAATGTGTTCTTTATTTGTGTTATGTCATTCTTTATTTCAGACTGTTCTTTTTTTCATGGTTTCTATATCTTTTTTTCATACTGTTGAGGATTTTTACCATCATTACTCTGAACTCTGTTTCAGATAAATTTCTCATCTCTGCTTCATTTATCTCTTCTTTTGGAGAATTCTCTAGTTCTTTCATTTTTTTTTTTTTTTTTTTTTGGTCTCCTCATTTTGGTTGTCTGGGTTTGTGACTATGTTTTAGGTAGATCCTCAGTCTACACCTCTCAATCTCTAGTGCAGGACAGTATTGAAGGCTATTTCTGACTGATTGGATGAGGCAAAGACTCAAAACCTCCAGAGACCACCTCAGTCTACAGACTAATAGGATTCTGACTTAAATTGCCCCTAAGCAATCATCCTCAGGTGTATCAAGAGTTTTTTTTTTTAACAGGGTGGGGCAGATGCTTCTGCCTGGAGGCTAATTGTACTTTTAATCTCTTAAGTAGCCTCAGGGTAAGGTGATTTTCAATAGGGTGTGTCGACTGTCTTCCCCCCAGGCAAGGAAAATGTATGTGTGGGAAAGATGTCCTCCACTGCATGAGGGAATGACTCAGCCCAGGAAACTTGGGGTGTCTGCCTTCTGAGTTCCATCCCCCAAGTCCCCAGTCCTGGGTTCTGCTCTCACAGCTCCAGCCCACTTCAACCTTCCTCTGCCAGAGCCCAAGGTGGGTGGTTCTACAGAGAATTTTTGTTCATTAGCCCTTCAAGAGGGTGCCCGACCCCCCAACTGCCACTTCCTGGTAGATAGCACCCTGTTGCTTTTCACAGCTAGATGTTATGTAGGTACCCTTCTCAGATTTGGTGCTCTCTGCTGGTGAGCCTAGCTTGGGGATTAGATCACAGAGTTCTCAGTGGCACCCTTCCCACAGCTGAGATATCTCTCTAGGACCTCAGTTGCCATCTGTGGGCACCCGACCTATCCTTTTGCACCTTTGCACCTCCTACCAGTCTCTATGCCATCTCCACCTTTGGTCCTTCAGCATCAGAGTTTTCTCCTGTGAGTTTTCCGTTGATTATTCAGGAAGTCTTTCCATATTTCAGTTGTAATTTACTTGTAATTCCTGGGAGCATGTCATGCAGCATTTACCTACTCTGCTGCTATTTTTAATCTCCATATTGCACTTTGATTGAGGACTTAAAAGGCACTGCACTAAGCAATTTATTTACAGTGTCTCATTTAATCCTCATAGCCAACTACCCTGTGGGATAAGTCTTGTCATCATTCACATTCATTTGTTTTTTTTTAATTGAATTTATTGGGGTGACATTCATTCACAAAACCATACAGGTTTTAAGTGTACAACTCAACAAAATATAATCTGCACACTGCACCATGCACCCATCACCCAAAGCAAAGTCTCTTTCCATCCCCATTTTCCCCTTTTTGCCTACCTGCACCTAACCCCACCTCCCTTTCCCTCTGATTATCACCAAACTGTTATCTGTGTCTATGTGATATATATGGGTTTTTGTTTGTTTGTTTTGTTTTGTTTTATTTTTGCTTAATCTCTTCACTTTCTTTCATCTGGGAGGATACAAATTGTGATTGACAAAAATGAAATTACAATGAAAATATAGAGCAATCAACCTGAATAACCAATTGAAGACTAGCTGAAGAGAAGTTTTATAACCAAAGATTTATAGAAGACTTATCAAGAGTAGTTGGAAGACTGGAGACATGAAAATGGCTAGCTCTGCACCCATGGGCAAGAGTTGAGATCTCAGAGGGATATCTCAACTATAAAGGTTCCCCCTGAGAAGTGTGGGTTCTGAACCCCAAACTGAGTTTCTCAACCCAGAGTGCCAGAGACAGGAAGAGGAGTCCCCATAACATCTGGCTGTGAAAATCAGCAACAATTCTCTCTGCCAGGGAGAGATGGGAAACTGCTAAAGACACAGGAACCCTCTTAAAAGACAAACACAAAATCTCATTCACAATCACTCACCCTGGGCTCTGCAGCAGGAACAGCAGAATGGACTACAGTTGTGAGAGGACAGACCTGGCTTTGTGACTCTGGGGAGAGAGCTAAAGAAACAGCTGCCAGGATTCCTGTGTTGATTCCCTCTGCCAGACTATAGACACCATTTTTCTTGGGTGGGTCAATCCCCTCCATTTGGCAACAGCCTAGGGGAATGCAGTAGTTCCACCATCTGGACTATCTGTTGCCCCAACCTGTGGTGTTTATATCCTGCCTAGACTAGGTTGTAGAGACTTAGACAGACTCAGGAGGGTGTCAGATACAACTTTGTGTGGCTTTGTGCTAAAGACTATTCCCACTATCCTGATAACCTGATAGGTGCCTCTCTGACAAGGGAGATCTGCTAACTCCATTCTCTGGGCTTCTGGTGGCCTCAACCTCCTGACTCCTGGGGCACTGTCCAGCTAATATTGGGCTCCTGGCAGAATCTGGGATAAACTGAGTTGTGTGGCTTTATGATGGTGGTCATTTTTCCATCATACATCTGACCAGTGTAGAGCCCTCCATTCTCAAGGTAAAATCTTGGTTATATGGGGCCTGATAAACTCTTCTGTCTTCACCTTGATGACTCCCTCAGATCTTACCCCAGCATAAAGGTCTTCGGACATTCTGTGGTGGGCAGCTAGACTTGGTACAACCTGGGAAATATACTGAGTGGATTCAGAACCAGCATTGACAACAAGTTTGAACCTGCTTCAGTCTGGTGAACACCACTCTCCCCTACCTGATGATTCATTGAGAACCTACCTCATGCAACTCAAGTAATGCCAGAACATTTTCAGCTGCTGAACCTAGTAGTCAGTCAGCAGATGGAGATAGGTGGAAATGGACCTCAGGATATCTTGGGACATTTGGTCACCTTCCCCCGGGCTTGGTGTTGGTGAAAATCAGGCTTGGCAGGTAGCTGTGACTTTTCCATGCACACACAGAACCAGGAGTGTCAGCCATCAACTCTGGATCACTTTGTAGCTCCAAACAGGTTACCTAGTCACAGGAAGTATCTGATATTGGCCTACACCAGAGACCCTCCCAATGGGCCTCAAAACCAATACAACCAGTGGGAAGCTTCAGAAAACATCAGAGTAGGATCCCAAAAGCTCCACAAGAAGCATAGCTAAAGGGAAATCTTGGCAGTTACCAGACGCTGCTGAGGCAAATTCCACTTTGTGTGATAAGCACCTGCACAGAAGCTCATACACTGTAGCCAGCATTGACCCTCATAGATAGCCAGCCCAAGAGTCCACCTCATGCATGAACAAACTAAGAATAATCAAGACTCAATTACAACATGAGGGCTCAAATAACCCACACAAGGGATATTTTTGGAGCATCCAGGTCAGTTGATCAAGGAGAGTGCACCACTGTCTCCCACCAGACACCTACTACATAAGGCCTCCCTACTAATACTGAGAGTCATAGCAGCTCTACCTAATATGTAGAAACAAAAACAAAGAGGTAGTCAAAATGGGGAAACAAAGAAACATGCCCACATAAAAGAAAAGGAGAAATCTTCAGAAAAAGAGCTAAATGAAATGAAGGCAAGCAATTGATCCAATATAGAGTTAAAAAAATATGGTTATAAGCATGCCTAAGGAACTTAGTAAGAACTGAAGCAGCATGAAATGATACATAGTAACAATAAACAACAACAACAACAACAAACAGAATTGAAGAATACACTAGACAGAATAAATAGTAGGTTGGATGAAGCAGATGATCGAATCAGCAACTTGGAAAACAAGGTAACAGAAAACACCTAATCAGAGAATTACAAAGAAATAAGAATTTTGGAAAATGAGCATAGTTTAAGGAACAACATTCACATCAAAGGGATACCGGAAAGGAAATAGAATATAGGATCAAATTCTTATTTGAAGAAATAATGACTGAAATTTTCCCTAACCTGGGAATGGAAAAAGACACACAAGTCCAGGAAACATGAAGAGTCCCAAACAAGATGATCCCATAGAACCTCACACCAAGACATATCATAATTAAAATAACAAAGGTTAAAAACAAAGATACTTTTAAAGCAGTAAGAGAAAGACATGTAGTTACCTATAATGGAGCTCTGATAAGACTGTCAGTTCATTTATTCACAGAAACATTTCAGGCCAGAAGGCATTGGCATGAAATATTCAAAATTATAAAAAGTCAGACTTTTCTACCCAGACTACTCTACCCAGAGAAGCTATCATTTAAAATTGAAGGAGAAAAAGAGTTTTCCAGATTAAAAAAAAATAATAATAAACACTAAAGGTGCTTTTTTTTCTACTACCAAACCAGTAATACAAAAAATGTTTAAGAAGAAGGGGAATAAACACAGAGGAATACAGTTAAAATAATGAAATGCCTACAAATATGTAGCTATCAATAATCACTTTACCAGTAAATAGTTTAAATATTCCAATCAAATGACATAGGGTAGCTGAATGGATAAAAATGCAAGACCCATATGTATGCTGTCTATAAGAGATTCATCTCAAAAAGAAAGATGCATAAAGACTAAAGGTAAAAGGATAGAAAAAGATATTTCATGCAAATGGTAATTTGAAAAAGCTGGGCTAATAATATTTATATCTGACAAAATAGTTTTTTAAACAAAAGCTATAGTAAAAGACAAAGAATGGCGCTACATAATGATAAAAGGTTCTATCCAACAAGAGGATGTAATCCTTGTAAATATTAATGCACCCAATATAAGAGCACCTCAATATATAAAGCAAATCTTTTTTAAAAAAATATATTTTATTGATTTTTTACAGAGAGGAAGGGAGAGGGATAGAGAGTTAGAAACATCAATGAGAGATACACATTGATCAACTGCCTCCTGCACACCCCCTACCAGGGATGCACCCACAACCAAGGTACATGCCCTTGACCAGAATCAAACCTGGGACCCTTCAGTCCGCAGGCCGATGCTCTATCCACTGAGCAACCGGTTAGGGCTTAAAGCAAATCTTGATAGACAAAAAGGAGGAGATCCTGAGTAATACAGTAATATTAGGATATTTTAAGACCACATTGACATAAATGGATAGATCTTCCTCACAGGAAATCAACAAGAAAACAGCAGCCTTAAAGGGCACACTAGATAAGATGGATTTCCAGTGGTCGGCAAACTGCGGCCCCTTGAGTGTGGCTCTTCCACAAAATACCACGTGCGGGCACACACGAATAGTGCGTTTGAAACTTTGTGGCCACACTCAAGGGGCCAAAGAACCGCATGTGGCTCGCGAGCCGCAGTTTGCCGACCACTGGATTTAACTGATATCTTCAGAGCATTTCAACAGAATATGCCTTCTTTTCATGTGCCCATGGAACATTTTCTAGGATAGACCACATGTTGGGACACAAAACAAGTCTCAATAAATTTAAGAATATTAAAATTATATCAAACATCTTCTCTGATTATAAGGGTATGAAACTAGAAAGAAAACCTGAAAAACACACAAAGACACACAGGGGTTAAATAAGATGTTATTAAGCAATAAGTGGCATAACAGCGAGATTATAGAAGAAATAAAAAAAAATTCTTTGAACCAAATGAAAATGAGAATATAATAATCCAAAATCTATGGGACACTGTAAAAGCAGTACTGAGAGGGAAATCAATAGCATTACAGGCTACCTCAAAAGAACAAGAAAAATAAGCAATCTAATATTTCACTTAAAGACACTAGGAAAACACTATAAACAAAGCTTGAAGTGAGTGGAAGAAAGGAAATAAAGATCAGAATGGATATAAACAAAATAGAGTCTCAAAAATACAAAAGATCAATAAAACAAAGAGTTGATTCCTTGAAAAGATAAACAAAATTGGCAAACCTTTAACTAGACTCATCAAGATAAAAGAGAGGTCCCAAGTAAATAAAAACAGAAATTAAAGAGGAGAAGTAAATATGAATCAAATACAAAGATTGAAAGGAAGCATTATGAACAACTATATGCCAACAAATTGGAAAATGTGGACAAAAGGGATAAATTCTTAGAAATATACAATCTTCCAAAACTAAATCAGGATAAATCAGAAAATCTCAATAAACTGATTATATAACTAATACAATTGAAGCAAGCAGTAATCAAAATTTTTCCAACAAACAAAAGTCTATGACTGGATGGTTTCAGGTGAATTTTACCAAATACAGTGGGGCCTTGACTTACGAGTTTGATTCGTTCCAAGACCGAGCTCGTTAAGGAGCTCGTTAACTCAAATTACTCTAGCAACTCAATGCAAAAAATCGGCCGAGAGACAGCTGGTATCTCAAAAAACTCCTTAGTCAGGACACTCATAAGTCAAAGCCCCACTTTATTCAAAGAAATAATACCTATGCTTCTCAAACTATTCCATAAAAGTCAAGAGGAGAGAAGAATCCGAAGCTCATTTTACAAGGCCATAATTATCTTAATTCCAAAACCAGATAGAGACACTACAAATAAAGAAAATTATAGGCCAATATCCCTGATGAACATAGATGCAAAAATCCTCACCAAAATATTAGCAAACCTAATCCAGCAATAAAGTGAAAAGATTATACACCAGTGTCAAGTGGGATTAATTCTGGTGATGCACAGTTGGTACAATATCTGAAAATCAATTAATGTGATATACCACATAAATAAAAGATAAAAATAATGTGATCATATAAATAGATTCAGAAAAACTTTTTTAAAAATGTATTTTTATTGATTTTAGAGAGGAAGGGAGAGGGAGAGAGAGACAGAAACATCAATGATGAGAGAGAATCACTGATTGGCATGTGCCCTTGACCAGAATCGAACCCGGGACCCTTTGGTCTGTAGGCCGATGCTCTAACTACTGAGAAAAACTAGCCAGGGCCAGAAAAACTTTTGACAAAACCCAGCATATATTTATAATAAAAACTCTTTAACACAATTCTAATGAAGATACCAATGGCAAACTTCATAGAATGAGAACAAATGTTCCAAAAATTGATATGGAACCATAAGAAAATCTGAATAGCCACAGCGATATTAAGAAAGAATTATAAAGTTAGAGGAATCATGCTACCTGATAAAAAATTATACTACAAGGCCATATTAATCAAAACAGCATGGTATTGTCATAAAAACAGACATATAGGTCAATGGAACAGAATAAACACCCCAGATATAAATCCATGATTCTATAGTATTCAAATTAATATTTGACAAAGGAGGCAAGAACATGCAATGGGGTAAAGATAGTCTATTCAATAAATGGTGCTGGGAAAATTGGTCAGATACATGCAAAAAAAGTGAAATTAGACCACCTTCTTACATTATATACAAGAATAAACTCATAATGGACTAAAGACTTAAATGTTAGACTTGAAACCATAAAAATCCTAGAAGTGAACATAATCAGTAAACTCTCAGACATTTCTTGTAGCAATATTTTTTCTGATATACCTCTTAAGGCAAGGAAACAAAAGAAAAAAATGGAACTAAATCAAACTAAAAAGTGTTTTCACAGCAAAGGAAACAAAATGAAAAAAAAAAAAAAACACTGAAAGGGAGAACAAATTCACAATTAATACATCTGATAAGGGATAGTATCCAAAATTTATAAAGGACTTATACAACTCAGCACCCAAAACTAAACAATCCAATTAAAAAATGGTCAATTGACCTGAAGAGATATTTCTCCAAAGACGACATACAGATGGGCAACAGACATATGTAAAGACGCAAAATGTCACTAATCATCAGAGAAATGTAAATTAAAACTACAATGAAATATCACCTCACACCTGCCGGAATGTGTACCATCAATAAATCAACAAACAACAAGTGTTGGCGAGGTTGTGGAGAAAAGGGAAGCCTAATGCACTGTTCATGGGAATGCAGATTGGTGCAGCCACTGTGGAAAGCAGTATGAGGTTACTTCAAAAAATAAAAAAAATGGAACTGCGTTATGATCATGTGATTCCATTTCTGGGAACATCTGCAGAAACCTGAAACACTAATCAAAATAATATATGCAACCCTATGTTCATGGAAGTGTTATTTACAATAGCCAAGATTTAGAAGCCCCTCAAGTGTCCACCAGTAGATGAGTGGATAAAATAGCTGTGGTTCATTCATACAATGGAATAGTACTTGGTTGTAAAAAGGAAGAAAATTCACCTTTGATGACAGCATGGATAGACCTGAAAAGCATTATGCTAAGTAAAATAAGCCAGTCAGAGAAAGACAAGTGTCATATGATTCCACTTATGTGTGCAATCTAAAGAAAAAAAAATCTAGCAAGCAAATACTAGTAGAAACAGACTCAGAGATCCAGAGAACAGAATGACAGCTCTCAGAGGGGAGGGTAGTTGAGAGGCTGCAGGAAAATGGTGAAGTGATTAAGCAAAACAAAAACAAAAACAAAACAAAACAAAACAAAACAAAAACAGCCCTAACTGGTTTGGCTCAGAGCGTTGGCCTGTGGACTGAAGGGCTTGGTTGAGGGCACATCCCCAGTAGGGGGTGTGCAGGAGGCAGCTGATTGATGTTTCTCTCTCATCGATGTTTCTAACTCTCTATCCCTCTCCCTTTCTCTCTGTAAAAAAAAAATCAATAAAATATGTTAAAAACAAACAAAGAAAAACACAACACAACAACTTATAGACACAGAAAACACTATGGGATTACCAGTGGGAATGGTGTTGGGGTGAGGTAGAAGAGGGTAAAGGGGAAATAAATGGTGATTGAAGGAAACTTGACTTGGGTTGGTGAACACACAATACAATATACTGATATAGTATTATATAATTGTACACCTGAAACTTATATAACTTTATTAATCAACTAGGGACCCAGTGTATGAATTCATGCACCTTGAAAGGAACTGTGTCCGCAAGGCTGCGGTAGGCACAGGGGCGGGTCTTGGCCTATCCTCTGCACTCCTGTCTGTCCCCCCCACCACCGTGGCTCCCGGTCCCCCATCTGCCTGCAGCCCCACTCCCACTACTGCTGCTCACACCCACTGATGGCCCCAAGTGATCAGGACCAGCGCTGGGTGCTGGCAGCAGGTGCAGGTGGTGGCTCTGGCACCAGCAGCGGGTGCAAGCAGGGCCATCACTGGCAATGGGTGCAAGAGTTGGCTGCCAGCCCTGATCACCCCTCAGGAGCAGGAAGACGTGGAGAAGCCCTGAGGGGTTATCTGGGCCAACAGCTGCTGCTCGCACCTGCTGACAGCGTGGAGCAATTGGGTCTGGTGCCGGGCGCTGGCAGCGGGTGTGAGCAGTGGCTCTGGTGCCAGCAGCGGGTGTGAGCGGGGCCAGCACCAGCAGCAGGTGCGAGCGCCTGGTGGAACCGCAGCACACAGGAGCAAAGAATTTTCAGTAACCACCAGTGGCTTTCTCTGATGACAGCAACCAGCGCCCCACCTTGGTCTGGCACCCTCGCTTACCTGCTCTACCATCTCTCTGCAACTGATACCCGCCATGTTCCATGCTCTGCCGCCTGCTGCCGACGCTGGTCCCCTGATTGTCAGCACACATCATAGCGACTGGTTGTTGGATTGCTCAGTTGTTCCGCCATTCAGTCTATTTGCATATTAGGGTTTTACATATATAGATGTCATGCCAATAAATTTCTTCTTGATGGTTTGGAGTGTAACTCCAGGCAACTTCAGTTAAACATTTGGCATGTCTTCTCTCAATATGGCAACCTAATAATGAGACTTTTTTTTTAACTCAAGAGACTAGAAGTGTCATTTTGTGTTCTTATGCCATCACAGATGTTCCCATATTGATCTATTTTACTTCCCCATTATCAGGATCCAGCAATAACAAGAGAAAACTGATAGGTCTGACCAAATAATTAAATTGATTTCCCCTCCCTGGGAACTGACCTTTAGACCACTTCACAATGGACATTCCACTTGCCTAGACCACATTCCACTTGCTAAGTCCATTATCTATCCCCTCCAGAGTTTCCTAGAATCCAGACCTACACAGAGAATTCTCCACCCATAAAAAGCCCACCCAGAGTCCTTTAATACCTCTGACTCCCTGTCTTTGGGTGCTGGTGACATTTTGGGGCTCAGCCTATCTGGTATCCAGATGACCTAATAAATTCATAATTCTTTACCCCTTTTGACCTTGTGTGTTCTTCCTTTGTCGACCCTAACAAAAACATTTTATTTTATTTTATATTTTATTACTTTATTTTGTTTTATTTATTTTATTTTATTTTACTTATTTTAATTTATTTTATTTACTAGAGGCCCGGTACACAAAATTCATGCATGGGGGAGGATCCCTCAGCCCAACCTGCACCCTCTCACATCCAGGAGTCATCAAGGGATGGCCTACTGACAGCTTAGGCCCACTCCCCGTGGTTCTCTGTGGGGCCTGGCTGCTTCACCACTGGCACAGTAATGAAGCTGCCATGCCTCGCTGTCCTCTGTCTCGGGGCCTGGGGGCTTTGCTTCCATTACCACCATGCGAACGGAGCCACCATGCCCTGCTGTCCACTCTCTGACTGCCAGGCCTGGTGGCTTTGCTGCCACCACCACCATGCTAATGGAGCTGCCACGCCCTGCTGTCCACTCTCTGTCTCTGTCTTCTGGGCCTGGGGGCTTTGCCACCACTGCCATGCAAATGGAGCCACCACACCCTGCTGTCCACTCTCTGTCTGCCTGGCCTTGGGGCTTCACCACTGCTGCCCCGCGAAGGAAGCCACCACTCCAGCAGCAGGGCTGAGGGGACTGGGTGCCACCATCTTGTAGCTATGGGTGCCACCATCTTTATGACAGAGTGAAGGTTAATTTGCATATTACTCTTTTATTAGATAGACTAGAGGCCAGTGCACAAAAATTTGTGCACGGGGGGTGGGGGCCCCTCAGCCCGGCCTATGCCCTCTTGCAGTCTGGGACCCCTCAAATGATGTCCGCCTGCTGGCTTAGGCCCACTCCCTGGGGTATCAGACCCAAGCTGGCAGTCAGACATCCCTCTGGCAGCCCGGCAGCCCTCGGAGGATGTCCACTTGCCAGCAGGGAGCAGGCCTAAGCTGCAGTCGGACATGCTTAGCACTGCTGAGGAGGCGGGAGAAGCTCCCACTACCACTGCTGTACTGGCAGCCATCAGCCAGGCTTGTGGCTGAGCAGAGGTCCCCCTGTGGGAGCGCACTGACCACCAGGGGGCAGCTCCTGCATTGAGCGTCTCCCCCTGGTGGTCAGTGTGTGTCATAGTGACCAGTCATTCCCAGTCATTCTGCTGTTAGGGTCAGTTTGCATATTACCCTTTTATTATATAGGATAGAGGCCTGGTGCATGGGTGGGGGCCAGCTGGTTTGCTCTGAAGGGTGTCCTGGATTAGGGTGGAGGTCCCGCTGGGGTGCCTGGCCAGCCTGGGTGAGGGGCTGATGGGTGTTTTCAGGCTGGTCACACCCTCTTCAGGGTGGGGGTCCCCACTGGGGTGCCTGGACAGCCTGGGTGAGGGGCTGGTGGCTGTTTTCAGGCTGGTCACACCACCTTCAGGGTGGGGGTTCCCCCTGGGGTGCCTGGCTAGCCTGGGCGAGGGGCTGATGGCCATTTGCAGGCTGGTCAACACCCTCACCAGTGGGGGGACCCTCACTCCATGAAGGTTTGGCCAGCCTGGGTGGGGAGCTGATGGCTGTTTTCAGACTGGCCACACCCCCTTTAGGGTAAGGGGTCCCCACTGGGGTGCCTGGCCAGTCTGGGTGAGGGGCTGAGGGCTGTTTTCAGGCTGGCCAAGCCCCCAGCTTCGTGGCCACAGCCAGCTGAAAGCAGGTATCTGGGGTTTATTTATCTTCTATAATTGAAACTTTGTTGCTTTGAGTGGAGGTCAGAGCCCGCTGAGGCAAGCAGGAAACTTGGCTTCCTCCATCATTGGGGCAACCAAGCCTTCTGCTTGCTCCAGCTCCATGGCTTCCGGCCACCATCTTGGTTGGGTTAATTTGCATATAGTCGCTCTGATTGGTCGGTGGGCATGGCTTAAGGCATAGCGAAGGTACGGCCAATTTGCATGTTTGTCTTTTATTAGCATAGATTTTATTTTATTATTTTATTTTAATTTAATTTAATTTAATGTTTTTTAGTCATCACCTGGGGATATTTTTCAATTAATTTTTAGAGAAACTGGAAGAGAGAGGGAAAGACAAGAGAGAAACATTGATGTGAGAGAAACACATCAATTGCTTGACTCTTGCATGTGCACCAACCTGGGCCTGGATTGGGAAGAAACCTGCAATCGAAGTATGTGCCATTGACTGGAATCAAATAGTATCTGGGACCCTTTGGTCTGCAGTTTGATGCTCTATCCACTGAGCAAAACTGTCTAGGACCAGGAGGAAACAATTTGGTAACCACTGAAAGCATTTGGGAATACATTTAACTCTCTTACAACAGAGGGCCAAAGAGCTTGATATCCACAGGCAATTATGGGCAACACCTCTGAATAAACTTCCTTTGCCCAGATTTGGAGTACAATCTTCTTCCTTCCCTACTGTGCATAATCTCATGCAGTTAACATTATATTGATTTTGTTCCAGCCTTTCCAGACATCTGGGACCACCACCACTTTGCACAACTGTGGGAGTACCTGTGAAATTTGGCAGTCATGTGGATGTGTCTTTATTTCAGAAAAACAGATGGATTTTTCCATCTGTAATATGTATTGTTGTGGAAATTATACACTATACAATTATTTCCTGATTTTTCCCCTAGCATGATTCATAGCTTATAACTGTGTTAAATTTTCCATAAATCCTCTTGGACTTTTATCTCCAATATGTGAGTCTTGCCCTGGGGCTCTGCTGCATGTACATTCCACCTCCCTTTCCTGCCACTACTCCCAGGTCCCTTTTCTTTTATGAGTCCATCTCCCTTGCTCATCGGTGATCAATAAAACACCAAAATGTAATTCTGTCCTTGAGAGTGAAAATTGACGAAAACAATGTCCCAAATTGTGCAAAAGTTTCTACTTTATTTCTTGTGAACACTATATGCGTCTTCTAGCCATTTGAACAATTGAAGTTTGCAATCATCTTCCCAACTATTTTTATAGGAGCAGATTTCATTATTTTCTCATCATATGTTGCTTTTGACTCAAAGAATAATACCAAGGTTGATCATTCATATTTTTATTTATTTTTATTTTTATTTTTTTAAATATATTTTATTGATTTTTTACAGAGAGGAAGGGAGAGAGATAGAGAGTTAGAAACATCGGTGAGAGAGAAACATCGATCAGCTGCCTCCTGCACATCTCCCACTGGGGATGTGCCCGCAACCCAGGTACATGCCCTTGACCGGAATCGAACCCGGGACCCTTCAGTCCACAGGCCAACGCTCTATCCACTGAGCCAAACTGGTTTCGGCGATCATTCACATTTTTAAAGCAGATTTAGCTTCTAATGGCATTTGATTTTTTCTGAAAATTTACCTTCAAAGGATGATGATCAGCTAATGAATACTGAATACTAGAGGCCCAGTGCACAAAATTTGTGCACAGGTAGGGTCCCTAGGCCTGGCTGGTGATCAGGGCCAATCTGTTGGGCGACCAAGGGGGTGTTTGGGGCCCCCATTCTCATCCATCTTAGCTTGGAGTCACCCACTCACCAGCCCCACCAGTTGCCTCCCTCTGCAGGGCGATTGGCAGGGTGATCAAGGGGCTCTTGCTCACACCTGCCTTGGCTGGCCTGGCGCCACTCAATTGCCAGCCCTGGCCCCCACTGCCACTGCCAGTTGGGACCTGCAGGCTGGGGGTAGATCCTGTGTTGAGCATCTGCCCCCTGGTGGTCAGTGTGCATCATAGCAACTGGTCATTCCGCTGATCATTCTGCCATTCGGTCTATTTGCATATTAGGGTTTTATATATATAAACTAGTGGCCCAGTGTGTGATATTCATGCACAGAAGGGAGGATTCCCTCAGCCCAGCCTGTACCCTCTCCAATCAGTGACCCCCAAAGGGATCGAGCCTAAACTGGCAGTCAGACATCCCTCTCACAATCTGGGACTGCTGGCTCCTAAGTGTTCACCTGCCTGCCTGCCTGATTGCCCCTAAATGCCTTTGCCTGTCTGCCTGATCGCCCCTAACCACCTCTGCCTGCCTGATCACCCCTGGCCACCTATGCCTGCCTGCATGATTGCCCCTAACTGCTCCCTTGCTGGTTTGATTACCCTTAACTGCCTCTGCCTCACCCTGCACGTGGGACCCGGGCTTCCCTCCCTCTGGCCAGCCATAGGCACCCAGGACCTGGGCCACTTCACCCAGGCTGGCCGCAGCCACAAGGGACTGTGGGGTCGGTGGCTTGTCCCTTTCCTGGGCCAGTGGTGCAGGTGCAGCTGCTGGTGCCCGGGACCCTGGTGGCCGCAGCCTGGCTGGTCCCCATTCCTCTCTCCCCAGTGTTGAGGGTCTGAGCCATTATGGTGTGATGACATGAAGGCATGATGACTATTTGCATATTAGCTCTTTATTATATAGGATTTTAACCTGTCACGGTCTATCTTCAAGTGGATATTATACCACTTCACATCTTGTATAGAAACTTCACTGTAACAAAATTTCATTTTTCCTGGGCAATCTTTGTGCTGTTGGTGTCATGTATTTTACTTTCACAGATGTTATAAAACTGACATTACATTATTATTTGTTTAAATAGTTAACTATCTTTAAATATATTTAAATAATAAAAAACTTCTATTATATTCTATTATATTTTTTCCTATGCACTTACTGTCTTTGGTGTTTTCCATTTCTTGGCACAGATCATTATTTCTACCTGGCAACATTTTATTTCTGCTTGCAGGACTTCTTTTAACATTTCTCACACCACAAATCTGCTGGTGATAAAAAAATTCAATCTTTTATAAATGAAAAACATATTTAAATTATTTTAAAAAATGTTTTCACTTGGTCTAGAATTATAAATTGAGAGGATTTCCCCCACCCCTTGTGAGTACTTTAATGATGTTGCTCTACTATCTTCTCCATTACACTATTTCTAATGAGAAATCTTTTGTAATCCTTATGTTTATTCCTGTGTATAGTGTGTCTCTTCTGACTACTTAAAAGATGTTTCTTTTCATCATTCATGTTGAACAATGTGATTTTTATGTGTCTTGATGTAGCTTTCTTTATGTCCTGTGCTTGCTACTCACTGAGCTTCTTTGATCTGTATATTTATATTTTTTACTATATTTTGCCAAATTTGGAAATTTTTGAATCATTCTTTCTTCAGATGATTATATATATATATACACACACATACAAGTTCAGGTCTCTAGAGAGGGCTGGGGAGGAAGAGGAGTGAACCAAACTGTAGGGTCAGGACCTTGATAGGCAATTGAGTGCGGGGACAACCAGCAGGGCCATCCCTGCGGTGGCTAGTTCATGACCAGCTGCCTGAGAGTGGCTCATTCCTGGGCTGGGGGGTTTCATGCATCTGCTCTGTGCTGCCCAGCAGTGCGGTGCCTGTCGGGGCTGTGTGTAGCTTACAGGGAAGACACAGCCTGGGGAGTCGGAACTTTGATCCCGTGCAGTAACCAGATCTGGGCAATGGGAATGCGGCCAGTTCTCTGCACCCTGAGTCACCCCTCTGTTGCGTCCCCAGAGCAGTCATGGTTCCTTCTTCTGTCACGGTGCCCTAAGCTCGCAGTGATGGAGATATGCTGTTATAGGTTTGGGTGAATGGAACATGAAAGACCCCTGGGTGATAGCAGGCACCGGGTGCTGGCTGGGGAGGCGGTTGTGTGGGTTTGCATCAAGCGCTCACAGTCACAGCTTTGGAAGCCTCTTTCTTAGTTTCTCAGAGAGGTCAGTGGTGAGGAAATGCATGTCTTGTCCTGCATTGTGTTTTCCGTGGGGAACCTCGCCTTTGGGGGTGTCAGAGGGGTTGGCCGGGAGTGCCTGCAGCTGTTCCACAGAGTTCTAGAGCAGCTGTCTATCTTCTGTGGGAAGAAAGGTCTGTGCTTGTGCATAGTCACTGCCTGGTCCTGGGCCGGTGGGGGCACCCTGGCCCCGGACATGTTCTCCCGCTGGGGTCGCAAAGGTTGGACAATCATTGTCCAGAATTCCCTTGTTTAACAAAGAAAGTTAAGTTCCCAGTGAGGCCCATGGTTAGAAAGGGAGGGGATTGGGAGAGGAGGAGGTGCTGAGCTGCCTTTTCCCCACCTGCTGGAAGGCATGGAGCCCAAGGCATGACCTCAAGCCTGCTCACCTGCCCCAGGAAGCTACTTCCAAAGAGACCTTGAAGGCTGGGCTCTGCTCCTGTGTCCTGGTAGATCTGAAAAGCAGGAGGCAGAACCATGCTCTCACCTGGGCCTCGGGGCAGTGGCTTTCTGGTTATCGGCAGAGACGGTGGCCCTGGGGTCTGACCATTCTTCATTGGTTGGAACTGCTTGTAGGAGCTGCTGGCACAGGCGCACCCCTGGGAGGCAGATACAGTGGGCAAACCATGGACCTTGTTGCCCAGGTGATGATGCCAGCATCCTGCCTGGCTACTATGGGAGCCGCCATCTTTGTTGCAGAGTGATGGTTAATTTGCATATTCTCTCTTTATTAGATAGGATGATTTTGAATAAAGAATGGTGCAGAGATTTTCTTTTATTTTTCTGTAGACATTTTCAACTGACTATTATGTTTAAGAGAGAAAGATGGAGACTGGAATTTACTCATTGTAAATGATTCAGTTTAAATCCAGCCCCCCTCCCATAAAGCAGTCCCTAATCACTTCTAGAAGTGATATTTTTCTCCTTGGCCCTATGGATTGCTCATAAGGCACTTGATTATTTGTATGCAAGGTTTCATAAAAAAGCAAGGCTAATCACTGCTAGCTGACCTAAACATCCTGCATGTGTACTATTCAGCTCTCTACCTTTATGCTAAGCTGCAGCTTCAGAAGCGGAACTCACAGGAAATACACACATCCGAGTACTCCAGAAGCGATTTTGTGAGTGGATTTTATAAATAACCACAAGGTCTTCTTATCTATCAAAACTTGACACTTGGCCTAACCCTGTGTTCCTAGGAGAACTGTGAACTCCCTAGAGGAACCAGAAAAAGAACACAAGAAAGCCTTAACATTCACTCCTTTGACTCTTTAACCCTGAGCTGCCAATGTTTGCATGTGTCATGATAGGTAACTCCTGGTTACTGACTAAACTCCTTATCTTAAAGAAAAAAATCAGAATTGAGTTTCTCTGCATTGCACTTTATCTGCATTTTTAGAAATAAAGTGTGTTTCAGGGAGGAAAAAAAAAAGGTCATTGGATCATATTCATTATCAGGAAAAGAAAATTATAAGAGGAATTCTTGAGCATGGTGCTATTCAACTAAATTTTGAGCAAGAATAACAATTTTTCCTTTATAATATCACATATTTAAAACATATTGTTGAGCTTCTTGATGGCAAAGAGGGAGGAGGAGAATGAGGCCCTCTAATCCAAAGATAATGAATACTCAAGTTGCCAACCACTTGGTCCTGACCCACATGTCCTAGCTGTTTGTTATGGATGTGTATTGCAAAGTAATATATGATAGACTCTCCAGGTTAAATCTTATCCCAGCCATTTATCAGCCTCTTCCTAGTTATTTAAATAGCTTATGGTCTCTCCTGCCCAGAGAAGACTTTCTGCAGCACGCCAATTCTAACAATACTTTTTAAACTGCCCATCACCTTTGCTTGGCTTTCAAAGATTCTTCTGACAAATATTCAGAATGTCCCGCATGTGTCAAAAGGACAGTCTTTCTTCGAGGGTGAAGGGAGGATGTTAGTGGATTGCACTATTGGATGGAGCTTTTTATTGTTTCACTGTTTGTTTTGTTTTTTAATTTATTTTTGTCCCCCAGCAATTCATATGAAGATTCAGAGTTACCTAAAACTCTTCTCTCTCAGGCCCTAACATCTATGTGAAGACCTATCTCCAGGCATTTCTACGTCATTTTGAGAGGAATTCTCAGAACTCTCAGAACCTGTGCCCTGGACATCAGCACACTGGGTAGAGTTCTGGAGACTAGAAGAAAGTGGCAGACTCATTATCCCTATGCTATTTGGGCTAGGCCCGTGGTCGGCAAACTGCGGCTCACGAGCCACATGCGGCTCTTTGGCCCCTTGAGTGTGGCTCTTCCTAAGCCTTAGGAGTACCCTAATTAAGTTAATAACAATGTACCTACCTATATAGTTTAAGTTTAAAAAATTTGGCTCTCAAAAGAAATTTCAATCGCTGTACTGTTGATATTTGGCTCTGTTGACTAATGAGTTTGCCGACCCCTGGGCTAGGGTTTTCAGTCTTATTTCGTTAATCAATCCCATCTCAACTGCATTTCACTATCTCTCTATCACCTGGGATTTCTTAAAAATCTATAGTCTTCTGCCTGCTGCCTTTTTCTGGCACTGAAAAAGCATCACCCCCACCCACCAATACTTTCAGTAATTTCAAGAGGACCTTGGGAGGGAAGAGAAGTAGATTTGTGTTCAACCCATCTTTTAAAACATGAAACCTAGATTTGTTTTTTTTCCTCTTTTTTTAAATCATCTATTAGTTGAAGTGTACTTCATGTTTTATCTCAGACAGAAAGAAGTCAGCCTTGTTAACTATTCTAGTCAGAATCATAGTCTCTTATTTTAATCCTCTCCAGTATAATTATCCTTATCTGATATTTTATTTTTATTTACAATTTAAGGCACTTTTATTTCTCCCCACCATAATGTAATCTCCATTTGGGCGTGGATTTTGCTATTTTTAATCACTGCAGTTTCCTTAATATCTAGAACACAACCTGACACATAGTATGTGCTCAATACATGTGTTGAAAAAAGGAATGTTTAAGTGTGAACTACTAACAAAGGTATGTGCCTACCATACAAATCATGGAAGAAGATGAAATCAATTGTATGAAGTACATTGAACTGAGCAATGTGTACTTGTACAATGTGATAAAAGGTTTTTTTTTTCTTTTTGTCCGCTATTCCTTTATTTTATTTTTTATTTTACTTTTTACTGAAAAATGTTTTTTTTATTTTTCCCTTTATTGAATAAGATATTACAAATGTGTCCTTATCCCCCCAATGTCCCCTTCATCCCCCCAATCCTGCCCTCACCCTCACTCCCTGTTGTCCACATCCATCACTTATGCTTATATGCATGCATACAAGTCCTTTGGTTGATCTTTCCCCCTCACCCCCACCCTCCCCTGCTTTCCCTCTGAGTTTTGAGCATCTGATCGATGCTTCTCTGTCTCTACATATTTTTGTTCATCGATGTGCGTTGTTCATTATAATCCACAAATGAGTGAGAGCATGTGATATTTATCTTTCTCTGACTTACTTATTTAGCTTAGCATAATGCTCTCCAGCTCCATCCATGCTGTTGCAAATGGTAGGAGTTCCTTCTTTTGTACAGCAGCATAGTATTCCATTGTGTAGATGTGCCAAAGTTTTTTAATCCACTCATCGGCTGATGGGCACTTAGCTGTTGTAAATTGTGCTGCTATGAACATAGGGATGCATATATCCTTTCTGATTGCTGTTTCTGGTTTCTTGGGATATATTCCTAGAAGTGGGATCACTGGGTCAAATGGAAGTTCCATTTTTAGTTTTTTGAGGAACTCCATACTGTTCTCCACAGTGGCTGCACCAGTTTGCATTCCCACCAGCAGTGAACGAGGGATCCTTTTTCTCCCCATCCTCGCCAGCATTTGTCATTTGTTGATTTGTTGATGATAGCCATTCTGACAAGTGTGAGATGGTACCTCATTGTCGTTTTGATTTACATCTCTCGGATGATTAGTGACATTGAGCATGTTTTCATATATCTCTCAGCCTTATGTATGTCCTCTTTTGAAAAGTGTCTATTTAGGTCCATTGCCCATTTTTTGATTGGCTTGTTTATCTTCCTTTTGTTAAGTTGTATGAGTTCCCTATAAATGTTGGAGATTAAACCTTTATCGGAGATGTCATTGGCAAATATGTTCTCCCATGCAGTGGGTTTTCTTGTTGTCTTGTTGATGGTTTATTTTGCTGTGCAGAAGCTTTTTATTTTCATATAGTCCCATTTGTTTATTTTCCCTTTAGTTTCCATTGCCCTAGGAGCTGTGTCAGTGAAGAAATTCCTTTGGCATATATCTGAGATTTTGCTACCTGTGGATTCCTCTAATAATCTTATGGTTCCCTGTCTTATGTTTAAGTCCTTTATCCATTTTGAGTTTATTTTTGTGTATGGTGTAAGTTGGTGGTCTAGTTTGATCTTTTTGCATGTGTCTGACCACATTTCCCAGCACCATTTATTGAAGAGACTGTCTAGATTCCATTGTATGTTCTTGCCGCCTTTGTCAAATATTAATTGAGCATAGTAGTTTGGGTCGATTTCTGGGTTCTCTATTATGTTCCATTGGTCTATATGTCTGTCCTTGTGCCAGTATCAGGCAATTTTGAGAACAGTGGCTTTGTAATACAGCTTGATATCTGGTATTGAGATCCCTCCTACTTTGTTCTTCTTTCTCAGAATTGCAGCAGCTATTTGGGTTTTTTGTTTTTTGTTTTTATTCCACATGAATTTTTGGAGCATTCTTTCTAGATCTGTGATATATGCTGTTGGTATTTTAATGGGGAGTGCATTGAATCTATAGATTGCTATGGGTAGTATGGACATTTTGATGATGTTGATTCTACCAATCCATGAACACGGTATGTTCTTCCATCTGTTTATGTCTTCCTCTATCTCTTTTTTCAATGCCCTATAGTTTTCTGGGTAGAGGTCTTTTACCTCCTTGGTTAAGTTTATTCCTAGGTATCTTAATTTTTTTGGTGCAATGGTAAATGGGATTGATTTTTAATTTCTCTTTCTGTAAATTCACTGTTGGCATATAAAAATGCCATAGATTTCTTGGCATTGATTTTGTATCCTGCTACATTGCCAAATTCATTTATTAAGTCTAATAATTTTTTGATGGAGTTTTTAAGATTTTCTAAGTACAGTATCATGTCATCTGCAAATAATGCCAATTATACTTCTTCTTTTCCAATCTTGATGCCTTTTATTTCTTCTTCTTGTCTTATTGCTTTGGCTAGCACTTCCAGTACTATGTCGAACAGGAGTGATTAAAGTGGGCATCCCTGTCTAGTTCCTGTTCTTAAGGGAAATGGTTTTAGTTTTTGCCCATTGAGTATGATGTTGGCTGTAGGTTTTTCATATAAGGCTTTTATTATGTTGAGGTATGATCCTTCTATTCCCACTTTGCTGAGCATTTTTATCAGAAAAGGGTGTTGGACTTTGTCAAATGCCTTTTCTGCATCAATCGATATGATTATGTGATTTTTGTTTCTCAACTTGTTTATGTGATGTATCACATTTATTGATTTGCAGATATTGTGCAAGCCTTGCATTCCTGGAATAAATCCCACCTGGTCATGTTGTATGATCTTTTTAATGTAATGCTGGATCTGGTTTGCTAGAATTTTGTTGAGGATTTTTGCATCTATGTTCATCAGGGATATTGGCCTGTATTTTTCTCTCTTTCTGGTATTTTATCTGGTTTTGGGATTAGGGTAATGCTGGCTTCATAGAAAGACCTTGGAAGGATGCCTTCCTCTTTAATTTTTTGGAATAGTCTGAGAAGGGTTGGCTTTAGTTCTTCTTTGAATGTTCGATAAAACTCCCCTATGAAGCCATCTGGTCCAGGGCCTTTGTTTGCTGGAAGCTTTTTTTTAAAAATATATTTTATTGATTTTTTACAGAGAGGAAGGGAGGGAGATAGAGAGTTAGAAACATCGATGAGAGAGAAACATCGATCAGCTGCCTCCTGCACATCTCCTACTGGGGATGTGCCCGCAACCCAGGTACATGCCCTTGACCGGAATCGAACCTGGGACCTTTCAGTCCGCAGGCCGACGCTCTATCCACTGAGCCAAACCGGTTCCGGCATGCTGGAAGCTTTTTGATTACTGTTTCAATTTCATCAGTAGTTATTGGCCTATTCAGGTTTTTTTATTCTTCCTGATTGAGTTTTGGAAGCTTGTATTTTTCTAGGAATGTGTCCATTTCATCGAGGTTGTCCAGTTTGTTGGAGTAGAGTTGTTTATAGTATTTTTTCACAGTCCTTTGCATATCAGTAGGGTCAGTTGTTACTTCACCTCTTTCATTTCTGATTTTGTTTATTTGGGTCTTCTCTCTTTGTTTCTTGGTGAGCCTGGCTAGAGGTTCATCAATCTTGTTAATCCTTTCAAAGAACCAGCTCTTGGTTTCATTGATCTTTTGTATTTTTTTTGGTCTCTATGTTGTTTATTTCTGCTCTGATCTTTATTATTTCCTTCCTTCTGGATACTGTGGGCTTTTCTTGTTGCTCTGTTTCTAACTCTTTGAGTTGTAGGGTTAGATCATTTATTGCCAGTTTTTCTTTTTCTTTTTCTTTTTTTTTTTTTTTGAGGTAGGCCTGTAGAGCTATGAACTTCCCTCTCAGGACTGCTTTCATTGTGTCCCATAGATTTTGGATTGTTGTGTTTTCATTGTCATTTGTTTCCAGGATGCTTTTTATTTGTTCTTTGATCTCTCTGGTAACCCAGTCATTGCTTAATAGCATGCTATTTAGCCTCCAAGTGTTTGAATTTTTTTCAATGTTTTTATTGTAGTTGATTTTTAGTTTTATGCCATTGTGATCTGAGAAGATGCTTGTTATGATTTCTATCTTCTTGAATTTGAAGAGACTTTTCTTGTGTCCTAATATGTGGTCTATCTTTGAAAATGTCCTATGTGCACTGGAGAAGAATGTATATTCTGTAGCTTTGGGGTGAAATATTCTGAAGATGTCAATTAAGTCCATCTGATCTAGTGAGTTTTTAGGATCGCTGTTTCTGTGCTGAATTTTTGTTTAGAGGATTTATCCAGTGGTGTCAGTGGGGTATTAAAGTCCCCTACTATGACTGTATTGCTATTGATCTCTCCCTTGATATCTTCCAGAAGCTGTATTTGGGTGCTCCTGTATTGGGTGCATATATGCTAACCAGAGTTATTTCTTCTTGTTGAATTTCCACCTTTAGTATTATCTAGTGGCCTTCCTTATCTCTTGTTATGGTCTTTACTTTGAGGTCTATTTTGTCAGATATAAGCATCGCAACCCCAGCTTTTTTCTCATTTCCATTTGCCTGAAAATTTTTTTCCATCCCCTCACTCTCGGTCTGTGTGAATCCTTTGTTCTGAGGTGGGTCTCTTGCAGACACCAAATGTATGGATCATGTTTTCTTATCCATTCAGCTACCCTGTGTCTTTTGATTGGAGCATTTAATCCATTTACATTTAATGTTATTATTGGAAAGTACTTGTTTGTGGTCATTTTTATTCTTAATGTTTGTGTTTCTTCTTGTCTTTCTGTTTCTTCTTTTTACAGCAGTCCCTTTAGCATTTCTTGCATTGCTAGTTTGGCGGTAATAAACTCTCTTAGCCCTTTTTTGTCTGTGAAGCTCCTGATTCCACCTTCAATTTTGAATGATAGCCTTGCTGGGTATAGTATTCTTGGATTCATTCCCTTGCTTTGCATCACTTTGTATATTTCATCCCATTCCCTTCTTGCCTGGTGTGTTTCTGTTGAGAAGTCAGCTGATATTCTAATAGGAGATCCCTTGTAGGTAACTTTCTGTCTCTCTCCGGCAGCCTTTAAGATTCTTACTTTGTCGTTGGTTTTTGCCAATTTTATTATGATGTGTCTTGGTGTTGGTCTTTTGGGGTTCATCTTGTTTGGCACTCCATGTGCTTCCTGGACTTGTGTAGTTTTTTTCTTGCCAGTATCAGGGAAGTTTTCTGTCATTATTTCTTCAAACAGGTTTTCTATTCCTTGCTTCTCCTCCTCTCCTTCTGGTATCCCTATTAAGTGAATGTTGTTTTGTTTTGCATTGTCCCAAAGCTCCCTTAGGCTCTCCTCTTGCTTTTTAAGTTTTTTTTTTCCAGTTGCTCCCGTGTTTGTGTGTTTTTTCCTACCTTGTCTTCTAATTTGCTGATGCGGTCCTCAGCCTCTTCTAATCTGCTGTTTAAGCCTTCCATTGTTTTCTTTATTGCAGTTATGTTGTTCTTCATTTCCTCTTGGTTCCTTTTCATGTTGGTGACATTCTCATTCAGCTCCTCGTAATTCTCATTGAGTTGTGTGTATTTGTCATCCAGCCGTTTGAGCATCCTTATAACAATTACTCTGGATTCTTTCTCTGATAAGTTAGTAGCCTCAATTTCATTTAACCCCCGTTCTGGTGATTTCTCTTTTTCTTTCGTTTGTGAGTTGCTTTTTTGTCTTCCCATGTTTTGCTGTAATGTTTTAATTGTAATTCCGATTGCTTTGCTACCCAGTTTCTTTAGAGTGTGGTGCTACTGGTGTGACCTCTCAGGTCTCCTGGGTTTGGTAGTCTAGTGGAGCTCCCTACTTGGGCTATTTGAGTTCTCTTGATGTAGGCCTGTGAGCTGGAAAGGCGCAACTGTGGTGTCTAGAAGTCAGCAGCTGTGGAGGGAGTGTTTCAATTCTTGCTGTCTTGTGCCCTTGATTGAAATCACGCGTGCCCTGCAGGGACTCACAGTGGCACCCAGGAACCATCTATTAGGGTGTTGGGGCTCAGAAAGCCTGCATTCTGGCAAAGCGTGACTGTGGTGTCCAGAATTCTGTCGTGGGGTGGGTAGACTCAGCTTTTGCTGCTGCCTCCGTGGTTGGATACACGCGATTCCAGCAGCAGCTCACAGAGGCACCTGTGAGGTGTTTGCCAGCAGGGTGTACTGACACACTCTGAAGGGCCCTGGCACTGAAGCCACTGGATTGCAGTGTCTGTGGGCAGGTATCCCAGAAGAGGGAATTCAGCATTTCTACAGCCCAGCAGTGCACCCCTGTTTGTTTAAGTGCATGACTAGCAGGGCTCGCAGTGGGGCCCCAGGGCTGCCTGTGGAGTGGTGGTCTTGGGAGACCTGCACGCTGGAAAAGCATGCACCTGTAGTATCCAGAGTTCTGCAGCTGTGGGGTGGGGAAACTCAGATTTTTCTGGTGCACTTGTGGTGGATTGGCTCGCGTTCCCCATAGCGGCACACAGGAGCACCCGCAGTGAGTTTACTAGTGCAGGCTCACTGAAGCACTCTGAAGGGCCCTGGCATGCTTTAGGCAGGTATCCAGGATGGGTGAATTCTGAATTTCCACTGCCCAGGGGAGTGCGTCCTTATTTGTCCAAGATGGGACCCAGCAGAGGCTCACTGCGGCTTCCCCAAAGTGCCCTGTGGATGGATGGGCTCAGGGGGAGTGAGCAACTGTGGCGGTGGAGTTCACAGGCTCAGTTCCCTGGCGCTGAGCTCTGATGCACTCTGAGGGGCCCTGGTGCTGAGGGGCCCTGGCGCTTAAGTTGTGCAGCTGGGTGTGTGGGGGCAGTTATTCAGACAGAGGGATTCAGAATTTCTACTGGGGGGGGCAGTGAGCCTGTGTCTGTACAAAATCACACCCAGTTTAGTCTCCCAGTGACTCCTAAGAGGAGTCTATGGAGTGGTGTGCCTTGGAGACCTGAGCACTGGAGAGGCGCGAATGAGAGAGAGCAGGCAATGTTCCAGGTCTGCTGCTGCGGGGGGCGGGGGGGGGGGCGGGGGGGCGGGGGGGGCGGACTGCACTTACTGCTGTAGTGGGCACGTTGCTCCTTTGGCGCAGAGTCCCAGAGTCTGCGGGTGTGGCTGCAGGATTTTTGCCAGAGTGGCTGCCGGGTCACGTGCAGTGTCCAAGGCCTGTCTGGGTGGTGGTGCTGCTGAGTTCCTAGGAGAGGCCGCTCTCCCCTTTAAGATGGCATGGGGTCCCGCAGTCCAGGGAGTGCAACAGTGGTGGTAGTCTCTCCATGTCCCAGAGAGCCTGGTCTGTCAGCCTCTGCTGCTCCTGCCGGATTTAACTGTCCCTCCCTCACTCACACACCACACACATCCACACACTCTCCATTCATTCCCTCACTCACTCACTTCCTATCCCTCACCTCCATCCTGCCAGCCGCCATCTTCAAGAACCCGCTATTCCTTTAAATCCATCTTGTGGAATATTTTTTGTGTCTATGAATGACATTTCACACCCATATCAGTGGATAATCCTCATAGCTTATCCACTCAGTCTTAGTTGGTAGAAAGTCCTCTGGTTGTTTTCATTTGTAATAGTTTCATTTTAGTAGTGAATATGTGCAGTCCAGGGTAATAATCAAAACTTTGAATTCCAGCGTTAAGCATTCTATCTTTCATGTGCATGTCTCTCCCTTACACATCGCCTCCTTTCTTCACTCCCCACCCTCCACATAAACATATGGTTAGTTTCTGATCTCTCCAGAATAGAAGACAGGTAAGAGGGGAGGTCAAAGTTAGGAAATGTCTACTTTGACCAGAACTTAAGGTATCTGGTGTTAGTGCCTCTAGTCTTGGCAGATGTTCAAAGCCTCTCCTTAGGCTTGATGGATGATAAAGTCTGACTCCTTTCTTTAAGAACACATGTGTATTCTTGGGAGATTCCCCAGTGGCAATAATCAATCAACACTACTCACCTCCCTTTAATCCTGAGAATTCAGCATTCTTACTGTATCTTCTACTGGGGTCACTTTACCCTGCTAAGCAATCTGTTTGAACAAGATTTTTTAAAGGCTTCAGGTAAATCGATTTCTCTACCATCTTGTTCATATCTTATATTTTGTCTGTGAGAAACACTCCTACATCCGATCTCCCACTTGTTGACTACATAGCTAGGATCTAATATTGATTGTTTCCTCTGCAATGCCATCTCAGGCCAATAGTCATGACCTCTCTTGATGTTAGATTCCTCAGGTCTACTCTGCTCAACCTCAATCCCAATTTCTAGCTCTAGTTTGTTTATAACTAAACAAATATGTGGAAAATGCCTAACATGTATTCTTAATATTAATATACAATAGGTAATTAATATTATACAGCATGCACTTATATTATTAATATACTAGAGGCCCGGTGCACGGATTCTTGCACATTGAAAGGAAATTAATTAGAAGGTGGCCGGTGGGGTGGGACTGGGTGAGACAGGCCAGACACACCCTGGAACCAACCTCCCATGGTCCTTTCCTAGCCAGACACACCTGGGGTGGCGCCAGGGCTCAAAGGGCATCTGTGGAGTGAACTGGTTCACTTTGGCAGGTGAGGTCCTTTGGCCTGGCCTGTGGGGATCAGGCTGAAACCAGCAGTCTGACGTCCCCCAAGGGGTCCCAGAGTTCTAGAGGGCACTCTGCAAAGTTGCTGTCGCTCAGCAGCTCCTGCATTGAGCGTCTGCCCCCCTTGTGGTCAATGTGTGTCATAGCTACCAGCCCATTGGCCAGTAGCTTAGCCATCCTATCTCATAAAAGAGAAACATGGTAATTGGCGTACGACCGCTACCCTTCCCATTGGCTAATCAGGGCAATATGCAAATTAACTGTCAGCCAAGATGGCAGCAGGCAGCCAGGGAGCTTGAAACTAACATGAGGCTTCCTTGCTTCAGTGACGGAGGACTCCAATGTTCCCCGCCAGCCCCTGCAGGCCTCTGAGCTGCAAGCAACTATGTAACAAACATAGAAGCTAAACAAAACCCCAGAAACCTTCCAGGCTTCAGCCAGCAGGATCGCAACATTGTAAGCAAAGGCCAGAAACCTACTTTCAGCAGCGGAGCCAAGCCTCAAAGCTAAAGCTGGCCCAGAATAAAAACAGAAAAAAGAAAAAAAGGAGTGGTTGGGAGCTTCAGTTACCCCCAGCCTGAAAACAGCCCTCAGCTCCTCACCCAGGCTGGCCAGGCACCCCAGTGGGGACCTCCACCCTGATCCAGGACACCCTTCAGGGCAAACCAGCCGGCACCCACCCATGAACCAGGCCTCTACCCAAAATAGTAAAAGGGTAATATGCCTCCCAGCACTGGGATCAGCGGAGCCGCGAGGCCTCCCGACACCAGGATCAGTGTGACAGGGGGCAGCGCCCAAATCCCTGATTGCCCTGCAGCTCTGTGTCTGACAGGGTGAGGCGCCCTAACCCCCTGATTGGCCCTGCTCTGTGCGTGACAGAGTACAGAACCCAAACCCCCCTGATTGGCCCTGCTCTGTGCATGACAGGGGGAAATGCCCCAAACCCCTGATGGGCCCTGCTCTGTGCATGACAGGGGGTGGCGCCACAACCTCCCCATCGACCCTGCCTTGAGTGTGATAGGGGATGGTGCCCCAACCCCCCAATCGGCCCTACCCTGAGCATGACTGAGGGTGGCATCACAACCTCCCAATCTCCCAGCTCTGTGCATGACGGGGCGGCGCCCCAACTCCCCAATTGGCCCTGCTCTGAGCCCGACCAGGGGCTGCACCTAGGGATTGGGCCTGCTCTCTGCCACCCGGGAGCAGGCCTAAGCCAGCAGGTCGTTATCTCCCGAGGGGTCCCAGACTGCAAGAGGGCACAGGCCAGGCTGAGGGACCCCCCCTCCCCCCCAAGTGCACAAATTTGTGCATGAAATTTGTGCAGGGAGGGGTCCGTCAGCCCGACTTGGCAGTTGGGCATCCCTCTCACAAGGCAAGACCTCTGGCTCCTAACCGCTCACTTGCCTGCCTGTCTGATCCCCCTAACTGCCCTCCCCTGCCAACCTGGTCACCTCTGTTAACTTTCTTTTTTAATCTTAGCCCCTTCACACACAATTGTATTTGACTTCCTTATTGGCTTCTCCCTCTCACACAATTTTTCTCTCTCTTTTATGTAACACTTTTTTTCTACTGACTCATTTATAAAATTTTCTTTCCTTTTTATTTCCTACTTCTGTTCCATCATCCTTCTTCCCATCTTTCTCCTACCCTCCCTCCCTCCCCACATTCCTTCTTTCCTTTATCTTTACCCCTGCTCTCCCTCCCCTTTTCCTTCCTTCCCACCTTAACTTTTTTCTTCACTTTCTCCCTCTGACCTGCTTTGCTCCCTCCCCCATTTCTTCCTTCTTCCCATTCTCCTTTTAAGCTCTACTGGCTCCACTTTAAAACTTTTCTTCCCTCCCTCTTTCTCTCTCATCCTACCTTTCCTATGCATTCTTCTCTACTTACTTCCACTGTTTTAATATCTGTTTATCTACCTGCCTAATTATTCACTAACAATTATCGTTTTTCTTTTCTGACTCCTACTTTTAAAATCTGTCCCAAGTACACAACTACACTTGATTTTCATTATAGCCCCTACAGTTCACTCATACATCCTCTTTACTTCTTTAACTCTGCTGTCTACTGACTCCTTTATAAAGTTCTTCACTCCCTCCTTCCCTTCCTTTTTTTTTCACCTAGAAATTCTATTGGTTTAAGATGAGCTGCATATGAGGTAATAAAGGCTTCTGGAGGGGGAGGGGTGGGAGGCCCGGGTGCGTGGCCAGGTCATCTGTCCAGAAGTTGTGTCCCCACTTTTGGCATCTCTGGTAGGTAAGGCAAATGCTGGTGTCTCCACAGATCCCAGAGCAGATAAGGGGTGGGGGCGAGAGAATGGGTGAAACGAGAGAGGGAGAGAGAGAGAGAGAGAGAGAGAGAGAGAGAGAGAGAGAGAGAATAGTTGTATATGTGTCTGAGAGAGAGAGAGAATGTATATGTGTCTATAGAGAAACAATAGCTGTGTATGTATCTATGAGAGAGAGAAACAGAATAGTTGTGTATGTTTCTATGAGAGAGAGAGAGGATCTGAAAGATAGGGTTCTGGATGTGTTTCTGTGTAAGAAATGGGGAGAAAAAAGATTGAAAAGAAGGGAAAAAGGAGAAAGAGACCCCACCTTCCCCTTAGAGGACCCTCTTCTCCTTGCCATGTAGTCAGCAACCCCAGCACTGAGTCGGCTGGGGTAGGGTGACCCCATTTGCCCTTCTCCATCTTATGCTTCTCCTGTGTCTGGGGCTTGTCCTCTGGATGCCGTTGTCCTCTCGTCAAGAGTCACCTCTGAGCCCCCACCCTGTGGCCTGAGGGGTGAGATCAGTTGGAAGTGTTAGAATGATCACTCCCTGGTCCTTCTGTTGGGGACGTCACTGAGGATGGGGTCACAGCCTCCTGCCAGGCGCCGTTTGCCCTCATTTCCCGAGGGCTGTACATCTGGCCTCCCCGAGGTTATCTCCGTAGCCCCCTGGGCCCATCGAGTGTCAGAGTGATTCCACCTGGGAAGCAGGGTAGGAATCTCCGTTGAGCCAGGGCATCCCCAGAAACATGTCTCCGGATCCTGAAAGATTAAAAGAGCCACCAGAGCCTGTAGAGGAAGGGGGTGCTGCGGAGTTGGTGTGGCTGTGGCCCCCCTGGCTAACACACAAGGCGGTCTTTACAACATAGATGTCTGCCTCCTCTTGAAACTTTCCGATATTCTTATAGTGAATCTGCTTGTTGCCAAACCAGTTGGAGATCTGAGAGACGGTGATACCACACTTCTTGTTGAGCTCCTCCTTAGCCTCCTCACTGGGATACAGGTTACTCAGGTGGGAATAGAAATACTCATACAGGTGGCCTGTTTGCTGAAGTTCCCGCGTTGCCATCTGGCATCCAGGAACTGGGGGCGAAGGATCATGACGGCCTTGCAGGTGCTCTGCCTGAGCTGCATCTGGATGGCACTGAACTTACCTGTATGATGCTCACCACCCGCTCCATCTCCTTGGGTGCCACGGGCCTCGTGTGGCTCTGCTCCCTCAACAGATTCATGACATGGGTCGTGAACTCGTTACATGCCTGCTCATACTTCTCCAGCTCCCAGTGGTAGATATGATGAATCTGGGCATGTGTGCTGCGATAGTCCTAGTGTTCGATGGAGTTGTCCCAGAAAGCATCTGTGGCTGCAGCTGCTGCTGCTGAGCGCCCCCCGCCCCTTTCTCAGGCCCAGCCATACCTTCTGCCAGAAGCATGTTGTCCAAGCGCATACGTTGAGGGTTCACCAACTCCTTCTCTTGGGAGCTTCGGATGCTGAGGCCAGTCTTCTCTTTGATTTCACATAGGACGTTAAAGAGAGCTGGCTTCATTTGGTGGCAGTTTAGGGCATGTTTCTTGGCCTGGGCCTTGTCCAGGCTCTGATCCGTGATGGTCATTATCTGCTGCAGAATGTCCCCAATGTCTTGCTTCCCTCGGCCTCCAGGGACCCCCCTATCACCCCCACCAGGAGGTTTGCCAGGGCCCCCAGGCTCCCCACCCACCAACCCCAGCCGCCCCCACTCCCGCCTGAAGGGGGCGGCCCCAGCAGCAGCTGGTCCATAGTGGCGGGGGAGGCCTGAGACACCCTCCTTCTTCCACCCCTTCACTGACTGGTTACTTCCTCCCAAACTGGCCGAGGCCTCTGTTCCCTCTGCCCCGACTCCCACCTATCTCTCCTTCTCCTGGCTCCCCCAGGGATTCATCCAGCTCTGAAGGGAGACCTGGGGTACTGGCTGAGCCCCGGTGGTGGAGAAAATGGAGCCAGAGAGAGAGGAGGGGGTGTGTGCGAGAGGGAGGAGCCCTCCTTCCCTCCTTAAAGCTTCCGTGGTGGGGGGGGGGGGGCATTAACCCCCAGCCAAGGGCTCAGTCCTGGTCAAGTGTTCGCTGTCCCGCCTCCCCCAGCCTCCCTGCTGCCATCCTGCTCCCATTCCCTGCCCGGAACTCCCAGCCCAGCGAGGGTGGCTGAGGCCAGCACAGCCTGGGCACTGCTGCAGCAAAGCAGGAGTGCCTCCTCCCAGAAGGCTTCAGCCCGTCCACCCCTCTGTCAGGGGACCCACCAATGGCCCGCACAGGGGGCCACTGCCTTCCTTCCGTGTCTGGGTGGGGGTCCCCCGCTCCACCAGTTTGTTCCCTTTCTGTATTTCTGTTTCTCCTCTAGGCCTGTCTGCATGCAGGCCTGCCTTCCTCTCCCTCTCCTTTCTTATCCCCTCTTATTGTATCCTATTCTTGCAGCTCCCTGAGCAGAGGGCAGGGACACAGCCTGCTGATCTGGTCATGATGTTACCGCATAATGGGTAATTAACATATTCCTCTCTTATTATATAGGATTATTACATCAATAGTTTATATAGCATATTAATAATAATGGATGTATTATATTATTAGTACTATGTAATAATATATGTAATTCATGAAAGCAAAGTATTCTGTGTTTATTACATTTATAATTAAAATAATAAACTGTAGTTAATATTGGCATTAATGTTAAACACAACTTGTAGACATATAAACATATTGGATAATCCTTTACAGTCTGACACATTTCTCTTTAAACTTAGGGCAAAAGTAGGCTTCCAAAGACTTCTCTAGTCTTTGGATGATGTTTGTGTCTATGTCATCAATTCATCCTGTTCTTGTGCAGTAGAAAGCCTATAAGGGAAAGAGAATAGAGGGAAGAGTAAAAATGTTGGAATAAGTCAGAGCTAGGCTCAACTTTCACTTGTGTTATTGATTGGCTCTTTGTTGTGGTCAATTTATCCAACAAATCTGAATTAAATGTGTAAAATCATGGCAAGACTAGCGTTACCATGAGCATTAAGTGAAATAATATATGTAAAGCATGTAGCGTACAGGAAATGCTTAATAAATGTTAGTAGTCTTGACTCATGCTTTGTTCCCTTTGGGTAATGTCTTGTTAAGGTGAATATTTTGGGATTAGTGTTCTACAGTCTATTTTCATCATTCCTTTAGCATCCTTTTACTCTACCTCAACTTTATCTTTATGCCAAAACTCTCTTCCTCACGGTTCTCCTTTCGTTGTCTTGTTTCTCTTACCCTATCCCTGCTTTAGATTTTCCCTATTCGTTATTTTTACCTCCTGATAAAATTTCACCCTAGATATATATCTAATTTCCAATCTTCTGCTGTAAATCCATATACACCTTTCTCTTCTCTTTCTTCACTCTCCAAAGTTTTTTTTTTCTCTCTGTCATTTTGTTGTTGTTTGCTTGATTGTTGAGTATATTGGGTTTTTTTATGCTTGTTTGTGAGATTGTTTTGCTCTTTTTATTTTTCTGTTGTTTTTTTTCCCGGTTATTTTTTTGCTTCTGTTTTCCCTTGCCTCGCTTGATATTAGTTGTTGTTTGTAGTTTGCATTAATCTCCAGGGATCTGTTGCTGGAATTTGTTGGGATTAGTGGCTGTTCTATTGGAGTTTTCTCTCCATATAAATAGTTTCTTCCCCTCTTCTATTTCATTCTCTTTCTTTTCTCTTACTTTTTTTCCCTTTTCCAAAATTCATTTTTGCACTCCTTTTTTTTCTTTTTCTCTTCTTTCTTCTTTATCCCCTAATTCTCTTTGCTCTGTTGGTCACCTTTATTTGGGGTTATTAGTATCGTGAATACAATTGGGTTCAGTGCCTTGTGTGTTGTGCCTTGTTGTGTTGTATTTTGTGCCTTTAAATCAATTCAGCAGAGGGAGAACTACATAACCAGACACCTGGAGAAGAAAGATAATGGGGAGACAAAGAAACAGCCCACATATGAAAGAAAAAGAGGCATCACCTAAAAGGAAGTAAACGAAATGGAGGCAATGGAGGCAAGCAACCTGTAAGAGAAAAAATTCAGAGAAATGGTCATAAGGTGGATGAAAAGAATGGAAGACAAATTCAACAATATGTGTAAGAACTAAGAGGAAATGAAGAAAAAGCAAGAAGAAATGAAATATGACATCACTGCTATAAAGAACTCAATAGAAAGCATCAACAGTAGACTAGAAGAAGCAGAGGACTGCATCAGTGAGCTAGAAGACAAAGTAGGAAAAAATACCCAAACAGAGCAGCTTCTAGAAAAAGAAATTAAAAAGTAGGAGTAGAGCCTAAGATAACTTTGGGACAACAGGAAACAAAACAACATCCTCATAATAGGGATGCCAGAAGGAGAGGAAACTGAGCAAGGAACATAAAACCTGTTTGAAAAAATGACGGAAAACTTCCCTGATATAGGGAAGAAAAAACTCACACAAATCCAAGAAGCTCACAGAGTCCCAAACAAAATGAACCCCAAAAGACCGATGCCACCGCACATCATAATTAAATTGGCAAACACAAACGACAAAGCAAGAATCTTAAAAGCGGCCAGAGAGAGACAGAAAGTTACTTACAAAGGATCCCCCATCAGACTAGCAACGGATTTCTCAACAGAAACACATCAGGCAAGAAGGGAATGGAATGAAATATACAAAGTCATGCAAAGGAAGGGTTTGAATCCAAGAATACTGTACCCAGCAAGGCTATCAATCAAAATTGAGGGTGAAATCAAGAGCGTCACAGACAAAAAAAGACTATGGGAGTTTATTACCACCAAACCAGCAATGCAAGAAATGCTAAAGGGTCTGCTGTAAAAAGAAAAAAAAAAAGGAAACAAAGAAGGAACACAGGAGTAAAGAATAAAAATGGCAACAAACAAGTATCTATCAATAATAACTTAAAAAGTAAATGGATTAAATGCCCTAATCAAAAGACATAGGGTAACTGAGTGGATAAGAAAACATAACCCATGTATCTGCTGTCTACAGGAAACCCACCTCAGAAAAGAAGACACACATAGACTGATGGTGAAAGGATGGAAAAAGGTTTTTCAGGCGAATGGAAATGAAAAAAAGCTGGGGTAGAAATACTTATATCTGACAAATTAGATCTAAAAGTGAAGGACATAAAAAGAGATCAAGAAGGCCACTTCATAATACTAAAGGGAGCAATCCAACAAGAAGAAATAACTCTGGTAAACATATATTCACCCAATATAGGAGGACCCAAATACATAAGAAAACTTCTGGAGGAGATCAAGGGAGAGATTGACAGCAATATAATCATAGTAGGGGACTTTAACACCCCACTATCACCATTGGACAAATCCTCTAAACAAAAAAATCAGCAAAGAAACATCAATCCTAAATGACTCAATAGATCAGATGGAATTAATTGACATCTTCAGAACATTTCTTTTTTTAAAAATATATTTTATTAATTTTTTAAAGAGAGGAAGTGAGAGAGATAGTTAGAAACATCGATGAGAGAGAAACATCGATCAGCCGCCTCCTGCACATCTCCTACTGGGGATATGCCCGCAACCCAGGTACATGCCCTTGACCGGAATTGAACCTGGGACCTTTCAGTCCTCAGGCCGACGCTCTATCCACTGAGGCAAACCGGTTACGGCATCTTCAGAACATTTCACCCAAAAGCCACAGAATATACATTCTTCTCAACTGCACATGGGTCATTTTCAAAGATAGATCATATATTGATCAGACAAAGTCTCTTCAAATTCAAGAAGATATAAATCATATCAAGCATCTTCTCATATCACAATGGCATAAAACTGGAAATCAACTACAATAAAAACAATCCAAAAAAATCAAACACATGGAGACTAAATAGCATGCTATTAAACAATGAGTGGGTTACCAGAGAGATCAAAGAGGAAATAAAAAACATCATGGCAACAAATGACAATGAAAACACAACAATCCATAACCTATGGGACACAGTGAAAGCAGTCTTGAGAGGGAAGTTCATTACTCTACCAGCCTAATGGAAAAAACAAGACACAATTATAATAAATTACCTAACCCTACAACTCAAAGAGTTAGAAAGAGAGCAACAAGAAAAGCCCAGTGTAAGCAGAAAGAAGGAAATAATAAAAATCAGAGTGGAGATAAATGACATAGAGACAAAAAAAAAAAAAAACCCGATACAAAAGATCAACAAAATCAAGAGCTGGTTCTTTGAAAGGATAAACAAGACTGATGAACCTCTAGCCAGGCTCAGTAAGAAACAAAGAGAGAGGACCCAAATAAACAAAATCAGAAATGAAAGAGGAGAAATAACAACAGACCCAACAGAAATACAAAGGATTGTTAAAAAATACTATGAACAACTCTACTCCAACAAACTTGACAACCTGGAGGAAATGGACATACTCCTAGAAAAATACAACCTTCCAAAACTTAATCAGGAAGAATCTAAAAATCTCAATAGGCTGATAACTATGGAAGAAATTGAAGCAGTAATCAAAAAGCTTCCAGCAAACAAAAGCCCGGGGCCAGATGGCTTCACAGGGGAGTTTTACCAAATATTCAAGGAAGAACTAAAACCTATCCTTCTCAGTCAATCCCAAAAAATTCAAGAGGAAGGAACACTTCCAAGCTCATTCAATGAAACCAGCATCACCCTAATACCAAAATCCAGATAAAGACAACACAATGAAAGAGAATTACAGGCCAGTATCCCTCATGGACATAGATGCCAAAATCCTCAACAAAATTCTAGCAAGTCGGATCCAGCAGTACATCAGAAAGATCATACACCATGACCAAGTAGGATTTATCCCAGGGATGCAAGGATCGTACAATATCCCCAATTCAATAAACGTAATACATCACATAAACAAATTGAGAGATAAAAACCACATAGTCAATTGATGCAGAAAAAGCATTTGACAAAATCCAACACCCTTTCTTTATAAAAACTCTCAGCAAGGTAAGAATAGAAGGATCATACCTTAACATAATAAACGCCATATATGAGAAACCCACAGCCAACATCATACTCAATGGGCAAAAACTAAAACCATTTCCCCTAAGAACAGGAACAAGACAGGGATGCCCACTTTGACCACTCCTGTTGGACATAGTACTGGAAGTGCTAGCCATTGTGATCAGCCAGGAAGAAGAAATAAAAGGTATCCAAATTGGAAAAGAAGAAGTAAAACTGTCCTTATTTGCAGATGACAAGATACAGTACATAGGGAGCCCTAAAGACTCCTTAAAAAAAATTTTAGACTTAATAAATGAATTCAGCAATGTATCAGGATACAAAATTAATGCCAAGAAATCTATGGCATTTCTTTACAACAATAGTGAACTTACAGAAAGTGAGACTAAAAAAGCAATCCCATTTACAATCACACCAAAAGAATTAAGATACCTAGAAATAAACTTAACTAAGGAGGTAAAGGACTTATATGCGGAAAACTACAGGACACTGAAAAAAGAGATAGAGGAAGACATAAACAGATGGAAGAACATACCGTGTTCATGGATTGGTAGAATCAGCATCATCAAAATGTCCATACTACCCAAAGCAATCTATAGATTCAATGCAATCCCCATTAAATCACCAAGGGCATATTTCACAGATCTAGAACGAACATTCCAAAAATTCATCTGGAATAAGAAAAGACCTCGAATAGCTGCAGCAATCCTGAGAAAGAAGAACAAAGTAGGTGGGATCTCAATACTAGATATCAAGCTGTATTACAAAGCCACTGTTCTTAAGATAGCTTGGTACTGGCACAAGAACAGACATATAGATAAATGGAATAGAATAGAGAACCCAGAAATCAACCCAAACCGCTATGCCCAATTAATATTTGACAAAGGAGGCAAGAGCATACAATGGAGTCAAGGCAGTCTCTTCAACAAATGATGTTGGGAAAATTGGACAGATACATGCAAAAAGGTCAAACTAGACCACCAACTTACACCATACACAAACATAAACTCAAAATGGATAAAAGACTTAAACGTAAGACGGGAAACCATGACAATACTAGAGGAATCCACAGGCAGCGAAACCGCAAACATATGCCGAAGGAATTTCTTCTCTGATACTGCTCCTAGGGCAATGGAAACTAAAGAGAAAATAAACAAATGGGACTACATCAAAATAAAAACCTTTTGCACAGCAAAGGAAGCCATCAACAAAACAGCAAGAAAGCCCACTGCATGGGAGAACATATTTGCCAATGATATCACTGATAAGGGTTTAATCTCCAACATTTACAGGGAACTCATGCAACTTAACAATAGGAATATAAACAATCCAATCAAAAAATGGGCAATGGACCTAGATAGACACTTTTTGAAAGAAGACATATGGAAGGCTGAAAGACATATGAAAACATGCTCAAAGTTACTAATTATACGAGAGAATCAAATCAAAACGACAATGTGGTATCATCTCACACCTGCCAGAATGGCTATCATCAACAAATCAACAAACAACAAGTGTTGGAGAGGATGTGGAGAAAAAATAACCCTTCTGCACTGCTGGTGGGAATGCAGATTGGTGCAGCCACAATGGAGAACAGTATGGAGTTTCCCCAAAAAACTAAAAATGGAACTCCCATTTGACCCAGTGATACCACTTCTGTGAATATATCCCAAGAAGCCAGAAACACCAATCAGAAAGGATAAATGCACCCCTATGTTCATAGCAGCTCAATCCACCATAGCTAAGATTTGGAAACAGCCTAAGTGCCCATCAGCAGATGAGTAGATTAAAAAACCGTGGTACATCTACACAATGGAATACTACATGCAACAGCCTGGATGGAACTGGAGAGTATTATGCTAAGTGAAATAAGCCAGTCAGAGAAGGGTAAATACCACATGATCTCACTCATTTTTTGAATATAGAGAACAACGTAGACTGATGAACAGGGACAGATCCAAAGAAACCGTGATCAGACTATCAATCCCCAGAGGGAAAGTAGGGGAGGGTGGGGGTAAGGGGAAGAAATCAACTAAAAGACTTGTATGCATGCATATAAGCCAAACCAATGGACACTGACAACAGGGGGATGAGAGCATGAGTGGGGGGGGGGGGTGGGAGGTTGGGGGTTAATGAGGGGATGAGGACACATTTGTAATACCCTAACCAATAAAGAAATTAAAGATAAAATAAATAAAAAAATAAATGTTAGTAGTCTTTTTCTTTGACCCACCTATCTAATTGTGCATTTTGTAAGTAGCTCAACATTCATTATTAACATGCTCATCAGGGATAGTTGTTAAAATTACTTGCTGTATGAACTGAGGCAGTCAATTGGCTATCACTGAATAAAAATTTATAAGGTGGAATGTTTATTTTCTACATAAAATACTACAGAACGTTCTGATAAAACTCAAGCTCAATTGGGAGTTAATTCATGAAAACAAAGCCCAATTTTTTTCAATATTTTTTTCATATCAGTCAGATTTTGCTAAGTTAGCCAATGGTAACAAATAGCCTACAAATACCAGTAGCTTCCAACAATAAAAGTTTATTTTTCATTCATCTTTCATAGCCTTTACAGGTCAAGTGCGGTTCTATTCTATATCCTCTTCATTCTGAGAACAAAGTTTAAGGAGTAGTCCCTTTCTGAGACAAGCCAGTCTCAGGACAGAGGGAAAAGTGAATAGAAGAGCTACACGCCCCATGGTAGCTCTGAAAGCTTCTGCTCAGAAGTGGCACATGACACGTTAGCTCATATTTCATTGGCCAAATCAAGTTACTTGAAAGTCTGATGTCCATGAGATGAGAAGTATAATTTTCCTGCAAGGATTACCCAATAGTGAGGTTTGGGGACTAGGGGCAGCAAATATTTTAACAATACTATTTAGCACATATGGTCTCTCAAGTACAAAGCTTTTATTTGAGATAACCTGATGTAAGACAGCTATAGCTTGAATGAAATGGTATAACTGATATGCAATTTAATAATTTCTGGGTTCTTTTAGGTCTATCGCTCTAGTATGTTACCAAAATCTCTTTTTCTGTCTTAGTATCTTAGATGGCTATCTTCTCTGCAGAAATGCCTCCCTTCAGTTATGATGGCATGTTATATCCAACAGTTCTTTAAAAAGTCTAGACCAGAATGGCCTATTTGTGAACAGTGTTTCTGTGTCTTTTGTAGAATTTTAGTAGAAAATATTGTCCACTGTACTTCTTGGTGCTTCTTACACAGGGACACATGATATCATCCGATTTTTTTCTGTAGAAATAAACTTGTTTCTGTAGGCCAATGTGTGTGCTTTCTTCAGACAATGATGAAATAAAAGATCCATGGTGCTTCCCTTTTTGGACTTTCATTGCCAGGAATCTTGGTATCCAATTCAGTGTCAAACTGCAGTCATTGACTTGATTCAGCTGTCTGGTAGAATTTTCTCTTTCTGCTGACTTTAAATAGTTCTTGTTCCAGTTAATCCCCTGATTGTCCAGATTTGCATTCTCTGAAACTTCTAATCTGTCTCAGATGTTTTGGGGAATAGTCCAAATACTAAATCCTGAAAGAATAAAAATGTGAACCATAATTATAAACTAAGAAGAAAATATTCCAGTTCTTACTACCATTTATATACAGAGAGATGGGCCATATTATGATCAACTTTTTTATTTGTTTGTTTCATACGACTTTAATTAGAAAGGGGGGGTCCTGTTTTCACTCCTCAATAGATTTAATGTATTTTTCATATGCTTCTTCACTCATTAGTTCATCTAGTTCTGAAGGGTTACTTACTCGGTGTCATCTTGATCATCCAACTATCTTCCTAACAAGATTTGTTGATAAGTCCTGGATTTTCTTCAAGTGCTTCCTTAATTTCAGTAACTTCTTATAGAGGAGAATAGAGTTCACTAGCAGCTTTAACACTTTCCAAAACAACAAACTTGTCTGTTCACTTTTGTCCTAATTTCAGGCTGACTATATTAAACAACATCTCACAAACCTACCTGTGCAAAATATAGCTGATTCCCACTGCTCCAATACCATTTTCTGTTGTTATCCTTTCATGATTCCCTGTGAATTTTCCCACTGAGAGTAGATTGGGGCTAGTGCCCAGGGAAGGTGCCAGCCCTCCCGCCCTGGGACTCATGTGAGCAGGACCACCACTTGCTCTGCACCACTCTGAGAGATATGTTTGCAGGATTGGGTTGTGTGTTTATGACCAACCTTAAATTCACTGTGAAAACCATTATCTCTTAGGCCCCAAAGTGCAAAACAATAAATAAAAATTATATTTATGTATCATAGAGGGTTCTTTTTAAATGCTTTGCTGTGTTGAATTCCCCACCTAGAATGTGAACCTGATGAAGACAAGCTTCATGTCATATTTGTATTTCTAGCATCTGCTGTGTAGCCCCAAAGGTAAAGAAGCATTTCCTGCATGTAGGGCACTTGCTTTGTGGTGAAACTCAGTAGGTTAAATAATTTTCCTCAGGTTACAGAGCTAGGAAGAGGCAGAGATGGAATTAGAACCCAGTGCTATATGATTTCAAAATCTGTGCCCTTTGCATTATACAAGATTTCACAAAGTAAAGTAACATTTAAAATTGGGGAACCATGAGATGTTTTGGAGTGGTAATGTAGGAATCTTTTAAATTTGAAAGGTATGCATTTATTTTCATGCTTATCAAGATATAATTAGCATAGAATACCTCTGATTTTATTGGTATTATGATCTAAGATGAAGCACAATTTATTTATATAAAAATGTGGGTCAATTACAAGAATAGTGTTATCTATATATACTAGAGGCCCAGTGCACAAAATTCATGCATGGTGGGGTGGTCCCTCAGCCCAGCCTGCAATGATGCAAGCGTTCTGTGCCCGGCCTGGCCAGAGGCCCTCTGCAACTGGGTATGAAATGCTTGCCTTGTTTCTGGGGCGATGAGGCAACCGTTTTCCCCAGCCCCCAGCTGCTCCATGCCCACTGCCCAGAGGCCCTCCACAGCCAGGGTGGAATGCTTGCCTCATTGCCGCAGCAATGAAGCAAGCATTCCGCCAGGCCGCTCATGCTGCCCACTCTCAGCAGCTGCCCCCACAGGACTGGGGGACTCTGGCAGGGCTGAGAGGACTGGGTGCCGCCATCTTGTGGCTATGGGTGCCACAATCATTGTGACAGAGTGATGGTTAATTTGCATATTGCCATTTTATTAGATAAGGTAAAGAGGTAATATGCAAATTAGGCCAGGGCACCATAATGGTCATGACCAGCTCAGTAGGAAGGGCTGGGTGCAGGCCTGTATCTGGAGAGAACAACATGCAGGGGGGCAGGAGCAGAGACAAAAACCTGCAGGGTGGCCACCTCCCAGAAGATAAGCTTTGCTATTACAAGAGCAACAAGAAAAAATTCAGGTGCAAGAATAAGAAGCACATTGCATCCACTCTAAGTTGCTGCTAAAGAAAAAGAATGGTATATATACTATGAAAATACTTAATACAGATTGTAAAGAGATTTGTTCAAAGAGGATTTCTTAGAGTAGGTGGTATTTCAGTTAATTGTTTTTTTTTTAATGTGAAGAGGTTATCTAGATAAGAAAAAGGTATAGAGGTCCCGAATTGCAGAGGGTGCAGGTGGGCTGAGGGACCCCCCTGCCCTGTGCATGAATTTCATGCCCCGGCCTGGGCCTCTAGTTTAAGCAATAAAATGGTTGGTATAACAGGTATGGTAAGTAACCGGTGTCTTAGGAATGACCGATGTCTGGGAAATAGTATGTTACACCCTGCTTCTTAACTGTTATCTCAGTCCAATTGTCACATTTACCATATGACATTTATGTCATGATACAACATATTTAATCTAAGATATGTTGAACCTCTCCTACATGCCAGACACTTAGGTGAGTACTGAGAGTACAAAGATTAATAAATTTCTTATTTCCACTCATTAAACTTTCAGTAAGCACCTGAAAGACACCTGAAAACAGCCATATCTATTGTGGATGGATTTTTTTTTAAGCTACAAACATTTTTGCCTATTGATCCTAATAATGTACTTTAAAATTCTTTCCATTATAAGTTTGGTTTATCTTGTATTGTGTGGAAGCTTTCTTTTTCCCTTTAAAATAGCAATTTTGATGTAAGTTAATTGACTGTGCTGTGCACACAAAGTTCAATTATCATCTCTGATTAAATGGAGTGTTGCCTCTTTGCATTTGTGATACCAGCTTGAAAAACCAAGCCAGAAACCCAAATATCAGGTGAATCTGTTCCAATAAGTAGAAAATATAAGAAGTTACTTCACCTTTCTCTTAGTAAACTTTATGTCAGGGTCTTGGTGACTAAAATCATAGGCGTTTAGAAGGTCTGAAAGGGAGAAAAAACTTATTGTGGTAAAACTAGAGGCCTGGTGCATGAAAATTCATGCACTGGAGGGGGGGGACCCTCAGCCTAGCCTGCCCCCTCTCACAGTCCAGGAGCCCTCAGAGGCAGGAGGCGACCCAGTGATCACAGGAAGACAATGCCCCATCACACCTCTGCTGCTGCCACTGCCAGCAGCACAAGCCTCAGCCAACCCTGGTTACCTGAGCCTCAGTCTGCCCTGGGTGGCTAGGAAGCTGCCATCTGAGGCTTGCCTGCACCTCGAGCCAGCCCTGGGTGGCTGGGCAGCTGACATCTGAGGCTTGACTATGCCTCGGGCTGGCCCTGGGCAGACTAAGGGACTCCGGAGGCAGGTGTGTGTAGCGGCTGGGTCCGCCTGTGGGTGGTCCCGGCCTTGCTGTGAACCCACTGCCCTGGTGGGGTTGAAGGGGCTGGGTGCCACCATCTTGTGGCCATGAGCGCTGCCATCTTTAAGGGTGTGGCAGTCAATTAGCATATTCCCTCCTTATTGGTTGTGGGCGCCACCATCTTTGAGGGCAGGGCAGTCAATTAACATATTTCCCCCTTATTGGCTGTGGGCGCCACCATATTTGAGGGCATGGCAACAATTAGCATATTCCCTCCTTATTGGCTGTGGGTGCCACCATCTTTGTTATGGCATGAAGGCCAATTAGCATATTCCCTCTTTCTTAGATAGGATAGCATAGACTCTGCTTCTCTGTAATAGTTTTGAGTTTTTTCCTCATTTAAAACAATGTGATTTTCTGTGCTTATAATACCTGCTGAAAATTAAGGGAAGCACTGCAATTGGCAGTTCATTAAGTGTTGATTACCTAAGTATTTCTGGATGAAGCGTCATTTGAATTTTTTTCCGAAAGCAAAACTGACAGTTTTTCTCCATCATTTTTGTTATTATTTTCTCAATTATGTGTTTGTAAAGTGCATAATTATTCTTAGTTATTCTAATTAACATTTATTTTCATATTTTAACAATCTTAGGTCTAAAAAAGTTTTTCAAAAGAAGCAATAGTGAAATCTATGTACTGTTAGCTGGAATAGCACTTTGAATATTTTAGTTAAATTTTCTATAGCCAGTTTTCATTATCACCACATTGTTTTTTCTATTATGTTTTAATCTAAAGATACATTATATGAATTAATTTAGTTTTACCTGGAGAACACTTCAAATAAGGCTATAGCTCTGTTAGTGATAGATCCAGATAGAAAACAATTGAGGAATGATGGGACCCATGATGGTTGAATCTTGGGCTAACACCAATTACTCCCACAGCTTCCCCAGAAGAATAGATATTTAGGACTGGAGGGGGATGGAGGGAGAGTGACTAGTATTTCAAACAGATAATGTAGTTTAAGTAACCTAGGTATATAATTTTGGGTCCAATTAAGAGATATAAACCACACTGATTTGGGAACTGAGAGGCAATCAATCAATACTGGCACATTGTTTTTTTTCTTTCACCACCTTTGTGGTGTTTTGTCCCTCTGCTTCACCCCCTATCCTCTAATCCCAGTATATTTTTAATATATCAGCCAAGATGAATCTATTAACAGAGAAATTAACATGGAAATTAGCTCATGTCACTCCTCTGTAAAATCTTCAAGTGGCTCATATTTTTCTCAGAGAAGAAGCTAAAGTTCTAAATCTAGTAATAATCAGTGCCCCCCCTTTACCTCTCTGACCTCACCTTCTACTACTCTTCCCCTCTCTCATGTGACACTTCAGTCACATGCCATGCCACCCCTTTCTGGAGGCTAATTTCAGAAGGTCATAAATGCAAGTAGTTCATCAAAAGGTTGGTGGACCTTGAGCCTTCAGCAAGGGCTGAAAGATACATATTATTGCCTACTGGAATAGCCTAAAGCATTTTCCCAAACCTGAAAAAGATGTATAAATGATTGCTTGCTGCCAGACAGCTGAGGGCATTTTAATCTACATGTTATTGCCTCCTGCTGGCCAAACACCTGAACAACTGAAAGTAGTTCCCCCAAACTGATAATGCCTACTGTATACCAAACCTTGCCTTTGATATGTATATCTACTTTGCTATAGGACAAAATGTGGGAATAAAAAGAGCCCGGGGTCCAGAGATAGGGAGAACTTAGCTACTACAGCTAAGCTTCCTCTGGCTCCCCCCATGGATTACAAATTTATATTATATTTCTAGTCTCTTTATTAATTTACATGCAGAGCCTTCTCCCTGATTCAAACCTTGGCACTTGGTGTTCCCTCTTGCTAGAGTGCTCTTCCTTGCCATAGCTCATGGAGTGCTCCTTTACTTTCTTTACTCAAATGTCACCTTCTTAGTGAGGCCTTTCCTGGAAACTATCTTATGTTGCAGCTTGCTCTTAACTCTTCATGTCCCTCTTGTATGCTTGTGTGTTTTTTCCCCTACTCCACACCTGGACTTCTATATAACCATAATCAGCCATACCAGGGTTAATACTGGTATCTATTTTACAGCAATATTATAAAGATTATCTTATCTAATAAAGAGGTAATATGCAAATTGACCATCACTCCAACACACAAGCTGGCTGCCACAATGTGGTCAAAGAAGGCCACCCCCATGTGGAAACAAGATGGCCACAACAAGATGGCCAGCAGGGGAAGGGCAGTTGGGAGGGACCAGGCCTGAAAGGGAGGGCAGTTGGAGGCAATAAGGCCTGCAGGGTAAGGCAGTTAGGGGTGACCAGGCCAGCAGAGGAGGACAGTTGGCAGGGACCAGGCTGGCAGAGGAGGGCAGTTAGGGGCAATCAGGCGGGCAGGGGAGCAGTTAGGCATCAATCACACTGGCAGGGGAGTGGTTAGGGGGTGATCAGGCTGGTAGGCAGAAGCAGTTAGGAGCAATCAGGCAGGCAGGCAGGTGAGCAGTTGGGAGCCAGCAGTCCTGGATTGTTAGAGAGATGTCCAACTGGGATCGTGCCGGGAGCCAGTCCATGCTTGCTGTTTCAAGGGACCTGGCATATATGGCATACTGTTCTTAATATGTTTGCTCACCTTCTTGGCACTATGTGTTTTAACCAAGGTGTCTGAGAAAGGTTATTTCCCCAGGTAGGGATTTTCCCCTGAAGTTAGGGAGGGAATAAAACCTCTTAACTAAGTGCCAGGTGGGTAATTAATCATTTTAACTACAAACAATCATGCTTAAGCTACATAATCTTTACTCCCTGGAATGGAGATAAGAAACGCCCTAACCTTTGGAATAGAGATTGATAGGATTGGAATCAACTGGTATAAATACAGATGTAACAAGACAGAACTCAGAAGACAGAAGGAAGAAGACAGAACCTACACAGAACCTACAGACAGAAGAACTTCGCTGGAGAGAACATGGCAAAAGATCCTGGACTGAACCTGACTACAGAAATTGGCAAGAGAACCTGACTAGAACCTGGTGAATGAACCTGGCTGGAGAACCTGGACAGAACCTGGCTGGAGAACCTAGCGAGGGAACATGGCTACAGAACCTGACTGGAGAACCTGGAGAACCTAGCAAGAGAACATGGACACAGAACCTGGCTGGAGATCCTAAGCAGAACCTCTCTGGAGATCCAGACCAGAACTTGGCTGGAGATCCTGGCTGGAGATCCTGGCTAGGCTGCTGATCAACTGGACGCTGTCTCCGTGTCGTTCCTTCTTCGCCGACTCCGTCTACGCCTTTGGGAACCCCTGGACCTGCTGGGGTTGGACCCCGGCAGGATCGGGCTTAAATGGGCAGTCAGACATCCCTCGAGGTGTCCCAGATTGGAGAGGGTGCAGCTGGGCTGAGGGACACACACACCCCATGCACAAATTTCATGCACCAGGCCTCTAATATATATGAAAGATTATTTTTCTATCAATCATCTATTATCTATCTATCTATCATCTATCTATCTATCTATCTATCTATCTATCTATCTATCTATCTATCTCATATCATCTATTGTGTAGGCCCTGATGAATGGGGGACTCAAGAAATATTATCTACATATAACCAACAAGACCTAGAAAGGATGATCTATGAAAAATTACGTGTGATCTTTGGCAATCCCTTTTTGCTTAAAGGATAGCATCATCCTGCATTGAAATCTGGCCACATGGATACCATTTCTCACACTCAAATATAAACTCTCAAAACCTTAACTTTATGATGTCAAGAAGAGGCAAGTAAGACAGACATAAGGAAAAACATACCAAAGGCAATACAGGATATGGCTCTCTGGCTAGACATTGCCAAAGAGGACACACCAATAGGAATTGGCCAGGATATAATGTCATTATGTTCTAACTACTGGGCTTGGCAAAATAGTATACATAAGTTCTGACAGTATCTATACTAATAAAAGGGTAATATACTAATTAGACTGGGAGATCTTCCGGGAGACCTCCGGACAAAGCCATGGTGGCGAGGCTGAGGCAGAGGCAGTTAGGGGCTATCAGGCCAGGACAGGAGGGCAGTTGGGGATGATAAGGCTGGCAGTGAGGGGCAGTTGGGGGCAAGCAGGCCAGTAGGGGGGCACAGTTAGGGGCGAGCAGGCCAGTGGGGGGGCAGTTGGGGGCCATGAGACAAGCCAGGAAGGGCAGTTGGGGGCCATGAGGCAAGCCAGGAAGGGCAGTTGGGGGCCATGAAGCCAGATGGGGAGGGAAGTTGGGGGCCATGAGGTTGGCAGGGGGGAAGTTGGGGGCAAGCAGGCCGGCAGGGGGGCAGCTGTGACACAAGTAACTGGGCAAACTACCATAAAATAGGAATGCTATATCAGAGAAGGTGTGTCTTTCCCTCTTCCTCACTGCAGAACCCACAAGTCTGACATAAGGAACAAAGTGATTCTATTACAATAAGCAACTCAAGAGAAATGCCCAAGGGGTAAATGTAACCAATTTTTTTTCTTAAATAGGATATGAGTTCTTTACCTTCCTTCTTGGCAAATTCCTTCTCATCTATTAGAACCAAGCCTAAATAGCCTCCACAAAGAAAGCCTTGCTAACTTCTCTGGTAATAGTCATACACTCCTCTGGGGTGCCTTCTTTTACCAGACACTATGTGAGGCAGAGATGTAAATACAAGACCTTTACTCTCAAAGATCTTACAGTAAAGAAAGGAAGATAGACACATGAACTTAAAGCCCAAAGTATTATACTGAGATGCTGCTCTAATGGAAATATCTACAAAATCTTATCTAATAAAGAGGGAATATGCAAATTGACCATTATGGCTGTGCCCACAGTGGAGGCAGGGATTCCGTAACACAAGATGGTTGCACCCTCAGTGAAGGCCAAGTTCCCATAAGGAGCCTTAATGAGCAATCAGCAGGGACCTGAGGCTGTGGCTCCCGCTTGGTGGGGCTTGACAGGGGACCTCAGGCTGTGTGCCCCTACCCCGGCACCAGGCTAGGGGATCTCAGGCCGTGCCCCCTCGCCTGGCAGGGCTTGACAGGGGACCTCAGGCCGCACCCCCCGCCCCGGCACCAGGCTGGGGGACCTCAGATTTCACCCCCCTGCCTGGCAGAGCTTGATGGGGGACATCAGGCTGCACCCCCTGCCCAGTAGGGATTGATGGGGGACATCAAGCCACATCAAGTTCTGCCAGGCAGGGGACCTAAGGCCACAACCCCCATCTGGTGGGGCTTGACGGGGACCTCAAGGTGTGCCCACTGCCCCAGCCTGGGCCGGGGGATCTCAGGCCGCATACCCTGTCCCGAGCCAGGGGACCTGAGGCTGCACCTCCCTCCTGGTGGGGCTTCATCGGGGACCTCAGGCCATGCCCCCTGGCCCAGGCCAGGGAACCTCAAGGCACACCCCATGGCCCAGGCCGGGGGACTTCAGGCCATGCCTCCTGCCCTGGCACTGGGCTAGGCGACATGAGGCCATGCACCCCACCTGGCTGGGCTTGATGGGGGTGGGGCCGGGTCTGGGTCTTGCATGATTTTGAGGCTCACGTGGGTGGGCGGGGACTTGTCTCTGGTTCCCATGGCATGCCCCAGACTCTGACAGGAGGAAGATTTTCATATACATTTTCTTTCATCTCTGACACTCCTATTATAGAGAAAGGGCAAATAAGCAATATTAAAATATTTCCTCTAATTAATTCACCTTTAATGTGCACAAATTTTGTGCATCGGGTCACTAGTATAATAATAAAACAGTATCTTAGTCTGCCTGGGAAAATTACAGAAGGCTTTTGTGGGATGATAAAACTAACTCTTGATCTTAAGCAAACAAAAATAATGTATTGAAATATTTCAAAATGTATCTCAAAGATTCCAAGGACAAGGAATATCTTCTCTTATGGAGCTTGCATTCCAGATGGAAAGACAAACAAAATGAATATACTATATAGAGCCTTAGAAGGTATTAAGTGCCATGGAGAAAAGTAAATAAGTAAAGGGGGATAGCAGGACTGAGGAGTTACAATGTTAAATAAGATGGTCAAGGAAGTTTCCACTGAGAAGGCTGAGACAGAATTATAAGAATATCTGAAGGAAGGTTCCAGGCAAAGGTAAAACAACAGAGAAGTGCTTGAGGCAGGAGTGTGTTTGGTATTTTTGAGGGACAGTGTAAAGGCTCATGGTCAGAGAGGTAAACAGAGTGGCTAACTTATGAATAGACTTGCAGGCCATTAGGATGATTTCGTCTTTTATCCTAAATGGAAAGCTATCAGAGGGTAACTGTTAATACTTACCTTGTTAAATGAAAAGTTTATGATTTTTGTGTTCAATTGTGCATATTTATTAGAGCTTCAAAGATAAAGTGTGTACATTTGTAAGTAAACAGAGTGTGAGTGACACAATAAAAGTACTTCTGCCTTAGCTAGATCTGCACTCATTTCCCAACCTCTCGTCTTTTACTTAGCATTTCCTTGCTTTGTAGCAATAGTTACTGCTTGTCCATTACTGCTCTGGTTCATGCCCTCCTTATCTCTTTTACACCATGGAAAAGATCTCATAGGACTTTTAGCCTGCCTCTTCTACCACTCAGCTCTCTACTTCATAGGACTGGAAGAGTGGTTTTTGTCAACTACTGTACTGTGCATAGCCACTCACCCCAGCACCAAGTCATTCCATCAGCTAAAATTGGTACTTGCAATGAACCATAAAATGCATTCACCATTGCCTGATGCCTAAGAAGGGTTGCCTTAAAACTGCCTTTCAAAAAATGTACCTGGAGTCTATTATCTTAATTCTCCATAGAAATATCTTCATTATAATTTAATGTTATTTTTAATATTTTTATAGAGTTCTGGCTAAGAAAAATCCATGTAAAGAAAACACTCATGTTTTTTATCAAAGTGTACTCATAGAGTTTGTCTAAAATAATGCTCAGTATTCTTTATAGAAGCATGTACTATATACTTTATATACATAAAGGAAGTCCATGTATCTTAGTTTGAGGAGTTAAGACATTGGCACAGTGATTCTCAAAGTGTGGTGCCTGGGCCGGTATCATTAGTAGCACTTTGCAACTTAAGAATGCACATTCTCAGGCTCCAACCCAGGCCTACTGAAACAGAAACTTTGGGGTTAGAACACAGAAATCTGTGTTTTGACAAGCCCGCAGGGGATTCTGATGTGTGCTAATGTTTAAGAGCCACTGCTTTAGCAGATGCCTCAGGCTCTAGGAAAACTGATGGGAGTTGGCATGCCAGCATTTTCTCCTGGATATTCCTTTTCCAGCTGCCCAGTGCTCTTGTGTTTATCTTTTCTCACTCCATTTCCACCACATCATGCCATGTTCTTCTTTGCCCAACTGTACTCCTTTCCTTCCCAGTACACATCAAACTCCTTCCTGCCTTAGAACCTTTACTCTAGTTGTTCTCTCTTCTTGTGGCACTCTTCACCATGGCCTTCAAGTGATTGACACGATCTTGTCATTCAGATTTCAGTTTATATGATAGCTGTTCAGATATACCATCTGTGAGTACCTAATTTTTAAAAATGCATCCAACCAGTCATTCCATAATGTTACTTTATTTCTCTCCATAACACTTATCACCATTTTCTGCTCTACAAATTTGTTTGCTTGTCTGTCTCCCCCCCTGGAAGGTAAGCTCCATGTGAATAAGAACTTGTCTGTTTTGTTTACATTTGTATCCCATATACCTATAATTATTGCCTGACATATAGTAGTAGCTCAGCAAATGCTTGGTAAATAAATAAATAAATAATTAAAAACATAACTTAGAGTCAGGAAAGTGGGAATTGATAAAGAAAAAAATAAACTGTTTGAGCAATTGTGACCACATTTTTTTAAAGGAGTTTGTGTCCAGAAGTGAGTGTGAACTGAGAATCTGGACACTTAGTTGGTCTCAGTTTTCATTTGTTGCATGTGAATTGAGGATGTGGCCATGCTGAATCCAATTTTTAGACAATATGACTTATTCTGGTGCTCAACCAACAAGAAAAACAGAAACCAAGAACAACAACAAAAATAATAAAACTATGTTCCAAATCTGGAGGGGGGAAAAAAACAGTTGTGGTGGACTTATTTAGGGATGTATATAAGTCTTCAAGATGATAGTATCTTAAAATATTTTCAAGTGTCTTTTTGACTATACTTAATTTTCACCTTAAACTGACTTTGTAACTGTACTCTATGATCCTTTCAAGTAACCTTAAAAATTACATTTATAAAATCACCTTTCTTCCTTCCTTTCTTCTTTCATCCCCTTCTTGTCTTCCTCATTTGTCAAAAAGCAATTAGGCAAACTTGAACATAATGGGAAGGTACTCCAGTAGTAGCTGAGGCTCATTCAAGGAGAATGTGCAAGCTGTTCAGAGGCTTGGCAGGGATGGGAAATGTGATATGTACATGGAGATCAATCAAATGAATAAATATATTAAGTAAATATTTTAAGAAAATCAGTAAATATGGGGAAGCCAATGGGAGCCTTTTTTTTTTTTTACTGTTCAAGAAGGCAGTTAAAAATATGTAAAGAAGTAAAGTTAGACTGAATCTTAAGATGTTGGGTAGAAATTAGAGGTACTGATATGAATACATTGTATATTTAACATATACAGTGTAGAAATAAATATAAATGTAAATGTGTGTGCATATACTTTTATACATACACACACATACACTCATACATATATACACATATATCTTCCAACTCTGTTCATTGAGCAGTCCTGGGAGCAGTGATACCCTGGTAGCAATAAACACACTTAGTGTCCAGATATTGATTTCTAAGTACCACACATTGTCAAATAGAAGGAGCAAAGGTGCCTTTGAGAAATAACTGCATCTAGGATTAGGGCAAGAAAAGAAACAGATGAACCTGGAACCTTTTATTGTTTCCAAAATAAAGCTTTTATAGTTTCCAAAATAAGGAAGTTCTCTAAGAATGATGAGAATATGTTAAAAGGATACAATGATGAACTTAAAGAGGTTTATACTGGCCATATCCAAAACAGTTTGAATATATATATACTAGAGGCCTGGTGCATGAAATTTGTGCATGGGGTGGGGGGGGGGGTGGAGGGGTCCTCAGCCCAGCCTGCAACAATGCCAGCATCCCTTGCCCCAGCCTCCAGCCCGAGGCCCCTCTCCTCCCTCTGTGCAGCTGGAGCCACTCCCCTCCCTCCACACGGATGGGGCTCCGCCCCTCCCCTCCCTCCGTGTGGCTGGGGCCTGAATGCTGGGCTAGTGTTGCCATGAGCCCAGCTTCCCTTGCCCCAGCCTCTGGCCTGAGGTCCCTCCCGTCCTCTCCCTCTGCGCAGCCGGGCAACGGATGCTGGGCTTGCGTTGCTGGGGCAATGCCGCCAGCGTCCTGCCCCAGCCATTATGGATGCCACCATCTTTGTTGCTGAGTCACAGTTAATTTACATATTACTCTTTTATTAGATAGGATAGTAATGGGTTATAGCTCCTTAAAAATTAAAACCAATGGATCCATCCACATGTAAATAAATGAATAAATACATGAAGAAAAATATGAAGCTCTGTCTTACAATAGAAGTTTAACTAATAAATGTAGAAGGGATGATAAAATTAGTACATAACCATTTGACAACCATCATAGAAATAATTAATTCAGGTAAGATATAACAACAGATGCTAAGACCAGTGGGTGAGAATAGGATGAGTGGTAAGATTTCTCATAGTTCCAAAATATCTCCCCTAAAACTCTTATTCCTTATGAAGAAGAACAAAAAGTTCCTGCATAGTAGAAAAACAGGGCAGATACAATTTTAATCAAGTGACAAGATTTAACACCACCTTAGGCTGACAAATCAACATCATGTACCATCCGATAGGACAGAATGAGAACATAGCATCACTCTTGTGAAGAGCTTGTATCTAATCATGAGGAAAACTTAGGCAAACTAATAATAAAGGACATTCTCCAAAATGACAGATGTAATCTTTAAAAAAGTCAAGATCATAAAAATCAAGGAAAATCCAAGGAATCTTTTCACATTAAAAGAGGCTGGAAAGATATATCAACAAGGTGCAACCTGTGATCCCAGATTGGATCCTTTTGCTAGAAAAAATATTATGCGGACAACTGGTAAAACTTAACTGGGGTCTCTCTGAAAAGGGTGCAATAGTCCACCCTTATTGGTGGTTTGACTTTCCATAGTTTCAAGTAATCAAGATCAACTATGGTCTGAAAATATTAAATGGAAAATTACACAAACAATTGATATGTTTTATATTGTGTGCTGTTCTGAGTAGCGTGTTGAAATCTCATGCAGCCCAGGTCCATCTGGCCTGCAATGTTAATCATCTCTTTGTCCAGCATATCCATTCATTAGTAGCTGTCCAGGTTATTCTTATTTTACTTATTAGTGATCCCAAAGCACAGTGTGTTGGTGCTATCAGTTGGGATATGCCAATAGAAACTGCAAAGTTCTAAAGTGCTTGTTATATATCAACAGGTCAATAGTAGCCTACATCTTCACTTCATCTCATGACATAGGCATTGTATCATCTCATATCAAAAAAGAAGGATGAGTAGAGTAAAATAAAATATTTTGAGACAGGAGAACACATTCACATAACTTTTATTACAGTATCTTATATAATAAAAGCCTAATATGTAAATTGTCCCCTCAAGTGGTTGTTCAACCAAGAGTTCCACAGGGAGACCCAGAGTTTGACCACTAGCTATGGTGTGTGCTGACCACCAAGGGGTAGGGCGTAGCATGGCAGGTTTTGACAGTGCTGGCAGCAGGAGGCAATGGAGGCACTGCTGGCCCCATTGGGCCCCGAGCGCCCCGAGGAGAGCAGAACCATGGTGGCACAATGGAGCAGGTGAGTGGGCAGCCCCAGGCCAAGATGGGTGTGAGCGGGACTGATTGCCCTAACTGATCACCCTGCAGATGGTGACCAGCTGTGGCGGTGGGGGTGCGGGGCTGTCACCCAGCTCCCAGACAATGAGGGAGCTATGTTGGGGGGCCCCAGCCCTGATTTATCACCCCTCAGTCAGGATGGTGGAGCAGGTGAGGGGGCAGTGCCAGGCCAAGATGGGTGCCAAGCAGGGCCATGGGGGAGGGAGGCTGGGGTCGCAAGTTGGGGCTATGAGGCTGGGGACGTAAGCTGGGCCTAATCTCCACACTCCACCATGAGGGACCCCATCCATGCACGAATTCATACATGGGACCTCTAGTTTTATCTAATAAGAGGAGATATGCAAATCGACCGCCATCCAGTAACAGTCAAGATGGCTGTGCCCACAGTGAAGGCCGAGTCCCAAAATGAGCCTTAATTAGCAATTAGAAGGCTCCTGAGGCTGGGTGACACTGGGCCAGGGCAGGGGACCTGAGGCTGCACCCCCCGCTTGACAGGGTACCTCAGGAAACACCCCCTGCCCTGGCACTGAGCCAGGGGATCTGAGGCCATGCCCCCCGCCTGGTGGGGCTTGACAGGGAAGTCAGGCCATGCCCCCTGCCCAGCAGGGCTTCATGGGAGACCTCAGGGTGCACCTCCGCCCAGCCGGGCTTGATGGGGAACCTGAGGCCATGCCCCCTGGCCTCTGCGAGGGGAAATCAAGGTGTTCCCCCGACCTGGGCTGGGAAAACTCAGGCCATGCCCCCCGCCAGGCAGGGCTTGACAGGGGACCTGAGGCTGCACCTCCCACCTGGTGCGGCTTGATGAGAGACCTGAGGCGGTGCCCCCCACCCTATGGGGCTTGATGGGGGACCTGAGGCTGTGCACCCAATCCTGTGGGGCTTGATGTGGGCCCTGAGGCTACACCTCCCACCCGGTGGGGCTTGATGGGGGACCTGAGGCTGCAACCCCCCCATCCGGCAGGGCTTGACAAGGGTGGGGATGGCTGGGTCTGGATCTGGCCCAATGGGGGTGGGGCCAGCTGGGTCTGGATTTTGGGTGATTTTGAGGCACCGTGGGTGTGCGAAGACTTGACTCTGCATCTCGCAGTGCAGACTCTGACAGGAAGAAAATTTTCATATACATTTTACTAATTTTCTTTCATCTCTGACACTTCTATTATAGAGAAGGGCAAATAGAAATATTAAAATATTTCCTCTATTTAATCCCCTTTTAATGTGCAGGAATTTCGTGCACTGGGCCACTAGTATTGTTATAATTGTTCTATTTTATTACGCTATTGCTAATTTCTTACTATGCCTAATTTATCATTTAAATTTTATCATACATATGTCTGTCTGTATGTATGGAAAAACATAGTATATATCTAGGATTCATTAGTATTGCAGTTTCATGGGTCTTGGAACAAATCTCCCAAGAAAAGAGGGGGACTGCTGTATATGGGAGTTCTTTATAACTTTTTCTTGTTACTTTTATGTGGGTTTGGCATTGTTCAAAATGCAAAGTTTTTTTAAAGGCTCTAAAATAATAAAGTATCTAATCTAATAAAAGAAAAACACACAAATTGACCATACCTTCACTACACCTTAAGCCACACCCACCAGCCAATCAGAGCGACTATATGCAAATTAACCCAACCAAGATGGCAGCCTGAAGCCACAGAGCTGGAGTGAGCAGAGGCTTGGTTGTTCCAGTGATGGAGGAAGCCAAGCTTCCCAGCCGGCTCTGAGCTCCACTGAAGGCAACAAAGTTTCAATTATAGAAGATAAATAAATCCCCAAATTAAAAAAAAAAGGAGAGGCTGGGAGCTTCCATTGCCAGGGGGCTTGGCCAACCTGAAAACGGCCCTCAGCCCCTCACCCAGACTGGCCAGGCACCCCAGTGGGGACCCCCCACTGTAAAGGGGGTGTGGCCACCCTGAAAACAGCCATCAGCCCGTCACCCCAGATGGCCAAACCTCCATGGGGTGAGGGTCCCCACTGGGGGGGGGGTTGAACAGCCTGCAAACAGCCACCAGCGCCTCACCCAGGCTGGCCAGGCACCGCAGTGGGGACCTGCACCCTAAAGGGGGTGCAGGCAGCCTGAAAATAGCCACCAGCCCCTCATCCAGGCTGGCCAGGCATCCAAGTGGGGACCCCCACCCTGAAGGGGGTGTGACAAGCTGCAAAAAGCCATCAGCCCCTCACCCAGGCTGGCCAGGCACCCAAGTGGGACCCCCACCCTGATCCGGGACACCCTTCAGGGCAAACCAGCCAGCCCCCACCTGTGCACCAGGCCTCTATCCTATATAGTAAAAGGGTAATATGCAAACTGACCCTAACAGCAGAACTACTGGGAATGACTGGTCACTATGACACACACTGACCACCAGGGGGCAGACGCTCAATGCAGGAGCTGCCCTCTGGTGGTCAGTGAGCTCCCACAGGAGGAGCTCTGCTCAGCCACAAGCCAGGCTGATGGCTGCCAGTATAGCGGTGGTGGTGGGAGCCTCTCCTGCCTCCTCAGCAGCGCTAAGGATGTCTGACTGCAACTTAGGTCTGCTCCCCACTGGCAAGTGGACATCCCCCGAGGGCTGCTGGGCTGCCAGAGGAATGTCTTATTGCCAGATTGCCAGCTTAGGTCCAATCCTGGCCTAAGTCAGCAGGTGGTCATCCCCTGAGGGGTCCCAGGCTGCGAGAGGGTACAGGCCGTGCAGAGGCACACCCCCACACCCGGAGTGCACAAATTTTTGTGCACCAGGCCTCTAGTATATATATAAAACACTGCTTAATTTTGATTTAGATCCAGGAATCATTTTTGAGCACTTATTGTATGCAAGTACTACAATTAGTACATCATGCTAATTATAATGTGGCTAGCATCTAACAATAGTTAATGTTATGTGACACATTAGAGTGATCATAGAACTAGACTCCATTGTTTATCTTCTCTCAGAGAACTCATTTCAGTGCTAACTGATGTCCAATATCTGAAAATAGTCGTTCCATTTGTTTTTTACTGAATTTTTTAAATTTTTATTTAATTTTTTAGTTGTTTGATTTATTTTTGTCTAGCTTACTAGTTGTTTACTGTATGAAGGCAATTATGGGGCTATTATTCCATCAAGACCACAAGTAGAAATTCTGTGTTATTTTATTTTCTACAGTCATTTTGGAGAAATATTTGGCAGTTTCTCATAAAGTTAAACATACACTTAGCACAGGATCCAATTGTTCTACTTTCTAGATTTTTACCCTAGAGAAATCAAGGCATATGTTTATGCTAAGATTTGTACACAAATATTTATATCAGCTTTGTTGTAATAGCCAAAAATTGGAAATGCCTATAATGTCCATCAAAGAAGAATGCATAAAGGAATGACATACTGATATGTGCAACAACATAGATGAACCTCAAAACTATTATGCTGAGTGAAGAAGCCAGATACAAAAGAGTGTATATGAAATTTATATGGAATTTGAAAACAGAAAACACTAACCTATAATGACAGAAAGCAGATCAATAGTTGTCTGGAACTGTGGTGGGGAAAATTATTTTAAAGGAGCCAGAATGAACTTTTTAGAATAATGGGAATACTATTCTGTACCTTGATTGTGGTGGTGATTAATGTGTGTATATATTTGTCAAAACACATTTAACTGGGCAGTTAAAATAAGTGTATTTTATTTTATGTAAATTATACCTCAATAAAGTTTATTTATAAAGAATAAATAGAGCCCTAGACAGTTTTGCCCAATGGATAGAACACATCAGCATGCATACTGAAGGGTTCCGGTTTGATTGTGGTCAAGATCAAGGACACATATCTTGGTTGCATACTTGTTCCTGGCCCTGGTCGGGGCATGTGCTGGAGGCAACCAATGGATGTGTCTCTCTCACATTGATATTCCTCTCACTCTGTCTCTCCCCCTCCTTTCCACTCTCTCTAAAAATCAATGGGAAAATATTCTCAGGTGAGGATTTTAAAAAAAATAGTCCTCCAAATAAGAACAAATACAATCACTGCCTAGGTAATCACCTAATTTAGAATTTAAGATTCAATTATCATTTGTTGAGCTCTTGCTACACACAAGATATTATGATCACAATGATGGTTAACATTTACTGAGTATTTACTGCATGCAGACACTGTGCTAATGATTTCCATGAATTTGCTCTTTCAACAAATATTTCTCAGTTGCTACTTTGTGAAAAGCCTTGTTTTACGTACTGGGGCTACGATGGGCTCCTGCTTTTACATAGCTTACAACCAAATGGTGAGAGACAAACTTGGCAATGAAAAGGCAAAATAGGAAAGTGTTAGTCTGAACTCTCCGATTAGGACACTTTTATAGTTACTATCCATGCGTGTACATATGCCAGTACACATGTGCACACACACATGCACAAACATACCCACTGGCACATAAATGTGTGCCAATCTGGGCTGGTTTCTTTTGCTGGTCTAAGATACTGCTGGTTACCCCTGAACATTCACATGCAGATTTGGCCAAGTCTTATCAATTACTAGCACATATTCTTTGAGAGCCTCAGGAAAATATTCTGTGTATGTATAGCCATTACACCTAACTCTTTCACTCAATACTTTTGCTTCCTCTTCCAACAAACTGATTTTTCTACATGGAGCCAAAACCTGTAGGCATTCTGTAGGACAAAATAGTCAATGAAGGAAAAATACCACATGATCTCACTCATTCATGGATAATAGAGACCATTATAAACTTTTGAATAATAATAGATACAGAGGCAGAGCTGCCTCAAACAGATTGTCAAACTGCAGCGGGAAGGCCGGGGAGGGTTGGGGGGCAGGAAGGAGGTGGGTAAGAGATCAACTGAAGGACTTGTATGCATGCATATAAGCATAACCAATGGACATAAGACACTGGGGGGTAGGGGAGGCTAGGGGACTGTCAAGGGCGGAGGGAAAAAAGGGGACACATATGTAATACCCTTTGTAATACTTTAAGCAATAAAAAATAAATAAAATAAAACATAGCCTAGATCTCAAGACATTTGAAAAGATTCTTTGTTGAATTTCATCTATTAAAATGTTATGGAGTGTATACTGTGTCAGGCTCTAGGATTCAGAAAACAATGAGACCAATTCTTTTCCTGAAGGGGCCCATCAAGTGTTGTGTACTTGAAGGTGAATATCACAACTTTTACTAGCATAATCTCCACCACACTTACCATTCTTGGAGAAACACAACTGAGCCTCTTTGCCTCTGTAGTAAAGAAACCATTCTCATGAAATGATGTTAGTTCAATTCAGCATCAATATGTCTAAGCTGAGAGGGCCTCAGAGATCATCAAGGTCAATGCTATTCAATACTTGGTTGGGTCTGGCACTATTATCTGTCCACGGTGTGCTAAGTGCAAAGCATGAGTAAGTAATTATGAACTTTTAAAAAATCACATAACTATATATTTTTAAATTTTTTTCTTAAAATTTACATAACATAAAATTATACATTAACCATATTAAATCAACAGTTCAGTGGCAGTTAGTACATTCACAATGTTGTGCAACCATCATCTCTGTATAATTCCAGACATTTTCATCACCGCAAAGGAAACACATACCCATTAAGCAGTTGCTCCCCCTTGTCCCTTTCCCCAGCTCTTGACAATGACCAACCTGCTTCCTAACTGTATGGATTTCTCTATTTTGGAAGTTTCACATAAATAGAATCTCACATTATATACGAAACCTAACTCAAAATAATTTCTGGACTTTTAAAGCAATTTTAAAGCAATTTGGCATTGCAGTGACATCCAAGAGTGTGACTTTGTATTTTACATAAGCATTGGTTTATGATGTATTGGGATTAAAAGGTCTTTTATTATAGATAGTCTGAAAAAAAATAACTCCCTCATATCACATCCATGGAAAATGAATTGCAGAATGAGAAGTGACTTTCCCAAGGGCTTCTGGCTTTCCCTTTATGCCTATTGCTTATCATGCTCCAAAATTTATTTTGAGCTCACTAGAGGCAGAAATCTGAATTGATACCAATGACAGATTAATGATGACTACCATTTGTAGAGTATTGCCTATGTGTTAGGCACTGCATGCGGCGGTGCTCCCATATTATCTCTATTCCTCACATCTTTATTGTATGTATTATTATCACCACTTTGTGGATGATGAAATTGAGACTCGGAAATGTAAATCAACATGTCCCAATGTCTCCCAGGAAATAAGTGGTAGAACTAGGATTCAAACACAAGTCTGCAGATCAAAGCTCTTATTCACTATACCAGTGATTTTCAACCGGAGTGCTGCAATAATTTTTAAAGCATGCAATACCTGACTATTTAGTCAGGGGCACTGACCTCTTTTGTCTTAGATTGTCAAATAAAAAAATGACAACAGCCAACACAACGATAGCTGTTCAGTGTGAATGAATCATAAGTATAGCTATTTTTTAGTCAGGTCAGCAGAAAATATATTTTTTGGTATGCCGCAGAATTGTAATAATTAGTTTATATGTGCCATGAGATAAAAAGGTTGAAGTTGCTGCACTACACTATACATGGCTTATCTCAGTAAATTCTCAAACGATCTTATGAGGTAGAGATAACTATTAACCCCATTTTATAGTTAGAGAAAGTAACGCTTAATAAGATTAAGTGACTTGCCTAAAATCATATAGTGAGTAAATAATATAGATTTAACTTGTCTATTTGCTCTAAAACTCACACACTTTCCCACTCTGTTACACTGACTTACAATGTTTAACTGAGAAATGTGAGCAAGATAATGGAATATTGTTCTCTTGGTATTGAAGCATATTGGTTTCATGGGAAAGGTCAGAAGGCTGGGGAATTTCGGAAGTCTAATCTGGGACGCATTCCAAGGTCTGAGTCCTGTCTGGTTGGCACATACTTAGACTGGGCATATATCAGTGTGTCACCAGTGTAGGCTATAGCTCATGTTGACTGATTAGCTCCTTTTCTGTAGCCAAGTCTCAATGGAATTCTCTAAGATTTTTCTGGACTCTCTCTATCCAGGCAGATGCCAGTGATCTTTTTTTCAGCCTGGAATGATCTTTTCCATCTTGTCACCTAGCTAATGCCTATTCATCATTCAAATACCAGCTTAAATTTTATTTCCTCAGCTAAGCCTTCAGGCACGCCTAAGGATGTCAGATCTTCCCAGTATGCACCTTCATGGCATACTAAAATACTCAGTAGCATTCCACATAATTGTAAAGAGCTAATTTTATAATTCCTATTTTTTATTTTTCTTAGTAGGATGAAAACTTTGAGAGAGCAGGGTTTTGTCTTGCTAACTCTTGCATCATCAGTTCCCAGCACAGTGCCAGAAATGCAAGATACTCAATTAATACTTTTGTTTTTGAAATAAAAGAATGGATGCACAGATGAAAGTGTTGGATTCTTATGCAACCATGCCTGCTTTCTTCTCTGTTTTCAATCAGATGGTGTTTCCTAAACTTGCTTGATTCTGAAAATTACCTGGAGTGTTTGCAAAAAAATATAGATTATTAAGCAGAGAAGCCTGGGGGTGGTCCAGAAATCTCTTTTTGTTTTTGTTAGTCCTTGCCTGAGGATATATTTTCCATTGATTTTTAGAGAGCGTGGAAGGGGGAGGGGGAGAGAGATAGAGAGAAATATTCTTGCGAGAGAGACACATCAATCGGTTGCCTCTTGCAAGCACCCCAACCAAAACCAGGGATCCAAACTGCAATCGAGGTACGTGCTCATGATCAGGAATCAAACCCAATCTAACCACTAAGCAAACCAACCAAGGCTTTTTTTTTTCTTTTTAACTAGCATACTGGATGATTCTTGTGGGTGAAAAAGTTTGGGAAACTCTGACTTTGACTATCTGTGCCTTATATTTGAGTGGGTTTTTTTTTTGACTTTTAATTTATTGATTGATTAAGGTATTACATGTGTCCTTATCTCCCTAATACCCCCTCATACCCTCACCCCCATGGTGTCTGTGTCCATTCTGATTGATGTTTCTCTGTCTCTGGATCTGTTTTTGTTCATCGGTTTATGTTGTTCATCATATTCCATAAATGAGTGAGATCATGTGATATTTATCTTTCTCTGACTGACTTATTTCACTTAGCATAATGCTCTCCAGTTCCATCCATGCTGTTGCAAATGGTAAGAACTCCTTTTTTACCGCAGCGTAGTGTTCCATCGTGTAGATGTACCACAGTTTTTTAATCCACTCATCTGCCGATGGGCACTTAGGCTGTTTCCAAATCTTAGCTATTTTAAACTGTGCTGCTATGAACATAGGGGTTGTATACATTCTTTCTGATTGGTGTTTCTAGTTTCTTGGGATATATTCCTAGAAGTGGGATTACTGGGTCAAATGGCAGTTCCATTTTTAGTTTTTTGAGGAAACTCCATACTGTTCTCCACAGTGGCTGCACCAGTCTGCATTCCCACCAGCAGTGCATGAGGGTTCCTTTTTCTCCACATCCTCATCAGCACTTGTCATTTGTTGATTTGTTGATGATAGCCATTCTGACAGGTGTGAGATGGTACCTCGTTGTTTTGATTTGCATCTCTCAGATGTAGTTAACTTTGAGCATGTTTTCATATATCTCCTGGCCTTCCTTATGTCTCCTTGAAAAAGTATCTATTTAGGTCCGTTGCCCATTTTTTGATTGGGTCGTTTATCTTACTTTTGTTAAGTTGTATGAGTTCCCTGTAAATGTTGGAGATTAAACCCTTATTGGTGATAACATTGGCAAATATGTTCTCCCATGCAGTGGCATTTCTTGTTGTTTTGTTGATGGTTTCTTTTGCTGTGCAGAAGCTTTTTATTTTGATGTAGTCCCATTTGTTTATTTTCTCCTTAGTTTCCAATGTCCTAGGAGCAGTATCAGTGAAGAAATTGCTTCGGCATATGTCTGAGATTTTGCTGGCTATGGATTCCTCTAGTATTTTTATGGTTTCCCGTCTTATGTTTAAGTCCTTTATCCATTCTGAGTTTATTTTTGTCTATGGTGTAAGTTGGTGCTCTAGTTTCATTTTCTTTGCATGTATCTGTCCAATTTTCCCATCACCATTTATTGAAGAGACTGTCTTGACTCCATTGTGTGTTCCTGGCTTCTTTGTCGAATATCAATTGAGCATAGTGGTTTGGGTCAATTTCTGGGTTCTCTATTCTATTCCATTGGTTTATACGTCTGTTCTTGTGCCAGTATCAGGCCGTTTTGAGAACAGTGGCTTTGTAATACAGCTTGATATCTGATATTGAGATCCCACCTACTTTGTTCTTCTTTCTCAGGATTGCTGCAGCTAATCTGGGTCTTTTTTTTTTTTATTCCAGATGAATTTTTGGAAAGTTCGTTCTAAGTCTTGAAATATGCCATTGTTATTTTAATGGGGAATGAATCTATAGATTGCTTTGAGTAGTATGGACATTTTGATGATGTTGATTCTACCAATCCATGAACAAGGTATGTTCTTCCACCTATTTATGTCTTCCTCTATCTCTTTTTTCAGTGTCCTGTAGTTTTTTGCTTACAGGTCTTTTACATTCTTAGTTAAATTACCAAACATTCAAGGAAGAACTAAAACCTATCCTCCTCAGTCAATTCCAAAAATTTCAAGAGAAAGAAACACTTCCAAGATCATTGTATGAAGCCAGACTCACCCTATTACCAAAACCAGATAAAGAGAACAAAATGAAAGAGAATTACAGGCCAATATCCCTCATGAACATAGATGCCAAAATCCTCAACAAAATTCTAGCAAATCAGATCCAGCAGTACATCAGAAAGATCATACACCATGATCAAGTAGGATTTATCTCAGGGATGCAAGGATGGTACAATATCCGCAAACCATTAAACGTGATACATCACATAAACAAATTGAGAGATAAAAATCACAGTCATATCAATTGATGCAGAAAAAGCATTTGAAAAAATCCAACACTCTTTCTTGATAAAAACTCTCAGCAAGGTGGGAATAGAAGGATCATACCTCAACATAATAAAAGCCATATATGACAAACCCACAGCCTACATCATAATCAATGCGCAAAAACTAAAACAATTTCCCCTAAGAACAGGAACAAGACAGGGATGCCCACTCTCACCACTCCTGTTCGACATAGTACTGGAAGTGCTAGCCATTGTGATCAGGCAAGAAGAAGAAATAAAAGGCATCCAAATTGGAAAAGAAGAAGTAAAACTGTCCTTATTTGCAGATGACATGATACTGTACAGAGAAAACCCTAAAGACTCCATCAAAAATTATTACACTTAATAAATGAATTTGGCAATGTGGCAGGATACAAAATTAATGCCAAGAAATCTATGGCATTTCTATACATCAATATTGAACTTATAGAAAGAGAGACTAAAAAAGCAATCCCATTTACTATCACACCAAAAAAATTAAGATACCTAGGAATAAATTGATATAAATATTTTTTGTCAATTGGATTTTTAACTTGTACTGATTTTTAGCTTGTTCTTAAACCTAGTACTAAAGTATTAGTTGTCTAAACATCTTATATAGGATGTTATTATATACAATGTTGAACTTGCAGTTCTGATCATAGCACCTCTGTTCAGTTGCCTGGCATGTATCACCCTTGATGTCAGACTCTAAAAGACTTTATCCTGGCATTGAGAGACTTCAAGGATCTGACTCAAAGCTCCTTTCCTATTGCATTCTTCCCGTACCTCTTGCTTCACTTGCATTAAACCACTTATTTTTTCGTCATACACAGCTTCACATGCACTAAACCACTTACTAGTCCTCATACACACCCTGAAACTCAAATGTTTTTATTTTAGTTGTCCTTGTTTTTCTATATTAGAATGTACCCCCATTTCTGTTTTCATTTTTCAAATGATACTTTTTAGATCCAGTTCAATGTTACTTCCTCGAAGCAGCCTTCTCTGACTTTCCCTTCTCATTTTTCCTTGCCTTGTATAGCTACGTCTTTGATGGCTTTGATCATATTTCACTTTGCATCACAGTTTTTTTAAAATACATTTTATTGATTTTTTTACAGAGAGGAAGGGAGAGGGAAGAGAGTTAGAAACATCAATGAGAGAGAAACATCCATCAGCTGCCTCCTGCACACTCCCTACTGGGGATGTGCCCGCAACCAAGGTACATGCCCTTGACCAGAATTGAACCTGGGACCCTTGAATCCCAGGATGATGCTCTATCCACTGAGCAAACCGATTAGGGCTGTATCATAGTTGTTTTTTTTTTTTATGTCTCTACATTATCACTCCTTTTAGGCTATGAGAAACTGAAGAGCTGTATGCATGCTCATGCCCAAGTAATTTTGGTTTCTCCTGAAGCATACACACAATGTTTTGTCACCAGTAGGAAACAAGTATTAGTTTAAAACATTTCCCCACCAGCTCTCTAGCATCATTAAGAAAATAATAAGAAATAATCCAGTAGAGGCTTCCTTAACTATTCTGTTCTCTCCACCTTCCAACCTATGCAGGTCCTCATCCATCTTTTTGTTTTGTCTTAGGAAAATAGGCATGTTTACTCCTATCTAAGGTGAACCTCTCCACAACACCATTTCAACATTTTGATAAATAAATAAATGAATTAGTCAGGTAGACTAGGTTATTCTATTATTTAAAAACAGCAACAAATAACAGTGGCTTAACAGATCCAAAGGTTATTTCTCAGTCATGAAACGTGGAAAACATAGCTAAGCAGGGGATTCTATTCCTTATGTTCACTTAAGATCCCAGGGTAACGGAGGCTTCATCTCAACACACACTTCTCACATTATTACAGCAAGGGGAGGAAAACATTGTAAATTATTCCCTGGTTCTCAAAGCTATTGCACGGAAGTAACACACACTCACTGACAGTATGTATAAATTTTAGAAAAAGTGGAGTCATCTGTGTAGATGCAAGGAGTTCAGTATAGATTGAGTTTTGCTATGGTATAGAGTAAAGACATGTCATGTTTTTCAGAGCTAAGAGACTGAGTCAGAACAAGACAAGTTGGGAAAGTGTCAGACCCTGTTACTTTAGAGGATACTGAATTACACTTAATACTTTGTAATTTAGTGCTTGATGTCCCATACAGATAACATCAGCTTTCTTAGAAAGGATACATATGAAACAATAGCCGCAAAGATGCTCTTCTGAAGGACATTTGGTAGAGCATCCAGGTGTGCTGATAACTAACCCTTTTGTTGTGGCAAACATCCTGACTCCATCTTGACTTGTTTTTACACGTTTGCTATAATGTTAACCTTTTGCCACATCATTTGCCTTCCTGCCAAAAGGACATAATACTTGATTTTACAGCTTTTTTGGAATTTCAGAAGAAAGGAGTAAGCACAGCATTGGAGAAGAGACCCTACACAGATGGTAGGCTTCAGCTAGTGTATATTAGCATAATCTCAAACATCTATGCCTTTCAAAAGGGTGCATATGGAAGAAAAAGCACCCATTTGGGATAAAAAAGACATCACTTTGAGTCCTATCTCTGTCATTTTCTAGTCTTGTAAACTTGGGAAAGGCACAGTCACCTCTGAAAAATGGTACAGCACTTAACTCATGGCACTGTTGGGATGAATAAATGAAAGAAAATGTACAAGTTACCTACCACAGTGCCAGGCATAGAAAATAGTAAATAAAAGGCAACTATTAAAATTAAAGAGCAGGTGAAGAGATGGGTATATCATTTTAGGGAATTCAACAATTCCCAAAATGTCCTTTAACCCAGTGAACATTTAGGTTAAACATTCCAGGTTAAAACATTCCACTTTCATAACTTTTATCATTATAACGTACACAGGTACTGAATTTCTCACCTATTTCCAAAGTTACTATGGTTAGTTATATTGTGCTCTGAGTCGATAAAATATTTGGCTTCCAAAAGGACTGTTAATATCTTCCAGAATTACATAGATTCTCACAGAGAAAATTATCACACTCATATCTTTTAACAATTCAAAATCAGGACTCAAATATTCTCTTTTGTGATATTCATTATTAATGTGCAACAGTAAATTTGGAGTTCAAGTTATGCATATGAGAATTGCTATGATGTCACAAATTATGACTTTGCATATTGAATCATCTCATATTAAATATGAATAAACTGTAGATAGAAAGATATGTATGTAATAAATTTAGCAGAAAAGCAAAGAATACTGAAAACAACCATCATAAGGCTAGGGAATGTTTCTCTTAAAATGTCTTTTTTTTTCTTAGTATCTACCATTTTATTTTTACATATATTTTCTGCTACTTCAATAATGATGAATAACCTCAAATAATTATATTAACTGTTTCTGCATATGTTGCCTATTTAATCTGTATTGGGCATCTTATGTTTAAAATGGCTTAGTTTAAAATGGACTTTCAAATACTTGGTTCAGAAGAAGTTTAAATAGAAAAACGAAGAAGAGTTTGGGTTGCTGCAACATTACAGCTGGGAGAGGAATTAAAGATCAACCCTAATCTAATGTCTTTATTTGGAAAATGGGAGTAACTGCTGTCCAGACAGCATCAAACCTTGCCCAGGGATATTTGTTAGAAGCAGATTGAGGATTAGAACTCAGGCCACCACACTGCCTCCTGTGTTCTGTTTCATTTTAAATACATGATTGACAAATTGGAAACTGATAATACCACATCCCCATAGATGGAAGGACCCTGAAACCAGTCCTTTTGACCTTCCTTGGGCCACAAAGTTAGATGATAGCTGTCATCTTCATTTTATATGTTTTCCTTTGAGAAGAGGACAGATGAGCATTCATATATTCCAAAGGAAACAAGTATTCTTTCTCTTTCAATTTATTAATTATTTTTTCAATTACAGTTTACATTCAATATTATTCCGTATTAGTTTCAGATGTACAGCATAGAGACTTGAAAATTATGTACTTTACAGAATGGTCCTGCCAAAGTTTTATGTACCCACCTGGCCCCATTCATAGTTATCATGATATTATTGACTATATTTCCTGTGCTATGCTTTATATCCCTGTGATTATTCTGTAACTACCAATATGTACTTCTAATTCCCTTGTGACTCAATCTGGGACTTGATTTAAATCTAAATCATTATTGTGGTTTTGATTGACCCAAGCTCTTGTGATGGTGGGTGAAAACACAATAACGATGTGAACTCTTATACATTTCCTGTCCTCAAATATACAAGGATTTGTGAATTGAAGCTCAATGCCCATTTACAGTTGCATTTTTCATTGTTATTCTTAATAGAACTTATTATTCTTTGACATGTCATTAAGTGATAAGAGGAATTAAATAATATGATACTTGGAAGTGGTCATTACTATTAATGTGAATTAGCCAATGCCCTTGCTAAACAAAGAAAAATATTACTAAAAATAAATATGGTTACTTTCTGATCATGCTCAAAGATTTTTAAAAGTTGAAAGAACAAATCTAAAGAAATAAAGATTAATATGTTTAACCAAGAGAATAAAAACAATAATAGTTATAAGTACATAGAGGGTTTGGGATGGGGGGAGGGAAGGTGACCAACATAAAAGTTTATCAGACATATGTATTTCTTGACAGAAATGGCTATTTAATGGTAGAACTGTTGGACAACCTGCTTATGTTTTTTTTTTCTTTATATGTTCAGCCAAATCTTGACTATAAACCACTTTCCTATATGAAAGGGATTGGTGAGGATATAGATAATCAGAGATATTTTATTTAGTAAAAAATCTTGTATCTGGTATAAAAGATTATCTCAGCATCAATTAGCAAGTGCTGAACTTCACAGTAGTTTTATCTATAGAACAAAACTTCATACTAGTAGTAGTTTTATCTATAAAACAAAGACTTGGTGGTAAGTATTGAAATAGTATTCTCTGAGAATTGTATTATACAGAAGTAAGATACAGAGGAGGAGGTTGAATGCCTACTTTTTGCAGTGTCATTCTCCTTAACATATTTGAGGGCAAACCAAGCACGATCCACAACTGAGTTAGAGAGATGGAAGGGACACCAGATTCCCACTTTTTCCTAATAGTTTTCACATTCTGTGATCCATTCATGCAGATGTCAAGCCTTGCAAATCATTTCAGAAACCTCTGTCCACAGTCTTTGGACAGAGAATATGAAGTAACATTTCTGTGGTCTTGTGTGTACCTGGTACTCCACTAGGCTCTTTATATACATCAGATTACTATGATTACCATTTTTCTTGTAAAAACAAAACAAAACGAAAAAACTAAGGCAGGAAGATGTCATGTAACTTTTTTGATAGCTAGTAAGAGGCAGATTTGAGATTTGGGATCTAAATGCAAATATAATACCTCCAAAGCCTGTTTTTTTTTGTCACTACTCTGTACTTTTTGGCATATTATGTTTGCTATATAAAAAGCTGTGGTACATTTACACCATGAAATACTATACAGCAGTAAAAAAGAAGGACTTCTTACCCATTGAGACAGCATGGAGGGACTTGGAGAGTATTGTGCTAAGTGAAATAAGTCTGTCAGAGAAAGACAAGTATCACATGATCTCACTCACATGTAGAATCTAAAGAATAAATAAATTGATTAACAAAATATATCCAGAGACATAGAAGCATGGGGCAGACTGTTGAATCTCAGAGGAAAGGTGGGAGTGGGTGAGAAAGGATAAACCAAGAATGTATATGTTTAACCCATGGACACAGAAAATAGTGTGGTGAAGGCCTGGGAGGGGTGGGTGTGGGCTAGAAGGGGTCAATGGGGAAAAGAAGGGGGACATCTGTAATACTTTCAACAATAAAGATAAATAAAAAAATTTACATATCAAAAAATAAAATTAATGTTTTTAACTAAAGACAAAATGGTAAACATTTAAATTACCTTTGGTAAGTTTTAAAGATATTTTCTATATGTGATATTACTATTTACTGAATTTTCTGGCGAGTGTTCTTAATATTCATCTCCATAGTTAGGTACTGAGATATGCCTGTGATTTAATTATTTTATACAATGGTGAATATTTTCTGAATTGAGCAGTTTTAATAGCTAAATTCAGGCATACACATATGCGTGCATGTGCACACACAGAGAGAACAAATCAAGGGACTTAATGTTATTGCAGGAAACATCAATATTTATGTCTGGTAAAGTGTATAGACAGAATTTTTCAATTAAGTGAGCAGAATAAAATAGTGAAGCTAAAATAGAATCTAAACAAGCTTCAACATTTAAGAATCAATGAAACTAATGTTATAGTTAATTGAAGGTTAGAGATACAAAGCCTTTCTGCTTTACATTGATGGGAAGATCTGTTGGTTCCCTTTTCTACTTTATTGAGTCACATTTTTACTTATTTACTTTTAATCCTCACCTGACGATATATTTTCCATTGATTTCAAGAGAGCGTGGAAGGGAGGGAAGAGAAAGAGAGAGAAAGAGAGAGAGAGAGAGAGAGAGAGAGAGAGAGAGAGAGAGAGAGAAACAACATGAGAGAGTCACATGGATTGGTTGCTTCCAGCACATACCCCTACCAGGGCTAGGAACCTGCAACCCAGGTACATGCCCTTGACCAGGAATCATTGATCACATCACCCTTCCTTCCTCTTGATGACGCTATAATCACTGAACCATACCAGCCAGGATTTGAGCCACATATTTGTTGAATGTGTTATTGAGCCAGTCAGGTTCTATTTTGTGTCTTTAAGACACATATGTATGTTACTTGTATAAAGCCAATTAAAGTGAAAAAAAAAACATAATTTGGTGATATTGGTAGGTCCATTCTCCCAACCATTTTCATGTTTCTGTCTCTTATTGCCTTGAATCCTTACTTTTTTCTGAATTATTTATTTTTGGTGTCCGCTTAAGATTCAGCCCCCAACATAACCTACAATAACAACCTAGAATTTTTCTCTCATTCAGCTCGCTTTAAATTGATTAGATCATACCACCAAAGTCAAGCAATTAGCAGATAAAAACCTATCACTTTCCAAAATCCATTTTTGAATAAATACAGGTCCAGGGTAGGAGTTCAGGCCACTGGTCCACATATTCCTTTCATTATACTTTCTTGATTATAATTTTCTGTGGACCTTTTCATCTTGACACCAGGTATTATCTCCTGCTTTCCACCTTTTACTTGGGATAAGCAATGCAATTTTGAATTTTTGTACGTGATGATGCAAAAAACCTTTAGAGTGTGAATGTCTTTATGTGCACCTAGCTTGACCCAAGGAAACCCTAAACAACCCAATCAAAAAATGGGTAATAGACCTAAATAGATACTTTTCAAAAGAGGACATAAAGAAGGTCAAGAGACATATGAAAACATGCTCAGTCACTAATCATCCAGGAGATGCAAGTCAATACAACAATGAGATACCATCTCACACCTGTCAGACTGGCTACCATCAACAAATCAACAAATGACAAGTGCTGTCAAGGATGTGGAGAAAAAGGAACCCTCATGCACTGCTGGTGGGAATGCAGACTGGTGCAGCCAATGTGGAGAACAGTATGGAGTTCCCTCAAAAATCTAAAAATGGAACTCCCATTTGACCCAGTGATCTCACTTCTAGGAATATATCCCAAGAAATTAGAAACACCAATCAGAAAGGATATATACACCCCTATGTTCATAGCAGCACAATTACAATAGCTAAGATTTGGAAACAGCTTAAGTGCCCATCAGCAAATGAGTGGATTAAAAACTGTGGTACATTTACATAATGGAATACTATGCTGCTATAAAAAGGAAGGAACTCCTACCATTTGCAACAGCATGGATGGAACTGGAGAGCATTATGCTAAGCGAAATAAGCCAGTCTGAAAAGGGTAAATATCACATGATCTCACTCATTTGTGGATTATAATGAACAACATAAACTGATGAACAAAAATAGATCCAAAGACAGAGAAACATCAATCAGAATGTCAAACCTCAGAGGGAAGGTAGGGGAGGGTGGGGGTAAGGGGGAGAGATCAACCAAAGGACTTGTATGCATGAATATAAGCCTAACAGATGGAGGCAGACACCAGGGGGGTGAGGGCATGAGCGTGGGAGGGTGGGGGGACAAGGGGGAGATAAGCATGTGCAATGCTTTAATCAATAAAAATAATAAAAAATATAGGGTGGGGCAAATATAGGTTTACAGTTATCCATGTGGAAAATAATATAATAACTAATAAATAATAATGCAGAAAGTGAAAAAACAACAATAAAAAAGAGGTACCTCATATCCCATCTAAAGCCCTGTTGGATTGATCACCTTTGCCTAACTCCATCTCAAAGAAAGGAGAATAGGATCTGTCTCCTACCCCACCACTTGGATCATGGACTGTATGTGCTATTTTGTTCTTGGTTATTTCAGTGACTTTGTATGTCTCATGTCTTGGTTACTGAGGGGGCAATCTTGGTTAGTATAATTGTCATTGCTTATCTCTATAAATGGCAAAGACACAGATTAGTGATTGCATCTCTATCTCAATCTATCCATACGAAGCTGCTTTTTAAGAATAAATACTTAATTTCTCCTAAAAGCAATAAGTTAGAAAATTCTAAGGATGTAACAGTGTAACTCAACTCCAGTAATGTGAGTACTAGTGCAAACTTCTTTTTTAAAATGAAGGGATAAAAGGTATTGGGATAACAATGGTTAATAACATTATATGTTTCAAGTGTACAATTCTACAATACTTCATTTGTATACAGTAAACCCTCGATTTTGTGGACCTCGAGTTAACAGATTTCAGTTTTAAGAACAAAATTTCCAGTCCGTATGTCATATGTGAAAATTAACACCCTGATAATTAAAAAATGTTTTTAACAAAAGTTTGCTAATAACTAAATTAACAGGTTATTTTTTGTTCTTAATTCACTATTATTTTTAACAAATTTTAGTGATTGGGCCATATGTTGGAAAAACACTATGGTAATTTTTCTGACATAAATAAATATTACATAATAAACTATAGTCTACATATTTAAATCCAAGGGTCACTGCTTGTAAACAATGTTTAGCCAATGATAACACTAAATCACATACAGTAATTGGTTCTGTTGTCAGGTAGCATAGCTTTATGCATTATTTTTAATGCAAGCCAGCTGATTTTTCGATGTGTGCTAAGCCATGCCCAGCTGTGTGCATTTGTTTACTCGTGGTGACTAGTGAATGCACACATTTACTAGACCTATTTAGTATAAATTTAAAATTACAGTAATACATATAGAAAACTTACATGTGAGATTAAACTTTTCATACATATTTAATTTTAATTACATGGATGTATATACATAAGTAAAACCAGGTAAATTATTTTGTCAATTTTTAACATACAACTTTGGAAAACCTACTTTATTTTATCATGGACTTTTGGCTTTAATGGACATCCCCATGCCCAAATTAGTCTGTTATGTCGAGGTTTTACTATGTTGCATTGTGTGCTCACAACCCAAAGTCTAATCTCCTTCCATCAATGTATGTGATCCACTTTACCCTCTTCAGCCTCCCCCATACTCTTTTCAGTCTGTTAGCTACCATACTGTTATCTGCATCTATGAGTTTGTTTGTTTTGTTTTTTCATTTGTTGCTTTTATTTTTATATGAGTGAAATCATATGGCTCTTGTTCTTTTTTCATCTGACTTATTTCACTTAGCACAATATTCTCAAGATCCATCCATGTTGTGACAAATGGCAGTATTTCATCTTTTCTTAGTATTTTATTGCATATACTGTATATGCCGAATCTCTTTGGACACTGTTTCCATGTTTTGGCTACTGTGAACAATGCTGCGATGAACTTAGGGGTAACATATGAATAAATGTTTTTGAATATTTCAGATAGATACCCAGAAAGATTGATGGGTCATATGGTAGCTCTCTCTGCCTGTTTGTTTTAAGACACCACCACATTGTTTTCCATTGTGGTGGCATCAGTCTGCATTCCCACCAGCAGTGTATAAGGGTTCCTTTTTTCCAAATTATCTCCAGCACTTATTTCTTGTCTTATTGTTGATACCATTCTAACAGGTGTGAGGTGGTATCCCATTGTTTCGATTTGCATTTTCCTAATAGCTAGAGAAGTTAAGCATCTTTTCATATATCTGTTAGCCATTTGTACATCTTCTTGGGAAAAGCATCTGTTCAGGTCCTCTTCCCATTGTTAATTGGATTGATTTTTTAAAAAATGGTTGATTTGTATGAGTTCTTTTTATATTTTGGATATTTGGATATCCCTTACCAGACATATTGTATACAGTTATCTTCTTTTACATGGTTCATTTTGGTGATGGTTTCTTTTGCTGGTAGTCTACTTTTCTAAAGGGTCCAGATGAAGTTAATCAGGCACTAGTATAAGGAAGAGGTAAAAGTAGATTGACTAATAATAGGAGATGTATTGTAATTTTTATTATCATTTTCTTTATTTTAAGTTTAAAGAAAGTATCTGAAAGTGTTCTAAAATACAAATTTGCTTCTTTTGTTTTCTTGATGCTAACTAAATCTTTAGTATAAGCTGGAAATATATAGAAGTAAAAACTTACTAGAAATTACATTCTTGGTTATTTTATTATCAATCAGTAAGAGGAATAAAAATGGTTAGCATCAATTACCTGACTAGATAACCATTGGAAAAATAAAATTATATCCAAATGTAATGGTGATAATTGGCATATTTTGGCTTAGGGAGACCTTATTCACATGTCCTGTGATTATACATGCCTTCTTCATTAACAAGGCTGTAAGTTTTACCCCTGCTCCCTGATCAGAAAATGCATACATTTAAGCTAATGTAGCACAGGGTGTCTTTCTCTGGCTGGAATGTTCTTCCTGCTGCTCTTTGCTGACTCACTTTTAAGGTTCAGGGATAGGCTTTTTCTTCGGTCCCTTCCCTGTTCCAACTTGTAAAGTCTAGGTGAGGTGGCACTCTTAGGTATACTTCTCTCATAGCCTGTAAGAAACAGGTTATTGGATTGCATCTCAAAGATCAGACTCATAAATATGCAGACATATCATTTCAGAGGACAACAGGCTGGTTTAGAAGGGATGTGTGTGGCAACTGACAGTAGCTTAGTATGGTTACTTTGGTCTCTCAGTCCCACAGAGGTGGTTTGACTGATGGATCCAGATGTCAGTAGACGGATCTCAGTCATAAAAACTAACGAAACACCTACCGATGTTTAAAACTGTTTGTAATACTATTTTTTAATTGATCTCAGTAAGTGAAACTCTGCTATTATCCTAAACAATCTTCAATTTATCAGGATTTATATGTATATACCATTTTTAACAACATTTTAAAATCCTTGGGCAGCTGCCCACATTAGTGTTTGGTCCAGGTGTCCATTTCACAGGATCCCCCATATATTGTGTCTCTAACATAGTCATGCACCAGTGCATTTACTTGTATGTCATCTACACCACAATGTAGACTTCTTGATTGCAGCCAAAGTGTCTTATTCATCACTAAATCCCTAATATTTAATATGATGCCTGACATACAGTAGATGTTCAGTGTTACGGGGGTCAACATTTGTCAGATGTTTTCAGTATATGACACCAAATTAGGCACTACCTCATACAGTTATAAGGTAGTTTGTATAATTATCCTCATTACATATATTAGGAAACAAAATCATAGAGTTGAAAATGACTTAGGTCACCAAGCAAGTAGGTGGCTGAGATATGACCCAAGTTGTTTTACCTTCATAGCTTTTGCCCTGAACTATTATGCTTCCTATATCCAAATCACCACACCAAAGAAAACAAATACCTGTGGTACTGTACCAAGGCTTAAACCTGTTACCACTGCAATCTAGAATGGACTATTATTTATAACTCAGCTATGGTCTAGGAAACCAGGGAGGTATTGCATAAGAAGCATTACCTTCTGTAGAAATGATGGTAGTTAATGGCAAACAGTCCCACTGAAAAGGTTAGGCAGATAGAGACTCCAAATATAACCCATGCCAAGGGAACTGACAAATAGTAAGAGGTTTCAAGTGGACGGTTGAAGTCAGAGTCTCAAGGGACTGTTAAACCAGAAAGAGTAGCCATAACATTACCTGTGTTTGTAAGAGTGTCAATCAGCTCAGAGTGCTGAATAAGCATCTATTTAAATTCCTCATTTATTTTTTATTTTTTTAAAATATACTTTATTGATTTTTTACAGAGAGGAAGGGAGAGGGATAGAGAGTTAGAAGCATCAATGAGAGAGAAACATCGACCAGCTGCCTCCTGCACACTCCCTACTGGGGATGTGCCCGCAACCAAGGTACATGCCCTTGACCGGAATCGAACCTAGGACCCTTGAGTCCGCAGGCTGATGCTCTATCCACTGAGCCAAACCGGTTAAGGCTAAATTCCTCATTTATTGAGAACCTTCACTTGGTCAGCCACTGATGATCCAGAGATAAGCAAGCTATGTCTCCTGGAGCAACAGAAAAGGAGATCTATATACTCGCACAGACTTGGGTGCACAGTGGGTACTAGCATTGCCTTGTATCAATGGCTGCCCAGCAATAGTTGATTAGAATAAGGCATTCTTAATGAGCAGTCACTTTACAATTCAGGCACTGTTCAATCTGCTTTCTATGCTTTAAAACATTCTAGCCTCACAACACTTCTTTCAGGTAGATATGATTAGCATTATTGTGATGAGAAAATGGCAGCACAGGCAAATTAAGAGGCTTGTCCAAGGTCACACAGTGAGTCAAAGTCAGAGTTGAGACTGGAACATAGGCAATCAGGCTCCAGAGTTTGAGCTCCTACCTTCCACAGCACTTAGTGTTACTCATTCCCTAGCTCCCTTTTATTTAATCACATTAATTCATTCATTTATTCACCATAGCTTTATCGAGAATGTACTATATGTTTAGCATAGGACTGGGTGCTGGGGATGTAACAAGGAAGAAGATAGGCCAGGTCCTAATGTCAATATAGGACTGTTAATTGGCCAATGAGATTCAAGAAAGCAATGACTCCCCACCTGTCCCCTTTGGGAGCCCAGGCATGTTCCACCTCTATTGCTAAAAGTTGCACATACTTCCCAGTAAAGGCCAATACTCAAAATAATCAAGAGGGACTCCACTCACTCTCATGATTACCAAACCCTAGGACTTTGGTTTGAATCCCTTCTGTGTTGGGATTGGTCAATGTATGAGTAATAACAGCAAACAATACAGCCACTGTATGAAAGGGAATTCATACTGGAAATATGTAATTCCTGGAACCAAGGAATTTAATTCAACAGAAAGCATATTGATTGAGAATCTGTGGCCACACTATTGTCCTAAGAAAAAATGGCCTTGCTTGTGTAAACTTGATAGCACTGGTCTGAACCTCCCTAAGGCAGTGTGGACCAGAGTCAGCAAGGGCTAGGAAGTGAATTTTGAATGAAAGGACATATCCAGATGTATTTGTCTGTGGCTATCTTATTATGGTAAATACTTAGTGTTATCACATAAGTTCAAGTGTGTTTTTGCAAACCAATGCACCCCAATAAATTAAATAAAAATAAATAAAATAAAAGTAGAGCTGATTATAAACGTACAGTGAACAAGGTAAATGGATGTTTAAGATGTTCCTATTTTTGAGTTCAATGGTGAATAACTGAAAATTTAGTTTTTAAGGATAGCAACAGGAAGGAAGAAAAAAACTACCTTTTGAAAAACAGATTTCATCTGGATCACATGGGAAGCCCTTCTACAGTGGAACACAGGCTATTATCTGCAAAATGTGTTGTGCTTAGAGTCAGGCAGAGGATTCTATATTGCACCTCCACTTTGTATAATTTTAATCCCCATTCTGCCTTTTTTACTCTGGCTTCAGTATCAATTTTGTTTTATTGGCATGGGTCTGAAGACCAGTGATGCTAGAAACCAGTATTTTTGATTAACCAAAGTAAAGCATATTTGAATTCCAATGTACAGATTTTGACAGGGAGCTCAGAACAGGTCCCTGAGAAATTTTATTTTATCTATTCAACACACATTTGCTGTGGGATGAATTCTGTGCTGTAGGCTGGGATACAAAACTTAATGATATATATTTCCTGACTCAACCAGTTTGTAGTCTACTGGGAGAGTAAGACACAAACAGATGAATGTCAGATGGGAAGTGAGTTCTGAGAGATCTGAAGCTGGGTTAATTCTAGCAGGAATGTTCATTTGTGGTTGGGGCTCTCATAAGAAGGCAAAAAAAAAAAAAAACCAAAACATTGGGTAGCAATACAGTTGTAGGTTAAATAGTTGTGGTTAAGGGGACCAGCTTTTGCATCAACCATATCTGTGCCAAGACTATTTCAGGACCTAGGAGCCAGGAGGTTCTGGGCAAGTTATTAACCTCTCAGAGCATCCATTTCTTAAACTACTAAAGAGTTTTACCCAGAGAAAAGATAGACTCAGAAATCTGCTTCAGGAAGATCTCCCGAGCATCTGTGTGGAGAGTGGAATGGAGGAGGAGGCAAGGCTAGAGGCAGGAATGGAGAGGAGAGAGCCCAGCTCTGTTGAGGAAATCAATGTCTCCAAATGCAGGCTCTTTTATATGCATTGCCCAGTGTTTGGCAGTGCTGGTGCTGACAATGATTCACCATATACAGTATTTACTTCAGGTTTGGCAGGTGGCCAGGGGCCAGTGAGGAGAGCTCCCCCGCCTCTCTGCTCAACACACAAGGCCCATTCAGTATCTTCCCTTTAGCTGATGGCTGGGCTTCTTGCCCTCCAATCCCTGGTCTCCATTGGCCCTGGGGAAATGACAGTCCCTGGGAATCAGAGAGACAGTGCTCTTCCTCATCATGCTCAGCTGCCCTACTGTCTAGGAGGTCATGGATTGTCCTAGAGGCAGCAAAGCTTTTAGTGTATTTGCTGGGTAGGGGTGTCTCATGGATGTATACTCTGTCTACCTCTGCCCCCTCCTCAACAGGATGTGGGCAGGCTGTATCTCTGTTGGACTGGAGCCAAGATGCAAGAAAGCTCAGCATCTTCGTGCTCCCTGGATGCAGAAAGACTTGTTCCTGCTCACTGGGACACTGCTTGCTTGCAAGGGAGATTTTAAAGCAGTTTGACGTTTTTCCCAGGATATGTTTCCTGCTCTGGTTTTGGTGATATTCTTCAAGAAAAGCAACAACAAAAATAGGGCCTATGCCCTTTTCTCTGTTAATTTCTCAAGAAATGCTGCTGTAAAGAAATGCTGCTGTATTTAATTGTTCTTAAACCAATTTCCCCAATGTATTTGGCATTGAACTCTTTTCCCCATCCATCTGTTATGAACTTTATTGAAATAATCCGAGGAAATGCCACTGTAATGAAGTTGAGAGGGTTGGGAGGGATGTAAGGGTGTGGTGTAATGGAGAGTGACTATTTTGGAGTCAACATTGTACTTTATTATCTGTGTGACTAGACAGATCAGTTAACTCTGTTAAGCCTCTGTTTCCTCATCAGTAAAACAGAGATAACACTTAACTTGAGGGTTGTCATGAGGATTATCTGAGATGAAATAGGTAAAGCTTCCGGTAAATATAAAGTAATTAGTAGTTATTATTTCTGCAGTGTGGAAAATCATGAATCTAGACTTCCTAAGATTAGTTCTCCTAGTACATCCGTATTCGCTCATTAGGGTTTTAGCTGCAAAACCTGCAACTGACACAAACATGATTTATTTAAAATAGAACATTGGATTGATTTCAGGACCTAGGATAGAGGCAGAATATAGAATGACTTTCATTTCCTTCATGAAAATTGGGGTCACATGGAACTTGGATCTATGCTTCCTAATAATGAACAATGTGGGCACACCTTGCAAAAAAGATTCTTATTCTTCAAACCTGTGACATTAAAAGTTAACAAATTTTGTAATTTGTTCATTGTTTTTGTTTTCTACCTGCATAGGAAAATCAGGTACTGGACTTGAGGTGTGAGGAGATTCTGATCAATAGGAAATGCCATGTGATATCTGGGGCCCTTGGCTTGCCTAAAACATTTCCCCACCTGCTGGCTGTTGCTTGGAATCACATATCACAAAGCTCTTCTTTCTATGTTTGGCTATAATAACTGCTGCATATATGATAGATGTACATTTGGATGCATGGATGGATGGATGGGTATATGAAGCACAAAGTTCTGGTGCTGTTACTTTGATAAATTGTTCCTTTGTATACACTGGCCCTTTCATTATCTGAAGATATCTATTTTGAAACCTCTAACTTGTCTTTTCTCCCAGCTACACATTCCCAGTTTCTTCTGCTGTTGCCTGTATGTCAGTCTCAGTCTCACAATCCTCTGACATCCTGCCTGCCTTACCAATTAAAGCACATCCCTTATCCACAAACACCTTTGCTGGAGGGAAGTCTAATCCACAGCCCATACACTTAGGCCTCTCTATCATGTGCCATAAACATTAGGCTCTTGGCAGCTCCTGCCTCCACTGGCCCTGACCTGTTTTTGTAGTTCAGAGGTCAGAAGACAGGAAGGGTCTTAGTTTTGTGAGTGGGAGAGGAGAAAGAGTGGGAACAAATGTCAGCAAATGACACTCCCTGACATTACTTCCCCTTTCTCAGAAGTGGTGTTCTGTTGGTTGCTTTCCCACAGCTGAGCTTGTCATAAAAGGACCTCTGTTCTCCTAGGGTTTGGTAATTGCTGTATCACTGGGTTAAAAAAAAAACAACAAAAAAAACTTCAAGAATGTAGGGAATCTTGTCTTAATTCATTTTGATATCTAGTCCCTTACTGCATTGTCAGTTTCCAATCTTATTTTTCATACACCCGAAATTAACAATTTAAAGTCATACTGACATACTCAAATTTTCAATATTTAAATAATTCTCTATGCTAATTAAATGTAAACTACCTTAGACGTATCAAGTTTCAGCTCTGTATATGACCCAATAGTTACAAAATCTTTTGAATTTTGTCAAAACCTACTATTCCAAACAGGATTCATTTTTTTAAAGGAGAACTTCACTAGTATCTAGTGAATATCTAAGCCCTTTAGTGTAAATTTTTTGACAATTCTCTAGTACAGCCAATACTAGCTATACTTGAGAGCTGGCTTTGATCCTTTGATCTAGTGATGATGTGGGTGTGAGTATGGGGGAGGGAAAGGCTGCCAATTGTTCACTTGGTGATTTATATAGCTCCTTTCACAGGATTAGAGTGAGAATCCTAAAGAAAACAGCATTGTAGGAAGCCATAGTAATTAGGAGATCTCTCTTTAGCTGGACTAAATTATCAGAGCCATCCCAGTGACTTGGAAGTCATAGAGTCCATTTCATTCTGTGCTTGAGAAGCATTCCCCTAAATGGAAATGAGAAAAAAGGCAAGGTTGCAATACTTATATCTGACAAAATAGACCTCAAAGTAAAGGTCATAAAAAGAGATAAAGAAGGCCACATCATAATACTAAAGGGATTTATACAACAAGAGGATATAACTCTGGTAAACTTATATACACCCAATACAGGAGCACCCAAATACATAAAACAACTTCTGGAAGATATCAAGGGAGAGATTGATAGCAATACAATCATAGTAGGGGACTATAATACCCCACTGACACCACTGGATAAATCCTCTAAACAAAAAAAATCAAGAAAGAAACAGCAATCCTAAAAACTCACTAGATCAGATGGAATTAATAGACATATTCAGAACATTTCACCCCAAAGCTACAGAATATACATTCTTCTCAAGTGCACACATGACATTTTCAAAAATAGACCACATATTGGGACACAGGCAAAGTCTTTTCAAATTCAAGAAGATAGAAATCATAACAAGTGTCTTCTCAGACCACAATGGCATAAAACTAAAAATCAACTACAATAAAAACAATGAAAACAAATCAAACACTTGTAGGCTAAATAGCATGCTATTAAACAATGACTGGGTTACCAGAGAGATCAAAGAAGAAACAAAAAAGCATCCTGGAAACAAATGACAGTGAAAACACAACAATCCAAAATCTATGGGACAAAATGAAAGCAGCCCTGAGAGGGAAGTTCATAGCTCTACAGGCCTATCTCAAAAAAACGAGAAAAAAATGGTAATAAATTATCTAACCTTGCATCTTAAAGAATTAGAAAGAGAGCAACAAGAAAAGCCCACAGTAACCAGAAGGAAGGAGATAATAAAGATCAGAGCAGAAATAAATGACATAGAGACAAAAAAACAAACAAACAAAACAAAAAATACAAAAGATCATTGAAACCAAGAGCTGGCTCTTTGAAAGGATAAAAAAGATTGATGAACTTCTAGCCAGGCTCACCAACAAACAGAGAGAACCCAAATAAACAAAATCAGAAATGAAAGAGGTAAAGTAACAACTGACCTCACAGATATATAAAGGATTGTAAAATATATACTATGAACAACTCTACTCCAACAAACTGGACAACCTCGATGAAATGGACACATTCCTAGAAAAATACAAGCTTCCAAAACTCAATCAGGAAAATTAAAAAAAGTGATAAGGCCAATAACTACTGATGAAATAGAAACAGTAATCAAAAAGCTTCCAGCAAAGGCCCTGGACCAGATGGCTTCACAGGGGAGTTTTATTGAGCATTCAAAGAAGAACTAAAGCCAACCCTTCTCAGACTATTCCAAAAAATTAAAGAGGAAAGCACACTTCCAAGCTCTTTCTATGAAGCCAGCATTACCCTAATCCCAAAACCAGATAAAGACATCACAAAGAAAGAGAATTACAGGCCAATATCCCCGATGAACAGAGATGCTAAAATCCTCAACAAAATTCTAGCAAACCGGATCCAGCATTACATTAGAAGGATAATGCACATGACCAAGTGGGATTTATTTCATGAATGCAAGGCTGGTGCAATAGCTGCAAATCGATTAATGTCATACATCACATAAACAAACTGAGATTAAAATCACAACATCATATCAATTGATGCAGAAAAGGCATTTGACCAAGTCTAACACCCTTTTCTGATATAAATGCTCAGTAAAGTGGTAATAGAGGGATCATACCTCAACATAATAAAAGCCTTATATGAAAAAATTACAGCCAACATCATACTCAATGGACAAAAACTAAAACCGTTTCTCCTAAGAACAGAAACAAGACAGGGATGCCTGCTTTCACCACTCCTGTTCAACATAGTACTGGAAGTGCTAGCCACAGCAGTCAGATAAAAAGAAGAAATAAATGGCATTAAAATTGGAAAAGAAGAAGTAAAATTTTCATTATTCACAGATGACATGATACTATACATAGAAAACCCTAAGGACTCCATGAAAAGATTGTTAGACTTAATAAATTAGTTCGGCAATGTGGAAGGATACAAAATTAATGCCAAGAAATCTATGGCATTTTTAAACACCAACTAGAGGCCCGGGGCACAAAATTAGTGCATGGCGGGGTCCCCTCAGCTCAGCCTGCACCCTCTCCAATCCGGGACCCCTTGGGGGATGTCTGACTGCCGGTTTAGGCCCAACCTCCAGGATTGGGCCTAAACCGGCAGTCGGACATCCCTCTCACAATCTGGGACCACTGCTTTCTTACTGCGCACCTGCTTGCCTGCCTGATCAACCCTAACTGCCCCCCTTGTTGGCCTGATCAGCCCCAACTGACCCCCATGCCAGCCTGGTTTCCCCAACTGCCCCCACCTGCCAGCCTGGTAGCTCTATACTGCCTCCCTCTGCGGGCCTGGTTACTCCACGCAGCCAGCTGCTCATTCATTTGGCCGTCCCTCACTAACTCCCCTGCCAGCCTAGTCGCCCCACACAGCCTGTTTGGTCATCCATTCGGTTGTGATGATTTCTTAGGCTTTTATATATATAGATAGTGAACTTACAGAAAGAGAGATTTAAAAAAATTATCCCATTTACCATTGCACCAAAAAATAAAAAAAGATACCTAGGAATAAACTTAACTAAGGAGATAAAAGACCACTACTCAGAAAACTACAGGACATTGAAAAAAGAGATACAGGAAGACATAAACAAATGGAAGAACATACCTTGTTCATGGATTGTAAGAATAAACATCATTAAAATGTCCGTACTACCCAAAGTAATCTATAGATTCAATGCACTCCCCATTAAAATAACAATGGCATGTTTCACAGACCTAGAATAAACTCTCCAAAAATTCATCTGGAATAAAAAAAGACCCAGAATAGCTGCAGTAATCCTGAGAAAGAAGAATAAAGTAGGAGGGATCTCAATTCCAGATATCAAGCTGTATTACAAAGCCACTGTTCTCAAAACTGCCTGGTACTGGCACAAGAACAGACATATAGACCAAAGGAATAGAAGAGAGAACCCAGAAATCAACCTAAACCACTATGCTCAATTAGTTTCTGACAAAGGAGGCAAGTGCATGCAATGGAGTCAAGATAGTCTCTTCAATAAATGGTGTTTAGAAAATTGGACAGATACATGAAAAAAAAATGAAACTAGAATACCAACTTACACCATACACAAAAATAAACTCAAAATGGATAAAGGACTTAAATGTAAGACAGGAAACCATAAAAATCCTAGAAGAAGCCATAGGCAGTAAAGTAGCAGACATTTGTCGAAGCAACATATTTATCAATACAGCTCCTACGGCAATGGGAACCAAGAAGAAAACAAACAAATGGGACTATATCAAAATAAAAAGGTTCTGCACAGCAAAAGAAACCATCAACAAAACAACAAGAACACCCACTGCATGGGAGGACATATTTGACAATGTTATCTCTGATAAGGGGCTAATCTCCAACATTTATAGGAAACTCATAAAACTTAACAAAAGGAAGATAAACACCCAATTAAAAAAAATGGGCAACAGACCTAAATAGATACTTTTCTAAAGAGGACATAAGGAAAGCCAAGAGACATAAGAAAACATGTTTAAAGTCACTAATCATCTGAGAGATGCAAATCAAAATGATAATGAGGTACCATCTCACACCTGTCAGAATGGCTATCATCAACAAATCAACAAATGTCAAGTGCTGGAGAGGATTCGGAGAAAAAAGAACCCTCGGTCACTGCTGGTGGGAATGCAGACTGGTGCAGCCAATGTGGAGAACAGTATGGAGTTTCCTCAAAAATCTAAAAATGGAACTCCCATTTGACCCAGTGATGCCACTTCTAGGAATATATCCCAAGAAACTAGAAACACCAAACAGAAAGGATATATGCACCCATATGTTCATAGCAGCACAATTTACAATAGTTTAGATTTGGAAACAGCTTAAGTGCCCATCCACAGATGAGCGGATTTAAAACTGTGGTACATCTACACAATGGAATACTATGCTGCTATGAAAAGGAAGGAACTCCTACCATTTGCAACAGCATGGATGGAGGTGGAGAGCATTATGCTAAGCTAAATAAGTAAGTCAGAGAAAGATAAATATCACATGATCTCATTCATATGTGGATTAAAATGAACAACGTAAACTGATGAACAAAAAAAGATCCAAAGACAGAGAAACATCAATCAGAATGTCAAACCTCAGAGGGAAGGTAGGGGAGGGATGGGGTAAGGAGGAGAGATCAATCAAAGGACTTGTATGCATGCATATAAGCATACCCAATGGACACAGACACGAGGGGAGTGAGGGCATGAGCAGGAGTGGGGTGGAGGGCACTGGAGGGATAAGAACACATATATAATACCTTAATCAATAAAGAAAAAAAAAAGAAGCACTCCCCTGAAGGAGTTTTGCTGATTCTGGAGATGAAGGAAGAACTTCCTGGTGGCAATTAATTAATTGCATGCAACACTTTAATTTAAAATGAGTCTTTCTAATTTTGGAATAAATAAAACCCACTAAACTGTGAAAGTAAAATTAAACTAAATGTTGATGACTATATTGCCAACCTTGTCTATGTATTTAAGCATGTTCCTTTTGGAATCTTAGTGCCAATGATGCTAGGAACACAGTCTGTATAGCTAAGAGCATTCAGGTCAGCCTGAGAGCTCACACTGATCTCTTTAAACATGTTCACCATGTGGATTGCCAGGGGAACCAAGTTAGAACTGGGCTGGGGCTGAGCAAGTCTATTATCAATACCCAGGCTTGGTCCATGCTGTCCTTTTCTAAACCCAAAGATGGGGCAACAGCATTTGCTTCTCCATCAGGTAAATTTTCTTTGGGACTTTAGGGCTTCTGAAGCCAGGGGAATCTGTGAGGAGCAGAGGGCACACCAGGGAAGCTGACAGTGCATATTCATCCTATAAATCTTAACTATTTGGTATAACGCTCATTTGTTCATTCTTATCCCCATTAATCAGATGCTCCTGGAAAGCTAAGCTTGTTTGGGTTGTTTCCAGGCCTGTACAGAAGTGTTACTTACAAAGAGATTTTCCATCTACTAACTCCTACCCGTGCTGCAGCTTTGAAGCCTTTTATGAACCTTTTAGCCAGAATACGTTACTCCATCTGAATTTTCTCACCTTCAAGTGGGGCTCAATAGCAAACGTCATGCTCTAATTTTTCTGGCCACAATCTTGGTCTGTTTTTCAGGCTTGTCTGGGCTTTGGGCCTGTGCTAAGTGGGGACACTTCAGTTCTGCTCCTACACTGTGCTCTAAGACCTCCCACACAACCTTGCCTGCACCCACAGGATTTTTATAAAAAGCCTCAGCAGCTGGTTACTGGTCAACTAAGGAAAAGACTTTGGGTCTTGCCTTTCTTTCTCCAGCTCCTACTTATCCAAAGTTTCAGATTCTCTGGTAACACCATCATAAGTTGACCTTTTTTTTTCTTTCCCTGTTTAGACTATATGACTGAACTCCAGCCTCTTCTCCAAGGCCAACTCAGAAATGCCACTGGCTGTGGTGGCTACAGATATATCAGGGTTTTAATCTGCACAGCCCTAAAGCACCCAGTCCAGAACTCTCATACGGTACAGTGTGACCCAATTTGTGGAAAGGGGTTGGACACTTTTTGTCCACCCCCTACCACGGCCTGGAGCTTTTCTGGGGCCACGGGACCCTACCTCACACAAAGCCCAACCCTGGCCTGACCATCAGCTGGAACATGGCTCTTTCTTCTTCAGAACACATGCAGCTCTTTGCTTGTCCTCAGTGCGTTAAGTCCAGCTTGTATAAGAGTTACTTGGCTCAATATCTTCCACCCTCTATAGAGCATCATCTCTTCATGGGTTGATGAAACCCTGGTCCCCCTTTAGCGTAAATAATGTCTAGCATATTTAAGGATTTCAACAGTTTCTGAAATGAATTAATTCTATTGTGGCTGCCCATTGTGGCACAACTCTCAGAGAGAATAAACAGCAAAGATGCAGAAAGGGAGAATAGATATGAGTGGAAGGCTTAAATTTCAGAGAATCCACTTGGAAACAGCACGTAAAATGCTCTTTGAATATGCAGTGTTTTGGATTTACATTATAAAGCCTCTTCTTAAAAGTTTGTCTTGGTTAATATCATTGACATAATTAATATTTAAGCATCCAATTTCTTTGTAGTCACCATTAATAAAAAGTATTCTAAAATTTTCAACTTTATAAAGAAGATGTACAGCCCTCCCTATGGGATGAGCAGTGAATATTTGAACCATAATATAATCTTCCACAAACTTCCTCCAGGCTCCCTCATACCACATTTCTCCCAAAAGAACCAAGTTAATTTTGCATTTGAATCATGGTCTTTTAATTGTAAGCCCATCCTCTGTAGTACCCATAGAGTGGTTTTAGGACAAGCCCTCGGGTATCTTGTGTGAGAGAGACTTCCTGGTGTCAGAGAGATTTCTTGGCCTGTATCAAAAGCCCCCTTGGATCTGTGGCATCAGGAAGAGAACTTACTTAGGAGAGGCCTCTCCATAGCAAAGGCTTTATTCTACTATAAGCAGAACAGAGTTCTCCTTTGCCTTCCAGAGGTTCTCTACATTCAGTAAGCCTGGACATCAGCAAACCTGATGTATATTTTAAACCACAGTCATTAGCATTTTTTTGGATTTATATATTTGCTGTTACCTTCATCATGTGCTATTGTGCCTATTTGGTTTCTCTTTTTTATGTTCACATAACATTCTACATTCTCCTTCTTAACCGCAATCTCTCTTATAATTGCTCTCTCCCCTGACTTCTTCACAGGTAGCCACATCTAAGCCTTCCCCTTCTATGCCCAATTGTGTCCATCCTGTTCCTTTATATTAATGATATCTTAAGATATCCTAGGCCATTTCTTTTGGAGCTGGAATGCTAATTTCCTGATTTAGGATACATATATGAGACCCATTCTATTATGCATTCATTCTACACATCAGCTTCCCAAGACCCCTTTTTAACTCATTTTATTCCTTACTCTTATTCCTGTAGAATCCTGAATTTCCATCATTATGGAAACAGGTCACATAATCTTCAGTCTCATAAAACTGGAGCCAAAGTTCAGGTGGTGGTGAGATTGGGAAGAACCTGGAACCTCCTTCTAGACTCCTTCCTAGAAGGAGACTGCTGAATATTTTAAGCAAGGAGAAGCTTTGTATGCAAGCAGAAAAATGCCTATAGGCCACTGGCCAGCGCCATGCAGCTGATACCACTCATTGCCATCCCATGAAGTGTCTGCCCGTTGGAGAAAGGGGATGACCAGAGGCACTTTGCTAATGTTAAAGTCAAGCCAATAAGAAATGCAATAATATTTAATGTAAGAAAATGGTTATCTTACAGCACAGTGGGTGTAATATGCTCACTGATCTGTTTTCCTTACCTACCTGTCAAAACTACAGTTTGAAGATTCATATCAAATTTATTTTAGTTTGCAAAGAAAGGCTGTTGCCATGGGTGTTAGGAGGAAAAGCATTGTGTTGCTGACTGCTAATTGGAAGACAGCTTGTTTGGTATGGATTTCCCAGGGATGGGGTGGCAGCAAAGAGATCAAACAGCACCCTCCCTTCCAACAAGACAGCAGTTTTCTCATCTGCAACCTAGAGAAAATCATAATATCTATCTCATATGGTTACTTTTGAAGATGCAACATGTACAGTGCTTCACATAAAACATGGCACCTAGGATGTTATAAAAAATGTTAGTTTGCATTGTTTTTTTTAAAGGCATTCCCTGACCAGTTTTTGAAAGTGTAATCATCACTATGCTTTGTATGCCAAGATGATGGTTTGGAACTTTGGAAGATCCTTAGGTAAGTATACAATTAGCATTACTTCTCCAGAACTGGGATTGTGATCCTTCACCTCAATTCTAGATGCCTTCCTCAAGTCATTGTATATATTAATCACTGAAGTGGTTGCCAGAAAATGGAGTGAAGTTAAACTCCCATATGGCCCAAATTATAATTCTGTAACAGCTCCTATTTGTTGAGTGCATGTCAAGGCACCAGCATCATTCATGGTTTCTAATATACATGATCTCATTTTCATTTAATCCACACAAAAAACTTTAAATGAAGGTAGTTCATTAGCACCATTTTACACACTAGGAAAATGAAGCACAGAAAGGGTAAGCACTTGTCTAGTGCTACCTGGTAATATAGTAAGTAGCAGACTGGGAAAATCCTGTCTGGATTAAAGCCTGAGCTGTAACATACCATATTTGAGACTATTGTACTATTAGTGATGATTATATAAATATTCTTCTATTCCTTATTTTTTATATTTCTGTAGGGGTCTTATGTCTATTATCACTTCAAATAAAAGACTGAAAATCTATTTTAAAGCAAAATGATTATTAGTAAAATTTTCTCATATACTTAAAGATTTATCAAAGTAAATTATTTTAATTTTATTAAAATTTCTTGTTCAGAATTAAATTGCTCAATTTATAGTACCTCATAAATTACTTTGATACATTTAGCTATCTCTTTTTTAGCATTCCTTTAAATTTTTAATTTCAGAGCAGAGAACACTGACAAAGATGAGAATTCAAAATAAAATGAATGCATACAGAAGTCTGTATGCAGCTCTAAGATTTCCTAATGTCTCACTATTTTAATTTCTATCACATGGATACAAGCTTGGACTTAAAATATTATGATTTCACCTTGAATCATACATTTAATGATTATTTTATGCCTTTCTGAATTTGTTTCTACTTCCTCTTTCACAACAGCCATGGTTTTACTGACACTGAAGTGACAACAAATCATGAGACCGGAGTTGATGTTATTTTATAGTTTGCATGTAGATGTGAGTGCTGTGGTAGTATTAGCAATGTACCCATGTACCAGATTTAGTTATTTTGGGTTGCTTAACTATTAGTTCACTGTTAGTTAAGGTACATATAGGGGTAGAGTAACTAAAACAGGCTGCTATCATGACAACTGAAATTTTCACCATGTTATGCCTTTGCTCAAGAATAAAAATAGTTTGAATTATTTTCTTCAGTGTTATTTGTATGCTAAAATTTTTGTTAGTCTCTTTTAATTTTTTAAGGTAATGACTAAATCAGACACTGTGCTTGGCACTTTCACATAACTTATCTTATTTAAGCCTCCAAACAACACTAGGATATAAGTGGTATTATCCCATTTTTAAAAGTAATTTTATTGAGACATAATAAATATACAATAAACTGTAAATTATAAAGTGTGCAATTTCATAAGTTTTAACATATGTATACAACTGTGAAACCATGACTATAATCAAGATAGTGAACTTGAACTATCCATCACCTACAGAAGTTTCTTCCTACTCCTTTGTAATCTGTTCCACCATCCCTCCTTGCCCAAGCAACCATTCAATTGCCTCTGTCACTAGAAATTAGTGTATATTTTCTAGCACTTTATACAAATGGAATCATATAATAGGTGGTTTTGTGTGCCTGACTAATTTCAATTAGCATAATTTTTTTCAAGTTTCATCCATATTGTAGCAAATATTAGGTCATTCCTTTTTATTACTGAACTAGAGGCCTGGTGCACAAAATTTGTGCACAGTGTGGGGAGGGGAGGTTTCCTCAGCTCCGCCTGCACTGTCTTCAATCTGGGACCCTTGGGGGATGTCTGACTGCCACAAGGATCAGCAGTTGGACATCCCTCTCTCAATAAAAGACTGCTGGCTCCCAACTGCTCGCCTGCCTGATCGCCCCTAACACCTCTGCCTGCCTGCCTGCCTGATGGCCCCTAACTCCTCTGCCTGCTGGCCTGATTGCCCCTACCTCTCCCCCATGCCTGAGTGATAACCCCAACCTCTCTGCCTGCCTGCCTGATCACCCCCAACTGCCCTCCCCTCCCAGCCTGATTGCCCCTAACTGCCTGATCATCCCTAATTGCCCTCCCCTGCTGGCCTGATCTTGATTGCCCTTAACTGCCTCTGTCCCAGCCTCCACGACCATGGCTTTGTCCGGAGGGAAGTCAGACGCCTGGAAGATGGCCAGTCTAATTAGCATATTACCCTTTTATTAGTATAGAAAGATTATATAGGATAGGATTGCTTAAATGGGGGGAGGGGAAGCCTTTTTCAACAGGAGGAGATGCTCTTGGCAGACAAAAACACATAATCCCTATATCTAGACTGATAGCCAGCTATATGCACTATACTGCCAAACCAGTCATTAAAAAATTGAATCACTTTGTTACACCAAACAGCTTTTGCCCTTAAAACCCTTCCTCAGCCCCCACCTTAGGTTCTGCCTTCTCAGTTCACTCAGAGTAGGTTCTGATTGGTCGGTTTCTATGCCAGTCAGCGTCAAAAGCCCCACCTCCTAGGCAGCCATTGGCTCCTCGCACTTCACCCAGATTTGGTTCTGATTGGTCGGTTTCTATGCCAGTCAGCATCTCCAGGCCTATCTCTGGCCTGAGCATAGAGGCAGCGCTAATCAGCAGCTGCCCTAGGCTGCTGGCCAGCGGGCTGAACTGCTGACCTCTGGGAGAGAGAGAGAGAGATGCTTGGCTGCTGGTGAGGCCCGAAAAGAGAGAAACACCCTGCTTCTCTCTCCCGGCCTCACCAGCAGCTGCTGTCACTGTTGATCAGCCCTACCTCTCTCTCTCCCAGAGATTAACGTTTCAGGCCGCTCACCTGCAGCGTGCGCAGCCTGGCATTCAGTCAAGCCTTTGGTTGTTTTGGATGTTACGAACACTGGCTCTTTATATATATATATATATATATATATATATATATATATATATATATATATATATTATTCCATTGTATGGATATTGAAGGACATTTGGATTATTTCTAAATTTTGGTTATTATAAATAATGTTCCTATGAACATTAATATATATGTTTTTGTATGGATTTATGTTTCTGTGGATAAATATCTAGGAGCAGAATTGCTGGCTTATATGGTAACTCCATATTTAACTTTTGGAAAACTGTCTTACTGTTTTCCAAAGTGGCTACAAAATTTTACGTTTCAACTAGAATTTAAAAATATATGAATAGCCCTAGCTGGCTTGGCTCAGTGGGTAGAGCATCAGCCTGTGGACTGAAGTGTTCTGGGTTCAATTGCTGTCAAGGGTACATGCCTGGGGTTGTGGGCTCAATCCCCAGTAGGGGGCATTCAGAAGGTAGCAGATCAATGATTCTCTCTCATCATTGATGTTTCTCTCTCTCCCTCTCCCTTCCTCTCTGAAAGCAATAAAAATATATATTATATTATATATATTATATTATATATATATTATGTATATCTATATCTATATGAATAAACTGACTTAGAGAATGGAAGAAATTTATTTAAGGCTACACTACATGGTGTCAAGTCCAAATTTCCCAGAGTGTATAATTTCAAAAATCCAAGTGAAGTGATGGCAAGCTCCTTCAGGATAGAGATGCTTCTTAGACTTATTTAATTTATAGCATGGGTAGCTCTTAATAAAACTGCTTACTTAGCTCATAGCCCAGCTCCACCACTTACTGGTTATACAGCAACACTAAGAAAGATTCTTAACCTCTCCATTCTTCGATTTCTCACATATAGAAATGGGAATAATGATAGATACCTGATAAGATTGTTTGGTGATTAAACATATTCATAGTTATAAAATACCTTGCCAAATCCCTGGAACACATAAACAGTTTAATAAATATTGGTTGTTTTATTATTATTATTGCTGTTGTTGTTATAGTTTGTATCTAGAATAAATGGTGATAGATGTAAAATCAACCCTCCTAAATAATCACTCCAACAGTCTTCTTTGAGATATATGAATAGCATCTATTTCCAGGAGGGACACTTGATTCATGTCTCAAATATGTGGCACTGTGTATATAGAAATGAACAAGGGGCTTTTCTGCTTGTGAGACTCTCAGTCTAGTGTAGTAGTTCTCAGCTGTTTGGAGCTTTGAGCATTTGATGGAAGTTATGGACCTTCTCTCTAGGAAAGTTCATATGTATAAAGCACTCTGTAACTCATTTCAATTATGGCATGAGAACTAACATTTAGTATACACCTCATCTGTGACAGACTTTCTGTTAGACACTTTACATCCAGGGGCTCATTTAATTCTCATAACTCTAAAAGAAAGAAACCATCACTTTCATTCACAGGGGAGAAAACTAAAGTTCACAGAAGGAAGTGTTTTCTCAAATCACATAGTAGTGGTAATACTTGCTGTTTCCAAAGCCATTTTTTCTCTGCTACCTTTTCCACTTATTTTTAAACTATAATAACCTTTAAAGATGAAATTGCTTCAAAACTCCTTCTATGATTTGACAGTCTATATTCAAGCATTTTAGCATAATTGGAGAAGTCAGTGGGCAGCAATTCTATCTTGCTATAGCAGAAGCCAGTAAGCCATCTACTTATGATTCTGTTGGCGAAGTTTCTCTCCTTTCTTTCCTCTTGATAACACAGGAGGGTGTCATTTTAAAGGATGCCAAGCCCAACATGGTTCTTGCACCTAACTTGCAACATTAATTATTGGCTGGTTGAACAATATGCATCCATGGTATAAATGAGCCCATTCATTTTGACACTTACATTGTCTTCAAATCACAATGTGCTCAAGTCACTCTACTCTAATACAAGGCAGTTTCATAACGTGCTTGTTATTAATTGGAGGGTGAAAAGAGTGTTTTGCACTTCCAGACCTCTAACCCAATTTGCTAGACACTGCACTTCATAACAACTTTTAAGCAGAAGAGGACATACTCTACCACTTTCCAGAGTGGACTTTTAAATTCTGCTGCTGAGTACACCTCATTGGGCAGAACCTAAAAGGAGATCCTTGTTGTGTCAAGGGCTGGATTCCAAAACACAAAGGAATTGTGTGGCTGTTGTTCTTCAAAGATCAGTGGAAAGGCCTGGCAACAATCTCAGTGTGGTATTGTGTCAGGTGGGAAACGAGGGCAAGGTTGGTGGGGATATGTTAAAACCCACCTGTACTTCCTAGACTCAGACAAGGCTTTCCCTGGGCTCAGATGCCAGATTCCTTTTATCTGTATTTTCTAAGGTGTGTGAATTGGAGGGAAAGATAAAAGAGCTGGCATATGCATTCAATAATTATATTAATCACAAGAGAAAACACATTCTGAGCTCTATTTCACCGTTTTTAATTCCCTTTGCCCCTGTGCCAGAGGGATACAATTTTCAGGACCAGCCATCCTCCTTCCTCTTCACATACAGAAAGTAAAAGGGATAATTATCCCCCAGGAACACCTTAATTGCTCCAATTAACCTGACAACTTTTTGCAATCAAAGCCAGGCAGAGAAGAGGATTTAAAGTGATCAAACACAATTTTATGGGCAGTACATAAATAATAGACAAGGCAGAGCATTTATAAAGAATGGACTCTGAAATGACATAGGCTTACACTTAGGGACTTTTCTACTACCATTACTGAGAAAAAACACCACAACATTTTAGGAGCTTTTAATCCTACCACCACTACACCTTTTTAAACAATATATTACATATTCATAATTATCTGTGCATTTAAGCTGTCTGTAGAAACCTTCTGTGAGTGAGACTGTTTAACTGCTTTCTTAGGCAGGCAAGCCTGGGTTTGAGCCCTCCTTCAAGAACTAATTTGCATTGCATCATTGGATAGATAACCAAACCTTTCTGAACCTCACTATCCTTACCTGTGTATGAGATACTTATCATACATAATTTCAGTCAATCCTCACAACTCTAAGAGGTGTATATTGTCTCCATTTTTTAGATGATAGAATATAGCCTCAGTGAATCAAAGTGACCATCCCAAGTTCACAGTTTAGCTTACTGGCAAATTAGAATTCATTTAATTTTTTTTTAACTTCCTATAACATTCGCTAAGAATTTAGTATGCACCAGGCACTCTGTTAAATATTGGGGCATAATGATAAAGATACTGACATAGTCTCTTTCCATGGAACTTAAATAGAATTCAGCTCTGTTTGACTTCAAAGCCCATATCCTAATAGCTATACCATAGTATCTTGCCTTCCTCACATGTTTGTAGGCTCAGATGAATGGTGGATATAAAAGTGCTATAGTTATTAAGGGATTTGTGTTATGTATGTGACACACACACAAGCTCACTTAGACATAACTGAAGTAACTATATAACTAAAATTGGGTCATTTGCGTCAAAATCAGTTAATTTTACAAGTAAAATGTGTTATAAAACATATAGTCATGATGTTGCAGAAGTGAAGGGAACCAGGTTTGCCAAAGTAATTGTGGTGATAGAAATGTATTAGCTTCAGAAGCTACTTAGGTGGTTCATTCTATGCTAGTACAGTATATATATATATATATATATATATATATATATATATATATATATATATATAGTCAAATCCAGATACATGAAAGCCTGGAACAGACTGACAAATCTAGAAGAGATTAATGAAAGAATTTGTATACATATATGCATAAGCTGTGGACAATAGTGCAGTACGCCTGGGGGTTGAGGACCTGTGGAAGGGATCAATGTGGAAAAAATGGGGGATATCTGTAATACTTTCGACAATAAAGATAAATTTTAAATAAATAAATTTTAAAAGCTGAATATATATATATATATATATATATCCTATCTAATAAAAGAGAAACATAGTAATTGGCGTACGACCGCTACCCTTCCCACTGGCTAATCAGCGAGATATGCAAATTAACTGCCAGCCAAGATGTTGGCCGGCAGCCAGGCAACTTGAAACAAACATGAGGCTTGCTTGCTTCAGTGATGGAGGAAACCAACGTTCCCCGCCTGCTTTGCCTGCCTCTGAGCCTACAGTTTAAGAAACATTGTAACAAATATATAAGCTAAACAAAACCCCAGAAACCTGCTTTCAGTGAGCCCGGGATCTCAGAGCTGGAGTTGATACAGTGTTTCAATTATAGAACCAAACAAACCAGATAGCTTCTTTCAGCAGCAGAAGCCTCAGAGCTGGAGCCAGAGCTAAAGCTGGCACAGAATTTAAAAAAAAAAAGAAAAAAAGGAGCAGTTGGGGGCTTCAGTCGGCCTGAAAACAACCCTCAGCCCCTCACCCAGACTGGCCAGGCACCCCAGTGGGGACCCCCACCCTGATCCAGGACACCCTTCAGGGCAAACCAGCCAGCCCCACCCGTGCACCAGGCCTCTATCCTATATAGTAAAAGGGTAATATGCCACCCAGCACCGGGATCAGCGTGACAGGGGTCAGCAGCCAAACCCCCTGATCGCCCTGCGGCTCTGTGTGTGACAGAAGGCGGGGCCACAACCTCCCTATCCACCCTGCTCTTTTCGTGACAGGGGAAGGCACCCCAACCCCCTGATGGGCCCTGCTCTGTGCATGACAGGGTATGGCGCCCCAACCCCCCCACCCCCCACAGGCCCTGCTCTGTGTGTGACAGGGGGTGGTGCCGCAACCTCCCCATCGACCCTGCCTTGAGTGTGACGGGGCGGTGCCCCAACCCCCCAATTAGCCCTACCCTGAGTGTGACTGAGGGTGGCATCGCAACCTCCCAATCTGCCCTGCTCTGTGCATGACAGGGGAAGGCGCCCCAACTCCCCAATCGGCCCTGCTCTGAGCCCAACCAGGGGCTGCACCTAGGGATTGGGCCTTCCTTCTGCCACCCGGGAGCAGGCCTAAGCCAGCAGGTCGTTATCTCCTGAGGGGTCCCAGACTGCAAGAGGGACCTCCCCCCCCCGAGTGCACAAATTTTTGTGCACCGGGCCTCTAGTATATCCTATAAAATACAAGTGTAATATGCAAATCAACTGAAAGGCAGAATGATTGGTCGCTATGATGTGTACTGACCACCAGGGGGCAGAAGCTCAATGCAGGAGCTGCCCCCTGGTGGTCAGTGCACTCCCACAGCGGGAGCGCCGCTCAGTCAGAAGCCAGGTTTACGGCCTCTCTTGCTTCTGCTGCAGGCAGGCGGTAAGGAGCGAGGGGTCCTGTACTGCGGAAGCCCCAGACTGCAAGAAGGATTTCTGAAGGTTGGCTTAGGCCCGAGCCCTGACAGGTGGACATCCCCCGAAGGGTCCCAGACTGCGAGAGAGCATAGGCTGGGCTTAGGACCCCCCCCCCCAGTGCATGCATTTTGTGCACTGGGCCTCTAATCCTATATAATAAAAGCTTAATATGCTAAGTGTCCAACTGTTTGACCATTCAACCAGTCACTATGATGTGCACTGACCACCAGGGGGCCGATGCTCCAACTGATAAGTTAGCTTGCTGCTGGAGTCCGGCCAATTGGGACTGGGCAAGATGGGCTGGACATGCCCTGGAGCCCTCCTGCAGTCCTTCTTCAGCCCTGATCATGCACTGGTGGGGTCCGTCTGCCTGGCCTGCTCCTTCTCACAACCTGGGACCCCCTGGGGGATGTTGGAGAGCTGTTTTCTGCCTGATCCCCGCAGGCCAGGCAAAGGGACCCCAGATTCGTGCACCGGGCATGAATATATACCAAAAATAAATTAATGGTTGCTGAGATCTAAGAGTGGGAACAAGGAGTGACTGCCCATGGGCAAGCATTTCTTTTAGGAGGAATGAAAGTGTTCTAAAATTGGATTGTGGTAATGGTTGTACAACTCTGAAAATTTACTAACAATCTTTGAATTGCACAATTAAAAGGAGTGAATTTTATGGTAAATTATACCTCAAATAAAGTTGCTGAAATAAAAACATAAATTAATAAAGGCATATGAGTTAGTCTTGGTGGGAAGTGTGGTGAGTTAAGGTATTTCTGGATTGATGAAGGAAGAGAGAGGATCACCAGAGGCAGTCATACAGCTTTACTGGGAAGTGTAGGGACAAGATCACTTTAGAGGAGAAGTCGGTTCTAGCAAATATTCCAAAGACAGCATCATGGGGCTTTCACCAGGAAGAGGAATAGGGGTAAGGGAACTCTCTGAGGAGAGGGCAGTTGAAGAGGGAGATTCCATGTCTAAGTCCCATTGCTCAGCACCAGGTTAGAAGTCGCTGGGTCAGAAAGCTCTGAAGGGCAGTGGTAGTTTGAGGTCTATTATAAACACAGAGTTGGTGTTATCTATGATTAACAGAATCTGGAAGTAATTTCACAGGGAATGTAAAGTAGGTAGGCTCTAAAGATTAAAAGTATGTTTATTTGGACTATATTTAAAGAAATTTGATGTATAAGAGTTTGAGTTTGGTACTTGGTGCCACAGGGCTTTGGGCTAAGGTCCCAGCCTGCTTAAAAGAAATAGACAACACCATTTTAGACCAACACACAGGGGCCATCTCTGGCCTATTTATATAACAGGAAAGTGCCATGAATTTGCTACATCACTTAGCTCATAGTAGGTAGTCAGCCTAAAATATTATAGTGGTTAAGAGCAATGGCTTTGCCCTAGCTTAGTGGTTCTCAACCTTCCTAATGCCATGACCCTTTAATATAGTTCTTAATGTTGTGGTGACCCCCAACCATAAAATTATTTTCGTTGCTACTTCATAACTATAATTTTGCTACTGTAAACAATATGTAATTATATATGTCTTTTCTGATGGTCTTAGGCGACCTCTGTGAAAGGGTCGTTCGACCCCCAAAAGGTCACGACTCACAGGTTGAGAACCACTGCCCTAGCTGGTTTGGCTCAGCGGATAGAGCATCAGCCTGCAGACTGAAGGGTCCGGGTTTGATTCTGGTCAAGGGTACATGCCCGGGTTGAGGGCTCGATCCCCAGTAAGGGACGTGCAGGAGGCAGCTGATCCATGATTCTCTCTCATCAAGGATGTTTTTCTCTCTCTCTCTCCCTCTCCCTTCCTCTCTGAAATCAATATATATATATATATATATATATATATATATATATATATATATATTTTAAAGAGCAACAGATTTGTCGTCAACCCAGATAGGGAAGATACCTGTTATGTAATGATCCTGGGCAACTTTACATGTCTCAATTTTCTCATTTATATAAGAGAAAAATATGAACATTTCCAACAAGACTGTGAGGATTACAGTTGGTAGGGCTTATTATTATTTCAGAAACTTAATAGCAATCCACGTTTAGAAACTTCAGGAAGAAGAGTATTTTTAATTAATAAAATGCCTACACTATTTCTAATTCAGTTCACCTTTTAAATCAGTATTACTATCAAAAAAGCAAACAGTCTTCCATAGAAATGAAAATATCTTGTCATCAGCCCAGTACAGGGAATAGATTGTCACCAACCAATTTTCATGCTCTTTAGGGGAGCCATAGCACAAACACCCAAGCATGAATGACTCTTTTTTTTTTATAATATATTTTATTGATTTTTTACAGAGAAGAAGAGAGAGGGACAGAGAGTTAGAAACATCGATGAGAGAGAAACATCGATCAGCTGCCTCCCGCACGCCCCCCACTGGGGATGTGCCCGCAACCAAGGTACATGCCCTTGACCGGAATCAAACCTGGGACCCTTTAGTCCGCAGGCCGACGCTCTATCCACTGAGCCAAACCGGTTCCGCTGAATGACTCTTAAGCAGAATGTGTCACTGCTCTAAATCAGGTGTCTATATCTGGTGACAGAACATGCCTCATTGGATCATTTTGAGGATTAGATGAAGTAATGCATGCAAAAGCACGCAGTTCAGGTACTATTATTAGGAAATTGAGTCTCAGAGATGTTAAGTAGCTTGCCAAAGATCACAATAGTAAATACTAAATCTAAGATTTGAACTCAGTTGATCTGATTTCTAGAGGTTGTATTCCTAACCATTGAACCCCACAACTTACTGGCTGTGGAACTGAAGGTAAGTTTAACCTCTCTTACCCTCATTCTCTTCATTTTTAAAATATGAGCGTTAATGCACCTCCACATAGGATTGTTATGATAATTAAATGTTATGATAATTAAAATACTCAGAAGAGTCACATCTAAAAGATATTCAATAAATGTTATTGAGTATTCTTTCTATTACTATGATTTTTTTCCAGGGTCACTTTCAGTTTAAAATCTCTCTACTAGAATTAAGTCACAACTTGGGGGTTGTGGGGAGAGACTTGGAAGGGAAGTGCATCTGGGCTCTGGGATCAGTTGTTTCTCCATCCCAATAAATGTCAACTCCATTTTTTGCTAGTGTTTGAAATCCTTGGAGTTATCTTTGGCTCCTTTCTTTTTCTTATCCAACTTTCTATTAGTCAGGAAATTCTTTTGGCTCTATCTTCAAAATATGAATCTTTTTCATCACTTTCACTACTACTATCCTGGCTTGGGCCACCATCATCTCTAAATTAGATTATTGTAACAGCTTCCTGCTAATTTGTCTTCCTGCTTAACTGCTCTTGCTCCCCTCAGTCTCTTCTCAAAACAGCAGCCACAATGACCCTGTTAAAACATCTATCAGTTCATGTCACACTTCTGTTCTCCTACTATTTCCCTCCTATTCTCCCCAGGCAGGTGCATGGCTCCCTCTCTCAACTCCTGTATTAGTTACCTACTGCTGTGTAACAAATGACTGTGAACATAGCAACTTGAACAACATCTATTTAGTATTTCACAGATTCAGTGAGTCAGGAATCTGGATACTGCTTAGCTATGTTCCTTACTTAGGGTCTCACAAGGCTGCAGTTAAGGTATTGACTAGGCTGTGCTGTTATGTGGAGGTTCAAGTAGAGAAGGGTGCACTTCCAAGATGCCTTGGGTAACAGGAAGAATTAATTTCCTTACAGCTGTAGAATTCATGGCAGCTTGCTTCTTCAAAGTCAATAACTGGGCCAGAGAGTCTCTACTACTTCAAGTCCCTGACTTTAAGATGCTTTCTAATAGGGCTTTCTTGATTAGATCAGTGCCAGCAAGAGTGATGTTCTTTTTAATTACCTCAAAGTCAAGCTGATCAGGGATCTTTTAATTTCATCTGCAGAGATCCCTTAACATTTCCACATAACACAATCTAATCACAGGAATGGTATCCATCATGTTCACATGTTCTGACTATGCTCAAGAGGAAGAGATGAGAATGGTGAATGCTAGCTTAGAATTCTGACTACCACACCTTCTTTAAACCTTTGATGAAATAATGCAAAACCTGATCACACCACTGAATATTGTAATCCACCCTTCTCTTAACCCCTATTGTGTCCCAATGACTCTTACCCTGTTTTACTTTTTTAAAATAAATTTTATTTTTAGATTTACAGAAAATTTTCAAAGATAATAAAAAGAGTTCCCATTTACTCTATATCCAGTTTCCCATATTATTAACAACTTTTATTTTATGGTACATTTGTAATAATTAGTGAACCAATATGAATACATTATTATTAATGAAAGACTATACTTTATTCAGATTTTCACAGTTTTTCACTAAGATTCTTTTTACAGGATACCATCCAGAATTGCAGATTATATTTATTGGTCATGCCTACTTGAGCTCCTCTTCACTGTGCTAGTTTCTCAGACTAAAATGGGAATTTTGCCAAATTGTTGGAGGCTGAAAGTAGACTAGCTTGAGAGTGAGAAACTCATAGGGGTAACAATATTAGGTAGGGCCTCACTCTTTTGTGTGGTATCCCACCAGGTTATCACACAGACGAGCCAAGAAATATCTTGTGGACTTGTCAGGGAGAAGGAAAGAGTAATCATCATGAAATACTTCCAAAGCATTCTCTATAAAAAAGTAATTTCAGAGGGGAAAGACTTTTCCAGAACCTTCTAACATCTGTGGAAGAGACATTTACTTGACTCCAGCTACCTCTAGCTTTCCTGGCTAACCTCAGGGTAGAAACAAAAAGGTGCAAAAACAGTTGTGAAGATCACAGACCATGAGAGACCCAAACAACTAGAAGAAGAGAAAAAGGGAACATAAGGTTGGATGATCAATTGTTCTTATATGGTGTGAAGAAAGCATCAGGAAAAACATCAAGGTAGAGAACTGTTTTCTGATTGGACCTATTTTAAAAAGGAAGAAGTAGAAGAAAGAGTTATGTACATGGATATAACCTTTCAATGCACAGTGCTCCCTGCCCCCGGTGGTCAGACAAGCACTGTTGAAATTAATTTATCTGGATCGTATTCCCTCCTTTTCAGTAAGAGTACAAAGGGGTTGAACAAAAATAGTGACACAGTTCTACTTACACTAGGCACTAAATGACATGGTAGGAATAATTTCAATATGTAAGGAGAGTGGTCACATGGGGGGTTGGACCGTTCAGAAGAGACTGTCAAGAAGTAATGCCTAACCATAATCTTCAAGGATGAGTAGGAACTAAGTAAAGAAGGAGAAAGGGGAAGGAGGGAATTCCTGGCAGAACAAGAATTATGAAGATAAACCTAGAAGGAAGAGAGAAAAGAGCCCTTTTGGGTGTTTGTAAGAAATTGAGCATGACTGGAATATAGAGTACTATGAAGGAAGTGAAGCAGGGTCAGAAAACAAACCCTAAAAAAGGGGACAGATGTCAGGTCATACAATGTATTGTGTGTATGGCTAGGGAACTCATTTTTTATTCTAAGAACAACAATAAAAAAAAACATTGAAGGTAAATGACACCAACATTACTTATTTTAGGAAGTTAAATTTTGTTGCTGTATGCAGAATGGATTGTCTGTCATGGGGTGGGGTCATAAGGAATATCAAAGACATTAAATAGGAGTTCCAGTCCCTTGAATTAATCTAGATGAGAAATGATCATGGCCTGAATTTAATAGTGTCAATGGACATGTACAAGATTGGGTGAATTTGAGAAAAAAACAAACAGATAAATAATTAAGAGCTAGAATCTGTTGGTTTTGGTGATTGATTAAGTGGGGACATGGAAAAAGAAGAAGAAAGATTAAATGAACAGAACACCTCCTTGTAGGAATTTGTAGTCAGAATGATATGAGGAGGATTCATTAATTTTTTACCTTGTCAGGTATGTCCTTGTTATTAGCAAATCATTACAGATAAACTGAGTTTGTAACTTTTCAGTTGGACAACTTAAAAATATATGAAATATTTAGTGCCCTGAAGTATTTACCCAATTGAGTTATTTTTAAATTGAATTATGAGAGTATTGCCAAATACTGAAAGCTGACACATCATCTTAGCAGGGGTGAAGTTTGATTGTGAAATTGTACATGAATGTATCTGGCAAGAACACAACTTCTAAAGTGTGCTTGCTTAAAATATTTTTTCTCAGATAAAGTTATGTGAATCTCAAATATGAAATTTTAAAGGACAAGCAGCCCTCTGTCTTTTAGACATAGATGAAACTAAAGTGGTTAAGAAACCTGCCCATGGTTACATGGTACCTTTAGAGCTTACTCAAAGCCATTAACCTTTAGGCCATTATATTTGATGTTCATCAGACGGTCTTGTATCCTTGAGTATGACTATTTTCCAAATGCATATGGATGCTGTTATTAATAAAGTGATAAAATATAGTTGTATTTGAAAGCCCTATTGAACTCAGGGGAAGTTTATAAGCATTAATTTATTTCCCCCCAATTAACAAACACTATGATTACAACTCCCATTATGTGAAAGTCTGTATGTTTGCAGCTAGGCCCTTGATAAGGTGCTTTCATAGTCAAAAACAATTTCAAACTTCTTGCTGTGGGTTGAATCCTGTTCCCTAAAAAGATATGTGGGGGTCCTAATCCCCAGTACTTGTGAATGTGTTTGGAAATAGGGTTTTGCAGATGTGATCAGCTTAAAATTAGGTCATACTCAATTAGGGTGGGTCCTAATCCAATAAGATAAGTGTCCTTATAAGAAGGAGAGAGGAGTTAGCAGAAAACATAGGCAGTAAAATATCAGACATTTATCTTAGAAATATATATTTTTTCTGATATATCTCCTCATGCAAGGGGAAAAAAAAAGAAAAAAATAAACAAATGGGACTGTATCAAACTGAAAAGTTTTTGCACTTCAACAAAATGAAAAGGCAAACAAGTGTTGGTGAGGATGTGGAGAAATGGGAACCCTAGCACATAGAAAACAGTGTGGAGTTTCCTCAATACATATAAAAATGGAACTACCATTTGACTGAGTATTCTCACTTCCAGGAATATATCCTAAGAATCCCAAAATACCAATCAGACAGACTATATGCACCTATATAGTCATAGCAGTGCTATTTACAATAGCTAAGATCTGGAAACAGCCCAAGTGCACATCAGTAGGTGACTGGATAGAAAAAAGCTGTGATGTACAGTCACACAATGGAATACTATGCAGCTGTAAAAAAAAAAAGAAGCATCTCTTATCCTTTGATACAGCATGAAGAGACCTGGAGAGTATTATGCTAAGCAAAATAAACCAGTCAGAGAAAGACAAATATCACATTTCATTTATATGTAGAATCTAATAAAAAAATAAACTGACCAATGTCATAGAACCAGAGGCATGAGAACATGGAACAAATGGACAAATCTCAGGGAAGGCAGGGGCAGAGGGGAGAGGAAGAGATTAACCAAATAACTTAAATGCATATATGCATTGCCCAAGGATACAGAAAATAGGGCAATGAAGGCCTGGGGTGGAGTGGGAACTGGGTAGAGGGAAGCAATGGAGGAAAAAGGGGGTACATCTATAATACTCTCAATAATAAGGATAAATTAAAAATAAATGAAAAACCAACCCACTGAATGGAAGAATCTATATGCTAATGATACATCTGATAAGTGTTTAATTTACACAATTTATAAAGAACCCATACAACTCAACGCCAAAAACAAACGATCAAATAAAAAAATGGACAAAGGACCTGAATAGATACTTCTCCAAAGAGGACATGCAGATGGCTAATAGACATATGAAAAGATGCTCAATGTCACTAATCATTAGAGAGATGCAAATCTCGTCCTGAATCCAATTTCCCTTTCCACAAAAGACTGAAAGTGTGTTCCCCTGGGAGCTGAAACTTAGGAGATGTCTCATGAGAGCAGAGAAGAGCCAACCAGTACAGTTCAGAGCACACTGGCACAGAGCAGGCCAGTGCAGCGCAGCTCAGAAAACCGAAGAGTAAGGAGTGGAGCAGAACTGTCTAGTCAGAGAGGAGTCTGGCCTCCAAGGCTGCCTCACAGTCCTGTTTCACAGCCCTCCTGTATCACAACTGAGCTGTTTTGCACTGAATACTTTCCTTCTTCACCACCCCAAATTGGAGGTTCCTTTTGGTGCTGAATTGGTGCCAATGACCTTTGGATGACGATATTTATTAGCACAGAAATGTATTCATATATTTGAAGTGAAAATCTGTGTATGGTCTCATACAGTTTTTGCTGAATGAACCATTTTTTTTGTAAAAAGTTACTAACAAGGTGTTTGTATGTATATGTATGTATATCTACAATAAGATATCACCTCACACTTGGCAGAATAACTATCATCAGTAAATCAACAAATAAGTTTTGGCGAGAATGTGGAGAAAATGGAACCCTCGTACACTGTTGGTGGGAATGTGGATTGGTACAGTCACTATGGAAAACTGTATGGAGGGTTCTCAAAAAATAAGAAATGGAACTGCCTTATAACCCAATGGTTCCATTTTTGGGTATATATCTGAAGATACTAATTTGAAAGAAAATATGCATCCCTATGTTCATTGTTATTTACAATAGCCAAACTCTGGAAGTAATGCAAGTGCCCAGCAATAGATGAGTGGATAAAAAAGCAGTGAATATATATATATCACAACTCAGTTTTGATACAGGAGGGCTGTGAAACAGGACTGTGAGGCAGCCTTGGAGGCCAGACTCCTCTCTGACTAGACAGTTCTGCTCCACTCCTTGCTCTTCATTCTTCTGAGCTGCACTGCACTGGCCTGCTCTGTGCCAGTCTGCCCTGAACTAAACTGGACTTAGGTATATATATATATATATATATATATATATATATATATATATATATATAAAATCATTCATTACAGTCTAACGACTGTAACAATGGGTCAACTAGTTGGGATGAGCAGCAGTGGAGCTATGCCTGGCCCTGGTTGGGACTCCTCCCCAGCCGTCTGCTTCTTTGGCACTGCTACAACCCTCAGGCCACAGGTGGGGATAGGGCTGAAACCTGGCAGTCTGACATCGCCTGAGGGGCCCCCGGTTGCAAGAGGTTGCAGGCCAGGCTGAGGGACCCCACCTGTGCATGAATCTGTGCACTGGGCCTCTGGTCCTAATATATAAAAAGCCAGGGGCCGTCACAACCTAAATGACCAGATGGACAACCGAACAGCAGGCTGTGTGAGGCAACCAGGCTGGCAGCAGGGGGTGGGGGGGGCAGTTGGGGGTGACCAGGACAGTGGGGGTGTCAGTTAAGATGAATTTGATGGGTCTCAGCATGGCAGCAGGAGTGAGCTCTGGGCCCCGGCCAGTGTGTGGCAGAACTCTGGGTCTCGCACAATTATGGGCATGGCCAGCCTTCAAACCAAGTCCTGACAGGAGGGAAAAGGGAACCCCATTCCTCGCAGAATCAGCCATTGGTCAGCTTACTATCAGCAGCCTGCCAACCAAGAATCCCATTTCCCTGCACCCTGGACCCTAAACCATTTCCTCCAATTCTCTTTTAATAAAGTGCATGATTTCATGCATCTGGCCACTAGTCTGTACTAATAGAAGGGTAATATGCTAATAAGACTCGGATATCTTCTGGGAGACCTTCTGGACAAAGCCATGGTGGCAGGGCTGAGGCAGAGGTGGTTGGGACAATCAGGCCAGTGGGGGCCACAGTTGGGGGCAAGCAGACCAGCAGGCAAAATGGTTAGGGTTGATCAGGCAGGCAGGCAGGCAGGTGAGTGGTTAGAAGCCAGCAGTCCTGGATTGCGAAAGGAATGTCCGACTGCTGACAGTTGGACATCCCCCAAGGGGTCGCAGATTGGAGAGGGTGCAGGTCGGGCTGAGGAACACCCACTCTGTGCATGAATTTCGTGCACTGGGCCACTAGTGTGTATGTGTGTGTGTGTATATATATATATATATATATATATATATATATATACTAATAAAAGAGAAACATGGTAATTGGCATACGACCGCTAACCTTCCCATTGGCTAATCAGGGCAATATGCAAATTAACTGTCAGCGAAGATGGCGGCCGGCAGCCAGGTAGCTTGAAAATAACATGAGGCTTGCTTGCTTCAGTGACGGAGGACTCCAACGTTCCCCGCCTGCCTTGATGGCCTCTGAGCCTGCAGTTTGAAACATTGCAACAAATATAGAAGCTAAACAAAACCCCAGAAACCTGCTTTCAACCGGCTGGGATCTCAGAGCTGGGATCTCAGAGCTGGAGTTGATACAGAGTTTCGAGAACCGAAATAGACCAGATACCTGCTTTCAGGAGCGGAGGCCTAAGAGCTGGAGCCTCAGAGCTAAAGCTGGCGCAGAATTAAAAAAAGAAAAAAGAAAAAAAAGAGCAGTTGGGAGCTTCAGTCCCAGCCTGAAAACAGCCCTCAGCCCCTCACCCATGCTGGCCAGGCACCCCAGTGGGGTCCCCCACCCTGAAGGGTGTGTGACCAGCTGCAAACAGCCATCATCCCCTCACCCAGGCTGGCCAGGCACCCCAGTGGGGACCCCCATCCTGATCCAGGAAACCCTTTAGGGCAAACCAGCCGGCCCCCACCTGTGCACCAGGCCTCTATTCTATATAGTAAAAGGGTAATATGCCTCCCAGCACTGGGATCAGTGGAGCCACAAGGACTACCAGCACCGGGATCAGCGTGACAGGGGGCAGAGTCCAAACCCCCTGATTGCCCTGGGGAATCTGTGTGTGACAGGGGGCGGGGCCACAACCTCCCTATCCGCCCTGCTCTGTTCATGACAGGGGAAGGCGCACCAACCCCCTGATCGGCCCTGCTCTGTGGGTGATGGAGGGCGGTGCCCCAACCCCCTGATGGGCCCTGCTCTGTGTGTGACAGGGTGCAGCGCCCCAACCCCCTCACCCTATGGGTCCTGCTCTGTGTGTGACGGGGTAGTGCCATAACCTCCCCATCAGCCCTGCCCTGAGTGTGAGAGTGGCGGTGCCCCAACCCCCTGATCAGCCCTGCTCTGTGGGTGACAGGGGGGAGCTCCTCAACCCCCTGATGGGCCCTACTCTGTGCATGACAGGGGGGAGCTCCCCAACCCCCTGATGGGTCCTGCTCTGTGCGTGACAGGGGGTGGCGCCACAACCTCCCCATCGACTCTGCCTTGAGTATGACAGGGGGCGGTGCCCCAACCCCCCAATCGGCCCTACCCTGAGCGTGACTGAGGGTGGCATCGCAACCTCCCAATCTGCCCTGCTCTGTGCATGACAGGGGGCGGCGCCCCAACTCCCCAATTGACCCTGCTCTGAGCCCGACCAGGGGCTGCACCTAGGGATTGGGCCTGCCCTCTGCCACCCGGGAGCAGGCCCAAGCCAGCAGGTCGTTATCTCCCAAGGGGTCCCAGACTGCGAGAGGGCACAGGCCAGGCTGAGGGACTACCCGCCCCCCGCCCCGAGTGCACAAATTTTTGTGCACTGGGCCCCTAGTATATATATATAAAGCCAGCCACCATAATGACCATAACAACCAGTCACTATGATGCCCACTATGGCCAGCGAACCAGCCTAATCAGGTACTAGTACATATGTCTTTTTTTTCCCCCATTGAACCAAGAGCTCTCTATGTGGTTCACTGAGGCTGATCCCTGGCCAGCATTGCAGCTTTACTTATTCCTCTGCTCAAACCTGCTCTCTTCCCATTCTTCTCAGTTACTGTTCTCAAAAGTATCCTATATAATAAAGAGGTAATATGAAAATTGACCATCATAACCTGCACAAGATGGCTGGCAGGAGAGGGAAATTGTGGGGGATGAGGCCAGCAGAGGAGGGCAGTTAGGGGTGACTAGGCTGGCATGGGAGCGCAGTTAGGGTTGACCAGGCCAGCAGGGGAGCGCAATTGGAGGCAACCAGGTGGGTGGGGGAGGGCAGTTGGGGGCGACTGGGCCTGCAGGGGAGGGAGGGCATTTGGGGGGGATCAGGCCTGCATGGTAGGGATGTCAGTTGGGGATGACCAGGCCTGCAGGGGAGGGCAGTTAGGGGTGACTGGGCCGGCAGGGGAGGGCAGTTAGGGGTGACTGGGCCATAAGGGGAGGGTAGTTGGGGGCAACCAGGCTGGCAGGGGAGTGGTTAGGGAGTGATCAGGCTGCCAGGAAGAAGCAGTTAGGGGCATTCAGGCAGGAGAGCAGTTGGGAGCCAGTAGTCCCAGATTTTAAGAGGGATGTCCGACTGCCAATTTAGGCCCAATCCCACAGGGGTCTCAGATTGCAGAGGGTGCAGGCTGGGCTGAGGGACAGCCCCCCAGTGCACAATTTCATGCACCAGGCCTCTAGTACTTTAATAAGGACTGCCCACTACCAGACACTCCCACCCCGATCAAGGGCGAGCAGGCCGGCCAAACACCTCACCTCCTTCCCCCTGGCCATCCCCGTCCCTGATTGGCCCAACCCATCACTACAGGTCTGCAACCCCTCCCCCCAGCCGCCCCACCCATGATCTCACCCCCCAACCCAATAGGGGGTCGGCCAACCTCCTGCAGCCTTTCCCCCAGCCACCCTGCCCCTGATCACACCCCCTACCCCAATAGGGGGCAGCTGGCCAGCCAACCTCATGCAGCCCCTTCCCCCAGCCAACTCTCCCCTGATCGCACCCCCCAACCTCAATAGGGGGCAGGGCCTGCTGGCCAACCTTTTGCATCCCTTCCTCCTGGCTGGCCCTGCCCCCTATGGGCCCTGGCCACCCTGATTGGCCTGCAGCTCCTCCCCCGGCCAACCCTTCCCCTGATGGGCCTCCACCAACCTGATAGGCCCACAGACCTGCCCCCTGGCCTGTTCCACCCCTGATCACCTTGCCACCCAAATAGGGGGCGGGGCTTGCTGGCCAACCTCCTGCAGCCCCTCCCTCCACCCAACCCCACCCCAGATAGTCCCCCTACCCTGATCAGCGGCAGGGCCAGATGGCACACTGCCCACAGACCCTCCCCATGGCTGGCCATGCCCCCAATCAGCCCCCCAACCCCTATCTAGGGGGGGGGGCACTGGCCAATCACCCATGGCCTCTCTGCCCAGCCAGCTTGGCCCTGATCGACCCTGATCAGGGTAGGCTGGCTGGCCAACCTCCCACCATCTTCTCCTCCTGACAGGCTCAGCCCTGATCCATCCTGATTGGGGCTGGGCCCGCCGGACCCCACCCATGCATGAATTCGTGCACTCATCTCTGGTATATATGTATATATATATAATGGAATATTACTTAGTCATGAAAAGAATGAAATCTTATCATTTGTGACAGCATGGATGGACCTAGAGATATTATGCTAAGTGAAATAAGTCTGTCAGAGAAAGACAAATACCATGTGACTTCACTTATATGTGGAATCTAAAGAACAAAATAAACAAACAAAATTGAAACAGACTCATAGATAAAGAGAACAAAATTATGGTTGGCAGAGGGGAGGGGATTTAAAAGGTGAAGGGATTAAGAAGTACAAATTGGTAGTCATATGATAGTCTCAGGGTGTAAGGTACAGCATAGAAAATATAGTAAATAATCTATACTAATAAAATGGTAATATGCTAATCAGACCATACATCTTCCACACGACCTTCCGGACATCCTTCCAGACAAAGCCACAGTGGTGGGGCGAGGCAGTAGCGGTTAGGAGTGATCAGTCCAACAGGGAAGAGCAGTTAGGGGGATCAGGCCAGCAGGGGAGAGCAGTTAGGGATGATCAGGCAGGCAGGCAGAGAGTTTAAGGGCAATCAGGCAAGCAGTCAGAGGCAGTTAGGGGCAATCAGGCTGGCAAGGGAGTGGTTAGGAGCCAGCGGTCCCAGATTGTGAGAGTGATGTCCGATGGTTCCCGGATTGGAGAGGGTGCAGGCTGGGCTGAGGGATGAGTGACCACCCCCCACATGAGTTTCATGCACGGGGCCTCTAGTCTATAATAATAAAAACATAATAGGCTAATTAGACTGGATGTCCTTCCAGATGACCTTCAGAACGAAGCCAGGGCTGCAAGGGAAGCCTGGATCCTGGGTTCGGAATGATGGTTGTTCTGTATTTTAGTTATAATTTTGATGTGGTTGTAGGAGGTGGTGACTGGCATTTACCTACACTGCCAACTTGGTTCTCCATAGTTTCTTGAAGAATTTTTCCCCACAGCCCTATGGTTTTTCATTGCAACAGAGGAAAAGTGGATTTTTGAATTTAGCTCTTGTTGGAATTTGCCAGATAAGTGCAATGAAAGACAGATGGGTGCAGAAGATTAGGATAATGACAGTAGTGCATTGATGTAAAGGCATGTGGAATCTAAGGTAGATAAAAAGGGCTATGAAGAAAGTTGAGAGCTGATCAATAGGTAGGAAGCAGAGAAGTTGATGGACTGGATGTCAGAAGAAGTGGGGACTCATTTAACACTCACAATGAGGATGTTTTAAGCCAGCTTGTAGGGTTAGAGAAAGTGTTCAAAAATAACATATTTGAATCAGTGCTTTCAGTGGCAGTATAGTTCCAAGTAATAACAGAGGCTACATGTGAATGTGGGAATTGGTAGTTAAACTGGAGTAGGGAAGGCAGATTAATCTTTCTGGATAGTCTAAACTTGACATAAGTCTAGGAGTTTCCATTTTTTTTCTGTCATTATTTTGGTAACCTGTAGAATGAGATAATCTATGGTCTGTTGAGATAGTAACTTTTGTCTCATTTATTGCTGTAGGAAAGTTGGAAAATCAAAACGTAATGTCTCTCTCTCTCTCTCTCTCCTCTCTAAATGTAGGCCACTGATTCTAAATTAGAGTAGTACTTCAATGCATGCTGCAACCTACCACCTTCACTCCCCACCCCCACTCTTGCTGCTCCAAGGAGGCACTGTGGATGTGGATTGGAGTGTTTTGGGATTGTCACGAAGATTAAGGAGCACTACTGGCATTTAGTGAGTAGTGGCCAGACAGCCTTGATGTTCTACAATACTGGAACAGGATTTACAAAAAGACTAATACCATTTCCTGCATTATTTTGGAATATCCCACCAGACATTATAGTATGTGTAAAAACTTTATCTGAATTTGGAACCAAACTCAATTTTACATAAAAACCTAAAATATTTGTTGCATTTAAAAACAAATTAAAAATATTTTTAATGATTTCAGAGAGGAAGGAAGAGGAAGATAGAAATATCAATGATGAACCCTAGCCGGTTTTGCTCAGTGGATAGAGCATTGGCCTGTGGACTGAAGGGTCCTGGGTTAGATTCTTGTCAAGGGCATGTACCTCAGTTGCAGGCTCCTCCCTTGTCCAGGCCCTGGTTGGGGAGCGTGCAAGAGGCAACCAATCCATGTGTTTCTCTCACATCTATGTTTCTCTCTGTCTTTCCCTCTCTCTACCACTCTCTCCACAAATCAATGGAAAAATATCCTCAGGTGAGGATTAAAAATAAAAACATCAATGATGAGAGAGAATCATTGATCAGCTGTCTCCTGCATGCCCCCTACTGGGGATTGAGCCTGCAACCCTGGCATGTGCCCTGACCAGCTATTGAACCATGACCTCCTACTTAATAGGTTGATGCTCAACCACTGAACCACACTAGCTGGGCTTGTTGCATACTTTAATAACCATTAAAATTTCCAGGATATGAAAAATTCGATATAAAATTGGGGAAACTGTCTGGTTTTGTTTGGAACTTTGTCCAAATGTGTTCACCACATCACAAATCAAGAAACTAATATGAATTCTGCTGGATGTATTTCAGATACATATATCTGCATTTGTAACTGTGGTATGCAAATTTGTAAGAGAAAATTTTTACTTCTAAGTCTTTTCAATGGACATAGAATTAAATTTTTTAAACATTTTTAAAAATATATTTTATTGATTTTTTACAGAGAGGAAGGGAGAGGGATAGAGAGCTAGAAACATCAATGAGAGAGAAACATTGATCAGCTGCCTCCTGCACACTCCCCACTGGGTATGTGCCCGCAACCAAGGTACGTGCCCTGGGCCAGAATCGAACCTGGGACCCTTGAGTCCGCAGGCCAACACTCTATCCACTGAGCCAAACCGGTCAGGGCCATAGAATTAAATTTTATTAAATGAGCAGATATAGCAGTTGCAGTGATCTCACTGAATTTCATCATTAAAGGTGGTTTTAAGTATGTTTTTATTACTATTATTGCAATACAATAATTGAACCAATTAGACATCCTAGTTATAAACATATCATACAGAAAAATTTTAGTTAATTTTAGGGTTGTCTATTGCTTTCCAATTTTATTGTGATCCTGTCCATTGAGATCTATCATAACCTCTTGAAAGCTTCTTTTATTAACTTCATTTTCTAATATTTTCCCTATCCCCTCATTGTCTATTAAAAGATTATGATCAATTACAGGGTTGGGGAACCTTTTCTCTGCCAAGGGCCATTTGGATATTTATAACATCACTCACGGGCCATACAAAATTATCAACTTAAAAATTAACCTATTATATTTGGTCAAACATTTAATTAACTCACCCTTAATGCTTTGGCAGGGCCAGACTGAATGATTTCCTGGGCCATATATGCCAGTAGGCTGGACACTCCCCATCCCTGAATTATAATACATATTGCATTGATTTATTGTTTAGACTAAGAGTGCAAAATAATAAAAGAATTATAAAACAAAAAAAACAAAAACAAAAACAACAACAACAACAACAAAACACATGTTCTCCAAGACCTCTTTATGTGTTAGAGACTACAATGTAGACCTTGGATGTAAGGGGATTTCAAATTAGAAGATTTTTTTATGATCTTTCATCTGTACACCATAGAGATGTATCATCTCATAACCCTTAAACATGGGGACTAACTCATTTGTGAGAATAAAATCCTGCTCCTTTTCTCATCTTGGAGTTTGTAATTTGTTTGGCATATTATCTCAGTTACAATAAAGGTTGTTTCTCCTTTTCCTCTCATCATATACAAATCAGATTTGGAACATTATTACTTATCCTAGCATTTTTCACTCATTATTAATTTATTTTATTTAATTTCCCCTTTATTATACAGTTATTATATTCTTTATCTTAATTATATGACTACGTAGATTTGATCATGTGTGATTTTCTTTTCAGGACAGTAAAATGAGCACCACAAAATATATATTAGAAAAGGGAGCCCCAAATTTGATATGGTTGAAGTACAATGACTGGACCTCCCTTAATACTCCCTTCCTTTGAGTTAAATATTTGTCAGTTTCAATTTTGGATCCTTCAAGGGGTCATGCTGGAATTGAGGAGAGAGAGGGAAGCTGGTGCCTCCAAAAGTGAGGAGTGATATGATCTGGGATACTCAGTACCCTTAGGGATTAAAAATTGTTTTTATTTTTGGTAGAGTGGAAGTTACTTGCTCTCTGCTTCTGGATAAATCTTCAAAAGGGAGATGACTATATGGCATGAATGTGGAGGCTAGATAGAAATTAGATACTTCAGCTTGGGGGTACTGTCAAGTGTCTAGTGTTAAGCTTCATATGAAGGGAATAGAGGCACTTATGTTTGAATGAGGTAGGCTATTAATGAGAAAGGACCATGATGGACTGAATACCAGAAAAGTATGATCACATTTCTGGACTGCATGGTCCTTCTGTGTCCTGCATAATCACAGAGTGGGAGTCTCCCAAAACACTGCTAAGAGTGAATTTTCTATCAATTGTAACAGATGGTACTAAATCAAATTTATTTGATTTTTCTAATAAAAAGAAAAAGAAAAGCTGCTAATCCTGAAGTGCACTGGTAAAATTTCATGATCAATTACACTTAAATTTGATAATGTTATTTTAGACATATTCTCATCAGAGAAACACTGAGAAACTTTTAATGAGAGACAACTTTGGCATGGGTCTATAACTCCATATCCAAAGCAGTAGTAGCTTTTTATTGACCTTCCATCCAGTCCCTCCAGCATTTTTGGAATAAATATAATGTAATCTTTAAATCTCTACATCTACTAGAATCTTTGTGTGAAGGCTCCAGGGAATAAGTCAATGCATGGTTCTCCATTCCAGAAAGATTTGCACATATTGCTCTGATTTGTATGCTGTCAAGGGCATGGTAATATTTCTGATAAAAGAAGAGCTTCCAATTATCAAACCCAATTCTTTTTGTGAAGCTAGTATTTACAAGAAAGTAGACTGAATTCATCAGGGTCAGACACAGTTGGAGTAAATCACAAAGGAAGACCATGAGTGGCAGGCAGTAGCCATTGGGGTGCATACACTTAGGAAATGAGGAAACAGATCTTTGAGCTGTGCTTACTGAACAGAGCTCTCTGAACATATCACTTAGGAGTGATTGGATAGTGAATTAAAATGCCTGCATTCATATTTCCCCTTGAATGATTGTTGTACAATGAATGCTTTTGAGGAGAGATCTATATGCCTTATTTTCTACTCAACTGAATGCTCTGGAGCTCAAGACAAGATATTTCGATTGTGTGGCTTTATTGTGTGAGTCATCACAAAATGAGGTGGGGAAGAAATATTGCTCTTTAAAAGTTAGTGAACCATGAGAATTTTATGTGGAATTGTAAAGAGTTCAAACTAGTCAAGGAAAAAAATGGCAGATGGACACCCTTGCTTGAAAAGCAGTGTCTGAAAGACATGGGCATTGATTTGAAAGGGCTTTCCTTTTAGAGATGCACAGCCTAGGCCTTGGGAACTTCAATAGGTGGTCAGGAAAATATCCATGTTATTGCTCTGGGCTTTTGGCTGAATACAGTTTCCACATCCATCCTCAAGAAAAATTTATAGCTAGCTTTGCACAGCACACAAACTGCTTTCAAAAGACCCCCAACTGGTTAAATTTCATCAAACAAATAGCCACTTTGAAAACTACTCATTAGCATCCTGTCACCAAGTAGGGCATGGACTGAATTAAGTTGCTTGTTTTCAAACACCTGTTTGAAAATGTACCATATGCAGACCAACTCAAATAGAAGAGAATTTTTGTTTTCAGAAACAAAATATTAGACATTTTTAAAAGCAAAAGTAATTTCCAAAGCACTTTATGTTCCTTTGAGAAGGACATGCTTCTGGGTATCTTTTAGTACCTGTTATGCAACTATTACAAGAATAAATCATAGCCTTTATAAAATTTTCTTTCTACCTGACCTCTCAGAATCATTTGACACTGCTGGAAGCCATGTTTTGCAACTCTGTTGGCCATTTTAGCGCTATGACTATTTCTAATCAGATTAGTTTGTGGGTTAATTTCTCCCGGCATCCCTGAAATGCTTATTTATTCCCCTTAGTTCTAGTTTAGGCTGTCTTCCCTTCACAGTCTACACAATCTCTCTGGGCAATCTCATCCTCCACTGGTCTTCAATTTCCTTCCGTATTTGTGCTGTTCACACTATGGTAGCCACTAGCCAGTTGTGCCTATTTAAATGTAAATTAATTAAAATGAAATAAAGATTTAAAAATTCAGTCACACTAGTCATATTTTAAGTGCTCAATAGCCACATGTGGACATGGCCAGTACTAATATGGAACATTTCTATCATTACTGAGAGTTATGTTAACAAATGTTGTTTTGTATACTAATGACTCTCAGCTCTCTAGTCTAGATATCTCTCTGGGGACTTAGACTCATAAGAGCGTATTGGACAACTCCATGTGGATGTTCCATCAGCCTCACAGAACAATCATTTCTACCAAACTGCTCCTTCCCAGAAATTAGATTGGGACCGTGAATGCAGAAGTAAGGAAACTCGTATTTATTTTTTATGAAGAAGAAAGCTATCGAGATTTTTTACTGTATCCACATGATTAACTTCAATATTGATAGTTCTTCAAAAGAAAGAAGACTCCCAGTTGCCATGTGTAATATTTGACAGTTTCTAAGTTTAATCATCCTTTGCAGTGATGGTGTAACTGACACCCATTTCTTCCATTACCCATGCCCCCAAATTAATTTCACATGCTGAATGAAGAATAAGGCTAACAAAGCAATCTTTGTTATAGAAATTCCACAGATTGCTTAATTGACACTTCCAAATCTCTCATTTATGTGGATTTCTAAATCAACAGAATTAGACTACAAATTAATTCATTAGTACAAACAATAGAAAATGAGGTCAGGATTATTAGGAGAAGAATAGACAAGAAGATGAATTGATCCACAGTCAAATATACAGGTTGATCTCTGAAACTCAGAAAAAGTAGGTCAACTTTCCCCCTCTCTCTTAATTACATGCCCACAAGCCGTCTTCTGTCAGGTCTGGAAATCTTAGGGCTTATTTCTACACAGTGTAATTATGTTTCCATATCTGATCCAATTTTGAAATGAAATAAACAGTAGGAACTGGTCACATTAGCAAGTGGAACTACCAAATTACATTCATTAAAGCATTGTTCAATTATGAAGTGCAATCCTCCAGTGAACCACCCCCAAGAAAGCAAAAATTCAGTTTATAATTAAGGATCTGTGGAACTCAATAAATATAAGCTATTATTTTTGAAATAATGCATTATTTCTCATTCCATTAAAGGAAATCTAGATCTGGAAAGGACTTGGATAAAGAATAATTACACTTTAATGAAAAAAAAAGCTGAATTCGCCTTGATCCAAATCAGGTCAGTTATTATCTACCTTAACACAGTATAATGATCCTTTGGACTTGTAATTTTAAACCTTCAGGAGAGTCTCAGTATCACTCTAATGCAATAGCAAGGTAACAAGCAATGTTTCCCATTTAATTTTTCACAATATAAAGCATAATTTTATACTAAATTACTAGTAGTCTGTTATCACAGTCATTTTCATGCTTTTAAAAAATTCCCTCTTCTCTAGACAAATATACATCTCCCTTTGTCAATCTTAGCTTGTCTTTCCACCTTTGAATACATTATTCTCTCCAGCACTGAAGCAAACTACCTCTTAACAAGCAGGCCAAATGTCTGTCTCCACCCAAAATTTTCTGTTCAAATTTCTTTCATCAAAATACCTTTTTCAGAACTGCCAAGAGTGAACAAGGAAAGATTACTTCAGCTCAATAACTAAAATGGCCAGAGAGAACAGTGTTACCCTTATTTATCCTGTGTTTGCCTGTCTACTGCATTATGGAACATATACATTTGCTATGTTATTGAATTACAAATTAAAATTTCACAGCACACAGGCTACATGGTAATGAGGGCAAGACACACATAGTCACACAGACAAAAAGACAGAGGGACGAAGAGGAAGGAAGAGAAGAAGCTAGAGAGAGAGAGAGAGAGAGAGAGAGAGAGAGAGAGAGAGAGAGAGAGAGAGAAAGCAGTATTATATAATAGAAAGGATATAGACTTTCACGTTCATTATGTGTTCTTGAATCAAATATTTAATCTTGTAAGCCTTGGTTTCCTTATCTATAAGATAAGTAATCAGAATATATATGTCATAGTGTTGCTGACAATTAAATAAGGTAAAACTCTAAATTATCTAATATAAAAAAGCACCTGCCACAAAGTTACCATTCAATAAGCAATGGTAGTCATTCTTTTAATTACCAAATAGCTGCATAAATATGCTAGTATTAGGCATATTGACATAAAAATAGTGTAAGTATACAATATTATTTATACATTTTACACATTTGAATTGTAAAGCTTATTGAGCATTATATAAAGTATAGCTCTTGGGTAGATGTGAAACATGGAATAATTGAAAGACTGCCTGGGTTTGAAATTAGGAAATCAGCATTTGAGTGTTAACTCTGATTGTTACTAGCTGTACGACCTTGGGAAAGTCACTTAACTTTTGAAGCTGGAGTTTCCATTTCTACAAAACAGGAACCACATTGCTTACTCTGGACATTGAGTGTGCCAATAAGTGCAAATGAGCTTTTGTTTGTAAAACCATTTATTATGTATAAAACATGAGGTTTTGAATCCCTTGCTTTGGAGAAGCAGTTCCCTAGGCAGGCCTTTTCTGTGTGTGGCTGAGAATTCTCATGCAGTACTATTTTCTCCCAAACGGCCTTTTGAGTTGCATCTGGAACCTGGGCCAGTCTTAAATTTAGAGTCTGACAAGCCTTTGAGCCCATGTGCATTAAGATTCCTCATTCTGTTTATTGAGGAGAGACTGCCACAGTTGTAGGCTATGTTGAGGCATATCTCATCCAGGAGGTAGGAAAAGGACCTATCTGGGCACTAGATATGGAGATGATTACTCTAACAAGCAACTGGACTAAACACACCAATTTTTAGGAATCACAGGCACAATCTTGAATCATGTTCTGATCCCGAGCATCTAACAACATATACCTAGTACATAGTAGGTGACCAGTAAATATGTGTTGATGAATTCCAGGCAATCTCAAGGTTCATGACCTTATACATATAATGACTTAGAGTCAATTGACTCTCTCTGCAGTCATTACACAGCATTTAATGGAAAGTTTTGGCTCATTCCTGGGAAATTGACTTGTCTCACTTGTTCCACCCCCTTCCCACTTAGAGATAAACTTTATTTGTACTCTCTTGTGACTTCACTTTCAAATCTCCAGTGCAATCAATTAAAAAGCATTTTCTGGATTTTTCTTTCCAACTTTCAGTTGCTTTTTGGGTTGCTATTTTGGATTGCTAAATGGCTTCCCATTCCCATTTCATACCCAGTGCTTTGTCTCTTATAAGCTATATAGAACTATCAGAATCTATTTACTAACTTCACCTATCTCCTCCTTCAGAACTCTGTAGCCAGGCTCTTTTTCCTGCTCTGTATTCTGTTCACTGCTCAGTCACCCTCACAGGCCTCAGCTGCAACTGAAAAGTCCATGTAAAATAGGGAACTTAGTACCATGGTGCATACATTTTTAAAAGAAATATCCACTCTCTTGAATCAGTGAAGTTTCAAATATGAGAAGTCTGCTTCTCTATTAAGTACTTTCCAAAAAATTACAAATGGACTTCTTTTTAACAAAATCTCTGTGTGACTTCAAGCCATACAAGTTACATCTGGATAGACCAGCTTGGGGGAAGGGAGCGATTGACTAGCAGTCACGCAGATCAAGTAGAAAAGAAAATGTATCATCTGACACAATTTTGGATCCTCTCCTTTTCTGTTGAAGATTTTGGACTGAAATATTATTACAGACATGTATCAATGACCAACAAATATCATGATTTCCTAAGTATTAATAGAGTTTTACCTTGAAAAATATTTTTTTTTCTGAAATAGCAACCAGCAGTTTGGGGATATAAATAATGTATTCAGTAAATAAATTTCATACTGCCCAGCTAAGCACTCCTATAGACCATTCAGATCAATATTTGATGAAAATGTATCAAAGCAAACTTATTGCTATGAGGAGCTACTGCTATCTTTTGATTGAAGTGAATGAAGCAGACATATTAGTGTCAAGCTCTTGCTGCATGCATTTGAAATTTTTTAACCACCACTAGTGCTGCTAATGGATATGCTAATTACTGTCCACATAATTCTGAAATAATTAAGAAAATAGGCAGTTTCCCGAATCATCCTATTAAAATGCAGGCCTGATAACAGAATAGTTTCTAGACATGTGCTGACTTGAATCAGTGAAGATAAAAGCGACAGAGTGCCTTTTACTTTACAATTGAAATCTCTCTATGAGGGTGTGCTGCAAAGCTTTAGAAGCACAAGGAAGTCGGAAACCTTGTTCATGACAAGGGGTAGAAAAGAGCGCAGGAAATAAAATGTGGTAGTGACAGAACTCCTCACATCACCATTACAGTTAAAGGCACTGCAGCCATTCTGTAGCTTGAACGCCCTCTTGCTTTATCCATGGACAGGAAGATACCTGATTGGGATAGGTGTCTTAGGTGCTTCCCTGAGGCATATATAGATCATAGCACTGACAAGAACTTCCTAGGACTGAAGATTCTCAGAGCATTTGGCTCCATCTCTGAAAATAAATCAGGGTGGAACTGGCAGTGTTAGACAGGTGTGCTCTGCTCCCAGTTTCAGGTTTGGACTCAGCGGATTTGCAGTCGGTGCACTCTCCCGACTGCAACATAAGAAAATGCTAAATACAGTGGGCATGAAAGAAAAGACAAATAGTTCCTGGAAGTCCATTGTCAGTTGTGAGACAGGGCTCTCTCCCATAAAAGAGGAGATGCTTAAAGAAAGGGATCTTGGGACAGCATTAATAAAGAGGAGACAACCTGATAAGCAAACATGGTATCCATGCATCAGGGCATGTGCATACTTTCCCAGTCATTTAAAATTGTCTTGAAACTAATTTGTAATTGCAGCTTGTCTGGCCTGGGGGAAAAATTACAAAAAATGGGCCAGCCCAGAGTATGTAGGGGGCAGCAATCTCTTTAAAGTGAGATGGTTGCTTGGGAAATCCTGCAGGCATCCAATAAATGTACACTGCTAGTGATGATTCAGAAAAGCTCCAGCACAGAGTTCCTGAAATGAAGGGGTAAATCATGCAGCAGTCTTCATAGCCTCTTGCATGATCCTTTGAAGTGCAGAAAGCTCTGTCATACATTTTATCTCAGTTATCTGCATGACCACCTGATGAGGAAGGTGACGCGCGAATTGGCATCCCCATTCTAGAGATGAGGAAAGTGGAGTTTAATGAGGCAAGATGACTGGTCTATGGGCAGACCTTCTGATTCCCAGCCCAGTGCTCTTTCCATGGCAGCACGTGCACCCTCTATGCTCTGTGTGGCTCTGCCCCACATTGCTATTCTCGTCACCTCCAGGTCAGGGGAAGCTGTGTCCTAGAGTAAGCCCTGCCACCCATCCCTAGTCCCCAGAAGTCCTCTGACATGGCTCTTCTGTGTATTCGGAACAGGCTGACAATTAGCATCCCCCATAAAAAAAAATCCTTTTTTTTTTTTCCAGAAAAAAAGAAAAAGAGAGTAAGGGGAAAAAACGTCACCAGAAAAAGAAAATAAAATCTGTCGCAAGGCTAATGCTCTTAAAAAATGCCACTTTATTTCTATTGTTACGCCAGTGGTTCTCCTGGACTTGCAAGTGAACTCCAAACTGCTAAACCTGAATTTGAGCCCCTTTGCATCTGTTGCTTCACTGAAAAATAACTCTTCTGTCTGACCTCTTCTCTGGAATTTGAAACCACATTTATTTTATTTTATTTTTTTAATCTTTAATTTCTTTATTGGTTAAGGTATTACAAATGTGTCCTCATCCCCACATTAACCCCCAAACTCCACCCCCCACTCATGCTCTCATCCCCCTGTTGTCTGTGTCTATTGGTTTGGCTTATATGTATGCATACAAGTCCTTTGTTTGATCTCTCCCCCTTATCCCCCACATTTATTTTTAATACCATACTTTTTCCTATGCTATTCCCTCCATTCGATAGGGGCTCCTTTCCATTATCTTTGACTAAATCCTGCCCAGGTGTGTTGGTGCAGACAGGCCCCGCACTTAGATTCACATTATAGATTGTAGGCCCATTCATGCTTTGGATCTGGAGAGATTGCTGACCACGGTAGTCACAACTGATCTGATTGCAAGTGAGAGAAATTCAACTTGATCTAGCAAAAGCAAAAAGGGGAGGGGGGAAGGAAAATTTACTGGAAGGCTATGGAAGAATATATAATACTAGGGGCCCAGTGCACAAATTCATGTACCTTGAAAGGAACTGTGGGCTGCGAGGCTGTGGTAGGCACAGGGGAGGGTCTCAGCCCATCCTCTGCACCCCTGCCTGGCCCCTCCTGCCATGGCCCCCAGTACCCTCTCTGCCGGCAGTCCCGTTCCCACCACCATCGCTCCCACATGCTGATGACGCCAGCCCTGTCCACACCCATTTATGGCACAGAGTGATTGGGGCTGGTGCCAGCAGAGGGTGGGAGAGAGGCTGGCGCTGTCAGTGGGTGTGAGTGGTGGCTGATGCGTTGATTGCCCCTCAGGAGCAGGGGGAGGTGGAGAAGCCCTGAGGGGCAATCAGGGCCGTCAGCCACCGCTTGCACCCGCTGATGGAACTGAGTGATCAGGGCTGGTGCTGGGTGCCAGCAGCAGGTGCAAGCAGCATCTCCAGCGCTGGCAGAAGGTGTGAGTGCCAGGATGGCCCATGGCATGCAGGAACAAAGAATTTTCAGTAGCCACCAGAGGCTCTCCCTGATGACAGCAACAGGAGCCCTGCCTTGGTCTGACACCCCCACTCACCTGCTCCACCACCCCACCATGGCTGACGCCCGCCATGTTCCGCACTCTGCCATCTGCTGCCGACTCCCACCACGTTCCCCACATAACCCCGGGTGGTCAGCGCACATCATAGCAACCACTTGTTCGGTTGTTCTGTCATTTGGTCTAAATGCATATTAGGGTTTTATATATGTGGATACCATGAAAAGGTGGGAAGATCAAAGGCAGCTGGGCCTTCTGGAATTTTAAATCAGAAGCTCAAATGCTGCCAATACTCTGTCCCTATCTCATCTTTGCTTCCTTTGGCATGGCACCTTCTTTTTCTCAACTGTTTACACATCCTGGGAAATGTGGCAACCAACAGTTTCTGTGCCGTATACTTCACAGGCTTTCTATCAGAGAAGGATGTACGCTCTCCCCAATTTCATTTTTGATCATTCTAGAGCACTCTGATTGGCCTGTTTGCTTCAAACACCTATCTCTAGACAAATTTGGTATGGCCTTGGTCAGAATCACTTGATGTAGACCCTGCCATAGGGGCCCTTGGACTGTGTGTCATTTCCAGAGGAAACAAGAAATCACTGTGATCCACGCAGCCTCCCTGGTTGGTATCAAGTACATTGACCTGTGGTCTCTCATGAATTGCTACTTCACTTCAAATGCATCATGTTTTCTCTCCCAAACAATTTAACAGCTCATTGAGGACTGAGCCTAGAACCACATACTATCATTCTAGAGTGCCTATGGTACTTATTATAGTGCGGTGCCATTCTGTTTATCTACACAACTGTTTATTGCATGCCTCTTCTCTGACAAGCCCAATTCATAAATTAGAGGTGAACCCTTATTGTTCAACCTAACCCTTGCCACAAAATACTTGCAGTTCCCTGAAACCACCATGCCATTTCTCACCTCTCTTGTTTTACACATGCTCTTTCCTCCATCCAAAATGCCTTTCCAATCCTTCTTTCCCTCATAGAAAAGCCCATTCACCCTCCAAGACTCAGTTCGAGGTTACCATCTCTTGAAAGCCTTTCCTGACCATGTCCTCTGGTCCCTTTATCCCAAAGCTGAATGAAGTGCTTTTCCTCTGTGCTCCCACAGTCCCTTCATGGCACTTACTGCTTATCTCCATGCAAACTAATCATTTACTTGTTGGTCTAATCATTTACTTGTACTAAGTGACTGGTTCTCCAACTGTGACCTCTGGACAATCGGTAGTACCTGGGAACTTCTTAGAAATTCATATTCTTGGGCCTCGCTCCAGATGTACTGAATCACAGACTCTGGGGATGTACCCAACAGCCTGTGTTTTAAGGAGTCATTCAAATAATTCTGATAAGCACTCAAGTTAGAGAACCACTGAGACAGACACTCCTAGCAGTTTACCTGGTCTAGCTCATAGCAAATGCTCAGTAAAGTTTTGATGCATAAATTAATAAATCAGTATTTCCTTCTCCATGTAAGGATTTGGGGATGTGTTGTTTCTTCTTGCTTGTTTCTTAGGCACTGTCAACAGGTAGATTACTGGTTTCCATTAATCATTAGTCCATCCATTTATTCATTCATTCATTCATTCATTCATTCGACTATCCAGACTTTTTGAGATTCTAGAGTTGAATTCATACTGCTTGCCACGGCAATGAGGTGCATAGCTCTCCCAACCACCAGAAACATTTTGGTAGCCCTTTTTCATGGCTATAGGCCACAGCTATATAAATGTGCTCTCTTCTGCTGATATATTTTCAAAAGAAACAAGAATTCCAAAGAAAAAACACTGTTCTGGAAGCTACTGATACCCTTTGAGCTTTGCATGAATAAAAAAATAATCCTCATTTAAGCCTGAAGGCCTCAAAATCATCTTTGCTGATAAACCCCAGGCTTAAGTTGTAAACAAATTAAAGACTGGAAACTTTTCTTTGGCACATTCTTTTAAGAACTTTATTGCTGTCTGTGAGCTACTTGGTTCCTTTCAGAGGGAGGAATTCTCTGTGCACTGGACTGAACAGAGCTGTCCTGCACCTTGGCAAAGAGGAGTGGGAGTGTGTGTGAGAGACTGAGCTGTCTCAATAGCCCAATGTTATGCTTTCAGCAAGCTTTTGAGAACAAAGTCTCTGTTTTTATTGCTTTCCCTGCCAGTGATCACGCTTGGTTTCTTTCAGTGGGACATTCCATGCCTTTGCACTGAGTGCATCCTCTGAACACTCCAAGCTACTTACAGTGCCCTGAAATGAGGCCACCCTCTCTCCAATTCTGTACACACAACCACACACACAAACATATTCGGATAATCCTTTCCTGAATCCCAAAGAAGACAGTGAATATAAAGGCCCCAAGAACAAATGTACTCTTCACTATACCAAGTTGTTACTTTAAAAAACTATAAATATTTAGTTTCTGGAAACTTGTTCTGCATTGTAATGTTTAAAAATTATATGTTACACACACAAAAAAATGACTTAATGGAATAAACTGCTTAAAGCTTAGAAGTTAAGTTTAAACCCATAAAGGATAGAAGCATGAATTATGTAGAGAGGTTTCACACATATGATATAAGACGGAACTATGTAAAGCAATTCCCAAATGTCAGTCTGCAGTTGCATCACAACACCCAGAGATTCAAATTAAACATGCAGATTTGCCTTAAGTGTCTCACTCAGTAGGTAGTCCAGGAAATTGTTATTTTTAACAACTACCCAAGGTAATTCCAATGGCAATTATTGTTGAGAATTACTGAATTAAATAATGTTCAACTTTTCTTCCAATGCAGTATCTATAATGTTATAACGTTCTGTATTACCACACACTTTGTACTTTGTGATATACTTCTCTATCTCCCCCACATCCGCCCCCCCCTCTCATCACACACACACTTTTATTCCTATAAGGGAGATAATAGTGGCTTCAAAATTACAGTTAGGGAATCTGGGTTATAGTCCCATCTCTGCCACACACTAGCTCTGTTACTTTGGATAAGCCTAAGCCTCCTCTTATCTTTAGTTTCCCCATACACAAAACAGTCTGTACTGCTATATCCAAAAGTGCACTGGTAAAAAGAGAAAAACAAGACTTGATTTATAGTGTTTGTGGCATTGGCCATTTTCCATGGTATATATAATCCCACCTTCCATAGCTGATTTCAAGTTAGCAATGTGATGTCACTAAATATGGATTGGGAAGAGATGGACACAATTTACTCTCCCAAATGGATTCAGCTCACAATTAAATCCATTACAGCTTTAAATTTCTATATTGTATTTTATGCAATTAACGATTTAATAATGGTAGCACCTTCTCTTTTAAGAAAACGGAAGGTGGTTGTTGGTGCTATGGAGAGAGCTTGACCTTTGTAGTTGGACAGCATTTTATTTTTTGAATGCTCAATTTTATTTATTTACTTTTTAAAATATATTTTTATTGATTTCAGAGAGGAAGGGTGAGGGAAAGAGAGATAGAAACATCAATGATGAGAGAGAATCATTGATTGGCTGCCTCCTACATGCCCCTTACTCGTGGGGGGGGGGAGGCGGGGGGGTCAAGCCTGCAACCCAGGCATGTGCCCTTGACCAGAATGGAACCTGGGACCCTTTAGTCCACAGGCCAAAGCTCTATCCACTGAGCTAAACCGGCTAGGGCTTATTTTATTTTTTAACTAATCTTTATTGTGGAAAGTTATACATATGTCCCCTTTTCTCCCCATTGATCCCTCCTAGCCCATCCCCGCACCCCCACCCTAGGTCTTCACCACCCTATAGTCTATGTCCATGAGGTATGCATATATGTATACAAGTTCTTTGATTAATCTTTTTCCCCCACCCACCCCTGCTTACCCTCTGAGATTCATCAGTCTGTTCCATGTTTCTATGTCTCTGGATCTATTTTGTTCATCAGTTACTTTTGTTCTTTAGATTCCACATATGAGTGAGATGTACAGCGTTTTAAATTCCAACTCCATCATTTAGAGTCATGTGGTCTTGTACAAGATAATTAACTTATAGGTCCTGGTTTCTTTATTTTTAAAACAAATAAACAAAACACCCCTTTTTAGTAAGGACTAATGAGTTAATGTATGTAAAGTGCCTAGTATAGTGTCTATTATCTATAACATGTGAATGAATTAAATTAGAGATGATAAAGCAAAGCAATAGCAGTCATAGCATTAGAAACACATTAGGCTGAAAAAATATTTCATTGTATTCATATACCACATTTTCTTTATCCGAGGATGGACTTGGAAGATGTTAAGTGAAGTTTCAGAAGGACAAGAACTGCATGATTCCACTTATATGAGATAGCTCAGAAAGTTGAACACACAGACACACAGAATAGAATGGTGGTTGCCAGGAGCTTGAGGAAGGTGGAAGTGGAGAATTGATAGCCAGTGGATATAAAATTACAGTTATATAAGATTAATAAGTTCTAAAGATCTGTCGTACAACATTCTGCCTATAGTCAACAATACTGTATTATACAATTAAAAGCTTGTTAAGAGAGTAGATGTCATGCCAGGTGTTCTTACCACAACAGAAAAGAAAAAAAAAGAATAAGAGACACATGAAATCTTTTGGAGGTGATGAATTATGTTTATTACCTTGTTTATGGTGACTGTATCACAGGTGTATGCAAATGTCTAGACATTAATTATGATAAATTTCATATATCAATTACATACCAATGAATGTTTTCCTCTCAAAAATAACACTCCACACCAACCATTAAGATTTCTAAAGAGAGAATATAAAAGAGAGCTCACAATAAAACTTTTGGTTAATGATAACAGTTACTCTTTTATTGGGAGCTTTTCATAGCTGTGCTAAGAGCTTCACATGGGTTATCTGATTATAAAAGCACAGAAATCTGTAAGTGCTATAAACTAAACCATCACTTTTTAAAAGTCATTTAAATGTCTTAAAAGCTAGTTTCAGATATGAACTTTTACACAAAACAGTTTTCAGGAGGATGAATCTAGAGATGAATAGAGATAGAAAATCAAAGAAATTCCATTAACAAAGACAATAATGTGGTGAAGGCCTGGGGTGGTGGCGGGGGTGGGCTAGAAGGGGTCAATGGTGAAAACAAGGGAACCTCTGTAATACTTTCAACAATAAAGATAAATATTCAAAAAAGAATTAGAGAGAAAAGGTGGGCATTGTAACAGATAGCCAAGTTTATTAATTCTTAGAAAAAGTAGAGGCAAGGATAGCAAGGGTATTTATCTATTTTTCTGAAAGCATCTGAGAATGTTTTGGTAACAAACTCAGTGATCATAGTCTATATCCTGTAATAAAATACAAATAAATAACAACAAATTAAACTATGAAATGGAGAATATTTCATCAGCTTATCACTGCATATCCCCCATCACTGGTATAATTTAGTTGCTCTTTTCCAATTTTTAAACTTTAAATTTCAGTTATTTTAGACTAAAAATAATAACAGAAGAAAAGAATTACTAAACTCCTTAAAGTGAATTCAGGATTGGCTGAACCCAAATGGTCATTTCCACGTAGCTCCTAGCTTTCTGAGCTGCAAATGTTGTCCTTAAAGTCTGCAGATAAATCTACTTTGGAGAAATTTGTGTGCCTGCTTTTAAGTCTGTGCAGTTTTAATACGGAAATAAAATAAAATATTTTCAATATAATAAAGGTTCCATCCAAAACCACTAGATTCTGGGGCATTTTTATATAATAGTATTGTTAATTGAAGCCTATTCATGTAATCATCAAATATTGGAGGCAGGAGTTATTTTAGAAATACAAGAAAAGGTCCTAGCTAGTTTGGCTCAGTGGAAAGAGCCTCAACCTGTAGACCAAAGGGTCCAGGGGTTTGATTATGGTCAAGGGCAAATACCTAAGTTGCAGGCTCCTCCTCGGCCTGGCCCCTGGTTGGGGCTCCTGCCGTAGACAACCAATCAATGTGTTTCTTTCACATCAATATTGATATTGCTCTCTCGTCTTTCCCTCTCTCTTCCACTATCCCTAAAAATCAATGGAAAAATATCCTTGGGTGAGGATTAAAAAAAAAAGAAATATAAGAAAAGCCAATCATTTCACTGTAAAGGTTAGAAAATTGAAGCTAAAGAGGTGAAGACTAAATTCAACTATATTGTGGCCATTGCACTATGCTGCCTATTCAACCAGTTAACCGTCAGATATTATTATTTTTTTAGAAGCTCCAAATCATTTTTTATTTATTCTCTGATTTCAGGAGTACAGATGACTATATATATATATATATATATATATATATATATATATATATATATATTTCTTTTCTTTTTTATTGCTTAAAGTATTACAAAGAGTATTACATATGTTTCTCCCCCCCGCCCTTGACAATCCCCTGGCCTCCCCTACCCCCCAGTGTCTTGTGTCCATTGGTTATACTTATATGCATGCATACATGTCCTTCAGTTGATCTCTTACCCCCCCTCCCACCCCCCAACCCTCCCCGGCCTTCCCGCTTTAGTTTGACAGTCTGTTCGATGCTGCTCTGCCTCTGTATCTATTTTTGTTATTAATGCTTTTATTTGAAAGGTCACCAGAATCAACATAATATTTTATTTATTTTTAATTTATCTTTATTGTTCAAAGTATTACAGATGCAGGGTGGATAGGGTCAAAGCGGGGAGGGGACATCTGTAATACTTTGAAAAAAACCCATAATATTTTAAATTTTAAAAATTTCTAGCTGACTTTGTGCTGTGAAATTCCTTCTCCAGGATCCCTGACTGAGTGACAGGAAGCTATTGCTTAAGAGTGGGAAGACAGGCTTAGAAGGCTTCAAAGAGTAAAATATGTTGTTTATGAGTGTTGACAAGTGAAGAGATTGCCAAGCACAAATGTATGAAATGCCTTTTAAAAATATATAATTCAGCAAATAAAAATATAAACACATGAAGAGTTAAGTTTCATTTATCTTAAAAATGATCTTTCCAATGATGGTGGTTAAATAAGGAACTACAGTATTTGTTTCTCTTTTTCTAATTTCGTAACACATATTATTTATCTCCTTTTTTGAACCCCATGCTCCCTGCTGATGGATTTACTACTGCTTTCATGTTGCTATATTTTAATAAATTTGCTATATATACTTATTTACTTTTTTAAACCCATGATCATTAGTTTTGTAGTTCTTTTACTTTGGTCACTATGCTCAATGATTGATATTCTTGGTTGCAATGGGAAACCAAATAACCATATAAAGTCTGCCCTGTTGATCAACAAATAAACAAGCCCCCAAATGATCACTCTATATCTAATTAAAGTTCAAAAAGCAGGCCTTTGGTTGGACAGAGACGTTCTAATAAAATTACAAGGGGGTGATTCCAATCTCTAATGCTATTTTAAAGCTTCTAATTTGACATATTAAAGTGGTTCTAATTGAATTCATTAAACTGATAGCGGTTATAATACTTAAGAACACTATACAAATATAATTTCACTTTTACTACCTACTTATTGCAGTAAATAAATCACATGTTTAAGCGCCAGCTAATCTATTAATTTTTATGGGATTTCCATTTGAAAAGTATGTTTATAATATATTATTTTATTTATTCCTCAAATATATATTGAATCCCTGCTGAGCCAGGCACCTTTCTAAATTATGAGGATATTCACACAAGTAATTCTGCTTTCACTGAGTTTACATTTTAGTGGGGTGTAGGAAGATAACAGAAAACAAATGAATAAATAAACAAGATGGGTTTAATTACTTAAAAGTACTAAGAAGAAGAAAAAAACTAGAACTGTGATAGAAGATGACTGGAGTAGGGGACCTAATTTAGACGGCATGATTAGGGATACCCTCCATGAGGATTTGTGAACTAAAATTTGAATGACAAAAGATCCAAGGATTGAAAGACATGTAAGAATAGGGACTAAGGGAATAAGGCAAACACCCTAAAGTGAGAATGGAATTGACACATTCAAGGATTATAAATAAATCCAGTGTGGCTGGAATGTAGTTAATGACTAAGTTAAAGTGGAAGAAAACAGGGTCTAGTACTGGGCCATGTGATACTTCAACATTAAGAGGTGGAGTAGATGAGGAGGAGACAGAAAAGGGAACTGAGATGAATAGCAAGGGAGGAAAAGAAAAGGGTGATTAATGGAAGCCAAGATTTTTTTTTAAAGTGTGTGTGTGAGGGGATGATCAGCTGTGTGAAATGCTGCTGAGAGTTCTAGCAACATTAGGACAGAAGGGTGATTGTGGCCATTGGACAATGGAGGCCATTGCTGACCATGACTGGTACAGTTTCAGGGGAATGATAAGACCTGGAGGCAGTATTGGAAAGGTTGAAGAGAGAAGAGCAGGTGATCAAGTGGTGATATAGTACAGTCAGCATTTTAGACAAGTTATGCTGTGAAGAGTGGCAGAGAGATAGGAAGGTAGCTGGAAGGATATTAAAAATAAAACTGTTATAAACATTTGTGTACAGGGGTTTGTATGAACCTAAGTTTTTTTAAAAAATATATTTTTATTGACTTCATAGAGGAAGGAAGAGGGAGAGAGATAGAAACATCAATGAAGAGAATCATTGATCAGCTGCCTCCTCCATGCCCCACACTGGGGATCGAGCCCAGCCATGTGCGTGACCAAGAATCAAACCATTACCTCCTGGTTCATAGGTCAATGTTCAACCACTGAGCCATACTGGCCAGGCCTGTTTTTATTTTTTACTAGAGGCTCAATGTACAAAATTCATGCAAGAGTTTGCCTTCCTTCCCCCCAGCTGCCAGCACCGGCTTCCCCTAGCACCCGGGACCTGAACTTCTCTCGCAGCCCCAGCTTCATCTGGAAGGACGTCTGGTCTAATTAGCATATTACACTTTTATTATTATAGATACCTGCAATTGCTGGGTGATATGGTAGTTGCATGTTTTGTTTTGTTTGTAAGAAATTGACAACCTGTTTTCCAGAGTCCTAAAAGCACACCACCACCAGCAATGTACAAGTGATAAGTTCTTCACACCTTCACCAACATTTGGTGTCATCACTTATATTTATTTATTTATTTATTTATTTATTTATTTATTTATTTATTTATTTATATTTTAACCATTCTGATAGGTGTATAATGATATTTTATAGTGGCTTTAATTTGCATTTTCCTAAATGGCTAATGATGGTGAACATCTTTTCATGTGCTTATATACCATCTGTATATTGTCTTTAGTAAAATATTCTTTCATGTTTGTTTGTGTTTTGATTTTTTTTTTTTTTGCCCATTTTTAAATTGGATTGCTTGATTTTCTTCTGTTGACTTTTGAGAAATTTTATATATTCTAGACATCAGTCTCTGGTCAGATATATGGCTTGCAAATATTCTGTCTTACTTGCTAGCTAGTCTTTTCATCATCTTAATAGTATTTTACAGAGCAAAATTTTAAAAATGTAATGAGGTCCAATATAACACTCTTTCCTTATATGGATCATGCTCATGGTTTCAAGTCTAAGAAATTTTTGCATAGCCTTAGGTCCTAAAGAACATCTCCTATGTTGTTATCTAAAAGTTTTATAATTTTACATTTAAGACCATAATTCATTTTGGTTTACTGTTTATAAGGTACTAGTGGCCTGGTGCACGAAATTCATGCATGGAGGGGGGTTCCCTCAGCCCAGCCTGCACCCTCTCTAATCAGGGACACCTTGGGGGATGTTCTTCTGCCAGTTTAGGCCCCACAGGGATCTGGCCTAATCGGGCAGTTGGACATCCCTCTTGCAATCTGGGACTGCTGGCTCCTAACCACTCACCTGCCTGCCTGCCTGATTGTCCCTAACCTCTCTGCCTGCCTGCCTGATCGCCCCTAACTGCCCTACCCTGCCAGCCTGATCTCAACCCCAACTGCCCTCCCCTACCGTCCTGGTTGCCCCCAATGGCTCTACCTTACTGGCCTGATCTTGCCCCCAACGGCCCTCCCCTGCCAGCCTGATCTTGCCCCTAACTGCTCTCCCCTATTGGCCTGATCACCTCTAACTGCCTCTGCTTGCCTGATGCCCCTAACTGCCACCCCCTGCAGGCCTGAGCCCGCCTCCAACTGCCCTCTCCTGCTGGCTTGATCTCACCCCCAACAGCCCTCCCTAGCTGGACTGGTTGCCCCCAACTGCCCTCTCCTGTTGGCCGATCTCACCCCCAATGGCCCTCCGTTGCCAGCCTGATCTGGCTCCCAATTGCCCTCCCCTGCCAGCCTGATCTTGCTCCCAACTGCTCTCCCCTGCCAGCCTGATCACCACTAACTGCCTCTGCCTGACTGATCCCCGCAGACCTAAACTGGCGGTCGGACACCCCTCTCACAATCCAGGATGCTGGCTCCTAACTGCGCACCTGCCTGCCTGATTGCCCCTAACCGCCCCCCCCCCCGCTGGCCTGGTTGTCCCCAACTGCCCTACCTCTGCTGGCCTGGTCACTCCTAACTGACCCCCCTGCCAGCTTGGTCGCCCCTAACTGCCCCCCCCCCGCTGGCCTGGTCACCCACAACTGACCCCCTCTGCTGGCCTGGTTGCCCCTAACTGCCCCCCCCCACTGGCCTGGTTGCCCACAACTGACCCCCCCCGCTGGCCTGGTCAGCCCCAACTGCCCCCCCGCCAGCCTTGTTGCTCCCAACTCCCGTCCCCCCCCCCCCCGGCCGCTAGCCTGCTTGCTCCCAACTGCCTCCCTGCTGGCCTGGTTGCCCACAACTGCCCCCGCCTGCCAGCCTAGTCACCCCCAACTTCCCCCTCTGCTGGTCTGGTCACCCCACGCAGCCTGCTGTTTAGTCGTTTGATTGTCCCTCACTAACCCCCCTGCCAGCCTGGTTGCCCCAGGCAGCCTGCTGTGCGGTCATCCATTCAGTTGTTTCAGTTGTGACAGCACCTGGATTTTTATATATTAGGATAGCCTGATTTCTTAACTTGGCATAGCAGACTTCCCTAACCCTGGTGTCTATAATACTTCACCATGTAAAATAGTCTATTTCTGTCTCAGAATCTTCCATGAACTGCCTACCACCACTCTTTTACTCATGCTATTTTTTTTTATATCTGACATTCTATCTGTTGAATAGACTCCTGTTTTTCCTACAGTCAGTCAGTGAAAATGATAAATCCTCCAGTCAACCTACCCTGATCATTGCTGCCCAAATCTTCCAAGGGTTTCCCTTGTCATCCAGAATAAAATACAAAAGTGTTACCATTACCTACGAGACCCTACCTGATCTGCCCAGTGTTATCTCTCTGACCTGATCTTTTATGACAATTTCTCTACTCGTGATCTCCTTCTCCATCCTCAAAACCAGCATTATAACATCTTCAAATCTCTGTCTCCCTCTTTTACTTACAAGGACACTTTTGATTACATTGGGTCCACCTGGATAACCCAGAATAATCTCTTTATTTCAAGATCCTTAAATTAATCACATCTTTAAAGTCTCTTTTGCCATGTAAGATAATATATTCACAGGCTCCAGGGATTAGGATGTGGACATCTTTAAGAGTCATTATTCTGAAAACAATACCTCCCAAATATTCTTTGTTTCATTCATGTTTTTCATTAAATGACACCTAATCATTGATGCGTTCTCTGAGTACCCTAAATAAAATACCATATCTTTTGCCCTGAATATTCCTCCTCCTTACTTTCTTTTCTTCTTAATACTTATTCCACTTGACATATAATTTTGGGTTCTATCCTTACTATTCAAATGGAAAAAACCTGGAAACACAGTAGTAACTTAAACATCATATCACATAATTAGAAATAAAATTTAAATAATGTCTTTGCTTAAAAGAACGTCTTCAAAACAAATAAGGGTCATTCAAAAGTCACATTAAAGCATGAGGCACATTTGTCTGTTATGGATGTTTGTAATATGAAACAGAAACATCAGCATCTAATACAATGGGGTAGAAGGAAGAAATGTAGGAAAAAGGAAATTATGATTGTGTCACTAGATTATTGTGTATTATTAGATACTAAAGGCCAGGTGCACGAAATTCATTCACTGGGGAGATGGGGCGGGGGCAGGTCTCTCAGCCCTGTCTGCACCCTCTCACAGTCCGGGAGCCCTCAGGGGATGTCTGACTTCCAGCTTAGGCCCGCTTCCCATGGTAGCTGGCAGTCCGACATCCATCTCGCAGTCCTGGACTGCTCGCTCCTTACCACCCACCTGCTTGCTGCTCCTTATCACATGATTTGCTGCTCCTTAGTGCTGCTGAGGAGCTGGGAGAGGCTTCCACCACCTCCACTGCACTAGCCAGCTGTAATCTCTGCTTCTGACTGAGCAGCACTCCCCAAGTGGGAGCACACTGAACACCAGGGGTCAGCTCATGCATTGAGAATCTTCCCCCAGTTGGTCAGTGTGCATTATAGCAACCAGTTGTTCTGGTCATTCCACCATAACATTCACTTAGGCTTTTATTATATAGACTAGAGACCCAGTGCACAAAATTTGTTGTTTGTTTGTTTGTTTGTTTGTTTGTTTGTTTAGGTAGGCCTGCAGAGCTATAAACTTCCCTCTCAGGACTGCTTTCATTGTGTCCCATTGATTTTGGATTGTTGTGTTTTCATTGTCATTAATTTCCAGGATGTTTTTAATTTCTTTTTTGATCTCTTTGAAAATCATTGTTTAACCGCATGCTATTCAGCTCCCAAGTGTTTGAATTTTTTCACTGTTTTTTATTGTTGTTTATTTCTAATATTATGCCATTGTGATCTGAGAAGATGCTTGATATGATTTCAATCTTCCTGAATTTGGAGAGACTTTCTTTGTGATCCAGCATGTGGTCTACTTTTGAAAATTTCCCATGTGCACTTGAGAATAACATATATTCCGTGATCTTGGGGTTAAATGTTCTGAAGATGTCAATTAAGTCCATCTGATCAATTGAATCATATAGGATTGCTGTTTCTTTGCTGATTTTTTGTCTAGAGGATTTATCCAGTGATGTCAGTGGTGTATTAAAGTCCCCTACTATGATTTTATTGTTGTCGATCTCTTCCTTGATATCTTCCAGGAGTTTTGTGGGAGTTTTTTTTGTTTTGTTTTTTTGTATTTGGGTGCTCCTGCATTTGGTTCATATATGTTTATCAGGGTTATATCCTCTTGTTGTATTGATCCCTTTAGTATTATGAAGTGGCCATCCTTATCTCTTGTTATGGCCTTCTCTTTGACGTCTATTTTGTCCAATATAAGTATTGATACCCCAGCTTTTTTTTTTTTTTAAATCCATTTGCCTGAAAGATATTTTTCCATCCCTTCACTTTCAGTCTGTGTAAGTCCCTTGTTCTGAGGTGGGTCTCTTGTAGATAGCATATATATGGGTCATGTTTTATTATCCATTCAGCCACTCAGTGTCTTTTGTTTGGAGCATTTAGTCTGTTTACGTTTAAAGTTATTATTGATAGGTACCTGTTTGTAGTGATTTTTATTTTTTGTGCCTGTGTTCCTTTTTACCTTTTTTTCCTTTCTTTTTATACCAGTCCATTTAGCATTTCTTGCATTGCTGGTTTGGTAGTGATAAATTCCCTTAGCTTTTTTTTTTTTGTCTGTGAAGCTCCTTATTTCCCCTTCAAGTTTGATTGATAGCCTTGCTGGATAGAGTATTCTTGGATTCAGTCCCTTACTTTACATCAATTTGTAAATTTCTGTCCATTCTTTTCTGGCCTGATGTGTTTCTGTTGAGAAATCATTTGATAATCTAATGGGAGATCCCTTGTATGTAAATTTCTGTTTCTCTCATGCAGCCTTTAAGATTCTCTCTTTGTCCTGAACATTTGCCATCATAATTATGATGTGTCTTGGTGTGGGTCTTTCCAGGTTCATCTTGCCTGGGACTCCCTGTGCTTGTGTGACTTTTTTCTTCCCCACATCAGGGAAGCTTTCTGACATTATTTCTTCAAATAGGTTTTCTAACCCTTATTCCTCTTCCTGTCCTTCTGGCACCCCTATTATTTGCATACTGCTTCATTTCATGTTGTCCCACAGCTCCATTAGGCTCTCCTCTTGTCTTTTAATTTTTTTTTCTCCAATTGGGGTTCAGTTTGGGTGTGTTTTGCTTCCTGTCTTCTAATTCACTAATTCAGGCATCTGCTTCTCCTAATCTACTGTTGAAACTTTCCATGGTGTTTTTTTATTGCAGCTTTTTCACTATTTCTTCTTGATTTTTAGATAAGTTGTTGATTTTTTCATCCATCAGGTTTATGAATTGTATGACACTTATTCTGATTTCTTTTTCTGATATATTGCATGCCTCAATTTCACTTAAATGCTTTTCTGGCAATTCCTCCTTTTCTTTCCTTTGGGGGTTTCTTTGTCTACCCATTTTTGTTTCCACCAAAGGATCTAGATGTCGAGTTGTGCAGGGTCTGCTCCTTGGGAGGCAGTGGTTTCTCGGGTGACGGTTGCTCCTCAGGCAGTTGTGATAGTGGCTGCTCCTCAATTGGCAATGGCTCCTCTGGTGGGTGTTGTTTACAGCAGTGGTGGGTCCCCTGGCTGGTGGGGGGAGGCTGCTTGCACAGCTGCTGCTCCTTGGATAGGGGTGGTCTGCTCACGAGGCTGCTGCTCCTCGGACAGGGGCGGGCTGTGCATGGCTGCTGCTCCTCGAACGGAAGTGGGTTGCTCATGAGGCTGCTGCTTCTGGGATGGGGGTGGGCTGCTCACAAGCATCTGTTCCTCGGACGGGGGCAGGATGCTTGTGGGGACTGCTGCTCCTTGGACGGGGGTGGGCTGCTCATGAGGCCACAGCTGAGGTAGCCTGTCCCTGGCAGGGGTGGCTGTAGAGTCCCAGGTGTTACCTGAGGGCACCCTGAGTGGAGGTGAGGCTGGGCTCCCAGTCACAGCAGCTCTCCCCTTCAAAAAAGGTGAGGCGTCTAAGGAAGAGCCAGCCTCTCTGGGATTGTTTGCAATGGTAGCAAAGGCTGCCTTATTTGGTGAGCTCGGTTAGCCTGCCCCTGAATGCCCTGTGGTATCTAACTGTGCCACACACCCACACACACACCACATGACCACGCACTCCTCTTTTTGTCCCTCATCCATTCATGCTCTCTCCCTCACTGCTGCCTTCTTCCTGCCTCTGTAATTGCGTATGGAGTGTTATTGACCCATTCATGGATGGAGTCTCCTCTCCACATGTCTGGTTATGTGGCTTGCTCTCTAGCACATTGGCAAAACAGGATAAAATTCACCATGGCAAGACACGATACAAAGGGAACAAAACACAAATGTACTCATAACACTGATAACCCTAGTATAAGTGACCACCAGAGAAAAGATAATTAGGGGAGAGAAAAGAGAACCCAAATGATATTGAAGAGAGAAAAAATGGTATGAGAGAAAAGAATAAGAAGAAAATGGAAAATATATATATGGGGAGAAAATACCAGAGGACAAACAGGTAAACCAAAACATACAAACACCAAATTCCCAGTAGAGAGTGGGGGCAGGATCTTATATACAGAAAGTAAGGTTAAGAATTGGATGAAACTCTGACCAGTTTGGCTCAGTGGAGAGAGCATCAGCCTGCAGACTGACGGGTCCCAGGTTCGATTCCAGTCAAGGGAATGTACCTTGGTTGCGGGCACATACCCAGTAGGGGGTGTGCAAGAGGCAGCTGATCGATGTTACTCTCTCATCGATGTTTCTAACTCTCTATCCCTTCCTCTCTGTAAAAAAATCAATAAAATACATTTAAAAAAATAATTGAATGAATATGGGGAGGACCTCAGTTCAGTATAGAGGAAGTAGAAAGAGGATGAGTAAATAAGAAGAATGAGAAAGAGAAGAAAATAATAATATTTTTTTAAAAAAATATTGATTTAAAAATTAGGATAAAAATAAATTGGAATGATAGAAAATAATACAAAAAGAAATAGAAAATAAATGAATAAAGGAAAATAAATAAAAAATAAAAAATGAGATAACCAAATAATAATCAAATCAAACCAAATAAAAATGAAAAAGTGGATAGAGGGAAAATGGCGGAGGTATAAGCGGACGTGTCCTGTGCCTTGTCCTGGAGCAGATAAGGGTGAGCAGCTGAAACGGGTAACATTCAGCCCGAATAGGTAGAGGATTTTCAGCTGAGAGATTGTCTGCAGCTAGGAAAGACCGAGAACCCCCCAGGGAAAAAAAAGGACGGTTGGAGACTGCGGCTGAAGCCTCTCCTGGTGCGCCAGCTAAGCAGCGGAGACTGCGCCATCTTGGGTGATTGTTGCTGGCATCCAGAGACCAGCTACTAACCTGGAAACAAGGGATCTCAAGCAGCGTGACTGCGTGAACTCAGACGAGCACTGCTTCTTCTCACGGAAAGGTTGGACATCCCCTAAAGGTGCGGTTTGCAGTTCGGGTTGGAGGGAGGACCGAGCTCGCGCGCGCGGGGCGGAATCTGCGCCCCACAGAGTCCGCAGCCGCTGGGACCAGCGTGACCCGCGAGTGGGGAAGGGGCCCCACAGGGCTGCTGGCAGAAGGCAACGCGAAAAATGAGCCCATAGCTGGACTGGATGTAAGGGAGCAGCCTTGGACTTTGCCAATCTGCTGGCTGCTTGGTGCCAGGGGCGAGTGGGCGCGCGGAGACTGCGCGCGCGGAGACTGTGCGCAGACCTGGAAGGTGGAGGCTTGCGAATTCGCACAACTATCAGGCTCTTGTTACAGTTCCCCTTAGATCCGTGCATTTGATTATTAAACCCAGCGCATGGGATTCCCCAGTTGGGGTCATTCGCAGAGCCTGTAGGAGAAAGTTCTTTTTGGGGAGCCTGGGAAACAGCGGACAGTGGCAAGGAACCAGCTCTGGGCAGTGGTCTTTCCTGAATCAGTTCCAAATACCATAGAGGACAAAACCCTACTGATAGAGAGGACTTAGAGCCTCGGTGGTAAATCCAGACACACTGCCACCCAGAGGCAGAGCCACGAACTGTCTCTTTTGCGATCACAAATAAAGGCAGTCTGGTAAAAAAATACAACCTGCCTTAAAATCAGGTCTGTGGTTTACTGCACGGAGGGACAGTGTATCGCAGGGAAGTTGAACACTCCCCTGAATGCCTGGCAGGACTGAGGCGTGCCAAAAAGAAGAGTGGAAGATCTGAAGCACCTTCACTTCCGAATATTTTTATATATATATTTTTTTAATTCTTTTTTCACCATTTCATTAAGAACCTATTTTATTTTTTTTTATTTTTTCTTTTTTTTCATCACCTGATTTTACCTTTTTAATTACTACATTTTTTTAACCAGTATTACTGCTATCCTTTTACCATTTTTTCAAGTGTCATTTTATTTTTTATTATTTTTTTTTATTTTTCTTTATTTTATTTTGGGATTAGTGTTCTACACTCTATTTTCATCGTTCCTTTAGCATCATTTCTCTCTATTTCACATTTACCCTTAAGCCAAAACTCTCTTCCTCACTTTTCCCCTTTTGTTGTCCTGTTTCTCTTACCCTATTCCTGCTTTGGATTTTACCTATTCCTTCTTTCTACCCATTGTCTAAATTTCACCCTACTTATATATCTAATTTCCAATCCCTCGCTCTCCCCATACAAATAGCCTCTTCCCCACCTCTATTTCATTCTCTTAATTTTTTTTTTGTTTGTTTTTGTTGTTGTTGTTTTTTTTGGTTTTTTTTTTTTTGGTCTTTTTGTGTTTTTTTTTTTTCTCTCTCCCTTTTCCCAATCTCATTTCAGCACTCCTTTTTGTTTTTTATTTTTCTCTCTAATATTTTTCTCTTTTTTCTTCTTTATCCCCTAATTCTCTTCGCTCGGGGGGGGGGTCACCTTTATTTGGGGTTATTAATATTGTGAATGCATTTAGTTCGGTGCCTTGTACATTGTGCCTTGTTGTGTTGTATTTTGTGCCTTTGAATCAGCGCAACAGAGAGAGATCTACATAACCAAACACCTTGAGAAGAGAAATCATGGTGAAACAAAGAACCAACCCAAATATGAAAGAAAAACAGGCATCATCAGAAAAGGAAGTAAACGAAATAGAGGCAATGGAGGCAAGCAACCTGTCAGAGAAAGAATTCAGAGTAATAGTCATAAGGTGGATGAAAAGAATGGAAGACCAATTCAACAATATGTGTAGGAACCAAGAGGAAATGAAGAAGAACCAAGAGGAAATGAAGAGAAACCAAGAAGAAATGAAAAACGACATCACTGCCATAAAGAACTCAATAGAAAGCATCAAGAGTAGACTAGAAGAAGCAGAGGACCGTATCAGCGAGCTAGAAGACAAGGTAGAAAAAAATACCCAAACAGAACAGCTTCTAGAAAAAAAAATTAAAAAGCAGGAAGAGAGCCTAAGAGAACTCTGGGACAATGCTAAACGAAACAACATCCGAATAATAGGGGTGCCAGAAGGAGAGGAAACTGAGCAAGGAATAGAAAACCTGTTTGAAAAAATAGTAACAGAAAATTTCCCTGATATAGGGAGGAAAAAACTCACACAAATCCAAGAAGCTCACAGAGTCCCAAACAAAATGAACCCGAAAAGACCGACACCAAGGCACATAATAATTAAATTGGCAAACACCAACGACAAAGCAAGAATCTTAAAAGCAGCCAGAGAGAGACAGAAAGTTACCTACAAAGGATCCCCCATCAGACTAGCGACCGATTTCTCAACAGAAACACATCAGGCAAGAAGGGAATGGAATGAAATATACAAAGTCATGCAAAGGAAGGGTCTGAATCCAAGAATACTATACCCAGCGAGGCTATCAATCAAAATTGAGGGTCAAATCAGGAGCTTCACAGACAAAAATGGTCTACGGGAGTTTATTACAACCAAACCAGCAATGCAAGAAATGCTAAAGGGTCTGCTGTAAATAGAAAAAAACAGGAAACAAAGAAGGAACGCAGCGGTAAAGAACAAAAATGGCGACTAACAAGTTTCTATCAATAATAACTTTAAATGTAAATGGATTAAATTCCCCAGTCAAAAGGCATAGGGTAAATGAGTGGATAAGAAAACATGACCCATATATCTGCTGTCTACAGGAAACCCACCTCAGAAAAAAAGACGCACACAGACTGATGGTGAAGGGATGGAAAAAGGTTTTTCAGGCCAATGGAAGTGAAAAAAAAGCCGGGGTAGCAATACTTATATCTGACAAATTAGATCTCAAAGTGAAGGACATAAAAAGAGATCAAGAAGGCCACTTCATAATACTAAAGGGAGCAGTCCAACAAGAAGAAATAACTCTGGTAAATATATATGCACCCAATATAGGAGCACCCAAATACGTAAGAAAGCTTCTGGAGAAGATCAAGGGAGAGATTGACAGCAATACAATCATAGTAGGGGACCTTAACACCCCATTATCACCACTGGACAAATCCTCTAAACAGAAACTCAGCAAAGAAACATCAATCCTAAATGACTCACTAGATCAGATGGAATTAATTGACATCTTCAGAACATTTCACCCCAAAGCCACAGAATATACATTCTCCTCAGGTGCACATTTGTCATCTTCAAAGATAGACCATATATTGGGTCACAGACAAAGTCTCTTCAAATTCAAGAAAATTGAAATCATATCAAGTATCTTCTCAGACCACAAAGGCATAAAACTGGAAATCAACTACAACAAAAATAATCCAAAAAAATCAAACACATGGAGACTAAATAGCATGCTATTAAACAACGACTGGGTCACCAGTGAGATCAAAGAAGAAATAAAAAACATCATGGCAACGAATGACAATGAAAACACAACAATCCAAAACCTATGGGACACAGCAAAAGCAGTCTTGAGAGGGAAGTTCATAGCTCTACAAGCCTACGGCAAGAAACAAGAAACAATGAGAATAAATGTCCTAACTCTACAACTCGAAGAATTAGAAAGAGAGCAACAAAAAAAGCCCACTGTAAGCAGAAGGAAGGAAATAACAAAGATCAGAGTGGAGATAAACGACATAGAGACCAAAAAAACAATACAAAAGATCAACAAAACCAAGAGCTGGTTCTTTGAAAGGATAAACAAGATTGATACACCTCTAGCCAGGCTCACCAAGAAACAAAGAGAGAGGACCCAAATAAACAAACTCAGAAATGAAAGAGGAGAAATAACAACAGACCCCATAGAAATACAAAGGATTGTTAGAAAATACTATGAACAACTCTACTCCAACACACTAGACAACCTGGAGGAAATGGACATATTCCTAGATAAATACAACCTTCCAAAACTTAACCAGGAAGAATCTAAAAATCTCAATAGGCCAATAACTATGGAGGAAATCGAAGCAGTAATCAAAAAGCTTCCAGCAAACAAAAGCCCGGGGCCAGATGGCTTCACAGGGGAGTTTTACCAAACATTCAAGGAAGACCTAAAACCTATCCTCCTCAGACTATGTCGAAAGATCCAAGAGGAAGGAACACTTCCCAGCTCATTCTATGAAGCCAACATCACCCTAATCCCAAAACCAGATAAAGACAATACAATGAAAGAGAATTATAGGCCAATATCCCTCATGAACATAGATGCCAAAATCCTCAACAAAATCCTAGCAAATCGGATCCAGCAGTACATCAAAAAGATCATACACCATGACCAAGTAGGATTTATCCCAGGGATGCAAGGATGGTACAATATCCGCAAATCAATAAGCGTGATACATCACATAAACAAATTGAGAGAAAAAAACCACATAGTCATATCAATTGATGCGGAAAAAGCATTTGACAAAATCCAACACCCTTTCTTGATAAAAACTCTCAGCAAGATAGGAATTGAGGGATCATACCTCAACATAATAAAAGCCATATATGACAAACCCACAGCCAACATCATAATCAATGGGCAAAAACTAAAACCATTCCCCCTAAAAACAGGAACAAGACAGGGATGCCCCCTCTCACCACTCCTGTTCAACATAGTACTGGAAGTACTAGCCATTGCGATCAGACACGAAGAAGAAATAAAAGGCATCCAGATTGGAAAAGAAGAAGTAAAACTGTCCTTATTTGCAGATGACATGATACTGTACATACAGAACCCTAAAGACTCCATCAAAAAATTATTAGACTTAATAAATGAATTCGGCAATGTAGCAGGATACAAAATTAATGCTAAGAAATCCTTGGCATTTCTTTACACCAATAGTGAACTTACAGAAAGTGAAACTACAGAAGCAATCCCATTTACCATTGCACCAAAAAAATTAAAATACCTAGGAATAAACTTAACTAAGGAGGTAAAAGACTTATATGCTGAAAACTACAGGACACTGAAAAAAGAGATAGAGGAAGACATAAACAGATGGAAGAATATACCGTGTTCATGGATTGGTAGAATCAACATCATCAAAATGTCCATACTACCCAAAGCAATTTATAGATTCAATGCAATCCCCATTAAATTACCAATGGCATATTTCACAAATCTAGAACAAACGTTCCAAAAATTCATCTGGAATAAAAAAAGACCCCGAATAGCTGCAGCAATCCTGAGAAAACACAAAGTAGGTGGGATCTCAATACCAGATATCAAACTGTATTACAAAGCCACTGTTCTTAAAACAGCTTGGTACTGGCACAAGAACAGACATATAGATCAATGGAATAGAATAGAGACCCCAGAAATTGACCCAATCCACTATGCCCAATTAATATTCGACAAAGGAGGCAAGAGCATACAATGGAGTCAAGACAGTCTTTTCAATAAATGGTGTTGGGAAAATTGGACAGATACATGCAAAAGGATGAAACTAGATCACCAACTCACACCATACACAAAAATAAACTCAAAATGGATAAAAGATTTAAACGTAAGACGGGAAACCATAAAAATACTAGAGGAATCCACAGGCAGCGAAATCGCAAACATATGCCGAAGGAATTTCTTCTCTGATAATGCTCCTATGGCAATGGAAACTAAAGAGAAAATAAACAAATGGGACTACATCAAAATAAAAAGCTTTTGCACAGCAAAGGAAACCATCAAAAAAACAACAAGAAGACCCTCTACATGGGAGAACATATTTACCAATGATACCACCGATAAGGGTTTAATTTCCAACATATACAGGGATCTCATGAAACTTAACAAAAGGAAGATAAACAATCCAATAAAAAAATGGGCAACGGACCTAGATAGACACTTTTCGAAAGAAGACATACAGAAGGCAGAAAGACATATGAAAACCTGCTCAAAGTCACTAATTATACGAGAGATGCAAATCAAAACGACAATGCGTTATCATCTCACACCTGTCAGAATGGCTATCATCAACAAATCAACAAACAACAAGTGTTGGAGAGGATGTGGAGAAAAAGGAACCCTTCTGCACTGCTGGTGGGAATGCAGACTGGTGCAGCCACTGTGGAGAACAGTATGGAGCTACCTCAGAAGACTAAAAATGGAACTCCCATTTGACCCTGTGATCCCACTCCTAGGAATATATCCCAAGAAACCAGAAACACCAATTAGAAAGGATATATGCACCCCTATGTTCATAGCAGCACAATTCACCATAGCTAAGATTTGGAAACAGCCTAAGTGCCCATCAGCAGATGAGTGGATTAGAAAACTGTGGTACATATACACAATGGAATACTATGCTGCGGTAAAAAAAAAGGAACTCTTGCCTTTTGCAACAGCATGGATGGAACTGGAGAGCATTATGCTAAGTGAAATAAGCCAGTCAGAGAAAGATAAATACCACATGATCTCACTCATTTGTGGATTATAGAGAACAACATAGATTGATGAAAAAGGACAGACCCAAAGACTGAGAAACAGCGATCAGGCTATCAATCCCCAGAAGGAAAGTAGGGGAGGGCGGGGGTAAGGGGAAGAGATCAACAGAAGGACTTGTATACATGTATATAAGCCAAACCAATGGACATGGACAACGGGGGGATGGGAGCACGAGTTTGTGTGTGGGGGGGAGGTTGGGGGTTAAAGGGGGGGATGAGGACACATTTGTAATTCCTTAACTAATAATAAAAAAAAATAAATAAAATAAAAAATGAAAAAGTGAAGTGTCGTTCCTTTGGTTGGTTTAAGATCCCACTCTTCTGTACTGTCTATGGCTTCTCAGTTTCCTGTTGCTGGGATTGAAGGCCTCTCTTTAGGCCAGTCCCTGTGGGCTCTCAGGGACTATTCAGATTTGTTTTTGTGTCCTTTGTAACACTCAGGGTATAGTCTGGGTGTGGTTGTATTGGTTGCCTGGTGACTGCAGGGAGGGGCTATATTTTCAGGATAAAATGGCTACCTAGGTCTTGTGAGTCAGGTATGACTCAGCGCCAGATTCGCAGCTGCTTCTCCTGTGCCCTCTTCTCACCCAGCCTCTCCCCAGACTCCAGAAGTCCACACCTCCACCTGCGCCTCAGCCATGGGTGAGTATCCTTATCTGAAAGGTCCTATGAACTAGGTTCAGCGAAGAAAAGCAAAGGCCACAGAGAGGGGAAAGATCTGGGCCTCTGTGAGCCCCTCTCCTGCTGGCACTGCATGGTCTGGGTAGCCCTCCAGGCTGCCCCCTTTGGGCTCAGTCTTTCATTACTGTGGGCTCAGATCTATAATCCCCTGCTACCAGCAGTTCTGCAGACCTCCTTTCCACAGTCAGACGCTGTGCCTGTCCTAAGGGACACGGCTCAGTGCCGTGAGGTTTCCCTCTGACCCTCTGGGATCAGAGATCTCACAGTTCTCTCCAGCCCAGATCCCTGACTTTAGCTTTCTCCAGGTGTCCTCTTCCCTCACCAGCTGTGTCTCCTTCACCAATTCGGGTTGGATGTTATTCGATTCAGCTGCTCATTCTATCTGCTCTGGGACAAGTCTCAGGACATGTTCGTCTATTCTGCCACCATTTTCTTAACCACAACTGGTATTTTTGATCACATTAAAAAAAAGTTAATTTTTTGAAAATAGATAAAAATAAAGTTTTTAGCTATTAAATCTTTAACTCCCTCCAGTCACAACCCTATGCCATCAAATGCCTATTTGACTAAATGTTTTCCCTTTCCCCCCTTTTTTATTATAAATACAGTGCAAACAAATGTCATAATTAGTTCATTTCCATGAATTCATTCATTCAATAAATATTAATTGAGTCTTGACTCAAAAATTTATTGAGTCTTGACTAAGTGTTGAGGAATTATTTAAGCCCTAAAATACGTATATAAACCAGACAACTTCCCTGCTTTACAGAAATTTAGAATTTAGTCCCAATATGACACTCAGCTGCTTACCTCCCAATACAGACTCCAGTGCTGAGGAGAATGAAATCACTCTCTGTACTCCTTTATCTCCCCCAGTATTCTCTGGATACATACATGGTGCCATTTGGTATACCAGGCTAAGCTGTTTGTCAACTAGGAGTACCCCATTAGGCTATACCCAACTTGGGAGAAGCCAGGGTGCTGACTAAAGAGAATCCTTCTTCAAGTGAGATCCTGGGGAGGTAACTGCACATATTGTTTATCCCACACTCACTCACCTGGAATCTAAGCCAGGAGGGCAAGAGACTTGTCTTATTCATAGCTGTATCTCTACCACTAGGACAATGCCTAGAATAAAATAGACACTCAATAAATATCTGTTTAATTAATTAATTGACAAATAAATCAGTTTTTTTTCTGATTTCTAGAATCTGATTCTCTAAACGACACCATACTATTTTGTGCCCCAAAGCACTGTGTTTTTGTGTTTCTGTTTTTAACCACAAGGCATGTGGCAAAATTCCCAAAAGGGAGGATATTGCTGTTATCTTTTGCCAGAACTTTGGCAGAAGTGTAGTTTGTAAAACTGGATTATATGTTGGCACATTGTCTACTCATGACTATGACTCTAGCTGATTCATCCCTTTATAGCAGGCACCCAGCAAGTAAGAGCTCCAAGCCTCTTAGCCCTGTTCATGGCTAAAACGTCCTTAACTTCTTTTACTTGATTCTGCTTTATTTCCTGACTTGTCTCTCTTTTTTCATGGTTTCTTATTTCTTAAACTACTTCTCATTTGAAACCTTTCATTCACTGCTTTGGATCCACAATTGCTTCTCCAGCTTTGAAACCAACAGAGTAGTGCTAACATTGCCCTGTAGCCTGTCCTGCCTTTACTGGCTGCCCTTAAGTAACTATGGTTTTTGGAAACACCACCAAATGCCATAATCCTCTTCAGTGTTGACTCCCATGGTTGGCATCCACTCAAATTGACTTAATTCAGTCCCCGAGAGGAGAAATAAGACACAGTAGGCATGTTTGTGCATTTGAATTAATTCATAATGGTAGTGGATGTAAAATGGGGGTATTGCCTCGCTCACAAATTCCCCTCAGTGACCATGCCTGTGTTATCCTCCTTCCTTTGGAGGAATTCTCCTTTGCCCCAAAACACATAGTGGAATTTACTATTTTCTTATATCAGACACCTCCCTAGTCATCGTTTGTTATCAAGGGAGGGAAAAATTGACCAAACCTTAACAAAGCATATAACCTAGGATTAACCCTAATTCTTTTATCAGGAATGGCCTTGGAGGACTTGAAAAATGGAAACAGATCCTAGAGCCATAAGATTGACTGGTAAAATAATTCCTTCCCCAGTTAAAAATTACTCAACAAAGGAATGTCATCAATTCATTTTGTTATCACTGTCTATCAGGGTGAAGTTTATAAACCTTTTCTCTTTCTCCCTTTTTTAAACGGGAAGGTTTTTTTATTTTTGCTATTTTATTTTGTTTTAGTTCCACTTTTATATATTTGTTATCTTGTGGGTAATTAAATTTGTCATTTAATAATAGGGTGTATGACCATAAGAAACCACATTTGAAGTTGTCAAGAGGAACGGATGTCATTTTGAGATCTTGGACTTGGAGATGATGCTGTGCCTATGAATGACCAATTCTGGGTTGTCTCTTATGGAGGAAATCTGGGAATGCTTATGGTTGCATGTGGAAAAAATTACATTATTCTTGGTGCTAAAGATAATAAGAGGAGGGGTATTTTTATAAGCATATTATAGGAAGGAGATACGTATATGCTAGGAAGTCTAAGGGTAAAATAAATTTTTCATAAAATGAAATGGCTATTTGGCTTCCAATGATTATCTTAACAGTGACATGTCTGCACTCACCACTTCTTTGCAGAAACTGCACCCTAAATAACTGTCCATAGTTCAAATGAGTGCTTCCATATACTACATGACCTCACCAAGCCAGCCACAGGGATCAGTAATCAGATTGGGAAGAGGGTACATATTGCAAGGTAGTCCAATCGGAGTTCTTTCCCTGAGATTTAAAAAATTCCTATGGTAGCCATATGTATAGCTTTATAGGGATAGATGTCAACACTCATAAGCAGAAGTGATACATGGAAAAAAGTAAAGTGCGAAAGATAAAAGAAAAGAGAGGAAGAGAGAGAGAGAGAGAGAGAGAGAGAGAGAGAGAGAGAGAGAGAGAGAGAGAGATTGTGAGACTGAGAGAGACAGAGAACAATGGCAAGTTGACAGTGGTCAAGCCCCTGATTTTAGATCCAGAATGTTCTGATTATTACCTTATGGAAGCTTGGTTGTTCCTTTTCCATTCATTTTTTAAAATTTTATTTTTATTGTGGACACTATTAAAGATGTCCCCATCCCCACCCCCCTTTACCCACTTGAACCCAACCCCCATCCCCTCTTCCCTCTGGCTATCAGCACATTGTTGTATGTGTCTATAGGTTATGCATATATGTTCTTTGCCTAATTCCTTCATCGTCTTTCATCCAGTCCCCTCTCCCTCCTGCTTTCTGACATTTTTTGAGCACTCCACAGCATTCCAAAACATAGTCCCTTTACCTAGGCTACTTTAAATTAGGTATCTATTGCTTTACAACTATAACAGTCCACACCAATTTGTAATCTATTGTTTGGTGATTAAATAAAAAAAAATTAAAAATAGGAGAACAAAGTAAGTATAATCTTTTAAGAATCACATGAAGTGAGGGCAAACATTGCTTTGACACTTTGACTTCGTATATGTGCACACACGCACATGCTGGGTCAATAGAGGGTCACTCTCAAAAAAAGTTAGAAAGCTATGGCACTAGAGCATTTGAATCTGTAACTCAGTGGTGTCACTTTAAGAGTGTAAGAAATCAGTCTAGATCATTTTGTTTTTAATGAGCACCCCAGGTATGTGGGAGGTGAAAAAAACCTCGAGAAAGGCTGAGTCATTAAATCTGTACTTGAAGCAAATATTCTCCCCAAAGGGACACTCTGTGTAATAATTTAAGAGTTTGGTGAGGACTGTAAACCAAAAGGCCAGAAAGATATTTATTTCAGTAGTTACAGCCTCACAAGCTACAGAAAAGTTCCAGTCAGCCAGGAGATTGGCTTAGTGTGAAATTTTCACATTATGCAAAATCTGAGGGAGGATCAGAGGAAGTTAATTGAATCAAGGCAGTGATGACTGCACAATCATAGGAGGATAATGGGAGTACAGCAAGACTTCTTTAGGAGCTAAAGCAAAATATCAGGATGACTTAGTTATTGAATGGGTACCTAATTAATGACACACACCTCCTGTTTGTGGAATTCTGCTCCAAAGAGAGGTGGATTTGATCTATAAATGGAACCTATTGTGATATATCAGCTTTATTACTGAAATAGGTAACTTCAATTGAGTGAGAGTTACAGTTGGTCTATCATAAAGAATAGAAAATGAATCTGTACCAAGTTGAGGCTAGAGTATGGATGCAATGTCCCACCTAAAGCGGGAAGTAATTCATGACTCTGATAAAATTATCTGGAAAAACAACAACAACACACAATCATTATAACAAACCAAAATTGTCCAAGAGTTTTAGGTATACTTGAGAGTAGTCGAGACTACAGCAGCACTGTCCAGTAGAGTTTTCATAATGATAGATAGGTTCTGTGCTATCCAATTCAATATCCATTGGTGATATTTGACTACAAAGCCCTTGAAATAAGCCTAGTGAGACTGGGGAAATGAATTTTAAATTTAAATTGTATTAATTTAAACTTAAGTTGAAATAACCACATGTGGCTTGTGTCGTCCATAGTACCTAGCAAAGGCCAGCCCATGAGAGTGTCTAAGTGTTTAAGAGTCAGCTACCTGGGGGTGAATATGAACCCTCCACCTAAGAATAAGGTTGTAGACAGGTAGAATAGACATGATGGAGAGCTTTGAAAGCAAGTCAACTTTAAGAGAAAGCAAAACTGCCCTGCCAATGTGGCAAGGTGGTTGAGCATCAATTCATGAGACAGAAGGTCACTGTTTGATTCCCGGTCAAGGCACATGCCCGGGTAATGGGCTCAATCCCCTGTAGGGGATGTGCAGGAGGCAGCCAGTCAATGATTCTCTCTCATCATTGGTGTTTCTATCTCTTTATCCCTCTCTGAAATTAATAAAAAACATATTTATTTCACTGGCTGGTGTGGTTCAGTGGTAGAGCATCGGCCTACGCACCAAAGGATAGTGTGTTCAATTCACTTTCAAGGGCGCATGCCTAGGTTGCAGGTTCATTCCCCAGCCCTAGTCTAGGTATATGCAGGAGGCAACCAATCTCTCTCTCTCTCTCTCTCTCTCTCTCTCTCTCTCTCTCTCTCTCTGTCTCTCTCTCTCTCTCCTCTCTTTCCCCTTCCCTACCTTCCACTGTCTAAAAATCAATGGGAAAAAAAAAATCATTGGGCGAGGATTAACAAAAAACAAAGTAAAAAAACTACTTGCCTGTGTTAGGCACTGCTTACTTCCGGCATACTCCTTTTCTTTGAATTCTAACCTATATATTTGGTGAGGTCCTTTGGAAAAATCCCACTCTGCCTGATTTGGGCTCAGGGGATTCAAGGGAAAAAGTTTATTTACAGGTTGACTTGGGTGCTGAAAGGGGAGCAATGCATCCTTGGGTTCTAGGGCTTATAATTACAGGAGATATCAAAATAATTTTATCCCAAGATAAGTAAAAGTTTTAGCAAATTGAACTTTTGGTCAAGCTATTAAATTTGCCTTATAGTCAAATTAAACATACAAAAACATTTTGTTGAATTATATATTTAAAGAGACACAGATTGAGCTAAAACGGTGTGTCTAGACATAGCTTGTCATTGGAATCTAATTCATGTATGTTGGATCTCCCAACTGATTCTAAACAAGTTTCTTATGTTCTCTACAATAAATGGTGTCATTATCTTCCCACAAATCATCTTGGTAAAAAACTAAAAAACATCTTTTTTCTTTGTAAAATTTGAAAGATTTTTTTAAAAAGTATTACACATGTTTTACTTGTCCATACTATAAAAAAAGGTAAAAAGATCAGTGGCTGCCAAGGGTTAGGGATAGACAGACAGAACACAGAGTGTTTTTAGGGCAGTGAAAATATTCTGTATGATATTATAAGGATGGACACATGTCATTATACATTTGACCAAACCTGTAGAATGTACAAGACTAAGAGTAAAATAGGGACTTTGAGTGATTGTGAAAAGTTTGCACTGTTATTATATTCTTCATGTTTTGCAATGATAACATGTAGGTTGATATGCAAACATGTATGTGTTCATATGTGTGTACAATTGATTGGACAAAAGGAACAAATGATCAATGGAATAGATAAAAGGTAATAAATGGAGAATGCAATTGTCAGAAATGTTAATGAAGAACAGAGGAATCTTTACAGGTTCGTGGGGTGTTCAGTCAGTGGATGCTTGAATGAGGACTAAAATAAATCTGCAATAAATATTAAAAAGATATACTGATAATCAAAAAGAAGGGAGAAATAACTGTTAATCCTGCTACTTACACTACAGTTAAATTTTGTTTTATATACCTAATGAGACTTTTTTGTCCCTTATGATTAATAAGGTCCTTTCTGAATATATGCACTCACATATATATTCAAATGAGATCACGTAGTATCATTATTTGTGATCTGCTATTTTTCTCTTTCACTGTAAATAAGCATATAAATAATTAGTTGTATTTTAAAATATACACATTTGAATACATGTTGCTATTTTTTATAGCTTCATTATATTTAATTGTGTAGATGAACCATCTCCCTGTTGTTAAAAATTTAGGTTTTCTTTTTTCCCCACCATCATCAACAGCACTCTGTTGAGCATTATTGTATCTATTTATTTGCATATTTATGCAAGTATTTCCTTAAAGTATTCTTTTGACTGGACAGTTATATTTGAAAGGTTATAAATTAAAATATAAAATAGCCCAGGTGCCCATCATCAGATGAGTGAATAAAAAAGCTGTGGTACATTTACACCGTGGAATACTACACAGCTTTAAAAAAGAAAGAACTCTTACCATTTGCAACAGCATAAATGGACTTGGAGAGTATTATGCTAAGTGAAATAAGCTAGTCAGAGAAAGATAAGTAACACATGATCCCACTCATATGTGGAATCTAATGAACAAAATAAATTGATGAATAAAATAGGACCAGAGACATAGAAGTATGGAACAGACCGATGAATTTCAGAGGGAAAGCAGTGGTAGGAATGGGAGGGGAGTGATGAACTGGGGAACATACATGCATAGATGCATAGCTCATGGATACAAACAATAGAGTGGTGAAGGTCTGGGAGGCACGGGTACAGGGTGGAGGGGGTCAATGGAATAAAAACCACAAACAAAGGGGACATCTGTAATACAGCACTTTCAGCAATAAAGATAAAAAAATTTTTAAATAAAATATGATTGCAGTCTATAACATTAATAATGATACTAGCTGAGATTACTGAGCATTTACTATGTGCTAAATTTTATTCTAATTGCTTTATATGAATTAACTCAATTCTAGTAAGTGCTACTATTATCCCCATTTTACATAGGGTAAAACTGAAGCACAGAAAGCTTAATTAACTTGTCCAAGAATATTTAGGTAATAAGGAGGAATCAGGACTTAAATTCAAGCAGTCTGAATCTCGCCTTTGCCTTGAACCAGAATCTCTACCGTGCTCTCTCTCTGTGAGTTTTGCTTTGGGTGTTCACATTAGAAATCTCACTATTATTTCTTATATACAGAGTTGTGTCTTGGGCTTTTGTTGCTGTAGGGAAATTGAAAAATATGTCGCCATTCAAATATCAAAAGGTTTTCAATGGATGAAGAGAACTCTTTGGTTTTGGGTAACCCCAACCTCAGAGATTGGAAACAAACACTTAACAACAATAGCAAAAAATGATAGCATTAGTTTAGTTTCTCCATGCTAGTAATTACAGAAGTTAGAATTTTCCTTATATTTCTGTGGTAGCATTTACTTAATTGTTCCTTATGTTATTTTTTAAATTTTATTTTCAATTAGTTTACATTCAATATTATTTTGTATTATTTTCAGGTGTATAACATAGTGATTAGGCAATCATATACTTTCCAAAGCATTCCCCCTGATATTTCAAGAACCCATCTGGCACCATAATTATTACACTATTAGTAACTGTATTCCTTATGCTTTACTTTATATCCCAGTGAATATTTTGTAACTACCAATTTGCAGTTCTTTAGTCCTTCCTTTTTCACCAAAAGTCCTTCACCACTTCCCCTCTGGCAACCATCAGTCTGTTCTTTGTATCTATGAGTTTTTTTCTATTTTGTTTGTTTCTTTATTTTACTCTTTAGATTACACATATAAATAAAATCATATGTCATTTGCCATCATCTGTCAGACTTATTTCACTTAGCATAATACCCTCTAGGTCCATCCATGCTGTTACAAAAGGTAAGGTTTCATTCTTTTTTATGGCTGAGTAACATTCAATTTTATACATGCACCACCGCTTTTTAATCCACTCATCTATTAATGGGCACTTGGGTTACTTCTATATCTTGTCTATTGTAAATAAGCTGCAATGATCATAGGGGTGCCTATACAGGGCGGGGAAGAAGTAGTTATACAGTTGTGAGTATGTGAAACAGTTTATTCTTGTATTGTCATTTATTAATTACTAGAGGCCCAGTGCACAAAAATTTGTGTGCTCTGGATGGGAGGGGGTGGCGGGGGTCCCTCAGCCCGGCCTGTGCCCTCTCGCAGTCTGGGACCCCTCGGGAGATAATGACCTGCTGGGTTAGGCCTACTTCCAGGTGGCAGAGGGCAGGCCCAATCCCTAGGTGCAGCCCCTGGTTGGGCTCAGAGCAGGGCTGATTGGGGAGTTTGAGCACCACCCCCTGTCATGCACAGAGCAGGGCGGAACAGGAGGTTGCGATGCCACCCTCAGTCACGCTCAGGGTAGGGCCGATGGGGGGTTGGGGCACCGCCCCCTGTCACTCACAGAGCAGGGCCCATCAGGGGGGTTGGGGCTCTGTACCCTGTCACACACAGAGCAGGGCGGATCAGGGGGTTGGGGCATCACACCCTGTCACACACAGAGCAGGGCCTGTGGGGGGCAGTTGGGGCGCCGCCCTCTATCACCCACAGAGCAGGGCCGATCACGGGGTTGGGGCACCGCCACTGTCACACTCAGGGCAGGGCCGATCAGGGGGTTGGGGAGCTCCCCCCTATCAGACACAGAGCAGGGCTGATCAGGGGGTTGGGATGCCTTCCCCTTTCACGAACAGAGCAGGGTGGATAGGGAGGTTGTGCCCCCTCCTTCACACATAGAGCCGCAGGGCAACCAGGGGATTTGGGCGCTGCCCCCACACTGATCCCTGTGCCAGGAGGCTTCGCGGCTCCGCTGATCCCGGTGCTGGGAGGCATATTACCCTTTCACTATATAGGATAGAGGCCTGGTGCACAGGTGGGGGCTGGCTGGTTTGCCCTGAAGGGTGTCCTGGATCAGGGTGGGAGTCCCCACTGGGGTGCCTGGCCAGCCTGAGTGAGGGGATGATGGCTGTTTGCATCTGGTCACACCCCCTTCAGGGTGGGGGTCCCCACTGGGGTGCCTGTCCAGTCTGGGTGAGGGGCTGAGGGCCGTTTTCAGGCTGGCGGGTGACTGAAGCTCCCAACTGCTCCTTTTTTCCTTTTTTTTTAATTCTTGGATTTATGGCTGTCACTGGAGCTGAGAGCCTGCTTTAGCTGTGAGACCTCACTGCTGAAAGCAGGTTTCTGGCTTTGTTTACTTTCTGTATTTGAAACTTTGTTGTGACTCCAGCTCTGAGATCCTGGCTGACTGAAAACAGGTTTCTGGGGTTTTGTTTAGCTTCTATATTTATAACAATGTTTCTTAGCAGCTCAGAGCCCAGCAGCGGCAGGCAGGGAACGTTGGAGTCCTCAGTCACTGAAGCAAGCAAGCCTCCTGCTCATGTCAGTAGCCTGGCTGCTGGCCACCATCTTGGATGGCAGTTAATTTGCATATCACCCTGATTAGTCAATGGGAAGGGTAGCGGATGTATGGCTAATTACCATGTTTCTCTTTTATTAGATAGGATTGTATTATTTTTCATATGAACAACTGTAAACCTACTTTTGTCCCACCCTGCATTCTTTCAAATTAGTATTTTAGGTTTCTTTATATATATACCCAGAAGTGTAATCACTAGGTCATAAGGCAATCCCACTTTTAATGTTTTGAGGAAGCCCCATAGAGTTTCCTGCAGTCGCTGTGTCTATCTGTATTCCTACCAACAGTGCATGAGAGTTCCCTTTTCTCCACATCCTCACCAACCCTTGTCATTTGTTGATTTATTGATGATAACCATTCTGACATGTATGAGGTGATATCTCATTGTGGTTTTACTTTGCATTTCTCTAATAATTAGTGATGCTGAAAATTTCTTATATGTCTATTGGCCATCTGTATGTCCTCTGTGGAGAAATGTGTATTCAGGTCCTTTGCCCATTTTTTAATTGAATTATTTGTTTTTTTGGTGTTGAGTTGTATGAGTTCTTTAAAATTTTGGAGATTAACCCCTTATTAGATGTGTCATTGGTGAATATGTTCTCCCCTTCAGTGGGTTGTCTTTAATTGTGCTTTATGTTATGATTTCATATATAATAATAGTTTTTCCCCCTGGATTTCATGGGAGGAAGGATGATGATCCATACCTTATTAATTTATTTTATATGAGGCCTGGAACAGTATGCTTTAATTTCCAAATGGATCTAAACACAAGACCTTAAGACCTTATTTGACTCTAAAGTGCTTTCATAGATCCTTTAGCTTCAACAACTAAAGAAGTAACCTTGGTATCTGTGATGTTGTGATATAATAAGAATATTTATATATATATTATATATATATTATATATATATATATATATATATATATATATATAATATATATATTAGTATATATACTCATTATATACTAGTGGCCCAGTGCATGAAAGCCCAGGCTGCACCCTCTCTAATCTGGGACCCCTCAGGGGATGTCCAACTGCGGTTTAGGCCTGATCCCTGTGGGACAACCCCCTTGCAATCCAGGACTGCTGGCTCCTAACCGCTCACCTGCCTGCCTGCTTGATCGCCCCTAACCACTCTGCCTGCTGGCCTGCTCACCCCCAACTGCCCACCCCTGCTGGTCTGATCACCCCCAACTGCCACCCCTGCTGGCCTGCTCACCCCCAACTGGTCCCCTCTGCCAGCCTGCTTGCCCCAAACTGCTCCCCTCGCCAGCCTGATCACCCCCAACTGCCCTCCTCTCCTGGCCTGATCACCCCTAACCGCCTCTGCCTCAGCCCCGCCACCATGGCTTTGTTCGGAAGGATGTCCAGAAGGTCTCACAGTATAATTAGCATATTACCCTTTTATTAGTATAGATAGGGTATGACACACTACCATAACTAAAACATATCTACCAGTATTACTTTATGAGAATACATACTTCATGCAATAGGAAGGCATCTAATACATTACATTGTACATGTTGTAAGGAATAGGAAATACTGTATTCATAGCAATAATATACACCCTATGACTTCCCTTCCTGATTTGGGAATGGTTCCCCAGTTCTTTGAACATTTCCTGGCCCCTGATGTATTTTTTTTCTCATTCAGTGTAACTTTATTTACTGTTTTATTGCACATGATTTGAGGTCTTCAATTTCTAACCACCAAAGATTCAAAGGACGATTTTTTTTTCATGAAGTTTAACATTAACATTAGTGAATTCATGTATTGATGTGTTTTTTATTGTAAACTTCTGAATTATTCACATTGCCATAGATCCTGAACTCATAAGTGTGGAACATGCACTGGCTGGCAGCAAGCCAGGAAGCCACTCTGCAAGCAAACAGATACTCTGCATAAGGAGAAAAGTCATAGCACAACATTTAATATCCAACCTGAGTCACCTCAGAATGTTACATATATTGACTTCTTAATTCATATAGTACCGGGAACTCAACTGCTTGGTTGGTGACGGGGTTGACCTGGTTTTGGGGGCTTATTCCTGAAATAATTAAGGAAAGGGGGACTCAATCTTTCTTCTTGGTTGCTTGCTCCTCCCCAGCACCTTCATCTTTCTTCTCGTCCTCAGCTTCTTGGGCATCTTGTCCTTCACCTTGACCTCCTTCTTCCTCCTTTGCATCTTCAGATTCTTCCTTGGCACCTTCTTCCTCATCCTCTCCTTCCTCTTCCTTAGCCTCTTCCTTCTCCTTCTCCTCCTCTTCAGCTTCTCCTTCAGAGGGGGGTTCATCCTTAGCTTCCTCGGCTTTTGCAGCCTCAGTGGTCTCCTCCACCTCGATCTGCTCCTCCTGGACGTGGCTGGTGTATTAAAAAGGGAAGGAGAAAGTGGACATCAAGTAGGAGCTGGTCTGTAAACCACTGTAGGCAGATCAACCAAAGATCTGGGAACTCTAGGAGTAGCCGCTGGCTATGCTGCCCACACTGGTGAAACTGAAGCAGGTCTCCTCACCTTCCAAGAGTTTCCTGTAAGCTGCAATGTCAATGTCCAAAGCCATCTTCACATTGAGGAGGTCCTGGTATTCTTTTAAATACCATGCCATTTCACTCTTTGTAGTTCTCAACTCGTTTTCTAATTTGTTGATTGTGTCCTGCATAGCACTAATGTCGGCATTCTGCTTATCCTTCAGCTCTTGCAGCTGCTTTTGTAGCACTTTGTTCATGCCCTGTCATGCTTCCATCTCCAGGGTCTTGGCCTTTAGTAGGCGGCAGCTCTCAGACACCTCGTCCTTGGTTGCGTGCACCACTTCGGTGTTCTTGGCAACACTCTCGGTCAGCATGGTGAAGGGCTCTTGAACCATTCTTGGGCATTCTACATGTTCTTGGCAGCCAGCTTCTTGTACTGGGTGCGGATGTCCTTGAGTGTGGTGGAGCGGTCAGGCTTGGGGAACACGTCCATCTCTATGGAGATCTGAGTGTACTGGATCTTTGCCTGCAGCTCGGCGATCTCCTCTTCCTGCACCTTCTTCAGAAAGGTGATTTTGTCCATCAGGCTGTTGATGCGCTTTTTGAGCTCAGCACCAGCGAGAGCCACCTCATCTGCACCTTTGTGCACCTCCAGCAGCTGGCCCTCAGCGTCCTCGTGGTTCAGCACCTCTTCCTCTCAGCCCCTCCTGAGCCCTGGTGACTCCTAACAGGATCTTGAGGCTGCACCCTGATCCCGCTGCCCTTTCCTCACCAGGTCGTGGTGCAGGCATCTCATTTTCATTAAAATGTTCAACCTGCATGGGCTCCCCTGGTGTTTGCAGGCAGCCTGGGAGCAGACAGTGATCCCGGAGGTGCTTGCTGCCCTCACCAGAGCTCAGCCATGATGGTCTGGGGTGAGACAGCCCTTCCAGGCCCCGTGGCTGCGACTAGGACCCGCTTCCTTAACCAGGGACTTGGCGCTGGGCAGGCGGCAGCAGCGCTTCCTCCCCAGCCCACACTGGAGCGGGTCCCTGAGGTTTCAGAACCGAATTCCAAGGGCCTCCCCAGGCAGCAGTGGCCCTGAGCCCGCCAACTCTCCCTTCAAACCCACCAAGGCTTGCTTCTCACACTTGCTGAAAACCTTCTCAGTCCACTTGCCATTGTAATCAGTTTGGGCTGAAAGGACTGGGGACTCCCGAGTGACTGAGGGAACTGGGCGGCGCCATCTTTGTGTTGGAGTGATAGTTAATTTGCATATTACCCTTTTATTAGATAGGATATATACATTTTTAATTCTCACCCACGGATATTTTTTCCATTGTTTTTTAGAGAGAATGGAAGAGAGAGGGAAAGACAGAGAGAAACATCAATGTGAGAGAAACACATCAATTGGTTGCCTCCTGCAGGAGCACTGACCAGGGTCCAGGAGGGGAGGAGCCTAAAACCCAGGTAGGTGCCCTTGACTGGAATCAAACCCAGGACCCTTCGGTCCACAAGCTGATGCTCTATCCACTGAGCCAAACCGGCCAAGGTAAGAAATATATATTTTGTCCTTGTTCCTGTTTCCTGGCACAGAACTCCTAAAAACTCATGTAATTTCCTGAGTGATAGGTGTGATAAGAGCTTGCTTGTTATGTTTGGCCTTAGTACTGGTTCTATACACAAGAGCTTCTAAGATCATTGGAAACTCAGATGTGAAAATAATGTCATTTTGTATGCTAAATGAGATGACTAGTGGCTTAGGGCCACTAGATATGGTTTCCAGAAAGACCAAGACACAATTAGAAAGCTGGAACTTTCATTCCCACCACCCAACCTCCAAGTATGGATGAAGGGCTAGAGATTGTGTTTTTAACCAAAGGCCAATGATTTAAGCAATCATGTCTACATAATGGAACTTCCATAAAAAAATAATAACAGGATTCATAGAGCTTCAAGGTTGGTGAACAAAATGAGATGCTGGGATTCTGGTGCACCCAGAGAGGACATGGATGTTATACATGCTTTCTTCCTATACCTTGTACATTGCTTCCAATTTTGACTATTCCTGAGTTATGTCCTTTCTAATAAACTGATTATCATAAATAAACCATTTTTCATAAGCTCTTTAAGCCATTGTAGCAAATTATTGAACCTGAGGATGTGGTTATGGTAATAGCTAGTCCATAAAAAGTACAGGAGGCCTGAGACTTTTAATTGGTGTCTGAGGTGGGGGGTGATCTTGTGGGACTGAGCCCTTTATCTTTGGAGTCTGATTCTATCTTCAGGTAGTTATTGTCAGAGTTGAATTAAATTCTGAGATAGTCAATTGGTGTCCAGAGAGTCTGTGTGTGTGTGGCAGGGGAACCTCACACATTTGCTATCAGAAGTGTTTGTGGGTAGATAAACAGATCAGGGTATCCATTTAGTAAATGGCTATTGATTTATAAAAAAATTGGTTTCTAAGCTATTGCAGGTCTCAGTAGATGTGATCCTTTCAGGTGGTTCTCAAAAGACAACTAAATATGTACATTTAAGTGTTCTTTTATATAAAAATTATTTGAGGGAAGTGAATTATTTGTCTCAGTTTATCCTATATAATAAAAATGTAGTATGCAAATTGTCCCCTCTACTGGGAGTTCATCTGGGAGTTTGACCAGTGGGTGGGGCCAGCCTGGGGAAGGGAGGGAGTACCGGGCCAGCAACCGACAGCCACTAGGGACCCTACCAGTGCATGAATTCCATGCACTGGGCCTCTAGTATTACTATATTATGCCTTTATGGATAAATCAAGAATCAGCTAAGAGTTATGCATGCTTCCACTGAATCAGAAAATTTCATTTTTTTGCCAGTACAGGCAGTCCTCAGGTTACATAGGACTCGATGTACATCGTTTTGTGGTTATGTTGCCATCTCCCATTTATAGTATTTATTTTAAAAAGTTCCATCATTTCGACTTATGTACATATGTGCTTTATGTTTTTCATTATTTATTTACCACAAGTAAAGGTCAGGAATTGTTATCTTTCTTTTAATTTTTTTTTTTTACTGTTTCAATTCATTACTGCTGTTTATGTGCTTCATGTGAGTGACGTAGGTGCTTATGTAGGTGAGTTCTGACTTATGGCAAAAATTGCATTACGTTGCACCGTAGGAACAGATCTCCGTTATATTATACTATAATATAAAATTCAAAGGTATTTTAATATTTAAAATATTACAATGGGGAATTTAGAAAAAATGAGTGGCCATCAGGATGTTGTATGGGCATGTCCATTTTTTCAATTCTATTCCTATACCCTTCTTATTTTAATTAGTAATGGAACCAGATATTAAAATATATTAGATCATCAGTTGGGTTTGCCTTTTCATTTGGAATTGCAGGTATATCTATTGAGAAATCTTGGGTGTGACAGTGCAATCAAGGTTTAGAACAGCATAGCCAAATGCAATTTGTATCAGTGCTCAGAGAAAATTGATTTTGATATTATTTATAACATTCTTATCTGCATTCACTTCTCAATCCATGCATATAAAAATGTTACTTTCTAATTCATGAATTATAGACACCATAGATTATATGAAATTGGTTATACATTTAAGATTTTAGAATCTTAGAAAGGAAAAACATGTTCCACATAGTGATCCATCTTAAATAAAAAATATCCATATAAAGAGAATTGATATCCTTTTGTGCTTCCACTGTGCAGGAGTCAGCTTCTTCTATCCTATACTACATTAGCATGAAGTGCTTGCTGTATATTAGTATGGGGTATCATAACTTGCAGCATTAGTCATTGGAGGGACTAAGCTATAACTGAATTCCACATTTGTATTTGTGAACCAGCCTTTCACCTTCCTATTTCCACATTTTCAAGTGTGGCCAAGGGAGTCACAGAATGAATTATTTGTATACAAGTTTATGTGTATATGCTTTTAATTCTCTTGGGAATATATCTAGGAGTAGAATTTCTGGGTCATATGGTACGTCTATATTTAACATTTTGAGGAACTGCCAAATTGTTTTCCAAAATATCATTATACTTTTTAAAATATATTTTATTGATTTTTTACAGAGAGGAAGGGAGAGGGATAGAGAGTTAGAAACATCAATGAGAGAGAAACATCTATCAGCTGCCTCCTGCACACTCCCTACTGGGGATGTGCCCACAACCAAGGTACATACCCTTGACCAGAATTGAACCTGGGATCCTTTAGTCTACAGGCCTACGCTCTATGCACTAAGCCAAACCAGTTAGGGCACCATTGTACTTTTGATAGCAGTATATGAGGGTTCTGATTTCTCCACATCCTCACCTATCCTTGTTATTACACATATTTTTTATTATATTCATCCTAGTGTTTATGAAGTGGTATATCATTATGGTTTCAGTTTGCATCTTCCTGAGGACTAAGTGAACACTTTTTAATGAATAATTAGAAATCAAGAAGGAGAAAAGACTCCTGGATAGCTGTAGGAAATGAGGCTCTGCAGGGAAAAGTATATGAGTAGTGCTAGGGCATGACTCTTTGGAAGGGGCACAGAAATGCTTGACCCAAACATGGAAGTATTACTATTGCAAAGATAGATGGTAAGCTTTGTTTTGTTTCACAATAATTACAATTGGGATAAGAGATTCTAGGTGAGTTTCCTAAAATAATATTGTCTGAAAATAAATTGATAGAGAAGAAACTGGTCAAAAAGACAAATTATTTGAGAAAATAATTTTTGAAATGATTGATTGATTATTTGAAATGATTGATTGATTAAAAATAAGAAGTTCCAGTCAGTGATATGGCACTATAGACTAATGGCTCTGAAGTCCTCATATTACTTCCACAGGGGTCAGATAATATTTTTTTAATGTAAAAGATAAGATAAGCTCAAAGATTGCTTCAAGGTTTAACAATCTGTGAATAAATTCTAAAGCTTTTTGACCATTTAGTATTTCTATCCCTATGTACATCTATTAGATTGGATACATTCACCCTTTTTTTCTGCTTGAGACTGACTATTTTCATTTCTCTGTACTTAACTTTGAAAAAATGTTCTTGGAAAAAGGGATGAGTTTTGCCAGAATTTTAAAGGAGCCATTAATTATAGCATATGTGAATTCTATAAGTCTTTGTTGTACTTTTCTTGCAGTTCTGAACTAGGACTAAGATGTAGCCAAACTCCCACAGCCTTGTGTGCCCATTTTGTTCTCTTAAATTAATCAGACAAGTCTCTTCTCCTTACCTGTAGATAAGCAAGTGAAAAAGAAGAGTGAAGTGGTGAAAAGAGGCCAAGAGTGTCACTCTACTGGAAGCCAAGGGAATGGAAAATTAGTTATTCTGCTTACACATGCTTTTATCATTATCCATCTATTAGCAAGTGTAGTTGGTTCTAACTCCAATATATATATTGGATTTGATGACTTACTTTTATCCCATAGTTGTCACTATAATATAAGCCACTGAACTCTTGCCTGGAATAGTAAAATTGTTTCCAAACTGGCAGAGTTTCCATGTAGTTATGTACTTTGAACCCATGAATTACTCCATGGGTTCTATGGTACGCGTTGGTGTTGCACAATGCACAACCTGGACAAATATAAGTTGTAACTTCCACATAACTAGTGATTATTATGTGCTGATTCAGGTTAAAATTAGTTGCTGAGGATACAGTGATGAGCAAAGCAATACCTGTTATCATGGAGCTTGCATTCCAGGGTGGCGGTCCCTGCTGGGTGCACAAAAATTTGTGCACTCGGGAGGGTCCCCCAGCCATGCCTGTGACCTCTTGCAGTCTGGGACCCCTCGGGGAATGACCACCTGCTGGGTTAGGCCCACCTCCCGGGGGATTGAGCCTAAGCTGGCAGTCAGACTTCCTTTGGACAGCCCAGGAGCCCTCAGGGGATGTCCAGCGGGGAGCAGGCCTAGCTGCAGTTGGACATCCTTAGTGCTGCTGAGGAGGTGGGAGAGGCTCCCACCACTACCTCTGTACTGGCAGTCGTCAGCCTGGCTTGTGGCTGAGCAGAGCTCCCCTTGTGGGAGCACATGATCATCAGGAGGCAGCTCCTGCATTAAGTGTCTGTCCCCTGGTGGTCAGTGTGTGTCTTAGAGACCAGTGATTCCCAGTGGCTCTGCTCTTAGGGTCAATTTGCATGTTACCCTTTTATTATATAGGATAGAGGCCCAGTGCATGGGTAGGGGCCGTCTGGTTTGCCCTGAAGGGTGTCCCAGTTCAGGGTGGGGATCCTGCTGGGGTGCCTGGACAGCCTGGGTGAGGGGCTGAGGGCCATTTTCAGACTGGCCACACCCCCTTCAGGGAGGGGGGTCCTGCTGGGGTGCCTGGCCAGCCTGGGTGAGGGGCTGAGGGCCGTTTTCAGACTGGCCACACCCCCTTCAGGGAGGGGGTTCCCCGCTGGGGTGCCTGGCCAGCCTGGGTGAGGGGCTGATGGATGTTTGCAGACTGGCCAAGACCCCCAGTGGGGACCCTTATGCCATTAGGGTATGGCCAGTCTGGGTGAGGGGCTGACGGCTGTTTTCAGGCTGCCTACAGCCCCTTCAGGGAGGGATCACCCCTGGGGTGCCTGGCCAGCCTGGGTGAGGGGCTGATGGCTGTTTGCAGGCTGGCCACAGCCCCTTCAGGGTGAGGTTCCCCACTGGGGTGCCAGGCCAGCCTGGGTGAGGGGCTGAGGGCCATTTTCAGGCTGGCCACACCCCCTTCATTGTGGGGGGTCCTGCTGGGGTGCCTGGCCAGTCTGGGTGAGGGGCAGATGGCTGTTTGCAGGCTGACCAAGGCCCCCAGTGGGGATCCTCACCCCATGAGGGTGTGGCCAGCCTGGATGAGGGACTGATGGCTGTTTGCAGGCTGGCCACATCACCCAGGCACCCAAGCTCCCAGTGGAGCCTGGCTGGAAGCAGTTATCTGGGATTTATTTAGCTTCTATAATTGAAACTTTGTTGCTTTTGCGGAGGCCACAGCCAGCCAGGGCATGCAGGAAGCTTGGCTTCCTCCATCACTGGGGCAACCAAGCCTCCTGCTTGCTCCAGCTCTGTGGCTGCCAGCAGCCATCTTGGTTGGGTTAATTTGCATACAGTCGCTCTGATTGGCTGGTGATTGTGGCTGGGGCATACTGAAGGTACGGTCAATTAGCATCTTTGTCTTTTATTAGTGTAGATATGTTGATTTCAGATAGTGACAATTGCTAGGTTAATTTTAGGTGGAGGTAAGAACTATGAAAACAGCAAATACTGTGAAATTGAATAAGGATCAATCCCCTATGAAATGGTTGAAGACTCTCTGTGAGCTGTCCTTGGAAATGGGAGTAAATCATGGTTTTAATTCCAGTTTGACAATAAGTTAAAAATGCTGGGCAAAAACAGTCGGAAAGGACAAGGGTGATTGATTTCTGAGAGTTTATTGCCCCATTGAGGGAACCACTCCTCCCTTAAGAGACAAAGAATGATTTTTATATGATGGGTGCTGAGAGTTAATAGGTGGATTATTTTATTTTCTGAAAATGCGAAAATACATATACTTGTATATTAACCTTTAGAATATTTAGATAAGTATCTCAAACTTACATGCTTACAGAGACCAGGCAGGTAATTCAAATGTGTGGAATAGGCAAGCAGAGGAGCAAGAAAGAGATAATGCATGACCCTATTTATTGTTAATCTTTATTGTTGAGAATATTAGCTATGCCCCCTTTTCTTCCCCATTGACCCCTTCTAGCCTGCCTCCATGCCCCACCCCAGGCTTTCACCACCCTATTGTCCAGGTCCATGGGGTATGCATATATTTGGTTAATCTCTTCCCACTTACCCACCCCCATTTCCCTCTGAGATTCCACAGTCTATTCCATGTTTCTATATCTCTGTATTGATTTTGCTCATCAGTTTATTTTGTTCATTAGATTCCACAGATGAGTAAGATCATGTGCTACTTAGCTTTCTCTGACTGTCTTATTTCACTTAGCATAGTACTCTCCAAATCCTTCCATGCATGACCCTATTTAAAGGGCAGTCAGCAGTAGTTTGGCTTCCTCTAATAAATACCACATGGGGATATTATTTCAGAAATGCCAAATGTTCTTATTTCTAAAATATGTTAGAAATATGGATTTTTATATAAAATTTCTGGATTTTCATATGTTATTTCTTGGAAAATAAATGATGTAGGTCAAACACACTTTCAAAGCTGAGGACAAACCTCTAAATTAGACTAAAAACACCAAAATAATTATTTCACTTGAAAACTAAACATTATTTGTTTCCTAAAATCATACACATATATAATATTACATATTTATTTTGAGAAAGTTTTTTGAAAGATATTCTTTATTCTTATGAATTTTATTCTAACCATATTCCTCCATGTCCTAAGTCTACCAACCCTCTGTGAAATAAAGCTCCATCATGTATATTTCTATCTAATCTGTAGGTACTAAAAAGAAGCAGATAATCTTCAGAATCTCATTCTGTGAGAGAGAGAAAAAAAATAAAGAGGGGTTTGGAAAGTTCCTTGGGCTTATATTAAGTCTACTAGAGTTATCTGTTTTGACCTTCAAAATGATTAATTTAGATGCCTTGAGCCACTGGCTATAGAGTAGACAACTCAGACCCAAAAATAGGTTTCTTACAATCTACATTTGATATTAAAGGGTCTCAATAATTGGAATCATACATAGAACATGTGACACAGCTATTATATTTTCATACTGAAAATTTAATACGATTCAATATTGCTACCAAAAATCTCTTTCCATATATGCATATACACATATATATAAGTTAAGCTAAGTTTAAAAATAAACACACAAAGCAGCTCTGATAAATATTTGACTGTGAGAGATATAATTAATTTCTGAGCATCAAATATATGGTTTAAAAACATTTTTTTCTATCTAAACCATTATTATTGTGTATTTTGATAGACTGAGAATGGAAAAACACAAGATATTATTCTGAGACTTAAAAATCCCTGAAAATTCGAAGGCAAAAACTGTCAATATATTTTGTTTGTCTCAGTACTAAGGGACATATGTTCCATCTGAATCATGCAGTTTCATAATGTTCCTAGGACTTGAAAAAAAATGACATTAGCTTTCTCTCTTTACAGAAGTTCTTCAATAATTACTGTGATATTTATTGGTTTTATGTTACTGTATTTATATAACTTGATAAGCTTTCTTGATTCTAATAGTGGAGAAAAAAAATCAATGTTTCTGTTAGCAAGTCATATCATTATTGAACTGTTTTGTCCAAAGGCTCTTGCTAAGCTTATAAAGCAGAGTCCATAGAATATGTTGCAAAATATATTTAGAAATATAAAAACAGAACAATGGTTGAGTTTCTGGGAGTCAACATAAGTAATATTCCATGATGATTTTTCAGAATTAAAAATAATCACTCAGGGCCCAGCCTGCGTGGCTCAGTGGTTGAGCCACGACCTATGAACTAGAAGGTCACTGTTCGATTCCTGGACAGAGTACCTGCCTGGGTTGCGGGCTTGATCCCCAGTGTGGGGTGTGCAGGAGGCAGCTGATCAATGATTCTCTCTCAACACTGATGTTTCTATCTCTTTCTCCCTTTCCCTTCCGCTCTGAAATCAATAAAAATATATTTTAAAAAATTATTCAGGTATCACTATGTCACTTTACCTGCAATATCTAAAGGAAATTAAGTTTCGCTATTTTAATAAGTCAGTACAAAAAGAGATGTTTTAAATAGTTAAAATTATGCTTGTATCAGACAGTAAATAACATCTATTTCTTGGTGTTTCCCTAGCACAATCTGATTATATAATTTATAACTATATTTATTTAAAATGTGTGATTCTTGTGAAACTTACAAAATGAATAATTAGAGATATCTTTTACTTAGGATTAACAACATCCAAAGGTACCATACTGTTGGCGGAACCACATAGGGTTGGAAGGGTATGAGGTTTGTAAATTGTCATAAGTACAACAACATAAGAAATACTTTACACACATTATCTCAAATTATTATAATTACCTTACAAAGTGTGCAATGTTTTATTCTATGCTGGCACATATGATGTCATATTCAGAACTTAACAATTTGTAACTAGATTTTAAAAACTAGGAAGTATTTTTATAATCAGAAATAATGAAAAAGAAGCATGAGCCAAATATTTATGATTTAGTCCCATCTTGTGGAGTCTATCCCATTTAGTTAATAAGATGGCTAAAATATCCCAACTAAAGAGGATGTACTTCAATTAATTGGGCAGAAAATGAGCTAATTGGTGGGAATATGACATTATCTCTTAGGATATCCCAATCAGATGTCAAATTCAACAAATCCAAATAGAAGGTATCATCTGTACTCACTTCTAAACCAAGTCCCTTCAAGACTTCCATATTTATGTGAATAGAATCAATATTTTCTGTTTTCCTATACTCTAAGAACACTTTAGATAGAAAATGAAGCACATACACAGGCATCAACTGGTAACATATTAGATCTTATTTATCAATTTATCTGTAGACAGACACATAGGCTGTTTCCATTTTGAATAATGCTGCAGTGAGCATGGGGAATGCAGATAGCTCTTCAAGATCTTGATTCCATTTCCTTTAGATATGTACCCAGAAGTGGGATTGTTTGATCATATGGTAGTTCTATATTAATTTCTGAGGAACCTCTATGTTGTTTTCAATAACAGCTATAATAATAAATATTCCCACCAACACTGAAAAAGTGTTCCTTTTTCTCCACATCCTTGCCCAACACTTATTGTTTCTTGTCTTTTTTAAAATAATACAAAATTTAACAAGTGCAAGGTGACCTCACTATGATTATGATTTGCATTTCTCTGATGATTAGTAGTATTGAGCATCTTTTGATGTACCTGTTAGTCATTTTATAGATAGATGTTAAGTTCTTCTGCCCATTTTATAATCAGACTAGTGGCCTAGTGCACAGAATTCGTGCATGGATGGGGGGGGGGGTTCCCTCAACTCAGCCTGCACCCTCTCCAATTGGGGACGCCTCGGGGATGTCCAACTGCCGGTTTAGGCCCGATTCCTCTCGCAATCCAGGATTGCTGGCTCCTAACTGCTCACTTGCCTACCTGATTGCCCCAACCTTTCTGCCTGCCTGCCTTATCTCCCCTAAATGTCTCTGCCTGCATGCCTGATTGCCCCTAACCCCTCTGTCTGCTTGCCTGCCTGATCGCCCCTAACCTCTCTGCCTGCCTGCCTGCCTGATTGCCCCTAACTGGCTCTGCCTGCCTGTCTGATAGCCTCTAACTGCCCTCCCCTGCTGGCCTGATCTCACCCACAACTGCCCTCCCCTGCTGGTCAATTTGGCTCTGATTGGTCAGTTTCTATGCCAGTCAGCATCAAAAGCCCTGCCTCCTAGGCAGTCATTGGCTCCTTGCACTTCACCCAGATTTGGTTCTGATTGGTCGGTTTCTTTTAAAAAAATATATTTTATTGATTTTTTACAGAGAGTAGAGGAGAGGGATAGAGAGTTAGAAACATTGATGAGAGAGAAACATCAATCAGCTGCCTCCTGCATACCCCCGACTGGGGATGTGCCCACAACCAAGTTACATGCCCTTGACCGGAATCGAACCTAGGACCCTTCAGTCCACAGGCCGATGCTCTATCCACTGAGCCAAACCGGTTAGGGCTGATTAGTTGGTTTCTATGCCAGTCAGTGTCTCCAGGCCTATCACCGGGCCTGATCAAAGAGGCGGTGCTGATCAGCAGCCCCTGTGGAGCCCCTGAGAGAAAGACAGGCAGGGCTTCTGGCAAAAACCAGAGAGAAAGAGAGAGGCAACGGCTGACCAACAGCTGCCATGGAGGCTGCGGATCAGACCCTGCCTCTCTCTCCAGGCCTCTCTCTGGGCCTGATCTGCAGCCCCCTTGGCAGTCAGTGCTGGGTTGCTGCACCCGCAATATATACAAGAGGCCTGGCGCATGAAATTTGTGCATGGGTATGGTCCCCAAGCCTGGCTTGTGATCAGGGCCATCTTCCCTGGCTGCCGGCAGCCAGACCCGCCCCCTGCCAACACCCACCCCCAGTTCCCTGTTCACCATCGGGAGATTGGAGCCTGCTGGCCGGGGCGAGGGACCGAGAGGTAGACTGTTCCACCCACTCATTGGCTGCACCCCTGCTGCGGGTCACCTTCTGTGTGTGGGGTGACTGGTGGGGCAGAGGCCTGGCCTGGTGCTTCCCAGGTCCCTCACCACCCACCCCCAGTTCCTCATTTGCCATCGGGGAGCCTGCCGGTCAAGGAAAGGGTCCAAGAGGTGGTTAGTGTACCTCATAGTGACTGGTCGAAGCGGTCAATTTGCCATTAGGGTCAATTTGCATATTACCCTTTTATTATATAGAATATGGGAGTTTAGTTCTGTGCTCTTGATTCTGTTCCATTGGTCTATATGTGTTTTTATGCCACTCACTCCGGTAAATTTTAATGAGGCCAAAACAAAAAGGATTTTCTTGTCCAATTTTGTCTTGTACAAGCATGTATGTTTGTAAAACCATTATCATTCTTTCCAGTGAATCTTCAGGTGGTAGTGTTTGGAAGAAGACTGCACATTCCCTCTAGATAGCCTGCCACCTGTGTGTTTGAGCATTATAGATGCCTGCTTGCCAACTTTTCTGTTTGGCCCTTCTTGAGAACATAAGTAGCAGGTAGTAAAAGTTGTTTGTTCTCCTATATACCCAGTTCTAAATCTGTTCTCATAGCAGGGCTTGTCACAAATGCAGAAAGGGGTGAGATACCTGCTTCATAGATGTGGAATAATATGTGAGCATTCAGTGTTATGAAAACATTATTTTGAATGTAGAACCTTCCAAATACTTTCACATGTGGTATTTATATGATGTTTTATCATACATTTACCTTCTCCTTTGGCAGTCCTATATCAACCCAAAACTTTCCCAACATTTTATTTTCTCCTCAAGTCACATAGTTTCCTAATTGGCAGAATGCAAGGTTGTCTTTCAATGCCTACACTGTGTGACTACAGCATTTGAAACTATTAGGGGTTTCACTTTGAGTTGTCTCCTCACATGTTTTTCCCCTCAAATTTTATTATTTTTATCTTTATTGTTGAAAGTATTACAGATGTTCCTCCTCCCCAGTGGCCCCTCACATGGTTTTATGTTACTTATTTTTCTTCATCTGTCATTTATATCCTGAATATAACCAGAAAAGGTTTGTCAACTTGAAATATAGAGATGCAGGTAAAATATAGAGGTTTAAAATAAAGCTAAAAGAAAGAATCTGTAATAATTGGGAATGATAGGGACATATAAGCTATTTAGGATAAGGCAAGTATTCTTTTTTTTTGTCACCAACTTAATTTTGAACTTCCTGGCTATCAAGCAGGATAGGTAAGCTGGATGAAAGTATCCTTAACCCACAATGCCTGACAATGGTTCTCTCCTCTGTTAGCTCCTCTAAGTTGTGGATAATGCCCAAGGTTCAATCTTCATCCATAGACTCTTATCTCCCTATGCTTGGCTCCATAACTCATGCTTCCAAATGCCACAACTGAGGGTAACTTTCATAAATGCAAGTCCTATTCTCCTACTATCTCATGAACTCTATATACTTCCTCCATCACACTAATATGACTGCAACTAAACGTTTTATCTTTAAAACAACAGCAACAAATAAACATGCACACACACATACAAACACACCAGCTTAAAATTTCTATGTCCCCTGGTTGTTTGAAATTTCTCCACATTTTTGAACTCCCCAAATCATAAATTTTGTCTCATTGTTTTCTTTGCCAACCCCATTCAACCAGCAAATTTTGTTAATTCTTCCATTGCAAATTCACTCCTCTTCTACTAGCCTCAGATTCCTTTGATAATCTCCATACTAGTAACCTTATTCTTGCCTTTCATTTTTCCAGTCAGTCTTGTAATCTGGGTTCAAATATTTTTTTTCCTAATTTCATTTTCTTCTTATTCTACCTTTTCCATAAAGCCTTCAGTGGCCCCCAATTATATGAACAAAGCTCATACTCCTTACCCAGACATGAAATATTCTTCATAATCTCACCCTTAGATCCAAATATTTCCTAAAGAAAAAAACAGATCCAGTTAAACTCTCACACTTCTTATTTGTTGATATCTCATTCCCATATGTTTTTATACTTGAAGATTCCTTCTCCTTTCCTGTAGCAACATAGTTATTTTTAAATGCCAGTATCAGTTCTTCCTTTATGCTGGGAATATTATCTTGTTGCTGACTGACATTGTAACTTCAATCCCCCCCCGCCCCCCCGCTTAAGTTTCTATGCAGCACTATATCTCTTATCTCTCAAACCAGATCATTAGCTCCTTAAGGGATTGCTTATACATCTTTACATTCTCAAAAACACTGAGTATAGTAAATGTTATATAAATATTTTTATTTTATTTAGAGTTATTTATGCAATTACTTTCCTACTCCAATTTATGTATATGGAGATGTTCACACATTAAGGCAATAAAAGAAATAAAATAGTTATTATATTGCAAAATAAAAAGTCACACTGCTCTCTAATCTTTGTATCAAAATAGATCTTAGTGGTTTCTTTTTTTTTTTTTTTTTTTTTTTTTTTTTTTTTTTTCCTTTTTTTTTTTTTATTATTAGTTAAGGAATTACAAATGTGTCCTCATCCCCCCCTTCAACCCCCAACCTCCCCCCCACACACAAACTCGTGCTCCCATCCCCCCGTTGTCCATGTCCATTGGTTTGGCTTATATACATGTATACAAGTCCTTCTGTTGATCTCTTCCCCTTACCCCCACCCTCCCCTACTTTCCTTCTAGGGATTGATAGCCTGATCGCTGTTTCTCAGTCTTTGGGTCTGTCCTTTTTCATCAATCTAAGTTGTTCTCTATAATCCACAAATGAGTGAGATATTATAACATTCACAGCTGATATGCTCCAACCAGCAGTTGGAATCTATCAAGAAGACAGTAACTGCCAGAAATTGCTATTCCATAAGTATAAAATGCCATTTTTGTCATTGTGCTAACACCAGGGAAGGCCAAATTGCAGAGTTAAAATGGGCCTCTCCATCCAAGTTGAGCTTCCATGTGAACAACCATTGGCTACAGGAGTAGTGAGGGCCATGTTCCTTTTCCCAGTGCTGTGGTCTGAAAATATTCTCAAGGCAGTAAGTTGGGGCAATAATAGGACTCACCCCACTTGTTTTTCTGTCTCCAAGGAATCACTCTTTCAGTGATTGATAATCATGACTTTGTAAAACATTTTTTCATATAATATTTTTTGGCTTTTACTTATTTTTTGTTTTAAGTGGCAAGGTAGATCCAGTCTCTGTTACTCCATTTAGGCCAAAAGTACCATCATATATATTTTAAACAGATATAGTCCTATATAGATTTTTATTTATTCTTTACTAGGTTTTGGTAAGTTGTATTCACAAAGGAAGCCTGTCTATTCAATTTAAATTGTTGAATTTAGTAGAATAAAATTATTTATAATATTTCTTTATTTTCATTTTAATACCTACATGATCTATAATAATTTTCACTCTTTCATTTCTAATATTGGTTTTTGTTCTCTTTTTCACCGTGGATTAATTTTGCTTGGTATTTATCAATTTTTAATAGATCCTTTCAAAAACAAAAATTTTATTTTTTAATAATAGCTACCTATTTAAAAATTTATTGATTTATTGATTTGAGAGAGAGAGAGGGAGAGAGAGAGAGAGAGAGAGAGAGAGAGAGAGAGAGATTTGTTGTTCCACTTATTTATGCATTCATAGGTTGATTCTTGTATGTGCCCTGACCAGGGATCAAACCTGCAACCTTGGTGTACAGACGATGCTCTAACCAACAAGGCTACTTGGCCAGGGAAATTTCTAGTTTTTTTGTCTTCCTCTATTTCAAAATATATTCTCTATTTTATTGACTTTTTTTTCCTTAATCTTTTACCTTAACTTTATAATTTCCTTCATTCTACTTATTTTGGGATCAATTTTCTCTTCATTCCTGTCTCTTCACGATGGAAACTTAGATCCCTAAAATTGAAACTTTTATTCCTTTTTATAAAATGTGTATTTAAATTTTTCTTCTAATTATTGCTTTAAATGCATCCTACATAATCTGATATGTTGTGACCTTATTATCATTTAGGTCCAAATATTTTGTAATTTTCTTGTGATTTTTAAAAAAAATATATTTTATTGATTTTTTACAGAGAGGAAGGGAGAGGGATAGAGAGTTAGAAACATAGATGAGAGAGAAACATTGATCAGCTGCCTCCTGCACACTCCCCACTGGGGATGTGCCCACAACCAAGGTACATGCCTTTGATTGGAATCGAATCTGGGACCCTTCAGTCCACAGGCTGACACTCTATCCATTGAGCCAAACCGGTCAGGCTTGTGATTTTTTTTTTTTTTTTATCTATGGGTTATTCAGCAGTAGGTATGTCTAAAAATCTTGCTATTAATGATTTATAGTTTAATTCCATTGTGGTCAGAAAATATATATTAGATGATTTCAATCCATTTAAACATATTAAACTTATTTTATGTCTTTGAATGTATATTACAGTTTTGGGATATGCTGTTCAATGAAATATCAATTATATCATATTGGCTGTTCAATTCTATATAATTACATTTTTTCTCATTTTTGGCTATATGTTTCATAAGGTACTAATAAAGGAGTACTTAAATATTCAGCTGTGATTATAAATTTGTTTCTTCATTGTATCTTTTTTTTTAACTTGGAATAATTTTTAATTAAAGTACAATTGACATACAATATTACATTAGCTTCAGAAGTACAACATAGTGATTTGACATTTATATTACCTTACAGAGTGATCACCATGATAAGCCTAATGACCACCTGTCATCATACAAAGTTATTATATCCTTGACTATATTCCTTATGCTGTTCATTATATCCACATAACTTATCTTACCTAATAATAGACAAACATGTAAATTGACCGTACATTCGCTACACTAACCAGCCAATCAGGAGTGTACACAAATTAACCCAACAAAGATGGTGGTTAATTTGCATACATAGGCTCCAAGCAGCAGAGCGAAGCCTGACGGCCCTGGGGCCGGAGCAGCGAAGCCTGATGGTCCCAGGGCCGGAGCAGCGAGGCCTGTTGGCTCCAGGGCTGGCTCCAGCCTGAGCCTGACCAGAGCGAAGGACTGGGTTCCGGGTGCCAGAAGCAAACTGGTGCCAGAAGCCAAGGGAAGGGAAGGCCTATTGCACGAATCTCTTTGTGCAACAGGCCTCTAGTGTATTTTATAACAGGACATTTATACCTCTATTCCTCTTCACCTTTTTCACCATCCCACACTTCCCTCCCGTCTGGCAACTGTCAGTTCATTCTCTGTATCTATGAATCATATATTTTTCACCAACTATAAATTATACTCTCAGCTATGCCAATCCCCAACTTTATCACTCTGATTCTGGCCTCATATCAGTGTGTTTCTCCTAATAGTAAGCATTAATGAATTTAAGGTTCCTTCTCTTTCTCACTGACATAGCATATTTCATACTGTATCCCATTCAAGATACAACGTAAAGATTTTAGTGGGCTTCAAAAATTAAAATTTTCTCCTTTAGTACAAATAGTTTCATGTTACTTTAAAAATGACACAACTTACAACCTCTTATTAGTGTGTGTTCAGTAGGTGAGGGTGTCTTAAACCCATTTGGTTCCTGTTCTGACCACCATGCTATTGTAAGTTGTTTGACTAGGCCAGTGATTTCAAGTTGGGGCTAAAGAACTGACTAAACTAAATGTCCCTTTCTACATTATGTTCATTTTCTTCAACTCACAGACCCAGAATATGTTAGAACTCCATATTTGTTTGTATGTCAATCTTCCTATGAAATAACAGATATTCCTAAGAACCTTTGCACTTGGAAGATAATGTTGTATTTGGATGCTATTGTATCCTATATAATAAAGAGGTAATATGCAAATTGACCATCATTCCCTTATACAAGATGGGCATCCCCATGTTGTCACAAGATGGCTGCCCCCATGTCATCACAAGATGGCCACCACAAGATGGCTGGGAGGGGAGGGAAGTTTGAGGGGACCAGGCCTGCAGAGGAGGGCAGTTAGGGGTGACCAGGCCAGCAGGGGAAGGCAGTTGGGGCAACCGGGCCAACAGGGGAGAAATTAGGCATAAATAAGGCTGGCAGGGGAGTGGTTAGTGGGTGATCAGGCTGGCAGGTAGAAGCGATTAGGGGCAATCAGGCAGGCAAGCAGGCAAGTGGTTGGGAGCCAGCAGTTCCAGATTGTGAGAGGCATTGGGCCTAAACTGGCAGTCAGACATCCCCTGAGGGGTCCCAGATTGGAGAGGGTGCAGGTTGGGCTGAGGGGCCTCCTCCCCAGTGCACAAATGTCATGGACCAGGCCTCTAGTTTGGAAATAAAAGGCTGGCTCTGTAATCATAAAAAGATTAAAAGAAAGCACATCCTCCTCAGCACTTCTTTGTTGATTTATTGATGGTAGCCATTCTGGCAGGTGTGAGGTAATATCTCATTGTAGTTCTAATTTGCATCTTTCTGATGATTACTGACTTTGAGTATTTTTTTCAAATGTGTCTATTGGCCAACTGTATGTCCTCTTTGGATAAGTATCTATTCAGGTCCTTTGCCCATTATTTTTAATTAGACTGTTTGTCTTCTTGGTGTTGAGACGTATGAGTTCTTTGTATATTTTGGAAAATAAACCCTTATCAAATGTATCATTGGTGAATAGATAAAATTAAATTAAAAACAAAAACAAAAGGGGAGAGATGGCGACTGGCAGGAAGGTAGGGAGGGAGAGAGTGTGAGAGCGCGAGGGAGTGATAGAGGAGTGTGTGGACATGTGCAGTGTGTGTATGAACTAGGGACAGTTAGATTCTGCAGGTCTTCTAAGGGGCTGCTAAACCTGGCAGTCGTAGACGGCAGAGTCCCGCTCCCAGCGCAGACACTCCTGGGCAGCCAGTGCAGGCACAGAGACCACGCCATCTTGAGAAACAGAGCTGCTTGAGACTAGGATCCTGGCCTCAGCACCACCCAGTGTTGTCTCAGACACAAACCAGGACCCTGCAGCCACTGGGGATGGAGAGCTGCGACCACACCTGCAGACCCACAGACACCAAGAATCCAGACATCCCCGCAGCAGGTCTCAGTGAGTAACAGAGCCCATCCCCCTCCCTGCAGGCTCATGGGCAGTGCCATAGTAACTGATAGACCCACCCCTTGCCCAGGCCTCAGTGCTGCTACAGGAACCTTAGCCTAGAAGTGCTCGAACACCGGGAACTTGTCCCTCACAGAACAGGCTAGAGGAACCTTAGCCTGGGAGCTAACGTGTGAACACCGGGAACTTGTTCCCCACAGCCTGGGCCCTGGGACCCCAATACTCAGGGCAGGAGGCAGCACCAAGCACCAGTGACTTGACTGTATTTCTTATCACCTGTGCCTGGGATCCCTGATAGTGCATTCACACTAAGAGCCAGTGACTCCAATTCTTGGTGCATGTGCACACAGGGACCCTGATTCTCAATGCGAGGCCATGCAAAGCAACAGAGACTCTGATACTGGATTCTTGGGGAACTCTGACTCCTGGCAAATGCTAGGGGGCTCTGATTTTCAACACACTCCCGGGGGGGTCTCTGTTTCAGCACAGTGCAAGCATGGTCCCTGATTTTAAGTGCGCACACAAGGCCACATTGAGCGCTGGTAACACTGATTCTGAGTGAGCCTGGTTCCCACCAACCCACCACAACCACACATCTTAGTGTCAGAACCCTTCAGTGACACTAGGGTGGTGCGAAGCTCCAACTGCGCACGGCCCCGGCCCATGCAACTTGACATTTGAACCATTGGGAGATAATCAGAATGGGGAGAAGACACAACCCACAGAGGAAAGAAAATGAGGAGTTGCCGAGAAAGAAAATTAATGAAATTGAAGCATGCAACATGACAGAAAAAGAATTCAGAGTAATGGTTGTACAATTCATTCACCGGATGGATGAGAAAATCAACAACCTATGCAAGAATCAGGAGGAAATGAAAAGTGATATAGCTACAATTAAAAACACCATGGAAGGTTTCAGTAGTAGACTAGAAGAAGTAGAGGACCGAATTAGTGAGTTAGAAGATAAGGCAGAGAAACAAGCTCAATCTGAACAGCAACGGGATAAAAAAATTAAAAAGCAGGAGGAGAGCCTAAGGGAGCTTTGGGACAACATGAAATGAAGTAACATATGCATAATAGGGCTGCCAAAAGGACAAGAAGAGCAGCAAGGATTAGAAAATCTATTTGAAGAAATAATGACAGAAAACTTCCCAGATATGGGGAAGAAAAAAAGTTACATAAGTACAGAGAGTCCCAAGCAAGATGAACCCCAAAAGACCCACACCAAGACATGTCATAATAACGATGGCAAATGTACACAACAAAGAGAGAATCTTAAAGGCTGCAAGAGAGAGACAGAGAGTTACCTACAAAGGATCCACCATCAGGTTATCAAATGATTTCTCAACAGAAACACATCAAGTTAGAAGGGAATGGAAGGAGGTATAGAAAGTGTTGCAAAGCAAAGGACTGAATCCAAGAATACTCTATCCAGCAAGACTATCAATCAAAATTGAAGGGGAAATCAGGAGCTTTGCAATGCAAGAAGTGCTAAACAGAATTCTGTAAAAATAAGAAATATAAAGATAAGAAAGAACACAGGCACAAAAATAGAAATGACTACAAGCAAGTACCTTTCAATAATAACTTTAAACGTAAACGGACTAAATGCTCCAATCAAAAGACACTGAGTGGCTGAATGGATAAAAAGACATGGCCCATATATATGCTGTCTACAAGAGACCCACCTCAGAACAAGGGACTCACAAAGACTGAAAGTAAGGAATGGAAAAATATCTTTCAGGCAAATGGAAATGAAAAAAAAGCTGGGGTAGCAATACTTATATCAGACAAAATAGACCTCAAAGTGAAGGCCATAACAAAAGATAAGGAAGGCCACTTCAGAACACTAAAGAGATCGATACAACAAGAGGATATAACCCTGATAAACATATATGCACCCAATGCAGGAGCACCCAAATACATAAAAAACCTCCTGGAAGGTAACAAGGGAGAGATCAACAAAAACACAATCATAGAAGGGGACTTAAACACACCACTGACATCACTGGATAAATCCTCTAGACAAAAAAATCAGCCAAGAAAGAGCAATCCCATATGATTCAATTGATCAGATGGACTTAACTGACATCTTCAGAACATTTAACCCCAAAGTCACAGAATATACGTTATTCTCAAGTGCACATGGGACATTCTCAAAAATAGACCACATATTGGGTCACAAGCAAAGTCTCCCCAAATTCAAGAAGATTGAAATCATACCAAGCATCTTCTCAGACAACAATGGCATAATATTAGAAATAAACTACAATAAAAACAACCCAAAATACTCAAACACTTGGGAGCTGAATAGCATGCCACTAAATAATGATTGGGTTATCAATGAGATCAAAGAAGAAATTAAAAACACCCTGGAAACTAATGACAATAAAAGCACAACAATCCAAAATCTATGGGACACAATGAAAGCAGTCCTGAGAAGGAAGTTTATAGCACTACAGGCCTAACTCAAAAAAGAAGAAAAATTGATAGTAAATCATCTAACTCTACAACTCAACGAATTAGAAAGAAAGCAACAAGAAAAGCCCAGAGTGAGCAGAAGGAAGGGGATAATAAAGATCAGAGTAGAAATAAATGACATAGAGACAAAAAAAAAAAAAAAAAAAAAAACAATACAAAAGATCAATGAAACCAAGAGCTGGTTCTTTGAAAGGATAAACAAGATTGACAAACCTCTAGCCAGACTCACCAAGAAGCAGAGAGAGGACTCAAATAAACAAAATCAGAAATGAAAGAGGTGAAATAACAACAGACCCCACTGAAATTAAAAGAATTGCTAAAAAATACTATGAACAACTCTAACAAACTAGACAACCTGGAGGAAATAGACATATTCCTAGAAAAATACAATCTTCCAAAACTCAATCCGGAAGATTCTAAAATTCTCAATAGGCCAATAACTATGGAAGAAATTGAAGCAGTCATCAAAAAGCTCCCAGAAAACAAAAGCCTGGGGCCATACGGCTTCACAGGGAAGTTTTACCAAACATTCAAGGAAGAACTAAAACCTATCCTCCTCAGACTATTCCAAAAAATTCAAGAGGAAGGAACACTTCCCAGATCATGCTATGAAGCCAGCATCACCCTAATACCAAAACCAGATAGAGACAACACAATGAAAGAGAATTATAGGCCAATATCCCTCATGAACATAGATACGAAAATACTCAACAAAATTCTAACAAATCAGATCCAGCAATACATCAGAAAGATCATACACCATGAGCAAGTAGGATTTATCCCGGGGATGCAAGGATGGTAGAATATCCAAAAATCAACAAATGTGATACATCACATAAACAAGTTGAGAGATAAAAATCACATAGTGTCTCGAGAAACCAAGATGGCGGCATAGGTTAACGCAGGAGATTGCTGCCTCGAAAAACCACTTCAAAAAACAACTAAAAGACGGAACGGACATCATCCAGAACCACAGGAAGGCTGGCTGAGTAGAAATTCTACAACTAGGAGGAAAGAGAATATCATACCCAGACTCAGAGGAGGTGCAGTGCTGAAGTGAAATACTAAGGTGCGGAGTGCATGTGGAGCGGGCTGGAGGCGGAGGGTGCGGTTGTTGTTTTCAATCAGGAGGGAGTTTCAGACTCTGAGCTCCAGATCCGGGTGAGTCTCTAGGGATCCAGACTCAAACGGGAGAAGCGGGACTGTCTGGCTTCGGTCAGAACTCGAAGGCAGCTTTCTCTCCGAGGTTTGAAGCAGTTGCTGGGACTCTGTGAGGCAGAGCCCCTAGGGACGGAACTGAGAGCAGCCATAACTGCTCTCTCCGGCCTCCCTGTAGATCCCCGGGGACCTGCCCTGCCCAAGCCCTGTGCAGAGCCATTTGCCGGATAGCCTCAGGCAAATGCTAGATTAGCACCGCCCTAGAGATCCAGCACAGAAGCTCTCCCACTGCAGACACAGCGGACTCTCATAGCCAGTTAGCCTGGAGGTCAAATCACCCCCGGTATTGCCGACAACAATCAAGGCTTAACTACAACAAGACTGCACACAAAGACCACTAGGGGGTGCACCAAGAAAGCATAAAAAATGCGGAGACAAAGAAACAGGACAAAACTGTCAATGGAGGATATTGAGTTCAGAACCACACTTTTAAGGTCTCTTAAGAACTATCTAGAATCCGCCGATAAATGTAGTGAGATCCTCAAGAAATCTAATGAGACCCTCAATGTTATGATAAAGAACCAACTAGAAATTAAGCATACACGGACTGAAATAACGAATACTATACAGACTCCCAACAGCAGACCAGAGGAGCGCAAGAATCAAGGCAAAGATTTGAAATGCGAAGAAGCAAAAAACACCAAACCAGAAAAGCAAAATGAAAAAAGAATTCGAAAATAGGAAGATAGTGTAAGGAGTCTCTGCGACAGCTTTAAGCGTACCAACATCAGAATTATAGGGGTGCCAGAAGATGAGAGAGAGCAAGATATTGAAAACCTATTTGAAGAAATAATGACAGAAAACTTCCCCCACCTGGTGAAAGAAATAGACTTACAGGTCCAAGAAGCGCAGAGAACCCCAAACAAAAGGAATCCAAAGAGGACCACACCAAGACACATCATCATTAAAATGCCAAGAGCAAAAGACAAAGAGAGAATCTTAAAAGCAGCAAGAGAAAGAAAATCAGTTACCTACAAGGGAATACCCATACGACTGTCAGCTGATTTCTCAACAGAAACTTTGCAGGCCAGAAGGGAGTGGCAAGAAATATTCAAAGTGATGAATGCCAAGAACCTACAACCAAGATTACTTTATCCAGCAAAGCTATCATTCAGAATTGAAGGTCAGATAAAGAGCTTCACAGATAAGGAACCAGTATTATATGAAATGCTGAAAGGTATCCTTTAAGAAGAGGAAGAAGAAGAAAAAGGCAAAGATACAAATTATGAACAACAAACATGCATCTATCAACGAGTGAATCTAAGAATCAAGTGAATAAATAATCTGGTGATCATAATAGAATCAGGGACATAGAAAGGGAATGGACTGACTATTCTTGGGGGGGAAAGGGGTGTTGGAGATGCGGGAAGAGACTGGACAAAAATCGTGCACCTATGGATGAGGACAGTGGGTGGGGATTGAAGGCAGAGGGTGGGGCGGGAACTGGGAGGAGGGGAGTTATGGGGGGAAAAAAGAGGAACAAATGTAATAATCTGAAAAATAAAGATTTAATAGAAAAAAAATCACATAGTCATATCAATTGACACAGAAAAAGTATTTGACAAAATTCAACACCTTTTCTTTTTTTTTTTTTTTTTTTTTTTTTTTTTTTTTTAATATATATTTTATTGATTTTTTACAGAGAGAAAGGGAGAGAGATAGAGAGTTAGAAACATCGATGAGAGAGAAACATCGATCAGCTGCCTCCTGCACATCTCCCACTGGGGATGTGCCCGCAACCCAGGTACATGCCCTTGACCGGAATCGAACCCGGGACCCTTCAGTCCGCAGGCCGACGCTCCATCCACTGAGCCAAACCGGTTTCGGCACAACACCTTTTCTTGATAAAAACTCTCAGCAAGGTCGGAATAGAAGGATCATACCTCAACATAATAAAAGCCATATATGACAAACCCACAGCCAACATCATAATCAATGGGCAAAAACTAAAACAATTTCCCCTAAGAACAGGAACAAGACAGGGATGCCCCCTCTCACCACTCCTGTTCAACATAGTACTGGAAGTTCTAGCCATTGTGATCAGACAAGAAGAAATAAAAGGCATCCAAATCGGAAAAGAAGAAGTAAAATTGTCCTTATTCGCAGATGACATGATACTGTACATAGAAAACACTAAAGACTCCATCAATATTTATTTTTTTATTTATTGCTTAAAGTATTACAAAGGGTATTACATATGTGTCCATTTTATCCCCCCAACCCTAGACAGTCCCCTAGCCTCCCCTATACCCCAATGTCTTATGTCCACTGGTTATGCTTATATGCATGCATATAAGTCCTTTAGTTGATCACTTACCCCCCTACCTCCTGCCCCCCAACCCTCCCCGGCCTTCCCGCTGCAGTTTGACAATCTGTTTGAGGCAGCTCTGCCTCTGTATCTATTATTGTTCAAAAGTTTATAATGGTCTCTATTATCCATGAATGAGTGAGACCATGTGGTATTTTTCCTTCATTGACTGGCTTATTTCACTTAGCATAATGCTCTCCAGTTCCATCCATGACGTTGCAAATGGTAAGAGTTCCTTCCTTTTTAGAGCAGCATAGTATTCCATCGTGTAAATGTACCACAGTTTTCTAATCCATTCATCTACTGATGGGCACTTAGGCTGTTTCCAGATCTTAGCTATGGTGAATTGTGCTGCTATGAACATAGGGGTGCATATATCCTTTCTGATTGGTGTTTCTGGTTTCTTGGGATATATTCCTAGGAGTGGGATCACAGGGTCAAATGGGAGTTCCATTTTCAGTTTCTTGAGGAAACTCCATACTGTCTTCCATAGTGGCTGCACCAGTCTGCATTCCCACCATCAGTGCACAAGTGTTCCTTTTTCTCCACATCCTTTCCAGCACTTGTCGTTTGTTGATTTGTTGATGATAGCCAGTCTGACAGGTGTGAGATGGTACCTCATTGTTGTTTTGATTTGCATCTCTCAGATGATTAGTGACTTTGAGCATGTTTTCATATGTCTCTTGGCTTTCTGAATGTCCTCTTTTGAAAGGTGTCTATTTAGGTCCTTTGCCCATTTTTTGATTGGATTGTTTATCTTCCTTTTATTGAGTTGTATGAGTTCCCTATAAATTTTGGAGATTAGGCCCTTATCAGATATGACATTGGCAAATATGTTTTCCCACACAGTGGGTTTTCTTATTGTTTTGTTGATGGTTTCTTTTGCTGTGCAAAAGCTTTTTATTTTGATGTAGTCCCATTTGTTCATTTTCTCTTTAGTTTCAAGTGCCCTAGGAGCTGTATCGGTGAAGAAATTGCTTCAGCATGTGTCTGAGATTTTGTTGCCTTTAGATTCTTCTAGAATTTTTATGGTTTCCTGTCGTACATTTAAGTCCTTTATCCATTTTGAGTTTATTTTTGTGTATGGTGTAAGTTGGTGGTCTAGTTTCATTTTTTTGCATATATCTGTCCAATTTTCCCAACATCATTTATTGAAGAGACTATCTTGGCTCCTGTGTATGTTCTTGCCTCCTTTGTCAAATATTAATTGAGCATATTGGTTCGGGCCGATTTCTGGGCTCTCTATTCTATTCCATTGATCTATATGCGTATTCTTATGCCAGTACCAGGCAGTTTTGAGAACAGTGGCTTTGTAATACAACTTGATATCTGGTATTGAGATCCCACCTACTTTGTTCTTTTTCAGGATTGCTGTAGCTATTCGGGGTCTTTTTTTATTCCAGATGAATTTTTGGAGAGTTCGTTCTAGATCTCTGAAGTATGCCATTGGTATTTTAATGGGAAGTGCGTTGAATTTATAGATTGCTTTGGGTAGTATGGACATTTTAATGATGTTGATTCTACCAATCCATGAACACGGTATGTTCTTCCATCTGTTTATGTCTCCCTCTATATCTTTTTTCAACGTCCTGTAGTTTTCTGAGTAGAGGTCTTTTACCTCTTTACTTAAGTTTATTCCTAGGTAGCTTAATTTTTTTGGTGCGATGGTAAGCGGGATTGTTTTTATAATCTCTCTTTCTGAAAGTTCACTATTGGTGTATAGAAATGCCTCAGGTTTCTTGGGGTTAATTTTGTATCCTGCTACATTGCCAAATTCATGTATTAAGTCTAGTAGCTTTTTGATGGAGTCTCTAGGGTTTTGTATGTATAATATCATGTCGTCTGCAAATAAGGACAGTTTTACTTCCTCTTTTCCAATTTGGATGCCTTTTATTTCTTCTTCTTGCCGAATTTCAATGGCTAACACTTCCAGTACTATGTTGAACAGGAGTGGTGAGAGGGGGTATCCCTGTCTTGTTCCTGTTCTTAGGGGAAATGGTGTTAGTTTTTGTCCATTGAGTATGATGCTGGCTGTGGGCCTGTCATATATGACTTTTATTATGTTGAGGTATGATCCTTCTACTCCCACCTTGCTGAGAGCTTTTATCAAAAATGGGTGTTGAATTTTGTCAAATGCTTTTTCAGCATCAATTGATATGACCATGTGGTTTTTTTCTTTCAGTTTGTTTATGTGATGTATCACGTTTATTGATTTGCGGATATTGTACCATCCTTGCATCCCTGGGATAAATCCTACTTGGTCATGGTGTATGATTTTTCTGAAGTACTGCTGGATCCGATTTGCTAAGATTTTGTTGAGGATTTTGGCATCTTTGTTCATGAGGGATATTGACCTGTAATTCTCTTTCATTGTGTTGTCTTTACCTGGTTTTGGTATTAGGGTGATGCTGGCTTCATAGAATGAGCTTGGAAGGGTTCCTTCCTCTTGAAATTTTTGTAGTAGTCTGAGGAGGATAGGTTTTAGTTCTTCCTTGAATGTTTGGTAAAACTTCCCTGTGAAGCCATCTGGTCCTGGCCTTTTGTTTGCTGGAAGCTTTTTGATGACTGCTTCAATTTCTTCCATAGTTATTGGCCTGTTGAGATTTTTAGATTCTTCCTGATTGAGTTTTGGAATGTTGTATTTTTCTAGGAATTTGTCCATTTCCTCCAGGTTGTCTAGTTTGTTGGAGTAGAGCTGTCCATAGTATTTTTTAACAATCATTTGTATTTCTGTGGGGTCTGTTGTTATTTCGCCTCTATCGTTTCTGATTTTGTTTATTTGGGTCCTCTCTCTTTGCTTCTTGGTGAGTCTGGCTAGAGGTTTGTCAATCTTGTTTATCCTTTCAAAGAACCAGCTCTTGGTTTCATTGATTTTCTGTATTGTTTTTTTGGTCTCTATGTCATTTATTTCTGCTCTAATCTTTATTATCTCCTTCCTTCTGCTCACTCTGGGGTTTTCTTGTTGCTCTCTTTCTAATTCTTTGAGTTGTAGAGTTAGCTGGTTTACTACCATTTTTTCTTGTTTTTTGAGATAGGCCTGTAGAGCTACAAACTTCCCTCTCAGGACTGCTTTCATTGTGTCCCATAGGTTTTGGATTGTTGTGTTTTCATTGTCATTAGTTTCCAGGATGTTTCGAATTTCTTCTTTGATTTCTTTGGTAACCCAATCAATATTTAATAGCATGCTATTCAGCTTCCAGGTGTTTGAGTATTTTGGGTTGTTTTTATTGTAGTTTATTTCTAATATTATGCCATCATGGTCTGCGAAGACGCTTTTTATGATTTCAATATTCTTGAATTTGGGGATACTTTGCTTGTGACCCAATATATGGTCTATTTTTGAATATGTCTTATGAGCATTTGAGTAGAATGTATATTCCCTGGCTTTGGGGTGAAGTGTTCTGAAGATGTCTATTAAGTCCATCTGATCTAGTGAGTCATTTAGGATTGCTGTATCTTTGCTGATTGTTTGTCTAGAGGGCTTATCCAGTGTTGTCAGTGGTGTATTAAAGTCCCCTACTATGATTGTATTGTTGTCGATCTCTCCTTTGATATCTTCCAGGAGTTTTTTTATGAATTTGGGTGCTCCTGCATTGGGTGCATATATGTTTACCAGAGTTATATCTTCTTGTTGTATTGATCCCTTTAGTATTATGAAGTGGCCTTCCTTATCTCTTGTTATGGCCTTCACTTTGAGGTCTATTTTGTCTGATATAAGTATTGCTACCCCAGCTTTCTTTTCCTTTCCATTTGCCTGGAAGATATTTTTCCATCCTTTCACTTTCAGTCTGTGTGAGTCCCTTCTAATGAGGTGGGTTTCTTGTAGACAGCATGTGTATGGGTCATGTTTTTTTATCCATTCAGCCACTCGATGTCTTTTGTTTGGGGCATTTAGTCCGTTTACGTTTAAAGTTATTATTGAAAGGTACTTGTTTGTAGCCATTTCTGTTTTTGTGTGGCCTTTTTCTTTCTGAGCTTTTTATTTCTTATTTTTATACCAGTCCCTTTAGCATTCCTTGCATTGCTGGCTTGGTGGTGATAAACTCCCTTAGCCTTTTTTTGTCTGTGAAGCTTTTTATTTCCCCTTCAAGTTTGAATGATAGCCTTGCTGGATAGAGTACTCTTGGATTCAGTCCTTTGCTTTGCATCACTTTGTAAATTTCTGTCCATTCTTTTCTGGCCTGATGTGTTTCTGTTGAGAAATCATTTGACAATCTAATGGGAGATCCCTTGTATGTAACTTTCCATCTCTCTCTTGCAGCCTGTAAGATTCTCTCTTTGTCCTGAACATTTGCCATGGTAATTATGATGTGTCTTGGTGTGGGTCTTTTCGGGTTCACCTTGTTTGGGACTCTCTGGGCTTGTGTGACTTTTTTCTTCCCCACCTCAGGGAAGTTTTCTGATATTATTTCTTCTAATAGGTTTTCTAATCCTTGTTCATCCTTCTGTTGTTCTGGTACCCCTATTATTCGTATGTTGTTTCGTTTCATGTTGTCCCAAAGCTCCCTTAGGCTCTCCTCCTGTCTTTCAATTTTTTTCTCCAATTGCAGTACATTTTGGGTGTGTTTTGCTTCCTTGTCTTCTAATTCACTAATTTGGTCCTCTGCTTCTCCTAGTCTACTGTTGATACTTTCAATGGAGTTTTTCATTGCAGCTATATCACTCTTCATTTCTTCTTGGGTCTTACTTAAGTTGTTGATTTTTTCATCTGTTTCTTCTAGCTTCATCCATCTGTTATCGATTTTTTCATCTGTTTCTTCTTGCTTCTTGCAGAGGTTGTCGATTTTTTCTTCCATCCGGTTTATGCACTCTAGGACCCTTATTCTGAATTCTTTTTCTGTCATGTTGCATGCCTCTGTATTACTTAGCTGCTTTTCTGGAGAGTCCTCCTTTTCTTTCCTTTGGGGGTTTCTTTGTCTACCCATGTTTGATCTCACTGACATATCTAGACGCTGAGTCGTTCAGTGGTTGCTCCCTTGGTGGCAGTGACTCCTTGGTCTGTGGTTGCTCTTCGGGCGGTTGCGGTAGCAGCTGTTCTTCAGTTGGCAGCAGCTCCTCTGGTGGGTGCTGTTCACAGCTGTGGTGGCTCTTCTGGCTGGTGGGGCGAGGTTTCATGTACAACTGCTGTTCCTCAGCAGAGGGTGTTGGTGCTCAGGAGGTTGCTGTTGCTTGGATCTGCTTTCCAGGGGAGTTCTGCTCTTCCCGGCTGCAAACCGTCTCACCAGCTGAGCAATTCCGCCAATTCGGGGTGAATGCTATTAGTTTCAGCTGCTCACTCCATTTGCTCCAGGACACGACCTGAGACGCGTCTGCCTATACCGCCGCCATCTTGCTCCTCCATCAATATATTATTAGACTTAATAAATGAATTCGGCAATGTAGCAGGATACAAAATTAATGCCAAGAAACCTAAGGCATTTCTTTACACCAACAGTGAACTTACAGAAAGAGAGACTAAAAAAGCAATCCCATTTACCATCACAGCAAAAAAATTAAGATACCTAGGAATAAACTTAACTAAGGAGGTAAAAGACTTATATGCGAAAAACTACAGGACACTGAAAAAAGAGATAGAGGAAGTCATAAACAGATGGAAGAACATACCATGTTCATGGATTGGTAGAATCAACATCATCAAAATATCCATACTACCCAATGCAATCTATAGATTCAATGCAATCCCCATTAAATTACCAAGGGCATATTTCACAGATCTAGAATGAACGTTTCAAAAATTCATCTGGAATAAAAAAAAAGACCTCGAATAGCTGCAGCAATCCTGAGAAAGAAGAACAAAGTAGGTGAGATCTCAATACTATATATCAAGCTGTATTACAAAGTCACTGTTCTTAAAACAGCTTGGTACTGGCACAAGAACAGACATATAGATAAATGGAATAGAATAGAGAACCCAGAAATCGACCCAAACAACTATGCTCAATTAATATTTGACAAAGGAGGCAAGAGCATACAATGGAGTCAAGACAGTCTCTTCAACAAATGATGTTGGGAAAATTGGACAGATACATGCAAAAAGATGAAACTAGACCACCAACTCACATTATACACAGAAATAAACTCAAAATGGATAAATGACTTTAAACATAAGACAGGAAACCATAAAAATACTAGAGGAATCCACAGGCAGTGAAATCGCAAACATATGCCAAAGGAATTTCTTCTCTGATAATGCTCCTAGGGCAATGGAAACTAAAGAGAAAATAAACAAATGGGACTACATCAAAATAAAAAGCTTTTGCACAGCAAAGGAAACCATCAACAAAACAACAAGAAAGCCCACTGCATGGGAGAACATATTTGCCAATCTTATCACCGAAAAGGGTTTAATTTCCAACATTTACAGGGAACTCATGCAACTTAACAAAAGGAAGATAAACAAGCCAATCAAAAAATGGGCAATGGACCTAAGTAGACACTTTTCGAAAGAGGACATACAGAAGGCCGGAAGACATATGAAAACATGCTCAAAGTCACTAAGTATATGAGAGATGCAAATCAAAATTACAATGCGGTATCATCTCACACCTGTCAGAATGGCTATCATCAACAAATCAACAAACAACAAGTGTTGAAGAGGATGTGGAGAAAAAGGAACCCTTCTGCACTGCTGGTGGGAATGCAGACTGGTTCAGCCACTGTGGAGAACAGTCTGGAGTCTCCTCAAAAAATAAAAATGGAACTCCCATTTGACCCAGTGGTCCCACTTCCAGGAATATATCCCAAGAAGCCAGAAACACCAATCAGAAAGGATATATGCACCCCCATGTTCATAGCATCACAATTCACCATAGCTAAAATTTGGAAACAGCCTAAGTGCCCATCAGCAGACGAGTGGATTAAAAAACTGTGGTACATCACAATGGAATACTATGCTGCAGTAAAAAAGAGGGAATTCTTGCCATTTTCAACAGCATGGATGGAACTGGAGAGCATTATGCTGAGTGAAATAAGCCAGTCAGAGAATGATAAATACCACATGATCTCACTCATTTGTGGAATATAGAGAACAACATAGACTGATGAACAGGGACAGATCCAGAGACAGAGAAGCAGCGATCAGACTGTCAATCCCCAGAGGGAAAGTAGGGGAGGGTGGGGGTAAGGGGAAGAGATCAACCAAAGGACTTGTATGCATGCATATAAGCCAATCCAATGGACACGGACAACAGGGGGATGAGAGCATAAGTGGGGGGGGGGGAGTTGGGGGTTAATGGGAGGATGAGGACACATTTGTAATACTTTAACCAATAAAGAAATTTAAAAAAAAAAAACACAAAGAAAAACAAAAAAAAGCAGCAACAAAGCACAGCTTCTATTTAGTATCAACAAACTCCCATAGTTCAAGTCCAAATGAACAAATCTCACAAAGACAATTATTTTCTTGCTAGAGAACCTGTAAGTAGGGAGAGGCCTTAGAAAATGCCCTGTATATTAGATGTTATTTATAGATCACAATTGAAGACTCATTTTAATAGTTACCTTTTTATTTCCTTTCATAAAATTGAAAGATAACCATACTTATTTGTCACATGGAAGAATAATGACCTTTAACAATGGCTTTTTTAATTTTGTAAGCTATTTGAGCATAATCTTTTTCTGAGGCTCATAATTGTCAAGGATATTGTCACTCTTGTATTGTCCTTGAGTACTTAGTAGTGAATTTTAAGGCCCTAGAAAGCTTTCTTTTCATGAAATCAAGTCTCCTGAAAAGATAGAAGCAACTTGGCAGTGCAATGGAGACAAGATCTACAAATATTATATTCTTCCTTCATTACCACTTTATAATGGAATGCAAGAACACTGCTTTATAGTCTATGCTGAGAACAGCGTGTATTGACCTCTTGTCAGTACTTCAGTCCAGTGTTCTCACTTTACGGTTGAGATATAGTATAGCTATTGACAAGCAAAAGGAACTGCCAAAGATAGAGCATATATTATTAAAGCAGTTCATTTTCTCATCAACAGTTTATGTCTTGCTCCTGGTAATTAGTGAGGTCATGGAAGGAATTAGTATAGTGTTTGGGAATGTGTGTGCTAAAAGAGTATACATACATTGAGTTAGAAAAGAAATGTACTCATTTATGAGGAGGCTGCACAATATGAATGGCATGCACATAGAAATTGACCTCTGAGATCATTCACATGGTTTTCCCATTATACTCCTACAAATGGCCCATTTATTACTCTTTGTCTATAAGGCTGACCAAGGGTCATTATGTTTCTAATGTTATACCATTGCCTATATCAGAGGCTAGTTTTTAATTCACCCACCATCACCCCGTATAAACTGAAGAAAAAGGCTATTCTTACTCCGCAAGCAGCCTGGGGATACGTCAACCAGAGGAAATAATTGATCAAATGAACTGAGGCCATTTATATGGCCAAAATATGTTCAGAGGAAGGTGGGAATCCAGGGACTAATCCAGATATAGTGCCTGTAGATGATTCCAAGCATCTAGGTATTCTTTTGTCCCCAGCATGTGCTGTATAAGGCTACATTTCTACATAATTCTATCTTCAAAGTGTAGGAATTCAAGACTTTCACTATTTATATGGCCATGTAGCATTCTATGGTTATGGTTTATTCCAACCCTCAAGTTTCTGTCTTTCTATAATAATTATTTCCATTGTATTTTGGATAATCATGATTCTAGCTGGGAACCCGAACCCCAGGTGGTTAAATTAAAAACAGATAAGGAGACTTCTTAAAGATATGAGGCAGGATTAAGGGAACCAACTATGGATGTTGAGGTACCCAGAGACTACTGGAAGCCATTACCATCTCTAGGGCTGAAGGAATGAAGGGAGGTAAGGGTCCTTCCATAACTCCATGAGAGCTGGACCCATGGAGAAGAGGCTACTCAGCAGGAGCTATAATTGTGAAGGAATGAACTGTCAGAGAAGTAGTACAGAAGCAAGGAAGGGGGAAAATATTACCTTTACCTTTTTTTCCTCCCATGTTCCAGTGTCCTGTTGGTATCTTCAAAGTGCTAAAACCCATCCAGAAGACAACCAGCAGGTTGTCCAAGCAGGTTCCATCTCCAGTACACAGAATGAACAGAGAAAGGTATAAAATGGATCTGGGGAGGGTGGAGTGGGGGAACAGAGAACAAACCAGCATATATTTAGATATTACTGCTTTTGCATAGAAGGATGAAGTGGGAATCTAAGCATTTGAAACTATTCCATGCCACCACTATTTTTTGTCTGGGCAACTGCAATTCTATCCTAGCCCGTCTCCCCAAATCCACATTTGTCTCAATTCAACTAGAACACCCTGGAAGCCAGAGAAAGCAGTTCTAAACAAATTTGATTGTCACACTTTCCCTCTGCTGTCCTCTTCAATGGATTCCATTGCTTTTATGACAGAAATTAAAATCTTCACCAGGGCCTGAAGTGCTCTATCTGGTCTGGTTCCAGCCGAATTCTTTAATCACATCTTGTTCCATTCTCTCTTTTGTTCAGCACCCTCCTGCCCCCGCCCCCTGCCCCAGCATTACTTGCTTTCTTTGTTTCATGCCTCATTCAGAACCTTTGAAATGCTGCTCCTTCTTCCTGAAATGTTATTTCTGCTTTTCCCTCTCTCTTAGTTAATGCTCCTTTATCCCTCAGATCTCATCTCAAAAGTTACTTCCTCATGAAAGCTTTCACATAATTCCTAGATCAGCTCAGCTACCAAATTTTATACATTTTTCTTATACTGTGTACATTTTCTTCACTGAATCTTCTCAGTTTAAAATTCTACATGTATTTGTTTCATGATTATCTTGAATTTCCATATCCTGTACTAGACAATAAGCACCATGAAGCAAGGAATTTATCTGGTTTTGTTCACAATTTTATCTGCAGGCCCCAACTCAGAACCCCTACATGGTAAGCTTTAAAAAAATAATCACACATTTGAAAGACATTATGTGTCTCAGCTATAATTCAGGATGTTGATATGAGATAAGACACGTGTGTATGTCTGACTACTTGATTGGTTATGAATTTATTATTCAGTTTTCTATGCAGGAAAACATATAATAATATGCCCATTTTTTATATTGGCTCTTTCATGTATTTTACAGGTAAACCAGTTTTTTTCTAGAATTTTATTTTTAATTTATGTCTGCGCTAAAAATCATTGGTTGCATTATTTATACATGATAAAAATTGGGTTTCTAAGAAATGTAAAATAAATTTCTCTAAAAACTGTGTTTAAAAAACACCTTTTCACTATCTTGCATTTTTCTACCTATAAAACTCACATTTTCATTAAAAAGAATGCAGTTGCCTGAAAAAAGGTGTGAGCATGAATGCATAATAAGTAAAATTATTCAAACTAAATGTTCTTTTAGAGAGGAGAATTGTTATATGAGGGAAAAGGCTGTATGCTTCCTAAGAGACTATTCTAAACAAATAATTATATACCACATTTTTGATGTGGTCTATGAAGTTCTGAATTGCAGAATATTTTTGTAATTTGCTTAGCTATGTTTAGGAAGACATGACTTCGGCCCTGTTGCTGCATCTTTTATTAAGGCTGTTTCTGCACAACTAGCAAAGAATATATGTGAGAAAAATACCTTAGAATTTTGTTGAATTAATTTTGTCAGTGACACAATTATTTTCCTCATTCTAAGAAGCAAAGAAAAAGGCATAACTCTTTCAGTATGCCTATTGGAATGCGGAGTAAAGTAGTGCATGTAAATTACAGAATGTATGGGAAATTAGAAGGCTCAACGGGGTATAAGAGAAGCTATGGGGAAGAAAGAGAAAGGTAAGTGCTGAAAAGATAAACTGTCATTACTAATTCCATTTATTTATTTATTTATTTATTTTAATAAACTTCCAATTTTTATTGGACTTGGAACATTAGGACAACTGTGAAAGTTGCTTTGGATGTCCTTCTGTGACATCTTGCAGCCTTCATTTGTTATGAATGCATTTTTTTTAGTATTTTATAATTTTTTAATTACAGTTGATATACAATATTATATTAGAAGCATACAGGATAGTGTTTAGACATTTATATAACTTACTAATTGATCATCCTGATAAATCCAGTATCCATCTGACACCATATATAGTTACTACAATATTATTGACTATATTATGCTGTATTTTATATCCCTGTGAAGTGTCATCACTCTTATACAGACAGATAGTACAAAATCAGAACCTGATTTTCCATTGGAGTCTTACCCAGGATTCTAATATATTAAAAATATAAAAGAGGAACTCATGTGATTGATGTCAGAAAGGGGAGTGCAATAAGATCCCTACCCTCTCTTTCTATCCAACTCCACCCACCAACCCCTGAAACTTTAGTGGTTCTATAAATCTTGGCATGGAAACTTGGTTTTATAACTGTTATCCAACTAACACTGTAATGACATAGTTAAATCTTGAAGGGAAGCTGAGTTATTAAGTAGTTCAAACTGAAGTTTAGGAAGAGAAGGTACTTAATTTATACCTAAGAGTGATTTGCTTTAAAATTGCATCTTTCCTTAATTCAAATTCCATAGATTGAATTCCTAAATTACTTGACAGTAATCATTGTTTAGAAACTTTTAGTCCATTTTGTTAAATATTTTATTTTATAGGAAGAAGACTGGGTCACTTGTTAAATTAGTTGTTATATTGAAAATTAGTAGATCCTGAAATTGCTGTCTTGATATAACTATTAAAACTGAGTTTTGTTTTGAATTTTAATATATTTTATTGATTTTTTACAGAGAGGGAAGGGAGAGGAAGAGGAATACAGAGTTAGAAACATCGATGAGAGAGAAACATCGATTCAGCTACCAGCAACCCAGGTACATGCCCTTGACCGGAATCAAACCTGGGACCCTTCAGTCCGCAGGCCAATGCTCTATCCGCTGAGCCAAACCGGTTAGGGCAAAACTGAGTTTTATAATAGAAAAACCTTGCCTTTGATATAGATGGTTTTATACTATTTTTTTTCTAAATTGCAACATTGCTAAAATAGTATGAGAACATATTAAGAAAATAGTTTGTAGTGCTCCTTGTTTATTTTATTTAACTTCTATTGAGTTTACAACAATAGTATTTAATAATTTTAATTTAATTGTCAGGTAGCATCACCTAATGGAAGCCAAAATGTACAACATCCTATGTAATAAAGGCTAATATACTGAGTGTCTGGTCATCCGTTCAACTAATCAAAGCATAATATGCTAATGATATGCTAAGGCTGCTCAACCACTCGCTATGACGTGCACTGACCACCAGGGGACAGGTAGTCGATTGGTCAACCAGTCGCTATGATGTGCACTGACCACCAGGGGGCAGACGCTCCAACCAGTAGGTTAGCATGCTGCTGGGGTCCGGCTGATCAAGACTGAGTGAGACTGGCAGAACATGCCCTGGAGCCCTACCATGGTCCCTCCCTGGCTGGCCAACCTCTCGCGTTCCTCCCCAGCACTGATCATGCACCAGTGGGGTCCCTTGGCCTGCCTGTGCCCTCTTGCAATTTTGGACCCCTTGGAGGATGTTGGAGAGCCAGTTTCGGCCCAATCCCACTCAACACAGGTGCTGCCCCCTGGTGGTCAGTGCACTCCCATAGGGGGCGTGCTGCTTAGCCAGAAGGTGGACTCATGGCTGGCGAGCACAGCAGCAGTGGCGGTAGTCGGGCATCCCCCGAGGGCTCCCAGACTGCGAGAGGACACAGGCTGGGCTGAGTGACCCCCAACCCCCCCGCCTCCGCAGTGCACAAATTTCATGCACCGGGCCTCTAGTTATCAATAAAACCAGTCCTTTGCAACCCCAAATGGATCAACGCTACACTAATGCCAGGAGGCTAAGTTGGGACCGTGAAGTAAATATAAGCCTATAGTTAAAAAGCAAAGATGGGAATAAAAGCAATAAAACAGGAAGTACTTTGTTTTCCCACCACCAAATCCACTCTCACATATGTTCACCTGCATATTTTGCTTTCTACTTCCCACTAAAATGGAAGGAGTAATTCTCCAATGAATTAGGGCTGTATGTTGCAATTTGGCCATTAGAATGTGAGCAATAGGATGTGGGTCAACGCATTTAAGAATCTGTACACATTCTCCATATTCGTTCTCTCTCCAACCTCTATGACTGGAAGTGCTGACTTTGTAGATGGCATCATTACAAGTTGCAAGGAGCAACTTGTTACTGTGACATGAGTGACAAGCCTTTCTTGAGTAAAGCCACTGAAAATTCAGGTTGTTTTCATACATAGGCATCACCGTTTTGGCCTATCCAAACTGATATAGATGGCAATAGGTTTTGTCGGTTTCTCGATAATTTCATAAAGTTTCCAGAACCATTATATTACATTCTTGGCTCTGGTGTTCTGTGTGTAAACTTATCTGCACTTTGAGGTCTGTATTTCTTTATATTGATTATTAATAGATCATATCTTAAAAAGGAAATGGCATAGAAAATAACTTAATTTGGTTCTAATCTAGCACTTTCCAAAGCATTTTTTTCAAGAATCATTACTTTTAGGAGACATAAATGTGTGTACCTGGACAGAATTTCCAAGTTTATATAATTTTAGAAAAAGCGACATTCAGTAAATCCCTCTTGAATACACTTGACATTATGTTATCATTTTGAAGGCTCTGAACAGACATGCAATAAAGAAGTCAAAGTTACTTTGTACCAAGTGTTTCCCACATTTATCTGACCATGACTTTTACTTCTGCAAACACTTTTCAGAAGTAGTTCCACTTATGGAAAAATAAATAGCTTGAGAAAAGACTACTTTAATTTCATTTACAAGGATGTATTTTTACCAAAGGAATATTGAATTAGTTAGGATTCTACAAAAGAAACATTAAGTAAGAGTAATAGTTTCCTAGGTTTGTTGTAACAAATTAATACCATTAGATGGGCTTAAAAAAACACACCTTATTTTCTCACAGTCTGGAGTCCAGAGTTTGAAATCCAAAGTATCAGCAGGGTCATGCTCTGTCTGAGGATTGTAGGGAAGAATCATTCCTTGCCTCTTCTAGCTTCTTGTGGTTGCTGACCATTTTTGACATTCCTTGATTTTTGTCCATGTATCTTCCCTGTGTTTCTTCTGGGTCATTAAATCTTCTTTTCCTCATAAGGATACTAGTCATTGGATTTTGGGTCGAATCTAATCCAACATGATCTCATCTAAATGTAATTACATCTGCAAAGACCCTATTTCCAAATATAACTTTTTGCAGCATTTGGTTAAGCAAGTCAGAAGTATATAGGACAGGGCACAGGCTAGAAACTCATGGGCAGGAGCTAAGACTGCCATCCACAGGCAGAATTGCATCTTCTTCAGCAAAACCTAATTTTTGCTTTTAAGGCCTTTCAACTGATTGGGTGAGGCCCACAGACACTATCAAGGGTCATCTCCTTAATGTAAAGTCAATTTATTGTAGATGTTAACTATTTATATAAACTTCCTTCACAGCAAAATCTAAATTAGTGTTTGATTGAATAACTGGGTAGTATAGCCTAGAGACGTTGACACAAAGGACTATCACAAAAAAAAATTAAATTGTAAGGTCAAGAACTTTCTGAAATTCTAGCCCATTTTAAAGCTCTCAGCATAGAAAAACTTTTTTTTTTCTTAACAAAATTTTCTTGCCTTGCCTTCATTTGACACAGGTCTGATGATGTAGCCAGTATTTAGTTGTCTCTGAATGAAAGGGGGGATTTATGTGAAACTACTTCTGTTCAGATATTTTTTAAAAAACCCTCTATTTGGCTGTTTTGAAATGTTTACTTTGAAATTTCCTTAGATAGTACCTAAGCTAATATTCTTATTTTATCAATAGGTGAACTGGGCTCAGAGTGGGAAAGTACCTTGCTCTTATACATCTGGCAGTTTTAGACCTAACCTGCGATGAGAACCGAGTCAAACTCTCTTTCCACAGTGCCTCTCAGACAACTATCAAAGGTGGTACTAAGCTTTATTGATAAAATTGATAGGTAAACTCTCTGATTTTGATCTTCTAGTCATTATTCTAAGGCAGCAGTTCTCAACCTGTGGGTCGCGACTCCTGTGGGGGTCGAATGACCCTATCACAGGGGTCGCCTAAGACCATCGGAAAACACATGTTAATTACATACTGTTTTTGTGATTAATCACTATGCTTTAATTATGTTCAATTTGTAACAATGAAAATACATCCTTCATATCAGATATTTACATTAAAATTCATAACAGTAGCAAAATTACAGTTATGAAGTAGCAACGAAAATAATTTTATGGTTGGGGGTCACCACAACATGAGGAACTGTATTAAAGGGTCGCGGCATTAGGAAGGTTGAGAAGCACTGTCCTAAGGAATCTTCCTATGCCCTTCCACTAGGGCACAGAGTTCAGTAGCCAAGAACTGCCCCTGTTGTTGCAGAAGCAGGGTGCCTGGGCATGAGGGTAACACTCCCAGCAGAATGCTTTTCTTGCACCAGACAACTCAGGACCCTCTAAGTATGGGTCACATTCTTTATCTGCATCACATTTGGAACTCAATTTTCAGCCACTCTGAGTACACAAGGTTGGCCTGCCTCTGCATTTCAATGACACACTGTTTTGATATCCTAGGTGTTATCTATACATAAATATATTAAGACAGAAACAGCAAAGGTCATAACTGTCTTTATTACTGAAGCTAAAATTTAATGAGCTAGATCACAGGCTGCTTTAAGAATGGCCGTGCCAGGTTAATGGGGCTCTGGCACTGAAGCCAATTACACTGGGTACAATTATATTCTATTCTAATAGCTGTAAGTCAGGGTTACACAAAGATTCTGTCTCTGGGTAATTACTAGCTAGGAAGCAGGTGAGGGGAAACCAAGCAAATTGTCACTGATCATACAAGAGACACACAGAGAGCACAGAGCTTGTAACTATTCCGGGTGCGTGTGTGTCATCTGTTGCTAAGAAGGAGCTGGCTTCACAGTCAGAAAGCCTCTTCTTCTAGCACTGACCAAAAGGATATGTGATTTCAAAGACGCTTTTAGAAAAGTAGTGAAATGTGAATAGTAGGAGAGGGGGAGGAATAATTCAGAAAGCCCTTCTCTATTGAGACTGTTTCCCTGAGGATTTTGGAAGATTTAATAGTCTGACATTATTGATTTTTTTCCCCAACCTAAATACAGGGAGTGTTACCAAATCCCAAAATGATATTATAAAATTTGAACAAATGAACCTCAAAGAGGTTTATTATTGACTTAATAAACTACCTCCTTTAAGTTTTCTGTTATCCTCAGCATTGTGGCTATTTACAAGTCCTTTGCTACACATGGCTAAAAGGGGGCCACTGAAGAGCCTTCTGACAATTGAGGATCCATCAGAAATATAGATGAAAACACTTTGAAATTCAAAGTAACAGAACTTCTCTATGATCTCATGGATCAGTTTGCACAGTATTGATTTTTGCAAAGCCTTTGAGGAACCAATACATCTATTTCTCCAAGTGAGACAGATGTTTTATGTTATCATTGAGTAAATATTTAAAAATCCAGGGTTGTGAGAGTACTGTTTTCTTAATGAAAGCATTAATGACATTTATTGGAACTGTGAGAAAGTCACTGCAGACAAGGGAAGCTATATTCCTGAGGACTGTTTTTGAGTAATGCAATGTTTATAAGAGAATGAGTATTAAATAAATGACACAAGCAATGTCAATTTATTAGAATGTTCTTTGTTTCCAAGAGGTTAAAGATTTAAAAAGTAATTCCTAATATTAGTTGTTCAGACATAATTGGAAAGACTTCCAGAATGACTCAAGACTTTTGAAAAATCCTTTCAAAGTAATGAAGTAATTCATGGTAGAGTAGAAATAAATGAGTAAGAGGGAGTAGCTGGTATAATGTGAAGTCAGATCATGTCTTGTTATTGCTTGGTCTAAAATTAAATGTTGGTGATATTGCTCTTTTTCATCATTAGAAGAAGAGAAAGAAGAAGCTTTCTGGTGGTTATATATTCATTCTGTCCCTTTTCAGTTTCTAAACAAACTTCATTTTCTTCCAAACACTTCTGTGTTTTCCACACTCTCCAGAAATATCATTTACTTTTACTCCTAATTTAATATTATTATTTTCTTGGTTATTTTCCTCTGAGATTTTCCTTATAGGATTAAATTCTACACCCCTATGTTTTTGCAGTATTATTTACAATAGCCAAGATATGGCAGCAACACAAGTGCCCATCAATAGATGAGTGAATAAAAAAATGTGTGGTACATATATACAATAGATTATTACTTGGCATATAAAGAATAAGATCTTACCATTTGTGACAGCATGGATGGACCTGGAGAGTATTATGCTAAGTGAAAGGAGTCTGACAGAAAAAGACAAATGCCATATGATTTTACCTATATGTGTAATATAAAGAGCAAAATAAAAAACAAAAAAAATTGAAACAGACTCAGATAAAGAGAACAGAGTGATGGTTGGTAGAGGGGAGGGGCATTGGGGAATTGGGTGAAAAAGGTAAAGGAATTAAGTAGTATAAGTTGGTAGTCACAAACTAGTCCTGGGGATGTAAAGCACAGCATAGGGAATCTACACTAATTAAAGAGAAAGATGCAAATTGACCGTACCTTCATGATGCCCACCAGCCAATCAGGAGTGAGTGTGCAAAATAATACAACAAAGATGGCTGGTTAATTTGCATGTGCAGGCGCTGAGCGACCAGGGGTGGGGTGGGATGCAGGCGTTCTGCACTGCCCCAGCTGCTCCAGGCCTCTAGGAATCATGGGAAGGTGGTAAGGCAGCTCCGGGCCAGAGCGAGGAGCAAAGGCACTCTGCAGCCAGGGGAAGGAAGTCCCATTATTGCACGAATCTTTGTGTATCAGGCCTCTGGTATAGTCAATAATGTTATATTAGCTATGTACAGTGTGTGGGGGTACTTGAAATATCGAAGGGACCACTATGTAAAGTATGATTTTCTAACCACTATGCTGTATACCTGAAACTAATACAGTTTATTGAATACAAACTGTAATTTTAAAAGAAAATAAATAAATTAAAAATGTATTAAATTATGTAAGTGGGTCTAATAATTTTAAAGAGACTCAGTCACTCTTGTTGAATTGTCCTTCGGTAACAAGACTCTCATGAGCCCTAAATAAATCAAAGGACAGAATATTCTCCAGTTTAATGTTCTACTTTCAGTATCCAGTTGTACATAATGCTATCTCAATAAGGAATAAAGCCCCACTATAGTTGTATTATATTTGAGAGATGTTAAAAAATGATTCACCAATGTCACCCCAATAAATTTTTAAAAATTAAAAAATGATTCAGCGATGCTTTCAGTTGAGTAGATCCAATGAAAATCTATCATGGATAACTGTACTATTACGATTATGTAGATTTTCTTCAAAGCTATAGAGTAAGTTTCACAAATCTCCCAACAGGCCCATATCCATATTTGTCTCTACATTATGAGAAATGAAAGAAATTACTGGTAAATGGCTATACTAAGGACAGCATGACCTTAGGAGCACAAACACTAAGCTTGGAATCAGAGTTATGCTCAATTACTAATTACTACTAGCTGTGTTAACATGAACAGGATGCTTTATCTTTCTAGTTGTCATTTTTTTTTCCACTTACAAAATTGGGTTAACACTACCAATTCCAGTGATTTTAAGAGAATGGACTGAGATGATGTAAGTACAGTGCTTAAATAAATCTAAGTTTGTTACCTGAGGAACATCTCCAAATACCCTCCTTCCCAAACCTCAATACTAATTTATCTTCTGTGGTTAACTCCATAGTTTCTTGCTTGAAAGTATTAGGCAAGTTCACATCACTGAAATTTTTACATTTAAGCTCACACTTTTTCAAATAAATAGTAGCCTCTTAGGTCTCATCACAAAGTTATCACTACTCATTCTGACCAGATTCTGCCCAAGTAATGGCATGTGTCTAAAGATCAAATGACCAGAAACACATAATGGAGTAAATATAGTCTCTTCAATAATTGGTGCTGGGAAAACTGGAAAGCCACATTCAAATGAAAGAAACTGGATTACAGTTTGTCCACATGTATAAAAAGTAACACAAAATGGATCAAATACCTAAATATAAGACCTGAAACAATAAGTTACATAGAAGAAAATACATGTAACAAACTTATAGACCTTGGTCATATAGAAGAACATTTTATGAACTTGACCCCAAAGACAAGGGAAGTAAAGGCAAACATAAATCAGTGGGGCTACACAAAATTGAAAAGCTTCTGCACAACAGAAGAAATTAACAACAAAACGAAGAGGCAGCCAACCAGATGGGAGATGACATTTGCAAACCATAGCTCCAACAAAGGTTTAGTTTCCAAAATATATAAAGAACTCATAAAACTCTACACCAAACAAAGAATACAAACAAAACATGGGCAGAGGACCTGAAAATGCACCTCTCCCAAGAAGACGTACAAACAGCCAATAGATATATGAAAAGATGATCAACCTTACTGGCAATTAGGGAAATTCAAATCAAAACTACAATAAGATACCACCTCACACCTGTTACAATGGACATTATCAATAAGACAAGCAAAAACAAGTGTTAGAGAAGTTGTGGGGGAAAAAAGGAACCCTCCTTCACTGCTGGTGGGAATGTAGACTCGTACAACCACTATGGAAAGCAGTCTGGTGATTCCTCAAAAATTAAGAATAGAGCTACAATTCAACCCAGCAATCCCACTCCTGGGTATATACCCCCAAAAAAACTCGAAATATTTGCAAAGATATATGCACCCCTATGTTCATTGCAGCATTATTCACGGTGGCCAAGACATGGAAACAACCAAAGGGTCCTGTGATAGAGGACTGGATAAAGACGATATGGTACATACTAGTATACACAATGGAATACTACTCAGCCATATGGAAGGATGGAATACCACTATTTGCAACAATATGGATGGACCTTGAGAACACTATGCTAAGTGAAATAAGTCAGAAAAAACTAAGAACCATGATTTCACTCTTATGTGGTACATAAAGCCAAAACTCATGAGCACAAACAGCAGTGGGGTGGTTTTCAGAGGGAAGGGGGACTTAATATATGATGACAGGAGAAGATTTGACTTTGGGTGGTGAGCACATGGTGCAGTATACAGATCTGCAACATAGAAATCCACACCTGATTTCTATATGTTCTTGTTGACCAATGTCACCTCAATCAATTTAATAAATATTTAAAAAATAAAGAGCAAATGAGAGGTAGATGATTTCAAACTAGTAGTTCTTCAAACACAATAATTTAGGTGAAACAATTTTATATAAGTCTCACTGAAATTTGAGTATTCCCAGAGAACCTCAGAGGTATTTTATAACCATCTGTCATTATGGTTTAAAGAATGCTAAGCCTTATACATATCATAAAATAGTTGATCCTGAGTACTTTTCTCATTAAGATAGTTTGACAATTTGTCCTTGTTTTCCCAGCACAACCCTAGTTTACTCTTGTTTATCCAGGTGTGATTATTAGTATTCCCAATCTTTTTTTTTTAAATATATTTTATTGATTTTTTACAGAGAGGAAGGGAGAGAGATAGAGAGTCAGAAACATCGATGAGAGAGAAACATCGATCAGCTGCTTCCTGCACATCTCCCACTGGGGATGTGCCCACAACCCACATACATGCCCTTGACCAGAATCGAACCTGGGATCTTTCAGTCCGCAGACCGACGCTCTATCCACTGAGCCAAACCGGTTTCGGCTAGTATTCCCAATCTTACTTAAAATAGTGTTCCTGTATAAATTATACAATCATCTATAATCAGATGATTTTGGCTATCCAAAATTAAACAGCAAGTACAGAAGAAATGTACTTGTTCCCTTCCTTTGCCTGAGCAGTTCTTCAAAACTGCCTTCTGATATAGAACCCTATACATTTCACCAGGCCTCCCAATCCTATGCTGGGCTTGGTATTCTCTGTGGGCATTCAGTGCCCTTTACATCATATGCTATGTCTTTGGCTCTACTGCAGAGGATGAAAACATGGGACCACATGCACCAGATTGCCTTGCCAAATAGTCTTAGATTCCATAGTAAGATGTGTTAGTATAAAGTTTGACAGGCAGATGAGAAACACAATCTATTTCACTATTCCTTCTACAAGTGGCAAGCAGACTCATCGGTTCCCCAAATGCATGTGTGTGTGTATTTTATTGCATCCTCTGAGTTTCCCAGCCATTTATTCTGCTTTGAGTACGAAGAAGATCTTTAAAGTTGGCCCTGATTTCCTCCAGATTCCTTACCTTGGGCAGTAGCATCTCTATAAGCCTCTGCATACGTGAAAATGAAAACTAGTGGCAGTCAGTTTGACTCTTGCCCACTTTATCCTTTCCAGTGCTTTGTTGTTGCTTTTCATTTGTTTGCATGTTGATGTGTAAACAACTCTATTAATCTATAATTAATATAATTAACCTTCTTTCTCCTCTTTGCCCCCCTCCCCCCGAGCAGCTAATGCTCTTCTTTCTGTCACTATAAGTTAGTTTACATTATTGAGTTTTATATAAATGGATCTCACAGTATGTACCCTTTTTGTCTGGCTTCAATCATTCACTATAATGTGTGTGTTTTTATTTATCAACTAGGGGCCCAGTGCACAAATTTGTGCACCTTGAAAGGAACTGTGGGCAGCAAGGCTGCAGTGGGCATAGGGGTGGGTCTCAGCCTATACTCTGTGACCCCATCCAGCCCCTCCCACTGTGGCCCCCGGTCCCCTGTCTGCCCGCAGCCCTGCTCCTGCTGCCCTGCTACCACACATTGATGGTGCAGAGTGATTGGGGCCGGTGACAGCAGCAGGTGTGAGTAGGGCCAGTGCCGTCAGCAGGTACAAGTGGCAGCTGCTGCCCCAATCACCCCTTAGGAGCAGGGGGAAGTGGAGAAGCCCTGAGGGGCAATTGGGGCCAGGAGCCACTGCTCGCACCCGCTGATGGCACCGAGTGATTGGGACCGCCGCCAGGTGCCAGTAGCAGGTGCAAGTGGGGCCAGTGACAGCAGCAGATATGAGCGCTGGGCAAGACCGCAACACGCTGCAGCAAAGAATTTTCAGTAACCACCAGAGGCATGCCATGATAACAGCGACCGGCACCTCCCTTGGTCTGGCGCCCCCACTCACCTGCTTCACCATCCCGACGTGGCTGATGCCCACCATATCCCATGCTCTGCTGCTAATGCTTATCACATTCCGCGTGCCTCCTGGTGGTCAGTGCATGTCATAGCTACTAGTTGTTTGGTTGTTCTGCCATTTTGTCTATTTGCATATTATCTTTTTATTATATAGGATGTCATTGGAGTGCCAGATTTCACTATGCTGCATTACCAAGTAGCATTCCATTATGGATATACCTTGTTCACCCACACACCTATTAATAGGCATTTGCATTGTTTCCAGTTTGGGAGTTATCTATATATCTATCTATATCTATATCTATATCTATATATCTATATCTATATCTATATCTATATCATCTATATATCTATATCTATAGCGATAGAGATGGAGATAAAAAGAAGTAATATGCAAATGAGGCCGAGACTCTGTCAAGGTCACGACCAGCTCAGGAGGAGGGGCCAGGCTTCACCCAAGCCTGAGAGATCAACACAGAGGGGTGCCTGCTCTGAGCCTCTGTGGCGTGGCTAGGGGAAGGCCCCTCGCAGACACAAACACACACACACACACACACACACACACACACACACACACACGTACACCCACACACACAGGGTGCCTGCTCCAAGCCTCTGCGGCATGGCTGGGAGCAGGCCCCCCACAGACACACACACACACACACACACACACACACACACACGGCGCCTGCTCCCAGCCTCCAACACGACTGGGGGCAGGACTCCAGTGAACACACACACACACACACACACACGGGTGCCTGCTCTGAGCCTCCATGGCATGGCTGGGGGCAGGCCCCCAGTGGACACACACACACACAGGGTGCCTGCTCCGAGCCTCTGTGGCATGGCTGGGAGCAGGCTCCCCACAGACACACACACACACACACACACACACACACACACACACACACACATAGGGCGCCTGCTCCCAGCCTCCAACATGACTGGGGGCAGGACCCCAGTGAAAACACACACACACACACACACACACACACACACACGGGTGCCTGCTCTGAGCCTCCATGGCATGGCTGGGGGCAGGCCCCCCACAGACACACACACACACACACACACACACACGGCGCCTGCTCCCAGCCTCCAACATGACTGGGGGCAGGACCCCAGTGAACACACACACACACACACACGGGTGCCTGCTCTGAGCCTCCATGGCATGGCTGGGGGCAGGCCCCCAGTGGACACACAAACACATGGGGCACCTTCTCTCAGCCTTTCCAGCATGGCTGGGGGCAGGCCCACAGTGGGGACACACACACACACACACACACACACACACACACACACACACGGGGCTCCTGCTCCAGGCCTCTGAGGCCAGACTGTAGGGCATCCCCTAAGGGCTCCTGGACTGTGAGATGGGCTGAGGTAACCCCACCCCCCAGTGCACAAATTTTGTGCACCAGGCCTCTAGTTACAAAGCTTTGGATAGTTCTTCAAGTCTTTGCATATATGTGTTTTCATTGTCCTTGAATAAATACTTAAGAGAGTAATGTCTGGATCATATGGGAGCTTTGTTCAACTTTTGAAGAACTACCAGTTTTCCAAAGTGATTGTGGCATTTTATTTATTTATTAGTGGCCTGGTGCATGAAATTCATGCAGGGGGTGGTTCCCTCAGCCCAGCCTGCACCCTCTCCAATCTGGGACCCTTTGGGGGATGTCCAACAGCCGGTTTAGGCCCGATCCCTCTCTCAATCCAGGACTGCTGGCTCCTAACCGCTCACCTGCCTGCCTGGCTGATCGCACCAACTGCCCCCCTTTCTGGCCTGATTTCCTCTAACTGGCCCCCCTACCAGCCTGCTTACACTGAACTGCCCATCCTGCCAGCCTACTTGCACCCAACTGCCCCCACCAGCAACCTGCTTAGCCCCAACTGCCCCACCCTGCTGGTCTGCTCACCCCTAACTGCACCCACTTCCAGCCTGTTTGCCCCCAACTGCCCCCCTCTGCCGGCTTGCTCATCCCCAACTACACCCCCTTGCCGGCCTGCTCACCCCTATCTGCACCCACTTCTGGCTTTCTCGCACCCAACTGCCTCCCCCGGCTTGATTGCCCCCACCTACCCCTGTGCCATGCTGCTCTCCCCCAACTGCCCCTCACTGCCAGTCTGCTCACCCCCAACTGCCAACCCCGCCAGCCTGATTGCCTCCAACTGCACCTCCCTGCCGGTCTGCTCTCCCCCAACTGTACCCCCTGCCAGTCCGCTCGCCCCAAACTACCCCCCCTGCAGGCAAACTCTCCCCCCATGCCAGCCTGCTCTCCCCCAACTGCCCCCCTGCTGGCATGCTCGCCCCAAACTGCCCTCCCGCTGGTCTGCTCTCTTCCAATTGCCTCCACCCCCCTGCTGGTCTGATAACCCCTAACCACCTCTGCCTTGATCCAGCCACCATGACTTTGTCCAGAAGGATGTCCTGAAGGTCTCCCGGAAGGTGTCCTGGTACAATTAGCAGATTACCCTTTTATTAGTATAAATTCATTTAAATTTTATCTTTATTGTAGAAAGTATTATATATGTCCACTTTTATTCTCCCCATTTACCCCCACCACCCTGTGTAACCCGCAGGCCTTCACCACCATATTGTCTGTGTCCATGAGTTATGCTTATAAATTCTTTGGTTAATCTCCCCCATCCACACCCGCACAGCCGTCTATCATTTTATATTGATTGTATCATTGTATATGATTCCAGTTGCTCTGTATCTTTGTCAACACTTGAAATTTTATGTCTTTTTATTTTATCCATTATAATAGGAGAGAAATAGGGTAATCTACATATCTACTAAAACTTAAATAAGGCCATATTAACTTATAGGGATTTTAGGTAAGATATGCAAAATACTAGGTAAAGGTGAAGGGTGTGAGAGAATAGAATTAACCATGGAACAGTGGTGGCCATAAGGAATGACTTGAAGAGAATATCCTGTCCTTGCCATGTGAGCCTCCGGAATTGATCATGAACCACGAAGAAAGCTATCAGGTCAGTTTGGGAATACTCTTTAGAGGGTGGTAGAGTAAAGCCCTTTTTATCCAATCAGAATGTTTGCCTCCCAAAAATCACCCCCAAAGCCATTTCATAGCCTCCTCAGCCTCCATCATCCCATGTTGATATCCTATGTGGTGCTTTGTGATGTATAGGCCTCCTTAGCAACTATTGGCTGGGCTACCAGCTGGCCAATCAAACTAAGGGTGTGGCTCCCCATTGTTCCAGAAGGGTATATATACAGAGAGGTAAAAGGCTCTGGATTAGACTAGTTCTTGGCACAATGACTAAAGTGGCCAGGAAACCACAAGAACCTACAACATTTATCATACAATCGCACCCAAGGATCAAATATAAGAAGAGGAAGGCCCCCTGTAAGCCAAGATCCAGAAATGGTGTCAAGGTAAGATGACTCCTACCAAGCTCCTCCTCTTCCCCATTGACTTTACCTCCCATGATGTCTCACTATACTTGACTGGCACAACATCCCTCACTGGCCCATGTCCCTTTTCATGAAGTTCTCCTTCCCATTCAGTCCTCCACTTTCTCTAAATGAATACCCCACTGGGCTTATATCCTCCCTTGCCCTTCTAGATGCCAAAAACAACTGTGGAGGCCAAAAGATCTCTTCAAGGGAATTCAAGAAATAAGTCTCAAACATGTGTAACTCACTCGAAAAAGCTTAAAAAGACAAGAAGGCCAACAATATCCACCTGTCATTATATTCTTAAAAAGAAATGGAGTCAAAATAAAAGAAAGAACCGAAATAAGGGACGGAAGCAAAAGAAGAGGCGTAATCAAAAGAGAAGGAATCAGAATAAGAGACGAATTGATCCAGTCCCAGAAAAAGGGCCCCGTGGAGATGTCGTCACTTCACGTTACCCGTGCAGCTAGTAGCTGAATACAAAAGGCCAGAGACCTCAGAAATACCTGCTGTGTCTTCAGAGGTCTGGTTTCTGAGAAATGGCCAACTACATAGAGACTGAATCTTACATCAACAGGGCAAAACATTGGCTATAATTAAAATAAAAATTGATACATGAAAATGTGATATTTGTGTGTCTGAATTTTCTGATGGTGGGGAGGGAGTGCAGGAAGAGAAGAGGCAGGTACATGGGAAGGGAAGGATATGGGGTCCTGTATGTTTGGGGACCAGACTTTCAGGACCACAGCCAGGAATTAAGGGGAAGGACTGCGTCAGGACTGAGTACTGAAGGTCAATTTTTTCCTTAACACTTTATTTCAGGGAGAAGGAGTAAAAGGTGGTGTTACTGTGTTGGTTTGGGATAGGGAGCAATATTAGGGTCTAGGTTGTCAGAACTCAGATAGGAAGATGTATGATATAAGGAGGGTGACAATGATATTACCCCAAAAGTGTCAGGCAAAGAAATCACCTCCTATTTACGTATCACATAATGGGATTTGTTGTACCCCACCTTATGCTATAAGCTAAAGGTGTTCAGAGGGCACAAAATTCTCATCCTACTAAAAGTCAACACAAAAACTCCTAAAGAATGAAATAGTGGTTGTAGGGAACAAACTTAATACTGATATAGCCACTTTCTTGCTAAGACACTTGTGGTAGAGCAATGGCCTCCCAAGGGCTAGGCAGTGAGAGTGGGCCTTTCTAGTGCGGTAGATAAAGGGCAGCATTTTTTTTTCAGACATTTTTAATACAAGTATAAGAATGAGCAAAAACTGATCTTTTTATTATCATTGTACGCCAGCATTTATAAATAGCTACAGAGATAAAACACTCTTCTTCAACAAAGTATTTTGTTAGTCTGAGTTCAAAAAGTTTTTTGTGGTTTAAGTTTTAAAACCATATGTTCATAGAAATTCCCAGAAGTGAAATTGCTGGTAACTCAAAACATTAATTTTAAAAAAAAATAGATGCACTCTTATGTTCACTGCAGCATAATTTACAATAGTCAATATTTGGAAGCAGCCCAAGTTTCCATCACTAGATGAGTGGGTAAAAAAGCAGTGGTACATTTACACAATGTGTAATATTACTTGGCCGTAAAAAGAAATGAAATCTTACCCTTTGCATTAGCATAGTGGACCTAGGGATCATTATTCTAAATGAAATGAAACAGTCAGAGAGAGACAAGTATCATGTAATTTCATTCATATGTAGAATCTAATGAACAAAATGAACTAATAATTAAAATGGAGACAGATTTGTAGGTAGACTGCAGGCTGACAGCTATGGGTGTGTGGGGAGCTGTGTGGGAGGTTTGGAGGGATTAATCAAAAAAGGAAAAAAAAGAAAAAAAACTCATGGACACTGATAACAGTGTGCTGATTACCAGGGGGAGAAGGATCAGGTAATAAATGGTGATGGACAGAGACTTGACTTGGGGTGGTAAACACATAATACAGTGTACAGATTATGCATTGCTGAATTGTACACCTGAAACCAGGTTGTTAAACAGGGTTGCCACAATAAATTCAATAAAAAGGAAAAAATAAAAGTATAAGGTTCCTTCTTATACAAAGGTTCTAAAAAAACTAAACTAAATTTAAAAATGGGCAAATGACTTAAATATATATATATATATATATATATATATATATATATATATATATCTCCTATATAATAAAAGGCTAATATGAAAATTGTCCCCTCAAGAGTTAAACTGATCAGGACTTTGACTGCTTGCCATGATGTGCGCTGGCCACCAGGGGGCGGCACGGAATGAAGGAAGGCCCCGGCTGGCAGCCAGCAGCCAGCAGCCAGGTGAACGAAGGCCCCAGCTGGCAGCCAGGAGGCCCTGTTCGGCCCTGATCACCGGCCAGGCCTAGGGACCCTCTCCATGCATGAATTTTGTGCAGCAGGCCTAAAATTATATATATATATATATATATATATATATATATATATATCCTATCTAATAAAAGAGAAACATGGTAATTAGCCGTACATCCGCTACCCTTCCCATTGGCTAATCAGGGCGATATGCAAATTAACTGCCAGCCAAGCTGGCGGCCAGCAGCCAGGCAGCTGGAAGTGAATATGAGGCTTGCTTGCTTCAGTGATGGAGGACTCCAATGTTCCCCGCCTGCCACTGCCGGCCTCTGACCTTGCAGTTTGAAACATTGTTACAAATATAGAAGCTAAACAAAACCCCAGAAACCTGCTTTCACCCAGCCAGGATCTCAGAGCTGGAGTTGAAACAGTGTTTCGATTATAGAACCCAAACAAACCAGATACCTGCTTTCAGCAGCGGAGGCCTAAGTGCTGGAGCCAAGCCTCAAAGCTAAAGCTGGCCCAGAATAAAAAAGAAAAGAAAAAAAGGAGTGGTTGGGAGCTTCAGTCACCCACCAGCCTGAAAACAGCCCTCAGCCCCTCACCCAGACTGGCCAGGCACCCCAGTGGGGATCCCCAACCTGATCCAGGACAACCTTCAGGGCAAACCAGCCAGCCCCCACCCATGCACCAGGCCTCTATCCTATATAGTAAAAAGGTAATATGCCTCCCAGCACCGGGATCAGCGTGACAGGGGTCAGCAGCCAAACCCCCTGATCGCCCTGCGGCTCTGTGTGTGACAGGGGGCAGGGCCACAACCTCCCTATCTGCCCTACTCTGTTCGTGACAGGGGAAGGCGCCCCAATACCCTGATCAGCTCTGCTCTGTGCCTGATAGGGGGGAGCTCCCCAACCCCCTGGTCGTCCTGCAGCTCTGTGTGTGACAGGGGAAGGCGCCCCAACCCCCTGATCAGCCCTGCTCTGTGAGTGACAGGGGTTTGTACCCCAACCCCCCAATCGGTTCTACCCTGAGCGTGACTGAGGGTGGCATCGTAACCTCCCGATCCGCCCTACTCTGTGCATGACAGGGAGCGGCGCTCCACCTCCCCAACCAGCCCTGCTCTGAGCCTGACCAGGGGCTGCACCTAGGGATTGGGCCTGCCCTCTGCCACCTGGGAGCAGGCCTAAGCCAGCAGGTCATTATCTCCCGAGGTGTCCCAGACTGTGAGAGGGCAGAGGCCAGGCTGAGGGACCTCCCTCCCCCCGAGTGCACAAATTTTTGTGCACCGGGCCTCAAAATCTCCTATCTAATAATAGAGAAACATGATAATTAACCGTAACTTCGCTACCCTTCCCATAGGCTAATCAGGGTGATATGCAAATTAACTGCCAACCAAGATGGCGGCCCGAAGACAGGCAGCTGAAACAAACAGGAGGCTTGCTTGCTCCAGTGATGGAGGAAGCCAACGTTCCCTGCCTGCCACTGCTGGGCTCTGAGCTGAAGTCTAAGAAACAATGTTGCAATTATAGAAGCTAAACAAACCCCAGAAACCTGCTTTCAACCAGCCAGGCCTCAGAGCTGGAGCTGAAACAGAGTTTCAATTATAGAACCCAAACAACCTAGATACCTGCTTTCAGCAGCTGAGGTCTCAGAGCTGGAGCCGAGTTTCAGAGCTAAAGCCGGCTCTCAGTTCCAGTGACAGCCATATAAGGTAAATAAATCCCAGAATAAAAAAAAAGAAAAAAAGGAGAGGTTGGTAGCTTCATTCACCCGCCAGCCTGAAAACAGCCCTCAGCTCCTCACCCAGATTGGCCAGGCACCCCAGTGGGGACCCCCACCCTGAAGAGGGTGTGACCAGCTGCTAACAGCCATCATCCCCTCACCCAGGCTGGCCAGGCACCCCAGTGGGGACCCCCACCCTGATCCAGGACACCCTTCAGGGCAAATAAGCCGGCCCCCACCCCACCCGTGCAATAGGCCTCTATCCTATACAGTAAAAGGGTAATATGCAAACTGACCCTAACATCAGAATGACTGGGAATGACAGGTCACTATGACACACACTGACCGCTAGGGGGCAGATGCTCAATGCAGGAGCTGCCCCCTGGTGGTCAGGTCGCTCTCACATGGGAGGAGCTCTGCTCAGCCACTAGCCAGGCTGATGGCTGCCAGTACAGCGGTGGTGGTGGGAGCCTCTCCTGCCTCCTCAGCAGCGCTAAGGATGTCCGATTGCAGTTTAGGCCTGCTCCCCGCTGGCAAGTGGACATCCCCCGAGGGCTGCCGGGCTGCCCGAGGGATGTCTGATTGCCAGCTTAGGCCCAATCCCCCAGGGAGTGTGCCTAAGCCAGCAGGTGGTCATCCCCTGAGGGGTCCCTGACTGTGAGAGGACACAGGCCAGGCTGAGGGACCCCCCTCCTCCCCCCCCCCCCGAGTGCACAAATTTTTGTACACTGGGCCTCATATATATATATATATATATATATATATATATATATATATATACACAAATGGCCAATAGGTACATGGAAAGATGTCCAGCATCATTACTTATTAGGGTCATGCAAGTTAAAACCAAAATGATATACCACTTTATATACACTAGGATTGATAGTGTGAAAGTTGGTAAAGAGTAAAAGGATTATCAGGTTAGGGAATTGCCTTGAGCCATTGAGCCCACAGCAGGGCAATATTATGCTGATTTTCAGCCATGCTGATTATCAAAGTCCATTGGCCTTCCAATCTTTTTGCATCTATGCTAACTACTGTTGGTTTTACCCTCCACTAATATGTGTTGTTGAGGAAGTGGAGAAATTGGAACCCTCATAAATTGCTGATGGGAAGGTAAAATGGTACAGCTACTATTGAAAACAGCTCAGTGTTTCCTCAAAAAGGTAAACATAGAACTACCATATGATCCAGCATTTTCACTACTAATCCTATACGCAAAAATATTCAAAGCAGGGACTTATACACTTGTGTAATAGTGTTCATAACAGCATTATTCACAATAGGTAAAAGGTAAAGACAACACAGTCTCCATCAACAGATTATTGGATAATCAAAATGTGGTATATACATACAGTGGTATATTATTCAGCCATAAAGAGGAATGACATTCTGATTCAGGTTACAATATGGATGAACCTTGATATAATTTAGAACTCAATCCTTACAGTTAGATGAGACACCAGAAATAAGAGGAAAGTAACTTTGCAGAGGAGTGGCCCAGCCCAAACAGTGGAGTGGCCACAGCTGGTAGGAAGCTCAGCCTTGACTGTTTCCTTCCAGCCTGTGGATGTGGTGATGGCATTGGTGGGCTTGGAGGTGAGGAACTGATGAGAACTGGGGCTGCACAGAGGAACCTATGTCTGTCCTGGGAAGCCTGCTGCTTTTATAACATAGTAATTGAGTTGAACACAAACTATAGTAATTGATCTTCCTCCTTCTTGGATGAGCGAGCAATGGTGGTGAAATAGTGGTGTCAGTACCCTGAACATGCCTTAGTGAGCAGTGTCTGGCTACTGCTTCTATTTGAAATGATGCTGGCTTTTGGCTGTGGCCAAAGCTTTGAAGTATTGTTGGGCTTCTCTCTTCTGTGGAAGCCTGATCATTCACACACAGCAGATTTGGTGTCTACTGGTGGGGCAAGTCTTGCCTGCCTTCATTCAGTCATCTTTGTATGAATCCAATGAGAGATGTGTGTATTTGGGGGGGGGGGGGTGCGGTGTATTGTTTTTGTTTGTTTGTTTTGGTCTTTCTGAAAAAGTTTCTAGGTGATATTCATGAAGAGCAGTCATTACCCGGAACTGTGCCACTAATGAAAGGAAAGCCTGTCTGAGAAGATGAGTTTCTTCTCAGAACTGTCATTCCAGCCTTGGTGCCCCTGCTGGGAAAACAGAATCAACTCTCAAACAATGCCTTTTTAATTGTATCTCTAGTATTATCGATGTAGTGCAGTACTATATCATACCTCTGTAAATGTAAAATGCCTTGTACCTGCTTTATGATACACTAGAGGCCCGGTGCACGAAATTCGTTCACTGGGGGGTGGAGCGGGGCTGCTTCATCCCAGCCTGTGCCCTCTCACAGTCTGGGACCCCTAGCTTCTTACCACCCACCTGCTTGCTGCTCCCTACCACTCGGCTTGCTGCTTTTTAGTGCTTCCACGGAGGTTCCTGCCATCTCCACTGCATTTGCCAGCCATGAGTCCAGCTTCTGGCTGAGTGGTGCTCCCCTTGTAGGAGCCCACTGACCACCAGGGGGGAGCTCCTACGGTGAGCTTCTGCCCCCTGGTGGTCAGCTCATAGCGACCAGTCATTCCACCATTCAGTTGATTTGCATATTAGGGTTTTATTATATAGGATAGGATATTGAATGTGAACTGTAAATGAAAAATAAAATTAAAAAAAGAACCAAATAAAATGTTAGATATGAAAATTTTTTAATATATAAATTTTTAATTCTCACCTGAGGATGTTTTTAAAATTTATTTTTAGACAGAGAAACATCCATGTGACAGAGAAATACCAGTAGGCTGCCTCTGCACCTGCTGACCCAGCAGGATCTAACCTAAACCTAAGTATATGCCCTAACCTAGAATCCAACAGGAAATCCTTCAGTGTACAGGTTGAGACTCCAACCAATTGAGCCACCTGGCCAGGGCAGATCTGAAAAAAAATTTTTTTACTGTACCTCCAGGCCCTGGTTGGGGTAGATCAGTAGTTAGAGTGTCCTCCCATGCACCAAAGGGTCATGGGTTCAATTACAGGTGAGGGCACATATCCACGTTGTGGGTTCCATCCCTGTTGGATTGCTTGGACAACTGATCAATCTTTCTCTTTCTCTTTCCCTCTCCCTTTCTCTCTCACTAGAATCAATGAAAAGAACATATCCTTAGAGGAGAACTTAAAAAGAAAAAAAAAAATGCTGGTTTGGTTCAGTGGATAGTGCTTCTGCAGGTAGACTGAAGGGTACCAGGTTGGATTCCAATCGAAGGCATATACCTGGGTTGCAGGCTTAATCCAGAGCCCTGGTTGGGGATTCAGCAAGAGGCAGCCAATTGATGCTTCTCACATTAGTTTCTGTCTTTCTCCCTCCCTTCCACTCTCTGTGAAAAAAAAAAAAAATCAATGCAAAAATGTCCTCAGGTGAGGATTAACCAAAACAAAACAAAACAAAACAAACAAACAAACACCCATTCCCAGTGTGATTACTGAAGGAGCATATGAACTATTTGTTGAATGAATAGGAAGGAATGGGACTTGGCTTTCTAACTGTTTTAGCAACTCTGCAAGCCAGAGGGTTTATTTTTATTTTTTTAAATATTTTTTATTGATTTTTTACAGAGAGGGAGAGGAATAGAAAGTTAGAAACATCAATAAGAGAGAAACATCGATCAGCTGCCTCCTGAACACCCCACACTGGGGATGTGCCTGCAACCAAGGTACATGCGTTTGACCAGAATCGAACCTGGGACTCCTCAGTCCACAGGCTGATGCTCTATCCATTGAGCCAAAGAGGTTAGGGCCAGAGGGTTTATTTTTTATTTTAATTTTTATTGATTGATTATTTTAGAGAGAGGAAGGGAGCAAGAGAAACACTAGGGTGTTGTTCCACTTATTATGCTCTCTTTGGTTGCTTCTTGTCTGTGCCCTGACCAGGGATCCAACCCGCAACCTTACTGTATCAGGAGGAGGTTCTAACCCACTCTGCTGCACGCTGCCTGTCAGGGCCCCTCAACAAAACCCCTCTGGCTGCCCCGGCCCCTGCTGTGGGTCAGAGCTCCTCTGCCACAGCAAAGGTTTGGGTTCCAGTCTGTCAGGGCACCTACTTAGGTTTTGGGTTTGATCCCAAATCCGGGCTGACTGCTACTCAGAAAGTGACCGAGGACCCGAGGACCATTATGGTCCCTGTGCTCTAGTCATTTGGTGTGGAGCTGGGATTCCATTGTTAACATGGCTGACTCCGATCCCCGCTACCCCTGCTCCTCCATTGAGGGCAACTTCAACTACGGCAGCTGCGTGGCCTCCTGGTAGGCCGCCCTCTCCTTGGCTCACCAGGCCTGGATGCTGCACAATCACCCCAGGAGGTGGATTTCCGGGTTCCCAGGGTGAGCGCCCTCCATGCCGGACTCCCTGGGAGAGCAGTGTCCTGGAGGGAAAGCACTTAGCTCCCCCTACTTTTGGGACTCTGGGGCCGGAGTGGAGCGCCTGTCCCTCTCAGAGCTGGGGGGGGGGGGCGGGGGGGAGGAGGGGAGAGCCGCCCCAGGGAGTCCTCCTAGCTGGGTGTGAGAAACAAAACAGAAGCCCTTCCTCCTTGAACCTTGTCATCTTCTGGCATGTGAACGCATTTTATTTTATTTTATTTGATGTAGCCTTACATGCCTGGCCTTGTATGGCATGCAGCCACGCCCACCTGCTCCAGCCTTATGTTACCCATGAGGGCGTCCTGGCTAATTAGCATATTCCTCTCTTATTATATAGGATAGTAGTGACTGTGCTTTATCTGAGGTGTTTTTAATGACATTGATCTAGAACGTTTTCTTTTCAGATGACGATGAAGAAGCTAGTTAAAAAAGTGGTGCTAGCCTTAACTGGTTTGGCTCAGTGGGTAGAGCATCGGCCTGCGGACTCAAGGGTCCCAGGTTCGATTCCGGTCAAGGGCATGTACCTTGGTTGCAGGCACATCTCTAGTAGGGGGTGTGCAGGAGGCAGCTGATCAATGTTTCTCTCTCATCGATGTTTCCAACTCTCTATCCCTTTCCCTTCCTCTCTGTAAAAAATCAATAAAATATATTTTACAAGAATGGTGCCAGGTACCGCAAGAGTAACAGAACTTTGCTGTTTCCTGGGGAATTTTACTTTTTTTTAAAAAAAGAGTGCGCTGGATATCTCTATAATTTGTTCAGATGACTGGAGAATCCGGGAAAAGCTGTTGCTGCTATTGATACATAACATACTGCTACTGGTCTTCATACACACACACACACACACACACACACACACACACACACACACACACACACACTAGGGGCCCAGTGCATGAACTCATGCACCTTGAAAGGACCTGTGAGCTGCAAGGCTATGGTGGGCAAAGGGGCAGGTCTCAGACAATCCTCCACACTCCCACCTGGCCACTCTTGCCATGGACCCCTGCTCCCCTGTCTGCCAGCAGCCCTGCTCCTACCGCCACCACTCCCATGTGCAGAGTGATTGGGGCCAGCGCCAGTAGCAGGTGCAAGTTGGGCCAGCGCCATCAATAGGTGTGAGCGGTGGCTGCCTCCCCAATCACCCTGCAGGAGCAGGGGGAGGTGGAGAAGCCCTCAGGGGTTATTGGGCTCACCGAGTGATTGGGACCAGCACCAGGCAGCAGCAGCAGGTGCAAGCAGTGGCTCTGGCATGGGCAGCGGGTGTGAGTGGGACCAGCACTGGAAGCAGGTGTGAGCACCAGGCAGGACTGCGGCATGTGGAAGGAAATAATTTTTAGTAACCACCAAAGCCTAGCCCCGATGACAGTGACCAGCATCCTGCCTTGCTGTGGCACCCCCAATTGCCTGCTCCACCATCCCACCAGAGCTGGTACCCAACATGGTCTGACCTCTGCTGCCTGCTGCTGACGCCTGCCATGTTCCTCACATGCCATCTGGTGATCAGTGCACATTATGATGACCAGTTGTTCAGTTGTTTGGCTGTTCAGTCTATTTGCATATTAGAATATATATATATATATATATATATATATATATATATATATATACACACACACACACACACACACACATATATCCTAGCTAATAAAAGAGAAACATGGTAATTGGCATATGACCGCTACGCTTCCCACTGGCTAATCAGGGCAATATGCAAATTAACTGCCAGCCAAGATGGCGGCCCGCAGCCAGGCAGCTTGAAACTAACAAAGGCTTGCTTGCTTCAGTGACAGAGGACTCCAACGTTCCCCGCCTGCCGCTGCCGGCCTCTGAGCTTGCAGTTTGAAACATTGTTACAAATATAGAAGCTGAACAAAACCCCAGAAACCTGCTTTAGTCCTCCGGACTTCAGCCAGCAAGATCGCAACATTGTAAGCAAAGGCCAGAAACCTACTTTCAGCAGCGGAGGCCTAAGAGCTGGAGCCAAGCCTCAAAGCTAAAGCTGGCCCAGAATAAAAAGAAAAAAAAAGAAAAAAAGGAGCGGTTGGGAGCTTCAGCCACCCCAGCCTGAAAACAGCCCTCAGCCCCTCACCCAGACTGGACAGGCACCCCAGTGGGGACCTCCACCCTGAAGGGTGTGTGACCAGCTGCAAACAGCCATCATCCCCTCACTCAGGCTGGCCAGGCACCCCAGTGGGGACCCCCACCCTGATCCAGGACACCCTTCAGGGCAAACCAGCCGGCACCCACCCGTGCACCAGGCCTCTACCCTATATAGTAAAAGGGTAATATGCCTCTCCAGCACCGGGATCAGAGGCCACGAGGCCTCCTGGCACCGGGATCAGCATGACAGGGGGCAGCGCCCAAACCCCCTGATCGCCCTGGGGCTCTGTGAGTGACAGGGGGCGTGGCCACAACCTCCCTATCCACCCTTCTCTGTTCGTGACAGGGGAAGGCACCCCAACCACCTGATCAGCCCTGCTCTGTGCCTGAGAGGGGGGAGCTCCCCAACCCCCTGATCGCCCTGCGGCTCTGTGTGTGACAGGGTGCGGCGCCCCAACCCCCTCTCCCCACAGGCCCTGCTCTGTGTGTGAAGGGGTAGAGCCATAACCTCCTCATCGGCCCTGCCCTGAGTGTGACAGTGGTGGCGCCCCTACCCCCTGATCGGCCCTGCTCTGTGGCTGATAGAGGGCGGCGCCCCAACCCCCTGATGGGCCCTGCTCTGTGCATGACAGGTGGCAGCGCCCCAACCCCCTGATTGGCCCTGCTCTGTGTGTGACAGGGTGCGGCGCCCCAACCCCTCTCCCCACGGGCCCTGCTCTGTGTGTGACGGGGTAGAGCCATAACCTCCCCATCGGCCCTGCCTTGAGTGTGGTGGCACCCCTACCCCCTGATCGGCCCTGCTCTGTGGCTGATAGAGGGCGGCGCCCCAACCCCCTAATGGGCCCTGCTCTGTGCATGACAGGGGACAGTGGCCCAACCCCCTGATTGGCCCTGCTCTGTGCGTGACAGGGGGTGGCGCCGCAACCTCCCCATCGACCCTGCCTTGAGTGTGACAGGGGGCGGTGCCCCAACCCCCCAATCGGCCCTACCCTGAGCGAGACTGAGGGTGGCATCACAACCTCCCGATCACCTTGCTCTGTGCATTACAGGGGGTGGCACCCCAACTCCCCAATCGGCTCTGCTCTGAGCCCGACCCGGGGCTGCACCTAGGGATTGGGCCTGCCCTCTGCCACCCGGGAGCAGGCCTAAGCTAGCAGGTTGTTATCTCCCGAGGGGTCCCAGACTGCGAGAGGGCACAGGCTGGGCTGAGGGACCCCCCTCCACGCCCAAGTGCACAAATTTTTGTGCACCGGGCCTCTAGTATGTATATATATATATAATTTTTTAGAGGCCCAGTGCACAAAATTCATGCACTATGTGTGTGTGTCCCTCACCCAGCCTGCACCCTTTCCAATCTGGGACCCCTCGGGATATGTCTGACTGCTGATTTACCAGCAGTTGGACATCCCTCTCACAATCCAGGACTGCTGGCTCCTAACCGCTTGCCTGTCTGCCTGAATGATTGCCCCTAACTGCTTCTTCCTGCCAGCCCAATCACCCCCAATTGCCCACCACTGCCGGCTTGGTTGTCCCCAACTGCTCTCCCCTGCTGGCCTCATCTCGTCCCCAACTACCCTCCCCTGCTGGCTTCGTCACCCCCAACTGCACTCCCCTGTTGGCCTGGACCCCCAACTGCCCTCCCCTGCTGGACTAATCTTGCCCCCAACTTCCCTTCCCTTCCAGCCTGTCACCCTTAACTGCCTTTGCCTGCCTGATCACTGCTAACTGCCCTCCCTTGCTGGCCTGGTCTCGCCCCTAACTGCTCTCCTCTGCTGGCCAATTGGCTCTCATTGGTCAGTTTCTATGCCAGTCAGCATCAAAAGCTCGGTCTCCTTGGCAGCTATTGGCTCCTCACAGTTGACCCAGATTTGGTTCTGATTGGTCAGTTTCTATGCCAGTCAGCGTCTAAAGCTCTGCCTCCTAGGCAGCCATTGGCTCCTCACACTTCACCCAGATTTGGTTCTGATTGGTTGGTTTCTATACCAGTCAGGGTCTCTGGGCCTATCAATGGAGCCTGATCAGAAAGGCGGGGCTGATCAGCAGCCCCCATGGAGTCCTGGAGAGAAAAAGAGGTGTGGCTTTGGAGAGAAAGAGAGAGGCAAGTGCTGATCAACAGCTGCCACAGAGGCTATGGATCAGACCCTACTTCTCTCTTTAGGCCTCTCTCTGGGCCTGATTCTCAACTCCTTCAGCTGTCAGTGCTGGGTTACCAGGACCTCAGCCATAGCAGTCAGTGCTGGGTCACCACCGCAACCCAGCACTGACTGCAGGACTGACTTCTAGTTGGTTGAGCCTCTGGTCATGACAGACCCAGGGTTTTTATATATTAGGACTAGAGGCCCAGAGCATGAAACTCATGTATAGGAGTGTCCCTCAGCCCGGTCTGCACCCTCTCCAATATGGGACCCCTTGGGTGATGTCCAACTGCCAGTTGAGGCCCTATCCCTCTCGCAATCCAGGACTACTGGCTCCTAAGCACGCACCTGCCTGCCTGCCTGATGGCCCATAACCACTCTGCCTGCTGGCCTGGTCACCCCTAACTGCTCTCCCCTGCCACCCTGATTGCCCCTAACTGTTTCTGCCTGCTTGCCTGGTTGACGCTTACCACCTCTGCCTGCTGGCCTGGCCACAGCCTAACTGCTCTTCCCTTCCAGCCTGGCCACCCTCTGACTGCCCTCCCCTGCCAGCCTGAATGCCCCTAACTGCCCCCCCCCTGCTGGTCTGGTTTCCCCTAATTGCCCCACCTACCAGCCTGCTTGCCCCCAACTGCCCCCCCCCCACCAGCCTGATCACCCCCCACTACCCTCCTTCTGGACTTCTCTCCCCCAACTGCTCCCCTGCCAGCCGGCTCACCCCCAACTGCATCCCCCTGCTGGCCTGCTTGCCCCTAACTGCAACCCCTCCTGGCCTGTTCAACCCAACTGCCTCCCCACCAACCTGTCCACCGCCAACTGCCCCCTCTGCCAGCCTGCTCACCCCCGACTGCACCCCCCTGCCGGCCTGCTTGCCCCTAACTGCACCCCCTTCCATTCTGATAGCCCCTAACCGCCTCTGCCTCAGTCCCGCCACCATAGAGTTGTCCAGAAGGTCTCCCGGTCTAATTAACATATTACCCTTTTATTAGTATAGATATATTTGCCTATTAGGAATATATCTATACTAATAAAAGTGCAATATGCTAATTATGCTAATGTTATGCTAACATGTTATATGTATACATAACCACAATGATTATGGCATGGGATAGTAAAAGAGGATTTCTTTATGAAAATAAAAGCAAGTACATGAATAACAAGACAGTTTTTATCAAATGGTAGAAGTATAAAATATAAATACTAAACTTATGGCTCATAAAAATACATAATAGATACATTAGCAACACAATTTTACAAAAAAAGTAAGTACACACATTTATACATTTAGATAAATAATCACACATAAATCTAGAAAAATACTGGTTAGATATTAAGCTCACTAAAAGAATTTTTGTCAGTATATAGTGGGATTATTGGTTACATAAATTTTCTTCTTTAAACTTTTCTGTATGTTCTAATTATTTCTCAACATCTCATATTATGTTTGTATACAATTCAGGTCTAAAAATAAAATTATACTTTTATAATAATACTAGAGGCCCAGTGCACGAAATTCATGCACTGGTAGGGGGTGTCCCTCAGCCCAGCCTGCACCCTCTCCAATCTGGAACACCTGTGGGATTGGGCCTAAACCAGCAGTCAGACATCCCTCTCACAATCCGGGACTGCTGGCTCCCAACCGCTGCCTGGCTGCCTGATTGCCCCTAACCACTTCTGCTTGCCAGCCAGATCACCCCCTAACCACTCCCCTGCCAGTCTGATCTACACCTAACTGCTCCTCTGCTGTCCTGATTGCCCCCAACTGCCCTCCCCTGCCAGCTCTATCACCCCCAACTGCTCTCTCCTGCTGGCCCGGTCGCCCCCAACTGTCCTCCCTGGCCAGCCCGGTAGCCCCCAACTGCCCTCCCCTGCTGGCCCAGTTTCCCCCAACTGCCCTCCCCTGCAGGCCTGGTAGCCCCTAACTGCCCTCCCCTGCTGGCCATCTTGTGGCAGCCATCTTGTGACCACATGGAGGTGGCCATCTAGTGTGAGGGTGTGACAGTCAATTTGCATATTACCTCTTTATTGTATAGGATTCTGGATTTCTAGAATATCTTACTTTTAAAAGTGTTTGAAACATAAGGCAAGCCAAGTAGTATAGGGACTAACTCAATCTATGTAACAGTCATTGAATAATATATAATTATTTAGCCACTGAATGTTAAATGTCCTTTGTTTAAATTTGCTAGCATATAAAACTTGTTTGGCTCCTGCCTTAGTAACAAAACCACTATTCCCATAAATACCCTACCTATATATCCATATAGTTTCAAATAAATGCAATTTATTTATAAACTAGTGTCCCGGTGCATGAAATTCATGCACATTATAAGGGAATTAATTAGAGGAAATATTTTACTATTGTTATCTTCCTTTTGTCTATAATAGAAGTGTCAGAGATGAAGGAAAATTAGTATAATGTATATGAAAATCTTCATCCTGTCAGAGTCTGGGGCATGCTGTGGGACCCAGAGTCAAGTCCCCACCCACCTGCGTGCACCTCAAAATCGTGTGAGACCCAGACCTGGCCGGTCCCACCCCTATTGGGCGAGCTGTACCCCAGACCCAGCCAGCTGTACCCCTGTCAAGCCCCACTGAGCAGGGGGCATGACCTCAGGTCCCCTGGCCCAGGGTAGGGGGCGCAGCCTCAGGTCCCCCAGTCTGGGGCAGGGGCACAGTCTCAGATATCCCATCAAGTCCTATTGGGCAGTGGGCATGCCCTGAGGTCCCCCATCAAGCCTCGCTGGGTGGGATGTGTGGCCTCAGGTCCCCCAGACTGGTGCCAGGGCAGAGAGCACAGCCTGAGGTCTCCCATCAAGCCTCGACAGGCAGGGGGGCTAGCCTGAGGCCCCTCAGCCTGGGGACAGGTGGGGGGAATGGCTGGAGGTCCCTTGTCAAGCCCAACTGGGTGGGGGGCACCGCCTGAGGTGCCCTGTCATTCCAGCCAGGCGGGGGGCATGGCCTCAGGTCCCCTGCCCAGGCCTGGCCCCACACAACCTCAGGTCCTTGCTGATTGCTCATTAAGGCTCATTAAGGGAACCCTGCCTCTACTGTGGGTGCAGCCATCTTATGTTACAGGAACCCTGCCTCTGCTATGGGCACAGCCATTTTGTGGTGGTGTGATGGAGTGAGGGTCAATTGGCATACTCCCTCTTTATTATATAGGATACACGTATACTTGTAAGACCACTAAAACGTTAAACTAATAGAATCAGTAGTATTCAGATTCAGCTAATAGTCCTTAGTGATTTTTCTAAGTGTAAAATTTCCTCAGAAAACCTTAAGTACTAAATAAATGTTAGCTTCTATTTCTGTTACTAGCTCATTTATTTCAAACTCTAGGCATATCTATAGTCAATGTTTTTGTAATAAAATGAGCAATTCTAAGTTTTCAGAGAGGAAAGGGTTTATTACAGTTTCTTCAAAACCACTCCCAGAGTAACAATTTCACTTCTGTGAAAGATTTATTAACAATAAATCTTTTACTCTCCTGTCTGAAACAACTGAAATAAAAACACCAGACAAAATATATTGAACATTGGTTGTCAAGACATTGGGCATTGAATAATAAGAGATAGTGACATCTGTGAACTGGATAAAAATAAGGTGAGACTTAGGAGGACCCAACATCATGCCTGATGAACTTTCCAGGCTGTGGCAGTCACAAGAATCCCAGGAAGATCCAGGTGGTCAGCCTGAGGTGAAGAGACAGAGCTGGGAGTCCAGGCCAACCAAAGTGGCTGGAGTACAGAGGGTTGAGCACCAGAAAGAAGCACAGAGAGGAAGGTGGAGCAAGGGAGAGAGGGAGAGAGAGGGGGGGATGGGAAAGGAAAGGAGATAAGGAGAGAGAGAGAGAGAGAGAGAGAGAGAGAGAGAGAGAGAGAGAGAGAAGATATTCAGGGATCTATGGATGTCCCCATCAAAAATTTTGCAGAACACTGATTAGCAAATGCCTGTGAAGAAACTACCCTAGGCCAAGGAAAGAACTATGGAAGATGATTGAGAGAAACAATCCCAAGGGCTCATACAAGGTTGGGAATAGTGTACAAAGTATTCTATAGTACAAAAGGTAGTGTACACAGAGTTTCTTGCATCAGGAGTGAGGGAAAATTAGTCTTATACTAAATATTACTTTGATTCCACCTAACAAAGCTTCAAAGTAATACCCAAAAGTATCAAACTGTTTCCTAGTAGATCATTACAAGTACATCCAGTGTGTCTTTACCTTTACAATTTCGTGATATCAATGTGTATTGAGAATCTACTGTCCAAATGTAGGATGTATGTATTAGATACATTACCTCATGGATTGCAGACTGGACATGTGTGGGAAGTGATCTCAAACTATTCCAAAGCCTTAAGAATTTTCTGAAGTAGTAGTGACAATTGTGCCAGCCTATGTTGGGGCCAGCTGCATAGCAGGGTCTTCTCCAAATTAATTCCCATAGAAAACAATGATTTTTAAACATTACATACATTTTTTTGCATTTTTATTGTGATAACGTGTACATAAAATAAAATTCCTTCTTTTAACAATTTTTGTGTATAATTTACTGGTGCTAATTTTATTCATGATGTAACAACTATCAGCACTGTACATTTCCAGAAATTTTTCACTATTCCAAATAGAAGCTCTGTACTCAGTAAAGAATAACTCCCAATTTTTCCTTCTCCTCAAGCCCCTGGTAATATTTATTTTACTTTCTATGTTTATCCACTTGCCTATTTTAGGTATCTCATGTAAGGGGAATATATCTCATGTAAGGGAAAATACAATATTTGTAATTTTGTGTCTGGCTTATTTCACTTGGCATAGTGGATTTTTTAAATTTAGAGAATACTTTATTAGTTTCTGTAATCAAACTCATGCATATTAAGACCTTACATATTTAATACAGTGCATTACCCCTGTAAAAATGAAAAAAAAATATTTTGAACATTTCTAGGTCCATATGGCTGTTAATTTCTGTACAATGCCAACCCAACATAGTACAATTTGGATAGTTTTTATAAAGTTGACAGCACAGCTAAAGTCAATCTGTTGCATGTTTCAATGTCTCTGGATACGCTGCATAATATTCCATTGTATAAATGTACCACAGCTTTTTTACACTCATCTACTGATGGACACTTGGGCTGTTTCCAGATATTGGCTATTGTAAATAGCACTGCTATGAACATAAGGGTGCATATATTCTTTCTGATTGGTGTTTCAGGCTTCTTAGAATATATTCCCAGAAGGTGTTAATATAATTCACTAGGTCAAATGGCAGTTCCATTTTTAATTTTTTGAGGAAACTCCATACTGATTTCCATAGTTATTGTACCAGTATATATTTCCACCAGCGTGTACTAGCACTCCACAATCTTGTTGGCACTTGTTGTTTGTTGATTATTTTTATGGTAGCCATTTTGGCAGGTGTGAGGTGATATCTCATTGTTAATTTAATTTGCATTTCTCTGATAATTAGTGACCTTGAACATTTTTCCAAGTCTCTTGGCCATTTGTATGTCTTCTTTGCAAAAGTGTCTATTTAAGCTCTCTGCCCATTTTTTCAATTGGATTATTTGTCTTCCTTCTTGAGTTGTATGAGTACTTTATATATTTTGGATATTAACCCCTTATAGGATGAATTATTGGCAAATATGTTCTCCCATGCAGTAGATTGTCTTTTCATTTTGTTAATGGTTTTTTTGGGTGTTTTTTTTTAAATATATTTTATTTATTTTTTTTACGGAGAGGAAGGGAGAGGGAGAGGGTAGCGAGTTAGAAACATTGATGAGAGAGAAACATCGATTCAGCTGCCTCTTTCACGCCCCCTACTGGGGATGTGCTTGCAACCTGGGCATGTGCCCTTGACCCGAATCGAACCTGGGACCCTTGAGTCCACAGGCCGACGCTCTATCCGCTGAGCCAAACCAGCTAGGGCAGAGGTTTTTTGTGGTGTTTTTTTGTTTGTTTGTTTGTTTTTTTTGCTGGCACAGAAGCTTTTCATTTTGATGTAGTCCCATTTGTTTACTTTCTTCTTAGTTTCCTTTGCCATAGGAGATGTAGCCGTAAACATATTGCTATGTGATATGTCTGAGATTTTACTGCCTATGTTATTCTCTAAGGTTTGTATGGTTTCATGCCTTACATTTAAGTCTTTTATCCATCCTGACTTTACTCTTGTGCATGGTGTAAGTTGGTGGTCTAGTTTCATCTTTTGCATGTGTCTGTCCAGTTTTCCCAGCACCATTTGTTGAAGAAACTGACTTTACTCCATTGTATGTTCTTGCCTCCTTTGTCAAATATGAATTGATTGTAATGGTGTGGGTCAATTTCTGAGGTCTCTCTTCTGAACCATTGGTTTATATGCCTGTTCTTGTGCCAGTACCAGACTGTTTTGGTTATAATAGCTTTGTGGTATAGTTTGATATACGGCATTGTGATCCCTCCCGTTTTGTTCGTCTGTCTCAAGATTGCTGCAGCTATTCAGGGACTTTTATGGTACCAATTTTTCAGTATTTGATCTACCTCTGTAAAGTATGCTATTGGTATTTTAATAGGAAATGCACTGACTCTATAGATTGCTTCGGGTAGTATAGACATTTTATTTTATTTTTAAAAATATATTTTATTGATTTTTTACAGAGAGGAAGGGAGAGGGATAGAGAGTTAGAAACATCGATGAGAGAGAAACATCAATCAGCTGCCTCCTGCACACTCCCTACTGGGGATGTGCCTGTAACCAAGGTACATGCCCTTGACTGGAATCGAACCTGGGGCCCTTGAGTCCGCAGGCTATCGCTCTATCCATTGAGCCAAACTGGTTAGGGCTAGTATAGACATTTTAATGATGTTAATTCTTCCAATGCATGAACATGGTATATGTTTCCATTTGTATCTTCCTCCATTTCTTTTTTCAATGTCCTATAGTTTTCCAAATACAGGTCTCTTACCTCCTTGGTTAAGTTTATTCCAAGGTATCTTATTTTGTTGTTGTTGTTGCTATGGGATGCTATGGGAAATGGGATTGCTTTTTTAGTTTCTCTTTCTGAGAGTTAATTATTAGTATATAAAAATGGCATCCATTTCTGGATGTTGAAGTTCTATTTTGCTACCTTGCCAAATTCATTTAAGTCTACTTGTAGTAGTTTCCTTGTGGTGTCTTTAGGGTTTTCTGTGTACAATATCATGTCATCTGGGAATAATTACAATTTTACTTCCTCCTTTATAGTTTGGATGCCTTTTTTTCTCTTCTTATTGCCTGATTGCTGTGGCTAGGACTTCCAGTACTATGTTGAAGAAGAGTGGTGAAAGCAGACATCTTTTTCTTGACCATATTCTTAAAGGAAATGCTTTTAGTTTTTTGCCCATTGAGCATTTATGTTGGATATAGGTTTGTCATATATGGCCTTTATTATGCTGAGGTATGATCCCTCTATTCACACTTTACTGAGAGTTTTTATCCAAAAAAAGGGTGCTGTATTTTTCTGCATCTATTGATATGATCATGTGGTTTTTATCTTTCAGTTTGTTTATATGATCTGTCACATTTATTGACTTGCAAATATTATTCCATCCTGCATCCCCAGGATAAATCCCATTTGATCATGGTGTATGCTCTTTTTATGGCTAAAATGGGGAGAATAAAAAAAAAAAACCCAAATGAGAGAAAAGAAACAATTTCCAGAAAAAGAACGAAATGAAATGGAGGCAAACAACCTATCAGACTTGGAGTTCAAAGCAATGGTTATAAAGATGCTTATGGAACTTAGTGCAAATTACAACAGCATGGAAATAGAGGCCATGAACAAGAACCAGGTAGAAATAAAGAATGATATATATCACATCAACAACACACTGGAAGGTATTAAAAGTAGATTGGATGAAGCAGAGGATTGAATCAGTGATTTGGAAGACAAGGTAGAAATAAATATCCAATTAGAGTATAAAATAGAAAAAAAAATTAAAAAGCAGCAAGATATCTTAAGGGAGCTCTGGGACAGCATGAAATGTAACAGCATCCAAATGATAGGAATACCAGAGGGGGACAGAGAACTTGTTTAAAGAAATAATAACAGAAAACTTCCCTAACCTGGTGAAGGAAAATGTCACACAAGGTCAGAAGGCACAGAGAGTCCCAATCAAGATGAACCCAAAGAGACCCGCACCTAGATACATAATAATTAAAATGGCAAACATTAAAGACAAAGAAAAAATCTTAAAGGTAGCAAGAGAGAGACGGAAAATTACCTACAAAGGAGTTCCCATTAGAATATCAGCTAACTTCTCCATAGAAACACTTCTGCCCAGAAGGGAGTGACATGAAGTATTCAAAGTAATGAAAAGCAAGGGCCTAAATCCAAGACTGCTGTGTCCAGCAAGGCTATCATTTAAAATTGAAGGTAAAATAAAAAGTTTTCCAGACCAAAAAAAAAAGGTTAAAGGAGTACATTATCACCAAACCAGCAATGCAAGAAATGTTAAAGGGACTGACTTAAGAAGAAAAGGAGAAAAGAGAGAATCATAGGCATAAAGAAAATGAAAATGACAATAAATAAACACCCATCAATAATAACCTTAAATGTAAATGGACTAAATGCTCCTGTCAAAAGACATAGGGTGACTGAATAGATAAAAAAAAGACATGACCCATATATATTCTGTCTGTAAGAGACTCACCTCAGAACAAGAGATACACAGAGACTGAATGTGATTTAAAATCAATAAGAGTAAAAGATCCTATGTGTGCTGTTCTTTCAGAGGAAGTAGCAGCACTTTCTGCCTTTTTTTCAGAATATTGATTTTTTTTACTATTTTTTAATATCAATAAAAGTATATAGCCTGGCTGGTGTTGCTCAGTGGTTAAGCATCGACCCATGAACCAAGAGGTCACTGGTTCAATTCCCTGTCAGGGCACATGACCAAGTTACTGGCTGGATCCCCAGTAGGGGGCGTGCAGGAGGCAGCCAATCAATGATTCTCTTTCATCATTGATGTTTCTATCTCTGTGTCCCTCTCCCTTCCTCTCTAAGATCTATGAAAATATATTTTTAAAAACAATAGTGTGTAATCAATATACTATTATCTAACTCTCTTCCAAAAGAAGGAAATCATAGAAAAATAGAGATACATTTATCTCTACATTGACAGGCTTTATAATTCTTGAAAAATAATCACTTTTGCATATTTTCAAAGGGATGGATCATTAGAAAAAGTGTTTTATAATTAGATCATGACCTATCATGACAAGAAAATGCATTGCTTTATTTCATTCCCATATGTATTGGCCCTACGGGCTTTTTCCTTATAATTTAAGATCCACTATAAACATTTATCTATTTATGTTAGGATCTCTGTAAACAAAGCCATTTTCTCAAATATTGAATCCAAGTGCTTAAGCTATTCTGATTCTCATACAAACTCCAGCATCTGAAGGTGGTAAGTCTGTCCTAAATACTGGAAGAAAGGGAGATTTATGAGAAATCTGTGGATGGCCATTTAATCTTAAATGATTGAATAGGCAGAATGGGGCTCAGTAGCTGTGCTTGGTCATTTTCCCATTTCCTTTCAGAAACATTCTTTACTCAAATATAGCATCACCATTCCTGTAATAAGAATAAGGTCATTTCCTGAAGTTATCCTCAAAGTCAAAGGAAAATTGGGTTATAAACTTGGCCCAGCTTTTTGTTAGCAATGTAAAATTCACAAAAATTTGACTTCTTTAGGACTCTTTTCCTCACATACAATATTTTTGAATAATTAATATAACTAAGAGACTGTTGTGTGACATGTGTAAGGTATTAACTCTCTCCAATGTAGTTCCACAAAAACAATTTTTCTCTGTTGCTTCCCAAGTGCCAAGTAGAATAGCTGGCCTAAATTAATAAGGTATGGGGAGGAGCACTGTTTTATAATCTCATTAAATTTTAGTCCTTTAGAGTGTCCCTGGACTGTGGTCTTCTCAAATGTTTCTCAGCTCCCCATCACCTTTGGGTGACACAGGAAAGCTAGAAGGGGATGGGGTTGAATATTTGCTCTTTCCCAGGGTCTGAGAAGACTCTGGTAAAATGTTTTCCTCTTCCCTCCGAGAATAGGCCTTTGTTATGGAGAATGCACTATTTAAAAATGGATAATTTTCTCTTCCTCCTACCATAGCCATGAAGAAATTTTTATTGGCTCTTCAGCATGAGAACCTGATGAGTTTTCTGGAAGCTGTGAAAGCACAGAGGCCTTCCTAAAGAGTACCTTCTGGAGGATTTTCTCATTGTCACCCTATCCACACTTAGCCTCTAGGAATTCATCAAAGTTTCTATTTAAATTTACTTATCCATTCATGACTCCAGAGTATTCTACTCCAAGTCAATTGATCTCAGCTATGATTCTCTGTATTTGCCTGTCATACAGATTTGGGAGTGGGTTTTGCCCTGTGACCTTATTCTTTGTTGGGTCCAAGAAAATTCATTTATTTTCAGTTTGTTCAACCTTTTTCTTGTTTCCAGGTTTAGAGTTTTCACTTTCAAGTTCTTTCAATATTAGAGCTACAACCAGAAGTTCTCAATGTCATTTTCTTAACACTTGAGAATCACATAGTTTAAACTCTAGAAAAATCAAATATATGAATTAAAATCTTATTCTATTTTTATCTTCATTTATATTTATCCTTGTGCATGATTTGCTATTTCCATGATATAGATTTTCTGAAAAATTTATTCACACAAATAAAAGTTTTAAGGAGCCCAGCCAATGTGGCTCAGTGGTTGAGCATTGACTTATGAACTAGGAGGTTACAGTTTGATTCCCTGTCAGGGCACATGACAGGGGTTGTGGGCTCAAGCCCCAGTGTGGGAAGTGCAGCAGGCTGCCGATCAATGAGTCTCTCTCATCGTTGATGTTTATATCTCTTTCTCCCTCTCCCTTCCTCTCTGAAATAAATAAAAACATATATTTTTAAAGGTATTTTTTAGAATTCAAGGAAGTTCTAATTTTCTCCATTTGGAGATGAAATGAACACTTATCTTTTGCATAATTTTGTTTACAGATTATTTTATTTCTATACACCTGTGTTTATTTTTTGAAAGCTTACCCATGTACAGAAAGTTACTTATTTAAAAAAAAACAAAGCACTAAAATTCCACAGCTCATTTTTTATATTGGTTTAAGATATGCTGTTCAATTATTGAAAAAGAAGTTATTAAAATAACACCAAAATTTTTATACAGGATTAGAATTTGGCAAACTAAATAGTATTTTGAAACAGTATTCTGTTCCTGTTCAACGTACCAAGGATGTCTCAAAAGAAGTCCACAATTGGAATTCTTATAGGTTCAAATATGTAAGAGTCACAGAATTAGAAAAATAAGGAGTATGATTTTGTGACCTCTTTTGGCTAACGAGAAATAAAATATTTCACGTTTGGAGATATATATATATAAAAATGGCATAAAAATGATACTTCTGTAAAATTTGTCTGTGTTGAGATTCATCACTGACTTTGTATGCCAGCTAAGGCAAGTGTCTTAAAGTAAAAAACACACAAGAATAAAAGATTCCAATAATATGAATAATTTGGCCAAAACCGGTTTGGCTCAGTGGATAGATTGTCGGCCTGTGGACTGAAAGGTCCCAGGTTTGATTCCGGTCAAGGGCATGTACCTGGGTTGCGGGCATATCCCCAGTAGGAGATGTGCAGGAGGCAGCTGATCGATGTTTCTCTCTCATCGATGTTTCTAACTCTCTATCTCCCTTCCTCTCTGTAAAAAATCAATAAAATACATATTTTTTAAAAAAATAATATGAATAATTTGAAATAAATAGAAAGTATTTTGACAAGTAGCATTATAAAAGTCCATGCTACCCAAAGCAATCTATAAATTCAATGCAATCCCCATTAAAATACCAACGGCATACTTCAAAGACCTAGAACAAATTCTCCAAAAATTCATGTGGAATAAAAAAGAGCCCAAATAGCTGCAGCAATCTTGAGAAAGAAGAAAAAATGTTGGAAGGATCACAATACTAGATATCAAGCTATACAACAAAGCTACTGTTCTCAAAACTGCCTGGTACTGGCACAAGAACACACATATAGACCAGTGGAACAGAACAGAGAACCCAGAAATTGACACAAGCCATTATGCTCAATTAATATTTGACAAAGGAGGCAAAAGCATACAATGGAGTCAAGACAGTTTCTTCAATAAATGGTGTTGGAAAAACTGGACAGATACTTGCAAAAAAATGAAACTAGACCACCAACTTACACCATACACAAAAATAAACTCAAAATGGATAAAGGACCTACACATAAGGTAGGAAACCATAAAAATCTTAGAAGAAGCCTTAGGCAGCAAAATAGCAGACATTTGTCATAGCAATATCTTTATTGACACAGCTCTTAGGGCAATGGAAAGTAAAGAGAAAATAAACAAATGGGACTACATCAAAATAAAAAGTTGCTGCACAGGAAAAGAAACCACCAACAAAACAAGAAAGCCCACTACATGGGAGAACATATTTGCCAATGTTATCTCTGATAAGGTTTTAATCTCCAAAATTTACAGTGAACTCATAAAACTTAACAAAAGGAAGATAAACAATCCAATGAAAACATGGGCAAAGGCCCTAAATAGGTACTTTTTGAAAGAGGACATTCAGAAAGCCAAGAGACATATGAAAACATGCTCTAAGTCACTAATCATCTGAGAGACGCAAATCAAAAGAACAATGCAGTACCACCTCACACCTGTCAGAATGGCTATCATCAATAAATCAACAAATGACAAGTGCTGGAAAGGATGTGGAGAAAAAGGAACCCTCCTTCACTGCTGGTGGGAATGCAGACTGGTGCAGCCACTGTGGAAAACAGTATGGAGTTTCCTCAAAAAATTAAAAATGGAACTGCCATTTGACCCAGCAATACCACTTCTAGGAATATATCCCAAGAAAACAGAAACACCAATCAGAAAAGATATATGCACCCTTATGTTCATAGCAGCACAATTCACCATAGCTAAGATTTGGAAACAGCCTAAATGCCCATCAGCAGATGAGTGGATTAGAAAACTGTAATACATCTACACAATGGAATACTACACTGCTATAAAAAAGAAGGAATTCTTACCATTTGCAACAGCATGGATGGAACTGGAGAGCATTATGTGAAATAGGCCAGTCAGTGAAAGAAAAAATACCACATGATCTCACTCATTTATGGATAATAATGAGCATTATAAACTGATGAACAAAAATAGATACAGAGGCAGAGAAGCATCGGACAGACTGTCAAACTACAGCAGGAAGGCTGAGGAGGGTTGGGGGGCGAGTTAAGAGATCAACTGAAGGACTTGTATGCATGCATATAAGCATAACCAATGAATGTAAGACACTGCGGGGTGGTGAGGGGATGTGCTAGCAGGTAGGGGAGGTTGGGGGGAAGGTCAATGGGGGAAAAAATGGAGACATATGTACTACTATTTGTAATACTTTAAACAATAAAATAAAAATTTAAAAGTACCATGAACAAAGATGTGAAAAATGAAAAACTAGAAAAAATCATTAAAATTATATGACATCTGACCTAACCAGTTTGGCTCAGTGGATAGAGCGTCGACCTGCAGACTGAAAGGTCCCAGGTTCGATTACAGTCAAGGACATGTACCTTGGTTGTGGGCACATCCCCAGTAAGGGATGTGTAGGAGGCAGCTGATCGATATTTCTCTCTTATCGGTGTTTCTAACTCTCTATCCCTCTCCCTTCCTCTTTGTAAAAAACCAATAAAATATATTTTTAAAAAATTATATGACATACAATATCCAGGGTGGTTTTGTTTGCAAGTGACAGAAAATACAATTTAATCTTCCTCAAAATATTTTTAGAAAATTCTATTTTCTCAGTTTTTGCATAGATTTCTGGCATGGCTATATCATAGCTCTGGGTCTATCATTTCTGTTTCTCTTAATTCCATACTTTCTAGTGTTGTCTTCATCCTCTGTTTGGCTTCATTCATATTCATAAGATGTTTGTGACTGACAACTGGGGCTATATTATTCTTTGTTTCTTCCAAGGTGAGAAAACATTCAAACATTCTACCTCCACAAACCATAAAAATATGTCCTAAGTTTATTTCTGATTAGAAAATCCTTAAACCAAATTACTGTGTTCAGAGAGTATTTCCATCACTTAATTCACTTAAACTTGGGTAGTGCCTACTCCTGTGGAAAGTAAAGTGTAATTACCCCAAGTGTCTTAGTTTAGTGTTCCTCCTTGAAAGTGCCACCTCTGAACTAATCACTGATTGGTTTAGGCCTGAATTGGATGCAAGTGCCTGAACTAATTACCATGGAAAGCAGGAAAATTTTCCTTTATAGTGTAGACCAGTCAGAGTTTACTCCTGGAGCTGGGAGTGGGGTTAATCCATTCCAAATCACATGAATGTTATACAATTGAGTAAGGGTAAAATTAATGTTGCAGAATCAACTACAATATGTACTGCCTAGACAAAATTTCAATATGTTTTTATAAACAAAATTTATTAAAAATAATGAAAACACAAACACAAAATGAAAAATAGCAAAGGATGTGATCAATAAATTCGCAAAAGTAAAAATACAAGTGATAAATATCAATAAGATAAAAAATATTCTATCTCACTAGTAATCAAATATATACATACTTTAAAGTACAATTACATTTTCACACATCATATCTGCAAAAATGAATAATACTCTTCCTATAATTGGATTGCCAAGTGTGTGAAGAAAATGGCATGCTTAACTATTTTTGGTCAGAATATGAATTGGCAATAAGAAATTTTCTGAAAGGTGGTTTGGCAATTCATATAAAAAGTCTTACTCCGCATTTTAATTTTTAGGCACTTAATGTAAAAATATTACCAATGAGTTTGCAAGCATTCACACACATGGTTCTCCACAGCAGCATAGTTTATAACAGCAAAGATTTATTAGCTCCCAGACCCTTGGCCTTTCTCTGGGCTGTTGAACTACATTACCCAGGAAACTCTGCATGTGAGCCAATGGAGAACCTAGAGAGTGATGTTTCAGTACATTCTGAGCCACTTTAGGATGGGACTTCGACTTTCTTCTCGAGGGAGTTATCAGTTCTGAGTTTGGTCCACGACTGGATGAGAGACCTCAGAACACAGTTTTATACCACAGGTAAAGGGAGAGAAATCTTTGGCTCCACTGCACAGAGGCAGGTCTGAGTATGGGCAGTGTACTTCCCCCTGTAATTTGTTGCTGTGGCTGGGCTGGGAACCCAGGATCCCCATCCTGTCGCCTGCTGCTCCCAGTCTTGGTCTCACTCTGCCTGCTGGCTCTGATGGTAACATCTGCTCTGTTGGACCTGGCACAGATGGGTGCTGCCATTCCCAGATCTTCACCCTACTGGAATCACAAATCTCCAGATGAGGGTGACTGCTCAGATTACTGAGGCCCAGGACACTGTGGCCAGGACAGTGGGGGGCTTGTGAGTGGAGTTTGCATATCTGACAGTCAGTGAGGTGTGGGAGAGTTGCCGGCAGAAGGACTAACTTGTGCAAAGGCTTAGATGTGCTACTGAATCAGGAGCATTAGGGAAACCTGAGAGAAATGGAGGATTCCTGTGGTGGCTGCATGGAATAGAGTATGATGGGAGGAGTCACACTTGGAATTGCAATCTGAACAGCTGAACCTTCATTTCTAGCCCCCCTCCGCCCCAACCCATGGGGTGTTGGGAACAAAAGAGGGACACAACCTGGGTTAAGATTTTACAAATTTCCTAGAGGTGCTCAGGAGAGATTGGGGGCTGGAGGGAGCAGAGATGAAGGTAGAGGTAGGGAGACCAATGAGGAGGCTGCTGAAGTAGACTCCAGAAGTTATAGGGGTCAGTACAGAGTGATGGCAGTAGATGAGGGCAAAGTAATTCAATTCCTTCCAGATAAATCCTAAGAGCCCTCATGGTTTCCTGCTGCATCAGATGCTATGAATGAAAGTAAGGAGTCAAGGAACATCCTGAACTTTTTTCTTTTTTTCTGGAAGAATGCAGATGGAGAACTTGTTTGGAGAGAGCTGGTTGTCAGGGTTGTGGGGAAAATTAGAGGTTGATTTTGGACTTGGTGATTCTGGGATGTTCCAGAAGAGAGAGAGAGAGAGAGAGAGAGAGAGAGAGAGAGAGAGAGAGGGAGAGAGACATCTGGACAAGCAGGTTTACACTGAGGAGGTTCAGGGGGCTTTAGATCTGGGCCAGGGCATGGCCTGGGGATCAGATTTAGGAGAGAGAATCTTAAGGTTGTCATTTCACATGGTTCTGAAGTGAGAGAGGGAAGGGCTTGGAGGATAGACACAGGAGATAGGCAACCCTTAAGGCTGCCTCCAGAGAAGAGGAGACATTCAGTGCCAGTGGATTCTGGCTATTGACTGATGGAAGGAAGGCCTGTCTTGGATAAGGAGACAGGCAGGGATAGAGACTGAGCTATAGGATGGTATATGTTCAGTGCCCTGTGGTCTCAACAGTAACTTGGGTTTACTCCCTGTGAGCAAGAGAAAAGTTAGCTAGGCCAGTAGAGCAATCCAGGCCAGACCAGGGCAAGAATGTGTCAGCACCTTCAAGTCTTTGAGCTGCTCTGCAAGAGGGATGATCCAATGCTCCACTGGAAGGTTCCTTGAGAAAGCCCTCCTTCAGGAGATCATGCAGCATACAGGCTGTATTTCTGAAAGAGCTAGCATCCCACTGACCTACTCAGACCTATCCCCAGAATTTATTGATTTATTTATGAAATAATCACTTCTTTAAACATTTCTTTAAGTACAAACAATAGAAATCTGAAACTCATGAATTTAATTTTTTTCAAATTCTTACTAATTGTTTGAAACATTACTATATTCCTAAACATTTGATTAAAATCAAGTATTAAATGCTTAAAACTCAGGAAAGCTACCCAATTTTTCAAAAGCTCTTCACTTTATTTGCATCAAAAGTATTTACTAAAGTCTGTTATATGCTTCTATATCTCTGGATCTATTTTGTTCATCAGTTTATTTTGTTCATTAGACTCCACATGATCTCACTCTCTTGATCATTTTTAAAATTCCTTGTGGATTATTTGTCTCCAACCCTGAAATGTCAGTTTCTTTTTATGCTTTAACCCCAGGCCTTAGAGCAATACTGGTCTCTAACAGGAGCTCAGCAAATGAATGCACAATGGATGCTCCCTTTCAGCAGACCTTACCACACTTAGAATAAACCCAACCTCCCTGCCATGCCTTGAAAGGCCCTATCTTGGGTGATCCTCTCTGACCTTGTCCCCTTCTATTCATCCTTTACTCACAGCCATCCAGCCATGCCAACCTGAGTATGACCAGCTCTTTCCATTTCCCAGCCTTTGCCCATGGAGTTCCCTCTGACTGGAACACCATCACCAGATCTCTCCTTGGCCGCCCTTTCACATCCTTCCAGGTTGTGCTCAAATGCTACTTCTTTGAAGAGACTTTTCCTGGCAGTTCTAACTAAAATAGCCCCTGTCCCTGCCTGCCCTTATTTTGGTGTTTTTGTGCAGGGAATTTGGCACATTTCCAAAAGCAAAGATGCAGGCTAGGTTGAGCTTTTCCAGGTTGCTGAGGGAATAAATGGGGAAAATACTAATAACAAAACAATCATATGAGTTGACCTTAATTGATATGCACAGAGTGGCAGTTATTATATACCACTTTGTTTAACTTGTACTTCTTTAGAATTAGATTCTATTATTTATCCTTACCTTATAGGAGAGGAATTTGAGGCTCAGAGAAGTTACCTGCCCAAAGTCACATAGCTTTTAAGTACTAAAAACTCAAACTCATTATGTCAACCACCAGAGCCTCACTCTTAATCATGACAATACCTACAGTGGGCAGGGGAGGCCTGGGGGTAACACCTAAATTCAACTTTGAAGAATGGGTTTAGGTTTAGGGGTGAGGAGGGCATTGGGCATTCCAGGCAGGGGGAACCACATATGCAAAGGCAGGGATATGTGCTGTTCAGGGAGGCTTCAGAGGGCCTCTATGTTTTCTGAGAGACCACTCTATCTGCTGAGACATGTCCCTGAAGACAAGATTGTGAGATCATTTGCTGAATATTCATCACACTCTCATCATGGTGATGAAGGAGTATGGTGGCTATAGACATGGGCCCTGAACCAGAGGGACCTGGGTTCAGGTGTCTGCTTATTAAACATGTGACTCTGTTTGACTTCTGGTTGACTTTTTGAGCCTCAGCTCGCTGACTATGACAAGGAGATGATCATAGTGTTGACCTCATGAACTGTGGGAAATTAGTACAAGTTGCAAAAACATACTGAGCACAGACATGTACCAGGCATTCTAGTGTTTACCTTGTGAGCATTTTCTCTTTCATTCTCACAAAAGCTTGGTGAAGTAGGAACTATTAGTGTATTGATACAGAAATCAGTGCTCTAGGAAACAAAGTACCATCCCCAAGGTCATATAGTTTACAAGTGTCAAATTCAAGGAGTGGGATCAAACCTAAGGGTTTAGCTCCAGTGCTGGGTACATTTCATTACTTTAATATGGCATGTGAAGTACTCAGTACAGAGCCAGGCACTCAGCAAGTAAGACTCAGCAGCTGCTGCTATCATTATTGTTGTTAGGATTATTGTTAAATTTATTTCCTCCTTCCTCCGCTATCCTCCAGTGCTTACTGTCTGCTCCTCTCAGAACATGGGGACTTGTTATTGTCTTACGTCCTCCTCCAATGGCTTCTCCCATTGAAGACTTTTCACACTGACACAATTGCATTTGGCTGAGCCCAGCACAGAGCTAGGCCTTAAGGAGGTGCATAGTGCTTCACACCTTGGGTTTTTCTAGATCTTTTCCAGTGACTGAATGACACCCTAAGGCCAAAAAAACCGACATTCCTGCCTCTCTTTGAATTTCTAGGGATTGGTGACCTTTGAGGATGTGGCCTGACATTTACTTGGAGGTCCTGGCCCAAAGGATGAAACCCAAAGGACTCTGTACCAGGAGGTGATTCTGCAGACCTGAATAACATACTCTCTTGCTGGGTAGGTCCTCATCCATGCACACCCCCTACCTTTGGGAGCCTGCAGCCTCCTTCAAACTATCCTCAACCTCCAGGCCTGACTAGCCCAAAAGGCATGGGGGCATGCCCCCTTCTCCATGCAGTGCCTGCCTAGTCTTCCTGCATCTCTACCAGGGATTGGTAGGGCTAGAATCGGAGTCCCCATCAATATGATTTGGATCAAAGGGACACTTTATTGGAAGGGAATGGGGATATATTACAGAAGCCAAGGGCAGAATATCTAGCTGGGCCCCATGATAGACTGAAATCAAGAACTGAAAGGATCCAAAATATGTCCTGGCCATGGGTCTCTTATCATTGCTTTTCTTTTTTGTGTCTGCTAATTGACTCATTCTGCTACAGTAAATTTGAGGCAGTAATAGGCCAGCCCTGTTCTCACTCTCTGAGGCCCCCAGATACCTTGTCTTTACTTTTCTCTGCAAGTTTTCCATCTTTACCTTCGATCTCTCTTGCAGTTGGGCTTTCCTTAAGCATCCTTGAGCAAATAAATGGCCACCCAGCCTATATCTCCCTTGACTTTTCATCCCGGTGCTCACCACAGGCTGGACTCAGTGTGAGATCCTTATCCTAGAATTCCACAAGAGGAAAGCTGGCTGGCCCAGCTTGGTATGGTAGGGGGACCCATATATCCCCCACAGCAGGGGCCTTTGGTGATGAGCTACTATCCACGGAGGAGGGTGAGTCAGACAGGTACCCAGAAAGCATTTTCCATCACTGTCACCTGGTATGTTTTGGAGCAGCAGTTCTCAACCTGTGGGTCGCGACCCCTTTGAGGGTCGAACGACCCTTTCACAGGGGTCGCCTAAATACATCCTGTATATCAGATATTTACATTACGATTCATAACAGTAGCAAAATTACAGTTATGAAGTAGCAACGAAAATAATTTTATGGTTGGGGGTCACCACAACATGAGGAACTGTATTAAAGGGTCACAGCATTAGGAAGGTTGAGAACCACTGTTTTGGAGGAAAACATAGTCTTAGGTAAAGGTTAAAATGTTGGCTGCTCTCAAATGCCAACAGGGATGTCCCTTATTTCCTAAGCATGGGCCAAGATCTTCCACTGCTACTGGAGATGACTTTAAAAGATGCACAGACATATCATCAAATGGCATTGACAGATAGTCTGAGAAAGCCCTTCCTTTTCCCCTTCTCTTGTGGATGACTAACAAGAGAATCAGCCAACATTCCAGGAGCACTGACCACATCTCAGGCCTACTCTGGGCACTGACCATGCTTCCTTCATGTCATTCTTCCCACATCTCCTTGGCAATGAAGAAAAATTCAGCTAATTCAGTGGGTCTCAATTTAGAAAATGATAATTGATTTTGAGATGATGTCCTCTGCCTTCTTTATGAAAAAAATCCTTTCTTTTGTGTAATATTGGTGAGAATAAATGATAGATAATGTCTGAATAAATATCCTTAATTGACCAAATAACTGTGTGGCCTTTCCAGGTTTTAATTATTTTATTGGTTCATGAAATGCCAAAGTCTGGGAATCACCATGTTATCCATTCCCACTGGCCTCTATTTTCTAAGGAGTAAATCTTCCCACTCATATCCATTTGTCTCCACAGCCCACTTTCTCCAACGCTGCTGCCCCACACTGAGATATGAGCTGTTTCCTCCTTATGTAGCACTCAGGAGTCCAGGCTTTGGAGCCAGACTGGCTGGTGACAAATTCCAGCTCTGCAGCTCATGAGTTCTGTGACTCTGGGCATGTTATTTCACCACTCTGTTCCTCAGTTTCCTCATTAATAAAATAGAGTAATCGTCATTATCGTCATCATCATCATCATGCTTGGACTCTGCACCTTCTGGAACCAAGTCATGTAGCTCTGTATAAATATAACAGACACAAGAAAGAGCCATACTAGGGCTCCCGTCTTGGCTCAGCCACTCACTATTCCCAGGCATGCCCTATGACAAATTAGTTTATACTGTTGAGCCTCAGTGCCTTCATTTATAATATAACACTTCTCACAACACCTGCTTTATGAAGATTTTGTGAGAAAAACCAGAAATAGACTTATATAGTACAGGAACTACAGCAGAAAAGACAGTGTAATACTTTGCTGAGGACCTACACAAGCCTTAGATCAATGAAGACATGCACCATGTTCTGGAATGGCAAGATTCAATATGTTAACTATGTCAGATCTTCTCCAAATTAGTTCATAAATTTAACTGAAGTTTATGAATGCATTTAAAGTGCTTGGTGTGGTCCCTGAGACATGGTAACACTGTATAATGTCAGTTTTGATCTTACTGCTAGGATTAAAATTCCCATGACAGCATGGCAAATAAGGCATGCAGACTCAGGAGTCAGAGTGCAAAATCTTGGCACTGTCACTAACTAGCTGTTGGGACATGAATCATGTTATTGGACCTCTCTAGGCCTCAGTTCCCACATACATGAGAATAATAGTAGTACTGGCCTCATATTGTTATCCTGTGAATTAGTATAGACTCATATTTGTAAAACTCTTAGGAAATAACTGGGCACATAGCAAATGCTATCTACTTTTTTCTTAAATAAAATAAAATGAGGTACATCCCATGTCTTTTCAACAAAACTCTGGTCATCAATTTACCAAGGAATGGGTCTGAATAGGAATTGAACAGAAGTCTGATGTTTCCCTTATCTCAGATGGCCAAATGGTTCCCTCTGGCAGGGCTCCCCCAGCCTTAGTATCCACACCATCTCTCTCTGGTCAGAGCAGTGGGTCCTATCTCTTTCCTGGAATAATGAGGTGTGTGTTGGCATTTCTAGTCCTTCCTCACTGAAGGGGATCTAGACTCAACCATGTATTTTCCTGCATCGTTTTGATAGAGCCTGGAAAATCTATGAGTTAGTGGAGACCAAACAAATGGGCACAGGTCACTCTTTGACACCCATCAGTCACAGGACTTCAGAGCCTCAGTTTCCTCATGAATGAGAAAGAATGATAAATACGTGTTGGTGTTGAGGTAAGGATTATGTGAAAATGTTCAGCACCTGTACCACTGAAATTAATACAAAATAATAATAAATGTAAACTGTAATTGAAAAAATAAAAAAGTGATATAGAAAAAAAAGTTTAGCACTTTATACCAGGCCTGTTTTAAGATATGCACCCAAAGTAAAATAACACAAACACCCCTAACCCTCTCCTCAGTTTTATTTCCTTCCAAATTTCAATCTTTTCTAATAGACTTTCAAATTCACTAACTTATTATGTTTATTGTTTTTCCCCTGATAGAATGTAAATTCCAGAAAGCCATGACCTTTGTCTGTTTTGGTTTTTTTTTTTTAGATTTTTTTCCTTTATTGATTAAGGTATTACAAATGTGTCCTTATCCCCCCATTGTCCCCCCATCCCCTAATTCATGCCCTCACCCCCCAGTGTCTGTATCCATTGATTATGCTTATATACATGCATATAATTCCTTTGGTTGATCTCTCCCCCTTAGCCCCATCCTCTCCTGCCTTCCCTCTGAGGTTTGAGCATCTGATCGATGCTTCTCTGTCTCTAGATCTATTTTTTTAATTTGTTTTATTGCTTACAGTATTACAAAGAGTATTACATATGTCTCCTTTTTTTCCCTCTTGACCTTCCCCCCCGCCTCCCCTACCCCCCCCCAGTGTCTTGTGTCCATTGGTTATGCTTATATGCATGCATACAAGTCCTTTGGTTGATCTCTTACCCCCTCCACCCTCCCCGGCCTTCCCGCTGTAGTTTGACAGTCTGTTCAATGCTGCTCTGCCTCTGTATCAATTTTTGTTCATCAGTTTATAATGGTCTTTATTATCCATAAAGGAGTGAGATCATGTGGTATTTTTTTTTCATTGGCTGGCTTATTTCACTTAGCATAATGCTCTCCAGTTCCATCCATCCTGTTGCAAATGGTAAGAATTCCTTCTTTTTTACAGCAGCATAGTATTCCGTTGTGTAGATGTACCACAGTTTCCTAATCCATTCATCTACTGATGGGCATTTAGGCTGTTTCCAAATCTTAGCTATGATAAATTGTGCTGCTATGAACATAGGGATGCATATATCCTTTCATCAGTTTATGTTGTTCATTATAATCCACAAATGAGTGAGATCATGTGATATTTATCTTTCTCTGTCTGACTTATTTCACTTAGCATAATGCTCTCCAGCTCCATCCATGCTGTTGTAAATGGTAGGAGTTCCTTCCTTTTTACAGAAGCATAGTATTCCATTGTGTAGATGTGCCAAAGTTTTTTTGTTTGTTTTGTTTTGTTTTTTTTTAAATATTTTTATTGATTTCAGAGAGGAAGGAAGAGGGGGAGAGAGATAGAAACATCAATGATGAGAGAGAATTATTGATCAGCTGCCTCGTGAACACCCCCCACTGGGGATCAAGCCCGCAACTCAGGCATGTGCCCTTGAGTAGAATCGAACCTGGGACCCATTAGTCTGCAGGCCAATGCTCTTTCCACCAAGCCAAACCAGCCAGGGTTGTGCCAAAAATTTTTAATCCACTCATCTGCTGATGGGCACTTAGGCTGATTCCAAATCTTAGCTATTGTACATTGTGCTGCTATGATGCAGCCACTGTGGAAAACAGTATGGAGTTTCCTCAAAAAACTAATAATGGAACTTACATTTGACCCAGTGATCCCACTTCTAGGAATATATCCCGAGAAACCAGAAACACCAATCAGAGAGGATATGTGCACCCCTATATTCATAGCAGCACAATTTACAATAGCTAAGATTTGGTTCAGCCTTTGTCTGTTTTATTCACTACTAAAGCCCCAGCACCTAGAACAGTGTCTAAAACATTGAGCTCTAGGGAACATTTTTTTCAAATAAATAAATTAATGAATTAATGAGTGAAAGAATGAATGAACTGTCTGTGAGTCTTTCAATTTGCTACTACTCTACAGACTCCTCATGACTCCCCCCTCTTCCCTGCATTGATCACAGTGTATTTGGCTATTGTAATAGATGATCAGTTCAGACTGGTTTCCTCTTAAGGACATTCACTCTCTTACCTAAGGAGAAGCCTCAAGGATTTAAGGATGTATAAGTTCTCACTAGTCCAGAAGTCTGTCTTTCCCTCAGGCTGACTTCCTCATAGGGGTCTCAGGATGACTTTGGCAGCACCCCCCTCACCAGTTACCTATACCATTTTCTCCTTGAGAAAATGCTTTGTCTTCACAATGAGTGCCTTGCCAAGGTCATCTGCCAACCTCAGATTTCTGACTATGTTGCCAATTGATTTAGACATGTACTTTTAATGCTTTTCAAACTTCCCTGCTTCCTTAGACTGCAGTGTGCTTTCCCTTTATTCTATCTAGGAACTCCTACTTCTCCATTATGATTCAGTTTATGGGGCACTTCTGGGAAGCTTCCTCAATCTTTCATTTCACCTGGGCCTGGTTAGGATCAACTTTCTTGTGCTCTCATCACATCAGTAGACATCCTCTCTCAGATCAAATGCAGCACACACAGTGCCATCATGACTCTGTTCACTCACCACCACTCTGCACTGCAAGAAGCAGTTTCCACTCCAGCCCCTCTGTCCTCTGCCTGAGCCTTCCTTCCTGGATTTCTCCTCATAGGTGTCAGGGGTTTAAGGATGAAAAATTGCTAACATAGGTTTCAGAAATGTCAAAACATAGCAGACACAGGGACACTATTTTCATCTTTGTTTCCCCTCTGAAGTGGTAATTTTCCTTCTTCTCTACCTATAACCTAATAGTCTCCTTTTATATACAAGACTAGAGGCCCAGTGCATGAAATCTGTGCACTGGGGGGTCCCTTCAGCACAGCCTGCACCCTCTCCAACCTGGGACCCCTGTGGGATCAGGCCTAAACCAGCAGTTGAACATCCTTCTCACAATCCAGGACTGCTGGCTCCCAACTGCTCACCTGACTGCCTGCCTGATTGCCCCTAACCACTTCTGCCTGCCAACCTGATCACCCCCTAACTACTCCCCTTACAGCCTGACTGATGCTTAACTGCTCCCCTGCCGGCCTGGTCGCCCCTAACTGTCCTCTTCTGCCGGCCTTGTCACCCCTAACTGCACTCCCCTGCCAGCCTGGTCCCCCCCCAACTGCCCTCCCCTGTTGGTCATCTTGTGGTGACCATCTTGTGGCCACATGCGGGCGGCCATCTTGTGCAAGGCCTGTTGATCAATTTGCATATTACCTCTTTATTATATAGGATTCCCTTCAGGCAACCAAGCAAAGCCAGACACTACAGAGCCTTCCACTTCTCAGCTGACCTGGCATAAGGAAGCTTCACTGCAGGAACAGATGACTCAGGGAGACTCAGGGGAGTCTGGATTCGGGAGATAGGGATCATTAAGCAAGGGCCATCAGAAATGCAGGAAAGTTGCCAAGGCCATGGCCAATACTCCAAAAGAAGACTTTCCCTAGGAAAATCATCCTTAAAAGCAATAATTTGGGGAAAGATAACACTATGCTCTCAAGGGTTTTACAGCAACAATTCTCTCTGTGACATTCTGTCTATGAATGGAAAATATCCAAATGCTTCTTTCGTAAAAGTACTCATTAATACAGACCTACTGACCTATCTAATAGGTTATGATCTAAAGCTAGGTAAAAACAAACAAACAAACAAGCAAACAAACAACAACAACACATACCTAAGGTCAATTTTACTTGCTAATCTTTCTTATAAATCACTACTTAATTTTATCACTACTTAATATAACCACCATCTTCCCTAAATATAATATTTTTTCCAACTCTACCCTTTTCTCTAAAATAGTTAAACTTTTGCAAGAATTGTCTCAGTTCTGACATAACTGGCTAATTTTCTGTGAAAAGCTTTTTAGTTTAAAAGTAGACATCAAGAAGTCCGAAGGACTGGTCCTCCTAAAGGATGCTCCACTTGGGAAATAATTATTTCATTTACCTAAACTCCCAGTAAACACTCAGGAATGTGTGTGTGTGTGTGTGTGTGTGTGTGTGTGTGTGTGTGTGTTCTTAGTTGCTGGCATGTAGTGAGTGGGCAGGCAAGGCGTGTGTTTAGTTCTCAGAATATTGGGAATAATTGAGAGTTTATATAGAACCTCTGTGTAATTAGGATGGGGAGGTAGGCAGAATTTTCCTTCTGTATGAGTAACATCATTTGCTCTTGCATATCTCCCAGTCCCCTCATAAAATGTTTTATGACCTCCTTTTTTAACTACATCACTATTCTCAGCTCTTGCCTGTCTGTGCAGGAGGAGTCTTCTATTTATTGATAAAGACCTCAGTTTCTCAAACAAGATGCTGAGTTTCTTTCCCGGAATTCATAATTAGCTAGCTGAATGCTAGGCATACCTGATTCTTTATTTAAATATGGAAATAGGTAAAATATACTCATTAACACTATGCCTCCACGGTCAATGCTGTGATCATCTTCTCACATTCAGAAGGACATTTCCCAGCTGCCTGATTGCATTTCTTAACCTTTACTTGATGTCCATTGAAGGTGTATCTTTGATAGTTCAAAAATGCACTGAATAATGCCTTAGTAACCACTGAACTCATTAGGTTAGGCACAAAATTGTAATGTGGTAGAGATTATCTCTTAAAAAAATCTTTGAATTACACAATCTAAATTTATTGGAAGCTAAATTAAAATATGTCACATTTAATTGGTGTAATAAGGATTTTTCAAACAGATGGAATGTAGTGTCACTACAGCCTCCAGTAAGCTTAAAGTGGAAAATTCCTCCTTCTTGTTTTCACCTAAACCAAACCAGATTTGGAGTCCAATGTCTCTGCTTGGCTTAAAATTGCCTTGCTTGTTTAAGCTCTGGTAGGGAAGTGCACACAACAGGCACTGAATGCTCTGAAATTAAGGAAAAATCACAAATACTCTGGTATTTTTAGGATATTCCCCTATCTTGTGAGACATATAATTTATTCACATGGAAAATCAAGTAAGAAATCTATATAATTGGCACTCTTCTCTTTGATAGGGCTTTGTTTTTCTTTTCTGTCCTGGAGCACTCATTTGGAAATCCCCCCAAAAAAGGTAGCTGTGCACAGGTGACTTGACTGTGCACACGTGCCATGTTTTAGTTTAAAATGCAGTTTCCCAGGAATCATACTCCAAAGTTGTATGATAGTAGGTGTGGTCTAGGATACCAGTGACTCTGCCTTTGTAACAAGCACCCTTGGTGACTTGGTATAGCTCAATCTTAGACTACTTTCTGAAATCTGGAGGAGTAAGCTGATGCTGACAGGCCCTATCCTGTTATAAAAACAGAAATACTGGATATGATTTAGCAAAAATTTGTTTAATATGGAGCTAAGTTTAAGATAAGTAGAAGCACCCTTGTGTTAGAAAAAGAGAGACATAACAACCAGATAAATTATAACTACTTTCCATCAAATCTGTTTAATTTTCGTGTTTAATTCTCAAAACAATGCTCCAAGGTATGGCTAGTATAAATCTATATGCTAGGTCTAACTACTGTGATAAAATTTAGATACAGAGATATTAAATAACTTACTTAAAATTATGCCATAAGCTCCATAGCTGTAATTGAAACCTGAAAGTTGACTACAAATTTAATACACCTAACCACACCTAAAATTTTAAATAGTAAGAAGCAATAAGGTGTCTATTGTTTAGAAATTAAGGAAGTTATCTGTAGTTGATATGGTTATCTATCTAGAAAAAATTTTTAAATCTGCAAAATAAATTTTAAGATTTTGTCAGCAATTTGTGCACACAAGATCAAGGCACCAAAAACATTTCTACATAGCCAGCACAGCCAATTGAACAAAGTTACAGGTATTTAAAAATTCACAGTAGCAACCAAAACTATGGAGTGCGGGATAGTTTATTTTATGTCTGAGTCTGATTAGGAATACCAGGTGCCCAAACATTTGGCCAAACATTATCCAGGATATATCTATGAGGATATTTCTTGATGCATTTGACATTTGAATCAGTAGACTGAATAAAGCAGCTTGACCTCCATAATGTGGTTGAGTTTCATCCAATTACTTGAAGACCTTAATAGAACAAAAAGGCTGAATACAAGGGAACTACTCCTGCCTAACTGCGTCAGCTGGGACATCAGTCTTTTGTGGTCATGGGACTCAGACACATTGGCTCTTTTTAAAAAATATATGTTTACTGATTTCACAGAGGAAGGGAAAGGGAGAGAGAGATAGAAACATCAACGATGAGAGAGAATCACTAATCAGCTGCCTCTTCACTCCCCCCAACTGGGGATCGAGCCTGCAACCCAGGCATGTGCCCTGATTGGGAATCCAACTGTGACCTCCGGGTTCATAGGTCGATACTCAACCACTGAGACACATTGGCTCTTCCTAGTTCCCTGGCCTACCAGCTTTGTGAGTGGCACTTACACCAATGGCTCTCCTGGTTTTCAGGACTTTAGACTAGAAATACATATCAGTTCTCCTGAGTCTCTAGCTTGCTAACTACAGATCTTGGGAATCCTTAACCTCCATAATTATGGGAACCAACTCGTTATAACCAATCAATTAATTAATCATAATCTCTCTCCCCATATGTAAATAAATATAAGATATATACATACATATACACATATCCTATTGGATCTGTTTCTTTGGAGAACCCCTGGCTAATACAAGGAGTTGTGGAATTATTAAAATAATGTACATGCCCTGCTCATGGTTAGGAAGACATTATATCCATAACATTCAAACATTTCTAGCTCTTCAAGGCTGAGTCAACCAATAATTTCCACTTGCAAGGTCTGTATTCTGTTCAAATGCTGAATAAAACAGGAAGTATTAAGTATACCCTCTATCATGCTGTCTACTGCCACCATATACTAGGGCAGTGCTTCTTAAAGTGTAGCCCATTGGAGCAGCAGCATCAGGAACAGCATCATTTGTGAACTTATTAGAAATACTATACCTCAGATCTATTACATTAGAAGCACGGGTGTTAGACATCCAAAATCTGTTTTTTAACAAGCCCTCTAGGTGCTAAATTCTGAGAATTACTGTGCTAGATCCATATTTCTCAAATTTAGTGTGCATAGCAATCACCTGGTGATCATGATTAAAAGCAGATGTTGATTCATTATGTCTGGGATGGGGCTTGATAGTCTGCATTTCTGATAAACTTATATGTGATGCAGCTGCTTCTCTAGAGACCATGCATTGAGTAAAGAGGGTCTTGGATTTACAATTAAATGATCCTCTCAGATCCAGGGTTTCAGGCAAGCAGCCTGGACTCTTGTATTGCTTCCTTAGTGTTATTGACAGTCAGACCTACAGCTTAGTCTTTCAAAAACGTCTCTAATTCCACCTCCCAGCAGTTATCTCCCAGTCACATTTCTTCCATCCTATAATCAAAATATGTACTCCTTTGTACAAGTGTGTGTGTACACGCATGCATGTGCATACATGCATGTGTACTGACATCCTCACTTGCTTGCTTTTTCACTCAGTCACCCTGGGGCCTGTAGACTGGACATGGTAATTTTAGGTCTCTACCTCTTACTTCTGACCAAAGTATCTATCCTGTGTCCCATGCCCTTAGTTGACTATACCTATTCTGAATTTAAATATGGTATGTAATATACTATTTTTCTGACTTGCTCACAATAAATAGTCACCTTAGGCCAGGTAAGTATTTTATAAACTTGGAAATTTATTTCAAGAAAATATAAATGCCCCCCAAAGTCTGTGGATTATATTTTGAGTAAAAGTGCAAGGCAATCTAAAGGATGCCACTATAAGTGGTCATTTAATGCCATTTAAACACAAATGTAAATGCACGGACACTGGTATATAGGTAGAACTCTTTCAAAGATAATAATCCAAATCATACAGAATATGCTTTTAATATTGTTTAGATGATAACTAACATGGAAATTAAGCATTATACCATCCTCATAGAGATTCCAGTATTAAATAAATACTGGTCTAGAGCTATGCCTATAGTCCCAGAAGATGGCTATTCTTCCATCTGTGTCATGAGATACACGACAAGGTAATGGTTAAGACTGTAGGCTGTTGCCCTAACTGGTTTGGCTCAGTGGATAGAGCATTGGCCTTCAGACTGAAAAGTCCCAGGTTCAATTCTGGTCAAGGGCATGTACCTTGGTTGCGGGCACATCCCCAGTAGGGAGTCTGCAGGAGGCAGCTCATCGATGTTTCTTTCTCATCTATGTTTCTAACTCTCTATCCCTCTCCTTTCCTCTGTATAAAAAAATCAATAAAATATATTTTTTTAAAAAAGACTGTAGGCTGTTGAGCCAAGCTATCTGAATTTGCTTCCTGGTTTTTAATGATGCTGCTTTCATTTACTAGCTATGTGATTTTAAGTAAGTTATTTACTTGAATGTGGTAAGTGCTCAATAAACATAATTTTATATACACATGTGTTTCTGTACACACACCTGTATGTAAGGTCATTACATGAGAGTGAAGGGGGTGTTGATGCTTTCTAGATTGTTCTGTTAGAGAGCAAATTTTGTATTGGGGATTAGTAATAAGATCAATATGATGAGGAAGTTGCTTCAGCTCATGCTCTTTTTCTTTCCCATCACAACTTAAACTTTGAATCATTAAGTAACAGTGCTAAAGGCAAGTATTTTGACAGTGAATCCAGAAAGCCATAGATGAGTCCATTATTTCATATTATGGATTAGCTTATATCCCCCACAAAAGTATAAGTATAGTCCTAATCACCAGTAGCTCACACTGAGACCTTATTTGCAGATAGGGTCTTTACACACGTAATGAAGTGAGGTCATTCATGTGGGCCCTAATCAAGTATGACTGCTGTCCTTATGAAAGGGGAAAATTTGGATACAGACATGTATAGAGGGAAATTGATGTGAAGGGACAAAGGAAAAAGATTGATATTTATTAGCCAAGGGAAGAGGCATGGAACACATCCTTCCCTCAGCCCTTAGAAAGAACCAATCCTGCCCACACCTTGATTTTAGATTTTAGCCTCCAGAACTGTGAGACAATACATTCTTGTGGTTTAAGCCACCCAGTCTGTGATACTTTGTTATGGCAGCCCTAGCAAATTCATGCACTGTACATGATGTCTATTCCTCACTTTGCTCTTCCAAATGGCTTAGACAACCTGCCTTGCTTTGGAAGTACTTGTCATTCAGTTCTCTCTGGTCTGTGTGTGTTGTACCTTTGTCCAGATGACTCAGCAGTCCTAACTCTTCTTATACCACCTTCCTTCTAGTTACCTTTGATGCTTTGAAGTGAGGTAAAGGTGTATATTTACTATAATATTCATTTATTAGTAATTTACCACATTTTTAAAAATTTCCCAGGATTTTGTTTTTGGTAGTACTCTGTTAATGATTTTGCATGATTTTAAGTGGTTTGTCACATCCTTATTTTCCTAATAAACCCTTTTATATCTTATGCATGAGTTTATAAACTGAGTTTTTCCAGAAACATATATATTGCATTGTGGTAATTTCCTATTGCTATGTAAGAAATTAGCACAAACTGGTCTCTTAAACAATACACACATTTTTTATCTCACAGTTTATGTGAGCCAAGAGTATGTGGACATGGCTTAGTTGGGTCTTCTGTTTCAGAGTCTCACAAAGTTAAAGTCAAAACTAAAGGCCCAGTGCACAAAAACTTGTGCACTCAGGGGGGTCCTTCATCCCAGCCTATACCCTCTTGTAGTCTAGGACCCCTCGGAGGATGTCCCCCTGATGGCTTAGGCCCGCTTCCTGGGGGATTGGGCCCAAGCTGGCAGTCAGATATCCCTCTGGCAGCCCAGCCACCCTCAGGGGATGTCCACTTGCCAGCAGGGAGCAGGCCTAAGCTGCAGTCAGACATCCTTAGCGCTGCTGAGGAGGCGGGAGAGGCTCCCACCACCACCGCTGTACTGGCAGCCAGCAGCCTGGTTTGTGGCTGAGCAGAGCTCCCCCTGTGGGAGCGCACTGACCACCAGGGGGCAGCTCCTGCATTGAACGTGTGCCCCCTGGTGGTCAGTGTGTGTCATAGTGATCAGTCATTTCCAGTCGTTCTGCTGTTAGGGTCAATTTGCATATTACCCTTTTATTATATAGGATAGAGGCCTGGTGCATGGGTGGGAGCCCTCTGGTTTGCCCTGAAGGGTGTCCCTGATCAGGGTGGGGGTCCCGCTGGGGTGCCTGGCCAGCCTGGGTGAGGGGCTGATGGCTGTTTGCAGCTGGTCACATCCCTTTCAAGGTGGGGGTCCCCACTGGGGTGCCTGGCCAGCCCAGGTGACGGGCTGATGGCTGTTTGCAGGCTGGCCACACCCCCTTTAGGGTGGGGGGTCCCCACTGGGGTGCCCGACCGTCTGGGTGAGGGGCTGAGGGCCGTTTTCAAGCTGTCCACGCCCCCCTGGCTACAGAAGCTCCCAGCCTCTCCATTTTTTCTTTTCTTTTTTTAATTCTGGGATTTATCTTCTATAATTGAAACTTCGTGGCCTTGAGAGGAGCTCAGAGCTCGTCTGGGCGGGCGGGAGGGAAGCCTCCTGCTCGATCCATCTCTGTGGCCATGGCCTGCTTAAAGCAGATATCTGGGGTTTATTTACCTTCTATAATTGAAACTTTGTTGCTTTGAGTGGAGCTCAGAGCCTGCTGCAGCAAGTGGGAAGCTTGGCTTCCTCCATCATTGGGGTAACCAAGCCTCCTGCTTACTCCAGGTCCATGGCTGCTGGCCGCCATCTTGGTTGGGTTAATTTGCATATAGTCACTCTGAATGGCTGGTGGGCATGGCTTAAGGAGTATCAAAGGTACAGTCAATTTGCATGTTTGTCTTTTATTAGTGTAGATGTTTGCTGGAGCCCGGCCCATATGGCTCAGTGGCTGAGCATCGATCTATGAACCAGGAGATCACAATTTGATTTCAGGTCAGGGCACATGGCAGCGTCACAGACTTCATCTCCAATAGTGGGGGTGGGAGTTGGGGAAGGGGTGTGCAGGAGGCAGGTGATCAATGATTTTCTATATAGGATAGAGGCCTGGTGCACGGGTGGGTGCCGGCTGGTTTTCCCTGAAGGGTGTCCTGGATCAGGGTGGGGGTCCTCACTGGGGTGCCTGGCCAGCCTGGGTGAGGGGATGATGGCTGTTTGCAGCTGGTCACACACCCTTCAGGTGGGGGTCCCCACTGGGATGCCTGGCCAGTCTGGGTGAGGGGCTGAGGGCTGTTTTCAGGCTGGCGGGTGACTGAAGCTCCCAACTGCTCCTTTTTGCTTTTCTTTTTTTATTCTGGGCCAGCTTTAGCTCTGGCTCCAGCTCTGAGGCCTCTGCTGCTGAAAGCAGGTATCTGGTTTGTTTGCGTTCTATAATCGAAACAATGTATAACTGCAGCTCTGAGATCCTGGCCAGCTGAAAGCAGGTTTCTGGGGTTTTGTTTAACTTCTATATTTGTTACAATGTTCCAAACTGCAAACTCAGAGGCCGGCAAGGCAGGCGGGGAATGTTGGAGTCCTCCATCACTGAAGCAAGCAAGCCTCATGTTAGCTTCCAGCTGCCTGGCTGCTGGCCGCCATCTTGGCTGGCAGTTAATTTGCATATCTTCCTGATTAGCCAATGGGAAGGGTAGCGGTCGTACGCTAATTACCATGTTTCTCTTTTATTAGATAGGATTATTTACAATAGCCAAGATCTGGAAACAGCCCAAGTGTCCATCAGCAGATAAGTAGATAAAAAAAATTATGGTACATTTTCACAGTGGAATCTTACAGGACTATAAAATGGAAGGAACTCTTACCCTTTTTGTTGACAGGATGGATCTGTAGAGTATTATGTTAAGTGAAATAAGCTAGTCAGAAAAAGGCAACTATTACACAATCTCACTTATATGTGGAATCTAATGAACAAAATAAACTGATGAACAAAATAGATCCAGAGACATAGAACCATGGAACAGATTGACAAATCTCAGAGGGAAGGGGGGGATGGGGGAGTGGGTAGGGAGAGATTAACCAAAGAACTTATATGCATATATGCATACCCCATGGACACAGAGAATAGTGTGGTGAAGGCCAAGGGAGGGGGAGGTGGGCAAAAGGGGGAAAATGAGGGACGTTTGCAATAATGTCAACATTAAAAATTTTAATAAAAAAGAAATCATTTTCTTGAAACTGTGTTATTAAGAGCCCTGGATATTTACTATCACCTGGAGGCTGCCTCCAGATCCTAGAGGCTTCCTCTAGTTTTTTTCCAAAATGGGCTTCTTCAACATGGCCACTTAATTTAAGCCTACAAGGAGGGTCTCTTATTCCAGTCTTAAAATTGAGTCTTATATGAATAAAGTCGTATACAATGTAACATAATCACAGTTGTGACCCCCCGTCAGCTTTGCAATAATTGTTTGGTTAGAAGCAAGTCACAGATTGTATCTACTATCAAGAGAAGAGGATTACACATGGTATGACTACCAAGAGGTGGGAATCATTAGAGGTCACTTGAGGATACAGCAGGATTATCTTTAAGATGAGACCCTTGTACTGCATAATATGCTACTCAGACATGGTGAACAGATATCCAGGCAGATCTCAACTCCATTTTCTTTCAGGTGTACATATAATGTTTCAGGATTCAGGCCTGAATTCTAATATTCAAACATTCACACCCAATATCTGACAGAAAAGACTTCCTCATGAATCCTGTAAAATTTCTATCCCTTCCATTTTCCTAAGCTTAATTTCTCTTCTTTCCTCATTATGGAGGTTGGGGATTCTAATTTCATAAACAAGGGTAGAAAAAGGAAAGTCTAACACCTACTTCTCCCTTCCTTCAGTGTTTTTGTTTTGTTTTATTTTTATTTTTGTTTTTATTACCTCCTCTGCCCTGAATTTTTTCCCGGTCTCAATAGTTTGACACTCCAAATATGGATTAGCCAGTTTGCTCATCAATTTAAACTCTCTATCCATTGATTCCTACATGTCCTGAGGTGTTTCCAATGATCTTGAAAGTATCTAGGAAAATAGATATTGATTTCATCATAACATTTTAAACAGTGTGAAATTCTTTAAGTACCCATTTCAGAAAATCCTTGCTCATCTTCACAAAAGGATAAACTGTGGCTTGTACAAGTAAAACATGTAGCTTTTATTTAGTCTTCATTTATAACTATCTAGTCCCAAATATCTTTCCCATATGTCAAGTTATTTTTTTAATGTTCAATGTATTAGTAAAATGGATCAGTACTAACCACTTATGTATTTTTAAATACAAGTGTGGTTTAATCTCCCAAATTGCATTTACATTGAAAGATGCTTCATGCCAGTGACTCAGATCTTGACAAATGAGGTACGACATTCATTAGTTTAACATTTTCCTCTGATTGTGATAGAAATACATAATGACATAGCCTAAGTAATGTGAAATTATTCAGCAATGTAGGAAAAAACTCAGTAAGTTCTGCCCACAAGTTACAGTTCTTAAACTTATTTTCAGGTTTCATCAGTTGAAAATTATTTAGGAGATTATAGAAAACTTGCTATCTTCTCTTTTACTATCTTAACTAATATTAGCATCTCTTGTTTATTTTTACTCAGTATTTCTCAAAACAGCCAAATTGAATTCTTAGCCTCCATAAATCTTTAGGGTAAAGGATGGAAAGAATCATGAAGAGGCTAAGATAGCTTGATTGTGGTATTTCAGAATGCATACAAATATAAAATCACCACATTATATATCTTAAGTATATACAATTTTGTCAATTATACCTCAATAAAGCTAGAAGAAAAGAAGGCAAAGATAATACTGTTACTATGTTATGAGTGTGTATAATCTTGTGGCAGGTATTATAGAATCAGAGACTATATCTTTAAAGAATGAAGGCAATGTCAGGAGGTCATTTGTCCAATATTTTTTGTATTAGGCAAGACTATATCTAAACCCTCTAAAATTGCATGGTGTAATGGGAAGAATGGTAGCCTAGATATCAGGAAACCTCTATTCTAGTGCAGGCTCTGCCTTATATTTTCTGGATCTTAGTCTCTATACTTACAAAAGTAAGTGGTTGTCCTCTAGTCACTAGATGATAATAAAGTACCTTTCAAATAAATTTCCTTTATCTGGATAAGTCCATTACTGAATTATTTTATTTATTTTTCTACTTAAATATAATCTTCTCCTTAATTATGAAGTTAAATATTTGATTACTACCATGTAGAGTTGCATATCTACTTCCCTGATACATAGGTATTTGATCCATCAAATTATTTTGTTCAACTCTGACTTACTAGTAAAGCAATGGTTCACTGTGCTTCAATATAATAAAGACAGAAATTGTCATCAGCTTGACCTGGGTTCAACCCCTGGCACCACACATTTCTAGATTCATGATATTGGGTAAATCTTTGACCATCTATGACCCTATTTATTTATATATAAAGTGATTAATCCTAATCACTCCCATACATACACTCACAATCTCTCACTCTCATTTCATTATATTTATTTAGTAAAGCCACCCCTGATTGAGGACAACTATCAGGCTATTCACATTTATATGGTGGAGCTGAGCATGGTTAGAAAAACAACTCTGTTTTAAATGGCTTCACTTAAAATTCCTAATCACAAACTTAAAGTAGGCCTTTAATGCTATCTACAGCTAAACTATTTTTCCCTAGTTTACTTTTCCAGTATCTTAGATGACTGGCTATATTTTACTTTCTCTTTCCTTAATGCTCTTCCGGTGTCCTTGGCTTACATCTCAGATTATTAGTGTTCAGCTAGGAGTGGTCAAGTGACTAATTTTGGCCTTTTGGAATGGGAGTGGAAGTCATATGCTTGAATTTCAGGTCATCTCAAATAAAATAAAATTAACTTCCCTGGATTTTTTTCTCTACCCATGAACAGAACATAGACATAGCAGCAACACTGCTTTGACTATGCAATTTAAGACTAATTAGGGAATTGCAGAGCAAAAAGAATATATGAATTTGTTTCCTGAGTGACTACTTTGAGCAGAGTATCTCCTCCAGTCCAGAACAGCTTAACTGTTACATAAGAGAAAAATAAATTTGGTTTTATATTAAGTCACTATATGTTGGTGTTTATTAGTTATATAGCCTTAACTCAAAGAATGTAAATTTTATGATTCAGATGCAAATTACATGCAATAAAATTCATAGATCCTAAGTACCCAATTCTTATTAAAATGTATAACCCCCTATAGCCACCACCAGCCAAAATATATTATTTTTTACCCCAGAAAATTCCATTATGTTCTCTTCCCATCAATTCCCATAGGCAATCACTTCCTAATTTCTGTCATTACAGATTAGAGTTGTCTCTTATGAACTTTATTTAAATGGAAAAACACAGTATGCACTGTTTTGTGTCTGGATTTACTGAGCATAATGTTTTTGAGATTCATCCATGTCTTATATTCTTATTTGAAGTTTCAATTTTTAATACGAATATACCTCACTTTGTTTATCCATTCCTCAGCTGATGACATTTTAATTGTTCGTCAGTTTTGGCTGTTATGAATAATGATGCTATTATCATACTTATTGAAGTCTTGTTTTGTGGATCTGTGTTTTCATTTCTCTTGGGTAAATACCTCATGTGGAAACACTGGATTATAGTACAGATGCATGTTTAATTTTTATAAGAGACTATAAATAATTATTCAAAACCATTATAATATTTTATTTATCTACCAGGAATGTGTGATAGTTTCTGTTGCTCTTCAGACTGAACAATATTTGTTGTACTGTGTCTAATCTGTTATTAAACCCATTAAATTATCAATTTATGATGTATTTTTAATCCTAGCATTTTTATTTTGAAGTTGTTTTAATACTTTTCATTTCTTTTATAAAAATCCTTCATCTGTTACCACACATTGTACAAATGTTAAATAATTCCCTACATATTTATCAGACATTATAAAGGACCTGCTTGATAATTTCAACATATGGCCATCCCTTGGTCTGTTTCTATTGACTATTTTATCTCTTGATCATGGGTTATAATTTATTGGTTCTTCCCATTTTTATAATTTATTGTGTGCTGGATATTGTGTGTAAAAACACAGTAGAATCTAAAGTAAACAATATTTATTCTAGGGAAAGGTCATATCCATATTTTTATTGGGCCATAATATGTTGGAGGTGTGGAGTTGAGTCTGTCTAATCTATAGTTGCCTGAGCATGGACGTTTTCTTCAACTTTAGATTTATTTTACCATTAATTTAGATTATCGCAATGGTAGAGTTAGAACTTCCACTTCAAAGGAGATCAAAATATCAGCAAGACTAGAGAATGCTTTATGCTTAATACTCTGGTCACTGGCTTTCTGATCCATAGGAAATGACTGTTTTACAGCTTGGCTGACAATGATTGGTTTGCCTTAGAATTCTCTTTGCTCTTCAGTCTTGCTCCCTGGACTTTTGTTCCTTGGGTAATCTATTGTGTGCTGCCTTTCTCCTAGCCTTTGGGTGGCCATTGCAATGACTTTGATGAAGAGCTAGCTTTCCTGTCATAGCTTCAGGCTTTTCCCTTTCACGCTCCGTCTTTCTGGTTGAAGGCCCATGGGAAAAAGCTAGCAGGTAGATGCACACTTGCTCTAAGGCAGGGGTTCTTAAGATTTCTATCATTTAACTCTGAGCCATATGTAGCTGTTAACTATTTATTAAAAGTCTTGTTATTTTCTCCTTACACCCATCTAATGGATTTTTTCTCTTCCCACTCTTCCCAGGATAAAAGCAGGTGCAGTGCTCTTATCACATAGAAAGGCTTGAAATCTATGTATTTGGTTCATTCAAAGCACTCTGATGGATTTTTAAAATTTATGACTTTGTGTATTATCTGGGTTTTCCTTATTGACAGGTTGAGGACAATCTCTTTTGACTTTCTATATCCTAACTGGAAGTAGATATAATTTCTATTTATTATAGAATAGAATACAGAACACACTAAAGCTCTGGATATCTTATCTAATACAATAAAATAAAAAATAAAAAATGAGTGGTAAACATTGAAAAGGGAATTATAAAAATATTATTATTACAGGTAATGTTCTCATCTACATAGAAAATCTATGAGAATAAACTAACAAACAATTAGAATTAGTAGGAGAGATCAATAAAACAGTATTCAAAGGAGAAGCAAGAAAAACATACAAAAAATAAAAAGTTTTCCTATATACCTACAACATTTCTATTAAAAAAAACACACCTTATCTAACTATTCTTCACACTATTAGAGCTAGGTGTTTTTCTCTGACCTTACAAAATTTCTTATATTTATTTTTTCACTTTTTTTAAAAAATTTATTGCTTAAAGCATTACAAAGGGTATTACATATGTGTCCATTTTATCCCCCCGCCCTAGACAGTCCCCTAGCCTACCCTATCCCCCACTGTCTTATGTCCATTGGTTATGCTTATATGCATGCATACAAGTCCTTTAGTTGATCTCTTACCCCCCTACCTCCTCCCCCCCAACCCTCCCCGGCCTTCCCGCTGCAGTTTGACAATCTGTTTGAGGCAGCTCTGCCTCTGTATCTATTATTGTTCAAAAGTTTATAATGGTCTCTATTATCCATGAATGAGTGAAAAATATTATATTTATTATGATTACCTTATATGCATCTCTTTCCACAAATAGATTTTAAAAATTTGAGGACAGGGGTAGTTCCATGAATATCTGCATTCTGAGCATTTAGCACAAATCCTAACAAGAAGGAGGAACTTAGTATTGAACCACTGAGTGAGTGAAAGACATTGAACTAAAAGATTGAGGTCTCTTCCAAGTATGAATATAATACTTTTATAAATCATAATTTCAGGGGTCTCACATAATTCATGAAATATTCACATACCTCCCAAATAAAACTGCACATACTTAAGCCATTTGGTATGCTGGGGTTTTTACTTAAAGGTAATATATGGTAAATCATTAGATTAGGAAAATACTTCAGAGGAAGATGAAACAAATGAGTAATGCAATCAAGCTTTGAACATCAAGTGACCCTAAGAACTGCCACTTCATTTGTTTTTTTGCTATTTTTTAATGAACTGGATCAGTTTTCTTAATTAGCAAGGACCCATCTGTTTCCAGAATAAATGGCAGTTAGTATAACGTGGGCTGAAACAATAAGACAGCTTAATTTTGGAGTGAAAATGACAATACCAAGTGACATAATTAATAGTTTCTGTCTTCCAGATATGGTTTGGTAGGTCTTCTAGAATAGAGGTCAATCTGGTCACTCTCTAATAATTCATAATGTACTGATGTTGCTCTGTCTTCATAGAGGAGCACAGAATTAGATATTTATGAAACAGTGAGCTTCTTCTTTGGGTTTATAATTTGACATATATAATAAGAATATTGTTTTTGAGGCAAACACATTGTTTGTAAATTGTTTACAATATTAGAGGTTTTCACAGCAGAAAACTATTTTTATGTCTATAAAATTTTCATTACATTTACTACATAATGGATATTTTATAATCCTTTATAAGGTTATAATTCTTTTAAATACTTACCACATTCAAGAATGGCTCCCTTCTTTGGTTAGACCTAATTCTGGTCCCCTCAAAATAAGCAATGAGATACAAATTTCAGAAACAAAACCTCTGTGTCTACCACTCCTCTCCACTCCTTGTAGGAAGCATAGAACTATATAGACAATAGGGAAATAGAAAAATCACAAGAAGGCCAAAACTATCTGAATAATATCTGCATGCTCTTTAATATTAAATAAGGTAGAAGAAAAATATTTAAGAAAAATTTTTATATCTCTTTGTTCCTATAATATCTACCTCATTGCTTACTTTGAAGGGATCCATGGCATGACACATGCTCACTCAGAAATGTTTGACCATAGTAATAGCCAATGATATCCGATTGCTTATTTTGCCTTTTTTCTACTAACATAACTAAAATAGCAATAAAAAATTTGAGCAAAACTATGTTCCTTACAAAAACTACAAGAGCATTTCATATGACATGATTGAATTATTAATTCAACTTAAATTCACTCAAAATCTACCATAAGTCAAGCATTCTGCTAGACAATGGTAATATAGCAGTTAAAAAAAATTCCTGCCCTCGGGGAGCTTACATTCTAGTGAGGAGGTATATACAATAAACAAAATAAATAATGACTTAGTGAGATTTCACATAATACTAAGTGTTCCAAGTTAATGTAAAGTAGGTTAAGGGAAGAGAAAATGATAGGGGCAGGGCTGTCCTAATAAATGGAGGAAATGAGTGATATATGTATCTGTCTGGAGATAAGAGGGTCTCAGGCAAAATAACAAGCAAAAACAAAGATGATGATATTGAATCTGGCTTAATGTACTTGAGAAGTAACAATGTAGACATGTGGTTGGATTCCAGTGAATAAAGTGAAAAATGCTAGAGTATACAGGGGAGGGCAAAAGTAGGTTTACAGTTGTGAGTACAGTTTATTCTTGTATTATTATTAATTATTGTATTACTTATTTATATTACATCTTTAAACCTACTTTTGTTCACCCCTGTATATGGTTGAAGAGGTTGACTCAATCATGCAGCTAAAAGGTCAAGTAAGATGACAACTAAAATTTGACACCTGGATTTGTCAACTCAGAATTCATTGGAGACATGACATAAGTTCCATTAGCCAGGTTATTTCACGATGAAGTGTGGAGGATATTAGACACTGGATGATACCAATATTATGAAATAACAATTTCAGAAATCCTAAAGTAGAATCTGGCAAAGACTGCAGATTAGGTGATACACACTTTGCATCTTTAAGAGCCAGAAAGGGGCTGACTGCTAATTTTAAGAGAAATGGCTTTAAAAGGTAAAGGAGGGAAATCAGAAAGCTACTTTGAAAAATATGTTTAGATCAGATGGATCGAATCTTACCCTTGGCATTGAGATTATAGTCAATTAACCCCAATCCTTTTAGGTCTTTTCAACACAAAATGGTATCAAAACAAACTTTCCTTATCCTGTAACTGTGTACAACTGACTTTTGAAAGGAAATGCAAACCAGTTCTTGTTAAAAAATTCTCTAGTTTTATAGACACAGTTATTTTCACTCTTTGAAATATATGAGTGCATTTTCCAGCTAGCCCACCCAGATATGCATCTGTTTTAATATACTTTGTAGGCTCTGCTTCCTCTACATACCCTTTAAATACCACTGTGATTATGGTTTTTGCCTCCATTTTTATAACTTCATATATGATTCTTGGATAATAGTATCAGAACCCATGTCTGAAACCACCATGTATATATCTCAATCCCAGTATTCTCTCCTGAGTTCCAGACTCATATTTCCATTGCTCACCAACCATCTCTTCTTGACTTTCCAACAAGTGCCCAAAACTGCAAATTTAAAACTAAACTTACATAACCTATAGAGTGAGAATGGAAGCAGAGGATAACAGTGGTTTTCCAGCACAGACTATAGTACTTGGGACAAGGGTAGGTGTTGACAGAAGGCAGAGTTGTAGAGCAACAGTGATTGAGTGGAGGGCTTATGCCAACATGTTTGAGCTTGCCTGGCAGACTTAACTGAAAACACTCAAGTACCCAGGATCCCAAGGGCTTAATGACTGGAGATCACAGAAAGATCACAAACATCAGCAACAGAGAATAAAATCCAATGAAATCAACAGAGCAATATGAGGTACATCTCAGAGGAAGACATTGTAAGCTCCTAATTATCATGGATCAGATGTCCCAGCTCCTTCTGATTTCAAGACAGAAACACCTTGCAACCTGCTAAGAAGGGAAGAAGGGGAGGGGAAAACAATTGAATTGACTATGCAAAAGAAATTGAATTGTAAAGTGGAAGTGACTAAATTTATTTTGAATTAGCTTGAATAGTTTTATCACTGTTGAGTGCCAATGGAGGCATCAGTAACAGAAAAATTTACCTTTTGTACATCTGAAGAGATGCCTGTGAAATTCAACTATATTAATTGAAATACATTGAGTAAAAAAAAAAATAGAATTCGGTGTTTTGTACAATCTTAGAAAATTTCTTTAACATAGAATTAAAGAATAGACAACAAGAAGATTAAGGACATATCTTTATAATAGGAAATTTAGACACATTTAAAAATAAACAAAAGCAGTATACACCATTGGTTGAGCTCAGACATGCTATAGTAGTAATAAAGAACATTTCTCTAGAACTAGGCAGATAGTTTTGTGCTTGGTCACACAACTTATGTGCTTTCTGATGTGAGCAAGGTATTTAACACTTTTCAAGCCTTAGTTTCTTTATTTTAAAATAAGGGTAAGCATGTTACTAACCTCCTAAGAAATTCATGTGTATTAAATGAGATATTCTTCATAAAGCATTTAACTTAGGGTCTGACATATAATATCTCAATAAATATTATATAATGGAAAAACTAAACCTATAGTTTTCCCTCTCACAATCTTTTCAGTGACCTCAGTCAGAAATTTAGCAGTGATCCTAGATTCTTTTCACTCATCCCCAAACATACCATGACATTTATACCATATGTATTGAATATTCCCCTTTCCCTACATTCCTACAGCTATATCCTTAGTTCAGGTTCTTATCACATACGACTTGGAATACTACAAGAGCCTCCTAATTATTCCCTGGAATTTTTTTAGAATTCTAATCCCCTTTTGGAGGATCTGGAAATATTTTCTATAAATATTTTGATATCTTTTCCCTAAAATTCAAACTAATGTTAAATATGTGCTATTATTTCAATTTTATAGATGCTAAAAGAGGTTCATAAGAGATTAAATATCTTATCCAAGATCATACAGTTATTAAGTAGCAAAGAAAGTATCATTAGAATACTGTAGAAAATAAAAGTTAAAGAATAGTAGAGGTACTATTTAGAGGAAATATGATTTTAGAAAACAAATGTGTTAAAAATGTTCAAGAAATTACAGCATCCATTTGTTTTTATAAGTTATAGGTTTTCTATATACAAATATATCACTCATTCTGATCATCATGCTTTAAAATTGTATAAAACAGCCTAGTCATAGGCAGGTCACAAAGATGGCAGCAATACCAACTCAGAGACACATAAAACAAGTTATTTATTTATGTATGTATATCTGTATGTATGTATACATGTATGTATTTATTGTTGTTGCTAATCCTCACCTGATGACATTTTTCCATTGATTTTTAAGGAGAGTGGAAGAGAGAGGGAAAGTCAGAGAGAAACATCAATGTGAGAGAAACACATCAATTGATCGCCACCTGCATGAGCCCTGACCAGGGTCCAGGGCCAGGGAGGAGCTTACCACCAAGGTACGTGCCCTTGACCGGAATCAAACCTGGGACCCTTTGGTCTGTAGGCCAACACTCTACCCATTGAGCCAAACTGGCTAGGGCACAATTTTTTTTATTATAAGTAAAAGTTATAATAAATTAACTGATCTAAGATGGTTAAGTTGAGAGACATAGTAACATTTTCTCAGTTATAGGTGCAGCTCTTCTGGCCCCACACAAGATCACCAAATTATCAATTTTGTGTAATTAGGATTAGGATTTTATCAAGTCTGTCAAGAAGATGAAGCTGAGAAAACTCCCCATCATCTTTTTGTTGTTGTTTGGGGGAAGTTTTATTGTTTTCTGTAAGGCATGAAGAAATCCTGACTCCATATCAGCCTGCAGACTTGATGCTGCCAGGTATCAATTAATTGCATTAGGACATTAATGCATCTTTCCCATGAACATTCATATCTAGTCACTCACCTTATAAATAAGAGAGCTAATAAAAGACACTGGCATGCATTAAATCAGAGGCTACTTACAGGCATTAGTAGAACTAGGCTTCCCACTTGCCTGAAGTTTCAGCCTTGTATTGATAGAGAAGAGAGAATAGGAAAACAAGAATTCTCTATATATAAAAGCCTAAGTGACCATTCGACTGTTCAATGGGTAGCTATGATGCACACTGACCACCAGGGGGCAGATGTTCAACACACAGGCATGGAAACATGGAACAGACTGATGAATCTCAGAGGAAAGTGGGGAGGGGAGATGGAGGGGGGAGGGAGAGAAGAGATTAACCAAAGATCTTATATGCATACTAGAAGCCCAGTGCACGGATTCATGCACCTGTGGGGTCCCTCGGCCTGGCCTGCAGGGATTAGGCCGGAATCAGCAGCCTGACATCCCCCGAGGGGTCTCGGATTGTGAGAGGGTTCATGCCAGGCTGAGCGATCCTAGTATAGAACATGAAATTTGAATCTGATTTCTGAGGAAATAATGTATGGCAATTTTATTCTTTATGGAATAAAAAATAAATGATATCTAAAGTATAATTTTAAGCATTTTTAATTTATTTCAACACTTATTGAACACATATTATTTATAAGAAAGGTTACACTATGAAAGATTACTGATGAGAATGACAGTTTTTCTGACACCAATAACTGACAGTCTAATATAGGGATAAGGGATAGGATAATTTGTTAACTTTGGTTAAAGAAATCTACAGGACAGTTTGACTGAAGTGTTATCATAAGAAATGGGTTAGTGGGAAATGAAGCTGTGGAATGCTTTGTGCTAAAGAACATTAGTAAAATTAAATTGAGCTTTTGCACAGCATACCTACACATTTGAGAACATTAAGTAAGATACAGAAGAGGTTATTTTCAATTGTAAAATTCAATGAAATAAAAATAATATGTAATTATATGATGACTTCTTGAAAGTCAGCATAATAAGAAGCAAATTTTATAAAGAAAAAACGGGATATTTATTTAAGGTCTTTAAACCACATATGACACTCCATATTCAAGGGTAAAAGCTATAGAATTTTTCTATTTAATTAAAGTTTAAAAATCACTTTTAGTTCCCTTAATATTAATCTATACAAAATTCTGTTGGGTCAAAAAAAAGATGCAATTACTTGTTTTATACTCATAAGCTACAGCTCATCAGCTTTTACTTTATCACCATACTAATGTGAGAGGAAACATTGGGAAGACAGCTGCAAAGATACAGAGCACACACAAGACACCATAGGATCAGACAGGGAAATATAGAAAGTACTGAATTGTATTAACTTCAGAGGCAATTGATTAAGCTAGGTAACTTTTACTCAAATAATGAAAGGCAAAAAGGATAAGTAATCATTTTACTTCAGATCATTTGGGGTTGCTATTAGCACAGGTGAATTATCTTTGTTTTGGTAACTCTAACATAAGTTTTTTTTTTAATATTTTATTGATTTTTTACAGAGAGGAAGGGAGAGAGATAGTCAGAAACATCGATGAGAGAGAAACATCGATCAGCCGCCTCCTGCACATCTCCCACTGGGGATATGCCCACAACCAAGGTACATGCCCTTGACCGGAATCGAACCCGGGACCCTTCAGTCTGCAGGCCAACGCTCTATCCACTGAGCCAAACCGGTTTCGGCTGACATAAGTTTTTTTCAAATAAACAAGTCACATCATACCATAAACACCAGAAAACTGTCCTTGACATCTAGTCTATTGCCAGATTGAAAGTTAAGCATGTGTTTATCCACATCCTGGGTAGGACATTTTGGTATTTGTGACCTCTGACACAATCTCCATGTGTTGAGGGGGAGGGCATGTTTGGTTCCCCTTCAGGTCTTCTGTTTTCTAAATTGCCACTGAGTCTGTTGTTCATTTTCTTGTCCAAATGACACAGTAATTTGATTCACATGTCATAGCATTGAAAACCCCAATTAGCTTATGTTTCTAGCTACGCCAGAGGCAGGAACTGCAGATAAAGTGACTAAATCCAGAAAACATCAGAAAGGGAGGAAATAGATCAGATATGAATTATCAAGCATCATTGGGTTATGGATAGAAAAATGGTGGTATTATGCTAGGTGAAATAAGCCAGTTAGTGAAAGAAAAATACCACATGATCTCACTCATTTATGGATAATAATGAACATTATAAACTGATGAACAAAAATAGATACAGAGGCAGAGAAGCATCGAACAGACTGTCAAACTACAGCGGGAAGGCTGGGGAGGGTTGGGGGGTGGGGGGAGGTAAGAGATTAAACGAAGGACTTGTATGAATGCATAAACAAGGATGTAAGACACTGGGAGGGGGGTGAGGGCATGTGCTGGGGGGTAGGGGAGGCTGGGGGAAGGTCAATTGGGGAAAAAATGGAGACATATGTACTACTATTTGTAATACTTTAAATAATAAAAAAAGGGAAAAAAAGAAAAATGGTGGTATTTTCTCAATTGGTATTAACATCTAGCTTTAAATTTTATTTTTAGAATTTTTATGATACATACTGGGATGAGCAAACTAAGTTTACAGTTGTAAGTATGCAAAACAGAATTTATTCTTATATTATTAATTAATTAATTAATTAATTAATGTATTATGTATAATTATTAAAATACTTTTGCCAACCTCTGTACTTTACAGTGTTATATGCATTTATAAGTAGATAAATTGTATCTTTTAAATAATCTTTAGTGAAAGCATTATATCTACTGACTTAGATTTGAAGGAAATTGGGTAGATAGAGTTACATGAATGAACACAAGGGAATAAAGATTTCCATGTCCAGCAATATGGCAGAATAAATATCCTGAAAACACTATAGTTAAACAGAAATCCAAACCAAAACCACCAAGAAATGCTGAATATTTTTTTAAATCATTTAAAATGAATATCTGAACTCACAATAAAAATAGGGATATCCCCAGGAAATAAAATGAAGCAAGAGAACAGAAATCCACAGCAATAAGTTGTTTTGAAGAATTTTCTTGTCTCAATATAGAAGAAGCTTGTATTTGAAAGGTCATAAGATTACAGGAGATCTTGAACTAATACAAAGTAGAAATTTATAATTAAAACACTTTTGAAAATTTTTGTTAACCCGTGATTTATTTGGTAGTATACAATATATTGTCCAAATATGGGTGGGCATATTTTTTTCTTATTAACTCTGATATAATTGAAGTATAATGTGAAATCATAGTTTGTATGACACCATACAAATCATGGTTTGTATGACACTATGGTTTGTTTGAAAATTTCTGGGGTTTTCTTTATGGTATGGTTAGTGTATATTCAATGTTTTACGTTACATGTGTGCTTGAGAAAATGTGGATTTTCTAATGATGGAAGGTTATCATCTATCTACTAATCTATCCATTCTCTATGTCTGCCTGTCTGTATGTATGTATGTATCTATCTACCTATGATCTATCTACCTACATACATACATATACTGAGTGGCCAAATTATTATGACCACCCCATCAATACAATGAAATGAATTAGTTATGCAAATAATAAAAATAATAATAAAACTTTGAGAGTATTTGCTTAGGAAGTTTTCAATATTCAGTATTTTTGGAAGTGTCAATGAAGTAATGATGGGGTGGTCATAATAATCTGGCTAGTCATAATAATCTGGCCACTCAGTGTATAAATATCTTTTTTAAATTTTATTTTTTTAATTAAATCTTTATTGTTCAGATTATTACAGTTGTTCTTCTCCCCCCACCCCCATAGCTCCCCTCCACCCAGTTCCCACCCCACCTTCTGCCCTTACCCCTGCCACTGTCCTCATTCATAGGTGTATGATTTTTGTTCAGTCTCTTCCCACACCCCCTACACTCCTTCCCCCTGAAAATTGTCAGTCTACTCCCTATCTATGTCCCTGATTCTATTATATTCACCAGTTTATTCTGTTCATCAAATTATTTATCTTCTTAAAGGATACCTTTCAGCATTTCATATAATACTGGTTTGGTGGTGATGAACTCCTTTAGCTTTTTCTTATCAGTGAAGCTCTTTATCTCACCTTCAATTCTGAATGATAGCGTTGCTGGATAAAGGAATCTTGGTTGTAGGTTCTTGGCATTCATCACTTTGAATATTTCTTGCCACTCCCTTCTGGCCTGCATAGTTTCTGTTGAGAAATCAGCTGACAGTTGTATGGGTACTCCCTTGTAGGTAACTACTGTCTTTCTCTTGCTGCTTTTAAGATTCTCTCTTTGTCTTTTGCTCTTGGCATTTTAATTATGATGTGTTTTGGTGTGGTCCTCTTTGGATTCCTTTTGTTTGGGGTTCTCTGTGCATCCTGGACTTGTAAGTCTATTCCTTTCACCAGGTAGGGGAAGTTTTCTGTCATTATTTCTTCAAATAGGTTTTCAATATCTTGCTCTCTCTCTTCTCCTGGCTCCCCTATAATTTGGATGTTGGTACACTTGAAGTTGTCCCAGAGGCTCCTTACACTATCTTCATATTTTTGGATTCTTTTTTCTTTTTGTTTTTCCGGTTGGGCGTTTTTTGCTTCTTCATATTTCAAATCTTTGACTTGATTCTTGGGATCCTCTAGTCTGCTGTTGGGTCTCTGTATAATATTTTTTATTTCAGTCAGTGTATGCTTAATTTCTATTTGGTCCTTTTTCATATCCTCGAGGGTCTCACTAAATTTATCGGCGGTTTCTAGAAAATTCTTGAAAAAGCTTATAACCGTGGTTTTGAACTCTATATCCAGTCATTTGCTTTCCTCCATTTCTGTCATTTGTGCCCTGTTTCTTTGTCTCCACATTTTGGCTGCTTCCCTGTGTTGGTAGAGTGGCTTTGTGTGCTAGGTGTCCTATAGGGCCCAGTGGCTCAGCCTCCCCAATTACCTGAGGTGGACACTCTTGGTACACCCCTTTGTGGGCTTTGTGCACAGTCTTGTTGTAGTTAAGCCTTGATTGTTGTTTGTATCACTGGGAGGAATTGATCTCCAGGCCAATTGGCTGTGAGAATCAGCTGTGTCTACAGTGGGAGAACTTCTGTGCTGGAGACACCCTTATGGGGCAAGACTTGCTTCAGTGGGGCTTTGGTGCTCACTGAGTCTGCACCCTGAGTGTGTCCCTTATGGATCTGAGAAGTTGTAATCTGGATGGTCCACTCTGACCACTGGGTATATTGGCTCTTGGATCTCTAAGGAGGTGCTAATTTAGCCTCTGCCTGAGGCTACCCAGCAGGAGCTATGGAGAGATCTGCAGAGTCATTTTCTTTGTTTGGAGTTTGGAGGTGCATAGAAGAGGACCAGCTGTGAAGCAATGCAAGCTGCTGTGGGGCCTTGGGCCTTCTTTTTGGATGTTCTTGGTCTCTCTGACCCTGCTGTAGTTAGTTAGGTAATTTTAGATTGCAAAAGACCAGGGCATTCATATGCAAAAGCCTCTGCCCACAACTTGGGTAGGGTGGGGTCTCAGGAGATCAACAGGGCAGAGCAAACAGCTATGGCTGATCTTCAACCCTGCCCTAGGAGGACTCGGGTCTCACTGTTCCGTGCAATTGGCTGCAGGTGCCTCTGAGAGAACGTTGCCCTCGAGTTCTGCTCGATGCCAGACAGTCCAGTTTCTCCCTGTATGAGTCTGGGTCCCCAGAGACTTGTGCAGAACTGGCGTTCAGAGCAGTCGGGAGCTTGTGTCTCCCTCCCGGATTGAAAAAGACAGCTGTATCCTCAGTTGCCAGCCCTTTCCGTGTGCGCCTCCATACCTCTGCACTTTACTTCCACACCGCACCTCCTCTGAGTCTCAGTGTGCTTTTCTCTTTCCTTATAGTTGTAGAATTTCCACTCAGCCAGCCTTCCTGTGGTTCTAGATGATGTCCGTTTTGTCTTTTAGTTGTTTTTTGAAGTGGTTGTGTGAGGCAGCAATTTCCAGTGTTTACCTATGCCGCCATCTTGGTTTACTCCCAGTGTATAATTATCTTAATTTCCATTATACAATATCCTAATAGCCATTATATAACATATGAATATCCATTAAGTGAAACTTAATTGTTTTATTCATATCTTTTATGTCTTTTTTATTTTATTCTTCTGATTCACCTATCAATTGAGAGTTATGTTGAAATCCTCAAATGGAAGTTTATTCCATCAATTTATTTTTGTAGTTCTACAAATATTATGGCTATTTTAGTAGGTGCATATGTATTGAACATTGTTAGATCTTCTTCAATGTAGCATTTATCTGTATATGTGATGACCTTTACCATGCATAATAATTAATTTTTGTATGTTAATGTCTTTTTTATCTGATATTAATATAGCCACACTAGCTTTCTTTGGATTTATTGTTTCCTTATATGTCTTTTTCCAAATTTGCATGTACTTAATGTACTTCTAGTAAACTGAATTTATTTGCATTTTCCCAATTATTCAATCTTTTTCTTTTTACTGGCCAGTTTATTCCATTTGCATTTATTCTAATTATTGATATTTTTAGATCTACTATAATAATTATTACTTCCATTTGTCCCATAATTTTTCCAAGACAAGGACTTTAGTATGATCACACATTCATTGGTCTCCCTTACTCCCAACTTCCATCATGTAAATATTATCTAAAAATTTTAACTCTGAGTTACTATGAATATATTTTCTCTCATTTTTTCCTTGGTGCTAGATTTTTAAATGATATCAATGAATCATGCCAAGATATTTGATAACCTTAATTTTATCTCTTCCTTTTTATTATTTCATTAATTTAATGAAATAATAAGCACTTCACTTAAAACTGCTGCAGTGTGAGGCTTTGTGTGGCAAAATTCTGGGGCCTTCTCTACTTAAGGATATTTTTATAGTGACTTTACATTTGAAAGACAGTTTGGCTGGATATACATTGCACATTCCAAGTAATTTTCCATTTGTTCTTCAAAAATTCTACACTGTTTTCTTAAGTCTAGTTTTACTGTTGAAAAATCTAATGTCAAGTTGATTTTTGTTCCTTTCTATGTAATCTTCTCTTTCTTAAACATTGTATTTATTTTTCTATTTTCTATTAATATTTCTCCTCTAAATGTGTCTAGGTGTGGTTTTCCTCACTCTTTCATGTTGGCCCCCTATGGAGCCTTTTACTCTGAGTTCTTTTTCTTTTAACTTGGGAAAATGTTATCTCTATTATTGCTTCAAACCTTTATAGTATTTTTTTCCTCTTTTCTGATATGCTGCCTACTTCTATACTGCATATTTCTTAGCTTTTCTTTTATAGTTCCCATTTCTTTTTTTATCACACTTTACATAATATTTCTTTAATCTAGTCTACAAATTTCCCGATCTCTTCCTCAGTAATATCTATCTTCTCTTTATCTTATGTACTTGTATAGTTTATTTCAGTTATTATATTTTTGTTATATAATATGATTTTCTTAATCTTCTTGTGTTCTTTTTTCATATACTTATATCATTTTTAAATCTTTTTAGTAGGCTTTTTAGACTAATTGCTAGACTAAAATAACTACTTATTATTATTAGCCTTTCTATTCTAATGCTTTTGCTTCATGGAATCCGTATCTAGAATTCTACCATTTTTAAGTTTATGCTTCTCAATTCATTATTATTCTTGTCTGTTTGCTCCTTCCCCCTTGCGGTGTTGGTTCTGATGTTAAGTAATACCTTATCCTTTTGAAATACTCCTTGGAAGCCAGCTGCCAAGCTCAGAGGAAGCCCAAGCAACCATTTGGGAATGCCCACATGGGAAAGAAACAAGGTTGTCTGATATCTGCAGCTGTGTTCCAGACATTTACCAGCCATAGGAGTGAAGCTTCTTTGGACATTCTAGCTGCCCTAGTGCCCCAGCTACCATCACCACATTAAGCACATGAACCACCTAGCCAACTCATAAAATAATGAGAAATAAGAAATTGTTGTTTTAGGTTGTTAAATTTTGGAGGGTTTTTTTTTTGTTTTTTGTTTGTTTGTCTGTTTGGGGGTTTTTTTTGTTTGTTTGTTTTTTGTTACACAGCAACAGATAACCAAAACACATGGTCTTATCATGTAATATTTCACAGCATTGTAGTTGGGTTCCCAGAATTAATGCTCCAGGAGTACAAATCCTAATTGCTAGGGTATTAAGTTTCATCTTGTATCATAATTGCTAATGCTTATTGTCCATAGCTCATTTCATGGCCAACCCCAGGATTAATATGGTAGGGATATTTGTAGAAGAGAATGAATAAAGGGAACTGTGGTTCACTGAAAGCCACCAAAATAATCTACTATGATACATTTCAAAGAATACAGACTTCACTATTTGGCCACAATGAAATTCAGTTAGAAACCAATAAGAAAAATATAAATTTTTAAAATCCATAGATTTGGAACTTTCAAAAAACATATCTAAAATACTCATGGAACAAATAATATATAAATTAAAATTAGGACTGTTAGAACTTAGTGATAGTGGAAATAACCATATCAAAACTCATGGGATTGAGTTGTCATATTTAAAGTGAAATGTATAGCATTTACTCATTCTATATTTAAAAGGTAAGAAGACTAGAAACTAATGACCCATGCATCTAATTTGAGAAGTTAGAAAAAGAACAATGGAAGAAATTTCTGTTTAAATAGTACAAATAACTTAAAATTGCATTGACATAATTTCTAAAAGACCTTTCACATACATTATCTCATTTTATTCCTTTATAATTATTCATAGTCCTTTGTTCATGAAAACTCAGTGGATAGTTATAGCTGATATTATTAAAGCCAGTTTCAGAGAAAATGGTATTGAGGTTCAGAGAGTTTAGTGACTTATTGAATGACACATGGCTATAAGTCAGAGTAGTAATTCAAAACCAGGTTTATGGATTTGAGTCTAGAGATAATTCCATTATATTATAATGATAGCTTACATTAGGAGAGAATATATCATATGAATGGATAACATGACCACTATTTTGTTTTCTTTTTATCTCATATAACTGCCTACCTCACCTTCTGAGCCACACGATTGAAGAGGTGGCTCCAAGCAATTGTATTTCTGCTTTGTGGCCTTGTATATGCCCCAATCTGAAATAGTTGACTTATTAATGTTAATATGATCCTGAACCAATCTATGCCCAAAAGAATGCCTTTCCTAAAGATTTGGGATTAGGATAATGATACATGGTTTAGACTCTCTTAGGTTTTCTGGAGCTATAATATACATGCAATTATATAATCTCAGAAAATATATGGTAAGTATCTTCTACTAGCCATCTGAACCAGAGTAAAAGATTCAGCATATGTAACCACTGTGGCTTAAGCTTGAGAGTTAGGTCTAGGACATTGCCATTGATTATGTATATCAGACTGTTATAAGCTACTCTTCTGATCTGCAGTAAGAAAGTACAAGTGTTATTCAGTACTAAAAATATGAGCTATCAAGCCATGAAAATACATGGAGAAAACTTAAATGCATATTACCAAATGAAAGAGTCCATTTGAAAAGGCTACATATTGTATAATCCTAAATTTATGTCATTCTAGAAATGCAAAACTATGGAGACAGTAATAAGATAGGTGGTTGTGAGGAGTTGGGGTGGCGGATCAGGATGAATAAGTGGAGCACAGAGAATTTTGAGGGCACTATAATTATGGATACATGTCATTACAAATATATCCAGATCCATAGAATGTGCAACACTAAAAAGTGAACCCTAAAGTAAACGATGGACTTTGAGTAATTGTGATATGTCAATGTAGGTTCATCAATTATAACAAGTACTAGAGGCCCGGTGCACAAAAATTTGTGCACTCTGGGGGGAGGGGGGTCCCTCAGCCCGGCCTGTGCACTCTCGCAGTCTGGGACCCCTCGGGAGATAACGACCTGCTGGCTTAGGCCTGCTCCCAGGTGGCAGAGGGCAGGCCCAATCCCTAGGTGCAGTCCCTGGTCGGGCTCAGAGCAGGGCCGATTGGGGAGTTGGGGCACCGCCCCTGTCATGCACAGAGCAGGGCGATCGGGAGGTTGTGATGCCACCCTCGGTCATGCTCAGGGTAGGGCCGATTGGAGGGTTGGGGCACCGTACCCTGTCACACTCAAGGCAGGGTCGATGGGGAGGTTGTGGTGCCACCCCCTGTCACACACAGAGCAGGGCCAATCAGGGGGTTGGGGCACTGCCCCCTGTCACGCTTATCCCGGTGCCAGGAGGCCTTGTGTCTCCGCTGATCCCGGTGCTGGGAGGCATATTACCCTTTTACTATATAGGATAGAGGCCTGGTGCACAGGTGGGTGCTGGCTGGTTTGCCCTGAAGGGTGTCCTGGATCAGGGTGGGGGTCCCCACTGGGGTGCCTGGACAGCCTGGGTGAGGGGCTGAGGGCTGTTTTCAGGCTGGGGGTGACTGAAGCTCCCAACCGCTCCTTTCTTTCTTTTTTTTTTTTATTCTGGGCCAGCTTTAGCTTTGAGGCTTGGCTCCAATTCTTAGGCCTCCTTTGCTTACAATGTTGTGATCCTGCTGGCTGAAGCCAGGCGGACTAAAGCAGGTTTCTGGGGTTTTGTTTAGCTTCTATATTTGTTACATAGTTGCTTAGACTTGCAGCTCAGAGGCCTGCAGCGGCAGGCGGGGAACGTTGGAGTCCTCCGTCACTGAAGCAAGCAAGACTCATGTTAATTTCAAGCTGCCTGGCTGCCAGCCGCCATCTTGGCTGGCAGTTAATTTGCATATTGCCCTGATTAGCCAATGGAAAGGGGAGCAGTCGTATGCTAATTACCATGTTTCTCTTTTATTAGATAGGATACAACTCTGGTGGGGGATGTTGATAATGGGGCAAGCTATGCATTTTATGTAGGGAAGTGTATATAGGAAATCTCTGTATCTTCCTTTCAAATACTCAGTGAACTTAAAATTGCTCTAAAATCAAAGTCTTAAAAAATAACTCTAAGAGAGTGAAGCATGTTGGATATTTTACATTTGTCACAGTTCCTCATGTTGTGGTGACCCCCAACCATAAATTTATTTTCGTTGCTACTTCATAACTGTAATTTTGCTACTGTTATGAATCATAATGTAAATATCTGATATGCAGGATATATTTTCATTGTTTGCGACCCACAGGTTGAGAACCGCTGCTTTAGAACCACTCTTTACCATTCTTCACCCAGCTTTCTGCCATGGTTAGCTAACCCATATATACTGCATCAGAGATTTCCTTTGAGCTCCTGTGTCTGGTTGGGATCTGACAATGAGGGGAAAAAAAGATGGGCAGAAGAAGAAAAGTTATATCAGAGCTTTTATTTCTATGCTTTCCACTCTGGTTACCATGGTTGAGTCCCTCTATGAAAGCCCAAAGTTCCTGCCATGCCCTCTCCATAAATCTACCTACTGAATTTCAGTAACTGGTCCCTCCATGTATACTTTTAGATCTAAGGGTCATAACAGCTACCTGTTGTTATTAGTCCTGAGATACCACACTCTCCTTCATTGTTTTTTTTTTTAAACCCTGAACACACTTATGTTAATAATCCTTTTACTAATTAACTTTTAAATTACTAATTTTGAGCATGCCATCTATGTCTCGCCAGGGTTCTGAAAGAGAAAAATGTTATACAATAAGTTTTGTAGTCCATGGTGGTTCACCCGAAAATCTAGAATGACAGGGAAAGCTCTGTTAAGGAAGTCTTTTCTGACTTTAGCCAGTGTTATTGACACTGCTAAAATTTCTATAATCATAACTTTGCTGAGTTAAGTTAGTCAAATTCTCTGTTGTGGCTGATTTCTAAAATTAAAATATGTGTGCGATTAGATAAACATACAATATATTGGTTTCAATAGGATTACCTCGAAGGAGCCAAAGAAATTAGAGAACGCAAAAACTGAGGGCCTGTCCAATGCATCTCCGGTGCTACCTCTACTAAATAAAATTAAGTGATACATGGTATGCTAGAATGCAGCATGAAGCTAACTTTACATTTAAGGAAGGTTGGAGATGTCTCCCAAACCAACACCCAGCCTAATGGTGTTCTTATCCAGGAGAAAAAAGTTTTGCATCCTGGAGAAAAAGTAAAGCCTCAAGGGATTAGCATATCCTTGATTTTTTTTTTTTCATTTGCTCACTCAGGGATTCAAATAGCATTACCCAATGGGGCTTTTGGCATTAATTGCTAACAGATAGAATTCTCCAGAATGAATTGTCAGGAACTCAATCAAAATTTGATTTAATCTATAATTCCAGAAACAAATGGAATTGGCAGTGACTTGTTCAGCCTTTCAATCAACTCCTTTTTTAAATTTAAATTATTTATTGTTTAAAGTCTTACATGAGACTCATTCCCCCCCCCCATCAACTCTTAACTATCAGAGGTGATGAATATACTAATTAGTTTGATTGTGATAATTATTTCAAAATGTATACATATATCAAAATATCACATTTAATTTGCATTTTTTAAAATAAAAATGAATAAAGCATTACAAATTTGATTAAGGCTCCCTGAACCTCCTTGAAATTACAACCCCTGCCCTATTTTGCCCTTCTACTTTCCCAGTGCTATCCACTATTCTGAATTTGATATCTATCACTCACATATATGCCTTAATTAGTTTACTGATATATAAGATTCCTAAAAATAAATACATATGTAAATTTGTATAAAATGTAAAATATAACCTTATACAATTTGTTTTTCACTATACAATTTGTTTTTAAGATGTATATGTGTTGATACTGCTCTACTTCATTTATTTACACTGTTGAAAATATTCTATTGCATAAATATATTATAACTCACATATTATTTTAATTACTTTCTTAGTAAACTCTATGATTCATGAGAGTATGGCCTCTCTCATTTATATTCATCATTAAATCCCAAATTCCTAGTACAGGTCCTACTAAATAATTCTAGGCACTCAATGAACGCTTGCTAACTGAGAGATCACTTCCATAAATGTTAACTCTGCTCCTTCAGCTCTTCTGCCCTAGAGGCACAGTGAAGAGTGCAAGTCACTGAGTTCTAGCCACTGAAATCTGAGACAAATGATGTTTGCCATTTTAAGGCCTGCAATATTAAAACAAACAAAAAACAAAAACAAAAAACCTCTTTATTTATTCCTCTTTGCTCTTTTGCTTTTCTAGGTGGATGGAGTAGAAATGATACCTAAGGAAACTCTGAAAGCCAGAAATTCAACATGACCGAACCCCTATTAGCCAGACACTCTAAATGACTATGTGGAGAAGGGCAGACTGCTGAGCTCTTCACCCATACTTCACTTTCACATGAGTAAGAGATACAGTTCTGTTGTGTTTGAGACCTTGTACATGCAGATCATTTGTTATAGCCATTATCTTATTCTGAATAATAAAATTTCTATATAAATTTATCTCTGAGTTGTGATTGAGCTGTATCTTAGAGTTTCTTATATATAACATTTTCATTGTTGCTATGTCTTGAGATTCCAAGATTGTAGTTGTGATTTGTCCTGTAAATCAAATTGTTTAGCAGATAATATACAACTTTTATTGTATTTAAATTTTCCATAGGGAGTAAATGTTTGCTTGCTTTTTAAATTTTGTAGTCAACAAGTACTATTGTTCAGATATAATGATCAGAAAATGTCTGCCATGCTTCTAACTATTTGGAATGTATTAATTTTTCTTTATGGTTAATGTCATTAATATTTTATGAGTATTAAAATAGGGTGCAGGGTTTCAGTTTTCAGGTTACAGAGTCCCATGTAATATCAATTAGCTCTACTTTATATTATATAATTTAGTCCTTTATCCTTATTTATGGAAGACTATTTTCCAAAGATGACCACAGCAATAACTTCCATCCCCCATGCTCTTCTACAATGAGGCTTGCCACTTTCCCATAAAAAGGAGAAGCCTGATTCTCCACCCCCTTCAATATCAACAAACCCTGTGACTGTTTTGACCAATAAAGTATTGAAGAAATGGCACTGTGCCAGTTCTAGGTATAGCACATACCAGGCCTGGCATTTTTCCTTCTGCCTCTTCAAAGCCAAACAGCAGTAGAAAGTGTGACTAGCCTGAGAATGATGTTCTGTGACAAGCTGGAGACCATGTGGAGACAGTGATAGCTTTTCCAGCCACCCCAGCCCAGGAATCACACATGTGAACGCAGAAGCCTTCAGTTGATTTCCATCAATGGCATTTGATGGCACCCTAGTGATAATCACTCACCTGAGCTCAGTCAACACTAAGAACTGTCAGAAATAATAAATTACATTTTTATCTCTAAGTAATGAGTTTTTGTTGTCATGCAGCAAAATATAGATGCTTCTTTTGTTGGTTTACATGACTTTTCAAGGGCAAAATAAGCTAATTAGAGGATATCTTTACAATCTTGCTATTTATTGCATGCCTTGTTTTTAAGTGGTCATTCCAAAGAAATGGGATGGGCCCTCTCACCCCAAATTTGGTGCAAATGTCAAAAATGATGACACCATACATGCACTAATGGCTTGATAGGGCAGGAAAAGGAGACTAGCTTGAGTTTTTCATAGTGGTTATGGGGTAGAGTTGGTGTCTCCCTTATGTGGGCCAGGGAGTGCATGGTTGAAACTTTCCACCAGCACCAAAGGAGGTAGCTCCCAGACTTCTTGTCACCTTGCCTAGATGTAAGGAAGAGGTGAAGGAAGAGTAGTAGAGCTTGAATGTTATCAGCAGTTAAATGACAACAATGGAGTCAGACTATTTATAGCTGTGGTATTACAGTGTAAATTTTGTTGCAAACCTATCCTATCTAATAAAGAGGGAATATGCAAATTGACCCTCATGCTGTTGGAAAGATGGTGGTGCCCACAGCCAATAAGGAGGGAATATGCTAATTGACTGCCCTGCCCTCAAAGATGGTGGCACCCACAGATAATAAGGAGGGAATATGCTAATTGAATGCCACACCCTCAAAGATGGCAGCTCCCACAGCCACAAAATGGCCAGTTTGGGGGAACCAGGCCTGCAGGAGAGGGAAGTTAGGGGCGATGAGGCCAACAGGGGAGGGCAGTTGGGGGCGATGGGGCTGGCAGGGGAGCAGTTAAGCATTGATCAGGCTGGCAGGGGAGTGGTTAGGGGATGATCAGGCTGGCAGAGAGGCAGGCAAGCAGTTGGGAGCCAGCAGTCCCGGATTGTGAGAGGGATGTCCAACTGCCAGTTTATGCCCAAGGGGTCCCAGATTGGAGAGGGTGCAGGCTGGGCTGAGTGACACCCCCCCCCCCACAGTGCACGGATTTTGTGCATTGGGCCTCTAGTTTGGTATATAAAATTCATAACCTAAAATATAGATTGTTAATTGCTCATTTTCTCATTATGAAGTACCCTTTATTGTATTGTTTAATACTTTTATCTCTGAATTCAATATGTATGATATCAATACCATAACTTATTTTAATATCTATTTTTATCAGTCAAATTTTATAGCATGAAATGCACAGATCTTAAGTATAGATGTGATTACTTTTAATAAATATACACTGAGTGGCCAGATTATTATAACCACCTGACATTTGTAGGCAAATTAGCTATAATTTTGTGCTGAAGTTGCTAGAGGGCCAGATCATTATAAATGTCTGAATAGCACAACATACCTAAGTATCATTGCTGATCAAGTTCATCCTATCATGTTGATGGCCTATCCTAATGGAGATGGCTTCTTCCAAAAGACAATGCACCATGCCACGGTGCTCATATTGTGTAGGAGTGGTTTCAAGAACATGAGGTAGACTTTACCTTGCTTAGGTGGCCCCCACAATCACCAGATTTCAATCCAATTGAGCATTTGTGGGACGAAGTTGAAAGAGCCATCAGGCAGCTGGTTCCACAACCATCAAATCTCACAGAACTGGACAGTGCTATTCATCAGGCATGGTGTCAGATTCCTCGCATCAACTTTCAACATCTCATGGAGTCAATGCCAAGAAGACTGGCTTCAGTATTGAAGGCAAAAGGTGGCTCAATGAAGTACTGATGGGGTGGTCATAATAATATGGCTGGTCATAATAATCTGGTTACTCAGTGTATACGTCCATGTAACTACCACCAGATAGAGCTTTACTATTACCCCAGAATATTTCCTTTACTCCTTTCAGTCAATTTTCACTACTTTTATCAGTCACTGTTCTCATTTTCCCCCATAAATTACTTTTAACTCTTCTTAAATATCATATAAATGGAATATTAAAATCTGTACTCTTTGTGTCTGTATTCTTTCATACAGCATGGTTTTTTAAACATTTTGTTAAGAAGTATTTCAAACAGCCCTGGCCAGTGGGGATCATCAGCACAATAAAAAAATAGTCACGGATCTATTCCTGGTTAAGGCACATAGATCCATTCCTGGTTGTGGTTCAATTCCTGGTAGGGAGCATGCAGGAGGCAATCAATTGATGTTTCTCTCTCATATTGATGTTTCTCATTCTCCTTCTTCCTTCCTCTCTCTCTAAAATCAATAAAAACAATGTTTTAAAAAAGTATTTCAAACATATTAAAATGCTATAAGATTTGAATATGAAAACCCATATATCCACCAACTATAGTCTATCATTAACCTTTTACTGTATTAGCTTTCTCACATGTCTATTCATCAGTACATCTTAGATTTTAGTACATATCAAAATCAGTTGCATATATTACTAAAATATATCCTAAATACTTCAACATGCATATTTTTACCTATAGTTTAAAATGTCCTTGTAGTTCCTTTTTTTCTTTATCAGTAAACTAGAGGCCCATTGCAGGAAGATTCTTGAAAGAATAGGGCTTCCTTGGGCCTATTCCTGCAAGAATAGGGCTTCTCTGCTGCCTCAGCTCTGTTCCCGTGTCCACTGCCTCAGCTCCACTCCCATCTTCGCTGCCTCGGCTCCCTCCCTTCTCCACTGCTTCGCTCCCTTCTGCAGTGCTTGGCTTCCTTCTACACTGTCTTCAGTCTTAGCTCCTCTGTGCCTGCATATGCAAATTAACCATCCTCTTTGTTGGGTTAATTTGCATACTCATCCTAATTGGCTGGTGGGTGTAGTGGAGTGTCAGCAATTTGCATGTTTCTCTTTTATTAGTGTAGATTTTACATGTCACAAAACGCATAAATATTGGGAGTACAATTTTTGAAATATGATGCATATATACATTTTTGAAGTCTAAACTTTCAAAGTATAGTATATTTATTACCATCATTCTAGAAAGCTTTCTCATGCCTGTTTTTTTGTTAACCCTCATCTTTACTTCATGTTTCTCATTATTGCTTTATCTATATACAACAAAATTTTGGTAAACTTTATTTTAGAATATCTTTAGATTTACAAAATCATATAATAGATTTTGGTAAGTTATATTTTATTACCATTTTCCAGTTTCCCTTTTTTTACTATGGAAAATTTTATCTTTATTATTGAAATTCTACAGATTCTCCCCTTCTTCCCCCATTGACCCCTTCTAGCCAGCACCCACCCCAAAGCTTTCTTTATGATAGTGAAAGGCTTTGTATGCTATGCTTATGCATACAGATGTTTTCCCTTCTACTTTAATATTTTACAAGCTGATGGTGCACATAGCATTAGTAGTTAATAAAATAAATGTAGTGCCCTAACTGGTTTGGCTCAGTGGCTAGAGCGTTGGCCTGTGTACTGAAGGGTCCCAGGTTCAATTCTGGTCAAGGGCACGTACCTTGGTTGTGGGCACATCCCCAGTTAGGGGTGTGCAGGAGGTAGCTGATCAATGTTTCTCTCTCATTGATGTTTCTAACTCTCTATCCCTCTTTCTTCCTCTCTGTAAAAAATCAATAAAATATATTTAAAAAATAATAAACTTAGTGACCTGTAGTAAACCAGCATTTAAAAATTAAATGTGCACCAAATAGCAGAATGCCGACATATAATAAAGTTAACTGTTGTTTTGTTACATATTTGTTTCAATTATATATATATGTGTGTGTGTGTGTGTGTGTGTGTGTGTGTGTGTGTGTGTGTGTGTTTTCATGGGCATACATGCATGTGTGCATTAACTGGTCTTGATAAAGAAAGTATCTTACTATAAAGTTACAGTGAAAAAGACTGAAAAACATTGCTATAGAAAATTGGGTTTCATGTAGGAGAATAATATGATTACATTTACATTTTAGAAATACAATTCTGGCAGCAGTGTGTTCGATTGATTATAGGTGAGCAAATGTATATGTGAGAAGAATACTTATAAACTGATTGCAACAGTTCAGACAACAGATGGTTAGAACCCAACTAAAATATTAGCTTAAAGTTTAGAAATTAAATAAAAGATGTTCCAGATAAAGGGACTTAATAATTTATTGAAATTGAAGTTGAATGAGAAGTCTAGTATGACTCACATATTTCTTGAATGGCTGCATTATGCTATTATTCAGATTAGAAAATAACAAAGAAGAAGCACATTTGCAAAGGAAAATATGTATTAGGTTTGGGCTGTATTTAATACAAGTCTTTGTACATTTGGGCTGCTGTAACAAAAATACTATAGACTGGGTGACTTATAAACAACAGAAGATTATTTCTTGCAGTCTAGAACCTGGAAAATTCAAAATCAAGGTGCCAGGAGATTTGGTGTCTAGTAAGGGCCTGCTTCCTGGTATATAGATGACAATCTTCCTGTTCTGTCCTCATGTTATATAAGGGATGAGATAGTACCATGGGAATGTTGTTGTTATAGTTGTTAAATTATCTTTTAACTATTCCATGTGATATCACTTGACTTGGAAGAGCCCAGTTGATTTGGAGGCTACCTTCTTTTTAACTGAATTTCCAACAGTTTCTAATACTTTAAGAGTGTTTTCATAATAACTGTAAATTCCCATGCTGCCTGACTAGTTAGGCATTTCCTTCTTTGAATTCCTAACAGAAGAGTAGATGGGAAAAGATGATGCAATTTCAGGAAGATCCTAGAAGTGCCATATTATTAGGTTATGATTTATGTGAAGTAATATACTCACCAATTATTCACATAGGCCTGGGGCATGAGGAATGGGAGGAGATTCAACTATTTTAAGTCTCTGAACAAAAGTGAGCCTGTCCTCTAAAATAATCATCTTTCCCCTTCTCAGTTCTTTTCATTCTTTCCCACAGATGTGATATCCTTGACATCATCCAGAAATGGTTATATATACTGAGTATTTGAATGTCAGATGAATGGCCTTGAGTACTGCTATTGAACTTCCTATTTCATGTAATCTATTTATAAGTTCTATTTTGCAAGAGAAAAATCTATTACTTTCTGAAGTCATATTAATAGCTACTTATCTGCATTTGCATGACATTATGACTGATAGTTTAAGATTGCTTCATTCCCTTAGTATTTGTGTTATCAAAATAAAGCTACATAGCAGTCTAGATTACTTAGCAAATGAAAAAGAAATATTTTTCTAAAGCCCAAGTTTTTAATTTAACAAAATGGTTATATTTTACCCTAAAAAATTATTTTTGTTAAAATAACTTCACACAAAAAATTAAGTGTCCAATTCTCTGTTTCATATAATTTTTATTTTCAACACAAATTTAAAGTTAATGTGGTTTATGGAACTAAAAGATGAATATAGATGTTTTATATGAAAATCATTTTATATAATTAAAAATCCTTTAAACCTATTAAAAAATCATGAGTTTCCAAATAAGATTATTCATTATAATGATATTTTAGCTAGGTTAAAAAGATCATATTCACATAAGAAAAAATAATATGCAAATAAAATATTGATAAAATGTGACCATGCTAAGAAAAATGATTGCCCAATTAATGGACTTATTACAGTAAATTATTAAGACTATTATTAATTTTTTTTACCCTCTCCTTCTGGTCCTATGGGAGGATCGCACTTCATATTCCCCTTGTGAAGTCATGTGGCTAGTTTGGAAAAATGAGTTGTAAGCAGAAGTACCATGCCATTTCTGGGTCAAGGCATTTAAACACCAATGTGAGATCATTTTCTCTCTCTCTCTCTCTCTCTCTCTCTCTCTCTCTCTCTCTCTCCCCCCCCTATTAATCAGACCTACATAATAAAGCCACAATAAAAAGCCCCCCAAAAGTCTTGACATCAAAACCTGGGTGAGATTCTCTGGTTAACAATACTCTGTGCTAAGAGGATGATCTGTCCTGACTCCATGAGAGAAGGCTATAGAGCAGTGGTTCTCAACCTTCCGGCCCTTCAAATACAGTTCCTCATGTTGTGACCCAACCATAAAATTATTTTCATTGCTACTTCATAACTGTAATGTTGCTACTGTTATGAATTATAATGTAAATATCTGATATGCAGGATGGTCTTAGGCGACCCCTGTGAAAGGGTCGTTCGACTGCCAAAGGGGTCACGACCCACAGGTTGAGAACCGCTGCTATAGAGGCTTCACATTTGGGATACAACCAGATCTGATTCTATGTGTCTCTTTTGTCTGATTCTTATTTGTGTCCATCCTATATAATAAAAGCCTAATATGCTAAGTGTCTGGTGGTCTGGTTGTCCGTTCATCCAATCAAAGTGTAATATGCTAATGATATGCTAAAGCCACTCAACCGCTTCCCATAACATGCACTGACCACCAGGGGGCAGACACTCAGTGCAAGAGCTTCCCTCTGGTGGTCAATGTGCCCCCATAGGGGGAGCACCACTCAGCCAGAAGCTAGGCTCATGGCTGGCAAGTGCAGCAGTGGTGGCAGGCCTAAGCCATCAGTCAGACATCCCCCGTGGGCTCCCAGACTGTGAGAGGGCACAGGCCGGGCTGAGGGATCCCCCCGAGTGCATGAATTTTGTGCACTGGGCCTCTCATTTTTCTATAATAAAGCTGTAATATTAATTGGATCACTTTCCTGAATTCTGTGAGTTATTCTAGTGAATTATTGAAATGGAGGAGGTAGTGGGAACCCCCACATTTTTAGCTAGTTGATCAGAAGTATGAGTGGCCCTGGAACCCTGATCTTTTATGGCTGATATCTGAAGTGAGGGCAGTCTTGTAGAGGACTGTACCCTTAACTTGTTAAGTTTGGTCTAACTTTGGGTAGTTAGCACTGAGTGACTAAACTTAGTAAGACTTTCCTGTTGATCTACAAGAGAGCTCTAGTATGCCGAAGACAAAAAGCTTTGCTGCTTTACACAATTGAGATGCTAGAGTTCTGTATTACTTTGTAAATCTCCACTTACATTTATGATGCAGTAACATCTGACAGAAAATATATGGATGGACCAATCCAGTTATCTTCATTTCCTTCAATGACAAACTCATGGTTGCAGAGGCCTTAGAGATCGTCTGTCTACTCTATCCCATACTCACTGTTGAAATACTTTAGTAATACCTCTGCCAAGTGTCTATACAACTTCTTTTTAAAAAGCTAAATTGCTAGACTGTTCTCTTGAGGAGCTGCATTCTATTAATGGAAAGTCTTTAATATTAGAACACTAGTGACCCGGCAAGCGTAATCACACAGCCCCGCCCACCTGTGTGCCACCCCTCCTTGACACCGTAACCACTCCACCCAGAGCTGGAGCACACCTGGCCCCATCTCCAGCCCCTCCAGCCTTCTCTGGCCACTTCAAGCCCCACCCTCGATCCTGCCAGTCGCCTCGGGCTGGTCCCACCTCCTCCAGGTGCCTCCCCACTTCCGCCCTGTCTCAGGAGCAATGCGGCGGCTCTGCCCCATCATGGCGCAGGAGAAGAGCATGGTAGCCCCATGCCTGCTGCAGAGTTTTGAGCACCACTTCCTGGTGGTGCACGTGCTGTGCTCCTTCCCCTGGCAGGTGGGCAGCGGGAGTGCTGAGTGTGAGCTGTGGGTGGCGAAGGACTGGTGAGGGGGGCGCTACAGGCTCTCAACCCCACCCTCCCCACCACAAGATGGTCCCGCCTCTTCTGGGCACCTCCCTACTTCCACCCCATCTCCAGAGCAATGTGGTGGCTCTGCCCCAATGCACATGCAGCCTCCTGCTGAACGGTCATTATGGTGTGAGGATGTCATGGACATTAGCATATTAGCTCTTTATTATATAGGATTCTATCTGCTCAGCAACTATATCCCTCTTCTGTCCCTGTCCTTATACACTATGTAAAGCAAGTCTAATCCCTTAAAAGTTCACAAATATGATGCCAAAAACAATACATGTATCATGTCTTTTCTTCATGCAAACGTTTTCAGTTTGATGTTAATAACCCTCACATGATGTGGTTTAAGGACTAGCTACTATCTAGTTAGCCTCTTTTGAACATTCTAGCTTGACTATACCACTCTCAGAATACAAGGCTTAGAGGTAAATATATTCAGACCATAAACAAGTGTATGAGTTCCACCTGCCAGTATTTTGTTGGCCGAGTCATGGATTTCACATATTTTATGTGTCCAGCCATTTAAAATTCCAGATTTTTTCAAGTATATTGCTTTTAAATCATGTTTTAAAAATCATTCATATTCCTTTGACTCATAACAAACATAAAAGAAATAGCAAAGACTTAGAGATGCAGTTTTGAATTGCTATTCTTGCAATTATTATTATGTATTTATTTACTTTTATTAAACATTTTTATTGTTGACATTATTGTAGGAGTTAACACCCTTCATTGGCCTTTACCAAATTATTGTCTGTGTTCATGGGGTATTCATATATGTTCTTTAGCCGTTTCCTTCACCTTCTTTATTTAGTCACATCCCATCTCCCTACTCTTGCAATTATTAACTGTGTGACTTTTGAAATTACCTTATCACCATGAATTTGTTTTAATATATGTTAAATAGGGTTAATAATTTTTACCTTTTGAGGTTTTTTGAGGATGCATATAGAGTAACTAATACTGTGCCAGAAAAAATTCAGTACATAATAAGAGATAACTAAAAACAGTAAGATCAACTTTAAAAATACCAAATCAGAGGACAGAAATGAAGATGCAGTCTCAAATATGAAAACTGTAAAAGGTTAAATTTTTCTTGGGTTTGAGTTTTAAAATTTGTCCCAAGATTTCAGAAAACCAAATCAAAGGAAGACAAACCCATGAAAACAGCAACAATAAAAACTTGCATAATACTCATTATTGAAAAGCAGAAATTAATTTCATTAATTTCTAAGGAAAGCTACCCCCCCCCCCATGAAACCATATTCTAAGATAATCTTGTATTTGAGATTTTATTCAGAGGCCATCAAGAGACAAAGGGACCATTTTCTTTATACCAAATGTTTTAATAAGGAACACATAGTAAGCAGCTAGTAAATCTATTATGGCTAGATAGTATGTCAAAGAAATTATATATGCATTATCATATGTACTAGTCACAGAAATCCCATGAGGAGGTATTATTAGTGTTCATATTTTACTAAAGAAAGAGATGATACTTAGAGATAAAAATTTGTAAAGTCACATAGCAGAGCAAGACTTCATTCTCAGTCCATCTGACTCAGCTCTCTACCTTTTTACTTCTTTGCTCTACTGCCTATCCAGTGGTAATTAAATCTAGCTAGCTAAGCTCTATCTCTCTCAAAGCCATGGGAGAAAATCTTCTTTTTCATTGAATTTTATTCTTTGTTGTCAATTTCTAATTCCATAGAGTACACAAAAGTTGTTTTTATCAGCCTTATTCCAATATTGACTTTTTTCAACAGAATCAAAATCACTTTAGCTACTTTGTCTCTTTCTATATTGCTTTATCCACATCCTACAAACAAATGGTGACAAATTTTCAAATGCCCATTCTTGGTTCTATCTGTTTTTGTTTTTATGTCCTATCTCCGTGCTTTAACCTTTGCCTCTAAGTTTATTTTCCTCTTTTTCTATTAGGCTCCCATTTTTCATTTCCAACTGCCTATTCTATGTTCCATACAGATAGACTTACAGGTCTAACAAACCAATATGTCTACAGCATGTACAAACTTTAACTCAGGTTTCTCCCAGTCTTCCTCCTATTTCTGAATTCTATAGTGCAGTGATTAGCCATTACTGCAAAATCTTTCATTATGTCTCACTGGGATATTTAAACCATGATTACTCTGTTTATATTTCCTTCTTAAAATTTTTCAAAGACTCTCAGTTGCTAACATGATAAAATTAAAACTGTTTAGCTTGGTACTTAAGACTCTCAAAAATTTCATGCCAAACCACCCTTCCAATCTTATGTTTTCTATTTGTATCCTTCACACATTTAATGTTCCAGCCCAAATAATATAGTTGCTACACTCCATTAACCTTCTACACATTCCCCTCTTTGCTTTTGCTAATATTAGAATAAATAACTGTGATTCTTTTCACATCTAACTCTATATATTCAAAATCGTACTATTCCCCCAGGCCCAAGTCAAGTCCTAAATACTATTTCATATTCATGCCGAATACATCCACATAGGCAGGTTAAGAGGTGTTCTTGCAGCTATGCTGGCCCAAGGTAACTCCTAGTGGTTAGATTTGCACAGATAACTTCCTGGTAAAGTTAATGGCTTCAAACCAATGAAACACAAAATGAAATCTGAATCTTACATTTGCCTTTGTTCCATTTTAAGTTTATTCTGTGTACAGTGTAAGGAGGTGGTCTAGTTTCATTTTTTTACATGTATCTTTCCAATTTTTCCACTTATAAGACTCAAAACCATAGAAATCCTAGAAGAAAACATAGGCATTTCTGATAGCAATATTTCTTTTTTATGTATTTCTTCAAGCAAAAAAAAATAGAAAAATAAACAAATGGGACTACATCAAACTAAAATGATTTGAACAGCAGAGGAAAACATCAACAAAATGAAAGACTGACCACTGAATAGAAGCACATATTTGTCCATGATACATCTGATAAGGGGTTAATACATAAAATTTATAAATACCGAGGACTTGTATGCATGCATATAAGCATAACCAATGGACACAAGACACTGGGGGGTAGAGGAGGCCAGGGGAAGGTCAAGGGGGGAAAAAGGAGGCATATGTACTACTCTTTGTAATACTTTAAGCAATAAAACAAAATTTAAAAAAATAAAAATAAATAAAAAGAGTAAAAAAAATTTATAAATAACTAAAACAACTCAACACCAAAAAACAACAAAACAATCCAATTATAAAATGGGCAAAGAACTGAATAGACACATCTCCATATAGATAGCCAATAGACAAATGAAAAGATGCTCCATGTCACTAATCATCAGATATATGAAAATTAAAAGTTAACCAGGGAAGAAAAAGACCTGTTCCAGGAAAGCTGTAGCACATTGAAAAGGGAAATAGAGGAAGATATAAGCAAGTGGATACATATACTGTCTTCATGGATTAGAAGAGTTAACATTATTAAAATATCCATACTAGCCCTGACTGGTTTGGCTCAGTGGATTGAACATCGGCCTGTGGACTGAAAGATCCCAGGTTTGATTCCAGTCAAGGGCATGTACCTTGGTTGTGGGCACATCCCCAGTGGGGGATGTGCAGGAGGCAGCTGACTGATGTTTCTCTCTCATCAATGTTTCTAACTCTCTATCCCTCTTTCTTCCTCTCTGTAAAAAATCCATAAAATATATAAAATATCCATACTACTCAAAACAATCTACAGATTCAATGCAATCCCATTAAAATGGCATATGTCACAGATCTAGAACAAATATTCCAATAATTTATATGGAACCAAAAAATATCTTTAAGAACCTCAACAGACGAAACCGGTTTGGCTCAGTGGATAGAGCGTCGGCTTGCGGACTGAAAGGTCCCAGGTTCGATTCCGGTCAAGAGCATGTACCTGGGTTGCGGGCACATCCCCAGTGGGAGATGTGCAGGAGGCAGCTGATCGATGTTTCTCTCTCATCGATGTTTCTAACTCTCTATCCCTCTCCCTTCCTCTCTGTTAAAAAATCAATAAAATATATTTTTTTAAAAAAAGAACCTCAACAATCTTGAGAAAGAAGAACAAAGTTGGAAGGATCACAATACCAGATATCAAACTATACTACAAAGCCACTGCCATCAAAATAGCCTTGTACTGGCACAAAAACAAAACAAGCATATAGACCCATGAGACCCCAGAAATCCATCCACACCACTATGGTCAGTTGATATATTGGCAACAGCACACAATGTGCTAAAGACAGTGTTGGGAAAATGAGACCGTACATGCAAAAAGAAATGAAACTAGACCACCAACTTGTACCATACACAAGAATAAACTAAAAATGGATAAGACAAATGTAAGTTGCAAAACCACAAAATCCTGGAAGAAAACATAGGCAGCAAAATCTCAGACTTCTTTTTAGTAATTTTTTTTTCTGATAGATTTCCTCAGGCAATGGAACGAAAACAAGTAAACAGTGCAAATTAAAATCACAATGAGATGTTACCTCACACCTGTCAGAATGTCTATCATCAAAAAATCAATCAACCAACAAGAAGTATTGGCCAGGATGTGGAAAAAAGGGAACCCTCGTGCACTGTTGGCGGAAATGCAGATTGGTGCAGCCACTATGGAAAACAGTATGGAGTTTCTTCAAAATATTAAAAACGGAACTGCCATATGACCTAGTGATTCCACTTCTGGGAATATATCCAAAGAACCCAGAAACACTAATTCAAAAAAATACATGCACCCCTATTTCATTGCAACATTATTTACAATGGCCAAGATTTAGAAGCAGCCGAAGTGCCCATCAGTAGATGAGTGGATAAAAAAGCTATGGTACATTTACACAATGGAACACTACTTGGCTATAAAAAAAGAAGGAAATATTACTTTTTGGGACAGCATGGATGGACCTAGAGGGTATTATGCTAGTGAAATAAGCCAGTCAGAGAAAGATAAATACCATATGATTTCACTTATATGTGGAATCTAATGAAAAAAAATAAGCAAAAAACCAAAATAGAGACAGGCCCATTGATACAGAAAACAAACTGACAGCTTTGGGGAGGGGTGGTTGGGGATCAGGGTGAAATAGGTGAAGGGATTAAAAAAAAAACAAACCCAACAACTAATAGACACAGACATTAGTACAGTGATTACCAGAGGGAAAGGGGGGTGGGTAGGTATAAGAGTATAAAGGAGAGATAAATGGTGATGAAAGGAGACTTAACTTTAGATGGTGTATTATAAAATTATACATTTACAACCCATTTAATTAACTAATGTAACTCCAAAAAAATTTAAAAATTTAAATCTAAAAGATTATTTTTCTATTTGTATAGTAAGAAATTATATATTAATAAAATATAAAGTCAAGTAAGGCAACACATTATTCATTGAGACCTTACATTAAGATCGTGGTTTTTTATGAGATACAAATAAACTGTGAGTTACTTGGCATATAAAAACGGCTATGAGAATTATTTTCTTAGATAGAACATACTTAAATAAAAAATTAAAAAACACATTTGTTTTTACCTGTAGTAATGTGTACTGACTTTCTTATCCAGATAAGCTCCCTTTTTTATATTCTCTCTTAGCCCTGTGCAACTTCTGCATCAGAGTTACAGAATTATAATCAAATTGAATAAGTAATTTGCACATATTTTACTATCTGAATTACTCCTCTAGTCCAGTGATTTTTCGACTGGTGTGCCACAAGAATTTTTAAAACATGCAATACCTAATTATTTAGACAGGGACACAGATCTATTTTCCTTTAGATTATCAAATTAAAAAAATGATTACAGCTGACACAACAATAGCCCTCTGGTGTGAATGTCCTGTATTGAACCATAAATATATAGGTCATATAATAGAGTTGTATCTTATTGGTCACATAACATAATAAGGTTGCATCTGATGGGTTAATTCTTGGTACCAGAAATCCTCATATACAAGTATAGGAATCTGATTTTTTAAAAAGTCACTTGGGTGCAAAAAGTGTAGGTAATTACTATTATTATTACTCTTAAGTCAATCAAAATTATGCCTATTTTTTTTTGTCAAATCAGCCAGAAATGTATTTTTGGTGTGCTGCAGAATTTTGGTAATTAGTTTATGTGTGCAATGATATGAAAAGTTTGATAAGTGCCATGAAGGATAGGGTTTGTCTAACCTGTTTACTTAGTGTAATGTCTGTATGGACTCACATATTTGTAGAATTAATAAATCCCTTACAAAATTTTCACTCATACCTTCCATTATCAGAAAGAAAATGTATGTCTTTTGGGTGTGTTCCAATCTGGTACTGTCTTGCTATGCAACTCTGCTTCTTTACCTCTATTTTCCCAGTTGGGAGGTCTAAGAAGATTTCCAGCAATTATAACTCCTATTGTAGAAGTAAATATGATTTACATAAACCTCCCCTCTTCTATCCTAACTTTTCTTCCAATAGTACAACCCACATTTTCATGAGTGATACTGGCTACTTTTGAACAAATGTTGTCACTTAGGCCTAAGCTAATTGTCCACAGCATGCCTTTCTAATAATGAAAACACTAGCTCAATAGAGTGCAATATTGTTGAAATGCCAAATCATTCATTTGAAAAATGACTATGTTTTGAGACCTGCAGAATATAATTAAATCAATCTAAATTTGAAGTACTGAAGAAGTAATTTCTCTTCATTTTCCATTAGATTACTTTGTTTTGTTTTCATTCACATAAAAAATGAGAAAAAATCTTAAGTGACTCTCCATTATCTAGGGAAAAACATATGGGCTTCTTATCCTAGCATTAAGACCTACCAAAAGTTGTACAATGGTTTGAATAATTACCTTGAATGGATCATACTGCCACATATAAGCATTGGCCCCAACATGATAAACAGATATAGCTACTACTTACTGAGAGTTAAAATTAGGAAGTTAAATTATTTTCAGTTCTCACAGTCTCCATGAGATAGTTATTATTTGTACCCTTTCGCAGATTAGAAAATAGGCTCATAGATGAAGAGCAATATAAAAGAGATCACAAGAAGCATCTGAGCTAGAATTCAGCCTCAGCTGTGTCTGTCTCCAAGCCTATATTCCTTTCACTGAGGTATGCTGCTCCAAAATTACATTGTTTAATGAAAAAAATCAGTCTATACTCCATCAGCACTGGAGCATATTTCAGTCTCTTGTAGCCAACATGTATTAGCAGAGATCCATGTCTTAGTTCACATGCACAACTGTACCTCTAGCTATATGATAAAGAATCTTCCAGTGGATTTCAAAGCTTGGTTTGCTGTCACCATAGTTTCTTCTACCTAGTTGGCCAGTGTTAATTTTGCCAATGATAAAAAAAGATGTAGTGGGGGTACATTTCAAACTCCCATTTCTCCTCTAACCATTTACTGTCATCCCATATACATTAGGTCTTATCAACAGAGGACACCCGCCTAGGCAAATGCATATCACTTAGGGGTTTAGTTGTGCAAACCTAAGCCCTTTGGAAATGGGATGAACCCAATTATGAAGCAAGATAAGTTGACTAACCTGGAGGACACATACAGTGGTCTAATAGACATTTATACCCAAGGCCTCATTCCAGTGTTTTATATTAGGATATTGCTATTCTAGGTTCAATTTTCCTGGAAGACCACCCCTCTATTTCCATGACCCAATTTATCACAGTGAATTTCATGATAGTAGATCTGATTCTTCTGCGGTGTAAACTGAGAGAAAAGGCTTGAACTCTGTTTGAGAAGAAATTTTTGACTTGGAATTTTCACATTTTTCATGGGTCCAAGTATGAGTTTCATGAAATTTAGAAAATGTTACTGTTATGTGAATCATAGTATATATGCATTCAAAAAACATTTGAGGGTGAAATGTCCACTGCTTTCATCAGAGTCTCAACAGGATCTTTGGAACCTCTCTTAAATTAAGAACTACTGCCCTAAAGTTTAATGTGTAGCTAACACTTCCCTGACTTTTATTTTTTCCTACCAACTCAATGAGTTTGACAGGCAGGGTGACGGTCAAACAAGTATATGGCGGTCAATCTGGTGAAGGACTATTAGTGAAATCCCAATAGGAAATATGCAATTCAGAGCAGTTTATAAGGTAGAGAAAACACAGTAATGTATAAATAAGACCTAGGCAGTAATAAAGTACTGATGTATACACCTTGGGCACATGACAAGTTCTGTAGGGCATCAAATGAAGAATGAAGAAATCTTGGTCTTGGCAGGATACTCTCACAAACAGTAGACTGACTGTCATCAAGGGAAGAAATTTCCCTAAGAAGACTATCTCCTTTTTGAAGACTTAACTTTCTTCCCTGAAATACTGTGATCTCATCCAAACATTTGAAGACCCCTCCTTTATAATGAGCTTGAAATTCTTCTAAAAAGTAAAATAGACTTCTGTATTTGAAGAATATTACACACTAAAAAGAAAAACATAAACAATTTTATACTGTAGTTTTCTTTTGTCTTGGTAGTAATATTATAAAGGCACTAGTGCCCCATTGCATGGATACGTGCACATTGAAAAAAATTAATTAGAAGGTAGTGGGTGGGGATGGACTGGGTGAGCCGGGCCGGACACGCCCTGGAGCCAACCTCTCTGGTCCCTCCAGGGATTGGGCCAAAACCAGCTCTCCGACATCCCCCAAGGGGTCCCAGATTGTGAGAGGGTGGTTCTCTAGTGATGCACCCCAGAATCGGGCTCTCTCCTCTCTCCTCTCGGGTATCACCCGAGAACCGTCGCTGCCAAGTCACCACAGCTCAGCAGCTCCTGCGTTGACCATCTGCCCCTTGGTGGTCATTGCGCATAGCTACCAGTTGGAGGATCACTTAGCATTATATATATATATATATATATATATAACCCAGTGCACAAAATTTATGCATGGGAGGGGTCCCTCAGCCTGGTCCACACCCTCTCCTTTCCAGGATCCCTCGGGGGATGTCTAACCATTGGATATCCTCTAACAATCCAGGACCGCTGGCTCCTAACTGCTCACCTGCCTGCCTGCCTGATCACCCCTAACCAATCTGCCTGCTTGCCTTGTCACCCCTAACTGCCCTCCCCTGCCAGCCTGGTCACCCCTAACTGCCCTCCCCTGCCGGCCTGGTTACCCCAAACTGCACTCCACTACTGGCCTGGTGGTCCCTAACCGCCTCTGTTTGGCCCCCGCCACCATGCCTTTGTCTGGAAGGACATCCGGAAGGACGTCTGGAAGATATCTGGTCTAATTAGCATATTACCCTTTTATTAGTATAGATATTCATGTTATAAATGGGATATAATGAATAAAATGAGGATGCATGATTTCCTGCAACTGTATGAATGTATCACAAGAATACAGTTAACCCCAGTCTACTTGTTAATAATACCATGTACACTCAAACTCCTATCATAAAACTCTTAGCATTCATGTCTTATTGTGCTAAATACTAGTTTCCACTTTACTTCATATCATAATATGTTTCATTCAAATCCCATTCTTTCAAATTAATCTTCACATTTATAATGCCACTTACTGAGTCATCTCTAGCTCAGAAGCTGCTTTTGTACAGCATATTATAGTCCTGTATTTCTCATAAATGGCATTTAGGATGTGGGGCACTCAAGGATAATTATCTTGCTTTTACACACACACACACACACACACACACACACACACAAGAAAAAATATTGGATTTAATACAATCCATGGTAAATTCAATCATGACTATTTTGTTGACCTTTCTGTCATCACAAGAAACAATAAAATTTCACTAAAAACATTTTTATATTTTTTGGTCCATACAAATGAGGTGAAAGCCAAAAAACAGGTGGGTGAAGGATATGGAGTATTTGTAATACTTTACATTTCTAGCTATAAAGGACATTCATGCTCATTATGTGATTTGGAAAATATACATAGAGAGTTATACATGTATATACACATACACACACTATATATGTATGTATGTATGAAGAAAATAAAATAACCTATATAAGTATAATGATATTTTAATATTCTGGTACATTTTATTCCAGTTAACTTTCCAACACATAAGTGCACACACACACACATAGCATATATACAAGGGTATTCATGAACCATAGCCATATTATTATTGGCTGTATAATACCAATCAAATCATTTAACTTCAATAAGCCTTGGAGTTCTCATTTTTAAAATGGGGAAAGTAATTTTCCCTAACTCAAAGAGAAGTTGTGAGATTTAAGTGAGTAAAGCAATTGGCACATTCCCTGGCACATAGTGCTCAGTAAATGTTGTAGTTATCACTATTATTATTGTTATTATTGTGTTGCACTTTATATATAATATCCTAATAAGCTTTTAGTGTCTGTATCTTTCTTAGAACCTCAAAATATTCTACTCATGGATGCATTGTGATTTGTTTTACCTGTACCCTCTTTGAGTGATTTAGATGGTTTCTAATTATTTAGACCTGACACTGTGATGAATATCTTTTTACAAACTTGTTTTGCTACATATTTATTTAAAATAGATTCCTAGAGGAGGAATTCCTGTGTCTTAGATGGTTACAATCTTGATTACTATATTGAATTAACTATTTTTTCTCTCATCTGACTAGTTGCTATCATTCAAAAAAACATTTCTTTTATAAATAAAGCCTTTGCAAGTGATCAAATTGTTCTCTTAGGAGGCCTCTTAATATACACAATCTGAAAATCATAACAGAATGCCAAATAAGTAGCTCTTCCTCATGTTGTTCTCCCTGGAACTCTATTAATTATTGCTGAATATTTTCCCTATCCCTTTATTAAGCACATGTTTCTTCATATGTACGAGAGGCATTAGCAACTGATTAAATGCATTTACACCCATGGTTTAGTCTAAAAGGTAGACCACCAACTTACATCATACACAAAAATAAACTCAAAATGGATAAAGGACTTAAACATAAGACGGGAAACCATAAAAATACTAGAGGAATCCACAGGCAGCAAAATCTCAGACATATGGCGAAGCAATTTCTTCACTGATATTGCTCCTAGGGCAATGGAAACTAAAGAGAAAATAAACAAATGGGACTACATCAAAATAAAAAGCTTCTGCACAGCAAAAGAAACCATCAACAAAACAACAAGAAACCCCACTGCATGGGAGAACATATTTGCCAATGTTATCACCGATAAGGGTTTAATCTCCAACATTTACAGGAAACTCATACAACTTAACAAAAGGAAGATAAACAACCCAATCAAAAAATGGGCAACGGACCTAAATAGATACTTTTCGAAAGAAGACAGAAGGAAGATCACAAGACATATGAAAACATGCTCAAAGTCACTAATCATCTGAGAGATGCAAATCAAAATGTTCAGCCACCTGTGTACCATCTCACACCTGTCAGAATGGCTATCATCAACAATCAACAAACGACAAGTGCTGGAGAGGATGCGGAGAAAAAGGAACCCTTGTGCACTGCTTGTGGGAATGCAGACTGGTGCAGCCACTGTGAACAGTATGAAGTTTCCTCAAAAAACTAAAGACGAAACTCCCAGTTGACCCAGTGATCCCACTTCTAGGAATATATCCCAAGAAACTAGAAACACCAATCAGAAAGGATATATGCACCCCTACGTTCATAGCAGCACAATTTACCATAGCTAAGATTTGGAAACAGGCTAAGTGCCCATCAGCAGATGAGTGGATTTAAAAATGGTGGTACATCTACACAATGGAATACTATGCTGCGGTAAAAAAGAAGGAATTCTTACCATTTGCAACAGCAAGGGTGGAACTGGAGAGCATTATGCTAAGTGAAATAAGCCAATCAGAGAAAGATAAATATCACATTATCTCAATCATTTATGGAATATAATGAACAACATAAACTGATGAACCAAAACAGATCCAGAGACAGAGAAGCATCTATCATAATGTCAAACTCAGAGGGAAGATAGGGGAGGGTGGGTGTAAGGGAGAGATATCAACCAAAGGACTTGTATGCATGGATATAAGCCTAACCAATGGACACAGACAACAGGGGGGTGAGGGCATGAGTGGGGTAGTAATGGGGGGAAAAGGACACATATGTAATACCTTAATCAATAAAGAAATTAAAAGTCAAAAAATATTAATATTTTAACAGAAGGAAATCCTAATGGTTGGCCATGATTTCCTGATCTTAACTTTACACCTTAAGGAATTAGAAAAAAAACCTCAAGAACAAACTAAACCCAAAGTGATCATAGGGAAAGAAATAACAAAGATTATAGCAAAAATAAATAAAAATGTAACGAGAAAAACAATAGAAAGGAGCTTCAAAATTAAGAGCTGGGTTTTTTTTAGAAGATAAACAAATTTGACAAATCAATAGGTAGCCTAAGAAGACTAATTAAGACTATCTAAAATAAGTAAAATCAGAAATGAAAGAAAGACAAAAATACAACATCCACTCATAGTTAAAAACTCTCAGCAAACTAAGTATAGAAGGAACATACTTCAACATAATAAAGGCCATACATAACAAACACAGCGCTGCTGCCATACTCAATGTTGAAAGATTGAAATCTTTCCCTCTAAAATCAAGAACAATACAGTGGTTCCAACTCTCACCATTCATAGTACTGAGAGTCCTAGCTAGAGCAGTCAGGCAAGAAATGAAATAAAAGTCATCCACATTGTAAAGGAAGAAGTACTATTTTCTCTCTTTGCAGATGACATGGACTTATATGGAGAAAATCCAAATGAATACACCAATAAACAGCATTAATCAACAAATGCAGCAAAGTCAACAATGCAGCAGTTTCAAGATACAAAATCAACATACAGAATTCATTTGTGTTTCTATACAATAACAACAAAATATCTAAACTATAAATTGTTTAAAATTCCATTCACATCGCATCAAAAACAACAAAATACTTAGGAATAAATTTATCCAAAGAAGTGAAATATTGGTACCCAGAAAAATATAAGACTTGACAAAAGAAAATTAGGAAGACAAAAACAAATGCCTAATAAGGGTTAATATCCAAAACACAGAAAAACCTCATACAATTCAATAGCAAAAACATCAAAAGTAAAAACAATCCAATTAAAAATGAGCAAAGAACCCGAATAAATTAGGAAGATATCTCACTGCTAAATATTTGACCAGTGCTTTCTATTGAACACTAAATAATAAAAATAGTAATAGTAATAATAATAATAATAATAATTACATCCTGAATACATTCATTTAGTTATTTGTAAGGATAGAAAATTTCTATATATACTGAAGATTTCTGGAAGTTAAGTCAAACCTATGTCTTATACATATTATATTTGATCTGCAAATTACTAGCAGTTTATATTTACAATGGAATTTTTAACTTTTAGCGTCCTTCTCACCATCTCTTATTTTCCTTTTCAGTTGGCTACACATAACAGTTTAGTATTTATGCCAATTAACCCCGGCCCATATGGATGTCTTGATGTGCCATGTTTGTGAGCAAGTAGAAATCATGCATGATATACCACCGGTGTCACTGCAAGACATTTAATGCTAAATGTCATTTGCCATTATAGCAATGGTTTCTTATTGGCCATAAGATAGTTAGCTGGATTCTTTATTCTTTTCTAATTCAGGGTGGTATAGAGAAGGCTATTTCAAGTGATAAACTTAGTATGAAAATATGTGCTAGAAGAAGCAAGACTCTATACATGAGTTTTATTTTCATTGGGATTAAAACACAAGTGATTCTTGGCCTGAAGGTGAGTCACAGATGGACAGGGCTCAGATGGCACATGAGCATACAGAAGTGACTGAGAATCCCTAGTGAGAATTGTAAGTGCATCTTGGCAAAAGATGGATTTGTCCCCTATATAGTGGGGTCATTACACGCAACCTTTGCCTATTCTTCCATCTGGTTTTTATGTCAAATAGCATTAATTCAAATTTAGTGGCATGATTATCAAGCAATTCAAACACAGCAAATATCCCTAATGTATACTGAAATGTGCATGTATATGGTTCCACTTATATGTAATTGAGAGTGGGGAAGGGGTAATGCTTACATCAGTGAAAATAATAACTATGTTATAAAGTCAAATTACTACAGTAACAATTTTCCAAGTACAAGTGTGAAAATAAATTTCATTTTTTAGAAGCCTTTTCCATTATCCCTGTTATTTTATCTTGTATATTGAACTCTTGTCATTGAAAGATGTACCAGCTTTGGTGAAAAATGCCTGGATAAAAAAGAGAAATTAAGAAATGATTTAGTGTTTGCAAAAATATAATCTGATAAACTACTATTTACAGGAAGAAGTTTCTTTTCCTCATAGATAAGAAGCATCTATAACTTAGTAGTGAGCATACTTTCTGTTCACTATATTGACAGTTTATGTGTAGCTAGTGTAACCAGAAAATAATATCAAGGTCATATTACCATTACCACTCCTAGATCATTATAAAATGGAAGCTGATTAACTGAAAATAATATAAATTCTTGAATTGTTTTCAGCCTCGGATTATTTTTGTGCTTTATTGCTGGATAAGTTTAAAATGAGGCACAGATCTACTGAGTCTCCTTGGACATAAGTTTTTCCCCAAGAAAAAGTAGCTATTTTAAAGTTATCTTTATCATCCTGATTGGCTTGAAGGCAAAATCAGCCCAATAAGATTTTGTATGTTTTTTAAAACTTTTTAAATCTTCACCCATGGACATGCTTTTATTGATTCTAGAGAGAGAGGAAAGAGAGGGAGAGAGACAGAGAAACATCAGTGTGAGAGTGAGACATTGATCGGTTGCCTCCAGCATGTGACCCGACCGAAGATTGAACCCACAACCTGGGCAAGTGCCCTGACCAGGAACCGAACCCATGACTTTTTGGTACACGTGACGATGCTCCAACCAACTGAGCCACACTGGCTAGGGCAATTTTGTATTATTAGTCATTTTGAAATTGTGGAGATAATCTAATAATCACATTATTAAGGTATTGATTATACTGTTATTATGGTGTCAGTTAATTGACTATAAAATGTTTTTGATAGTATCTCAGTAGCTTAAGTGAATTATCTGCACCCCTCCCCCCAAAAAAAATCCTGTAACAGTTACACTCAGAGACTAAGTATATGCTGTGAAAAATTGACTGATAGAATGCATTATTTTATAATATACTGTGAATATATGCAGACTGACAGTTTTTAGCATTTGTTGAATTCCCATTTATGTAAAGTCTTGTATTAGTTACTTTGGGGAGATACATGAAGTAGAAAACATATCTCCTCTTCTATTTATTTTTTTTTTTTCAGTTTTATTGAGATACTAGAGACCTGATGCATGAAATTTGTGCAAGGGGCTCAGCCCTTGCAGCCGCTATGGCTTGCCTTGGCCCTTGCAGTCACTGTGGCTTGCCTCAGCCCTCGAAGCCGTGGTGGTTTGCCTCGGCCCTCGCAGCCCCAGCTTCATCTGGAAGGTCATCTGGAAGGACATCTGGACGGTCATTCAGTCTAATTAGCATTTCATGCTTTTATTATTGTAGATAACTGACATATACCAGTGTGTATAACATGATGAGGTATGTGTGTGTGTGTGTGTGTGTATATATATATATATATATATATATATATATATATATATATATATATATACACATATGTATATACACACACACACACTCACTCCAGTACTTCTTTGTAACACTTTCAGGCTTACTGAGTTTCATGAGAACATATATTCATGGGAAAATAGACTTTGGAATTGTATGAAAAAATATATTAATAAGCATGATAGGAATGATCCACAATGAGAAGGAAAATGATAAATGATGAGACATAAAGGTAAAGAATGATCATAAATGTAAGGAGTGACTCAGCTTTTATAGAAAGTCTAAGAACTAAACCATAAATGGAGTATAGTATAGTTTTATCAATACTTTTGAGCTAATGGAAAGAAACAGCAGAAAGCTTTGCTGGCAGTCCTTCAAATGAAAATATGCTCACTGATGACATGGTCCACCTCATATAGAATGTGAACAGATTGTAGAAGGTCAGAGGGTCAAAAAGGATGATGGCAAATAACAGAGGGATACAACTAGCTAGAGACCTTAATTAAAGCAACGCCACTTGGTTTTGTGTTAAAAAAGAAAGAGGGGAAAAGGTAAGAAGCTACCCAAAAGGAAATAAATAAAAATTGTTTCTATAACATAGTTCCTTTCAAAAATAACTTCACCAAGAATGTAATCTAACATATCCTAATAGCATAGAATTTTGTCATACAACAGTATTTCCTTAACAGCAGTCTTATTGAGAAACATGCTGATTTTGTGCTAGCCAAATACAAATAATCACAAGCATACTGTTCTCCTAGAGTTGTTACTATCTTAACTAATAAAAGGGTAATATGCAAATTGACCGGAATGGCAGAACAACCTGGAACGACGGGTCGCTATGATGTACACTGACCACCAGGGGGCAGACGCTCAATGCAGGAGTTTCCTCCTGTTGGTCAGTGCGCTTCCATAGGGGGAGCACCATTCAGTCAGAAGTCGGCTCACGGCTGGCCAGTGCAGAGGTGGTGGCAGGAGCCTCTCCCACCTCCACGGCAATGCTAAGGATGTCTGACTGTGGCTTAGGCCCGTTGCCCTAAGCTGTCAGTCAGACATCCCCAGAGGGCTCCCAGGCTGCTAGAGGGATGTCTGACTGCCAGTTTAGGCCCAATACCCAGGGAAATGGGCCTATGCTGGCAGGTGGACATCCCCCAAGGAGTCCCAGACTGTGAGAGGGCGCAGACCAGGCTGAGGGAGCCCCCCGAGTGCATAAATTTTCATGCACCAGGCCTCTAGTGTTAAATAAATTTACTTGGTCCGTGCATTTATTTAAATGTATTAGTGATGATTCTGTTTTTAAGTATTGATAAGACTAGTCCTACTATAAAAGTTTAAATTAGAAATTCCAATAGAATGTTAGGTCATTCTGTCATTGATTTACCTATGAAAAACACAATTTTCACAAGCTTATTTAAACAGCTGTCTTGTTAGTGCCATATTCCTGAATATAAACAATTGAGAATGTACGTAATTACAAACTATTCAAATAGACTAGCTCTACAGAACTATTTTTAAGCATTCATATTTCAATCAATAGTGCAAAAGGGAACAATGGTAGAAATATTTTCTATTTTGGCTATATTTGCATATTCGTATCAGTTGCTTTATTCAAACCAATTAGACTACAGTTGTCTATGAAAACCAGATCATGCACAAATAAAGCATATAAGACCCATTAAACATCAAATGTGTATCATTTGCATAGGTAGAAAAGAACACTGGCAGAGAACATATTTATTATTCAAGGACCATACTACTTAATAGAAGGCACTATCTTTATATTTATATATATATATATATATATATATATATATATATATATATATATATACTGAAGCAAATGATTGCTCTTCAAATATTTGTCAATGTTGTACTAACTTGGGGCAAAGACCATAGAAAATGAGTGTGATGTGAGGAGAATTCAGACAGCTGTTTAAATAAGCTTGTGAAAATTGTATTTTTCATAGGTAAATCAATGACAGAATGACCTAACATTCTATTGGAATTTCTAATTTAAACTTTTATAGTAGGACTAGTCTTATCAATACTTAAAAACAGAATCATCACTAACATATTTAATTATGGTCATGATATTTTACTTCTTAACAAGAATTTGACTTAAAATAAACATCTTTTGACTTTCTTTACTTTGGAGGACTGTTTTTCTTAAAAAAAAAAATACAAACAAACACAACTACTACATTTAGGTCATCTAGGTCATACACCCACATTCAAATTGATAGAGAATAATGACCACCAAAAATGTCTATGTTTTAATCCTCAAAAATTGTAAATATGTTAATTTACATGGTAAAAAAAAAAAAAGACTTTACAGATGTTACTAAGGTTAAGGATCTTGAGATGGGGAGATCAGCCTGGATTATCTAGGTGGGCCCAGTGCAATCACAAAGATCCTTTAAAGGAGGAGACTAGAGGCTCAGAGTCCAGAGGAGGAGATGAGATGATGGATGGAGGGTTATGCCTCTGTATGTTTTTGTGTGTCAGGGGGAAGAGGGTGGTGGAGGAAGAAGAGGGATAGAAAGGGAGATATTTGCAGATGCTATGTTGCTGGCTTAGAATATAGAGAAAAAGGCCATAAGTCAAGGAATATGGCTGTCCTCTAGTAGCTGGAAAAAGCAAGGAAATGGATTCATCCCTAGAAGCTTCAAAAGGAACTCGGCCATGTTGACCCATTTTACATTTTGGACTTCCTTAATTGTAAGATAATAAATTTGCATCATTTAAACCAGTAAGTTTATATCAATAAGAATTAATACAGAGTCCCTACCCATGAGAGTTCTAAGCTAACACTTAAAACCTTTCCTGCCTCTTTAAATTGTGCCCTTTTATAGACATATCATCAGATAGTTACTTGGTCACTTACACAACACTTTTACTTTGGAGTATCTAACACATCCATCTATATGTCCTCTGATCCTAATATAGTCACTCATCTTTTTCAAATAACACTTCTTTGTAATATGTGCAGCAACATACTGGACACAAAAGTACCAGACAGCCATTATAATTTTCAATATTTCAGAATTTTGTTTTGCTTGTGTCATATTATATGGAAGATTATTTTATATGAATCTGGTTTAAGTTATCTTTGCTAAAATATATGCATACTATAGGCCTGGTGCACAAAAATTTGTGCACTCGGGGGGAAGGGGGGTCCCTCAGTCTGGCCTATGCCCTCTCGCAGTCTGGGACCCCTCGGGAGATAACGCCCTGCTGGCTTAGGCCTGCTCCCGGGTGGCAGAGGGCAAGCTCAATCTCTAGGTGCAGCCCCTGGTCGGGCTCAGAGCAGGGCAGATTGGGGAGTTGGGGCGCCGCCCCCTGTCATGCACAGAGCAGGGTGGATAGGGAGGTTGTGATGCCACCTTCAGTCACTCTCAGGGTAGGGCCGGTTGGGGGGTTGGGGCACCGCCCCCTGTCAGACTCAAGGCAGGGTCGATGGGGAGGTTGCAGCGCCACCCCCATCACGCACAGAGCAGGGCCAATCCGGGGGTTGGGGCGCTGCCCCCTGTCACACACAGAGCAGGGCCCATCAGGGGGGTTGGGGCTCCTTACCCAGTCACGCACAGAGCAGGGTCGGTCAGGGGGTTGGGGAGCTCCCCCCTGTCACTCAGAGAGTAGGGCCGATAGGGGAGTTGGGGCACCGCCCCCTGTCACACACAGAGCCGCAGGGCGATCAGAGGTTGGGGAGCTCCCCCGTATCAGGCACAGATCAGGGCTTATCAAGAAGTTGGGGCGCCTTCCCCTGTCACAAACAGAGCAGGGAGGATAGGGAGGTTGTGTCCCTGCCCCCTGTCACACACAGAGCTGCAGGGCGATCAGGGGGTTTGGGCGCTGCCCCCTGTCATGCTGATCCGGGTGCCGGGAGGCCTCTTGGCTCCACTGATCCCGGTGCTGGGAGGAATATTACCCTTTTACTATATAGGGTAGAGGCCTGGTGCATGGGTGGGGCTGGCTGGTTTGCTCTGAAGGGTGTCCCGGATCAGGGTGGGGGTCCCCACTGGGGTGCCTGGCCAGCCTGGGTGAGGGGATGATGGCTGTTTGCAACTGGTCACACACCCTTCAGGGTGGGGGCCCCCCACTGTGGTGCCTGGCCAGCCTGGGTGAGGGGATGATGGCTGTTTGCAGCTGGTCACACACCCTTCATGGTGGGGGTCCCCACTGGGGTGCCTGGCCAATCTGGGTGAGGGGCTGAGGGCTGTTTTCAGGCTGGCGGGTGACGGAAGCTGCCAACCTCTCCTTTTTTTCTTTTTCTTTTTTTTCCCAAATTCTGGGCCAGCTTTAGCTCTGAGGCTCCAGCTCCTAGGCCTCCGCTGCTGAAAGTAGGTATCTGGTTTGTTTCGGTTCGAAACAATGTATAACACCAGCTCTGACTCCAGCTCTGAGATTCCAGCTCACTGAAAGCTGGTCTGGGGTTTTTTTAGCTTCTATATTTGTTAAAATGTTTCAAACTGCAGGCTCAGAGGCCTGCAAGGCAAGCGGGGAACGTTGGTTTCCTCTGTCACTGAAGCAAGCAAGCCTCATGTTAGTTTCAAGCTGCCTGGCTGCCGGCCGCCATCTTCGCTGACAGTGAATTTGCATATCGCCCTGATTAGCCAATGGGAAGGGTAGCGGTTGTATGCCAATTACCATGTTTCTCTTTTATTAGATAGGATCATCAGATTTGAAAACTTGTATATGATCTAGCTTTAAGTAGTTATATTTGTAGTTAAATTGTTTAAAATATGGTTCTTCAGTAACTAATGATAACTGTTCAACCAATATTCCCCATTTCCCATATTGTGGAACACATAGCACAACTCAATCAATAGTGGTTATGGATAATCAATGAGATAACTAATCTCTGAAACACAAACTGAAGAATTTTAAAAGAGGCCTTTCCAGAGTCATCTAGTGATCAAAATGTCTAAAAAATGCAAATAATACACAAAAATCTCACACACATCATTTTATCTTTATTCCATTATATTAATTCACGAAATTTTATTCCACTATTTCCAAATTCAGATAAACTTTAATATTTAAATGTACTACTTGTATAAATAATGTTTACTACCATTCTTGCAGGTTTAGAGATTTCCTTTTTAAGATTCATTAGAGTGTAAGCTATTACAATATTATTAGGAGATGTCTGGTGCCCCACAAAGAATTAAGTTAATGAGCTCCCTTATTACTGAAAGGGATGAGACAAAAGCTGGATACTGATATGCCAAGCACTTTGAAAAAAGGAATTTTCAATTAGAAAGGAGATTGAATTAGAAATGGACTCTAGGGTCCCTTCCACCTTAAAGAGGGTATGATGCTACTCTATAACTTAAAGCTGGACATTTACATAGATCATAGCATAGTCATTTTAGATGGTTCAGCTCTTCTCACAAGTTACCATAGCTGAACTATTTCTGTACCATCTTATCATTATACTAGAGGCCCGGTGCATGAAAATTCATGCAGTGGAGTTGGGGGTCCCTCAACCCGGCCTGTCCCCTCTCACAGTCCAGGAGCCCTCAGGGGCGGGAGGCAACCTGGAGATCAGGGGAAGGTGATGCCCTATCACATCTCTGCTGCTGCCACTGCTGGCAGAGTAAGTCTCAGCCGGCCCTGGTTTCCTGTGCCTTGAGCTGGCCCTGGGAAGCTGGGCAGCTGCCATCTGAGGCTTGCCTGTGCCTCAGGCAGGTCCTGGGTGGCTGGGGGGCTGAGGGGACTGGGGAACTCTGGAGGCAGGCTCCTGCTGCCTCAGCTGGGCTGTGGGGACTGGGGGCCTCCATCTTGTGGCTATGGGCACTGTCATTTTTGAGGGCATGGCAGTCAATTAACATATTTCCTCCTTATTGGCTGTGGGTGCCTCCATCTTTGCAGCCTGGTATTCAGGCATTTGGTCATCCCTCACTAACCCTCCTGCCAGCCTTGTCACCTCATGCAGCCTGTTTGGTCATCTGCTCGGTCACAATGTTCACTTAGGCATATATATATATATATATATATATATATATATATATATATATAGAGAGAGAGAGAGAGAGAGAGAGAGAGAGAGAGAGAGAGAGCTGGCCTTACAGGATCAATATTTTCATCATTAATATAATCAACTCAGAAGGGACTCCCTTCAGTTTTCTCTTTAAATTCTGTAAGACAGTTTCCAAATTATGAAATTACAGCAGATGCCAGCAGCAGAATATTTTCCTAGGCAGAATGAAGAAAGAGTGAGATCACTGTCTTACAATGAGAACTCAAACTCAACATTACAAAATGCTACAGAGTATGTAAATTGGGTTGTCATTACCCTATGGCCTCTATTCTTGCCCACAGTACATTCCTCAGAGAACATGTCATTTCATAGAAAACACATAATTCTATAATTACTGAATCAGAAAAAGCTAATGGACATTATCTTGGGTCAAAACAATACAGCATTTCTCTTTTTCTCTTTTGAGATGGAAATTCTCAGTATAAAAATCATTCACAAAGAAGAGATAGTCTGAATTCAAGGAAAAGACGAGATTGCACAAAGTATTCTTGTTTGTGATCAAATATAGGGGTGCAGTTTAGAAAGAAGCTACGACCCTTTGGTTTGTTCTAATAAATTATACTAGAGGCCCAGTGCACAAAAATTTGTGCACTCGGTGGGGAGGGAGTCCCTCAGCCCGGCCTGTGCCCTCTCACAGTCTGGGACCCTCAGGGGATGACCACCTGCTGGCTTAGGCCCGCTCCCCAGGGGATTGGGCCTAAGATGGCAATCAGACATCCCTCTGGCAGCCCGGCAGCCCTGGGGGGATGTCCACTTGCCAGTGGGGAGCAGGCCTAAACTGCAGGCGGACATCCTTAGCGCTGCTGAGGAGGCAGGAGAGGCTCCTGCCACCACCACTGTACTGGCAGCCATCAGCCTGGCTTGTGGCTGAGCAGAGCTCCTCCCATGTGAGAGCGACCTGACCACCAGAGGGCAGCTCCTGCATTGAGAGTCTGCCCCCTGGTGGTCAGTGTGTGTCAGAGTGACCAGTCATTCCCAGTCCTTCTGCTGTTAGGGTCAGTTTGCATATTACCCTGTTACTATATAGGATAGAGGCCTGGTGCACGGGTGGGGGCTGGCTGGTTTGCCCTGAAGGGTGTCCCGGATCAGGGTGGGGGTCCCCACTGGGGTGCCTGGCCAGCATGGATGAGGGGATGATGGCTGTTTGCAGCTGGTCACACCCCCTTCAGGGTGGGGGTCCCCACTTGGGTTCCTGGCCCGTCTGGGTGAGGGGCTGAGGGCCATTTTCAGGCTGGCAGGTGACTGCAGCTCCCAACCTCTCTTTTTTTAATTTTTTATTTTTAATCTGGTATTTATTTACCTTCTGTGGCTGTCACTGGTGCTGAGAGCCGGCTTTAGCTCTGAGGCTCGGCTCCAGCTCTGAGACCTCGGCTGCTGAAAGCAGGTATCTGGTTTGTTTGGGTTCTATAATTATAATACTGTTGTGGTCCTGCTCGCTCCAGCTCTGACGGTTGAAAGCAGGTTTCTGGGGATTGTTTAACTTCTATAATTGCAACATAGTTGCTTAGAGTGCAAGCTCAGAGGCTGGCAGCGGCAGGCGGGGAACCTTGGCTTCCTCCATCACTGGAGCAAGCAAGCCTCCTGTTCGTTTCAGCTGCCTGGCTGCTGGCCGCCAACTTGGTTGGCAGTTAATTTGCATATCTTGCTGATTAGCCAATGGGAAGGGTAGCGAAGTTATGGTTAATTACCATGTTTCCCTATTATTAGATAGGATTGTTTGTATTATGTTGTATGATAGTCTATCATTTCATTATTATTATAATTTTCAGGGTAACCAAGAAACTTGTTGTTTCATATTGTTGGTATAGTTTTATGTAGCCTTTAGTTACTGATACAAACATACATAAGGAAGGCACATGTCAATATTAAACTTAGTTTTGTCATGGCAACTTTTCCTTTGAAAATTCAACTTCAAAAAGCCACTCTGGTATCAAAAAAGGAACAAAGGTCTGTTGGGTTCATAATCCATTAGCCATATCCTTAGTAGGCTGAGAAGGGTCTGAGAACCCACATTTTTCTTGTCAGTATTGCATAATTGGATAATTGCCAGAGATGGAGGCTAGCAGGGTTGGCCAGGTCTGATGGGAGAAAGTCATAGTTAAGGAAAAAAGTAGTGACTTCACACTTTGCTACACAGAATATTTTCTGAATGCTTAAGGTGTTGTTCCATATTGAACTCAAAAGTGTTGATCTATTCCATTATTACTTCAAATTAATTTGATATATGTATATCCATACCTTTTGTTTTTAAGTACAAAGAATATCATATTAAAAAGAATACAGAGAAAATTGTACTTCAGAGGCTATGATTGCCATCTACTGGGGGCCACCCAAACTGCAAACCACAATTACCAAGATCTCTGGGAGGCTCTGAGGAAGAACCAGGCAGTATCAACTACATAATGTTAACATCAAGCATTCTTTTCATGTTTGCTTTAAAGATGCAGAATTTTGCTGTATGTTTGATTTTATAAGGCCTATTCTTCCTCCTATAAATATCATCATGACCTCCTTCAGAGTTCCTAGCTCCAACCAGTAAGCACAGGTGTATTTGTGATAGGGAACAGGGGTCTGAACAATTAAGAAACTGTTCTGAGAAGTGCCCCCAAAGGTTAGAACTCTGGACAGTGTCTTTACTTCAAAAAGCATCAAGGTATATTACCTTAATTTGCATATATAATTAACTTACATTATATATGTATATCTATATCTGTGTCTTATCTATATCTGTATATATCACCTTCTTTACCCACTCATTCATACATGGACACTTAGGCTGTTTCTGAATCTTGCCTATTGTGAATAATGCTGCAATGAACATGTGAGTACAGCTATCTCTTCAAGATGTTGATTGCATTTCCTTTGGATATGTATTCAGAAGTAGCATTTCTGAATACAGTAGTTCTGTTTTTAGTTTCTTTTTAGAAACCTCTATGCTGTTTTCCACAGTGGCTGCAACAATTTACATTCCCACCAATAGTGCACAAAAGTTCCTTTTTGTTCACATACTCTCTGGCAGTAATCTGTCATGTTGATAGCAGTCATTCAAACAGATATGATGTTATATCTCATTGTGTTTGATTTGCATTTCCTTGATAATTAGTAATCTTGAGCACATTTTCATGTACCTGTTGGCCATTTGTATGTTTTCTTTGGTAAAATATCTACTCAGTTCTTCTGCCCATTTTTCATCAGATTTTTTTGCTATTAAGTGAGCTTTAACTTGTTATTAAATATGAGGTATACATATATTTTCTACCATTCAGTAGGTTGTCCTTTCGATGTGCTAATTATATCTTCTGCTTTGTGGAAGTTTTTGTTTGAAATAGACCCACATATATATTTTTGCTTTTGTTGCTTGTACTTTTGTGGTCATAGCCAAAAATCATTACTAAGAGCAATGTCAAGCAGTTTTTCCCCCATTCCCTCCCCAAGGAGATTTACAGTTTCAAATATTATGTTTATGCCTCTAATACATTATCCTAATATATACAAAAACCCAAGGTCCATAATGACCGACTGAAGGTTCCATGGAACTCTGGAAGTCAGTCCTGCAGTCAGTGCTGGGTTGCCATGGTGACCCAGAACTGACTGCCTCTAGTGCAGGTGCAGCGACCCAGCACGGACTGCCAAGGGGACTGCGGATCAGGCCCAGAGAGAGGCCCAGAGAGAGAGGCAGGGTCTGATCCGCAGCCTCCATGGCAGCTGTTGATCATCCATTGCCTCTCTCTTTTTCTCCGGGATTTACCAGCAGCCGTGCCTCTGTTTCTCTCCAGGCTTCCCTGCAAGGGTTGCTGATCAGTCCTGCCTCTCTGATCAGTCCTGGAGATAGGCTCAGAGACGCTGACTGGTATAGAAACTGACCAATCAGAACCAAATCTGAGTGAACTGTGGTGAGGAACCAATGACTGCCTAGGAGGTGGAGCTTTTGACCCTGACCGGCATAGAAACAGAACAATCAGAACCAAATTGGCCAGCAGGGGATGGCAGTTGGGGGCTAGATCAGGCCTGCAGGGGAGGGCATTTGGGAGTGATCAGGGAGACCAAGGTAGTTGGGGGCAACCAGGCCAGTAGGGGAGAGCAGTTGGGGGCAAGATCAGCCTGGCAAGGGAGGGCCATTGAGGGCGAGATCAGGCTGGCAGTGGAGGGCAGTTGGGGACAACCAGACTAGCAAGGGAGGGCAGTTAGTGTTGATCAGGCAGGCAGAGGCAGTTGGGGGTGAGATCAGGTTGGCAGGGGAGGGCAGTTAGGGGCAATCAGGCAGGCAGGCAGAGGCAGTTAGGGGTGATCAGGCAGGCAGGCAGGTGTGCGGTTAGGAGCCAGTGGTCCCAGATAGCGAGAGGGATGTCTGACTGCAGATTTGAGAGGGTGCAGGCTGGGCTGAGGGCTAATGACTCCACCTCTTAGGCAGTCATTGGTTCCTCACAGTTCACTCAGATTTGGTTCTGATTGATCGGTTTCTATACCAGGCTAGCAAGTTAAATATGTGAGTGATGTAAGATAGAGACCAATTTCATTTTTATACATGTGATTATCTTTTATTCCCAACAACCATTTATGAAGATACCATCCTTTCCCCATTGAGTATTCTTGGCTCCCTTGTCAAATATTAGTTCATCATATGTGGGTTTATTTCTGGGCTCTTAATTCTATTCCATTCATTTATTTATCTATATTTATGCCAGTACATACTGTGTTGATTACTATATATTTTGTAATATGGTTTGAAATCAGGCAGTGTAATGCTTTCAGCTTTGTTCTTCTTTTTCAGGAATTACTTTGGCTATTTGGGGTCTTTTGTGGTTGCATATGAATTTTAGGATTTCTTTTCTATTTCTGTGAAAAAATGCCATTAGAATTTTGATGGGATTGGCAATTAATCTATAGATAGCACTAGGTATCTACTAATTTTCTAATCCTTGAACATACGATACCTTTCCATTCATTTGCATTTTCTTCAACTTCTTTCCATCATAGTTTTATAGTTTTCACAGCTCAAATTATTTACCACTTTGGTTAAATTTATTTCTAAATATTTTATTGTTTTGTGCAATTGGGGATGGGATTGTTTTCTTTATTTTATTTTGAATACTTAATTGTTATTGCAGAGAGATGCAACAGATTTCTGTATGTTGATTTTAAATCCTGCAACTTTACTGAATTCACTGAATAGTAATAATATTTTCTTAGCTAAGTCTTTAGGACTTTTTTTTATATATGGATACTAGATGCCCGGTGCATGAATTCATGCACAGGTGGGGTCCCTTGGCCTGGCAGGCAATCGAGGCCTATTGGGGTAACTGGCAGGCCAAGGGGAGGGACCCCAAGAGGTTGGTCAGCTGGCCCCCCTATTAGGGCACATGGGGGAGGCAACCGGCATGGGGTAGGGACCACAGGAGTTTGGCCAGCTGGAGGGAGGGACTGCAGGAGGTTGGCTGGCTGGCCAGGGGGGAGGGACCATGGGAGATTGGCTGTGAGAGTGCACTTACCACCAGGGGGCAGCTTCTGCATTGAGCATCTGCCCCCTGGTGGTCAATGTGTGTCATAGCGACTGGTTGACTGGCCATTCCAGTTGTTTGGTCGTAATGGTCATTTAGGCTTTTATACATATAGATGTCATCTGCAAACAGAGACAATTTTACTTCTTCCTTTCCCATTTTGATGACTTTTATTCCTTTATCTTGCCTAATTGCTATGGCTATAACTTCCAGTTCTACGCTGAATAGAAGTGGTGAGAGTGGCCACCCTTGTTTTGTGCCTGATCTTAGAGGAAATATTTTCAAATTTTTAGTATTGTGTACATTAGCTGTTGCCTTCTCATATATGGCTTTTATGTTGAGGTCCATTCCTTCTATACCAAATTTGTTGAAGTTTTTAACATGAAAGAATGTTGTATTTTGTGAAATGCTTTTTCTTCATCTATTAAGATGATTATATGATTTTTATTTTTCATTTTAATAATATGGCATTTCATATTTATCTATTTGCATATATTAAAACATCCTTGTTTGCCAGGGATAAATTCAACTTAATCCTGGTATATGATCCTTTTAATATGCTATTGAATTAGGTTTTCTAGTATTCTGTTGAAATTTTGTGCGCCTGCATTCATTGGTGATATCAGCCTGTAATTTTCTCTATTGTGGTGTCATTAAAAGGCTCAGGACAATAATGGCCTTGTAAAATAAGTTTTGAAGTGTTCTCTCCTCGTCCAGTTTTTGTAAGAGTTAGAGGAGGATTTATGTTCATTATTTTTAAAAGTTCAGTAGAATTCACCAGGGAAACCATCTAGTCCAGGCTTTTCTTTCTTGGAAAATTTTTGATTACTGATGCAATTTCATTACTCATTGTTGCTCTGTTCAGATTTTCTATTTCTTCATAATTCAGTCTTAGCATGTGTTATGTTTCTAGGAATTTATTTCTTCTAGGCTATCCAATTTGTTGGTGTGTAATTGTTCATAGTAGTCTATTATGAGGTTATACATTTCTGTGGTACTAGTTATAATGTCTCCTCTTTCACTTATTATTTTATTTGAGTCTTTTTCTTCTTAGCTAGTATAGCTAAAAAGGTTTGTTGATTTTGTTAATATTTTAAAAAACTTGTGCTTGGTTTAGTTGATATTTTCTAATGGATTTTATTATTGTTTCATTCATTTCTGCTCTAATCTTTGTTTTGGAGAATTTGGGTAAAGTTTATTCATGATTTCTTACACTCTTATTGTAACATTTCTGAAGATTTGAAAGTATATAAAAATAAAATGGGCAGCATGCCTACCTGGTGGTCCTATGGATCTATCTCTTGCTTCAATATTGTTTGGATGGAACAGATCCAGGGATTCCCCTTCTTCCATCTTCCAACCACCCTCCATCTTCCTATCCAGTTAGTACTTCTGGGATCATTCTCTGATTCTGGGACCAAGCAAAGCGCGCGCGCGCGCGTGTGTGTGTGTGTGTGTGTGTGTGTGTGTGTGTGTGTATGTTAAGCTCCTTATTACCAACCATGAGTTCCCAAAGTCATCAGAATTTTCCCATCAATGTGGTGACTGCCATCGACTGCATGGTCAACCTGCATCTGCAGGCCACATCTATCACTCTCTGGGCTTCTATTTAGAAGGCAACCATGTGGCCATGGAATGCATGGGCTACTTCTTTCGTGAGATGTCCCTGAAGAAATGAAAGGGTGTTGAGTGTTTCCTGAAGATGCAAAACTAGTACAGCAACTGTGCTCTTGCCCAGGATATGCAGAAGCTGTCCCAAGATGAGTGAGACTGTAGCCTGGAGGCAACAGAAGCTGCCATGGCCCTGGAGAAGTACATGAAACAGACCCTTTTGGATATGCACATCTTGGGTTCTGCCCTCACAGACTTAATCTCTGTGACTTCCTAGAGAGCCAGCCATTACCTAGATGAGAAGGTGTATTTCATCAAGAAGATGAGCAACCACCTGATTAACATTGAAATGGTGACTAACCCCCAAGCTAGGAGACTTCCAAAGGCACAGATAAGAGCTCTTGGAGCCCAGCAGCTTTTGGCAGGGTCCTCTCAACTCCCTAAGTCACTCTCTCCAGCCACCAGGCAGCTTTTTAACCACCCTTGATCCCTATCCTAGGCCATGAACAGATAAAAACACTAACAAATTTGAAGCCTAAGATAAAATGAAGTAAGATATTATCAAAAAATATACATGGTGTTATGAGAGTATATAATATAGGGGCCTAACCTAGTTTGGAGGGTTCAGAACACTTTTCTTAATGAATTTTTCATGATCTGGCCCCTTTGGGCCAGACATAAGTCCTAGATGTTCACAGCCATCATTTTGTATTTCTATAATATTCCTTAATTATTCTTACTCTGGGAATTTTGGCAACTCTTGAGGAGTCAATGTAGAATACATATTTAGAGCTAAAAATTGTAGGGAGCAGATATAGGGTCAAGCCTTGGGCTAACCCGTGGCAAGGCCACAAACAAGTCCCAGCCTGGAGGGCAGAGCTCTCTTAGCATAATTAAGCCTGACCTTGTAGCCCTCCCTGATTCCTTCTTAAGTAGCTAATGGTCTGTGGGAGGTGCAGCAAGTGTTGCCAAAACAAGAACATTTGTATACATGTTAATCTACCCTTGTTTTAATCAGACTATAAAATAAAGCATCAGCTTGCAGGCTGGGTCTTTTGTGTCCTCATCCAGGCATGGGAGATCCACAGAGCCCCAGCTATATTCTCTTGTCTGTCTTTTCTTCAATCCTTCACCCCCCTCCTCAGGTTCACTGTTGGCCATGCTGGTGCGGCACAAAAAATGGAAGTGATTTAATGAAAATAAAATGACACTATTTCTATGGAAGTAAAAATTTACCTAGAATAATCCTTCTTGGCCACATCATAGTCAATATTTTTTTAAAAAGAGGTTAGACTGGCCCTAACCGGTTTGGCTCATTGGATAGAGCATCAGCCTGCGGACTGAAGGGTCCCAGGTTCAATCCGGTCAAGGGCATGTACCTTGGTTGTGGGCATATCCCCAGTAGAGGGTGTGCAGGAGGCAGCTGATCGATGTTTCTCTCTCATTGATGTTTCTAACTCTCTATTCCTCTCCCTTCCTCTCTGCAAAAAAAATCACTAAAATATATTTTTTAAAAAATAGGTTAGACTTGAGATTTCATCTTTTGCTTATCATTTTGACTTACTTTCTGGGTCTAATAGGGGCTATTCTCACCACAGCATTGTTAAAGGTTAAATCCCACTCACTGATGCAGAGATGGGCAGACTCAAGCTTGAGAAAGCCTCAGAACCTACAGAGTTGAGAAAGTGTTCAGGGTTCTGTCTGATGAGTGGTTTCCAACCCAGGTATTCATGAACTTCCTATAGTTTTTATTGCTTTATAATTCAAATACTGTTTCAGAAGCTGTGGAAGATAAAAGGAAACACAAAAGAATATTTGATTCTCTAAAATGGCAAGTCTTGTGAGAGCAATACAAATGTATACAAAAAAATGGCTAAAGCATGTAGAGAGAAGGGAACACTTGTGCACCTTTGGTGGAAATGCAGATTGGTGCAGCCTCTGTGGAAAGCAGTATGGTGTTACCTTAAATAATTAAAAATGTAACTGCCTTATAGCCCAGCAATTTCAATTAAGGGAATTTATCTGAAGAAACCAGAAACAATACTTCAAAAGAATATATGCACCCCCATGTTTATTGTAGTGTTATTAGTGTTTACAATAGTCGATATTTGGAAACAGCCCAGGTATCCACTAGTGGATGAATGGATAAAATAACTATGGTACATTTACATCGTATAATACTACTTGTCCATAAAAAAGAAGGAAATTTTACCCTTTGCAACAGCATGGATAGACCTGGAGAACATTATGCTAAGTAAAATAAGCCAGTTAGAGAAAGACAAGTACCATATGATTTTACTCATATGTGGAGTCTAATGAACAAAATGAACTAATAAGCAAAATAGACAGAATCATAGATCAAGAGCAGACTGACAACTGCAGGCAGGTGGGTGGAGGTGGAGAGATTGAGCAAAAAAGAGAAAACTCATAGACATGAATAACAGTGTGGTGATTGCTGGGAGAGGTCAGGTGGGGAGAGGTGGAAGAGAGTACAGGGGAGATAAATGGTGATGAAAGGAGACTTGACTGGGTGGTGAACATATAGTGTACAATGATGTGTTGTAGAATTGTGTACCTAAAACCTATATAATTTTGTTAACCGATATCACCCCAATGAATTCAATAAAAAGGAAAAAAAAGAAAGATATCTAAATTTAGAGGTGAATAATACATTAAAAAATGAAACACAGGGTAACCTCAGTTAAAGGGAATTGATAGTCTTATTATGAGCTGGTATGGGAGTCTACTTTGCCATTTGTTTCCCAGAAGGTGATCCTGAGTTGGCTGTGACTCTAATGACAGATATACTTACAAGGGAGTGCAAGAACCTCTGTGAAGTGTGTCACTGAAGAATTCTATTTTCTATGTCTAAAATATTTATTATTCTAGGAAAGGAGACATTTACAGTCTGAGAGAAACTGAAAAGGGGAACAGATTTGGGTAATGGAAGGAATATTGTCAGCACCTGAAAAGAAACTAACAATTATCGCCTGGCTTGTTTTAGCAATATTTTAATGTTATAGTAGTTTAAATAATTTATGCTATTTTCAAGTCTTTGTTACAAATGTCAGCAAAAGAGTCAGAGCAAATATTTCAGAAGTCAATACTTCTCCCAAATTATAAGCAAAACCATAACTTATCATGTCAGGAATATGATATGTTCTAAGATAAAATCCTAATAAAATATTTTAAATATTGAGGTGCTAAAATATTTGATTACATAAAAATCAGAAAATGGAAATCAAGAAATGATCCATTCAGGTGTTTTACATTTACCTTTAAATTAAATCAAAATAATTATGCCAGAGCTTTAATTAATTACTATGTCCACTTATCAGAGCAACTCTGTGAGGATACATTATTATTATTTCCATTCTACAGATAAAGAAACTGACAGTGTGGATATACAACTTCTCAACACCCCATAGCACATAAAATTTATGTAAATGTAGACATAGCTTCTTACTCATAAAAATAACCTTTAGGTAATGAATTAAATGTTCCTTTCAGGTTCCTCAGCAAGAGAGATTTATTTCACTTTTAGCCTCATTTTTTTAAATTCTAAAATAAAATAAAAACAGGACAGAATGGAATGGAATGGGATAGAATGGGATAGAATAGGATAGAATAGGATAGAATAGAATAGAATAGAATAGAATAGAATAGAATAGAATAGGGAGTACCTTTCTCCCCTCCCCATTAATATATTTTGTAATTATGCCTCTTTACTTAATGAATAGAAATACTCTTAATTTTTTGTTCTCTTTATATATATTCTCATAACTCCCCTGTTTTAAAAATTATTTTCCTTTAAGCTCTCTTGAAATGATAAATTGTATTCTGGGTTATTGAAACAGCTTTCAGATAAGGATTTCAAGTCATTCTCAGTAATCATCCTATCTAATAAAGAAGGAATATGCTAATTGACACCCATGCTGTTGCAAAGATGGTGGAGCCCACAGCCAATAAGGAGGGAATATGCTAATTGACTGCCCCACCCTCAAAGATGACAGTGCCCACAGCTACAAGATGGTGGTGCCAAACCGGCCACTCCATGTGCCTGCCTCCAGAGACCCCCAGTCCCCTCAGTCCCCCAGCCGCCCAGGGCCATCCTAAGGCCCAGGCAAGCCTCAGATGGCAGCTGCGCAGTCACCCAGGGCTGGCCTGAGGCACAGGCAAGCCTCCGATGGTGGCTGCCCAGGCAATGTCTGAGGCGCAGGCAAGCCTTGGATGTCAGCTGCCCAGCCACCCAGAGCCACCCGAGGCTTAGGTAACCAGGGCCAGCTGAGGCTTGTGCTGCTGGCAGTGGCAGCAGCAGAGGTGTGATGGAGCATCACCTTCCCCTGATCGCCAGGTCGCCTCCTGACCCTGAGGGCTCCCGGGTTGTGAGAGGGGGCAGGCTGGGCTGAGGGATCCCCCCTCCAGTGCATGTTAAGAAATAATAAAGAATGAGAGAAATGATGGAAAAGTTATGATAGACATATCAGGTCATAGTTTTCATAAATAATTAGAAGAAAGTATATTCCCTAGATAGACATTCCAATATAGTATACAATGATATGTTGTAGAATTGTTCACCTAAAACCTGTATAATTTTGTTAACCGATGTCACCCCAATGAATTCAATAAACAGAAAAAAAAATGAAGATATCTAAATTTAGAGATGAATAATACATTAAAAAATGAAAATTGCCAATAATACTAGACACATGTTTACTGGATTGTTAGAAAGACTTTTTTTAGAGCTCTAGTGGACGTTTGCAAAAAAAAAAAAAAAAAACACACACATGGCAGAAAAATTAATGCCCTTTGTTAAAACATCACTGCAGTGGTGCTCTGGCTGAGTGGCTCAGTTGGTAGGAGCGTCATCCCATACACCAAAAGATTGCAGGTTTGATTCCCTGTCAATGCACATACCTAGGTTGCAGGTTCGATCCTGGTTAGTGCACATATGGAGGGAGGGGGAAGTGATCAATGTTTCTCTCTCATGTTGATGTTTCTCTCTCTTTCTCTCTGTGTCCTTTTCCCTTTCTCTCTAAAATCATTAAACATATCCTTGGGTGAGGATAAAAAAAAATCACTGCACTGGTGGACTAGAAGGCAGCTACCAAGAATAATCTATTTTCATCAATGCTCCTAATATTGTACTTCATCCATTCCACATACTGCTGCCAAATTAATTGTCCAGTTTTAAGTAATAATTTATATAATTTAAGTATCAATAATAAATCAGAAAATAAATGCAGTATTAAAATTATACCCAAAATTAGAACTGTCAACAGCAACCTCAAAGGTGTTCTTTAGGTGCATCAAACTTTTTTTACTGTTCCTTTGCTCTAGGTAGGAAAATATTGGTCAGTATTAATTTAACAAGTTGTTTTTATATTTAAAAACATTTTTAAGATGACTTAGGAATTTATTATGTCATGAAACTATGAAAGGTTTTATTAGAAAAACCTTGCATCCACTTGATCTATAATTGCTTTCCAAACTGCCATAGCATTTCTAAATCAAGCCCTGGCTGATAATTAACATGTGGAAATGGAACAATATTATTCTCCCTCTATTCTAATTATCTCCATTATAGTCTGTGTTGCAATTCTACTTAAGGATTTGAAACATTCATGAATGTCTCTGAGGCTTGTAAGCAACTCATTATTTTCATACTGTAGAGAATGAAAATGCAAAAGTCCTAAATCTGTTACTCCATTTTAGGATCCTGTCAAATTTCCCCCAAGACATTATAGAATTACTGGCAAATCCCTAATGAAAGCAATTTCTATTACTGTAGTATTAAAGTATTCTAATGTCAGTGAACCCCATTATAAGGCTAACATTGAATGTTAGGGGACAGGACCAGCATATCCTTATGACAGATACCGGATAACAGATGCCCGGTATTTCTATCTATAATTTCCACTTTAAAAAGCTTTAAAAACACAATTTTTATGTCTACCTATAAAAAGTAATACTGAGAAAAATATTAAACTAAGAAAATACCTGTAGTTTAATGACCCAAAGATGAAAACTGACATGATTGTATGTTTTCCCACAGTTTTCTCTATTTGAATGCCTACATTTTACCCACAAATGGGGATCCTACTTTATAGAATTTTTCTACCTTATAATATACCATCACCATTTTCCCATTATAGAATTTGTTCTAAAATATTATTCTTACAGCTACATAGCTGCTATATGTTTACAGTCATAGCTTAGATTTATGGCCTAGCTTAACCTGCCTAATGCTTTATTTTGATTGTTTAACTTATAAGCTATGACTTAACTTTTTGGAGAAAATTTGTATTTTAGTATTTAAAACTAAAATATTTTTCAAAATATTCCTTTCTGAATAGTCCATACCTTACATATGTTTTACTTGTCATTATTTTTAGCACTAATTTACAAAAGATCATGAAGCAGATAAATTATTTCAGAGAATTGTTTAAAGTGGGTATTCTTTTCTTATCAAAATAATTTGACAGAAAGCATATACTAAACAAGCATTCCTGGCTGGTCTGTAAAGGTTTCTCTGGAGAAACAGTAAAAATTCAAGTATATGAGATTTATTTTTTTTTAATTTTGTTTTATTGCTTAAAGTATTACAAAGAGTATTACATATGTCTCCTTTCCACCCCCTTGACTTTTCTATTATAATTTCACAGGTAGCAAAGAAAGAATTTCTCATCTTGCTTTACCCATACCATTCATGTATACTCTTAACTATAATTATCATAATTAGAAAAACCATTAGTGTATGAATAAAAATCTAGAATAGATTTGTTTCTGAAATTTTCAGTGTAATTTGAAATATATTCATCTCATCTGCTTCTACATAATTTGTCCAAAAGCATGAAATATTTTCAATTGTCAAAGTGAAACAGATTTATTTGTTTTGTCAACACTTTAATTTAATGATTGTATTCAGTAATTTCTTTGAATTAAAAATAAAATTCAAGGTAATTAATTTCCAAAATATTTACTATTTTTATCCATAATTGTTTTTATAAACACTAAGTTTTTTAAATACACAATTTTTTCAAACACACTTTGTTCAACATTTGTGTGATTGTGTATGCATATGAGCAATGCATGCAAATGTGGTTTTATAGCCCTTGACACAGACTGGAGGAGTCTGACCAACTAGCCAAATGACATCTAAACAGAAGTCTGTTGTTATTTTCAAGGAATATATTCAGAAGCCCCAGACAATCTCCACATTCAAGAATAACACTATAATAGTACTATAGTATATAGTCTTCTTCAAAAATTCCTAGCAATAATAATTACAGCTAACATTTACTGAATAGTAACCATGAGCTTAGCATAATTTGAAGTACTTTATCTAGCTTTAACTTAACAAGAAACCTATATGGTAGGAACTATAATCACCACAAAATTTAGAAAAACTTTTCAATGCCAATAAATGACAAAATCAGATCTTGAATCCAAATATCCAGCAAAAAAATACAGGCTCTTAAACAGCACATTATTTTTTTTTAATATATTTTATTGATTTTTTACAGAGAGGAAGGGAGAGAGATAGAGAGTCAGAAACATCGATGAGAGAGAAACATTGATCAGCTGCCTCCTGCACATCCCCCACTGGGGATGTGCCCACAACCCAGGTACATGCCCTTGACCAGAATTGAACCTGGGACCCTTCAGTCCGCAGGCCAATGCTCTATCCACTGAGCCAAACCAGTTTGGGCATTAAACAGTACATTATTAGTATCATCTGTCTTGGACTGAATTGTTCCCCCCACCATGAAATTCATATGTTGAATCCCTATCCCTCAATGTGATGGTATTTATATACAGAGCTTTTGAGAGATAATTGTGATTATAGGTCATAAAGATTGGTGGCCTTATAAGAAAAGGAAGAATTGTCTCTCTCTCTCCCCACCCCATATGCATGTACAGAAGAAAGGCCATGTGAGCACACAGCAAGAAGATAGCCATTTGTAAGCCATAAAGAGAGTTTTTACCAGAACCTAACAATATGGCATTGTGATCTAAGACTCCAGCCTTTAGAACTGTGAATAAATAAATTTTGATGTTTTAAGCTACCCAGTCTATGGTATATTGTTATGGCAGTCCAAGCTAAGACACCATCAAAAAGTAAAGAATGGGTTACAGTTCTGCTATTATTGATTCTCTTTAAAGTTGGGGTGGCTGGAACTTTATTCCACCTTCTCCCTCCATGTCAGCTTTTTAGAGCTCTAGGCAGACCTCTGATTTGGAAAGTAATTAATTATTTAAAGACTAGTGGCCTGGTGCACAAAATTCATGCACTTGTTGGGGGGGGGGGTCCCTCAGCCCAGCCTGCATCCTCTCCAATCTGGGACATCCCTTTTGCAATCTGGAACCACTGGCTCCTAACTGCTCACCTGCCTGCCTGCTCGCCCCCAACTGTCCCCCCCTTGCTGGCCTGATCACCCCTAACTGCCCCCCTGGCCAGCCTGATCACCCCCAACTACCCCTCCCTGCCGGCCTGATCACCCCTAACTGCCTCTGCCTCGGCCCCGCCACCATGGCTTTGTCTGGAAGTATGTCTGGAAGGTCTCCCGGAAGGTCTCCTGGTCTAATTAGCATATTACCCTTTTATTAGAATAGATAGCATTACAGTAACATCTGCATCATGGCAGCATAGATATCACTCCCTTTTGTCTCCCCCTTTTAACAACTGAATTTGGCATCCATCCACAAACGAACATACCTCTGTGGAAGTTGTAAGATCCAGGACTATCTACCAAGGGACCTGAGAGGAGTCTCACCTCCCTCTATATCAAGTAGTAGGCAGACAGATCACAGTATGGGCTGAAGCACCAGCAGGAACATAAAAACCAGTCAAAGCCTCTCCAGGCCACATTTGGGTAAAACCAGAAGAGTGCTGACTTGGGCAGACACCCACAGATAAGAGCCCCTTTGTAAAAGTCCATCCTTCCCAATGAGAGACTCCACTCTCTTGGAGAAAAAAAATAAATAAAAGCTTAGATGCAGTGTACAGCGGAAGAGAAACTGCCAACAACACCCCTTCCTGAAGGTGGCATCATGTGGAGCTGAACTAGATGGTTGTGACCTCTACTATTGGTGAAAGGGAGAGCAGCAAATGAGTGTGTGGCTACTCCAGTTGTATGGGATGCTGCTGATGAAGCCCATTTCTCTCCAACAGCACCTAGAGTGTTTAGGTGGGACCTCTATGACAGGGGGAATGGAGAATATAAGGAGTCAGGTAAGAATATCAAAGGACATTTAAGGAATTAGGTTCCTACTGACTGTCTTTAGGTCTCCAGCAGAAAGCCTGCCCATTAGTCACTGGGAGAACCTCAACTGAAGATGCCCCCATCTAGTCCGTGAGGGCCCTTTCAATAGTAATTTAACATGTAACTTATAGGCAGTATGTAGAATAAAAGATGCAGGAGGTATCTCTCAGCTCCTACAGGTTACAACCTAGGGTGTTGATCACTTCACACCTAAGACTTCTCTCAGGCCATTCTCCTCTGACCATGTTGATATCTCTCCATACCTTGGTTCGTTATTTCTCTAATCTACCCATGAAAAGCTATCAACATGAACCCTATCATAGTTTTTCTGCTTGTGAACCAAACCAATACACTCTATTGAGTATTTACATTGTGCCCGGCACAGGTGTTTTATATATCTTATATTATCAATACTTAAATACTTCTACAAGTTGGATATTATTTTCCTCATTTGAAAAAAAAATATGTTAATCAAAAAAAAAACACAGAGAGATTAAGTAATTTGCCAATGTTATATAACTAGTAAGTGCTACTGTTGTCTATTTGAACCAAAATGTTAATTATTTCTGTGTACTTATTCCAAGTGGTTAAATGATCCTCTATTTGTGGTTTTGGGGGGTGGATAAAGAGGAGGAAGCAGATTTGAGAAATAGAATTGTAGTATTAAATGTGATCATTTCTGAGTTTACATTTGACTGCTGTAGAATGCCAAGTAATTAGAATACATTATACTTCTAATAAATATTGTCTTAATTTTATTTCCTGGAATTAATGGTTTTATCATTTTTATGCCAAAACAAATGCAGTTTTTATGTTTATTTTGATTTCATGTCGTTCAGAATTGTTTTTTTTTAATGAAATGTATTTTTATTAATTTCAGAGAGAAAGGGAGAGGGAGAGAGAGATAGAAACATCAATAAGAGAATCATTGATTGGTTGCGTCCTACATGCCCCCTACTGGGGATTGAGCTGCAACCTGGGCATGTGCCCTTGACCAGAATCGAATCCAGGACCCTTCAGTCCACAGGCTGATGCTCTACCCACTGAGCCAAACCAGTTAGGACCAAAGTTGTTTTTTAAAATTAAATTACGGATATAATTCTTTCATGGAAACCTAAATTTTCACAAATTGCCAATTGGTCTAATTCTTTAATAGTTAGCTTTTTGTGTGTGAGCAGAATGCACATGTCTGTCCTTTCACACTTTATGTTGATTTGCATTATAAAAATCAAGTTCTGTCTTAAAATAATTGATAAAGTATCTGGTAATTATAGGTGGTTTATGAACCTATTTTCAGTTGCCATTTTTATTGATTATTGTAATTATCTTTAATAACAGATTAATTACTCCTGGGCCATACATGTATTATAATATTTACACATTTCAAATAATTAAATTATTGTCACCTCTCAGAGTTTGAAGAAACTTTACAGGTCAACTAACCAAACTTAACATTTAAAAAATTTAAGTAATCCCTATTCAAAATATACTTTTATGAGCCAGACCACCATGAGCAAACATAAAGTGAAGGATATTTTATAATAGTGGTCACAGGAGGAAAACATCACTTTTTAAAATTTAGATAAAAACAAAATATCTCAATGACACTTATAATATGAACACTCATCATATGTCAAGTACTGTTTCGTACTCACATTTATGAGCTCATGTAATCCAGAATGAAGATATTATTCCCATTTTATAGATAATGAAACTGAGGTGCAGTGAGGTGAAACAAATCTGCTCGAGATCACACAACTAGTTAATGGCAAAGCTAGTTTTCAGATTCAGGCAGTCTGACTATAGAGCCTGTACATTTAGTGGCTATACTATCTTTTCTTTTTTAATCTGGTAGAAAATGATCAGCACATTTGTTCAGTGATGGAGTTTGGCCTTTCTACATAGGTTTTTCACCCTTTTTCTTGTTCAGATGGACTTTTTGGATTATACAGGACTTTGCAGCAAGATTTTTAAAATTAACAAGAACAAAAAGTACAGGACACCCACTATTTATTCACAGAATATCTATTTTCTACACTCTGTTGGAACTTTTGTTTTTTGAAGATTATATTTATTCTTTCCATTGGAAATGCACAGTTGCAGTTGCAAGTAAAATCAACCTCAGTCACTCAGTTACACTCCATGTTTGAAAATAATATGCATCATTTCTTCAGTCAGCAGAATTCCTTTTCATAATTATATGCTACATTGATCATCTCTGAGAATATTTATAACCCATCTCATCTTAATAAGACTATTAATACTCCTGATGTTATAACAAACAGCATTAATCATTTTAGTGTTGACATATTGACAAACAATTTGATATGTGAAAGGAAAAATATAATCAAAGATAACCAAATTACATCTTTCAGTTGCTCATGGAAAAAAAATAATGTTAACATAAATTAAAGTTTCAAAGAAGATTAATAGCCATGCTGGTGAGAATGTACTCAACAAAAGCAATCTGGTCATAAGTTAGTAGTAGATACTGGCAATAAAACAAGGTGCTGAAGTTAAGGATATATCATTATGTATTATACAATTACATCATTCCAGAATGAAGCATCAATATTAAATTTGCAGAATTAAAGGCATAATTCTGAAGCTTTATTTATTTCATTGGTTTGGTTTGCAAGGCTAGGAGTCTTCAACAAATGATTGCACCCTCACTACAACTGTGATATTAAAAATCTCTAGAGTTTTGTTTAACAATAATACAATAAATGACATAAATGATCGTCACTGATTTTATGAAAAAAGGCAAACTATCTACACTAATAAAAGAGAAACTTGCAAATTAACCATCACTCCACCACTCCGCTACACCCACCAGCCATGCCCACCAGCCAATCAGGAGCAAGTATGCAAATAAACCCAATCAAGATGGATCGGCCATGGAGCTGGAGGGAGCAGGAGGCTTGGGTTGCCCCCGGAGATGGAGGAAGCCAAGCTTCCCGCCTGCCCTGGCTAGCCCTGGGCTCCGTTCAAGGCTACAAAGTTTCAATTATAGAAGATAAATAAATCCCAGATACCTGCTTCCCTCTGCTCAAGGAGACGCTGAAAAAAAGAAAAAAGAAAAAAAGGAGGGGCTGGGAGATTGGGTTACCCAGGGCTGTGGCCAGCCTGCAAACAGCCATTAGCCCCTCACCCAGGCTGCCAGGCACCCCAGCGGGGACCCCCACCCTGAAGGGGTTGTGGCCAGCCTGAAAACAGCCATCAGCCCTTCACCCAGGCTGGCCAGGACCCCTAGCGGGGACCCCCACCCTGAAGGGGGTGTGGACAGCCTGAAAACAGCCCTCAGCCCCTCACCCAGGCTAGCCCCACCCTCATGGGGTGAGGGTCTCCGCTGGGGGGCTTGGCCAGCCTGCAAACAGCCATCAGCCCCTCACCCAGGCTGGCCAGGCAGCCCCAGTGGGGACCCTCAGCCAATGGGGGCATGGCTGGCCTGTAAACCACTACAGGCCCCTCACCCAGGCCACCCCACACCCCAAGGGAACCACCACCCTGGTCCGGGACACCCTTCAGGGCAAACCAGCTGGCTCCCACCCGTGCAGCAGGCCTCTAGCTATACTAATAAAAGGGTAATATGCTAATTAGACTGGGAGATCTTCCAGGAGACCATCTGGATGTTATTCTGGACAAAGCCATGGTGGCGGGGCCGAGGTAGAGGTGGTTAGTGGCCAAGAGGGGAGGGCAGTTGTGGGTGATCAGCCTGGTGGGGGACAGGGCTGTTGGGGGTAAGCAGACCAGCAGGGGGGCCAGTTGGGGGCAAGCAGTCTGTCAGTGGGGGTCAGGTGGAGGTGATCAGGACAGCGGGGGGGGCGGGCAGTTTGGAGTGAGCAGGCCAGTAGGTGTGCAGTTGGGGGTGAGCAGGCTGGCAGGGGAGGCAGTTGGGGGCGAGCACACTGGCACAGGGGGCAGTTGGGGGTGTTCAGGCTGGTGGTGGGGGGCATTTGGGAGCAAGCAGGCAGGCAGGCAGAGTGGTTAGGGGCAATCAGTCAGGCAGGCAGACAGGAGAGCGGTTAGGAGCCAGCAGTTCCAGATTGCGAGAGGTATGTCTGACTGCTGGTTTAGGCCTGATCCCTGTAAACCGGCAGTAGGACATCCTTTGAGGGGTCCCAGATTGGAGAGGGTACAGGCCGGGCTGAGGAACACCCCCTCCCCTGTGAATGAATTTTGTGCACCAGGCCACTAGTAAAATATAATCAGAGGATATAATATAATTTAACCCTTACATACACACACACACAAGAATGTATATATTCTTTTTATGCAAATTAAAGAAACTAATTTTAGTTTTTAGTAAGCCTTATACATTCAGTGAAGATATTATTATTCCCATTTTATAGATGATGAAACTGAGGTGCAGAAAAGTGAAACAAATTTGCACAAGGTTACATAACTAGTAAATGGTAGAGCTAGTTTCACTTTCAGGCAGTCTCACTCCAACACTATTGCTCAGAACAGGTTTGGAATTCATCATTTGGAAGTATCTTGGGAGCCAGCTGAAAGCCATTTTAGAAACATGTCTAAGTAATTATTCCACCTTGTTTTAGACCAAAATATTAGACAATTCTACATCTATTAGAGTAATTTACATTAGTTTGTAGTTTAAAAAAGAATCTTACCCATCTGCAAATCATAGGAGTAATATAAAAATGGTGACTGGTGCATGGGAAATGCTAAATTAATGTTCCATGGATAAATTATTGTGAACACAAGCTCCAGCGATAACTGCAAGAATTAAGCTTCATGAATTATTTGAGCAGTTGTTTCATCACTGAAATAAGTTTATGTTCTTCCATGTGGATGACTTAGAAGGAGATGACACTTATTTGGATGAATGAGTTCAAATCTTCACATTATAAAATCAATCACCTTATCTTTAAGTCACACTTTGTGTATTCAGTGTTTAATTCTTATTCCAAGATTTTTCAGAATTAGAATTTATTCAAAAGTATTTTATATTTTGTAAGGCAAATCTGAAGTTATCCACTGCTGTGTAAATAATGCATAGGGAATAGGAATCGATATAATAACATGAAGTTGGGCTATTATGAGTGAAAAAACATTTAATACCAATTCTGTTCAAATACAACTGGAAAACATGAGCAATCCTTCATATTTTTGCTCCTTTTTTATGATACTTACCCCATTGGCAGGTTACCATTGTAGCAATGCAACCAAGAGGTTCTCAGGCAATTTTTCTCTGCTAATAATCAAGGAAATGTCAGCAAAACTTGCCAACTAATGAATTTACTTCACTAAAATGACAAGGGATTTTTTGGGGATCTATCTAATGTTAAGTACAGGTTAGAATTTTTCCAATTTTAAACCAATTATTTAGGTGCAATATCATTTCAGTAAGGACAAAATATAACAGAATAAATAGACACAGTTTGGATTGGAGTCCTTGATTTCTGCCCAGCCCAGGAACATAGTATAAGGAAATTATGCTTGTTTTAGATGTTTCAAATACTAGGATCTCCTAAAGCTAAATTTTATGTATTTTTAAACCAGTTATTGTTGCCATGGTTCCTCTTCCAAGGTACCTTATAATCCCATGGGGACAGTGAAGTAAATGGAGTTATCCTTTCTCTTGCTGCCAATTCAGGGATTATAGTATAAGCAGCTTCCTCTTTGTGTTTACAGTGAAAATTTGTCCTTGATCTCAAAGTTTTGAGATAGAAGGCACCTTCCCCTCACAAAATCCACAGGGTACTTTTTAGAATGTATAGTAAGTAACTAGGGAAAGTCTTATAGCATGCTAAATTGCTTATTGTTTATTCCAGTCTGATTATCATTCACATTCAGATTTTACCTACAATCTAAAAAGCATATTTATTTTTACTAAAGTAATATAGAAACCAGGATTTCTGCTGATAGGAGAACCATAAAATAGTCACACTTTATATATTAGCCTTGTTTTCAAGGAAGTTGCTATTGTGGCTATGAATTATTTGTGTGTGTGTGTGTTTGTCCTAAGAAGGAAATAGCTATTATAATTTCCTATAGTTTAGAAGGCATAAAGAAAAATCTTGAGGAAAAAGATTTGTCCAACACTCACTGACACATGGAACTGGAACTGAAATGTATTTTCTTCTAACACAGAATTTCTCTGATGGCTGAGAAGCATTGAATTAAAAATCAGATGACTTGGGAACTTGTGTCCCGTGTTTTGTTTGATAAGGTGGAAGCATATCAAAGAGGACAGAAGGTAAAATTCTCAAAAGTGATAAATCCTTAGTTATCTCCTGGATAAAGCATTGCCCAAACTATTGCCTTGAATTTGATAGCAGATTTTAAAAAATGTTAAGAAGGACTTTTTACTGCTTCTCTTAAATTCATCATTCTATCCTCACTGTCACTGAATTCATGTAAGTGTTGGTCATTCTCACTTGAGCATTTGAGGATTAAGTGAATTCATATGTGAAAAATGCTCAGAACCATGTTTAACAATGCATGATTCAAACTAATGAGTATCTACCATGTGCTTGTAGGCATTACAGAAAACAAAGAGATAAATAAAACATAATTTAAACCTTTTAAGTACACAGAAGCTAGTGGGCAAGACAGAAACATGAATACCTGCATTGTATGGCTGACTATAGCCAGTGTCCTAATGAGAGGGGTAAGAATAATTACCTTTATGATTATGCAGTGGATCATTCGGTCATTACTATACATTAACTCACACTTCTACTACATTCATTTAAGGTAAGCTGCATAGATGTTCCTTTGAGCATTTATGTATCACTTTGTAATTTACGATGTGCTTTCACATACACTGTCTCATGTATTGTTATGCTCACAAAAACTTCATAATAGGGATCACAGAATTATTTTTATTGGATAGAAAGGAAGATGAAGTTTGGAACGAATATTTTATACTAGAGGCCCAATGCATGAAATTCATGCAAGAGTAGGCCTTCCTTCCCTGGGCTGCCGGCACCGGTTTCCCTCTGGCACTGGGACCTGGGCTTCCCTCCAGCCACTGACAGGCACCCAGGACCCAGGCTTCCCTCTGGCTGCCAGCAGGCACCCGAGACTGGGCTTCCCTTGCAGCCCTGGCTTCGACCAGAAGGTTGTCCGGAAGGATGTCTGGTCTAATTAGAAGATTATGCTTTTATTATTATAGATTGTTGGTCAAATGTCAGAGGTGTTCTAATATCAAAGGTAAGGTGAGGAACATGAGCTCCAGGGAGATAAAGACTGGCCCAAGGTTACATAGTTAATTAGTAGGAAAACCTCAACTTGAGATTATCTATACTAATAAAAGGGTAATATGCTAATTAGGGCAGATGTCTTCCAGACGACCTTCCGGATGTCCTTCTGGACAAAGCCGCAGCAGCTGTGAGGGCCGAGGCTTAGGCAGCCATGGGAAGCTGTGAAGGACCAAGGTGAGGCTGCAATGGGCCCAGCTCAGGCAGCTGTGGGTGGCTGTGAAGGGCCCAGGCTCAGGCTGGTAGTGGCAGCAGCAGCGGGGTAATGGAGGTGGCAACTTCCCCTAATCTGCCAGGTCGCCTCCCACAGAGTGAGGCCAGACTGTGGCTTAGGCCAGGGGCAAAGGCAGAGGAGGTTAGGGATGATCAGGCTGGCAGGGGGGCAAGATAGGGGAAATCAGGCTGGCTGGGGGGCAATCAGGCAAGCAGGCAGAGGTAGTAAGGGGCGATCAGGCAGGCAGGCAGGCAAGCAGTAAGGAACCAGCAGTCCCAGATTGCGAAAGGGATGTGCCAGATTGGAGAAGGTGCTGAGGGATACCACCTCCCCATGCACAAATTTCATGAACCAGGCCTTGATAACATATATATATATATATATATTTGTGCAAGAATGAGTCTTCCTTCCCCTGGCTGCAGGCACCACCTTCGTTCAGGCCTGGAGCTGCCTTTCCACCTTCCCATGCTGCCCAGAGGCCCAGAGCAGCTAAGGTGCTCGGTGCCTGCATATGCAAATTAACCCACCATGTTTGTTAATACTCCTTTGCCAATACTCCTGATTGGCTGGTGGGCATCATGAAGGTATGGTCAATTTGCATCTTTCTCTTTTATTAGTGTAGATATATGCCTAAGTGATTGGCCAACCAGTAGCTGTGATGTGCACTGACCACCAGGGAGCAGACGTTCAATGCAGGAGCAAAAACCAGAGGCATAGAAACATGGAACAGACTGATGAATCTCAGAGGGAAGGCCCTGGACCAATCAGATGTAAATTGACCACATTCTTTAAGAATTTGCCACAGACGGGAAGCAACTAGCCCCTTTCTCCATCAGAAAGGCATGGCTAGCCTTTTTAATTAACAAAGGGCCAGTTTTTTTTAACAGATTTTTATAATTGATAAATTTCAATAATTCTTGAGATTCAAATCCAATTATTATTTTAAGGCATTTACTTTAGCAAATTTTTGTAACAGAGACAATTTTATTGAATTTTCTTTTAGAGGTCTTAAAGTTAGCTTTGGAGCAGGCTTCATTAACATTTCAAAAATCACTTTATTGTGGAAAAATACCAATCTTGTTGCTAAAATCTAGCTAGCATTTCTACCCTGGGTCAAATTCGCCATTTTGCTTAAGAAATAATCAGTCTTGGGTTTTATTTTGTACAGTTGTAAAGAGACTCCAACTCAAAATTCTATCTAGATGTCCAAAAATCGGATGATGTGCGCATTAGTTTCAAGCCAGATTTTCTCTTTACACATGAACAGAAATCCCAGACGCATTTTTTTTTTAATTTTGTAAAACTTTTTAATTATGAGAAGGATATTTTAAATTAGAATACGGGGGAGGAGGCGTCCATATAGGATCGCCATGTGCTCCCTTTTCCTTTACCCCACATCCTGCTTTGGGGAAAGTCTCAGCAAATGACTCAGATGGTGTATTTTCCTGAAAGTCATGCTTAGTAGAAAAAGACATTTTAAATTTTTTCCTATTTTGCTTTCCAAAGTAATAGCTAGCACCCAAGGTGACCTTGGCTAGACTTTGCACTTCCCAACATGTTCTAAGGTAAGTTTTAAACAAAGCTAGTCTTTTTGCGGGCGAGCCAAAAGCTCTGTCCTCTCCTGCCACCTTTGAATTTCTCCAAACCAGAGAGAGATTCGGCAGCGGGGTTGCATTAGATTTTAGATTCCAAATACAAATTAAGATTTTAATTTGGACAAGAAAATACATTAAGATGACCATGGCACTATTTTTTCAGTCTGATTTAAAGGAGTACCTTTTAATATTCCAATTTCTTTATAATTGGGCCTTTTTGCACTGGTGATTCTATTAACGGTGAATTAAGCATTTCAGGATTAGGACATGGAGTTGGAGGGAGCCATGAATGCCATTCCTCCCATTTTTTATTCCCTTTCTGTTCCTCTTTAGGAGCGGAGGGTGCAAGGAGAGGAGATATATCCTCCTTGGCCTCTCTTAAAGGCTCTAGCAAATGAAATACCGTTTTTTTTTTTACAAAGGGAAACAATTTTTGGAGGCAATTTTTTCTTTCTGCTGACCTTTTTTCAAGTTCTAACTAACTTTTTTGGCAATCTTTTAAGATCTAATGTACCTTCTTCAAGAAAAACAAAGGTTATGTTCTATAATAACATGCAAAAACTGTAAAAGATTACTTTCTAAAATTTTAACACTTTAAACATGCAAATCAAAAGCCTATAATACAGTTTCTTAGTTTTTAAAAGCCAAATATAACTTTTTAAAGCCAAATCTACTTTTTTAAAGCCAAATCCTGCCCCACTTTGGGCGCCAGATGTCGTGGACTCCCTCCACATTCTGCATGGAGTAGGGTTTGGTATCTGAAAGAGGAGCCGCACAACAAATGAGAGAGAAATGACACGAGATAATTTTGCAATATTGGGGGACCAGGCGGGCAAGTCCTGAAGGACTTCCACCGATGCTCAGGCCGCTCCAATCTTTTATTGATCTGGAGTAGCCCTTAGGGTAAGGAGGTTTCAATGACACACAGATCAGCAGACAATTTCCAGGAATAGTCAAAGTATCTGATTAGCTCATCAGTAGATTTCCCGGAATAAGCAGAGTATCTGATCAACAATAATCAACAAGGATCTACATAAGTATCTAAGGAATTAAGGGAACTAAGGTGGGGTTGATGCTTCAACTATTATTACCTAAATTAACTGGGTGGTTCCTAGATTAACTGGGTGGTGCACAGTCCTGACCTTTGCTAGGACTTCAAAGGTTACTAGCTTTTGGGGGTATCTGTCTAAACTCAGCTAGTGAAGACAATGAATGGACTCCGGCAGGAAGGGAGTCTCTCCAATATCCCCTGAGGGGTCCCAGATTGTGAGAGGGTGCAGGCCAGGCCAAGGGACCCCACCAGTGCATGAATCCATGCACCAGGCCTCTAGTATTTTATAAAGGCAGATTCTGGACAGCAAAGCCATGCTTTAGCAGGGATGGAATTAACAATGTATCTATTTCTCCCACCCTCTAGTTCCTGGGATGTCTGCTAGTATCTATTAAGAAAAACACTACATAGGACTTTTTAGAAGCTGCACGGTATTTGCCTTGAAGTGCTTTCAGGGCCTATCTTCATATCATATGAGTCTTGTTTGGCAACCAGTATGGCTTCTACAAATACGAAAAATCATGACAGCAATTAACATTTTAAAATGTGTTTTCAAACAAAAGGATTGACAAATAAGTCATTAATTTCACTGGGGAAGCTCACCCTTCCTCATTTCGTATTTATATTAAGAGTGCATTCTTTCAACTCTGGCCAGTGTTGCTCAGTGGTCAGAGTGTCAGCCTGTGCGCCAAAAGGTGGCAGGCTCAATCCCTGGCCCTGGTCAGAGCGCGTGCAGAAGGCAACCAATTTATGTGTTTCTCTCACATCAATGTTTCTCTCTCTATCTCTCTCCCCTTCCCTCCCTCCATCCCACTCTCTCTAAAAATTAATGCGGGGGGGGGGGAGAGGGAGGGGAAGAGAGAGAGAGTGAGCATTCTTTCAGAGTGCACTGTTTTACATTAAACACTGAGGGAGTATTTCAAATTAGTCTCTTATGTGGACTCATTATTATTAGAATACCAGAAATATGTTCAGGTACAGCACTGTTAATCAGAACAAATTTCTCTGTCACTTGTCTTGCAGTAAGTTTTATAATACATAGGTAGGCTGATGTAGAAATAATTAGGTAGATAAGTGATTTTTTTCTAAATAGTCAAATGAATTATGATTAAATGAACAAAATGGTTAAAATAGTTATGACTTAACTTGAACTTCATTCTCATTTACGATGTTCCAACATTCATTTAAATCAGGTTTGTAATGAAACTTGAAAGATAAAAAAATATTACTGCTAAAATTATAGAACTAGATCTCTGAACCTTTGTAATATTTAGAAAAGAAAATTGGGATGTATGGATATTTAGTTTAAGCTTATAGAAACTTTTATAGAGAGGTGATATATTTATGAATGAAAAGTTAAAACATTTAGATTACTGCTATTGTCTATTTGTCCATCAAAATTCAGATCAAATATGCATAGTATGAAAGCTATACACAAACATTTTAACAATGGTTATCTTAAAATGGTAGATACTGTTTATTCACAATTATTCCCTTCTATCTCTTGTCATGCCTTCCCTGCAAGCAGAATATACTGCTCCATCCCATTGATTTTGGGTTTGATCATGAGACTTGTAACTTATGGAATAGGAATGGAAGTTACAATATAATAGTTCTACCAGTTAGTAGAGGCTTTAAGACTTTTTTTTATCACACTCTTGTGCCCATTCTTAAAATATCCTCATTTTTAAAGAGAAGAATGTATCTTAGCATGGTTAGAGACTTGTTTGTAATCATATATGGTAGCTCATGAGATTTCAAATCCATAAGCATTGCAAGTAGTATTCCTCTTTTCTGCCTTTTGTAACTTCTGTCATTTTAGTTACTATGTTCTCAGAATATTTTTACCCAAGTTACAAGGAATGTGTTTCTGCAATCATTTTTTTCGTCATGAAGAGAAAACAGTAGTGAAGAAATCTGAAGAAACAGTAGTGGGTTATAATACATGATCTTTTTACATGCCTTTGTATATAAATAACAATACTATTTGACTTACAATATCATTAAAGAAAATTATAAGATAAATAATATTAGAAACTGGGCTTAACTTTGGCCCTTTAAGATCATAGCGTATCTTCTTAAACATTATCTAGTACGAGCCCCTACTCTCTACTTTGATTTGTTGTTCCCCACTTTGTTATGATTCCAGGATCCTTATCCACAGCTTTGACACCTGGCTCCTGGCTTCTATCTTTGTTTCAAACCAACCTGAAAGTGGCTGAAATGTACATCAGCCAATCCAGCATTAGGCATTCATTATAAATTGCATTTCATTTTTATAGATTGAAAATGGGAGAAGTCAATTTAATGGTTTTCATTTAGTTCAATTTAATGGTAAACCAGCTTGTCTCTATATATAGGCTTTTCCTCATGCTGAACTATATCTTTGCAATCACCTAAATTTCATTTGCAGGGAATTGCCATTGTTCCCAATTGTTTCTCCAGGTATTCCTCATTACTTAGAAATGCAAATGTGGATTTTGCTAGAAACCCCTGCTGAGGGAAACAAAATCTGCATTGCTATTTAAATTATTATGAGCTACCTATAGCACTTGGCTAAAGCAGTTACCTAGAAATGTTTATTTCATAAAACATTCTCTCTTCATAAGGAAAGTGCGACAAGAATAAGATGTGATTTCATCATTTCATATCCAAATAACAAATAAGAAATGGTCATGCAAAGAGGTAACAAGAAATAGTAAGTTGTTTTCCAACTTCACATTCTTCAACTCAGGTGAATCAAAGCCTTAGGTCACAGTGGTCACTGTGGAAAGTGAGGAAAGGGGCAATCAAGATTAGGTTTGATTCCCTGGTTCAACAAAGCAGTTCTGATTTGTCTTTATAAACTGTGCTTGGAAAATACTTTTTTAAAAAAAAATGGTCCATGGGAAAACATTTTAAACCACTGAGCAGTACAATGAGCACAGGTTTCAAAATCAGTCAAATTAGGTTTCAATCCTGGCTACAACTATGTGACCTTGAGATACTTTGAGGCTCAAATAAAGTCATGCATCCATGTACCTAGAATATGGCAGATATTTAATAAATACACTTGTATTTATTATTATTGCATGAAACACCATGATATGTAATATACAAGATCATAGAATACATGATGTTCATCTTTAAAAATTTATCAAGTAAATCATATGTGAAAAGCAGTAGATTTGCTCATTACCCTTGAAAATTTTACAGCCTAATTGGCAAAATGATGCAAAGCATTAAAAAAATCAACAATTAAACAGGGTAGTATAGGCTAAAAAATGAATTACTTGAATTCCCTGGCTGAAGAAATAAAAGGCTCAAATAAAAAATGAATATGTCCAAGTACATGACCTCATCCTCTTGGCATGAGCCTCTGTGTGTCTACATTATGAAGACTATCCCCAAATTGAGATATTGAAACAATTACTAATTTACTGATTGCCGTGCAACATCTCTATTGAACAAGGAGAAAATAAATGCCAACGGCAAAGAGCTATAAATGGTGTCTGCTAATGAAGAAATAATAAGAAGTCATGGTCTCACCATAGATTATCTACTATGTATCCACACTTTCAGACCACTTGCCAACACTCTCAAAACAAACAAAAGCAAAACAAGTATATTTTTCAATTAATTCAATCACACTAGCTGAGGGTAAGCAATATGTTAAACAGTGGAATGTGTAGCAGACATTGTCCATGATGTGAGTGCTTTATGGACAGGCCCCATAAATGTCATTGCATTGTCTTCCATTTATTGACTCTTCCAGATATAGTGAAAATGGTAAAATGGTTACATGACAGAAAGGATGCAGAAAAGGCATATGCATTCAGAATAGTATAATGAGAATTAGTCCACAAATCATGAAGGCTGATTGATAAAAATGCTTAACCAAGCCCAGAGCCTCATTTGCAGTGTCACTCATGGATGATGTTGTATCTCTCTCCTAATGGCATTTATTCACTCCACAAAAAAAGTATTGAGTGCTGTTCTGGGGATAACACAAAGAACAAGACAAGGTTGCTGCTCTTCATGAAGTTACACTTAAGTGTTGGATACAAACAAATAAGTAATCTGAAGTGGTTCAATAAGTGCTTTGATAGAGGCAGTTAGAGGTTTCAACAGAAGTTTGTATAATGGGGCATTTACCCAGTCCTGGAGTCAAAGCCTGCAGAGAACATAATATCAAAGGAGAGATGTAAAGGAGGGATATGGATTAAGCAGGTGACAAAGCAGGGAGAACAAGGAACAGTGTCCCAAGGGTGAAGGTGATACATACCTACAAAGGTCCTCATACAAGAGAGAATGCTATTCTGAATATAACAAAAGAAGAAATCTTAAAGGTGAAAATAGCAAGACTGGAGAAGTGAGTAGGAGTTACATTAAGAAGGGCCATTATCTCACTCCTATATGGAATCTAATGAACAAAATAAACTGATGAACAAAATAGATCCAGTGACATAGAACAGACTGACATATCTCAGAAGGAAGGCAGGGGTGGGTGGTGGGTGGGGAGTGATTAACCTGGGAATTTATATGCATACTAGAGGCCCAGTGCACAAAATCGTGTAGGTAGGGTCCCTAGGCCTAGCCTCTATCTTCTGCCTGTTTGACAGTCCCCAGGCCAAACGTTGCCTCCACCTCAGACTGTCAGGCCATTGAGATCACCAGCTCATTCCAGGTTGCTCCGGGGCTCAGGTCTGTGGGAAAGCAGTTGCCAGCGACTTCACCTCCATGAATGAGCACCAGGCCAGCCACTGATGGAATGCACTGCCTGCTTGGGGTTGCTCATGTGGGTGCCACTGCAGCCACTGTTGCCACTGCTGCTGGGGCTTGAGGTGCTGAAGGAAGCTGCAAGGTGCACCCACAACCTACCCACCCCGGTGTGAGCACTGGGCCTCTAGTATATATATAAAACGTGCACAGGTGGGATCCCTCGGCCTGGCTGACGATTTGGGCCTGCCAGCCTGGGGAGGGACAGTGGGAGGTTGAACAGGCCACAGGAGGTTGGCTGTGGGAGCACACTGACCACCAGGGGGCAGCTCCTGAATTGAGCGTATGCCCCTAATGGTTAGTGCACATCATAGTGAACAGTCGACCAGTCCTTCAGTTGACTTGTAGTAATGGTCGCTTAGGCTTTTATATAGATAGATAGATAGATAGATAGATAGATAGATAGATAGATAGATAGATATGCATAGCACATGGACACAGACAACATGGGAAGGGCCAGTGCAGAGTGGAAGGGGGGGGGGGGTGGGGTGAATGGGAAAAAAAGGGGACATCTGTAATGCTATCAATAATAAAGTTAAATTTTAAAAAAAGAAGGGCCTTGAAATCTATGCTGAGGGGAATGTGGAAAATGTTGGACTGTAAGCATGCACTTGTCATGATCAGGTTTGTTTTTCAACAATTACAAGGAGATGAATGGGCCAGAGGCCTAGAGAGCAATCAAGAGACCATTGGACTGACTGTGACAGTGTTTTCCTGGACGAAGACAAGCTTAGTGAATACAGAGATAAATGAACAAATACAAAAGGCATTTAAGAAATAAAATCAACAAGACTGAGTGATCTATTTGATAGAGAAGATGAAAAAAAGGAGATTTCTAAGTGTAGGGATAACCTCAACAAAGAAACATATCTGCAGAGAATCCTGAGACAGCATGACTAGAGAGAGAAGTGTGAAGAAAATCAGAAGAGTATGGTATCATAGAACCTAAAGGAAAAGTCTTTCAAGGGGGATGGTTCTGTATTGAGTGATATTAAATGATACTAAGAAAACATTTGAAGTTGTTAGTGGATTCACCATAAAGTAAATCACTAGTAACCTGGGCATACTGTCAAAACAACTTTAGTGAACACTTAAGAGCAGGGGTCCTCAAACTTTTTAAACAGGGGGCCAGTTCACTGTCCCTCAGACGGTTGGAGGGCCAGACTATACTTTAAAAACAAACTATGAACAAATTCCTATGCACACTGCACATATCTTATTTTGAAGTTAAAAAAAGGGAACAAATACAATATTTGTATTTGCATGTGGCCCGCGGGCCTTAGTTTGAGGACCCCTGCTTAAGAGTATATGAGTGTTTTTATTACCATCAATATGGAAAAATGGGAAACCTGAAAAAATTCCTAATAGAAAACAGAGAAATGTAAGGCAAAAAATAAAATAAAAATCCTTGAAATATATAGCTGAGACCACAAGATATCATGTATAGTTGAGATCATTTTAAAATTCCAGAAGTTATACATATAGTATAGAAAGTTACTGTATACCTTTCATCTGGCTCCCCCTAATGCTAACATCTCACATAATCATAGTTCAATTATGAAAATTAAAGATTAAAAAATACATACCATATAATTAAACTGTAGACTGTATTCAGATTCTACCAGATTCCTACTCAGTCCTATTTCTGTTTCAGGATGCAATCCATGATAGCATATTGCATTTAGTTTTCTGTCTTCTTAGTTCCCTCTAATTCATGACAGTCCTCTTTCCTGACCTTGCAGGACAATGACAAATTTGAAGAGTATTAGTTATATACGTTATTTAATGTCCCTCAATTTAATTTTATCAGATGATTTCTCATGAATAGATTGAAGCTATACAAAAAATAGTATGAATGTGATATTGATAAGCTTATATTCCTCTCAATGCCTCACAGGCAGGCAGCCCAGATGCTTAGGCTTCAGAGGCCTAGCCTTCTCAGTCCTCTTATTCTTCCTCCAGCTGTAGTTCTAGACCCAGCACTCGTTCCTGGCCCTCCCCCAGAATAGATATTTTAAAGTATATTCCCTTTAAACAACTATAATGGCCTTTCACCAGTGTCCTAAATGCAAGGGTATTTTTTCTTTTCTTTTCTCCTTCTGGTCTGCATCATAAGGGGAACTTTCTAAAGACTCTAATATTTTCTGTGAGCACCTGGTAAGGTACATGCAGAAAAAGCCTTCAAAATATTGCAGACTTTCCCAATTTTTGTGGTCTGCACATACACACAAGTCTCCACCAATTTGTTGATCACCCTAGGTGAATTCTTGCCGGGGTCCAACCCCAGCAGGTCCAGGGGTTCCCAAAGGTGTAGACGGAGTCCGCGAAGAAGGAAGGACACGGAGACAGTGTTCAGTTGATCAGCAGGCTAGCCAGGATCTCCAGCCAGGATCTCCAGCCAAGTTCTGGTCTGGATCTCCAGAGAGGTTCTGCTGTTTATTGTCTTGTTACATCCTTATTTATACCAGTTGATTTTAATCCTGTCAATTTCTATTACAAAGGTTAGGGCATTTCTTATCTCCATTCCAGGGAGTAAAGATTATGTAGCTTAAGCATGATTGTTTGTAGTTAAAGTGATTAACTACCCGCCTGGCACTTAGTTAAGGAGTTTCATCCCCTCCCTAACTTCAGGGAAAAATCCCTACCTGGGGAAACAACCTTTCTAGGAGAGGTGACCTTGGTTAAAACACAGCACTAAGGGGAGCACACAGCACACAGCACTAAGGGGAGCAAACATATTAAGAACAGTATGCTATATACGCCAGGTCACTTGAAACATATGCTGTGCAGATGTTTCTATCCTGCAGAGACTGTGTCAAGCAGAAAGGATGGACCGGCTTCCGGCAAATTCTATTTTATCTGGTTGTGACATCTCCAAGTAAGCCAGGGCTTACATATTTTCCTCAGATTTTGAGACACTTGGTTGCCCTGCACTATCATATTCCTCATGACTTCATGAAAAAATAGGAATTTAAACATAATTTTAGCTTTTTAAAATTGCAAAGTGGGAATGATACTCTTTCCAGCTCTCTACATCCTCAAGCAGATGTACAAAATATTCTATTATTATATACTAGAGGCCCAGTGTGCACAAAATCGTGCGCAGTTAGGGTCCCTAGGCCTAGCCTGGCCTCCATCTTTGGCCTCTGCCACCCTGTGATGCTATGTGAAGCTCCCACCCCAGGATGCTCCTTGGATGCTCATGGCCGCTCAACTACTCCACAAGGCTCCCCCCAACCCACCACTGCTCCACGAGTCTCCTTTCAACCTGCCATGTTCTGCAAAATTCCCCGCTGCCCCGTGACTGCTCTGTGAAACTCCCCCTGCCCTGAAACTGCTCTGTGAGGCTCCCTCCAACTCCTCTAATGCTTCGCGAAATTCCCCCTGCCCTGCAACTATTCTGTGATGCCCCGTCTGCCCCATGACTGCTCCATAGAACTCCCCCCATGCAGTGACTGCTCCAAGAAACTCGCTGCCACCAGGTGACTGCTCCACAAAGCTCCCACACCCCGTGACTGCCACACTGAGATTGCTGCTGCCCCAGGAAGCAGCCTGCTGCCACTGCCACTGCTCAACAATCCCCAGTCCCACCCATCACCACCCCCCCAACCCACCACCGCACCCCTACCACCACCCCTGGTCATGGTCAGCAGCTAGAGTGCAGGAAGGGGGGGGCGGCAGGGGTTACCGAGAGGTGCTCCATGTACTTCATGGTGACTGGTCCTCCATTTGGTCGTGACAGCACCTGGCTCTTTATATATTAGGATTATGTAGATAACAGATATCTTTCTTTAAAACTATTTTTAAATAATTATTATGTTTTTTGTTCATGACCTTATTAGTTTATTTGTCATGGTTTTAATATATATTATTATGATAGTATTTTTCCAACAAGCATATACTAACATTTTTCTTTTCTATTTGAAAGAACATGACTCATATTTAGACATGAAAGATCCTTTTGATAATAATTCAAATTCTGCAGCTCCAAAATATGCTGAATACTGCATATTTGTCCTAAGTAGTGCCATAAGTGCTTATGTAAATGTAATGCAAAGTGTTTTTGGAATTTACGTATACAGACACATTTTTTCTGATACTATTAAAATAGAAATTCAAGTGCATTGAGGCACAGACAAAACTTAAATGACTGCTTCTAGATTTGACTTTATTCCTCAGTGTTTCAGTTGTTCTTTCTGTTCAATAAAGATATACTTTGTGAAGCAAATTTTTTTCAGTTTTCAGATCTCTTCAAAACTCAATACCCAAAAGTGCTGACTTATATTTTTCTCAGTTATTATTATATATGGAATAGTCTATTAATATGCAATTGAAAAATGCCCTTCATATTTAACTATAGCTACTATTTACTGCCAGAATAACTATTGTACTATTTCTTAAAGGAATCTGTTGTAATTACTTGGTGACCAAATTTGCAATTATTTCTCAAACAACTTGTACTTACAATTCACCTTTATTTATTATATATGTTTATTTAAATATACATATAATTTTCTTGTCTAACTCTAGTTCCCTTTAATGCCTATGAAGCAAAATAATCTTCACAATATTGAGGACTGATTATGAACTTTGTTAAGATCAATCTGTATTCACATCTTGGCTCTGTCACTTAACTAATCTTGAACTATTTGCTACAGCTTTTTGGGTCTCAATTTACTCATCTGTAAAATTATCTCATATTGTTGGTATATTAAGTTTTGAAATAACTGCAAAGCAACTAGCAAAATGACTGTTGTGTAGCTGATGATCAATATGTATCAGTTATTATTACTATTTTGATTACTTCAAAGGAAATGACATTTATGATAAGAGTCAAGGTGGTGATTCTGGCAATGGATATTATAAGCAGTTCTAAATTTCATCACAAGATAAAATTTCAAAAGCTATTTATTGGTAGTTAAAGATAAAGCATTTTTTCTTAAATATCTAAAGAAAATTTCTAAAACTATTATTAGCATTTCATCTGTGCATTTCTCTTCCAGCTTTACTGGTGTATAATTGACAAAATTATTATATATTTAATGTGTACAATGTGGTGATTTGATATATGTATAAATTGTGAAAGGTTTCCCACAATCAAATTAATAAACACCTGTATGACTTCACATGGTTAATTTTTTTTCTTTTACCTATTAATTTTTTTTCTTTTACCTATAAATGTGATTTTTGTGACTTCAGATGCCACATATATATGAATTAGAGGCCCGATGCATGAAATCGTGAAAAGGTAGAGTCCCTAGCCCTGGCTGGTGATCAGGGGAATCTTTGGGGCAATCAGCAGGGCGATTGGGGGCCCCTGCTGGCACCTGCTTAACTGGCCTGGGGTCTGAGAGCTGGGAACAGCTCCTGAGTTGAGTGCCTGCCACCTGGTGGTCAGGGCACATCATAGTGACCAGTCATTCCACAGGTTATTCTGCCGTTTGGTCAATTTGCATATTAGGCTTTTATTATATAGGATACATGACAACAATATTTTAGATACCCCAGTTCTATACTTCACCACTCTCTTCTCTAAACACTGTCCTCTCACAGACTGCATGCATGCCAACCTGTCATATTTATCTTCCTCTGAAAGACGGTGTGACTTGGAGATTTGGGGCTGTGTATTTTTTAAAAGACAGTAATAGCAACTGCACCTCATTAATCCTGGACTCTTTTATCCAGTAACTCAATAGTTACCAGGTGCCATGTATTATACTGAGGCATAGGGATAAAAACATAGATAGGTATGGTCTCTTCCTTGAGAAATGCACAATTTACCAGGTATAAAAGATATAATACAGTGTAATAAGTGCAACAAAATAAGTATAAATAGCTGTGTGAATTGGAGAGGGTAGAAAATGGAATGGGGATGTTTGAGGAAGCTTCATAAAAGAGGTGCTATTTTAGCTGTTCCTGGAAAGATAAATTAAATAGTACTAGCCAAGGGAATAACTTATGCAATGAATGTAGTTCTGAGAGAGCTTAAATTTTCTCAAGGAATAGTGAGAAGGTGAGTGTGGCTGGAATCTAGTCCATAGATGGGGTGATAGGAGCAGATGCTGTAGGAGGAAGTTACAAACCCTAGGTGTGTTTGTAGTAGGTTGAGGATTATGGACATCATCTTGTGATTACAGTGAGTATGATGGAGTGAATGTTTGTGTCCTTACGAAGTTAGTTAATACCTGGAAATCCTATCCTCCAATGTGATGTTATTAAGAGGTTGGGCTTTGTTGAGGTAACTAGGTCATGACAGTGGATTCTTCATGAATAGGATTAGTGCCCTTTCCACATGTAAGGACACAATGAGAAGAAAGCATTTTGTAACCAGGAAGAGGGTCCAAAATAAAGCTTACTCACTGTTTTATGCCAAATATTATCTGGAAAACAGAGATTTATAAGTCAGACCTGGCTTCCTAATTCAATAAAATTGATGTTCTTTCTATGCTCTCAATTACAAATGTCTATTATCAGACAACTTACTAGTTTCATGGGTCACCCTTAAATTAAGAGTTTGTTATGTAAAGGGATTAAGTCACTTTTGTAATTACCCCTGAGTTGTTCAAGGGCAAGATCAGACAATGATTCAGCTCTGGTGGCCTAATAGGATACAACTCATTTCATAAAAGTTCTTGTTGAGCAACCAAAGCATAGTGAGTGATAATATTTATTGGTCATTGACATGAGTGTAAGAATTAGCAACATTTAAAAAAAAATAGATAACAATCTGGCCAATGGTTAATGGCACTAATATGCATAATGCCACTTTTACCCCTCCAGGCTAATGGTGACTAACAATTAATCAGACTTATTGTTATGAGTATTAGCTGATTTATATTTTTATAGCTTTAATAATAAACTATAATTTACATGCCATAAAACATACCAATTATACTTATAAATACAATGATTTTTAGTAAATTTATAAAGCTGTGCAACAATCACCAAAGTCTAGTTTTAGGACATTTGTGTGACCCCCTGTCTTAGTTTATTCAAGCTGCTATAATGAAATACCAGAGGCTGCCTGGCTTATAAAAACAGAGATTTATTTCTCACAGTCCCAGAAGCTGGAAACTCCAAGATCAAGGCACCAGCCTGGTCAAATTATGGTGAAGACCCACTTCCTGGTTCATAGCCTTCTTGCTGTGTCTTCATATGGTGAAAGTGGATAGGAAAGTCTCTAGAATCAGTGGTTCTCAACCTTCTGGCACTTTAAATACAGTTCCTCATGTTGTGACCCAACCAAAAAATTATTTTCATTGCTACTTCATAACTCTAATGTTGCTGCTGTTATGAAACATAATGTAAATAGCTGATATGCAGGATGTATTTTCATTGTTACAAATTGAACATAATGAAAGCATAGTGATTAACCACAAAAACAATATGTAATTATATATGTGTTTTCCGATGGTCTAAGGCAACCCCTGTGAAAGGGTCATTCGACCCCCAAAGAGGATGCTACAAACAGGTTGAGAACTGCTGAAATTTAGCATAATGTTTTTGAGGCTCTACCATGACTTATAATGCATTAGTAGTTTGCCTTATGAATTGAAGAATGTAATTTTATTATATGGACTTACTGCTTTTTAAAAATCCATTCATCAGCTGATGAACATTTGGGTTGCTCCCACTTTTGGGCTATTATGAATAATGCTGCTATGAATGTTCACTTAAAAGTCTTTGTGTAGACATTAGCTCTTTTACTAAATGTTGTTCTAAGTTAATGTTTTAATTTTTAAGGAAATTAACTGTTTTCCAAAGTGGGTTAACAATTGAAATGTCAAATGGCATATATAAAAGTTCCAACTTATCTAAAATTATATAAGCATTTATCTTTTTTTATTATTTTAGCGATTTTGGTGGGTATAAAGTGGTATCTTACATTATGGTATTGACTTGAATTTCCACAATGGAATTAGCACCCTTTTAAAAATATTTTCATGTATCTTCTTTGGTAAAATGTTCATTTAAACCTTTTACCTATTTATTATTAGAAATTTTATTATTATTATTGAGTTACTAGCGGCCCAGTGCACAGATTCATGCACTGGTGGGGGACATGGCCTGTGGGGATCAGCCCACTGGGGGAGCTCTGCTCATCCTGGTCAGCTGAGTGGCGTTTCCACTGTGGAGTACACTGACCACAAGGGGGCCGCTCCTGCAATGAGCATTTGCCCCTGGTGTTCAGTGCGCATCATAACGAATGGTCGACTGGTGGTTCTGGTAGTTCCACCATTTGGTCGTGGGCCCTTTATATATATAGATGAGTCCTTTGTTCATTCTGGTTATGAGTCCTTTAGCAAATACATGATTTGCAAGTACTTTCTCCTTGTCTATGTGTTGTCTTTTCATTTTTAATGGTGTTTTCTGAAGTGAAAAGTGTTTAATTTTGATGAACTCCAATTTATATCTTTTGCATGTAGATACCTAATTTCTCTACCACCAATTGTTGATAAAACTATCCTTTCTTCCACTGAATTGGCCTTTTTATCAAAAATCAATTGACCGTAAACTTAAGTGTTTATTTCCACGTTCTCAATGTTATTCAAGTCATCTTTATACCAATACTTCAATCGATACTTAACTCTTTGATCACTATAGTTTTATAGTATGTTTTCAAATTGAGTAGATTAAGTCCTTCAAATTTGTTTTGCTCCAAAAAATCCACAAGGAAGGAACACTCCCAACCTCTTTTTTATGAGGCCACCATTTTCATAAATTCAAAAACCAGATAAAGACACTACAAAGAATGGTAATTAGAGGCCAATACCCCTGATGGACATAGATGCTAAAATCCGCAACCAAATATTAGCAAGTCTGATCCAGAAATATGTTAAAAAGATCATACACCACGAAAAATTAGGTTTTATTCCAGGGATGCATGGATGGTATAATATTCACAAATCAATAAATGTGGTACATCACAAATAGAAAGACAAAATCATATGATCATATTAATAGATGGAGAAAAAGCATTTGACAAAATCCAACACCAAATTTTAATAAAAACTCTCAGCAAAGTAGAAATAGAGGGATCTTACCTCAACATAATAAAGACCATATATGACAAACCTACAGCCAACATCATATTCAATGGGTAAAAACTAAAACCATTTCCCTTAAGAACAAGACCAAAACCATTTCCCTTAAGAACAGGAACAAGACAGGGGTGTCCACTTTCACCACTTATTCAACATAGTACTGGAGGTCTTAGCCAAAGTGAACAGATGAGAAGAAAATATAAAACACATCCAAATTGGAAAGGAGCAAGTAAAACTGTCATTATTCATGGATGACATGATATTATACATAGAAAACCCTAAGGACTCCACCAAAAGATTACTAGGTTTAATAAATGAATTCAGGAAAGTAGGCGGATACAAAATTATACCCAGAAATTTATGGCATTTTTATGAACCAATAATGAATTCTCAGAAAGAGAAACCTAAAAAAAGCAAACCCAATTACCACTGCAAAAACAACAACAACAAAATATAAGGTACTTAGGAATAAACTTAACCAATGAAGTAAAAGACTTGTATACAGAAAAGTACAGGATGTTGAAAAAAGAGATAGAGGAAGACATACACAAGTAGAAGAATATACCGGGTTCACCGATTGGTAGAATTAACATCATTAAAATGTCCATAGCACACAAAGCAATCTATAGATTCCATGCAATCCCAATTAAAATACCAATGGCATATTTTGCAGAAATACAATAAATACTCCAAAAAATATATGAAACCAAAAAAGACTCTAAGTAACCAGTCATCTTGAGAAAGAAGAATAAAGTTGGAGGGATCACAACTCCAGACATCAAGTTATACTACAAAGTTACTGTAATGAAAACTGCCTGGTGCTGACAAAAGACCAGGCACATAGATCAATGGAACAGAACAGAACACCCGAAATCAACCGAAGCCATTATGCTCAATTAATATTTGACAAGGGACACAAGAGCATACAATGGAGTCAAGATGTTCTCTTCAATAAATGGTTCTTGGAAAATTAGACAGATAGATGCAAAAGAAATGAAACTAGACCACCAACTTACACCATATATAAAAATAAACTCAAAATAGATTAAAAAAAAAAACTTAAATGTAAGTCATGAAACCATGAAAATCCTGGAAGAAACCCAAGGCAGCAAAATCTCTTATAGCAATATGTTTGCTGATACTTCTCCTAAGGCAAGGAAAACAAAAAAGAAAATAAACAAATGGGACTACATCAACATGAAAAGCTTCTGCACAGCAAAATAAAGCATCAACAAAATGAAATGGGAGCACACTGTATAGGAGAACATATTTGCCAATGACATATATGATAAGGAGTTAATATCCAAAATATATAAGGCACTCACACAACTTTAAAAAAAGAAGACAAACAATCCAATTAAAAAAAATTGACGAAGACCTAAATAGACACTTCTCCAAAGTGGACATACAAATGGCCAAGAGACATATGAAAAAAAAAAATGCTCAAAGTCACTAATCATCAGAGAGATGCAAATTAAAATGACAATGAGGCATACCTCACACATATCAGAATGGCTATCATCAACAAGTCAACAAATGACAAGTGCTGGTGAGTATGTGGAGAAAAGGAAACCCCATTATACTGCTGGTGGGAATTCAACCACTATGGAAAACAATATGGAGTCTCCTCAAAAAATTAAATACAGAACTGTCATTTGACCCAGTGATCCCACTTCTAGGAATATGTCCTCAGAAACCCAAAACACCAATCAGAAAGAATGTATGCACTCTTATGTTCATAGCAGTGCAATTTACAATAGCTAAGATCTGGAAATACAAGTGCCCATCAGTAGATGAGTGGATAAAAAAGCTGTAGTCTATTTATACCATATCACTTCTCGGTCTTTTTGCTAAGATCAAGTGTATTTATACCATGGAATACTATGCAACTGTAAAAAAAATAAAGCTCTTTTACCCTTTGGAAACATCATGGAGGGACCTGGAGAGTATTATGATAAGCAAAATAAGCCAGTCAGAAAAACACAAGTTTCACATGATCTCACTCATATGTGGAATATAAAGAACAAAATAAACTGATGAACAAAATAGATCCAGAGACACAGACTCATGGAACAGATTGTCAAATCTCATAGGGAAGGCAAGGTGGGTGGATGGGTGGGTGGGTGGGTAGGTAGGTGGGTGGGAAGAGATGAACCAAAGAACTTGTATGCATATATTATGTATAACCCGTGGACACAGAGAACAGTGTGGTGATGGCCTGGGGCAGGAGTGGGGGGCAGGCTAGAAGGGGTAAATGAGGGCCAATAGCGAACACATGTAATACTTACAAGAATGAAGTTTTAAAAACACACACAATACTTTTTCAACCAATGGAAAAGCAATGATATGGTGAAAATTTATTTTTTTTAAAAGACAAGGAATATAAATAATAAAAATGTATATACCATATTTGGACATTAATTAAAAGAACCAATTTTTTAAAAAGTAGTATTCTCTCAGGTAAGTGTGAAAAATAACTAGATATTTGACACTAATAACAAAGATGTTTTAAGAAATAATAATTGTGTTAAGTTTATGTTTTAAAAGATTACTTTTTTTTTAGAAGGGGGGAGCTGGGTGAAGGGCGTAAAAAGTACAAATTGGTAGTTATAAATTCTCATGGTGATTGAAACTACAGTATGGAAATGTAGTCAATAATATTATAATAACTATGTATGGTGCCAGATATATACCTGAAATATTGGGGGGATCACTTTGTAAAGTATAAAATTGTCTAACCACTATGCTGTACACATAAAACTAAAACAAAAATAATATTAAATGTAAACAGTAATTGAAAAATAAAATTTAAAAAATGAATAGCATGCTGAAATACTTAGGTGTTATATCTTGGACTTGATTCACATTATTCTAGTTGAAGAAATGGAGGGCTGAGAGAATGGTGGGGGGATAGTTGGAAATACATTGGCCATATATTGTGGATTGTCAGGTATACTGGGTTCTTTATACTATTCTCTATATTGGTATATAGGTTTGGGAGCTTCTGCAATACATTTTATTATAAATGTTATGCCATTAAACTTCTAATATTATGTAAAATGAACCACATTTTAGAAAATAAATAACCAAACTGATCCGTAAAAAAACTTCAATGGAAAAATCCAAATGGAAATTGGATTCAAAACTCAAGCCACTCTGAAGTGTCCAGAACAAGATCATTTTGGTGGTCACCTCTATCAAATGATAATGGAAAATTAACTGCTATCTTTTGTGAATTTTTCCAAAGCATACAAAAAAAATGGGAAATTATTCAACTCATTTTCTCTAGCCAGCTATCCTTGATTCAAAAAACAAAGAACCTTGACTCCCAGCAAAAAAGAACACTTTAGCCAAGCTCATTCATATATCAGTAACTATCTGACATAAAATAGCATAGTCAACACAACAGTGAATTAAATAAGCAAACAGGCTGTGCCCAAGGAATGAAAACATGATTAACATTAGAAAATGCTTTAAATTGTAACTTCCTACATTAGCAAATTAGAGGGGAAAAGACGATTTGATTGTGCCAATGGATAAAGAAAACGTATTTGAAAGAAATTCAACATGAGTTCATGGTACAGACTTCTGACAAAATAAGATTAGGAGGAACCCTCTTTCCTAAATTCTACAGCAAACATAGTTAGACTTGAAATGTTAGAAGCATTCTTATTCAAGTCAGAAACAAGACAGGTATACTGCCCCCACTACTCTTCAAAACTGCACTGGAACACAAAGCCAGAGATAAGGATGTAAAAATAAGAGTTATGAATATTGAAAAGAAGGAGATACTCTTCGGCAACAATATGGCCATCTGCCTAGATAATTAAAAGGAATGAGTCTGTGGAATATGCAAATAAATAAGAGAGTTCAAAAAGATATTCGTTGGGAGAGCAATATAACAAAATCCAGAGCTTTGACACATGAAAACAATGACTAATTAGAATATGTAATAGGCAATACCCCATTCACCACAGCAACAACTCCAAAAGTTACCTAAGAGAAGTGACAAATCACAAAAATGTATGAGCTCTTCATATAGGCAAATATAAAAGTTTACTGAGAGGTTCAGAATTTTTTTAAATGTCCCAAATAACTAGAGAAGTATACCATATTTACTAATGTGAAGCAAAATATTGTAAGTAAACATGTCAATCCCCTTAAAGTAGTTATGGATTTATTGCCTTACCTGTAGTTGCCAAAATGACAATGAAGTTTGTATTGCTGTCTTCCACTCCCAAAATCAAGCCTGGAAAATTTTAAAGGGGCGAATGAAAACAAATACATGATTATATATCAGTTTCCTAGGGCTGCTGTATCAAACTACCATGAACTGGTTGGCTAAAATAACAGAATTTTATTCTCTTAGAGTTCTGGAAGCCAGATGCTCCAAATCAGTTTCATGGGGTAAATTCAAAGGGCCCCAAAGGGCCACACTTCACCTGGGGACTCTAGGGCAGAATCTATTCCTTGCCTCTCCCACCATCTGGTAGCTGCAGACATGCCTTGGCTTTTGGCGACATGACAGCAGTCTTCAAGGTGAGCATGTTCAAATATCTCCCTGCTTCACATTCACATTGTCTCCTCTCTTGATTGTTCTGCCTTCTTCTTAACGGGACACATGTGATTGCATTGAAGGCTAACCTAGATACTCCAGGATAATTCACTCATCAAAAGATGCTTAAATTAATAATATCTACAAAGACCTTTTTCCCAAAGGAGGAGGAATTTACAAGTTCTGGGTTCTGGTGTATGCGAGCTTTGGGGTCAGTATGAATTTTTCAGCCGACCAAAAATGTCAACAACAAAATCTAAATAATAAAAAAAAACATGAGAAAACCTGTGTTGAACCAGTTACTAGTACTTGTGTTTCCGTCAGAGGAGTGAGAGGCAACAGTGAAGTTTGGGCTTATTGATCACCTATAATAGATGACTGATGACAGGACATATAGGAGTAAACTTTCTAAACTTCTGCCCCTGCTTCATTGCACAAATCTGAGGCCTCACCTCAGACTGTAGATGCAAGTCGTCCTGGCATAGTATCAGATATCCAGAAAGGTTGGCCGAATTAATGAAGTATGACTCCAGAGTCCATGCTAATAACCACCTGAAACCACTTTAGTGACTAAGTCTATGCCTTAAATAAAAACATTTTAATAGAATAAAAGGAATGGACTAAAAATAGAATAGCAAGCATCAGGGTGAACGAAAGGTACACCCATGCTTGGTAGAGATGTAAAATATATTTGTTAATATCAAGGAAGCTTAAGAAAAACTGAAATTACTGCACTGAACAATGCAATATTAGGTAATCTCAAAAATTAGGGAGGCCACACATCATGCTGCTCAACCTCTTCAGTGTGGAAAATAAACTTTTAGAACAAAATGTTTCCAACTGTATGTCTGGTGGGTGAAGAGACCCCATAGAAAGGTCTGCTTCTTTTCTGAATCTCGACCACCGAACATGGCTGCTGCTGTTTTCCCATCTAGCATTTAACCTGGGAACCAAAACCATTTTCTGAAAGACTTGCACTTGAGCAAATGCGTCCAGCTGGCAGAGGGGGCGGAGTCTCCCAGAGAGCATTTAATTAAGGAGCCAGGAGCATTTACAGAACAGAATGAGCTCTAGCCTGGTCTGAGCTTGCTTTCAGTCTGGGGATCCTTGCAGGTATTCTTTTCCGACTTTGACGTTTGGAGTTCCAGGGAGATAAGGCTTCAACTGAGAAAACCAGAATCAGGTCAGCGAGGTGAGGAGTCCCAGACTCTGCCAGTCATCAAGGTAAGGATCCTGAAGAAATCTCCCACCACGGACAGAGGAGTTTCCCACAGGCACCTTCCTCTGCTATCAGTCCTGTGAGGCTCCAAGTCTGGTTGACAGAAAGATCACCCCCAATCCCCAGTTACATGTCAGGGTCTCAGAGAGATGCCCTTGATTTTCAGGACACATCCTCAGGCCAACAGAGTGGGCCCTGTCAGGAGTAAATATGAATACCTTGAGGAAGACTGAAATATCCCCCCAATTCAGTACCAGAGAGGTCTTTGTTATTGGGTGGGGCCACAACATTAGTGACAAAGAAACAGAATATCCGAAGGCTGAGGCCCAGAACTCAGGATTTTAAGAAGATTCCCAGGTGATTCTCACGTGCAGCCAAGGTTGAGAACCACTGGTGTGGACACAGAGGGCCCCACCTACCAACATCTGACATCAGACATCCAACATCCGCTCACTCCTGTTGTCAACCTCGGGCAAAGCTGTAATGCAGAGGTGTTATAGGCACCTCTCACTGACACCAGAGAGGTGTTAGCAGACAGCCCCCTGAGCCAGTGGAGAGGTCTGTTCCCAACCTTGATCCTTGACTTCTCATATGAATGAAGTTATCCAAGAGACCTTGACTGTGTTGTGAAAAGCCAATTTATTAAGGCAATTAAAGCATGCACCTGTGTTGAAAAAGCAAAGCAAGCAAACCTATACAGCTGGCTTATGAAGCACAGGTGGGCTCTCAGCTAATCTGAAGAGCAGGTTGGCTGGGGGTCCGAGGCATTCTATACCATCCTGTCTATTTGTCTCAAAATGTTTCTTCTGAATATTTTGGTACAGATTATTTCTCAAGGTCTCTCTTTACTTTGCTGTGGCCTTCCCAGACTTCATGAGAAGCACCTGGCAACTTTATCTTGCCAAGCCTTGAAACTGCTGGCTTCTCTGTTCAGGGAGTATAACTGCCCCTTTTTATCCTTTCCCCTTTCTCCTTCCCTTTCTGCATTCTTTCATTAAGGAGAATTTTTTAAAACCATTTGTTCTCATGTCCTTGGCTGGGGAAGAAAATGGCTTGTTATTTATAAACTGGCTGTAAATTGCCCACAGTTTGACTTTGTTTTAACTTTCCTGTCTCAGTTTTCCTATTCCTCCTGCCCAGTAATCCTATAACAGAGGCACCTCTCCCAAATCTCTGTAAATCCATGACATTGTTGCCAGGGAGACTGGGGCTATGGCCGGATTGAGGGATTCTCAGGTCAGCAGAATGTAGGTTCCCTAAGCCCTGTCAGGAGTAGTTGTGACTGTATCAAAGAGGGTTGAGGGTACCTCCCCAAGTCAGAGAGAGTGCATTCCATAGTAACCTGCCCTGTTCTTGCTGCCAGCTCTGGGAGGCCTCAGGCAGGCGTTGTTGGATGTGGTGTCTTTTCACTTTAGTCTCAGGGAAGTCTGAGGACAAGATGGCAGGTGAGGGGGTAAGGGTGGCCTTATGTCCTTCCAGATGTAAAGCTGAATACTCTGAAGCAGCCCCAAGGGCAGCCCCACCCCAGACCAGTTGGTACCAGCCCCTGATATCATACCTGGAAGACACTAAGCAGAGATGGCCATGTATGATAGGCTATCACTTCTTCCATGTGGGGTGGGGGAAGTGATTCCTCTTAAAGAGTGGAATCTTCAATCTGAGGATGCATGTTAGGTCTGCTGTGGTGGGGGATGGAGCAAGAACTTTCAGGAGTAAAGATTAACAGTAGATTGCTCAAGGAAGTCATTTTGACTGCTTTTCAATTACTAAAACAATTATGTATATAAGGACACAATGTCTTAGAATTTTGTGACTTTTTGTACAACATATAAATGCGTTTATTAATAATTGTAGTTACCTCCCCCCCCTTCATTTCTGATATATATATATATATATATATATATATATATATATATATACCTATATTGCCCAAAAGCAGTCATTTTGACTGCTTGGGGGGGGGGGAATTTTAAATAATCAAATGACTCTTATTATTGAATTGAGTAAATTTCTTATATGACCAGTTGGGTTCTGTATTAAAATAACAGTTTTCATTTTTTTCGATTACCGTCACATGATAACATACAAGTACATGATAAATTGTCGATACTTGATAAGTTGCAGTTTCTCAATAAGCTAAACTAGTACTTGTTATTCGAATCTTTATGCAGTGATACTTGTCCTAATAAGTTGTTTATTTTATTTCTTTTGCGCCCTAAATTCATGAAAGAAATGTCGAATAGAAGTGAGTTATTGGAAAAGCTACGGAACATAAGTGAAGAGTGCTCCGATATTATTCTGTCACAATGCAGTCATTCTGACTGCTTTTGGGCAATATAGGTGTATACTAAGTTTCAGTCTTTCTAGTGTTAATGACATAATGGACTCTCCTACTCCAGACAAAGGAGACCCCACAGAAACCAATGTAGTGCTTGCTATCAGCCCCAGGTGGCCCTAGGCAAGTGTGTCTAGCTGTGGTCCCCCCTCACTTCCTCCTTAGGAAATCAAAGGAGCTATGCAGAGTGGTGTAGCCCAGACCAGCGGTCGCCAACTAGTAGTTCGTGGACCACTGGTGGTCCATAAGGTCCTAAAGGTTGGTGAGTGCTGGTCCACACTATGGCATGGGAAAGATTGGGACTCAGAGTGCACACAGAGGTAAACATCTACTCCAGAAAAATGGAGACTTCACAGGTGTCCCCACCCCTCCTGACAATACTGGGGGAAGAGGACTGTGCCTGTAATCTGCATCTTGAGGTATGCCCCAATTATCATAGGAACTGGGAGGTGAGGACCTTGGTCTGAAGCATGTGTCCTCAGATCAGCATATCAGAAGACACCCAGGTAGTATCAAAAGTCAAGGTGAGGTGCATATCCTGAATACCAGCCAAGTTCCCACCTCCCCTACCAGTGTACTATCTGCCCTGAAATCCTCTGGCTCTGTTGGCTGGCTACTCCCTGAGGAGCCATCTCACTTCTTCTAGATCTTAGGAGACAGGCCGTAAGAAAACAATTGAGAGCACCCCTTAAGGGGAGACCTGTGGGTTGTCTTTGTCAGAACCACCATGGATGCGTTTCTCAGCTAAGTGTACTGACACGCTCCCTCTCTCCTCCAGGTCTGTGGGTCCCAGTTGGCCAGCTGTCCCCCACACAAGTCATGCCTCACGGTCAGAAGAGTGACAGCTGCAACCTTAAGGAAGACCTTCAGGCCCCAAGAGAGGCACAGGGCCTGGTAGGTTTACAGGGTCCCATAGTTGAAGAGGAAGAAGGCACCAGCACCACCAACACCTCCTTCTCCTCTCTCTCTCCTTTGACCCCTGGCACTCCAGAGGATTTTCCTGCCACTGGGATACTTAGTCTTTTTCAGAGTTTCCAGAGAGCCTCTTCCTCCTCCACTGCCAACACAGTCACTCTATCAAGCCACCAAGAAGAGGATCCAAGTACCTTGCAGACTCTACCAAATCCTGAGTCCTTGTTCAGTGAAGTGCTACAAAATAAGGTGTATGACTTGGTGCAGTACCTGAGTATCAAGTATGCCACAAAGGAGCCCATCACAAAGGCAGATATGCTAGAGAGTGTCATCAGAGAGCACAAGGATCACTTCCCTGTGATCTTCAAGAAAGCCTGTGAGTCCCTAGAGATTCTCTTTGGCATTGCAGTGAAGGAAGTGGACGCCACCAGCCATTCTTATGTGCTTGTCAAATCACTAGACCTCACCTATGATGGGATGCTGAGTAATGACCAGGTCATGCCCAGGACCGGCATCCTGATACTCATCTTGGGCATAATCTTCATGGAGGGCAACCGAGCCTCTGAGGAAAGAATCTTGGAAATTATGAATATGGTTGGAGTGCATGATGGGAAGAATAATTTTATCTATGGGGATCCCAGGAAGCTAATCACTGAAGATCTAGTGCAGGAAAAGTACCTGGAGTACCAGCAGGTTCCCAACAGTGATCCTCCACGTTATGAGGTCCTGTGGGGTCCCAGGGCCCATGCTGAAACCACCAAGATGAAAGTCCTGAAGTTTCTAGCCAGGATCAATGGGACTGACCCCACATCCTTCACAAACTTGTATGAGGAAGCTTTGAGAGATGAGAGAGAGAAAGCCCAGGCTGAAGTTTCCTCAGATGATACTATTGCCACAACCGATGAAAGTTCAAGCGTCCTGTCCAGCAGCTTCTCCTGCCCTGAGTGAAGTCTGAAGCTCACCATTCTTCACTCTCCATTTGAACACAGCAGCCAGAGTTCTAAGCAGGGGAGGACCAGGGTGGATACGGAGGGAACACCTTAGTGTGCCTGTGCAATATAGGTGATTCAGAGATTTTATCTTTTTCTGTTTAAATTGTTTTTCCTTGCAATAAAAACCTTAACTAGCTTCAGAATCTGAGCTTATTAATAACAGTGGCCAAACATTTGTAGCTGTTTATCAGGTTTAAGAATAAGAATTCACAATTTAGCCAAAGAAATTAGGAAATCACCCATCTTTCTGTGAGTCCTTGTTCACTGAAGTACTACAGTAACAATAAGCACAAGAACAAGAACAAAATAATATGGCATTAGATAAGGAATTTCCTTATAAATGTGAAAGATCCCAGCAGTAAAATATGTAGTTTTAAGCAACAGAGGAGAAAACATAAAAGATAGCTAACTTTTTACTCATTTATTTACTCTGTAAAATTAAATTATATCTACCTAAGATTTTCTTGGCCTATTAAAAAATATAGGAGAAATTAAATCTTAAATGAAATCTCTCACTGGATCATTTATTCCCCAAACATGAATTGAGTGCTTGCTCTTTAGAAGGCCCTGGGTTATAATGGGGACATTAGGATTAGCAGGACATACTGCTAGTCATGGAATGTTAGAGGATAGGAGCAACAAGGCCATCAGGAAGATGGTGAGATGTCCACTAAGAGCTAACAAACAAGGTAAACAGGAGAGAGATGGTAGGACTCCATATGGATGGAGTCAAGTAAAAATGCCCTGAGATAATACAGTTTGGGACTTTCAGAAACTAAGATTCCTTCTGTGGGAGTTGATTATAATGAAGCAGGCTATGGCAGGGGTCAGACTCAGTTGAGAGAAAACTCTAGAATAGAAACATTCAATTAGCAGTGACTTTTAGATCATGGATAAAACAAGGAAATGTCCACCTGAGACTGGTATGGAAGGTGTCCTGAACTCTTAAAAACACAGGAAATTTGATTACTGTCTTAATACTTTCAACAATAAGGATTTTTAAACGTTAATCACACAGCACATTTCAGCAGAATGTTTGAACTAGGTGTTCTAGACACATGATCTGCAAAGATATCCTTTAAAGTATACAATTTGAGCCTTGGACGATGGTCTGAGTGATTAAAACATTGGCAACCAATAGATGTATCTCATATCTCTCATCTCTCTCTCCCTCTCTCTTTCTCTCTCTTCCCCCCTTTCACTCTCTAAAAATCGGTGGACAAATATCCTAAGATGTGGATTAACAGGAAAAAAAAAAGTGTCATATTCCCTTGAAGTAATGCCCAGGCTGGCACTCTTTTGCCTGGCCTGGGAGAGCCAGAGACTCCTCCATTAAAATGACGTTATGATTAGGTTATCTTGAGTTCACTTTGGCTAAGTCTAAGCAAGGAAAATATTTTTGATGTCAGTGAAATGAATGAAAATGGTGTTTTGAATGGAAGAGCAGTTGGAGAGAAGGAAGGAATTGGTCTTGTAGTTGAATTCTAGGATCTCTGAGTTGATTCCAGCTGGGGAAGACTAACCTATACCCAAATGAAATAGTGTATTCTCTAAGAAAATGTACTGAGTTTTATTTATGGAGCAGTGTTTTGGACTGATTTGTTGTCTAGTGTCTAAGAGCACTCACTGCCTATTCTCTAAGAAGTCTTGGATAGCAAAAGTTCCCAGAGGACACGGGTGTAGGTTCTGGGGTTGAAATATTAGAAACAATGGCCATGTGTCAGGAGCCCTGTTGAGCTCCAGTGAGAGCTAAGCTACCAGGTGTCAGAGTATTTGCTTAGAGCAACAAGTCAAATACAGTGAAGTTAAACCTTTAATCACTTCCTGTGATGGTATAAGTGGGAGTGTAAAACAGAAGAAAGTGACCATTCCTTGTTTTATTTTCCTTTATGGAGCAGCACACCAGTGAGGGTCAGGTAGATCAGCACAGACCAGGTGGATCTGATCACTGTTGATGGAGCCAGAACAAAAGGCTCTAGGAGTTTTATGCATCTTGGAATCAGAGGAAGCAAAAAAAGAAGGGCTAGAGGTGAAAAGGTACATTGCAAAAGCGTCTCCAGGATTTCCTCTTCCTCCTCCTCCCAGAAGGAGGCCTCATTATAGGCCTTGAAGAGAACCTCTGTCGAAGGCCTCATATAAAGACACTTTGGAATGAAAGTATAGGGACTAGGACTGCAAATATGAGAAGGGAATGACCTGGCAGAGAGGCCTGAATCTTGAACTGCAATCCATTTCAGATACATTCAATCTGAGGTTGGAGGGCAGCTTTTCTTCAGGAGGCCTGCCAAGGGAAGCCTTTGTAATTGTCTATGCTTAGACCTGAAATACCACACATTAGGATTTTTAACCAGAAGCAGGGTTCCTCACCATTAAATAAAGATGAAATATATGCCAGGCACTGTGCCAGAGGCTTTTCACATACATACATATGTTGCAATAGTTCTATAAGATAGAACTTATCAAATTCACTTTGCAGATGAAGAACCTGAAGCTCATAGCACTTGATAATGTCCTATTATGATATGGCTAGTAAATGACAAGCCTGAGACTAAATCTCTGGTCTAAATCATCAGCAATCCATGTTGCTCCCATACCTCCTAGCCTGAGGCAGATATTCCATCTCTTAATTTCTTTTTCTCAATTCTTCATACTATCTCTCTGTAAAAGGATACTATAAGCAGGCCTAAAGAAGGAAGGTGACAATGTAAATAAAAAATGATTTGGGTCTTGTCTGTGGCTTTATTAACCTAAGGTCCTCCTGTCCAAGTTCCAGTGTTCCTTGAGAGCTGCCTCTGTATTTCTTTCTGGTCTCAGAACTTCTCTGAATTATAGCACCTTTCCCCTGGTCTTCCCCCGTGTGCCCTCTCTTTATACCCTAGAACCTGCTCTTCACTATCTTTTCCTCTGAAAGCTGTGCCCTACTCTTGGTGGAACAGCCTAGAACAGTGATGGCGAACCTGTGACACGCATCAAAGGTGACACGCGAAGTCATTCTTTTCGTTGATTTTTCTTTGTTAAATGGCATTTAAATATATAACATAAATATCAAAAAATAAGTATTTGTTTTACTATGGTTGCACATATCAAAAAATGTCTATATGTGACACGGCACCAGAGTTAACTTAGGGTTTTTCAAAATGCTGACACACCGAGCTCAAAAGGATCCCCATCACTGGCCTAGAATCATCTGCCCTTCCCCTGACAAAAAGCATCCTTATTCCTTGCAGAGGACCCCTTGCTGTCCCATCCTTCCCCCTGAAACTTCTCTGATAGTAACATCCCCTTCGACTTAAAGGTTCACTTGGGAAACTGATGTTCAGAGGCCTGGTTTCCCTCAACCCCTTAGCCTCTTCAACCACTCCCCAATTGTTTTCCAGAGTGAGTAGATTCTGACTTGGCACATAGTGTACTGATTTGTTCTACATCCTGGAAATTAGAGAGTTCTTAAAATCTTTCTGATATTTGCAGTAGGATGTGATTATAATGTCTTTGAAACTGGCAAATGAACACATACACAGTTGGATTAGCTTACCTAGGCAGTTAAAAACCAAAGGAGAGTTGACTTAGGATGGTAAATACACAATGCAATATATAGAATTGTACAGTTAAAACATATATGATGTTATTAACCAAAGTCACCCCTATAAATTTAATTAAAAGATTTTTAAAAATATAAAGGAGATACCAGTAAAAGCACACCAATGGCTTCCTCATAAATGGTAAATTAAGAATGACCATGGAAATCACTGTGGAGTAAACATCTACTAAAGCTGAATTTTTAAAACACTGGAATCCTCCTAGGAGTTGAAAATTGGTTCTTTGGTGACTTGCTAATTCTGGTAAAAAAAAGAAAAGAAAAGAAAAAATATATTTCCAATGCTTCTGATCTGTGTACCTCCTCAGGAAAATCTTGGTTTTCAGTTTGCCTAATGGCATCTGAGTAGATAGTTGTTCAGTCATGTAGAGGACAGCAGAGACTCACAAGTTAAAATTTGGACCATGCAACACAAGGAAGGAGATACTTCTCAGCCTAATGAAATTACAAAGTTTATTCCAAAGGGCATGGAAGAAATGTGCTATAGGGTAAAAGATGGACAAAGGCTCCCTGAAAATGGTTACATAATCCTTCAAAAACTCAATGTGATCCTGTGTTTGAAAGCCTCTGTCACACAGTATCCACTTGAAAAGTTATAGGATTATGCAAAGTACATCTTACTTTCTCAGGAACTCCTTCAAGAAACGAAGAGATTTGTATGAACACATTGTAATAGTTTATTTTATTGCACACTTATTATTGACAGCTGATGGGAGAGACTACAAGTACTCATCCACATCTTATCTTTCTCTTTTTCCAGGACAAAGGGGAAAATGACATTGACAGTCCAGGTATTGTTAGGCAGAAGGCAGTGGGCAATTCCCATGCTTTCTCTTTCACTTATTAGCAAACATGGCTTACCCTATGTTTCCATGATAAAGCAAAAGGATGGAAGCAGCCTGGATCCCTAGATTATCTGAGAGCAGAGAGACCCTGACAACTGCCATCAGAATTTACTTGAACAAAAGTAACTTTTGCTGTGTTAAAACAGCCAGTTTTAGGTTTCACCTGTTGAGTCAGTTAGCAGTTACTCTAAGTAGTAACAGAGTACATAGCTAGTATTTCTGTTGTGAGGAGTATTTAAAATTTTATTTACAAAGGTAATAGTGCATATACTATTTTATTTCTTTTTCTTACTGGTAAGCTTTATGAAGGTACAACTGACATGTAAAATTGTAAGATATTTAAAGTGTATTAGTACATCCCGGTGATTTGATATACTTATACATTGTAAAAGGATTTCCTATCTAGTAATTAAACACATCTATCACCTCACACACTTAAGTTTTCTTTTTTGAGAATATTTAATTTCTACTCTTTTAGCAAAAATCAATTATACAATACAGTGTTATCAACTATAGCCACCAAGTTTTATGTTAAGTCCTCAGACTTTATTTGTCTTATAGGTAAAAGTTTGTCCACATATAAGTGATACTATGCAGTATTTGTCTTTCTATACGTGGTCTATTTCACTTGGCATAATGCCCTCAAGGTCCATCCATATTGTCACAAATAGCTTCAGCTTCAAGGAATCATGGGGAAGCACTCTATCTTTATTTGAAGTCAGCCCTATATTAATTAAAATGTGTATTAAAAACCCTAAGGTAACAACTGACAACTTTTCAAAAGGTATATATGATGACTCAATAGAAAAGACAAAATTAAATAAAAATGATCAATTAACCCAAGTGAAGGCAGAAAAGAGGAGAAACAAAGATGGAACAAATAGAAAGTAGTTAGTGTGATGCAGATTTTAATCCAACCAAATCAATAATTCTTTTGAATATGAGTAGTTTATTCAAAAAACCCACTTTATGTATGCTGATATAAAGATCCTGAAAGAAGAAGTTATATAGTACATATGTTAACAAAACGACAGCTGGAGTAATTTTGTTAATATTAAACAAAGTGGAAATTAGAACAATAATATTATCGTGGATAAAGAGAAACATTATATTAGACAATGATAAGTTGTCCAATTATTCAAGGAGATATAACGTACTTTTTTATGGTTATCGCTTTAAGAAGTAGAAGAGTTATGGTTTATTTATTTATTTTTTTATATACTTTATTGATTTTTTACAGAGAGGAAGGGAGAGAGATAGAGAGTCAGAAACATCGATGAGAGAGAAACATCGATCAGCTGCCTCCTGCACATCTCCCACTGGAGATGTGCCAGCAACCCAGGTACATGCCCTTGACCGGAATCGAACCTGGGACCTTTCAGTCCGCAGGCCGATGCTCCATCCACTGAGCCAAACCGGTTTCGACGAGTTATGGTTTAAACTAAATGATATTCCATAATACATTTCCCATGAACATTTAAAATTCTTCCTGAGTTTGCAACTCAGTTTCACTAAGTTATCTGTTAATTCCTGTGCCAATGCTATACTTTTAATTAAAATTGCTTGATAGTACATTTGAATTCCTGCAGGGTTAATTCCCTTGCTCTTCTTTCTGGAAAGTTTTCTGGTACTTCTTATAAATATCCTTTCATAGTAACTTTAAACTATAGATGATATAAGTGATTTCTCATTTTTAATATGTTAAGACTTACTTTATGATCCTAAATGTGTGTGACTATAACAACATAGTTTCAAAATGCATGAGGCAATAAAAGAACTAAAAGGGGAAATGGAAAAATCCACAATAATAGAATAAACGTACATCTAAAGAAATTGAGTGTGTAGTTGAAAGCTTTCCAAAACAAAGAAAACTCCAGGTTTAGATGGTTTCACTGGTGAATTCTACCAAATATTTAAGGAACAAAAATTACCAATTCTACACAAGACATTTCAGAAAGTAGAATAGTAATAAACACCTCTTTTCCCATATTATGATTTCAGCATTAAAGATATATATATATATATATATATATGTATATGAACACCCTCATCAAAATAGTCACAAGCCTAATCTACCTATACATAATAAAGATGATAAATAAAAAAAAAAGAAACAAGAATTAAAGGCTGGTTTTACATTTGAAAATCAATCAATATATTTTAACATACAGACTATATAAAAGAAAATCATATATAATCATTTCAATAGTTTCAGAAAAAATATCCAACAAATTCAAAAAGAAAATTCTAACAAATGTCTCAAGAAACTTGCAATAGAAGATGATTTACTTAACCTGATAAGGGATATTAATTAATTTATTTTTTATTTTATATTGTTGAGAGTGTTTTAGATGTCCTCCTTTTTCCCCCCATTGCCCTCATCCACCTGGTTTCCACCCCACTGCAATCCTTCATCAAACTATTGTCTGTATCCATAGGTAATACATATCTACACTAATGAAAGAGGAACATGCAAATTGGTGTCACCCCACTATGCCCACCAGCCAATCAGATGAGTATGCAAATTAACCCAACAAAGATGGTTGATAATTTGCATATGCAGGCGCAGAACAAAGACCTAAGGCCCTGGCCAGAGTGAAGACTGAAGATTGAAGAGGCTTGGCTTCTTTGCTACCAAGCCTTGCTTTGGCCTCAGCAGAGAAGCCCAGCCTCGCTGCATCCTCACTGGAGAAGTCTAGCCTCGAGGCTTGGCTTCTCCGCTGCACCTGGACCAAAGGCCTGGGTCCCAGGAGCTGGAGGAAAACCAGTGCCAGCAAACAGGGAAAGGTAGGCCTATTGCACGAGTCTTTGTGCAATGTGCTTCTAGTATGCATATAAGATCTTACTGCCCCTCCCTCCCACCTTCCCTCTGAGCTTCATCAGTCTGTTCAATGTTTCCATGCCTCTGATTCTATTTTAATCATCAATTTCTTTTGTTCATTAGATTTCTTGGTGGTTTATTTTGATTTTTAGATTCAATTGTTGATAGGTATGTATTAATTGCATTTTATTTTTCATATTTTTAAATGCTTCCTCATTCTTCTTCTTCTTCTTCTTCTTCTTCTTCTTCTTCTTCTTCTTCTTCTTCTTCTTCTCCTTCTCCTTCTCCTTCTCCTTCTCCTTCTCCTTCTTCTCCTTCTTCTTCTTTCTTCTTCCTCCTCTTCTTAAAGAATACCCTTCAACATCTATATATATAAAAGGTTAAGTGACCATCTGACCTGCTGGTACCTATGATGAGTACTGACCACCAGGGGACAGACTCTTCATGCAGGAGCTGCTGAGCTGCAGTGACTTGGCAGCAGTGGTTCTCGGGTGATACATGCCAGAGACAGAGAGGAGGGAGCCCAATTCCTCGCAGAGCCACGCGATTCCACCTTCATACATGGGTTATGTTGTTGCTAGGGCACTGTCGGCCCCAAATTTGGTTTACTGCACACTTGCATTTGTGTTCTTCAACCTGTACGACAACAACTTTGCAGAGTGCCTTCTTGCACTCTGGGACACCTCAGGGGATGTCGGAGAGCCAGTTTTGGCCTGATCCCCACAGGCCAGGACGATGGAACCTACCTGCTGGAGGAACCCCACTCATTCTGCAGATGCCCTTTGAGCTGTGGCACTGCCCCAGGTGTGGCCGGCAGGGGAGGGACCTCAGAAGGTTCCATTTCGCACAGTCCACCCTGCCAGCCACCAGCTGGGACCAACTGCATTAGTCCCTGCCCTGGAGACAGCACTGTGAATAGAAAGTTCCAAGAATGAGTTTTCTGTCTTTTTCTTGCATCCCTCCCCCTGCTTACTCCACAGATGCTCTTTGAGCCATGGTGCCACCCCAGGAATTCTAATTAATTTCCTTTCAATGTGCATGAATCTGTGAACTGGGCCACTAGTATCATAACACTGATTTAGTGGTGATGAACTCCTTTAGCTTTCTTTTATCTGTCTGTGAAGCTCTTTATCTGACCTTTAATTCTACATGATAGCTTTGCTGGGTAGAATAACTTTCCAGCTAACAGTACACTTAATGATGGGAATATAAATACTTTTTCCCCCAAGTTCAAGGACAAGCAAAGATATCTTATCTCACTTCTGCTTTTGAAAATCATACTGTTTTATAGATCAAGAAAAATAATTTGATATAGAGATTCAAACCATTTCTAGTAGCAGATAACATTATTGCCTATGTAGGATACAAGGTCAAAGGGGAAATAGCATAGGGTAAAGGGGGGATAAATGGTGATGGGAAGAGACTTGACTTGGGGTGGTGAATATAATATAATATACAGATGATGTGTTATAGAACTATACCTTTACAACCTATATAATTTTATTAGCCAATGTTATCCCAATAAATTCAATAAAAATCAAGTGTCATTTTATAACAGCAATGATCAATTGAAGTTTGAAATAAATGATACACTAACACAAAGGTAAAAATAAATAATTAGATGTGTGTCTAACAAATTATGCCCAGATCATTGGGCTGCATGCTACAAAGCAGGGTTATGAAACAGAGAAGACCTACATATCTAGAGCTACCATAATCATAGATTAAAAGACTTGACATTGTTAAAATGTCAATTCTTTAATTTCTTTCATATGTACAAAATAATACATCAAAATGGCAGCAAGCTTTGTGTAGATATTGACAACCCAATTCTAAAATTTACGTGTAAAGGCATGAGAACTAAAATATTCAAAACATCTCTAAAAAAACCAATGTGTAAATATTCAAACCATTTTATATCAAGACTTAATACAAAGCTGCAGTAAACACTGTAGGTTTGGCACTCAGATCTGTTATCAATGTAACCAATATCAGACCCAGAAAGGTACACACACAAGTAGAGTCCAGTGATTTTTAACAATGGTGCAAGGGAATTCACTGGATAACCTTTTCCACAAATGTTGGTGCAAAAATAGGACATTCACAAGCACAAAAATGAACTTTGCCACACGCCACACAACTTACACTAAAAGTAACTAAAAATTTGTGTAACTTTAGGTTTGTCAAAGAGTTTTTATATAAAATTTCAAAAGCGTTACTCATAAAATAATAACTTGATAAATTGGACTTTATGAAAATAGAAAACTTTTGCTCTGTAAAAATATACTGCGAATGAAATGCAAAGACAGCTACAGACTGGGAGAAAAGTTTTGCAAATAATATTTGATTCTGTGATTATATATCCTCTATGTACTAGAAAGTTAAGTTAAAGATCAACAACAAGAAAAAAAATTGCAAGTAGATCAAAGACCTGAACATACATTTCACTGGAATATAGATTGCAAATAAGCATTGAAAAGTTTTTCAACATTATTATTCATTAGGGAAATAAAAATTAAAACCACAATAAGATATCACTACCACATTTATTATTTTTTTAAAATGTACTAGTGAGGGTGTGAGTATATAACTCTTTTTTAAAATTTTTTATTTTTTTTAATTAATTTCAGAGAGTAAGGGAGAGGAAGAGAGAGATAGAAACATCAATGATAAGAGAGAATCATTGATCGGCTGCCTCCTGCATGCCCTACACTGGGGATCAAGCCTGCAACCGGGACATGTGCCCTTGACTGGAATCGAACCTGGGACCCTTCAGTCTGTAGGCCGATGCTCTATCCACTGAGCCAAACCAGCCAGGGCAATATGTAACTCTTAACACACAGTTGATGGGGATGCAAAATTGGGCTCTTTTTTTACAGAGTGAAACAAACATTTGCCATAGGATTCAGCAATCCCACTCTTAGGCATTTACGCAAGTAAATCGACAACTTATGCTCACACACACACACACTCACACACACACACACACACACACACACACACACTCACACACACACAGGAAAAAAAAACTGAATATGAATGTTTATAACAGCTTTATTCATGATTGCCCAAATCTGATGAAACAAAAATCCACCATATGTCTCTCAAGGAGTTAAAGTATAACCAAACCATGGTACACTCAAAACGTACACTAGGCCCTGGCTAGTGTTTCTCAATGGTTAGAGTGTCTGCCTACACATTGAAGGGTCTTAGGATCAATTCCCTGTAAGGGGCAGATAGCTGGGATGCAGATTCTGATATGCAGGTTCAATCCTGATCAGGGCACTTGCAGGAGGCAACCAATTGATATGTCTCTCTCATCTCTCTCTCTCTCTCTCTCTCTCTCTCTCTCTCTCTCTCTCTCTCTCTCCAGCCTTCCCACTTCCCTTCCTCCCTCCCTTCCACTCTCTGTAAAAATTAATGGGGGAAAAATATCCTCTGATGAAGATTAATAAAAAGCAAAACAAACCAAAACATGCAATACTATTCAGAAATGAAAGAGAAGAAACTATTATCTATGTAACCACAAGGATGGTTCTCAAATGCATTTTTCTAATTGAAAGAAGCCGGACAGAAAAGCTGCATATTGTGTTATTCCAGTTATATTGCATTCAATAAAAGGCAATAACAGGGATGAAAATGAGGACCAGGGGCTCTCAGGGATTCAGGAAAAGGAAGTGGACCAGAATGGGTAGGTAGATGGGTTGGCATAAGCGAATTTGTCTGGTGTTGAACCTATTCTGTATGGTAATGTGATATTGGATACATGACTATGCATTTGCCAAACCCTTAAAAGTCTACACTACAACAATTTAATTCTACTAAAAAAAATTAAAAACCAAACAGGATGGCCCAGGAACTTGCAGACTATCACAAATGAATTTAACTGTATTAACATGTAAATCATAACCATACTGAAGGAGGTGGGGAAGAAAGGGTCTGACTTAAATAACTTCAGAACACAATGTTTTGACTAGATACTGTAAGGTTAAAGACAAAAGGACTTGTACACAAACCTTGTACTCTCATTGTTTAATCTGTTTCCACAGGAAGAATGGCTAGCAAATCTGAAATCACTGTACATGTATTCTACCTAGGTTTTTTTAAAATATAATACATTGTAGTAATGAGAGCCAAGTTTCTCATTGCCAAAGAAAAAAGTTATAATTAAGCAAAGATAAATGCTAAAATGAGCCCTGCGGTAGTGGATTAGAATTGGACATATTATTAAAAATTCTTGTTTATTTTAGTATATGTACAATTACATAAATAAATATAGAGATAAATATACTTATAATTATACAAATATGTATTCTATATATTTGGGTTAGTTTGCATACCTTTAATTGCTAGTATGTCTGCCTAGAAGACCTAGAATCAATGACAACCCAGCAGCATCACACACACCTAGCTCTCAGGTTTCAATATTTAAACACCATTCACCACTAAAAGGAGCCAGGCTCCTAGAGTGATGATTAATTATAGGGCTTGGAATTTTGTATTATACAAATATATTTTTCTGGTTATTTTAAAATGCTTTTGTATTTGTTCCATTAGGAAATTCTGTTACTTTTAAACATTTATTCTCTCTTTAGTACTAACACGTGAATATTATTAATTTACTCTTTAGCATTTCAATATGTCACATTACAATGATAATTATGTTAAAATGCCAGGTTTTATATCCGAAAGGTTATTATTACCTTTAGCTAATTATATTTAACATTGGCAATTTCAACAGTTTTGAATGGAACCAAGACATTCTCTCATTTGGACTTATAACATGTTGACTTGAACATTTATCATGTAAGTTTTTCTGTGCCAATCCAGGGGAAAGTTATGATTGAAGTCAGTACTAGCTGTTAATACATATGCACAATTTCATTTTCTATACCAGCCGTGGGCAAACTACAGCCCGCGGGCCCGATCCAGCCCGTTTGAAATGAATAATACTATTGAAAAAAAAGACCGTACCCTTTTATGTAATGATGTTTACTTTGAATTTATATTAGTTCACACAAACACTCCATCCATGCTTTTGTTCCGGCCCTCCAGTCCAGATCAAGAACCCATTGTGGCCCTCGAGTCAAAAAGTTTGCGCACCCCTGTTCTATACTAATTTCAGGGAAAAATAATAATACTATGCACCAACTTGAAAAGCAAAAGAAAAAATGGTTACAAAGAAGAAAACTTGAAGTTGCAATGTGACTAAAAGACAATTATAATTCTGGTCAAACACATATAGCCACTTTGGAATTTTCTTTGGAAATTCTCATTTTAATTAACACCATTGTACTTCATTGTGTGGAAGTCTCTTAATTGAATCTGTAGCAAACTGACTGTCACAGAGGTGACTCATTCTGAGAATTCCAAATATGCAACTTGATTCACATTCACCCTTTTTTGTCTTTTCCATTTGTTGCTTCCTACTTTAACACTTGTTATCTATTCTTAACAATTTCCTTGAACATTAATATTTTCAAATACAAGTGAACACATGGTTAAATACTATGCGCTCTATCAAAGAACAAATAGATAATTTGGGTTCTTTTACATTTCCTTTTTTGTTTATTTGAGTGCATCTAATTTCCCAGGACCAGTCTTTGAGTGACAATTGAATAAATGTATTTAAACTCCAGGTCTCCCCTACTATTTGGGTGATACTGCATTTTACCTCTCTAGTTTAGACATAAAAGAATATCAAGACCATAGAGGTCTTTGATTTGTCTTTTCCCCAACTCAGAATGAATTGTGGCTATGATTCCTTGAAATTCCTAGGAGACATAAGTATGTTGGAAGGTTTTTCCATTATAAATGCTTTTCTGCAGGGGCTGACATGCAGACCCTGAACGGCTGATGAATGATTAACAGACATTTCTATGAAAGAGTGGGCTAATAGAAAACGCTGACAGAATATGCTGCCTGTTTGGGGCCGCTCATGTAGGCGCTGCTGTAGCCACCTCTGCCACAGCTGCTGGAGCTTGAGGCACTGAAGGAAGCTGCAAGGCGCACGCACAACCTACCCACCCCGGTGTGAGCACTGGGCCTCTAGTATATATATAAAATGTGCACAGGTGGGGTCCCTAGGCCTCGTTGGTGATTTGGGCCAGCCAGCCGGGGGAGGAACAGGGAAGGTGGACCAGGCCACAGGAGGTTGGCTGTGGGAGCACACTGACCACCAGGGGGCAGCTCCTGAATTGAGCGTCTGCTCCTAATGGTTATTGCACATCATAGTGACCAGTCAACCAGTCCTTCACTTGACCTGTAGTAATGGTTGCTTAGGCTTTTATATAGATAGATAGATATGCATAGCGCATGGACACAGGCAACATGGGAAGGGCCAGTGCAGAGTGGAAGGGGGGTGAATGGGAAAAAAGGGGACATCTGTAATACTTTCAATAATAAAGTTAAATTTTAAAAAAAGAAGGGCCTTGAAATCTATGCTGAGGGGAATGTGGAAAATGTTGGACTGTACGCATGCACTTGTGATGATCAGATTTCTTTTGAACAATTACAAGGAGATGAATGGGCCAGAGGCCTAGAGAGCAATCAAGAGACCATTGGACTGACTGTGACAGTGTTTTCCTGGATGAAGACAAGCTTAGTGAATACAGAGATAAATGAACAAATACAAAAGGCATTTAAGAAATAAAATCAACAAGACTGAGTGATCTATTAGATAGAGAAGATGAACAAAAGATTTCTAAGTGTAGGGATAACCTCAACAAAGAAACATATCTGCAGAGAATCCTGAGACAGCATGACTAGAGAGATAAGTGTGAAGAAAATCAGAAGAGTATGGTATCATAGAACCTAAAGGAAAAGTCTTTCAAGGGGGATGGTTCTGTATTGAGTGATATTAAATGATACTAAGAAAACATTTGAAGTTGTTAGTGAATTCACCATAAAGTAAATCATTAGTAACCTGGGCACACTGTCAAAACAACTTTAGTGAACACTTAAGAGCAGGGGTCCTCAAACTTTTTAAACAGGGGGCCAGTTCACTGTCCCTCAGACGGTTGGAGGGCCAGACTATAGTTTAAAAAAAAACAAACTATGAACAAATTCCTATGCACACTGCACATATCTTATTTTGAAGTAAAAAAAACAAAACGGGAACAAATACAATATTTATATTTGCATGTGGCCCGCGGGCCTTAGTTTGAGGACCCCTGCTTAAGAGTATATGAGTGTTTTTATTACCATCAATATGGAAAAATGGGAAACCTGAAAAACTTCCTAATAGAAAACAGAGAAATGTAAGGCAAAAAATAAAATAAAAATCCTTGAAATATATAGCTGAGACCACAAGGTATCATGTATAGTTGAGATCATTTTAAAATTCCAGAAGTTATACATATAGTATAGAAAGTTACTGTATACCTTTCATCTGGCTCCCCCTAATGCTAACATCTCACATAATCATAGTTCAATTATGAAAATTAAAGATTAAAAAATACATACCATATAATTAAACTGTAGACTGTATTCAGATTCTACCAGTTTCCTACTAAGTCCTTTTTCTGTTTCAGGATGCAATCCATGATAGCATATTGCATTTAGTTTTCTGTCTTCTTAGTTCCCTCTAATTCATGACAGTCCTCTTTCCTGACCTTGCAGGACAATGACAAATTTGAAGAGTATTAGTTATATATGTTATTTATTGTCCCTCAATTTAATTTTATCGGATGATTTCTCATGAATAGATTGAAGCTATACAAAAAATAGTATGAATGTGATATTGATAAGCTTATATTCCTCTCAATGCCTCACAGGCAGGCAGACCAGATGCTTAGGCTTCAGAGGCCTAGCCTTCTCAGTCCTCTTATTCTTCCTCCAGCTGTAGTTCTAGACCCAGCACTCGTTCCTGGCCCTCCCCCAGAATAGATATTTTAAAGTATGTTCCCTTTAAACAATTATAATGGCCTTTCACCAATGTCCTAAATGCAAGGGTATTTTTTCTTTTCTTTTCTCCTTCTGGTCTGCATCATAAGCGGAACTTTCTAAAGACTCTTTCTAATATTTTCTGTGAGCACCTGGTAAGGTACATGCAGAAAAAGCCTTCAAGATATTGCAGACTTTCCCAATTTTTGTGGTCTGCACATACACACAAGTCTCCACCAATTTGTTGATCACCCTAGGTGAATTCTATTTTATCTGGTTGTGACATCTCCAGGTAAGCCAGGGCTTACATATTTTCCTCAGATTTTGAGACACTTGGTTGTCCTGCACTCTCATATCCCTCATGACTCCATGAAAAAATAGGAATTTAAATATAATTTTAGCTTTTTAAAATTGCAAAGTGGGAATGATACTCTTTCCAGCTCTCTACATCCTCAAGCAGATGTACAAAATATTCTATTATTATATACTAGAGGCCCAGCGTGCACAAAATCGTGCGCAGTTAGGGTCCCTAGGCCTAGCCTGGCCTCCATCCTTGGCCTCTGCCACCCTGTGATGCTATGTGAAGCTCCCACCCCAGGATGCTCCTTGGATGCTCATGGCCGCTCAACTACTCCACAAGGCTCGGCCCACCCTCACACTGCTCCAGGAGTCTCCTCTCAACCTGCCATGTTCTGCAAAATTCCCCCCACCCCATGATTGCTCTGTGAAACTCTCCCTGCCCAGCAACTGCTCTGTGAGGCTCCCCCCAACCCATCTAATGCTTCGCGAAATTCCCCCTGCCCTGCAACTATTCTGTGATGCCCTGTCTGCCCCATGACTGCTTCATAAAACTTCCCACACGCAGTGACTGCTCCAAGAAACTCGCTGCCACCAGGTGACTGCTCAACAAAGCTCCCACACCCCGTGACTGCCCCACTGAGATTGCTGCTGCCCCACGCAGCAGACTGCTGCCACTGCCACTGCTCAACAATCCCCAGTCCCACCAACCACCACCCACACCCCCCCTTGTCATGGTGAGCAGCTCGGGTGCCAGGGGGCAGCGGGTACCGAGAGGTGCTCCATGTACTTCATGGTGACTGGTCCTCCATTTGGTCGTGACAGCACCTGGCTCTTTATATATTAGGATTATGTAGATAACAGATATCTTTCTTTAAAACTATTTTCAAAAAATTATTATGTTTTTATTCATGACCTTATTAGTTTATTTGTCATGGTTTTAATATATATTATTATGATAGTATTTTTCCAACAAGCATATACTAACATTTTACTTTTCTATTTGAAAGAACATGACTCATATTTAGACATGAAAGATCCTTTTGATAATAATTCAAATTCTGCAGCTCCAAAATATGCTGAATACTGCATATTTGTCTTAAATAGTGCCATAAGTGCTTATGTAAATGTAATGCAAAGTGTTTTTGGTATACAGACACATTTTTTCTGATACTATTAAAATAGAAATTCAAGTGCATTGAGGCACAAACAAAAATTAAATGACTGCTTCTAGATTTGACTTTATTCTTCAGTGTTTAGGTTGTTCTTTCTGTTCAATAAAGATATACTTTGTGAAGCAAATTTTTTTCAGTTTTTAGATCTCTTTAAAAGTCAATACCCAAAAGTGCTGACTTATATTTTTCTCAGTTATTATTATATATGGAATAGTCTATTAATATGCAATTGAAAAATGCCCTTCATATTTAACTATAGCTACTATTTACTGCCAGAATAACTATTGTACTATTTCTTAAAGGAATCTGTTGTAATTACTTGGTGACCAAATTTGCAATTATTTCTCAAACAACTTGTACTTACAATTCACCTTTATTTATTATATATGTTTATTTAAATATACATATAATTTTCTTGTCTAACTCTAGTTCCCTTTAATGCCTATGAAGCAAAATAATCTTCACAATATTGAGGACTGATTATGAACTTTGTTAAGATCAATCTGTATTCACATCTTGGCTCTGTCACTTAACTAATCTTGAACTATTTGCTACAGCTTTTTGGGTCTCAATTTACTCATCTGTAAAATTATCTCATATTGTTGGTATATTAAGTTTTGAAATAACTGCAAAGCAACTAGCAAAATGACTGTTGTGTAGCTGATGATCAATATGTATCAGTTATTATTACTATTTTGATTACTTCAAAGGAAATGACATTTATGATAAGAGTCAAGGTGGTGATTCTGGCAATGGATATTATAAGCAGTTCTAAATTTCATCACAAGATAAAATTTCAAAAGCTATTTATTGGTAGTTAAAGATAAAGCATTTTTTCTTAAATATCTAAAGAAAATTTCTAAAACTATTATTAGCATTTCATCTGTGCATTTCTCTTCCAGCTTTACTGGTGTATAGTTGACAAAATTATTATCTATTTAATGTGTACAATGTGGTGATTTGATATATGTATAAATTGTGAAAGGTTTCCCACAATCAAATTAATAAACACCTGTATGACTTCACATGGTTAATTTTTTTTCTTTTACCTATAAATGTGATTTTTCTGACTTCAGATGCCACATATATATGAACTAGAGGCCCGATGCATGAAATCGTAAAAAGGTAGAGTCCCTAGGCCTGGCTGGTGATCAGGGGAATCTTTGGGGCAATCAGCAGGGCGATTGGGGGCCCCTGCTGGCACCTGCTTAACTGGCCTGGGGTCTGAGAGCTGGGAACAGCTCCTGAGTTGAGTGCCTGCCACCTGGTGGTCAGGGCACATCATAGTGACCAGTCATTCCACATGTTATTCTGCCGTTTGGTCAATTTGCATATTACGCTTTTATTATATAGGATACATGAGAACAATATTTTAGACACCCCAGTTCTATACTTCACTACTCTCTTCTCTAAACAGTGTCCTCTCACAGACTGCATGCATGCCAACCTGTCATATTTATCTTCCTCTGAAAGAGGATGTGGCTTGGAGATTTGGGGCTGTGTATTTTTTAAAAGACAGTAATAGCAACTGCACCTCATTAATCCTGGACTCTTTTATCCAGTAACTCAATAGTTACCAGGTGCCATGTATTATACTGAGGCATAGGGATAAAAACATAGATAGGTATGGTCTCTTCCTTGAGAAATGCACAATTTACCAGGTATAAAAGATATAATACACTGTAATAAGTGCAACAAAATAAGTATAAATAGCTGTGTGAATTGGAGAGGGGATAAAATGGAATGGGGATGTTTGAGGAAGCTTCATAAAAGAGGTGCTATTTTAGCTGTTCCTGGAAAGATAAATTAAATAGTACTAGCCAAGGGAATAACTTATGCAATGAATGTAGTTCTGAGAGAGCTTAAATTTTCTCAAGGAATAGTGAGAAGGTGAGTGTGGCTGGAATCTAGTCCATAGATGGGGTGATAGGAGCAGATGCTGTAGGAGGAAGTTACAAACCCTAGGTGTGTTTGTAATAGGTTGAGGATTATGGACATCATCTTGTGGTTACAGTGAGTATGATGGAGTGAATGTTTGTGTCCTTACGAAGTTAGTTAATACCTGGAAATCCTATCCTCCAATGTGATGTTATTAAGAGGTTGGGCTTTGTTGAGGTAACTAGGTCATGACAGTGGATTCTTCATGAATAGGATTAGTGCCCTTTCCACATGTAAGGACACAATGAGAAGAAAGCATTTTGTAACCTGGAAGAGGGTCCTCACCAGAAGTTGACCATGCTGGCACCCTGATATTGGACTTTCAGCCTCCAGAACTGTGATAAATCAATGTCCATTGTTTATAAGCCACTCAGTCTATTGCACTTTGTTATAGCAGGCAGAACGGACTAAGACAGTGAGCCAACAAGTTCTGGGTATCATGGTATCATGTTTTAAAAATGTCTCAGATTACTCTACTGACATGAAACTCTCAACAGATAACTATTAAGTGGAATAAAATAAAGCTTACTCACTGTTTTATGCCAAATATTATCTGGAAAACAGAGATTTATAAGTCAGACCTGGCTTCCTAATTCAATAAAACTGATGTTCTTTCTATGCTCTCAATTACAAATGTCTATTATCAGACAACTTACTAGTTTCATGGGTCACCCTTAAATTAAGAGTTTGTTATGTAAAGGGATTAAGTCACTTTTGTAATTACCCCTGAGTTGTTCAAGGGCAAGATCAGACGATGATTCACTTCTGGGGGCCTAATAGGATACAACTCATTTCATAAAAGTTCTTGTTGAGCCACCAAAGCATAGTGAGTGATAATATTTATTGGTCATTGATATGAGTGTAAGAATTAGCAACACTTAAAAAAAAATAGATAACAATCTGGCCAATGGTTAATGGCACTAATATGCACAATGCCACTTTTACCCCTCCAGGCTAATGGTGACTAACAATTAATCAGACTTATTGTTATGAGTATTAGCTGATTTATATTTTTATAACTTTAATAATAAACTATAATTTACATGCCATAAAACATACCAATTATACTTATAAATATAATGATTTTTAGTAAATTTATAAAGCTGTGCAACAATCACCAAAATCTAGTTTTAGGACATTTGTGTGACCCCCTGTCTTAGATTATTCAAGCTGCTATAATGAAATACCAGAGGCTGCCTGGCTTATAAAAACAGAGATTTATTTCTCACAGTCCCAGAAGCTGGAAACTCCAAGATCAAGGCACCAGCCTGGTCAAATTATGGTGAAGACCCACTTCCTGGTTCATAGCCTTCATGCTGTGTCTTCATATGGTGAAAGTGGATAGGAAAGTCTCTAGAATCAGTGGTTCTCAACCTTCTGACCCTTTAAGTACAGTTCCTCATGTTGTGACCCAACCATAAAATTATTTTCGTTGCTACTTAACTGTAATGTTGCTGCTGTTATGAAACATAATGTAAATACCTGATATGCAGGATGTATTTTCATTGTTACAAATTGAACTTAATTAAAGCATAGTGATTAACCACAAAAACAATATGTAATTATATATGTGTTTTCCGATGGTCTAAGGCAACCCCTGTGAAAGGGTCATTCGACCCCCAAAGGGGTCGCGACCCACAGGTTGAAAACCGCTGAAATTTAGCATAATGTTTTTGAGGCTCTACCATGACTTATAATGCATTAGTAGTTTGTCCTTTTGAATTGAAGAATGTAATTTTATTATATGGACTTACTGCTCTTTAAAAATCTATTCATCAGCTTATTAACATTTGGGTTGCTTCCACTTTTGGGCTATTATGAATAATGCTGCTTTGCATGTTCACTTACAAGTCTTTGTGTAGACATTAGCTCTTTTACTAAATGTTGTTCTAAGTTAATGTTTTAATTTTTAAGGAAATTAACTGTTTTCCAAAGTGGGTAAACAATTGAAATGTCAAATGGCATATATAAAAGTTCCAATTTATCTAAAATTATATAAGCATTTATCTTTTTTTTATTATTTTAGCCATTATGGTGGGTATAAAGTGGTATCTTACATTATGGTATTTTCTTGAATTTCTCCAATGGAATTAGCACCTTTTTAAAAATATTTTCATGTATCTTCTTTGGTAAAATGTTCATTTAAACCTTTTACTATTATTAGATTTTTTTTATTATTATTGAATTACTAGCAGCCCAGTGCACAAATTCATACACTGGTGGGGGACATGGCCTGTGCGGATTAGCCCACTGGGGAAGCGCCGCTCATCCTGGTCAGCTGAGTGGCGCTTCCACTGTGGGAGTGCACTGACACAAGGGGGCAGCTCCTGCATTGAGCATCTGCCCCTGGTGTTCAGTGTGTATCATAACGAATGGTCAACTAGTGGTTCTGGTAGTTCCACCATTTGGTAGTGGGCCTTTTATGTATATAGATGAGTCTGTTGTTCATTCTGGTTATGAGTCCTTTAGCAAATACATGATTTGCAAGTACTTTCTCCTTGTCTGTGTGTTGTCTTTTCATTTTTAATTGTGTTTTCTGAAGTGAAAAGTGTTTAATTTTGATGAACTCCAATTTATAAATTTTGTGCATGTAGATAACTAATTTTTCTACCACAAATTGTTGAAAAAACTGTCCTTTCTTCCATTGAATTGGCCTTTTTATCAAAAATCAATTGACCATAAACTTAAGTGTTTATTTCCACGTTCTCAATGCTATTCAAGTCATTTTTACCAATACTTCAATCGATACTTCACTCTTTGATCACTATAGTTTTATAGTATGTTTTCAAATTGAGTAGATTAAGGTCTTCAAATTTGTTTTGTTCCAAAAAATCCACAAGGAAGGAACACTCCCAACCTCCTTTTTATGAGGCCACCATTATCATAAATTCCAAAACCAGATAAAGCCACTTACAAAGAATGAGAATTAGAGTCCAATATCCCTGATGGACATAGATGCTAAAATCCTCAATCAAATATTAGTAAATCTGCCAGAACCAGTTTGGCTCAGTGGATAGAGCGTCGGCCTGCGGACTGAGAGGTCCCAGGTTTGATTCCTGTCAAGAGCATGTACCTTGGTTGCGGGCACATCCCCAGTAGGGGGGGTGCAGGAGGCAGCTCATCGATGTTTCTGTCTCATCAATGTTTCTGGCTCTCTATCGCTCTCCCTTCCTCTCTGTAAAAAATCAATAAAATGTATTTAAAATATATATATATTAGAAAATCTGATCCAGAAATATGTTAAAAAGATCATACACCATGAGCAATTGGGTTTTATTCCAGGGATGCAAGGATGGTATAATATTCACAAATCAATAAATGTGGTACATCACAAATTGAAAGACAAAATCATATGATCATATTAATAGATGCAGAGAAAGCATTTGACAAAATCCAACACCAAATTTTAATAAAAACTCTCAGCAAAGTGGAAATAGAGGGATCTTACCTCAACATAATAAAGACCATATATGACAAACCTACAGCCAACATCATATTCAATGGGTAAAAACTAAAACCATTTCCCTTAAGAACAGAAACAAGACTGTTTCCCTTAAGAACAGGAACAAAACCATTTCCCTTAAGAACAAGAACAAGACAGGGGTGTCCACTTTCACCACTTATTCAACATAGTACTGGAGGTCTTAGCCAACGTGAACAGATGAGAAGAAAATATAAAACACGTCCAAATTGGAAAGGAGGAAGTAAAACTGTCATTATTCATGGATGACATGATATTATACATAGAAAACCCTAAGGACTCCACCAAAAGATTACTAGGTTTAATAAATGAATTCAGGAAAGTAGGCGGATACAAAATTATACCCAGAAATTATGGCATTTTTATACACCAATAATTATCAGAAAGAGAAACCTAAAAAAAGCAAACCCAATTACCACTGCAAAAACAACAACAACAAAATATAAGGTACTTAGGAATAAACTTAACCAATGAAGTAAAAGACTTGTATACAGAAAAGTACAGGATGTTGAAAAAGTGATAGAGGAAGACATAAACAAGTAGAAGAATATACCGGGTACACCGATTGGTAGAATTAACATCATTAAAATGTCCATAGCACACAAAGCAATCTACAGATTCCATGCAATCCCAATTAAAATACCAATGGCATATTTCACAGAAATAGAATAAATACTCCAAAAAATATATGAAACCAAAAAAGACCCTAAGTAACCAGTCATCTTGAGAAAGAAGAATAAAGTTGGAGGGATCAGAATACCAGACATCAAGTTATACTACAAAGTTACTGTAATGAAAACTGCCTGGTGCTGCCAAAAGAATAGGCATATAGATCAATGGAACAGAACAGAAAAACAGAAATCAACCAAAGCCATTATGCTCAATTAATATTTGACAAGGGACACAAGAGCATACAATGGAGTCAAGATGTTCTCTTCAATAAATGGTTCTGGGAAAATTAGACAGATACATGCAAATCAAATGAAACTAGACCACCAACTTACACCATATACAACAATAAATTCAAAATAGATAAAAAAAATGAAATGTAAGTCGTGAAACCATGAAAATCCTGGAAGAAACCCTAGGCAGCAAATCTCTTATAGCAATATGTTTGCTGGTACTTCTACTAAGGCAAGGAAAACAAAAAAGAAAATAAACAAATGGGACTACATCAACATGAAAAGCTTCTGCACAGCAAAATAAAGTATCAACAAAATGAAATGGGAGCCCACTGTATAGGAGAACATATTTGCCAATGACATATATGGTAAGGAGTTAATATCCAAAATATATAAGGAACTCATACAACTTTAAAAAAAAGGAAGGAAAACAATATAACTTGAAAAAATGGACAAAGGACCTAAATAGACACATCTCCAAAGTGGACATACAGATGGCCAAGAGACATATGAAAAAAAAAAATTCTCAAAGTCACTAATCATCAGAGAGATGCAAATTAAAATGACAATGAGGCATACCTCACACCTATCAGAATGGCTATCATCAACAAGTCAACAAATGACAAGTGCTGGTGAGTATGTGGAGAAAAGGAAACCCCATTATACTGCTGGTGGGAATTCAACCACTATAGAAAACAATATGGAGTCTCCTCAAAAATTAAATACAGAACTGTCATTTGACCCAGTGATCCCACTTCTAGGAATATGTCCTCAGAAACCCAAAACACCAATCAGAAAGAATGTATGCACTCTCATGTTCATTGCAGTGCAATTTACAATAGCTAAGATCTGGAAATACAAGTGCCCATCAGTAGATGAGTGGATAAAAAAGCTGTGGTCCATTTATACCATGGAATACTATGCAAATGTAAAAAAATAAAGATCTTTTACCCTTTGGAGACATCATGGAGGGACCTGGAGAGTATTATCATAAGCAAAATAAGCCAGTCAGAAAAACACGTTTCACATGATCTCACTCATATGTGAAATATAAAGAACAAAATAAACTGATGAACAAAATAGATCCAGAGACACAGACTCATGGAACAGATTGTCAAATCTCATAGGGAAGGCAAGGTGGGTGGGAAGAGATGATCCAAAAAACTTGTATGCATATATTATGTATAACCCGTGGACACAGAGAACAGTGTGGTGATGGCCTGGGGCAGGAGTGGGGGCAGGCTAGAAGGGGTCAATGAGGGCAAATAGGGAACACATGTCATACTTGCAACAATGAAGTTTTAAAAAACACAAACAATACTTTTTCAAACCATGGAAAAACAATGATATGGTGAAAATTTATATATTTTTTAAAGACAGGGAATATAAATAATAAAAATGTATATACCATATTTGGACATTAATTAAAAGAACCAATTTTTTAAAAAGTAGTATTTTCTCAGGTAAGTGTGAAAAATAACTAGATATTTGACACTAATAACAAAGATGTTTTAAGAAATAATAATTGTGTTAAGTTTATGTTTAAAAAGATTACTTTTTTTTTTAGAAGGAGGGAGCTGGGTGAAGGGTGTAAAAAGTACAAATTGGTAGTTATAAATTCTCATGGTGATGTAAACTACAGTATGGAAATGTAGTCAATAATATTATAATAACTATGTATGGTGCCAGATATGTACCTGAAATATTGGGGGGATCACTTTGTAAAGAATAAAATTGTCTAACCACTATGCTGTACACATAAAACTAAAACAAAAATAATATTAAATGTAAACAGTAATTGAAAAATAAAATTTAAAAAATGAATAGCATGCTGAAATACTTAGGTGTTATATCTTGGACTTGATTCACATTATTCTAGTTGAAGAAATGGAGGGCTGAGAGAATGGTGGGGGGATAGTTGGAAATACATTGGCCATATATTGTGGATTGTCAGGTATACTGGGTTCTTTATACTATTCTCTATATTGGTATATAGGTTTGGGAGCTTCTGCAATACATTTTATTATAAATGTTATGCCATTAAACTTCTAATATTATGTAAAATGAACCACATTTTAGAAAATAAATAACCAAACTGATCCGTAAAAAAACTTCAATGGAAAAATCCAAATGGAAATTGGATTCAAAACTCAAGCCACTCTGAAGTGTCCAGAACAAGATCATTTTGGTGGTCACCTCTATCAAATGATAATGGAAAATTAACTGCTATCTTTTGTGAATTTTTCCAAAGCATACAAAAAAAATGGGAAATTATTCAACTCATTTTCTCTAGCCAGCTATCCTTGATTCAAAAAACAAAGAAGAACCTTGACCCCCTGCAAAAAAGAACACTTTAGCCAAGCTCATTGATATATCAGTAACTATCTGACATAAAATAGCATAGTCAACACAACAGTGAATTAAATAAGCAAACAGGCTGTGCCCAAGGAATGAAAACATGATTAACATTAGAAAATGCTTTAAATTGTAACTTCCTACATTAGCAAATTAGAGGGGAAAAGACGATTTGATTGTGGCAATGGATATAGAAAACGTATTTGAAAGAAATTCAACATGAGTTCATGGTACAAACTTCTGGCAAAATAAGAATAGGAGGAACCCTCTTTCCTAAATTCTACAGCAAACATAGTTAGACTTGAAATGTTAGAAGCATTCTTATTCAGGTCAGAAACAAGACAGGTATACTGCCCCCACTACTCTTCAAAACTGCACTGGAACACAAAGCCAGAGATAAGGATGTAAAAATAAGAGATATGAATATTGAAAAGAAGGAGATACTCTTCGGCAACAATATGGCCATCTGCCTAGATAATTAAAAGGAATGAGTCTGTGGAATATGCAAATAAATAAGAGAGTTCAAGAAGATAATCTATGGGAGAGCAATAAAACAAAATTCAGAGCTTTGACACATGAAAACAATGACTAATTAGAATATGTAATAGGCAATACCCCATTCACCACAGCAACAACTCCAAAAGTTACCTAAGAGAAGTGACAAATCACAAAAATGTATGAGCTCTTCATATAGGCAAATATAAAAGTTTACTGAGAGGTTCAGAATTTTTTTAAATGTCCCAAATAAGTAGAGAAGTATACCATATTTACTAATGTGAAGCAAAATATTGTAAGTAAACATGTCAATCCCCTTAAAGTAGTTATGGATTTATTGCCTTACCTGTAGTTGCCAAAATGACAATGAAGTTTGTATTGCTGTCTTCCACTCCCAAAATCAAGCCTGGAAAATTTTAAAGGGGCGAATGAAAACAAATACATGATTATATATCAGTTTCCTAGGGCTGCCGTATCAAACTACCATGAACTGGTTGGCTAAAATAACAGAATTTTATTCTCTTAGAGTTCTGGAAGCCAGATGCTCCAAATCAGTTTCATGGGGTAAATTCAAGGGCCCCAAAGGGCCACACTTCACCTGGGGACTCTAGGGCAAAATCTATTCCTTGCCTCTCCCAGCTTATGGTAGCTGCAGACATTCCTTGGCTTGTGGCGACATGACCGCAGTCTTCAAGGTGAGCATGTTCAAATATCTCCCTGCTTCACATTCACATTGTCTCCTCTCTTGATTGTTCTGCCTTCTTCTTAACGGGACACATGTGATTGCATTGAAGGCTAACCTAGATACTCCAGGATAATTCACTCATCAAAAGATACTTAAATTAATAATATCTACAAAGACCCTTTTCCCAAAGGAGGAGGAATTTACAAGTTCTGGGTTCTGGTGTATGCGAGCTTTGGGGTCAGTATGAATTTTTCAGCCGACCAAAAATGTCAACAACAAAATCTAAATAATAAAAAAAAAACATGAGAAAACCTGTGTTGAACCAGTTACTAGTACTTGTGTTTCCGTCAGAGGAGTGAGAGGCAACAGTGAAGTTTGGGCTTATTGATCACCTATAATAGATGACTGATGACAGGACATATAGGAGTAAACTTTCTAAACTTCTGCCCCTGCTTCATTGCACAAATCTGAGGCCTCACCTCAGACTGTAGATGCAAGTCGTCCTGGCATAGGATCAGATATCCAGAAAGGTTGGCCGAATTAATGAAGTATGACTCCAGAGTCCATGCTAATAACCACCTGAAACCACTTTAGTGACTAAGACCGTGCCTTAAATAAAAACATTTTAATAGAATAAAAGGAATGGACTAAAAATAGAATAGCAAGCATCAGGGTGAACGACAGGTACACCCATGCTTGGTAGAGATGTAACATACATTTGTTAATATCAAGGAAGATTAAGAAAAACTGAAATTACTGCACTGAACAATGCAATATTAGATAACCTCAAAAATTAGGGAGGCCACACATCATGCTGCTCAACCTCTTCAGTGTGGAAAATAAACTTTTAGAACAAAATGTTTCCAACTGTATGTCTGGTGGGTGAAGAGACCCCATAGAAAGGTCTGCTTCTTTTCTGAATCTCGACCACCGAACATGGCTGCTGCTGTTTTCCCATCTAGCATTTAACCTGGGAACCAAAACCATTTTCTGAAAGACTTGCACTTGCGCAAATGCGTCCAGCTGGCAGAGGGGGCGGAGTCTCCCAGAGAGCATTTAATTAAGGAGCCAGGAGCATTTACAGAACAGAATGAGCTCTAGCCTGGTCTGAGCTTGCTTTCAGTCTGGGGATCCTTGCAGGTATTCTTTTCCGACTTTGACGTTTGGAGTTCCAGGGAGATAAGGCTTCAACTGAGAAAACCAGAATCAGGTCAGCGAGGTGAGGAGTCCCAGACTCTGCCAGTCATCAAGGTAAGGATCCTGAAGAAATCTCCCACCACGGACAGAGGAGTTTCCCACAGGCACCTTCCTCTGCTATCAGTCCTGTGAGGCTCCAAGTCTGGTTGACAGAAAGATCACCCCCAATCCCCAGTTACATGTCAGGGTCTCAGAGAGATGCCCTTGATTTTCAGGACACATCCTCAGGCCAACAGAGTGGGCCCTGTCAGGAGTAAATATGAATACCTTGAGGAAGACTGAGATATCCCCCCCAATTCAGTACCAGAGAGGTCCCCATAGAAATTGGCCCTAATTCCTGCTGTCAGCCCTGGGCAGTGCTGGGAGGATAAGGGTACCTCCTTCCCTTTTCTGGATTAGGGATGTCCCAGAGATGGATCCCTGGTCTGAAGGGGCTGGTCTCAGGTCACCAGGACGAAAAGTTCTAAGCCCTGCCAATAATCAAAGTGAGAAATTTGAGGAAGGACTGAGGGGAGCTCCCACTGTAGATAGAGGAGGGCCCAGCCCCACCCTTATGATCAACCCTGGGAAGCCCCAGAAACGGTTCCTGGATGTGATGCTTCCTTATTTCTGCCTTAGGAGCCTGAAGAAAGTGAAGCTTAGTGGCAGAGCTGTAACGTCAGATCAACAGAGGAAAGACTTCCAGGTGCTGCCAAGCGTTACCGTGAGGAACCTGAGGAAAGACCAAGGAAACTTCTGTGTAGATCAGTGGTTCTCAACCTTGGTGCACATTAGAATCACCTGGGAATCTTCTTAAAATCCTGATTTCTGGGCCTTATCCTCCAGAAATTCTGTTTCTTTGTTATGGGGTGAGGCCACAACATTAGTAACAAAGAAACAGAATTCCCGGAGGCTGAGGCCCAGAACTCAGGATTTTAAGAAGATTCCCAGGTGATTCTCACGTGCAGCCAAGGTTGAGAACCACTGGTGTGGACACAGAGGGCCCCACCTACCAACATCTGACATCAGACATCCAACATCCGCTCACTCCTGTTGTCAACCTCGGGCAAAGCTGTAATGCAGAGTTGTTATAGGCACCTCTCACTGACACCAGAGAGGTGTTAGCAGACAGCCCCCTGAGCCAGTGGAGAGGTCTGTTCCCAACCTTGATCCTTGACTTCTCATATGAATGAAGTTATCCAAGAGACCTTGACTGTGTTGTGAAAAGCCAATATATTAAGGCAATTAAAGCATGCACCTGTGTTGAAAAAGCAAAGCAAGCAAACCTATACATCTGGCTTATGAAGCACAGGTGGGCTCTCAGCTAATCTGAAGAGCAGGTTGGCTGGGGGTCCAAGGCATTCTATACCATCCTGTCTATTTGTCTCAAAATGTTTCTTCTGAATATTTTGGTACAGATTATTTCTCAAGGTCTCTCTTTACTTTGCTGTGGCCTTCCCAGACTTCATGAGAAGCACCTGGCAACTTTATCTTGCCAAGCCTTGAAACTGCTGGCTTCTCTGTTCAGGGAGTATAACTGCCCCTCTTTATCCTTTCCCCTTTCTCCTTCCCTTTCTGCATTCTTTCATAAAGGAGAATTTTTTAAAACCATTTGTTCTCATGTCCTTGGCTGGGGAAGAAAATGGCTTGTTATTTACAAAGTGGCTGTAAATTGCCCACACTCTTTGACTTTGTTTTAACTTTCCTGTCTCAGTTTCCCTATTCCTCCTGCTCGGTCATCCTGTAACAGAGGCACCTCTCCCAAATCTCTGTAAATCCATGACATTGTTGCCAGGGAGACTGGGGCTATGGCCGGATTGAGGGATTCTCAGGTCAGCAGAATGTAGGTTCCCTAAGCCCTGTCAGGAGTAGTTGTGACTGTATCAAAGAGGGTTGAGGGTACCTCCCCAAGTCAGAGAGAGTGCATTCCACAGAAACCTGCCCTGTTGTTGCTGCCAGCTCTGGGAGGCCTCAGGCAGGCATTGTTGGATGTGGTGTCTTTTCACTTTTGTCTCAGGGAAGTCTGAGGACAAGATGGCAGGTGAGGGGGTAAGGGTGGCCTTATGTCCTTCCAGATGTAAAGCTGAATACTCTGAAGCAGCCCCAAGGGCAGCCCCACCCCAGACCAGTTGGTACCAGCCCCTGATATCATACCTGGAAGACACTAAGCAGAGATGGCCATGTGTGATAGGCTATCACTTCTTCCATGTGGGGTGGGGGAAGTGATTCCTCTTAAAGAGTGGAATCTTCAATCTGAGGATGCATGTTAGGTCTGCTGTGGTGGGGGATGGAGCAAGAACTTTCAGGAGTAAAGATTAATAACATAATGGACTCTCCTACTCTAGACAAAGGAGACCCCACAGAAACCAATGTAGTGCTTGCTATCAGCCCCAGGTGGCCCTAGGCAAGTGTGTCTAGCTGTGGTCCCCCCTCACTTCCTCCTTAGGAAATCAAAGGAGCTAAGCAGAGTGGTGTAGCCCAGACCAGCGGTCGCCAACTAGTAGTTCGTGGACCACTGGTGGTCCATAAGGTCCTAAAGGTTGGTGAGTGCTGGTCCACACTATGGCATGGGAAAGATTGGGACTCAGAGTGCACACAGAGGTAAACATCTACTCCAGAAAAATGGAGACTTCACAGGTGCCCCCACCCCTCCTGACAACACTGGGGGAAGAGGACTGTGCCTGTAATCTGCATCTTGAGGTGTTCCCCAATTATCATAGGAACTGGGAGGTGAGGGCCTTGGTCTGAAGCATGTGTCCTCAGGTCAGCATATCAAAAGTGACCCAGGTGGTATCAAAAGTCAAGGTGAGGTGCATAACCTGAATGCCAGCCAAGTTACCACCTACCCTACCAGTGTACTATCCGCCCTGAAATCCTGTGGCTCTGTTGGCTGGCTACTCCCTGAGGAGCCATCTCACTTCTAGATCTTAGGAGACAGGCCATAAGAAAACAATTGAGAGCACCCCTTAAGGGGAGACCTGTGGGTTGTCTTTGTCAGAGCCACCATGGATGCATTTCTGAGCTAAGTGTACTGACACGCTCCCTCTCTCCTCCAGGTCTGTGGGTCCCAGTTGGCCAGCTGTCCCCCACACAAGTCATGCCTCACGGTCAGAAGAGTGACAGCTGCAACCTTAAGGAAGACCTTCAGGCCCCAAGAGAGGCACAGGGCCTGGTAGGTTTACAGGGTCCCATAGTTGAAGAGGAAGAAGCCACCAGCACCACCAACACCTCCTTCTCCTCTCTCTCTCCTTTGACCCCTGGCACTCCTGAGGATTTGCCTGACACTGGGGAATTTAGTCTTTTTCTGAGTTTACAGATAACCTACTACTCCTCCACTGCCAACACAGTCACTCTATCAAGCCACCAAGAAGAGGATCCAAGTACCTTGCAGACTCCACCAAATCCTGAGTCCTTGTTCCCTGAAGTGCTAAAAAATGAGATTAAATGCTTGGTGTGGTACATGATTAGCAAGTATGCCAAAAAGGAATGCATCACAAAGGCAGAAATGCTAGAGAGTGTCATCAGAGAGCACAAGGATCACTTCCCTGTGATCTTCAAGAGAGCCTGCTTCTGCATGGAGATTCTCTTTGGCATTGAGGTGAAGGAAGTGGGCCCCACCAGCTATTCCTACGTGCTCATAAAATTACTAGACCTCACCTACGATGGGATGCTGAGTGATGTCCAGGGCATGCCCAAGACTGGCCTCCTGGTATTCATCTTGGGCATCATCTTCAAGTACGGAAACCGTGCCTCAGAAGAGAAAATCTGGGAAGAGCTAAATATGATTGGGGTGCATCCTGGGAAGAATCATTTCATCTTTGGGGAGCCCAGGAAGCTCATCACTGAAGATCTAGTGCAGGGAAAGTACTTGGAATACCAGCAGGTGCCCAATAGTGATCCTCCACGCTATGAGTTCCTGTGGGGTCCAAGAGCCCATGCTGAAACCACCAAGATGAAAATCCTGAAATTTTTCACTACGGCCACTGGGAATGACCCCACTGCTCTCCCACACTTGTATGAGGATGCATTGAGAGATGAGAGAGAGAAAGCCCAGGCTGACGTTTCCTCAGATGATACCATTGCCACAACCGATGGAAGTCCAAGTGCCCTGTCCAGCAGCTTCTTCTGCCCTGAGTGAAGTCTGAAGCTCACCATTCTTCACTCTCCATTTGAACACAGCAGCCAGAGTTCTAAGCAGGGGAGGACCAGGGTGGATACGGAGGGAACACCTTAGTGTGCCTGTGCAATATAGGTGATTCAGAGATTTTATCTTTTTCTGTTTAAATTGTTTTTCCTTGCAATAAAAACCTTAACTAGCTTCAGAATCTGAGCTTATTAATAACAGTGGCCAAACATTTGTAGCTGTTTATCAGGTTTAAGAATAAGAATTCACAATTTAGCCAAAGAAATTAGGAAATCACCCATCTTTCTGTGAGTCCTTGTTCACTGAAGTACTACAGTAACAATAAGCACAAGAACAAGAACAAAATAATATGGCATTAGATAAGGAATTTCCTTATAAATGTGAAAGATCCCAGCAGTAAAATATGTAGTTTTAAGCAACAGAGGAGAAAACATAAAAGATAGCTAACTTTTTACTCATTTATTTACTCTGTAAAATTAAATTATATCTACCTAGATTTTCTTGGCCTATTAAAAAATGTAGGAGAAATTAAATCTTAAATGAAATCTCTCACTGGATCATTTATTCCCCAAACATGAATTGAGTGCTTGCTCTTTAGAAGGCCCTGGGTTATAATGGGGACATTAGGATTAGCAGGACATACTGCTAGTCATGGAATGATAGAGGATAGGAGCAACAAGGCCATCAGGAAGATGGTGAGATGTCCACTAAGAGCTAACAAACAAGGTAAACAGGAGAGAGATGGTAGGACTCCATATGGATGGAGTCAAGTAAAAATGCCCTGAGATAATACAGTTTGGGACTTTCAGAAACTAAGATTCCTTCTGTGGGAGTTGATTATAATGAAGCAGGCTATGGCAGGGGTCAGACTCAGTTGAGAGAAAACTCTAGAATAGAAACATTCAATTAGCAGTGACTTTTAGATCATGGATAAAACAAGGAAATGTCCACCTGAGACTGGTATGGAAGGTGTCCTGAACTCTTAAAAACACAGGAAATTTGGTTACTGTCTTAATACTTTCAACAATAAGGATTTTTAAACGTTAATCACACAGCACATTTCAGCAGAATGTTTGAACTAGGTGTTCTAGACACATGATCTGCAAAGATTTCCTTTAAAGTACAGTATGAGCCCTGGGCAATGGTCTGAGTGGTTAAAACATTGGCAACCAATAGATGTATCTCATATCTCTCATCTCTCTCTCCCTCTCTCTTTCTCTCTCTCTCTTCCCCCCTTTCACTCTCTAAAAATCAGTGGAAAAATATCCTAAGGTGTGAATTAACAGGAAAAAAAAATGTCATATTCCCTTGAAGTGATGCCCAGGCTGGCACTCTTTTTCTTGGACTGGGAGAGTCAGAGACTCCTCCATTAAAATGACATTATGATTAGGTTATCTTGACTGCGCTTTGGCTAACTCTAAGCAAGGAAAATATTTTTGATGGCAGTGAAATGAATGAAAATGGCGTTTTGAATGGAAGAGCCATTGGAGAGAAGGAAGGAATTGGTCTTGTAGTTGAATTTTAGGATTTCTGAGTTGATTCCAGCTGGGGAAGACTAACCTATACCCAAATTAAATAGTGTATTCTCTAAGAAAATGTACTGAGTTTTATTTATGGAGCAGTGTTTTGGACTGATTTGTTGTCTAGTGTCTAAGAGCACTCACTGCCTGTTCTCTAAGAAGTCTTGGATAACAAAAGTTCCCAGAGGACACGGGTGTAGGTTCTGGGGTTGAAATATTAGAAACAATGGCCATGTGTCAGGAGCCCTGTTGAGCTCCAGTGAGAGCTATGCTACCAAGTGTCAGAGTATTTGATTCGAGCAACAAGCCAAATACAGTGAAGTTAAACCTTTAATCACTTCCTGTGATGGTATAAGTGGGAGTGTAAAACAGAAGAAAGTGACCATTCCTTGTTTTATTTTCCTTTATGGAGCAGCACACCAGTGAGGGTCAGGTAGATCAGCACAGACCAGGTGGATCTGATCACTGTTGATGGAGCCAGCACAAAAGGCTCTAGCAGTTTTATGCATCCTGGAATCAGAGGAAGCAAAGAAGGAAGGGCTAAAAGTGAAAAGGTACATGGCAAAAGTGTCTCCAGGATTTCCTCCTCCTCCTCCTCCCGGAAGGAGGCCTCAGTATAAGCCCTGAAGAGAACCTCTGTCGAAGGCCTCATATAAAGACACTTTGGAATGAAAGTATAGGGACTAGGACAGCAAATATGAGAAGGGAATGACCTGGCAGAGAGGCCTGAATCTTGAACTGCAATCCATTTCAGATACATTCAATCTGAGGTTGGAGGGCAGCTTTTCTTCAGGAGGCGTGCCAAGGGAAGGCCTATGCTTAGACCTGAAAAACCACACATTAGGATTTTTAACCAGAAGCTGGATTCCTCACCATTAATTAAAGATCCAATATATGCCAGGCACTGTGCCAGAGGCTTTCCACATACATACATATGTTGCAATAGTTCTATAAGACAGAGCTTATCAAATTCACTTTGCAGATGAAGAACCTGAAGCTCATAGCACTTGATAATGCCCTATTATGATATGGCTAGTAAGTGACAAGGCTGAGACTAGATCTCTGGTCTAAATTCATCAGCATTCCATGTTGTTCCCATACCTCCTAGACTGAGGCAGATATTCCATCTCTTAACTTATTTTTCTCAATTCTTCATAATATCTCTCTGTAAAAGAATACTATAAGCAGGCCTAAAGAAGGAAGGTGACAATGTAAATAAAAAATGATTTGGGTCTTGTCTGTGGCTTTATTAACCTAAGGTCCTCCTGCCCAAGTTCCAGTGTTCCTTGAGAGCTGCCTCTGTATTTCTTTCTGGTCTCAGAACTTCTCTGAATTATAGCACATTTCCCCTGGTCTTCCCCCGTGTGCCCTCTCTTTATACCCTAGAACCTGCTCTTCACTATCTTTTCCTCTGAAAGCTGTGCCCTACTCTTGGTGGAACAGCCTAGAACAGTGATGGCGAACCTGTGACACGCGTCAGAGGTGGCACACAAACTCATTTTTTTCGTTGATTTTCTTTGTTAAATGGCATTTAAATATATAACATAAATATCAAAAATATAAGTCTTTGTTTTACTATGGTTGCACATATCAAAAAATGCCCATATGTGACACGGCACCAAAGTTAACTTAGGGTTTTTCAAAATGCTGACACACTGAGCTCAAAAGGTTCACCATCTCTGGCCTAGAATCATCTGCCCTTCCCCTGACAAAAAGCATCCTTATTCCTTGCAGAGGACCCCTTGCTGTCCCATCCTTCCCCCTGAAACTTCTCTGATAGTAACATCCCCTTCGACTTAAAGGTTCACTTGGGAAACTGATGTTCAGAGGCCTGGTTTCCCTCAACCCCTTAGCCTCTTCAACCACTCCCCAATTGTTTTCCAGAGTGAGTAGATTCTGACTTGGCACATAGTGTACTGATTTGTCCTACATCCTTGAAATTAGAGAGTTCTTAAAATCTTTCTGATATTTGCAGTAGGATATGATTATAATGTCTTTGAAACAGGCTAAAGAACACATACACAATTGGATTAGCTTACCTAGGCATTTAAAAACCAAAGGAGAGTGGATTTAGGATGGTAAATACACAATGCAAGATATAGAATTGTACAGTTAAAACATATATGACGTTATTAACCAAAGTCACCCCTATAAATTTAATTAAAAGAAATTTTAAAAATATAAAGGATATACCAGTAAAAGCACACCAATGGCTTCCTCATAAATGGTAAATTAAGAATGACCATGGAAATCACTGTGGAGTAAACATCTACTAAAGCTGAATTTTTAAAACACTGGAATCCTCCTAGGAGTTGAAAATTGGTTCTTTGGTGACTTGCTAATTTTGGTAAAAAAAAGAAAAGAAAAGAAAAAATATATTTCCAATGCTTCTGATCTGTGTACCTCCTCAGGAAAATCTTGGTTTTCAGTTTGCCTAATGGCATCTGAGTAGATAGTTGTTCAGTCATGTGGAGGACAGCAGAGACTCACAAGTTAAAATTTGGACCATGCAACACAAGGAAGGAGAAACTTCTCAGCCTAATAAAATTACAAAGGTTATTCCAAAGGGCATGGAAGAAATGTGCTATTGGGTAAAAGATGGACAAAGGCTCCCTGAAAATCGTTACATAATCCTTCAAAAACTCAATGTGATCCTGTGTTTGAAAGCCTCTGTCACACAGTAAACACTTGAAAAGTTATAGGATTATACAAAGTACATCTGACTTTCTCAGGAACTCCTTCAAGAAACGAAGAGATTTGTATGAACACATTGTAATAGTTTATTTTATTGCACACTTATTATTGACAGCTGATGGGAGAGACTACAAGTACTCATCCACATCTTATCTTTCTCTTTTTCCAGGACAAAGGGGAAAATGACATTGACAGTCCAGGTATTGTTAGGCAGAAGGCAGTGGGCAATTCCCATGCTTTCTCTTTCACTCATTAGCGAACATGGCTTACCCTATGTTTCCATGATAAAGCAAAAGGATGGAAGCAGCTTAGATCCCTAGATTATCTGAGAGCAGAGACACTCTGACAACTGCCATCAGAATTTACTTGAACAAAAGTAACTTTTGCTGTGTTAAAACAGCCAATTTTGGGTTTCACCTGTTGAGTCAGTTAGCAGTTACACTAAGTAGTAACAGAGTACATAGCTTCTATTTCTGTTGTGAGGAGTATTTAAAATTTTAATTACAAAGGTAATAGTGCATATACTATTTTATTTCTTTTTCTTACTGGTAAGCTTTATGAAGGTATAACTGACATGTAAAATTGTAAGATATTTAAAGTGTATTAGTACATCCCGGTGATTTGATATACTTATACATTGTAAAAGGATTTCCCATCTAGTAATTAAACACATCTATCATCTCACACACAGAAGTTTTCTTTTTTTGGTGAGAATATTTAATTTCTACTCTTTTCGCAAAAATCAATTATACAATACAGTGTTATCAACTATAGCCACGAAGTTTTACGTTAAGTCCTCAGACTTTATTTGTCTTATAGCTAAAAGTTTGTCCACATATAAGTGATACTATGCAGTATTTGTCTTTCTATACCTGCTCTATTTCACTTGGCCTAATGCCCTCAAGGTCCATTCATATTGTCACAAATAGCTTCAGCTTCAAGGAATCATGGGGAAGCACTCTATCTTTATTTGAAGTCAGCCCTATATTAATTAAAATGTGTATTAAAAACCCTAAGGTAACAACTGACAACTTTTTAAAAGGTATATACAATGACCCAATAGAAAAGACAAAATTAAATAAAAATGTTCAATTAACCCAAGTGAAGGCAGAAAAGAGCAGAAACAAAGATGGAACAAATAGAAAGTAGTGTGATGCAGATTTTAATCCAACCAAATCAATAATTCTTTTGAATATGAGTAGTTAATTCAAAAAACCCACTTTATGTATGCTGATATAAAGATCCTGAAAGAAGTTATATAGTACATATGTTAACAAAACGACAGCTGGAGTAATTTTGTTAATATTAAACAAAGTGGAAATTAGAACAATAATATTATCGTGGATAAAGAGAAACATTATATTAGACGATGATAAGTTGTCCAATTATTCTAGGAGATATAACGTACTTTTTTATGGTTATCGCGTTAAGAAGTAGAAGAGTAATGGTTTAAACTAAATGATATTTCATAATACATTTCCCATGAACATTCAAAATTCTTCCTGAGTTTGCAACTCAGTTTCACTAAGTTATCTGTTAATTCCTGTGCCAATTCTATACTGTTAATTAAAATTGCTTGATAGTACATTTGAATTCCTGCAGGGTTAATTCCCTTGCTCTTCTTTCTGGAAAGTTTTCTGGTACTTCTTATAAATATCCTTTCATATTAACTTTAAATAATAGATGATATAAGTGATTTCTCATTTTTAGTATGTTAAGACTTATTTTATGATCCTAAATGTGTGTGACCATAAAAACATAGTTTCAAAATGCATGAGGCAATAAAAGAACTAAAAGGGGAAATGGAAAAATCCACAATAATAGAATAAACGTACATCTAAAGAAATTGAGTGTGTAGTTGAAAACTTTCCAAAACAAAGAAAACTCCAGGTTTAGATGGTTTCACTGGTGAATTCTACCAAATATTTAAGGAACAAAAATTACCAGTTCTACACAAGACATTCCAGAAAGTAGAATAGTAATAAACACCTCTTTTCCCATATTATGATTTCAGCATTAAAGATATATATGTATCTTTAAACATATATATATATACCCTCGGCAAAATAGTCACAAGCCTAATCTACCTATACATAATAAAGATGATAAATAAAAAAAAAAAGAAACAAGAATTAAAGGCTGGTTTTACATTTGAAAATCAATCAATATATTTTAACATACAGACTATATAAAAGAAAATCATATATAATCATTTCAATAGTTTCAGAAAAAATATCCAACAAATTCAAAAAGAAAATTCTAACAAATGTCTCAAGAAACTTGCAATAGAAGATGATTTACTTAACCTGATAAGGGATATTAATTAATTTATTTTTTATTTTATATTGTTGAAAGTGTTTTAGATGTCCTCCTTTTTCCCCCCATTGCCCTCGTCCACCTGGTTTCCACCCCACTGAAATCCTTCATCAAACTATTGTCTGTATCCATAGGTAATACATATCTACACTAATGAAAGAGGAACATGCAAATTGGTGTCACCCCACTATGCCCACCAGCCAATCAGATGAGTATGCAAATTAACCCAACAATGATGGTTGATAATTTGCATATGCAGGCGCAGAACAAAGACCTAAGGCCCTGGCCAGAGTGAAGACTGAAGATTGAAGAGGCTTGGCTTCTTTGCTACCAAGCCTTGCTTTGGCCTCAGCAGAGAAGCCCAGCCTTGCTGCTTCCTCACTGGAGAAGTCTAGCCTCGAGGCTTGGCTTCTCCACTGCAGCTGGACCAAAGGCCTGGGTCCCAGGAGCTGGAGGAAAACCAGTGCCAGCAAACAGGGAAAGGTAGGCCTATTGCACGAGTCTTTGTGCAATGTGCTTCTAGTATGCATATAAGATCTTACTGCCCCTCCCTCCCACCTTCCCTCTGAGCTTCATCAGTCTGTTCAATGTTTCCATGCCTCTGATTCTATTTTAATCATCAATTTCTTTTGTTCATTAGATTTCTTGGTGGTTTATTTTGATTTTTAGATTCAATTGTTGATAGGTATGTATTTATTGCATTTTATTTTTCGTATTTTTAAATTCTTCCTTCTTCTTCTCCTTCTCCTTCTCCTTCTTTTCCTTCTTCTTCTTTCTTCTTCCTCCTCTTCTTAAAGAATACCCTTCAACATCTATATATATATAAAAGGTTAAGTGACCATCTGACCTGCTGGTACCTATGATGAGTACTGACCACCAGGGGACAGACTCTTCATGCAGGAGCTGCTGAGCTGCGGTGACTTGGCAGCAGTGGTTCTCGGGTGATACATGCCAGAGACAGAGAGGAGGGAGCCCAATTCCTCGCAGAGCCACGCGATTCCACCTTCATACATGGGTTATGTTGTTGCTAGGGCACTGTCGGCCCCAAATTTGGTTTACTGCACACTTGCATTTGTGTTCTACAACCTGTACGACAACAACTTTGCAGAGTGCCTTCTCGCACTCTGGGACACCTCAGGGGATGTTGGAGAGCCACAGGCGAGGAGGAGGGCCCCTACCTGCTGGAGGGACCCCACTCATTCTGCAGATGCCCTTTGAGCTGTGGCACTGCCCCAGGTGTGGCCGGCAGGGGAGGGACCTCAGAAGGTTCCATTTCGCACAGTCCACCCTGCCAGCCACCAGCTGGGACCAACTGCATTAGTCCCTGCCCTGGAGACAGCACTGTGAATAGAAAGTTCCAAGAATGAGTTTTCTTTCTTTTTCTTGCGCCCCTCCTCCTGCTCACTCCACATATGCCCTTTGAGCCATGGTGCCACCCTCGGAATTCTAATTAATTTCCTTTCAATGTGCATGAATCTGTGAACTGGGCCACCAGTATCATAACACTGATTTGGTGGTGATGAACTCCTTTAGCTTTCTTTTATCTGTCTGTGAAGCTCTTTATCTGACCTTTAATTCTACATGATAGCTTTGCTGGGTAGAATAACTTTCCAGCTAACAGTACACTTAATGATGGGAATATAAATACTTTTTCCCCCAAGTTCAAGGACAAGCAAAGATATCTTATCTCACTTCTGCTTTTGAAAATCATACTGTCTTATAGATCAAGAAAAATAATTTGATATAGAGATTCAAACCATTTCTAGTAGCAGATAACATTATTGCCTATGTAGGATACAAGGTCAAAGGGGAAATAGCATAGGGTAAGGCGGGATAAATAGTGATGGGAAGAGACTTGACTTGGGGTGGTGAATATAATATAATATACAGATGATGTGTTATAGAACTATACCTTTACAGCCTATATAATTTTATTAGCCAATGTTATCCCAATAAATTCAATAAAAATAAAGTGTGGTTTTATAACTGCAATGATCAATTGAAGTTTGAAATAAGTGATACACTAACACAAAGGTAAAAATAAATAATTAGATATGTATCTAACAAATTATGCCCCAGATCATTGGGCTGCATGCTACAAAGCAGGGTTATGAAACAGAGAAGACCTATATATCTAGAGCTACCATAATCATAGATTAAAAGACTTGACGTTGTTAAAATGTCAATTCTTTAATTTCTTTCATATGTACAACATAATACATCAAAATAGCAGCAAGCTTTGTGTAGATATTGACAACCCAATTCTAAAATTTACGTGTAAAGGCATGAGAACTAAAATATTCAAAACATCTCTAAAAAAACCAATGTGTAAATATTCAAACCATTTTATATCAAGACTTAATACAAAGCTGCAGTAAACACTGTAGGTTTGGCACTCAGATCTGTTATCAATGTAACCAATATCAGACCCAGAAAGGTACACACACAAGTAGAGTCCAGTGATTTTTAACAATGGTGCAAGGGAATTCACTGGATAACCTTTTCCACAAATGTTGGTGCAAAAATAGGACATTCACAAGCACAAAAATGAACTTTGCCACACGCCACACAACTTACACTAAAAGTAACTAAAAATTTGTGTAACTTTAGGTTTGTCAAAGAGTTTTTATATAAAATTCCAAAAGCGTTACTCATAAAATAATAACTTGATAAATTGGACTTTATGAAAATAGAAAACTTTTGCTCTGCAAAAATATACTGCGAATGAAATGCAAAGACAGCTACAGACTGGTAGAAAAGTTTTGCAAATAATATTTGATTCTGTGATTATATATCCTCTATGTAATAGAAAGTTAAGTTAAAGATCAACAACAAGAAAAAAAAATTGCAAGTAGATCAAAGACCTGAACATACATTTCACTGGAATACAGATTGCAAATAAGCATTGAAAAGTTTTCAACGTTATTATTCATTAGGAAATAAAAATTAAAACCACAATAAGATATCACTACCACATTTATTATTTTTTTAAAATGTACTAGTGAGGGTGTGAGTATATAACTTTTAACACACAGTTGATGGGGATGCAAAATTTGGCTCTTTTTTCTTTTTCAAAATTTGGCTCTTTTTTAACAAAGTGAAACAAACATTTGCCAAAGGATTCAGCAATCCCACTCCTAGGCATTTACCCAAGTAAATCGACAACTTATGCTCACACACACAAAAAAACAACCTGAATATGAATGTTTATAACAGCTTTATTCATGATTGCCCAAATCTGAAGAAACAAAAAAACCACCATATGTCTTTCAAGGAGTTAGAGTGTAACCAAACCATGCTACACTCAAAACGTACAATAGGCCCCGGCTGGTGTTTCTCAATGGTTAGAGTGTCTGCCTACACATTGAAGGGTCTGGGATCAATTCCATGTCAAAGGCAGATATCTGGGATGCAGATTCTGGTATGCAGGTTCAATCCTGATAAGGGCACTTGCAGGAGAAAACCAATTGATGTGTCTCTCTCATCTCTCTCTCTCATCTCTCTCTCTCTCTCTCTCTCTCTCTCTCTCTCTCTCTCTCTCTCTCTCTCCAGCCTTCCCACTTCCCTTCCTCCCTCCCTTCCACTCTCTCTAAAAATCAATGGGGGAAAAATATCCTCTGGTGAAGATTAACCAAAAGCAAAACAAACCAAAACATACAATACTACTCAGAAATGAAAGAGAAGAAACTATTATCTATGTAACCACAAGGATGGTTCTCAAATGCATTTTTCTAATTGAAAGAAGCCGGACAGAAAAGCTGCATATTGTGTTATTCCAGTTATATTGCATTCAATAAAAGGCAATAACAGGGATGAAAATGAGGACCAGGGGCTCTCAGGGATTCAGGAAAAGGAAGTGGACCAGAATGGGTAGGTAGATGGGTTGGCATAAGCGAATTTGTCTGGTGTTGAACCTATTCTGTATGGTAATGTGATATTGGATACATGACTATGCATTTGCCAAACCCTTAAAAGTCTACACTACAACAATTTAATTCTACTAAAAAAAATTAAAAACCAAACAGGTTGGCCCAGGAACTTGCAGACTATCACAAATGAATTTAACTGTATTAACATGTAAGTCATACCATACTGAAGGAGGTGGGGAAGAAAGGGTCTGACTTAAATAACTTCAGAAAACAATGTTTTGACTAGATACTGTAAGGTTAAAGACAAAAAGACTTGTACACAAACCTTGTACTCTCATTGTTTAATCTGTTTCCACAGGAAGAATGGCTAGCAAATCTGAAATCACTGTACATGTATTCTATCTAGGTTTTTAAAAATATAATACATTGTAGTAATGAGAGCCAAGTTTCTCATTGTCAAAGAAAAAAGTTATAATTAAGCAAAGATAAATGCTAAAATGAGCCCTGTGGTAGTGGATTAGAATTGGACATATTATTAAAAATTCATGCTTATTTTAGTATATGTACAATTACATTAATAAATATTGAGATAGCCGAAACCGGTTTGGCTCAGTGGATAGAGCGTCGGCCTGTGGACTGAAAGGTCCCAGGTTCGATTCCGGTCAAGGGCATGTACCTGGGTTGCGGGCATATCCCCAGTGGGAGATGTGCAGGAAGCAGCTGATCGATGTTTCTCTCTCAGAGATGTTTCTAACTCTCTATCTCTCTCCCTTCCTCTCTGTAAAAAATCAATAAAATATATTTTTTAAAAAATGAAAAATAAATAAATAAATATTGAGATAAATATACTTATAATTATACAAATATGTATTCTATATATTTGGGTTAGTTTGCATACCTTTAATTGCCAGTATGTCTGCCTAGAAGACCTAGAATCAATGACAACCCAGCAGCATCACACACACCTAGCTCTCAGGTTTCAATATTTAAACACCATTCACCACTAAAAGGAGCCAGGCTGCTAGAGTGATGATTAATTATAGGGCTTGGAATTTTGTATTTTACAAATATATATTTCTGTTTATTTTAAAATGCTTTTGTATTTTTTCCATTAGGAAATTCTATGTAACTTTTAAACATTTATGTCTAAAGATTTTTCTCTCTTTAGTACTAACACATGAATATTATTAATTTACTCTTTAGCATTTCAACATGTCACATTACAATGATAATTATGTTAAAATGCCAGGTTTTATATCTGAAAGGTTATTATTACCTTTAGCTAATTATAGTTTACACTAGAGGCCCGGTGCACAAAAATTTGTGCACTCGGGGGGGGGGGGGTCCCTCAGCCCGGCCTGTGCCTTCTTGCAGTCTGACACCCCTCGGGAGATAACAACCTGCTGGCTTAGGCCTGCTCCAGGTTGGCAGAGGCAGGCCCAATCCCTAGGTGCAGCCCCTGGTCTGGCTCAGAGCAGGGCCGATTGGGGAGTTGGGGTGCCGGCCCCTGTCATGCACAGAGCAGGGTGGATAGGGAGGTTGCGATGCCACCCTCAGTCACTCTCAGGGTAGGGCTGATTGGGGGGTTGGGGCACTGCCCCCTGTCACACTCAAGGCAGGGTCGATGGGGAGGTTGAGGTGCCACCCCCTATCACGCATAGAGTAGGGCCGATCAGGGGGTTGAGGAGCTCCCCCCTGTCATGCACAGAGCAGGGCAGATCAGGGGGTTGGGGCACTGCCCCCTGTCACGCACAGAGCAGGGCCCATCAGGGGGTTGGGGAGCTCCCCCCTGTCATGCACAGAGCAGGGCCCATCAGCGGGTTGGGGCACCACCCTCTATCACCCACAGAGCAGGGCCAATCAGGGGATTGGGGCGCTATCACTCTCACACTCAGGGCAGGGCCGATGGGGAGGTTATGGCTCTACCCAGTCACACACAGAGTAGGGCCCATGGGGTGGGGGGGTTGGGGCGCCGCACCCTGTCACACACAGAGCCGCAAGGCATTCAGGGGGTTGGGGCACTTTCCCCTGTCAGGAACAGAGCAGGGTGGATAAGGAGGTTGTGGCCCCGCCCCCTTTCACACACAGAGCCGCAGGGCAATCAGGGGGTTTGGGCACTGCCCCCTGTCATGCTGATCCCGGTGCTAGGAGGTATATTACCCTTTTACTACATAGAATAGAGGCCTGGTGCATGGGTGGGGGCCGGCTGGTTTGCCCTGAAGGGTGTCCTTGAAAAGGGCTGGGGTCCCCACTGGGGTGCCTGGCCAGCCTGGGTGAGGGGATGATGACTGTTTGCAGCTGGGCACACCCCCTTCCAGGTGGGGGTCCCCACTGGGGTGCCTGGCCAGTCTGGGTGAGGGGCTGAGGGCTGTTTTCAGGCTGGGACTGAAGCTCCCAACTGCTCCTTTTTTCTTTTTGTTCTGGGCCATCTTTAGCTCTGAGGCTTGGCTCCAGCTCTGAGGCCTCAGCTGCTGAAAGAAGGTATCTGGTTTGTTTCGGTTCCATAATCTAAACTCTGTATTAACTCCAGCTCTGAGATCCCGGCTCACTGAAAGAAGGTTTCTGGGGTTTTGTTTAGCTTGTATATTTGTTACATTGTTCAAACTTCAGGCTCAGAGGCCAGCAAGTCAGGTAGGGAACATTGGAGTCCTCCATCACTGAGGCAAGCAAGCCTAATGTTCAGTTTAAGCTGCCTGGCTGCCGGCCGCCATCTTGGCTGGCAGTTAATTTGCATATCGCCCTTATTAGCCAATGGGAAGGGTAGCAGTCGTACGCCAATTACCATGTTTCTCTTTTATTAGATAGGATTGGCAATTTCAACAGTTTTTAATGGAACCAAGACATTCTCTCATTCGGACTTATAACATGTTGACTTGAACATTTATCATATAAGTTTTTCTGTGCCAATCCAGGGGAAAGTTATGATTGAAGTCAGTACTAGCTTTCAATACATATGCACAATTTCATTTTCTATGCTAATTTCAGGGAAAAATAATAATACTATGCACCAACTTGAAAAGCAAAAGAAAAAATGGTTACAAAGAAGAAAACTTGAAGTTGCAATGTGACTAAAAGGCAATTATAATTCTGGTCAAACACATATAGCCACTTTGGAATTTTCTTTGGAAATTCTCATTTTATTTAACACCATTGTACTTCATTGTGTGGAAGTCTCTTAATTGAATCTGTAGCAAACTGACTGTCACAGAGGTGACTCATTCTGAGAATTCCAAATATGCAACTTGATTCACATTCACCCTTTTTTGTCTTTTTTTCTCAAGGTCCCCTCAGAGGCCCCCGACCTTTCAGAGAGTCCTACTTACAGACATTCCAACCAAGTCCCATTTGTTGCTTCCTACTTTAACACTTGTTATCTATTCTTAACAATTTCCTTGAACATTAATATTTTCAAATACAAGTGAACACATGGTTAAATACTATGCACTCTATCAAAGAACAAATAGATAATTTGGGTTCTTTTACATTTCCTTTTTTTTTATTTGAGTGCATCTAATTTCCCAGGACCAGTCTTTGAGTGACAATTGAATAAATGTATTTAAACTCCAGGTCTCCCCTACTATTTGGGTGATATTGCATTTTACCTCTCTAGTTTAGACATAAAAGAATATCAAGACCATAGAGGTCTTTGATTTGTCTTTTCCCCAACTCAGAATGAAATGTGGCTATGATTCCTTGAAATTCCTAGGAGACATAAGTATGTTGGGAGGTTTGCCCATTATAAATGCTTTTCTGCAGGGGTTGACCTGCAGACCCTGAACGGCTGATGAATGTTTAACACAAGTTTCTGTGAAAGAGAAGGCTAAGGCACTACTTGGCTATCACCTCCAAGTAGCCCTGTTTGCCTGCCTCCTTTGTCTTTTATTGTCATAACAGCTTGAACTAAAATTACGCATCCCTGAGAAAGTATATGCTTCTACAAGGTCGGGTCTTTAAAGACTAAATATAGAGATTCTAGCAAAACACCCCAGGGGATGGAACTAGTTTGGAAAAGTCAAGGTAGGGACTGCTGCCTTTGGCAAGGTCCCCTCTGAGGCCCCCAACCTTTCAGAGAATCCTTCTTACAGACATTCCAACCAAGTCCCATGCTTCCCACACTACTACATTACAAATACTGTAACTCTGGGTACAACTGGTTCCATGAAGGTTGTTATTATTCCACTTCTCTTTGGTTCATGGTCGGGGACCCCACTATTCAGGGTTAATGCTCTCTCAGATCTCCAGTTTTTCTTATAACCTTTGAAAGTTAAGAGACTATAACTATGGTTTTCATCAGCTGACCAAGTGGTTGAATCTCCTTTATAGCAAACACAACACAGCTACTGATTTTACTTTCTAAATTACAGACTTGACATTTTTATTTGTTTAAACAAAAATATTTCTCATCCCAACTTCCAACAAAGGGTCCTAATTCATAACCATGAAGCTACAAAATATAAATTGGTCATCACAGTGTTCATTAAAAGCCTGTTTGGTTTCCTATGTTATGCCATTGTGAAGAAAAACATTGATTGCATTAAATCACAGATTTTAAAATCTTCCCTTTTGAGATAATTGTAATTTTGCATGCAGTTTTAAGAAACAATTCAAAAGATCCCATATAGCTTTAACTGGTTTCACCCAAGATTAACACATTGCATAACAGTACTACAATATCACAAACAGGAATTCATTGATAAAATCCACCAACTTTATTCAGATTTTGCCAGTTTTATATGCACTCATTTGCTTAACTGTTTGTGTGTGTGTGTGTATAATTCTGTCATTTCAATAATTTTATCTAATAAAGAGGGAATATGCAAATTGACCATCAAGCTGTAACAGTAAAGATGGCTGAGGCCACAGTGGAGGCCAAGTACCCATAATGAGACTTAATGAGCAATCAGCAGGGACGTGAGGCTGTGTGGCTCTGGTGGGGCATGACAGGGGACCTCAGGCCATGCCCCATGCCCTGGTGCTAGCCTGGGGGACCTCAGGCCATGCCCGCCAGCCAGCAGGGCTTAATGGGGGACCTTAGGCAGCATCTCCCACCTGGAGGAGCTTGATGGGGGACCTCAGGCCACACTCCCTGCCTGGCAGGGCTTGACAGGGGACCTTAGGCGGCACCCCCTATCCCAGCACTGGGCCAGGGGACCTCAGGCTGTGCCCCCCACCTGGCAGGGTTTGACAGGGGACCTCAGGCCATGCCCCCCCCAGTGGGGCTTCACGGGGGACCTCAGGGTGCATCCCCTGCCCAACAGGGCTTGACAGGGGGACCTGAAGCATCACCCCCCACCCAGTGGGCCTTGATGGGGACCTCAAGGCATGCCCCCTGCCCTGGCCAGGGCTGGGGGACCTCAGGCTGCGCACCCCACCCAGCGCCATGTCTGGAAACCTGAGGCCACACATCCCACCCGGTGGGGCCAGACAGGGGTGGGACTGGCCGGGTCTGGATCTAGCCCAATGGGGGTGGGGACAGCTGAGTCTGGATCTCGCGTGATTTCGAGGCACACATGGATGGGTGGGAAGTTGACTCTGGTTCCCGTGGCATGCCCCAGACTCTGACAGGAGGAAGATTTTCATATACATTTTACTAATTTTCTTTCATTTCTGACACCTCTACTATAGAGAAAAGGCAAATAGCAATATTAAAATATTTTATCTAATTAATTCCCTATTAATGTGCATGAATTTCATGCACTGGGTCACTAGTGTTATATAAAATTGAGTCATACAGATTGTGGCCCTTGACATTGTTTTTTTCCACTTAGTATAATGCCCTTAATATTCATCCAAGTTTTGTATATATTAACAGTTAGTTCCTTTTATTTATAAGTAGTATTCCATGGTATGGATAATCACAATTTGTTTAGCCATTCACATTTAAAAAAATAGTTTTTATTATTTTGAATTTGAATTTTTACTTTAAATTTGCAGTACTATGAGATCCATGTACAGGTTTTTGTAATAAGTTTTTATTTAACTGCAATAAATATCCAAGAATTACAATTAATTGGCATGATATTGCACAGGTTTAAGTATATACAATGTGTTGATTTGATACACCTATATATTGCAAAATGATTGCCACCACAATGGTAGCTAACACCTTTATTGCATCACATAAGTAACTTTTCATTTTTGTGGTGAGAATATTTAAGATTTATACTTAGAAACTTTCAGGTATACTAGTACAATACAGTATCATCAAGTATAATCACCATGCTGTACACATTATATCCTCAGACTCATTCATCTTATAACTGAACATTTATACCATTTACCATTTGCAAAAACATGAGATAGACCTTGAGAACATTATGCTAAATGAAATAAGTTAGTCAGAAAGAGCTACAAACCATATTATTTCACTCATATATGGAATATAAAACTGAAACTTGTAGACACAATCAGCAGTATGGTGGTTGTCAGAGGGAATGGGGTCGGGGTGAATTAGGCCTAATATATGATGACAGAAAAAGTTTTGACTTTGGGTGCTGGGTACACAGTGCAATATACAGATCTTATAATATAAAATTCCACACCAGAAACCTATCTATAATAAAAGTGTAATATGCTAATTAGAGTGCACGTCCTTCTGGACCTCCTTCCGGAAGACTTTCTAGACAAAGCCGGGGCTGTGAAAGAAGCCCGGGTCCCAGGTGCCAGAGGGAAGCCAGTGCCGCAGTGAGGGGAAGGAAGGTCTACTCTTGCAAGAATTCCGTGCATCGGGCCTGTAGTATGATCATATTAACCAATGTTACCCCCAATAAATTCAATTTTAAAAAATCAATAAATTTACAAAAAGAACCTCTTTTTAGCCCTGGCATGTGTTCTCAGTGGTTAGAGTACCGGTCCACACACTAAAGGGTCATGGGTTCAATTTCCAGTGAAGGGCAGGTACCTGACTTGCAGGTTTCATCCCCCAGAACCTGGCAGAAAGTATCCGGGAGGCAACCAATCCATGTGTCTCTCCCATGTCGATGTTTCACTCTCTCCCCCTCTTCCTTCTACTCTCTCTAAAGATCAATGGGAAAAACTATCCTCAGGTGAGGATTAAAAAGAAAGAAATAAAGAAAGAAAGAAAGAAAGAAAGAAAGAAAGAAAGAAAGAAAGGAAGGAAGGAAGGAAGGAAGGAAGGAAGGAAGGAAGGAAGGAAGGAAGGAAAGAAAGAAAGAAGAAAGAAGGAAGAAAAACTAACTTTTAATTTGCTGTAAAATCCTTCTAGTTGTTTTGTATTCTTCTTCCTTAACTACCTGATCTCTAAACTTTGGGGCACTTAAGAACTCAGTCCTTGGATCTTTTCTCTTTTCTAGTCATACTCATTCCATTAGTGATCACAGCCAGTATTATAGCTTTTAATATAATTTATCCCAAGCATAGATTCCTCTAGTAAACTATTGACTCATTTATCTAATGGCCTACTTAACATACACCCTTGGAAGTCTACCAATATGCAAATCTGATTGTTTTTTCTCTCACAAACCTATTCTTTCAACAGCCATTCTCATCTTAATTAGTGGCAATTTTGTATATACCGTGCTGAAGGACAAACATTTTGATATTATCTTCAGTGATATCATTTTCTCTCCTTCTCTGCTTCCCTCATATCAGAACGTCTTGGTGGCTCTATCTTCTATTTATATGTGATCATTTGTAACTACCCACACTGCTATAACCCTGATACAATACACCATTATCTCTCACATGGATTTCTATAGCCTGTATTACTCTAATAACCTCTTTTTAAAAGTCTCCCTGCTTGGACCCTTGCCAAACAATAAATAGTTAGTAAGAGAACAGATAAAATAAAAGTAAATTATTACCGACAGAATTAGAAAAGTAGGATGTGACATCCCAGCTACAACATTTCTTAATTGTAACTTTGAGCAAGTTTCTTAATTTCTCAATGCTTTAGATTCCTTATCTATAAAATATGGATAATAGTAAGACTTACTTTTTAGGGTCATTCTTCAGTATTACAAAAGTTAATATATGTAAAGTTTTTAAAAGAGTACCTGGCAATTGTTATATACTTCTTTGATATTATTTTGAGATGAGCAATGAAACACCAGTAGAGTTTCCATGAATATATTATATATAAAAATGGTTTTCTTTATGCAATGAAAACTTTTTGAAAAATTTAAAAGGATGTGCAACAAAACCATGTTACATTTGATCTCCATAATTTATGAGCTGATGGAGCCTATATTTACATTTACCTTTTGTGATCAATTGAAAGTGTTTCTTACAATATTAAATTACATACTTTAAAGGTTATATGTAAGTTATTCTCATCAATTCAATTCACTGAATGATTATAATTTTATTTATGTTACCCCAATAAGAATTATCTATATATAAAGAGGTAATATGCAAATTAGGTCGGGACACCATAACGGGTCATGACCAGACAGGAGGAGGTTGTGTGCATAGGTTAGTCCTGGAGCGGGGACTGAGACAGACACAGGGGGGCATGCCCAAGCTTACACAGCAGCTCTAGTGGGCTGGAGCAGACACAGGAAGTGGGGCTGGGGAAGCCTGGGGCTGGCCGAGCTGCCCCGCCAGCTCGGGCAACTCTGGAACAAACACAGGCAGGGGGGCAAGGGGGACCTGGGGTGGAAGTCAGGTGTGGGTCCCAGCCATCCGCAGCACCAGTCAGGCCTGACTCCTGCAGCGGCCCATGGGGTGCCTCCTCGCACGGTGAGAGGCAGGGCACCTCTTCGCAATTGTGTGCTGGGCCTCTAGTCCTATCTAATAATAGACAAATAGGGTAATTAACCGTACCTCAGATACACTTCCCATTGGCTAATCAGGGCAATATGAAAATTAACTGCCAACCAAGATGGAGGCCGGCAGCCGTGCAGCTGAAGAGAACAGGAGGCTTGGTTGCCCCGGCGATGGAGGAAGCCAAGGTTCCCCGCATGCCATGGCTGGGCTCTGAGCTGCACTCTAAGAAACAATGCTGCAATTTTAGAAGCTAAACAAACCCCAGATACCTGCTTTCAGCCAGCCAAGGTCTCAGAGCTGGAGCTGCAACATTGTTTCAATTATAGAAGCTAAACAAACCCCAGATACCTGCTTTCAGCAGCCGAGACCTCAGAGCTGCAGCTGGGCCTCAGAGCTAAAGCTGGCTCTCAGTTCCAGTGACAGCATAGAAGGTAAATAAATCCCAGAATTAAAAAAAAAAAGAAAGAAAGAAAAAAAAGAGAGGTTGGGAGCTTCAGTCGCCCACCAGCCTGAAAACGGCCCTCAGCCCTTCACCCAGACTGGCCAGGAACCCCAGTGGGGACCCCCACCCTAAAGGGGGTGTGACCAGCTGCAAACAGCCATCAGCCCCTCATCCAGACTGGCCAGGCACCCAAGCAGGACCCCCACCGTGATCTGGGACACCCTTCAGGGCAAACCAGCCAACCCCCACCTGTGCACCAGGCCTCTGTCCTATGTAGTAAAAGGGTAATATGCAAACTGACCCCAACAGCAGAAGGACTGGGAATGACTGGTCACTATGACACACACTGATCACCAGGGGGCAGACACTCAATGCAGGAGCTGCCCTCTGGTGGTCAGGGGGCTCTCACATGGGGAGCTCTGTTCAGCCACAAGCCAGGCTGATGGCTGCCAGTACAGCAGTGGTGGTGGGAGCCTCTCCTGCCTCCTCAGCAGTGCTAAGGATGTCTGACTACAGCTTAGGTCTGCTCCCCGCTGGCAAGTGGACATCCCCCAGAGGGATGCCTGATTGCCATCTTAGGCCCAATCCCCCGGGGAGCAAGCCTAAGCCATCCTCCAAGGGGTCCCAGACTGCGAGAGGGCACAGGCCAAGCTGAGGGACACACCCCCCCCCATCCGAGTGCACAAATTTTTGTGCACTGGGCCTCTAGTCTATATATATAAAGAGGTAATATGCAAATTAGCTAAGACACCGTAACAGGTCATGACCGGACCATTAGCATATTAGCTCTTTATTAGCTCCTATGTGAGCCACAGGGCATTGCTCTAGAGATAAGGGGGAAGCGGGGAGGCACTGGGAGAATGTGGGACCAGCCTGAGGTGACTCGAAGGTGGGCGGTACCGCAGGAGAAGGCAGAAGGGAGAAGGTAAAAAGGACGGTTCTGTGCATGAGCAGGCAGAAGGGAGAAGGTGAAAAAGCTGGTGCTGTGGAAAAGCAGGCAGAAAGGAGAAGGTGAAAAGGCCGGTGCCATGGACGAAGTGAGAAGGTGAGAAGGTTGGTGCCTTGGGAGAAGGCAGAAGGGAGAAGGTGAGAGGGCCAGCGCTCTGCATGAGAAGGCAGAAGGGAGAAGGCAGAAGGGAGAAGGTGGCAGTTAGACAGGGTGATCAGGTCAGTAGGGGAGAGCAGATAGGCAGTTAGGGCGATCAGGTCAGGATGGGAGAGCAAATAGGCAGGGCAATCAGGCCGGCAGGGGAGAGCAGTTAGGGTCAGCAAAGGAGCAGTTAGGGCAGTGGTTCTCAACCTGTGGGTTGTGACCCCTTTGGCACTCAAAAGACCCTTTCACTGGGGTCGCCTAAGACCATCCTGCATATCAGATATTTACATTATGATTCATAACAGTAGCAACATTACAGTTATGAAGTAGCAACGAAAATAATTTTATGGTTGGGTCACATGAGGAACTGTATTTAAAGGGCCAGAAGGTTGAGAACCACTGAGTTAAGGGTATCAGACAGGCAGGCAGGTGATAGGAGCCAGTGGTTCCAGATTATGAGAGGGATCTTGGATTGGAGAGAGTACAGGCTGGGCTGAGGGACCTCCTTCACACACACACACCCCCATGAATGAATTTTGTGCACCAGGCCTCTAGTATATAATAAATGTTGATGCAGACGCTTTATATAAAGAACACACATTTCCCCCAATGTTAATTTTATTGAAGTTTGGGAAAAGCATAAAACTATTTAAATATAAGACAGCTGCTAGGGCATCATTTTACTGTATGTATTAAGAACAGTAAGTTTGTGGCATCATGTTTTATTTTTCTCCTTGCTATTTATTACCACCTAAAATAATTTTCAATACATTATTAACTGATTAATCTATTTTCTGCTCGCCTCTCAAGACAACTTTATCTCCCTAAAGCCAGTGTACACAAGCCTTCTTGCTCTCCATTTTATGCTCATTAGCTACAACAGTGTCTGGAACTCACAAAAACTCTATGAATATATATTGAAAGATTGTATAAATGGATGGATAGATACATGGAACAACTAATAATTCTAAAATTCAAGTGAAGCAGGAGGAAAGATTGGGGCCCTGGTAACAGTGAACTTAATACATCTCATCCTGAAATATGGGACTCATCCACACTCATGTCCCATCTGGAGCATGCATCATGGATCAATGAAATACAGGCATAGCATGTTTTATTGTGCTTTATTTGACTCCACTTTGCAAATATTGTGCTTTTACAAATTGAAGGGTTGTGGCAACCCTGAATATTTTAGTAATAAAGTATGTTTCAATTACTGTATGCACATTGTTTCAAGGTATAATGCTATTGCACACATAGACTATACTGTAGTGTTAGCATAGCTTTTATATACAGTGGAAAATGTTTAAGTTTATGTGACTTGCTTTATTACAATATTTGCTTGATTGCAGTGGTCAGTAACTGAACCCACAATATATCTGAGGAATGTCTTTAGTTTTTTTTTTCTCTCTCTTTATTGATTAAAGCATTATATATGTTTCCTTATCCCACCATTGTCCCCCACCCAACCACTCATGCCCTCACCCCCTGGTGTCTAGGCCCTTTGGTTAGGTTTATATGGATGCATACAAGTCCATAGGTTGACCTCTCCTCATTATGCCTCCCCTCCCCTACCTTCCCTCTGAGGTTTGATGGCCTGATCAATGCTTCTCTGTCTCTGGATCTGTTTTTGTTCATCAGTTTATGTTGCTCATTGTATTTCACAAATTATTGTGATCATGTGATATTTCTCTTTCTCTAACTGGCTTATTTCAGTTAGCATAATGCTCTCCAGTTCCACCAATGCTGTTGCTAATGGTAAACATTCCTCCTTTTTTGCCACAGAGTAGTATTCCATTGTGTAGATGTACCACAGGTTTTAAATCCACTCATCTACTGATGAGCTCTTAGGCTGTTTCCAAATCTTAGCTATGGTGAATTGTGCTGCTATAAACATAGGGGTGCATATATCCTTTCTGATTGGTGTTTCTAGTTTCTTGGGATATATTCCTAGTAGTGGGATCACAGGGTCAAATGGGAGTTCCATTTTTAGTTTTTTGAGGAAACTCCATACTGTTCTCCACAGTGGCTGCACCAGTCTGCATTCCCACCAGCAGTGCAGAAGGGTTACTTTTTCTCCACATCCTCTCCAGCACTTGTCCTTTGTTGATTTGCTGATGATAGCCATTCTGACAGGTGTGAGATGGTACTGCATTGTCATTTTGATTTGTATATCTTGGATGGTTAGTGACTTTCAGCATGTTCTCATATGTCTCTTGGCCTTTATTATGTCCTACTTCAAAAATTATCTATTTAGGTCCATTTGCCTATTTTTTGATTGGGTTGTTGATCTTACTTTTGTTAAGTTGTATGAGTTCCCTGTAAATGTTGGAGCTTAAACCCTAAGATGTGACTAGAGGCCCGGTGCATGGAAATTCATGCACTGGAGAGGGGATCCCTCAGCCCAGCCTGCCCCCTCTCACAGCCCAGTGCCCTCAGGGGCAGGAGGCAATCCGGTGATTAGGGAAGGCAATGCCCCCATTACACCTGTGCAGCTGTCACTGCCGGGAGCACAAGCCTCGGCCTGCCCTGGTTACCTGAACATCGGGTGGCCCAGGGAGGTTGTGCAGCTGCCATCCGAGGTGTGCCTGTGCCTCAGGCCAGCCCTGGACAGCTGGGGGGCTGAGGGGACTGGAGAACTCTGGAGGCAGGCCGCAGGCCTGCCACCCAGTGGGGCTCAGGAGACTAGGCACCGACATTTTGTGGCTGTGGGTGCTGCCAACTTTGAGGGCAGGCAGTCAATTAACATATTCCCTCATTATTGACTGTGGGCGCCATCATTTTTGAGGGTGGGGCATTCAATTAGCATATTCCCTTTTTATTGGCTGTGGGAGCCACCATCTTTGCACCAGTGTGAGGGCCAATTAGCATATTGCCTCTTTATTAGATAAGATAACATTGGCAAATATATTCTCCCATGCAGTGGGTTTTCTTGTTATTTTGTTGATGGTTTCTTTTGCTGTACAGAAGCTTTTTATTTTGATGTAGTCTCATTTGTTTATTTTCTCTTTACTTTCCATTGCACTAGGAACTGAATAGGTAAAGATATTGCTTCAGCATATGTCTGAGATTTTGCTGCCTATGGATTCCTCTAATAATTTTATGGATTCCCATCTCATGTTTAAGTCCTTTATCCATTTTGAGTTTATTTTTGTGTATGGTGTAAGTTGGTGGTCTAGTTTAATTTTTTTGCATGTGTCTGTTCAATTTTCCCAACGCCATTTATTGAAGAGCCTGTCTTGACTCCATTGTATGCTCTTGTCTCCTAAGTCACATATTAATTGAGCATAGTGGTTTGGGTCAATATCTGGGTTCTCTATTCTATTCCATTGATCTATATGTCTGTTCTTGGGTCAGTACCAGGCAGTTTTGAGAACAGTGTCTTTGTAATATAGCTTGATATCTTGTATTGAGATCCCTCCTACTTTGTTCTTCTTTCTCGGGATTGCTGCAGCTATTTGGAGTCTTTTTTTATTCCAAATGAATTTTTGGAAATTTTGTTCTAGGTCTGTGAAATATGCGATTGGTATTTTAATGGGAGTGCATTGAATCTATAGATTGCTTAGGGTAGTCCATGCTTGATTCTACTAATCCATGAACACAGTATGTTCTTCCATTTGTTTATGTCTTCCTTTATCTCTTTTTCAGTGTCCTGTAGTTTTCCAAGTACAGGTCTTTTACTTCCTTGGTTAAGTTTATTCCTAGGTATCGTACTTTTTTTGGTGCAATGGTAGAGATTGTTTTTTTAATCTCTCGTTCTGTAAGTTCATTATTGGTGTATAAAACTGCCATAGATTTCTTGGCATTAATTTTTTATCCTGCTACATTGCCAAATTCATTTATTAAGTCCAATAATTTTTTGATGGAGTCTTAAGGTTTTCTATTTACAGTATCATGTCATCTGTGAATAATGACAGTTTTACTCTTCTTTACCAATTTGGATACTTTTTATTTCTTCCTCTTGGATAATTGCTATGGCTAGCACTTCCAGTACTAAGTCGAACAGGAGTGGTGAAAGTGGGCATCCCTGTCTCATTCCTCTTCTTAGGTGAAATGGGTTTAGTTTTTGCACTGAGTATGATGTTGGCTGTAGGTTTGTCATATAAGACTTACTATGTTGAGGTTTGATCCCTCTATTCCCATTTTGCTGAGGACTTTTATCAAGAAATGTGTTGGATCTTGTCAAATGCTTTTTCTGCATCAGCTGATATGACTATATGATTTTTATTTCTCAATTCGTTTCTATGATGTATCACGTTTATTGATTTGAGGATATTGTACCATCCTTGCATCCCCGGAATAAATCCTACTTGGTCATGGTATATGATTTTTCTGATGTACTGCTTGATCTTATTTGCTAGAATTTTGTTGAGGATTTTAGCATCTATGTTCATGAAGGATATTGGCGTGTAGTTCTCTTTCATTGTGTTGTTTTTATCTGATTTTGGGATTACGGTAATGTAATGCTGGCTTCATAGACTGAGCTTGGAAGTGTTCCTTCCTCTTGAATATTTTGGAATAGTCTGAGGAGGATAGGTTTTAGTTCTTTAAATGTTTGGTAAAATTCCCGTGAAGCCATCTGACCACAGGCTTTTGTTTGCTGGAAGTTTTCTGATGCTTCCATTTCTTCCATACTAATTGGCCTATTGAGATTTTTAGATACTTCCTGATTTAGTTTTGGAAAGTTGTATTATTCTAGGAATATGTCCATTTTCTCTCGGTTGTCTAGTTTGTTGGAATAGAGTTGTTCATAGTATTTTTTACACTCTTTGTATTTCTGTGGGATCTGTTGATATTTTGCCTCTTTCATTTCTGATTTTGTTTATTTGGGTCCTCTCTCTTTGCTTCTTGGTGAGCCTAGCTAGAGGTTCATCAATCTTGTTTATCCTTTCAAAGAACCAGCTCTTGGTTTCATTGATCTTTTGTATTGTTCTTTTAGTCTCTATGTCATTTATTTCTGCTCTAATCTTTATTATCTCCTTCCTTCTGGTTACTCTAGGCTTTTCTTGTGGCTCTCTTTCTAATACTTTATGTTGTAGAGTTAGATAATTTCTTTTCATTTTTTCTTGTTTTTTGAGGTAGGACTGTAGAAATATGAACTTCCCTTTCAGGACTGTTTTCACTGTGTCCCATAGATTTTGGATTGTTGTGTTTTCATTGGCATTCATTTCCAGGATTTTTAAATTTTTTTCTTTGTTCTCTTTGGTAACACTATCATTGTTTAATATCATGCTATTCAGCTTTCAAATGTTGTCAATTTTTTGGTTCTTTTTGTTGTAGTTTATTTCTAATATTATGCCATTATGGTCTGAGAAGATGCTTAATATGATTTCAATCTTGGAGAGACTTTGCCTATGACCCTATATGTGGTCTATCTTTGAAAATGTCCTATGTACACTTTAGAAGAACGTATATTCTGTGGCTTTGGAGTGAAATGTTCCAAAGATGTCAATTAAGTCCATCTGATCTAGTGTGTCATTTAGGATTGCTGTTTCTTTGCTGTTTTTTTTTTTGTTTTGTTTTGTTTTTGTTTTTTTGTCTTGAGGATTTATCCAGTGATTTCAGTGGGGTGTTAAAGTCTCCTACTATGATTGTATTTTTGTCAATCTCTCCCTTGATATCTTCCAGGAGTTGTTCTTTTTTTTATGTATTTGGGTGCTCCTAAATTGGGTGCATATATGTTTTTCCAAGGTCATATCCTCTTGTTGTATCAATCCCTTTAGTATTATGAAGTGGCCTTCCTTATCTCTTATTATGACCTTCATTTTGAGGTCTATTTTGTCAGATATTAATATTGCTACTACAGGGTTTTTTTTCATTTCCATTTGCTTGAAAGGTATTTTTCCATCCCTTCACTGTCAGTCTATGTGAGTCCCTTATTCTGAGGTGGATCTCTTGTAGACATCATATATATGTCATGTTTGTTTTCTTTTATCCATTCTACCACTTGATGTCTTTTCATTGGAGCACTTATTTTGTTTATGTTTATTATTGATAGGTACTTGTTTGTCACGATTTTTATTCTTTCTGCCTGTGTTCCTTCTTCTTTTCTATTCCTTCTTTTTACAGCAGTCCCTTTAGCATTTTTTACATTGCTGGCTTGCTGGTGATAAACTTCCTTAGCCTTTTTTTTTTTTTTTTGTCTGTAAAGCTCCTTACTCCCCTTCATTTTTGAATGATAGCTTTGCTGGATTGAGTATTCTGAGATTCAGTCCTTTGCTTTGTATCACTTTGTAAATTTCTGTCCATTCTTTTCTGGCCTGATGTGTTTCTGTTGAGAAATCATTTGACAATCTTATGGGAGATCCCTTGTACGTAACTTTCTGTCTCTCTCTTGCAGCCTTTAAGATTCTCTCTTTGTCCTGAATGCTTGCCATTGTAATTATAATGTGTCTTGGTGTGCATCTCTTCAAGTTCATATTTCTTGGGACTCTCTGTGCTTGTGTGACTTTTTTCTTCTCCACTTTTTGGAAGTTTTCTGACATTATTTCTTCAAATAAGTTTTCTAACCCTTGTTCCTCTTCTTGTCGTTCTGGAGCCCCTATTATTCGTATGTTCCTTCATTTCATGTTGTTACAAAGCTCCCTTAGACTCTCCTCCTGTCTTTTATTTTTTTTCTCCAATTGCAGTTCAGTTTGGGTGTGTTTTGTTTCTCTGTCTTCTAATTCACTAATTCGGTTCTCTGCTGCTCCTAATTTACTGTTGAAACTTTACATGGTGTGTTTTTATTGTAGCTATATCACTCTTTATTTCTTCTTGACTCTTACATAAGTTGTTGATGTTTTTCATCTATCCAGTTTATAAACTGTATGACCCTTATTCTGAATTCTTTTTCTGACATATTGTATGCCTCCATTTCACTTAGCTGTTTTTCTGGTCATTTCTTCTTTTCTTTCCTTTGGGTTTTTTTTTTTTGTCTCCCCATTTTTGTTCTCATCGAAATATCTAGGTGTCAAGTCCTGTGGGGACTGCTCCTCGGGCAGCAGGGGCTTCTCGGGCAGCAACTGCTCCTCAGGTGGCAGCGGCTCCTTGGATGGTGGCACCTCTGGTTGGCCTTCATGCAGCAGTGGTGGCTCCCCTGCTGGTGGTAGCAGGATGCTCATGCTGCTGTGCTCCTTGGACAGGGGCGGGCTGCTCATGGGGCTGCTCTTCCTCGTATGAAGGTGGTCTGCTTGTGCAACTGCTGCTCCTCATATGGGTGTGGGCTGCGTGTGGCTCCTGCTCCTTGGATTGTTGCAGGCTGCTCACACAACTGCTGCTTCTCAGATGGGGGCAGGGCATGTGAGGCTGCTTCTCCTCGGACTGGGGCGTGCTGCTCACAGGCCTGCTTCTCCTCAGATGGGGCAGGTCACATGAGGCTGCCACTCCTTGGACTAGGGAGGGCTGTTCACAGGGCTGCTGTTCCTCGTATGGGGGCAGGCTGCTCACATGGTTGCTGCTTATGTGGTCGTGGTGCCCTGAGTTAAAGACTTGGGCCGAATGTACTCACGGCACCAATAACCCCAGTATAAGTGACCACCAAAGACAAAAGAATTAGGGGAGAGAAAAGAGAGCACAAATGATATTAAAGAGAGAAAAAATGGTATGAGAGAAGAGAAAAAGAAGAAAGGAAGAAAAACAGTCTCTTTTCCTTGGTAACTAATAAGTGGCAGAGAGTATGGGACTGCTGGGACTGCTCCCTCTTCATTAGGATACATTTATAGAGACTATTTGATTTTTTAAGGCAAACATAATAGAAGGTAACAAACAGAAGCATACTGTACTCTGATCTACCTGCAAGGCACGAGCACATGCTTCCACAAAACCTAGAATATTTGATTAACATATCAGGTAAAATAAACATGTTTTCTCAATGACACACATAAAGAAAATGAGATCCAGGAACTGAAGCCCAGAGCTTGGCAAAGAGAATGTTCCTTTCTTCACACTCCATTTCCTCATTAATGGTTGCCTTGCACATGGATCCAGTAGTGTGATGAACTGAACTGACCTTGGCATTGATAACAGCCAATGAAAGAACCTTCACCAGTAAATGTGCCAGAAATATATTTGTCAGAAATAAATCAAAGCAGCAAATAAGCCTTGGTCGGTTTGTGCAGTGGTTAGAGCAGACCAAAGATTCCTGGGTTCGATCCTCCGCCCAGGTGGGAGTATATGCGGAAGGCAACCAATAAATGTTTCTCTCTCTCTCCCCCCTTCTCCTTCCTCCCTTCCACTCTGTCTGAAAGTCAATGGAAAAAATATCCTTGGGTAAGGATTTTAAAAAAAGAGAGAAAGCAAATAAAATAATAGAATTTTACAGTTGACAAGAAGAAGAAAAAACCTGAGATGTTTTAGGTTAAAATTTCAGCAGCCAGAGAGTGAGAAAAAGATATAAAACAGCCTTTTAAGAGCTGTGAGCCAGCTCTGACAAAAGACTGCTCACCCTCCTTAGTGTATGTTGGAAGTTTGGATTAATTCCCTGGTGGCTAGTTCTGTGATTATTCTATAGAGGAATAGCCAGACATCTTTGGACCCCAGGAGCCTCTGCTTCTGATTTACATGTGAACTTTCTGAACTTGCCCAAAACCTATCCAAGAGAGTAAAAACTTCTTTCTTGTGTCCTGAGCCTATCCCAGAACTAGCCCCACCTCACCTTCTCTAGTCCTTGATGTCTTTAGCCAATGTAAATTCTTTCAGAACATTTTATATCTTTCTTTTCCCTATTTGATGCATAAAAACATTTGCAAATTTCCACAATGGACAGGCATGTTTGCCTTTCTTATATAGCTATGCTGCTTTAGTTTAGACTCCATGTCTAAAGACTAGTCTTCCTTTTTGCTAGCAATAGCCTAATAAACCTTTTTTAAAAAGACTTTCAGATGTGGAAATTATAAATTTTGAATACAGTCTGCAAAACAGAAGATTTAGACTTTATCAGAGGGTTTCCTTCTAAGACAAGATAGTCAGGAAATGAAAAAAACAAGCACAAGTGTAGAGGTCATTCTTGGAACAGAAAAGAACTAATTTTTCTGATTTAGAAAAGAAAGGATGATCTGTCTCACATGCACAATCTAATGAACAAAATAAACTTACCAACAAAATAGAAACAGAGGCATGGATACATGGAACAGACAGCTGTCAGAAAGGAGGTGGGTAAGGGGACTGGATGAAAGAAAGTGGAGAGATTAAGCAAACACACACACACATACACACACATATTTAACACATAAACATAGACAACAGTGTGGTGATAGCCAGAGGGAAAGGGGAGGGAGGTGGAGGTGAGCAAACGGTAGGAAAATGGGGAGACTTTGCTTGGGTCAATGGGCACAGGATAAAATATGCAGATGGAATTTTTTAAAAAATATATTCTATTGATTTTTTTACAGAGAGGAAGGGAGAGGGATAGAGAGCCATAAACATCGATGAGAGAGAAACATCAATCAGCTGCCTCCTGCACACTCCCCACCGGGTATGTGCCCGCAACCAAGGTACACGCCCCTGACCGGAATCGAACCTGGGACCCTTCAGTCCGCAAGCTGACACCCTATCCACTGAGCCAAACCAGTTAGGGCCAGATGGCAATATATTGAGTTTTACACTTGAAACTTGTATGTGGTGAGTTTGGAAGGCAATTAATTGATGTGTCTCTTTCATCTCTCTCTCTCTCTCTCTCTCTCTCTCTCTCTCTCTCTCTCTCTCTTCCCCTACCCTTCCTTCCAGTCTATCTCTCAATGGAAAAAATATCCTCAGATGAGGATTAACAACAACAAGGAAAGGAACATGACATTCCATGTCAATATGACTCAATCCCCTTTAGAAGTAGTTGAGGACTTCATTGCTTTAAAGATAAAAACAGGTAGGGTCTGGCCATTCCTGTGCCTTGGTTTCTTCATGTGTATGTGCACTTGAGGCATGGAATTCTTGTCCTTCACTCACCCAGAACTTTTCTCTTCTGTACCATAAAGGTAGAATGGGGCTTAATAAGAAGAAAGACTGGTAGGTAGGAACTGCAAATAAAACAGCCATTATCTATTTTTAAACTGGTTACATTTGAGAAAACACTGATTCCTCTTTTGTTTGTGGGAACAACCTGCTTTATCCTGCCAAGGTTGAAGCCTGTGCTTAAGTAATGTGAAACAAATAAAATAAAAGGGAAATAGATGCTCTGAACATCATTTCAATTTCCTAAGGAAGGAAGGAATAATTCAGTAAGAAACTATTTTAGAGAGAGCTATCATAGGTTAAAATAGGTCCCAGAGTTTACTTTTACTTTCTCCCTCTTGATGTTTTTTGATAAAACTATATGAGGCATTTGGAGGATTAACTACACATATTCCAGCACAGGTATGGAGGTCTAATGTGTTAGTCCATTTCACAAATGATCCAACCTCTGATATAAGATACATCTTAGCATTTATTACAGTATACCTCTTACTGTCGGGATTTTTGTCCTTGTCTTTTCCTTTAGATTTAGAGTTTCTTGAGGTCAAGGATGATATGGACTAAGTACTTGATGGATCTAATAAAATTTATAGAAGATATATTAAATTGACCACAAGTAAAAGAAAACCAGAAAATCATGCCAAGAGTAGTGCATCAGTTAATAACAAATGTGAGGGGATCCTATATGAAAAAAAACAGGAAGAGAAATCATTTGTGTGTTTTTTAAAAAATTACATGTTGTAGAAGAATATGTATAATGTGATCCTATTTATATTATTAAATGACAAGTGCTTATGCTTACATGTACATTAACATTTCTGGAATGATACACAAATGCTAGTGGGACTAAGGAGTGAGGAAATGACATATAGACATATATATATATAGATACATATATATATATATGTATATATATATATATATCTTATTCTACTGTTTAAAATTTTACTATGAGCATAAATTTTATAATTTTTAATACTGTTTAAAAACTAGTGTTTAGATAATACTTGGCAGAATCAGTGCCTGGGCTTTTACCTTCAAAATCCACATAACCTGGTCTTTCCACTACTAAATCAGTAAGCAAATTATGCATTATCAGTAAGTAGAATGACCTTGCCAGTTTGGATCCATTCAGAGAATGTTGTGGTGGATAATTTTCATTTTCAAATAAATGTTTACTAAATTCACAATTCTCCAGGCTAGGTTTAACTATTTACATTAAGAGTTAAATAGTATAAGAGTAACTAATATAACTTGCTCATGTGCTTAGAGAATGTTCATGTTTTTAAAGTTTAGAATAAATGTTTACAATGAAGTTGTCTGTCTATTGTATACAGTTTTCAGATTAAATTACAGACTCCTGATATTTTTAACAGTATTTTATTTGAAAAATAGTATGCCTATGAAACCCACTTTACTTCTTTCTTTTGATTATTTTTAATTGAGAGTGTTCAACATCCATAAAATTGTGAGCCTTAAAAGGATTTTGTTTCAACAGGAAATCTTCTGAATATGTTCTTTTCAACCAAATATCAGTCACCCATTGGAGAAAGATTACTATTGAGTATAATGGCTGATGAGAGGTAATTCAATATTGTAACCCCTAAGAAGAAAAAAAATTATGAATGTAAGAAAACATGCTATTTTTGAGATCACCTCCACTGACTTGCTATCCCTGTATATAAAATAAAAATATGTTTGGCTCAAACCAATGGATGCTGCCAGGTTTCCTTTCCACAATTTATCATCTTAAAGAGCAGTTGACTTTGATGTTTGTAAGAGAGAAGAAGAAAGCATATGAAACTGTTGAAATTGCTTTCAGGATTTGCTTTCTGTACCTATTCCAAGAATAGTGTACTGCTTCCTAATGTAAAAGCTAGAGATAACACCTAAACAGTAAGTGTTAGCCAGTAGCATTCAAAAGAATGGGTTAATTTCATATTTGTGGTGTTTATAACTGAGTGGGAATGGCAAAATTATGGGTTTTCCTCCCCGCCCCCATTTTTTGGAAAGAGGGAATAATTAGTTTGCTTTAATGAAATAAGTTGTGTGTGTTTGCAAAATAAAAACTTCAATACTTATAGTGAAATGCTATAAAACCGGCTCCATTTCTATGCATTCTGAACATTTTCATTTTCAATGGATTTCATTTTTTCTTTTTAGGATATTTGTTGTACATAGGTATGCATTATAATGATATTATCTGAGAAAAATTTTGCTGCAATGAAATCATTCCAAACTTTGATTCTTCTTAACTGTAAGATTTTGTCTTATTTTCTTCTTGATTAAGAAATCAGCAGGTTACCCAAATTAAACAATTATTATAGTCTGTTCAAATTTATTCATACATTTCACATTTGCTTCATTAATATCTAATTTAAGGAAATATGTAGAAAACAATCATTGCTGTATTAGGATGATGCTATCCACCACATTGTCTGAAAATTTCAAATATGCTCCATTAGACTAGCATTCCCTTAATCATGATAGATACTATGGGACCCACTTATAAAGTTTTAAATCATCATCCTTTCATATCCAAAGTCTTAATGTCTCTCTCTCTCTAAATGTTCATAGCATTTCTCAGGGACTCTATGTACTCATAAAATTATTTCTCTCTTTCAGCCCTCTCCACACAGTACCGGCAATGTAGAAATAAAATAGGCCTAAATGTTTAGGTATGAGAGCAAACATTTTTGAGCCATAGTCAGTAAATTCAATTAATTCCATTGCCGTTATTTCTATGACACTTCCCTGCAAAATGCTGAAGGCATAAATTAAAAATACATCTTGAAGAAATAACATAGACATTAAAATACATCTTAAAGTAATAAATATTCAAGTGAAAACTGAAGATGCTTTAGTTCAACTCAGGCTCAAACTTTTGCATCACCTATGCTTCCTCTTCCTCTATCATTCTTTATGCTTTATCATTAGTTCAAGCCTGTAGAATCATCTTAAAATGTATGGCTTGCATCTCTCCCTCCTCACCCTTCCTGCTACTACTCCTGTTACACTCCTATTGATTTCCTCTCTCTTTAGGATGATGGCAATTATCTTAACTCAGAGTTTCCCATGCTTGCCTCTGTGGAACACTTGGTTCCAGGAAATAGGTGACATTCAGGAGTTCCACTTGAGAAACATAGGTTAAGTGTGTGTGTGTGTGTGTGTGTGTGTGTGTGTGTGTGTGTGTTTAATTGCAGTATTTCTCAGAGCCTTTAAATTGCTAATTTTATTGACTAGGTAACCTATATGCCAGACACGGATGCTAGATCTTCTTACATTATTCCTCTTAAAATTATGTTATTATTATCTGTTTTTACACACTGCTCAATTAGTAAGCAGTGAGGCTAGGATTTAATGCCACCTCTTTCTCACTCCAAAAACCCTATTCTTTCCATATTTCCCTCTTCAGACTGAGACATCATATCATCTCCTTAAAGATCATAATGTACTCATTAGCTACATGTTTCCTTCTCTTAATAAAAAATGAACATCTTGATATTTGTAATAGAGAGAAAATTAAATTTGCTTTATTATGGAGCCTATACTGTAGAGGTTAATGGCATTCATCTTTGTATCATACAACATGATCCAAATTGTGTTTCTAGAAATTACTAGTTGTGTGACAAAGGCTAAGTTCTTTAATAACTTAAAATATATTTTCTCATTTATACAATAGGTAAAGTAGTTATTTCAGAGAGGTCTTTGTGAGGATTAAATGTGATTATGTAGGTAAAGTTCTTGGAACAATTTAACATATAATAAGTATTAAAATACAATATTGTTATTAATAAATAATAACATCATGTCCCTAAGACTCACTTGCCTGGGTCTCTTGATGGACAAAAAAGATTAACTACATTTTTTCCTAAATCTCTGATGCCAAACACTAACAGGAACCCATTTTGATTCCAGGTACAAAAATACTAGACATTACTGTGCATTCTCTAGAATGGCAAAAACTAAAAAAATATTGTAGATTGGGAGGGTCTTACTCAGTAAGTATTAATATAGTTTAACAGCAATGATCACATATAGACTTAACTATACTCTTAGAAGATGAAGTAATTTTTCTTGCAAAATGAAATTAGTAATCTCAAAATGAATCTGTATTTTTATGTATCCACAAGATGAAAATGAATATATTTTTATAACCCAGTTAATCATGTACTTCAGTATTACATTTGCAATGATAAATTGAAAACCAATGAAGGAAGTTTCATCAAATATATAATTGCATTATAGATAAAGAAAGCTCTATAATTAAAATATAGCATTCTTAGTAATATTCATAGATTTAAAACAAGACTCAACAGCAGAGTAGAGGATGCCAAGAATCAAATCAGTGATTGGGAAAATGAGGAAGCAAAAAACACCCAATCAAAACATCAAAAAGAAAAAAGAAAAGAAGATAACGTAAAGAAGAAACCTCTGGGACAATTTCAAGTGTACCAACATTCACATCATTAGGGGTGCCAGAAGAAGAAGAGAGGGAGGAAGAAAATGAAAACCTATTAAAAAAAAAAAAAGACAGAACACTTCCTTTACCTGAAGAAAGAAATAGACACATGAGTCCAGGAAGCGCAGAGAATCCCAAAAAAGATGAATCCAAAGAGGACCACACCAAGACACATCATAATTAAAATGCCAAAGGTTAAAGACAAAGAGAAAATTTTAAAAGCAGCAAGAAGCCCTAGATGGTTTGGTTCAGTGGATAGAGCATCAGCCAACGTTACTTGCTCCTCAAAATAAGCCAGTCAGAGAAAAATAAGTATCACATGATCTCACTCATATGTAGAATCTAATGAACAAAATAAACTAATGAACAAAAGAGATCAGAGACATAGAACCATGGAACAGACTGATGAATTTCAGGGGGAAGGTGGGTATAGGGGTTTTGCGGTAGAGATTAACTGGGGATCTTATATGCATATATGCATAGCCCATGGACACAGACAATAATGTGGTGAAGGCTTAGAAGGGGTGGGTGCAGGAAGGAGGAGGTCAATGGGGAAAAATACACAAAAAAAACAAAGGGAACATCTGTAATATTTTCAATGATAAAGATAAATTTTATAAAGGTTAAATGCTTGCTATTATAATTGATTTATACAGAAACTAGATATTTTGACCACTAGATAGAGCTTTGATATAATGTAGTAAATAAGTTCCATTAAATCTACAGAAACCTTAATACTGTCTTCTATACATGCATTGCCTTATCTCTAGACATCTGTTGCAAGGTCTAAGTAAGTTCTGAAAAGACATTTGATTTTCTCCTCTGTCAGGAAAGCATGAGTTATAAATTACTCTACCTCAAGGCATTCCACTTAGTGTTTTGTCCATAGCTCATTGAGGAAATTAGATGGGAATCAATTGATTCTTCTCTAAGACCGCTAACACCAAAGAACTAACTTCCTACTGGTTGAGATGAAACTGTTTTTATTAAAGCATAATCTTTAAAAAAATTCAATTGGAACATTACTTGTCTTGACTTTAAACATCTTTAGCAGCTTCCTGGAATAGTAACACATTGTATTTGAAAAGGCATAAATTACATTGTGTGTTTATTGGTTACCTCTGTAAAAACTAGTGAAAAAGACCTAAATATCTCCTCTCATAGAAGAATTGACAAGCTCTCTTGGCTAAGGACCTCTAGGTCTGAAATTACTTCAGCACTGGGACTGGAGAATCTAAGAAAGTACTAATAGTTGGTATAATCATTCACCCTGGCTAGGGGAATTTACACATTTCCATTGGTCAAAAAAAAGATTCAAAAATATGGAAAAACCTTTATTTCCTACATTTTCAATACATTTATGATAAAGTGCACATGTATAGTTCTTTCTCCAAAATTATATTCTAACATTCACAAGAAGTATGACTGAATAATTAAAGTACCTAAAACGATGATAAGACAACAAATATAACATAAGATTTATCACAAATATATTATAACATAAAGAAAAGTCCTATATAATAAAAAGCTAATATTCAAATTGACCAAACTGCAGAACATCTGGTCGCTATGATGTGCTCTGACCAGCAGTGGGCAGACATTCAACTCGGGAGCTGCCCCCTGGTGGCAATGTGCTTCCACAGGGGGAGCACTGTAAAGCTAGTAGCCGGGCTCATGGCTGGTGAGTGCAGCAGTGGTAGCGGGAGCCTCTCCTCCTCCATGCAGGACTAAGGATATCCAACTGATGGCTTAGGTCCACTCCTCGTGGAGAGTGAGCCTAATCCATCAGTTGGACATCCCCCGAGGGCTCCTGGACTCTGAGAGGGCATAGGCTAGACTGAGGGACCCCCCAAGTGCATGAATTTCATGCACGAGGCCTCTAGTGTACATATAAAATTAATTGGGATGTCTTTGGGTAGTTAAAGCTATAGGTTGTTTATTTTTCACTTTTTATTTTTCTGTCTTTAAAATATGAATTTATAATTTGAAATTGTGACAAACACACTTAAAAAAAGATGGGACAGAAGAAATTTATACATGCAAAAATTAGCCACATTATTAAGCCAGTAATATCCCTTGCATTAAGGACAAATTGTATTGTTAAGCATTCTAAAACAAAACAAGATAACATTTTTGTCCTTGGAGGTACTATAATTTTCAAATAGGAAGAAAAGAGTTAGTGTCTCTGCTGGTGGGACCCCTCATTGATTTTCATCTGGAGGCTAATGGATAAGTTCTTGTCCACTCTATTAGTACTTGTGTAGTGGGACATAAACTGAATACTTTCATGGGGCATAGAAAAAACATGTGTCTAATCCTACGGACAAACATGTATGTGCATGCACAAATCAAAGTACACACACATGCACAAGATATGATAATGGCTCTTTCCCTTGGGCCACCACACAGAAGCTAATGGCATGCTGATTCAAAGACATAAGGCTAGGATTATTTCTGAGTTAGATAGCAGTATGAGCATAAGCATAATCACACAATTCCCTACTCTTAAAGTGTTATTGATCAATTAAATAAATATGCACATGGAAAAAACAATTTTCATCAGCAATATAAACAGAGTAGGTATTCCACACCAGAAAGTTCTGTTTGCGAGCCATGGGATATATTGAAGGAATGCAGAGAAGGAACACATTTTGACAGAAAGTGGTGTTTACATTCAGAACTGACACTGGTATTCTAACTCAGAGTTATGGCTGACATTGTACGTGATTGAATGTAAAGGCAGACCGAGGAACTGTTAGGAGATGTAACAACTGGGTTTCTCCTCATCTTGGGAGATGGCTATCTTTGTGATTCCATACTGATGTAAGACAGCACCTAGATGTTTTCTAACTGAAAGGAATGGACCAAATGGAGAACAAGACTTATTTGTGAAGGAATTAGGGAGGCTCTTGTCCTATATATCCTGACACGATTGGTGGCTTGGAGCAGAAGCTTTTAGATAACAATGTTTCTGATACAAGCTTTTGACTCTCTGAACTAGTATCAACTGATTTTGTTGATTTTTATTTCATGAAGTCATAGATGCAAGCTGGAAGAGAGAAGGTGGTATACTCAGAGTAGGGACCATGGACATTTGGTTCACTTATTTATGTAACTTACTTATACCTCTATGTCCTGCTCAAGTGCAGTTACACAAATTCCACTTCCATTTGATGATGGAGTTATTCTGTGTATGCCCAACTTTACAACTTAGTGGGTCATATAATATGCATATCATGATGTGTGGCTCAATCTGCATGGTAAATTGGTGTCCTATAGTCAAGTGTTCAGTCTCTATTTAGGCCCAGAAGTGAATCAAGAGCAGTCTCTCAAACGGAGGTTAGTTATCTGAGGATGATGGTAAGACCTTGCTCCAAAATCCTAAAGGCCTGAAAGGTGATTAATGTATAGGAGCCTGCCAAAGGGATCACAAGTTTCATCCCTAACTGCACTGACACTTTGAGCACCATTGGATCTGATGAATCATATGGCCCAAGTGACAGAGCAGCTTTCACAACAGCCTGGTTGTGCTTCAGAGTCTTCTCTTGTTCTAGGCCCTATTCAAAATAGATTTTTTGGTCACTTAACAATAGAACAGAGTAATACACTGAGAAGGATATGTTTTCTTCAAAACCAAGGAGGCCCACTAAGTTTTGTGTTCCTTTTTTGTTTTTATGAGGTGCCAGATGCAACAATTTATCCTTCATCTTAGAAGGGATTCTCCATATTCACCACATCACAGGATTCCTGAAAATTTACTATGGTAGAAACCCCATAATTTCAGTTGGGCTTAGGTCACTCTCTGACACCCAGATATCTTACCAATAAGCAGTTGCTTTTTCCTGCTCACTAGGTACAATCAGCATAATGTCATCAATGTAATGGACCAGTGTGACATCTTCGGGGTGGCAGGGGGAAGAGATTTCAAGACCTCTGGGAATTAGCGAGTGACATCACAATGATGACAGAATAGAAGACCCCAGACTCTATCCACCTACAAAGATCAACCATTAGATAGTATTCCGTGAATGAAAATATATCTGGGAGATACCAGAAGTCAACTTAAGCTTCAGCAACAAAGTAGAACAAAAAACCTGAGAATAACTGCCCAATAAAGGGTAGGAAGAGAAGCTTCCTTTTGCCTACATCTTCCTCTCCTATAAGCTGGCACTGTTCGGAATCAAGAGGGAACTCCCAGGCTCAACAGAGTTCCCTGAGTGATCAGCTTTCCAAGCCTTTCATGGGATTGTTCACAGAACTCACTTCAGTTTCATCTTACCCAGAGACCAGAAAAGCTGAGCATTTTAAGAATAGGAATAAGGAAGAAGGGCAGGGTCACTAGCATTAGCCACGCAGCATAAGTGTGGTTCCCAGGGCCCTGCTCTGTAGATGACCCCAGCAGACTTTGTTAGTAAAGACCTCAATAGTCATTGTGGATGATGCAGACTCCCTCAGGTTTCATCACTCATGACCCCATCACAGACCCCAGAAGATTGTTTTGCAGAAGACTCCCATATTTTTTGCTGAAGAAATCAAAGGCCAGCACAGTGCTCAGAACCACTACATATTTCACCACTGAAATTTTCACCCTACCAGTTTTTGCATTTGCAGACACTAACCTAAGCCCCTCCACCCCCATGCTCCCTTTCCTCCCTCTCATTGGAGCCCAGATTCCACAATGGCAGCCATTTCTAGCCTCTGAAGCTGTGTGAATGCAAAATGTCAGCCTTGACCCTTGCAGCTGAGCCCCACCATGGTACATACTTTCATGACCATATCTTATAGTTATGCATGCACCAGCATGCTGTCAGCCTGAATCCTGTCACTGGCCTCCACCACCATGCACATGTCTGAGGTGAGACTCTGCAGCCTCATGGGTCCATGCAGAGAGCCAAGGCCACATAGTTGCTTGTGGGACCAGATCCTTTCCTATCTCCTCTCACTTGCATGCCCCATTGGGTTCACTTGAAGCTAGCAAGCTGCAGCTATGCACTTGTACAGTGCAATCCCAGATCCAATCACCATCCTCCATTACCACGTGTGCCTTGGGAGCTTCTGACAGGGCCACTGCAGCTGCTAGTGTGCCTATAGTTGAGCTCAGCCCTCACATTTCCAAAACTATGCCCCTATTATCTGAGAAGAGTTGACTATTATGACTAAAGTTAAGCCAGCTAAATGGTGCTCACAAAAAGTATGCAAATTCATTTACTCACCTTGCTTCACTCAAAGTTCTCACACCCAGGTACACTCAAATTCCTGCTTCAGTATTCATAAGAGAAAAAAAGAACAAATTTCTAGAAATAACCAGTTCTCTGTAAGACTGACTTTCATAATATCTTTTATTTGGGGGAGGGGAGTGTTGTGTGTGTGTGTGTGTGTGTGTTTTATAGACAACTTTAGTTTTTATTTCATGATCATAAACTTAACTCTGCAATCCAGCTAGACTGGGAAGGACTAAGGAAATTATGGAAGCCAATGAACTATGCAGAGAGCACAAAGATTATAGAACATTCCAAGCAGATGGGGATGAAGGGTGCTCTCCTGAGTTACAGAAGGAATGGTCTGGTGGTTAAGATAAAACACAAGTCAAATTTATTAAAGTTGTTCACATTCAGCAATGGTGATCTTCTTTTTTTATATTTTATTGATTTTTTGCAGAGAGGAAGGGAGAGGGATAGAGAATTAGAAACATCGATGAGAGAGAAACATCGATCAGCTGCCTTCTGCACACCCCCAACTGGGGATTTGCCTGCAACCAAGGTACATGCCCTTGACCGGAATCGAACCCGGGACCCTTCAGTCCGCAGGCCGACACTCTATCCACTGAGCCAAACCAGTCAGGGAAATGGTGATCTTCTTGCTGGTCTTGCCATTCCTGGACCGTAAGTGTTCCATGGCTGTCACAATATCCATGCCTTTTGTCACCTGACCTAAGGCCACATGCTTGCCATCCAACCACTCAGTCTTGGCAGTGCAGATGAGAAACTGGGAACTGTTTGTGTTAGGTCCAGCATTTGCCATGGACAAGCTGCCAGGACCTGTATGTTTCAGGATGAAGTTCTCATCCTCAAATTTCTCCCCATAGATGGACTTGCTGCTTGTGCCACTATGGTGTGCGAAGTCACCGGCCTGGCACAAAAATCCTGGAATAATGTTGTGAAAGCAACAACCTTTTTAACCAAATCCTTTCTCCCCAGTGCTCAGAGCATGAACGTTTTCTGCTGTCTTTGGAACTTTGTCTGCAAACAGCTCGAAGGTGACACGGCCCAAGAGCTTGCAGTCCACGAAGATGTCAAAGAATACGGTGGGGTTCACTGTGGCTGGTCATGGACAGGGTGGTTCTTGGGCAGTGGCGTCTGCAAAGCCAGGAGTGTTTGTTTTAAGCCATTTTCTTAATTCCTAGAAATCATCAGTGTAAAAAATTATCTGGCAGAGATGCCCCTGCATTTACTAAACAGAGATAATGCTGACAGTCTCAGTGGCCTTAGACCTCTGACTTCTGTTGTTTTGCCATCTGGCCATCATACTTTTGATCTCCCTCCACCCCAGGACTGGCAGAGTATAACTCACATTAGAATCCATTTGCTCTTGCATGCTCTTTTCCTTTTATCTTTTACTGGATAAGATGCTACTCTTCCCACAATTTTGAAAATATATACCTATATTTTATTTTATTTTTCCCTAGACCCCTAGAAAATATCTGCTTTGGCTCAAAATCACAACAGACTGGTTAGCACAGTATTCTAAAACAAACAGGCTTAGTAGTTGAATATTCCATAGATAAACAGAATCTATTTTCCATGTTAATCCTTTTAAAATCCAACAAGAGGGCGCTTTGCACAAGCATGCCAATCAATTAAAAAGGCAAATATCAGAGAAGTACAAACTGTCAGAGCTGGAAAGGGCGCTTGGAGGTCATCTAAAACAACCTCCATGTTTTTCCATATGTGCAACCAAGGTCCAGTGAGGGTGGGTTGCCAAGAGATTCATTTAGTTAAAAACAAAGCTGCATGCAAACCTGGAAGTGTAATGTCTGTAACTTAGTTTGAAATTTATCCAAAAATAAGATGGATTGAGAGATGGATAGAGGGATAGATATGATAAATCAAGTGGAGTAAAATGTTAGTTAATGATAGGATCTAGTTGGCAAGTTCATGATTGTTCACTGTAAATACTTTCAACTCTTCTGTGTATGTTTGAATTATTTTGAACACAAAATGTTAGGCACTTGAGCATTGCAACTACCTTATGAAGCTGGTAATCCAATGATATTGAGGATAGATGCCTCACACTAGGTTTGGTGGATGCATGAGTGAATGCTGGTGTCCACAGTCAAGGTAGATAAACTAATGTGGACTCTCACTAAAAGAATATACTTATTTAAGATGCATCGCAGGGACCCAAATAGATAAAATAGTTTTGATTTAATCAGGATTCTTGCAACTATAGGCAAAGAAGATCATCCCAGATTTGCTTAAGCAAATAAAAAGATAGATTGCATTGGTTTTCATAAATGAAAATTTTAGGGGTGAACCTGGCTTGATCCTGGTTATCTGCACCCAGACTTTCCATCTCCTGGCTCTGCTCTCTTTCACATTGGTTCCATTCTTATTCAGGCTTGCCCTTCCCAGTTGCAAGGCTCTCTGTACCTCCTGTTTATACCCCCACAAGTCCAAACCCAGAAAAAATGAAAGCATGACTGTCTCAACAGTAAAAGCAAAGTATGAAGAGTGCATTTTATTTGTTCAGTCTGAATTGTGTGCCTATCCTTAAACCAAAAACTATTTGCAAAGAGACTTCAATATTCTGATTGGGTGCCAAACCATTAAAATGAAATGTAATACCACAGGTTTGCTGTCTGAATATCTCTTAGATCACTGAGGAAATCATCTTAAGGTCCAAGATGGTAGAAAGGAGTAGAGGTCCTAGATGTGATCTATCTTCCAATAAATTCCATAGCATATTTCTGATCTTAGGAATCTCTCTCCAAGGAAGTAAAAAATGCAAATGGTGAAAGTGGCCCATTTCAAGAAAGATGCACACAACTGGATCTGGGACTATAAGCGTTCCTTGGAGAACAATCTAACACTTGATGAAAGAAAGGAGATTGAGCTCTTGTACACATGGATTCCAGGCACCTAGAAGAAATGATAAATTTGGGGTGTTAAGTAGGGTACTTGAAATCAAAGACACTCTTAGAGCCATATTCACAGAAATCTTAACTATTTTTGCAAGTCAGATTGGAAAGAAATTCACTGATTCTTACTTCTAGCTAATTGAAGTTAATTTCCAAATAAATTTAGGAGTAGGTGTGAACTATTTCATTAAATAATATTACATTAACTGGGCTACTTATTCAGATTTGGTGATTATATAATCTAATGCACTATTCAAACAAGACCATTTTTATCTTTATAATTGTGAATTAAATTAGTCAGAAATGTGTGAATGCTATAAATTACTAGAGCTCTCTACCTAGTCCACTTCCCAGAGTAGAACTACTGGACTCAGTAATGCTAGTCCACAGGTTCAGGCTGCCAGGAGCAGGGCTGAGTGTTGCCCAAAGCTGTCATGTGTGGAGCCCGAGTTCAGCGAACAAACAGCCTCCAGAGAGGCTTCCCAGACTATCCCCGGACGACTATGTCTCTTATGGTCATGAGAAGAAGGAAGGCCAGAAACCAAACCCAGAACAACTGTATGGAGACAAAGTTTTAGATAGCCCACAACGATCAGAGCAAGAGACACAGTCATGACTGGCAAAAGAAGGTGCCCTGTACAAATCCTACAGGTAAGGCTGCTGGCAGTAGACTGAGTTCGCTGGTTAAAGCAGCTAGGGTCGGGGGAAATGCTGACCAGTCCCAACTGTGTCTGGCAGCATGCTCACAGATCTAATTTGATCCATATAAAAATGCCCTTCCATATCCAGCCTGATCTTAGCAGTTCTTTCTAAATGTGAAGTGGGTTGCTACCTAGAAAATGACTTAAATAAATATTTAATGTGCAAAGTTGGGATTTTAAAGGTGTCTTGGTCCACATATTTGCACCTGCTTTATGCCTGTGTGCAAATTTTTAAATGTGCTCTTTTCTACATCATTCTTCTCTGCTTTCAGAAAGGCTCGGCCCATCTTTCATTCCAACATGACCAACCGGTTGACAGACATAGTACATATATAAATTGTTTTTAAAAAGTGCTTTCATTCATTTAAGAACTATTTACAGAGCATCTTCTCTATGCCAAGCCTCATGATAGGCAGTAGGAATGCAATGGTGAGTAAAAGTAAACATAGTGATAAAAGCATATGAAGGTGGTGCTGACAGATTAGCAGGGGCCAGAGCATCTAGAGGTCTGTCGGTTACAATGAAGAGTTCGGTCTTCATTCTAACAGCAATAGAAGACTTTAGAAAACTCTGAAATTGGGAAGGGAGTATGATGACATCATCAGTTTTGTGTTTTCCAAAGATCAGCGTGGCTGCTGTGTACAGGATGGACTAAAGGAGATAAGGGGGAAGCAGGAATATCAGCTAGGGAGGAGGTCATTATGGTCATCCAGGGAAGATATGATGGTTTAAACTAAAGTAGTGATTGTAGAGCATGAAATATTATTTTAGAGGCAAAATTTGCAGGATTTGCTCATTAATTAGACATCAGGGTTCTTAGTGAGGAAGAATGAGGCGTTAAGGATAGCATCCATGGAGTAATATATAATTTGACTTAAAAGCAAATTCACTCTCTTTGTAGGGACTCTTATAGCGTACAGAGCAGCCCAATATCAGTATCCCTCTCATCTTAAAGACTAGTCACACATATGTGTTTACAGACCCATCAGCTTCAAATAAAAGGCTCTTGCATTTTGCAAAGACAGAAAGGACATTCTGTGCCGATCAAAGACAAATAATGAATGCGATATTAAATAAGCTGTAGTACTTTCTTCGCTGGATGTCATGTTTAAAGATTCTAGTTGTAAATGCAGGAAGCCCTGGGTTCTCCTTCATTAACTCTCATGGATTAATTATCCATAGCTAAATCTCAATTGTTGTTAAACCTATTTCAGAAGCAACAAAGCAGGCTGTAAGAAACTGGCAGGATATTGAAACCCATGGGACATATTCCAAGAGAGAAGTATTTCATCTTTATCCGGAGATGGGGTAATCAGCATGATGTGGAGGAAAAGAGCAGCAATATCAGAGTCAGGCGAAGCTAAGCTAGAATCTTGATTATCTTATCTAGTGGGTATGTGACCTTGGAGCACATATTTCTGCAAGTATTTTCTTTTGTTTAAAATTCATTAAGAATGGGACTACATCAAAATAAAAAGCTTCTGCACAGCAAAAGAAACCATCAACAAAACAACAAAAAAGCCCACTGCAGTGCCAATGTTATCACTTATAAGGGTTTAATCTCCAACATCTACAGGGAACTCATACAACTTAACAAAAGGAAGATAAACAACCCAATCAAAAAATGGGCAACGGACCTAAATAGATACTTTTCGAAAGAGGACATAAGGAAGGCCAAGAGACATATGAAAACATGTTCAAAGTCACTAATCATCTGAGAGATGCAAATCAAAACAACAATGCAGTACCATCTCACACCTGTCAGAATGGCTATCATCAACAAATCAACAAATGACAAGTGCTGGAGAGGATGCGGAGAAAAGGGAACACTCGTGCACTGCTGGTGGGAATGCAGACTGGTGCAGCCACTGTGAAAAACAGTATGGAGTTTCCTCAAAAAACTAAAAATGGAACTCCCATTTGACCCAGTGATCCCACTTCTAGGAATATATCCCAAGAAACCAGAAACACCAGTCAGAAAGCACCGCTATGTTCATAGCATCATAATTTACGACAGCTAAGATTTGGAAACAGCCTAAGTGCCCATCAGTAGATGAGTGGATTTAAAAAACTGTGGTACATCTACACAATGGAATACTACATTGCAGTAAAGAAGGAGTTCTTACCATTTGCAACAGCATGGATGGAACTGGAGAGCATTATGCTAAGTGAAATAAGCCAGTCAGAGGAAGATAAATATCACATGATCTCACTCATTTGTGGATTATAATGAACATAAACTGATGAACATAAATAGATCCAGAGACAAAGAAGCATCAATCAGAACGTCAAACCTCAGAGGGAAAGTAGGGGAGGGTGGGGGTAAGGGGGAGGGAGAGAAAAATCAAAGGACTTGTATGCATGCATATAAGCCTAATCAATGGACACAGACAGGGTGGTGAGGGCATGAGTGGGGGGGCAATGGGGGGATAAGGACACATATGTAATACCTTAATCAATAAAGAAAAAAAATAAAATTCATTTAGAAATACTTGAAATGCAAATAGTTATAAGGATGCAATTAGATAATCAAACATAGTTTCCTTATATATCCATAATGAGTACAGCAGTACCTACTGTTCAGGATCATTGTTGGGTTGAAAGTAAAGATAGTAGTTATAAATTATTAAAATATATGGAACATAGAAGACAATACATCAGAGCTATTAAGGCAGAGGGAATCTCTTGGGATTGTTCTACATAAACAAAGTAAAAGTATTATTGATTGAAAAATTCTCATTATTTAAATAAAGCAGAAATAAAACTAGTTCTTACCCCTTTGATAAAATTCTACTTTTTTCAAACCAATATTATGTGCAGTTTTTAAAATAATATACTTTTAAAATAAAAGTTTTATTTATGATGTGTTCATTTCTAAAAATAACTGTTTTCAATACTTTCTATTATCTTTTTTTAAAAATATGTTTCATTGACTTTTTTTTTTTTTTAAATATATTTTATTGATTTCTCACAGAGAAGAAGGGAGAGAGATAGAGAGCTAGAAACATCGATGAGAGAGAAACATCGACCAGCTGCCTCCTGCACATCTCCCACTGGGGATGTGCCCGCAACCCAGGCACATGCCCTTGACCGGAATCGAACCCGGGACCCCCCAGTCCGCAGGCCGACGCTCTATCCACTGAGCCAAACCGGTTCCGGCAAAAAATATGTTTCATTGACTTTTATGTTTCATTGACTTTTATATAGAGAGGAAGGGAGAAGGAGAGACAGATAGAAACATCAATGAGAAAGACACATCAATTGGCTGCCTACTGCATGGTCCCTACTGAGAATCTAGACCACAACCTGGGCATGGGTCTTGATGGGGAATGGAACCCGGGACCTCTTGGTCCATGGGAAGACGCTCAATCCATTGAGCCACACCAGCTGGACTACTTTGTATTATCTTAATGGCATGATATAAAATTCTCAAATTTACCTGATTTCAAATGGTACCTTATCAGAGCTGTCTTCACAGATTATCCTATCGGTATACACCAGTGCCTCTCCCTCCATCCAATGCACAGATAATAACTTCATCACCATGCCTCTCCCTCACCCCTTCTATCCTTTATTGTTCTCTATAGCAACTATCGCCAACATCTGACATACTGGGTAATTACTTGTGGACTTGTGTTCTATCTTTGCCCTTCAGAATGAAAAGTTCAAGGAGCACAAGACTGTTTTGTTGTTTTGTTAACTGACTTATCCTTGGCACCTACAACTGCATCTGGCATAGTGTGGGCACCAATAAATATGCACTTTCAAAATGAATAATAATGTTTGTGTATACTCACCAAATAAAAAGGTGTCTTTTCATGTGAATTAATATGACAACAAAGCTTTCATAGAATATATTTGCATTTTACAGTTTAACCTTTTTCTTCAGCTCCCATTTCCTATAACAAGGTCAGAGAAGGCTTTAACTCTATTTTGCAGCCAAGTAAATTGAAGCTTAGACAAGTTGTGTATGTCATCTTTTATCACACAGCTATTGAGTGATTTCCTCATAGAAACCTGATTCTAAAAGAAACAACTACAATTGCAGTGTCAAAAATGCAGAAGTCACTTGGAATATGCAAAATAACAGTGTTCAGTTTGTACCTGTCATAAATGAATTGCTTGCTTTCTAGTTGAATTTTAAGTTTCTTATAGTAATGAAAGTATGCAAATAATGACTTTTTCCTCACCCTGCATTAGAAAGGTTAAGGGCAAAGAATGAACACACCTGCTGTGTGATACTGCTTTTCACCAATAAAGCAAAAAAGATGTGGAGCTCCATTTATAAATACCTGCGCAATAATAATGCATGATAAATGAAAGAAGCCTGGCTTCCATGTAACAGAGAGTAGCAGCAGCATACTATGTTTGATTAAGGTCTGTATTTTCCCTTTCACCAGAGAAAAGGTGTTTTGCGAAAACAATGATTTAAGATGAGTGTTGGTGGACAAGTCTCATTCATCCCACCTAGAACAACTGGGGAGTAGGCAGACCTTGGTTTCTGTGTGCTGGCTGCCTTTCCATGTTATACCTTCACCACTGTGATCACTCCCAGACAAGAAGCTTCTTAAAACATCCCTTGCATCTCCTCATGGCCTCCACCCCTGCCAAACACCCAGTGTGGACCCCTCCTCCCATGGGAAAAAAATAAGTTGAAATCTGACTTATGCTGAATTGTTAAGCTCATAATAATTCCAAAATATTTTTGGATTCAGATCTTAGTGCAAAATCAGGCCCCAACACTTATTTGCTGTCTGGCCTTAGACAAGTTACATACTTCCTCTTTGCTTCATTTCTCTGATTATGGAATGGAAATATTAATAGTACTTGACAGGATTGAGTGAAGACTCGTGTGTGTGTGTGTGTGTGTGTGTGTGTGTGTGTGTGTGTGTGTTTCTAAGTGCCTAGAACTTATAGTTAAGTATTTGCTACTAAAGATACAGGTCATAAAATGTAGTAAAAGAAGGGACTGATCTGATTTTGATTTCTGTGACCTGGGCATGTTACATCATTTCTCTGAATAGGATTCCTTATTAAAATAGAAATACTCCCTACTTTACAATGCCAGATTAGGGATTGATAATATTGTGTGTAAAGCATGTAGAATATTATCTGATGAAGAGCAGATGTTTCACATAGTATTAAATATTATTCTTTGCAACTTAAAAGGGGATTGTGGGGTGTAGTAATGTCATTCTAAAGTCATCAGTGGGATAATGGTCTTGAGCAGCGGTTCCATTGGAGACCTTCAAGGTATCTTTTCAATAAGACCAGCATTCATGTTAGAAACTTTTGCTTTTGAAGCTATTTGCAGCAGATCATATTTTCCAAGGATGATTACAGAAGTGCCTTCTATTCCACGTGCTCTTTTTACTAAGTGACCTGGACCTCTTTAATGTCTCTTCTTGAATTGGGGCTTTGTGTCGGCCTTGACCACTAGAGAAGCTGTATGACTTTCAAAGTTGAGTCATACAAATGCCATGCATTCTGCCTAATTTCTGGGGACCCTCCTTCTGGGGAACTCCAGCCACCATGTAGAGTGGAACTGCCCTGAGGCCACCATGCTGCCAGGAGGCCTTAACTAGCCCATGTGGAGCTGCCCTACAGTTCTGTGATGAATCCTAAACTAGAATGGCTCAGTTAAGTCCTTCCTAAATTCTGGAAGCTCAGAAAGAGTGAAAAATAGGAGAACGGTTGTTATGTTAAACCACTAAGTTTTGGAGTGGTGTGCTATGCCGTTTTAGGTAACATATTCACAATTCTGTGGTCTAGTTGTGTTTTACTGTGAGAAAATATTGTTTATGATATCTTGCTATTGTATCTCATTTGACAAATGTATCTCATGAAAGCAGATCATCTCTTTTATGGCTGAGGAGATGGAAGATCTGAGAAGTTGCATGATTTTCCACAGGTCACACAGCCAAGTGCAGTGGCAGAGCAGGCACACAAACAGAGCAAGCCCCAAAGTTGGTCTGTTCATATCACCCACCTCAGAGTAAAGGACTTTGAGAAGAACAGTATGAAAATTGCTCTTGGTGCAGCTTTTTCTTTAGTTCCAAAAACCTTGTATAAAATGAGATCATGCAAGCAGATGTGATTTACTTCAAATTTTGCCTGGTGTTGGGCTGATAGATTTCCATATTGGTACCATAAGAATGAGTTAGTATTGTTTTAACCACTTAAAATGAAAAACTGAAGCATGTTCAATATTTACATTTCATTTTACTAGATCTTGGTCATTCATTTTATTGTTCAATTTCACATTGTAGTTTCGTGATTTGTCACTTCCATTAATATTAATCAGAATGACAAATGTACTCAATGATTTAAAGGCACATTTTTTAAAGTATGTGGGGGGATTTAATTTGGGTGATATCTCCTGAAAAATAATATTTCTGTAAAAGTGCAAAAAATACTGCCATTTCATCGTGGTCTCTGAAAATACACAGTGAGCAAAAATAGCCAATTAAAGAGCATGATAACTGCTCTCCTTGAAATTCCTACAGGTAATTTAAAATGTCATGCTTTTATTTCTTCCTGTATATTTTCAACAAACAAAATGCTTGTTTTCCCTCCTGATGATCCTGACCACAGTTGGTTTCTGAGTGGTCATGGAGACTGAAGCTTGTCCACACAGGGTGCTGGAAAGTGAGCATCAAGAGTCATCTCTTCCATTTATTGCCGCATGCCACAACCCTTCTCTTGGTTACAGCCTGGAGTGCTTCAGGGTGAGCATGGATGGAGTATGGAACCAAGGACTTTGTATTATTTCTCCTCCTAAAAGTTCCCCAGTTCAGAATTCTATTACTTTGGTACCCTGGATTTCTTTCCCTTTTGTGATTGTTGAAAAAGAAACATTTTGAGGATAATCTCAGTTGAGATTTTAGTGTTATGGCTATTTTTAGAAATCTTTGACATGGCACTTCCTGAAATTCAGAATGGCACTACCAGCCTAGGATTAGAGAACACCAGTGCCAATAGAGCCCCTTGAGTTCACTGAGCGCAGACTCTCTGATAAATAGGCCAACTGAGACTCCAAGAGAGGTCGGACCTTGTCCACTGCCACATCATAAACTGAGGGCTGGCTTCCCCTATGTCCAGAGTCCCCTTCTGCTAGATCTCCTTTGCTCAGTGAGTCTCCTTTGTCAGCTTTTGCCACTGGAAAAGTTTTACCCCTGCATTCTCACCTGAATATATCAACATGACAAGGACCAAATATATGCTTCTGTGTTTCTTTCCCATGCAGCCCATGGTCCTTCAAAACCTTTACTAGCCATACTGCTGTAAGCAGGCAGTGATAAGACCTTGTGGAATTCACAGATGGAACCCCAAGGTGACCTAACTCAAAGATGTCCTAGTCCTAGCTTATGCAAACACCTACCTTTTCTGAAAACTCGTTGCCCACATATAGGCACATATAGACCACATGTGGGTACTAGAAAAAGCTATTTTCTTCTAAGACTGAATACATAGGATGTTCCTAGGCTCTGTCCCAACCCAGATAACCACACACGCAAGCACATTCCTTTCCTACTTGCCTCTCAGGCTGTTTCCAGTTGAAGAAGAGGAAGGAAACTTCTATTGAGGTACTACCTCTCCTTCTGGGTTAACATCTTTTGATCTTTCTCTTTGGTTCCTGACCCACGTCTTTTGTTTCTGGGAGATCTAGTGGGAGAATTTTCTTGGCTCAACATGCACTGTTGTGAGTCAGGCCAGACCCAGTCAGGATTGAATGAGAGCCTCAGGATCCCATTTCCTACAGAAGGAAGTTAGAACATTTCTAAAGAAAAAGAAAGGTAATGTTTTAATTAAAATTCCTAACTTAATTTTAAAAAATTAACAAAAATAGAAATTAGTCATTTTTCTCACTAGTGAGCCTAGCCTTTGGTGTGATCTATATGGGGCAAATAAAAAATTTGAATAATAAGACTAACTGGGTTATTCAGGAAATAAAACTTTGATCTGAGGGAAAAAATGAGTTTTTGTGGAGGCTCAAATTAGCCACATTCCCCTCTATGTACACCAGATGTAATAAATAGTGCCTCATTTCTTCAATGCATTTCAGAGTCATAGCTCAGGCCAAATGGAATTAACTCAATTCAGCAGTGGTATTAATGTGGCTCCAAGTGAGGTGTCACGTTTCCCACCATGAACTCCAGCACTGAGATAAACTGTCACAGCTGCAGGGATAAGCAATGGTCCCAGACAGGTCATCATGTATAGACATGGCTACAATGTGGGCAAAAAGTGCCCTTGTAAAATGGAAAACACTTGAGTAAGCAAACAATGAACCGCAGTGCTGTTCACACACTACAGAGAAGTCCTCCAATGCAAAAGCAACCCTATCACAAATTTCTCCATGGGACCACTACACAATAGACACGATATATACATTGTGCTAAAAGCAAGGAGAAAAGAAGAAATAATTGTCTCAAATTTGTCATTTCATGTCTATCAGTTTTAAGATTTGCGGGACAATCCTATAATCAGTGCTTCTCAAACTTTAGGGTACACAGCAATCCGCAGGGAAGCTTGTAACAGTGCAGATTCTGATTTGGTGGGCCAGAGGGTCCGCAGCAGAAAACAGGCTCCCAGTTCACGCTCGAGCTCTGGTACACACACCACACTTTACATATCAAGGCTCTAGGCCTGACCTTCCCAACCTGTGCTCCAGTGTTGTAATGAGAATTGATATCCACATCCCTTGGGCACCTGGGCAGGAATTGAACGGAGTCTCTGGCAGTGAAGTTTATCTTAGTGAGTTGTGCAAGTGTTATCCTTTTCTATGTGTACACTATGGGGAAAGCGTTTGGAGGCACATCTCTAAGTAGTAATGGAAGTTTACCATCATTCCCAGTAGCAATAAATTATTCCTAGTAATAGTCATAATAATAACAATAGTTATTTATTGCCCACTTACTATTGGCCAAAAACTGTGCCAAGTACTTTACATGACTCAGTCATAGAATCGTTATAACAACCCTAAAAGAATCATGGTATTATTAGCCCCTACGTGACTTACAACTGTTCCCACGGCTTTTCACTTTAGAGATTATCTGTATAGTAATGATTCTCAAATTTATATCTGCAACTCTGACTTCTTCCCGAACTCCAGTTGCATTGTCTAACTGCCTACTTGATGTGTCCACTTGGAGATACTCAAAATCCATAGTATATCCTTAGCAGAAAACATGCTCCTCTTCTAAGCTGCTTCTATTTAATTCCTCCAGCTAAAAATTTAGGTGTCTTATATTTTTTAACTTCTCTTTCCCTCACCCTACATACACATGTACTCCATTAGGAAATACTGTCAGCCCAACTTTCAAACTGTAATCTGAGTTAGTCTGGTTCTCTCTATCTCCTCTGGCACCATCAGCTGTGGCTTGGACCACTGCAACAGGCTTCTGGCTATTCTCTCTCTCTCTCTCTCTCTCTCTCTCTCTCTCTCTCTCTCTCTCTCTCTCTCTCTCTCTTTCTCCTTTGTTCTTTGAACAGCTTTGGTTGTCTAGAGGTGGTTGGCATGTTTGCAAGTGGCAGCTGGTGAGGCCAGAGCAGTGGAGTTGAGCCAGATAATAATGGCAAATATTTGCATGACACTCACTACGCTCTAGACAAATTTCTAAGGACCTTGCACAGAATAGCATATTTGATGCTTGAAATAACCTCCCAGTCATGTCCTATTATTATTACCCTCATTTTACAGATGAGCACACTTGCCCAATGTCTCCCAGCTAGAGAACAGTGGAAGCAGGATCCAAACCAAAGCTGAATGAGTCTAGAATAAGCAATCCGAACTTCTCTGCTCTGCTTCCTCTAGAAAGGTTTTGTGTGTCACACTAAGGAGCATGCACTGTGACCTGAAAGCTAGGGGAAGGGCCATTAAAATTAATAAATCCACCAAGTCAGTTATGTGGTTGTTTTGTCTACAGACAAGTACACAAACTCAGAAAATTATTATTTTTAACTGAATTGGTAACTTCAGTGAACTAAATAAAAATAATCAAGTTGCTTAAGCAAATCGCTTCCCTTGGAAGTTGCACATTTTGTGAATTCTGCTGGTCTGTTCCTATATCCTCCAGGAAGTGTCCTTATGGAAATCCATTGCTGTACATCAAGAACATTTGTCTGAGCTTCCATATATATTGACCAGTATATATTTATGCTTTTTCTCAATGTATATTCTAGTTTGAATAAGAAGTAGTAGCGTATGAATATCAATTACTTTCATAACTGTTACAATACCTTGCCTATTCTGAAAATATCTCCCAAGGGATTTGGCTTATACATAACTCATCTCTTAGGAAATAAAACCTAGAATGTCATTCAGCACATCTCTGGCAGTGATCAGCCAATGCACTATGCTAATAAAAGAGATCTAATCATGCCAATCACTTGCCTCTGAAGATTTAGGGGTAAAGTCAATAAAGAGAAGGTACATGTTCCCATGGTACCTTGTGCTTCCAAGGACTCTTTAGCACAGACACCATTGTATCACTATGGTCTGTTTACTTTGCCATCTCTTCCACAGCACTATGAGTTCTTCCAGGGCAAGAACCATATTTTGTTCAGCTTTGGATCCCAAGCACTCAGCACAATGCTTAGAGAAGTGAGCTTTCAGTAAACTATTATGGAATAAATAAAGTGGCATTTGACATAGCTGATCACACCTTCCTCCTTAGGTACTGTTTTTAGTAGGCATCTGAGGTGCTCCTCTCTCCTGGCTTCTCTTCTACCCTACTGGCTATTCTTTTTCAAAGTTCTACACTACCTCCTGTGTTCACTTTCCAGTCTCATGACTTTAAATGCCATCCCTAAGCTGATACTCTAAAATCCAGTGGCTTCCACGCAGATGTTTAGAATAAAATTCAATTTCTATACAATTACTTAGAGGCCCTCCACAGCCTGCCCTGCTTCCCTACATCTGACTTTCTCTCTAAACGACCACTCACTCTCTCCCCAGCTCACTCTATTCCACCTACACTGGCATCCTTGCTGTTTGGGGGAATATACCTGCCATGTTTTTGTCCCTTGGAATGCTCTTAGTTCATATCTCATTCATTCATATTTCTTCTCAATATTTATTTTGAAGGAAGCTTTCCCTAACCATCCAATATCTCTCCCCCATCAAGTTACATTTCTTTTTACTCTAAACTATTTTCTTTTCAAAATGCTTATCACCATCTGGTATGTATAGTTGTGTGTTTTTTCTCATTTTCCTCCTCTAGGCTATAAGCACCATGAGGACAGGGACTGCTAGTATTTCTGGTATTTAGAATAGTTCCTATATAGAGTGGGCACCCAATGAGTATTTATTGAAAATAAATGGATGAGTAGAAATGGCATTCTAGAAAACAAATGAGTTGTAATTTATACTTATAGATGGTGAAACCAATCCCAAATCCCCAGAATCTGTGAGTTCAAACTTCTCTCTTCATCTAACTTTGTAGCCAGCTAGGCCATTGACTCTGCCTTACACATCTTTGTATCTCTACTGCCTAGCATAGAACATAGGGCATGTGAGGTACTTAATAAATATTGAATGAATGAATATACTTTAGTATTAGGAAAAAAAACCCAGTGATTTCAGTGTGTGCCCCCTGGGTTGATGCGAGACAGGCTTGTTAAAGGTGATTGTAAAACACTTTACAATTGTTGGTACCAGAGCCATGCGCGGTAGCAGTTGGATTTTTTTTTTTAATATATTTTATTGATTTTTTACAGAGAGGAAGGGAGAGAGATAGAGAGTTAGAAACACTGATGAGAGAGAAACATCAATCAGCTGCCTCCTGTACGCTCCCTACTGGAGATGTGCCCGCAACCAAGGTACATGCCCTTGACTGGAATCAAACCCAGGACTTTTCAGTCTGCAGGCCAATGCTCTATCCACTGAGCAAAACCGGTTACGGCAGCAGTTGGATTTTTATTTGATTGGAGCAGCTATTAGCACTGTGGCTGTTTCAGTGATCTGATTTGTCCACAAGGGCTTCTTCATGTGGCTCTAACAGCCTTGCTGTTATGAGGGAATTGACCTGCTTGCCTTGGCAGAATAGGAAGATGGGGGGTCTGATGAAATCTCAGCACTGCTTAAGAGTTAAGTCATGTAAAGCTTCACATTTACACTAGACTAAAATCATTTGGGATGACCCAGAATCATAAAATCTGTTCTAAAACATATACAAAATTATGGGTGAGTGTCAGGAAAATTCAGTTATCATACACAATAGTTATTTTTAAAAATTGTTTATCAACATGGAAAAGTTCATACTCTTAAAGAAGACATATACTCATTTATCAGATTTCTTTATTGTAATTTGTTTTTAATTTCCTGAATATCATTTTCTTAAACTTCCTATATAATGGTAACTATAATAAAATCTGTTATTCAAACAGGAACTCTGAAAATGAAGGGGTCTCTAATAATAATTTGGCTGATCAAAGGAGCAAATTGAGACTGCCTCAGCCCATCTGACATGGGGTCTCTTAGTCCAAATGTATTTTGATAAGCTCTTATGTAGATAACTTTAGTTTTAGAAACTCAGATTTCTGGTTGTCTGACTCATGTTCAGGTTCTAAAAAAGGAGCTACCCCAAACAATTATTCCAATAACCTGTATCATGTATATTAATGCTCCTTTTTTCCACATTTCATTTCATTTATGATTTAGAAACACTTTAAATATGTTTGACAGAGGAGGAACCTGAGATTACGCAACCAGCCCAAGAAAACTAGGGCTCAAACTCAAGTGTCTTTTTATTCTTCTGATTGGGTATTTCTTGCTTCCTCATATTCTAAATCGCTGATTTGATTCTCAGTATAATTCACAATTGTAAAAGGTCAAAGAAACTCAAACTGTTTGTCCTTGTTTAATTTTCTTGTCTGTTTCTCTATTCCACTTGCCCAGGAATTTTCCTAACTTCTTAATATTGTCCCACATTTAGACATACTGGACTATGGAGTTAATAACATAATGCCAAGATTTTACTCAATTTTGCTCTTTTATTAAAATTCTCTGTAAACATGCTCCCCTTTATTGCCCTGACCAGGAATTGAACTGGCAACCTTTTGGTGCACAGAATGATGCTCAACCAACTGAGCCACTCTGGCTTGGTCCCATATGTCCTCTGTCATTCAGTCATCCATAGAAGGGTACCAGACCTACTTGGCTCCTAAGAACAATGTCCTTGGTTGAGTTTGGCGGGTCAGAAATAGAGCATTTGGGCAGAGGTAAACCATAGAACAAATACCATTGAGTCACTGAACAACACTTGAAGACTCACAAGTCCTGTGTTAAGCACTATGCTTGGCATGGGGATATGTTAAACATGGTCCGTTTCATGCACTTTTTGAAGAAAAATTATCTTCCTAATGCCTTTCCAAATGTATACTTAATATCTGCATAGTCAGACATTTTCTACAATGGTCAATGCTTGAAGGATTTTTTTTTCTCTGAGATGCCAGAGTCTAAGGAGAGTGATCCTTCATTACTATGCCTAATACGAAAGAGGCTTCAATGCTATGAGGCCAATGGAAATATTACTTTGCAATAAGAAAGATCTTCAATTGTACATATAAAGTGGAATAAAAAAAAAAACTGTGTTGTGATTTTTTTTTTACCCCATGGCCTAATAACTTGAAAGAATATCCTTTTATTCCATAGAGACTATTGTGGGTAATGTTTCTAGAAATCAGTGTTAGGTATTTAGGTATTTTGAGAGAGAAGAGAAAATTGTACTATTAAAAGTCTTTTTATGTCTACTGATATTTAGAATATTTCTCCTATTTTATCTTATGTTATTAGTGACAATGGAGAACCTAGCATAATGCAACTATAATTAGAATCATAACTTGCTTTACATTTCTCTTCACCACCACACCTATCCTAAGAACTGCCTTTTTAATTCACATTTTAGGTCCTATTGTTTTTCCAAGGTCTTTCGAACTGTAAACAGAAAGGCACTATCTGAAAGTCAGGTCAAAGACAGAGAAACTGACATAGGCCATTCATACTTTGTAGCCAAGGTGAATGCCTGAGGTGACTTATCTGTCTAACCAGTGCGTACCCAATAAGCCGGGGGGGGGGGGTTGTTTGTTTTTTACTATAAAGATTAAAATTTGACATTTTAAAAATCACTTTACCAGTTCCTTTAGCCTAAATTGAATTATACATTTCAGAAAATGATAGTACCAAGCAGAAATGTCATAAAGCCAATAACAGCCATGCTGGCATAAAAGATGATCCCCATACTCCATGCATGACCTGCATCACTTCTGTGTACTTCACATTTCACTGGAAAAAATGCTCTTCACACTTTCTGTGCTTTACTTTCCTCTTCCCAAATAATGGCTATTTGCAGTATGTGCACTTTGCAGATATCAACATACTTGTCAGACGTACTTCCCTTGATTAAAGACTCAGTTCACTATCCCAGAAACAAACATTTAAGATGCATTGACATTTTTGTTTTAGAATTGCCTTTCCAATCCTTATTCAATAAGAAACTTTTTCCTGCAATTTACTAATATTTCAATACAATATTTTATGTTCTATAACACTTTATATTTGCACTTTACCAGGCATATATTTCTAACACAGGAATAGCTAAGGAAAGGAAGAATGATATGGCATTGTTTTGTGTGGGGGTTTTTTTCACATTGACCTTTCCCAAAACAGTGTTCTGCAATGTGCAGCTGGATGAACATACACAGACTTCCATTCCTAAGAGAGCCGTTTCGTTCCTTCCACAGGGACACAGTCCATCTTTCCCGTGTGACTCACACACTCCTCTGAAGCCCTTTCAGTTCAATCAGAATCAAGAGCTATCATTTGCAAAAGCTGCCAGGATGTCATATAGGGGGACATGGGGACCACATGTTTGACGTGGAGGACTCCAGGAGAAGGGGAAAGTAAGGGCAGGGAGATTTCCAGATTTTCCAAAACTAGGTTTAGAATCAGCAAAGTTCTCATCTAGCTAAGTGTGTCTCTGGGATGAAGAACAGTTAATTTTGTTTTATCCTTACCTGAGAAGATCCTTCTATTTTGCCAGGAGACATCTGATCATCAGAAAAACTGTGGGTGTGTTGTTGAACAATAAATAGGATTACAAATGACAACAGCACCCCATCAAGTCATCACCAGCAACAACCAATAAGAAGCATGAAGAAATCTGGGTTATACTAGTGGACATCCAATTGCACTTAAACAGAATATTGTGACAATATCAGTTGATACAGAAAAAGGATCAGACAATATCCAGCATCCATTCATAAGTCATGTTCATATTACATACCTCAATCCAAATTAATTATAAGTAAAGCATCAGACAAATACCAATTTCAGGATGTTCTGTAAACAATGATATCAAAACAACAAGGAAAATTTGTAAAATCGTCACTGCCTAAAGGAGCCTAAGGAGACATGGCATGTCAATTGGGGGGGAGGGGCGGGAGGAGACATCTATAATATGTTCAATAAGAAAAATAATTTTTAAGTATAAATAAATAAATAAATAAATAAATAAATAAATAAATAGATGTAATGTACAATTCTGGATGGGATCTTGGAAAAGAAAGAGGGCATTATGTGAAAAGTAAAAAAAAAATTGATAAAGTATAAACTTTAGTTAATAATAGTATATTAATATTGGTTGCTTACTTTTACCAAATTTATGATACTAATATTTCAATAATAAGGGAAACTGAATGGGGAGTATACAGTAACTCTGTACTATCTTTGCAATATTTCAGTAACCAAAACTGTTCAAAGAATAAAGTTTATTTTAAAAATTTAGTAAATCTCTGCCAAAACACATTAAGAATAAACAACAGAACATTGTAATAGATCCTTCAGACATTAAGAAAATAAGAGAATATCATTAACAACTTTATATAGTGAATACTAGAGGCCTGATGCATGAAATTCATGCACAGGGGGCGGGGGGATGGTCCCTCAGCCCAGGCTGCACCCTCTCATAATCTGGGACCCCTTGCTCCTAACTGCCTGCCTGCTCGCTCCTTACCTCTTGGCTCGCCACTCCTTGGCACTGCCACAGAGGTGGGAGAGGCTCCAGCCATTGCTGCTGTGCTTGCCAGCTGTGAGCCCGTCTTCTGTGTTGAGCGTCTGCCCCCTGGTGATCAGTACGTGTCATAGCGACCAGTAGTTCCTGTCATTCCTCTATAATAGTCGCTGGCCTTTTATTATATAGATTTATATACAACTTACAAATTCTAGAAGAATGTAATTTACCGAAATGACTCAGAACCAATTTAAAACTGAATAGTTCTATCATTATTAAAGCATTTGCATTAGTAATGAAAATCTTCCTGCATTGAAAACTGCAGGTGCAAAGAGCTTCACTGTAGTTCTACCAATCCTTCAAGAAAGCAATAATTACATCATGATACAAACTATTATTCCCAATAATGGGTACAATTTTCAGCTCATTCTATGAGTCTAACAACACATTGTTACCAAATTTTAATAAGAGCTGTATAAAAAAAGGAAAAAACAAGTGACTCTCATTCAAAAGTATCCATGCAAAAATCCTCACAAAATATCAGCAACAAAAAAGGGTAATACATCATTAGATTATGAATTTTTTTCAGAAATGCTGGTTTTATTTTACTTTAAAATTTTAATTAGTGTAATATACTACATTACCCTATTAAAAGGGAAAATCATATGATTGTCAAAATAGATGAAGTGAAATTGTTTGATTAAATTATTAACACATTCATAATAAGAACACTTAGCTAAATTCCTATAAGAGAACTTCCTTTACTTGAAAACTGACAGCTATAAAAAATACTTAATGGTGACACACAGAGCAATTTTTATTGAAATCTTAAATAACCTAAAGATGCCCACTACCACCACTTCAATTTAACATTTTACGTTATTATAGCCAGCGTGATAGTTACATTTATTAAAAAGAGAGGAAAAAGATTACCTTATCAATATTACATATTGTGCACATAAAATACAAAATAATATAGAGATAAATTATTAGAATTAATAAATAAATTTAGCAAGTTTTTATAATCTATCTATATATAAAATACTAATATGCAAATCAACTGAATGGTGGAATAACTGGCAGAATGACTGGTTGCTATGATGTGCACTGACCACCAGGGGAAAGATGCTCAATGCAGGAGCTGCCCCCAGCCCACAGGCCTTGACCAGCAGCAGCAGCTGGGGGCGGGGCCAGTGAGCGGGCGACACCAAGCCAGCCAAGGCAGATTCAAGCGGGGACGCTGGTTGCCCCACCAGTCACCCCACAGATCAGCCCTGATCATTGGCCAGGCCTAGTGACCCTACCTATGCACAAATTTCATGCACTGGGCCTCTAATAAAATTATAAAAGAGAATTGTATTTCTATATACCATCAACAGATGGAAAGTGACATTTTAAATAATGTGTAGGGCCATAAAATATCACTATCTAAAATTAAACTAGTAAAATATATAAAGACCTCTGTGCAGAATACTATAAGAAAATCATTGCAATAAAGAAGACCCGAATCAATATTAAATATACCGTTTTATATCTTAAAAACTTAATATTCTAAAAATGTAAATTATCCCCATGTTGACCTATGAACTCAATGCAAATCCAATCAATACATTTGTAGGTATTTTTTTCTTGCAATTGACAAAATGATTCTAAAATGTATATAAATGCTAAGTAGCAAAAATGTGTGAAACACATTTAAAGATGTCCAATGTGTGACCACTTGGGCTACTGGATATCAAATATAATTATAAAATTATAGTAATTGAGGCACCATAATATTATTTTTTTAACTTTTTATTGATTAAGTTATTACATATATGTCCTTATCCCCAAATTACCCCCCACCCCCCACACTCATGCCCTCACCCCCCTGTTGTCTGTGTCCATTGGTTGGGCCTATGTGCATGCATACAAGTCTTTTGGTTGATCTCCCCCCCTTACCCCCACCCTCCCCTGCCTTCCCTCTGAGGTTTGACAGTCTGATCGATGCTTCTCTGTCTCTGGATCTGTTTTTGTTCAACAGTTTATGTTGTTCATTACATTCTACAAAGGAGTGAGATCATGTGATATTTATCTTTCTGTGACTGACTTATTTCACTTAGCATAATGCTTTCCAGTTCCATCCATGCTGTTGCAAATGGTAAGAACTCCTTTTCACTGCAGTGTAGTATTCCACTGTATAGATGTACCGCAGTTTTTTTGGGTTTTTTAAAAATTCTTTATTAGTTAAGGTATTACAAATGTGTCCTTATCCTCCCCATTAACCCCCCCACCACTCATGTTCTCATCCCCTGTTGTCTATGTCCATTGGTTTGGCTTATATGCACGCATACAAGTCCTTTGATTGATCTCTTCCCCTTACCCCCTCCCTCCCCTACTTTCCCTCTGGGGAGTGATAGTCTGATCGCTGTTTCTCTGTCTTTGGATCTGTCCCTGTTTATCAGTCTATGTTGTTCTCTATAATCCACAAGTGAGTGAGATCATGTGGTATTTATCTTTCTCTGGCTTATTTCACTCAGCATAATGCTCTCCAGTTCCATCCATGCTGTTGCAAAAGGCAAGAGTTCCTTCTTTTTTACCACAGCATAGTATTCCATTGTGTAGATGTACCACGTTTTTTAAATCCACTCATCTGCTGATGGGCACTTAGGCTGTTTCCAAATCTTAGCTATGGTGAATTGTGCTGCTATGAACATAGGGGGGCATATATCCTTTCTGATTGGTGTTTCTGGTTTCTTGGGATATATTCCTAGAAGTGGGATCACTGGGTCAAATGGGAGTTCCATTTTTAGTTTTTAATTCACTCATCTACTTATTGGCACTTAACCTTAATATTCTTTAAGGGCAATGAAGTGAACAGAAGAGAGAAGGCAGAAATAGTGTATAAGTATTCAAAAATCACCAATTTTCAATGTGCTTGTGCTGGGGAGTGGAGTGCAGTTGCCACACTAAAAAGCAATTCTCAGGCCACCAGTAGGGTATCTAAGAATTCAACTCAATTCTGACACTATCTACCCAGAGACAGCCTCAGATCTCACAGGTTAAGGGTTCAGTCCTACAAAACTGAACAGCCCCCTCACTTTAGATGCCAGTTGCAAGCCCAGGTTATCACTTATGCTTATAACCAGCAGGTTATAAATCAAATTTTCCCATGCCCCTTTCCTCAGGTTCAATTCATTTGATAGAGTGGCTCACAAAACTAAGAGAAAAAAATTACTTACTAGATTATCAGTTGATTAAAAAGAATATAACCCAGAAATAGCCAGATGGAGATGATGTATAGGGCATACCTTTGTGGAGCATGCCATTCTCCCCATATCTCCACATGTTCACTGAGCTCAAAGCTCTCCAGACCCCATCCTTGGGAAGAAAAAAATATATATATTTCTTATTATAAATCACAATATCACATAAGGCCTTGCATAAGTAAGTATTTGATTTATGACAAAAGTAGCACTCTAGAGGAGTGATGCTGAGACAATTGGGTATCCACAGGGGAGAATAATGGTGAGAAAAACAACACATGAAATTTAACCTGGACTTTACCACATAACACATATATCCATATACACAGTCTTTCCTCCTTATTTACAAATTTATATTTGCTAGTTCCTCTGCTCATTGAAATATATTTGTAATCCCCAAATAATGACTTGTTATGCCTTTGTAGTCATTTGTAATCATGTGGAGAGTTGTGAATTTGAGTCATCCAACATATATGATACCGCCAGCTGAGATGGAATAAGGCAAAGCTCTGCCTTCTTGTTTCAGCTCTCTATGCAAATTTTATTCTAAAGGTCTATTTAGTGCCACGTTCTTTACTTGCTGTTGGTGATTTTGCTATTTAAAATGGCCCCAAGTATAGTGTTGAAGTGCTGTCTAGTGTTCCTAAGAAGGCTGTGATGTGCCTTATAGAGAAAGTATGAGTGCTAATAAGCTTTATTCAGGCATGAGATATAGCGCTGTTGGCCATAAGTTTAATGTTAATGAACCAACAATAAGCTATATCTGGAAAAAGGAAGAGGAAATTTGTCAGTCTTTACATGAAACAGTTCTGGAAAGTGCTGAAGTAACAGCCATTTTGTGGGTTGAAGCTTTGGAAAAGTGGCTAAATTTATGGATCCATGAAATGATAACTAATTAATAAAAGCATGGTTGATGGAATTGTTGTGAACCTGAAAGCCAAAGAAATTTTCAGACACATTACCCAGGGTCAATAAAATGTTAAACCCTTCTTGACTAATCCTGGCTGGCTGGTTTACACATTTCAAAAGGCAACATGGTGTGAAAACATTAAACTTGCAAGTTCTGCACATGAGGATGCTGCAGTAGAATTTTAAAAGTATCCAGTAAGTCAGTGATGGCAAACCTTTTGAGCTCGGCGTGTTAGCATTTTGAAAAACCCTAACTTAACTCTGGTGCCATGTCACATACAGAATTTTTTTGATATTTGCAACCATAGTAAAACAAAGATTTATATTTTTGATATTTATTTTATATATTTAAATGCCATTTAACAAAGAAAAATCAACCAAGAAAATGAGTTCGCATGTCACCTCTGACACGCGTGTCATAGGTTCGCCATCACTGCACTAAGTGTTCTACAGAAAAAGGGAAATGTTACAAGCAGATTTTCAATGCTGATGAGATTGGCTTGTTTTACAATAACATTCATAAGCAAACCTATATAACATGAATGGCATTTCAGTTTATGAAAATGTGACCAGAAACTCAATGGAACCTAATCCTGGTTTTTTTTTATTTTGTTTTGTTTTTTTACTAAGAGTTTAGTTCAGCATTTGCTAGTTTAGTATTCACGGTGACTTCACAGAACATAACTACTATGAATAATGAGAATCATATATTACAAATCAATAAGATAGGCAACACCTCTACAGAAAAATAGACAAAAATATTTTAACAGTTCCTGGAAAATAAAGGAATTCCTCATATTCAAACATCATATGAATTAGTGTTCAACCTTATTAGTAATCAGGAAAATGTAAGTTAAAATGATAGTATGGGATCATAACGCACATTTCTGATGGCAAAATTTTACAATCTGAGAATATCCAGTAGTGAGAGAATATAATTCTCTACTCTTAGCTGTGTACAATTAACACAACCACTTTGGAAAAACAGTTGGGAATTATCTAGCAAAATTTATATGTACTTACTCTGTAGCCCGGCAATTATACTTGAGTAAATACCATAGAAAAGTGCATATATATATGCACCAGAAGACATTGAAAAGAATATCCATTGTAGCCCTGTTCCTAATATCCAAAACTGGAAAAAATCCTTAGGCACATTATTAGTGAAGCTAGGAATAATGTGGTATTTCTTCTCATAGTGAGCCAAAGAATTCTAAGTAAGGGGGAGTTCACCCATATTTTCTGAACGATTATCTATCTCAAGGATTTTTAAAATAAATATGAAACCTCAGAGCAGGCTGCAGAGAATGGTAATGTGCTCTAGTCTAGGAGTAACTGAGAATTTTCCAGATTGGCTCTATTTTTAACAGCATAACAATTTTCTTTTTCTTAGCATAATTCAATATTCTGTTTAAATATCTTAAGTATATTAGCATATTAAAATTCACTCAGAAGTGCTGTTGTTATGTTTATAGGCACATCCTTTAACTCATCTAAGTTTCATTTTCCTCACCTGTTAACTCTTGATGAATCAATTCCAGTACCTAGGAATGTATTAACCATTAACAGAATACCTGAGTAATAATGGCCCAACCAAGTAGAAGTTAACTTTCACAATAACAAAAATGAACAGTTGTGTATATTGTTTCAGGTGCTCAATATTGAATTAAAAGACTCAGGTTCTTTCTAACCTTATGTTTCATTATCATTGCTACATGGTTGTAAGATGGCTTCTGAACTTCCAGATATCACATCTGTCTGTTCCAGGCATCACATCTGTTTGTTCCAGGCAGAAGAGGAAAAGAGAGAAAAAGGATGCACTGATGATAACTGTCTTGTTTTCATCAGTAATCAAAATTATTTCTCAGAACACTACTTAGCTTTTTCCTTCTTTCATCTTTTCAGATAGAACTATGTCATAAGATCAGCCTTGGTTGCAGGGGAAACTGGAAAGCCAAGAATTCATCTTTCTAGCCTCTGGAGTAGAAGTATGTAAAAAAGAAGGGGTTAAGGAATGAACACTTATAGGCCAATAAAATGCTAGGTATACTCACCTTACCTATATCAAAGGGTTGTTATGAGTATCCATTATGCTATCAGACTTGAAAATCTTCACAACTTAGAAAATGCTAAATAAGTGTAATAAATCATTATGCTCAACTTTTGGAACTAAGTATCATTTGGTACTTTACTGAACTCAAATTATGATTCAATGCTTAATTACTGAGACAGATATCTCTATGCAAATATTATACCAGATGATTTAAATCTATTTTTATCTATTTTCAAAATCAACTAGCAACTGCTAGCTTGGGACTTTGCTCGGGATAGAATATTTCAACTTAATGAACCAGTATGAAAAAATCCCTTTATTTTACAGGAGATGAATCTGAAAAACTTGTCATGTTATTTATCTCTTATGAAAGTTTCTACTGTGAATAGATGGAAGGCAGAGAGAAAATATTCCCTATAGAAATAGGCAAGGGGAAACTGATATTGATTTTTGCAAAATAAATTCAGAGTAACTCTCACAGGCTTTGGGTGTAACTAGGTCACTGGGAAAAATAAGAAAAAAATGTTTTGCTGACAGGAGAAATATGGTTATTTCTTACACATGGTTATTAAATGGATTCAAAACTTTTTTATTATTATATCAAGATTATTTAAACCAAGTAGAAACTACATACTTATATGAGCAGAATGCAAAAAAATAATTTGGACAATACTATGCATTTAGATCCACTTCCCTAAGGAATGATTAATTAATTTTTAAATCCCTTATAAAATCACTTATCAAAAATTCAAATCATTTAAAAGTGGCAGCTACTTCATACATAATTATGTAGCCCCAACAGAGTAGAGTGAATCAGTCAGTGGTTATTTCTCTCTGTTTGAACTCCAAAATCATTCACAGTACCATGGGGACATTCTAGAAGCTGTCAAAATTATTAGCCTTATGTATTGGCCAAAGTAGTAAGTTAGAAATCTCAACATATGAAATCCAATGGATTAGAAATAAAAATATCTTTATTAACTTGGAGTAAAAAATAAAGATAGCAATAACATCTTTGACTACTTAATCAGTTAACAAAGTTATATTAAACACCTAATATATGCCAGGCTCTATGCCAGGCACTAGGTATAAAATGGTGAACAAACAGATATGAACTATATCTACCATGACTTTTTATAATACATACAGTCTAGGCTAAAAGACAAATTTTAAACATATTCTTAAATGGTATCATTCTTAAGTGCTTAACACAATACCCAGAATAATAATTCAATAAATGTCAGCTACTATTCTATTGATGATACTACATACATATATACATACATACATACATAAGTGCAACATGCCATTAAAACATAAAGAAAGAGGACAATTTTGAACAGGTCAGAAAATGTTTCTTAAAAGACATGAGTTCTGAAGGATGGGTGGGTATAAAATTAGCAAAAGGAAGATATGTGCTTATTAGTTTCTAAAATGAATACCACATGAAGATTGCTCTACTCAATGAACCCTAACACTACCTTACAATTGTATGCTAACTTTGTTCAAGCTAATATCACCTATTAAAGAGTGTCCTCTTTCCATTTTTCCATCAATTCTGATCTCACATCTTTGAGCCTAAATCTTTTGAATTATTCTGCAAAATTCTGCCTTCTTCCATCAGTGACATTTGGTCTTAATAATTAGTTATGTAGGAGCTAAGATAATTTGATCAATAGATATAGTACAATAGTAAATAAGTCTTACATATGTGTGATTGGGCTCCCAGGAGAAAGGCAAAAAAGGACAGAAAAAATATTTAAAGAAACACTATTCCGACATTTTCCAAAATTAATGACAGCAAATCAGAGCTGCAAGAAGCTCAGAGAATAAACATGCACACAAAACTCCCAAACAAATATAAGCATATCATATTTAAATGGCTGTAATACAAACGAAACTTCCTATTTCAGTTTCAACATGTAAAGAGCTTAGAAATCCTAACTCACATACGTACCAGAAAAAAAAAATGAACAAACTGTAAAACAATGATTTTTCTTTGGAACCATCAGACAGGAGAAGTTTCAGGGTAAAATTCTAACCCAAATCTGGAGAGAAAGGTGAATCAGTTTACTAAGGTCAGAAGCCAGTAAAGACATAAGCTGGTAAGAACGCTTAAATATTAACTGGAAAAAAAATACTGGCAGCATTGTATAGACCAGAACTTCTTGGAGGCTGCAGCCTTAAGGAGGCCTCCACACTTTAGAGTTTTACCTCCAGGGATCCCACCAAGTTTTCAGGTTAAAAAGCCAGTAAAATTTCTCTCATGCCTATGGCACTGCATGGGGGAAGTAACCGAGACCCAACTCTATGATGTCTACAAGAAATCCACTCTAAAGACATAGGTTAAAAGTAGATATATGGAGAAAAATATACCAGGCTAACATTAAGTAAAAAGAAGATGAAAGAGCTATATATTAATTTTAGTTAATGCTTACTTCACAAGAAAATATCAGGGATCAAAGGAGTCCACAAATAGCCATTAAAGGTCAATTCTCCAGGGAGACAAAAATACTCCATGTGTGTGCATCTTAACAGAGCATCAAACTACGTAGGAGACAAAAACTGATTGAACAGCACTATCAACCAAACTGATCTAATTGACATTTATATAATACTCTACCCAGCAAATGCTGAATACAGGTTCTTCCCAAGCTCACACAGAACGTTCAACAAGACAGACACTATACTGGGACATAAAACACATCTTACCCATCTTATACAGAAACTTCTTATTTGTGAATAATTAACATAAATTATGTTCTTAGAAAACCCACACCCCAACCCCGTATGCAGAAGGCAATGAGAGACTGAAGAAAGAGGCAGGGCACACCATATTGGTAAATGGCAGATTGAATAAGCAAGGGAACTTACTTGAGGCTTGTCTTGGCCAACCACAAGGTGAGTAGATCTCTGCACCATCTCCCTGAATCTTAAAAGTTTATGTATCGGTAACTCCATACTACTGCCACAGTGACTACACCACTCTGAATTCCCACCAACAGTGAATGAGGGTTCCCTTTTCTACACATCCTCACCAGCACTTGTTGTTTGTTGATTTATTGATGATAGCCATGTTTACAGGTATGAGGTGATATCTCATTGTGGTTTTAATTTGCATTTCTCTGATGATTAGTGACATTGAGCATCTTTTCATATGTCTATTGGCCATTTGTATGCCCTCTTTGGAGAAGTGTCTATTCAGTTCATTTGCCCATTTTTAATTGAATTGCTTGTTTTTTGGGTGTTGAGTAGTATTAGTGCTTTATAAATTTTGGATATTAAATCCTTAACATATATGTCATTGGAAAATATGTTCTCCCATTCAGTGGGTTGACTTTTCATCCTGTTGATGGTTTCCTATGCTGTTCAAAACATTTTAGTTTGATATAGTCTCATTTGTTTATTTTTTTCTTTTGTTTCCCTTGCTGGAAGAGATATATCAGGAAAAAATATTGCTACAAGAAATGTCAAAGAATCTACTGTCTATGTTTTCTTCTAGGATTTTGGCTTGGAATCTAACATTTAAATCTTTAATCCATTTTGAGCTTATTCTTGTGTGTGGTGTAAGAAGGAGGTCTAGTTTCTTTCTCCCCCTGCCCCATATCTGTCCAATTTTCCCAACACCATTTATTGAATAGACTATCTTTACCCCATTGTATGTTCTTGCCTCCTTTGTCAAATATTGATTGGACATATAGGCATGGGTTTATATCTGGGCTCTCTATTCTTTTTTAAATATTTTATTGATTTTTTACAGAGAGGAAGAGAAAGGGAAAGGGAGTTAGAAACATCGATGAGAGAGAAACATCGACCAGCTGCCTCCTGCACATCTCCCACTGGGGATGTGCCCGCAACCAAGATACATGCCCTTGGTCTGAATCGAACCTGGGACCTTTCAGTCCACAGGCCAAAGCTCTATCCACTGAGCCAAACCGGTTACGGCTGGGCTCTCTATTCTTTTCCATTGACTTATATCTCTGTTTGTGTGCCAGTACCATGCTGTTTTAATTACTAGAGCCATGTAGTATAGTTAGTTATCAGGTAGCATGAAACCTCCAACTTTGTTATTCTTTCCCAAGATTGTTGTGGCTATTTGGGATCTTTTGTGGTTTCACATAAATTTTTGGAATATTTGTTCTAGTTCTGTAGTTCCTGTCAAGATACAACATTGGTATCTTTTTTTTTTTTAAATATATTTTATTGATTTTTTTACAGAGAGGAAGGGAGAGAGATAGAGAGTTAGAAACATCGATGAGAGAGAAACATCGATCAGCTGCCTCCTGCACATCCCCCACCAGGGATGTGCCCGCAACCAAGGTACATGCCCTTGACCGGAATCGAACCTGGGACCTTTCAGTCCGCAGGCCGACGCTCTATCCACCGAGCCAAACCGGTTTCGGCCAACATTGGTATCTTGATAAGAATTACAGTGATTCTATAGATTGCTTTGGGTAGTAAGGACATTTTAATAATGTTAATTCTTCCTATTCATGGACTTGATATATGCTTCCATTTATTTGTATCTCCTTCAATTTCTTTCTTCAGTGTCATAATTTTTAGAGTTCAGGTCATTTAAAACCTTGGTTAAATTTCTTTCTTTTTTTTAATGCAACTGTAAATGGGTTGTTTTCTTAGTTTCCCTTTCTGCTAATTCATTATTAGTGTATAAAAATGCAACTGATTCTGGGATGTTTATTTTGCATCCTTCTACTTTCCTGATCATTTGTGATAGTATTAATAGATGAATAATCTCATATGATCCTCACAACAATCCTATGATTTAGAAAATATGATTAATTCTATATCACAGGATTGTCATGAGGTGCCAATGAGGAAGTTCTTCTGGAAGCTTAAAAACAACATAGAAATATAAGCCATTATATTATCACAACATATCTCAGTTTTTTGTACACATGTCCTATAAAAGGACACGCACACACATATTTACACATTTACAAATTTACAAACAATACAAATACCCTTAGTATATACAGAAAAATCTCTTATTCCTTTGAATTCTCTTTTAGGCCTTTATAAAATAAGATAGCTCAAGTCCATTGATGTCAAAACTCACAAATAGCTTACAACATATATTTTAAAAAAGACAAATCTAGAATAATGTTCACACTGAATATCTAATATACAAAATTATTTGCAGAAAACAATGTGTGTATCATTGTTCTGTATTTTACTAATTAAAAATAAGAAGTAATGTTTATGCTAGTTATATGGTTTTGAAATTGTATTATACTTATGCAAGATTGGTGGAGACTAGGGAAAGAGTGCATGGGACCTACTTGTATAATTTTGCAACTTCTTATTTACGTACAATTATTTCAAAATAAAAAGTTTAAAAAGTTAAATATCTATAAAGGAAAATATACATTTTTTACAGAGTTGGTATATTTTTATTTTTAAAATGAAAAATTTTTTCCAAGAATGTAAAATATGCTAATTAAAATCAATATAGTATAGATTAAAGTGAAAATAAACTTACACTACTTAATCTCCATATATATAACATTTCCTATTATTATAATAAGATGATAATGTATGCTGTTATATTACTAAAAAGTGGAAAAATAATTACCTTTTATTTAATTTTTACTTCCTTGATAGGTAAAATTCTTCAAAATTTTATGTAGATTATCTCATGGAAACTTCAAACTAACTTTATTGTTAATTCTATAAGATAAATCAGTTATGAGCATTCAATGAGCTAATATGAGAAAATATTTTTGTAAACTACCAAGCAACATGAAAATAGAAGTAATCATATTACTCTAACATTTGGTTCCCTAACAGAAAGTTTTCCTAATACCTAATACACACTTATTTTATATTTAGAACTGAATCTACCTGAGGAATATATATTTTTTTATTGATTTTTTACAGAGAGGAAGGGAGAGAGATAGAGAGTCAGAAACATTGATGAGAGAGAAATATTGATCAGCTGCCTCCTGCACACCTCCTACTGGGGATGTGCCCACAACCAAGGTACATGCCCTTGACCGGAATCGAACCTGGGACTCTTCAGTCTGCAGGCCGACGCTCTATCCACTGAGCCAAACCGGTTAGGGCTATTTTTTATAATTAAATTTAATAATTCCATTAATTAATTATTATTAAAACACACTTTTATTTTTAATAAAATGATGTGAGTTACCTGTTTTCAGGAGATTGCCAGAACAAACATGGATATGTCAGCAACCAAATCACTTCACACTTGATCCCAAAATAAAGGTAAACATCCAGCACCTAAAATATACATGTTAAGAATAATGTGAACTGTTAAACTGCTGAATATAATTATATTAAAATTATGTCTCCATTTCGGAGCAAACAAAACACAGTAGGAAAGGCAATAGAATTAAAAATTTAAACAATCACAACAGAACAAAGTGACCCAAATTCCAAGGAGTAGACTTAGATTTTGTTATACTATTGATGAGGAAGAGAAGAAAATCTAATTGAATAGAAAGAAAGTTTTATAAAAATGGCTAATTGCACATATCAGAAAAGGAGAAAACTCTGTATTGAAAAGATCTTGCATTTTCTTTAGTGAATTTAGTCATTCTAGAATAAAAGGCTGTTATGAATTTGTCAAATTAACACTTGTTAAGTGGAGTACAGGGTGCCAGACCACAAGAAAAATTGAAATAAAAAAGCTTATTACTCACAGGTCCTAGAGGAAGTACCTGGCAAACCTCAAGAGGCCACAGGTGGAGGTCCAGGCAAAGTGTAGCCAAAGCAAGAGAACCTGGATGGGGAACACGTCTTTATTAAGGTCCATGGGTGGAGTGAATTGGGGTTCCCATTATTAAGATGGATTGGTCAATTCAAACCAAAAGAATGGAGTTTAGGTAAGCCTCACTGGGGTCTTATATAAGGGGCATATAAGGGAAAAGCCCTGGGAGGGAGAGGAGACTTTTGATCACATGGTTGTTGGGGAGGTCATATTAGGTGTACTTATATTTACATGTGACTCTGAAGGCTGCTATGTAGGGCATGCAATTGCATGAGGGTCTTAGCGTCAGTTAAAGGTCACTGCAGGCCACTTTGCCAAACAAAAAGGATGCCATGGCAACATTACCATGGAGTAGCTTAGCTAAACTCTAAAAAAAAACCAAAGTATCATTTTCATAAATAAGGAAAGCAGTTGTTTATCTTAATATCTAAAAGTAAGTGGGTTGAATAGTTCATGAAATCCTTAAATAAAGAGGGTATAGCAGGTTTTTGAAACCATATCCTCAATGCTATTGTAATATTACAGTAATGAAACCTTGTGCTATTGGCTCAATTGTCGACAAACAAAAATAAACTGAATTGAGAGTTCTCTTCTTGCATAAAGTGGGTCTTTAACAGAAAGAAACATCCACAGATATATTGTCAATTTATAACATACCCAAACTCAGTCTGCATATATTAAATTTTGAATTTAAAAAAGGTTATTAACAATAAAGAATTTAATTTAAAAAAAAACATGAAAAAATATTATTAGTTACTGTCACCTATATGGAGGTTCATGACGAGCTATTTAATGAAAAAGATGTATCAGGTGATAGTAAAATGCTATTTTGTTTCAAGCTCTCCTGTCACAGGAGCAGGATGTTGCCATGGTCAAACCCTTAGAAAACCACTCCAAACTGATTGATTACCGGAAGGCTCAGTACTGAACAGCCCAGCTAAAGGTCAGTAACAAAAACGCTCTGCAGAATGTGAATAGTATAATCCCATGTTTCTAGAGGCTGCCAAGGCCAAACTATGGACTGGCTTTGTAAAGACAAAAAAAAAAATGTTATTACTACAAAATTTATTCTATACAAAGACATGCCTGAATACTGTCCTGAATGTGACAAATGTTGAAAAATGAATAGGCAATTAATATTGATTTAAAGAAGTATGAAATGAAGAATGAGTGGAGAAGGTTTTACTTTTGTCTTTGTTATTATGTTTTCTTGCCCGGTATCATTGGTAATGGTGAAAAAGAATTTTTGTTATTAAGAAATTTTTTTTATGAGAAGTAATAAAAATAATTGGTACCACAGAACAGGAAAATCATTTTATGTGGAAATTTAAAGTCACTTAATTTCTAGAAACCATAAGTTTTCTCTTCTGTAAACCAAAGATATTAACTATACTTCTATTAAAATTGGCCAAACATAATAGCAATAATGATGATTAAGATTTAAAGATTACTTACATGGCAGGCCAGCTGCTTGATGTGTATTTGTAGATAATTTCACCTGTGATACAGATATTTTTAATTTTAAGGATTTAGCTTCCCCTGAAAACTGAGAAGAGATTTAAAAAAACAAGCAATTAAATTACTGTTTGTTTAAAGACAAAATACACATTTAATTATGTTCCCTTGATGTCTCCTTCAGAAGCCAATTATCTACCTATCAGAATGTGATTATCTGGAATAATCCTTTGTATTTGTTGTGATTTAACTACCACTAGTCAATTAACCGCCATTTTATGCCTCAAGGTCTCAGATGGAACTGGAATTTCAAGAGAATGTCACTGGCAAACTCTATGAACTGTCTTCCATGAGACTCTGAACTGACCAGGTAAGTACTAGAATTTTAGAATAGAGGTGAAGACCCCAGGTCTAGAACCTAGCCTGTTTGACTCAGTGGATAGAGCGTTGGCCTGCAGACCAAAGGGTCTCAGGTTTGATGCCAATCAAGGGCACGTACCTTGGTTGCAGGCTCTTCCATGGCGGGGGCCCTGATCAGAGCTGGTGTAGGAGACAACCAATCGATGTGCTTCTCTCACATCAATATTTCTCAGTCTTTCCCTCTCTCTTCCACTCTTCCTAAAAATCAATGGAAAAATATCCTTGGGTGAGGATTAACAACAACAACAAAAAAAGATCCCAGGTCTAAAGAACAAGCTTAAGGAGTGTTTAGGAAGACACAGTCTCTAAAGTATGCATACTGTCTGAGTTGATCTGTACTATTGTACATGTAATTTGGTGAATATGGCACCCTTTTCAAAAGTCAAGTGGCAATAGATATATGACTTTTTTTCTAGATCTCAATTCAATTCCATTGATCTATGTGTCTATACTTCTATCAGAACCACTCTGTCTTGATTGCTGTAGCTATGTAGTACATTTAAAAATTAGTCAGTATAAGTCTTCCAATGTTGTTATTCTTTTAAAATATTGTTTTGGCTTTAATATCCCATACAATAAAACAAGAAAAAATAAAATTGTCACACAAGTCAGCAAAGAAGGAATAAAACTGACTTTATTTGCAAGTAGCTTGATTTTCTAAATGAAATATCCAAAACAAATGTCCTGAAATTAACCAGTGAATTTACTTAGCCCACAAGATACAAGATCAATATATAAAAAATAATTGAATTTTGCATACTAGCAATGAACAAGTAGAAATACATATTGGAAATACACACCATTATAACCACTCAATATAAAATAATTAGGTATAATTCTAAAAAAATATGTACAAGACTTGTATGCTGAGAAATGCAAAATGCTGATGAAAAATATCAAAGAATATCTAAATAAATGGAGTCATCTTATAGCCATGAATTGGAAGAGTTACAATCACAAAGGTGTTAATTTCCTTCAACTTGATATACAGGTTTTAGGTCATTTCTTATTAAAGTCTCAGGAAAACATTTTGTAGATACCTATACAAAAGGACAAAGAAACTAGAATAGCTTTTAAAAAGCATTCTGAAAAAGAATAAAGTAGGAGGAAAGACTCTTCCCAAATTCAAGACATATGTAGTTACATTAATCAAGACAATGTGATATTAGCAAAAGGACAGATACATCTACACTAATAAAAGAAAAAGATGCAAACTGACCATACCACCGTGGCACCCACCAGCCAATCAGGAGTGAGTATGAAAATTAACCCAACAAAGATGGCGGGCTAATTTGCATACACAGGTGCCAAGCAGCCAGGGTGGGGCGGGACACTTGCATCATTGCCATGGTGACGATGCAGGCATTTCGCACCACCCCAGCTGCTCCAGGCCTCTGGACAGCATGGGAAGGTGGAAAGGCGGCTCCGGGTCAGAACGAAGGCAGAAAGGAGGCTCCAGCCAGAGCAAAGGTGGTGCTGGCAGCCAGGGGAAGGAAGGCCCATTCTTACATGAATCTTTGTGCATCGGGCCTCTAGTTGATAAATAAAACAACAATAGAAAACCCAGAAATAGCTCTCAAACAAGTATGGAAAATTGATTTTTGCCACAGGTGAAAAAGCAATTCAATGGGGGAAGAATAAGCCCTTTAACAAATGGTGCTATACAATTGAGATAATCAACAACGCCCTCCCCCCTCGCCCCCGCAGAGAACCAGGACCTAAACTTCACCACATACACAAAAATTAATTCATTACAGCCAAATAACATAATCCATAACTCATAAAGGTTTTAACTAGCTTACTTAATCCTTGCAGTGGTTCTCAACCTTCCTAATGCCACGACCCTTTAATACAGTTCCTCATGTTGTGGTGAACCCCAACTGTAAAATTATTTTCATTGTTACTTCATAACTATAATTTTGCTACTGTTATGAATCATAATGTAAATATCTGATATGTAGGATGTATTTCAGGGATCGCGACCCACAGGTTGAGAACCACTACTTTATAGTCATTTACATTAAGAATGATCTGACAATAAAAAAACATTACTTTTTAATTAGATTTTTATAAGTAGTTAATTTTTATCTTAATATAAAACATGCAATGGAAATTGCATGTGCCTGTAATACTTACAAATATAGTCTATCCTGATACCTTGTTTCCATACCAACGTGATTTTTATATATTTTGTAATGGTTTATACATATTACTAACCTTGATAAAGGTTCACCTGCAATACCAAATAGATATTTTTACTATTCAAAATAATTTTAGTAAAGTTTGCTGTTTTTCCAATGAAAAAACAGACAGACTTTTAAGCTTACATTAAACAACTTCATGTTAGTTTTAAAATCCAAATAGTAGCCATATATTGATCTATGCAGTCCCCATAGCAACCATGAGATATTCTTTTTAATAAATATTAAAATCTCAACCAAAGTATTGAACATTGTGCAAAGAAAATACAAAAAATACAATTTCATTGAATCAATCTATTCAGGAAGGAATACTTCATAAGAATTTTTAGGGTTTTGGTTAGAATTATAGTAATATAGAGTAATTTGTTAGTATGATGAGTTTAAGGAAATATATAAACCCAAAATTACTAGAGTCAGTTTTCTTAAAAAATGGAAATTATCCATAATGTCCTTTAAGAGCATTTATAAATCTATAAAGGAATTCATAGAACCAATGGTCTCATTGGTTTGAGTTTACAGGTTATTACTCATTAACATAACAGTACTGAATAAAAAATTAAATGTTAAATGATTTTCTATAAAGTTCTTATAGAAATTTCCTATATTACTGAAAAGAATATATTATGTTTGTTAATGAAATTATGGGGAATTATCTCAATGTGAACATAATCATGTGACATCAGACAACACTCAATGCTCTTGAACTTCTTCAACATCAAGTTTCACTACTACAAAATTAGGAGATAAATTTGTGGTTACATAAACCAGTTTAGGTAAGTCTTTAAGGCAAACATTGGTGTTTAAAACTATAAATGCCTACAAACATGTTTATTTATTTAATTTGAGTTCATTTTATGTCTGTAAAATCGATATTAATAAAAGGGTAATATACTAATTAGACCAGGAGACTTTCCGGAGACCTTCTGGATGTCCTTCTGGACAAAGCCAGGAGCTTGGACAACCTGCAAATTGCCCCCAAATGGCCCTCAGCCCCTCACCAAAGCCAGCCAAGCCCCCCAGTGGGGACCCTCACCCTGATGGGGGCGTGGCTAGCCTGAAAATGGCCATCAGCCCCTTGCCCAGGCCCACCCACCCCCAGTGGGACATCATCCCAATGGGGGTGTGGCCAGACTGCAAATTCCATCAGCCTCTCACCCAGGCTGGCCATGCCCCCCAGTGGAGACCCACATCCCAATAAGAGCATGACCAGCCTGCTAATGGCCCTTAGCCCCATGCTCAGGCTGTCCCCATCCCCAGCAGAGACCCCCCCCCCACCCTGATGGGTCATGGCCAGCCTTCAAACTGCCCCGGCCCCTCACCCTGGCCAGCACTGCCCCCAGTGGGGACCCCCACTCTGATGGGGGCTTGGCTGGCCTGCAAACCCTCAGTGGCCCCTTGCTCAGGCTGGCCCCACCCCCCAAGGGGACTCCCACCCTGATCTGGGACCCCCTTCAGGGCAGACCAGCTGGCCCCCACCCATGCACCAGACCTCTAGCTATATTAATAAAAGGGTAATATGCTAATTAGACCAGAGGTCCTTCCGAACAAAGCCATCGTGGCACGGCCAAGGCAGAGGCAGTTAGGGGTGATCAGGGTGGAAGGGAAGAGCAGTTAGGGTGATCAGGCCAGCAGGGGAGAGCAGTTAGGGGGATGAGGCCGGCAGGTAGGCAAGCAGTTAGGAGCCAGCCATCCCACAAGGATCAGGCCTAAACTGGCAGTTGGACATCTGCCAAGGGGTCTCAGATTAGAGAGGGTGCAGGCTGGGCTGAGGGACACCCCCCCTCCCATGCACGAATTTCATGCATCGAGCCTCTAGTGTAATAATAAAAATGCTTCAGTTACTACATAAATTATTCATTTTGACCACAAACAAGATTTCAATTGGTTAATAAGGTTGTATGTAATTCAGCTCCATATTCTTAATGCTTTCATTTAGATTTAGAATCACTTAGATTTCATTTTTATTTAGATTAAAAGCCTATACTGAATTGTAAACACACTGCACCTATATCTTTTATTTTAATATATTTTTATTGATTTCAGTGAGGAAGAAAGAGGAGAGATAGAAACATCAATGATGAAAGAGAATCATTGATCGGCAACTTCCTGTATGCCCTATACAGGGGATCAAGCCTGCAACCCAGACACGTGCCCTGACCAGGAATCAAACTGTAACCTCCTGGTTCATGAGTGGATGCTCAACCACTGAGCAACACCAGCCAGGCTGCACCTATTTCTTTAAGCCAGGGGTCCTCAAACTACGGCCCGCGGGCCACATGTGGCCCGCCGAAAACATTTATCCGGCCCGCCGGGTGTTTTTTGCTGCTGCTGCCTGTTGCTTAGCAGCTGACTCCTCCAGGCCCGCAGTGCGCATGTGTGGAATGTGCGCCGCACTCTCCAACTCCCCTCCTTCTCTCTGTCTCTCGACTCCTCCTCTCAGTCTCCAGTGTGATTGGACAAGTCATGAGCTTGCCTGTGCAGAGCCTGCTGCTGCCTGAGGACCGAGGTAAGAACAAGTTAGGATTTATTTTTTTTGAAGTTAGGAGGTCTATTGTTTTGAAGTTAGGAGAGCCTTTTTTCAGAATGAAACATCTGAAATCTCCAACCAGATCTAGATTAACTGATGCACACTTGCATCACTTGTTACGACTAGCAGTGACAAATATGGAACCAGACATTGACCATCTCATTAGCCAAAAGCAGGCCCATAGTTCCCATTGAAATACTGGTAAGTTTGTTGATTTAACTTTAATTTTTCTTCATTTTAAATATTGTATTTGTTCCCGTTTTGTTTTTTTACTTCAAAATAAGATATGTGCAGTGTGCATAGGAATTTGCTCATAGTTTTTTTTTTTTTTTAAACTATAGTCCGGCCCTCTAATGGTCTGAGGGACAGTGAACTGGCCCCCTGTTTAAAAAGTTTGAGGACCGCTGCTTTAAGCAAAGCATGCCTACTTTTGAAAAATGTATGTGGAAATGGTAAGGAAAATTACTATAGTCAAATATTCTGTAGGATATATTTATGCCAAAATGATATCTATTGTTTATCTAAAATTCAAATGTAACTGGGTAACCTCTACTCTTTTTGTTAAATATGACAACCCTACAGTTGAATAATACAGATTTAGAAAAACGTTTAGTCAGCATTTCATCAGCTATGTAAAATATTACATTGAACTTGATTCTCCCCAATCTCTTTTCTAGTTACATGAGAGATACTGTTTCTCCCCTGTGTCTCTTTGTTCAGAACATATTAGTTAACATTAAAACTATTAACTACCAGGTATTGTGAACAGAGAAAGTAGAAACATCATAAATATTAAGGCAATTTAGGAGGAAAATAGGAGAGTGCACATTTTGCGGGGGCAGTATGAGGCAGATTAAATAAACTCCGGTTCCTCAGGAAATAATATTTTAAAATTAGTTAAATATTTCAAGGACTACACTGAGATAAGAGAACAAATGAAAAACCCATATCTAGTGCAAATAGAAAGAGTTGTATTTCATAGGGACTTATATGCAGAAAAACAACTTGTCTTGGGGAGTTAGAGTGAAAAAAGACAATCCGTATTTTCCCCTTGTGTCTTGCTCACAGTTAAGAGGATTATAAATTTGTTTTCATCATTTTGAGACTTGAAATGAAATACCATAATAGGGGATTTCTAGTATGAGCACATTAGTTTAAAGTCACTTATCTTCCTTCTCCTCTTGGAATTCACAGGGAGAATAAGGCAACAGAAATGCACACCTCTTATAGGAAGTTAGGGGCAGCTGAAACTGAAAATAATGAAAAGCTTTCAGGGTTGCCAAATGCAGTGGAGATAGGACAGTAGTATATACTGAAGTAAGTAGAGAGGATATTCTATAAATACAGACCCCAGAAGTATCTGCCAATGTATAATCCTTGAATTTGAAGACAGGAGCCTAAGTTGAAATCAGTAAATCCTTGTGTACAATAATGAGAACTGTGTGCAAAGGCTGGATGTGTGGTTTTATTTTGAGAAGCACAGAGCAAACACATAGAATTTTTAGTTTGAGGAAATCCTTTGGAAGAAGCAAGAAGAAATGGGAAAAGATAAAAGAAGTTAAGATGTATGGATTAATATGTTGCTATTTTGACAATAGAGCCCAGAAAGATAGAAAAAAATGCAAAGAAGACAGTGTTTTTAAAACCACTGGAGATAAATTTCTCAGACTTAATAAAACATAGAAGAAGCAAATGGAAGAGATTCAGAGTATACTAAAAATGGAGAAACTGCAACATACACACAAACATATCACATTAAAGTGACTTTTCCCCAAATATCAAAGAAAAATAGGAAATTTTAGACACAGAGACAAAAAGCAAAAACAAGTGATATTAATATATTTTTGAATATCAGCACTTGATGCAAGAAATTGAAGAAAAATGTAAATTTTAGCACACATATTTATCTAAATTGTCATTAAAATATTTGAAAGATTAAATTATTCACAGGCATGCAAGCCCTGTAAGTTTTATAACAAGGAATTTACAGGCAAAAAAGTTATAGAGCACATCATTTACGTAACATCATGTATGGACCTTGAAGGCATTTTGCTAAGTGAAGTAAGTCAGAGAGAAAGACAGAAACCATATGAATCAACTTACATATGGAATCTAAAAAAATGAATAGAAACTCCCACCCCCATCCCCGCCAAAAAAAAAACACTGATAGATACAGAAAACAGACTGGTGTTTGCCAAAGGCAGAGAGGGTGGGATGAGCAAAAGTGTGAAAAGGATTAAAAGGTGCAAACTTCCAGTTATAAAATAAATAAGTCATGGGGATGTAATGCACAGCATGGTGATTATAGTTAGCAGCATTGCACTGCGTATTTAAAATTTGCTAAGAGAGTAAATCTAAAAACTTTTCACAAGAAAAAAATTTTTGTAACTACGTGTGGTGATGGATATTAACTAGACTTATTGTGGTGATAATATCATAAACCCAAAGATTTGTTTTAATAGAAGATGATGGCCGAATCAAATACTTATATGGACATGCAAAGGACCTAAAATAGCCAAAATACCTTCTAAAAAGAACAAAGTTGGAGGGGTGTACTACTTAATTTTTTAAGACTTTTTATAAAATAACAATAACCAAGACAGTGTGGTATTGGAATAATGATATAAATATAAAAACAATGTGATATACAGTCCAGAAATAGAACCATACATATATAGAAAATTGCTTATCAACAAAGATTCAAAGGAAGATTAGAAGAGAAAGGATATAGTCTTCTTTTCAAAATTTGAGTCTGGATCGATTATATAACCACATGCAAAAATATAAATTTTGTACTATACAACTCATCATAAAAATTTAACTCAAAATAGATAATAGACCTAAATGTAAAACCTAAAATGAAAATGCGTCTATAAGAAAAATAGAAAAAGAATTTTAATTTGAAACTATTTCTTAGATACAAAAACAATGATAATGCAAAACAACAAAATGGTCTTCGTTCAAATTATGAACACACTATAGAGAGAATGAAAAAATAACCACAGAATGTGAGAAAATGCTTGCTAATCATATATCTGATAAAGGACCTGTATAGAAAACATGTAAAGAATTCTCAAGTCAATAATAAGGAATCAAACAACTTAAAAATAATGGTCATAAGATTTGAACCAACACTTCATCAAAGAAGATACAGGGATTGAAAATAAGCACATGAAAAGAGTCATTTGTAATTAAGGAAGTGGAATATCAGAATGAGGTGCTATCATGTGCCTAATAGAAGGACTAAAATGAAAAATACTGATAATTATGATGTATACTTTAAATATCTTACAATGTTATTGTCAATTGTGCCTGAATAAAGCTGAAAATATAGAAGATACTTTATACCATTTTTTCTGGAGATCTGTCAAATGTCTTTTTTTTTTTTAAGTTGTTTTTTAAAATATATTTTATTGATTTTTTACAGAGAGGAAGGGAGAGAGATAGCGAGTTAGAAACATCGATGAAAGAGAAACATCGATCAGCTGCCTCCTGCACATCTCCCACTGGGGATGTGCCCGCAACCCAGGTACATGCCCTTGACCTGAATCGAACCTGGGACCCTTCAGTCCTCAGGCCGACGCTCTATCCACTGAGCCAAACTGGTTTCAGCCTGTCAAATGTCTTTATGGAGTCCCTAATATTCTCCTTTTCTAAATGTCTTCATTATATTTATTGAATATTACTAAGAAAACCAATAAGAATAATAATCACTCAATCATTTACTCAGTGCTAACTTACCTGTCATTTATAGAGTTTAGTTTATAATTTTTTATCATTTAATTTTCACAATTCAAAGATCATTTACATATTTAAATATTGAATAATTTTGAATGAATTTATATCTAAGGTGCAAAGTTTGTGCCTTTCCTCATTTATTTCTATACTAGAGGCCCGGTGCATGAAATTTGTGCAGGGGGGGGGGGCGGGATCTCCCTCAGTCCGGCCTGCTCCCTCTCCAATCTGGGACCCCTCGGGAGATGTCCAACTGCTGGCTTAGGCCTGGTCCCCCTGGCAGTCAGACATCCCTCTTGCAGTTCAGGGCTCTCGCAGTCCAGGACCCCTCGCTCCTTACTGTCTGCCTGCAGTGGAGGTGGGAGAGGCTCCACCACCACCCCTGCGCTTGCCAGCCATGAGCCCAGATTCTGGTTGAGCAGCACTCCCCCTGTGGGAACACACTGACCACCAGGGGGCAGCTCCTGCATTGAGAGTCTTCCCCCCGGTGGTCAATGCATGTCATAGCAATCGGTCATTCTGCTGGTCATTCTGCCATTCAGTCGATTTGCACATTAGGGTTTTATTATATAGGATTTGGGCTCTTATGTATAATGGTCTTCTGAGCATTTGGATTGATATTGTTGTGTGTTCATATGTTTTGACTTCTCTTGGGTATACAGCTAGATGGAATTGCTGGATCACACTGTAACTAAGTTTAATGTTTTGAGGAACTGCCAGGCTTTGTTCCAAAATAGTACATTCCCACCAACAATGTTTTCTCAACAACCTTGAAAATAATTGGCTATTTTATTTTTTTTACTTTAGTCATTTTATAGGATGTGAAGTGATATCTCATTATGGTTTTGATTTGCATCCCCCAAATGACTAATGACATTGAGCATCTTTTTATGTAGCTATTGGCCCTCTGGGTTTTTTCATTTGTTTGGGTTTTTTGTTGTTTTTTTGGAGGAATAGCTATTTGGATCCTTTTTTCATTTAAAAAAATTGGATTGCCTTTGTATTAAGTTTTAACAGTTATTGATATATTCTGAACAATAAGTTATTATCAAATATATGATTTGCAAGTACTTTCTTCCATTCTGTGGGTTGTCTTTTCACTTCTCTAGTAGTGTCCTTTGAAGCACAAAACATTTATTTTTCATGAAGTCCAAATTATGTATTTTTTGTTGGGCTGCTTGTGCTTTAGGTATCATATATAAGAAACCTTTGCTTAATTCAAAGTCACACAGATGTACTAGCAGCATTTTGACACAGGGGGTCACACCTCTTCTGGCAAAACTTTAGTCACCTGGCATCTAAGGCATGATTTTCTTTTAGTTTTCTGCTTAAGTCACTGTCTGTTTCTTCTCAGTCTTTTTTGATGGATTCTCTTCCCTGTTGTCTTAATGTTGGTGTGACTTTGGGTTCAGTTCTGGAACCCCTTCTCTTTTCTCTATCCACACTCACACCCTGAATTAACATCACCAGTCTCATGGCTTTAAATACCATCTGTATGATAATGACACCTAATTTTATATTTTGAGCTTAGAGTTTCCTCCTAAACTCCAGAGGACATATTTCTATTTGCATGTCCAAAAGTTTTATTAAATTTAACTGATCCTGAATGAGCTTTGTAGTCTCCTTGAACTGGAGAACTCCCTATCTCAGTTAACGGGCATCCTATTCATTAGTAAAACCTATAAGCACTCTTTTAAAAATATATACAAAATAATTGTTTTAACTGGTAATTCAAATAATGGCACTACATTGCAGTGTAAAACCTGCAGTGGATTCCCTATTGAACTTGAGTTAAAAACCAGTCACTTGCAATGGCTAAGGACCTATATTAACTAGCCTCCATTTATTTTGTTGAACTTTGTCCCTAACGGTTCTCCTTGTATCTCTGCACTCCAGCCACACTGGCCTCTCAGATATTCCCAGAATTGACCAGCCACACTCCTCAGGGTATTTTCATAGAATGTTCTTTAGGCTTACTATTATATATTCTAGCTTATATTATCCCTCTCTCAATGTCCTAGATGTTTGCTCAAAAATCACCTTTAGCCCTGGCTAGTGTTTTATTCTGACATGGATGTTTCTCTCTCTCTCTCTCTCTCTCTCTCTCTCTCTCTCTCTCTCTCTCTCTCCCTTCCTCTCTCTCTAAAAATCAATTTATTTTTTTTTAAATCATCTTCACATTGAGACTATGGGAAAGACAAATAATTCTCTCTCTGCCCTTCTGATTTCTTGATTGAGACTCCTGTAATAAAAGACAGATAAATAAGATAAAACAAAGAAGTTTATTAATATGTATACTTCCTGTATATATGGGAGAGACCCAGGAAAAGTAACTCTCTCAGGTAGTTAGAATGCCATCCTAGTAGGCAAAGGGGAAGGAGATATAGGCCTATTAGGAAATAGAAAATGACTTCTAAGAAAGATGAGTGGGCCCTTAGAAGAGTAGATGTGAAATGTGAAGTTTGTGACAAAGTTTGTCTGGGTGTAGTGTTCCCTTCTAGTCTTCTCCTCTGTGATAGGAGTCAATCTTCTGTAACTGATGAAACCCCATGGGAAGAGAATTATGACAATTTTGTTCCTTTTAGAGAATCTGCCTTTATATAGATAAAGGGAATAGAAAGACTCTCCCTAGATTGTTATTTTTCAAAAGCTTACAGCTGAAAATAATCGAAATACCAAACTGGCATATTTTGAAGTGACATTCTGTTACCTTTCAAGGATTTCTTTGATCAGTTTATATAATTTTGCAACTGGTCCCATACCAAAACTCCAGATCCCCTTTAATCCAGATGTGTATTTTATCCTTTGATCTTTATCTTTTTTTAAAATATATTTTATTGATTTTTTTACAGAGAGGAAGGGAGAGGGATAGAGAGTTAGAAACATCGATGAGAGAGAAACATCAATCAGCTGCCTCCTGCACACCCCCCACTGGGGATGTGCCCACAACCGAGGTACATGCCCTTGACTGGAATCGAACCTTGGACCCTTCAGTCCGCAGGCCTACGCTCTACCCACTGAGCCAAACCGGTCAGGACTGATCTTTATCTTTATCAGGTTCTAATAGTACATAATTTGTTTATGTCAGTGCCCCTCTTCCCACTTAGAATGCAAGTTCTATAAAGACAACTAACCTTGGTTATTTTGTTTAATGATGGCATGTAATTGGCACCAATAAATATTTGTTGGATAAATACCAAATGGCAGTGTATAGCTATCATAATTAAATAATTAAATAAACAATTAAATATCTGGCTCAAGAAGTGACTGAAGCAACAATATAACAAAATTGAAAGCTCAAGTGTTACAAGGCCAAATTTTATATTACCTAAAAGAAGTAAAGTTAAAAAATTATCTTCCTAGTATTTCCCAAATAAATGTTACATGCAATAAAGAGGTAGAGTATAAAATATGAACCATAAAATCCCATTCACCCAGAGAGGGACATATACTACCTTTTGTTAAGGAAATAATGCAAGTGGCAGAAACATGTTGTTATAGAGTGAGCTCATACTTACACAAACAAACAAAAAAGGCAGAAAAGGGGAAAAGCCTCACATGTGTACTTACTAATATATAAGTTGGCAGGCTATTCTTTGAGCAAGGAAAACTATGTGGACAGTTAGGTACAGAGTTTTTTGTAATGATTGAGGCTGGGTATGTGGTTGACTAAGAATATTTTTTGTGCATTGTTTCATATATTAGAATAAGCAAGTAGTGTCTTTTAATTGACATTTTGCACCGATTTTTATGAAAGTAAAAGTTCCTACCACATTAAACAAATTAAAGTCTTCAAGCCTTGAGATTCCTAGCCTTCTGACTGGTAATGACAATTATGATATAAAGACAATTATTAACACTTACTGAATTCACACTAATATTTCAGGCACTGCACTAAGAGCTTTTATGTGGTTCTACTCACTTAATCTGCATAATAAAACTCATGACAGGTAATATTACTTCAGGCTCAGTGACCTGTCAAGAGGATTAAATCAGCCAACACACATGAAAATACTGCTATAAACTGAACACAACCTAGAAATGGAAGTAATTATACCATTTTAATATGCAGTCGCACATTTGACTAAATAAATGTATTCATAAGTTTAGTCCTTGAGAACTTGTATGCAAACCTAGTTGTCTGCATATGAGTACTCTGAACAATCCAAGCTATTTGTTAAGCTTAACCACCACTACAGTGTCACCATATTATTCAGTATGGAAGCCACTAACCACATGTGTCTCCCGGCACTTAAAATGTGGCCAGTCCGAGTAGAGATGTGGTATAAGTGTAAAATGCACACCAGATTTTAAGCATTTTGTGTGAAAAAATAAAGGAAAATATTTTATTACTATGATTTTATCTTGATTACCCATGGAAATATAATATTTTGGGTAAATCCAAGATGCTCAAACCTCAGAGGGAAGGTACGGGAGGGTGGGGGTAAGGGGGAGAGATCAACCAAAGGACTTGTATGCATGCATATAAGCCTAACCGATGGACACAGACAACAGGGGGTGAGGGTGAGGGCAAGACTGGGGGATGAGGGGACAATGGGGGAATAAAGACACATTTGTAATACCTTAATCAATAAAAAGTTAAAACAATTTAAAAAATAAAATTGCTTCAACCTGTTCTTTTTGCATTTTTTAAATGTGGGTAGTGGAAAATTTTAAATTACATATGTGGCTCTACATATATTTCTATTGGATAGTGCAACTTTAGAACAGATTGTTTCTAGTGAGTTTGGTTTTCATGTGGCTACTAGGGCATTTCTTGATCAATGGCACCTCAATCCTTATAAAGCATATTTAACCAGTGCTTTTGTCAGAACATAATTGAAACAATCTAGCATAAAAGGAATGTTTGGGTGGCAAGATGGTAAATGGGATGGAAAACCAAAAACAAGATATTTCAAAAAATTTAGTTCAAAATTCATAGATAGCATTTATTGAATGTGCTGATCCAGTGTGTTTCTTGTGAGAACAAAATGAGCCAACCAATGAGAAAATAGTCTTGTGAATTTTGAACTGGCATAAAAAGATAAGGAATGGTTACACTGTTGTTTCTAGATCTAACTAAACACTTTACATGCACATTTTCCTACTAAGAACCCACATATCAAGATGTGAGCATAAGGGATACACTCCTTAGAGGTTCCACGTCATGCCCAGAGTTTGTTGACAATTTTTACCATCATATCACTAGTGTGTTTGGGTCTCATGCTGCTGCCAAAACAGCCTTGGGGGTGTTAGCATCAGGGCCCCTCCCAATGCTGATCCTGTGGGGGAAGGTCCTTATCATGTCAACTGTGGAGCTACAAAGCAAAATCTATGAAGAGGTGCAGTGGGGGACCTGGGGACCCCATGTCTAGAGCAAGGCCACTGTCTGACTCACTGAGCTGTCCATGTGCCGACCTTCCTGTTTGTGAAGAGACAGCTCTTTTTTTTAATATTTTTTATGAATTTTTCACAGAGAGGAAGGAAGAGGAATAGAGAGTTAGAAACATCGATGAGAGAGAAACATCGATCAGCTGCCTCCTGCACGCTCCCTACTGGGTATGTGCCTAAAACCAAGGTACATGCCCTTGGCCAGAATTGAACCCGGGACCCTTGAGTCTGCAGGCCGATTCTCTATCCACTGAGCCAGACCGGTTAGGGCAAGACAGCTCTTCTTGAGGTTGAAGTTTTATAATGCATTTCACCTACTGGATGAAATTTCATCCCTGAATATTCAAGAACATCAGGTGAAAATCTGAGAACTCAAAGATGGTTCAGCAAGACAGGAATAAAGACACAGGCAAGCTTTCTCTGAGAAATGAACATTGAAAATAGTCCTCCACATTTAAAAAAAAAATGTTGAAATCTGGAGGAGGAACAGGTCTGCACTTCAGGAACCAGTGAATGAAAGGGCAGCCAGCTTCTGGCACCTGTACAGAGCTCATATGATGTGGACGGAGTTGAGCCTCACAGTCATCCAGCCTGAGGTAAGATGCTGCCCACAAACAGGACAACAACAATCAATATCCAATTACAACAAGAAACCGCAAATATCCCACACAAGGGACATTTCTAGAGCATCCAGGTCAGTAAATAAAGGAGACTGCACCACTAGGTCCCACAGGACACCTAATGCATAAGACCACCCCACAAAGACTATTCCACACCTTTTGACATTGACATGTAGTGTTATCATTCCCATTTAAGTATTCCATTATTTCTTTTATTTATACTTTTAAATTCAAGTGTTATTTCTTAGTACATATTTTCTAGAAATACCTTTTTAAGTCATCTCTTTTGATTGATATCTGATTTTATTTCATTGTGGTCAGAGGAACATCCTGTATGATGGTAATATTTTAGAATTTATTTATTTTGTGTCATGGTCAGATTTTATGAATGTTCCATTTGTGTTAAAAGATAATGTTAATCAATGAAAAACAAGATCAGTGAAAAAAAAATAATGTATATTCGGAGTAGGAAGATGGAGACTAGCAAGATGGCAGGGAGAGAGAGAGTGTAAGAGAGTGAGGGAGCAATAGGGGAGTGTGTAGATGTGTCTGGAGAGTGTGTTTGTGAGCTAGGGACAGTTAGATCCTGCAGGACTTTCGGCGGCTGGCAGAATGGGCAGTCTTAGACTGTGAGACCCCACTGTCTCTGCAAACACTCCCAGTTGTCCAGCGTTTGTCACAGAAACTATGCCATCTTGAAGGGCAGAACTGTTGTGACTAGTTTTCTAGTCTCACCACCACCCAGACTGGCCTCAGATGCAAACTGGGATCTTACAGCCACTCTGGACAAAGACTTGCTACCACAGCTGCAGACCCAGGGACACTGAGACTCCAGGCATCCCAACCACTGATTTCTGTGAGTCACAGAGTGCATCCCCCGCTCCACCAGCCTGGGGCACTACCATAGGGCCTGTGCAACCAGTGGCTTGCGAGCAGGCCTCCTGCTGACACTGGGGGGAGGAGAGGGGTGTGCAACCCCTCCTCCCTAGCAGGCCAGGGCTTTGATTTTCAGTGTGCATACTAAAGGCTGGACTGAGCACCAGTGACTTTGATTCTCAGTGCGTGCAACTGGGGACTCTGTTTCTCCTGTTACGCACATGGGTTATCAGTGCGCCGACTCATTCTTGGGGCACCACGAGGCCACACTGCACACCACTAACTTTTATTCTCAGCACGAGCACATGGGAACTTTGTTTCTCGATACATGCGCGCACAGGGACTCTGACTATTGGCGCGCGGACTGATTCTTGGTACTTGCGCAAGGTAGCATAGAGCACCAGTGACTTTAATTCCTGTCATGTGCACGCAGGAACTCTGTTTTTCCTCACATCACATGTGCACAGGGACCCTGATTCTCAGAGCGCACTCCAGGCAGCACCATGCACCAGAGACTCCGATTTGCAGTTCTCAGCACGCACACACAGGGACTCTGATTCCTGGTGCACGCTTGGGGACTCTAATTCTCAGCACATGCAAGCAGGGACTCTTTCTCAGCATGTATGTGCAAGGACCTTGATTCTATGTGCGCGCATGAAGCCACAGCGAGCACCAGTGACTCCAATGCTCGGTGCGTGAGAACCCTGAGTCTCAGGGCACAGACGGGAACCCTGATTCTCAGCGCATGGACAAGGACGCACTAAGTGCCCTGACTCTGATTCTCAGTGCAGGTATGTGGGGACTCTGATTCTCGGTGCGTGCAACTTTTGCTGACCATGACAGCCACACGTTTCAGTATCTGAGCTCTTCAGTGATGCTAGGGTGGCGCGATGCTCCCACTGCATGCAGCTCAGGCTCCCACAACTTAGCACTTAGACGTTCTAGTGATAGCTAGAATGGGGAGACAATGAAACAACCCCAAAGGAAAGACAAAGAGGAATCACCAAGAAGGAAATAAATGAAATGGAGGCATACAATCTGTCAGAAAAAGAATTCAGAGTAATGGTCATATAGTTCAGAAACTGGATGGATGAGAAAATCAACTACCTATGCAAAAACCAGGAAGAAATCAAAAGTGTTATAGCTACAATCAAAAACACCATGGAAGTTTTCAACAGTAAACTAGAAGGAGTGGAGAACCAAATTAGTGAGTTAGAGATAAGGTAGAGAAACAAGCCCAAACGGAACAACAATTGGAGAAAAAAATTAAAAAGCAGGAGGAGAGCCTAAGGGAGCTTTGGAATAACATTGAAATGAAATAACATGCATATAATAGGGGTGCCAGTAGGACAAGAAGAGCAGCAAGGATTAGATAATCTATTTGAAGAAATAATGACAGAAAACTTCCCTGATACGGAGAAGAAAAAAGTCACACAAGTACAAAGAGTCCCAAGCAAGATGAACCCCAAAAGACCCACACCAAGACACATTATAATTACAATGGCAAATGTTAACAACAAAGAGAATCTTAAAGGCTGCAAAAGAGAGACAGAGAGTTACCTCCAAAGATCCCCCATCAGATTATCAAATGATTTCTCAACAGAAACACATCAAGCCAGAAGGGATTGGAATGAAGTATACAAAGTGATGCAAAGCAAAGGACTAACTACAAAAATACTCTATCCAGCAAGGCTATCAATCAAAATTGAAGGGGAAATCAGGAGCTTCATAGACAAAAAAAAAAAAAAAAAAAAAAGGCTAAGGGAGTTTATCACTACTAAGCTGGCAATGCAAGAAATGCTAAAGGGAATGCTGTAAAAAGAATAGAAAGGGAAGAAGGGACACAGGCATAAAATACATAAATAGCTACAAGCAATTACCTATCAATAATAACATTAAATGTAAAAGGATTAAATGCTCCAATCAAAAGACACAAGGTAGCTGAATGGATAAGAAAACATGACCCGTATATGTGCTGTCTACAAGAGACCTACCTCAGAACAAGGGACTCATCCAGACTGAAAGTGAAGGGATGGAAAAACATCTTTCAGGCAAATGGAAATGAAAAATAAAAGTTGGGGCAGCAATGCTTATATCTGACAAAATAGACCTCAAAGTGAAGACCATAACAAGAGACAAGAAAGGCCACTTAATAATTCTAAAGGGATCGATACAACAAGAGGATATAACTCTGGTAAACATATATACACCCAATGCAGGAGCACCCAAATACATAAAAAATAAAACTCCTAGAAGATATCAAGGAAGAGACTGACAGAAATGCATAGTAGGAGACTTTAATACCCCATTAACATCACAGTATCAATCCTCTAGACAAAAAATCAGCAAAGAAACAGCAATCCTAAAGGACTCACTAGATCAGATGGACTTAATCAACAACTTTAGAACATTTCACCCAAAGCTACTGATTATACATTCTTCTCAAACACACATGGGACATTTGCAAAGATAGGCCACATATTAGGATACAGGCAACGTCTTTCCAAATTCAAGAAGATTGAAATCATATCAAGCATCTTCACAGACCACAATGACATAAAATTAGAAATCAGCTATAATGAAAACAATCAGAAAAATTCAAACACTTAAAGGCTGAATAGCATACTATTAAACAATGATTGGGTTACCAAAGAGATAAAAGTAGAAATAAAAAAATATCCCGGAAAAACACTACAATGAAAGCACAACAATCCAAAATCTATGGGGCACAGTGAAAGCAGTCCTGAGAGGGAAGTGCATAGCATTACAGTCCCCCCGAAGAAAGAAGAAAAAGAAGAAGGAGGAGGAGGAGGAGGAGGAGGAGGAGGAGGACGAGGAGGACGAGGAGGACGAGGAGGGGAAGGAAAGAAAAACTGCCTATAAACCACCTACCTCTGCAACGTCAAGAATTAGAAAGAGAACAAGAAAATCCCAGAGTGAGCAGTGAGCAGAAGGAAGGAAATGATAAAGATCAGAGTAGAAATAAATGACATAGAGATAAAAAAAAAAAAATACCAAAGATCAGTGAAACCAAGAGCTGGCTCTTTGAAAGGATAAACAAGAATGATGACCCTCTAGCCAGGCTCACCAAGAAGTAAAGAGAGAGGACCCAAATCAACAAAATCAGAAATAATAGAGGTGAAATAACAATAGACCTCACAGAAATACAAAGAATCGTAAAAAAAAAAAAAAAAAATACTATGAGCAACTCTCTTCCAACAAACTGGTCAACCGAGAAGAAATGGACATATCCCTAAAAAAATACGACCTTCCAAAACTCAACTAGGAAAAATAAAATTAAAAAATCTGAATAGGCTGATAAGTATGGAGGAAATTGAAGCAGTTATTAAAAAACTTCCAACAAACAAAAGCCTTGGACCAGACCACTTCACAGGGGAGTTTCATTAAACATTCAAAAAAGAAATAAAACCTATCTTCCTCAGACTATTCCAAAAATTTCAAGAGGAAGGAACACTTCCAGCCTTTTTCTACGAAGCCAGCATTACCCTAATCCCAAAACCAGATAAAGACACTACAAAGAAAGACAATTATAGGTCAATATTCCTCATAAACATAGATGCCAAAATTCTCAGCAAAATTCAAGGAAATCGAATCCAGCATTATATTAGAAAGATCGTACACTATGACCACGTGGGATTTATTCCGGGGATACAAAGATGGCACAATATTCACAAATCAATAAACGTGATACACCACATAATCAAACTGAGAGATAAAAACCATATAATCATATCCATTGATGCAGAAAAAGCATTTGACAAAACCCAACACCCTTTCTTTTTTTTAAAAAAAAAATATTTTATTGGTTTTTTACAGAGAGGAAGGGAGAGGGATAGAGAGTCAGAAACATCGATGAGAGAGATACATCAATCAGCTGCCTCCTGCACACCCCTACTGGGGATGTGCCTGCAACCAAGGTACATGCCCTTGACCGGAATCGAGCCTGGGACCTTTCAGTCCACAGGCTGACGCTATATCCACTGGGCCAAACCAGTTAGGGCCAACACCCTTTCTTAATAAAAACTCTCAGCAAGGTGGAAATAGAGGGATCATACCGCAATATAATAAAAACCATATAGGACAAACCTACAGTCAACATCATACTCAATGGGCAAAAACTAAAACCATTTCCCCTAAGAACAGGGACAAGACAGGGATTCCCACTCTTACCACTTCTGTTCAACATAGTACTGGAGGTACTAGCCATGGTGATCAGAAAAGAAGAAGAAATAAAAGGCATCAAAATTGGAAAAGAAGATGTAAAATTGTCATTATTCGCAGATTACATGATATTGTACATAGAAAACCCTAAAGACTCCATCAAAAAAACTACTAGACTCAATAAATTAATTCAGCAATGTAGCAGGATACAAAATTAACACCCAGAAGTCTATGGCTTTTTTAAACACCAATAATGAACTCACAGAAAGAGAAACTTAAGAAACCATCCCATTTACCATTGCAACAAAAAAATTAAGATACCTAGGAATAAACTTAACCAAGGAGGTAAAGTACCTGTACTTGGAAAACTACAGGACTCTGAAAAAAGAGATAGAGGAAGACATAAAGAAATGGAAGAATATACCATGTTCATGTATTGGTAGAATCAACATTGTTAAAATGTCTATACTACCCAAAGGAATCTATAAATTCAATTCAATCCCCCCTAAAATACTAATGGCATACTTCACAGACCTAGTAAAAACACTCCAAAAATTCATCTGGAATGAAAAAAGACCCTGAGTGAGTGGGGGGCAATGGGGAGATAAGGACACATATGTAATACCTTAATCGATAATTTAAAAAAATTTAAAATAAAATAAATAAAAATAAAACATATTTTAAATGTGGGGGGGAGACCCCAAATATCTGCAGCAATCTTGAGAAAGAAGAACAAAGTTGGAGAGAACATAATACCAAATATCAAGCTATACTACAAAGCCACTGTTCTCAAAACTGCCTGGTACTGGCACAAGAACAGACATATAGATCAATGGAACAGAACAGAGAATCCAGAAATTGACATAAGCCATTATGCTTAATTATTATTTCACAAAGGAGGCAAGAGCATAGGATGGACTCAAGACAGTCTCTTCAATAAATGGTGTTGGGAAAATTAGACAGATACATACAAAAAAATGAAACTAGATCACCAATTTACTCCATACACGAAAATAAACTCGAAATGGATAAAGGACTTAAACATAAGACGGGGAATCATAAAAATCTTAGAAGAAGCCATAGACAGCAAAATAGCAGAAATTTGTTGTAGCAATATCTTTACCAACACAGTTCCTAGGGCAATGGAGACTAAGGAGAAAATAAACAAATGGGACTACATCAAAATAAAAAGCTTCTGCACAGCAAAAGAAACCATCAACAAAACAACAAGAAAGCCCACTGCATGGAAGAACATATTTGCCAATGTTATCTCTGATAAGGTTTTAATCTCCAAAATTTATAGGGACCTCATACAACTTAACAAAAGGAAGATAAACAAACCAATAAAAAAATATGCAAAGGACTTAGACACTTTTTGAAAGAGGACATTCAGAAAGCCAAGAGACATATGAATGCATGTTCAAAGTCACTTATCATCCAAGAGATGCAAATCAAAACAATTAGGTACCAATTCACACCTGTCAGAATGGCTATCATCAACAAATCCACAAACAACAAGTGCTGGAGAGGATGCGGAGAAAACGGAACTCTCTTGCACTGCTGGTGGGAATGCAGACTGGTGCAGCCACTGTGGAAAACAGTGTGGCATTTCCTCAAAAAACTAAAAATAGAAATGCCATTTGACCCAGTGATCCCACTTCTAGGACTATATCCCAAGAAACTAAAAACATCAATCAGAAAGGATATATGAACCCTTATGTTCATAGCAGCACAATTTACAATAGCTAAGATTTGGAAACAGCCTAAATGCCCATCAGCAGATGAGTGGATTAGAAAACTATGGTACATCTTCACAATGGAATACTACACTGCTGTAAAAAAGAAGTAATTCTTCCATTTTCAACAGCATGGATGGAACTGGAGAGCATTATGCTAAGCGAAATAAGCCAGTCAGAGAAAGATAAATATCACATGATCTCACTCATTTTTGGAATATAATGAACATCATAAACTGATGAACAGAAACAGACACAGAGACAAAGAAGCATCAGACAGTCAAACCACAGCGGGAAGGCAGGGATGTTTAAGGGGGTAAGAGATCAACCAAATGACTTATATGCATGCATATAAGGATAACCCATGGACAAAGACACTGGGGGGGGGGGCGGTGAAGGCATGTGCTGGGGGGTAGGAGAGGCTGGGGGGAGGTCAATGGGGGGAAAGGGAGTCATATGTACTACTATTTGTATTAGTTTAAACAATAAAAATAAAAAAATAAAACCTATTATCACCCAACAAATAAAAAAATAAAAATAATGTATATTTTGCACACTTAAACAAGTACAATGTTGCATCCAATATCTATACATAAATAAAATAATTTATATTCTGTTAGGTATAAATTCATATGAATTCATGGATAATAATTAATGTTTATCTGATACTATCTCAGCACTTCACTCATCCCTAACCAAAACCTTATGAGGTATGTATTATCATTTCCATTTTACAAAGGAAAAAAAACAGACAAAGAAATGTTAAATAATTTTGCCAAAGTCACACAGTTAGCAGAGAGTAGAAATGGAATTTGAACCAGGTAATCTATCTTCAGTCTATGCGCTTAGCTACTGCTTTTTATCACCCTTTTTTAGTTTTGTTATTTAAATCTTCCAATTCACTGGGGTCTTTTTTGGTATCTTTGTCCATCAATTTCCAATAGAACTAAAATTTTCAAATCATCTTTTTTTGTGGTTCTGTCATTTACAATTTTATAGTTCTATTCTCATGATCCTTGTATCTTCTTGATCCATTTCTCCTAATATCAGTAAATAATACCCCATTTGTCTTTTATGATGTTCTCACTAAGAAACAAATCTTGCAAAGATAAGAGATGCTGACACTGGACATATGTATTAATGCTCGTCACTACAATATCTACTTCTATCTGGCATGGATCTGGTGCAAACAACACATTTTTGGAGAATCAACAACTTGTGTAAATCCATAAAAGGTTAAAGAAAGAAAGGGAAAATAACATTTTCTTAATGTCCTATTAGCTACCTTACCAGGAAATAACTTCTAAAAATAAGTTATTTTCTCTCGCAAACAAGTTTTCAGAAGCACAGTAATCCCCACAGTAAGCTGTTAAAATAGGTGAGCTCCAGGATGCCTGCTATTTAAATGTGAATCTCTGGTATTTTAACTACATGTCAGTATAGGAGAGAGCAGAGCTGCAACGTATGCTAGGAATAATCATGGGCACATAGCTAACATCCACTGAGCGATGACCATGGGTAAGACCCTCTACTGAATGCTTTAAATGAACCTATGATGGATACTGATGAAATATGTGTTAAATTATATAATTATCATATTTAATCGCATTTACCAACTGAGATAAAAAATTAGATCATTATAATACATATTAATAAAAATACTGTTATCAGCATTTTCCAAATCAGTTACTGATGTTCAGAGAAATGAAGACACTTGACCAAGAGCAAGTAGCTTGTAAGCCAATGAAATCTATTTTAAATTTTACAACTCCACCAGGTGGAGATTATTATCTCTGCTTTATATATGAAGAAACTGAAACTAGAGAGATTAAGAAATTTGCTTAGTCACTCAGATAATAAATGGAATAGATGACAAATCAACCAAAAATGTCTGAGGCTAAAGATCATATAGGAAATCTCTAGACTAAAGAATGGTTTAGTAAACTAGGCCATTGCCTGCATGCCTGCAATCTTTCCCTAAATTTATTTTCAACATTCTATATAACAATGGACACCCCTTCTAGCTTTACTGAAATTCCCACCACTTAAGTTGATTATGAAACAAATGAGGATGCATTATCTATAGAACACTCCAGTTGGAAGGCTTAAGTATTGTGATAGTTAATTATATATGTCAACTTGACTTGTCTAAAGTATGCCTAGATAGCTGGGAAAGCGTTATTTCTGGGTGTATCTATGAGGGTGTTTCCAGAAGAGATTAGCATTTGAATCAGTAGACTGAGTAAAGAAGACCACCTCTACTAATGTAGATGGGCAAAATCCCATCCATTAAGGCACTGAATAGAATAACAAGGCAGAAGAAGGGCAAATTCTCTCATCTTGAGCTGGGATAGCCATCTTCTCCTGCCTTAAAACAAGAAGACATAAGAGCTTGTGGTTCTGAGGCCTTTGGACTTCAGAATTTATATCAACGTCCCCCACCCTCAGCCCCTCAAGTTCTCAGACCTTTGACCTTGAATTGAGATGTACACTGGTGTCTCCCCTGGTTCTCAGGCCTTTGGACTCAGACTGAATTATACCACTGGCTTTCTGGTTCTCCAGCTTGCGGAGGACAGATGGTGGAACTTCTTGGCCTTCATTATTGTGTGAACTAATTATTATAATAAATCATATATCTATATAGCTTTATATATCTGTATATATGCTTATGTGTATATGTATGCATATGTATGTATGTATGTATGCATGTATGTATATCTCATTGGTTCTGCTTATCTGGAAAACCCTGACTAATATAAGTATTACCTGGGAAAACACATCAGTCAACTTCTACCATCAGACTGCCCAGCTTTTACATGCAGTGATGCATAAGATTTGAGCAAGGGTTGCAATATAAATCAAAAGGGATTCAATATAGATAAAATTTAGAATGCTATTGTATAAAGAACTGATGACAGTCTGAATGGGTGCATTCAGTGGAGAAAGAATTCACAGGAGAAATATGAAAAGTATGTGAAAAGCATAATTTATAAGATGTGTATAATTCTGGGCTATCATACTTGCCCACATGCTTCAGGTATGCATAATGACTGAGATTTAAAAATAAAGGTTTTTTTCCTTTAAAAAAGTAATTTGCTTGTACCACCTTTGAGGATAAATAAAATCAGGTGTGACCTTATTATAAATTTATTTATACCATTTATCTTAAAGATGGCCTCCATTGGGAGGAAAAAAAAGATTGAATCCATAATATTTTAATCTGTTGCTGTTGGTGTACATAAGTCACACACTTCTATATCAAGTGTTTGCATATTGATTGTAGCTTGACCTTACCAATTTATCATTTAGTCTCATACCATCACCTCCATGATAGATGCTATAGCTAAGGGTCTAGCAGCAATTTCATTATAGTCCCCATGTTTCAGGGTTTCATAAATAAGCAGTCAAAATCTACTGAAGGCTATGAAATGTTTTAGTTTGCATATCTATATTATCATTTTAGTTCCATATTGTAGTTTCCATCCATCATCTATAGAATCATTTTTCATTTTCAGAGGCAGTTTGTATAGGAAATCATTTTAGTGGCCATCAAGTGAGGAGAAACCTTGAAAGAGAAGGTAAAGGTATTAAATCCCATTCCTCCCCACCAATATAAATAAATTGAATGAATTAATGAATAATGCAAATTATACTCTGTGATATACATGGATGAGATTTGCAAATACTTATAAAATTAATCAATAAGCATATAAACAGTTTATTAATGATAAAGCCCAGTAAGTATATGCTAAGTGAATAAATAAGGAGGTTTAATATTATGGAAGATATAGATTTTAAGACTATGCTCATGACCTCTATCAACTTAAAATATAAAAGAGGAGACAAGACATAGATACAATAATTCTAGAAAAATAATTTTGGAATGGGAATTAATAGCTTTCCCTTTGCATATTAAATGTCAAATGAGTAGTACTACATGAGTTGAAGTGAAAGAAAATATTTGTTAGTGTCTATATAAATGTCCAGTTATTCAAATGGTTAGCCCAGAGAAGGGCAGGGTGGCCTCAGGCAATCTTTAAATTTCTATCTGTCTTGATATTATAGGCCCTGGGCATATGATACTTCTGAACCTGCTTTGCTGGCTGTTTTAACATCGCTTTCAACACTGAATTCTCATAAACCATTCATATTTGTTACATTTCTGCTCATGTTAACCTTTTTCTCCTGTTCTGTTTGAATTAAAGTCTCTTTCCCTGAATTTACCACATGTTTAAATTTTAGCAATTCTCTATATTCCAGGATCTTCATCTATACAATAAATAATAATAATAATAATAATAATAGCCTGCCTATTAATAGGGTTGTTATGAGAATTAGGTGAGATAATGTACATAAAAATTTTGTGTACTGTAAAATAAAATATACATATACACAATTGAAAATTATATATTAAAAGTAGTAATAATAGTGGAAAATAACAGTCTATTTAACTTATTATGTTAATATTACAGTACTACTCGCCCTGGCCGGTTTGGCTCACTGGATGGAGCGTCGGCCTGGGGACTGATTTGATTCCGGTCGGGGGCAGGTGCCTTGGTTGTGGGCACATCCCCAGTCAGGGGTGTGCAGGATGCAGCTGCTCAATGCTTCTCTCTCATCGATGTTTCTGGCTCTCTGTCCCTCTCCCTTCCTCTCTGTAAAATATCAACAAAATATATTTAAAAATATTACAGTACTAATATTGATAGGTATAGTGGGTTGAATAGTGTCCCCTCATGTCAGCCACAAGAATGTGACCTGATTGGAAATGGTGGGTCTTGATTTAAGGATCTAGAAATGAAATCATCCTGGGTTCAGGGTGGCCCCTACATCCAAAGTTTAGTTTCTTCAGAAGAGAGGGAGAAGTGGACGCAGAGACACAGGGAGGAAAGCCATGTAAACCTGAAGGCAGAGACTAGAGTGATGCATCTCCAAGCGAAGAAATGCCAAGGATTGCTGGCTAATACCAAAAGGTAAGAAGAGTCAAGGAAAGATTCTTCCCTGGAGCCTTCAGAGGGAGCATGGACCTGCCTGCATTTTATTTTATTTATTTTTATTTTTAAAAAAATATTTTTTATTGATTAAGATATTACATATGTGTTCTTATCCCCACGTTACCCCCTACCCCCCCCCGCTCATTCCCTCACTGCCCCCCCCCCCGTTGTCCGTGTCCATTGGTTAGGCCTATATGCTTGCATATAAGTCCTTTGGTTGATCTTTCCCCCTTACCCCCACCCTCCCCTACCTTCCCTCCAAGGCACGACAGTCCAATCAATGCCTCCCCATCTCTGGATCAGTCCTTATTCATCAGTATATGTTGTTCATTATATTCCACAAATGAGTGAGATCATGTGGTATTTATCCGCTCTCCAGTTCCATCCATGCTGTAGCAAATGGTAAGAGTTCCTTTTTCTTCTTCCTCTTCTTAAAGAATACCTTTCAGTATTTCATATAATGCTGGTTTGGTGGTAATGAACTCCTTTAGCTTTTTCGTATCTGTGAAGCTCTTTATCTGACCTTCTATTCTGAATGATAGCTTTGCTGGGTAAAGTAATCTTGGTTGTAGGTTCTTGCTATTCATCACTTTGAATATTTCTTGCCACTCTCTTCTGGCCTGCATGGTTTCTGTTGAGAAATCAGCTGACAGTCGTATGGGTACTCCCTTGTATGTAACTGACTGTCTTTCTCTTGCTGCTTTTAAGATTCTCTCTTTGTCTTTTGCTCTTGGCATTTTAATTATGATGTGTCTTGGTGTGGTCCTCTTCGGGTTCCTTTTGTTTGGGGTTCTCTGTACTTCCTGGATTTATAAGTCTATTTGTTTGACCAGGTAGGGGAAGTTTTCAGTCATTATTTCTTCAAATAGGTTTTCAATATCTTGCCCTCTCTCTTCTTCTGGTACCCCTATAATTCTGATATTGGTACGCTTGAAGTTGTCCCAGAGGCTCCTTACACTATCTTCATATTTTTGGAATCTTTTTTCTTTTTTCTTTTTCAGTTGGATATTTTTTGTTTCTTCGTATTTCAAATCTTTGACTTGATTCTTGGGATCCTCTTGTCTGCTGTTGGATCTCTGTATATTATTCTTTATTTCAGTCAGTGTATGCTTAATTTCTAGTTGGTCTTTTTTCATATCCTTCAGGTTCTCAGTAAATTTATCGGCGGTTTCCATAAAATTCTTGAAAAACCTTATAAACGTGGTTTTGAACTCTATATCCAGTCATTTGCTTTCCTCCATTTCTGTCATTTGTGACCTGTTTCTTTGTCACTGCATTTTTTATGCTTCCCCTGTGTTGGTAGAGCAGTTTTGTGTGCTAAGTGTCCTGTAGGGCCCAGTGGCTCAGCCTCCCCAGTTACCTGAGGTGGACACTCTTGGTGCACCCCCTTGTGGGCTTTGTGCACAGTCTTGTTGTAGTTATGCCTAGATTGTTGTAGGATCACTGGGAGGAATTGACCTCCAGGCCAATTGGCAGTGAAAATCAGCGGTGTCTGCAGTGGGAGAACATCTGTGCTGAAGACACCCTTCTGGGGCAAGACTTGCTTCAGTGGGGCTTTGGTGCTCACTGAGTCTGCACCCTGAGAGTGTCCCTTATGGGTCTGAGGAGTTGTAATCTGGATGGTCCCCCTCTGACCACTGGGTACACTGGCTCTTGGATGTAAGGAGGTGCTAATTTAGCCTCTGCCTGAGGTTACCGAGCAGGAGCTACAAAGAGAACTGCAGATTCCCCTTCCTTTTTTGGAGTTTGGAGGTGCCCTGATGAGGCCTAGCTGTGAAGCAATGCAAGCTGCTGTGGGGCCTTGGGCCTTCTCTTGGAAGTTCTGGGTCTGTCTGGCCCAGCTGCAATTTGTTAGGTAATTTTCAGGTTGCAAAGGGCCAGGGCATTCATATGCAAAAGCCTCTGCCACAGCCTGGGTGGGGCGGGGCCTCAGGGAATCAAAGGGCGGAGCAAGCATCTATGGCTGGTCCTCAGCCCTTCCCTAAGGGGCCTCGTATCTCAGTGTCCCGATAATTGCTGCAAGCACCTCTGAGGGAAAGCCGCCCTCAAGTTCCGAGTTCTGCCTGCTGCCAGACAGTCCAGTTTCTCCCCGTATGAGTCCTGGGTCCCCAGAGACTCCCCAGAACTGGAGTTCAGAGCAGTCAGGAGCTTATGACTCCCTCCTGATTCAAAAAGACAGCCGCATAATCAGGTACCAGCCCCTTTCTGCACATGCGCGCTCGAGCCTCCATACCTTTGCACTTTACTTCCACAGCTCCTCTGAGTCTCAGTGTGCTTTTCTCTTTTCTTCTAGTTGTAGAATTTACACTCAGCCAGCCTTCCTGTAGGTCTGGATGATGTCCATTTTGTCTTTTCGTTGTATTTTTGAAGTTGTTGTGGGAGGCAGCAATTTCCTGGTGTTTACCTAGGCCACCATCGTAGTTTCTCCCGATCTGCCTGCATTTTAATTTCATACTTCTAGCTTCCAGAACTTTGAGGCAATGAATTTATGTTGTTGTAAGTCACCCAGTTTTTATAATTTGATACAACAACCCTAGGGAACTGTTAATAGGTATACTTACTTTCAACAAATATACATTGTTCAGTAGATAAGGAATGTGTTGGAATACAGTGGGGCCTTGACTTACGAGTGTCCCGACTAACGAGTTTTTCGAGATACAAGCGGTCTCTCAACCAATTTTTTGCTTTGAGTTGTGAGCTAAAATTCGGGTTATGAGCCACTTTCAGATACCCCACCGCTAGTTGGCGCAACTAAGTCACAGTGAACGCCACAACATCGGCCCAGCATCACGTGTCTCACTCGTTCACTTTAAGATTTGACATACGAGTAATTTGAGTTATGAGCTCCATCACAGAATGAATTAAACTCGTAAGTCAAGACCCCACTGTACCTATTTTTTTTTTTTACCACTTATCCCCCCTCATGGATCTTATTGAATTATCTGAGGCCTAGGTCTGGGCTCTGGTTTCAAATGTACAGACTGTGCTATAATTATTACCAGTCATCTTCCATCCCTTCCCACTTAATGAGTTGGTTGCTGAACTATATATACTTGATACAAAGTGCTGTATTTCTGTACTAAGTACAGTCTTGGTACAATGGCCGACAGCATTGGTATCATGGAGTAAAACACTATATTCTGAGTCAGAGACAGAGAGATATGCTGCTTATGAAAAATGTGAACTGAGACCTGACCGGTTTGGCTCAGTGGATAGAGCGTCAGCCTGCAGACTGAAGGGTCCCAGGTTTGATTCCGGTCAAAGGCATGTACCTTGGTTGCGGGCACATCCCTAGTGGGGAGTGTGCAGGAGGCAGCTAAATCGATGTTTCTCTCTCATAGATGTTTCTAACTCTCCATCCCTCTCCTTTCTTCTTTGTAAAAAAAAAATCAATAAAATATATTTTTTTGAAAAATGAGAACAGAGCTATGACACAACATCATTTTGGCCTTTATTTCACCATCTAAAAAATGAGAGTAAATTTTGGTTCACACGATTGCTATGGAAATCAAAAGATAAAACATATGTGAAAGAACAAAGCATACTTCCTGACCTTGTACACAGTTCATAAATCTTCCCCTTATTCCCAATATGCCTTTTATTTCCTCTTCTTCAGTCTTCCTGTGCATACCCCCACTCTTTCACAATAGGGATATTGAACACAATTTTAAAATGATGCAGTACTAATGGACTCAGTGACAATTATGGGGACTAAATTTTGCCCAAAAGCAATAAAACAAATACAATGTCCAAAGGATCACTGTTTGTGAAATATTATAAATTTCAAGTAGATGCCAGTGGAGAACAAAACACAGCTGGTCCCCACTCCTCCCACCATATTTTAGGAAATATTCCCTTAGAATGTATTCTGATAGCGTGAATTTGGAGTACATAACAAGTTTACCAGGTATCTGAAAAATACTATGCATGGTTTGCTGCAAAAATGTGTTACTTTCAGAAAGAGAAAATGATCTGTGAATATGCTGATTAAACAACTAAAAGAAGTAATTGAGGAACATTATAAGACAACTAGAGGCCCAGTGCACAAAAATTTGTGTACTCGGGGGGAAGGGGGGTCCCTCAGCCAGGCCTGTTTCCTCTAGCAGTCTGGGACCCCTCGGGAGATAACGACCTGCTGGCTTAGGCCTGCTCCCAGGTGGCAGAGGGCAGGCCCAATCCCTAGGTGCAGCCACTGGTCGGGCTCAGAGCAGGGCTGATTGGGGAGTTGAGGGGCTGCCCCTGTCATGCACAGAGCAGGGTGGATCAGGAGGTTGCGATGCCACCCTCAGTCACGCTCAGGGTAGGGCCAATTGGGGGGTTGGGCACCGCCCCCTGTCACACTCAAGGCAGGGTCAATGGGCAGGTTGGGGCTCCGTACCCTGTCACGCACAGAGCAGGGCCCATCAGGGGGTTGGGGACCTCCCTCCTGTCACTCACAGAATAGGGCCGATCGGGGAGTTGGGGCACCGCCCCCTGTCACACTCAGGGCAGGGCCAATGGGGAGGTTATGGCTCTACCCCGTCACACACAGAGCAGGGCCCGGGGGGGGGGCGGGGTTGGGGCACTGCAGCCTGTCACACACAGAGCCGCAGGGTGATCAGGGATTTGGGTAGCTCCCCCCATCAGGCACAGAGCAGGGCTGATCAGGGGGTTGGGGCACCTTCCCCTGTCACGAACAGAACAGGGCCGATAGGGAGGTTGTGGCCCCGCCCCCTGTCACACACAGAGCCACAGGGCGATCAGGGGGTTTGGGCGCTGCCCCCTGTCACGCTGATCCCGGTGCCAGGAGGCCTCGTGGCTCCAATGATCCCTGTGCTGGGAGACATATTACCCTTTTACTATATAGGATAGAGGCCTGGTGCACGGGTGGGAGCCAGCTGGTTTGCCCTGAAGGGTGTCCTGGATCAGGGTGGGTGTCCCCACTGGGGTGCCTGGTTAGCCTGGATGAGGGGATGATGGCTGTTTGCAGCTGGTCACACACCCTTCAGGTGGGGGTCCCCACTGGGGTGCCTGGCCAGTCTGGGTGAGGGGCTGAGGGCTGTTTTCAGGCTGTCGGGTGACTGAAGCTCCCAACCGCTCCTTTTTTTCCTTTCTTTTTTTATTCTGGGCCAGCTTTAGCTCTGAGGCTCCAGCTCTTAGGCCTCCACTGCTGAAAGCAGGTTTCTGGCCTTTGTTTACCTTCTGTATTTGAAACAATGTTGCGATCCTGCTGGCTGAAGCCCAGCGACTAAAGCAGGTTTCTGGGGTTTTGTTTAGCTTCTATATTTGTAACATAGTTGCTTAGAGTTGCAGCTCAGAGGCCTGCAGCGGCAGGCGGGGGACATTGGAGTCCTCCATCACTGAAGCAAGCAAGCCTCATGTTCGTTTTAAGCTGCCTGGCTGCCGGCCGCCATCTTGGCTGGCAGTTAATTGGCATATTGCCCTGATTAGCCAATGGGAAGGGTAGTGGTTGTACGCTAATTACCATGTTTCTCTTTTATTAGATAGGATAGTAAGTAGTCTGCACTGATCTTTGATCTTTTGAAAGCAACACAGAGGATTTATTTAAAACATTTGGTGTACTTTTTGTTATCAAAGATTAAGTGCAAGTTTAAGAAGCAAGTCTGCCTTAGATTATTCTTTTCTCTACCTTGTTTTGTCATGCTGCAGAATTTATCCCAATGGCAGTCTGACATCCCTCTCACAATCCAGGACCGCTGGCTCTTAACTTCTCACCTGTCTGCCTGGTTGCCCCCCTGCCAGCCTGGTTGCCCCTTACTGCCCCCCACTGTCCTGATCACCTCATACTGTCCCCCCTGCTGGCCTTGTCACGCCACACAGCCTGCTGTTTGGTCATTACTGTTACTGTGACAGTGTCCTGGACAATTTGCATATTCCTCTATTATTAATATAGATTACCTTTTGAATATTTATATATCAGCAACAACAACAACAAAAACAGAAAATACAGGCATATTAAATCTGTGGCTTTCAAAAATACCAGAATAAGGAAATAACATAGATGTGTAGCAGATCCTACCCTGCTACTGTCATTTACTTTTTTCCATTTTTACCAATATTAGAGGACAAATATTTTAGAATGAAATCTGAAAGAGTTGAATGAACACATAGTGATGTTACACTACTCATCAGTATTGATAATTCTGGAACCAGTAAAATTAAATTGCAAGACTTCTAGGATGGGATTGAAAAATGCATTGTTCTTCTGCCCCCTTGTGGAACATTTAGTGTATTACAGCTATCCGGATCATGCATCCCTTGCAAAATGTGGTTTTCTCTGGAAAAGCCCAAAATCCATTCTGTGTTCCGGAGTACTTTGTTATAAATTTTTGTTTTATTAGTCCATTTAAAACAAACATTTTTTTTCTGCACAATTTAAGCGAGAATTCTTCAGGGATTTCTAAAATTATTTTTTAAGGGAGATCGTCTGAAAGACTGACTACTATAAAACCTAAAACTTGTATAGTCCCCAACTCGGCCAAGGCTTATTTCAACTGTATAATTTTAAAAACCGGTAGCCACAAAACTATTTTTTATCATGTTTAAAAAACAAAAAAACATGTATTTATTGAATTTATAGAGAGGAAGGGAGAGGGATAGAGAGATGGAAACTGCCTCCTGCACGCCCCCTGCTGGGGATCCAGCCACAGTCTGTGTATGTGCCCTGCCTGGGAATTGAACCAGTGACCACTTGGTTCATGGGTTGATACTCAACCACTCAGCCACACCGGCCAGGCTATTGTCATGTTTTTTGAGGCAATTAGTACATCTGATTCTAAAATACATGTTGATTAGGAAAAAATTTTTAAATACAAAAAGGTATAAAGAAAAAAGCATAAATATTTCCAATAACCACTATTGATTCTTCCTATTATTTTATTCCAGGTTATTTTTTCTAAACATGTAGTAGGTTCTCAAAGTATGTAATTTCAATTAACCTCATTTCATTATAATGTTGATGATGAAAAAAAAATTCCCAGCCAGGGCCACTGTCCCCCTATAGCTAAATGGATTTTCTCTGGGGATTCCAGTTTCCTCCCTCATCCCAAAGATGTGCACATTAGATTAACTGGTGTATCTACATTGTCCCAGTCTGAGTGTGTGCATGTGTTTGTATTCCTGCTACGGAAAGGTGTCCTCATGAGGGTGGGTCACCCTTTGAGCCCTGAGCTTCCAAGGGAGATTCCAGCCACTCAAAACCCAGAACTGGAATAAGCAGGTTGGAAAATAATGATCTGACTTGGTTTTATTCATTTTAAATGGATGAATAATTCACATTCATTTCAGCATTTGATATTAGAAATATTTGGGATCTTTATTTAGAAGTTTAGTGATGTTTTTGTGATCAGAAATATACCATAGGAACTTAATGCTTGTTTGTATCAATTAGTCTATGGTACAGTTGTTTTCATTATGTGTCAAATTTCGCTTAAAATTGCAGTTTTCAAGAACTTATCGACAAACATTAAGTGATAATTTGCTGTATTTACCATTGTTACTTGTAGTAGATGGTTCGTAAATAATTGCTGAATATATAGTAATATATATAAGTATTTGCTCTTTTCATCAAATGTCCATAATAAAAATAATTTTAACCTCTTAAAATATTCACTCAAATTAATGTGTAAACACATTTCATTGTTTTTATTGTACATGATAAATCTTCATAAGCTATTTTTCAGATGTTTTGTATTATTTAATACTAGGGGCCCGGTGCACGAAATTCGTGCACTGGGTGTGGGGCGGGGGGTGGGGGAGAGTGTCCCTCAGCCCAGCCTACCCCCTCTCACATACTGGGAGCCCTCAGGCCTTGACCCCCATCACCCTCCAATCGCCTGATCGGCCCCTTGCCCAGGCTTGACGCCTACGCCAGAGGTGTCAGGCTTGGACAGGGGACCCCCATCTCCCCCCGATCACTGGCTCTGGCCCCTGCTCAGGCCTGAGGCCTCTGGCCCAGGAATCATGCCTGGGCAGGGGACCCCCATCTCCCTCTGATCACTTGCTCCACCCCCTGTCCAAGCCTGACACCTCTGACCCAGGCTTCAGGCCTGGGCAAGGGGACCATCATATCCCCCCAATCCCCGGCTCCACCCCCCACCCAGGCCTGATGCCTCGGCCAGAGGAGTTGACCCTCATCACCCTCCGATCACCAATCACCGGATCGGCCCCTTGACCAGGCCTGAGGCCTCCGGCAGAGGTGTCAGGCCTGGGCAGGGGACCCCCAGCTCCCCGCGGTTGCAGGCTCCGCCCCTGCCCAGGCCTAACGCCTCTGGCCTAGGCGTCCGGCCCGGGCAGCGGGGACCTGCAGTGGCAGCAGGGGCGCCGCGATCGCGGATTTTGCTTTAGGCCCAGGCAAGGGACCCCTAGCTCCTTATTTGCAAAATAACTTGCCAAAATGGAATATTATTGTTTACCCTTTTACTAAATTGAAGGATGGAGATGTATCTCACAAATATCTATCTTCTCATTCATTCATATATGTATGTATACACACATATGCATGTGATATAGATCTACACTAATAAAAGAGAAAAATGGTAATTGGCGTACGGCAATACCGTTTTCATTGGCTAATCAGGGCTATATACAAATTAACTGCCAACTAAGATTGGCAGTTAACTGCCAACAAGATGGCAGCTAATTTGCATATGTAGGCACAATGCAGGGAGGCGAAAGGGAAAGCAGGAAGAAGCCCCCTGCCACTGACAGTGATCGGAAACCCAGGGGGGAGCTAAGAGCTGGGGGGCAGGGCAAAGGAGGCCCTGGGGCCGCCTTTGCCATGCCCCCCAGCCATGATCGGAGAATCAGGCGCCTTTGCCGCCCTGACCAGTGATAGCAGGAAGTAGGGGTGGAGCCAGCGATGGGAGCTGGGCAAGGTTGAAGCTGGCAGTCCCAGGAGCTAGGGGTCCCTTGCCGGACGCCTAGGCCAGAGGCGTCAGGCCTGGGCAGGGGCGGAGCCTGCAACCGCGGGGAGCTGGGGGTCCCCTGCCCAGGCCTGACACCTCTGCCGGAGGCCTCAGGCCTGGTCAAGGGGCCGATCCGGTGATTGGTGATCGGAGGGTGATGAGGGTCAACTCCTCTGGCCGAGGCATCAGGCCTGGGTGGGGGGCGGAGCCGGGGATTGGGGGAATATGATGGTCCCCTTGCCCAGGCCTGAAGCCTGGGTCAGAGGCGTCAGGCTTGGGCGGGGGGTGGAGCAAGTGATCAGAGGGAGATTGAGGTCCCCTGCCCAGGCATGATTCCTGGGCCAGAGGCCTCAGGCCTGGGCGGGGGCCAGAGCCAGTGATTGGGGGGAGATGGGGGTCCCCTGTCCAAGCCTGACACCTCTGCCGGAGGCCTCAGGCCTGGTCAAGGGGCCGATCCGGTGATTGGTGATCGGAGGGTGATGAGGGTCAACTCCTCTGGCCGAGGCATCAGGCCTGGGTGGGGGCGGAGCCGGGGATTGGGGGGATGTGATGGTCCCCTTGCCCAGGCCTGAAGCCTGGGTCAGAGGTGTCAGGCTTGGGCGGGGGGTGGAGCAAGCAATCAGAGGGAGATTGGGGTCCCCTGCCCAGGCATGATTCCTGGGCCAGAGGCCTCAGGCCTGGGCGGGGGCCAGAGCCAGTGATCGGGAGGAGATGGGGGTCCCCTGTCCAAGCCTGACACCTCTGGCGGAGGAGTCAGACCTGGGCAAGGGGCCGATCAGGCGATCGGAGGGTGATGGTGGTCAATGCCTGAGGGCTCCCAGTATGTGAGAGGGGGCAGGCTGGGCTGAGGGACACTCTCCCCCACACACACACCCAGTGCACTAATTTCGTGCACTGGGCCCCTATATATATACAGAGAGAGAGAGAATACATAAACAGAGAAAGGTGATGTGATTGACACACCAAATTATCACTTATTTATGTTATCAATCTAGTTAGCCTGTTATAAATTTACTAGAGGCCCAGTGCACAAAATTCATGTACTGGCAGGGTATTCCTCAGCCCAGCCTGCACCCTCTCCAATCTGGGACCACTGGGGATTGTCCAACTGCCAGAATCAGGCCTAAACTGGCAGTTGGACATCCCTCTTACAATCCGGGACTTCTGGCTCTTAACCACTCGCCTGTCTGTCTGCCAGCCTGATCACCCCCTAACTGCTCCCTTGCCAGCCCGATTGCCCCCAACTGCCCTCCCCTGCTGGCCGGATTGCCCAAAATTGCCCTCCTCTGTTCGCCATCTTGTGGCAGCCATCTTGTGGTGGCCATCTTATGGTGGCCATCTTGTGGCAGCCATCTTGTGGTGGCCATCTTGTGGTGGCCATCTTGTGGCAGCCATCTTGTGGTGGCCATCTTATGGCGGCCATCTTGTGGTGGCCATCTTATGGCGGCCATCTTGTGGTGGCCATCTTGTGGTGGCCATCTTGTGATAACATGGAGGCAGCCATCCTGTGATGACATGGGGGCAGCCATCTTATGACAACATGGGGGCAGCCATCTTGTGATGACATGGGGGTGGCTATTTTGTGACTTCATGGGGGTGGCCATCTTGTGATGATGTGATGGCATGACGGTCACCTAGGCTTTTATTAGCATAAATAATGAAAACATCAACTAGATGCAGTTTATATTTTTCATCTTAGGTATGTGTCCTGACTGGGAATTGAGCCTGCAATCTTTTTTTTTTTTTTTTTTTTTCCATGTATGGGACAACACTCCAACCAACTGAGACACCCGGCCAGAGCAGATGTGATTTATTTTCATTTTTTCTTGCAATGTTAACAAATAATTACTCATCATAGATTTTTGCCCTGAAAGAGTCACTGAGAGTATTTTCTTTTGCTTATAGTATGGCATCTGGTATTCATTTGTGAATTCTCTCCTTTTTACTTCCTTGGTTTAATTTTGTTTTAGGTCGATTTTTTTGTTGTTGCTGTTAGCTCATTCTGTTGTCATTTTTCTTTTCATAGATAGTTTTCACCCATTTTCATTATGGTCTTGGTTCTGTTATCTTGCTTTAAGGTTGCTAATTTTAATGTTTCTTATGATTTCTTTTCTACTCAGCTCCCTTCTGTTTTCTTGATTGTTTTCTCTTCCTTACCTTCTAATTCTGCAGGCTATTATTCTTTCCCTGCTAAATAACGAGTAATGTAAACAAAGATCATCATAAATTTAAACAGGAATAATTTTAAAACAAACTTATAGTAACAAAACTTGGAGAATTTTGTTTAAATCTCTAAAAGCCCAAGACAATAGGTATATTTTCATAAATTATCTTTTTTACATAAAGTTCAAATCAAGGCAATGTTAGTGAAATCAAATGTATTGGAGGGGATAAATTCCAAGTTTGTGAAAAATTATTTTACATATATAAACTGGAAAAATTATCACCTTGAATATTTTTCAAATGTAAAATCATAATAACTTATAAGTTCTAAGAGTTCATCAATATGCGTGAATTAATTTTTTTAAAGTTCCATGAGAATCTACACCCCACTGGTAAATTGGGGTGGAGCGGTCAAGAAATATGTTATCTCTTTTATATGAAAATTTTATAATTATATCATAATGTACTATGGAACTTAATGCCTCCAAAATAAGAGTGCACAAGAGTATACCTAACCTATTAGAAAGAAGCTTTATCCTTTTCAGTGGCTAAGTCATGGAGAAATTCAGCAATGATTTTTCATGAGAAAAACAGGTCTCAAAGCATTTTGCAATAGACATTAATTAGGCTGGGCTCTAATCCTCTGATTTTCTCTAGGAAACAGCATGATATCATTTCCTATGCATTTAACTGTCTAGTGCCCCATGAGAAGTATAGGGTGAGCAAAATAGGACTTCTAATTTTTAGGATGGAAGAAGTAAGGACCATAAAACGACTGGCTTAAGACCATCATAATATTTACCGAAAGTAATTATATAACTGAATTCCTAGGACAGGTGACTCTTTAACCCTTATGCGTAATTTGCTGCTTTAGCCAATGGAAAATACGTCCATTCTTTTCACCATAACATTGAGTTATTATTTTTTTTATTGCATAGATATTAAAGCCACAAATATTTGAATGTCATTTTTTCAAGAGAAGCTTAAGAACAGTTTTAATATATTTTGAATTTGCTTAGATCTGTGGAGAAAAGGCAATATCTCCAGTGGTCCAGTTAAATGTTTTTCTTTTTCCAAATAGAAAGCATTTCATTACAAAGAAAAGGTGACCACTTTCCAGAATTTGGATGATGTCTGGAAGTTACAGAATTACAATGCAAATCCACTGAAGGATGTGTTTAAGAATGCAACTTGAAGTCCTTGTTCTCTTTTCTTACTGTTCTGTTTCCCAAAAAAGGAAAAATGCTAAAAAAACAATACAGTGAGTTCTTCACAAAACATTTCAAATGCTATTCTTTGGTTCTGTCATCAATAAACCCAATATACTTGTGCAAACGAAGTAAATAACAATGTGAACCACAGAATTCTGTTTCTTGTCACTTTAACTTTTAGGTTTGATAACATAAAACATAATTTTTTTATATTCTAAAGCCCAGCTATGTATTTATGATATTTTCAATACTGAAGCTTTTGATAAGTTCTTTCTATCATCACATTCCCTACAAAGTAATTGTGGAAAACTAGCAATCTGTGAAAAAGTCCAACCCCTTTAAAAGGTCCTGGAAAACTTCACCTGGCCTTGTGTGCCAGTAGCCATCAGAAGAGGTAGATGCCTGGCTTGCTATATCAATGACTTAGGTGTTTTCTTTTGGCTGAGAATAATTTCACATTTTTCCTGGTTGATAAATATTAGAACAGTATCATTATTAAATCCAGGTCTGCAATTTTTTTCAGTAAAAGACCAGGTAGAAAATAATTTAGGCTTTGTGGGCCATATAGTCTATTACAGCCACAGACAATAAGTAAATGGGTATAGCTGTGTTCCAATAAGTCATTACTTACAGAAACAGGCAAACTTAAAAACAGTAATTGAGGATGGAATTTAGAGCTTTTGCGGTTTCCTTTTCCTATTCTTAATCATCAATGGGTTGAGATCAAGTTTTAAAAAAAAGCCAAATAAAATATATTTTTCAAGGGATTAGAAGTAAAGTCTTGAATTTGTATTTAGAGGCCATACTCACTGTTCTTTGCAGGACTCAAGATGCTCCTAGATGCTCCAGGATCCCAGTGCTGAATACCAAGCCCTTATCTCCTATAACTCACCCTCATAAACACGACTGATAGAATTTTTTGTCTGTAACTGTCACCCTACTACATATTTATGTTCTAGCTAAAATACTAGTAAACAAGGGAATCTTTCTCCATTAAAGCATCATGTCATTTTTGTCTCTGCTCAATGACTTTTCACTTACTTATCTGGCTTTTGTGCCAAATGCTAATTGTCTTTGAGCACATGACCATTGCTACATTAAACTTAGAGACATAAGCGAATGCCTTTGCATGTTTATTGCTTGTCTTTGGCTACAACTTCCTGTCCACTGCACTACATACATAATTAGGCAGATTTCAGGAGGGTCATTTCTCCATCACTTAATTCTTTACCCTATAAATTTGACTTCCACTTGCCTTTTTCTTTGCTTTTATAAAATGATGTTCTCATTTTCAAAAATGTTTTGAATAATTTAAAAGTTGTTTCACTTGAACACTGTATAATTTTGTAAACGAGTGTCACCCCAATAAATTTTAAAAAGGGGGAAAAGTTGTGTCAATAGTATAACATTTTTCTAAGTGGCATTCCAAAATTTGGGTTGGTTTCATAAATTTACTACTTATAGGTATAGTAGCTTAATCAACCTCCATTAATAGATACATTTTGAGCATTTACTATGGGCAAGACATTATATTAAGCATTGTACCAAACTATCAAAGGTACATCTTTAAGCTACAAACAAAATCAATTTAGCATAGGATATTGTCCACAATTATCTGCATACCATACTCTATTCTCTGATTTATTTTGCTAAAGGATATTTAGATTTAATGCGATTGAAACCAGATACACTGGCACATTCTGAGAAAAACATCATCCAAGTTAGTTGTGTAGTGAGGATAGAAATATGAGCTTCTTAGGTATAGTATGATATACTCAAAACCTAGTATTTCCTTGGACCAGGATTGTGCCTATGTAGAAATCTATGTAGTTCAGATCACTAAGAATACAAATTTTATACTTTAACAAGATAAAATTAGAACTTCTCCATCTGATTATAAGATAATTGTTAAACATATTTTTAACTACTGCCTGATAAATGAGATATCACTTCCCTATTTTTAAAAGTTTGGGGATGTGTCTAGTTATTTTTAAATACTTTATTTTTAAGAGTAGTTTTAGGTTCACAGCAAAATTGTGAGGAAAGTAGAGAAATTTCATATATATCCCCTGCCCCCACACAGGCACAGCCTCCCTCATTATCAACATCTCCCATCAGAGTGGTACAGTTGTTACAATTGATGACCCTACATTGACACATCATCACCCAAAGTCCATAGCTGACACTAAAATTCACTGTTGATGTGTACATTCTGAGGGTTTGAACAAATGCATAATGACATGTATCCATCATTACAGTGATACTGCCCTAAAAATCCTCTGTGCTCCACCTATTCATCCCACCCCCACAATCCCTGGTAACCATTGATGTTTTTTAGTATCTCCACTAGAGGCCTGATGCACAAAATTCGTGCAAGAGTAGGCCTTCCTTCTCTCCCGCTGCTGGCACCAGCTTCTCTCCAGCATCCAGGACTGGAGCTTCCCTCTAGTCACTAGCAGGCACCCGGGACCAGGGCTTCCCTTGCAGCCCTGGCTTCATCTGGAAGGTCGTCTGGAAGGCTGTCTGGTCTAATTAGCATATTATGCTTTTATTATTATAGATAGTTTTGCCTTTGTAGGATGTCTTATATTTTATAGTTGAAATCATACAGTGTTGTGTGTCTATTGTTCACTGTGTAAATTATGATACCATAAAATATCTACACATGTCATGATTTTCCCACTCTCAGAATTATTTTCTTATGCCAGATTCATGCACATACTGAATGAAACGGACATCATTATATAAAATTGACTCTTTTTAAATATATTTTATTGACCCTTCACAGAGAGGAAGGGAGAGGGATAGAGAGTTAGAAACATCAATGAGAGAGAAGCATCAATCAGCTGCCTCGTGCACACCCCCTACTGGGGATAAGCCCGCAACCAAGGTACATGCTGTTAACCGAGATCAAACCTGGGACCCTTCAGTCTGCAGGCCGATGCTCCATCCACTGAGCCAAACCACTTAGGGCAAAATTGATTCTTTTAGTAGGTAGAAAGTAGAGCAATATATTGTTTGATGAGGAAAGCATGACTTTATTTTTTATATTTTTTATTTTTCCACCATTTACTAATGTAGGACCTTTTCCCCCAAAGTTATTAGTAATTTGGTTTTCATCATTTGTGAATTATATATATTATGTCAACTGTTCAATTTTGCATAATGGGTTTTAACAGTTTCTTAAACATTTTATTGAGCTTTTAAAATAAGTTGCCGTATTAGTTACATTTCTCAGTTTATTATTTGCCTTTAATTTTCCTAGTACATCTTGAAATTCAGAAATTTGTGACTTATTCCAGTTATGTAAATTAACATTATTTTATGATTTATTTCTGCTTTGAAACTAAGGCAATCCCCCTTGCCTTACCTGAAAAAAAAATTCTCTATGTTATTCTAGGATTTTATTAGTTAATTTTACATTTATTTCTGTAACTCAGATTGCATTTATTTTGCTGCATGAAATAACATGAATATTTAAATTATTTCCCCAATAGCTAAAAAATAGCACCAGCATCATTATCACTCTCCCAGTGCTTTATAATGTTTTTCATCATATGTTAAATTTTGCATATGATAAGAACTTTTTCTGAATTATCTAGTAGAGTTCTCCAAAGTTTTTTTTAACACACATGCCTACCAATACAAATATTTATGCATGCACTATTAAGGTATGCATATTTATTTTATTATATACTTGTACCACTGTCAATTTATGTTAACACTAATATTAATTTATATCTTGAGATCAAGTGGAAATATACTTTCTAATATTTTTCACCCCACCTCAGATGAATATTTCCTTTTGTATGTTGCACACTGCTTATCACATGTTTTTTATTACTTTTGCTTTATATTGTGCTTTAATTTCCCTTATAACTAGTTTTTCCCTTAAGATTATTCTTTCCTCAAACATTTATTTGATATTCACTTCTACATAAACATATATATCATTTTATAAAGTTTCCTGAAAAATCTCATTTAAACTGTAAATGTAGTATTATTCAAATTAATTTTGTTTGTTTCTTTTGCCATCTTTAAATCATCTTCTACTTCTTGGTCACTATATAGCATGGTCACTAGATAGAATTTTGAAAATTAATCTTTAAAATGGTTAATGTTACTTCATTCTAAACAGTATACACATGTATTTTCTGCTATGGAAATTTGATCATTTCTTTTTTTCCAAGTTATTTTTAACAGGTTATACAGGTATAGGGTAACTATGCAATTTTTTCATCCAAACCATTTTATTTTTTTAGTGTGTAAGGGGGCACTTTAAATTATAACAGTGGAACAGCAGGCATAAATGGATCTCACCTAGGAACACCAGGCCAGTTCTTAACTCTAGGAACCTAGAAATCTTTTCACGTTGGAGAATGCAAATATAAATAATTCTCAAAATAAGTTTCTCTGAAGGGGAAGAATAAGAGAATGGTAGATGTATGGCAACGTAGAATCAAATCACGCTGTTTATTTTGAATTGAACCTGTTTAAATTTTGAAAGGAAGAAATCAGTAAAAATAGATGTTCAAATGATATTCAAAGGGTGAGTAATTAATACAGAGAAGTCTCTGGAAATGTCCCAGTGGGTAGGATTTTGACCACAAAGAATGAGTAAGCATTATGCTTAGGGAAAAAAAAAAAAGGAAAGATGGTTTGTATGCAAGTAAATTTTCAGATAGAGGTTGGGTAACTGGTGTTTTTCCCATCACCTGCCAAAACATATTGCAGTAGCCCTGGCCAGTACACCAAAAGGTTGTGTGTTTGATTTCTTGTCAGGGTACATACTTAGCGTGTGTGCTCGATGCCCAGTCAGGGCAGGTAATGGAGGCAACCAATTGATGTTTCTCCTTCACATCAATGTCTCTCTCTCTCTCTCTCTCTCTCTCTCTCTCTCTCTCTCCATCCCCCCTCTCTTCCTCTCTCTTTCTCTCTTTCTCTCTCCCCCTCTCTCTCACCCCACCTCTCTTCCTACCTCTCTCTCTAAAAAACATCAATAAAAACATATCCTTGGGTGAATATTAAAAAACACACACATATTGCACTATATAATACTGAAAATACAGAAGAAATTAATCAAAAGATCATATGACACCTGTATTGCAAATGAGATTTAATATTTTCATTTCTATTTCTGTCACCATTTCAGTGAAAATTATTGCTCATTAAAATAACCCTGTAGCCCAGCTTGCATGGCTCAGTGGATGGGCGTCGACCTATGAACCAGGAGGTCATGGTTTGATTCCTGGTTGGGGCACATATCGGGGTTGTGGGCTCAATCCCCAGTGGGGGCATGCAGGAGGCAGCCGATCGATGATTCTTTCTCATCATTGATGTCTCTGTCTCCCTCCTTCTTCCTTCCCCTTTGGAATAAATAAAAATATATTTTTTTAAAAATACCCTGCAAATGTATATGCATATTTTTATAACCTCCATCTATATTTACTATTATATTGTCATTTTACCATTTTTCACCTTTGATTTTTCAAAGGAGTTTACACAAAAATAGGAGGCAATACACTTTTTATTTCATCTATATCACTTTAAGCCCTTGGCACTTTATTCATTCCATTTCTTGGAATAGTTATACATCGTCTTTGCTACATTGAGTTATGTTACTTGTGCATTCTGTATAGCGCTTTTTTTGTTGTTTGGCAATGTACGTTGTGTTAAACTAGGATTCAGATGCATCTGAGCATATTTGGAGGGCCTTTCAGGGAGACCTTCCAGGGATTAATTTATCATGAAATATTGTGAATCTTCTTGGAAGAAATTCATCCTAAGGCAAGACAGATTTCAGGTACATGATTGTTTGAGTGGACAATATGAGTGATAGAAAACATGCTGTACTCAGCTTCATCCTTTCCTGCTGGGGCTGAAAAATCATGTCATCTAGAGCTTCTACCACCTCTAAGCACCCACTCTTTTCTCCTAGGTGCACTCATCCTTCATTCTAAACCTTGAGCAGAGCCCTATGCTTCAGGCCTTTCTTTCCCTTCTCTCTCCTGCCTTTTCCCTTCCACAAGTCTAGCAGTGCCTGCCCTATGCCATGTTCCTCTACGACTTTGGTTAGACAGAAGTGGCAGAAGACACTAAAAACTTATACTAGTCATCACCCTCATCCTTTTAGAACTTACTCAGCATATGAAAGGGACTACCACAAGATAAAGTTTTTAAATCAAGGTTTCCTCTAATGCCAAGCATTTGTTTACCACCTTCACAATTTTGCCCATACCTGTTATAATAAATTTATTATCATTTGCTTAACATCTTATTTTTAATCAACTCATGACTAAAATCTCCATGTAATCTTATTTTGTTCTAAGCAGTAATACCTATGAAATTGTAGTTTTGATGGTACAGTTTTAGAATATGTATAAATATATATTATACATACAAAGATGCATGACTATTAAAAAATAGCATAACAAACCAACAGGGAGATATTTAGAGGGGGCATATTTTTCCTTTCAAATAAACTGGATGACATTGCAGCTATGTATTTAATTTACTAATAGGAACAAGGGTTTCTAATGGGAACAAATGACTGATAGAGTATTTTATGTTTTGAAGTAAGCCATTTTAAAGCCTTTCTTAGCACTAAGAAATAGCCATTCTTATAAAGAAAAGAGTGGTTAGCATCATCTCATTTTATCTAGAAGTCAAAATGATATGCTATAAAATAGTGCCTGAGCAGGTATTTTGAAAGATTGTTTGTCCAGAAAAGTTATTGATTCTGAAGCATTTAAAAGAAAAGTCTCAGATATCAGACTTTTAAGGTTTTAAAAATAAGCAAAATTGATATTTAGAGTTGAAAAGATAAAGAAGTGTTATTATAAGTAGATTTTCTGGGGCAATTAATAATAAAAAGGATATGGACATCCAAGACTGAAAAAAAAAACAACTATTTGGCCATAAAAACCTTCAACAAAATCCCCACTGCAAGTCATTGTACAGACTTTTCCAGAGTGTCACCAAATAGATGAGATCATTTCTAACCATTTAATCCAAAGTATTTAATCATATTAGTAGAGATGTGGTATTAAACTGTGTTAGCTATTGGAGTTTATGGGGTGGCCTTTCAAATTCAGATGGGGGGTGGGGGTGAGAGCATGTGCTGAGGGGTGGGGGCAGCCGGGGAGAGGTCAATGAGGGGAAAAGGAGACTTATGTAATACTTTAAACAATAAAGAATTTAAATTTTAAAAAATTCAGGATAGAGATAAAGATATATTGAATTACTCTCCCTTTCTGGTGAGACCATGATATCATATACAAGTCTTGAATCTCAAATTTAATAACCATGTTATCTTAAATCACTTCAACATTGTATACCTTAGTTTTATTGGTTGTAAAATTACAATAATAATTCTTCTTTGGGTATTTTGTAACATAAATGTATATTCAATAGTTCTACAAAGTGCTATACGTCTATAAGTCAGTTATAGTGGCCTCTATTACAGTCCAAAGTTAGGTAATTTCTGTGAAATCTCACTGACAAGAGAATCGATACTCCTTTCCTCTACACTGTTTATTTATGTTATACATAATTCTGTCATTCAGTATATTGCACTTCATGTTTCTGGCAGGAGAGGAGAGTGAGGAAGGAGTTAAACACATTTTTTCTAGTATGCTCTAATTCCTTGGGAACAGTTTCTCTGTATTATTTCTCTATTCCTGGTGACTGGCAAAATATTTGCTGGACCTCTTTGCACATTCCACCATGAGTTAGAAGAATATAGATTTAAAGGAAAACAATAAAATTATATCAAAATATTTTATTTAAAAAGTTTTATCATCTTCCAATATAATACACTGGTGTGAAGTAGGGAACCTTAAAAGGTATTTATAGACAGTTACTACTTGATTAAGAAAAAATGACCTGGTGCCCATCAGCAAATGAGTGGATTAAAAAGTTGTGGTACATCTGCACAATGGAATACTATGCAGCTGTAAAAACGAAAGAACTCTTACCATTTGCAAGAGCATGGATGGACCTAGAGAGTATTATGCTAAGCAAAATAAGTCAGTCAGAGAAAGATAAGTATCACATGATCTCACCCATATGTGGAATCTAATGAACAACATAATTTAATGAACAAAAATAGACCCAGAGACACAGAAATATTGAACAGACTGTCAAATCTCAGAGGGAAGGCAGGAGAGGGTGGAGAGGGAGAGGAGATCAACCAATAAACTCACATGCATATATGCATAACCCATAGACACAAAAAATAGCGTGGAGGAAGGAGGCAGGAGAGGGCAATGGAGGGAAAAAGGGGACATATGTAATACTTCCAACAATAAAGATTTGTTTAAAAAAAAGAAATATCGAAAAAAGAAGAGAAAGAAAGAAAGAAAGGAAGGAAGGAAGGAAGGAAGGAAGGAAGGAAGGAAGGAAGGAAGAAAGAAAGAAAGAAAGAAAGAAAGAAAGAAAGAAAGAAAGAAAGAAAGACCTGAAATGAGTTCTCACTATAATGAGTATTCTGATAGACTCATTTAAATAAAGTTAAGAGACAAGACTCTTCCTTTTGTATAATAACAATAATTATAATTGATAATTGCACATACATTATAGCTAAATGATTTGAATACATTTACTTAAGAGCCCTTGTACACAGAAAAAAAAAAACATTAATGTGAATAAAAAGTCAGAAGTCTCAGAAGAGTTTCAAATGAAGCAATTAACACCAAGGACATAATTGAGAGGCTGTTAAAGAAAGTACTGCAAAGAAATGCTTTTCAAATTAATTTCTTATTCTGTAGTAGTTAATTTTATTTTCTGATCTAAAAATTTATCGAAGGCTTGCTTATATACAGTTGATTATCAATTTGCTTGTTAGCTCAAATTGCTCATAATTTGCATTCTTTCTTAGCTTAATGCCAACATTATGCAGTGGACCTTACCTATTTTAAGTGGTTTTCACATCATAATTTCTCTTTTATATTTGGTTAAAGATATTTCACTTTTTTCTCTTTAACTGTTTTATTATATTTTTAAAATATATTTTTATTGATTTTAGAGAGGAAGGGAGAGGAAAAGAGAGATGGAAACATCAATGATGAGAGAGAATCATTGATCGGCTGCCTCCTGCATGCCCCCCACTGGGGATGGAGCCAGAAACCCAGGCATGTGCCCTGACGAGGAATCGAACAGTGACCTCCAGGTTCATAGGTCAATGCTCAACCACTGAGCCATGCCAGCTGGGCTGTTATTATATTTTAACTTAAATGCTTCACCATTATTCTACTTTCATATGATCACATGTTGATGAGTTTGTGCAAAATTTTAAAAACAAAGAGTTTTATATTGGCACCATTCTGGAGTTTAGGATTTCTCCTTATTTTTGTCATCTCAGTTGAGACTGGACTGTATTTATTATAGTCAACATATATAACTTGCCAGTGTGATCTACATGTATCTCTGACCATAGAGTCAAATGTAGAGTATTAATATGCATTCTTACCCTTGAATAATCGCCATGAAATAATTTCAGGAAAAAAAGGAAAACTTAATGTTGTAGTCATTTTTTACTCCAGGGGGCAGTATAAAATAAGAAATGATAAGGCCTAACCTACTTGCAGTGTACACTTAATGTAATTATCAAAGCCAGAGGAAAGTGATGGATTTTATGAAGACAACCAGGATTTCAGTGTGTAATTTATATCTTTTTGAGATGTCTCTTTAAATGTGGAAGTCAGAGTGTCCATTTGAATCCTCATGGCAGGCTGATAACGTCTTACCTGCCATATCTATATTCTCATCTGCAAATTTTAACACCGACAATGTGGTTCCTTTAAAGGAATTTAAAAAAAATTCTCTATATTTCAAATGGAACTTTCTTTATTCATAAACATTATACATGAAAAGGCGGGCTCATAAATGCACATATCACATAGATAGTTAAAGATAAGAAGTTGTTAGCATTCCATAATGGGAATATACTTAAGCAGGTGATATACTGAACTATTTATTAAGTCTCTACTTAATTGCAGGCTCTGTGCTTGGACATTTATATATCAAATCTCATTTGACCTTTAACAAAATCCCATTTTTACAAATAATGAAATTGAATCTCAGTAATTCACCCAAAGAATGCCAGCCAGCAAATGGATAATGAGGATTCAAAAACATATGTTCTATTTACTATGATAACCTAAATGCCTATCCCTACATGGTATATACTTTGTGCAAGAAGAAATAAATACCAGTAGGAAACAGACTTTATTATCCCATTCTGTGTCTGTTTTAGTGCTACAGCAGTTATTTTAAAAGACTCTCAGTTTTGCCCGGCCACCATGGCTCAGTGGTTGAGCATCAACCTATGAACCAGGAGGTCACACGGTTCAATTACCAGACAGGGTACATGCCCAGGTTTTGAGCTCTATCCCCAGTGTGGGGCATGCAGGAGGTGGCCAATCAATGATTCTCTCTCATTATTGGTGTTTCTATCTATCTCTCCCCCTCCCTTCCTCTCTGAAATCAATAAAAATATATTTTAAAAATAGACTCTCAGTTTTTTTTTTTGAGAATAATTTTACCACCTTAATCTTTAGTCTGCATTTGCTAAAAATCACTTCTTCAGACTAATGGATTTTAAGAGAATACCTTGCTTGACTCCTAAAGCAATTCTTGCTCCGTAACATAGGCTCTTATGTTCAATACGTAGGGTCTGATTGCACAGGCTAGAATTACTTGAGTTATCGTATTAGAAAGACATGCAAAGAGCCTCTTTGGCTGACCAGCCAAGGAATTAATATCTGGCTATTACTATCCTATGATCAGTCATTTACATATCCTGCCTTATTTACTCCACAGAAAAATGCTAAGGACATCTGAGAGGATAAGCACTTGAAGTTATTTTAATTAAAAAAATAAAGCAAACTAAGATCCACCTTTATTTTTACCTTCACAGTACCAAAGATCACATACAGTGATGATATGGTTGGAGTGGATTAAATTAGGAATTAAGATTGATAAATGGTGATTGCAAATTCCTGAAGAATATGTGGGTTAAGCTATTAATAACAATATTATTAATATTGTAAATGCTTATCATTGCTTAGAATGACCGATTGTTAGATGTGATAGAGACCATAAAGATCACTTATTCTAACTCTCTCCTTTTATACATGTAGAAATTGATCCATGAAAAGCTTTAAATTGCTGATATATGTGATGTATGGAGCAAACCCATATAAGAGTAAACATCATTATGACATCATTCCATAAGAGGCACTATTTGCATGTCCTTGATAATCCAACTCCCAAACCTAGATTATAATTGTCAGTTACATATTACTAGTCCATATATATGTGTAACAGGAATTTTTGAAGGGGCTCCTTAACTCACACTTTGTAAAAGTAATATAATGATTGAAAATAAAGCAGTTTTCAGGTAATAGTTTAAAATTCCCCTTCAACAAGAAGTGCTAAAACCTTGAGGAAAATATAGCTTCCCTTTTTGCTCCTAATTTTTTTCTCTCAGATTCTTCATCCAGGTACTGCTTAACATCCTTTTAAATCCCACACTTTGGGGTCTCACTGGCTATCTTGGAATGATCTCTTTCTTGTACTAGGACCTTAATTACTAATTGCAGAGGACTCTTGGTCTCTTTTGCATCTGGAATTGTTTAAAGTTCAGATTTTTAAATAACAACTCTTCCTCAATTGATTCTAAAGAAGCCTGTTTTCCTCTAAATTGGATCTGCAAGATGACTTCTCATTACCCAGGAAATAGCTTATCTCTCTATTTGTATGGGTCTGCAGATTTCTGCTTCTCTGAACCTCTCCCTCTGCTGCTAGTGAGTTCTCCCTGCTGAGATAGTTGATGGGAGACTGTTGTGATTATTATATTCCTTTCTTTTTTGTGGGTAGCCTAACATCTAGATTGGAAACTGATCTATAAAATATCCTCCAGTGGAAAGAGACATAGACCCTCTAGAACAGTGGTTCTCAACCTTCCTAATGCCATGACCCTTTAATACAGTTCCTCATGTTGTGGTGATCCCCAATTTCATTGTTACAAATTGAACATAATTAAAGCATAATGATTCATCACAAAACAATATGTAATTATATATGTGTTTTCCGATGGTCTTAGGTGACCCCTGTGAAAGGGTCGTTCGACCCCCAAAGGGGTCGCGGCCCACAGGTTAAGAACCGCTGCTCTAGTACTTTAAATAAATACAACTCCATGTGCTCTGGCTATAGAAAGCTTGAAATTTACTCTGAAAACATTTAATTTCTAATTTGTGTAGTAAACATTAAGATTTTAACTATTCATAACTCTTAAGTGTATTTTTAGTATCACTTGAATGAATAAAAGCATTCAGAAGGGAACTCCTGTGACTTCTCACCACTTAATGGCCCACACAACTTATCTGTATACACATATTCTCCACCTCTATCAAAGAACAACAGTAACGCTATCATTGCTATTAAAGGTCCTCTTCTCCACTTATCTGCATCCCATCCCTTCTAGCACATTCAAGAACAATAGACCCTTGAGACATTAAAGATTGCAGCAGAGTATGTGGATCTTGCACTCACCTCCTCCCAGAACCAAACTGGAATTAATTACAACTAAAATATAGAGCAATCAATCGGTATAACCAACTGAACTAGCTGCCAATAAACCTTATAACCAAGGATTTACAGAAGCCACATTGAGACTGGTAGAAAGGACGGAGAAACAAAATGAGCGGGCCCTGCTTCCACTGGTGGCAACTGAGATTCCGGGGGGGTGGGGGACATCTCAGCTGCAAAGATTACTCCTGAGAAATGTGGGGTTTCAACCCACGCCGGGCTCTCCAGCCCAGAGCACCAGTGCCAGAAAGAGGCACCCACATAACATCAGGCTGTGAAAGTCAGTGGGGACTCAATCCACGAGGGAGAGACAAGAGACATAGGCACCCTCTTAAAGGGTCAAAGCATAAAATCTTGTTAGCAGCTATTGGGCTCTAGAGGAGGGAGGGTGGAGCAGACTACAGTCATATGATGAAAGAGTCTGGTGTTTGGCTCTGGGGAGAGAGCTGAAGAGACAGCCATCAGGATCCCTGTGCTGAGTCCCTCTCCCAGACTGCAGATGCCATCTTTCTTGGGTGAAGCACTCCTATTCACACCACATCAACCTGAAGAATGCAATAGCCCCACCTCTAGACTCGCTCTCACTCCACCCTATGGAATTTGCACACTGTTGATTGACATCATATCTATCCATATATCCATCCTTCTTTCCAGATATATACATTTTAAAAAACTTAAATCATTTAGGATGATGAATATTTCCTAAATTCTTTAATCTTGATCAGAAAGGAAGCATATCATTGCTTATTTAGGCTTCTAGGACATTAGAATGGAATCTTATTGTATGTTAAACCACTGTACATTTGACTCTTAAAATTCACAGAAAACAAAAATTAAAATTGTGTTTTAAAGCTGGTACTCATACACAATGACAAATAATAATAGTGGGTGACAAAGGAGCTAGATTAAAATGAATTTCAGCATATAATTGAAGATGTTTAGTCTAAACCAGAAGAAATGGAAGATCTAAACATTGCCATTAATAAAGATGTTAGGAAAATAACCACAGTTGACTTCGTTCTTCTCTTGGTGGATAATGATGGCCATCTTCACTTTTTCACCTTTAATTATTCTGTTTCACTGCTAATTGACACTTGTACTAGTGAGTAGAGAGGAAGAAGTATAAATGACAGTATCCAAATTGATTTAAGTCATGCAATGAAGTATTTTATTGCTAATTAATTCATAGAATCATAGAATATCTATAATAATAAAAGCATAATATGAAAATTAACCAAATGGCCAAACAGCAGAACCACTGTCCAGACAACCTTCCAGATCACCACACTATGATACTCACTGGAGCCAGGCCAGCCAAGGTAGGTGCAATGTGATTGGTTGGGGGGCCCCACCATCGCCCCACGATTGCATCACAGAGGGAGGCCCAGGCCACCCTCTGCGCAACAATTGATCGTGGAGCCCTGGCTGTGTGGGCGGGGCCTCCCTCTGCTGGGCAATCAATCACGGAGTCCCACAATCAATCAACCCACAGAGGGAGGCCCAGGCCACCCAGTTGGCGGCCACAGAGGGAGGCCCAGGCCATCCGGCTAGCAGCACTGCAGTGGGTAGGCAGGACCTCCCTCTGTGGAGCAATGGATCTGGGGGCCCTGTGATCAATCGTCCCACAGAGGGAAGCCCAGGCCACCGGCCAATGATGCTATGACGGGAGTGCGGGGCTGGCCAGCTATTGCCCTGCAGAGGGAGGCCCAGGTCAGCCAAGGGATCGCACCCCATGCCTGTCGCCAGGAAAGGGAGGCGACTGTTTGCCGGGGGGGGGGGGGGGGGGCAGCACCACACAGATGGCAAGCAGTGGCAGCACCGGGGGCAGGTCCAGCTGCCAGCAGCCGGGGGAAGGAAAGCCCTGATAGGCCCTGATCACCGGCCAGGCCTAGGGACCCTACTCAAGGGGTCCAGGATTGTGAGAGGGCGCAGACCGGGCTGAAGGACACCCCCCACACACACACAAATTTCATGCACTGGGCCTCTAGTTAATTAGTAGAAATATACATGGAATGTCAGATCCAGAGGACCCTTAAGATCACCTAGTCCAATTGCCTCATTTTCCTGATGGGAAAACTAAGAGTCCTAGAAGATAAAGCAACTTTTTCAATGTCACATTTTTCTGAATCATGCATAACTAAAACACTAAGCTAGTATGTACAGAAGCTGCCTTCCTTCTCTACTTGCAGAAAGCCATAATGAAAGATTTCACTCCCCTGGCCTAGTTGATTGCTTGAGATCTTCTAGTTCTGACATTTGTTCATTATCTGATTGTAACCTATTGTGTTTCATATTTTTATATTGCAATTATAATATTTTAAATGACACTAATACTTAGGGTTCAGTTAGCAATAGAAGTTACTAGTTTAATGGACAGTGAGTTTCTGTTTAATATGCATTTTCAAGATAACCATAACCATCTTTTCCAATGGTGGGAGGATTCTAAGAAATATAAACATGAAACAGCTTTTTTTTCAAGCATTGATTTTAACCATGCTCTCTTAATGCCCCCATTCTGTCCCTTAACAACGTCTTTTTAGCAGATTCCATTAATTTTTATTTATTCAAAATGTTTTAAATTAGGTGTAAAAATCTAAAAAATTGTTCTATTTTCTGCTACGGTGCAGACCAGAGCCATGACCCTCGTTGTTTGGAGACTAGTCTGAGTGGTAGGGAATGGTGGGGGGTTCTGAAATGCATTCTACCTCATTCCATTTCCCAAACCAATTTCTTTGGTGTTGGGGGCAGGGTAGGGGAATAGAGGACACCGAGTTCTTCTTACATAATTTATTGGTCACTGATTATGGCTGGTGATCTGAGTTTATCCAATTTGATAGACTCTTCTGCTGTCTGGTGTTCAAATATGTGAAGGGTGTGGCTTTCTTGAGGCACTGTTCAACTCCATCTCTGCCCCTTCTATCACTGAAGATTACCTCAAAGAAGAGCAGTTGTGTCTTTCTTAAGCTTCTCCTGGTGGGGAGGCATCTTATGTACTCAGCATCTCTCTAGCTAGTCCTACAACTTCTATCCTTTGTACTAATGTTCTCTTCTAAGTCTTCCAAGATCCATGACCTATATTCTTCCAAGGTATTTATTGTCATAATCTCTTTTGGCCCTGCTGGTAGAGGCAAGTCCATCAGGAACCTTCCTTTAGAAATATCTATACTGGGTAAAGATATCTTTCAGTGTTTTCTTATGCTTCCCAAACATATTATGATCTCCCAAGAACTCTCTCATCATTCTTCTGTCTCATGGCATTATCAGGATGAGATTGCAGGCTCATCCAGGAAGTAAAAGACATCTCATCTTGCAAGCACCTCTGATCTCTCTAAATAATTCTCTTGAAGCTGTCCCTTGGCCTCTCTTTACCTGTGTTAATAATAGAAAGCCTATCACCCACTCTTCCATAACGAGAGCACAAAGTAATTGCCCATTAGACATTGTGCAGCTCACAAAGCTAGTGATTCCACTGTTAATACTCCTTATATATACCAGGAAAAAGTGAGGTATCAGTTCCTAATTGTTACCAGTCACTTAGAAATATCGAGTGCTTAATGATTCATATCCAGCTTTGGGCCTTAGTCACTGTTAAATGACTATTTGGATGGGTAGAAAAAGTTCATGTCCACTTTTTGATAAGGAAAAGCTGCCTAGCATGTATGATAGTTATAATAAGTCTATGGTTTCTAGAATCTTGAGGAATAATGATAGAACTGTTATAATTAAATATATATAACTAGAAACAAATTATCACTAATTTGTTTATCTCTATATATGATGTCATAGCATAGTGGATAGGAATTTGGGTTCTGGAGTTCAAAAGACCTACATTCATGTATCAACCTAGGAACATTAGTTAACACCAAGTTTACATTCAGAATAACTTTGGGGGAAAAAAAGAATAAATTTGGTCAATTTTTTAAGGTGTATTTATTCATAGGCATTTATAATAACTACTCAGACCATAGAATGTACTGTAGATTTAATGTTTGTGTCTACCAAAATGTGTATGCTGAAACTTAATCCCCAATGTGATGATATTTAGAGGCCTTTGAGAGTGATAAGGCCCTGGGGATGGAACCTTCATGAACGGTATTCATGCCTTTATAAAAGAGGCCCTGGGGATGGAACCTTCATGAACGATATTCATGCCTTTATAAAAGAGGACAAGTCCTTTGCAATAGCAAGAGGACAAGTTCCCATGTCCCTCCTGCTATGTGAGAACACAGCAAGAAGATGTTGTCTAGGAGTCAGGAAGACAGTCCTTACCAGACACTGAATCTGCTAGCACCTTGATCTTAACATCTCAGCATCTAGATCTGTGAGGAATAAATTAGTGCTGTTTATAAGCCACTCAGTTTAGGGTATTCTGTTATAGCAGCCTGGACATACTAAGACAGAATGTAATCGCTAATATGGTAAAAATATTAGATCAGTAGCTCTTACCATGGCAACATATTATAGTCATCTGGGGAGTTTCTAAAAAATACTTGTGCCAGTGCCTCACCTCAAAACAATAAGTGGAAATCCTAGTGAAAACTCTCTAGAATTTACAAAGTTAAACAAAAATAATTAAATGTCTATTTAAGTCCAATGATTCTCTTTATAGTCTAGAGGCCTGGTGCACAAAATTCGTGCACTGGAGGGAGGGTATCCCTGAGCCCAGCCTGCACCATCTCCAATCTGGGACCCCTCGGGGGATGTTGGACATCCCTCTCACAATCTAGGACTGCTGGTTCCTAATCGCTTGCCTGCCTGCCTGCCTGATTGCTCCTAACTGCTTCTGCCTGTCAGCCTGATCACCCCCTAACGACTCCCCTGCCAGCCTGATTGACACCTAACCACTCCCCTGCCAGCCCGATCGCCCCTAACTGCCTGCCCCTGTTGGCCATCTTGTGGCTGTGGGCTCCACCATCTTTGAGGGCGTGCAGTCAATTAGCATATTCCCTCCTTATTGGCTGTGGGTGCTGCCATCTTTGAGGGTGGGTTGGTCAATTAGCATATCCCCTCCTTATTGGCTGTGGGCACCACCAACTTTGGGGGAGGGGCAGCAATTAGCATATTCCCTCTTTATTGGCTGTGGGTGCCGCCATCTTTGCAATAGCATGAGGGTCAATTAGCATATTCCCTCTTTATTAGATAGGTTGTGGGGGAGGGGGAGGAACACAATTTCCTCCACCCTCAAATTTCTTCTGGCTGGTCTAATAATCAAATAGACATGAGACAGATTAGCACAAGAAAATACTCAAATTTATACCTACATATGTGTGGGAACTCATACACATGACAATTTCAAAGGCCACGCATGTAGGAGAGGTTCAGAGATAGAAAGAAGATTGAGGTATGTAAAACATCCTGAGCTAAGAATAAGGTAATGCACCTTGGAGGCATCAAAGGATGAAGGATACTAAGAGCAGATGTTTAGTAAATAAAAGTTTTTCCTGCCATTTAGGCGGGTTGAAAAGGTTGGGCAAAGCCTCTAATTCTAATTCTTCTCAGAAATTAAGGGTGACTGGAAGAACTTTCTCTTGAACTTGCAACTAAAATTGCCTTTAGCTCAAAACAATCTGCATACCACAGAGGCACATCTTGGGATGACCTGTTCTGAACCCCAAAGATGTCTTCTATAGGAATTTATCTATGGATGCCATAGCATGGTAGTTAAAGTGTTGGGCTCTGGAGAATTAAATAATACAAGAAAATATACTTGCACTAGGAAAGGAGCTGAATCTGCTGGTTGACAGATTACTGAAGTTAAGGTTGATGAGAAATACATACACCTTAGCATTTTCTGTTAATATTCCTACTCCAAGGGTCAGTAAACATTTTTTAAAGGGTCAGAGAGTAAATATTTTAGGCCACAAAAGATGTCAGTTGCCTATTATTTATTTTTGACAACCCTTTAAAATGGTAAAAAACAAAAAACAAAAAACAAAACACATTCATAGTTAAAGACTGTGCAAAAAATAAGATGTGTGGCTGTAGTTTTCCAAACTCTGCAAGATAAAGAAAAACTCTTAAAAACATTAATGAAGAAAGAACAAATTAGCTAGAAAGGAAAAAAATAATCAGATTGGAATTGAATTTCTCCCTTGTAAAACTGAAACTGGAAAGCTCTTGGAAAGCATCTAGAGACGCTGATCAAAAAGGACAAAAACAAGTAACAATTTTAGGCCAAAGCAAAAGGTTCCTTTGCTATAAACCTTGATCTTTGAAGTGGACATTCTGGACTTCCTCTGGTGATGACCCTCCTAATAGGGCAATGAGTTCAATAAGTTAAGGAGCCAAGCCCACTTGCAGCCAGTGTTCTAGGAGTCAGCAACTGGCTCTCCCTGTGCCACCACTTTCAGGTACAGAAATTGGAGTCAAGGAATTTTCTGGAACATGTACTTTTGGACCATTATAAAAGTAGGCTGATCAAAGTAGGGTACTAGGACATGATTCTGGTTTATAGTTCTTAAATATTTAGATATATAGTATGTGGATGTCTATTTTTATCTATCTGAGCCCAACAAATGTTAGAAGAAGGCCTGAACATAACTAAAGAATCATACTCTTGCCACAATATCAAAGATATGTCAATGATATAATAAAATAAAGATATATTTGGCAATATATGATAATTTAAATATTATATTATATATGAACCTCATATGAAGAAAATACTTGAATGAAAAAAATAATAACCAAACACTAAAGAACCAAAAGAGAAACCATGGTTTAGGAAGTTTGAATATGTACCTCTGGGCAAAATAAAGGATCTAGAAATAAGATATAAAGTAAGGGAAATTTGAATAACTGCTAAACTATCTTAACAAAATCTAGAACCTGGAAATGGGGAAAGGTCAAAATAAATGTTTTCCAAAGGTCTTTTTGCAGTTATGGTATGATATTACTGTGAGAATAGCTAGAAAAAGTGAAGAACATGCAAATATTCTAAAAGACTCAAATTATTAAGGAAGGGTAATTAGGGAAGACATGGAGCAGTATAGCAGAAGACACAGCGAATCTTGATATGGGAAATACAGGAGGGGCTTAAGCAACCATGATTACATTTACATGATGGAATATCATGCAGTTATTAAAAATAATTAATTAGATTTATACCAGTTGACTTATAAGGGATTCCCATGCGTATTGCTGTATGAAAAAAGAACAATGCAGTATGGTATATACAAATGATTTCACTGTTGTAAAATAAGTAATCAAGGGGTGAAACCTCTCCTTTATATATTTATGTTGTATGTATAGAATTATATGAGCTTCCAAAATATGGAGCTATACATCCTATCTAATAAAAGAGAAACATGGTCACTGGCATACGACTGCTACCCTTCCCATTGGCTAATAAGCGAGATATGCAAATTAACTGCCAGCCAAGATGGCAGCCAGGCAGCTTGAAACTAACATGAGGCTTGCTTGCTTCAGTGACGGAGGAAACCAACGTTCCCCGCCTGCTTTGCCGATCTCTGAGCCTGCAGTTTAAGAAACATTGTAACAAATATAGAAGCTAAACAAAACCCCAGAAACCTGCTTTCAGCGAGCCCGGGATCTCAAAGCTGGAGTTATACAGTGTTTCGATTATAGAACCAAAACAAACCAGATACCTTCTTTCAGCAGCAGAAGCCTCAGAGCTGGAGCCAGAGCTAAAGCTGACCCAGAATAAAAAAAAAGAAAAAAAGGAGCAGTTGGGAGCTTCAGTCAGCCTGAAAACAGGCCTCAGCCCCTCACCCAGAATGGCCAGGCACCCCAGTGGGGACCCCCACACTGAAGGGTGTGTGACCAGCTGCAAACAGCCATCATCCCCTCACCCAGGCTGGCCAGGCACCCCAGTGGGGACCCCCACCCTGATCCAGGACACCCTTCATGACAAACCAGACAGCCCCACCCGTGCACCAGGCCTCTATCCTATATAGTAAAAGGGTAATATGCCTCCCATCACCGGGATCAGCGGAGCCGTGAGGCCTCCCGGCACCGGGATCTGCGTGACAGGGGGCAGCGCCCAAACCCCCTGATCGCCCTGCGGCTCTGTGTGTGACAGGGGGCGGGGCCCCAACCTTCTTATCCACCCTGCTCTGTTCATGACAGGGGAAGGCGACCCAACCCCCTGATCAGCCCTGCGGCTCTGTGTGTGACAGGGTGTGGCGCCCCAACCCCCCCCCCCGCCCCCCACGGGCCCTGCTCTGTGTGTGACGGGGTAGAGCCATAACCTCCCCATTGGCCCTGACCTAAGTGTGAGAGTGGCGGTGCCCCAACCCCCTGATGGGCCCTGCTCTGTGCGTGACAGGGGGTGGCGCTGCAACCTCCCCATCCACCCTACCTTGAGTGTGACAGGGCCGTGCCCCAATCCCCCAATCGGCCCTACCCTGAGCGTGGCTGAGGGTGGCATCGCAACCTCCCAATCTGCCCTGCTCTGTGCATGACAGGGGAAGGCGCCCCAACTCCCCAATCGGCCCTGCTCTGAGCCCGACCAGGGGCTGCACCTAGGGATTGGGCCTGCCCTCTGCCACCCAGGAGCAGGCCGAAGCCAGCAGGGCGTTATCTCCCGAGGGGTCCCAGACTGCGAGAGGGCACAGGCCGGGCTGAGGGACCCCCCCCACACACACACACAAGTGCACAAATTTTTTTGCACTGGGCCTCTAGTACTTATATAAAGTGGTTAACACAGGTTACCTGGAGTGTGGTAAGTATTGGAAGGGTGGGAGGAAGGGAAATGTTACAGTCAAGAGAAAAATGAAAATTAAAAATGCCCATACTAAAATAAAGACATCTAGTATGCTCTGCTTTCTTCAAAATAGTATTCTATTCTCAAGAAAGTCTGGGAAATGCTAGATTGCACTAAGGTAAATAGGTTTCTTTACTGCAGGCCTTTGTAGAATCATTGATATATTAAATATAAAATGTGAATCTTTAAGAGAAAGATACATTACATAGAATACATTTTTGTGACATACTTTAAAAGAGTATTTTGTAGGACAGTTTGGGAAATGCTGCTTTAGTCATGTTTAATGTGAATGTATTATTATTGCTCTCTGGTAAGTATATTGTGATGACTCTTTGGTTCTGTGTCTTTAATAAATACGATATTAAAGTGCCTTGTCATGTTGCTTACCATTCTTTAGCACCCCACAATTATTCAGAAATGATTATGTGGGCCTTTCACATTCTTCTCATGTATAGTCTATTGTTTTTGGTGAATGCTAGATATTTCCATCTTGATAATGCCTCTGTCACATATTCTTGGTGAATTCATGGTGCTAGTAGATTTTTGAGATTTCAGTTTATCCAAAACACCACCTGCTACAATTTTTAAGGATCACCATGACTCTATATTAAATGTACTACTTTTTCTGACACTGAACAACACTTTCTTTTTCTTAGTTTGAACTTGTACAAGATGACAGTTTAATCCATACACTGTGTAATCCTTTGAATTCAAAGCTTGAACACTGTTGGATGAAAGAAATACATGCTTTCTATCATCTCAGTCAAAAGACAGAATTGGAAGAAAATGTTGAACTATAAGCATTTTCAGTCTTTTGCTGAATACTGTCAGAGTAGGAAAGGTCCACAAGTATCTTGATAACTGACTTAGATGTTTTCAAGGACTTAGATGATAGGATTGAGAGATTGTTCATTTAACAGGCATTGACTGATATAGCTTCACTAGCTAGCAAGTAGTGACAACTTTTGTGGGTAGTGGTTTCATTTTTACAGTAACTCAGACTCTGAATGCAAAGCTCCAACTTATATGGACTCATAGAATCTCAAAAAACAACCATGTTCGTCATGATGAGCTAGGGTATGCTGAAGGAACAAATAGTCTCCAAATCTTAGTGACTTAAACTAACAAAAGTCATGCCTTGCACTATAAACTTTCCATGGATTGGCTCAGGGCTCTGCTTCTACATTGTCCTGCCTCTAAAATCCAGGCTATTATAAACAGTCACCATCTGGAATGTTTCCAGATGTGGCAAAGCTGGAAATTGAGTGTAAAGGTTCTCAAAGCTTTTACTGTGCACAGTGGTGAAGGGTGTCACTCTTGCTTACCTGACATAGGCCAAAGCCAATCACATGGCCATTTCTAACTTATAATGGATGGAGAAGTGCAACTAATCTATGCCCCGAAGGATAGCCATAATCCTGTGAAGAACCCTAAGGCTTACCACAAGGCCTTTGGAAAGGTGGCTCAGTGTAAACTTGAACAAAATTCTATTTGCTATGGTTCATGTGTACACTCACATATTATCTGAAATAACATACTTGTAAAGTGACATTATATTTGTATCATACTCTAAGTATTACAGCTCTTTACCTATGAGCAGGATCCTAAATTTGAGTAATCAGCCTAACATATTATTGTATTATTTGTTTAGGCTGAACACTGCAAGTTCTTACCAAGGTGGTGTGTGTGTGTGTGTGTGTGTGTGTGTGTGTGTGTGTGTGTGAGATTTTCTAAATTAAATTCATTTTAGAGACTATTTTGTTTAACACAAATGGTGCTTATTACAGAAAGAGAACAAGAAAGACCTAGCCTTCAAATATCCTATGAGTATTTTTAAAATATATTTTTATTGATTATAGAGAGAGGAAGTGAGAGGGATAGAGAGATAGAAACATTGATGAGAGAGAAATGCCAATTGGCTACCTACTGCAAGCTTCCACTGGGCATCGAGCCCGCAACTCAGCATGTGCCTTGACTGGGAATCAAACCATGACCTCCTGGTTCATGGACTGACACTCAAACACAGAGCCACACCAGCTGGGACCTATGAATATTTTTTAATGATATCCCAGGATCTGTGGTCATGAACAAATTTTTTAGGGGAGGGAGGTTGAGTGAAATAAAGAGTAAGGAGAGAATACCTGGAACATAATTCTAGTCTTCATAAATCAGAGTTTGTATTTATGAAAGATGATCTGATTCAAAATAAATTTAGTTGTATTTTATTTTTATTGCATTTGATTGCAGTATTCGATATTTACTAAATTATATATTGATAAATTACATTAGTAATATTATAAAATTAAACATTTGAAATAGTACCATGCTCAAATATAAAAATGAGTGAACATCTTTCATAAACAAGTTTTAAGTTGTTAAAAGGAGAGAGGTTGACTCAAAAATATGTGAAGGGTGGAAACTTTTTTTTTTTAATATATTTTATTGATTTTTTTTACAGAGAGGAAGGGAGAGAGATAGAGAGTTAGAAACATCGATGAGAGAGAAATATCGATCAGCTGCCTCCAGCACATCTCCTACTGGGGATGTGCCTGCAACCCAGGACCCAGGTACATGCCCTTGACCGGAATCGAACCTGGGACCCTTCAGTCTGGAGGCCGACACTCTATCCACTGAGCCAAACCAGTTTTGGCGAAGGGTGGAAACTTTTAAATTCTCATAATTTAAAATCTAATTCTTCTCAAAATATATTTTTGGAGAATATCAAATATCACTATTAGGAGTACTTAGGGAATGATTTTCCTTTGAGGCAGTTCACATAGAGCCAGGGATCAGCATTTCAGTGTTCTAAAGTTTCTTATTTTGCCCTAGCTGGTTTGGCTCAGTGGATAGAATGTTGGTCTGTGAAATGAAGGGTCCTGGGTTTGATTCCAGTCAAGGACACATTGATATTTCTATCTCTCTCTCTCCCTCTTCCTTTCAAAACATGTGGTTTTCTATGGCACCATGATGCCTCCTTAAAGACAGAACATTCTATCTAGAAAAGATCATTGTTCCCAGAAGCTCAAGCTACTTTATGAATAATTTCTTATTAATCTTAACACCTAACATAGCAAAAATTCTAACCATTTAACAGCTAGAAAAAGCAAGGCTCAGAGATGGTACTATCATTACCATGTTAAGAAGAGATGTTACTGTGTTGTTATATGCAAAGAAGCAAATAATCCACCTTTAGAAAGTATGCTCTTTCAATACTTCAATAATTGATTATTAGTACCATGATTTGAGCCAAATAATCAGTACATCTTATTGGTTTTTATGGTCTAAACACACACTGACAATCCTTTCAAAAGATTTTTGTCTCTTTGTTATTACTGAGCATACCTCTTTTTTTCAGTGCAATTGTGGCCCTGAAGAATGTAATTAATGGAATGAAGAAATGCACTCAATAATACAAAATTTATTGATACTATTTCATCTAGAATGGTGGCACTGAATATAACCTTGATTATCTTTTTTCCTTTTAGTTGAACAGTAAAAAAACACAAGGCATGCTTGTTATTCTACTTTTAAACATTTTGGTGAAATATAGCAGTTCAGATCATTGAAAACAGCACTTCATTGTAGTGAGATTACTTTTTCTTATTTAACTCCTTTTCCTTTTATGCTATAGAACTAATAGAACAAATTTGTTAAGTATGTTTAAAGTGTTCACACTGACCTACTATTCCACCTAAATAACACAGAGGGTTAGACCTCAGCTCACACCCCCTGTACATTTACACCCTTCTACCTCAGTCAATAGTCACATTCAGACTAATTGGCCAAATAGAGTCTGTGGCAAATTGCCCAGTGCAGAGAGCTGTTGACACTCTGATTCTAAAACATATAGCTCTGATTATAACTTTTGCAGCAATTATTGTTTCAGAGGCATAACTGTCAGCAAGTCATTGAGTATAGCTTACACACAGTGCAGTTGTAGAAGTGATGTCAATTGATAATTCAACATCCCTTATTTTCACTTATCTTGCTTCTCCCAGAATGTCAATGGTCATATGCTTTCTGTGGTAAAGTATTTTCCATGTGTGCCTACTTTGTCTTTATTTGCCAACATTGGCTTTACCGGGGATAAGTATGGGGATTGGATAGTTTTCCTAGGTGTCATGAACACATAACCTCAATGAAAGACTGGAATATAAGGTAACAAGAGATGTTACTGTGGAAGATGTGGAAGATGCAGGTTATAAGTAAGGAATTCATAAGGCTACAATTAGTAGAAACTATTTACAGTAGCTTAAGCAAATAGTAGTTAGTTTTCTCACCAAATAAGAAGCCTGGAGGTAGGCAGTTCTTGGCATTGGTTTAGTATTGCATTAGTACAAGTACAAGCAAACCTTGTTTTATTGAATTTTGCTTTTTGAGCTTTACAGGTGTTGCATTTTTTAAAAAATTGAAAGCAAGACCCTCCACCAGCAAAAAGGTTATGACTCACTTTATTGCAATACTCATTTTATTACCATGGTCTGAAACTGAACCCACAATATTTCCGAGGTATGCCTGTAGAGTTTAGTAGAAATAAGAAGTTAATCACTTCTTCAGTGAATCTATATCCCATTTAGAATTAAGTCTAAATTCATGAACATGTCATACCGTGATCAGTCTTTCCCACATAACCAGTCTCATATTTTTTAACCATGTACTGTCTACTCCTATATACACACACTAACATTTCAGCCATATCAAACTACATAAAAGACCAGTTTTCCACCTTTTCTCATATATCTTATTCCTTTTATTCATGTTCACTCTACTTGTAATACTCTCTCTCCCCCATCCTGGATGAACTATCTCTTCTTTCAACTTAACGATCATTTCTTTTAGGAAAACTCTTACTTGGCCTCATCACACTTTTTATAATCTACGTTTACCTTAATTCAAGACTTTATTACAGTTCATTATAACTGATTTCTTACATGTGTGTATCCTTCATTAAACTGAGCAAACTGAGAGCACAACCTTTGTCTCATTTGTCTTTGTATTTCAAGCACCTATCATCATACCTGCATATAGTAGGGTCACATAAATGTTGAATGAGTAAATAGTCACTTATGAGCCTGAACTTGATTTCCCATGCTGAGGAGTATGAAAATCTTTCTCATAATGCTTAGTGCCTTTTACATAGTATAGCTTCATAGATACCATTCCTTGCTCCTTCTCTGTAAACTAAATTCAAGGCATGGAAGTTGCTTCTAAAGCTGTATCAATAGCTGGTAACACAGCTGGTGGGGCTTCTGGAGGATACACTAGTCCACAAGGAAGAATATATTTTCTTGGTGCCTACAAAGTATGTTTTAACCCTAATACATAATAAAAGAAAAAAATCAATTTTTTAATAACAACATTAAGTGATCTTTGGTATTTAAGTTTTAGAATGCCTTTGCCAAAAAGTTGCCCCTATTTTTTTAAAGGGAGGGGAGTATCTGCATTAGATCCAGGAATAAAAAAAAATATTTTAAATGAAAAATCTTTTGAAATCTGAGTGAAGTCTAGACTCAATGTTGGTGTCTTAGTTTCGATAATGTTTCATTGTATTGTGAGATGTCAACAATAGGGAAACTGGATAAGGAATATGTGGAAAGTCTGTACTATCTTTGCAACTTTTCTATGAATCTAAAAACATTCCAACTAAAGATTTATTTTTAAAAAATAGGCAGAAGTTTCACAACAATGTGATATTAATGCCACTGACTGTACACTTAAAAATAGTTAAAATGGTGAGTTTTACATTATGTGTATTTTACCACAATAAAAAATAGTAAGAATATTAGCTAGGTATGATGAGAGAGAGGCAGAGTAAGAGGAGTGAGATGTTTTCAAACAATTTTTGTATGTCTGTAATATTCCAGGCACTGTACCAGAAATAAAAGTTGTTTTTTATCTCTACTGCTACTAATGAGTTCACCAAGGTTGCATGAGTTTAGATAATATCATACCTGGGCCCTATTCCAGGACTGCTTTAATCCATGCTTAAAAGAGAGAGGCTCTGGAGTGTATAATTTTTAAAGAGTGATTGACATAAGTGCAATGATCAGCCAAGTTTGATAACCACTGCTCTAAGGCTTTTATATCCACTGCCTTTAAATGACTATTTCTCTTAACTTGAAGATGAAAGTGGGCAGTGTAGGATCTTCTTTAATGTGGACCCTGAGAACTGAAAAGATTCTTACAACCCAAGGTCAAAGCCTTGAATACTGCAGTGAAGCTAGCAGAGCATGGTCAAAAGAGAAATGTCATAGAACTGGATCAAATATATTCCATGTAAAGCTCCAACTTGAGAAGGGTAATTTTCCCTGAAAATTTTCATTGTGCATTACAGACTGAGTTCAACTCCACAGCACCAACTGAAATATTTGGCTACTTCTTGTCTAATATCGCCATAGATGTTATTGACTGCAGAGACCTCTGGCCACCAGGGAATTTTCAGATAGAGTAAAAAAGCAATTAGAGGCTGGCAGGGTGAATGGATTGAGGCAGTATGCTCAGAAGTTCAGAAAATAAGCAAGCAAATACTTAAAGAAACAAACAATCATGTTTCCCATTTCACTGAGAAACAGAAGCAATTAGAAGAGACTTCCCCAGCCTTCCAGTACTATATCTCCTCACGTACTTATATCTCTGCTCATATATACTGTCTTTTCCACTGTAACTGGGATGAACTGTGCTCCTACTTAAAGACTATTCTGTCCACTTCTTGCATTAGACCCCAAACTCTCTCACTTACTAACATAAGGATATTGCTCCAGCAATGCTACCTACTCCCTCCTGCCTTTCTTTTTCAATCTTCATCCAAGGATATACTCTTATTGATTTTCAGAGAGAGAGGAAGAGGGAGAAAGAGAGAGAGAGAGAGAGAGAGAGAGAGAGAGAGAGAGATCGAGAGAGAGATCAATTGGCTGCTTCTATATGTTCCCCAACTGGGAATCTAACCCACAACCTTTTGGTGTGTGGGTTGATGCTCCAAACAACTGGGTCATCCAGCCATGACCAGATATTTCACTTCAGAAGACAACTATGCTGCTACTTTACCCATCAAATTATATATATATATATATATATATATATATATATATATATATATACACACTAGAGGCCCGGTGCACAAAAATTTGTGCATTCGGGGGGAAGGGGGGGGTCCCTCAGCCCGGCCTGTGCCCTCTCACAGTCTGGGACCCCTTGGGAGATAATGACCTGCTGGCTTAGGCCCGCTCCCGGGTGGCAGAGGGCAGGCCCAATCCCTAGGTGCAGCCCCTGGTCGGACTCAGAGCAGGGTCTATGGGCAGGTTGTGGCGCCACCCCCTGTCACGCACAGAGCAGGGACAATCAAGGGGTTTGGGCGCTGCCCCCTGTCACTCACAGAGCAGGGCCCATCAGGGGGATTGGGGCTCCATACCCTGTCATGCACAGAGCAGGGTCAATCAGGGGGTTGGGGAGCTCCCCCCTGTCACTCACAGAGTAGGGCCGATAGGGGAGTTGGGGCACCACCCCTGTCACACACATAGCAGGGCAGATCAGGGGGTTGGGACGCCTTACCCTGTCACACTCAGGGCAGGGCCGATGGGGAGGTTATGGCTCTACCCCGTCACACACAGAGCAGGGCCCGTGCGGGGCAGTTGGGGCGTCGCCCTCTATCACCCACAGAGCAGGGCCGATCAGGGGGTTGGGGCACCGCCACTGTCACACTAAGGGCAGGGCCGATGGGGAGGTTATGGCTCTACCCCGTCACACACAGAGCAGGGCCCGTCGGGACAGGGGGGTTGAGGTGCCGCAGCCTGTCACACACAGAGCTGCAGGGCAATCAGGGGGTTGGGGAGCTCCCCCCTATCTGGCACAGAGCAGGGCTGATCAGGGGGTTGGGGATCCTTTCCCTGTCATGAACAGAGCAGGGCGGATAGGGAGGTTGTGGCCCCACCCCCGGTCACACACAGAGCCACAGGGTGATCAGGGGATTTGGGCGCTGCCCCCTGTCACGCAGATCCCGGTGCCAGGAGGCCTCGCAGCTCCTCTGATCCCGGTGCTGGGAGGCATATTACCCTTTTACTATATAGGATAGAGGCCTGGTGCATGAGTGGGGGCTGGCTGGTTTGCCCTGAAGGGTGTCCTGGATCAGGGTGGGGGTCCCCACTGGCGTGCCTGGCCAGTCTGGGTGAGGGGCTGAGGGCTGTTTTCAAGCTAGTGGGTGACTGAAGCTCCCAACCGCTCCTTTTTTTCTTTTTTTTTTTTATTCTGGGCCAGCTTTAGCTTTGAGGCTTGGCTCCAGCTCTTAGGCCTCTGCTGCTGAAAGCAGGTTTCTGGCCTTTGTTTACCTTCTGTATTTGAAACAATGTTGCGATCCTGCTGGCTGAAGCCCGGCGACTAAAGCAGGTTTCTGGGGTTTTGTTTAGCTTCTATATTTGTAACATAGTTGCTTAGAGTTGCAGCTCAGAGGCCGGCAGTGGCAGGCGGGGGACGTTGGAGTCCTCCATCACTGAAGCAAGCAAGGGTCTTGTTTGCTTCCAGCTGCCTGGCTGCCAGCCAGCATCTTGGCTGGCAATTAATTTGCATATAACCCTGATTAGCCAATGGGAAGTGTAGCGGTCGTATGCTAATTACCATGTTTCTCTTTTATTATATAGGATATTAAAAGGATATTATATAGGATAGCCTATATAATAAAAGAGATACATGCAAATTAACCATCTTCCGCTATGCTCAAGCCACGCACACCAGCCACGCACACCAGCCAATCAAGAGCAAGTATGCAAATTAACCTAACTAAGATGGCGGTGACCATGGAGCTGGAGCGAGAAGGAGGCTTGTGTTGCCCCTTGTGATGGAGGAAGCCAAGCTTCCTGCCTGCCCTGGCCGGCCCTTGGCTCCGCTCAAAGCTACAAAGTTTTAATTATAGAAGATAAATAAATCCCAGAAAAAAAAGGAGAGTTTGGGAGCTTGGGTCGCCAGAGGGCGTGGCCAGCCTGAAAATGGCCCTTAGACCCTCACCCAGGCTGGCAAAGAACCCCAGCAGGGACCCCCACCCTGAAGGGGCAGTGGCGAGCCTGCAAACAGCCATCAGCCCCTCACCCAGGCTGGCCACACCCCCAAAGGGTGAGGGTCCCCACTAGGGTGCCTGGCCAGCCTGGGTGAGGGGCTGATGGCTGCTTGCAGGCTGGTCAAGCCCCCTAGTGGGGACCCCCACCCTGAAGAGGGTGTGGCCAGTCTGAAAATGGCCCTCAGCCCCTCACTCAGGCTGGCCAGGCACCCCAGCAGGACCCTCACCCTGATCTAGGACACCCTTCAGGGCAAACCATCTGGCCCCCACCCGTGCACCAGGCCTCTATCCTATATAATAAAAGGGTAATATGCAAATTGACCCTAATAGCAGAATGACTGGTCACTATGACACACACTGACCACCAGGGGGCAGACGATAAATGCAGGAGTTGCCCCCTGGTGGTCAGTGAGCTCCCATAGGGGGAGCTCTGCTCAGTCACAAGCCAGGCTGATGGCTGCCAGTATAGCGGTGGTGGTGGGAGCTTCTCCCGCCACCTCAGCAGCTCTAAGGATGTCTGACTGCAGCTTAGGCCTGCTCCCCGCTGGCAAGTGGACATCCCCTGAGGGCTCCCGGGCTGCCAGAGGGATGTCTGACTGCCATCTTAGGCCCGATCCCCCAGGGAGTGGGTTTAAGCCAGCAGATGGACATCCCCTGTATGGTCCCAGACTGTGAGAGGGCACAGGCTGGGCTGAGGGACACCCTCTACCCCGTGTGCACAAATTTTGGTGCACTGGGCCTCTAGTATATATATAACAAAACAAAATCACCAAAACCAAAAATCAGCTGATTCTCTTGATCACTTTTCCCTCTTTGCCATCTGTCACCACATTTTTCTGCCCCACTTCACAGCAAAGCTCTTGAAGATAGTTGTCTATATAGCTTGTTTTGAATTACTCTCCAACATTTTCCCTTAAATCCATGTTATTGCCTCTGCTTCTCCACCAGATGTGTTTTTGGTCAAGGTCACCAATGACTTCTGTATTGCTTAATCCAAGGGCCAGTCCTTATTTCTCAACTCACTAGACTTAGCAGCATTTGACACAGCCGATTCCTACTTCCTCTGAGAAACACTTTCTTCACTTGGCTTTCAGGGTCATATTTTCCTGCCCCTCACAGCTGCTCCTTTTCAGATTTCTGAGCCCTCCTCACCCTCCTGTCTTCTAAATTTTGGAAAGTACCAGGCTCATTCTTGGACTGCTATTGTTATTTATACTCATCCCACTGGAAATCTCTTCAGTATCTTAATTTAAAATTCTATATATTTACTGGTGTTTTCCAGATTTATATTGGCAGCCTGGAGCTCTCCCCTAAACTCCATATTAATATATCTAACTGCCTCCTTGACATCTTCACTTAGATATCCAATATATCTAACTAAACTGCTAATATTCTTCCCCAAAGAAGTTCATTCTGCAGTTTTCTCCATCTCAGTTCATGGAAAGACTATCTTTCTAGTTCTCCATGCCAAAAACCTATAGCAATTCTTTTTTTTTTTTTCTTCTTCTTCTTCTTTAACTTTTTGGCATTTTAATCTTTTTTTGTTGTCTGCCATTCTTATTTATGATAAATAGTATTTTATAATTTCTCATTGTGAGTTTATCTTTAAAGAGTCCTTTTCTTATGAGAATGCTTCAGGCTTTCACAGAAATGCCTCTCCAGGTTGGTTTATGTTTGTTTCTGCCAGGCATTTCAGATATACCTTGTCTGGGATCTTTTGGGGGAGGAAGGGGGGGTCGGGGGATCAATTTCTAGATTTTGAGAGTCCAACAAAACGTAAGTGCTTTGGTGAAATTCAGGTCTGGGGTTTCAAAATTTCATCAGAATTAAATCTTTTCTTCTCGTGCAGAAACGAGACGAGAGTCCTCCTCCGCTTGTCCACTGGGCACGCTGTACTGTCCCTCCTCCGCCTTCAGGAAAGGATGCTCTTTCCGGGACAGCGGCCTTTGGTAGGATACTCAGTTTCAGCTCAGATTTTGGGTTACTCCAAACCCTTACCATCCGCCCCGCACTTCAGGCTCGTCTTATGGAGACCAACCGCCGCTTGCACACCTGCGATGGCTGACCACCCCGGTTTGCCTGGGACGTGGTTTTTCGGGGACATGGGGTTTTTCAGCGCTCAAGTCAGGAAAGTTGGTCACCCTGCACTCCAGCCCTCCTATCCGGGGCCGGAGGAGACCCAATGAAAAAAGCCACTGCTCTGGCTTTCATCCTAACTTCTTGCATCTCCGGATTTCACTTCATTTTTTATGGGTTAAGGGCATATTAAAATGAAGGTCGGTGGTTATTGTACCCGATCGTGCGCGGTGCTGGTGGTGACACAGCTGTGCAGGCTCCCGAAGTCCGCCGTTCCGCTGTCTCACAGGGAACAGTGTCGCGCTTCCATTTGCACAAAAGTGAAGCTTGAAGGTAACAGTCATGGTCAGCTACCCGCTATGGGGAGCGGTTCCCAGAGTTGCGATCTGCTCCCCCGACCACCCCACAGCTCACCCTGCTCTCGGCACTTCTCCCTGACCCCGAGAAAGTTCTAGAATCCTCTCGGCAGGCCTGGCTGCTTCTCGGAAGGCCTGGAAGATAAACTCTCCCTTACAATTTAAACTCCCAACGGGAATATATATATATATCCGTTTTGTTAACTCCTGCATCTGTGATACCTGTTAATTGCACGCACTTCAATAATGCTTCTTTAAAAAACGAACATCCCGAATGGCCTGACAAAACTGGTTATTTTTCCTAATCTAATCTAATCTAATCTAATCTAATCTAATCCAATCTACAGTTTGACAGAAAGGCGTCCATGCTTCATTTCTTTTTACCTTTTGTTCCCTATTCTGCTTAGACTTGTTTCTATTTTCTATTTCTGCAGGCATTTCCATTGATTTAGGGACGAATCCCCTGCATTCAGGACGCCATTTTGAAATTAGAGCCCAGAACACATTAAAATGTCTTTTTCAATTTTAACATATATTTGAATGTGCATAATAAATTCAAGTGGGCTCCGAAGGAAGGCGCTTTCGGGGTGAAGTGTGGAGTCTGTGGGTCAGTCCGTCTGTCTAAGGGCGGCGCCACCCGGCTGCACATTGCCCTCGGCCCGCGCGCACCCCCTGTGAGGCCCCCCACATCCACCCCCACAGGGCCGCCGACATCCCCCGCAGGGCCCCCCCACCCCACCCCCCGCAGGGGGCGGGAGCCGTCACCCATTGGCTGAGGCGGCTCTGACGCGTGAGCCCCAGGACTGAGCAGGCGCAGAAGTGCTTCCCAGAGCCCCCTGGTCTCCTCAGTGCCCTGCGCCCCTCAGCCTCGTGCGGCGACTCTCGGGACTCGGGAGCCTCGCTGCCGCCACCTCTGACTTTCCTTTCTTCTCTGGCTCGTCTCCGCTGTCCAGTCGAGGCCGGGCAGCGGGCACCAGCGGACCTAACAGCAGATCCACGCGTGGTGCCGGAGGAGCAGCCTCTGCTCGTCCTCGAGCCCTGTCAGCAGAACTGCTCGCTGCCGCCATCATGGTGAGTGGAGAAGGCCTGAGGAGTGGCTGAAACTCAGTTTTGAGGGGGAAGGCGAGGTGCAGAGGGGGACTGGGGTCACCTGGACTTCTTGTCTAAGCGCCTGCCCGGGTGCACCCGAGGCCGTGGCCTAAGAGTGGGGGGAGGAGAAAGAAGATATAGGTGGTGGTGGGGGGGGGGGGTGGACTACATGGCAGGACCTCGGGGCAGGCGAGGAGGAGCCCGCCCGAAGCCCGAGGTGTGGTGGAAGGGCGCGGCCTCCGCTGACCACGTGCAAGGCCCGCGGCCTTCATGCCGTCACCTCCTCCCGCCCCGGTGCGAACTAGCCTGTGGGGATCCGCCAGGTCCTGGGGTGCGGGGCGCCTGGCTCCCCCCTCCCCCACCCACCCGCTTCCCTTCCCGAGCTCACCCTGTGCAGAGAGGTGAGGGCCTCTGAGATGGCGTCGGGCTGTCGCCACCGGAAGCCCCCTGGTGCAGACTTTCTGAGGGACCCGCTCCGTGACTTCGAGAGCTGGCGTTTCCTCCAAAAACCTATAGCAATTCTTGAATCTTCTTTTTCTCACACCCCAAATACTATCTTTTATAAATCATCCTGACTAGTTTTATCTTCTCCAATGTAACATCCATACTGTAGCAGAGTAAAGATTTAGAAAATGTAACTTCGGCACAATATTGTTCTGTTTAAAATGTCCAATTTTTTAGCATGTCATTCAATTGTCTATATGACCTTCACCTATCCTCTCTCTCACTTCACTCTTCCCTTACCCCCACATCCTATGCTCCAACTCTACTGGCATCCTTGCAATTACCTTAAGCCATTAGGTGCTTTAGGAAATCATATGTTTTTCATACTTTTTGTTTTCCCAGGATGGGTTATTTCTTGAGTCCTTGAACGTGTGTTTGGAAGATACTTATCTGTTCATTGACAGAATCCGCACATTAGTTCATTGGCCTGTGAGGGAAGAAATTCAGACCAAAGGATTTATGTTACACAAAAGGAAGTGTAGCAGTGGGCACATAATCATGAGAGCTACCAGTCCTATCCCATACCACATCACCAAGGTGCTACCAGATTGAGAGTGATGAACTAAATAGACACAGATGAGGCATGATCCTCAAAGACACTGAATGTGCTCTAAATTAAACAATAATGTCTTTGTCCATTTGGGTTCTTGTAACAAAATCTGGGTAGCTTATAAACAACAGAACTATATTTCTCACAGTTCTGGAGGCTAGGAATTTCAAGATCAAGGTGCCAAAATGGTTACATTCTGGTGAGAGCCCTCTTCCTGGTTCATAGCCAATGCCTTCTAGCTGAGTCATGGTGGAAGGGTCTAGGTATCCCTCTGGAGACTCTTTTATAAGGGCACTAATCCCATTCATGAGGGCTCTGCCCTCATGACCGAAACACCTCCCAAATGGCCTACCTTCTAATACCATCACATTGATCATTAGTATTTCAATATATGAACTGGGGTGGGCAAATATTCAGACCATAGCAGTCATTATATTGAACAATTTTTCCAGTATTAGAATTCATGAGGCCAGAGTCCAGAAAACAAGCAGTATAAGTAGGAATGACCTCACTCACCATCACTTCCAGTGACTGGCTTTCAGGATTTGTCCTTCCTGTTCCCACAACTCTGGATCCTAAAGGTTTAGGGCTGCTGTTTTACAATGAGGCTGACGGGATATGTTTCATAATCAGGGGACCCACTTGTGTTTCTCTTGTTATTTTCTTCCCCAGTTTTGACAGTAAATGAACAGGTGCATCAGCCATGGCCAGAGAATAGCTTGACAACTGGGGCCTCAAACTGCTCAAGGATGGTGGTCTTGGTCACCCCACCAGATAATCCACAGAGACTATGAAAGGTGATAGTTGAGGGACATATTTATCTAAAATGGATAGTTTAGGACAGAGATGAGAATCATATGGGGCCTGTATACCCAGATTCAGCTTGGTGGCAGTGGTTCATCCTGGAAACTTTCCTCTTAGATGTTTTTCCTCAGGAAAAGCCCACTAAATTCCTAAAGGATCTGCTTCCAGAAGTTCTATGACACACATAGATTTGAGTGGAACAAAGGGTGGATAATAATAGATGCTACAGTATATTTTACACAATTTTCTTTCTCCCTAATACCTACAAAACTGAAATACTTATCATCCCAGCTCTTAAAAGTATAGGTGGCTTGGCTGGCAGTTCTTAGCTGAGTTTCTCTTTATGGGTTGCCCTTGGCTAAAGAGAGGTGCTTTTCCTAAGGTTTTATCTTGTCTGAGAGGCTGGGGGAGAGGGAGCCTGGCTTCTTGGAATGACTGGCAAATGCAGGGATACATAAACCCAGACTCCTTACCTCAATTTGAGAAAACTCTTGAGGGTCATTCCATTTCCAGTGATCCCCAGATGAGCTGAGACATTTTGCTGTTACTGTATCACTGACTAACTTCTTTCTAGTCCTATTTCATTTACTCCCTTATAGGTATAGCTTCTGAAAACAGCCCAACACATCTGTTGCATTCCAATCTCTGTGAATCTGCTTCCCAAGGACTCCAACACATGTGAAATGTTTATTCCATTCTCTCTTTCCTTTTATGGCCTCACTATATATCATATTTGCATCATTTTATGTAGGTGCTCCCCATTTAGACTCTATGCCCCCTTGTGAGCAGGGAATATCTGCTTGTTTAATGTGTCAACAGCACCTAGCAGAGCATTTGTCTAATGAAAAATGATTTTACCCTGGGGTATTGAATTTCAGCCTGGGGTCAGAAGGACATGTAAGTGAACAGGGTGTTAAACGGAGTTAGGATATGTGGTAGGATCATTTGTGTAAATCAGTGTAAGTAAAGTAGAAACATTGAAAAACATTAGTTTATGAATAAGATTTCCCAAAACTCCTGTGTTACCTCAGCAAATTTGCAAATTTAGTCTAAAGAGTTTTCCTTTGGCTAGTCATTGACATGGATAAATCTGGAAATTTTTTGGTGGGGGGAAAGTGATTGCTCTTATTGTTGATTATTTATAATTAATTTAAAGAAATTTATGGATCATTGAATGATTTCTTACACTGTTTGAAGTCTTAATATTTTAAAAGAATTGCTAAATCTTGATACATACCTAAAAAAGAGTAATCCTAAGCTCATTGGCAAAAGGCATGACTCTTTTTTCAGGATAGGTAACATTATTCTAATGATGCCTCTTTGATATGAGAATTACTCAGTAGGTCTGATAGAGATATTTAATCTTTAAGCAGACTGCTTTGCATACTGTATTTGCTATGTATGCCTATTTTTTTCAAGTGTGCAACATACCAATTTACTCTTCAAAGAGTAGTGAAGCAGTATCATTAGATTTTCTGATGTTTTAGTTTCCTTTTATAGAGCATATTTGCAAAATTAATATACTTAAGAATTTATAAATTTATCGAAATTCTCAATTCAGCTTTAAGTTTGTGATATTGTGCTGCCTGAGACACTGTTAGTATAGTTTCTTTAATGACACTGAGTTTCTTTGTAGTCAAATCTTTCATGTGGGTAGTGCTATTCTGTTGTCATCATATTTTATGATTGTAACAGCAACTCCATGACAAAAAATTAAAATTGATTCCATGAGAATAATGCCACACACTGATTGACTGAATATATCACTGTTATACTGACTGGTTAGGTATTGTGTAAACATGGCATATTTCTAAGGATTTGAACAAATTTAGAATATCCAATAGATGTGTAGTCGTCATAGAAAACCAGCAGAAACACATATTTTAAATATGAAATATTTAAATAGCTATTTTCAGAAAATTTGTTAGATTAGGAGTGGAGTCTCTTCGATTCCAGTCTAGGTCTTATTACTAAAAAGATAAACAGAGACAAGTCCCTTTACTTTTCTTGGACTTGATAATAGTAAGTGTGACCATGTGTTGAATACCTTCTGTCATCTCATGTTATACCCCAAACAACTCTTTTTTTGGATAGGTATTATTATACCCATTTTACAGATTAGAAAACAGAGGTTCAAACACTTTAAATTCCTCAAGGTTGCCTTTATTCTACTACAGCATTCTACCTTCTCATTTTTTATCTAAAAGTAAACAATAATACCTACCCTGCCTGTTTTATAAGTGTGTGTGTGTGTGTGTGTGTGTGTGTGTGTGTGTGTGAGAGAGAGAGAGAGAGAGAGAGAGAGAGAGAGAGAGAGAGGAGAGAGAAAATGAAATAAGGTGATGATTGTGGAAAAAGTTGTATAAATTGCAAAGTGCCTTTAAAAGTCATCATTACTGACTCAGAGTTATTGAATTGTGTGCTTCAATTATACCATTGGAACCTTTGTAAAGTTGTTTATGCCTTTTTGAAGAAGCTTATCCTCTTGAAGGGAAAAATGGTACATGAGAAGGGCAAGAAAGAGCTATCTATGAGGTAGAGCAAATCAAGATATTTGTTTGAAAGTTTTATACTGGAGGCTAGGAAGTGATTTCTGGAGAGGTATAAGAAAGAGATAGGTCAAAGGATATGAATCTATCCCCTTTTGTTTAAAAAAAAGTGCCCTGCATTTTATTTGGTCATAAATCCCTTCACTAAGACCTCATAGATTCTGGAGTAGGTCTGGCCTTTGGGTGTCCTTTGAAGTCAGTATTATCATGCATTTCATAGACAAGAAAAATCAAGTTTGGTGATAATAAGTAACATGCCCTCAAACACATACTAGGTAGCATTGCCAGTCTATGAACCCGATGTGTGTGATTTCAAAGCTTTTCTTCTAATCACTAGCTTAAACTGCAGTTTTGTGTGTCATTATTGTATGGGGGCTCGAGGAAGCCCAAGGGGAAGGAAGAAGCTCATCCTGTAACTGTTTGTTGAAGTCTTTAGATGTAGAACTGTGGTTTACTTTTGCTTCCTTGACATTCTCATATCTTTCATGCACACATTTTGTTTGTCTTAGGAAAGAATATTATCGCTCCTTGTCTTTTTTGTGTGAAACAAAACCAAGTTTAAAGACTGACATTCTTTAGGCTGGGCAAAATAAAGCCATCTGTTCAACAAATAGGCATTAACCACCTACTACTTACCAGGTGCTGCAATATGTATTGAGATCACAAAGATGGGAAAATTATTGAAATATAATGACATTTCTGAAATAATGATATATACTAAGTGCCATAAGAACACAGTGAACCAAGTGACTACTTTGAATGCATTTTATTTAAATTTAAGTGTAAAATAATTTGGTTTTGTTCTATCTTTTAATACCAGCACTGCCATATAATTCTCATGCTTTCCATTTAACTAAAAAGTTACTTATTCAACATTCTTATTTTTACATGTGCATAGAAGTAAAATAAGCAGCTATTTTAGTACTTCAAAATCCTAGCAATCTTATATAATAAAGAGCTAATATGCTAATTAAACAAACAAAAAAAAAACACAAAAAACCAGAATGACCGTTCAGGAGATGCCAGGGCTGCAAGGGCTGGCCAAAATTGTGAGGGGCTGCGAGGGCTGAGCCCTTTCCAAGAATTTTGTGCATTGGGCCTCTAGTCGTTGTATATGTTCCTATCATAAGGCTGAACAAGCTAACCAAAATGTAAAATACCTTTGCTTTTTGGCTACTTTATAAAAAAATCAGTATCAGAGAAAGAACACCTGATTGGCTTTTGATGACATCATAGGAATTTCTGGGAAGGTAGTTGGTGCACCAGTCATGGAGAGCAGAGCTCCACATGAGATAGTCACAGTAGTCAAATTAAACATGCCCAGTGTGTGACTAATCTTGGACTTGGGCACAGATTGATGGCCACATTTGAGTGATTAGAATCAGTGAGCAGTACACAAGTTTCTTCAGGATTGCTTTACTTTATAGCTTATCACAAACATGACAGTAATTTATGTGATTTCATAATATTATTATAAAACCTTCATAATTATGGATTATTGGTTAAAGTCAGAATCAACAGTGAATCTAGAAAATAATAATAATACATATGGCATGTATTAATTATGACTGCAGTTTAGTAAGAAAAATAATTTCAGTGCAGGGCTCAGGGAGGAAGCAAACATTATAAAAGATGGTTTGAAGGTTGGAAACTAAAGGATTGGTTCATTTGCAGTTCCCATTTTTCTTTCAGTTTCTCCTACTACTTATGAACTCTGGACTTCATTTGAGAATTATCTGAAGTTTTATATGTAACTAGAAGCCCGTTGCAGGAAGATTCCTGCAAGAATAGGGTTTCCAGTGGCTGAAGCGAAGCAGAGAGGGGAGCGAAACCCGCTGAGGATCCCACTCTGAGCTGTTGCAGCTGGGTTTCCCCTCCCGCTCCAAGCCACTCCTGCTGGGTTTTCCCTCCCTCTCCCACGTGTTCCTGCTGCATTTCCCCTCCCACTCCCAAGCACTGTGGTGGGTTTCCCCTCCCACTCCCAGAAGCTCCTGCTGGGTTTCCCCTCCTGCTCCTAGAAGCTCCTGCTGGGTTTCCCCTCCTACTCCTAGAAGCTCCTGCTGGGTTTCCCCTCCCTCTCCCAGAAGCTCCTGCTGGGTTTCCCGTCCCTCTCCCAGGCACTCCTGCTGCATTTCCCCTCCCACTCCCAAGCGCTATGGCGGGTTTCCCCTCCCGCTACCAGGCGCTGCCCCTTCCCCTCCAAGCCGCTGCCACTCTGGCTCGCAGCCGCTGTGGCTGGGCTTGCCCTCCCACCTCCCACCTCCGCAGCCTTGGCTCCGTTTCTGTCCTCGAGGCCTCTACTTACCTCCCTTCTGTACTGCTTGGCCTCCATGTTGTCCTCCGTCTTCCCTCGAAACTGGTATATGCAAATTAACCGCCATCTTTTATCTTCTATAATTGAAACATTGTATCTTTTTTAATATATTTTTTATTGATTAAGATATTACATATCTGTCCTTATCCCCACGTTACCCCATAACCCCCCCCCCCCCGCTCATGCCCTCACCCCCCCCTCCCGTTGTCCATGTCCATTGGTTAGGCCTAAATGCTTGCATATAAGTCCTTTGGTTGATCTTTCCCCCTTACCCCACCCTCCCCTACCTTCCCTCCAAGGCCCGACAGTCCAATCAATGCCTCCCCATCTCTGGATCAGTCCTTGTTTATCAGTTTATGTTGTTCATTATATTCCACAAATGAGTGAGATCATGTGGTATTTATCCGCTCTCCAGTTCCATCCATGCTGTGGCAAATGGTAAGAGTTCCTTTTTCTTCTTCTTCTTCTTAAAGAATACCTTTCAGCATTTCATATAATGCTGGTTTGGTGGTAATGAACTCCTTTAGCTTTTTCGTATCTGTGAAGCTCTTTATCTGACCTTCTATTCTGAATGATAGCTTTGCTGGGTAAAGTAATCTTGGTTGTAGGTTCTTGCTATTCATCACTTTGAATATTTCTTGCCACTCTCTTCTGGCCTGCATGGTTTCTGTTGAGAAATCAGCTGACAGTCATATGGGTACTCCCTTGTAGGTAACTGACTGTCTTTCTCTTGCTGCTTTTAAGATTCTCTCTTTGTCTTTTGCTCTTGGCATTTTAATTATGATGTGTCTTGGTGTGGTCCTCTTTGGGTTCCTTTTGTTTGGGGTTCTCTGCACTTCCTGGACTTGTAAGTCTATTTCTTTCACCAGGTAGGGGAAGTTTTCTGTCATTATTTCTTCAAATAGGTTTTCAATATCTTGCCCTCTCTCTTCTTCTGGAATCCTATAATTCTGATGTTGGTACGCTTGAAGTTGTCCCAGAGGCTCCTTACACTATCTTCATATTTTTGGAATCTTTTTTCTTTTTTATTTTTCGGTTGGGTATTTTTTGTTTCTTTGTATTTCAAATCTTTGACTTGATTCTTGGGATCCTCTTGTCTGCTGTTGGATCTCTGTATATTATTCTTTATTTCAGTCAGTGTATGCTTAATTTCTAGTTGGTCCTTTTTCATATCCTCGAGGGTCTCACTAGATTTCTTGAGGGTCTCACTAAATTTATCGGCGGTTTCATAAAATTCTTGAAAAACCGTATAAACGTGGTTTTGTACTCTATATCCAGTCATTTGCTTTCCTCCATTTCTGTCATTTGTGACCTGTTTCTTTGTCTCCGCATTTTTTATGCTTCCCTGTGTTGGTAGAGTGGTTTTGTGTGCTAGGTGTCCTGTAGGGCCCAGTGGCTCAGCCTCCCCCGTTACCTGAGGTGGACACTCTTGGTGCACCCCCTTGTGGGCTTTGTGCACAGTCTTGTTGTAGTTATGCCTAGATTGTTGTAGGATCACTGGGAGGAGTTGACCTCCAGGCCAATTGGCAGTGAGAATCGGCTGTGTCTGCAGTGGGAGAACTTCTGTGCTGAAGACACCCTTCTGGGGCAAGACTTGCTTCAGTGGGGCTTTGGTGCTCACTGAGTCATCCCCCTGGGTATGTCCCTTATGGATCTGAGGAGTTGTAATCTGGATGGTCCCCCTCTGACCACTGGGTACACTGGCTCTTGGAGGTTACCCAGCAGGAGCTATGAAGAAAACTGCAGATTCCCCTTCCTTTTTTGGAGTTTGGAGGTGCCCAGATGAGTCCCAGCTGTGAAACAATGCAAGCTGCTGTGGGGCCTTGGACCGTCTCTTGGAAGTTCTGGGTCTGTGGCCCTGCTGCAGTTTGTTAGGTAATTTTCAGGTTGCAAAGGGCCAGGGCATTCATATGCAAAACCCTCTGCTGCAGCCTGGGTGGGGCAGGGTCTCAGGGAATCAAAGGGCGGAGCAAGGAACTATGGCGGATTCTCAGCCCTGCCCTAAGGGGCCGCGCACATCTCAGTATCCTGATAATTTAATTGGTGCCAGCACCTCTGAGGGAAAGCCGCCCTCGAGTTTCGAGTTCTGCCTGCTGCCAGACAGTCCAGTTTCTCCCTGTATTCATCCTGGTTCCCCAGAGACTTCCCGGAACCGGAGTTCAGAGCAGTCGGGAGCTTGTGACTCCCTTCCGATTCACAAAGACAGCCACGTCTTCAGGTACCAGCCCCTTTCTGCGCACTCTCCAGCCTCCATACCTTTGCACTTTACTTCCGCAGCTCCTGACCCTCAATGTGCTTTTCTCCTTCCTTCTAGTTGTAGAATTTCCACTCCGCCAGCCTTCCTGCAAGTTCTGGATGATGTCCGTTTTGTCTTTTTATCGTGTTTTGAAGTTGTTGTAGGAGGCAGCAATTTCAGTGTTTCCCTATGCCGCCATCTTAGTTTCTCCCTGAAACATTGTATCTTTTGGAGCTGTTGCTTCAGTAGCTCAGAGTCGGGCGGCGGCAGGCAGGGAACCTTGGCTTCCTCTGTCACTGGAGCAAGGAAGCCTCATCTTCGCTTAAGCTGCCTGGCTGCCAGCCGCCATTTTGGCTGGCAGTTAATTTGCATATCTCGCTGATTAGCCAATGGGAAGGGTAGCAAAGTTATGGCTAATTATAATGTTTCTCTATTATTAGATAGGATGGTGGAAATTAGTTTCTTCTGAATCATTATTGCAGTGTATGTTTGTGTATGTAGACAGCATATCTTGAAAAGTAATTGATACATTTTTATCCACAGAAACCAATGTGAAAGTTCAATGTATATTTTAATAACAGAATTTTTTTCTATTCAAAAGTACTATAGTTGTACTGATTCTGACTGGGAATCTGATTCCCACATATATTTTTTCAAAGGTCTCAGTCCTGCCAGAATTTTCTCATAGATCTAAGTGTTAACTGTTTTTATGTATAGTATTTTAACATTAACAATTCATCTGTATATGTTATTTAGTTTCTTTGAAGGATTATCAAATTGATCATCTTATCATGGTTATTTGTGCAAACAGAGCCTAAATGATCCTGATTTCTCACTATCTCACTACTCATGAGATATACATATGTGCCATATATGCCCTCCGTATTATGTAGTACTACAGATCAGAGCTAAGCAATAATAGGTAAAGTGGGCATTTGGAAATTATTTGCTGAATTTGATTTAATTTCACTGGTTAAGGTGGGGAAAAGTTATGATTGAATCTATTGGGAAATTGAAACAAAGCAGATTTTCCTTATGAATTGTGTAATTTTCCCATGTTGCTTTGCCATATGTCCTCTTAAAAAAACTTACTCTGTACTAAAAAGTAAGACAACTTTTATTGAATAAAAATCTAAGTACATCATGACATGGCTATAAGAAAGTATGGAAAACAGCAAATTTTTTATGGTAAAATAAACATAAGGTTTACCATTTAAAATATTTTAGTGGATACTTTAGTGGAATTTAGAACACTCACATTCTAAATGTCCATGGGAAGATACTGAAGCCCAAGTATCAATAAGAAAGGCAAGCATTGGAGCTAGTACCATAGGGAACCACCAGACCTACTAAAACATACAACCCTAAATTTTTGTAAGATAGCATTCTTACTCTAGCACTAACCAGCCACTATTGTATAACAAGAATGATAGGCCCTGGCCAGTTTGGCTCAGTGGATAGAGCATCAGCTTGCGGACTGAAGGGTCCCGGGTTCAATTCCTGCCAAGGGCACATGCCTGGGTTGCGGGCTCAATCCCCAGTGGGGGGGGGCATGCAGGAGGCAGCTGATCAATGATTCTCATCATTGATGTTTCGATCTCTTTATCCCTCTCCCTTCCTCTCTAAAATCAATAAAAATATTTTTTTAAAAAAGAGAGAATGATAGGAATAATTTGGGAGCTCCAAGGTGGAGGCAGAGAAAAGGGAGAGTTTTAAGTATTCAGATGCTACTGCAGAGGGAAGTCCTGTGGTAAGAGTTTAGACACTGCTTCCTTAGTCGTAATATATAAAAGGGATGCTTTAGCAGAAAAATGTAGAACTCCACATCCTACAGTAGCCACCAATTCTGTAAAACCCTAGAATTGTTTCTTCACTTGAAAAAGAGAGTAATTGAGAAAACTCTGGGGACAAAGTTTTTCCATTGAGGAAGCCATTGTATCATAGGTAATGAACCAGAGAATTATTGAATGGCTTGGTTAAGCTTGACCTGCACAAGTTAATTTTCAGTTGCCTGACCAAAAGAATGTAGGAAACCACTGTTTACAGGATATTTTAGATGCACAGGATTCAAGAGTCCCTCAGAGATAAACCTCAGAAAGGCCATTGCAGTTCCAAATTACTCTTATTGAAAGTAATTGAAGGGGATACACATAAATGTTCCTGGATTGGAAGAGTTAGTATTATTAAAATGTATGTGTTCATTGGTTAATCTCTTCCTCGCCCCTCTGAGATCTATCAGTCTGTTTCAGGCATCCATGCCTCTGGTCCTATTTTGTTTGTCAGTTTATTTTATTCATTAGATTCCACATATAAGTGAGATCATATGCTACTTGTCTTTCTCTGACTGGCTTATTTCACTTAGCATAATACTTTCCAGGTCCCTCCATGCTGTCTCAAAGCGTAAGCTGCATGGTATTCCATGGTATAGATGTACCACAGCTTTTTCATCCACTCATCTACTGATGGCACTTGGGCTACTTCTAGAGCTTAGCTATTGTAAATACTTCTGCTATGAACAGGGGTGCATACATTCTTTCTAACTGGTGTTTCAGCATTCTTAGAATACCAGGTATACTGGTTAATAATGGCAGATTTTGTAATCAAAGAAAACACGATAATTTCAAGAGAAACATCAAAAATGCTTTATTCAAAGTAATGTCCATCGCTAGCTACACATTTCCCCCATCTTTCAGGTAATTTGTGGATACCGTTCCAATAGAGCTTTTCTTGTTTTGAGGCAAACCATTCAGAGACCGAATTTTCCACTTCTTCATACGTTTTGAAGTGCTGCTCAGAAAGTGTGTGTGCCATCAGGTGGTAATCTGAATGAGCAAGGTCTGGTGAATATAGCAGGTGGGTTAATACTTCCCAGGCAAGATCTCAAGGGTCCTGGAATCAATTCCTGTCAGGGGCACATGCCTGAGTTGCAAACTCGATCCCCAGTGTGGGGCGTGCAGGAGGCAGCCAATCATTGATTCTCTCTCATCACTGATGTTTTTATCTCTCTCTCCCTTTCTCTTCCTCTCTGAAATCAATAGAAATATGTTTAAAAAATTATGAATTGACTATATGTAAAGAACACATTTTATTACAATAGCACCATATAACGTTGTCTGTAACTGATATTATATGAACAAAAACAATTTAAATCTTAGAATTAAATAAAATAATTATACCCAAAATAACTTTTAGTTTATTTTGGCTTGCCATCATAAAGTAGCAAATGTAATTCCAAACCCCAAATTCAAGAAATCAGTAGTAAAACAAAAACATTTATTGGTGCCTCTTTAGAAGCCCTGCCGATGTTGTCCATAAACTAGTCCTCTGAGTGCTCTTCCTGGAGAGTTATTCGTAAATCTCTGAGTCAGTTTATCTGCTGGACATGTGATCCTAATTTTCTTTGATACACTCCGCTTATTAAAAGGGCAATGGTATGGGTACAGTTACCTTATGAGCCCATCTTCTTAACACATCTGTGAAAGGATCTGATGTCAGACATTCCATTGTCTCAGCTATTCCCTTTCAAATTTCATAGGCCATTTGGCTCTAGCATCTCTACCATAATTTAAAACTGCTCCTTCACCTTTTTAGTAGGCTGAAACAGGACACATCACTTGATGTTGATAGTGCATTCCAAAAGTTACTTTCCCCAAATTGTTTTTTTTTATTAATTATCCAATATTTTTTAAAATTTTACCTGCTTGATAATACAATCATTTTAGTAGTCACCAAACACAAATCCATGAACATTTGGATCTCTGGGTTGATTTCTCTGCAGTTTATACTGTCTGACTTTTGGCATAGTGTGCTAGTTGGCTGGCTGGCCCTTTGCCCATTTCCCCATCTTAAGGTGAGTTCAGGACATCAGCTTTTTTATAATGGTACAGCCACTCTAAGCACTCATCTGCACCCCGACCGGGGATCAAACCTCCAATCCGGGTGTGACCAGGAATCGAACTAGCAACCTTTCGGTGCATGAGGCGGGCGATGCTCCAACCAACTGAACCATATTAGCCACAGTATGGACAGCAGCTTTTCATTTAACCCTGCTCCCAGTTAGAGTGAGCATGCTACCCACTAGCAAAAACATAGTCCCTACCTTTCTCTAGAAAATTCTCCCAAGTCTGTCCATTTAGCAAGAGGCTTTTCTTCACTACTTGGTATCATGAACTCTCCTTGGAGCAGCAGAGGAGCTGTGGCTGACTGCATCTGCATGTATAGTGTCATGAGGGCTTGCTTGGTTAGGCCCTTTTTGGAAGCTGCTCTTATAATTTTTACTGGATGGTCTGAGCTTCTCCTCCCTGATTTAAATGGACTCGTGGCATAACTGGAAGCCCTTTCTATGGTAATAAAAATAGTTTTGAGGACAACTCAGTCTTTAGTTTCAATAGACCCAAAAAGGTGGAGAGCATTTTATTTTCTAGGGGAGGTTAAGTCGCTTTTGTTTCTGGGAATTTCTTGCTGGTTTCAGGGGATACCACAGATAGGTTCATTCAACATTGATCCTAACTTCCTTTCTATCCCATAGGGGCTAGAAAGCCAAAAACTACACTTCCTAGACTCCCTTGTTTCTGAGGATCTTTAGGGTTTTCGGATTAGATTTTAATCAAGAATTGAGTTAAGTGGGAGAGAGGCTGCAGCCAATGATGCATTCATTTTGCTAATGCAGATCCAGCAACTGTAGCAGAGCTCTTAATGGCCTGCATAATCCTCCAATCACATTTAAGGCACAGCTGAGGGCAACAGCAGCTTGCTGATCCCTGGATAATGGCGAAGGTGGTGTGCTCCTGGATCCAGCACTTTCCAGTGGTCCTCAAACTACGGCCCGCGGGCCACATGCAAATACAAATATTGTATTTGTTCCTGTTTTGTTCTTTTACTTCAAAATAAGATATGTGCAGTGTGCATAGGAATTTGTTCATAGTTTGTTTGTGTTTTTTTAACTATAGTCCGGCCCTCCAACGGTCTGAGGGACAGTGAACTGGCCCCCTGTTTAAAAAGTTTGAGGACCCCTGCTTTAGACAGTGGCCTCCTGTGCAGCTTCTTGATTCACCATCTTCCTGACTGAACCAGAAATGCCTTCCTTAACAGGTTGGTTTTTCCTTGACAGGTGATGGTGTTTGAAGGCTCAAACCTAGGACCTGCTTCTTTGACCCTCCTAAAATTGTGTAAACACTTCATTTTCTGCAGTAAATACATTTTTCCTTTTAAGAACTAGAGATATTTCTGTTATCTGCAGTTATATCCTGACTGGTACACAGCTGGTCATTTCATGACTCTGAAGGGTCGATTTCCAGACAGTAAGATACAGAGTTCCTGATGCCTGGTGATTGACATGTCTAAAGTAAATGCTTTGTCTGCTGGGTTGTCATGAATGGTATACTCTGCCTGACAGCTATTTTAAGTTAGTGTAGACTGTTGTTTCGCCTTCCTTTATCTGCTCTCCCCAGTAATTATGTGCTTTTTAAAGTTGATATAATCCTACTGGAGGAAGACAGAACTATATTGTGTTCCTTGAAAAATGAGGCAGATTAATTCATATTTATTTTCAGTTAGTATGTTGAAAAACATAATAGGCAAGTGAATTACAGCTAAATATTTTTCAGGGGCTTTAATTCATTAGTGATTTGGACAGTATTGGACAATATTGTCAATAGACCCCCTACTTTAACAATTAATAATTAATGTAGGGCTTTCTTAACATTTATACTAGAGAATAAATGGAGATATGGTTTTGCAAATCACCCCTATCTCTTTCAAATATTTTATATTCAGGGAGGTTTCAGTTTGTTTCCCTTTCAATTCATCTTTGTGAATTATTACATATATACTTTTTCTCTCTCTCTGCTGGTAACATTTTTATTTCTTGATTTGCATAGTAAGTACACAATGTTCAGTTGATAATTTAATTGTGGTAAAGTGCACATAACATACTAAAACTTACCATCTTAACCATTAAGTATACCATTCAGAAGTGTTAAGTATATTCATATTGTTTTACAACAGATCTCCAAAAAATTTTCCATCTTGCAAAACTCAACCTCTGTACCCATTAAACAATTCCCCATTTTCCTCCCTGCAGCCCCTTGGGAACTACCATTTGGCATTTTGTTTCTATGAATTTGACTGCTGTAGGTATCTCATAAGTGGAAACACTGTATTTATCTTTTTGTAAATGGCTTATTTCACTTAGTGTAATCTCCTCAAGGTTCATACATGTTGTAGCATGTGTCGTGTCAAAATTTTCTTCTTTTTTAAGGTTTGATAATATTCCACTGTATGGATAGACAATATGTTGTTTATTCATCCCTCAATGGGCAGATGCTTGGATTGCCTTCACCATTTAGCTATTGTGAATAATGCTTCTATGGACATGGATATGCAAATATCTCTTTTAAGCCCTGATTTAAATTCTTTTGGATAAATACCTAGAAGTGGGAATACTGGGTCATGTGATAATTCTGTGGTGTTTGTTTTTTTTTTTTTTAAGTACCATACTGTTTTCCATAGTAGCTGTATTAAATATATACTTTGAAGTAGGCGGTTTGCCATTTAGCTTTCTGACTGTAATAATAAAATATTGAACAAAACCAAAACAATCATATTTTTAAACATCATTCACTACACTAATCTCTCCATTCCAATTATTCACTCTGAAATTCTGGCTATTAACAGATCAATTTCCATGCTTAGCCACCTGTTTCCAGTTTAATCTTAGTTTAAGTGTTACCAATCTGAATTACCCAAACCTTTAAACAACTCTGTCTTTCCCGGAGCTATCATCACCTTAGAGATGTTGCGAATTAACAGTAATTCCCTCTACTGACCTTTCGACTCTCACAAGATGATCACAGACTACCTCACCCCCAGGGTAGTTTTGTAGATCTCTTATCAACTTTGTAATTTTAGGGGGCTGCTACCTTTTCAGCGTGAGATATTCAGGGACAAGCTCAGCTTAATTTATTTGGTATTGAGGGACCTTATCTCCAAGCTTCACTGCCTCCTATGATCACCTCATCAGGGATTGCCTCTGGAATCTAAGGTTGTTTTCTTTGTACTTCCTTAACTACCTTATCTGACTATGTTTTATCTTTCTGTTTTGTTTTGTTTTTAATAAAGTCCATCTTAACAAGTGTCTTTTAAGACCCACCCTTTCCTCAAAAATTATCCCTGCTCTCTTCTAGCTAATTTATTGCCAATTTTTGTAGTTGGATGACTAAAGTGAATCTACTCTTACATAAGCATTTGCCTACTAATTGCAGGGCATCTACTGCCCTTTCCTGGTCTCTAAACTCTGTAATTAGTGAAGTCCTCTTGATGATAAGTGCTATGATTTCCATTTGCTTCATTAAAAGCAATTGATAGGGTATCCTGACCCTATTCTAGTTCCAGTGGGGTTTGATGCATGTTGATAAACCATCTGTTTATGGCCAACATAATCTTTGACTTCAAACATAATTTATCTCGTTTCCCACTAAGTCTGTTGTATTAGCTGTGAGGTAGCTCCTTCACCAGGTTGTAATTCTCCATTCTGTGGGGAGTGGGAGAGGGGTTTCTCCAATCTTAAAGAGGACTCTGGGCTTTATAAAGGATGTTCCAAGTCTTTCTTCCTAGGGAGATTTCCTAGACTTCTAATTTTATTTTTGTTAACATATGGTGGCAGGAAGCTAATTCCAGCATGTCATAAATACAAGAAGTTTCATCAAAAGGTTGATGAAACCTTGAGGATTACCTGCTGGAAATGGCTAAGGGCATTTCCCCACACCTAAAGATTTGCATAGATGATTGCTTGCTGCCAGACAGCTGAGCGCATTTTAATCTACATGTTATTGCCTCCTACTGGCCAAACACCTGAACAGCCATAGGCAGTTCCCCCAATCTGACATGGATTCTGTTTACTAAACCTTGCCTTTGATATGTATATCTACCTTGCTTTAGGACAATTTGTGTTCATAAAAAGCAAGTATTACAAACTGATCTGATTTAGCTACTCAGCAATTGTTAGGTTCTTTGGTGTTTTTCACTGGCCTCATGAAATTAGAAGTAGTTGGTGCTTCATGTTTGCTTCCCCACAAACTTTCTATCAGGTGATATGAAAGTAAATCTTAGATCTGATTTTGCCAAACACACACTTGTCAGCAAAACCAGGCAGAAAGATTGCTACTTCTGTTCCTGTGGTTCAGGAGTCCCACTCTCTGCCCTTACTTCTTTTTTTTAAAATATATTTTATTGATTTTTTACAGAGAGGAAGGGAGAGGGAATAGAGAGTTAGAAACATCGATTAGAGAGAAACATCGATCAGCTGCCTCCTGCACACTCCCTACTGGGGATGTGCCCGCAACCAAGGTACATGCCCTTGACCCGAATAGAACCTGGGACTCTTTAGTCCGCAGGCCGATGCTGTATCCACTGAGCCAAACCGGTTAGGGCTGCCCTTACTTCTTTTGGCTATTACTTGATAGCTGGATCAGCCAGTTTTGTTAGTTCAGGAAAGAGTCTTAAAATGAAATAAGATGACAAAGAATGAAGGGGACTTTAGACCTAAGGCCTCTATCAAACTGTTAGGCTGCTGGCTTCCCAGATTTTTAAACTTTGTTTATGCAAGGACAGTGGGACATAGCAATGAATGTCCTAACTACCTACATATCTCATATTTCACCAATGAAAAAATTATCTCTAACATCCCTTATGCTGATTAACATGTTCTCGCATTTAAATATTTATATCCATGTTTGAGGTGCTTAATAACCTCCTTTGGAGTGTGAATTCCTGATTAGGGTACATCATAAGCTAATTAACCACCTTTATAGCTTAGATGACAATTATCTTGGAGACATCACAATTTCCATTACAGAAAATATAAAAGCAAGCCATGTAATTAGCAGTTAAATGGAAAAAAGAAAAATATATGAGTTTTGTTTTTCTGCTATATTACAAGGCAAATTTGTCAAGTACATGTAACCTTTATCTTTCCTAGCCTTTCCTTTAGTAGCTCTTCTACCACTCAGTGGTGGCCCTCCCTCTACCCTGAGGACATCTGGTATTCTCATCATTTCCTCCCTCATCAAGACAGCTTCTTAGAAAAAGATTTGGTGAACTCACATACAATTTGAGATTAATACCAGAGTAGAGAAGGTGGGAATAAGTTAAAAGCTTGTGTGCTAAACACCAAGAATATTTACATATTTGAACATTCCTGGGAAGGATAAACAGTTGAACAAAAATCCTACTACTTTACCATTTATGGAGCGTGCACTATGCGTGTAATCTGAAACATAGTGTATTAGCCCCTTCAGGTTGCTGTAACAGAATACCATAAACTGTGTGGTTTATAAACAACAGAAATTTATTACAGTTTTGGAGGCTGGGAGTCCAAGATCAAGGCACCAGCAGATTCAGTGTCTGGTGACAACCCAGTTCCTTGTTCATAAATGGCTATCTTTTACTTTTGTCTTCACATGACAGAAGGGACAAGGGAGCTCTCTTGCATGTATTCTATAAGGACACTTATACGTATGACCTAATAATGACGTATATGACCTGATTACCTTCCTGAGGCCCCACTTCCAAGTACCATCATATTGGAGATTAGGTTTCAACATGTGAATTTGGGAGGAGGGGACACATATTCAATCTATAGCACAGATGTTTTACTTTTATATATGTATACATGTATAAATATATATGTATAAAGAGAATACACGCCGAAACTGGTTTGGCTCAGTGGATAAAGCGTCAGCCTGCGGACTGAAGGGTCCCAGGTTCGATTCCAGTCAAGGGCATGTACCTGGGTTGCGGGCACATCCCCAGTGAGAGATGTGCAGGAGGCAGCTGATCGATGTTTCTCTCTCATCGATGTTTCTAACTCTCTATCTCTCTCCCTTCCTCTCTGTAAAAAACCAATAAAATACATTTTTTAAAAAAAGAGAATACACACATAATGCACACATTCTCATTTAATCGTCAGAACTTCTTTATTAGATAGCATACTTTCTATTTTATAGTTTAGGAAACTGAGGCTCAGATGTTAAGTAACTTTCCTAAATTATTCTCATTGTCTTCACAATAAAAAGATTTCCTGAGGCTTGCATTTTAACAATGAGCAAAACCTTAAGACATAGGAATTCATTTCTCATTGTAATTTTCAGGCTTGGGTGAATTGGTGGGAAAAGTGATTGTCAGTCACATTAAACAGGTGTTCTCTTTTGTAATGGGACATCTCAGTGAGGAATTTGCAAGAAAAATCATCCATGTGTACTGAATCTCTACTTTAAAAGTTTCATCTGTTTATTTTGTTCATTAGATTCTTTGTTCATTTATTTTGATTTTTATATACAATTATTGACAGATATGTATTTATTGGCATTTTATTGTTTATATTTCTCCTCCTCCTCCTCCTTTTTCATCTTCTTAGAGAATGCCCTTCAACATTTCATGTAATACTGGCTTGGTGGTGATGAACTCCTTTAGCTTTTTCTTGTTTGTGAAGCTCTTTATCTGACCTTCAATTCTGAATGATAGCTTTACTGGGTAGAGTAATCTTGGTTGTAGGTCCTTGCTACTCATCACTTTGAATATTTCTTGCCACCTGCTTCTGGCCTGTAAAGTTTCTGTTGAGAAACCAGCTGACAGTTGTGTGGCACCTCCCTAGTAGGTAACTAACTGTTTTTCTCTTGCTGCTTTTAATATTCTCTCTATGTCTTTAACTCCTGGAATTTTAATTATAATGTGTCTTGGTGTGGGCCTCTTTGGGTTCATCTTGTTTGGAACACTCTGCACTTCCTGGGCTTGTAAGTCTATTTCTTTCACCAGGTATGGGAAGTTTCCTATCATTATTTTTTCAAATAGGTTTTCAATTTCTTGCTCCCTCATTTCTTCTGGCACCACAATGCCAATGTTGGTACCCTTGAAGTTGTCCCAGAGGCTCCTTACACTATCTTCATATTTTTGGATTCTTTTTTTCTTTTTGCTATTCTGATTAGGTGTTTTTTGATTCCTTATATTCCAAATTCCTGATTTGATTCTCAGCAATTGGATGTTGATTCCTTGTAAATTATTCTTCATTTTGTTAGTGTATCCTTTATTTCTGACTGGTCCTTTTTCATGCCGTTGACGTTCTCATTTAGTTCCTTGAAGTGCTCATTAAGTTCCTTTAGTATTCTTATCACCAATGTTTTGAATTCTGTATCTGGTAGTTTGTTTGATTCCATTTCATTTAGTTTTTTCCTGGAGATTTCTTGTTCTTTCATTTGTGACATTTCTTTGTCTCTGCATTTGGCTGCTTCCCTGTGTTTGTTTCTATGTATTAGGTCGAGCTGCTATGTCTCTTGGAGTTGGTAGAGTGGCCTTGTATAGTATGTGTCCTATAGGGCCCAGTGGCTCAGCCTCCCGAGTCACCAGAACTGGGCACTCCAGGTATGCCCCTGTTTGGGCTGTGTGCACTTTCCTGTTGTAGTTGAGCCTTAATTGCTGTTAGCCTCACTGGGAGAGATTAAACCCCAGGCAATTGGCTGTGAGGACCAGCTGTGACTTCAGGGGAAGAGGTTCTGTGCAGAAGACACCCCTATGGAGCAGGACTTGCTTCAATGGGGCTTTGGTTCTTATCGAGTCTGCCCCTTGGGTGTGTCACTTGTGGAGGCGGTAGGGTTGTAATCTGGTGTGGTTTAAACTGACTGCCAGGTGCACTGGCTCTAGAGCTTTCTGGGAGGTGCAAAGTCAACCATTGCCTGTGCCTGCCCAAGACCACTCAGCATGTTCTACAGAGCAATTGCTATATGGCTACTACTTGTGTTGGGCTTGGAGGTGCCTAGGAGAAACAAGCTATGAAGCAAGGCAGGGTGTCACTAGTGCTGGGCCTAGAGCCACTTCTTGAGATTTATGGGACATGCTGAGGCCAACTGATGCTTGTTTGAGAGGTTTTAGGAAAGTCCAAAGTATGAGGCAAAATAGACTAGTTTTATGGAAAAGCCACTGGAAATGGCTTGGATGAACCTGCAAGTATGGAGGGGTGGGGTTTTAGGGAATCACTAGGGTGGGGCGAAAAGTGTGACCCAGATTGATGGAGACTCAGATATGACATCTTCATGTTGGCTCTGTGTCCAGGAGATCTCAGCAAAGAAACGATGAATGACTTCTGCCAGCACTTTTGTCTGGGAGAAAGCTGTCCTCTAGTTCTTGTCCTGATGCCAAACAATTTAGTGCTCCCCTGTATGTCCCTGAATCCTTTCAAGCTGTTATCCCAGTGCTGGAGCTCAGAGGGAGTATGAGTAAGTCTGTGCACAGGCCCTTTAAGAGGAACTTTCTTGGAATCTTAGCAGCCCTCCATTTTCCTCAGCCTCAATCCCCACTGGTTTTTAAAGCCCAAAGTTACAGGGACTTCTCTTTTTGGCACTGGAACCCTGGGCTGAGGGGTGTGGTGTGGAATATGGACCCCTGGCTCCTCATAGGGGCCCCTATGGCCCAGAAATCCCTCCCAATTCAAATAAAAGAAAAAAAAACATGTCACACGTGGGTGTTGGACCAGCCCTCTGTGCCTCCACACCTCCTACCAGTCTCAATGTGGTTTTTTTCTTTAATTCTCTAGTTGTAGGGCTTCCATTCAGCCAGATGTCAGGTCATTCTGAAAGATGATTCTTCTGTAGTTTAGTTGAAATTTTTATGTCGTTGTGGAAGGATGCAGGTATCACATTTACCTATGCTGCCATCTTGAATTGTCTACAGTAACTGTTACACATTAATTATTTTACATAGATTATGTATTCACATCTCTGTATTTCACATTTTTTCTGATTGATCAATTGGAAAAATTAAATAATCTTTCACCTTATTAAAATGGTCATTGTCTGGCTGGCATGACTCAGTGGTTGAGCGTTGACCTATGAACTAAGGGGTCAAGGTTTGATTCCCCGTCAGGGCATATGCCCAGGTTGCAGGCTCAATCCCCAGTGTGGGGCATGCAGGAGGCAGCCAATCAATGATTCTCTCTCATCACTGATGTTTCTATCTCTCTAGCTCTCTCCTTTCCTCTCTGAAATCAATGAAAATATATTTTTAAAAAATGGTCATTGAACACACACTATTAACCATTATTTTATGACAATTATCACCAATATATTTATTAACAAAATGTCAGCATCTTGTACCTTCATGAATATAATGATTAGTATCTGTGTGTCAGCTTATAAACAGGGCAGCCATAACTATTGTTTACTAACTGTCAGATGTAAAAAGAAAAAGTTATATACTAAATGTAGAACTTCTATGTAAGATGGTATCACATGTTAATGCTTTGAAGTCCTCTTTTCCTGACACATATATAGCATAGATCAGAGAGATAAGAGAAAAAGAGAAATTAAACCAATATATATGTTCTCAGAAACAAGATAATTATCTCTCTGCAAGTGAAGCTGAACCAAGCATCTGGATCTTGAAGTAGATTAGGGTGTACAAGATTTCTTTCCTCTTGGGGTAAAAGGCATCAAATAAGAAGTAGATTAGGGTGTACAAGATTTCTTTCCTCTTGGGGTAAAAGGCATCAAATAAAAAGTGCCCCACTTGATGTGAGAGAACAAATCAAGACTCATTGTCTTGTGGAAATAATGGAGACCATCCAAATGATGATATATAGTGGGGGAAAAGGAAGGCTTCAGGTATGTTGTGATTGAAATTTGTTCACATAAGGAAATTGCAAACAGGTGAACTAGAAGTTAGACATCCTATATGATTGGTTTGGTGAACATGTGTCTCTTCTTGGTCCTGAGCATAGACTTTTAAAAAAATCTTTACTAGACCACGAACTTACACCATACACAAGAATAAACTCAAAATGGATAAAGGATTTAAATGTATGACGGGAAACCATAAACATTCTAGAAGAATCCAAAGGCAACAAAATCTCAGACATATGCCGAAGTAATTTCTTCACTGATACAGCTCCTAGGGCACTTGAAACTAAAGAGAAAATGAACAAATGGGACTACATCAAAATAAAAAGCTTCTGCACAGCAAAAGAAACCATCAACAAAAAAACAAGAAAACCCACTGCGTGGGAAAACATATTTGCCAATGTCATATCTGATAAGGGCCTAATCTCCAAAATTTATAGGGAACTCATACAACTTAACAAAAAGAAGATATTGTCGAGAGTATTACAGATGTTTCCCCCTTCCCCGAATTTCTAACCTCCAACCCATACCCGCCCCCACCCTAGGCCTTCATCACCCTATTGTCTGTGTCCAAGGCAATGCATATATGCATATAAATTCTTTGGTTAATCTCTTTCCCTACCCGCATGCCCCCTCCACCCCCCCTTCCCTCTGAGATTCTTCTGTCTGTTCCATGTATCCATGCCTCTGGTTCTGTTTTATTCATCAGTTAATTTTGTTCATTAGATTTCACATAAAAGTGAGAGTCCTGAGCATAAACTTTTGATAATGATTTTTTGAAAAATCCTAGGACATTGATTCTGCTACCTAAAATAGTCATGTTCCCATGAGCAATTTTAGGTCTCCTATCATTAATGTGTTTTAGAACTAGAAAATAGACTTCTTTATAACCTTAACTGGCCTATCAGCATTCCCTTCCATTAGTGAAAATAAATGTAGTTTAGAAATGAAATACAATGGAAGACCCCAGTTTTTCTCCAGAATATCATTCATCTTCACTCTCAGGATGTTTACACTGAAATATAAGGTTTAGAACAGTAAAGAATATAACTTACTGGTTATAAAAATTATAAAAGTCACATTCTTATATATTTTAGAAAATAATAAAAATATTTAGTAAAAATATAACTGGCCACAGGGGTACTTAAAATTGGGTAGGTTTACTGTGGTGGACAGTGCCACACCCTTTCCTGCCAATATCCTGTAAGACTCTCAAGACTCCATAAGAATTTATCATATGGAAGATCTAAATGACACATAAATGTCAAGAGTGGATTTAATTGCACTAATGATATTTTCTTGCCTTGATTAGAAGAAACAGAGTACCTTTTGGAGAGTTGCAGTGATGAATCTGATAAGAATATTAGATATAATGTATTGGTCCACTTGACACAATAATGCTATGATTTTTGGAAATATTATTTTAGAATATAAATATACCTTATTATAAAGCTTTAAATCTATGCTAAAATGAATACAGTGCATCCAATTCATATTATTTATCCTGATAAGCAATGTACATTATATTTCATTTCAAATGGTCTCAGTTGTTAAGCTGTGACTTTGACTGACCTATGTAAATGGCAAAGTATTTCCATGAATTAGCATTCCCACTTTTCTTTAGTAGTCTCTCCTTTTTTCCCCACCTTTTATAGGAAGAATCAAGTGCCCATTTTCCCTTTTATTATTAACAAACCATTGATAAATTTAGATCCTTCTACATTTTTTATTCTCCTTTATTTTAACTGGACGGTGTGATTCTCATCACTGTAAATTCTCTGTGTCATTTAGCTGAGGCTACTTTACCTTTATTTTATAACTTTTAAAAAATATATATATCTTTATTGATTTCAGAGAGGAAGGGAGAGGGAGAGAGATAGAAACATCAATGATGAGAGAGAATCATTGATCAGCTGCCTCCTGCACACCCCCTACTGGGGATCAAGCCCACAACCCAGGCATGTGCCCTTGACTGGAATCAAACCCAGGACCCTTCAGTCTCCAGGCCGATGCTCTATCCACTGAGCAAAACCAGCTAGGGCTTATTTTATAACTTTTGAGAATGTTAATACCTCAGGGTTTTTTCCTCTGTTCAATTTTGAAAACTGGATTAATTCCTCATTATATTATAGAAATTGCTTATTACAATTATCTGATAATTGCCAAAGCCAATAGTCTTGTCTCAACTTTTACTTTTTTAAAAAATATATTTTTATTGATTTTAGAGAGGAAGAGAGAGGTATAGAGAGATAGAAATATCAATGATGAGAGAGAATCATTTATTGGCTGCCTCTTACACATCCCACACTGGGGATCGAGCCCACAACCTGGGCATATGCCCTGACAGGGAATCAAACCATGACCTCCTGGTTCATAGGTCGACACTCAACCACTGAGTCATGCCGGCTGGACAATTTTTACCTTTTTAAAGACTGTGTGGCATGGGACAAGGTCAACCAATCAAACCTCAATTTATAAATTTCAATCCTAATCAAAATCCATTTTGAATTTTTTAAAAACTCTATAGTCATCAGAACACAGAACAGCAAAAATATATCATTTTATACCTGTTAGCCTGGCAAAAATTAGAAAGCAAGATAAAATTAATTATTGACAGAAATACGTAAATATAGGAACTCTCAGGCATTGCTGATGAGAATGTAGATTATGGTATTACTAGAGGCCCGGTGCATGACATTTGTGCACTGGAAGGGGGGGGGTCCGTCAGGTGAGCCTGCACCCTCTCCAATCTGGGACCCCTTGTGGGATGTCGGATATCCCTCTCACAATCTGGAACTGCTGGCTCCTAATAGCTCACCTGCCTGCCTGGTTGCCCCTAACTGCTTCTGCCTGCCACCCTGATCACCCCCTAACCGCTCCCCTGTTGGTCTGATTGCCACCTAACTGCTCCCCTGCCAGCCTGATCGCCCCCAACTGCCCTCCCCTGCAGGTCTGGTCCCCCCCAACTGCCCTCCCCTGCCAGCCACCTTGTGACAATGTGGGGACAGCCATCTTGTGACAACGTGGAGTGGCCATCTTGTGAGACATGGGGGCAGCCATCTTGTGATGACGTGGGGGGGACCATCTTGTGATGCGAGGGCATTAGGGTCAGTTTGCATATTACCTCTTTATTATACAGGATTGTCATTCTATAGATAAATCTATAATAATTTAAAGTTTGTCTGTTCTAATATAGAACAGCCCTGCCCAACTGAATGAAGAGAGGTACCCTCTTTCCCACTGACAAAACAGCTGAATCTAACCCAACCTGCGGTGACCTGAGGCAAGGGGGAACATCCCAGGGCTGGAAATCTGTGCTCCTGCAAGTGGCAAAGAGGAGGTTCCAGCAAACCAGTCAGGGCTGAGGTATTGGAAGGAGAGGAAGACCTAACCCCAGCCCTGCTTCCCTACCCCCAGTCCAACAAGCTACTGGCACCCCTTCCAACAGTAGTCTGATCAAACCATTCAGGCCCAGACCAGGATACCCCTACAGAGCCCAGCTCCATGGGGGAAGGGAGAACAGATCAGAACAGCGACATTCGTGACAAGACTCAAAGCAGACCTAGCCTCTGGGCTGAGGTCCTGGCTACTGGACTACCAGGGACTTCAACCTATTGGGCCTCAGTCAGGTTGCTCAGGGCCAGAAAGGGATAGTGACTCACATTGGCCTGTACCAGAGAAGCTCCCAGTAAGCCCAGGAAAGACACACCAAGGAACCAGATTCAACAACATCAGAGCAAAATCCAGTGAGCACCACAAACAGCGGACCCAAAGGTTTTTGAGAGTGTGAGTGTGTGTGTGTTTGTGTGTGTGTGTGTGTGTGTGTGTGTGTGTGTGTGAGAGAGAGAGAGAGAGAGAGGTTTTTGTCTGTTTTTCCTATTTTTTTTCTTCTCCTTTTTCTTGCATATCTCTAATTTCTCTTTTCTTTTGATTCTATTCTCTTTTTTACTATTATTATTACTTTAGCTCACTTTATTTTTCTCTCCTTTTCTCTTTTTGTTTTCTATTTAATTTTTCCTATCTATATTAAATAGTTCCATTGTTACTACGTTTTAAATTCGTTTATTTTCTGTTTACTTTTCTTTTTTATTCCTATACTAGTGTTTTTGGCTTCCTTCTTGCTCCCATATTGCCACTTTTTTTCTTCTTCTTTCTCCCTTACTCTTTATACCCCCTCTAAGTCTTTGGTCTCGTGTCTTTTAGTATTCCTTTTATTTTTTCTTTGCTTTGCACCAATGCAAACAAAATTCAGCTTAAGAAATACACTATCAGCACCTGAAGTCCCCCTTTATGCCCATTTCTAGTCCTGTCTTCCAAAAAGGCAACTTCTACCCTCACTTGTATCACTATAGTTAGTTTTGCCCTTTAAAAAAAACAACAACAAAAAAAAACTTTGTAGATAAATAATCTTATGCTATGTACTCTTTTGTGCCTGGTTTCTTTAGCACTGTTTGTGTGAACTATCCATGCTCTTTTATGTACTGACAGTTCATTCATTCTCATTGTCCTGCAATATGCCATTATATGAATATACTACAATTTATTCAGTCATCCTATAGTTATTGAACATTTGTGTTGTTTCCAGATTTTGGTTATTATTAATATCACTGCTATTAACAATCTTGGTGAACATAGGTATGCAAGTCTGTTGGATCTATACCTAGTGGTAGAATTGCTATTTCATAGGGTGTATTTATGTTCAGCTTTAATAGATACTACCAAAGTCATTTTCTAAAGAATTAACAATTTACATGTGGAGTAGGAATGTATAAATTCCAATTTTTCTTACAAACATTTGGCACATTAAGTCTTTCAAATAATAAGCATTCATATGTGCATGAAGCAGTGTCTTATTGTGGATTTATTTTTCATTTTCCTGATCAGCAGTAAGGTTGCAGACATTAAAAATGCTGATTGGCCATTTTTTTAAAATGAGTGTCTTTTGCCCATTTTTCTATTAGTTGTGTTTTTTTTCTTATTGATTTATAGAAGTGTTTATACAAGCTCTTTCTTATTTATGTATTTTGCAAATTATCTTTTTTCCAATTTATGGTTTGCCTTTTCACTCAAGTATTCTGCTTTGAGTCCTTCCCCTTTTCATTGTAGGATTCTTTTTAAGGCATATTTTGTTATTAAATATCTAACTTGGTTGTACTAAGTTTGGAGAATATGGTCTGTGAGATACTGACACTTTGAAATGTGTGAAGGCTGCCATTATGGCTTAATGTATGGTATATTCTATTAATAATTTATGTGTGTTTAAAAATAATGCATGTCCATTATTTGTGGAGTGTAGGGTTATCTATATATCTAATAGCTGAGAATCAATAATCCTATTTAATAAAAGCCTAATATGCAAATTGTCCCCTCAGGCAGTCGTTTGGTCATTCAACCTGGAGACTGGGAGTTTGACCGCTTGCTATGACATGTGCTGACCATCAGGGGGTGGTGCAGAACATGGCAGGCATTGGTGACATGGTGCTGGCAGTGGGCTGCAGTGGAGGCGCTGCGAGCCCCGATGGACCCCGACAAAAGCAGAACCTCAGCAGGATGATGGAGCAAGTGAGCGAGTAGTGCCAGTCCAAGGTGAGGTGCCAGGCAGGGCTGCGAGGCTGGGGACACAAGCTGGGGTTTCAAGGCTGGGGGCACAATCTGGGGCCTGATCTCCACAGGCTACTCTGAGGAACCCCACCCATGCATGAATTCATGCACCGGGCCTCTAGTATTTGTATAAGAAATGTTATGGCCGAAACCGGTTTGGCTCAGTGGATAGAGCATCGGCCTGTGGACTGAAAGGTCCCGGGTTTGATTCCAGTCAAGGGCATGTACCTGGGTTGCGGACACATCCCCAGTAGAAGGTGTGCAGGAGGCGGCTGATTGATGTTTCTCTCTCATCGATGTTTCTAACTCTCTATCTCTCTCCCTTCCTCTCTGTAAAAAATCAATAAAATATATTAAAAAAAAAAAAAGAAATGTTAAGGCCCTGGCTGGTTAGGTTGGTGGCTAGAGCATTGGCCCTCAGACCTAAGGGCTGTGAGTTCAATTCCTTGTCAAGAGTACGTACCTTGGTTACAGGTTCTGTCCTGTGGGAGAGGTAACCAATCAATGTGTTTCTCTTACATTGTTTCTCTCTCCCTCTCTCTCTCTTGCTCTCTCTCCCCCTCCTCCCTCCCTTCCATTCTCTCTCTCTCTAAAACTTAGTAGAAAAATATCCTTAGGTTAGGATTAAAAAAAAAAAGAAATGTTATGTGTTCACAATACTCTTTCTACTTTTGGAACACAGAAAAATGCATTTCATGAACTCTGTGTGAAGTTGGCTAGGGTACATGTGAATCACTTCAGGACAATGATTTGTAAGCATAAGCAATATGCAACATTTTCAAGCCTGATAATAAAACTCTCTGTGCCATATATTCTGCTTACTCTCTTCACTGGCATGTCCATCTTTAGGTCATGAGTTCCACTATGTAGTATTACCAGATAAAATACAGAATACTCAGTTAAGTTTGCATTTCAGATAAATATCAAATATTTTTAGTATAAGTATGGGCATGGGCTACATGTTGCAGGATACATACTTATACAAAAAGAAATAATTGTTTATTTGAAATTAAAATTTAACATGGTGACCTGCATTTTATTTGCTAAGGTGAAGGTGGTGGGCATGAGGATGAAAAGCAGCTAAATAAAGCATATCCATGAAATACGTCTAGAAATGAAATATTTGGTGTGGTTATGGCTACACAGAACTGGCTAGAAGCAAACAGTTCAGAACTCTACTAAGTCTGTGAGACAGTTTTATTGCCCAAGAAAGCACAATTCTTGATAATTTTTTTTGATAGTTTCAAACTTAAAAGTTTTCAACCTCCAGCCTTGCAGAATTGACAAATTTTCTGAGAAGTTTATACAGTTCTTAGTTTCAGCTTATTTTCCCAACACGTACTTCAGGTGTGGCCAGGCAAAAAAAAAGGGAGTGTGAACAAGAAACTGCCAGAAGGTAAATTCAGATACCACTGGGAACAGTGGACAAGGAAATTCTTCCAGAGAATAGAATCAGGGTGTAAGAAACATCACCTTAGTCCCTAAATTCAGAGGCAGACTTTTACCATATTTTTCAGCAGTCATTCAGAAGTTCTACTGACAGCTGTTAACTTCTCTGTGTCGCCCACATTCCCCTTTTTTAATGGGGATGTTTATCATAGTTATCCTGCTCCTGCTTCACCATTGTACATTGGGTGTATGAGGTGGGCATAGCAGATTTGTCTTTTTAGTGCCTAGGTCCCTGGAACAAGAGGAGCCACATCCTAGATGTTGGGCCAGATACAATGACAGATTGGATTGCAGATTGTCTCCCTTGGAAAAAGAATGAGTGTGTAGGAAGAAAAATTGAAGTTTCCTCACCTGACGGGCAGCTGTGACAGAGTAAATGCTGTGCTCAACCCACCATTTCCACTTCATGAGAACACAGGGAAAAGGCTGTATTCTTAGGCTTTCCTTCAGATATGTTGGGGGCTGAGTTTAGCCTATGGTGTATAGTCATAAGTGATATGTATTAGGCCGTGTGTATATTCAGAAAACTACTCTAGATATATCAAACAGAGATTGTAAGCAAGAAATTAGTTACAAGAGTATTGGAAGGACTGGAAAAGCAAAGAAAATAAGAGGGTTTACCACTTTTCAGAAAGATGCTACTGCCTTTGGACTGGAGCCTACAACTCATACTCACTGCTAACCTGATGAAAGTTGTCACTACCATGCCACTGCTGTGTAGCAGGAAATCAGGAGCCTACATTGCTATTAATGCTGCTGAAAAGTTGCTGTGGATATTGCCTTTTGTAAAAAATGCAATTGTATTTTTCATAACTGCTTTTGCAATTTTATTGTGTTTCTTTATTGAATTTATTAGGGTGACATTGGTTAATAAAACCATACAGGTTTCAAGGATACAACTCAACAAAACATCATCTGCACAGTGTATTGTGCACTCATTGCCCAAAGTAACGTCTCCCTCGGTCCCAATTTATCCCCCCTTTGCTGACTTCTACCTCCTCGACCACCTTTTTTTTTTTTTTTTTCTGGCTATCACATTGTTGTGGTGATATATAATTTTTTACTTAATCCCTTCACCATTTTTTTTTACCCAGGCTCCCAACCCTCCTCCCCTCTGACAGCTGTCAGTCTATTCTATTGTCCTATATACCTATGCTTCTGTTTCTATTTTGTTTGTTAAATTATTTTGTTCATAGATTCCACATATATGTGAGATCATATGGTATTTGTCTTTCTCTGACTGGCTTATTTTACTTAGCATAATACTCTCTAGGTCCATCCATGTTGTTGTAAAATATAAGATTTCCTTCTTTTTTATGGCCAAGTTGTATTTCATTGTGAAAATGTACCACAGCTTTTTTTAAAAAAAAAAAAAACAAAAAACAAAACAAAACATTTTAAAATTTATTTTTAGAAAGAGAAGAAAGGAGGGGGGGGGAGAGAGAGAGAGAAACCTCGATGTGAGAGGGAAACATTGATCAGCTGCCTCGTGCACACCACTAGCTTGTTCTCTCTGAGAAGGATATTAGAAATCTTCCTACATTTCTGTCAATTGCTCTGTCAATGTATTGTTAGGTCCGTACATGTTATTGATAATCTTCTTGCCCAATTTTTCCTTTGATCAATGTATCATATCTTTATTTATTCTTTATGATGTTTTAGCTTAATTTATATTTTGTCATATATTAAGATTTCTATCTTAGTTTTATTTTGATTCATAATTGCCTAGCAGTATTACATACTCATTTTTAAAAATCTTGGTGTCTTAATTTTAACAATTTTTTTGTATTTTCAGAATACCTTTTAAAAAAAATTCAGAGAACTTCTGTATTTTAGTTGCTATAATTAACCAATTTATATTTATTTAGTTTTATTAAGGCTCTTAGTTGCCATCTTATTATACATTTTCTTCTATTATATTTTCTCTTTTTCTTCCTTCATAAATTCCACTGCATGAATCACTTTTCACTTTTTATTCTGCTGATTTAAAATGTATATGTTTTGAACTGCTACTCTGACTTATGGTTGAGCGTGTAGCCCTGAAGAACCAGAAACCCAAAGGAACCAATATTCCTTCTACAAAGAACCCCATCTTTAGTGAGCCTGTTTCTGGAGTCCATATGATGACCAAGGTACTGCGTGTGGCCACAGGTCTGGGCCCTAGGCCTCTACAGGAGCAGGTGGGGCCTGGGATTGTGAAAGTTGAGGAGAAGGAGAAAGAGAAGTGCTTTCCTAGACTGGAGCTGTTCAGCCAGCACTTCAGGCAGTTTGAGTATCATGACATACCTGGCCCCCGGGAGGCCCTGAGCCAGCTCCATGTGCTCTGCTGTGAGTGGCTGAGGCCCAAGATCTACACCAAGGAGTAGATCCTGGGCTGATGGTGGTGGAGCACTTCCTGACCAACCTGCCCCAGGAGCTGCAGGCCTGAATACAGGAGCACTGTCCAGAGAGTGCTGAAGAGGCTGTCACTCTCCTGGAAGACCTTAAGCGAGAACTGAATGAACCAGAACAGCAGGTTTCACCTCCTCCAAATGAACAGAAACAGGCATGGGAGAAGATGTCCTCTTCAGGAACAGCAAAGCAATCCCTGAGCAGCACCTAGCCATGGTCTCTGGTGACAAGTCCCAAATATGAATCTTGGGGAGCCCTGTACATCCAAGAGATTGGTGAAGAACAGGATTTTACTCCAGAGCTAAGACAGAATTAAGATTGTAAATCGAACACCCAGAATAAAGAATCAACCGATATGCAGAAAAATTCTGAAGAGTCTCATGCAGAAGAATTCAAAAAGGACATACTCCCATAGTGATTGCCAATAAATTTGAGGCCAGTTTAGAAAGGCAGTGGGTAAACCTTGAAAAAGAGAAACAAAAACCCCTTTCCTAGACAAAGGTTCCAAGAAAGGTAGAGAATTAATGCCTACTAAACCTGCCCCAGGACAGAGATGTTACATATGTGCTGAGTGGGGAAAAGCCTTTAGCAACAGCTCAAATCTTACTAAACACTGGAGAACACACACTGGGGAGAAATCCTATGTGTGCACCAAATGTGGGAAAGCCTTCAGCTCAAACCTTACTCTTCATTACACAACACACTTGGTGGAACGGCCCTATGACTATAAGTGTGGAAAAGACTTTGATCAGAGCTCAGATCTCCTTAAACATCAGTGAATGCATCCTGAAGAGGCACCATATCAGTGTGAAGATTGTGGGGAAGCTTTCAGTGGTAAAGGCAGCCTCATTCGACACTATCGAATACACACTGGAAAGAAACCTTATCAGTGCAATAAATGTGGGAATAGCTTTAGTCAGCACACAGGTCTTAGTTCTCATCAGAAAGTCCACAGTGGAGAAAAGCCGTATAAATTTAAAGCATGTGTAAAAGCCTTCAACCACAGCTCCAATTTTAATAAACATAGAATCCATACTGGGGGGAAAGCCCTATCTCTCTCTATATATATAAAAGACTAATATGCTAAGTGTGACGTGCACTGGCCATTTACAGAGAAACGGCACTGCAGACCTGGCGCCCACAAAGCAAGACTCGGCTTCCCCCAAGTGGGACACAGGCCCCGCCACCACCCCAGAGCAACAGCCCAACAAATCACAGCCAACACTGCCGAGACCCCATGGTGCAAAATGCAGCCCACGGCCCAGCCCAGTAACTATGGCTGTGGGCACCAGGTAATGACGTCACATAGCAACACCTGGCTTCCTCTCTCTAGCGACGCAGGGGTGGGTAAACTTTTTGACTCGAGGGCCACAATGGATTCTTAAACTGGACCGGAGGGCCGGAACAAAAGCATGGATGGAGTGTTTGTGTGAACTAATATAAACTCAAAGTAAACATCATTACATAAAAGGGTACGGTCTTTTTTTTTTTTTAGTTTTATTCATTTCAAATGGGCCGGATCTGGCCCGCGGGCCGTAGTTTGCCCACGACTGGACTAGAGTCACTAGACTCTAGTCACTAGACTCTTTGGAGTTTCTTCAGCCCAAAAACACTGCTTGCTTTATAGCCAGATGCAAACATTTCACACTGTAACCAAATGTCTGTGAAGCATTTTCCCATGCCTCATCTCATTAGATCCTCACAGAAGTCCTGGAGTAGGTAGATAGGAGACTTGGTGGAATCCTATTTACTTTTCATTAGCTGGAAAATGGAGATTTAGAAAGTTTAGAAACTTGACCCAACTGAAAAGAAGTAAGAAATGGTGGAACTTGAAAATGACTTCAGGTTTTCTCACTGTGCAGAATATAGTCAAACACTGCTACAATGAAATATTTCACTCTTTGTTCTGTATGGTCCTATATAATAAAGAGCTAATATGCAAATGGTCATCATGCCCTCATGCCTTCATGCTGTAACAGTTCAGACACTTAACACTGGGGAGAGAGGAATGGGGACCAGCCAGGCACAAATGAGCCTGTGAGAGAAGAATGGGAGCCATCCAGGCTGTGGCCTGGGAGAGGGACAAGCTGCCTACTCTGCAGTCCCAGGCACCAGCACCTGCAGCTGCAGCCCAGGAGAGGGACAAGCCACCTTCCTTGTGGTCCTGGGTGCCTGCGGCCAGCCAGAGGGAGGAAGCCTGGGTCCTGGGTACCTGAGACCGGCAGGAGGAGGGAATCCTGGGTCCCGGGTGCGGGGCAAGGCAGAGGAAGTTAGGGGCAATCAGGCCATCAGGGGAGCAGTTAGGGGCAATTAGGCAGGAAGACAAAGGTGGTTAGGGGTGATCAGGCAGGCAGGCAGGTGAGCGGTTCGGAGCCAGCGGTCCTGGATTGCAAGAGCAGTCAGACATATCCCAAGGAGTCCCAGATTGGAGAGGGTGAAGGCCAGGCTGAGGGACTCCCCCTCTGTGCACGAATTTCATGCACTGGGCCTCTAGTCCTATATAATAACAGGTTAATATGCAAATAGACCTAATTGTTGAACAACTGACCAACTGGTTGCTATGATGTGCACTGACCACCAGGGGATAGGCACGGACCATGTCGGGCGTCAGCAGCAGGTGGCAGAGAACAGGACATGGCGGGCGTCGACCATGGTAGGATAATGGAGAAGATGAGCAAGGGTGCCAGACCAAGGCAGGGCTCCAGTCGCTGACATCTGGGCAAGCCTCTGATGGTTACTGAAAATTCTTTGCTCCCATGAGCCATGGTCCTGCCCAGCACTCACACCAACTGCCGTTGCCGGTGCCGGCCCTGCTCGCATCTGCTGCCAGCACCTGGCGCAGGTCCTGACCACTCAGTGCTGTCAGTGGGTGCAAGCAGCAGCTGCTGGCCCCGATTGCCCCTGAGGCCTTCTCCACCTCCCCCTGCTCCTGAGGGCGATCATGGCAGCAGCTGCTGCTTGTACCCACTGCTGTCGCCAGCCCCAATAGCTCTGTGCCATCATTGGGTCTGAGCAGGGATGGCACCATCAGCGCATGGGGGTGGTGGCGGCGGGAGCAGGGCTGCTGGCAGACAGGGAACCAGGGGCTGTGGTGGGAGGGGCTGGGCAGGGGGGCAGAGGATGGGCCAAGACCCGCCCCTCTGCCCACTGCAATCTTGAGGCCCACATTTCCTTTTAAGGTGCACAAATTCATGCACTGGGCCACTAGTTGGAGTAATAATTGTGGGAAAACCTTCTGCAGTCAGTCAAATCTTTCCAAACATCAGAGTTCACACTGGAGAGGGAGAAGTGTTTAACTGTCAAGTAGGCTCACAGTGTTTGTGTGTGTGTGTTTTGTAACTCTAGAACATGAATGCTAGGGAGAAGTCAGAGAACTGTAATATAAACTTAAGGGGTAGGTTTTGTTTCATTCAACATCAAGAGACACTGAAGGAGTGAGATCAGTGGCACAATAAAAAGGAAGGTCCTGGAAGGTGTGGGTTCCTCATTCGCCAAATTAACTGAGGCCAATCCCCTCACCATACTTCAGGTCCCAGTAACTATGTCAGCATTGCCTTTTGTATAGTTAAAATGATGTGTATCAAGTATAATTATGGAAAAAGCATTATGACTGTTAAACTGTTTTAGCATATTTTAAAGAATTATGATTTGTAAAGAATTGAGCCATTTGAACACAATCTAATCTGATTCAGAATAAATTTATAACATCTCATAATAATAAATAAATAAATAAATGCTTACATTTTATTTTTGTTCAGATGGCCCACGTGCTATGTAACCCACACTCATATTAACTTCTCTATTGATTTCTTAGACTTATAAATATACTAGGAGGCTGGTGCACAAAATTCGTGCACTGGGGGGGAGGTGTGTCCCTCAGCCCAGCCTACCCCCTCTCACGTACTGGGAGCCCTCAGGGGATGTCCTATTGACAACTTAGGCCCACTCCCTGCTCCCCTTGGGGAGCAGGCCTAAGCCGCAGTCTGGCCTCCCTTTGTGGGAGGTGACCAGGCTGATCAGGGGAAGGCACCAGCCCCATCACCCCGCTGCTGCAGCCACTGCCAGTCACCGCAGCCAGCAAGGTTTTTTCATCAACACGGACTCCAGTCCCGTCACCATGAAAAAATGACAACATTTTTTAGGCATTTTCAAGATGTGTCTTTCATATAATAATACTTTCTTTATTATTTTTTTATCCTCACCTGAGGATATGTTTCCATTGATTTTTAGAGAATGTGAAAGAGAAAGGGAAAGACAGAGAGAAACATCAAAGTGAGAGGAACACTTTGATTGCTTGCTTCCTGCATGAGCCCTGACCTGGGCCCCGGCCAGGGAGGAGCCTGCAACCTAGGTACATGCCCTTGGTCAGAATTGAACCCAGACCCTGCCTTCGGCAGGCCAAGGCATTATCCACTGAGCCAAAGTGGCTAGGGCAGCATATGACATTTCTTAGCCCTCCAGCAGCGGACCTTCGTTTTTTTCACCAGGAGTGTGGTGAAAAACCCTAGATCACCGTTTTGGATTCTTATTACCCAAGTTACTAAGAATATTACCAGTGGCATACAGGGAGCTTAACCAATGAGCGGTCAGAAAAGGTGCTTCCTCTGTAGTTCACACCAGTCTGTGGCTTGGCACCCCACCAACCCCCACCCCAGGCTTGACGCCTCTGGCCTAGGCTTTAGGCCTGAGCAGGGGAACCCCATCTCCCCCGATCACGGGCTCCACCCTTGCCCAGGCCTGATGCCTTGGCCAGAGGCATCGACCCCCATCACCCTCCGATTGCCAGATTGGCCCCTTGCCCAGGCCTGATGCCTCCGCCAGAGGTGTAAGGCCTGGGCAGGGGACCCCCATCTCCCTCCCATAGCTGGCTCTGCCCCCTGCCCAGGCCTGACGCCTCTGGCCCAGGTATCAGGCCTGAGCAGGGGACCCGCACACCCCTCCGATTGACGGCTCCACCCCCCGCCCAGGCCTGATGTCTCTGGCCCAGGATTCAGGCCTGGGCAGGGAACCCCCCTCTCCCCCCAATCACCGGCTCTGCCCTTCCCAGGCCTGATGCCTCGGCCAGAGGCGTCGACCCCAATCACACTCCGATCCCCTAATCGGCCCCTTGCCGAGGCCTGACACCTCCGCCAGAGGTGTCAGGCTTGGACAGGGGAACCCCATCTCCCCCCATCACTGGCTTTGACCCCTGCCCAGGCCTGATGCCTCTGGCCCAGGCATCAGGCCTGGGCAGGGGACCCCCATCTCCCTCTGATCGCTTGCTCCATGCCCCCCCCTACCCAAGCCTGACACCTCTGACCCAGGCTTCAGGCTTGGGCAGGGGACCCTCATATCCCCCCAGTCACTGGCTCCAACCCCCACCCAGGCTTGATGCCTCTGTCCCAGGCATCAGGCCTGGGCAGGGGACCCCCAGCCCCCTCTGATTGCTGGCTCCACCCCCCACCCAGGCCTGATGCCTTGGCCAGAGGAGTTGACCCTCATCACCCACCAATCGACGGATCGGCCCCTTGCCCAGGCCTGAGGCCTCCGGCAGAGGTGTCAGGCCTGGGCATGGGACCCCTGGCTCCCACCATCCCCGGCTCCATCCCTGGTACCCAGGATCTCTGGTACCGCCCCTGCCAAAACCTAAGGCCTCTGGTGGAGGCATTAGTCCTGGGCAGGAGACTCCCAGCTCCCTGCAATCTCCTGCTCTGCCCCTGCCTAGACCTAATGCCTTTGACCAAGGGTTAGGCCTGGGCAGGGGACCCTCAGCTCCCTGCAATTGCAGGCTCTGCCCCTGCCCAGGCCTAATGCCTCTGGCCAAGGCATTAGGCCTGGTCAGGGGACCCCCAGCTGCTCACGATTGCTGATTCCAGCCCTGCTTCCTGCGATGGCTGGTTCCACCCCTGCCCAGGCCTAACGCTTCTGGCCAAAGCATTAGGCCTGGGCAGGGGACCCCCAGCTCCCTATGATTGCTGACTCCGCCCCTGCCTAGACCTAACGCCTCTGGCCAAGGCATTAGGCCTGGGCAGGGGACCCCCAGCTCCCTATGATTGCTGACTCCACCCCTGCCTAGACCTAACGCCTCTGGCCAAGGCATTAGGTCTGTGCAGGGGACCCCCAGCTCCCCGTGATTGCAGGCTACACCCCTGCCCAGGCCTAACGTCTTTGGCCAAGGCTTTAGGCCTTGGCAAGGGACCCCTAGCTCCCCAGACTGCCGGCTCTGCCCCTGCCCAGCTCCCATTGCCCGCTCCACCCCTGCTTTCCACTATCACTGGCCGGGTGGCAAAGGTGTGGGGTTCTCTGATCACGGTTGGGGGGCAGGGCAAAGGCGGCCCTGGGGGCCGCCTTTGCCCTGCCCCCAGCTCTTAGCTCCCCCCTGGGTTTCCAATAACCATCAGTGGCAGGGGGCTTCTTCCGTTCTTTCCCTTTCGCCTCCCAGCATTGTGCCTACATATGCAAATTAACCGCCATCTTTGTTGATGGTTAACCGCCATCTTAGTTGGCAATTAATTTGCATATCGCCCTGATTAGCCAATGGGAAGGGTAGCGGATGTACGGCTAATTACCATGTTTCTCTTTTATTAGATAGGATGTATGTGATCCTCCTTAAAAATATATGAATATATTCTCATACACCTTTAATCCTTCCCCCTTTTTTTTACCTTATTAATATTGTACTAAAGCCCTGGCTAGGTAGCTCAGTTGGTTGAAGCATCATCCAGTATACTGAGAGGTTGCAAGTTCAGTTCTCAGTGAACTGAACTTAGGTGTGTGGTTTCAATCCTCAGTTGGGGCACATAAAGACCACCAATCGATGTTCTCTCTCACATCATGGCCCTTCCAAATGTATTTTCTTCTTACTTAAAAATTATAAATTGTTTTTGTATTTAATCTCCTTGTAAGTTTTCAGAATTTTTATTTTTTTTGCTTTTGGTGATTTTAAGTTTGATTTAATGTGAACAGCAAAGTTTTCCCCATATATCTCCCATTTTGCACTTTACATAACATGATCTTTAATGAACAAAATGAAGTATAGTAAAATACCATTTTTATAAACTCAAAGTGCATGCACACAAAATAATACACATTTTGCAAAATTATACAAACAAAATGGGTATGTATTAAACAGATTGGAATGGTTCCCTATGGAGGGAAGGGAATGAGAAAAAAAATGCAAATGAAATGGGAAAATAAAAGAGAAGAGGGACCTTGCTGTGTTCAATATGATAAGGCAAATACCTCAACTCTCTGTACTTATGTCCAAAATCAAAAGTAAAACAAAACATTATCTCATACTGGGTTCCAAACTAACTTAACATAAACATATGAAACATCAAGCTCTGGCCTGTGTGGCTCAGCTGGTTGGAACATTGTCCCATACACCAAAAGGTGGCAGTCAATTCCCAGTCAGGGAGCATACCCAGGTGCCGGAAGCCGGTCCATCCTTGCTGCTTGACACAGTCGCTGCAGGAAAGAAACATCTGCACAGCATATGTTTCAAGGGACCTGGCGTATATAGCATACTGTTCTTAATATGTTTGCTCCCCTTAGTGCTGTGTGTTTTAACCAAGGTCACCTCTCCGAGAAAGGTTGTTTCCCCAGGTAGGGATTTTTCCCTGAAGTTAGGGAGGGGATGAAACTCCTTAACTAAGTGCCAGACGGGTAGTTAATCACTTCAACTACAAACAATCATGCTTAAGCTACATAATCTTTACTCCCTGGAATGGAGATAAGAAACGCCCTAACCTTTGTAATAGAAATTGACAGGATTAAAATCAACTGGTATAAATACGGATGTAACAAAACAATAAACAGCAGAACCTCTCTGGAGATCCAGACCAGAACTTGGCTGGAGATCCTGGCTGGAGATCCTGGCTAGGCTGCTGATCAACTGAACACCGTCTCTGTGTCCCTCCGTCTTCGCCGACTCCATCTACGCCTTTGGGAACCCCTGGACCTGCTGGGGTTGGACCCCAGCACCCAGGTTACAATTTGCTCCCTAGTTGGACACATGTACAAGACAACCAATTGATGTATCTCTCTCATATCAATCTTTCTCTTGCTCTCACTCTCTCTTCCTCTCTCTAAAATAAATATAAAATATGAAAAATTATTTCCATAAGAAAAATATGATGGCTTATCTTTTCTTAACTATAGCATCATTCTGATGTTTGTTTTACAAATGGGAGGAACTGTATGGGCCTATAGAAGAGTGATTCACTTACGTGGTTAGCTGTTCTTTAAGTGCTTATGTTGTTTCATGTCTGGCACTCTAAATGTATCTACTCTACTTATCTTATAAAGAGTACATACCCTACCAATACTGCACAGAGTTTTGTATGAGGAAGTAGCTTCCATCTGATTAATTTACCTAGGACTTATCTTTTACTCTGTTTCATTCATCTCTGCTCACCTTTCCCTGGCTCTTCGATCTAATTTATTTGATCTTAATCATTAAGTTCTGTTCCCCTTGAATGTTGTTCACCAAATATTTCTGATTCTTCCACATTCTGAGTGCACAAAGCCATTTTCTGGCTTTCTTTAGGTTGGATGGGACTGACTTGAACTGGCGAATGTATCTGATCCTTCTTTAGAAATGCAAGACCCTCCAACACTGCTTTTTCCATATGGGACAATAACCAGCAAATTTTGGGATAGTGGATGCTCCATTTGCCTAAATCTCTGAGTAACTAAAATATACATAGAGCCCAGACTGTCCACACTGAACATGTCATATGCATTTAAAATGAATATTTCTTATCTTAAACCAGTGAGATTTGGAGTGCTGTTTATTTTGCTGAAGTATACCCTAATATATATGGAGTGATATAATTGCCAACAATTGAATGATTGGTGAAAATATTCATTTTGATATTAGGATTGTTATACTGGAGTATTAGTCAAAATGGCTAATGCATTTATATTTACTGAAAACTTGAAAACATCCGCTTAGGCCACCAAAACAAGTCAACATATTCATTGTCTCATAACGTGTAACAAGAAAATGTGAACTCAAGTCTAAATGAGGAATACTTTATATATTGCTTCTTATTTAAAAGCCTTGCTCTTGCCATATACAAAAGGGAAGACAAATTGATAGAAAAAGATTGGTTCTTCTAAAGTGTCATTAATCATTTCTGATATTTTTAACAGACATTGATTTATTTGTAGATGACTTATTTTTAATGTATTCCATCTTAACAAAAAATATTAAGCCAACCAGCCTGTCCATTTCCTTGCCAAATTTGTCAGAATGTGGCACCTGGTTCAGTTAATTCACCCTTGTCTTTTTTCACCATGACTTTGCTGTGTAGCAAAATTTTACTGTCATGAAATTATTTTCTCAGTTGAATGAAAAAATAATTTGCAATTAATTTGACAGTTACAAATGAACATGTTCTCTTTTATTTTATCTGAGAGGTCTGCATAAACACTTCTTTTGAGCAGTATTTTCAGTGAAGGAAAATGAAGCATAGCCTTTTAAATAATGTGCCAAAAGGTACTGAAAATTTGCCATTATCTAATTGACACTGCAAAGACACCACATATATAAGTGTGCAAGATGTGTTTGTTTATAACAAGTCAGGTAGAGTCAATTGAATATTGTTTAAACCTGTCCTCTCATGGTGGTACATAGGCACAATTATGTGAAGGACAAGAAGGGTGATATTTACTTTTAGGTGTAGTATGCTTCAGAGAAACTTGTCAGAAGTGATAGTGTGTAACTTCTGAGATTGTAATCAAAGGCGATAAAATTTCTGCCTGAGACTCACTTCTGTTCATTCTCTCTCTCTCTGTTCACCGTTGGATCCAAGTGGTAAAGTGACTTGCTTATGGTTACACAGCAGTTGAGTTGCAAAATGCCAAGATTTACTTGTCACTTTGTAAATACTGACCTTTAAATTTTTGTGCCAATAACCAATTCATCAGAGAAAAGAAACAATGTATGTATGTATGCATGCATGTATGCTCATAGGAAAATATTTATGGAAATCCATGGCCCTTATGAACTAATAATAAATAATAATATTTGAGAAAATGCTGTTAAACTCCTGCTATAGTATATGCTATAATATTTCTTTTTTTCAATTTTTAATTGAATTTATTAGGGTCACATTGGTTAATAAAATTATATAGGTTTCAGCTGTACAATTCTATAATACATCATCTGTACGTTGTATTGTGTGTTCACTATCCCAAGTCAAGTCTCCTCCCATTCCATTTATCTTCCCTTTACCCTTTACTACCTCCCCCCCCCCACACACACAAACACACCTTCATACTGTTCTCTGTGCCTATAAGGGTTTATTTTCCTTAATTCCTTCACCTTTTTCACCCAACACCCATCCTCCCTCCCCTCTGACAGCTGTCAATCTGTTCTCAGTATCTATGAGTCTGTTTCTATGTTGTTAGTTTATTTTGTTCATTACACTCCACATATAAGTGAAATCATATGGTACTTGTATTTCTCTGAATGTGTATTTTCTGCTACCTTGTCTTCCAAGTTGCTGATTTCATTCTCTGCTTCATCCAACCTACTATTTATTCCTTCTAGAGTATTCTTCATTTTAGATGAAGTATTCTTCATTTCTTATAGGTTCTTTTTAATGGTTTCTACATGCTTTTTCATGTTGTTGTAATTCTTACAAAGTTCCTTAAGCATCCTTATAACCATTTTTTTTTAATGCTTTATCTGATAAATTGCTTGCCTCTACTTCGTTTAGCTCTTTTTCTTGAGATTTCTCCTGTTCTTTCATTTGGGTCATGTCTCTTTGTCTCCCCATTTTGGCTGCCTCTTTGAGTTTGTTTCTGTATATTAGGTTTATCTGCTATGCCTCCCATTTTTGTAGGGTAGCCTTGTGTAGTAGGTGTCCTGTGGCACAGTCTCCTTTATCACCTGAGCTGGATGCTTGAGGAATGTTCCTGTGTGGGTTATGTGGGCCCTCCTGTTGTAATTGAGTCTTGATTGTTATTGGCCCATTTGTGCATGGGTTCGATTTATATGAGGTAGGTTGTTAGTGAATCAATAGGAAAGGGTGAGGGTTGTTCACCAGATTGATACAGGTTCAAACTCAGTGCCAGTGCTGGGTCTGAGGGTACTCAGCAAATGATCCAGGCTACACCAAGGCTAGCTGCCATCTGCCAGCTGCCTGTAGACCTTTGTGGTTGGGCATGTTCTCCAGTAGTCATCAGCGTGAGGCCAGCAGAGTTTACCAGTCCCACACTAACCAAGATTTGGCTCTGTGAAGAGAGAGTTCGGCACCGGCTGGCTGACTATGTGGATCAAGCCAGACCACAGTGTATGAGCTGTTGTGGAGATGCTGACCACACAAGCAGAATTTACCTCAGCAGGGTCCAGTGCTGCGAAGATCTCCCTTTTGATACATTGCTTGTGAAGCTTATTGGATCCTTCTCTGATACTATCTGGGACTGGCCACTGAGTGTATTCATTCTGGAGTCTCTTCGGGGGAAATGCTGGTGCAGGTCAATATCAGATCCTGCCTGTGACTGGCCCTGAGCTACCTGTTTTCAGCTACAAAGCAATTCACAGTTTGTGGGTATCTCTGCTGGGCCTGAGTGTGTGCAGTAAGGACCAAACTGTGTACCAAGTCAGACTTTTACTGGCATTGGGCCTGGGGCCAGGTCAGCAAAAGTCCCAAGGCACTCTGAGTTTTCCTCTGCCTACTGGAAGCCTGTTAGGCTCAGTCACTGGAAGAGCCTCTGGCTGTGCTCGATTTATATGAGGTAGGTTATTAGTGAATCAATAGGAAAGGGTGAGGGGTGTTCACCAGATTGATACAGGTTCAAACTCAGTGCCCGTGCTGGGTCTGAGGGTACTCAGCAAATGATCCAGGCTACACCAAGGCTAGCTGCCATCTGCCAGCTGCCTGTAGACCTTTGTGGTTGGGCATGTTCTCCAGTAGTCATCAGCGTGAGGCCAGCAGAGTTTACCAGTCCCACACTGACCAAGATTTGGCTTTGTGAAGAGAGGGTTCTGCACCGGTCAGGCATGCAAGAGGAAAATGGGCCTTGTCCTAGAGCCACATAACTCAGTTTCTTTCAGATTCTGACAAGAACCTGATCTCAGCAGGATGGGCTTCTGGGAGTCAGGATGATGCGGCTAGTGCAGTGGTCGGCAAACCGTGGCTCGCGAGCCACATGCGGCTCTTTGGCCCCTTGAGTGTGGCTCTTCCACAAAATACCGACTTCTGTGCATGGACCATGAAGTTTTAATTTCATTGTACATGCGCGCCCGCATGTGGTATTTTGTGGAAGAGCCACACTCAAGGGGCCAAAGAGCCACATGTGGCTCGCAAGCCACAGTTTGCCGACCACTGGGCTAGTGGATCTCCCATGAGGGGGATATGCCAGTAAGGTTTGAGGGAAGGTAGGGCGAGTGGTCACTGCCCAGAGCCATACAACTTAGACTGTCTTAGATTCTGTCCAGACCTCAGCAGGACAGAGCCACCAGGGTTCGGAAGGGTGGGGCCACCAGGAGCCTGGAGAGTGGGATTGCAGATCTCCTGAGGTGGGGGGATTCCAGTCAACTTCATGGGAAAGTCGGGAAAATTCAAAGCCATACAACTCAGTCCTTTACAACCCCTGAACCTTTCCAGAATTATATACCTTGACCAAGATAGCTGACTTCTCAGCAGGGAGCAAGCTTCCTGGGCAGGGAAAGAGGGAATTTAGTAGATAGACCTTTACTTTCCACTGGACTGATGCCATTTGGAGGGGAGTGTTCCACCCAAGAAAGATGGTGTCTGAAGTTTGCAGAGATCCTAGTAGCTGTCCCTTCAGCTCTCTTCCCAGAACCACAAACCCCAGTCTCTCCTCTAGTCCACTCCACCCTTTCTCTGCTGGAGCCCAGGGTGAGTTACTCCAAAAGAGATTTTGTGCCTTAGGCCAGTGGTTGGCAAACTCATTAGTCAACAGAGCCAAATATCAACAGTACAATGATTGAAATTTCTTTTGAGAGCCAAATTTTTAAACTTAAACTATATAGGTAGGTACATTGTTATCAACTTAATTAGCATACTCCTAAGGTGGCCTTTGCTAAAAACATCCTCAATCTGATTGAGGTACATTCGCTGAGTTTGACCCCTTCCAACTCTCCCATCCTCACTCGTCTTGTATACTTGTTTCAGATAGACGAGTGTGGATGGGAGAGTTGGAAGGGGTCAAACTCAGCGGAACGTACCTCAAAACAATGTACCTCCTCTGCACTGCGTATCCCACAGCCTGCCTGCGCCGCATCTCCCTTCACCGACACCCCCCACTTCTTCTAAGGCCACTTCTTCAAAATAGACTAGCCCAGGCCAAAAACCGACTTCTGCGCATGGGCCACGAAGTTTCAGTCACACTGTACTTGCGCGCCCGCACGTGGTATTTTGTGGAAGAACCACACTCAAGGGGCCAAAGAGCCGCATGTGGCTTGCGAGCTGCATTTTGCCGACCACTGCCTTAGGCAGTGATGGTGAATCTTTTGAGCTCGGTGTGTCAGCATTTTGAAAAACCCTAACTTAACTCTGGTGCCATGTCACATATAGAAATTTTTTGATATTTGCAACCATGGTAAAACACAGATGTATATTTTTGATATTTATTTTATATATTTAAATGCCATTTAACAAAGAAAAATCAACCAAAAATATGAGTTTGCGTGTCACCTCTGACATGCGTGTCATAGGTTCGCCATCACTGGCCTTAGGCCTTTAAAAAGACTCCTGTGTCTCTAGCCAACTCCTATCGCTCCCTGGTAGACAGAATCTCCACTGATTTTCACAGCCATATGTTATGTGGGCCCCTATTTTTTTCTTCTGATGCTCTGGTTTTAGATCCCATGCTTATCAGGGGAAACTCATCAAAGTTGAGACATTCCTCTGGAATCTCAGCCACTACCTGTTGGAGCAGGGCCAGTCCTTTTCACATCTCTGCCCTTCTACCAGTTTTGATGTTCCTTCTTCTGTAAGTCTTGGTTATAAGCCTTCTCTTCAACTAGTCTTCAGTTGGTTATTCAGGTTGCTTGCTCTATATTTTTGTTGTAATTCCAATTTGGTCCTGGGAGGAGGTGAGTGCAACATCAACCTAGTCTGCTATCACCTTCAATCCTCTGCTATAGTATTGCATCATCTTTTGTTTGTTTGTTTGTTTGTTTGTTTGTTTTATGATCAGGAATGAGTTGGCAATAGGGTTGGCATTTAGAGAGTACACTTTCTTTTATGCTACAAACCCAAAGGATACCATAAGATGGCAATTTTAGAGCAAAAAAGAGCCCAGCTTGTGAGTCACACCTATGTGTGGATCTAACACTTGATATCTGTGACTTTGAACAAGGGTCAAATGAATCAATACTCATTTTTACAGACAAGTAATCTGAAGACCAAAGATGTGAACTGACTTTCCCAAGGCCATTTACCAACTCTTCTAAATTTAAATCAGGTGTTCTGTCAATTATATGCTGTCCTATTTGTACAGGTATTTGTTTACACTACGGAGAGTAAAAGGGAATTTTTTTAAAAAGCATTTATCAGTTGCTTACAATGGAGTAAACAAAAGCACAGTGCACATATTATCCAATTTAATCCTTACCAGAATACTTTGGAATTGGTGATTGTTAATAAACAATTGAACAATTATGTTAGCTGAGATTCTTAAGCTAGCTCAAAGCCATAGTTGACATGTACAAGAAGCAACATTTAGATTTATACTTGAATCATTGTGAATCTATTTACTCTGCCATCAAATCATTGTGCCATATTCTTTATTCAATTTATGTTATTTTCTTTAATGTTTACTTATTTTAAATTGGCATATTTCATTTTTTCATAATTAAAGGTTCTTCTCTATCTAAAGATTAAATTCATCTCCCCATTCCTTGCTTTGCATAGCTTTGTTCCTTAATTAAAAATACATCTTACGCCCTGACTGGTTTGGCTCAGTGTATAGAGCATCGGCCTGCGGACTGAAGGGTCCCAGGTTCGATTCTGGTCAAGGGCATGTACCTTGGTTGTGGGCACATACCCAGTGGGGAGTGTGTGGGAGGCAGCTGATCGATGTTTCTCACTCTCTATCCCTCTCCCTCCCTCTCTGTATAAAAAAAATCAATAAAACATATTTTAAAAAATATATCTTACATGTCTTTTTAAAAATCTTGGAAATTTATTTTGTTTGAAGTTTCTTCAAAACAAAACAAAACAAAAACCTTCGCTGAAAGGCACTTTTCCTCCATCTTGCTGTTATGTATTCTTCCTCTTCTCTTTTTTTTTTTTTTTTTTTTTTAACCTCTGGGCTTTTCCTTGCATAAGTCTTTTTTTTATTGCTTAAAGTATTACAAAGAGTAGTACATTTGTCTCCTTTCCCTCCCCCCTTGAACTTCCCCCACCCTCCCCTACCACCAGTGTCTTGTGTCCATTGGTTATGCTTATATGCCTGCATACAAGTCCTTCAGTTGATTTCTTAGCCCCCTGCCCCCCCGCAACTATCCCGGCCTTCCCGCTGTAGTTTGACAGTCTGTTCACTGCTGCTCTGCCTCTGTATCTATGTTTGTTCATCAGTTTATAATGGTCTTTATTATCCTTAAATGAGTGAGATCATGTGGTATTTTACTTCCATTGGCTTATTTCACTTAGCATAATGCTCTCCAGTTCCATCCATGCTGTTGCAAAAGGCAAGAGTTCCTTTTTTTTTTTTTACAGCATCATAGTATTCCATTGTGTAGATGTACCACAGTTTTCTAATCCATTCATCTGCTGATGAGCACTTAGGCTGTTTCCAAATCTTAGCTATGGTAAATTGCGCTGCTATGAACATAGGGGTGCATATATCTTTTCTGATTGGTGTTTCTGGTTTCTTGGGATATATTCCTAGAAGTGGGATCACAGGGTCAAATGGGAGTTCCATTTTTAGTTTTTTGGTTTTTTTTTAAATATATTTTACTAGGGGACCAGTGCACTGGGGGGGGGGGGGGGGTTGTCCCTCAGCCCAGCCTGCCCCCTCTCACGTACTGGGAGCCCTCAGGGGATGTCCTAGTGATGGCTTAGGCCCACTCCCTGCTCCCCTTGGGGATAGGGCCTAAGCCGCAATCTGGTCTCCCTTTGTGGGAGGTGACCAGGCTGATCAGGGGAAAGCACCAGCCCCATCACCCCACTGCTGCAGCCATTGCCTGTCACCACAGCCAGCAAGGTTTTTTCATCAACACGGACTCCAGTCCCTTCACCATGAAAAAATGACAACTTTCTTTAGGCATTTTCAAGATGTGTCTTTCATATAATAATAATTTCTTTATTATATATTTTTTATCCTCACCTGAGGATATTTTTGTATTGATTTTTAGAGAATGTGAAAGAGAGAGGGAAAGACAGAGAGAAACATCAATGTGAGAGGGACACTTTGATTGGTTGCCTCCTGCATGAGCCCTGACCTGGGCCCCCGCCAGGGAGGAGCCTGCAACCTAGGTACATGCCCTTGGTCAGAACTGAACTCAGACCCTGCCATCAGCAGATCAAGGCATTATCCACTGAGCCAAAGTGGCTAGGGCAGCATATGACATTTCTTAGCCCTCCAGCAGAGGACCTTCATTATTTTCACCAGGAGTGTGGTGAAAAACCCTAGATAACCGTTTTGGATTCTTATTACCCAAGTTACTAAGAATATTTATTACCAGTGGCATATAGGGAGCTTAACCAATGAGCAGTCAGAAAAGGTGTTTCCTCTGTAGTTCACACCAATCGCGGGCTTGCCCCCCACCCCAGGCCTGATGCCTCTGGCCCAGGCTTCAGGCCTGGGCAGGGGGCCCCCATCTCCCCCTGATCGCCAGATCGGCCCCTTGCCCAGGCCTGACGCCTCCGCCAGAGGTGTCAGGCCTGGGCAGGGGACCCCCATCTAACCCCTGATCATGTTGGCTCGCACAGGCAGCTGCGCTGTCCTGCCTTGCCTGCAAAATGCAAATTAGCCGCCATCTTAGTTGGCAGTTAATTTGCATATTGCACTGATTAGCCAATGGGAGGCATTGCAAAGGTACAGTCAATTACCATGTTTGTCTATTATTAGATAGGATTGATTTTTTACAGAGAAGAAGGGAGAGGGATAGAGAGAAACATCGATGAGAGAGAAACATCGATCAGCTGTCTCCTGCACACTCCCCACTGGGGATGTACCCGCAACCAAGGTACATGCCCTTGATCGGAATCGAACCCGGGACCCTTCAGTCTGCAGGCCGACGCTCTATCCACTGAGCCAAACCAGTCAGGCCATTTTTAGTTTTTTGAGGAAACTCCATACTGTTATCCCAGTGGCTGCACCAGTCTGCATTCCCACTGGCAGTGCACGAGGGTTCCTTTTTCTCCAGCACTTGTGCCTCACCAGCACTTGTCATTTGTTGATTTGTTGATGATAGCCATTCTAACAGGTGTGAATGATACCACATTGTTTTGATTTGCATCTCTCAGATGATTAGTGACTTTGAGCATGCTCTCATGTCTCTTGGCTTTCTGAATGTCCTCTTTTGAAAAGTGTCTATTTAGGTCCTTTGCCCATTTTTGGATTGGATTGTTTATCTTCCTTTTGTTAAGTTGTATGAGTTCCCTATAAATGTTGGAGATTAAACCCTTATCGGTGATAACATTGGCAAATATGTTCTCCCATGCAATGGGCTTTCTTGTTGTTTTGTTGATGGTTTCTTTTGCTGTGCAGAAACTTTTTATTTTGATGTAGTCCCATTTGTTTATTTTCTCTTTAGTTTCCAATACCCTAGGAGCTGTACCAGTGAAGAAATTGCTTCGGCATATGTCTGAAATTTTGTTGTTTTGTTGCCTTTGGATTGCTCCAGTATTTTTATGGTTTCCCGTCTTACATTTAAGTCCTTTATCCATTTTGAGTTTATTTTTGTGTATGGTGTAAGTTGGTGGGCTAGTTTCATTTTTTTTTTTTTGCATCTATCTGTCCAATTTTCCCAACACCATTTATTGAAGAGACTGTCTTGACTCCATTGTATGTTCTTGCCTCCTTTGTCAAATATTAATTGAGCATATTGGTTCGGGTCGATTTCTGGGTTCTCTATTCTATTCCATTGATCTCTATGTCTGTTCTTGTGCCTGTACCAGGCAGTTTTGAGAACAGTGGCTTTGTAATACAACTTGATATCTGGTATTGAGATCCCACCTATTTTGTTCTTCTTTCTCAGGATGGCTGCAGCTCTTCATGGTCTTTTTTTATTCCAGATGAATTTTTGGAGAGTTCATTCTAGGTCTGTAAAATATGCCGTTGGTATTTTAATGGGAAGTGCATTGAATTTATAGATTGCTTTGGGTAGTATGGACATTTTAATGATGCTGATTCCACCAGTCCATGAACACGGTATGTTCTTCTATCTGTTTATGTCTTCCTCTATCTCTTTTTTCAATTTCCTGTAGTTTTCTGAGTAGAGGTCTTTTACCTCTTTTGTTAAGTTTATTCCTAGGTATCTTAAATTTTTTTGGTATGATGGTAAATGGGATTTCTTTTTTAGTCTCTCTTTCTGTAAGTTCACTATTGGTGTATAGAAATGCCATAGATTTCTGGGTGTTAATTTTGTATCCTGCTACATTGCCAAATTCATTTATTAAGTCTAATAGTTTTTTGATGGGGTCTTTAGGGTTTTTATGTACAATATCATGTCATCTGCGAATAAGGACAGTTTTACTTCTTCTTTTCCAATCTGGATACCTTTTATTTCTTCTTCTTGTCCAATCGCAATGGCTAATACTTCCAGTACTATGTCGAACAGGAGTGGTGAGAGTGGGCATCCGTGTCTTGTACCTGTTCTTAAGGGAAATTGTTTTAGTTTTTGCCCATTGAGTGTGATGTTGGCTGTGGGTTTGTCATATATGGCTTTTATTATGTTGAGGTATGATCTTTCTATTCCTACCTTGCTGAGAGTTTTTATCAAGAAAGGTTGTTACATTTTGTCAAATGCTTTTTCTGCATCAATTGATATGAGTATGTGTTTTTTTCTCTCAATTTGTTTATGTGATGTATCATGTTTATTGATTTGCAGATATTGTACCATCCTTGCATGCCTCGGATAAATCCTACTTGGTCATGGTTTATGATCTTTCTGATGTACTGCTGGATCCGATGCTAAGATTTTGTTGAGGATTGTTATCTATTCTTTACATCTAGCCTGTATGTTTGACTTTGCAGAGAAGATCTAGCTTTGAGTGATGAAATGGCAAATATCCGTTCTGAGGACCACTCTCTGATGCTTTAATACCTTAGTACCAGAGAGTCATTCTGGAAGATCTCAAATAGAGATTAACCCAATAGTTATTTGGAGGGGGGTTGGGTTATGAATTAACCTGTCAATCCTCTTTCAAAATGTCAACCGTTGACCATACACATCATTCATATCCAGGAATAGGACTTGTATTACATTCATTCCTTTACCTGATGGGAGAAGAGATGAAATTCTAGACATTAAAGACCACCAGGAGCATAGATTCTGAATTTATTCAATTGCAATCATGAAAGTACTTTATAAAAATTGTTGAAGTATATAATGGAGAAATAATGGCTTCTGACTCCACTTAAAGCTACTTATTGATAACATCTCTTAAGTAGTGTAAGTATAACATGAAATGTAAGAAAAGAATAAATTCGCATTGCTGGTGGATTTAGTTAAAAAAGAATACATGATTTTACAACAGATCTGGTTTTGGTGAGCAGGTGATACAATCTTGAAACACAGCTTCCTTATCACATAGGATAGCATTATGTACCTTGCAGGGTTTTTATTAGAATTAAAAGATGTACATTTTTAAAAGAAATTTGACATGCACTTATTAGTATATAATAGGTACTTTGTAATTTCTAGAAAATAATATTACAATTATGGGTTAGGGTTGAAAATTGCTGTTTTAAATATATTGAAAGGACTCATGAACTGAAATGTCCTCAATGGCTGGGCAAATCAAGTAAATGCTCTGATTCCATTTTAAGAGAAGCACTGTACTAACTACCAATAAACAAAGCCTGTGTGCTTTGCTTGAATCCCATTGACCACCAGTTCAATACCCAGGATATAAAGAGATATTAGACAAAATTACTACTTCCCTTATATCTAAGCAATCTTTTAAATAAGACACTATTGATTTTTTACCTAATTAAATATCTAGTAAATCAGTTTCTAGTAACATGTCAGATTCTCATTAAAAACACATAGAAATATGAGATTAAATATATCAAAATATAAACTTTATTATATAGGTAAATTAAAAAAATCCTCAGGTACTTGAAAGTAAAAGATCGCTTTAAAGTTTGGCATTAAATATGAGCTGATATTTCAGTGGCCCATAAAGTTTTCAATACTTTATATATGATTTAGTAGGAAAATAGGTTTCCAAAACAAATGGAGCTGCCATGTGACCCAGAATCTACAGGAAGAAGAGAAACTAAAACTTACATAATGTGAAATACCTTCAAAGGATGGCTCATCTGGCAAAATAGATTCTAATACCTAAAGATATTGTGAGGAAGCTTGCCACCTGTCCATATCTTTTGGAATGGCTCATCCTTCAAAATCTATCATTTTAATTCAACATACAAACATATTGAAAGACTAAGAGGAAAACAAATGTTATAATTTCAAGATATATAGAATACATATCTGATCAAACATAATGTCCATTCATAACCTTATAGAGCTCCTAATACATTACAAATAGACTCCCTTAACCAATAAAGGGATCCACCAAAACCATTCTACTTAGCATTGTAATGGAAGGTCTATTGTAATAAGAGAAGTAAAAGTTTTTAAAAGGTAAGAGAAAGGAAAGAATAACAAGAAAGTAATCCAATTGTCTTTATTCACACAGAAATTTCAATAACCTCTACCAATTATTAGAACCAAGAAAGTAACAATGTTTTAGGGTAAACAATTAATGGGAAATAAATTATAACTTAAGTAGCAACAGCTAATTTGAAACTATCAGAACAAAATGTTTTTATTTTTAATAACAAACAACTAAGACCACCTAGTAGTAAATCTAACAAAAGTTATAACTTTGTGGAGAAAATTGCAAATATTATTGAAGGCAATGTATTAGGGTTCTCCAAAGAAACAGAAGTAACAGGATACATATAGAAAGAGATTTATTATGAGGGATTGGCTCATGCATCTATGGAGGCTAAGTTTCACTAACAGTAGTGTGAAAGCTGGAGGCTCAGGAAAGCTGGTGGTACAGTTCTGTCAAAGCCAGCAGCAAGAGCACTGCACATCTCTGCTGGTCTGACTGGCTCTGAGTTCAAGTATTCTTCTAAATTCTCCCATTTGACTACACCAGGACTGGTTCCTGCTTGAACCCTGCCCACTGTACTAACTGTTGGGAACTTAGTCCAAGTTCCTCCTTTATCCTCTGCTCACTAGTAACAGGTGTTGGGTCTGAGACCCTCTGCCTAGGGCTGGACCTCCTAGGACATTGGGTCTTAGATGGAGAAGCCATGAGAGGTTGTGGGTGTATAAGAATGAGTCTTTATTGCAGAAGCCAGTGGCCATATAGCCATCAGGCAAGAACAGTCCTTACAGCAAAGTCCCTCCCTACAGGCAGGCAGCCGGACACTGGCTGGTGAACATACATCTTTCCCACAAAGCAGCATCAGTCTCTGTACCCACAGCTATTATATGAGCAGCCATACACTGACTCTTAGACTCACCTCCTCTCATCGTAGTGGTACCTGAGCTCTCTGGCTCAGCAGCTTCTCCTGTTTCTCCTGCCCAGCTTCTCTCCCTAGAAGATTTCTTCACACACTCCTTCCTAGCTGCTCTCTCACCATACTTCAGCAGACTTCTCACTCCTGCCTCAGCCTACTCCAGCTAACTAGCTGGTCAGTAACCTATTTTTACACTATGTAGACAAAGAAGGCTTCATGCCAACAGTGACATCAATCATATTTGCTACAGAAAGCACAGTGTACCTTGTGTCCTTGCACCTGCTCATGGTATCTTGGCCTGATTAGGATCCCCAGGCTCAGAGGCTGATAAGGGTTCCCAGGCTCAGGGAAGCCTTGACCAGCTGGTGCACTATGGTTCTAACCAAAATCCACAGGCCAGAGAAACAGGGCAGGCAATAGTGTTAAGTTTCAGTAGGAGTCTAATATCTTGAGAATCAGGGGCACCAATGCCTGAGAGCAGGAAAAGATGGATGTCCCAACCCAAGTAGAAAGTGAATTTACCTTTCCTTCACTTTTTGCTCTTTCAGACTCTCAAATAATTGGATGAGGCCCATCCACTTTGGTGAGGGCCATCTTCTTTACTCAGTCTACTAATTCAAATGCTAATCTCTTCTAGAAACATCCCTTAGAGAGAGTCAAAAATAGCTTTCTGGGCATCCCTTAGCCCAGTCAAGTTGACACATAAAATTAATCATCATGGGTCATGAAAGAAGACTTTATTGTATCAGTTATGGATTGTGTTCAGTTGTTCATGACAGGAAACATTAAGAGTGGAGTAATTTTAAAAATTTACTTTACTTTCATATAAAATGAACCCTGGAGGAGGTTGATTTGGGCTGGTACAATGACTACATAATGGTTTCAGGGACCTAAGCTTCCTTGAGCTTTCCATTCTACCATCCTCAGCATATGACTTTTATTATCTTCACTAGAGGCCCGGTGCATGAAATTCGTGCATGGGGGTCCCCTCAGCACAGCCTGCACCCTCTCCAATCCGAGACCCCTCAGGGGATGTCCTGAGGATCAGGCCTAAACCAGCAGTTGGACACCCCTCTCACCATCCGGGACTGCTGGCTCCTAGCTGCCCCCCTTTGCCGGCCTGGTCACCCCCAACTGCCCCCCCCTTGCTGGCCTAGTTGTCCCCAACTGCCCCCACTGCTGGCTTGGTCGCCCCTCACTGCCCCCCTCTGCCGGCCTGGTCGCCCCTCACTGACCCCGTGCTGACCTGATTTCTACCAACTGTGCCCCCTGCCAGCCTAGTCACCCCTCACTGCCCCCATCTTCCAGCCTAGTCACCCCTCACTGCCCTCCTGCCGGCCTGGTCACCCCACACAGCCTGCTGTTCAGTCATTTTGTCGTCCCTCACTAACCCTCCTGCTGGCCTGGTAGCTCCATGCAGCCTGCTGCTCAGTTGTTTTGTAATCCTTCACTAACCCCCCTGCTGGCCTTGTCACTCCACTCAGCCTGTTCGGTCATCTGTTCGGTTGTCTGTTCGGTTGTGATGGCCCCTGGCTCTTTATATAGATAGATAAACAAAGGATGGCTGCTCAGTGTCCAGCATGACATAAGCATTACAAGCTTGAAGAAAAAGAAGGATGAAGGGGGGAGGGAATGTTGGTGCCTCTTTTTAAAGAGCTTTCTTTTGTTCCCTGTCCAGCAACTTGCACTTACATTTTATTGATCAGAAATATGTCACATTGGCTTCCCTACCTGCAAGGAGGCTGTGAGATGTAATTTTCCACCTGAGGATATTGCTACCCTGAACAAAATTGGAGTTTTGTTACTTAGGAAGAAGGCAGTATGGGTATTGTATAGGAAACCAGCAGTCCATGCCACATTCAGTAACTGGAAAACTGTTCCTAGTTTATACATGTGAAGATTCACTATCAAAATGATATTCTTCCCTAATTAGTATATGAATTCAATACAATTTTAATTAAATTTGTCATTGGATTTTTTCATAGATATTGAAAAATTCACATGAGAGAGCACACAGCATAGTGATTAAAATCATAAACTCTGGAGCCGGACTGACTGGTTTCAAATTCAGGCTTTGCCACTTATAAGCTGTGTGACCTTGGACAATTAATTAACCTCTCTGTGCTTCAATATCTTCATTCATAAAATGAAGATGATAATAGTAGTACTTCATAGAGTTGTTTCCTATAAGGAAAAAAATAGTTACTTTTTTTAAAGCACATCACACAGAACCTGTTATATAGTAAGTGCATTGTATCTGCTAAACATATATTAACATGAAATTTTAAAAAATCCAAGATAATTTTGAAGATGTTTAAGGAGTCCTATTACATATCACAAATTCTTACAAAATGGTATTAAAATAATGTATTTCCCTGGCCGGGAGGCTCAGTTGATTGGAGTGTCATCCCATACACAGAAAGGATGTGTACAAAAGTTTGTGGGTTCAATTCCCAGTCAGGGCACATACCTAGGTTGCAGGTTCAATCCCCAGTTACCATGTGCAGGAGGCAACCAATCATATTTCTCTATCTCTCTCTCCCCTTTCTCTAAAAATCATATCCTCTGCTGAGGACACACACACACACACACACACACACACACACACACACAATGTATTATCAAAACAGGAATAGGCAGACCAATGTAATAGAATTAGAGAGCTCAGCAACTGATGAAAATGCACAAGAGAACTTGGTCCATGACAGAGGAGGCAGTAACACTCTAAGGAGAAGGGATAAGATTGTAAATAAATGATGCTGGGGCAATTGGCTTCCCATATGGGGAAAAAAAATGTATCCCTATTTCATAGCACACTCAAAGATAATTTCAGATACATTAAAGATAGAAATGTAAAAATAAATAATCAAACGTTAAATTCATTAGATAAAATTACAGGAGAATATGTCTATAACCACCAGGTATGAAAGGACTTCTTAAGCAAAATAAGCTCAAACTGACAAGGAAAAGATTGGTAATTTGCCTACATAAAAATTTGAAACCTTTGTACAGTAAACTAAAAACACTATGAGAAAATAAAAAGTTAAAATTGGTTAAAATGGCAAATTTTATGTTATGTGTATTTTCCATAATATATTTTTAATCTGAGGCAAATATGGGTAAATATTCACATTTTATATTTCGATACTAGATACTTGGGTTCTATATTATTATTTTAATTTTCTTTATTCTTAGAATAGTTTAAAATTATCAATGTTGCCTTTATTCAGAAGAAAACAGAAATATGCTACTTGAAAAAGTTTCACCTATCTGGATATAGGGACTTCATTAGTTTACTTACCAATGACATCACAGTGCATTGCATTCAATATTAAAATTAATAAATTAAAGCAATCCCAACCCACTCAAATGATTTGTACACTGAAGCAATGCATTCTTTTATGAGTGCAAAAATTTGAAATTCATTTGACTGTCAAGCAGACAAGGGTCATACACCTTGATAATCTCAGCAGTTTGTGAAGAAAGCTACGTTTAAATTTTAAAAGGCAAGCAAAACAGACATACTACATTTGCACTGTTCCCATTAGAATTGTAGGCTATGAATCAGCAGAAAAGAGTGCTAAACAGGCTACATTCAAGTCTGTGTCTAATTGTGTGAAAATTCATATTTTATGTTGTATCCATATATTCTACAGTAAGGAGACATTTTTTTGCCATGAATTTTATAAGAGGAACTTAACTAGAGGTTCATTTTCACCTGTTTGATGTTCTTAAAACAATTGAGGGTTATGTTTCTGTAGTAAGACAAAGAATGACTTGGAAATAGTTTTAAGTGTGCAATGTAAATAAGAAGAAATTCTGATCACATGACAGAACTGAATTCAAATTGTGTCCCTTTCATTTATTAACTGGAGAATGTTGAGCAGTTGCTTACTTTGTGTAGGTCTCCATCTCATAATATAAAAAAGGATTAATTTTACACTATATCTCTGAGGATCAACCATTCTATATTAACAAGGGTTTTTTCTTATTTTATAAAGATAAAAATAATTTCAGAATCTTGAAGTAAAAGCCAATTTAAAAGTGTCAGGACTGACTATATACGTGGCAGTTCTCCAAATTAACTTCCCTGTATAATATAATGTTTCTTAAAGATGCTACTTTGAGACTAAGATATACTATTAAAATTCAACAATAACCACAATTCTTTCCAACTTTAAGAGCACCAAAATATGTTTTTCAGGGGAGAATAATATATTAGTGATATTGTTTATAATTGCCAGAATGAGGTGTTAATAGGTTGTTTTTTTAAAAAATATATTTTTATTGATTTCAGAAAGGAAGGAGCCCACAACCCAGGCATATGCCCTGACCAGGAAGCCAACCACAACCTCGTGATCCATAGATCAGAGCTCAACCACCGAGTCATGCTGGTTGGGCAATAAGTTGGTTTTAAATCCTCTACAGACTGAGCCATATGTGCACCCTGGCAGACTGCTTCCACCTCCATGGTCATGGTACACTACTGGCCCATAGTCCATTGACCAGAACTAGTCACTTGGCCCTCATCTACTGCAAGAGTTCTGGGAAGTATGGAGGGAGCATACTGATTTGCAGTGCTACAGCTAGGCCAGCCAGCTCTGTGACCCTGACTGAGCAGGACATTTCCAGTTAAGCTTATGTGTGTAGCTGGGAAGGGTGGGATGTGTAGTATATAGCCTAAGAAAAAGCTCAGGCGTTCAAACTCTATTGGATCTGACAGAGACCATGGAGATAGTTTAGATACACATACAGGCATATCTTGTTTTATTGTGCTTTGCTTTATTACACTTCACAAATGTTACTTTTTTTTTTTTTTTAAGCAAGAACCTCCACCAGCAAAATATTACTCCCTTTATTGCGATACTCACTTTATTGCAGTGATCTGGAATGGAGCCGCAATATCTCCAAAGTATGCCTGTGCTTTAATGCACAAGATTTTCTAAATAAGGCTGCAGGATATTTTTTTCAGAGAGGTTTCAGGAAAAACATTGCATAAATTATAGCTTAGAATCAGGGGGATTAAGTTTTGATTGCTTTCAGGGCCTCTTTCTATTCTCAGAATTCAGTGCTACCTTCTGGGGTTTGATTGTACCCCAGATAACCTGAATCCTGTCATCTGGAACAGATAAAATTGGGGAAATATGCAGTAATGTAGTGTTTTCAAAATGTGCTTGCTAAGAGTCAGCTGGGACAACTTGTTAACTACATAAATTACCATATCTTTCCCCCAAGAAATTCAACGTCAGTACTTCTGGGTTAGAGCCCAGATCTCCGTAACAAGTACATTAGGTGATTCTTATTTTCAGGCAATTTTGGAGAACACTGTGGTAGGTATAGTAGTACTGTACACTCTCCATAGTTAAAAACACACACACATATTTAACTCTATTTAAACTTTTAAGTTCCCTGAGTCTGGAGAGAGAGAAATTTTCAGCCATTCTAGTAGCATGTCATATCCTGCCTTTGCTAGATTACTAAATCCTCAATAATGGGGGATTTCTGCCATATTCATAAACTTACCACTTCTAACTACATTGTGCCCATCTTTTTTTTTTTTATTGATTAAGATATTACATATGTGTACCCTCTACCCCCCCTCCCCCCGCTCATCCCCTCACCCCCCCGTTGTCCGTGTCCATTGGTTAGTCCTATATGCTTGCATATAAGTCCTTTGGTTGATCCTTCCCCCTTGCCCCCACCCTCCCCTACCTTCCCTCCAAGGCCCGACAGTCCAATCAAAGCCTCTCCGTCTCTGGATCAGTCCTTGTTCATCAGTTTATGTTGTTCATTATATCCACAAATAAGTGAGATCTTGTGGTATTTATCCGCTCTCCAGTTCCATCCATGCTGTGGCAAATAGTAAGAGTTCCTTTTTCTTCTTCCTCTTCTTAAAGAATACCTTTCAGCATTTCATATAATGCTGGTTTGGTGGTGATGAACTCCTTTAGCTTTTCCTTATCTGTGAAGCTCTTTATCTGACCTTCAATTCTGAATGATAACCTTGCTGGATAAAGTAATCTTGGTTGTAGGTTCTTGGTATCCATCACTTTGAATATTTCTTGCCACTCTCTTCTGGCCTGCATGGTTTCTGTTGAGAAATCAGCTGACAGTCGGATGGGTACTCCCTTGTAGGTAACTGGCTGTCTTTCTCTTGCTGCTTTTAAGATTCTCTCCTTATCTTTGGCTCTTGGCATTTTAATTATGATGTGTCTTGGTGTGGTCCTCTTTGGATTCCTTTTGTTTGGGGTTCTCTGCGCTTCTTGGACTTGTAGGTCCATTTCTTTCACCAGGTGGGGGAAGTTTTCTGTCATTATTTCTTCAAAAAGGTTTTCAATATCTTGCCCTCTCTCTCCTTCTGGTACCCCTATAATTCTGATGTTGGTACGCTTGAAGTTGTCCCAGAGGTTCCTTACACTATCTTCATACTTTTTGAATCTCTTTTCTTTTTTCTTTTTCGGTTGGGTATTTTTTGTTTCTTTGTATTTCAAATCTTTGACTTGATTCTTGGGATCCTCTTGTCTGCTGTTGGATCTCTGTAAAATATTCTTTATTTCAGTCAGTGTATGCTTAATTTCTAGTTGGTCCTTTTTCATGTCCTCCATGGTCTCACTATACTCCTTGAGGGATTCATTAAATTTATCGGCGGTTTCCATAAAATTCTTGAAAAACCTTATAAACGTGGCCTTGAACTCTATATCCAGTCGTCTGTCCTCCTCCGTTTCTGACAATTGTGACCTGTTTCTCTGTCTCCGCATTTTGGCTGCTTCCCTGTGTTGATAGAGTGTCCCTGCGCGCCAGGTGTCCTGTAGGGCCCAGTAGCTCAGCCTCCCCAGTTACCTGGGGTGGACACTCTTGGTGCACTCTTGGTGCCTTGTTTGATGTAGGATCACTGGGAGGAATTGACCTCCAGGCCAATTGGCTGTGGGAAGCAGCTGTGTCTGAAGTGGGAGAATGGTCCCCCTCTGACCACTGGGTACAGTGGCTCCTGGATCTAAGGAGGTGCTAATTCAGCCCCTGCCTGAGGCCTCACAGCCGGGCCACGAAGAGGCTCAGCTGTGAAGCAATGCAAGCCACTGCGGGGCCTTGGGCCTTCTCTTGGAAGTTCCGGGTCTGGCTGGCCTGGCTGCAGTTAGGTAATTATCAGGTTGCAAAGGGCCGGGGCATTCACATGCAAAAGCCTCTGCCGCAGCCTGGGTGGGGCGGGGTCTCAGGGAGTCAAAAGGCCGGAGAAAGAAGCAATGGCTGATTCTCCGCGCTCGGAGTCGCGCGTCTCAGTGTCCCGTTAATGGCTGCAAGCTCCTCTGAGGGAAATCCGCCCTCAAGTTCGCCCGCTGCCGCCTGAGAGAGCAGCCTCTCCCCGTATGTGTCCTGGGTCCCCAGAGACTTCCCAGAACCGGAGATCAGAGCAGTCGGGAGCTTGTGATTCAAAAAGACAGCCGCGTCCTCAGGTGCCACCCCCTTTCCGCGCGCGCGAGCCGCCGCCGTACCTCTGCACTCAGCCTCCGCAGCTCCTCTGGCTCTCAGCGTGCTTTTCTTGTCTTCTAGTTGTAGAAATTACACTCAGCCAGCCTTCCTGTTTTTCTGGACGATGTTTGCTCTGTCCTTTGGGATAATTTTCAATTGCTGTGGGAGGCGACTATTTCCTGGTGTTTATCTATGCCGCCATCTTAGTTTCTCCCATTGTGCCCATCTTGATTCAGCATCACCAGGGTCTAGCCCCATATATTTTCTCCTGTTCGGTCTTCTAGTTCATTCAATGTATAGTCACCTTTCCCTTCTTTTTCCAGCACAATACTTTCCCCAATGTGACTTTACCTTATTTGTGTGTTGGCCAGTAAGGGAGGTGGGGATTGATTGTAGGAGGATCTGGAATTGTCTTGCAAGGCAGAAGAAACCTGTGCTACTTCAACAGAGGGCAGTGGACCACTTTTGCCGTCCCAGTGGGTTCAGGGGAATCTGGGAATTCAAGATATCAAGTATTATTTTTTAATATATTTTTGTTGATTTCAGACAGTAAGGGAGAGGGAGAGAGAGATAGAAACATCAATGATGAGATAGAATCATTGATTGGCTGCCTTCTGCACACCCCACACTGGGGATTGAGCCTGTAACCTGGGCATGTGCCCTGACTGGGAATCGAACCGTGACCTCCTGGTTCATAGGTCAGTGTCAACCACTGAGCCACGCCAGCTGGGTGGATTTCAAATATTCTTGAAATGTCCTCATCCCAAGATCCAGAGTCCCTTTCCCTTCCTATGGTTGACCTGTCTTCGACACAGGGTTGAGAATTCCAGCTTCTCAAGCTCCTCTACTCTTATAATTAAGTCTGAACCATATCCTTAGGTTTTTCTGCCCTCCAGCTAGAGAAGAGGAGTTTCTCTTTTTGCTGCCAAGGAAGCCCTCTGATTTTCATGATTTGCCTTAAATGGGTGATTAACCCTTATCCTTTCATTGTTTTTCTCCAGTGCATCAATAATATCCACAAAAGTTATCCAATTCCATATTCCTTGTAATTACTACTCACCTTATACCTTCCAAACAGCTGAACTATTGTGCACACCACTGCATTCCTTTCCATCCTTTATCTCATTTCAGTTTACCACCAGTGGATTGCACTGCTATATCACGTTAGTGACTATTAATATGCCTTCTACCACCACAGACGAAGTCCTCCTATCTATATAACCAGGGAGTAATCTAGCTCTAAAATCTCATATTTGAGACTGCTTCTTAGGACTTATACTAATATGAATTGTCTTGAGTCATGTTTCCCAAGAAAACAAATAGTTACATACAGGATGTTTATTAGAGAAATGATCTCAGTAGAAGCACCTTTAAGGGAGTTAGGGAAACCAGATAAGCAGAGGGGTGATTTAAACCTTGATATGGTTGCAGTCAGGATTCAGGTTCTCACATAGGAATCTCTGGAACTGGAATTTTCTTTCATAATTGTCTTGAATTAAGGCAAGGGAGCCAGGTCTTTGTCCCCCAACACTAACCAGTAATTAGGTGCAAGTTTCATCCAGGGAGGGCATGTAACTTTGGGCACTGTTACATTTTAGGGCAAGGGCAATTTCCAGAGAGGGACTCAGCTGTGAGTCTTAATTGCCCCACTACCAGCAAACAGGGAAAAGAGTAGCTTGGTCATCCTGATGGGGATATCTGACTGGAGAACTGCACCACATACTATAATTTGTAAAGAGGCTAGCAGTCTGTTATTATAGATTTTATTGTAGTTAAGGCAGTTTTCTCTTCAAGCTTAAATATTTTTTCAATAGAACACTTTAAAACAGAATGAGCTGTTTAACTATATTTTTTCGTTCAATAAATATTTATGGAATGCTTACTATGCCAGGCACTATGATAGGCACTGTGGGTACAACCATAAATATTATGTAATTGAGAGAATAAAACCATCCCCTTTAGTCCTGCCAGATGGAGACTGAGAATTAGAATCATCCTTGGCTTAGAATTTACTCATTATAAACATTGTTTTGAAAGCCTTAACTGCATTTTTCTATAGTTGAGGGAAAGGCCATGAAGAAGTGTCTGGCTCAGCAACCACATTATTTCCCATTCCCAATCAGCTAAAAAAAATCCAAAAAGGAAGAAGGTATTAAGGAGAAGAAGAGGAGCAACAAATACTTCCCTGTATAATATAATGAACTAGCATATAGTTCATTATATCTTGTAAACTATGAGGCAGTTGATTCTCTCTCTCTCTCTCTCTCTCTCTCTCTCTCTCTCTCTCTCTCTCTTGTTTTTTTGCTTGGTTTTATTAAGGTGTAATTTACATTGAATAATTCCTTCAATTTCAAGTGCACAATTTGATGAACATTGGCATATTATTAATCATATAAACATCATCAAAGTCAAGATATAGAACATTTTCATCACCCCCAAAATTACCTTGTGCTTCTTTCTACTCTCTGTCCTCCCTACTGATCCAATTTCTGACACTGTGAGTTTGCCTATTCTATAATAACATATAAATAAAATTATACAATATGTAGTCTTTTGTACCTGAATTTTTTACTTAGCATAACCCCTTTGAGATTCAGTAACAAAACTTGTATGCAAATATTTATAGCTTTATTCATAATAGCTCCAAGCTGGAAATAACACAAATGTACATCAACTGGTGGAAAGATAAAGGAAATGTGTGTTATACTCATACAATGAAATAATACCCAGAAATGAAGTGGACAAACAACTGATAAACACAATAAGAGTCGATGGGTATACTAAGTTATGGGTTGTTTTTACTGATAAATTCAATTTATAAACATAAGAGAATAAAATAAGTCAGTGTCTTGATACAGCTATGTGTTAAAATAGGAACTTGGATAGTTGACAGCAGGAAATGATAAATCGCTACTACTCTTGTGTCCTATGAGAGTGATGCCTTTTGCTAATCTATTTTGTATCTTCACAACTTCTCTTATAACCAACACTAGTGGCCTGGTGTACGAATTTGTGCACATTGAGAGGAAATTAATTAGAAGAAATATTTTAATATCGCTATTCGCCCTTTCTTTGTATTAGAAGTGTCAATCAAATTCATGATCAACAATGACAGATTGAAACACACACATGCGATTGGTGCCAGCAAGAGCTGTATATGTATCATGCATGCATGGGTCAACTTAGCCTTTTATAGATATAGGATAAACTTCTTAATTAGACTGCTTTCTGATATAGCTAAACATTTTCCAGCCCAGTGAAGCACCCCAACTTCTCTTTCAGGTAATTGTCAGCAACACAGCAGTAAATATCAACACGAAGATTATTATTATAGATCACACAGGGAGAACAAAAGGTAAAATACATTTCTTTTATTGGTCAGGTATTATAAATGTGTGGTTATCCCCCCAACGCCCCCAAACCCCAATCCTGCCCTCACCCTCACCCTCTGTTGTCTGTGTCCATTGGTCATGCTTATATGCATGCATATAAGTCTCTTGGTTGATCTCTTCCCCTTACCCCCAGCCTCCCCTACCTTCCCTCTGAGGTTTGAGCATCTGTCTCTGTATCTGTTTTTGCTCATCAGTTTATGTTGTTCATTTTAATCCACAAATGAGTGAGATTATGTGAAATTTATCTTTCTCTGACTGACTTATTTCACATAGCATATAATGTTCTTCAGCTCCATCCATGCTGTTGCAAATGGTAGGAGTTCCTTCCTTTTTACAGCAGCATAGCATTCCATTGGGTAGATGGGCCACAGTTTTTAATCCACTCACCTGCTGATGGGCATTTAGGCTGATTCCAAATCTTAGCTATTGTAAATTGTGCTGCTATGAACATAGGGATGCATATATCCTTTCTGATTGGTGTTTCTGATTTCTTGGGATATATTTCTAGAAGTGGGATCACTGGGTCAAATGGGAGTTCCATTTTTAACTTTTTGAGGAAACTCCATAGTGTTCTCCACAGTGGCTGCACCAGTCTGTGCTCCAATTTTAATTGGAACCAGCAGTGCACGAGGGTTCCTTTTTCTCCACATCCTCACCAGCACTTGTCCTTTGTTGATGATAGCCATTCTGACAGGTGTGAAATGGTAACTCATTATGGTTTTGATTTGCATTTCTTGGATGATTAGTGACATTGAGCATGTTTTCATATGTCTCTTGGCCTTCCTTATGTCTTCTTTTGAAAATACCCTATTGAGGTCCTTTGCCCATTTTTTTATTTGGGTTGTCTATCTTCCCCTTGTTAAGTTGTATGAGTTCCCTGTAAATATTGGAGATTAAAGTCTTATCGGTGATAACATTGGCAAACATGTTCCCCCATGTTTGCTTGTTGTTTTGTTGATGGTTTCTTTTGCTGTGCAGAAGCTTTTTATTTTGATGTAGTCCCATTTGTTTATTTTCTCTTTAGTTTCCAATGCCCTTGGAGCTGTACCAGTGAAGAAATTGCTTCAGCATATGTCTGAAATTTTGTTGTTTTGTTGCCTTTGGATTACTCCAGTATTTTTATGGTTTCCCATCTTACATTTAAGTCCTTTATCCATTTTGAGTTTATTTTTGTGTATGGTGTAAGTTGGTGGGCTAGTTTCATTTTTTTTTTTTGCATGTATCTGTCCAATTTTCCCAATGCCATTTATTGAAGAGACTGTCTTGACTCCATTGTATGTTCCTGTCTCCTTTGTCAAATATTAATTGAGCATATTGGTTCGGGTCGATTTCTGGGTTCTCTATTCTATTCCATTGATCTCTATGTCTGTTCTTGTGCCTGTACCAGGCAGTTTTGAGAACAGTGGCTTTGTAATACAGCTTGATATCTGGTATTGAGATCCCACCTACTTTGTTCTTCTTTCTCAGGATCGCTGCAGCTATTTGGGGTCTTTTTTTTATTCCAGATGAATTTTTGGAGAGTTTGTTCTAGGTCTGTGAAATTTGCCGTTGGTATTTTAATGGGGAGTGCAGTGAATTTATAGATTGCTTTGGGTAGTATGGACATTTTAATGATGTTGATTCTGCCAATCCATGAACACAGTATGTTCTTCCATCTGTTTATGTCTTCCTCTATCTCTTTTTTCAATGTCCTGTATTTTTCCAAGTACAGGTCTTTTACCTCCTTAGTTATGTTTATTCCTACGTATCTTATTTTTTGTGTGTGTGCAGTGGTAAATGGAATTGTGTGTTTTTTTAAAAAAAAATCTCTCTTTCTGTAAGTTCACTGTTGGTGTATAAAAATGCCATCGATTTCTTCACATTAATTTTGTATCCTGCTACATTGCCAAATTCATTTATTAAGTCTAATAGGTTTTTGATGGAGTCTTTAGGTTTTTCTATGTACAGTATCATGTCATCTGCGAATAATGACAATTTTACTTCTTTTTCAATTTGGGTGCCTTTAATTTCTTCTTCTTGTCTGATTGCATTGGCTAGCACTTCCAGTACAATGTTGAACAGGAGTGATGAAAGTGAGCATTCTTGTCTTGTTCCTGTTCTTAAGGGAAATTGTTTCAGTTTTTGACCATTGAGTATGATGTTGGCTGTAGGTTTGTCTTATAAGGCTTTTATTATGTTGAGGTATGACCCTTCTATTCACACTTTGATGAGTGTTTTTATCAGAAGAGGGTATTGGACTTTGTCAAATGCCTTTTCTTCATCAATTGATATGATTGTGTGATTTTTGTCTCTCAATTTGTTTATGTGATGTATCATGTTTATTGATTTGTAGCTATTGTACCAGGCTTGCATTCCTGGAATAAATCCCACTTGGTCATGGTGTATGATTTTTCTAATGTAATGCTGGATCCAGTTTGCTAGAATTTTGTTGAGGATTTTAGCATCTATGTTCATCAGGGATATTGGCCTTTAATTCTCTTTCTTTGTGGTGTCTTTATCTGGTATTGGAATTAGGGTAATGCTGGCTTCATAGAAACAGCTTGGAAGTGTGCCTTCCTCTTGAATTTTTTGAAATAGTCTGAGAAGGATTGATTTTAGTACTTCTTTGAATGTTTAGCAAAACTTTCCTGTGAAGCCATCTGGTCCAGGGCTTTTGTTTGCTGGAAGCATTTTGATTACTGTTTCAATTTCATCAGTAGTTATTGGCCTATTTACGTATTTTTATTCTTCCTGATTGAGTTTGAAAGCTTGTGTTTTTCTAGGAATGTGTCCATTTCATTGAGGTTGTCCAGTTTGTTGGAGTAGAGGTGTTCTTAGTATTTTTTTACAATCTTTTGAATATCAGTTAGGTCAGTTGTTACTTCACCTCTTTCATGTCTGATTTTGTTTACTTGGGTCCTCTCTCTTTGTTTCTTGGTGAGCCTGGCTAGAGGTTCATCAATCTTGTTTATCCTTTCAAAGAACCACCTCTTGGTTTTGTTGCTCTTTTCTATTGTTTATTTTTGGTCTCTATGTCGTTTATCTATGCTCTGATCTTTATTTTCTTCCTTCTGCTTACTCTGGGCTTCTCTTGTTGCTCTCTTTCTAACTCTTTAAGTTGCTGGGTTATATAATTTATTACCATTTTTTCTTGTTTTTTTGCAGTAGGCTTGTAGAGCTATGAACTTCCCTCCCAGGACTGTTTTCCTTGTGTCCCATAGATTTTGGATTGTTGTGTTTTCATTGTCATTTGTTTCCAGGATACTTTTTATGTCTTCTTTGATCTCTTTGGTAACCCAATTATTTAGTAGCATGCTATTTAGCCTCCAAGTGTTTTATTTTTTTCATTGTTTTTATTGTAGTTAATTCTAGTTTTATGCCACTGTGATCTGAAAAGATGCTTGTTATGATTTCTATCCTCTTGAATTTGAAGAGACTTTGCCTGTGTCCTAATATGTGGTCTGTCTTTGAAAATGCCCCATGTGCACTGGAGAAGAATGTATATTCTGTGTCTTTGGGGTGAAATATTCTGAAGATGTCACTTAAGTCCATCTGATTTAGTGAGTCATTTAGGATTTAAGTTTCTTTGCTGATTTTTTGTTTAGAGGATTTATCCAGTGGTGTCAGTGGGGTATTAAAGTCCCCTACTATGACTGTATTGATATTGATCTCTCCCAGAAGTTTTTTTTATGTATTTGGGTACTCCTGTATTGGGTGCTTATATGTGTACCAGAGTTATATCGTCTTGTTGAATTGCTCCCTTTAGTATTATGTAGTGGCCTTCCTTATCCCTTGTTATGGCCTTTACTTTGAGGTCTATTTTGTCAGATGTAAGTATTGCAACTCCAGCTTTTTTCTCATTTCTCCATTTGCCTGAGAAATTTTTTTCCATCCCTTCACTCTCAGTCTCTGTGAATCCTTTGTTTTGATGTGGGTCTCTTGCAGACAGCAAATATATGGGTTGTGTTTTCTTATCCATTACCCTATGTGTTTTGATTGGAGCATTCAATCCATTTATGTTTAGAGTTATTATTGATAAGCGCTTGTTTGTCATAATTTTTATTCTTAATATTTGTGTTTATTCTTGCCTTTCTGTTTTTTTCTTTTCACAACAGTTTCTTTAGCATTTCTTGCATTGCTGGCTTGGTGGTAAAAAAAACTCTTTTAGCCCATTTTTGTCTGTGAAGCTCCTGATTCCACCTTCAATTTTGAATGATAGCCTTGCTGGGTATAGTATTCTTGGATTCGGTCCCTTGGTTTGCATCACTTTGTATATTTCATTCCATTCCCTTATGGCCTGGTGTTTTCTGTTGAGAAATCAGTCGATATTTAATGGGAGATCCCTTGTATGTAACTTTCTGTCTCTCTCTGGCAGTTTTTAAGATTCTTACTTTGTTGTTGATGTTTGCCAGTTTAATTATGATGTGTCTTGGTGTTGGTCTTTTTGGGTTCATCTTGTTTGGGACCCTATGTGCTTCTTGGACTTGCATAGTTTTGTGTGTTTTTTTCTTGCCAATATTGAGGAAGTTTTCTGTCAGTATTTCTTCAAAGAGGTTTTCCATTCCTTGCTTCACTTCTTCTCCTTCTGGTTCCCCTATTATGTGGTAGTTGTTTTGCTTGTGTTGTTCCAAAGCTTCCTTAGGCTCTCCTCTTGCTTTTTAAATTTCCTTTCCAGTTGCTGTTGTGTGTGTGTGTTTTTTCCTACCTTGTCTTCTAGCTCGCTGATGTGGTCCTCAGCTTCTTCTAGTCTACTGTTTAGGCCTTCCATTTTGTTCTTTATTGCAGATATGTCGTTCTTCATTTCCTCTTGGCTCCTTTTCATCTTGGTAACATTCTCATTTAGCTTCCGATAATTCTCATTGAGTTGTGTGTATTTGTCATTGAGTTGTGTATATTTGTCATCCATTCATTGGTGTATCCTTATAACCATTACTTTGAATTCTTTCTCTGAGATGTTACTTGCCTCCATTTCATTTAACTCCCTCCTGGTGATTTCTCTTTTTCTTTCCTTTGGGGATTGCTTTTTTGTCTCCCCATGTTTTGCTGTAACATTTTAATTGTTTCTGTGTCCTAGATCTGACTGCTTTGCTACCCAGGTTATTTTGGAGATGGTGCTGCTGGTGTGATCTCTCAGGTCTCCTGGGCTTGGTAATCTAGCATAGCTCCCTACTTGAGCTATTTGGGTTTTCTTCATGTAGGCCTGTAAACTGGAAAGGTGCAACTGTGGTGTCCAGATGTCAGCAGCCAGGGAGGGGGATGTCCCAATTTTTGCTGCTTTGTGTCCTTCGTTGAAATCATGCGTGCCCAGCAGGGGCTCCCTAGGTACCCAGGATCTGTCTGTCAGGATGGTGGGGCTCAGGAGGCCTGTGCTCTGGAAAGGCGTGACGGTGGTGTCCACAGTTCTGTAGCTATAGGGTTGGGAAGTTTAAGTTTTTGCTACTGTGTCCGTGGTTGGATACATGCGCTCCCAGTCGCAGCTCACAGGGGTACCTGCGGTGTGTTTGCGGCATGGAGCTCTGTCATACTGTGAAGGGCCCGGGCGCTGAGGTTGTGATACAGTGTCTGTGGGCAGTTATTCAGGAAGAGTGAATCAGAATTTCTACTGCGGGGCAGTGCATCCCTGTCTGTACAATATCACACCCAGTGGGGGCTCACATGGCTCCCAAGAGCTGTCTATGGGTTGGTTGGCTCCGGGGATCTACCTGCTGGAAACACACATCTGTGGTGGTGCGTTTGCAGTGTGGAGCTCTGACGCACCCTGAGGGGTCCTGGCACTGAAGTTGTGCGATAGTGTCTGTGGGCAGTTAATCAGGAAGAGTGAATTCAGAATTTCTACTGCAGGACAGTGCATCCCCATTTGCACAATATCGCACCCAGTGAGGGCTCGCAGTGACTCCTAAGAGCTGCCTGTGGGGTGGTGGGCTCTGGAGGCCTGTGCGCTGGGAATGTGCAACTGTATTGTCCAGAGGTCTGCCGCTGGGGAGGGGGAAGCTGCACTTACTGCTGTGGGAGTGGTGCAACTTTGGAGGTCCTAGGGTCTGCAGGTCTGCAGATGGGGCAGCAGGATTTTGGCTGCAGTGGCTGCTGGGTCGCAGGCAGTGTCCAAGAGCTGTCTGGGTGGTGGTGTTGATGAGTTCCTAGATGAGGCCATTCTCTGAATGGTAAAATATTTAACTGTAGCAGTGTTTGACTATATTCTGTGCAGTAAGGAAACCTGAAGTCATTTTCAAGTTCCAGCATTTATTACTTCTTTTCAGTCAGGTGAAGTTTCTAAATCTTCATTTACTGGCTAATGAAAAGAAAATAGGATTCTACCAAATCTCCTATCTACCTACTCCAGGACTTCTGTGAGGATCAAATGAGATTAGGCACAAGAAAACACTTCACAGACATTTGGTTACAGTACAAAATGTTTCCACCTGGGTGTTCCTGGGCTGAAGAAACTGTGATGAGGCTAGTCCCTAGGGAGAGGAAGCCAGGCATTGCTATGTGACGTCATTACTCAAATGGTTGAACACTTAGTATATTAACCTTTCATATAGATAGATATACTCTTTTGTGCATTGACTTGCCAGGATTCAGGACGAGCCAGCTGAGAAATGTAAAATTCCCCACTAGAGTTTGAGATACAACAGTATTCCCTGGCATGGGATTGGTAAAACACTTTGAGAAATTGATTCAGCTATAAGAAGCATCTTAAATATAGCCATACATATTCAGTGGATTCACTTATGGAATTCTATTCTATGAAAATAGAAATGCAATCCAAGTTTATTATACAATGATGTTCAATGCACTTTTATTCATTTTATTTTATTTTAAATTATAAACTTTATTTATTAGAACATTTTTAGATTTACAGAAAAATTGAGCAAAAGTGCAGAGTTCCCATTTATGGCCTTTACACTCCCCCATAGTTGCTTCTGTTATTAACATCATGCATTTGTACAGTATATTAGTTACAACTGATGAGCCAATATTGATATATCATTATTAACTAAAATTCATAGTCTATGTTAGAGTTGATACTTGGTATTGTACATTCTATGGATTTTGACAAATTCATAATGTCATGTATCCACAATTATAGCATCTTACAAAATAGTTTCTCTGTTGTTAATGTCCCCTATGCACCACCTACTTATCCCTTCCTCTTTCTTCCCTAAACTCCTGGAAACCACTGATATTTTTACTGTCTATATAGTTTTGCCATTACAGAATGTTAAATAGTGGGAATAACACAGTACCTTTTTCAGATTGGATTGTTCTTGCTGTTGTTTTTTAATTTAGCAATGCATTTTTAATGTTCCTGCATTTCTTTTTGTGACTTAATAGCTTGTTCTACTTTATTGCTTAATAATATTCCATTGTATTGATGTATCACAGTTTGTTTAGCTCCTTACCTATTGAAAGACATGTTAGCTGCTGCAAACTTTTACCAATTATAAATAGGGCTGCTATAAATATTTGTATGTGGGTTTTTGTTTGCACATAACTTTTTAGGTCAATTGGGGTAAGTACCAATTGTTATATTGTATGGTAAGACTATGTTTAGTTTTATAAGCACTGTAAAATTGTCTTCCAAAGTGACTGCTCCATTTTGCATTCCCACCAGGAACAAATGAAATTCATTTTACTCTACACCGTTGCCAGCATGTGTGTTATTAATGTTTTGGAGTTTAGCCAATCTAAAAGGTGGGCAGTATAATCTCATTATTGTTTCACTTGCAAATCTCTAAAATATGGTGTTGAGCATCTTTACAAAGCATATTTTCCAGTTGTATATCTCTTTGTTAATGTGTCTATTCAGATCTTTTGCCAATATTTTAATTGAGTTGTTTGTTTTCTTACTGGTAAGTTTAAGAGTACTTTAAATATTTTAGATTTGAGTCTTATTAGTTATGTGTTTTGAAAATATATTCTCACAATCTGTAGATTTTCTTTTTATTCTCTTAACAGTGGTATTCCCAAAACAAAACATGTTAGTTTTAATGAAGTCCAACTTATTAATTTTTTTCTTTAATATATCTTGCTTTTGGCATTATATTTAAAAATTCATTGCCAAACCAAATCTCACCTGGATTTTCTCCTACATTGTCTTCTAGAATTTTTATAGTTTTGTGTTTTATATTTAGGCCTATGATTCATTTTGTATTAATTCTTGTGAAAGGTGTAAGAGGTTTAAGGTTTGTGATTCATCCTCCCTTCCCCCAGCACCATTTATTGAAAAGACATTTTTCTCTTCACTGAACTAACTGCTTCTTTATCCAAGATTGATTGACTATATTTGTTTGACTCTATTTCTAGACTCCCTAGTCTGTTCCACTGATCTATGTGTCTGTTATTTCACGAATACCATAGTGTCTTGATTACTATAGGTTTCTAGTAAGTCTTGAAGTCATATTGCATTAGTCTTCCAATTTGATCTTCTTCAATATCATGTGGGCTATTCTGAGCTTTTTGCCTTTCCATACAAATTTTAGAATCAGTCAACATCCACTAGTAAGTTTCTAGGACCTTTTTGGGGGCTTGCATTGAATCTGAACATCATTTGGGAAGAGCCAACATCTTAACAATATTGAATCTCTTTATATGGACATAGAATATGTCTCCATTTATTTGAGTCTTTAATTTCTTTCATCAGAGTTTTATACTTTTTCTCATAAATATCACATACATATTTTGTTAAATTTATACATAAGTATTTTGTTTTGTTCATACTAATGTAAAAGGTTTTATGTTTTGGGAGAAGCCAAGATGGCAGCATAGGTAAACACCAGAAATTGCTGCCTCCCACAACAACTTCAAAAATACAATGAAAAGACAAAATGGACATCATCCAGAACTACAGGAAGGCTGGCTGAGTGGAAATTCTACAACTAGAAGGAAAAAGAAAAGCACACGGAGACTCAGAGGAGGTGCAGAACTAAAGTGCAGAGGTACGGAGGCTCGAGAGCATGGAAAGGGGCTGGCACCTGAGGACGCGGCTGTCTTTTTGAATCAGGAGGGAGTCCCAAGCTCCCGCCTGCTCTGAACTCCGGTTCCGGGAAGTCTCTGGGGACCCAGGACTCATACGGGGAGAAACTGGACTGTCTGGCAGCAGGAAGAACTCGGAACTTGAGGGCGGCTTTCCCTCAAAGGTGCTTGCAGCAATTACCGAGACACTGAGACGCGGGGCCCCTTAGGGCAGGGCTGAGGATCCGCCATAGCTGCTTGCTCCGCCCTTTGATTCCCTGAGGCCCCGCCCCACCCAGGCTGTGGCAGAGGCTTTTGCATATGAATGCCCTGGCCCTTTGCTACGTGAAAATTACCTAACAAATTGCAGCTGGGCCAGACAGACCCAGATCTTCCAAGAGAAGGCCCAAGGCCCCACAGCAGCTTGCATTGCTTCACAGCTGGGCCTCATCTGGGCACCTACAAACTCCAAAAAAGGAAGGGGAATCTGTAGTTCTCTTTGTAGCTCCTGCTGGGTAACCTTAGGCAGAGGCTAAATTAGCACCTCCTTACATCCAAGAGCCAGTGTACTCAGTGGTCAGAGTGGGACCATCCAGATTACAACTCCTCAGATCCATAAGGGACACACTCAGGGGGCAGGCTCAGTGAGCACCAAAGCCCCACTGAAGCAAGTCTTGCCCCAGAAGGGTGTCTCCAGCACAGAAGTTCTCCCACTGCAGACACAGCTGATTCTCACTGCCAATTGGCCTGGAGGTCAATTCCTCCCAGTGATCCTACAACAATCTAGGCATAACTACAAGAAGACTGTGCACAAAGCCCACAAGGGGGTGCACCAAGAGTGTCCACCTCAGGTAACTGGGGAGGCTGAGCCACTGGGCCCTACAGGACACCTAGCACACAAAACCACTCTACCAATGCAGGGAAGTATAAAAAATGCGGAGACAAAGAAACAGGTCACAAATTACATAAATGGAGGAAAGCAAGTGACTGGATATAGAGTTCAAAACCACATCTATAAGGTTTTTCAAGAATTTTATGGAAACCGCTGATAAATTTCGTGAGACCCTGGAGGATATGAAAAAAGACCAACTAGAAATTAAGCATACACTGACTGAAATAAAGAATAATATACAGAGATCCAACAGCAGACAAGAGGATCCCAAGAATCAAGTCAAAGATTTGAAATACAAAGAAACAAAAAATACCCAACCGAAAAAGAAAAAAGAAAAAAGATTCCAAAAATATGAAGATAGTGTAAGAAGCCTCTGGGACAACTTCAAGCGTACCAACTTCAGAATTATAGGGGTGCCAGAAGAAGAGAGAGGGCAAGATATTGAAAACCTATTTGAAGAAATAATGACTGAAAACTTCCCCCACCTGGTAAAAGAAATGGACTTACAAGTCCAGGAAGTGCAGAGAACCCCAAACAAAAGGAATCCAAAGAGGACCACACCAAGACACATCATAATTAAAATGCCAAGAGCAAAAGACAAAGTGAGAATCTTAAAAGCAGCAAGAGAAAGACAGTCAGTTACCTACAAGGGAGTACCCATACGACTGTCAGCTGATTTCTCAACAGAAACCATGCAGGCCAGAAGAGAGTGGCAAGAAATATTCAAAGTGATGAACAGCAAGAACCTACAACCAAGATTACTTTATCCAGCAAAGTTATCATTCAGAATAGAAGGTCAGATAAAGAACTTCACAGATAAGAAAAAGCTAAAGGAGTTCATCACCACCAAACCAGCATTATATGAAATGCTGAAAGGCATTCTTTAAGAAGAGGAAGAAGAAAAAGGAACTCTTACCATTTACCACAGCATGGATGGAACTGGAGAGCATTATGCTAAGTGAAATAAGCCAGTCAGAGAAGGATAAACACCACATGATCTCACTTATTTGTGGAATATAATGAACCACATAAACTGATAAACAAGGGCTGATCCAGAGATGGAGAGGCATTGATTAGACTGTCAGGCCTTGGAGGGAAGGTAGGAGAGGGTGGGGGTAAGGGGAAAAGATCAACCAAAGGACTTATATGCAAGCAAATAGGCCTAACCAATGGACACGGACAACGGGGGGGTGGGGGTGAGGGCATGAGTGGGGGGGGGTGGCATGAGTGAGGGGGGGGTGCCAGCGGGTATCGTGGGGATAAGGACATATATGTAATATCTTAATCAATAATAAAAAAAAAAAGGTTTTGTTTTTAATTTCAAATTCCAATAGTTATTCTGGCATATAGAAGTGCAATTGATTTATATATATTCACCTAGTATCCTGAAACCTTGCTATAATTGTGAGGTTTTTTTGTTTTGTTATTGTTATTGTTATTGTGGATTCTTTGGGATTTGTTTTTATAGAGGCAATCATGTAATCTGGGAACAAAAACAATTTTTCCTCTTTCCCAATTGGTGTACCATTTATGTTCCTGTCTTGTATTATTACCTGAGTTGAGACTTCCAGTACAACATTACCTTGATCCAAATCTTAGGGGAAGAATATCTAGTTTCTTATTGTTAAGTATTATGTTAACTTTAGGTTTTTTTGTAGGTGCTGTGTATGAAGTAAGGAATTTCTCCTTTAAGTTTGCTGATAATTTTCATCCTGAATAGGTTTTGGATTTTTCAAATGCTTTTTATGCATTTATTGATATGATCATATGACTTTTCTTATTTAACCTGATTTAAGGGATTACATTAATTGTATTTGGAATGTTGAACTAGCCATGTATACCTAGGATAAATCCCACTTGGTCATAGTCTGTAATTTTTTTTTGTGTGTGTACATCACTGTATTTGATTTGTTAGTATTCTGTTGAGGATTTTGCATTTATGTTCATAAGAGACATTGGCCTGTTGTTTTTCTTTCTTGCAATGTGTTTGTCCTCTTTTGGTATTATAGTAATACTGGCTACATAGAATGAGTTGGGAAGTGTTCCCTATGGTTTTATTTTTGGGGAACAGATTATAGAGAATTGCTATCCTTTCTTCCTTAAATGTTTCTTAGAATTCACCAGTGAACCCATCTGAGCTTGCTGCTTTCTTTTTAGAATGGCTAACTATTGTTTCAATTTCTGTAATAGATATAGGCCTTAAAGATTATCTCTTTCTCCTTGTATGATATTTGATAGTTTGTATCTTTCAAAGAATTGGTCCATTTCATCCAGTTGTCAAATATGTGAGCATAGTTTTATTCCTGTTGTTCCTTTATTAATCTTTTAATGTCCAAGGCATCAGTGGAATAGGCCCCTTTCATTCTGATATTAATGTCTCCTCTCTTTTTTTCATAATTAGATTTGATGGAGATTTAGTAATTTTACTTATCTTTTAAATAACCAGCTTTTCGTTTCCTTACATTTATTTATTGTTTTCCTGTTTTAAATTTCCTTGATTGTTGCTCTAATATTTATTATTTAATTTCTTATGATTACTTTAGATTTAACTTACCCCTCTTTTTCCAGTTTACTAAGGTAGAAGTTTAGGTTACTGATTTTAGAGATTTCATCTTTTCTAATATACACACTTAATGCAATAAATTTCTGTTTAAACACTGCTTTCATTGCATCATACAAAATTTGATAAGTTGCATTTGCATTTTAACTTAGTTCAAACATTTTTATTTTTCTCCTGAAACTTTTTTGATCCATGTGCCACTTAGAAGTATGTTGTTTAATTTCCAAATATTTTGGGAAATCTTTGCTATTGATTTCTAGTTAAACTTCATTGTTGTTTGATTGCATGCTTTGTATGATTTCTATTTTAAAAAATTTGTTAAGGTTTTATGGCCCAGAATATTCTGTGTGAGCATTTGAGAAGAATGTGTATTCTGCTGTTGTTGAATAAAGTAGTCTACAAATGTCAATTATATCCTGATGATTGATGGTGCCATTCAGTTCAACTACATCCCTACTTATTTTCTGCCTACAAGATCTATGAATTAATGATAGAGGAGTGTTACACTCTGAAACTTTAAAAGTGGATTCATCTATTTCTTCCTGCAGGTCTATCAGTTTTTGCCTCACATATATTGGTATCCTGACACTCAATTGTTGGTGCATGTACATTAAGGATTCTTATGTTTCCTTAGATAATGTCTCCATTTCTCCTGAGCCCTCTCGCAGTCTGGGACCCCTTGGGGGAAGTCTGCCTGCCAGCTTAGGCCCACTCCCCAGCAGTCGGACATCTGTTGAGGGGTCCTTAGCACTGCCATGGAGGCGGGAGAGGCCCCCGCCACCGCCATTGCACTCGCCAGTAGTGAACACGGCTTCTGGCTGAGCAGTGCTCCCCCTGTGGGAGCTCACTGACCACCAGGAGGCAGCACCTGCATTGAGTGTTTTCCCCCTGGTGGTCAGTGCACATCATAGCACATCTGCCATTTGGTCAATTTGCATATTAGCCTTTTATTATATAGGATATGCTCAATAAATTGTATCATTTAATACCAGCAGTAATAATTATTATTATACCCAATATATATAAAGAAAGTTTTTATGTGTTGAGCATTTTAAGCACTTTTATGAATATAAATTAAATTTAGTTTTACAACTCAATTATGTAAGTACTATTATTATTCTTACACATAAGTAAACATAGGTATGGATATTTTAAATAACTTGTCCAAAGTCACCAAGTTAGTACAAGTGTTGAAAAAACAAACAAATAGATTTTAAACCAAAGTAGTCTGGCTCCATTTCTTTTTTTAAACTTGTATACTGCAAATACATATATATATATGTGTGTGTGTGTGTGTATAAATATATGTGTGTGTATATATATATATATATCCACTATTAAATATTAAATTTACATAACAAAAAGAGAACTTATTGCAAATGTAAACTTCAATAGTTGTCTTCAATATGTCTAAATTATTCTCTCTCCTCAATTGGTTTTCTGTGCGGATTCCAATAGCAATATAGGTATATCTAAAAAATATTGCAGGTTTGGTTCCAAAACGCTGCAATAAAGCAAGTATCTCAATAAAATAGTCATAATCTTTTTGCTGGTGGAGGGCTTTACCTTCAATTTGTAAAAAACTTATCTGTGAAACACAATAAAGCAAAGTGCAATAAAATAAGGAATGCCTGTATACACAATTGAGTATTCTGAATGAATACACAATTTAGCCTTTTGAATTTGCTTTTAAATACCTGGGAACCCATTCATTGTCTCCCAAATTCCTAGGATTTATTTTGAAAATATTTGGCACAGTGATAAAAAGCCGATTAGCTTTGGAATTATCCTCAACTATTCTACCCGAGTCAGCAAAGGAAGGGCACATTTCCTCTATTTCTGGGCTTAAAAGCATATTCCCATGTGGTAGAGAACTCTCAATGGCCCTTTGGAAATCTCAAATTTCACCAAGAATGTCTATTTAAGGTAAGTTTCCTTACTTTGTGTACCCTAAGTATTCATAAAAGAAAAATGTACTTAATACCACCACATGTTATTCTTTTTAAGATAATTTATTGAAAGGATACTTCACTCAGGATATGGACATATGTTTAAGATTTGTTACTGGGCTGTATGGAATATATAACTGAATAGAAAATGATCTGAAATTATTCTAATTCATAATTCTATGATGCTATCAATATCCTCGGGAAGTAATATATATATATATGGCTAAACAACCGTCTGACCAGCCAGTAGTTATGATGCGCACTGACCACCAGGGGGCAGACACTCAACACAGGAGCTGCCAAGCTGTGGTGACTTGGCAGTGGTGGTTCTTGGGTGACGTACCTGGAACCAGAGAGGAGGGAGCCCAATTCTGGGATGCATTACCTGAGAACCACCCTCTCGCAAACCTTGTGGGATGTCAGAAAGCCGATTTTGGCCCAATTCCCATAGGCCAGGCTGAGGGACTTCACCTTCCTGAGGAACCCCACTCACTCTACAGATGACCTTCGAGCCATAGTGCCACCCCAGGTGCGGCCAGCTGGGGAGGGACTGCAGGAGGTTGGCTCCAGGGTGTGTCTGGCCCATCTCGCCCAGTCCCACCCTGCTGGCCACCGTCTAATTAATTTCCTTTCAAAGTGCATGAATCCACGCACCCCGGGGGCACTAGTATTAATGATAAAATGACAATGGGGCAGAGTGGAGAAAGCAATGGCCTCTGTGTCAAAGACACAGGTTCATATTATGAATGAGACTTCCAGGTTGGGTGGCTTTATTGTGATACTTCACCTCTCTGAACCTCAGGTGTTTTCATCTATAAAAGGAAAGTTATAACAGTACCTTCATTATAGGGTTGCTGTGAGGATTAATTGGGTAAACATATATACAAATGTGTCTATTACACAAATAGTTGCAATATAAATACTATCTGTCTCTAACATCAGAAGACACTTTGTCATATTTGGTTTTTAATAATGTCCATAGCTTGTCAGAGTCAAAGCAAGTCTAGTGAAATGTAGATTTTAAATTTCTTTGTGTTGTGTCTTTAGCCTACTTCACTGGATAACAAGTTGTCATCTTGTAATTTTTCATCTTGTTAAGATAAGCCTGCTCCACACCAATGCAAATGGTACAATTTCTAAACGCTTCAATCAGCTTTGTTGTTAGTCCTAGAGAGTTGCTGTGCCTGTCAAATCTGAAATGTAAAGTTTATTCACAATACTAATGTCCTGTCAACCATAACTGTTTAAGCCTTTCAGTATATGTCAATTATAGTTCTAATTCCTGGCTTGAATGCTCTCAAATTAAGTAATAATTTGGTTTAATATAAAATAGACTTGATTATAGTGCAAATTAATTATGTTTCCCTAAATAGTATCCCATATTCATTCATTCAGTCATTCAACAAATATTTCCTAAGCACCTATTATGTGCTAGGCCCTGTTCTAGGCACTGAGAATACAGCAGAGAACAAGAAAGATCAAGTTTCTGCTCTCACTGGGGTGACATTCTAGTGGGAGTAGTCAGATAACAAACAAAAAAATAAACATATATGTTATATGATGGGTACTACAGGGAACAATAAACAACTGGTGGAGTATGAAAAATGTTGGCATGCGGAGTAGGGATTTTTAAAAGAATGCTCATTTACAACCTCATTAAAGAATGTGTGATTTGAGCAAAGATTAGAAGTAGATAATGTAAAGGGAACTAATATTGATCAATAAATTACTCTGTCAGGTTCTGTGCTAAATTAATTAGATCCGGTCTCTTATTTAGTCTTCACAACCACCAGTAAGGTAGATATTTTTGTACCTGTTGTATAGTTAAAGAAACAGAAGTCCAAAGAACTTACATAACTTGTTAAAGGCTACAATATTAATCATTATGTTTCTCAAGCTTCAGGCTCTTAAGTGGTCTTAAAGTTTCCTTTTGTAGGCTTGAAATGAAAGGGTACCCCTGCAACATTTTTCTCCAGAGCACAACAAGCATTGACAAGTCATTTCCTTACTTCTCTTCACTTGAACTTTTCACATCTTTGTTTGGGCTTTAGAATTTTATAGTAGGTAATGTGTTGATCCACCGAGATCCCTCTCCAGTGCCAGTGCTGGGAATATCTTCTGCTGATAACTCACACCTGGGCCCCTCAAAGGGCATTGCCTCATCCTAAAGGGCAACTACCTTTCCACCAAGTGATCTATGGAATGATTGGCTGATGTAAGGGGTTCAAAGGCCTAAATCCTTTTCTTCAATTTGATACAACTCTGAAAAGCTGGCCATCCAAGCTCTAGAGATTTCTGGAATATTCTCTAAGACCTCATTTGCAAAGCAGTGGAGAACATATTCTTTCTCTGTTCAACCCTGCCTTTCTTATTTTGCTACAGGTACATCTTCCTAGAACACTTTCAGCAAACTTCCTGCACATGACCACTCATCTCACAGTCTGTTTCCAAAAACTTCTCACCTAAAATCTCTAACTGGTTCTAAAGATTTTCCATTGTGAAAATCTGCTTTGTAGTTTATAAACTCACTTTGGAATTCCATGTCAATTGTATCGTGGTGACTCAATTCAAACCTCCAATTTAAAATACTGTAACTGTGATCTGAACAAATTTAACATGAATTGAAAAAGTTCAGTACAATCTGAGTATAGTGTATCAAGGGACTATGACAAGAAATAAACCTGGAAAGTAAGCACAGACTGGATCATGACATTCTTTCTGGGTGTTGTTGTTTTTTCTTTAGGCAACAAGGAGCCTTTGAACAGATGTTAAGCAGGATAATAAAAAAAATCAGATGTACACTTTGGAAAAATATCTCTGGTGACCATGTAGATAAAGGGTTGGGTGGAATCTGAATAAGACTAGAGGCAGAGGAACCAATTAGAAGCCTAATTTAGACAAGACTTGATAAAGACATTGAAGGGAAGCAGAATTTGCCACCCCAAAATATGCCACTTTGGCATAAGAATTATCTTGAAATGGCTATTTTTACAAAACAGCAGTAACAAAAGAAGCTCTGAAAATCTAGTAGGAGTTATCATTTTGTAAATGACATTTACATTTATAAGGAAAATCTTCACGTCTGAGAGAATCTCTGTGTGTGTGTGTGTGTACCAGGAAGAGCAGGTTGATTTATCTCTGGAAATTCTTATTAATGGAGAAGGCAAAGACTTCAATCTACAAAACAACTAAACTCTTGTTTACTGTGCTATTTTTGGCAACCTTCCATAACTGACTCTCCCCATATATATAGGTATATAAGGTGGTTTGGGCCATTTTAGGGTTACTCAGTTTTCCTGGGTCTCTCCCATGTAAAGAGGAGGTATACTTGTTATTAAACATCTGTGTTTTTCTCCTGTTAATCTGCCTTTTATTAGGGGTTGGAGGGGGATCTTATCCAAGACCTAGAAGGTTAGAGCAACTTCTTTTTTCTCCCCTACAATATGAAATGGTGTTGTTGCTTTATTTATGTACCTACTTATTTAACATATATTTGTTTATTGAACATAAACATATATCACTATATTCATTTTATATGAATTATAAAGCAAACAAAACATGGGAATTAAAAGCCATGCGATAAAAAATAAATATTAATAGAATTTTTATTATTATCTTTCACCACCACAATGGATGGTATTTGGTTAGCTCATCTTGCAATTCTCCTTTAATGAGAAATCTTTTATGAAGGAGAAATGAAGTGCTTTCCCTCATTCTTTTATTTGTGCAAGGAGGTTTTTATTTTTATTGTGTGCCATTACCATCCACTTAACCTATATTATAATTAATTCATACAATGGATATAATTCTGTACATTACATGCTGACACTGCATAGAAAAGGCATGTAGTGCAGTATATTTTATGTCAATAATGTACATAAATATTACTACTGTTAGTGAGATATTTGAGTCTTTTTCAGGGTACCAGGGGGAACTACAAGTTGCAATGAAACCCAAGGACTTTTTCCTTATCACACTGGTATTCCCTCTGTCCAATTCTTTTGTTTTATTGGGTAAACTTTCTCAAGATCATAAACTAACAAAGGACCTTCAAACAGTACTTGAAAGCCTATAATGAATCCAGCAGTAGCTAATTATCATCCCAGCTTCACAGTTAAGATGAGGAACAGAAATGACATTTCCCCATTTTGGACCATCAGCAAAATCTTGTTGGAGCTGGATCTATATTCTGAGCTAATCCACACTCCAAGTGCCCTAAATCCTAATCCAGTGCTTTGTTGAAAACCCGTGTTAACTATTCCAAATTTCAGGTGGAAAAAATGTTATTTTCTCCTCTGCATGAAGCTATAGATTTTTTTAATTAATCTGATTATTTTTCAACTATCCACAGGGCAGCAATAGGAAATAATACTATGTGAAATATCAGTCCCTTTGAATCACACATTTTAAAGAGTTTTTCCCCCCAGACTTTTTTTTTTACACTTTTATTAGAAAAATCAGTCAGAAATGTTGAAAGCATTCAGTAGAAATGATGTGATATTTGTCTGTGCTGAGGATCAGAATAATTTGCCTCTTTCTTTTCTTTCATTTCTTTTTGTAAAAGAAATATGATAGACAGCAATGAATTTATCCCAGCACATAGAAAAAATTATTCTTCATAATACTTTTTAGGCAGGAAGAGTTGTGCCCTTATTGAAAATGCCACCCTATAGATGAACAATCTGATACAGTGACTAGTGTATGTGAAAAATATCTCCAAATTGCTAAACTCTGTCCTTCTTTGAATAGAAAATTGGCAGACAGAATGTAGAAGAACCTGTCTTGGATCCTTCCCTATTGAAGGAGATTGAGAAATTCAGGAGTGAACGTGCCTCTTATGCTCTAACTTTGTTTCTGAACAAGTAGGAGGGGGCTTACTTGAGTCATACCAGCTCATAACTCCCATCAGAGTGATTTTTCTAAGAGATGACAATTGTCACCTACTACTTCAGAAATGATGTTTTACCCCCATAGCCTTTGATAAAAGACAGATTCATTCATGATTGTATGACTCCCCTATTACTCAAATTTATTGTTTGTTATTCTCAAGCACTACATGAACCTTGCTTAATGTCTATGGTAACTTCTAAGTCTCTCCCCTCAGTGACCTCACCACTTTCGACCCTGGCAGAGACTCTCTTTCTCAATCTCTCTTCATTTCTTAATTCCTTTATTGTTGCTTACCTCAACTCAACCTTAGCCTAGAACTAGTTTCCCAATTGAAATCCTAGTTTGTTCTTCACCCTATTCAAAAGGTCCAGTGAGTTCCATTTGAATCATTGTGTGTGTGTGTGTGTGTGTTATTTAAATATACAGAAGACTGAAAAAACTAAGATGTTAATATATTGACACCCATGTTTACTATCCAGAATTAATAAATGTAAATATTTAATTCAAATTTTGTTTTTAACAAAACAATATTGCAGATAGAGTTGTCTTGTGTTTGTGTCTTTGTATTTCTTCACAGTCCTATTTCCGTTTTTTGTCTAAACCAAGGCCATCACTAACAGGAACTAAATCCATCTAGTACTTAATTTTATTCATATGACCATTATTGCCTCTATTGAAAATGTAAATTTTTAGCATTGGCCAGCTATCAGTTTGCTCTTATTTACAATTCTACACACATTCTCACAAACATTTAAGAGGTTTTTTTGCATGTTTTTTTCAAAATCTGATAGATGATTATGTTTTGTTTGTTGTTGTTTTTCAGATTGCTAGTGAGGTTGAGCAGCTCATCTCTTGTTTAGTCTTGGACATTCCATTTCCCTCTTCTGCAACTTTCTATTATGTCTCATGGATTTGGTTTTCTATTCCAGATGCTAATTACTATTTTAAATTAATATCACAAATAGCTTCTTTAAATCTATGATTTGTCTTTTAACTCTCTTTATGCTGTTTTTATATAGATATTTAAATTTTTTACATAAGTCCATCAATCATTTTCTTTATGCGTCTTTTTTGTGTGTCACACTTAAGAGATCCACAATATCACAAATTATTGTTTAAACTTTCTTATTATAGTTATAAAATTTATTTTAAACATTTTCATAGTTAAGTATCTTTATTTTCTGTATGGTGAGTTGTAGCTCTCTTAACTTTTAGCACAAGGTAAACCAATTTCCCCACTTAGTTGTAATGCCAACCACATCATGTACTAATGTGTACAGATATTTTTCTAGTTCATTTATTCTGTTCCATTGATCAGCATCAATATTACTAATATATCTTTGTCCAAGATCTTAATGTATGGAAGGATGACTTTTAGTCCTCAATATGAATTTTAGAATCATTCTAGTGTCAAAAATTTTCTTATAAGATTTTGATTGGAATGGTTTTGAATTTACAGATTAATTTGAGGGACAATTTTTATTTTATGATATTGAATGCTCCCATTTATGAATATGGTTTATTCTCCATTGTTCAGGACTTTTATGTTCTTTGAAAACATAACATACTTTTTAAAAAAAGATTTTCTTACATGTTTTTAGTTTTACTCCAAGGAAGTTACACTTTAAACTATTATAACACTGGTCATTTCTTTTCCATTATATTTTTAATTGATTATTGCTGGTGTATAGAAATACAATTGGCTTTCCTTTGTTGAGTTCTGTTTAACAACCTTGCTGGAGTTTCTTTTTTTATATAATATGTTTTTATTGCTTTTAGAGAGAGAGGAAGGGAAAGGGAGAGAGAGAGAGAAACATCAATGTGAGATAGAAACATTGATCTGTTGCCTTCCATACACTCTCTGACTGGGTATCAAACCCAAAACCCAGGTATGCCCCTTGACCAGGACTCAAACTGGCAACCTTTTGGTGCATAGGACAACACTGAACCAACTGAGCCACTCCATCCAGGAGGTGTTTTATTTTAAATTGGGGTAGAGTTGGAAATTGACTGCCAGTTCAATTTAAGGGATGCAGTGGTTCTCAACCTGTGGGTCGCGACCCCTGAAAATACATCCTGCATATCAGATATTTACATTACAATTCATAACAGTAGCAAAACTACAGTTATGAAGTAGCAACGAAAATAATTTTATGGTTGGTGGTCACCACAACATGATGAACTGTATTAAAGGGTTGCGGCATTAGAAAAGTTGAGAACCACTGGGATTTTTTAAAATATATTTTAATTAATAAGTTTTAAAATTCAACCAAAGTGTTTGAATACTATTGTTATGATTTTTGAAATTTCTGTAATTATGTCAACTTTTCCCTTATTCATTTTTGCATTCTTCCCTTCTTTATTTTTCTTGATATATTTTAATAGTTTTAAATTTTTATTAGTCTTTTTATAAAACTAGTCTTTGGATTTATTGATTTTTCTCTATTATTCTTTGTGGGTGTTTTCTGGCATCTATTTTTCCTGATACCATTTTGTCTAACATTTGGGTATAGAGCAGGAGAATAGCTTATTTATGGATCAATCATTCATTCACCCACCCAACATCCATCATCTGGTAACTGTTCATGCCTCTTTCTCCCCCACTACTTGGTCTCAGTTGTCTGACCCAACAGAGGAAATATGGGTTGGCTCAAGCTATACCAATATGGAACAGGGATGGGGGGAATGTTCAGATATTCTGAAATTCCCCAAGCTTTGTCTTCTTAATTGTCACAATCTACCATGAAATATCTGTGGCTGTCTACAAAGTAAAGCAAAAAGAGGGATGTTTTCATTTTTCTAAACTCTTAATGGCCCAGCAGTGCCATTAATTACAGTTTCTCTGCCAGTGCCCTAGGTTATCATCAAGAGGTATAATCAAGAGTGTGTCCATCTGGTGAGGAATAAAGTTCCCTTTCACTTGGCAACTTGTGTTTAGAGAGCACAAGCATGCTACCACCTGGCTTCCCAAAAGTCTGCAAAGTGGCTGTCAGGACTTCTTTTCCCGCCAAAATCTGTGCTAAATGGTATCTGAGTCTCAATTTCCTGGGCCAATCTTCTCAGTTACAGAATCTCTAGCATCTGTGTAAATGTGGATGACTTTTTCTCCAGCTTTCTGATGTGTATTTAAGAGGCTTATCTAGTATGCACTTTGGTTTTCAGCAAGAAGGAAAGCCTCTTCTAAGCTCGCAAATATTCAGCTAAAGTCACTTGTATGCTTTGAGGACCCAAGTGCCTTTAGACATTCCATCAGGATCTGCAGTTTTTTGGCCTCAGATGCTTTCCATTGCCACAGCATCTTTTGTGTCTACCCTGAGCAAGATCCAAAAGTCTTCTCTCCCTAAATAAAATTTGCATTGCTACAAATCTCCTCAAGTTTGGGTAGGTTTCATTCCCACACACAAGACATTCTGTCCAAATAAGATAATCCATGTCTTGAGTAGCATGTCCAGGCAAGGAACAGTTAGGAATCTTTTATACCCAGGACCTGCCAACATCTACTACTGAATCCTCCCCCTGACTCGGGAAAAAATTTCCTATTTTGTTTTGTTTCTGGCTTTAAAGAAATTTAAAATCTATTAAAGGGCCTTAAACATGAAATTTCATACCTTCACCCTTTCTCCTAGAAATCCTAGAGAAGTTAATCTCATCAGCAAAATCTAGTCTGAATGCACAGAGCTTCTGCCCTTCCTGAGGATTTCTTCTAAAAATCAAACGACCAAGACAGGGACACATTTGTCAAACTGCATGCCATCACAGCCCATCACCACATATAAAAGTATCAGTGACTTCTGAGAGGCCACATTCATATCTCCATACCAGCTCATTAATAATCATATATGTGGGCAGGAGAAACTAAGATGGCGGCATAGGGAAACACCGAAATTGCTGCCTCCTACAACAACTTCAAAACACAATAAAAAGACAAAACGGACATCATCCAGAACTTACAGGAAGGCTGGTGGAGTGGAAAATCTACAACTAGAAGGAAAGAGAAAAGCACATTGAGGGTCAGGAGCTGCGGAAGTAAAGTGCAAAGGTACGGAGGCTCGAGAGTGCGGGGGAAGAGGCTGGTACCTGAGGACGAGGCTGTCTTTTTGAATCGGGAGGGAGTCACAAGCTCCCGACTGCTCTGAACTCCGGTTCCAGGAAGTCTCTGGGGACCCAGGACGCATATGGGGAGAAACTGGACTGTCTGGCAGCAGGCAGAACTCGGAACTCGAGGGTGGCTTTCCTTCAGAGGTGCTAGCAGCAATTAAATTATCAGGACACTGAGATGCGTGCAGCCCCTTAGGGCAGGGCTGAGAATCCGCCATAGTTCCTTGCTCCGCCCTTTGATTTACTGAGACCCCGCCCCACCCAGGCTGCGGCAGAGGCTTTTGCATATGAATGCCCTGGCCCTTTGCAACCTGAAAATTACCTAACAAACTGCAGCTGGGCCACAGACCCAGAACTTCCAAGAGAAGGTCCAAGGCCCCACAGCAGCTTGCATTGCTTCACAGCTGGGCCTCATCAGGGCACCTCCAAACTCCAAAAAAGGAGGGGAATCTGCAGTTCTCTTCATAGCTCCTGCTGGGTAACCTCCAAAAGCCAGTGTACCCAGTGGTCAGAGGGGGACCATCCAGATTACAACTCCTCAGGTCCATAAGGGACACACCCAGGGGGCAGACTCAGTGAGCACCAAAGCCCCACTGAAGCAAGTCTTGCCCCAGAAGGGTGTCTTCAGCACAGAAGTTCTCCCACTGCAGACACAGCCGATTCTCACTGCCAATTGGCCTGGAGGTCAATTCCTCCCAGTGATCCTACAACAATCAAGGCATAACTACAACAAGACTGTGCACAAAGCCCACAAGGGGGTGCACCAAGAGTGTCCACCTCAGGTAACTGGGGAGGCTGAGCCACTGGGCCCTACAGGACACCTAGCACACAAAACCACTCTACCAATGCAGGGAAGCATAAAAAATGCGGAGACAAAGAAACAGGTCACAAATTACATAAATGGAGGAAAGAAAATGACTGGATATAGAGTTCAAGACCACATCTATAAGGTTTTTCAAGAATTTTATGGAAACCGCCGATAAATTTAGTGAGACCCTGGAGGATATGAAAAAAGACCAACTAGAAATTAAGCATACACTGACTGAAATAAAGAATAATATACAGAGATCCAACAGCAGACAAGAGGATCCCAAGAATCAAGTCAAAGATTTGAAATACAAAGAAACAAAAAATACCCAACCGAAAAATAAAAAATAAAAAAGATTCCAAAAATATGAAGATAGTGTAAGGAGCCTCTGGGACAACTTCAAGCGTACCAACTTCAGAATTATAGGGATACCAGAAGAAGAGAGAGGGCAAGATATTGAAAACCTATTTGAAGAAATAATGACAGAAAACTTCCCCCACCTGGTGAAAGAAATAGACTTACAAGTCCAGGAAGCGCAGAGAACCCCAAACAAAAGGAACCCAAAGAGGACCACACCAAGACACATCATAATTAAAATGCCAAGAGCAAAAGACAAAGAGAGAATCTTAAAAGCAGCAAGAGAAAGACAGTCAGTTACCTACAAGGGAGTACCCATATGACTGTCAGCTGATTTCTCAACAGAAACCATGCAGGCCAGAAGAGAGTGGCAAGAAATATTCAAAGTGATGAATAGCAAGAACCTACAACCAAGATTACTTTATCCAGCAAAGCTATCATTCAGAATAGAAGGTCAGATAAAGAACTTCACAGATAAGAAAAAGCTAAAGGAGTTCATCACCACCAAACCAGCATTATATGAAATGCTGAAAGGTATTCTTTAAGAAGAGGAAGAAGAAAAAGGAACTCTTACCATTTGCCACAGCATGGATGGAACTGGAGAGCAGATAAATACCACATGATCTCACTCATTTGTGGAATATAATGAGCAACATAAACTGATGAGCAATGACTGATCCAGAGATGGGGAGGCATTGATTGGACTGTCGGGCCTTGGAGGGAAGGTAGGGGAGGGTGGGGGTAAGGGGGAAAGATCAACCAAAGGACTTATATGCAAGCATATAGGCCTAACCAATGGACACGGACAACAGGGGGTGGGTGTGAGGGCATGAGCGGGGGGGGGTGGGGGTGTTAGGGGGTAACGTGGGGATAAGGACACATCTGTAATATCTTAATCAATAAAAAATAATCATATATGTGGTCTCTAAATGAACTTTCTTCAATTCTGTCAGTGGTATGTCCTGAGGCAGGCTCTGAGGAAAATGGGCATGCATTCTTTGAAATCCAAGGAGAGGTTCTCCTCAGGGGATTGTATAAATTTCAGTACAAAAGCCCAGTTGTAAAAGTTATAACACATTCTTTATTTACTTCAATTAACATATATTTATTTTAGAGCCTCCATCTTGCCAGCCAGAAAGAGAAACCTATTTCAGTTCTTCTTTTTTTTTTAATATACTTTTTATTCTCCTATTTTCCCCTTCTTTCCCCCCTTCTTTCATCCCCTCCCTATCCCCTCCCCCAGGTCTTCACTACCCTATTGCCCCTGACCAGGGGCTATGCATATCTATATACACTGAGTGGCCAGATTATTATGACCACCTGACATTTGTAGGCAAATTAGCTATAATTTCATGCTGAAGTTGCTAGAGGGCCAGACCATTATAAATAGGGAAGCAGGTTGTTTACCACAACAGTAGAAGTGATTTTTTTTCTGAAGATATGGGTAAAGAATGATTTAACAGCCTTCAGAAAAAAATCACTTCTGTTGTGGTAAACAGTCTGCTTCCCTATTTATAATGGTCTGGCCCTCTAGCTACTTCAGCGCGAAATTATAGCTAATTTGCCTACTAACGTCAGGTGGTCATAATAATCTGGCCACTCAGTGTATATAAAAAGCCAGAGACCAGAACTCCATAATGACTGGTTGCTATGACGCCCACAGTGGCCAGTGAACTGGCCAATAGGGCGTTGGGGCCCACAGCCAACCTCTCAAGGCCCCTCCCCCCAGCTGGCCCCACCCTTGATGGACCTATGAACCAGAAGGTCATGGTTTGATTCCTGGTTGAGGTACAAGCCTGGGTTGTGGGCTCAGTCCCCAGTGTGGGATGTGCAGGAGGCAGCTGATCAATGATTCCCTGTGATTATTTATGTTCCTATCTCTCTCTCTCTCTCTCTCAAATCAATAAAAAATATTTTTTAAAAATAAATAAATAGTGATATTGGTTAGATTGTAGCTTTTTCCAGAATTGCTAACAAAGAGTGATTTGGTTGCTAAAAGTGTAAGTCCCCCAACTATAGTATGATGAATTTTATTTTAATAAGCTTTTCATCTCTGACCCAAGAAAATAATATTGTCACTGCTTATGTCCTTGGGGCTTTTGAACAACTGTACTTTGCTAGTGAAAAGAAATTTAGTTATACTAATATACTTATATACTAATATAAGATGTTAATAGCAGGGGCTACTGGGTGTGGGATGTATGGGAAATCTGTACTATCTTTGCAATTTTTCTGTAAATCTAAAGATGTTCTAAAATAAAAAAAGGAAAAGTATATCACATCAGAATGACAAATTTAGGAATCTTGGAAATATCAATAGGAACAGCATTAATCTCTAGAAGTTTTCTATAACTCCACTTCCTCTATACAAAAGCAGAACTAGATGTTTTTCTACATGTTCCATATTTCCTAGTACTTATTTCTTTATTGACATCATGTATGTAGACAGTAAATGAATTATTTGATTCTAAAATCATTGAAGGCAAGGATTGTCTTATTTTTGTGTCTCTGTCATCTACAATAATGCTTGGCACATAGTACATCTTTCTTTTTAATTTAAATTCTTTATTGTTTAAAGTATTACATATATCTCCTTCCCCCCCCCCATTGACCTCTCCCTGGCCACTCTCACCACCCCCCCCCCACCTCAGCACATGCCATCACCCCCCTACTGTCTGTGTCCATTGGTTAGGCTTATATACATGCATACAAGTCCTTTGGTTGATCTCTTACCCCACCCTTCCATCCTCCCCTACCTTCCCTCTGAGATTTGACCGTCTGTTCAAGGCTTCTGTGTCTCTGGATCTATTTCTGTTAATCAGTTTATATTGCTCACAATATTCCACAAATGAGTGAGATCATGTGATATTTATCTTCCTCCGACTGGCTGTTTAATTCTTTTTTTAAATTTTGTTTTATTGCTTAAAGTATTACAAAAAGTAGTACATATATCTCCTTTCAATAAATGTTTGTTGATTATATGAATAAATAAGTGAGAGGAAATATAGCTCCTCTAAATTTTTAATTCAGACAACTTGATTTTTAAATGTGTCTAAATTTTCAAAATTCATAATATACTCAATGCATACAGTCAATAGACATTCAGAATGTGTCTATAGCTAATAAAAATGAATGAAACTTTCCAACTCATTGCTCAATTCCTTTTAATTGAAGCATTTTTATTATTCTCCCTAAGATCTTTTTCTCCACATCTTGCACAAAAGGAAGGGGATACGTCCAGTCAATTGTTAAGGAGGAGAGGCCACTAAGGCTTACAGTGATGACAAACCTATGACACGCTTGTCAGAGGTAACACACGAACTCATTTCTTTGGTTGATTTTTCTTTGTTAAATGGCATTTAAATATATAAAATAAATATCAAAAATATAAGTCTTTGTTTTACTATGGTTGCAAATATCAAAAAATTTCTATATGTGACATGGCACCAGAGTTAAGTTAGGGTTTTTCAAAATGCTGACACGCTGAGCTCAAAAGGTTCGCCATCACTGGCCTAGGAGGATTCTCACAAGATGTTTGACCCACTTCTATTTATAATCTTGGTTTAAAATCAACTGCTTTTTAAAATCTCTCTTTGAAATAGTTGTTTATTATCTTTTACTTATTATAAATTGCCACTTAAAAATCTTTCATATAAATTTACGGGTCTGTTTTGTTGCGATAATAAAGAACTACATTTTTTTAAACTATGGCCTTTACAAAGGTCTTGCTGTACCATAAACTTTTAATACTTAATGTGCTCTCAACTTTGCACAGGGTCTCTCAAAACAAAAATAAATCCTGAGTTCTTATTATAAGGATAATTTTTTCTTTATTCTTTTCTTTTTATTGTATCTATGTAAAAAGATGAATGTGAGCTAAGCCTATTGTGGTAATTCTTTCACAATATATGTAAATCAAACCATCATTATGTATGCCTTAAGTTTATACAGTGACTTATGTCAATTATTTCTCAATACAGCTGGAAAAAGAATAACAAAAAAAATGAAGGGGAAAAATTAAATCACTGTTATAACTATTCCCATAAGTTTTGTTCTGATTTAGACTTTTGATATTGTTTAAGCATTACTAATTATGTACTCTCTGGATTGTACACTAGTCATTAATAGGCCATATTATTGAGTAACTACTAATTTTGGCAAGTGAGTACAGATATATTTATTAAATAAATTGTGAAAGTGATCAGAGAACAATAGTCACTTTCAATTTTTTTCCTGATTAGATGTCTTGCAAGTAGAACTTACAATTGTTTCAATAAGTAAATACTTATTAAGTGTCATATTGAATATGGTCTGGCTACCTAGCACTGTGCTTTATAAGGTTGGTAATACAAAAGCTCTAAAACAGTGGTTCTCAACCTGTGGGTCGCGACCCCTTTGGGGGGCGAACGACCCTTTCACAGGGGTTGCCCAAGACCATCGGAAAACACATATATAATTACATATTGTTTTTGTGATTAATCACTATGCTTTAATTATGTTCAATTTGTAACAATGAAAATACATCCTGCATATCAGATATTTACATGATGATTCGTAACAGTAGCAAAATTACAGTTATGAAGTAGCAACGAAAATAATTTTATGGTTGGGGGTCTCCACAACATGAGGAACTGTATTAAAGGGTCATGACATTAGGAAGGTTGAGAACCACTGCTTTAAAGAGTAACAACAAAATTGTGGATAGTACAGAACCATATATATATATATATATATATATATATATATATATATATACACACACACTATGGTTTTTCCTATACATACATACCTGTGATCATTTAATTTACAAATTAGGCACAGTAAGAGATTAAAATAACAAGAAATAAAATAGAACAATTATAACTGTATACCTTAATAAAAGTTATGTCTCTCTCTCTCAAAATATGATATCTCAAAATATCTTACTATACTGTACTCACCCTTCTTGTGATGATGTGAGATGATACAATGCCTATGTAATGACATGAAGTGAGATGAATTATCTAGGCATTCTGACATAGCCTTAGGCTATTATAACAGTTACTTGAAAATAGCACTGCCATTTTGTGACAGTCAATCTGATAACCTAGACAGTTACTAAGTGACTATTGGGCAGGGAGCTTTATATCATGGATATGCTATACAAAGACGTGATTCATGTCCAAGGCAGGATGGAGTGGGACAGCTTGAGATTTCATTACACTACTCAGAACAGTGCACAATTTAAAAATTATGAATTGACTATTTCTGGAATTTTCAATTTCATATTTTCAGACTGTGGTTGACCGCAGGTAACTGAAACCTTGGTAAGCAAAACCACGGGTAACAAGGGACTATCATATACACATTTTTGGCATTTAATTTTGCTTTTTTATTTTCTAAGTTAATATATATATGTATATATATATATATAATGTTTATCTCATTATTTTAAATGAGCATACAGTAAGCTAGGTAAAGATATGTTTAAGGCATATAGAATTTATGTAAAAATTGCATCTGACAAATGTAGATAAGTACATATAAAACAAGGGAGAATTTTATATTAAATACTAAACCAGATTTACTACGGAAAACATAAATTTGTTTATTCACCTAAAACAAATATATAACCCTTTACTGTACACAAGGAGTAGGATTTTATAAAACTATCTTGAAATTCTTTTTGTAGATTAATATTTATATACATTATTCTTTGAGCACCATTTATGATCCAGAATTCTTGCTAATTGCCTCATGTATATCATATTATTTAATGCTCAGCAAAGACATTATAACCAAGAAAACTTGGGTTTCATTCCCTAAGTGTTTTCACAGCCTGTGTTTTCTAATCTTTAAAATGAGAATAATACTACCCAAATGTGTTTATGTACTAATTAAATTGTATGCTATATGTAACTACCTTAAGGGTTGTTATGAAAATGAAATGACTTAATATATGTTGAAGCACCCCAAACAGAGCCTAGCAAGGAATAAATTCCATATAAGTTTTCTAAATAATAGCAGACTGTGTATTTATAGCATAATACTCATAGATCATTCAACTGGTAATATGAGTCACATATTATGCTAGAACTTTAGCGATATAATGAATTTTCCTAGCCAATTGAAATTGGAGAGAGTATGGAGGGGATTTCACATTATTTGTATATTTGTATTGTTTCAATTAAAATGTGACTTATATTTTACCAGTTATACATGCACATCATTTTTTAAGTATGTTTTTATTGATTTCAGAGAAAAGGAGAGGGAGAGAGAGAGAGAGAAACATCAATGATAAGAATCATCAATCAGCTGCCTCCTGCACACCCCCTATTGGGGATTGAGTCCACAACCCAGGCATGTGACCTGACCTGGAATCAAACCGGCAACCTCTTGGTTCCTGGGTCAATGCTCAATTGCTGAGCCACACTGGCCAGGCAGCATGCACATAGTTTTAAAAAATAAAATGCAAAATGGCTTATAATAAGAATCTTTCTTTATCTGTCCCACCCTCCCTGTCCCTTAATTCTGTTCATGAAAAACAATCAATTCAATTATTGTAGCTGTTTCTACTGGTATTAACTGCCATATTTATAAATAATATACATACATTGCTCTTTTTGGATTCATAAGTTTCAGACATTATTCACTGACTATTGAGAAAGCACTATGATAGTTAAAGATTAATCATTTTATACTACAGTCCACCCCACTTTCCCGAGCCAATTTCCCTATGTCATTATATCATAGTTTTTTGTTACTGTTAAATCAGTATTCAACATTTTCATCAATGATGTTGTAAATATTATTCATAGCTTGACCATATTTTGAACTATGGCTACATTGACTTTCTTTTAAAACACATTTGTCCTGGAGTTAATAATCTCCTCCCCTTCCTTTTCCTTATTCTCCATTATTTGATTGGCTTTTAAGTACCTGTTGTTCCATTTTTCTCCAAATACTCCAAAATATCTATAAAATATCTATTAATAATTTCTCCAAATGTTCCAAAACATCATATAATCTATATTATTTTTTATTTTTTAAAATTTAGTAATCTTCCTCCCAGATATTTCCGCTTCCCCTTTTCTCACCTGGATTGTTTGTTCCTATGCGTGGTTCATAAGCTGTTATTCTGCAACTTCCTTTTATCATCCCCAAAGCTTGATCTCCTATATTATGAGTCCTATGTCTTCTTGTCATAACGTATTCTTTTCTTTTCTGAAATACATTCTCCAGTACCTTTCTCAATTAGAGTACATAGTAGGCAAATTTTTGAGTCCTCCCATATTCTATCTTCCACTTGACTGATAGTTGAGTTGGTATGGAATACAAGGCTAAAAATACTTAGTATCTGAAAGTCCTCTTACTGGCCATTCAGTGTCTTCAGAGGAAACTTCTTCAATTACCTCATTAAGGATGTTTATGCCTGGCAGCTTGTTTCTGGGCGCAAGGTAGAGGATGAGATCACAAGTTTAATAATTTAAGTTTTACTTAATTCCCCTTTAGATATTTGTCTCATTCAATTTTTCTTGTGGCATCCCCAAGTTGGGAGACTCTCAGATTTAATTTATCTCAGAAATTAGGAGAACAAACTTCTGATATTATCTACACAGCTTACTTCCACCTTCTGCATTGCCTAAACATTGAGGCCCTCAGGGATCCTTCAGGGTGAATTGTTTTGTTTTTGTCAGTGTCTTACTCAATTGGCACTTACATTCTACTTTGTCTTTGTAAGTGAACTATCATGCTTCTATCTCTGAAAACAATTTAAGTCTCTCATTGTTGTCTTCTTTCCTGTTTTTGTTTGTTTGTTTGTTTGTTTTGTTATGGGTTTATACATTATAGTCTCTGATGGGCAGAATAATAATACCCCAAAGATATTCACATCCAACCCTTGGAAACATGTGTATGTGTGTCATCTTCTATGTTAGAAAGCATTTTTACAGATGTGTTTAAATAAGGACCTTGAGATTGGGATATTACCCTGGATTATGTAGGTGGGTCCAAAATAATCACAGTGGTCCTTATAAAATGGAGGCAGGAGGATAAGAGTTTTATTAAGAGATGCGAGGATAGCCGAGGCCGGTTTGGCTCGGTGGATGGAGCGTCGGCCTGCGGACTGGAGGGTCCCAGGTTCGATTCCGGTCAAGGGCATGTGCCTGGGTTGCGGGCACATCCCTGGTGGGGGATGTGCAGGAGGCAGCTGGTCGATGTTTCTCTCATCAATGTTTCTGACTCTCTATCTCTCTCCCTTCCTCTCTGTAAAAAATCAATAAAATATATATATATATATGTAAATAAAGAGATGCGAGGATAGAAGCAAGAGGTTAGAATGATATAATGAAGGGTCCATGAACTGAGGAATGTGAGAACCCTTCTAGGAGCTGAGTCAAAGAAAAGAATTATGCCCTGAAGCCTCCAAAAAATTAACAGCCATGATGACATCTTGACTTTAGACTTCTAACCTGTAGAACTATAAGAAAATAAATAGGTTGCTTTAAGCCTCTAAGTTTATGGTAATTTGTTATAGCAACAATAGGAACTAATATGGATTTTGGTAGTAACTGTGGGATTCTGTCACAAATATCTAAAATGTGAAAGTGAGCCAAAACCGGTTTGGCTCAGTGGATAGAGCGTCGGCCTGTGGACTGGAAGGTCCCAGGTTCGATTCCGGTCAAGGGCATGTACCTGGGTTGTGGGCACATCCCCAGTGGGGGATGTGCAGGAGGCGGCTGATCGATGTTTCTCTCTCATCGATGTTTCTGACTCTCTATCTCTCTCCTTTCCTCTCTGTAAAAAATCAATAAAATATAAAAAATAAAATAAAATAAAATAAAAAATAAAATGTGAAAGTGAGTTCAGAACTGAGTCACTGTCAGAGTCTGGAAGAATTTCGAGGGGCATGATAAGAAACTCCTAGCTTGATTTGAACAGACTGTTAGAAATATGGGCATTAAAGTTGTTGCTGGTGAGAACACAGGGAAATGAGGAACATAGTAGGGAAAGTTCATATTGCCTTAGAGAATACCTGTTATAATAAACAGATTGCTGATAGAAATATAGATGTTTATAAAGGCACTGTTGCTGAGGGGTCAGAAGGAAATGATGAACATGTTATCAGAAACTGGAAGAAAGAGTACCCTTGTTATATCAGCAGAAAGCTTTGCTGAATTGTGCCCTTCAGTTACACGAAAACAGAACTTGTAAGCAGTGAACTAGAATATTTAGCCAAGATTTTCAAGCAAAGTATAGAAGTTGCAGCCTGCTTCCTGCTACTTACAATAGAATTCAAGGGAAAAACTTCAGAACTCAAATTTAGCTTAGTTTTTATCAATTTAAAATTAGTTTACATTTATTCACTTTCCTGTTTTCTTCTTGATACTATACACTTGTTTCCATGAATAAAATTTTACTAAGATTCTAATATATTGCCAAACATATTAGATGAATATAAAATCCTTTGCCTTCTGGGAACCTACAATTCTAGTTAAAACATGGGAAATTCAACACACATACTTCTTTTCTCTAATCCCTCACAAAATCCCATTAAAATGTATTTCTCCACAATTTAAATGCCATCTATTTAATATCTTGCTAGGGAAATCTATTAAAATAATATATTCCTCTTTATGGACAATTCTAAATAATCAAAAAAAATATCTTACAGTCCACTGTATAGGTTAAATTAGAATGAGTCTCCTTTATTCTTGATCTCTATGTTATAATTAAAGTTAAAATATCTGTAACCATTTTATATTGATGGTAATTTAGAATTTTTGATTTGGCCTTTTATAAAGGTGATGTGTTTAAAGTCAAATTGCCTAAAATACATTTTGTGTTTCCTCCCTGACCTTTAAGAAATTCAGTTAGGCAATTAATGTCTAATTGATGGAGTTAGTGATTTTAGCTCTTGTGCAGCAGAATATCTAGGAAGATGTCTCATACCTAGCCAATACAGAAAAATTTCATGTTTTAATTTTCAGTATGTCTTTGGTTCCCATGGAAACAGTTCAGTAAAAGAAGTTTGAAATGTTACATATTATTTAATATCTTATATTCATATAAATATTGCCAGAAGATATGTCATATCCATTCAAGTGTAAAGTACCATGGGAGTTAAGCAAAAGGAATATATTAAATTGAAACTCATTGTGGCCCATTGCTGTTGATACTGCTGGCCTGGAAGGAACTTCAAAAAGATTCTCAAGGACTTTCTTGAAAAAATAATCAATATCTTCAGTAGAAAGTGTACTGATTTTATTAGTGAGAATTCTTATAATCACACTACACTTCTATTTTGTAGAAAAAGACTTCAGAACTCAAATTTAGCTTAGTTTTTCAGGGGATATCAATTTAAAATTATCTTACATTTATGCACTTAGATTTATATGGGGACCAGTAAAACTGGATGGATCCTGAATAAAAGAGGTTATTGGCTTGGTATTATAATGTAAAGTTTCAAAATGTGAACCATTCCAATAAATATAGTTTTTCACTTTCAACCAATTCCATATACTATTGGCCATGTATAATCTCAACTATTAAGCCTAATCATCTAGATATTTCAGGTCACTAAGAATTCTCACTTAGTCTACACTGCTAGAGGGAACTTTGGAAGATATTCAAATATTTTTCTTTCATCTATATATTTTTTTAAATCTCAGAACACTGAAGGGGTTTGTTGACCACCATGAACTCTATATAACATACTTTCTTCTGCAGCATAGTTACTTACATTGGGTGTCACATACAAGTTCTACTAATGGCTGCTACACATTAGCCTGACCATTCACAAATGCATTAATCCCTGTGGAATCTTCTCAAGACTCCTTAGCTTTAGAATGTGAAAAGCTAAGGCAGGGGCCACACCTACCCACATTCTAGTAGTACCTTAAACTCTATTGTGTGTTTTCTTGTATGTCAGTTTTATAGACAGTAAACTTCCTTAGACCAGAGGCCATATTTTAGTTGTTTTTAATTTATCCTTGCTAGACTATCTGAGATGGAGCTCAATTAATACTAAATAAATAAATTTAGTCTGTTTAAAAAAAAAAAAAAAAAAGGCCGAAACCGGTTTGGCTCAGTAGATAGAGCGTCGGCCTGCGGACTGAAAGGTCCCAGGTTCGATTCCGGTCAAGGGCATGTACCTCGGTTGCGGGCACATCCCCAGTAGGAGATGTGCAGGAGGCGGCTGATCGATGTTTCTCTCCCATCGATGTTTCTAACTCTCTATCTCTCTCTCCCTTCCTCTCTGTAAAAAATCAATAAAATACATTTAAAAAAAAAATTAAAAATAAATAAATAAATAAATTTAGTCTGAAACATGTTTTGCTTAAAGAAGTACTCTTGTATTTAACAACGTATTTACTAGATGATTATTATAAACTAGCATATTGGTGCACGGATTCGTGCACATTGAAAGGAAATTACTTAGAAGAAATATTTTAATATTGCTATTTGCCCTTTCTCTATAATAGAAGTGTCAGTCAAATTCACGATCAACAATGACAGATTGAAACACACATGCGATTGGTGCCAGCGAGAGTTTTATATGTATTATGCATGCACAAGTCAACTTAGCCTTTTATATATAGAGAATAAAGTTGCTTAATTAGACATGCTTTCTGACTTAGCTAATTTTTTTACAGCCCAGTGAGGCACCCCAAATTCTCTTTCAGGTAATTGTCAGCAACACAGCAGTAAATATCAACATAAAGCAGATTATTGTAGATCTCACAGGGAGAACAAAGGGTAAAATATTAACTGTAGCAGTGTTTGAGTATATTCTGCATAGTTAGAAAACCTGAAGTCATTTTCATGTTCCACCATTTCTTCTTTTCAGTCGGGTCAAGTTTCTAAGCTTTCTAAATCTTCATTTTCTGGCTAATGAAAAGAAAATAGGATTCCACCAAGTTTCCTATCTACCTACTCCAGGACTTCTGTGAGGTTCAAATGAGATGAGGCATGGGAAAATGCTTCACAGACATCTGGTTAAAGTGTAAAATATTTCCACCTGGCTATAAAGCTAGCCATGTTCCTGGGATGAAGAAACTCCAAGGAGGCTAGTCTCTAGGGAGAGGAAGCTGGATGTTACTCATGTGACATCATTACAGGGTGCCCACAGTGACCATTTCCAAGCTGGGCTGGGCTGTGGGACACATTTTGTGCCATGGGGTCTTGGCAGCATTGGCTGCAATTTGGTGGGGTGTCACTCCGGGGTGGTGGCGGGGCCTGTGTCCTACTTGGGGGAAGCCGAATGTTGGGTTGTCAGCGCCAGGTTCATGGTGCCATTTATTTTTCAATGGCCAGTGCATGTCATGGCATCTCCTGCATTGAGTATCTTCCCCCCTGGTGGTCAGAGCGTGTCATAGCTACCAGTTGGACAGATGGACACTTAGCCTTTTATATATACAGATAATATGAAAAATAATTCTTTGCATGTATCTGAGTGTATGGCACATTTCTAAATTCCCAGACAGAATTTTGCCACATACACAAAAGTGCCTGAAAAAAAAAATGAGAATAATGCATGACTGGCTTTTAAATAGCTCAGAGGTTAAGAAATACTGGTAAAGTACTACAAAAACATCCATGTGACTTTATTGCCTAAGAAAAAGATAATTTCAAAATGTATCTATAAGTAAATATTGCCAAGTCTTTTCTAGTACAGAGCACTGTGATTTACAAGGGAAGCGAGTACACTGACAACATCTGATGGTACCGAGGACCCTTGATGCTCTGTGACTCACTGCCTGACCTTGTCACTAAACTTTTTGTGCCTGTCAGTGCAGCTGTAAAACTGCAAAAAGCAGTCTCCCCTACAAAAGCATTCCTTTACTGAGCTGTTCTGTGAGATACATATCTTAAAATAAAAGTAATTGTAAAGATAATGCCATAAGCAATACTATTAATCTTAGTAACAAAAAGTACCAAATACATATTGAAGTCATTGGCATTAAAAATTTTTAAAACACTCTTAAATCTCCTGCCTCCCTATTCCATCCCCTTAGGATGGGATTCATCCCCTTTTGTAGCATCAAACACCATAGAGACCAATCAAAGAAGCAAGCTGCCACAATTGCTAGCAACCCAAACTGATTTACCTTCTGTCAGTGCTAGAGTTCCCCTGGCAATGGCCATGTGTGGAAGAGATATATTGACATGAACTCATGAAATACTTACTTTACTGTCACTAACTAAGATAAAGTCAGTTATATAACAGTCTGTGGTATAAAAAATAAGCTCTTTTATGCAGGTTCAGTACAATTCCTTTTACGTATAATTTAAATATGTCTCTGTAGTCTATATGATCTTTTATACTTTATCTATTCTTGGAACTAGACCCCTAGGAAATTCCTGCCCAGTCTCTCCCTGATGGTGAAGCTGATTGGATCATAATTTACTCTGATTACTGATCAACTTTCTGATTATTATTTACTTCATTTGAATAAACTATTTTCATTGTAAGGGTGGCAGGGAATAGCCAGGGCAACTAGGAATGGGGTCAGTGAAATTCAGTCTCAGTTATAACTTCGGCTTAATTTGGTCAAACTCAACTATGTTCATGACTTATCTCACTCCTCTGGTTGTAAGAGTGCAAATACTCTGCTTCTTTCTTTTCTTGTCTGCTGTTTTCCAATATTTTTACCTATGTACATTCCTGATTTCACTGATCTAACACATTCTACTTCTACTATTTCCCTTCTCCTTCGCCAGAGATTTTTTGCTCTACATTAAATCAATTCTGTAGTCTGGTGAGACTCACTTGAGGCAATATAAGGGGAGTATTAAATACTATTTCTAACTTAACCAAACTCTTCACAATCCAATATTTTATGCATCTCTCACTTCTATAGACAAACCAGTTGAAACTGCGTTATTCTGAAGAAATCAAAGAGCTTCATTGCATTTCTCATATGTCATACTATGGAAAACTTTTTTTTTATAATTGAAAAAATATTTTTTATAAAATGAGTTGTCTCAACTCTAGTGTTTAAAATTTTAGTCCAGTTGGCATGATAAAATATAGTTTACCTAAACATTCTTGTGACATCTCACACTGTTTGCTCATATTTTGGAGGTAATATTATTCACATATATAGGTTGATTTTTTTTAGGTAATTATCCTTCATAACCAAAGTTGGTTCATCCATTTATATGTAATAAAAAGAAACTGAAGTATGCTTTAATGATGTAGGCTTTTACTTCTTTGGGGAAAATGTTATTTTTGTTTAATTTTAAAATGTTCTTTTTGATGTACACTAAAATTGAGAGATAAATTAAACAGAAAAAAATACTAAATGGGGGGAGATGTACCATTAGAGTATTCCAGGAATATTTTAACTCTAAAAATATGTATGAGTCACAAAAGTACAGAGTGTATGATTATCACAAGGTATACTTGAACAACATGTTCATTTACTTTTAAAGGGTAAGTCATTTTATGTCAAATGGTAAATACAGTAACCAAAATAGACTCTATACACAATGAACATTTAGTAAAAAGAAATATTAAGTACAGAAATAAGTTTTCCATTCGCTTAAAAGTCTGTATGCTATATAAAGCATTTAGACAAAAAAAATCTACAGATATAATTCAAAGTAAGTATTATTTGTCCAAATTATTTGAATTAAAATAGAATATTTAACCAATAAAATTTGATATTTGGTAAAACTAGATTTTCTCATATTGCTAGAATCAGAGAGCACATTTTGTTTATTTTGTATCTCCTAAATCACTTTGCACACCTAAATACGTGTTGGTTAGATGAATTAATTATCTTCCCTTTTCCTATTAATTTTCTTTTTTGTTTTGAAATTCAATGGTCATCCTAAATAAGAAAAAATATACAGTGGCTTGGCAAATCCAATAAAATGTTTCCCTTTCTTCTGAATGTTGTACTGAATTAATTAACCTGTTTATTGACCAAACATTTGCTGAGCAGAAACTGTTATTATATGCCAAGCACTATTTAAGAACTGACAGAGGTGAATAAAACACAAGACTTCTCAAAATACTCACAAGCTAGTGGGAGAGGCACAGAATCAAATCATTAAAATATAATCAACAAAAAAAAATTCATGCATAATCAATGTGATGTATTTTCATCAACTTTGAGTACAAATCAATCAAATCTCCTTTCTTCTAAGTATCTATCATAACATGTTAACAGAAATTACATAGTTTCTCCCTTGATCCCTGCCCATTTCCCCTTACTCCCATTTTAATACTCAATAGCCCAAGGATCATTTTTGCTTCCAAACATCAGAGAGAGAGAAATAAGAAAAGACATTTTAAGTCTACCAAGGTTTCACTTTCATTGTTGCCACAAGAACCCAGATTTCTGTAGCAGGTTTAGGTATAAAATCTCAGTTCTTTTGATTCATACTTACATGTTCAGCTATTAGTCCAGAAACATTGGCCCAGAGATTCTTCCTATGGCCCATCTGATCCATAATTCTTGTGTCAACCTGGTCATCAGCCTAGACAACTTCTCAACTCATAGATTTCATTTAGAAGTTTTAATATCCTTTCTTTCCAATGAATCTTAGTAAATATCAATCCAATCAACGAGAGAGTTCATATAATATTGAATCTCAACAAGGAATAAGAGTTATAGCACTTTCCTCTTAGATATCTATTTAATCTCTATGCACGTTGATTAACTTTTTTATATTATTTTTATTTTGCAAAGGATATTGGGAGGAGCTACTTTTCAAGCCATAAATAGCACACCTTTTCCTTAAAGTATCAGTGACCTAAAAGCCTTCAATTTCTACGACAATGGTAGGAACTAAAAGTCCCCCAATCTCAAAAATATATATATATATATATATATATATATATATATATATATCTATATCTATATCTATATCTATAGGTGACTTATCCCCACCTTTAGATATACTGGTAGAATAATGTTCCATTAAATATAAATAATCCAAACTTCTTATATTTACACATTAAGTATAAATAATGTCTCATTAAATATAAATTAAGAAAGCAATGTGATTTTATTTTAATAGCATCTGATAATAGTTAAAAAAAGGATTTCACACTATATGATTAAACTTGTCTGAGTTATGAATCAAATTAGACCTAGTCAAGAAGTATCTGAGTTAACTCAGTCCCTCAGGGGTCATGGCCTAGAAGTAGTTTTATTGTCTTAAACCTGAGTTACAGTGTACCACAGTTGAGCACCTAGACACTATTTTGCCTACAAAAATTCTTGTTTGCTCTGTCAAAACAACCAGGCTCTGCTTAGGTATTCTTCACATACTCTGATTCATTTGGAGCCTGAAGTCATTTTCTTAACTCCAAACTAGTACTTGAGTTCTAGAAGCTCTTATCTAACTATGTCCACAAGGCTGCTTTCTGGGTCTTGCTTCACTTGAGGCAATGGTACCTGAAACCAAAAAAACTGAAGTTTTTATTGCCTTAAAACAAAACATCGTTATCAAGGAAACATTGTCTTGGTTTAAAGTGAGCTGCTGAACTCACTTATGCCTGATAATTAGTAACTTCCCATTTCAGTTTAACAAGATTAATAAGCTCTAGAGATGCTGCACACTATCATACCTATAGTCAATATGTATTATACACATGTGTATTTTAAAAAATTTAAGAATATAGATTTCATATTAAGCATTTTACTGAAATAAAATAGAATTTAAAAATAAAGTGAACTGCTGAGTATTGAAGCAACTTAGATATTTTGCATGTCATTTTTAGCTGAAGAATGGAAGAACATATTTGCCAATGATATATCTGATAGAGGGTTAATATCCAGAATTTATAAAGAACTCATACAACTCAACACCAAAAAAAGCCTAACCCAATTAAGAAAATGGTCAGAGGACCTGAACAAGCACTTCTCTAAAGAGGATATACAGAGAGCCAACAGACATTTTAAAGATGTTCAACATCACTAATCTTCAGAGAAATGCAAATTAAAACCACAATGAGATATCTCCTCACACCTGTCAGAATGGCTACCATCAATAAATCATCAAACAACAAGTACTAGCGAGGATGTGGAGAAAAGGGAAAGAAACACTTGTGTACTGTTAGTGGGAATGTAGATTGGTGCAGCCACTGTGGAAAACAGTATGGAGGGTCCTCAAAAAATTTGAAATGGAACTGCATTATGACCCAGCAATTCAACTTCTAGGTATATATCCAAAAAAACTAAAACACCAATTTGAAAGAATATATGCTCCCCTATTTTCATTGCATCTTTATTTACAACTAGAGGCCTGGTGCACAAAATTTGTGCATGGAGGGGGGTGTCCCTCAGCCTGGCCTGCACCCTCTCCAGTCTGGGACCCCTCGGGTGATATCCTGCGGGATGGGCCTAAACTGGCAGTCGGACATCCCTCTCACAATACAGGACTGCTGGCTCCTAAATGCATGCCTGCCTGCCTGCTTCCCTCATTGCCCCTAACCACTTCTGCCTGCCAGCCTGATCACCCCCTAACCACTCCCCTGCTGGCCTGAATGATGACTAACTGCTTTCCTGCCATCCTGATTGATACCTAACTGCTCCCCTACAGGCCTGGTCCCCCCAAACTGCCCTCCCCTGCAGGCCTGGTTGCCCCCAACTGCCCTCCTGTACCAGCCATCTTGTGACAATGTGGGGGCAGCCATCTTGTGGTAACATGGTGGTGGCCATCTATGATGACATGGGGGCAGCCATCTTGTGGTGTGAGGGCATGATGGTCAATTTGCATATTACCTCTTTATTATATAGAACTAGAGGCCCGGTGCACAAAAATTTGTGCACTCGGGGGGGGTAGTGTCCCTCAGCCCGGCCGTGCCCTCTTGCAGTCTGGGACCCTTTGGGAGATAATGACCTGCTGGCTTAGGCCTGCTCCTGGGTGGCAGAGGGCAGGCCCAACCCTAGGTGCAGCCCCTGCTCGGGCTCAGAGCAGGACCGATTGGGGAGTTGGGGCGCCGCCCCCTGTCATGCACAGAGCAGGGCGGATTGGGAGGTTGTGATGCCACCCTCAGTCACGCTGAGGGTAGGGCCGATTGGGGGGTTGGGGCACCGCCCCCTGTCACATTCAAGGCAGGGTCGATGGGGAGGTTGCGGCGCCACCCCCTGTCACACACAGAGCAGTGCCGATCAGGGGGTTGGGGCGCTGCCCCCTGTCACTCACAGAGCAGGGCCCATCAGGAGGTTGGGGTGCTGCCGCCTGTCATGCACAGAGCAGGGCCCATCAGGGGGGTTGGGGCTCTGTACCTTGTCAAGCAAAGAGCAGGGTGGATCAGGGGGTTGGGGCGCCGCCACTGTCACACTCAGGGCAGGGCCGATGGGGAGGTTATGGCTCTACCCCATCACACACAGAGCAGGGCCCTTGGGGCGGGGGGTGCTGCCCTCTATCACCCACAGAGCAGGGCCGATCAGGGGTTTGGGGCACCGCCACTCTCACACTCTGGGCAAGGCTGATGGGGAGGTTATGGCTCTACCCCATCACACACAGAGCAGGGCCCGTGGGGGGTGGGGGTTGGGGTGCCACAACCTGTCACACACAGAGCCGCAAGGCGATCAGGAGGTTGGGGAGCTTTGCCCTATCACACACAGAGCAGGGCCGATCGGGCGTTGGGGCACCTCCCCCTGTCAGGAACAGAGCAGGGCCGATAGGGAGGTTGTGGCCCCGCCCCCTGTCACACACAGAGCCACAGGGCGATCAGGGGGTTTGAGCCCTGCCCCTTGTCACGCTGATCCTGGTGCTGGGAGGCATATTACCCTTTTACTATATAGAATAGAGGCCTGGTGCACGGGTGGGGGCCAGCTGGTTTGCCCTGAAGGGTGTCCTGGATCAGGGTGGGGGTCCCCACTGGGGTGCCTGGCCAGCCTGGGTGAGGGGATGATGGCTGTTTGCAGCTGGTCACACACCCTTCAGGGTGGGAGTCCCCACTGGGGTGCCTGGCCAGTCTGGGTGAGGGGCTGAGGGCTGCTTTCAGGCTGGTGGGTGACAGAAGCTCCCAACTGCTCCTTTTTTTCTTTTTTTTTTATTCTGAGCCAGCTTTAGCTCTGAGGCTCCAGCTCTTAGGCCTCCGCTCCTGAAAGCAGGTATCTGGTTTGTTTAGGTTCTACAATCAAAACTCTGTATCAACTCCAGGTCTGAGATCCCGGCTATCTGAAAGCAGGTTTCTGGGGTTTTGTTTAGCTTCTATTTTTGTAACTATGTTTCAAACTGCCAGCTCAGAGGCCGGCAAGGCAGGCGGGGAACGTTGGAGTCCTCCCTCACTGAAGCAATCAAGCCTCATGTTAGTTTCAAGCTGCCTGGCTGCCGGCTGCCATCTTGGCTGGCAGTTAATTTGCATATCGCCCTGATTAGCCAATGGGAAGGGTAGCGGTCGTACTCCAATTACCATGTTTCTCTTTAAATAGATAGGATAGTCAAGATATGGAAGGAATCCAAGTGCCTATCAATAGATGACTGGGGGGGAAAATCAGTGGAGCATGACTAGGGTGGCTCAGCAGTTGAACTTTGACCCAGGAAACAAGAAGTCTCTGGTCAAAAAGGATATATGCACCCTATGTTCATAGCAGCACAATTTACCATACCTAAGATTTGGAAACAGCCTAACTGCCCATCAGCAGATGAGTGGATTAAAAAACAGTGGTACATCTACACAATGGAATACTATGCTGCTATAAAAAAGAAGGAAATTTTACCATTTGCAACAGCATGGATGCAACTGGAGAGCATTATGCTAAGGGAAATAAGCCAGTCAGAGAAAGATAAATATCACATGTTCTCACTCATTTATGGAATACAAGGAACAGCATAAACTGATGAACAAAAACAGATCCAGAGACAGAGAAGCATCTATCAGACCATAAAACCTCAGAGGGAAGGCAAGGGAGGGAGGGTTAAGAGAGCAACCAAAGGACTTACTAGGTGTACTGGTTAATAATGCAGATTTTGTAATCAAAGAAAACACGATAATTTCAAGAGAAACATCAAAAGTGCTTTATTCAAAGTAATGTCCATCACTAGCTACATATTTCCCCCATCTTCAGGTAATTTGTGGATACCATCCCAATAGAACTTTTCTTGTTTTGAGGCAAACCATTCAGAGACTTAATTTTCCACTTTGTATGTTTTGAAGTGCTGCTCAGACAGTGCGTGTGCCATTGATCAGTACAAGTGGTAATCTGAAGGAGCAAGGTCTGGTGAATATGGCAGGTGGGTTAATACTTCCCAGGCAAGATCTTTTAACGTGTCTTTAACTGGTTTTAAAGTGTGTGATGGTGCGTCATCATGGAGCAAAAATAGTTTGCCGTGTCTTCTGGAACATTCTGCTCATTTCACGATAAAAGCATGGAGGGGAGCTATGGGGGGCGGGGGGGGAAGGAACATCTGTAATAATCTGAACAATAAAGATTTATTTTAAAAAACTGATTATTTGTTGTCAGTAGTGATCAGTATTACTGGTTTCACCTGGTTTTAGAAGCTCATAATACACCACAATTTCCTGATTCCACCAAACACAGACCATTGTCTTCTTTCGAAAGCGATATGGCCTTGCAGTAGATGTTGATGGTTGACCTGGATCAACCCATGATTTTCTGCATTTGGGATTCTCAAAATAAATTCACTTTTCATCGCCAGTCACAATTCCACGCAAAAAAAAGACTTTCTTTTGTGTCATTGAAGCAACATTTTACTGATGACTTTTCGGTTTTTCATTTGTCTTTTGTTCAGTTGATGTGGCACCCATTTTCCTTCCTTTAAATTTTTTTCCATTGCTTATAAACAATCAGAAATTGTTTGCTGAACAACGTTTAATCTTTCTGCAGGTTGTTTTTAAGTTTGACATGCATCTTCATCCAATAATGCTTGCAATTGTTGGTCTTCAAACTTTTTCGGTTGACCCGTTCTTTGTCTTTCACATTGAAATCATCACTTTTAAATCATTTAAACCAGTGTTCACAAGTATCTTGAGATGGAGCATGTTCATCAGAAGGTTCCCGAAGTATAAGATAACTTTTTCTTCAAAATAAAGTAATGAATTAAAACTTCCCGTGAATGCTCTTTTTTTGGCATGAAATTCAACATTTTTAAGCATAAAATATCTATGATGTTAACACCTTCAGCAAATTTGACATATGAAGTTTTGAAGCTTGCTGTTAATACAACAAAATAGCATACATGTCAAATCACATATATCAATATATGTGTAACTCCATCTTTTGAAAGAAATCTGCATTATTAACTGGTACACCTAGTATATGCATGCATATAAGCATAACCAATAGACACAGACACTAGGGGGGTGAGGGCATGTACTGGGGGGTGGGGGTGGCCAGGGAGAGGTCAATGGGGGAAAAAGGAGACATATGTAATACTATATATAATACTTTAAACAATAAAGAATAAATGAGAAAAAAAAGTATCTGGTTCAATTCCTGGTCAGGGTGCATGCCTGGGTTGTGGCTCCATCCCTAGTAGGGGACATGCAGGAGGCACCTTTTGAGAGTTAAAAGTGGAAAGAAAGCAATATAGCTCTCACCAACTGATTATTAAAAGTCAGAGAGTTTTTCGTGATAAGGAAATATTCATTCTGCAAGACTACCTCTGCTCCCCACCTGCTATATGATCTGGACCTCATTACCTGACAATCTGAACTTACTATTTCCATCAGGAAAATAAATAACAGTAAAAGCCCAATTTCTATAGACTGAAAAGTGTTGTTGCAAAGGGCAAATGATCAAATGTAGAACAAGCACCTTGTGAATTATAAAATATTTTTTAAGGGGGGATTGTCACTATAACCACTGAACTGTAGTTAGGAGACACCAAGTGTTCTTTGATATTTATTTCTAAGAAAAAAACTGTACTGCATGAGTATTTTTATAAAGAACACTAAGTCATTTTTAACAGCCATTTCAAAGATGTAGAAATGTTTTCAACAGGCTGAATCTTTGTTGATATACAACATATAAGAATAATGTTTAATTAACAGATATTTGATGAAGATTTGAAAACTGTGCAAATGAATCAATGAATGTATTAACTCTGTGTATGTATGTATATACTTATACACACATTTATGAATAAATGATTATATGTTATGAGTGGAAGCATATAGGCTTATTTGGGTATTTCTGAATCAGCTAGATACCTTGAAATTATTTTGGTTCTTTAGGCTTAAAGTGCTGTGATACATTCTTAAAGTTTGGTTCTGATGGTAATTTATCTCTTCCAGGGCAATGTATTTGTGTAGAAGAGGAAATGAAGTGCTTTTTTCAAATGTATGTCAATAAAGTTCAATGATGAAATTGGCCCTAACTCTGTATATGACTACTATAACAATGTTATATTTCTATTAAAATAAAATTTTATACAGCTTTCTAAAATGACATTTTTTCTTTGTAGCAACCAGATTACCAACACTGTTAGTATAAGTTAATAATTTTTAACTCTCCAGAGTGTCTGTGATATTGCCTTAAGTGTTTGGGAAGAGGACACAGAGATTAATTAGAAAAGTCTCATCCCTTCCTTTCAACCTATATTTTTTTTAGGCAACATCAATATAGACTCACTAAAAATAAAAAATAAAATTGAACAAGATATGGACACATTGATTTCATTTCTTAATGCCTAAAAGACTCACTGAGGATAATGAATTTTTAAGGAAGAACACTATTTTAAGGCACAGAGGAATTCTCGGGAAATGGCTGATGAAATGATGCCCTGAAATGCCTACCTTACACTGTTGTTTCATCATTTCTTCAAAAATATTTATTGAGTGCCTACTATGTTGTCAGGCATTATTCCCAGCACTGGAAGTACAATAGTGGAAAAAGAAAAGACATCATGCCCTAGCTGGTTTGGCTCAGTGGATAAAACATCGGCCTGAGGACTAAAGGGTTTCAGGTTCAATTCTGGTCAAGGGCACATGCCTGGGTTGAGGGCTTGATCCCCAGTAGAGGATGTGCAAGAGGCAGCCAATCAGAGATTCTCTCTCAGCATTGATGTTTCTATATCTCTCTCCCTCTCCCTTTCTCTCTGAAATCAATAAAAATATATTTTTAGAAAAAGACATTGTTCTTGTTTACATGGAAGCATATATTATAGGAGTGGAAACTGAAAATATTTTTTAAAAGATAGCTTAAGATAGAGGTGTAACAAAGAAAACATGCCTGAAGAAGAGTTAGTAATGGTGAGTGAGTGATAGCTTAAATGTGAAAAGCATGAAATTTGAAGACTCACCAAAATAATTTGAAAATACATTCTAATAAAGAAGCCCACTTATTAGAATCAACATGCTAATATTATACCTTTATGGTAAAGAAAACAAACATTTGAATGAGGCATTATTTTATATCTATTAGCCGAATTAAAAAGTTTTGATCTTTACTCAGTGTTGGCAAGAATTCAGTAAAGCTAAGAACCCCCACCAAGTTATCAGCAGAAATTTTATAGCACAAGATAATGCAATGATATATTCAAAGTACTAAGAGAAAAAGCAGCTAACAAAGAATACCTACCTGAAACTTGCCCTTCAGCAATGAAGTTGAGATAAGGACTTGCCCAAACACTGAGGGAATTATCACTACACCTGCATTACAAGAAATGCTGAAAGTTCTTCAATTCGAAGTGAAAGGATGCTAATCAGTAACATGCAAACATGAAAATATATAGCACTGTAAGTATATATGTAGTAAAAAAAAAAGACATATAGTCAAATTCAGAATATCTTAATACTGTAGTATGGTGGTATTTTAGCCACTTAACACTGATATAAAGATTAAAAGACAAAGCATTAAAACATAACTATAGCTAAAATAATTTGTTAATGAATTCACAATATAAAAAGATGTAATTTTGACATAAACAAATAAAAGGATAGGAGTAAAAGGTAAGTTTTTGTATGTGATCAAAGTTGTTATCAGCTTAATATAGACTATTATATCTATAAGATGTTTTATGTAAACTTCATGGTAACCGCAAAGCAAAAGCCTGCAGTAGATATACAAAATATGTAGAGAAAGTAATCAGAGCACACCACTATTTAAAATCATTAATTCACCAAGGAAAGCAGCAAGAGAGAGAGAAAGGAACCAAGTGAACTACAAAATATCCAGGAAACAATTAAGATGGCATTAGTAAGTACTTACCTATCAGTGATTAATTTAAATGGATTAAATTCTTCAGTCAAAAACCATAAAGGTGCTGGATGTATTAAAAAAAAAAAAAAAAGACCCAGCAATACGCTGCCTAAAAGAGAGTGACTTCAGACATAGGCTCAAAGTGAAGGGAAGTTAAAAGATATTTGATACAAGTGGAAACCAAAAGAATGCAGGGGTAGCTATATTTATATCAGACAAAATAGACTTTAACTCAAAAGCTATAACAAGATACAAAGGTCATTATATTATGTAAAAGGGTTGGAGCACTTAAATATTATTAAGCAAATATTAACAGATATGAAAGGAGAAATAGACAATACAACAATAGTAGGGGACTTCACTATCCCACTTTCCACAATGGATAGATCATGCATATAAAAAATCAATAAGGAAATATTGGGCTCTATTCCAGATGAAACTAACAGACATCTACAGAATCTTCCATACAAAAATGGAAGAATACATATTCTATCAAGCACACAAGGAATATTCTCCAGAAGAAATCATATGTTAGGTCAAAAATAAGTGTTAGCAAATGAAGAAGGTGAAATAATCCGAAGTATTTTTTCCAACCGCAACAGTATGAAACAAGAAATCAATAATAGGAGAAAAACTATAAAATTCATAAATATCTGGGTATTAAACAATGCACTCCTGAAAAATCAATGGATCAAGGAAAAAATCAAAAGGGACAAATCTTGATACCAATTACAATGAAAATACAACATATAAAAATCTATGGGATGCTGCAAAAGCAGTTCTAACAGGGACATTTATAGAACCTACATTAAGAAAAAAGAAGGACCTTAAATAACCTAACTTTATACCTCAAGGGACTAGCAAAAGAAAAACAAATTAAGCCCAGAGTAGGCAGAAGGAAGGAAATAACAAAGATCAGAACAGAAATAATGAAACAGAGACCAGAAACACAATAGAAAAAAAAAACAAAAAAACAATGAAATCCTGCTATTAGTGACAACATGGATGTAGCTTACAGCAAAATAGATGAAAAAGAAACAACCTATGTGTCTGACAACAGATAAATGGATAAAGAAAATATTGTATATAATAGAATATGTAATATATAATGGAATATTCAGGCATGAGAAAGAAGGAAATTTTGCCATTTGTGGCTACATGGATAAACCTTGAAGGCATTTTGCTAAGTGAAATAAGTCAGATAAAGACAAATCCTATCTGGTCTTACTTATATGTGGAATCTAAAAAAAACACCAAACTCATAGAAACAAAATAGAGTGGGTAGTTGCCAGAAGCTGGGGATGAGGAAAATTGGGAGATGTTGGTCAAAGGCTACAAGGACAGTAATAAGATGAATATGTTCTGAAGATCTAATATTCAGCAGGGTTAACAATATTATATTATACTAGAGGCCTAGTGCATGAAATTCTTGCACTGGATGGGGGGTCAGTCCCTCATCCCTGCCTGTACCCTCTTGCAGTCTGGGACCCCTCGGGGGATGTCCAACTGCCAGCTTAGGCTCCCGCAGAGATCAGGCCTAAGCCAGGAGTCGGACATCCCTCTTGCAGTCTGGAACCCCTTGCTCCTTACCGCCCACCTGCTTGCTGCTCTTTACTGCTTGGCTTGCTGCTCCTTAGTGCTGCCGCAGAGGTGGAAGTGGCTCCCACCACCGCGACTGCAATCACCAGCTGTGAACCTGGCTTCTGGCTGAGTGGTGCTCCCCCTGTGGGAATGCACTGACCACCAGGGGGCAGCTCCTGTGTTGAGCATCTGCCGCCTGGTGGTCAGTGTGCATCATAGCAACTGGTCATTCTGGTCATTCTGCCGTAACTATCGCTTAGGCTTTTATTATATACACTAGAGGCCTGGAAAATGAATTCGTGCACAGTGAAAGAAAATTAATTAGAAGAAATATTTTAGAGGCCAAGGTGGGACCATGGGAGGGCTTCAGGGCATGTCTGGCCCATCTTGCCCAATCCTAATCGGCCGGACCCCAGCAGCAAGCTAAACTACCAGAAGGAGCGTCTGCTCCCTGGTGGTCATTGTGTATCATAGCAACTGGTCGAATGGTGGAACAGGCGGTCAGACACTTAGCATATTAGGCTTTTATTATATAGGACTAGAGGCCCGGTGCACAAAAATTTGTGCACTCGGGCGGGGAGGGGGTTCCCTCAGCCCAGCCTGTGCCCTCACGCAGTCTGGGACCCCTCGGGAGATAACGACCTGCTAGCTTAGGCCTGCTCCTGGGTGGCAGAGCGCAGGCCCAATCCCTAGGTGCAGCCCCTGGTCGGGCTCAGAGCAGGGCCGATTGGGGAGTTGGGGCGCCGCCCCCTGTCATGCACAGAGCAGGGCGATCTGGAGGTTGTGATGCCACCCTCAGTCACGCTCAGGGTAGGGCCGATTGGGGGGTTGGGGCACCGCCCCCTGTCACACTCAAGGCAGGGTCGATGGGGAGGTTGCGGTGCCACCCCCTGTTAAGCACAGAGCAGGGCCCATCAGGGGGGTTGGGGCTCTGTACCCTGTCATGCACAGAGCAGGGCCCATCAGAGGGTTGGGGTGCTGGCCCCTGTCACACACAGCAGGGCCCATCAGGGGGGTTGGGGCTCCGTACCCTGTCAGGCACAGAGCAGGGTCAATAAAGGGGTTGGGGAGCTCCCCCCTGTCATGCACAGAGCAGGGCTGATCAGGGGGTTGAGGAGTTCCCCCCTGTCACTCACAGAGTAGGGCTGATAGGGGAGTTGGGGCACCGCCCCCTGTCACACTCAGGGCAGGGCCGATGGGGAGGTTATGGCTCTACCCCATCACACACAGAGCAGAGCCCGGGGGGGGGGGGTTGGGGAGCCGTCCTCTATCACCCACAGAGCAGGGGCGATCAGGGGGTTGGGGCGCCTTCCCCTGTCACGAACAGAGCAGGACCGATAGGGAGGTTGTGGCCCCACCCCCTGTCACACACAGAGCCGCAGGGCGATCAGGGGTTTTGGGCGCTGCCCCCTGTCACGCTGATCCCAGTGCTGGGAGGCCTCTGGGCTCCGCTGATCCCGGTGCTGGGAGGCATATTACCCTTTTACTATATAGGATAGAGGCCTGGTACATGGGTGGGGCTGGCTGGTTTGCCCTGAAGGGTGTCCTGGATCAGGGTGGGGGTCCCCACTGGGGTGCCTGGCCAGCCTGGGTGAGGGGATGATGGCTGTTTGCAGCTGGTCACACACCCTTCAGGGTGAGGGTCCCCACTGGGGTGCCTGGCCAGTCTGGGTGAGGGGCTGAGGGCTGTTTTCAGGCTGATGGGTGCCTGAAGCTCCCAACTGCTCCTTTTTTTCTTTTTCTTTTTTATTCTGGGCCAGCTTTAGCTCTGGCTCCAGCTCTGAGGCTTCTGCTGCTGAAAGAAGGTATCTGGTTTGTTTCGGTTCTATAATCGAAACACTGTATAACTCCAGCTCTGAGATCCCAGGCTCGCTGAAAGCAGGTTTTTGGGGTTTTGTTTAGCTTCTATATTTGTTACAATGTTTCTTAAACTGCAGGCTCAGAGGCCGGCAAAGCAGGCGGGGAACGTTGGTTTCCTCCATCACTGAAGCAAGCAAGCCTCATGTTAGTTTCAAGCTGCCTGGCTGCCGGTCGCCATCTTGGCTGGCAGTTAATTTGCATATCTCTCTGATTAGCCAATGGGAAGGGTAGTGGTCGTACGCCAATTACCATGTTTTTCTTTTATTAGATAGGATTTTATAGGATACTTAAAAGTTGCTAATAGAATAAATTAAATGTTCTCAACACACACACAAACACACACACACATGGAAATTATGTGAAGTGATATTAACTAAGCCTATTGTCATTATTTAATGCTAAATCCTATCTAATAAAGAGGCAATATGCAAATTGCCCATCATGTCATCACAAAGATGTCGGTGCCCACAGCAGAGGTGAAGTTTCCAAAACACAAGATGGCTGCACCCACAGTGGAGGCTGAGTTCCTGTAATGAGCCTTAACGAGCAATCAGCAGGGACCTAAAGCTGCATGGCACTGGGTCGGGACAGGGGACCTGAGGCTGCGCCCCCTGTCTGGTGGGGCTTGCCAGGGGACCTTAGGCAGCACCCCCCACCCCTGCACCAGTCCAGGAGACCTCAGGCTATGCCTCCCACCCTGGCACCAGGCCAGGAGACTTTAGGCCATGCCCCCTGCCTGGCAGGGCTTCATGGGGAACCTCAGGCTGCATACTCCGCCCTGGTGCTGGGCCAGGGGACTTCAGGCTGCGCCCCCCACCCTGGTGCTGGGAGACCTGAGGCTGCACCCCGTACCCGGTGCCAAGCCCTGGGTCTTGATGCTGTGCCCCCCACCTGATGGGGCTTGACGGGGTTCCTGAGGCACTGTCCCCCACCCAGCAGAGCTTGACAGGGGACCTCAAGGCATGCCTCCTTCCCCCTGTGCCAGGCTTGGGGACCTTAGGCCACACCCCCTACCCTGGTGCCAGGCCGGGGGACCTGAGGGTGCACTGGAGGACCTGAGGCTTCACCCCCCACCTGGCGCCTGGCCAGGAGACCTGAGGCTGTGCCCCCCCCCCCACCCTGTGGGGTTTGACGGGGGCTCTGAGGTCCCCCCTCCCACCCAGCAAAGTTTGACAGGGGACCTGAGGCTGTGCCCCCTGCCCAGTGCCAGGCCAGGGGACCTGAAGCTGCACCCCCTGCCCAGCAGGGCTTGATAAGGGTGGGGCCAGCTGGGTCTGGATCTCGCCCAATGGGGGTGGGGCTGGCTGGGTCTGGATCTTGTGAGATTTTGAGGCACTATGGGTGGGTGGGGACTTGACTCTGGGTCCCATGGTGTGCCCCAGACTCTTAAAGGAGGAAGATTTTCATATACATTTTACTAATTTTCTTTCATCTCTGACACTTCTATTATAGAGAAAGGGCAAATAGCAATATTAAAATATTTCCTCTAATTAATCCCCTTTTTATGTACATGAATTTTGGGCACCAGGCCACCAGTATATGTATCAAATCATACTTTTATACACCTTAAACTTACATTATGTTATATGTTAATTATACCTCAATTAAAGCTGGAGTAAAAAAGAGAATTCAGTGAAGGCTAGTATACTTTTACTATAATGCTATAAATTGGTATACCTTTTTTTGGAAAGTAAATTAGCAATATTAATAAAGCCATAAAGTATGCATGTCCTTTCACCCAGTGATCCAAAATCCAAAATAAAAAAGAAAATGCGTGAAGTCCATCTGTGTGAATCACTGCATCATTAGTAACAGGGAAAAAAATTGGATCTAATTGAGATGTCCAACTGGAGAAAAATGAGTAAGTAAATTATAGTGCCTCTATACTGAATATTATACCGTTATTAATATGATGATTAATAACATTTTGGCATAAGCTCATAATTTAGAAACTTTTAAATATGAACTTACTCAGTGACATTTTAATGGCATTTAATAGATTCCAAATTCAGCACATAAAAATTATCTTCTCTTACCTACCCCCCTCCCATTTTAACCATCTCTAAGCAACATTCATACCCCCTCTGTTCCTTACAATGACTAATTGCACTACCATGCATTCAGGCACCTAAGCTAGAAATCTGAAAATTATTTTTAATTCCTCTGTCCTCATCATCCGCATAAACAATCACTCATGTGTACTTTGTGACATGCAAATTTTTTTCTTTTTGTCTACTTTGAATTAGGCCTTCATTGTCTTTCAGCAGGACTTTATAAATAGCCTGTTGTTTTATTTAGTTTCTCAATCTAGATTTTTTCTCTCACCAGACCTTGAAAAAACCTGCTGCCAATTCTTGTCCCAAAATATAAATTTGATCATGCCATTCTCTTGTTCAAAATCCTTTAGTGACTTCTCATCCCCTATAAAAGATTTTTCTTAATACCTGGTTCTAATGTGTACAATTTCACGTAAATGTAGGAGCATGCTGGAGCTGGCCCATACCACTTCACAGCCCAATATGAGCATTTCTTCTCAATTCTGTATTCACTGACATGTTGGAAGCTTGAAATTGGCCATGGCAATGCTATTTATACCACACAAATTGGCAAATCCTATATATTAGGGCTTTCTGGAGAGCAGGGTGTTAATTTACCAGCACACCGTTGCCCCAACCTGCTTTTCCAGGTGTATCTCTCATTCTATTTCCCCAGTGAAACATCTTCTTTGTTCATCCCACTCTCTTTTCCTTTACTTAACTTTCCCAATTCTTAGACTTTGCTCAATCTGTTCATTTTGTCAGCAGCACTCTCCTCCTACCCCTGGTTCGTAACTACCTATCTATAAAAATCCTACTTATCCTTCATACCCAACTCATAAGCTCCTCCTATAAATGTTACAGTATATCCCTCCCCAACCACCAGCCTTAAATGTATCTCTCTCCCTATATTCCCAGAGCTTTTGTTACTTTCATAAAAACTTTTGGTCTTCTTTGCTCCTTTTTGTCCACATAGCTGCTTTCTTTACAAATGTGTGACTGTTTGGACAATGAAGACTCTTCTACATTCATCTTGTTTTCCTCCACAGTACCCAGCAGAATGCTTTGTATCATAGAAAGTGATTAATAATAATAATAATTGGATTTAAATGGACTAAAAAAACATGACTCATGATCTTATCATGGTGCAAATCTTCCAAATGACAAAGAGAAAAAAAAATAATGTAATGGATACAAAACAGAACCAATATTTGTTTTAAATCCCTATGCTGATCATTTCTTATGAATTCAAATAGCATATTTTTCCAGCTTTCATGATACAATGTGGTATTAAATATTTTTACTGAACTTGCTAAAGAATTATTTATATAAAAATAATTTTGATAAGCAATTTGGCATTTATCCAGACTTATATACTTCATGTCCCACTTCAATTTAGCTATTGTTGATATATTCATGATTTTTAAACAACTTAGACTTACCAATATTCATTTTTCTACTTTTTTGGTCAGTTGGTCAATCTTTTATTGCAGTGACAGACAGCTTCAGAATTACAGAAAGTTGATTTATAAAATGGGTTACCAATACATTGGCCTTTGGACTCAACTACTATATCCACTTGGAAGTCTGGACTGTGCAGTTTTTAATGGAAAACAATTTTAATTACATTTTTTCTCATTGCAAAATCAATAGGTTCTCATTAACTAGAAAGCAAAGATGCATATAAGTGAAAGGAAGCATCAAAAATGACCTACTATTCCATCTACCTAGAGAGAAATACAAATGTATGTCCTTTCCCTTCATATACATTTATTCTCTCATTCATTCATCATTCATTCAATATCTATGTGCCAAGAAAATTTCTAGGTTTTAGAGATATCTAGCCTCACTTTTAAGATTATAACATTCTAAAGATTCAACCTTATATTACAAAATTTTTCTCCTTTGATTTGTGGAACCATAAACTGTTCCTAGATGTATGAGGACTTTAGTAATTGCTCTGCCTACTCCTTTTTTTGCTTGTTCTATGTAAGAACTCAGGTAATTTCTTGTCTTGCATACATGGATCAGTATTCAGCCAAAGACCTGGGGGTTACCCTCGCATATCTCCAAAGCCAGTTCATCTCCTTTGTGTAGCTCTCTATTCTCCAGCAATATGTTCCTCAGATTTTTATGGCCTTGGTTTTCCTGGGTTTCTATTTATAGCTTCTTAGCTCAGCAAGACTGCAGTCTCTGATTGGGTTTCTCTCTCCCCTATCTCCCCTCCAGAGATGCAACCTAGAAACAGCTCCCACGATATAAGCTGGTAAAGTAATAGTGCTTACCTTGTTTGTTGTCCTTTTGTAGGGGAAAACATTCCTGTGTTGTCTAATGTTTCATATTTTTTCTGGTTTCTTATTGCTTAAAGCAGGGGGGCCAATTTCATTCTCATTACTCCATGTTGACTGACATTTAGGTTTTGAAAAGATTACTCTGGCTGCTGTGTTGAGAATAGACTGAAAGGGAGAAAGGGTGTAGCAGGGAGATCAATTACAATGCTATTATGTAAAAGTCTAGGCTAGATAAAATGATGGCTTCAATCTGGGTGGCAGTGGTGGAGGTTGAGAGGACTAGTCACAATTTGGATATACTTTGAAAGTAGAGAGACTAGGATTTCCTTACAAACTAAGAATTCTGAGCGACAGAGGAATTAAGAATGACTAAAATATTATTAACATTAGTTTTCTGATTTATTTCATGGTTATTAGTTTATGTAGAGTTGCTAGCTCTTTTTTACTTTAGTCACTTATTTTCTTAGAAAATTGTTCACTTGATTGAGGTTTTCAAATATATTAGCATAGACATAAATATTCTTTACTTCCTCAAATCCCTAACTGTAATTATACCCACTTTTTCATTTCTAAAATGTGCTATGGGTTTTTCTCTGTCTTTTACTCTCAACTGGATTACCAGGGCTGTGACTATTTTAATGCACATCTGTCACACAGTATATAAAAATTATTAACTATAATAGAATCAGGAATCCACAACATGGTATGGGAAACTCCATCACAGTGATATCCTTTGAATGTATAAATTCATTCCAGAAGTCTTTTTCAGCTGACTCTATATCCAGAGAGAGGCAACAAAAACAAAGATCTTATATGTATACAGCACTTTGTAGTTTATACAATGAACATTCACATCATTTTCTTTTATTATCTTAACTACCCCATGAAGAAAACATTTTTTCAGTGTTTTATAAGGTAGAAACTGAGACTCAAAATGGTAAATTCCTTTTTCTAATATAATTTCTCGTATGTGGCAAAGTCTATGCTTTTTCCACCCAATAACATTCTGCTTTCTGTATAAGAGGGTATATATATGCTGCTGCTGCTGCTACTGCTGCTAGTGTGTGTGTGTGTATAAACATGTAGATGTTTGTAGTTTTTTATAGTTTTCTTGTGCTTTTGCCATTAAAATATGAACTGGGATTATGGTTTATAGAACCACAGTAATGATGAAAATGAAAGGTTTTTGATTCTGTATAAACTAACTTTTATGTATTAAAATGTCCTGAACTTTCTACCATTTTTGTATTAAAAACTTATCCTATATAATAAAAGGGTAGAATGCAACTTGACCCTAACAGTGGAACGACTGGGAACAACCGGTCGCTATGACATGCACTGACCACCAGGAAGAAGATGCTCAACACAGGAGCTGCCCCTTAGTGACCGGTGCGCTTCCACAGGGGGCACCACTCAGCCAGAAGCTGGCTCATGGCTGGCCAGTGCAGCAGCGGTGGCAGGAGCCTCTCCCGCCTCCGCGGCAGTGCTGGTGTTCGACTAACAACTTAGGCCCTCTCCCCCTGGGAAAGCTCCCGGGCTGCCAGAGGAATGTCTGACTGCAAGCTATCGGGCCTAAGCTGGCAGGTGGACATCCCCTGAGGGCTTCTGGACTGCAAGAGGGCACAAGCCAGGCTGAGGGGACCCCCCCCCCTCCTGAGTGCATGAATTTTCATGCACCAGGCCTCAGGTCTAGTATAAAAAAACTTTTGAATATTAAATTTGTAATTAGGTATAATGAAGCTATTCATCATGAAGTTGGAATAACTTGAAATATTTAAACCATTGTACACCTCTGCTTTATATGTGTTTATCTCCTGATGTACATAATTGGGGATATTTGTGAATAAAACAAAAACACCAATTATTTTAAAGCATATTGGAGTAAAATATGACTGATGACAGAGAACAGTGTAAAAAAGGAAAGAACTGCTTGGTTTTTAGCAGCTCCCTATATACATTTATTCTTACTGAGTACTGGAAAATAGTAATCTTGTCACATGACTGGATCTCATCCACCCACAGGTGCATTAATGAATCAAAATTAAAAATACCCTTTTTGGAAAAGCACCTTTTAAAATGATAGCACTCATATTCTAAAGCACAGTTTTTTTTCTATGCTTATATTTAGTTGTTGCAGTTCAAAATTTCCACATATGACTAATTTAATAGCAATTTTAATTTATTTTTAAAATGCTATATACCATACAGCCATCTCAATAGGGAATTTTATACTATCACAAGGCATCAAACAGTAAAGTAATTTTATTGTATTTTGGAAGACACATACATACTTGGATCTATGAGTCAGAGAATACAGTTTGCAAAGAACAAAGCAATTTACAAAAATGCTCATATATTATCTTTGCCAATTTGACGCTATTTTCAACAGTAAAAGACATGATCCTCATTTCACATTGTGCCATGTACATCTGGCTTATGTTTTAGTTACATGTAGAGAGCAAATTGACCTAAAATTTTTTGTGTTCCATACATAGACATCACTGAGATCCTTTTAATTTAAAATCTTTGCTTGCTTTGTTTATAAATCTCCAGAACTATAAACAAGACCCATTCACTTATACATTCAGTAGCTAGAAGCCAGTATATTGTGTGAACCTGCAAGGGGAGGTTGATTTACATGGTAATAGGCATCATACCACATGCACTATATTAACTGAGATGACTACTTTGTGTGAGATCAATAATAGGGAATAGTCGCCTCACTAGTACTATGTCATAGCTAGAATGACGATGAGTGATAGTTCTCAGAAATAATTGATTAGGCTAATTTCTATTATTAAAATATTCTTGGAAACACACACAATCACTTTTTTTAAAAAAAATTTCATGTATACTTAGTCCTGCCTGTGCTTTTTGCCAATAATTCTACCAGCTGGCCTGTGGGAGATGTTTGCAAAAATGTTTGCATTTCCCTTATGTCCCCTCCAAACCTTTGTTTCACCACAATAATGAAGGGAACAAAATGTTCACATTTTCCAAAGGTTTACCATTTTCAAGAAAAACACAAAAGCTCAACTGAAATGAGTGTTCATTTGCTGGAAGGTAGCCAAATACAAACAGATGTTCAGTTTTTGTTAATTGAGGTTTTGTTTTGTTTTGTTTTGTTTTCTGAGCCTGATGCCACTTAGAGGAACACATTTTGGTTTTAGACATGGATTGATTCCTAGCATCAGAATTATATGTTATGAAAGGGATGATTAACCAGTCATTTCCTAGCTTATCTAAAAGGTGATGCACTTCCTGATGTTTGAGATTTTAAGAACAAAATTGTGTGTCCTCCAAAGTGGCTATAGAAAGGACAGCCCTAAACAGGAGGCCTAGATCCCACCCCTTCATCACTAACTCCTTGTGTGACCATGGGTAATCATCTTCTCTGTCTAGGTCTTAATTCCCTGTGTGTGTTAGGACAGATACTACCTAAGATTATGTAAATCCAAACCCTCCTTTTGTGTCTTAATACCCATAAGAAAAATATTGACACTTTAGTATTCATTAGAATTATATTCTTAATATATGAGTTCATCTTTATTCTCTTTATCAACATGGACATCTCAATTTGTACACCTGATAGGAGGTTAAAAAAAAAAGTCCCAATGAAAGAGATGATGGTGTAACAGGGAATAAAAAATTTTATACTACTATGACTAATCATAGAATAGAACTAAATACGAATGTACTCACAAAGCAAACTTATTAAAAATCTATATAATGCAACCCATATTAATCTCAGTTAATGTTAAGCCCAGCTTGTTACTCCAACCTGATTTTTCCTCTCAAAACTAGAGCCTGCATGTAAGAAGTGTTGTTGTTTTTTTTAGTATACTTTACAGGGATCTGCAGTTTCACTTCCTATGTGAAGCTAAGGAGCAACCTGACCTCAAGACCTCCCAGGAATTCAGCTGACAAATCAAAGCAAAGCAAAACAAAACAAAACAAAACAAAAAACAAAACAAAAAATACAAATGACCAACTTAAGGATGTTGGCCATACTGATCCATATCAAGACCTACAAGAAGACATCTTGCACATTCTACATGAAATCTTATGGTAACCTACAAAACAACCTTCTTGATTAAATAACATATAATGAACAATACTTCTCTGCAGGTCAGGAAACAAATGTATGCCTTAAAACAAAGGTCCAATTAGTCATGCCCACCATAAATCACTAACAGTCTTTTTATGAGCATATTGCAGAAATTGGCTGTTCTAGATCCTGCCTGGGCTTGACCTGATAAAAATCCCTGCCTGCATTGAGATATTAAGATGTTTTTTTCAGGACAGTATTTCGCCATCTTCTCCAGATCCCAACACTTGAATAAACCACCTTCCTTCTCATCAGTACCTATCTTACAAGTTTGGCTTTCATTGCGACAGATAGCCAAACCTGAATTTGGCAACAATGCCAGTGGAAAAGGGAGACAGCTAGAGTGCTATAAGCAGAGACTTTACAGCTAGACTACTTGAGTGAAAATCTCAAGTCTCTTCTACTTACCAGCTGTATAACCAGGGGGAAATTGCTTTGATTCTTCAAAAGCTTAAGATATCTCAGTTTCTTCATATGTGAAATAGATATAGTGATAGTACCTACCACATATACTAAGGAGTTCTGAAGATTAAATGAGTTAATAATTAGTATAAATAGTATGTTTTTAGAAGAGATAGCTATAATTTCTGCACAATATTACTTGATATGCCAAAAAATTGGAAATCATATAGAGAATTATGAGGAAAAGGTATGCTCCAAAAAGTTAAAATGGTAAAAAGTGCAATTATGTTAGGAACACTATTATCCAACAATTATTGGCCCAGTGCACAAATTTGTGCACCATGAAAGGAACTGTGGGCCACAAAGGCTGCCATGGGCACAGGGGCGAGTCTTGGCCCATCCTCCACACCCCCTGCCCGCCCCCCCCCCCCGCTGCGACCCCCTGGCCCCCTGTCTGCCAGCAGCCCCCTTCTTGCTGCTGCTGTTCCCACATGCTGACAGCATCAGCCCCGTTCGCACCCGCTGATGGCATGGAGCAATTGGGCCAGTGCCAGCAGCGGGTGTGAGCAGGGGCAGTGCCAACAGTGGGTGTGCTTGGCAGCTGATACCCTGATAACCCCTCAGGATCAGGGGGAGGTAGAGAAGCCCTCAGGGGCAATCGAGACCAGCAGCCACTGCTTGCACCCACTGACAGCACTGAGCAATCAAGGCCAGCACTGGGTGCCAGCACTGGGTGCGAGCGGTGTCTCTGGCACTGGCTGCAGGTGTGAGCAGCAGCTCCGGTGCCAGCAGGAGGTGCGAGTGGGACTGTCGCCAGCAGAGGGTGCAAGAGGTAGCTGCCGGCCCCGATCACCCCTCAGGAGCAGGGAGAGGTGGAGGAGACCTGAGGGGTGATTGAGGCTGGCAGCCGCCGCACGCATCCGCTGGCAGCACCAAGCGATTGGGGCCAGCACCAGGCGCTGGCAGCGGGTGTGAGCAGGGCCAACACCCACAGCAGGTGCAAGCACCAGGCGGGACTGTGGCGCAGGAGCAAAGAATTTTCAGTAACCACCAGAACCTCGCTCTGATGACAGCAATCAGTGCCCTGCCTTGATCTGGCGCCCCAACTCATCTGCTCCACCATTCCACTGCAGCCAATGCCCACCATGTTTCACACTCTGCCGCCTGCTGCTGACACCCGCCATGTTCCATGCGCACCCCCTGGTGGTCAGTGCACATCATAGCGACTGGTTGTTCAGTTGTTCAGTTATTCCACCATTCGGTCTATTTGTATATTAGGGTTTATATATATATACAAACCTAAGTACCTAGAAAGAGCTGCATATAATCTTGCTTACTTGTTGCTTTTGGTTTTCAATTACTTTGTAAGAGAGTTAAAAAGGAAAATTCATCCTGACATGTTAATCATTTTCTAACTTATTTTAAAATTATTTCATAGATTTGCTGTCTTATTTAATTAACGCTTTTTTGTTGTTCTTTATTTGCTTGGCACTGAACAGACTGTAAGACCCTGGTGGCGGCCCCTTTCTCTTCTGTCTGAGCCCTAAGATTTCAGACAGTATTTGAAATAAATCCTCTAACTCGAATGTCTCTTAGCAGGCAGCAGAGCCACCTGGCATGTCAGTACTGTAATTTCTTTCACTGCATGGCACTAACCCACTATTAGCTCACTTTTCACATAATCAGTAATACTCTGTATGGTTTGTTGTGTACTGTACCTATAGATTAGCTGTCAGGCTTCTCAAGGAGAAGTTCTCATCAGTTTGGGCACAAACTGATGTAGCAAATATAAATCTCAGTCCAAACATTCAAGTATGCAAGAAAAATTGCCTTCCTCATTTCTCTTAAATCAGCTTAATGCTGACATTGAGGCCACATGTTTCTGGGTTTATATAAAATTCCATCTCAATCATTACTGTGATGCTCTCCCCCACCAAGAATAATAGGAGAATATGGATGGCTGTAGAGTTTACCCAGAAAATAATAATTATATGCACCACCACCACCATAACTCAAATGTATATAACAACTACTTTGTGCCAGGAATTGTATGTGTTTTCTATATTCTAATATGAGGGAGTCTAACTTAGGTCTATTGGGCTCTGCTATGGGATGGATTGTGTCCCCTACCTCCAAATTCATATGTTGGAAGTAGTTTATTGGTTATCTAAAAGAAAAAAATCATCATTTGTATCAGTCACTACATATTTATGATTTTCCTAAAAGAATAGACTTATTCTTTAGTCTGTTTTCTGAACCTTCCTGTAAGCTAAGAGAAATGTGAAAACCTTCAACAGGATGTGATATACAAGATAATGTCTTTCTTAGAATGATTTAGCTCTGAGTAGCTCTTAGTTGAAAGTTTAATCACAGGTGATGTGTAGTTAGTTCATTGTATGTTCTGCTCAGCAAATTTTAAAAGATACTTTAAGGTATTGCAGATTGACAAATGAGATGTTATTTCTTTGAAAGAGAACGCTGTATCAGACTGCTGTTAATGTCAGAACAGTGATGGACTATTTTAATTACACATATAAAGAGATACCTGATAATGAAGAATAGTTGAGAGAAGATGGGATTGAACCATTTACAGGTATATACAGAGCTATCTGGATGGTTCAGACATGTTTTTAAAGATGATTCCCTTCTTTCTGTGATTTTTGGGAACAAAAAGGTTGCAAGGTTATGAATTAACTTTCCAATCTGTCAGTTCTGTATTACAAAGAGATTTGGAAGGCTCAAAGCAATATTTCATTCTCAGTTGACAATCCACATAAAGGGCACATTCCCATGCTTCTGTTTCTTATATAGTTAGTACAGCAGTAGAATGTGGCACATTGTTTTTATGGTACATTTTCAAGTTGTCTCTTGATGAAAAAGAAGTTGGAATTTGGAAGTTAGAACTCTAAAAGTTTCCAGATATTCCTATAAAGGAACTCATAAACTGTTAGGATGTAAATGATAATCTCTCACACTCACAGTAAAATTACTGTTTCCATAAATCAGTTTAAAGTGAGCAGCATTTTCTATTTTTAACACCTATAGGCTCTATTCCACCTGTAATACCCTGACAATTTTGTCTCTACATATTTGTTACATTCATTGATTCACTGAACAAATGTCTGTTGAGCACTTGTGATATTCCAGATACAGTGGGGCCTTGACTTACGAGTTTAATTCTTTCCGTGACGGAGCTCGTAACTCAAATTACTCTTATGTCAAATCATAAAGTGAACGAGTGAGACAGGTGATGCTGGGCTGATGTTGTGGCGTTCACTGTGACGTTCGCTGTGCCAACTAGCGGTGGGGTATCTGAAGCTGGCTCGTAATCTGAATTTTAGCTCGCAACTTAAAGCAAAAAATCGGCTGAGAGACGGCTCATATCTCAAAAAACTCGTTAGTCGGGACACTCATAAGTCAAGGCCCCACTGTACTGTGATAGATCTTGAGGATTAGCAGTGAATGTGATAGATACAGGCTCAGCCCTAAGGGAGTTATTATGTCCTTGTAGGAGAGACTGGCATTAAATAAATAGTCAAAAGAATAAATACAAAATGACAACAAAGGCAAGTGGCATGACGGTGAGTGACAAGAGGTTAGCAGAGTTATAACAGGACAATTTGACCTAGGATCTTAGCAAGGAGTCCCAGAAAGAAATTTCATTTTATGAGAAGACTGTTCTTCTATCATCAGAACTTTTCCTTATATATAAAACTGGTTCACATACATTGGTTATAATATAAAAATTTAAATTTAGGTGTCAAAATTTAAACATAAGATTGCTTTAAGAATCATTTTCTTGAAGTGTACATACAGAAAAAAATATACATATAATCAACTATTTCAATGGACTTTCAAAAAGTGAACAGACCCATTTAACCAGCATTCAGGTCAAGAAATAAAACATTACCAGTTCCCCAGAAGTCCCCCTCATGCCACCTCTAGCTATGTGTTTTTGAAACAGTTTAGTGGGTTCTTGTGCCTGGGAAACTCAGCCTACAGATATCTGATCGCCCTTGGTGTGCCTGGGCAATGCAGGCCTTGTTTTCCTGGTCACTCCTAATAACACCTAGGATGATAATAAATTGGTCCCATAAGAGTCAGGTGTGATGGGCATCTATCCAGGGTAGCCTAAGGCACCAAGTCCATGTAGTTGATGTGGCAGCCCTCAGACCAACCGATGGCCTTTTCTCCTGATCAAACAAGCAAAGACTGTTTCCTTGAAAAACTGTGGGCCGTCAGACTGGTTTCATCTATCTTTCTAGACTGTCGGTATTCATTAAACTCTACCTGGAGTGGGGAATATTTGTAACCCTTAACTCCTCTATTTGTCTGAGGAGCTTCCTCTCTTTACTCCATAGTGCCTTGCTTGGGAAGTTAGAGGCAACATCATAGTGTGCACAATTTTTATCCACTCCCTATAATTTTGTTCTCTGGCTGAAAGCCTACTCATTACAGCCGTGGGCAAACTACGGCCCATGGGCCGGATCCGGCCCATTTGAAATGAATAAAACTAAAAAAAAAAAAAAAAAGACCGTACCCTTTTATGTAATGATGTTTACTTTGAATTTATATTAGTTCACACAAACACTCCATCCATGCTTTTGTTCCGGCCCTCCGGACCAGTTTAAGAACCCACTGGGCCCCCGTGTCAAAAAGTTTGCCCACCCCTGCATTAGAAGGAAAGCCATGAGCTCCTGGCTCTACCAAAGCAAATGGAAAATTAGTCCTTAAGCAGTCTAATACACCTGGACAGGTATGTCAGGGGAAAATTCTTAGAATATGATGCCTTAAGCTGAGATACTGAAAGGTGAGCAAAAGTTAAGGAGACAAAAAGGGAGAGCCTTGTAGGCCATATTATGATTTTCCCCCTTTATATTAAGTGGAATTGAAGCCTCTTGCTTAATTTAGAAGAGCATGTGTGTAAAATTATCAAATTTATATTGATACAGATTAATCTGACTAAAGTAAGGAGAACAAAATATTAGTGCTTGAGTGGAGAAGCACCAATAACAGCTAACAAATATTAAGCACTTACTGAGTGATTTACATACATTAACTAATTTAACAACCTGTGGATAGAGTCTGTTCTTATCTTTATTCAACAGATAAGTTCACACCAGTAATAAGTAGCAAAGCCAGGATTTGAACCCATGTATATGGTTTTCAGAATCCATGAATCTAAAAGTACTGGGCAGGACTAGCTTACACTCCTTCACACTTAACATGAGGGAAGCTAAAGAACTTTCCCCCTTTGATAGATTTCTCTTTTTTTGTGGCGGGGGAGGTGTAGATTTGGGGAAGAAGGGATGGGTGACCACACTAGTATGTCCAAGAGAGGAGGACATTGGTATGATGACTATAATTTGTTTCTTCCCCATGTCGCCTCTACCTAATCTAGTGTTTGTAAAACGAGGGCTATAAATACAAGTGCTGGAAAAAGGAATGGCTTTTAAACAAGAAACTGTAACTATATTTTTATATATTTAAGTCAGAATTCCTAAGGTCCTTATAGAACAAGTTTTAACTTCACTTTGGCCAAGTTGGAGTTTGATAATGGTCAAGCCCATTAGTTCTGTACCTATGTAACCCTTCCCTATGTGAATAAGACTGGACTGAGGGAAAGTAATAACTAGATTAGTATTGCTATCTGAAATCTAGACCAGCACAGTGGCTGAACCTAATGTTCCTTTCAGAAGTGGAAAATTTTAGGTATAAATGGAGAAAAGGAAGTATAGTAGCTGAAGGTAAAAAGTAAATAAATAAATACATGGGTTATGTAATTGCCTGAAGCTAATTCCAGCATGTCATAAATGCAAGAAGTTTCATCAAAAGGTTGATGGAACCTTGAGGATTGCCTGCTGGAAATGGCTAAGGGCATTTCCCCACACCTAAAGATTTGCATAGATGATTGCTTGCTGCCAGACAGCTGAGGGCATTTTAATCTACATGTTCTCGCCTCCTACTGGCCACACACCTGAACAGCCATAGGCAGTTCCCCCAATCTGACAATGGATTCTGTATACCAAGCCTTACCTTTGATGTATATTTACTTTACCTTAGGACTATTTTTGTTAATAAAAACCAAGGGGTCCAGAGAGACAGCAGGACTTGGTTTCATTAGCTAAGTCTTCTCTGGCCCCCCAAAATGCCTTCCAAAATTATGTTTCGTCTCTAGACTCTTTAATAATTTACACGCAGTCCTTCTCCAGATTCCTGAACCCTTCTAGATGTCGAGAAACACACAAAGGCATTATGTAATGAGGGAGATACAATATTATATGAACACCTTTAAAGAATCTCTCTCTCTCCTCTCCCCCCTCCCTTCCGCTCTCTAAAATTCAATGAAAAAAAATATCTTCACTCCTTGGGTGAGGATTAAAAATAATAATGAAATAAAACTCTTAAAATGCCCTGAATGACAAAAGTACCCTTTGTTATTCATAACAAGCCCCTTCCATCACATCTAGAATAATGCTGAGGAGGTAACTTGGGTTGGGGCCTTTCAATAGCCTCAGGATGGGACTGGTCATCAGAGAGATCAAGTGATTAAATTTTGAAAGTTTCAGTTCCACCCACTAACCTTCTGGAAAGTGAGGAGTGAGGTCTGGGATTGGACTATAAAAACACTTAATGAGATTCAGAGAACTTTCTAGGTTGGTGAATACATTGAAATGTTGGGATGTAGCACCCTGAGATCAACACCTACATCTCCAGCTGTGGACACTGCCAGTGACAGGGGCTTCTCACCAGATGCTTGCTCTTCTCCCTCCTATCACATAAGCTCCCCCTCTATGTGTAACCTGTGTGTGACTCTATTAGCTTATTGGGGAGATTTCCTCTAATGAACCTGGCATTGTGGAAAAACATAAACATTTGCGAGTGACTCTTTTTGGGATGCTCTCTTGCTCATGACATATATAGTTTATTAATGTCTACAATTTTATTTCTTTTTGTGTTTATTTCTCTCTGTTTTTATCCTGCTTCTTCTTTTCTGTCTTCTTTTGAATTACATGAGTGTTTTTTTTATTTAATTTTTTTTACTATTCCATTTAATTATGTGATCTGCTTTAATTATATCTCTTTGTCTTGAAAAATGATGTCAAATATAATTTGGTATCTTCCATATATACTACATTATTTTTAATATGTATATCATCATATATTTGTCCCTTCTTAATTGACAACTTTGTTCCTTTTTTTGTGGTTATCTTGATTAACTTATTCCTAGGATTGTTAAATTGAGGCCACATATGAGGAGAACTGAATGCCACATTGAGGAGTTTAGATTCATTATTGATATTTAATAAAATATTAAGATGCTACCTTCAATGTAAATGTAAAACTTTGGAGAGTTAGGATAGAATAAAATGGGTGGGTGACTTACACAGGATTTAATGTCACTGTTACAGTGTTTTAATTCTTACTCCAATGTTTCAATTGCCCATTCTAATTCTCTATCAAACTATTACTTGAGGAGGCTATCTCTATGCCCACTGTTGGACATTATGGGCTGCAATGTCTCTCATTCTGAGAAAATGTGAGCTGGCAGTCCAAATTGGTACAGTATCTCCTGTTCTGTTTCTTTTATAGTACTCTGAGCATTTGCACCTACCACCAGGTAAATAAAGCCCAGTCCAGAGTCAGTATCTATTCCTGTCAAAACCCAGTTGTAATCCTCTGGGTCTAAATAATTAATAGGTCAAAGATGAAATTACAAAGTAAATTAGAAAATACCTTGTACAAAATGATAATGAAAACAATGTATTAAAGGCTGTGGAACATAGATTAAACAGTGCTTAAAGGGCAAATTATAGTTTTAAATGCTAATATTTGAAAGATATTAATTTATTGAAAAATAAATTAAACCAATGCCCTATGGTTCAACTTTAATATCATTAGAAAACCAAGTAAAGTAAATTAGTGGAAGGAAGGAAATAATATAAGAACAGAAAACAATCCTATATAATAATGAAGGAATACGCAAATTGACCGTCTCTCAGCCACAAAGATGGCAGCACCCACAGCGGAGGCGGCGAGTTTCCATAACACAAGATGGCTGCTCCCACAGTGGAGGCTGAGTTCCCATAATAATCTTTAATTAGCAATCAGCAGGGACCTGAGGCTGCATGTGCACCACCCCCTTCTCCCCCCACCCAGTGGGGCTTGACAGGGGACCTCAGGCCGTGCCCCACGCCCTGGCGCCAGGCCGGTGGACCTCAGGCCATGCCCCCTGCCCTGGCATCAGGCCAGAGAACCTGAGGTCATGCCCCCCACCTAGCGGGGCTTGACAGGGGACCTCAAGGTGCATTCTCCCGCCCCAGTGCTGAGCTGGGGGACCTCAGGCTGCTCCCCTCGCTGCGGGTTGGGGGACCTCAGGCTGTGCCCCCTGCCCAGTGGTGCTTGACGGGGGACCTGAGGCTGCAGCCCCCTCCTGGTGGGGCTTGACAGGGGACCTGAGGCTGCGCCCCCCTCCCAGCGCTGGGCCGGGAGACCTGAGGCTGCGCCCCCTGCCCATGGGGCTTGATGGAGGACCTCAAAGCATGCCCCCCACCTGGCGGGGCTTGACAGGGGACCTCAGACCACATCCCCCACCCAGTGGGACTTAATAGGGGACCTCAAGGTGCACCCCCCACCCTGGCCTGGGCTGAAGGACCTCAGGCAGCGCTCCCCGCCCCAGCGCCAGGCCAGGGGACCTGAGGCTTCTCCACCACCCCACTCCCCGCCTGGTGGGGCTTAACAAGTGTGGGACCAGCCAGGTCTGTATCTAGCCCAATGGGGGCGACCAGCCAAGTCTGGGTCTTGCACGATTTTGAGGTACACATGGGTGGGCAGGGACTTGACTCTGGGACCCATGGTGTGCCCCAGACTCTGACAGTAGGAAAATTTTCATATACGTTTTACTAATTTTCTTTCATCTCTGACATTTCTATTATAGAGAAAAAGAAAATAGCAATATTAAAATATAGCCTCTAATTCAGCGGTTCTCAACCTTCCTAATGCCGCGACCCTTTAATACAGTTCCTCAGGTTGTGGTGACTCCTAATTTCATTGTTACAAATTGAACATAATTAAAGTATAGTGATTAATCACAAAGACAATATGTAATTATATATGTGTTTTCCGATGGTCTTAAGCGACCCCTGTGAAAGGGTCGTTCGACCCCCAAAGGGGTCACGACCCACAGGTTGAGAACCGCTGCTCTAATTAACCCTCTTTTAATGTGCACGAATTTTGTGCACTGGGCCACTAGTAAAATATAAAACAAATAATATATAAAATTGGCATAGCTAAAAGTTGGTTATTTCAAAAGATTAACAAAATTGCCAAACCCATGCTAGACTAATCAAGGATAATATGAGAATAATATGAACAATCTTGATAACTATGACAAAATAGACACTTTTTTTAAACTCAATTAACCAAAATAACATCTCCTTTTGTTTGTTTTCTTTAAATAAACTGAACTGATCAAAAACCTTCCCCAAAAGAAAACTGCTATCAAGCATTCAAAGTTTAAGGAAGAAATAATGCCAGCCCTAAACCTTTTCAGAAAATAGAAGAGGGAGCACTTCTCAACTCTTTTCATGAGCTAACATAAGCCTAATACCGAACCTTACAAAGAAATTTCAAAAAAATAACATTTTTAACCAATATCTCTCCTAAATATAGACCAAAAAATCTCTAAAAAATATTATCAAATAGATAATATATAGACGAGATAATTAATCAGGAACAAGTAAGGTTTAAACATAAGAATTCAGGATTGGTATAGCATATAAAAATTAATCACTGTAATTCATCAAATTCAGAGACTAAAACTCATTATCATTTCATTAAATGCATATAAAATCCTATATAATAAAAGCCTAATATGCAAATTGTCCCCTCAACTGGGAGTTCAACTGGGAGTTCAACCAGGGGCGGGGCTGGCCCACCAACCACCCGCAGCCCCTCCCCATAGCTGGCCCCATCCCTGATAGGCCCCCCCCACCTCGATTGGGGGTGGGACTGGCCAGCCAACCTCCCGCGTCCCCTCCCCTAGCCAGCCCAGCCCAATCAGCTCCAATCAGAGCGGGCCGGCCAGACCCCACCCATGCACAAATTTGTGCACCGGGCCTCTAGTATTATATAAAATTTACAACCCATTCATGGTAAAATCTCTCATCAAAATAGGAAAAGTAGGTACCTTCTTCAAATTGATGAAGGTCATCTATGAAAAACTTACAGAAAATATATTTATTGGTGAAAAACAGTCTTATCTTCTACAGTGTGGTAAAATTATAGAGAATACATATAAGTGTTTATAAACCAAAATTTTCAAACCAGTCTGATGTATCCAAAGATTTACCTTGATTAGGAATATTATGTGAACTTGGATCCAGATATAATTCTACATTTACTTACCAAATATCAACAATGAATCACAGACATTTTTATTAATACAATTTTATGATGATTGTTAGCTTGATACCAATTCGCATTTTCTTTCTGTTTGATCATAAATCTGTCTTTTGTGTTTTATAGCCCTATATTACAGACAAATGACAGACTTACATTATCAAATAATCTCCAAATGTATCCCCTAGGAAGTCACTCACAGATATATAAGGTTACAAACACAAGCAGATCATTTTAAATGGTCATTAGTGACCTTCTCTGAGGAGGAGTTAAAACTGCTCGTTTATATACAGAGTAATAGACACACACAAATATGAAATAACTATAGGTACAAATATATGCGTGTGAACAACTTATGCAGGCAAAATCAGACATAAGAAAGAAGCTCTACAAATAAACAGAACCCAGAAATATTGTATAATTCCTCATTCTAATCCTTTAAAAAAAGTAAAAGTGCTTACCATTTTTCAGACAAAAGAGATAAAGAATACTGAATGACACTCATTTCTCTCCTTTGTACACTGGGGTTTTGCAGCCACCAACCTACAGCATTTCTTAAAAGAAACACTTCCCGTTATCTGCAAGTCCACTACTTTACCTCACTTTTTGACATTTTATGGACTTTGAGGTACATTCAGTAGTGCCATAGCTGGGATGCCATATTCAAGCGTTCAATCTTTAAACTGAAAGAAAGATGACCACATAGGTCTTTCAGACCTCATCTGTAGACCAGCTCTGTCACCTAAACCAGATCTTTCAGACTTCTTGGAAGACAATCACCAGGTCCTATCAGTTTCTAAATGGCAGATGGTAATAACATATATAAGTAGAGTCCTATTCTTAAAATATAAAGATTCCTTAAAGACTGGCTTCATAGCTCTGGAACAGGAAGGTTAGGAAGAGTTATAAGATCCTAAACATGCTCCTGTTATGACATTCATTGATTGAGGGTTGCTTTCTGCTCCATTGGTTCCTTGGGCAGTGATCACATCTAAGTAAAACTGCAAAAACTGGAAAGCATATAATTCAATTGTTTAAAACATTATTCTCATACAAATAGGTAGTGAGCATGTGTTAATTTTTATTCAGTTAGTTATTGAGGAAACCAGAAAAATAACAGAATTAGCTCCAAAAGAATTTGAGAAACTTGAACTTATAGAATTCTTGGGGACAGAGATGTTGGAATACATTTGCTGGGCTATAGACAAAACTGATTACAACCCTATTAGAGAATAAAAGCATAACCTCTGATATTATAGTTTCCATCAGACAGAAAAACCCATCAATGTTCTACAGTTTAAGGTACTGTGGAATATATGGGCCCTAATGATCAGATAAAGGTACATTTCCTGAGAGTCAGGGACTTTCAATGAGTCAATAGGAAATGCTCAAACATGGTTTTAAAGGGTCATATAATGATATTTTCACTTTGTTTTTTAAGTTTTTGGATTTTTTTCCTGAAATCTCAGAACAACTGATTTCTATAGAATGGTATAGGAAGGATGTAGGCAGCTTTCAAATGCATTGTAACACAATATCCCCAAGTTGAAAACATTGAATTATGAGTGGTGTTGAAATATTTACTGTTACTATTTGATAGGATTTACTGGTATACTTCTAATTACATCACACTCATCTGCATTCTAATATCCATTCTTGTGTGGAAGAGAGTACTTGAATCAAAATCTCTGAGAGGAAAAGTGTGCTTTGATAGTTTTTAATAGATCCCTAAGTGATTATAATGTGTAGTCAGGATTACGAACTGCTGTAGAATGAAACATTACCCATTCTGGCATAATAGTGGTCCCTGACTCCATTCACACTGAAGCAAGACCGATTGTAAAAATGTCCCACCCAATACACAGTGTTCCTAGATAGCTTATCTCTTACATATCTATTGCCTCATTCTTAAATATGAACTTGCAATCAAAGTATTTGAGAAAACCCTTCAAACTTTCAGATAAAGACAAAAATAAATGAACAGAAGGGAAATGACCCCAGACAATGGAAAATTTCTGGCAGAGGAATTTTAAAATAATTGAATTAGACACTCGGTATACTAGGTAACACTTTAAGAGAGAGAAAATAAAAACTAACACTATAGGAATCTTTACCTCCTGTGTCCCACCATATAAATTTTTTCTTTATGTGAAATTAATAAATTTACGGCTAATGTTCCTAAGCTGATTATGGCCAAAGGAAAACACACCACCTGCTGCTCATTTTAAAAAACATGACCACCAAATTCATGTAGGTCCTTAATATGCCTGGAAGCATGCTCTATTTCTCTCAGTATCAAGTCCCCAATGCCTCTTCCCTCATCCTCACTCTCATCTAATAACCTTGCTGCCTTTTTCACGGAGAAGATTTAAAGAATCAGAAAGGAGTTTCCTCAGATACCTACTACATCTCCCAACCTCTCAGCCTGTGTACGTATCCATGTTCTCTACCTTCTTGCCTGATGAACTTTTCAAGTTCCTGTCCAGTGGAGTATTCACCCAATTCCTGTTTACCAAATCAAGGATATATCTCAAGGAAGCAATTCTCCTCTTTTCTCTCTCTCATTTATTTTCATTTGCTAAGGAAGCATTCTAATTCAGGAAACATGTTGCTATTTAATCATTAAGCATGTACACACACACGTACACACCTGCCCTTGACCCCTCAGCCCCCTTAAGCTACTGCTTCAATTTTAAAGTAAAACTCTGAGAGAGCTGTCAACCCTTTTGCTCCACTTTTCCTCCCATTCTTTCTTGAATTTTCTTCACTCAAGCATTTCTTACCATCACTACATTGAAACACTGCCTGTCAAGGTCAATAGCTGGTACCACATTGCTAAATTGAATGATCCATTCTCTGTTTTCATTTTATTTGACCGATCACCAGCATTTGACACAATTATCCCTTCCTCCATGAATCATTTTTTTCACCTGGTATCAGGAATACATCCTCCTACCTCATTGTTCACTTCTTATTCTTCACTAATTTCTTCAAATCTGTCTTACTAATAATGCTCGAGAGCCTCGTCGTTGGTTCTCTTCTCCATTTACCCTCACATCTTTGATGGTTTCATATAGTTTTATATATCGTCTAAAAGTTCCCATTTTTTTCTGTACCTTAGAAATGACTGAAATTTATATCTCCAGTCTGATCTCTCTCCAGAATTCCAAGCACTCATTTCTAATAATTTACTTGACTTCTCTACTGGATTTCTTTTTTTAAGCAATAATGAAACCTCAAGTTTAATACTTCTAATATATTGAACAACTTTGGGGTGACCACATATCCTAGTTTATGATTCTTGGCTGTTTTTAGTGCTCCTTTCACTATTAAAAATGTTTCTGTTTGGATGAAAAATATACGGTTACTCAAAGGATATAGTTCTCTGTTTAAGTCTACTAAATTGATTTCCCACACTTAAGGTAATGAAGCTAATCATTATTTTCCCCTTTTTCCACTCACAAAGAAAAACAAAATTTAATTTGTTTAATTACATTTAAGTCCAATCTTACAATCCTGATATATTTAAATAATTTTAATTATTTGATGAGTTCTATTAAATATAAGGTTTTACTTTACTTTTCCATGGATTATTTCTTTTGATTCTGCAAGGATTTACAGTTTTCCATTGCTGTAAAAATAGTAACTAGCAAAATTGTTCTTCAGTGGCTTTTGAGAAATTGGACTTTTAAAGAATTTATGTCAGAAAATTATATTTAAGATTCGTGACACTACCTGCTACTGAGTCTACAGATGTATTAGAATGAATGGTTCTTAGTTTTATCCAATTTTATTGAAATATAATAGACATATAGCATTGTGTAAGCTTAACATGGACAATGTGATGATTTGATAACATATCCATTACTTCACAAAATAGGTGGTCACCCCAAAGTTGTTCAACATATTAGAAGTATTAAACTTGAGGTTTAATTATTGTTTTTGTGGTGATGGTGGTGGTGAGAAGATTTGTCTACTCTCTTAGCCATGTCTGGTGTGGCTCAATTAGTTGGAACATTGTCCCATACATGGAAAGGCGGTGGGTAAGATTCCTGGTCAGGGCACATTTGGGAGGCAGCCGATCAATGTTTCTCTTTCACATTGATGTCTCTCTCTCTCTCTCTCTCTCTCTCTCTCTCTCTCTCTCTCATAAAAAAAATCTACTCTCAGCAACTTTCAAGTATACAATATAGTATTGTTAGCTATAATCACCCTGCTATACGTTAGACCCCCAGAACTTATTTCTCTTACAACTAGAAATTTTTACCCTTTGACCAGCATCTAATTTCCCCCATTCTCCAGCCACTGCCAATCACCAGTCTCCTCTCTATTTTCTATGGATTTAGCTTATTTAGACTCCACATGATCTAATTTATAGATCATGCAGTATTTGTTTTTCTCTCTTGGCTTATTTTACATAGCAAAATAAATAGCCTCAAGTTTAATCCATGTTGTTACAAATGGCGGGATTTACTTCTTTTTTAAGGCTGAATAAACTTAGGTTATTTCATGTTTTGGCTATTTTGAATAATGTTGCAATAAACATGTGAGTGTGTCATCTGTATACTTACTTGGAAATATGATAATAATATATTTTTAGCTAAAAAAAATAGTGGTAGCTTTGGTCGGTGTGATTCAGTTAGTTGTAGCATTGTCTCATGCACTAAAAGGTCATGGGTTCGATTCCCAATCAGGGCACATACCTAGGTTGCAGGATTCTAACCCTGTGTCAGGGTGTGTACAGGAGGCAACCAATAGATTCTCTCTATCTTCCTCCCTCTCTACAATCAATTACAAATTTTTTTTTAAACAGTGGTAGAACATTATGTGAATTATGAATTTGTCTTAAGTTGTACATGCATATTTGTTTTGCATATAATATTATGTTGCTTATAGATTTGTTTTTATGATTGTGTGAGATAGCAGGGCTCTTTTTATGTATGTAATTTGGGATTAGATTGCATTTTGTGCCCTTGGTGATCAGCCCTTAGAACTATCACTTTTCTAGAAAGAGGACTTATCAAGTTTTATTTATTTGAAATTTATACCCCACATATTTTGTGATAAAGAGCTTGCAGAAGCTTATAATCAAAACATTTAAAGAAACTAAATAATTTTTTTAAAAATAAAAAGAGTAAAGAAGAAAGGACCAAATAATATAGGGGTAAGAGATATAAAGTTGCTCTTATTTTTACTCTTGATTATTCAATTTATATCTATGCTTTATGAAAGCCTAGGCAAAATGGAAAATACATTTTAAAAATACGAACAAAATTGTCTGGAGAGCTTGTCTATCCCAGTGGAATTGAGAGCTTCAATTGTAATAATAGAAGGAAAAATGCTTTACACAATGGAAAGTACCATGTAAATGTAAGGGATTAATTTGACTGAGCCTGCAAATTTTTAACTCAGCTTTCTTTGGGAAACTACTAAATGGGCCTTTCTTTGACTATGAATTACCATTTATGAACTTAATACAGTAGAAAAAAACCTTTCTAGAGTCCCTTGGGCTCATTCTTTTAGCTATTTACCATACTGCAGAGGCGTGCTCTTTCAATCAGTAACTATATGTCCAATTATATCAGGGACTAATTAAATAAAAAGTTCTTGAAAAAGACATCAGTAATTTGCATAGCCATTTAAATGAATCTACTTTATGAATGAAGCTTGTCAAGTTTAAAATTTAGTGATTATCCTCCAATCATTGTTCTTGACACTTAAAATTCTTATACCATATACTTAATATCACAATATTCTTGTGGCTTCACTTGTGGTTGATATGCTTAGATAAGTTGGAATCACTTGAGACTGTCAATTATAAAACCCATATATAAAAGCCTACTATGCAAATTGTACCTGTGGGAGTTTGACCAGGAGACTAATCGCTTGCTATGACATGCACTGACCACCAGGGGGTGGTGTGGAATGAAGGAAGGCCCCGGCCAGCAGCCAGCAGCAGGAAGGCCTCAATCGGCCATGATCGCCAGCCAGGCCTAGGGACCCTACCCATACATGAATTTCGTGCACCGGGCCTGTAGTTTAATTAATAAAAGAGGCAAGGCAGTTAGATCTTCACTTGATTATTAGTCATTTTCTTCTTTCAATATGAAGCTCCCAAGAGGAATTCTGCAGTTCTGGAAGGATCATTTTAAATAATTACTGAAGAGTTAAGAGCTTTTCTTTAAACTGTGTACAAACTCATTAGAAAAGTTTGCCTGACTAGAATAGTTTCTTGAGAAAAGCTGGCAGTTTAGACTCCTTTTTCTCTCATTAACCAACTCTGCAGGACCTTGACCAAGGACATTCATAATCTGTGACTCAGTTTTCTGCTATGTAAAATTGAGATAATAATAGTACCTACCTTTAAAGTCCTTGTGAGGATTAAATGAGGCAATACCTATAATGGTCTTAAAATGGTGCCTGGCCACTTGTATTCATTATATGTTAGCTAGTAGTGATAGTAATTATCACATAGGTCAAAACACCATAGGTCAGGCATGCTCCAGAAACCTTCACTCTCTCAGGACAGGTGGCTAGAAAATGCTTTATAATCAGCGTTGTGTCAGAACAGTTTCTACAAAAGAAGTTCGCCAAAGAAACTGATTCCTAGGATTGTTTTGCAGAAAAGAAAGAGGGAGGAGAGGGGAGAAGGGAGAGAGGAGAGGGAGGGAGGGAGGGAGGGAGAGAGAGAGAGAGAAAGAGAGAGAGAGAGAGAGAGAGAGAGAGAGAGAGAGAGAGAGAGAGAGAAAGGAAGGAGAGGAAGGAAGGGAGGGGAAAGAAAGAAAAGAGTTAGAGAGGTTTCCTAGAGACAGCCAGAGGTGAAATAAAAATCATCCAATCCACAAGGAAGACATAGGATTAAAATGAGAGACAAAGATATAGGTTAAAAGCCAAGCAGAGGTAGAGTGGAATAGAGGCAAATATGAGAATTATAGGAATGTCCTCACTATTGCCTAAGTCATTGATGGCAAACCTTTTGAGCTCGGCGTGTCAGCATTTTGAAAAACCCTAACTTAACTCTGGTGCCGTGTCACATATAGAAATTTTTTGATATTTGCAACCATAGTAAAACAAAGATTTATATTTTTGATATTTATGTTATATATTTAAATGCCATTTAACAAAGAAAAATCAACCAAAAAAAAGAGTTTGCATGTCACCTCTGACACGCGTGTCATAGGTTCGCCATCACTGGCCTAAGTTTTCATCTTTCCTCTATTATCACTTGGTACACCCAGAGTCTGGATGAGTTATGTTGGCTTAAACATATAGGGACAAGTCTATTTCTTCTGATGGATGTGTTCCACACATCTCTTTAATGGAAAAACAAAATGGCACCTCAGAGTGTGAGGAAGTTTAAGGCAAAGGATGTTTATTTAAGGCTCAGAAAATCTTAGCATGCATATAGCCAAAGGAAAAGCAGCCAGGAAAATGCCAGAAAAAGGAGGGATTACAGATTGAGTAAATTTCTACAAGAGGCAGGAATGAAGATATTCCTGGTTAAAGATGGAGAGAGATTTGTCTTAGAATGGAAGAGTAACTGCTCTTGCTTTGAGATAGTCGGGAAGAATATTAAAAATGAGTGAACATATAGAGAGGTTGTGAATTAAAGTGAGAAGATGAAAGTGCTTGCTCTGGATAGCGTCCATCTAAGTCAAGCAAGCAGCAATGTCAGCTCCTTCTAGTGGCCTGGCAGGAGAGTGGAGAGATTTTGGACAACAGCTGTAGGGAATGTGATATGAAGTCAACATGAGATAAGAAAAAGGATGAGGGATTGCTGAGCATCAGGAAAGACTTAGTTAAAATTAAATCACAAGTCAAGTGTGGATGTAGTCAAGCTTCCAATTGAATTAATGTATTTCTCCAACCCAATATTTTGCAGTGGTTTGCACTTATTTGCAGTTTTTCATCTGGCTTATATAGAAATAAAAGCTGAGTAAATCTCTGTAGGAGTTTAAAATCCCAAGCAGAGGATAAAGAAAAATTGAGAGTAAAGAGTGAGAATCCATAGGGGAAAAAAAGTTAAGAGAGGAATTAAAAATCTTAATGACTTTTTTTTTGTCTTTCACTGATTATTTTATATTGTGCTACTTTGGAAATTTAATTGGACTACTTAAAAAGAATTGCAAAAGGAATTAGCTTCTAATATAGTTTACATGCCTGATGTATAACTTTTCTTTTTAAAAGGCAAATGATTAAGATTGGCCATCTGGTTAAACTTATTTTTTATCAATTAAAGTAAGAGTTAGTACGTAGAATAATTGAGCCAGCCTATAAGTGGAGAATGATATATGAGTAAATAGCTGTGAATAGAATTTAAATGGTGGAATTATTTAAACTTAAAAAATACTTTGAAAATATATCAAACAAGTGGTAGTGAACTCTTTCAACATTACATATAAGACAACAATATTTCCCAAATGTTTTATTGGTTCAGCGCCCAGCTCTAGTCTAACAGCTGCAGGTTATACAAACGTAAGAGCTGGAACCCAGTGTTATGAGTTCACAGTATAATTAGGAAGACAAAATCAATGTGTTTGAAATAGATCATAACCAACTGATATGTGGCCTATGTTATTACTTATAAATATAGTATCTGTTAAAATAATGCCTTAAATATTAATAATACCTAAGAGCTAACATACCTCTTTTATATAATTACCTCATTTGTTCTTCACTATCCTTAGAGATAGTAATCTAGTTACCATTGCTAATTAATACCCTAACTCACAACTTAGTGGTATAAAACAATCATTTTATTATGCTCAAGGATTCCATTATGCCGAGGAATTTGGACAGGACTTGACTGGACAGTCCTCAGGCTTCATGGGACTTCAGTATTCTATGGTTTGGATGTCCAAGATGGCTCACTCATAGGACTGGCAATTTGATATTGGCTATTGAATGAAATCTCAGCTGGAGGTCTGTCAAACTAGACGGGCTACACATGGCTTCTCCATATGGCTTGCCTTCTTCACAGCATGGTAGCCTCATGGTAGTTAAAATTCTAACATGGCAGCTCAGGGGTCAAGTTCAAGTAAACCAACCGAAAAGGTGGAAGCTACATGACTTTTTTTGACCTAACCTTGGATATTACACAGCATCCCTTCTGCTATACTCTGTTAAAGTAGTCACAAGCCTTCCCAGATTCAAAGAGAGAGATAGACCCTATCTTTAATGAGAAGAGTGTCTAAAGATTTGTCACTGTTTTTTTTAATAGCCACAGGTAGTTATCTCTACTTCCACACACAGATGAGAAAATTGATGCTCAGAAAGATTCAGGAACTTGCCTAGTATCATGCAGTAGTAAATGGCAAAGTCAGACTTGAAGCCAGGTCCTTTGATACAAAGTCTAGTACTCTTGCCATTACACTACTCTTTTTTAAAATATATATTTTTATTGATTTCAGAGAGGAAGGGAGAGGGAGAGAGAAACATCAATGATTAGAGAGAATCATTGATCAGCTGCCTCCTGCACGCCCCCTACTGGAGATCCATTCCACAACCCAGGCATGTGCTCTTGACCAGAATCTAACCCTGGACCCTTCAGTCCACAGACTAACACTCTATCCACTGAGCCAAACCATCTAGGGCATCCATTATACTATTCTTTATTCCAAGAAGTCAGTGTTAGCAATAGCAATTTTTTAAAAAAACACACAACTTTCTGGGGTAAATGGGACTTTGAGTGTGACATTAATAGATTGCAGAGAAATTTCAAACAATAAGTACCTAATATAAGTTGTCACATTCCTTGTAAACCTACTCTTTCCATTGTATTTAGATACCAAAGGCATAAACTAGGGTCCTTACCTCTTTTCTCTCTTTATTTCCCACATCATGTTAACCCAAGTTTTGCTGATTTCAACCTCTGAAGAGTTCTAAAATATGCCCTTGTCTCTCTATCTCTTCCCTAGTGTAGAGGCTACAATACCTTTCATTTAGACCACAGATTGGCAAGCCATGGCCCAAGGCCAAATCTGGCGTACCACCTGTTTTTCTATGTCCAGAAAGCTAAGGCTTGTTTTTACATTTTCAAATGGTTGAAAAAATAAAAAGAACACTAATTAAAATTATGTAAAGTTGAAATTTTAGTGCCCATAAATAACATTTATTGGAACATAGTCATGCCTATTTAGTACAAGGGCAGAATTGAGTAGTTGCAAATGGAACTGTATGGCCTGAAATACCTAAAATATATACTATGTGATCCTTTAACTACATAGTTTGTCTTCCATATTCTAGACTACTGTAGGAGTGTCCTAACTGATTTCCCTAATTATGGTCTTTTCCTCCTCTGGACCAATATCCACACTGAAACCACAGTAATCCTATCTAATAAAAGAGAAACATGGTAATTAGCCATACATCTGCTACCCTTCCCATTGGTTAATCAGGGCGATATTCAAATTAACTGCCAGCCAAGATGGCAGCCGGCAGCCAGGCAGCTTGAAGTGAACATGAGGCTTGCTTGCTTCAGTGACGGAGGAAACCAATGATCCCTGCCTGCATTGTCGGCCTCTGAGCTTTCAGTTTGAAACATTGTTACAAATATAGAAGCTAAACAAAACCCAGAAACCTGCTTTCAGCCGGCTGGGATCTCAGAGCTGGAGTTGATACAGTGTTTCGATTATAGAACCCAAACAAACCAGATACCTGCTTTCAGCAGCAGAGGCCTCAGAGCTGGAGCCAGAGCTAAAGCTGGCCCAGAATAAAAAAAAAAAAAAGAAAAAAAGGAGCAGTTGGGAGCTTCAGTCCCAGCCTGAAAACAGCCATCATCCCCTCACCCAGGCTGGCCAGGCACCCCAGTGGAGACCCCCACCCTGATCCAGGACACCCTTCAGGGCAAACCAGCTGGCCCCCACCCATGCACCAGGCCTCTATCCTATATAGTAAAAGGGTAATATGCCTCCCAGCACCGGGATCAGCAGTGCCGCGAGGCCTCCCAGCACCGGGATCAGCGTGACAGGGGGCAGCGCCCAAACCCCCTGATCGCCCTGGGGTTCTGTGTGTGACAGGGGGCGGGGCTACAACCTCCCTATCCACCCTGCTCTGTTCGTGACAGGGGAAGGCGCCCCAACCCCCTCATCAGCCCTGCTCTGTGCCTGATAGGGGGAGCTCCTCAACCCCCTGATCTCCCTGCGGCTCTGTGTGTGACAGAGTGTGGTGCCCCAACCCCTGATCGGCCCTGCTCTGTGTGTGACAGGGTGCAGCACCCCAACCCCCGCCCCCTCACGGGCCCTGCTCTGTGTGTGACGGGGTAGAGCCATAACCTCCCCATCGGCCCTGCCCTGAGTGTGAGAGTGGTGGCACCCCAATCCCCTGATTGGCCCTGCTCTGTGGGTGATAGAGGGTGATGCCCCAACCGCCCCCCACGGGCCCTGCTCTGTGTGTGATGGGGTAGAGTCATAACCTCCCCATTGGCCCTGCCCTGAGTTTGAGAGTTGTGGCGCCCCAACCCCCTGATCGGCCCTGCTCTGTGGGTGATAGAGGGCAGCGCCCCAACCCATTGATCCGCCCTGCTCTGTGTGTGATAGGGGGTGGTACCACAACTCCCCTATCCGCCCTACTCTCTGAGTGACAGGGAGAGCTCCTCAACCCCCTGATAAGCTCTGCTCTGTGCGCAACAGGATACAGAGCCCCAACTCCCCTGCTGGGCCCTGCTCTGTGCGTGACAGGGCGTGGCGCCGCAACCTCCCCATCGACCCTGCCTTGAGTGTGACAGGGGGTGGTGCCCCAACCCCCCAATCGGCCCTAACCTGAGCATGTCTGAGGGTGGCATCGCAACCTCCCAATCCGCCCTGCTCTGTGCATTACAGGGGGCAGTGCCCCAACTCTCCAATCAGCCCTGCTCTGAGCCTGACCAGGGGCTGCACCTAGGGATTGGGCTTGCCCTCTGCCACACGGGAGCAGGCCTAAGCCAGCAGGTCGCTATCTCCCAATGGGTCCCAGACTGCGAGAGGGCACAGGCCGGGCTGAGGGACCCCCCTCCCCCCCAGTGCAAAAATTTTTGTGCACTGGGCATCTAGTTTATATATATAATGAAGTCATTCCCACACTTTGAAGACTCAATGCCCTGACATTGCCTAAAGAAAAAAGGATGAGATACAACAAATGATGTTAAATATTTTTCCATGTGTTTATTTAATGTCTGTATATGTTCTTTACTGATATATCTCTTCAAATGTTTTGATCATTTTAATTGGGTTGTTCACATTTTAATCACTATTTATAGATTGAGATATAAGTATTTTGCTGGTAATTTTTTTTGCAAATATTTTCTCCTATCTGGGGCCTTACCTTCTAATTTTCATCATAGTGTCTTTTGAAGATAATATTTTTATGTTGATAAATTCCTAATGTATCAATTTTTTTATTTTATAAAAGCTTGTGTTTTGTGTGGTACTTAATAAATCTTTGGCAAACACAAACTATAATTTTCTCTTACATTTTCTGCTAGATGTTTTATTGTGTTAGCCTTACTTATAGTTATACTAAAGGTCTGGTGCATGAAATTTGTGCATGGGTAGGGTCCCTAAGCCTGGCCAGCAATCAGGGCCAATCAGGGCCTTCTGGCTGCTGGCCAGGGCCTTCCTTTGTTCCACTCCACCCCCTGGTGGTCAGCACACATTATAGCAAGCGATAGAACTCCTAGTCTCTTGATCAAACTAACTCGAGGACACTTTGCATATTAGCCTTTTATATATATAGATGATCATTTTGAGTTAGTTTAGTACATGATGTGAAGTAAAAGTTGAGGTTCATATACTTGTCATGTGGCAATCAAATTGTCCCAGCATCCTTTTTAAAAAATATATTAACTTTCCTGATTGAATTATTTTGGCATATTTGTTGAAAATTAATTCACCATGTATGTGTGAGTCTAAATCTGTACTCTCTATTTTTTCCCATTAATCTGCATGTCAGTCTTTACGCCAATACTGAATTGCCTTGATTACTGTAACTTTATAATGTGTGTTGCAATTAGGTAAGGTGAGTTCTTGAGATTTTTTTTTTTTCTTTCCAAAATTGTTTTGGTTATTCTATCTAGACCCTGTAAATTTCCATACGAATATCAGAATTAGCTACCCAATTTAAAAAAAATATGCTTGGATTTTGATTGGGATTGTGTTAAATCTGTAGGTCACTTTAGGGAAAACTAACAACCTAACATCACTGAATATTTCAATTCTTGAACACAGTCGATCTCTTCATTTATTTATATTTTACTTAATTTATTTCATCATTATTTTGTCATTTTCAGTGTAAAGGTCTTACATATCTTCTCAAATGTATCACTGAGTATTTAATATTTTGTGCCATTGTTAATCATCTGTTTTAAATATCTACACTAATAAAAGAGAAACATGGTAATTGGCGTATGACCGCTACCCTTTTCAAAGGCTAATCAGCGAGATATGCAAAGTAACTGTCAGCCAAGATGGCGGCCGGCAGCCAGGCAGCTTGAAACTAACATGACGCTTGCTTGCCTCAGTGATGGAGGATCGTTGGAGGAAACCAACGTTCCCCGCCTGCGGCTACAGGCCTCTGAGCGGGCAGTTTAAGAAACATTGTAATAAATACCGCCGGACTTCAGCCAGCAGATTCGCAACATTGTAAGCAAAGGCCAGAAACCTACTTTCAGCACCGGAGGGAGGCCTAAGAGCTGGAGCCAAGCCTCAAGGTAAAGCTGGCCCAGAATTTAAAAAAAAAGAAAAAAAGGAGCAGTTGGGAACTTCAGTCACTCCTAGCCTGAAAACAGCCCTCAGCCCCTCACCCAGGCTGGTCAGGCACCCCAGTGGGGACCCCCACCCTGATCCAGGACACCCTTCAGGCAAACCAGCTGGCCCCACCCATGCACCAGGCCTCTACCCTATATAGTAAAAGGGTAATATGCTTCCCGGCACCGGGATCAGTGTGACAGGGGGCAGCGCCCAAACCCCCTGATCGCCCTGCGGCTCTGTGTGTGACAGGGGGTGGGGCCCCAACCCCCTGATGGGCCCTGCTCTGCATGACAGGGGGCAGCGCCCCACCCCCCTGACTGGCCCTGCTCGGTGTGTGACAGGGGGTGGCGCCTCAACCTCCCCATCGACCCTGCCTTGAGTGTGACAGGGGATGTTGCCCCAACCCCCCAATTGGCCCTACCCTGAGCATGACTGAGGGCGGCATCGCAACCTCCCAATCTGCCCTGCTCTGTGCATGATGGGGCGGCGCCCCAACTCCCCAATCGGCCCTGCTCTGAGCCCGACCAGGGGCTGCACCTAGGGATTGGGCCTGCCCTCTGCCACCCGGGAGCAGGCCTAAGCCAGCAAGCAGGGCATTATCTCCCGAGGGGTCCCAGACTGCGAGAGGGCACAGGCCGGGCTGAGGGACCCCCCCCTTCCCCCCAAGTGCACAAATTTTTGTGCACCGGGCCTCTAGTCAATTTATAATTGGTCATTCTTAATACATAGAAATGTGATTTAATTCTGTATATATACTATTCATTCTGCAACCTTGTTAAACTTATTATTCTAGTAGTTTTGTTTTGTATATTCATTTGGATTTATTATAAAGATCATGTTATCCAAAAATAAAGGAAGTTTTACTTCTTCCTTTCCAATCATTATCGCTTTTATTTCATTTTATATCCTGATTTCACCACCAGAACTCCAGACCAATAGTTACTTGAAGTGGTCAGAGTAGACATTCATGTTTGGTTTTTTTATCTGATCTTACAATTAAGTGTATTAGGGATTGCCAGAGAAACAGAGGCATACATATAGATATCTAGGCATACATATAGGCATACATATAGATATATACATCTCTATATAGGCAACATATAAATATATACATCTGCATATATATATACTAGAGGCCTGGTGCACAAAAATTTGTGCACTCAGGGGGGTGGGGGTGGTCCCTCAGTCCGGCCTGTGCCTTTTCACAGTCTGGGACCCCTCGGGGGATGACCACCTGCTGGCTTAGGCCTGCTCCCCGGGGGATTGGGCCTAAGATGGCAGTCAGACATCCCTCTGGCAGCCCAGAAGCCCTCGGGGGATGTCCACTTGCCAGCAAGGAGCAGGCCTAAGCTGCAGTCAGACATCCTTAGCGCTGCTGAGGAGGCGGGAGAGGCTCCCACCACCACCGCTGTACTGGCAGCCATCAGCCTGGCTTGTGGCTGAGCAGAGCTCCCCTATGTGGGAGCTCACTGACCACCAGAAGGCAGCTCCTGCATTGAGCATCTGCCCCCTGGTGGTCAGTGTGTGTCGTAGTGACCAGTCATTCCCAGCCTTTCTGCTGTTAGGGTCAGTTTGCATATTACCCTTTTACTATGTAGGATAGAGGCCTGGTGCATGGATGGGGGCTGGCAGGTTTGCCCTGAAGGGTGTCCCGGATCAGGGTGGGGGTCCCGCTTGGGTGCCTGGTTTTTGCAGCTGGTCACACCCTCTTCAGGGTGGTGGTCCCCACTGGGGTGCCTGACCAGCCTGGATGAGGGGCTGATGGCTGTTTTCAGGCTGGCCACACCCCCTTTAGGGTGGGGGTCCCCACTGGGGTGCCTGGCCAGTCTGTTTGAGGGGCTGAGGGATTTTAGGCTGGCCAAGCCTGCTGGCTACTTAAGCTCCCAGCCTCTCCTTTTTTTCTTTTTTTCTTTTTATTCTGGGATTTATTTACCTTCTATAATTGAAACTTTATTGCCACTCCAGCTCCGAGGCCACGGCCTGCTGAAAGCATGTATCTAGGGTTTGTTTAGCTTCTATAATTGCAACTTTGTTGCTTAGAGTGGAGCTCAGAGCCCGGCCGCAGCAGGGAGGAAGCTTGGCTTCCTCCATCACTGGAGCAAGCAAGCCTCCTGCTCGCTTCAGCTGTGTGGCTGCCAGCCACCATCTTTGTTGGCGGTTAATTTGCATATCTCGCTGATTAGCCAATGGGAAGTGTAGCGGAGGAACGGTTAATTTCAATCTTTGTCTATTATTAGATAGGATGCACACACACACGTAAGGTGGGGCAAAAGTAAGTTTATAATTCTGAGTATATGAAACAGTTTATTCTTATATTATTATTCATTAATCATTGTATTATTTTCCATAAAAACAACTATAAACCTACTTTTTCCCAACTGTGTGTGTGTGTGTGTGTGTGTGTGTATGTACAGAAAGAGAGAGAGATTTTAAGGAATTGTCTCATGTAATTATAGGGTCAGGCAAGTTCAAAATCTTCAGGACAGAGCCAACAGGTTAAAAATTTGAGCAGGAGTTGTTTTTGAAGTTTGAAGACAATAAGGAGACAGAATTCCTCTTCCTGGCAGAACCATAGTTTTTTCATAGTCTTTTTCATTTTGAGACCTTCAACTAACTGGACAAGGCCCACCATATTTTGGAAGATAATCTGCTCTTCTCAAAGTCCACTAATTTAAATGTGTATCTTGTTTAAAAAATACCTCCACAGCAACCCGTAGACTAGTGTTTGACTAAACAATTAGAGAGCATAGACTAGCCAAGTTGACACATGTAATGAAGCATTTGACCTTTGTCTTTAAATATGATATTAACTGTAAGTTTTTCATAGACACTATCTGGATGAGGAAGTTCTTATCAAGTCCCTTCTAGTTTACTTAGAGTTTGTTTCAAGAATGTGTATTTTATTTTTATATGGTTTTTATAAATCTTTTTACATGATTAGGGGATTTTTCTGTAAATATGGAAAACTGAAAAAGATTGGTAGTTTTTTTTCTATAGGGATGACTTCTGAGCGTAATAGCTGGAAATTAAGATGACCTAGTTTAAGAGACACTGAGGTAAAGATATCTATGTATGTGACATAGTTCTATATCTCAGTGATCATATAAACAGAATTAATGTGCTACCAATATAAGGTCATAATAAGGATGCTTAATATTACCTCTGTGTCTTGCGGATGGAGCTCAAAGTGTTACTGAATATGAATGGAACTAAGAAATGAACACAGAAGCATAAGGAAAATTTTTTAGAAGAGAAATAGAATGTGTTGAATGGAAAAAAGCTGATAGTGATTCATGTTAGTTACCAGTGAGTATTTTGGATAGAAAAAGTAGAAAAAAAGATGACAAAGTGAAATTGAAGTAGAAAAAAATGTTACAATAATCAAAGATGAAGACAGAATGATTACAATAGAAATGAAGCTAGACAAAGGTTTTAAAATACCCTCAGGCAAGGTCAGGGGAGGAGACAGCAAGGACTCAAAGAGCTGAAAAACTATTAATAGAATGTAAAGTTGGATGTCATGGATGGATACATTAATTTTTTGTGTGCAGAAACATGTAATTTACAGGGGTAGAGAACTGCCAGATATCATAAAAAATAAATTTGCTAAGCTGAGAAGAAATAGATAAGGAAATCAATATTATAACAGAATAGATAACCAGAAGGATAAAACAATCATGTTTAAAAATGGCTTTGTGATATGTGTTTAAAAGCAGAATTACTTCCTTCATTAAGGTGTTGAGTTGAAATAGTGTTGGCATAATTAGATATATTCTACTGTGATAATTATTTTGAGCTTGATCACTACAATCTGCCAGGGAAGACAAACTATATGTGAATGTGTTTGAGTAAAACATATCAACAGATTGGAATATAATTGATCAAGATCTTCAGATTGAAGTTAAATAAAAACCTCTGGATTTCAATTATTCAGTATTGAATAGAATGTAAGCACAGAAGATAAATGTTCACATTAATTGTGAACTTTGACAGAGTATTACAAATAATAGATTTAATAACATTATAAAAAGAGTTTGGTTTTATTTACTTTGCTCTAAAAATTTGTTTTTACTTTAAATTTAAGATCAAACAGAGTGAAATATTACTTTAAATCACTGTACAATAATTTTGATAATGTATCTAACGTTTTAAAGGCATAACATTGAGGTATAAGTGGATGTCTTACTGCTTAATAGTACTATGTAGGAAAATACAGTTATTGAACTTAGATTTATCTTATCTAATTAAGAGGGAATATGCAAATTGACCATCCTGCTGTAATGGTCAAGATGACTGCGCCCACAGTGAAGGCAGGGATTCTGTAACACAAGATGGGCGCTCCCACAGCGGAGGCTGAGTTCCTGTAAGGAGCCTAAACAAGCAATCAGCAGGGACCTGAGGCTGTGTGGTGCTGGGCCAGGGCAGGGGAACTGAGGCTGCACCCCCTGCCTGGTGGGGCTTGACAGGGGACCTCAGGCCACACCCCCCACTCTGGCACTAAGTCAGAGGACCCGAAGCCACGCACCCCACCCAGTGGGGCTTGACAGGGGACCTCAGGCCATGCCCCCCACCCACAGGGCATGACGGGTAACCTCAAGGTGTGCCCCCTGCCCTGGCCCAGGACAGGGGACCTCAGGCCGTGCCCCCTGCCCTGGTGCCAGGCCAGGCAACCTGAGGCCATGCCCCCCACCCAGCAGGGCTTGATGTGGTTGGGGCCTGCTGGGTCTGGATCTAGCTCAATGGGGGTGGGGCTGGCTGGGTCTGGGTCTTGTGCAATTTCAAGGCACACGTGGGTGGGTGGGGACTTGATTCTGGTTTCTGTGGTGCACTCCAGGCTCTGACAGGAGGAAGATTTTCATATACATTTTACTAATTTTTTTTCATCTCTGACACTTCTATTATACAGAAAGGGCAAATAGAAATATTAAAATATTTCCTCTAATTCCCTTTTAATGTGCACAAATTTCATGCACTGGGTCATTAGTAGTGAAATATAATAAAACAGTTACATGTTTTTATTCTATCAGTAATTTCAGTCATCACTATCTCAAAGGAAAATCAATGAAAAGTTCATTTGAAGAGATAAATTTACCCGTATAGGGCATATATCTTTGTTCCCCCTTTTAAGTCAACGGCATGAAAAGAACATAATGATACTTTAGAAGTGTCCATGTTTTTTGATAAGTGGTTTTCAATGATATATTTTGAATGTCACTTTGTGGACGTGGGTGTATAGAGCTGTACATTGCTGAATCGTTCCAATACAGTATGTATTAATTAGATTCATATAGTCTATGCTTCAGAAAGAGACAAACCCCAAATCTCAGTGACTTCGCATAATAGTTTATTTATTGCTGACATTACAATTAAATTCAGGTTAGGTAGTCCTCCTCTATCACTACACAGTGTGGCCTCTAAGGTTGCATTGACATGGAAAAAGAAATTTAGTTTTTAACTGCCTTAACCTGGAAATGACACTTTCACTTTTGCTCACAGTCCATTAGGCCAGAATTATTTCTATGGCCCCAAATTAAATGTAAAGAGGTTGGAAATTGTAGTGGAGCTTATGAAATATTCGGTACGCACTAACTCTCTCCAGCTTCCAAGGTGTTATGTTCAATCCGTGGAAACCGGACAGACCCCCATCAAAAATCAGTTTGGATGTCAAGAGTAATGATGTTACATGCCTACTGCAGCATGTGAAGACATTTATTACTGCTGTAATGAGACTTCTGGAGAGAGCAGGGCAGGCTCCCAAGAGGGTCTGAAAATGACTTGAGTGGCTTGAGACAGAGTGGGAAGAAGTGGTCCTGGCTTTTCCTATGGCAAGGAAGGGAACCAGTGTGCTTTCTTATCAGCTTGCCCAGGTATGGGACAGAAAGAGAAGCAAAAAATGGGGCTTGAAAGCTGTCAGCATAACTATAAACGGAGTAAGTCTCTTTATTACACAAGGGAATTAATTATTTTCTCTGTTATTAATTTTAAACTAGTTCTAAAAGCATTCTTAAGCACATTTTATGTGCTGTGCTAGGAACTCTCTGTATATAATTAGCATTTGGGTAAATCCTCTACATTTAAATAATTCATATTTCATTTTTTCAGTTTCTGCTTTCTCTTATCCTTCTAAGCAAGAGCCATCAATGGTCTCTACATACATGCCAGATGATTTTCTAAACCAATTCTGACCAAGCATAGAGTAGGTCAGATACTTCAGTCTACTATTTGAAGGAAGTAAAGTCATAGTTTCTGTCATAAATCCAGCATTCACTTTGTCAGGAAGAACATATTAAACCTCAGGCCATGCCCCCACCCCAGCACTGGGCCACAAGATACTCCATTTTCTACTTCCTCTCCTACTTCCTAAATTTTTGTGGATTGGATTTCTCAGTCTCTAGTGTTGTTGTCCTTTCATTTTTTTGTCTTGACTGTGGCAACAACCTCATGTCTCATCTTCCTGAATCCATTTGGACTCCTTAGCCAAGCCATTGTCTATACAGCTAACCCAGTGGTTCTCAACCGTCTGGCCCTTTAAATACAGTTTCTCATGTTTTGACCCAACCATAAAATTATTTTTGTTGCTACTTCATAACTGTAATGTTGCTACTGTTATGAATCGTAATGTAAATATCTGATGTGCAGGATGGTCTTAGGCGACCCCTGTGAAAGGGTCATTCAACCGCCAAAGGGGTCTCAACCCACAGGTTGAGAACCGCTGAGCTAACCTCTCTAGCCTCAGCTTATTCAGCAACCACTTCCATATCTTCTCCAAGCCATGCTGACCTTTTTCTAGTTCTCAAAGACTCAGTATTCTCTCCCTCCTCAAGGGCTTTGTACATGTTACTCCCTCTTATTGGAATGCACTTTCCCCCTTCCTTGACAAGCCCTTCTTCATCTTTTAGTCTTAGCTCAAACATCATTTATTTGATGAAGTTTTTCTTGATCTATGTATGGCCCCAGTTAATCCCCCTTCTTGTAATCTCTTAATTACTCCCCCTACTTTTTCTTCATAGTACTTGCATTGTATGGTGGTTGTCTATTATTTGTCTGTCTTCTATACTGTGAGCTGCATGATGGAGAGAATCTAGGGCTTTGCATATTTTATCTTGTATTCTCAGCACCTAAACAGCATCATAGAGTATATAATAATAGTACTTCAGTTCTCCTTGAAGACTAAATCCCTACTCTAAATATCATTATGTCTTTTAATTGAACTAGAGGCCCAGAGCACAAATTCGTGTACCTTGAAAGGAACCATGGGCCGCGAGGCTGTGGTGAGCACAGGGGCAGGTCTCAGCCCATACTCCACACCCCCGGCCAGCTCCTGCCATCGCCACTCCCATGCCCTGATGGTGCCAGCCTGCTCACACCCATTGACAGCACAGAGCGATTGGGGCCGGCACCAGCAGTGGATGGAGCAGCTGCTGCTGCCACAATCGCCCCTCAGGAGCAGGGGGAGGTGGAGAAGCCCTCAGGGGGGATCTGAGCCAGCAGCCGCTGACACTTGCACCAGCTGACAGTGCTGAGCGATCCGGACCAGCGCCAGGCACCTGCAGCTGGTGCGAGTGGTGGCTTCAGTGCTGGCTGCGGGTGCAAGCGGGGCCAATGCCAGCAGTGGGTGCGAGTGGCAGATGATGGCCCCAGTCGCTCCTCAGGAGCAGGGGAAGGTGGAAAAGCTCTGAGGGGCAATTGGGGCCGGCAGCTGCTGCTCGCAAGCGCTGATTGTACTAAGTGATTGGGGCTGGTGCCGGACGCCAGCAGCAGGTTCAAGAATAGCTCTGGCACCAGCAGTGGGTGAGAGTAGGGCTGGCACCAACCGCTGATGTGAGCACCTGGTAGGACCACGGTGGCGAGTGGGAGCAAAGAATTTTCAGTAACCACCAGAGGCTCGCCTCAATGACAACAACTGGTGCCCCACTTTGGTGTGGCACCCCCACTCACTTGCTCCACCATCCCACCAAGGCCGACACCTGCCATGTTCCACTCTCTGCCCCCTGCTGCCAATGCCAGCCATGTTCTGTGCACGACCCCTGGTGGTCAACGCACATCATAGCGACTGGTTGTTCAATTGTTCGGTTGTTCCACCGTTTGGTCTATTTGCATATTAGCCTTTTATTATATAGGATTACTCACAGCCATCTCAAAATCATGGACAGAGTAAGTACACTATGAAAGTTTGCTCAACCGAACTTCAGTCTGCACTCTGCTGAGTTCTTTCCAGCATTTTTCTTCAGGAGCCTTGAATTTTGTCTTCATCCTGGAGAATTAGAAAAGGGTTAATATATATTAATAAAAGAGTGGTGTGGGTAAGCATGTGGTTTTGAAAGGCTTGTCATGTAACACAACTGTGTTATATAGGGAGTCATGTAGGGAGTCACCAGTCAGGTTAGCACATAAGTGATGAGAGGCTGAACTTGAGTATTACCATGAGAATGTGAGAAGAGAGGACATGATTGGGTTTTAGAAGAATTGGTCCTGGCCCATGTGGCTCAGTTGGTTGGAGCACCATCCGGTACACTGAAAGATTACAGGTTCAGTTCTCAATCAGGGCACATACCTATGTTGCAGGTTTGTCCTATCATCTTGATTTTGAATTCCATGCTCTATTTACCAAACAAGACATCTTCCATATTTAATCCATTGTCACTATGCATAATGTTTCTAACAGGAAAAAATTTTTCATGGCAATGGAAAAAAACTGAAATGGAATTTTGTCTCATTATAATACTATGGTATATTATTATAATTCCAAAAGACAGTAATTTTTTTTCTGACCTAAGCCATGATTATTCTGTCTACACTATAGAAAATTAAAATCTTAAATTTAGCCAATGAGGCACTCTGAAGAAGATAATTTACAAGATGGATAATTTCATAATAAATATATCAGCTTAAGTGCCTTAAAATTGGAAATTAGTTTTTCCATGGTGGAGGAATCAAAATGAAGCATAATATACATATATGAGGGATTGCAGTTCACAGCCTGGCATCTCCAACTTTATTGAGAATAGTTTCCCTTTAAATTACTTTTGCAAAAGTCAATAATAGAAGCTATTTGCTGCCAGAAATACATTTAGAGAAACTGCTATTTATTATAATTAAAGTGATTTATTTCTTTGCTAGTTTATTTGGCTGAGGATTTTCTTGAAATTGAGGAGAAACTGGAAATGTAATTTATTGATATATATATATAAATATATATATACATATTTATATATATATAGTATTATAGCATATTTCATATTCTGAGGCTGTTTAAGTGTTTTTCAAATATTAGTGGTCAAAGTACCCTGCTCACACTAAATATTGAAAATATAGGTTATTTAAGGCAGAGCTGTCTGTCAGAATTTGTTTTAAAGCCAGTATAAGTGGTTCAGGGATGGCCCTAGGAATTTAATAATCATCACTCATGAAAGGAACACTGAGGAAGTAAATTCCATGGGACATAAGGATTTTTCTCTGTTGGTCGCTTATCAATTTGAAGAAGGAAAGTCAGAGATAGTTGTCACAGTGTGTATGCTTCATAAACATAGAAATCAAGTTTGTTGGTTTGTTTTTCTGGTGGATACATGAAGTTTCTATGCACACTGAGTTTGAAACTGCATGATGCTACGTGTGAGCTATATGAGCTTGGGGAAATGATTTAGCTCTCTCATATTGAGGCTCAGTCTCCACAACTATAAATTGGGGATAACAGTAAGTTCCCTTGCAAGTATACTCTGAGAGAAAAAAATGACAATATATACAGATTGCTTAGCAGAGTATTTGATATATTTTAGTTGCTCATAAAGAGTTGGTTCTCCCTACTGTAGTCACTGCTATTTATCTACTCAGTAGTCATCTCTCTTATTCCTTGCTAACAGGAACCCAAACTTAGGCTAAGTGCCTTGTGCCCAGCCCCAGAGGATGAATTGTGACTGGCCTAAGCCAGTGTTCCTCAATGGGGACATTATTATAATTCTGAGGGAGGCAATTCTTCCTTGTGTGGTTTTGCCCCTAGTATTACAGAATGTTGCATATCTCTCACACCTGAGCAATGGATGCCAGTATCATTGCCCAATCAATTTTTTTTCTTGATAATTTCCAGTAAGAATGTTATATTAGGAGCAGTGGAAGCTATCTTACAATCTTGAGGGGAAGGCCAAGAGATTCTTGAGAGGCTTAACAAGATCCTGATATCTTATAACCACCAAACCAAGCCTGTCTACTCCTTTAAGAATGCCATGGTGTCTTCATTACTATAACTTTATTTTAATTACCTTAAGTATTATGCCATACGATACCATCCTTCCAATTTTTCTTCTCCACAATTGGTTATGCTTTTCCCTTTCAACTTTTTTATAAAGATTATTTTACTTTTGTCAAGTTTCATTATAAACCCAGTTAGAATTTTTTAAAATATATGTTTATTGATTTCAGAGGGGAAGGGAGAGGGAGAGAGAAATTGAAACATCAATGATGAGAGAGAATCACCGATCGGCTGCCTCCTGCATGCCCCCCACCAGGGATCGAGCACACATCCTGGGCACATGTCCTGTCTAGGAATTGAACCACGACCTCCAGTTCATAGGTCAATGCTCAACCACTGAGCCACACTGGAAAGGCCCCAGTTAGAACTTTGTTTTGAATTAATTGAAATTCTGGATTAATTTAGAGAAAGCAACCTTTTAAAATATTGAGTCTTCCAATCTATGAACATGTTATCTACCTTCATTAAAGTCTGCATGCTTTAATATCTTCCAATAAAATTTTATACTATTCTGCTTATAGGTGCCATATTTATTTAAATATGTCCCTTGATGTCTTTATTTCTTCTCCCACTCCTTTGTAAAATACTTTTATTATTATTATGAAATATTTCAAACTTATACAAAGGTTGAGACATCCATGGATTTATCACCCGGCTCCAATAAGTTTCAACTCCAGGCTTATTTTTTCATGTTTCCTCCCACTTCCGTCCTCCATTTATATTGTTTTGAAGTAAATCTCAGGTCACCTAATTAAACAGCAAGAAAGAGAATTTCAATGGATTGAAACATTTTAATTTACTTTTTTTGGCAAGACTATATTATAGGTGGTGTCTGTAATTCCACCAAGTGGCACATACTCTTTAGTTTTTATTTTTTTGGTGAGGTTACAAGCCATTGATGATATCTTCTTTAAGGGTTGTGCAATGCTCATATTCTCTTTTTTTCATTATTTTTAAATTTATGAACTGGGATGATATTTTTAAGTAGAAACTCTTCCCCACTATCTGCTTGTCAAGCAGTCTGACAGATTTGACCTGTAAAGAAGTAATGATCCCTTTATAGATTCAGATACTCTAATTTTTTTTAGTTTCAATTACAGTTGATATATGATATATTAGTTTCAGATGTACAAATAGTGATTAGACATTTTTATAACTTATAAAATGATCGTCACAGTAAGTCTAGTACCCATCTGACACCATACATAGTTATGATACTCCATTAACTTATACAAACAGTAAAAGCAAGATCAACAATAGTGTCAGTTCCCATGGGACAACACTAAAACAAAAGGGCCAGATTGTTAGGTTTGATCAAATAATTGAATCGATACCCCTCACCTGGGAACTGGCCTTTAGGCCACTTCACAATGGACATTCCCTTTCTCTTAGACCATATTCCACTTCTTTTTTAAAAAATATATATTTTATTGATTTTTTATAGAGAAGAAGGGAGAGGGATAGAGAGTTAGAAACATCAATGAGAGAGAAACATCCATCAGCTGCCTCCTGCACACTCCCTACTGGGGATGTGCCCACAACCAAGGTACATGCTCTTGACCAGAACTGAACCTGGGACCCTTGAGTCTGCAGGCTGACGCTCTAACCACTGAGCCAAACCGGTTAGGGCTACACATTCCACTTCTTAAGACCATTATCCTTCCCCTCCAGACCTTCTTAGGATCCGGACCTGCCTGGGAATTCTCCACCCAGAAAAAGCCTGCATAAAGTCCTTTAAAATCCATGACTCCTGTCACTGGGGGCTGATGCTATTTGGGGGCTCAGCCCATCTGTTATCCAGATGACCTAATAAATTAATATTCCCTCACCAATTTGGCCTCATGTGTTCCTCCTTCAGTGACTCTAACACAGATGACAACACAAGCAGAGGGCAGTGATGCTGAGGAGTCAGTTTCATACTGCAGTGAGTATTATAGCCTGAAACTCTAACCTAATGGGGGGAGGTGTGAGGCAGCACTTGGAAAGCGAGTGAAACTGCCTCATGACACCCTCCCTAAAGATAGGGTGGTGAGTAAGAAATAGCCTTGTACCTGCTCTTTACAAGATTACCTGTCCTGTGCCAGGAATAGCATAGGGTCTGCTCCCAAGAATTAGGTAAGCAGCAGTCAAGGCTTACCTACATGGTCTATGTGGATACATGGAAAGTCAATAGGATGCTGGCATGGAGCAGTTCTCTGAAGACCTTGAACTATCTATATATATAAAAGGCTAATATGCATAGTGACTGTCTGACAGGTCACTATGATGCGCACTGACCACCAGGGGGCAGATGCTCAATGCAGGAGCTGCCATGACATGCACTAGCCATTTACAAAGAAATGGCACCATGGACCTGGCACCAACAAAGCAACACTCAGCTTCCCCAAAGTGGGACACAGGCCCCACCACCACCCCAGAGCAACACCCCACCAAATCATAGCCAACACTGCCAAGACCCAATGGTGCAAAATGCAGCCCACAGCCCAGCCCAGCCCAGAAATGGTTGCTGTAGGCGCCAGGTAATAACGTCACGTAGCAACACCGAGCTTCCTCTCCCTAGCGACTAGCCTCCTTGGAATTTCTTCAGCCCAGGAACACTGCTTGCTTTATAGCCAGGTGCAAACATTTTACACTTTAACCAAATGTCTGTGAAGCGTTTTCCCATGTCTCATCTCATTTGATCCTTATAGAAGTCCTGGAGTAGGTAGATAGGAGACTCGGTAGAATCTTATTTTCTTTTCATTAGCCAGAAAATGAAGATTTAGGAAGTTTAGAAACTTGACCTGACTGAAAATAAGTAAGAAATGGTGGAACTTGAAAATGACTTCAGGTTTTCTCACTGTGCAGAATATACTAGTCAAACACTGCTACAGTTAAATATTTTACCCTTTGTTCTCCCTGTGTGATATACAATAATAATCTGCTTTGTGTTGATATCTACTACTGTGTTTCTGACAAGTACCTGAAAGAGAAATTGGGATGCTTCACTGAGCTGGAAAAAGTTTAGCTAAATCAGAAAGCAGGTCTAATTAAGCAAGTTTATCTACCTTATATAATAAAAGGCTAATATGCAAATCGACCGAACAGTGGAATGACAGGTCGCTATGATTCACACTGACCACCAGGGTGCAGTTGCTCAATGCAGGAGCTACTTCCTAGTGGTCAGATGCACACAGGGGGAGATTGGCTCAGCTGGAATCCAGGCTCAAGCCTAAGCCTGATAGACATCCCCCGAGGGCTCCCGGACTTCGAGAGGGCACAGGCCGGGCTGAGGGACCACCCCCCAAGTGCACGAATTTTGTTCACCAGGCCTCTAGTTGTGGGAAACAGGTTATTGTCTTCACTATCTGATAAACATAGAGAACCCCCCGAGGCTGGGTGCCTTTGAAGCCCTAGCAAAGGTTGGAGCTAGGCGCCACCTCTGTTTGTCCAGACAGTGGTAGCTGAAACTACTCCCCCATTTATTATTATGTAAATCCTTGCTGATGGGCTAGTCTGCCTGTTGCCAGGGGTCGCCTGCCTAAGGGCTATGCTATGGGTGCATCCCAGATCAATAAAAGCTTGGTGAGGCCTGAGCACGGGTGGAAGTCCTTCCCCTTGAGTTGGACTTGTCCCCCTGGTCCCCCAATATTTCAAATTATCTCTTGTCTTTTCATTTTCATTTGTGTGCGGCTCTGCTTCCAGTTCCTGAACCCTGACCCACGCGGGACGTGGGAAGGAAACACTCAACATCTAATATATATATATATATATATATATATATATATATATATATATATATAATCTCTGGCACCAATCACATGCATATGTTTCCATCTGTCATTGTTGATTATGAATTTGGTTGACACATCTATTATAAAGGGAAAATAGTGATATTAAAATATTTCTTCTAATTAATTTCCTTTCAATGTGCATGAATTCATGCACTAGGCCTTTAGTAGTAAATATAAGAAAAGTAAAGAAAATGTTTGAATATTTTCTTTTATTTTCCAGTTTTCAGAGTATTGTGTTGCTTCCCTGGTATCCTCCCAAAGTAATCAATGATGACACTTAATATAATTATAAACATCAACTTAAACATATTTGATGTGTAAAAATCAATTGCAATTATTATCCTCATTGTTGTTCAAATTATTCAATTTTAAGCCAGTGGGAAGCCTGTTCAAGTCAGATCCTGAGTCCTTTCATACTATCCTACTAGTCTTTGCTAGCTTCCTTTATTTTGATATAAGATGTATGAAGTTCATCTCATTCATTTCTTGTCCCTATCCTCAAATCAGTCATTTATTCAGGTATCTCTGCTTCCCTTTGGTTTAAATATTATTTACACGCTATCTGGGTGCTAGGTGTGCTTATTTCTATTGTTTCATCTTTTCTCTAGACTTCTTCAGTAGAGAGTTCTAGGGAATTGATATTTTTAAAGACATAATACTTCAGGATTTCATACTGATATTTCCAAATCTAAATACAGGACCTCAGCTTATTTACTTAGCCTGATCAATCTCATCGTTGTATCTTTCATGCCAAAGCACAGGTTCTCAAAGGAAAAAATTAAATCATTTTCTTTATCCCACAGTACACACAAAATGATCTTTGAATGACAAAACCAACACTAATACCAGAAATATAATTTTAAAGCACTTAAATTTTTTTATTTCTTTTTATCATTAGGGTGTATCTTATTTTTAAGAGATAATTGTGAATTCATACTGATATTTCTACTTCAAGCTTGGGGTTACTTTTTTACTTCTTTGATTTATAATTTTAATAATTTTTATATGTGTATATATGTATGATATATATATGTATAATTTCTCAATATCAATACCAATATCAATACCATTAGTAAAAATGTATTATTGCAAAAATATAAAAATTTTGGGGCAGTCTTTTATTTTATTTTAGGGTATACCCTACTGGGGATGTAAAATCAAATTACTGTGTGGTTAAGTCACTGTCTAAATATAGATTTGGATTCTTTTTGTATGTTGTTCTTTATTTTTTACTATTATTTTCTCTTATCTTGATATCATATATATAATAATAAAAGCATAATATGCTAGTTAGACCGGACATCCTTCCAGATGACCTTCCAGATGAAGCCAGGGCTGCAAGGGAAGCCCAGGTCCCAGGTGCCTGCTGGCGGCCTCAGGGAAGCCCAGATCCCAGATGCCAGAGGGAAACTGGTGATGGCAGCCGGGGGAAGGAAGGCCTACTCTTGCATGAATTTTATGCATTGGGCTTCTAGTTGTATTATAATTGGTTAAACAAATACATGTTTCCAATGTCAAATAGTCAAAACAAGTTATAGTACCTTCCATTCCTGTCCTCTTCACCCAATATGCTCTCTCCCCTTATAGAAACTAAACATTTTATCCTTATATTAAGAATGTATTAATATAATATATCTGTACTTATTCCTATGCCTGTTTTATTAGTTAACTTATACTATACATATTGTTTCTGCCTTGCTTTATTTTCAATTAACAGTATATTCTGGAAATCAATCTATAGCTCACTCTATATATACTACTTTTTTAGATTTGTATAATATTCCATTATATAAATTCACTATAGTTTATTAAATCTAATTTATTATTTTTGTTGATATTGTTAATATATTTTGAAAAATCACTATATTGCTCAATTATATAGTTTTTATGTATAGAAACAGAATGGACTTTTTATATTTGATAATATAGCCATCTACCATGACAAATTTTAGTATTTTTATTTACTTTGTTCAAATATTTTTTTCAATTTTTTATATATACAATTCTGTATGACAGCTTGGTTTGTCCCTGTTCAAGATTTGTTGCAGGGGTCCAGAAATTATAAGAAAATGATGACACTGAAATTTGTGAAGAAAGGAATTGGATCTGTGAGAATATGACATAAAGTTGGAATACTCAGAGGGTTACAATTCAGTGAAGTTGTGAAAAATAACAAAAATTATATTTACACTCAAAGAGAGATGGGAAGAATGCTTGTATATCTCAGCCTACACTAAGAGTAGAAAAGGTTTCCCCTGTGAATTTTTAACCATGTGCCTGCCTGCATATTAACTTTGAATTTTCACTATTCATTTTATCTGGGAACTAGCAAGCTGATAAATTAACATTAAAAACTTATCTAAGTTCAGTGATGCTTCTAGGCAGAAGCAAAAGCAAAACTTCTCTGGAGGTATACACATTCATACTAGGACTCATGGGATTTGTCTGCTGAAGAGAGGTTACAATCTAAATCTCAGGGCACAGGAGGAAATAATCCACCACTGAGGAAGAGTCGGCAATCACAACAAAGAGAAAAAATAAACTAACGAGAGCTTCAAATAATGTATTTATCAGATAGAAGTGATGAAATAAGCATGTTTAAAATAGAAAATGTGAAAGAAATTTTCAGTAGATTTTAAAATAATATGACTCACACAGAGACACTTTTTCATGTTGATTTGAAAAGATATCAATAGCACTTCTGAAAATAATCTTTACAATTATTTGTATAGAAAATTTTAAAATCCAATAGACTTTTTAAAGCAGCAGTTTAATAAAAAAATAAGAAATAAATTTTTAAAAGTGAAAGCTAGTTCTGAAGAAATTATCCAGAATAAAGTACAGAAGATTAAAGAGATTGTAGCCCTGGCTGGTTTGGCTCACTGGATAGAGCGTCGGCCTGTGAACTGAAGGGTCCCAGGTTTGATTCCGGTCAAGGGCATGTACCTTGGTTGCAGGCACATCCCCAGTGGGGGGTGTGCAGGAGGTAGCTGATCGATGCTTCTCTCTTATCGATGTTTCTAACTCTCTATCTCCCTCCCTTCCTCTCTGTAAAAAATCAATAAAATATATTTTTTTTAAAAAAGAGATTATAATTGTTCAGTAGAGGTTTAAATATTCAAATGAATAATAATAATGTCTAACATATGTTTATTAGGACTTCAAATATTATGAATATCTCAGCATGTCATATTTGAGAACTTTCCACAATTGAAAAACATTAATACTCAGTTTCAAGAAATACATCAAGTTCCATGCAGTATTAAATAAAAGTACATCCATACTTAGACACACTGAAATCAGAGAAAGACAAATATCACATGATCTCACTCATTTGTGGAATATAATGAACATAAACTGATGATCAAAAATAGATCCAGAAACACAGAAGCATCAAGCAGACCATCTAAGTGCCAAGGAAAGGTGTGTGTGTGTTGGGGGGGGGGGGGGACGGTAAGAGATCAACCAAAGGACTTGTATGCATGCATATAAGCATAACCTATGGGCACAGATAGTAGGGGGGTGGGGGCATGTGCTGGGGTGTGGGAATGGCCAGAGAGAGGTCAGTGGGGTAAAAAGGAGACGACATATGTAATACTTTAAACAATAAAGAATTTAAATTAAAAAATAAAATAATAAACACAGGGAATCAGCCAAAATGTGGAGAAAAGAAATGTGTCACAAATAAAAGAACAGAATTAACCAGAAAAAAAAAAAACAAATGAAAAAAAAAGCAAGAAAACTACCAGATACAGAGTTCAAAACAATGGTTATAAGGATGCTTAGGGAACTTACTGAGACCTTCAAGGAACTTAGTGAGAACTTCAAGGGCCTTGGTTAGAATTTCAAGAGCCTTAGTTAGAACTTCAAAGACATGACTAGTTAGAAATGAAGGATACATTAACTGAAATGAAGAATAATTTATAGGTAATCAGCAGTAGAGTACAGGATGCCAAGAATCAAATCAGCAATTTTGGAATATGAGGAAGCAAAAAACACCCAATGAGGACAGCAAAAAGAAAAGGGAATACATAAATATGAAGATAGTGTAAGGAGCCTTTGGGACAACTTCAAGCATACCAATATTCACATCATAGAAGTGCTGGGAGGAGAAGAAAGGGAGTAAGAAATTGAAACCCTACTTGAAAAAAATGACAGAAAACTTCCATTTATGGTGAAATAGACATATAAGCCCAGTAAGCATAGAGAGTTCCAAACAAGAGGAATCCAAAGAGGCCCACATCAAGACACATCATAATTAAAATGCCAAAGGTTAAAGACAAAGACAGAATCTTTAAAGCAGCAAGAGAAAAGCAGTTAGTTACCTTCAAGGGAGGTATGACTATTATCTGATTTCTCAACAGAAACTTTTCAGGCCAGAAAGGAATGGCAAGAAATATTCAAAGTGATGAAAAGCAAGGACATACAACCAAGATTATTCTACCCACCAAAGCTATCATGTAGAATTGAAGGTAGATAAAGAGCTTCAAGAACAAGAAAAAGCTAAAGGAGTTCACCACCACCAAACCAGTATTACAAGAAATGTTAAACGGTCTTATTTAAGAAGAAGGAGAAAAAAAGATTACGAGCCTATATATTAGGAAAATATTGGGTCATAGATAGGATCAAAACCAGATTCTTACTCATTTTTATTTTTACCAGAACATAAGATGGGAAATTGAGTACAATATGTATTCACTTGATTTTTTTTTTATGTATTCACTTGCTTTTATGAAATTCACCCATGAGCCTTCAAATGAATTAAATATAGGTGGCATCCACTGAGTGCCTCTCCAAGTAGAATTGAAAAAAAAAAGATAAAAAACATGAACAATAATATGGCAATAAATACATTTCTATCAACAATTAAATCTAAAATCTAAATAAACAAGCAAGCAGAACAGAAACAGACTCATATATAGAGAGAACATTTTGACGGTTGCCAGATGGAAAGGGTTTTGAGGGGAATGAGTGAAAAAGGTGAAGGGTTTTTATAAGTACTTATTAGTCATAGCCCATGGACACAGATAATAGACAGGTGAAGGCCTGGGATGGGGTGGGAGATGGGTGGAGCGGGGCAAAGGAGGAAAAATGGGGGACATCTCTATTATTCTTAAAAATAAAATAAATTTTTAAAAAGGAATTTGGGTTTGTTTTCTTGTGTTGTTGTTTTTTGTTTGTTTGGTTTTTGCCATTTTTCTTTTTTTGCAGAGGATTTGTTGAGTTTCTAATAAAATTCATGGTACTGTAATAGGTACTGTGGGAGATAAAAGATGAAGAGCACAAATAATCTCTCAGAGTTTGTGGGCTAATTGGGGACTTAGATATGCATACAAGTAGCCATAATATGTAGTGAAAAATCCCTCCAGCAGGAATTTGGGAAGAAGAGAAAATTTGATCTTGACTTTTAAGACTGGATATTATATGACTATGTATAAGGGAATGCAAAGAGTATTCCTGGCAGAGTAAGCCCTGGAAAAAACATGGAATCTAGAAAGTTTGGGATATAGAGGGGAAATGTGAGCAGAAATATTTGTCTTGATATTAATCAAAATAGCTCCCATTTACTGAGCACTTATTTTGTACCTGGAACTCTGCCTGGTCCTTAACATATATTAACATTAAATACTCATAAATCATATTGAAGCAGATGTATTATTATTCATTTTTTTAAAGTTACAAAATTAAAACTAAGTTTCAAAATTTGAGCAACATGCTTCTTTAAGATCATTATTTTGATACCCTTGTCAGGCAATACTTATTTGAGTTTGGTTACTGGAGCTTTATTAGTTTCCTTTGGTGGTGTCATGTTTGCCCAATTTTTCATGATCTATGTAGCCTTGCATTGGTGCCTATGCACTTGAAGGAGCAAAGACCTCTTCAACTCTTTAAAGATGGTTTTGGCAGATAAAGATCTCTTGTTAGTTCTCCAGACAGATTGTATTACCTCCAGGATCACAGTAGAGAAGACTTGGAGCCAGGTCCAGTGGCTGCTTTTGGGTCTACAGTGGATTCCACAATTAGAGGGCCTGTTACCAGATGCATGGACATGCATGGTTCTGGCCAGGTCCCTGGGATGGCTCCTGCTGAGTCATTAGGTGGGTTCCTAGACTTGCTCCTGACCATAGCTGAAAGAGGTTAGAACCAAATCACAGGGCTGCTTCAGTGTCCACAGTTTGGGGACGAGGTCTGCAGGCCTGTCTCCAAAGGCATGTCTAGGCATGCTACCTGCTGGGTTCCAGGTCAGTCATGACTGCCCCTGCACTTGGGTTGAGTAAAGCTGAAGCCCATCACAGGGCTGCTTCAGCCTCCACAATTGGACTGAGTTTGGCTGGTCTGCTTTCAGGGACATGGAAGAGCTTATCTCTGAACAGGTCTCTGGGCAGACAGGGCTGCTCCATGACTACAGCTATGAGGGACTAAAGCAGTGGTTCTCAACCTTCCTAGTGCCGCGACCCTTTAATACAGTTCCTCATGTTGTGGAGACCCCCAACCATAAAATTATTTTCGTTGCTACTTCATAACTGTAATTTTGCTACTGTTATGAATCCTAATGTAAATATCTGATATGCAGGATGTGTTTTCATTGTTACAAATTGAACATAATTAAAGCATAGTGATTAATCACAAAAACAATATGTAATTATATATGTGTTTTCCGATGGTCTTAGGCGACCCCTGTGAACGGATCGTTCTACCCCCAAAGGGGTCGCGACCCACAGGTTGAGAACCACTGGGCTAGGGAAAGATCTCAAATTAAATACCTAACTTTACACCTTAATAAAATTAAAAAAGAACAAACTAGGCTCAAAGTTAGCAGTAGGAAATAAATAATAAAGATTAAAGCAGAAATAAATGAAATAGAGACTAGAGAGACAATAGAAAAGATTAAAAAAAAAGCTGAGATTTGATTTTTTTAAAAAGAAAGAAAAAAATTACAAACCTTCACCTAGAGTAAAAAAGGAAAAAAAGAGAACTAAAATAAATAAAATTATAAGTGAAAGATGAGACATTAGCACTTATACCAGAGAAATACAAATAATCATAACAGCTTATAATGAACAATTATACACCAACAAATTGGATAACAAAGAAGTAGGTAAATTCCTAAGAAACATACAGTCTACCAAAATTGAATCATGAAGAATAGAAAATCTGAATACACTGGTAACAAATAAGAAGATTGAATTAGTAATCAAAAACATTCCAATAAAGAAAATCCCAGGACCAGATGGCTTCATGATTAATTTTACCAACTATTTAAAGAAGAATTAATGCCAATCCTTCTCAAACTATTCCAAAAAACTGAAGAGAAGGGAATATTCCAAACTCATATTATGAGGCCAGCATCACCCTGATATTAAAGCCAGATAAGGATATTATGAGAAAGATAACGAGAGGCCAGTATCCCTGATGAATGAAGATGAAAAAATACTCAGCGAGGTATTGGCAAATCAAATTTATCAACACAGAATCTGACCTCATCTCAATACACCACACTAATATTCAGGTATATTGCATGAAGGGCATAATGGGAAATAAGATTGAAAAAACAGCATGCAATTGTAAAATAGCTTTCTTTATAGATGATGATGACAATGATGATAAAAAACAATTGTGTTGTAAGAGGAAATGGAAACTATTACTTCTTTTTATGATGGGAAACTCTGAATAAAAAAATAATGTTGATATTTGTATTAGCTATGCAACAAAACAACTTCTTGTGATCCCTGCTTCCTCCTGGTATCCAAACCCCTGCGTATTTGGATACTCTCCCAGAATTGGTCTTTGTGACCAATAAATATGGCAAAAGTGGTGGTTTATCACTTCTGAAATTATATTATAAATACATATCAGTATGATGCTCTAACCAACTGAGCTACCCAGCCAGGGCCCCTACATAGGATTTTTATACAAATTTCCAATAAGCATCTATACCTAAACATATCCTTTATGGAACTTATCATCTCTACTTCCCAAATCAGCTCTTTGTCCTATTTACTTTATCTCAGATTGTGACACCCCATTCTCCTTAGTCATTCATTCTAGAAACCTAACAGTTATCATGTTCTACATTCAAACAACCATCTTTTCCTACTTATTTAAAGTTTTAAGTAGTTCCTTGATTTTCACTTCTGTATCCCTTCTAACTCTTCCCTAGTTTCCCCTCTGATCTGAATTATTTCAATTGTCACCTAACTGTACTCACTACTTCCAACATGCCCCATATAAAATCTATTTTCCACATAGTAGCCAGTATTATATTTCTAAATTGCAAGGTATTGGCAAATCAAATTTATCAACACAGAAAATATGCAAATCTGATCATATTTATCTTTCTCTTAATTTTTTTCAGTGGATATTTATGTACTTCTGGATAAAGTCCAAATTCCTCACTGTGTATAAAACAGTTCCTATGATCTTGATCTTAACTATGTCCCAGATTAATTTCATGCTTACCTATCTCTCACTACACACTTGAATAAAGACAGTTTTTTCTATTTCCCCAATCACAAGCTTTTTTTAACCATTATGCCTTTCCATATATTTCCTCTGCCTGAAATGCCATTGCCTTACCTTTTAGTCTAGTTTACTCCTTTTACTTTAGGAATAAGGTATAATCACCTTTTTTGGGTAACCACCATCCATTTCTTCCAGAAAATGATTTGGGTAGCTCTCCTTGACTCTCTCATAGTCCCTGGAGCATATCGTGTCATAATAAAAACTTTATTTTATTAAAATTGTCCATTTCATGAAGATCTCCATAACTAAGGATAAGGCTTAGGCCTAAATTATATTTTTTAAAATATATGTTTATTGATTTCAGAGAATAAGGGAGAGGGAGACAGAGAAATACATCAATGATGAGAGAGAATCATCAACTGGCTGCTTCCCACATGCCCCCCACTGGGGATCAAGCCTACAACTAGGGCATGTGCCCTGACCCGGAACTGAACTCTGACCTCCTGGTTCATAGGTCGATGCTCAACCACTCTGGAATCAAATCCTTGAGTTTCCAAGATACCATTTCCCTTTACATCTCCCTAAGGAAGAAATCCAGCTGTGCCTTCAATAGGGCTAGAATTAAAGCCATTGCCCAGAGTTTCCACTACATTTTGGGAAAGTGCTCAGTTGAGCATTAAGCTAGCTTAGTTTGTGTTCCCAGTTGCAGTGCATCAGTCCATTTCATGTGGGGTCCACAAGGCCATATGGCTACTAAGGGAACATGAGCAAATGCAAGAGTGCCTAGAGGCAAATGAGAAAGAATTCCTTTGTCTAGGGCAGTGGTTCTCAACCTTCCTAATGCCATGACCCTGTAATACAGTTCCTCATGTTGTGATGACCCCCAACCATAAAATTATTTTCGTTGCTACTTCATAACTGTAATGTTGCTACTGTTATGAATCATAATGTAAATATCTGATATGCAGGATGTATTTTCATTGTTACAAATTGAACATAATTAAAGCATAGTGATTAATCACAAAAACAATATGTAATTATATATGTGTTTTTCGATGGTCTTAGGCGACCCCTGTGAAAGGGTCGTTCGACCCCCAAAGGGGTCGTGACCCACAAGTTGAGAACCACTGGTCTAGGGGATTATGTATTCCCACATTTTCACAGGCTTGCATTGGCCCTGCCCCCTCTGGCCAATGGTCTCTGTTGACTGATAAGCATCTTCCCTATTCATCCTGACTTTACTGCGCATGTGCCTATCTTCCCCATTTGTCTGGGCCCTTGCCCCCACTAATTTGTGAGGAATGGGCCGGTGGTTCCCTGGGGAGTATAAAGTTACAGCTTCCTGGTGAAGCTGTCCAAATGGCATGCCTATAATATCTGGCTTTCCTTTTGATTCATTCCTGTTATTAATAACTAGTGAATTACAATGGTAACAATATCATCAGAAATTGACAACCAATTGGAGGTTATAAGTTGGGGGAAAGGATAGCCAAGGATTAAAGATGATTCAAGAAGAAATGGGAGCCAAACCAGTTTGGCTCAGTGGATAGAGCGTCGGCCTGTGGACTGAAGGGTCCCAGGTTCGATTCCGGTCAAGGGCATGTACCTTGGTTGCGGGCACATCCCCAGTGGGAGATGTGCAGGAGGCAGCTGGTCGATGTTTCTCTCTCATCGATGTTTCTAACTATCCCTCTCCCTTCCTCTCTGTAAAAAATCAATAAAATATATATTTTTTTTAAAAGGCTAACTGTTGGTAACATCTTATTAAAAAAAAAAAAGAAGAAGAAATGGGAGACAATGATTCTCAAGCTTTATTGTTGATAAGAATCAATTAGTAAATTTGTTAAACTGTTGATTCTGGCCAAAACCGGTTTGGCTCAGTGGATAGAGCGTCAGCCTGCGGACTGAAAGGTCCCAGGTTCGATTCCGGTCAAGGGCATGTACCTGGGTTGCGGGCATATCCCCAGTAGGAGATGTGCAGGAGGCAGCTGGTCGATGTTTCTCTCTCATCGATGTTTCTAACTCTCTATCTCTCTCCCTTCCTCTCTGTAAAAAATCAATAAAATATATTTAAAAAAAATTTTTTTGATTCTGTAACATTACCCCTAAATATTCTAATTCCTTAAGTTTAAAATAGCTCCTAGGAATCTGCATTTTAGCAGGCACCCCGGTCATTCTGAAACAGATGTTTTCTGCAAAACAGTTTGGGAAACACTGCTTTAAAAATGAAATTTTAAAGTAATTTGATATCTTTGTAGTTTAGCATATATGCCCATTTTTCTTATCTATTGTTTCAGGTTTTCTAGCATATAAGATAAACTTTATTGCACTTAAACACCATTCATAAAATGATATGAAATCCCACCCTCCAATAGAATTTTTAAAACAAAGTAAGTTTCAACTCTTCTAAATGACTAATATGGGTCTTCAGTTCACAAATAAAAAAGAAATAGATCGTCATAAACTTATATTGGAGAAATCAAATCTAGACAGTCTATAGTAATTCACATGTTTGAATATTAGCCTCTTTGCATTAGTTTTTTTTCAGTTATGCATAGATTTTTATTTTTTATTTATTTATTTTTTAAATCTTTATTGTTCAGATTATTACAGATATTCCTCTTTTTTCTCCCCATAGCTTCCTTCCACCAGGTTCCCACGCCACTCTAGGCCTTCCCCACCTCCTCACTGACCTCATCCATAGGTGTAAGCTCTTTGTCCAATCTCTTCCCCCACCCCCCATAACCCCTTCTCCCCAAGAATTGTCAGTCTGCTCCCTTTCCGTGCCCCTGATTCTATTACATTCACCAGTCTGTTCTGTTCATCAGGGTTTTTATTCATTTGATTTTTAGGTTCACTTGTTGATAGGTATGTATTTGTTGTCACTTTGTTGTTCATAATTTTTATTTTTTACCTTTTTCTTCATTTTCCTCTTCTTAGAAAATACCCTTCACCATTTCATATAATTCTGGTTTGGTGGTGATGAACTCCTTTAGCTGTCTGTGAAGCTCTTTATCTTACCTTCAATTCTAAATGATGGGTTGAGTAATCTTGGTTGTAGGTTCCTGCTATTCATCACTTTGAATATTTCTTGCCACTCCCTTCTGGCCTGCATAGTTTCTGTTGAGAAATCAGCTGACAGTTGTATGGGTACTCCCTTGTAGGTAATTGTTTTTCTCTTGTTGCTTTAAAGATTCTCTCTTTCTCTTTTGCCCTTGGCATTTTAATTATGATGTGTCTTGGTGTGGTCCTCTTTGTATTCCTCTTGTTTGGGGTTCTCTGCGCTTCCTGGACTTGCAAGTCTATTTATTTCACCAGGTAGGGGAGGTTTTCTGTCATTATTTTCAAGTAGGGTTTCAGTATATTGCTTTCTCTGGATGTTGGTATGCTTAAAGTTATCCCAGAGGCTCCTTACACTATCTTCACATTTTTGGATTCTTTTTTCTTTTTGCTTTTCCAGTTGGGTGTTTTTTGCTTCTTCATATTTCAAATCTTTGACTTGATTCTTGGGATCCTCTAGTCTGCTGTTGAATTTCTGTATATTATTCTTTATTTCAGTAGTGTATGCTTAATTTCTGACTGGTCCTTTTTCATATCCTTGAGGGTCTCATTAAATTTCTTGGAGGTTTCGAGAAGGTTCTTGAGTAACCTTATAACCGTGGTTTTGGACTCTATATCAAGTATTTTGCTTTCATCCATTTCTTTCATTTGTGACTTCTTTGTCTCTGCATTCTGGCTGCTTCCCTGTGTTTGTTTCTATGTACTGGGTAGCTGCTAAGTCTCCTTGAGTTGATAGAGTGGCCTTGTGTGGTAGGTGTCCTAAAGGGCCCAGTGGCTCAGCCTCCCCAGTCACCTGAGGTGGATGCTCTTGGTGCACCCCTTTGTGGGCTGTTTGCACAGTCCTGCTGTAGTTAACCCTTGATTGCTGTTGGTATCACTGGGAGGAATTGACCTCCAGGCCATTTGGCTGTGATGACCAGCTGTGTCTATACTGAAAGATCTGTTGTGCAGGAGAAAACCCTTATGGGGCAGGACTTGCTTCAGTGGGGCTTTGGTGCTCACTGAGTCTGCCTCTTGAGTGTGTCTCATGGATGTGAAGAGTTGTAATCGGACATGGTCTCACTCTGACCACTGGATACACTGGCTCTTGGATCTCCAAGGAGGTGCAAGGTCAGCCACTTTCTGGAGCCAGCCAGCAGGAGCTACAGAGACATCTGCAGATTCCTCCTCTTTGTATGGAGTTTAGAAGTGCCCAGATGAGGTTCAGCTGTGAAGCAAGGCAGGCTGCTGCTGCCAGGCCTTGGGCCTTCTTTTGGAAGCTCTGGGGCTCTCTGACCCAGTGGCAGTTTGACAGGTTTTTGGTGGAAAAAGGACAGGCCATTCATATGCAAAAGCCAATGTGCACAGCTTGGGTGGTGTTGTAAATTGGGTGGGGCGGGGTCTCTGGGAATCACCAGGGCAGAGCAAACAGCAATGGCTGCCAGTCAGCCCTGCACCAGTGAGGTCCCAGGGTCTCCATGTCCAGTGCCCCCATGCAGGAACAATGAACGCTGCAAGCACCTCTGAGAGAAAGCCATCCTTGTGTTCCTGTCCTGATGCCAGACAATCCAGTTTCTCTCCATATGTGTCTGGGTCCCCCAGAGTCTCGCCCGGAACTGGAGTTCAGAGCAAGCGAGAGCTTGTATCTCTCTCTGAATATAAGAGCAGCACATCCAGGCGCCAGCACTTTCCGTGCCTCTGCACCTCTTACTAGTCTCAGTGCGCTTTCTTCACCTCTCTAGTTGTGGAACTTCCACTCAGCCAGCTTTCCCACAGTTCTGGGTGGTTGTTGTTCTGCCTTTTAGTTGTAATTCTGATGTGGTTGTGAGAGGCAGCAAGTATAGGTGTTTACCTATGCCACTATCTTGGTTCTCCCTGCCAGCATAAGTTTTTTAAAAAGACAATAAATCCCCTTCAAAGAAGGTCAAGTAACACAGGATTTTTTTTTCAAGCTTAAGTAATCTTTTTGCTTAAACTTTAGGAAATCTAAAAATCCAGCACATAGCAACAAGTCTAAAGCAAGAATTATTTCAAAGTAATGATTTATTTGAGAATATAAGATTCATCTACTCAAGCGTCTATCCAGTTGAACTAATGTCAGTTTTATTTGTATATGAGCATGGGTTTTATTACTTCCGTACCTTTTGAAAATCCCATGGCCCTCATGTTATTGAATGGAAACAGAATAAAATAGATATTCCATATTATTCTCAGTAGTCATTTAGAAGAAACTGCTGAGAAGAAGCAGTTATATACACATGCAAAGAAATTAATAAGTTAAATTGTATGTATTTGCAGCCATGTAGAAAGATCTTTTAGAAACATGGATGGTAAAGAAACAGCTGATTATTTTCAATATTGGCAAGCATGATGTTGATAACAACTTTCATTTTAATCACCAGAATTGGACATTGAACAAACAAAAAGCTGATTATTTGCATTTAGATACTTTGTCTGAAATTATAGTATATTGTTATCAGGCACTTGTGCTTTAATTAAGACTTCAAGTAGTGAGAAATCAGGTTTCTTTTATACTGACCTGAATAACAAAGAGGGATAGACTTTTATTCCACTAAAAATTTTATAATCTTAAATAAGATCAAAATTGCTTTTATTTCAAAGAAAAAGTCTGTGATACATAGGCTGATGAGTTGATGACCATAAAAATAGAGGTAAATTAATCTAGCTAAATAAATCCATAACTAAATTCAAACAGAAAAGTTAAATGAAGGAAAATACTGATGTTTCAAAGGTCTGAAGGATAAAAATTGCAACTGAATGAAAAGCTTAGAAAGTATAATTAAAACTGATAATTTTCTAGAAAAATATAAATTTCCAAATTTATATATGTAAAGATAGAAAACCTAAAAAGACCCCCAAAAAATGAAAGAAATTTTTTAAGTGTAAAAATAAATTCCTTTCAGCCCTGGCTGGGTAGCTCAGTTTGTAAGCATGTTGTTCCAGTTCGGTAAGGTTGAGAATTTAATACACAGTCAGGGCACATACAAGATTCAACCAATGAATACATAAATAAGTAGAACAACAATTCAGTGTTTTTCTCTCACTCACCCTCTCTCTTTTTTTATCTCTTTCTCAAATCAATAAATTTTTTTAAAGTTTTTTAATTAAAAAGTAATTCCTTCCTAGAATACTCTTGGCTAAGAGTCACCTATGAGCCATTTCATCTTTTCAAAGAATAGATACTTCGTGATGCTATTTAGTCTGTTTCAGAGCATAAAGAATGAAGGAAATTGCCCCAATACATCCTATAGAGCTAGTATAACCCTAATAAAAATTTTAAAAAACATAGAAAAGATAAATTTTAGTTGAACTTAATTTATGACCATGCAAAATAGAGATGCATAAATACAATATAAAATACTGTCAGTTGGATTTAGCAATATACTAAAAATAATATCTATTGTCCTTGGATTATTTATTCAGATTGTAAAAATTATTCAATCTTTGGGAAATAATTCACATGATTCATAATATCAATAACAGATTAAAAATAACATTAATAGATATTGAAAAAGTATCAGCAGAGGAAGTTCCCTAGTTTGTTGAGTATTTTTATCATGAATCCCAGAGCTAACATCATACTTAATGGTGAAAGACTACACATTTTCTAAGTTGAAGAATAAGACAAGGGTGTCTACTCTTACTTCTTTGATTCTATATTGTGCTAGATGCTTTAGCCAGTAAAATTAAGCAATAACATGAAATAAAAGTATCCAGTTTGGAAAGGAAGAAATAAAATTCTTTCTATTGATAATAAGAAAACCCTAAGTAACACACACACACATACATATATACATACACACTGTTAGCGCTAATAGGCAATTTCAACAAAGTTGCAGGGTATAAGATCAGATCCTGCACAATAGTACAATTAGTGTTATTTCTACACACATACAATGAAGAATCAGAAAAAGAAATTAAGAAAATAATTAAAATTTAAATGGCTTTGAAAAGAATCACATAGTTATAAATGTAAACAAAGAAGTACACCACCTATACACTAAAAAGTGACCAAATGTTTTTGAAGTTGAATAAAAACTAAATGAATGAAATGTCATCTAATATTCATATATGTAAATACTTAATATAGACAAAAAGGTAAAGCTCCTCAAATTGATTTACAGATGCAATACAATCTCTGATAAAATTCCAACTCACTTTTTTAATAAACCAAGCCTAAAATTTATATGGAAATAAAATGGACCTGTAATAGCCAAAATAATCTTGAAAAAGATTAACACAGAGTATTCATACTTTTCACTTTCAAAACTGCCAGAAAGCTACTGTAATAAAAACAGTGGCATATTGAAATCATAGTAGATATATAGATCAATGAAATAGAATTAGGAGTACAGAAATAAAGACTCACGTTTACAGTCAATTGATTTTCAACCTGGGAGCTAAGACCATTCAGTAGGAAAGAAAGTCTTTTCAAGAAGCTGTGTTGGGCACTCACCAAAATGGCTAAAATTAAAATGACTGTCATCACCTACAAATGGTGAGTATGCAAACAACTAGAAGCCCAGACTCATCTATGGGAGTGTCAACTGGTTTAACCATTTTGGAAAAGTGGCAGCATCTACTGAAACTCAATGCAAGCATTCCCTGTGAATCAGAAATTTTCATAATTGTATCACAGGACATATAATAGTGTATTTAGCAGTATTATTTCTATTAGCTATAGACTAAAAACAACCAACATGTCTGGCAACAGCAGAATAAATTGATCTTAATAAAGTCATAAAATATAATCTTATTCATCAAAGGAAAAATTATATTGAACCACAAAAACACGTTTGTATCCCAATGTTGACAGAGAGAAAACACACAAATACAAATAGTATAGTTCCATTGTGTGAATGTGTTTAAGTTGTAAAAGAGGCACAATCTTTCAACAGAATTCAGGGTAGTACTGTAATTCTTTAGGGAATAATATCAGAGGGGGTGGGCTTCTGGGGGCTAGCATTGTTCTAATTTTTTATGTGAGTAGTATTGCAAATTAAGTGTTCACATTGGGTGAAATTATGGAGCTTTAGATTTTAAAGTGTATTCATTTTTTATATGTAAGATACATTTTAACAGAAAAGTATAAAATGTGTGAATAAAAGCTCATAATTTCTTCTAGAAAAAAAAAAGAAGTTGTGTTGGGACAACTGGATATCTACATGCAAAAGAATTAATTTAGACAGTATTCCTACTGTATACAACAATTAACTCAAATTGGATGAAAGGCCTATATGCAAAAGCTAAAACTTTTAGAAGAAAACATAGGTATACATTTTCATGACATTGAGTTAGACAAAGATTTCTTAGATATCATATCAAAAGGACAAGAGGTAGCCCTGCCAGCGTGGTTCAGTAGTTCAGCGTGGTTGAGTGTTGACCTATGTACTAGGAGTTCATGGTTTGATTCCAGGTCAGGACACAGGCCCGGGTTGTGGGCTCAATCCCCAGTAGGAGCCATGCAGGAGGCAGCCTATCAATGATTCTCTCTCATCATCAATGTTTCTATTTATTTCTCCCTCTCTGAAATCAATATATATCTATATATCTATATCTATATCTATATCTATATCTATATCTATCTATATCTATATATTAAAAAAGGACAAGAGGTAAATGAAAAGAGAAATAGACTTTATCAAAACTGAAAACTTTTTGCTTCAAAGGACATCGTGAAGAAAATGAAAAGACCACCCTCAGAACTGTAGAAAATATGCAAATCTCATATAAGGAATTTTCATCCAGAATATACCACCAACTATTATAACTCAATAAAAAGATAAATAACCTGCTTTAAAAATTGGCAAAGGATATAAACATATATTTATCCAAAAGAGATATACAAATGTGTAATAAGTACATGGAAAGATGCTCAATATCATTAGTCATTAGGGAAATGCAAATCAAGTTCACAATGAGATAGCACCTCACATCTACTAGGATGGAAATACTAGTATTAAAAAAAGAGAGAATAACAAGTGTTGGTGAGGACATGGACAAATGGGAACCCACATACACTGCTTGTGGGGATGTAGTATATTGAAACTGCTATGGAAAACAGTTTGTTGGTTCCTCAGTAAATTAAATATAGATCATCATATGATATAGTAATTCCATTCTCAAGTATGTAACAAAAAAATTGAAAGCCTATTTTCAAACAAAAACTTATACAAGAATGTTCATGGTAACATTTTTCAGAGTATCCATAAAAGTGGAAAAACTCATTTTTCTATAAGCTGATGAATGGCAAACAAAAGGTGACATATCCATACAATAAATATTACTTGACATAAAAAGGAAGGACTTATAGAACATGGATAAGCCTTGAAAACAAAATGCTAAGTTAAGGAATTCAGATTCAACAAATTCACGTACTGCATTATTCATTTACTAGTATATAAAATTTCTAGACTAGGCACATCCTTAGTGACAAAAAGTAGATTAATGATTGCCAGAAGTTGAAAGGAGGTGGGAATGGGGAGTGACTGCTAACGGGTAGAGGTTTCTTTTGGGGTGATATACTTGTTCTAAAATTGATCATCGTGATGGTGTCACAACTGGGAAGACACTAAAAGCCAATGAATTGTAGGGTTTCAGTGGGTAAACTGGATGGTATGTGAATTATATTTCAATAAGGCTGTTAAAAACAATACACAAAGACATCTCTTAATATCAGGTATTCTTTTAAACATACTAGTAATTTAATGGTTTCTTGGTGTCCCTATTAAATGGATCTATAATAGGTATTTAATTACCTTTCTACTGCTGAATATTTAAGTTGTTTGATATATCTCAATATTATAATCACTATTTCAATGAGCATTGCTATAGTTAAAATTTTGCATATATCCTTTCTCATTTCCCTAGGATAAATTCCTAGAAGAATTTCTGACTCAATCATTATGCACGCTTTATACTTTGGATAGACATTGGTTATCTCACTTATCATGACCATACATGGTGTGTGAAAATGCCAGGTTCTATGCACCATGCCAAATACTGGGCATTTTGTTCTACAATTGCTTTTACTTTTCCTCTTCTTTGTCCTCTTCTTCATTTCCATTCTTCTTAATATTAAAAATACATATTTCTCTAATGTATTCTTTTCAGCATTAATTACTGAATCAGAGATAATTTCTAGGAACTTCTCCAGTGATATGCTCTAGGACTTAATCTTAACACATTTCCTTTTCAACATGATATTCAGAACACTGTTAAGTCATGAAAGACTGCCTTATCACATTTTCAGATGGCATGCAATTAAGAGGGACAGCTGTCTGTCTCACATTCTCCGTTTGTTTGCTACTTTAGTCCTCATAACATCTCTGCATGACAAGCATCATTGTCACTTAAAAATGAAAAACTTGGTACTCAAGGAGGTTAAATCACTTAATTAGGATCACATAGTTGTTGGGTTTTTTTTGGTTATTCTTTTTTTTCTTTATTGATTAAGGTATTACAAATGTGTCCTTATCGCCCCATTGCACCCCCTCCAGCCCCCCACTCATGCTCTCACCCCCCCTGTTGTCTGTGTCCATTGGTTAGGCTTATATGCATGCATACAAGTCCTTTGGTTGATCTCTCCCCCTTGTCCCCACCCTCCCCTACCTTCCCTCTGAGGTTTGATGGTCTGATTGATGCTTCTCTGTCTCTGGATCTGTTTTTGTTCATCAGTTTATGTTTTTCATTATATTTCATAAATGAGTGAGATCATGTGATATTTATCTTTGACTGGCTTATTTCGCTGGGTCACAGTTTTAATGGGTAGATCAAGTGTTCAAACTCAGGTATGTTTGGTTCTAAAGAATATACATTTTCTACTATACTAAATTTGTTTTTCAGTTCCAAAAGTATATTTTGAGAACCTACTATGCACCAGGTACTATTCTTGTGACAGAGGATATAGTAATGTATAAAATTGATGTGGTCACCACTCTCATGGAACTTATAGTCTAATGTGAATGCAAAACAATAACAAGTCAACAAGCAAAAAAGCATAAATTTAAATAGTGACATATGGTATAAAGAAAATAGAATAAGTTAATGATCAAAAGTAACTGGGACAGAACATGAGATAAATTGTCCAGATGTACCTCTTTGAGGAGATTTGAGCTTAGCCTTGAATAATGAGAATGAGTTAGCCCTGTGAAGAATAAGGAAGGATCTTCTGGGAAGAGGAAGTAGACAGTCCTAGACTTACAATGGCTCAATTTATGGTTTTTGCAACTTTATGATGGTGTGAAAGTGATAAGCATAATAAATTACATGAGATATTCAACACTTTATTATAAAATAACCTTTCTGTTAGATGATTTTGACCAACTGTAGGCTAAGGTAAATGTTCTGAACACATTTAATATAGGTTAGGCTAAGCTATGATGCTTGGTAGTTTAAGTAAATTAAATGCATTTTAAACTTACAATGGGTTTATCAGGCTGTATCTATAATTGCAAGTATAAAGGCCTTGACTCAATAACAAACAGCATAACCTAGAAACAGAATTAAGATCACATAGACATTTGCAATTTATTCTGGCAACACAGTATTTTGAAAACTTTGTTTTGAGAATTATTCTTTTATTGAGTCTTAGTATAACACAAAGTGTGTCTCTTTCTCTAAGAGATTAATTACTAAGTATTTGCCTTTCTGGCTGTCCTTGCAAATCAGGTATAAGAATGTGACCCAAGCTCTACCAATCAGACGCATGATTTGAAATTTTAACTTAAGAGAGTCACAAAAGGGAGAAGAAAGGGAGCTTTTTCTCTTTGGCAGTCATAACGATGCTTCAAAGTTATGTTTCTGGCCCAGACATAGAGTGGTGCACATTTAATGTCCCATAGCTGTCTGGTGTAAGTTTCCTCATGAGATCACTTCTAAAGATGATTTTGACTGTTATTTCTAGAAGCCTAGCCTAGAGCCTGGCTCTCTAACCTTCCCAACAATTTTTTAAATTTATTTTAATAAGATCATCATTAATCATTCAGCATAATTCTCGGTTGCTTTTAACACTAAATGTTATAGTTAGTATGACTGTAGCATAATGAGAATGAAGATTAGTTGTAGGAAATTGTGGTAAGCAAAATAATGGCCTCAGAAAGATGTACACATCCTAATCCAAGAATTGGCAAATATGTTACCTTACCTGGAAAAAGGGACTTTGCAGATGCAATTAAGTTAAGACTCTTGAGATGAAAAGATTATCATGGATTATCCAGCCAGTGCAAAGTAATGAAAATAGTCCTTATAAGAGGGAAGTAAGAGGATCAGAGTGGGTGAAGACATATGAAGATGGAAGCAGAGGACAGAGTGGCATGGGGCCATGAGCCAACAAATGCAGGTGGCCTCTAGAAGCTAGTAAAGGCAAGGAACAGATTCTTTCCTAGAGCCTCCAGAAGGAATGGAGCCCTGCCAACCTATTTTGACTTCTGACCTCCAGAACTATAAGAAAATAAATGGCCCTAACTGGTTTGGCTCAGTGGATAGAGCGTCGGCCTGTGGACCAAAAGGTCCCAGGTTCGATTCTGGTCAAGGGCATGTACCTTTGTTGCAGGCACATCCCCAGTAGGAGGTGTGCAAGAGGCAGCTGATCAATATTTCTCTCTTTTCTCTCTCATCAATGTTTCTAACTCTCTATCCCTCTCCCTTCCTCTCTGTAAAAAATCAATAAAATATATTTTTAAAAAAACGGCCGAAGCCGGTTTGGCTCAGTGGATAGAGCGTCGGCCTGCGGACTGAAGGGTCCCAGGTTTGATTTCGGTCAAGGGCATGTACCTGGGTTGCGGGCACATCCCCAGTGGGAGATGTGCAGGAGGCGGCTGATCGATGTTTCTCTCTCATCAATGTTTCTAACTCTCTACCTCTCTCCCTTCCTCTCTGTAAAAAATCAATTAAAAAACAAACAAACAAACAAAAAAACGAAAATAAATGTATGTAGTTTCAAGTCACCAAGTTTGTGGTAATTTGTTACAGCAGCCAAAAGAAACTGATACAGAGACATCACAGAGGAAAGTGCAGACTATATCATGTAAGGTCTTATAGGCCACAATAAAGAGTGAGGTTTTTAAGTTGATGTGACAATTGGAATACTTTAAGCAGGAAAGTCACATTACCTGATATATGATTTTAAAATATGACTTTTGCTCTTATGTGGAGAAATTTACTAGAATGAGCCAGGAGTAAAGTAAATGAGGGTATACCAGTTTAGGAGGCTATTGCTACAGTCAAAGTAAGAGGTGGTGGTCTCTTGGACTTGCATATTGATAAAAAGATTGAATTGAGGGGAAGAAGATAAATACATAAAATGGAAAAGAAAGATGGATTGATGCAAAGCTCTCAGGGGAGACAGACTGGACCCAAGTGTTGGCAGAGGGATTAGTTTGAGTTGTGTGGGACAGCTTCTTTATTTTAACATTAAGAAAGCAATAGGTAGAATGGGGAGTGGGGGGAGTAGATATATGTTAAACTTTCAACAATAAAGAATTTTTTAAAAAGAAAACAGTAGGTGGGCTAGAAGGGGTCAATGGGGAAAAAGAGGGGACATATGTAATACGTTCAACAATAAATATTTTTAATAAAGAAAGAAAACAGTAAAAGAGGATATGTGTGCATATATATATCCTATCTAATAAAAGAGAAACATGGTAATTGGCATGTGACCACTACCCTTCCCATTGGCTAATCAAGGAGATATGCAAATTAACTGCCAGCCAAGACGGCGGCCGGCAGCCAGGCAGCTTGAAACTAACATGAGGCTTGCTTGCTTCAGTGACGGAGGAAGCCAACGTTCCCCGCCTGCCGCTGCAGGACTCTGAGCCTGCAGTTTGAAACATTGTAACAAATATAGAAGCTAAACAAAACCCCAGAAACCTGCTTTCAGTGAGCCGGGATCTCAGAGCTGGAGTTGATACAGTGTTTCGATTATAGAATGCAAACAAACCAGATACCTGCTTTCAGCAGCGGAGGCCTAAGAGCTGGAGCCTCAGAGCTAAAGCTGGCCCAGAATAAAAAGAAAAAAAAGAAAAAAAGGAGCTGTTGGGAGTTTCCGTCACCTGACAGCCTGAAAACAGCCCTCAGCCCCTCACCCAGACTGGCCAGGCACCCCAGTGGGGACCCCCACCCTGAAGGGTGTGTGACCAGCTGCAAACAGGCATCATCCCCTCACCCAGGCTGGCCAGGCACCCCAGTGGGGACCCCCACCCTGATCCAGGACACCCTTCAGGGAAAACCAGCCAGCCCCACCCATGCACCAGGCCTCTATCCTATATAGTAAAAGGGTAATATACCTCCCAGCACCGGGATCAGCAGAGCCACAAGGCCTCCTGGCACCAGGATCAGCGTGACAGGGGGCAGCGCCCAAACCCCCTGATTGCCCTGCGGGTCTGTGTGTGAAAGGGTGCGGAACCCCAACCCCCGCCCCCCCACGGGTCCTGCTCTGTGTGTGATGGGGTAGAGCCATAACCTCCCCATCGGCCCCGCCCTGAGTGTGAGAGTGGTGGCGCCCCAACCCCCTGATCGGTCCTGCTCTGTGGGTGATAGAGGGCGGTGCCCCAACCCCCTGATCCGCCCTGCTCTGTGTGTGACAGGGGGCGGTGCCCCAACTCCCCTATCAGTCCTACTCTGTGAGTGACAGGGGGAGCTCCTCAACCCCCTGATGGGCCCTGCTCTGTGCATGACAGGGGGGAGCTCCCCAACCCCCTGATGGGCCCTGCTCTGTGCGTGACAGGGGGCAGTGCCCCAACCCCCAGATCGGCCCTGCTCTGTGCGTGACAGGGGGTGGCGCCACAACCTCCCGATCCACCCTGCTCTATGCATGACAGGGGGCGGTGCCCCAACTCTCCAATCGGCCCTGCTCTGAGCCTGACCAGGGGCTGCACCTAGGGTTTCGGCCTGCCCTCTGCCTCCCGGGAGCAGGCCTAAGCCAGCAGGGCATTATCTCCCAAGGGGTCCCAGACTTTGAGAGGGCACAGGCCAGGCTGAGGGACCCCCCCTTCCCCCTGAGTGCACAAATTTTTGTGCACCAGACCTCTAGTCTATACTAATAAAAGGGTAATATGCTAATTAGACAGACCATCTTCCGGACATCCATCAGGATGTCCTTCCGGACAATGCCATGGTGGAGCGGCCAAGGCAGAGGTGGTTAGGGGTTATCAGGCCAGCAGGGGAGGGCAATTAGGGGCGACTAGGCCACCAGGGGAGGCCAGTTATTGGTGATCATGCAGGCAGGCAGAGGTTGGTTAGGGGTGATCAGGCAGGCAGGGGAGCAGTTATGGACATCAGGCAGGCAGGCAAGCAGGTGAGTAGTTAAGAGCCAGTGGTTCCAGGTTGTGAGAGGGATCCCAGATTGGACAGGGTGCAGGCCGGGCTGAGGGATGTCCCCCACTCCCGTGCACAAATTTCATGCACTGGGCCTCTAGTGTAAGTAATAAAGTGCTGTGTTTTCCAACTGAATATTTGTGTGGCATAATTCCTCCTGCAGTCGTAATATACTAATATAAGGTCAGATGAAAATGCCTACCCTCATTCCTGCCTGCTCAGAGGTATTTCTTTGCTGGCAACTACTTGAAATGTTCAAATACCTGCACAGTTAAAGTTAATCTCAAGGGACACCTTGGATAAACACCCCTCCTTTCTCAGACACTTTAATATCTATTTTTTTATACATCTGTACAAATAACATTTTTCACTCTCAATTTTCCAACTCTCTAGTTCCCCACCTTCTGCCAACCCCATATAAAAGATGGAAGTGCAGGAATTGGTACAGCCACTATAGAAAACTCTTAGGTTTTACGCCGCCGCAAGGAAAAACCGTGAGTCCAAACAGAGACCAGATTAAACAGGCTTTATTGGGAGCACACGGGCGGGTTCACCTGCTCAGAGAGGGGAGCAGGAGAAGCCGCGCCAAACCTGGGCAGGGGCAAGGTTTTATACTTTTCTGAGGCAATTGTTGCTGGCCGAAACTGGTGGCAGTCGGGGCTTTCCAGGGTCAGGTGAAACCTGCGGTCTGTCCTGCGGTTTGGTCATTTTCCGGGAGCCGTTTGTCCGGCAGAGATTTTTCACCGGGGTGGGGTGGTTTCCAGACGTCAGTGTGGACAGGTCAGCTTCTCACCGGCCCAAGAGAGGGAGGGGGTCCTTTCGCCCCGGGGCAGGGTGCCAGCGAATACCAGATAAAAACAATATGAAAGTTCCTCAAAAAACAGGACTATCCCACATCTGAGTATATATCCAAAGGAATTAAAATGAAAATTCCCTCAAGATATCTGCAGTCCCAAGAGATAAGATTATTTAGAATGTTTTGACTTGTTAAAGTCAAATAAAAGTAGAGGAAAATTCCCACTAATTCTACAAATGCTATCATCCTATGTTACTGCCCAACTGTCTCCTCTAGCGCTCACCTGACAGATAACACCTCTTTGTGTATTCAAATTTAAATTTCTTTTGTCTACCAATAAAATTTTTGAGGGTAAAGCCATCTACTACCAACTCTACCATTAAATTGCTTTATTACCATGAAAATCTCTCTCTTTTTTTTTGGGGGGGGGGTGCGGTCTGGAATTCCTGATTTGTAAAAAAAAAAAAAAATGTGGGAGGGAGGTTAGGTGATATGCTTAATCTTGTGTTAAACATGTGATTCGGCCCAGCCTGTGTGGTTCAGTTGTTGAGGGTCGACCTATGAACCAGGTCATGGTTAAATTCTTGCTCAGGGCACATGTGGGGCATATAGGAGGCAGCCAATCAATGATGTTCTCTCATCATTGATCTCTCTCTCTCTCTCTCTCTCTCCCCCTCCCTTTCTGAAATCAATAAAAATATATATTTAAAATGTGATTCAATTGTATCCCCCACCCCAAGTTAGAAGAGTGGTATTAATTTTGAACAGCAAAGTTTTAAAGGAAGCATTGATGCTTTTGCTATGGGATTTTTGGACTGGAACACAAGGTGTTCCCCTGGGCAGGATGGTTCCCCAAATTCTTTGTCTGGTGGAGTTGAAGAATGAATCCACACAGGAAAGATGGTATAGCAAAGTTGGAAATTTATTGAAGAACAAGTACAGAGAGGGGGAAAGAGTCCCACAGCACAGTCTTCCATGTGGGGAGGGGGAAAGAGTCCCAACGAGTTTCTGTTTCCACCATTTATAAAGGCTGCAAGTCTCTGTGTCCTGATATCCCCACTTTTTGGTCAATATTCCCTTTTGAATTGGTTACTACAGTAACTCCTGAGCTCAAAGGGCAAACCTCACATGGGACATGTGAGGCCCTCCTCCCTCATTATTCTCCCATCCCCTCAGGGCTTTCTTCTGCCTTCTTTATTTTGTAAATTTAGACCTTCTGTTACTCCCAGTTCCCTGATCTCATGTAAATGTAACTGTTGCCTCTTCCTTGTCTTATGGAAATGTAACTTTTTCCAGTCTCCCTTGTCTTATGGTAATGTAACTGTTGCCTCTCCCTTGTCTTATGAAAATGTAACTTCTCCTAGTCTGCAGCCCTGTGTTTTTTCCATGGACATCTTTAATTTTTAAAAATTTCTTTGCCCTAACCGGTTTTGCTCAGTGGATAGAGCGTTGGCCTGTGGACTCAAGGGTCCCGGGTTTGATTCCGGTCATGGGCATGTACCTTGGTTGCGGGCACATCCCCAGTAGGGGGTGCAAGAGGCAGCTGATCGATGTTTCTAACTCTCTATCCCTCTCCCTTCCTCTCTGTAAAAAAATCAATAAAATATATATTAAAAAAAATTTCTTAAACCTGTCTATATCCCCCTAAAATTTCTATTTCACTTTTATAAAATAAAGGTACTGAAAAGAAAACCAAAGGAAGTGTTATGGGTTGGCTCAACGAGATAGACCACTGACTCAGAATTTAAATTTAAGAGCCTTTTATTAAGCTGGCCAGCTGACCACAGCCCGCACCTTCCCCCTCTGGGAAGGTTTGCAGCATGTGGCAGAGACCAAGGGTGCAGTATGATCTTTATATAGCAAAGCAGTGTTAAAAATCAACTACAGAGCATTCTATTAAAAGTTCATAAAGAGTTCACAAGCACAAAGGGGGTAAACAGAGTCACACCTGGCTGGAGCATATCATAATTCATTGTTTTTCTAAGACAATCTAACAATTTTTCTTCCACTGTTACCCTGACACAATCCTGCTTCCACGGTTACCCTGACACAATCCTTGAACACAATCCTCCCTCGTACATCCCCCCTCCCTTCGAGCACATTCAATTTCTCATGTCCCATTTCCTCCCCTCAGCACATTCTGTAACATTCTGTAACCCTTCCATGGCTCCGTCCCCTACCCTGTAACATTCCCTACTGGTCTTATGCCCGAATCAAATCTTTGATTCAGCTCCCTCCTCTAAGATTCTGGTGTATTGGGTATGTAGAACCATCAATTTTACAGCCTGTATTCGACTCTGTATGAAGTTGAGGAGGCATCTGGCAATGCAGGGGCCAAATATTAGCCCTAGGAGGAGTATAATGACTGGTCCTGCTAGTGCAGAGAGCAGGGTAGTTAGCCAGGGGGACCAAGAAAATAAATTCTCATACCAATTGCCTTCTGCCCTCCTGGCCTCTTCTCGGTAGGCCAGCCGTTTACGTAGCTGGCTAAGGCTTTCCCTGATTACCCCCGAGTGGTTGGTGTAAAAACAGCAGGTCTCCCCTAGGGCCAGACAGAGGCCTCCCTGCTTTAGGAAAAGCAGATCTAGGCCTCATCTGTTTTGTAATACTACCTCTGCAAGTGAACTGAGGGAGTCCTCCAATTGGCTAACAGATTCCTCAAGAGTGCTTAAATCTTTATCTATCTGCTTGCTTAACTCTTTATAATTTTGGTGGCCAGTTGCTAGGGCGGCTGTTCCGACTGCTGTGGATCCTGCTAATCCTATTCCCATAAGAAGGGGAACTAGGATGGAGGCCCTTCTGACTCTCTTGGGCTCGAGGTTTAAATGTTCTCGGCCCCCTTCTCCCGAGTAATAGTACACCTGTGGGAGGATATGAGTTAGAATGCATAGTCCAGGGTTCGTCGGATGCTGGAGGGCTGGAGAGAAGATGCAAGGGGTTATACCAGTTGTACATGCCCACCAAGTCCCCTCTGGAGCTACTAAATAGGTGGGGGTCTCTCCTGTATAATTCGTTGGAAGTACAATAGATGAATTACACAGACCTGTATAAGCGGAACTGCTAAGGGGGTAGTTCCTTGGGTACACACAAGTCCCTGGGTTCAGGAGATCCCCAAGAGTAAGTCCTGGGCTCTTGTGTCCCCACATACACAGTCCGTCCGGCAGACTCTCTACTGAAAGGTTCCTGATGGCAGAGGCATCCCTCCCAAGCTTGGCCTCCGCCCCTATTCCAACATAATAAGGGGGTTCAGGGTTAAGGCACAGCCAGCAATCTGCGGTTAGATTTGGGGAGGTGCGATTCAGGAAAGAAAACATCAAGTCCAAAGTCCCCAGCAGCTGCTGGTTTGGTCTTCCTGCGCCTGCTCCTAAAAGCTGTTCTGTAGGTGGATCAGGACTGGGGTTCCCAGGCTTTTGTGACTCAGGGGAACCAGGAGGTTTTTCTGGGGCTGGGTGCTGTGGCAAGCTTGGCCTCCTCTGTTTGTCTGGGGGAAGTAAGGGGCCAATCGGGTTGAGCCACCGGGGAAGAGCCCGGCGCTGAATGGTGAAGAGTTGGCCAGGGTCTCAGCCGCTGACATAGAGTCTTAGCCCCCACGTCTTTCCCCCTTCCCATTGGTCTGTCCACCAGGCAAGAGGCATGAAGATGACGGGGTTGCAATCTCCAACAATGCAGTTCTTCTTTGGGGCCCCAGGCCGAACCTCTCTGGTCAGACGAAGGAGCTTGTCGGTGGGAGGTTTTTTCCACAGGGCTAGGGTCTCACAGCCCCAAGAGGCACAATAGAAGTCGTCTTTTCCTCCACAGTCACTACTCCCTTCCCGGGGGCAGACATAATGTTCAGTGTGCCATAATCCTTGCTCTAAAGCCAAGCTACCACACCCATAACTCTTGCCTCCGGTGGCCCAGGGTTGATCCCCCCAGCCATACCTGGTCGACATGGATTGGCTATGGGAATTTCCCCAGTTCCTTCCAAACAGTTTGCAGAGATCTGTTCGGATGACAGGCGCCCCTACTCCTACAACAGAACCTATAATAGTCCCATCAATAGTTCGTGTGACCTCCCAAGAGTAATTCTTGGCTGAATGGGGATTTCCCAGTCCTGGCTGTATGCAGACAAGAAGAGTCAGGATGAACACCGGGTGAGCCTGACCTTTAGCGGGTCTCCTGTCCTCTGGACCCGCCATTCCCCGACGCTGTCGTTCGCCTTCTTAACCTGGGTACGATGGATCCAGTGTCTTTTCCCTGCAACTTTGATGGCAGTTGGAGTGCTCAGCACCACCTGGTAGGGTCCATCCCATCTAGGTTCCAGGCTGCCAGGGTCGTGGCGCTTCACCCAGACGAGGTCACCCGGGGAGAAGGCAGGCTGCGTTGGACTGGTTCTCGGTGCGTCCTCCTCTTGTACGGCTCTCACCACCCGTTGTGCTGACCTGGCGCTGCTCTGCAAAGCCTGTAAGGACTTAAGCAAATTTCAGGTAGACAGCCGGGCAATTTCTTCTTCCCTTTGGCGGGGGAGAAGAGGTGGCGGCCTGCCAAACATAATTTCAAAAGGGGTGAGTCCATTTATGTATGGAGTGCACCTAGCTCTGAGGAGGGCAAAAGGAAGGAGACTTACCCAGTTTTCGCCAGTCTCTAATTTTAACTTAGTTAATGTTTCCTTTAAGGTCCGATTCATCCTCTCTACCTGTCCAGAACTCTGTGGTCTATAAATACAATGTAATTTCCAAGTTACTCTCAGGGCCTTAACTATGGATTGTAACTTTGGCGATAAACGCCGGGCCATCGTCAGACCCCATATATAGTGACAGGCTAAACCGGGGGACAATTTCAGTGAGGAGTTTTCTAACTACTACCTGTGCTGTCTCTGTCTTGGTTGGGTATGCCTCAGGCCAGCCAGAGAAGGTATCAACAAAAACCAGCAGGTACTTATATCCTCCTCGTCCTCCTGGTATCTCAGTGAAGTCCACTTCCCAGTGTTCTCCGGGGTTCTGACCTCGGAATCGCTGTCCCGGTGCGGCCACAACAGGGGGCCCTTGATTCACCTGGGCACACACTTGACACCTTCTAGCCAAGTCTTGGGATATTTTCTGGAGCCCTGGGATGTAAAATTCTCTTCCCAGTAGTTCTGATAGCTTCGTTCCCCCCAGGTGGGTGCTTTGGTGGGTCTGGGAAGCGATGGTCCGCCCTAGGGCTTCTGGTACTATAGGCCTCCCATCTGGCAGAATTAGCCATCCAGCCTCTCCTTCCCGAGCCCTTAGCTTCTCAGCTAGCCTCTGCTCCTCTGGTAGATAAGTAGGCTTCTCTGGGAGCCTTCGTGCTGGCAGGGCTACGAGAACCTCCAAGGGCCCTACTGGTCTTTTAGCCACGTCCTTGGCGGTTTGGTCTGCAAGTCGATTTCCCTGTGCTTCGGGACTATTTCCCTTCTGGTGCCCCCGGCAATGAATTACTGCCACTTCCTTTGGCCCCCATATGGCTGCCAGGAGGTTAAGTATCTCAGAAGCGTTTTTAATGTCCTTTCCTCCTGAGGTCAGGAGGCCTCTTTCCTGATATAGGGCCCCATGCACATGTACAGTGGCAAAAGCATACCGACTGTCCGTGAAAATGTTCACTCTTTTTCCTTTTCCCCACCGGAGGGCCTGAGTGAGTGCTATGAGTTCTGCCTTTTGGGCTGAGGTGCCTCGTCCTAAGGCCTGTGCCCAGAGAACCTCCTTTTGTGTCACCACTGCCGCCCCCGCATACCGGGTACCTTCCTCTACGAAGCCGCTCCCGTCCGTGTAGAGGGTCTCATCTGGATTCTGCAGGGGCTGGTCCACAAGGTCCTCTCGGAGGGAAGTGAGGGCAGTCAATGTCTCCTCGCAGTTATGCAAAGGGGGCTCTGCCTCCTCGTCAGGGAGGAGTGTGGCCGGGTTTAAGGCAGCTGTTTTCAGGAAGCTGACTCGTGGTGGGTCTAGCAGCAACACCTGGTACTGGGTAATGCGGGCGTTGGACATCCATCTCTCCGGAGGGCTTCTTAATAAGGTCTCAACTGCATGCGGGGCAACTACTTGGAGATTTTGGCCAAAAGTTAGTTTTGAGGCTCCTTTACCAGGAGGGCGGTGGCTGCAATGGCTCTCAAGCAGTTGGGCCATCCCGATGCCACTGGGTCAAGTCTCTTAGAGAGATAAGCTACGGGGCGTTTCCATGGTCCTAGGGGTTGTGTGAGGACCCCTTTTGCCACCCCTTTGTTCTCAGCTACATATAGCTGAAAGGGTTTGGTTAGGTCTGGCAGGGTGAGTGCTGGGGCACTTACCAGGGCTTCTTTCAGCTTCCTATAAGCCTCTTCTTCCTTTTCTGTCCAGACTAGGGCGGTCTCCTTTCCCCCTGTTGCAGAGTATAATGGCCGTGCAATTTCTGCAAAACCTAGTATCCACAGCCTGCAATAACCCACTGCCCCGAGGAACTCCCGGACTTGCCTTTTGGTGGTAGGCCTTGGGATTGACAAGATGGCCTTTATTCTGCTACAAGATAAAGTTCGCCTACCCGCTTCTATGTTGTAACCCAAATATGTCACTCGGGTAGTGCATAGCTGAGCTTTCTTAGCTGAGACCCGATACCCCAAATAATCTAGGGTGGTCAGCAGTTCTTGAGTGGCCTGCCTACAATCCTGTTCCTCCTCCGTGGCCAGTAGGAGGTCGTCTACATATTGGAGCAGAGTCACCCGTGGATGATCCTGACGGAACTCCCGGAGGTCTTGGTTTAGGGCCTCATCGAGCAGAGTGGGTGAGTTCTTAAACCCTTGCGGCAGCCTAGTCCAAGTTAACTGTCCAGACTCTCCCTCTGTCGGGTCCACCCACTCGAAGGCGAAAATAGGTTGACTCTGCTTTGCCAGGGGAAGGGAGAAAAAGGCATCCTTTAGGTCTAAAACAGTATAGAACCGGTGTTCTGGCTTGAGGAGGCTGAGAAGAGTGTAAGGGTTCGGAACCGTGGGATGGATAGTCTCAACCCTCTTGTTTACTTCCCTTAAGTCCTGCACCGGCCTGAAATCCTCAGTCCCTGGTTTCTGTACTGGCAACAGGGGAGTGTTCCAAGCAGATTGGCAAGGAATCAAGATTCCAGCCTCTTTCAGCCTCTTAATGTGCTTGGCAATTCCCACTCTCGCCTTCTGGCTCATTGGATATTGCCGGACTCTGACTGGGGTGGCACTGCTGGTCAGCTGGACTACAATGGGAGGCCGGTGTTTAGCTAGCCCTGGCAGATTGTCCTCCGCCCAAACTCCCGGGATAGCCTGTCTTAGTTGTTGAAGATAGGCATCTGCTGAGACTTCCCCAGGCTCTTCCTCATGTAGTAAATATTCCTCCTGTAAGGGCAATGTCAGGAGATACATTCCCGCAGTCCCTGGGTCTTGCAACTTGACCTCTGGCCCTGGCCCTTCAAAAGAGATTGTGGCCCGTAATTTACTCAGCAAGTCCCGGCCTATCAAAGGGTACGGGCACTCTGGCATTACTAAAAATGAGTGAGTCACTGAGCCGTTTCCTAGGTCGCAGATCTGACCTTTAGTCCATGGGTAGGATTTCACTTATCCAGTTGCCCCTTTGATGGCGATTTTGGTCTTAGAGACTGGACCCACTGGCTGTTGCAGGACAGAGAAGGTGGCTCCCGTGTCCACAAGGAAGTCCACCTTTTGGCCCCCCCACTGTCAGAGTTATCCTGGGCTCTTGGGGGCCAGCTGAGCCCTGACAACCCTAATCCACCTCCTCCACCAGCACGGGATTCGGCTCCCGCGCACGTTCAGGGCACTCCCTTTTCCAGTGTCCTTCCTTTTTGCAAAGTGCACACTGATTTTTCCCAAGCCGGGGTCGGAATTCTTTTTTCCCCGAAAGCTTTCCTTTGCCCTTATTGTCTTTCCGGCCCCTTGGGTCTTTTTCCTCATTTAGGGCCAGGAGGACCTTGGCCATCCGGGTGTTCAAACCTGTCATCGGGTCCTCCCGATTGTTGAAAACCTTTTGGGCCACCTCAACCAATTCAGAGATTGGTTTCCCCTCAAAGCCTTCTAACTTCTGTAATTTTTTCCTAATATCTGGGGCCGACTGGGAAACAAATGCAACAATGACAGCCCTCCGATTTTCCGGGGCATCAGGGTCAATGGGGGTGTACACCCGATAGGCCTCGTACAGCCTTTCCAGGAAAGCTGCCGGGCTCTCATTAGGCCCCTGGACTGTCTCTGTTACCTTAGAGAGGTTTGTGGGTCTCCGAGCAGCAGCTCGGATGGCCCCCAACAGAGTCTGGCGATACCGATCGAGAGCCTCCTTTCCCCTCTCAGTATTGGGATTCCAGGTAGGTCGCCTGGAGGGAAACACAGCCTCTAATCTATCTTGGTCAGAGGTAGGCTGTCCATCCGGACCCAGCACAAATCTCCTCCCCTCCGCCTTGACTCTCTCTCTCTCCTCTGAAGTGAAAAGAGTTTGCATCAACTGTTGACAATCATCCCAAGTAGGTTGATGGGTAAAAAACACAGACTCTAAAAGAGAGATCAACCCCTGTGGATTCTGGGAGAAAGAAGGATTCTGGTTCTTCCAATTGTACAGGTCACTGGTAGAAAAGGGAACATAAACCATAAAAGGCTGCCCGTCTGGACCTAAATCTAAAGGGCCTGCCTGCCTTAATGGCAATATGGGAGCTGCAGGACTGGTGGATGCTGTAGGGCCCTGCAGCTTCTTTCCCCCTCCTTCTCTCTCTCCATACGCTGTCCCCTGCCTCGTGAGAGAAGGGGAGACCGGAGCCGGGCCCTGGACTGGGGTTTCCGGAGGAACGGAAACCGGCTGTGGAGAAAGCCGGGGCTCCTGACCGGGGTCATTTGCCACCATGGGGCCGGTGGAGGGAGGAGCATATGGGGGAGGCCTGACCTTGGAGAGTGCCTCCTCACCCGTATCTTGCAGAACGGGGAGTTTTGCCCTTCTTGGCTGAGGCCAAGAGGACTGTCTGTCTCTGTCCCAATTTCTTTTCTTTATTTTGACAACTCTGTATCCACCTTGGTTTTTCAGTCAAAATATCGACCCATACTTGAATATAGGGAATTTGGTCGGGGTGACCCGGCCGGCTGTAGACAACATGGTGAACCCGATAAGCGGTGGTTAAATCAAAAGTCCCTACGTCCGGCCATCCCACCTGGAAAGTGGGCCACTCCCTTTCACAGAATTTCTGCAAATCAGAAGCATTAACATCATGACTATATCCTTCAGCTCGCTTCTTGAAGTCCTGAAAATTGTTCAAAAAACATTGCAGCGGGGTGCACACAGAAGCAGACGACGACGACCCTTGACCCATTTTGACAAACACCAAGACAACAAATATTAGACAGACAAACCCAGTGCAGCCTACAGCCGCACAAACCAGGGACCCCGGCCACCGTCGTGGCCGTGGGTCAGGACCAGGAGTACCGCTGCGTCCAGCCCTCCGTATAGGTCCTTCCGTGGGACGTCCCAATTCCAGTTTAACGACCGGTCCTTACCTCTCTCGAGAGTCCAGGTGGCTCAGTTTCCAAATTGAAAGTTTTTGGGTGGACTGGAGGCCTCCTTGGTAGTCGTTCTCCACAGGTGTGGGGTATCTCGCTGAGTGCCCGGCAACAAGTGGGGGAGAGCCTCCTGCCTTGAATAGGGGGTCCCTCTCACCCCTGCCGGGGGAGAGCCTCCTGCCCTAAACAAGGGGTCCCTCTCACCCCTGCCGGGGGAGAGCCTCCTGCCTTAAATAGGGGGTCCCTCTCACCCCTGTCGGGGGAGAGCCTCCAGCCCTAAATAAGGGGTCCCTCTCCTCCTGCCGGGTATCTCGCTGCGGGCCTCCAAATGTAATGGGTTGGCTCAACGAGATAGACCACTGACTCAGAATTTAAATTTAAGAGCCTTTTATTAAGCTGGCCAGCTGACCACAGCCCGCACCTTCCCCCTCTGGGAAGGTTTGCAGCATGTGGCAGAGACCAAGGGTGCAGTATGATCTTTATATAGCAAAGCAGTGTTAAAAATCAACTACAGAGCATTCTATTAAAAGTTCATAAAGAGTTCACAAGCACAAAGGGGGTAAACAGAGTCACACCTGGCTGGAGCATATCATAATTCATTGTTTTTCTAAGACAATCTAACAATTTTTCTTCCACTGTTACCCTGACACAATCCTGCTTCCACGGTTACCCTGACACAATCCTTGAACACAATCCTCCCTCGTACATCCCCCCTCCCTTCGAGCACATTCAATTTCTCATGTCCCATTTCCTCCCCTCAGCACATTCTGTAACATTCTGTAACCCTTCCATGGCTCCGTCCCCTACCCTGTAACAGAAGTAGTTAAGACCTAAATATCCTTGAGTTGAGAAGCTGTATTTGAGGCCTTATCATAGGCTCAGAAGAAAATTAAGTGCTATAGGATTACATTTACTTCTCAGGATGTTGTAATGTACCCCGCGAATCACAGAAGGACGCCTCAAGAAGTCCAATTAAAGAGTCACGTTTATTGCAATCCGGGACTATGAGGGGCCATTCCCAAATCTCATAGCAATAAGATGGTGGCAAAACCAGACTTATATAGGCAAAAATCACAAAGGTATTGTTTACATCCCATGGTTTGGAATGAGGCACCTGGCTCGCAAAAAAAGCAGATTACAGAAGCAGAATTAAGCATGTTAATTAGAGTTTCGGGTATCGGGATCACCGAATTGACAGAAATACATTATCTAGGGCCCTTGGGTAACCTGGGTTAAATTTAGGCATGTTATCTAAATTATAGTTTTGGGTCTCCGGATCACCGAGTTGATAGAAACACATTATCTAGAGCCTTCGGGTCTCCCGACAACTGAGTTGTCAGGACAATTTAGACTAATTGTGCTCTTCTGGTCTCGGGACCACTGAGGCAGCTGGAATGCACCACCTGTGGCCACTAAAACAATTTAGGGTAATTGTGCTGTCCTGTTTCCTGGTACAGAAGAATGTGCTCTCTAAGACCAGTATGATAACAATCAATGGGATAGTCATTCAATCGAATGGGATGACTTATACAATTTAGAAAATCAAAGTAACCTGTCCATTGTTAAACAAAGCAAATAGGTACCATACTTCAAGGAAACAGCAGGAACCATTAAGAATATATCAAATGCCAGCTAACAACTGTTATTAATGAGGCTTTAGCTGTAAGTTTTCATATTTATTTACAAAGGAAAGGTTACAGCTGTTAACGTAAAAAACCACTGAAACCTGTAAAGAATTTTTGTGAGTTTATTTGAGCTAAACTGTGGACATATGCCGAGAAGCAGAACCTCAACGAATTGAGATAGTGCTCCAGAGAATGGCAGGGTTACATCCGTATTTATACATGAAATTCATTGGTGACAGATTTAAGGAGGTGGGATTAAGCGAAGGGGGGGGGGGGGAACCTCTGTGATAGGATAAAAAGTAAAATGATGGACACATACATAGGTGGGTGCAGGAACAATTAACATGATAAATGAAAGAATCTGTGGTATCTGTCCTGGGCCCAGCACACCTGGCCATGCCCCAGGGGCTCCATAAAAAGGGAAGTCACAAGTTACCCAGACATCCCAAGGACATGTTATCATAGATGCAAAAAGACAGATAGGCTCAGTTATGGTAAAGGTGGACCTTATCAGTGAAGATATCGGCTTAGGACGTAACTGCCCACCATAACTGCTTTTAGTTAAAGTTTAATTTCAGACCATCCTTTGTGGTTACTTTAGGTCTCCGAGTCTGCAAAACTGCCATGCAGGCCTCTCCTGAGCTTGTCAGGTCAGCATGTGGCCCCTTTCGTCCACACAGTTTAATAAAATACCATGTCTATAGAATTATCTAGTGGAAGATATCAGCTCTAACATTATCAAAGTGTAAAGAAATGCCTCAAAACATTATGATATCAGGAGAGCAAGAACTACCTCCAGAGGTTTTAACTGTTCTATGCCTGTTGCTTCTTCTACATTATCTGCATGGAAAGACCATGCAGAGTGATATATAGAGAAAACAAGTATCAGGTTGCCCAAAGAAGGTCTTCTCTTACTAAACTAGAGTGGCTGAAACATTTTTTAAAATGGGGTTCAAGTATCAACTACATCGATTTCCAGCTATATAAATTTGAACAAAACTTACCTCACTGAGTTTTACTATCTTTATTTGTATAATGGGCATACTAGTGAAAATTTTATATATGTGTTTTAGGGGTTCAGAACCAGTTGCCTCAAGGTGGCCACTCAGGCATGCAAATTATTTTGAGCTGAAAACAATTAAGGTCCAGAAGGCTCAGGAAGAATCTTTGACCTTCCCCTTTACTGCCTAAAATAATTTACTGGTAGACAAAGAACTTGCTCCAGGAAGGGAGCTATCATCATATATGAATATTTTATTATGAACTAGGTATAATAGACAGGAAAGAACCTAGCAAGGCCCATTTGAATTAAGTGAAGTTCTTTCTGTGTCCCATTGTTTCAAGATGGCCCAATATACATTTGTTTACTAAACTTTCACTCTTTTCATCTCCCTACAAATTGCCTTATGTCCCCTTTCTTAGTTCTGAATGACTTACAGGGTGGGCAAAAGTAGGTTTACAGTTGTATGTGGAATTTATTCTTGTATTATTAACTAGAGGCCTGGTGCACGGAATTCGTGAAGGTGTAGGGTCCCTAGGCCTGGCTGGCGATCAGGGCCAATCTGTGGAGTGATTGGCAGGGCAATCAGGGCCCCTGCTCACACCCACCTTGGCCTGGCACCACCCGCTTGCAGGCCCCGCCCCCCACCAATGCCAGTCACCTTCTGTGGGGTGACCAGTGGTGTGATAGGGGTCAGGCCCCCCGCTTGCACCCACCTTGGCCTGGTGCTGCCTGCTCACCTGCTCCACCATCCCGCTGCAGTCCCACTCTCATTGTGGCCCATTGGGGCCAACAGCACTGCCACTGCTGCCCACTGTCAGTGCCGCATTGCTGACGCCCTCCATGTTCTGCGCCGCCCCCTGGTGGTCAGCAAACGTGTAACCCAAGTTGGTTGAACTCCTGCCCATGGGGACAATTTGCATGTTAGCCTTTTATTCTTTAGGATTCTTTATTATGTCTTTGCATTATTTGTCTTCTTCTTCTAAGTGTGCTGTGGCATTGTGACACTCTTTTGAGTTAATAAAGCTATTGTAATAATTATAACCTGCATGTCTATTTCCATACAAACCACTATAAACCTACTTTTTCCCACCCCTGTATAATGCTCATTTTGCCTTACTATCTTTGGATTTTTTATACTTATGTGAATTCCTTCTGCATGGGTATTAAAACGATTTTGTCCTATTAATCTGCTGTATGTCATTTGAATTATTTGACCCACCAGAAGGACAAAGAGGGAAAAGGGATATTTTCCCCATCCCCAACATACTGAAGGGGAGCAGAATTTGTCACCCACATAGTGTATCTCTTTGGCCTAAAAATTATTTTAGGCTGATTATTTTTATAGACAGCAGATGTCGAAAGATCTCTGAAAACTGAGTTGAAGTTACCCTTTTATAAGAGACATGCACATTTATAACTATCCATTTGTAAGGGTGCCTCCCTCTCTCTACCAGGAAGAGAAGGATAACTAAATCAGGAGAAACTCTATTAATAGAGAAGGCAAGGACATCATCTGTATAACAACCTTATCCTTATTTACCCTGGTAAGCTTTGTCTGGTAACCTTCTATGCTTCCCACACCCCAACATCTTTTTTTGTCTTTAGCTGTGGATGGTATTTAAGGTGGTGACTTGAGCCATTTAGGTGTGTTATGGCAACTGTTTTCTTGAGTCTCTTGTATATAAGAGGTATCCATATGATTACATTTCAGTTTGTTTTTCTTCTGTTAATGTTTTATTACAAGGGGTATTTCAGCCAAAGTTATATTTTTCTACCTTACAATACAGGCACACACACACTACTTCTAATATGATGGATATAGCAAATAAGGTGTCCTAACCATATATCTATAGCACCTCATCCCTCCTTGGAATTCTTTGATCTGTTGGATCTCTATACTTTTCTACTACAATATCTCAGGGTGAATGAGTGGAGAAGACAGGGAGAATATGCATACCAGTTGCAGCCCCAAGAGCAACTACAGTAATAGTGATCATAGTCTTACTGTAGGCTGTGGGAATAGCACTGGGTGCTAGATCAGTGGGGTCAGACCAGACCTGAATTTAGCAACCTTGGTTTAAGTTCTAGCTAGGAAAGAATTCAGACCCAAGACTCCATAAGAGAACATCTATATATATAAAAGCCTAAGTGACCATTCTACCTTTCAACCATTCAACCAGTAGCTATGATGTGCAATGACCACCAGGGGGAGACGCTCCAACTGGTAGGTTAGGTTGCTGCTGGGGCCTTGTCAGCCCCGAATCTGGTTCACCCACACCCCAGACCCATAGAGGAGGGAGGAGGGAGCCCGATTCCTCACAGAATTGGCCATGGGTTAGCTTGCTGCTGGGGTCCTGTTGGCCCTGAATCTGGTTCACCCACACCAGATTCTCTTTCAATATGCAGGAATGTGTGTACTGGGCCATTAGTCCTATATAATAAAAGCCTAATATGCAAATTGTCCCATCGACCGGAAGTTCAACTGGGAGTTCAACCAATTGCTATTATGTGTGCTGACCACCAGGGGGCAGTGCAGAACATGGGTGTCAGCAATGTGCTGCAACCTCTCGCCAGCTACCTGGTGGGGGGAGGGGTTGACGGGGATGGAGGTGCATTGAGAATGTGGGGGATCCACCGAGCTTACTCTCACTCCCCCTGTTAATCTCCCCCAGGACGGCAGGGCTCACATGCCGGGGAAGCCCCCATGCTCAGGTGCCGAGCACCCGAGAGGAGCTCACCCCACACCTCCATGGCATCTTCCAGGTGAGCCAGACCGTGGCTGCCAGGACCGCAGGGGCCAGACTGCAAGGCCGGCCTGGAGAGAGCGCACTGCCCACCCGGCTTCCATGTGGCACTGCTGCGTGGCCCAGAGACCCACACTGCACCCCGGCCCTCGGCGTCCAGACACACTTGCCACATCTCCATGTGGGGACTCAGGCACCATAACTCAGACAGATCCATGGGGGCCTGGGGGCCCAGGTGTTGCCCAGGGCCCAGTGGTCAGCATGGACCTGCACTTCCACACAAGACACTCTCGCTTCAATCACCAGCCAGGCCTTGGGATTGCACCCATGCATGAATTTTGTGCACCAGGCCTCTAGTTTATTTATAAAATCACAGAGGTGGAAGAAGTAATTAGCAGAAGAATAGGCTGAGGAAATAAGTTATAGAGGCAAAGGAAGGTCCCTTGGAGCATGGGAGTGAGGAAGGTAATGGTAACATGCCTGGAGGGTGGGAGGGGGAACGGAAAGGGAAAGGCTTGGGCATGCTCCCTCGAGGGAGAATGCACTGGGTCCTCTGTCCTAAGGGTTTCAAGGGTGGAGATTATAGCCAGGGAAGACCGCAATAGAATATTCAGCAGTTTTCTAGGTGTGTCTTTCCAGGGTCTAGGTCTCCACTGATTGATTAGTGGGCTCCAGGGCAGGGAGTCATTATCCAAAGCAGCTCGACCTGAGGTCAGCCATGGCGTAGCTCAGGGGAGGGCAAACTTTTTGACTCGAGGGCCACAGTGGGTTCTTAAACTGGACTGGAGGGCCGGAACAAAAGCATGGATGGAGTGTTTGTGTGAACTAATATAAATTCAAAGTAAACATCATTACATAAAAGGGTACCGTCTTTTTTTTTTTTTTTAGTTTTATTCATTTCAAACGGGCCGGATCCGGCCCGCGGGCCGTAGTTTGCCCACGGCTGGCGTAGCTGGTCTGGTTTTATTGCTCTTCTGGGCTTAGAGCTAAAATAAAATTAAGGCATAAATGTTACTCTAGGGAGGAAAGGTCAGGGGATCCAAACCAGGACCCGTAATATGCTAGAGGAGGAAAGGTCACCCTGGGGGTGAGGTTCCACTCTACAATTGTCCATTGCAGGGCAATCAGGGCTTTCCACACTGGTGACCTTCTGTACCTGGCTCATCATCCTTGCTTTGCTCATGTCTGTCTAACTGTCTACCACAGTCTGTTCACTGAACTCTCGCTTCTCAGTTACCCAGCAAGAAGATAGAACCACAGGGACAATTGGGAATGCTCTTGCCAATGTAAGAAACTTCCAAACCTGTAGAGAACTTTTATAAGTTTATTTGAGCCAAACTGACAATTGCTGGGAAGCAAAATCTCAATGAGTTGAGAAAAATGCTCCGGGGAATGGCAGTTTTGCAGTTTTTTCCTATATGTTACAATCGGAGGGGGAGGTGTAAGAATGGATACATGAAATCCATTAGTACTAGAGTAGAGAAGCAGGAAAAAGTAAAGCAGGAAAATTTCTGAGATTGAAGGAAGAGTAAAATAAAGAAATAAATCCTTTTTTTTTTACATTGGTGGGTATAAGATGGTTAACAATTAACATTAAAGCACTAGAGATGGTATTTGGGCAACAAGATAACCATGGTCTGGTGGGAAGTTTTGCCCTGAGTGGTCTGGAAAACAAAACAAAACAAACAAACAACAAAAAAGAGGATTACTCTGAAAATCCAAAGGTATGTTATGGTAGCTGCAAAAAGATAACAGACAGGCTCAGTTTAAAGTAGAGATTGACCTTTGTCAAGGAAGCTACTGGCTTAGGACATGACTACCCACTATGACTCCTATTTAGCTAGGAAGTTTTAATTTCAGACTATCCTATGTGGTTACTTTAGGTGTTTGAGTAAAGCCTGCCATGCAGGCCCCCCCTGAGCTTCTAAGATATAGTATGTGGCCCCGTTTTTGTCCAGACTTCCAAACCTGCTTAGAGAAGTGGATCTGTTTGGTGCAAAGGGTGAACCATGGGGGGTCATAAAAATGTGCCACTCAGTTGTCATGTTTTAGGGAGAATAATAGAGCAATGGCTCCAGTCGTTGCCCTTCTGGATCTACCACTACTGCCAAGGTCTTATTGCCCATGGGTTTCACCTAGCCAATGACTGACCATGGTAGAGATATTAAGGCAGGCCCATTGTGAAAGAACATGGAGCTTTGGACTGAAGTCTCTCCATTGACCTGGCCAAATCACTCTTGGATTTGCCCTGCAATCTAAGTCTCTTACAATACTTTTTACCCTCCTTCAAGCCTCTTTCTTTCTCTCTTTCCTTTCAAAGGTGTAAGACCTGAAATACAACTTGAAGGTTTTCCTTACCTCCTGCTCCCTCCCCAAATTATCCTTTTGCAAACCTCGTTTTGGGATTTGGTTCTCAACACCTGACCATTACAGCAGGGAAGATTGTAAATATAGGAACATGAACAACCTCAGGGGCCGCTATTAAAACAACAGGTGCTGAAGTAAGAGTATAAAGACTATATCTTCCCATATTTTTTTAACTTTATTTTTATTGTTGACACTATTACAGATGTCTCCATTTTGCCCTCTTTTGCCCACCTCCACCCAGCCCCCTCCCTCCCTTCCTTCTAGCCATCACCACACTGTTGTCTGTGCCTCTGGGTTATGCATATATTTTCTTTAGTTTCACCTCCACTCCCCGCCTGACAGCTACTAGTCTGTTCCATGTATCCATGCTTTCGTTCTAATTTTGTTCATCAGTTTATTTTGTTCATTAGTTTCCATATATAAGTGAGATCATATGGTATTTGTCTTTCTCTGACTGGCTTATTTCATATAACAGAATAATCTCCAGGTCCATCCATGCTGTTACAAAAGGTACAATTTTCTTCATTTTGATGGCCACACAATATTCCATTGTGAAAAGGTACCATGGCTTCTTTGTTGTTGTTGTTATCAACACACTTGCTTTTATTATTCTTAAAAAACAGCATGTGTTAAACTTTATACGTCAGACATTGTTTCATGTGTTTTACAAAGTTTATTTCATTCAATCTTCACAATAACCCTTAGATGAAGTTGTTTGTCATCTCCTTTTTAAATTAAGACATGAAAACACAGGCAGGTTAAAAACATGTCCAAGTTTGCACTTGATAAAGCTGGCACTTCAACCCCAGGCAGTTTGACTTTTGAACCCATCCTTATAACCGCTCTGCTACATCACTACCATTATGGAGTGGATTTTCCTTATGCTGTATGGGCATTAGTTAACCAGTAACAACTAAATAACATTAGTTAACCAACTGGCATTCGTTAACCAATAATAATAACCAAATAACATTACCTAATGAATTTCTGTATGTAAATGTCTTGGCATCTTAATAACAGTTGAAGTCACGCTGTGTCTTGGTGGATGGAAAACACACACCCTCACTCACATTTCAATGCTGTGCTATTTACATCGCTTTTGGTTTTTTTTAAAATTTTTTTTTAATATATTTTATTGATTTTTACAGAGAGTAAGGGAGAGGGATAGAAAGTCAGAAACACTGATGAGAGAGAAACATCAATCAGCTGCCTCTTGCACTCTCCCCACTGGGGATGTGCCGGCAACCAAGGTACATGCCCTTGACCGGAATAGAACCTGAGACCCTTCAATCCCCAGGCCGACGCTCTATCCACTGAGCCAAACCAGTTAGGCGCTTTTGTTTTTATTGCAACTTTCTATTTCACTCTTCAATTTCAGACATAAGTCTGTCATTGTATTCCCTCCTCTAAAACCTGAAAACAAACTTCTATAACTCTCGCTTGATGCTCTGAGTGTTCTGCTTTGTAATATTATTGCTATGTTTATATACATCAAGTTTTCTAAATTTATACTAACATCTTGGAAGACAAGACCACGTGTTCTACATTCTTGTAGCTGCAGAGCATATACGACAGGGCTTCAGCTATTCAATAAATAATCAGTGAAAATGACACGGTTATTCATCCTCTTCACAATTTCTGCTTTAAAGGTGATATGGTTTAAGAAATCTGGAAGGAAACCAAGGTTACTAGAATGTGGGAACCACAGCTTTTTTTATCTACTCGTTCTATGAGGCCAGCATTATTCTAATTCCAAAACCAGATAAAGACACTACAAAAAATGAAAATTATAGGCCAATAAACTTGATGAAAATAGATGTAAAAATTCTCAAAAAAATATTAGCAAATCAGATCCAGAAATACATTAAAAAAATCATACACCATAACCAAAAGGAATTTATTCCAGGGATGCAAGGCTGGTACAATATTCACAAATCAATAAATGTGATACATCACATATACACAATGAAGGATACAAATCATGGAAAAAGTCTTTGATAAAATCCAACACCTATTTCTGATAAAAACTCTCAGCAAAGTGAGAATAGAGGGATCACACTACAGCATAATAAAATCCATATATGATAAACACACAGCCAACATCATATTCACTGGGCAAAAACTAAAAGTACTTCCCTTAAGAACAGGAACAAGACAGGGATGTCCACTTTTACCACTCTTATTCAACAACTACTGAAAGACACCTAGGGTTCTCCATGAAACTTTCAGGGGGGTCTGTGAGGTAAATACTTCTTTTCACTGTGTTGACATTTGTACAGATGGTGTAAAATTAATGGTGGGCAAACTGCTGTTGCCTCAGCACAAATCAAGGAAATTGTATAAGTGATCATTGTATATTTCACTGCCATGCACTCTAATCAGTTAAAACAAATAACTAGTTTCATTTAAAAAAATTCTTTAGTAAACAGTAAAGATTATTAATTTAATTCATTATTCATCCTGGAATACATGTGTTTTTAATATGCTATGTGACATAATGGCAAGTGCACATAAAGCACTTCTGAAAGCACATATGAAGTCAGATTATAGTTTTGAGGACGAAGATTTGTGCCATTTTTGAATAATTTATGTAGTCCCATTTGCTTTTGTTTCCCTTGCCTGAGGTGGCAGATTAAAAAACATATTACTATAGTTAAACTCAAGTAGACCTCATTACTAGGTGTGCCAGTTAATAATGCAGATTTTGTAATCAAAGGAAACATGATAATTTCAAGAGAAACATCAGAAGTGTTTTATTCAAAGTAATGTCCATCGCTAGATACACATTTCCCACATCTTTCAGGGAATTTGTGGATACTGTTCCAATAGAACTTTTCTTTTTTTGAGGCAAACCATTCAGAGACCCAATTTTACACTTCTTCATACATTTTAAAGCGCTGCATAGAAAGTGCGTGTGCCATCAATCAGAACAAGTGGTAATTTGAAGGAGCAAGGTGTGGTGAATACGGCAGGTGGGTTAATACTTCCCAGGCAAGGTCTTTTAACGTTTCTTTAACTGGTTTTGAAGTGTGTGATGGTGCGTTATCATGAAGCAAAATTACTTTGCTGTGTCTTCTGGTCCATTTTGGTTGTTTTATGATCAAAGGGTGATTCAAATTGACCTGGACATTCTTTGTCTTTCACATCGAAATCATCACTTTTTTTTTCCTTCCTTCCTTCCTTCCTTCCTCCCTCCCTCCCTCCCTCCCTCCTTCCCTCCCTCTCTCTCTCTTTTTCTTTCTTTCTTTCTTTCTTTCTTTCTTTCTTTCTTTCTTTCTTTCTTTCTTTCTTTCTTTCTTTCTTTCTTTCCTTCCTTCCTTCCTTCCTTCCTTCCTTCCTTCCTTCCTTCCTTCCTTCCTTCCTTCCTTCCTTCCTTCTTTCTTTCTTTCTTTCTTTCTTTCTTTCTTTCTTTCTTTCTTTCTTTCTTTCTTTCTTTCTTCTTTCTTTTGAAATCATCACTTTTAAAGCATTTAAACCAGCATTCACAAGTATCTTGAAATGGAGCATGTTCACCATAAGCTTCTCAAAGTATACGATAACTTTCAGCAGCACTTTTCTTCAAAATAAAATAATGAATTAAAACTTCCCACAAATGCTCTTTTTTTGGCACCAAATTCAAAATTTTTAAGCGTAAAAATATCTATGCTGTTAACACCTTCAGAAAATTTGACATATGAAGTTTTGAAGCTTGTTGTCAGTACAACAAAATAGCATACATATCAAATCGCATATATATCAATATATATGTAACTCCATTAATTGAAAAAATACGCATTACTAACCAGTACACCTAGTACATGTCACCTTATGAATGTTGACAATGGAAGGGACTTCCTTGCCTGTAGTATATCTGTTCTGGACTGAAAAGCTGGGGAAGGAATATAATATTCTTTTTTGCATAAATCAGAAAATAGCTAGTGTGTGGAGTTCCTTCTTGACCTCAGCAGATAAACTGAGCTGATAGTGTTAATTCAGATTCAGGAAATTATCTGAATCTTCATTTGTGTAGATTTACAATCTACATGCAATATTAACTAAATCAAATAGCTTTTCAGTTTCACATGTATACATAGGCTTTCCCCACTCTTTTCAGCATCCATTAGTTAGTTATTGAACTTTGTAGACTGGCATTGAAACATTCCAATACTGTTTTGTTGTATCAATTTTATAAACTTACAGTGCAATAGGTATTATTTTTCAGAGACAAACCAAAGGTTAATTTCTCAAGGTTCTTGCTGACTGCTTTAGCAGCCTTTGGAGGATCTTTTATATACATTTGTAATAGATGAAAAATAAAACATTGCAATCCTTTTTTTTTATGTTTAAACCATGTACCAAGTTTTTGGTCCAAATCATGTAAAATAAGTTAAACTTAAATTGCATTCTATTAACCAATATGAGTGTGTTTCTGTAAGCACAGTTATGCTGAAATAAAGTTTTAAAAAGACAAACATATTACTTAGAGTGGTAACAGAAATTTTACTGCCTATGTTTTCTTCTAAAAGTTTTATGGTTTCAGGTCTTACATTTAAGTGTTTAAATTATTTTGAGTTTATTTTTATATATAGTGTAAAAGTGATCCTATTTCATTTTTAGCATATGTCTGTCCAGTTTTCCTAACACAATTTATTAAATAGACTGCTTTAACCCATTGTATATTCTTGCCTTCTTTGTCATAGATTAATTATGTAGTCATTAGTTTATTTCTAGATTCTGTAATCTATTCCATTGACATATGTTCCTGTTTTTTATGTCATTACTCTGCAGTTTTGATTACTATACCCTGATAGTATAATTTGATATCAGTGTCGTACCTCCAACTTGGGGGTGGGGGTGGTTGCTGTTGTTAAGATTGCTTTGGCAATTTGGGTTCTTTTGTAATCCCGTATACATTTTAGAATTATGTTTCTGTGAAATATTCAGATTATTCTGTTCAAAATGCCATTGTTATTTTGATAGAGATTTCATTGAATCTGGAAATTGCTTTGGGCAATGTGAACATTGTAACAATGTTAATTTTTTCCCATCCATGAGCACAGTGTATCCTTCTATTTATGTGTACCTTCTTCAATGTCTTATAGTTTTCTGAATATAGGTCTTTTACCTCCTTGGATAATTTATTCCTAGGTATTGTATTCTTTTGATGCAATTGGAAATGGGATTTTCTTAATTTCGCTTTCTGGTAGTTTGTTTTCCTACATAATAAAAGGGTAATATGCAAATTGACCCTAATGGCAGAATGACCAGGAATGACTGGTCACTATGACATGCACTGACCATGAGGGGGCAAATGCTCAATGATGGAGCTGCCCCCTGGTGGTCACTGCACTCCCACAGTGGGAGCTCTGGTCAGCCACAAGCTGGGCTGATGGCTACAAGCGCAGCGGCAGTGGCGGGAGCCTCTCCTGCCTCCTCCAGCCTTCTCGGCAGCACTAAGGATGTCTGATTGATGTCTTAGGCCCACTACCCATGGGAAGTGGGCCTAAGCCAGCAGGTAGACATCCTCTGAGGGCTCCCAGGCTGCCAGAGTGTGCAGGCCGGGCTGAGGGACCCCACCCTGCATGCACAAATTTGTGTGTATAAAAATGCAACTGATAGCTGAATATTAATTTTGTAGTGTGTTACTTTAATGAATTCATTTATTTGTCTAATTTTTGGTGGATTATTTAGGGTTTTCCATATATACTATCATGTCACCTGCAAATAATGAGTTTTACTTCTTCCTTTCCAATTTGGATGCATTTTATTTCTTTTTCTTTTTTCTTATCTGATTGCTGTGGCTAGAACTTCCAATAGTATGTTAAAATAAAAGTAGTGAAAGGGGACATCCTTGTCTTGTTTCTTATCTTAAAGAAAAAGCTTTCAGTTTGAGCAACCCTTCTCTACAAACACCAGTGGCCATGCCTTGCTAAGTGAGGCAATACCTCTCATGCAATATATTATTTGTGGAATTGTGTTCTTTTTCTTTTTGTATGTTATCACTCTGTTGGGAGAAGGCTTTTGTGCACAAGGGCAGAGAAAGAACTGCACAACTGCACAGAGAGTTTTAAACAACTGTCTGTGGCCATTGCATCCCTGGAATGTTGCTCTTCCTCATCTATGTGGTGGGAATGGCCTGGCTAAGAGTGCTTGGTTTCTCTGGGGTGCTGTGTTTAAGTTCTATAGAATATAGTCAATTTGTTAAGTTATCAAAGTCATCCAGACCAACAGGACAGTCAGTATGGAGCAGATCAGCATTGCAGTATATCATTCCTTTAAGTGCTTTCCCAGGAAAAATATGTGGTTGTGTCCTAGAACATCTGCTATACAAATCAGTTCTACATGACCTATCACCTTTTCGTTGTGGCATGTGTGGGAGCTGGTGCCACTGTCATCTCCCTGGTCTACTTCCTCATGAGACTGTCTTCTAACAGGGCTTTCTTAAAGGATGAAAGGAAATTGCAGGTTTACTAGGATATCAAAGCAAAGGAAGAACAGGAACTGCAAGATATCCAGTCGTAGTGAAAAAACAACTCAATTTTTACACAAATGTTTGCCAGAGAGCTTCAGCCAACAAATTTACAGCTCTGACAGACAGCTGCCCTGCAGTACTGATGTGTATGCCACCAAACAAACTAATGTAGAAGTACAAACACTTCATTGTCTCAAGCTGCTGGGAGGTAAATCTTTTTCTTTAGCACAGTCATTGAAAGTTTCATGTAAGCCATTTTAAAAGGCAACACTTTGAAATAATGATTATTCATCCTTTTGAAATCTGTGGCATGTTGGCATTTATTGCTAGAACAGTGTTACCAACACAGGCAATGGGAATATGGCATATTCCTTGATAGGAATCTGTGATGTACCAGCATCATGGAATGTGACCATAAATTCACGTGTGCCATCTATCCTTAAATAAATATATTTAAAAAGAGAATAAAACGAAATTGGTGTGAAGTTCCATTTCTGACAGCTGACATTTATTATACTGTGGTTCATCAAAGATAATCTGATACTTACAATTAGCCTTTTTAAAAAATTAGCTGAGTGTCCCCCCCTACTTTTCTGATCCAAACAGAAATCTTTTTTTTTTCAATAATGCTAAAATGAGCCACTATAATCGTGCTACACATACCATTGAAAAAGCTGGATTCCGACTCATTGACAAGTTTTCCAAAATCAATTTTACTTCATTTTAATAAAATGACTTACTTGTCATCATTTTTTTTTAAAAAAAATAAATGTCAGCTCTGCATTAATGAGAATTTGCTTTAAATTTCTAAGAATTTATATTATAATGAAACCCCAAAATCCTTCATAGAATCAACAAAATGAAAATAAAATCTACTGAATGGTAGAACATATTCACCAATGCTACATCTGATAAGGAGTAAATATCCAAAATTTATAAAGAATTCAGACAACTTAGCACCACAAAAAGAATCCAATTTAAAAGTAGGCAGAAATCTACATAGAACTTCTCCAAGGAAGACATACAGATGACCAATAGACATTTGAAAATTCCTCAACTTCACTAATCACCAGAGAAATGCAAATTAATATCACAATTAGATACTGCATTGGTTATCATCAATAAATCAACAAATAACAAGTGTGGGTAAGGATATGGAGAAAAGGGAACACTAATGCACTATTGGTAGGGATGCAAATTGGTGCAGCCACTATGGAAAACAGTATGGTGGTTTCTCAAAAAATTAAAAATGGAACTGCCTTATGTCCCAGTGATTCCATTTCTGGAAATATATCTGAAGAAACTCAAAACACCAATTCAAAAGAATATATGCACCCCTATGTTCATTGCAGTATTATTTACAATAGTGAAGCTATGAAAGCAACCCAAGCACCCAGCAGTAGATGATTGGATAATATATATATATATATATATATATATATATATATATATATAATTAATAATTACTCAGGTATAAAAAAATGAATTCTGACCATCTGCAACAACATGAATGGACCTAGAAGGTATTATTCTATGTGAAATAAGTTAGACAGAAAAAGACAAATGCATATGATTTCACTTATATGTTGAATCTAAAAGAACAATATAGGACAGGGGCAGGCTAGAAGAGGTCTTTGGGAGGAAAAGGGGGACATATGTAATACTTTCAACAATAAAGATTAAAACATAAAGAAAAAAAACAATATAAATGAATAAACAAAACAGAAACAGACTCATAAATGCAGAGAAGCGACTGACAGCTGTCAGAGGAGAAGGGGTTGAGGGGCTGGGTGAAAAAGGTGAAGGGATTAACTAGTGTTAATGGGTAGATACAGAACAGTCACAGAGATATAGATTATAGCATTGGAATACAGTCAATAATACTGTAATAACTATGAAAGAATGAGGCCAGGTGGGTACTTGAAGCATTGGGGGGAACCACTCTATAAAGTACACAATTTTCTAAGCCCTTTGTTGGATATCAGAAAATAACACAGAATAATATTGAATTAAATGGTAATTGAAAAAAATTTTTAAAAAGTGCTAACATCAGGAGGAGTGGGGTGCCCCTCCCTCTACCGGTCCTGACCGCTCCTTTCACCACTGCTCAGCTCTTTCCCCCTCCTGACAACTTCCCCCTCCTCCCCCCATCCCCCACCCCACCCCCGCAAGGGAAACTGGGAAATTGGAATCACTGGCCCCTTTTGTCCGCCATATTGGATTCCAACGGTCAACGGTCAACAACGCAGTTGGTGGAGTCGCACGCAGTTCTTCGCACCTCGAGCCATCCCATCAGCTCCCATCAACCAGGTCTTCCCCACCCATCATAAGGTGACAAGGTACCCACGTAGAGTGCCCTAGCCCTTGGCGAAGCTTAGCAGTGACCCACGGCCCGCTTAACCTCCCTGCCCTTAGCCACCGCCTGTGCCCAGTGCCCACTGCGGCTCCGGCCGCCAGCCGCCCTCTAGCCATGAGCCGGGCCAGTGCTAAAGGAGGGGCCAAGCGCCGTAAGAACAAGCGGGGTGGTGGAGGCGGGGACCACAGCGCCATAAGCAGTGGCAGGGACAGCCCAACTGCCATGCTGGGCAGCTCGCAGGACACTGCCGTTGGAGTCCCGAGTGCCACAATGGCGGCAGACCGACCCGTCCGCGTGAGCGAGCCTGTGGGCAGCGCCGCTTCCGGAGGCTACTCGGAGACTTATTTTAACTTTGGGGACACTCGAAGAAGTCCACCCTCCGCCACTGTTGATTACTGTGTTCTGTGCAGAACCGAGCGTAAAGATTCTTCTTCCCTAGAGAGTGGGATTAAGGTTGCGAGGAAGTTGGGCCTTTTCATGGCTCCCATGGGCAGCAATGAGCCATACCAGGCGCTGTGGGTGTGTCTGCACTGCCAGTGGACCTTAGAGAAGTTGGGGATTTATCGCGGCTCAGACCAGTCATCACCGGGCCATGACGACCCTGACCAAGGCCCTCGTAGTGAATCCCCGGAAGGGGCAACTGGCGGGAGGCTGCCCCAACCCTCAGAGACTCCACGTTGCGTTGAGGTCTTCAAGGAGCCCAGAGCGATCTCCCCAGAGTTAGACCCCGAGTGGCAGCAGCTGCAGGACTACTGGGCAGAAGTGCGCTACCTTGTCCGCGGCATATACCGCCAGGCAGGGACCACGCTGGTGCCCGACAGAGAGTGGGTGAAGGAGCTCATAGATAGACTCTGTAAGGCAGACCCCTCCCAGCTATACCAGCGGTTGGATCAACAAGCACGAGATTACCTGCTGGAGATGAAGATCGGCCTCCTGCGACGGCTGTCAACCTCATCCGGAGTGCCATCCTGCCTGCAGAATCCTGTGCAAGCCTACCATTTCATCTCCCTGCTCCTCAAGGAGTATAGCAACTTCTGCCAGGCGGCACGCACCATCAGCACCTTCCTCACCACTCTAGAAAATAAACACTTGACTGTGTTCCAGGTGACATGGGAACTGCATAATAAACACCTGTTTGAAAATCTGGTTTTTTCAGAGCTGCTTCTCCAGAGCAACTTGCCAGCCCTGGTGTTGCAAATCAGGCTGGGAACTACATTGCAAGACACCTGCAGCAGGGACTTATACAGCGCCTTGCTGCAACAGTACCAGCACTTCCATGTGGAGATGCAGAGTGTTGCCAAGGAGTGGTTGCAATGCCAGAAGCGGGTCACTGTCTACATCACGGAGAAGGTGAGAATGAAAGCCAAGCTAGCAAAAGAGTTAAAGCATTTGCAACAAAGGCAATTCCATGAAGAGCAGTTAACCGCTAGCAGAGTGGGCACTGGTGAGAACTTGACCAGTGCCATGGGGCATGTGCTGTCATCACCTGATCGCCACTCACACATCCTTATTGGTAGCATCGTGGACCCTGCCACTCCTAGCAACACCCACGTCTGCCAGCTGCCACACCAAATGGGTTCTTCTGCTCCTGACCGTCTCTCTGAGAGTCACCTGCCCAGCATGTCGTTAGCAAGCTTGGGGTCAGGTTCTAGCTCTCCCATTCCAATCCAGCAGCAGCCCAGACTCACCCACACAGACAATGTATCTACACCAACTACTTGCAGTGATGATGATGTGGCTTCATTGTCAGCTAAACTTGCTGAAATGTATCCATCGGATAACAACAGTACCGAGGTAGTGAAGAAGAGGTCTGATGCCTGGGGGGAACCTGCCGGCTTCTTCATCAGCAGTTCGATCCTGGCTGTGCCATCCTGTTACAGCCCCCACTACAAAGGGCAGGGTAGCAAGAGAGGTGGCTATGACCCAAGGCAGAAAGGCAGGGAAAAGAGTGCAAACAAAGACAGTTGCTCTGAGCACAGCTCCAACACCAGCACCAGCAGCTGCGTCTGCACTTGCACCTATGCTGGCCAGAAGGAAGGCAAGTTTTGTGACTACTGCTGTGAATTCTTCAGGCGCAACTGGCCTTCAGCTGCACAAAGAGGTAGAAATTATGAAGGCATGAGGGAAAAGCTTCGTTTCCGGCTGGCAAAGAGAAAAGAAGAGCAATCGAAGAAAACAGATCAGCTCTCTGAACAGGAGAGTGCGGTGGATCATCGCACAGTGGAGGACTTGCTGCAGTTCATAGACAGTTCAGATACCAAGCCTGTGAGCAGCACACGGGCAGCCAAGAGGGCAAGGCATAAACAAAAGAAGCTGGAGGAGAAAGCTTGCCTTGAAGCAGAGGCCAAGGCCCGGGAACAAGAGCACCTCCAAGAGGAGCAGAGGCAACAGGAGCAGAAACAACAGGAGGAAATGAAGGAGCAGCTTCAGAAACCCCAAGCTGTGAAAAAGAAGGAGAAACTAAGAAAAGACTTTCCCAAGTTGGACAGTGGTTCCCTAGAGCAAACTGAAGAACCAAAAACCTCTTCTCACTCACCTTCCAGACACGCAGCCCACACAGGGTCAGGGGCTCATGGGGATTCCAAGTTTGTCCTGACGAAGGAGGTCAGTGGGAAGCAGCAGGAGCCCTTCTCTTTTCTCTTAGACACAAAGCATCACCACAAGGAGGGGACTGGAAAACAAAAGCCAAAACAGGCATGGAAGGCCAGCAGCGAGCCAAGGAGGGGGCCTGCGGAGTTCTCCGGAGCCTCAGAGATCCAGCCCAGATCCCAGACCCAGACTGAGCCAAAGGCTAAAGAGCTTGATCTCACTTCGATGTCAGAGCAGCAGAGAAAGGAGAGAAAAATCAACAGAAACAGTAACAAGAAACAGCTGGAACAGGTCAAAGCAGGGAAGGCAAGCTCAGGCCCCCCTGAGCCCTCCTGCCGTAGTAAGCAGGTGGGCCACAGCAAGCAGGTGTTGGCAGACACCCCTCAGCCCAAGGGCAAGAGCAAGAAAAACAGGAAGAAGAAGGGAGACGGAGAAGGAGATGACACCTTGTTCGACGATGTCTTTATGCCTAAAGACATTGACCTAGAAAATGTGGAGATGGATGAAACAGAGAGGGAAGTGGAGTATTTCAAAAGATTCTGCTTGGATTCCACCAGACAGACCCGACAAAGACTGTCCATAGACTGGTCCAATTTTAGCTTGAAAAAACCACCTTTTCTGCCCCCCGAATGAGGACCACCTGGAGAAGGACATGTGGGACATTGGCCTGGCCCCAGACCATGCGAGGTGAGCCACCAGACTTGGGACATCCATGCTGAGAACTTGTTACCCAACCCATGTTATTAGCATGTAGTCTGTGAGACTTTGATCATAGCTCTATGCCGCTACTTCTTCCAGCACCTCAGCCTTGAAAACCTGGGCCTTGGCCAGTGACTTTTCATCATTAAATGGCTCTGTCACCTCTGTATCTTGCCCTGTCATGTCACATGTCCTTGCCTGGCATCTCCATCACTCAGTTCCCAACCCACCCAAGGTGAGCAGGTTGGGGAAGGTGTTCTTTATTATCCACAATATTCAGAGTGTATACATTGCATTTTTTGTGTCTGAGCCCCTGACTTGTAGGTAGCCTGTAGAATGAGAAAGTTCAAAAACAAAGCCCACACAGTACTCACACCATCAAGTCTGTTAGCAAGTATAGGGCTGTATTAACACAAATGTTACTTGTTAAGTGGTGTATCCAAGGTTTAAAGTTTGGTTCTGAGTCTTGTTAGAAATAGGATAGGAATGCAGAAAAAATGCAGAAAAAATTACCTATACTGCTTAAAATAAGTTAGATAGCATATAAAATTTGGTGATACTGATTTTAAATTTCAAACACAAAATTCGGTTCTGTAGTGATAGTCTGAATAGTGACTTTACATATAGTTTTATACCAACTATCTAAAACCTAATTGCAAATAGACCAATAGTATACTTTTATAGACTTGAATAAGTAATTTAAAATTAGAGTTGGTATTTATTTCATTTTTAATCTAAATTTTAGTTTCCTAGAATAATAAAGTTTGATGTTCAGCAAAAAACAAACATAAAACAACACTTGATTTTTAAAAACATGTCTTTATTGATTTTAGAGAGTAAGGAAGAGGCGAGGGATAGAGAGGGAGAAACGTCAAAGAGAAATACCAATGGTCTGCCTTCTGCAGGCCCCCTACTGGGGATCGAGCCCAAAACCTGGACATGTGCACTGACAGGGTATTGAATTGGTAACCTCTTGGTTCATGGTTCCATGCTAAACCACTGAGCATTGATTTTAAGCTATTTTCAAAAGAAACTTGCCTTCTCAATCTCAGTATTCCGGAACATTAAGTGACTATAGGTATTGGATATTGTGTTGTTCTTTATGAAATGATACATATAACTGTTGGGGACATCAGTTTTTGTTTTTTTTAAGGGGGATGCATAATATATAGTTGACTATGTATATTCATGCTAAGAATTATCTTGTGTTTTGGCTGTTTCCTAAATTATAAAACATATACATGTGCAGAAATATATTAAAATGAAAGGAAGATTGCCTTTATCAAGAGGCTATTAAGATTGAACAGCAAGTATGGTATTTCATCTGGATATTTTTTAATTGCTGTTGATGACACCTAAAAATACCTATTTGGATTTTGACAAGGTTTTTTTTTCTTTTTTGGAATTTTTTTTTTTTTTTTTTTTTGGTGGTAGTGGTGGTGGAGTTTTTTGTTTGTTTAAGCATAGTTTATTAATTTTTTAGAGAGAAAGGAAGAGAGAGGGAGACACAGAAAGAAACATATATGTGAGAATGTAACATTGATTGGTTGCCCCCTGCCACGGATCAAGACCAAAACCCGGGCATGTGCCCTGACTGGGAATCGAACCAGCAACCCTTTGGTACACCGGACCACTCCCAACTAACTGAGCCACTGTGGCCAAGGCCTGTTTGTTGGTTTATTTGTTTGTTCATTTGTTTTAACTGGGAGAAGCTCTCCTCTGAGTGAAACAGTTGCTACAGAAAATCTTGTTCTTTTTTTTCCTGTTGTATGACAGACTTAAATAGTTTTTAGAGCAGTGAAGGTGCTGTTATAGTCCAGTGTTCTAGAATAGGCAATATCTAACGTTTAATTTTACTTTTCTAACTCTGTTAGCTATTACCAGAAATTTTTAAAGTTTTTTAAGTAGTCTGATATTTTTATGTAAAGAGCATTCAATTTTGCTATGAATAAATTTTTGTAACCTAACAGAGAATCAATATTCTCTGTCAGTGCCAAGGGCTTCCTGTAGTTCTATTCAATTGTTACAATAAATATTGGTAGATAAGAGTTTTAAAAAAAGTACTGCTAAAACTTCTCACTTAAAAGTCATTTTTGTATTTCAGAATTGTTCTTTTCTCAATAAGCATCCTACAGAGCTTAAACAGTATTAGCCAGATTACCTTTTTCACAGTCATCTCATGGTATATTTGAGTAATATAAAAGTTTTAGACCAGCTCTGTACTATTTTTCATGTGTGGGTGGTTCCACATCACTGCTCACAAGAATATCCTTAATAAGACCTATGGATAAAATTCATTTTTTGACTTTGTTAAACCAGTCAAATTTTGTTTGTTCTGTGTGCATTATAAAACAAAAATGCAGAAAAAATTACCTATACTGCTTAAAATAAGTTAGATAGCATATAAAATTTGGTGATACTGATTTTAAATTTCAAACACAAAATTATCTGTTAAGGTACTGTACTTCATATTATTGTTTGCTTTCTTCAGAAGTAAGGTAACAAAAAAAAGTTTTGTCTAAAGTTGATTTGCAAAAGCAAATACAAAAGCTTTCCATAAATATGTATTCCTCTAGTATTCTTAATTTGATATTTCTGCTACCAAAAAGAGTGCCACAGCTATCTGTTATAACTATATCCTTTTAGAGATAGTCTACTGTTTAGAAGAACTATTTTGTTTGTTTAGTGAAAATTCTATCTTTTTGTTTTTATTTCTAGAAAATAAATTTATATCCAAACAAATTGTATAATTAGGATGATGTAATACAATATATAAGGTATGAGGCAAAGTTTGACAAGTGTCTTGTTCATGTTCTGAACATTCAGAAAGAAATAACACTAGGTCTAGTGAAGCTAATAGAAAATGTAAAAGATTAGTTTTAAAACTGGTGAAAATTGTGAATTTTGTACCACTTTGGAATAAATTACCTCATAAGACTAAAACACATGTAATACCAATTAAAACTTTTCCTTTAGAATTCTTCTTTAATTATTTGGATGCAAATTGGTACTATTTAAAATTGGGTTTTTGTTTTTTATTAATGTTACAAAGATCTTAAAAATAAAAAGGAATGACCATTTGAAGAAAAAGGTGCTTATTTTTCTTGAACAGATTATACAGCTTTCAATCATGGTTATGCATTTACTTTACTTAGATTCAGGGTGAGGGGTCAAATTCAGTTGAGCTTAGGTCATATTCTCACAAGTTCACTTTGCTCAATCAGTATTCACTAGGTACTTATTATGTTCAAGGCATGGGACTAAGGCTAGAGGAGCATAAATGTGAACAAATTAAACACTGCCCCTGCCACCAAGGAGTTCACAGTCGAGTGCAGATAAGGATTAAATTTTTAGAAACCTATAACATAAGATGGGGAATAAGTGCCAAAAAATTACAGAAAATGTAGAGTTGCAAATAGATATAAACCAAATTGTTTTTTTCCACAACTGGTATGTTCTTTTGCCAAGTGAGGTTCATAGGTATCCTCCCCTACAACCTTACTGCAGAGTGGTATGTTACAAGCAAAATGTAGTGTGCATTTTACTACATATACATTTTTTAACAGTAAATTCTCCAGTCATTCAGCCTATCTGTAAGCTATGCTATTTCTTTGGACACTCCGCAAGCATCTTACAGGAGAGGTTCATTCACATCAGATGTTTTAAACCAGATGTGGCAAAATCTAGTGTAGAACTCAACTATGCTTTTAGTAGTATCAGGCAGTAGAATCCCATGAAAATGGGATGAAGTTCTTAGTGAAGGGAGCCACTGCAAAAAATGTAAACTATTGGTCCTACTTTTTTCTTGTACCCTATTTATGCAAGGCAGCCAGGCCTGTAAAATATTTCTAGGCAATTCATGTAGTTGGAATGTTATTTATTCCCAGTTTTAAACTCATGTCTAAAATTTGTTGTGCTGATTAGTACACCCTCTATTACAGATCTGATATGAAACATGTTGAAGGATTGTAGAGAGGAACTGGAGTGTGAGCTTCTGATCTTAGTGTTTTCAATATAAAAACCCAGCCGTACATTGGTTTAAGGCTTCAATTGTTAACTAATTTAACTAATTAGATTTAAACTAACAAATTAGCTAATGGAGGAGATACCTAATTGATTAAATAATTATACACACATGCATATGTCTATATATATATATATATATATATATATATATATATATATATGTCACACTCTTTAAATACTATTCTAAGTATTTAAAATAATTACAAACAATATAATGAATAGTTTCTAAATAAGCAGTCTTATTCAAAAGTATCTTACTAATACTCATGTTTCATGAGCTTTTTAAAGCTGATAATCTTTTAATTTTTTTTACTGATTTCAGAGAGGATGGGAGAGGGAGAGAGAGACAGAAATATCGATGAGAGAGTCATTGATTAGCTGCCTCCTGCACGACCCACGCTGGGGACTGAGCCCGCAACATGGGCATGTGCCCTGACCAGGAATCGAACTGTGACCTACTGGTTCATAGGTCGCTGCTCAACCACTGAGCAACACCGGCTGGGCTAAAACTAATTACCTTTGATTCCTTGTAACTATACTAAGGATGCTATTAACATAAAAACATTCAAACTTGTAAAGAATTTTTGTGAGTTATTTGAGCCAAACTGTCGACAATTGCTGGGGAGCAGAATCTCAGTGAATTTGGGATAATGCTCCAGAGAATGGTAGTTTTTCACCTTGTTTTATGCATTACAATCAAAGGAAGAGACATAAGTGGGTTACATAAAAACCATTGGTGATAGGTTAGGGAGGTGGGAGAAAGCAAAGCGGGGGAAACCTCTGGAATTGGATAAAAAGTAAAATGATAGACACACACTTCTTTTACTTAGGTGAGTGCAAGATAGTTAACAGTCAATAATTAACTCAATAACAATGAGTGAATTTGTGGTCTCTGCCGAGTGGTGCTTGTGCTTTGAGGGGTCCAGAAAAAGGGAAATTACTCTGAAATTCCAATGATATGTTATTGTAAATTCAAAAAGACCATAGGCTTAGTTAAGGTAAAGATTCACCTTTGTCAGGTAAGATACTGGCCTAGGATGTGATTACCCACGATAACTGCTTTTAGTTGGAGTTTTAACTCCAGACTATCCATTGTGGTTACTTTATGTCTTTGCGTTTGCAAAACCGCCATACAGGCCTTCTCTGAGCTAGTCAGGTTAGCATGTGGCCTTTTATTCGTCCACAATGCTGTCTTTTTATTAAATATACTAGACGCCTGGTGCACAAAAATGCATACACTTGGGGGGCTCCCTCAACCTGGCCTGTGCCCTCTTGCTGTCCAGGAGCCCTCGGGGGTTGTCCGACTGACGGCTTAGGCCTGCTCCCTGCAGTTGGACATCCTTAGCACTGCTGCGGAGGCGGGGAGAGGCTCCCACCGCTGCCACTGCACTCACCAGCCATCAGCTCAGCTTGTGGCTGAGCGGCACTACCCCTGTGGTAGCACACTGACCCCCAAGGAAGTAGCTCCAGTCCCACCCCCAATTGCCCCACCGCTGCTGCCAGTGGCCTTCCTCTATGGGAGGCAACCAGTGGGCCAATCGGGATGCTACAGCCGGCGAGCGGCCAGCCCCACCCTCCTATCACCATCCCCTCCCTCTGCCTGCTGGCACCTGCCTTGGCTGGCCTGGTGCTGCCCACTCGCCAGCCCCGCCCCCCGCTGACAGGTCATTCCACTGTTTGGTCAATTTGCATATTAGGCTTTTATTATATAGGATTTGGAGTGACATTTCTAGCAGTTTTCAAAGCTAGGTTTCAAATGATGAAATTCATCACTGTCTTTATAACAAGTTGACCCTAAAATCATATAGTAACCCCCTTTTTACCATATTTGGCTCAAATATCTATTTTACTTCTAGGAAGCCAAATATACGATTTAAGGATAGAGATTTATCACTATGAACTTCTGATTCAACATGGTGGGTTGAGCACATGTTTTTAAATCTATACTACCTTACAGAAGCTATGAAAATACTACTCAATAAATATTTATAGTTCTTATATGAGCCAGTGATTGATTTAGGAAGTGAACAAAACATAATTGAACAAACAGGCAAAATTACTTACCATCATAATGTTTCCTTTCTCATGTTTTTTCAAAAAGTAAATACCCAAGCAGTCCTTCTCCCCTGAACTCCTGACTCATACATATCTAAATGCCTGTTTGACTTCTCCAATTGATTGTATAGGCAAATATAGATTAGCATTTCCAAAGCAAGATTTAATCTTTCCCTCCCCACTCACTCAATGTGTTCCATTTGAAATATCTCCCTATTTTAGTAAAAAACAATTCTATCCACTCAGTTGCTCAGGAAAAAAATCTTTGCGTTATCATTGTCATATCTTCGTAAATCCTGCATCCAATCCACCAGCAAACACTACATTCTGTCTTCAAAATATACCTAGAGCCCACCATTTTTCACACCCTCTGGTACTACCCTGTTGGTACAAATCACCATCATTTCACATTTGAATTATTATATGGTCTCTTGCTTCTTCCTTCTTATCAACTATTTTCATCACAGAAGCCAGAGAGATCCTGGTAGAAGGACAACAAGATGGCAGAATAAGAAGCCCCCAGACCCTCTGTGGAGACACTAATTTAACAACAATGTGTGAACCAATTTCCTTTGTGAGAAATCCAGAAACCATTTAAGTGGTTCTTACACCCAAGGCAAGTGAAAAACCAGCACCATCAAAACCTGATGGACTGGCTTCTGTCTTGCCTGTTTCAGAGTGCTGATGTGATATGGCATACTCTAGATGCCTGGAGGCCCCTGGGCAGTGTACTACTGCTCCAAAGGACCTATGACTGATATGACTGATATGACTACTGCTCCAAAGGACCTATATGACTGATAAAGGCTGATATAGCTAGGCAGCCTCTCTTTCAAGGGGAAAGAGAAGAGTAGAATTTGCATCCAACATGCCAGCTTTTCTGGGGGCTTTTGGTTTCTGACTCACCTGTCTTGAAGCGCTGGTGGGACCTGGCATACTCTAGATGCCTAGGCACCTCTGAGAACAATATAGAGCTGAGTGGTCTGTTGTTGTTCCATGGGACTCGTGGTATAGCAGACAAAAGCCAAGAGATACGTTTAACCAAGTACCTTAGATCCAAAACAATGATCTTTCAAAAATGAAGGGGGAAATAATATTTCCAAATAAATAGAAACTGAGAGAATTTCTTGCTAGCAGATCTCCTTACAAAAAATACAAGTTTTTCAGGCTGAAAGCAAGTGACACCAGACAAAAATTTAAATCCACACAAAATATCAAAGAGCACTTGTGAAGGTAATTGTATAATTATAAAAAGCAATATAAATGCATATTTGCTTTCCTTCTGTTAAATGATTTTTAAAATTATATAAATAATATGTATGGGACTGTATTGTTGGACCTATAACATATATAAAAGTACTATATTTGACAACAATAGCACAAAGGACGTAGTAAATGCAAAGTTGAATTTGAGTAAGAAATTGAGACCGGATGAGAACTCAGATCCACAGGAATAAATGAAGAGAACAAGAAATGGTAAATAAGATTAATATAATGCACTCTATAAATATATTCTTTCTCTTCTCTCAGTTTCTTTATGCTACATGAAATTTTATAAAGTAATAATTAAAATAATGCATTCTTAGGATTGTATACATGTAGAGCTATTAATAGCTATCATTAATAGTACAAAAAGGGGAGAAGAGAATAGAGCTATATAATTATATTGAGAATGAAGCTATAGATTTATAAAATTTTCACTAGAATTAAGTCACCATAAATTTAAGTAGATTCTGAAGTGTTAAAATGTTTATAGTAAGCCCTACTGCTAAGAAAACAGTAAACATTGTGAAAAAAAAATCATTTAAGAAATTAAAAATATTACACTAGAAAGCATTCACTTAATACAAAAGACCCTTAATATATTCAGAGATAAGAGAAGACATACCCTCCATAAAAAGGGGATATTCAGAGACTAATAAATAGTTTTTAGAAATTTCTGGAATAAATTTAGGAATTTCAGAAAGAAAGAAAAAAAAAGGGAATTTCTAAAGTAAATAAATTCATAGAACTGAAGAGTATGTTTTTCCAGATTGAAAGGGCAGAGCACAATGAATAATGAAAAGAAGCTTATAAGTGAATTATAGATGTCCTTCTTTCCTATAACTGGAGTCAGGACTTGGAAGAAGTGAAGAAAGAATGACATTTCAGCTATCAGTGAGCCACTGGGCCAGGTGTCTTTGTGCATAGCAAAACTCAATGACAATATTTTGGGGGAGGAATAATTTGTATATATAAAATTGCTATTCATGTCAACAATAATACTGATAGCTATAGCTATTTTTATTTAAATTTGGAGCTCAGTTACGTTAGAATCTTTTTTTAAATATATTTTATTGATTTTAGAGAGAGGGAGAGGGATATAGAGATAGAAACATTGATTGGCTGCCTCCTGCCTGCAATCCAGGGATGTGCCCTGACGGGGAATTGAACTGTGACTTCCCGTTCATAGGTCCAGTGCACAATCACTGAGCCATCTACGTTAGAATCTTATCAAACCTCATAAAGGAACAAAGAACAAAACCTGGTTAGCAGAAGTTTTCCTATGACACTTGTTAATCTATTCTTTCCCTACTTCCCTAGTTAGATTTTGGAGTTATTGATATTCCCTTTCTTAAATTCTCCAGTATTTCCAAACTATATTTAAATGGTGCCCAGCCTCTGAATTGAATGAAATTATATTGGATATAAATCTCTTAACTTGGTATTCTCTCATTTTAACATGGTGTGTACACCTGTGACTTTTTGGCAATGCATCTGATTTTAGCTGGAAAAAAACATCTGCACATCAGTCAGTGTGGCCACACATATTTTATTATTTACATTATGTTCTTGCAATCTTTAATTTTTAAGCCCCTCACAGCAACCAACGTGTCTCTCTCTCACCAATCTCTCCTCTCTTTCTCTCTCTCTCTCTCTCCTTCCTTCCCTCCCTCCCTTCCACTCTCTCTAAAAATCAATGGAAAAAATATCTTCAAGTGATGATTAACAAAAAATATATAATAAAATAAAATCAACAAAAATATGTCCTTGGGTGAGGATTTTTAAAAATGTTTTAGGTACATCAGGATATTTGTAGACTAGATATTTTTTCACAAATTCTTTTCTCAGATTTAAGAGTGAGTTCCTTTGGCTAAAAGCCTGGCTCCATGGAGAATATAAAATGGCACTCTTGAAGTTTGCAATTTCTTTAACCTGCATATGAAGGATGATTGTAATGTTAGTGTTTTACATAGTATGCCTGAAATAATGTCCTATTTTTATTTGATTCATATTTAAAATACAGCCATAATTTGACCACTTATCATAACCTTACTGCTACTACTCTACCATCCTGATCTGAGTCACTTTCACTTCTCACCTGGATAACCTCTACAGCCACCCTGTTCCCATCCTTGTTCTTCTGTTTGTTCTGAGAAGAACAGTCACATTAATCCTAAAAACCATATTTTTCTGTGCTCAGAAAGCTTTGATGGATTCTCATCTCATTCTGAGTAAAAGTCAACATTTATTTGGGGGCCTATGTGCTCCCAAGAAATGTCCTCCACTCTTTTACATCTCTGGTCTCATCCCCTACTGCTTTTCATCTACTTTACTCCAGTCATTCTGGCTCCTTTGAATACCCCATGCATGGAAATATGGGAATAGAATACATTCGAATACCATTTTACACTTCACAAAACACATAGAAACAACAGATATTATCACTGAGGAATCAGCTAGTACAACTTCCTCATTTGAAAGTAGATGAACTTGAGACCCAGAGATAGGGAAGTGTTTGGCCCAGAGTCTAGATCTTTCACATAGATTATCTCATTTGATGACCTAAATAACCTTATTAGTATGCTGAACTGGTATCTTTATCCTTAATTTACAAACAAGGATTTTGAGGCTCAAAGAAAGAACATCATTTGTAGAAAGGTCATCAGTTTTAGGAATGAACCCTTTTTAGCACATCCTCTCCCTTTAAATGTTTCTTCATAACCTTGGCCAGGTCTCTTCCCCATTTTTGGTTTCAATTTCATCATTTGTAAACTAGAGAAGTAAAAATGAATGGCGTTCTAATCTTCTTATGCTATAATTTTACAACTTTGTCACTGTAATGCAATCAGATCTTGATTCCAATTCTGTCTGGCCTCAAACCCACCACAGTTCATGCTACCCTTTTGCCTCTTTGTGCCTGGAGCAGATGGATCCTTATTTTACTGGGGAAATAGATCTAGGTGAGGCACTGCTGATACTTGTACCTGAAGGCTCCTAAGTTAAGCTCGATTCCAGAATTGGGATCCAACAAACCCTTTTTTGTTTTTAATGAAACCAAACAATCATCTTCAAACATACTGCCCTTGACCCGGGTGTGATGAGTAGCCGATACAAATCTCTCTTTGCAATGGAGTAGATAAGCTTCTGCAAAAACAACATTTTCACTTTCTAAGGAAGAGAGAGACCATTATTTCAGCTCCTTATCTGAAGAGACTTGCCCTGACTTCAGTTTGTCTACATAAGAAATGTCTCAAACCTGTATAGAATTTTTATGAGTTTATTTGGACCAAACTGACAACATATGCAGGACAGAAAGATCTCAACTGCTCCTGAGAATAACAGTTTGGCAACTGCTTTTATGCATTTGAAATAAGGAGGGGAGGGAAGATTATATGAAGGTGGGGAAAAGCAAAGCAGGGATTGGTTGACAGGATAGTAAAGGAGCTTATGAGTTCTCTTGAGGGTGGTCACCTGTTAGAAGGAGAGATCTGAAAAGAGGCATTTTAAAGAGGTATTAACCTAGATACACAGAAACAATGGATGAGGCTTGCTTAAGGCAAAGAGATAAGTAAACATAAAAGTTATATGTCTGGGGTATGACTACTCACCATGACAATGCCCAGGTAGGAATTTATGATCAACTCACCCTGTGAGGTTAATTTCCACAGAAGCCCCTTTTTGTCCACAATTTGCAACTAAAAAATTAGGGACATGGGGGAGGATGGGGGTTAATTGGGGGGGGGGGATAAGGACACATTTGTAATACCTTAACTAATAAAGAATTAAAAAAATAAAAATAATAACTTAGGGTCAAAAATAGAATGTTTGGACATAAGGAACCAAATTGTGCTTCTGACAGGATATAGTTGTATCCAGTTAGTTCTTTGGGCATTTCAACCCTGAGAAATGTACACTTTGTCCAATAAATATCTACTCTAGAAGAATCTTTAATTTGTCCCTAGTGCTCCATTCCTCATCTCATTCTGCTGATATGTACAAGGTAAGCGGTCTGCTTAGATACCATCCAATCTGGTTAGTCCTCAATTATTCTGTAGTGTTTTTTGTTTGTTTGTTTGTTGTTGTTGTTTTTTTCATCTAGATTCTAGAAGCTCTTGGTGAGGAATATGTAATACGGTTGGCTTTTATTTGCAACATATGCCTTACTCTCTCCCAAACTAGATTGTCACTCCTCAGAGGTACCCTCTTAATTCTCTCCATGGTATCTAGTCCTCACACATGCATTCACTTATTCATACACTTAGCATTTACTAAGCATTCATTGTAAACTAAGGCATTAAGCTAAAGGCTTATTTATCTTATTTAATCCATATAACAACCATTTAAGTAGCCAGTATCATATCCCCATTATACATTTGAAAAACTGAGACTGTGTATGGCAGGAAATATAATTTTACCTCTACCGTTCTAAGTTCTTGACTGAGACCCCTTATAATAAAAGACAGATTAATAGGTTAAAAACACACAGATGTTTAATAACATGGATATCTCCTGTAAACATAGGAGAGACCCAGAAAAACTGAGTAACTCCCTCCCATATAGCCCAAGCTCCCACCTTAAATACCATCACTAGCTAATGGCAAAATAAAGACATTGAGCAGGGGAGAACCAAGTTTTCTAGCAAAGGAGGCAAGTTTGTTATGCAGTTTTAAGTCCACGCCTAGAGGAAGACACCCTTACAAATGAGATTTCCCCCATAAATGCAAATGTCTCTGAAAATAGGATAACTAACTTTACTTGGTTGTTTTCAGAGCTTCTCTCATGTCTGCTTTAAAATAATAATAATAATAATGTGGACGAAAGGGGCCACATGCTGACCTGACAAGCTCAGGAGAGGCTGAATGGCAGTCTTGCAAACTCTGAGACCTAAAGTAACCACAAAGGATGGTCTGAAATTAAACTTTAAAAGCAGTTATGGTGGGCAGTTACGTCCTGGGCCAGTATCTTCACTGACAAGGTCAACCTTTACCTTAACTGAGCCTATCTGTCTTTTTGCATCTATGATAACATACCCTGGAAATGTCTGGGTAACTTGTGACTTCCTTTTGTCTGGAGCCCCTGGGGCACAACCAAATGTGCTGGGTCCCAGGACAGATACCACAAATTCCTTCATCATCATGTTAATTGTTCCTGCACCCACCTCCATCATTTTACTTTTTATCCAATCCCAGGGGTTTCCCTGCTTTGCTTTATCCCTCCTCCTTAGTCTGTCACCAATGAATTTCATGTAACCCACCTATGTTCCTCCTTTGATCGAAATGTATAAATACAAATGTAACCCCGCCATTCTCTGGAGCACTATCTCAATTCGTTGAGGTTCTGCTTCCCGGCATATGTCGACAGTTTGGCTCAAATAAACTCACGACAATTCTTCACAGGTTTCAATGGTTTTTATACGTTATTAATAATAATAATAATAAATCAGCCTAAAATAATCCTTATTCTAAAGAGGCATATATTGAATAGAATAGATTCTGTTCCCTTTCACTTCTTTAATGCCCTTACATCTTCTTTTCCCCACATCCCCTTCACTTTTTTAGCTTTGGGTAATTCTTATCAGTGTTTTCTATCAATTAGCATTTGATTCAGCTGCCTAACACACACAAATCCAAATTACTACTGTCTTAAGCAAGAGAGAAGTTTATTTTTTCTCTCATCTAAATTTCAAGACTAGACCCACTTTTCTTTTCCACCAAAGATTGTGTTTCCCTGGCTCAGTGATGGCGAACCTATGAAACGCGTGTCAGAGGTGACACGCGAACTCCTTTTTTTGGTTGATTTTTCTTTGTTAAATGGCATTTAAATAAAAAATATCAGTTTTGTTTTACTATGGTTGCAAATATCAAAAAATTTCTATATGTGACACGGCACCAGAGTTAAGTTAGGGTTTTTCAAAATGCTGACATGCCGAGCTCAAAAGGTTCGCCATCACTGCCCTGGCTGGAGCTGAAATACTGAAGATGTCTCACCAAAGCAGAGCAGAGCAGACCAGTGTGGGCCAGAGCAGACTGACATAGAATGGAGCAGACCAGTGCAGGACAAAGCAGACCTGTGAGAAGCAGAACAGTGTTGTCTAGCCGGAGAGGGCCCTTGCTGTCTGGCTCTGTGGCCCCCTCACCTCAGGGCCACCTTATAGTCTTGCTGTTTTCACAGTTCTGCTGTATCACAATTAAGTTATTTTGCACTGAATATAGTTTTGTTCTTCACTGCACCACACACTGGTGATTCCTATTCTCAATGAATTGGCACCAGCAACCATTGGATGACAAAGCTTATGCTTTAAGCAAAAGAGAACCCAGTAAGTGTCCAAGCAGGTTTTCACTTTTAGTGCATAAGATTAAAAAATAATAGTAATTCCAGGACCAGACATCTGGGGCTGGAACTACAATTCTAAAGGTACCAGGAATCTTTTCCTTTTTCTGTGTTATTCTCCTAAAGTGGTCTAAGGTAGCTGCTGAAGTTCCAGCCCTTTCATCTGTGTTTCACTCATTAAAAGGAAGAAGGGAGCTTAATCAATGAAGTCAGTTATCTTTAAGGAGTCTTCCTGAATTTCCCACACAACACTTTCTCTTACATCTCATTGGCCAAAACTTAGTCCTCTCACTTGTTCTCACTGCAAGGGAGGTTCAAAAATGCAGTCATTTAGTGAAGCACTTTGACACACCCAACAAGTTAGGGTTCTGTTACTAAGGAAGAAAAATAATGGATATTGAGTTAACAACTAGCCATTTTTACTACATTATTACTGAAGTAACTTGAGAAAGGTGAGAGGAGAATTAAAGGAAAAAATGTCCAAAGGAGAGCTAGGGTCAACACTATGGTCTTGCCTTTCTCTAAAGTCCTTTTCCTAAATCAGGCTTATCACGGACCACCGGGTTTGTACACCTACCTCTGAAAGTTTTTTTAAAAATCTCATTTTGTTAGCAAATATAATGATTTCCACATTCGTGAGCATTTGACACTTGTGGTAATAACTTGACATTTATCTGCCCTTGAATTAACTGATGACCTTAATGCATTTAAACATGAGTGAAAAAGAAATAGAGGATAGCTGAGTCTGTAGTTTGTGAGTTCCTTTGTTGAGTCATGGCTTTATAATCCAATCTGTTCCCTTTTTGCCACTGTTCATTCTTATGATGTATAAAAGAAAGGTGACTACTTACAAATGAAGGAAACAATGGTTCAAGCATAACTTATTCCAGAACATTTGAGCACTGCATTGCAGTGTTCCTTTTTCTTGGAAAGGGGTTATTTTACTTTATTATTTATAACTAAGGCAGTGTGCCATTTTTTTGTTGGAGATTTTAATCATATGCTGATGCATAGATAGTTACCAAACTGCTAAGATATTAATGAAGACTCCATGTTGGAGTCTCAGAAAACTTGAAATTGTATGATACAGAAGGGAAGCTAGTTTCAAAACCTACTCATAGGTAGCCATATTATTTTTTGTTAGTCAAGAAAGGATGCCTAAACCACTCTAGCATCATGCCCCTAAAAGAAACAGAGTAGCTACTGAGCTCTAAATAAATGAGATTGACATTTGCATTCAGATTTTGTATTTGAAATTGTCTTCCTATTTAGTTTGTTCTTTTTGTATTAGTAGGTATTGTAAGGACAGGAAAAAGGCCTTTCTTTTTCTTTGCTGAGCCCTTCCACAAATATATGAGAAGCACCTGGTAATTAAACCCCAAGATTGTTAGCACCTCTGTTCAAACTGCAAGACAGAATAAGCTAGTTGCAAGGCTACATTCTTGCATTGCCCCTCCTCCCTGCTGTGTTCAGAACTGGGGTAATTTGCACAAAGGAACCTCTAGTTGGTAGAAACTTCTCTTCCCTCTTCCCCTTCAAACAAGTGTCTCTTGAACTCTTCATAACTTGTGCTCTAAGCATGCTTTATAGGCTTTGGGAAAATACTGATAAGACACCTCCCTAGGACATCTGCTGGACTGTCTTCTAGAAAGCAAACAAACTGTAAGTTTTCAAGGCAAACCCCCTGGTATCTGCTCAACTTCAGGCCCAAATCCTCCTCCATTTCTTGTCATCTACCAACAGCAGCCATCACTCTTTAAACATGGAAGCCATTTTTTTGTTTTCTGCCCTGTATTAACTAGCAGTACTTGGCCCTTTCTCTTTGTGGAGAGTAAAGTAAACTTCCTCTCTGCATCTCTTCATTTAGTTGTAAATTCTTTCACAGCCCATGTCACCAGCCAAACGCTAACCGTTATGTTAAAATCCTTGTTCTTTCCAAGAGTGGGGATGATCATAGTTTTTATTGATGCTCTTCTTTAACTTAACACATCTTAAATTCCAAAGAGTTCTTGAATTCGTATACCCACATCTTATTTTATATTTTAAAACTAAATACAGTTTGTTATTTGTTTTCAGAAATAGTCTCAAGTTGTATGGTGATTATGGCAATTCAAAGACATTTCCTAAAATGCTTCTCCATTAAGGAAAATGACTATTATATGGATTCATTAAAAGTAAAGCCTAAGCATAATAGCAAAACTAAGCAAACTAGAGTAGTATACCCCTCAATCGCATAATTTTAAAAGAACTGAGTTGAAACTTTTGCATCCTATGAGCTTCTTATTTATGGGGAGATATTCCAAAGGCCAAGCTGGCCCTCTTCCTTTTAAGGAAGCAGAATTTTCACAGCTTGCCTTACCCAGCTGTGAATTCCTGCTTCACAGGAATCCTTGTTAATCCTCTCCAGAGAATATTTTGCCCACCCCTGCTCTAGCCACTGAACCATGCCAGCCAAAATAATGTTTATGATGAAATTGTTCCCTTACATAAACCATTTACTTGCTTTTTCCAGGCTTTAACTTGGTGGCATACCACAGATTCTCAGATCTAGGATATTTACTGTGCAGAGTCTGGACAGGGGATGGATACTAAACTTCTAGTGTTTAGTCATTCACTGAGCTAGTCATATATATGGTTCTCCATCTAGTATTCACTGTTCATTGTTGTAGGTATTGGATCCTGGGATCTAACTAGTGCAATGATTTCGTCTGTAAGAGGTGTTAATCCCATGCATTGTATCTGGCAAAAGTAGAACTCCACAGTAGTATGTAAATTTTAAAAAAAATTCTATTTCCTATTTAGATACAGCTGGAGGTCAAGATTTAATTGTATGCGGACAGGTAAAATCATAATTCCTCATTACTTACTTTGCTCCATGGTCTGTCTTTTAAACCCAAACCACTAATGCTACTTCTAGTTCTCAGGCTGGTATTCAGTCTTTAGAGAGTGGTATCAAGACTGAGGAAATCAGAGTGATTTTCTCATTTGTTGTTCACTGAGAAATCATCAGAGCTTCTGTTCACACCATTACTGACACCTCCAAAACACAGAGCATGTTGACAGATAATATCTGCAGATAACGTGGTATTTCTGAGTAGGTAAAATAATTTGAGATTGAACTTTCCAAAAAGACTTACTGGAATAGGAATGTTTCCTCCAATTGCTTGTTGCCCATTTATTCATTCACTTATTTGTTCAACAACATTTCTTGAATGTCTATTACATACCAGGGCCTGTTCTAGGTGCCAGGGACACAGCAGTGAGCAAGACAGCAATGGTCTGGCATTTATAGAACTCATATTTCTGTGCAGGAGACACAATAAGCAAGGGAATTTCAGATGGTAATAAGTGCTATAAAGGCAATAAAACAGATAACAAATACATAAATGGAAAAAGTGTGACTGCTGACTCTGGTTAAATATACTCATCTGGGCCTTTTAGCACATCAAAGAAGTGTTCTGGAGTTTCTTGTGTACGTTTCTAAATTTCATTTGAAAAATGAGAGAGTAGATAGAGTCAATCACCTTTCCAGTCTTAATGTATGCCGACCATCCCAATTTAAAAACAGAAGCCATCAGTTCAACAATGGGATGGAAAGTAGTAGTGTCAGAGCAGACACAATCTATTAACTTGCTATTTGGTGGTAGACACAGTGAAATAAAGATGCCTTTACCAAACAAGTGAGTCTGATTCTATGTTCTTGACTACCACAATTTTTTCTTGTAAAAAACGGGTTTGCTGTTGTTACAGAATTTACCAGGCAACCGAGAAATACACAGGAGTACCGGGAGACACAGGAAAAACCCATTTATATTCAGATGTTTCACATGTACTAGTACAGTGACTCAGGGGGTCAGTTCTCCAAATTCTGAGTAAGCCAATATGGAGGAAGCTTTTTCTTTATACCCTTTGGTTTCTTTGTCTCCCATATATGAATCAGACTTCTGGACCTTTTGCAGGCTTTGCAAATAGCCCCGTGTGTTGGGATGGGGGCTGTGAGACCACCTAAAGGTCGGCTTGGTGCCAGCACTGTATTGTTCATGGTTTATGGCCTCTGTAAAATGTGAGTATTTAGGTAACCAGGTCTTGCAAGGCCAGATAATTAAGGAAGGGGCAGTGACTAGACTATAGGCTATCAAGAATGTGCATTAGGTTACTGGCATAGATTCAGATTGCTAGCCTCCCCCCACCCCCCACCCCCCAAAAAAAAGTGTCTTATTTTCCCTATCATTGTAAGAACTAAGTTAAATTAATATTTTGTCCAGTACATAGTGAGAATTCAATATATGTTTATATATTATTAGTAGTAGTTAAAGTGGAGCAGAATTTGACATGCAAAAATGTCTCGTTGGCTTAAAGATTCTTTTAAGTTGATTTTTTTTAAGAGTATGAACTCATTTTTTAAAAAAAATACATTTTTATTGATTTCAGAGAGGAAGGAAGGGGGAGAGAGGGAAGCATCAATGAGAATCATTGATCAGTTGCCTTCTGCATGCCCCTATTGGGGATTGAGCCTGTAACCCAGGCATGTGCCCTTGACCGAAATTGAACCTGGGACCCTTTAGTCTGCAGGCCTATGCTCTATCCACTGAGTCAAACCAGCTGGGGCTAAACTGATTATTTTTAAGAAATAGCAGGCATAGGAAAATCTCTGAAAACTGAGTAGAAGTTACCCTATTATAAGAGCAATTTACATTTATAAGAGAAGGCAAGGATGACTCTAAATCTCTAGAAACACTTTTCAATAGAGAAGATAAGGACTTAAATCTGCATAAAAACCTTATCTTTATTTACTGTGCTCTTTTTTATAACCTCCCATAACTGGCTCCCTCACTCCCCACCTCCCAACATCTTTGTCTTTACTAGTAGCTTGAGATAATATTTAAGGTGGTAGCTTGGACCATTTGGGGGAGTTAGTTTGTCTGGGTCTCTCTCATGTATATAAGAGGTATCCATGTTATTAAACTTCTGTTTGTTTCCCTCCTGTTAACCTTTTATTACAGGGAGGTCTCAGCCAAGGATCTGGAAGGGTAGACAGAAAATTATTTTCCCCCTTCACATAGTAAAGGGTCAAAATATGTAATAAATGTATAAGAACCAATTACTTAAGAATCTGAGCCTTCATACAAAATTAAAAGGGCATGGAGGGGAGAATTACTTCAACCTTATACCTTATTATGATTTGATTTATTTTTATCACGTGCAGATACTTTTTGAAAGCTACTGACTTTTTCAAAAAATAGCATAACCTTCAGTGTTTTTTCTCCAGGGAATCTCCATAAGGATATATTCTTTCTATTCTTTATTTTTCATTTTTACCCTCTGTGGTGCTTCATTCAAGTTTTGAAATTACCCAGGGAATTTTCATTGTTAAGTGTGTACCTATACTGTTGTAATTAGCTAGTTACTAATAATAGGAAAGACACAAAAAGGGAAGCCAGACATTATAAGCATGGCCATTTGGGCAGCTTCACACTTTCAGGAAGCTCCAATTTCACACTCCCCAGGGAACCACCAACCCATTCCTGCAGAATCACTGGAAAACTATGGATTGGCCAGAATGGTGTGGCCACTGCAAGCTTTCAGAAATTTGGGAATACATTATTTCCTAGAAAAAGGAGTTTGCTCTTTTATTGCTCTTGTGACTCTTGGCTTGAGGCTCACTCTTGGCTTCCTTGCATTCACTGGTATTTCCTGCATAGCCATGTGGCCATGCAGACCCCACACACAATGGACTAATGGATTGCAGTAGGAAACACAAGCTAAGCTAAACTGGTGCTGCACTGGACTTGGCTCCAACATGGGAAAGAAACTCTGGACACTGGCTCTGATTTGGGCTCTGCTGAAGACCCAATTGTACTTCTTCTATGATTTGACTAGGGGAAATGAGACTTTAGAAACTCAGGGATTTAATTCCACAGAAATAAATCTTTCTACAATACCTCATCCTCCTGTGGGGGCCTCTGGAAATTCTTATTCCAGCAATACCCCAAGAACTCCACTTCCACTGGCAAGAAGAAGACATTTTATTTTGTTCATTGGTAGATGCTTATTCTTTTTGACCAAAAACACAATGTGTCATGCTTCTTCACCAGTTTGTCAAGTTTTTCATTATTTCTGGCTGTGAATTTGACAATTTTCTAGGCTTCATTTTGTTGTCAGAACATATTTACTCATGTGAGCCTGCCATCAGCTTTCACTTCTAACTTCTTTCTTAATAATGATTTGAAGGAGCTTGTTGGGAAGATACCCTACCTACATTTAAGTCCTTCTGATGCCTGTTAAAATGTTTTCCAAGTTGTGCATATGGACACTAGACTGAAGGGGGTATACCTGATCTTAGCCAAAAGTTTGGCACCATTGGAGACCAAACCCAAAGTGCTTGTTGAATTCTTTCTGTTCTAAGTGTGCTTTTTGCCTTATTCACTATTCTAAGATCTTTAAATGAGAAAGGCCTGGGATATTTCCCTTCTACCCCTCCTTTTTGCTTAAATGTGACAATAGTTTTCCAAATCCATGTACTTTCACTTAGACATGGGACAGGATACCCAGGAAAGGTCCTCCCTGGCATCAAGGGACAAAAGGCTGCTGAAACCAGAAGATACCTGACTTGTGATCAGCAATGTTTTCAGAGAAAGATCTTGATCAGAAGGGGAAAATGTAAAAAAAAAAAAAAAAAAAAAAGTAAAAAGAAACAGAATTTTAAATTATATAGGGATGCCCTAGCCTGTTTGGCTCAGTGAATAAAGTGTTGGCCTACAGACTGTAGGGTCCCAGATTTGATTCCGATCAAGGGCATGTACCTCAGTTTCAGGCTCCTCCATGGCCCAGGCCCTGGTCAGGGCTCTTGCAGGAGACAACCAATTGATTTGTTTCTCTCACATCAATATATTTCTGTCTGTTGTTCCTTCTCTTTTCCACTCTCTCTAAAAATCAATTAAAAAAATCCTCAGGTGAGGATTAAAAAATAATAATAGTAATCAATGACAGAGGAAGACAGAAGGGGGAAGTTCTCATACCCTATACCAATCACAAAGTACAACAGGGGTAACTCTTTGTAATAGCCCTTCCAACTTCCTCTTTTCCTCTATAAAATAATCTTTTCTTCGTTTTTTCTGACTTACACAAGGGTTGCCATGGTTGCATGTACCAAATTGCAATTTCTTGTTTTTTCCCAAATAAACCCATTTTGCTAGAGAAATATCTGGTTGAATTTCTGTTTAAGGTCAACATAGTCCCTATGGCACAGACAGAGAAGATAAAGAGGTAAATTCTACATGTCCTGGATATGAAAGAGCTCACAATTCAGGCTATATTAGAATCACCTAGGAAGATTGTAAACATACAGATTCTAAGTCTCCAGATTTACTAGGTCTGGGTTATAGACTCAGGGAATCTTCATGATTTATAAGCATTTTAGATTATTCTAATACTAGAAGCCTGGTGCACAAATTCGTGCACCAGTGGGGTCCCTAAGCCTGGCCTGTGGGATCAGGCCAAAACCGGCTCTCTGACATCCCTGAGGGGTCCCGAATTGCGAGAGGGCATAGGCCAGGCCGAGGAATCCCACCGGTGCATGATCGAGGCCGGGGAGGGACACAGGAGGTTGGCCAGCTGGAGAGGGAACACAGGAGGACTCCGGGGTGTGTCCAGCCCGTCTTGCTCAGTCCCAACCTGCCGGATCCCAGCAGCAAGCTAACCTACTGGTCGGAGTGTCTGCCCCCTGGTGACCAGTGCACATCATAGCGAGTGGTTGAACGGCCTTAGTATATCATTAGCATACTATGCTTTGATTGGTTGAATGGCCAACGGGACAACCAGACACTTAGCATATTACGCTTTTATTATATGGGATAGGTAACCTATGGATGACACTTCAAGGAAGACTGTATAATAGTAGACACAGCATGAAGAAAAGCTTATAGTTGGGAACAATTATGCTGTTGTTGGACAGTGAAGAGGTATCTTGACTGGAGAACTGGGTCCCTGTCATGGTATAGTAATATGAGAGTACAGAACATTGGCAAGGTCAGGTCAGAACACACAAAACCTTGAATACCAGTCTAAGGAGGTTGAACTAATTCCAGATGTCATAACATTTGAGCAACATCAAATAGGTCACTAAAACCACTAAAAATTTTAAGAAGAGAAGCATTTTAGTGAGATTTATGATTTAGGCAAGTCGTTCTAGCAGCAAAGTCTAAGATAAATTGGAGCAAAAGGAACTTGAGAGTTTCTAAAGTCAAGAAGCATCTACTGTAATTGTCCAAGAATGAGGTGACAAGTATTCAGATAAGGATGGTAGCAGTGAACAGATATAAAAGACATACATTGGAAGGATTGCCAAGGGACCAATGGGTTGCAGAGAATGAGGGTGGAAAGAGATTCAGGAAGGGCTTCAAGATTTTGTAATGGGACTCATGAAAGATTCAAGATGACACTGAAGGTAGTAAAAGAACAAATTTCCTGGGAAGATGAAGAATAGATATTTGGACACACTTGTTCTGAATTGAGAGGATAAATATTCAACTAGAAGTCTTCTGTTGGAAATTAGAGATGTTGACTGCAGACTAAGGAACATGTAGATCCCACATGTCCTAATAATGGTGACATGATCCCAAAGTAAAACTTCCCTGCTAAGTTTAGTAAGAAAAATTATTATTAATTCACCAGGAATGATCTTGATCTATATATTTATTTTAAAATTGTATTATATATCATTTTTAGTAGAGCAAAAACTGCATAATTTTCTTATTTTTCTCTTAAATTGTGCATTAAAAGTCAGTGTTGGTGTGCCTTTGAGAATCAGGCTAATGCTTTTGGAAGAGACATTTGGACTGACATTACATGGAATTTATTTTAGTACAGAAGGTATTACAGGTACTTCACTAATGGCAGGTCAAGTAAAAACCTCTACCACATCAAGGACGTGCAAGTGTTCAGAATTTCCAAGGGCAGAAACAGACTCTAAGAAAATAGGTAATAGTAAAAAATGGAGAGGCTGAAGTTAGTTGAGTTATAAGTAGCTAACATTGTTCACATTGTGTTTTGAAACTTTATAGGAGAAAAAGTAACTGTAGCTCATTGTAACAAAGGAATCAAGAAGTTCCAGCAAAGGAAATGAACACATACTGCATTAAATAACATATAGATATTAAACCTAGTGTTTATTTCTGTCAATCAAAATTCTGTAAATCAAAATGTTGAATCTTTTTAGGAGGTCTGTGATATTGGTTGTCAGGTGATCAATATATCTGAAAAGAAGTTATGTACTAATTGGCTGTAAGTATCCAGGGGCCAATAAATACGATATGGGTCACATATCATTTAACCTATCTCTCTCTATATAAAAGGATAATATGCAAATTTTCCCTTCGTGAGTTTGACCAGGAGACTAAGAGTTCAATTGCTCGCTATGACATGTGCTGACCATCAGGGGGCAGCGTGGAATGAAGGAAGGCCCGGCCGGCAGCAGGAAAGAAGGCTCCAGCTGGCAGCCAGAAGGAAGACCCTGATTGGCCCTGATCACCGGGCAGGCCTAAGGACCCTACCTATGCACAGATTTCATGCCCTGGGCCTCTAGTATCCAATATATTATCCATTATTCATTGACTAAAATACCTAGGAAATGTATTCCACACCAGCCTACATTGAACCTTTAGGCCAAGAATAACAGACATCACTTCTTCTGCCAAACAGATATAATTTGGGATTTGCATTTATTTTGAAGATACAAAAATATTTAACACCTCATCTTATAAATAAGGAGAATTCTGCCAAAACATAATATTTACAATGATTATCTATGTAGGTTAAGAAAGGACTGTGTGTGTGGACAGGTGAATTTTCAACTTCAAATAGTATAAAGCAAATGGAATTTGACTTGGCTATTGATAAGCTCTGTGATTACTTCTTTTTAAAAATATATTTTTATTGATTTCAGAGAGAGCAAAGGAGAGGGGTAGAGGGCTAGAAACATCAATGATGAGAGAGAATCATCAATCATCTGCCTCCTGCACACCCCTACTGGGGATTGAGCCTGAAACCTAAGCATGTGCCCTGATTGGGAATCAAACCATGACCTCCTGGTTCATGGATTGACTCTCAACCACTGAGCCAAACCTGCTGGGCTAGCTCTGTGATTGTGTTCTACCATGTCAAGAAGGTGTCCAAAGTGATCCCAGAAAATCCTCTAAAGATTATTATGCTTCTGACTGGAAAATTTGTAATATTTCCTGGGTGATAGTTTTTTTAGATTTTGTAGTAGTTTTGTCACTAGAAAGAGACCAGGACCAGGTGGAGGCAGTCTGAAATGTGTTGATTCTTGACTTCATGCAAGAAAGATTTCACGACACAAGTCCAGGTAATTTTGAGAGTGCATTTATTAAAGATGGTGACAGTGAAACCAAGGGAGGGCATAAGATGGAAGAGGCAAGATCACAGCAACAGGAGTGAGCCTAGACCAGTGATTGCGCACCTATGACTCGCGTGTCAGAGGTGACACGCAAACTCATTTTTTTGGTTGATTTTTCTTTGTTAAATGGCATTTAAATATATAAAATAAATATCAAAAATATAAATCTTTGTTTTAGTATGGTTGAAAATATAAAAAAAATTTCTATATGTGACACTGCACCAGAGTTAAGTTAGGGTTTTTCAAAATGCTGACACGCCAACTCAAAAGGTTCGCCATCACTGGCCTAGACAGAGCTGCCTTGGCCCTTCCACAAAGGACAAGTGCTGGAGAGGATGTGGAGAAAAAGGAACACTCGTGCACTGCTGGTGGGAATGCAGACTGGTGCAGCCACTATGGAAGACAGTATAGAGTTTCCTCAAAAAACTAAAAATGGAACTCCCATTTGACCCTGTGATCTCACTCCTAGGAATATATCCCAAGAAACCAGAAACACCAATCAGAAAGCATATATGTACCCATATGTTCATAGCAGCACAATTCACCATAGCTAAGATCTGGAAACAGCCTAAGTGCCCATCAGTAGATGAATGGATTAGAAAACTTTGGTACATCTACACGATGGAATACTATGCTGCTGTAAAAAAAGAAGGAACTCTTACAATTTGCAACGGCATGGATGGAACTGGAGAGCATTATGCTAAGTGAAATTAGCCAGTCAATGAAGGAAAAATACCACATGATCTCACTCACTCATGGATAATAAAGACCATTATAAACTTATGAACACAAATAGATACAGAGGCAGAGCTGCCTCGAACAGACTGTCACACTACAGTGGGAAAGCCAGGGAGGGTTGACGGGCGGGAGGGTGGGGGCAGGTAAGAGATCAACCGAAGGACTTGTATGCATGCATATAAGCATAACCAATGGACATAAGACACTGGGGGGTAGGTGAGGCCAGGGGATTATTAAGGGTGGGAAAAAAAGGAGACATATGTAATACTCTTTGTAATACTTTAAGCAATAAAACAATTTAAAAAAAAGAAAGAAAAGAAAAAAGAAAGTCAAAGAGGCAGAAGAGGTGAGCCTTGCTGGGCTGTGTGGACTTAGGAAACAAATTACAGAGGCAAAAAGAAGACTCTTGGTGATAGGTTCAGAGGGTTATCCCAGAATGAGCTGCTGCTGCCTGCTGCTTCCCTGGTTACAAGTCTCACAGGGACATCTAAAGCTTAGAAGAAAGAAAGCAAATATACATGCTTGAGGAAGCAAGGGAATGAAGTCATGGGCATGCTTTAGGGAGAGCGTGCCCTGGCATTTTTTGCCTTGAGAATTTTTATCTGTTTTCTAAAGGTGGGAATTTTATGGGAAGTCTTAATCAGAATATTTATCAGTTTTCCAGGTGTTCCCTTTGATATGCTGATATATTAAAATGAGTAGGATCAGGGTCATTCTCTAGTCAGTTTCACCTTCAAAGAATGTCACCAGAAAGAGACTTGGACCCAGGTGGGTCTGCTCCAACACAATCTAGAATGTATAAATCATTTGCTCCTATGTGTCCTTGGTTAGGGAAGATAAGCTCTTGTGATTTATTAGTTGACTGTACATTTCTCTTCCATTTGTCCAGCTATCTGTCTCAGTTTCCCCATTCCATTTGCCAATAAATTTTCCAGCTTCTTACTAAACTGCCTCAGTCTGGTAGACTTGACTACAATATTTTCAATAATTATTTAGTTGTGTATTTGAAGAAATTATATATTCAAATATAATGAGCTTAATGATCACAAAATGTTTCTTTAAAGGTTATGTAATAATGGCTAGTGTTATATTTACTCTTTGCAGCATGGGCAGGTGAGGATATTTAAACTATTTGGATTCTATTGGCAATAATAAAGTGCATTTAAAAATATATGAAAAGTGATTGGCTTCCTTTGTAGCCTGTATGCAATGCATTTATTGTTTTAAAAGCCCCCTAAAATGAGGCCACCTGCCTCTGCCAAGATCTGTTAGTCACTTTATGCCCCTCATTTAGTCTGGCTACAGGTATCAGTCTCTGAAGGAAGTTTTACCACTGCTGCCAACTCCCTATGGAAGTCAATTATATATTTCTGAAATCCCAGGATTATCCAAATTTCTCTTTCTTATTCCCTGATACAAGATAGAGTTGGTAGTGTAACTCTGTAGTCATTCTCCATCCTTCCTCCAAACAACATATCCAGGCATAGCTTGAAGATCTAAGGGATCTATATATATATAACCTAATATGCAAATAGACTGAAAGGCAGAACAATCGAACAATCGGTCGCTATGACATGTGCTGATTACCAGGGGGTGCACACAGAACATAGCAGGCGTCAGCCGCATCTGATTGGTGAAGCAGGTGAACAGGGGCGCCAGACCAAGCAGGGACGCTGGTCACTATCATTGGGTTGAGCCTCTGGTGGTTACTGAAAATTCTTTGCTCCTGTGCACTGCAGTCCAGCCCGGCACTCGCACCTGCTGCTGACGCCAGCCCTACTTGCACCCGCTGCCAGCCTCAATCACCCCTCAGGGCTTCTCCACCTATCTCTGCTCCTGAGGGGCTATCAGGGCCAGCAGCTACTGCTAGCACCCACTGCAGGTACTGGCCCTGCTTGCACCCACAGCCAGTGCGAGAGCTGCTACTCCCACCCTCTGCTGGTGCCCGGTGCCAGTTTGGATTGCTTGGCACCATCAGTAGGTGCAAGCAGTGGCTGCTGGACCCAATTGCTCCTGAGGGCTTCTCCACCTCCCCTGCTCCTGGGGGGTGATTGGGGCAGCAGCCACCACTCGCACCTGCTGTTGGCACCAGCCCCAATCGCTCCTGCTCCATGCTGGCAGCGGGTACAAGCAAGGCCAGCACCATCAGCACATGGGAGCAGAGGAAGCAGGGCTGCTGGCAGACAGGGAACCAGGGGCAGTGGCAAGAGGGGCCGGGTGGGGGTGTGGAGGATGGGCCAAGATCCGCCCCTGTGCCCACTGCAGCCTCAAGGCCCACAGTTCCGTTCAAGGTGCACGAATTCGTGCACTGGGCACCTTGTATGAAAATAAAAGATATGTGATTAAAACTAACTATTGGCTGTTGCCTTTCCTTATATGGCAACCAGTGCTATTGTTATGAGGCACCACAAACTGAAAAGGATCTGGTGGCTAAGGGAGGCAGGTAAAACCTTTTTCTTCAGGCTGAGTCCACCCAAAGCAGAAAGGTGAGTTTCATATCAAACCTCATTCAGACATTTTAAAAAGCAAATGGTGTAAATTCTAACACCTTTCTGAGAGAACATTATCTCTTTTCTATTCAGTATTCATTGAAATATATTGCTAATTATTATACTTTCCCTTGTAATTCTAAAATAAGTCCCTGCAACTTCATTTAACAGTTATACCACTGTGCTGTTGTTTTTTTCTTATTTTACCAAATGATAATGGGCCCCTTTGATGTTTCATACTAGAAAATATATATGTGCCATAAAAAGATATCTATTAGAATGTAAGCTCAAAAGATCATGAATTTTGTGTCTGTTTGGCTCACTGGCATATCCATAGTTTCTGGCACTTAATACAATGAATGAATGAATGAATGAATGAATGAATAAAAAGTTACATGTAATATGAATCAAATAAAAAGTAGTTTCTCAAGCAGAGCCTAGCATTATTCACCAAGTCTAGTCATGCCACATAGTATAAGTTTTCTATTGTTTACAAATTAGTAGTAGTTCCTCATATCCTAAAGATTCTCCATTCAGGAAATTGCTCATTGTTATCATTTCAATAGCTCTGTAGCAGAGATTCTTGTTTGTCACTTTTATTCTCAGGGATATGTAATGGAATCTTCAGCCAGTACATTTAAAATTTTAAGTATATCAGTATTTTCTTATATTAAGCAACTATAAGCCCAGTGCATGAATTTCATGCACAGGTAATATCCCTAGGCCTGGCCAGAAATCAGGGCCAATTGGGGCCTTCCAACTGTCAGCCAGGGCCTTCCTTCTGACTGCCGGACAGGGCCTCCCTTAGTTCTGCGCCACCCCCAGGTGGTCAGCACATATCACAGTGAGCAATTTGTCTCCTGGTTGAACTCTGAAATCCCACAAGAACAATTTGGATATTAGGTATATATATATATATATATATATATATATATATATATATATATGTATATATATTTATATATAATTTTTTTTCATGCTTGTCTCTGAGAGGCCTGTTGCATGAAAATTCGTGCAAGAGTAGTCCTTCCTTCCCCGGGCTGCTGTCACCGGCTTCCCTCCAGTACCCGGGACCAGGGCTTCCCTCCCTCCAGCTGGCCGCAGGCACCCAGGACCCGGGGCAGCTTCCCCTTGGCTGGGCCCTGGCTTTGTCAAGAAGGATGTCTGGAATGATCAGATCTATCCAGTCTAATAACCATATTACCATTTTATTAATATATATATATATATATATATATATATATATATATATATATATACACACACACACACACACACACTAGAGGCCCGTTGCAGGAATATTCCTGCAAGAATAGGGCTTCCTGTGGCTGGAGCAAAGCAGAGAAGGGAGCGAAACTCGCTGAGGAGGGCTTCACTCCTGCTTCAAGCCCCTGCAGTTGGTCTTGCTCTCCTGCTCCAAGCCACTGCCCCTTATGCTCCCAAGCCACAGTGTTTGGGCTTGCCCTCCCGACCCCAGTACCTGGGGCTGGGCTTGCCCTCCCGCACCCATCCCCTGTGGCTGGGCTTGCCCTTCCAATCCCAGTGGCTTGGGCTGGTTTGCCCTCCTGCTCCCATCCACTGGATCTGGGCTTGCCCTTCCAATCCCAGTGGCTGGGGCTTGGCTGGCCCTCCCGCTCCAAGCCGCTCCCATCCCCTGCGGCTGGGCTTGCTCTTCTGATCCCAGTGGCTGGGGCTTGGCTGGCCCTCCCGCTCCCAGTTGCTGGGGCTGGGCTTGCCTTTCCATCCCCATCCCCTGTGGCTGAGCTTGCCCTTCTGATCCCAGTGCCTGGGGCTGGGCTTGCCCTCCTGCTCCCAGCCTCTGGGGCTGGGCTTGCCCTTCTGATCCCAGTGGCTGGGGCTGGGCTTGCCCTCCCGCCCCCATCCCGTGTGGCTGGTCTTGCCCTCCTGCACCCATCCCCTGGGGCTGGGCTTGCCCTCCTGCACCCATCCCCTGGGGCTGGGCTTGCCCTCCTGCACCCATCCCCTGGGGCTGGGCTTGCCCTCCTGCACCCATCCCCTGGGGCTGGGCTTGCCCTCCTGCACCCATCCCCTGGGGCTTGGCTGGCCCTCCCGCTCCCATCTGCTGGGGCTGGTCTTGCCCTCCTGCACCCATCCCCTGGGGCTGGGCTTGCCCTCCTGCTCCCAGCCACTGCCCCTCCCCTCCAAGCCTCTGCCCCTTCCGCCCCCAGCCACTGCCCCTTATGCTCCCAGCCAAAGTGGTTGGGCTTGCCCTCCCACTCCCAGCTGCTGCCCCTTCCCCTCCAAGCCACTGCCTCTCCCGCTCACAGCGGCTGTGGCTCCGTTTCTGTCCTCGTGGCCTCTACTGGGCTCCCTTCTGTACCGCTTGGCCTCCATGTTGTTGTCAGTCTTCGCTCCCAGCTAGTATATGCAAATTAACCTCCATCTTTTAGCTTCTATAATTGAAACATTGTATCTTTTGGAGCTGTTGCTTCAGGAGCTCAGAGGCTGGCAGCGGCAGGCGGGGAACATTGGAGTCCTCCGTCACTGAAGCAAGCAAGCCTCATGTTCACTTTAAGCTGCCTGGCTGCTGGCCGCCATCTTGGCTGGCAGTTAATTTGCATATCGCCTTGATTAGCCAATAGGAAGGGTAGCGGTCGTACGCTAATTACCATGTTTCTCTTTTATTAGATTGGAGATATATATATATATATATATATATATATATATAATCAGAGAGGAAGGGAGGGGGGAGGGGGAGAGAGAAACATCAATGATAGAAAATCATGGATTGGCTGCCTCCTGCACGCCCCCTATTGGGGATAGAGCCCGCAACCTGGGCATGTGCCCTTGACCAGAATTGAACTTGGGACCCTGTAGTCTGCAGGCTGATGCTCTATCCACTGAGCCAAACCAGCCAGGGCACCACCAGTCACTTTTAGAACGTTGTATTTCTTCTAGAAGAAACCCCATGCCACCTTCCCCATATAGCTGCCTGCCCCTCCCAGCCTTCTGCACACTGCTGTTTCAGACATTTCATAGGAATGGGACCATACACAATGGGCGTTTTGTGACCAGCTGCCTCACTTGGGTGTATACCTCAGAGTAGCAGGTTGTAGGGTCCTATGTGACTGATAATAATCATTTGGGGAGCGGCTGCACCATTTCTATTCCTACAGTAGTGTGTGAGTGCTCGGATTTGTCCACATCCTCGCCAACACTTGCTATCATCTAACTTTTGGTTCTAGCCTCCAACATGACCTTGGGGTCCCGCCAAAGCATTGTTCTCTAGAGCAACAATCTATGCTTTTCAATTCAGTTTTAGAAATGGAAGTTGTTTAAATGTCTGCACAAACATTCCTTTCTCTGAATGAAGCCATCGGAGCCAAGGAGCTCCTGGGTGTCCAGCTGCAGGCTCCACTGCACCCACCGTCCTGGCTTCTAAACCACCTCAGAAGGCAAAGGTTCGATCAGCAAAAATGAAAACTTTAAAGAGGTGACGTGGGCTCCACCTCAGAGTGGCTCAGACACGGTTCACATCCCACAGGGAACTGCAGATATCAGTGGGTGTGGGCAGCGGCCACATGGGCCCGACATGGCTCTCTGGCAGGGCCCGAGTGCAGGGAGGAGTTGGAGCTTCACATTGGGAGAGAAAGTCCAAGGGGCTGAAGGCTCCCTCTTCAAACACTGATTGCTGGTCATGGTCTGGCCCCCAACTCCCATCCATGGGGCTCTCCTCACGGAGTAAAGGGCGCCAGGTGAGGCCTCTTCCTGGCCATCCCCACAGACCCGTTGGTTCTCCTGAGTCTGTGGGGGCAGATTGTGGGGCTCCCCACTGGGCAACGCAGCCACAGCTTCAGCCCTGAGGCCAGGCTCTGGGCTCAGAGCTGGGGTCCCCAGTGCCGCAGCCCCCGCATCGGCAGCCCCCCTGATCCACAGCCCCTCCCATCTGTAGCCTCCCTGGTCCACAGCCCCCCTGATCTGCAGCTCCCTGATCCGCAGCCCCCTGTGCAGTGAATCTGGGCTTGTTGTGAATGTGTCATTATTCCAGGCCTGAGGGTGTGCTGGCTGCTCGGGGGCTGGCAGCACTGGGAGCCTGTGGCTGCTCAGGTCCCTGCTGTTCGGTGGTGATACGTTATGGTGTCTGCGCTAATTTGCATAATATATATATATATATATATATATATATATATATATATATATATATACATACTAGTAGCCCAGTGCACAAAAATTTGTGCACTCGGGGGTGAGGGTGAGGAGTGGGGCCAGACCCCTCAGCCCGACCTGCACCCTCTGTCATGTTCCGGGACCCCGGTCACTCCAGGCCTAGGCACAGGCCTACAGGCTTGCGCAGCCTGGCTCCCAAGGCCCCATTTTATCAAGAGAACAAAGTGGGCATTAGTTACAGCCCTCACCGAACCCAGTACACTGCATCTGTGCATACAGCTGCCTTGTTCATGTGCCTGCTTCGCCCTACTGAATTACTAACATCTTGAGGACATAGCTCTGTCTTATCCTGCTTCACCTTCAGTGCCTGGCCTGGTGCCATGGACCTGAGAGGGTTTGCTTAGTGAGTGAATAATGAGTGAGTGAATGAATGAATGAATGAGCAAGTAAGTGAATGAGCAAGCAGCTAAGGGGCAGAACGCATTGCCATGGCAACATGGCAGAAGTTGGGCTCCACTCCCGGCTCCCTGAAGCCCACCCCAGGAAAGTTCCCGCCCTGCTCCCAGCAGCCTGGCGCCCATCTCCTGGCTGCACACTGAATTACTAACATCTTGAGGACATAGCTCTGTCTTATCCTGCTTCAACTTCAGTGCCTGGCCTGGTGCCATGGACCGGAGAGGGTTTGCTGAGTGAGTGAATAACGAGAGAGTGAATGAGTGAATGAATGAGCGAGTAAGTGAATGAGCAAGCAGCTAAGGGGCGGGAACTTCTGCCTCGTTGCCACGGCAACATGGCAGAAGTTCCGTCCCGGTCCCACTCCCGGCTCCCTGAAGCCCACCCCGAGAAAGTTCCTGCCCTGCTCCCAGTGGCCTGGTGCCCCTCTCCTGGCTGCATACTGAATTACTAACATCTTGAGGACATAGCTCTGTCTTATCCTGCTTCAACTTCAGTGCTTGGCCTGGTGCCATGGACCTGAGAGGATTTGCTGAGTGAGTGAATGAGTGAATGAATGAGGGAGTAAGTGAATGAGCAAGCAGCTACCAGTGGGATAGTTCACACTCTGCTCTGAGCTGCCTGACGCCAACCCAGGGAAGTTCCGGCCCTGCTCCCAGCTGACCCACTACCCTCTCCCGGCTGCATAGTTCGTGCAGGAAAATGGCTGCCCGGGTGTGGTTTTAGCAAATCAGTGCATTAGCACCTGCCAGCCTGGGATCCCAGCGAAGGGCCGTTTGTGGGCATGGCCAGTGGCAGATCGGTGCATTAGCACCTGTCAGCCAGGGATCCCCCCCAAGGCCATTTGTGGGTGTGGCCAGTGACAGATCGGTGCATTAGCACCAGTCAGCGGGGGATCCCCCTGGAGGGTCATTTGTGTGTGCGGCCAGTGACAGATCTTTAGCACCAGTCAGCCTGGGATCCCGCTGGAGGGCCATTTGTGAGCGTGGCCGGTGGCGGATTGCTGGGGTTCCGGGCCAGCCCTGGGTCTGTTCCCATACGGGCACCTGCAACCCAGGTCGCAAATAGCAGGCCCGGATGGCAGTGGGGCAGGTGGAATGGCGCTGTCCCGCCCTGCCTGCAGTATGCAAATTAGCCGTCATCTTTGTTGGCGGTTAACCGCCATCTTGGCTGGTGATTAATTTGCATATCTCGCTGATTAGCCAATGGGAAGGGTAGTGAAGTTACGGTTAATTACCATGTTTCTCTATTATTAGATAGGAGATATATATATATATATTTGCAGCATCAAGAATTCTCTTGTGGATTAACTTTTTGTCTCTTTGTGGTCAAGAACAGCTCCCCCACTGAAAGATACTCTCTTGCCTGGCCAGTGTGGATCAGCAGTTGAGTGTCCACCCATGAACCAGGAGGTCACGGTTCCATTCCCAGTCAGGCCACATGCCCGGGTTGCGGGCTTGATCCCCAGTGTGGGGCATGCAGAGGCAATTGATCAATGATTCTCTGTCATCATTAATGTTTCTATCTCTATTTTAAAAAGATACTCTCTTATTTAAGGCTAACTAACAATCCTTCTCATTAGTGTGAATTCTGACTTCTTTCACATTATTGAACAGGCACATACATTTTTTAATGTTTGGTGTATTTTGGTCATATTGCCTACTTAAAAGTCAAATTACACATGATTGTGAATTTCTTAGGTAAACATTGTGCAACTACATAATGCAAAGAAAATAATACTGGTAGAAGTCTCAATTTATTGCAGTTTCCCCTACCTCTTAGACCCTTTAACACATTGCTCATTTCTTTTATTAAGTATTTTATTGCTAGCCTTAACAAAATGCCTTTCTTCTTTGTACATTTGAATTAAGAGTAAAATGATAAGCAGCATGAAAAATGTATTAGAATTGCCTTCATTCCATCGTCTGATAAAACCAAATCTACCTCTTGCCTTACACTCTATTTCTGACACTAAAATATATGTACTTTGAAAATTCTAACATGTCTCTATTACCTCTGAGATTGTGTAGCTTATACAACATAAATAGAACTTTAATGCCCTTCTCTTTAAGAATTAATGCTCACAAAAGAGCAATAATTATTAAATTAAATATTTAACATGCAATTTAGTATAAACCATTATATGAGTTGCATACATTATTTCATAATTTGCTCCACTGACATGTAGAAATTGTCTCTTTAAAACCACTGTTCCTTTTATTCCTCCACAATTCTTCTATATATATAACTTTCCTACATTATCAACAATAATCCGTGTATAACTTAATCTTTGTGCTTATTTGGCATATTCTTCACTCGTATGTCTGTCCACAGGAAAATTCTTTTAGGCATGATACAAATATTGGTATAAAGGTATTATTGGCATTAAAAAAAATACTTTTCCACCCTGGCCAGTTTGGCTCAGTGGATAGAGTGTTTGCCTGCAAACTGCAGGGTCCTAGGTTTGATTCTCAGTCAGGGCACGTGCCTGGGTTGCGGGCTCGATCCCCAATAGGGGTGTGCAGGAGGCAGCTAATCGATGATTTTTTTTCTCATCATTGATCTTTATATCTATCGCTCCCTCTCCCTTCCTCTTTGAAATCAATAAAAAATATATTTTAAAAAATAATAAATAAAAATAAATAAATAAAGTCCCTATCCCCAGTGGGACTTTCTCTGTGTACAAACAGGGAGCACAACCTGCCATTATTTGTTTTAAAATTCTGTGACTACTATTAGACTTTTCAACATTTATCCCAAGAAAATAATTGCCTATTCCTTAAGAAAATGTACAGAAAAATGTTCATTATAGCAGTATTTGTAATGGTTAAAAATGGAACCAACATAAATGCTAATTCATAAAATTGTAGGGAAGGAAAATTTTCCCCTCTACCTTTCTAAGTTCTTTTGTCTGGTGTAATAGTTAAAATGACATAAGATACATTAACAGAAGAAAAACAAATGTAATTATCTATGTACAGGGGCTCCCATGAGAATATGAGGCCTACAGAGAGTCAGGCAAAAAAGCCTTATATGTCTTTTTTTTAAATATACTTTTATTGATTTCAGAGAGGAAGGAAGTGGGAGAGATAGAAACATCAGTGATGAGAATCGCTGATTGGCTGCCTCCTGCAAGCCTCATACTGGGGATTGAGCCTGGAACCTAGGCATGCATCATGACCAGGAATTAAACCCCAACCTCCTGCTTCATAGGTTGATGCTCAACCACTGAGCCACGCCAGGCAGGCAAGCCTTATATGTCATCTTGAGCTGAGAAGGGGATGGGGGTCTGTGACTTCAAAGCAAGGGGAGACAATTCACAGGAAGATAGAAAGAAAAAATGTTTAGTAACCAAATATATGCCATGCCATGCAGAGACAACAGGACACAAAATGAAATTTGAACAAACAGCGCCTACCAATCCCTACCAGCTCACCACACCTAGCCTATACTCTTTGTATCACTGGTGATAGTTCTTTTTCTGGACCGAGCCCTCTAAATTCTTTTAGGCAGTTAAGTGGGAGGTAGAAAGCTCTTCCTGAGTCTTTTGAGCCTTGATTTTCTTAAACTCAAAATAATCCACATGCCAAAGTGGCACATTTTGGGGAGGCTCATTCTGAACCCTTTTAGAATCCAGAAAATCATGTTACACACATGCTGTGAAGTACATTGTAGCAAGTAAAATGAAAATTATGACTATTACATTGTTATCTGAAAAAATAAATATATTAGGGTGTAAAAAGCCAAGTGCAAAATTGTATCTAAATTATGATTACACATATGTTAAAACAAATTATGCATATACATGGGAATTGGAAAAGAGCAAGAACAATGAACACAGATAAGCTTTTAGAATGGCAGAATAGGAAATTTTTATTTTAAAAATGTTTTTGCTATTACTGTGATGAAAGTGTTTTATTTTTTACCATATTTTGAAGTTTCCATATAACCACATTTCCCCTAACCAACTGCTGATGATAATAGACTGTAATTAATGCATTGCTTTATTCTATTTAGCCTTTGGTGTTGAATTTTGGTAGCATTCATGGGCTGTTAGGTTTTATGACTCAATAATGACAGAACAGCTTCTGAAAGTCTAAGTGACCTCCAAATAGCTAAAAGCTATGCTTAGAGTCTCTGCTATTAAATAATGAATAATACAGTTCCTTCTTTCAGTTGGGGAATTTATTTAGGCAACTAAAGCATGTAAAAGAGAATTATCTGCATGTTACTCATTGTTCTATATCACATAGATAGAATGGGAGCTAAATGCTGTACAGGAGCTTGACAAAATAAGTACATGATTACTCAAAATATATATTACCCTGTCACAAAATTCTAACTGGATTCAGCATATTCAAGTTTAATTCAATAGAACTTAATGTTTTCAGCCTTTTTATCCTCTGACATTGGCATTATTTTAATCCTAGCTTATACACAAATATTATCAATTGTTCCAGCACTGCAGCTCCATGCACAAGAACAGATAACTTTATGAATTAGTTTATTTGCATGCTTTTTTTCTAACTACATAGAAAATAACATGCCACAGTGTGTGGTAGGCAGAATAATGGCCCTAAGAAAGATGTCCATATCCTAATCCAAAGAACCTGTACCTGTTTACCGTAGATGGCACAATGGACTTTGTAGATGTGATTAAGCTAAGGATCCTGATAAAAGGAATATATCCTGGATTACCTGGATAAATGGAATGTGCACAAAAGTGCTTATAAAAGGGAGGCAAGAAGGACTTAGAAGAGATGTAAGGATGCAAGCATAGGTTAGAGGAGAGCACTTTGAAGATGCTACACTGCTGGCTTTGACCATGGAAGAAGGAGCCATGAGAAAAGGAATGTAGATGGCTTCTAGAAGCTGAAAAAGGCAAAGAAGTAGATTTTTCCCCAAGAGTCCTCAGAGGGAATGCAGCCCTGTTGACAAGATGATTTTAGCCTGTTGAGATCTATTTCAAACTTCTGACCTCCAGAACTTTAAGAGAATAAATTTGTGTGTTTTATGCCACTAATTTGTGATACTTTATTACAGCAACAATAGGAATCTAAGACAATGTATTTCATTCATAACGTGTTCCTGAAAAGCTCGTGTGTGTGTGTGTGTGTGTGTGTGTGTATGTGTGTGTGTTATTGTTGAAACTATTACAGATGTCTCATTTTCCCCCATGTTGATGCTATCCACCCCACTCTTGCCCCATACCCAGACCTTTCCCACACTATTGTTTATCCATGGGCTATGCATACCCTATATAATAAAGAGGTAATATGCAAATTAACCCTCACACCCTCACAAGATGGCTGCCTACAACCAGGCCAGCAGGGAGCTTAGTGAGGGATGACCAAACGACTGAACAAGCAGACCACGTGGGGAAACCAGGCTGGCAAGGGGGGCAATTGGGGGCGAACAGGCCTGCAGGGGGGCAGGTGGGGGCAACCAGGCTGGCAGGGGGGCAGTAAGACACAACCAGGCTGGTGGGGGGGCAGTTGGGGGTGACAAGCCCAGAAGGGGGGCAGTTAGGAGAAACCAGGCTGGAAGTTGGACATCCCCTGAGGGGTCTTGGATTAGATAGGGTTCAGGCTGGGTAGAGGAGACCCACCCCCCCTGCACAAATTTTGTGCACTGGGCCTCTAGTATGCATATAAGTTCTTCGGTTAATTTCTTCCCACCCTCCCACCCCCTTCCCTCTGAAATACATCAGTCTGTTGCATGTTTCAATACCTCTGGCTCTCTTTTTGTTCATCAGTTTATTTTGTCCATTAGATTCCACATATAAGTGAGATCATGTGATATTTAGCTTTCTCTGACTGGCTTATTTTGCTTAGCATACTACTCTCCAGGTCCCTCTATGCTTTCTAAAAGGGAAGAGATCAGGTTTTCTTACAGCTTCATAGTTTTCCATTGTGAGGAATCTTAACAAAGTTTAGGTTTGGGTAGTAAATTAGAAAAGAGGCAACAAGTTCTGTTTATATAGGCACTTTGGCTCTAGATTCCTTAACTCTAGTGATAAGGGTGTCTCTCCAGTTGCAGGGAGGGTACCTTTTGCATGAGAAATTTCCTCCTGCTTTCAGAAGGATGGAGAAAGAGAGGGGTCAGCCTGTTCTTGCATTGGAAGTTTCTTAATTAACCTTAATTTAAAAGTAATCAATATGCCTTTGTGGGATATTTTGAGATAACCTACCCTGGGCCTCAACAAAAGTCAAGAATAGACCCAATTTTAAGGCTGAGACAGCTTTCTTGTGAAAATCTACCCAATACTAATATGTTTTGTATACTTACACTAGAGGCCCGGTGCACAAAATTCATGCAGGGGGGGAGGGTCCCCTCAGCCCAGCCTGCACCCTCTCCAATCTGGGACATTACTCACACAATCCTGGAGCACTGGCTCCTAACTGCTCACCTGCCTGCCTGCCTGATCGCCCCTAACTGCCCCCCTGCCAGCTGGATTACCCCTAACCACCTCTGCCTACTGGCCTGATCGCCCCCAATTACCCCCCCCCCACTGGCCTGGTTGTGCCAAACTGCCCCCCCCCTCGTTATCCTGGTCACTCCACGCAGCCTGCTGTTCGGTCATTTGGTCACACCTCATTAATACCCCTGCCAGCTGGGTCGCCCCATGCAGCCTGTTTGGTCATCCGTTTGGTTGCGATGGTTTCTTAGGCTTTTATATAGATATATTATTCTAATACACACACAAAAGTTATAATATTCCATATAAAATCACAAATGTTGGCTAGACAGCATACAAAAGTGTGAGATTCTGGATTTTTAAGCCTAGAATGTGGATTTAGTGTTTCAGAACTTCAGGGGGTCACTGGGATATTGGTGGTAGTGGTTGTTGTGTGTTTTCTTGTGTTTCTCCTTTTTGAGAAAATCTTATCCCCTGAGTACAGAAAGACTTGCCTAGGTTTAGCTCTAAGGTCTTGAAGCTTGACTCTGACAGTGAAATTCCTAACAACCAGGCAAATGAGAAGGAGATGGGGCTCTCATATAAATCAGTGCTTACTGAATCAAAGGATGGTGGAGGGATGGGCAGAAGTGTTGATTAGGAGGCTCTTTCTAGCAGTTAGAATTGAATGCCCTTTAAGTGTAGCCTAAGGACATATTCAACTGTGACCTCTCCATTACTCTCTAAGGAACAAAAGAAAAAAATTTCCATAGCTCTAGGTTTCTACCCCAAACTAGCAAGGGTCAAAGTTTACTACCACGCTAATTTCATGAAAATAATCTTTGTTTACTGTATAGGAAGCAACCTCCAATTTGTACTATTGCTGCACTGTGAAAGAAAATACAGTAATCCCAGTCAGTGTGGCTCAGTGGTTGAGAAATGACCTATGGACCAGGAGGCCATGGTTCAATTCCTGGTCAGGGCAAATGCCTGGGTTGTGGGCTCGATCCCCAGTGGAGGGAGTGCAGGAGGCAGCCAATCAGTGATTCTCACCATTGATGCTTCTATTTCTCTCTCCCTCTCCCTTCCTCTATGAAATCAATAAAAATATATTTTTTAAATTCTTAAAAAAAAAGAAAGAAAGAAAATGCAGTGAGAAGACTCTTGGAACATTTAGCAAGTAGTATTTATAGACCATTTTACTGAAAAGTTGACCTGAATGTGGAGTCAAAATAGGAATTAGCGAAAGTGGGAAACAAACCAAAGTTCAAAAACTTTGACATATATAGCTATTTCAGTTGTTTTATGTTTTTCCTACTGAAGTTTATTAATTGGGTTATTACACATATATTTGCAACACTTCTTGAGCCAAATAAGATATTGGTCAATTACCTAATACTTTATTTTCTAGTATCCCAAAGGATACAAAGCTAATCTCATGATTCTTCAAAAATTCCTTTTCAGTTTGCAATGGCAAAAATAGGTCGGTGGGAAGCAACACACCAAATGCACTCAGAGGTTCAGAAAAGGACTATTTATTTGCACCAGTGCTGGCTCAACAGAGTCCCCTCCAGAGGCTGAGTGCTGTATGCAGCAGGGTTTTTGCCTTATATGCATCCCTAGATTCTTTGTCTACCATATATGGCATACATACACATCCTAGACATACATACACATTCTTTCTATGTTACATACTAAGCTTCCAGGTATCTGTTGCAGTTTGGGGAGGATGGGTGAGCACCGCAACCAAGCAGAGCTCAGGCCCTCCACGCCGTCCGAACCCCTCTAGAGGCACAGGACAGGTGGCCCACCTCTCCCACTTCTATGCTCACATGCTGGCCACCCTCCCACAGTTGCCCATGCTCTCGGCTATCCTCCCACCTCATGGCACCTGCCACTCAGAGCCTGTGGCCTGGGCCCTAGAGTGTGGTGCAGGCCTTGGTGGAGCCCAGCAGCCCCGGCCCAGGAGGATGTGACCTGGGAGCTGAGCAAGGCCCCTGCCCCAACCCTTTGGGGCCCAGGCTTCTGGAGCTGCCACCACCGCCGCCCCACCCATGACAGATATGAATTCCAAGCAGCATTCTGACTCGATTCCCTACAGTGTCTTAGGTGATGAGGGCAACAACCTGAGATAGCAGAAGCTTGACCAGCAACGGGCCCTGTTGGAGCAGAAACAGAAGAAGCAAGTGAGATTACAGAAGCTGAGGTGTGGTTATGGTGGTGCAAGCAGGGAGGGGGCTTGCCATCTCAAGTTCATTGGCAAATGAAGAAGTTTGGACCATTTGATGAATGTGTACCATGTGTCAGGCCAGGGATCTGGAGTAGGTCAAGGATTGCTGAACACCAACCTCATGCTGATTTTCATTAGTGTAACTTGTTAGGGCAATTTGGGAACATGACTTAGAGGTGGCAGTATAAATAAAGATTTGTCTGCTGCTGTATCACAGATTCAGCCTCTATTACATAGTCTACTTGTTCATTTATTTCCACAAATAAGAATTTTGAGACCTATTGTTGGCTGCTGGTAAAACATATCTCATATTATGGTTCAAATCATACGTTCTTTCTTATTTTTAAGTTAATATTTTCTTATGCTGATTTTTATGTTGTTTATTGAATTATAATTTATATATAATAAAATGTACCCATTACAAAGGTGGTTTGACTTATGACAAACACATGCAACCATTACTGTAATCAAAATATAAAATATTTCCATAACCCCTAAAAGTTTTACCCTTCCCTTTTGAAATTGAATATTCCTCCCCACAGTGTTCAAGACTCTAGAATTCCACCAATCTGCTTTGTGTCACCATAGATTATATTGAACTTTTCCAAAATGTCATGTAAATAAAATCAAACAGTATGGGCTATGTGTCTGATTTTATTTGTTCACTATAATGCCTTTGAGATTTATCCATGTTGTATGTGAATTGATAGTTCATGTCTTTTTATTGTTGAGTAGCACTACATTGTGTGGATGGACCACAGTTTGTTTATTCATTCTCCAGTTGAAAAACATTTGGGATGTTTCTAGACGTTGGCTACCTATACTAATAAAAGGGTAATGTACTAATTAGACTGGACATCCATCTGGATATCCTTCCGGACAAAGCAACAGTGGTGAGGGCCGAGGCAGACACAGTTAGGGGCAATCAGGCTATCAGGAGAGGGCAGTTAGGGGTGACCAGGCTAGCAGGGGAGGGCAGTTAGGAGTGACCAGGCTGGCAGAAGGCAGTTAGGGGTGATCAGGCTGGAACACAGAGGTAGTTAGGGGTGATCAAGCCAGCAGGCAGAGGTGGTTAGGGCCAATCAGGCAGGCAGGGGAACAGTTAGGGGCATCAGGCAGGTAGGCAGAGTGGTTAGAGGCAATCAGGCAGGCAGGCAGGCGAGTGGTTAGGAGCCAGTGGTCCCGGATTGTGAGAGGGATGTCTGACTGTGGAATCAGGCCTAAACCAGCAGTCAGACATCCCCCAAGGGGTCCCAGATTGGAGAGGGTACAGGCTAGGCTGAGGGACTCCCCCCCCCCCCGCCACACGAATTTCATGCACCAGGCCTCTAGTTGTGAATAATACGGCTATGAACATTCACACACAGGTTTTTGTCTAGATGTATTTTTTTTTTTTTGGTTATGCCTAGGAGTGGAATGTCTGGGTCAGCCGTGGGCAAACTATGGCCCACAGGCCAGATCCGGCTCATTTGAAATGAATAAAACTATTGAAAAAAAAGACCGTACCCTTTTATGTAATGATGTTTACTTTGAATTTATATTAGTTCACACAAACACTCCATCCATGCTTTTGTTCCAGCCCTCCGGTCCAGTTTAAGAACCCATGTGGCCCTTGAGTCAAAAAGTTTGCCCACCCCTGGTCTGGGTCATATGGTAGGTATATTTAACTTTATAAGATACTGCCAAATTGTTTTCCAAAGTGGATGTACCATTTTGCAGTCTTACCAGGAATCAAGAAAATTCCAAGTTGTTTCATGTTCTCACCAATACTTTCTGTCATCACTAGTTAATTTTACCTATTCTAGGTAAAATTAACTAGTGTGAATGTAATGGTGTCTTTATTTTTAATTGTGAAAAGTTATGATTTTGCTATTGAATTCCACACATTGTGCTTTGACTCATATTTCTTCCAAGCTAATCAAAGGGTGTGAGGATGCCTCCCAAGGCACTGCACAAAATACTGAATGCTTCATGAATTTGTGTGTTATCCTTGAGCAGGAGCCATGTTAATCTTCTCGGTATCATTCCAAGTTCAGTATATGTGCTGCTGAAGCAAGTACTATAGTAGTGTCTTTTACAGTTTTAATTGACATTACTGTTGATGTTGAGTATTGTTTCATGTTCTTATTGGCCACTCATTTATCTTCTTTATGAAGAGTGTACAAATTATTGTGTGGTTTTTTAATTGAGTTGTTTACCTTTTTATTATTCAGTTGTATATATAGTTTATATATTCTGAATAATCTTTATTAGATATATGTATTATAAATATTTTTCCCAGCCAATAGCTTGCCTTTTTATTGTCTTAAAAATGAGGGATGACTGGTATATTTAGGTATTTGTCTGTTGCAAACATGACTATGTGAAGTGATCAATGTTGCTTTTCAATCTACCTATGTGATAAAAGACTCCAAAAGTATCAGACTGTTAAATTTTAGAGAAATTAATTCTTTAGAAATGTTTGTATTAATTTATTCATTTTAGAGAAAGAGAGGAAGAGGGGAAGAGAGAGAGTGTGAGAGATATTTTTGTTCCATTATTTATGCATTCATTGGTTGATTCTTATATGTGCCCTGACTGAAGATAAAAAGATAAAACCCACAACTTTGGTATATCAAGATGATGCTCTAACCCACTAATCTACCTGGCAGTGGTTAGTACAACTCTCCCTGGTCTGATAGACAGTATATAAAGTTAATCAAGCTAGTTTCTTGTTTAGCACATGGAAGATCTATCCATCACCCAAAGTTCCAAACATGCAATTGGAACTTGAAGAAAGGGATATTTTGAAAACTGAATCTAAACTTTGGACAACTCATTTCCCTTCTTGGGGTCTCAGTTTCTGAACATCGAAAATGAGGGAAATGTTTTGCTATTGTTGTTGTTGTTTAGTAATATGAGTCTCCTTTCTTCCTTAATCTAGCTAGAGTTTTATCAATTTTGTTGATTTTTTCAAAGAACCAACTTATAGTTTCATTGAGTTTTCTCTATTGTTTTTCTATGTTCTGTTTAATTTATCTCCTCTGTAATTATTATTATTTACTTCTAGCTTTTGGTTCAGTTTGCTCTTCTTCTCATTTTTAAGGTATCCACTTTGGTTATTGATTTGAGCCTTGAGTCCCCCCCCCCTTATTTTTAGAGAGCATGGAAGTGAGGGAGGAAGGAGGGGTGAGAGAGATAGAGAGAAGCATCAATGTGAGAGAGATTCATCAATGGGTTGTCTCCCACATGTGCCTTGACTGGGCCTGCAGGTTGAACCTGCAACCTAGGTATGTACCCTTGACCAGGAATCAAACCTGTGACACTTTGGTCCCAGTGCTGACACTCGACCACTGAGCAACACCAGCCAGGGCAAAAAAAATGGGGAAATGTTTTAATCTTAGAGAACTGCAGTGAAAATCTATACTAACAATAGAGGAATATGCAAATTGGCCAGGACCCCATCATGTAATGACCGTTCAGCAGTGGGGGGTGGGGCTGTGGGGTCACTGGGCAGGACTCTGGGTCTCACATGACTTTGTCCCACCCAGGCAGACTCCCCCATGGCCCCACAGCTGAATCCCGACACATACCTGGGGTTTACGAAACTTTACTGGAGCCGCTCTCCACACCCCTGCCCCAGGATCACGCTGTCCACAGCAGGGCACCCTGGCAGCCTCCTGACAGGTGGGTGGCCGGGGAGAGCCGAGTGGGCTGGGGGCAGCAGGGAGTCACGGAAGGGAAGGATGGCTGGAGCCAAGTTTCTGGGGGTTTGAGGAGAGTGCCTGACAGGAGACAGGACTGCAGAGAAGGAAGAGAAAGCGACCACAGGGAGCTCTTCCAATCCCCCTGCACCGACATACTACCCCAGCACCCGAATCCCCAAAGGGATAGGAAGGCTGACTGGACAGGGATAAGACCAAGCCTTGAGGGTAGCCACAGCCCACACCTCCAACTCCTGATGTCTTCCCACGCCACCCCTGCCAGGGGTGCCCACAACAGTAGTACACTGGGGATGATCTGTCAGTGCCCCCGAGGCACCCGGGGCCCGCGACCCACTGCTGCCAGGCCCCCTCTGCTGGGTCTGGGTATGCCTCTCCTCCTTACAACTCCAGATCCGGGTGGAGGCAGGCCCGAGTGGCCCCCCAGGGTCAGACCCATCCCCCCCAACAGCAGTGAAGCCATCTTCTCAGCAGAAGCTCACTGCAATTTGCTGGGGCCACGGCTAAACCTGCCCTCCTAGCCTGCCTGGCGTCGCCCTGGCCCGGCCCTGCTTGCCTCTCCACCTCCCCAGCCCCTGCCCCACTCCAGGAGATTGGAGCCCCTCCCTGAGCACATACAGCTGCGAAGCGGCCATGTACAATTTAAAGAATGGTGCCAAGAAGAGAGGTTTGACAGTTACTCCCCCTTCAGCCTCACTGTCCCCCTAGCACCTCCCTATTGGCCCCCTGGCCAGTGCCTCCAAGGATGACCACAGCTACAGGGCTGCTGGCCAGAAACCACTCCTCCAAGGCCTGCGGAACCCTCTGCAAAGCTTTGATAGCTACAGTCCCAGGAAACAATCATGCCCTCCTCCCCTAATCAGCACCTGCTACCAGCGAGGGTACTCTTGGGCTTAAAAATAACAATCCCTTCCCATTTAGAGATCGCTTACTTGATGAAACATTTCTAAGTTTATTAGCTCAGAACCTCTTCAGGACAACCCAGTGAGGTAGGCAGAGAAGAGATTATAATTCCCATGGCATATGTGTATGTATTCAGAAATAAAGCTCAGACAAGAAAAGTGTCAAGCCCAGTGGTTCCCAAGGTGCAGCACATGCCACACAGGGAGGCAATTTGATTTTAAGGGGGGCAATTTGAGAATGAGTTAACAGTGAATTTTTTGCATTTCTTATGGTTCTAGGGGGCCTCATCTACAGTGTATCCTATATAATAAAAGGCTAATATGCAAATGACCTAATGGTGGAATGACCGATCACTTTGATGTGCACTGATTACCAGGGTACAGACACTCAACACAGTAGCTGCCCCCTGGTGGTCAGTGTGCTTCCACGGGGGAGCACCACTGAGCCAGAAGGTGGGCTCACGGCTGGCAAGCACAGCGGCAGTAGTGGGAGCCTCTCCTGCCTCCGTGGCAATGCTAAGGATGTCCGACTGACAGCTTAGTGAGCCTAAGCCGTCAGTCGGACATCCTCTCAGAGCTCCCGGACTGTGAAAGGGTGCAGGCCAGACTGAGGGACTGAGGGACCCCCCCAAGTGCACAACTTTCGTGCACCAGACCTCTAGTGCAGAAATAATTGGTGAAAGTGCTCTAGAAATTTTAAAAGGCATAGACATATGGAGAATTACTGCTATTATCATGATTAAGTCTATGTGAACAGAAAGGGTAGTGGGAAACTTCCAACTATATCAACCACTCCCTTGACTTATCTTGAATCTAAACACTTAGGGTCAAAGTAGACTATTTGAACATAAGTTACAAAAACTGTGCTTCTTACAGGATGCTTTGCATCCAGTTAGTTCTTTCGGCATTCTAACCCTGAGAAAATTCATACATTGTTCAATAAAACTTTAGTTTAGAAGAATCTTTAATTTGTCCCTAGTGTTCCACTCACATGTCATTATTTACAAAGTCAGCTGTCTGCCGCCCTAGATTAACATGTTGTACCATCCAATCTGGTTAGTCCTTAATTATTCTGCAGTTTTTACTATTTAGAAGCTCTTGGTAAGGAATATGTAATGTGGTTGGCTTTTATTTTCAACACTAGTGTCCTGTTGCACAGTTTCATGCACGTTGAAAGGAAATTAATTAGAAGAAATATTTAAATATCACTATTCACCCTTTCTCTATAATAGAAGTGTCAACCAAATTCATGATTGACAATGACAGATCAAAACGCACACATGCAATTGGCAACAGTGAGAGCTTTATATGGGTCGTGCAAGTCAACTTAGCTTTTTATATATATAGAATAAACTTGTTTAATTAGAACTGCTTTCTGATTTAGCTAAACTTTTTCCAGCCCAGTGAAGCACTATAATTTCTCTTTCAAGTAATTGTCAGCAACACAGCAGTAAATATCAATACAAAGCAGATTATTATTGTAGACCATGCAGGGAGATCAAAGGGTAAAATATTTAACTGCAGCAGTGTTTGACTGTATTCTGCGCAGTGAGAAAACCTGAAGTCATTTTCAAGTTCTACCATTTCTTACTTCTTTTCAGTCAGTTCAAGCTTCTAAACTTTTTAAATCTCCATTTTCTGGCTAATGAAAAGAAATTAGGATTCAACCAAGTCTCTTATCTACCTAGTCCAGGACTTCTGTGAGGATCAAATGAGATGAGGCACAGGAAAACGCTTTACAGACATTTGGTTAAAGTGTAAAATGTTTGCACCTGGCTATAAAGTAAGTCATGTTCCTGGGCTGAAGAAACTCCAAGGAGGCTAGTTGCTAGAAAGAGGAAGCCGGGTGTTGCTACGTGATGTCATTACCTGGTGCCCACAGTGACCGTTTCAGGGCTGGGCTGGGCTGTGGGCCACATTTTATGCCATAGGGTCTTAGCAGTGATGGCTGCAATTTGATGGGGTGTTGGTGGCGGGGCCTGTGTCCCACTTGGGGGAAGCTGAGTATTGGTTTGTCGGTGCCAGTTTCATGGTGCCGTTTATTATTAAATGGGAGTGTGCATCATGGCAGCTCCTGCATTGAGTGCCTGCCTCCTCACCAGGAGGCAGTGCGCATCATAGCCACCAGTCAGTTGAATTTACAATTAGCCTTTTATATATATAGATATGTTTTCTGTCTAGCAAACTAGATTGTCACTCCTCAAAGGTACCTTCCTAGTCCTCTCCATGGTATCTAGTCCTCACACTGTAACTAAAACCAAGGTTTGGCTACTTGAAGCAACAAAAGCAAAACTTATGACATAAGTGTTGGTGTGAAAGGAAAGAGGTTTATTCAAGGGTTGGCTATCTGAAAAAATGGGTGACTCTTGACCAAAGCCCATCTTAACATCTCAGTGCAGACAGAGGGTTTTATAAGGAGGGAGAGGAAAAGCAGAACAAAGAGATCAAGGAGCGGGCATTGAAAAGTTCTCTCCATGGAGACCAGCAGAGGCCATTCCAATGAAGACCTTCAAACTGGTAAAGTGGTGGCCTCGTGTCCTTCATCTTGGTTTTATGTCATCCTGGTTTTAAGGTTGAAGGTCAACAATTCTCCTAGAGCTGGGATTAGTGATGGTCAGAATCTGTATCTTCTGATATTAATTCCTAAGTTTCTAATACAAACATGCTGTTTATCTACAGGTTGCATATTAGAGTCAGCATTTACAGAAGCAATGTCAAAAAATGGTGGGGTGGGTTACAATTCCCCACTGTTATAACGCATGCATCCATTTATTCATCCACTTAGCATTTACTAAGCAGTCATTGTAAACTAAGGCATTAAGTTAAGTGCTTAATTATCTCATGTACTTCATATAACAACCATTTTAGTAGGCAATATTATATCCCAATTTTACATTTGAAAATCTGAGTCTATGTAGGGCAGAAAAAAATAATTTTACCTCTACCCTTCTAGATTCTTGGCTGAGACCCGTTGTAATAAAAGACACATTAACAAGAGAAAAACAAACAGAAATTTAATAGAATGGATACCTCCTGTATACTTGAAGAGACCCAGGAAAACTGAGTAACTCCTCAAAATGCCCCAAGCTACCATTTTAAATTCCATCTTTAGGTAATGACAAAAATAAAATTGTTGGAGGGGGAAGGGACGATTATGGGATATCTTCAGGAAAAGTACAGTGTAAGGTTTTTATGCATTTGTCATTTAAATCATTAACTCTTCTCCATGGATAATATTTTTAGAGATTTAGAGTCATCCTATCCTTCCTGATACAGAGAGGAGAAAACCTTACAAATTGAGATTTCCCTTATAAATTTAAATGTCCCTTACAAAAGGGTAACTTATGCTCATTTTTCCAAACTTCATCATCTGTGTCTGCTGTTTTTTAAAAGTAACCAGCTCACAATAATCAATATGCCAAAAGATATATTTGAGGGGGAAAATTCTGTCCCCCTTCAACCTCTTTCATCCAACACAATTCTGCTAAGTATTTTGAAAAGGAAAAAACAAAGTTATAACATTATAGTAACATTTTTGTCACTCAAGATATCATTTTATGAATTGCCCTTCACATACATTTTTCTTTCCATGGAAATTAATAACAATGTTATAACTATTTTGAGGGATAGAAAAATTGATATTATAAAGTTTTCAGTTATAAAACTCAGTAAAACATTGGGTTTTACATTTTTTAGGAAGATGCCTATAAAAATCTAAATGCTAAATGACAGACATTTCCATTTCTCCATTATTGTTTCATCTTGCATTTCCTGGCCAAATGGAAAGAGATGTGAAAAGGGAAAATGATTAGCAAAAGGTATAACTATATTTTCCTTGTGATTTATTTTCATGACTGATGTTGGGAAAAATTTAAATGAAAATTAAGATGGTTCCTTTTCTGAAAAAAAAAATATTAGTAGAGTAGTGTTCAAATGTCATATGTTAAAAAAGAAAATTTAATATCAAATTGTTTTCTACATGTATTTGTGAGTAAAGATGAAATATTGCTTGGAGAATTGAAATTCTCAATATTGCAGTATTCATGGTTCTCATCATTAATTTCTGAAGCAGCACATGCATAATTTGTGATACATTTTGCCTAAAGAAGTTTCCCAAAGTCCCCACAGAGAAAACCCAAAATATAGTCAGATTCATCAAATATGACTACTATTTTCCATTCAGAACTTTCCATTTTATTTTATAGTGATTCCTAAAGCAGTCTCTCAAATTCCAAATCAGGCTTAATGAATTATTTGAACATCAGCACTAATTAATATTAACAGTAATGAGTTCATTTGTGTTTTAGTAGTGGCTGACTTTATTTCAATGATTAAAGACTAGTGGATTCATGCACATTGAAACAAAATTAATTAGAAGAAATATTTTAATATCGTTATTTGCTCTTTCTCTATAATAGAGGTGTCTGTCATAGATGAAAGAAAATTAGTAAAATGTATACGAAAATCCTATCTAATAAAAGAGAAACATGGTAATTGGCATACGACTGCTACCCTTCCCATTGGCTAATCAGGGCAATATGCAAATTAACCGCCAGCCAAGATGGCGGCCGACAGCCAGGCAGCTTGAAACTAACATGAGGCTTGCTTGCTTCATTGACGGAGGACTCCAACGTTCCCCACCTGCTGCTGCAGGCCTCTGAGCTGCAACTCTAAGCAACTATGTAACATATAGAAGCTAAACAAAACCCCAGAAACCTATTTTAGTCTGCCGGGCTTCAGCCAGCAGGATCGCAACATTGTAAGCAAAGGCCAGAAACCTACTTTCAGCAGCAGCAGAGGCCTAAGAGCTGGAGCCAAGCCTCAAAGCTAAAGCTGGCCCAGAATAAAAAAAAGAAAAAAGAAAAAAAGGAGCAGTTGGGAGCTTCAGTCACCCCCAGCCTGAAAACAGCCCTCAGCCCCTCACCCAGACTGGCCAGACACCCCAGTGTGGACCCCCACCTTGAAGGGTGTGTGACCAGCTGCAAACAGCCATCATCCCCTCACCCAGGCTGGCCAGGCACCCCAGTGGGGACCCCCAACCTGATCCAGGACACCCTTCAGGGCAAACCAGCCGGCACCCACCCATGAACCAGGCCTCTACCCTATATAGTAAAAGGATAATATGCCTCCCAGCACCGGGATCAGCGGAGCCACGAGGCCTCCCAGCACCGGGATCAGCGTGACAGGGGGCAGCGCCCAAACCCCCTGATCGCCCTGAGGCTCTGTGTGTGACAGGGAGCGGGGCCACAACCTCCCTATCCACCCTGCTCTGTTTGTGACAGGGGAAGGCGCCCCAACCCCCTGATCAGCTCTGCTCTGTGCCTGATAGGGGGGAGCTCCCCAATCCCCTGATTGGCCCTGCTCTGTGTGTGACAAGGGGTGGCGCCGCAACCTCCCCATCGACCCTGCTCTGTGCATGACAGGGGGCGGTGCCCCAACTCCCCAATCGTCCCTGCTCTGAGCCCGACCAGGGGCTGCAGCTAGGGATTGGGCCTGCCCTCTGCCACCCGGGAGCAGGCCTAAGCCAGCTGGTCGTTATCTCCCGAGGGGTCCCAGACTGTGAGAGGGTACAGGCTGGGCTGAGGGAACCCCCTTCCCCCGAGTGCACAAATTTTTGTGCACTGGGCCTCTAGTAATATATAAATTGATTAATAAATAAATAAATAATAACAACATGATATAACAACAAAGACATGATATAAAAACAACAAAAACATGATATATAAACAACATTGATACAAACAATGACTGGTAAATTGATTAAACTTATTCTAATATTTCCCTGTACACCACATTAAGAGTGAAAACACTTTCAGAGTGCTTGACTAATTTCCCTTGTGATGAAGTATTTACAATTTTAACTTTAACATCACACTCTCTTTGAACTCAAGAGAAAGCAACATATAACTGACCATGTCCGAAAACGGGTTCTGGAAGGAATATTCCTACTCTGTCTAGAGTTTGTCCTTGTGATTTATTCACAGTCATCGCAAATGCTGGCATCACGGGAAACTGTCGTTGAATCAATTTAAATGGGAGGCCAGTGTCAGATGGGGACAAATCAATTCTTGGAATCAGAACAACCTCTCCTTCCGCAGATCCTGTTAATACTTCAGCTTTGATTATGTTAGGTCACAATCTTTTGATAATAAATCTAGTACCATTACAAAGACCCCATTTACTATTAAGATTTCTCAGTAGCATGATGATTGCACCTACTTTCAATTTTAATTTATGACACGGTATTTCCAAAGAAGTAATAGTATTAAGAAATTCGATGGGAAAATTTTCCTCTTTGGCATCATCCACTGAATCGATGGAATCATCACTCAAATATGTGTGGAAATCTCCATTGAGTATATCCAAAATGTCTTCATTTAACTTATGAACATGCTCATTTTTAGGACAAAGAATCGCATGTTTAGATATATCATTTGCAAAGGTAGCTTCAATAATAGATCCCTTACAAATCATTTCATGGGGGATTTCAATAATATCCATTCCTAAATGAAAACTGCTATCAAGTTTGCCATCTCCAAGTTTTACTAACCATTTGCTATAAGCAGAATCCTTTGATCTCATATTCCTTTTAAGAGACAATTGTCTGAAACGTCCCCAAACACTATGGTACTTTAAACTCATTTGTACTATGGCCGATCACATAGCATGCAGCACAACACTGAGACATTGTCGAAAATCCCCTCTGAGAAGGAGAACTTTTCCACCAAATGCTACAAAAACAACCAAATCCATGATTGACAATGACAGATCGAAACACACACATGTGATTGGCACCAGCGAGAGGTTTACAGTACATGTATTGCACATGTGTGAGTCAATGTTTATTTTTAAATTGCCAGTGTGTGTCATATGTACCAGCCAGTCAGTCGGCCGGTCGGATGGACATACAGTCAGTCACTTAGCCTTTTATATATTTAGATGCCCAGTAACAATCTGAGGGTAAAAGAAAAACATAAAGGGGTCACCAGAAATCTGGACCAGGGGAGGATACCAAACACTTAGGCTCACTTAGTAAATTGTCCTTCTACATGAAGTTCATGCAACTTTCTCTGAATCTTGGCAGTGAGTGAGGTCATTTAAGTAGAATGTAATGGAGAGGTCCCTGAACTCTGAGTCAAACAGATTAGAATTTGAGCTTTGATTCTGTCACTACCTTGCTGAGGTTCAGTTTCCTGATCTGTAGGATGAAGATAGCAACATGTACCTCACATAATAGCTAGGATGAAATGAGATAATGTATGTGAAGGTATCTAGCCATTGGCAGGGGCTTATGTTGGTTATAAATGGGACATAAATTTGATTTCAACCATGATAGATTTAAATGAAGTGAGAGAACTACTTTTTTAAAATTTGGCATTGCAGAGATTTACTTTGCTTCAAGTTGTTACTAAACTAAAGGGGTTTATTTGCCTATGTGCATCAAAGCCCAATCAAATGTGAATAGGAGTTTCCAGATAAAATAATAAGGTTTATTTTTAAAGAAGTAGTGCCACACCAGGAATCATAGGTGAGGCCATACTTAAGACCTGACCCATGATGGCTTTCAGGGGGTGGGTTAAATAGGGGTGGAATCATTAATCATGGTGAATTTAAGGTCATGGTTTCTATTGATTGGTTAGTGCTAGAATAAGTGGTAGTTGATTATTGCATCAGGTCCTCATGTCGGCCATAACAACACTTCATGTAGTTTTACAAGGATGTGTCAGTGGGGGTGTTATGATTTTCTGGGTCTGGAGCTAAAACACAGCTGAGACCTAGATATTTAGTTTGATTGAAACTCTGTCTCTGTGATCAATAACCTGAGGCTTAGTTCCTATAGCTGTCTAATGTTGACCAGGGCCCCACTGTCTTGAGGGTTTAATGATTAAGGGAGCAGGCATGCAAGGGAGAAGGAGGTGGGTGAGTCAGGGTTCTGGATGAGGTCTGTTGAATCAAAAGGAAAAAAAAAAGGGAAAAGGTCATATTAAATAAATGAAGCCATTGCCCTCTGAGGCATTTCACTTCATTGTTTAATAAAACCTTTTAGAAGCAATTTCTACTTCATTCATCCAAGCATTGTGGATAAAAAGGTAAGATAGACCTTTGCTTTTCTGAAGCTCACAGCCTCATGAAGATGACATATCCTTTCTAATAATAGACAAACATGGTAATTAACTGTTGCTCTGACATGCTTCCCATTGGCTAATCAGGGCGATATGCAACTTAACTGCCAATCAAGATGGTGGCTGGCAGCCAGGCAGCTGAAGAGAACAGGAGGCTTGCTTGCTCTAGTGATGGAGGAAGCCAAGGTTCCCCTCCTGCCGCTACCAGCCTCTGAGCCGCAAATCTAAGAAACTATGTTGCAATTATAGAACCTAAACAAACCCCAGATACCTGCTTTCGGCCAGCCGGACTTCAGCCAGCAGGATCGCAACAGTGTTTCAATTATAGAACCCAAACAAACCCAGATCCCTGCTTTCAGCAGCTGAGGTCTCAGAGCTGCAGCCAAGCCTCAGAGCTAAAGCCGGCTCTCAGCTCCAGTGACAGCCATAGAAGGTAAATAAATCCCAGAATAAAAAAATAAAAAGAAAAAAAGGAGAAGTTGGGAACTTCAGTCACCCGCCAGCCTGAAAATGGCCCTCAGCATCTCACCCAGACTGGCCAGGCACCCCAGTGGGGACCCCCACCCTGAAGGGGGTGTGACCAGCTGCAAACAGCCATCATTCCCTCATCCAGGCTGGCCAGGCACCCCAGCGGGGATGCCCACCCTGAAGCACCAAGATGGCGGCTAATTTGCATACTGAAGGTGGGCTGCAGGGGGCAAGGCTGTCTGTGGTCCGGGACCCAGATCTGTGACCCTGCCGGACGGGGGGCAGTGTTTGAGGCTGTCTGCGGTCTGGGACCCGGATCCATGACCTGGCTGGCAGGGGGCAGCGCTTGAGGCTGTCTGCGGCCCCGGGACCCGGATCCGTGACCCTTCCCAGAGGGGCAGCAGCTCACACAGGGGCGGATCGGCTGGGGTTGGGCAGGGCAGGACTCCTGGCTTCCACCCAGCCCCAGTCACTCTGGGCAGGTGAGCAGCACAGAGAGCCTCTGGACAGGGGAGGCAGTCCTGCGGAGGGCGGCCTGTATTCCCCACATGGCGGTGGTGATAGCTGTGAGTGCGCTAAGCGGAGCCTGCAGGCTATCAGCGCCCAGGAGTGGCTGTGCAAGATCCCTCTCCAGGCCCAGAAGGTGCAGGATCTCAGGGACAGCCACCATGGCTGGCCAGACTGACGTCCTCCTGGTCGCACCATGGGGATTTGCAGATCTGCAAAGCCAGAGGCCTCCAGTGTGCATATCCCCCCCTGGCATGCGAACATCCCCCAGCACACTGTCACCCTCCCGCGCCTGCAACAGTTGCAAACCAAGGCGTGCACAAGTTCCCCCCGTCTCTCCACTGCACTTCCATCAACCCAGCATGCCTAACACCCCCACAGGATGTGCACACATCCCCTCTGATGCGCTCACGTCCTTTGGAGAGTGTCTGGGTGTTCTGGGTGCTGAGGGTGGGTGCCTGTGAGATGACAGTGATAGGGTGGAGTGGTGATGCCCTGTTCCCATGGAAGCCAGTGCAGCTATGAGATCACCTCTAGGGGGTTAATGCAGGTGCTGAGGCAGGAGCAGATGCAGACAGACACACCTGGTGGATGCCGGCAGCCCTCGCTGAGGTGCCTTCAGTCAGCGTTCAAGTTCAAGAACCCAGAGGTGGAGAGGAATTCCATCCTCTCAGTGAAACAGTGGGATAGTCTGGGCGACTGTAGAGGAGGAATGTGCACTTTGGGTGCCAGCACCCATGAGCGAAGGCTGCCCTGACTGAGCCTTGCTTGCTTGGGGCCTAGCGCACTCCTGCCGGGCAGCGGGTGACAGGACGTGCTTTTCCAACTTAATGAGAGAAAACGTTGATTCTCCTGCTGCCCACGAAGGTGGAAAGTGAAGTGGGGAGACATGTGGGGAGTGAGTGAGGTTTCCTGTCTGGGGGTTCCAAATCTGCTGTTGGTTTCTTTCACCGCTGACTAGAGATATACAGGGTGTCCCCCCAAAATGTATACACATTTTGAATACTAATTCCAATGGTTTTAAGCATAAGAAAGAAACAACAATGGAGCTGTTATCTGTTAAAAGTGTGGGCACAAACAGGTAGTTGGACATTCCCTGAGGGGTCTCAGATTGGAGAGGGTGAAGGCCAGACTGAGGAGCCCCTTTCCCCCCCAACCCCAGTGCACGAATTTCGTGCACCAGGCTACTAGTATATATATATATATATATATATATATATATATATATATATATATACACAATTACATAAGTGTGATGAGTATTGTGATGGGAAGACATAGGAGGTTGTGCAAGTGATACCGTTGTAATAACCTGGTTGTTATTAACAGGAAAGGAGTGAAAGGGGAGACCAAATAGTACAGGCATGCCATTTGTTCAGCTTTGGCAAAAAGCTGCATTTAATGCTCCAAATCTGTTCCCCCACTCATTGATGGGGCAAGGGACTAGACAAAGGAAGTTTAGACCATGCCCAGTAAGGTCTGAGTGATATGGGAAATGCTTACCAATCATTCACATCTGGAAATAGGTATTGGCCAGGATGGGCATGGTCACTGCAAGTTCATGGAATCGAAATATATAAACTTCTAGACAAAGAAAGTTTGGCCCTGCTTCCTCTCCCTCTTGGCTCCAGGGCACCTGGCTCCTGGGATTCCTGCTACAGGGGCATACTCTCTCCTATGGGCACATGGCACACAGCCATGTTGGGCTCCACACATGAACTAATTGACTTTAATTTGGCCTCAATGTTGAACCACACACGGCTGCAACATGGATCAGAAACTCTGGCCCCTGGCCCTATTTCTGGCTCTGCTGAGCTCCCAGCTGCCCCTCTTTCAGGACTGGCTTGGGGGACATGGGACATTGGAAACTGAGGAATATAACTCCACGCCAATAAAATCTTCTACCACCTCTCATCCTCTCATGGGGGCTTCTGAAAATTCTTATTTCAGCCATGCCCCATGAACCCCACAAACAGCGGAGGAGCCCCCACTCGTGTATCCCTCCGGCCGCACAAGGACAGAAAAGGGTGATAACATGGCCTTGCATGGGGGTTGGTTGGTAAGAAAAGACTCTTGGAACAAAAACTTGAAGGATGAGTAAGTTCTTCTTGTGAAGAATAAAGGAGTAGGTGTTCTATCCCAAGCACTGAGCATCATGAACAAATGTAAGAGGTGAGAGAGAAGATGGCTTATGTGGGAATCTGCAGGTATGACTGCAAACAGAATATTCGGGGTATTATAAGGGCAAAGACTTACAAGAGCCTGATCATGAAGGGGAATGTTTGATGCATTGACAAATTGGGCTTTATCTTAAGAGTACTAGGGAAATCCTTAGAGCAGTGGTTCTCAACCTGTGGGTCGCCAACCTGTGGGTCGCGACCCCTTTGGGGGTCACCTAAGACCATTGGAAAACGCAACTATAATTACATATTGTTTTTGTGATTAATCACTATGCTTTAATTATGTTCAATTTGTAACAATGAAAATACATCCTGCATATCAGATATTTACATTACGATTCATAACAGTAGCAAAATTACAGTTATGAAGTAGCAACGAAAATAATTTTATGTTTGGGGATCACCACAACATGAGGAATGTATTAAAGGGTCGCGGCATTAGGAAGGTTGAGAACCACTGCCTTAGAATGTTTTAAGCAGAGGAATAAAGTAGTCAGGTGTATGAAATTGTTGTAGGCAGTTAGACAGACATGAGCAGAACAAGGATGATGGGCCAGATACAGAAGGTCATCATGGTGGAAAGCCCCCGGTGCCTAGCAGTGGACAATCAATTGTAGGATGGGACCTCCTCCCACCCCCAGGGTGACCATTCCACCACCCAGATATCACTGGTCATGAGATTTGGACCCCCTGGCCTTTCCTCTTTAGAGAGAACATCTAGGGTTCAGTTTTATTTGAGCTCCAGGCCCAGATAATCAACAAAACCAGCTCTGCTGACCTCAGGACCAGCTACATTGAATAATGAACCCTGACCTGTCACCTACCAATCAATCAGTGGAGACCTAGACCCTGAAAGGACACATTTGGAAAGCTTCTGAATATTTGATTGAGATGGTCCCCTGGGACCTCCCCGAAACTCTCCACTGGTCATACACCTGGTGCCATTCCCGCCACCTACAACAAAACAGCTATAAATGTGTTCTATAACTCTTGTTGCAAGAAATGAAACAAAACTTAATTTCAAATGAAATCAAATTAAATCTAACTTTGAGCACCTCCTTCCCCCTGCCCAGATGGCAAGAATTTAATATTGCTCATGTTTTAAAAAATCTTGCTCTTTTTTCTAACTTGTATAAATTCTTTGTCTTTTTAAAATTTGTTATTTTTCAGGGTGATTTTTTTTTTACCATTGTATTTTATTATGCTTATAATATCAAATTGTGTTTCACTAATTAATACTGAAGTAAATTTTGTAGGAACATATAGACCAACATAGTTCAAAATATGTTTGAAAAAACAACTCTCTAGAGTTTCTAGAAAGAAATAATTTTACCTTTAATGATTTTAGATCTATATGTGTATGGACTGGGCCTTATTTAATTAGTATTTTCTATTATGTACTGTGGAGTATGCTATACAAAAGGAAATAGAAAGAATAATCTGCCTTTCTCCTTCTTTCTGAAAAGTTCATCTTCTGTCTCCAAGCTCAAAGGGGCCTTAATGCCAGTCTCTTTCCTTGGACCCAAATCCAAAAAGAAAGCCTGTGTATGCGAGTGTCTTATAGGTATTCTATAACTTCTGTATTTTTAATCTAGTGGACACAGGAACAAGATTGTCCTTTAACAAATAAGCTGGAGGGGAGGAAAAATAATTTTCCCTCTACCCTTCAAGGTTCTTGGCTGAGACACCCCCTATAATAAAGACAGATTAACAGGATAAAAACAAGCACACATTTAATAACATGGCTACTCTTTATTTATATGGAAAAGACTCAGGGAAAACTATATAAGTCCTGAAAATGCCCCCAAGACACCAGCTTAAACACCATCTCCAGCTAAAGACAAAGGAAAGACATTAGTAGTGGGAGAGCCAGATCTGAGAAGGTTTTCAGGCACAGTAAACAGGGATAAGGTGGTTATGCAGATTTAGGTCTTTGCCTTCTCCATTGATAAGAGTTTCTAGAGATTAGTCATCCTTCTCTTCCTGGCCATGAGAAAGAGACATCCTTACAAATGGAGAATTCCCCCCATAAATGCAGATGTCTCCTACAAAATAATAACTTCTACTTGGTTTTCAGAGCTCTTCCAATGTCTGCAATTTCTCAAAATAACCAGCCTAAAATAATCCTTATGTCAAAGACACATATTTTGGGGTGGCAAATTCTGCTCTCCTTCAAAGCAAACACCCAAAACAGAGAGTTTCACTGCCTTCTTGAATTGGGAAGGAAAGTATGTTTTTCCCTGAGTGGGAGTAGAATACATCACCCCAAAATGTGTCACTTTGGCATGTGAATTGTTTTGAAGTGAAGGCACTTAGACCCAGCAGACCCGAGAAAAGCTTTTTACCTCTCCTTTAATTGCCTAAAATAATTTAGAGGGTGGGCCTGTACCAGGAAGAGAGCTATTACCAGAGATAATAAGGCTTCTTCTTAGCTCAGGATGACATATAAGCCTCAATTGCCTGACTGCTTTTGAGTCAATTTATTAGAACAGTCAAATAATCTAGAAGGGAAGAAGGGAAAAGTTTATGCCTCTATACCCCACTCTTTCAAAAGTACTTTAGCAACAATAATAAAATACAGAATAATACTCTAAGTTATATAGGCACAGTTACTTTGAAGAACGTTTAGTAACAGATTCAAGAGCAGAATTGGGGTAGTGTGGTTTGAGACAGATTGGAAGTTTTATAAACTAATCAGGAAATTCACTCAATCATTTATCCATTACCTCAAAAAATATTTGCTACTGTGTGCCAAATGCTGTTTAGGCACTGAAGATACAGAAGTGAATAAGAGAGATCTAGATCCTTGACTTCAAGTAGCTCACATTATTTTTGAGGATGAAAGCAAATAAAACAAGTAAAATGCATAGTATAACAGGTTGTATAAATGCTACAGACAGAACGAAACAGAGGAAGGGAAGGAGAAATAACGGGGAGCAGTGAATTTTAATTAGAGCAGTTGGGAAATGTCTCACATGAAAAAGTGAGTAAAGACCTGTAGAAAATGAGGGAATAATCTGCAAAGTGAGCTCTCCAGGCAGACAGAAAAGTAAGTGCACAAACTTTAAGATGAGGTGGGATCTGGGTCTCCTTCCGGGTTTTTATTTTTTGTTTGGTAAACCAATCTTTCTTTCTTTCTCTCCCCCTATCTACCCCCAATACCGCACTGCCTTTTTTTTAAAAAAAAATATATGTTTTTATTGATTTTAGAGAGAGAGGGGAAGGGATAGGGAGAAGGAGAAAAACATCAATGAGCAAGAACCATCCATCAGCTACTTCCTGCATACCCCCTACTGAGGATTGAGCCCACAACTGGGCTATGTGCCCTGACCAGGAATTGAACTGTTGCAAAAATTACCAAGTGACCAGAAAACACACAACGGACACTTGGAAGATCCAGGGAAAACCCTTTATTTGCAGATGCACTAGTGCAGTGACTCAGGGGAGCCAGTCTCCAAAGCCTGAGCACCAAATTCGGTGGTGGTGGTGTGTGTGTGTGTGTGTGGGGGGGGGCGGGCAGGTAGCTTTCCCTTTTTACCCCCTTAGTTTCTTTGTCTCCCAAATATAGATCAGGCTTGCAGACTTTTTGTGGGCTTTGCAACCCCTGTGGGTTGGAATGGGGGAAGTGAAATTATGAACAACTGCCCAAGCTAACTGGCACCAGTAGTTAATCTTACGTGGGGGCTTTTCATGGCCCCTGAAGATAAACAGGTTCTGCATGACTAGCTAGGACACAAGCGGAAAGGGGGTTGGGGCTAACAAGCATATGCATTGGAATGCATTTTGAAGGGGCTCAGGCTGCCTTTCCAGAACCAGTGACCTCTGGGTGCACAGGACAATGCTAAACCAACTGAGCCACACCAGCCAGGGCCACATTGCCTTAATAGCTATTGTTAATAGTATAGTGTGTGTAAACCCAACTTATTTTGCTTCCTCAGCAGCATCTTGAATATTTTTTGTCTTTTGTTATTTCATATGAAGGAAACCAAAGTTTTGCCCTTGAAACTGTCTTTTTGAGATACTGATTTTAAGTAGTTTATTAAGAAAAAAAAAGACTCAGAAAGAACCTTTGACTTCCTGCCTTTCCTGCCCAAGAGATTCAGACAAAGAAACCTGCTTCAGGAAGGAGATTTTTAGGATGTTTGCCATAGCTTAATTTGGAATAAGTATGGTAAACAGGAGGGTTTCAGGCAGGTACCTATTAGCTAGATACCCCCTGTGTCCCATTGTTTCTGACTTGTCTAGCAAGAATTTTTCTGCCATGAATGTTCTGCTCTCCTTCAACTATATGTAAATCATGGTCTCACTTCTGTAATCTAAGACCCCATTTCTGCACCCTGCCTTTTTCTCCTTTGTCCAAAATGTCTTATATACCCAATGTTGTTTCACTATCTTTGGAATTTTCATGCTTATATGAATTCCCCATGCATTAAAATATTGACTTTTCTACTGTTAATTTGTCTGTTAATTTAATTATTGGTCTAGTTAGAAGGTGGGAAGAATAGTATTACTATATTTTTAACCCCCACACATACAAATTTTAAAATAAAATTACCAATTTTCTTAAAAAGCCAGTTGTTGGGATTTTGAAAGTATGTTTTTATTGATTTTGGAGAGAGAGGAAGGGAGGGGGAATAGAGATAGAAACATCTGTGAGAATCTTTTTTTTTTTTTTTAAACCTTTTTATTTTATTGATTTTTTACAGAGAGGAAGGGAGAGAGATAGAGAGTTAGAAACATCGATGAGAGAGAAGCATCGATCAGCCGCCTCCTGCACATCTCTTACTGGGGATGTGCCCGCAACGCAGGTACATGCCCTTGACCGGAATCGAACCTGGGACCCTTCAGTCCCCAAGCCGACGCTCTATCCACCGAGCCAAGCCGGTTTCGGCGAGAGAGAATCTTTGATCGGCTTCCTCCTGCATGCTCGTACTGGGAATCAAGCCCACAACCTGGGCATGTGCCCTGACTGGTATTCAAATTGGGAGCTCCTGCTGCATGGGTTGATGCTCAACCACTGAGCCACATTGGCTGGGCATCTCCTTCCATATTTTAAGTAGAATGCTTCAGATGTAACATTGTTAATAATGACTTTTAGTATAGATTTTTAATAGATAACCTTTTTTTCAGATTAGGTCAGTTCTTTTATATTTGTTCTAGAGGCCCGGTGCATGAGATTCGTGCACTGGCGGGGGAGGGGTGTCCTTCAGCCTGGCCTGTGCCCTCTCGCAGTCCAGGAGTCCTCGGGGGATGTCCAACTGATGGCTTAGGGGAGCAGGCCTAAGCCATCAGTTGGACATCCTTAGTGCTGCCTCGGAGGTGGGAGAGGCTCCCGCCACTTCCGCTGCACTCGCCATGGCTTCTGGCTGAGTGGTGCTCCCCTGTAGGACTGCACTGACCACCTGGTGGTCAGTGCACATCATAGTGACCGGTCATTACACTGTTTGGCCGATTTGAATATTAGCCTCTTATTATATAGGATGGATACTATATAAGACCTCTCTCAGCAGAAAATTGGAATAAAATGGGCCAGTCCAACATTAAAAGTCTATCATTCAGTGTTTTCATGAACCATGGTAAACTGTTTAGATAATTTCTTAATTATTAATCTAACTATTGTAATAGCTAGTTAAACATTGGAGCTTCAAAATAATAAAATCAGGGTAACAGAATTTGTAGACATGTGCAAGGGGGTTCAGTTAGTGGAGGCAGCAGAAGGTTCCCATTATATCCCATGTTTTAGCAAGGCTCCTGTGTGGTGTTTAAATGTGAGAATGCACTTGAAGCTACTCAGTGAGGATGCATTATGAATTAATAATGCTCTTTGGTGACCAAGCTCTTCACTATATTTGTGTATAAACTAACAACTCATAATAGTGGCTCTGCCTAGAACTAAATGCATGAATAGTAAAAATAAGATTGGAAAACATCATTTTAAAAGCAGTTTATACAAAGGAAATTGCTGTCATGGTTTCTTGAAATTTTAATTTTCCAATTAGATTCTGAATTTTAACAACTGTTTACCTTTAAGAAAATAATGCAATAATGTTCAGAGCAGTTATTTTACCAGACAATAAAACAATAGGAGACTAGAAAATTCTCTCCTGTAATTCATAGAAAACAAGGATAAGAACATACACTAAAAGGAAAATGAAAGAAGATGCAAGTTAATGTGTTAGAGGCTACCAAGAGAGTCAAAACGGCATTAAATATCAGTGGGGAATAGACTTGACTTTTCAATTCCCATCCCAAATGTTGCATGTCAATATTTTAGCTGGCACCATTTTAAAATTCATTAAAGTACATACATATGGCACAGACCCAGTTCATCTGAAATTCCACAAAGTTCAAAGGCTTGGTTGGTATTATCATCTTGGGAATGTTTGGATGAAGGAAGAAAAAAAGTTGTCTTTTGAAAATATAGTCCTTTACATCAAGCATCCTGGGCTCAGCAATATTAGAAGAGTCATTTTGAGTTGTTTAAATATCTGAAAACTTTTTTTCTTATAGGTTATGATGGAGGGCTAGGTTTTTCAGTAGACCCTCATTTGATGAACAAGCATTTAGTGAGTACCCATGTGTCAGGCTCTGTGGTGAAATCAGTCAAAGTAGGCTAGAAATGACAAATAAACAGAAAATTACAATGTTATATGGTAAGTGCTTATTAAAGTAACCATTGAGAATTGTAAAAATATTGAGAAAGACTGAGTTACTTCTGTCTGTGTGTTTGGAATGGAGACAGGGAAGGCTTCAGAGAAGCACTGGCTTGTGAATAGGAAATTGAACAAAGGAGTTTCTCTGATTACTAGAGGAGCAGGGCCAACTTTATGGGTGTGCTCTAAAGTTGTCACATAGGGCCCCATGCATAGAAAGAATGCATACTTGGTTTTAAGTTCTGCCATTGCCATCTTGACTTTCTTAAGATACCCCTACATTTTCACATTTTATATTATATGGAGCTTTGCAAATTGTAGCCAGTTCTGAAGAGGAAATAGGGGACTATAAAAAAAATCTATATATTCTCTGTCCTAAAGGGGCTACCAGACTGGGATGTATGAGTTAGTGGCTCAGATTGAGAAAGATAATAATACAGTGCAACAAATTGAGTACTGTATAGATATGGGTGAAATATCAAGACAAGTCAGAGAAAACATCAATTAATTTTTTCTGAGTTGAGGTATGATGGAGGAAAGGGTACTGAGGTACCTTAAAAGAGAAGAAATAATTGAGTTAAACCTTAAAAAATATTTTGCCTATTTTACAAAATTTGAAGGAATGCATTTTAGTCTGAGAAGTAATGTCTGCAAAGAAAGGAAAGCATTCATTCACTGAAAAATATTTATTGATTTCCTTTTTTGTTTTAGGCACTATTCCAGGTACTTGAGGATAGAACAGCAAATAAACTAAAGTTCCTCCCTGATAGAGTTCATATTTAATGAGAGATATGGACAATAAACATAAATGAATGAACATACAGTGTCAGTTGATAGTATTATGAAGAAAACTAAAGCAAGATAAGAAAATAAAGAATAGGAAGGGGCTTTCAAAATAAGGTTTCTGAGGTGAGGTGGTGACATTTGAGCAGAGACTTGAATGAAGTAAGAGAGCAAGCATTTGGGGGGAGCAGTGAGCAAGTTCAAGGTCCTAAAACAGGGATAACACTAAGATCTTAGAAAATATGGATGCCAGTGTGAGTGGAATTCAGTTCAGATGGGGAAAATTGGCAGGCAATGATGTTGGAGAGCTAGACAGGGATCAAGCCATGGAGGGCCTTGTGGGCCATGTTAAGAACTTAGGGTTTTATTCAAGTGAGATGGTTGCTATTAGAGAGTTCTAAGTTAGGCTGTATTATGAAAGGTTGCCTTGGCTGCTCTGTAAATAACAGACTGTAGTAGGGCAAGAGGAGTGGATACTTCCAAGAGATGATGGATGGTGGTGACATCATCTAGAGCAGTGGTTCTCAACCTTCCTAATGCCACGACCCTTTAATACAGTTTCTTATGTTGTGGTAACCTCCAATTTCATTGTTACAAATTGAACATAATTAAAGCATAGTGATTAATCACAAAAACAATATGTAATTATATATGTGTTTTCTGATGGTCTTAGGCGACCCCTGTGAAAGGGTCATTCGACCCCCAAAGGGGTCACGACCCACAGGTTGAGAACCACTGATCCAGAGGGTTGTGGTGGAGGCATTGAGATGTGGTTAGATTTGAATATATATTGAAGGCAGAGGCAACATAGTTTGTTAAAGGATTAGATGTGGAGTGTGCAAACAGATGTTTCCAAGGCTTATGGATGGTCTGAGAAAAAGGAAGAATAAAATTGCCCTTTACTTTCGGAAACTCCCATAAACATTATGCCCAAGGGAGGTGGCTTAGGTCATGAGCAATGGAATTTAAAATTTGTGTAAGTAATGGAGGAGAAATGTGGCTGAAGAGAGAGGTGAAAACTATCACAGGCTGTATCTTATAGATTAGAAGGAGTTTGGACATTACCCTAGGATTTTAAGTCACAACATAGCATAACAAATTCTTCATTTCATTTTTGACTATTATGGAAAAACTCCTTTGGAGAGGTGGGAGAGGGATCAATTAGAAGGTCACCATAATAGTCCATGTGAGAGATAATGAACGTGCTGGCAGTTTATTTAGAGAAGAAGAGATGAATTTGAGAAAAAGTCATGGGTTCTTTTATACATTGAATATTTTTTGAGCACCTCTTGTTTTTCTTTTTAAAAATTTTATTTATTTTTAGAGAGAGAGGAAGGGAGGAGGAGAGAGAGAAACATCGATGTGAGAAACATAGATCGGGTGCCTTTTGTATGCGCTCCAACCAGAGATGGAACTTGCAACACAGGTATATGCCCTGACTGGGAACCGAACCCACAATCCTTCACTACAGGGGACGATGCTTCAACCAACTGAGCCACACTAGCCAGGGCTGAGCACCTCTTTTCTAGGCATAGTTCTTGGGGCTTGATGGTATGCTAGTGAATAAAACATATTATAATTTATGCCCTCATGGGTCTTACATTCTAATGAGAGGAGAAAGACAATAAAATAAACAAGTAATGTATGAAGGGGTTAAGATATAAGTTCTGAAGAGAAAAATGTAGCTGACAAGGAAGATAGTGTATTAGAAGGGTTATGATTCTAAATATGGAAATCATAGCAGGCCTCAATGGAAAAGTGACATTTGAACACAGCAAAGATCAAAGGCTTTAATTTTGGATTTTTATAAATCCACTAATTCATTCTGTAAATATTTATTGAATGTACACTGGGTCCCCAGACACTTGGTTAGTTACTGTCATTCAGTAGAGCTTAATTTGCCCCCCTCCCATAACATCTGGAAGTATAAACAATGCAAATTATATTTTTAAAAGCCTTGGTAATGTTTGCATTGTGATTGCCATGACCCTTTGGGATCTTAAAAAGTCCCGGAGCCCTGGCTGGTGTTGCTCAGTTGGTTTGAGCATAGTACCATACACCAGAAGGTGGTGGGTTTGACTCCAGGTCAGGGCACATACCTAAGTTGCAGGTTTGATCCCCTTAGAGAAGGCAACCAATAGATTTTTCTCTTTCTCTTTCTCTCCCTCTCTCTCCCTCTCTACCTCTCTCTCCCTCTCTTTCCCTCTCTCTCCCTCCCGCCCTTCCTCTCTCAATGACCTCCTCATTGACACCTGAGCTAGCTAGCCAGCTGAATCCAAACAATTAATTTAATATTAGAATAACATCACTTGCCATTGGGAAATGGCACACACATGTGTTTTTAACTTTTATACCAGAAGACCTAGCATCCAATATTTGTGTTATTTTTCAAATTCAAATGATTTGTGCTGGAACAGACTCCTGTAAGATCTCCCCAATGCTTTTGATGTAGTTCTTGTTGTCCTTAGGTTGATTATAGAAACTGAAATCAAGCTGTATTTAAAGACCTCTGTCTGCCCCAAATTACTCACACATTTGCCCCTGATTCCTTCTATCTGTTTTTAATGATATAAATTTTAAAAGCAAAACACTATATAAATCATAACACATTCACATTCCCTTATTCAAAATAGAGTGTCCACGTGCAGATGCACTGACCATTGAGTGGACCCCAGAGTGCCAGGGATCACAAACCGAGCTCTGCTATTAAATAAGTAGCTGATATTATAATTTTTTTCTCAGCAGAGATGATCAGGGGGAAAATAGGACTAAAATGTCAAGAATAGGAAGAGGGCAAAGAGCTTATCTTTGAATCTGAATAGGTTGTGGGGTCTAACATCACCATTTTGCCTAAGACATCATTATAGACCATGTATCCCTAGATCCTTGTAAACTTCTCAAAGCTGGGTCTCCAGATTACTCAAGCAGTATTTTTACAGTGACAACTGTCTATCCTGTGCTCCTTTTTTGCCCCTCAGACTGATTTACTACTTCAGTACTGATGACACAGACATTTATCTGACCTACAATCCTCATGAATTCTCTTAACTCTAATCAATTTCCAGATTGTTCATATCAAATTTGGGCTCATGCATAACTGCAGTTAATATTAGATGTCAGAATGGAGATAAAATATTTGCTATGGATGGTAAATTTCCATGGAAAGAGTGAATTTTTACCTGTCTTGCTTTCTTGCCTGCATTTAGTCTGACTTCTACATGTACTTTGTCATCTTCACTTGTACCTGTACCTTTCCTTCTTGCCTTGCAGTCTGTCTAGGTTTTGTCTCAATACCTCTTATTAAATCCATTTCCTCCCTTTAGTTACTTTTCTTTTTTAAAATATATTTTTATTAATTTCAGAGAGGAAGGGAGAGGGAGAGATAGAAACATCAATGATGAGAGAGAATAATTGATCAGCTGCCTCCTGCACGCCCCCTACTGGGGATTGAGCCCACAACCCTGGCATGTGTCCTTGACCAGAATCAAACCCAGGACTCTTCAGTCCACAGGCTGATGCTCTATCCACTGAGCCAAACCAGCTAGGACTCTTATTTTTATTTTTTTAATCTTTATTGTTTGAGAGTATTACAGATGTACTTCTTTTTTTCCACCAATTGCCCCCCTCCACCCGGTTCCCACCCCACCCCAGGCCTTCACCACTCTATTGTCTGTGTCCATTGGTAATGCATATATGCATATAAGACCTTTGGTTAATCTCTTCCCTTGTTCCCACTCCCTTCCCTCTGAGATTCATCAGTCTGTTCCATGTTTCCATTTCTCTGATTCTATTTTATTCACCAAATTATTTTGTTCATTAGGTTTCTTGTTTGTTTATTTTGATTTTTAGATTCAATTGTTAATAGATACATATTTATTTCCATTTTGTTATATATATATATATATATATATATATATATATATATATAATCTTTTTTTCTTCTTCTTCCTCTTCTTAAAGAATACCCTTCAATATTTCATGTAATACTGGTTTGGTGGTGATGAACTCCTTTAGTTTTTTTTTGTTTTTTGTTTTTTTTTTTGTCTGTGAAGCTCTTTTCTGAGAGGAGGAACTATTTCTATTGGGTTTAGAAGTGCCTAGGTGAGGCCCAGCTGTGAAGCAAGGCAGGCTGGTGCTAGTGCCGAAACTTGGGCCTTTTATTGATAGGTTTGGGGTAGCTGCAACTTGTTTGAGAGATTTTAGCAGTCTGAAGCTTGAGCCAGGACAATCCATTTATTTGGAAAAGCTGCTGAAAACAGTTTGGGTGTGGCTGCAAATTGGATGGGGTGGGGTCTCAGGGAATCACCAGGACAGAACAAATAGTATGAGCCAGTTGATGACTGCCAGTCAGCTCTAAGAAAGATGATCTCTGCAGTATGAGGGAATGACTCAGCACAGGAAACTGGGGTGTCTTCCTTGCAAGGTCTAACCCCAGAGCCCCCAACCCTGGCTGCTGCTTACACAGCTCTAGTCCACTCTGCCCTCCCTCTGCCAGAGCCCAGGGTGAGTGTTTGCACACAAAATTTTGTGTGTTGGTCCTTTAAGAGGGTGCCTGCATTTCCAGTTGTCTCTTGCTGGCAGACAGCAACCCTGCTGCTTTTCATAGCCAGGTGATATATGGGCATCTTTCTCAGTTCTGGTGATCTGGGCTGGGGAGCCCAGCTTGGAGTTTAAACCCCTGAGTTCTCAGGGGCAACCCCCCACAGCTGAAATATCTCTCTAGAACTTCAGCTGCTGTCTGTGGAAGCCCAGCCAGCCCTTTCTTGCCTCCACCCTTCCTACCAGTCTCTATGTTGTTTCCACTTTCTGTCCTTGGTTATTAGGGTTCTCTCCAGCTAGTCCTCAGTTGATTATTCAGAGTGGTTTTTCTGTATTTTAGTTGTAATTCCAGTTTGGCCCTGGGAGCTTGTCAGTGTAGCTTCCACTTCTCTACCACCATTTTTGAATCTTCATTTCACTTATTTTCAATGGTTGAAAATATTTTACTGGCCACCTTCTGCTATTGAACATTTCAGTCTTTACAATTTTGAGAGGTTGTAAATTATCTTTATCTGTGTAGTATTTTTTATTTCCTTAGGACATATTTCTAGAAATAACATATAGGTCAAAAGCAATGAAGAACTTTGTGATTATTCACATATATTTCCAAATTGCTTTCCAAAAGTAATGTAAAAGAGTACTGTTTTATTTCTGCCCTCTACCCTTCTTAAAGTTCTTATCAGAATTAGGGTTTAGGGATTAAATTAATAGACCATAATTGTATGTCAATCTTTATTTTAATATATTTTGCTGATTCTTTGGGTCATGGATATATGGTTTTTTTGGTATTTGTTTTTTACTTTTATAGAATTGTTTAATTTTCTTTGCCCACTTATTTACTTGAGTCTTAATTGATTTTGATAATCTTTTTATATTTTTAGGATATTAACCTTTTGCTCTGATTTTATACACTTGTGCATTTGGCTAAAAGAAGTAACAAAGCTCTGAATTGTAGTTCAATGCCAAACATTACCATTTCCTGAGAAAAGAACTTCTGGGAGTATGGTATTGGTGGGAAATGTGTGGTGTGTTGGTATAGCTTGTATATTTTTAGAAACCATAATAGAATTTCACAAAAAGATATTTTTCACTGGAAAGCAGGTTGTGATACCAATATCTGAATTTACCTATGTTTAATTTATCATGGTTTCTCCACTTTCCTGTGTGCAAAGCACATTTGCTCAAAATACTGTTTTCATGACTTTGCTTTTAGCTTGGCTACTTTTGTCAAATGAATATCACTAACCTACCCAAACTTTTCAGGTATTTTTGAATATAGACCATGAGATTTATAATTACTCATACGTGTTTTCCCTCCATTCATTAAGATGGTTATTATGAAGAATGTTTTTACCCAAAAAAGCATTTTATAAAAATTCTCAGAAAGTAATTTTCCATAATTATTTTATAATTTAAATTTAAGCTAAAAAGTACAATTATATCTTTGCTTATTAAAGTCACAATAATATTCCCTTTGGAACAAACATCACAGCATCACTAGACCTATTGATAACCCTTCTGGACCTTAGATACAATTCTTGTCTCTAGCCCTGGCTGGTTTGGCTCAGTGGATAGAACGTTGGACTGCAGACTGAAGGGTCCCAGACTCGATTCTGGTCAGGGGCACATGCCCAGGTTTTAGGCTTGATCCCTAGTGGAGGGCGGGGCATGCAGGATGCAGCCAATCGGTGATTCTCTGTTGTAATTGATGTTTCTCTCCCTCTCTCCCTCTCCCTCTCCCTCTCTGAGATCAATAAAAAACATATTTAAAAAAGTAAAATGAATATACTTTAAAAAAAATTCTTGTCTCTAGGGAGTAGGGAGGTAGACGTGGGAAATATCCAATTTTTTTCTGTAGTTGAGTATGTCCTTTTGTTTTGTAGTTCTCTGATGTGTAGTTATATCTCAAATTCTTACCTCTACCTTCCATCCCAATTGGAACATGAAGGGAACAGAGGGTTATGTAGAAAATATGACAAGTTCATGGGGCTACTTGGCAAGCCTGACAAGCTCAGTGACAGAGAATAACCATAGAGGATGATCTGATCATAAATTCCTAACTGGTGAGTAACCATGATCCAGGCCTATAGATTCCTTAATGAAAAGTTAACCTTTGCCTTAAGTAAGCCCTGTCCATTGTTTTTGTGCATCTAAGGTAACATACCATTGGTATGTCTGTTAACTGTCTTTTCCAGACCCCTTGGAGGCATAACCACCTTACCCCCCAAATTCCTCATTGTTATCTTGTTGCCCACATAGGATCTCTATTTAATGGAAATGTTAAATGTTAACTAACCTGTGCCCACCAATGTAAAACAAGTATGCATCTATCCATTTTACTTTTTATCCAATCCTAGAGATTGCCCCACTTTGCTTTCTTCCTCCTTAATCTGCCACTGATGGATTTCATATAACCTTCCTTATATTTTCCCCCTATGATTCTAAACTGCAAAACTTTCATTCTTTAGAGCATTTTCTCAATCCTTTGAGATTTTACTTTCAGGTTGGTCCTCAGTTTTTGCCTCAAATATACTCTTATAAAATTTGTCTATAGGTTTGGACTTTTTTTTTGTTGTTGACAGAAATATTGGTGGCTGTGTTTGCAGTAGTGGTGGCTGAGCGGAAAAGAGGCTATTCATCCTGTGAGAGACAATCATGATGATTGATCTTGTCATTCTCATGGGCTCTATATTATTTTAGTGCAGAATCTCGGGCTTTTCCTCATGATCTCACTCAGATCTTCTAAGGTTGTACTTTGTCTGTATTAAGTTTTCAGTAAATGTCTGTGGGCTGCAAGCAAAAATTTGATTAATGTAAACCATTATGGAATGTAAGTAGTATGAATTTAGAAGTGAAGGGGAGCAGAATATAATCACTACAAAATGTGTCTCTTTGGCCTAAGGATTATTTTAGGCAGATTATTTTGAAGAAACAGCAGATTTAGGAAAATCTCTGAAAATTGAGTAGAAGTTACCCTTTTATAAGAGACATTTACAGGCAGTCCTCGGGTTACATCGGAGATCCGTTCCTATGGCACGATGTAATGCGATTTTTACCGTAAGTCAGAACCTACCTACATAAGCACCTATGTCACGCACATGGAGCACATACACAGCAGTAATGAAGTGAAACAGTAGAAAAAAAAATTAAAAGAAAGATAACAGTTCCTGACCTTTACTTGTGGTAAATAAATAATAAAGAACATAAAGCACATATGTACATATGTCAAAATGACAGAACTTTTTTTTTTATAAATACTGTAATTGGGAGATGGTGACATAATCATGAAATGACTAAGTCGAGTCCCAGACTGCCTGTATAAGGTAACTCTCCTTTTGTAAGTGTGTCTCTCAGTGGCTGTAGGAGAAGGCTGACCAGTCTCTAGAAACTCTTATCAATGGCGAAGGCAATGACTTAAATCTACATAACAATCATACCATTGTTTATAACTGAGCTTTGGCTGATAACCTCCCAGAACTGACTCAGTCCCCAACATCATTTTTTGTCTTTTATTAGAAATGGTATTTAATATGATAGTTTGGGCCATTTCCTAGAGTAACTCCATTTCCATGGTCTCTTGTATGTATGTGGGAGATATCTGTGTTATTAAACTTCTGTTTGTTTTTCTCTTGTCTTTTTTTTTTTTTTAATCCTCATCTGAGGATATATTTTTCCATTGATTTTTAGAGAGTGGGAAAGACAGAGAGAAATATTGATGTGAGAGAAACATATCAATTGGTTGCCTCCTGCATGTGACCAGGGCTGGGGCCAGGGAGGAGCCTGCAGCAGAGGTATGTGCCCATGATCAGAATTAAACCCAGGACTCTTTGGTCCATAGGCTGACACTCTGTCCACTAAACCAAACTGGCTAGGGCTCTCCTGTCTTTTTATTACAGGGAGTCTTAGCCAAGAATCTGAAAGGAAAATTATTTTTCCACTTCCTCAAAAGTGAACCTGAAACTCTTTAGTAATGTGTATTTATGGAAATAAACTAAAGAATAATTGTAAAGACTGTGGCATATTTAATGTCAACTCTTGATCAGGCAAGTTTGTTAATTATTTGAATGTCATCCATAGGCTTGGGAAAGCTAGTTGAGAATCAGCTTCCAGCATCAGCACATTTGATAGTGATGTTGGTAGTAGGGGAAATATGGCCTAGCTCTAGGTAGCATACTGATTATACATGCAGAGGGGAAGAGGGAGGGAGGGAGGAAGAGAGAGAGATAATTGTAATATTTCAAATGTACAGTGGGGCCTTAACTTACGAGTGTCCCGACTAACGAGTTTTTTGAGATACAAGCCGTCTCTCGGCCGATTTTTTGCTTTGAGTTGCAAGCTAAAATTCGGGTTACGAGCCAGCTTCAGATACCCCACCACTAGTTGGCGCAGTGAACATCACAGTAAACACCACAACATCAGCCCAGTGTTCAATTCATTGTAATGATGAAAACTGATTTGACATACGAGTAATTTGAGTTCTGAGCTCCATCACAGAACGAATTAAACTCTTAAGTCAAGGCTCCACTGTATATGCCCTTTAAATAAGTGAAAAGAAATGGATGGGCATCCTATCAAATAAACAGGTAATATGCAAATTGACCATCACTCCAACACACAATATGGCCGCCCCCATGTGGTCAAAGATGGCTGCCACCATGTGGACACAAGATGGCCACCACAAGATAGCCAGCAGGGGAGGGCAGTTTGGAGGGACCAGGCCAGCAAGGGAGGCCCCCACTCCATATGAGGCCCCCACTCCATATGATGAAGACCCTTCCAATGATTGTGTTTTGTATTTAATTTTTCAAATTAAAAGTTAGAGTTAGGAAGGGAGAGAGAGAGACCAGGCCTGTAGGGGAGGGAAGTTTGGGGGGACCAGGTATGCAGGGGAGGGAAGTTGAGGGGGTCCAGGCCTACAGGGGAGGGCACTTGGGGGGGACCAGGCCTAAATTGGCATCGGAGAGGGTACAGGCTGGGTTGAGGAACACACATGTCCCCCCTTCCCCTGTGCATGAATTTTGTGCACCAGGCCTCTAGTCTATTTATATAAAGATCCAGGGTCCATAACAACCAAAGGCTTGACTAAGTGGTAGGGACTGGCAAGTGGGATGAACTCCGTGAGGCTCCTGGTGGCCAAGGGTGCAGAGAGGGAGTGAGGGCATGTGGGCATGTGCATGAGCATGGACGGGAGCAATAAACACTCACATGCCCAAACCCACACAGAGACCTCGACTGCACACCCGCGCCTCCCTGGACTTCACCCTCCAGCCCGGACCCTCCAGGTCCCACACCCTGGGGTTGCTCAAGTTCAGCAAGAATTTGCGATTTGCCCAAGGCACATTGAACAGTTTTCTCTTAGCCCATTTGTGGGAGTTTAATCTGATTTAAAATCAAATGACTAAACAAACAGAAGCACTTTCTAGAAAGTCAATTTAGAAATGTGGATCAAAATTCAAGTGAATTAGCTTTGGGCCATGTCTATGAATGTGTCCTAAGTAAACAGTCAAATAAGCAATTATGTTTACTATAGTTGTTGATGCCAGGGGAAACCGTAAACAACCTGCCCCACAATAAAGGGTTAGTGAAGTAAACCAAAGTAATGTCAAAAAGTCAGAGATAACACTGTATCCATTAAAAATTATGTCTGTACATCCAATTCATTGACATGAAAAGAAGGCCATAGCCAAATATTAAATGGAGGGCAGGGGAAGCTCAGAAGAGGGCATGTATATTTATATGTATGTATATTTTACATGTCAGGGAAATAATAGTTTTAAAAACAATGGTTCTTCCTGAGCTCTGCAATTGTGAGTGTTAGCAAATTGTGTTTCAGGTGTGACAGGTGTCCTTTGGTGTCCCATACACACAGACATCCTTGCCTGTGAGACAGCCTGAACCTTTGCTGCACCTGCCTCTCTCTGCTGTGGCAACGGCCCAACCAGACATTCCCTTTTATTGGGCTGGTTTCCTTTTCTCCTTTGGCCAAACCATGCCTTTACAACAAAAGAATATTAACCAAGCAATTCTAACAAGTATTGTTGCTGACTAAAATTTATGCCCTTTTATGCAAATATTGTTGCTTTCAAGCCTACCAGGTTGTATTTCAAAACTTTTATTTTTTTGCAACTTGACCATTTTTTATTTGCTTAAAATATTCTGGAGTATTTTAAATACATATAGAAAAGTAGAGAATAATATGACAAATATTTATCTATACTAATAAAAGGATAATATGCTAATTAGACCAGATAACTTCTGGACATCCTTCCAGACATCCTTCTGGAAAAAGCCATGGTGGCAGGGGCAGAGGCAGAGGCGGTTAGGGGCGACCAGGCTGGATGGGGAGGGGAGTTAGGGGTGACCAGGCTGGCAGGGGAGGGCAGTTAGGGGCAACCAGGTCTGCAGGGGAGGGCAGTTGGGGGTGACCAGGCAGGCAGATAGGTGAGCGGTTAGGAGCCAGCGGTCCCAGATTATGAGAGGGATATCTGACTCCCAGACATCCCCTGAGGGTTCCCAGAATGGAGAGGATGCAGGCTGGGCTGAGGGACCCCCCGCCTCCCGTGCATGAATTTCATGCACCAGGCCTCTAGTCTATAATAATAAAAGCATAATATGCTAATTAGACCAGACAGATGAACAACCTTCCAGACGTCCTTCCAGATGACCTTCTGGACAAAGCTGTGGCGGAGGAGGCTGAGGCAGCCGTGGCAGCAGTGGGGACCAAGCTCCTTGCATGAATTTTGTGTATCAGACTTCTAGTTATATATAAAGCATTCAATTTCACTGCCTTTTGCCGCATAGCTTAAGATTCCTGATTCAGTTTGATATTTAGAAAACAGGATGACTGTTTCTATTGTAAAATCCTTACCACCTTTGCCATAGTTTGCTAAGAAGTCAAGCTTTGCCTTGGTGTTTCTTCTTTGCAATCAAGATTAAGTGGGTGCTCTCCCACAGCAATTTCACGAAAATCGGATTGAGGTGTCCTATTGTTTTACCTACTCTTCTGTTGAAGACCAGTTATTAAGAAGCAAAGTAATGTGGAGGCCGTACTCTTGCTCTCCCTCCGATGGGTCTTTGCTGTGCCATCTAAATTGTAGCTATAATAATTTTGTTCCTGTTAAGTAATGGCTGCGCCATCTGTCCACTTTGTCTCTGCTATTCAGAATCTCAGATAATTTTTTATATTAAAAGTCATTGCTCTAGGTCTAGGAGAATATTTTATTTTATTTTTTTAAATATATGTTTATTGATTTCAGAGTTAGGAAGGGAGAGAGAGATACAAACATCAATGACGAGAGGGAATCATTGATTGGCTGCCTCCTGCACGCCCCTTACTGGGGATTGAGCCCACAGCCCGGGCTGTGGCCTGACTGAGAATCGAACCTGTGACCCCCTGGTTCATAGGTCAATGCTCGACCATTGAGCCACACCAGCCAGGCTATTTTATGACATTTTAAAAACTGCTTTTTTTAATGCAATTGGAAGTGCTCCAAATCACTGCAAGTCAAGGCTTTTGTCAATATGAGGCTAAAGTGTGAATTCAGATAGTGTCACTGACTGAAGTTAAAGTGAAAAGGAGAGAGAAAGTTTGGAAAGTAGAGAGAAAGGCCCCCACTCCATATGATGAAAACCCTTCCAATGACTGTGTTCTGTATTCCCAAGTAGCTGTAGCAAGGCTTCTTTCTACAGGTCAGGGACATTCAAAGCCTCAAGTGGGACAGTACTTGGGCTAGTTTCCACAAAAATAAGATAATATAAAGAAATAGACTACCTCAAGATTTAATGAGTTTTCTATCAATAGAAATGTTCAAGAAAATGTTTGTGAACCATTTTATGGTACTGTTGGAAGGTGTTTCTAGTAGTAAAAAACTATTTTCACTGAATAAACATTGAAGCACTTTTAAAAATATGACATTTTACAATGCTAACATTGTAATCTAATCAGAAAACATGAATGAGTCAGAAAGGCAGTGTCAACTTGACCCTACTTTTTAATGATTCTACAACTTTGATCAGGCAAAAATAAAAGATCTAAGCTATAATGGGCTATCATATAGAATAGAAATAAAACCACATGTATATAAAGTAAGAATTATGGGAAAACAAGTTCAAGTGAAACATGGGGTTCAGGGTGCAGATTCTTCTTGTGGGTTCTTGTCTGATGAAGTTTGAAGAATAAACTCGTGGATTAAAAGATTTCTTTAATAAAAATGTAAAAGTTCATTGGAAGCATATACAAACTCCATCTGGGCAGGGGTGTCCCTAAAGGGGACCCCCTGGGGAGTGGCCCCTGAATAGGAAAAGCCTGTTCTCTCTCTTTCTCTAATGGGAAAAAATCTAAAATATCTGAATCTGAATCTACTGAGTCTCTTTATCTCTGGGTTTATAAAGGCTGTAGCTCTTTGTCTGAACATGACTTTTTCTACCTGGACCCTTTCCTTATTTTTGTACTCCAGTGCTTTCCTCATTGGTCATTCTGCTACAAAGCTCAAAGCCCATATGGTGCCCCGCCTCCTCTCCCCCACTTCTCCCCCTTATTTTGCAACATTATCCATCTTATCTGTTCAGGTTAGAGTTGCTTTTGACCTTCCTTATGTCTCTCTCTCTCTCAGGTGTCCTGGCTGGAGATGTATTATTACCCCTATGGCTCTTCCAAGTCCTCAGGTCAGGGCTGCTTTTGATCTACCTTAGGGTTGCTTCAATTGCTCAGGCCAGAGATACCTCTGTCCTTGGTTTAAGGCTGTTTTATTTGTTCAGGCCAGAAATGCCTCTATCCTTCCTTAATTTCCCCTTCCTGTCCGCCTAATTAAGCTAGTTAGCTAACCCTTATCACAAGGATGGAGAAAATATAAAAATGTAGCTACGTTTTGGGCTGTCTAGACAAAACTGGTTCATGAACAAAGGAAATTAATTCAGATTCCTCCTACTCAGTGATATATAATTCAATAAAATGAACAATCAGTGTAATTGTAGTTGGTATTAAATATAATGTTATGAGTGGGTGGCTAATGGTTGTGAGTGACAGAGAAATCATTTAAACTTTAATAATTTTTATTGATTTTAGAGAGGAAAGGAGAAAGATAGAGAGATTGAAATATCAATGAAAAAGAAACATTGATTAACTGCCTCCTGTAAGCCACTGGGGATAGATCTGGAAACCTCTTGGTTCATGGGTTGATGCTCAACCATTGACCCACACTGGCCAGGCCATTTAAACTTTAAAGAAAATAACTTTCCTGTCTTAATATAAGGAAGTGTGTTTGTTACTGCTCTGAAATTCAGAATTTTTTCCTAATAATTCAAATATGAAGTTACACTATTTAAAAACATCTTTTATCTCCAATTTTATCTCTCTTAAAGTTCATTTTCTTTTCAAATAATTACTGAGTTGTGCTAGCAATAACACTGCGACAATTCTTTTTATTTACAGATCCCAAGTACTGAGTAGATTGAAAGCAAATGGCCCCTGACTGTCCATGATGTACCTGACTCATTGGAAGTGAATCATAATCTTTGAGTTGTTTTTCCAGTTGGGAGATCATGTAAGGATTAAGCTCCAGCATTTTCTGTGTACCCAAAGTTACATATTTATGAAGTGCTTGGGTTAGGTACCAACTGGAATCACAGAACCAGAATATCTTGAGACAAGACCTGTAACCTTAGTTGGGAATGAATATAGAGGATGAAAATTTTAAGAACACAGCTTTGGAATCATCACATCTTGACTGTCCAGTCTTAAGTGTATGCTTAACCATGTTGTGCATCAGTTATCTCTATTTTTAACACAGGGATAATAATACAATGTCATAGGGTCACTGTGAGGATAAATAGAGATGATATATGTAAAATCACTTGCATGGAGTATAGCACATAGTAAGGCTCTTACATATTGAATTATGAAAAGTGATGGTCAGTCCCTGTAAGACTTGGGAAAGGGCACAGGGGATGAGAAGTCAATGTGGATTAAAAAACAACAACACAAATCATATCTCCCGATCTGACAGAATTACTCTGGCCTTTTGGGTATAAAAGTATTAACCTTAATCATTCTTTCTATTTTCCCTCCAGCTTTCAAAATTCCTGAATCTTGCCAGGCCTGCTGGAGGTTATCAAGCCACTTTGTGGCAACCTCCTCATCTAAACTTACTTGTCTCCTGGGTGTCCCATGCTTTGTCTGGCTCACATCAGGAACTGAATTGGTCCTTATCTCTTAGGGAAGTATTTCAGGTTGTCCCTCTCTAAACCCTTTCCTATTTGCCATACATCTTTTCCTATCCCATACTCTCTGGCTCTTGACACACTTGTGTTGCCAAGAGGTGGGCCCAAGGTAACTGAGATAGGGTGACACATAGTCACATCAGAACTGCAATACTTTCTGTAAAATGTGGATATATGGAAGCATATATTTCCTGTAAGATTGGAGTCACTCAAGGATTTAGGCAGACGCAGCGAGCAAGCAGGAGGGAAGTTTATTAGAGGGAATGGGGGATGGTACCACAACTGGGGTAGGTTAGGACTCAGTCTCCACTGTCCTTGGGGTTGAATTTTATTCGCGAAAAATGCAAGGGGCAGAGGCTGAGGGATGTAAATGTTCTAGTCTGATTAGATGGAGTTCGTTGTCCTTCAGACTGATTATTGCTGGCCGTTGAGGCTGTGGGCTCTAAGTTGAGACTGTGGGCTGTAAGCGGCCATTGTTATTGTTGGCCTGCTGTCTCGCCCTCTCGTGTGGCTGCCTCCTGTTGTGCCAGATAGGGTGACTGCTGGCTGTTTCACGAAATGAGGCTGTGGCCACTTTCTTGTTCAGGACTTTCCAGTCCACCTGAGCCAAATGTCTTCTGCTTGCCTGTCATTTCCCAGTCATTGAAAATAGGTTCAACTTCCATCAATACTGAATTGACCTTGATAAGTGCCTTTCATTGTATTATAATATTGCAGAATTTACCAGGTGGCCGAAAAATACACAGGGAATACTCGGAGATCCAGGAAAAACTCATTTATTTTCAGATATACTAGTAGTGACTCAGGGGGTCAGTTCTCCAAATCCTGAGTGAATGAATATGGAGGAAGCTTTCCCTTTATACCCTGTGGTTTCTTTGTTTTCTATCTGTTTCCTAACTACCAGGCTTTTGTGGTGGGCTTCCATGGCCCTTCCTGAGTCAGTTAGAATGGAGAAGTTAGATTGTAACTAAATGCCTGGTCGGGTGGTGCCAGTGACCACCCCTCTAGCTAAGCTATTACATTCTTTATTTATGGCCTCTGTAAAATGGGAGTATTGTGGGAAACAGGTTCTGCAAGACAGAACAGGTATCAGTGGAGTTAAATATTGGCTAGCAAGAGTGCATTAGAAGGCAGGTTACTAGCACAGATTCAGATTGCTAGCCTCTCCCACCTCCCCAAATGTCTTATATTCCCCATCAATAACTTGGTGCTGTGAAAAGTCATTCACAAATAGTCCAATTGCATAACATCAAGGGAATAATAAAGTAAATGATGGCACATCCACATAATGGACCACTATTCAGCTATTAAAATGATGTTAACAAGGAATTTTTAACGACATGAGAATATGCAAATAATATAATGCCTCATGAATGAAAATTGGCTATAAAAACATTCCAGCCCTAACTGGTTTGGCTCAGTGGATACAGCGTCGGCCTGCAGACTCAAGGGTCCCAGGTTCGATTCCGGTCAAGGGCATGTACCTTGGTTGCGGGCACATCCCCAGTAGGGGGTGTGCAGGAGGCAGCTGATCGATGTTTCTCTCTCATTGATGTTTCTAACTCTCTATCCCTCTCCCTTCCTCTCTGTAAAAAATCAATAAAATATATATTTTTTAAAAAAAATTCCATATAATGTGATATAAGCCATTTAAGAAAATATGATATATATGCATATTACTATATTTAAAATGGTATAATTTACAACATTAGCATGTATACCAAATATAAAATGTATTTATTTAAACATATACATATATGCATATATGTATACATTTTATAAAATGTAATAAAAATAAAAATGATATTTACAGTAATTATTTATGTGAAGAAATCACAAGTGATTTATATTTTTTGTTTATATTTTTCTTTTCTTTTTCCCTTTAACATTCTGTAATAGATAAGCAATGCTTTTCTAATCCATAGAAAATAAGCATTTTTTTATTTCAAACACTTATCATAACCAAAGGTCATTGTGTTTGAGCTGTGAAATCAATTCATCATTAGATAGTTGAAATCTGAATCTCTACTTCTCATCTTGAGTGAAAATGGTTTCCCTAGACTGGTAAGGCCAAGTGGAGAAGTTTGTTTCTGCATATTGTGCTTTAAAAATATGCTAAGAACTATACAAATATTGACTCCCTTTGCTATGAGCAAGATCCTGATCTGTGAAGAAGGGTTTGCAATAAGCTGAGTAATGATTCCCCTCAAAGATATTATCCATGTCTTAATCTCTGGAACCTGTGAGTATCACTTTATATGAAAAAAAAAGACTTTGTAGATGTGATTATGTTGAGATGGAGTCCTAAATGCAATCACATGTATCTTTATCAGTGGGAGATAGAGGGGGATTCGAAACAAACAGAAGAGAGTACAATGTGACCACGGAGGCTTAGATTGGAGGGATGTAAACACAAGCCAAGTAATGATGGCAGCCACACGGATTCAGAAGCAGTAAGGAACAGATTCCCTGACAGAGCCTCTGGAGAAAGTAGGGCCTGGCTAACACCTTGATTTTGGCCAAGTGAAACTAATTTCAGATTTCTGGCCTCCAGAGCTGTGAAAGAACAAAATTCTGTTGTTTTAAGCCACTAGGTTTTTGTTAACTTATTGCAATATCCAAAGGAATCTTATACACGGTTATAGTGATATGCATAAAATATGGTTCCTGGCTATGAAGATTTCAAAGACTAAGGGATAGAGTAAAAGGCATAAAAGGGGAAAATTATAATATGTTGTTAAAAGTGACTAACTCTCCCTGTGAGGACTGAAGAAGGCTAGGTCTTAGAAGACTAGGACATAAAAGTCACAGGATTTGCCTGCCGATTTTATGGGATGGTTGTACTAGCTCTTTGAGGGAAATGAGTTGTGGTTTCAGTCCCATTTGGGTAACACAGTGCTTATTTGGTGGCAGTAGTGGGTAGGGCACAATGGATAAGCTAATCGACTAAGAGAAGATATGTGTTTTGTCATTGCCATGCCACTAACTGTGTGACTTTGGCCATGTCTCTTCCTTGATTTGTGCCTCAATTTATTCATGTATATAATATATATAATATAAAGTACAAAGTTTGGACTAGATTTCTAGGGATCTCTTGACAGTTTACATTTCCTTAAATCAATGTTTTGACAACACTAGGAGTGTGAAAATTGAGAGCCATTATATATATGTGGACTGGTAAATTGCAAGTATTTATAAGACAGAGATAAGTGTTCATAAAAATTCAAATTATGAATTCAAAATGTATTGCTATGAGAATGGATATCTGTGAATGTAATTTTATGTAAATATCTTCACACTTATGCAACACTCAAACACTCAGAAGACTTACAGACATTTATTGCATAATATTGAGTTTTCCAAATTCTCTACTTTTAAAATATTTATGTTAAATTAAAATAGACCCCTGGCCCATTTTTAAAGAATAAGATTTTAGACAGTGAATTGGGATCCAAGGTGAAAAGATAAATGAGAGCAAATAAAGTTAGCACTGAGTGAAAAATGTTTTTTATTTTTCATGTTATGTCGCAGTGATGGAGTGTAAGGTGCAGAAGCAGGAATGGTTTAATCAACCAAGCTTCCTAAAAAAAAAAAAAAAAAAAGAAATGAAAAGAAAAAAGAACAAACAACAATGAAACAAACAAAAAAACTCTCTCTGAAGCCTTAATAGAAAGTTAAGATTGTCCCCTAGGGTAGCAGGTGAGATGAAGCAACCTTTGCTCATGACAGCTCTACAGATCATTGGCAGGATTGACTCATGATGTAAAGGAGCAGGCAGGCAGATAGAAATTCAGGGGCTATTATCCAATTTCTCTTTCCTACTAATCTAAGGAGAAACCAAGCTCATACTCTGTTTTATTTTTTAAAGGTTTTTTTTTTTAAATTGATTTCAGAGAGGAAGAAGAGGGAAAGAGAGATACAAACATCAATGATGAGAGAAAATCATCGATCGGCTCCCTCCTGCATGCCCCCACTGGAGATTGAGCCCACAACCCGGGCATGTGCCCTGACTAGGAATTAAACTGTGACCTCCTGTTTCATAGGTCAACGCTCAATCACTGAGCCATGCCAACTCGCCATACTCTGTTTTCTTCATGGCATTATGACCAGTCTTTCTCTTTCAGGCGGTAACCATGTAGACACTTCATTTCTTTAATATGACCATTTCTCTTTTCTTTCCTTTTGATTCAAACTGGCCTCATCCAGCATGCTGACTCACCTGCCTCCTACCTTGTAGAGCCACTACTTTAATAATTAAGTCCTCAGGACAAGGAGGTTCTTATCAGTATCAAATAATCATAAGAAAAGCCCTAGCTGGTTTGGCTCAGTGTATAGAGCATCAGCCTGTGGACTGAAGGGTCCCAGGTTCAGTTCTAGTCAAGGGCACATGCCTGGGTTGCGGGCTTGATCCCCAGTAGGGGATGTGCAGGAGGCAGCCAGTCAATGATTCTCTCTCATCATTGATGTTTCTATCTCTCTTTCCCTCTCCCTTCCTCTCTGAAATCAATAAAGATATATTAAAAATAAATCATAGGAAGAAAGCTTTGGATCTATTGACAAACACGGAGTTTTGGTCAAACTAGAGATAACATCTAGGCCTCAGTTGTGCTTCAGCTCCAGGCCCAGAAAAGCAGGGAAACCAGACAATGCAAAGCCATGACTGACATCAGGACCAGATGCACTGATCAGCTAACCTCTACCCTAGCACTGAATCAGTAGAGACCATGACCCTAACTCCCTTAATCATCATGACTAATTATTTTTTCCCCTATATAATCCATCCCCTAGAAACCATCAGGGAGCCAAATCTTTGAGCATTAGTTCACCTGTGACTTCAGGTGTGGGCCACTATCTTATATAATAAAAGCCCAGCAACCAAATGGTGGAACGACCAGAACAACAGCTCAACCAGTCACTATGACGTTCACTGACCACCAGGGGGCAGACGCTCAACTCAGGAGCTTCCCCCTGGTGGTCAGTGCATTCCCACAGCAAGAGTGCTGTTCAGCTGACTGGGGTGTATGGCGCTCCCAAAGTGGGGGCAGCCACTCAGAGGGCTGGTCCACAGCTGCTTGGCTGACCGGGATGTGTGGCTGCTCCCAGTGCAGGCTGATCCCCACAGGCCACACACCCCATCAGTGCACAAATCCCGTGCACCAGGCCTTTAGTCTAAAAATAAAGCCTTACTTTCTTTACTGTAAGCTCCTGTTCTGTTTTATTTGGTTTTGATGCATGGAGGCAAATAGACCCATTTAGTCCAGTAATAGGACCACAGATAGTAGTGCATCCAATGGTGCATATTGGTACATGAAGCTGAACTCATTTGCAGGGGAATACATCCTGAAGGATGTGCTCCAAAAGTATCCACAGTTAGTCAGGTGAAGGGAGAATTGGATATTATGCAATGAGAGCTATCAGGTAGAGACAGCAATACGAACAATGGCCCAGGTAAGAAACAGCTTTTTGTGAGGATGGAACTACAACTCCTTTGGTGTTGCTGAAAAATAATCTGTAGTGCAGAGACTGGTGAAAATTGAGTCTAGAGCAGCGGTTCGCAATCTGTGGGTCTCGACCTCTTTGGCGGTCGAACGACCCTTTCACAGGGGTTGCCTACGACCATCCTGCATATCAGATATTTACATTATGATTCATAACAGTAGCAACATTACAGTTATGAAATAGCAACGAAAATAATTTTATGGTTGGGTCACAACATGAGGAACTGTATTTAAAGGGCCAGAAGGTTGAGAACCACTGGTCTAGAGGGTCCACCAAGGGCTAGATCACAGAGCCTTTTGTATTTTTAGCTAAGAAGCTTGGATTTGAACCTATTAGCCAAGGGGAAATCTTCAAAAGTAATACAGACATTTGATTCAGATGAACAGAATATTGGAGAGATACACACAGAAAAGAAACTATTGTGCATTCCACATGTTAGTAGTGCTAGACATTTTACAAAGCTCACTGTAAGAATCAGCATAATTGATAAGGGAAATATCAAGCAATTGTATAAATTAACTCAGGGTTAGAAAATTGCTCTGACTTATGGTAGTGAGTTGAGGGTAAATTTAAGGATTTCCTCTGGGTAAGTTATTTCTGCCAGCAGATCTTGCAATTCAGAGTTAGAAGATAGATTTTATTTGTCTTAAAGGATCATGTCCTGAAGTAAGATGAAGTTCCCTAGTAGGGCTTTTTAAAGTCTCCTTATCACCTTGCTTTTGGTCTTATCTCCCCTTAATTCCATTTTACACACTGTGATCTGATTTATCTTTCAAAGCACAATTGTTACAAAACCACCATTTACTCACATCCCCATTTTTCCACTGCCTAAAAATACAATCTCGATTTTTTAGTCCTTAGCTCTCTGGTTCCAAGCTAAGGTTCTCATTAACTCTCATTATTCTTTTTGATATATCATATATTACATTCAAACTAAAGAACTATTTGCTTCTCCTGATAAATATCCTATGTACTTCTGACCATGGTTGTCCATAATGTTTTTGTCACCTGTGCACATTCACCTTCTATCAACTCTTAAGGCTCCATTCAGGTGTTTGCTCCTCCATGATGCTTTGCCTGATCATCAAGCTGGGTGTCTTCTCTTCTTCCTCCACCCTCTTTATGGTATGTTGTCTCTAATTGTCTTATAATTTCTTGAATTTTCTACCTTGTGTAGTGCATCATGGTCCCTCAGCTAAGCTCATTGAGAAAGAAGAGAGAAAAACATCTTATTAATCATTATAATTTCCATTTTTTATGTGGTTACCTCTGCCTGAAATCCTTCTCTTTCATCTGGAGGAAGCCTGCACACTTTTCAAGGACTATTTCACTTGTTTTGTCTCTGATGTCTCTCTCAACTTTCTTTTACCCACCATGGAAAAATTTATCACTCACCCTTGGTGTCTGTATAGCATTTTGTCATTCCATTATGGCCCTTAAAATGCAAGTATTAATTAAGTACTGGAGTTCACTTCATGTCAGTGTAAGTCTTTTTTTCCTTTTTCAAGTCAAATTCTGACAATATAAAGCAATGGTATAGAATCTGTAAGCATGGACTCATTCCAGACATGCAAATGTACCACAATTAATATCTTTTGTGAAAGTATAATCAAATCCATGTGTGATGCCAAAGTCCAGGGGCATTAAGCCTTGTCCATTTGATGGTTCTTCCACAGCTCTTTCTTTTGATTGACCATGTGGAAACTATATAACTAGGATCAAGCATTGCTGGAATTGATTATCCCTCTTCCCTCATCATTGCTCCTCAGTCTCATAACTATTCTCTGAAACACAAAGATTTCAAAAATATATAGAGTATTTCCAATTCATTTTTACTTGAGTGATCAAAAAAATTTTAGGAGCAATTTATTTCTCAGAATCTCTACAAATACCATTTACTTGAAAAAAAAAATCATTGTTACAGTCTGACTTTAGCAATTTGAATAAAATTAAGATTAAAGTAATTATCATAGAGTATGTAGATATATCAAGAGGGATTTTTAAAAATTATTAATTTTGGAGAGGGGAAGGGAGGAAGGGTGGGCGGGAGAGAGGGGGAGAGGGAGACACACACACACACACACACACACACTTATTTATTTGTTGTTCCACTTATTTATGTATTCATTGGTTGCTTCTTGTATGTGCCCTGACCAGGGATCAAACCCTCAACCTTGGTGTATCAGGGCAATGCCCTAACCAACTGAGCTACCAGGCCAGGGCTCAAAAGGGATTTTTAATGAGATATTTTGCAGGTGCCATATCTACATAGGTTTGTGTCAGATGAGGAGGAAGGTCTTAAGCAACTGCCTCAAATTTCAGTTAGCATTAGAAACTCACTTTTCAGGCCTGATTTTAGGGCTGAAGCCTGTGTGAGGCATTCATCTGAAGTGCACATTTTACAATGGTCCAGATTTGAATCGTGTCTGTATTTAAAATTGTAGGCTTTTTGTCATTTTTTAAATTAAGTTTGATTTTTAAATTATTGTTAATTTTGCTTACTGACTTTTGTGACATTTACGTTAATTTTGCATTTGAGATGAGTGCTGCACTTACCTCACAGTAGCGCTGGCCTTTCTTGGTTTATAGCATAGACATACTAAAGCTTACACTCCTTTTGTCTGCCTCATTCCTGGACCTTCAAAACCAGGTAATTAATTCACACATCAGGCCTGATAGCATCTGCATGGTTTATCAAGATCAAGGTATTCCATGTACAATTTTATTTATGAGTAACTTTTTAAAAAAAAATACATTTTATTGATTTTTTACAGAGAGGAAGGGAGAGGGATAGAGAGTCAGAAACATCGATGAGAGAGAAACATCGATTAGCTGCCTCCTGCACACCCCCCACTGGGGATGTGCCCGCAGCCAAGGTACATGCCCTTGACCAGAATAGAACCCGCGACCCTTGAGTCCACAGGCCGACGCTCTATCCAGAGCCAAACCGGCCAGGGCATAACTTTTAATGAATTATGTTTTATTATGGGTCTCTGGGTGCTACACTAACTATATTAAGATACCCAAACAGTCCAAATCAATAGTTTGTTTGTGAAATCCAAAGCTAAGGGATTGGCATATTTGTGAGAATTTTTTAAGTATTCAGGATAAATGAGACTCACTATAAGAAAGTCAAATAATTTCTACTTTTGGTATAGCAGTCTGTAAGATGTTTTGCTTAAAAGATACGTTCTTAAAAAAGAAAAAAAAATACATTCTTTATAAGGAATTTATTATCCATCCCTATTTTTGTTTTGTTTTTTTTAGATTCATATACATCCAATGATATTAGGCAAGAAGCATTTTTAATCTCTAAAAACTGTGGTGCATGACGGGGAACCTGTTCAGTGACCTCTGCCATACTGCACTGCACCTAGCTACTTAGGAATGAAAATTAATATTAATCACATGAATTCAAGGGCATCTGTCCAAATTCTCAGGTCGATTTCCCCAGTGCCTTTAAAATCTAATAATAGTTCATACTGTACAATTGCTCATGGAGCTTTCCACTTCAGCTTATTAATCATCAGTGTCCTATGATTTTTCTTGCAGAGCTTATAACCTAATTCTAATAATGCTGGGAAATGTCATAGCAGCTAATGTTTAATCTTCAAGTACTTTTTTTTATTTGAATCAGGTAAAGATTTGCTTTTTTGGAACTTCAAGCATAACCACAAAGTTATATTTTTATATACAGCACAAATGTCAGCAAAAGGATTGAGACAGAGATTGTAAGGATCCTTTGAAATCATACTTTGTAGGGCTTTAATTTCACAGATGGGGAAACTAAGACCACAAAGGTTATTACAACCCATTCTTTTCTTTAGATATCCTTATGTGTGGCATGCAGCTTTATTTAATGAAAAAGTATATGGATGTAAATATATATTTGTCCATACTCTTCTACCTGATTTTTGAGGACTCTTTTATCTGTATTCTTTTCTGTTAAAAAATAAGTTCCCTCATGTGGTAGTGGGCTACGTATTAAATACAATGAATTAAATGGACAAGATTTCTGAGTTATTTCCCCCTTGTTTTTAAATCACTTTTCAAGTCTTCCTCAATATTTTTTCTCATTTTTTCTTTCACATATAAATTGTTCTCCTCACAATTAGGATTAATTCTTTTTTAGAACATAATATGAGTATGGCAAAGGAAGAAAGGAGTAAGATAAAACAAAACAGGTGTTTTGTATCCAATGATAATACATCCAATGATATTAGGCTTTGGGGGACATTAAAGACATTTCAGTCAAAAACATCAGATTTTTTAAACTATATTCTTATTTCATTTCTGTCTGGGTGAAGGGCCTGGAGCCATATCAGATTATCATTCCAGAATCTTCTATCTTCTAGCCTGAATTTGTCTTTGTTGAGACTTTATTGTTCAAAAACCCCATGCCTTAGAAGGGGGCTTTGAAAATAGTCCTGCTGTTTATAAAGGATTTTCTATCAGTTAAGCTGAATAAAAAAAATTACTTAATATCATTTGCTCAGGATTTGAGGCACTGGTTATATAAGAGTGTACCTGACTCTTAAGGAGTTACATTCTTACAGAATGAGAAACACTCTCTAAGAGGGAAATTCAACCCCTGACTCTTTGTTTATGGGTGGTATATTGGTAATATACTAACAAGGACATATAAGTATATGCTTCTTATATTAAATTTCATGGTCTGAAAGTATAGGAGCAAAAGCGAGCTGAAAAGAACATATTTTTACTAGAGTCCATATAACCTACAGAATGCAAAATGAAAACGTTGTCATGTCTCCTCCAGACTGATAGGAAATATCTCTGGATTGAAACTTGATTCTTACTTCAAATGCCTGTTATATGGACAATTGAAACCACAGTAAATGAAGAACATGATTAACGGTGACTTGTATAAGTGTAGCCTAAAGATACATGCAATGATTATTATCACATAAAATTCTCCTTGTGGATATTATAAAAAGGTTTTGCTTTATAGAAAACATGATAAGGAGATGAAAACAAGGGCAATAAAGTGCTTTTGTATAATTTCCCTGTGAACATGCTTGACATGTGAATAAGAGCACAATCGATACCTGCAGAACCTTCTTTCTTCCAGGCCCTGAGTATACAGAAGCATTTGAAATGAAGTTCTTTCTTCCTGTTTTTTCTTTCAACATCCTCTCATTTGATTAGTTTATTGGTGAGGCCTCTAAGACATATTAACTTAATGCTCAATTCCCTAGGAACTTAGTTGCCAAGAGAGTGACAATCTATAATAATAAAAGCATAATATGCTAATTAGACCAGGCAGCCAAATGCCTTCCGGACATCATTCCAGACATCCTTCTGGACAACCTTCCAGATGAAGCTGCGGAAGCAGGGGCCAAGGCAGAGGCAGTTAGAGGTGATCAGGCAGGCAGGGGAGCAGTTAGGGGTGATCAGGCAGGCAGGCAGAATGGTTAGGAGTGATCAAGTAGGCAGGCAGGCCCTAGCCAGTTTGGCTCAGTGGATAGAGCATCGGCCTGCGGACTAAGAGTTCCCAGGTTCAATTTTGACCAAGGGCACATGCCCTGGTTGCAGCTTGATTCCCCACTAGGGGGCGTGCAGGAGGCAGCCGATCAATGATTCTTTCTCATCATTGATGTTTCTATCTGTCCCTCTCTCTTCCTCTCTGAAATCGGTAAAGAAATATTTTTTTAAAAAAGTAGGCAGGCAGGCAGAGGGGTTAGAGGCAATCAGGCAGGCAGGCAGAGTGGTGAGGGGCAATTGGGCAGGCAGGCGAGCAGTTAGGAGCCAGCAGTCACGGATTGCGAGAGGGATGTCCGATTGTGTAGGGATTTCTGTGGGATCAGGCCTAAACTGGCAGTCAGACATCCCCTAAGGAATCCCAGATTGTGAGAGGGTGCAGGCCGGGCTGAGGGACCCCCCACCCCCCATGCATGAATTTCATGCACTGGGCCTCTAGTATACTTATAACTATGAGGAACTAGCAAAGTCTTCTGGCTTACTCCTATAAAATACAAATCTATGGACAGGAAGGAAAATATGCGTTTTAGCCTTGTTTGATGAGCGCTTTTTTAAAAATATATTTTTATTGATTTCAGAGAGGAATGGGGAGAGAGAGAGAGAGAGAGAGAGAGAGAGAGAGAGAGAGAGAGAAAGAGAAAGAGAAAGAGAAATGATAGGGATCCCATACTGGAGATCGAGCCTGCAACCCAAGCATGTGCCCTTGACTGGAATGAAAATTGGGACTCTTCAGTCCACAGGTCAATGCTCTATCCACTGAGCCAAACCAGCTAGGGTGATGAACTTTATTTTTTCTCTGATATCTATCAATGGTGTTTTGAAATATGATGTACTCTCACATGCATTTTAAGTTGGTAGTTCAAATTTATCATTGTGAGTTTATATGGTTGTAAAGGGTTTAAATTCTTAATATATTGCAAATATTTACAATAAATCTTATCATACTTTTAAGTGAAATTCAATAGAATTTAAATAGCATTTATATGGGAGCTCAATATGCAATAAAGAGGGGACCATGAGTCATGTTTAAAGGAACATTTGTTTAATAAATGATATTAAGAAAATTAGCTCATTATATGGAGAAAAATAGAACTAATTTCCTATCCACAGACACATATAATATGTAACTACAAATGTGAAAGGTAACTCTATAAAGTTAATAACATTTATAGGTTATTTTTACTATCTAGGTTTAAAGAAGATATTTTCTATGAACAGAATGATTGTGTCCCCTCAAAATTCATATGTTGAACCCTAATCCTCAAAATGATGGCATTTGGAAGTGGAGCCTTTGGGAGATGATTAGGTTACAAGGGTGGAGCCCTCATGATGGGCTTAGTGCCATTATAAAGGATCCCAGGGGACTATTGCTCTCTTTCTGCCCTGTGAGGATACAAAGAGAAGTCAGCCATCTGCAACCCAGAAGAGGTTCCTCACTAGAACCTGACCATGCTGTCTCCTGATCTTAGACTTCCAACCTCCCAAACTGTGGGAAATAAATTTATGTTGTTTATAACCCAGCTGGAGTATTTTGCTATAACAGCTTGAACTAAGATAGAATTTTTAAACAAAACTCCAAAAGCATCAAAGACAAAGGAAACATATGATGAATTTAATTGTAGTAAAATTAAGAATTTTTTCTTTAACAAAAGTACCATGGAAAATATTATTGGAAAGGTGACAGAATGAGAGAGGATGCTAAAAAGGTCTAAAAAATATGACTATACAGATTATTCAAGGACAACCCCATGACAATGTGCATTTGATCCATCCCCTCTGCCTTTGTTGGGCCTCTATTCCATGTAAGTATGTCTTCTTTCTTTTTCGTACTTCCAATTTTTCTCTACTATCTACTTCTTCTTTGTCATCACATATACTCAAGTATTTTCTTTCCTTTGTAGGAAAGATTCTTGCCCCATATGAAGGATCATCGATATTCCTTAATTTTCAAAAAGTCTCAGCTTCTTAAAATAAATAGCTTGAGCATCTCAAAATAATCTAGTCTTTTTTTCTCAGCTTTTGTCCTTTTTTCCTCAAATCTCTGCAATTTTTTTTATCTTTCCCCCCACCAGTCTACCAAAATCACTCTCTGTAAGGTGAGCCTATTAACTTGGTTGGTCAAAGTTTACCTCATGAAGCATGGTCTGTTGCATCAGGTGCTGTGATTATTACAGCTTTTATGACTTTCCCGTGTAATGATACAGTGAGTAGGCTGATAACATCTAAACATGGCATTTTTTTAAAATGCATCTTACTTCGGTGCCCTAATCCAGCATGAAGTTTTCCATATGAAATGAAATAAACCCCCTCACAAGGTAGGAGAAAAAAAATGAGCCGGCATGGCTCAGTGGTTTAGTGTTGACCTAGAAACCAGGAGGTCATGGTTTGTTTCCTGGTCAGGGCATATGCCTGGGTTGCTACCTGGATCCCCAGTGTGGGGTGTGCAGGAGGCGCCCGATCAATGATTCTCTCTCATCATTGAAGTTTCTATCTCTCCTTCCCTCTCCCTTCTTCTTTGAAATCAATAAAAAATATTTAAAAAACAACCACCAATGAGTCTTATAGAGGAAAGATTCTAGTTGCCTATCTAATATTATCAAGCAAATGTTAACTCTCTGAATTTTGATTCCTTTCACAGCAAAATCTATTCTACTTTACAGAGTTGTTGTTTGAATTAAATGACAGAATGTCTGTGAAAACATCTGGTGACTTTTAAAGTGTGACATATACTTATGCTTGGACTCCCAACCTGTGTAGCCTAAAGCAGTGTCCATCAATGTTTTGAGCAGTTATCTAAACTTGCATGATGAACTCTGGCAATGACCTATTAGAAGACTGCATGGTGAACCGAGTGGCCTCCTAAGCAAAACACTAGGAAATGGAAGTTAGATACAGGTGTAACAGATGGGGGGCTCTGGTGGAAGACTACCATGTCCTTCAGGATAGAGTGGTAGGGCCTGTCAGAGGCAGGAATGCTCAGTGAGCATGGCAACAGTTAAGAGCAAATACTGCTGTTGTACATAGCTGCCTGGACTTATTCATGAGAAACAATGGGATCCCCTTTGAGAATTCCCAGAAATATTTAAAAATATGGGGATCTGAACCAGAGGCTGAGGTACTTATGAAGTGAGTGTGTAGGGGAAGAGGATAAGAAATTTGGATTGGTGTTGTCAATCCAACTCATCTGATCCCGACAATCTGTTGAGTCCTAGAGAAAACTGAGTTACAGGTATAAGCTACTATTTTATTATCAATCAGTCCATTTATATTTCTTCAGATCTATTTTTATTTACTTCCACAAACACAGGGAGCATCATTCACATGATGATCTATGGGAATGACACTCCTTTGAATTATGCAGCCCTGGAGGTAGCCTATTCTCATTAGGTGATTGGATTGTTCTCTACTCCCTTGTTGCCATCTTGGCATTTCTTCCTTCAGGACATGTATCATAATCATGAATATTTTAATGTAAAATTCAGGCATCTCCTCCAAAGAGGAATATCTTGGGAGAAGTGTATTTAAAATTATGTAATAAACATTTAGCCCAACATAGTCACATTTATACCTAGAATGAAATCCAAATCCCTAATGTTTAGAATGTAAATAAATGACAATTACACTACCTGGCCTCTTTTTCTTCAGAGCTTTATCATGAGGGCAAATTCAGACAGCAGTTTATGATGATATTTTAAGGCCATGTGGAATTCTCACCCTCTATCCAAGTAAATTGAGTAAACATGATGCAATCACTTCTTTTTTAATATTTTGATTTATCCATATTACTGACACCACTATCAACTACAGTTGGAAAAGTTCATTGAATGCAATTCCCTGCTTATGAACATTATGCTCTCTTCCCTCTAATTCATACTATAACTAAATAATTGGTATGACAAAATACTTGGGATTGCAAGCTAATAAAATTCAAATTAATCTAGGATATTTTCAAAAAGCAAGCCAGTCTTACACTGAAATTAAGCAGCCTACATGTAGGGGGACAGAAATTGATCTTATAAATGCCTATTCTAGCAATATTGTGAAGTCATAAGGCAGGCTGCTTTCTGCCAACTAAAATGAAAAAATAAATAAATAAAAATAATCCTTCATTGCACATTGACTTAAAAAAAATCTCTTTTTTAAAATATGTTTTTTACTGATTTCAAAAAGGAAGGAAGAGGGAGAGAGAGATAGAAACATCAATGATGAGAGAGAATCATTGATTGGCTGCCTCCTGCACACCTTCTGGGGATTGAGCTAGCAACCCAGGCATGTGCCTGACTGGGAATTGAACCATGACCTCCTGGTTCGGAGGTCAATGCTCAACCACTGAGCCACACCAGCTGTGCTGCACAGTCATTCTTGATGAATTTCTCAGTTAATTGTGTTCCAGTTTAAAAATAAATTTCTTTTGTTGCAGCAGTCTCTGAGAAATTGTACATCTGCCTAGACTTGCATGTAACCAAACTTGACAAGAAATTGTTAAAAATAAATTTACATGTAAATTTTGAACTTTAAATAAATATTTCAAAAAGCCATATGGGTTTATTTGTGAGGGGGCATTTAATAGCAGAGACATTTGAACTATATGTTGGAATGGTTCTGAAAAATATATAACCCCTTTCAATAGCTAATTATCCAAGAATTACTAAAGAAAATGTAAGTGCTATCTTTTCATCTATGGTAAATAGTCACTTACTATGTGCAGCATTCCACTGCCAAATCTTTATAACATTTTTAGAGATACATAAGTGCATAGTTAGCTAATTTTCATTAATAAAACATGAACCAAGTGGAAATTTTACCACACAAAAGAGAACATTTTTTCCCTGTTCTTCATATCTTCTTAAAGAATATTATTATTCTTAATTTAATATTTCAGAACCTACACAGAATATGTGATGGTAATATTAAAACAGCAGATCGTTTATTGCTAATTTCCAGTTGGTATCTTTACTGAGTTTCTGAGTACTTAAGTCTGTCGCTCTAATTCTATAATGTATTGCAGCAAATTTAGAATTGAGCATTAGGGGGATTCTGTGCTTAGTGTAACACATATGTTCAGTTTCTGCTATTTCCCTTGTCTTGAAAAATGATTTATGCAAATGAACAAATATCTGCTTTTTCATTCAGTGCTTTCCATGTTTTTAGTACCTCTTCTGTAATTTACTAGCTAAATGACAACTTTTCTGGGACACTGTTTTTAATTCTGTAAAATGGGACTGATAATAGCTGCCTAACTTAGAGAATTGTTTTAAGTGCCTCACAATTAATGTAGGTGACAGTATTTGTAAAAACTGTTAAATAAAGTGCAAGAGAGCTTTGAATTTACAATATTGTGGATGAAAGGGGCCACATACTAACCTGACAAGCTCAAGGAAGGCCTGCATGGTGGTCTTGCAAAATCAGAGACCTAAAGTAACCATGAAGGACGGTCTGAAATTAAACTTTAACTAAAAGCAGTTATGGTGGGTAGTTAGCTCCTAGGCTGGTATCTTCACTGACAAGGTCAACCTTTACCTTAACTGAGCCTATCTGTCTTTTTGCATCTATAATAACATACCCTTGACATGTCTGGGTAAATTATAAGTTCCTTTTTTCTGACTCCTTGGGGCACAACTTAATGTGCCTGGGTGGGTGCCAGGACAAGTGCCACAAATTCCTTCATTCTTCTGTTAATTGTTCCTGCACCCATCTAAGCATGTGCCTATCATTTTACTTTTTATCCAATCCTAGGAGTTTCCCTGCTTTGCTTTCTCCTGCCTCTCTAGTCTATCACCAATGGATTTCATGTAACCCACCTATGTCCCTTTCCTTTGACTGCAATGTATAAATACAGATGTAACCCACCATTCTCCAGAGCATTATCTCAGTTCATTGAGGTTCTGCTTCCCGGCATATGTCAACAGTTTGGCTCAAATAAACTCACAAAAATTCTTTACAGGTTTCAATGTTTTTTTTTTTTTTTATGTTAACAATATGATTGTTATTGTTAATATATTGGCCAATAAGTGAAGTTAGCAGATCACTTTCATATAGAACATCTTATTTTTTTAAACTTTACTAAATGCAACAGTATAACCAGACAACCAATGGGTCCCAGCTGCCTGTCACTACTTGAGCCAATTCAGCAGAGACAGGGTTGAATCTTATATGAGTGTTTATTACGGTAATGCCAGCAATATGGGAGAGCAGCAAAAATCTGCCCTCCACCTTACCATAAGCCAGCTGTTTATATTAGGTAGAAGGAGGAAGATTACATGGTGAAGTAGGCAAAAGGGTATGCCAAATGGGCAGTTTACAGGTAATCTGGGCTGTGGATTTGCAAAGGCTTGAGGGTATGCAAAAGGCTGGGGGCTTTCAAAGGGCTGGCACCTCTGGTTTCTGCAACAAGGTTGTTAATCTTTCCATGACAATAGACTGCTCCAGGATGTAGATAGAGTATGGGCCACATTTCCAGGTGAACCCCCAGGTACCAGGTGCAACTTCCAGCCAGGTTAGAATGTGCCTTCTTTAATCAGAACAAAACAATCATGGTAAACAGAGCATTATTAATATTTCTTAATTACAGCTGGTCCCCAATATTCTCTTTCTGCCCCTGTCAACAGGAGCCACATAGATACTCATTCCTGCCCTGGCCATTTCACAGGGACTTATGGAGGGTTATGTGAGAATATACTGTGCTGTAAACATAATGTATTATTGGTATTGTTCTGTTCCATAATATATTTTATGAACTGTTTCTTTACACCTTCAAAGATGTTTTATTCCTTTTCCTTTTAATAAAATTGTTACAAAAATCTATTTAAAGAAAATGTCAAATTGTCTGTTCTTTCACTCATCTGAGAACAGTGACCTTCAAACATAAACCTATTATCAACCTCTTTCCTCCTTTCTTCCTATGTCAGGTGTCAACTGTAGAGTGACTTACATAATATCTTTTATCAACTAAGTCAATGTCATGGATTCGTCCATTTCTCGTGAACAGTGGATTTCATATGTTATCCTTAGATTCAAAGCAATATAATTTTGAGTCCAAGTCACAAGAATAAATAATGTTGAGAAAGACATAAGGGAAAGAATGTGCAAGATTTCATTCTTTTAACATATCAAGGCTCTATGTCTTTGTCAAGAATACAATATTTTTAAAAATCTATACAAATGGTATATATATATATATATATATATATATATATATATATATATATATCATGGTTTCAGATATTTTCACTTAGTGCTATGTTTTTCAAAATCCACCCAGGTGCCTAAGAGGAAATCTAGTTTATTGTTTCTACAGCTGCACAGTATTCCATAGTACATATCCACATTTGTTTATCCACTCTCTTGGTGATGAACACCTTGGTTGCCCCTAGCTTTCAGTACCTCATACAACTCTGTGATGAACAACCTTATACAAACCCTCTTATGGTTCTGTGACCTGAGTTTCTGTGGAGTAATATTTTAGGAGTGGTGTTTGTTGGATCATACAGTATGTATACACTTACTTTCACTAAGTAATCTCTGGAATGGCTGTACTGGACTACTCATCAATGTACATAAGTGTACATGGTACCTGCCAACATTTGGTATCAGATTTTCATGTTTTTGACAATAACATGGAGGGCAAGTATTAGTTCATTGTTTAATTTTCATTTCTTTGATTACTAGTACAATATATTCAATTTTCTGTTTCATATGTTTGTCCATTTTTACTATCAGTATCTCTGATTTTGCTTTTGCTATTTTGCTCTATCCACCGAGCCATATTAATTTATTATATTGTGACAAAGAACATTTCATCTCCCAAGCTATCACCTATTTGTTAACTTTGTGTATCTTTTGTTAAACAAAAATCCTTGTTTTGAGTCATTTTATCAACCAAATGCATAATCTATACCAGTGATGGCGAACCTATGACACGCGTGTCAGAGGTGACACGCGAACTCATTTTTTTTGGTTGATTTTTCTTTGTTAAATGGCATTTAAATATATAAAATAAATATCAAAAATATAAGTCTTTGTTTTACTATGGTTGCAAATATCAAAAAATTTCTATATGTGACACGGCACCAGAGTTAAGGTTTTTCAAAATGTTGGCACGCTGAGCTCAAAAGGTTCGCCATCACTGATCTATACTAATAATAGGATAATATTCAAATTGGTCGGGATGCCGTCACAGTAATGACCAATCAGCAAGCTGCATGCACAACAGGCGCGGGTGCGGGGGGACTTGCAGCATCAGGGACGGGGTCAGGGATGTGGCAGAGAGCCCTCTCTGTGCGTCTATGCTGGGGGTCCACAGGCGCATGGAGAGCCCCCTCCACTGTGGCCCTGATCGGGGGTCAGCAGGCACACAGAGGTCCGCAGGCCTCTGCCACAGCCTGGCCTGGGGGTGGGGTAATGGCGGGGGCCTCTTTGCACCTGCGCTGGGGGTCTGCAGGCCTCTGCCATGGCCCAACCCAGGGGTCTGCAGGCCTCCCCTGGCTCCGGCCTACCTCTTTGGGGCAATCCATTGAGTAGCCCCAGATGGGTGGGCAGGGCCTACCTCTTTGGGGCATTGGATTGCAGGGCTTCTGCACTGTGACAGGGCACAGGCCAGGCTGGGGGACCCCTCCCCCCGCCTTGAGTGCACGAATTTTGTGCACCGGGCCACTAGTCTATATAATAAAAGCCTAAGTGAACATTACAGCAGAACAACCAGAACAACTGGTCTCTATGATGCACCCTGACCACCAGGACTCAGACGCTCGATGCAGGAGCTATCCCCTGGTGGTCAGTGCACTCCCATAGGGGGAGCACTGCTCAGCCAGAAGCCAGGCTCACAGCTGGCGAGCACAGCAGTGGTAGCGGAAGCCTCTCCTGCCTCCGCAGTTGTGCTAAGGAGCAGTGAGCAGGAAGGTAAGGAGTGAGGGCTCCTGGACTGCGAGAAAGCACAGGCCAGGCTGAGGCTACCCACCCTCCGAGTGCATGAATTTTGTGCACTGGGCCTCTAGTTATAAAATATTTAAAACACACTATAAAAGCCTGTAGAAATTTGATTTGGCATTATTACATTGAAACTACATATCAATTTGGGAAAATATGTTTTTATTCTTTCTGATAGTGAATTTTCTTTTATAGAAAATATACTATTCTTTTCATTTACTTAGGTCTTCTTTTGTGTGTGGTTAAGACTATTTTACTGTGTTTTCCATGAAAGTCTGGTGCATATATTATTAGCGTAAAAAGCTGTATACAGGCCTATTAGCCACTTCTCTCACCCTCTTATCTGCACTGTTGTCCATGGACTGCTCTCTTTTCTGCCCCTCAAGCACATCAAACACACTTTTATCTGAGGACATTTGTCTTTGCTGTCCCCTCTTCTTGAAATGCCCTTCCTCCAGACAACTGCATAGATCATGTCCTCCCCTCTTTCAAGGTTCTGATCAAACATTAAGAATACATGTGGCCTTCTCTGACCACTCAATTTAAAATAGTCCCGTCCCAGCATCTGCTCTCTCCCTTTTCTTCCTCTAATTTTATTTTCATGGTACTAATTACTCATCTAGATCTATTCACAATTTGGTTTCCCCTCAAAATTATTGTTTGTGAAATAGATATAAAAATCTCTGGAAATTTTCAGACATGATTTGTGGGATAAAGCCAATGCTAGCACTAAGTGGAGACAGAGGAATGAATAAATACAGTCCACAAATCACGTGGCTTCTAAATCATGGCTTCCCATGCTAGCAGTTTGGCTCAGTGGATAGAGCATTAGCCTTTGGACTACAGGGCCCAGGTTAGATTCTGGTCAAGGGCACATACCCAGGTTTTGGGCTTGATCCCCAGTAGGGAAGGTGCATGAGTTAGCCAATCAATGATTCTCTCTCATCATTGATTTCTCTCTCTCTTCCTCCCCTTTTCTCTCTGAAATCAATAATATATATCCTATATAATAAAAGGCTAATATGCAAATTTCCCCCTCAGGATTTTGACCCACTGGGTGTTCGACCATTCACTATGACAAGCGCTGACTACCAGGGAGTGGTGCAGAATAAAGAAAGGTCCCAGCCAGCAGCCGAGGAAAGGAAGGCCCCAGCTGGTAGCCAGAAGGCTCTGATCGGCCCTGATCGCAAGCCAGGCCTAGGGACCCTATCCATGCACAAATTTTGTGCACCAGCCTCTAATCCTATATAATAAAGAGGTAATATGCAAATTGTCCCTCACACCCTAAAAAGATGGCTGCCTATGACCAGGCCAGCAGGGGGGTTAGTGAGGGATGAACAAACGACTGAACAGCAGGTACGTTAGGCAACCAGGCTGATGGGGAGGCCATGAGGGGCGACCAGGCCAGCGGGGGGGAGGGCAGTTGGGGGTGACCAAGCCCACAGGGGGGGGCAATAAGAGATGACCAGGCCAGTGGAGATGGGTGCAGTTGGGGGTGAGCAGGTCAGCACTGGGGGCAGTTGGGGGTGATTAGGCTGGAAGGGGGGACAGTGAGGGGTGACTAGGCTGGCAGAGGGGCAGTTAGGGGTGACCAGGCAGGCAGACAGGTGAGTGATTAGGAGCCAGCAATCCAGGATTGTGAGAGGGATGTCTGACTGCCAGTTTAGGCCCGATCCCCTAAACCAGCAATTGGACATCCCCCAAGGGGTCCTGGATTGGAGAGGGTGCAGGCTGGGCTGAGGGGAACCCCCCCATGCATGAATTTCATGCACTGGACCTCTAGTATATATATAAAATCAGTGCTTCCAAAAAGAGTGAATGTAACAAGTTCTTCCTTCTCTGTGCAGTTCAGAGAAGCAAGCAGGTGCTTAGAGAACAGGGAGTCTGAACATGCAAGTTTCCACCATTGCAAATTGAGTGTGCTTTATGGCTTATCCAAATTCATAGGTAATCATTTATCTCTGGCCAGGACTTTCACCACTAGGCTTAGAGGGCAAATCATCTAGTAAAGGGCAAGTTAACATTACTTGAAGATATTATTACATTGTTATTAAAATATCTATTTCATTTAAGTGTTGCTTAGAAACTTCACCCTTACATATAGCGTTTTGTTTATATATATAAGTTCACTGATATGGCACCTATTTGTAATATTGGTCACCTAGATGTGAACAACTTATATTGTAAGTGGCAGTCTACCAAGTATAATGCTATAAATTAAGAAGCATTATCTCATGCAAATAGGTTTGGGAAGTAGGTACCATTTCTATCACTGTATTAATAAATAACTTGAAGCTCAGAAAGTTGAAGTCATATGCCTATGATAAGAATCATATGATAGAAAAGGTAGCTTGGATTTCAACCCAGGGGTCTGGATCCCAAAACTATGCAGTTTTATTTACGTCATGCTGTAGGCTATGTTGAGGGCTGAGGAAACTGAGATCATTTGTAAATATAAAAAAATTATAAAATGACAGTTGACATCTACAACAATACATGCTTCTTTGTAGGGCTTACCATTCAATCAGTCAACTGAGGTATATGTGGAGAGGTTAGCTAGAGAAGTTAGTTTTTCATATGTATTGATCTTTTTAAGTTTATGAAAAATTTGTTCACATGTTATCTTAATTGTATTCTTTTTTAAAATATATTTTGCTGATTTTTTACAGAGAGGAAGGGAGAGGGATAGAGTTAGAAACATTGAAAAAAGAGAAACACCAATCAGCTGCCCCCTGCACACCCCCTACTGGGGATGTGCCTGCAACTAAGGTACATGCCCTTGACCGGATTCGAACCCAAGACCCTTGAGTCCGCAGGCCAACGCTCTATCCATGGAGCCAAACCGGTTAGGGCCTTATTGTTTTCTTAATAGCAGATATAAGTTCCATTTTCCAACTAGACAAAGTGAAGCATAGAGATTCAGTTATTTGTCTAAGTCATTTAGAAGTCAGGACTCAACCCCAAATCTGTCTCTATAAGATTTATATGTCGAGTTTGGGTGATCAGAATCTTTCCCATGTGGGTTCTTGCCTCATGAAGTTTAAAGAATAATCTCGCAGACAAATCTAAAAGGGTTCTTTAATAAAAATATAGAAGTTTATTGGAAGCATATGCAAACTCCCTTTGGCCAGGGGTGTCCCCAAAGGGGATCCTCTGGTGAGGGCTCCCCAAATGGGAAAAGCCTGCTCTCTCTCTAATGGGAAAAAATGACAAATCCTCCTGAGTTTCTTTGTCTCTGGGTTTATAAATGCTGCAGCTCTTTGTCTGAACCTGACCCTTTCTAATTAGACCCTTCCTTAATTTATGACCCTTGTGCTTTCCTAATTGGTCGTTCTTCTGCAGAGTATCAGTTTCAAAGTTCAAAGACCACGTGGTGCCCCTTATATCTCTCCCCCTTAGCTTGCAACATTCCTCTATCCTCTGTGAATATATGCCTTCCTCTGGTAACATTGCCCTCTCCTCCATGAATGTAAGATAAGCATTCTGGCATCTTGAAGCTATCTTCTTCCCTTCACATGTGCATTCCTCTCTCATGGACCCCCTTTCCCTAAAACCGCCTGTCCTGTCTCTAAAACTCCTTTCACTACTATCTAGTGCTCACTTGTTCTTTCTCCTCTAATATACACTCGACAGTATCAATATTAAAAAAACCTCACAATTTTTACCCTTATTCTGTGTTATTTAAATGGTTAAATCATTTAAAGTATTAAATTGATTTGTGCATATATGAAATGAATTGCTGTTTGCCTTAGTCAATTAAAACTGTGTGCATGTACATATGTGAATATAAATATGTATATGTGTATGTATATATGTTTGTATATATCTATTTGGCAAAATTTCTTTAATAAAAGGGAAAGTGTAGTTTTCTGGTTTAACCTTGTTAAGTTATAGTCATAGTGGAAGTAGGAGGCATTAGAGGAAAATATAATATGCCATCTCTTTTGCCACTCTGAAACATCTCATTTTTTAAATGTAGTTATGAAAAGCATAATTTTAAATCTGCAACATATGGCACACATTAGGGATAACACATATTTGATGGTTAAAATTGTGCATTTTATTATTCCATTGTGATTTCTATTTTATTATTTATTGTTGGTAGTTAGCAAAATGTTATCATCTTATCTCTAGGCAATTGTTCTTGATTTAAGGAGATGAGGTTGTTTTTTTCCATATTCATACATCTTTGGAATAGCTATTTTATATTCATTCAATCTTGACATCTAGATCACAATATGTATAATGTAGTGTAATGTCATTAGAAGCTCTAGAAATAAATAGTTTCTAAGAATATGAAAATATAAACCAAATAAAAGATAAACAGGCAAGAGGCCATACTAGTGACAGATTTCAATGACATATTAGTTTTATCATACCTTTTCCCATATTTCATGTTGTAAAAAGATGGGTTACAATTTCTCAAGTTCTTGTTTTTCACTGCAATAGGCATAGCAAACAATATGCAATATGTTTAATCATGGTTAATGTCTCCTTTTAGATTAGATTGTTTTCTACCTAATTCATCATGTTATCTTGCACTTTACTGCTTTCTATTCACTTCAGACTGCAGATGGAGAAAGTGTGAATTCTGTAGTATCCTCTGATAAATATTAATAGCAAAAAAATTCTTCTGAGCAGATTCACCTTAGGTTATTTTAAGCTTTATTCATTTTTTAAAAAACTATGTTTATTGATTTCAGAGAGAGGAAGAGAGAGATAGAAACATCAATGATGAGAGAGAATCATTGATTGGCTGCCTTCTGCACAACCCACACTGGGGATCGAGCCTGCAACCTGGGCATGTGCCCTGACTAGAAATCAAACCATGGGTTGACCCTCAACCACTGAGCCATGCCAGCTGGGCTGAGCTTTATGCATTATTAAAAATGACCTTGTTAATATGATAATAACAACAAATTATTTTTTGATTATATTATAGTCTGACTAATTAAAACCAAAAACATAACTGATCTCAGCATGATTTAACGTTCTCCTGCTATTTCCCTGGACTCATGACCATTTTCTATAATGTAATTTTATGTATTGGGAAAAAAAGTTATTTCTTTCTTGTGGGTATATATGTTCCAAGATAAAAGGATTGACTTTACATTTTAGAAAAATTGAAATAAAATGTATAAGCAAAGTTGAATTAAATACAACTATACAGTGAATACAAAATGCTTTCTTAAGCAAAAGGATACCCATTTTCATTTTCAGTGACCATGATAGTTTTTCAGAGGTATAATCAAACGTGTGTGTGTGTGTGTGTGTGTGTGTGTGTTTAAGGATTAAGGATTAGAGTCTGGTTTTGCTACTAATTAGTTGTATGGCCTGTGGGCAAGTCACTTTACTGTTCTAATCCTCTTTTTGTCAGAAATGTAAGAAATTTGGCATTCCTAATCATTAAAACTGTTCCCATATGTGCATTTTATTTGGGAGTTTAATCCAGACTGGAACAGAAAAACAAATGAGACACAGCTATGACACACAATAAGTTCCAAAAGTATTTGTTGAATGATATAGAAATAAACGTTGAAAATGGAGTGGTCAGTCTAAACATTCTGTTCAGAACAGATTTGCCATTGGATGTTTCTAGGTAGAGCAAGTAGTGTTAACTTACTACTAATGACCATGCCCTCATGATTATCTACTCTCTGACTTGGCTTACCCAGACTTTAGTTAGGCTTCTGTCCTCCCTATAGGCCCCTGAAATTTGACTTACCCAAAGTTTAAGCAAGCACCAAGGTGCCAAATCTGCCCCTACTCCCTTAACAGCTCATTCTCAGAATCAAGAAATGTTTGATTGAGGAGAGAAAAATTTTCTGTTGAAGTAACCTGATTTTAGCAAACTACTCACTCCCAACATTTGCCCCACTCCCCCATGAAATTCCTGCTAACGCAGCTTACTCCTCATATAAGAACTAGAGGCCCGAGGCATGAAATTCATGCAAGAGTAGGCCTTCCTTCCTCTGGCTGCTGGCAATGACTTCCCTCCAGCACCCGGGACCCGGGCTTCCATTGCAGAGGGAGGTCCCGCCCAAACACCTCAGCCTGCCAGTTAGTGGCCTGGGCCTCCCCCTTTGGGGCAATTGTGGAGCCCCCTGATTGATTGCCCCACTGGCCAGGGTGATCATGGGGTGATTGCAGGGTGATCATGGGGTAATGGCCAGGTTCTGGACCAATCCCATCGCACCCACCTTGTCTGGCCTGGCGCTAGTGGGTGTCATAGGGTGGTCCTGGATGGTCGTCTGGAGGGTTGTTCCGCTGTTTGGTCAGATGGTCATTCTGCTGTTTGGCCCTTTGGTTGATTTGCATATTATGCTTTTATTATATAGGAAAGCCTTTTCCTGTTTGATTTGGAGACTCTTGCAGATCCTGAGGTTGGAGTGTTCTCTTGTTTTGTTTTGTTTTGTTTGTTTGTTTTATTTTAAAATATATTTTATTGATTTTTTACAGAGAGGAAGAGAGAGGGATAGAGAGTTAGAAACATCGATCAGCCGCCTCCTGCACACCTCCTACTGGGGATGTGCCCACAACTAAGGCACATGCCGTTGACCAAAATCGAACCTGGGACCCTTCAGTCCGCAGGCCGACGCTCTATCCACTGAGCCAAACCGGTTAGGGCTGTCGTCCTGTTTTAAAAGTCCTTTGAATAAAGTTTCTCTTAAGTCTAGCTTTGTTTTTATTTGACAACTAGGGGCCCGGTGCACGAAATTCGTGCACTGGGTGTGTGTGTGGGGGGAGTGTCCCTCAGCCCAGCCTGCCCCCTCTCACATACTGGGAGCCCTCAGGCGTTGACCCCCATCACCCTCCGATCGCCTGATCGGCCCCTTGCCCAGGCCTGACGCCTCCGCCAGAGGTGTCAGGCTTGGACAGGGGACCCCCATCTCCCCCCGATCACTGGCTTTGGCCCCCGCCCAGGCCTGAGGCCTCTGGCCCAGGAATCATGCCTGGGCAGGGGACCCCCATCTCCCTCTGATCGCTTGCTCCACCCCCCGCCCAAGCCTGACGCCTCTGACCCAGGCTTCAGGCCTGGGCAAGGGGATCATCATATCCCCCCAATCCCCGGCTCCGCCCCCCACCCAGGCCTGATGCCTCAGCCAGAGGAGTTGACCCTCATCACCCTCCGATCACCAATCACCGGATCGGCCACTTGACCAGGCCTGAGGCCTCCGGCAGAGGTGTCAGGCCTGGGCGGGGGACCCCCAGCTCCCCGCGGTTGCAGGCTCCGCCCCTGCCCAGGCCTAACGCCTCTGGCCTAGGCGTCCGGCCCGGGCAGCGGGGACCTGCAGTGGCAGCGGGGGGCGCCGCGATCGTGGGCTTCGCTTTGGGCCCAGGCAAGGGACCCCTACCTCCTGGGACTGCCAGCTTCGACCGTGCCCAGCTCCCATCGCTGGCTCCACCCCTACTTCCTGCTATCACTGGCCAGGGCGGCAAAGGCGCCTGATTCTCCGATCATGGCTGGGGCCGCCTTTGCCCTGCCCCCCAGCTCTTAGCTCCCCCCTGGGTTTCAGATCACTGTCAGTGGCAGGGGGCTTCTTCCTGCTTTCCCTTTCGCCTCCCTGCATTGTGCCTACATATGCAAATTAGCCGCCATCTTGTTGGCAGTTAACTGCCAATCTTAGTTGGCAGTTAACTGCCAATCTTAGTTGGCAGTTAATTTGCATATAGCCCTGATTAGCCAATGAAAAGGGTATCGTCGTACGCCAATTACCATTTTTCTCTTTTATTAGTGTAGATGGGTTGGCAGACTGATCTTCAGTTGTACTTTACCAGGTCTATACAATCAAGCATAAAGATGAATCTATGTATGTTCTCTTCCTTTAGTATTTGAATTTATTGTAGCCTCTGTCCACTTCACTGAAACTCTGCTTGGAATATTTTGTCTTCCTTGTGGTCAAATGCAGAATTGAGTCTACACCAGTGGTCGGCAAACTCATTAGTCAACAGAGCCAAATATCAACAGTACAACGATTGAAATTTCTTTTGAGAGCCAAATTTTTTAAACTTAAACTATATAGGCAGGTACATTGTTATTAACTTAATTAGGGTACTCCTAAGCTTAGGAAGAGCCACACTCAAGGGGCCAAAGAACCACATGTGGCTCGCAAGCCGCAGTTTGCTCTACACCATATTTTCTTTTCAGTATCTCTGACACTTCTGAAACATTCTTCTCACACAATCATTTAACTTTTTTTTTTTTCAGGATCTGTTTGCTCATTCTTTTCCCCTCACCTTGTTCTTATAATTTGAATTGTATGTATCTAAGGGCTTTGTCTTAAACTTTTTTAACCCTTTTTTTAGTCACTCCCATGACTTAAGGATGCTTGCAATAACCTATTTCCCATCCCCAAGCAGAATATTTATTTTTATTTTTTCATCTGTCTGAACTTTTTAAAGGTTCATATAGGGCAGTGATGGCAAACCTTTTGAGCTCGGCATGTCAGTATTTTGAAAAACCCTAACTTAACTCTGGTGCCGTGTCACATATAGAAATTTTTTGATATTTGCAACCATAGTAAAACAAAGACTTATATTTTTGATATTTATTTTATATATTTAAATGCCATTTAACAAAGAAAAATCAACCAAAAAAATGAGTTCGTGTGTCACCTCTGACACGTGTGTCATAGGTTCGCCATCACTGATATAGGGAAAGGTTTTAACTGAACACATAGGGAAAGAGATTGGGCTTCTTTGTGACCTAGTAGGGCTGTGCGACCCTCAGTGAAAAATGTGAAAAGAGTAAGACAAATGTAGAAAATATGCTGAAAATATAACATTAACCATGAGAATAATGTAAAACAAAGTACAAGAACATTTATGAGGAATAAGGAGGAAATGTGGGGAAGATTAAATAAACCAAGAGATTTGGTATAATGAGAAAACAATAGTGCAAGATAAAAGAATGGGAGCAGGAATGAGAAACTAGAATGGAGAGAAATGGAGCAAAAATAAAAGAATGAGACACTTGAGGAGACGAGAGATGAAAAACACGAATGAGAAAATAGGCATGAATACATTTTTTTTTAAATTTCCCATGTGGGAGAATAGGAGGTAAGAAGGGTAAATCAAGGCGGGTTTCGGAGGGAGCACATGCTCATGTGCAGGTGCACACTGCGCACACACATACACAGGCCCAGGTGGTGGGCGGAGCACGCGTGTATATCCATAGCTGCTGTGTGCCTAACGTGTGGCTGTAAATCGTGTCTAGAGCCTTATTACCACTTGGCCCAATGTCAAGCCTTGCAGAATCAGGTAAGAGAGGTGGTGAGGCTGACTCTGCAGAGGCTCCAGAACATTCGGAATCCGATGGGTGAGGCTAGGTGAAATTTGCACTTCCCTAGCATCTGGTAATTTTACCTTTGTGGGGCAGAGGAAGGTATAATCTTTTTTGTTTTGTTTTATTTATGCTTAATTTCGAATTTGTTTTTTATAATTTGGCTAATCTCTGGAGTCCCACAATTTGAGCTTTCAAAGTCCATTATCATTTATCTTTACCTTGAGGTTGTATTTTGTTTGCTGTTTTTTCGCTAATCTGTGAGAAAAGAGGCTTCTCCTTTGCAGTTCCCATGTGGCCTCCTCACTGGCTGTGGAAGTGGGAGGCACTGTATGACATAGGGTTATTTTGGACACCCTAGGGTTCCTGTCACTAAGGGAAGGCCTTTCCCTTCAGCTCATAAGTGCTCTAGAAAACTCAAAATTCATTGTCTATTGTCCTTCTCCCACCCCCACCCCCCCTTTTTTTTTTTTGCACTATTTTGCTGTTTGGTCGAGTCTGTCATTGCTTATTTAAAAATTCCTTTTTATAAAAATTCTGTTTGCTTTACAGATTTTTAACAAGTTTATTGTTTAAAATCACCCATAACCCTGCTATTAAACAAATACCTCAATGGTCATTTTTTTTAAATTCTATTTTAATGACATACAATATTGCTTTTTAGGGAAAGGAACATAGCTGGTTTGTCTTTGCCGTGCTAAATTAAAGGTCATTTTGGATCTCACGCTAAGGATGAATCTTCTCTTCTAGGAAATGTCAGGAATCTTGTGATTTTTGAAATGTGAAATAGATTATTACAATTTCACATAAGCCACTTTTGAAAGAATATTACATATTCTGTTTTTAGAAGCTTTATATGATTTAAAAACAAAAAACAAAAAACAAAAGCCTGGCTTTATGTAGATAATCCAAACAATGAAAAAAAATTGACAATATTGCCAATTGAACTATAGCAATAATAGATGCCAATGTATGACAAATCTCCATTTCAGAAAAGCAAAATATGAATAAAATAAGACTTTAAAATCAATAAGATACAATAGTTTTATTCATTCTTTACTATATGTATCCTGATGATTTTCTTTTTATTGCATGTCTAAGATTTTCCAATAAAATATGCAGTATTTTTATTTTTTACCTCTCATATTTATTGGGGTTTATCTGAGCTATTGGACTTTTCAAAGATCTGGCTTTTGAATTTCTTTAACTTATATAATTAATTTCATTTTCTACTCATAATAAGTTACATTTTCCATTTATATGTTCATTTTTCATCTTTTCCAATTTATAAGGATAAGTTCCTCTCTTTTATCTAGTTTACATTTTTGTAATTAGCAACTAGATTTAGAATAACAGAATTCCTTTTGACTATGGCTTTTCAGTGCTACAAATATGTGATGACATCTGCATTTCATTGCTTTCAGATAACAATGTAAACACCCTAATTTTTGTTTTATTGTCTAAAGTTAGAAGCTTTATATGATTGAATGAAAATGAATCAGTACGTTTTAGAAATTAGAGGTGCACTTGAACACGTGAGTAAAGAGAATATTTTTTCTTAAGCAAATGTGTATTCATGGTACCATCTAAAGTAGGAATTTTTTTTTTAAACTAATAATTTACAGATGGAAAAAAATGCCTCAGAATGATTCAGTAAATCCTTTTACCAAGCAGATTTCTCTCCACGGAAATTTTAGGGTTTCTTTAGACGAGGTAAGGGGGACTGGAGGGGAGCAGGGCAGGGCACGTGTTACCTTGATGGATAATATATACTTTTTTCCTTGAAAGAATAGAAAATTCAGTGTGTAATAATGAGATCTATCAGGAACCCTACCTTCTAGCCAGCAGGCTGGAACATGGTATTGCTTAGAGACTTGGGGCTAAGAGTTTACTTAGTAAGTTCAATTCATTTTTTCCCCACCAAGTGCTTGTTTCTCTCTTATAAATCATTCTGTCTTTTTCTCCCTATTAGACATTTTAAAAAGTCATTGTCAGTACATGGTGTGCTTTAAAAACGAGTCACTTGCCTCACCCCTTGTTTTGGTCTCTACTCTTTGGAAAAGTTGTATTAAAAGATTTTAACGTTTCACATGGGAATCTTTTAAGATCTTTGACTACTGTAAGAAATGTATATATAAAATTCAAGAAAATGCCTATCTTCGGAATAGTTTATGAGTAATTATTTTAATGTAAGAATTCCCAAATAGATCGTGTTTCTAAATTATGTTTAATAAGCTATTTTTATTTCTATACTTTATTTCTTTGTAATTTAACTTCTAGATCTATATTTATTTGTCTGTTGGTTCCTGCTTATTAAATTTTCACTCTTCAGAATTTTGGCTTGTCAGAGAATATGTTTAAATCAATACTTCTGCAAATTAATAGAAGGGGTTTTACAAACTACTGAATGCAAAGAGAGCAAAATATCCTTTAAATTGGCTAATCCAAGGATTATTAAAAGATGTTTCCCTCATAAAGGGAATGAAATAATATAGCAATTAGAATTGAACTATATAAATGTGTACTCCAATTGTGAACCCTAGAAAGATGACAGTGTAATGAGATTTGACAGCATGTAGAGAGATGAAAATTCATTGATAAGCTAGGATCTGCATTAAAAAAACTTGATTAGCATCTTCGTATTATGTAAGAAGATTGCTTAGTATTTTAGGAGGAGAGCAGCAGTTACGTGGCATTTAAATCTATTCTGAATTAAAAATGATCAGTTTAAAAATTATAGAAAATTCTTATGCAAATGAAATATAATCAAGCTATGCTCCAGACTCATTATGCATGATTGATATGCACTGTAACTTGCTTACTAATTCAAGGAGCAGAGGAATTCCAATTATCATATTGTTTATTAGGTACCGGTGCCACACTGCTGGAAGTGATATTAAATTGATTACGATAAACACTATAAACCAACAAGATGGGTTCTTATCCAATTTGACATTTATTTTTTATGAAATGATGAGAACTTTTTACTATCCTGAAAACCTCAGCTTCCTCATGAATGTTGACATCTTAGGATTTTGACAACACTAATTAGTTCAGGATAAAAGCTGAAGTCGATATATCAAAAGTATTTATTTTTTTAAGTTTTAAGAGGACAGATTTTAATATGCTCTTTTTAATCCTGCTTGCAGATTGAGCTAACCTTGGAAATCTATGATCTCAATGTGCTAAAATTTCTCACAGCTTTCAGAGTTTAAAATTTAATTTTTTAATTGATATTTTAAAATTAATATTTTTAGGCTTTTTTAAGTTAAAAAAAAATGGTTGGTTCAGGATAAAAGCCAATGTTCCCATATCAAAAGTGTTTCTTATTCTGTAAGCTTTATCTGAACAATTTTAAGATGTCTTTTTCATACTGTGGGGGTAGAAGAAACTTTCCTCTAGCCCTTCAAGGTTCTTTCAGCTGGTCTAATAATTAAATCTACATGTTATTAAACTTCTGTTTTTCTCTTGTTAATCTGTCTTTTATTTTTTTTATTTTTTTTTTGTTTCTGTGAAGTTATATTTTATTTTTTATTGAATTACAGATGACATACAATATGACCTTAGTTTGAGGTGTACAACATAGTGGTTTAATGTTTTTTTTTTGTTTTTTTTTTAATTTTTTTAATTAAATCTTTATTGTTCAGATTATTACATTTGTTCCTCTTTTTTCCCCCCATAACTCCCCTCCTCCCAGTTCCCGCCCCACCCTCCGCCCTCACTCCCCACCCACTGTCCTCATCCATAGGTGCACGATTTTTGTCCAGTCTCTTCCCGCATCTCCCACGCCCCTTTCCCCCCCAAGAATAGTCAGTCCATTCCCTTTCTATGCCCCTGATTCTATTATGATCACCAGTTCATTCTGTTCATCAGATTATTTATTCACTTGATTCTTAGATTCACTTGTTGATAGATGCATATTTGTTGTTCATAATTTGTATCTTTACCTTTTTCTTCCTCTTCCTCTTCTTAAAGGATACCTTTCAGCATTTCATATAATCCTGGTTTGGTGGTGATGAACTCCTTTAGCTTTTCCTTATCTGTGAAGCTCTTTATCTGACCTTCAATTCTGAATGATAGCTTTGCTGGATAAAGTAATCTTGGTTGTAGGTTCTTGGTATTCATCACTTTGAATATTTCTTGCCACTCCCTTCTGGCCTGCAAAGTTTCTGTTGAGAAATCAGCTGACAGTCGTATGGGTATTCCCTTGTAGGTGACTGAGTTTCTTTCTCTTGCTGTTTTTAAGATTCTCTCTTTGTCTTTTGCTCTTGGCATTTTAATTATGATGTGTCTTGGTGTGGTCCTCTTTGGATTCCTTTTGTTTGGAGTTCTCCGCGCTTCTTGGACCTGTAAGTCCATTTCTTTCACCAGGTGGGGGAAGTTTTCTGTCATTATTTCTTCAAATAGGTTTTCAATATCTTGCTCTCTCTCATCTTCTGGCACCCCTATAATTCTGATGTTGGTACGCTTGAAGCTGTCCCAGAGGCTCCTTACACTATCCTCGCATTTTTGGATTCTTTTTCATTTTGCTTTTCCGGTTGGGTGTTTTTTGCTTCCTCGCATTTCAAATCATTGACTTGATTCTTGCGCTCCTCTGGTCTGCTGTCGGGAGTCTGTATAATATTCGTTATTTCAGTCCGTGTATGCTTAATTTCTAGTTGGTTCCCCAACATAACATCGAGGGTCTCATTAGTTTTCTTGTAGATCTCATTAAGTTTATCGGCGGCTTCTAAACAGTTCTTGAGAGACCTTAAAAGTGTGGTTCTGAACTCTATATCTTCCATTGACAATTTTGTCCTGTTTCTTTGTCTCCACATTTTGTTATGCTTTCTTGGTGCACCCCCTAGTGGTCTTTGTGCGCAGTCTTGTAGTTAAGCCTTGATTGTTGTAGCTAATACCAGGGTGGGTTTCTAATCTGTCTTTTATTATGGAAGGTGGGTGCAGTGGCCTCAGCCAAGAATCTAGAAGAGTAGAGGTAAAATTATTCTTCCTCTGCTACTAACATTTTTGTAATACTTCCTTCCAGTCTTTTCACTATGAGGGTTCTCTATTGTTCATTAAAATCCAGTAGAAATATTTTAATGTTTTAATATTATGAAACAACTGATATTTGTGACCTGAGTGTTTAAAACAAGGCACCTTATTTAATTTTTTTTCAATTACAGTTGACATCCTATCCAATAAAGAAGGAATATGCTAATTGACCCTCATGCCATTGCAAAGATGGTGGCACCCATAGCCAATAAGGAGGGAATATGCTAATTGACTGCCCCGCCTTCAAAGATGACAGCACCCACAGCCAATAAGAAGGGAATATGCTAATTGACTGTCATACCCTCAAAGATGGCGGTGCCCACAGCCGCAAGATGGCAGTGCCAAGTTCCCTCAGCCCTGCTGGGGTGGCAGGCACATGGCAAGGCTGGGCCTGCCCCTATCCTGGAGTCCCCCAGTCTCCTCAGCCCCTTAGTTGCCCAGGGCCGGCCCGAGGTGCAGGCAAGCCTTGGATGGCGGCTGCCCAGGGGCTTAGGGCTGCTTGAGGCTCAGGTAACCAGGGCCGGCTGAGGCTTGCACTGCTGGCAGTGGCAGCAACAGAGGTGTGATGGGGGCATCTCCTTCCCCTGATCGCCGGGTCACCTCCCACCCCAAGGGCTCCCAGACTGTGAGAGGGGGAAGCCCAAGCTGAGGGACCACCCCCTTTAGTGCATGAATTTTCATGCACCAGGTCTCTAGTACAATATAATATTAGTTTCAGTTCTAGTACCCATCTGATATCATATATAATTATTACAATTTTACTGACTACTAGAGGCCTGGTGCATGAATTTGTGCATGAGTGGGGCCCCTCTGGGTGAGCCCTGCATCTGGCGCCCTCCTGAGGGGAGTGGGCTGTGGTATTGGGCTGAAACCTTCTCTCCAACATCCCCCGAGAAGTCCCGGATTGTGAGAGGGCACAGGCCAGGCTGAGGGACCCCATTGGTGCATCATGTGGGCCAAGAAGGGACGTTGGAGGTTGGCCAGCCGGGGAGGGACTGTGGGAGGGTTCCAGGGCATGTCCAGCCTGTCTCACTCAGTCCTCGATCAGGTGGACCCCAGCAGCAAGCTAACCTACTGGTTGGAGGGCCTACCCCCTGTTGGTCAGTGCACATCATAGTGAGCAGTTGAATGGCCTTAGCATATCACGCTTTGATTGGTTGAACAGTCAACCAGTCATCAGATGACCGGACACTTAGCATATTAGGCTTTTATTATACAGGATATTCCCTGTGCTGTACTTTATATCCCTGTGACTATATTTATAACTGACAATTTGTACTCCTTAATCCCTTTCACCTTTCCCATCTGGTAACCATCAACTTGTTCTCTGTATCTATAAGTTTATTTCTGTTTTGTTTGTTCATTAATTTTTCTTTTTAAATTCCACATATAAGTGAAATAATGTATTATTTGTCTTTGTCTTATTTCACTTAGCATGATACCCTTCTAAGTCTATTCATGTTGTCGTGTTAAGATCTTTCTTTTATTCTTTATTCTTTTATCTGTTGATGGACATTTAGGTTGCTTCCATATCCTGGCTATTATAAATAATGCTGCAATGAACATAGGGGTAAATATATCTTTTCCAGTAAGTGTTTTGGATTTCTTTAGATAAATAGCCAGCAGTAGAATTGCTGGGTCATAGAGTGGTTCTGTTTTTAAATTTTTGAGGAACTTTCATACCCTTTTCCATACTGGCTGCACCAATCCACATTCCTGCCAACCATGCCCCAGGGTTCCCTTTTCTCCACATTCTAGCAAACAATTGTTTTTGTTGATTTATTGATGATGGCCATTCTGAGGTGATATCTCATTGTGGTTTTGATTTGTATTTCCCTGATTAGTGATGTTTAGCATCTTTTCATATGTCTGTTGGATATCTGTATGTCCTGTTTGGAGAATGTCAATTCAGGTCTTCAAGGGCTTCTTATTTTTCATTTGAAATGTTTTATAATACTCATAAAAAATCTTATTTGCTTTTTATATTCTGTTATTTGTCAATGACTGCATGAAGAAGGAAAGAAAATTGTTCCCTTTTTTCTGCTGGAGACTATTGGAACTGTATGGAATCAGAGAAGTTTAGTTTGGGGTAGTAATCTCAAATTCAGAACTATTGACATTATGCTCCAGATTATTCTTTATTGTGGGGGACTGTCCTAATGCATTGTAGGATATTGTTGGATGTTTACCAGCATCCTTAGTCTTGATGGAACAGATGTCAGCAGTACTACCCTGGCTAATTGTGACAGTAAAGAATATCTCCAGACATTTCCGTTTTCTGAAGTGTGGGAAGCAAAAACACCTAAGTTGAGAACCATTGGTTATGAGGGAGAATACTAGTTGGAGGGAGGAAGTGGGATTGCAAAATAGACCAAATGCATAGGAGGAGGGGTGGTGGAAGAGGGAAGCAGAGAGAGTGCAAGAGGGATGGAGAAGATGGGAGGGAGGGAAGAAGAGAGAGTGCAGGAGAAAGAGAGAGAGAGAGAGAGAGGAGAGAGAGAGAGAGAGAAAGAGAGAGAGAGAGAGAGAGAGAGAGAGAGAGAGAGAGAGAGAGAGAGAGAACAGGAGGGAGATTTCCCACAAGGATCAGACAACTGAGCCTGCTGTTAACTTTATTATAGGAAGTGTAGAGCTTGTGGTGAGCTATACATAACCTCCAGTGAAGGGGCCACTGGTCTGCTGTTTCATCCCATTGTCCCTGTGTGGAAAGCTAAGCTCAGGGTACTGTGTTGTGTTTTTTTTTTTTTTCCTAGGGAAACCAAAGATCTCTTTTAATTAAAAAGTAAAAATATTGTACTTAAGGAAACCTCCAAGTTTTAAATCATCTTTACAAATACTTATTAATGGCTCACTCAGTGCTAAAAACTGTTGTAGGCAATGTGAGTAACATACAGGCAGTGTTCTTTCTATAATAGAGCCTCAATGCAGTGAGGTGAGACAGACAAGTAAATGTCAGGTTATGGTAAATTATTTGAATAAAAATGTACACTGTAAGATGTCGGCAGGGTTTAAAGGTTAGAAATGTGTATAAATATTTGAAAATACATTTGTTTTTCAAATGAAAAAATATATATTTCAGACTCTGATTTAGTCCAATAAGTTTGTGATAGGTAGATTGACTTCTGACTCCCTCTACTCTGACATTGGCCTCTAATTTAGGGGGATTTTACCCTCATACCCATTCTCAAATACAAGTTACAGTTGATGCATCCACCTTTCTGCTCACTCTCTAAGAAAGTACCACCTTTAAAGAGATCATTTCAAATATGAAATATTTTTTTTTTACTTTTGTATGCACATAGGTAACTTTTAATATGATTTTAGGTGCCAAGTAGTGTTCCACATGTAAATGGATAGGAAAAAAGGGCCTTCTTCACTGCATCAGTATCTACTGTCCTTACTGCTAAGTCATAACACCTTAGTCTTGTTATGGTGGGATTTCCCTTTATAGTGTGCTTTTGTCTGTATTATATTAATAATTTTCACAGTGGCCCTATCTGTGTTTTTAGGCAAGTCAGCTGGACCTCAGCAAAGTTAAGTCACTTGTCTAAGGTCACTCCTCTCAAATGTGGTGGAGCCAAAAACAGAATTCCAATTTTTCTGATCCCATTACCCCATGTGGTGATGTGTGTATGTGCGCATAAAGGTATGCTTGTGTTTTGTTCTGTAGCTGAACAGCAATTAGATATTTTCCTTTTAATTTTTCTCTCTCTCAAATACCCACACACATTTAGAATAGATCATTCTTTTTATTTAAAGTAGGAATAAGAATAAATTAGGAATAATAATATTTAAGAATACCAAACTGGTGAAAGAGATATGGTGATTATCTATGTACACCCAGCAGAAGAAAATATTGCTATACAGTTTAAGCCTTTTATGTGCCCTCTTTGATCCCATAATCTTCTCTGCCATTACGGGCTTTACTGTTGTGGGCTCACATATTTTAAAATGAAATATCCTTTCAAATACTAATAGTTTAGGTTGCATCTAAGAATAGTTGCATACCTATATACGTGTATTCCTATATATGTATTATGTGCATGTATACATATATGTATGTAAATGTATGCTTGATATTTCATAATTTGATTTACTGTGATTTTAATTATATCAGTAATGATACATTGCATTTTTATAGTGATTTACATTTACAAAATACTTTGAAATATTTCGTCACATTTTACCTTTAGGAACTGACACATGTGCCTTATTCCCCTGGACCTGCAAAGTCTCTGAAAGTTGAATAGATAAACATGTGTGAGCCTTGCTGGTGCAAGGTAATCACTTTATTTTTTTAAATACATATTTCTTTTTATTTCAGAGAGAGGGAGCAATAGAAATATTAATGATGAGAATCATTGATCAGCTGCCTCCTGCACGACCCCCTGGGTTGGGGAATGAGCCTGCAACTCAGTCATGTGCCCTTGACCAGAATCGAACCTGGGACCCTTCCGTCTGCAGGCTGACGCTCTATCCACTGAGCCAAACAGGCTAGGGCATCACTTTCAATATTTCCCTATTCTCACTACTGTATGAATCATTGTTCAGAATTCTCTTTTCTGAATAGGCATGAATGTGAAACAATGGGGTATTATTACACTACTTCATTGTAATCAAATGCACCACCTATATGCATAAACACATTTTAATTCATGACACATTATTTGATATAAAAGGTTGACCTGTATTTCATTAAGAACAACACCTGCAGGTTTCTTGGAACTTCTTGACATTCTTAGCCATTCTCATGAATCAGATTTTCTACTATGGTTCCTTTCTTATTTCTGGTTAGATAGAGCTGCATGAATTATCCCCCTTCTGTTTCATTCCTTAGCTTTTCCAGAGCTACATTTTGCTCTGGGAAGGGGAAAGAAAAGTCAACTGATTTTCTTCCTCAGACTTACAATGGGTGTGACATTTTCTGTAATACATTTCAGGCCATTATTCAGCAATTTATGATCTTTAGCCTGTTTTTTCACCTAAGGCTAAATCATCACTTTTATATTAGGTATAATACAGTTCCTGGGGGAATGTGTGAAAGACTGAGGAATAGTTGAATTGGAAGAAAAGTAAAATTTACCTTTGACAAGTGGGTCTATGCTAAGTGATGTAAGGAAATTGATGAAAAATGAAATAGGGTAGTAACCCCAAACTCACAGGGAAGGAGGTGATTCAACTGTATTTAGTAGCAAAATTCTGTGGGTCTTAATAGAGATTTCACTTTTGAGAATGTAGTGGGTAATGATGTATCCTGGATGAAGGCATACAAAAATCTGTTTTTGTTGCCTGGATCTATTACATAACCAAATACAATACTTACGGTAATTATTAAATTTTAAAGAACTAATTATGTCCATGAACCTCAAAGAGATGGATCTCTTAGTTAAGAAATACCTAACTGGTAAAAGAATAGTGCAGTGATTACTATGTACTCATCACCCAACTGAAAAAAAATAAAACATTACTTAGAGTTCAAGACTTGAACACCATTTCTGCTATTTGGAAATCTGAAAATCTTTCATTTGGACTAAATGAATTCCCTTAGGTAGTTAGGGCTATGAAAGATGATTTGTTCCACAGTTAGCCATGCCACTTGGGAAGGTGGTGTTTAATATTCTATGAATTACCAAAGTTCCAAAGTTAAGTAGAAGGTTTTCTAAGAGGAGGGATGAGGAGCAGTATTTCAAACCCAGGCTGATATAGCTAAAATATTTTCAAACTTGCACTCTATGAACTTTCTAGCAAATTGTCAAATTTCAAATTGAGCTTCCCACTTTATCTTGAATATTGGGCTTAAGGCTAGCTGACATATTGATTCAGAAGATATTTATTAATAGTTGCTCAAGAAGAGTAAAAGGTAACTTTACCACAATATAGGATAAATGAAATTAGATGTCATACACTGATATAAAAAATGTAGTGTTTCCTCCCAGTGATACAGACTGCTAACATGGAATCACTTTGGCATCATAACACAACAAAATACTTGACAATATTGCCATGTAATCCTTTTGCATGAAAGTGGGATGGACTAAGTCTAGCCTGACAACACAGTGGTTGGTAAAAATTATAGTTCAGCTGACTACTTAGCATTGAAAGCAAAAATAAGCATGTAATTCCTTGAAACAAGGGATAGTTTATGAAATAAACATTTTCTGCTTTAGAAAAAAAGCTTTATGAAATTCAAGAGGGTTTTGTTTTTAAACATTACTTACTAATTTCATTTAACCATAAAAATAACTCAAGGTTTTTCCCTCAGAGTGCTCCATACTGTTGCATATATAATATTTAATTAGATGATTCATTAAATTTATGAATGTTTTCAACTCATGTTGAATATAACCTATTAAATTTTAATTTTAAATGACAGTGTAACCTCTTTTGGAGTAACCCTGCTTAGGCTGGCTGTGACTCAGACATTTATATATTTTGCCTATGCTGCTGGGGTTACATGTACACAAGAAACAACTGAACAGCTTGTTTCCCTTCTACTCTTAATCTCTTTTAGCCCAGGTATAACTTATCAACTTTTCTTTGGTGCTCTGTCCAGTGATCTGCACGTAGGTATTCAACAAATGCTAATTGATGAACATATTTCTGTTTGAGCAACCAGTGTAGTCAAATGGAATAATTGCTAGATTAGTCAGGTGTTCTAGCTCTGTCTATAAGAATATGTGCAATCTTGGTCTATCCCCTTTCTTCCCCTTTTTACCTATCCCCCTCCCCCACCTCCCTTTCCGTTGACAAGCATCAGCTTATTCTCTGTATCTGTGGGTTTGCTTTTTAGATTTCATGTCTAAGTGAAATCATATGGCATTTGTCTTTCTCTGTCTGACTTTTTTCACTTAGGGTAATACCCTCAAGGTCTACCCATGTTTTTGCAAAGAGAATGTTTTCATTCTTTTATATTGTTGAGTTTTTGGGCCTCCTTTGGGCCTTAGTTTCCTTACCTAACATCTGAATATCTTAGACTCAATAGTTTCTGAAAACACCAGTCCAGGATTAACCTTCTGTAGTTTGATAACTCCCTCACCCCTCATTCTGCCTACTGTGCTCGTTCCATCTATATCTCCAGTGGAGATGCTACTATATAAGTTACCTTAATGTCAGTCAGATAAGTATGTGTTATGCTTTCAGTTTTTTTCAGATTCATCAATAATTTCCACATTGAAATTTAAGAAAAATAAAAGTAGCCTTTTCCTGTAAATGGAAAGAATTGCTACATACTTGAACATTGCTACATTTTTAAAATCTGGATCATCAAGCTAACCACACTTCTGGTTAGAAATAGCCCTTACCTTCCTGTCCTCAAATTTTCCCCATAAACATTTCCTGGCTTCTTCCTTTTAGGACTTTGCTGGAGAGTCAGGAAGACTTGCTTTCAGATCTCCATCTGCTACAAAATCTCTGTGTCAATGAGGGCCACTCATTTCTCAAATCACACCCCAGTTTCTTCAACTGTCAAATCAGGAAGCTTTATTTGATGATATCTAGAATCCATTATATTCTGATTCTATATGAATCTATGTTTGGGGATATCAATTATTTAAAGATAAGGGCAGACAAAATAACTTTTAATGAGCACCTACTATGCTCCAAAATGGTAGGTATACTTTAGAGGTAAGAAAACTGGGGACTGCCCTAGCCCGCTTGGCTCAGTTGATAGAGCGTTGGCCTGGGGACTGAAGGGTCATGGGTTTTATTGAGAGCAAGGGCATATGCCTGGGTTGCAGGCTCAATCCCCAGTAAGGGGCATGTGCAGGAGGCAACTGATCAATGATTCTTTCTCATCATTGATGTCTATCTCTCTCTCTCTCTCTCTCTCTCTCCCTTCCTCTCTGAAGCCAATAAAAATATATTTAAAAAAAAGACATAAAACTGAGCACTGAAGTTGGTTATCATTAATAAACTAGCAAAACTACAAATGACAGAGTCAGGACTGAAATCTGTGTCTATATAATTCCATAAGCCATACTGGGTGGGCAGGGAAAGGGGTCTGTTTTATTTTATTTTATTTGGTAGGTGATGGGGAACAAGTTTTTGAGCAAGGGTTAGTTTCATAAAAGGCATAATTTTTAAAAGGTCAGCATGAAGGTATGCCTAGAGGATAGCAGCCATTTTAAATTCATCTCTTTACTTTCAACATCTAACAGTATTTAGCAAATGGTAGATACACAATTGATGTTTATTAAATGAATGGAGGAATGCATGGATGGATGGATAGACAAAGGAATGATGGTCATGAATAAGAGAAGAAATCAGAGAAAGGAGATGTACTAGTGATGACACTACTGTGATAATCTGGACATGAAGTAATAAAACTTTGAACTAGAGTGGTGGCCGTTGGAAAGTACACATGCAAGGACGAAAAAATGACTGGATCAGGAAATCAATTAGATGTGGGCCTGAGGGAAGCCAAAAATGACCCCAAAGTTTTGAAGCCTTGTTGGTTGCCAAGATGGTTTGCTACTATTCTCAGAATTCGGGTGGTCACCTTGTAGTCTAGCATCTATTTCCAAGTGCAGTGGAGGTCTGCAAACAATAGAAAACAAATGGAACTCAGTACTGTCTGAATGAGTTGTAAAACTAAATCTATTTATATTTGAGTTTGACCTACATAAGTACCAAAAGGGGAGGTGGTGGAAAAATAGACAATATATGTCTCATGTGGCAGTTAACTGCAAGAGGCTGTTGTTGCTATTGATTTTTAAAAGAACTATTTTCTGCCTCATTTCCCCCTTTTCTTTCTTTAATCAGTATGTCTGCTGATTGGTATTGAACTGGATACCACTTATTCATGTGTAGGGAGTCTTCTGGCTGAAGACTGAAAAAGTAGAGATCATTGGCAATTATCAAGGTGACTGTACTGGTCCAAGTTATATAGCTTTCACTAAGTGAATACCTCATCAGTGAAGTTACTAAGAACAAAGAGGTGATGAACCTTACCAGTACCATCTTTGATGCCAAAGAGGCTGATTGGTTGCAAGTTTGATGATGCCACAGTGCAGTCAGAGTGAAGCACTGGCCTTCCCAAATGATTTGTGAAAAGGGAAAGCCTATTTAGGGGAGAAAAATATAAAATGCAGTAATTAGTGTCCCAGCCTACTTAAATGATTCACAGTGTCAGGCCACCAAGGATGCAGGAACATCACTGATCTTAATATCCTGAGAATCATTAGGGAGCCTACTACAGCAGCCATCATCTATGGCCTGGATTAAAATGAAACAAACAAACAAAAAGCTTTAAAAAAGAGAAAAATGTGCTGATCTTTGACTTGGGTTATGGCACCTTTGATGTATCTATCCAAAACATCAAGGAAGACATCTTTGAAGTAAAATCCATGTCTGGTAACAACCACCTGGATAGGGAAAACTTGGATAACTTATGGTGAAGCACCTGATTGAAGAGTTCAAATACAAACACAAGAAGGATATAGCCTCCAACAAGTGGGCAGTGTTGTGCCTCCAGACTGCCTATGAGAAGGCAAAATGTTTCTTGTTTCTTTTTTAATGCCAGGATTGAAATTGATTCATTCTTAAAGGATGTGGATTTCCACACTTCCATTTCCTGAGCCCACTTTGAGCAGTTCAGTGCTCTTTCCCATGGTATCATAAAGTTAGTAGAGAAATCTCTGAAGGATGCCGAATTTGACAAAAGCCAAATTAATGAAATTGTGTTAGTGGGTGGTTCCACTTGTATCCCATAGTTCGAAAAATTGCTGAAAGATTTCTTGAATTGAAAGGAGCTCAACAAGACCATCAACCCAGAGGAGGCAGTGGCATATGGCACAACTACTATACAAGAACCTATTCTCCTGGTTGACAAATCAGAGAATGTAATGTGCCTGATCTCCTGACCTTGATATTAGCCCTTTCTCCCTGGGCAGGGAGGATGTGACATCCCTTATCCAGAGAAACACCACTGTTTCTACAAAGCAAATTCAGATGTTCACAACTTACTTTGACAAGAGACCACTGTCTTAATGAAAGTGTATGAGGGAGAAAAGGCTTTACCTAAGAGGAAGAAACTGCTTGGCAAGTTCATGCTCCTGGAATTCTCTAGCTTACTAATGTGGCATTCCTAAAATACAGGTGACCTTTCACATAGACACAAATATCATTATAAATATAAATGTTGCCAACGAAAGTACTGGCAGGAAGAACAAAATCAACATTACCAACCAAGACTGTTTGGGTATACATGATATTGACCAGATTGTAAAAGAAGCAGACGATATGAATTAGAATATGAAGTTAATAGAGATAGGGTAGCACTCAGAAATACTATAGAATCCCACATGTTCAATGGCATGAATTTAGTAGAAAAGCTATGAAAGGAAGGTTCTTGAAAAGTTCCAGGAAGTATTAAGCTGCCTCGAGTATAACCAGGTTGCTGAATGAGATGAGTTCAAGCAGCAAGAGTTTGAAAGAGTCTTCAGTCTGAGAGTCATCAGGCTTTACTATGTAGTAGGTTCTGGCCGCTGTGGCTCCCACAGCTCAGAGGAGCTAAAGTCTAGTTTTGATGAAGGGCACTAAGCAGTTATTCTTTGGAAAGACTTTCCTGTTCTCTACAGCCTTTTATGAAGTTTCTATTGCAATATTTCATGTTAGTTTACAGCATCAGTGTGTATGAAAAAGGAGAGTCAAAACCTAGTTTAATGCTAAGAATTTGTAAGTTTATTCAACATTTTAATATTACTGCTTCTACATCTTGTGGGTTTATGAAATTCAAGACATTTTTTAACACTTGAAATTTATGTATGGCCACTTCTTTTGGAATTAGCACTTATAAAATATTGAAACACTTAACTTTGGTAATTAGAACAAGGTTGCATTACCATCCCACAGTCTCACCTCTTTAATAACAATGACTGCTTGTGAGCAAATATCACGGTCTCAAACTTGTATAAACTTTTTTAAAATCCTCACCCAAGGATATGTTTTTATTGATTTTAGAGAAAAAGAAAAGGAAAGAGAGAGAAACTTTCATGTGAGAGAGAAACATCAATTGGTTGTCACCTGTACATGTCCTGACCAGGGATTGAACCTGCAATTTAGGTATGCCTGACCGAGAAACAAACCCACAACCTTTTGGTGTATAAGAAGACACTCTAACCAACTAAGTCACCCAGCCAGGGCTGTAAAACATTTTTTTTCCTACTCATCTGTATGCTACATTAGAGTTTACCTCTTTTAGTCACATTTCTGTGTGTTTCTTCAAAAAAATCTTCATAACCCACTGATGTCTGTAAGGATAAGAAAAAGACCTCTTTTTCCTTACTGTAACCTTCCATAAGCTATGATAAGCACCTGGTAATTAAACCCCAAGATTGTTAGCTCCTCTGATTTAAACAGCCCCTCTGTTCAAACTGAGGGACAAGATAAGCTACTTTCATGGCTACATTCTTGGCTACACCTCCTCCCTGTGGTTTTTACAACTCAGGAATAATTAGTTGAAAATTCCCTTTCACCACCCCTTCAAACCGTTTTTGTTGTTATTAATAACTCACCCAAGGATAGTTTTTCCATTGATTTTTTTAAAATATTTTTTTATTGATTTTTTACAGAGAGGAAGGTAGAGAGATAGAGAGTTAGAAACATCAATGAGAGAGAAATATTGATCAGCTACCTCCTGCACACCCCTTACTGGGGATGTGCCCACAACCAAGGTACATGCCCTTGACCAGAATCGAACCTGGGACCCTTCAGTCCGCAGGCCGACGCTCTATCCACTGAGCCAATCCAGTTAGGGCTCCATTGATTTTTAGAGAGAGTTGAAGGGAGAGGAAGAGACAGAGAGAGAAAAACATCAACGTGAGACACATCGATTGGTTGCCTCCTGCACCTGCCCAAACTGGGGCTAGGGATCCAGCCTGTAACCTTGATACATGCCCTTGACCAGAATCAAACCCATGAGCCCCTTACTCTATGGGCTGACATTCTAAACACTGAACAAAACTGGCTAGAGTCAAGCAAGCTTATTTTGCATTCCATAACTTTTACTCTAAGCATGTTTTACAGGCTTTGGAAAAATACTGATAAGACACCTCCCTAGGATATCTGCTGGACTGTCTCAGCCCCAAATCTCCCTCCCTTCCTTGTCACCTAGCAACAGTAGCCATTATCCTTTAAAAGGGGAAGCCCCTTTTTGTTTCTTGCCCTTGTATTGATTAGCAATGCACCGGCCCTTTCCCTTTGGGAAAAGTAAAATAAACTCCATATTTCTGCATCTATCTCTTCTCTTAGTTGTGAATTCTTTCACAGCCTGGGTCACCAACCAACAATGTCCTCATCTCTCAATTTACAGGAAAATTACAATCCTTCCCAGGTCCAAGTTGCTGCTTGTGATTTTAAGTCTTCTTTTGCTTAACAAGTGCTGGATTGTTTTTTTCTTATCACAGATTGCTCATACATTGACTTCTCAGTTAAATATGTGAAAACATCTGCTGTTTTAGGGATGAAAAGATCTGTTTCTTGAACTTCTTAAACTCGGCACAATTTCCATGAAAATAAGGTTGCAATGACAACTTATAATGAATTCTATGGCATTTGTAAGGTATAGAAAAGAAATACTTCTTTATGAATCAGAACTATGGTACCAATGGTACCATAGTTTCATTGTCATTCTTAATGGTAGGAGTATATTTAATTTACTTAAAACAGAGAAAGCATAATACCACCAGCCACAGGATACTGACATTAGGAGCAGCTATAATAGAATTAGAAGGAAACAATAAGGTAACATTAATTTTGGTTGGGTGAGATATAGTATTTTCTTAAGTAGGTCAAGTTTTCTTTCTTCTATGTGTTTAGAATATTGAAAGCAGAACTGACCATAGAGTAGAATCTAAATCCAGAGAAGTGAGTATTTGACTTCCTGGGTCAGTGGATGGTGATAAACATGTACATAAATCAAGGGAAGAAATATCCTACTTAAGGAAAATTCAGTTTTCTAATATATTAATTGTACATATTAATTTAGAGTATTGAATTAACAAATCAATCTTTGAATGAGATCAGTTTAAAGTACTGTGTTGACCTACTGGAGCCCACATTTTAGGGAAGCAGTAATGGCAAAAGCAGAGAGCTGAACATGTGAAGGTAACAAGACAATCCAGAGTGGCTGAGGGTATCATACTGGCTTCAGAGGAGTAGATAAGGGGAGCATGGTAGACCTAGGAAATGGCCTGGCAGTAGGAGTTGTGCTCCATTCATTGTAGTTACCTTCCTCCTCCTTTCCAAGGGTAGGAATGGGTCCGGATCCTTAGGGCCTTAATACTGGGTATTTCAAGAACAGGAAGTTGTGAGAAGTGGTGGGTCAAGGACCAAATAAGTAATGGTATCGGTGGTAGTGTGGAGGTGGTTAAATACCACAGGGCAAAATTAAGGTGAGATTTCTAAAGTTCATGAAAATAGTAACTAGCAAGCTTCCATGAGAGGAAAGGCAAAACAAAGCTTCTGTCAGCTACCATGGCCATAGTTTGGAAGAAGCTCATTGAAATTGAGGGAACAGGAAATAATGTCAACCACAGGAAGTGCTGTATGAGTTTGCTAGGACTGCTGTAACAAAGTACCACAGAATGGATGACTTAACCAACAAAAGTATATTTGCTCACAGTTCTGGAGCCTGGAAGTCTAAGATCAAGGTGTCAGCAGAGTTTTTCTTTTTCTGAAGGTTGTGAGGAAAGGATCTGTTCCAGGAGTCTCTTCTTGGCTTATAGATGGTCATCTCCCTATGTCTTCATATGGTCTTCCTTATGAATGTGTCTGTGTCCTGATGTTCTCTTCTTATAAGGACACCAGCCATATTGTATTAGCACCCACCCTAATGTCCTCATTTTAACTTAATAACTTCCATAAAGATCCTGTCTCCAAATATGGTCATATTATGAGAAAGTTAGGGTTAGGACTTCAACATATGGATTTTGGGGAAAGACACAATTCAGCTTATAACAAGTGCCTTGGTTTTAATAAACATCATCTCCTTCTCTAAGTGACTACTGTACTCTGAGCCAGATAAAACAGATGAACAAGATAGCTCTTGCTCTTAGAATGCTTGCTATTTATTGGGGTAGGTATTTAGGTATTCATTCTCCCTTGGCATCTAACTAAAGGTTCCAAGAACTTGGAAATTGGAATAAGCCTAGGAAAATAAATGAAAAGATTTGGAGAGTGTGCTGACACAACCCAAGCAGAAGAAAAATTAGATGGGCGAAGGAAGATGCAACATTATATTTGTCAGTGCAGAATCTAGACAACATCAGTGGTGGAATCATACAAGCCTAAGAAGTATTAATATGGAGATGTCTCAAATACAAATGTAATTATATGTTTGCATTACTTTCAATGAAAATGAGCCTTTGTCTGACTTTGGTTGTTGCTAAACATTAGATACACTGACTTGATGACAGCTTTTATTTTTTTATACAAAACTGACAGGATACTAGTTTTTATCAACCTGTCTTATATGAATTTAGTGGTATTCAGAACTAAATGATTTTCCAGAATCTCACAATAGTAACATAATTTCACTCAAGAGGTAGGAATGAATAACCTCTGTAGTGTTCCACAAAACAAGGCCTAACTCAATACTTTCAAGCTATTGGCAATTATTTCTGTACAGAGAAAAAATATACTATGCTGGACATAGTAATTGCTCAATAAAATAGCTCACTGACTAATGAATTCTTACATTTTATGGCCTTTAAAAAAAAAACATATACTACTGGTGGGTTTCCAACATTATTAATGAAAGTCTAAAGGCCAGTACTTATAAAAGACCATTAGATTTAATTAATCAAACATAGGTTATGTGTTCAAATATAAATTATATCTGCATACTTAACACATGCTTTCACTTTCATATAACAGTGCATTGGTGATTTATCACACACATTTATAAAATGGGTCTTTCAAATAAGGGCCACATACAATTGTGTTTACTGGTATGTCCCTCTGTTAAGATCTTGTAACAAAAGATCCAACAGACATAACAGACATTTAAAAGTTTTCACCTGACTCAATGATGCCTTGGACCCCTGCAGTGAGCTCACTGTGTACTTTGAGACTTGCCTCAAATAAATCAAAGTTATAGAGGAAAAGAATTGTTGTTCTCAGCATTCAGGTAAATTCTTCAGGAAAATTACATTGCATTCAGTTTGGGGTAGATTATTTTCATTGTGACTTATCTGTTGCCTGTTTGTATTTGGGGATGCTTGATCTCACTGCTTAGTTACTTCCCCAGATACTTTGTGGGCTGAGTTTTGAGATGTGAATTTACTTTAACATTGGCTTCAGAAGAAGTAGGACAACAGTGTCAAATCACTGTTGATTTTACATTATAAACATTCTGTTCACATGCACCTAGTTAATAAAGAGCATTGAGCCGTTTTTAGTTCCTATACATTGAGAACAGTTTCAATCAGGAGGTAACACAGAGTCTTTCTCAAGAGTGTGCTCTGTTTGAGAAGGGACATACCATGAAAGAAGACATCATAAAGTCACATGCAAATAAAAGCAGATGACTTGTAGGCATTCACCATGTAAACCTTGGTCAGGGAACTAGGAGGGAGGAGGGCTGGTTTGGTAGAGAAGGGAACTCTGGGTTCAGCTGACCCCTATGATTATCTTAGCTTGCCTTTGCTCACTGAGGAAGTCATATATAATAGCAAATCCTTATATAGTACTGTGTGCCAAGCACCACTTTTTATAAATATAGGCATATATGTGTATATATACACATATACACCCTAATTTGATCCTCACTAAAGCTCAAAGAGATAAATTTTACAGATGAGGAAACAAGCATAGAGAGGTTAGGGAAATCGTCCAAGGTTATACAATTAGTAAGTAGTAGAACTGGAATTTGAACCCAGGCAGTGTCTCCTAAGAAATATTTTGCACACTCAGCCCTTGCACACATACCCCATACACACACTTAGAAATATGCACATTGTGCTGGAAACGTGTCTCAGAATTCCAGCCCCAGCCCTGACCTTTATTCCCAGTTCATGCAGTTAGATGGGGGCTCTCTGTTAGTGTGTGTACTTCTCATTGAATTTTTTTGTTTTGTTTTTAAAAAATTGTGCTCCACAGCCCTGGCTTAGTGGTTGAGCATCAACCTCTGAACCAGGAGGTCATGGTTTGATTCCTGGTCAAGGTACTGCAGGCTTAATCCTAAGTAGGGGGCATGCCGGCGACAGCCAATCAATGATTCTCTCCCATCATTGATGTTTCTATCTCCCTCTCTTCCTCCCTTCCTCTTTGAAAAAAAAATAGATATTATTGATTTTTTTTACAGAAAGGAAGAGAGAGAGATAATTAAAAACATCAATGAGAGAGAAACATCTATCAGCTGCCTCCTGCACACCTCCTAGTGGAGATGTGCCCACAACCAAGGTACATGCCCTTGACCGAAATCAAACTTGAGACCTTTCAGTCCACAGGCTGACACTCTATCCACTGAGCTAAACAGGTTAGGGCTCAAAATATATATTTTTAAAAATTGTGCTCCACATACTTCCCAGAAAACCCTGCTTACCTCCTTCCTGGACTGCCCTGTTACTAAACTCTTGTTGCTAAGTCTCCTTCCCTGTGGATGGCAGACATTCACTAAGTGAATGCTTTTTGTCTCCTGCCATTATCTTCTGGGTCAAGTTAGTGGTGCCCTGCTGACCTACAAAAATCCAGCTATCTTCTCATCCTTCTCAGTTGGTGCCATATCCCAATAGTTATATCTGTTGTTTTTGGATGTAGATGACCTATGAAAGGTATGTGGTGACTTGTTTTATTTTTTTGCAAGGTGTAATGCACGAAGTGGAGGGGACAATGGAGACAACAGCAGCCACAAAGAGCAGCAGAGAAAGTCTGCATATTGTAAAGTGACTCACTTGGAATATTATTTTCATATCAAGAGCTGAACTCCTTTCTCATTTATTAAACACTACTTCATTTCAATCCATTGAGTAAAATAGTAATAGAGTAATAAAATATAACATTTCCACTTCGCTATCCTTAGCAATGGCTTTTAAATTTAATGGTTGGTTATATTCCAGCACCTTCTCTTAAATACCGAGAATGCAGCCTATCATAGTCCATATTACAGTGGTTAAGTCCTACCTTACTTATGGATATTGGTTATAAAATTGGCCTTATAAAATAGTTGACACTTTATATCTCCACAGTCTTTTTATGCATGTTGGGGTGTGTGGTATTTCTAAATGAGCCACAGAAAATCAGAATGACTAATATGACACAGTTTTAAGACAAAGAAAGAAAAACAATCTGTAATGTCTTCTTCTAATAGTTCATTGAGAGCAGTGGCTCCTATGAGGAAGCATGTTAAAGTCCTCAAAGCACCTAGTCTAGCTGTCATCCTTCCCATTATCTGGATGTTTGATTTAACGCAAGCTACTCAGCATCATTCAGCTATAGATAACTCACCTATAAAAGGTGGGTTTTGGTCCGGCCAGTGTGGCTCAGCAGTTGAGCACTGACCTATGAACCAGGAGGTCAAGGTTTGATTCCTGGTCAAGACACATGCCCAGGTTTTGGACTCCATCCCAGGTAGGGGACATGCAGAGGCAGCTGATCAATGATTCTCTCTCATTGGTGTTTCTATCTCTCCCTCTCCCCTCCTCTCTGAAATCAATAAAAAAATATTTTTTTAAAAAACGTGGGTTTTGGAACAGTTCTCTCAAATAAATACTTGCTTCAGCTCAACTAGTAAAATTAAAATCTTATGTTGGCAAAGTTGTGTAGAAACAGGTATATATTATTGATAGTGTAAAAATGGATTCACTTAGAATAATTTGGCACCTCTTGGCCTAGACATTGGATTCCTCATGTTTAAGTGTATATTAAGAAAACTAATCCAAACTGAGAAAGATTATCTCTTACTAAAATACTATTTAATAGCATGGTATTTATTTTAACACCATCTACAGAAAGAAAAAAAAAAACTTAAATGCTCAGTGATAGAATAATAGTCAAATAAATTAGTGTCTCCACTAGATAAAATATTATGTGACTACTAAAATGGTCAATGTGGAGCCTATTTTATTACAGGAGTCAGTAAATTCTGATTAAGTTGGATCCAATCCATTTCATTGTATTTTTTTTTTCTAAATAAATTTTTGGAAGACAGCAATGCCATTTCTTTCTCTATTTTCTATGCCATTTTTGTGCTATAATAGCAGAGGTGAGTAGCTGTTATTAGAATAGGTAGCTAGTTAAGGAAGAGAGCAAATGGAATCGTGCATTATGCCTGATTCACTAGGAAGCTGAATCAGACATTAAGCTTGATTCACTAGGGAACCACAGCATTCACAGACTCCCCAGGGCACAGTCGCAACCTGCACCAAGGGGACTTAATTCCTGAAGTGGGCAAGAAGAATCATCTACTCATCATTAGCCAGTCATTAGTCGGTACTACTGAAGGAGGAATAAAAACAGTAAGGGAAATTCCTTTGCTAGGCACATGTGCAATAGAAGCCAAAATGGCACAAGGGGAGATAAGCACATGCGCAGTAGAAACCAGTTAACACAGCAAAATTTGAGGCATGCACAGTAGGGACCAAAATGGTGACTTAAAAGGGTGGGGTCTAGCTTGGAAAACCTTGGGAAAACACTGGATTGGATAGGGGAGGACCCAGCACAAGCCGCCAAGATCCAGGAAAGAAATTGATTAGTTTGAAAGAAAGCCTGCTCTCTCCCAAGTCCAAGGTAATATAATCAAACCTTAACAAAGGCCATCAGGAGCACGTGTTAGTTCCTGTGTTTGGTCTTTTATGGGTGTGTTCTCTCTGTAGCAGCCATGTGGCTCCAAGTGCAGATCCAAGCAGTGCCAAGTGTGAGCCCGAGTGTAGGCTTGAGCAGAGACTATGCTGGACTACCAAAGCCCAGGGTGATAGCATCACAGTTCTGGATTCTGAACCTCCTGATGGTCACTTATGCTCACTAGGCCCATGATTCATTCCATAGCAAGAAAGAGTTAAGGCACCTGGTCATGGATGAGACACTGGGTACCTGGGGTCAGTTCTTCGTTTTTACTCCAATAAATCTTAGCACTACACCTCATCCTCTTATGCGTGGGTCTTTAAAATGCTTTTCTTGCGACTCCATGGAAGAACCCTCTTCCCAATGGTAATGCTGTGACAGAGACTGTATGTTTGCAAAGCTTAAAATATTTCTACAGGGACCTTTCAGAGAAAGACTTTGCAAACAGCTGACTTAGAAGATACTTATGAAAGGAAAGCAAAGCCCTAAATTGCATATTCAGTGGATTATAATTTTAAAATTTATTTTGTATGCTCAAACTGAAAAAAAATATGTACAGACAACATGCAAATAAATGGAACAGACATTGATATGGCTGGATTATAGAGGTGAAATAACGTGATTTATTTTCCCAAATTCTTTTGATGTTCCTGTTTCGAATTACTAAACCAACATTTTAAAACTTGAATGTGTCCTTCTAGGCCAGGGTACTGTGGCAAAAAGAATGTCAATATGCTGGCCTGGGGCAAGTGCACAGAGAATGGCTATTACTGTTTAAGCATTGGCAGCCTAGTACTGTTCGCCAGTGCCAGTGATAATGATGCCACATATTATTCATATGGGATACCCTACCATAGAAAGTGTTGCTTATCTGCTTTCAATGGACAGTTCTTTCCCTGCTACACCCCTAAACTATAAGCAATTAAAGGGTTGAGTAGAGCACTGATGACAGGAATAGCATGCTCTGTTATTCTGTTATTCTGACAGCCCAGCAGCACTGGAAGTAACAAGATAATTTATTTGACTTACACTCCATTGGCACTTAAAAAAGTGGTACTTGCTCTTGGAACCTCTCAAGGCTTTAGCCAGTCAACAAATTAGAGAAACTAAACTAATAGGGGTCTGTTAATATTTAAAGGGAATAGATCAAAACCAAGTCAACATAGTAGTTGCCCCCAGTGATATGAACAGGCTCTTTATTTTAACCTCAGAATAATGTTGTGCTTTCTAGCCAAGAGGAGGATGCTAGAGTTGTAAGGTTCCAAATTGAGGAGAGACCTTCACCAAATTAGTCAATTCCTAGACCTTACTTTCCCATCCCGAAAATGAGGCCTGCATCAGATGAGTGCTTCTCAACTATGGCTATATAGAATCATTTGGCAGCCAGAATTATGGGCCAGAGGGGGCAGTGGAGGAGGAAGGAGGAATTAAAGCACCTTATAATCATATATTCTTTAAAATCCATTTGGATGCTTCTGATATGCATCCAGGATAAATTGTTGGGCTAAATGATCTCTAAATTTCTTTGTAATTGTTTTTTAAATCTGTATATCTGTATATACCACACATGTGTATACACATGTTGTGGGGGTATCTGTTTTATTTAGTCATCAAATGGTGATTACAAGATATGAAAATAAATTATTATTTGAAATGTATAGCTGCTATTTCTTGAACTTCTGAATATGCCAGGTACTTGCTAAAACCTCTTATTTTTTAAAGTTAAAATTGTTTGAAAATCAAAACCACAATGAGATATCACCTCATACTTATTAGAATGTCCATTATTAAAAAGACAAGCAATAGCAAATACTGTGTGATTTCACTTATATGTGGAATCTAAAAACATTGAACTCATAGAAACAGAGTAGAATGGTAGTTGCTGGGGTAATGGGACAAATTGTGAGATGCTGGTGAAAGGTTAAAAAAATAATGTAAAATTTTTCAAGTTTAACCCTCCTAACAAAACTCTAAAGTTGATATCATTGTGATCATTCCAATTGAAGCCAAAGAAACTAATGTTTATCAGGGATTAACTATTTTTACCAAGATCATATGGCTAGTAAAATGCAAAACTGGAAATATAAGTTTTGTTTAAGTCCAAGGCCTTTCCCTATACTGTACTTTTTTAATATGTTTATTTTATTACTATTGATTTTAGACCGAGAAGGAGAGATAGAAACATCAAAATTGATTGGCTGCTGGGGATGGAGCCAGCAACCCAGGCATGTGCCCTGACCTGGAATTGAACTGATGACCTCTTGGTACAAGTGTTGTAGACAGTTACACAGACATGAGCAGAGCAAGGACGATGGTCCAGGTTTGTTGAGTTTTTAAAAAAATCTGTATTGTTGAGATTATTACAGATGTCCCTCTTCCCCCCCCCCACCATACATACAGTTCACCTCCATATATTTCCCACCCTACCCAACGCCCTCGCCACCCTATTGTCTATGTCCATAGGTAATGCATACATGCATATAAGATCTTTGTCTAATCTCTTCCTGCCCTGCCACAACCCCTTCCCTCTGATTCTATTCCATTCACCAGTTTATTCTGTTCAGATTTTTTATTCATTTGGTTTTTAGATTCAATTGTTAATAGATATGTATTTGTTGCCACTTTGCTGTTCATATTTTTTATCATTTTCTTCTTCGTCTTGCTCTTCTTAAAGAATACCCTTCAGCATTTCATGTAATACTGGTTTGGTGGTGATGAACTCCTTTAGCTTTTTCTTATCTGTGAAGCTCTTTATCTGACCTTCAATTCAAAATGATAACTTTGCTGGTAATGTTGGTTGTAGGTCCTTGTTTTTTATCACTTTGAATATTTCTTGCCACTCCCTTCTGGCCTGCATAGTTTCTGTTGAGAAATCAGCTGACAGTCGTATGGGTACTCCCTTGTAGGTAACTAACTGCTTTTCTCTTGCTGCTTTAAAGATTTTCTCTTTGTCTTTTGCCCTTGATATTTTAATTATGATGTGTCTTGATATGGTCCTCTTTGGGTTCCACTTGTTTGGTACTCTCTGTGCTTCCTGGACTTGTAAGTCTATTTCTTTCACCAGATAGGGGAAGTTTTCTGTCATTATTTCTTCAAATAGGTCTTCAATATTTTGCTCCCTCTCTTCTTTTGGCACCTCCATAATTCAGATGTTGGTACGCTTGAAGTTGTCTCAGAGGCTCCTTACACTATCTTCATATTTTTGGATCCCTTTTCTTTTTCTCTTCTGGTTGGGTGTTTTTTGCTTTCTCATATTTCAAATCATTGATTTGATTCTCAGAATCATCTACTTTACTGTTGAATCCCTGTATATTATTCTTTATTTCAGTCAGCGTATGCTTAATTTCTGACTGGGCCTTTTTCATTTTTTTAGCACTCTCACTAAGATCCTTAAAAGTCTCACTGAGTCCCTTGGAGTATTCTAGAAGAATCTCGAGTAACCTTTTACCTGTAGTTTTGAACTCTATATCAAGTAGTTTGCTTTCTTCCATTTCTTTCATTTGTGACATGTTTCTTTGTCTTTGCATTTTGGCTGCTTCCCTGTGTTTGTTTCTATGTATTAGGTAGAGCTGCTAAGTCTCTTTGAGTTAATAGTGTGGCCTTGTGTAGTAGGTGTTCTATAGGACGCAGTGACTCAGCCTCCCCAGTCATCTGAGCTGGGAGCTCTAGGTGCAGCCCTTTGTGGCTGTGTGCACAGTCTTGTTGTAATTGAGCCTTGATTGCTGTTGGTGTCACTGGGAGGAATTGACCTCCAGGCCAATTGGCTGTGGGGACAAGCTGGGACTACAGTAGAGAGCTGTTGTGTAGGAGACACCCCTATGGAGCAGGACTTGCTCCAGCGGGGCTTTGGTGCTCATTGAATCTGCCCCTTGAGTGTGTAGCTTATGGATGTGAAGGGTTATAATCTGGTATGGTCTGACACTGACCACTGGGTACATTGGCTTTTGGGTCTCCAGGAAGAGGCAAAGTTAGCCACTTCCTAGATTTACCCAGCAGGAGCTACAGAGAGATCTACAGATTCCTCCTCTTTGTATCAGGTTTAGAAGTGCCCAGATGAGTCCCAGCTGTGAAGCAAGGCAGGCTGGTGCTGGTGCCAGGTGTTGGGCCTTTTATTGATAGGTTTGGGGCTCCCTGACCCAGCTGTAGCTTGTTTGACAAGTTTTAGCCAGGGCAAAAACAGGCCATTCATATGTAAAAACTGTTGTGCACTGCTTAGGTGGGGTTGTAAATTGTGTGGGGAGGGGTCTCAAGGAATTACCAGGGCTGAGCAAACAGAAATGGCTGCCAGTCAGCCCTGCAACTGGGGAGGTCCCAGCATGAGAAAAATGACAGCTGTGAGCACCTCAGTCTGGGAGAAAGCCATGCTTGACTTCCTTCCCTGGTGTCAGATAGTCCTGTTTCTCCTAGTATGTGTCTGGGTCCCCCAGAGCCTCACCCTGGCACTAGAGCTCAGAGGAAGGTGGAGCTTGTAAGTTCAGTTTGTGGTGTCAGCCTTTTCAGAGGAAAAGCTGGGTCTCAAGTATCCCCTGTGTCACTGACCCCTAATCCCCAGTGATTTTTACAGCCTATAGTTTTTACTGTCTGTAGGGACTTCTTTTCCCAGCTCTGGGACCCTGGGCTAGGAGTCTGGTATAGGGCTGGGACCTCTTGCTCCTCTGGGCAGCCTCTGCAGTGGCTATCTCCCTGCTGATTAAAAAGGAGGCATACATGGGTGCCTGTCCAGCCCCTTCCGCACCTCTGCAACTCCTACCCGTCTCTGTGCTTTCTTCTTTACTTCTCTAGTTGTAGGACTTCCATTCAGCCAGCTTTCTATCAGTTCTGGATGATGGTTGTTCTGTATTTTAGTGTAATTTTGATGTGGTTGTGGGAGACATCAAGTACAGGCATTTTTCTATGCTACCATCCCATCTTGGTTCTCTCCTCTGTTTGTTGTTGTTGTTGTTGTTGTTGTTGTTGTTGTGTGTGTGTTTAACAATCAGCCTAAATAGTCCTTATGCTAAAGAGGCACTTTTTTTGAGTAACAAATTCTGCACCCCTTTAGCCTAGAGAGAGAGGGAGAGAAAAACATCAATGTGAGAGAGAAACATCAATTGGTTGCCTCCTGTGCTTGCCTTTCCTGGGGATTGAACACACCATCTTTTGATGTATGGGATGATGCTCCAATCAACTGAGCCACGGGCCCAGGGCTCACTATTCACATTTTTCATTTGTATCAATCAGAACTTTTCAGATAAACAGAATCAGTAACACACACAGATATTTATATGTACATTTGTTTGTTCAAGAAATTGGCTTATACAATTGTGATGCTAACAAATCTGAAACTTAGGCAGGAGTCTTGAAGCAGATTTTTTTCTTCTTAAGGGGAACCTCAGTTTTATCCTTAAGATCTTCAACATGTTAAATGAAACCCATACATTATAAAGAATAGTCTCCTTTACTTAAAGTCTACTGATTATAGCTGTTAACCACAGCTACAGAATACCTCCACAGCAACACCTACATTAGTGTTAGACTAGATAACTGAGTATATATAAAACTAACCATCACAACATTGTATGTGGCCTGTATGCCCACTCCAGCTGGGAAACTCCAAGGGAATATTCTCTGCTGTGACTTCTCAAAGCATTTTGTTTTCACTTCTCTTACATATTTACATACTTAATACATTTTAAATTGTCAGAATGAAGTACCAGGCACTGCATATATGTTGAGGATTCAGAAAGGAATAAGATAACACACACTGTTTGCTGTTAAGAAAAGAGTCTGCTTATAGTTTTTAGTATCATCATGTTGTATGTGTAACAGGTAATCCATTGTACCTGGAATTTAAAAGTGTCACTAATATTCAAGCCAAAATCATCAACATTTATATTATAATCTTCTTTTACTCTTTGGGTAAATTTCATGTTAGATCTATTATGAACATAAGCCTGTAATACTTTAGTCCAAATACTCTGATGTTGGTAAAATCAACATGATTTTAGAAAATCTATTCACTCCGCCAAAAATTCAGTACATTTGTGGTAATTCAATGAAATACTACCAAATCTAGATAGTTTATATGATAAATACAGGATGTGGTCACAGCTTTTCAAAAAACTGATTCAGTGAATTCAGTGGAGAGAAGAAGGAAAAGCATACCTAGTTCCTTAGCATCCTAAAGTTTAATATCCAGTCAAACATCCGTGTTTCTAGATATTCTTTTACTGGTAGTTGTACTGTTGTGAAAGAAACAAAAAATTATAATGAGCTTAATTTTTCCATTGTCATTGTTTCTTCTTTCACTGAGAACACTTAAGAGACTATGAAAAATACTCCAGGTTTATTTATATATATATATATATATATGTATATATATATATATATATATATATATATATATATACACACTAGAGGCCCGGTGCACAAAAATTTGTGCACTGGTAGGAGAGGGGGGGTGGGGGGGTGGCCCTGAGCCCCACTTGTGCCCTCTCACAGTCTGGGACCCCTTGGGAGATAACCACCTACTGGCTTAGGCCCATTCCCCGGGTGGCAGATGGCAGGTCCAATCCCTCAGTGCCTGTCCCACCTCCCCGGGTCGCGCACATAGCAGGTCCGATCTGGGGGTTGGGGCGCCACCCTGGGTCAGGTCGCACATGGGATGCCCTGGCGGGCCGGTGGATCACTGCTGCCCTACCCGGCCTCCCTGGGTGGGGTCGCACAAGGACGCCAGCCTCCCCGGGGTGCATATGGCAGCAGGGCAGGCGGGATGGTGCTGTCCTGCCCCACTGCCCCGGGTTGCAAATAGCAGGTCCAGATGACAGCGGGGCATGCGGGATGGCACTGTCCCGCCCTCCCTGCAGTATGCAAATTAGCCGTCATCTTTGTTGGTGGTTAATTTGCATATCACACTGATTAGCCAATGGGAGGCGTAGTGAAGGTATGGTCAATTACCATGTTTGTCTATTATTAGATAGGATGCCTAAGAGACCATTTGACCATTTAACCATTCAACCATTTTTGACCGGTAGCTATGATGCACAATGACCACCAGGGGGCAGACACTCCGACCGATAGGCTAGACTGCTGCTGGGACCCTGTCGGCCCTGAATCTGGTTCACCCACAACCAGACCCAGAGAGGAGGGAGGAGGGAGCCCAATTCCTCATGGAATCAGCCTTGGATTAGCTTGCTGCTGGGACCCTGTTGGCCCTGAATCTGGTTCACCCGCACCCTGGATCCAGAGAGGAGGGAGGAGGGAATATGTCTGAAAACCAACTATTGGCACAATGTACCTCTGAATCTGAAAGAAGCTGGTGTTGTCATCGACAGAAAGGTCTGAAGAACAACCATCAGCAAGTACTACCAATACTGGTAGGAACAGCCTTCACAGTGAAAATGAAGTAAATGAGGATGCAATTATCGAACATAGTTGTGTTGGAATGATTGTTACATGTCAATTTTGCCTATCACTAAATTTCTCCAATGAAAAGCCATTTGATGGAAAATTTACTCAATGTTGTAGCAAAGGTAAAGTTTGTCCAAATAATATAAATTTTCCAGAATACCCGGCATATTTTAAAAAATTAATGACAAATGAAGATTCTGACAGTAAAAATTTCATGGAAAATATGTGTTTGATAAATTATTATTTTGCTTTTGCTTCAATGGGTGCAAATACTGCATCACCATCAGGATATGGGCCATACTATTTTAGAATATAGGGACAAGTTTATCATCATACTGGAACTTTATATCCTTCAGATGGTATTTCTCAGAAGTTTGCTCAACTCTATACTTTAGATACAGCCAAAGCAACGAGTAAAAGATTAGCGATGCCAGAAAACCAAAGTTGCTCAGAAAGACTTATGATCAATATCAACAACTCATGAATGAAATAAACAAATTAACAAAATCATACAAGATGCTACATGAGGTAGAAAAGGAAGCCTGATCTGAAGCAGCAGTGGAAGGTATTGCTCCCACGGAAGTAGCAATGGTGATTAAATACGATCATAACAGTGACCCAGGTAGATATAATTTCCCCCATGTAACCGAGGTTGCTGTCATATTCAGAAACCAAGATGGAGAACCTCCTTTTGAACAGGACTTGCTCATCCATTGTAAACCAGATCCCAATAATCTGAATGCCACTAAAATCAAACAAATCAATATCCTGTTTTCTACATTAGATGCAATGACATATCCTATTCTTTTTCCACATGGTGAAAAAGGCTGGGGAACAGATATTGCGTTAAGACTCAGAGACAACAGTGTAATAGACAATAATACTAGACAAAATGTAAGGACACGAGTCACACAAATGCAGTATTATGGATTTCATCTTTCTGTGCGGGACACGTTTAATCCTATTTTAAATGCAGGGAAATTAACTCAACAGTATATTGACTATTCATATTCAAAAATGGAAGCTAATTAGATAAATTTCATTAAAGTAAACCAATCTAAGTTGAGAGTTGAAAAATATAGTGGCTTGATTGATGATCTCACATCTAGATCTGAAAATGACAATGTGCTGATTGGGAAAATACTTGGGATAATACTTCTGTCATCTTTTGAGGGTAGTTCCAGAAATATGCAGTAGTGATATCAGGATGCTATGGCAATTTTAACAAAGTATGGCAAGCCTGATTTATTCATAACCAAGACATGCAACCCCAAATGGGCAGATATTATAAATAATTTACAATGCTGGCAAAAAGTTAAAAACAGACCTGACTTGGTAGCCAGGGTTTTTAATATTAAGCTGAATGCTCTTTTAAATGATGTCTGTAAATTCAATTTATTTGGCAAAGTAATAGCTAAAATTCATGTCATTGAATTTGAGAATGCAGACTGCCTCATGCTCACTTATTATTGATATTAGACAGTGAATCCAAATTACGAACGGAAGATGACATTGACCATATAGTTAAGGAAGAAATTCCAGATGAAGACCAGTGTCCTCGACTTTTTCAAATTGTGAAATCAAATATGGTACATGGACCATGTGGAATACAAAATTCAAATAGTCCATGTATGGAAAATGGAAAATATTCAAAGGGATATCTGAAAAAATTTCAAAATGTGACCATTGGAAATATTGATGGATATCCCAAATACAAACGAAGATGCGGTAGCACGATGTCTATTGGAAATTAAATTGACGATAACACTTGCGTTGTCCCTTATAACCCGTATTTGTGCCTTAAATATAACTGTCATATAAACGTTGAAGTCTGCACATCTATTACAATGTGTCAAATATTTATTTAAATACATCTATAAAGGGCACAAGTGTGCAAATATTCAAATTTCTGAAAAAAAATATTATCAATCATGAGGAAGTACGGGACTTCATAGACTCCAGGTATGTGAGCACTCTTGAGGCTGTTTGGAGACTTTTTGCAATGCAAATGCATGACCAATCTCATTCAATCACAAGATTAGCTATTCATTTGCCAAATGATCAGAATTTGTACTTTCATAGTGATGATTTTGCTGAAGTTATAGATAGGGCTAAAAGGCATAACTCGACTTTGATGGCTTGGTTCTTATTGAACAGAGAAGATTCAGATGCATGTAATTATTATTATTGGGAGATTCTACAACATTATGTGTTTAATAATTCTTCGTGAAGAAAATGCCAAAAGGGCAGGAATAAAGTATTAGGTATACTATTCACTGTGAGTTTTAGAGAACCAGAACAATATTACCTTAGACTTTTGCTTCTGCATGTAAAAGGTGCGATAACTTTTGCTGATCTGCAAACTCTAGGAGGTGTAATTTATGATACATTTCGTGAAGCTGCTAAAAATCGAGGATTATTAATTGAGGTCACTATCTAGAAAGATATGATTGACAATATGATTATCCTTAATATGCCCAAACAACTACAGCAACTTTTTGCATACATATGTGTGTTTGGATGTCCTTCTGATGCAGACACATTATGGGATGAGAATAAATCTCATTTTATTGAAGATTTTTGATGGGCATTACACTGAAGAGAAGGTGCCTGTGTGAACTGTGAAATGCATGGCCTTAATGAAATTCAAGAGGTATTCACATTGCATGGAATGAAATATTCTCATTTCAAACTTCCAGGCTATCCTTTATTAATAAATACAAACACATGTGATGAATCATACAAGTGACAACAGGCAGAGGTTTTGATAAATTCTCTGAATGATGAACAGTTGGCAGCCTTTCAGACTGTAACTTCCGCCATCAAAGATCAAACTGTACACCCCAAATGCTTTTTCTCAGATGGTCCAGGAGGTAGTGGAAAAACATATCTGTATAAAGTTTTAATACATTATGTTAGAGGTCATGGTGGTACTGTTTTACCCACAGCGTCTACAGGAATTGCTGCAAATTTACTTCTCAGTGGAAGAACCTTTCATTCCCAATATAAATTACCAATTCCATTAAATGAAACTTCAATTTCTAGACTTGATATAAAGAGTGAAGTTGCTAAAACCATTAAAAAGGCCAAACTTCTCATTATTGATGAATGCACCATGCTATCTGGTCATGGTGTAAGGGCCATAGATAGATTACTAAGAGAAATCATGAATCTCAGTGTTGCATTTGGTGGGAAAGTTCTCCTTCTCAGAGGGGATTTTCGACAATGTCTCAGTGTTGTGTCATATGCTATGCGATCGGTCATCGTGCAAATGAGTTTAAAGTACTGTAGTTTTGGGGGATGTTTCAGGCAGTTGTCTCTTAAAACAAATATGAGATCAGAGGATTCTGCTTATAGCAAACGGTTAGTAAAACTTGGAGATGGCAAACTTGATAGCAGTTTTCATTTAGGAATGGATATTATTGAAATCCCCCATAAAATGATTTGTAACGGATCTATTATTGAAGCTACCTTTGGAAATAGTATATCTACAGGTAATATTAAAAATACATCTAAACATGCAATTCTTTGTTCTAAAAATGAGCACGTTCATAAATTAAATGAAGAAATTTTGGATATACTCAATGGAGATTTTCACACCTATTTGAGTGATGATTCCATCAATTCAACAGATGATGCTAAAGAGGAAAATTTTCCCATAGTATTTCTTAATACTATTACTCCTTCATGAATGCCATGTTATAAATTAAAATTAAAAGTGGGTGCAATCATCATGCTACTGAGAAATCTTAATAGTAAATGGGGTCTTTGTAATGGTACTAGATTTATTATCAAAATATTGGACCTAACATTCAAAGCTGAAGTATTAACAGGATCTGTGGAAGGAGAGGTTGTTATGATTCCAAGAACTGATTTGTCCCCATCTGACACTGGTCTCCCATTTACATTAATTCGAAGACAGTTTCCCGTGATGCCAGCATTTGCGATGACTATTAATAAGTCACAAGGACAAACTCTAGACAGAATAGGAATATTCCTACCTGAACCCATTTTCGGCCATGGTCAGTTATATGTTGCTTTCTCTTGAGTTCAAAGAGCGTGTGATGTTAAAGTTGTAAATACTTCATCACAAAGGAAATTAGTCAAGCACTCTGAAACTATTTTTACTCTTAATGTGGTATACAGGGAGATATTAGAATAAGTTTAATCAATTTACCAGTCATTGTTTGTATCAACGTTTTTATATCATTTTTAGTTGCTTTTATATCATGTATTTGTTGTTATATCATGTTGTTATTGTTTATTTATTAATCAATTTATATCTTATTTTCATATACATTTTACTAATTTTCTTTCATTTCTGACACTTCTATTATAGAGAAAGGGCAAATAGCAATATTAAAATACTTCTTCTAATTAATTTCCGTTCAATGTGCACAAATCTGTGCATCAGGCCACTAGCATTAAAAATAAAAAAAATTGGTAAGAATTTTTAATCTTTAGTTTAACTGTTGAAATACATCTGTATAATACTTTGTGCTTTTGAAAATCAATAAAATAATGTAATAAGTATTCATTGAGTACTTTCTATGTGCTAATCTCTTCATAAATGTAATTTCACTTATTCTTTTCAGCAACCCTGAGTGGTAGGTGCTATCTATAATAATAAAAGGGTAATATGCTAATTAGACTGGACATCTTTTGGACATCATTCCGGATGTCCTTCCTGATGCAGCTGGGGCTGGAAGGAGCCAGCCTGGGTCCTAGGTGCCTGTGGGTGGCTGGAGGAGGGAAGTCCGGGTCCTGGGTGCTGGAGGGAAGCTGGTGCTGGAGGGAAGCCGGTGCCAGCAGCCGGGGGAAGGAAGGCCTACTCTTGCATGAATTTTCGTGCATTGGACCTCTAGATATTCCATATTGATTGATGAGGAAACTGAGGCTCAGAGGCTCACAAGTATTAAGTGGCAGAACTGAAATTTAAACCTACTTCTGCCTGACTCTAAGCATGTGTTGTTTTCATTGTGCCACATTGTATCTCAGTAACTTCATTCATTACTTTGTTGTACCAAAAAAAGTCCTCATTTAGCAGTCAAGCTAGTATGCTTATCATTTAAAATAATGTAACCATAAATTATTTCACACTGGTTAAACACTGTCACTTGTCACATTTGGCTAATAAATTTCCTATGAAGCTTTTTTTAGCTGATAAAAGAAATTATCATTCTGCTTGTAGAAGTCCATATTAAAAATGAATTGTTGCCCATCTGGTGTGGCTCAGTGGTTGAGCATTGACCTATGAACCAGTAGGTCACTGTTCAATTCCTGGTCAGGGCACATGTCCAGGTTTTGGGCTTGATTCCCAGTGTGAGGCATGCAGGAGGCAGCCAATCAATGATCCTCTCTCATCATTGAAGTTTCTGTCTCTTTCTCCCTCTCCCTTCCTCTCTGAAATCAATAAAAATATATTTTTCAAAAACAAATTGTTGGCCCAATCCCCTTCTGGATGTCAAGTACTAGAGTGCTGGGTCAGGGATTTTCCTCCCGATGAAAGCGTACTTTTTATTTCCTTTTTGCTGCAGTTGTCTAAGGAGTATGGCACATAGTTATTTGGGTTGATCTCTTTTTGTGAGACCTCTTCCTCTTATGGTTCATCTCTTCACATTAAGCAAGAGAGAAACAGTTTTTAAAATATGAAGATGGACTTTGTATGTCCATTTGAATCAGATAGGCATCAAATGACATGCAGCTGACTACATGAAGGGACCAAAGGGGTAAAATTAAAGCCAGAGGCAGCATTTTGCCAGATCCTGCTGTAAGTGAACCTGGGCTAATGATGGAGTAACTGTGTAATTTGCCCTTCTAGATGGGATTCTTTAGAGAGTGAGAGGGGGACCTCTTAATAGTTATGTTGGGATGGCAGGCATTAACCTGAACATAGGCTCACTGTCTCATGGACATCACCATGAAAATAGTGTTTGCTATATGGCAGTTTTAATGCTTAAAATGTACCTAAAGTTGTCCTTTTAGTTCTAGTTCAACCAGCATTTATTAACTATCTACAATGCTCTGGGTCAGTGATGGATTTTTTTGTTTGTTTGTTTTGTTAATTCTCACCTGAGGATATTTTTCCATTGATTTTTAGAGAGAGTGGAAGAGAGAGGGAAAGACAGAGAGAAACATCAATGTGAGAGAAACACATCGATCGGTTGCCTCCTGCATGAGACCTGGACAGGTCCCAGGCCCTGGAGGAGCCTGAACCAAGGTACGTACCCCTGATCGGAATCAAACCCGGGACCCTTTGTTTCGCATGCTGACACTCTGTCCACTGAGACAAACCGGCTAGGGCTGTGATGGATTTTATGTACAGTATTGGAGGTTGGCTACAGTACTGGAGGATAAAGACAAATTTGGATAGACAGGGACATAAATACCCACTCCTAATGTAACTTGGGTGATAATTAAGATATGAGAGTTCCCTGGGAGTATAGAGCAGATGATAAATTGTGATCTATATTTGGGATGGAAGAAGGGAGAGTTATGGAAGACTTGAAATGTTTGAGCTAAACCTTGAAGGATGAATTTTTGATGGAAAGAAACAAGTGGAAAAAGCATGTGTAACGGCACTTGGGTGTGGAAGTGCATGTGATTTAGGGGACAGAAGAGTAGATTGGTATGACTGGAGTATGAAGAGCATAGGAGACCAAAGTAACAAATGAGGCCCGAAGTGTCAGTTATGAATAAGATCACGAGGGCTTTTTTACCTTAAAGGCCTCTCAATAAGAAGGAAAAACAATTTTTTTTTTTTTATGTAAGTCACTCAAAAAGAAAGTCAGATAATAACATGAGTAAAGCAAATTTCAATGCTTTCCCCAAGCAGCATATCTTCATATACATTTTCTTTCATTAAATATATTACTCATTGTGTGGTCCTCAGTCTAGCAGTATCGGCTTCATGTGCAAACTGATTAGAAATGCAAATTCATGACCCCCAACCTGAACTGTTGAATCCCAAATCTCTTGTGATGGGATCCAAAAAACTGTGTTTTAACTAGCTCTCCAAGGGGATCCTTATGCTCATTAAAGTTTGAGAACTGCTGCATTAAACATTTATTGGGTGCCTCTTTGCTGTCAGCTGCTGTGTTGGACACTAGAGATATGGAGCTGACTTAAATTAGGTACAGTCTCAACCCTTGACAGTTGAACAATAACACTTGAATGAAAACCTCCTCTATCAGAGACAAGCTACAAACTGATGAAATTGTCAGCTTAAGATATAATGCTTTACTACAAATGTTCCATGACCCCAATACTAAGAATTTAAGATATATTCCAGAATTTTCCAGGGAAACATGGGAATCTTAGCATCTAAAGCAAGCGTTATGTATATAGGTTTTTAATATAGCTGAATTTCTTTTCAGAGGTAGTTAAAATTCCAGTGAGAAATTTGAAGAAAGCTGTACTTTCTAGGTTTTTATCATTTTAATAACTTTGTTGACATTTTCTGCTTTTATCAGATGTTCATCCATTCAGAAACATTTAAGCACTTGATAATCCTTAGCCATGGGCAATTTTTTTAAATTATCAAATTATTCAAATGTACTGAAATAGCCATGTACCTATCATGTAGATTTAACCTGTTGCCATTTTGTTATATGAAATAAATATTTTACTACATATCATATCAGAGACCAAGAAGTCTATAGAGAAGAGATTAGAAGAGTAGAATCTAAGGCCTTACTATTTTCCAGATCTGATGAAAGACATGAATCCTTGAATATAGGAGACAGCTGCTATACATAGCAGGAGATTAAAAAAAAAAAGAAATACACACAATGCTGTGAGACTACAGAAAACCAAAGACAAAGATTTCAGAATCAACAACCAAGAAAATGAGATGGGATAATATTTCTCTGAGAGTTGAGAGAAAATAATCATCAACATAGAATTGTGTATATCTAGTCAAACTATATTATAAGAGTGTGGGGAAAATAAAGACCTGTAAGACAAACAAAACAGAGAGCATACTTACAAATAGCCTTCATTGAAGGACTGTTTATAGAATTTATCCACATGGAAGAAAGACTCCAGAAGGAACACCTGAGATGCAAGAAAGAATGGTGAATAAGTAAATTAGAAGATAAATAGATAAAACTAAATTAAAGTTGTCTGTATAAAACACCATAAAATATTACTATAAAACATTTAATGTATAGTAGTTTTATTACAATTTAGTTATGTTACATTGTGATTTCTCCTGTATATCAATAGTGTTATGGTGAAGTCCTGACTTTTTTTTTCTTTTTTATAATGCAAGTACCTGATTTAAGCTTTGATTGCCCAGGCATGCACTTCAAAGAGGCATCCACCTCAAAGATGACTATTTCAAATAAATGTTTTGGACCCCTATATGTGAGTCTGTCTGTCTGTATGCACTGTCTGAAAGAAATGAACCAGCAGTATTTGGTATTTATATTTTCACAGCTTTTTTGGCTAGTATTTCCCTTCCATATTTTTGTATCTCAAACTTTTAATTTTACTTATAGCATATCTTTTTAAGTAGCCTATAACTGTACATTGTGTTATTTTAATCTATTGTGATAGTCTCTATCTTTCAATGGGTGACTCCAGTCCAATCACATTTACTTGATTGCTATTATTTTCATTTTTTTCTTATTACAAACTCTACATGGTCAAATGCAATGATCAAAAGCTTTGCATTTTTGTCTCTGCTTGAGAGAGTATTCAGTGATGACTTTACTATGCACATGAGAAGCTATAATTTGCCTTTAGGCAGATTTGATTTTATTTAGAATTAAAATAAAAGAAGGACCTATAGAAATTTAATCATAAATTCTTGTTATGCTTTGATCTGTTGGGTAGAATGGTTCATGGTGAGTTTGGATTTTATTCTAAGTGTAGTGGGCATCTAGTTAGAATAGATGAGAATATGGAAATTACATGTTCTGATTTGAGAGATAAAAGGATCAATCTGGCTGAAGCATCAATGGACAGTGGGGCTAGAATGAAAGCAAGGAAACCAGTATTAAAAAGAACACCACAGGCCCAAAATTAAGTCACTTGTGCTAAAGCCCATGATACGGAACATAGACTCAATACCTGACCTTATTGCAGGATTCGCTTTCTCTAGGAATGTAATCTTAATGGGTAATACTGGAATTTTCTGTGAGTACCAATGAGGTAATCTGTCACATGTGCCCTCTCCATCTCCATCCCCCAAAGAAAATTGGGGCAATCTGCTTGATATGACCTCTGCCTAAGGTAAGGTAGCCTTGCCTGAAACAATCCTTTCTTTTCTTTTTATAATAACTTTCCTGTACTGTCCAGTGTCTGCCTATAAAAGCCTTCCGTTTTGTAGAGCTTCTAAGGCCCCTTCTCTACTTGCTAAATGGGATACTGCCTATTCATGAATAGCTCAATAAAGTCAATTAGATCTTCTAATTTACTCAATTGAAATTTTGTTCTTTAACAACCCTGTAAGAGATGATGGTGGATTGGCCCAGGCTAATAGTGGTGAAAATGGTGAGAAGTGGTCCAATTCTGGATGTATTATGAAGGTAAGCCCTCCCTGCCCCATGTATTCGCTGATGGAAGAAATGTAATGAATTAAGGCAGGTTCCTAGGTTTGAAGTTTGAGCAATTAGATTAAAAGTAGTACTGTTTACTGAGATATGGGTCTGGCAAAGGAACCTCATAAGTTTTGTCTTGGATATGCTAAATTTCATTGATTGATAAATTTAGTCAACATATATTTATTTAGCAGCTACCATGTGTCAAGTGCTATTTTAAATGCTTGGCAAACAGCATAAATGAAACTGAACCCTCCCTACCAAAAAAAAATCTTTCCCTCATAGCTATTTCATTACACTTGTAGGATATCATCAAAAAGCAATAAACATTATAAATAAGTGCAATGGAAAAAATATCAAAATATGGGGGGTGGGTAGTAAAGGGTTGTTAGTGGCAGTAGAGCATATGTGCATGGTAGGTATCATTGAAAAGATGAATTTGAGAAAATGAAACCAGACATGAAATAGTCCAAGTTGCCCACCACAAGAAGAGTCAAATAAGTAGAGATAAGGTTGAATCTTTGAGGTGTGTTTCTTTATTTTTAAAATATATATATTTTATTGATTTTTTTACAGAGAGGAAGGGAGAGGGATAGAGAGTTAGAAACATCGATTAGCTGCCTCCTGCACACCCCCTACTGGGGATGTGCCCACAAGCAAGGTGCCTGCCCTTGACTGGGATCAAACCTGGGACCCTTCAGTCTGCAGGCCCATGCTCTATCCACTGAGCCAAATCAGTTAGGGCTGAGGTGTGTTTATTAATCAGACTAGAGGCTCAGTGCATAAAATTCATGCATGGATGCGGTCCCTAGGCTTGGCTGGCTAGTGAAGCACAAGCGCCTGGTGTGGAAGGGCAGGTCTCAGCTGACCACTGGGCCCTGGGCAGTACCTGTGCCCCCCGGACCCCTGCACACCCCCCACCACCTGAGTCATGGTACCTGAGTCCCCATGTGGAGATGTGATGAGCACAGCCAGATGCCATGGGCTGGAGTGCAGTGTGGGCCTCTGGGCCACCCAGTAGCGCTGCATGGAAGTCAGGCAGGCAGCACACTTTCTCCTGGCCAGCCTCACAGACAGACTCTGCATGAACCCACGAGGAGCCCAACCAGCCCCTGCGGTCCTGGCAGCTGCAGCCCAGCTCATCCGGAAGAGGCTGCGCGGGTGTGGGGTGGGCTTGTTGTGGGTGCCCGCCACCTGAGTGTGGGGGGGCTTCCCCGGCACACGAGCCCTGGCGTCCTGAGGGAGGTTAGCAGGGGGCGTGAGAGCGAGTTCGGTGGACACCCCACATTCTCACAGCACCTCTGTCCCCGTCACCCCCACCCCCAGGTAGCCAGCAAGAGGTCGCAGCCCCTGGCCTGGGCACCTCGGCAGGTTGGTTACCGCCACCCAACCTTAGTTCCCTGTCCCAGCCTAGGGCCCATCCCCGATCAGGTGATCAGGGCCTGCCAGCCACTGGAGTCCGTCTGTGGGGTGATTGATGGGGGCTGGACCCCCCCACCCAGCTCCCTCAGCACCTGGGAGCCAGGCAGTGGTCCCGTCCCCCACCGTCGCCACTGGTCACCATCTGTGGGGCAATTGACAGGGTGATCGGGCCCACTCGCACCCGCCTTGGCCTGGCTCTGCCTGCTCACTGGCTCCATCATCCCGCCACTGTCCTGCTCTCATCGGGGCCCATCAGGGCCAGCAGCACCTCCACTGCCACCCGCTGCCAGCACCATGTCGCCAATGGCCGCCATGTTCCACGCCGCCCCCTGGTGGTCAGTGCATGTCATGCAAGAGGTCAAACTCCCAGTCTCCTGGTAGAACTCCCCCTCCAACTACTGCCTGAGGGGACAATTTGCATATTAGGCTTTTATTATGTAGGATAGCCAGCAATCTGAGAGAGTGGCAGGTGTAACACCCTGAAAAGAGGGCTCTGACATTTCATGTCAAACAAGTTCTTATATAGGGTTAGTGGGTGAGAAAAAAAAAAAATAACTAAAGTTAGTGAGTTCCCAGGATCTGCCTTCTATCATTGTCCTTATAAAAGTGAGCTCTCAGCCATTTGTATCCCTTCAGGCGGGTCCTGTCCTTGGTCTGCTCTCAAAATGTATCCTCTTTCTGAGTAATGGAGCCACCTGGGCTTCAAGGTCGATTTATCTTTACGACTCTGTTTTCCGTCTCACAGTGCATCCTCCACAGTTTCCTAGGGTCTGTGAGAAAACCTCTTATCTATAGTTAGTAAGGTGACTAATTATTAAACAACTGTGATTCTATTTCTATTACATGCCTTCCCCTATCAAAAAGCCTTGATGGAGGTGAAAGAATTAGCCATGCACTTATTGGGAGAAGAGATTTCCAAGGGGAGGAAAAACAAATGCAAAGTCCCTAAGGCAGGAATGTGAATAGAAATTTTGAAGCAAAAAAAAAAAAATACTATTATGCTTTAAGCAAGAGTGATCAATGGCAAGAGCATTAGTAAATGAGATCAGAGATATAACAACTGGACTGCATCTGTATGGCTGTGGAGGACTTTGACTTTTATTTTGAGCCCTTGCTTGGGAAGCAATTGAGGATTTATTTTCTAACTAGAGGAATAACATGATCTGATTTATGTAATATCAGGGTCATTCTGGCTGCTGTTTTGAGAACAGGCTATAGGGGGAAAGGGTGGAAACAGGGAAAACAGACAAGAGATTATGGCAGCTTGAAAAAGCAGTATGAAGTGCTGATAGATAAATAGGTAGGTAGGTAGATAGATAGGGAGGGAGGGAGGAAGGAAGGAAGAGAGAGAGAGAGAGAGAGAGAGAGAGAGAGAGAGAGAGAGAGAGAGATATCAAGAATGACTCCAAAGTTTTTGGCCTGAGTCTGCCCACTGTATGGCAAAGACGGGTGGAGTAAGCTTTGGTAGAACATCAAAATTTAAGCTGTGTACATGCTCACTTTGGGATGTCAATTAGACAATCAGTGGAGATGAGATGTTAAGTAGGAAATAAAATGGTATGGAGATAATGATGACAGAAGTATGCATTGGTGATAGAAATTTAGGAGTTATTAACATACAGATGGTATTTAAAGCTAAGGGGAGAGTGCAGATAGAAAAGAGACTGGCTCTAAGGACTGATCCCTGGAGTTCAACAGTGTTAACAGTACAAGGAGAAGAAAGTAACTAAGTAACTGGCAAAAGAGGCTTTTAAGGTGCAAATAGGAGAAAAACCCAGAGTGTCTACTTCCTGCAAGTTAAGTGAAGAAATATAATAAAAAAGGGGAGGTGATATTTGTTATAGTCAATGTGCCTATAGGTCAGCTAAGATGAGGATTGAAAATGACCCTGGGACTTACAATGTGAAGGTCATTTTTGAGCAGGACAAGATCAACTTTAGTGGAGGTGGGGATGAAAACCTGATTGTAGTGGGTCTAAGGAGAGAAATCAGGAGATGAATTAGAGGCAGGATGTGTAGAGAATTATTTCCAAGGGTTTTACTGCAGATGGACGCATATAAATGAGGAGATAGCTAGCTGGCAGAGGAATGAAGGTCAAAAGAAGTTTGTGATGTTTGTAAAATCAGAGAAATGACAGTATGTGCATTTATGGGCTGATAGGGACAGCCAAGTAAAAAGGGAAAAATGCAAGAATAAGAGGGCAGAATTGCTGGCGTGATGTCCTTTAGTAGTTAGAAAAGAATGAAATCTAGGGCACAAGTGGAGGTATTGGCTTTATTTAGGGCAAGGATATTCAATCTATAGCAACAAGTTCTTTTGCTGGTATATATGCTAATGGGAATGCAACTAAATTCATAAGATAATTATAACATTAAAGAGTTCTCCAATGTTTCATCACATAGGCTGCTCTGAAATTCCCCGTGTCTACAATTAGCTAGAGAGAGTCTAGAGTTTAGAGAAGGTAGCTGGAGGCCTAATTAGCTCCTAAGAACATACTGGGTACATTATAAGGAGATTGCTGATTAGGTAGGCTGGAGTGGAAGAGTGACCCCCTACAACCCTCTGCTTTCGGTCCTAGAATTTCAACTTCTGATTATTTCTTCTATCCTTGGCAAGAGGGACAGTGCAGTTATTTTATAGCATGAAACACTTCAAGTAAATGTTTTCAATGTTACATTAAGAAAATAATTTTAGCCGAAGCCGGTTTGGCTCAGTGGATAGAGCGTCGGCCTGCGGACTGAAGGGTCCCGGGTTCGGTTCCGGTCGGGGGCATGTACCTGGGTTGCGGGCATATCCCCAGTGGGAGATGTGCAGGAGGCAGCTGATCGATGTTTCTCTCTCATCGATGTTTCTAGCTCTCTATCTCTCTCTCTTCCTCTCTGTAAAAAATCAATAAAATATATTTTAAAAAAAAAAAAGAAAATAATTTTAAAACTTGTAGATGCATTTTCAGATTAAAGCCAGCAAAGTATTTTGTGATTTTTATGGCAAAACTATATTCCTTATTCCTAGTGAATGAATGAACTTGCAGGCACATTTTGTGTTCATCTTTTTTATATTTTCTGTTACAGCATTAGCTCATTTACTTATTCACAAATATAACAATACAGCTATTTTAAACCTTGTAAATTAAACATGTAAATGGCCTAAGAGTTATTATCTGACATAGCAATTCTTCTTAGTATAATTTATAATTTGACAGTAATGAAATTCATAAATAGGAATAGCAGTGCTAAAACAGGCAGGAAAAAAAACTAACTTATAATGACCAGTTACAATAAGATAATAGCTTCTTGAATTGTTAAAGTTGATAATAGCTTAATTACTAGCTATTAAATCTGAGAAATAATCTTTCAATCTTCTTAACCTCCAAATTAAATATTTCTAATACCAATTCTTGCCTGCCTACAGTAGTTTTACAGGAAGAATTCCAATTATTTTATCATAACAATTCATCTCTACAATAATTACTTCGAATAACCATTGTTAAAACTTTTGGGGAAAACCAGCAATTATACTCCTTGGTATATAGCTAAGAAATGGAATCAGATGTTTACACAGAAGCTTGTACATGAATGTTTATAGAAGCATTATTAAGTATAGTCAAAAAGTAGGAACAACCCATATTTCCCTTACCCAGTGAGTGGATAAGTACATATGGTTTGTCCACAGTGGACTATTATTACGATAAAAAGAAGTGAAGTACTAATATATATTACAGTGTGGGTGAACCTTGAAAACATTATACTAAGTGAAAAAAGTCAGACACAAAAGGCCACATATTATATGATTCTATATATGTGAAATATCCAAAATATTGTAGATTAGTGATTGCCTGTGGTGGAGGGAGGAGAGGGAGTTGGGAATGGACAGTAACTGCTAATGGATATGGAGTTTCTTTTGGGGGTGATTAAAATGTTCTAACATTAGATACTATTGATGGTTGCACAACACTGTGAATATATTAAAAACTACTGAATTGTATCCTTTAATGGAGTACACTTTATGGTATGTGAATTATATCTTAAAGTTGTTAAAAATAATAGCTTAAAAAACCATTAGTTGTTAAAAAACACAGCATAGAAGTTATTTTAGATAGTCACTTAAAACCACCTTCCAAGTAAGTTCAGAAGTTTTATTTTCATTCTACTTTAAAAAATAATACAGCCAATCTATGACTCACTGTGAAAAAAAATAATGAAGTAAAAGAATAGGCATTTTCCATCATTTTTCTGTTATAGCAAGTGACTACTGAAAGCTTGATTAAAGGTCAAAGGGGCACTGTATTTCCAGACATATTTTTTAAACTGCTTGAAATCCCGGACAATAAGTGTTGATTGTACAAGCAGACCAACACAGATGGTTATGGAAACGTGCCACAGCAAAGCCAGCTCAATATTTGGAAATTTCTCTTTAGAAGAGTGGTTTCTTTTTTTCTTTTTCTTTTATTTAGTCTTTTCTCCAACTGCAAACAACTATGAGAGTGAGTTCTGTTGTGAGAGAGCCTGTGAGTGCCACAATGGAATGATGTAATGACATACAGCGAAGCTCCATCAAGCTGCTGGTGATCCAGACTAGTATCTCTGACCAGACAATTCAACCAAGGCATTAAAAAATGCCATATCTATATTTCTCCCTAGGAGAACTTGCATTTCTTCATCTTTTCTGAAGAATTCTACTATTGAAAGTATAAAGAAATGGACTGAATATAGCAGCAGAAATGCCAACAGCTCAAAAAGCCTTGCTTTTACTAGGATGATAAATTATACTTTCTACTTTAGGCAGCACTCTCACAGGCATTACCTTACTTGAGCCTCTTGAAAAACCTTGATTTAGGTAGAATTTGTGTCCTTATCTCTACTGCGCAGATGAGGAAATAATCTCAGTGGTTGGAATTCACTTAGGGTTTCATGTCTTATAGGTGCCTTAGCCAGAAATTTAGTCTTTATTGCTGAGTCCTGTTCTAGGTCCCTGTCATTGTACATTGCTGCACCATCAACCAGGTGCCTTATGAATAAGTACTCCGGAACTGCTTTGGTGAGGAAGTGGTTCTGGTCTCTTGTGAATACTTGATCACAAGTCCTGATAGAGCACTCATGCCATCAGGCTCAAATGACCCCAGTTCCAACTTTGATCTCTTTGCATAGCACATCATTTCTTCAAATACTTATTGTATTTTGCATGCTCATTACTATTACCACCTCCTATCTACTTAGTACTTCTATCTCCTTTCATCCTTCTTCTCTCTATGGGAGACATTAAAGCAAAGTAGTCAAAGCATTGACTTTGGAGTCAGATAGGGTTTTATAACCTGGTTTTGTCATTTACTAACTTTGTGAACTTGTACAAACTAAACATAGTTGGGTCTCAGCTTTCTTGTATGGAACACAGAGGTAGGAACAAAATCCCCTTTGAATTTGTAATAGGGCGGAAATATAATTCATCATCCAAATAATTATAGAGGGCCACAGATACAAGTAGGATTGCTGCTGGCTGCCAAGACAGATGACACCCTAACTGCATGAAACAATGTATGGAATGGGACTAGCACACTTCCTGGCTTATGCAAAGCCTTCACACATGCTGTTCCTTTGACTCAAACACCCCTTCCCCTTCTCTGGCTGGCTTTTCCTGATTCTTCAGGTCTTAGTTTAGATGCCACCTCTTCAGAGAAGCCATCCCTGACCACCCTATCCAGGTCTATCTGTTCTTTCCTTTCATAGATTATATTGCAGTTTGAACTTATGCATGCATTTGTGCACTTGGTGGTTGCCTCTTTTCCCTATTCTACTGGAAGCTCTGTTAGGGCAAATACCATATATTTTTCATTCATTGTATTCCAAGAGGCTAGCTTAATGTTTTATAGGCATCAGATAATTTATAGAATGAATGAATGAATATTAATTTCTTTTCCCTATACTAGTGGTTCTCAGTCAGGATGATCTGCCCCCTAGGGAACATTTGGCAATGTCCAGAGACATTTTTGGATATCACAATTAGGGTGATGTTGCTACTGGCATTTAGTAAGTAGAGGCCAGGATTCTCCTAAACATCTTACAATGCAAAGGACAGAATTCCTCAACAAAGAATTACCCAACCTAAAATGTCAATAGTACTGTGATTGAGGAGCCCTGTCCTATCCCTAGTGATGTAAGGGATTTTATTACCTTGAGTGGGTGTAAAAATAATAGCTGTACTGGAAAAATTATTTGCATTTTAATCTTAAGGATATATACCTTGAGATACCTTAAATGGTGAAAGATTATCCATTAGGCTCATTTTGTTCTCAAGGTTTAAAGGGTAGATGGCACTAGAAGATGCCATAATTTACTCTTAAATTTCTTTGTAAGCAAGTCTTTATGATTTACAATTTATTATATTTAATTTCATCCCCTTTCTACACATATGCATTTTTCTACTAATCTAAATGTATGAAAACTATATAGTAATATTTCTGCCATTCAGCTCCACAGACATTTAGACAGTGCCTAATATGTGCAAGGTATTCTCCTATGTATGGAAATAAGTGAGTACTCACAGGTTTTTTTCAATAAGCTTATACTCATTGACTAGTTCCATATGGTAAGCATCTCATTCTGGTAGCCTCCAACTATCACTTGGAGTAGTAAATCATTACTCAGGGTTTCCTAGGTCCCAGGTAAATATATCACTATAGTAGTGTAATGAATGGCATTGATATACATGAATGAAGAGAGAGTCTTGTTTGGCTTTCTAGAACATTCCCAAGACTTATAAGACAGCTAGAGTTTTTATTTCCATGGGGGGGGGGGGGGACACAAACCCACATTCATTCCATCTTTTAGTAAACAGTGGATCTGTGATTTAGTCCAGTTAAAGCACCAAGAATCACAGAAAACATTTCAAATGTTATGGATGGATTTGCTATAGGAAATCTAGCAGACCTTTTCTTCAACTTATATTGATGAGGCACTACATTTTTTGGGCACTGTACTAATCATTGGGAATAAGAAGATGAATAAAACACCACTTCTGCACAGGAAAGAGAGGCACTAATGATGTTTTCTATCTCAGCAGATGGCGTCATCATTCATCCTATTGCCCAGGCCACAAACCTTGGAATCATTCTTGACTTCTTTTTTCTCTCACCCCCCACCCCATGCATAATTCATCAAGAAACTGTGTTGACTCTATCTCAGATGTCTAATTTTATACCATCACCAGCCAAGTCCAAGTCTTTGTTATCTCTCTTCTGGACTACTGTAATAGCCTTGTAACTGGCCTCCTTCCTTCCACTCTCTTAATATTGATATTTCCACTTAACAAGAATGGCCCTTGTAAAATAGAAGTCAAATCTGCCATCACTCTACTGTCTTTCCATTGCAATTAGAATAAAATCTAAATGTTCATGTCAAGCTTACATCAAACTCTTATACTTTTCCTCATTGTTCCTTCTGCTATAGCCACACTGGCCTCCATCCTGTTCCTTGCACAAATCAAGTACACTCTCACCACAGGGCCTTTGCCCTTGCAGCTTCCTCTATGGAGAATGCTCTTAGCCCAACTTTTACTCAAATTTTGTATGGCTTCCCGACCAAATGTCACCCCTCAGAAAGGCATTCTTTGAATAGCAGTTCCTGTCTCTCTCTTTGCTCTTTACTCTGCTTTATTTTACTTCAGAGCTTTCAGGTGAATAGTGCATTTCGGGATAATAAATAATTTTTAAAGCATTTTCATATATATATATATATATATATATATATATATATATTTTAGAAAAACAAGGGCAAGAGTATTCTGGATATTTCTATTTTTAAAATATATTTTTAGTGATTTCAGAGAGGAAAGGAGAGGGAGAGAGAGATAGAAGCATCAATGATGAGAAAGAATCATTGATTGGTCACCTCCTGCACGACCCCTTCTGAGGATTGAGCTTGCAACCCAGGCATGTGCCCTTGACCAGAATTGGACCCAGGACCCTTTAGCCCGCAGGCTGACACTCTATCTACTGAGCCAAACCAGCTAGGGCTGGATATTTCTAATATGAATTTGCTCATTGGTTTATTGTCACACAGCTATAAAAGAAAGTCCACGAAGGCAGAGAACTTCTCTGTCTTGTCCCCAATTGTATACATGTGCCTAAAACAGTTTCTGGAGCAGGATAGGTACTTAATAGATGTTGAATAAATTAATTTTCCAAAATTTCATTTAACATGCAAAAATCCATGTTGGAAATTATTAAATTTTAATTCGGGTGTTTCATTAGTAATTTGATGATTTAATGGGTCTATTTGTAGTTTTCCTAAGAAATTAATTATAATTATGAAAACAAAAGTTTGCTGAATTAGAAACAGCAGTTAAGGGATTTGAGTTTCTTGTCTGGGCTCTCTGTAAGATATATGACCTTGAGCAAGTCACTTAACTATTCTAAATTTGTTTCTTCATCTGAAAAATGAGTGTATAATTCTCACCTTGTCTATCACATGGATATTTAGTCCTCAAATCATATAATCCTTGTAGACTATACCAGTTTATATGTTTAAGTGTGGATTTCAGTATGTATTCCTGTTTGGGGAAAATATAGGGTCTTTCAATTCAGTTGATTGTGTTTTTTTTCCATAATATAAAAAGCCAACCAAAAACTGTAGTATGCTTGTATTTCGTCACATCTTTGTTTTTTGAAATCTCCAGTGTTGATTTAGTGATATAGTAAAACAACAGAGAAACAAAGAATGATATTATCAGACAAACAAAACAGAACATGTTTGTTCCACAATGGGATTAGTAGTGCATGTATAATTTCATGATGATATACTTACCGTTTTCTGCTGAATGAGACATTCAACAACTGCCTCATAAAAATGAAAAGATTCTGGCTTATGTGAGATTTGCAAAGTCTAAAAATTGTATTTTGAAAAGCCACCCATCATTGAAATATTTGCCAATATCTTAACATACCCAGCTTTTAGATGGGAGACTAATACATTTCTACATATTTAAAATATGCTGCTTGAAGATCTTCTCAATGAACAGTCAGATTCTTCAGCTACTGTGATCCATAATGTCTACATTGATCCTCATAGATAGTTTTATCCTCTTTTTCAGATAAGAAAATTATTCACAATTAAATTATTTGTATGTCGGCACAATACAAATAAGTGGCATGCAACTGCCAATCCAGTATTTCCCCCTGATATACCTGTTTCATACAACTGGCATCATCAACTGATATTAATTTAGCACACTCAAGGAACTATTTAATTTGATACTAGTTATAATCTCAAAAAGTTGAGCATTTGTGGGGGAGATAGATCAGACAATATAGCAATGAGATAAACTGGGTCAGTAAGTAGTTTCTCATGATGCAGGGAAGATTTTTTTGGAGGAAAAAAATTAAGCTCTCTCTTAGAAAATAAAAGGGACTACAACAAAGCAAATTTGAGGTTAGGATAAAATAGCTTGAATATGAACAGAAGCAAAATGAAGGTTGACTAATGAAGGCTTCATGGTGTTACCTAGAGCTGTGATGTAGAACTGTGTTCTGAAGGCAAATGCAAGGGTTGCAAAGACATATAGGCATTTTTCAATGTGTGCATAGATGTTTATTTCCAGCAGAATAAAGCAAAATAATCTCAAATCTTTCTACTCTATATATTATGTACAGTGAATAACTGGCAGAACTGATATTTGAGTCTAGGTCTCTGCTTCCAAAATTAATTTTTTTTCCCACTAAAACATGCTATCTAACCTATTATTTTGTCAAACTGTTAAATAATATAATTTCCCCCGAGCAATATCACTAGTCACATGGTAAAATCTCACAAATGACTAGGTAAACGGAAACTGCTCTTTGAAAACTTTAGATATTATGCTTGAACTGAGACAGGTTTATTCACAGAAGTCTTTGTTTTGCATCAATGAGTCATTACAAAATCATTTTCTATCAATACACATGTATTTGATCTGTTGAGGCTGTTCTAAATGAATTGTTCATTTTCCTAAATATAAATTTTGTTTGGGAAATACTTGCAAGTATAGAGACAGCCTCAATATGAATTACGATGCTTGGAGTGTTCAAGTAAGATTGATGGCTTGACTCTGGATTAATGTCATATTTTTCTGCAGAAGAGCTTTAGTAAGTTTAGTATGGCACCATTTGAAGTTAGCTTGGTCAGTTGGGGATTTTAATTAAGTTCTGGGCAGCCACTAAGTATACCATATTCTGAGGCCAAGTTTTACCAAGTAGCCATAGAAAATTTGGCATGTGTACATTGACACCATTCATGGACATAAATCATAGCCATCAGGAAGGTTCAGAGAATAGAAAATTGGCTCAAAATGATGTTTGTGGGAAGTTCAAGCCAACTTAACCATCAAAGATGCATGTTGGTTTCTACCTCTCTTAAAATAATATTTGAAATTTTATTTTGGTTCTGGAAAGCTACCTTATCACTTATAATCATATCTAGTCTATGAATTCATTTTTCAGAGCATCAAGTGAGTGTTCCATATGCCCCCAAAATTGCCTAACTTTCTCTTGTGTGTACAGTTATGTACTTTAATTTTTATTTATTTTAAGTATATTTCTCTCTAAGTATTTCCCCTTCAAATATATTTACCAATATCTGGGTATGGTGAACTAAGATATAGTTGCACGTGAACCCATACAAAGAATGGGTGGGCTGAGGCTGCTGCCTCTAATTCTGTGTTTGTTATTTGTGGTCCTGTCTATCCTTATGACACAATTGATGAAACTCCTTATATGGAACATTGCAGTTCTCAAGTTGAAACTTCAATATTTTTTATTGTGAACAAAAATTAAAACTGTAATCCTTGTGCAACACATACAGAAACAGGCTTTAAGTTTGAGGAGAAGGTTGCGAAAATTAAAAAGGAAAATCTATTTTTTAAATTCTTTTTCTCTTTTCTTCTCTTGGAGTGTTTACTTTGACTACTGACAGGACCATCCTTACAATCATCCAGGCTTAAAAGCTCCGTCGTGATTTGATTTCTGGCTCTTCCTCAAAACCTTATCAGCTGCCAAGCCTTATATATAAGTTCTGCTTCTGAAATATTTCTCAATGGCCCTTCACCCCTTTCTTTCTTTTGATTTTGTTGTCACTGTCTTTCATCCAAAAATCAGTGACATCTACACTCATCCTTTTTCTCATCCCCAAAAGTGCTATAGCTTTTTCTACTTAAACATTTTTCTGATCCTCATATATTCTATTTATTTTCCTATTAATAATTTTAATATTTTATACAGTTTCCCTTGGCTTTACATAGTTATCATCCACAAATAAAAACAATATGTTTTTTTTTTCTTTTAACTTCTTTCATCTTTTATTTCTTTTATTGTTGTTGTTTTGGTACTGTGGTGGTAAGAACCTCTTCTGAAATGTTAAGGGTGCTGATGGTCAAATCATTTTCCTGATCTGAAAGAGAAAACATATGATTTTTAATAGTGAGGTGCTTGATGTAGAAATTTTGTACATGCCTCTTACCAGATAAAATCTCCTTCTCTTCATAGTTTACTAAGAGCTTACATAAAAAATATATTCAAATTATATTGAATTTTTCCTTGAATCTATTAAATGACTATGTTTTAAAAATATTTTTCAATAATTTTGAAAAAATTCTGAGGTGTATTTTACAAAATATATTGCTTATTGCCCATTTCCCCAGTCACTGTAACATGTTCTTATGGAATTATATTTTATACAGTTTAGACATGTGCCCCTCATCGTTTTTTGTCTAAACAATTAGAAGGATCTCCTAGTTGGTCTTCTTTACTCTTGCCTCCATTGTAATGATGTGTTTTCTACGTCTGTCTCCTTTTTAAAATAATATATTTTATTGATTTTCCACAGAGAGGAGAGGAGAGGGATAGAGAGCCAGAAATATCGATGAGAGAGAAACATCAATCAGCTGCCTCCTGCACATCTCCCACTGGGGATGTGGCCACAACCAAAGTACATGTCCTTGACTAGAATCGAACCCGGGACCCTTCAGTCCACAGGCTGATGCTCCATCCACTGAACCAAACTGGTCAGGGCTGTCTCCCTTTTCTAGACCATTAGCTACTTGAAAACAGTACTATCTTATTCAATGCTATCTCTTCAGCAACTATTACAGTGCCTACCTTACAGTTGTAGATCCTTAACATCCATTCAAGAAACATTAATGGACTATGCTAAGCACTGGGATTGTAGAAGCAAATAAAATAGACATGGCTCTGCCTTCATGCCACCTAAGGTCTAGTAGGGGAGAGACAGACCAGTAACAAGTAATAAATAAACAAAAATTAAGTTGTATTAAATGTAATGATTCAAAGAATTAGGGGATGAATAGAGAATAACAAAGGGATTCCTACTTTAGGTAGGGTTCATAGAAGCCTGATGGAAGAAAGGTAGCAAACTACATATTGAATTGGCAAAGAGCACAGCAGACAAAGGAAGCAGCATGTGCAAAGGTCCTATGTGAGAAACCAAAAGGAGACCAGTGTGGCTGAGGCCTAGATTCATGAAGTGTGGTAAGATGCCTAGCCCAGGATGAGGCAGATCAGGGCCACATCATGAAATTTTAATGCAAGGGAAAAAGGCTTTGATGATGAGGAAAAAGGTATCAGATAAGCATTTGAAAAGGACCAGGGGCCAAAGATGTGGAAGAAAGATCAGTAGGTGCTATTATAGGGATTCAGGTTGTTCTTGAATGAATTAATTGCCTCTTGTTTGGATTTCTGTAAATACCTCATATCTCTGTCTCATTCTAATTCACTTTCCATTCCAGGTTTATTTTACTAGTGAAACTTTAATCACATTTCTTTATTTTACATTTTCTAATACATAAAAATTCCAGTTGAAACTCCTGGGTATGAAATTTAAGACTTCCTATGACACTCTTCCCTTCAGGCTTATTTTCCATTTCCTTCCTAGATATAACCTGTGATCAAGCCAAACTGTATTACTCATCACTCTCCAAAGATGCCCATAACTTTCCCACCTCTATGTATTTAATCAGGTGATTCTATTTTGAATCCTTCCTTCCTTCCTTCCTTCCTTCCTTCCTTCCTTCCTTCCTTCCTTCCTTCCTTCCTTTCTCCTTCCTTCCTTCCTTCCTTCCTTCCTTCCTTCCTTCCTTCCTTCCTTCCTTCCTTCCTTCCTTCCTTCCTTCCTTCCTTCCTTTCTTTCTTTCTTTCTTTCTTTCTTTCTTTCTTTCTTTCTTTCTTCTCTCTCTCTCTCATCTTCACCCGAGGATATTTTCCCATTGATTTTTAGAAAGAGTGGAAAGACAGAGAGAAACATCAGTGTGAGAGAAACACATCCATTAGTTGCCTCCCACACATGCCCCAACCAGGGCCAGGAATCGAGCCTGCAATCTAGGTACGTGTCCTTGACCAGAATTCTGGGACCCTTTAGTCTGTGGGCCGACACTCTGTCCACTGAGCCAAACCAGCTAGGGCTCTTCCTCATGTCTTTATAAGAAGTGTTTGTATTTCCTTTTGGCACTAGTTCAGGTACTGATATTTACATGAAATTTTTTTCTGATATCCATAACCAGAAGTACTGTCTCCCTCATTTGAATCTCTACTTACAGCACATTTTTCTTTTTTCCTACCTTGTTCTGTGTTATTTTAGATTTCTCTGTGTCATTCCTTTTTGAATCTGGTAGCACATGAGCTTAGTTAAGTTTTCATTGAAATCGGCACAATACATTATAGTATATAACAAAATAGTGTGTGTGTGTGTGTGCATTTAGTGTCCAGTGGCTTAGTAGTTATGGCTTAATTTTAAAATTATTTTTAAAACACAACATTTGCTTTAGAGCCTTGTATTTTTGGATAGTCAGTTTGAATCTTGGAACATCTGGTTCTCAGATATAACAGTCTCATGTGCACGTGTTTGCACCAGAAAATCCCCCAAATTCATAAGAATAGTAAGAGTTTGATACTTTTAAGTCATAATTTTTAATTAGATATTGAGATTTCAGAAGTTGATGTGTGTGAAGAGATAGCAAGAATATAGTAAATGTGATACAGTGCAAGGGAGAAAATTATGTTGGGGTTGGCATTAGCTCAACCAGATATGCCAGGGAAAAGCTGAGGCAGGATTAGAATCCTAAATGTCAAAAAGAAATGCAGACTGTAAATATAGTATGAGGTAGGCAATCCCATAAGAGGAGCAGATGTTTATTTATCAAATGGTTGAATGACTCGGGAAAATGTTCAAATGCACTGTTTTTCAGGCTGTATAATGTGATTAGTGTTGTAGATGAAGCATAGGCCTTGGCCTTGGACAGACTTATATTCTGTCTTGTGCCTCTGTGCTCTCAAATAATTTTCTAAAATTGCAGAATTGTTTTCAGTGCAATTATAGTGTGGTAGGGTATGTAGTCTCTAGATCCAGGCAGAACTGGGTTCAAATCATGGCATTTCCACTTTTTAGGTTGATGGCTATGGATAAAGTAGTTTATCTCTGTGAGCAGGATTGCCTTGTTCTGTAGGATAGTTATAGGTATAAAACAAAGGACATAAAAATGGAGGGAGGACCAGGAAGTGAAAATATATGTCTTATCATTTCCTAATATATAAATATTAGTATTTCTGATGGACAACCATCAATTTACTAATTACATTTTTTGTAATTAAAATTTTAGCAATTATTTTATGTAAATGAAATGTTAGTTTTCTACATAAAATATTGGTCTATAAAACCTATCTTTTCCTAGAATATATTAAATTTGGAAGAGAAGAGAGCATTTCAAGCCAGATCTAGGATCCAGGTAAACGAAAAATATTCTTTTTGGCTCCTAAACAAACTGCAGATGATGGAGGGGGGTTTAATAAAAGTGTTCTAGGAGCAAGGACGCAAATAGAAAGGAACTGCTGCAGAGTTAAACAGGTATTTCAAAACAAGAAGTGTTATTCAAAGATATTTCTCCACTCAATAAGTAACTCTTAAAATACTTTCATGATGGCTGGAGTTTTAATAGCTGGAGGTTTTACTATTGATTGCTATAAGCTTTTAGAGGTGAACTGAATGAAATCTTTTTCTCTTGCATTTTCTTTATTTAATAAAAATTTTTAAAATTGATTTTGAGAGAGAAAGGAAGGGACACAGAGAAAGAGAAACATCAATTTGAAAGTGAAACATTGATCGGCTGCCTCCTGAATGCTCTCCACTGGGGATGGAGCCCACAACCTGGGCATGTGCCCTGGAATAGAACTGGTGAGCTGGCAACCTTTTAGTGCACTGGAACACACCCATCCAACTGAGCCACACTAGCCAGGGGTTTCTTACATTTTAAATTGTCAAGGTTGGAAATGACCTTTGTAGAAAAGCTAGGGGAGTTACCAAGAAAAAGCTTATGTCATAAGGGCAAGTCAACAAGGGCAAAACAGAACAATGTAGGAGTGAAGGATAGGCTACAGTGAACACTTCACATGACCTTTGGGGAAGGCAAAGGAAGACAAAGAGCTGGGGAATGACAATTAGAATATCAGAAAATGTAGAAAAATGTCATCTGGTACAGGTAAAGGCTTACCTAAAAATTTCTGGTGCCAGAGTCCCTTTCTAGAACATATCCCTATCTCTGTGGCCTGGAATCAGCTTTGCTGCTGAGGCTGGAGTGTGGTAGAGGATCAGTCAGTGAATCTGGCTTCAAATATTCCCTCCATCACTCTATCCCTCCCCCCTGCTTTGTTCTCCTGCATAGCATGTATTACCACCTGGTGTATTGTGTTTATTTGTTTATCTTATATATCCCCACACTAGAATAAGCTTAATTAGAGCAGAGCTATTTCCTGATTGAGTCAGTGCTGTGTCCCTGGCATCAAGACCAGTGCCTCACATATGGTACCACTCAGGAAATATTATTTGTGTAAATGAGTGGATAAATGCTATTTGGGATTGAAGATGGCACAGGTTAAGTAACAAATGGTATGAGGTAGCTAGAGAATGGTAGCTTCCAATTTCATCTGCCCATGGGAAGGGAGAGAGCTTTTTAAGAAGAAACAGAGAGGGCAACTCAGGATACCACGTCTAAAGGAAGTGACAGTATAGGGAAAGTAGATCAAGTACCTAAAAAAGGGAAATTTGGAAAATAGTTTAACTCAGGTGTTCCAGGTCATGATTATAAAATAAGATCTGTTAGAAATAGTCCTGAGATTTGATAGTAACTGAGTAGTATTAGGTCAGGAATCCAGGAATGTTTTAATCCAGCTTAGCCCCAAATTCCTCCTCTTTGTAAGATTTCTGAATGAGACAAGCATACAAAGGAAAATGGTAAATAGAAAACCAAAGTACCACTTTATGATTATGTGAACAGTGTTGGATAAATTCTCTAGACCACTGAAATTGAGTTGCCAGGCTGATTGTTTAAGATGCTGAAATGGGAAGGTCAGGTTTACTCAAAGAAACTGAGAGGAAGCTAGAAAATCAACTGTGGAAAACCAAGAATTTTGCAGCTAGGAAACTCACTCTGTCTTACTCAACAGTGAGAACAATGTTTTGTTTTGTTTATTTTGTTTTGACAAGCATCCCACATATCTCTGATGGCTAGTTTGAGATTTAGAGGTGACAGTGTTCCCCTGATGATGGACTTGGGAAATTTTTTTTCCAATTGCCAGTAATCCAGTCATGCATTTTTGGAAAAACTGATGAATTTGTAATTCAGAATGACTAACATGAATCTGTGTTACTATATTCTGAGATAGCTTCTTGCTCTCTCTAAGCCAGGGGTCCTCAAACTTTTTAAACAGGGGGCCAGTTCACTGTCCCTCAGACCGTTGGAAGGCCGAACTATAGTTTAAAAAAAAAACTATGAACAAATTCTTATGCACACTGCACATATCTTATTTTGAAGTAAAAAAACAAAATGGGAACAAATACAATATTTGTATTTGCATGAGGCCCGCGGGCCGTAGTTTGAGGACCCCTGCTCTAAACTCAGCTGTTATTGCTAGTGGACTGCAGACAGTCATACAATGGAGTCATTATAGCTTATACATGAGGAAGCAAGTGGGATCAAGGTCTCCAGGCCTATTTCACTGGCACCAGTTTCAGGCTCAGCTTACTATGTATTTGAAGACATGACACAGAAGAGAAAATAAAAGAGGTGAAGGTGGCCACTTTTTCCCCTAAGATGCAGGCCCAGCTCAGTTTACCAGTCCCGAAGTATGGATGGAGGAGGTTAAAGAAAGAGAACCACATCCATTTTTATGACTTTGTAACATAGTAACACAGGCCAGAATTAGACATGGCCTCATCAATGTCCCAGATCTTGAACCAATTTAATTTGCATCTCAATTTTGTGTGGAGAAGGTAGGAAAAAGTGGAGAGACATTTTCTCTCTCTGGTCTAGGTTAAGACTCACCTTTTACTTCCTGGTGACAATCTAAGAGTGTTTAAGAGTCATATTTTTTAAATTAAAATATGAATGGTATGAATGTCCATAAAATTGATAGTCATGAATTAACTGTCTTAAGATAAAATAAACCCTCCTTTTATTTTGAGAAGTCCCCAAAGTTATGCTTCACATGTATCTGCACACCAGTCTGGCAGCTGCAGCCACCATGCCTTATGTCATCCTACTTTGTCATTCCTCTCCTGCTCTGGTTCCCACTTTTCCATGTCAAAGCCACTTTGGACAAGCTTCACCATAATAAGTTTCTCATGAGAACACTAAATCACACAAATTCACTGTTTTTGGTTGTCCCAAAGCTTCAGGTTTTTAGGGTGCCAGGATATTGCTAGGGTAAAGTTCTCTGAGGGCCCCAATTCTAGGCCTCCTTTTGGCATTTGGGTGGTGAAATGGCTCAGCTTCTAAAATGTATCACTGAGTCTCTCCGAAGAGTTTTGTCAGCTTCTGTCCTGAATCTCAACCCTTGCCCAGAATCTGATAAACTCATTCATGAAAACCCTATCAGTATGACCTTAGCACAATGAACCACAGAAGCATGAATAAGGACAGAACTGATTGGGAGAAAATTGATCATGATTTTGTTCCTCAAGGGGAGATTTTAGGATTTTTGAATTGTGGTGTTATAGTTAAGAGTGCACTGCAAAAGTATTACTCTTCCAGGATGTTCAGGCCTGCAAAGATTTCAGTTATGTGACACTTTCAGTAATCCAACCAAGTGGTTTTTAGACTCCAGCATCGGGGGAAATGAAGAAATGGATTTAAGAAAAAATATAGGAGAGAATTCATGGAACCTCAAGCAGGTTATATGTGGTGAGTGGGGCATGAAGGGAGCCAAGAGGGGCTCAGTTTTCTTCAAGAATGATGGGGGATGATGAACCCAAGAGCATACAGTCTTTACCATATTTTTTTCAATCATATGTCTTGTACATCACAGATTTTCAAATATGCATCCCATCTTTCAATTAAATTACTAGTAAATTATTTTTTGCCTGTTATGTGCTCCCACACTTTCCCTTTTATATGGCTTTGCTAATATTAAAACTCCCACTTATATTCCAAATACTACCAAATTTATATTCCAAATCCTAAGATTGAGACCAAACTCATATATTTATTATGCTTACAGAAGCAGGATTGTAGAATTATTAAAAGCTCAGATTTGGAAGAAACACTGACTGCCCAAGTTCAACTCTTGACTATGATATTTAAGAGTCGTGAGACCCTTAAGACATTGCACAACCCTCTGTGGTTCAGTTTCCTTAAGACATTGCACAACCCTCTGTGGTTCAGTTTCCTAACCTCTTGAATGGAGATTAAAGGATACTGACCTCACTGTTTTGCAGAAAAGATTAAATGAGAATGTCTGTGTAAAGCATCTGGAACACCACCGTTATTATTTACTTCAATATTTACCAAGAAATTATAATGCATCAGACATTGTGCTGAGGATTGAGGGTCCAGCATTCACTAAGGTATGGTTTTTGCTCTTATGGGGTGGAAGAAAGTATATGGAGCTACTCATGTCAACAAATAATTTAAATATACATTACAAAATGACAGACATATGCATAAGGTAAAGTGGTAGAAGGCTTGGGTGAGTTCTGCAGGGAAACATGTACATTCTGGAAAGAAGTAATAAAATAGCATATTCAAAAGGAAATATTCTCTGGTGGTTTACCTCCATAAAGTGTTCTTAATTCCTCTTAAAGGCTATTTCCTTCTGAACAGTACAAGTACAATAGGGAATCTTTACATTTTAACCTTGTATTATAATTACTTATAATTTCTCCCATCAATCAGCAGAGAACAAATATGGAGAGTGTTAAATGCAGCTTTTTGGCAAAGCTGTATAAATGGCATGCCTATATCTAGTCTTCCCTTTCCTTCTTTCTTGTTAAATAATAACGAAGTTATTAAAATGGCATCACTTTGACAATTTTTTTTTTTTAGCCCCAAAGTATTTTTTTTATTTTTTCTTAACAAAAGATACGGCACTGGTTTTACTATTTTTTATTTTTCTTATTCTGTGTGTTAAGGGATTCTAGTGAAAAACATTAAGCTTCCAGAAAAACCTGATTTAAAATGTCATTTAAGATGGAAAAATCCTGCTTACTGCATTATTAAATCTTTTCCTGCCTAATACTGGGAACTGACAGAAACAATACTCTATTTGTTCAGATTTTGAGAAGAAAGAGGTAGAAATTCAAATACTTAGAGTTTTATATATTCTGAACCTTCATATTGTGAAGGTTCACAATATGAAGGGAGATTCAGTAATAGAAGATAATTTGTACTCAGATGTTATCATTTAATGTTTTATCCATTGTTGATTTATAACTTTGAAACCTTCAGCTTGATAAGAAACAATTTTTTTTCCTGCATTAATTTTATCTCAGGTTTGATTATGAAGGGGAGCAGAATATAACCATGCCAAAATGTGTTTTTTTAGAATAAGCATTATTTTAGATTATTTTTAAGAAACTGCAGACACAAGGAAAACTCTGAAAACAGAGTAAAAATTACCCTTTTATTAGAGATATTTACATTTACAAGGAAAATCTCCATTTGTAAAGATGTCTCCCTCAGTGCCAGGCTGACAAGTCTCTAGTCTAGAAACTCTTATCAATGCAGAAGGCAGGGACTTAAATCCCCATAACCACACCCTTGTTTATAACTGAGCTTGGCTGGTAACCTTCTGTAACTAACTCTTCCATCTCCAACATTTTTTTTAGTCTTTATCTGGAGATGGTATTTAAGGTGGTGACATGTGCTATTTCAGAGAGTTACTTCTTTCTCCTTTTTCTCCCAGGTATACAGGAGATATCCATGTGATTAAACTTCTGTTTTTCACCTGTTAACCTTTTATTATATGCAGTGTCTTAGCCAAGAACTTCTGAAGGGGAGAGAGAAATTATTTTTCTTTCTCCATAATAATTTAGAATATATTAAAAAATACCAGTTCTTAGAAAATTAATTTCATTCTACTTTATTGGTGCAACTTTTCCCAAGTTTTAATTACTTCCTTAAAGGAAATTATATTTATCATTATGCCGGGGTCCAACCCCAGCAGGTCCAGGGGTCCCCAAAGGTGTGGACGGAGTCGGCGAAGAAGGAATGACACGGAGACAGCGTTCAGTTGATCAGCAGCCTAGCCAGGATCTCTAGCCAGGATCTCCAGCCAAGTTCTGGTCTGGATCTCCAGCGAAGTTCTGGTTAGGATCTCCAGCCAGGTTCTGTGTCCATGTTCTCTTGCTAGGTTCTCCAGCCAGGTTCTCCAGGTTCTCCAGCCAGGTTCAGTCACCAGATTCTGTAGCCAGGTTCTTCAGCCAGGTTCTGGCTAGGTTCTCCAACCAAGTTCTGTTACCAGGTTCTAGTCAGGTTCTCTTGCCATGTTCTATCCAGGTTCTGTAGCCAGGTTCTGTCTCTAGGTTCTTCAGTCAGGTTCTGTCTCTAGGTTCTGTCTCTAGGTTCTGTGGCCAGTTTCTGTCCAGGATCTTTTGCCATGTTCTCTCCAGCGAAGTTCTTCTGTCTCTAGGTTCTGTGTAGGTTCTGTCTTCTAAGTTCTGTGTATAGGTTCTGTCTTCTAAGTTCTGTCTTCTAAGTTCTGAGTCTTGCTGTCTTGTTACATCTGTATTTATACCAGTTGATTCAATCCTATCAATCTCTATTACAAAGGTTAGGGCGTTTCTTATCTCCATTCCAGGGAGTAAAGATTATGTAGCTTAAGCATGATTGTTCGTAGTTAAAGTGATTAATTACCCGCCTGGCACTTAGTTGAGGGGTTTTATTCCCTCCCTAACTTCAGGGGAAAATCCCTACCTGGGGAAACAACCTTTCTCAGAGACCTTGGTTAAAACACACAGTGCCAAGAAGGTGAGCAAACATATTAAGAACAGTATGCCATATATGCCAGGTCCTTTGAAACAGCAAGGATGGACCGGCTCCCGGCAATTAATGTATAAGATGATATTATTTATAACTTTCCCCTTAATTATGTAAGTGTGTCCATTAAGGAGACACCAAATCCTGTTTTTGTTTTACCTCTCTCTCTGTTAGATTGCATCCAGTACTTCACAGCACTGGTTCCCTACTCCCAAGGTTGTAGCTGGGGTGAATTGTGAGTCAATTAGGATACTTGGGCCTCTAGGCTGATGATCCTGGAGAGCATGAGGAGATTTCCTTTGGACTGATCAAATTTTGCAAAACTTAAAAAAAAAAAAAAGTGTGACTGGATGAGGACAGAATTTTGTGTCATATTAACACCAAGGGTCCTGAAGTATGATTAATGTATGATTTTGATTTAATATGTAGCCCCAGCACTTTATGCAGTTTCTTCACAGCATGCACCCTAAATCTTAGCCCTTTCCCTTACTAGTCATTAACACACACACACACACACACACACACACACAGGCAACCAGGAACAATGACCATGCCAGAAGGTCACAAGATATGGGTTTCTGTTAAGGTAAATGTAATATCATGGCCTAAATTGTATTTCAGCTTCTGAGCCCTAAATCAGAACAACCCTCTGGCCACATCCTCATGAAACTGTTATAGGTGGAAGTGGCATATCCCTTTCCTCACTGAGTACGGGGAGTGGAATTCTTATGCTATCTCAAGAAAAAGAATTTTCTGAGACTTGCATGGGAGGATGAATGATTTTTATTTATGTGAAATTGCATCCCTGGGTATCCAAAGTCCCATTCTAGTCAGAAGAAGTGTAGCTGGGGTTTCTATAAAGCTAAAAGCAAAGCCAGGGTCCAGAGTTCCCGGTCCATGTTACAGGTCCATGTTACAGCCGTGTCCAGTTTAGGCTAGTTGGCTAGTTGTTGCAGTCTATTGTGTGTGGGGGTCCACATGGCCAATGCAGGAAGCAGGAGTAAGAGAGTCCCACAATCCAGGAGTCAAGGGCAACAGTCAAGAGAGCTAACTCCTTTGTTTAGGGAATTAAATATTTCAAATCTTCATGTGCTTACACGAGTCACACCCATTCTGGCCAATGACCTGGGTTTCCAGGTGTGACTGACAGCAAGTATCTTCCCTATGTCACCCCAACTTTACTGGTCATGCATCTATTCTCCCTGTCCAGTCCCTTCAGACAATAGACAGGTGGCTGGCTTCCTGGAGAGTATAAGGCTGCACTACTAGCAGAGCTGCCCAAATGACATGCCTATAATATTTGGCCTTCCTTTTGCTCCTTTCCTATTATTAATAACTAGGTTAATTACAACAGTATCAAAAGCAGACTGAAGGATACTGAAACTGCTTCAAGACCTGAAATAATGATTTACTATTCTTACCTCACTCTTTTTTTTAAAAAATATATTTTATTGATTTTTTACAGAGAGGAAGGGAGAGGGATAGAGAGTTAGAAACATCGATGAAAGAGAAACACTGATCAGCTGCCTCTTGCACACCCCCTCCTGGGGATGTGCCCGCAACCAAGGTACATGCCCTTGACCGGAATCGAACCTGGGACCCTTCAGTCCACAGGCCGATGCTCTAACTACTGAGCCAAACCAGTTAGGGCCCTTACCTCACTCTTGACCAATCAGCAAGACACATTACCCCAAGCCCCTTACTCATGATGACTCATGACTTTTGCTCTATAAAACTCCTCGTCTATAAACCATTGAGGCATCCTAGTTTCCCCAGCACAAACTTTGCATTTTCCATTGTGTAGAACAATACAATTAATGCCACTTTATTTAATTGCACCCTTATGTGAGTATAATTGGCTATCTGCAGTGCCTGGTGGACAAGTTATGCCCTTTGTTTCTGTATTTCCCCATATCTAGTGGGATTTGTGTTTTAAGTATAATAACACCTTGAAATGAGATTATGAGAGGCAGTCACTATTTACATGATATAGATTGACCTTTTAATGTTCTAATTTGTCTTAAAAAGTGGTACATGGTTATGAACCTGGACTCTGGATGCAGACTGAAGACAGAGTTTGAATCTTAGTGCCACAATCTACTAGCTATGTAAGCTTGGGTGAGTCATTTAAACTCTGTGTCCCAGTAATTTTTTAATCTATAAAATGAAATAGATAATAATTGCACTTAATTCAGTGTTGTGAGCAATGAATATATATGTATAAGTGTTACAGAATTTACCAGGCAACCGAAAAATATGCAAGAGTTCCAGGCGATACAGGAAAAACCCATTTATTTTCAGATGTTTCACATGTGCTAGTAGTGACTCAGGGGTCAGTTCTCCAAATCCCGAGTAAGTCAATATAGAGGAAGCGCTCCCTTTATACCTTTTGGTTTCTTTGTCCCTCAGATATGGATGGGACTTCTGGACCTTTCACAGGCTTTGCAAAAAGTCCTGCGTGTTGGGATGGGGGCTATGAAACCACACCTAAAGGCTTGGCCTGGTGCCAGTTCTGATAACCCCCTCGGGGATTGTGTATTGTTCATAGTTTATGGCCTCTGTGAAATGTGAGTATTTAGGTAAACTGGTCTTGCAAGACCAGGTTGTGGAGAAAGGGGCAGTGACTTAAAAATAGGTTATCAAGAATGTACATTAGGTTACTGGCACATATTCAGGTTGCCAGACACCCCCCCCCCCTCCAATGTCTTCTTTTCCCCATCATAAGTAACTGGACAGTGCCCAGAATGTAGTGAGTGCTAGCTATAATTCATTGTTTTTTGGAAAGTCTTAAGCTGACCGTGGAGCGGGCAATGAGGATAAACAGGGTAAGGAGCCAAATCTTCCATGAGCAATCTGGGAATAAGGTCACTTGGCTTTGACCCTATTGGGGTGCAATCCAGGGAAGAAGGAAGTAGATAAAGAAGAGTAGATAGGGAAAATGAAGGAGCAAAGAAAATTTCTTATGCCCACTGAAGATGTTCTTATTTTGAGCATAAGGTCACTAGATGGGAAAGAAAGCCTGTGCATATTCTTTGGACAATGAGTATAGTTATAATCTGCTACTAATAAGAATGCTCTCTTCTAGTAATAGATCACAACTGAATATGCTTCCTGTTGTGGTGGGACCTAAAAAGAATGGTGACAAAAGATCTGTGTTTTACTTTTGACAATAAGACACATGCTGGTAGAAGTAGTTTGAAACTGGAAAATTGGAATATTTAGGATATTTTGATAATTAATAGAAACCATGGGAAAGGATTTTGAAATTGAGATTATATCATAAAATCTGGACTGTGATTTTGTCTTATCCCTGTAAGGAGACTTCAGAAGACACCTGGCTACATATCTTGTCTCAGTATTGTAAGAAACTCCCTGTGGAAATATATAAAAATATCTCTGTTTTTTTTGCTAAGCTACTTGATATGTAAGCACAAAAAAGTCATTCTTCACTCAGTTGGCTGCAACATGAGTTTAGGGCAGCTCTATCACTCAGTATACACCTATGTGGAGGGTTTATTTAAGTTATGTGAATTACTCTCTGTTAGCCAAGTGGAATGCTTTAGTGATTTATTAGTGAAGTGTGAGAGTTGTTTTGTTGGAAGAAAGATAGCAGGTTTTTAATTGAATGAAACCAGAGAGCACAGTCAGGAAAACAGATTAATTGAGGAGTCTCCAGACTCCTTGATATGTTGCTCTTTAATGCATGCTTGTATCTTTTATTTCCCACATGACCAAGAGCTTTGGAATGCAGTATACAGTAATCAAATACAAAATAAATGAATTTAAAATTGTGTTCATCTTTGTAAATGTCAAAATAGTACATTGAACATTTTGATTAATTAAGAATCTATATCTTCTAAATTAATATTAAAAGCTGTTTATAAATCGAAAGAGACAGTTCCTGAGAGCCACAGGAGTATGTATGACACATAGAGAAGAACAGGAAAAAATTTTGCTTGTTAATCACAGAATGTTAGAGCCAGAAGGAACATTGAAGACTCTACAGTCTAGCCTTATCAATTTATAGATGAAGAAACTGCAGTCCAGACACTCCCTGAGAGTGTCTTATTCACATTTTACATAGCTAATTACTCTTACTAGTCAGAACTAAAACCCGTATCTCCCAGTTTTTAGTTGATATATTCTTTCCAATTCACACAGCAGTAAGACCACTATTTGGGTATGTCTGTGAAAAGTAGTAAGAAACTAACCTTTCCTGGTACTCTTGTAGAGTCACCTTCAGTTAAAATTGCCTCAAGATATCTCATGAATGATATTAAGATAAAGATGGATTTGATGGTTTGTTTGTTTTTTGCAAGTTTCTTTGTGTTAGAGTTTCACACTTGGAGGCTAGCTTTGCTTGGGGCATTTTAAATCTGCCATCAGTCATGATAGTGAACATGGGGGTTCACTGGTTGACCAGAAGGCTCAGCTTCTGGTCATAGTCAAGTGTGTGGGGAAGATAGCAAAGTTTGAAAACTGTGGAAGCAAATACTGCTGCTTTAAAAGAGACTTTAATCACTGAAGAAATGTCAAGATTTTTCCCACAAAGGAGTTTCTTTGGAGACTTTGTCCCAAAGAAATTATACTCTCTACCACATTCCACCTTATAAGTAGAATACCTCAAGATTCATCTGGGAATATTTAAAACATAAGAATCAGACACACAGTGAATGCTTAGTAAATGTTAGCTGTTGGCGGTCCATGGTTCTGCCATGGTGACATAATACCTCTCTGCTATGATTTCTTCTCAGGGCATTAAACATGTTGTTTCCAAAATAATGGGGGTTCGACCCCCTTCAGTGTATAAACTGAAGCCAAGAATGTCAGCACCTAATACCCCCTCACAGATTCTGCAGCCCAACACCTTCCTTTACAGAAGTGAAAACGGAGGCAAAGGATGGAGAAAGACTGAATATAGGTCACTCTGTGAGGTAGTTGTGTTGAGTCATGAGTCATCTGTAATTGTGGTCATATTTCTTAGTACTACCAAAGAATGGCCAGAGTTAAAATCCAAACTTCATCTTGAAAGAGAAAGATACATTTTGGCAAAGGCTAATGAATATTCTTTTTTTAAAAAATATTTTTTTATGGTTGACAGTATTACAGTTGTTTCCTATTTCCTCCCACTTCCCCCAGACTTCCCCTCCTCCAAGGTCTTCACCACCCACCGTATTGCCTGTGTCCATGGGCTATGCATATCTACACTAATAAAAGAGAAAAATGGTAATTGGCGTACGGCGATACCATTTTCATTGGCTAATCAGGGCTATATGCAAATTAACTGCCAACTAAGATTGGCAGTTAACTGGCAACTAAGATTGGCAGTTAACTGCCAACAAAGATGGCGGTTAATTTGCATATGTAGGCACAATGCAGGGAGGTGAAAGGGAAAGCAGGAAGAAGCCCCCTGCCACTGACAGTGATCTGAAACCCAGGGGGGAGCTAAGAGCTGGGGGGCAGGGCAAAGGTGACCCTGGGGCCGCCTTTGCCCTGCCCCCCAGCCATGATCAAAGAATCAGGCGCCTTTGCCGCCCTGGCCAGTGATAGCAGGAAGTAGGGGTGGAGCCAGCGATGGGAGCTGGGCATGGTCGAAGCTGGCAGTCCCAGGAGCTAGGGGTCCCTTGCCTGGGCCTAAAGCGAAGCCCACGATTGCGGCGCCCCCCGCTGCCACTGTGGGTCCCCTCTGCCCAGGCCTGACGCCTAGGCCAGAGGCGTTAGGCCTGGGCAGGGGCGGAGCCTGCAACCGCGGGGAGCTGGGGGTCCCCTGCCCAGGCCTGACACCTCTGCCGGAGGCCTCAGGCCTGGTCAAGGGGCCGATCCGGTGATTGGTGATTGGAGGGTGATGAGGGTCAACTCCTCTGGCTGAGGCATCAGGCCTGGGTGGGGGGCAGAGCCGGGGATTGGGGGGATATGAGGGTCCCCTTGCCCAGGCCTGAAGCCTGGGTCAGAGGCATCAGGCTTGGGCGGGGGGTGGAGCAAGCGATCAGAGAGAGATGGGGGTCCCCTGCCCAGGCATGATTCCTGGGCCAGAGGCCTCAGGCCTGGGTGGGAGCCAGAGCCAGTGATCGGGGGGAGATGGGGGTCCCCTGTCCAAGCCTGACACCTCTGGCGGAGGCGTCAGGCCTGGGCAAGGGGCCGATCAGGTGATCGGAGGGTGATGGGGGTCAACGCCTGAGGGCTCCCAGTATGTGAGAGGGAGCAGGCTGGGCTGAGGGACACTCTCCCCCCCCACCACACACACCCAGTGCACGAATTTTGTGCACCGGGCCCCTAGTCTATATATATAAAAGCCTAAGTGACCATCCAACTGTCTGACTGGTAGCTATGATGTGCAATGACCTCTAGGGGACAGACATGCAACACAGGAGCTGCCAAGTTGCAGTGACTTGGCAGCTGTGGTTCTTGGGTGACACACCTGAAACCAGGGAGGAGGGAGCCCAATTCTGGGGTGTGTCTCCTGAGAACCAACCTCTCACAATCTGGAACCCCTTGGGGGGTGTCGGAGAGCTGAAATACAACTGAGGCCTAGATATTATCTCTAGGAAGGAAAGGCCAGATAAACAACAAAACCAACCACAGCTCACCTCAGGACCAGCTACATGGAATAATGATCCCCTGCTCTGGTGCTGACTAATCAATCAGTAGAGACTACAACACTGACAGGATACACCTGGAAAACTGCTGAATATTCTATTAAGATCTCCCCCTGGGACCTCTCCTAAAATTTCCACCCTTAAAACCCTTAGGACTGAGGACCCAGTGAGCACTCCCTCCTGGGAGCATTCCCATGCCTTTCCTTACCCCATTCCCTGCCCCCTCTCTGCTCCAGGCATGTTACCATTAGCTTTCTCACTCCAAAGCTCCAAGGGCCCTTCCTAAACCCATTTCTTATAGGAATATCTTTGTCTACATGTGTGATTTTATAAATAGAGGCCCAGCGCACAAAATTATGTGAGACCCAGACCCCCAGCCCTGCAGGACCCAGACCCCCCTGTGCCACAGGACACAGACTCTGCCACGCCGCCACATGCAGGACTCCAGACTCTGCCTCGCCACCGCAGGCAGGACCCATCAATGCACCTCCTGGTGACCAGTCGTTTGGTTGTTATGGCATTATGGTGTTATGATCACTGGCTCTGAATTCTTTGCTAGTCATAACTCAAGTGTCAAGGTTGCTAAACCCAGGTCCAGTCTGACCCCATGGGTCTAACACCTGGTACTGTTCCCACTGCCTACAAAATTTATGTTAATGAAAAATGTGGAACTTTTTAAAGGTGATAGACATACCATTAAAACTCTAACCTCTAGATGGTCTAACTAGTTAAATGCCCCCCCCCCCCCCTTACTAAATAAAAAGTGCTGAACCAGAAGAATATTTACCCTGCAGGACTATGATTATTGGACAATTTTGAGAATTGTGATTAGAGAATGTAGACTGAATTAATGGTTGCTGGTAGGCAGCTGTCTCATTAGTTTCCTCCCTTGAATTGAAGTCTTTCTGAAAGTGATTTACTCAGAGATAACCAAGTAATATGGAGGATCACACTCACTTCCTGAGGCATTAAAAATATAGATGAGATGATATGTCCTCTTTCCATTATATTCCATATTTAATGTCCTTCTATTATTCCCCTTTTCCTACAGGCTGAAGTTGAAAATCATTTGATCATGATTTTCAAGGTCCTTATCAATCTGACTATAGACTGCCTCTCATGGCCTCTCTTCACTTTATCCCCCAAACTCTATAGATCCAAGCAGTCATACAACATTATTTTCATTTCCTCTAACAAATATGCCTTTTTCTTCTTTTATGCCATGTTTCATGCACTTTTCTCTAACTGAAATACTGTCCCCTTTATCCTTTCATATTTCTTCTTCAAGGGCTACCTGTTTTATTCTACACTAGTGGCCTGGTGTATGGATTCATGCACATTGAAAGGAAATTAATTAGAAGAAAGATTTGTGTGGTAATTATGTTACTGCAAAAAATTACATGTCTATATATATATATATATATATATATATATATATATATATGGCTAATATGCTAAGTGCCCAACCATCTTACCAGTTGCTATGAAGCGCACTGACCACCAGGGGGCAGACACTCAACACAAGAGCTACCGTGACACTCACTGGCCATTTACAGAGAAACAGCACCGCATAACTGGTACCCACAAAGCAACACTCGACTTCCCCCAAGTGGGACACAGGCCCCGCCACCACCCTGGAGTGACAGCCCACCAAATCGCAGTCAACGCTGCCGAGACCCCGATGGCGCAAAATGTGGCCCACAGCCCAGCCCAGCCCAGAAACGGTCGCTGTGAGCACTGGGTTATGACGTCACATAGCAATGCCTGGCTTTCTCTCCCTAGCAACTAGCCTCCTTGGAGTTTCTTCAGCCCAGGGACATGACTTGTTTTATAGCCAGGTGGAAACATTTTACACTTTAACCAAATGTCTGTGAAGCATTTTCCCATGCCTCATCTCATTTGATCCTTACAGAAGTCCTGGAGTAGGTAGATAGGAGACTGGGTGGAATCCTACTTACTTTTCATTAGCTGGAAAATGGAGATTTGGAAAGCTCAGAAACTTGACCCGACTGAAAAGAAGTAAGAAATGGTGGACCTTGAAAATGACTTCAGGTTTTTTCACTGCACAGAATACTAGGTGTACTGGTTAATAATGCAAATTTTTTTCAATAGATGGAGTTACACATATGTTGATATATATGCGATTTGATATGTATGCTATTTTGTTGTATTGACAGCAAGCTTCAAAACTTCATATGTCAAAATTTCTGAAGGTGTGAACATCATAGATATTTTTACCCTTAAAAATGTTGAATGTCATGCCAAAAAAAGAGCATTTGTGGGAAGTTTTAATTCATTACTTTATTTTGAAGAAAAAGTTATCTTATACTTCGGGAAGCTTCTGGTGAACATGCTCCATCTCAAGATACTTGTGAACGCTGGTTTAAATGATTTAAAAGTGATGATTTCAATGTGAAAGACAAACAACGTCCAGGTCAACCAAAAAAGTTTGAAAACCAACAATTACAAGCATTAAAAATTGGATGAAGATGCATGTCAAATTCAAAAACAACTTGCAGAAAGATTAAACATTGCTCAGCAAACAATTTCTGACCATTTACAAGCAATGGAGAGATTTTAAAGGAAGGAAAATGGGTGCCACATCAACTGAACAAAAGACAAATGGAAAACCAAAAAGTCATCAGTAAAATGTTGCTTCAATGACATGAAAGAAAGTCTTTTTTGCATCTAATTGTGACTGGCGATAAACAGTGGATTTATTTTGAGAATCCCAAATGCATAAAATCACAGGTTGATCCAGGTCAACCATCAACATTGAGTGCAAGGTCAAATTGCTTCGGAAAGAAGACAATGCTCTGCATTTGGTGGGATCAGCTTCTAAAACCAGGTGAAACCATTAATACTGCCTGGCTCAGACTTGTTCAGTAAACATTTGATACCCTGAGTGTTACAAATGATCCTATATAATAAAAGGCTAATATGCAAATCTACTGAACAGCAGAAGGACTTGTCGCTGTGATGCACACTGACGGCCAGGGGGAAGACACAAATCACAGGAGCTGCCCTTTGGTGGACAGTGCATGGCTCAGACAGAAGCCAGGCTCACAGCTGGCGAGCACAGTGGCGTTGGTGGGAGCCTCTCCCACCTCCGTGGCAGTTCTGAGGATGTCCAACTGATGTCCATCTGTCAGACATCCCCAGAGGGCTCCCAGACTGCAAGATGGCACAGGCCAGGCTGAGGGACCCACCCGAGTTCACAAATCTTGTGCACTGGGCCTCTAGTTTAGTATATAATATCTCTGCTCAAAGAAACTTATCCCTTCAGGGAGACTAAATATACTCATGAAAAAAAAAGTTTTAAAGAGAAATTTGTGCTCTGTCACTAAGTGGATGCAAAGCTCTGTAGAGGATATCAGTGTGTCTGTGCATTTGTGCTCATTCTCCTGCCTTGGGATGAGAAAGGTCAAGAGCTCACTGAAATAGCCTGAAGTTTGAGATGGGTAAGTGAGTATGGCCAATTGTGAGAGTCATGGGTATTGTTTCTCCTAAATACAAGTGTGGCTATAGCTCACGTGACTGCTTTGGACTCTGCACTGAAGGAGACCATCACCTTTGAGCTCCTAACAAGTCATCTTGCATGAGTCTTTTAAAGCAAGCATCTCAAACTCGCTGCCATCGGTCTTCATGAAGCCCACAAGGAATATTTTTGCGGCCCAGCCAATATAATGGTATGTAAGAAACGTTTTAATAAAAATTTTGTCACTTAACTTTTACAATATCCTGTTATACATAATTATTAATAACGAACTACAATGTTTGCTAACGACTGATTATTATAATCATGTTGCATTCATTTCCTTTACGTGCCTTACATGCAGGTGCACCATTTCTCTCTACTAATACTAGCAGCGAATTGCCATGTCATTAATCTTTGTACTGACTTGTTCGGTGTGAGCAACAGGAAACATTTCGCTTTTGGAGAACAAGAGAAATAGGTTTATTTGCATTACACTTATTAATTTGTGCAGTTATTCAGTGTCTGGTAAGTTAATGTTCAAGAAAAAATATTAATTTTTATTAAAATGTTCTATTATTTTATGTTAATGATGACTCATTTTTTTTCAGCCCTTTGTATTCAGGATATCTCTATCGAAATAAACCTACATTTCTACGAAAATTGAAGCATTTTTTTTTGTGTGTGTGTGTGGCCCACATAAACTTAAACCTTGTTTATTTGGCCTGTGTTAGCTTTTGAATTTGACATGCTTGCTTTAAAGCAGTGGTTCTCAACCTTTTGGCCCTTTAAATACAGTTCCTCATGTTGTAACCCAACCATAAAATTACTTTTGTTGCTACTTCATAACTGTAATGTTGCTACTGTTATGAATCATAATGTAAATATCTGATATGCAGGCGACCCCTGTGAAAGGGTCGCTCGACTGCCAAAGGGGTCGCGACCCACAGGTTGAGAACCACTGCTTTAAAGGAACCCATGCAAGCTGGCCTGGTGAGAGGTAACAAAGTGTGATAAATAGCAACAGGGACTCTGGACTCAGCCTGCTGCAGGTTGAATCCTAGCTCTGCTAAGTATGTTCCAGTTTTGTGTCCTTATAATTTTCCCTGTTTCCTTACCAGTAAAGTGGAGATAATACTAATGTATGGCAGAAATCAGGCTGGTGGGAAGCAACAAACCATACACTCAGAGATACAGAAAATAACAGTTTTATTCGCACCAGTGTTGGCTCAGTGGAGTCCCCTCCAGAGGCTGAGCTCCGAACAAAGCAGGGCTTAGCATTTTATATTTTCCCAGGCTCTTTGTCTCTCATATATGGCATATACATACATTCTAGACATTCTTTCTATGTTATATGTTAAGCTTCCGGGTATCTATTGCAGTTTGGGGAGGAGAGCTGTAACCTGAGATAGCAGAAGCTTGACTGGCAGAGTACCCTACTGGAGCAGAAGCAGAAGAAGCAAGATTACAGAAGCTGAGGCATGGTTATGGTGATGCAAGCAGGGAGGGGGCTTGCCATCTCACTAACACCTAGTTCATAGACTGGTTAAAAAGGTTATATTTGGTAAATCTATAATAATAAAAGTCTAATATGCTAAATAGACCAGATGTCCTTCCAGATGACCTTCTGGGCGACCTTCCGGATGAAGCCGGGGCTGGGAGGGAAGCCTGGGTCCCGGGTGCCTGCTGGTGGCTTGAGGGAAGCCTGGGTTCCAGATGCCAGAAGGAAGTTGGTGCCAGCAGCCCGGGGGAGGAAGGCTTACTCTTGCATGAATTTCGTTCATCGGGCCTCTAGTAGATATAAAACACATAAAACAGTGCCTGGCACAGGGCAGTCACTGTGCATGCATTTGCTTATTATCACTGAGCTTGATTTTATTCTACTTCCTCTCTCATGAACAGTTGTATACACCAAAGGCATGTACTGAAGTTAGGTTTGCCAAGAGTCATTAATACTACCTTATTACTTTTAAAATAATCTTAATTTCCCTTAAATTGGTATTGACTAAAACATGAACAAGTGACACCCACCACAGTGAAATCCCAATGTGAATAATTGATGTGGATGTCAATAAACTTTAAAGGTAGAAAGGGCTTAAGAACTCATTTAATAAAAGTCCTTCCCTTTACCATCAAGGAAAGTAAGGTCCAGAGAAGTTGGGTGGTTTACCCAAAATCACACAGGAAATTAATGATGGAATTAGGACTAGATATAGTCTATCATTTATTGCAAGGTAGAGAAAGTATATGCAAAATAAATTTTATATCCACAAAGTGAGAGTAATTTAGACATATTTGTAGTAGTCAGGACAGAGATCTATGGTAATGACAATGAAGCAGGACATGCCATTTTGCTAGAGTACCCTCTTCAGGAGAAGTATTCACATTTCATGGCATTTAAGCAACTGTTTTGGTTGGTGGTTCAAAATGGAACTATTGTGTCTCAATAGAGGAAGAATCCATATAAAACAATGTAATTATTCTGAGTTGTTCTAAGTATGTTGATTTTATTATTGTTACTACAATACGTCTCAGGATTATTTATGCTAACTATATTGGGGTGATTGATATACATAAATAGTGTTATCTATAAAAGGGACATATTAGAAAATTCTACATAGAAGAATAAGATGTACATGTTGTCTGAAAGGTCATTTGCTTGTAAAATAGTCAAGTGCTACTGAAGAGAAGGGATTGGATTTGAAATCACTCACCCCTGAGAATACTATTTAGAAGCTTATTATAATACTGCAAAATTCAATATTAAGATAATATTGCTGTTTTTGTTGCCATGAAGATCATGAGACTCCAAGAGAGGCTACAGTAGACTGCTCTGTTGCTATTAACATGGAAAATACACACAGATACATATCATTTCATGATAGAAATTAGTTTTTGTAATTATAAAATGATATACAAGGTGGGGCAAAAGTAGGTTTATAGTTCTTAAGTACTGGAAACAGTTCATTTTTATATTATTTATTAGTTATTATTTTTTTCCATATGAACAACTATAAACCTATTTTGCCCCACCCTGTATGCTTATAGTTTAAAATTTAGAAAATGCATACAATTTGTAAAGAAAATTCATCTAGCACCTCACCACCCAAAGGCAACTGTTGTGATATTTCGCTGTACTTTTCAACAAATATTTTTTTAGTGCTTGCTATGTATTAGGCAGGTACTGTTTTAGGCACTGGGGATATAGCCATGAATATAGCAAAGATCCCTGCCTTATGAAGCTTACATTTCAAGTGACAGGAGGTGGACAAAAAAAAAAAGATATTTAAGACAAATTCAGATTATTACAAGTGCCCTGAATAAAATAAGACAGGACACCAGAACAGAGCAGTGGTTCTCAAAAAAGAGGGTGCATCAGAATCACTTGAAGGGTCTGTTAAAACACAGATTGCTGGAGCCCACCCTCAGCCTCTAATGCAGTAGTTTAGGGGTAGGTCCTGAGAATTTTCATCTTTAACAAGTTGCCAGATGATGCTCATGCTGCTGATCTATGGACACATTTTGAGAATCACAAAGAAAGGGAAATGTGGGGGTGGAGGGGTAGCTATTTTAGATAGAATGGTCAAGCCCTAATCGCTTTGGCTCAGTGGCTAGAGTGTCGGGGTTCGATCAGGTCAAGGGCATGTACCTTGGTTGCAGGCACATCCCCAGTAGGGGGTGTGTAGGAGGCAGCTGATCAATGTTATTAACTCTCTATCCCTCTCCCTTCCTCTCTGTAAAAAAATCAATAAAAATGTATTTTAAAAAAAGAATGGTCAAGAAAGGGTTCTGAAGAGATGAGACATGAAAAGATGAGAAAGATGACAGATAAATAACAAAGAGGAAGACAAGGCTTTGAGAGACAGATGGAAAAGTAAAAAGTTTTAAGACTGGAATGGGCTTGTGTCCCTGAGGAACAGAAAGAAGGATAGAAGACCAGTATGACTGAAGCATAGCACATGAATGAATGATGGAATAAATGAGTAGTTTGGTCTATTTTAGGAGTCATCTGTTCTCTTAAATTACTCTTTCAATTTTTTTTTATCAAATACATCAGTGCTTTTTATCTCTTTGGGTAAGTCCCTAGTTATTTTTACAAATATATGAGTAAGAAATGTGGGAACCCTATAGTAGCTAGTACTCCTTTTAATAATTTTGCAATTGATTTTCTAATTATGATAATAAAATCCATAAATAAAAGAATTTCTTATCTTCATTTCTAACAGTTATACTTATTTTAACCATTTCATGTGTTAATGTCTTGATTATATGTTCAAATCAATATTTTCTTATTCCTGATTTAATTTTCACCATTAAATATACTGTTCAAAAATACAAGAAAGTATTTTTCTATATCTTGTTCTTTATCTAATAATACCATGCCAAATGAACACATGAAAGATGTTTAACCTCACGAATAAATGAACATAAATTCAAACAGTAACAAATAGAGTTTTTTACCTATCATTTAGCAAAGATAAAAAATGATATACCCAATTTTTGGCATAGTAATGAGAGAACAGATACTCATATTTTGCTATAGTTTAAATATTCTGAAAGTTTAATTCTGGTTTTCTCTTTATTGCAGTATTTATTCATTAGGCAGCCACCACCACCCCCTTCCCTCCCGCAAACATGTAGGTAGGTTCTGTTTTAAATGTCCTGTTTTTATTTTTATCACATTCTGATCAAAGAATTTTGCTCTCCATTTTTACATTTTTCAAATTTACTGATTTTATTTTGGTGGGGTCTAGTAATTTTCCTTCTAATTGTATCAGAAATGCTTTTATGAAAAGCATGTTTATATTCTACAAAATTTGTTGACAATGTTTGTACTGGATTTGTTCATGCATATTAATTGTATTATTTAGATGTTCTGTATCAGAGGTTGCTGGGAACCAATTCCAGCATGTCATAATTTCAAGAGTTTCATCAAAAGATTGATGAAACTTGGGGACTCAATAGAGTTGAATCACAGGTGTAGTCATCTGTTGGGAATGGCTAAAGGCATTTCCCCAAACCTGAATAGGAAACTGATGTGGCTGCCAGACAGTTAAAGGGCATCTTAATCTACATGTTATTGCCTCCTACTGGCCAAACACCTGAACAGCCGTAGGCTATTCCCCAAACTGACAATGCCTCTGTACCTTTTGAAACCTTACCTTTTTACGGGTATTATCTCCACCTTGCCTTAGGACAAATTGTGTTAATAAAAGCAAGGGTCCTAGACAAGGAGGGAGTCTTCAGTTCCTTTATCTGAAGGTCTCTGACCCCCAATGCCTTTCAAAATTATAGCTCATCTCCGGATTCTTTATTAGTCTCTGGATTCCTATGTCATCTATGCACAGCGCCTTTTCCAGATTCCTGAACCCTTCTTGATGCTGGGACATGAACTCCATCATAAATGGACGCCCGAAGTGGGACTAGAGCGCCAACAATAAATGGCGTCCGAGCACCGGCAATAACTGGAAGCACCAGCAAGAGGTCAGTAAATTATGGCCCACCAGATAAATCTGGCTAGCCATCTATCTGTGTTGTAAATAACATTTTATGGGAACTCAGCCATGTCCATTCATTTAGGCATTATCTTATGACTACAATGGCAGAGTTGCATAGTGAATGCAAAGCTTAAAATATTTACTATTGGCCCTTTACAGAAAAAGATTGCCGACCATTGTTCTGTATCATCTATTATTCCCTTTGGTCTGATTATTCAGAGTAGAAGTGTCAAAAAAACAACTGTAGTAATTATATTTTTCTCAATATCTTTTCATTTTTAAACAGATGCTGGTTTTATATATTTGTCACATAAAAAGGCATGGCTGGCCTATAAAATTACCCTGCATGCCACATTTAATACTCTTTGTCTTGCAAATAGTTTTATTTTTCCTGTATGTGGTTTATGTCAACTTGATAAATCTTTGCCAGCCTTCTTATTTTTAATCTGTCTCCACTGAATTTGGAGCAAGGGTGGGGTGAAAAGGAAAGACTTTGAGTACTCAGAGAGCAACTGCTAAGAACAAGGAAAGCAAGATACCATACTCATGGTCCTTAGTTCAGGCTTCCAACTCTGATAGTGGAATATGAGGGTGCAGGACTCTCTGATAGTGGAATATGAGATACAGGGAGGCGGAAGCTTCTTCTACCCATCCCTATGAGGTCTTGTTTCAGAGGGGTAGGAATGAGTTGGCTTCTGATTACATTATTTCAGTGGGAACCATCTGTTCTAAGGTTAATTCTTTCTGGAGATTAACATATTATGTATTGATATCCTTCATTTACAGAGCTATTTCAACTTTGTAGCATTTCATGTGCTATTTTGTATTTAATATGTATAGTCGTAGGATGGGTGAAGAAGGTAAATTATGTACAATAGATGGCACATCACAACTCACAATCCCATGTGAATTTTTAGAAACACCTTAATGTTAAATAATTTTGATTTAATCGTTGCAATACTTTTAAGCTGGTATTACATTTGTATAGCAGTGAGTGTGGCATTCATGCATTCTTTAACTTATATATTGAGCTCTTAGTAAGTACCAGACACTGTGCTGAGGGTATTGCAGTGAACAAGATTAGCTTACTACTTAGAGAAGTTGAAAGTTTAATATAGGAGACAAACAAGAAATTGACAATTTCAATATTATGATTTTAGGGGTAAGAACATGGTTGCAGTATTTAATTATTTAATCCTGGCTTTTAAAAATATTTTTATCAAAATATGAAATATATATAATTATAATCTATAGAAAGGGTAGCTATTTCAACAAATGGTGTTCTAATAAGTGGCACATGCATAGAAAAAATTGATTCCAGACACTGATATTAACCTTTTCACAAAAATTAATTAAAAATGGATTACAAACCTAAATGTTAAATGCAAAACTACACAACTTTCTGATGATAACAAGGAAGAAAATTTAGGTGACCTTGGGTTTGGTGACTTTTTAGATAAGATACCAAAGGCATCATCTATGAAAGAAAAATTGATAAATTGGACCCCATTAAAATGAAAAAAAAAAAAAAACCACAAAAAATGTCTCCACTCTTAGTTCAGATTTTTATATTTCAGCTAAGAAATTAACATTTTAAATCACGGCTTGGTGGTGTCTTCATCCAGACAATTCAACTTCTTCAGGGCTATCATCTCTGTTTGCTCTTCAGTGTTTGTGCAATTATTTTTTAAAAACATTTAAGTTTATACTTTGTTGAAAAAATACAGATGAAAAAATGGAAGTCTTGACAATTAAAGGAAGTCTAGATCTCATTATTTAATAAAATTTATAAAAGAAAATCATTAGGCCTATTGGAAGCTGTGATACTTAAATTTTAGATAGATGTACATTGTGGTAATTTGAAAAAAAAAAGTAAATTTATAACATGAAAAATGCATTACAGAAAATACAGATAAATAGTTTATAGACAATACTTCAAAGAAAAATTAATACAGAATAAGTGATAGACTTAAATATAAAATGCAAAACTATACAACTTCTAGAATAAAACATAGGAGTAAATCTAAGTGACCCTAGATTGGATGATGAGTTTTTAGATACAACCGCAAAAGTATGATTCATGAAAGAAAAATTAAATAAATGAATTTTATTGAAATAAAAGACCTCTTCTTTGAGAAAAACATTGCTGAAAGAATGAAAAAACAAGTCACAGATTGGAAAAAAATTTGCAAAACACATATCTGATAATGGGCCTGTATTACAATTTTATAAATAATTAAAACAACAATAAGAAAACAACACAGTTTTAAAAAGGGTAAAGATCAGAACAGACATCTTGCTAAAGAAGATATAGACAGCAAATAAACATATAAAAATATGCTCAATATCATTTGTCACTAGAGAAGTAACAAATTAAAACAACAATAAGATATTACTGCACATCTATTAGAATGGTTCAACTTAAAAAAAAACAAAAAACCTGATAATACCAATTGCTGTAGAGTCTGTAGAGCAGCTAGAGCTCCCATTTATTGCTCATGGGATTGCAAAATTGAATAGCCACTTTTGAATACAGTTTGGCAGATTAATAAAAGTTAAACATAGTTTAACCATATAATCCAGCAATTATACTCCTAGATATTTACCCAAATGAGTTGAAAACTTAGGTCTACACAAAACATGGACATAGATGTTTATAGCAGTTTTATTCATAATGGACACAAATTGGAATCAATGAAGATACCTGTCAATAAATGAATAGATAAATAGTGGTACACCTGTGTGATGGAATATTATTCAGTGTTAAAAAGAAATGGGCTATCAAACCAGACAAAGACCTGGAGGAAACTTAAATGCATATTACCAAGTTAAAGGTGCCAGTCTGAATATGATTTCAACTGTATGACATTCTGGAAAATGCAAAACTATAGGGACAGTAAAAAGGTTAGTGATTGACAGAGGTTGGGGTATAGTGGGAGAAGGGATGAATAGGGGAGCACAGGGAATTTTTAGGGCAGTGAAAATATGATACTCTAATGATGAATATGTGACATCATGAATTTGGCAAAGCCCTTATAACTACACAACACAAAGAATGAACCCTAATGTAAAGTGTAGACTTTAGCTAATAATAATAATATATAAATATTGGCTTATCTTGCATTATAACAATGTAACAAATGTACCATAACAATGCAAGATGCTAATAATAAGGGAAATAATAGGGAATGGGAATACTGTACTTTCTGTTCAATTTTTCTATAAACCTAAAACTATAAAGTATTTTAATAAACACATTACTGTCTATCTGTCAATCAACTAACTATTAATCTATAAATTTCACTTAAAGTAACTATTATGGCCATATATTGCAGAGAAGATATTGCCTTATATGCATTAATTATTTCTGTTAGGTCTAACTCTCATATAGGATTGACATTGTATTACAGAGGTTGACAAACGGGACTGGAAAGGAGAAAACCTGAGTTCAAGTTTTGTTTCTGCCATTTTGGGTGATCTTTTGCCTGCATTAGGCCAAGATATTTAAATGCAGAGGATAAATACCACCTTGAACATGTAAGAAAGTCCACAAAATATGATACATCCCTCAAACTATGTTTAATTTACTTTTTATTACAGAAACTAAAGATCCGGTACATGTGCACCAGTGGGATCCCTTGGCCTGGCCTGCGCCCTCTAGCAATCCGGGACCCCTCAGGGGATGTTGGAGAGCCGGTTTCGGCCTGATCCCCAAAGGTCAGGCTGAGGGACCTCACCAGTGCACAAATCCGTGCACCGGGCCTCTAATATGCATATAAAATCTTTGGTTAATCTCTTCCCATCCTCTCCCCCTTTCCCTTTCCCACTGAGAATTCATCAGTCCCATGTTTCCATGCTTGTGCATTGAGTGTCTGCCCCCTGGTGGTCAGTGCACGTCATAGCTACCAGCTGGTTGGCTGGTCGGCCAGTCATTTAGGCTTTTATATATATAGTTAATGCATGTTGACTTAAAAGAATTTCATAAAGACAACAAATTCCAAAGCTGAAAATAAAAATGATCTATTTTTGTATAGCCCAGAAATAATAATTTTTGGTTTAGCCTTTGTGGTGGTCCTCAATGCCAATGCCACTTATGTGCTGATTCTAATCTAAGGGATGGAATGTTCTTTTTTAAAAAATATATGTTTTTTATTGCCTTTAGAGAGAGAGGAAAGGAGAGGATAGAGAGATAGAAACATCTATCAGCTGCCTCTTGCTTGCCCCCTACTGGGAATCAAGCCCACAACCCAAGCATGTGTCCTGACTTGGAATCTAGCCATGACCTCCTGGTTCATAGGTTGACACTCAACCACTGGAGCCACACTAGATGGGCAAATACTGCATTTTATTTTTTATTTTATTTTTAAATATATTTTATTGATTTTTCACAGAGAGGAAGGGAGAGAGATAGAGAGTTAGAAACATCGATGAGAGAGGAACATCGATCAGCTGCCTCCTGCACATCTCCCACTGGGGGATGTGCCTGCAACCCAGGTACATGCCCTTGACCGGAATCGAACCTGGGACCTTTCAGTCCGCAAGCCGACGCTCTATCCACTGAGCCAAACCGGTTTCGGCTATACTGCATTTTAAAAAGTTAACTCATAAGATCTATATATGGAACAAGGTAATTGTTAGGAACACAGTGCCTTCCCTCTGAAGACCCTTGGTTATATTTTCTCCTGAGAAACTAGTTTTTATTTGTTGGACACTGAGAATATTGTACATAAGCATATCATTGGCTGCTGGGAATCTTAGACACACCTCGTTTATGAATATTTTGTGTGCTACCTTAACCCTAGGCTTTGCCTCACTTGCTTTGTCTCAACTTAATTTTGTCTCAACTTATTTTTACATATATTTGATATTGCTATACTATGTGTATAATCTTAACTGTCCTTAATTCTCTTGGGAACATAGTGTGGGATAAATACATAAAAAAATAAATGAATGAAAATCTTTATAATTGTAACTTAGTGCAGAGATAATCAAAAGGAATGATATGTGGAATGAGTATCAAATTAGTAATAGGATTTTCTTTACAATACTCAGACTGTCTTTTATTTAGTCTAACTTTGGGTGGCTAATTATCAGCATTGTTTCCAGTTTGCCTCATCTTTATATTCTTCAAGTTTGCAGGCAGGCTGAGTAATATTAATATCTTGCTCTACTAGGATTTATGGGAATAAATGGAATGCAGTTGAGAATGTGCTCCAGAAGTGTAAATAGCCACACATGTTCATTTCTCTTTCTTTTGCTTGACTGTAATAAAACATTGAAAAATGTACAAATTTAAGCAGAGAAAAATGTTCTGTCCAAATGTTAGTAGTTACTGATGAAATTGCATATATAATAATGTCTGTCAAGAGAGTAATCCTGTAAAGGACAATTAGTCTCACCAAAGCACTTATTGAAATTTATTTGTAGTGAAATGAACCTGAAAGCATCACATGAATTGTATTTGACAATTTTTGTTGTTGTTGTTGTTAATCCTCACCCGAGGATATGTTTCCATTGATTTTTAGAGAGAGTGGAAGGGAGAGGGAGAGACAGAGCTCATTTACTGATCACAGAGAGAGAGAGAAACACCTGTTGAGGTGAATTCTGCCTGTTCCTTCATTTGGGGCATATTTCTTTATCTCCACATTTTGGCTGCTTCTTTATGTTTGTTTCTTTGCATTAGGTGGATTTGCTATGGCTTCAGACTTGGTAGTATGGCCTAATATAGTAGGGATCCTTGTGGAACCCAGTGGCAAAGTTTTCTTTATCACTAGGGTGCTCTAGGAATGTCTCTGTGTGGGTTATGTGGGCCCTCCTGTTGTAATTAAGTCTTGATTGATATTTGCCCTATCATGTTGGGGGTAGACCTTCAGGGCGGCTGACTCTGAGGATCAACCCTGACCACCGTGTACAAGCTGCTATTTAGGTGTTGATCACAGGAAGCGGAATTCACCTCAACAGGTTTTGGTGCCTGAAGAGATATCCCTTTGGATATGCCACTTGTGGAGCTAATTGGATCCTCCTCTGATGTTGTCTGAAGCTGGCCACAAGTATGTTGGCTCTGGGGCCTCTTAGGAGGGACTCTGGTGCAGGCCAGTGTCAGACACTGCCTGTGACTGGCCCATGGCAACCTGTTTCGAGCTGCAAAGCCATCCACTGTTCATGGTTACCTCTGCTGGGTATCGGTGTGTGTGGCAGGGGCCAACCTGTGCACCAAGGCCACTTTCAACAGCACTGAGCCTGGGGAAAGGTCAGCCAAAGGCCCAAGGCACCTGGAGATCTGCCTCCACAGGCCCCCACCTACCGATTGCCTGTTATGATTTATTGTTCCAGTTGTAAAAGTTTGTACATTTATTCTAATAATTTTCCTCGTAAATCTCTGCTGCCAATATTGTTTCTTTAAGCAGTCACCTGAACTTAAGGTTAAATTTGATTTTTATAACTAGTAGACTGATTGCCTTTTACCTTCAAAAATCTTTGTGATCCAGTAAATGAGCTCAAATTAGAATGAATACAAAGAAGTTAGACTTCTCTCACCAGAGTTATTATATAATTTGGTTATTCATCACAGTTAAATTGTCTTATTCTTCCCGTATTTTAATTATGCATTTTTTTCTTAACATTTTCCATGAAAGTCACTGTAAAAGTGAGGATATAATGATGCTAAAATTTTTTAGCATTTATATGAGGATCTTATTACCTAAATTATAGGAGCTTATTTTTTAATGATAAAAGGATTATCATTTTACAATGTATTATTACAGTAAATCAAACATGGTAATGAAATAGCTGTCAAACTTAATTGAAATTCTATTTAAAAATTCAGTTCTAAATTTCTTCCTTTATTTAAGCACTTTTCAGCATTTGAAGTTATTATATGATTTTACTTTATTTTGTGTTTTGCTGGAGTCTACTGTCACTCATTAAAATTTTTACCAAATCCATCCCTGTGGTATATTATTTCCTCAGATTAAGTTAAGAACACATTTAGAACAGGAGAAATTAAGAAAATAGGGCATTTAGGTTGTATAAAACTCTTTTCCTTGAAGTACTAATGCTTATAATTTGATAAAAATCCCAGCATTTTACTAAACATTCTACTTGCGTTCACCAATCTTATATATCAGTGATCAAAATACGCTGCTAATGTACCTTGAAGTAAGGTGACTAAAAGTATAGTCCTTTTTTGGTTGCTTTTGAAGTTTGAGGCCTTGGGCAAATCACTTTCCTTCTCTTAGCTATAGTTTTTTAATAGGAAAAATGAATAAGATTTACTAGGTGATTTCTAATGTTCTATTCAGGTTTTAAATTCTGTTTAAATTTATTTTCATCATAAGGGAAAGTTTTATTTTTTATAGAATTGTTTTATGTATTTTATAATAAAAATTGATTCCCTAAAGCCGTGGTCAGCAAACTGCGGCTCGCGAGCCACATGCGGCTCTTTGGCCCCTTGAGTGTGGCTCTTCTACAAAATACCACGTGCGGGCACACATACAGTGCGATTGAAACTTCATGGCCCATGCGCAGAAGTCGGTTTTCGGCCTGGGCGAGTCTATTTTGAATAAGTATTGTTGCCATTTGGCTCTGTTGACTAATGAGTTTGCCGACCACTGCCCTAAAGCATCCCTTAAGCACTATTTAAATGACTATTAGTTATCAAAAAGGTTTCCAAGTATTGCTTGGAATAGTCTTAGTTGGGAGCTATTAGTAGACCCAGCATGTATCTTAGACATAGGCACCTTGGCTTCATGCTTTTCACCAACACCTGTCTTCAGGAGAACGTTTCTTCATATGTCTTCTTTGTAAAACAAAGAGTCACTATGTTTCAATGCCAGAAAAATTTCTCATTATGCCACTGACAACACTGGTGACAAACCCTGCTTCTTAATGCAGGGAGGATTTGAGCTGTAAGAGTAATTTAAGTAAGGAAAAAGGCAAATTAATTAACTTCTTAAATTCGTCCTCTCAAGTAGTATAATTGTAATCATTCTTTCATGATGAAGTATCACTTTTCAGTGGAGGCAAGCATGCATTCTATTGCTTCTCTTTGAATCCCAAGGTGTTACTCACAAAATAGGATGGTGTTTGCAACACTTCCATATGGCAGATGAAGAACATTTTTTCAATATGCAAAAATCCCTACTTCTTAAATTATGTATAACTACATATAAAGTGTGTAAAATGTGATACTGATTTTTTATGTTGGCTACAAAATAAATATGGACTGATTGCCATAATTAAAAGTTTTACTTTTATAAGAATATTTGATGACATATAAATTTATAAAAAATATGTTTCTGCATTGCTTAAATAATTTAAGATATTGTTGAGGGCAAGCCCGTGTGGATTTGGCAAAGGAAAAGATTATGCAAGCCAGAATTTTTATCAAAATCTAGGAGCATTATTTGTGCTCTGTATAAATCATATATCTTGTTCTGTGGAAAGATGGCTTTAATTATGTTGGTAGTGATGTCATTCTTTTTTTAAAAGTTTTTAAATATATATATATATATAATTGATTTCAGAGAAAGGAAGAGAGGGAGATAGATAGAAACATCAATGATGAGAGTCATTGGCTGCCTCCTACATGCCCCCTACTGAGGATCGAGCCCTAAACCCGGCCATGTGCTCTGACTGGGAATTGAACTGTGACCTGCTTGTTCATGGGTCAACACTCAACCACTGAACCACACTGGCAGGACAATGATGTAATTCTTTTAAACTATATATCATATTTATGGATCTGTCCCCAAATGGAATATCTTGATAAAATACATAACAGATTTCCCTTTAAAACTATTCAAATACATAATGGGAATGATGTCATCAAAGCAATTAAATTTAATTTAGACATGGTATGAGAGACATTAAAACATAGAATGTTCCTGGTAGCTTTTCAGTCAATTTTTAAATTTCTAATTCTATAGCCACATAATTCGCAATAATGATATAATTTTTATTCTTTCTACTGTTATTTTTATTTTTGTTTTAATAGATTGGATAGAACTTCAAAAGTAATGTTCATGTCAAATAGTAATGGTAATATTATTTTTGTCTTCTGTCTGATTTTAAGGGGTAGAACCGTTACTTCACTATTAAGAGTGATGTTACTTTCTAAATCTGAAATAACTAATTTTCATTCTTATGAAATGTGAAAGTTATTGCTTTTGTTTCCTCCTTTAAAAGTCTTTGCAAATGCAACCTGGGTTGTGGAATCCATTGTCAACATTTACTTTTAAATTTGATTGTTTCTTTTTATAATCTCATTTTTTCTAATTAAACAAAAAAGTTAATTTAGTAATTAGACTAAAAATAATTATTTAGAGTATATATTTAGAGTTCAAATTTTCTCAAGATTACCTTGATTTTTAATTGTTAAGCTTTTGATATTTTTTGTTTTTCTTTTTTTCTAACATATATTTCCAATAGTTCAATTCAAAAGGACCTGGAAATATTTTATTCATGAAGAGTACCAGTTTGGCATAATTCCTGAGTGATAGCAAGCTTCTAAATTTTTTCACACCTGAACAATTTTTGAGTAAAACTGCCATAGATTTTGCTCCCATATCTTTCAGGGTTTTAGTGTTGCAGAGGAGCCTGGCGTCAACCTACCTCTGAGTCTTTTGTAGGGTAGCTTTTCTTCTTCTTCTTACTTTTTTGTAATATTTTAATGCATATTTATGGGTTTCTTTCTTTATATTTAAAATCTAGAAATTCCACCAAAAATAAAATAATACACTAAGATAAGTGTAGGTGTAGAATTAATTTTGCTCATTTTCCTGAATACATTTTAGCACTTCCAATTTTCAGGAAAAAGGTGTTTGTCTATAGATGGAAAGTTTTCTATCATGTCTTTGCTTATTAACTCTAACCTCCTTGCTTTATTGTCTATTTCAAGATCACCAATTATCTATAGGTTGCATATCTGGAATTTGTCTTTTATATTAACCATGCATTTATCATATAATTTTTATGTTTTTATCTCTTACTTTTGTGATCTGAAAGAATTTGATTAAATTTCTCATGTCATTGGTTACTTTTCTTTTTTTTAAAAAAATATATTTTATTGATTTCTTACAGAGAGGAAGGGAAAGGGATAGAGAGTTAGAAACATGGATAAGAGAGAAACATCGATCAGCTGTCTTCTGCACGCCCCCCACTGGGGATGTGCCCGCAGCCAAGGTACATGCCCTTGACCAGAATCGAACCTAGGACCCTTGAGTCCGCAGGCCGATGCTCTATCCACTGAGCCAAACCGGTTAGGGCCATTGGTTACTTTCCATTGATAGAAGTTGCATTTAGTACATATTATGTGTTGTGTTCTGTATGCACTATCTCATTTAATTCTCCCAACCATCCCATGAGTGAAGTTTATTATTTCTGTTTTGACAAATGAGATAACTCATGTTCTGAGAATTTAAGTAATTTGCACAAGTTTATACAGATTGTAAATTTCAGCCCCAGAGTCCATGTTCCCAAGCATTTCATCAAATGGTTTCTCCAGAGTGAATCGTATTCATTTTCTCCACTGTCGTTTCTCATTTTGCAATTGTGATTTCTAACTTTGCCTTAGTCCTAATGTTTGATCTAGTTCACTAGTCAATTTTCTGTCTTGTGAAGAATATGAATTAGATTATTTTTATGAATAATAGCTTTGTTATATCCTCTGATTTTAACAAGGGACAGTGTTTTTAAAAAGCTTTATAAAATCATGAGTGAAAGGACCCAAACGGAAGAAGCTGTAGGTATACTGCCAGAAGCAGGAGCTTAAGAAGGTGTTGAAAGAAGCCATCTAGAGAACACATTATTTAAGTGAAAGAATTCATTATAGAAGTCAGTGGCCAGTGCTCTGAAGAATGACTAATAAGCCGCACAAGAAAGCCAGCATGCGGACACATGTTATGAAACCATGTCCTAAAGGTTGGATTTCTAAATAAAACAAACAATGCAAGACTTACTCCTCATCTTCTAATTCCCCTTCTGTTCCCAACCCTGGAGTAGACTGTTAGTAATTGATTACTATATAACAAGTAATCCTCAAACTTAGTGTCTTAAATACAATTAAAATTTGTTTTCACAGTTTTTGTGGGTTAGAGATTTAGAAATGGCTTAGGTAGGTGGTTCTGCTTCAAGATCTTGCATGAGGTTGCAGTCCACATGTTAGCTTGGCATGCAGCCATCTGAAGGCTTGGCTGAGGCTAGAGGATTCACTTCTAAGATGGTTCACTCACTTGAAAATGTGTTGGAAGCCTCAATTCCTTGTTGGTTATTGGAAGGTAGCCTCTTTTCCTTTCCATATGAACCTCTTCAGAGTGCTTCTTGAGTGTCTTCACAACATGGCAGCTGGTTTTCTAAAAAGCAAGCAATCAAACAGAGAACAGGGAGGATGACACATTGTCTTTTATGACTAACTCTCAGAAATAACGATCACTTCTGTAATTTCCTATTGTTTACACAAGTCAGCCCTATTCAGTGTGAGAGGAGACTACAAAATATTGTGAATTCCAGGAAATTAGAATTATTTTAGGTCATTTTAAAGGCTGGCCACCTTTGGCTAGCAGGAGGTGGTGGAGGTGAGGGAAGAGTGAAAGAAGAGACCAAGCACTACCAACTCACCCCCTCTTCTCCATGGCTAGAGCCTAATTCAGGAGAGGTGGAGAAGCTTTGAGTCAGACTTATGACTGAAAGTGAATCATAGTTACTAAATGTAGAGTACTTACAAGTTTCAGTTTGCCTGTGAGAGTCCCTGTTTACTCCTGTACTCCTGGAACCCACTCTGATTTTGCATTTTCCTGGGTATTTAGTTTTTAATGAAGGATTAAGATTAATATTTGCATTAAAATATATCATGATAGCTTTGGCAGATCTGTAACATATTTCTATTTTCTGATTTGGCCCCATATAGTAGTGTGTGGGATGCTTGTATAGTGCACAGTGGTAGCCCATTTCTTTCTCTGACCTTTGTTTTTTAAAGACAACATGCAAGATGTTTGCAGATAAACTGAAGTGTGTGACACATGGTGCTTGGGATGACTATTTCCTTTAGTCTCAGTGATGGGAGAAGTAATTGACTCTGCTGTACTATATGAGGCAGTGGTGCCATGGTTTATGTCAAGAACTACAATATGCATGCAACTACCAGGTCACCACTTATCAGGGTCAATGAGAAACATGGGAAATTATAGGTTGGGTCCAAGAAATATAGGAGGGAAATTGGGGCTGAGCAGCCATGCCATAGTCTGTATAAAGAATAATCCAGCCCTAGCTGGTTTGGCTCAGTGGATAAAGCATTGGCCTGCGGACTGAAGGTTCCCAGGCTTGATTCCAGTCAAACTTGGCTTGATCCCCAAGTGGGGGCATACAGGAGGCAGCCAATCAATGATTCTCTCTCATCGTTGATGCTTTTATCTCTCCCTTCCTCTCTTAAATCAATAAAAATATATTTTTAAAAAAAGTAATCCAAATTCTTTCATATTGTGGCTTCTCATTTTTATAAGGTACAATTTGACAATTAATTTACTGATTTTCATTTTTAAGTTTTCTTGCAGTATACCTTTTCTGTAGGTATAAGCTCCAAAATATCAAAGTGCATATTTAGTGAAATAAAATTAACTACTCAATTTTTCACTCTCAAGAAAATTGATATAAAAACAAAATATTCATTGATATTTCTCAGTCCTTCATTGGGGTCACAGTGGTGTCATTGAACTTACGAAAACCAAATAAAATGTTTTTCTTCAATATTGAACTACTTTTCACAGAATTCGCTACCCTGTATGTTTTTTACTTCGTTTTCACCATAAGCGACATTTTGCATGAGCTTTGACGAGTGAAAGAAAAGCAGTAGTGACTGAAGGTTTTCACCTGTGAGAGGTTGAAACTTGTGGATTTCAGATATATTTTTGTTTTATAATTGATAAATTCTTTAATAATAGCTTTAATATGAGGTCGGTGGGTAAAAGAAGAAAAGGAACCAAGATACTTCTTAGTTTTTATATTTTTAAATTATTGGATAGCCGTAGATGATGGGGTTATTACTGAGCTGCAGAAGAGGTGTGTATGTATGTGTTTTGTATGTTTATTATGACACATATTTGCAGGATATATAAAAAAGTTTAATTTATGTATGTTTATGTATGTTAAGTCAGTTTATTTATGTTCCTAACTTTATTTCTGATTCTGTCTCTCTCATCCCCTTCTTTGTCTCCTTCAGTTACTTGAAAGCTCAGAGAAAATATTTGAGGCTCAACAAACTTAGACTTTTTAGTCCTTATTATCTTTATATCTCTATTCCTCTTATCTTCCACTGGTTTGGGATATAAAGTTTGGCGGTGATGCTTGATTCTTATTTATATTTTATTTGTATATCATTGTATGCATTTTTTGTAACTTATTTTTAATTCTTTATGAAATACTGGAGGCAGTTTTGCCCCCCAGGGACAATTGGCAATGCCTGGAGATATTTGTGTTTGTTATGATTTATAGGAAAGATACTACTGGCATCTGGTGGGAAGAGATCAGTTGCTCTGTGAAACACCTTATGATGCACAGGACAGCATCCTCACAAGAAAGAATTTTCTGGTGAAATATGTCAGTAATACTTAGGTTAAGAACGCTCATGTAGAATATAAATACTTTAATAAGCAAATATAAATTATGGAATTTATGGGTACTTGGTGATGTTGGATACCACTGAAATAGTGTTTATTAAAAGGTGAAGTATGGTAGCAATCATCTCAGGTAGAAACTATAGTTTAACTCTAACCCTGCTGTTTGGCTTCTGTACTTATTTGCTTTGTTTAACAGTAGAAAAGTTACTTTGATTTTCTGAATTGTATAAATCATCCCATTCGATTGAATGCCTTATTGATTGTAACGTGACTATCCCATTGATTGTGATCTTACTGGTTTTAGAAAGCAAATTCCTCTGTACCTGGAAACCAGGACAGCACAATTATCCCAAGACCTGAGGGTTCCAGATAATGTTTCCCTGTCAACTCAGTGGTCCCAAGACCCGAGGGCTCTAGATAATGTGTTTCTGTCAACTCAGTGGTCCAAAGACCCAAAACTATAATTAATCTTTGTAGATAACTAATCGGCTCAATCTTACTTCTGTAACTGCTTTGTGCAAACCAGGGTCCTCATTCCAAACCCTGGGATGTAATAAATACCTTTGTGATTTTTGCCTATATAAGTCTGGTGTTTCGGTCATCTTATCACTATGAGATTTGGGAAATGGTCCCTCATAGTCCCGGATTTGCAATAAATGTGACTCTTTAATTCGACTTCTTGAGGCGTCCTTCTGTGATTTGCGGGGTACATTACAACAAAGGTTGTTATATTATTATCTGTTTTCAGCCTGCAAATCATTTGGGGTTGTATTCTTGAAGTTTGTGAGTAATTTTTCATACTAAACTTAGAACTACAGGAAGCATAGCAAACTACTTGTTTTATTGCACTTTGCTTTATTGTGCTTTACAGAAGTTGTGTTTTTTACAAATTGAAGGCAAGGTTCCTCCACCAGAAAAAATATCATGACTCGCTTTATCATGGTGACCGGGAACTGAATCAACAGTGTCTCTGAGATGTGCCAATAATTAGTTTCTATCCAGGAAGATCCGTGAATTACTTGTTTCCTTTCGAGTCATTCTTGTAATCAAGTGAAAACAACTTCCTAGTACAGATTCCATTCAGAGCCAAAAAGCTGTTGTTGAATTCAGTTTACTTTATAATATACTTATAGAATTGTAGCATTCTTGTCCAGTTGCAAGGTTTATTGTTGACCACTCTAGGTTGGATAAGGGAAGCATTCCTTATCTTAAATACAATTAATATAGTGGTTAAAGGAAGGAAGGGGGAGAGAGAGGGAGAGAAAGGGAAGAAAGAAGGAAAAAAGTCAATATGGCAAAACTTGCTCCTTCAAGTTGAATGTTAAAATTCTAGGGGGATTGCCTCAAACGTGCAGCCACTTATTTCTTTGATTTCACTAGTACTCAAAGTGTTATCATAATTAGCTAGTTATTAATATTAATGATAGGAAGAAAGCAAAGGGTAGGCCAGATTCTATAAGCATGGTCATCTGGGAAGCTTCACCAGGAAGCTAGAGCTTCACACTCCCCAGGGACCCAGGGGTCCATTCCCTGAAGACACTGGGGAAGGGATCAAACAAAGGGGGAGATGGGCCTATGTGTAGTGAAGTTAGGGTGATGGGGGCAAGCTGCTTGCCTGTCAGTCTAATCTGGGAAAAAGGTAACCGGCTAGGAGTGTGAAGCCACTGCACGTACACACAATCGTGGAAGGGTAAAATCCTCCAGACAAAGAGTTCTCCGTCTCGTTTTGCTCTTGTGCTTTTGCTATGTGATCCACACTTGCCCCCCAGGGCTAGTCTGCCATGTGGCTTTAAGCAGCCACATGGCCCATGGGCATTTGGACCCCACACACAATGGACTGCAGCAGGGAACACAAGGTAAGCTAGTCAGATATTGGACTGGACTGTGCTTTAATATGGAGCAAAGACTCTGGGCAGTGGCCTTGATCTTAGCCCTGCTAAAGATAAGATTGGACTTTTTCCGTGGAAGGACAGAGGGAAATGGGACATTGGAAACCCAAGGGTTTAATTCTATGGAATTATAGATGACTCATCCTCCCAAGCAAGTCTTAGAAAAGTCCTTTTCTAGCTACATGGCAAGAACTCCACTTCCACCAGTAAGGTATGGGGACACAGAGGGCATCCCACCAATAATGAAAGTGGGTGAAAAGTATTCTCTAATCCAGGGGTGGGCAAACTTTTTGACTCGAGGGCCACAATGGGTTCTTAAAGTGGACCGGAGGGTCGGAACAAAAGCATGGATGGAGTGTTTGTGTGAACTAATATAAATTCAAAGTAAACATCATTACATAAAAGGGTACGGTCTTTGTTTTTTTTTTAGTTTTATTCATTTCAAACGGGCCAGATCCGGCCCACAGGCCGTAGTTTGCCCACGGCTGCTCTAATCACATCTTTCTGATAGCATAGTGATATTTCAAAGAAGTGTGAGACAGCTGCCTATTGGAATCTCCCTAACCTTTAAGATATGCACTCTGTGAGAATTCAGTGGCTTCTAGAACTCTTTGATATTTCCCCTCAGGGGCCTTAGGTTCTTATAGTCAGCTCTGGCTCTGAGACCCTTTTTCCACTGAATTGTCCTTTTCATGGATCATTTCCAGACCCTTTATGTACTGGCCCACCTCTGCAATCTATCTGTATTCCAAGGGTCTGTGTGCATCTCAGACCCTTTCCTCTCCTCTGCTCATACACCTCCCCACACACATATGCAAGCAGTATTATTCACAATGTATTTTGGAATGTAAAACTCTCTAAAGAAACTATATGATAATGGAGGTGATATTACAGCAATGTGGCTGAGTCATGGAGAGTTTTTAAAGTGCCCCAGATGATTTTAATATGTGGCCAAGTTTGAGAACCATAGGTTAAATGTAATTCTGGTATTGCCTTTTATTTTTTATTTTTTTCATCTTGGCACATACACTGTAGGCAGCTTGAATTGCATTTCAATATATAAATATACCCTGGTTTATGGGAGGTGCTAAAAAACATTTGTTGAATAAATAAATAAATAAATAAATAAACAATCATTCAATCAATTGGTATAGCCAAAGCAACAGGTTTGAAGTTACTTTCAACCTGATACTACATGTAATAGGATGTTTCTTTTGCTTCACATTTAGTGCATTAATTTTTAAAATCTTTCAGAAGTGATGAGTTAGAGCAGAAATTCTTTCTAAAACATGAAACTTTGGAGGGGGGGTCTTTGAACTTCCTAAAATTGTATGCAAAGTTTTGCTCATCTGTTCTGTTTTTTGTTTGTTTTTTGTAATTTTTCTTGTAACATGTAACAAAACATTCTTTATAATTCTCACAGTGGTCCTATGACCAGAAAGGTTAAGAATCACCAAGTCAGAGGATGTATAGTTCTTTCATTGACAGCCTTTTTAAAAATATTATTGTTTAAAGTATTACAAATAGTACATATGTCTCTTTTCCTCCCATTGACCTCCTCTCAGCCTCCCCCATCCCCAACCTTTTCTTATTTTTTTTTAAAATATGTTTTCATTGATTTCAGAGAGGAAGGGAGAGGGAGAGAGAGATAGAAACATCAATGATGAGAGAGAATCACTGATTCCTGCACACCCCACACTGGGGATGGAGCCCGCAAGCCTGGGCATGTGCCCTGACCAGGAATCGAATCATAACCTCCTGGTTCATAGGTTGATAGGAGACAGACTTTTTCTTCTTAGAGAAGGTTTCTCTAGGGTTCCTTAAACTTGCCTTGCACATTTAAAATAGGGTTTAGCAGGTGAAAATGTATACATTTCGTATTCATTTTCAGTAACCCACTTAATGAATAATATGATATTCACTTGTGGTACTAGTACTTACAAAATGGGAGGTGAATGTTGTAAATGTGAATAAGCGAAGAAAACATTTCACTAGCCTGAATATTTGGTAGTTTTATACCAGCTTTCCTTTACTCCAGACACATTTGACCAATTATCAGAGCAAGGGTTTAAAAGACTTCTGAGTGCCCACAGGTGATTTATTCTGCAAGTGTACCAACTTCCAGCTTCCTTGCACTCTCTAATTATTGGTTTGAAAGCAATAGATACTCAGAAGAACTAAGCAAATAACCTATTGTTTTCTAGGAGCTGTAACAGGTAGGGTTGTTTTGAGCTGCCAAGGGTGTATAATGCCCTCAGCTTGTTACTTATAGCTTTGAAGAACAAGCAAAGTCTTATGTTATTTTTGTGATTGGTAATTCTATTTTCAGCTTTTTTTCCTCTTTGTTAAAATAAAGTGTTTAGCTTTGTGTGCTCATCATTCAATACATCAAAATGACCTATTTAACAAATATTTGTGTTGACAGTTTGCAAATGACTTCAAAGCACTTCCATTTAATAAAAATAATTCAGCTCTTAAAAATAAGAAATGGTTAAAAATCATTATAGAAACTAGAAAAAACAGTGAACATATTTGTATGTTAACATAACAGTTTTGGTTAAATGTTGAATGATACTGATTTTTCTAAATCAGTGCTAGTCATAATATTTTCTATTTTTACATAAGCTGAGGTATTATACAAGAACAATTTTGAGCTTGTCTGTATTTAATTTCGGGTGGAATTTGGGGTATATAAGAATACTGGAAAATTATAATATTTTAAAATATTTTTTAAAATTATTTTTAGAGATAGCTGAAGGGAGAGGAAGCGAAAGAGAGAGACATTGATGTGAGAAGGAAACATCAATTAGCTGCCTCTTGCATGTCCGATTACAGAAACTGAGGCCACAACCCTGGAGTTGAACTAGCTACCTTTGGGAGCATGGCATGATGCCCAACCAACTTCAGCCATACCAGCCAGGGCAGATATTTTTTTAAGATAAATTTTGTTCCCCTAGACAGATATGCAACTATTGTAGATTTTAGGATGTCTCAGACTGTCAGGTTTTCCTCCCTGTTAATTTAAATCTGATGAGCACCCTTCAACTTTTAAATAGGGCACTAAAGTGTTTTTTTTTAAAATTGCATCCATAGCTATCTATACTTATATTCTATGACTTGTGGTATTCTCACAGATTTGCTGACCCAGAGATCTTCAGTATAATTTCACATCAAACAGAATCATCTTTATCATCCACTGCCACTAGTTTTGTATGAAAATAAATGTTTTTCTATTTGAGAGGGAATGAGATATTAATTCTAGAAAAAGCTGTTATTAGTCTGGTTTTCAGTTTTCTGAGCAAGATTCGTTACTTGAAAATTCTAAAGTTCCAGCATTTTAAAATAAAATGTTAATTGGGTATAATAAGTTTGTCTCATAGAATAATGCAATATTTGACATGTCACATTGTTATAGTTTAATTAGCAATTTAATATTAATAATAGGACGTGAGCAAAGGGGAGGCCAGACATTATAAGCACAGTCACCTGAGAAGCTTCACCAGGAAGCTAAGCTTCACACTCCCCAGGGAACCAGTGGTCCATTCCCTGAAGATCACTGGAGGCAGGGATCCGACGAAGGGAGAGATGGGCACATATGTAGTGAAGTCTGGGTGATGTGGGGAAGGTGTTTGTCTGTCAGTCAAGCCTGGGAAAAAGATCATTGGCTAGAAGGTTGAAACCAATGCAAACGCGCAAAATCTTGGAAAGGTAAAATTCCCAAAGAGTTTTCTCTCTCTTGCTTGCTCTTATGCTCTCTTGCTCTGTGATCCACACTCGCCTATGCACTAGCGTGTCATGTGACCTTAAACTGCCACATGGCCTATGGCCATATGGACCCCACATGCAGTGGACTGCAGCTGGGAATGCAAACTAAGTTAGCCAGATGCTGGAATGGACTTTAATATGTAACAGAAATTCTGGTCAGTGGCCTTAAATCTAGCCCTGTTGAAGACAAGTTTGGACTTCTTCCATGGTTAGAGGGACAGAGATGGGACCTTAGTGGGAACTCCCTTAATTTTACATCATCAATAAAACTTTCTACGGAAACCCATCCTCCTATGCAGGCCTCAAGAAATTCCTCAAGAACTCCACTTCCACAGTTAACAACATAAAATATATTACTGAAATGAAATAATTTTTCTTAATAGCAGTAATTTTCTTCCATTTAAAAAATTCTTCCCACCTGGCCGGCATGGTTCAGTGGTTGAGTGTCGACCTATGAACCAGGAGATCATGGTTTGATTCCGGATCAGGGCACATGCCCGGGTTGCAGGCTCAGTCCCCAGTGGGGGGCATGCAGGAGGTGGCCTGATTGGTGATTCTCTCTCATCATTGATGTTTGTATCTCTCTCTCCCTCTCCCTTCCCCTCTGAAATCAATCAAAATATTTAAAAATAAAAAATCCCGTCCTGACCAGTTTGGCTCAGTGGATAGAGCGTCAGCCTGTGGACTGAAAGGTCTCAGGTTCGATTCCGGTCAAGGGCATTTACCTTGGTTGTGGGCACATCCCCCGTAGGGGGTGTGCAGGAGGCAGCTGATTGATGTTTCTCTCTCATTGATGTTTCTAACTCTCTATCCCTCTCTCTTCCTCTCTGGAAAAAATCAATAAAATATATTAAAAAAATAAATAAAAATTAAAAATCCTTCCCACTACAAACAAAAGGGGGCCAATATAGAATGGAGTTGTTTCTAACTGGCTAGAGGTATATTAGTGATCAGTCTCCCCAACATAAGACAACAAACCTTTCACAGCTGATGTGCTGCCAGGCACTGTGAGAACAGAACATGAGTTTGAGGCAGGCAGAAGATGTAGGTGCCCATTGTCCGTTTCACTTGATAGCTGTAGCCTTGAACAATTTACTTAAGGTCTTTGGACCTCAATTTCCATATCCAGGTTAAAAATAGTCAAGCAACTTTCAAGGTCAAATTCTGGTCTGTTTGTCTCAAAAGCCTTCCCTTATTGGATCAACTACTCTGGGTTGTGATCTATACATCTGAATTTTTAAAGCAGATGTAATCTTTGTGTGTAGCCAGGGCTGAGAAACATTATCATAGAGAAGATGTCAGCACATTATTGTCCAAGGGTCAGAGCTGGCCAACTACCTGTTTTTGTAAATGAAGTTATGTTAGAATAAAGCCATGCCCATTCATTTATGTATTGTATGTGGCTGCTTTTGTGCTACAATGGTAGAGTTGAGTAGTTGTGACAGAGACCATATAACTCATAAAACCAGAAATACTATCTGGCCCTTTATGGAAAAGATTTGATAGCCTCTGTCATAGAGGGAAGAATGCAGAACCTGAAGTCAGATAGAGCTGGACTTAAATTCTGATTCTGCTTCTTATTCACGGTATGATATGGAGTAAATTACTTCAAGTCTCTCAGCCTTAGTTTTCTCATATGTAGTATAGGTATAGCAAAAATACCTACTTTGTAGGGTGGTTGTGAGGATTATATGAGGTAATGTACTCAAACTGCTTCAATTGTGCCAGCACATAATAAATGCTCATTAAATAGTTGATCTTTTTCTTCTCCCTCCCTCCCAAGGGTACATACAAAGATGTACACAGTACATCACAAATTAGACTAGCTGCCAGATGATAGATTTCTTTATATTATGAATCCTGCAACACTTTAGTTTTAGCTAGCACACTAAGGTTTAGATTTAACCTGTAAACTACAGCAAGTTGGGCCCCTGGAGATGGTGAACACAATTGCTACAAAGGACCGGTGAGAAAAGGAGAGGAAAAGCACTTTTTGGAGTCTGAACTATCTCCTTCTTGTAGTGTTTAACTAAGTAAAATTCACAATGGGCCTACATTTAATAAACATGTATTTAACTACTACCATATATCAGATACTAGGCTAGGTGCTGTGAATATGATCATGAACACGACATTGTCATTCCCTCAAGAGCCTTAGACCATAATGAGAAAGACAAATAAATAGACAATTACAAAACAATGTGATTAGTGCTAAGATTGGTAGTGGTAAACATAGAGTGCAATGCAGCAAAGGGGCTGGCAGCTAATTTAAGTACGTAGGGGTCTGACAAGACTTCCTATGGGAAACAATATCTAAGCTGGGTATTAGAGGATGAAGAGGGAATCAGGCCAAGAACAGTGCTATTCTGGGGAAAATAAAAGGCTTATCCAAGGAAAAGCCCAGAGGTAAAAGAGAGTAAGATTTTTTGAGGCTCTGAATTCAAATTGGGAAGCCAGAGAATTATGGATGGTAGTGGTAACTGTGGTAAGAGACGAAGCAGGTATCTGCAATTTTTGGCTGCAATTTATTTCTAACAGTTATTGACATTAAAATTGTCATTAATTTAATAATTACTGGTAAAACATGAGCTATTAATTGAAAGTGTTCCCTTTAGCTAATTCCAGACCAATTTGGCTAATCTATAGGATTTACTCTAAGGTCACAGAAAATGTACCTAATCAGATAAAGTGCAGCCCATGATTTTCACTTTGAATCAATGTCATTTGCAAGTGTTCTTTCCCAAATGTATACTTCTTCTCAATTCTCTGTCTCAGTGATAATCTCTCTCATTTATCCAGCTGCTCATATAGAAATCCAGGCCTCTCCTTTCTCAGACTGAACATCTATTTAGTCATCAGTAACAAAGCCCAATGCAATGTTTCCAGTCTCTCCATTTCTATTGTCACTACTTTAAATTAGGCATTTATCATTTCTTCAGGATTACTGCAACAACCCTTTGTAAATAAATACAAAGCACCTCAAGACCCACCTCTTCAGTCTTACCGCTCACCAATCCTCATTCCCTGGAGTTGGAAGGATTCCAGAGCAGGAGCAAGCAGATTAGCTAGGTGGCTCACAGAGTCATCAAGGCAAGATATGAGGGTAGGTTGGGCAAAAGTACTGGTAGAGATGGAGAAAAATGGGCTGATTTAAGAGTGATTTTGAAAGTAAAATTAATGGGAATTCCCATTGAATAGTATGAGAGGCAAGTGTTGAGGGGAAGTGCCATAATCATGGCTTATATGCAATTAGACGGTTTGCAGTATTGATGACTGAGATAGGGTACTCTGGAAGAGGTCTGCATTTGGAGGATGTGCTAGATATTTTCCATTTACCTTTCCTGACTCACTCTTTATGCTTATTTATCCTGTTCTCTACTCTGTGAGGCTGACCTTTATAGATGTGAATCAAATCATTTCCCTTGCTCTCTGTTTTCAGGTTGTGTTTGGTCAGTGAGAGAGGTCTGGCAGGAGATCACTAGGCAGAAGGAGAGAGAGGTTGGGCATTTCTAGGACTTCCATTTTGTCCACAGATTGTTAGTGACTTTATTCCTAACCTAACACTATTATTCTTGTGGGCTAGTTCACTCATAAGCTATAGTTCTCTCAAGATTACAGCTATGAATTTCTCCTCTCTGCTTTAGGCCCAAGAGTGGCAACTTTTCACTATTAATGTTCTTGGGTGCTTCAAAATCCCTTGGTGGTTTCCATAACCCTGAATGCAGTATTTGTAAATAGAATTTTTATCATCCCTAAGAGGCCATCTCTAACTGCTGGGGCTTGGATAGAGTGGGGAAATATTATAATTTTGTATCCAATGTTTAATTTGAGGAGCCTTTAAGGTATTTAGGGTTGGAGATCAATAGTGCAGTAAAATATATGTGTTTGGAGCTCAAACAAATGACATGGGATAAGGGCATACTATGTGCAAAGTTAGCTCCTTATATCCTGCTAATTCTATGATGCACTCTTGTTGTATTAGGGTGACCAACCATCCTTGTCTTCCTGAAACTGAGGCAGTTCCTATGATGTGGGACTATTAATGATAAATTAGGAAATTCATAGATAAACCGGAATGAGTTGGTCATCTTACTTTGAATCTATTTGTAATCTGAAGCTTAGAATAGTTTACAGTCGCCCAGGTAATTATAGGCAGAGCTGGGATTTTGGCCTTTTCGTTGTTTGATTCTAAATACTGAATTCTTTTTTGTTTTTATGGTGTCACTAGCCTGGTGACTGACTGTGCCACAGGGGCCCACAGTCAGTGAATAAGGGTAGCAGTTGCTCGTCGAGGGCTCTAGCACACTAAGGCAGCAGCAAATACCCAAGTGTGATAAATACTGAATTCTTTCCATCACACACCATTCATTCCTAAATGTGAATTGTCTTTAGCATAAACTGAGGTCTTCATAAAAAAAGAAAACAAAACAATCCCCCCAAACAACAATAATTGCTAAATCCCAATAACAGAGATTTTCATTTAGTGGGTCTGGAGTAGGGTTCAGGAATCTGTTTTTATGAAGTGATTCTGATGCAGACTTCCTTTTAGGAACTACTGCACTTTATTTACCCCACTACTCCTCATACGCAGTAACAAAAATGCAAATATCTTGTTGTTGAATTGAAATCTTTATTAGGCTCAGCACTCATCCCATGCCCTTATGATAGAACAGAAAACTTTTGGTTAGAATTTAGCTCTACCACCTTCAACAAGTTTCTTAACCTCTCTGTCTTATTCTATGAGATAATATATACAAACTAGAGGCCCAGTGCATGAATTCGTGGATGGGTGGGGTCCCTCAGGGTGGCCTGCGGAGATCGGGCCCCAGCTCGCGTCCCCAGCCTAGCAGCTCCGCAGCCCCGCAGCCCTGCAGCCCTGCAGCCCCGCAGCCCCACAGACCCACCTGGCACCCCCCTTGGCCTGGCATTGCCCCTCACCTGATCCACCATCCCGCCTGCGAGGAAATGGATCAGGCCGGGCCCCCTGCCTGGCTCCTTCAGCGCCTGGGAACTGGGTGGTGGCCCCACCCCTTGCCACCTCTGCTGGTCACTGTCTGCAGGGCAATTGGGGGGAGTGATCGCGCCCCCACTTGCACCTGCCTTGGCCTGGCGCCACCCATTCACCTGCTCCACCATTCTGCCACAGTCCCACTCTCATTGGGGCCCATCAGGGCCAGCAGTGCCACCACTGCCACTAGCTGTGAGCACTGCATTGCTAACACCTGCCATGTTCTGTGACGCCCCCTGGTGGCCAGTGCACATCATAGTGAGTGGCTGAACTCCCTGTCTCCTGGTTGAACTTTTGGTCAAATGACCGCCCTAGGGGACGATTTGCATATTAGGCTTTTATTATATAGGAAAATACCACTGCACAATATTGTGAGGATTCAATGAGATAACATATGCAAAGGGTTTTTCCCAATACCTGGAACACAGTAAACACAAGTGTTAGCTATCGCTACTGTTTTCAACTACTTGGTAGGTGTTTGTTTAGACATAGTGCTCTTTATAGTTATTAATAAATAGCCTGAGTTATTTTTTCCTACTTTATCCAATGGTCAGCCCAGAATGACCATTGGATATTCATAAAGAGTTACATTGTTGGAATGAGATATCAGGAGAATAATAAATAAGTTTACTCAAAAATGGGTTTTAGTAAAGTAAAACGTTAATTGAGTATCTCCTATGTGTGAGGCTCTTAAGTCCTTTACCTAATGGAATTGCTAACTGAAGGCCCGATCTTTCTCGTTATCAAAGTTGTACTATAGCCCATGGAAGTTCTATAACAGAAAGGGTTATAATGAGGGGGACCAGAATAATAATCACAAAAATACCTTGTTTATATAAAGCACTTGTTACACTGTTTTAACACTAGCTTTTCATTAAGCACCCTTTTATGGAACTCACATTTGCGAGTCGCCATAATAACCTTTAAAGGGGAATAACTTAAAGGTGAATAATATATACTTCCTGCCTTGAAGGAGTTTATAGTCAAGTGGAAAGTTGGACATGTAAAAAACTCAGAATGAAATGGCACAGGTAATAAGTGATAGAGTCAGAATCTGAACTTAGGACTGCCTAACTTCAAATGCTTTAAGAGAAGTAGAAGCAAAGTGTTCTCAAACATAGAGAGTGAATGAATGAATAATGATTCATCTGTCATGGCACCCTGAGGGGATTCACTTATTCAATAAACATTTACTGATTGCCTACCTGAACCAGATATTGTGCTAGGTGAGGGAGACTTAAACATATCCGTGTTTATGAGGAATTTATAATTGTAGTATTAGATAAGTGTGCAAGAAAACATATTTTGATGGTAAGTGAAAGGAAAGGGATCTAGCTAAGTGGGTTGTCTGTGATCACATGGATTTTAAAGGGCAGAGATGGGCTTTGAACTCAGATCTGACTCAAAGCTAATGAAATTAGCAAGGCAAAGGAGAGATTACCAAGGGCAAAGAAGAGAGAACAGTTAAGTAAAAAAGACTTGGGGAGCATGGAACCTGGAATTAAAGAACAAATGGTAGAAGCATCACAGCAGTACTTACTAGTAGTACACTATGCCAAAGTGGAGCATGAAGGCAACTTGCAGATAAAAGTGAAAGGTATTAGTTATTGGGATCCCAATGAGGTGTGTATGGGGGTTGATAATCTACACTAATAAAAGAGAAACATGCATATTGGTGTCACTCCGCTATGCCCACCAGCCAATCAGGATGAGAATGCAAATTAACCCAACAAGATGGTGGTTAATTTGCATATGCAGGCACAGAGTGAAGACTGAAGTCTCCACCCGAGTGAAGACTGAAGACGACTGAAGACTGAAGACTGAAGACGGAGTGAAGGCCTCAGTCCTGAGTGCCAGAGGAAAACCGGTGCTGGCAGCCAGGGGAAAGAAGACCTATTGCACAAATCTCTTCATGGAACAGGCCTCTAATAGTACATAATTCTTTTGTCCCAATCTCAGTCTATCAGAAACAGATGTTGTGCCTGGACCAGCCCTTGTTCTTATGACTGCAAGATGCCCACAGCAATAACCACCAGGAAACTTTAAAAAGACGCAGTTTCTTACTTACAAGTCCTGGAAGTTACATGGGGCCATACAATGAAGTCCATGTGCATACAGCAAGGTAGACCCACATAGGAGGAGGGGGTTTAGCTGGGGATCTACTTTTAGTGGGGTTGTTTATGGGGCCTAGAGTTTCTTTTCTTTTTAATCTTTATTATTGAGATTATTACAGCTGTCCCTCTTTTTTCCTCCATTGCCCCTCTCCACCTGCTTCCTGCTCCACCCCAGGCCTTTGCCACCCTATTTTTTGTGTCCATAGGTAATGCATATATGCATATAAGATCTTTGTTTAATCTCTTCCTGCCCTCCCCCAGTACCCCATTTCCCTCTGAGAATTGTCAGTCTGTTCCATTTCCATGCCTCTGATTCTATTTTATTCACCAATTTATTTTGTTTATTTGATTTCACTCATTTAGATTTTTCAATTCAATTGTTGATAAGTACTAGTATGTATTTGTTGCCATTTTATTATTCATATTTTTATCTTCTTCTTCCTCTAATTTTTCCCCCCATTTTATTTACTTATTTAATCTTTAGTGTTGAGATTATTACAGATGTTCCTCTTTTATCCCCCCATAGCTCCCCTCCGCCCAGGTTCCACCCTGCCCCAGGCCCTTGCCAAACTTTTGCCTGTGTTCATAGGTAATGCATACATGCATATAAGATCTTTGTCTAATCTCTTCCCGCCTCCCCACCCCCTTCCCTCTGAGAATCATCAGACTGTTCCATTTCCATGTTCATGATTCTATTCCATTCACGTTTATTCTGTTCATCAGATTTTTTAATTCATTTTATTTTTAGATTTAATTGTTGATAGATATGTATTTGTTGCCCCTTTGTTGTTCTTTTTTTTATCTTTACCTTTTTCTTCTTCTTCTTCTCTTCTTAAAGAATACCCTTCAGCATTTCATATAATACTGGTTTGGTGGTGATGAACTCCTTTAGCTTTTTCTTCTCTGTGAAGCTCTTTATCTGATCTTCAATTCTAAATGATAGCTTTGCTGGGTAGAGTAAACTTGGTTGTAGGTTCTTGCTATTCGTCACTTTGAATATTTCTTGCCACTCCCTTTGGCCTGCATAGTTTCTGTTGAAAAATCAGTTGTATGGACACTCCCTTGTAGGTAAGTAACTGCTTTTCTCTTGCTGCTTTTAAGATTCTCTCTTTGTCCAATTATGGCATTCTAATTATGATGTGTCTTGGTGTGGTCCTCTTTGGGTTCCTGTTGTTTGGGTTCTCTGTGCTTCCTGGACTTGTAAGTCTATCTCACCAAGTAGGAGAAGTTTTCTGTCATTATTTCTTCAAATAGGTTTTCAGTATCTTGCTCTCTCTCTTCTTCTGGCACCTCCATAATTTGGATATTGTTATGCTTGAAGTTGTTCTAGAGCAGTGGTTTTCAACCTGTGGGTCACGACCCCTTTGGGGGTCAAACGACCCTTTCACAGGGGTTTCCTAAGACCATCAGAAAACACATATATAATTACATATTGTATTTGTGATTAATCACTATGCTTTAATTATGTTCAATTTGTAACAATGAAAATACATCCTGCATATCAGATATTTACATTACGATTCATAACAGTAGCAAAATTACAGTTATGACGTAGCAACGAAAATAATTTTATGGTTGGGGTTCACCACAACATGAGGAACTGTATTAAAGGGTGGTGGCATTAGGAATTTTAGAACCACTGTCCTAGAGACTCCTTACACTATTTTCATATTTTTGGATTATTTTTTCTTTTTGTTCTTCTGGTTTGGTGTTTTTTGCTTCCTCACATTTCAAATCATTGTTTGATTCTCAGAATCCTCTACTGTTGAATTCTTGTATATTATTCTTTATTTCGGTCAATGTATGCTTAATTTCTGACTGGTCCTTTTCCATTTTTTTGGAGGTTTCTAGAAAATTCTCCAGTAACCATATGACTGTTATTTTGAACTCTATATCCAGTAGTTTGCTTTCTTCCATTTGCGACATGTTTCTTTGTTTCCACATTTTGGCTGCTTCCCTATGTTTGTTTCCATGTATTGGGTAGAGCTGCTATGTGTCCTTGAGTTGATAGAGTGTCCTTGTGTAGTAGGTGTCCTATAGGGCCCAGTGGCTCACCCTCCCCAGTCACCTGAGCTGGGAACTCCAGGTGTACCCATTTGTGGGTTGTGAGCACAGTCTTGTTGTAGTTGAACCTTGATTGCTGTTAGTGTCACTGGGAGGAATTGACCTCCAGACCAATTGGCTATGAGGACCAGCTGTGACTACAGTGGGAGAGCTGCTCTGCAGGAAACACCCCTATGGAGCAGGTCTGGCTTAAGTGGGGCTTTGGTGCTCACTGAATCTGCCACATGAGTGTGTCACTTCTGGAGTGTAGAGTTATAATCTGATAGAGTCTGTCACTGACCACTGGATACAAAGTCAGTCACTTCCTGGGGCCACCTAGCAGGAGCTAGAGAGAGATATTCAGATTCATCCTCTTTGTTTTGGGTTTGGAAGTTCCCAGATGAGGCTCATCTGTGAAGCAAGGCAGGCTGGTGCTGGTGCTGAGTCTTGGGCCTTTTATTGATAGGTTTGGGGCTCCCTGACCCAGCTGCAGCTTGTTTGCAAGAGTTGCTGCACACAGCTTGGGTGGGGTTGTAAAATGCATGAGGTGGGGTCTTAGGGAATCACCAGGATGGAGCAAACAGAAATGGCTGCCAGTCAGCCCTGCAACTGGGGAGGTTCCAGCATAGGAAAAATGACTGTTGTGAGCACCTCCCTCTAGGAGAAAGCTGTCTCCAACTTCCTGCACAGATGCCAGACATCTCAGTTCCTCCTTATATGTGTCTGTGTCCCCCAAAGCCTTGCCATGGCACTGGAGCTCAGAGGAAGCAGGACCTTGTAAGTTCAGTTCATGGTGCTTGCCTTTTAAGAGGAACAGCTGGGTCTCCTGCAGTCCCTACTGCCTGTAGGGATTTCTTTTCCAAGCTCTAAGACCCTGGGTTGGGGGGTCTTGTGTGGGGCTTCTGAACACCTTGCTCCTCTGGGTGGCCTCCACAGAGAGGATCTCCCTCCCAGTTAAAAAAGCAGCACATGTGGGTGCTGGACCAGCTTGTTCTGCACCTCCTCTTACCAGTCTCAGTGTGCTTTCTTCTTTACCAGGACTTCTCTAGTTGTAGGACTTTCATTCAGCCAGCTTTTCAGCAGTTCTGGATGATGGCTTTTCTGTATTTTAGTTGTAATTTTGATGTGGTTGTGGGAGGCGGAGAGTACAAGTATTTACCTATGCTGCCATTTTCAAATCTCCAAGGTGTATATATTTATCAGATTTACTTCCTGATTCACAATATATTCTTCTATTTTAAGCAAGTCCTTCTGTAGCACAGCAGCTTACCATGTTCCTAGTTTGCAAAGAGCAAGAGAACAAAAGAAATATAGGTCTCTGCCTTTGAAAGATTTTTGTTTTGTCTAATGAGTGATAAAGGAAAACAACCCATGAAGAAACTTGCTGTGGGAAAGTCAGAGATGGCTTCAGGTGGAAAGACAAATATAAGTTTCCCATGAAAGAGGGAAAGAAGGCTGATCCAGGCAAAGAAATTAGTGATCCAAAGGCTAGAGGCTTGGAAGTCTATGTCTTATTTGGGGAATAGCACATAATTCATTCATCTTGTCCTCTAGCTTGCTGGTTGGATTCCTCAATGATACTTATATAGGCAAGATATTTATAATAGTGCAAAAATACTTAAAGTTAGTTTTATAGAGGTCAGATGAGAAGAGAAGATGAACAGAATTAAATTAGGCAGGAGATTAAGGTTGAGACTATCGTGCACTAATGAAGATTGGAATTTAAAATTAGATCATGTCCTGTGGGGGCAGGTATAGGATAGGTCAGGCTCCCTAATTGAAAGTGCTATGTATAGAGGTCTATAGGCAGCAAACCAGATTCCACAATGGAGATGTTCAAATAGTTTGGCTCATACTAGGTGTTTATTGCCCCAAGCCATCTGGGGATATAGTTCAGAGGTTCTGTCTTTAAAAAAAAAAAACTGAATAAGACTTTGAACACTCTCATGCAAGCATTACAACAGCTATTTTAAAAGTTTGGTCCAAACTAACTTTTTAAGAGCATGTAGTCTTTTGATGAATTGTATTATGTAATGATTTGGTCTGTGTAGACTGGCATTAGGTTTGTTTCCTCATCTCTGAAGGTCAGTGGAATGAGAGGTAGTGTGTTGCTAATCTGAAGTAAGTAGTTCAGGATGGTTGAGCTGAAACCTGGGTGGGATAGAACATTGTAATGAGAAATGCATTACAGTCAGCCAAGAGAGGTTTCTGATTGGAAATCGTTAGTGGTAAGGGAGGTTTTGCTGAGTGAATGCTTTTAAAATAAGTTAAGATTTGCAACTATTAGTAATGCAGTGCAGCCTTCACAACACTTTTGCTCTGGAATGGTAATGAGAATGAATAATACTGTCTTGCAACACTATATTATTTAGGAGTCTATTACCACACTACTCTCTGGTGAAGACTACTTCTAAATCATGTGGGTAATACTAGCAATATTTTATTTTGAAATGTGAATGAAATGTTCTTTGATTCCTCTGTTCATTCCCTTAACTGAGTCTTCTAAAGAATGAGACCTGCCTTTTAAACATATTTAGATTGCAAATAAATAATGGTGAATAAAAATTAATGAAACAGAATCAGTTCTTTTATTATAGTATATGGTTATAATTATTCTATTGTATTGTTAGTTGTTGTTAATCTCTTCCTGTGCCTTAATTTATAAATTAAACTTTATCACTTGGTCATGGTGATCCTTTTAATGTATTAATGGATCCAGTTTGCTAATATCTCATTAAGGATTTTAGCATCTATGTTCATTAGGGATATTGGCCTATAATTTTCTTTCTTTGTAGTGTCTTTATCTGGTTTTGGAATTAGGATATACTTGCCTTGAAAAATTAGCTTGGAAATCTTCCCTCCTCTTGAATTTTTTGGAATAGTTTGAGAAGGATAAGTGTTAGTTCTTTGAATGTTTGGTAAAATTTACCTGTTAAGCCATCCCACTCAGGACTTTTGTTTGTTGGGAGTTTTTATTATTATTATTATTATTATTATTATTATTAATTACTGCTTCATTTCATTACTTGTAAGTGGTCTATTCAGATTTTGTGATTCTTCCTGATTAAGTTTAGGAAGATTGTATGTTGCTAGGAATTTAAATATTTCATCCAGATTGTCCAGTTTGTTTGGCATATGGTTGTTCAAAATATTTTTTTACAATTCTTTGTATTTCTATGGTGTCAGTTGTTGCTTCTCTTCTTTATTTCTGATTTTATTTATTTGGGCCCTCTCTATTTTTTTTTTCTTCTTGATGAGTCTGGTTAAAGGTTTGTCAATCTTGTTTATCTTCTCAAAGAACCAGCTCTTGGTTTCATGATCTTCTGTACTATTGTTTTGGATTCTATTCAATTTATTTCTGCTCTGATCTTTATTATTTCCTTTATTCTACCCACTTTGGGCTTTGTTGTTCTTCCTTTTCTAGTTCCTTTAAGTATAAAGTTAGATTGTTTATTTGAGATTTCTTTTTTGTTTCTTTAGATGGTACTATAATGCTGTGGATTTCCTTTTTAGGATTGCTTTTGTTGTGTCCCATAAATTTGGGGTTGTTGTGTTCTCATTTTAATTTTTTTTCAAGGTATCTTTTGATTTTTGACTTGATCTAATTGTTAGCCCATTCATTGTTTGGTAACATGTTATTTAGCCTTCATGTCTTTGGGTGTTTTTCAGATTTTTTTCTTGTGATTGATTTGTAATTCTATGCCATTATGGTCAGAGAAAATGATTGATATGATTTCAATCTTATTAAATTTATTGAGATTTGTTTTGTGTCCTAACATGTGGTCTATCCTAGAAAATATTTTTTTTCCTATATGTTTCTGATTCTCCTTCCAAATACATTTGTATTATGAAGTATAGATTATATTTAAATTTTGAGCCTTTTATTTGCTCTCTGTTTCATTCTTGTATAGATGATACATTTACCCCTCACACAATCACTGAGTCTCATATCTGATGTCCTGTGAAAGAATTCATTAATTTTATAGGCTTTATAGGAAAGAGAAATCTTAGAGCAGGTGAGCAGCCTAGTTTGAAAACTGAGCTCTGAACTTTGAAAGACAAAAGACATCCTGTCAACAGACGAAGTGAACTGAATAAGGAGCGAAATAAGTTCAGTTACAAACTAATACAATGTGATAGAGTTGACTGGGGGAAAATACTATTAAAATTGTATTATTAGAGAAGAAATTTATAGGTAATAAAATATTTTTATGTCTTTTACTCCTTCTGACCTATAACTTGAGGGAAATCTTGGTTCATTAAACTATTACTCCATTCATCCTTGATGGTTTTGTATGTGACGCATGGGAAAAGAAGGTTTATATAAATTAGTGTGTCTAAATGGGCTCTCTCTTAACTCTCTGACATTTAGGAGAAAAATAGTTTCACCAACGCTGCTTGAGCACACTTTATTTCATTTCGAGAGCTCCTAAATCAAAATAGAATCAACATATCTATTTCATTATACTGTATTAATATTAACTGCACATAACAGGCAAGTGATTTTATGCTGCATACTCCCTACCCTACTGTCAGGCAAAAATGGAGATATAATAAACCACTGTGGATTTTTTAATTGCAAAATTTTAGGTAATAGAATTATGGACTCATAAAGCAGAAAAGACCATAGAGAGAGCATCTGCTCTAGCTATGTCTGTTTGGACAGGTTAAAGGGGAATCTGTCCATATTTTGCTTGAAGAGCTCTAGTGGTCCCTTTCTCAGGTGCTTCTTCATTCAGACAGTAAATATGTTTTCATTATATCTTAAATGTTTCATTTTTTTCTTTTTTTATGTTTTTACTGAATTTTTTTAGAGGGAGAAGAAGGGAGAGGGAGAGAAGCTAGAACCATCAATGATAGAAAAACATGGACCAGCTGTCTCCTGCATGCTCCCTACTGGGGACTGAGCCCACAACCTGGGCATATGATCTGACTGGAATCTAATCAGCACTCAGCCACTCTGGCTGGGCTCATTTTTTTTTTTTTTGTACTTTAAAACAATGTCCTCTACTTTAGTTACTGGGAATATATAGAAGTAATACATAGAATATATACATTATTTTTTCTATAGCAGTTTATTATGGTCAAGAAAACCATCAGATCCTTTAAGGATTCCTCATGAAACCCATTATCCATCCCTTCAGTTAATTTTATTACTGTCTTTGGGATATGCTCCCATTGTTTACAGAATATATTGACAAAAAGGACATGTGCTTTGGAATTGAAGACAGGTTTCATTTTAAGTTGTGATCTTCACATTAGTTGTGTAACACTAAGGAAGGCTCTTAACCTGAATCTCAGTTTTGGTATCTTTAAAATGGGCATCATCTTATTAAACTTTGAATCTTAAACATTTTCAACTCTCTTGAAGCACTTAATACCTGGAATGAAGTTCTTGCATTTATTTCAGAAGCAATATACAAAGAGTTCATATCTCTTAAATCATAATGGTCTCTAAGTGACATGTCTGCATCTTTGTATAACTGTCTCTGAGGAAGGAATTCAAATGATGGAGGGCTGAGTGTTGTTTCTAAGTCCCAGACTTATATCTCCTTTATTGCTATTTTTAGCAATGTCTCTCATAACATATTGATAAGCTACAAAGAAAGATAGTTGGCATCCTGACAACTTGGTGCTTTAATACAGAAGATCCATCAAAATATAAAAGAATATTTATGAAGAAACACGATGAATCATTCTTTTTTAACATTCTAGGCAAGTACTTGGTCCGCATATACCTAATTATAGCTTATGAATTTAGAAAGCTGTTCAAACAACTTTCTAAAGTTACAGCAGCACCAGTGTACATTCACCTCTGGAATTAATGCTCCCTGTTGCTAAACTTGAGTTTCCTATATGTTTTACTCTGTGTTGAGCCAGCTTTGGCTCTCTTTCATTGCCTCTGCTGAGAATCCTCAGGGGCACTAAGTGCCAAGAGGGTCTGTCCCTGTAGAATTCTTCTTCAAGTTTTGCCCTTGACTGTTTGAATTTCTACTCCCTGCTAGGCTGAGGTGTAAACCTTAATTTGTACCTTTTTTCAGCTCCCACACTCCTTCTGTGATTGCTCATTTTAATGAACATGAATAGCACCAAAAGAAATCTCTCTTCACTAGAACTAATTAGGATCAGAGAAGCAGAAATACTCAGATAAAGAAGAGTAGAGAAAGTTCCCTCTGATAGTGAAAAATATAGCGTTATTTTATTTATTTATTTAGGTAAACGTAGATCTTAAGAAAAACAAATTAAAGGCACCAAAGAGAAAATGAGTGCTTATATTTAACAGGTATTCCAGTTGGTTAATCCTTACACTTGGTGAGAACTTTAAATTTCTATAAACACATTTTTCGTCACACTCTAACTTCAACTAGTAATCTCTCTGTAAGTAGGAGATATAATTTTGTTGATATTATAGGCTGAGATTCAAAGGTTCACTGATATTTTGAATGTTTTGAAATGAGTTACTATCTGTATTATTATTATTATTATTATTATTATTATTATTTATCCTCACTTGAGGATATTTTTTCCATTGATTCTTTTAGAGAGAGCAGAAGGGAAGGAGGAGCAGGGAGAGAAAAACATTGATGTGAGAGAGACACATTGATTTCTTGCCTCCTGTTTGCACCCTGACTGGGATCGGGGATAGAGCCTGCAACTGAGGTATGTATCCATAACCGGGAACTGAACCCACGACTCTTTGGTCTGCAGACCAACGCTCTAACCACTGAGCATTAAGAGAGGCCAGGGCTACTGTCTGATTATTTGAGTAACTTTGATAAGCGAAAGATGAGTATGCTTATTATACAGGAAAAGTACTGATTAAACAAAACACTTCTTTCTATAATTTGACTCTCAGTACCCAAAGAGCTGGCATGGGGGTTGGAGAGGAACCAATAACATATCAAAATTTACAAGGGAAAAGATTTAGCCTAAGTGAAAAATTTTAGCTTAACAGAGGACAAGTTTTTCATACATAAAAGTGAAATTTACTTCACATAGTTGTCAGGATCAAATGAATAGATGTGCCTAGAAGAGTGTCTGGTTATAGGAAATATTCATTAAATATAGTACTGAAATGGAATTTTTGGACTGGAACATGCGGTGTTCCTCTGGGCAGAATGGTTCCCAGGTTCTTTGTCTGTTTGAGTCAAAGAATGAATCTATGGACGAAAGATGGTATAGCAAAGGTGGAATGCCGGGAGCTGGTCCCCGGCAGTGGAAATTTATTGAAGAACAAGTACAGATTCCCAAGTGGGGAAGGGGAAAGAGTCTCACAGCACAGACTCCCACGTGGGAAGGGGCAAAGGGTGCCACCAAGTCCCTGTTTTCACGGTTTATAAAGGCTGTAGATCTTTGTGCCTTGATATCCCACTGATTGGTCACTATTTCCTTAGACTGGTTACTATAGTAACTTCTGAGCTCAAAGGTCAACCTCTCATGGGACTTGTGAGGTTTTTCTCCCCTCCTTCCTTATTGTTTTCCTATTCCCTTTGGGCTTTTTTATCCTTCTGGATGAGGTGCTTCCTTCCCTTTATTTTGTAAGTATACTGGTAGACCTGTTTCTAGCTCCCTCATTCAATGGAAATGTACCTTCTGCTGCTCCACAGCCCTGTGCTTCTTCCATGGTCCCCTTAATTTCTAAAATTTCCTAAGCCTGTCTTTTCACCCCTAAAAATTCCTGTTTCAGTATTCATTATTGCTATTGTCTGACATATATGGCCACCAGGATAAGGCTTAGAACAATCATGGAAGCTTCACGTATCCTGACTTTTAGGATACTGTAAATTTTCTCACATTCATACCTCTGGCCTGTCAACATATCTCATTTCAAACTAGGGTTTAACAAGTTAGGAGTGCTGCTATCTGTGTTGGTGTGGTTCAAAGACCTATGAATTACTTGGTCCAATTTTTGTGCTCATAATTTTAGATAAGTCAACAAAAAGAGAATATATTTCGCCAGCAGAAACAGTTCTAATCAGCATAGTAGCAAAACTTTCTGGAGTTAGTCACGTTTACCTAGCACATGATATTGGTGAGGATTAAACACACAAACATTTTAACACATACTGTAAGAATGCACTAGGTGCTTAATAAACAGTAGTGTCATTTCTTGCTTTAAATCACCCAGGATCCTGTCCTCTTATTGAAAGTAATAATTTATATACTTAAAATTCCCTAATGTTGAAAAATACTATGTCTTTATGTAATAAATGATGGTAGATATTCCAGGACTTTGTAATTCTTTGGAGAGGAAGCTTGTATGAGATAGATCTTGAGGAATAGGTTAGTGGTACATTAGAGGCAGTGAAGGCTTGAGGACATTTAGTTGTTCCCTTCCTAATATGGAAGGTAATTTTATTTTCTAATTAAGATACAGTCTTCATTATGACAAATCACTATTTTGTTCACTGAATAAATAATAAGAAATATATTTAGATGAATATTCACATTAATGAAGAACCTCAAAGCCACCCATATTCTAGTGTCAACTTTCCTGTCTAGCCTCACCTTGTTCCTTTCCTGAACACTACCAGTTATAATCCTATATAATAAAAGAGAAACATGTAAATTGATCATCCCTTCACTACGCTCACCAGCCAATTAGGAGTGAATATGCAAATTTGCCCAACAAAGATGGCGTGCTAATTTGCATACACAGGCACCAGGTGGAGAGCAGAAGTGGGGGAGCCAGCAGCTTGGGGGGATGTGGCTCCCTTGGTCGCTCCCTTGGTCACTCCCTTGGGGGGCCGTGGCTCCCTCGGTCGCTGGGCAGAGAGCAGAGCAGGAGAGATGGAGACCTGGGGGGACATGGCTCCCACGGTCGCTCCCTCGGTCATTCCCTTGGAGGGACGTGGCTCCCTTGGTTGCCAGGTGAAGTGCAGAGCAGGAGAGCCGGAGGCTTGTGGGGCTGTGGCTAGCCTCAGTTGCTCCCAGTGTGGGGAGCACCAGGAATTTTGGGAATAGTAGTTCTGATGGCAGCCCCAGGACTGAAAGCAGAAGCCTAGAGCACAGGGAGCACCAGAAATGCTGGGAATAGTAGTTCTGGTGGCAAGACAGATCTTCTAGACACTAGAGCAGTGATGGCGAACCTATGGCACGCGTGTCAGAGGTGACACGCAAACTCATTTTTTTGGTTGATTTTTCTTTGTTAAATGGCATTTGAATATCTACACTAATAAAAGAGAAACATGTAAATTGACTGTCCATTTGCTACGCTCACCAGCCAATCAGGAGTGAATATGCAAATTAACCTGACAAAGATGGTGGGTTAACTTACATACACAGGCCCTGGGCGGAGAGCAGAAGTGGGAGAGCCTGCAGCTTGGGGGGACATGGTTTCCTCAGTCGCTGGGGGGAGAGCAGAGCAGGAGAGCTGGAGGCTTGGGGGGCCTGTGGCTCCCTTGGTCGCTCCCAGCGCAGGGAGCACCAGGAATTCTGGGAATAGTAGTTCTGATGGCAGCCCAGGACCAGAAGCAGAAGCCCAGAGCGCAGGGAGCACCAGGAATGCTGGGAATCGTAGTTCTGGTGGCAGACGGATCTCCTAGACACTAGAGCAGGGGTGGGCAAACTTTTTGACTCGAGGGCCACAACGGGTTCTTAAACTGGACCGGAGGGCCGGAACAAAAGCATGGATGGAAAGTTTGTGTGAACTAATATAAATTCAAAGTAAACATCATTACATACAAGGGTACGGTCTTTTTTTTTTTTTTAGTTTTATTCATTTCAAACGGGCCGGATCCGGCCCGCGGGCCGTAGTTTGCCCACCCCTGCACTAGAGCAAAGTGAGCTTGGAGCACATTACTGTTGCGGTGGGGGATGGAGGGAAAGCAAAGGTGAGAGACATAAGTAAAATCAGAGTGTCTAGGAAAAATTAAAGGGAAGATATCCTAAAACTTCTAGGAAATCACCAATGAAGCAAAGAAAAAAAAAGCCTCTATTATTCTGTGAGCAACAAACCAAACTGATTTGGGGGTCTCAGACAATTCGCTCATATGATTGCAAAGACAGACAGAAACTCCCGGATTGAAGAGGGCTCCCCAGAGGGCTCCCAGATTAGAGAGGGTGCAGGTTGGGCTGAGGGACCCACCCCCCACCCTCCCAAGCCTCCACCCCCCATGCACAAATAGTCGGCATTGGGCCCCTAGTGTAGTTATAATGTTTAACTCACTTGGACATTCTTTTTTCTTGGCCCTTGAGCCATTTCATTCATATCTAATTTCCCATTTCCATTTTTGTTTAAAACCAAATTTTACCCATTCTTTATTTTATCTATCTATCTATCTATCTATCTATCTATCTATCTATATATCTATCATCTATCTATCATCTATCTATACTGCCCTTAAGAAACTTATGCCTACCCATTCATTAAAACAGATTTTTGGCTTGCCTCTTCTAGTAGTTCCCAGATTCTCTGGACCAAGTCATAATGCAGGCCACTTAATCATATATTGCCTAATGAATTATCTGTGATCCTGGTTTTTCTATTTTCCTGTGAATCACTTATTTTCTCAATAGTCTTCTTGGGGGTTAAATATTATATTACAGATTTTGTATTACCCAGAGCACTGTACATGAACACAGTACTACGTATATCATCATAATAACTAGCATTTATTGAGTGCCTATTATTTGCCACGCACTGTTCTATGGCCTTTAAATTAACTCCTTTAATCCTCACCATACTCTAAAATAATGTATTTCAAAATATCTATTTCATAGAGTTACTGTGAGAATTATATGAGTTAATTCATTTTAAAGTTCTTTGAAAGTGTGGAACATAGAAAGTGCTCAGTAAGTTTAAGCACTTAATCATATCATCCTTATTTTACAGATGTAAACACTGAGAGGTTAAGTAGCTGACCAAAAGATTCATAGCTTGCAAACAGTAAAGCCAATATTCAAATGCAGGCATTCTAGCTCTAGTGAGTATTCTCATAAACATCATGAAATACTGCTTCTCTTGATATTATTTTGATGCCTGGTCATTTTAAATTCAGTACAGAAAGAGCTCTAGGCAATTTATAGTTAATTTCTGCTAGAACTGTGAGCTCTCTCCTACTTTTTTTTTCTCCTGTGTTTTCTTCAAACGTTTTGTGGTTTTATATTCTCTCTCTTACTTTTTTTGTGTGAACAGCATTTAATAATTTTGACCACTTTTTTGTTAAAATTATTTTTAATTATCAAGGCAAAAGGAGCGCAAACTAATTGCAAATTAAAGCAATGATTAATATGTAAAATATTTATAAAAATAAAACAAACGAGAATATCTAGTGTAGTGAACAAACCTTAAGGTGGCTTCCAATGACTTCTCCTTTCTAATGTCCACACCATGGTTGTGTGAAGGTAGCCTGAGTCCCCCGACCTGCATTCTGATGCATATGCTTGCTAACCCCAACCCCCCTTTCTGCTTGTGTCCTAGCTAGCTTGCAGAACCTGTTTATCTGCAAGGGCTATAAAAAGCCCTCACAGAAGATTAACTGCTGGCACCAGCTAGCCTGGGCTGGGGGGTTGGTCATAATCTCCCTTCCCCCTTACCACTGTCAGAGAGGCTGCAAAGCCTGCAAAAAGTCCAGAAGACTGGTCCATATTTGGGAGACAAAGAAACCAAGGGGATAAATGGGAGTGACCCTCCACATTCGGTGCTCATGCTTTGAAGAATGACTCCCCTGAGTCACCGCACTAGTGCATCTGCAAATAAAGAGTTTTTCCGGAATCTTCCGAGTACCCGTTATGTGTTTTCCGGTTGCCTGGTAATTTCTGCAATAGTTGAAAACCCTCCACTAGAGTTTGATGGAACATGTGACTTATTTCTAACCCAGAGAATATGGTAAGAGTGATGGGCTGTTACTCAAATTATTACATACTTTTATATAAGACTCTGTCTTGTGAGCTGGCTTTTTTACACTAATATTGGCCTTAACAATGTAAGATGTTATATTGTGAACTGCTTATGCAAGGGACATATGGTAGGGAAGTGTTGGGAGGCCTCCAGGAGTTGAGGGAGGGTTCTAGCTGGGGGAAAAAAAGAAAGCTCTCAGTTCTCTATCCATGTGGAAATGAATTCTACCACCAATCTGAGTGAGCTTACAAGTGGATTCTTCTCCAGTTGCACCTGTCTGTAAGAATGTGGCCCAACAGACATCTTGATGGCAGCTAGTGGTTCTCTGAAGTAGAGAACATAGCTTTACAATGCTAAGACTCCTGAAAAATAGAAGCTGTGATAATGCATGTGTGTTGTTTTAAGCCATTACGTTTGAGGTAATTTATTCTGTAGCAATACATAACTGATTGATCTAGTCATGGTGAAGAGTCCAGGAAGTTGATGCTCTCTTACTCCTTTGACAGGAATATAAATCAGTAAAGCAATTTAGCAGTACAAATAATTTAAGAATTTTGTAGTCTACACCATCTGACCTAAGAATTTTTCTTCTATTAATTGTAAACAATCAAGTGTGCACAGTATTCTTTATGATAGGATATAGTTTTTTTAAAACCATAATGAAAGAAAAAGAGTTTTCTCCAAATAGGGATTGGTTAAAAAATGGTACTTGTAGTCAATGCAATTTTATACAGCTATCAAAAAAGATTCGGTAGAAGTATATGTATCAGCATTGACATGTGTTCCTGGTACATAGTAGAAAGAGCAGTTGAAAAACAGTATGTATAGTGGGATTCCATTTTTTAAATGTGTGTGTGTATGTGGAGGGCTTCTATTCTCCCTTAGTCCATTTGGTCTTCCTCCTATTGCTAATGTCTATGTTCTGCCCTTGATTGGACTCTGGGCCAAACTGATGTTGAGTGTTAGCTGTACATATTTCTGATGGCAGCCTGGCAGAGGGCACACACCCATATTGTTGAACTACACTGGCCTGAAGATGGTGATTTCTGCAAATAATGTGGTCTCTATATAGATTTTCCAGTTGGTTTTCTGAGGTGGTATTCATCTTTGCTCAGGTCCTTGCATAGAGGATTGTCAGAGGGGAAGCTGTGTCTCTTTGGAGCCTTGATCCTCACTGTACATGAGCATGCACCATCACCATATATTTAACCTCTTTTAACCTTTACTACCCATCAATTCCCTTCCCTTCCCTCTGGTAACCACCATGCTATGGTCTGTATCCGTGTTCATTTGTTTTTCTTGTTTGTTCATTTGTACTTTCAATTTTATATCCCACATGTGAATGGAATTATATGGTTCTTAACTTTGCTGTTGCCCTAAGTTCTGTCCTTGCCTCTTCTGAATGGTAAGGAGGTGGGACATGATAGTATCAGAACCTCAGGGCTAGAGATTGATGGCATGTATAGTTTGAAAATGTTCATTCAGCAATTAAATAATATTTTATACTGGAAAACTTTAAAAAATGCTACTTTCATGCCATGAACTACTTAGAGTTCATTTGTCGATACCAATCTTTGTTTATACCACATGTGTGTACCAGAAACATCACTGTTTTCCCTTTAATCAACTTGATTGTAATTCTGAATTCTTTTTTTCTTTATTTATTAAGGTATTACATATGTGTCCTTAACCCCCCATAGGCCCCACCCCCCACCCCTGCTCATGCCCTCATCCCCTGGTGTCTGTGTCTATTGGTTAGGCTTATATGCATGCATACAAGTCCTTTGGTTGATCTCTCTCCCTTGCCCCCACCCTCCCCTACCTTCCCTCTGAGGTTTGATGGTCTGATCAATGCTTTTCTGTCTCTGGATCTGTTTTTGTTCATCAGTTTATGTTGTTCATTATATTCCACAAATGAGTGAGATTATGTGATATTTATCTTTCTCTGACTGGCTGATTTCACTTAGCATAATGCTCTCCAGTTCCATCCATGTTGTTGCAAATGGTAAGAATTTCTTCTTTTTTACCGCAGTGTAGAATTCCATTGTGTAAATGTACCACAGTTTTTTAATCCACTCATCAGCTGATGGGCACTTAGGCTGTTTCCAAATATTAGCTATGGTAAATTGTGCTGCTATGAACATAGGGGTGCATACATCCTTTCTGATTGGTATTTCTAATTTTTAGTTTTTTGAGGAAACTCCATACTGTTCTCCACAGTGGCTGCACCAGTCTGCATTCCCACCAGCAGTGCATGAGGGTTCCTTTTTCTCCACATCTTCCCCAGCACTTGTTCATTTGTTGATGATAGTGATTCTGACAGGTGTGAGATGGTACCACATTGCCATTTTGATTTGCATCCCTTGGATGATTAGTGACTTTGAGCATGTTTTCATATGTCTCTTGGCCTTCCTTCTGTCTTTCGAGAAGTATCTGTTTAGGTCCATTGCCCATTTTTTGATTGGGTTGTTTATCTTTCTTTTGTTAAGTTGTATGAGTTACCTGTAAATGTTGGAGATTAAACCCTTATTGGTGATGACATTGGCAAATATGTTCTTCCATGCAGTGGGCTTTCTGGTTCTTTTGTTGATGGTTTCTTTTGCTGTTCAAAAGCTTTTTATTTTGATGTAGTCCCATTTGTTTATTTTCTCATTAGTTTCCTTTGCCCTAGAACAGGGGTGGGCAAACTTTTTGACTCAAGGGCCACAATGGGTTCTTAAACTGGACCGGAGGGCCGGAACAAAAGCATGGATGGAGTGTTTGTGTGAACTAATATAAATTCAAAGTAAACATCATTACATAAAAGGGTACGGCCTTTTTTTTCAATAGTTTTATTCATTTCAAGCGGGCCGGTCCGGCCCGCGGGCCGTAGTTTGCCCACGGCTGCCCTAGAAGCTGTATCAGTGAAGATATTGCTTTGGCATTGTCTGAGATTTTGCTGCCTGTGGATTCCTCTAATATTTTTATGGTTTCCTGTCTTACATTTAAGTCCTTTATCCATTTTGAGTTTATTTTTGTGTATGGTGTAAGTTGGTGGGCTAGTTTCATTTTTTTGTGCATGTATCTGTCCAAATTTCCCAGCACCATTTATTGAAGAGACTGTCTTGACTCCATTGTATGTTCTTGCATCCTTTGTCAAATATTAATGGAGCATAATGGTTTGGGTCAAAGTCTGAGTTTTCTATTCTATTCCATTGGTCTATATGTCTGTTCTTGTGCCAGTACCAGGCAGTTTTGAGAACAGTGGCTTTGTAATACAGCTTGATATCTGGTATTGAGATCCCTCCTACTTTGTTCTTCTTTCTCAAGATTGCTGCAGCTATTTGGGGTCTTTTTTTATTCCAAATGAATTTTTGGAGAGTTCTTTTTAGGTTTGTTAAATATGCCAATGGTATTTTAATGGGAATGCATTGAATGTATAGCTTGCTTTGGGTAGTGTGGACATTTTAATGATGTTGATCCTACAGATCCATGAACACGGTATGTTCTTCCATCTGTTTATGTCTTCCTCTATCTCTTTATAAAGTGTTGTGTAGTTTTCTGAGTATAGGTCATTTACCTCCTTAGTTAAATTTATTCCTAGGTATCTTAATTTTTTTTGCTGTGATGGTAAATAGGATTGTTTTTTTTAAATCTCTCTTTCTGTAAGTTCACTATTGGTTATAAAAATGCCTTAGATTTCTTGTCATTAATTTTGTATCCTGCTACATTGCCAAAATCATTTATTTATTTATTTATTTAATTGTTTTATTGCTTAAAGTATTACAAAGGGTATTATATATGTCTCCTTTTTTCCCCCTCCCTTGACAATCCCCTGGCCTCCCCTACCCCCCAGAATCATTTATTAAGGCTAATAATTTTTGATGGAGTCTTTAGGTCTTTCTATGTACAGTATCATGTCATCTGTGAATAATGACAGTTTTACGTTTTCTTTCCCAGTTTGGATACCTTTTATTTCTTCTTGTCTAATTGCTATGGCTAGCACTTCCAGAACTATGTCAAACAGGAGTGATGAAAGTGGGAATCTCTGTCTTGTTCTTGTTCTTAGGTAAAATGGTTTTAGTTTTTTCCCATTGAGTATGATGTTGGCTGTAGATTTGTCATAAAAGGCTTTTATTATGTTAAGGTATGATCCCTCTATTCCCATTTTGCTGAGGCTTTTTATCAAGAAAAGCATTTTGTCTAATGCTTTTTCTGCATCAATTGATATGACTATGTGATTTTTATCTCTCAATTTGTTTATGTGATGTATCACATTTATTGATTTGCAGATATTGTACCATCCTTGCATCCCTGGGATAAATCCTACTTGGTCATGGTGTATGATATTTCTGATGTAATGCTGGATTCGATTTGCTAGAACTTTGTTGAGGATTTTGGCATCTATGTTCATGAGGGATATTGGCCTGTAATTCTCTTTCATTGTGTTGTCTTTATCTGGTTTTGTTATTAGGGTGATGCTGGCTTTATAGAATGAGCTTGGAAGTGTTCCTTCCTCTGGAATTTTTTGGACTAGTCTGAGGAGGATAGGTTTTAGTTCTTCCTTGAATGTTTGGTAAAACTAGTCCCCTGTGAAGCCTCTGGCCCTGGGCTTTTGTTTGCTGGAAGCTTTTTGATGATTGCTTCAATTTCCTCCATAGTTATCAGCCTATTTATATTTTTAGATTCTTCCTGATTGAGTTTTGGAAGGTTATATTTTTCTAGGAATATGTGCATTTCCTCTAGGTTGTCTAGTTTGTTGGAATAGAGTTGTTCATAGTAATTTTTAACAATCCTTTGTATTTCTGTGGGGTCTGTTGTTATTTCGCCTCTTTCATTTCTGATTTTGTTTATTTGGGTCCTCTCTCTTTGCTTCGTGGTAAACCTGGCTAGAGGTTCATAAATCTTGTTTATCCTTTTAAAGAACCAGGTCTTGGTTTCATTGATCTTTTGCATTGTTTTTTGGTCTCTATGTCATTTATTTCTGCTCTGATCTTTACTATCTCCTTCCATCTGCTCACTCTGGGCTTTTCTTGTTGCTTTCTTTCTACTTATTTAAGTTATAGAGTTAGATGGTTTATTACCATTTTTTTCTTGTTTTTTTTTTTTTTTTTTGGTAGGCCTGTAATGCTATGCACATCCTCTCAGGCCTGCTTTCACTGTGTCCCATAGATTTTGGATTGTTTTGTTTTCATTGTCATTAGTTTCCAGGGTATTTTTAATTTCTTCTTTGATCTCTTTGGTGACCCAATCATTGTTTAATAGCATGCTATTCAGCTTCCAAGTGTTTGAATTTTTTTGATTTTTTTATTGTTGTTTATTTCTAATATTATGCCATTGGGTCTGAGAAGATGCTTGATAAGATTTCAATCTTCTTGAATTTGGAGGGACTTTGCCTGTGACCCAATATGTGGTTTATCTTTGCAAATGGCCCATGTTCACTGGAGAAGAACGTACATTCCATGGCTTTGGGGTGAAATGTTCTGAAGATGTCAATTAAGTCCATCTGATCTAGTGCATCATTTAGGATTGCTGTTTCTTTGCTGAGTTTTTGTCTAGAGGATTTATCCAGTGATGTCAGTGGTGTATTAAAGTCCCATAGTATGATTGTCTTCTTGTCGATCTCTTCCTTGCTATCTTCCAGGAGTTTTTTTTTTTGTTTGTTTGTTTTGTGTTTTTTTTTTAATGTATTTGGGTGCTCCTGCATTAGGTGCATATATGTAACGATCCCTTTAGTATTATGAAGTGGCCTTCCTTATCTCTTGTTATTACCTTCACTTTGAGGTCAATTTTGTCAGATGTTAAGTATTGCTAACCCAGCTTTTTTTTTTAATTTCCATTTGCCTGAAAGATATTTTTCCATCCCTTCACTTTCAATCTGTTTGAGTCTCTTGTTCTGAGGTGGGTCTCTTGTAGAGAGCATATATATGGGTCATATTTTTTTATCCATTCAGCCACTCAATGTCTTTTGATTGGAGCATTTAGTCCATTTACATTTAAAGTTATTATTGAAAGGTACTTTTTTGTAGCCATTTTTATTTTTTGTGCCCATGTTCCTTCTTCCCTTTGTATTTATTCTTTTTACAGCATTCCCTTTAGCATTTCTTGCATTGCTGGCTTGGTGGTGATAAACTCCCTTAGCCTTTTTTTTTTTTGTCTGTGAAGCTTCTTATTTCCCCTTTAATTTTGAATGATAGCCTTGCTGGATAGAGCATTCTTGGATTCAGTCACTTGCTTTGCATCACTTTGTAAATTTCTTTCCATTGCTTTCTGGCCTGATGTGTTTCTGTTCAGAAATAATTTGATAATCTAATGGGAGATCCCTTGTAGGTGACTTTTTGTCTCTCTCTGGCAGCCTTTAAGATTCTCTCTTTGTCCTGAACATTTGCCATGGTAATTATGATTGTCTTGGTGTTGGTCTTTTCGGGTTCACCTTGTTTGGGACTCTCTGTGCTTGTGTGATTTTTTTCTTCCCCACCTCAGGGAAGTTTTCTGATATTATTTCTTTGAATAGGTTTTCTAACCCTTGTTCCTCTTTCTGTTGTTCTGGCACCCCTATTATTCACATGTTGCTTCATTTCATGTTGTCCCAAAGCTCCCTTAGGCTCTCCTCCTGTCTTTAAATATTTTTCTCCAATTGCAGTTCAGTTTGGGTGTGTTTTGCTTCCCTGTCTTCTAATTCGCTAATTCGGTCCTCTGCTTCTCCTAGTCTAGTATTGAAACTTTCTGTGGTGTTTTTTATTACAGCTATATCACTCTTTATTTCTTCTTGATTGTTACATAAGTTGTTGATTTTTTTCATCCATCTGGTTTATGAACTGTATGGCCCTTATTCTGAATTCTTTTTCTGACATATTGCATGCCTCGTTTCAGTAACCTGCTTTTCTGGTGGTTTTTCCTTTTCTTTCCTTTGGGGGTTTCTTTGTCTCCCCATTTTTGCTCTCACCAAAGCATCTAGGTGTCAAGTTATGCAGGGGCTGCTTCTCAGGTGGTCATGGCTCCTCAGGCAGTCGTGGCTGTGGCTGCTCCTCAGTTGGCAGTGGCTCCTCTGGTGGGCACTGCTTGTAGCATTGGTGGCTCCTCAGATGGGGGCGGGCTCCTCATGGAGCTGCTACTCCTTGGATGGGGGCTTGCTGCTCACATGGGCTGCTGCTCCTTGGACGGGGGTGGGTTGCTTTCACAGCTGCTGCTCCTTGACAGGGGCAAGCTTCTCATGAGGCTGCTGCTCCTCGGACAGGGGCAGGTTGTTTGTAGGGCTGCTGCTTCTTGGATGGGGGCAGGGCGCTTGTGTGGTTGTTGCTCCTCGAACAGGGGTGGACTGCTCGTGGGGCTGCTGCTCCTTGGGCAGAGGCAAGAGCTCGCACAGCTGCAGCTCCTCGGATGGGGGTGGGTTGCTCACAAATCTGTTGCTCTTTGGAGAGTGGTGGGTTGTGCGCAAGGCTGCTGATTCTCAGATGGGAGCAGGCAGCTTGTGCAGCTGCTGCTCCTTGATGGAGGCAGGCTGCTCACGTGGCTGATGCTCATGTGGTCACAGTGTCCTGGGATAAAGCATTTGACCGGTCAGAGGGGAGCGTACTTTGAAACTCACAGAAGCCTGTGCCCTGGGTGGCTGGAGTCTCGGTGACCGTGGGACTGCAGCCAAGGAAGGGTGGCTTTAGAGTCCTGGGTGTTTTCTGAGGGCAACCTGAGTAGTTCAATTCTTATCTCATTTGGTGGGATATTCTGTTCTGGCACTATTGGGAGCCCCATCTCCATCCCTGTGCTGTGTCAGAGTCCTGGAGACTTATATGATAACTAGAGGCCTGATGCATGAAATTCCTGCAAGGGGCTTGACCCTCACAGCCACAGCGGCTTGCTTTAGCCCTCACAGCCGCTGCAGCTGCTTCAGCCATTGCAGTCCCGGCTTCATCCGGAAGGACGTCTGGAAGAACATTCAGAAGGTCATTCCGTGGTCCGGTCTAATTAGCATATTAAACTTTTATTATTATAGATGTGAAAATACATCACAAGACTCTGAACTCTGCCCCAAAAAGTTGTTGCTAATAGGCCCTTGTGCAAGGCCACAGAAGTTCCATGTGGTCAAGGTTCTCTGCGGTATTACTACCCAATATTAGGAATCTCTGGTCTGGGATCCAGCCTCCTTTCCCCTGTAACCATTACTTTTGGGGTCCTGCTGCATTCCTGAGGTACCAGGAGAGTAGAAAGCTTAACTCAGCTTTAGCTGAAAACCAATTGATTTTTCATCTTTCTCCATCCCAGAGGGAATCACTCTTTCTAGTCCGGGGGGTTTGGGGTGGTTCCCTCCCCTCCCCTAGCTTCTTGTACATAATCACTATTTCTTCAAGCCAGGGAACACTACAATCTATGTCTGCTCTCAGCAGAGGTATGTTTACTTCTTAAGAGGGAAGTTTCTAGCTGGGGGAAAAAAGGAAGCTGGGAAACAGACATGAAACAGAATATATGGTCTGTTTGAATGGAGGTTAGTGAGAGGCGGAATGTAGGAAGAAAATCTTATAAATATCTTAACATTTTCTAGTGGGAAATAGAAAGTATTAATTATTAAAAAAGCTCTTTGATTCAGTCTTGCTTAAAAGCAAAAGAAATATTGGTCACAATGATATTGGAAAAGAAATCTTGAGTTGAAATAATCTGGTTGATATAAATACTTTGAGAATTCAAAGCCTAAATAAGAGAAGGAAATGGGGACTGCAGAACTTTACAACCCAGTGATCAGGGAAGCACACTGAACAAAGAAGTCCACTGTATGCTAACTAGGTTTAAAGTGAAGGCCTACTTCAAGTATAAACTTTTCTGTTTGAATGCAAAGGTTATTCAGAAACAGAAAAATAATATTTTCAAAGAATAGAACTTTTAACCTTAAGACTTGAGATGACCACAAAACCTGTGCAACATATTTATAATAAGAAATGATACATTTCCCCACTTAAGATATAAAGGATCTTGCCAGTCTTATTTATAACAATACTTCCATTCTGTATATGAACTCATGTGCTTTAATGCATTTAAATTATCTTAGAATATTCCACATAAAATTTCTCATTATTCATAAACTATCAAACTTTTTGGTTGAGATGTCTTCATGCAGATAATACATTAAAAAAGAAGTTCCTGTCTAACACATTCAAACCCAAACACAATCCAAAGTTTAACCCCTACATTGCCAATCCACGTCCCCTAAGCAGCCAGCCTTATTTCTAAGTTTTTATTTTTTACTATTCCTGGTGCATTTTCTCTCTGTAGATTCCCATGTTAAGTTAATTCATTACTCATCTATGACCTCATGATACTATGTTCATATGAAGAGTGTAGCAGTCAATACCTTTTGAGAAACAAGACTTGTTTACACATCTGACTTCACTTTATGAATGCCATTCTCAGGGGCAGAAACCTTCACTTTATAGTTCTTCATATCCCCAGAGCCTTCTTAGCACCTGGTAGATAGTAAATAACTATTTATTAAATTGAATTAAATTGATGTTCATCCTGAAGGTTTTCTTTAAGTTATGGTTCACTGTTTTACTTGAAAAGTTGTGAATTCTCAGAACATAAGTGTGAATTATTTTTGGATTAGCTGCTGTTTCAAAGGACTATACTTTATACAGTTCTTTCCCTCTATATAATATTCAGTTGATTGGCATCAGAATGAGGTATTTTCATAGTATTAAAGTCTTTTATCTCTTTGTTCTGAATACTTTATTCAGTTATATGAGATTTCCATTACATTATTGATATATTTTAGCTTCATAACCATGTTCTCCCCTTAATTAAAATTTTAGAAAATTATTAAAAATAAGTTTATATTTTATGCTAGCGCCAAGTTTTTATAATGTTAAATCCTAAATAGAACCCATTTTTAAGAGTTGAAATGTTATTACATTTTAATTACATGGTCTATGTATAATTACTATTAACCAAATTTATCACTTTCAACTTAATAAGGAATTTATTTCCAAAGTGTCAAATGATATACAATTGAGCCAAATTTTTGTAGAATATGTTTGCTGCAAGCACTTTTTCATCATTTTATCAGATTGTATGTCACTGGAAATTTAATTAGTTTATGTAACAATATAAGTCTCTATCTAAATAATTTATAACATGTCTATTAAGTTGTTTTATTTTTTGTATTAATTAAATGGTTTACTTCAAATAGTTTAAATGAAAATTGTGAAAAAAATGCATATTTCTTACTTTGGATACCTCACTGAAGCAGGCATTCTTGGATTTCACATAGCTTACTTACATAGTTTATAGGTTTGCCTCTAACCAGTTTATGAGCATCAGGAGATTGGCTTACCCTTAAAGCTTGTTACCAACAATATAAGATGAAGAGTAGAAGGGAACAGGATGTTCTACACCACAATAAGTTTGAGGAAGATCAACAATTTATTTTTCTCAACTGAGGCTCTTTTGTAAACAAATCATCTATTTTCCACATGCAGAGAAATGCCTAGAGCAGTGGTCGGCAAACTGCGGCTCGCGAGCCACATGCGGCTCTTTGGCTCCTTGAGTGTGGCTCTTCCACAAAATACCAACTTCTGCGCATGGGCCACGAAGTTTCAATCACACTGTACGTGTGCGCCCGCACGTGGTATTTTGTGGAAGAGCCACACTCAAGGGGCCAAAGAGCCACGTGTGGCTCGCGAGCCGCAGTTTGCTGACCACTGGCCTAGAATCTAGAAATAATTACCTCAAATGCCTTTATTAGTTAGAGACGAATTACTGTATCATGAAATAATATATAGACATAGGAGTTTTAGTTGGCTTATTAGCAGCAGCATTATCAGTATTGTTACCTGAGAGCCTCCTGAGTAGGAAGGGGGCTCACCCCACCTTGGTTCTTGACACTCATAAGAAAGAATTGAGACCAGTAACAGACTGCAGTGTTCAAGAAAAACAAACAAATTTATTAAGGATACATGGCATAAAGCACAAGCAGGCAACTCAGCTAGTCTGAGTATGCCACCATTGGGGTTTTCAGGGTTATATATCTTATTGTTGCAAGCTCCAAGGTTCCCCATGGTATTGGAATTAGCATATGGGGTTTTAAGCTCTCCTTTCTCATTGTGGCTTAACTATTTACAGTCTTGTCTTGGCAGATGTTAGGACTGCTTGGGTATGATAATAACCTCCTCTCCTGACTTAGTATCTATCCATTCTATCTAGTGTTCTCCATAGTTATCTAGGCCAAGGCCACATTTCTCCTGGAAGGAATTTGTTTGGTGTGACTCTAGAGAGTTTTGGTGAAAATTCTGCTACCTCAGGTACTTTTGATCATTATATGACTAAGACTTATCCATGTAATGTCTGCTTGAGCATACAATATTCCGTCAACTTTTTCTCAACAGTGTCAAGAAATGCTTACTAAACATCTGTTCATTCATGGCATTGGCAGCACAGTGGAAAGTCCCCAAATTGCTTACATTGAAAACAATATTTGTATCTTACAGTTTTGTGAGGATGGTCATTAAACAGGTCAAATATTTGCCAGTGAAAAGAAAATTCCCTTCAAAACATACATTGGCTGTGATTCAGATGTGGGAGGTTTAGGGTTGTATGAGTCAAGCATGATGATGTTGCAAAAAAGATATTAGGGTCCCTGTTCACCAGGGCCATATCAAGTTCCTTACTTGGATTCCTTGGGACTATAATATTCTTTGACCACTTCTTCACTAAGTATTCTTTTTTGACCTGCTCTCCAATTGAGAACATACCCAAGGTTCAAACTCAGATTTTCTGTCTTTCTCTGTAACACCTCTTTTAAAAAGTTACTACTTCATAACAATCTTTATTTGGATAACGTTTTAGCAAACATCTTTTTAGTGACTCTAACTGTACTATAATATGTTGTTATGCAAAAATTATTAAAACCCTTATGGTGTGTACAGATCATGCATGATTAAAATTAATTAGAAGTGCAGATAATACTTGATTACTGGAGATTTGCATGTCTTTTGATTTGAAAATTTAATCTATTGAAAGTAGTTATTGATAGGTAAAGACTTAAAATTGTCATTTTGATAATTGTTGTCTGACTCTTTTGTAAATTCTGTTTCTTTCTTCCTCCCTTGCTGTTTTTCTTTTTGATTTGATGGCTTTTTCTGGTCATTTACTCATTTATCATAATATTTTGTGTTAAAATTTCGTAAATATAATCCTGGAAATTGAGTTGTAGGGTCAAGTATATGAAAATTTTAAATCATTTGAATATGGAAAATTGCCCTCCAAAAAGGTTATACCAATTTAATCCCCACCAACATAGTTAGCTTATATTTGTCAATTTCTTTACTCTTTGCCAAACTGGTGAGTAACAACGTCCCTTGTTTTATAGAGAATCTTTGCAAACCTCTTCCTGCTCTTAAAAAAGCCTAGCTCTGTTTTGGTGAATGTGAACAAATACTTTGCCGGGCATTTTCTTATTCAAGACTTCTCATGTATTTCCTGTGAACAGTTTAGACTCCTGATTTTAAGGGCAATATATCATTGCACTTATTTATTCCTATTCTTATCTTAAACCTAAAATGAATATGATTTTCTTTAAAAGGAGAAATTATTTTCTGGATCAAGGATTTTTAGACAATTATAATAAATTCTATGTTGTCATTACACTTGTTTTCAGAGGTTTAAATCTGTCTATCTATCTATCTATCTATCTATCTAATCCTTTAATAAATGTAGGCATACTTCAGATTTGATCTTTACTACAACTTTTATTACCACTTGCTATTTACTTACTATTGACTCTATGATCATTTGTAACCCTTAAAGGTCTACATGATCCAATAATGTAAATGCATTAAGCACTTAATGTCATGATAACTTTTAATTGAAATATTACTAATAAAACACTAATCCAAGTGCAAGCCAGGATTAAACAGTAAAATAAATTTTACAACAGGGGAGGGAATCTATCAGCATCATTCTACGTCCTTGCTCTTTTTTGCTTTCTAGCAAAATGACCTTTTGATCATTTTTCTATTGGGGTGCTAGCAAATTCTCTGGATGACATTACTCAGTGTGAAATCTGGATTGAACCCAGAGTCTTAAACACAAGCTAGGAAACTTATTGCCAAATCGAAATTCTCAAGAATGAGTGAAACATGCCAAAGCTGTTTGGCTGAAAGCCATCATTGTACCAGTACTAGAGAGAGAAGGAGAAAAAACAGATATCTATTGGAATAAGATCAAGATTCGAACTGGCAGAGAGCAGGAGTCAGATGAAGGAAGTTTTTAAATCCATCCAACATTTCAAAAACTTAATTGAAAGAAATGCCACATGATTACAATTTTATTTCCAGGATAGTAAGAAGAAAAGAATAAAGTCACAAGCTTTGGAGCTTTATCTATCAAAGTTCAGATTTCATTAGTTTAAAATATTTTATATATAAACACACATTTGTCATAACCCCTGGATTTGTCTATGCAACCTCATCTCCATCTTTTGAAGAATAACTCTGAGCTGATGTATTACTGAGAATGGATAAGCAGTGATATATTACTGAGAGTGGATGAGCAATGTGATTTTCATATGTCAAGCTGATAATTACTAATATAGTTATAAAAATATAATTTTGTTTTCTCAGTGTTACCATTCTTTTACATACAGTATGGAATTGGGAACACACACATACATTCATACATGCCCAACATAGATACATCCTTTTTTGGGAACAGTGTGCCATCCCAATGACCTCAAGTACACAGTATAACATGTGAAGGTCAGGTGTCATTCTAAAGTCACTCTTAAAATCCAATTTTTAATGAGATTTTGAGTGTTTACAATGACATGTACGATATGCAAATAATGGGAAACCACAGCCTCTTAAGAACAATTAAAATCCCCAAAGGCAAATTTAAAATGAGTACTATCAGAGGTCACTGCTAAGTAATGAGGGCTTGTTAATGATCTTAATTATCGACTTTAGGTTGTAGTCAAATTTTTAAAAATGCACATTTTAAATATTTATAATTTCTAGTTAAGTTCTGCTAAAAAATTTAGAGGATAGGAAGTTGGTTGCAAGTGGATTATTCTGATATCCACTATTATAAAAGGATTAGTAGTTTTCAGAGGAACACACTTTTTGGTTTGTCCTTATAAAATAGATCTTACATTATATATCAACCTTACCAAAAGAAAAAGATATAATTGCATATGTGAAGATTGGGCCATTTATTTTTAGTAATATTTTCTGAACACTCAACTTTGTATTTGTCTAATTTCACTTGTTTAAAAAATGAATTTTGGCATGAGCAAGCCAGGAGTTGTATCTATTAAAATGTAGCAGTACAAATATGTATACAAAAGCTTCTAATCTAAGAGTTTGTGTGTTTTGTTTTCTTTTTAACTTTGTTCAAAGTATTACAAATGTTTCCTTTTTGGCCCTAGCTAGTTTGGCTCAGTGGATAGAGTGTAGGCCTACAGACTGAAGGGTCCTGGGTTTGATTCCAGTTAAGGGCACATCCCCAGGTTGTGGACATGTGCCAAAACAACCCAAATGCCCCCCCCCTTTCTCCCTCCTTTACCCCCTCCATCCCACATTGGCCCCCTCCACAGCCCTTCCCACACTAATGTTTGTCCATGGACTATGCATATAAGTTCTTTGTAAGAGTTTGGTTTTAAATAAGGATATTTATTCATCAAATATTCTAAACTTTGTGTCCTTTACAATTTCCTATTATTTTAAAACCAACTAACAAGTACTGATGATCTAGAATAATAAAATATTAAAAGTCATAATGGTATCTTAACATTTATTTAGTGCCTACTATTTAGGGTTCTGTGGAAATTGTGTTGATGGTTTTTATATTTGTATTTTTTAAATATATTTTTATTGATTTCAGAGAAGAAGGGAAAGGGAGAGATAGAAACATTAATGAGAATTATTGATCAGCTGCCTCTTGCACGCCATTCAGTGGACATCGAGCCTACAACCTGGGCATGTGCCCTGACCCAGAATCGAACAATGACCTCCTGGGTCATAGGTCAACACTCAACCATTGAGCCACACCAGCTGGGCGTGTTGATGGTTTTTAAACATCGCAACATGACTATAAGACAGTAACATTATTCCTGTTAATTGAGAAAACTTAGGTTTTAGGTTTGTGAAGTACCTTGTCCCAGGACTTCAGGTAATTGCTAAGCAAGTCAGAATTCAAACTTGAGTTGCCCTGACTCTAAACCACTGAAAGAATACAAATAACAACCTTTGTTCTAAAGTGTCTATATTCTAGTTAGTCTTTCTACCTATATCTCCCATCCAAACAATGTTTTAAGAGGCCACTGTATGAAATTTTATTGATAGTGATAATGATGAAGAATATCTAAGTGCTTACCATGTACTACATACTCTTCTGATCACTTTATTTTCATTAACTGACTCAACACTTTCAATAATTCATTTTGCTATAGGAAAACTGAGTCACAGAAAAATTAAGTAGGTTTCTCAAGGGTACACATCTAGTATCTGATACAGCTATGATCCAAATTCAGGTTTATATGATTCCAGAGCCTGAACTCTTTAAACCTGTACTCTACTATGAACCCCTTATGTGACATGGAAAGATAAAGGTTATATACTTTCTTTTTTAGAATAGGGGAAATACATTGACAATAACTTCAAATGGACAGGAGGTGCCAATGGGGGAACTTATGAATGACAATAAGAAATTAATTCTAAAAGAAGGAAAATATTTGAGAGTTGGTTAGCATGTATGTGAATATAGAATTATGAAACATTAATTGGGGATTAGGTAAGGTGGTCATAGGACTTGTTTTAGCCAGGAAAGTTCTAATTTACATCTGTTATCCCAGTGTAATTATTAATATACATTCGCCTTTTCCCCTTTCAAATTTGTACCAGTTTGGATAATAAATTATATTGTCAATGTAGGATGATGAGAAGAGCCAGTTTCCTGTTGTGAATATGCCCAAAGGACAAGAGACTTTGGACAAGCCACTTTCTGGGTCCCAGGTTTCTCATGTGTAAAATGAAGTTTTATGATACACCAGCAGATTACCAAGTTATTTTTCAGCTGTATAAGGGCTAGCACTTGATGCAATGCACTGACATTTTATGAACTTGACATTAAGACATAGGTTTTACAATTTAATCTACATCAAAATCACTTGAGATCTTATTAACATGTAAATATATAAATTCTTTAGGCCCATCCCTAGAGATTCTGATTCTGTAGGTCTGAGTGAAGCCCAGCATTCCACATTTTCACAAGCACTTTACATAACTATGATGCTAGCAGTCCTGAAATCATATCTACTGCCTCAGACTATAAGCTTTCTCTTTTTTTTAAAAAAAAATTGTCTTTATTGTTGAAAGTATTACTGATGTCCCTCCCCCATTGACTCCCTCCACCCAAATCCCACCCCCCCAACCCAACCTCCACCTCCCCACCCCCACCCCAGGCCTTCACTGCACTATTGTCTATGTCCATGGATTATGCATATAAATACTTTGGTTAATCTCCCCCCCCCCCCCAAGCCTTCCCTCTGAGATCTATGAAGTCATTTTAGAAAAAAACACACACAATTAAACACATTTTTAAGTCCTTAGGGCACAGGGTGCAGGATTATGAGGAGATAGAGGGAAGTATTTTCAGTTCCCATCCTTACAGTGTTAGGGTTTGGAGGCAAAAAAAAATTTGTGCTATGTGTTTATGACCAAGGGCCATACATGGCAACTGTGGAAATGTGGGGCTTGCAAATTTTGGCTATAATGAATATTCTGCACAACATGATAGTGCCAGTGTGATAGTCAATTGGAGAAGTTAAAATAATAAGTTATGTTCCAAGTAAAAGTATTAAATAATAGTACATCAGTGGAGACTAACAAGGGGGTTGTAGTCAGGCAGGTCTCTCCCTAGTCCAATCTCAGCTTTGCCAAATGTGAGCTATATAAATAGATACTTCACTGTTTTGAACTTCCATTTCATCTATCAATGGGCATATGAATATTTCTCTTACAGAAATATTAGGATAAATTGAGATTAAATGATATATCAATATCAAGACATATACAAGATACCAATATCTTGTATATAGTAATAACAGAAGCAAAAATTTGACCATTTACTACATCTCAGATATTTTTCTAAGTGTATAATATATACTGTCTAAATTAAACTCACAATGGTCCTATAAGGTAGGTATTATTTTTATAATCTCCATTTTATAAAATTAAGAGGTGGATATACAGAATGGGTAAAGTCAAACAGCTTACCTATTTGTTTTTAAAAATAACTTTACTGAAGTATAATTAACATAACTATAATCTATAATAATAAAAGGGTAATATGCTAATTAGACCGGAAGTCCTTTTGGACGAAGCCAGGGCCAGAGGGAAGCAAGCCCAGGTCCTGGGTGCCAGAGGGAAGCCGATGTGGGCAGCCAGGGGAAGGAAAGCCTACTTTTACATGAATTTCATGCATTGGGCCTCCAGTTATTTATAATATACTGGAGGCCCGGTGCACAAAATTTGTGCACTTGGATAGGGATGTCCCTCAGCTCAGCCTGTGCCCTCCAGCAGTCCGAGAGCCCTCGGGGGATGTTCCCACAGGGAACGGGCCTAAGCCATCAGTCAGACAACCTTAGTGCTGTCGCGAAGGTGGGAGAGGCTCCTGCCACTGCCGCTGTGCTCGCCAGCCATGAGCAGCACTGCCCCTGTGGGAGCGCACTGACCACGAGGGGGCATCTCCTGCATTGAGTGTCTGCCCCCGGTGGTTAGTGAGCATCATAGCACCCAATATTTCTGCCGTTCGGTCGATTTGCATATTAGCCTCTTATTATATAGGACTAGAGACCTGAAGCACGAAATTCGTGCAAGAGTAGGCCTTCCTTTTCCCGGCTGCTGGCACCGGCTCCCCTCTGGCACCTGGGAACCTGGCTTCCCTAGCAGCCCTGGCTTCATCTGGAAGGACGTCTGGTCTAATTAGCATATTATGCTTTTTTATTATTATAGACGCTTTGATGAGTGTTGATATACATACACACACACACACACACACACACACACACATATATATATCCATGAAATCATCATCATAATTAAGACAACCAATATTGACATTCTCCTGAGTTTTCTCAAGTCTGTTTGCATTCTAATCTATAGCCATTCCCATCCCTAGGCAACCACTTATTTGTTATCTATCACTATAAAATTCTGTACATTTTCTAGAAATTTATACAGATGAAATCATAGAGTATATAGTTTTTTGTCTTGTTTTTTAGTTGTTTAAGTGAGAGAGTAAATTAAGGCTGGTCCCTATTACTCCATTATGTACAAACCAGATGCTCCTCTTTCTTAAATTTCATTTTGCTACTGTCTTAAAATTTTTATTTAATCAAAGTAACATAGTAACAAACCAAATAGTGCAAAGAACATAGAAAATCTTTCATATCCCTCATTTCTATTCCTTAAAAATTAAATTTTAATTTTTTCAAATCTAGTTTGAATGATTGAAGAGATAAAACCAGTAACATTATAAAGCAGAATACTCCCTTGCTTACCTTCTCTTTCCCATTTGGCATGCTTTCATGATGTGCCTGTGTAATCCATGTTTTAAATTATATATTATGCATTTATAGACAATTATGATATATTTGTATTTAGATATATGTGTGTGTGTATGTGTGTGTGTGTGTGTGTGATATTAGAATTATCAACTTTCTAAGAGGCTAATTATTCCAATCATTAAAAAAATAATTATGTGATGTGATGTGATAGAAATGCTAATTATTGTTTCAATGACATTCATATTACCGTGTTGAATATATCAAACTAATGTGTTGTACACCTACACAATTTTATATATCAAATATATCTCAATATAAAGGTAGAAAATAAACTCACATATATGCATATATATTATCTTTTTATATACCATGTATACTTACATTACTTTGGAGAGAGATTAACATTTTTATTGCTGTATGATATTAAATTGTAAGTGTATACCACAGTTGCTGTATGATATTAAACTGTAAGTGTATACTACACCTTTTCCAATATTTTACTGAAAGCCATTTATATAATTTTAAGTATCCTTCTTTAAAGAATAAAACACACCAGCATTTGTATGAATTTTGTTATTTCTTTACATCGTTGAGGATATGCCTTTATAACCTATTAATTTATCAAAGAGCCAGCGTCCTGGAAACAAAATATAGTGAAATAGTGTGAAATAGTACTTCACTGCTGTTTGTTATTTCCATGTCTGTGACTGTATGAATTGCATGACCATATCCTTTACTCATTTGCCTATTGGTTGATTGTTTTTTTCTATGTGATTTGAAGAAATTTTTCATATTTTGAGTCCTTATATTTTCTAAGTTATATGAATACCAGTATTATCTCCAAGGTTATTCCTTCTCTTTTAACTTTATTATAATGTTGATTTTCATATATAACTATGGTTATATCAGACTTAAATTTCATCAATGTATTTTATGTTGTTTGCATTGTACATGTGATGTGATAGAGTTTCATTCTATTATTTTAAAGCTTTGTGTGTTTTTTAACACCTGTATCTTTAATGTATTTGGATTTGGCTTCTAATTTATGGAAAGCTAATGGTTGCAATGACATTACTTGAATAAGACTTTCTGATTTCACTAGTTTAATAATAAAATAAATAATAAAATCAGTGGTCATAATAGATAAGCAATTGATAACATTTACCACACCCTTATTATGCACCAGGCACTGTTTTAAGTGTTTTATGTATGTACTAGAGGCCCGGTGCATGAAATTCATGCACAGGATGGGGTTGTCCCTCAGCCCAGCCTGCACCCTATCCAATCTGGGACATCCCTATCACAATCCAGGACTGCTGGCTCCTAACCACTTGCCTGCCAGTCTGCCTGATTGCCCCTAACTACTCTGCCTGCCAGCCTGATAGCTCCCTAACCGCTCCCCTGCCGGCCTGATTGACACCTAACTGCTCCCCTGTCAGCATGATTGTCCCAAACTGCCCTTCCCTGCCGGCCCAATCACCCCCAACAGCCCTCCCCTGCTGGCCCAAATGCCATCAAATGTCTTCCCCTGCAGGGCTGAGGGGGACTGGGGGACTAAGTCTGGATGAGGCTGGATGCTGCAGGGTGGGAGCACTGATCATCCCAGTCAGCCGAGCAGCGCTCCCACTGTGGGAGAACACTGTCCTGAATTGAGTGTCTGCCCTGGTGGTCTGTATGTGTCATGCAACTGGTTGACCAGCTATTCTGGTCGTTCCATTTTTTGGTCACTGGGCTTTTATTATATAGGATTAGCAATGTCCATGAGATAGATAATACCATTATGCTCATTATGTAGTTCAGTAAACTTCAGCACAGAAAATAAATTAAGTGGCATGAAATTACATAATGGCAGAGCTGAGATTGAAAATAAAGCAGTATCTCCACATTTTCTTCAGTACTTGTTATCTCTTGTCTTTTTTATTATAGTCATTTTAACTGGTGCAAAGTGATCTCTCATTGTGGTTTTGATATCCCCGATGATTTGTGATGTTGAGCATCTTTTTCACATACTTGTTGGCCATTTGTGTATTTTCTTTGGAAAAAATGTCTATGCAGGTTCTTTGCCGAATTTAAAATTGGATTGTTGTTGTTTTTTGCTATTGTGTTATACGAGTTCTTTATGTTTTAATACCTTGTCAGATACATAGTTTACAAACATTTTCTTCCATTCCATAGGTTGTATTTTCATTTTATTAGTTGTTTCTTTTGCTATACAGAAGCTTTTTAGTTTGATGTAGTTCCACTTGTTTATTTTTCCTTTTGTTGCTTATGCGTTTGGTTTCTTATCCAAAAAGTCATGGACAAAACCAGTGTCAAGGAATTTTTTTCTGTTTTCTTCTATGAGTTTTATGGTTTTGGGTCTGGTCTTACATTTAAGTCTTTAACCCCTTTGAGTTATTTTTTGTGAATGGTGTAAGACATGGGTCCAGTTTCATTCTTTTGCATGTAGATATCTAATTTTCCCAGCATCATTTATTGAAGAGACTATCTTTTCCCATTGAGTATTCTTGGCTACCTTGTCAAATATTTATTGAACATATATATTGAGGGTTTATATCTGGACTCTTGTTCTGTTCCTTTAGTTTGTGTTTTATAATATATAAGTGTATAAAAGCATTTCAGGTCATCACATTGTATAACTTAAGCTTACATAATGTGGTATTTCAATTATATCTTAATAAAACTGGGGAAAAAAAGTTTCATTGTGGTGTTCTTATGTTTGGCCTCTATAGGCCATATGTGTTTTTCTATTAAGATTCCATACATTGCTAGGACTATTTCTAGATTATCTTTTCTGTGCCCTCTCACAATCCAGGACACCTACATGGATGTCAGAGAGCTGGTTTCGGCCAGATCCACAGGCCTGGCCAAGGGACCTCACTGGTGCATGAATCTGTGTACTGGGCCTCAAGTAAAATACTAAATGATGATAAGCTATACCTAACAAAATTTAAAATTGACAGTAATCAAAGGCACCATTAAGAAACCAAGAAAGCTAGTTAAAAGACTGGGCTAGAATAATATCAATATATGTCCTAAAATCATTGATATCATGAATCAATAAGAAAACATATACTAATACATATCAAGAATATATAAAACCATACAAATAATACAAATAGGGAGGAGAAAAATCAGAGTCAGAGTAAGAGATATACTAGTAAAGAAGCAATACAAGGAAGGGGCCATGAACCAAAGAATGTGGGTGGCCTCTAGAAGTTAGAAAAGGCGAGAAATTAATTCCAGCTGACATCTGTATTTTAGCCCTCTTAAGACTCATTTCAAGATTTTTACTCCTAAAACTTCAAGACGATATATTAGTGTTGTTCAAGACACGAAGTTTGTGGTGGTACTTGTCAGGATTAGATTTATCAAACTATTTTTTTTGTGTGTGAAATCTCAAAGAAGAAAAAGAGTATCTTGTTTGAGTTTTCATTTCTCTGAACATAAGTGAGTTTGATCGTGTTTTCTCACGTTTATTAGTGCTTAAGCTTCCTGGGATTTAATTTTCTATTTGCAGTATGAATAGAATTAAACTGCTAATGAATTTTGTTAGAACAATTTATACACAAAGGGACTTAATGTGTTTTTAGAAGTGATTAATTGCTTCATTATTTAGTCATAAACTTTTTCTGCTAATAATCTCTGATGCTGGTCAGTTTTACAGTATAAGCTATCAGTTCAAACAGAGACATAGCATATGTCATTTTGATATGATCTCTTTCATTTTCAGTAGACTTAGTTATACAGTAATTAATCAATGTTAGTTTCCTATTACTGCTGTATAATTTACCACAAATTTAGTGGTTTAAAACAATACAAATGTATTATTTCATAATTTTTGAGGATAGAAGTCCAAAATGGATCTCAGTGGCCTAAAACAAGGTGTCATTAAAGGTGTATTCTTTCTGGGGATACTATTGGGATAATTGTCTCCTAGAGACTGCCCTCATTCCTTGCCTTTTATCCCCTTGCCATTTTCAAAACCAGCAATTGCTGGTTGGGTCTTTCTAGCTGCTATTTCTCTGGTTCTCTATTTTTTTGCCTTCCCCTTTTTGTTTACATTAGGCCATCTCAGATAATCCAGGATAATACCTACCTCTCTACAGTGTGTTTGTAAGGACTGAATGAGATAGAAAAGGTAATAATGAAATATTAATAACCATCCAGCCCTAGCCAGCTTGGCTCAGTGGACAGAGCATTGGCCTGTGGATGGAAGGGTCCCAGGTTTGATTCTGGTCAAGGGTACGTACCTCAGTTGCAGGCTCCTCCCGACCCAGGGCCCTGGTCGGGGCTGGTGCAGGAGGCAACCAATCGGTGTGTTTCTCTCTGTCTTTCCATCTCTCTTCCACGCTCTCTAAAGAAAATCAATGGAAAAATATCCTCAGGTGAGGATTAAAAAATAAATAACCATCACACCCTTAATATTTGAGATACAGAGTAGGTGCCAAACAGATGTTTATGTTCTTTTCTTTCCTCATGACTAGGGTCATGATGAAAAGCCCTTATAGGAGTCCCATGGTGGCTTCTGGCCACTTAAGTAATAACAGTTTTATCTGTTTTGGGATTTTTCAGAGTTATAGTTTATTCCTGTGTTCATTTTAAGTGTAGTTTCACAAGGTTTACTGCCATTAAAGCAGGTGTATTTGTTTTGCCTACATCTTATTTTACCTCATCTTATTTTAAAAGTGAAAGGCAGTGGCACCCTTTTCTAAAATCATTGACAGGCGGGGATACTCACCACTATACTAACGAGGAGAAGCACTAAAATCATTGAGAAGTACCTTATAGTAGCTCACAGTACAGCATACTCAACGTGCATACACTACTTAAAGGAGCAGCCACACTGACAAATTGATTTAGCCTGAATTAATACTGTGTTTTACAAATCAAAGATCTGAAGCATAGAAACCAAGATGTAAATGATGGTCCAGTCGAAGATGATACATTTCACAACTTAACAGATTGGCTTGCAATCTTTGAAAAGATTCTTCTAAGGAAATTTGATTCCTGAAGTGCAACACTTGCTTTGTCATAACCTCCATTATAGCACTTGAGTATCCGATTCATTCATTGTGCTTTACTCTCAAGTGTGTGAATTTATTTGGTGTTGAGGTGGAAAAGTTGTTGCTGGCCACATTGCTGATAAATCTGTTGAATGGCTGTAGTGTTTCTCTGTACTTTCAGTTCTGGTAGTGGCTGAAAAGCAGTAGTGGACGGCAGGTGGCTGCTTTTCCCTTCATATCCTTCCTCATATCCGACTAGCATCATTAGATGATACTTTCTTTTTAGACTGATCACCCTTATATTTGCCTTTACTATTATTTCCTTCGAAAAAAATAATGAATTCCATTTCCTTTTAGTCATATTCTGTTTGATCCATTTAGCCCTTTGAAGACTGTCAGTGGAGCTATGTAAGTGGTCTGTGGGGATGTTTAGTATTTTTTACATCAATCTTTTAGGCATATTCATTTTTAACAAATGAGACTTTTTATACTTCTCATCTCTTCATATCTGTTTAACACTGATCAGTCTTTGGTCCTTCAGTCACTGTTGTATACATTGTTGCTTCTAGTATTGCATTTCTAAGTATTGTGTGTGTGTGCGCAAGCTGTAAAGGGCATGTTGATATTTTAATATAGCATTTAATAAAACCATTCTATTCTAAATAAAAGACTTGAAAATTGAGCAATAATAACAAAATATTTTTATGTAGTCTAATTATAATTTAGTTATATAATATAGAAGGGTTGGCAATGGTATCCTATACATAAAAACATTTTACAGTTTAAAAAATTCTTTTGTTAACTGGGGTCCTAGTTCTCCTTGGTTTGATATATGCCATGTACACCTAGAGGAAAACATATTGGTCTGCACTTTTTTGCTAATTATAACCTCTTAATTAATTACTCTTAATTAACTAGATTGAGTTTTCTTTAAAGTATTTAAAAAAATAAATGAATCAATAAGTCTGTTCAGCCTTTATTGCTCAGCCTTCCAGGCATGCAGCCCAGGCCCATGCTGGCCTCTTGCCCCACAGAGGCAAGCATTTCTACCAGTCCACTGGTCCCCAGTTTATTGTGCAGAAGCCTATGTGGTGGCACATTCAGTGATTCAGTGCCCTCTGGAGCACTGGGTTCACAATAGAGTGAGTGTGAGAGAGGACTATAATTGGCTAACGTATGCTCCTGTAAGAATCCATTCAAATGGAACAAATTTGAACTGTTCAGTCCTCCTTGGCATCTAGCCAAATGTTGGGTGACATAAAACAGGCACTTATTTAAGACAGTGGCATTGGTTGGAGTGTCAGCAGCAGAATGGTGAAAACAGTAGTATCAACTTGCTGCCACTTTGTAGTTTGAAGACAGGTGTTAATTTATATTTCTTTTTCAAATGTCTCTCTGTAAAAGCAATTACTATATGCAGAGGGTAGTTTGATATCTATTTCCTGAAGTTTCCTGCTTCCAAGATTCTTGACATACTTAAAGCCATAACATCTTGTACTTATCATGTTGGTCAGCTATCTGTCAATTATTGTCATAGAGGTTGTTGATGTCACACAACAGTAAATTGATAAGAGTAATTTTTTCATAATGAAGCTAGAAAATATTCCTTGGATTTAGCATGGGTGAGGAATATATGTATTTGTGCATAACTGAATGCTGCAAATAGCTGAAACTTGCCCTATTAAGTGTGAGGATTTTGTTTAAATTACTTTTGTCTGTCTGTGCTAGTGAAAAGTTATATAGTAAGGAACCCAATTTCTTCTTATGGGCTATAGTCCACACAGCAATAACTCACATTCCAAGAGGATGTTGAATTGGGAGTAAAGGGAAGTCATATGTATTAGAAAGAGGAAAAGTCTAGGTGGCATGAGCCTTGGGTTTATTTCCATCTCTTCCAAGCATTTTCAGAGGAACATGGGAAAATCATTTATTCTATATGTATAAATTTTGTCATCTCAATAGAGGTAGTGATAGGTCCAACCTGTCCTATAGGATATATACAAAAATCTTTTGAAAGTATGCATGCTATACAACAGAACCTATTATTTTTGAAGTACTTAGAATGTACAAATAATTTTTAATGTAAGACATAAAAACTCTAGGCAATAGGTACTATCATTGTTTCCCTTTTACAGATGGAAACACTGTGGCAGAGGGAGCTAAAGTGGCTTGCCCCCTTTAGCAAGCTAGTAAGGTTCAAAAGTAGAATTTGAACCCAGATAGTCTGGTGCTGGACTCTGCTCATAACTACTACACTATGCTATTTGAACACAGAAAGGATGCTTTCTTACCTTTCCCATGAAGAGTTCCCCTTAGTTTCCTCATATAGTCAAAATGAATATGACACTTCAGACTCAATCATTGATTGGTCTTGTCAGTAGTAAGGATAGTTTGCATCTCCCATGCAGGATCCCTATAGCCAACCAGAAACTTTTAAGGATCTGCCCATTGAAAACTAGATAGTGTTAGTCTGAATGTAGGAGTATTGACTAGTAGAGTACATGATAGCATATAGATTCCTAGGCCCTTCCACTAGAGATACTGATTTACTTAGGTCAAGGGTGAGCTATGTGCATACATGTCTTAAAAGCTCCCAGGTGACTTGGTAAGATATTTGTGATACTAGTGAAATTAACTGAATTTTAGAAGGATTATACCCACTGTGCAGTCCTCATTGTACATTAATCTAGCTGCTGAGCTAAATGCCTTATTTGAAATTACAGTTCAATGCAAGTTCAGCAAAAAGTCCTGCCATGCTTCTCAAAACTAGTAAGAGTTCTAACTGCACCTATTGAGTAGTTACTGTGAAAATACACTCCATGCCCTTGGCATGATCACAACATTTTATATAAATTAGGAAATATCATGCCACCAAATGTTGACCAACATATTTTGATGAAAAAACATGAGTTTTCATGTTCCAAATGGAGATGTCAGAATCTGGGGGTGGGGGGGGGGGGCGGTGTTTTTCTTTGGAATTGTTTCAGTATCTTGAAATAGGCATAATGTTTTTTCTCTGCTGTTATTAAAGATCAGAAACACATCTTTGGAGACAGAGCTTAGGGCAAAGTGTTAAAGCTGTGGCTGTCACTGACATACAGAATAGCCTTGGGCAGGACACTAAACTTATTTCTGTCTGTCTCATTATTTGTTAGCTGAGACCACAGCATTTACTTTATTTCAAGGGAATGGGTCATTAATTAATCAATGCATGTGATACTTCATCACTTTCAAGTAAATTTTTCATTTTTATTATTGTCTGCTGAAATGAATAAATAATATGACCTTATTTTTATTGTTGCTTCATTGTCTCTTGAGGCAGTAGGAAAGAGATGTTAGCTCCAAGTAAAGTTCCCATTACAAGTTGTCTTTAATAAGCCTAATATATAAAAACCCTGGGTCCATCACGACCAGAGGCTCGACCAACCAGAAGTCAGTCCCACAGTCAGCATTGGGTTTCTGGGGTGACCCAGCACTGACTACTGTGGCTGCAGGAGCAGTGACCCAGCACTGACTGCTAAGGAGGCTGAAACTCAGGCCCAGAGAGAGGCCTAAAAAGAGAAGCAGGGTCTGAGCTGTAGCCTCTGTGGCAGCTATTGATCAGCACTTGCCTCTCTCTTTCTCTTCAGCAGCTGCACCTCCATTTCTCTCCAGGCCTCCACTGGGGCTGCTGATCAGCCCTACCTGTCTGATCAAGTCCTGTTGATAGGCCCAGAGACACTGACTAGCATAGGAACTGACCAATCAGAACCAAATCTGGATCAACTGTGAGGAGCCAATGGCTGCCTAAGAGATGGAGCTTTTGTCGCTGACTGGCATAGAAACTGACCAATCAGAACCAAATTGGCCAGCAGAGGAGGGCAGTTGGGGGCTAGATCAGGCTGGCAGGGGAGGGAAGTTAGGGGTGATCAGGCAGGGAAAGGCAGTTAGAAGTGATCAGGCAAGCAGGGGAGAGCAGTTGGGGGCGAGATCAAGCCAGCAGAGGAGGGCAGTTGGGGGCAACCAGGCCAACAGGAGAGTGCAATTGGGGTCGAGATCAGGCCTACAGGGGAGGGCAGTTGGGGGTGATGGGGCTGGCAGGAGAGCAGTTATGTGTTAATCAGGCTGGCAGAGGAGCGATTAGGGGGTGATCAGCCTGGCAGGCAGAAACAGTTAGGGTCAATCAGGCAGTCAGGCAGGCAAGCAAGCAGTTAGGAGCCAGAAGTCCCGGATTGTGATAGGGATGTCCCTGTGGAATCAGGCCTAAACTGGCATTGAGACATCCCCCAAGGGTTCACAGATTGAAGAGGGTGTAAGCTTGGTGAGGGACACCCGCCACCCCTAGTGCATGAATTTCACGCACCAGGCCTCTAGTATATTATACCAAAGCACAGAAGAGTGAGCTGTGATAAAAGGTCCAGCAAAGGGTTAGCTACAGTCTCTACATCAAGAACAGATTGTTACTTATTGAATTTCAGGGTAATAGATTACATTTCCTGATGAAAGAACAAATTCTAAAAAGCACATGGCTTACTTGGGTTTGTTTGTTCTGCAACTTAGTATCCAACTTCACTCCTCAGGCAGGAACTGGCCCTCTTCCCCATTTCAGTAATTATACTTAATACAATTGGAGTGTCCTTTTGAACTTAGGTCATCATAAGGATGACCCCTCCTCCCCCAAAAAACCATAATGTGAAGGAGTACAACCCCATTATAGACTATATGAATTTCATTTAGTTTAAAGTAAATACTATATACCATATAATCCACACAGGATAGATAAATTCTCCTTGTCATCTATAATTCCTTCTCATTAAGGGATTTCAGATAATTCTTAAGAAGTGTGGCCCTGAAAAGACTTTTGTTAGTGTATGTTCCCTTGTTTATGTGTCCTGAATTGCACTCTTTTCCCTTGGTTTGGTCTTGCTCTTGTGCCTATAAGGGAGAAAAAACTCATAGTCTTTACATAGGTACTTTTTACTATAGCCTTTAAGATCTGAGTTCTTAGCAATAGTTAACTCATATAAACAACATTTCTTCCTTCAAATAGCCTCTTCATAGCACTAGAAGTTGCCATGAATTTTTGCAGAGCTGTATTTCCAATCTCAGCACTGCATATCTTCTCACTGTCAAAGTAAGTATCTAGTTTATGCTGATGGGGATTTTATACCACCATTTTGGAGTAGAGTTACTTCTTGCATTGAGGCCAAGCTGATGTGTTCTGTGTAAGTGAGGGAATATTAAACATTACAATATAATCATTCTACTCCCCAATCTATATATGCCATAATACCATTTTGATGTTCACTATCGGTGGTAAAAAAATAGAAGGTAGAACCTGAAAACCTCAAAGAGGTTTGAGTACAGCTGAAGAAACATGGGAGAATTGCATCTTAAGGAGGGGGTGGGGGCAGCACAGAGAGAAAAGTAACAGGAGCAGACACTAATTAAGGTGAAGTTTAAGATAATATTTTAAACTCCATGTCTTCCATTTACTAACTGTGGCCTTGGGCAATCCACCTCATCTTTCTACACCTCAATATCCTCATCTGTAAACTGGGAATACAATTAGTACCTTTCCCATACCATCCATGTGAGGAGTAAATGAGTTAATGTATCTAAAACAATAACAGAGCCTGTACAGAAGTACTTTATGAATAGTACCTATTTTTATTAGCAATTTAATAATGCCTGATGCCCCTCCTTTGGGTATATCTGTGGGACTCAGAAACCTGGGAATATTTCCAAATATTTCTCTTACATCAAATGAAGATTTAGCTTCCCTGAGTATACTTGTAAAGAGGGGGATAATCTCTCTTTTAAAAATAAAAATAAAAATGTATATATTTAAGGTATACCACATGATGATTTGATACATGTATACACAGTGAATATGCCAGACACAGAAGAAAAAAACCCCCAGCATGATCTCACTTGAATGTGGAATCTAAAAATGTTGAATACATAGAAGTAGAGTAGAATGATGATTACCATTGGTGGGGGGTGGGAGAGATGGGGAGATGTTAGTTCTACATAATCTTTTTGTTTGTTTGTTTGTTTTTAAATATATTTTTATTTATTTCAGAGAAGAAGGGAGAGGGAGAGAGAGAGAGAGGGAGAAGCATCAATGATGAGAGAGAATCATTGATCGGATGCCTCCTGCATGCTTTATACTGGTATCAAGCCTGCAACCTGGGCATATGCCCCTACCGGGAATTGAACCATGACCTCCTGGCTCATAGGTCGACACTCAACCACTGAGACATACCAGTTGGGCAAGTCCTACATAATCTTTTTAATTTTCCTTCTGCCTCAGTGCACTCAGTCCACTGACCCTGAGAAGGACTGAGAGAAGGGAAATTCAATTTCTTTCTTTCCATTTCCTTAGAAATGGAACCTTACCTTCCTTAAACCTAGAAACAGTCCACCAGGTCTGTCTCTTGATAGCTAAAGAGATAAAGAAATTTTAAAAATCCCCTCTTTCATCACAAAGCCTGACTTTCTAGCCTATTGCTTTGCTAAGGACTTTAACAAGCTCTTTTATCTTTCCTTTCACTTTGTAACCACCCTGCAAAAATTCATGGTATTGTACCTACTTCTTTTCCAAAGCACGTGGATACCTTGGATTTAATCCATCAAAGGCCAACTCCTGCACAGTTGGATAACTGATCTAACTTTAGTTATTTAGGAACAGAGACCATATACATTGGAAGCCTTAGGATTTATCTCAGAATTCTTGTTCTGATAATATAATTCACTGCTAGCTCAAATTTTCCCTTCTATGAATTATTATTATGGTATTAATAGACTTAATCAACCCAAGGCCTCCATGTGCTTTGGAGCAGATGGGGGTGCAATGGAACAAGTTTTACATTACCTATATATAATGTGAATACTTTCATATATATAGGGAGTAACTATGAAGAAAGAAGGACATTTTCTTGTATGGCTTATGGACTGTATCCCCTCATTTTAATAGTGATGGATATGATGGCAAAATGGTTCAAAGTTCAATGACATTTCCTCCATTAGTTGAGCACTGACAATATGCCTGGCAGAGTGCTAAAGGTTTTGCATATATCATCCACAAGGCAGCCCCAGTATGATTGAAAATAGAAATATATGCAATTAAATAATGAGCATCTTCTAATTAGCACAAATAAAATACTTAGCAAATAAAGTGATCTTCCTTATTATTTAATTCAAAGGCTGTTTTAATATTTTAAATGTCTTGATCAGACATGTTGTTTGTTCTTAATTGTGCTTAGTTACAACAAAAGATTAAGAAATCTCACATATCCTCTGGTGAATGGTAACTGCAGTTTCTTTAGTTAATGATTATGGATGGTGATTGATTGGGTCAGAAGTTGCCCAAAGGGTAAAGAAAAACACTCACTGTTCCTGGGCAAAGGTATACCCTGTGTCCTCTTCCTTTGCTCTTCTCACACAGTACCATGGTTGCCTAATTACTTGTTCCTCTATGCTACCCCACTAAACTTTGGGGGCCACAGAAGCAGGATTGTATGTGTCTCATTTACTATTGCTTCCTTAGTAGCTAGGCTGGGGTCTGAAGCTGACTTTAGTAAATGTTGGATCATGTACCTGTTCATGAACATCGGTGGACCAGGACTGTGGACAGGATCTAGAATTACTATATTTATAAAATGTGAATGAACATTATACATTTTGTACCAGACAGCCTTATTTTTTGATATATATGCATATATATATATATATATATATATATATATATATACACACACACACACACTAGAGGCCCAGTGCATAAAAATTTGTGCACTCAGGGGGGTCCCTAAGCCCGACCTGTGCCCTCTCGCAGTCTAGGTCCCCTCAGAGGATGACCACCTGCTGGCGTAGGCCCGCTCCCCGGGGATTGGGCCTAAGCTGGCAGTCAGACATCCCTCTGGCAGCCCAGGAGCCCTCAGCGGATGTCCACTTGCTAGCGGGGAGCAGACCTAAGCTGCAGTCAGACAACCTTAGTGCTGCTTAGGAGGCAGGAGAGGCTCCCACCACCACCACTGTACTGGCAGCTGTTAGCCTGGCTTGTGGCTGAGCAGAGCTCCCCCTGTGGGAGTGCACTGACCACCAGGGGGCAGCTCCTGCATTGAGTGTCTGGCCCCTGGTGGTCAGTGTGTGTCATAGTGACCAGTCATTCCCAGTCGTTCTGCTGTTAGGGTCAATTTGCATATTACCCTTTTATTCTATAGGGTAGAGGCCTGGTGCACGGGTGGGGGCCGGCTGGTTTGCCCTGAAGGGTGTCCTGGATCAGGGTGGGGGTCCTGCTGGGGTGCCTGGCCAGCCTGGGTGAGGGGCTGATGGGTGTTTGCAGGCTGGCCACACCCCCTTTTGGGTGGGGGGGTCCCCACTAGGGTGCCTGGCCAGTCTGGGTGAGGGGCTGAGGGCCATTTTCAGGCTGGCCAAGCCCCCCTGGCGACGGAAGCTCCCAGCCTTTCCTTTTTTTCTTTCTTTTTTTATTCTAGGATTTATTTACCTTCTATAATTGAAACTTTGTAGCCTTGAGAGGAGCTCAGAGCCGGCCAAGGCGGGCAGGAGGGAAGCTTGGCTTCCTCCATAGCCAGGGGCAACCCAAGCCTCCTGCTTGCTCCAGCTCCGTGGCTGCCAGCCGCCATCTTGGTTGGGTTAATTTGCATATAGTCGCTCTGATTGGCTGGTGGGCATGGCTTAAGGCATAGCGAAGGTATGGTCGATTTGCATGTTTGTCTTTTATTTATATATATATATACACATTTCAGAGAGGAAGGGAGAGGGAGACAGAGAAACATCAATGATGAGAGAGAATCATTGATTGGCTGCCTCCTGCTCACCCCCACTGGGGATCAAGCCCGTGACCTTGGCATGTGCACTGACTGGGAATCGAACCGTGACCTCCTGGTTCATAGGTTGACACTCAGCCACTGAGCCATGCTGGCCAGGCCAGACAGCCTTATTTTAATAAATAATTAGCTTTTTGGAATGTCTGCAGCACAATTTCCTCCAAAATTCTGCTGGGTTTTTATTTATATAGCAACTGGCACTTCAACTACTCCCCTCATCTGAACATTTTTTTCAACTGTCTTAGATAGTGGTGTGTCTTTGTTTTTTGTCACATGAACATGAACCAGGTGAAACCACAGAAGTGTCACTTACATGAAATACATGTTACAAGAAAGAAGAGCAATAAATGGAACTGTGCATGTTCCTCATGCTTGAAATATGTGGGTAACAGAATGGTGTGGAAGTTGGATTTAAAGAGTGTATGTTGTATCAAAGCTGATAGTCCTAAAGTGATAGTACTTAGTAATGTGAAGGAAATATGATTTAAAAAGTGAGACTCCCTGAGAACAGTCTGAGAGTTTTGTCAGGAAGCACTACCGCTGTTCACCTGCATCATTTTCAGCCTCCAGTTTCCACCATGTCACTGGGAATTGAATCAGGAAGTAGTCCAACAGGGACTTTTATTTGCAGTTACAGGTTCTTTCCAGGCCCTGAAAACAAGCTTCTTAAAAGAATAGGTAATAAATAGAAGCTTTTTCTCTTCCAGAGAGAGCACACCTGGACTGTGCTATTTAATTTAGGAGCATTCCCTGTGAAATATACTGTAGTATCATATTCATGAAAGGTGTAAAATTAGTATCCACAATATTGTGATTTGTTAAACATCAGTTCTTAATATTTTAATAAAGCAGCTCTGAACAAGATTGGAATGTGTGTTCCTGAGTTAAATAAAATGATATTTACCTTTCTGAGATACTTTTAAACGTGTGATAATTTTTACCTCATTTAGGTTTATTGTTTTTGAATCAATGGTAAAAATAAATAGTGCTATGGATTCCCAAAATTCCTGCAACATTTTTCCCTTGAACCAGTAAAAATGTCAGGATTTATTTATTTAGTTAGTTAGTTAGTTAGTTATTATTTTTTGACCATGCATTGAAAACATCTGTTATCCCTTAGCTGTGGAACAAATGGTATACCAACTTCCACTCTGTCTTCCAAACAGGTGCTATTTTGTATGTTAACACTTTTAACCCTCTGTTCTATACTCCCAGCTGGTGCTTTTGTACCTCAAACTAACTCAGAGGTTTTGTATTAATGAAGCTTGTATTTTACAAACTCTAATTTACCTTGGGGACCAGATCAACGCTCAGCGAAGGCAGACTGGGATGTGGCACAAGTTATCATCAAAATCAGACATCATGGCAGGCTTCTTACCTAAATGGGGATTGAATTCAGAAAAGACAGGAATTGATGTGGACAAGAGATACCAGTGGTCGACATTAGAAGGACAAAGAGACGGAAGGTTATGCCCAGAGACTTAAGAATGTGTCCTACTTGTTCAAGGAAGATGACTGGCACCCAAGCCACTGAATACAGACAGAAATTCCTCTAGGAGACCCTGAGGGCATCTAAGGATTTCAATCTACAAAAACCATGTAGGTTGATTTACCTCTCTAACTTAATACAGCAGTATAAGTGATCTTCAGAATCCCACTTGTGCTAAGCTAAATCTTTGGAGTAGTGAGTAAATTAATCTCATCTAAATGGTCTCCCTATCCTCGATGTCACATTGCATCCCTTACATTGCATCCCTACTTTACAAAACAGTTAAACACACACACACACACACACACACACACACACACACACACACACACACACCCCACAAAAAACAAACAAACAAAAAACCTTTTAAGATCAGATAATGTCACCTTCCTGCATAGAAGTCTTGAATGACTCCCTTTCTGTACCTAGAAACTTATCAAGGCACACATAGCCCTTTATGATTTAGGGCAGCCAACTTTTTAAGGCTTTTTTTGCCACGCCTTCCCCGTCTCCAATCAGAAGGAAAGGATCAAGTGGGTTATGTCCCATTAGTTCTATGTACACCCTGACCCACGAGCCTATGTGCTGCTTTTTCCTCAGGAGAAAGCTTTCCCATCCCCCTTGACAGCCTAATTCCAATTCATCTTCCACGTCTACCTTTTATTTCTAAGAACCTTTCCAGGATTTCTTCAGTCTGGATTAAATATTCTCTTTTTTTTAAGTGCCCCTACAGTACCTTGTATTTTCCCTACATTACCATCTTTCATATCTCATTTTAATTATTTACTTACCAGTTTGCTTATTATCTTGATAGTTCCCTCAGAAAGTCCTTTATCTGATCTATCATCTATCTAACTATCTATCTATCTATCTATCTATCTATCTATCTATCTACCTACCTACCTACCTACCTACCTACCTATCTATCTATCTATCTATCTATCATCTATCTATCATCTTTCTATCATCTATCTATCTATCTATCATCTATTATCTATCTATCTATCTATCTATCTATCTATCTATCTATCTATCATGTAGCACTGGAATTGGTACATAACAAGTAGCCTACACAATTACTAAGTAAATGAATAAATAATGAAAATAAACAAATTATAAAAGGAATCTCTCTAGGAGTTTTTGATCTTTTGTTGAGTGGTATGTTCACACTGGCTAGTGTCATCTGGGATTCCACTGAGATATTAATCTCCTTCAATAGCTTTCATTGCACTATTGCCTCTCAAAATTTTCTGTCTTCTAGGGAAGGAGGTGGGGACCTTCATCCTTTGTAACTCATTGGTTTTGCTTTCATTATAGTCTATAATGGGGGTCAATAATATACAAGACACTGTTCAACTCTATAGATTAAGCCAGTCCGTAGGACCACTTGTAAGCCTAAATCCTAAATTCTGGGTAAGGGAATTGCCAAGAGAAAGATGAGTAGGAGAGGAGGTACATTAGAGTGCAGAGGAAAGAAAGAATAATAAGGCTTATATGTTGAAGATGCCTTGGAGAATACCAGCAAGTTTTTCCCCAGAAAGATACTCCTGGGACAGTGGTTGGATTTTCCATCTCTCTTGGTTGAAATAGTTTGTTTTAGTTACCACCTAGCAGCCTAATAAGTAATACATGGCACTTTTTTATTTCAAGTAACAGGCTGTTAGGTAAATTCAGATTCTGTGGAAAGGTACTGAGAAAGTAATTTGCGTAGTAGAAACAGAGGCTGTGATGGTTAATTACTTCCTAAAAGAAACATATTTTCCTCTGCTTTATTGAATGCACTGTATTATGGAAGTTTCTACTTTATGATTGAATGATGGAAAAGGAAGAACATACCACATCTCTAAAAACTGTACAAATATTTTAAAATGATTTTTATTTATATGTAGCTTTAATTGAGATTTAATTTAGATACCATAAAATTCACCTTTTTAAACTATATTATTCAGCCTGGCCAGCATGGCTCAGTGACTGAGCATCAACCTACGAATCAGGAGGTCACGGTTCAATTCTTGGTCAGGGCACATGTCCTGGTTGTGGGCTCGATTCCCAGTAGGGGGCTTGCAGGAGGCAGCTGATCAATAATTCTCTCTCATCATTGATGTTTCTATATCCCTCTCCCTCTCCAAAATAAATAAAAAATATATTAAAAATAAAACCCAACAATATAATTCAGTGACATTTAGCATATTTGAATAAGTATGCAACCATCCTACTATCTAATTAAATAATCTTTTCACCACCCCCAAAATATTCCTTATACCAATTTGCTGTCTCTCCCTGTCCATGCCCTCCAGACCCTGGCAACCATTAATTGAGTTTCTGTCTCTAGGGATTTTACCACTCTGGACATGTTATATAAATGAAATCATATAACATGTGAGCTTTTGTGCCTGGCTTTTTTCAGTTAGCATTTATATAAGATTCATTCATGCTGAAGCATGTATCAGTACTCCAGTCTCTTTTTAAAAAAGCACTGTATTGAGGTACTAGAGGCCCAGTGCATGGATCAGTGTACCAGTGGGGTCCCTCGACCAGCCTGCAGGGATCAGGCAGAAATTGGCTCTCCGACATCCCCCAAGGGGTCCCAGATTGCAAGAGGGCGGTTCTCAGGGGACGCACCCCAAAATCGGGCTCCCTCCTTTCTGGTTCTGAGTGCATCATCCAAGAACCACAGCTGCCAAGTTACCGCAGCTCCACAGCTCCTGCATTGAACACCTGCCCCCTGGTGGTCAGTGCATGTCATAGCTACCGGTCGTCCGGTCGCTTAGGCTTTTATATATATATATATATATATATATATATATATATATATATATATGATTGACATACAAAAAGCTATAAATATTAATATGTACAATTAATCAATTTTGGGATAAGTATACACACATGAAGCATAATCACAATCTTTGCCACATCCCTGCCATCCAAAACTTTCATCCTGCCTTCTTTTATTTAGCATTATTATAATCATCATCATTATTTTTTAATGTATTTTTATTGATTTCAGAGAGGAATGGAAAGGGAGAAAGAGATAGAAACATCAATGATGAGAGAGAATCATTGATCAGCTGCCTCCGGCATGCCCCACAATGGGGATTGAACCCACAACCAGGGCATGTGCCCTGACCAAGAATCAAACCATGACCTGGTTCGTACATAGGTCAACGCTAAACCACTGAGCCATGCCGGCTGGGCCATCATTTTTGTTATTGATATGAACACTTAACATCTATCCAAACACAAGATCTAGAATTTTTTATACAATAACATATTGTAAACAATAGCTTTCTGCTGTACAGTAGACCTCTAGACTTTATTCATCTTGTATAACCAAAACTTGTACTCTTTGAGTGATGCTTCCTGTTTCTCCCTCCCCCCAGCCTCCCCTGGCAGCAACTATTTCATGCAGCTTCTATGAGTTTGGCTATTTTAGATTCATTATGTTAGTGGTATAATGTAGTATTTGTTTTTCTGTGTCTGGCTTATTTCATTTAACATAATGCCCTCCAGATTCTACCATGCTGTAGCAAATCACAGGATTTTCTTCATTTTTAAGGTTGAATAATATTCCAATGTGTGCATATATCACTTGTTCTTTATTCATTAATTTGATGATACACCTATGTTCCTTACATATCTTGTCAATTGTGAAAAGTGCTGCAATGAACATAGAGGGGCAGGTATTTCTCTAAGATCCTCATTTCAAATCCTTTGGATATATACCCAGAGGTGGGATAGTTGGATCATATGGTAGTTCTGGTTTTCATGTTCTGAGGAATTATAATGCTGCTTTCCATAGTGACTGCTCCAATTTACATTATTACCAGCAGTGTAAAAGGTTTCCTTCTCTTCCCATCCTTTCTAACACTTGCTATTTTTTTTGTTTTTAATAATAGCCATACTGACATGTGAGTTGTTATCTCATTGTGATTAAAAAAAATTTTTTTTAAATCCTCACCAAGAGTATTATTCCATTGTTGTTTTAAAAATTATCTTTATTGTTGACAGTATTATAGATGTGCCCTTTTATATTTCCCAATGACCACCTCCACCCTGCACCTACCCCTCCCAGGCCTTCCTTCACCACACTATTGTCTGTGTCCATGGGCTATGTATATATACATATAAATTCCCAGGTTAATTTCTCCCCACCCACCCACCTCCACCTTCCTTCTGAGATTCCACAGTTTGTTCCATGCTACTATGTCTCTTGATCTATTTTGTTCATCAGTTCATGAGATTTCACATATGAAAGAGATCATGTGATACTTACCTTTCTCTGACTGGCTTATTTTGCTTAGCATAATATTCTCCAGGTCCCTCAATAATCAAAGGGTAAGAGGTCCTTCTTTTTTACCCATAGAAGCTGGTTCAGCACCTCTTATGACCTTGCCCTTCCTACCAGTCTCCAGGTGTTTCTGTCCTTCCTTGATATAAGTCCCCTCCTCAGCTGTACCTTAGTTGGTAATTCTGGGTGCATGTTTCCCACTTTAGTTTTATTTCCAGTCTGGCCCTGGGAGGAGAAGCAAGAAATGTCTGCCTATTCAGCTGCCATGTTTTCTCCCTCAAGGTATTTTTTGGTTCCATAAATATTTTTGGAATATTTGTTCTAGAGCCCTGAGATTTGCCATTGGTATATAGGAATTGCATTGACTCTATAGATTTATTTTGGTACTATATACTTCCACTTATTTGTATCTTACTCAGTTTTTTTCTTCAGTATCCTATAATTTTCTGAGTACAAGTCTTTTACCTTCTTTATTAACTTTATTTCTACATACTTTATTATTTTAAATAGTAAATGGGATTGTTTTCTTAATTTCTTCTTCTGATAGTTCATTATTCATTTACAAAAATGCCACCAATTTCTGAATATTAATTTTGTATTCTACTTTACTGAATTCATTTATCAGTTCTAGTAGTTCTTTGTTGAAGTATTTTTTATATACAGTATCATGTCATCTGTAAATAAGGGCAATTTTACTTCCTCCTTTCCTATTTGGATGCCTTTTATTTTTTCTTCTTGTCCGATTGCTTCGGCTAGGAATTCTAGTACTATCTACACTAATAAAAGAGAAACATGCACCTTGGTGTCACTCCGCTACACCCAAAAGCCACGCCCACCAGCCAATCAGGAGTGAGTGTGCAAATTAACTCAACCAAGATAGCGGAGGCCACGGAGCTGGAGCGAGCAGGAGGCTTGGGTTGCCCCTGGTGATGGAGGAAACCAAGCTTCCCACCTGCCCTGGCTAGCCTTGTCCTCTGGTCAAGGCTACAAAGTTTCAATTATAGAAGATAAATAAATCTCAGATACCTGCTTCCCTCTGCTCAAGGAGGTGCTGAAAAAAAAAAAGAAAAAAAGGAGGGGCTGGGAGCTTGGGTCACTGGGGGCCATGGCAAGCCTGCAAACAGCCATCAGCCCCTCACCCAGGCTGGCCAGGTACCCCAGTGTGGACCCCCACCCTGAAAGGGGTGTGGCCAGCTTGAAAACAGCCCTCAGCCCCTCACCCAGGCTGGCCACACCTCCCAGTGGGGACCCTCACCCCATGGGGGCATGGCTGTCCTGAAAACCACCACAGGCCCCTCTCCCAGGCCACCCCACACCCCAAGGGAACTCCCACCCTGATCTGGGACACCCTTCAGGGCAAACCAGCAGGCCCCCACCTGTGCACCAGGCCTCTAACTATACTAATAAAAGGGTAATATGCTAATTAGACTGGGAGACCTTCCAGGAGACCTTCCGGATGTTCTTCTGGACAAAGCCATGGTGGCAGGGCCGAGGTAGAGGCAGTTAGTGGCCAAGAGGGGAGGGCAGTTGTGAGTGACCAGGCTGGTGGGGCATGGGGCCATTGGGGGTAAGCAGACCATCAGGGAGGACAGTAGGGGGCAAGCAGGCCATCAGTGGGAGTCAGTTGGAGGTGATCAGGACAGTGGGGGGGGGGCAGTTTGGAGTGAGCAGACCAGTGGGGAGGGAAGGTGGTGACAAGCAGGCCAGCGGGGGGGGGGAGGGGGCAGTTGGGGGCAAGCACACTGGCACAGGGAACAGTTGGGGGTGATCAGGCTGAAGGGGGAGCATTTGGCGGCAAGCAAGCCAGTGGCAGAGGGCAGTTGGGGGCAAGCAGGCTGGCAGGCACAGTGGTTAGGGGCAATCAGGCAGGCAGGTGAGTGGTTAGGAGCCAGCAGTCCCGGATTGTGAGACGGATGTCCAACTGCTGGTTTAGGCCCGATCTCTATAAACCGGCAGTAGGACATCCTTCAAGGGTTCCCAGATTGTAGAGGGTGCAGGCCGGGCTGAGGGACACCGCCTCCCCCATGCACGAATTTCATGCACCGGGCTGCTAGTGTTGAATAGGAGTGGTGAAAGTGGTAATCCCTGTCTTGTTTAAGATCTTAAGGGGATCACTTGTAATTTTTGTCCATTGAGTATAACGTTGGCTGTAGATTTGTCATATACGGCCTATATTGTGTTGAGGTATGATTCCTCTATTCCCACTGTACTGAGAGTTTTTATTATAAGTTGGTGCTGGATTTTATCAAATGCCTTTTCTGCATCTACTGATATGACCATGTGGTTTTTATCCTTCATTTTCTTTATGTGATGTATCCAATTTATTGATTTGTGAACATTGTACCAACCTTACATACCTAGAATAAATGCTACTTGATCATGGTGTCTGATCTTTTTCATGCATTGCTGGATCCGGTTTGCTAATATTTTGTTGAGGATTTTAGCATCTATGTTCATCAGAATTATTGGCCTATAATTCTCTTTCCTTGTAGTGTCTTTATGTGGTTTGGGAATTAGGATAAAGCTAGCCTTGTAAAAAGACCTTGGAAGTCTTCCCTGTTCTTGTATTTTTTGGAATAGTTTGAGAAGGACAGATGTTTGTTCTTTGAATGTTGGGTAAAATTTGCCTGTAAAGTCAACCTGCTCAAGACTTTTGTTTGCTGGGAGATTTTTTATTACTGCTTCGATTTCATTAGTTGTAATTGTATATCCAGATTTGCTGATACTTCCTGGTTCAGTTTTGGAAGACTGTATGTTTCTAGAAATTTATCCATGTAGCCCAGGTAGTGCAATTTGTTAGTGTATAGTTGTTCATAATATTTTCTTACAATCTTTTGTATATCTATGGTGTCATTTGTTATTCCTTCTCTTTAATTTCTGATTTTATTTATTTGGGTCCTCTTTCTTTTTTTCTTGATGTGTCTTGATAAAGGTAAGGTTTGTCAGTCTTGTTTATCTTTTCAAAGAACCAGCTCCTGGTTTCATTGATCTTTTGTATCTCTCTCTCTCTCTCTCTCTCTCTCTCTCTCTCTCTCTCTCTCTCTTTTTTTTAGTCTCTATGTCATTTATTCCCGTTTAATCTATTATTTCCTTCCTTCTATGTACTCTGGATTTTTGTTGTTCATTTTCTAGTTTTTTGTTTGTTTGTTTCTTTTATTTTTAGGTGCAGGGTTTCATTATTTATTTGAGATTTTTCTTGATTCTTAAGGTAGTCCTTTAATCCTATGAATTTCCTTCTCAGGACTGCCTTTGTTGTGTCCCATAGATTTTATCTTGTTGTATGTTCATTTTCATTTGTCTCCACGTAACTTTTGATTTCTTCCTTGATGTCATTGCTACCCCATTCATCTATAATAATAAAAACATAAGATGCTAATTAGATCGGACAGCCAAACAACCTTCTGCACATCCTTCCAGACGACCTTCTGGACAAAGCCAAGGCTGCAAGGGCTGAAGGCAGCTGAGAGGGCTGAGCCCCTTGCATGAATTTTGTGCATCGGGCCTCTAGTTGTTTAATAACATCTTATTTAGCCTCCATAGAGTCTCTGCTGATTTTAACTGCCAGATGCTATGCAGGCTACACTTTCTGACCTTGATGCTCTTGTAGGCCCTGGTGTGGGGTTGAGACTCCACACTCCTCATATATGAATTTTACAACCAAAATACCCCTCTTGCTTCTCAACTATTGCAAATGGGTTCAGGGACCAGCCCTCTCTTCATCTCTGCCCTTCTTCTCAGTCTCTATGTATATTCTTCTAGAAATCCTTAGATATAATACTTCTTCCAGCTGTCCTTCATTTGGTCATTCAGACTGATTGCTCTAAAATTTAACTCTAAATCTGGTGTGGTGCCAAGAGTAGGCAAGTGTAGCTTTCACCTATTCTGCACCATCTTAAAAAAAACCTCTTTTCTTATATATGATAATAATAATATATTCTATATCATCTAGTGAATCCCAAGCATTTTTAGGCACTCAGAACGTTAATAAATTATATTTATTAAAACCCTGGCCAGTGTGGCTCAATTGATTGCATATCATCCCATGCATAGAAAAGTTGCTGATTCGCTTCTTGGTCAGGTTGCATGCCTGTGTTGCAGGCTCCGTGCCCAGGTTGAAAACTTAATCACTAGTGGGTGCCATGCAGGAGGCAGCCAATTGATGTTTCTCTCTCATCAATTTTCTCTTTCACTCCTTCTCCCTTGCTCTCTCTCTAAAAATGAATTTAAAATCTTAAAAAATATTATACTCATTAAAATATTTAATTGATATAGTAAAGCAGTGTTTTCAAGTCCAGACTTTGAGTTTAATGATTTTTCACTTTCAATATTGCCTATATTAAACAAATAACCTTTGGCTAATTTCTTCACTTGTTTGATACTTTAGTAGGCGTTATACAAACATTTGTTGAATGAATGAAGTAATTTATCAAACTTAATGCATTAATATTTTTATTGAGTGTTACTAACAATTTAAAAAGTAAATTTGCTCTTGTCTCTCTGATTTTAAATATTTGAAATTTTCTTGGCATTCAATATATTTGAGCATGTTTCCTTTTTCTTATGTTCAAAAAAGAAAAATAGATATGATCTATAGAGAAGAAATATACTAGAAAGAATTTCAGTCCATGAACACAAAGATATATATCAATTGTATAGTCATTCAAAGAGTTGATTTCTTCAAATAAACCAACACAGAGAGAATAATTTTTATTTAGGATTCAGGTGAGGTACTTAATATTAATAATCACACTGGTCCCAAGTACTGTTCTGGTAGAGAGTACCTCATCAATATTAGACTTGGAATTCTGAGTCACAATAAGGAGAGAGATAGACTTTAGTGACCTTGCCTTTTATGTATGTGGATTGCATATGCAGGTCATTGAATTGCCATCCCTTCAAGGACTACTTTTACCTGTTCATAGTTATTGAATATTTCCTAGCCATTTGGGATCAGAGTGTCTGCAACACATCAGTGTCAATGAATATTTACTACATTGCAGGTGAAAATTAGTGCCAAATTGATTTCAGTGAACCCTCCAGAAACAACAGAAATCCCTTATGAGATGAGTACCTGAATACCTCTGTTAGAAGGATTACGCAGGAGAGAGAGAGAGAGAGAGAGAGAGAGAGAGAGAGAGAGAGAGAGAGAGAGAGAGAATGAGAATACATGCACAAAAGACTGACTTAATTGATTGACATAGCAATGCTTTTGTTTTGTAGAATGAATCGTGATAAAGGTTATTTGGACCCTGTTAACTGTGATTGATGAAAATGATGCAATTTAGATCTCCAACTCCTAATAGTAACTTTATGAATGTAAAAGATTAATTATTCAATATGTTCCATGTTACTGCAAATAAAAAGTAAAGCAACTGAACTTAAATGTGCATGTTGCTAATTATAGCATTCTTTATTGCGAGATCTTTGGAACAGTAGTATATAGGTTATCTTACTTATCTATATTTATTTAATACAAAAATAGATAAATGTAATCCCAACTATTAAGATAATTGATCATATATTTTTTTGCATAAGTGGGCTTGATCAACTTAAGGTTTTATTACCAGTTGACTAGTAAGAGTGTAAAATCAATTTCAATGGACCTCTTTTGTAACTCTCTTTCCATTGTTCTCACTACCTATTGTCTAACAACCTGCTCTATTTTTTGTCTGTATGCAAAACTTACATAGGCTGTGATCAGAGACAAAACCATCTTATTTTATGATCCCCAAACCACAGTCAGAGACCCAAAATAGAAAGTAATTTCTAGTGAGCTCATCCAAGCTTTAGCCTACACAGTTACTTTTTTTTGCAAAAAATGACTTGGCTAACATTCCAACCAAGTACCATAAACCAGCAGTGTGCATAGACACTGAGAATAAAGATATATTTAGATAGAAGCACAGATTAAAGAGGCCTAAACCATCTGTCTTTAACACAGGCGAATGTCATTTTCTTTAGTCAAGAATCTGGGCTTTCCAGCAATACCCTGCATTTAAAGATTCAAAAAGGTCCTTGAACAATTAGATGTGCATATTATTCACAAAAAAGTCATATATATCTGTTTCTCTTATTCTTACAGACTTTTATAAACTAAGAAAATCTTAGTTATAGTTTCAGAAATAATTTATGTACTTTTTTCTCCCCTGTACTTCCACAAAATCTGTTAATACTGCTATCCTAAGCACACTGTTCTGTAAATAATCTCCTTGCTTGTCTACCTACTCCTCTGGAGTGGAGCTCCTCTAGGATGGGGGGTGGGCTTTATTTTCCCTGTGTTCCCAGTGCCCAGTACTTAGTAAGTGATCTACATATGCTTGTAAATATATGTTTAGTGAATTGCATATTTGTGGAACACTTGGAGTATTAGGGATTATGTGATTCATGGGAATGATGTGAGAAATAATTGAGGTTTGGCAGCCTCGAGTGAGCTAGAATATGATTCTTTAATAGATGCCTCATCCTCTAATAATACGGTTGCTAGATAAAATACATGATACTTAAATATATTTTAGAAAACGTATACCCATATATTGCATCCAATTATTGCATTTCCTGTTATTTAATATTTATCTGAAATTCACATTTAGCTGTGCAGCTTGTATTTTAATTTTGTAAATCTGACAACTCTTATCAATAAGGATGGGTTGCCCAATGGAACGTGGGATAGTGCCTTTCCTCAAATGAGCTGAAATATTTTATTGTTTAAGTAGAGCCCACTCAATTAAAAGCCTTGACACCTATTATCTTTGCTGCATTGGGTATGACTAAACTTTCCTTAAAGTGGTAAGAAGACATATTTCAAAATACCCCTGATCTGATCTAATTCTTAAGAACTGTACTCATTGCTGAATGAATAAGTTATTGCCTAGTGTAGGGAAGTCCTAAGATATATGAACCTTACAGGAAGAGTTATACTTGTCAGAAAGAAGCATTATTTAGAGTCACATGACGTGAGTGCTCTTGTACAAAACAGACAGCTCATATAACGCCTAGTCAGTTAATGGTTTTGCCATAAAACCCCTTGAAGAACATATATCATTTTTCAGTTAAGTTTTTTTAGGGGTGTTGGTGAAGTGGGGCCATAAAGGCTTTTCACCAAAAACACATTAAATAATAACATTATAAGAAATGATATTTGCTTTGAAGCATCTGTTTAGATCTTTTGCTCATTTGTAACATACATATACATATGATATTCACTAATTAAAATATGATTTGATTTTTTTACTAAAAAATGATATTTTGCCTTTCAATTTTCAGGTAAAGACATACTCATTTACTTAATCCAACAGTTTCTAGTCAGAAAATATGAACCACATTTAAGACACGTACCATATTTGGGTAAACCCAAAAAGTTCTACTTGGTGTAGGTACACCATGTGAATGGGATAAAGATATACATTTTTTACTGCTCTTTAGCCTGCTGTGCACATTAGCTATTTCCATGGAATTAAAAGTACTCTCATGTTGAACCTTTATTTTGCCCTAAGGTGTCTTTCTATGCTATAACTTTATTTTTTAAATATTTCTTAATTTTTTTAATCCTCACTCTAGTACAGTGGTTCTCAACCTTCCTAATGCCGTGACCCTTTAATACAGTTCCTCATATTGTGGTGACCCCCAACCATAAAATTATTTTCGTTGCTACTTCATAACTGTAATTTTGCTACTGTTATGAATCGTAATGTAAATATCTGATATGCAGGATGTATTTTCATTGTTACAAATTGAACATAATTAAAGCATAGTGATTAATCACAAAAACAATATGTAATTATATATGTGTTTTCCGATGGTCTTGGGTGACCCCTGTGAAAGGGTTGTTCGACCCCCAAAGTGGTCGCGACCCACAGGTTGAGAACCGCTGCTCTAGTACATAATTTTTTTTTTAATTGGTTTTAGAGAGAGAAACATTAATGTGTGAGTGAAACACCAATTAGTTGCCTCCCACATGCAAACTGACTGGGGATCTAACCTGCAACCTGGGTATGTATCCTGACCAGTAATCGAACCTGCAACCCTTTGGTGTATGGAGAGTGCCCCAACCAATTGAGCCACACTGGCCAGGGCCTGAGGATATGTTTCTATTGAGTTTTTTATTGTTGTTGTTTGTTTGTTTGTTTGTTTTTAGAGAGAGAGGAAGGAAGAAAGAGAGAAAGAGAGAAATAGATGTGAGAGAGAAACATCAATTGGTTGCCTCCCGCATGTACCCGGACCAGGAATTGAACCTGCAGCCTAGGTATGTGTCCTGACTGGGAATTGAACCCACAGCCTTTTAGTGTTCCACTTTACATTTCAACCAACTGAGCTACCCAGCCAGGGCTATGATATAGCTTTAATTTTTTAGTGCAAGAGTACTATGACCTCCCAAATGGTTGAAAACTTGGCAAAGAAAATAGTGCAGAAAGAAAAAAAAGAATGAGAACATATTTAGGCATTAAGTATAATATGTGTAACAAAGACGTTTGAAAAGAAGGGGAAAACCTTAGCATTAACTCACCCTATTTGGTATAAGATATTGAATGGCTACCTAAAAGTCGACCACCTGACTTTTCTTCAGTTAGCAAAGAATCACTATCTCTCCTCCACCAACGTCCATTCATTGTCAAGTTTTTTCTTCTTCCCTTGGTGAGTACAACAAAACTACACTGCCTAATACTTATGTATAAGCCCATTAATCTAAATGATAATTTGCAGTCAAATGCTCTACCACTGAGCTATACCCCCAGGACATTAAATGATAATTTGTATGTATTGATTATGTAAACTTGATTTTCATTGTTCAACTGTTATGTTTTTAACCTCTGATAAATATTTAGATATTGTTGGCTGGCATGGATTTCATGATTATTTTCTTTTAAAACCCATGATCTAAAAATTAGTGGCTTCTCACATAGAAACAATGTTTCCAGGGATATATTAATGTCATTAAACATGTTCATACAAGACCCATTAGAATAGGGAAATAGAAGTAGAGAATGTGAAAGGTGACTGAATTATAGATGTATTTTGAGTGTAGAGATACCAGGGGTATTAACTTTTCTAGGGATGGTATAACAGAGTACCATAAACTAGGAAGCTTAAAACAGCAGAATTTATAGTTTCATAGTTCTGGAGGCTAGAAGATCAAAATCAAGGTATCAGCAAGGCCATTTTCTCTCTGAAACCTGCAGGACATTTTATTTATGTGCTAGAGGCCTGATGCATGAAATTCATGCAAGGGGCTCGGCTCTCACAGCCCAGGCTGCCTTGGCCGGCCCTTGCAGCCATGCCTCCATCCAGAAGGTCATCCTGGGAAGGTTATTTGTACAGTTGTTCTGCTGTTTGGTCTAATTAGCATATTAGCTCTTTATTATATATGATATATATGTGTGTGTGTGTTTATGTATAAATTTATGCATTATTTTTTATTTAGTGATTCATAGAAGAGCAGAATGCTGGAGAAAATGTTGGTGAAGAAGGGGCAGGTTTTTTTAAAATGAGAGAATATATAGGCAAAGATATAGGCAGGTGGGTAAATTTGGTGGTGGTCTGTGAAATTTCTGCTCTTTTTTTCAGGCAAAGCACTTTGACTTTTTAATTATTAATTGTTTAGAATTTCTCTTCTGATCATTAGTGTTAATTGGGAGCAAAGTCATCTAAGAGTAAGGATGGGAAAGGAGTCATTGGGGGTTTTAAGGGAAAAAAGTGAATAATCTTCTCAGAGAGTTGGGAGAAAATAGAGTAGGAAATGTATTAGAATTAATTAGCAGGTTTAAAGACTTACTTGATATTAAGGGACATAAATTTAAAGTGAGACAAATCAGCATAGATCTCTCTTCAACCATATTCTTCTGCAATTTTGAAAGAAGAGAGTTCATTTAACTCATTTTACAGATTTACCATAAGAGGACTATGATTAAAGAGAAGAACAAAGGAATTAGGGAGAGTGTGAGGGAGTCATTTTTATGATTTAGCATAAAATTGAATGAATAAAGCTGGGTAAAGGAGGCAGAAATAACTTCAAAAAAGTCATGTGAAAAAGTGGAGATTGAATTTTTTTGAGTCAAGGTACTAGAGGAAGTAATATGGAAAGATGTGAAACGATAGAGAGTATAACAGGTTATAGAGAGAATGCAATTGCAAATTTTGATAAAGTCTTGTGTATACAGGAATGAGTGAAGTTGTGTAGAATACTAGATCACTGGGTGAGAGGAGGTCAAAGGAATTGAGAAATTTTAGGTTATTGGAAGAATCATCTAACTATATATTGAAGTTAGGATTTATGATAGAAATGGTGTATCCCGGCTGTCAAGGGTTAGTGGTTGAGCATCGACCTAAGAACCAGGATGTCACAGGTCAGGGCATATGCCTGGGTTTCGGGCTGGATCCCCAGTGTGGGGTGTGCAGAAGGCAGTCAATCAATGATTCTTTCTCATCATTGATGTTTCTATCTCTCTCTCCCTCTCCTTTCCTCTCTGAAATCAATAAAAATATGTGTATATATATATATTTTTTAAAAGATAGAAATGGTGTAGGAGAAACTTTAAGCCTAATTGTTTCTGCTAGATGCACTGTGATATAGAAATCCCTAATAAAAATATATTAATCATATAAGAAGAAACTTTTTTGCAAAGCAAAGCCTGTTGTATTCCTCATTTTAATTCCACTATTATTTAATAATTTTGTTAGTGTATGTGTGTGTGTGTGTGTGTGTGTGTGTGTGTGTGTGTGTAGTTGGGTTTTGATTGTGTTCTTAACAAGAATAACCCACAGGAGTGCTATCTTTGTATTAATACAGTTTAATTGGCAATGTTGATTGGTTGTATTTTTAACATCATCAGTAAAATTATCACATACAAGAAAAGGGATTCAGAGGAAGCATATCATGATCTCTTTGAGGAGTCAACATATTCCAGAATAATCTCATGCACTATTGTCAGGAGTTCCTCTGACCCCTCTGGGTATGTTAGATTAATGAAAAAGAATGTGCATGATCTTGAAGTCCTGTAGGAAATATGTCTCTGTTATCCAACTCCAGCATAGTCAACTTTTAATGGAAAGGGTTACTGAATTTCCCCAGGGCAAACAGAATGTAGGGAGGAGGGAAGAATATATGAGAACAAAGAACTTTGGATGATCCACTTCAACTAGAGAGGGGGAGGTGGAGACAACTAGAAAAGGCCTCAGCCCATTTTTTTTAATGGCCCAATGGGAGACAATAAGACCTAGGCAATGTATGAGGAAACTATTAACTCCATAGTACTCAGCCAATGAGGAACTGGAGGAGGGACTCTTACACCTTGGGGATAAATAGGTTGTGATTGCTACTCCATGTGTGCCTATACAACCAGATGGACACTCACTCTCAAGAACATATTAAAAGTCTTGGTTTTGCCATACTTCTGTCTCTGAGTCCATTATTTGAATTCAGACAGGTGAACATTTCTCACAGGCCTGCTTTAAATCCTAAGCTGAATAGAAAGTTGCATACATGTTCTACCTTCCAGCATATACTTAATTTTTTTTAAATTTACTTTTATTGTTGAAAGTATTACAGATGTCATCTTTTTTCCACTATTGATCCTCTCCACCTTGCTCCTGCACCCTCCTCAGGCCTTCATTGCACTATTCTCTATGTCCATGAGTATATATATATATATATATATATATATATATATATATATATATAATGCAAAGTGTACCCTTGGAAGCTTGACCTACCAGGAGTTTGATTGCTCACTATACATGTGCTGACCACCATGGGGCAGCTCAGAACAAAGGAAGGCCCTGGCCATCAGCTGGCAGCCAGGGAAGAGAGGCCCTGGCTGGCAGCTGGAAGCCAGTAGGGACTCTACCCATGCATGAATTTTGTGCACTGGGCCTCTAGTATGTATATAAGTTTTTTGGTTAATCTCTTCCTGCCCACCCACCCCGCTTCCTTGTGGAATACAGTCAGTCTGTTCCATGCTTCAATGTCTCTGGTTCTATTTTGTTCATCAGTTTATTATGTTCATTAGATTCCACATCCAGCACATAGTTTCTTAAAGTATGAATGAAAACTTGAAAAAAAGATGAAGTCAAATTGGATAATTAAAACTCTGGTTACTATTCTATATATGATTGCATGTTTATATTTATTTTTATTAAACATTCATACAAGAAAAGATTGACAGGAAATACATGTTAACAATGGTAAACCCTGGATAGCATGTTACAGGTGGTTTTATAAGGAAAGCTTGTGATTTATTGCCAGGAATATGTTAGGGGTCTCCTGAACCACTTCCATGTTAGTATCTATGTCAAAATGCGCCATGATCTCTTATGGGCTCAAAGCCCTTTTGTGTTCACATCTAGCAAATGGAAACTTTTAGGAGAAAACTGTCCCCATGTCTCCCTTGCCCCACTTCTCTCATTCAGACATATCAGCTGGTATAGATGCTAATCACTGATTTGTTTTGGAGCCTTAGGCAAATGTCACATTAGCATTTGCAAATTCAGTATTTCAGTAATTAAATGTTAACTATAATACTTAGTTTATTCAATATAATGAGAGAATTTGACTTATTTTTCATTAATTGACCCCATAATTTTGGTGTATGTCCTTCAACCAAAGTTCCCTGCCAGATAAATGTTTAATAATTATGCCATTCAGAGGTATCAGTGCTTTAAAATATTGTAGCTATTTACATAAGGAAAATAAAATGCCGTCTACCCATCCTGCATGTGCCAATGGAAAGTAAAACACTAGGCCCTTTACCTAGGTATCTCCAAGTGCTTCTATTCTTAGGCTACAGGGGAAGAACATTATATATTCACAGTAATGAATATATTCTAATAAATTTCAGTTTATATAGAGCTCATCCATTTATCCAACAAATACTTATGGAGTCCTACTATGTGTCAGACAATGTAGTAGGCTTGCAGATATATCGATGAACAAAAGAGACAAAGTGTCTCACCTCATGAAGTGAACATTCAGGAGGAGGATGGGAAATAAACCAATAAGTAATCCTATATAATAAAAGCCTAATATGCAAATTGTCCCCTCCGGCAGTCGTTGGACTGAGAGTTAGACTGGGAGACCAGGAGTTCGACCACTTGCTATGACATGCACTCACCACCAGGGGGGAGCACGAATCATGACGGGCGTCAGGGATGCGGCGCTGGCAGCGGGCTGCAGTGGAGACTCTGCCAGGCCCAATGGGCCCAGATGAGAGCGGGACTGCAGTGGGATGGTGAAACAGGTGAGCAGGTGGTGCCAAGGAACTGGGGGTGGGTGGCAGCAACCAACCTCCCATGGCACCCAGGCAGGGGGCTGCAACCTTTCGCTGGCTACCTGGGGACAGGGTGATAGGGGCCTCCAGAGGTGTGGTGAGAATATGGGGTATCTGCTGAGCTCGCTCTCACTCCCCCTGCAACCCTCCCTCCAGTGCGCCAGGGCTTGTGTGCCCAGGAAGCCTCCACGCTCAGGTGCTGGGCTCCCATGAGGAGTCCACCCCACACCCATGTGGCCTCTTCCGGGTGAGCCAGGCCATAGCCGCCGGGATTGCAGTGGCCAGTCAGGCTCCCCATAGGTTCGTACAGGAGCTGGTCTGCGAGGCCGGCCGGAAGAGAACACGCTGCCCACCCGGCTTTTGTGTGGTGCCACGTGGCGCCCCAGAGGCCCACATGTGCCCTGGCCCACAGTGTCTGGCTGCGCTCACCATATTTCTGTGTGGGGACTTGTGCACCATGACTCAGGCAGAGGGGGGCATTTGGGGGCCCAGGGGCCCAGGTGCTACCCAGAGCCCAGAGGGCAGCTGGGACCTGCCCTTCCACACCAGATGCTTGCACTTTGATAGCTGGCCAGGCCTAGAGACTGCACCTGTGCACGGATTTCATGCACTGGGCCTCTAGTTACATATACTATGTCTGCAGGGCACAAGAGCTAAGGGAATTAGTGTGGAAAAGGGGCATGAATTATTGACACTGGAATTTTAAATAAGTTGTTGAAGGAAAAAATATCAGCACAGGTTGATTTTTTTTGAGGTTTAATTTACAAATAATAAAATACATAGTTCTTACGATTTTGACAGTTATGAAGTTTGACCATTGTATATGCTCATATTACAAGTATCTGAAACACAATGCAGAACAAGTCCTTATAAAGTTCCTCTTGTAATACAAGTAAATGTTTTCCCCCAATTTTCCTAAGCTACCACTCTATTGATTTCTATCACTCTAAATTAGTTTCCCTGTTCTTTGACTTAGTATTGGTTAAATTATAGTGTTTATTTGTGTAGTGTGTGTATGTGTGTGTGTGTGCATGCTTGCACGTGTGTATGTGTGTTTGCCTGGCTACTTTTGCTCAATATAATGTTGGTAAGATTCATCAAAGTTGTGCAATCAATAGCTTGTTACTTCACATGGCTGGATAGCCTCCAACATGAGTTTTTCATAATTTTTAAAGTTCACTATCCTGTTGGACATTTGGATTGTTTCAATCGCAGGCTTTTATTGTTTAAGACTGCCTTGATCCTGGTAGGTAAATTTTTTGGTAGACACATGTTTTTATTTCTCTTGGGTGAGTACTTAAAAGTGAAATTGCTGTAGCAAAGGGTATAAGTGTATTTAATTTTTTACAAGAAACTACCAAATAGTTTTGTAAAATTATCATTTTACTCTTTCACCAGCAATGCATGAGATTCCAGGTAGTTCCACATCCTCACAAATGTTTGGTATTGTGTGAAATTTTTATTGTAGCCATACTAGTGAGTATATAATGATATTTCATTGTGGTTTTAATGTATTGTATATATATCCCACATTCAAATGCTGTTAAATCGCATTGTTTACCCATATCTTCAGAAAAAAATCACTTTTACTGTCATGGTAAACAACCTGCTTCCCTATTTATAATGGTCTGGCCCTCTAGCAACTTCAGCACAAAATTATAGCTACTTTGCCTACAAATGTCAGGTGGTCATAATAATCTGGCCATTCAGTGTTTATTTCCCTTATGATGAATGCCTTTGCATGTGCTTATTGTCAATTTGTTTAAAAGAGTGCCTGTTCATCATTTTCCCATTTTCATATTGTATTTGTTTTTTTATTATTGACTAGAGGCCTGATGCATGAAATTCATGCACTGGAGGTGAGGGGATCCCTGGCCTGCGCCCTCTCGTAGTCCGGGACCCCTTGCTTCTTACCGCTCAGCTTGCTGCTCCTTAGCACTGCCATAGAGGCGGGCGAGGCTCCTGCCATTGCCGCTGCACTGGCTGGGTGGTGCTCCCCCTGTGGGAGTGCACTCACCACCAGGAGGCAGCTCCTGCAATGAGCATCTGCCCCCTGGTGGTCAGTGCGCATCATAGTGACTGGTCATTCCGTCGTAATGGTCGCTTAGGCTTTTATTATATAGATTTCTATAAATTCTTTTTTGTATTTTGATCATGAGTGTTTTTCAGATAGATGTACAGTAGTCCCTCCTTACCCATGGGGAGATATGTTCCAAGATACCCAGTGAATGTCTGAAACCACAGATAGTACCCAACCTTATTTATACTATATTTGTTTCATATCTATATCTATCTATATCTATCTATATCTATATCTATATCTATATCTAATTAAGTTTAATTTATAAATCAGGTACGCGAGATTAACAATAACTAATAATAGTACAACTGTAACAATATCCTATATAATAAAAGGCTAATATGCAAATTGTTCTTTTGGGAGTTCAACTGGGAGATCAGGAGTTCAATCACTCTCTATGGCATGCACTGACCACTAGGGGGTGGCATGTAACATGGCAGGTGACCAGCGGTTGCAGCGAGGTGCTGAGGGAATGAGGGAAAGTGGAGGTGGGGAGGCAGGGAACCTGATCGGCCCTGATTGTGCAGAGCCTCTAGCTCTATAATAAAAGTTATGTGAATGTGGTCTCTCTCTCTCTCTCTCAAAATATCTTATTATACTGTACATACAGTGTGGATATTCTGGACAAAGGGATGAATCATATCCCGGGCAGGACAGAGGAGGACGGCATGAGATTTTTGTCATGCTATTCAGAATGATGTGCAATATAAAATTCATGAATTGTTTATTTCTAGAATTTTCTAATTAATAGTTTTGAACTGTGGTCGACCATGGATCACTGAAACCATGAAAAACAAATCTATTGCACTATATTTCTCAGTTCAGGGTTTGCCTACTAATTTTATTGTTGTTGTTGTTTTTTGTTTTTTTTTTTAACTGAAAATTTAAATTTCTGAAGCCCATTTTATATAAACATTGTTTTATGGCTAGTGCTCTTTAAACTTATTAAGCAGTCTTACCTACATGAAGCTTAGAAAGGTGTTTTATACTTTTTTTCTAGAAGCTTTATGATTCTTAAATTTATTAGGACTATGATGTGTGGTGTAAGGTCAAGGTTCACTTTTTTCCATACAGATAAGAACTTGTCCCATTGTGCATTGATTGATCATACATTGGCCATGTGGGTCTCTTCTTGTACCCTCTATTCTGTTCCATTAACCTATAATTCTATCCTTACACCAGTACTACAATCCCTTAATTATTATAGATTTATGTTAAGTCTTGAAGTCAGGTAATTCCTCATTTTGTTCTTCCAAGTTATTTTGGTTATCCTAGATCCTTTGTGTTCAAAAGAGGCAGGGATACACAATGGGTTAAACATAGTCTATTCAATAAATGGTGTTGGGAAAATTACACAGATGAAACTAGACCACCTTCTTATACCATACACAAAAATAAACAAAAAATGAATTAAAGATTTAAATGTTAGACTCTAAAGCAGTGATGGCGAACCTATGACACGCGTGTCAGAGGTGACACGCGAACTCATTTTTTTGGTTGATTTTTCTTTGTTAAATGGCATTTAAATAAATAAAATAAATATCAAAAATATAAGTCTTTTTTTTACTATGGTTCCACAAATCAAAAAATTTCTATATGTGACACGGCACCAGGGTGAAGTTAGGGTTTTTCAAAATGCTGACGCGCCAAGCTCAAAAGGTTCGTCATCACTGCTCTAAAGCATAAAAATGTAGAAGAAAACATAGGCAGTAAAATCTCTAAATAAATTTTAAATCACTTTGCCAATTTCTTTAAAAAATTCTGCTGGAATTTGTATAAGGATTGTATTGAATCTATGGATAATTTCACAGAGAATATTTCAGTATGTTGAATTCTTCTATACATGAATATGGTTTATCTCTTTTTATGCTTTCCAGAGTGTGGAGATCCTTCTCTTCTCTACAATTTGGATGCCCGCTCTTAGGATCACTGCAGAGTTCTCTTTGGTCACCATTCCTGCTCCAGGCTTTCTGCACCTTATGATATCTCTTTCTACCCTTCTGCCTGACCAGCAGTCTTCACAGGCAATTGCCTTACAATTTATGAATAACTAGACTACCTAAAAGGTATTTCTCTCAGCTCCCCTGTCATTACCCTAGCTTTTGTAAAGGTATCCCCATGTAGTAAATGAAGATTATCTCTTGATTTGGCAGATAAATGCAATATCATTCTGTCTTGGGAGCTCCTTGAAATTCTAATCTATCACTCTATCCAATGTGTAGGCATTACAAGTTATTAAATTTTGGAATTTGTTTTTATCCCAGTCAGTGGCAAATACTTTCCACTTCACCACTTCACCATAGACAAAACATTCATAGATCTTTTCTCTCCTTTTTCAGCTTTTCCTTTTCTGGAACTGAGTTCATTTAGGTTTCTTGTATTCTCAGCTTTCTAATATTTTGTTTTTTTTGCTTGCTTGCTTTTGTTTCTTCTTTTTACCTATGATTTTGTAGATTACTAGGTTGAAAGCCGTGTGCTTTTTTAAAATACAAATTTCTATATTCTAACTGGAAGCAGATGACCTGAGCAGGTAACATTTAAATATGGAACTGAATGAAGTGAGAGAAATTACTACACAGATATCGGGTGGGAGAAAATGATATGAAAAGGAATAAAAAGTCAAGGACACTTAGATGTGGACCTCCTCAGTATGGTGAAAGAATAGTAAGTATGCCAGTGTGGATGGAGAATAGTGAGGGATGGCAAGAGTTGTTGGAGATGAGGTTGGAGAAATATATAGAAACCAATAGGCTCTTATAGGATTTATCTGTTATTTATGGGGAATCAGATACTTTTGCAGGATTGAATTGAGAGATAACATATTTTGCCTTATAGTTTTCAGGATGACTCTAGCTATTGTGTTGAGTATAAAGCGAAAGACTTCAAGGGCAGAAAGCAATTTGAAGACTATAACAATAATCCAAATAAGAAATGATGTTTGTCACCGTGAATAGTGAGGTACAATTACAGATAATGATAAATGATTGGATACAAGATATATTTTGAAATTAAAGTCTACAAAATTTCCTGCAAAATTAGATGTGAGAGAGTGGGTGAATTCAAGGATGACTGAATATTTTTTTGACCTGAACTACTTAAAGATTTGTCATTATCTGAAAGGAGGAAAACTACAAAAAGACTGCAATTGAGGGGACTGTCAGGACCTTTGTTTTGGGTATATTAAAGTTAAATTCTCTGCCGAAACCGGTTTGGCTCAGTGGATAGAGCGTCGGCCTGCGGACTGAAGGGTCCCAGGTTCGATTCCGGTCAAGGGCATGTACCTGGGTTGCGGGCACATCCCCAGTGGGAGATGTGCAGGAGGCAGCTGATCAATGTTTCTCTCTCATCGATGTTTCTGGTTCTCTATCTCTCTCCCTTCCTCTCTGTGGAAAATCAATAAAATATATTAAAAAAATAAAAAATAAATAAATAAATATATTTAAAGTTAAATTCTCTATTAGACATTCAAGTAGTGACTTTTAAGGATGCATATGGGTCATTATTGAGATTGGGGGAAAGCCCTGAAGGCATGTATTTGGAAGTTATAAGCTTTTATATGGCAAAGACAAGGTAGTGGATGAGCTCCTTTAAGGAGTGATTGGATTAGAATGTTCCATTTGAGTGGGTTCTAAAGAGGATGGAAGGAAAGAGATTGGGCATACATTATACACAAATCTTTCATTTTTTTCTGTAAATAAAAAGGAGAAGGTCTGTAAATAGAAGGAAAATGGGCTTATAAAGGATTTATTTTTACTTTGGAGAAATGGTCTGTTTCTTTTAATGCTGATTAGAATGGTCCATTAGAGAGCAAATGCTTCTGTAGAAGAAAGAGGAAACAATTGCTGGAGAGTTTTGGCATAGATTATATAGGCACAGATGTAGGTAGGTGGGTAGATGTGGATGGTGTGAGCATTTGGAAATTCTTTTCTAATTCTTCAACATCCCTGGTGAAATAGGAAGCAGAATTATCAGCTGAGAGTGAGAATTGGAGAGGAAGTGTTAGAAGTTTGAAGAGATGGAAAAAAGTTTGGTGTAGCAGTCTAAAAAAATGGGAGAAAGAACTGACTGAAAAAAAAAAGGAATAATGGGGTTACTTGAAAGCATTACTTAAAAGCATTAAAGCCCAGTCTACAATTGTTGATCATGTCCAGCTGGTGTGGCTCAGTGGCTGAGGTGTCTACCTATGAACCAGGAAGTCATGGTTCCATTCCTGGTCAGGGCACATGCCCGGGTTGCTGGCTCCATCCCCAGTAGGGGAATGCAGGAGGCAGCCGATCAGTGATTCTCTCTCATCATTGACGTTTCTATCTCTCTCTCCCTCTCCCTTCCTCTCTGAAATCAATACCAAAGAAATAAATAAAAAACAAAAGGAAATTATTGATCATAATTTTAAAGTGATAATTGCCAGTGGAGTTTTTGGAATCTTCCATGTTCATTGTAGGCATGGAGTACACAGAGAGCTGGATTTAGGCCAGCTTGATAAAAAGGTTGAGGGACAACGAGTGGTAAATACACTGGAGCGACTGTAATGATTGGTCAGGATTTTGATAAAGTAGTATTATTTCATAATTTTTAATGGCACCCAATGTCCTAATTGTTGAAATAGTATAGAGTCGTTTAATGTGATGCTGATCACTTAAGAGAATATCTTAATTTGTTTTTTTACTAACAGGGTGAAATTCAAAACCCTCAATATGGACCCATGACTCTTTATGGTATGTTATTTCTGCCCTGAGACAAAATGCTCCCTGTTCACCCTAAATTCTATAAGGTTGCATGCCTTGGTCAGGTTGGGCTGCTCTAACAAATATACCATGTATTGGGTGACTTATAAACAACATAAATTTATTTCTCACAGTTCTGGAGGCTGGACATTCTGGTGGGACCTTCTTCTTGCAGAGTGCCAACATCTCCTTATAACCTTGCCTGATGGAGAACAGAGTAGAGAAGCAAGAGCTCTTATGACTGAAGGAGAATATAGGGGGCAAGCTGGGGGGCCTAGCAATCTGAATCTGTGCCAGTGACGGGTGTCCTAGTGCACTTGTTAGCCTATAATTAAGTCATTGCCCCTTCCTTAGACAATAGTCTGTTTTCCTGGTTGCTCCCAGTTTACAAGGGCCACAAACCAAGAATTTAAGAGCTTAGCCAGAGGGGAGGTCACTAGTACCACCCAGATCAGGCCTTTAGCTGTAATCTTACTTCCTTATTCTAACTAACTTAGGTAGGGCTGCAAAAGCCCAAAAGTAAGGAAACAAATGAAGTATGGTACCTATTTGCTTTGTTTAACAATGGACAGATTATTTTGATTTTCTGAGTTGTATAAATCATCCCATTCGATTGAATGCCTTATTGATTGAATGACTATCCTATTGATTGTGATCTTACTGGTTATTGAAGCACATTCTTCTGTACCAGGAAACAGGACAGCACAATTACCCTAAATTGTTTTAGTGGCCACAGGTGGTGCACTCCAGCTGACTCAGTGGTCCCAAGACCAGGACAGCACAATTACTCTAAATTGTCCTGACAACTCAGTGGTCGGGAGACCCGAGGGCGATAATGTGTTTCTATCAACTCAGTGATCCGGAGACCCAAAACTGTAATTTAGATAACATGCCTAAGTTTAACCTAGGTTACCTAAGGGCTCTAGATAATGTATTTCTGTCAATTCAGTGACCCTGAGACCGGAAACTAATTAACATGCTTAATTCTGCTTCTGTAATCTGCTTTTTTTGCGAGCCAGGTGCCTCATTCCAAACCCTGGGATGTAATCAATACCTTTGTGATTTTTGCCTATATAAGTCTGGTTTTGCCACCATATTATTGCTATGAGATTTGGGAATGGCCCCTCATAGTCCCGGATTGCAATAAATGTGACTCTTTAATTCGACTTCTTGAGGCATCCTTCTGTGATTCGCGGGGTACATTACAACACAAAGAAGTTAGAAATATATATGGAGTAATCTCATTGTATTAGCTGTTCAGACTTTGTATCGTCAAATCACCTGAGCCAGCAGAGCTGCTTTAAATAAAGTGTTGGTTTTTCCTGAATCTCCAGGTACCTGTTGTGTATTTTCTGGTCGCCTGGTAAATTCTGCAACATGACTACTTTTAAAATATATTTCTATTGATTTCAGAGAAGAAGGGGGCGGGGGGGGGGGGGAGAGAAACATTGATAGGCTGCATCTTGCATGCCCCCTACTTGGGGGTGGGGGAGGATCTAGCCCACAATCTGGGCATGTGCCCTGACCAGGAATTGAACTATGACCTCCTGGTTCATAAGTAAATCTCAACCACTGAGCTAATCCAGCTGGGCTTCTCTTGTGACTCTTAAACAGGAAATCCCATTCATGAGGGTTTTACCTTTATGACCTCATCTAATTCTAATTTACTCCCAAAGGCTCCACTTTCTGATACCATGGAACCTCTGTTCTTGAACTTAATTCATTCTGGAAGGCTGTTTGAGAAGTGATTTGTTTGAAAACCGAATCATTTTTCCCCATTAGAAATAATGTAAATTGAATTAATTCATTCCAACTCCCAAATGATTCCCTGTTTTAACCTTTCTTACATGCAGTACATGTCTAATGTACTGTTTAATCTATAAAAAAAACACTCCTTTTCTTAAATTTATGAAACCACCCCCTACTAGCTTTAAAGGAATCCCTTTCTGTACTCATTTCAGGGGTGTCTTCCAGAAGGTCAGTTTGTGCCATCTTCTCTTTTTCACATATCATGGCCTCCAAAATACTGTCAATGGCTAACTGCTTTTCCTTTATCCAAATCAACAACAGGTTTCCTACCTCTTCAATTGCGTTTCCTACCTCTTCAATTGCGGTGCTCATTGTTTCTTTCATACCCTTAGCAACATTAGCACTCATGATGGCTGGCCTCTTTATGTTTTAAAAGTGTGCTAATCATCCATTTCAACAAAAACAAAAGGAAAAAAATAAACACAAAAATATCCACAGCAGTTTCCTGAGATATTTATGAGGCAACATTTAGCTATAACCTGATTCATACTGGTGCATTCTCTCCTTTGTTTGTGGCTTGAGAGACACTTTGTCATGCTGATGTATCAGTATGAGAGGGTTGTCAGGTGGAGAACCTTAACAGAGACATTTTTTTCTGAGAACAACTTGGTGGAGAACTGAATTGAGATGGGAGACATTTGAGAACCGAGGTTTGACTGTATAACATTGTTGAATAGGGTTTCAACATATTAATTTTGGGGGAAGCAATCACATTCTACTTGTATTTTGTGGATGTAACAGACTCTCAGACAGCTAATGCCTCTATGTAGGTGGATCTTTCCTTCCTCACTTCCTCAATTGGCATACCTCCCACTCTTCCTTTAAGTACTCCCCTTGATCCACCTACTCTGAGAATCATTCCCTGCTGACCTCATCTTGAGCTAGTTCTTTGTTCTATTTACTCTCAGCATAAAGAGAGTACACTACAATGGAAATAATAATGTCTCAGAAGCCAGGGAGATGAAAGCAGGCTCTGCAATTTTTCTATTCACACTGCAGCTGTTAGGCCTTGAGAAAGTCACTAAAGTTCTCTCTCAATTTCCATATTCACACACTTGTGGTAACATAATGTACCACACAGGATTGTTGTGGGAATTAAGATTAACATGTGTAATGATGCTGGCATATAATAAGCACTCAATAAATATTGCTAAGTCAATGAATACATCTCTGTGATTAAGTTTCTTTATAGATGCAATTGCTTGCCAAACGTAAATATTCAGAACAATAAGTAAATACTAATTTTATGAGCTTCTATAGAATTCAAAATATATATTATACTTATGTTTTTTCCATATGTTGACTGTTGTGAATAATGCTGCAATGAACATAGGTGTGTAGATATTTCTTTGAAACACTGATTACATTTCCTTTGGAAATATACTCAGAAGTGAGATTGTGGATCTTTTAGAAGTTCTATTTTTAATTGTTGGAGGGGCTTTCATACTGTTTTTCATAAGAGCGGTACTATCTTCAATTTTAATAAACAAATATGCAATTCACAATTGTTTTACTTAATATTTATCATTTATATGTAACCTATGTTTGCCATAATATAGAATGATCTGGCACTCTTTTTAACATGAAATGGAGAGGGAAAGGAGGTATTGTGAGTCCCAATGTTAGAAAAATTTTATTTTTAGTCTTCAGTGGGTACTGATTTCAGTAATGCCATTTATCAGAAAAATGTTTGAAATTTAAAAATATATATTCCGAAGTCTTTAGAGATATATATATAAAAGGAAAACAAAATCATACCACTCTTGGAAATTCTCCCATTGGATCTCATAAGATTTTCTACAAATTAGTCCTCATATAAGAATTAATGAGGCACTTAAAAGAATCCACACTGGTAAAATGTCTGTTCAAATTCTCCTTTATATTCCCTATATGACTGAGGTAAAAAAATAGAATATTATCAGATCCCTATAAGATCGCTTAAGTTGATAATTTCCAATCTTTCCTCCAAGTAACCATTATCTTAGTAGTTAACACTATAGATTAGTTTTGACATATATATACACGAAATGGGAAATTTGGACTGGAAACACTCGGTGTTCCCCTGGGCAGGATGGCTTCCCAGGCTCTTTGTCCATTGGAGTTGAATAATAAAACCACAGACGGAGGATGGTACAGCAAAGATGGGAATTTATTGAGAAACAAGCATAGACTCCCACGTGGGGATAGGGAAAAAGTCCCACAGCACAAGCTCCCACGTGGGGAAGGGGAAAGAGTCTCATGAGTCCCTTTTTCTACAGTTTATAAAGGCTGCAGTTTTTTGTGCCTCTGTATCCCCTCTGATTGGTCACTATTCCCCTTTCATTTGGTCACTATAACAACTCCTGGGCTCAAGTCTCACATGAAGTACTGAGGTTCCCTTCTTCTTCTTCCTTATTGTTCTCCTATTTCCTCTGGGCTTTTCTTCCTCCCTCTTTGAATGAGGGGCTTCCTTCCCTTTATTCTCTAAATGTGTACCTTCTGCTACTCCCAGCTCCCTTGTCTTATGGAAATGTAACTTCTGCTGCTCCCAGCTCCCTTGTCTTGTGAAAATGTACCCTTTGCAGCTCTGTAGCCCTGTGTTTTGTCCATGGACCCCTTAATTTTTTAAAATTTCCTAAACCTGCCTCTTTCACTCCTAAAAATTCCTTTCATACACACATGCACATTTATATATTCATACAATATTTACTATTTTGTCAGATATAAATGTTGCAAATATGTTACAAAAAACCCCTTGTCAGATATGTGACACAAATATTTCCAATACTATATATTGCTTTTTATACTCTTAATGATAACTTTTGAATAAAATTCAGTTTATGAATATTATATTTTATTGATAGTGTTCTAATATTAATAAAAAAACTTTGAGGCCCCAAGGTCACAGAGGTAATTTCTTATATATGTTTTTACTTTCTTAAATGACTTATTTTTTTGCTTTTCAAACTAGAAACTATATGGAATTGATGTGTGTGTATGGTCTTTGATAAGAATAAAGGTTTATTTTTTTCAATGTGCATATCAAATTGAGCCAGAGCTATTCGTTGTAAAAACAATATCTTTTCTACTGCTTTGCAATAATATGTTTGTCACAAATCAAGTGATTGTATATATTTGTGCACACATGCAAGCCTGTGTGTGTGTGTGTGTGTGTGTGCAAGAGAGCGTGTGTATTTGGTTTCTCATTTTTATCCTGTTTGTCTAAGCCAAATACATACTTAGTTACTCTAGCTTGAAAATATATTTATAGTCAATAATGTAAGTCATTTAACAGTCTTATAAGATTGTCTTGACTATCCTTGTCCCCTTGCATTTCCATATAAATTGTAGATTCGGCTTGCCAGATTTGAACACATTTTCAAGGGGACTTTGATTCAAATTGCATTGAATCTGTAGATCAATTTGTGAAAATGACATTTTGAATCTTCGAGTCTATAAATATGATATATCTTGATATTTACTTAGGCCTTTGAAAATGTTCTCTTAGCAATATTATATTGTTTACTATATAGAGGTCAGTCCTATCTTTTGTTAAATTTATTCCTAGATACTTGATTCTTTGTTATGTTTAATGGTATTTTATTTTAAAAATTCATTCTATTTGGTTCTATTATATAGAAATAAAAATTATTTTATTAATCGTGTATCCAGCAACTTAGCAGAATTTACTTATGATTTTTAATAGTTTTTGATTCATTTGACTTTTCAATTGCAGAAACATGACCTCTGACAATAATGATAACTTTATTTCTCCTATCTTTTTCTCATTCCTGATCTCAGGATGGAACCTTTTTTAATCTTTTTTAAAACATATTTTTTTATTAATTTCAGAGAGGAAGGGACAAAGAGAGAGATAGAAACATCTATGATGAGAGAGAATCATTGATTATCTGCCTCTTGCATGCCCCCCACTGGTGGGGATTGAGACTGTAAACCGGGCACATGCCCCTAACTGGAGGGAACACTTTTAATATTTCACTATGATGAATAAGTTCTGCTGAAGTACTTTGTAGATATTTTATACTTTTAAAGACTTTTAAAAATATGCTTTTATTGATTTCAGAGAGGAAGGGAGAGGGATTGAGAGATAGAAACCTCAATGATGACAGAGAATCATTGATTGGCTGCCTCCTGCATGCCCCCTACTGGGGGGGATTGAGCCTGCAACCTGGGAATGTGCCTGTGGCCGGAATCAAACCTGGGACCTTTTAGTTTGCAGGCCGTCACTCTATCCAAACCGGCTAGGGCCTTTTAAAGACTTTAATTCTTAGTTTGTTAAGGGCATATTTTCCACAAATAAATGTTGAATTTTAATAAGATTTTCTACATATGTTATGATCATACAATTTTCCTTCTTTTTATGTTATTGTAGTGATTTACATTTATTGACATTCAAATATTAAATCAACTTACCTTCCTAAAATAACTCTGCTTTGGTCAAAATGTATTTTATGCCTTTTATATAACACTGTATTTCATATGCTATTATTTTATGTAGGGCTAGAGGCCCGGTGCATGAAATTCGTGCACTAGGTAGTGGGGGTCCCTCAGCCCAGCCTGCCCCCTCTCACAGTCTGGGAACCCTCAGTGGATGTCCTACTGATGACTTAGGCCCATTCTGGGAGTGGGCCTAAGACACAGTCTGGCAGCAGAGGCTCAGAGCAGGCACCCTGTGTGTGTGTGTGTGTGTGTGTGTGTGTGTGCGCGCGCGCGCGTGCTGGGGCCTGCCCCCAGCCACACCATGTAGGCTCAGTGCAGTTGCCCTGTGTGTGTGTGTGTGTGTGTGTGTGTCCACTGGGGGCCTGGCCCCAGCAGTGCCACAGTGACTCAGAGCAAGCGCCCCGTGTGTGTGAGTGTGTGTGTCCCCACTGGCCTGTCCCCACCTGTGTCAGAGTCTTGGATCAGGGACCCCATGTGTGTGTGTGGTGGGGGGGTCCACTGGGGGCCTGCCCCCAGCCACACTGTGGAGGCTTGGAGCAGGCGCCCCTCTGTGTTGATCTCTCAGGCTCCTGGCCACACCTGTGTGTTGTTCTCTGCCTTGAGCGGCAGCCAGGGTGGGCTGGAAGCCTGGGTCCCCCTGACAACCCAGGCCCCCAGCCACTCCTTGAGCAGCAACCAGGGCAGGCAGGAAGCTTGGCTTCCTCCATCGCCGGGGGCAACCCAAGCCTCCAGCTCCATGGCTGCTGTCATCTTTGTTGGATTAATTTGCATACTTGCCCTGAATGGCTAGTAGGTATAGTGGAGTGACACCAATTTGCATGTTTCTCTTTTATTAATGTAGATTGTTGCATCTATGGTTATGAGAGAGACAGCCCCATAATTTTCTAATTTGTCATATCCTTGTAAAATGTCATATCAGAGTAATGCTGACTTTATTAAATGACTTGGAAAAATATTTTGTTGGATTGTCTATGTAATATCCATGTTATTACTTCTAAAAGATTAGAAAATTTAATTTTTCCTTTTTTCACTACTGACATTGGTGATTCTTGCCTTCTCCATTTTTCTTGAATAATCTTATTAAGGGTTTGTCAATTGTGCTAGTGTTTTTCAAGAATCAACTTCTAGTTTTGTCAATTATCTTTTTTTGCGCATTTTTCCTTTTATTGATTTTTTTCTTTATGATCTCTTTCTTCTACTTTATTTGGTCTTGTTTTCTTTCTTTCTTTCTTTCTTTCTTTCTTTCTTTCTTTCTTTTGTGTCTTTCTTTTTGAGGGTGATACTTAGTTTATTCAATTTAAGCTGTTTTTTTCTTTCTAATCCATGGGTATTTCTCTTTCATATTGTTTTACTTTGTGGCTGAGTGGTCTTTCATTTTTAAATATTATTTTTATAAATTTAATTACAGTTGACATACAATATTATTAACATGTATTTATAAGATCTAAGAGTAGAGAGAGTAGCCACTACAATAAAAAACAAAACAAAGAGATTATCAATTGTCATTTGATTTAGGGCAAACACAGTGACCCTCATTTGCTGAGAGCTCCTTGTATAGTACTGGCTATCTACTAGTATAATACACTAGAGGCCCGGTGTATGAAATTTGTGCAGTCGGAGGGTCCCTTCAGCCTGGCCTGCGCCCTTTTGCAGTCCAAGAGCCCTTGGGGTATGTCTGACTGCCGTGGGGAGCAGGCCTAAGCCATCAGTAGGACATCCTTAGCACTGCCGCCGAGGCAGGAGAGGCTCCCGTCACTGCTGCTGCATTGGCCAGCCTTGAGCCTGGCTTCTGGCTGAGTGGCAATCCCCCTGTGGGAGCACACTGACCACCAGGGGGCAGCTACTGTGTTGAGTGTCTGCCTCCTGGTGGTCAGTGCACGTCATAGTGATTGTTCAATCGATTTGCATATTAACCTTTTATTATATAGGATAGTTGCTGTTGCAGAAATGCCAGTAACTCAATGAGTAATGAAGAACCATTAAAGATTTTGATAGGACAGAAATGTGATCAGAATCATATTTCGGGAATGTGAATCTAGCCCAGCCGTGGGCAAACTACGGCCCGCGGGCTGGATCTGGCCTGTTTGAAATGAATAAAACTAAAAAAAAAAAAGATCGTACCCTTTTATGTAATGATGTTTACTTTGAATTTATATTAGTTCACACAAACACTCCATCCATGCTTTTGTTCTGGCCCTCCGGTCCAGTTTAAGAACCCATTGTGGCCCTCGAGTCAAAAAGTTTGCCCACCCTGATCTAGCCCTTTTGGGAAAGGTAAATAAGCAGAAAGAGAAATAAAGAGATACAACTAATTTAAGAGTTATTCAGTTATTGAAGGAGAAAGATGATGAGTTGGAATAACAGTGATATGGCAGGTAGGTGGGAAAAAGTAAGATAAACATATTGGAAGGTATTATAAATGAGAAGTTTGGATGCAGGGCAGAGACTATATTTGTATTTATTTATAAAGCCAGTTATTTGATTACTATGGCTAGATTGTTTTTCTTCAAAATTTCAAAGAAACTGATTAAAAAAGGGGATTATTTAATGAATAGAGTAAGCAGTGTGCAATATAATCAGAAATCATTGAATAATTTCAAGTAAATTGTTTGGATTTTATATCTGGAAAGTATCCACTGTTTCCTGCCTAAAAATGAAATCAGATGTTATGAAATTATTAATGTTGAGTGTACAGAATCTGAATGACTTATCAATAAGATTCATGTTCATTTTCCCTGTAAAATATTAAAAACAACTTGTTGATGAGAACAGTTTTGTCACATAACAAATCAGTGGAATAATAATCATCAGGTAAGTTTAGGTAACTTTGAACTAGCACAGTCTACATACATTATATTTATAACTTTTTGTGAAATTTTTTCCTTCACATGTAAAAACATGAAAAATCATAAGTTACAATCAGTCATGAAAAAAATATATAAATTATCTATGCCAACCATCATTATTTATACTTGTACCTTGACTTTTTTTGCTTTATAGCACTCACTACAACCTGACATAATATTAATTCATTCATGTTCTTCTAGAATACTGTCTCTATGAAGAAAGGGGATTTGTTTGTCTTCCCCCCACCACATAGACTGACTGAATGCGTAGATTTGGAAATTGTACCTTTTAAATTATCATTAAAACTTCCAGGACAATTAAATGAATGATTCAGAGTCCCAAGGACTAGGATTTATTTTATGAAGAGTTGTGCTACCATTAATTTTTAGCTCTTCCAATCTGAAGAGGATAAAATAACCCTACTCATTATCCTATATAATAAAGAGGTAATATGCAAATTGACCATCACAGCCTTGCACAAGATGGCTGCCCCCATGTGATCAAAAAATGGCTGCCCCTATGTGGTCACAAGATGGCTGCCACAAGATGGCCTGCTGGAGATGGCAGTTAGGGGCAACCAGGCCAGCAGGGTAGGGCAGTTAAGGGCAACCAGGCCTGCAGGGGAGGGCAGTTGGGGGCGACTGGGCCGGCAGGGGAGCAGTTAGGCGTCGATCAGGCTGGCAGGCAGAAGCGGTTAGGGGCAATCAGGCAGCCAGGCAGGCGAGCAGTTAGGATCGGGCCTAAACTGGCAGTTGGACATCCCCTGAGTGGTCCCAGATTGGAGAGGGTACAGGCTGGGCTGAGGGTCACCCTTTCCCCACAGTGCACAAATTTTGTGCACCAGGCCTCTAGTCTATTATATTGGATATTCCAAGAGCAAATTTTAAAATTTATTTTGATACAGTTGAAATACATAAAAAATCTTAAAACAAAATTTCCCCACTCAGAAAGTCATTTCTTTCACTCTTTTCTCCCTTCATTTTTTGATAATTAAATACCTTATAAAGAAAAAAATAAATGATTAATGATAAATAAATACATAACAAGGAAAAATAACTAAATATTGATGGAAACTCTTATTTATGAATGGGTAACAAGACAGTCAGTACATATGTACATATTATGGGCATAGAACACTAAAATGAATTTTTTGAATGCAACTTTGATTTCATTCACTATATTAAGGACTTTTACTTGTTTGACTGTTTATCAACTAAGCTGCCCTCTATTATACTATTTATGTTATACATTTATTCTTAAAAATGATACTTTCATAAAGGCAGACATTTGGGTACAGAGGCAAAGCAAGTATATTGTTCTTTTCTATTGCTGTAACCTGATTCCCCTGTTCAGCGTCTTCTTGCAATGGGGCCTGTAGGGCAGCAAAGCATATGGTTCTCTTGTCTCTTGGTTAACACATAGATTAGGTTTTCTTTTGTTGTAGTAAAATTTAATTTTTATTCACAAATCAGTCTTCAATGCTGCTTTATATTTCCTCTGATTTACAATGTAATTACTTCTCTCTAGCTGATCTTCTCATTGACAACGACCATCCTTGATTTTGGCATATATCTATGAGGAAATGGTTTTATTATTTCCATGAATCATTTGTACATTTGTTAAAGATACAAGGCACTTGCCTTAGCTGGTTTGGCTCAGTGGATAGAGCGTCAGCCTGCGGACTGAAGGGTCCCTGGTTTGATTCTGGTCAAGGGCACATGCCTGGGTTGCAGGCTTGATCCCTGGTGTGGGATGTGCAGGAGGCAGCCAATCAATGATTCTCTCTCATCATTGATGTTTCCATCTCTCTCTCCCTCTCCCTTCTTCTCTAAAATCAATAAAAATATATTTTAAAAAAGATACAAGGCTGTGACAAAACATTTAGTGTTCATCTAAATCAAGTACAGGACGCCATGAGTCCTGATGACTGGGCAAGATGGCTGGGTTTTCCTCACATTTGTCTCTTCAGAAGATACCTTATCGATAACTTTTGTAGTTTTATTCCAATATGTTTATTTTCCATTTTTTTGTTAAAGGAGTCTCCATTTCCCCACTCACCCAGACATAAGCCTCTGTGGTTCATTTGCTTTTTAATTTATTGATTTTTTATGAGTATACAGTATTTTTAAAGGATATGTGTCCATTGATTTTATAGAAAGAGGAAGGAAGAGAGAGAGGGAGAAGGAGAGGGAGAGAGAGAGAGAGAGAGAGAGAGAGAGAGAGAGAGAGAGAGAGAGAGAGAGAGAAACATGGATGTGAGAGAGAACATCAATTGGCTACCTCCTGCATGTACCCTCAACCAAAGATCAAACCCACAATCTGGGCGGGGCATGTGCCCTGACTGGGAATTGAACTGGTGACTTGTCTGTGCATGGAATGATCCTCAACCAACTGAGCCACACTGGCCAGGGTTCATATACAGTATTTATTGAATAACTACTCAGAATCAGTCATTATTCTAGGAACAGAGGACACAAAATTACACAAAACAGATAAGATACCTGCTCTTGTTACCTTTGACTTCTTTAATCTTCATCTTCATTCTGGCACTAATTAACTTAAAATTTGACTGTTACAATTGTCTAGTATTAACTTTCTTTGCCTCATGTATTTCTCTAACTCCTAATTATTATTATTATTTTTTTTAATCATCACCTGAGGATACTTTTCCATTGATTTTTAGAGAGAGTGGGAGACAGGCCTCCTGCATACTCCTTGACCACGGCCTGGGCTGGTAAGGAGCCTGTAACCGAGGTACATTCCCTTAGCAGGTATCAAACCTGGGACCCTTTGGTCCGCAGGCCAATGCTCTATCCACTGAGCAAAACCAGCTAGGGCTAGCCCCTAATTCTTTATGTGTGGCACATAGTAGGCAGTTGGAAAATATTTGGTTAACTTAATCTAATTAAAACTATTCTCCACATATTGCTGTATTCACAGCTCAGAGATCATATTTCTATTTATTATTTGACTCTATATTTCCTACTTCCAATATTATTTACCTCATTCTTCTTAAGACTTTCATCCAATTGAATTAGATTCTATTACATGTATATTTTTGTGCACTCTTGCTCTCCTTTATATCCAAACACTACACACCATCAAAGTCAAACTAAGTGCTACTTTTTTAAGCCTTCTCTTAGCTCTCCAGCTGGTGGTATTTTTCCCCAGATCTGATTTTCATAGTATTGTATTGTGCCTCCACGATGCCCTATAATGTACATATTTGTATACAAATCTGGTTCACATACTAAGTAAACCTCCTGAGGACAAGGCCCACATTTTACACCATTTTCTGTTCCCTGAAGGGCTTGTCAGTGAACTTTGAAGAAATGTTTGATAATTGAATAAAGTGGCCTTTTAGGATATGAGGCATGAATTTCCTTATAAGCTTATTTCTCATACATTTTTTTTTCTGACTGGTTATGTCTAATTCAGAGCTAAGTAGGCCAGCTTATTAAATTCTAATCCCTTGGTTGAACAAAAGCCGACTTCATAAATCATAGTGTAATTGCCTGTCTACAATTTCTTTAGTTTTTTGCGGCTGTGTGGTAATGCTTGTTTAGCCAGGCAGTTCAGTTGTTGAAATTATATAGGTAGTAGTAAAGGTAGTAAATAGCTTGTTTGTTTTTGGTCACAAAGCCTCATTTCAGGAATATCTGTGTGGAGATTTCTGGGGCACCATCATATCTAATGCTGTTCCCCATGTACACTGTAATTTTGTAATCTTTAATTGTGTACCCAGGCTGATGTTTTGCTTTTTCATGAACCCACACATTTTAGATTTGCAGTCATATTTCACATATTTCACTTATTTGCAGTCATTTTTCTAATCTGTTTATCATGGATTCACTCAATTGTCAGAATTTCTAACTCCTTTAAATAATGTGTATCTATGTATTACAAGAGTATGAGATTTTGACTTTAAGGAATGCTTTGTTATAAAATGATAAAGAGACTAGATAGAGAAAGTAAAACTATAAGATTGAAAAATAACCTTAGAACTCAAAAATGGCGACAGAGTAAGTGCAAGCTACACTGATACTTTCCCAGGACCAAACTGGAAATACAAGTAAAATATAGAAAAACAGGCCAGCCACTATGGCTCAGTGGTTGAACCAGGAGGTCATGGTTCAATTCCTGGTCAGGGCACAATTCCTGGTCAGGGATTGAGCCTGAGTTCTGGGCTCAGTCCTTTGTGTGGGGTGTGTAGGAGGCAGGCAGCCAATCAATGATTCTCTCTCATTGATGTTTCTATCTCTCTCTCCCTCTCCTTTCCTCTCTGAACTCAATAAAAACATATATTTTTTAAAAAATACAGAAAAACCACCCTGAAAAATCAACTGAAGACTATCTGGAGAGAAACCTGATAACCAAGGAAGTAAAGTGGAGACCACATAGAGACTAGTAGGAAGGGAAGCTTGCTGGGCTCCAATAGACAGCAGCTGAAGTTCTGGAGGGATATCTCAGCTGTGGGGGCTTCCCACTGAGAACTCTGGGGTATAAACCCAAATCTGGGCTCCCCAACCCAGAGTACTGGAACTGAGAAAGGTGCCCACAGCATATCTGGCTGTGAAAAGCAGTGAGGTTGCTGTCTGCCAGTGAGAGACAGCTGGAAATGCAGGCACCCTCTTAAAGGGCCAAAACACAAAATTTTGTGTGCAGCCACTCACCTTGGGCTCAAGCAGAGGGAAGGAAGAGTGGACTGGAGCTGAGTGAGCTGAAGCCAGAATTAAAGGCTCTGGATCTATTTTGTTCTTCAATTTAATTTGTTCATTAGATTCTATATTTGAGTGAGATCATGTGATACTTGTCTTTCTCTGACTGGTTTATTTTGCTAGCATAATACTCTCCTGGTCCCTCCATGCTGTCTCAAAGAGATCTTTCTTATTTTACTACTGCATAGTATTCCTTGGTATAAATGTACCACATCTCTTTTATTGATCTGAGTAGAGGCCCGGTGCACAAAAATTTGTGCCCTCGGTGGGGGGAGGGTCCCTCAGCCTGGCCTGTGCCCCCTCACAGTCTGGGACCCCTCAGGGGATGTCCACCTGCTGGCTTAGACCCGCTCCCAGGGGGATTGGGCCTAAGCTGGCAGTCAGACATCCCTCTGGCAGCCTGGGAGACCTCGGGGGATGTCCACTTGCCAGCGGAGAGCAGGCCTAAACTTCAGTAGGACATCCTTAGCGCTGCTGAGGAGGCAGGAGAGGCTCCCACCACCACCACTGTACTGGCAGCCGTTAGCCTGGCTTGTGGCTGAGCAGAGCTCCCCCTATGGGAGTGCACTGACCACCAGGGGGCAGCTCCTGCATTGAGCGTCTGCCAATGGTTAGTGTGTGTCATAGTGACCACTCATTCCCAGTGGTTCTGCTGTTAGGGTCAATTTGCATATTACCCTTTTATTATATAGGATAGAGACCTGGTGCATGGGTTAGGGTCGGCTGGTTTGCTTTGAAGGGTGTCCCTCATCAGCATGGGGGTCCCACTGGGGTGCCTGGCCAGCCTGGGTGAGGGGCTGAGGGCCATTTTCAGACTGGCCACACCCCCTTCAGGGTGGGGGTCCCTGCTGGAGTGCCTGGCCAACCTGGGTGAGGAGCTGAGGGCCATTTTTAGGCTGGCCATACCCCCTTCAGGGAGGGAAGTCTTGCTGGGGTGCCTGGCCAACCTGGGTGAGGGGCTGATGGCTTTTTGCAGGCTAGCCACAGCCTCTTCAGTGTGGGGGTCCCCACTGGGGTGCCTGGCCAGCCTGGGTGTGGGGCTAAGGGCCATTTTCAGGCTGGCCACACCACCTTCAGGGTGGGGGGTCCTGCTGGGGTGCCTGGCCAGTCTGGGTGAGGGCCTGATTGCTGTTTGCAAGCTGGCCAAGCCCCCAGCGGGGACCCTCACCCCATGAGTGTGTGACCAGCCTGGGTGAGGGGCTAATGGTTGTTTGCAGGCTGGCCACGGTTCCCAGCCACCAAAGCTCCCAGTGGAGGCTGGCTGGAAGCAGGTATCTGGAATTTATTTATCTTCTATAATTGAAACTTTGTTGCTTTGAGCAGAGGACACAGCTGGCCAGGGCAGGCTGGAAGCTTGTCTGCCTCCATCACCGGGGCAACTAAGCCTCCTGCTTGCTCCAGCTCTGTGGCTTCTGGCCGCCATCTTGGTTGGGTTAATTTGCATATAGTCGCTCTGGTTGGTGGGCTTGGCTTGGGGCATAGTGGAGGTGTGGCCAATTTGCATGTTTCTCTTTTATTAGATTAGATGATAGTGTTTCTTCTAGTACTTGCTCCTGTGCCTTTTACTGATATGAGACTTGTATAGACAGAAATTATTGTCTCAATTTCCCACTGTTTCAGGTAAGGCCAAATTATAATATTTAATGTGAAAAATAACTTGGGAAAAATAATTGTAAATTACAATGTATAAAACCATCTTAAAACTTTAAATTAGATATACCTGAATACAGAATCCAGCCATGTTCTCCTGTGTTCACCTCATATTAGGCCTTGGACTACCAACATTTTCCTCCAGGTCTTTCATAATTTTGTGTACTCTAGTAACTTCATCCAAAATACTAAAGATTAGATACAATAAATTTAGTTTTACTATCTGCAGAGATGTTGCCCTCCTATTACTTTATTATCTAGACCCTTTACATTTTGTTTACTTAAAGCTTTCCATTTAGAATTGGATCTAGTTTTACTTTTGCAAAACTAAAAGGGTCATGAGTCATCCCCTCCGACCCCAGAACAAAGGAGTTGCCTTCTCCTAAAATTTATTTTATACCAAATAATATCTCTAGATAAAGAGGCCAAAACAATAGAAAACAACAACAACAGCATAGTGCTGTATTTCTCTCTTCAGGGTTGAGACCTGGAGAGGGGAGTCTGAGACATACATGTCTCATTATCTATCTCTTCTTCCTCTCCTCACAGTTTCTTGGGTGAAAAGGAATGGGATTTTCTTTTACTTCATTGTTCTAGGTCATATCCTTTATTTTTAAATTAGAGATTTCATAGACCAAGGGAGAGGGTGAGAGAGATGGAAACATCAATGATTAGAGAGAATCATTCATCAGCTGCCTCCTGCACACCCCCATTGTGGATCGAACCCACAATCTGGGCAAGTGCCCTGACTTGGAATTGAACTGTGACCTTTTGGTTCATAGGTGGATGCTCATCCACTGAGTCATGCTGGCTGGGCAGACAATATCCTTTTTACTATATAGGTCAACATAACTCTTTATCAAACAGGGTAGGTAGAAAGGCTATCTTCTGCACATTATTGGTTAGGGGTCTATGTTCTAAGTACTAACAGATCAATTTTTAAATTGTCTTTGAAATATCAGTTAGAAGCTAAAGGATCTGGATAGTTACTTTTCTCTCAGTCATACATGGATTTTAAGCTATTGTCATGATGTAAATCCTTACCACCCTGGCCTATCACATGCAGCAGAAATACATGCCTTTAGAAGGAGGTAGGTATACTCAGTAAGACAAGAGAACAAAGCACTTTCATCCTATCTAATAAAGAGGGAATATGCAAATTGACCATCACACTGTCACAAAATGGTGGCACCCACAGCAGAGGCTGGGTTTCCGTAACACAAGATGGCTGCACCCACAGCAGAGGCTGGGTTTCCATAACACAAGATGGCTGCACCCACAGAGGAGGCTGAGTTCCCATAACGAGCCTTAAGGAGCAATCAGCAGGGACCTGAGCATGTGTCGCACAGGGCCCCTGCCCGGCAGGGCTTGACGGGGGACCTCAGGCCACTCCCCCCACCCCGGCGTTGGGCCTGGGGACCTGAGGCTATTACCCTGCCTGGCAGGGCTTGACAGGAGACCTCAGGCCACACCCCTTGCCCTGGGCTGGAGGACCTGGGGCTGCTCCCCCACCCATCAGGGCTTGATGGGGACCCTGAAGCTGAGCCTCCCACCTGGCGGGGCTTGACAGGGGACCTGAGGCTTTGGAACCCCAGGCCATGCCCCCATTCGGCAGAGCTTGAGGGGGGACTTCAAGGTGCACCCCTACCCTGGTGCTGGGCTGGGGGACCTCAGGCTGTGCCCCACACCTTAGTGCTGGGCTGGGGGACCTGAGGGTGTACCCTCCTGCCCAGTGTGCATCAGGGGACCTGAGGCTGCACCCCCCACCCTGCGGGGCTTGATGGGGGCCTGAGGCTGTGACCCTTACTGAAGACCTGAAGCTGTGCCCTCGCCCGGCAGGGCTTGACAAGGGTGGGGCCGGCCAGGTCTGGATCTCTCCCAATGGGGGTGGGGACAGCTGGGTCTGGGTCTCACGCGATTTAGAGGCTCCGTAGGTGGGCAGGACTTGACTCTGGGTCCCACAGCACGCCCCAGACTCTGACAGGAGGAAGATTTTCATATACGTTTTACTAATTTTCTTTCATCTCTGACACTTCTATTATAGAGAAAAGGCAAATAGCAATATTAAAATATTTCCTCTAATTAATCCCCTTTTAATGTGCATGAATTTCATGCACTGGGCCACTAGTATGTATATATTCTTTCTCTTAAAAATTTGCCTTCATTTTAGCTATTTTAAGACTGTATGTAAATAAGTGAAATGATGTGTTATAGTGCATCAAAAGTATCCTTCATGGTCGAAACCACACCTAGGGGACTCTAATTCAACCTCCCTCTTTTACATGCTACCATTTTTACTGCTTCATTTCTCACATAGTCATCTCAATATCTCTACTGTGAGTTCTTGGTCCCCTCTATTATCTGTCTCTTGATTTGATATATTGCCAATGACAGTCTCTTCTGAGCTTGGTTATTGTCTCAACCTTTTGTCTAATCCTCCAATAAGGTTTATCATACCCTGATGCATATTTTCTGACTGGCTCATGCTGTGGACCAGTCAACACTCATGAGTTACAGGAAATCTAGGTAGGGCACTTAGTCTTATTCATTGGCTAATTCAGTCTGTAACACACTCATCCATTCATTTTCATTCTACAAACATTTAATGCTTATCTTTCTATACACAGGGTAATGATGACAGAACCCAAAATGGATCTTGAATTTTACCCCAGAAATTTCTTTCCAAACCAGCTCCTGTCTCATACTTGCCTATTGCAATTAATTGCAACAACACCCTATCAGTAATTCAGGCCAATAACTGGGGGTCCATCCATGTTTTTTTTTTTTTTAATATAAAAAAAATAGTTTTTCTATTGCAATTGACATACTTAGTTTTAGTGTATAACCTGTTGATTAGACATTATATAACTTACTAAGTTATTACCCCAATAAATCTAGTACCCATCTGGCACCGTATATTGTTATTATAATATTGCTGACTATATCCCCTATGCTGTACTTTACATATTTGTGACTATTTTGTAACGACCAACTTGTACTTCTATTTTTAAAAATTGATTTCAGAGAGGAAAGGAGAGGGAGAGAGAGATAGAAACATCAATGATGAGAGAGAATCATCCATCAGCTGCCTTTTGCACACCCCACACTGGGGATGAAGCCTACAACCCGGGCATGTGTCCTGACTGGGAATCAAACCATGACCATGTGGTTCATAGATCACCACTCAACTACAGAGCCAAATTATAGATAATGGACAAATGTACTATGAAGAAATTATACTATGGAAGACTTTTTATATGGAAGATTTTTTTTGTATGGAAGATAATTTAAGACGTAATTTATATGTCTTAATCCCTTCACACTAAAGCACTTTTCCTGGATATCCGTTGTCTCTGTCACTTCCTGTGTCAATCTGCTCAAATGTCACCTCTTGAGAGACCTATCTTGATCATGCAATTTGAAATGTTCTTCCATTACTGAGACCTTTGTTTAGTTTCTTCATAGCACTTATCTCTGGCTGGATTATATTATGTGTGTTTATTGTTTGTTACTGCTGCCAGAGTGTTAGCTCTATCAGGGCAAGTATTTTTTTTTCTTCATTATTGCATCCCTAGTGTGTAGTGCTGTGTTGGTCACATAGTAGCTTTTAAAAATGTTTCATGAATGAATGTATGCATGAATGAATGAATGAAGCATGAACTGGAAGCAGCTCAGATTGTGCATATGCCCCATTTATTGACTAAAACTGTGTCACATTACTTTTTGTCCTAAATCTAATAGCTTCCTCCTTTATAGAACGATTTATTTTATTTTTCTTTATTCTAATCCTCCCAACAACCCTGTGAGGGAGAGAGGTATAATTATGAATCCAATTTATAAATTAAGAAACCGAAGCTCACAGAAGTAACTCGTGACACATAACACAGTGAATAAGTGATGGAGGCAGGAATTCATAGCTGATTAGCTCTAATAGCCACATCCTTTTGACTACACTACTCTATACTTCCAGAAAAACTGAACATATCTATCTATTCGTTTTCTACATAATGGCCCTTAAAACTTTTGAAAATTATCTTCCATATGAAAAAAATTTTCCATATAAAAAGTCTTCCATAGTATTATTTCTCCATAGTACATTTGTCCATTATCTATAATTTTTCTCCCATAATTTTCTTTTTAACCATATGGTATCCTAGTTGTTCTCACCTAAATGCACTCCAATATGTATATGCCCCTCTTATAAGGCAGAGTTCTGATTTAAACATACTGTTCTAGCTGTGATATGACTAGTTGTAAGAACAGTGAGATTATTAGATTGGTGGTCTGGAACGTGGTTTTCTATTATTGTTGTGGATGCTTGCATTGGATTTAAATAAACAGAGAACACCATTGATGTTGTGATTGACTTTGTGATCAAGTAAACTCTGAAATTTTTCAACGGAACTGCTGTCAGGCACATTGTTTCCTCCATTCTGTCTTATTGTAATTGATCAAAAATCTATTTTATATAAGTAATCTAAAGGTAAAACTTTTATTTATTTATTTACTTAGAATTTATCTAGTTGATTTTATGCAGCATAGCAATCTAGGAAGTCAGGATTACTGGGGACCATTATTGAATCATCTGTGGAATAATAAATACTTTATAATATTTTTTCTTAGTCATGACATGTTATCATTGTATTTGACTTATTCAGCTTCATTTCTCAGTATATTTTATCCCATTGTTCAAGTCAGACTTATAGTCCTAAAATGTACCCCTTTCTCCTCTGCCTAATGAAAACATTTACTTCTAATCTTATTTTAACCAACCAATACAGACTATTTTTATTTTCGTTGTTGCATTCTGATTGTAGGCATGATTTTATATGATTTAGCTTTTAAGTCTCATTTTATTCTTGGATACAAGTTTGTTTGTAAGCAGTAGGACAAAAGCTAAGTCTTATGATTGTATATGTATCCATGACACAGGGAATAGTACTTGATATATTTTAGGTGCCATGAAGATTTCTTGTTTAAAGTTACGGGGGATCTGGAAATATACACTTGCTTTTGCTTGCAATTGAATCCTTAGGGCTGAATACAGTGCCTGACAAATAGTAAACGTTCAGTAAATGTTTATTGAATGAATAAATTGGTAAGTTCCCTGCCTTCAGAGGACTTACATTATAGAGGAGACAGACAAAACAATGAGCCAATAATCAAATAAAATTATTTCAAATAAAGACTTGTGCCCAAAAAAGAAATAGAGCAGGGCAATTATCTTTTTTTGCTATGTTTTAAAAATAGATATTTTATTGGTTTTAGAGAGAGAGGAAGTAAGAGGGGGAGAGAGAGAGAAACATTGACATGAGACAGAAACATCAATCGGTTGCCTCCTGTATCAAACCTGCAACCTGGGTATGTGCCCTGACCAGGAATTGAACCCGTGACCTTTCCGTGCAAGAGATGATACTCAACCAACTGAGGCACACCGGGCAGGGCCAGGTGATTATCTTAAAGTGACAGAAATTGACATAGGGACTACTCACTAACCAGTTTCTTTTGCAAACAAGTGTGTGTGTGAAATGACAGGAAGGGTCACAGAGCCCACTCCTAGGCCTTCCAAAAAATAAATACCATACAAATTCTTCACCTGGAACTTCATAATGTAATCTTATTTTGAAATTGGATCTTTGCAGATGTAATCAGTTAAATTAAGGTGAGGTCATACTAGATCAGGGTAGGCCCTAATCTAATGACTGGTGTCTTTATAAGAAGAGGAAAATTTGAGCCCAGACACATAGGAGGAAGGCTTTATGACAACTAAGGCAGAGATTGGAATGATGCAGCTATAAGGCAAGGAATGCCAAGAATTGGTGGCAATAATAAGGACTAGGAAGAGGCTGGAATATTTCTTTCCTAGAGCCTTCAGCAGGAACATGACCCCACCCACACCTTGATTTCTGACTTCCAGCCTTCAAAACTGTAAGGAATTATTTTCTACTGTTTTAAACCACCTTGTTGGTAGTACTTTGTTAATGTCATCCCTAAGAAAATCCTGCATGCTCCAGTTTAGGATGAGTCTTCTTTTGAAGTACATATATACTTTTGCTGTCATGCTAATTACTAGGCAGGCCTTGGGCTTAGAAAACTAAGGAGAGTGACTATCATTTGCATGTTTAAGTGTTTCTGAAGGAGATTATTCTCTTAGGGGAAATCTGTGTGTCAGGCTTTTCACCAATTCCATTGAAGGAACTTCCATGGATAAAAGTTGGGGCACTCCAATAAACCTAGGTCAAATCTTAGAGATTCAAGCATTAAAGGGCATAGGAACATTATTTCACCACTCATCATTTATAGCTTTACAGTCAAGAATGACTAGGTATTTTAGCATAAATTAACACAAGTACAAAAAGCCCACTTCAAAATCATCTCAAATGCACAGAAATGAGGAGGAGGCAACAAGATACCATGGCTTTGGAGCTAAGAAACCTGGCTTGAATCTTTAATCTCAGTTTCTCTACCTTCTCACTGTGTGATCTAGGTCAAGGCATTGAAAGGCTTTGAGCCTCAATTTACTCATGTATGGAATAGGAATAATGCCAGTTGCTCTTCGGGGATTTTATGGAAAGTAGAGATAATGTAACAAATCACATAGCAGAGTTCCTGGCAAATATTATACCCTCAATAAACAGTAGCTATTATGAAACTAGGTTAACCCCAAATTTATAACTATAGAATTATATCTTTCAGAAAGGTAAAATTATTTTGTGAAGTTATTTGGGCTGTAAAGGGCAAAGGCAAAACTAATTATGATCATTCTTTATTTAATTTCATCCAAAAAGTTAAACTTTGGAGAGTTTTCCCCTTTGGTCTGTAAATTTCTTATAACATTACTTGTTTACATTTCTCATAATAGCTCTGTAGAATGTTTAATATACAAAGTTTTATGTTCACTTTACCCAGTTTTGTTTTAAATCTGGTATTCTTTCCAAGGCTCTTATAGTAAACTAGAGGCCTGGTACACAAAATTCATGCACGTGAGTGGGAGGTGCCCTCAGCCTAGCCTGCACCCTCTCACAATCTGGGACTGCTGGCTCCTAACTGCTCACCTGCCTGCCTGCCTGATCACCCCTAACTGGCCCCCCTGCCAGCCTGATCACTCCTAATTGCCTCTGCCTGCCTGCCTTATCACACCTAATTATCCCCAACTGCTGCCCTGCCAACCTGGTCGCCCCCAACTGCCCCCCCATGCCATCCTGGTCACCCCAACAGCCCCCCTCTGCCATCCTGGTCACCCCAAACTGCCCCCCGCCAGCCTGGTCACCCTTTACTGCCGCTGCCAACCTGGTTGCCCCCAACTGCCCCCCTCTGCTGGCCTGGTTGCCCCTAACTGCAACCCCTGTTAGCCTGGTTGCCCCCAACTGCTCCCCCCCCTGCTGGCCTGGTCTCCCCTCACTGCCCCCCTCTGCTGGCCTGGTAGCCCCTCACTGCTCCCCTGCTGGCCTGGTTGCCCCACACAGCCTGTTCAGTCGTCCATTCGGTTGTTTTGGATGTGACGACCCCTGGCTCTTTATATATATAGACTAGAGGCCTGTTGCACGAAGAGATTCATGCAATAGGCCTTCTCTTCTCTTGGCTGCTTGCACCAGTTTTCCTCCAGCACCCGGGACCCAGGCCTTCGCTCTGGCTGTGCTCCGGCCAGAAGCACCCCCCCCCCCCGCCATCAGGCCTCGTGGCTCTGCTGATCCTGGGCCGGGATACCTCATGGCTGTGCCCATCCCGGGACTGTGAGACCTCGGGGCCTCACTGCTCCACCCATTCTGGGGCTGTGAGGTCTCGCTGCTCCACCCATCCTGGGGCCGTGAGGCTTCCTGGCTCCGCTGATCCTGGGCCCGTGAGGCCTCGTGGCTCCACCCATCCTGGGGCTGTAAGGCCTTGGGGCTCCGCCTGGCACCAGGACCCTGGGGCCTCGAGGCTCCGCTGATCCTGGGGCCATGACGCCTCCCAGCTCTACTGATCCTAGGGCGGTGAGGCCTCACTGCTCGGCCAGCTTTGGGCTGTTTAGCTTTGCTCCACTGCTTGTAGCCTATGTATGCAAATTAACCTCCATCTTTGTTGGCGGTTAATTTGCATATCGCCCTGATTAGCCTATGGGAAGCATAGCAAAGGTACGGTCAATTACCCTTTTTGTCTTTTATTACATAGGATAATTGATCATTTTCAATTCTGTAGATTTGGTATTAAACAAAGTTGAAAGAACATTTCCCCAGCTTAGTGCTGAGCATTTGTTGCACAGTCTGAGACAGAATCTCTTGCTAAACTAAAAATGAGGATTAGTTCAAATCTACAGTATCATATTAAATGTCAATTTCTCTTCAACTTTGCCCCATAGCAGGGTGCAAGAGCAATGTAGGTGAAGGATGGGGGAAGAGACCTTGGAAGGGTTAAGGAATCCCTACTGACATCTCCTCTCACTGTAGTGCACCAGTTTCCTTTTAGGCTTTCCACTGACACTGTGTCCCAGTGCATAAATGTCTTGGCATTTTACAAAAATGTTTCAAGTCGATGGTTCTTTAGTTGCTGTATTCCCTTTGCTATCTTCTCCCCACAGATGCTCTCCTCACACAGTGTTCCCTTTGAAGTAAGCAGCCAGAAATCTTCAACAGAGAGGAAGCGAGCAAAATGCAGCAGTTGGAACAGTTTGTTTTGCTTACTGCGTGCTCATTTGGGAGCTTTTAGATCTGTGAGGCTGCCAAAGAAGTTCTTCATTCCAACACTTCACCATGGACTTGGGGAGTAGCTTTATAATACTATCCTTGAAGCTGAAACTGAATTATTAACACAATTAATATTATAGCAGCATCAAAACTTCATATCAAGAGGCAATATATTATACGGCTTTGATTTTCAAATTGTAGTCTAGAGCTCACTGGGGGTCCCTAAGATCTTTTTAGGTTATCAGTGCAGTAACATTTTCCATAACACTAAAATCTCTGTTGCATTTTGCACTCTTTTTCTTTCACAGGAATAGAGTGGAGTATTCCAAGGCTACATGGCCTGTGATATTGCAATAGGCTGAATTTAGAAGCAGAGATGAGAATCCAGCATTCTATTAAACTAGACATTAAAGACATTGGTAATAATGTAAAGCCATGCCACCCTCCTCCCACTCTTTTTAGAAAATGTAATTAGTCTATTAAAAATGTTATTCATGTTTGTATATAATGGTTTTATTATTGCTATTTTAATTATGCCTTTTATTTTTAGGCTAGAGGCCCGATGCACAAAATTTGTGCACTTGGGGGGTGTCCCTCAGCCTGTCCTTTGCCCTCTCGCAGTCTGGGATCTCTCAGGGGATGTCTGCCTGCCGGCTTAGGCCCGATCCCCCCCCCCCCGGGCCTAAGCCGGCAGCAGGCATCCCTTTCGCAGTCCAGGGCTCTCACAGTCAAGGACCACTTGCTCCTTACCGCCCACCTGCAGCGGAGGTGGGAGAGGCTCCAGCCACTGCTGCTACACTCGCCAGCCGTGAGCCCATCTCTGGCTGAGCGGCCCTCCCCCTATGGGAGTGCATTGACCACCAACGGGCAGCTCCTGCATTGAGCATCTGCCCCCTGGTGGCCAGTGCATGTCATAGCAACCGGTCGTTCCACTGTTCAGTTGATTTGCATATTAAGATTTTATTATATACGATAATTTATTTTCATTTCACTTATACTTGTGAGAAATGATACAGAGAGATTATGTATAATCTTTACCTGTTTACAATAATGTTAACATCTTGCAAAATTATAGTATCATATTAACTCAGGATACTGACCTTGATTCAATCAAGATATAAAATATACAGAACAGTTCTATTACCACAAGGATATGAGCCTTTATTAATCACACTTGCATCCTTTTCCATGGAGCACTAATTTGTTCTCAATTTCTATAATTTTCTTGTTTAAATGAATCAATACATAAGCATTTAACACTTTTATTTTTATTGAACTGGCTGGGGTTATGTAGGATTCAAGTGTACGATTCAATAATATATCATCTATATATTGTATTGTGTGTTCACCACCCCAAGCCAATCTCCTTCCATCATCCATCATTTATCCTGCCTATACCCCCTCACCTCCTCTCACTGTCTTTTCTCTAGTAATCACCATACTGTTATCTATATCTATGCATTTTATTTTATTTTTTTGCTTAATCCTTTCACCTTTTTCACCAGTTCCTCAAACCCTTTTCCCCTCTGACAGTTGCCAATCAGTTCTCTGTATCTATGAGTCTATTTCTATTTTGTTTCTTTGTTTATTTTGATCATTAATTCTACATATAAATGATGTCATATGGTATTTGTCTTCTTCTGAGTAGCTTATTTCACATAGCATAATACTCTCCAGGGCCATCTATGCTGTAGCAAAGGTAAGATTTCCTTCTTTTTTATGGCTGAGTAGTATTCCATTGTGTAAATATACCATGGCTTTTTTTTAAAAAAAATATTTATTGTTGAGATTATTGCAGATGTCCCTCTTCCCTCCTCCCTTTGCACCCATCCAACTGGTTCCCACCAATCTCCAGGGCTTCACCATCCTATTGTCTGTGTCCATAGATAATGCATACATGCATATAAAATCTTTATTTAACCTTTTCACACACCCCTTTGTTTAATCTGTTCACACCCTCTTCCCTCTTAGAATCATCATTCTGTTCCATTTCCATACCTTTGATTCTATTTTATTCACCAACTTATTCTGTTCATTAGATTTTTTATTCATTTTGATTTTTAAATTCAATTATTGATAGGTATGTATTTGTTGCCATTTTATTCATTTTTTTATCTTTTTCTTCTTTTTCCTCTTCTTAAAGAATACTCTTCAACATTTCATATAATACTGGTTTTGTAGTGGATGAACTCCTTTAGCTTTTACTTATCTGTGAAGCTCTTTATTTGACTTTCAACTCCAAATGCTGGCTTTTCTGGGTAGAGTAATCTTGGTGGTAGGTCCTTGCTATTAATCACTTTGAATATTTCTTGCCACTCCCTCTGTCCTGCATAGTTTCTGTTGAGAAATCAGCTGACAGTTGTATGGGCACTCCCTTGTAGGTAACTAACTGCTTTTCTCTTGTTACTTTTAAGATTTTCTCTGTCTTTAGCCCTTGGAATTTTAATTGTGATGTGTCTTGGTGTGGTCCTCTTTGGGTTCCACTTGTTTGGGACTCTCTGTGCTTCCTGGACTTGTAAGTCTATTTCTTTCACCAGGTAGGGGACATTTTCTGTCATTATTTCTTCAAATAGGTTTTCAATATCTTGCTCACTCTCTTCTTCTGGCACTGCCATAATGCAAATGATGGTATGCTTGAAGGTGTTCCAGAGGCTCCTTACACTATCTTCATATTTTTGGATTCTTTTTTCTTTTTGCTCTTCTGGTTGGGTGTTTTTTGCTTCCTCATATTTCAAATCATTGATTTGATTTTCAGGATCCTCTACTGTTGAATTCCTATATATTACTTTATTTTGGTCAATGTATGCTTCATTTCTGAATGGTTCTTTTCCATCTTTTGGAAGTTTCTAGCTGATTCTTGAGTAACCTTATAACCATGATTTTGAACTCTATATCCAATAGTTTGCTTTCTTCCATTTCTTTCATTTGTAACATGTTTCCTTGTCTCCTCATTTTGGCCACTTTCCTCTGTTTCTATGTATTGGGTAGAGCTGCTATGTCTCCTTGAGTTGGTAGAGGGGCCTTGTGTAGTAGGTGTTCTATAGGGCTCAGAGCCTCAGCCTGCCTAGTCATCTCATCTGGGAGCTCTAGATGCACCCCTTTGTGGGTTGTGAGCACAGTCTTGTTGTAGTTGAGAGTTGATTGCTGTTGGTGTCACTGGGAGGAATTGACCTCCAAGCCAATTGGCTTTGAGGACCAGCTGTGACTACAATGGGAGAGCTGCTGTGCAGGGACACCCCTATGGAGCAGGACTTGCTTCATTGGGGCTTTGATTCTCACTGAGTCTGCCCCTTGAGTGTGTTGCTTATGGATGTGTAGAGTTGTAATTTGGTATGGTCTGACACTGACCACTAGAAATACTGGCTCTTGGGTCTCCTTTTGCAAAGTTAGCCACTGCCTGGGGACACCAAGAAGGAGCTACAGAGAGATCTGAAGATTCTTCTCTTGTATTGGGTTTGGAAGTGCCCAGATGAGGCCCAGCTGTGAAGCAAGGCAGGCTGGTGTGGGTCTTGAGCCTTTTATTGATAGGTTTGGGGCTCCCAGATCCAGTTGCAGCTTGTTTGATAGATTTTAGCTTGAGCAAGTACAGGCCATTCATATGAAAAAGCGTCTGCACACAGCTTGGATGAGGCTGTAAATTGGATGAGGTAGGGTCTTAGGGAATCACCAGGGCTGAGCAAATAGAAATGGCTGCCAGTAATCCCTTCTACCAGGGAGGTGCCAGTAAAGGAACAATGATCCCTGTCAGCACCTCTGTCTGGGAGAAAGCCATGCTTGAATTTCTGCCCCAATGCCAGACAATCCAGTTTTTCTTCATCTGTGTCTGTGTCCCCTAGAGCAGGGGTCCTCAAACTACGGCCCGCGGGTCACATGTGGCCCACCGAAAACATTTATCCGGCCCGCCGGGTGTTTTTGCCGCTGCTGTGTGCATAGGAATTTGTTCATAGATTTTTTAAAAAATATAGTCCGGCCCTCCAATGGTCTGAGGGACAGTGAACTGGCCCCCTGTTTAAAAAGTTTGAGGACCCCTGCCCTAGAGCCTCACCCTGATGCTGGAGCTCAGAGGAAGCAGGACATTGTAAGTTCTGTTGGTGGTGCTGGCCATTTAAGAGGAACAGCTGGGTCTCCATCATCTTGTGTGTCACTCAGCTGGTTTTTACAGCCCAAAGTTCTTACTGCCTATAGGGACTTCTTTTCCCAGCTCTGGGACCCTGGGCTGGGGGTCTGGTGTGGGGCTGGGACCCCTTGCTCATCCGGGCACCCTCCACAAAGATGATCACCCTCCCGATACATGAGTGCCAGACCAACCCGTTCCGTGTCTCCACACCTCCCCAACTCCTACCAGTCTCAGTGTGCTTTCTTCTTTACAACTCTTTTTTAAAAAAATATATTTTATTGATTTTTTTTATAGAGAGGAAGGGAGGGATAGAGTGTTAGAAACATCGATGAGAGAGAAACATCAATCAGTTGCCTCCACACTCCCTACTGGGGATGTGCCTGCAACCAAAGTACATGCCCTGGTACCCTTCAGTCCGTAGGCTGATGCTCTATCCAGAGCCAAACTGGTTAGGGCTCTTCTTTACTTCTCTTGTTGTAGGACTTTCATTCAGCCAGCTTGCCAGTGGTTCTTGATGATGGTTGTTCTGTATTTTAGTTGTAAGTTTGATGTGTTTTGGGGAGGCGGCAAATGCAGGCATTTACCTACACCGCCATCTTCAAATCTGTACTATGGCTTTTTATCCACTCATTTACTGATGGACATTTCGGTTGCTTCTGAATCTTGGCTATTATAAATAACACTGCAATGTGATAGGTGTGCACATAATCTTTTGTATTAGTGTTCTAGGTTTATTCAGATAAACCAGTGTTCCCAGAAGTGGAATCTCTGAGTAATACACCATTTCCATTTTTAATTTTTTGAGGAAATGGCATTCTGTCTTCCACAGTGGCTATATCAGTCTGCATTCCCACCAAAAGTGCACAAGGGTTCCTTTTTCTCCACATCATCACCAATACTTGTTGCTTGTTGATTTATTGATGATAGTCATTCCAACAGGCATGAAGTGATATTGTGGTTTTAATTTGCATTTCTCTGATGATTAGTGACATTGAACATCTTTTCACATGTCTGTTGGCCATCCCTGTACGTCCTCTTTGGAGAAGTGTCTATTAAGTTCCTTTGCCCATTTTAGCATTTAATTTTTATCAGTTTTGATTCCTTATATGGAAATTTTTGATATGTAAAACTCAAAATTACAAAAGGTCTTTGGGATATTCAATAATTTTTTTTAAAGTGTAAAGAGAGCATAAAACCAAATGTTACATAAATACCAGATAGTGGTGAAGAGCGCAGTTTGTGAAGCCGATTGTGTGGACTTGACTCCTGGCTCAACCACTTATTGGGCAAGTACTAAGCCTCTATGTCTATAGGTTTCTTCATCTGCAAAATGGGAAAATTCTCATAAGAACATGAGAATTCAATGAGTTCATGCCTAGAAAGCACCTAGAAGAATGTCTGGTAGTAATTACCATGTAAGAGTTAGGAATTATTTTTATTGGATGTCCAAGATCTAGCCTTAGTTGGATGGAAAAAGCCAATTAAGGATACAGAAGTAGCTCTGCCCCTTAACTCTGCAATTACAATATTTTTTCCTACCCTTTCCTCATGTCCAAATCCTATGTCATAAGTGATAGGTCAAATTCTACCTCTAACTTGGTGTTTCTTAAGGCCCTTTGCACTGTCTGAAAACCAACTCACTCATTGTGGTCCTTGCTCATGCTTGCATTTAACCACATGCTATAAAAGCTGAGTCTTTAATTGTTTCAGTGTGAGTGTGTCTTGACAGCACATCCAGATTGTAACAATCTGAGACTGCCTCATAGGATCTTTTGTATTCTTAATGCCTTACACATAAAGAGTGCTTAGGATATGCCTTTAAAAATATTTTATTTTTTAATTAGTTTTAATCCTCACCTGATATTTTTTCCATTGACTTTTAGAGCAGGTGGAAGGGAGGGAGGAAAGAAGGGAAGGGAGAGAGAGAGAGAGAGAGAGAGAGAGAGAGAGAGAGAGAGAGATCAATGTGAGAGAGAAACATTGATTGGTTGCCTCCCACAGGTGCCCCAACCCAGGAAGACCAAGGACAGGATTGAAGCTGCAACCCAGGTACATGCCTTTGGCCAGGAATGCAACCTGCAGTCCTGCAGTGTTCAGGCTAATACTCTAATCACTGAGCCACCAGTCAAGACAGGATATGCCTTTTAAATGAATGAACTATATCAAAATGTAAGAAATATATTAATCTTAAACCTATACTTTATCTACACTAATAAAAGAGAAACATGGTAATTGGCGTACGACTGCTACCCTTTTCATTGGCTAATCAGCGAGATATGCAAATTAACTGTCAGCCAAGATGGCGGCCAGCAGCCACGCAGCTTGAAACTAACATGAGGCTAGGTTGCCTCAGTGACGGAGGAAACCAACGTTCCCTGCCGGGCACTGCAGGCCTCTGAGTGGGCAGTTTAAGAAACTCTGTAACAAATACCACCGGCTTCAGCCAGCAGGATGGCAACATTGTAAGCAAAGGCCAGAAACCTAAGAGCTGGAGCCGAGCCTCAGAGCTAAAGCTGGCCCAGAATAAAAAAAAAAGAAAAAAAGGAGCGGTTGGGAGCTTCAGTCACCCCCAGCCTGAAAACAGCCCTCAGCCCCTCACCCAGACTGGCCAGGCACCCCAGTGGGGACCCCTACCCTGAAGGGTGTGTGACCAGCTGCAAACAGCTATCATCCCCTCATCCAGGCTGGCCAGGCACCCCAGTGAGGACCCCCAGCCTGATCCAGGACACCCTTCAGGGCAAACCAGCAGGCCCCCACCCATGCACCAGGCCACTACCCTATATAGTAAAAGGGTAATATGCCTCCCAGCACCAGGATCAGCGGAGCCATGAGGCCTCCCGGCACCGGGATCAGCATGACAGGGGGCAGCGCCCAAACCCCCTGATCGCCCTGCGTTTCTGTGTGTGACAGGGGGCGGGGCCACAACCTCCCTATTCACCCTGCTCTGTTCGTGACAGGGGAAGGTGCCCCAACCCCCTGATCAGCCCTGCTCTGTGCCTGATAGGGGAGAGCTCCCCAACCCCTCCCCCCCTCACGGGCCCTGCTCTGTGTGTGACGGGGTAGAGCCATAACCTCCCCATCGGCCCTGCCCTGTGTGTGACAGTGGCGGTGCCCCAAACCCCTGATTGGCCCTGCTCTGTGCGTGACAGGGTAGAGAGCCCCAACCCCCCTGATGGGCCCTGCTCTGTGTGTGACAGGAGCAGCGCCCCAAGCACCTGATTGGCCCTGCTCTGTGCATGACAGGGTACAGAGCCCCAACCCCCCTGATGGGCCCTGCTCTGCGTGACGGGGGTGGCGCCGCAACCCCCCAATCAGCCCTACCCTGATCATGACTGAGGGTGGCATCACAACCTCCCAATCTGCCCTGCTCTGTGCATGACAGGGGGCGGCGCCCCAACTCCCCAATCAGCCCTGCTCTGAGCCCGACCAGGGGCTGCGCCTAGGGATTGGGCCTGCCCTCTGCCACCCGGGAGCAGGCCTAAGCCAGCAGGTCGTTATCTTCTGAGGGGTCCCAGACTGCGAGAGGGCACAGGCCTGGCTGAGGGACCCCCCCTCCCCCCCGAGTACACAAATTTTTGTCCACCGGGCCTCTAGTATTTGATAAAATGTTTTCAGATTGAGGACTCTACTAAACCGTGTACTTTTAAGATAACCTTTGAAAATATTTACCAAGCAAGGCTTAAGAATGAGAGATTGTTAAAAAATTACAAGTTTGTATTGATGTCAATTCATTTATTGATATCAATTGGAGATGAGATTATTCTCTACAGATGTATGCATTATGTATTTGTAGTATGTATGTGAATATATAGGAGATCATATCCTATTTAATAAAGAGGGAATATGCTAATTGACCCACACGTCGTCGCAAAGATGGCAGTGCCCCCAGCCAATAAGGAGGGAATATGCTAATTGACTGTCATACCCTTAAAGGTGGTGGTGCCCACAGCCACAGATGACTGGCAGGGGAGGGCAGTTGTGGGCAATCAGGCCAGCAGGGGAGGGCAGTTAGGGTCAACCAGGCCAGCAGGGAAGGGCAGTTGGGGGCAACCCAACTGGCAGGGGAGGGCAGTTGGGGGCAACCCACCTGGCAGGGGAGGGCAGTTGGGGGTGATTGGGCTGATAGGGGAGCAGTTAGGTGTCGATTGGGCTGGCAGGGGAGTGGTTAGGGGGTAATCAAGCTGGCAGGCAGAAGCAGTTGGGGGAAATCAGGCAGCCAGGCAGGCGAGCAGTTTGGAGCCAGCAGTCTCGGATTGTAAGAGGGATGTCCGACAGCTGGTTTAGGCCCAATTCCACAAACCAGTAGTCAGACATCTCCCGAGGGTTCCCAGATTGGAGATGGTTCAGGCTGGACTGAGGGACACCCCCCCCAGTGCATTAATTTCTTGCACTGGGCCTCTAGTATATATATAATTATAAAGAAACTAGAGGCTCGGTGCACAAAAATTTGTGCACTTGGGGAGGGGCGGGGTGGGGGGGTCCCTCAGCCCGGCCAGTGCCCTCTTGCAGTCTGGGACCCCTCAGGAGATAATGACCTGCTGGCTTAGGCCTGCTCCTGGGTGGCAGAGGGCAGGCCCATTCCCTAGGTTCAGCCCCTGGTCGGGCTCAGAGCAGGGCCGATTGGAGAGTTGGGGCGCCGCCCCCTGTCATGCACAGAGCAGGGCGGATTGGGAGGTTGTGATGCCACCCTCAGTCACGCTCAGGATAGGGCCGATTGGGGGGTTGGGGCACCGACCCTGTCACACTCAAGGCAGGGTCGATGGGGAGGTTGCGGCTCCACCCCCCGTGACACACAGAACAGGGCCGATCAGGGGGTTGGGGCGCTGCCCCCTGTCACACACAGAGCCGCAGGGCGATCATGGGGTTGGGGAGCTCCCCCTATCAGGCACAGAGCAGGGCTGATCAGGGGGTTGGGGCGCCTTCCCCTGTCACGAACAGAGCAGGGCCGATAAGGAGGTTGTGGCCCTGCCCCCTGTCACACACAGAAACGCAGGGTGATCAGGGGGTTTGGGCGCTGCCCCCTGACACACTGATCCCAGTGGCTGGAGGCCTCGCGGTTCCGCTGATCCCGGTGCTGGGAAGCATATTACCCTTTTCCTATATAGGATAGAGGCCTGGTGCACGTGTGGGGGCTGGCTGGTTTACCCTGAAGGGTGTCCTGGGTCAGGGTGGGGGTCCCCACTGGGGTACCTGGCCAGTCTGGGTGAGGGGATGATGGCTGTTTGCAGCTGGTCACACACCCTTCAGGTTGGGGGTCCCCACTGGGGTGCCTGGCCAGTCTGGGTGAGGGGCTGAAGGCTGTTTTCAGGCTGGTGGGTGACAGAAGCTCCCAACCGCTCCTTTTTTTCTTTTTTTTTTTTTTTTTCTGGGCCAGCTTTAGCTCTGAGGCTCCAGCTCTTAGGCCTCTGTTGCTGCTGAAAGCAGGTTTCTGGCCTTTGTTTACCTTCTGTATTTGAAACAATGTTGCAATCCTGCAGGCTGAAGCCCGGCGCCTAAAGCAGGTTTCTGGGGTTTTGTTTAGCTTCTATATTTGTAACATAGTTGCTTAGCGTTGCAGCTCAGACAGGCGGGGAACGTTGGAGTCCTCCATCACTGAAGTAAGCAAGCCTCATGTTCGCTTCTAGCTGTCTGGCTGCCGGCCGCCATCTTGGCTGGCAGTTAATTTGCATATCTCGCTGATTAACCAATGGGAAGGGTAGCGGTCGTATGCTAATTACCATGTTTCTCTTTTATTAGATAGGATAGTTATGATTAAGCTACTGAATTCAAGAATCTGTGAGCTTATTTCTTTTTTTTTTTTATGCATACTATTGTCATATAAGGCTACAGATTAATGAATAACAAAGGCTCAATGTGAGCCTATATTATATCCCAATTCTTGATAAATCTTAAAGTTAAGGTACAAAATCCTTGGAAAGTATATTTATCTTATTTTTATATTTGGGAATTCTTCACCCATGAAACATGGAAATTTGAAACAATTATGTAAAGCACAAGGACAACATCTATACTAATAAAAGGGTAATATGCTAATTATATCGGGAGACCTTCTGGACGTCCTTCCGGACAAAGCCATGGTGGCGGGGCTGAGGCAGAGGCGGTTAGGGGCAATCAGGTCAGGAGGGGAGGGCAGTAGGGGTTGATCAGGCTGGCGTGGTGGGCCAGTTGGGGGCGACCTAGCTGGTGGGATGGGCAGTTGGGGGCGAGTAGACCAGCAGTGGGGCGCAGTTGGGGCTAGCAGGCCTGTAGGGGGGGGCAGTTGGGGGCAATCAGGCCAGCAAGGGGGGCAGTTGGGGGCGAGCATGCTGGCAGACAGAGTGGTTAGGGGTGATTAGGCAGGCAGGCAGGTGAGCCGTTAGGAGCCAGCAGTCCCGGATTGTGAGAGGGATGTCTGACTGCCAGTTTAGGCCCGATCTCAGAGGCCCCGAGGGGTCCCAGATTGGAGATGGTGCAGGTGGGCTGAGGGACCAAACCCTCTCCCCCTTCCACAAATTTTGTGCACTGGGCCACTAGTCAATATATAATAACCAAAAATGTCTGCTGCAGCATCAATCCTAAATAGTAAGGGACTGTAATGCACTGAGACCCTGGGTTATCAGAGGCTCTGGACCTGATGCCGGGATAAAACCCGATACCAAGTCTGATCATATGGTCCAATAGCCCATTTTGGCAAGTCTCTAATTCCAGAGGCCTTCCTGACTCCAATGCTGTCAAAGTTAAACTACATTAACACCACAATAATCTATGAATGTCAATTATATTTAGAAAATCAGGATCACATGACACAATACAACCTACCTACGTTTGTATTTTTCTGCTATTTAAGGCACACAGACAAAATCTTTAGAAACTTGATAAAATGGCATAGTTGTGTTTAATTTTGATAAAATAATGTTCTTTTTTATTTTCTTATTTTTGTAATCATTCAGTAATACTTGGGTATTTTCTTCCTTGTTCTATCTCACATGGCACCTTGCTATACTTATTAGTTTCTATGTTTTCTTCCCCCAAGACTGAGTTCTTAACCTTATTTTGTGACATTTAAATCTTCAAAAATTTGATTAAAGCTCTGGATTTAAGCCATAGGAAGTGTAACAGCATACAGCAATATTTATTTGCTCTTTTCAAATGAAAAAAAATATATTTACAGTAAAAATAAAATATGCTTAGATAGTATATGTCTATAGCTTCATCTTTGCATTCCTAGATGTAGTAATAAAAAAGACTATGAATAGCCCATCGATGTTCACAGTGAGTTTTTGTGAATCAAGTTCCATCATTAGAATCCCAATAACTATAAAGCTTACTTATAAATGCCATTGTGACTTTTAGAGCCTGTCTTTAGGAATGCAGGACACTGGAAATAAGTGTGTAGCAATTGTCCTTAATTTTTTCACTACTCTACCCACCTCACCCTGTTTCCTCTCAATTCCTTGTTACCATGGTAACCTTTCTAAAACACAAATCAAAATATTGCCTCCTTGCTTAGAAAGCATCAAATACTTCCCCTCATTGTAGCTCCTAAGCGTCATTGTGTTTGGAATCACTGCAGATGCTTTATAATAAGCAGATGCATCACAAAGATGCTGATTCTGGAGACCTTGAGTGAAACCGAGGAATTTGCATTTCTTTATATTTTTAATCTTCACCTGAGGATATGTTTTTATTTATTGTAGAAAGAGAGGAAGGGAGGGAAAGAGAGAGAGTGGGAGAGAGTGGGGGAGAGAGAGAGAGAGAGAGAGAGAGAGAGAGAGAGAGAGAGAGAGGGGAGCATCAATGTGAGAGAAAGAAACATCACTAGGTTGCCTCCCATATGTGCCCCAACTGGGATTGAACCCACATTTTTAATAAGTACCCTAGTGTTTTGAGATGCTGGTAGTTTAAAAACTACACTTTCAGAAATACTAATCTTCAGGATCAATGTTCAATTTTTAAATCTGGCTTTCAAGGCCATTTGATTTGGCTCTGCATAACAATTATACAGAGGTATTTTTAAAATCATTAATGGATATTGGGTTTTGTTAAGTGCCTTCTTGGCATTTAGAATTTAGAGGGAATCCCATTTTGGCATTTAGACATGATTTTTAATAGATTTTCTAACATCTCTCAGGTAGACTTCCTGGTATCTCTCAAATCCATCTACCACTTATTCTCGTCTTCCCAGTAAATACCTTTATTTAGTCATTACCATCTCTGTCTTGTACTATTGTCCCAGCCTCCCAGCTGATCTTCCAGTCTCTGGTCGTGTACACTTTCATTCTTTCACTAGAGGCCCGGTGCACAAAAATTTGTGCACTCGGGGGAGGGGGGGGTCCCTCAGACTGGCCTGTGCCCTCTTACAGTCTGGGACCCCTCAGGAGATAACGACCTGCTGGCTTAGGCCTGCTCCCGGGTGGCAGAGGGCAGGCCCAATCCCTAGGTGCAGCCCCTGGTCGGGCTCAGAGCAGGGCCTATTGGGGAATTGGGGCGCCTTCCCCTGTCATGCACAGAGCAGGGCAGATTGGGAGGTTGTGATGCCACCCTCAGTCATGCTCAGGGTAGGGCCGATTGGTGGGTTGGGGAACCACCCCCGTCACACTCAAGGCAGGGTCAATGGGGAGGTTGCGGCGCCACCCCCTGTCACGCACAGAGCAGGGCTGATCAGGGGGTTGGGGTACCACCCTCTATCACCCACAGAGCAGGGCCGATCAGGGGGTTGGGGTGCCGCCTCTGTCACACTCAGGGCAGGGCCGATGGGTAGGTTATGGCTCTACCCCATCACACACAGAGCAGGGCCCTTGATGTGTGGGGGTTGGGGTGCTGCCCTCTATCACCCACAGAGCAGGGCCGATCAGGGGGTTGGGGCGCTGCCACTCTCATACTCAGGGCAGGGCAGATGGGGAGGTTATGGCTCTACCCCCTCACACACAGAGTAGGGCCCATGGGGTGGGGGGGTTGGGGCACCGCACCCTGTCACACACAGAGCCGCAGGGCGATCAGGAGGTTGAGGAGCTCCCCCCCATCAGGCACAGAGCAGGGCCGATCAGGGGGTTGGGGCGCTTTCCCCTGTCATGAACAGAGCAGGGCCAATAGGGAGGTTGTAGCCCCGCCCTCTGTCACACACAGAGCCACAGGGCGATCAGGGGGTTTGGGCCCTGCCCCCTGTCACACTGATCCTGGTGCCGGGAGGCCTTGCGGCTCTGCTGATCCCAGTGCTGGGAGGCATATTACCCTTTTACTATATAGAATAGAGGCCTGGTGCATGGGTGGGGGCTGGCTGGTTTGCCCTGAAGGGTGTCCTGGATCAGGGTCGGGATCCTCACTGGGGTGCCTGGCCAGCCTGGATGAGGGGCTGATGGTTGTTTGCAGCTGGTCACACATACTTCAGGTTGGGGGTCCCCACTGGGGTGCCTGGCCAGTCTGGGTGAGGGGCTGAGGGCTGTTTTCAGGCTGGGACTGAAGCTCCCAACTGCTTCTTTTTTCTTTTTTTCTTTTTCATTCTGGGCCAGCTTTAGCTCTGAGGCTTGGCTCCAGCTCTGAGGCCTCAGCTGCTGAAAGTAGGTATCTGGTTTGTTTCGGTTCTATAATCGAAACTCTGTATCACCTCCAGCTCTGAGATCCCGGGCTCTCTGAAAGCTGGTTTCTGGGGTTTTGTTTTGCTTCTATATTTATTACAATGTTCAAACTGCAGGCTCAGAGGCTGGCAAGGCAGGCGGGGAACATTGGAGTCCTCTGTCACTGAAGCAAGCAAGCCTCATGTTCACTTTAAGCTGCCTGGCTGCCGGCCGCCATCTTGGCTGGCAGTTAATTTGCATATCACCCTGATTAGCCAATGGGAAGGGTAGCGGTTGTACGCCAATTACCATGTTTCTCTTTTATTAGCTTAGATACTGCAGTCAAATAAGTCTTTTGACATGCCGACATTTTTTAGCTTTTAATTTTGTGAGCATTTACTTCTATTAACAGTTTTATATGCAGACATAGTCAATTATCCCAATAACCCTCTGAGTTATGTACTATTATTATCCCTATTTAAATATGAAGAATGTTAAGGAGTAGAAAGCAGTGGAGCCAAGATGAAAAGCTGATCATTTTAGCACCATGCTTAAAATCACATAATGGGACTACTTTACCTTCATTATAATTTTTTTGCTTCATATATGACCCCAAACCTCTTTCCTTCTTCCTCATGAACTCTGCTCCACCAATCTAAAACTATTCCTGGAATGCATAATGCTTTTTAAAAACAGCAGAGTATTATGCATTATATATAACACATTGTATGAATAGAAAAATGAATGCTCCTTGGTTTGACAAACTAGGAAAAAGATGGCACATGCTGGGCAGATATAGGGCCAAAGGAGCTTTCATTGGGAGCAGAACACAGGCTGGATTTCGACTGTCTTTTCCTCATACCTCAATTCCTTTATATGACGCACAAATTGTGGTGGGCCTCAATGCCAATGCCACTGTATGTTCTGATTCTAGGGGATGGAATGTCTTTTAAAAAATAAGTTTTTTATTGCTTTTAGAGCGAGAGGAAATGAGAGAGATAGACAGAAACATTGATGCGAGAGAAATATCAATCAGCTGTCTCCTGCACACCCCATACTGGGGATCTAACCCAGGCATATGCCCTCACCCGGAATTGAACTGTGACCTCCTGGTTCATAGGTCAATGTTCAACCACTGAGCCACACTGGTAGGGCTGGAATGTTCTTTTGCTCTATATGGTGAGCAATCCTTTTGAGTTGGCTCAAATCAATCTTTCATCCCTTTCTCCCTCCCTCCCTTCCTGTCTTCTTTTCAACAATATAATTACTGATGTTTACTGTATGAAGGGATATAGTAGTGAGCATAATAAACATGGTCCCATCCTTTATGGGATTAGCAGACTAGCAGAAAGGAATTTTTATCCTTCTGGAAGCCTTCCAGAGCTCCCCAAGCAGAGTAATCACTCCACCATCACCACCTAAATGGCATTATGTGCATTGACTAATCTGGTCTACATGACTCAGTTTCCTCAAATGTGAAATGACAATAATGAAAACTATCATGTGAGTATACTACTGTGCTAATTTTAAAATAATCTAAAGTAGCCGTTATTGCAGAGAGTACTTGATTAAATGGTCACAGGTACATCTGTTAATCTTCTAGAGAGTTTATTAATTAGAATACCTTGTCTCTGGTGAGATTCCAATTATGGCGAATGGGTGTGGGAAGGAACAGGGAGGATGGGCTGAGATAAAAGCCTCCGTGGATATCTGTTCTGTGGACTTGCTATTTTTCTAAGCAATTATTTTCAGAATACTCTGCATTTGTAGTAATCCCCTCCTTATCTGCAGAGGATATATCCAAGACCCCCAGTGGATACCTGAAACCATAGATAATACTGAGCCCTATGTATCCTGTTTGTCCTACACATACATACCTATAATAGAGTTTAATTGATTAATGAGGAACAATAAGAGATTAACAATAGTCTCTCTATATAAAAGCCTAAGTGACCGGCAGACCAGTCGACCAGCCAGTAGCTGTCATGTGCACTGACCAACAGGGGGAATATGCTCAATGCAGGAGCTGCCGAGCAACAGCAACTTTGCAGAGTGTCCTCTCATGCTCTGGAACCCCTTGGGGAATGTCAGACTGCTGGTTTCTGCCAGACCCCCACAGGCCAGGCCAAGGGACCCCACCTGCCAGAAGCACCTTGCTCACTCTGCAGATGCCCTTTAAGCCCCGGCACTGCCCCAGGTGCAGCTGGCCCGGGAGGGACCGCAGGAGGTTGGCTCCATGGTGTGTCCAGCCTGTCTCACCCATTCTTGCCCCACTGGCCACCTTCTAATTAATTTACTTTCAATGTGCACGAATCCATGCACCAGGGCACTAGTACATCATAATAAAGTAGAATAATTAAAACAGGATGCTGCAATAAAAGCTATGTGACTGTTTGTTCTCTCTCTCTCTCTCTCTCTCTCTCTCTCTCTCTCTCTCTCTCTCTCTGTCACACATGCACACACTTACTCTCCCAAAGCATATTAGTTTACTGTACTCATTCTTCTTCTTGAGATCATGAGAAATGACACAATGCCTATGTCAATTGCTATTATTAACCTTCTAATGACATGTCAGAAGGAGGACAATATGATTCTGATCCTGGAGCATCGAACCATGATGATGTCAATGTTTGGATATCAGGAACAGATAATGTCATGGTTGGGGAAATGTATTATTTTTGGACAATTGCTGACCACAGGTAACTGAAACCACAGAAAGTGAAACCAAGGATTAGGAGGGACTGCTGTATTGGGAAATATACTCAACTAACATTGGAGATTTTACATACAAATAGCATTAGTCATTGTAGATTTAATCAGAAGATAATGAACTGTATCTTGACATATTTTAAATAAATGTGGTTTAATAGTGAAGATTGGTAATTTGATCAATGATTTTCAATAAAATATGTAGGGAAAGGCTAAATGTTATGACAACCTGCTAAAATATGATCAATCATTATTTTAATATTCAACAAATATAAAACATGGTACGGTTTAAAACTTATGTATAACATGACACTGAAGAAAATAATGTAGAGAAAAGGAAAGTTATAAAATCTCTCTCTCTCTCTCTCCATATATATATATGTATATATATATATACGTATATATATATATATATATATATACATATATATATATACATATATATATATATATATATCCTATTTAATAAAAGAGAAACATGGTAATTAGCGTACCACCGCTACCCTTCCCATTGGCTAATCAGGGTGATATGCAAATTAACTGCCAGCCAAGATGGCGGCTGGCAGCCAAGCAGCTTGAAACTAACATGAGGCTTGCTTGCTTCAGTGACGGAGGAAAACAACATTCCCCACCTGCCTTGCCGGCCTCTGAGCCTGCAGTTTGAAACATTGTAACAAATATAGAAGCTAAACAAAACCCCAGAAACCTGCTTTCAGTGAGCCGGGATCTCAGAGCTGGAGTTATACATTGTTTCGATTATAGAACACAAACAAACCAGATACCTGCTTTCAGCAGCGGAGGCCTAAGAGCTGGAGCCTCAGAGCTAAAGCTGGCCCAGAATAAAAAAAAAAAGAAAAAAAGGAGCGGTTGGGAGTTTCCGTCACCTGCCAGCCTGAAAACAGCCCTCAGCCCCTCACCCAGACTGGCCAGGCACCCCAGTGGGGACCCCCACCCTGAAGGGTGTGTGACCAGCTGCAAACAACCATCATCCCCTCACACAGGGTGGCCAGGCACCCCAGTGGGAACCCCCACCCTGATCCAGGACACCCTTCAGGGCAAACCAGCCAGCCCCAACCAGTGCACCAGGCCTCTATCCTATATAGTAAAAGGGTAATATGCCTCCCAGCACCGGGATCAGCAGAGTTGTGAGGCCTCCCAGCACAGGGATCAGCATGACAGGGGGCAGGGCCCAAACCCCCTGATCGTCCTGTGGCTCTGTGTGTGACAGGGGGTGGGACCACAACCTCCCTATAGGCCCTGCTCTGTTCATGACAGGGGAAGGTGCCCCAACCCCCTGATCAGCCCTGCTCTGTGCCTGAAAGGGGGGAGCTCCCCAACCCCCTGATCACCCTGCGGCTCTGTGTGTGACAGGGTGCGGCTCCCCAACCCCTCCCACCCACCGGCCCTGCTCTGTGTGTGACAGGGTAGAGCCATAACTTCTCCATCGGCTCTGCCCTGAGTGTAACAGTGGCGGCGCCCCAACCCCCTGATCGGCCCTGCTCTGTGGATTATTGAGGGTGACTCCCCAACTCTCCTATCGGCCCTACTCTGTGAGTGACAGTGGGGAGCTCCCCAACCCACTGATCAACCCTGCTCTGTGCGTGACAGGGTACGAAACCTCAACCTCCCTGATGGGCCCTGCTCTGTGAGTGACAGGGGGTGGCGCCACAACCTCCCCATCACCCCTGCCTTGAGTGTGACAGAGGGCGGTGCCCGAACCCCCCAATCAGCCCTACCCTGAGCGTGACCGAGGGTGGCATCACAACCTCCTGATCCGCCCTGCTCTGTGCATGACAAGGGCAGTGCCCCAACTCCCCAATTGGCCCTGCTCTGAGCCCAACCAGGGGCTGCACCTAGGGATTAGGCCTGCCCCCTGCCACCCAGGAGCAGGCCTAAGCCAGCAGGTCATTATCTCCCGAGGGGTCCCAGACTACGAGAGGACACAGGCCGGGCTGAAGGACCCCCCCTCCCCCCCTAGTGCACAAATTTTTGTGCACCGGGCCTCTAGTATATATATAAAAGCCTAAGGGACTGGACAACCAAACAACTGGTCAACTGGTCGTTATGACATGCACTGACCACAAAGGGGCAGATGCTCAACGCAGGAGCTGGCCCTGGTGGTCAGTGCACTCCCATAGCGGGAGTGCTTCTCAGCTGACTGACCCTTCCTGGTTGTCCACTACTCTGGCGTCAGTCACTCCCTCCCTCAGTAGTCTTGTAGGTCCAATCTCCAGAGCACGGGTCAGGCACTGACAGACCTATGCCACCAGCATGATTCTGACAGCACAGCCAGCCTCCTGGAAGTCAGCCTTGAGCACCATGGCCACTTCCCCTCCCTAGATGGTCCGCAAGGAAGAAATGATATAAAAGTGTCCACCAGGTGACTTCTGACAACCAGCGAGAATGTCAGTGGGATGGATCTGGATCCTGGGCTGGAAGGGGCATCCCACAGCCCGTCCTGAGGGCCAATCGCATCCTTACACCCTCCCCCCTTCCTTGGTACAGGCGCCAGATGCAGGGCTCACAGCTGGCAAGCACTGTTGCCATGACATGAGCCTCTCCTGATGAGGACTGACTGGGCATGAACTCATGGCAGGCAGAGTGGGGCTGGGATAAGGGGGAGTGGCAGGCAGAAGTGGCAGGTGGTGTTGGACTGCTGGTTTTGGGTCAATCCCTGCAGGGCACAACAAGGGACCCCTCCCGTGCAAAAATTTGTGCACTAGGCCTCTAGTATAATCATAAAAAGGTATTTTCAAATTTGAGTTCTACTAGTTATCTCACTGGCTATTCCTGTTCTTTCTTTCCTCCATATGTTCTTTTTTTTTTTTTTCATTATAACTACAATTATAGTTTTGGCTGTCTATAAACAAGTGAAATGAAACTCAGTGCCTTATCTGCTTACAGCTCTTCCATAAATTTCTGTGATATTTGCATAACCACTGTAAGAATAAAATACTGGTTACCCCTTTCAGTTCCCAAAATCTTCCCTTCTTTCTGTATATATCTTATCCCATCTAGTAACAACATTTCCTGGCTTCCTTTGAAGCTAATTATATATTTACTGGGTTCTCTTTCTTTCCCTTTTTCCTGGGTCAGAACACAGAATGATTGTTATCTAGCTTCAACCAGGCAAACAAAGATATTACTTGAAGTCATTGTTTCTCAATCAGGGCCAGTTTACCCTCCATGGGACATTTGACAATATCTAGAGACATTTTTGGTTGTCACAACTGAGGGATGGTAAACTGTGGACATCTAGTGGGTAGAGGCCAGAGATGCACTTACGCATCCTGTAATGCACATGAAAACTACCCTCCCCCATGACAAAGAATTACCCTATCCCAATATATTTGTATCACTGAGATTGAGAAACACTGGTCTAGCAAACATTAGACAAAGTTCTGGGGATACTGATTTCCTGAATGGTCTTGTGGAGCAGAGCTAGTAACTCTATCAGCCTTGGATGGCCACAGAAATAAGCATGAGGGAGAAATAAATATACCTGTTTTATTTAAGCTACTGTATAATTTTGTCTTTTCTTTGTCCTATGAAACAGGTAGTAATATTCCTGATTTTACAGGATTAAGAAGCTAAGATTTATTGAGATCACATGTTTTGTCTACTAGCTATATGTAAATACAGCTAGTAGATAATGAACCTGATGTTAAAATGCATATGTGTTTGATTTCAAATCCTGTTATCTTTATACTCTGCTATGCTGCCTCATTAACTACTGAATGAGACTTTCTAAGAGTTAGATATGAGCATCTATCTGTATTAAAAACAACAACTCATAGCCTGACCGGTGCTTCAGTGGTTGAGCATCAACCTATGAACCAGGAGGTCATCGTGCAATTACTGGTCAGGGAACATGCCAGGGTTGGGGCTCAATCCCCAGTGTGGGGCATGCAGGAGGCAGCCAGTCAACGATTCTCTCTCATCATTGATGTTTCTATCTCTCTCTTCCTTTCCCATCTTCTCTGAAATCAATAAAATATATTTTAAAAAAACTTACAGAGAGTAATGAGCAGTCTCAATCACTGCTATAAAAAAAAAAGAATCAAGTACCATTTGTAAATAATATTTAAACAATAAAACCCCTAGGTGATTTTTATTTTTTTTGCTTTCTCTACCTTCTAGTGATTTCTCAGTTTTTAGTTATTAGAGTTACTAGTATATCAAACCCATATCTCCTTGTTACATCTCTTTCTCTAGTGTAGCTTGCTAGAGCATTTGTTCTTGCTGTGGTGGTGGTAGTGGTACAGCTTCTCTGTTGCCTTTTTGGTTTTAGCTTTTCTCTGCTATGAGCTGGAAGATTATGCTTAAAACATGTGTGAGGCACCTACCAGATGTGATAGCCTAAAGTTAGGGGACAGAGGAATCAGTGGCTGATCCAAATCAAGAAAAATTTCTGAGGCAGAATAGAGTCTTGGTCATAAAAGCAGGGGTCAAGACAGAATCTTGCAGGACAGAAAGGTTTGAATGCTAGCAATAGCTAGGCAAGTGTCGAGCCGTGGTCGGCAAACTGTGGCTCGCAAGCCACATGCGGCTCTTTGGCCCCTTGAGTGTGGCTCTTCCTAAGCCTTAGGAGTACCCTAATTAAGTTAATAACAATGTACCTACCTATGTAGTTTAAGTTTAAAAAATTTGGCTCTCAAAAGAAATTTCAGTCATTGTACTGTTAATATTTGGCTCTGTTGACTAATGAGTTTGCCAACCACTGGTCTAGAGTGTTTGCAACTTTAAAAGTAGATGTTTGATATTGTTGGTTGCTCAGGAATTCTCTAGTCTGTTTATCTAAGGGCCAAGCAAGTACTGGTCCTAATCCCTAGCACAGGAAGATGATACATATTATATCTAAAACCTTTGGGGGACTGTGATCAGAGACTCATGTCTTCCATCTGGTTTCCAGATGGAATATTTTGGAACCTTAGTGACTTTGGCAGGGCTTGAGGCTCTTTCTCATTAGAGTGAACACATAGGGGTCCTGGCATCAGAGAGTGATTATTGTTCTTTTCATTGAGACCTGATGTTAGAGAGGTCTTCATGCAGAGATCAGGTTATGGGATTCATTCTTTAACATAAAACCATTTTCATGGCATCATTGTTTGCATAATGCTGTCTCTGCTAAAATAAGTGTCAGTATTGCAGATGTTTGAGTGAAAGCAAATTCAGCTGCAAACTGGATTTAAGATTTAAGTCCAAGAGTTTAGGATTTCATATTAAGAGTAGGTCAGGAAACAGAATGCATCAGAAATCAGGTAAACAGATAAGAGGACAAAATAAAGTGAGAAGTCAGAAATCTAGATAATCATGAACATTACTATCCATAGAAGTTTAAGAGGTAGAGAAATGTGGGTATTTAACTATCCAGTCAAATATTCAGGAATGTGGAGGAAACACTTGCAGACTAAAGATCAGTCACTGAGAAAAAACCACGTGCTCAGATCAAGAGCAATTATATGCTTCTTATTTAGGAAGACTTCCATTACCCTCTAGGTTCCCAAGATTCTGGATGTAGGTAACTGAAAGCATCTGATTGATGGTCAAAGTTATGCTACTAGATAGAAGAAATAGATTTATACAGATAATTAAATTATAAAGTGTTTTTATATTTAAGTTGACATTGATTGAGCCCCTCTTCTGGGTAAGTCTAATTCTAGTTGATGGGGAAAGAGATACAAGTAAGCCATGGACCCTATTATTCAGTCATTCACTTTTTTTAAAATATATTTTTATTGATTTCAGAGAGGAAGGGAGAGGAATAGACAGAAAGAAACATCAATGATGAGAGAAAATCATTGACTGGCTGCCTCCTGCATGCCCCCAACTGTGGAGGATCGAGCCCTCAACCCCGGCATGTGCCCTTGGCTGGAATTGAACCTGGGACCCTTCAGTCTGAAGACCAATGCTCTATCCACTGAGCCAAACCAGCTAGGGCAGTAATTCACTTTTTGAAGAGACAGAGTCTGTCATCAACAGATGGACTACAATATAGTGTGAAAAATCACATGATAATAAATATCTACAGGTTGCTTGGGAGAGCAGAGAAAAATAGAAAAATCAGAGAAGACTTCCTGCAAGAAGTGGGACTTGGGCTGAAGACTGAAAAGTAAATAAGAATTAGGTGAAGAAGTCTATGAAGTTAAAGCATAATGAAGGCTGAGGGAAAACTACAAAGGCATGGAAATGTGAGAGATCTTGATGTTCTGAGATTCATTCAATGAATATTTATTGAGCATGAAAATTGTGCCAGGAATGGATCTAGGTATTGGGGATATAGTTATAGGTGAGATAGATAGACACGATCCTTAACTTCATGAATCTTGTGCTCTATTCAGAGATATAAGCACCTAAAAGAAAATGTAATAGAGTGTGATAAGTGCTTTGAAAGGAGCAATAACAGCACTGAAGAGGGAGACCAGAAGGAGAAAATTGATCTCAGCATGAGGGAAGAGGAAGTAGGAGGCAGGCTGTCTGAGAAAATATCCCTTAGGATGTAACTGAGTCTTAAAGAATGAGTATAAATTAACCAGGCAAAGAATTTGGGAAAGTAGCAGTATTAGTACTGAACAAAAAGGCAATGAGGCAAGTGAAACCTGGCATCTTTAAGAAACTGTGAGTATATCTGGAAGTTAAAGATATTGGTAAGTAATTTGTTGATCATGGATCTTAGGTTGGATAGAGAAAGGAATACATGCAGGCATTATCTATAGACTGAGAGGAAATAGGAATGAAAGACGTTAAGAAGTTTCTTTGAAATCAAATAGCAAATATAGGGATAATAAGGGTGCTTAAGAGTTGGAAGGATGGGTGGTTGAGATCAGTATGTGGAGAATATATTTTTGATATGAAAGGTGAAAGAATTGTGGTTGGTGACAAGTCCTGGATGTGACTATGAATGTATAGAGAAGGTATAAGTCACTGGCAATGAAGTAAGTAAGAAAAAAGTAAGTAAGGCCAATGCACTGGATATGTTATGCACTTGGATGTGGAATCATCCAAGATAGTGACAGTATTTGGGGTAGAGAGGAAGCCAACTACCCTTATCTTTAGTCAATTTACAGGAGTGGGCATGAAATTAGGTGAGAACAACATAGGAGTGATTTGTGTATTTAGATGACATGAGATTGTCATGATGGTTGAAATAGCATTAGAAATTGAGGTAATGCATATCTGACTTGTTGTCATAGTGGCACTTGATGCTGTAAAACATGCAGGTGGGCTCAATGGATAGCTGAGTTTTAGTTAAGATAGAAAATTAAAAAAAGAAAAAGAAAAATGGAATGCTCTATGGTCCAGTGATTCAACTTCTGGGAATATATTCGAAGAAACCTCAAACATTAATTCAAAAGAATATATGCACCCCTAGGTTCATTGCAGTATTATTTACAACTAAAGGCCTGGTTCATGAAATTTGTGCACATGGGGGGGGGGGGAGTCCCTCAGCCCGGACTGCACCATCTCACAATTTGGGACCATTGGCTCTTAACCATTGGCCTGCCTGCCTGCCTGATTGCCTCTAACCACTCTGCCTGCCTGCCTGATCACCCCTAACCACTAACCTGCCTGAGTGACCCTAATCGCTCACCTGCCTGCCTGATCACCCCTAACTACCTCTTCCTCGTCCCTTGCCACCTTGGCTTTGTCTGGAAGGACATCCGGAATGACATCCGGAAGGTCATTCAGCTGTCCAGTCTAATTATCATATTATGCTTTTATTATTATAGATAGCCAAGATATGGAAGCAGCTCAAAGGCCCATCAGTAGATGAGTGGATAACAAAGCTGTGGTACATTTACACAATGGAATATTAACCACAAAAATACTGAAATCTTACCATTTGTAACAACATGGATGGACCTAGAGGGTATTATGCTAAATGAAATAAGTCAGACAGAGAAAAATAAACCATATGATTATACTTATATGTGGAATCTGAAGAACAAAAGAAATGAATAAACAGAAACAGACTCATAGATACAGAGAACAAACTGATGGAGGCCAGAGGAAAGGGGGTTTGGGGGATGAGGTAAAAGAAGGTGAAGGGATTAAGAACTACTTGATTGTTAGTTTCAAAGTGGGCAGGAGAATGTAAGGTAAAGCATAGGGAATAATAATTAACGGTGCTGTAATAACTATTTATGGTGCCAGGTGGACAATTGAATTATCTGAGGGAACACTTTGTAACCCATATGAATTTCTGTCCACTGTGATAGATACCTGAAACTAATAAAAATGTTGAATGCAAACTGTAATTGAAAAATAAAATTATAAAATTTATTAATAATTTCAAGATGGTGACAACAGAGCATTAGACTAAGTATGGGAGTGTTTTTAAACACCAGACCCCATATCAGTGTCTGGCATAGAGTAAATGTGTGATTAATGGTAGTCCTTTTTTCTTTCTAGGACATTAATTTTAACCCTCTACTTTTGCAGATGTAGAAAGTGAAGTCCAAAGAGGACAAAAAATGCAAGTTAGCCAGGACTACAACCCGGACTTCTCTGTTTCCAGTTGGTACTCTTTACCGCAGCACTTCCCAAGTGTGTTCTGTATGATAAACATTTCAAAAATAAAAGTTTCTACAAACAAGCAAAAGGGAAAAGAAAGTAACAGAAATATACAATTAAGAGTTTAAATTTGAAGAGCAAATTAACTGTCAAAAGTACACAAGAATATAAGGAAAGGGTTTTGGAGAAAAGGAAGCTAAGGTCAGTCAGAGGGGAAGAAGAGCACAGCAGGGTGGGGAGAAGATGGGATAGGTTGGGATAATAGAGGTGGGACTTGCCTTTTGAGCAGGGTGTGGCTTGGCAAAAATGAAAGGCCTGGTGGGTTGAGTTAGTATTAAAGTTCTGAAGGGAAGACTGGGTGCATCTGAGTCTGAACCTGTGCAGACTGTGCAAGTCATTGCTTCAGGCAGGGTAATACAAGGGGCTTTTTCTAAACCTTATTGCTTCCGAAAGGTAACTGAGTGCCTTTAGGCAGCTTCTCAAAGCTGCAAATCCTTTTAAGTGTAGATCCTATGCAGAATGCACAGCTCCAACTGTCTCGCAACTATCAAATCTTCTCTAGCTGCTGAGGCCAGAGTGACTTAAAACACATCTGTCTTCCTCTCTTTTCTGTGTCTCAGGGGGAGCTTTGTCTCAAGGGGAACATATAGCTGTCTTGCATTGAAGCCCACAAAAACGGAGAGTGCAAGATTGTGTCTCCCGCATTTCTAAATTGCTATTTCCCCCATGTAACTGTTTACATTCACATTTCTCAAGCCCCTTATCTTTTGTTATGAACCTTGGATGCCTTTATATTATACAGACTTAATTTCTAATTTTCAGCATGGATTTACTGGACAATGTCCAATATGGGTGTTTATATACATTTATTTTTCATGATTTCAGTTTGTAGTGATCCTAATTCTAACATTTATAGAGCATGTTTACTCCTAAAAACATAAAGCACTTAACAAGAACAAGAAACTATTTAACAATGCCACAACATCCTTGAAAGATAGACATATGATACATAACTGCTGCAATCTCAGACATGCATTTTTCCTTAGAACAACTTTTATTGAAAACAATGTCTGAGGAGGTATCAGCTGAACTTTCTGGATTTATTTACAGTAATTTAGACCCTATCTCTGAGTCATCAGCATACCTTCCATGTCCATAATGAAGTTATTTATGAGTTTGGAGCTTGCTTGGGACCATCATTTTAAATGAAAGAATCATATCCTTTATCTTTATAAATAATGTTGATGACAGAACCAGAGAATATGTCTCTCTCCCCCGCATTGACCTCCTCCACCTCACTCTTATCCCATCCCCAGGCCTTCACTGCACCATTGTCTGTCCACGGGTTATGCATATATGCATATAAATTCTTTGGTTAATCTCTTCCCCTACCCCTTTCCCTGTGAAATTCATCAGCCTGCTGCATGCTTCAGTGTCTCTGGATCTATTGTGTCTGCCAGTTTCTTTTTTGTTTATTAGATTCCACATATGAGTGAGATCATGTGATACTGTCTTTCTCTGACTGCCTTATTTCGCTTTGTATAATACTCTCCAGCTCCCTTCATGCTGTCTCAAAGGGTAAGAGAGCCGTCTTTTTTTATAGCTGCATAGTATTCCATGGCATAAATGTACCACATATTTTTATCCACTCATCTTTCATGTGTATATAAATTTTACTTATCCTGAGTTTTATGGAATAAAAGTATGTAATTGGAAATATTTTTAATATCTTATTAATCTGTTTTACATTTTCTGGATTTTACAGTCATTATTCAAGCTTAACAAAATTATGCTCCTGGCATTTTTTGTTATTGATTGTTTATTACTAAAACATTTTTAAAAATATTTTTTTATTGATTTTAGAGAGAGAGGAAGGGAGAGGGAACAAGAGAGAAACATTGATGAGAGAGAGAAATACTGATTAGCTGCATCCTGCACACCTTCTTCTGGGGATCCAGTCAGTAACCCAGGCATGTGCCTACCTCTTGGTGCATGGGATGACTCTCAAGCAACTGAGCTACACCAGCCATGGTCTAAATCTATTTTTTAAATTTTTGATTAAAGTATAGCTGGCATTCAATACTACATTAGTTTCAGGTATACATAATAATCCTGCATTTATAAACCTTATAAAGTGATTACCATATAAGTCTAGTAAACATTTGTCACTGTACAAAGTTATAACTTTATTTTTTACTTTAAAATTTCTTCCATTGTAATCCACCAAAGAACATATACCATATATATATATATATATATATATATATATATATGTATGTATATATATATGTATATATACATATATATGTATATATACATATATACATATATATATATATATTTAAAAAATCTTCTTACAGTTACTGTCTCATTTTTTTTAATCCTCTGCTGCAAAACTTCTTGTAAGGAGTATCTATATTCACTGTCTCTAATTCTTCAGCTTATATTCTTTCAAAATCTCTGGGAAATCAGGCCCTTGCCTCCATCACTCTACCAAAACTACTCTCACCAAAATCATCAATGGCTCCAACTTTTCTAAAAGTACTAATAATTTCTCAATTTCACCTCACTCTATTCATCAGTAGCATTTCACTCAGTTTATCACTCCCTACTTTTTTGATACACTCTCTTCATTTGTATCCCAGGATGCCACATACTCTTTATTTTCCTCTTACATTATTGCATGCTCTTCTCAGCCTCTTATGTTGGGGCTTCCCCTTTTCTTCAGCTTTTTAATGTAACACTGTCTCAGAACTCAGTTCTTGGTCTTTGATTCTCATTTATCTGCTTGGTCATGTCATTCAGTCTCATAGATAAATCAGTTATCTCATAGGCAGCTTGAACTTGACACTTTTTTTTTGTAGCAAAAGCTTAGTTTCCACGCCCAAACCTCCTACTCCATCAACAGATGTCGAATCCATTCTTCCAATGGCTCAGGACACATACACAGCGGTCATTCTTGATTCTTCTCTTCCTATCATGCCCCACTTCTAGCCCATTAGTATATTTGGTGTATCCTTAGACAGGATGCCACAGTTGGAGAGGGGTGTACCTCTTCTTCTTTTAAAAAATAATTATTCATTGTTGAAAGTATTACATATGTCCCCTTCTTCTCCCATGATCCCCTCCAGCCTGCCCCCACTCCCCCATCCCAGATTTTCACCACCCTATTGTCTGTGTCCATGGAGGGGTGCACCTCTTCTGACTTCAAGCCCAGGTTCTAGTTGTAGGGTAAGTCAGTCTTGATATATGGGATTGCATTTGAGTAAAAATCATATTTAGAGAATACTGTGTTGCAGTTTCCAATTGAGCACTTGGGTAGGGAATACTACAATAAGGGCTACTACTTGTATACACCAATAACAGAGATACAAACATCTATTCCTTGATTGATTCAGGAAGAAAATTCCAACTGCTTAGTAATAGATATGGCTTGAGGAGGATTAGTGAGAGCCCATGATAAATAACAGGTATTAGGCCTGAGAGAGTAGAACCCTATTTGGGGGTTGGGAGTATTTATACTTGAGAAATTCCTATGCAGAAATGGATAAGTAGTGTGACTCATGAAGTAGGCAAGGCAGGAGTAAATAATACCCTCTGTGTAATTGGGGAATTGACAGGAGTGCTGTAATGAGACAAGAGCTAGGTCAGGTAGTGCTAGATGTGGAGGGGAGGGGTCCCTTTGTGGCTGCATCCATCTTTACACCTGGCTGCCGCTATCACACTCTTGTGAAATTCATCTGAAATCCTAACATCTTTTTTATTAAAATTTTTAAAATTGTTATTGATTTCAGAAGGAAGGGAGAGGGAGAGAGAGATAGAAACATCAATGATGAGAGAGAATCACTGATTGGCTGCCTCCTGCACGCCCCCTACTGGGAATCGAGCCTGCAACCTGGGCATGCACACTTGACTGGAATCAAACTCAAGACCCTTCAGTCCGCACACCAATGCTCTATCCACTGAGCCAAACAGGCTAGGGCATAAAATCCTAACAATATCTTTAAACATTATCCTAAGAGGATACAAAGATCAAGGGAAGAAGGTTCAATGCATTTGAGAGTAATTTATTTTCTTTATTTAGACTAACTCTGTACAGAATTACTAATGTAGCACTCTCTGTGGCCAAATTTGAGAGTGTGAAAATTCTGAGGCCAAATTTGGTCCTTGATGTCTTAATGAGTCCATAAAGCAAAGACAATGAATCTGGTGTCCAAGAGCCACAGGACTCAGGAGCCACCTTTGGATGCTAAGTAGAGTCTATCATGATTTCTCCATTAAATTATGGCTGAAAGCACAGAACAATGCGTGCTGTGCAGGCATGTTCCAGGAGAGCCCACTGAGGGCACTACTAATGAAAAGCAATCACATTTGGGCCAGTTCTGTTGTACTCTGTAGACAATCACAGGGATAAAGTTGTCTTGGTGGCATTTTGAATGAGCATAGGGAGGGATTGAGAGTATTTTCTTAAAATTAATATTCACCAAAACTCCTCATCAATTTAAATATCTTCTCTACTAGCCAAACTAATGCAAAGTGAGCCTTTTCCTTTACTAGTATATTATGGAACAGTCATCCAAAATAAGATAATGAGGCTGCTGATGACATTTAAAGATCATTCCATCAGCAGAGAAAAAAATAATCAAAATATCTGTTCTTCAAAACATAGTAGAAGTAAACAAATTTGAGTCACAAATGTTCGAGTGCTCATATTTTTTAGATTTCTAAAAATATTTATTATATGATGTGGCATTTTCAGAGAAATAGTTTTACTGTTCAACAAGTATGTTTCATTTATATACTAAACATCATCTTCCTCTTTTAGTTTTTTACTAAAGTATGGTTAGTAAAATCAATAAATTATGATGAGCCGAAACCGGTTTGGCTCAGTGGGTAGAGCGTCGGCCTGCATACTGAAAGGTCCCAGGTTCGATTCTGGTCAAGGGCATGTGCCTGGGTTGCGGGCATATCCCCAGTAGGAGATGTGCAGGAGGCAGCTGATCGATGTTTCTCTCTCATCGATGTTTCTAACTCTCTATCTCTCTCCCTTCCTCTCTGTAAAAAATCAATAAAATATATTTTAAAAAAATAAATAAATAAATTATGATGAATAAGGAAAGAAAGAGAAAGGGAAAAAATTATACACCAGTTAATGAAACCTTACAGGTAATGTGTTCCTTCTTATGAAATTGCTTTTGTTATAATGTGCTTTCTCACAATTAAGGGATTAATTAGATTCATAATATCCTTTTGAGACGGTCATCATTAAACCCATTTTATATCTAGGAGAATTGAGATATGAAGAAACTAATTTTTCTCAAAGTCACGACAAATTTAAAATTGCAGCTTCAAGAATTTAACCTTAAGGCATTGGTATCTTGCTTCCACATAGCAATATGTTATTGTATGTGTGTGTGTGGAAATATGTCTTGGGGTATTATTTTCTAATATAAGCCTGATAACTAAAGTTACCCTCCAGGGAAGGGAAAGATTATGTCCCACTTCAATTTAAATTCTGGGTCTCAGTGTGTGGCTGCAGGTATGGTAAAGAATAAGTAATCCCAGAGGGGGCCCTGGAAAATAGTTGTTCCGAGAATTTCCTTATGAACAGGGTCCAGCGCTTCCTCAAGGGGCAGTGTGTGTAGATAAATCTCACTGGACTGCGTATCTTAAGTCTTAGCCCCAGGGCTATATGCCAGCTGTGTCAATAACTTGCTGTGTTACTTTGAGTAACTCATTGAATCTCCAGGGTTCCTTTTAGCACTAAAATCAGTGAATGCTCAGATTCTATGCAGTACAAAGTGACATTACACAATGCTGGTTTGAAAGTTACTGACAGTTAATCTGGGTAATTAGTTTTATTCTAATTGCTCTGGGAATTTAAGCCAACACACTTTCCCCCTCTGCCTTGCTGCTTCCCCTCATGTAGCTTTATTTAGAGAATCTCAGGGTTCTTGACCCTGTCTTTCCTGATAAGTCTAGAAATGTTTACTCATATTTCTTTAGCTGTTGTATTTACCTTTTTAGACAACTTGCAATTAGTAGTGCTTCGTCCTGTGGTTGATAATGTTGTTGCCACAGATTGGCTCAATGACAGAGAGTTGGAAGAGAGCCCAGTCATTTAGTCCATTTGAATTCATTATCAAGGGTTTTTAGGGGTTATATAATACAATTCCTTCTAGTTATATTCCCCTGTTACAAATTAACCATCTGGCTTGGTAGAAGCTGCCTTCTAACTGTTTTTCATAATAGTGGCCCTTATGCCAAATGTTGGTTCCCATGGAAATGATTTAAAACTTGCATTAAAATCTGGGAATGGTTGTGTTTTGTTCATCTCCTGGCCTTCATTGTCTTCTATAGCATCAAACTTTCTCTTTTGTTGACAGTTAATAATTGTTACCTGTTGGAGACACTACCAGAATAAGAGCTGGGATTTGGAAGTGTGGATCTACTATGTATTGTGCAGGGTTATAGATGTGGTATAATTATAGAGCAAATACATAGAACCAAAGAGCTTAAGTTTGTTAAACAAGTAAAAGATCTATAAACTGTTAACAAAACACAGCATTTTATTAAAAGTGTTTTAGGGTACATTCTAAAGGCACAAAATCCCTCTACTCTTGGATAACTTATTTGACTTGAGCTACTAAAGGTTAAAGAAACTATTTTTTATTGACCAAAATATACTTTTCAAACTTTCATGCTATTGCACAGTTTGTCCCCTTAGCTTTTTAAGTACTGGTTTTAGTATCCTAGAACCCTGTAGTACATTAACCATTTTCAACAACTAGCTTTCTGGGCAAACTATATGTGAATCCTTATGGTGGACATCAGAGTTCCTTTCCACTGTTGGCATCTGAATAATTTCTCAACCCAAACTGGTAGAAGTCCTTGGTAATCTAAGACCAGCAGATAAATTATACTATAATATCAATATCTACTTTCAGGAATGTTGCTGCAATGAAAGAGCAAACATTTAATTACTAATAGAAGTTGAAATAAAATTACCTTTACTATAATTAAGCAATCCACAAATGCAGAGTAAAAGGAGAACAAGTAAAAGTGTAGAGAGATAAACGTGGCTTATTTTGGGAATTAGACCTGTTTCAGGTGATTTTATGTTCATATAGGAGGGAGAGCACCTCATTTGTGCAGAATTTGGGGTATAGGAATTAGCCCATACACTTATTTTGCATAAAAGTAAAATTATTTATTTAATAATAGTAACATTAGTGGCATTTTTTTTTTACTCTGTTTGAGGTTACTGTGGTTAAACACCTTCCATACATTAAATTATTTAACCCTTATAACAAACCTGTGAGATAGGTAATATCACTATCCCCATTTTACAAATAAGGAAACTGAAGCACTGAGTGTTTAGATCTCCTGTCCAATGTCTCTTTTTCAGCTACTAGGTGGCAGAGATGAGTCTGGAGTTCTGCTCTTTTCTGCACTGCACTGCCTCTCCTAGAGCTAATATCCTTCTGGGTAACCTTTTTGGACACACCAAGAACATGTTTCTTAACCTACCTTAAGAGCATACATTAGACATAATTTAACTTTTCATTAATGGCTGAGAAATCACATCCTATAAGAGACAATCTGGACTAATCCCACCATTCCCTCAATTTCTGTTTGCCTCACTTCACCAGCAGATGCCCTAATTTTAATTCTTATCACCAGTGATCTTGAGGTGTTCTTCTTCACCACTCCACTGAAAGCACACCTATCAAAGTCACCAGCAACCACTGTCTTCCCCAATTGCCTCCCCTCACATTACTCATTTTTCTAGCAGCAGTTGACACACTTAGCCACTCCCTCATTCTGAAAAGTTTTCCTACACTTTGAGGCAGCAGGATTGCCTTGTTCACCACGCAACTTACATTTTCTTTCACCTCATTCTCTCTTGTAATCTTTCTTCCTTTGGTCTCTATACATTGGAATGTATTGAGTAAGCCATCCTCTGCCCTCTTCTCTCAAATGTATAGTTTTTCTCAATAATCTCATCATATACCATGGTTTTACATACAGTTGATATTCTGGTAATATCTTGGATCCAGACTCACATACAATATCTCCACTTGGAAATCTAAGACACACCTTGCTTTTAACATGTCCAAAAGAGAACTACATCCATCAACCAGTCCTACTCTTCTCTCTAATCTTATCTATCTTTGTCATTTTACCATTTTATAGGGATTTCATGCCAATCTGTCTCTCTCACTTTATATTGTGGAAATTTTGCTGGTTCTGCCTTTAATATATGTGCTGAATTTGGCACACTATAATCTCTCCAACATAACAGCCCAAGTGATCTTGTTAAAAGTTAACGTAGATCTGTCCAGTTGGCATGGCTCAGTGGTTGAGTGTCGACCAATGAGCCAGGAGGTCAAGGTTGGAATCCTGGCCAAGGCACATGCCCAGGTTTTGGGCTTGGTCCCAGTGTGGATCCCAGTGTGCAGGAGGCAGCCAATCAATGATGTTTCTATCTCTCTCTCCCTCTCCCTTCTTCTCTGAAATCAATTTAAAATAAAAAAAGGTTAAGATGGATCTGAGTAAATGCCAAACTACAAGTAAGGCCCTATTATTCTTTATATGTTTGCCTCCTTTTGCCTCTCTGAACTGCACTCCTGCTACTCTTCCCTCAGCTCCAGTTACATTGAGCAACTTGCTATTTCTCAAACAAACTTCAGAGCCTTTCCACTTACTCTTTCCTCTGCTGGGGATGCTATTTATGCTCCTCCTCCTAATATATTTAAAACTCATTCCCTTGCCTCCTTCGTGTGTCTGATCAAATCACCTTCTTAGAGAGTACTCCTCCCAGCATATCTAAGAAAGGAGCACCTCTAGTCCATATGGTCACAATTTCCTTACCCAGTTCTTTTGTTCCCTAACACTTACGTGTACAGAGTGACACAAAATGATTTACAGCCCTAGCTGGTTTGGCTCAGTGGATAGAGTGTTGGGCTGCACACCAAAGGGTCCCAGGTTCGATTCCTGTCAAGGGCACATACCTTGGTTGCAGGCTCCTCCCTGGCCTGCACTCTGGTTGGGGCACCTGTGGGAGGCAACCAATCGATATGTTTCTCTCACATCAATATTTCTCTCTGTCTTTCCCTCTCTAAAAATCAATGGAAAAACGTCCTCGGGTGAGGATTAAAAAAAAAAAAAGAAGTAGGTTTACAGTTGTTCATATGGAAAATAATATAATAGCTACTAAAAAATAATACAGGAATAAACTCACATACTCACAGCTGTAAACCTACTTTTGCCCCACTCTGTGTATGAAATTGTATTTTTTAAATTTTTTTTTATTCTTTATTTTTTTCTCTCACGCTATAATGTAAGCCCAAAAAGGACATATAACTTCCCTGGTATATATATATGAATTAAAACAGTGCTTGATACCCAGAAGTCATACAGTAAATATCTATTAAATGAATTACACTCTCATTTTGGTGTTTTGCTCAGGAATTCCCTCTTTCTAAACCTTCCCTGCCTAAGAGGAGTTGAATAGAAATTTGACAATGTGATTCATCTTAAAAATGTCTTATTTAGCTTGTAATCGACCAACTACACCTAATTACTAAAGGATCCTTAATAATTATGGACAGCTTTTAGAAGAAAAAATATCCCAGACACCCCAAATATTATGCCCAACCTCTCTTCATTGCTTAACAATTTTTATAATGAGAAAAAAAAACCTTTTTATTCAAATTCAACTAACTTACTGAAATATTAGGCACCCTTATATACCTAACTTGATTTGGAACTCAGAGTAACTCTAGAAACAAGGTAGTATTTCTATTTTACAGATGAGAAAGTAGAACTCAGTGATATCATAAATTGCCTAAGTTACGTATCATAAATGATGCAGACAGAACTTAAATTCATATCTTACAATGCTGTGCTAGGTTCGCTTGTTTTTTTTTTTGTTTGTTTGTTTTATTGGGTTAGGTTTTAATGGATTGGATATTAAACAAAGCAAAAGCCAAGAGAATTAATACATTGGTCTGAATGAGTTTCAAAACATGTGATACCAGAACTGATTACTGCTAGGGTAAGAGAGAGTTAAATACCAGAAGGGCACAAGGGCACTAGGAACAAACTGTCATGGAAGAGTGAAAAAGCTACAGCAATTGTTGCTTATTTTATGATGATAATAAAATGTGCATGTGAGCTATAGACTAGTATACTATAAATCTGTACAAAAATAAAACTGAGCATAAAATTATTTTATGAAGCCATAATCATTATTATGAATACCAATGAATATCAACAGTATAATAATGTTCTCAGAGTGAGTTTTGCTGGCTAATTTTTTCACATGTTAAATAGCTTCAGACTACATTTTCCCCCCTAGTTCTTCTGTTTTGTTTTTAAAATTTTGCTTTTTGTGAAAAACTCTACATCCACTCCTCCAGTCTAATTTATGAAATAATTTGTTTCAGTTATTCTCATCCTTACACAGAATGATATACATGTATGCATATGTACAGGAAATGTTCATATATATATATACAAGAGGCCCGGTGCACAAAAATTTGTGCACTCGGGGGGGAAGGGGGCGTTCCTCAGCCCGGCCTGTGACCTCTCGCAGTCTGGGGCCCCTCGGGAGATAATGACCTGCTGGCTTAGGCCGCTCCTGGGTGGCAGAGGGCAGGCTCAATCCCTAGGTGCAGCCCCTGGTCGGGCTCAGAGCAGGGCCCATTGGGGAGTTGGGGCGCCACCAAGTGTCATGCACAGAGCAGGATGGATCAGGAGGTTGTGATGCCACCCTCAGTCACGCTCAGGGTAGGGCCGATTGGGGGGTTGGGGCACCGTCCCCTGTCACACTCAAGGCAGGGTCAATGGGGAGGTTGCGGCGCCACCCCCTGTCACGCACAGAGCAGGGCCAATCAGGGGGTTGGGGCGCTGCCCCCTGTCACTCACAGAGCAGGGCCCATCAGGGGGTTGGGGCGCCTCACCCTGTTACACTCAGGGCAGGGCCGATGGGGAGTTTATGGCTTTACCCCATCACATACAGAGCAGGGCCTGTGGGGGGCGGTTGGGGCGTCGCCCTCTATCACCCACAAAGCAGGGCAGATAAGGGGGTTGGGGAGCCCCCACTGTCACACTCAGGCCAGGGCCGATGGGGAGGTTATGGCTTTACCCCATCCACACAGAGCAGGGCCCGTGGGGCGGGGGGGGGGGTTTGGGGCGCCACACCCTGTCACACACAGAGCCGCAGGGCGATCAGGGGGTTTGGGTGCTGCCCCCTTTCACACTGATCCCAGTGCCGGGAGGCATATTACCCTTTTACTATATAGGATAGAGACCTGGTGCACGGGTGGGAGCCGGCTGGTTTGCCCTGAAGGGTGTCCTGGATCAGGGTGGGGGTCCCCACTGGGGTGCCTGTCCAGTCTGGGTGAGGGGCTGAGGGCTGTTTTCAGGCTTTCGGGTGACTGAAGCTCCCAACTTCTCCTTTTTTTCTTTTTTTTTTTTTATTCTGGGCCAGCTTTAGCTCTGAGGCTTGGCTCCAGCTCTGAGGCCTCCGCTGCTGAAAGCAGGTATCTGGTTTGTTTGGGTTCTACAATCGAAACACTGTTTCAACTCCAGCTCTGAGATCCTGGCTGTCTGAAAGCAGGTTTCTGGGGTTTTGTTTAGCTTCTATATTTGTAACAATGTTTCAAACTGCAAGCTCAGAGGCCAGCAGCTGCAGGCGGGGAACGTTGGAGTCCTCTGTCACTGAAGCAAGCAAGCCTCATGTTTGCTTCAAGCTGCCTGGCTGCCGGCCACCATCTTGGCTGGCAGTTAATTTGCATATCTCCCTGATTAGCCAATGGGAAGGGTAGCAGAGGTACAGCTAATTATCATGTTTCTCTTTTATTAGATAGGATTTATATATTATATGCACAAAATTCATGCAAAGGGCTTGACCCTTGCAGCCCGGGCTTTATTCGGAAGGTTGTCCGGAAAGTTGTCCGGAAGGATGTCCAGACGGTTGTTCTGCTGTTTGGTCTAATTAGCATGTTAGCTCTTTATTTTATAGGGTATGTATATATATCTATACTAATAAAAGGGTAATATGCTAATTAGAGCGGACGTCTTCTGGACTACCTTCCAGATGTCTTTCCTGACAAAGCCACAGTGGCTGTGAAGGCCCCAGGCTCAGGCAGCTGTGAAGGGCCCAGGCTCAGGCCAGCAGTGGCAGCAGTAGCAGGGTAATGGGGGCAGTGCCTTCCCTTGATCCGCCAGGTGACCTCCCACAGAGGGAGGCCAGACTGGGGCTTAGGCTGGGGGCCGAGACAGAGGGTGTTAGGGGCGATCAGGCCATCAGGGGAGCAAGTTAGGGTCGATCAGGCTGGCAGCGGGTCAAGTTAGGGGTGATCAGGCCAGCACAGGCTGGCAGGGGGGCAAGGTAGGGGCAATCAGGCAGGCAGGCAGGAGAGCAGTTAGGAGCCAGCAGTCTCAGATTGTAAGAGGGATGTCTGACTGCCAGTTTAGGGTCCCAGATTGGAGAGGGTGAAGGCTGGGCTGAGGACCCCCCACTGCACTAATTCGTGCACCAACGGGGTACCTTGGCGTGGCCTGTGGAATCAGGCTGAAACCGGCTCACCAACATCCCCTGAGGGGTCCTGGATTGCGAGAGGGCTCAGGCCAGGCAGAGGGACTCCACCAGTGCACAATCCAGGCTGGGGAAGGACACGGGAGGTTAGCCAGTTGGGAAGGGACCACTCAGTCCCAATTAGCTGGACCCCAGCAGCAAGCTAACCTACCAGTCAGAGCATCTGCCCTCTGGTGTTCAGTGCATGTCATAGTGAGTGGTTGAGCGGCCTTAGCATATCATTAGCATATTACACTTTGATTGGTTGAACAGCCATCTGGATGACCAGACACTTACCATATTAGCCTTATATTATATAGGATGCATAATTTTCTAACTTACCATTTTCCCTTATTATATCATAGTTATAGTTCTAGGCTAAGTATGTAAAGATCTAACTTGTACTTGTTTATAAACACTTCCATGGTATTTGTTATACAATATTTTATCTAATTTGATATTGATGAACATTCATACGTTTTTTTGTATTTTTCCTTTTTTGTTGGAAAATTTGATATAGTATCATTGTACCAATGTTTTTAAGTATTCAAAATTTTATTTCTGAATGATAGATATCTAGAATTTAAATTATTGGACCATAAAACATTCACATTTACATTTTTAAGAGCTACTGCAAAATTGCCCTCCAAAATTTTGTGCCAATTTACACTACAGACCAATATGAAAATGCTTGTTTTCCTATACTTTCAGACAAAATTAGATGTTTTAATTTTTTCAGGAAAAATTTGTCTGGTGTAAACTTATCTTTCATTGTATTAATAATTTTTTTCTAATTACTAGTGACATTTACTGATAGTTTATATCTCTTCTATGAATATCCAGTGTATCATACAGGATCCTGGCCAATGACACATGACATACTCAACTGAGGCAAATTTAGGAAGATTAACTCAAAGGGTTCATTTATACATACAAGTGTAGTGTTTCAGGTAGTGGTTATCAAACTTTTTGGGCTCCATACCACTTTATACTCTTAAAAATTTTAAGGACCTCAGTGAGCTCTTATCTATGTAAATTTAACATATTGGGTTTTAAAATTAAGTATTTTAATAATGCCTATATCATTAAGAAATTATTGATAAGCTCATTATATATTAATATCCTATATAATAAAAGGCTAATATGCAAATAGACAGAACAGCAGAACAACTGAACAACCCGTTGCTATGACATGTGCTGGCCACCAGGGGGCACACACAGAACATGATAGGCATTGGCAGCAGATGGCAGAGTGCAGAACATGGAGGGTGTCAGCCATGGCAGGATGGTGGAGCAGGTGAGCGGGGGCACCAGATCAAGGTGGGCGCCAGTCGCTGTCATCAGGGAGAGCCTCTGGTGGTTACTGAAAACTCTTTGCTTCCACACACCGCAGTCCCACCCAGTGCTCGCACCTGCTGCCAGTGCCGGCCCTGCTCACACCTGCTACTGGTGCTGGAGCCGTTACTTACACCTACTGATGGTACCTGGTTGCCCCTCAGGAGCAGGGGGAGGTGGAGAAGCCCTGAGAGGTGATCAGGGCCGGCAGCCACCTCTCACACCAACTGTTGGTGACAGCCCCACTTGCACCCTCTGCTGACACCAGAGCCACTGCTTGCACCTGTTGCCAGTGCCTGGCGCCAGTTCCAATTGCTCAGCGCTGGCAGTAGGTGCGAGAGGTGACTGCCAGCCCCGATTGCCCCTGAGGGCTTCTCCACCTCCCCCTGCTCCTGAGGGGCAATTGGGGCAGCAGCCACCACTTGCATCAGCTGCTGGCGCCAGCCCCAATCACTCTGTGCTGTCAGCAGGTGCTAGTGGAGTTGACGCCATCAGTGCATGGGAGTGGCAGCAGCGGGAGCGGGGCTGCAGGCAGATAGGAGACTGGGGGCCAAGGCAGGAGGGGCCAGGCATGGGCACTGAGGATGGGCCAAGACCTGCGGCATGTGCCCATGGCAGCCTCGCAGCCCACAGTTCCTTTCAAGGTGCGCGAATTCGTGCACTGGGCTCCTAATATATACATAATTTATGAAAAGTTACTCTTTAGTAGACACATAGCCAGCCCATAGTAACCTGGTAAAATGATATCTGGGGGAAAATAAACCTCCCTCATTCTTCTTTCATCCTCATCCTCTACAGGGCCTCCCATTGGCCAAACCCTACCAGAAGCTAAGGGGCATTGGAGTTCATGTAATCCCTATGGGTCAATATCCTGGATATAGAGCCATAAGAAGATCAGGGAGTGGAAAAGGGAGGCAAAACAGGAGATATCCAGCACATACATTCTATTTTCTTTGACATTTGTATTTTTCTATTGTCTTTTCATAGGATTATAGAAGCTGTTTTTTATTTTGTTTGTTTGTTTTTTATGGGATGGATCAGTCCTTTGTTAATTATGTTGCACTTACCCCTGGTTGACAACTGACACTTGAACTTTGTTTACACTGTCTTTCACAATATTTACTGTTTTTTCTATTTTATATGCTTGAAAACTTCATTTATTTCTTTTGGTTCAGTGCCTTTCATTCCAAATTTATTTATGTGAAATTTTGGGAAATAACCCTTCCAATTATTTAAAAATATCTATAAGTCTTTGGAATAAATTTATATTTATATGAATAAACATAGCAGTTTCATTTTATTTAAAAAATGTTTCAAGGTAATTTAAAATTAATCTTCCCTACTGAAATGCTACCATTATGACATATTCACTTTATAGATAGATTTGAATCTATTTCTGAATGCTTATTTTATTTCTGATCTAGTTGTCATTGTTTGTTCCATATGCCATTTTAATTAACTATCCTATATAATAAAAGCCTAATATTCTAAGTGTCCGACCATTTGACCAGTTGCTATGATCCTCACTGACCACCAGGAGACAGACGCTTCAACCAGTAGTTGAGCTTGCTGCTGGTGTCTGGCCGGTCAGGACTTGGTGAGATAGCCTGGACATGCCCTGGAGCCCTCCCACGATCTCTCCCCAGCCCTGATCATGCACCACTGGGGTCCCTCAGCCTGGCCTGTGCCGTCTTGCAATCCGGGACCCCTCAGGGGATATCAGAGAGCCAGTTTTGGCCTGATCCCCGCAGACTAGGCTGAGGGATCCCACCAGTGCATTGAATTCATGCACTAGGCCATTTTTGGCCTGATCCCTGCAGGCCACTAGTATATACATATATATGTTATATAACATATTGTATAATAGAAAGCATATATAATTTCATTAATATATAGAAATCATTTCACACATATATACATACATTCTTCAGCATGTTAACTTTGTTTAAATCAGCGGTTCTCAACCTGTGGGTCGTGACCCCTTTGGGGGTCGAATGACCCTTTCACAGGGGTTGCCTAAATACATCCTGCATATCAGATATTTCTATTACGATTCATAACAATAGCAAAATTACAGTTATGAAGTACCAACGAAAATAATTTTATGGTTGGGGTCACCACAACATGAGGAACTGTATTAAAGGGTCACAGCATTAGGAAGGTTGAGAACCACTGGTTTAAATGGTAAAATTAAGCCTGTGGAGAAGAACCAGGTATTTCTTTCTGTGGAAGGGAGGGGAATGTATGTCCTTTAACGCATGAGCTTTGTCATCTACAGCTGCAAGGCCTTATTTTGCTGACCTCTAATCTATTGGATATTAGGAAGTTCAAGTTGACACATTTTAGTACTTACTCTAATTTTATTTTTATTTTATTATTTAAAAAATAATATTTTTATTGATTTCAGAGGGGAATGGAGAGGAAGAGAGAGAGATAGAAACATCAACGATGAGAGAGAGTCATTGATTGGCTGCCTCCTGCATGCCCCCTACTAGGGATCAAGCCCACAACCTGAGCATGTGCCCTTGACCAGAATTGAACCAGGGACCTCCTGGTTCACAGGTTGACACTCAACCACTGAGCCACATTTACTCTACTTTTAAGGAGGAGGAAACTTTGTGCTTCTTAATTATCACTTTTTTTGTTAAGCAGCATAATATTTTGAGGTGAAAAGTTGAAAAATCTTAGAGAAGGGTATGAGAATGTTTAAAGTAAAATGTACATGGAGACAAAGATTCAGAAATATAAAAGATTCAGGAAGCAAGATGAAGTGAGAAACACTGAAGGGAGAAATAAATCCAGAAAGACCATATTAGTAGAGAGTTTTGAGAGGAGAGAAAGAGATCAAAGTAGCCTTAGTTGATAATAAAATTTAGAATTTAAAGAAATGAATGAAATAAAATTTAGGAAGTTTGGCTATGTGATCACTGCCAGTTCCCTTTATTGTATCCTCATGAAATCATCTATAAAGATGCACATTGCTCTTAAGGGAGTTTGGAGTTCAATTTGAGTTTCATTTCCATGTGTCACTATGCTGAAACCAGCTTTAAACTGAGGGTGAGAATGCCCAGTTTTATCTGGATTATGCCCATGGCCCTTGGCTCTTTTCAGAGACTTCCTCAACTTCCTGCCAAAAGCTCTGTTATTATAGATTATGAGGACCTTAATTAACATTAAAAAGGGAAATATTTGATGTGAGTTATGAATCTGTTAGATTTGCTATGTATCTACTGTTCCAGTAAAATTTTTTTAATTTAGTGTGTCAACATTATTGAATTTTTCATGGATTTCCGTATTAAATACATCTTCATTTCTCATCATTAGATGTAGTCATGACGTAGAGTTTACAAAGCACTTGTATACCCATTATCTCATTTCCTTTTCACAATATTTCCGTGTGTTTAGTTATCATTTTACTGATGACAATAGTGAAGGTAAGAATTTCGTGGCTTGACTGTAAAAGTGCACTTAGAATCATCTGTTTATGTGTGTGATACTTGTTATAAACACTTCATGTTTTTATCTACCAATTGAGCTGATTACAGGTTTAGGACATGTACATTTTCTAATCAAATTTTTACCTTCAAACAGTATACAATCATAAAATGGGTTTTACACTGATGCAACCAATAATTATATTAGAATTTTTCCTGACTAGTTCTATTTTAATTCTGACACCTGTGTGTTTTGCAAAACTCCAGGCAATATGCTTTCTATTTCCTACTGGTTACCGCAGTGATAATAATTTTTAGAATTCAATTTTCATGGGCAGATTAGTTTACTAATTTTAAATAGTGGGTATCTGCAGTAATAAAAATGAATCCTCAAATTTCCTGTTGAATCTAACTGATAAAATGTCATGACACCATTTCAAATGCAAAATTTTGATTGATGTAAAAACTAGGATTGAAGGTACAAATGTCAGTAAGCATTGGACTGGTATTATTACCTATATGTGGGCAACATCAGACATGTACATTTATCTTATGTACTATGTTGACACAGCTACTAGGTTTCAAGTTTTTATTTTTGTACCATTTTGCCTAATGTTACACACTAGTGCCTAATACTTGAAAGAAAAAATTTACTTTCTCTGATTTATACAAAATCTTATAGTTAGAACTTGATATAGCTTTTTGAATTTACATAGAACCTTTGAACTCTTAAATGAAAACATATTAAAGGTTGGAACTTTATAGCAGACACACTAGATAGAACTAATGTACAGTGGATGTCAGGTGGCAGGCTGCTCTAACAAAAAAAAAAAATAAGCAGGTTTTCACAAGTGTCTTCTGCTCTTCTATCTGCCTCTTGCTCTTCTATGTGAAATATATTTCTCACCTATCTTCAAGCTCATTCTTTACTTCCATTAAAAATTTTTTTTTCTAGGAAACTCTACCTGATTGCCTGGTTCAGATACAGATCTTCCCTCTTTTCACACCAGATTTCTCTTTCTACTTCTCTTTTGGCATGGGGCACTGTATATTTTATTTTATTTTTTATTTTTTGTCTATCGTAGATTTCATACTAGCCTATGGATTCCTGGATGATAGAATCTGCAATTTATCTTTTGCCTACCCCCATTGCTACACACATGGCATATTAGTTTTCTAGAACTATTGCCGGGGTCCAACCCCAGCGGGTCCAGGGGTCCCCAAAGGCGTGGACGGAGTCGGCGAAGAAGGAAGGACACAGAGACAGTGTTCAGTTGATCAACAGCCTAGCCAAGATCTCCAGCCAGGATCTCCAGCCAAGTTCTGGTCTGGATCTCCAGAGAGGTTCTGCTTAGGATCTCCAGCCAGGTTCTGTGTCCATGTTCTCTCTCTAGGTTCTCCAGCCAGGTTCCCCAGGTTCCCCAGCCAGGTTCGGTCACCAGATTCTGTAGCCAGGTTCTGGCTAGGTTCTGCAGCCAGGTTCAGTCACCAGGTTCTAGTCAGGTTCTCTTGCCATGTTCTATAGTCAGGTTCAGTCCAGGATCTTTTGCCATGTTCTCTTGCTAGGTTCTGTCTCTAGGTTCTGTTGCCAGTCTCTGTCCAGGATCTTTTGCCATGTTCTCTCCAGCGAAGTTCTTCTGTCTCTAGGTTCTGTGTAGGTTCTGTCTCTAGATTCTGAGGCCAGTTTCTGTCCATGTGTTCTTTTGCCATGTTCTCTCGCTAGGTTCTGTCTCTAGGTTCTGTTGCCAGTTTCTGTCCAGGATCTTTTGCCATGTTCTCTCCAGCGAAGTTCTTCTGTCTCTAGGTTCTGTGTAGGTTCTGTCTTCTAAGTTCTGTGTTCTAAGTTCTGTGTTCTAAGTTCTGTCTTCTAAGTTCTGTCTACTGTTGTCTTGTTACAACTGTATTTATACCAGTTGATTCCAATCCTATCAATCTCTATTCCAAAGGTTAGGGCGTTTTTTATCTCCATTCCAGGGAGTAAAGATTATGTAGCTTAAGCATGATTGTTCATAGTTAAAGTGATTAATTACCCGCCTGGCACTTAGTTAAGGGGTTTTATTCCCTCCCTAACTTCAGGGGAAAATCCCTACCTGGGGAAACAACCTTTCTCAGAGACCTTGGTTAAAACACATAGTGCCAAGAAGGTGAGCAAACATATTAAGAACAGTATGCCATATATGCCAGGTCCCTTGAAACAGCAAGCATGGACCGGCTCCCAGCAAACTACTATAAAAAAATTATCACAAATTTGGTGACTTTAAGCAACAGAAATTTATTCTCCCAATTTTGGATGTTAAAAGTCCAAAATCAAGTTGTCAGTAGTACCACACACCCTCTGGAGGCTCTAGGACAGTGATGGCGAACCTATGACACGCGCGTCAAAGGTGACACACAAACTCATTTTTTTAAATTGATTTTTCTTTGTTAAATGGCATTTAAATATATAAAATAAATATCAAAAATATAAATCTTTGTTTTACTATGGTTTCAAATATCAAAAAATTTTCTTTATGTGACATGGCACCAGAGTTAAGTTAGGGTTTTTAAAAATGCTGACACACTGAGCTCAAAAGGTTCGCCATCACTGCTCTAGGAGAAAATTTTTCCCTGCCTCTTTAAGCTTCTGTTGGCCTCAGGTTTTCCTTGCCTAGCGGGTCGCACTCCAATCTTTGCCTCTATCTCCACATAGCTTCGCCCTCCCTGTGTCCTTCTCCTGTGTCTTATGAAGATACTAGTTATTGGATTTAGAATTTATCCTCAATCCAGAATGATCTCATTCAAGATCCTTAATTAAATTATATCTATAAAAATCTTTTTTTTTTCCCCAAATAAGAACACATTCACAGGTTCCAGGGGTTAGGACATAAATATATAATTTTTTTGGGGGGTGGGGGTCACTATTCAACTCACTACATATAGTAAGCCCTCAATATATCAGTATATGTTTATTGATATACACACACATTTAATTTTGGGGAAAAAGAACACCACACATTTTTCTTCAGGAATATTGTTTTCAGCTTAACAAATTATCCCAAACTATATGCCTTAATACAACACCCATTTATTATTTCACAGTTTCCGTGAATCAGGAGTGTGGGCACAACATAGCTAGATTCTCTGGTCAGGGTTTGCAATCAAGGTGTTGACTAGGGGCTGGGGTTTCATTGGAGGCTCAGGATTCCCTTCCAAGCTCACATGTTTGCTGGCACAATTTACTTCCTTACAGCTGTAGAACTCATGGTGTTGTGTTGCTATATGGCCAGCAGGGGAGCTTCTATGACCTCAAGGGAAGACCTATTTAGTGGTTCTCAACCTTCCTAATGCTGTGACCCTTTAATACAGTTCCTCATGTTGTGGTGACCCCCCAACCATAAAATTATTTTCGTTGCTACTTTATAACTGTAATTTTGCTACTGTTATGAATCATAATGTAAATATCTGAGATGCAGGATGTATTTTCATTGTTACAAATTGAACATAATTAAAGCATAGTGAGTAATCACAAAAACAATGTGTAATTATATATGTGTTTTCCGATGGTCTTAGGCGACCCCTGTGAAAGGGTCGTTCGACCCCCAAAGGGGTTGAGACCCACAGGTTGGGAACCACTGACCTAGACCCTTTTCTAAAGGGTTTCCAACTGTTAAGTCAGGCCCATCAAGGATTAACTTAAAAGTCAACTGATTTGGGTCCTTAATTATCTCTGAAACCCTTCACCCTTGCTACATGCTATAACCTAATCCTGGTGGCAACACTGAGTTGGAGATCATGGGGGCATTCATCAAATTTTGCTTAGCACGGGTATATAAGCTTTTTATTTTACCAAGATATTGTCCTGATTTAATGTGAAATAGGGTTAAATTCAATACACTAGCTATTTCCAAAGATTCTTAGATGTATTTGACTTATTTTATTCCAGTCTAAAGCATTAGGCCCAACATATTGTGCCAGTGTCTGATTCTAAAGACTCAGATTCAAAGTGAAAGAAGTATTTTCTGAAAATACTATGTTTAAATGAGATAACAAATAGGTTTGAATGATAAACACGACTGCTTGAATTGTGGGATAGGACTGAAGCTTTGCCCTGATAATACAGTGTCCATGAAAGAAACCATAAGTGAGTGATCTAATACAGAAAGAGGAAATTGCATATTCCACAATTGGGAAGGGTATTGGGGACATTAAAGTCAATAGCTTTAGGGCAAAAGAGAGGAAATGGGAAGAAGTTTAATATCTTGAGTTCTGTGATTAAGATTAATTGCTCTTTTCCTTAAACTTGGTTATTTGATCCTCATCACTTGATCCTGTATGTGAGAACAAGAATGTCAATAGTTTTCATTTTTTAGACAATGATGATCAATTTGTAATATGGTTATCTAGGGCAGTAGGTTGAGAAGTACTCAGAGATCATGCCTGAGTGTAGTTTAAAACAAGATTAATTAGTAATAACTTTTTTGGGCACTGAAGGGAGGAGTGGAAGCAGCATTATACCACATATTTACCAACTGTTCCAGATAGCCTGTCTTCACCTTGATTGTCAGTTCAGAACCCTGGATTACTACCTTGTTCACTTATCTCTGAGATCCTGAATTCCTGCATGGGTAACCTGCTAAACATTCGGGTATATCTAAACTTTATGTTTTTCTTGTTAACTTTTCCTATGTGCTTCCCATCCATTTGAGCCTCTCATTTTGCACAGGGGTCAGAGATTGGGTTTGATTGAAAAAGATGTTCATTGAAAATAGGTTTCATTGAAGTTCAGTTAATGGACTCTATCCAGGGAGAAGCCTGTGTCAGTTTTCATTAGGAGCATATAAAAGACAACAAAAATATATGGCTCAAATTAGAAGTCCAATTTTAATATAATGGTTCTAAAGTTATTAGAGACTTATTTCTTCAAGTTTTATTTTGTGTGTGTGTGTGTGGGGGGGGCTCCATATATATGAAGGCCTTGAGGTGGGAAGTATTTAGTTATTATAAGAAATGGAAAAAAGGCAGGTGTGGCTGAAATATAGAGGGTGAGGAAAAGAGTTAAAAGATTTGAGAATATTGGAAGTTTTTAAAAGACAGTGATATGATCATATCTGGAGTTTTTAAAGACTTCTCTGGTTACTGCAGGATAAGGGATAAAGTGGGAATTAGAGAGACCATTTAAAAAGACATTGCACCCAGCTAGTGTGGCTGAGTGGTTAAGTGTCAACCCATGAGCAAGGAGGTCATAGTTTGATTCCCGGTCATGGCACATGCCTGGGTTGCAAGTTCAATCCCCAGTAGGGGAGGCTCAGGAGGCAGCAGATCAATTATTCTTTCTCATCAATGTTTTTATCCCCTTTCTCTCTGAAATCAATAAAAACATTTTTTTTTCAAAAAGACATTGTAACAATACTGGCAAGAGAGACATATTCTATCATGCTAGGTGCTATAAGAACTGCTACAACAAGGTCCTCTAATAAAGTCCTTATAATGCTGATGAGATTCCCTAGGAACATAACTTTTGTTTATATCAATTAGCCCATGGTAAAATTGCTTTCCTTATACATCATTTCACTTAACATTATAGAATGCAATAAAGATGTTAAATGATAACTTACTAGACTATAAAGTAGAAGAAAGATAATATGTAATGGTACAAAGGCCAGAAAATATATGGTTCTTTTGCAGAGTAATGAATTGTCTACTGAGGCAGGAACAATGCTATATGGAGAGTTATAATAGAAGAGAAGCCTGCAAAGGGATATTGCCATCAGATAGTGAAGTTCTTACATGCAAAAGCAAGGCATTTGGAATTTTGAAACAGTAGTGAGTCATTGTGTGTCATCTAATTTAATATGTATTTTATTTAATGTTTCACATTTACTTACCTATATTAATGGTGTTAACCACCATCCGATAGGTTAAAAGTCTTATATACTATTTAGTGTTATTTAAATGTACGATGCTAATGCCCTAGTTGGTTTGGCTCAATGGATAGAGCGTTAGCTTGTGGTCCTGGGTTCGAGGGCACATGGTCAAGGGCACAATGCCCAGGTTGTGGGCTTGATCCCCAGTAAAGGGTGTGCAGGAGGCAGACAATCAATGATTCTCTCTTATCATTAATGTTTCTATCTCTCTCTCCCTCTCCCTTCCTCTCTGAAATCAATAAAAGATATTTAAATGTAAGGTGCTATTGTTATTATCACTTATTTTTATTAGTAGCAATAATAATACAACTTAATGCGGTTTTGTTTACTGTGGCTCTTAAAAATAGATAAAACATTTAGTTACCCATGAGTTCTCATTAAAGTATTTTTAAAGAATCTCTTATATATCTCACTGTACTTTCGTTATTATCTGTTACATTTTGGTGGAGAAAGAACAAGGGTAGTAAACTTTTAGTTTGAGTGAGCTTATTTTGGAAGCATACACGAAAGATGATGTATGAAAGTGATGTGCTCAAAATGAAAAACACAAAGCCATTGTTTGGTCTCAAAGCACTTCTAATTACTAGAAAACACAATTATTTCTTATTAGTTTAATCAGCCAAAAATCTGTGTTTATGATAACCCCATTCATTTTAGAAATTATGTAATAACTCGTTCTCCACATTGCTGACATGAATAAATAATGATTAATGATTATGCTGTTTTTATTTTGAAGAATAGTATCTTCTAAAGTTAGATGACTTGTTGTTCCTTAATGCTTGTGTTGTATTTGAGTTTTTCAAAAAGTTTGCTATGTTCTTTTTTTTTAATCCTCACCTGAGGATATTTTTCCATTGATTTTCAGAAAGAGTAGAAGAGAGAGGAGAAGACAGAGAAGCATCTCTGTGAGAGAGACACATCGATTGGTTGCCTCCTGCACGCGCCCTGACTAGGGCCCAGGCTGAGGAGGAGCCTGCAACCACTGTAAGTGCCCTTGACCAGAAGACCCTTATAGATATGGGGTCTGAAGTTCATAGATGTTAAGATGTCTGATATTTCATAGCCAGTAAGTTGTAGACCTGTAGGCAGAACCTACATACATTCAATTTCAAATTTTATACATGTTTTATTATAGCAGACTGTCTCTTTCCAGGAAGAATGGACTATCCTTCCCTATGACTGGAAAAAAAAACACCTGCCATGGTGTGATTATACCAAGGAGCCTTTTGAAATGTAACCATGTTTGTTTAAAATGTATTTGTTTTTTAAAAAGTTTCCTCATCCTGAAATTCTCAAACTATGTTTTTGTGGTATTTATTTATTCTCACAACTCTGGAATGAGAAAGGAAATGATTTCTCACCACTTCACCAGTTTGTCTCTTTGGGCCTAAATTTTTAGAATAGGTTATCTCACATTTATCAAACTTATTTGGTACCCTGAAGAATTAATATTTGCATTTTGCTTTCTTACGCAGTCAGAATATCTGTGTACTACATGCGTAAGTGCCAGTACTGTAGGCTTTGGAAATTCGCTTGTCCCCAAGTTTTGGCTCTTATATTTACATCTAATTTTGTTGATCTGACAGATACATTTTTGTGGTTAATGAACTGTTAATTAATAAAATTTGTATCTTCTTTGTGAATTATTAATGATTCATTAAAACAAAAAAAAATCTCAAATTCTTATTTTAAACTTAGTATTGGTAATAAACAAGTAAGTAGGTAGTGGATATAGTAGATTTTAATCAAATCCCATATAATAAAAGAGTAATATGCAAATTAACCATCACTGCAAAAAAGATGGCGGTGCCCATAGCAGCCAGGGCAGGACGCTGGCTGTGTCACCCCAGCAACATGAGGCCAGGAGGCACTGCCGTGGTGACCCGGAGCAGGCAAGCGCCCAGCAGGGCCTGCTGGCGGGTTGCCCAGCAATCCGGCCTGAATGCAGCACCCAGCAGGGCCTGCTGACAGGTAGCCGGGCATGGCGGGTTGCCATGGCAATCTCCAAACAGGCAAGTTGGCCCGCAGGCAGCACCCACCAGGGCCTGCTGGCGGATCGCCATGGGGACCCCCGAGCAGGCAAGCACCCAGCAGGGCCTGTTTGCCGTCGCCATGGTGTGGAGCAGGCAGGCCCCGCACAGAGCAGAGAACCTCGGGGAGTGGGCCTAAGCCATCAGTAGGACATCTGCTGAAGGCTCCCAGATTGGAAAGGGTGCAGGTTGGGCTGAGGGACCCTCCCCCTCCCCCACCTCGTGCACGAATTTCATGCACAGGGCCTCTAGTCTAAGTATAAAATTATTGCTTTTGACAAAAATGAGATAGCTCAATGATAATGAAATAACTCAAAAATTCTATTATGTTTATTTAAATTAACGATAAGAAAAAGCATACCTGTGTATGTCTAAATGTGTAAAATATTATTAAATTTTAATTTTAAAACTGTGGTAGATGTTTTAAGGGGAACAGTTGGGAAGACATCTAATTTTTTTTAAATAATTATTTCTCTGTTACATTTGAAATACAATATTATGTTAGTTTCAGGTGTACAACATAGTGATTAGTCATTTATACTACTTATGAATTGATCACCCTAATAAGTCTAGTACCCATCTGACACCATACATACTTATTACCATATTATTCACTATTCCCTATGATATACTTTACATCCTCATGACTGTTTTTATAACTGCCAATTTGTGCTTCTTCATCCCTTTATCTTTTTCAACCATCCCCTAACTCTCCTCTCATCTGGCAACCATCAAAATTTTCTCTGTATCTGAGATTGTTTGTTTTGTTTGTTCCTTTATTTTGTGTTTTAAATTTCACATATAAGTGAAATAATATGGTATTTGCCTTTGTCTGACTTATTTTACTCAGCACAACACCTTCTGGGTCCATCCATGTTGTTGCAGATGATAAGATTTATTTCTTATGGCTGAGTAATATTCTATTGTACATGTGCCATCTCTTCTGTATCTATGGGTAGATACTTAGGTTGCTTTTATATCTTGGCTATTGTAAATAATGCTGCAGTGAACATAGGGGTGCATATGCATTTTTGAATGAATAACCAGAAGGATTACTGGGTCCTTCTTTGTCTATCTCTTGTTATAACCTTTGTTTTAAAGTCTATTATGTTTGATGTAAGTTAAATTACCCCAGCTCAGCTTTTTTTGGTTTATTTCTATTTGGATATGAAAGAATGGAAATAGCTTTATCCATCCCTTCTCTTTTGGTCTATGTGTGTCTTTCAATCTGAAATGGGACTCTTGTAGGCAGCACATATAGAGTTCTTATTTTCTTATACATTCAGCCACCCTAAGGAAGACACCTGATTAATAGGTGATGATGAGGTATTCTTTTCTCATTAAAATAATCCTAAAAATTCTCTAATCAACACTTACTTTATCACAGAAATAGCAAAAGATAGGCCAAGGTCTGATTTCAGTCCAGAATAATGAATGACTTTATTTACTTATATTTTTATTTTAGGTTTCATTGCTTCTTTCTTTTGTAATTTTAATTTTGTAAATTATATGGAATATGGGGTATAAATGTTTAAATTATTATGTTGGTAATTTTAATATGGCCCTTGAAATTCATTATATTAGCTAATAAAATGCCTTGTTTAGTACTCAATTATTGTTAGGGTTTAATAAGACACCTCCTTTATTTTTTTGTATTAGATTACCATGGCGAATGGGAATCTAATACTGGTAGTTTATAAAAGGTACCAAGGTATATACAATGAACAAAACTTCATGTGAACTTGAAGATGCCTTCTTAGGATACTCGAGTTTTTTTACAACTAAGTAATTTAGTGCTAGCTCTAGTACTTGGTTTGTCCATGAGGACACCAGCTATAAGTCTGTAGTCAGAATTCACTACATGATAATGTCTGTGGACACAGAGAGGTAGTGTGTTTTTGTCTGTGCATAATGTAAAAAATAGAGCACAGTTGTCAGAGTCAAGTTCTAGATTAAGAATTTAATTTTCACAGACAAAGGCAATTCACGGTGGAGTGTGCCTTAGTTTCAATTTAATTCAGGGAACAGTTACTCTGTGCTTATAAAATATAACATACTGTATTAGGCATCAATATATTAAAATTTTGAGTTTCACACATTCTCTGCTTTGAAAAATATTTTCTTAACATGTAATTGTGAGTTATAACAATTTTGAGAATGACAAAAATATTCATTATGATATTACTCCTACAAACTCCCCAAAACTAAAAACAATCATGGAAGAAACAACACAATATCTTTAAATCATTGGTACAAACTTAAAAAATACATACTAGCATTTATTGTATCTTAAAATAAATGCCCACAGTTAACCAAGAGATTTTTAGCCATACTTTTTTTTAAGATATCAGTTTTTCTAAACCATTCAATTGAATAGAAACCAATACTACAGTAATAAATTTAGGTTTTACATTAATATAACACACAACTATAAGCCAGTGTTATAAAGGAGAAGTAATTTATAAAATTCCACTTCAGGTCATTGTTTCACTGCCCCTCATCTCCCGACTCCATTCAAGATTTATGTAGACATACTGTTTCTCTTGCTGTCCAGATTTGTCTCCTTCATGAAAATTTATTAGGGATTTCAAAGGGTGTTGCATGAAATTCATAGTGTGGTGTATGAAGGATATTTCAGGTCATGAGTATGGAATTGTGAAAAGAGTCACCATGAGATTATTCAAAGTAATGGGCTGACAGATTTAGATTTTCCTGATAAATATATCCTAATCAAAAGAGCTAAACAATTTTAGATTATACCTCATAGGTTATTATATTAAATATGGCAATGGTGAGCTATAAATTATCTATCCAGAAACTACCTTGCAAATTATACACCATAAGGAATATGTGAAAGTTATAAGAAAATTTAGATTGTAATTACAGCTATTATTTCTATCATTTCAATGAGAAAATTCTAGAAAAGTGTTATATAGTACTTTAATAAAGTCCAATTGTCCTTTTTAAGATCAGGTACCATATAAAGGTTAAGGTCACAGCTAAACATATTTGGATTTAAAGGAGCTGATGTTTGTAGAAGGCCATAGCTACCAAACAATCATTCACCCTAATTATTTTTAAGCACATGTCATAGTATTAACTTACCATCAGCAGTTCTTTAAAAAAAAGTCTTTGCCAGTATCATTAATTGGTTTCTGTGAATGGTTTCATATTGAATATTGTGAATCATAAATAAAAGCATTCACTTTTTGCTCCTCGTATTTTGTCCGATACTTTCTAGATGAGTCTAATGTATGAAATAAGCCTAAATATCAAAGATATTTTAAAATTAAACCACAAACATGGCCAAATTCAAGCCTTATCTGTGTCTTCCTATGAATGCAGTTTGGTTAAAGAAATTATTGATAATTTCTGTACTTTAAGAGATATCACATTGAGATGTAGGAATTATAAAGCTATTAAATATAATTTCTATATCAAGAGAAAACATTAGATTTTACATTTCTAGAGGTTTTGATTAAGAACCTTGTTAAAAATACTTGGCTACATTATGAATTCTAATGTGTCTACTGCTAATACTTTTATTAGTGCTACTAATTATTGGACACTTTTCTATGTCAGGCACTGTCATAGGTATATTGATATATTTTAGAATTACCAAAAGAAGTCTAAGAAATTATTCTCATTTTCAGATGAAGCAATTGGGATTTTGTAAATTGCCCCAAATTACATAGCAATTAAATGGCAAAACCAGTCTTCAAACCTAAATCATTCTGATCCCAACATCTACATCAGAGGAGATACTAGTATATGGATGGTAAATAAGCATGTGAAAAGATGCTCCACATCATATGTCATCAGGGAAATGCAAATTAAAACAAAATGAGATAGCACTACATACCTATTACAATGGCCAAAGTCTAGAATACTGGTAACACCAAATACTAGTGAGGATGGGAATACAAAATGGTACAGCAACTTAAAAAAATATATGTACTTTTATCGATTTCAGAGAGGAAGGGAGAGAGACATAGAAACATCAATGATGAGAGAGAATCTTTGATTGGCTGCCTCCTGCACGCCCCCTACTGGGGATGGAACCCGCAACCTGGGCATGTGTCCTTGACTGTAATCGAACCCAGGACCCTTCAGTCCACAGGCTGATGCTCTATCTACTGAGTCAAACCGCCTAGGGCAGTACAGCAACTTTGTAAGACAGTTTGGAGGTTTCTTACAAAATGAAACATAGTTTTACCAAAGATCCAGTCATCATACTCTGTAGCTACATAGAATAGCATGATGGATCTGACAAGCATCCGATTAAATGAAAAACAAAACCAAACCACAAGACCCTTAAGTTTTTATAATATAATTCCAATAATTTCATTTATATCAAGTTCAAAAAAAACTAATGTAAACTACATATATATTTTAGGGATGCACACATTTTGAGATAAGGAAAGGATATGAGGTTTCTGGGTCCTGTCAGTATTTTATCTCTTGACTCAGATAGCACTAAAACATGTGTGGCCTTTATAAATATTATATTGTATATATTTATGTACTTTATATGGTCGTTTTTATGATAATATTTTTTAGTATTTACCAATTAGACCTTTAAAATGACAGAATATTTTGAGATATTAATCTCCCATCTTTTATTCCAAGTTCTCCATAAGTATTTGCTCACAGAGAAGTAGACCCAATATTAAGGTCAAATGAATGTTAGGTTAACAGGTTTAAAAAACAAGTACAGTTTGTTTTTCTCAGTTAGTCGTGACTACTACAATAATCACATCTACTGATTACCTCCTACAGTAAACGAAGTCAAAATTGTTTGAAATCTAAGGTACCAAAAATTAGATCAATAGCTGCAATTACCAGTAAGACTGCACAGGGTGCAGGTAATAGAAACTTCATTTTCTTAAGAATGCGCAACGCGCACGTGTGTGTGTGTGTGTGTGTGTGTGTGTGTGTGTGTGTGAAGGAAGCCTTGCTTTCAAAAAATAGTTTCAGGAAATATATTTGGGGTTTTGAAAATGATTTGAAAGTGGAACATTATATATTTACTACAAAGAGAAAATATGTGTATAAACACACACACACCCACACACACACACACACACACACACACACACTTGAAAATAGCAATCAGATTTTCTTGGCCCATGGAAAAGCAACCTTAATGCTCTTATTGGCACACTACCAGGGATTTAAGCCATATGACTATTCCAAGACTTATGCAGCTGTGGTGATAATACTGACAATAGACCAGAAATTGTACTTTCTCGGGAAAAAGTTGCATTCAATTTAAAAATTTTACACAAAGGTGTTTTAATGAGAATGAATGCCTGTTCAGTATACAGGCTTACAAATCAGTTATTTAGAAACAGGCTGGTATCAACATCTGTCAAACCTCTTCTCTGGTTCAGAGTGAATTAAAGGTAAATGAGAATGAAAGCGTATGAAATATATTGCTAAACCGTGCCTTCCTAATTCACAAATGCAACAGTATATTATTATAAAACTTCCAATGACATTGCAAAGGCAAAATATACCTCCAGTAAAAATAAATAAATAAAATAATGTTCTTTTGAAACATTCCTCATGACCAAGGTAAGGAGACCACAGAAAGAGTGACATTAGCCTACAGCTAAAAGATAGAAAACTAGTTTTAGCAAAAAGCAGAACTAGACATTTATACTTTGGCTATTTAGAATGAGCAGCATGCTGGTGTATAACCCAGGTAAAAATGAGTTTTAGTTCTTGATGTGTGTGATCTTGCATCATGGTCCCTCAAGAGAAAGTTGACCTTTTATAATTCCTCATAGTAGGGAAAATGCCTGTGGGATCACACACTCTGAAAAGATTGATGACATTTGAGAAGAACTGAATATTTTAAAGCATGAACATTTTATGTAATAGGAGCAATCTTTAATTTCAAAACAGTCACCTGCTTGCTAAAAATAGGGACTCCTAGCAAGAGAGTGTCTCATTGAATATAATTTCCATTGGTGTATTTTTAGTATGCTGTTTGATAAGTTGACTAATAGGGAGCTTTAAAGGTGTATTTTAATGACAGGAAAACTTCAAGTGTCTTTAATTCTGATAAGAATTCCCAAGCATTATGTTATTAGGTGGGCAAAATGAAAGTATAACTCTCACCTCAAAAAGAAGCTTCTGAAAGATTTCATTCAATATATCTTAACCTTTTGTTGAACCGAGTGTTATTGGTTTCATTATTTCTATATCTGGAGTTTGGAAGGCATTAAAGAAAAAGCAGGGGAGAAAGTTAAGCTGCCAATTTTCTATTTTTAGCTCTAGGTTTATATTATAAGTTCAATAACATCTTTGCAAAAAGTTATTTAAGGTACATTTGGGAAATTGCTTAAGGTAATTAATTCAAGTTCAAATTAGAAAATGAACCCATCAGGGACATTATTTCTCAGGAAAGAATTCCTTTAGAGTACAGCATGTCTGAGAGCAGGTATTTTTGGATTGCTCTTGATTGGATACTCTTAGAAATATTAGTAACAAAGTTTATGCATATATTTATATAAAACTATCCTGTTCTCATATGCAAAAGGAATTTCTTCTTTCCACTTACCTCCTTCTCCCATTTTTTCTCACTTTTGGCTCTCCTAACTGCTGTTGAGTTCACTGAACTTCCTCATCAGATTAATCTAGTTATTCTTCCTCCTCTCCAAAATACTGACTAGTGCCCAAGGCACACACTGGCACCTACCACTGTACCCTCAGGTAGATATGTATGTCTCTCTGAAACAGCTGAGCTGTATGCTTCCAAGAGGTAGCCGTACCTTTCTGAACCTGATTATACTACTTCTACTTAGTATTGCAGTTACCTAATTTAATTAAATATTATCTATGTTGACAAAATATGACTTTAAAAAATTATGAAAAACAAGGTGAATATCTTGCAAAGACTTTATAAAAGTGAGTTATTAAAAACAAGTTGCTATAAAATTTGATTTGGGAGGAGAAAAATATGCAGTATAGGGGAAAACTCCCCCCTTGCTATATAAGTCTCTAGGTTCCCTTTAAAGAAGCAGAAACTGAAAATGGTAGTCTTTGCATTATGGCTGAGATTTATACAATATGAGACTTGATCACATGTCAAAAAAAGTGCATAGTATACATAAAATGTTTCATAAATTAATGTGCATTCACATGTTGTATTTTTAAATGTTTAACCTATATGTATACCCTTTTTAAAAACACAATGCTATTTCAACCAACTTTCCATTAACCAAGTAACTACTGGTCACAGTTGGAGTGAAGGACACATAATGTAGGAAAACTATTCATCCCTTTCCCTCATTCATTCACCACTTAGTTATTCTCAATTCATTTGTATAATGAAGTTTTCTTTGTTGGAATATAATTTTAGCAGCAAGACTATGTGACAAAGTAGATGTATAGTGAATACAGTTTAGAAGAGGGATAAAGTATAGATTACAAAAACAGCCCACTCATTGTCTGGTAATCAAATTTAGCACTTCTTTAAGGCACAAATGTTCATAGAATTATGCTAAAAATATATTGAAATTTCTCTCCTCAAGGACTAGAATATATAAAGTAATAAATAATTCTGTCTTTAATTTGGTACATGAGCTGTGTCATATCTCCTTCTTTTCCTGGAGACAATTTTTGAAACTTTTTCTAGCATTCTGTAGGCGTAGAAAGAGCACACACATAGAAACACTGAATTATACATGAATGGCAAACTAATAGTTTATTTGTCAAGACCAAGTACTTTGGGAAGTGAGGCCAGAGAGAATACACTTGGTGGGAAGTCTGTGGGAAATCAGACAGAGAAAGCAAAATGTTTTTTGGTCCATCCACAAAGGCTACATAATAAAGATGGAACTTATTGCACAATTTATATGGAACTAATCAGCCCGGGTAAGAGAAGAGAGTTACAGTATATATTTTTTTTTCTACTCAGTTAGGAAACACTCTTTTGTTTTGTTTTAAATGAAGATAATAAAGCACTGCCTATGATGTTCCCTCTCAGCAAGGTTAGGCAAAATGCAAAGATACATGGAAAATTTGGATCATTAAACAAAGGCTATGTTTTCAGGGAATATTCCTTTGAATACATTTTTTTTCCACAGTGGAAATCTATTTATAAAGGAAAACTGATATGCTAGAAGAGGATTCTAAAAACAGAGAAAAATATTTGTACTTATAATTCCAGATACTTCTAAAATTTGGCCAATTACCAATCATGAAACAGAATGTAAAGTAGTCACTATATGTGGAAGCTTTCCTTTCCTTAGAAAGAAATGAAATGAGTTTAAGTTTTGTCCATGCATGCTTGTCCAGTATGTATATTCCATGAGTCAATAGGATTTTGATTCTTCAACAGCTTTAATATTTGTGGGTTTCTAATGCAATGGTCACTTGGAAGTAGATTGATTCTGAGATAAAAATAATCATATTCCTACTTTTGCAGTTTACCACTGAATTCTTATTTTCTAGTAAATGGATCTATATTGCTATGTTTAGCTGAAACATACTGCTATGACCACACAGGTATACTTCTACAGATTATTTAAACCTTGTCAATGATATAATTCCTCAAAGAGAGCATGCATTCCTTTGGGAAAATGAAAATGGAAAGCAGACATTAGGTCCCCATAAAGATAGTCCTCCTTATACATTGTAACATCAATCCTCATGTCACTGGTGTGCAAATGTACACACCAAAAATTATTTTTGTCCCTATCATATATGACCTAATATATAACACATATGTAAACATGGCTAATTTATTTTCTATCATACCTCATCTTTTCAGTGCATCATCTTATAATAATGTTGCTTAAATAGCAAATTGTCTGTTATATGAGGCTCTCCTGGCTCAGAGAAGGGGTGGGAGACAACATGATATTGTGGGAAGATTCCCAGTATTAAAGCCAATAAAATTGGGTCTGAATGTCAAACCTATATTTAAAAAATTACATTCCTGCTTTGATAATCAGTTCCCTCTTTAAAAATATGTTTCTGTTTAAAATGTGCTACCCCATGATAAAGGGCTTTGTAAATTATTATGGCAGGATAATTTACTGAAATATTTATTTTCATCCTGCTACTGTGGAAGATTGGGGGGAAAAGAGGTTACTTTACCTTGCTTATCTCTAAGAGTTTTTGGTTTAAGAATCTGGAGGTCTGATGCCTCTAAAGTATGTTGATTTTCTTTCTTCCTTCCTTCCTTCCTTCCTTCCTTCCTTCCTTCCTTCCTTCCTTCCTTCCTTCCTTCCTTCCTTCCTTCCTTCCTCTCTCTCTCTCTCTCTCTCTCTCTCTCTCTCTCTCTCTCTCTCTTTCTTTCTTTCTTTCTTTCTTTCTTTCTTTCTTTCTTTCTTTCTTTCTGAACCCAAACCAAATTTTACTAAATGCAATGTGGCATTCTGGTTTGGGTCCTGGAACAGAGAAAGGACATTAGTGGAAAAATGTCATGAAATCTGAATAGTCTGATAGTAGCAAACAAATGTTGGTTTCTTAATTTTAACAAATGTACTAAGGTAATATAATATATTTTAGGGGAAACTGAGTTAGAGGTGTACAGAAATTATCATTTTCAAAACTTTTCTGTAAATGTATAATGTCTTCAAAAATATAAAGTTATTTTACAATATTAACATATGTAAGTTACCCAAAGAAAAAGCCCTGCCAAGGATTTTGTTAGGGGAATATAATGCTGCATGGAGCCATAGGCAGGCATGAGGGTCAGTGGTGTTTCTGCCTTTGATCAAAGAGATTCACTAGGCTGGAGAAAGAGGTTGCGTTCTCTAAGTGTTGGAGACATGCACCGCACTACAATATAGCATCCTAAGAATTGACTGCAGTTCTGATTTATAGGTAAGGTGGAGGCATTGAATACCAACGACTAATAATGAGGCTGTGGAATTTGTGGTAAAAGAACTCTGTAGCATGGAGGGATCAGAGTGCCCAGCAGACTTTTACAATATGCATCTCAGCAGTTTTTGTGACATGTTAAAGATTAGTAACCCTTTCCCAGAGTTTCATTCACCAAGTGCTCCTCACTATTCTTGAAAACTCTGGAGAAGTGGGGCCCCCAACCACATGATTGAATTTATCACCATCATGGAAAGGAAAAGTCATGTAACATTTTCTTGTCTCCCCATCAACTTTGATGGAATATATGCATAGGTACTACATTATATGTCATTCAATATATCTAAGAGCTATTATTCAGGAAGGAGGAGGATTTCTGCTTGGAGAGAACTCCTTAGCACATAGCCACCCATCAGGATAAAAAAGCACTTCTTGTGGATACCCACATCACAGGCCTATGAAACATAGATACTGGCAGTTGCAGACTGGAAAACAAAGGTTATATTATACAATATAAGATATGAAGTAAGACATGTTCAAATATATAAGATTGAGTGGGATTAACATTCTTTTATTAGTTACATAAATTGTTTTTCAATATAATTTAAAATGTAGAAATATAATGAGTCTTAGTGAACTAATTCTTTTGTCAATTGGTGAAATTTTAATTTTATATAAGACTGCAGTGAAAATGAGTGCAGGACTTTATCCTAATTCTGTAACAACCAGTTTAAAGAAGAAAATTGTTGACTTGTTTTAATGTTCTTCTTTTTTCTTTTTTTATATATTTTTATTGATATCACAGAGGGAGGGAGAAGGATAGAGAGATAGAGAGAATCATCCATAGGCTGCCTCCTGCACGTCCCCTCCTGGGGATTGGAGCCTGCAACCCTGATATGTGCCCTTGATTGGAACCTGGGATTCTTCAGTCTGTAGGCCAATACTCTATCCACTGAGCTAAACTGGCTACAGCTAATTTTAATGTTCATAATGCATGTAAATCAATATATAAGTGACAACTTATTTCAAAATATACCTCACATACAGCAGCAGGATGTTAAATGACTCTTTCTAAATAAAATAAAAAATTGGATGCCACCAGGAACATAATATTTTATTATATGAAACATTTTTATTTCATAGTGAATAAATGGCAACTTTGGTGATTCATTGTTCATGGAACAGCTTGAGATCAGCGCTAAAATGTCAATTATTTTAATAGTCTAAGCTTTGTAAACCACTACAGATGTTTTATTCTAAGTGTAATGAGAGGATGAAAAAAATCTAAATGAATTTTTAAAAGAACTGAAGCTCCATTTGCGTCACCCTACAAAAATTGAGACTAATTCGTGAAAAAGTAATTTATTTTGCTTGCATAGTTGATTGCTTTAAATTTTTAAAATCACATCAGTTTCTTAAAGCTGTTATGCTTTGAGAGGCCTTAAGACAAGTGAAATGTTATTAAGTGGGTACTGGCTGAAGAAGAAATATATTTGAAGAAGTTTCTGAGGTTATTATGTATGTAAGGTTAAAAGAGAATAAGTTGTAGTCCAACTCTGTGGAAGTAGTCACAACAGACTGTAATTCAAAAGAGGTAGGGAGTGTAATTACAAATCTACAGTCTAAGCATGGAACTAAAAGATTGAGTTTTGAGGATATTTTCCCAATATTGCTCCCTACTCTATTTGAGTTTGCAGATATAGACACTTCATTTTTAGTCTCTTGAATGATTTGCAGATTTGCACTTTTCATTTAATAAGCACTTATGTAGATTTGAGTATTACTGTCATTTAGTCTTCATAACAGTGAAATGACATAGGTGATTTTCCATTGTAGTATAACAAATTACCATAAAGTTAATGGCTTAAAATAACTCAAATTTAGGATTACACAGTTTCCAGAGGTCAGGAGTCCAGACACAGCTTAGTAGGTTTCTCTGCTCAGGGTCTCACCGCTACCTGTGTTTTCATCTGGAGGCTTGATTAGGAAAGATATGCGTCTAAGTTCCTTCAGATTGTTGGCAGAATTCATTTCCTTGAGCTCGTAGCACTGAAGTCTTCATTTTCTTGGTAGCAGTTGACTAGGGACAGCTGTAAACTCCTAGAGACCATTCTTAGTTTCTTGCTACATGGCCCCCTTTATAGTCAGTTCATATCATGGTGGTTTACTTCTCCAAAGACAAAAAGAGGATCTCTCAATTAAAACCTCTATCTTTAATCTTCTAAGACAGTCTGATCTATAATAATAAAAGCATAATATGCTAATTACACCAGATGTCCTTCTGGACGTCTTTCCAGATGATCTTCTGGACGGAGCTGGGGCTGCAAGGGAAGCCCAGGTCCCAGGTGCCTGCCAGCGGCCAGAGGGAAGCCCGGGTCCTGGGTGCCAGTGGGAAGCCGGTGCCTTCAGCTGGAGAAAGGAAGGCCTACTCCAGCAGGAATTTTGTGCATTGAGCCTCTATAGTTACTAGAGTGACTATATCTACAGAGCCCACTCACTAAGGCATGAAAGGATTTGTTAAAATGCTCAGTCATATAACTCGTAAGTAGCAGGGCTGAGAACTTAGGAGGGTTATTACCAGTGTCTATGTGGACATCTTTATACTATCCTACTTGTTATCTGACTTTCCTAAGCTCTTTGGAAATACTCTTTCAGGGCACTAGACACCAAAATAATGAAGTGAGGCAACATGTAATTTCTGGACATGACAAAAGTCTTGGATTGGTTCATAAAGATGAAGTTCTCCAAATCAAGTGTAGCATCACATACTTGTAGAAATTATTATTTTACTACTGTTCTTGTTGCTACTATTATAATTTAGAATATAGAAGTAACAATAAACTTAACCATCCAACCTCCAGGAATAACTAAATGTACTTATTCAGGTGCAGGGCATTGGATGTGCATGCTGTCTGCTAGAATAGAGATCACTTAAGCACCAATTAGAGAAAAAAATGATGCTCATTAATTCCATCCAAGTATTATGGGAATTAATATAATACCATTTCTAAAGTTTGACTAGGTAGCCAAAATTAATTTGGGTATAGCAAAAACAAGCTGTAGACTAGTAGGTGAGAATCTTCATTGGACCAGGAATGGACAAATAGCAGCTTTGATGCATGGGGAAATCATTTATCAAGTCTAAAGCACTATATTTTTAAAAAGTGCAACAAAATATGCTTTTCCCCAATTTACTTAATAAATAATTATTCAATATCTAGTATAACTAAGACATTCTCACATTCACTGTGTATTTATAAATTAATAACAAAATGTCCTACCCTTAAGGAATTCACTGTCTAGCAGAAAATATGATACTAGAATAAATGATTACCATGTACTCTGGCATTTGTTTTAATAAGAGTATTTATATTTCCCTCGTTGCGGCTCAGTTGGTTGGAGTGATGTCCTGTATACCAAAAGGTGGCAGTTTTGATTCCTGGTCAGGGCCCAGACCTAGTTTCTGGGTCCGGGGCACACACAGTCGATGTTTCTCTCTCATGTTGATGTTTCTCTCTTTCTTTTTTTCCCTTTCTCTTCCTCTCTCTCCCTCCTTCCCTTCCTCTCTCTAAGATCAATAAAAAAAGGTATATATAGCACTAACACCACACAAGAACTAAGAACTGTTCAGCTGTAGCTTAGTGAAAGAAAGACTTTATAGGTGCATATTGCACCTGAATATTAAACAGTGAAGAGGAATTTCATCAGTAGAAAAAACAGGATGAGGACAAGAGGGCCATTTCAGGCAGCAGAAGAAACATGTTTAATGTAACAGAATAGAGGGCTAGATGATTTGCGAAGAGTTTGGATTTGTAAAATGAGTATGGGGATATGTTGGGAATAGCAATTTAGACTAAAATGGTAGGAATGAACCAGACGATTAAAAGCCTTGTAGATCATACTCATGCATTGGTGCTTGAATATGAATTGAATTTCTCAGAAACAGATGGTTTAGTGATGTGTAGGCTTTTTCATTTGAATTAGCACACATTAATTTTTGGTGCTTCTAGATGGGTATTTGAGCCAATATATTTTAAGTTTTATTTTTTTAGCTGAATAAGAATATAACTGCTATTTTAGAATCCACACAATTATCATCATAAGCTTCATGATTGCAGAGACCTTTCTCTTATTTCCTGACAAATCCTACGTTTTCAGAACAGGGACAAACACAGAGTAATATCTCAATAATCACTTGTTGAATTAATGAGGATATTCTCAATAGCATGTAAAAAAGTTAAACCTGGGTTGTTATTTTTATCCTCTTCTTTATATATCACAGATTTTTCTAAATATTCTAAAAGCATGTATAGCTTCTAATGTGAAAAAAGATGTCAAGACAGTATAAATATTTTAATATACCAATATGACCATATTATACTTTTTATGTTTCTCCAGATTTTTATAATGAAGATATATTACTTTTTATGGTGAAAATATTTAAATGTGATCAGTGTAATTTTCTTACAAGGACTGTAAATGGCACTTACAGAATACTTTTTCCCCTTGATTGAAACACCAAGTTTCCTTTGAGTGACATTGCATATAGTAATATACTCATAGGGAGTCAAATTAATTAGCTGCTTATAGCTTTGAAATTATCCAGTGTGTAACTTTGGACAAGTCTCTTTCCCTTCTGAGACTTTTTATGTATAAATAAGTGATTGGAATAGATCAGTCATTCTCAATCCTGATTGCACATTGGGTTCCACGAAGGATTTTTTAAAAACATACTGATAACCAAACCCCAGTCCCCAAATTTCTGATTTAATTAGACTAGAACTGGCTTGGACATCAGCAGATGATGATAAATAGATAGATAGATAGATAGATAGATAGATAGATAGATAGATGATAGATAGATAGATAGATAGATAGATAGATAGATAGACAGATACGCTTTCTGGATAATTCTATGTTTCTGTGTATATGCAGGCTTAAGCATGCAGCTAGAATTTATCTTAGTGTTCTTTCAGGTTTGGTATGCTATACTGTACTCAAGTTCACAGATTATACCTTAAAAACAGGCATAATGTTTTGTTTTCTATATTTTTGTTTTATCAGATTCTGAATCATGTAGAATTTTCCTAAATACTCCTCAACTTAATCATTCTACATACTTTCATAGTGTGTGATGTTGGTATCTGTTCCCAGCTGGTTATTACAGGGGCAGGATTTGGTTACTTGAATTCCCAAGATTCTCTCCAGTTGTTCAGATATACCTTAATGTTTTCTGACTCTCTAACAAGCATATTACCTAATGGCTTAAAGTGCTTTCTGCTAAAACACATGGTTTCCGTACATCTGAACTATACAGGATTGGCTAAGATACTTAATAAGTGGAGTCGATGTTTTCTAATTGAGTCAACTTAAATAATTGTATGGGTGACTGGGGAGGGTTGGGGGAGGCAGTTCTGGAAGAAAATAAAACAAATGTATTCATTAGAAAGACTTAGTCTCTAGGACTGTGCCACTCTCCTTGATGCTTTCTTGATTGTCTCCAAATGGAGCCCTTTGAAAAATTAGGATGATAACTCCTCATAAGATTTAAAATCCTCAGTCAGTGACGGTCTGCCAAGAGAGGCAGAGTCAGGTTAGAGAAGCAAGCTAAGTTGGAGTGAATTATGAGCTTCAAGCTCATCCAAGCATCCTCCTTGCATTTCCTATGAGGAAGAAAACTGGGCGGTGGAGGGGGAGAGGATGGTAGATGGAGAATTTGATTATTCAAGTGAAGAGGTGAAGTGGAAACAAAAACAACCTCTCATTTTCCATAAACTGTCAGAATATATGTCTATTAAAGTCATATGCCTAGATTTTGTGTGCAGTTAGATAAGAATTTAGTAACTCTGTAGTTTGCTGAGCATTGCAGTGATGAGGAAATGTAAAGATGTGCGATGGCTTTTGCTCTGTAAGAGCTTACAATCTAGGAGAAATATATGTGCATATTGTGATCAATATACTAGATTAAATTATAGGGAGAAACACCTAAATCAATTAATAACATGGTTCCTAATATCTATATTTCAAAGGGCTACCAGAATAGTAATGAAATGAAATCAAGTATCTTGTCTTTCTGCTGTCTAGAATAGTGCCAGGTAAAGAATAGATGATCAATGAATAATAGCTGTTTAATGAATAAGTGGATGAATTATTTTATATTTGCTTTCACCATGTGTATTTTTTTTGTCAAATAATCTTTCACTGAAATGTTTTCCTTTGTAGTTCTTAACTAGCATGACTTTCCACTGCACCACTGTTGATATCATCTATTATGTTATGAGGTGGCAGCCATCAACATTGCAGTCCATAGACTGGACAGTCTCCAGAATCTTATTAAGGATTACAGAGAGTTCTCTAGCTAAAGATCTGTGTCCCATCTGTCATGAAATGTTGACAATCTCATCAAAAGTGGTATTTCCAGAAGTATACTAGGATTCCTTTTTCTCCATATCCTCACCAGCACTTGTTTGTTGATTTATTTATGGTAGCCATTATGGCAGGTGTGAGGTGGTACCTCACTGTTATTTTAATTTGTATCTCTCTGATGATTAGTGACATTGAACTGTTTTCATATGTTTCTTGGCCATTTGTATGTTCTCTTTGGAGAAATGTGTATTTAGGTCCTCTGCCCATTTTTTTTAATTGGATTGCTTGTCTTCCTTTTGTTGAATTGTATGAACACTTTATATATTTTGGAAATTAACCCCTTATCAGATGTATCATTGCCAAATATGTTCTCCCATACAGTGGGCTCCCTTTTCATTTTGTTGATGGTTTCCTTTGCTATACAGAAGGTTTTTATTTTGATGTATTCCCATTTGTTTATTTTTCCCTTTGTTTCTCTTGCCGGGTAGGAATGTACACTGCTACAACCAATATGGAAAAGAGTATGGAGTTTCCTCAAAAAATTAAAAATGGAACTGCCATTTGACCCAGTGATCTCACTTATAGGAATAAACACCAATCAGAAATAATATATGCACCCCTATGTTCATAGCAGCATTATTTACAATAGCTGAGATCTGGAAACAGCCCAATGCCCATCAGTAGATAAAGAAGCTGTGGTACATTTGCATCATGGAATACTATGCAACAGTAAAAAGGGATCTCTTACCCTTTGAGACAGCATGGAGGGACCTGGAGACTATTATGCTAAGTGAAATAAGCCAATCAGAGAAAGACAAGTATCACATGATCTTACTTATATGTGGAATCTAATGAACAAAATAAACTGACAAACAAAATAGATCCAGAGACATGGAACCATGCAACAGACTGATGATTCTCAGAGGGAAGGGTGGGCAGGAAGAAATTAATAAAAGAACATATGCATATCTCCATAACCCATGGACACAGACAATAGTGTGGTGAAGGTAGGAGTGGGAAGATAGATTCAATGGGGGGCAGTAGGGGGACATCTGTAATACTTTAAACAATAAAGATACATTTTTATGATATTTCCACTGTGCTTAATTCCCCCCCCCCACCTCTTCTTTCTGTCTCTTGGCAGTTCTTTGAGGGGTTTGATGATGAGGGCAGAAGCAGAAGGTACAACATCAATCTTTCTGTTCTGAATCATCATCAGTTTCAGTGAAATCCTCAGACTCTTCCACTCATCAGATGCTTTGGGGATGTTGTCACCAAATATTTTTAGAGATAGAACCAGGGAACTTGGCGGCCAGTGCAGATGTGGTACTGATTTCCCCACCGGTGCACCTCAGGTATCCGACTTTGATCTTGTTGGGGTTCAACTTTGGCAGCACGGTGGAAATGGCTGGTGCCTGATGAACTTTGATTCAGGACTGCTAAAGAAATTTGTATCTTGGGCTCCTCTCAGCCTGAAGCCGAAAACTCTTTTACCATGGTTTTAGTCGTTGATCTCTGCTCTATCTATTTATGAGATGAGGATTCATTGTTAGCTGTCTTTATTCGTAATCTTTATTGCTGTAATATTTGCATACAATAAAATTTATTAAATTTACTTATATACATTGACTTTTGCCAAATGTTGATAGAATGTTGATAGAAATATGAACATTAATGGCACTTCTGTTGATGTCTCAGATGGAATGAGGACATGATATTGGAAACTGGGGAAAAAATGGTCCATTTTATAAAATGAGAGAGAGTGGCTGATTTATGTTCTACTGTTTTGTGGAAAGTACAACATGTAAATTATCAACTTGGATATTTAACTGAATAGATTTTCATGCAAATTGTGAAAGGAGTGGCTGACATCAAATTCTCCTTTTATTGCCATACATATCTCTGTCTTTAGAACTAACCAATAGCTGCAATTCCTGAATCTTTCTTGGGTGCTATGACACAAATTTATTTGCTTGTTGGCTTTTTCCTCTGTCGATACTTAAATTTCTCTGGACCGCTAAGTCAATTTCCATTTGTCTATCTGCCTTCTAGCTTCTAAAATTATGTTACATTTTTTATAATCTGTTGTTTATTCTCTTTGACCTTACAGATTTATGACTTTAAATATTTTACTGTCATTTTAGTGGGGTTTTGGTTGAGATAGGGTTTAGCATGTGGATTAAATTCACAATGAATGAAACAAATGCTTGTGACTAACTTCCAGGGATCTTGGAATCTCCTCATTCTGACAGGATACAGGTTCTTCTCTTGCTGATGTGACTAACTTCCAGGGATCTTGGAATCTCCTCATTCTGACAGGATACAGGTTCCTCTCTTGCTGAATAGCCTTATGTTAAACATTTGACCTATACCTTTAAGATGCTAAGATGAAGTAAACCATTAATTTGTTTATTCTAGTGCATGAGTGAACTTGATCATTTGTATGTTTTCAATTGAAGTGGACCTGTTTGCTATGCATAGGTTTCTTCTCATCTTTAAAATAACTATGTGAATTAAGAATTTTCTTTTATTGAGGAAACTAGAGGTCTGGTGCACAAAAATTTGTGCACTCAGGAGGGTCCCTTAGCCTGGCCTGTGCCCTCTTGCAGTCTGGGACCCCTCAGTGAATGACCACCTGCTGGCTTAGGCCCGCTCCCTGGGGTATTGGGCCTAAGCTGGCAGTCAGACATCCCTCTGGCAGCCCGGGAGCCCTCAGGGGATGTCCACTTGCCAGTGGGGAGCAGGCCTAGCTGCAATTAGACATCCTTAGCGCTGCTGAGGAGGCGGGAGAGGCTCCCACCACCACCACCGCTGTACTGGCAGCCATCAGACTGGCTTGTGGCTGAGCAGAGCTTCTCCTGTGGGAGCACACTGACCACCAGGGGGCAGCTCCTCATGGTCAGTGTGTGTCATAGTGACCAGTGATTCCCAGTTCCTCTGCTGTTAGGGTCAATTTGCATATTACCTTTTTATTATATAGGATTGTGCCTCACAGTATTTGTAAATTGTATAAAAACATACAGGTAGTAAATGGCAGAGCTGGAATTGAAATACAAATCTTTTTCTAAAATGTACTTGTAGCAAGATTTCTCATTCCTGTGACCATATGTGCTCCTGTAAATTTTGTGATATTATTAAAATTTTAAAAATTCAAGTGTTTTTCATATTTTTAGCATTTGCTACTGTGGGTAGTTCCAATGGGAAATGGTAATGAATCCTAGAATGTGCTTACTTTTTATATCTCTATGACCTTTAGGGTTGGAAAAAGAACTTACTGGTTTAATAATTATTCCTGAATGCTTTCTTTTCTCTAGATCCTACAGCACTTCACTACCTGGAAGGTCTCTAAAGAAGTTATGTGGGGGAGTGAAGTAGGAGGTGAGTGAGATTATATAATTCGGTTCATAGATGACATAATTTCTCATTGTTCCCACTGTTTGAGAGAGAAGGAACAAAGGAGCAGACATGTGGGAGTGTAGAAAAATGCAAGGTGGAGTTATTAATGCTACAGTATAATTTTCTGTGGGTGTTTAGCCTGGGGATTAGAAGGCTAAGGGTAGACATGCTAGTTTTCTTGAGATTTGAAGAGCTGTCATGTGGAAGAGGGAGTAGACTTTTGCCTTAGGCCCAGAGGGCGTAACTAGCATTAAGAGGTGAAAGTTATTGGAAAAAAAATATTCAGTATAAGGAATAACTTTCTAAGAGTGCACAGTATGGGCTGCTGCATGAAGTCACAAGAAGTATTCCCTCCAATGCTGAGTAGCTATGAATTGAGGGTCCTTTGGAGGAACAACTTTTGGATCAGATGTATCTGCATTCAAATTCTGATTTTTTCACTTTTAGCTTTGTGATGTTATGAAAGTCAGTGAACCTACATAAGCTTTTGTTTTCTTACTATGAAATTTGAAAAAAAGTATCTTAATTAGATGTTTATTGTGGAATTAAATGAGAGAAGGTACATAAAGCACATTGCAAATTGTTAATATTCAGTCAGTAATAGCAAATACTCGTTTCATACATTACCTTAGTGAGCTTTTCATTGTTTATAAAAACCTATTGCATCAAACTGATAGAATTTTAATGTCATAATTTAAATAACACATCATTTTTTAAAATTTTGACTTGTAAAATTTTGACTTGTAAAATAAATTAGCACTATATGACTGTAAATTTATTGTTGTTTTCAAGTTGTTTTATTAAAGAAAAATAGTTTCGATACTCTAATCCCTAGAGAATATTTTACTTCTTAATTGTCTAAAAAAGGGTCTATAGTTTTCTTTTTCACAGCCCTGCTTAATTCTAGATACTATTCCTTGCATCTATGTGGGAAAGTTTGTAAACTACTACTTTAATTTAGAATTTAAAAAATAATTACATAATACAATTAAATTTTATACCTTGATTGTGCTATAATGAAATGCTTAAGTTAAATTGGCTCAGGCAATAACAACTGTGTATTCAAATGTACTAGGCAGACTTCATGTATGTGTTGATATGTGTAAGGCTTCAGGATTGATCATGGCAAATATATGAAGTGTGCACATATTATACTGTTCCATCCCGATGAATTGATGAAAGGTATGTTTGTGAGAGTATTTGAATATGTGTATGCGTTTATCCTTATTTTATGTGTTTGTCTAAATGATGAAAAGTTGTGTATCTGTACTTTGAGAACCAATCTCTGGCTAACCAGCCATGGGCAAACTACGGCCCGCGGACCAGATCAGGCCCGTTCGGCTGTTCTATCCAGCCCGCTGAGCCAAAAGAGCGGAGGGTTCTCTTGCTCTCCCCTCCACTCCTTCATCAGCAGCAGTGTTAACATGGCAACGTCGGGAAACACGGCCGCAGCTCCTTCTTCTGAGTCCAGTTTAAGAACCCATTGTGGCCCTCGAGTCAAAAAGTTTGCCCACCCCTGGATAAGGAGCGTTTGTTTAATTTTGCTGGTACATTAATTATTTTTGTTTCAATTAGCTATGTTGGTCATATGAGTCATAAATTAGATTCTCAGGTTAATATGACTAAAAATATCAACTGATGAATATTTTCAATTTAGTTATTTTCTTCAAAGTTCCCATAAATACTTCTTTGTTCTTATTAATTCTAAAAATTTGATTAAAATGTAATGGTGACATAAATTTCTCCAAAAATAAAGAAAATAAAAATATTCAATATTTAAAAATTCAAACAAATTAGCAGTAAATTTTTAATAAATATTGTTTATTCATGTGTGTGTGTGTGTGTGTGTGTGTGTGTACATGAGAGTATGCACACATGCACACATAGCAGATGGAAGAAAATAGCTATAGGAAGTGACATAAAAATGAGATTGAGATGTCAGTAGGATAAAAACATTAGAATCATAAATGTCACAAAAACACTAGTCTCTAGTGATTTCCTGTAATATTGAGGAAATCTTAGCATTTCCATAAAACATTTGAAAATGGTTGATAATGAATTTCTTTTTACACTAAGACTGAGTGACTCAGTTGATATATGGTTGTAGATAAAAGCATGTACAGTTATAGTTTATATCCTGATGATTCACATAATGTGCTATCATAGGCTTTCCTTTGCCTTTTAGTAATCATTGAAAATGTGACTTTTTATGACTATACAATAATAAATCACAAGCATAGATTATTGTGTATGTATTAATTTATTGAACATTTAGATTACTTTCTATTTTTCACTTATATTAACAGTGCTATAGTGAAGATACATGTACTCAAATATTTTTATACATTTTTTAATTTCCAGTAATTATATTCCTTATACAGTTAGTAAATTAAAGCATATTAAAATTTTAATTTTGTGATTCTTATTGCTACAGTACTTTCTAAAACATCTGTGCCAATCTATACTCCTACTAGGAAGGTAAAATGAAAAAACGTCTCTCTGAACCCAGTAAGGAGGACAGTATAAATAGTAGAAAAAGACCTATAGTACATGCAGACCATATAGACTTTAAAATAAAAATGATTTTTATGTTAAAAAATAGCAAAAATATTAGGACAATAGTGGAAATTATTGGGGAAATTTAAAACAATAATTGGAATCTATGAGGAGGAACCAAATTTATCTTCTAGAAATACAGTATCTCAAATGAAATCCATATTGGATATGTTTAACAGAAAACAGGACACAACAGGAAACAAATGAGTAAAAAAGAAAATATGTCAACTTAAAATAGTTAATATGAAGCACAGGGCAAAAATAGTTTTTAATAAACCATAAGAAAAATGTGGGTACAGTAAAAAAATTATATATATATAATATTATATATATATACATATATATTATATATATATATACATATACATGTACATACACACACACACACACACACTGAGTGGCCCTATTATTATGACCACCTGACGTTTGTAGGCAAATTAGCTATAATTTCGTACTGAAGCTGCTAGAGGGCCAGACCATTATAAATAGGGAAGCAAGTTGTTCACCACGACAGTAGATGTGATTTTTTTCTAAAGATATGGGTAAACAACGCCATTTAACAGCCTTTGAACATGGGATGATTGTTGGCGCTTGGAGCCATGGAGTAGGTATCAACAAAACAGCCAAAGGCCTGTTCGAACACCTTTGCTGTCTGCAGATACCAAGATAAAACGTCTCCAATTCACACAGGAACACAAGGATTGGACAGTCAAGCATTGGAAAAAAGTCATGTGGTCCAATGAATCACGTTTCCAGTAGCATCATGCAGATGGCAGAGTGAGAATTTGGCAGAAACAGCATGAAAGCATGTACCCCACATGCATGAGTACAACCCTTCAAGCTGGTGGGGGCAGTGTTATGGTTTGGGACATGTTTTCCTGGCATGATTTGGGCCCTTTAATTCATGTGGAAAAACGTCTGAATAGCACAACATACCTAAGTATCATTGCTGATCAAGTTCATCCTATCATGTTGATGGCATATCCCAATGGAGATGGCTTCTTCCAACAAGACAATGCGCCATCCCACGGTGCTTGTATTGTGCGGGAGTGGTTTCAGGAACATGAGGGAGACTTTACCTTGCTTAGGTGGCCCCTGCAATCACCAGATCTCAATCCAATTGAGCATTTGTGGTATGAAGTTAAAAGAGCCATCAGGCAGCTGGTTCCACAACCATCAAATCTCACAGAATTGGACAGTGCTATTCATCAGGCATGGTGTCAGATTCCTCGCATCACCTTTCAACATCTCATGGAGTCAATGCCAAGAATTGTCGCTGTATTGAAGGCAATAGGTGGCCCAATGAAGTACTGATGGGGTGGTCATAATAACCTGTATATACAGCATATACAGAAAGAGGAGATAAAATGGAATAGATACAATATCTGAAGATGTGACATCTAAAATTGGATAGAAAGTTTCACCTCACAAATTCAAGAACCCGAGTGAATGCCAAGCAGAATAAATACAAATTAAACCACCCATATATGCTTCATAATCACATTTCTGAAAGGTAAAGCCAAAAAAAGAAATATAAAAAATAACAAAAAGAAGTATAAATTTGCTTTCAAATGCACAACAGCAATACTAAAAGTTGGATTTTCTCCAAAGGCAAAGGAAGCCAGAAGGCAATTGAAAGGCATTGTTAAAATGCGTAAAGAAAACAAAATACAAAAGAAAAAATAGAAAAGCCTACCAACCTATGACATTATTCCTGCCTTAGTCCCTTTGGGCTTCTATAATAAAATACCACACATTGGGTAGCTTACAAACATGAGAAATTTTTATTCTTCATACTTCTGGAGGCTGGGAAGTTAACAATAAAGATGCCAGCAAATTCAGTGTTTGATGAGAGTCCATTTCGTGGTTCATAGATGGCATCTAATTTCTATATCCTCACATGGTTGAGAGGCAGGCAAGTTCTCTGGGGCGTCATTTATAAGGGCACTGATCTCATTCATGAGGGTTCACCCTCCTGACTTATTCATCTTCCAATGGCCTCACTCACTTCCTATTACTATCACTGTAGAGGTTTAGGTTTCAACATATAAATTTTGGGAGAACGCAAACATTCAGACTATAGCAATCCACAATGAAAATAAAAAATTGAAAGTTAAATACATCAATTTCAAACAAAAAATGCCGAGAGAATTCATCAGAACTGTTTAAATAGAACTAAGTGAATTCTTCAAACTGATATTAATGATGGAAAGGAGAACTACAGGAAAAAATAAAGAGCATCAGTACTGTTAATATGTGCATAATTATAAAAATACTGTTAATATAATATAATAATGCCTTGTGGGTTTTTTAACAAATTATATGTAAATATACAGCAAAGATTACACAAGGTATGGAAAGAGGGTGAATAAAGTTATATATACTTTTATAAGAATCTTTCATTTTTATGGAAATAATAAAAATATGAAAGAAATGATAAGATTGTAATAATTTAAGGATGCATACTGAAATATTAAGGTGCTAATAAAAGATTAGTATTAAAATGGATAACAAAAACCTAATCTAAGAGAAAAATATATATGAATGTATAATTAAAAAGAATTCATTACCAAAAATGATAAGAAATAAAAAAAATAGAAAATGTTTGATTTAAAATTCCCTATATTTGCCCAAACCGGTTTGGCTCAGTGGATAGAGCATCGGCCTGCGGACTGAAGGGTCCCAGGTTTGATTCCGGTCAAGGGCATGTACCTGGGTTGCGGGCACATCCCCAGTAGGAGATGTACAGGAGGTAGCTGATCGATGTTTCTCTCTCATCGATGTTTCTAGCTCTCTATCTCTCTTCCTTCCTCTCTGTAAAAAATCAATAAAGTATATTAAAAAAATAAAATAAAATTCCCTATATTTGTGATATTTTATTATTTATTTTCTTTTTATTGAAATTATTGGAGTGACATTGGTTAATAAATTTATATAGGTTTCAAGTGTACAATTCTATAAAACATCATCTATAGATTGTGAGGTTTGTTCCCCACACCAAGTCAAGTCTCCTTCCATCACTGTTTACCCCCCTTTTCCTCTGTTAATCACCATATTTTTGTTTGTATCTATGACTTGTTGTATTTTTTTTTCTTAATCCTTTCACCTTTCTCACCCAGCCTGCAAATGCCTTCCCTCTGATAGTAGGAAGCCATCATTGTCCTGATATCAAAACCTGACAAAGAAATTACAAGAGAAAACTACTGTACAAATGTGGACAAGATTATGCCAATTTTTCTAAATTTATGTTTTTATTTAGTCTCATAAAAATTATGAGAACTGATTTAAGAACTCATTGAGCCAGCTCGTGTTGCTCAGTGGTTGAGCGTTGACTCAGGAACCAAGAGGTCATTGGTTCAATTCCCAGTCAGGGCACATGCCTGTGTTGCAGGATCAATTCCCAGTAGGGGGTAGACAGGCGGCAGGCCATCAATGAATATCTCTCATCATTGATGTTTCTCTTTTTCTCTTCCTCTACCTCTCAGCATGAAAAACAAAACAAAACAAAAAACAAACATACATAAGTCTTTGTTTCAGGAGTAGCTTTCAGTTAGAAAATAAATGTTGATTTCTAGTTTCAGGTCAGAATATTTAAATAATTAAAGTCAGGATATTAACTTTAAGAAAATACCTTACTGTCTTTTAGAATCACATGGTTTCTTTAAAAAAGGCAAAAATTAATTATACATACCACTATCATAATAAGTGACACAATCTATTGACCCTAGAATTTGAGTTCTGGATGGATCTGTTTTATAAATAAATACTAGAGGCACGGTGCATAAAATTTGTGCATGGGGGGTGTTCCCTCAGCCCAACCTGCACACTCTCCAATCCAGGATATCCTCGGGGGATGTCTGACTGCCTCTCACAATCCAGGACTGCTGGCTCCTAATCACTTGCCTGCCTGTCTGCTTGGCTGGTCCCTATTCCTCTCTCCCAGTGTTGAGTGTCTGAGCCGTTACTGAGTGATGGTGTGAGGGCCTGATGACCATTTGAATATTAGCTCTTTATTATATAGGATATTACTACTGCTTCATACTTTTTACAGTGTGAGAAGAGCACTTAGTTTTCACCTGTAATAGAGACACTGACAGAGAGAAGTATGAAAGAATACTTTTATTTTTGTTTTTATATTTCTTTTTTAAACTTTATTTATTTTTACTCTTGGCACTATTACAGATGTCCCCATTTCCCCCACCCCTTTGCTCACCTCCACCCAACACCTGCCTCCCCTTCCCTGTAGCCCTCACCACACTTTTGTCTTTGGGTTATGCATATATGTTCTTTAGCTAATCTCTATATATTGCTTTGGGTAATATGACCATTTTAACTATATTGCTTTTTTTAATCCATGAACATGGAATATTTTTCCTTTTTGTGGTATCTTTTTCAGTCTCTTTTAATAATACTTTGTAATTTTCAGTATATAGATGTCTTTCATGTTCTTTGTTATGTTTATTCCTAGGTATTTTATTCTTTTGGTTAGAAATGCAAAAGGAATTTTTTCTTTCTTTCTTTTTTAAATATATTTTATTGATTTATTTACAGAGCAGAAGGGAGAGGGATAGAGAGTTAGAAACATCAATGAGAGAGAAACATCGGTCAGCTGCCTCCTGCACACCTTCTACTGGGGATGTGCCCGCAACCAAGGTACATGCCCTTGATGGGTATCAAATCTGGGACCCTTCAGTCTACAGGCCGATGCTCTATCCACTGAGCAGAACTGGTTAGGGCAGAAATTTTTTCTCTCATTTCTCTTTCTGCAGTTTTGTTGTTAGTATACAAGAAGGCAATGGATTTTTGTACATTGATTTTTTATCCTGCAACTTTGCTGTATTTGTTTATTGTTTCAAATAGTTTTGGGGTGGAATCTTCAGGGTTTTCTATGTACAGAATCATGTTGTCTGGAAAACGTGACAGTTTTCTTTCTTCATTAACAATTTGGATGACTTTTATTTATTTCTCTTGCCTTATTGCTCTGGCTAGGATTTTCAGAACTATCCTATCTAATAAAAGAGAAACATGGTAATTAGCGTACAACCACTACCCTTCCCATTGGCTAATCAGGGAGATATGCAGATTAACTGCCAGCCAAGATGGCGGCCGGCAGCCAGGCAGCTGACACGAACAGGGAGGCTTGCTTGCTTCAGTGACGGAGGAAGCCAAGCTTCCCCGCCTGCCTTGCCGGCCTCTTAGCTGCACTCTAAGCAACATTGTAACAAATATAGAAGCTAAACAAAACCCTGGGCTTCAGCCAGCAGGACTGTAACATTGTTTCAAATACAGAAGGTAAACAAAGGCCAGAAACCTGCTTTCAGCAGCGGAGGTCTCATAGCTGTAGCCTAGCCTCAGAGCTAAAGCTGACACAGAATAAAAAAAAAAAAGGAAAAAAGGACAGGTTGGGAGCTTCAGTCACCCGCCAGCCTGAAAACGACCCTCAGCCCCTCACCCAGGCTGACCAGGCACCCCAGTGGGGACCCCCACCCTAAAGGGGGTGTGACCAGATGCAAACAGCCATCATCCCCTCACCCAGGCTGGCCAGGCACCCAAGAAGGACCCCCACCCTGAAGGGGGTGTGACCAGATGCAAACAGCTATCATCCCTTCACCCAGGCTGGCCAGGCACCCAAGCGGGACCCCCACCCTGATCCAGGACTCCTTTCAGGGCAAACCAGCCGGCCCCCACCCATGCACCAGGCTTCTATCTTATATAGTAAAAGGGTAATATGCCTCCCAGCACCGGGATCAGCGGAGCAGCGAGGCCTCCCAGCACTGGGATCAGCATGACAGGGGGCAGCGCCCAAACCCCCTGATCGCCCTGAGGCTCTATGTGTGACAGGGTGTGGCGCCCCAACCCCCCCCCCCCCATCGGCCCTGCCCTGAGTGTGACTGTGGCGGCTCCCCAAACCCCTGATCCGCCCTGCTCTGTGTGTGACAGGGTACGGAGCCCCAACCCCCCTGATGGGCCCTGCTCTCTGCGTGATAGGGGGCAGCGCCCCAACCCCCTGATTGGCCCTGCTCTGTGCGTGACAGAGGGTGGCGCCGCAACTTCCCTATTGACCCTGCCTTGAGTGTGACAGGGGGCGGTGCCCCAACCCTCCAATCGGCCCTACCCTGATCGTGACTGAGGGTGGCATCGCATTCTTCTGATCCACCCTGCTCTGTGCATGACAGGGGGCGGCGCCCCAACTCCCCAGTCAGCCCTGCTCTGAGCCCGACCAGGGGCTGCACCTAGGGATTGGGCCTGCCCTATGCCACCCAGGAGCGGGCCTAAGCCAGCAGGTAGTTATCTCCTGAGGGGTCCCAGACTGCGAGAGGGCACAGGCCTGGCTGAGAGACCCCCTCTTCCCCCCAAGTGCACAAATTTTTGTGCACCAGGTCTCTAGTCTTATATAATAAAAGGGTAATATGCAAATTGACCCTAACAGCAGAATGACCAGGAACCACAGGTCACTATGACACACACTGACCACCAGGGGGGCAGACGCTCAACACAGGAGCTGCCCCCCTGGTGTCAGTGTGCTCCCACAGGGTGAGCTCTGCTCATCAGCAAGCCACCTCCTCAGCAGCACTAAGGATGTCTGACTGTGGCAGAGGCCCAATCCCGGGGCCTAAGTCAGCAGGTGGACATACCCTGAGGGGTCCCAGACTGCGAGAGGGTGCAGGCTGGGCTGAGGGACCCCTCAGAATGCAGGAATTCTTATGCACCCGGCCTCTACTGTTGAATAAGAGTCGTGAGAGTAGCCCTAACTGGTTTGGCTCAGTAGATAGAGCATCGACCTGCAGACTGAAGGGTCCCAGGTTCGATTCTAGTCAAGAGCATGTACCTTGGTTGTGGGCACATCCCCAGTAGGAGGTGTGCAGGAGGCATCTGATCGATGTTTCTCTCTCATTGATGTTTCTAACTCTCTATCCCTCTCCCTTCCTCTCTGTAAAAAATCAATAAAATATATTTTAAAAAAAGAGTGGTGAGAGTAGACATCCTTGTCTTGTTCTTGATCTCAGAGGAAAAGCTTCAGTTTTTCACCATTGAGTATGATATTAGCAGTCAGACATCCCTTTTGCAATCTGGGACCATGGGCTCCTAACCACTCACCTGTCTTATTGCCCCTAACTGCCTCTGTCTGCCTGCCTGATTGTCCCTAACCCCTCTGCCTGCCTGGCTGATTGTCCCTAACTGCCTCTGAATGCCTGCCGCATTTCCCCTAACTTCCCTCCCCTGCCAGCCTGATCTCAGTCCCAAACTGCCCTCCCCTGCCAGCCTGATTGCCTCTAACTGCCTCTGCCTCAGCTCCCAGCCCATGGCTTTGTCCGGAAGGAAGTTGGACATCCAGAAGATAGCTGATCAACCCGGTCTAATTATCATATTACTCTTTTATTAGTATAGATAGATGATATAGGATAGGATTGCTTAAATGGGGTGGGTGGGTGTGGAAAGCCTTTTGCAGCAGGAGGACATGCTCTTGGCAGACAAAAATACATAATCCCTATATCTGGACTGATAGCCAGCCATATGCACTATACTGCCAAACCAGTTATTTAAAAAATTGAACCACTTTCTTAGACCTTACACCAAAAAGCTGTTGCCCTTAAAACCCCTCCTCAACCCCTACCTTAGGTTCTGCCTTCGCAGTTCACCCAGACTAGGTTCTGATTGGTTGGTTTCTATACCAGTCAGTGTCAAAAGCTCCGCCTTTTAGGCAGCCATTGGCTCCTCACAGTTCACCCAGATTTGGTTCTGATTGGTCAGTTTCTATGCCAGTCAGCATCTCCGGGCCTATCTCCAGGCCTGATCAGAGAGGTGGGGCTTATCAGAAGCCCCCTTGTAGGCCCAGAGAGAAAGAGAGGTGCAGCTGCTGGCCAGGATGGGAGAGAAAGAAAGAGGCAAGGACTGATCAATGGCTGCCACGGAGGCTATGGATCAGACCCTGCTTCTCTCTGCAAGCGTCTCTCCAGGCCTGATCTGCAGCCAGCCCCCTTGGCAGTCAGTGCTGGGTCGCCACGGCAATGCAGGACTGACTGCAGGACTAACTTCCAGTTGGTCGAGCCTTCAGTCATTTAGGATGTTATGGACCCTGGGTTTTTATATATTAGGATGGCCTTTATCATATTGAAGTACTTTCCTTCTATTCCTATTTTTTTTAAAATATAGTTTATTGATTTTTTACAGAGAGGAAGGGAGAGGGATAGAGAGTTAGAAACATCGATGAGAGAGAGACATCGATCAGCTACCTCCTGCACACTCCCTACTGGGGATGTGCCCACAACCAATGTACATGCCCTTGACCAGAATCGAACCTGGGACCCTTGAGTCCGCAGGCAGATGGTCTATCCACTGAGCCAAACCAGTTAGGGCCCTTCTATTCCTATTTTATTGAGCGTTTTTATCATAAATCTATGTTTTATCTTATCAAATGCTTTTCTGCATCTACTAGTATTGATAAGATGATATGATTTTTATCCTTTTTTTATTAATGTGGTGTATTACATTGATTAATTTGCCTATGTTGAAAACCATCCTTCTGCCCTTGAAATAAATGCTACTTGATCATGATGTAATATTTTTTGATTTACTGTTGTATTCAGTTTACTAGTATTTTATTTAGAATTTTTGCATCTGTATTCATCAGAGATATTGAGCTATAGTTTTCTTTTTGTGTGTTATTTTTGCCAGAATTTGGTATAAGAATTATATTGGCCTCATAGAATATGTTAGGAAGTATTTCCTCTTCTTTAATTTTTTGGAAGAGTTTGAGGGTAGATTTTTTTTCCCCAAAAAAATATATTTTTATTGATTTCAGAGAGGAAGGGAGAGAGAGAGAGAACCGTCAATGATGAGAGATAATCATTGATTAGCTGCCCACGGCATACCTCAGGGGTGCTGACCAGGAATTGAACCATGATGTCCTGGTTCATCGGTCAATGCTGAAGCACTGAGCCATGCTGGCTGGGCAGAGAAGGATAGGTTTTAAATCTTCTTTGAACGTTTGGTAGAATTCACTGGTGAAGCCATTAGGTGCTGGACTTTTATTTTTGGGGAGGTTTTTGTTTCTTTTGTGTGTGTGTGTGTGTGTGTGTGTGTGTGTGTGTGTGTGTTTAAATATACTTTTATTGAATTCAGAGAGGAAGGGAGAGGGGGAGAGAGATTGAAACATCAATGATGAGAGAGAATCATTGACTGCTTCCTGCACGCCCCCTACAGACTAAGCCCAGAATCCCGGCATGTTCCCTTGACCAGAATGAAACCTGGGACCCTTCAGTCCATAGGCTGAAGTTCTATCCACTGAGCCAAACCAGCTAGGACTTTTGCGAGGTTTTTGATGGTTATTTCAATTTCCTCACTTCTGATTGGTCTATTGAAATTTTCCAATTCTTCATGATTTAGTCTAGGAAGGTTGTATATTTCTAGGAACGTATCTGTTTCTTCTAGGTTATTGACTTTGGTGGCATATGGTCTTTTATAATATTCTAGTATGATCCTTTTTATATCTATGTTGTCTGGGGTGATTTTTCTTCTCTCATTTCTGATCATGTTTATATGGGTCTTTTTCCTTTTTTCCTTAGTGAGTCTAGCCAGGGGTTTGCCAATTTTATTAATCTTTTCAAAGAACCAGCTCTTTGTTTTTATTAATTTTTTATATTGTCTTTTTGCTTTCTATTTCATTCAATTCTGCTCTAATTTATATTGTTTCCTTTCTTCTGCTGACTTTGGGTTGCTTTTGTTATTCTTTTTATAGTTCTTTAAGATGCGATGTTAGGTTGTTTACTTGGGTTTTCTCTTGTTTCTTGAGATACGTCTGTAATGATATAAACTTCCCTATTATTTCTGCTTTCACTGCATCTCAGAGGTTTTGATGTGTTGTATTGTCATTCTAATTTGTCTTTATATATCTTTTGATTTCATCTTTTATTACTTCTTTGATTCAGTCATTTTTTTTAGTAGTATGTTGTTTAATCTCCAGGTATTTGTGGATTTCTTTACTTCCTTTCTGCAGTTGATTTCTAATTTTAAGGCATCGTGGTCAGAGAATTTTTTGGTATAATTTCACTCTTCTTGAATTTGTTCATGTTAGATTTGTGACCCAACATATGGTCTATCCTTGAGAATGTTCCATGTGCACTGGGGAAGAATGTATAATCTGATGTTCTATAAATGTCATTTGGTCTAGTGTTTCATTTAAGGCTGATATTTCTTTATTGATTTTTCATTTGGTTGATCTGTCCGGACTGTCAATGGAGTATTGACAGTTTCTCCCTTTAGTTTTGTTAGTAGCTATTTTATACTAGAGGCCCGGTGCATGGATTCATGCATCGGTGTGGTCCCTTGGCCTGGCCTGTGGGTACCAGACCAAAACCAGCTCTCTGACATCTCCCAAGGGGTCCCGGATTATGAGAAGGCAGTTCTCAGGTGATGTACCTTGGAATCGTGCTCCCTCTTCTCTTCTCCAAATATTATGTCACTTTCTCTCTGTATCTGTATCCGTCTTGCTTCTTTCATCGCACTTTAACCTAAGTTTGGCAGTAACTACTTGTGGGCATTTAGCTGCAAAATGCAATTATTTAGCAAACAGGATTTACTTATCCTGGAATCTAGTTGGCCTAGGGCAGGACCCTGCTCAATGTCAGGCTCCCGCCCAGGCCCTTACGCCCAGGCAGAGTCCTGTGGTGGTGGAAACCTCCTTCTTCCCACCTGAGTTGCGCCTTCGCCTCCTTCCCTCCCTGGAGGTTGCCCGCTGGTGTTACTGTTCGCCAAGAAGGAGTGAAACCACAGCCAGTTTCCCAGCTGACAGTGGTAGCAGGAAAATTCGCTGCCTCCACTGGAAATCGATATTAAGCTGATGGGCTGCCATGGGCACTAAACATCGGGGCCGCAGCCAGTAGGTCCTGAACTTTTCATCATTTAGCTAATGGAGTCAAAAAGTTTGTGTAAGGGCCAGACCCATGACCTCTGCAACGAGCTAAAAGCCAGGTGGGGAGTCAGACCCAAAGTGGGGAGCCAATGGGCTAGGCCCAGTGAAAGGATTTGTGCATTGATGGGTCCCTTGACCTGGCCTGCAGGGATTGGGCCGAAACCAGCTCTCTGACATCACCTGAGGGGTCCTGGGTTGCGAGAGAGCGGTTCTCTGGTGATGCACCCTGGAATTGGGCTTCTTCCTCTCTGGTTCCAGGTGCGTCACCCAAGAACCACAGCTGCCAAGTCACCGCAGCTTAGCAGCTCCTGCATTGAGTGTCTGCCCCTGGTGGTCAGTACACATCATAACTGCCAGTTGGCTGGTCACTTCGGCTTTTATATATATAGATATTTTGGTGTTCTCTGCTTGGGTGTATATATATTAAGAAGTATTGTTTTCTTGATTTAGTGTCCCCTTTATCATTATAAAGTGTCCATCTTTGTCTCTTGTTATCTTGAAATCTATTTAGTCAGATATAAGTATGGTTACACCTGCTTTTCTGTGGATGTTATTTGCTTAGAGAATTATTTTCCATCCTTTCACTTTGAATCTACCTTTGTCTTTGCAGCTTAGATGTATCTCTTATAGGCAGCATATGGTGTTTTTTTTTTTGTTGTTGTTGTTTTTGTTTTAAATCTACTCTGCTTCTCTGTGCCTCTTTATTGGTGAATTCAGACCACTTATACTTAAGGTACAGAGAGAATTTTAAAAGTAAATCATGGATCACGAATTGTTTTAACCTCTAAATATACTGAGATACAGAGTATGACATTTTGAGCTATAAAACTCATTCTGTTATCTAAAGTTGAAAGATGTTATTTGAAGCAGATTGAGCCAGTGATTTGAAACAGTTTTTAAGAGGACATGTCTAGTTAGTTCAGCTCAAGTAAAGAAAACCCAAATATTTCATGGGCCACTGCTAATTATAGACCTCGTTTTCAGTAGCCATGCAGACTGATTTCATCCCTCATGTGATACACCCAGTTCTTTGCACTTCAACATGATATAATCAAGATTTATTTTTCTACTCAGGTTGACAATATGTTAGATTATCAGTTTTCAGCTTGGTGCATTTTGAAGAGTACACAACAGGAAATTTAGTCAACCTATATATTTTTATTAGCTCTTCTACTTGTACAAAGATATTGCCACTGTAAATCCAGGTTAATTAGATTTTCTTCAAATTTACCCTGAGGGGTCACCATGCCTAAAACATAAGAAATATATGAAAGTCAAATGAAAAGGTTTGACATTAATAAATTTAAAAAATTAAGTTCTTAGCAAATTATAAGAATGGAAGTAGGCATTGCCTTGTAGTTCACACCACCAAAAAACTATACACCAACTTAAAATCTTATTTTTGTATAAATATAATTGGGATTTTTGTATTTCAAGACCAAAGTATAATGCATTTTATTATTTATCTTTGATTAATCGTCACTGGAGGATATTTTTTCTGTTGCTTTTTAGAGAAAATGGAAGGGAGGGAGAGAGCAGGAGAGGTAGAGAGGGAGATAGAGAAATATCAAAGTAAGAGGGACACCTGGATTCGTTGCCCCCTGCATGCGCCCCAACTGGGGAAGGGGATCAAACCTGAAGTTCAGGTACATGTCCTTCTTCAGGAATTGAACGCATGACTCTTAGAGCTACAGGCCGGCACTGTAACCACTGGGCAATACCAGCCAAGGCTGATGTGTTTTAAATTAATACTTTTTATTTACTGTAATTTATAGCTATGAAATATCTTGCATCTTTTGTCACATATCATAGTGGCAAGTGGAGATATAAAGATGGCACAAAGGACGTGAAAGTCGACTAAAGTTATTCAGTGCTTAGATGTTAAACTGATTTTACCTTAAGAATTCAATAATTCCTTTTAGTCTCAGAGACTTATATTTCCTTCATGGAGAAGCTTAATAATTGACTTTTCAAAGGGTAAAGCAATAATTTGGAATGTGATGTCCAAAAAAAGTATCGATCAAATTCTATAGTTTCATTCAATATTGTCCAAATCCTATGTTTACTTTGGGGATTAGAAATATATGACTTTATATTATTTAAAAAGATGTTCATGGGTACAAGAAAAATGAATTGTTTCACCTGGTTAAAAAGATCCTAAAGAAAGAAATACAGTAAATATATAGAAATACATTTCTTTTAAATTCTTTCTCTTACATTCATATGGAAGGTATTTGGGGTTGGATATGTGAAGATATCCCATAATGAGCAAATGTGCATAAGTCAAAAATGTCAAGAATAGTCATACTACTGGAAAACAGTAGTGTGTCTATGATCATTAAAGTATATTATGAATTTCCATGTTTGAAAACCTTAGCCATATTTTCATGATACTCCAAAGGAGATTTGGATAGCTTTGGGGCAAGATATGGGTTAGTGGAATATGTTTCTAAGATTCTTTTCAGGCTGAGTCTCCAGCTATAATGTAGGGAACAGCTCTAGGGTCAAGCCTTGGGCTGACCTGTGGCAGGGCCGCAAGCAAGTCCCAGCCTGGAGGGCAGAGCTCTCCTAGCATAATTAAGCCTGACCTTGTAGCCCCCACCGCCCCCCACAATTCCTTCCCAAGTAGCTAATGAGCTGTGGGAGGTGCAGCAAGTGTTGCCCAAACAAGAACATTTGTATGCATGTTAATCTACCCTTGTTTTAATCAGACTATAAAATAAAGCATCAGCTTGCAGGCTGGGTCTTTTGTGTCCTCATCCAGGCATGGGAGATCCACCGAACCCCAGCTATATTCTCTTGTCTGTCTTTTCTTCAATCCTTCACCACCCCTCCTCAGGTTCACTCTTGGCCATGCTGGGGCTACACACATAATGCTAGGGATAATATCCTATCCTGCTCAAATCATCAGTTGTTAGTTTGAGAGATCATCTGGCAATTAGAAAGAAACATAAAAAAGTAATGTTTTTCAGTAGCCATAATATAAATCTGTAATTCTGTGGGGACTTTTAAATAACAATTCATATAATCACATCAACCTTATATAGATGATCTGGATTATCCATGCATCCAGTACAAAATTATGCCATGCAACATCTCAGACAGATTGATGTTCACAAATTCAGATTAAACATGTTGGCTTAAAGAGTACAAAGCAACATGTTTTAATGTTGGAGAGGTCTATTTGGAGGACCTAAAAGGGAGTGAGAAGTATGGAACAAGGTACATACTTCATCTGAGCTAACTGTAAAAGCTGCCTTCTTATAACTTCCCATCCATTAAAATGAAATGGATACAACTGTGATAACAAAAGAACTGGCAGGAAATTGTGAGAAGTCCCCCCTGCTCCAGGACCTCTGTTAGCAGGAATACTATTTCCTTAAACCACAAGAATGCAAATAGGCTGTCAACATGCAGTCAATGCAATGAAAATAGTATCTTAACACCCAACTGTTTAACAGAGTTTAAAATGCTTGCAGATTTTTAGTTTATTTCCTTTTGTCAAATTAACCTGCATATCTAGCTCTTACAAAAATGAAGTAATGATGATCCCTGTCCTTATATAAGATCTTACAGGGAAAAACAATCTGATATTTTATTCTCTTTCTCCAAGTAGTTATAATTTAAATGTAATAATATAGTTTTGTGCTGAGAAGTTTCACAGTCTGACCCAAACGTGCCACATTGTACTTTAATTGCAATGTTGTTCACTAGTATGGGTATGAGATTAACTTACTGCAACAGCTATGTATTTTAATTGCATGAACTTCTACTTGTTTAAAATGAACAATATGCATTCATTCTCATTATAAAAATTTAATAGACATCTAATTAAATACATTATTCAATGAGATTAATTGTGTGAATTAATATTGAAAAATGAATATCCAAGGGTAAATCAATCTACTGCTAATGGCAAAAAAAGAGAGGGAGAGCTGAATTCATAGGTAATTATGATTCCATCAAAAGAGGTCTTCACCTGTAAATTTAGTCACAAACATATATTTCATTTGATTGAAACCTTAGGACTACACTGGTAAGTTGTGAAAAACTAATTTTATCAATTTAATCAGTCATAGCAATTGGTTGACTAAGCCTATCAGTTCATTTCTTTTGGAATCACATAGATAAAACAAAATATCAGTTGAAACTCAAACAATAATAAGTTCTTATAAAGAGACAGCCTAATTAGATTTTGCTATGCCAAGAAAAAATCATTATTAATAAGTGGATAACACTTGTAGTGTGTGTGTGTGTGTGTGTGTGTGTGTGTGTGTGTGTGTGTGTTTGGCTATGCTGTGGCATAACCTCCGTAGTAATGATCATCATTATTATATTTATTCATTTAAGGCAGTGAAATAAAAATATCTAATTAATAGTTTGTTAATAATTCATTAAAGGCAGTAAAATGAAAATAATAATATCTGTTTAATAGGGTTGTGGTGAAAATTAAATGAGTTAATATGTGTAAAGCACTTGGAAGAGATTTTAGCACACAGTAAAAAGTCATTGCTGTTACCTATTCCCATTTAGTTAATAAATATCAAATGCTTATTATAGGCCAGGTTCTGTGCTAGGCTTGGGGATAAATGTTGAAAAAAACAGTTGTGGTTTCTGTTCTTATGGAGTTTACAATCTTATTGAGGATCCAGATATTGATTACACATTGGGGTCAATGTAAAATTGTAACTGTGTTAAGTGCTGTGAAGGACAGTTGCATGGTACCATGGGTGTCTATTATGAGGGAAAAGTGGTGAAATAATATTCTGAGCTAATTTATTGAATTTTGTGAAATTGGATTGTGATGATAATTCCCAATTTTCTTGGGTTCATATCATTTTCTATAATGATCATCTTTTTTGTCATGCCAGGGGTGGGGAATTTATTTTATTAATCCTTTTGCTATTTTTATGAACAAGCACAACAAATATTTACTGAGTAAACACTACATTCAGAGCACTATTCTACATGCTATGGGAGATGTACAAATCAATAAGACATGGTTTTTATCCCCTCAGAGCTCAAAATTCTCATGAGAGAAGGATGGTTTTATACACAACAGTCTTAATATAGGCTTAATATGCAAAATGTTATATCTCTTCACTTCTCTTCAACTACTTTACAACTGCTTAAAGAAGAGTCTGGAACATAATGTGCACTCAATTGGTTTTATTATTTTTGATGTTATTATCATTGAGCAAGATATAATAGAAACTGATATTGGAGAAATATAGTAGGTTCAATTTATAGAAATATTTGAGTTCTGATAAAAATCCTCAGTTTTCACTACATTTGACACTCCAACCCTGATCTATCAGCTGTTATTTATTCATAATTTCTCACCTGGATTGTTGTAGTAGTCTCTCCACTTCTTCATGCCTCTTTCTTTTCCCTCTTACATTCTAAAAAAACATAATTATCCTTAAAAGTTAAGACATATCATGTGATGCCTCTGCTAAAAATCTCCACCATCTTCAAATTTAAATAAAAGCAAATGCCACACAATGAAAAGGAAAGAACTCTTACCATTTGCAACAGCATGGATGGACCTGGAGAGTATTACTAGTATGCTAAGTAAAATAAGCCAGTCAGAGAAAGATAAGTATCACATGATCTCACTCATATGTGGAATCTAATGACCCAATAAACTGATAAACAGAAAAAGACCCAGAGACAAAGAAGCATGAACAGACTGATGAACCTCAGAGGAAAGGCAGGGGAGGGTGGGTGGGAAGAGATCAACCAATGAAGTTGTATGCATATATGCATAACCCGAGGACACAGACAATGTGGTGGTGAGGGCCTGGGTGGGGGACAGGAGCGGGCTGGAAGAGGTTAATGGGGGAGAAAGGTGGACCTATGTAATACCTCCAACAATAAAGATTAAATAAATAAATAAATAAATAAATAAATAAATAAATAAATAAATGTAAAAGCCACAAAATGTCATACTTGGCATAAAATGCCATAAAATATGTGTTTCCACTATGTCTATGACTTCATCTTTTACCCTTCTTCTCTTCACTTTTCTCTAGTTGCAAAGGCCCATTTGCTATTCCTTAGACACAGCACACATGTTCCCATCTCAAGACCTTTGCTCTTATTATTCCATATCTCTGGAACACTTTTTCCCCACTATCAGAATAGCCAACTATCTCATTTTTTTTAGGTCTCCCTGAAAATCTTTCCTTATGCTATCTACCCTACCCTACACTACTCTCATTTCCCTCATCTGATCTCATCTCATCTCGTCTTTGTAGGACAACCAGCTGTCGTCACAGAATTGCTTGGTGGTGTTGGAAAATAACATATATCTGGCCCTCCAACAAATAATAGATTTCAGTTGCAGAGTGCTAGTAGCAGAAGATAAAATAATGAATAAGCAATCCCTGCCCTCAAAGAGCTCATTTTAAGTACTATATGCTTCACACTTACTGACAAAAAGGTAACTATAATTATAGTATATTTGGAAAGTAATAGGAGGTAGCATTGTTTATTTCCACCATTCTACTTTCCCACTCATACTTTATTTTTTTCTTCTAATTATTTGCTATCAGATTTTCCTTCTTTTTATATTATCAGAAAAATAGAAATTTACTGATTGGGGATCTTTGGAAAAATTCCTTTGAGTGTGGGGCACATTGAAGAAAAAAACCTGAATTCTGCTGATAGCTTGATATGAAATACTACTGGGAATATTCTGAGATGTGATAAAAATGTATTAAAGACTGTGCTTTACAACGCTGTGATGGTGCAGATGACTTGGAGGCATTTTACATGGGAAAAATAATCATTAGTGGTAAACAACATTTGGCATTAGCAAAAATATTAAAGGGAGTTGAAATTCATTCCTGGGCCAACTACATTGTTTTATTTGCAGGTAATTGCATGGTTTTAAATGTCATTCATTGGCAAATAGGAATCTTCTTTCAAGTACACTGAAACTAAGGAAGCAGAATAGTTGCTTATCATGTTTTTCAAAGACTTAATACGAATTCATGAGACAAAATTAATAAAATCAAAATAAAATTTGGGCCAACAATTTTTGATGGTGGTTTAGCAATATAATTATCTACATGGATTTACTTTCTCCCACCACATGCATAACTCTTGTCCAATGAACCATCATCTCAGACCTAGATCACTAAACCTTCTAAATGCTATCCCTATTTCTTCTCTTGTCATATTTCACAGTTTATTTTCAATACTGCAGCTCAAATAATCCTGCTAAAATACAGATCAGAAAATGGCTTCTTCTGTTGAAAAATTTCAATATTTTCACACTTCCCTTAAGTAAGAAAACAAACAAGTGAAAAAAACAAAAACCACAACAACAAAAACCTCAGTTTTTACCTCTCTGAACTTATTTCCTAGTTCTTTTTTTCCAGCTTTGACCACCTTTTATTTTGTTTGTTTGTTTTGTTTTGTTTTTTTAATATTCTAAGCATGTTTCTACCTCAGAGCTTTTGCACTGGCTGTTCCCTTTGCCTAGAATACTTTCTCCATAATTTCCTCAGGATTTGTTTTCTTACCAAATTCTCATCTTTACTTAGATGCCACCTTTTCATTGAGGCTTTCCCTGCTGGTCACTCTACTTTAAAATATCTCTCCCTCACTCATCAATCTTCCAACTTTATTATTTTTAGAGCATTTTTTCATCGAGTACATTCTATATTGTAATTGTTTTCCATCTGCCCTAATACAATGTAAGCTTTATGAGTATGCAGGCTCTGTACTTTGGCACCTAGATAAGTGACTGATGTTTAGTAGACACTTCAATTTCTGTTGAATGGATAAATCTCTCTAGTCTTCTCCAGTTGTACTATTCTGAGAGATAATATTATTGTACATGATCTTCCTGCTGATGGAACCAATCTACTCTGCATGATTTTAAGTGCATTAACCAGTGTTATACTAAATGTTTAACACCTAGTTTTCTGTGGGGGAGGATGCCCTGATTGTATCATTTGCTGAATTCCATGATGAATAAATATCTACCGTGGACATGAGGTTGGGATGAAATGCACACAGTTGCCTCTCATGAGCTTATATGAGCCATCAGTAGCACATACTGGAATAATACATTTGATGTACCCAATCACCAGAGGATACAGATATAATTATGGGCACTTTTCATATGAGGAAACTACTACACAGTGAGGTTAAGCATGTTCCCAAAGGTCACAGAACTAGTAAGTGATCAAATTTAGATATGTCTGAAGATTGACTCCAGAGCCTATGCTCAGAGAAATTCAGCTATACTGCAGGCCTTAGACAAATTACCTAAAACAAACATAAGGTATTAAAATGAGGAAAATTATAACTATCTTGTGATATGTACATTCTTTAAGTGTCAACCAAGAAACTGCATTTTTCTGAAAAAAATCTTTGAATCTTTAAAAGATATTTCAGTTTCCCAATTAGAGGGCCAAGGCTCTATGCTATGTTAAGCTTCTTTTCAGACCACTGAAAATTGTTCAATTGAGAACAACTTCAATGGATTGGCCGGAAATAGTTAATATCCTTAGTACCAATTTCAATTACATTGATAGGAAATGCGAGAAGGAGAAATTATTTTTTAAAAGTAATTAATTAAATTTATTTTCAATGACATTTTACATTCAATATTACTTTGTGTTGGTTTCAGGTGTATGGCATAGTGGTTAGACAATCATGTTCTTTTTAAGAAAATATATATATATTATTGATTTTTTACAGAGAGGAAGGGAGAGGGATAGAGAGTTAGAAACATCCATGAGAGAGAAACATCCATCAGCTGCCTTCTGCACACCCCCTACTGGGGATGTGCCCGCAACCAAGATACATGCCCTTGACCAGAATCGAACCTGGGACTCTTCAGTCCACAGGCCGACGCTCTAGCCACTGAGCAAAACTGGTCAGGGCGACAATCATGTTCTTTATAAATATCCCCCTGATATCTGTAGTACCCACCTGGTACCATACATAGTTATTTCAATGTTATTGACTGTATTTCCTATGTTATACTTTACATCCCTGTGACTATTTTGTAACTACCAATATGTACTTCTTAATCCCTTCATCTTTTTCATCCAATCTCCCAACTCCCCTCTCTTGTGGCAACCGTCAGTTTGTTCTCTGTATCTATGAGTTTGTTTCTCTTTTGTTTGTTCATTTATATTGTTCTTTAGATTCCACATATTAGTGAAATCATATGGTTTTTGTCTTCTCTGACTCACTTATTTCACTTACCTCTAGGTCCATCCATGCTGAAGAGAAAACATTTTTGTGTTCTAAGTTTTCTCTTGGTTTATTTTAGTATAATTTCTTGGTGAAATCAGAACCTTACTGAACTGGCAATAAAAATTATCACTTTTTATTTTCACAAAGATAAGATACCTAGTGGAGTATCTTTCTATTTTTCAATGTTGCAACATTTCTGAGTTATATTCACAAAGATATCTAGTGGAGTGTATTTCCATTTTTCAATGGTGCAATATTCCTGAGTTATAAAGCAATAATTCTGTTAGGTAATAAATGGTTTTTACATTGTATAGTCATTACAATTAGCCACCAAATCAATGACTCTCATTAGAAAGCAGTATTTTTTTTATTACCATTAATTTAACCTGTTTGGTAGTCCTTATTAAGAATTCATCTAGTAAAATCATGACAGTTATATGGATTTAGATAAACTTGCTATACTGACTCAAGAGCTGAAAATAGATTTTATTATATAAGATTAATTAAAATAAAAATTTAGTGCAGTATGACCTCCATTATTACATCATGAAACATTGAGTATCAATGCCTATTTACTATGCATATTGTATATGAGATAATGCATTTATAATAGCCACTCACCAAATTGGTTAAATCTGAACAAATGAAAGTCAGAGTTGAACAATTTAGCAAATGTCTATTACATTATTTTAGATATGGACCTTTGGAGATTGAAAAAAAAGCATTTTGAGAAAGAATCAGAGTCATAAATTTCATTTTCAGAGGAGTAAGTACTTTTGGACACCATCTGGTCAAGCCATGGTATTTAAAATGAAACAATGTTTGGAATATTGAAATCAACTCTTGAACTGGCATAGGAGAATATGGAATTTTAACTAGTATAACTTGCAGACATGGTATAATTTTGACTATAGTCTATTGCTGTTATAAAAAATGCAGGATTTTTTTTTTTTTTTTTAACACGGACTTGGTCTAGAAGGCCGGCTGCAACAAAAATACTTGAATTTACTTCTTAAAAAAAATATTTTTATTGATTTCACATAGGGAGGGAAAGAGAAAGAGATAGAAACATCAATAATGAGAGAGAATTATTGATTGGCTGCTTCCTGCACAGGCCACACTGGGGAGCGAGCCTGCAACCTGGGCTTAGGCCCTGATCAGGAATTGAACCGTGGCCTCCTGGTTCATAGGTTGATGCTCAATCACTGGGCCACGTCAGCCAGGCTGAATTTAATTTTAAAAATAGATTTCTGCCGAAACCGGTTTGGCTCAGTGGATAGAGCGTCGGCCTTCGGACTGAAAGGTCCCGGGTTCGATTCCGGTCAGGGGCATGTACCTGGGTTGTGGGCATATCCCCAGTGGGAGATGTGCAGGAGGCAGCTGATCGATGTTTCTCTCTCATCGATGTTTCTAACTCTCTATCTCTCTCCCTTCCTCTCTGTAAAAAATCAATAAAATATGTTTAAAAAATAATAAAAAAATAAAAATAGATTTCTGATCCCATATCAGATCTACAGGGTCAATATACATAGACAAGGTTCTCCAAATCTGAGATTCAAGGATTTGATGCAGCTGCTATTTAAAACAATTAAGTCATTTTTGTACATGATTAGTTAATGTTATTCAGTGTCATTTGGAACATATACGTAAATATATGTGAATATAAATAGAATTAGGGCAACTTATTAATAGTGAAGCAGTTTTTTAGAAGGAAAATATTGCAGAAAAAGACATTACATTAAAAATGTGGGATGCCATAGAGAAATGTTAAAAGAAACAAAGTATCAGTTGGGCATGGAAAACTCATTTTTGCTTAAAAAGTATTTTAAAAAGCTGATTATGTGGCTATCTTTACAAATTAATTCAACTATGAACTGTAACCCAAATTCTCAGTAACTCTCATGACTTTGATGTATATTTTAGTGAACTTTCGTTAGTAACAGATCGATGTTTATGAAAAATGTGTTCAATGAGTTTTAGATATCTTGTCTTTTGGCAATTTTTGTTTATGTTTTGCTTACAATCTAAGTGTGGTAGAATTTACAGCCTCTCCCCAAATTCCCATCTGTTCTTTTGGCCAATGACATTTAGGGGCCACACCAATCCAGAAAATTAGTAATATAAAAAGCTAGAGGCATGCACTCGGAGGGGGTGGTGGTGGTGGTCCCTGCATCCTCTCGCAGTCCTGTACCACACCGGGAGTGGGCCTAAGCTGGCAGTCAGACATGCCTCTTGTAGTTTGGGAGCCCTCGCTTCTTACCACCTGCCTGCTTGCTGCTCCTTAGTGCTGCCATGGAGGTGGAGGTGGGAGAGACTCCCACCTCCACTGATGCGCTCGCCAGCTGTGAGCCTGGCTTCTGGCTGAGTGGCGATCCCCCTGTGGGAGCGCACCGACCACCACGGGGAAGCTCCTGTGTTGAGCATCTGCCCCCTGGTGATCAGTGCATGTCATAGAGGATGGTCGTTCAGCTGTTTGGTTGATTTGCATATTAGGCTTTTATTATATAAGATAACAAACGTCCATTGGTGACATGGTATGTATAATTTCTGACACAGCTCATCAAGAAAGTGAACAGAGGACTTATGGGGAGCTTTAGAAAGAAAAACAAAGTATATACTTAATATGAAGCTGAGCATCAATGTCATTCGACATTCTAAACACAATCTGCAATGTGTTATGAAGTCCTGATTTGACTTTTAATGCGGATAAGAGAGAGAAATGAATTATTATTCATGGAAATCATTAAAGCAAACTTCACCCATGCATTTTTCAGCCAGAATTCATTGTAGAAATTTCATTATGGGACAAAAACCTGCCATATAAGAATGATGATTTTTGCCCTGACTTGGCATATTTCCCAGGGAATAGAGAACCTATCTACTAAAAACTATGTCCTTTCACTACCATCAAAGAATGAACACATCTTAACCCTTCATAATAAATAGGAATCATGATGATTTTAATTGAATCACAACTCTGTTTTGGGATCATTATAGAAGGCTGAAACAAGATGTTTTAATTTTCTGTGCCTCAATTTCTCTAATTACAAAGAATAAAATTCTCTTTTGTACATCATCCTTACATAGAGGCCATAGATATTAGCAAAGAAGGGATTGATATGTCCTTTAAACATAGGACACATCATACCAAAACTCAGTAACATGAAAGCCATAGTTTATGATTATTGGGCAAAAGCATTTCTGGCACAGTATGTAAAACTTAAAAATTAAGTTAGAGGGAAAAATTCTATTTGAATGAAATATGTTAAAAATTACAATGATTTCATATCTGTGTATAAATTTAACTAGAATGTGTATGCATTGAATTGCTTTAAATAAAAATTATTAGATAAAAAGAGAATAATATTTTTACTGTGTTTGAAAAATAACCTTCTAACACTGGATATCACGCTAAAATTCATTTTATTGCCCTTTTCCCTTTTTCCTCATTAAATCATGCATATATTCTTGGCATTCAAAGATGCCACATATTGTTAATAATCTGTTATACCTATACTTTTAACACAATACACTTAAAAGGATCTTTCTACTGTATTTCTCAGGACAGTTCAAAAAGAATTATGAAAGATTGTACATCTGCCTGCTGGATAGTCATATTTGCTGACAATAAGAATTAGTCCATTTAAATTTTTAAGGAGCTAGAAAAATCTCAAACAAAATGTAAAGTCAATAGCTTGTGCATTTTTTATAGAACATACTAGCTAAGCCAAGTATTAGAGATGAAAGTTAGAGATCAAAATAGACACAGAATATAGTGATTTCTCTTTTGGTGTTAGATATTCTTTCTTAAGTGGAAGGGATGTGTTTTAGCCAAGTTTTTGGTAAAATGAATTTATGTTAAGTGAATCTTCCATTCCAATGGACTTCCAATAGGAAATTAAAAATTAATTCTGCTGGTTATAAAACAAATTCTTATTGACTTCTGGATATATTGAAATCATCCTGCAGAATGCAGGAGATGTTTGAAAGTTGCATCTATAGATGCAAAATTATTACTTTTTGGTAATGAATCAGTGGCTATGTTGTACATATCATACAGTATCTGAGTTTACAGACAGTAAAGAGAGGTAACTTGAATTTTAATATCTTCCTTTATAATAATATTTACCCTCAAATTGAGTTTACAATTATACATATTGTGCAAGACAATAATAATGCCCTAAACTCAGAATAACTCAGGAAAAGAAAAAATACTGATTAAAAATAAAATAAGTTGCCAGTGCATCTGGTAATGTGAGAATCTGTCTCATTGCTCCATTCCTTATGTAATCCTATCTAATAAAAGAGTAGTATGGAAATTAACTGTCACTTTGTCACTCCGTCACAAAGATGGCGGTGCCCATAGCCACAAGATGGCGGCACCCAGTCCCCTCAGTTTCACCACTGAAGTGTCAAGGCCTGTCACCACTCTGGCGGGCTGATGGTGGCAGTATCCAGGCCTCTGGACCCAGCTGGGGCTGTGGGGGCAAGCAAGAAGGTATGACCTGCCCACCCCAGTGGGCCAATGCAGCCTCACCACTCTGCCACTGCCACCACCATTGCTGCAGTGTCTGGGGCTGTCAGCCCCTCCATGAGGCTGAATGCTGAGTCCAGGGGTCACATGCAAGTGGGTGGGGACTTGACTCTGGGTCTTCTGGCACAGAGGGACTTGATGCTATGCCCCTGTTTGTGCTGGCCAGCAGGTGGACATCCCCCGAGGGGTCCCAGGCTGCAAGAGGGCACAGGCCAGCTGAGGGACCCCCAGAGTGCACAAATTTTTGTGCACCAGGCCACTAGTGGTTTAATAATTGACTTCCAGTGTGTATATTATTAAGATATTGCAGTAAATGGTTTCCCAATCTGCTGCCCAAGTGAAGCAGTCTCAGCCTCCAGTCACCTTCATATTACAGCAATGACAATTATTTCTACATTCTTCATGTCACTTGAACTTATTAACCTCTTTAAGGTATCTCCTGTGAGCATCCATTACTTTTCACAGTTGACTCAAAAGGGAAAAAAAGTGAAGTATTAAAGTGAAATTCTAAAATACTCCCTCCTTGCTGAGTAAGGGAAGTTTTAGGAAATATGTGCTTGGAGTAATGCTTTCCCAGCAACTGTCCGCTAACCATTAGCATACTAGTGGATGGTGCCCTTGTTGAGAGCTTTTCTCCCAAGTAAAGACTTGTTAGTTGCCTTTCTGTGGTATGATCATTAGGACATATTAGCAAAATGATGTTTTCAAGCTTGACAGGTTATCATGATGGTGAGGCTAGCAAAATATTGAGTATTAGATAGCTTCAACAGGTTTGGTGTGAAGTCAGTGTGTATATTAGTTATATGCATTTATTCGTTAATGCTTTCAGGAAAATTAGTAAAGTTAGATATTAGTCAGTTGTTAATGTACTATCTTAATAATGCAAATGATGCTAGAATCTTCAGCTGAGCATAATACCTTTGAGTAATTTACTAACATTTAGTAGTGGCACTTTTGAAGGTAGAATTTGAGACTTTAATTTCCTGAAGTTTAGAACACAGTTTCATGAATACTTATTGACCAAATTGCATATGCATAAATATGTGTTTGTAATTAGTTTAATATTTATCATTGTAAATTATGGGCATAATATAAAATGTCAAGAAGCAGTACAGTGCTTGTAATAGAAAAGGGAAGTCCCATGAACATCCCTTCACATAAACCACTTTATTTTCTTTTATCGCTTGATTTTTATATTTTACATTTCTAATATTTTTTGTCAATCCTCATTGGAGGATATTTTTTCCATTGAATTTTAGAGAGAGTAGAGGGAGGGAGGGGGAGAGAGAGATTGAGAGAGAAAGAGAAACATGGATGAATCGATGAGAAAGCGACACATTGATTGATTGCCTCTAGCACACACCCCAATAACCAGGGCTAGGGACTGAACCTGCAACCCAGGCCTGAACAGGAATCAGACCTATGATCCTTCAGTGCGTGGGGTGACAGTCTAACCACTGAGAAACACTGACCAGGGCTCTAATATTTTTAATTATTTGTTTATATTTCTCACTTGTTTATATTATCTATTGACTTGCTTTTTAACGGTATATAACAATTGAATTATCTTACTCCATTTTTCTTTTCATTTTATCCATATGATTTAATTCAATTTTGGTTAAGTGGTTGTGTTTGTTAGATTATGTAAATATTATCCAGAATTGAGCCACATAAGGGCTATAATTAAATCTTTTTATACAATTTTTTAATGTACCAGCATTAAATTTTTGTGTTCTTATTGGCTTAAATTAATTTAATATTAAGTATGCCAGATCTATAAAAGGCCTTTTGATACTATTTTTCCAAACATTTGAAACCTAGAAACTAATTTATCATTTAAAAATACTTTTCTCACAAAGGTTTCTTTCTACAATCCTTTGTAGTCCTGACCCAGGCTGGACCTGTAGCTCTCTAAGATGGCATTAGAGCTTTCATAATGACTTCCCTTCCCTTCTCTTCTCCTCTGTACTGAGTTTCAATTTTTTTTTTTGAGTACCTACTCTCTTTTTTTAGATTGCTTCCTTCTTTTGTGGAGCCCATTTGTGGTTGGCAAAATTCTTCAATGCCTCCCAAGATTCCTGGTCTCTTATTCCAGTTATTCAATCAAATATTAATCTGGGTACTGCTGTAAAGGGATTTTTCAGACATAATTAAGGGCCCAAATCAGTTGATATTAAGATAGCTGTTGTGGCCGAAACCGGTTTGGCTCAGTGGATAGAGCGTCGGCCTGCGGACTGAAGGGTCCCGGGTTCGATTCCGGTCAAGGGCATGTACCTGGGTTGCGGGCATATCCCCAGTGGGAGATGTGCAGGAGGCAGCTGATCGATGTTTCTCTCTCATCGATGTTTCTAACTCTATCTCTCTCCCTTCCTCTCTGTAAAAAATCAATAAAATATATTAAAAAAAATAGCTGTTGTGGAAGGAGCCATCACCCAACCTGCTGCTCCTCTCCACTCCTAGAGAGGAACATTTTCCTATAGGGAATTTGAGGGTTGAGCTGTCATTTGGCCCCAATTCTTCTTTCTTATTAGGGGAAATATTTCCCCTGTTTTGGGCACAGTGAACTTCCTTATATCTCTTAAGCTTTTGCTTCATAAGGCCCCTGGCCGGCTCCACCAGTATATTCAACCTTCATGGGAAGAGAACATGGTCTTCTGTAACATGAAGGGGGTATGTAGTCCATCAGCCTGCATTGGCTATTAGGAGGGACCATCTGGCCATAGGAAACCAGCACACACTACCAATGCTAACCTTGCATCTCTTTTCTTGTGAGTGAGGAAAATCTTGTTCCAACCAGTGCCTTGTGTGTTGAATTCTCCTTGGCGACTCTGAACCAGAAGGTGCAGTGGGCTGAGGTCTGCAGTTACTTCTTGTTCATAATGGGCACTGTGATTATCTGTCTGTCCTCCATGGTGGAAATCATAATTTGGGATTATAGCTGGAGCTTCCTGTTCAACATAGGAAGATTATCTGGGTGGGCCAGACCTAATCACAAGAATCCTTAAAAATCAGAGAATTTTCTTCAGCTGATTGTAGATGAGGAAATGAGAGATAAGTATAAACAGGCTTGAAGATGGAGGGGATCACTTGCCAAGAAAGGTGGACAGACTCTAAGGACCAGTCCCTGGCTAACAATGAGCAAAAAAGGGGGCATCAGACCTACAATCACAAGAAACTGATTTTTGCTAAGAGCCTCAATGAGTTTGAAAGTGATTTATCCCCCAAAATCTTTCAGATAAGAGATCAGTCTGGCTGAAATATTGATTTCAGCCTCATGAGATCCTAATTAAAGAATATTGCTAACCCCAGCCCACCACAGCTCAGACTTTTTGCCTACAGAAATTTGAGATAATAAACACAGGTTGTTTTAAGTTTATAAGTTTGTGGTAATTTGTTTTACAAAAACATGAAACCAAAACAACATCCTTCATCAGTTCCTGAAAAATGTATGTCTTAAGTACCTAAATTAAATTTGATATCATGTTTACTATTTTAATTTTGTCAACATATTTTATCTTATCAGAATACAGATAATATTACATTTTAAAATGAATTTCTTAGATGTATGGGTGGTGAATACGTTTTTAGTCACCTAGAATATTGTGATCATGTCTTCACAGTGTTGATTCAACCAAAGGTTAAATGCTATCAAATGTACTAAATATTAAATCTGGATAAAATTCTGGCAGCAACAGGTAGACTGTGTTTTAATTTTTGTAGGATGCAAATAAGTTCATTCAACATTTATAAGTACCTATTACATCTAGACACTATACCTTGTGCTGTGTGGATACATATATAAATAGGAATGAGTGTGGACTCTAGTGACCAAAATCATTCTCTCCTTCTTTCTTGGTGTTTGAATAATTAAACATTTATTCAAGAATGAGGAATAGGTTGTATGCATGTACCTTTCTTACAAGTAGTTGAACAGTGAAACAATTAGTCTAACTTATTGCTTTAACTCTGTGGTGCTAAATAATTAATTCATATTTTTTCTTACAGAATGCCTTTGTTAGTGAAACTTAACAGTTATGTTATGGCTTCAGTTTTTTTAGAAATTAATGTAAAACATAATAGTCCACTGAAAAGTCAACCTCAGATAACAAATCTATTGGAAAAAAATGCCATTGTGTAACTTAAAGTTGGAAATGAAGTTTCATAAACAAATGTGTGAGCCTTCTTAGTTTCCCAAAACTCTAAATGGAAAAGTTGTAGAACCACTTTTTTATATTCTGCATAATTGCAGATCTGCACCATGAATGGTAATGCATGTTTTAAAGTATGAGTAAGCTTGATTATGTAGTCCTGGATATATAATGGAACAGACGGCTAATGCTTAGGCTGATTCTTCCCTAAGTAAAATCCATCTGTTTACTACTCAGACAGCATGCAATTCAGCTTTGTTTGAGAAGAACAAAGTTTATACTTGAAGTTATTTTCTTTCCAGTAATAGAAAGGCATGGGGAAATGTCATAGTAAGACTTTTGCATTTTTTAAAGATGGGCTTCCCAGCAAACTCCAAGTATGTATACACTGTCTCTCAAATTTGGTCAACCCAGAAATGCCACATGAAGGGGATACTTGCAACACTAGTCTATAATCACGTACATAGAGATCCTGGAGGCCCTCACAGAAAAGCAGCTGATGAGCGATTTCATGTAAAAAGAATCAATGTTCCATTTTTAATTTTTTGAGGAAACGCCATAATGTTTTCCACAGTGGCTGGACCAGTCTGCATTCCCACCAGCAGTGCAAGAGGGTTCCTTTTTCTCTGCATCCTCACCAGCACTTCTTGTTTGTTGATTTGTTGATGATAGCTATTCTGACAGCTGTGAGGTGGTACCTCATTGTTGTTTTGATTTGCATCTCTCTGATGATTAGTGACTTTGAGTATGTTTTCATATGACTCTCGGCCTTCTGTATATCCTCTTTCAAAAAGTATCTATTTAGGTCCTCTGCCCATTTTTTTGATTGGATTGTTTATCTTCCTTTTGTTAAGTTGTATGAGTTCCCTATAAATTTTGGAGATTAAACACTTATCAGAGATAACATTGGCAAATATGTTCCATTTGACCCAGTAATCCTACTTCTAGGAATATATCCCAATATAACAGAACCACCAATCAGAAAGTATATACAGTATGCATCCCAATGTTCATAGCAGCACAATGTACAATAGCTAAGATTTGGAAACAGCCTAAGTGCCCATCAGCAGATGAGTGGATTAGAAAACCGTGGTACATCTGCACAATGGAATACTATGCTGCTGTAAAAAAGAATGAATTCTCACTATTTACAACAGCATGGATGGAACTGGAGAGCATTATGCTAAGCGAAATAAGCCAGTCAGAGAAAGATAAGTATCACATGATCTCACTTATTTGTGGAATATAATGAATGATATAAATTGATGAACAAAAATAGGCCAGAAGCATAGAACAGATCATCCAACTTAAGAGGAAAGGTGGGGGGTGGGGGGTAAGAGATCAACCAAAGGACTTGTATGCATGCATATGAGCATAACCAATGGACACAGACAGTAGGGGGGTGATGACATTGCTGGGGGGTGGGAGCGGCAGGGGAGGAGAGGTCAATGGGGGAAAAAGGAGACTCCTGTAATACTTTAAACAATAAAGAATTTAAATTAATAAAATAAAATAAAGTCAAAAGAAATCAAGGTTAATAAAGTGAAATTAATAAAGCAAAACTTATATTAGATGTTGTTTAAAGGTTCAAAGATTATGTACCATATGAAAGCATTAAATATAGCTTTGAAAATGCCACTTTTGGAAATATTGTCCTGACACACATATTATTTGTGAAGAGATTGCTGTATTTGTATTATTTTTGATATTTTCCAAAGGATATTTTGACTAGCCTTGATCATCTCTTTGGGATTCCCAAACACTCTGCACCAAAAGTCTTATTTCTTCTGCCCATACATAATTCTACATAGTCTAATCATTTTTGAGACCAAGATCAAACAACATGCCATTTGTGAAACTTTCTGTAACTTCTGCTTTTTTCTCTGTACCCTGTCAACACTTTACTCCAACTTCTAATACAGCAATTATTTCCTTCTACTTTATTTGTTTTCAGGGTTGCACATTTCCCTCAAACCTGCGAGATTGCAGGCTCCTTGAAAGCAGAGATTATGCATTATCCACATCCAGAACTCTTCTGTAAGATTCACGAGGTGGAAACTCCCTCAATATCCTATTGAATTGAATCTTAAAAAAATTAATTCATGTCATCTATGAGAAAGGAATTTACAATTAGTACATCTTGATTGAGGACATTTTGCTTCCTGAAAATGACTCAGGGAAGAGAAATGGAAGAGACCAAGAGTGTTTCTTATAGTGTGCTAAATATAGCCACAGCCAAGTGACTCAGGAACGACAAGAAAATCTCTTGGATACTTAAGGCCAACAATAATAAGCAGACAAACAGAAGGTAGGCACAAAGATTTAAAACACCTAGATTTTACATCTCTTTGAATTTTCTTAAATCTGTATCTTATGTATTCCGCACTAGAATATTATTCACATTGAAGAATATTATATGTGAAAATGCTTTGCAAATCCTAAAGTTTCATACAAATGAATCCTATCAATATTATGTAACCTAATCCCAAACTGGCTTTGTTAGTATCTTTCTGATATTTCAACTATCTGTCCCAAGAGATAAAATTTACTTTGGAATATTCTGTCCCTTAAAGTATATGCTGTTTCATGAATACAGGGTCCTAAAGAAGTAATTAACAGTCTCATCAGGAGACAGACTCTGCAGAAATACCACTCTGAAGTGATACCAAACTTAACAACTGGCTTGGTAATTTAGGATTTTGTGTTCACATAACTAAGTTTTCAGTACAGTATTTATTAGTATTTTTCAGTACTTAAAGAGAGATACACTGTTTCAAGGAAATGTCATCAAAGTTGTGGGATATAATTGAACTGATATATAATTTGTACCATAACAGAAAACAAATCTCTTTTAGAAACAAGAAAAAAAAACACCCACAGTGCACCTTGGCCCATGTTGCCAGTTGGTTGGAGCATAGTCCTGTACACTAATAATTGACATGTTCGATTCCAGTTGGGGCACGTATGGAAGGCAACCAACCAACAGATGTTTCTTTCTCTCTTTCTCTCCCTTCCTCTCTCTAAAAAGTCAACTGAACAAAAAAAAACACAAGACAGCAAACGTAGTGCTTTTTTATATTGCAGTTTAAAATATGAGATGAAAGCCATTTAAAGATTTAGGGGAGGTATATTTACAAATGAAATTCATAACTTTGCACTATTGATTCTGTATATTTCCAAAACACAAAAACATATTTAGCCCTATGAAGAGAAATAGATTTAAAGTAGCTTATTATTGGAAATGGCGTTCAGGGCGTTCAGGATACTTCCTTATAACTTGGAAAAGTTACTGATTTGTGAACTGAGCCAAAAAAGCAGATCAATCACTGTTTGATGTGGAGAAAAGAGTAGCCCTCGTGGGAAAGGAAAAGACCTGGGAGAATCTGGTCTTTACACCAGTGCTATCCTCTGTTTCTGCGTTTATGATCCAAAGCCTATTAAAATTGCCTTATTATGAAAAGAGATCATGACTGAATATCTACACAAGAGGAGGAAATGGAACTCTGAACAGCCATTGGCAATGCTGAACAGAGTACAGAGGATCAGACAAACATTTTGCAGGTCAGCTATGTTTTTTGTGTGCCAAACTTTATTTCAAATTCTAGAGACACCATTAATAACTTCTTGAGTTTAATACAAGGAAATGTATCTCTGAAAAATATATGCACATTGGCTTTTATCAAGCAATGAGAATTATATGACAAAAAGAACCTTATTATTTCAGATATTCTGGAAATGTCTCAACTTTGTAATTTATCCCATTGTCAGATGATATGTCCCAATTTTTATTCGGCATATGTAACTAAATAACTCAATATTTCTCATTTTCCACCTTTTAACTTATAGGAAATGCAGTGTTCAAATCAGAACACAATTATCGTATTTAGTCATAATGACTAATAATATCAAGGTCATTGCTTCCATTTAATTTATTTTGTTTTACCTTTACTTTTGATCCTTCTGTTTTGCATTATGTATATCTTTAAAAGTCACAAATCATTTTATTTTATTTTATTTTATATTTTATTTTATTTTTTTTGTTAATCCTCATCTGAGGATATTTTTTCCATTACTTTTCAGAGAGAGTGGATAGGAGGGAAGGAGGAAGGAGAGAGAGAGAAACATCTATGTGTGAGAGACACATCGACTGGTTGCCTCCCACACTCACCCTGACCAGGGGTGGGAAGTGAACCGGCAACCCAGGGACATACATACCTTTGACTGGGAATCAAACCTGTGATCCTCTGGTGCTCTGGCTGATGCTCTAACCACTTAAGAATACTGGCCAGGTCACAAATTATTGTTTTGAGAAAATGGGACATAGTCATAAATAAATGATATAAAGAATTCTTTGGAAACTTTTCTGAACTCTTTTGTCCTTGTTTTAGCCTATTTAATAGCAGCTCTGTACTTTGATAGATTTCATGATTTGTATTTTAATTTTCATCCTAGAATTTGCATTCTTAATTCATAATTCCTGGGAGAGCTGTGAAAGAAAGAGAACCGGCAAGTTCACTATGTTAGTGTTCTTCTATTTGATGATTTGTTATAATCAAAGAAGTATTCCTGCCACTGAAATGAGGGTGAACTCTTGAGTAGACAGGCAGTGGTGGGTTATACTGGGTAGGAAATTTTTGCACAAATATATTTCTTTCATTGTTAGCTTAAATTAACAAACATCCTTTTAAAAAATATAATTGTCCCAGTGCAATGAATCATATTTCTAGCCCAGATGTCTTCTCTGAATGCAGAGGCCATGTTTATTGGCTTAATCAAAATATCTACGTGGATGTGTCCAAAACTCCTCATACTTAACATTCTAGTCCATGCCATCATCATTTCTCACATTGTAGTCCTGCAGCAGCCTCCTAACTACTCAACACTCTAATTTCTTTCCATACAGCAGCAGGACTGATCTTTTAAAATTGCAAATCTAATCATATCCCATCATCATTCACAATCTTCTACAATTAAATAAATTCACATCGTTCTTTGGCTAACAGAAAAAAACAACAACACCCCTTTCTCATGACCTATACTTACCTAAATCATGTAGTTTCCACTTACATTACTCTAGCTTCATTGTCAACTCCGCTCCTCCATGATTAGTGCTCTAGCTATGCTGATCTTTTCTTACTGTTGTTTTTCGCAAATACTCTTCCCCTCCCCCTTCATATTCATTCTTTAGGTATCAAGTCAATCATCACATTCTTAGAAGTTTCTTTTCCCTGAGTTTCAAGACTAGATAAAATCTACTCATGACATCAGGTCCTTCTCTTGTCATTATTTTATTAATATCTATCTCTCCCTAATAGATTTTAAGCCATAGTGTTGGGAGCCATGTCTATTTTTGTTCACTGTTGTATTTCCATGGCCAAGCCCAATGCCTGGTATGTAGGAGGCACTGAATGTTAACATTTGTTAGATGAATGGATGAGGGCTAACAGAAAGATGTCAAGTATTTATTTTGCAATGAGATTTAATGCCATCTTATTGCTTTCTTTTCAAAACCTGGCTTCAAAAACATTGGCACTGAGATAAAGGGGGAAAACATGTATAGGCTTAATCAGGAGATTTGGATGAAACATGTGGCAGGCAAGAAGGGGCATTGTATAATTCCAGAACAATCTGATAGGTGCTAGGTAACTTGAAGGTAGAGAAACCCAAAAGCACATTCCAACTTTTGTTAACTGCATGGATACATGGCTCCTTTATTGAGGCTGGCAGTATAATTGTGTCCTTTAATAGCCATATGGAATGTTTAAACTATTGAGTACTTTGCAGCAGTTTTCTGTACAAGTTATTGGTCCCAGTCATCAGTGAGCAAGAAAAGAACTATTTGCTTCTGTCTTAAAATATAATTTTTGAAATGAGAATTTTTAGAAACTGAAAATGTTTTGTGAATATAGACAGAGCCTGGCTGAAGTTCTAAGACAAGGGAACTCTGATGCTCCTTGAAGAGGAATTGCCATTTTCTACAAATAATTTAAATGTATGGGGATTAAAATATGCTGTGTCGGAGGTTAAAGCAATCTCCTTAGAAAGTCACCAAGGGAATTAACGATTAATGATGAAATTGACTAAATCCAGACCCCTGGATCACTGGCTGCTCCTCTTGAGGCTAGTCAAGGTAGAAATTAATTGTGAAGACAAAAAAACAAAACAAAAAAACACCCAAGAGATTACATAGGCTATATTAAGAGAATGTGAAGGGGATCCTTTTGAATAATAGGATCTTTATAAAATTCATTTCTTTACTGGTTGTTTTACATTCTTTTGCAGTAATCTGCTTTAATCTATCATCATTAACTAAGAGAAATGGTCCTATCATGTCACTAAGTGGGAATTGTGAAGAACTGACAATCTTAGAATTGAATGCAAATATGCATACTGGTATTAATTTAATTCTATTATGGTTCTTCTTGAGGTAGTAGCAATTATTCTCAATTAAGAGAGAAAGTGACTTAAAACATTTAAGTATTCTGAGACTTTTTGAAGACTGTGAGTTGTTCTAAAGGTTGGTTATATTTATAAAGAAGTTGGTAACACGTTTCCAATTGACTATAGAAATCTTGTGGAAAATTCTAATTAAAATGGGGATATTAAGTTGAGGTGTAATTATGAAAATTACTCTTATCAAAACATTATATTTAATACTGCACCTTTGTAAAGCATGGTTTTAAATATTGAAGTGGAAATAATTGCTTTTATCATTTGAAATACTTTTATTTTTCATTTATTCCTTTACACTGAAATAAGTACAGCAATTAGATGACATTTAAAGCTATAACATGATAAAAATATTTCCTGTCTTTGAAACTGAAGCTTAGATGGTTTCCAGTCTTTTAAGCAGTGTTTCCTCTTCTAACTCTTATTTGTACAAATATCTAAGTAGACAGTATTAGAGGAGAATGTCTTTGAGAATCATTATTATCTAGTATCAGTTTTGAGACATGACTAGTAACAGAAATGAACATTCAATTATAGGATATCTGATGATGGGAAGACAGAAGAACCCCCCAAAATTAATATTAATTTCAAAATAGAGATTGCTAAAGTTTAGAATTTATTAAGGAATAATTCTACTCAGACTTTGAATATTTGAAGAATAATTTTCCCTTTATTCTAGCTAGAATGGTATAATTTAGCAGATTCTTTCTGAATGCCAAATATGGCAAGAGGAGGTGCTGACCTGGCATGCTTTGGATAGCCAGAGTAAAACAAAAGGCCCTGAACACCTTTACCAGGATAATAAGCCCTGGCTACATTTGCCTAAATGGAGCTGAAAACAAGCATAATCATAGCCATTTACTTTTAACATGGCTCTATGGGGACAATGCTTTTCCTCAAGAGTTGCTTTGTAACATACATTACAAACACATTGCAGGCCCATGGGAAAAATTTGTAGTTAAGTGCCTTTTCACACTAAATTTGATTAAGAGCTTCTTACTCCTCTCCATGCCTCCACTTTCTCCTATATACAACACCTTGCCTCCTTAGCAAAGACAATGAGTTTATTTTTGCACCCGTAGAATTATAATACATGTGCCATGATTAAGAAATATAAAGTTTGCTGTAGCTTCTCCCCCTCCCCCAGACACATGGGATGTATTAAAATTAAGCATAGTATTCACTCTCACTGAAACTGACCATTGTACCAGAATCTCTCTTTTTATAGTGCATAAGGTAGCTACCGCCAATGCATGCAGCTTACTTCATGAGCTGAAACCATTTTTCTATTGTGGATCTACATCAGTACTTCCTAACCTCTTTCTCTTTATAGTGCATGTAGCTAATGAAACATATGTGCAGCACCAGGCCATTAATAGAAAAGACCAGTCATGGCTAGAGATAATGCGTGCACAAGTTGGAGGCCACCCAGAAAGCACATGGGATGAAATAACTCAGTACCTGTTTTGGAAGCTTGGATCAAAGTTTTTGCAGTCTATCAAAAGGTAGGGACAACAATGGCAGGGGCTGGATCTGACATCTAGTAAGGTTTTCTTTATTCTCTACTTGTTGTGAGTTTTATTAGCTGTCAAGCTGTCTTGAACAGCTAGAACAAAGTTCACAGCATCCCCAAAAAGTATTTTTTTGCTCAATACATGGATTATATAAAAGGAGATCTTCAGAGTCAATTAATCTGATAAATATATGGCAAAGCATTCTCTTTTCCAACAATGGGTTTGTCTTTGAGACACCTGCGGATTTTTTATTAGCATATATTCTTGTCTAGTGCTAACAATCCCATTATTTAGATATATGTGAGAGTGTAAATTGAAAATAGCTAATTAGATCCATTATCTTAAACCTGGCAATCATACATAAATGATATGGGCTTATAGCAATATCTCCTTTGTCATGGAAAAAGTGTCCCTTTCACTTGTTGCCTTCAGGTGATATGTATACTATGTGGTTTATTAACTCTGATATGTTGACTCTATACCCTTTTAAAAAATGTTTTTCTTCTAAATCAGTTATTTGAATCTGATATTCAAATTGGTTCATACCTCAGTGTAATTTGCATTCCAATGTAATTGAATATTTTCTCTACATTTTATGTCATTTATGATTCAGAAAGAGATATGAAAAATAATAATCTCATGTAATGCAGGCAATATTTTTCAAATGTTTCGATCTGCTTTTTCTTTTTGTTCTTCTTTGCATTCTGCCCAAGACTGCTCTAGAGTAACCCCTTGCCTGACAAGAGGTAGAAGAGATGGTGGTGGCTTAAGATTATTATAGCAAGAAGGCAAAGAGAGTCAGTTTTCAGATTTTGGTTCCCAAAATAGGGCACATTGGTCATATGTGGATCTCTTAGCTTCTTCCTCGGTATGGATAGAATTTCAGAAGAGAGAGGGAGTTTGGTTGAACTCTCAGCACAAGGTAGGTTAGAGAATAACCTAGGGAATTAAAGAATCTTGAAAAATGTCCCCAAATTAGCATGAAAGAAGAGTAACAAAGTGCCCCTAGTCAGTGATGGCGAACCTATGACACTCGTGTCAGAGGTGACACGCGAACTCATTTTTTTGGTTGATTTTTCTTTGTTAAATGGCATTTAAATATATAAAATAAATATCAAAAATATAAGTCTTTGTTTTACTATGGTTTCAAATATCAAAACATTTCTATATGTGACACGGCACCAGAGTTAAGTTAGGGTTTTTCAAAATGCTGACACGCCGAGCTCAAAAGGTTCACCATCACTGCCCTAGGTCTAGGGCTAAACATGCCTGTTGAAGATGTCTTGTACATGGATTTAAGGGCAGATTTAGCCTCATGCCTTCAGGCATGATATACACAAAGTAGCCAAGATCTGTCAGTCTCTTAATGGTTAAGCTAAGGGGTGAACCAAAGTTAGTCTGGGATTGGTGAAAAAAAAAGAAAAAAAGCCACCAATGCCCAGCTGGCATGGCTCAGTGGTTAAGTGTCAACCTATGAACCAGGAGGTCATGGTTAGATTCCCGGTCAGGGCACATGCCCAGGTTGCGGGCTCCATCCCCAGTGTGGGGCATGCAGGAGGCAGCCGATCAGTGATTCTCTCTCATCATTGATGTTCCTATCTCTCTCCCCCTATCACTTCCTCTCTGAAATCAATTTTTAAAAAGCCATTGAATACAAGGTTTTGTGGTCATAGACTATGGCAGAGACATACACTTCTGCTGCAGGTAACTGTGCAGAGGACAAAATATTGCAGGAAGGTGTAACCACATTTCATCATGCACCATCACAGGATTGAATCAGGGATGCCACATTGAACTGTAGACTAGTATATGTAAACTAGGATGCTAACTTTGAAGTAAAGAGAATATGGTAGGCCTGCTGAGATCAGGGAAAAGCATCCTGATAGGGAATTCGATGTTGGGTTAAGTGCAAAGTGTCAGGTCTATTGAAACCAACTACTAGAGAAACACGAACCAAAACAGAACAAAAACCTGCAACTTGAATAAAACAGAGATAGGTTAAGAAAAAAAAGGTTCATTGAGGTCTGATTTACATACCATCAAATTTATTCATTTTAAGTATACAATTCAATTATTTTTAGTACATTTACAGGGCTGTGCAACCATAACTAATTGCACTGATGAAGAAGGGGGAATTGTGGCAGAGAAGATGACAATTAAAATTTGATTAAAAGTAAAACTTTAAATTAAAAGTAACTTGGTATTAGAAAATTTTAATCCCTTCATTTTATCTGTATATGTCATTATATATAGTTATGTATGGATATACAATTGAATGTATATAATTATGTACTTATATAATTTTATGTATAGTTACACATATATGCATACATTAAATGTCATGATGCTTCTCTATAATAACAGTTTTATTTCTTCATTATTTTATGAATTAATGACATCATTCATTCCTTTAATCATTTTTAGATTGAAAGATATTGAGAACATGATCACAATGTAGAATACAAGTGTCTTTTTCTTTAAGGATTTTAGTCTAGTGTGGGAGACAGTTAAAATACCAAATAATGACAATATACCAACATAAGTGCTATGATAGATATATGCCCTATAACAATTTTATCTCTTTCTCCTTACAGCCCTGTAAGATGAGGCAGGCTTTATTAATATTCTCATTGTATAGATGAAAACTCTATAGGCCACAGCATTTATAGTAGCAAACACAGTGGAAGGAAAACCAGAAATTAGATAATTTTAGGTATATATTTTTTATCTTTAAAAATACTTTTTTTTAGTCTTAAGGACAGTAGATCCTATCCACTAAATTGTAACTTAGTATTTTATAAGTTAAACTAGAGGCCTGGTGCACGAAATTTGTGCACAGGGGCATGCCCTCAGCCCAGCCTGCACCATCTCCAATCCAGGACACCTCAGAGAATGTCCTCAGGATTGGGCCTAAACTGGCAGTTGGACATCCCTCTCACAATCTGGGACCGCTGGCTCCTAACTGCTCACCTGCCTGCCTGCCTGCCTGATCACCCTTACTGGCCCCCTGCCAGCCTGATCACCCCTAACCACTTCTTCCTGCTGGCCTGGTCGCCCCTAACTGCTCCCCTCCAGCATGGTCGTCCCTTACTGCCCCCTCTGTTTGCCTGGTCACCCCACGCAGCCTGCTGGTTAGTCGTTTGGTTGTCCTTCACTGCCCCCGCTGCCTGCCTGGTCGCCTCATACAGCCTGCTGTTCAGTTGTTTGGTCATCCCTCACTAACACCCCTGCTGGCCTTGTTGCTCCACTCAGCTGTTTGGTCATGGTTCGGTCATCCGTTCAGTTGCGATGGCCCCTGGCTCTTTATATATATAGATGGTAGAATGCTTATTTTTTTTTAGTAGAATTTGTCATTATTGTTCAACCTATAAGAAGTTATTAAATACCCACTCTCTGCCAAATTTAGTCATCATAGGGCATTCAGGATTAGATCCACTATCATTACCATCCTTCATTAAATGGTGTTACAGTGTAACAATGGGAAAATTTTACCTTCCTCCTGATTAGATATATTGTTAGGAAATTATCCAACTTGTAAGCAAATGTGGGTGAATGCAAAATATTGAGTTAGAATGAGATTAAGGCTGTGTTCAGATTCCAGCTTGGCCCCATTCTAGTTTTGTGAAGTTTAACAATTTGTTTGGTCTGTCTGTTTTTTATATCTTTTCTTTATAATTGGAATGGTAATACCTATCTAAAAGTGTTGAAAGTGAAATGTGTTATGAAACATGCTGTTGTAGTACCTGCCTCATAGGAAGCTTCTTTCAATTATTTTAGGGCACTTAAATCACCTGCATATATTACCGAACTCTCTCAGCACTATACCTTGCCTTGATTAAAAAAAATATGGTTCCTGTCTTCAGATACCTTACATTTAATAAATTAGATGGAAGAAACTAATACATATGGAGTAGGGAACAAGTGGGAAAGTAACATAAGCTACTTAGATTTCAACTTCTTATAATATGGGTTAAAGCTTCTTGTTGCCAGATGTGGGGAAATAGTTTACTATATATTTTTTCTTTTCCATGTCTGAACTGAGAAATAAGCCTGGGGGTTATGGAATCAAAGTATCAGCTCTAATTGCTGAACTACCTGGCTGAGATAAAACAGACTTCCTCCTCCTTGCTGACCAGTCTAGACTTTGGCCCCCATGCGGGGATAGTTGGGACTGCCACCCAGCTGCTTCTTCACAGCAGAGTGAGACCTGCAGGTGAAGAGCACAAGTGAGCATTAACCTTTCATTCATTCTCCCTTCTCCCTAGGGAATCTTGCATCAATTGGATGTCAGATTCTTGCAGTCTAACCAAGCAGATGCATCACTCCTCCTCACATGAGGAGAAACTTGCTAAAGGTGGAGGATGAGCAATTATTTCTACTTACAGTTGGCTATCAGGTGTTCAAGAAGAGACAGGGAAATTTTCACCCTACAAATATTGGGTAGGAGTGTGATAAGACTTAAATGCGGATGTATAAAATCCATTGTGCACACTCCTGCCAACATAGTCCCTGCATAGAAAAAGGTCTCTCATCTCTAAGGAAGAGGGCATCACTGGGGCCTGTAGTAACTGTGGAGTCTTCAGAGAACTGGTACTATGAAATGATGAGTTGAACTTTGACAAAAATGTCAAAACACTTCACTTCTCAACATCTGTGATTAGCCAAGGGGCCTTTACAGTCAATTTTTCACTCTGAAATTCAGAGGTAATATTGTGTTGGCTCTCATGGTAGTGACTGGACTTTTAGCCTCACACTATCAGGTGGCTGCACTCCCCCCCACAAACACTTCGTGGTTCCCCCTCATCAGTCTGGCTTTTAAATAGGACTATTCCATGACTAAATCATCAGAACTGCTTTTGCTTATGTGTGTAGAATCACTGAACTTCTATTTTATTCTCATTTCCTATTGCCTCCTTTAAATGCCTTGATTCTTAACTAGAATAGCATAAGGCTAGAGGGAGCACCTCCCTGAGTGTTTAGACCCATTTTAAAGTTACACACAGAGTCTGTCTGAAACAGGGGACCTCACTGTTGTTTCTGACTGCAAAGTAGACGAGATCTGAACTGTGTCTCATCTAAGAGATGATTCTCAGTCTCTGGCTTGCTCAGCCCTTCAAGGTCTGCTCCACAACATGACTTCCCAAATTATTAACAGAAAGTAAAGCTGAGGTTGTTTGCTCCTATTGTTTGTTTTGTTTTAAATAGAGTAAAAAACAAAACACAAACAAACAAACAAACAAACAAACAAAAAACAGGAGCAAGCAGAGTATAATGGTGCAGTTGAATGTATAGAATACAGCTATCCTGAAGGTCCTGACAGTCAGGAATGGGGCCTGATGAGGTCTTGTCGCATGAGTGTTGCTGAGTTGCTCTGGGTCTCAAGACTGTGTGCAAATGTAGCTATGTCCACTTCAGACTATTGGCTGCCTTGATCAGAGGCGATGTAGGCATCTCAAAGAGTTTTCAGTTTCTGTGTTGGCAAATGCTGAAAACGCAGTCTTTAAAGTACAGATATTACTAGTGCTTTAACTGTTTCTGCTGTTAATTGCTAATTATACAATCTGTGTAAATGCAGGAGATGTGACTCTCAGTTCTGCAAATGTCTTTGCAGCTGCCTATACGTTCACATTAAAGCCCAATGCAGCTGTGGTAGAGGCAGTTTTATATCATTCCCTGGAAGGACAGATTCTATTATGATAGTGGCCTGAAAGTCTCTCTTTCCACTACTCCAAAATCCGTTACTATTTGGTTGCTCGCATCCTAGACAGCATGGCTCCTCATTCCAGGTGAAGGGAGAAATTGCCATTTCACTATTCCTTGCTCGCTTAAATGCAAGATGCACAAGCCTTTTAAAAATTTCATCTCTTAGAAAGTGTTTTAAAATATCTAACTCCTTTCCCTCGGCATCCATCTGTAAAAGTATATTTAGCTCTTTAAAATTCATTGCCCATGCAGACTATGAGAAAATTTTTCTTGCATTTCATTGAGGGCAAAGCTGCTTTTAGACCTCTGATGCATTTATGTAATAAAAATTAGCATTTTATAATACCTCAAATAACCCAGAAGTCAGTGGGATTTACCAAGACATTGGGGCCATGATAAATTGACATGAACCCTAATCACTAACTAACACCATTTCCAAGATTTTTGCCAGTTCATGGAGAACTTACTTTCTCATGGTCACTGTTGACATTGGGATTCTGCTTCTATGAATCCTGTCTCTGTTCCCTGACACTATCAATGCAAATATAAAACACAGCTTCTTTCTTGGTTTCCATCAAACATGCCACACACCCTATGAAGACATAATAAACTTTATTTAGACTTTGGGATTCACAAAAATATGGAGGAAGAATTCACAGTTTCTACATAGCAACAATTTCAATTTCAACATTAGATATCCTACTCTAAAAATGTGCACTAGCCAACCTTCTCTGGGATATTCCTATAGACTTTCATCCCAAGTCATGCTGGCTGCTTTTCCCTCTCCTTCCTTCTATTTCTCATATCCTTTATCCCTCCATCCAGAACTGCACTGAGAACTCCATCCAAATCCTTCACCTATTGTTATGTAGATTTATTTGGCTCTCTTCAGCCTTGATTCTCAAGCCTTCAGATCCAAAAACCCATATAAATACTCAGAAGTATAAATATATTTCTACTTGACAGACTATTTCTTTGTGGGAGGGGAATTTGTAGTTATAAAAAACTAGAGACCCAGTGCACAAAATTTTGTGCACTCGGGGGTGGGGGGGAGTCCCTCAGCCCTGCCTATGCCCTCTTGCAGTCTGGGAACCCTCAGAGGATGTCCACTTGCTGGCTTAGGCTGGCTTCATAGGGGATCGGGCCCAAGCTGGCAGTCAGACATCCCTCTGGCAGAACGACAGCCCTTGGGGGATATCCACTTACCAGCAGGGAGCAGACCTAAGCTGCAGTCGGACATCTTTAGTGCTGCTGAGGAGGTGGGAGAGGCTCCCGCCACCACCGCTGTGCTGGAAGCCATCAGCCTAGCTTGTGGCTGAGCAGAGCTCCTCCTGTGGGAGCGCACTGACCACCAGGGGACAGCTCCTGCACTGAGCATCTGCCCCCTGGTGGTCAGTGTGTGTCATAGTGACCAGTCATTCCCAGTTGTTCTGCTGTTAGGGTCAATTTGCATATTAACCTTTTATTATATAGGATAGAGGCCTGGTACACAGGTGGGGGCTGGCTGGTTTGCCCTGAAGGGTGTCCCGGATCAGGGTGGGGGGTCCTGCTGGGGTGCCTGGCCAGCCTGGGTAAGGGGCTGATGGCTGTTTGCAGGCTGGCCAAGCCCCTCCTGTGACGGAAGCTCCAAGCCTCTCCTTTTTTTTATTTTTTTTTTTATTTTGGGATTTATTTACCTTCTATAATTGAAACTTCATAGCCTTGAGAGGAGCTCAGAGCCAGCCAGGCAGGCGGGAGGGTAGCCTGGCTTCCTCCATCGCCAGGGGCAACCCATGCATCTTGCTCACTCTAGTTCTGTGGCCACGGCCAGCTGAAAGCAGGTATCTGAGGTTTATTTATCTTCTATAATTGAAACTTTGTTGCTTTGAGTGGCGCTTAGAGCCCCAGAGGAAGGCGGGAAACTTGGCTTCCTCCATCATTGGGGCAACCAAACTTCCTGCTTGCTCCAGCTCTGTGGCTGCCCACCGCCATCTTGGTTGGGTTAATTTGCATATAGTTTCTCTGATTGGCTGGTGGGCATGGCTTAAGGCATAGCAAAGGTACAGTCAATTTGCATGTTTGTCTTTTGTTAGTGTAGATTGTTTTTCTTCTGAAGTTACACTTGCATCAACTATTTGTTGTGAAACCTTTTTATTTATTTAAATATTTATTTAATGCCTACTATATAACAAATTTCAAGTAAGCACTTGTTTCTGGGATAAATTTGCACCTGTAATACAAGGCAATATAGCATAGTAGAGGAAGGGTTTGGGAACAGAGGGATTTGATTCTGGTTCTGATTCATTTAACCCTCCACTTAGCCATTCTAAAAATGGTTGTTGTAGCCTATTCTGGGTTAGAAATAAACTAGGCACAGGGATATTGAAATTATTTATGTGTCTCCTTAGAGTAGATAGCCATATGAACAAAAACTTGTAATGTAGTCCTTAAAGTGTAAAAGTTGAGCTTCTGCTGTTTAATAGCTGTGTGATCTTGGGCATGTTTCTAGTCCTCCATTTCTCCATCATAAACTGAGGATACTAATAATACCTGTTTCAAGTGTTTATTGTGCAGATTAAATACATGGAGCACAGACAATGCTTAGTACATGGCTTGACACATACTAAGTGCTAAACAGGCATTATTATAAGTGTATGCCCAGAGAGGGAACGTGGCTTTCTCATGTTCACATGCTTGAAAGCACTGAAGCAACTTACTACGTATGAGGTATAAACACAATGTGGTGAGAGCAGAGGAAAAGATAGCATTCCCCTAGAGGCAGCATTTAAAATAGACTTGGAGGATACATGGGAGTTTGGTGATAGATGAACCAGAGAATGATGTTACAGTAAGTTGTTAAAATGTAAGTTGCAAGAGAGTGAATGAGGTGGATAAGGTGGGAAAGGATGATAGGGCAAGCTCTACTGTATTTGGAGGGGTCAATTACCTGCTTTAACATAAAGCCCCCAACTCCCAATAGCTTTCTTTTTTTATTTCATTATGATGATGATGAAAAATATATAACATACAATTTTCCATCTATTTTTCCATTGTAGTTCACATTCAATATTATTCTGTTTTAGTTTCAGTTGCACAACATAGTGGTTAGCGTCTAACCGTTAGACAATCATATACTTTACAGAGTGGAATAGCTTTCTTCATATAGCTTTATTTCTCATTCATTTTCAAGTCCAGGAATGTTAGCAGCATGAGTAGGGGGTGAAGATTTCTTTAGGTAGACATTTAGAGAAACAGATGATTCTACAAAGACACTGCTACCTCTTGGCCAGGAGCTGAAGGCCAAAAGAACGCTTGGGGAGTTATGTGATAGGCTTTAAAGGCCATAGGGAGTGGTGCACATCACTTCTAACCATATTCTCCTAGCCAGAACATAGTCACATGGCCTCGTCTAAGTACAGGAGAGGCTGGGAAATGTATTTCACCTCCAAAAGGAAACATAAGGAGGGTTTGATGAGTGCCTAATATTGTTGTTGCCACCTTTACGCATTTCTGTGATGTTATTTATGTTAACCTCTCTAAACATCAGTTTTATCATGTGTAGCATGCGGATAAGTAAAGACGTGTTGTTGTAAGGATTAAAACATTGTTCAGGGAAAGTCGTTTTAGAATACCTGTCATGTGTTAATGATTATTATTATACTAGTATAAGGGCAGCTGGGGAACAAAATGGATGATGTTCCTAGCAGTATTTCTGAAAAAAATCCAAAGTGGCATGTTTTATGACTGGTTCATTGAACAATGGATGACGGATGAAAGTAGCCCTAATATGCTGTAGGAAGCTAAGCCGATGAAGCCCACACGTGTCTTGGACAGTGAAGAGAAATGATGGCTAACATTTGCAGGCAGCCTTTTTCAGTCATGAACATTTTCTGCTCAGCTTTTGGCAGGAGAGGAGACACTTCAGGAGTGGAAAACTGAGAGACACTGACATTGCCAAGGGGTGACATGGTGAGGCTGTGTTCCCCACTCCAACAAATATACTAAGAAGAAAAAGTCAACACCACTTCGGTAGAAGTTTTCCCATTATCCTGCCTGACTTCCAATCAGATTTGAAGCCTTGGGTATTCCCTATACTGAGATTTTGGAGTACCAATGTGAGTGGCACTGATTGAAGGGAGATGCATGTGCTCCATCTCCAAACTGAGGAGTCTGACTTGTAGATAAATTGAAGTCAAATCTGTACTTGTTTTCTTTCTTATCAGAGCCTATGTTTACTTTCAACTAGTGGCGAGTTTTAGTAAAAGTAAGTTTTCTCAATTTGCATTCATTGGCAGAAATCAAAGTAATAGAGGGAATTTACTCAGTGGGAGATTTACTGAAACTGTGGTGAATATTTGCTTTCTGGTGTCAAAAATGGATGGATCAATTTCATTTTTGTAAACACTTAATATTTATTGTTATTAGTAAGAGAGTATTATGACCCCAAAGTAAATTAAATCAAGACAGCGCACAATTTCGTTGCAAACACTGAAATTGTTATGTTATTGAACTTTTGAAGTCAATGCAATTTTGTCAGGATTATTTACCATTGATGAGGAAGTAACCTAATGAATCATTCTGAAGAATGCTCTTTAATTTTAGCTCTAACAAGAGTGTGTGACAGCAGCAAGTTGAATTAGTGTGTTGAAATGCAAAAGCTATGCAGATTTATGTTAAATGCTTTATTTCAGTGTTTAATATTTGTGGTTAATAAAGAAAATTATGACTCTGAATGAATTCTCATTGGCCTCTGAACATTTTAAATTTCTGAGTTGAAAGCAACTTCAGGTTAAAACTGTTTTGGGATTTCATCAGTGCTCCTTGGGTATTAAAATTTTATCTGATGATGCCCAGCTGGCATGGCTCAATGGTTGAACATCTACCTAGAAACCAGAAGGTCACAGTTCTATTCCTGGTCAGGCCACATGCCTGGGCTGTGGGCTTGATCCGCAGTGTGGGGCATACAGGAGGCAGCCAATCAATTATTTCATCTCATAATTGATGTTTCTATCTCTCTCTCCCTCTCTGATATCAATAAAAAATATATTTAAAATATTTTTACCTGATGGGACATGATATAATTAGGACAGGTTTGCAAAGGAACATGGGATTCCTATAATGCATATGATATAATTAGGCCAGGTATCCTACAGGCCAACATACCTGCTTCTCAGCTCAAATCTCAGACTAGATCATGCCCTTTTTTCCTTGTCCATGTTTCCAAACGAAGTTTCTTATACTTCCCATCTTGAAGATATTAGGTTGCTTTTTATTTCATTTAAAGCTCTGAATTGTTTCCACTTGTGCACTTCCTAAGAATTCTCAGGTTGTAGTTTTCCCATTTACTATAGAATGTAATACTTTCTAACTTGTAGATACCCATCTGTCTTTGGTACCACAACCTTTGTTTAGATATTATATCTTATTCACGTATGTACCTATGTGCCTTTGCACATTTTTGAACTCCCAATGAATGGCATTCCCATAGCTAATTCAATGTAGCATCTATTATAATCAGTATTATGTTTCTCTACTTTTTGAGGTAAAGATGCAAATAGGGGGACTGAGAAAGGATTTTCTTACTCTCAAACTCACAGTAGGAGACCAACCTTTTTTTTTTTTAAAGATCCTGCTAAGTTACAGGATAAATAGAAATATAGGATCGCACTACAATAACGTGCTATAACTATCAATTCTCCCACAAGTTAGAGGAGAGTAAAAGAGTAAAGATATGTTGTTTGTGAATGCAACTCTTGCATAGCTGGCACTTTACCTTACCATCAGTTGCTATTGCTATTAGCAAAAGTGGATGTACTGTGAAGCTAATTAAGAGCTATTCAGTCTCACAGGTCCCTGCAAAAGCCCTATACAGTACACGTTTTGTATTTTTTTTAAGAGGGATTCTTCAAATGTGCAAGTTTTAGGTCCTACAAAATGTGAATCCATTCCTAGTGATCAGCCCCTTTTTACAGATGAGAAAGACTAAAAGGATATGACAAGATCAGAATTCCAGAGTAATATAGTGAGAGAAAAAACGGAAACAAAACGCTGATCTGAGGCTTCTTCATTTCCAAGAGAGAGAGAGAGAGAATCGATATCAAATTATTTGGCTTAGAGTCAAATTTAATCTGAAAGCATGTCATGTTCCAGAATCTATATCAAATTATTTGGCTTAGAGTCAAATTTAATTTGAAAGCATGTCATGTAATCTGTTTATTTGGAAAATATTTTTGAGACATTAATAGGTCACTTAGCTGTCAAAAGTATTTAAATAAAAGTGGTATGTGCAAAATAATTATAAAAATATTAAAAGGTCCTTCTGTGGCCTACTAGAAAATGTGTTTCATTCTTTTCCTACTCATAGAACATTCAGACATGAACTTTTCCTGGGTGTCTTGGGAATTTGATTTGTATATTTATACATGTATGAATAGTTTTGGAAGAAAATAAGGTCAGTTTCAACTTAAGCAAACTACTGTACCCAAAAAACTAGGGCTAGCATTAAAGGTTGAAACAGGGAGCATTGCTAGCCCTAGGTGATATTAGTGACAATTCAGAGAACTTCATACCTAAAAGACAGTCTCTGCTGATTACTAAATCCTGCCAAGAAGAGAGTGGGTTAATAATTTATAACCCATAATCAAGACAGCCTTTTCTGTTTATAAATTATGTATAGCTATCTGCCTTCTTTGCCTGTTTATTTAATCAATTTAATTCTTATATAGTCCTGCTGAAAATTTACTTAGTTGGCACTGAATCATTTGCTAGCTTTAGTTTGAATTAAAGGAGGAAAATTTAATGAGACCCTTTCATTCATTCAAGACACATTTTTAACTACTAAATATCTGTTGCTAAGCATATAGGATAGGAAAAAAATAGAAAAAGAAAAATCCCTGTCCTCATGGAGGTTATTTCCTAGTAGAAAGAGGTAGACCAAACAAATAAACAATATAAAATAAACAAAGTAAAATAAATAGGGAGGCAGTGGCATGGAGGTGATTCTATTTCAAATATGGTGGTCATTGGCTTCTTTGGTATTATATTTGACATATGGAAGTATCTGAGGTAAGAATGTTCTAGGTGGAGAGAACAGCAAGAATTAAGGCCACAAGGCTAGAGCTCAATGGGCAAGGGGAAAAGATGGGAGGTAAAGTTGGGGAGGTAGCTGGGGACCAAAACTGTAGGTTATTGTAAGGACTTTGTCTTTTCAAGAATGAAACAGAAAGCCATCAGATTTGGAACAAAGTAATAATAGGATCTGACAGGATCTGACTTTTTAATGTGATGATTTTGTGTGCTTCATTCAGGACAGACTAAAGGGAGGCAAGATTGATGCAGGGAGACTAGAGGCCCTAGCAACAGATGATAGGGACTTGGACCAGTATGATAACTGCTGAGGTAATAAAAAATGTATCAAATATTATTCAGAGGGTTTTGCCCTAAGGAAATGGAAAATGTAGTTGTCATTTACTGAGATATGTAAGATTTTAAGAGGAGCAATTTTTTGGCATGTTGGGGTAGGGTGAGGATGCAAAGTAGAAATTGGCAGTACTCATGTTAAGGTTCAGATATCTAAAATGTTGTACGTATGGTCTCTATTATCCTTGATTCAAGTCCTGTGATATTGAACATTAGCTTTCTTTGTTTTTGTTAATCCTCACTCGAGGATATTTTTTTTCGTTGATTTTTAGATAGAGTGGAAGGGAGAGGGAGAGACAGAGAGAAACATCAATGTGAGAGAGACACATCAATTGGTTGTCTCCCAAATGCCCCTGACCAGGGCCAGGAGCTTGCAACTGAGGTACATGCCCTTGACCAGAATCGAACCTGGGACCCTTCAGTCCTCAGGCTGACGCTCTATTCACTGAGCCAAACTGGCTAGGGCCATTAGCTTTCTATTAACCTATGAAGCCTCAAATCATAAATCCTTTATCATAATATTAAATATTTACTCTGAATTATTTTTGGACCAAATTTATTACTTTTGTTTTTCTGCTTTTCACATGGCTCTTCAAAATGCACTTCTTCTCACATTGGCAGTAATAATAAGCACTCTTAATTTTGAAATGGTATGAAAAATTAAAATTTCATTAATGTTTGTGATATTCTTTTCTTTACTATATTTACCTTTGCAATATTATTTTCATAAATTATCATAGGAATTCCCATAAATATATATAAAGAACAATAATAATCCTAATTAATCCCACTATGCAGAGGTAACCATTGTTTTCTTTTGTATATTCTGATCACTCCATATCTCATTCACAACTCACACTCACTTATTGTGCAGTTATTATATACTAGGAACTGTAATAATGTTTTATATGGATTGACTTAAGTCACATAACAACACTTTACCAGTCAGCGTTCTTACTTGCAACAAAAACAAACTAGCTAATTCAAATATTTTAAAAAAATTATTAAACTGTATTAGTTTTAAGATTTCCCCAAAATGTTGGAGAACCAATCTGTGGTACAGACAGGACAGTACCTAAAATTAAAGCACATATTTGGTCTGGTGGAAATATCACCATTGACCCTGAGAATCTCAGGCAATGCACATTGCCCCACTGATTTCTTAGCACTGGGCACTGGTGTTAACCTCTGAAATGTTTGCATCTGCTTTCCGATGAGTCCCATTGATGGTAAATATTCATCAAATAGAGGAAGTATATCAAAAGTTCTGGGCAACCAAAAATGCTAACGAACTTATAGAATAGTCCATCTCTGAGGTGCTCCAATACCAGCATATTACTTTTTTATATATTTAAATCCCCAAATAGGAACAACACAAGTGATAGACACTAACATAATAAAACTAGCCCTCAATAAACAAGCAAATGGAAAAGCAAAGCCTGATTCATTGTCTCTCCAAGAGGCTAATCCAAATACTCATCAGTTCCTATGTTTGCACTAGGATCTCTAGGTGATTTCCATTCCTCCTGTAATTCTATTAAAATCTATCTCAATTAACTAAATTGGGAAGGTTGCCACCAACAATTAACCCAAATAGTGAAGAAAAGGGAAAGAATAATGACAAGAAATTAGTTGGTCTATCCCAGGTCCCAGTATGAAATCTGTGCTGGCACAGCTGGTGGCAACTATCTCCACTGCTCACAAGCATCAATAACACATACTTACTCAGTTACTAAACAGAGATGCCAAAATGAACAAGCAGTGGAATGGCTCATATTTCTAGCTCTGAAATTCAAGACTCATCACTTACTTTTTCTGTGACCTTGGATAAATTACTTAATCTCTCTGACTCTCAATTTCTTCTTCTATAAAATGGGGATATTGATAATACACCTAGCTCATAGGACTATAGTTGGGATCCTTTGAGATAATGTGTGTTCCTCTTTTTACATGTAACCTATTTCTGATATATCTGTTAATCCAATTAAGTCTGAGGTGGACCATGGTTGGTTGCTCTTACTGAGAAATTGGGAATATAACAGAAATAATGCAGCAAAGTCTCAACATAAAACTTGTAATATCCTTTGTGTTATACAACTTCAGCAGGAGGTTATGTCTGTGAAAAATAAGAAAACAAATACAAGAAAAATAATTTTCTAAAGAAAAAATGAAAAGATACATTTTATTTAGTATTTATTGTATTTGTGTTGCATATAATGATACAGCAACTTGGGAATGGCCATACATTGACATAACATAAACATTGCAATAATAGTTATATCTAATAATTACCAAATATCTATTATATTCTAGGTACTACACTAGAAATATTACATATATAATGTCACATAATCTACACTATAATTTTTGAGAGTCATGAAATTGAAGATCATATAAGTACCTTGTCCCCAAATATACAACTTTAAATGGCCATCTAACTTCTATATTGTCATGCTAAATCAGGCACATACTGAACAAACATGCAATCTTTACTTTTTGCCACAATGCATTCCTGAAAACTGTAAGGCAAAGGAAATCATTGTAAAGTGAATTCTATTTTCCCAAAGGAACAATGCTATTATTGGAGGTTGTACTAGTACTCTTAACCAATAATTTGACATTGAATACATTATATATATGATCAACAGCATCTCGTAAGAGCAAAGGTACCAAGACCATAAAATGTGCTGTCTAATAGATATGAATTATATATGTGATGAGCAATAATGTTGCTTCTCTTTTTTGAACTTGGGATTTCAGAGAACATTTTGGATGGATTTTTCTCTTAAAGGAACTCTCTTAGGGGAAAAACCTGCTTTAAAACCTCCCTTTCTCTTGATAAATGTCTCTTTTGTCTGCAGAGTGATTTGGAATTATTCCATTGACTATTTTTTTTTAAAAAAAATGCTATTACAGCACCTCATATTGCAGGAAACAAAGGAAGAAAGAAAGAACTTTGAAGCAATTCAGAAAACCTGCATTCTGGTCTCATCTCTATTAGCAGTTATCTCTGTGATCCAAGCAGTGAAGCTTCTTCCTTGTGCTTCAGTTTCTCTATCTCTGTGAATACACTAGATAAGGTGAATTTGAAAGGTCCTGCAGGGCTTTAACTTTCTAGAACCTGATAATAGGGTACCCAATCGTTTAAAAAATTTTTTATTTGAACTTTTAAATCTTTATTGTTGAAAGTATTACATATGTTCCCCTTTTCCCCCCCATTGACCCCTTCTAGCCTGGCCCCACCTCCCACCCCAGGTCTTCACCACCCTATTGTCTATGTCTGTGGGCTATTCATATATGCATACAAGTTCTATGGTTGATCTCTTTCCTCCCACTGATACGCCCTGCCTTCCTTCTGGATTTAATAGTTTTTTTGTTCATTGGATTCCACGTAAGAGTGAATTATGTAACGCTTGTCTTTCTCTGACTGGCTTATTTCGCTAAGTGAAATAAGCAAGATGCAAAAAAGTAAACGCCTTCATGATCTCATTTATGCATGGAAACTTATAATGTGGAATTTCAAAATGTTAAAAAGCTGTCATTTGATTTTGAAGTGATCAACATAATAAAGCTTCGTTAGATTCTATTGCTATTCATCAGTTTCTGTTAATTCACCTAAAGTATCTGAGAAAATTATAAATTCAGAAAGGACCATAGAGCAGTGATGGCGAACCTATAACACGCGTGTCAGAGGTGACATGCAAACTCATTTTTTCGGTTGATTTTTCTTTGTTAAATGGCATTTAAATATATAAAGTAAATATCAAAAATATAAATCTTTGTTTTACTATGGTTGCAAATATCAAAAAATTTCTATATGTGACACGGCACCAGAGTTAAGTTAGGGTTTTTCAAAATGCTGACATGCCGAGCTCAAAAGGTTCGCCATCACTGCCATAGAGGATGCCTAGTGCAATGAAGCCCTACACTAAATGATCAATCATTCAAGCCCTTAGGGTAGCCTTAAAAATTACAACTTTCTGAGCCCAGAATGTGGGTATTATAATTTAATACCTGAAGTATAGCTGCAAAGTCTCTGTATGTTTAAAACTATCCCTGGAATATTAACAACCAGCTATGATTGATAAATCTTAAACCACTTAAAACTCTCATTGTGGTGGAGAGATGAAGATTGAGGTCACAAAGCAGGACATTGAACAATGTTGTTCTGATAATTAATTTTTTTCTTTCTATACCATATGTCAAAAGGAACTTTTAGAATCAGTGGTACTTTCTGTAAGCCAGGGCTATTTCAGGTAGTATCCTGCCCATCTGTACTAAACTCAAGTTTATGTTCTCATGGACATGATGTGGGCCTTTTAACCAGAGCCAACATTGTACAGTGTTACATTGCCAGGTTGTTATTAGTGTAAACTTACATGAGCCAGGCTGTCACATAATAATGGAACAAAATGATGAGGAGAATCTAGATGTAAATTAAAGTCAAAAGAATCACGAACTGCTGGGAAGTCCGTGCAAGATACAAGAAGGGAAGGTCTGGAGGCATTTTTAGATATTCCCTTGGTACTCTTATTGTGATCCCATGTTCCTAGTTATGGCAAAATGAGACAGGAACCACTTGAGGGTCAAGGCAATATAAGTAGACTATTAGCTTGCTCCTTTGATTCCTTTTCAACCAAGGAAATAGTACATTGATATGTATAGTTACTAAGATATTATAAAGTTAATTAGCAGAAAGTTGCTCTCATGACTAAATACATCTACCTGATAAGTATAATACAAATATTAAGGTAAAATATTTAATAAGATCATATTCAAGCTCATAATTTGAGAAAAAAGGTAAAGTATTTAATAAGATCATATTCAAGAGAAAACTAGAGGAGAACCAAGATGGCGGCATAGGTTAACGCCGGAGTTTGCTGCTTTGAACAACTACTTCAAAAGTGAAACCAAAAACGGAAGGGACATCACCCAGAACCACAGGAACGCTGGCTGAGTGGAAGTCCTACAACTAGGAGGAAAGAGAAACGCATACGGACACTCAGAGGAGGCACAGTGCTGAAGTCAAATTCTGAGGTGCGGAGAGCGCAGAGCGGGCTGGCGGCGGAGGGCGCGGTTGGCGTTTTCAATCGGGAGGGAGTCGCAGACTCTGAGCTCCAGATACGGGCAAGTCTTTAGGGACCCAGACTCAAACGGGAGAAGCGGGACTGTCTGGCTTCAGTCAGAGCGAGTGCAGCTTTCTCTCCGAGGTTTGCAGCCATTGCTGGGACTCAGAGAGGCAGAGCCCCTGGGGACAGGACTGAGAGCTGCCATCACTGCTCTCTCCGGCCCACCCTATTGATACTGTGCGACCCGCCCCGCCCAAGCCCTGCACAGAGGCATTTGCCGGATAGCCTCAGGCAAAGGCTAGATTAGCACCTCCCTAGAGGACAGAAGTTCTCTCATTGCAGAAACAGCTGATTCTCATAGCCACTTGGCCTGGAGGTCAAACCCTCCCTGGTATTAGCTACAACAATCAAGGTTTATAAGACTGTGCACAAAGACCACTAGGGGGTGCACCAAGGAAGCATAACAAAATGTGGAGACAAAGAAACAGGACAAAATTGTCAATGGAAGATATAGAGTTCAGAACCACACTTTTAAGGTCTCTCAAGAACTGTTTAGAAGCCGCCGATAAACTTAATGAGATCTACAAGAAAACTAATGAGACCCTCGATCGTATATTGGGGAACCACCTAGAAATTAAGCATAACGAATATTATACAGACTCCCGACAGCAGACCAGAGGAGCGCAAGAATCAAGTCAATGATTTGAAATGCGAGGAAGCAAAAAACACCCAACCGGAAAAGCAAAATGAAAAAAGAATCCAAAAATGCGAGGATAGTGTAAGGAGCCTCTGGGACAGCTTCAAGCGTACCAACATCAGAATTAGAGGGGTGCCAGAAGATGAGAGAGAGCAAGATATTGAAAACCTATTTGAAGAAACAATGACAGAAAACTTCCCCCACCTGGTGAAAGAAATGGACTTACAGGTCCAAGAAGCGCGGAGAACCCCAAACAAAAGGAATCCAAAGAGGACCACACCAAGACACATCATAATTAAAATGCCAAGAGCAAAAGACAAAGAGAGAATCTTAAAAACAGCAAGAGAAAGAAACTCAGTTACCTACAAGGGAATACCCATACGACTGTCAGCTGATTTCTCAACAGAAACTTTGCAGGCCAGAAGGGAGTGGCAAGAAATATTCAAAGTGATGAATACCAAGAACCTACAACCAAGATTACTTTATCCAGCAAAGCTATCATTCAGAATGGAAGGTCAGATAAAGTGCTTCACAGATAAGGAAAAACTAAAGGAGTTCATCACCACCAAACCAGGATTATATGAAATGCTGAAAGGTATCCTTTAAGAAGAGTAAGAGGAAGAAAAAGGTAAAGATACAAATTATGAACAACAAATATGCATCTATCAACAAGTGAATCTAAGAATCAAGTGAATAAATAATCTGATGAACAGAATGAACTGTTGATTATAATAGAATCAGGGACATAGAAAGGGAATGGACTGACTATTCTTGGGGGGGAAAGGGGTGTGGGAGATGCGGGAAGAGACTGGACAAAAATCGTGCACCTATGGATGAGGACAGTGGGTGGGGAGTGAGGGCGGAGGGTGGGGTGGGAACTGGGAGGAGGGGAGTTATGTAATAATCTGAACAATAAAGATTTAACTAAAAGAAAAAAAAAGATCATATTCAAGCTCATAATTTGAGAAAAACCTTAGTCTTGCAGTTGTAGGCAACTATTTCATGCATTGGATAGATATTTTTCCATTTTTAGTTCTGTTCAAATCCTTCTGTGATAGTTGCTTCTTGTTTAAGGTCTCATCTACAATGGATTGTATTATTTTTATTAATTTTGAAATGTTTGAATATTTAGGGCCTGGTAATTGCAGGACTCGGCTTGTAATACTAACTTTGCCATGAACCAATCTGTGACCTTACAAATATCTGTTTTCTCCAGACTGGTCCTAGTAAGAGATGCTCTTAAAGGGCCCTTCAAATGTAAAAGTCAGTGAGTGTGAAAGGTGGGGGCGGAAATACAAATAAAATAGCAGGTTACATGTGTGGGGGGTAATGTGGAATCAGGACTAATACTAGTATATCTTTGGGAATCAGGAATAGAATGAATAGAGAGTGTATGCCTATACTTTTCTTTCTCTTTCCTTCCCCCCACAAATATATTTTCATCTCTATTTCTGTCCTTTGTATGTTATGCCTATTAATTCAAACTTTGTCCCAGGAATTATAATAAGATTTTGCTAGAGTTTTAGATTTCAAACTAAAGATGTAGAAAGTTGTTGAGACTTAAAATAAATTTTGACAACAGATGATTTCAAGTCCTCTGCTTCCTACTGGTAGAGAAGGAAACCTAAAAACGTGAAGAGTTACACTCATTGAAATAATGTGTCATCACAGTTAAACATGACAAAGCTATTCTGTTTCCTTCTTATAAAATTCAGTTACAGTCTTATTGTTCACAATCTTACTGTTAATTCTTTTGTCCAAAAGCTTAAGAAAGTTATTCATGGGTGGCTGGTGTTGGGATTGGCCAGGGTTGGGGGTGAGAGGAATGAGAAACATTGTGTTTTCTTAACTTTAAAATTTCTATAAAAATTCAGAGCATTTATGAGAACAAGAAATGAGGAACTCTGATAATCCTTCTAGAGCAATGAAAGGCATTGAGACTTCATTCATAGAAGCATTTCCAGTACAATTGAATGAATGTATAATTTTTGAACCCTTCATTTAAAAATCATTTGTAAGCCAGAGTGCAAAAATCTAAAATAAATGTTTGTGGAAAAAACTCATCATATTTTATACTATAACTAGGGGCCCAGTGCATGAAATTCATGCATGGGGGGTGGGGCCCTCAGCCTGACCTGCACCCTCTCCAATCTGGGAGCCCTCTCCAATCCAGGAGTTTCTGTCTGTCTTTCCAATCATCTGAACACATTGTCTGAGAATCTAACCCAGTTTGGTTTGGTGCTCAGAATAATAGAGGCATTTTTTTTTCTTTGCTCCATATGTGGAGATTTCCCAGAAGTTGCAGGATATCTTCCTTTTAATTTTTCTTCGACACTCTGACTTTACTTATGTCTCCCACCTTTTCTTTCCCTCCATCCTCCACCCGCAACAGTAACTTGCTCCAGGCTCACTTTGTTCTACTGTCTAGGAGATCCTGCAATGTGTCTGCCACCAGAACTATGATTCCCAGCATCCCTGGTGCTCCCCGTACTCTGGGCTTCCACTTCCGGTCCAGGGGCTGCCACCAGAACTATGATTCCCAGAATTCCTGGTGCTCCTTGCACTCTTGGCTTCCACTTCTGGTCCAAGGGCTACAGAAACCAAAAGGACTGGGAACTCCAGCCACCCCCAGGCCAGGCTGACAAGACCGGACACTCCAGTGGCATCCCCAGGACCTTGGCCACTCGGCGCCAGTGCGCACGTGCGCTGGCCACAGGCTCGGAGTGGGTGGGGTCCTGGGTATGCCCACCAGGTTGCCCTGGTGATGCGGCAGGCGGGAAGGCATCCCACCCTGCCCCCAGCCTCTCAGCGCCTGTGCATGTAGGCCCAGAGCGGACAGGGGGCAGGAACACCCGTCGTGTCTCCAAGGTGACACAATGGGTGCCCCGCCCTGCCCCTGGCTGCTCAGCATCTGCGTGCATGCACGCTGCCCATGGGCCCACCATCTTTGTTGGGTTAATTTGCATATTCACTCCTGATTGGCTGTGTGGCATTGCAGAGGGATGGTCAATTTACATATTTGTCTATTATTAGTATAGGTAGTTATATATCTTGAAATACTTTTTTTTTTTTAAATGCACTATTCTCAAGCCATTATTCAGGGAACAAATGCTCACTGTGTGGTACAGTGTTAAAAACAGATTTTAGAGTCAGAATGTCTTGGGTTAGAATTAATATGCCACTTGGTAGTTATGCCACTTTGGGGAATTTACTAAATCCATAGTTTCCTTACTTGCTTCTTTTAAAGGTAGAGTGAAATCTATTAAAAGTATTCTATGAAGAGTATTTGGAAGAATATAGGTTATAAGGCAAAGGGAAAAGTGTTATTAGCCAGTTAGATTCTAAAAATTGCCTACATGAGACAGCATCTCTAATGTGATCCTTGATATTCTCTCTAGAAGAAGGTTGCTATGACCATGGCTGAGACAGATGATTCTTTCAAAACATCCACTTTGCAGAATATGGCACGGATTAGGTACTCAACACATAGGATTGTTCTAGATACCTCGTGGCTTGCCAAATTAAACTATAGATGTTTGGAATAGAAGAGAGAACACTCTCTATTTAGACCTTTACTGTCACACCTGAGTTCCTGTTCACAATAACTTGGTCCTCAGCAAGCAATCAGGATATTTATAGGCAATACAGATAAAAAGGTCATTCCTGAATGCCAGCTCTGGCCCAACTTCAGAACACAATCTCTAAGAATTCAAGGCTGGTGCTTGTGATATACTTACCATTTATGTGTGCTGTAAAAATTTTCTTTTCCTTTTCTGTTAAATGCTTGTGTTTTGGCCTTACATCATTTCAGTAAAATACAATTTAGTTCAATCAGATTCATCAATATCGGTAAAAAAGTCCAGAAAGGTTTTCCCTGAAGGTGCTTTCAGACAGTACCTTAAACTGGGCATTTAGAAATGGGTTCATTTGGACTTGAGATCCATTTCTTTCCACACATGTTCTCAGTTGCAAATTTGGGTCTCTTCCTCACCTCAGGGGCTCGTCCCTCTTGCCCTTGTTTCAGAGTATGGTACAGGCATTGAGGAATTTCAGCTTTTCTTTCTGTCAGTCCTGGAAAATTGGCTGCTGTATCCTGGCTACCCAGAAATTATTTTGATATTTCTTTTATCATTTCTTTCTTACGAGAAAAATTACTTTTGACGTTCATTTTAAGTTAGCTGTGTGTTTTTTTTCAGGAACATATCCCTCATAAAAAGCTATTGAATGCCAGTAATACATGTCTTGGTAGCTAAGAAATCCAATATTGCCATTAACTATGAAGTCGGCCTTAAGTCACTCTGTAATACTTTCAATAACTGACCTACTCTCTAATAGTCACCTGATAATATATCTAGATTTAAGTATATGAATTTGGTCTAAACCCTTATAAGTTTAATCAAAATAGTGTCATAAATAGGTAAGGCACTAAATAAAGGAGAGCTATTACTTGGTAGCACCTTTTATAGATCAGGGACTGTCTTAATTATATTTATTTAATTCTTAAAATAGTCCTAAAAGTTAAACATCAATATCCTTATTTATCAAAGGAAGCAGAGAGATTCAGCAACCTGTTCTAGGCTGCAGAGTATAGATTCATACTCAGGTCATACTCCAATGCCCCCAAATTGGCCACAACACTGAGTTCCTCCATGACATGTCCTGTTGTCCTCTCTTTCCTGCTTTTACATTTTGATCACTATGTAAAGCTAAAATGTAGTGTTTTGCTTAGTATATCCACTTTTTTAAAAAAATATATTTTATTGATTTTTTACAGAGAGGAAGGGAGAGGGATAGAGACTTAGGAACATCGATGAGAGAGAAACATCGATCAGCTGCCTCCTGCACACTCCCCACTGGGGATGTGCCCGCAACCAAGGTACATGCCCTTGACAGGAATCGAATCTGGGACTCTTGAGTCCACAGGCTGATGCTCTATCCACTGAGCCAAACCTGTCAGGGCAGTATATCCACTTTTTTAAAGTTAATGTCAGGCACAGAGAAATTCATGTTCCTTATATCCTTTTGAAAAAGATATAATTCAAACTTACCAATGCACAAACTAAATTCTTCAAAAATACCCACAAATCTTACCCATGTCTCTATAGTAAGAAAGAACTGTAATTAAAACAGTGGTTAGCAATTCCCAGTCCAGTAGTCTAACAGATAGATATCTCATAACTTTGGTGTTTCATTTTGTTTTTCATTGTGTTTAAATAATTTTATTGACATTTATGAATTAAAAATGAGGGCAATTAAAAAATATAATTAACTCAGAGTAGGATTCACAAAATTATCCCTTCATGCATGAGCTGAATGACTTATTCACAGAGAAATATGTAAGTGCCATTTCAGAAGGGCAAGGTTTCAAGGTTCAAAGCTCCTCACACTGTGATTGAGAAACAAAACTATGTGATTATCTTGAAACTGAATTCCACCAAAAAAGACAAAATGATAAGGTATTTATAATTCCTCCATAGGGAAGGAAAATATAACTCCCACCCCTACAACCCTACTATTATTTAGGTTATTTTTTTGAACCCATGCTATGTACCAGGCATTATACTAGGTGTTTTATTTATATTCTACAAAGGGCCATGTGAGGAGATATCATTAATCTCATATTTCTTGTCTCAGTAATTCTAAATTCTGAAACTTAGAGCATTTGTCATTCAGAAATAATCAACCAACTAGTAAATGTCAGAAGTGATAGTCAAAATACATCCTTATGACTCTTAAAGTCCATGTGATTGTCACCGGATTGTAGCTGTTCCATTTAGATAAATAGGTAAAATGCTAGGAGACGTACTTGTTATGTCCAGCTTCTTAGGTTAAAGGAAAAAGACACATAGAAAAGTTTAGAAGTATGCTTATATTTTTATATTCAATCCTATCAGTCAAAATTGGTAAACAGATGCAGATATTCTTTTCTTGTTTTGTACTCTTTGGAGTGTCAGGAGATCTAGTTTAAAGTATCATGAGATTTCTAAAAGAGAAAACAACAATTTTGTCTCTGGAAAGAAAATAGAGACTTGTCTATTGTTTAAGAAGCTCATTCCTATAAAAACACATATAGTTAGGCCCTGAATATTTTAACTGATTTTGTATATGACTTTTCAGGAAAGGCTTGTCTATCCTAATGGATCATATAATATTCTGACATTTTTTATTAGCTATAGATAAATGATTATTAAGTTCACATTACATTAAAATTTTAAATAAGTGAGTACTGTCACTTAATTTGAACTAACTAGTTGAATCATATATAATTGACCCTTGAAAAACACGAACATTAGGGGCAATGACTACCCCCCCCACACACACACATATATGCAGTCAAAAAACAAACATATAATGTTTGACTCCTCAAAATTTTAGTTGTCCCTTGGTATCTATGGGGAATTGGTTTTAGGACCCTCCATGGATACTAAAAGCTGAGGACACTCAAGTCTCCTGTATAAAATGACATAGTTCAGTGCATACTGTTGGACCTCTACAGACTTCCAAACTCTGGTTAGAAAACAGTACAGGTATTTATTGAAAAAAAAATTCACATATAGGTTGACTAATACAGTTCAAACTTTGTTCATGGGTCAAATGTATTCTTATTTATTTGTAAGTGTTCCTTATATTTAGGAATATACATCTACTGTCTTTTAAACATGTAGTTATAATTTTTGCTTATAATTATTAGTGTTTGTTCATTTGTTTTGTTTTAGTTTTAATTATAGTTGACATACCTTATTATATTTTTTTGTATTCCATATAATGATCCATCATTTATATACCTTATGAAGTAATCACCACAATAAATCTAGTACCTACATGTCACTGTACATAGTTATTATGATACTAGAGGCCTGGTGCATGAAATTTGTGCAAGTGGGGGGAGGGTCCCTCAGCCTGGCCTTCAACAATGCCAGCATCCCTCACCCTGGCCTCCGGCCCAAGGCCCCTCCCTTCTTTCCGCATGGCTGGAGCCCCTCCCCTCCCACTGTGAGCCTGGGGTCCAGACAGTGAGCTCACGTCGCAGTGAGCCCACTGTCCCTCATCCCAGCCTCTGGCCTAAGGCCCCTCCCCTCCCCTCCCTCCATGCGGCTAGGGCCCAGATGCTGGGCTCACATTGCCAGGGCAACGCCACCAGCATCCTGCCCCAGCCACTATGGGCACCACCATCTTTGTTGTGAAGTGATAGTTAATTTACATATTACTCTTTTATTAGATAGGATTATTGACTAGTAGAGGTCAGATGCACAAAATTCATGCAAGGGCCTCAGCCCTCGCAGCCCTGGCTTTGTCTGGAAGATCATTCGGCAGTCCAATCTACCTAGCATATTATGCTTTTATTATTATAGATATTCCCTATGTTGTACATTACATTCCTGTGACTTATTTTATAACTGAAATTTTGTACTTAATCCCTTTTCCCTTTTTTACCCATCCTCCCACCCCATTCCCTCTAGTAATCATCCGTTTGTTCTCATATCTGAGTTTGTTTCTGCATGGTTTTGTTTGTTTGTTTGCTTTTTCAGATTCCACATATAAGTGAAACCATATGGTATTTGTCTTTCACTTCTGACTTATTTCATTTAGCATAATACTCACTTGGTCCATCCATGTTATTGCAAATGCAAACATTTCATTCTTTTTTTGTGGCTGAGTAATATCCCATTGTATATGTACATACCACATCTTCTTTATTCATTCTCTATCAATGGACACCTAGGTTCATATGTTCATGATGTTCCTTGCTAAAATGATTAATTATTAAGTAATCAAAATGATGTATCTTTTTCATTATTAAATTTGGCTTAGGTATTAAGCTTCCAAGGGCTTTTAACATCCTTACAAAGATTATGAAAACATTAACTAATATGTTCTCACACTCTAGTGCAGCGGTTCTCAACCTGTGGGTCGAGACCCCTTTGGCTGTCGAACAACCCTTTCACTGGGGTCACCTAAGATCGTCCTGCATATCAGATATTTACATTACGATTCACAACAATAACAACATTACAGTTATGAAGTAGCAACAAAAACAATTTTATGGTTGGGTCACAACATGAGTAACTGTATTTAAAGGGCCAGAAGGTTGAGAACCACTGCTCTAGTGGTTTAATATTTAAATTAAAAGTTTAATAGCTTTGGCTCTGGCTGGGTAGCTCAGTTGGTTAGAGAGTCATCCTGATAGGCCAAGGTTGGGGATGAGATCTCCAGTCCGGGCACATATAAACAAGAATCAACCAATCTATACTAATAAAAGGCTAATATGCTAATTAGACTGGGAGACCTTCCAGATAAAGCCATGGTGATGGGGCCGAGGCAGAAATGGATAGGGGCAATAAGGCCAAGAAAGGAGGGAAGTTGGGGGTGATCAGGCTAGCAAAGGGGCATGTGGGGGAGAGCAGGCCAGCAGGGGGGGGGCCAGTTGGGGGTGATCAGACCTGTGGGGGGGGCAGTTGGGGGCAAGCAGGCCAGCAGTGGGGAGCAGGTGGGAGCAATCAGGCTGGCAGGAGGGGCGCAGTTGTGGGACATGAGTCCAGCAGGGAAGGGTAGTTGGGTGCCATGAGGCTGGTGGGGGGCAGTTGGGGGTGAGCAAGCCAGCGGGAGGGGGGCAGTTAAGGGCAATCAGGCTGACAAGGGGGGCAGTTGGGAGCGAGAAGGCTGGCAGGGGGACAGTTGGGGGTGATCAGGCAGGAAGGCGGGGGAGCTATTAGGAGCCAGCAGTTCTGGATTGCTAGAGGGATGTCTGACTGCTGGTTTAGGCCAGATCCCTGATTAGAGAGGGTGCAGGCTGAGCTGAGGGACACCCTCCCCTGCACGAATTCCATGCACTGGACCAGTAGTGAATGCATAAATAAGAGAAACAACAGCCCTGGTTGGGTGACTCAGTTGGTTGGAGCTTCATCTGTACACCAAAATCTTGTGGGTTTGATCCCTGGTGGGAGAGCCTACGGGAGGCAACCAATTGATGTTTCTCACATTGATGCTTTTCTTTCTCTCTTTCTCTCTCTCTCTCTCTCTCTCTCTCTCTCTCTCTCTCTCTCTCTCCCTCTCTTTCTCTCTCTCCTTTCCTATCTTTCTCAAAATCAATAAACATATCCTTGGGTAAGAATTAAGAAAAATAAGTGGAACAACAAATCAGTGTTTCTCTCTCCCTCTCTAAAATCAATAGAAAAATTTAATACCTTTCATCAGATTTTGAAAATTAATACATGATTATTTTGAAACATTTAAACAATATAAGAAAGTATAATGAAGAAAGTAAAAAGACTCCAAATTAATAGAATTAAAAACTAAAATTATGTTGAAATTGCATTTTTACATGTATCCTTAGTCATACATACACTATGACTAAGTATGTGTGTTTGTTGCTCTGTATACTCTATGCATTCTTCCTTTCTCACTCCACAATGACAATATGTTGTGGTTCCTTTTTGAATCAATTATCTATATGTGTAAAACGAAGTAATATGCAAATGAGGTTGAGACTCCATCACAGTCACAACCAGTTCAGGAGGAGGGGCCGGGCTCCTCCTGAGCCTGAGAGATCAACACAGAGGGGCACCTGCTCTGAGCCTCTGATGCAGCTGGGGGCAGGCCCCCAGTGGACACACACACACACACACACACACACACACACACACAGGGCACCTGCTCCAAGCCTCCATGGCCAGACTGTGGCTTAGGCCCACTCCCTATGTTCAGTAGGACATCCCCTGAGGGCTCCTGGACTGTGAGAGGAGGCAGGCTGGGCTGAGGGACCCCCACCCCCTAGTGCACGAATTTCATGCACTGGGCCACTAGTTATAAATATTCTTTATTATCATCAATAACTTCACAGTACAATATTTAATGGACTTACTCTAATAGTTTATTAGCCAGCTGTTTCCAATCTCTCATTATTTAAACAATTGTTCAACTAAATTATTTGTGTGAGATGTGTGTGTATACCATTATCAAATTGTCATATTATTTCATTGTGATACATTTCTAGGCTTGAAATTATTAAACCAAAGACTATGCAATTTATCATATTGATATATATTTGTAAAAGATCCACTATAAATATTAAGCAATTTTCACATCTAACATCTGCTTACTTGTTACAAATCTGATACTTAAAAGCTTACATTTTATTCAAAATATATTTAATGCCAAAGAAGTTAGCACACATATCCCAAGTGTAAGATTAGATAAAGTTTTCAACTTAATTTTCTAAGAATACCAGTTTTTCTTTTTTTAAAGTGAAATGGCCACACAAAGTAGGAGAAGATACAGCATATTTTGATAGTTTCTCGTGGCACTATGCAGTTGACAATTATATTTTCTGAACAAATTTGCCTCTTGCCTGATTCATAAATTTCAGACATTCTCTCCCACTGCCCTTTTATACCCAGAACTTATAATCCTGTGGCAGAGGAACTGACAAAAACTATTTATCATTTTAGAGCATGTGTTCACAGTTTTAAAGCCATAATTAGTATCAAAATAGCCACAAATTTACTCAGGTGGTGGTGAAGATGGTGTTGCGGGGCATGAAGAAATAAAAGTAGAACCTAGATATCCCTAAATAACATTTGCCTCTATCTTGCTGGTATCCCTAGGCAAACAGAAACCAAAAGAGTATTCTTACTGAGAGAGAGAGAGAGGGAGCAGGAGAGAGAGAAAGGAAAAATAAAGCATTGAGAAAATTTGTGAAATAACTAGAGGCCTGGTGCATGAATTCGTGCACAGTGGGGTCCAGCCGGCCTGCCCCAATGGGGCAGGAGAGAGGGGCTGCCCCGATCAGGCAGGTTGGCCAGCCACAGTGCATGTCATAGCAACCTGTCGTTCTGGCATTCCAGTCGCTTGGCTTTTATATATACAGATGGTGTATTGGTATCTCAAAATGTCAGACCACCAAGTATGGTTGCATACAGTGATATTTTATGGCTCTAAGCATTTCAATAATGCAGCAGTATAAAGCACAAGTTAAAAGGTTTTAAGAAATGAGAATTGGAAAAGATGTAGTATATTTTAAAGCATTTAGATCTTTTCAGTAGTAAATTGGGAACTGCTAAATAATCTTATGCAATTAGATCTGAATTACAGATAACTCTGACATTTTTGTGGAGACCAGATTAGAGAAAAACACATAAACAACAAAGTAGAGTGAAGAGGCTATTGCAATAATAACTGGTAAGAATTGTTGGTAGACTAAATAACTAATATTAATAGGAAAATAGAAACCAAAACTTAAAAGAGATAAATTGACATAACTTTGTGAATGATTTTATGAATGAAGGAGGAAACAATGTTAATGATTGCTAGTTTATATGTTGAATAGGGAGAGTTGGATTTAATACAAGTTTTAATTTCGTCAAGAATGTATGATGAAGAGATCCAAGATGGCAGTGGAGTAGGTGGATGTTACACTAAGCTGCTCCCAGGACCAACTGGAATTACAACTAAAATATAAAGCTATCAACTAGAATAATCAACTGAAGATTAGCTGAAGATGTCTTATTTATTTATTTTTAAATATATTTTTATTGATTTCAGAGAGGAAGAGAGAGGGAGAGAGAGATAGAAATGTCAGTTATGAGAGAGAATCATTGATCAGCTGCCTCCTGCACATACCCCACTGGGGATCAAGCCAACAACCGAGACATGTACCCTGACCGGGAATTGAACCATGACCTCCTGCTTCATAGGTCAATGCTCAACCACTGAGCAACCACGGTCCAGCAATAAGTCTTTTTCATTTTTCAAAGAGAGGAAGGGAGAGGGAGAGAGAGAGGTAGAAACCTCAATGATGAGAGAGAATCATTGATTGGCTGCATCCAGCATGCCCACACTGGAGATCAGCCTGGGCATGTGCCCTGATCAGAAACAAACTGTGACTTCCTGGCTCATAGGTCAATGCTTACCACTGAGCAACACTGGCTGGCAGAAGAGAAGTCTTATAACAAAGGATTTACAGAAGAAGCCACATCAAGACTGGTAGGAATAGGGGAGATTCAAGAAGAGCTGGCTCTGTTTCCATGGGAGGTGGATGAGATTCTGCAGGGATATATCAGTTGCAAAGATTCCATTTGCAAAGCAGAGCTCCCCAGCCAAGAGCACCAGAGCTGGGAAGAGGTGCCCTCATAACATTGGGATGTGAAAATTAGCAAGGATTCTGTCCTCCAGGAAGAGACACGAGTCTGTTAGAGACACAGGCACCCTCTTTAAAGGGCCAACATAAAATCTCATTCAAAATCACTGACCCTGGGCTCCAGGGGAGGGAGGGAAGAGTGGACTAGAGTTGCATGAGGAGAGACTAGAGTTTATGAAGGGCCAACACCAGGATTCCTGTGCTGAATCCCTCTCCCACATGGCAGATGCTATCTTTCTTGGGTGAAGCACTCCCTTACATATGTCATCAGCATGGGGGAAAGGAATAGCTTCACCCTCTGGACTCCCTGTAGTCTCACCCTATGAAGCTTGTACACTGCTGAGGAATCAGCTGCCTAGGCCAGGGTATAAAGGTCTGGGCAAACTCAGGGGGTGTCAGTGACTGGGTTGTGTGGCTTTGAGGCAGAGGACATTCTACTTTTTTGTGAAGCTGACTGGCATCTTTCCCCTCATGGAAGATCCACTAACCCCACTCTCCAAGCTCCTGGCTGCCCCACCTTCCTGATTCCTGGTGGCTCTGCCCTGCCAAGTTTTGGAAAGAATCCAAGACAGACTGAGTATGGCTCTGGGTTGGAGAAACACTTGCCCCCCCCCCCCCAAGCCTGACCAGCATCTTCCACTCACAAGAGACACATTATTCCCATCCTCCCAACTCCTGGCAGCCCCTCCATTGCTGATATCTGGCTCCTGGTTTTGCAGGGGAATTTTACCAAACATTCAAAGGACTAAAACCTATCAAACTATTCAAATAAAATCAAGAGGAGGGAAGACTCCCAACCTCATTTTATATGGCCAGCATTATCATAATTTTAAAACTAAATAAAGGCACTACAAAGAAAGAAAATTATAGGTCAATATCCCTGATGAACATAGATGATAAAATCCTCAACAAAATATTAGCAAATTGGATGTAGAAATTCATTACAATTGATGAATCATTACATGATCAATTTGAATTTTTCCCGATGATGCAAGGTTGGTACAATATCTGCAAATCAATAAATATGACACACCACATAAACAAAATGAAGGATACACATTTCATGATCATAGCAATATGCCGGGAGCCGGTCCATGCTTGCTGTTTCAAAGGACCTGGCATATATGGCATACTGTTCTTAATATGTTTGCTCACCTTGGCACTATGTGTTTTAGCCAAGGTCTCCTCTCTGAGAAAGGTTGTTTCCCCAGGTAGGGATTTTCCCCTGAAGTTAGGGAGGGAATAACACCCCTCAACTAAGTGCCAAGTGGGTAATTAATCACTTTAACTACGAACAATCATGCTTAAGCTACATAATCTTTACTCCCTGGAATGGAGATAAGAAACGCCCTAACCTTTGTAATAGAGATTGGTAGGATTGAATCAACTGGTATAAATACAGATGTAACAAGACAGCAAGAGACACAGAGAGAGACAGAACCTAGGCACAGAACCTACACAGAACGTTCTCTAGGGACAGAAGAACTTTGCTGGAGAGAACATGGCAAAAGATCCTGGACAGAAACTGGCCTCAGAACCTAGAGACAAAACCTAGCGAGAGAACATGGCAAAAGATCCTGGACTGAACCTGACTACAGAAATTGGCAAGAGAACCTGACTAGAACCTGGTGACTGAACCTGGCTGGAGAACCTGGACAGAACCTGACTGGAGAACCTAGCGAGGGAACATGGCTACAGAGCCTGGCTGGAGAACCTGGAGAACTTAACAAGAGAACATGGACACAGAACCTGGCTAGAGATCCTAACCAGAACTTCGCTGGAGATCCTGACCAGAACTTGGCTAGAGATCCTGGCTAGGCTGCTGATCAACTGAACGCTGCCTCCATGTCATTCCTTCTTCGCCGACTCCGTCTACACCTTTGGGGACCCCTGGACCCACTGGGGTTGGACCCCGGCAGCAATAGATACAGAAAAAGCATTTTATAAAATCCAGAACCCATTTATGATAAAAACTTTCAGCAAAGTAGAAATGGAGTGAACTTACCTCAATGTAATAAAGGCCATATATGACAAACCCACAGCCAACATCATACTCAATGGGCAAAAAATAAATGTGTTTCCCTTAAGATCAGGGACAAGACAGGTATGTTCACTTTCACGACTCTATGTAGTTCAACTTAGTACTGGAAGTCCAAGCCACAGTAATCAGACAAAAAGAAGAAATAAAGGGCATCCAGACTGGGAAGGAAGAAGTAAAGCTGTCATTATTTGCAGAAGACATGATACCATACATAGAGTATTCTAAATATTCTACCCAGAGTTACTAGAATTGATAAATGAATTCAGTAGGTAAGCAGGATACAAAATAAATATCCAGAAATTAGTTGCATTTTTATATATCAATGATGAACTATCATAAATGGAAACTAAGACAACAATCCAATTTACAATTTCTTAAACAAAATAACTAGGAATAAATGTAACCAAGTATGTAAAAGACATGTACTCATAAAATTATGAGACTGAGGTAAGAAATTGAAAAAGATACAAATAAGTGAAAGCATATACCATGTTCATGGGCAGGAAGAATAAACATCATTAAAATGTCCATATCACATAATTTTTTAAAAACATGCCAATGGTGTATTTTACAGAACTATAACAAATATTCCAAAAATTATATGGAACCACAAAAGGTTCCAATTAGCCACAGCAATATTGAGAAAGAACAAATTTGGAGGAATTACATTATCAGATATCAAACTATACTGCAAGGCCATAGTAATCAAAACAACATTGTTCTGGCATAAATACTGAAATATAGATCAATGGAACAGAATAGAGAACCCAGAATTAAACACATGTCTTAATGGTAAATTGATATTTGAAAATGAAACCAAATATTACAATGGGATAAAGGTCTTCTATTCGATAAATGGTGTTGGGAAAAATTGAACCAATACATGCCAAAAAATTAAATTAGACTACCTTCTTACACCATTTCCCAGAGTATACTAAAAATGGATGAAAGACTTAATCATTACACTCAAAACCATAAAAATCCTAGAAGGAAGCATAGGTAGTACAATTACCAACATTTCTTATACAATTATTTCTTTTCTGATACATTTCCCTGAGCAAAAGAAACAAAAGAAAGATAAATGGGATAACATCAAACAAACAAAAAAAAATTTTCACAGCAAAGGAAACTAAAATTGCACATCAAACTAAAACTTTTACACAGCAAAATTAAAAGACATCTCACATAATGGGAGAGCATATTCACCAGGAATACATTTGATAAGGGCTTAATCTCCAAAATATATCAAGAACTTATATAACTCAACATCAAGAAGACAAAATACCCAATTAAAAAATAGACAAAGGACCTGAATATACACTTCTTCATAGAGGACAAACAGATGGCCAATAGATATATGAAAAGATGCTCAATGTCACCAGTCATCAGAAATATGCAAATTAAAATCACAATGAGATATCACCTCACACCTGTCAGAATTGCTATCATCAATAAAGCAACAAAGAAGGAGTGTTGCCAAGAATGTGGAGGAAAGTGAACCCTTGTGCACCATTGGTGGGAATGCAGATTGGTGCAGCCACTATGGAAAACAGTATGGAAGTTCCTCAAAAATTTAAAAATACATAGAGCTAACATAGGATTCAGCAATTCTATCTCTGCTTATTTATTCAAAGAAAAGGAAAACACTAATATGTAATACTTTTTGTAATACTTTAAGCAATAAAAAAAATATATGTACCCCCATGTTTATCTAATCTAATAAAAGACAAACATGCAAATTGACCATACCCTCACTATGCCTTAAGCCATGCCCAACAGCTAATCAGAGCGATTATATGCAAATTAACCCAACAAGATGGTGTTCGGCAGCCGTGGAGCTGAAGCGAGCAGGAGGCTTGGTTGTTCCAGTGATGCAGGAAGCCAAGCTTCCCGGCCTACTCTGAGCTCCACTGAAGGAAACAAAGTTTCAATTATAGAAGATAAATAAACCCCAGATACCTGCTTTCAGCCAGCCGTGGCCATAGAGCTGGAGTGAGCAGAAGCCGGCTCTGAGCTCCACTGAAGGCAACAAAGTTTCAATTATAGAAGGTAAATAAATCCCAGAATAAAAAAAGGAGAGGCTGGGAGCATCCATTGCCAGGGGGCTTGGCCAGCCTGAAAACAGCCCTCAGCCCTTCACCCAGACTGGCCAGGCACCCCAGTGGGGACCCCCCACCTAAAAGGGGTGTGGCCAGCATGAAAACAGCAATCAGCCCCTCACCCAGGCTGGCCAAACCTCCATGGGGTGAGGGTCCCCACTGCGGGGGGGAGCTTGACCAGACTGCAAACAGCCATCAGCCCCTCACTCAGGCTGTCCAGGCACCCCAGTGGGCACCCCCACACTGAAGGGGGTGTGACCAGCTGCAAACATCCATCAGCCCCTCACCAAGGCTGGCCAGGTACCCCAGCGGAACCCCCACCCTAATCCAGGGCACACTTCAGGGCAAACCAGCAGGCCCCCACCTGTGCACCAGGCCTTTATAATATATAATGAAAGGGTAATATGCAAACGGACCCTAAAACAGCAGAAAGACTGGGAATGACTGGTCACTATGACACACACTGACCACCAGGGGGCAGACGCTCAATGCAGGAGCTGCCCCCTGGTTGTCCGTGCGCTCCCACATGGGGGAGCACTGCACAACCACAAGCCAGGCTGATGGTTGCCAGTACAACAACGGTGGTGGGAGCCTCTCCCGCCTCCTCAGCAGCGCTAAGGATGTCTGACTGCAGCTTAGGCCTGCTACTCACTGGCAAGTGGACATTCCCTGAGGGCTCCTGGGCTGCCAGAGGCATGTCTGACTGCCAGCTTACTCCCAATTCCCCAGGGAGTGGGCCTAAACCAGCAGGTGGTCATAGCCCAAGGGGTCCCAGACTGTGAGAGGGCACAGGCCAGGCTGAGGGACACCCCGAGTGCACAAATTTTTGTGTACCAGGCCTCTAGTCCTATCTAATAAAAGAGAAACATGGTAATTAGCCATACATCCACTACCCTTCCCATTGGCTAATCAGGGTGATATGCAAATTAACTGCCAGCCAAGATGGCGGCCGGCAGCCAGGCAGCTTGAAGCGAACATGAGGCTTGCTTGCTTCAGTGACGGAGGACTCCAACGTTCCCCGCCTGCCACTGCCAGCCTCTGAACTTGCAGTTTGAAACATTGTTACAAATATATAAGCTGAACAAAACCCCAGAAACCTGCTTTCAGCCAGCCTGGATCTCAGAGCTGGAGTTGATACAGTGTTTCGATTATAGAACCCAAACAAACCAGATACCTGCTTTCAGCAGCGGAGGCCTAAGAGCTGGAGCCAAGCCTCAGAGCTAAAGCTGGCCCAGAATAAAAAAAAAAAGAAAAAAAGGAGCAGTTGGGAGCTTCAGTCACCTGCCAGCCTGAAAACAGCCCTTAACCCCTCACCCAGACTGGCCAGGCACCCCAGTGGGGACCCCCACCCTGAAGGGTGTGTGACCAGCTGCAAACAGCCATCATCCCCTCATCCAGGCTGGCCAGGAACCCCAGTGGGGAATCCCACCCTGATCCAGGACACACTTCAGGGCAAACCAGCCGGCCCCCACCCATGCACCAGGACTCTATCCTATATAGTAAAAAGGTAATATGCCTCCCAGCATCGGGATCAGCAGAGCCATGAGGCCTCCCGGTACCGGGATCAGCGTGACAGGGGGCAGAGCCCAAACCCCCTGATCGCCCTGCAGCTGTGTGTGACAGGGGGCAGGGCCACAACCTCCCTATCCTCCCTGCTCTGTGTGTGACAGGGGGGAGCTCCCCAACCCCCTGATGGGCCCTGCTCTGTGCATGACAGGGGGGAGCTCCCCATTCCCCTGATTGACCCTGCTCTGTGCATGACAGGGTACACGGAGCATTAACCCCCCTGATGGGCCCTGCTCTTTGAGTGACAGGGGGCAGTGCCCCAACCCCCTGATTGGCCCTGCTCTGTGCTTGACAGAGGGTGGCACTGCAACCTCCCCATCGACACTGCCTTGAGTGTGATGGGGGCGGTGCTGCAACCCTCCAATCGGCCCTATCCTGAGCGTGACTGAGGGTGGCATCACAACCTCCTGATCCGCCCTGCTCTGTGCATGACAGGGGGCGGCGCCCCAACTCCCCAATCAGCCCTGCTATGAGCCTGACCAGGGGCTGCACCTAGGGATTTGGCCTGCCCTCTTCCACCCAGGAGCAGGCCTAATCCAGCAGGTCGTTATCTCCCGAGGGGTCCCAGACTGCGAGAGGGCACAGGCTGGGCTGAGGAACCACCCCTCCCTCCGAGTGCACAAATTTTTGTGCACCGAGCCTCTAGTCCTATATAATAAAAGGGTAATATGCAAATAAACCTAACAGCAGAACAATAAAACAACCAATCAAAACGTAATATGCTAATGATATGCTAAGGCTGCTCAACCGCTTGCTATGACTTGCACTGACCATGAGGGGACAGACAGTTGATCAGTCACTATGACGTGCACTGACCACCAGGGGGTAGATGTTCTGACTGGTAGATTAGCTTGCTGCTGGGGTCTGGCTCATCAGGTCTGAGCAAGATGAGCCAGACATGTCCTGGAGCCCTCCCATGGTCCCTCCCCAAACCGATCATGCACTGGTGGGGTCCCTCAGCCTGGCCTGCACCCTTTCACAATCCGGGACCCCTAGGGGGATGTTGGAGAGCCAGTTTCAGCCTAATTCCAAAGGCCACTCCTCTTGGGAGGGCGCCAGACACAGGGCTTATGGCTGGTGAGCATTGCTACAATAGCATGAGCCTCTCTCAATCAGGACTGATTGGGAATGAGCCCGCAGCAAGCATGGTGGGGCTGGGATGAGCAGGAGTGGCAGGTAGGAGCTAGAGGCAGTGTTGGACTATGGGTTTCAGCCCGATCCCTACAGGCTACCTAGAGGGACCCCACCCATGCATGAATTCATGTACCAGGCCTCTAGGCCTATATAATAAAGAGCTGATATGCAAATGGTTGCCGTAATGGCTCAGACATTCCACATTGGAGAGAGAGGAATGGGGACCAGCCAGGCTGGGGCCCAGAAGAAGGACAAGCTGCCTACCCCACAGTCCCTGTGGTCCTGGGTGCCAACAGCTGCACCTGCAGCCCAGGAGAGGGACAAACCTCACACCACATGGTCCCAGGCTCCAGGGGCTGTGTCTGCACCTGCGGCACGGGAGAGTGACAAACCGCCCACCCTGTGGTCCTGGATGCCAGCACCTGCACCTGTGGCCTGGGAGAGGGACAAGCTGCCTGCCCTGCTCTCCTGGGCATCTGCAGCTGTGTCCTGGGTGAAGCGACCTGCGCATGGTCCCCTGGGGCTGCAGCTGGCCTGGGCAAAACCGGCCTGGGTCCTGGATGCCTGCGACCAGCCGGAGGAGGTAATCCTGGGTCCCAGGTGCAGGGCAAGGCAGAGGTGGTTAGGGTTGATTAGGCCAGCAGGGGAGCAGTTAGGGTGATCAGGCTGGTAGGGGAGCAGTTAGGGGCGAACAATCAGGCAGGCAGAGGTGGTTAGGGGCGATCAGGCAGGCAGACAGGCAGAGGGGTTAGGGGCAATCAGGCAGGCAGGCAGGTGAGTGGTTAGGAGCCAGTGGTCCCAGATTCCGAGAAATAGTCAGACATCCCCTGAGGGATCTTGGATTGGAGAGGGTACAGGCCAGGCTGAGGGATCCCCCCCCCCAGGGCATGCATTTCGTGTGCCAGGCCTCTAGTAATATTATAATAGCCTAGAAATGGATATATCCTAAGTGTCCATCAATGTATGAATGGAGAAAGAAACTGTGATATATATATATATATATATATGTGTGTGTGTGTGTGTGTGTGTGTGTGTGTGTGTGTGTGTGTATACAATGGAATATTACTCAGTATAAGAAAGAATTAAATCTTGCCCTTTGCTACAAAATGGATGTATCTCAAGGACATTATGCTAAGTGAGATAAGTTATACAGAGGAAGAGAAATACAGTATGATCTTGCTTTTATGTGGGTTTAACCATGAAACTGCCACACATCCAAAACGGAAACCATCCCCAACATGCCACAATATTTTGAATTTAATTAAAAAATCAATTTGCTCTGAATACTCTAAAGATAAATATATTACTGACAATTTGGGTATTCTGGAATATTTTCAGCTAAAAATTCTCACAAAAATTTATTTTAAAGTTGGTCAAGGCTACCACTTAGGGAAAATATTTTTTTTATTTTTATGGACGCACGTGGCGTGTGGGGAAGGTCTACAGACGCTCATGGTGTAAAAGTTGATAGATATAGAGTGAAGATTTGTGGTTTCCAGAAATGGGGTTTGGGAATGGGAGAAATGTGTAAATTGTTTTTGTTTTTTATTTTTAGTTGGCATTATTTGTCTTAGTGATGACCATGCGACCATTCAACTGATATTACAACCTTAGAAACTGTTCGCAGTTCACAGGCTGTGTTTACACATGTACTACATAAGGATATCAAGCCTGGGACACATTAATGGAATAGGGCTGGACACCTGACCATCAGATTCTCATCAGGCCACTTGAGTTCTCCCTATTGGAAGCTGGAATTGAGATTCAGTGACTCAGTCCGTCATTAGTGGTTATCAAGTTTTAGAATAACATAGAGTCATGGGTTGAGGCTTTACTTCCGGAGTATCCCTGATCAAACATGTGTGTTTGCTGAGAATTAACACACACACACACACACACACACACACACAATACATACTGTGGAAAATACAAACATAAGCAAAATGTGAGTCCAACCAGTAGGAAGATAAATAGTGGAGAAAATAAACAAAATATAATTAAAATACAATGTAGTGAGTGCCATATTTGAAGTGGCTGTATTATAACCTCAGCTGTCAAGGAGTCAATATGATAGTTGAATCTGAAAGATCTGCTAGTGGATACATGCAAAATTAAATGAAGAGAATGTATAGACTGAGAAGAGAAGGTAGCTTGAGACCATATCTTGGAATAATTCCAACATTTAAGGATAAGGTGGGTTGGATAAATTGGCAAAGGAAATGTGAAAGAAAGGGCAAAGAGATAGTGTTATGCAAGCTAAAGGAAAAGAGTGTTTCAAGCAGGTATATGTCAGGTAGATTGACCATCACTGGGAGGTTAGAAATTCAATTTCTGAAAGTTAAATTACTGATACAGAGTTGATTAGCAACCTTTGTTGGATGAGTTTCACTATGGTGGTGAGAACAAAATCAGAGAGTAAAGAACTGGAGAGAGTCAACAATGAAAAAATTTGGTTTTGAAAGTCAGTAAAACAATGGTTGAATGGAGAAGTGGAATCCCAGTATAACTGTTTTAAGATGCCAACCTTGAGTACATTAGAATGAGACTAAATATGATATACATAATGTGCATAAAAAATATTACTAAATGATGATGTGGCAATTAGTTAAATATTTTCAGTGGAAAAATTTTGATTTATGCATATTGGTGTTAAATTTGGCTTTCATTGTAATAGCTCAAAAAGAAATGATTCTGAATATCCCAAAATGTCCCAGAATAAATAGTGGAAAGTTTGAATAATAGGATTTGGGTGTATTCTTATGAAGTATTTTAAAATAATGTTTAACAGTAACATTTATGATTAAAATAAAGTTGGTGAAAAATTAATCTTAAATAAAAAACATAAAGTGCAGATCAACATAGAAAGCATATGAACTATGATTTGTATTTTGTTATTCAAATACATACACAGGAAAAAGACTGGGCAGGTATAACAACTGTTAAAGAGCTACCTTGGATAGTGAGATTACTGGTGATTTTAATTGTTTCTTATATAACTGTTTCTAACAATAAAAAACATGTCCTATTTTTATAGTCAGAAAGAAGTATTCTTACATATTAAATGAGTTGTACGTGCTATATATGTCTCTAAGAGACAAGAAAATCATGTACTTTTAACAATTACACATTCTGCCACTTGTTTAATATATCCTCATCTCTATTTTTAAAATGCATCTTCAACCCTACCCAAAAAGAATCCTCCAAGTCTTTAAATGCCTTAATATTGCACATGAACATTTAAGCTTTTCAAAGTGTTTGTGCCTGTGTTTACATGTATACTTGTGTTTAGATGAAGATGAATACATGTTTTAGGATCTTTCTAAACTGAAACAATTTTGCATCTAGTTTAATTTTTCAATCCTGTATTAAAAGACGAATGTATTAAAATGATTTCCAATGAATCCATGGAAACTATTTAATGTTATGTCAATTAGTGGTGAGTGTGTGGGCAAAAATGGAGCCTGTGTCACTGATTGAAAATTCTGTCTCCTTTATTAAAAAATATTGAAATCTTGAAGGGCTCCAATTTACTGCTATTAATGATGCAAGTTAGCTTAATTTATAACTCCACTAAGAGCTAAGAAAGATTTTTTTCAGTGTGAATTGCAAAAATTGTAAAAATGACATGGCACCGAGATTTTACTTTCTCATTGTATTCTCAAAGATTTTCAGCTTCTTTTTAGAAATAATTTGAAATGAAAATCTCCAGTATTAACATTTAAAGTAGTGAGCTGCTCTGAAGTGTCTTCATATCTCAAAGCCTTTCATTTAACTTAAAGCATCAGTGTGAATAATATCAGGATCCCATGCTGTCTCTAGCACTACCGGGTCATAGAGAGAAGCTCTTTACAACTACTGGAGACCTGGGGTTGAAAGCAAATGCTGTGCTCTACATGAAATTGTTAGCTTGCATTGTGAATTAGCCACACATTTCTCTGAAGTACAAGATAGTCATCTATGGTGGGTGACCCTGAAATTGACCAGATCAGTGATTTAATGTGACAGTCCATCTCTCCATGGGGATGCTAACAGCCAAGGATTTTCTGGCCTTCTGTGCTGAGAGAGAGGGGGTGGGTATTCATAAAGGATAAGCTTTTTTCTCAATGATGTTGTTTGAGTCAGTCATTTAATTTAGGGCTCAGAAAATTTAAATGTAAATATTAGCAAATCCAAAACGATAAACTAAATGAATTAGAGTATTGAAAAATCCACTTACTTCTATATATTCTTTAAAATCATAGCCATTTTTATATTTCAACAAAAAAACCCACAAACAACAAAACAAATCAGCAAAAGTCAGTATGAAAGGTGTTACCTAAAACCATTACAAAGGCATACTAGATCTAGTCAAGATGGCACAAGTGTCCACTTTAACCCACCTTCTATACTCCAAGCATATGGTAATGACAGATAAAATATAAGAGAGGAAAACCAAATCAACAAAGCAACAAAAAGCCAATTCAAAAGCAATATAATATCTGTTTGAACCAAAAGAACAGCAGAAAAACAGCATGTTAAGATTGGCTGAAGCCACAGCTATGCTAGGTTCTCTGTTTGTAAGCAGCAAATGTAACTAGGAGCTGTGCTCCTGTGTGGTATTAGGAACTGAAAGTCCTTCTTTAAAGATAAGGTACCAGAGGAAAGTTCATTGCTAGAAACTAGAAGCAGAGTTGGCACTCCCCATTAAAAAAAATGTTTTAATTTGTAATGGTTTTATTGACTTTTAGAAGGAGAGGAAGGGAAATGAGGGGGTGGGGAGAGAGAAAGAGAGAGAGAAATATATATATATATATATATATATATATATATATATATATATATAGAGAGAGAGAGAGAGAGAGAGAGAGAGAGAGAGAGAGAGACATCATCAATGTGAGAGAGATATTGATTGGTAGCCTCCCATTGCATGCCCCAACCAGAGATCAAACACATAATTCAGGTATGTGCTCAGACCAGGCATTGAACAACTTTTTGCTTTTTGGTGCACAGGACTACGCTCAACCAGTTAAGCCACACCAGACAGGGCTCCCCAATTTTTAAATTCAAAAAATGTTTGGGATTTTGAAATTTAAAGGGAGCTCAGTACGTATGTAATCAAAACTATCAAGATGGAATCCTATGAACAGAACCTGACTTTCTGAGCTTATGGGTAATGATTAGCATCGTAGGTAAATCTATGATCTGGTGGGGGGATTAGAGCATGGATGCAACTATACACATATGAGACGTTTGGGTGTTTGTGTCAGAGAGAGAGGAGGGGCAAGAGGGGAGAGGACAGGGAGATAGGGGAGAAGAAGGGGTTGGGGGAGAGAGAGGATGAGGAAATAAAACCCTCCCATTAAAAAAAATCCTGAAGGCCATGGCTGGGTAGCTCAATTGCTTAGAGCATCATCCGGATAAGACTAGGTTGTGGATTCGATCCCTGGTCAGGGCACATACAGGAATCAACCAATGAATCTATAAATTAGTGGAACAACAAGTCCATGTTTCTCTTTCTCTTCCTTCCTCTTTCTCCAAAATCAACCAATCAATAATTAAAAAAAAAAAAACAAACTAAGTCTGTAAACCAAAATTCTGAAACACAGTAAAAAATATGCTTAAATATGCAGACAAAAAAAATCAATATTCAGAACATGTATTTATTACACATGAAATCAATTTTATGAAGCAATATATAAAGGACTGAAATTAGTATGTTTAAAGAGAGAAAAGTTACTGATCAACACCTAAAATGTCATTTATCTTCCATTCATCTACAAAAATCATTAAGACACTTTTAAAGAACAGTAATGTATGTGAGTATGTACTATCACATATTAACAATTATTTTTAAAACATGACAATTAAGATAATGGCATTGTTGGAAAGACTACAAGTAGACAAGTGGAACAGAAGAGAAAGTCTAGAAACAGACCCACTTATAAATGGAAATGTAATATATGAAAGAGATGGCAATTCAAAGATGTGGGGGTTAAAATAAATTGTGCTAGAAAATTGGTCATCCATATGGACAAAGTAAAATTAGATTATGCATCACATCAGGCACAAAAATAAATTCAGGTGGATTTAAGAACTGAATGGGAAACTAAAAAACTTCAAAGCTTTAGAATACAATAAAGAAAACTGGCTCAATGATTACAGGATAGGAAAGCATACATTATAAAAGACAGAAAAATATATAAGAAGCAATTCTAAATCTGGCTTATATTATAATAAAGATCTTTTTATAGGTCTCATAAACAAAGAGAAACGACAAACTACAGCTTGGGAAATTTTACTTGCAATATGTATTGCTGAAAAAGAATTAGTATATAGAATTTGTAAAGAACTACCAATAAAAAAAGGAAAAGTAATGTTTGGATTATGGTACATCCATAAAATGAAAGCCTCTGCAGCTGTTAAATAATAAACATGTTCCATATGTTCTCATAAGGAAATATATCTAATAAATTTTAATAGCAGAAATAAGCAAGTCTCAGGACAGGGTGTATAGTATGCTACCTTTGGATATACATATGTATTTGAATATGTATACATATTAATATAATTGAATCGATATGGAATCTTTATTAGAGTAGCCCATTTTATACATTCATAGGCTCCTTTAATAAAGATTCAACAGAAAAGAAAAAAATCATTTGCACCTTAAGAACAGAATTGTGCAAAAATTAAAACATCAGACAATACCAAGGGCTAGAAATGGGAAATTTAACACACTGCCAGTGAGAACATAAATTGATGTAACCCCATTTAAAGAAATTTCACAGTATGTAGTAAAGTTGAATATGTGCATGCTCTTTGAACCAGCAATTTTACTCTAAGATACATACTTAGAACCATGTTTCTTGAATTGGGATCCAGACACTGCTGTTGGGAGGGGAGGTTCCCTGAGATTTTTTGTAGATGGTCAGCAAGGTCAAAGTTATTTTTGTAACATTACTAAGATAGTATTTGCCCTTTTCACTTGTAAAATCAATGGTGGCATATTAGCATTAATGAAGAAAGTGACACCAAATGTACTAGAAGACATTGCATTCTTCATGATCACATGCTTATAGTAAGGAAAAAAAAAAAAAAGATGAGAAAAAAAACAAAAGTCTTACCTAACGACATGTTTAATAAAATAGTAAAATTCAGCAATTTCATTAAATTTTGAACTTTGAATACAGATCTTTATAAAATACTAGTGGTCCATTGTATGAAATTCATGCACTGGGGGAGGGGGTTCCCTCAGCCTAGCCTGCACCCTCTTCAATCAGGGACCCCTTGGGGATGTCCAACTGCGGGTTTAGGCCTGATCCCTGTGGACACCTCTCTCACAATCTGGGACTGCTGACTCCTAACTGCTCACCTTCCTGCCTGCCTGATCACCCCTCACCGCCTCTGCCTCAGCCCCCACCACCATGGCTTTGTCAGGAAGGAAGTCAGATATCTGGAAGATGGCCAGTCAACCCAGTCAATTTGGCATTTTACCCTTTAATTAGTATACTAGAGGCCCAGTGCACAAAAATTTGTGCACTGGCGGGGCAGGAGTGTCCCTCAGCCCCACTTGTGCCCTCTCACAGTCTGGAACCCCTCAGGAGATAACGACCTGCTGGATTAAGCCCACTCCCGGGTGGCAGAGGGCAGGCCCAATCTCTAGGTGCACCCCCTGGTCGGGGTCAGAGCAGGGCCAATTGGGGAGTTGGGGCACCGCCCCCTGTCATGCACAGAGCAGGGCGGATCTAGAGGTTGTGATTCCACCCAGTCACACTCAGGGTAGGGCCGATCAGGGGGTTGGGGCGCTGTCCCCTGTCACACACAGAGCAGGGCTGATCAGAGGGTTGGGGAGCTCCCCCCTGTCACTCACAGAGTAGGGCCGATAGAGGAGTTGGGGCACTGCCCCCTGTCACACACAGAGCAGGGCGGATCAGGGGGTTGGAGCACTCCCCCCGTCACACTAAGGGCAAGGCTGATGGGGAGGTTGCAGCTCCACCCTGTCACACACAGAGCAGGGCCAATGGGGGGGTTGGGGAGCTCCCCCCTATCAGGCACAGAGCAGGGCCAATCAGGGAGTTGGGGCGCCTTCCCCTGTCACAAACAGAGCAGGGCGGATAGGGAGGTTGTGGCCCCGCCCCCTGTCACACACAGAGCCGCAGGGCGGTCAGGAGGTTTGGGCACTGCCCCCTGTCATGCTGCTCCAGGGGCCAGGAGGCCTCACGGCTCCGCTGATCCCAGTGCCAGGAGGCCTCGCTGCTCCGCTGATCCCAGTGCTGGGAGGCCTCGTGGCTCCGCTGATCCCGGGTTCAGGAGGCCTCACGGCTCTGCTGATCCCGGTGCTGGGAGGCATATTACCCTTTTACTATATAGGATAGAGGCCTGGTGCATGGGTGGGGGCCGGCTGGTTTTCCCTGAAGGGTGTCCTGGATCAGGGTGGGGGTCCCGCTTGGGTGCCTGGCCAGCCTGGATGAGGGGATGATGGCTGTTTGCAGCTGGTCACACACCCTTCAGGGTGGGGGTCCCCACTGGGGTGCCTGGCCAGTCTGGGTGAGGGGCTGAGGGCTGTTTTCAGGCTGGCGGGTGACTGAAGCTCCCAACCTCTCTTTTTTTTCTGTTTTTTTTGTTTGTTTGTTTGTTTGTTTTTTTATTATGGGATTTATTTACCTTCCATGGCTGTCACTGGAACTGAGAACCAGCTTTAGCTCTGAGGCTCGGCTCCAGCTCTGAGACCTCAGCTGCTGAAAGCAGGTATCTTGGTTTGTTTGGATTCTATAATTGAAACGTTGTTGCCATCACTGCCGCTTTAAGGTCTGAGGCCGAAGCTGGCTGAAAGCAGGTTTCTGGAGCTTGTTTAGCTTCTATACTTGCAACATTGTTTCTTAGACTGCAGCTCAGAGGCCAGCAGCGGCAGGCGGGGAACCTTGGCTTCCTCTATCAGTGGAGCAAGCAAGCCTCCTGTTCGCTTCAGTTGCCTGGCTGCTGGCCACCATCTTGGTTGGCAGTTAATTTGCATATCCTGCTGATTAGCCAATGGGAAGGGTGTCGGGGTTATGGTCAATTTGCATGTTTCTCTTTTATTAGATAGGATATAGATTATATAGGATAAGATTGCTTAAATGGGGCAGGGGGAAAGCCTTTTTCAGCAGGAGGAGATACTCTTGGCAGACAAAAACACATAATCTCTCTATCTGGACTAATAGCCAGCCATATGCACTATACTACCAAACTGGTCATTAAAAAATTGAACCGCTTTCTTACACCTTACACCAAAGAGCTGTTACCCTAAAACCCCTCCTCAGCCCCCACCTTAGGTTCTGCCTTTGTAGTTCACCCAGACTAGGTTCTGATTGGTCGGTTTCTATGCCAGTCAGTGTCAAAGCTCCATCTCTTAGGCAGACATTGGCTCCTGGCACTTCACCAGATTTGGTTCTGATTGGTCAATTTCTATGCTAGTCAGCATCTCTGGGCCTATCTCTGGGCCTTATCAAAGAGGTGGGGCTGATCAGCAGCCCCACAGAGGCCAGGAGAAAAACAGATGCATGGCTGCTGGTGAAGCTGGGAGAGGAAGAGAGAGGCAATGACGGATCAACAGCTGCCACTGAGGCCACAGATCAGACCCTGCCTCTCTCTCTCCAGGCCTCTCCAGGCCTAATCCGCAGCCCCCTCCAGTCAGTGCTGGGTCGCTGCCCTGGCACCGGCTTCAGCCATGGCAACCCAGCACTGACTTCTGGTGTTAGGTTGAGCCTTTGGTCCTTATGGACGCTGGTTCTTTATATATATAGACTGGTGACAAAAGGAGAAGTATGCATAAAGTACTTCTGCTTCATAACAAAATAACTTTGTCTGGAGGAAAAGCTCTTCAGTGATTGAGTTACAAAATAAGGACCTACTGTTATTATTCATGGCCCACCATTTTACTTGAGGAAACAACTGACAGACAAATTATTGTTATTCAAACCTGGACTTGTGGCAACATTTTCTCAGAAATACATGGACTTTATCACTTTAAGGACAACCAATGATAGCATTTTTGCCAATGATATTTGAAAATTCAAGTGAAAATTGGAATTTTGAAAATGCTTATCTATCTTGGGAGCCTGACAACTTTCCAACACTTAAAAAATTTCTGATGATATTGGTGATGCTAATGATAATGTGCAATTTGATAGTGCCTCAGTGAAAAGTGTCAACTTTGGGAAGATCTGCAGAGCTCAGTGGACTCATGTTTTTCAAATAACTAATGCATGAAGTCACAAATCCGGCACCACTAAAGGATCCACAGTGCTAAATAAACCAATGCAGTTTAATGCTATTGAGTATAAAAACATTCATTTATTTGGTTTCAGATTCCATATTTCAAGTAATCGTTAAGAAACCACCATTGTTGAGTTTTAGTGTAAATATCAAAGAGGAACAACCTTGATTATACAAAAAGGCTACTAAAACACTCCTATCTTTTCCTAATTGATTTCTGTATGTGGCTGAATTTTATTCATATACTTCAACCAAAACATTTAATTTCAGGTTGATGAATTGGATATAAATATCCAGAGGTCTTCTTTTAAGCCACACATTAAAGATATTTTCAAAAACATAAAGCAATGTCACCCTTCTCACTACATATTTTGTGTTTTGAAAATAGTTAATTTTCATAAAATATCACTTTAGGATAAGGTGTAGTTGGTTTATTATTATATTTAAATGAATAAAAACAAACATATTAACCTGTTCTCAGTTTTATTTGCTAAAAACTAAATATGCATAGATATAACTCCTATAAACAAAAGGTAGCAGAATTGGGTGATAGTTGTGAGAGTGATGTGTAGGGGCAGGGGAGTATTTTCTGATATTTACACAGTAATATGAAGAACATAAGCAAATTATTAATGTACTCTTATCAGGGACAAGAGGAAGTGCAAAATCCCTGAGTGGGAGAATACTTGGTGCATTTGAGGGGCGGTAAGGTGGCCATTATCACAGAGTGAGCAAAGAAGAGTGTTTGGAGCTTTGATCAGTATGGCAGTCAAGAGAGGGATCATGGAAGGCACTGTCTCAAAGGAGAATGTCTTTGTAAATGCCTGTGACACAGTTTTATGCTATTAATATCACATCAAACTGTCAATTTAGCCATTCAAAGGCCATTGCACCTTAACTTTTGAGAAGATTGGGTGGTTAATAAGGTTAATAATCCAAATACCTGAAAGTAAAGATGGGTACAAAGGTCCTCTTTAGTTGGCCTTTCACACTGAGACACTGTTACAGGAAATCAGAGAGAGCCAGGATACAGGAAGTACACTCAGCTCACATAGGTCAGGTCACAACACAACCTGGCAGGGAGCCAGCTCCTTATATTTGACTAGAGGCCTGGTGCACAAAATTCATGCACGGGGGTGGGGGTCCCCTCAGCCCAGCCTGCACCCTCTCCAATCTGGGACCCCTTGGGGGATGTACAACTGCCAGTTTAGGCCCAATCCCGGGGATCGAGCCTAAACCAGCTGTTGGACATCCCTCTCACAATCTTGGACCGCTGGCTCCTAACTACTCACCTACCTGCCTGCTTGGTCGCCCCTAACTGTCCCCCCTGCTGGTCTGGTCACCCTCAACTGTCCCCTCTGCAGGCCTGATCACCCCTAACTTCCCACGCCTCCAGCCTTGTTGCCCCTTACTGTTCCTCATGCCAGCCTGGTGGCCCCAACTGCCCCCCCTGTGATCCTGGTCACCCCACACAGCCTGCTGTTCGGTTGTTTGGTCGCCCTTCACTAACCCCCCTGTCAGCCTGGTCACCCCACGCATCCTGCTGCTCAGTCAATTGGTCATCCCTCTCTAACCCCCCTACCGTCCTAGTCCCCCCACTCAGCCTGTTCAGTCATCCATTCGGTTGCAATGGTCACTTAGGCTTTTATATATATAGATGCCAGATGAAACTGACTTTTTTTACAAGCCTATGGAAGCACTTGCTTGGGAAGTTCATTGGGGAAAATAAAATGTAAGAAGCAGATGTCATATAAAATAATTCAGTTATAGATACATTTTTATTGTTGTTGCTGATGCTGTTTCCCTCAAATATACTAGATAGAGGTGACTTTATTTTTTTCAACTTTAAAAAATATATTTTTTTATTGATTACAGAGTGGAAGGGAGAAGGAAAGAGAGATAAAGACATCAAAGATGAGAGAGTATTATTGATTGGTTGCCTCCTGCACACCCCACACTGGGGATCCAGCCTGCAATCTGGGAATCGAACCGTGACCTCCTGGTTCATAGATAGACACTCAACCACTGAGCCATGCCAGCCGGGCAATAGAGGTCACTTTAGAAGTTGGAGGAAGGTTAATAGTAGTGTGACATATTTGATGGTTTCAAAATCATAAACAAAATTCTTTGATATTCCTCTTTTTAAAAGGTGAAGCTGAATTCACTTTGAATATGGGCTGAACTTTTTAACTTGCTTTCTGTGAAGAGAATATGGCATAAAGGATGGGATGTCATTCCCAATGGTCACAAAAGGACTGTAGCTTCTTCCTTGGTATGTTCTTCTCTTCTCTTCTCTTCTCTTCTCTTCTCTTCTCTTCTCTTCTCTTCTCTTCTCTTCTCTTCTTCTCTTCTTTTCTCTTCCCCTCCCCTCCCTTCCCTTCCCCTCCCTTCCCCTCCCCTCCCCTCCCCTCCCCTCCCCTCCCCTCCTCTTCTCTTCTCTTCTCTTCTCTTCTCTTCTCTTCTCTTCTCTTCTCTTCTCTTCTCTTCTCTTCTCTTCTCTCTCCCCCTCCCTTCCCTTCCCTTCCCTTCCCTTCCCTTCCCTTCCCCTCCCCTCCCCTCCCCTCCCCTCCCCCTCCCCTCCCCTCCCCTCCCCTCCCCTCCCCTCCCCTCCCCTCCCCTCCCCTCCCCTCCCCTCCCCTCCCTCCCCTCCCCTCCCCTCCTCTTCTCTCTCTTCTCTTCTCTTCTCTTCTCTTCTCTTCTCTTCTCTTCTCTTCTCTTCTCTCTCTTCTCTTCTCTTCTCTTCCCTTCCCTTCCCTTCCCTTCCCTTCCCTTCCCTTCCCTCCCCTCCCCTCCCCTCCCCTCCCCTCCCCTCCCCCTCCCCTCCCCCCTCCCCTCCCCTCCCCTCCCCTCCCCTCCCCTCCCCTCCCCTCCCCTCCCCTCCCCTCCCCTCCCCTCCCTCCTCTCTCCTCTTCTCTCTCTCTCTTCTCTTCTCTTCTCTTCTCTTCTCTTCTCTTCTCTTCTCTTCTCTTCTCTTCTCTCTCTCTCTCTCTCTCTCTCTCTCTCTCTCTCTCTCCTCCTTTCCTCTCCTCTCTTTTTATCTCCTCCCCTCCCCTCCCCTCCTCTTTACTCCTCTCCAATTCCCCTCTGCCAGTGACCAGTGAGGAACTGAGGGAACTAAGACCATATTCTTGAGCTTGGAAATGAATCATTTAGTCTTAGTAAAACCTTCAGATGACTGTAGCCCCAGCTTAGTAGCTTGCCTTGCAAGTTTAAGAGAGACTCTGAGCCAAATCCATCCATATTCCTGGCCTACAGAAACTGTCAAATAATATTTCATTGTTTTAAGTTTCAAAGATATAGTTGATTTGTTACAAATCACTCGATAACTGATACACATAGGGTTATCTTCTCTCAAGGAGGATAAAATGATATCCCAAAATGTCAATGGACTTATCTCTTGAATACAAAGCTATGAATTGTCAGAGCTGAAAGTCAAACCTTAGTCTTTTAACTTCTAGTTCATTGCTCCTTCCATTATAGCAGATTGTTACCAGTTCTATGTAAGTAATGCATTTCTTCTATTTCCAGACCTATAATATATACACTGAGTGGCCAGGTTATTATGACCACCCCATCAGTACTTTCTTGGGCCACCTTTTGCCTTCAATACTGTGGCGATTCTTCTTGACATTGACTCCACGAGATGTTGAAAGGTGATTCGAGGAATCTGACACCATGCCTGATGAATAGCATTGTCCAATTCTGTGAGATTTGATGGTTGTAGAACCAGCTGCCTGATGGCTCTTTTAACTTCGTCCCACAAATGCTCAATTGGATTGAGATCTGGTGATTGCAGGGGCCACCTAAGCAAGGTAAAGTCTCCCTCATGTTCCTGAAACCACTCCTGCACAATACGAGCACCGTGGGATGGCGCATTGTCTTGTTGGAAGAAGCCATCTCCATTGGGATACGCCATCAACATGATAGGATGAACTTGATCAGCAAGGATACTTAGGTATGTTGTGCTATTCAAACGTTGTTCCACATGAATTAAAGGGCCCAGATCATGCCAGGAAAACATGCCCCAAACCATAACACTGCCCCCACCAGCTTGAAGGGTTGTACTCATGCATGTGGGGTACATGCTTTCATGCTGTTTCTGCCAAATTCTCACTCTGCCATCTGCATGATGCAACTGGAAACGTGATTCATTGGACCACATGACTTTTTTCCAATGCTTGACTGTCCAATCCTTGTGTTCCTGTGTGAATTGGAGACGTTTTAGCTTGGTAACTGCAGACAGCAAAGGTGTTCAAACAGACCTTTGGCTGTTTTGCTGATATTTGCTCTATGGCTCTGAGCGCCAACAATCATCCCATGTTCAAAGGCTGTTAAATCATGTTGTTTACCCATATCTTCAGAAAAAAAAATCACTTCTACTGTTGTGATAAACAACCTGCTTCCCTATTTATAATGGTCTGGCCCTCTAGCAGCTTCAGTACGAAATTATAGCTAATTTGCCTACAAAGGTCAGATGGTCATAATAATAGGGCCACTCAGTGTAATTTTAAAAGCACTATGGAACCTTAGTCAAAAATAACAAAATGTAAAGATCAATACTTTAATAATTTTCTTTGTATATCTTAAGCAAAAATGTATACCAACTTTAAAACTCCAAAATCCAATTTTTAGAACTAGGAAGAAGTGAAGAACATCAGAAATATATGTCCTAGAATTTCACTATATGGACAATTAAGTCCTGCAAGAGAAAATTACTGACAATTGTCACAGCTTGTTAAAGAGGGTGCAAAGATTCAAAATCACCTCAGTTGTATAAAGAAGACATTTTTGAAATTTGATATTAATGTCATTTTTTCCCCTGATAGCAGAGGATTACAAGTTCATATACTCAAGGCTTGGAACAATGACTAGCACAGAGAGTCTAAACTCTTACCTGGCCTATTACTAGATTAATAATATTCGTTATTTTTTTTGTAAAACAGTCATTGGTACACCAAGGTTCAACAAAAACTCACAGCTAATAGCCCATCCTTTTGTATACATCTGGTTCCACCTGTTGAGTTTCATGCTTACTGAGAGCTGTTTATGTTTGTTTCCAAACCTCTCTCTCCCAAGTGTGCTTATCCTATACTAGAGGCCCAGTGCACAAATTTGTGCATGAGTGGGGTCTGGCCAGCCCACCCTGATGGAAGCCCATGGGGAGTTCCCGTGGGGGTGGAGGAGTAGGGAGGGGCAGTGGGTACTTGGCCCACTGGCCCCGCTCCCAAACATAGTGTTAGGGACTGATTGGGGCTTGGATCAGGCTGGCTGACTGCCACAGTGCACGTCATAACCACCAGTCATGCTGGTCATTCTGCCATTCTGGTCGCTGGGCTTTTAGATAGGGAGAGAGAGAGAGAGAGAGAGAGAGAGAGAGAGAGAGAGAGAGATGATAGATAATAAAAGGCCAATATGCAAATTGCCCCTTCAACTGGGAGTTCAAACAGGGCGTGGGGCAAGCCAGCCAACTTCTCTCACCCCAATTGGGGCGGGCTGGCCAGACCCCACCCATGCATGAATTCGTGCACCAAGCCTCTAGTCTATATATATAAAAGGCTAACATGCAAAGTGTCCCCTTGGCAGTTTGACCAGGAGACCAGGAGTTCTATCACTCACTATGACATCTGTTGTCCCCCAGGGGGCGGTGCAGAATATGGCAGGTAACCAGTGGTGGTGGCAGGGCACTGAGGGAGCTAGGGAAGGAGGAGGTGAGGAGCCTGGGAGGTGGGAGAACTGCATGGTGGTGGTGCACAGGCGGGCGACAAAGGAAGGAGGAGGCTAGGAGGTGGGGAGATGGGGAACCTGATCAGTTCTGATAGCTAGCCAGGCCTAGGGACCCTGCCTGTGCACGAATTTCATGCACTGGACCTCTAGTCTATATATGTAAAAGCTTAAGTGACTGTTAAACCATTCAACTGGTAGTTATGACATACAATGACCACCAGGGAGCAGATGCTCTGACCGGTAGCTATGACATGCACTGACCATCAGGAGGCAGATGCTCAACACAGAAGCTGCTGAGCTGCGGTGACTTGACAGCTGCGGTTCTTGTGTAACACACCTGGAACCAGAGAGGAGGGAGCCCAATTCAGGAGTGTGTCACCTGAGAACCTCCCTCTCACAATCCAGAAACTCTCGGGGGATGTTGGGAAGTCAGTTTCAGTCTGAGCCTCACAGGCCAGGCTGAGAAACCCCACTGGTGCACAAATCTGTGCACTGGGCCTCTAGGTATTGTAATAATTCTATTTAGTTATATCAACTAATTAAATTTAAAACAGAGCTGTTCTTTCTTTGAAATCTAAAAAAATAAAAAAAATAAATTAAATGCTTGAGGAAGATTTGATAGAGGCAAGTTATTAATAACAAAATTGCTTTAAAATTAGTTTTGGGGGAAAGATTGGAACAACTAAAAATCTAGAAGCATCCTGCATCTTAATTCCCTCATAAGTGCCCTAAAACTTCTGCTACATTTCAAAGAAAGTGAAGCTTGATGTCAGAGATGATGCCATATCACATGGTTTATGTGATAATGTAATAATGACCATGAGAAACTTGAATTAGAGGACCCATATTCAATGAAAAGGCCATCACCCTACATCAAGAAAGAGAAAATGTTCATTTTTATGATTTAATATTAAATAAAGTACCTAAGGTATGGATATTTCATTTTTGAATGATTTATAGCTTTAGCCAATGTTTTTAATCAACCAAGTATTAGTCACAAATGCATCTATATAATAAAAGCCTAAGCAACCATTACGGTGGAATGACCAGAACAACCAGTTGCTATGATGCGCACTGGGCAAACGCTCAATGCAGGAGAAACACCGCTCAGCCGGAAGCCGGGCTCACAACTGGTGAGCACAGTGGCAGTGGCAGTAGCCTCTTCTGCCTCTGCGGCAGTGCTAAGGAGCAGTAAGCAGGCGAGCGGTAAGGAGTGATGGGTCCCAGACTGCGAGAGAGGTCACAGGACAGGCCGAGGGACCCACTTTCCCCCCAGTCCACGAATTTTGTGCACCAGGCGTCTAGTTATATAATAAGATTACTGTTGTATATATTCTTAGCCTTTAATGAATGAATGGATGGAAAATTTGATGGGATACGGAAAACAAGGCACCCTACATACTCAAGGCCTTTTTCATCTTATTTGAAGAATTTGTCAACACTCAGTACACATAAGTGTCAGTCCTTTTTTTCCAGCATTATGTAATTAGAGGGTGCTTTAGCTAAAATAAAGAACTTACAAATCTCTCCTTGTTTCATGTCACACTTATCTCCCTCCTTGACACAGAGCAGATTTCTTTTTAGGGTGTCTTGTGAAAGTTCTCTCTTGTCAGCTCTACCTGAATGGCTTCCATGGAAGGTGAGAGTTTTCAGGCAGCATATTTTTCCAGTGCCTTTGCAATATGATAGTGGTTTCTGACAAAGAAGTTTCCAGGGCTGCTAAGCAACCATTACTGATGACTAAAAATAGGGAACAGCCATCATATTATGGGACTCTGGATGCTTAAGGAGTTTTTATAAGCCAATAACTCTGGTAGGTAAATACTATTTAATTCTGCTTTTGAAATGGATTAAAAATACATTGTATGAATTGACAGTCATTTGTACAGCAAAAGCTGTTTCTCAAATTAAACTTTGGGTTGCATTGATTTATTTTCATGTGTGTTGTTTAAAAATATTAATTGTATTTGTTCTGGGTAGACACTGTCTTCATGTGTACTCATTTCCATGAATTAAAGACATGTAATAATATGGGAAAGCATAGCATGGGCTTGAAACTTTCTTCTGAATGAAGGGATTTCTCCAGTTTTTTAGCTTTTATATAAATCACCACCACAGCATGGATCTATTTACTTCTGCATTTCTTTGTTTTTGCATTCATTTATTTAACAATAATTGTCTACCGTTACCATTTTTCTATCTCACCATCAACAATTTTTCTTTTCTCCTTTGCATTTATTTATCTACTTAGTTCTCCTGCTCTGCATATGCTTATCTCGATCAACTATTGATCTCTATAGGTGCTGATTGATATAATATCATATTGTGCTCTTTTCTTTATTCAGCCATCTCTTTATTTTGGGATTTTACTGACAACTCTTCCTAAACTTATATCCCCAACCCTTTTGATATGTTGATTTAAAAACCATTTCTTTGTAGTAGCTAACACCCTTATAATAATATGTCTAACTGCACTCAATGAGAAAAGGGACCATAAGTCTTTTTTTTTTTTTTTGGCTCCCTATTGTGTCTCTAATGCCCAGTATTGTGAATGGCACTAATAGTCACCTAGTGAATATTTGTTGAATGAATGTATAAATGTCTGCATTTATTTTTATCTTCATTCATTTCTATCTCTTTTCCACCATCACTTCATCAGCTTCTCTCTTATCTTTCTACTATCTATTTTCATTGTAATAGTCTTAACTCTCAAGCTCTCCACTCATCCCAACTATTTATCTAAATTTATCCCTAAACCTCCATATATATATATATATATATATATATACATATATATATATATATATATATATATATATATATATATGCTGTAACCTAACATTTTATTAATATATTACAAGGTCTTTTCATCTACTTGTCCTTGTATCAATCTCTTTCATCTGTCAGTCAACCCATCATGCTCCATCATGCCTTTGTAATATACAATAAATTATATCATGCATCATCTCAATATAGAATGATAGGTGTGTACAATTTTTAGTGAAAGGCCCAAAGGAAGGATTGCAGATAATTTATATATCTTATTCATTTATTTAATACAAATTTCATTATATGAACTCAGCACATAAAAAGAAGAGAAAAATAACAACTTAAATAGTACTTGTCACTCAACTTAATGAACATAATCCATACATGAAACATGAGATATCTGCCATTCCCAAAGTCATTTTTAATGAGATTAAAATAAAAAAAAACACCTGGTATTATTTATACTTCATGGCTTTAAAACACAAGCCAGCTAACTTTTGTGTAGCTCACCCAAAGAAACAGCAATCTTCTCTAAATTTAGAGGAAAATGACTATGTTGGATCTACTGAGAGACAGTATAGTGGTTTCTATAAGAGCATTTTCCTATGGGAATGTCAGGTTTAACTTTTACTATTGATATATTTAGCCTTATTGTTTGCCTTTTGGAACTTAACCTCTGTGTAGCATATGACTCCACCATAGTCATTATTCATAGGTCAGGATAACATTGAGGGGTATAGTGATGCTTGAGCTAGTCTTGAATAGCGATTTGGAGTTTTTAAGCAGAAAAGTAAGGTAAGAGGGGTCAAGGATGAGGTGTAATAAACTGCTCTCCAAGGTTATCTAATTGAATTTCTTAAGCATATGTGCATCTCTTCATCAACTTTTGATCTCTATAGCTATTTGTCTAGTACAAGTATTCTATTTATTCTCCTCATTCAGGTATCTTTTCATTTTGGAGTTTACATTACATTTAATTGAATAATTGTATGAATATATATATATATATACTAGAGGCCCGGTGCACAAAAATTTGTGCACTCGGGGGGAAGGGGGGAGTCCCTCAGCCCGGCCTGTGACCTCTCGCAGTCTGGGACCCCTCGGGAGATAACGCCCTGCTGGCTTAGGCCGGCTCCTGGGTGGCAGACGGCAGGCCCAATCCCTAGGTGCAGCCCCTGGTCGGGATCAGAGCAGGGCTGATTGGGGAGTTGGGGTGCCGCCCCCTGTCATGCACAGAGCAGGGAGATTGGGAGGTTGTGATGCCACCCTCAGTCACACTCAGGGTAGGGCCGATTGGGGGGTTGGGGCACTGCCCCCTGTCACACTCAAGGCAGGCTCGATGGGGAGGTTGTGGCCCCACCCCCTGTCACACACAGAGCCACAGGGTGATCAGGGGGTTTGGGCGCTGCCCCCTGTCACGCTGATCCCGGTGCTCAGAGGCATATTACCCTTTTACTATATAGGGTAGAGGCCTGGTGCACGGGTGGGGGCCGGCTGGTGTGCCCTGAAGGGTGTCCTGGATCAGGGTGGGGGTCCTCACTGGGGTGCCTGCCCAGCCTGGGTGAGGGGCTGATGGCTGTTTGCAGCTGGTCACACACCCTTCAGGGTGGGGGTCCCCACTGGGGTGCCTGGCCAGTCTGGGTGAGGGGCTGAGGGCTGTTTTCAGGCTGGGACTGAAGCTCCCAACCGCTCCTTTTTTCCTTTTCTTTCTTTTTTTTTTTATTCTGGGCCAGCTTTAGCTTGAGGCTTGGCTCCAGCTCTTAGCCTCAGCTGCTGAAAGTAGGTTTCTGGCCTTTGCATACAATGTTGCGATTCTGCTGGCTGAAGTCCGGCAGTATTTGTTACAATATTTCTTAAACTGCAGGCTCAGAGGCCTGCAGCAGCAGGCGGGGAACATTGGTTTCCTCTGTCACTGAGGCAACCAAGCCTCATGTTAGGTTCAAGCTGCCTGGCTGCCGGCAGCCATCTTGGCTGACAGTTAATTTGCATATCTCACTGATTAGCCAATGAAAAGGGTAGCGGTCGTACACCAATTACCATGTTTCTCTTTTATTAGTGTAGATTGGCCCTGATCAGGGGGGTTGGACAGCCAACCTCCCCATTGGCCCCATCAGGGGGCCTGGCTGGCCATCCTCCCATGGCCCCTCTCTCCCCGCCCCCCGCTTGGCTGGCCCCCACAATTGGCCTCAGTGGGGGGCAGTCAGCCAACTTTTCGCAGCCCTGCCACCCCCCTGGCCGGCCAACCTCCCATGGCCCCTCCCCCTGGTCCCTGATCGGCGGGGGGGCTGGGCAGCCAGTCAACCTCTTGCGGTCCCTCCCCCCTGCCGTCTGGCCCCCCCATAGGCCATTAATTGGGGGGCCCGCTGGCCAACCTTCTAGGGTCCCTCCCCCAGCCAGCTGGTCCCCTGATAGGCCTCGATGCCAGCCAAGCCGAGGGACTCCACCTGTGTATATCTCATTACATATCCAAATTAGGATTATTTTTCCTTCTTTCAAAAAGTAATAAATTGTCCCGTTACACAAACTTTACTTATATTAATTTACCAAAGTGATCCATAATAAGATTAAATATCAAAATGTATAATATAATGAAAATTAATAGTTTATTTCCTATATTTATCAACTTTAGATATTGTCTGAAATTATTGTAAGAAGAAATTTACATATAGGTATAAACAAGAGTCTGGAACCAACTTGTCTAGGTTTGAATAAGTCTTCATCACCCTTAGCTTTGTGACCTTGAGTGGCTTATTTTACCTTTTTAAGGTGTTTCTTCATCTGTAAAACAGGAAAAAAGATAGCACCTTCCTTATAAGATGACTATGAGAATTAAATCATTTAATATATGTGAAGGCCTTAAAACAGTGCTTGGTACAGCTCTATTATTATTGTTGTGGTTGATATTATTTTTTCCTGCTTTTAAATGTTGGGAATTTAGCTCACTTATATTATCACTCACCTGTCTGTAGCTCCTTCTTCTTAATATAGTTATATCATATAATCTGAAACTTTATTTTTTTATTTTTTACAATATACAAAATAAATCTTAAAACTTTAGACATTAAATAGACTGCTTCATTTCTCTTGACTTTGTCCTTTTCAAGAGGAGGACATTTTATCTTGTCCAACTTCCAGTCTCTATCAGTTATAGTTTTATCTTTACATTCTCAAAGTTGACAATGGTTTTAATCTGTTCAGTAGTCATGATGAAAATATCTGTGAGCCCTGGACAGTTTGGTTCAGTGGATAGAGCACGTACCTCTGTTTCAGGCTCCTCCCCAGCCCTGGCCCTGGTCAGGACTCATGAAGGAAGCAACCAATTGATGTGTTTCTCTCACATCGATATTTCTCTCTGTCTTTCCCTCTCTCTTCCACTCTGTCTAAAAATCAATGCAAAAAATATCCTCAGGTGAGGATTAACAGAAAAAAACAACAAACAAAAAACAAATAAAAAACAAACAAACATCTGTGGCTCATCCAAAACTCTAAAATGGAAAACAATAATAAAAATCAATTTACATTATCAGGGACCTATAAATGGAATGCAGTATAAAGTTAAGTATCTTTAAGACCACATCTCTATCTCTACAAGTCCAATGTCACAGTGACTTAGCTACTCATAGTAGAGTGTTCCAAGAGCCAATTTCAATTGAATAAAGAGCTCTTTTTCCATAAACCACAACTGATTTTACTATGACCTCAAATTTTTTCTAAGATAGCAATCATTGTATCTAGTCTATCAGTTCTTTTTATATCTCAGAATCTTCCATCCTGGATTCCCTGTCCTCACACTCTTAGCTGGATTGCTTGTTTGGTAGGACTGCTGAGTAGCTGTAATCCTGTCATTTCCATTGCTATTTTGTTGGATCCTATTGTCTCCTTCTTCCGAGTTTACTCCTTTTTTGTTCTTCCTGAAGTATGTCCTCAAGTAACATTCTAAAATACACAAGACACAAATTTTCAAGTGTCTGCTGCCAGAAAAGTTCTTTATTCTGCTTTCACGGTTGATAGTCTATTCAGAATAAAATTTCCCTCACACATACATTTTCTTCTCAAAACTTGAAACATTTTATATTGGCTTCTAGCATCCAGCATAATTGAAAAGTTTGATGTCAATATGCCGCTTGTTATTTTGTTTGTGACTGGGTCCTCATTTAACCCCAACCTACCCCTCAGGAAGATATTATGTGTGTGTGTGCGTGTGTGTGTTTTTAATTTCTTTGCTTTTATAAAGTTTTAGAATTATATACATAGAAAAGATTCCCAATTTTCAGTGATTCTTCTAGGCTCTTTGATCTGAATACTTGTGTACTTTTACTTTGGGAAATTCTCTTCTATTATTTACTGGATATATTCTATGTATATATTATCTGTTCTCCCTTTATAAAACACCTATTAGTCATAATTTGAAACTATAAAATAAATTCACTTTTTTATATTTTTTCTCATATTTTTATCTCTCATTTTGTTCTCCTTTTTGGAGATTTGCTTACATTTATCATTGTCTTAATATTGAAAAGTTCATTGGTAATTATATTTTTAACTTACCAGCCCTCTTTCTTTGTGTCTGATTGTTCCTTTTCCATAGCTTCCTATTTCCTTTTAATGGAATTGCATATTCTTGTACCTCTCTTTGCAAGCTAATTATAGATCTTTTTGAAGTTATTTTTATTCCTTTATTTTTCTCTGCTTATCTAGACTGGTTATTTTCTTTTTCTTTTCCTTATTCCTTTTGCATCTGTACACATTATTCCTCAGCTGCCTGGTAATACTCTTGGGTTAATATTTGAGAATGAGGCCTCAAAAAGCTACTAGGAAGTGCTATGTATCTAGGTAGAGATATCTGCTAATGGGGTTTGCTTTATTATAAACAGGATGGTAGCTTTTATGTATTTGAGGAACTACTAAACCACAGAAAGCCCACTATTGTACTATAAGATGTTGATATCCAATTGATGACCTCAGTTTTCTCCAATTAATGTGATTTCTCTAGTGGAAAACAATTTTTTCTGATTAGTTTAATATCTTGCTTCTGGGAGAGTTCCACTTCCGGCCTGATATGGGATAAGGAGCTCCACAAACCTGCTTTCCAGTGAAATTGGTGAAAATTGTATATAAATTTAAGTATCATAAATGCTCCTGAGGATATACAGCAAATAAATATACATTTATTCAAGAAAATCTAAGGTTCTGGAAGAATAGTGAAAGTCTGTGGTTTTTGAACTATGAACAATTTTCTCCTTTTACTCTCTGAGCTCAATGAGACAGAAAATTAATTTCAGACTAATACAGCCCAGAACACAGGGCACAGTCTGCCCCCACTCCCAGTAAGAGGGTTATCTTACTGGGGAAGGCTGGATGTCAACATTTCTCATCTTGCCCTCGGTTAGGGCAAGAAAATAACCAGTCTGTTGCTAAGTGTAAATTCTGGGTAATTACGACTGAGAGCTGGGGTAATTCCTTCTTTTTCCCAGTCCACACTTGTGGGACTAAGACTCTACCTTGTATGAAACACTGCTAAGAATATTGGACCACTGACAAGCCTAGTTATGATTTGTGGAATGGAATTTCCATCTTGGGAGAGGCAAGCCAGAAGAAACTAGTCCTCTCTACTTAGTACCCAGCCCCTAAACTGAGGGTGCCACTCATAGATAAGTGTGATATTGTCCCCACCCCAAGCTCCAGAACCATACAGAGATTTTGCTTGGGCACCTGGAGGGGTGGGGGAGAAGCAGGTTATAAAAGAGAGAACTCCAAATTTCTTCCAAAAGGAACTGACTTCATGTGCAACAGAGTGTGAGGTTCAATTCTAAGGATATTGCTATGGACTGAATTATGTATCCCCACCACCAAATTCACATGTTGAAGCACCAACACCCAATGTTATGGTGTTCGTTTGTTTGTTTGTTTGTCTTTTTTTTATCAAATTTATTGGTGTGACACTGGTTTACAAAATTATACTGGTTTCAGGTACACAATTCCACAACAGAGGAGTCTTTAGGAGATAAGTAAGTTTAGATGGGGTCATGAGGATGAGATTCATAAAGGGATTAGTGCCCTTATATGAAGAAGCATAAGAGAGAGCCCTTCTCTCTCTCTCTCTCTCTCTCTCTCTCTCTCTCTAGCTCTCTCGATTTACTTGACATATAGGTGTTACCATCTATCTCTCTATGTATAAAAGGCTAGTATATATGACACACACTGACCACCAGAGGGAAGACGCTCAACACAGAAGCTGTCATGATGCACACTAGCCATCCTAATATATAAAAAAACAGGGTTTGTAATGTCCAAAACGACCTAAGGCTCGGCAGACCGGAAGTTAGTCCTGCAGTCAGTGCTGGGTTGCTATGGGGGCTGTGGATCAGGCCCGGAGAGAGACCTGCAGAGAGAAGCAGGGTCTGATTCATAGCTTCTGTGGCAGCTGTTAATCAGCCCTTGCTTCTCTCTTTCTCTCTGAGCCTGGCCAGCAGCAGCGCCATGATTTCTCTCTGGGCCTCCACTGGGGCTGCTGATCAGACCCGCCTCCCTGATCAGGACCAGAGAAGGCCCAGAGATGCTGACTATCATAGAAACTGACCAATCAGACCCAAATCTGGTTGAAATGCAAGGAGCCAATGGAAGTGGAGCTTTTTATGCTGGCTGGCATAGAAACTGACCAATCAGAATCTAATCTGGGTGAACTTGGAAGGCAGAACCTAAGATGGGGGCTGAGAAGGGGTTTTAAGGGAAACAACACTTTGGTGTAAGGTATAAGAAAGCGGTTCAATTTTTTTAAAATATATTTCTTTATTGATTCCAGAGAGGAAGGAAGAGGGAGAGAGATATAGAAACATTTCTCACTGTGCAGAATATAGTCAAACACTGCTGCAGTTAAATATTTTACCCTTTGTTCTCCCTGCATGATCTACAATAATAATCTGCTCTGTGTTGATATTTACGGCTGTGCTGCTGACAGTTACCTGAAAGGAGAAGTTGGGGTGCTTCACTGGGCTGGAAAAAGTTTCATTAATTCAGAAAGTAGGTCTAATTGAGCAAGTTTATTCTATGTTTATAAAAGGGTAAGTTGACTCACGCATGCGTGATACATATAAAGCTCTCACTGGCGCCAATCGCATACGTGCATTTCTATCTGTCATTGTCAATCGTGAATTTGGTTGACACTTCTATTATAGAGAAAGGGCAAATAGCGATATTAAAATATTTCTTCTAATAATTTCCTTTCAATGTGCATGAATCCATGCACCAGGTCACTAGTAGGCTAATATTCTAGAGAGACTGGAGAAAGAGAAAATTGGGCAGAGCCCTCCTGTTTTCAGAACCAATTCTCAAACTCCTACCTTGTAAACTAGACTTTCAAGAGACTACCTTTTGTTGAATCAATCTGTGGATCAATTTATCCCCAAGGACATTTTTTAAAATAACAGAACAATCTGCTGTTAATTAGTAGAGTTTTACCAGTTAACTGCCTGGCATCCAAAACAGAAACCATCCTCACACGCCATGATATTTTGGATTTAATTGCATCTATAGACATGCATGGCATACAAAGGGTTAACATCTGGGGCTGAGTAAAGAAAAAAGTAGCTAAACAGAGCTTTACCATAACCACTGTCATCTTAGGGAGAATGTGGTCATACCTAAGGCTTTGCACCCTGAAGTGCAACAAGAGAGGCTTGATATTTCTAGGTGAAATAAACTTCATTACAATAACCTTGCCAGCCACTAACTAAATACAAATGTAAATAACAATAACAAGCCCAGGAGAGGATGGACCGGATCAATACCCAGACTTGCTACAACATATTATCTAGAATGTCCATGTTCCAGCGAAAATTGTGAGCCATGCGAGGAAACAGGAAAGTCTGAATCTATATACTGGAAAAAAGGAAAAACAAAAACAAAAAAAACACACCAGGAAACAAGAACTGCCTACCAGATCAACCAGATGTCAGATTTATCAAAACAAAACAAAAAATATTTCAAAAGGGCCATTTATAAATATATTAAACAAGCCAAAGAAATGATGATTAAGAAAGTAATTAAAAGTATGACAACTATATCACATCAAATGAAAACATTGATAAACAGATGAGAAATTATAAAGACAAAACCAAATGGAAATTCTTTAAAGTGCCATAATTGAAATTAAAAAAAAAAATCACTAAAGGGTTCAACAGCAGGTTTAAGTGGCAGAAGAAATGATTAGTGATTTTGAAAACGGACCAATAGCAATAATGCAATCAGAACAACAAAGAGAAAAGAATGAAGAAAAATGAAAAAAAACCTCAGAGAAATGCAAGGCACCATTAAGCACACTAACATAGATTTTATTAGTTAGTTTTATGAATCAAATTTGCCAGACTTTAGTACCAAATTTTATTAAGACATTAATCTAGATCTTGCTGTGAAAGTGTTTTGTTCCTGTGGTTAATATTGATGATTGGTTGTCCTTAAGTAAGGGAGACTACCTTCAATAATTTGGGTAGGCATAATCATATCAGTTGATAGGCCTTAAGAGCAAAAATCTGGGTTTCCTCAGAAGAAGAAATTCAGTCCTAGCAGGTTTGGCTAAATGGATAGAGCATTGGCCTGCAGACTGAAGGGACCAGGGTTTGATTCTGATCCAGGGCACATGCCCAGGTTGTGGGCTAGATCCCTGGTAGGGGGCATGCAGGGGGCGGCCGATCAATGATTCTCTCTAATCATTGATGTTTCTATCTCTCTATCTCTCTCTCCTTCTCCCTTCCTCTCTGAAATTATATATATATATATATATATATATATATATATATATATATATACACACACACACATATGCAGTGGGGCCTTGACTTACGAGTTTAATTCGTTCTAAGACCGAGCTAGTTAAGGAGCTCGTTAACTCAAATTACTCTGTCAACTCAATGCAAAAAATTGGCCGAGAGACAGCTGGTATCTCAAAAAACTCGTTAGTCGGGACACTTGTAAGTCAAGGCCTCACTGTATGTGTGTGTATATATATATATATATGAGAAATTCAGCTTCAAAACTGAAAAACCAGCTCTTATCTCACAGTTTTCAGGTGGTGGTAGATGCACGGATGTATTGGGATAAGGAAGTTATTCCAAATGATATCTGAACACAATAAAACCAAATGAAGAAATAGGAAATGCTAAAAAAGAAAGTTAGAATATCAAAAGCTATAATTATTTATTTGTTTTTGTTGTCATCTCTGAGCTTCTTTAAATATATAAAATTATGTGAAGCAATAATTTTAACAATGTAATGTTATAAAATGCTTTCAACATTTATAGATTCAGTATGCATAACAAGAATATCACAAAAAGAGAGAAAGGGAATAGAGATAGGAGTATCATTTCTATATCTCACTGTGTTCAAGTCAGTATACATATTAAAGTGATTCTGATAATTTAGGATGCCTGTGGTAAATTCTAAAACAACCAATAAGAAAATAACTTAAAATTTAGTTAAAAACATTAAGTAAATTAAAATGTTGCATTAGTTCCCTCTCACCACTGCTTTTCAACATCATATTAGATGTGCTAGTGAATTCACTAAGATAAGAAAAGGCAATGAAGGATATAAATATTAGGAAGGAATAAATAAAACTGTTCACAGATGACATAATTACTTGTAGAAAATCTGAAATAATTGAAAAAAATATTTTCTGTAATTAATAAGTGGTTATATCAATGTTGTAGGTACAAGTTAGTATACACAAGTCGATCGCTTTTTATATACCAGCGATAGACAGGTGGAATCTGAGGTTAAAAAGATAATACCATTTACATTAACACTCTCAAAAAGTAAGTACTTAGTTATAAGTATAACAAAATATGTGCAAGATCTATAAGAGATAAACTACAAAATTCTGATGAACAAAATAAAAATGAATTAAATAAATGGAGAGATATTACATGTTCATGTATAGCCCAAACTTAATATTGTCAAGATTTCATTTCTTCATAACTTGATCTATGCAAACAATGAAATTCCAGTCAAAATCTCAGCAAGTTATTTTGTGGATATTGACAAACTAATTCTAAAGTTGATATAGAGAGAATATTGAAGGAGAAAAACAAAGTTGGAGGGCAGACATTACTTGATTTCAATACTTACTGTAAAGCTATCAAGACAGTGTAGTATTGGCAAAACACTAGACAACTAGATCAATGGAACAGAATAGAGAGCCAGATACAGACCTACATAAATATTGTCAACAGATATTTGACACAGGAGCAAAGGTAATACAATGGAGCAAAGATAGCCTTTCAACAAATAGTGCTGAAAGAATTGGACACCCACATGCAAAAAAAATAATAATAATAAATGGAGACACAGACATTATACCTTTCACAGAAATGTACCCCAAGTGGGCCAACAGACCTAAATGCAAAATGCAAAACTATGAAATTCCTAGATTATGACATAGGAGAAAACTTAGAACCACAAGAAACCTTGAGTGGCTAAACCAATATTAGAATTAATAGGCATTAAAACAAGTAAGTGTTACCAGAGGAAAAAAGGGACGTGTTGTAATGACAAAAGAGTCAATCCATCTCAAAGTTATGACAGTTTTAATCATATATACACCTAACAATAGAGCACCATAGTACACGAAGCAAAACTGATAGAAATGAAGGGGAAAGTAGATTATTCAACAATTAGAGCTGGAAACTTCAATATTCCACTTTCATTAATGGATAGAACAACTAGGGAAAAAACAACAAGGAAACTGATGTTAACAACATTATCAATTAACTAGGTCTGGAAGATATCTATAGAGCCCTTCCCCTAACAATAGCTGAAAGTACTTTATTTTTTTAAAAAATATATTTATTGTTGAAAGTTTTACATATGTCTCTTTTTCCCCCATTGACCTCTCCCTGACCACTCCCATCCCCCAGCACATGCCACAACCCATGAAAGTACTTTATTGTTAATTGTATATGGAACATTCTGCAGATAGATCCTACGCTGTTATAAAACAAACTTTAATACATTTAAATGGATAGAAATAATGCAATGTATGTTCTCTGGCTACTCTAATTTATTGAAATTAGACTGCAATAACAAAAAGAAATTTGAGACACTCATAAATATATGGAAATAAAACAGTACACTCTTAAATAACCAGTAGGTCAAAGAAGAAATCATAAGGAAATTAGAAGTTCTTTCAGATGAATGAAAATGGAGACACAACATACTAAAATTTCTGGGATGAAGCTAAAACAGTGCTTAGAGAGAAAGTTTATAGCCATAAATGCCTATATTAAAAAATAGTATTATCTCAAATAAATATTCCTAATTTTTCCACCTTAAGACATTGGGGGGGGGGAGACTAAACTAAACCTAAAGAGAGCAGAAGGAAGGAAATAATAAAGATTAAATTCCAGATACTAATGATACACTGAATAGAAAAAAAAGAGAGAAAATCAATGACTGTTTTGTGAATGTTGGGTGCATCTGTTTCCATACTTTTAATATCCTTGTTTTCAGATACAAATACCATAGCTGATGTCCTTGTTACCTGGATTTCTATATCACATTCTTGTCAGAAATGAGCATGGCAGATTTTCTCATTGAATTTAGGTTCCCAGCATGTATTCTAGGATGTGGCTTCTTTATGTCAAATCCTTTATTTGCTTACCGTCCTCCAGATATTTGTTAAAAATCACTTTTTTTTTGGTGGTTCCCCCCCATTCTGTTTGTTGTTGTTTATTTTTTTAAAATTCTTATTAGCTCACTAGTTTCCTAAGAGGGAATATATATAAAGGCATACAATTGCCATTGTGAACTTGAAATCCCACCTTGTTTAATTGTACATTGTATCATTATAAAATGAATATTCATCAATTTCATAGGTATAAATTAGTAACTAGTACTTTAAATATGAACTTATACTTAGTTTCAGGCATTTTTGTGTTAACTAACCTTTTGGTTTTGCTTCTGATACATCTGTTACTGGGTAAGACATGTTTTATAAAATGCAATGCTTAAATAGATTAAAGCCTGCCTATGATTTAGAGATGTGTACATGTTACTGAATTGAGTTTCCTACCACATATGTTATAGAATTTAAAGGTTAAACATTTATATCACTTATTAAGATGTTATGTGTTTAAAGGTTAAAATTTAAAAGTTGATTTATCTTTTAAAATTATACATATTTTCAGTTTTAATAATTTAAATGTTGCTATGCCACTGCTAGCATTTTTCATAAAATATCATTTTAAATATTTTTGTACTTTTATATGAACGTGTCTACTTACATCTTAAAGTATTTTAATAAAAATAATTTGAAAAAGAATGACTATGTTTGCTTCTAGGCTTCAATATCAACCTAGTTTATTTTACAAGAGAAAAACAGTACCAAATTGTATTTGTATTGATCAATTCTACACAGTTATAAATATAGTATTTCCCATATCTACAACTCAAAATTCACTCACTTAAAGGGTCTGAAAATATAATCTCTACTATACTAAAAATTATATCCAAATATAAATCATTTTTGCTCCAAATGGTGACAACAAAAAGCTCCTATCTGCCATATGATCAGATTACACTTGCTATGTAACAGCATCATCACTAAATAATATAAAAGAAGAAACAGACCAATGGTGGTTTATTTGCTAATTTTAAAATACACAATCTGCAAATTGGATGAATAATGACCCATAAGTATAAATAGGTAGTGCCATGGTGACAAAAATTATATAATTAAAACCTGTTAACTTTGATATTAAATTTCAGGAATGCTTAACTAATTTATGGTATGTTGTCATTTAAATTGTCTTTATTCATCATTGATATCCACCTCTCTATCTTTCTTCCTCCTGGGAGGAAGTTTAAGATAAAGAGCCAGAATGGTGGACTTGAATCTCAGTCTGCCACTAACTGGTATGACTTTTATTTGGCGTTTTTTGCTTAATTTACTTAACTTTTCCTGTCTGAGTTTTGGCTTTCATATATATTAAATTAAAATGTAATGATTAGCCTCCCCAGCTCAGAAAGATTTTGGATGATTACATGTTTTGCCTTATAGGAAAGGATTTAAAAAATTATAATTTCTAATCTGAAAAAAAATTTGCAGAAGAGTAGAGATAAATATGCAGCAAAAGGCTTAATGATAGGAAAGGATATCCTTTCAATGTCATGTATCTAGCTTCAGTGAAGTTTAAGAATCTTACATTTAATTACTTATATTTATATGAATGGTTCATTATATAACTTTAAGGTCAAAACCATTAATCTTATCTTTATTCCAAGATAATAGCCAATCACAGATAAAATTTCACAGCTTCAGTACTATCTTTAACATTAAATACATTATCTCTAGGCAGACAAGAAAGTGAGAATATGAAATTTTCACTTAAACGGTAAGGAAATGTTATCCCCCTCCCCCCATGTACTAGAAAGTGGAATAGATTTGAGCTATCTCCATAGGCCTGTGTATGTTATCCTTAAGAAGAAGAGTGAGGTGAGATCAAACACATAGGCCTTATTTATGATGTATATGAGTACTGTGAGGTAGATCTTTCTTACCTGAGGTCAGCCTAGAATCTACCCCCAGAGCAACCAGGCTTTAACTAAAACACAATTGAACCTACTTCACAGTGTTCAAAGTTTGCACTGGTATTTTTCACAAACTCAATACAGAGGAAAACATTGCAAATATTCTGAAGGACACCAACTTACTGAAATGAGAGCACACCATTACTGGTGTGTATGTTCCCCCACATCCTGTGTGGTTCAGCGTTCAGGATCTGGAAGGGGGGCCACAAGCGAATAAAAGAGACAAGACAAGATATAATAATTTGGAAATATTTGGAACCAGGTGGGCAAGCCCAACTAAAGGGGAAGGACTTCCACTGGTGCCCAGGCCTTGCCAGCTTTTTATTCAATATTGGATACACATCTAGCTCTTAGGCAGGTAATTGTGGTAACAGACAGACTATCTTAAAGGCCAGTAAATATTAGAAGGATTTACTCTGAGACTATTTGATCAGGAAATAGCTTGAGCCCCCATTGTCTGGACTGGACAATCAGTGCATAACTCTGGCCCTTGCCATGGGTTCAAAGGTCACCAGCATTCCGGGATCCTTGTTTGCACTTCTTTGCTAGTGAAGGCAATGGATGGCTTCCTGCAACTGGGCCCCATACCCATGACAAACCATGTTAATAAAAAAGGTGGAGATGACACCATTTTCCCTCAAGGTGTGCAAGATATGGTAGAAAATTTAGATGCACACGTAGATATTTGCAGTGCAATGTAGTATAACAGCTCTAATAGGTGGGAACAAGTGGCTCAGCCATGAAAGATCACCTACAGGTAACATTATTATGGGATAAGTAGACTATACTAGATATGCAAGTAAGGAAATATTATATGAGATCTAGTGTGCCTGACTTTTAAAGAGATGGAATCATGAAAGAAAATGAGCAATTTGACAAATAGGAAAAAAGCTCTATGTGGTTAAAGTGCCAGGTATTTGTGTGTGGATAGTAAGGAGGGCCATGGGGAAAGTAGCTACTGGAGAGCATGTGGACCCAGTCTGTAAGGGAGTTTGCATGCAACACTATCGCACTTGAATTTTATTCTATGGGAAATGGTGAAGCCATTAGAGACTTTTAATCAATGTCATCTTTCAGGTCTGGACTAGTGGGGAGGATAGTTCAGAAGTCTCTGGAGGCTAGAGGCAGGGAAAAATAGGAAACTTGAAATGTTTTATCACACTTTAGCTAGTGAATGAGAAGAGGGGAAACAAGATGAATTAGAGAGATATTTCCTTTTATATCCCTTCTCCCTTCTTTCCTTGAGTCTCATGTCTTCACACCATTTTCTTTCAAAGTGTCTCCTTTATATGTTTGGCATTCACATACACTGGTTTCTGTACTCTCCTATCAGGCAAGTATGTTGATACCAATGAATGGTTGCCATGCCCACATCTGATTACAGAAGCCAGCTTCTGTTTGGAACAAGAGCCCAGATTTGGCTACTCACACTAATAATTTAGATACAGCTAAATGACTCCTCTTTGCAGGTGGAAAGATGAACACATTTTCTCTTGAGTGCCAAATACTGAGGCTGGGCCATGTTTCTGATGAATGTCCCTTTACTATGAAAGTGAGTTGCTGAGCCTCACAGCGTTCTCTTCTCAGTTACTTTGACGAAACTCTTCCTTGTTGCACAAAGGTTCATTCTACAGTATGATAAGCTCCCTTTCCCACTATAAAATATTTTTTGGGTTTTGTCTAATCAAAATGATAAATGGCATTTAAATGTTCATGGATTTAAGCAAACACTCTAATTATCTAAGTGAGTTCAATCCTTTCTGAGCATATTGGTTTCCTGACTTAATGGCACATAATATTTTGACAGTGTTATGGACTTACCTTCTTTGTGTCTGCTATGAGTTAGTACCCAACAAAAGCATTCGTATTCATATCGCATTCTTAGAGATGTTGCCCCCCCACCACCTTTTTCTGTTATTCATGTATTACTATGATTAACTTTTTTAGTTGCAAACCTGTTTATGAATATGGAGGAACACAGCCCTTTAATATATGATCAGACTTGAATTTGATCCTTTGAGAATCAGTAGCTGTTTAATCCTTATTTCAAGAAAGAAAGTGGTGCTTAAAACCAATGCTGGAGAGAAAGAAATGTATACTATAGTCTTTGGGGTTCATCCAGGAAACTAGAAAAGGTTGGTATCATTATTAAATATCTTAATTCATTTTTATCTGCTGAGGCATGTCAAGGGATTAATTTTTCCCATCCTTGATATTTTGGTCTATGTACCATCATCTTCCATTAGATATTTCAAGCAGATATTTAAAAGGACAAAGTGTCATAACTTACAATACCTGCTTTACACACAACTACTTGTATGCCATTATGACTTTGAATAAAACCTGTTCTCTGACTTGGTTTACTTCCCTTTAAAGGTAGTACTAGAATATTAAGATTTTTCTGATATTATGAGACTGTGTTTATTGCTATTGTTATGTTCAGAACATACTGAAAGGATTTGACTCTTAGAAAAGACTAGGGGAAATGATAGTACAAAAGCTCATTAATTTATTTTACAAATATTTGTTGAGTCCATGTTACTGTCATTCATATAGCTGTTTTCATTATGTTGACAAAATGTCACATGTGAGGAAGGGATTATCAGGGTCACTGTTTTTCTAAAGGTTCAAGTGAGGACCTGACTGTTAAATACATTACTTACTTAAAAAACATATTATTTAAATAACATTAAGCTACTTACACTAGTAGATAAGCAGTACAAAAAGGACCTGAATGGGGAGAAAAAATAGAACTGTCCAAAAAATCCTCAGTGGACTTCCTAGTGAAGTGTGCCTTTCATTAATTGACATGATCATAAAAAAAACATATTTTAAGAGTCTGATGGAGTTAATTCCCTTTTAGGTAGGGAAATGGACTACCTGGTGACTCCCAACTGTCAGATTATGTATTCTGCTGTCAGATTATGTATTCTGTTTATGTCTGTGACTGATCAGTGTAGGCAACTTGTCCTCACATGCCTATCATGAAGGAAGTCATGGAAATTCTCTTAATTCCCAACAAGTAAAATACATAGATATTAAAGAGAAATAAACAATTTATAGAACAGTTGGTCAAAGAAATAGAGGAGAATAAATATATATATATATATATATATATATATATATATATATATATCCCTAATATGCAAATAGACCAAACTGCAGAACAACCAAACAACTGGTCGCTATTACGCACTGACCACCAGGGGGCATGGGCAGAACATGGTGGGCATTGGCAGCAGGCAGCATGGTGGAGCAGGTGAGCAGGGGTACCAGACCAAGGTGGGGTGCAGGTCGCTGTCATTGGGGTGAGCTTCTGGTGGTTACTGAAAATTCTTTGCTCCCACATACCGCAGTCCTGCCAGACACTCGCACCCTCTGCCGGCACCCAGTGCTGGCCCCAATCATTCGGTGCCATCAGTAGGTGTGAGCGGCAGCTGCCGGCCCCAATCACCCCTTAGGGCTTCTTAATCTCTGCCTGCTCCTGAGTGGTGATTGGGGCCGGCAGCCACCTCTCGCACCTGCTGCTGGCGATGGCTCCACTCGCACCCACTGCCAGTGCCAAAGCCACTGCTCGCACCCGCTGCCTGCGCCTGGTTCTGGCCCCGATTGCTTGGCGCCATCAGCGGGTGCGAGCAACAGCTGCTGGCCCTGGTTGCCCCTCAGGGCTTCACCACCTCCCCCTGCTCCTGAGGGGCAATTGGGGCCAGTAGCCGGCGATGGCCCTGCTCGCACCCACTGCCAGGGCCAGAGTCACTGCTCACATTCACTGCTGGCATTGGCCCCAATCACTCCGCACCATCAGTGGTTATGAGCGGGTTCAGCACCATCAGTGAGTGGGAGTGGCGGCCACTAGAGCAGGGCTTCAGGCAGACAGGAGACTGGGGGCCACAGTGGGAGGGGCTGGGCAGGGGGAACAGAGAATGGGCCGAGACGTGCCTCTGTGCCCACCGCAGCCTTGCGGCGCACAGTTTCTTTCAAGGTGCATGAATTCGTGCACTGGGCCTCTAGTGATTTATATAAGACTAGAGGCCCGGTGCATGAAATTCATGCAAGAGGACTCAGCCCTCACAGCCACGGTGGCTTGCCTCAGCCCTTGCAGCCCCGACTTTGTCCAGAAGGTTGTCCGGAAGATGTCCAGAAGGTCATTCGGCTATCTGGTCTAATTAGCATATTAGCTTTTATTATTATAGACTATTAGCCCAGTGCATGAAATTCCTGCACTAGGGTGGGGGGGGGGAAGGGGCTCCCCAGCTGGCCTTCACCCTCTCCAATCTGAGACCCCTCAGGGAATGTCCAACTGCCTGTTTGTGCCCACACTTTTAACAGATAATAGCTCCATTGTTGTTTCTTTCTTATGCTTAAAACCATTGGAATTAGTAGGTATTCAAAGTGTGTATACATTTTGGGGGGACACCCTGTATGTCTCTAGTCAGTGGTGAAATAAACCAACAGCAGATTTGGAACCCCCAGACAGGGAACCTCGCTCACTCCCCACATGTCTCCCCACTTCACTTTCCACCTCCGTGGGCAGCAGGAGAATCAGTGTTTTCTCTCATTAATTCGGAAAAGCACGTCTTGTCACCCGCTGCCCAGCAGGAGTGAGCTAGGCCCCAAGCAAGTGAGGCTCAGTCAGGGCAGCCTTCGCTCATGGGTGCTGGCACCCAAAGTGCACATTCCTCCTCTACAGTTGCCCCGACTATCCCACTGTTTCACTGAGAGGACGGAATTCCTCTCCGCCTCTGGGTTCTTGAACTTGAATGCTGACCGAAGGCACCTCAGTGAGGGCCATCCGTGTCCACCAGGTGTGTCTATCTGCACCTGCTCCTGCCTCAGCACCTGCATTAACCCCCCAGAGGTGATCTCTTAGCTGCACTGGCCTCCATGGGAACAGGGCATCACCACTCCACCCTCTCACTGTCATCTCACAGGCCCCCACCCTCAGCACCCAGAACACCCAGACACTCTCCAAAGGACGTGAGTGCATCAGAGGGGATGTGTGCACATCCTGGGGGGGTGTTAGGCATGCTGGGTTGATGGAAATGTGGGGGGAACTTGTGCACACCTTGGTTTGCAACTGTTGCAGGTGTGGGAGGGTGACAGTGTGCTGGGGGATGTTCTCACGCCAGGGGGAGATGTGCACACCAGAGGCCTCTGGCTTTGCAGATCCGCAAACCCCCATGATGCGGCCAGGAGGACATCAGTCTGGCTCGCCACGGTGGCTGTCCCTGAGATCCTGCAACTTCTGGGCAAGAAGGCGGATCTTGCGCAGCCACTCCTGGGCGCTGATGGCCTGCAGGCGCTACTTCAGTTCAGCCTGCAGGCTCCGCTTGGTGTGCTCACAGCTGTCACCACCGCCATGTGGGGAGTATAGGACGTCCTCCGCCGGCCTGCATCCACTGTCCAGAGGCTCTCTGTGCTGCTCACCTGCCCAGAGTGACTGGGGCTGGGTGGAAGCCAGGCGTCCTGCCCTGCCCAGCCACTGCCAATCCGCCACTGTGTGAGCTGCTGCCCCGCTGGGAAGGGTCACAGATCCAGGTCCCAGGACAGCAGACAGCCTCAAGCACTGCCCCCCGCCTGGCAGGGTCACAGATCCGTGTCTTGGTCCCACGGACAGCCTCAAGCACTGCCCCCCGCCAGCAGGGTCACAGATCAGGTCCCGGGACCTCGGACAGCCTTGCCCACTGCCGCCTGCCTTTAGTAGGCAAATTACCCGCCATCTTGTTGCTTCAGGGTAGGGGTCCCCACTGGGGTGCCTGGCCAGTCTGGTCGAGGGGCTGAGGGCCATTTTCAGGCTGGTGGGCAACTGAAGCTCCCAACCTCTCCTTTTTTTCTTTTTTCTTTTATTCTGGGATTTATTTACCCTCTATGGCTGTCACTGGAGCTGAGAGCCGGCTTTAGCTCTGAGGCTTGGCTGCAGCTCTTAGACCTCGGCTGCTGAAAGCAGGTACTGGGTTTGTTTGGGTTCTATAATTGAAACACTGTTGCGGTACTGCTGGCTGAAGCCCGGCTGGCTGAAAGCAGGTTTCTGGAGTTTGTTTAGCTTCTATACTTGCAACATTGTTTCTTAGAGTGCAAGCTCAGAGGCCAGCAGCGGCAGGTGGGGAACCTTGGCTTCCTCCATCACTGGAGCAAGCAAGCCTCCTGTTCGCTTCAGTGCCTGGCTGCCAGCCACCATCTTGGTTGGCAGTTAATTTGCATAAGGATATGCTGATTAGCCAATGGGAAGGGTGTCAGGTTTATGGTCAATTTGCATGTTTCTCTTTTATTAGATAGGATGATCATAAAGTTTCCCTTTAAAATTCCCATCACATATTATTCTGCTATCCTAAAGATACTTTATTTGATTCCACTGTTTATTTTCCAGACTCTTCCTTCCAGCACCCTTTAATCTTAATCTTGCCTTCTATTTCCCCAAGTCCCAATACTAGCTTCTTGATCTTCCAAGATCTGTATTTATGTTTCTCTTTCATAGGCTAAACTGTTTAGAGACATAAAGCTCTTTTAATTCTAACCTTCCACACCTATCAAATATTATTTCCTTCAAGGAAGCAAAGATCTCTGTCACCAGGATCCATCCTTGGAGACATTTATGAACAATAAAACATGTATTACTCCTGTCATGTATAAATCATTTTGCACAGTGCATAGCACATAGTAGCCCATTCAGCAAAGAGTAGCTGCCATTATTCTTCTATTTTATTCATGTCATTCTTTGAAAATACTTATTGTGTGATTACCACATGCTTAGCATTATTCTAGGCACTAAGAAAATGACTATGAAGAAGAATAAACAAACCCCTTACCCTTATTGATGTTACATTCTAGTGCAGCCGTGGGCAAACTACGGCCGCAGGCCGTATCCGGCCTATTTGAAATGAATAAAACTAAAAAAAAAAAAAGACCGTACTCTTTTATGTAATGATATTTACTTTGAATTTATATGAGTTCACACAAACACTCCATCCATGCTTTTGTTCCGGCCCTCTGGTCCAGTTTAAGAACCCATTGTGGCCCTCGAGTCAAAAAGTTTGCCCACCCCTGTTCTAGTGGATGGAAATACTTAGAAAAAAAAATGCATGCTGTGATATCAAGTATGTAGGCAATGACTATTAAGAAATATAATAAAGGAGGATAAGGGGATATATAGAGATGTAGTTGACTATTTAAAATATGGTTATCAGGAAAATCTTTGAGTCATGTGGGCCAAGTGGAATAGCTGCAAGAGGAATAGCCATAAAACTCTCTGAATCCAAACAATTAATAGTATTAAGTATTGAAATTTTACCCCAAATAATGTCTCTTTAAAATAGCCTGTTCATAAAAAGGGTTCCATGGGGAAAAGGGATATATGTAACACTTTCAACAATAAAGAATTCTCTATACTAATAAAAGGGTAATATACTAATTAGACTGGAAGACTTTCCAAGAGACCTTCCGGATGTCTTTCTGGACAAAGCCATGGTGGCGGGGCCAAGGCAGAGGCAGTGGGGGCAATCAGGCTGGTGGGGGGGGGTGGTTGGGGGCAATCAGGCTGGTGGGGGGGTGGTTGGGGGCAATCAGGCTGGCAGGGGGGCAGTTGGGGGCGAGCAGGCCAGCAAGGGGCAGCAGTTGGGGGATAATCAGGCCAGCGGGGGGATGTTGGGGGCAATCAGGCTGGTGGGGTTTCAGTTGGGGGTGATTGGCTGGCAGGGGGGAGCAGTTCAGGGTGAACCGGCTGGCAGGGGGTCAGTTGGGGGCAAGCAGGCTGGCTGGAGGGACAGTTGGGGGCGAGCAGGCCAGCAAGGGGCAGCACTTGGGGGATAATCAGGCCAGTGGGGGGATGTTGGGGGCAATCAGGCTGGTGGGGGGTCAGTTGGGAGTGATTGGCTGGCAGCGGGGAGCAGTTCAGGGTGAGCAGGCCGGCAGGCAGGTGAGAGGTTACAAGCCAGCAGTCCTGGATTGTGAGAGGGATGTCTGACTGCAGGTTTAGGCCCCCTGGGATCGAGCCTAAACCAGCAGTTGGAAATCCCCTGAGGTGTCCCAGATTGGAGAGGGTGCAGGCTGGGCTGAGTGACACCGCACCCCCACCATGCACAAATTTTGTGCACTGGGCCACTAGTTATAAAATAAAAAGAGCCCTGACCAATTTTTCTCAGTGGCTAGAGCGTCGGCCTATGGACTGAAGAGTCCCGGGTTCGATTCTGGTCAAGGGCATGTACCTTGGTTGTGGGCACATCCCCAGTGGGGGGTGTGCAGGAGGCAACTGATGGATGTTTCTCTCTCGTGGATGTTTCTGACTCTCTATTCCTCTCCCTTCCTCTCTGTAAAAAATCAATAAAATACAGTATATTTAAAAAAATAAAAAATAAATAAAAAGAGCCTGTTCAATCTTAAATATGTATTTACATATATATACATGTATTTTACAAAAGAGAATTACATGGTCAGTCCCCACACTGCAGACATCTATGAGGTACTTGTAGCATCTAACAGCATACTCTAAAAATGGCCCTAGCTGGTATGGCTCAGTGGATAGAGCATTGGCCTGAGGACTGAAGGGTCCTTGGTTTGATTCTGGTCAAGAGCACATGCCCTAGTTGAAGGCTTGACCCCCAGTAGGGGACATGCAGGAGGCAGCCAAACAGTGATTCTCTTTCATCATTGATTCTATCTCTCTCTCCTTCTCCCTTCCACTTTCTGAAATCAATAAAAAATAAATTTTAAAAAAAGATTACTTATGTAATCTTTCTGAATTTCAGAAATAAATATGAGGTCCAGGATAGATTCTGCTCAATACAGTTAATATTGCTTCTTTGAGCCCAGACAGATGTGCTCCACCAAAGGAATCTAAAAGTCCATGTCACAACAAGAACCACTAAGTGGAAAAAGAAAAAAAAAATTACATCTACAAGTTGTTGAAGACATAACCCAAAACCCTGTGCTGGACAATGCTATGGACTGATTTTGGCTATTTTTATTGATATGTTTCCTTATTCTGCCTTACTGGACAATGCTTCCAGAATGAGAAGGCACTGAATTATAGGCCACCTATATATATCATATTTTTTCGTGTATAAGATGCTATTCTTTTCTAAAATCATTAGACTGAAAATTGAGGGGCGTCTTATACAAGGAAGTCAGCCGAGGAAGTAGCTGCCCATACCTTGTCAAACAGGCTTCCTCCAACCACGAGTCTTATTGTTACTGACCTCAGCTGATGCCATAATTGGAGGTGGAGGTGGAGAGTGCACAGATGCTGGAGCCTTTTGAGGCCATCAAGTTGTCAAAAAATAACAAGATAAATACCAGTAAGTGATTGTCTTACTCTGCAAAATTCAAACTGAATGTAATCAGCTATGCAAAAGAGCATGGAAATAGAGCTGCAGAGAGACAATTTGGATCCCCTCCCACTGAGGGGACAGTGGAGATCAGACAGTGGGGAAAACAGGAAGAACAACTACTTAAGATGAAAAAGAAGAAGAAGGAGAAGGAGAAGGAGAAGGAGAGGGAGAAGAAGGCCTTAAGAGGAAAACCAGCAAAATGTTTAAAATATTGATTTCTTAATTTTGGGTTAGAAAAGTGTGTGAGGGGGTCTTATACATGGAAAATATGGTAGCCACCAAAAAATATGTTAAAAGTAGATAAAGAATAGAATTGGAGATTTAGTGTTTGACCCAGAATTAGTTCTCATTAAGTATGTCATGTCTTCCCAAAATGAGAAACTCAGTCACATTCAGTTGGAATAAAGCTGCCCAGGTTTTCCTTGCTAGCCTCAGTCTCTGTGCTGGACTTTTCATTAATTGATAATACCTAAAATTGAGTGAATGAGGAAACAATTAAGATGCAGGCTCTGCAAATCTGTGCTCATCTGTGAGGGCTTGTGGCAAGGGACTGCTGTTAATGGGTGTTTTTTGAGCATGAGTTGCCAGATTTAGCAAATGAAATTACAGGGCGCCCTGCTAAATTTGAATCTCAGATAAACAATGGATGATTTCTTAGGATATGTATATCCCAACTAGTACATGGGCATACTTGTGATAAAAAGTTTTCTTTCCTTATGTGAAATTCAAATTGAACTGACACCCTATATTTTATTTAGAAACCCCATTCATAACCATTGGCATTTGATATGCAAGGCTGGAGACCTGGGATCAAAACAGCTTAATTCTAGAGATATGGAGTTTTTACAAACCAGGTCAGAGAATGATGGCAGTGGTGTATTCTCTCCATGCCCAGCACAGTGCTTATTGCTTCATAAGTAAGATTTTTTCCTTACACAAATTCTTCTACCGACAATGTTATTAAGAAATATATTAAGTTAGTAAAGGTTATGGAACTAGTATATGATGGTGCAGGTTTGGAACCCAGGTAGTCTCTCTACAGAGTTCATGCCCCTCATGCTGAAGCAGCATCTTCCACTTTGGCTCAAGGTTATTATAAGGCTAATGTTACAGAGGCATTAAATGGTTGGTTTCAAATTCTGGTCCTTTGGATCTGTTGAAGAAATGATATGGCCTTAGAGTTGGGAGATGCTTAGAGGTCTCTAACAAGACTATTATAACTCTTCTGAACCAATCCCAGGACTTGAATTTTGTAAACATAAATGAAGAGATTGACATATTCCATCAGTAGGGGTCTATAATGTTCTGAGGCAAAATGCCATATGGGTAAATTATTGGTGCCATTTAATACTCTGGATTAAAAAAAAAATAGATGTGATGGTCACTCATTAGTCAAACATTTTCTTAACACCTATTTTCTGTAGGGCTGTGGGAGAGTAGGAAGATAAATAAGCCACAGCCTCCTCACTCAAGGAATTTACAATTTAATTGGAGAGGCAGACAAGTCAACAACTAACTTCAAATAGCAGGCCATGTGAAAGGCCTTTAAAAGAATGCAAGCAGAGTGCAGTGGGAATACAGAGGATGGTAGATTCTGTTTGAGTGAGAAACAGTAAAAGATAAGATAAAGGAAAGAAAGCAGGGACTGGAGGCAAATAGAATGACAGATTAATAAAAAAACAACCAGGCAGGTATCATTGTTTCTTTTGCTCTGGAGAAATTTAATTTAGGCATATACTAGTAAAATTCAATAATATGGATTTAGAATTAATATATGGTGCAGCTATCATACTTTGACTATGTTTTCTGATGTCACCTTATATGACTTTTAAAATACATTTATTTTTTTTTCTTTTAGAGGGAGAGAGAAAATAAGTGGGAGAGAAAGAGAGACATCTATGTAAGAGCAGAACATTGATTGGTTTCCTCCTGCACACCCCCTACTGAGGATTGAGCCCACAACTTGGGCATGTGCTCTGACTGGGAATCCAAACATGACCTTCTGGATTATAAATCTATGTTCAACCACTGAGCCAGGCCAGTTGGGCCTCATATGACTTTTTATGAAAAATTTAAAAAATATGTTTTGATCTTTACAGAGAGAAAGAAGGGAGAAGGATAGAGAGATAAAAAGATCCATGAGAGAGGAACATCATCTACTGACTGCCTCCTGAATTCACCCCTACTTAAGATTGAGCCCACAACCTGGGCATGTGCCCTGGCTGTGAATGGACCCAGTGACCTCTTAGTTCTTGGGTCAATGCTTAACCACTGAGCAACACTGGCCAGGCTGAAATTGTTATTCAAATATTTTATTTTCTTAAACTAGTATATTTGGATTTTGTTAATAATTTTAATGTTATTTGGTCACAGAGTACACACAGATATAAGTCTGAGTTCTGACTGAATAATGCATGCTATGAAAACAATTGACAAATAGATTATATGGATGCTTTCAATCACATATGTTAAAACAGTTGAGATTTTATTTATGTTAACCTAAAAAGAAAATCATGCTGCATTTGAAGCATGATGCTCATTATTTTAAAAAAATGGATAGGTTTTGCATGTTTTCTCTATGCTTAATGCACAATTTATGTTACTTATATATAGCATGTTATTAGACTTGTCTGTTTAATGGTAATGGTGAGAGGTGTTTTTTGTTTGTTTTTTGAGAGGATAGATATGCTTAGGAATGTATTTCTTCTGAAATTGCTTTGTTCCATTGTAGGAATCTTTCTTTACTATGCATTCTAAGAAGAATACATTGATCTATCATTTTTAATTCAGAGAAACCTGCTTGCTGTAAACACTAGGAACTTTGCTACTGCAACATAGTCAAAATGGCAGAAATTATCCTATATAATAAAAGGCCACAGGCATCATGACCGAAACGACCAGAGACCAGTCTACCACAGCCCCTTGTGGGCTGGCCCCACCCCCAAGCAAGCAGTTAGGGGCAATCAGGCAGGCAGTCAGAGTGCTTAGGGTGATCAGGTAGGCAGATCAGCAGTTAGGGGTGATCAGGTAGGCAGACAGCACCTTGCTGGGCTGGCTCTGCCCCGAAGCAAGCAGTTAGGGGCAATCAGTCAGGAAGGCAAAGTGGTTAGGGGTGATCAGGTAGGCAGACCAGCAGTTAGGGGTAATCAGGTAGGCAAGCAAGTGGTTAGGGGTGATCAGGTAAGCAGACAAGTGGTTAGGGGTGATTAGATAAGCAGATGGCCCCTCGCAGGGCTGGCCTTGCCCCCAGCAAAGAAAGAGGGGGGAGCAGTGCTGCACAGTTGGCAAGCAGTGGCAGTGGTGGGGGTGGGGCCAGCTGCCTGCAGCTGGGGGAAGGAAAGCTCCAAAAGGCCCTGATTTCAGGCCAGGCCTAAGGACCCTACCTGAGGGGTCTCAGATTGTGAGAGGGTGCAGGCCAGGCTGAGTGACCCGCCCAGTGCATGAATTTTTGTGCACCGGGCCTCTAGTAAGTTTTATAAAGCTCTGAAATTGAAGCCATGAAAACAAGTTTGAAACTTTATATAAAATAATATAAATATCTCTGCCTTAATGTCCCCACTGTAAAAATGAGAACAATAGTCTAACTACTTCATAGGGTGGTATTGAAGATTAAATGAGGTATTATACATATCAAGTACTTACAGTGCTTAATGCAGAAAGAAACACAAATGAATTGTCATCTGCTAGATTATAAACTGCATGGTGGTAGGACCTTGTCTTTATTTTACTTCTGTACCCCAAAACAAAAGCATTTTTGGTCACATTATAAGTGTTAAACCAATAGTTTTGGAATAAATGGAATGAAGTTGTGGAGGTGGCAGACATCCATTCTTTACTTTCATGGATAAGTGGTTATGTTAGATGATTATCTCTCAAAGCTCTGGCCTCTCCACAAATCTGTCTGTGTTCATATCTTACAACCCAATCATATGCATGCATCTGTAGAATGTAATTGAGTTATTCCAATGAAAAAAAAGTGTCTGGGATAAGATTATATCTCCAGAATTATAGACTTTGAGTCATTCACTAATTTATTAATTAATTTGACTGATTACTTATTAAGCATCAGGCACTGGGAAGATGTCAGAAATGAAGATAAATAAGGTACTTCTTCTACTCTAGAAGAGCTGTCAGTTTGCACACTGAGTCAGAAATATAAACATAATTGCAATATATGCTGGAAGAGCCACTTTAAAAGTAGAGATGTGTTGTTCCAAGAGAGAGAGGAACCAGGTTTGTTTGTAACCAGTGAGTTGTATTCTAATTGATGAGCAAGATCTGAACATGTGATTGAAGACAAGAAGAGTCATTCCAGGCATGTTCACCATAGTTAATTGAAGGGACAATTTTAGGGATATCATATTTTAAAAGTGGGATTATAGTTTTCATGATAGAGTCTAAAATTGGTGAAATATCATGGCCTAGCACTGTTCTTTCTTTGCAGTTTATCATTTTACCCTGTTCCTGTTTTCACACTCTAATGAGCAGAGCTGAGTAAGTCATCCATGAAGGTATGTCAGATAACTCATAAGGCTTTAGAGGCTACTTCTTTCAGTTTCATTGGTGTTTTCATTGGTGTTCAACTCAAGGGTAATACAAGTGTTACTTTCATCCAAACAATGACATAATTCCTCCTATACGCTGTTTGAGAAAATAATAGTTCTGTTACTGTTCTGACTGCAAACCGATCATCCTATCTAATAAAAGAGAAACAGGGTAATTAGCCGTACATCTGCTACCCTTCCCATTGGCTAATCAGGGCAATATGCAAATTAACTGCCAGCCAAGATGGAGGCCGGCAGCCAGGCAGCTTGAAGCTAACATGAGGCTTGCTTGCTTCAGTGACAGAGGAAACCAATGTTCCCCGCCTGCCTTGCCGGCCTCAGAGTCTGCAGTTTGAAACATTGTTACAAATATAGAAGCTAAACAAAACCCCAGAAACCTGCTTTCAGCCAGCTGGGATCTCAGAGCTGGAGTTGATAGTGTTTCGATTATAGAACCCAAACACCAGATACCTGCTTTCAGCAGCAGAGGCCTAAGAGCTGGAGCCAGAGCTCAAGCTGGCCCAGAATAAAAAAAAAAGAAAAAAAGGAGCAGTTGGGACCTTCAGTCACCTGCCAGCCTGAAAACAGCCCTCAGCCCCTCACCCAGACTGGCCAGGCAGCCCAGTGGGGACCCCAACCCTGAAGGGTGTGTGACCAGCTGCAAACAGCCATCATCCCCTCACCCAGGCTGGCCAGGCACCCCAGTGGGGACCCCCACCCTGATCCAGGACACCCTTCAGGGCAAACCAACCGGCCCCCACCCGTGCACCAGGCCTCTAATCTATATAGTAAAAGGGTAATATGCCTCCTGGCACCAGGATCAGCGTGACAGGGGGCAGCGCCCAAACCCCCTGATCATCCTGCGGCTCTGTGTGTGACAGGGGGTGGGGCCACAACCTCCCTATCCGCCCTGCTCTGTTCATGACAGGGGAAGGCGCCCCAACCCCCTGATCAGCCCTGCTCTGTGCCTGATAGAGGGGAGCTCTCCAACCCCCTGATCGGCCCTGCTCTGTGGGTGATAGAGGGCAGCTCCCCAACCCCCCCACCACGGGTCCTGCTCTGTGTGTGATGGTATAGAGCCATACCCTCCCCGTCGGCCATGCCCTGAGTGTGACAGTGGCGGCACCCCAACCCTCTGATCGGCCCTGCTCTGTGGGTGATAGAGGGTGGCGCCCCAACCCCCTGATCCGCCCTGCTCTGTGTGTGACAGGGGGCGGTGCCCCAACTCACCTATCGGCCCTACTCTGTGAGTGACAGGGGGGAGCTCCTCAACCCCCTGATCGGCCCTGCTCTCTGCATGACAGGGGGGAGCCCCCCAACCCCCTGATTGACCCTGCTCTGTGCATGACAGGGTACGGAGCCGCAACCCCCCTGATGGGCCCTTCTCTGTGCGTGACAGGGGGCAGCGCCCCAACCCCCTGATTGGCCCTGCTCTGTGCATTACAGTGGGTAGCGCCACAACCTCCCCATAGACCCTGCCTTGAGTGTGACAGGGGGCGGTGCCCCAACCCCCCAATCGGCCCTACCCTGAGCATGACTGAGGGTGGCATCGCAACCTCCCAATCCACCCTGCTCTGTGCATGACAGGGGGTGGTGCCTCAACTCCCCAATCGGCCCTGCTCTGAGCCTGACCAGGGGCTGCACCTAGGGATTGGGCCTGCCCTCTGCCACCCGGGAGCAGGCCTAAGCCAGCAGGTCATTATCTCCCGAGGGGTCCCAGACTGCGAGAGGTCACAGGCCGGGCTGAAGGACCTCCCCCTCCCACCGAGTGCACAAATTTTTGTGCACCGGGCCTCTAGTATATAGTAAATCCCTAATATGCAAATAGACTGAATGGCAGAACGACCGGTTGCTATGACATGCACTGACCACCAGGGGGAAGACACTCAATGCAGGATCTGCTCCCTGGTGGTCAGTGTGCTCTCACAGGGGGAGCACCACTCAACCAGAAGCCAGATTCAGGGCTGGTGAGCGCTAAGGATGTCTGACTGACAGTGCAGGGAGCTACAATGCTAAGGGTCCCTTGGGGGATGTCTGCCTGCCAGCTTAGGCCTGCTTCCCTCAGGTGGACATCCCCCAAGGGCTCCTGAACTGCGAGAGGGCACAGGCCAGGTTGAGGGACCCCCCCTCCAGTGTACAAATGTCTTGGACCGTGTCTCTAGTGTTGAAATAATTTACTTACACCATGGATCCTAGCTGTGACTGAAAACATAATGTTGATTTAATCAGGACAAACAGAATTTCACTGCTGTAGAAATGGTCAAGAAAACAGAATAGAAGAAGAGCTTTCAAATGATGAACATTTTGCTAATGGTAAAATGAACGGAGGCATATTTTCAACAAAGATATACAGTGGGGCCTTGACTTATGAGTTTAATTCGTTCTGAGACCGAGCTCGTTAAGGAGCTCATTAACTCAAATTACTCTGTCAACTCAATGCAAAAAATCGGCCGAGAGACAGCTGGAATTTCAAAAAACTTGTTAGTCGGGACACTCTTAAGTCAAGGCCCCACTGTATAAAATATGAAATTTAATTCCAAAAGTATAATATTAATTAACTTCAACCTAATTTTTTAGATATGCTTTGGACTCTACACTTTTTTAGTCTCTCAATAAATCTCGGTAGGATATAGTGCCAAATGTCATTATTCATGTGTTTTGGCTTGTGGAAATGCAATGTGTTAAGTAGAAGGTTTGATAAATAAAAGCCCATAGATTTAAACTGCTCAAATCATAGCACTAGAACCCAGGACATGATGAAAAGGGTAAATCTTGTTTTAGTTGAAGTCTTACAAAGAACCTCCTAATTAGATGCCTTGTGCTTACAATATATACTAAAGAATTAGTAAGTATTGATGTCTGGGGCAATGGTGGAAAAAGCACCATGGCTTCCTCCTTGCTTTGTAACATAAAAATAAATGTGTGGTGGTTCCAAAAAGAATGTTTCAGATAACAAATCTGCCTCAAGGATAGGAAGTGATATGTTAAAAAGTAGCATAAGATCTCTTGAACTTTACTTGATTACAAGTTCAGTCTGTTTTATGATCACAGGTGCCATCCTTGGCCCCTGCTCCAACATAATGAACCTCCACAGAATTCAAATGAGAGCTGCCAACATCATTAAAGAACATTTGACCTAATTTATACATCTTTTTATCTCTAAATCCCTGTGCCTAGAATAGAAGCTTCATTTTTCTCATCTATCCTTTTAAAATGATAAAGAATTATCCTTTCTTCTTCTAGGCAGGACTTTAGACATATCAAATTAATTTTCTCTATTATAACCAAGTTTTACTTTACAACATTGTGCCCTTTTGACATGCTGAAGAAATGGCATTGCCAAATCTTGCTTGGCTTGCCAAAGGTCACATTGAAAATTGGTTGCAAAGCAGGACTAGGACACATGGTATCCAAATCCTAGTCAACAGCAGACCACACTCATCTTTACATCACAGAATTGCATTACAAAATTATAGAGGACAGAACATGGGAGCTGGTGTCAGGTCTGGAGAGCAAAAGTAAAAGGAAGGAAAGGGCACAGTGATTATTTATGTGTTCATTAGTCATTGGTCTTACAGAACACTAGAGGCCCAGTGGATGAAATTCGTGCATGGGTAGGGTTCCTAGGCCTGGCCAGTGATCAGGGCCAATCAGATTCCCTGCCTTCCTGCCTCCCTGCCTCCTCCTTCCCTCACTCCGTCTGTGTCCTGCAGCCACTGCTGGTCGCCCACCATGTTCCGCACTGTCCCCTGGTGGTCAGCACACATCATAGTAAGTGATCGAACCCCTGGTCTCCTGGTCAAACTCCCAAGGGTACACTTTGCATATTAGCCTTTTATATATATAGATGATTTGGGTCATTGGTCTTAGAGACCATGATTTCTCAACATAAGTGTCTCACTTCCAAGGGGACAAAAATTGGTTCTTTGGGGAGGGAGGACCATAATCTTACTACTTTATGTATAAAGGACACATATACAGTCCAGCCGGGGTGGCTCACTGGTTGAGCATCAACCTATGAACCAGGAGGTTAGCATTTGATTCCCAGTCAGGTCACATGCCCAGGTTGCAGGCTTGTTCCCCAGTGTGGGGCATACGTGAGGCAGCAAATCAATGATTCTCTCTCATCATTGATGTTTCTATCTCTCTCTCCAATCTGAAATCAATAAAAACATATATATTTTTAAAAGAACAAATATACAGCATATAAATCGTTATTTAGGATATCTGTGGCTTTAAAATTTCATGGACAGGGTATTGGGGAAGAAAAAATGTTTTAAAAAAAGCTCTTTATAGAATTAATAATGAACAAACGAACAGGATGAGAAAAAAATTACAGAATATTTTCTGGGACTAGGCCAGAAAAAAAGCAATGTGTGAATGAGAGAACATGTAGCCAAAGGGAATGAAGTAAGGGGGAGTTCTTTCATCTAATCATACTTGATTGATTATTTATAGAGAACTCTTTCAGAATCCTGGATAGCTCGGTTTTGTTGTTTGGATATTGCTATAGACAAAATTTTAGAATGGCTCCTAAGATACATGCTCTTATGTAATCCCCTCTCCCAAAGTGTGGACTGAACCAATGGATATGATGCACCATCACTCCCATGACTATATCATGTTATATGGAAAAGGAGAAGAGATTTTGCAAATGCAATTCAGGCTCTTAATCAGTTGACTTTGAGTTAATCAAAAGGTGAGTGTCCTGGACAGGCCTGATCTAATCAGATGAGTTCTTTAAAAGAGGGCTTCACCTCTCTTTGTGTTCAGTCACTGGAAGCAGCAGGGAAGTGCTCCTGCTGGCCTGAGGAAGCAATCTGCCATGAGTTCCACCACTGCAAAGAAATGAATTCTGCCAACAACTTGAATGATTTTGGAAGTGACCTGCAAACTTGAGATGGGAAAGCAGCCCTGGCTGAAACCTTGATTTCAGCCTCGTGAGATCTGGAGCAGAGGAACCAGTTAATCATGCCCAGATCCTTGATCCATGGAAATTTTGAGATTTTATATATATATATATATATATTACTGTTTCAAGCCACTAAATTAGTAAAAATTTTTCACACAGCAATAGAAAACAAATATAGCTACATAAAAGGGAATAAGGGGAGTTTTTTGGTGTTTCAAGTTTTTCTACAACCTTCCCAGAAATCTCAGACATTATTAAACCTCATATAGTTTTATCATGCCAGAAGTAATTATGTTATTTCCTTTTTCATCTTTCTTCTAAATTTAACATTTTGGTCTTGAAAACACATAAAATATATTTTATGCCAAAATTTTTTGAGATTCTCCATCTGTACTTAAAACTAATAATAATGTTCTTAGAGAAACCAGAGTGATCAGGTTACTTATTTTAAGGGCTTATTGCTTTTCTCAACCTATATTTTGAGGGTGCATCACCTACTAGTATTTCCAACATAAAATGAGGATCTTGGAATCTAATTAATTCCACTGCTGTACATGTAGCCTAGAACTCACTATGAATCATACTCAATTCACATCACTCCTGACTCTGTCTGGAGAGGCCAGAGTCTTGCCATTCTCCTGGATACTGTGGGGATAATCAAATTAGAATACCTGCAGCCCATTGTTTTTTAATGCCTCACATTCTTGTCATCCTTAGTTATCTCCAAAAATATAAGCTATTTTCTTTAGCCTCTTATGCTCATATAGTTCTGTACTTCCTGCTTTCCCAAACAATTCTTTTACTTTGAAAACTTGTCCTGAAGTTCTACTTTAACCAAAACCTGGCTGTGGTCCAAGAACAGTGCCCTCCCAGCAGCTATGTCAAGTAGAGTCTGTTTATTCTCCTACTCCTCAATTATCTGAGCATTACTTGGTATTCATCTTGTTCTTTGTCCCATTACCCCTTGCTATGGACTGAATGTTTGTCTCTCCCCAGAATTCATATGATGAAACCTAATCCCCAATATAATGGTATTTGGAAGTGGAGTTTTGGGGAGATAATTAGACCATGAGAGGGGAACCCACATAAATGGGATTAGTGGCCTTATAAAAAACCCCAGAGAGTTCCTTTCCCATTTGCCATGTGAGAACACAGCTATCTATGAACCAGGAAGTGAGCTGTCACCAGACATCTAATCTGTTGGCACCTTGATTTTAGACTTCTCAGCCTCTAGAACTGTGAAAAATAAATGTTGTATAAGCCAAGGCTATGGTATTTTTGTTAGAGTGAACCAAACTGAATAAGATTCTCCTCTAGTTGGCAAAACCTCCTACTCTTATGGAGTTAGGCAGTTGCACAAGCCTCTACTTCTCTTTTTTGCTGTCACCGCCAAACCTCCTGCATATCCCCCATCTTCATTACAGAATTTTGAACCTAGTCATAATTTCAGGTTTACACCAAGTTCTTTTGCCACATAGATGAGCCATTTGCCTGATTTTCTGGTCTCAAAATATTTAAACCTTTTGATTTCCTGATATTCACTTCCACTGTACCTCAGCCAACCATTTCCATGGTTACATCCTCATCCTGATAATAACCTAGTACTTCTGCTCTTCTAATATGTTAAATTAAAATATTTCAGTATTTGATTAAAACCTTATCTTCTTCCACCTCTCTTGTTGATTTACATTATCTCTGATTATTTGATCTCAAAATGACCACTAGTCTTTTCATCCATCTACTTTCTCCCTATGTTCACTCCCTTGCTTAACATCATGATTTGTCACTTTATTCTCCAAGCAGTAATGACAACTCACTGTTCTGTCAACTTAACTTCTTGCACTCATCTATATTTCAGCTAGCTTGTATGACTGACTATTGTATTATTCATTTATTATCACATCAAACATAAGCCCATGAGCTGTGCCTCATCACAATGAAGATCTTTGTAATTCCCCATGTTGCCACACTGAACTGAAGGCATGCAAATGCATCCCACTAAGCTAGTAAGGCCAGTTCTCTGACTCAAAAGCAACAATGAGAATGAGAACACATTTCCTTCCTTCCTATTAGCTTTAAATGAATCTCCTCCACAGTTGACTGTACGTGAGCACTTTTACTCAACCCTAGGAGATCTCTAGGAGGTCTCATTTATCTTAATTTCTACTGATAATAGACACAGATGTTTGGGGCAAACAGAATGAATTGTGAATGCAAAGTAGCTCTTCAAAATCACCTGAATATTTCTGCCCAAGGAACCTCTTGTGGAATAGGTAGGGCACTGGTACCTAAAAGGCATCAATGGCTTCTTCCCTTATCAAATTTAGAAATTTAATCAGCAGTAACTCAGGATTTATTACTTGAATGATGAAACATCAGAAGAAGTTCATTTACTAGGCTGAGTCTCTTCTGCCAAGGACCACATGCCTAAGCTGTAGTGGGTTGCAATCCCCCATATCCAGTATGATTATAATGGAAACATTTTTTGTAAATAGCAGCTAAGTCAAGCATTAGCAGGTGAAAATATGCAATATATGACTTACATACCCCTAAGGCAAAATGTGTTCTCACACTCCACTGGTTTGAACTTATTGATTATTTTAACTTTACCTATACTAAGTTTTACACTTTCAGGATCTAATGAGCAATTCATTTTGAATTCCTGATTTATGGAATAAATTAGGTAGTGGCATTGCAGTGTGTATCTTTTTTAACCTTCTAAGAAAGTTAGATTTGCTAGAGTTCAGCACATTGGATGAGAGGATGAACAAGAAGAAAAAATTTTGAATATTAGTGCAGTTAACATCGATAAAACACAATCCTATTCTTTAAATATACTTTTATTAATTTCAGAGAGGAAAGGAGAGGGAGACAGACATGAAAACATCAATGATGAGAGATCCATCATTGATTGGCTGCCTCCTGCATGCCCCCTACCGGTGATCAAGCCTGTAACCGAAGCATGTGCCCTTGACTGGAATCAAACCCAGGACCCTTCAGTCCGCAGGCTGACGCTTTATCCACTGAGCCAAACAGGCTATGGCCCAATTCTATTTTTGAATATTATGCTATCAGACACTGTGGTAGGTGTTGAGAATGAATGGGATATGGGGATTAGCATGTATTTGTGAATACTTCATAGTTTGGTAGGAAAAACACATGGATAGTCTGAAAGACACTATAATGAAAATATGAGGAAAGTTATATGAGATTTTAGAGAAGGAAGTGTCTAAATATGTCAAAAAGAGCATAAAAGGGTTCCACAGGACAGTGATATTGCATTCTTTCATTCCTCAGGCAAATATGTAATTAGGCACGAGTGCTAAGCAATGACATGTTCTTATATACCTTGGGACAGCAGAACTTGACTGGAGACTCAAGGCCATCTACTCTATGACTAACATTAATTCAAGAAACAAAAGCAGTCTATGAAATAATCTCATTGAGTTGTAATTTCTTTTTATTAAATTAAGCGGAAATTGCAAGCAGCTATGTGTCAGGCACACTGAGTGCTTTATTGAAAGTGCATCATTTAATCTTCAAGACAAATCATAGCTCAAAGAATAAATCAATTTCTATAAACATCGAGTTATTTAGCAGCTTCCCTCAACCAGGCATTGTACTGGATGCTAGAATATCAAAAGCATGAAGGCATGACTTTTGTCTTCCTGAAGTCCCTGGTTCAGTGAGAGAGAGACACATAAATATTATTCTAATGGGTAATATTAAGTGTTAAAGTAGAAACAGGGAGCATGATGCCCAGGGAGCACAAAGCAGCAAACACTTCCTAATGTGTGGGCTCCATGAAGGCTTCTACCTGGAGGCTTGAAGGCTGGGTGAACAATGATTACTTAAGTGCATATGCAGAGGAAGGGCATTCCAGGAAGAGAGGTCAGCCTGAGCATATGCCTGGAGGTGTGATGATGAGAGCTAAGACAGGTGTTATTGGCTGTAATTCAAAGGTGAAGAAGCTGAGCCTCAGTGAATTTAATAAAACACCTCCTGCCCTCCCCACTAGGATCACCCCACTAGTAAGTAAAGAGCCAGGAGTAAAAACTCTGGCTGGTGTATCTGCAAAGCACATGTTCTTTCCATCACCTTAAGCTTCTTCATAAGAATGTGACATTTAACCCTGAAGAACAGGGAGTCTAAGCACTCTAAGGGTGTGTGGGGGGGATTAAATTGACTGTAAATGCCAAGAAGAAAGATCTCAGTTAGTTACAGGAAATGTAACAAAAGAAAAAAAAACAAAACAAATGAGAAATGGCAGGTGACAGGAAGTAAAGAAAGAGAAGCAGTGAGAATCAAAATTTTAGTAGGAATAGTTGCTATTAAAACCTCTTGAATGCTGCCATTGTGACCTGACATGTATCCAAATGCATCCTTCTCCAACACCAGGCACTGTCTCTGCCTGCTGACACACTGCTCATCCTTATCATTGCAGAGCTTGTGTTCCCATAATATGAAGCTCAATGGAAGCCCTAACTTTTCATTAATCATTCTTTTTTTATATATATACTTGTATATGCCATGCATGTAAAAGACTCTATAGAGTACTTTAAAAGCATACTGCAAATGTATTTCATCTCTATTGTGAACTAAGTCAGTTTGGGGGCTAATGTAAGTTTGAAGTCATCATTTACAAATATTGTTTCTAAGGGAAAACATCTGCACTATGCTGTGAAAAGATAATAAAAAGACATGAATTAAACAAATGTTCCATATAATTTTCCTATGATTTGTTCACTGAGACAAACTTCTTTCATGGAAGAACTAGTGGCCCAGTGCACAAAATTCATGCACAGGGGTGTAGTGTCCCTCAGCCCGGCCTGCACCCTCTCCAATCTGGGACCCCCCTTGCAATCCAGGATCACTGGTTCCTAACTGCTCACCTGCCTGCCTGCTTGATCGCCCCTAACCACTCTTCCTACCAGCCTTCTCGCCCCCAACTGCAACCCCCTGTCGGCCTGATCTCCCCCAACAGCCACCTCTGCCTACCTGCTTGCCCCCAACTGCCTCCTGCTGGCCTGATCGCTCCCAATTGCCCCCCACTGCTGGCCTGCTCACCCCCAACTCCCCTCCCCTCCTGGCCCGGTCACCCCTAACCGTCTCTGCCTCAGCCCTGCCACCATGGCTTTGTCCGGAAGGATGTTCGGAAGGTCTCATGGTCTAATTATATTACCCTTTTATTAGTATAGATAGGATATGACATACCGCCATAACTATAACATATCTACCAGTATTACTTTATGAGAATACGTACTTCATGCGATAGGAAGACATCTAATACATTACATTGTACATGTGTAAGTAATAGGAAATACTGTATTCATAGCAATAATATACACCCTGTGACTTCCCTTCCTAATTTGGAAATGATTCCCCAGTTCTTTGAATGTTTCCTGGCCCCTGATGTTTTTTGTGTTTGTTTTTGTCATTCAGTGTAATTTTATTTACTGTTTATTGCACATGATTTGAGGTCTTTAATTTCTAACCACCAAAGACTCAAAGGACTATTTTTTTTCATGAAGTTTAACATTAACATTAGTGAATTCATGTATTGATGTGTTTTTTTACTGTAAACGTCTGAATTATTCACAATGCCATGGATCCTGAACTCATAAGTGTGGAACATGCACTGGCTGGCAGCAAGCCAGGAAGCCACTCTGCAAGCAAACAGATACTCTGCATAAGGAGAAAAGTCATAGCACAACATTTAATGTCCAACCTGAGTCACCTCAGAATGTTACATATATTGACTTCTTAATTCATATAGTACCGGGAACTCAACTGCTTGGTTGGTGACGGGGTTGACCTGGTTTTGGGGGCTTATTCCTGAAATAATTAAGGAAAGGGGGACTCAATCTTTCTTCTTGGTTGCTTGTTCCTCCCAAGCCCTTCATCTTTCTTCTCGTCCTCAGCTTCTTAGGCATCTTCTCCTTCACCTTGACCTCCTTCTTCCTCCTTTGGATCCTCAGATTCTTCCTTGGTACCTTCTTCCTCATCCTCTCCTTCCTCTTCCTTAGCCTCTTCCTTCTCCTTCTCCTCCTCTTCAGCTTCTCCTTCAGAGGGGGGTTCATCCTTAGCTTCCTCGGCTTTTGCAGCCTCAGTGGTCTCCTCCACCTTGATCTGCTCCTCCTGGACGTGGCTGGTGTATTAACAAGGGAAGGAGTGAGTGGACATCAAGAAGGAGCTGGTCTGTAAACCATTGTAGGCAGATCGGCCAAAGACCTGGGAACTCTGGGAGTAGCCGCTGGCTATGCTGCCCACACTGGTGAAACTGAAGCAGGTCTCCTCACCTTCCAAGACTTTCCTGTAAGCTGCAATGTCAATGTCCAAAGCCATCTTCACATTGAGGAGGTCCTGGTATTCTTTTAAATACCATGCCATTTCACTCTTTGCAGTTCCCAACTCATTTTCTAATTTGTTGATTGTGTCCTGCATAGCACTAATGTTGGCATTGTGCTTATCCTCCAGCTCTTGCAGCTGCTTTTCCAGCACTTTGTTCATGCCCCGCCATGCTTCCATCTCCAGGGTCTCAGCCTTGTGCAGGCGGCGGCTCTCAGACACCTCATCCTTGGCTGCGTGCACCACTTCGGTGTTCTTGGCAGTGCTCTAAGTCAGCATGGTGAAGGGCTCTTGAACCATTCTTGGGCATTCTACATTTTCTTGGCAGCCAGCTTCTCGTACTGGGTGCGGATGTCCTTGAGCACTGCAGAGAGGTCGGGCTTGGCGAACACATCCATCTCCATGGAGATCTGAGCGTACTGGATCTTCGCCTGCAGCTCGGTGATCTCCTCTTCCTGCACCTTCTTCAGAAAGGCGATTTTGTCCATCAGGCTGTCAATGCGCTTTTCGAGCTCAGCACCAGCGAGAGCCACCTCATCTGCACCTTTGCGCACCTCCAGCAGCTGGCCCTCAGCATCCTGGCGGTTCAGCACCTCTTCCTCGTAGCATACCTGCAGGTTGTTCCCAGCCCCTCCTGAGTTCCAGTGTCTCCTAATGGGGTCCGAGGCTGCACCCCCGATCCTGCTGCCCTCTCCTCACCAGGGACTGGGGCACGGTGGGGTGGGGTGCAGGAGTCTCATTTTCATTAAAATGTTCAACCCGCACCGGCTCCACCGGTGTCCACAGATGGCCCTGGGGCAGACAGTGATCCCGGAGGCTCTTGCTGCCCCCACCAGAGCTCAGCCACGATGGTCCTGTGTGAGACAGCTCTGCCAGGCCCCGTGGCTGCGACTTGGACCTGCTTCCTTAACCAGGGACCTGGCACTGAGCGGGCGGCAGTGGCACTTCCTCCCCAGCCTGTGCTGGAGCAGGTCCCTGCAGTTTCAGAACCAAACTCTGAGGGCCTCCCCTGGCGGCAGCGGCACTTAGCCCGCTGGCTCTCCCTCAAACCCGCCAAGGCTTGCTTCTCACACTTGCTGAAAACCTTCTCGGTCCACTTGCAATAGTAATCAGTTCAGGCTTAAAGGACTGGGGACTCAGTTGGGCCTGAGGGAACTGGGTGCCCCCATCTTGTGGCTGTGGGTGCCTCCATCTTTGTGTCGGAGTGATGGTTAATTCGCATATTACCCTTTTGTTAGATGGGATACATACATTGATGACCTTGAAAGGCAGAGGTTTCCCTGAGCATTAATGGAACCAATCATTATCAACATCAGGCCTTTCCTCCTCTTCTTTTGTTCATCTTTTGTTATTGTAAAAAACCAGATAATACAAGACAAACGACAATTAGCATCATCACCTTTCCACCAAGGAAAACAAAACAAACTGGTAACCCTACTTTTGTAAGTGAGTCTCTTTTGGGATGGCAGCTGGCTGCATTTTTATACAGCTACATGTTTTGTGACTCAGCCATGAAACTAGTGTGAAGTCTCTAGTCCATTGCCACTCCTTCCAACAGTTGGTTTTTAGAAATCAGCATTGTTTTTGCTGTCTACTTTCACAGGAAGATGACACAAGGCCTTGCATTCAAGTAAAAAAAGAAATAAAAGTTAATAAGCTATTCAGTTTGGTGTTGGGGGAATTCATTTATAAATTGATGTACTGAAAATGTTGCATCCACAGTAAGGAACAGCCTGGCAACACTTAAATATACCACAGTAGGAACACATCCCAACCAGTTTCCCACTTCTTAATTTCTTTTGTTTGTTACTAAAATGTGTTAATTTCTGTTAATCACCTGGCTTCATTGCAGTTGTAATTTAACTTTTTCTCTGCTTCAGTTCATGAAGCAACTTTCTGTCTCTATTTTCTTTCTTAATGCCGGGCTGATTGTGTACATTCTCCATTAGAAGTCTGACAAGGAGGATGCAATTCAGCTTTTTCTCTTACAGTCTGTAAAAACAAATAGGACCAGGGCAGATGTTGGGGTAAATTTTTCAATATATAAGAAAACTAAAGTTTACTGTCTGCTTCCCTCACCTGCTCTTCCTCCCTAGCTCTCTCCCTGCCTCATATTCAATAAAAGCTAGCATCAGCTATTCACATGTTCTCCACAAGGAGGCTATGTTTAACTTTTGTTTGCACTGAGTAGCTTTAGCAAACATTGTTTTGGGCATCATACAAATATTGCCAACTGCATGATGATGCTCCCTTTTCACCACAGGCATACATACACACATACAAACACGTTTTTAAATACAGCCCCGGCTCTGTGCCCAAAACATGAAAAGGACTTTTTAAAAAATATTCTCAATTAACCAATTTAAGAAAACACCATTTGCTTGACTAAACAATAGAGGACTGATCCCTTGGATACAGTAGATCCATAAGTATCTGTGGCAGATGTGGATGCGGAATGGAAATTAAGGCAAGTCACAATAGAATTAGAGTTGAGTTTTCAGCATAGTCATGGCTCCTTCATCAAATGACTTTTTAAAGTCATTCCATATGGTGTTTGTGGAGATTGAAAGTCCAACCATAGGACATTATGTGACTATATAATCCAATTTTCTCTTGACAAACTATGTACTATCTAAACTCCAAGTGGTAAAATCAAGCCCAGCAATAAACAACCTACCATCAGGTGGAAGTGTGATTTATAGGATCAGTCTTGAGCAGACCTGGAAGGCAGAAATAAGTTGTAGTCACAGATAACTTATATTCTCAATGTGATTACTCATTTCATATGGTTATAACTCCCTCACTGTGGCCTCCTAGGTAGTTTCCAATGGAAGGTTGCATATGGAGGAATGTCTATATGCTGACACCTGCAAATAGTGGACTGTGGTGGAGTTACACCCCCACTCAGGAGCAGCCCTGAAAGACACAGATAAAGTGGGAATAACCTCAAACAGTGCATCCAGATGTATAGTTTCCCTAAGAAGAAGAAAAAACTGAAAATATGGATTCATGAGCATTGTAGAAGAGGACCTCTCAGAATGGGCACACAGATTGAAGATGGAATCACTGTCCCATGTAAAGACACACCCAAGGTTATTCAATGCAGAGGAATCTCAATAATCAGATGGACCAAATGGTCCATTCTGCAGACGTTAAGAACACCCATAACCATTTTCTGCTTGTACAGTGAGCTCATGAATAAAGAGAGCATAATGCCTACAATGAAGGTAATTCATGGGCTGAGCCACTTGGACTTCTCCCAGCCAACATGATCTGTTTATTACAACTCCTGAGGGCCCAAACTGCCAAACAACAGAAGTCAATACTGTGTATCTTTCTTGGTACTGCATAATAGCCAGCTACGTGAATCAATAATAATTATAGATTCCTCCTGTCAATACTTACATTGGAATGAACTTTATTCTGGATTTGCAGATAGTAATCTTGTCTGCCTGTAAATTTACAGATTAATGTCCAATGATGCTCTCCTAAACCATGGCTAAATTTCTTCCTTAAAAGTGAAACACGGACTATTGCCTATGGAATTTACTGGCCTATAGCACAGAAGCAGCTGTTCATATTAAATGATAAACTCAACATTTAGATACCTGATTAAAGAAACAGCAGGGAGATGACTTTTGGAGTTTGAAGTGCTGTTTTACAGAGTATTATATAAGCTCTGAATCCAAAACATATTTATAACTGGGTCCTGGAATCATGATATAGAATGAGAAATGAAGAAGACATAGCCCACTGTATTAATTGACACCAAATCACAGACTGTGGCTAATGTCTTCTCTGGTCAAATGATCAGGGACTTGGGACAAACAAGATTTGAAGACACCTGACAAAGAGATTTCGGGAAGAAATGTGCATAAGATCATCTCGGAAGATGCCTAGAGTCTGAGACTATTTGCAGCCCATGTGAATCTCACCAAAATTGCCCCAGTTGTATGAAAGACTCTCTTACAAACTATTTCAAACATATAAAAATGGCGTACATAAAAATTTAATAAAAACTTGTTTACCCACTACTCAGATTAAGGAATAAAATATTATCAATACCATTTAAGGTCCCTGGGTAACCTTTGGCAATCTCATTATCCTTATTTCCTACACCGCCCTCCCAGATATAAATACTACCTACTACCAGAAATGTATTTGTTTATCTTTCCATCCATGCTTTATAATTTTATTACACATGCACATATCATATATATAAACATTGATTTTCATATTTTTAAATTTTGCATAAATGGGAACATCTTGTTTAGATCCCTCTACACTCTCTTGTTTTATATTTTTACTCAAGATTAGGAAAATTATCCATGTTTAATTTTCACTTATGTATAGTAGTCCAGTGAGTGAATTCATAATGACTATAGTCATCCACTTCCTTTTGAGTATCATATGTTGTTTCTATATTATTTTTTGCTATTATAAATAATTCTATAATTTTTGTAACTATATCTGTGTACATTTCATTTATCTTGGGTTTTCTTGTGTAAGGAATCATATTGTTTGAATAAAAATGCTCCTTTATGAATCCTGATTTCTTCTTTATACAATGTATTATTATAGTACATTTTGAATACACACATACATATATGACTACATATATAGGGTGGGGCAAAAGTAGGTTTACAGTTTTGAGGCATAATATTGTAGTATTATTTATTAGTTATATTATTTTTCAATGTGAACAACTGTAAACCTACTTTTGCCCACCCTATATGTATATACGTGCACATATATGTGCATATGTATATGTATATATGAATAGTGTGTATGTGTATGTAATAACAGATTTATTAGGTTACACAATCTGTGGTGGATGACCTGTTCTTTTGAGTCATGTTCTGGAGCTTGAAGTCAATAGGTGGATAGTCAGGGAGAACATATGGGATTTGAAGAGGGGGGTAGCAAGAAAAAACTGTAACCTTCAAGGATGAGCTGGGACTCACAAAAATACACTAGAACTCATGTTGGTTGCTTACTGCCACCAGGCCTCCAATTTTCAGGATTGGAGTGTCCTGCAAGAGAAGCTGGTACCCTGAAACATGGATTAATTTCAAATACCTGGATCAGGAGTTGGATAAACTGAAAGAATAGATCCAGCAATGCTGAAAGACTTGGGGTTGCCACTGCATATAAGCAGGCAAGCTAGTGGACAAGCTTCATGCATGAACTGCAACAGTATCTTTTGTTCTGCTACAACATTCTGAGCATAATAAGAATATGGCTTACATTGTATTTCTGCCTTACAAATCACATGCAAGATATCTTTCATAGCCCAATATAACTGGGATCTATGCAGGGAATGTGATTATGGGAAACATAGTTCCATTTTATTATTTCAACAAAATATAGATAGACCAGATTATTCATAGTCTAGAGTTCTTCTCTGTTGTTTATAATCCTCTTTTATGTCAAGTCCTCCTGCTGTTGAGATGGGTTTACTGGCTGGTGGTACTTTTACATGTTAGTACATCAGTTGAAGAACATTGAGGAGGGCTCACAAAGTACTAAGGATGAAAAGGAAAGCCTCTGGAGGTCCTGTCATGAAACTATAATAAATAATTCAGGAGAATTTGGATCTTCTCTTAGAAAAGGGATGAGTGTGCTTTTGGTTGTATGAGGAAGAGTTGCATCATATTGCAGAGGAAATTATTTGGGGGAGATTGATAGAAGTAGCAGTAAAAGAGATAGACTGTGCTAGGCACTATCATATGGAGATTGTAACAAAGAAGAGCACATCATCCTTTTGGGAATTTTTCTCACTGTGAATAGAGTCAGTGAGATGATGCATCCTCATGCCTCACTCCTACTGTATAGAATGAAGAGAAAAAACCCTATGCCTAGACTTATAAATCATTCATGGAGTTTTGAAGCTTTGGTGAATATCATAAAGATGTAACAAATATTTAGAAGTCAGATTCATCATAATAAAACAATGACAGTCAAATGCTAAATATAAAGAATAATGAAATTTTAAATACTTTAAGTGAATAATAGTGAGGACTCTACAATCAATATCTACTTATCATTTATTACTAGTAACACATTTTTCTGTAATTTTTATCCTTTTGTCCTTTCTAGAGAAACAAACTGATCCTCAATTCAACTATTGTTTATTTTAATTTTATTTAGTAAAATAATTACATATATATATATATATATATATATATATATATTTGCTTAAATGGAGGAAATGAATAATTATATGATGATATTTAATTTATCTGATGGTCTGAAACCCTGACAGTTGCTAGAGTTGAGAGCATAATTTACTTCTTGGTAGGCTGCTTGACTGTCAGCACTAACAGTCCCCTAGCTAATTAGATTGTCATAGGGCACTAGAAACCATTTAAATATGATGGCATCAAATCTGAAATTGCAATGGGAAAGGCATCTGGGCTGTCCAACCTCTTAATGACTTGCCCTGAAATATCAGAAACAGCAAGAATTTTAAACATTTTGATAGAAAAAGACAAAATTGAATTATTTTTAGGTAAAAGCATATTGCTTCAATTCAGCTTCTAAAAAGAGTAAAAGGGCCCAGCCCGTGTGGTTCAGTGGTAGAGCATTGAACTATGAACCAGGAGGTCATAGTTCAATTCCTGGTCAGGGCACATGCCTGGGTTGCAGACTCAGTTCCTGGTTGGGGACATGCAGGAGGCAATCAATCAATGATTCTCTCTTATCATTGATGTTTCTATCTCTCTCTCCTGCTCCCTTCCTGGCTGAAATCAATAAAAAATTTATTAAAAAAGAAAAAGAGTGAAACAGAAAAATACATGGTACTAAATTTAAAGTGTCAGGGAAGTCAATGTCACATTGCTTTTTGACACCAATTTCTACTCTTTGTAAAAAGCCATAACAAAGAGCTCTATATTCTCTCCTTCTGCCTCTAAAAGCCAATTATGGATATTGAATAACCTGTAGAATGTTAATGTTACAGAAGACCAGAGAAAAACCAAGCCATGCTTAGAGAAAGGGAGTTACATTGTATTATTAAATTCTGCGCAGGCCCAGAGAAAAATGTGTCTTTCAAATTCTGGGCCCCCCAACATGGAGGAAACTTTTTCTATTTATACTTTTTCCAGTCCTTTGTTTCCCAAATTTGGAATGAGACTTCCGGGCCTTCTGAGAAAGAAGGCCTGCGTGCTGGGAAGGGGCCATGAGATCATATCTCAAGGCCTGGCCTGGTGTCAGCACTGACAACTCTGTCTGGGGCATAGTTTACGGCCTCTCTGGAATGGGAGTAGACTTATTTTCATTATTATTTAAGCAAACAAGTGTTTACAGAAGCCAAAATAGCAGGGTTAAAATTTCAAACAGCAGTTTTTATATAAGATGGATGCTTCAATACTGGGTAAATATTTTCAGGTAACCCTATATAATAAAAGTGTAATGCTAATTAAACCAGACATTCTTCTGGACATCCTTCTGGACGACCTTCTGGACAAAGCTGGGGTTGTGAGGGCCGAGACAGAGGCAGCTTACATGGTGGGTGGGGACCTTGGCAGAGGCGGCCTCTGCTGCAGTGGGGGCCAGAGCCCCTTGCACTAATTTTGTGCATCGGGCCTCTAGTATTACATAAATTGCTCTAAACAATGGCAGCTTAATAAAAGGCATATTATATGTAGACAAAAAAATCATTTTCCATCCTTAGAAATGGTAGGTTAATCATGTTTATCAATATATAAGTTAATATAGTGTTTGCATGAGAACAATCATCAATAATAGCTATTTTACATCAAGCACCTACTTTGTGTTAGCCAGGGTGCCAAGTCATCATACATACTATCATTAATCCTTACAACCTCTGTGTGGGAGATAATTATTTTCCATACTCACAAGTAAGTACATTAAGGCTCAGAGAGGTCAATATTCTTTCCAAAGGCCACAGAGATAATTAATGGCAGATCTAGTATTGAAATATTCTTAATCTGATTCTAACAATCTTGCTTTTTAACCATTATACCATGCTGCTATTTCCATTTAAAACACACTGTTCCACTGCCCCCCTGTTCACATGTAGCAACCCAACTAAAGTAAAACCAGACTCTTCTCTGAATTTTTAAAATGGTTTAGAATTGCAAAATTCCATAATATGCAAATATTTCCAGATAAACTTCCAGAGAATGCTTTGATTCAGCTGATTTCCCCATGAATACATATAGAATTTGGTTTAATCATTCAAGTTCCGCCATCTTGTAGGAAACAGAAGGGAATCAAATCAAATCTGTATATGAGGATTAAGATCAAGACAAATACCTAGATTTTTGAAACCATGAGAAAATGTTTCAAGTTGAGAATAGTATGACTATGAAAACAGGGAGCAGGGCTCAAATATGGAAAGTTTACAGTAGATAATATACCTCTCAGATTGTCATAGCTTTTAGTATCAGCAGGAGAATATGTTATAGCCATGGTATAAACCAGAGCCCATGATTCCAAGTTTCTACATTATGGTACCAGATTCAGGCAGCCCTAAGCTAAAGATTTGTCAGCTGTCTTCACCATATAAATTGGTACTAGACTACAGAGACAAAGTTGAATACATAGTGTGCCTTTTAGGCTGTCAGCAGAATTATAACATTGTTTCAATGATTTAGGGGACTAAGAACTGCAGGCCATCCTGTAATATATATTCCAGTGATTATGACATAATTGTGACTGTGTGTGCTTTTTACTTTTCAGCAACTTCCTTTGGCCACACTCCTACACTGAATTGTCAGTGTGTTGATCAGCTCCTTATATTAATAGCACACTTCTCTCTCTCTCTCTCTCTCTCTCTCTCTCTCTCTCTCTCTCTCTCTCTCTCTGCCTCTGGAATGCATTTAGATTTTCTCAGATTAAACCAGTTGTAAAGGTAGGACATAGCCTTTGGAAACTGATATGACTTACAGTGTCCACTTAAGAGACCAATTTAATAAAAGTCATGTCAAAATGTTTCTATTTTCTCTTCAAAAGTAATCTCCATTTGCTCAGTGGCCAAGTATTACACTTGAGTCCCTTTTTAAAATCTTTTCTCTGAGCATAGGATTTAAAACCTGGTGATCTCAAGGAGGTAATCATTTTTACAGAAAAAAAAGAGTGAAGATTATGAAATAAATATAAAACACTCTTATTTCCTGTTCTTTAAATTAAAAAAAAATCATGTTATGATATTCATAGTTGATGTGTAAAGGGTTTTGTAAGGCAGCTTCAATGCTGAGGAAATGCTAATGAAAAAAATAGGCTACTTCCCATAAAATGTATGGTTTCCTAAACTTAGACATTAAATCCATTTAGCATACCCCTTACTCTAGAGAAATTATAAATGAGATGCTTTGTTCAGTGAATTTTTTTGAATAGCTAGTGAATATTTTTATGAAAAATCTATCATTAAAACTAGTGGTCTGGTGCACAGATTTGTGCACATTGAAAGGAAATTAATTAGAAGAAAGATTCGTGTGGTAATTACATCACTGCAAAAAATTACATGTCAAAATAGTATATATAATATCTATAATAATAAAAGGGTAATATGCTAATTAGACCGGATGTCTTTCCTGGTGAAGCTGGGGCCCAAGGGAAGCCAGCCTGGTCCCGGGTGCCTGTGGGTGGCTGGAGGGGGAAGCAGCCCGGGTCCCGGGTGCTTGCCGACAGCCAGAGGAAGGAAGCTGGGTTCTGGGTGCCAGAGGGAAGCTGGTGCCCGCCACCGGGGGAAGGAAGGCCTACTTTGGCATGAATTTTCATGCATTGAGCCTCTAGTAGTCTTATAAAATTTATATAGGCGTGCAATTGTCACCAGCTAGAGTTTTATATGTATTGTGCATGCATGAGTCAATGTTTATTTTAAATTGCCAGTGAGTGGCATATGTACCAGTTGGACAGTCAGATGGACGTACGGTTGGTCACTTAGCCTTTTATATATGTAGAAAGTATGAATGAAAACAAGTGATATAATATAATCAGTGTTATAAGGAGACCCAGTTTCAAAATAAGAAGCTAAAGGAAATTCTCTAACACCTCTAAAAACCATATTTCCACAGCTCTAATACGCACATCTAAAAAAAACAAACAAACATAGATCCTTTGCTTTAACATTAATTTGTAGCAAAAGCTCCATGAAGTCTAATCTCTTTAGTAAAGAACTTCAGGGGTGTTAGATCAAATAAATAGGTCTTTACTAAATAGGCATGCTATTACTTTTCTTAATTTCTTATTACTTCCACTCTCCAAGATATAGATTACTCTATTTACATATTCAGTGAACAAATCGTCATTTTCTTTATGGTTTGTAATTTTATGATAGGGGTAAACCAATACAATTTGACTATCAGAAGCCAAATTTTAGTAGGAAGATAAAAAATCATGGAACCATTTTCATTCCTTTCTCATCTACTACCCTTGCCCAGTTTTGCCAGGGTGTTTAACATGAAAATTTATACCATGTCACTCCCCTAGTTAAAGACTTTACTTAACTCATTTATTACCCAACTTTTGCTAAGCTCTGACTATATGCTGGACATTGAAGCTGCTGGGGATGAGAGGAGCTCACAGCGTATGTAGTCAGGAAGACAAATAAGCAAACAGTTGATTGCAATGTATTCTAAATAAATTCTCTACTAAATTAGTACTCTCAATAAGGCAGTAAAGGATACTATTTAGAGTCGGAGGGAGACCGCGTGGCAGACAGCTGCGTCCCTTGGGACAGGCACAGCCCCTGACGGGGGAAAGGAGAACCGGGGGAAAGGAGAACCGCGGGATTCCTGGCGCCACCAGGGGAATTGAGAGCTGTGTTCTGTGATCACGGAGGACTGAGCCTAAAGGGGGCAGCCTGAAGAGCTGACCAGACCATGCAGTCCCGGTAAGAGAAGAAGCTTACAGAAACCAAGCCTTCCCCGTTTCCACGGCCGGCGTTTGTTTCTTTGTTTTCACTGAATCCTGTTCATGGGACATTTCGGATACAGACACTCACCTGTGCTGAAGAGAGGGAGAGTGTGCGGAGGAGTGGAATCTGGGGAGAGACTGAGGAGAGAAGGGGGGCCGGGGGAGGTGGCAGCTAATTGAGTGCTGAGACACCCCTGAGCCCAGGTCTGGGGCAGCCATTCTCTCCAGAGAGTGAGACTCCTCCCCCCAGCCCCCAGGCAAGGAGCACAGCCACACCCAGATTCCATCCTGTAGGAGATCAAGGATTAAAATAACCTGATCAGTCCCTGGGAGTTAACAGGGTCTGGCCTATAGAGGGATTTTCAATCCCAGCAACAACACAGCGCAGGTAACTATTACGCAGCCAGCTCTGGGCAGTGAACTTCCACTGGACAGAGAGGCTCTATAGCCTCAGAGGCCAACCCCAGAACACTGCCACCCAGAGGCTGACCCACAAACTGACTCTTTCCTAAACACAAAATAAGGCAGTCTGGGAAACAAATGCGGCCTGCTTTAAAATAAGGACTGTGGTTTACAACACAGAGGAACAGTGTATCGCAGGGAAACCCAACACTCTCCTGAATACCTGGCAGGTCTAAGGCGAGCCACACTGAAGAATAGAAGAACAGAAGGACCTTCACTACTGCAATTTTTTTTTCTCTTTTTTTCACCTTATAACTAAGAAACTAATTTTTTCTTTCTTCTTCTTCTTTTTTTTTCTTTTTTTTTCTTCTTTTTCCATCATCTGATTTTACCCTTTTAATTACTACCTTCTTATTTTTAACCAGAATTATTACTGCTACCATTTTACCATTTTTTAAAGTGCCATTTTATTTTCTCTTTATTTTATTTTGGGATTAGTGTTCTCCATTCTCTTTTCATCGTTATATTATTGGTTGTTTCTAGTTTTCATTCGACTCCAGGGAGCTGTTGCTGGAATTTGTTGGGATTAATGGCTGTTCTATAGGAGTATTCTCCTCATATAAAAAGTCTCTTCCCCTCTTCCACTTCATTCTCTCTTTTTTCTTTTTTTTTCTTTTTTCTCTTTCTTTTTTTTCTTTTCTTTTCTTTTCTCACTTTATTTTCCCCCCTCCTTTTTCCCAATTTCATTTTTGTACTCCTTTTTTTGGTCCCTACTTTTCTTTTCTTTTTTCTCTTTTATCTTTTTCCCTTCCTTCCTCCTTATCCCCTAATTCTCTTAATTCGGGTGGTCACCTTTATTTGGGGTTATTAATATCGTGAATATATTTGTGTATACTGCCTGGTACGTGGTGCCTTGTTGTGTTGTATTTTGTGCCTTTAAATCAACGCAGCAGATCCAAGCAACAGCAGCCTCCTGAGCACCACACCCTCTGCTGAGGAACAGCAGCTGTACGTGAAACCTCGCCCCACCAGCCAGAAGAGCCACCACAGCTGTGAACAGTACCCACCAGAGGAGCTGCTGACAACTGAAGAGCAGCTGCTACCACAACTGCCCGAAGAGCAACCACAGACCAAGGAGTCACTGCCACCAAGGGAGCAACCACTGAACGACTCAACATCTAGATATGTCAGTGAGATCAAACATGGGTAGACAAAGAAACCCCCAAAGGAAAGAGAAGGAGGACTCTCCAGAAAAGCAGCTAAGTAATACAGAGGCATGCAACATGACAGAAAAAGAATTCAGAATAAGGGTCCTAGAGTGCATAAACCGGATGGAGGAAAAAATCGACAACCTCTGCAAGAAGCAAGAAGAAACAGATGAAAAAATCGATAACATATGGAAGAAGCTAGAAGAAACAGATGAAAAAATCAACAACTTAAGTAAGACCCAAGAAGAAATGAAGAGTGATATAGCTGTAATGAAAAACTCCATTGAAAGTATCAACAGTAGACTAGGAGAAGCGGAGGACCGAATTAGTGAATTAGAAGACAAGGAAGCAAAACACACCCAAAATGTACTGCAATTGGAGAAAAAAATTAAAAGACAGGAGGAGAGCCTAAGGGAGCTTTGGGACAACATGAAACGAAACAACATACGAATAATAGGGGTACCAGAACAACAGAAGGATGAACAAGGATTAGAAAACCTATTAGAAGAAATAATATCAGAAAACTTCCCTGAGGTGGGGAAGAAAAAAGTCACACAAGCCCAGAGAGTCCCAAACAAGGTGAACCCGAAAAGACCCACACCAAGACACATCATAATTACCATGGCAAATCTTCAGGACAAATAGAGAATCTTACAGGCTGCAAGAGAGAGATGGAAAGTTAAATACAAGGGATCTCCCATTAGATTGTCAAATGATTGCTCAACAGAAACACATCAGGCCAGAAAAGAATAGACAGAAATTTACAAAGTGATGCAAAGCAAAGGACTGAATCCAAGAATACTCTATCCAGCAAGGCTATCATTCAAACTTGAAGGGGAAATAAGAAGTTTCACAGACAAAAAAAGGCTAAGGGAGTTTATCACCACCAAGCCAGCAATGCAAGGAATGCTAAAGGGACTGGTGTAAAAAGAAGAAATAAAAAGCTCAGAAAGAAAACAGCCACACACAAAAAGAAATGGCTACAAACAAGTACCTTTCAATAATAACTTTAAACGTAAACGGACTACATGCTCCAAACAAAAGACATCGAGTGGCTGAATGGATTAAAAAACATGACCCATACATCTGCTGTCTACAAGAGACCCACCTCATTAGAAGGGACTCACACAGACTGAAAGTGAAAGGATGGAAAAATATCTTTCAGGCAAATGGAAAGGAAAAGACAGCTGGGGTAGCAATACTTATATTGGACAAAATAGACCTCAAACTGAAGGCCAAAACAAGAGATAAGGAAGGCCACTTCATAATACTAAAGGGATCAATACAACAAGAAGATATAACCCTGGTTAACATATATGCACCCAATGCAGGAGCACCCAAATTCATAAAAAAACTCCTGGAAGATATCAAAGGAGAGATCAACAACAATAGAATCATAGTAGGGGACATTAATACACCACTGACAGCACTGGATAAGTCCTCTAGACAAACAATCAGCAAAGATACAGCAATCCTAAATGACTCACTAGATCAGACGGACTTAATAGACATCTTCAGAACACTTCACCCCAGTGCCACGGAATATACATTCTACTCAAGTGCTCATGACACATATTCAAAAATAGACCATATATTGGGTCACAAGCAAAGTATCCCCAAATTCAAGAAGATTGAAATCATAAAAAGCATCTTCGCAGACCACGATGTTATAATATTAGAAATAAACTACAATAAAAACAACCCAAAATACTCAAACACCTGGAAGCTGAATAGCATGCTATCAAATATTGATTGGGTTACCAATGAAATCAAAGAAGAAATTCAAAACATCCCGGAAACTAATGACAATGAAAACACAACAATCCAAAACCTATATGGGACACAATGAAAGCAGTCCTGAGAGGGAAGTTTATAGCTCTACAGGCCTATCTCAAAAAAACAAGAAAAAATGGTAGTAAATCAGCTAACTCTACAACTCAAAGAATTAGAAAGAGAGCAACAAGAAAACCCCAGAGTGAGCAGAAGGAAGGAGATAATAACGATTAGAGCAGAAATAAATGACATAGAGACCAAAAAAACAATACAGAAAATCAATGAAACCAAGAGCTGGTTCTTTGAAAGGATAAACAAGATTGACAAACCTCTAGCCAGACTCACCAAGAAGCAGAGAGAGAGGACCCAAATAAACAAAATCAGAAACAATAGAGGCGAAATAACAACAGACCCCACAGAAATACAAATGATTGTTAAAAAATACTATGGACAGCTCTACTCCCACAAACTAGACAACCTGGAGGAAATGGACAAATTCCTAGAAAAATACAACATTCCAAAACTCAATCAGGAAGAATCTAAAAATCTCAACAGGCCAATAACTATGGAAGAAATTGAAGAAGTCATCAAAAAGCTTCCAGCAAACAAAAGCCCAGGACCAGATGGCTTCACAGGGGAGTTTTACCAAACATTCAAGGAAGAACTAAAACCTATTCTCCTCAGACTACTACAAAAAATTCAAGAGGAAGGAACACTTCCAAGCTCATTCTATGAAGCCAGCATCACCCTAATACCAAAACCAGGTAAAGACAACACAATGAAAGAGAATTACAGGCCAATATCCCTCATGAACATAGATGCCAAAATCCTCAACAAAATCTTAGCAAATCGGATCCAGCAGTACATCAGAAAGATCATACACCATGACCAAGTAGGATTTATCCCAGGGATGCAAGGATGGTACAATATCCGCAAATCAATAAACGTGATACATCACATAAACAAATTGAAAGAAAAAAACCACATGGTCATATCAATTGATGCAGAAAAAGCATTTGACAAAATTCAACACCCATTTTTGATAAAAACTCTCAGTAAGGCGGGAGTAGAAGGATCATACCTCAACATAATAAAAGCCATATATGACAGGCCCACAGCCAACATCATACTCAATGGACAAAAACTAACACCATTTCCCCTAAGAACAGGAACAAGACAGGGATGCCCCCTCTCACCACTCCTGTTCAACATAGTACTGGAAGTGTTAGCCATTGCAATTAGGCAAGAAGAAGAAATAAAAGGCATCCAAATTGGAAAAGAGGAAGTAAAACTGTCCTTATTTGCAGACGACATGATATTATACATACAAAACCCTAGAGACTCCATCAAAAAGCTACTAGACTTAATACATGAATTTGGCAATGTAGCAGGATACAAAATTAACCCCAAGAAATCTGAGGCATTGCTATACACCAATAGTGAACTTTCAGAAAGAGAGATTATAAAAACAATCCCGTTTACCATCGCACCAAAAAAATTTAGCTACCTAGGAATAAACTTAACTAAAGAGGTAAAAGACCTCTACTCAGAAAACTACAGGACGTTGAAAAAAGATATAGAGGAAGACATAAACAGATGGAAGAACATACCGTGTTCATGGATTGGTAGAATCAACATCATTAAAATGTCCATACTGCCCAAAGCAATCTATAAATTCAATGCACTTCCCATTAAAATACCAACGGCATACTTCAGAGATCTAGAACGAACTCTCCAAAAATTCATCTGGAATAAAAAAAGACCCCGGATAGCTACAGCAATCCTGAAAAAGACCAAAGTAGGTGGGATCTCAATACCAGATATCAAGTTGTATTACAAAGCCACTGTTCTCAAAACTGCCTGGTACTGGCACAAGAATAGGCATATAGATCAATGGAATAGAATAGAGAGCCTAGAAATCGGCCCGAACCAATATGCTCAATTAATATTTGACAAAGGAGGCAAGAACATACAATGGAGCCAAGATAGTCTCTTCAATAAATGGTGTTGGGAAAATTGGACAGATATATGCAAGAAAATGAAGCTAGACCACCAACTTACACCATACACAAAAATAAACTCAAAATGGATAAAGGACTTAAATGTACGACAGGAAACCATAAAAATTCTAGAAGAATCCAAAGGCAGCAAAATCTCAGACATATGCCAAAGCAATTTCTTCACTGATACAACTCCTAGGGCACTTGAAACTAAAGAGAAAATGAACAAATGGGACTACATCAAAATAAAAAGCTTCTGCACAGCAAAAGAAACCATCAACAAAACAACGAGAAAACCCACTGTGTGGGAAAACATATTTGCCAATGTCATATCTGATAAGGGCCTAATCTCCAAAATTTATAGGGAACTCATACAACTTAACAAAAGGAAGATAAACAATCCAATCAAAAAATGGGCAAAGGATCTAAATAGACATCTTTCAAAAGAGGACATTCAGAAAGCCAAGAGACATATGAAAACATGCTCAAAGTCACTAATCATCCGAGAGATGCCAATCAAAACAACAATGAGGTACCATCTCACACCTCTCAGACTGGCTATCATCAACAAATCAACAAACGACAAGTGCTGGAGAGGATGTGGAGAAAAAGGAACACTTGTGCACTGCTGGTGGGAATGCAGACTGGTGCAGCCACTATGGAAGACAGTATGGAGTTTCCTTAAAAAACTACAAATGGAACTCCCATTTGACCCTGTGATCCCACTCCTAGGAATATATCCCAAGAAACCAGAAACACCAATCAGAAAGGATATATGCACCCCTATGTTCATAGCAGCACAATTCACCATAGCTAAGATCTGGAAACAGCCTAAGTGCCCATCAGTAGAGGAATGGATTAGAAAACTGTGGTACATCTACACGATGGAATACTATGCTGCTCTAAAAAGGAAGGAACTCTTACCATTTGCAACGTCATGGATGGAACTGGAGAGCATTATGCTAAGTGAAATAAGCCAATGAAGGAAAAATACCACATGATCTCACTCATTCATGGATAATAGAGACCATTATAAACTTTTGAACAATAATAGATACAGAGGCAGAGCTGCCTCAAACAGATTGTCAAACTGCAGCGGGAAGGCCAGGGAGGGTTGGGGGGCAGGAGGTAGGGGGGTAAGAGATCAACTAAAGGACTTGTATGCATGCATATAAGCATAACCAATGGACATAAGACACTGGGGGATAGGGGAGGCTAGGGGACTGTCTAGGGCGGGGGGATAAAATGGACACATATGTAATACCCTTTGTAATACTTTAAGCAATAAAAAATAAAAAAAGAATGCCATTTTATTGGGGGGAAAAAAAGGATACTATTTAAACATTTGGAAGGGACTCTTAAAACAATGCTCCCCATTTCCTATAGAATAAAGTCCAAACACCTTACTGTGGCTTGAAAAGCTGTCATGGTGCAGATCATTTCTGCCTCTGGAGCCTCATTGCCTCACATTTGTGCCCGGGCAACACCAGACAGTTTGTTATTGTCCCTCCCATATCCCCATATCTTACTGTTTCTGATTTCTTCTCATTTTATCCTATCTGCTTATAATATTCTACTCCATCTTATCTACCTAGGGAACACCTACATGAACTTAACTATAAAGACTTAGCTCAGCACTGCTGGTATTGCCCAATGGTTGAGTATCCACCTATGAACTGGTCAGGTCACATGCCCCAGTTGTGGGCTTGGACCTCAGTGGGGGCATTCAGGAGGCAGCCGATCAATGATTATCTCTCATCATTGATGTTTCTCTCTCTCTCCCTCCCTCTCCCTTCCTATCTGAAATCAATATATATATATTCAGTGGTTTCTGTCTCCCATATGCTTTCTGACTTTCCTCACCCCCTACCACTTTGTCCTCCAAGTTGAGCTTTCTACTGTTGTATATGATGATACCCACTGCAACTTTAATGCCTATATTTACATGATTGACTGACTCACTAGACCATCAGTTGCATGAGATTAGAAATGGGGAGTAGTCATTCATGCATTCTCTGGGTCTAACATACTGTCAGTGAGTTAATACTAATGAAGACTTTTCCTGTGCCTATAGCACTGTCATATCCATTACTCATCAACAACTCTCTGAGTCAGCTCGGGAAGGTACCCCCCCACTTCCATTTTACAAATAAAAAAAAATCATGTTCAATGAAGTTTAAGTGACTTGCTTCTGTTTACACAACCAGTAAGTGGACAAGTCAGTTCTTAGAACCCATATCTGCCTGCTCTTTATTTCAGTGTTCTGGCTGCCATGTCGTATCGATGTCCATCAAAGAGGTGACTACAGCTTTCATACCAGCACACCACTTTTCACAGCAGACCTTTCAATCCTATGACAAAATGATCGGACAAATAAGTAAAGCAGCTAATCACTCCAAATTCATTACTCCATGACAAGAAACTATTTCCTAGGAAACCAAACCTGGGCAATTTTATCAAAAATCAAAAGGAACAAATACATGGCGTATTTAGTTAGTAGAGCTATTCAGTAAGGGAGCTGAAATTATTCACAAAGGTATAAAAGAACCCTTTTATTTAGCCACCACAACAAAAAGGCTTGACTAATATACAATACTAAAACCTGGTATATTCAGTTGTAAGACCCTCATATTAAAATAAAAATAGGTTTAAGTAGAAAAGAATCAGTGAATTTTAATAAGGCTCTGATGACTCTAACACAAAGGCACAGTTTTCTAAGTAAATGATCAATTTAATCATCTGCTAAAAATAAAGTGTGTTTCTTTATTTTTCTTTATAAAGAATCCATCATATAGCGATGAATTCAGCCTGTATTGGCAAAAATCTGCAGTGGTAGAAGAGAAAAATAAAATACATTCATCCATTAAAAAAAAGATCTAAACAGGTTCTCTATTTCCCTGTGACATTTCCCTTTGGCCTCCACGTACATGAAAAGCACACAACACACACACACACATACACACACACACACAACACAGATTTTTAAAATAGCATTTATTTTTTAAATATATTTTTACTGATTTCAGAGAGGAAGGGAGAGAGAGAGAGAGAGAAACATCAATGATGAGAGAATCATTGATCGGCTACCTCCTGCACGCCCTCCACTGGGGATCGAGCCCGCAACCCGGGCATGTGACCTTGACTGGAATTGAACCCAGGACCCTTCAGTCCACAGGCCGACGCTCTATCCTCTGAACCAAACTAGCTAGGGCAAAACACACATTTTTGTCATGCGGGTATTAAGAGAAGTTATCATGACATATTTGCTTAAGCTGTGTACAATGCAAGGCACACCTAAAAAGGACTACAAGTGTTCTTATGTGACTGGTAGAAAATCAAATTACTTTATAGGCACAGCTTGTAGAAAACTTCCCATGAAAGTGCAGGCTTTAGTGCTTGCTCCTTAGCCTAACTTTTTTGGCTTATATGTAGCTTGCTCCTTGAATTGTTTTGCTCTTATTACACCTCTGGAATTTTATGGTTTATTGATGTCAACTTGGACAATTTGGAATTGTTACGGAAAAAAATCAAAGCTGACCATAAGAGACCTCTCTGTATTTATACTACATCTGGTTATACCACTGAACAATTAAATCTAAAGCTGTTTTCTGTTGGGCATGGAGGTAAATCACCCATATAGTCCCTTATGATCTTAAGGGTCATCTTCTCTTTGATGACAACTCTAACTTCTTGCCCACAAACCGTATTTATTCATGTAGGCCCACTAGGGGATTAGGCATCAGGTGCTGTCCCTTTCCTCTGTACTGCCATCTGAGGCTTTCACAGACCTCACAGATGCTAATTCAGATGAATGTTTAAGCACTTCACTTACTGAGGAATCAGGTATGCATCCCAAAGCAGGGATAAATTGTGAACCAGAAGTTGGGACTTCATATAACTCCCTTTCTTGAACTCTTACCCTGACTTTTGTTCAAGGGTGTGGGGGGGAGGTAGGGGATTCATCTTATCACATATGAGACAAAGTCCTTAGAACCTAATATTAATCTATACACTTATTCTCAATAAGAAAGTAACAGCTAAAATGTTAATTTCCATGTTAAGTCTCCTCTGGGCCAATGGCTGGATATTTCAAAGTCAAAAATGACATAAACGTAGCTATGGAGACAGTAATAATAGAATCCAGTGTTATTCATCTTATGAAATTACAAGAAACTCATATTAATCAGAGCTTCTGATGCCTAAGTACTGTCCCCTCTTCATTTTGCAGCATGCAAAAATATAGTCAACTATCTGACACTTTTTCCTTTTAGCCTCTTGCTTTCTTAGCTGTGAATTAAGCTGATTTGCCTTTTAATATCTGCCAGGAGCCAGCCATTTGTCTTGATCTGCTGCCTGAAAGTGTTTATTGCTGCCTTGCTTTCAGTCCACCCTGAAGATCCTCTCAGCTTTACAAAGTTATGAAGGGCGATGATTCTGACTGGTTCTCCTTAGAATGAGTACTGTCATCAGAATAATGTCTGTGAGTGCCCACTGGATTAATCCTTTGCTAGCAGTTCTTATCTAAATTTTCTGGAGTTTGTAAGAATAAAATGGGATATCAAAGCTTTGACTTTGTAGAGAACAGGCTAGAATGATGAATCTAATTCATGTAGTCAGTGTTATCGTATGGCCTAGAGTAAAGTCTATACATTCTTCTACATATCTTTCAAAGTCACTCCCTGATCTGATTTAAACCATCTTTCCCTGTTTTTAGCCCTACAGTGCCTTAAACATTATAGATCCCATTCTCAACCCTCGATCACAGTAATTTTCTTAAGAAATAAATTAATTCATATCATTTTCTTACTCAGAACCTTTCAATAATTTCCCATTGACCTCTGGATAAAGTGCAAAATCTAACACATGGCTTAGAAAATCACTCATGCTCTGACACCTGCCCAGTTGTCTAATCCTTGCTATACAAGTCTTTCAATTCTTTTACCTTGCCATATTGTTCCCCATCTCATAAACTTTATATAATCTGATATTTTGCTTGGGACAGTCTTCACTAAACTATACATCATACCACTAATTACTCATTCTTATAATCTCCCATTAAATACAATTTTCTCAAAAATACTTTCTCTGAACACCTACCTAATCTAAAATTTATTTCCTGATATTTTGTATGAGAGCACTCAATATAATAATTGTGTTAATTTACTTGTATAAATATATGATTGTTCGTTTGCTGCCCTGAGAGCAGAGAATCCCCAAATCTAAATAGGACAACCTGGCACATAGTAGGTAGCCAATAATATTTGATGAATGAATGATTGAATAAGAATACAGAATAAATGAGTTCAGCACAAATATAGATATTCTAAAAGGAGAAATGATCCTACGCCCTTGCCAAGTAAAATCCACCCCTCCCCATAGTTTCCTACCAAGGCAATGTTTTGTTTCTTACCGTTTTTCCTTTAAATTCCCTCTTTCTAAATTTCCATGTAATAGTTTTTGTTCTTTCAGCACATATCTCAAATGCCATTGCATACAGTCTACCCAGCTCCCTAACCAGAATTCATTTCCTCATCATATGCTCCTTGTGCTTATAGTATTTCTTCTTTGCTTCTTCCTTAGAGAAATTATTTATCACATTCTAAAGCAAAACATGTTGAAAAGTCTGCATTTTTTTTCTTCTAGAGTAGACTTTATGCTTCTGGTGAACATGGATCAGTATTGTTAATGCTTATTTCCTACTACATGCAGTAAATGCAAAGAGGGAGACTGTGGAAGATAATGACAGTTGTCTCCTTAATATCCATTTCCACAAAGAAAACTAGCCTCCTTTAGCTATGTTCAGTCATGTGACCAAGTTCTGACCAATGGGGTATAAGTTGTAGTTGCAACTTCCAGATTGTATCATTGAAGGGAACAGGTGTATCTTTGCCTGCTTATTTTCCTTTCTGTTTGACTAGAACACAAGTGAGGAGTCATTTGATATCTTCTCAACTTAGCAGGGAGGGATTGCATTCAAATAAAGACAGAATAAGTATAAAGAAGTAGTTCAGGGCCTGACAACCTGAAACATCAAGTAAGCATAACTCAGCATTTCATAGAACAGATCTAAGCTATGAGATCAGACTTTGACATATAGGAGAAAGTAAGGTCCATCTATCTAGTTTCAGCTACTGCTGCTTGTGTTTCAGTTCCATGCAGCTGACTAGATATTTCACTAATACAATGTTACTGGCAACTTTCTGGTTTATATACTTTTCAAAGCATAAACAATTTATCATAATCGACATGAACAGCATTCTTATTAGACACTACAAGTAAACAGGATTGCCACCATTTTGCATACTCTTAAATGTGTTGACTTTCTTTTGGTCAGACATATGATTTATGTTTTCACTGTGAGATATTTAACTACTTATTACTTCTGAACCTGATTTGCAAAAATAAAAAAAATAAAAATAATGACTTAGATTTTGACTATGAAATAGAATCATGATATATTGCCAAGAAACCCTCTTCATAGTTTCTGTTTGAAATTATCTTTCTTTGTAGTATCTTCATCTGGTTTTGGAATTAGGGTCATGCTGGCCTCATAAAAAGAGCTTGGAAATGTTCCTTCCTCTGTGATTTTTTGGAATAGTTTGAGGAGGAAAGGTGTTAGTGCTTCTTTGAATGTTTGGTAAAACTGCCCTGTGAAGCTGTCCAGACCAGGATTTTGTTTGCTGGGAGTTTTTTGATGACTGCTTCAATTTCATCAGTTGTTTACAGCCTATTCAGGTTTTCTGATTCTTCCTGATTGAGTTTTAGAAGATTGTATTTTTCTAGGAATTTGTCCATTTCATCCTGGTTGTCCAGCTTGTTGAAATATAGCTGTTCATAGTATTTTCTTATAATCCATTATATTTCTATGGTGTTGGTTGTTACTTCACCTCTTTCATTTCTGATTTTGTTTATTTTGGGTCCTCTCTCTTTGTTTTTTAATGAGTCTGGCTAAAGGTTCATCCATCTTATCTTTCCAAAGAACCAGCTTTCGGTTTCATTGATCTTTTATGCCTGTACCTTTGCATTTCCATATACATTTTAGAATCAGCTTGTCAAATTCAACAGTTAAATTTTATTGTAGTTATGTTAAAATCTATAGATCAATTTGTAGAAAAATGATATCTTCACATGATTCAGTGTTTTAATTCATAACTATATATAGGCCACTGGGTACTGGTTTAATTTTATGTGTCAACTTGACTGCCCTAAGAGACACCCAGATAACAGGTAATCCTCTTTTATTTCTAGGTGTGTGTGTGTGTGTGTGAGTGTGTGTCAGGAAGAGATTAGCATTTGCAGTAAATAGATTGGCTCTCACCAATCCGTTGAGGACCTGAATAGAACAGAGGCAAAGGAAGGACAAATTATCTATCTTCTTGAGCTGGGACTTCATCATCTTGTGCCCTAGAGTGTTTGAGCTCCTGGTTGTCAGCCTTCAGACTCCAGGATTTATACCAGTGCACTATCCCCAGTGCTACCCTGCCCTGTTATCAGCCTTTTGGATTCAGACTGAATTGCACCACTGGCTTTCCGGGTTTTTCAGTTTGCAAACAGCAGATTGTGGGAGTTCTCAGCCGCCATAACCAAGTGAGCCAATTTCTACAATAAATTTCATATATATATATATATATATATATATATATACTTTTTTCTCTAGAGGATCCTGGCTAATACACCCTTGATATATTTAAATTTCCATTACTTGTTCATAATAATAGTTTAGAGCTTTCTATATAGAGGTCTTGCACATTCATAGCTACATATATACCTAAGTACATGATATATTTTATATGATTTAAATGCTAGTTTAACAAAGTTCATTTTACTGGAGTTCTTGCTGTGATATAGATATTACATTTAGTGTTTTAGCTATATTAACATATAATTAAAATAATATATCTATAGATACTTAGGGTTTCTTCACTATATTTTTCATCTGCATATAAGGCATTTTAATTACTTCCTTTTAAATCTTTATATGCTTTCTTTTTTCATGCTTTACTGCACTATCTAGAAACTGAAGTGAGATATTGAAAAGACATGGTATTAGTGGGTTCTTTTAACTTGTAATTGTCATCAACAAGAATGCTTCAACATTAAATATGATATATGCTCTATTTTTTATGTCTCCTACATCAGATGAATAATTTTCTATTCCTACTTAGCTACATTATTTCTTCATGAATAGGAATTGAATTTCTCAACTTTTTTTTCTGTATAAGAATTGAAATTATTATTGCCGGGGAATGAAACTCCCCTGTCCTTTGGGGGAGCAAGGTTCCCATGGGAGAATGGAATGTAAAAGAAGGGTTTATTTGCATAAAGTTACATTTCTTGGGTTCCAAAGTCTCCTGTCCCTTAAGCCAGTCCTGGAGGAGTGGCAGTTGGGAGTTCAGTGGAGCCAGAAACAAGGCCAGTGTCCAGAGCTTCTGTTCCATGTTGTAGATAGTTGAAGTTTAGTATTCAAGCTAGTTAAAGTCCATTAGTCCATGTGTGGAGGTCTACATGGCCACAGCCATGTGCACATGGGGGAGAGCAGCCCCCTGCAGCAAAGGCCATAGGAGCCAGGTGCCCTGGAGCCAAGAGAGAAGTGGCTCCTTCAGCTAGAAGTTTCCATATTTAAACTTTGCACCCTTGCCATGGCCATTCCCATCCTGGCCAATTACCTGTTTCCAGGTGTGACTGATTGGCAAGCATTTTCCCATGTCATTCAGACCTTACTGGGTATGTATCTAAACTGTCTTTGTCTAGTTCCTTCCTGAGGAATAGACTTGGAGAATGCTAAATGCAGCTTTTTGGCAAAGTGGTGTAAATGGCAAGCTTACATTTATTCTTCCTTTTCACTCCTTTTCTGTTAAGTAATAACCAGATTTTTATAATGGTATCATTATACATTATTTATTTCCTTTATTTTGTTAATGAGGTGCATTACATTGATTTATTTTTAAATGTTAAACCAAGCTCAATATGGGAAAAACTATAATGATATTCTATGTATTAATAATTGATTATTTTTGTTAATATTTTTATTACAATGCTCGTATCTAGTTTATAAGTTAGATTAGCCTGTCATTCTCTATACTTGTAATTTCTTTACCAGTTGTTTTGGTATGACTGTATTCTGGTTACATAAAATGAATTGGAGATTTTTTTTTCTTTCTATGGAAGAGTTTGTAAATGATTGGGGCTATTTCTTCTTTAAATTTCGTCTTTGGTAAAATTCTCTGATGAAATAACCTGGTCTTAGCATCTCGTTGTGGAAATGCTTTTTATTATAGACTAGAGGCCTGGTGCACAAAATTCGTGCATGGGGGGGGGTCCCCTCAGCCCAGCCTGCACCCTCTCCAATCTGCACCCCTTAGGGGATGTCTGATCAGGCCTAAACCAGCAGTCGGACATTCCTCTCACAATCCTGGACTGCTGGCTCCTAATTGCTCACCTGCCTGCCTGCCTGGTCGCCTCTAACTGCCCCGTCCCCTGTCAGCCTGATCACCCCTCACTGCCTCTACATGCCGGCCTGATTGTCCCTAACTGCCCCCCCCTCTGCTGGCCAGGTAGCCCCAACTGCCTCCTCCCTGCCATCCTGGTCACTCCTGACTGCCCTCTCCCCTCTAAGCTGGTCACTTCTTACTGCCCTCCCTGATGGCCTGGTCGCCCCACACAGCCTGCTGTTCAGTCATTTGTTCATCCCTCACGAACGCCCCTGCCAGCCTGGTCACCCCACACAGCCTGCTGTTCAGTCGTTTGGTTGTCCCTCAGTAACCCCCCTGCTGGCCTGGTCATAGGCAACCATCTTGTGAGGGTTAATTTGCATATTATCTCTTTATTGTATAGGATTCAATGTCTTCAATATTAATATGATATTCAAGTTTTTTATTATTGTATCAATTCTGGAAACATGTTTTTTTTTGTGTGTGTTTTTTTTTTTCGGAATGAGTCCTCTTTACATGAGTTTTAAAAAGTTTTATCATAGGCTTCCTCATAATATAGTTTATCTGTTAAATGTGTGTAACATCTAAGTAACATTTATAGTGATGTATCTTTTTAATTTTACATATATATATATATATATATATATATATATATATATATACTTCTCTCTCTCTCTCTCTCTCTCTCTATCTCTCTCTCTCTCTCTCTCTCTCACACACACACACACACACACACACACACACACTCACACACACAGATATTCTTGGTCTTCTATTTCTCTCCTTCCTTTCCCTCCCCCTCCTTTCTCCCTCTCCAGTATATACCAACTTTATTTTTTGTTTCAAAGAACCAAATTTTTGGAAATATTGAGCCTCCCCATAGTCTGTAGGTTTGTGACTTATTTTATTAATTTTATCCTTTATCCATATACATTTATTTTTTGTGTTTTTTATTTTTTTCTTACTATAACATTTTAGATGGGATTTTCATTTATACCTGATACATTTGTTTTTAATTGTGGCATCTCAGTCATATATTTTTAGTGCAATTACTGATATAATTAGATCTATATCTACTATCTCATACTAGGATTTATATTTGTCCTCCTTTATCTAATTTTCTCTCAGACTTGTCTTGCTATTTCTTTTAGATGAATTAAGTATTTGAAAATATCATTTTATTTTCAGTCAGTTTGGAAGTTATATATACTTAGATGACTTATTGTCATAGATTTTAAAACATCCACTTTTGGTTTATCATTGTTTAATGTTCATTGATCACTTTCCCACTCCATGACCTTGGAAGAGGATGAGAATATTAGAAATGTAAGAATATTTTATTTCTCTATTTTTTTGAATTTTATAACATAGAATAATTTTATGTATTTACATAAGTATGTATTTATTTATTCTATACTAGAGGCCTGATGCACAGAATTCGTGCATGGGTAGTATCTCTAGTCCTGGCAGGTGATCAGGGCCAATCTGTGGGGTGACCTGCAGGGAGATTGGGGGACTCCCACTGGCACTTACCTTGGCTGGCCTGGCACCACCAGCTCGCCGACCCCGCTTGCTGGCCTGCCCCAACCCCGACTGCTGCTGCTGCCAGTCACCTCACTCTGTGTTGAGACTGGTGAGGCAATGGGGGGCCCCCACTGGCACCCGCCTTGGCTGGCCTGGGGCCTGCGGGCTGGGGGCAGCTCCTGCTTTGAGTATCTGCCCCCTGGTGGTCAGTGAGCATCATAGCAACCAGTCATTCCACCCACTGTTTGAATGATTTGCATATTAGGTTTTTATTATATAGGATGGGCTTTTTTATTGTCTAAAATTTTACATATGTCTCATTTTTCGCCACTTGACACCCCCCCCCCAGTCATTCCCACACTGGGCAAGCCCCCACTGCCCCAGTGTCTGTGTCCATTGATTGTGCTAATATGCATCCATACAAGTGCTTTGGTTGCACTCTAACACTCCCCCCTCCTCTGTCATTTGTCTCTGGATCTATTCTTGTTCATCAAATTATGTTGATCATTATATCCCACATATGAGTGAGATCATGTGATATTAATCTTTCTCCGACTGGCTTATTTCGCTTAGCATAATGCTCTCCAGTTCTATCCATGCTGTTGCAAATAGTAAAAGTTCCTTATTTTTTATAGCAGCATAGTATTCCATTGTGTAGATGTACCACATCTTTTTAACCCACTCATCTGCTGATGGGTACTTAGGTTGTTTCCAAATCTTAGCTATTGTAAATTGTGCTGCCATGAACATAGGGGTGCATATATCCTTTCTGATTGGTATTTCTGGTTTCTTGGGATATAGTCCTAGAAGTGAAATTACTGGGTCAAATGGGAGTTCCATTTTTTAAAGAAACCATCAACAAAGCAAAAAGAAAGCCCAGTGAATGGGAGGACATATTTTCCAATGATATTTCAGATAAGGGTTTAATCTCCAAACTTTACAGAGAATTCATACAGCTTAACAAAAGGAAGATCCAATCACAAAATGGGCAAAGGATCTAAATAGACACTTTTCAAAAGAGGATATACAGAAGGCTGAGAGACATATGAAAACATGCTCAAAATCACTAATCATTTGAGAGATGCAAATCAAAAAAAATCGATATACCAGCTCACATCTGTCAGAATGACTATCCTCAACAAATCAACAAACGACAAGATGCTGGCGAGGATGCGGAGAAAAAAGGAACCCTCATGCACTGCTGGTGGGAATGCAGACTGGTGCAGCCATTGTGGAAGACAGTATGAGTTTCCTCAAAAAGTTAAAAATGGAACTCCTATTCTATATGGGCTTTTGATAATTTCTTCTTTTTTAAAAATGTTGAATTTGTTTTTTGCCCTACCTGGTTTTGCTCAGTGGATAGAGCATAAGCCCATGGACTTAAGGGTCCCGGATTTGATTCTGGTCAAGTGTACCTACTTCGGTTGCAGGCTCTAACTCTGGCCCTGTCCGGGTCTTGTATGGGAGGCAACCAACTGATGTGTCTCTCTCACATTAATGTTTCTCTCTCTCTAGCCCTCTAACCATCCTCCCCTCTGACAGCTGTGTCTGTTATCTGTATCTATGAGTCTGTTTCTATTTCTAAAATAAAGAAAAAATATATTTTTACCCTTTGTTTTCTTCTTTTCTTTGTTTTTATTCAAAAACTAGAGGCCCAGTGCACGAAATTTGTGCACAGTGGTGTGTGTCCCTCGGCCCAGACTGCACCCTCTCCAATCTGGGACCCCTTGGAGGATGTTTGACTCACAATCCAGAACTGCTGGCTCCCAACTGCTCACCTGGCTGCCTGCCTGATTGCCCCTAACCACTTCCCTGCCAGCCTGATCACCCCCTAACCACTCCCCTGCAGGCCCGATTGCCCCCAACTGCCCTCCCCTGCAGGCATGGTCACGCCTAACTGTCCTCCCCTGCAGGCCTGTTCACCCCCAACTGTACTCCCCTGTTGGCCCAGTCACCCTTAACTTCCCTCCTTTGCCAGCCTGGTCACCCCCAACTTCCCTCCCCTGCAGGCCTGATTTCCCTCAACTGCTCTCACTTTCAGGCCTGGTCCCTCCCAACTGCCCTCTCCTGCTGGCCTGATCGCCCTCAACTGCCCTCCCCTGCAGGGCTGGTCCCCCCCAACTGCCCTCCTCTGCCAGCCATCTTGTGGTGGCCATCTTGTGTCCACATGGGGGTGGCCATCTTCTGTGTTGGAGGTATGGTCAATTTGCATATTACCTCTTTATTAGATATGATGTATCAAATTCTGCTTCCTTGTCTCAGGGGAACAATGTGGTTGAGCATAAAATAGAAGCTACTGTCAAGAAAATTTCCTCTTTGGCTTTGTTCCCCTAAAATTAAGCCTATTGAGGAGAATATGCCATGAGTCTAATAGGAAGAGTAGAGAAAAAGAGTGTATCTAGGGAAGCTGTTTTCCTCTGAATAATGAGAAATCCCCCTGAACTGCAAAGGAAAAAGTCTTTGGGCCCCATGAATAACAGGCCTCGGACTTTGTTTCCTGGCTGTGCCTTGGGGAAAAGGCAATATTTTAAAGAGAAATGGCTCTAAGTTTCTGATTGTTAGTTATTTATACCTTCACCCCACCCATGGCTTTAAAGCAACATTGTCAGTGGACTTGAAAGGAGCATATGCACTGGGACAATATGCTTCCTGATCAGTGAGTGATGTTCAGAGGACCTTTCCCAATGTTCTACTATTGCATAATTTCTTATATAATTTGGTACTGCCCTGGGAAAATATCATCAAAAGTGACCAGTTGAAATTCCCACCTGTATGATAGGCTAAAGGCTTGAAGTCAAAATTATTTTTTTTAAATAAGGAAAGATTCAATCCCTTTTAGGCCAGGGTTTATGTACTTTAATTTTTACCCATTTCACTTGACTTTTAGCTCTAGCTATTCTGTGTAGTTTATTGTAAACTCACCAACTATCTAAGAAATCATCTCTTCATGTTTCAAGACCCAATTCAAATGAATACAACTTTAAATTTCCAAGCAGAATAAATCAAGAACATTATCTGTTTTCTAATAATAAGTTAAATGTATATACACCTTTACGAGAGTTTGGCACTCACCAACTCTTTTATAGGTAAGCGTAGTTCTTATTATAGACAAGCATTAAAAGAGTGGGGTCTATGTCACATTGTGGACCAGTAGTTTTATTGCTACCTTTACCCAGTGACCAGATAAGTTTCTATTGAATGAATACAAAAAACATTTTACATAAATTTTAAAGACAGATTTAAAATTAAATACCCATTGCATTTTGAAGTTATTTATTACATGTTCTTACAAGCTAATATCTTTTTAAAGTATGATACTTTGTAAAAGTATGATACTGTGTAATATGGAGCGAGAATTCTCGTGATCCATCCACAATGTGTTAAGTCCATTATCCCCATGCTCTACCACAGTAACTGGAGTATATTTTTTGCTCAGAAAAGATTTTAAAATTTGAATTATCTTTATTCTTTTATATTTATAAACATTTGGCTTACATTTATTAATTGTGCAAAAGCTGTGAAACACAAACTACTTGACATAACAGAAATGTTTTAGCATTGAATGTTTTTATTTTAACACTATAAATGCTATCACTGAAATATAAATAATCACTTGCATAGAAAGCCAATATCTTCAGATAAAAGAATAACATATTCAGTGAAATCAATTTCAATGGACAATATTTGCTTTCTGTTAGGAAAGCTACTGAAGTTATTTTAAAAAATAGATCCAAAGGTCTCTATCCAGGTGAAGAAAATGTAACAAAAAAAAATTTTCCGCTTTATTTAGATTTCATTGACTATTTCTTAAGGTTTTGTGATTTTCCACCTTTAGATAATGTACATACTTTCTCTTTAAAAAAAGTAAGTTGGTTGGGGTGACATTGGTCAACATGAGCATATAGGTTTCAGGTGTGGAATTCTATAAGATCTGTATATTGCACTGTGTGACCACCACCCAACTTGCAAACAGCAGCTCCAACAAAGATTTAATTTCCAAAATATATAAAGAGCTCATAAATCTCAACACCAAACAACTCAATTAAAAAGTGGGCAGAGGGCCTGAAAATATACCTCTCACAAGAAGACATATGAATAGTCAATATATATATGAAAATATGTTCAACCTCACTAGTAATTAGGGAAATTCAAATAAAAACTACAATGAGATACCTCATACCTGTTAGAGTGCCCATTATCAACAAGACAAATAATAAAAGTGTTGGAGAGGTTGTGGAAAAAAGGAGCCCTCATTCACTGCTGGTGGACTGTAGACTGGTACAACCACTATGGAAAACAGTCTGGCAATTCCTCAAAAAAAAAAAAATTAAGAATAAAGGCACCATATGACCCAGTAATTACTCTCCTGAGTATATGCCAAAAAACCTCAAAATCATGTATTTGCAAAGATATATTCAGCCCTATGTTCATTGCAGCATTATTTACGATGGCCAAGACATGGAAAAAACCAAAGTGTCCTGCAATAGAGGACTAGATAAAGAAGATGTGGTACATATACACAACTGAATACTACTCAGCCATAAAAAGGATGAAATAGCACCATTTGTAACAACATGGGTGGACCTTGAGAACATTTTGCTAAGTGAAATAAGTCAGTCAGAAAAAGCTAAGAACCATGTGATTTCACTCATAAGTGGGATATAAAACTGAAACTCATGAACACAAACAGCATTTTGGTGGTTGCCAGAGGGAAGGGGCTGGGGAGAAAAGGGGGTCCTAATATATAGTGACAGGAGAAAATTTGTCTTTGAGCAAGGCAATTTTGAGCATGATTTGATTAATTCATGAGATGCAAGTTCTTTGGGCATATAGAAGCAATAGGACTGGATAGTTGAGAAGAGAAATTAAATATATATCCTTGAGGCAAGAAAAGGATTCAAAACAGCAGGTATTAAATCAGTTGTGGGGGAAAGACCAAGGTAAAAGAGCAGGTCAAAAGACAATGACATTAGTAACATTTTTGCATTGCTATAGGCCAGAAAGTGTCAATATCTTAAGAAGTGTGGTTTTCCAGAAATGCCTATAGGTTAGCGGCAAATAAAGTCTGGTAGCAGGATTGTAGGTAGGAATTTAATTCATTGGGAAGGATAGATAATATGTAACAACTGTCCAAAGCATTCTTGTCTTTCCTCAACATTCAAACTATTCTTTATACAAAAGCCAGAGTAATATTTCTAAAATATAACTCTGGTCCTGTCACTCTTGATTCCCTGCCTAAAATCTTTTAATGGCTTGATATTTCCCAAAACTTAAGTCTAAGCTTCTTAATATGGGACACAAGACTCTTCATGAATTGCCCCTTGCCTGCCTTTCCAGTGCCATTGCCATTTCCTGCCTTAGAGTTTATACTCTACCCACATAGAAGTACTGTCAGTTATTTGATATCAACATGTTTTGGTTTCAAGTGATTGAAATTCAACTCAAACTGGCTTCAGAAAAGAAAATAATTTGTTGACTCCAAAATTTAAGAAAGGATTGGAGAGCCAATATGTGGACAGGGATTCCACCAAACCTGACCTACTTTTGGTACTAAGGCTGTGAATAAAACCATACCTCTCTTAATTTTGTTGTTGCCTACTTGTTAGATTCATTCTCTCTTAACATACACAAAAAGTTGTAGTGAATTGAATAGTGCTCCCTTACCCCCCATTTATGTTCACCCAGAACCTCAAAATGTGCCCTTATTTGGGAATAGTGTCTTTGTTGATATAATTAGTTAAGATGAGGCAGTACTGAATGAAGGTGGGCCATACTCCAATGATTGGTGTCCTTATCAAAAAAGAGGGCATACAGATAAACACAGAGAAGAAGGCCATATGAAGATTGAGGTAGAGATTAGAGTGATGCCACCACAAACCAAAGAAGAACAAAGATAGCTGGGAGCCACAGGAACTAGGAAGAGGCAAGGAAAGATTCTTCCTAGAGTCTTAAGAAATATAGCAAGTGTTTTTGGACTTATGGCCTCCAGAACTATGAGAAAATAACTGTCTGTTATTTTAAGCCACTGGTTTGTGATACTTAGTTTGCCCTAGGAAACTAAGACAGTTAAACCTCACTTCTCTAACGCCTCCCATCTCAAACAATGTGGTTCTTGACCAAGATGTTCACAGAAAAAATGCCCTTCCAAGATGATACCTCAACATGACAAAAAGCATATTTCAGTCAACAAAGGAGAGAATGATTTTGTTGCTGGCTAAATCAACAATTAGCACAATTTTAAAACATAAAGAGGCCATCAAGAGTGCTAATGTTGCTAACGGTGTGAGAGAAACAATCATCACAGACAATTGAAGAGGCAGAAAAACTGTTGTTGATTTGGATAAACAGTCAGTGATAGCTATTTCAGAGGTAGTGATATATAAACAAGCAAAATGCTGCATGCTGACCTGAAAGATATCCCTGGACCGAATGCTAAAAGTGAGTCATTTAAGGCTAGTAGGGGATGGTTCGATAAATTTAGCAAAAAAAAAAAAAAAAAGTATTTATAGATTAAACAGTACATTAGACATATACATATGCTGTATATAATAAAGGTTAAAACAAAATCATTTTGGGGTCTCGAATGGATTAATTCAATTTACATTATTTCTAACGATCACTTGTTGAACAGCCTTCTGGAATAAACTAAGTTAGAGAACTGAGGCCCCACTGTACATTGACCAACCTATTTAATGCTGCAGCATCACCATATAACCCAGACTTTTTATTTTTTCAATTACTTATGACCTACTAATTTTTTACTATAGCTTATTGATCCTAATATGCAATGCTTATTTCACATTACCGTCTCTGAAATTGTAATGTATCTTGCAACCAATGGCCTGTCATATTTACAAAAAACAATGATTTTTTTTGTTTGTTTCTTTCTTAGTGGTGAACACTAATATGCCTTAAAATCAATGGTATCTTAGATGCAATGAAATCTGATTATTTTTTTCTATTATATATGTGTTTTACTGTATGTCTCCCTCCACCTATCTGCCCTTATACTGCATAAGAGCAAGGATCTTTGATTTATTTATTGCTCTATCCTTGGCACCTAACCTGATGTCTGAAATAAATTAGCTATTGAATAGATGAATTGACAGTATATTCTCAGCAAATAGTTGGTGAACTGAACTGAAATATCTTCCTAGGTATCAACAATAGCCATCTTTCACTTTTTAAAGAACCTCTGGAAGAAGGTTTAACTCTTTTCTTTCTAATTATTCTAAACTTGTTTTTATGTATTTATACTGTCGTCCATGCATTTTAATAATAATAGCTTATAATTATTTAGCACTTTGAAAATTTAAACCTTTCTCATTATTGTCACCTTTGATAAAGTTTGCCTAATCCCAGGACTCTGAGGTTTATTATTTTCACTTAAAGATGAGAAAACTAAGAGTAAGAGGGGCTAAAAAATTGTCTAAAGTCAACTACACAGTAATCAATGATTCATCAATAATTTCCTAGTGCTCTTCTCCCTAGCCCAGTCCTCTGACTTGGGTCAAACCCTCTGTAGGTGTTATAATTTAACACACATAGGACTTCAGGAATGTATGCAGATTTTTTTGATTTTATTGGAATTTTTAGAATATAAAAAAGAAATTAGAGGAACAGATGGCAATTAATTATTTATAGCAACACATTTTAAAAAGGCATAAGTAATCTACATTTCAAATATACATTTGTGGAGACAGATATATTAATGAGATATGGATATAATTACATACATATGCAATATGTGTTATTGTATTATAAATATATCAGAGAGATAGGCACCTTGGTGAGGGCATCCCTGTATCTCTACTAAGAGTTCATTAATTCACAAAAATTCAAATATGTATTGGAGTTTATATATTTTCCTTTGATATGAAGAGACATACTACTGTTGAGAGCAATTCTAATTATTTTCAAGTATAGCATACAATGTATAGTAAAATATGTGAGGCTATACTTCAATGCATTTTAACAAAAAGTTAAATAGATGTGAAAAAAGCTAGCATGTAAAACCAAAACACAGTGATTATTATTCAAATCAAGATTGTGTTAGACTTTGGGGCATAAATTTGAACTATGTTGCATTCTGGAAGTCTGGTTTGAAAGACACAATGAGAGATCCTGGAAACTAATTTGGGCTCACTCCCTGCATGTGCGCACCTTTTTTTCTGCTGGATTCTTCAGTTTCATGTCATTTCCAGACACAAAATTTAAGATAGGCAAGTAACTGGGCCAAAGTTTGGTTGATTATGATATTTTGTTCCAACTATCAAAAGAAATGTTTTTTAAATATATATTTTTATTGATTTGTGAGAGGGAGGGAGAGAGAGAAAGAGATAGAAACATCAATGATGAGAGGTAATCATGGATCAGCTTCCTCCTGCACTCCCCACACTGGAGATTAAGCCCACAGCCTGGGCATGTGCCCTGACTGGGAACTGAACCGTGATCTCCTAGTTCAGCAGTTCTCAACCTGTGGGTTGCAACCCCTTTGGGGGTTGAACGACCCTTTCACAGGGGTCGCCTAAGACCATCGGAAAACACATATATAATTACATATTGTTTTTGTGATTAATCACTATGCTTTCATTATGTTCAATTTGTAACAATAAAAATACATCCTGCATATCAGATATTTACATTACAATTCATAACAGTAGCAAAAGTATAGTTATGAAGTAGTAACAAAAATAATTTTATGGTTGGGGGAGACCACAACATGAGGAACAATATTAAAGGGTCGTGGCATTAGGAAGGTTGAGAACCACTGTCCTAGTTCATAGTTCCATGCTCAACTACTGAGCCTTGCCGGCTGGGCAGAAATGGGGTTTTTATTAATGCTTCACTAAGAAAGAGTGAAGTAAGAGAGGCACAAAACAAGTTTGTCTAGCCATAAGATCATTTTTAAGAAGTCTTCAGTCTTGGGGACGGGAATAGATTAACCAAAGAACATATATGTATATATGTATAGCCCATGGATAATAGTATGATGAAGGTCTGGGGTGAGATGGGGGTTTGGTGGAGGGGGACAAGAGGGGTAAATAGGAAACATCTGTAATACTTTCAACAATAATAAAAAAAGAATTCCTCAATCTTGCATTGAAGGACTTCCACAATATAGGTCCAGCCTACCCTTCTATTCACATGACATAGTATCCCTATTCCTAGAATATGCTCTGGTCAAGCTAAACTAAATGAATTTTTCTTCTTTTTTCCCCCATGGATAAGACTTTAATTAAATCCTCCAGTGACATTACTTATGTAGAAACTAATAAAGGTTTTCTTCTTCCTCTTTAACTTCATGTAACAATGATCAGGGACATTGTTACAGTAAAGTTGAGACAATGGAGTCAGACTAAGTGGAGTTGAAATCATAGCTCTCTCACCTGTTTTCTGTGTAGTCTTAGACATATTACTAAATTTTTCTGATCAGATCCTTTATGTGTAAAACACATAATGTAATATGTACCTCATAGTTAAAGTAAAATAATGCACATATAGCATATGGCATTAGGTTGGCTGGGAGGGAGGGAAGAGATTAACCAAAGAACATGTATGCATAAATGCATAACCCATGGGCACAGACAATAGGGTGGTTTAGGCCTGGGGTGGGGGATGGGGGTGGGCTAGAAGGGGTCATTGGAAGGGGGTAAGGGGAATATCTGTAACACTTTCAACAATAAAGATTTTAAATCCAAGCCAGCATGGCTCAGTGGTTGACCATCGACCTATGAATCAGGAGGTCACTGTTTGATTCCTGGTCAGGGCACATGCCCAGGTTGTGGGCTAAATCTCCAGCGGGGAGAGAGTGTGCAGGAGGCAGCCAATCAATGATTCTCTCTCATCATTAATATTTCTCTCTCTCCCTCTCCCTGCCTCCCTGAAATCAATAAAAATATTTTTTTTCAAAAGAAATAAACATCCTATATAATAAAGAGGGAATGCGCTAATTGACCACCATGCCCTCACAAGATGGCGGCACCCACAACCACAAGATGGCCATGTCCAGTCCCCTCAGCCTCGCCAGGGGCCTCGGGTCCTCCTGTACCCCCCACTGACTGAGGCTCAGACAAGCAGGGCCAGCTGAGGAGCAGGCAAGCCTCGGATGGTGGCTGCCCAGTTGCCCAGGGCCAGCCTGAGGCTCCGGTAACCAGGGCTGGCCAAGGCTTGCGCTGCTGGCAGTGGCAGCAGCAGAGGTGTGATGGGGGTGTTGCCTTCCCCTTTTCGCCCAGTCACCTCCTGCCCCTGAGGGCTCCCAGACTGTGAGAGGGGGCAGGCCAGGCTGAAGGACGCCCACCTCCAGTCCATGAATTTTCATGCACCGGGCCTCTAGTACATATATATATTTATAAATGTATGTATATGTTTGTTTAAGTATATGGATATATTCTAAATCAGTGGTTCTCAACCTTGGCTGAACATTAGAATCACCTGGGAATGAATTATTATCAAAAGCAACACTTGAAGTTACACCCATAGATACTGCAGAGCAGCCAATGCCACTGGTTGTACCAGTATTACAACAAATGGCTTAGTATTCCACTGAACTTGCTTACCCATTAGTGAAACAGGCTTCCTTGTATGGTACCTAGTCTCAAAATTGCGATCCCCATCTAGCCAGTAGTTCAAGCAAAGCAGGCAATGGGGCCATCTCAGTACCTACTGGGTGGGCAGCTATCTATTCTTGCAGTTGGCTTGACCCCCAATTGGATTTACCATTTCCATTTCACAGGTTTTTGGCTTGTTGCACTTTGTCAATAATTAAGATAGTGTCCCTCAGTTCCACATCATCCTTCTTAATATACTCTGCTTTGTGAGGTTGGTCTGGGACTCTAAACACCACATTTCTCCTTTGTCAGTGGTGCCTATTAAGTTCTGCTGATAAGAGGCTCTAAAGCAGTGGTTCTCAACCTTGGCTGCACATTAGAATCACCTGGGAATCTTTTTAAAATCCTTATTTCTGGGCCTCATCCTCCGGAAATTCTGATTCTGTGTTATGGGGTGGGGCCACAACATTAGTAACAAAGAAACAGAATTTCCGGAGGATGAGGCTCAGAAATCAGGATTTTAAAAAGATTCCCAGGTGATTCTAATGTGCAGCCAAGGTTGAGAACCACTGTTCTAAAGGATTCAAGTGGCATGAAGCTAGTTCTGTGTTCATCTAAAGTGCCTTGGTTATAGCATGCCTATGACCCCACTCTTTTTTATGTTTTTTTGTTGTTGTTTTTTCCCTAAGGGAAATGGCAATCAGAACTGTAGTAGCTTCCTGGAGTTTCCATAACAAAGTATCACAAACTGGGTGACTTAACATAAATTTATTGTTTTATTGTTCTGAAATCTAGAAGTCTAAAATCAAGTGTAAACAGGGTTGCTTCCTTCTGTTTGCTGTAAGGAAGGATCTGTTCCAGGCTTTCCTCTGCAGCTTATAGATGGCTGTCTTCTCCCTTTATCTTCACATCATCTTCCCTCTATGCATATCTGTCTCTGTCCAACATTTTTCCTTTTTATCCAGAAACAGTCATTTTATATCTACTCTGTTTTACTATCTATCTATCTATCTATCTATCTATCTATCTATCTATCTATCTATCTATCTCTATCATCTATCAATCTATCATCTATCTGTTTTTCTATTATTTCTTTATTTATTGATCTACTTTAATGGCTTCATTTTAACTTGGTTATATCTGCGAAGACCCTAATTTATTTTCAAACAACTTCACATTCACAGGTACTGGGGATCAGAACATAAAAACCTTTTGGAGTGACATGATTTAATCCATTACAAAGATTAAGACAGTGAAAATGTGGCTTGAGGCAAAGAAAAAAGGAAAAGGGAGTTCAACAACAGCTCTAAAAGCCTAAACTTAGCAAGTAGCAGTGCCAGCCTGTGTACTCACTTCCCACCTTGCATTGAGTGCACTGACTGACTGTAATTTGTGAAATTTTCTTAACATTTCTCAAATTGATTCTTAGCTTTAGGGGAGTTTAGCCATTTCTGAAAAGTGCCATTATTAAATTAAAATAACTTTAATGAAATTATATAAAATTAGTATTAATGTGTAAATTTTGAATTATAAATCAATCTAGGAAGTGAAAGGCCCTATATCGGGGATTAAATTATGATTTAATACAATTAAAAATAAGTGTTATTACTTTCATAGATATAATAACAATGCCCATAGATAAATCGCTTTTAATTGATTGTCCAATTGACCTAAATAAAGAGAATTTCCAATTGATCTAACTAAAGAGATAGAAGTTATACATTTGCTTTTGAAAAGAGGCTCATTGGGAAGCTACTTATGAATTTTTTGTACCAATATATTTAATGAGAAACTCAGAAAAATATTTTCTTTAAATCACAGTGTTAATATTTCTTCTTATTTCTAAATCTGTTCCTCTAGCCCATAATCCTAATAAATCTTTAGGAAATGTGCCTACTGTATACTGAATGTGTAAGGGGATATGACTTTATAACCCTGGGTGTGCTCACATGTAGACATAATGCCAATAGGGTTAATATTAATTACTGTTTCTTTAAGCTTGGTTGCTGACCCAATTTATATCCCAGGGGATGTTTCCTTCCAGTTAGGTAAGTGGTCAGCTTTCTGGCTCCGAAATACAGGATATTTGGCTTTTTATCTTTTTTTCTTTGCCATATTGCTCTGCTCCACCTTACCATCTGCCACCCTATACCCTACCCTCAAAAAATGTAGCTCCATTAGTTCAGAAAAAAAGAGAAAAGAATTAAGTAAAAAGTGACCTGTTTTTCTCTTGCAAGGTCAGATGTTTAAATCTAATATCTTGGCTGTTAAAAAGAAAAATAATACCTTTAATGTAATTACAGCAGGCACAGTCCTCTGCTCTAGTTCCATCCATTTCCTCTTTAACAAATGTCAGCATCTTGGCTGAGTATCTGAGTACCTGAGTCATAATTCCCAATGTTTTATTGCAAGTTATCTATAGTCTCTCCCATTTTCAGATCAGATACAAATGATGAATAAGTTTCATGTCATCCTCCTCTTGTAACAGGGCCCCAGAATCTTCAGGACAAAGACTTTGCTTCCTCAATGATGTTGTATATGGGCATATATATTTGGCATGTCAGTCTCATCTGTTACCAGGCTTAGGTCCTTTCCTGTGTATTTAAACCTCAAAATAATATTGCCTGACCACTTTCTCAGCTAAACTTTGTGCTGATCCTTTTATTCTTTCTTTAAGAAATAGGAGTTGCCTGGTCAGCATGGACCTATGAGCCAGGAGATCACAGTTCAATTCCCGGTCAGGGCACATGCCCAGGTTGTGGGTTTGATCTTCAGTATGGGGCGTGCAGGAGGCAGCCGACTGATGATTCTCTCCCATCATTGATGTTTCCATCTCTCTCTTCCTCTCCCTTCCTCCCTGTAATCAATAAAAAATATATATATGTAAGAGAACATAAACTGGAGCTAACAGTAGATATGGGCAAATATGAAAAGCAATGTTCCACAAACTCTGAAAATTCTTGAGAGTATTGGAGCATATAGGAGTAATTATTTACTCATACAACAGCAGATATTGTGCTGAGCATCTACTATTTCCAAAACATCACGTGGGATACAGGAAGGCATAAAGCATAGTCCTATTCCTCAAGGAATTATAAATGAGTAGTGGAGTCCATGCGATATAAACTAATATAGCATAAGGCAGAATGCAGTAAATACTGTAATTCACATCCAAAGAATGCTCTGTAGAAAGGTAGAGGAAATAACAATGCATTCTGATTATAGGAATGGCTTCTAAAGTGTGCTATATTTGACTTGAGTTTGAAAAGATAAGTAGGATTTTCATAATTGATAAAGAGCCCACCAGGCTGATGCTGTCATCATAGGAATGAACATGTGGAAGTTTTTAAGACATATGATGAAAAACAAGTGATGTGATGAGGAACTGTGCATCAAAATATGCTTTTTAGTACTTTCAGAATATTTTCTTTCTTTCTGGAAGTTTTATTGTGTTTTCTTGGGCCAATTACATAGCATTCATATGGTACTATTTCTGTATGCTAAAACTCCCCAATTTGATATACACATAGTACTTCTTCATTGCTAAACATGGATGATAATTTATAACTTACAAGAGTTTGAGGAAGATCAAATGAGAAGGCTTTGGTCTCACTAAACTTGCTTCTTTCATTTTTTCAGTATTTAATTATGTATTTTGTTTTATTTTTGTCTCTCCTAATGAATTGTAAATTCAATGAGGAACTGTATTTGTCTTGTTCATAACTTTATCCCAGCATGCAGCACAATATCTAATGTGATACATGTGCTTAGTATTTTTGAATGAATAACAAATAAAGAAGGTATGGACTTAATATTCCTATAGGATAGATACATGATATGACTAGTCTTAATGTTACATTATATCCTTGAACCTTTTCCTATTTGTGACTTTGTGAATCAATTCCATGATCTTGGCCTCAACTAGTATTACTCCATATATCCAACATTTCTGATTAAAAGTGAAATATGCTGCCAAAATTTGGTGTTGCCCCAAATTTTGAGAAATAAATATTAGTACTAGCAAAAGCCTTTAGTATCTTCTAGTATAATCACAACTTTTTACAATGGAGGAAATTAAAGATCATGGAGGGAAAGGGACTTGATGAATTTTGACAACTGAATAACAAAGCCATGGCTGAAAGCCCTGGGCCCTTCATTCAAGACCACTCCTTATTCTAGAACATACTAGTAATGTTGAATTTTCCAATTTTTTTCAAACTAAACCAGAATGCTTAATATGTGTCACTTAATATGTTTACCTCAGAGGCCATAGTTTAAAGAATAAAGGTTAGCAAATCATCTTCAATTAGTATCCAAACCATGATCTACTCTTTCACCATTTCATTGATTCAATTGATTAGATGACTCAATCAGAGATATAATTATTAGGGGTATTCCACAGACAGTAAATAACATTCCTTATGAAGTGGTCTATTAGGGATTTCCATAAAAATGGTCTAATATAACAGTTTTATTAACCAGAAATGCAAGAATGACACACTCTAGAGTGACAGACAGCTATTTATTGCCCAAAACTACCCTTCAGGACTGCCAAAGGTATCTGAGTCTGCTAAGGAATATAGCTGAAATTAGGCCATTGTCTTTCCCTTGAAAATTAATACCAAATAAGTAGACAATTTTTTAAAAAGCCAAAAAATAGTAATGAATATAAAAGCATAGCTTATTTGAAGAAATGTGATTCAGATTGTAGTATCATTATCATTGTTACTATCATAACTTATTGATAATTTATTATATACTATTAACTGTTATGATTCTTTTTTTGTATTTTCTAATTTAATTTTCACAATAGTCCTATAATGTTAGTATTTTTATCCTATTTTTCAAATGAGGATACCAAGGCATACACAGGTTCAGTAAATTTTCCAAATTCATACAGCTAATAAATGGTAATAGCTATTTTAACCTACTCCATTTGGTTCTTGAACTCTATCATATTTTGTTATATTGGGATAGAATATGGATAAAATGGAGCCAGTTTTGAGAAACCCTTAAAGGCCTAGCTGAATGAAGATTTGGAATAAAAAATATAGAAGGCTCTGTAGATTCTTGATCTGGGTTGTTCATGCTTAAATGAAAATACTATAATTAATTTGATAAGAAAATGCAAGGTAGAATGAGCAAAGCCACGAAACAGGGAGAACCAGTGTGAAGAGAGCTGAAGATAGAGAAGTGGCAATATCATCAGACAGCAAAGTTCGTGTTCTAAGACACACTAGAAAGAATTGACAGGGCCGGGTGATTAATGGAGCGTGGGAAGGAGAGAACTGAGAAAAAAAAACTAAAGATGACTCACAAGGTTCAATACTCAGAAGCAAGAATGGCAAGCTGGAGAAGTGAGCATCTTGATTAGAAAGTGAGACTGGAGAATGGGCATTGATTTTGAATTGTTCAATTGACCGAAAACCACGATTCATGTAATGCCAATTTGTGTTATTAACATTTTGACTTGTCAGGGCCTGCTATGTTTTGGAGCCTATTTTGGAGCAAAAATGAAAAACTGGCTCCATTTTATCCATATTCTATCCCAATATAACAAAATATGATAGAGTTCAAGAACCAAATGGAGTAGGTTAAAATAGCTATTACCATTTATTAGCTGTATGAATTTGGAAAATTTACTGAACCTGTGTATGCCTTGGTATCCTCATTTGAAAAGAAAAGCACGCTGAGAGCCAGAGGAGCTGCGGAGGCTGAGTGCAGAGGTATGGCGGCGGCTCGCGCGCGCGGAAAGGGGGTGGCACCTGAGGACGCGGCTATCTTTTTGAATCACAAGCTCCCGACTGCTCTGAACTCCGGTTCTGGGAAGTCTCTTGGGACCCAGGACTCATATGGGGAGAGGCTGCTCTGTCAGGCGGCAGCGGGCGAACTTGAGGGCGGATTTCCCTCAGAGGTGCTTGCAGCCGTTACCAGGACACTGAGACGCGTGACTCCGGGCGCAGAGAATCAGCCATAGCTTCTTTCTCCGCCCTTTTGACTCCCTGAGACCCCGCCCCACCCAGGCTGCAGCAGAGGCTTTTGCATGTGAATGTACCTAACTACAGCCCAGCCAAGCAGACCTGGAACTTCCAAGAGAAGGCCCAAGGCCCCGCAGCGGCTTGCATTGCTTCACAGCTGAGCCTCTTCACAGCTCCGGCTGTGTGGCCTCAGGCAGGGGCTGAATTAGCCCCTCCTTAGATCCAGGAGCCACTGTACCCAGTGGTCAGAGGGGGACCATTCTCCCACTTCAGACACAGCTGCTTCCCACAGCCAATTGGCCTGGAGGTCAATTCCTCCCAGTGATCCTACAACAACCAAGGCACCAAGAGTGCACCAAGAGTGTCCACCCCAGGTAACTGGGGAGGCTGAGCCACTGGGCCCTACAGGACACCTGGCGCGCAGGGCCACTCTCTCAACACAGGGAAGCAGCCAAAATGCGGAGACAAAGAAACAGGTCACAATTGGCAGAAACGGAGGAGGGCAGACGACTGGATATAGAGTTCAAGGCCACGTTTATAAGGTTTGTCAAGAATTTTATGGAAACCGCCGATAAATTTAATGAATCCCTCAAGGAGTATAGTGAGACCATGGAGGACATGAAAAAGGACCAACTAGAAATTAAGCATACACTGACTGAAATAAAGAATAATTTACAGAGATCCAACAGCAGACAAGAGGATCCCAAGAATCAAGTCAAAGATTTGAAATACAAAGAAACAAAAAATACCCAACCAAAAAAGAAAAAAGAAAAGAGATTCAAAAAATATGAAGATAGTGTAAGGAACCTCTGGGACAACTTCAAGCGTACCAACATCAGAATTATAGGGGTACCAGAAGGAGAGAGAGGGCAAGATATTGAAAACCTTTTTGAAGAAATAATGACAGAAAACTTCCCCCACCTGGTAAAAGAAATGGACTTACAAGTCCAGGAAGCGCAGAGAACCCCAAACAAAAGGAATCCAAAGAGGACCACACCAAGACACATCATAATTAAAATGCCAAGAGCAAAAGATAAAGAGAGAATCTTAAAAGCAGCAAGAGAAAGACAGTTAGTTACCTACAAGGGAGTACCCATCCGACTGTCAGCTGATTTCTCAACAGAAACCATGCAGGCCAGAAGAGAGTGGCAAGAAATATTCAAAGAGATGAATAGCAAGAACCTGCAACCAAGATTACTTTATCCAGCAAAGCTATCATTCAGAATGGAAGGTCAGATAAAGAGCTTCACGGATAAGAAAAAGCTAAAGGAGTTCATCACCACCAAACCAGCATTATATGAAATGCTGAAAGGTATTCTTTAAGAAGAGGAAGAAGAAAAAGGAACTCTTACCATTTGCCACAGCATGGATGGAACTGGAGAGCGGATAAATACCACAAGATCTCACTTATTTGTGGAATATAATGAACAACATAAACTGATGAACAAGGACTGATCCAGAGACGGAGAGGCTTTGATTGGACTGTCGGGCCTTGGAGGGAAGGTAGGGGAGGGTGGGGGCAAGGGGGAAGGATCAACCAAAGGACTTATATGCAAGCATATAGGCCTAACCAATGGACACGGACAACGGGGGGGTGAGGGGATGAGCGGGGGGGGGGGGGGTAGAGGGTACACATATGTAATATCTTAATCAATAAAAAAATTAAAAAAAAGACTATGCATTAATGGTTGCACTAGTGGCTTGGGAAAAGTTGATTAAAAAACAAAATACAGGATAAAAAAGCTATTCCTATTCCAGTAATAGTATATATTAATATATATTTATCACAAAGCGTGTACAATTACTTGAAAGAGCATTATATATCTAAGAGAATTTTATTCAACTTAATGATTTTAGAAATGTGTATGTGTTTAAAATAACTTCACAATCTACAGAGGGAGTTTTTTGCTCCATGGGTTTGGAAGTATCGTGTGTGTGTGTGAGTGTGTGTGTGTGTATGTGTGTGTAAAGATAACTATGTAAAATGTTTGTATAACAATGAGTGGCTGGTATTGAGGATATGTATGATTTTATGGACTTCTTTACACTTTCTTGTATTTGCAATTTTTAATAATATAATCATGTATTGCATTCATTGTTTCCAAACATGAACACATCCTCTTTTAAAATAAGTGTGTTTATTCTTATTTGTCATTTCAACTGCTCCTCAGAGATGCTTAAAATCTAGATGCCTGTTTGAAAGATACTGGAAAAGTATTTTTGACACGTTGCCAAATCACTTCTTTTATATTCTCCTTTGGTTTCTCCTTTTCTTATTTCTACAAAATTTCTAAAATAAACACGTCATCAAGATCTGAGTTCTAGTCATGGATATACTTGTACAATAGCTGACTGACTTCCAAAATAACTACTTGATTCTGAAATGCCTTGTTCATTTAAAAACACCTTACATAACTCCTCTCTTATGAGATAAATTTTGTCCCTGAAAAGATATTGTGTACTGTCCCAGTATCTCAGAATGTGACTTTATTTTGAATAGTGTTATTGCAGATGTAATTAGTTAAAACAAGGTCATACTGGAGGAAGGGAGGTACAAAATCCAATAGGAATTTTGTCCTTATAAGAAGACAGCCATGAAAAGGATGTCAACAAGATGGGAGTTTCTAGAGAAACAGGAATAGTAGTTGGGGGAAGAGAGTATATGGAAGACAGTGGCAATGATAATCTTTTTGATGCTAGCTTCCTAGTTACATTTACATGTTTATACACCTATACTTATACACCTTCATATATTCTAATAAGGGGCTTAGTTGACTTCTATTTTGTTATTCAAACCAGTGGATGAGTTTCTTTAAGGTCTTGACAGCCAGTGAGGGTCTTCTCTTATTAATATTTAAATTTTTTTCATATAAAATATGATAGAAAGTAAAAGAGGAAAACCAGTAGGACCAAACCTTAAAGGCCTAGGAAATGCCCAATAGTAAAATATATCATAATTGACGAATCACACTGACCAATGAAAATCACATCACCTCCCATGGGAGAAGCTATGAAGGAGGTAGAGGAAAAGGTGGAAGTACAGTATAGTACGTAGTTCTTTTCCCATGGGAAGAAGTGAAAATTCCTTCTCCTAAATATGTCTTTCCAAGTATCCAGAAACCAATAATTTCCATTACATATATAAGCTACTAGTTTTTTTTATTTTATCTATCTGACATAATCAGGTAAACAAAGGGTTTAGCTTTCTTGTGCATAATGACTGAATCCTATATTTTCTTTTTTGTTTGTTTGTTGTTGTTGTTGTTTTTTTCTTGTTAATCCTCACCCAAGGATATTTTTCCATTGATTTTTAGGGATAGTGGAAAAGAGAGGGAAAGAGAGAGAAACATCAGTGTGAGAGAAACAGGACTGGTTGCCTCCTGCATACACCCAGACCAAGGCCCCAGGCCAGGGAAGAGCCTGCAACCAAGGTATGTGCCCTTGACTGGAATCAAACAGGGGACCCTTTGGTTTGCAGGCCAATGCTCTATCCACTGAGAAAAACTGGCTAGGGCTAAATCCTGTGTTTTCTAATATTCTACTAAGTGTTTCCCATAAGCAAAATATGAGTGGGGGTGGTTAAAATGTAACACTTTTGGAAATATTGTTCTTTCTGTGACATTATTATTTACTTAGTAGTATAACAAGAATAATTTATATGTAGGGAGATGGCAGGAAGTCACTATGGCGCTCATGTAGGCCATCCCTTCATTTTACAAAAAGAAAGGTAAGTCCAGTGTGTCTTCCACCCAACCTAGGGGACTAGGCAGGCACCAATTCAAGCCAGCCATTTGGCCTTCAAGGTTTCATTAGGGCAGGAGATCCTGTACAAAAAATGTCTAATTCAAAAACACAGTAAGGATAATCTGAGAAGAGTCCTCGAGGGAAAGTTCAGAATACACAAAGTGACCCAGTTACAAACAGCAAGATTAGAGGTGCAGAAGCAGAATTATTAAAGGAAAAGCATGCCTAGTTTTTAGAAGTTTTCTCTCATCCTTTTCCCCCCCATTTATAGCTTGGGATAAGAAAATTACAGCTGGACTGACTGACTAATGCAGCTCATAGATGTAGCATCTGCTACATTTTGCAAGTGCAGGACTGGATTTTTCATTATGTGTAAGGTTACAGTCTCATTCCACAGACCGGACACACTTTTCATAGGGATGTTTCTGAGATTCACTTTGGAATGTGATTCATTGTCACATTAGCTACACTTAGAAATAAAATTATTTTGGGGTTTCCTTGGTGTTTATAAGAGACACTGAATATTGCACAGTGCTTTATGAGAGGCGGGAGATGAATTCACACCAGGGAAAGTGGCTTTTTGGTAGAAAAGCTCTATGTTGATGATAGGTGTCAAATACAATTTGTAGTCTGACATAAAATTTAAACTTACTAGATATTCAAATATAAGAATTCTATCAATCAGCAGTCCCTCTATTTCTTGAGGCGCGGTGTTTTTTGGTATACAGTTTTCTCTTGAACTTAAGATATAGAATGTGATTTGAGGATTATATTGAACAACATAAACTGATGAACAAAAACAGAGACAGAGAAACATCGATCAGATGCTCAAATATCAGAGGGAAGGTAGGGGAGGGTGGGGGTAAGAGGGAGAGATCAACCAAAGGACTTGTATGCATGGATATAAGCCTAACCAATGGACACAGACACCAGGGGGGTGAGGGCATGAACAGGAGTGGGGTGGGGGGTAAGTGGGGGGATAAGGACACATATGTAATACCTTAATCAATAATAAAGAAATAGAATATGGGTTTGATCGATCTATTTCTCCATGATTAAGTGCTAACACTGTCATATCCAAGTCTTTTTTTAGGTCTTTATTGATTAAGGTATTACATATGTGTCCTTATCCCTCCATTACCCCCCCCAACCCCTCCACTCATGCCCTCACCCCCCTGGTGTCTGTGTCCATTGGTTATAATTATATGCATGCATACAAGTCCTTTGGTTGATCTTTCCCCCTTACCCTCACCCTCCCCTACCTTCCCTCTGAGGTTTGGCGGTCTGATCGATGCTTCTCTGTCTCTGGATATGTTTTTGTTCATTCAAATCTTAATTTTAGTATATGCCATTTAAAAACTGTACATTCATTGAATGCACGACTTTATGAGTTTTTTTTTTTTTTTTTTTTTTTTAGTCATGCCTTTATTGTAGTATTGAGAGCAGCACTGAGTCATTGCTAACAACTTTTTTGCCTCTATGGATCACATTGCTATTATGATTAGAAGAAATCAGATTTGTCTATTTAACTCTTGACCCTACTAACACATAGAGTTAGAAATAGATTATTGGTTTTAGTATTTGTTTGTAATAAAAAGCAGAGCAAAAGATAGGTAAGTGGTGGGAGGGTGATAAGTCATCTTAGAGATCTGCCTTCCTTCCTTTGCTAGCTTGTTGAAGACAAGGACCATGGCTTCTCCATCAGCTGCTAGATTAGTAACTGATGAACTGTAATCGCCAAACACATTACCACTGGAAGTATGAATGAATGAATAGAATTTAATGCATATTTCTTCATCTGCATCTTGTGGGGGTATTTTTTTTTATCAAGTATTACTTCATTCTGAGTTTAAGAAATCCTTAGCTCACTCCTTATCTCTTGCTTCTAAGAGGTCAATAAGCATTTGAGTCATCAATTGAAAATTTAAGAAAAAAAAACCCACCCAGGTTCAATCCAGTAGCCTCACCTATGGTGTATTATTAGTATGTCACAGAAATGATATAGTGGTTTCACCATTGCTTAGGCCATAGTGTCTACAATATGTTGATTAAAATTCAGTTGATTCTGTCAGACTGCAAGTTTATTTGCAAGTTATGAGAGTCAGATGTAGGCTTTTGTATACCAACTCATTGGTCTATTTCATATGGTAGCCACTTCTCCAAATCTTTTTCTAGATCTGGGTAAATTTCCCTCAGAAACTCATAACCTGGAAGGCATCTCTTTACCTGCACAACTGTCTATGACCTCTGATTCCTGAGGACTTACACTTTTGAATATTGTGACTTATAAATATTCTGATTTTCTGCGTCCAAGTCAACAAAATTTCTGAGTCCTAGTCCTTTAATTTTTCAGATAAGCTGTTTTGTTTGGTAAGGTAGTGGGTTTTCTACAGCAGCAACATGTTTTATACATGGATTTGTAATCCTCAGGTATCATCAGGATCCATATTACCTCTAAGATCATTGGTTGTGACCAAACTGTCCAATTTTCATTCACTTTATTCAAAACCAAGGAACAGTCTCCTGAGAGCAAATCTAGCTGTTCCTATTGCTTTGAGCCTAAGCATTTTGGCACCATTAATTCGAGCGCATTTCAGCTTTGATCCTTACTACCCGAAAGCTTTACCTTTATATCTTGTCTTCCTCCCTTAATTTGTTGTTTGTATTATCATCTTGAAACTCTCAGCTGCTGTTAATAACAATTTGCTGAAAGCCATGTAATTGTTATCCCCTGAAGACACTTCTCCAGAGCTAGCCCCAAGCTTTCTGCCAGGCCTCTTACAAGACAGTGGCCTTTCCCCTGAGAGTTCCAGATGCCCCTCATTTCCTCACTGGGGATTGCTCTAACTGCCTGTGGCTGTAGCTAAAGTGAGATGTTTTTTGTTGTTGCTGAGATCAGATCTGTGGTGAATTCTAAAGTGAGGTCTCCTGGAGTTGCAGCCTACTACTGACCAAGTGCTTAAAGTTTGGCACTAGTTAGTACATAGAAAAGGAAATGGTTTGTGGTTTCCAACATATCCTGGAGCACCTGGGAACTCTAGTTTTGAACCTTTTAATTAGAAAGTCTTCAGCTGCCAAAAGCTGTAAACTTCTTTTTCTTGAAACTTCATATAGTGCAGTTTCTATAACATGAAAATCGAATCAGAATTGAAAAATGAAAGAATTGTCAAGATCAGCAGTACAGAATTACCATCAAGTCTTTTATAGGCTTCCCTCCATCAATCCCCAGCAGTGAGGGAAGCCTGGCTTCCAAACTGTCATTAGACTAGCTCTTTCGTTATTATGGTTCTGTTTTTGTTTTAAGTAATCCTTCAGTAGTTTTTCAAATATACCCTCTAGTGTCTATAGTCACAAGATTTTTAATTACTTATAATTTAAAAAATGTTGCCTATTGGTAATAGTATAATTCGTTCCAGTATTAGTGATCACTTCTGTCAATGCCCCAATCATTAAATCTACTTTTCTACTTATTCTTCACCTGCACACAATCAGCTAAGTGTAATTGTGGATACAGAACTATTCCCAAGAAGGACCCCCAAGTGAGCCTTCCTTCTGCCTAGAAACCCTGCTGCATTTTTCCTAGATCTTTCATGCTTACACTTTCCTTCCTCAATCATTATCTTACACTGCATTCTCCAGTTTCCCTCCCTTGTACATTCATTCCAAAAACATTTATTGAACCCTGTATATGATTCTGCTTGCTAGTGACTTAGTAGCCATGTTGGTTATCTGATCGACTGTCATGATATCACAGTGCTTATGTTCACGTAAGCATTATTTTACTTCATAATGACCCAAAGCACAAGAGCAGTGATGCTGGCAAGTCAGACATGCCAAAAAGAAACCATTAAATGTATGTGTGTATATAAGAAAAAATAGTATACATAATATTTGGTACTATGGTTTCAAACATCCACTGGGGGTCTTGGAGCATATTCCCCACGGATAAGGGGACCTACTATATAGCCAAGTCCTTGTTTTTGTAAACAAAAATTTGCCTATAGCCCACGAAGTCTAAAATGTTTATGATCTACTATACCTTTATAAAGATGTTTGTTGAACTCTGCTCTAAAAAAAAAAAATCAATCTCATTAAACCAAACATTCAAATTCTAATTTACCCACACCCTAATGATTGACTTGAAATTTCCCCTTCAAAATATCTAATGGCAGTTGCAAGAGTCCACCCATCTGTGCTGGTTTCTACTTGTCACTGCTTCCATGCTGGAAATATGAAGTCCCAAAGAGTCACAGCTGTTATTGATACACTCCTTGATTCATTGCCCCAACTAAACAAACATTAACTCTCCACCACAAACACAGACAGTTTTACAAATGTGGCTTTCTAATTGAGGCATTGACAGGATATTCCAAGCTTGTTATAGCAGTGGTAGAGTTCATCATGCCCAGTAGAGTAATGATAGTCACTGGCAGGGAATTGCCTTCCTCAGCAGAGAGGTAGGAGAGGTTAAACTACTCTGCCTAGTTGAGAAATAATTGTCAAGTATTAGCACCAAAGGTACAGATAGATTTCACATCATAGCTACCTATCCTTGGTGATGCCCAAGGTAAACTAGAGGACTTGTTCTCACTTCTGGCTGTACATTAGAATATCCTGGGAGCTTGTGAAAAATACTGATGCACAGCCCTAGCTGGTTTGGCTCAATGGGTAGAGCGTTGGCCTCCAGACTGAAGGGTCTCCTGTTTAATTCTGGTCAAGGGCACATACCTGGGTTGCAGGCTTGATGCCCAGTAGAGGGCGTGTAGGAGGCAGCCGATCAATGATTCTCTCTCATCATTGATGTTTCTATCTCTCTCTTGCTCTCCCTTCCTCTCTGAAATCAATAAAATATATTTAAAAAATACTGATGGAGACAACCAAGATGGCAGCATAGATAAACACCTGTACTTGCTGCCTCTCACAACCACCCAAAACTACAACTAAAAGGCAAAACAAATATCATCCAGAACCACGGAAAAACTGGCTGAGTGAAAGTTCTACAACTAGAAGGAAAGAAAAAAGTGCATTGAGACTGGCAGGAGGTGTGGAGGTGCGGAGGTGTGGAGGCGCGCACAAAATGGGCTGGCAACTGGGTGTGCTATAGTTTTCTTCAATCAGGGGTGGGATACAAGCTCCCAATTGCTCTGAACTCCAGTTCTAAGTGAGACTCTGGGGACCCAGACTCATACGGGGAGAAACTGGACTGTCTGGCATTGGGCCGGAACATGAGGGCAGCTTTCTCTCAGAGGTGCTCGCAGTGATCATTGTTCCTGTACGGGACTGCGGGACAGAAAAACCCGGGGACCTCCCCAGTTGCAGGGCTGACTGGCAGCCATTGCTGTTTGCTCCACCCTGGTGATTCCCTGAGAACCCACCCCACCCAATTTACAACCCCACCCAAGCTATGCACAGCGACTTTTGTATATGAATGGCCTGTCTTTTTGCAGCCTAAAACCTAACAAACTGTAGCTGGGTCAGAGAGCTCCAAAACTTGCAAAAGGAGGCCCAAGGTCCAGCAGCAACATCCTGCCTTGCTTCACACTGGGCCTCATCTGGGCACTTCCAAACCCCAAACAAAGAGGAGGAATCTGAAGATCTCTCTATAGCTCCTACTGGGTGGTCTCAGGCAGTGGCTGACTTTGCACCTCCTTGGAGATCCAAGAGCCAGTATACCCAGTGATCAGTGTGAGACCATACCAGATTACAACTCTTCACATCCATAAGTGACACACTCAAGGGGCAGACTCAGTGAGCACCAAAGCCCCACTGAAGCAAGTACTGCCATGTAAGGATGTCTCCAGCACAGCAGTTCTCCCACTGTAGACACAGCTGGTCCACACAGCCAATTGGCCTGGAGGTCAATTCCTCCCAGTGATACCAACAGCAATAAAGGCTTAAGTACAACAAAACTGTGCACACAGACCATAAAGGAGTGCACCAAGAGTGTCCACCTCAGGTAATTAGGGAGGCTGAGCCACTGGGCCCTATAGGACACCTAGCACACAAAGCCACTCTATCAACACAGGGAAGCAGCCAAAATGCAGAGACAAAGAAACATGTCACAAATGAAAGAAATGAAGGAAAGCAAACTACTAGATATAGAGTTCAAAACCACAGTTATAAGGTTATTCAAGAATCTTCTAGAAACCTCCAAGAAATTTAGTGAGATCCTCAAGGATATGAAAAAGGACCAATTAGAAATTAAGCATGCACTGACTGAAATAAAGAATAATATACAGAGATCCAAGAGCAGATTAGAGGATCCTAAGAATCAAGTCAAAGATTTGAAATATGAAGAAGCAAAAAACACCCAACCACAAAAAGAAAAAAGAAAAGCAAAAAGAAAAAAAGAATCCAAAAATATGAAGATAGTGTAAGGAGCCTCTGGGTCTACTTCAAGCATACCAACATCCGAATTACAGGGGTGCCAGAAGAAGAGAGAGAGCAAGATATTGAAAACCTATTCGAAAAAATAATGACAGAAAACTTCCCCTACCTGGTGAAAGAAATAGACTTACAAGCTCAGGAAGCGCAGAGAACCCCAGACAAGAGGAATCCAAAGAGGACCACACTAAGACACATCAAAATTAAAATGCCAAGGGCAAAAGACAAAGAGAGAATCTTAAAAGCAGCAAAAGAAAAACAGTTAGTTACCTACAAGGGAGTACCCATATGACTTCCAGCTGATTTCTCAACAAAAACTATGCAGGCCAGAAGAGAGTGGCAAGACATATTCAAAGTGATAAATAGCAAGAACCTACAACCAAGATTACTCTACCCAGCAAAGCTATCATTTAGAATTGAAGGTCAGATAAAGAGCTTCACAGATAAGAAAAACCTAAAGGAGTTCATCATCACCAAACCAGTATTATATGAAATGCTGAAGGGTATTCTTTAAGAAGAGAAAGAAAAAGAAAAAGGTAAAGATAAAAACTATGAACATCAAAGTGACAACAAATACATATCTATCAACAAGTGAATCTAAAAATCAAGTGAATAAAAAAATCTGATGAACAGAATAAACTGGTGAATATAGTAGAATCAGGGGCATACAAAGGGAGTGGACTGAGAATTCTCGGGAGAGAAGGGGTGTGAGGGGTGCGGGAAGAGATTGGACAAAAATCTTACACCTATGGATGAGGACAGTGGCGGGGGTGGTAAGGGCATGGGGTGGGGTGCAAACCGGGTGGAGGGGAGCTGGGGGGGGGGGAAGAGGAACAACTGTAATAATCTGAACAATAAAGTTTTATTTTAAAAAATACTGATGCACAGGCTTTACCCCATACCAATTAAATCAGCATTTAATAGGATGGGCCTGGGTATGGGTATTATTATTCTAAAACACCAATATTCAACTTGTTTTTAGAAAGTAATTTAAATTTATTCCAAACACCCAAATATCATTTCCCACTCATTACAGTGGTATCATTCTTGACAAACCTTAATGATGACCTCAGTTTTCAAAAGAAAAAAAAAAGGACATAAAATGTCATAACTTCACCTTATATATTTCTCTTTTTTTCTTTTTCTTTGGGCTATTTTAGCGTCTTGGCTAGATTTTTCTCTCTTTTTCTCTGTCCATGAAAAACACCAGCAAGGAGCTTCTTTTTTTTTAATTTCCCATTTAGATTAAATTCACCCCGATGGATATATTCAAATGCTTTATAAATTGTTACCCCCATAACTGAAAGTTTAAAGCAGGCCTATTATTGGCTGAGCATTTCTTATGTATTCACTGTGGCATTAGACCCTTTCATTCATTATCTCATTTCATCGTCAAAACATTTCAGATAGATTGTACTTGTTAATTTTACAATGAGAATCCTGAAGCAAAGGAACTTTAAAAGCCTAACCCAAGTTTGTCTAAACAAATAATAATAATATGAGGATATGAACTCATGAATGTCTTGACTCCAAAGCACATGTCATGCCACTACTCCACTACACTCCTTTTTGGTTTGATCATCACTGCCCTCTTTACCAGAATCACTTACTTTAGCCTCCACTCCAGCCCAGACTTTCTTTTCTTAAAAGGAATTAGTTATCTTTTCAAAAAGACAAGTGTCAAACACCAGAACCATTAACATTCAGCATCCTTGAACATTTGTCTTCTTGGTATTATCACCCTTGTCTACATAATAGCATAAACTGAGATAAATCTACAAGAAAGGAAGGGAGGAAGGAAATAACAGAAATAGGGCTTTTTCTACTTACTAAGTAAAGTCCATTAGAAAATTAGCTTGATATCTTAGGACAAATTTACCTATTTGTAAAATTGTATCGATGATATTGTCCTGCACAGATATTGTGAATATGAAATAAAACAATGTACTGCGACTTTTCTATTTACCTATGCTCATGGTGCTTTCTTCTCATTCATTCATTTACTCAATATTTTCTGAGTTCTTTCTTAGAGCCATACTTTACTTGAGTTGCTGGGAATATAGAACTAAAGGAACTCATGATCAAGTGGTGAATACCAATTCAGATAGAGACATATTTAATCTGGGATGGTGATTGGGTGATGCTCTAGGTGCTCTAGGTACACCTGGCCATACCTAGAGTTTGGGATAAAAATTGGCTTTACGGAGGGTATGGCACCTGAGGTGACTTGAATAATTAGTAAAAGTTAGTAAGATAAAACATGCAGTATGAAGTATGTGCTATGAGCATTCCAACCGAGGGAAGAATGTAACTAAAGCACCAGGGAAGCACAGTTTGTTCAGAAATTTTAAGTTGCTCTGTTGAGCACATGGGAAAGCAGGAGAAGATGGTGGCAAGAGCAGTATCTCTGTATCCCAAATTTCTACTTAGAGTATAAATGGAAAATGTTTAACAATAACTGGATGGCAAATACTCAGCTGATATTTAGATAAAGTTCAGCTTTGTCTGTCAAACCAGCTTGATAATTCTTGAATTGTAGATAAGTTATCTGTTTCTAATATTACTTCCTTTTAAACCTCTATTTAGATTTCATGCTTAAGATGAAAAAGATTTGAACTCAAATTAGAATGACAGGTGATAAAAATTCCAGAATTCTGAGAAATAGACATTATCTACTAAGTGACAAGATGGCATTGAGAAATAGAAGGACAGTTTTTCTTTTGTGGTTGATGAGATGTGGTAGAAAGATTTATTTGTGTGGAAATATATTCCTGGGTTTCCAAAGTCCCATTTTCTTTAACCCAGTCCTGGAAGAGGTGCAGCTGGGGATTCAGCAGAGCTAGAAGCAAAACCAGTGTCCAAAGTTTCCATTCAATGGTGGAGCTGGGTCCGGTACAGCATTAAGCTCGTTGCAGTCTATCAGTCCAATATGTGGAATCCACAAGGCCCTGTGGCCAAATTCAGGAGTGTGAGAGTCCCACAAGCCAGGAGTCAAACATGAGCAAGCAAGAGAGTTAAGAGAGCAAACCCCTTTGTTTAGGAGCTTAAGTATCTCAAATCTTCTCATGCTTGCAGTGGCCATGCCTACTCTGGCCAATGACCTGTTCCCAGATGTCACTGCCTGTCAAGTACCTTCCCTAGACTTTAGTGGGCACATGTCCCTTCCTCCAGGTATCTGTGGGGAATAGACCTGGGGAATGCTAAACTGCAACTTCCTAGCAAAGCTGCACAAATGAATGCCTATAATATTTGACTTTCCCTTTGCTCCTTTCAAGTTATTTAATAAGCAGGTTAAATCACAATGGTATTAAAAGGATAAAAGAAAAATTATCCTAACCAAATGTGGATAGCTGTTATTGATATTTATACGTATCATGGGTTTATAAATACAGTGGAACCTCAGTTCTCGAACTTAACTCATTCCAGAAGGTTGTTTGTCAAGCAATTTGTTCAAAAACTGAATCATCCACCCCGCCCCCCCCATTAGAAATAATGTAAGTTGAATTAATCTGCTCCATAACCCTAAATAATTCTGTTTTAACTTTTCCTATATACAGTACATGTCTAATATACTGTTTAATCTATAAAAAAACATTTCTTTTCTTAAATGTGTTGAACCAACCCCTACTAGTCTTAAACAATCACTTTCAGCACTCATTTCAAGGGTGTAGCATCTTCGTTTTTTCCATATCACTGCCTCTGAAATACTGTCGCCTGCTAACTGCTTTTCCTTTATCCAAATCAGCAACAGTTTTTCTACCTCTTCAATTGCCTGTGATCATTGTTTTGTGAGCACTTTCATACCCTTAGCAATATCAGTACACTTGATGGCCTCTTTACATTTTAAAATTGTGCTTATCATCCATTTCACCAGCAACAAAACCAAAAGAAAATATTCACAGTACGGTTAACTGACTCACATTCTCTCATTTGTTTGTGGCCTGAGAAATGTTTTTTGTCATGCTGATGTATCAGCATAAAGGGTTTTCAAGTCCAGAAATGAATTTTTGTTAGGAAATGGACACATTTTTTCCATGAACAACTTGCTCAAAAACCGGTTTGAGATGGGAAACATTCGAGAATCAAGGTATGACTGCAATTAATAGCTGAGGTAAAAGTTCTGCTTTTAACAAGCTGAGATTCTTATTTTTGAAACCACCTCAAAGCCAAGGAGAAATCTTTATCTTTGGTAAAATATGGAAACAGCTGTTAGGGATCACTCCATACATAAAAAGATATAAACAGGAATTGCTAAGAGAAACAACATTTTAGCTAGGATGAAGGAAGATGCCAAGAAAGAACACATACTTGCTGCAGACTACCCTGAAGGTCAAAAATTTCCAAGGACTTCTTTCTAATGGTAAAGGTATACAATTTATGATAATTATCAAATGGTAGATATGGAAAGTAAACAAAGGTAATCCAATATCCTCATAATTGGTATTTCTGATGAAGAGAACAAAAGATAATGTCAAAGTCATAAGTCAGAAAAAATTTCTAATAGAAGATTCACCTCTATAGATCAAATGGCTCTTCATATTTCAGGGTTATTGTTACATAACAATCACAACTATCATATTGGCAAATAATAAAAATAATGGCACCAAGTATTTCTTGGAGGGCAAGGAAAGTATTCTCCCATTCTCTATTGATGAGCACATAAATTCATCGTGTTTCTGGAGGAGCATTACAAATTATACATCAAAAATATTTTAATTTTGAAATAGTTAGCTTTTGACTTAATTTCTCGGAATTGATACTAATTGCTTAATAGAATATTCATGATAAGGCATAGGTAAAAATATGTTCACCACAATGTCATTCTTAATAATAGAAACATTTTAAAAATCTCTAGAAATTCAGCAATGTGGGCTAAAGGATTATATATATATATATATATATATATATATATATATATATATGTAGTTACATGAAAAATATTTGAAATATTGGGATACTTACGTATTATCCTATATAATAAGACCCTAATATGCAAATCGACTGAACAGTAGACGACCGGCCACTATGATGCACACTGACCACCAGGGGGCAGAAGCCCAATGCAGGAGCTGCCCCCTGGTGCTCAGTGCACTCCCACAGGGGAAGCACCACTCAGCTCGAAGCCGAGCTCATGGCTGGTGAGTGCAGCAGCAGTGGCTGGAGCCTCTCCCACCTCCATGGCAGCGCTAAGGACCCCTCGGGGAGCTGGCCTAAGCCGGAAGTCAGTCAGCATCCAAGGGGTTCCAGATTGTGAGAGGGCACAGGCTGGGCTGAGCCCCCCCGCCCCCTTCCCAGTGCATGAATGTCATGCACCAGGACTCTAGTTATTTTATTAAGTGTTTATCTTTCAGTGAAGGGTGAAATTTATCTTTGGTGAAATTTATGTGTTAGTTTTCTTTCTTTTTGATGTCTATTTCCTTATTTCCTTCAATGTGTACATATTGAAAAGGGGAGAGACTTTCAGAATGGAGGAATATAGTTTGCTAGACCTGAAACCAATTCCTAGAACATGACCACTTGTAGCCCCCCATGTATAAACTGAAAGGGACTTTATGGGAATGGTAAGCAAGATACTTTGATAAGGTGGGGGATATAGAGTTAGAGGAAAGGGCAGATCCAGACCCTGATACTCCAATTTCTTTTAGCATAAGTCCAGTGTTTAGCATTGTGTCCTCAGCACTGAACTAATAGACTCATGTCCATTTTAAGGCAATTATGTATTACATATGTTACCAATTTGGTTACTGATTGGGACCTGGGTTATTTTCATCATGCAGAAAAGGTTTTAAGGTCAATGAAAATGAAAGTAAAACAAAATGGGGTTTATGAAGGTATATTGAAGATGAGGAGTGGGCCAGTGGGGGGAGAGAGAAAAAGAGAGAGATTGAGAGAGATTGGCCAGACTGCTTTAGCTCACTGGGAAGTCAGAGAAAAGGGAGCTTTGGGGACAGGTCCAGGGGTTAGCCCAGGACGATCTGCAACTGCTCATTTCTTCCCTGGTTGCAAGTCTCATGGGGTCCCTTAGAGGTTGGGGGAAACATGCCTGTGGGGGAAGGGAAAAGGAATAGCATGGGTGTGCTCCTTGTAGGGAGAGAGAGATAGAGAGAAAGAGAGAGAGAGAGCATGGGCCCAAACTCCTGGGTTTAACACAGGAATTTTCTCAGTAGATGATTGACAGAAACTATCTTTCTTCTGGGCATAATGCATACAGAAAAATCCTCAGGGTCGAGGTCAAAACCAAATTTCTAATTTCATTATAATTAATCTAGGAACCTAGTGAGATTGCACATCATGTTGCTTTCCTCTGAGCTTGTGCCAAGAACCAGCAGACTCTGAACCTGCCTGCTGGAAGTCTGCTGGGCTGCCCATAGAGCAGTAATCTGAAGGCAATGTTGGTAGAAACCCTGTTCAGTCTCCAGGGCAGGCCCCACCACAGCCACTCATGTCTAACTTCCTACCTAACATATTTTTTCAATCAACCTCTATCTATCATTTATCAAAAGTTCTACAAGCTATATTATTGAACATGTCAAGATTGATTATGTTTATATATGCATACATCTATGCACAATATATATAATTAAGTTAATTTCATTTGTTGATTTGTTTATCTTCCTTTTGTTAAGTTGTATGAGTTCCCTGTAAATGTTGGAGATTAAACCCTTCTCAGAGATAACATTGGCAAATATGTTCTCCCATGCAGTGGGCTTTCTTGTTGTTTTGTTGATGGTTTCTTTTACTGTACAGAAGCTTTTTATTTTGATGTAGTCCCATTTGTTTATTTTCTCTTTAGTTTCCATTGCCCTAGGAGCTGTATTGGTGCAGATATTGATTCGGCATACGTCTGAGGTTTTGCTACCTGTGGATTCCTCTAGTATTTTTATGGTTTCTCATCTTATGTTTAAATCCTTTACCAATTTTGAGTTTATTTTTATATATGGTGTAAGTTGGTGGTCTAGTTTCATTTTTGCATGTGTCTGTCCAATTTTCTCAACACCATTTATAAAAGAGGCTGTGTTGATTCCGTTGTATGTTCTTGCCTCCTTTATTAAATGTTAGTTGAGCATAGTGGTTTGGGTCGATTTCTGGGTTCCCTAGTCTAGTCCATTGGTCTATATGTCTGTTCTTGTGCCAGTACCAGGCAGTTTTGAACAATGTAACAAAGAGCTGGTTCTTTGAAAGGATACAGAAGATTGATGAACCTCTAGCCAGGCTCAACAAGAAGCAAAGAGAGAAAACCCAAATAAACAAAATCAGGAATGAAAGAGGTGAAAAAACAACAGACCCCACAGAAATACAAAGGATTGTTAAAAAAAATACTATGAACACCTCTATTCCAACAAACTAGACAACCTATAGGAAATGGACATATTCCTAGAAAAATACAACTTTCCAAAACTCAGTTAGGAAGAATCTAAAAATCTCAATAGGCTGATAACTATGGAGGAAATGGAAGCATCATCAAAAAGCTTCCAGCAAACAAAAGCCTAGGGCCAGATGGCTTCACAGGGGGGTTTTACCAAACATTCAAGGAAGAACTAAAACCTATCCTCCTTAGACTACTACAAAAAATCCAAGAGGAAGGAACACTTCCACCTCATTCTATGAAGCCAGCATTACCCTAATCCCAAAACCAGGTAAAGACAAGACAGTGAAAGAGAATTATAGGCCAATATCCCTCATCTACATAGATGCCAAAATTCTCAACAAAATTCTAGAAAATTGGATCCAGCATTATATAAGAAAGATCATACACCATGACCAAGTAGGATTTATCCTGGGGATGCAAGGATGGTACAATATCTGCAAATCAATAATTGTGATACATCACATAAACAAATTGAGAGATAAAAACCACATAGTCATATCAATTGATGCAGAAGAAGCATTTGACAAAATTCAGAACCCTTTCTTGATAAAAACCTTCAGCAAAATCAGAATAGAGGGATCATACCTCAACATAATAAAAGCCTTATATGACAAACCTACTGCCAACATCATACTCAATGGGCAAAAACTAAAACCATTTCACCTAAGAACAGGAATAAGACAGGGATGCCCACTTTCACCACTCCTATTTGACATAGTACTGGAAGTGCTAGCGATAGCAATTAGACAAGAATTAGAAATAAAAGATATCTAAATTGGAAAAGAAGATGTAAAACTGTCATTATTCACAGATGACATGATACTGTACATAGAAAACCCTAAAGACTCCATCAAAAAATTATTAGACTTAATAAATGAATTCAGCAATGTAGCAGGATACAAAATTAATGCCAAGAAATCTATGGAATTTTTATAAACCAATAGTGAACTTACAGAGAGAGAGATTTAAAAAATCCCTTTTACTATCACACCAAAAAAATTAAGATACCTAGGAATAAACTTAACTAAGGAGGTAAAAGACCTGTACTTGGAAAACTACAGGACACTGAAAAAAGAGATAGAGGAAGACATAAACAGATGGAGGAACATACTGTGTTCATGGATTGGTAGAATCAACATCATCAAAATGTCCATACTACCCAAAGCAATCTACAGATTCAATGCACTCCCCATTAAAATACCAACAGCATATTTCACAGACCTACAGTGAACTCTCTAAAATTCATCTGGAATAAAAAAAGACCCCAAATAGCTGCAACAATCCTGAGAAAGAAGAACAAAGTAGGAGGGATCTCAATATCAGATATCAAGCTGTATTACAAAGACACTGTTCTCAAAACATATGACTTTTGAGAATGGAGATTAAAAAAAAAAGTGTGACTCAAGTAAATTATTACTACCATATGTCTAAAAATACTTTTCTCAGTCGATCTAGAAACTTCAGATTATGTATAAGCATGCCTGTGTATTATTTCCATTACTCTGGAATTTTTTCAGAGTGTAATCTAAATTATTTTTTTTCATTTTTATATGGTGCCTCAAACATAGTGACAATGGATAATTCTTGCTGGGTGAATGAATCGTGAATTTTCCTGTGGCTTTGGGATTCAGCAGAACAAAAGGTTTGATATCTGATAGAGCTAATTTTGAATCTAGGCTGCCTTGCTTGAAAGTCATTTAACTTCTCTGAGGCTTTGATGCATCATCTCTAAAATGGAAGTTCTAGTTTCCTCACAAGGTCAGTTTGAGGATTAAATGAGATAATGACTATCAGAAGAACATCAGTGGTGATAACAGTATTCCTTGATTTGCATTGCACCTTTCTGGTCAAGCGATACAAGGTTTATTGCAGCTGTTTGTGCTACTGGTATATTTGAATGGTATATGCCAGATCTCATGGGGCATGTAGGTATAAATTGACTAACAAGGCTGGTGTGTGTATTTTTTTGGGGGGGCGGGGATCTGAGTATTGATGATTCAACCTACATAGACCTAATTATCTTGCTAACATTGTTCTGTGCAGTTTGACCTATTCCACCTGAGAATGTCTCAGTTAGTTCTGCTGATTTTTAGAGGTAGAAATAAAATCCTTACCTACTTATATTTCAGAAGATCTGAGATAAGATATGGAGAGAGGGGAATACATTGTCCATCTGTAAAAAAAAAAAAAAGATATAGGGTCACACTATTTTCTAAGTGTGTTTCCTATATCCTCTAGGTTTTGCTGAACCCTTCCAGATCTCCCGAGGATATGGCAAAGGGAAAGGTACCTGAGTCCTATCCCCACTTCAATCAGAACAGTTCCATTTTCATCTGGTTTATTTCATGTAATTCTATGGAAGATTACGTTTGAATGAATGACACTACTGCTAAAATAAAGTTAAAAGCTACATATATGGAGTCAAAAACATTGTGTTTGGTATCAGGAAATGGTGATGATGATGATGATAAATAATACCTACACAGCACATTTTAGTTTAATGGGAATTCTCACATATAGTACGTTATGTAATCCTTACAAATAGACATTATAAAGTAGGTATCTTATTATCCTCATTTTGCAAATATTGAATACTTAGGCTCAGGTAGTTTAAATGGCTTGCTTAAGTAGTATGGCTAATTAGTGATAGAAGTGGGATTAAAATCTACATGTTATAATATACTGAACTGGCTTTATGACTGGGCTTTGCTAGTTACTGGCTGTGCAAATCTCATCCTCTTTGGTACTTAGTTTCCTCATGTGTAAAGTGGGGTTTAGGGTAGAAGGACTCCACTTTAATATTGGAGCTCCAAATGAATTGTGGTTAGAGAAAAATATTCAGTGATTTTAAACATAAAAACTGGTCCAGCTAGTGTTGCTCAGTAGTTGAGCATAGACCCATGAACCAGGAGGTCATGGTTCAATTCCCAATCAAGGCACATGCTTGGGTTGCCGCTTGATCCCCAGTAGGGGGTGTGCAGGAAGCAAGCAATCAATGATACTCTCTCATCCTTGATGTATCTCTCTCTCTCTCCCTCTCCCTTCCTCTCTGTGAACTCAATAAAAAAGAACCATAAGTAAAAAATAAAAACTGCTTCCTTAGATTAAATAACATTGGACCTCCCCTGATGATTAGATTACATTTGATTATAGCAAAACCGTCCATACTATGTGCAATTATAGGCAATTTTAACCATCATATACTATTTTGTAGTTATATAACTTTCTGTAAAATTCATTGCAAAATGAGACATCTTCTGCAAGCAGACATACATATATGCACAAACATACAGGCATCTGCATCTCATATGAAATTGCCAGTTGTACAGCTGTCTTAGTCAGCTTGGGCTGCCATAACTAAATACCATAGACTGGGTGTCTTAAACAACAGGATTTTGTTTCTCAGGGTTCTGGGGGCTGGGAATTTCAAGATCAAGGTGCCAGCAGATTTGGTTTCTACTGAGAGCCCATTTTCTGGTTTGAAGACTGCTGCCTTCTCACTGTGTACTCACAAGGCAGGGGGTGGGGAGAGTGTAGAAAGTGAGCTCTGCCGTCACTGGTTTGACTCAGTGGATAAAGCATCAGCTTGCAGACTGAAGGGTCCCAGGTTTGATTATGGTCATGGGCACATGCCCACATTGCAGGCTCCATCCCCAGTAGGGGGTGCAGGAAGCAGCCAATCAATGATTCTCCTATTATTGTTGTGTGTGTGTGTTTTTTTCTCTCTCTCTCTCCCTTCCTCTCTGAAATTAAAAAAAAAAAAGGAAGAAAGAAAAGAAAGTGATCTCTGTTCCCCTTTCTTATTCTATCTATAAAGGCATTAATACCATCTTGAGGGCCCCACCTTCATGTCCTTATCTAAAGCTGCTATCTCCCAGAGGCCCCACCTCTTAATACCTTCACTTTGGGGGTTAGAACTTCAATGTAGGCAGTTTCCAGTCATTTAGAGGTGAATTCCAAGTGCTGTCAAACATTGTTCTACAGTGTACTGCTCTTTAACAGTGATCCCCAAGTTTTGTCAAACACTGTTATACACTGTTTCCTGATGTTGATCAGTGATTTCCAAGTGTTTTCAAACACTTTTATACAGTTTCCAGGCATTTACGTATTTCTAGTTTAATCACAACACTTTAATCACAGGGTAAAGAAAACTCTTGTAATAATGAGCTGAAATCCAATTCCCAGTTTTTAAAGCAAGGCATACCTATTGAGAATTAACAGTGAAGCACTCTGATAGAAAAAAATCACTAAAATATAAATGACTGATAGTGCTCTGTATGTTTTTAATTAAAATACGGTTGTTATGTAAAAATCTAGCTTGTAGAATTCACATACTTCAGTTGGTAGAAGTAAGAAATCTCAAGTTTTTCAAACATTTTTTTGCTGGATTTGGTAACACATTTGTTAGTTTATCATAGGATCATGTTTCTTTAGCTGTTGGCCCATTCACAACTTCTGAACCCAAAGACTGAGCTCAAAGCCTACTTTCGCTAGGGAACTTGTCTGACTACTTCAGGCAAGGAAAGTTACTTCTACTGTATTCTTTCAAGACCTTGGTTATATCTATATTATTGTATTCTTCACATCCTGGTGAGTATCTCAGGGTATTTCTGGATCTGAATAGAATATGTGGTAACTAGTGTGTACTAACTAGATTGGATAGAACCAGTACTAAGGCTACCTGTAGGCTCTCTACTGACCCTAGATAGGGAGTGAATTACATCTAGTTTTAGGGCCAGAGAAAGAAAAATGACCTATGAAATGAGCCAGGAAAACAGTGGAATCAGCGTTGGCAGGGGGTAGACAAATTCTAATGTCTTCCTCTAACAAGATCAGGCACATAGCTAGAAACCTGGTGATATGTAACTGGTTTTAATCATTCTTCTTCTATGTAGATTGTGTTGGACAAAGTTAGATTTATGTGAAGCAATCAGCCTTGCTATTAAAACTCATTGGTCAGTTAATTTATTCTATGACTAGTTTTGACTTGTTTATTAAAATATAAGTTTCACAAATGTAATGCTAAATAGACAAAACAAGATTTAGTAAACTGGTAGCACAGAAGCCACTAGTCACTCAACTTGTATAATAGTATACCTTTCTTGTATAATAGTGTATCTTTTTTATTTTTGTAGTTAAAAGTCCAACATCTGTTCCCCATTTGTTCTACAGAAGCTCACTCTAATATAGGCTGCTGGGATGAGCAACTGATGTGAATCCTGGAATTGCTGGAGCCATTTTATAACCAGTCTGCGGAAGGATCTGGCACAGGTAGGAGAGCAGAACTGACATAATTGTAAAGAAATAGAGCTACTAATGAACATTTGGTTCAAAATTGGAAGCATATATAACCTCTGAGCTTTTCAGTTAATGAACCAGTCAGTTTTCTTTATTCTTGAAATATGTTTGATTTGAGTTTTGCAATAATTTATACTGAAATACATCTGATCCACATAGTTTTCTCTGTGTCAGGCCTGATGCTGAACTCTTTAGGTAGGTTATCTCATTTAATCCTTCCCGATAAACTATAAAAAAGGTGTGACAGACATTCCTGTTGATCTCAGATATAGTATCAGAATTATCATTAGCACAGAGCTCTGGTGGCCTTTCCTAACCAACTACAGGAGGACAAGGACAATGAAAGTGACCACTTTCTCTTCCATAAACCATTCTGCTGGAAAGCTGTGGGGCTAATGCAGCACACTGGTGAGTATCTCAGGGTACTTAATAAATATCTTTTGAAGAATACTGAATTGGGATAATTAATGTAGAAAGGTTGCCAGAGCAGTGCCATCAATGGCTTCCTCTTTCCAGTGCCTGAGGCCTACAAGCCCAATGAACAAATAACTGCAGTAACTCCTCCTAGGCATAAGGAGTTATGTGCTCTGTCTCTGGTCATCTTCCTCAAGCATTTTTTTCCTCTTAGATACTCCTCAGTATCTAACTTATCCCCACTACTCTCCCTTTAAGCTGACTATTCACTTAGCCTGTCTATCCAAAATTTGATATAGCTTCTATTTGTTCATATTTATCATCCTGGGACTAAACCTTCATTAACTCTGTATAAATGAACACCTTAGTACATTCCTTATTCAGCCCCTTTGTCAGCTTTATGCCAGAAGTATCCTGCACTAGTGAGAAGTGAGGTAGTGAATTGCTCCAGGAAGAAATTTGTCATAAATACAAGATTTATCATACTGTTTCACTCCCATAAAGATGAAAATGGTCCTTATGCCTTAATAGTCTTTCTTTGGGGGCATCACTAAACCCAGTTGAGTTTTAGGTCAAATAAACTGGTCAGAGAAGTTCATAACGTACCTCTCTTGGAAGGAAAAAAAATGCACATTCAAGTTTCCCAGAAGTTACTTTAAGGTTTGAAACAGTCACAGTTGATATAGTAGCAATTGTTTCTTGTCACTACCTGGAATTAGAATAGCATCCTCTATGATAAAAGATAGCACACTGTTGATTGTTTTATTTATGGCAATATGTTAGCATCCAAGTGGGTTTTTCCCATTACAACCTACTTACAAGTCTCTGACAGAAAAGAAAATACATCAAATAAAGAACATGGAAAGGACTTCACTTCAAATTAAATAATAAGATTATTCTTGTTCTGTTGTGGAATATGAAATCTGGTGCCAATGCTTTCGCATTTCTGATTGTCATTTACTATGGAGTAGAACCTTGCAGAGGCAATTGCCAATTGCTTGTTGAAATGAAATGGAACATTATTGTGGAAAAAACAACAACCACCTGTGCTGCCTTTCAGTAGGTGTAATTATCTCTAAATTATCCATGGCAGGATTACACAGTAATTGTATTTTTATCAACAAATAGCTCTTCCCTGTCATACAAATTTTGTCAAATAATAAAAAGAAAAGAAAATATATTCTTTCTTAATATTAAGGAACTTCAAACTAGAATTTCCTGGGCTTGTCTCTGTGGCAATGTCTATCCTATCTAATAAAAGAGAAACATGGTAATTGGCGTACGACCGCTACCCTTCCCATTGGCTAATCAGCGAGATATGCAAATTAACTGCCAGCCAAGATGGCGGCCGGCAGCCAGGCAGCTTGAAACTAACATGAGGCTTGCTTGCTTCAGTGACGGAAGACTCCAAAGTTCCCCTCTTGCCTTGCCGCCCTCTGAGCCTGCAGTTTAAGAAACATTGTAACAAATATAGAAGCTAAAAAAAACCCCAGAAACCAGCTTTCAGCAAGCCGGGATCTCAGAGCTGGAGTTGATACAGAGTTTCAATTATAGAACTGAAACAAACCAGATACCTGCTTTCAGGAGCGGAGCCCTAAGAGCTGGAGCCTCAGAGCTAAAGCTGGCCCAGAATAAAAAAAAAAAAAGAAAGAAAGGAGCGGTTGGGAGCTTCCGTCACCCACCAGCCTGAAAACGGCCCTCAGCCCCTCACCCAGACTGGACAGGCACCCCAGTGGGGACCCCCACCCTGAAGGGTGTGTGACCAGCTGCAAACAGCCATCATCCCCTCACCCAGACTGGCCAGGCACCCCACTGGGGACCTCCACCTTGAAGGGTGTGTGACCAGCTGCAAACAGCCATCATCCCCTCACCCAGGCTGGCCAGGCACCCCAGTGGGGACCTCCACCCTGAAGGGTGTGTGACCAGCTGCAAACAGCCCTCAGCCCCTCACCCAGACTGGCCAGGCATCCCAGTGGGGACCCCCACCCTGATCCAGGACACCCTTCAGGGCAAACAAGCTGGCCCCCACTCGTGCACCAGGCCTCTATCCTATATAGTAAAAGGGTAATATGCCTCCCAGCACCTGGATCAGCGGAGCCCAGAGGCCTCCCGGCACCGGGATCAGCGTGACAGGGGGCAGTACATAAACCCTCTGATCGCCCTGCGGCTCTGTGTGTGATAGGGGGTGGGGCCACAACTTCCCTATCTGCCCTGCTCTGTTCCGGACTGGGGAAGGTGCCCCAACCTCCTGATCAGCCCTGCTCTGTGCCTGATAGGGGGGAGCTCCCCAACCCCCTGATTGCCCTGCGGCTCTGTGTGTGACAGGGTGCGGCACTCCCCGCCCCCCATGGGCCCTTCTCTGTGTGTGACGGGGTAGAGCCATACCTCCCCATCGGCCCTGCCTTGAGTGTGACAGTGGCAGCGCCCCAACCCCTGATGGGCCCTGCTCTGTGCGTGACGGGGGGAGCTCCCCAACCCCCTGATCGACCCTGCTCTGTGCATGACAGGGTAAGGAGCCCCAACCCCCCTGATGGGCCCTGCTCTGTGCATGACAGGGGGCAGTGCCCCAACCTCCTGATCGGCCCTGCTCTGTGCGTGACAGGGGGTGGCGCCACAACCTCCCTATTGACCCTGCCTTGAGTGTGACAGGGAGCAGTGCCCCAACCCCCCAATCGGCCCTACCCTGAGCATGACTGAGGGTGGCATCGCAACCTCCCAATCTGCCCTGCTCTGTGCATGACAGGGGGCGGTGCCCCAACTCCCCAATCGGCCCTGCTCTGAGCCTGACCAGGGGCTGCACCTAGGTATTGGGCCTGCCCTCTGCCACCCGGGAGCAGGCCTATGCCAGCAGGGCGTTATCTCCCAAGGGGTCCCAGACTGCGAGAGGGGACAGGCCGGGCTGAGGGACCCCCTTTCCCTCCTGAGTGCACAAATTTTTGTGCACTGGGCCTCTAGTATGCTATATAATAGACTTGATGTAGAAAAATTTGACAATAATATCAGACAAAACCAATGATGACGGTTCATGTAATACCATTACTGCTGCTACTGTTACTACTAACTGTGCTTGTCATACTTAAAAGCCTCCCTGAATCTGATTATTCTTTCCAAGTTTAGAAAACCCCTGTATCATGAGACAGAACTCACTTCTCATTAATTATTTTAATTTACATCAAAATTTAAGAACATCTGGTTTGGGATGAGTCCTAGGATTAAGGATAATGAAACAAACAAGCAAACAAAGCTCTCCAGCTGTGTGGGGAACCTCTAGGCTAACTCAAGTGTTTTCTGCACATGACTTTCCACCTAAGATCATCATTATATTGTCTATCAATGACATGAATTTTAAGTAGTTTTACTTCTTGTATAATTTTATCCCTTAAGCCCTCCAGGAAATTTAGCATTATTGGTTCAAATTGTTCCCCAGTGATATTAGCACATTTTATTTTAAACCCATTATAGACTACCTTCTAGAACAGTGATGGTGAACCTATGACACGCGTGTCACAGGTGACATGCGAACTCATTTTTTTGGTTGATTTTTCTTTGTAAATGGCATTTAAATATATAAAATAAATATCAAAAATATAAGTCAGTGTTTTACTATGGTTGTAAATATCAAAAAAAATCTATATGTGACACGGCACCAGAGTTAAGTTAGGGTTTTTCAAAATGCTGACACGCCGAGCGCAAAAGGTTCACCATCACTGTTCTAGAGTTTACTTGATTCTTGGTAATGTTTTGTTTTCCTAGAATTCCATAGTTTCATCTTTCTAATTATTATTATTTTTAATGAGAAACAATATCTATCAGTACAGGAGGGGCTAAATGCCTCCCACATTGATTTTACTTGCCTAACACCAAAAATCTCTTCCTTCTGCAAAACCAACCCATGTCCCTAGGATTAATGAGGACACTTTCAGGGTCGGTAAACAGTCACAGTGCAAATCTAAATCCTAGAAACAAAGATGAGTTTTTGATAATTATCTTACTTAGGCCTGAAGTATGCACCTGGTCCGTTTCAGTAAGATTCTTTGAATTCATCTGCCAAATAGATACACAAAAATGGACTTGTGATGGTAATGATGATGATAATGATGATGATGATGGTAATGATGATTATATTCTCTGTACATATTTCTATCCTTTCTTTGGTTAAGCATTAAACCTTGCTTTTGAGTTACTCACCCTCAACTGCCTGAGTTTTTGGTAGATTTGTCAATTACATTGATCTGCACACATCCCACAAACTTTTATGCCTACCAATACACATAAGTCAGGCTGTGTAATTATTGTACTTCATCTTTGGATACAGTCTTGGCCCAGGAGTTGATATTGGACCAGTAGAGAACTCACCAATATCTTCCCCAATAAATTAGAAAGAAACCGTTCAAATACATTAATTAAGGAGAATGTGAGACTAAAGCTATCTGTAGCCATCTTAGCCATCACATGTAGAGTACCTCTATGCAGAATGCAGCCAAGCAAAAAAAAAAAAAGAGGTGGTAAGAGAGAAGGATTTGAGCATCTAGACTCATCATTTCAATTCATGTATTTCTCAGTTTATGAGTCAATAAAGTCCCATTTTTGCTTAAGCTAATTCATTTAGAATTGGGCTTCTATCACCTATACCAGAAGGAGCCTTAATAATTCAACTACTTTCTAAGGAAATTAGTCAGTAGCAATGGATTTTACTTTGTGTTTTGAGTGAAATTAGCATACTTCCAGAATATATCTGATTGGAGCAGTGTGGAAGATGAAGGCAACCAGATTTGAAAATAGCCATGGCTAGGCATGAAATAGTACAATTTCTTCCAAGGTGACTGGAACAATCTTCCCAATAAGAGCACTCCATTTTGAAGGTAGCAAAATGATTGATTCAACTCATTTGGAAAATATTAGTTTAAAACATATGAAGGTTAAACATTTGTAAAATCTTGTGATTGTTACATTGTTTAAGTAAAAATTTGTCAAATATTATCCATTTCATTTTGTACAACCTGATAAAATTATAGGTAAATAGGAAGGAGATATTTCACTGAGGTTAAGCTGAAATTATCACCCTGAGAATGCTATGCCACAATTTTTGTTCTTTATGAAGCCTTTTTTGAACTCTGGTGTATAATCTTGGAACATTGAAAGCCAAGGTTGAATAGCTATATAGCTAGAAAATTTGGCTTCATCTTTATGTTCATATGTATAGAAAAAATTCTATACGTTCTTGTGAATGTAATGATTTTGACAAACATTTGAGTTACTTGACCAACATTCTAAGCCTAGGTCTCAACATTTAACCTCTATTAGTGCTAGAACTTTGACGATATTTTTTATTCATTAATTCAACAAAAATTTTTAAATCTTCATCTGAGGATATTTTTCCTTTGATTTTTAGAGAAGGTGGAAGAGAGAGGGAAAGACATATAGAAATATCGATGTGAGCAAAACACATCGATTGGTTGCCTCTTGCATGCTCCCTGGCCAGGGCACAAGCCAGGGAGGAGCCTGCAACAAAGTATGTGCCCTTGACCAGAATTGAACCCAGGACCCTTGGGGCCAAAGGTGGTGGGGAGCCGATATAGGGTTAAACCTTGGACTGACCTGTTGGCAAAGTCACAAACAGGTCTTCCGAGTCTTAAACAACCCAATCCGAGAGATGGCCGCTGATTTACATGCGCTATCATTTAAAAAATAAAAAAGGGGGAATTTCCTGGAAGCCGGTCCATCCTTGCTGCTTGACAGCCGTTGCAGGGAAGAAACATCTGCACAGCATATGTTTCAAGGGACCTGGGGTATATGGCATACTGTTCTTAATATGTTTGCTCCCCTTCTTAGCGCTATGTGTTTTCACCAAGGTCACCTCTTAGAGAAAGGTTGTTTCCCCAGGTGGGGATTTTTCCCTGGAGTTAGGGATTAACAGGACTAAGGAATGGAATCAGTAAACCCCCTTAACTAAGTGCCAGGTGGGTAGTTAATCACTTTAACTAGGAACAATCACATTTAAGCTACATAATCTTTACTTAGGATAATCTCCTTTAGTTACTTCCTTGTAGATTAACAGAACAATAGAGTAGTGACCTTGGAATGGAGATAACAAACATCCTAACCTTTGGAATAGAATGGATAGGATTAAAATCAAATGGTATAAATACAGATGTAACAGAAGAATAAAGGGAGAACCTCGCTATGCTGATCAACTGAACGCTGTCTCTGTGTCATTTCTTCTTCCCTGACTCCGTCCACACCTTTGGGAACCCCTGGACCTGCTGGGGTTGGACCCCAACAAAAGACCGATGCTCTATCCACTGAGCAAAACTGGCTAGGGCTAATTCAACAAATTTTTATTAACCAAATGCAATATACAAGACACTGTTCAACTATATTGGTTTTATGCCAGACAGCCAAACAGGAAAAATTCATGCCTTCCTGGAACTTACATTCTATTAGGGAGAAAGAGATAATAACTAAAAACTAAATTAAATATTAGAAGTTCATATGGGCAATAATAATGCAGGCAAATATGTAGAGAATGTGGAACAGTTTACAATTTTATATTGCATGGATGGTGGAATGGACAGAGAAATTTTTATTGAGAATATTCATTGAAACAAAGAATTGATGGGGGTAAAGGATCAAACCATGTAGATATCTGAGGGAAGACTGTTCTGATAGAGGAAACAACAGCTTCAAAGTCTCTGACGTACCTGTATTACTAATATTTTCACAAACTGGAAGGAGGCCAGTACTTCTGGAACAGAGTGAGAGAGGAAAACAGTAGGGAAGAATGGAAGCACCAGGTGGCTATATCTATGGCTGTAGCCATTACAAGGATTGAGTGTTCACTCTGAGCGAGATGGGAACTTTCAGAGCATCTTGAGCACCATGGTCCCAATTAGTCTATATTTGACCATTTCTTACTTAATACTCAGTTGGGAAACGTGTCCCTTCTCTGAAACCTACCCAAGTGACATTCTTACTATGCAAAAAACAAACAACAACAATAATAAAAAAAAAGAACAAAACTAATCTTTCCTTTTTATAATTTTCTTCAGTTTTCTTCTCAGCATTGTTTTTCTGGCTGTCATTGTTATATATATCAACTAGAGGCCCGGTACATGAAATTCGTGAACTGGAGTGGGGTCCCTCAGCCCTGTCGGCCTGTGCTCTCTTGCAATATGGGACCCCTCGGGGGATGTCCAACTGCCAGTTTAGGCCCAATCCCAGCCTAGCCTTCGAGGATCAGGCCTAAATTGGCAGTTGGACATCCCCTGAGGGATGTAGCAGTGCATCAAGCAGCAGGTGGCCAGGGAGGAGCCTGAACTGGGGCCAGTTGCAGCGCCACTTGGGCTCATCCCCGCCCTGCTGCTGCTGTCTTCTGGCTGGGTGGCACTCCCCCTGTGGGAGCACACTGACCACCAGCGGGCAGTTCCTGCATTGATCATCTGCCCCCTGGTGGTCAGTGCATCTCATAGGGACTGATTGTTCAGTCGTAACAGTCACATAAGCTTTTATATCTATAGATTCCTGGGGCCTGTGGTCCATCATGAGAATAAAGAGACTAGGAAACCATTTACTGCAGACTAGACACATGATCCTTTATGAGAAAACGTTTTCTAGGCATCACTCTATGAATTCTCAGTAAATGCTATTTCGGTTTATTACAGTTTATTTTTAAAGGCAAATGAGCACATTTAATTATTTTCCAAGTGGCTTATTTTGGATTGAGCAGGTGTAAATATAAGGGTCAGAATGATAAGTGCTGAGTGAGGGCTGTTAAAGTGGGATATGCAAGGGGATTTTCTTTGGAACTAGGCCTGTTGACTTGTTTGTGGTTGAACTATTTTATGTACTAATATATTTTAGAATCTTATACTCTACTTAATAGCATGTGTTTTCAGAAGCATTTTCTCTGCACAGTACAACCTCCAGGGTGTATGTTTACCTGCTAATATACTTACACTCAAGGTGTGTATATATTGGCAGACAAGCCCATAACCTGGGGTGTGTTATTGCTTGCATAATTAGTCATCAATTATCACCAGTTACATTTGCACCTGTTCCATTTGCAGATCTTTGGAATTTCCAGCTTGCTCAATTAGCATATTCTGAACTTCCTCCCACTTGTGAGAAAGTGGAATAATAGTCACTTATTTGAGGAACCTCTCCTTAAAAAGGGTCTCTACAACAACCATATGAAAAGATAATATTTTAGTCAGCCACTTTAGAGACATCATGAAAACCAACAAAATTATTTATTTGCTATCATAGCTTTTCTTAGAATTTGAAAGGGCTCTTGAGATCATTTCATTTTACTGATGTATAAAATAAGCCCTGAGAAGGGAAAGTGACTTTTCCAATGTCACACAACATATTAGTGGCAGAAAGCATGTATTCCTAGCTGAGGTCAGTTTCTACTCTGGCATGTGATTAAAATTCACCTTTTACTTTGAGACTGATTTCAAGATAAGGTTTACTTTGGATATGCAGAATGATGAGAATAAATGACATATTTTCAAGGCATCCCCTTTCCATTTCTGCTGCATCAATTGCTAATTACATTAAGCTTAGTATAAATGTTCTCTCACATGAATATTTTTGTGTTTCTATAGTTATTTTGGAAGCTTTGAGAGGCATATCTCTATGACAATATTTCAGTTAGTAACACAGGACCTCTCGAGTCTTCTCACTTAAGGTGGACTTTCAAGTCTTTCACTTTTGTCTGTGATTGAATGAAGTTTATAAAGACTGGTTGTATATGAGGCTTCTAACTCTAGTTTGTCAAATAAGTGTTTCAAGTTGCATAGGTAGATAAGATGACTTTATTTGCCTACAAGTGACAAGTGTTAACATAATTTTATTGTAAACTAGGGACCCAGGGCATGAATTCGTGCACCTTGAAAGGAACTGTGGGCCATGAGGCGGCGGTTGATACAGGGGCGGGTCTCGGCCCATCCTCCACAACCCTGCCTGGCCCATCCCACCATTGCCCTGGGTCCCCTGTCTGCCAGCAGCCCTGCTCCCACCACTCCCATGTGCTGATGGCACCAGCCCCACTCATACCGCTGACTGTGCAGAGCGATTGGGGCTAGTGCCAGCAGTGGGTGTGAGCAGGTCTGGCATGGTCAGTAGATGCGAGTGGCAGCTGCTGCCCCGATTACCCCTAAGGAGCAGGGAGAGGTGGAGAAGCTCTCCAGGGTGATCGGGGCTGGTGCTGGGCACTGGCAGCAGATGCAAGCAGCTGCTCTGGCACTGGTAGCAGGTGTGAGCGGTGCCAGCTCCAGCAGCAGGTGAAGGCATTGGCAGTAGGTGTGAGTACCCGGTGAATTTTCAGTAACCACCAGAGGCTTGCCCCGATGACAGCAACTGGTGCCCCACCTTGATCTGGTGTCCCCACTCCCTTGCTCCACCATCCTGTCATGGACAATGCTCGCCATGTTCCGTGCTTGCCACTGCTGCTGATGCCCACCATGTTCCATGTGCACCCTCTGGTGGTCAGCACACATCATAAGGACCAGTTGTTTGGTTGTTCAGTTGTTCAGTTGTTCTGCCATTGGGTCTATTTGCATATTAGGGTATATATATATATGCATATATATATATTATATTGGAAGAAAATGTTAAGAATAAATTATGTTTTTGACCTTTGTATTTTACTGCTTATAAAAATGAGGCTTCTGTATATTTAAATTATAGATTTTGGTCCCATTCAACTGTATGAATCCTTAACAGATGATCTACTTTGGCTTTTTCATAGACATAATTTGAAATGATCTAGGTTCCGAGAGATAAATCTGTGGTAAAAGCTATGGCTGGTGGCACAGTTAACAATTTAACAGATATTCTTCCACACACCTTTTCCTGTATAAACTTCAGTTATAGTTATTATATTCAATTTTAGTAATTACATTCTCCAGGGACTTTTCCATTTAGTAAAATTTTTTATCTCACAGCAGAGTATGCACAAAGATTCATTCAATAAGGCATAATTTCATGGTTAAAATCTTAGTAATTTGATGGTTAAAGTGATGATGCAATGACTAGAAAAGTACCCTACAGAGTCAAGAAATCACCCTTCTGTCTAAATCTACCACTTATGAGTTGATTTCCTGAACCAGAGAAGAGCACTATTGAAAACATGAGTTCTGAAATGAGATTAACATATCACTTACTCAGGGTGTGAGCTGTACCAGTATTTTAATCGTTTTTAAACCTCAGTGTCTTCATATATGTAAAATGTTAAATAATGTCTATTTTGCAAACTTTTCGGTGAGGATTACATGATTTATATAAATATCTCAGCACTCAGAGGTTATTATTACAATCAGGGGCCAGGAAATATGCACAAGACTGGATTGTGAGGGTGCTGGATGAGAGGAGTAGAACCTAAACTTGGATAAAGGATAGTTCGTCAGCTTGAGAATACCTATCCATGTTACAAGATTTAAAATCCATGCAAGGAACCTGGAATATTGTGGGTAAATGCTGTTGGGAAGGCTACCAGAAAACAAAAACAACAAAAAAGTTCCTTTATAAGGAGTGGGGTTGAAATTCCAGAATCACCATGGAAGACACAAAAAAAGGGTTAAAAGTTTTAAAGAAGTAGACATACTTCATAGACTGTGCACAGCAGAAAAACATACCAGATAATTTTGTCTCATTGGAGACCCAGGGCATATATCACTTACTAAAGCAAAGATGAAAGGGACACCAGCATTGCTATGAAGTTTAGTGGGGGTGATTTCTATAGGCCAAAGCTAATGGCAGGAGTTGCTAATACAAAAATGGGCTCATTGATAGCAATTCGATGATAGGATCTTGAGAAAATAGAGAAATCCTGACCTGCAGAAATTTATGGAGATGGCTAATAGATTACACCATCTTTAAATGAGCAGCCCAAATAGGTGTCAGTCCTGAATCTATACAATAAATTAAAATTTAATCAAGATCAGTAGATGAATGGATAAAAAAGCTATGGGACATTTACACTATGGAATACTATGCAGCTGTAAAAAAGAGGGATCTCTTACTCTTTGGACAACATGGATGGACCTGGAAAATATTATGTGAAGTGAAATAAGGCAAATTGGAGAAAGACAAATATCACATGATCTCTCTTATTTGTGTACTCTAATGAACAAAATTAATTGGTCAACAAAATAAGACCTGGAGCAGGAGGAATGGAACAGACTGCATACCTCAATGTGGTGTTGGGAGAATGAGAAAAGATAAACCAAAAAACTTATATACTTACTAGTGTCCTGGTGCATGACTCATGCACATTGAAAGGAAATCAATTAGAAGAAATATTTTAATATTGCTATTCACCCTTTTTCTATAATAGAAGTGTCAACCAAATTCACAATCGACAATGACAGATTGAAGCACACACATGTGATCGGCACCAATGAGAGCTTTATATGTATTGCGTATGTGCATGTCAACTTAGCTTTTTATATATATAGAATAAACTTGCTTAATTAGACGTGCTTTCTGATTTAGCTAAACTTTTTCCAGCCCAGTGAAGCACCCCAACTTCTCTTTCAGGTAATTGTTAGAAACACAGCCGTAAATATCAACACAGAGCAGATTATTATGGTAGATCATGCAGGGAGAACAAAGGGTAAAATATTTAACTGCAGCAGTGTTTGACTGTATTCTGTGCAGTGATAAAATCTGAAGTCATTTTCAAGTTCCACCATTTCTTACTTCTTTTCAGTCGGGTCAAGTTTTTAAACTTTCTAAATCTCCATTTTCCGGCTAATGAAAAGAAAATAGTATTCCACTAAGTCTCTTATCTACCTGCTCCAGGACTTCTGTGAGGCTCAAATGAGACGAGACATGGGAAAATGCTTCACAGACATTTGGTTAAAGTGTAAAATGTTTTCACCTGGCTATAAAGCAAGTCGTGTTCCTGGGCTGAAGAAACTCCAAGGAGGCTAGTCACTAGGGAGAGGAAGCCAGGCATTGCTATGTGATCTCATTACCTGGCTCCCACAGTGACCATTTCCTGGCTGGGCTGGGCTGGGCTGTGGACTGCATTTTGTGCCATAGGGTCTTGGCAGCATTGGCTGCGATTTGGTGGGGTGTTGCTCTGGAGCAGTGGCAGGGCCTGTGTCCCACTTGGGGGAAGTGTAGGTTTGTCGGTGCCAGGTCTGTGGTGCCATTTATTTTTAAATGGCCAGTGCACATCATGGCAACTCCTATGTTGAGCAATTCCTGGTGGTCAGTGCGTGTCATAGCTACTGGTTGGATGGACACTTAACCTTTTATATATATATCAGAATCCCGGTGCACAAAATTCATGCACTGAGGGGAGGAGGTGTCCCTCGGCCCAGCCTGCACCTTCTCCAATCTGGGACCCCTCGAGGGATGTCCGTTTAGGCCCAATTTCACAGGGATCAGGCCTAAACGAACAGTCGGACATCCCTCTCACAATCCAGGACTGCTGGCTCCCAACTGCTCACCTGCCTGCCTACCTGATTGCCAGCCTGATCACCCCCTAACCTCTCCTCTGCCAGCCTGATCAATGCCTAACTGTTCCCCTGCCATCCTGATTGCCCCTATCTGCCCTCCCCTGCCAGCCCAATTGCCCCCAACTGCCCTCCCCTCCAGGCCTGGTTGCTCCCAAGTGCCCTCCCCTGCCAGCCTGGTCCCCTAAAACAGCCCTTCCCTGCTGTCCCAGTTGCCCCTAACTGCCCTCCCCTGTAGGCCTGGTCCCCCCCAACTGCCCTCCCCTGTCTGCCATCTTGTGGCCACATGGGGGCGGCCATCTTTGACCACATGGGGGCAGCTATCATATGTGTTGGAGTGGTCAATTTGCATACTGGTCATGACTAATTAGCGTATCTGGGGTAATTAGCATATCCCTCTCTTATTATATAGGCATAGCCCATGGACACAAACAATAGGGTAGTGAAGACCTGGGGGGGGTAGGGGCTCAGTGGGGGTGAAGGGGGGGGAAATGGGAGATATCTGTAATACTATGAACAATAAAAAATACATTTAAAAAAAACAGATGATCATGAATCTAAGGGTATTATTTCCTATCAAAAGTCATTATCTTTTGCTCAATTTCCTCAATGATCCTATTTTCAGACCTCTAGAACTGAAGGACTAAGGAGGCCAGATCCCCAGAGTAAAGGCTCTGCAATGCTAGGGCAAGTATACATGGAAACAATTATTCCACTACTTCTGCAAAGAAAAAAACAACTCCTCTATTGATATAATATTTAACATTAAAAAGGAATGTACAAAAGTATTATCAGCCCTGGCTGACATGGCTCAGTGATTAGAGCATCAGCATGTGCACGTGAGAGTTGTGGGTTTGATTCCTGGTCAAGGGCAGGTGCCTGGGTTGCAGGTCCAATATGTGGTAATTTTTGAGAAAGGTGTAAGATCTTTGTTTAGATTAATTTTTTTGCATGTGGATGCCTAGTTTTTCCAGAACCATTTGTTGAAAAGACTCTTTGGTTCATTGTATTGTCTTTGCTCCTTTGTCAAAGATCAGGTGACTATATTCATGTGTGTCTATTTATGAGCTTTCTATTTTGTTTAATTTATATATTTGTCTATTATTTTAACAATTCTACACATTCTTTATTATTGTAGTTTTATAGTAAATCTTGAAGTCAGGTAATGTCAGTCCTCCAACTTTGTTCGTCTTCTTGATTATCATGTTAAGCTATTCTGGGTCTTTTTCATCTCCATATAAATTTTAGAATCAGTTCATTGATATCCACAAAATAACTTGCTAAAAGCTTGATTAAAATTTCATGAAATCTATAGATCAGGTTGGACAGAACTGACATTTTGATAATATTGAGTCTGTAATAAATTTTAAAAATATTTTACTTCTAATGATATATGAAATAATTTTCAGAAACATAGTGAATCGTTAAGCTAAAATTCCATTTTTTGTTTCTATATTGTTTTATCAGATACTTGTAGTAGATTTCTGTTTATTCACTGTGACACAAGATCATAGCTATGCAGATCAAATGTTTACCAACACAAAGAGTCTGTGGGGTGTTCTCTCCATTGGCCTCATTCTCTTTCCTTAGGAGTGGTGTTGCCAGATCATCTCAAAAGAAATACTGCATTGTAAAGTTTATGAAAGTATATGAAAGCAGCAAGTCAACAGAATAATGAATTTTAAAATACTAGAATAAGAATGTTTGCATGAAATTCACAATAAAACATGTCTTTATTTGACAAAATGCTGCGCTACCACCATCAGACTTAAAATTTATACCTGGAAAACCCTGCATTTGGATTTTGGTAGAAAAACCTTGGCACACCTGTAACTAGAGGACAGACGGATTTGCATAGGAGTTGGCCCATTTTCCAGCTAATATTTTTTAGTATATCTCATTTGAATTGAGTTAAAATATTTACCTATTTCCACCATCCCTCTCTTTATCCTGCTAAACCAAAGAAGCATATGCAACTCAAAGGTCTCTAACATGTGATGAAACCAGTGTTCTTCTCTCTATGCCATCCATGAGAAATTTACAGGTTGTTATTATGCCCCTCTAGAAGCAATACATAATGTTTTTACTCCCCTAAATATCATGCTCTCTTTTGCATGAAGGGTTGTACTTTGGCCACCTTAAAAAACAATATACATGGATATTGCCTTTTAGTCACCTCAAAGTGTCTGATACCTGATTTGTATTAGACTGGAAATAACTAGAAAAATGAATATAATATATAAAAGTTCTGTTTTCAGACATTGAAAAACGTGTAGATCATGACAGTGATACCTGAGAGAAGACAAAGATGAAACTTATGATCACCAGTCTTTCTACCCAAAGGCACCTTCTGCACCATTGTGCAGGAATAGTGGACCTAAGCACAGCACAGAATTTTGTTTAAGTCAGATATTAGAATTAGCCCTAGCCAGTTTGGCTCAATGGATAGAGCTTCGGCCTACAGATGGAAGGGTCTTAAGTCTGATTCATTTCAAGGGCATGTACCTGGGTTGCAGGCTCCTCCCCAGCCCGGGTCCTGGTCAGGGCGTTTGCAGGAAGAAACCAACCAATGTGTTTCTCTCACATCGATGTTTCTCTCTGTCTTTCCATATCTTTTCTACTATCTCTAAGAAAATCAATGGAAAAATATCCTTTGGTGAAGATTAAAACAAACCAAAGAGGCTGATGTAGCTAACAATTGTTGGACAGAATTTTGGAAAGATGGTTCTACGTAGACAAAAAAGCTTCAGAAGTCTGCATTGGGTTCCCATGAGTCTATTTCTGAGCACAAAGTTACACATACAGAGGGTAAAACTTCACAGCATTAGGCAAAATAACACTAGAGAGTCATAAGGTGAACAATCCTGAGAGCTTACATAGGACTGGAATCCATATAAGTTTGACCAGCCAGAATTGGATATCTGACCCATTCAGTGGAGATCTCAGAAGAATCACACTGCAGTAGTAGGACTACTCTAGGCTTAGAGTAAAGGCAAGTATAGAAGTTGTCCTAAAAGGCTTAATTACAAATGTTCTGCAAAGGGATCTTGCCCAGGTATTGACCCAGGAGAAATGAAAACATATATTTAGATAAAAACTTGTTCACAGATTTTTATGGCAGGTTTTTTTGTTGTTTTTTTTTCAAAATCACTGTATTTTGGAAACAGTCATAATTTTCACTAACATAAATATTTTGACATATTGATACAATTAATACTACTAAATAAAGAAAATAAACTGATAGACACACAAGCATGGATGAAACTCAGAAACACTATACTGAGCTTAAGCAACCAGACACAGAGAGCAGTTACTGCCTAATTTAGTTTATATGGAGTTCAAAAATAGGTGAACTACCCTTGTTTGAAAATATCAGATCAATAATTGCCTACGGGGATTTGATATTGACTAGATGTAGACATGGGGGAACTTTTTGGAATGATAGAAATGTTTTATATTTTGACTAGTGACCAGGTGCACAAATTCATGCACATTGAAAGGAAATTAATTAGAAGGTGGGCAGTGGGATGGGACTGGGCAAGATGGGCCAGACACACCCTGGAGCCAACAGGCCTGTGGGGAGGGCACTTGGGGGGTACCAGGCATGCAGGGGAGGCAAGTTGGGGGTGACCAGGCTAGCAGGGGTTGGGCAGTTGGGGGCAACCAGGCCTGCAGGGGAGCAGTAAGGTGTCAATCAGGCTGGCAGCGGAGTGGTTAGGGGGTGATCAGGCTGGCAGGCAGAAGTGGTTAGGGGCGATCAGGCAGGCAGGCAGGTGAGCAGTTGGGAGTCAGCAGTCCCAGATTGTGAGAGTGATGTCCGGTTGGGATCGGGCTTAAATGGGCAGTCGGACATTCCTCGAGGGGTCCCAGATTGGAGAGGGTGCAGGCTGGGCTGAGGGACACCCCCCCATCAGTGCACGAATTTCATGCACTGGGCTTCTAGTCTATATAATAATAACCTAGCGACCGTTAAGGCAGAACAACTGGTTGCTATGACACACTGGCCACAGGGGCCACCACCAGCGCTGCTGCAGAGCCCAAGGGCCCCGGGGCTCGTTGCACAGCCACCGCCAAGGTGCTGGTAAAGAATAACGTGAAGTTAGTCAGTGTGAGCATGCAACTTGAGATTAAGGCTCTGTGGGATGAATTCAATCAGCTGGGCACCGAGATGATTATCACCAAGGCTGGCAGGTCAGGGCATCCCTCTCCCTGCTGTGACCCTCCCCACATGGCGCCAGTCTTGGGCATCAGGCTTTGTCCCAATCCACATGAGCTAGACTGAGAAGCAGGGTGGGGGGCGCTACCTGGCTACCTGCGGGTCCCTCTTGGCATGGACCAGCTCCTCCACTCTTCAATTCCTGGCTCTAGGACAGCCACCTAGCACTCCAGGTCGAAGGGTACTGCTCAGGAGGCCAGGAAGGCTGCAGAGAGAAACCCTGTGGACCTTTCGCCCAACCAGCAGCCCAGAACCCAGCACCTCAAGAAACAGACTGGCTCAGAGCACAGGAGCTTGCGGGGAAGGCAGCCACCTGTGAGGGGCCTTGCCACCAGCCAACTGCTGGTGGATCCCACCTCAAAAAAAACTTGGTCTTTGGTTTCTTAGTCAGTCTATCCCGGCTAAAGAGGAGCAGCTGGGCACATTTTAGGGGAGAATTAAGATTCTAAAGCAGTGTGCTCTGTTCCATGAAGATAGCTACCCAGTTGTGTTAGGCCTAAATTTGGGTGATTGTGGGGCTTGGCTCTGCCACTGGGTCCCATGTCTTCCTATTGGCCTGTATTTGTTGTAAGACCCCAAAAAGAAGGGGAACCAGTTTTTCAATGCAATGGATTTGACCAACAGACAAAGGTGAGTGCCGGGCTGTGTCTAATGTACACACAGAGACACCAGCTCTGAGTCCGCCTGGCCAAAGGGAGCTCAGGGCCTGTTTTCAGAGCCTTCTGGTGGTTTCTGTTTCCTTGCTTAGCCGTCCTCCCTGGGAAGCCTGGGGCCCATGCTCAGCTCCAGCTCAGTGGTTCTTCTTCAGGCCTCTCCCTCCAGCCAGCCACGCCCCCGATCATCCCCCCAACCCCGAATGGGGGCTGGGCTGCCAGGCCAACCTCCCATGGCCCTGGCCCCCTAGCCTGCCCAGCTGGATCACCCCAATTAGGGTGGGCCAGCTGGACCCCACCTATGCACGAATTCTTGCACCGGGCCTCCAATCTGTAATATAAATTCACACATATCTAAATATATGTATTATAAATATGCATATAGGAGTATTAGATAATAAATACAATAATTGTTTTATTATACTAGTATATGTCATTAAACTTCAAGGTTATGCATAGAAAATTCCTATGGAGACATAATTTCCTTTTCTCCATTGAAATGTTTATAATTTATCATTTTATTCCTTAGAATGCATATATCAAGACTGTGGAATTAGTAATACATTAATGAAGATGTTAGGCCACCCTGTACAAATCACTTGATAACTTAGTACATAATTAATATTGACAAATCCTTACTAAGAAATATAACCTAGCAAGGAACATTAGATTCCTGCACCATTTCCAATTTTGATAAGTCATGAATATTTGACAGTAATTTTTATAATCTGTTGTTTTGGTTTAGCTGAACTGAGTATCTGGCATAATCAGTGGATATTCCAGTTAAAAACAAGTATTACTTAGACACTTATGGCCATATCAGCTTAAGAGTTTTATATATATATATACTAGGGGCCCGGTGCATAAAATTCGTGCACTGGGTGTGGGGGCGGGGGGGAGAGTGTCCCTCAGCCCAGCCTGCCCCCTCTCACATACTGGGAGCCCTCAGGCGTTGACCCCCATCACCCTCCGATCGCCTGATCGGCTCCTTGCCCAGGCCTGACGCCTCCGCCAGAGGTGTCAGGCTTGGACAGGGGACCCCCATCTCCCCCCGATCACTGGCTCTGGCCCCCGCCCAGGCCTGAGGCCTCTGGCCCAGGAATCATGCCTGGGCAGGGGACCCCCATCTCCCTCTGATCGCTTGCTCCACCCCCCGCCCAAGCCTGACGCCTCTGACCCAGGCTTCAGGCCTGGGCAAGGGGACCATCATATCCCCCCAATCCCCGGCTCCGCCGCCCACCCAGGCCTGATGCCTCGGCCAGAGGAGTTGACCCTCATCACCCTCCGATCACCAATCACCGGATCGGCCCCTTGACCAGGCCTGAGGCCTCCGGCAGAGGTGTCAGGCCTGGGCAGGGGACCCCCAGCTCCCCACGGTTGCAGGCTCCGCCCCTGCCCAGGCCTAACGCCTGTGGCCTAGGCGTCCGGCCCAGGCAGCGGGGACCCACAGTGGCAGCACCCCGCGATCGTGGGCTTCGCTTTAGGCCCAGGCAAGGGACCCCTAGCTCCTGGGACTGCCAGCTTCAACCGTGCCCAGCTCCCATCGCTGGCTCCACGCCTACTTCCTGCTATCGCTGGCCAGGGAGGCAAAGGTGCCTGATTCTCCGATCATGGCTGGGGGGCAGGGAAAAGGCGGCCCCAGGGCCGCCTTTTCCCTGCCCCCCAGCTCTTAGCTGCCCCCTGGGTTTCAGATCACTGTCAGTGGCAGGGGGCTTCTTCCTGCTTTCCCTTTTGCCTCCCTGCATTGTGCCTACATATGCAAATTAGCCGCCATCTTGTTGGCAGTTAACTGCCAATCTTAGTTGGCAGTTAACTGCCAATCTTAGTTGGCAGTTAATTTGCATATAGCCCTGATTAGCCAATGAAAACGGTATCGCCGTACGCCAATTACCATTTTTCTCTTTTATTAGTTTAGATATATCACAATGTTCATGTTGTTGAGGATATGTGTAGATTCTGTAGCCAAAAAAAGAAGCTCTATGTAAGTAAAACACAAAAAGATGCATTGAAATTTTCTTTTTAAAATTATAACTAAACTATAGCTAATGCTTTTGTTAAATGACACAATTTATTCATTATAGAGCAACAAGTGTGAACATCTGTATATTTGCATTCTAAAAATAGTTGTTCAAGAAACAAAAGGTTACTTAGAATACATAACCTCTTACTTGTTTAAATTATATGTTTCTGAGTGGAGTATTATGATCTTGTTTTCAACTACATGTATGTGACTACCTAATTACAAAGCACACATTTTAAACATAGTATTTATTTCAAACCATTGTATCTCAGAATAAAAGTGTATTAGAAGTAGTCATCAGGAAGAAGGGGAGGCAGATGTGTTCAAAGGATTGGACGCAGATATCAAAATCTTCATCCTCCATTCTCAGTAAGTTCTGTTGTAAGTTCTCATAATCTATGTCTATGGAAACAGTGGTACATCTGCTATGTGAATAGGTAATGACTTCTCTCAGTTCTAGCCACCTTGCATTTAACTCCAGATTTAATGCAGCACAGACCAAATACAACTGGTTAGCAATGAACATGCTGACATGATCAATTCATGAAGAGTCATGTTATACTATTTTTATTTTACCTGGGATTCATTATTAGTGTTATTGAAAATAATGAAAGCAGGCAGAGAATGGGACTAGAGCAGCCGTGGGCAAACTACGGCCCGCGGGCCAGATCCGGCCCATTTGAAATGAATAAAACTATTGGAAAAAAAAGACCGTACCCTTTTATGTAGTGATGTTTACTTTGAATTTATATTAGTTCACACAAACACTCCATCCATGCTTTTGTTCCGGCCCTCCGGTCCAGTTTAAGAACCCATTGTGGCCCTCGAGTCAAAAAGTTTGCCCACCCCTGGACTAGGGGAATGCTGATACCATGTTAAAACATATATTTATGATCTCTTGATTAGCTTTGTCAAGTAGGGGATAAGGTTTAGTGGTGGTGCTTGCTGGTGGGGCAAGGGAAGGGTAGCCAGAGGGGAGCTTAGTGGGGTTAAGTCTAGGTATAGAACAGCACTCTTGAGTATCATGGCCAAACTGTCCAATGAATGAAGTCCAAAGAGGTGAGATAATTTGCAGCTTGTTTTAGCAAGTATGTGGTTTCAGGTTTTTTCCCCCAGCAAGATGCTAGTTTGTATCTAAGGAATGGAGGAAAAGATAGGGAACACAGGTGTAATATGCAGGATCCAGCCATCTAAGAAGATAACAATAACTGGGTAGCATAAACAATGAGATGGTGTTTACTTAACTGTCATTTCTTTTTTTAATATTTTATTGGTTTTTTACAGAGAGGAAGGGAGAGGGATAGAGAGCTAGAAACATCGATCAGCTGCCTCCTGCACACTCCCCACTGGGGATGTGCTCGCAACCAAGGTACATGCCCTTGACTGGAATCGAACCTGGGACCCTTCAGTCCGCAGGCCGACGCTCTATCCACTGAGCCAAACCGGTTAGGGCACTGTCATTTCTTTTTAATGATTAAATATATTGCTACAGTTCTTCTGAGGCCACAGTATAAACACACTGGAGTCCTAATTAATCATCATGAGTTGGTTAGTGTAATTTTAACACAACAAAACCTGGCTGTAAGTTTCAGAAAAGTCTGTATTACCTGTGGGAATTGTAAGATGATAAAGAACCCATGTATTAAAACTGTAGCCATCATAGAGTGTGTATTGAAATGGTGATCATGCAAGTATACAGACACCTGCCTGCTGAATCAAGAGCGAAGTTTAGCTCTACACTCCACCTGATAGTTTGCTGCGGTTCTTTTTAATGCCTGCTCTCAGGAGAATTGGCTCAGGGACCATGTTCCTGTGTTGGTGGAGAGCATCATTGCCTCCAACTGTGAGGGGCTGGAGAAGGCAGGACAAGACAAAGTGAATAGTATCTCATAATGTATGTCTATGCAAACAGTGGCACATCTTCTCTGTGAATAGGTAATGACTTCTCTCAGTTCTAGCCACCTTGCATTTAACTCCAAAATATGTGGAAATGAAGATTAAAATGGAGTGTTACATAGTAGTTGGGTTAGTTATTATACATAACAAACATGATCTAAAGTTAATTTTGAATTAGGAGTAGGTGTCAGCATTTAGCATGCACAGATGGCACTTAATCCATGCAATGTTTAAGATGTCCTGTGAGTCCCCCAAAATCAGGAAATGTCACCAATGTTAAGATGTTTACTTTAAAATAATGATGTGACAATCCACACACACGAAAAGTGACAAATCCACCTATAAAGAAAGCTTGACATGGCACAGTAAGGAATCTATGGTATAATCAATTAGATGGTGTTTATTTACCTGTCATTTATTTTTAATGATTAAATATATTGCTAAAATTCTTCTGAGGCCACAGTATGAATACACTGGTGTCCTAATTAGTCATCGTGACTTGGTTAGTGTAATTTTAACAGATCAAAATCTGGAATCTGAATCCCTTTTTAAACAGTTTATGCAAATTTACTCTTTATTCCCAGGTTATTTGCAGACACATTAAATTTTTAATTGGAGAGATAATTTTAGTTAATAGAGTGTGTGCTTCTTGTATCTTGTCCCTCTCTTTCACTTATTTGTTCTATAATGAAATACTAGTGCCATCTATAATGAAATACTAGTGCCATACATTTTTAGTTCTTCTTAAACCCATATTGCTAGAAAACATGCTGGTCCCTGGGGCTCATCTTTAGTGGTGTAGACGAAACTTTTCCCCTTATAGATGATAACAAACAAAAATTGGCTAAAACTTTCTATCTAAGCCACAGTTATAGGAACAAAGTGGACCTTGTGCCTCTTTTACCCAATTGAATTTAAAGAAAAAGCAAAAGATATCCCATCCACCACCACTACAACCACACATACTCTCAGGCATCTGATTCTAGTTCTACTGTCTAATCTTCTCTTTTCCTGGACCTAACCATTTGATTTCACTTAAATAGAGTGAAATAATGCAATCCCTAGCTCTAATTTCAAATTGAAGTTATTGCCTTTGCAAACTTGCAAATTGTGATTAACAGATAAATAACTAAAGAAGTACCTTTGTTTAGAACATATAAACACTGACATTTCTTCTCTATAAGTAAGGATGCTAAAAGATGGTGATGGAAATGAGAAATGGAAATTCATATGAAAGAAAATGTTACAATGCAAGAGAATCTTAATTTTAAAGGAAGGGTTACTATTTGTTGCAGAAAATGAGTGATGTCACACTGGTGAAATGGATGGTATGCAAGAAGAAAATAGGACCAAATGCTCAGAATGAGTAGTATTTTGTAATGAGTAGAGATCAAGTTTAAGGTTCACTAAGTGATATTGATTAAGAATGTGATGACACAAAAACAAATTAAAGAGTGAAAGTCATAAGAAAGCAAGTATCTCTTACTCCTGAGTAAGTGGGCAGTGTCTTCTCTTCAGTTAGTTTCCAGCAGTCTTGAATTGCACTCTGGGAGAACTAGGATGAATATGTTCACTAATTCTTTTAAATTGCTTTGGACCAAGTACCTAATTAGGTTGTGATGATGTAGCTCATTTGACTCAAAAGGTGAGTCTGATTTTTCAGAGCAAAAGGTGAATCTATCCTGAATTTGAATGCCAAGATACTTTGGTACCAGTAAACTACATCATTCACCATCAATATAGAAAATCAAATGGTTTTGTTTTCCAATGGTTGAATTTTATAAAACAATTTATAAAGGTGAAATAAGCCAATGGGAGGAGCTCATTTTCTATGCTGGTTACATTACAATAAATTGAATGTTGTACTATAATGAATTAATAAAAGTATACAAATAAGGACTATAGAATCAACTCAAATGAAATCCATCTGCTTGCTATATCTACATTTATATAAAAATACCAATCAACATAACGACCAATGACCATAAAGAATACATTTCTAAGGGAGTGGACACCCATTAAATGATTTCTGCAAGTGATTAGAATACACTGATTCATGTTCAGATAGAATTTCAGGTTATAATTTTAATTCCTATGGTGGCATGACCATCCCAAAGTCCCCATCAACTTAATTTTGCAATGAAAGTAATCAATATGCATGGGTTTTTTCTTATTATGTATGGAATTACAGATGATGACTAGAGCATCAGCATTTTGGGCTTTATCTTGCAAATGAGACATTGACTAAAATATGAAGACCAGCCTGGCTGGTGTGACTCAGTGGTTGAGGGTTGACCTATGAACTAGGAGGTCATGGTTAGATTTCCAGTAAGGGCACATGCCCGGGTTGCAGGCTCGGTCTCTGGTGGTGGTGGGGTAATGCAAAGGCAGACAATCAATGATTCTTTCTCATCACTGATGTTTCTATCTCTCCCTCTTCCTCTCTCTGAAATCAATAAAAACATATTTTTAAATAAAGACCATCAAGTCCTTGCACTAATTAATTTGCATTTTGGACACAATAAATTCTGTATATATGGATGGCTGGATTAGTTCTCAAATCCAACATTTTTTTAAAATACTGATAATTAGTGCACAGTTTGAAAGAGAAGTAAGCAGTGTCCTAAAAGAAAGAACATAACGATGTCAAGGATTGTAAACCCACCTTTAACCCTATCTTGTAGTTTGCACTCTGGCCGAATCACTTCTTCTCAATTGGCTTAATGTTCCAAATGTTTTCTTTGCAAAAAAGATAGTACTCAGTTCCTTCATGATTCTCACTGAAATGGGAGGGTGGTGGGTGGAGGGATGAAAAGGATAGAAACATGCATTTAAAATAACATCAAATATCCTGGGTGATTTTTATTTTTTCAAAATATGCATGCTCCTACCCTAACTCTACTTTCCCTCAGGTCTTCTGGTTATAATAAGAGATACTATTAGTAATTATATGTTATCTATATTGACTGAACTAAGGCCAAAAATTTGGTTAAAAATCACTGAACTAGATGATCTCTAGTAATTTCTTCCAAGATTAACATTTTATGGATCTATAAAGAGAATGAGTATTTACTTATACTACTACTAAACATTTATACCCAAGTGTTCTCTTGATTTACAACACTCTATTAAGAGAATGAAATAATACTGAAATAGCAGCATTACACCTGGTAGATAGTGTGCACTCCATAAATGGAAGTTGCCTTCCTTCTATCCATAGCAATAGATGAAATTTTCCATATACATAATATGTTCAGGGTTGGGCGATATCAGAACAAGGGGATGATGGACAATAGCTTCTCAAGAGGAACCAAGTAAATTGGAAATTTTTCTGTCTGGACATTGAATTAGCTCAAAGCCCTATTTATTCATGCTGGCATATAGCAATTTTCACTGCACAACTATTGTCCACAGATATGACTATTGTCAGATTATGTGATATGCAGACAAATAGCCATATTACTGCATTTAAGATTATATTCATTTTTGTTTAATGAGCATCTGTTGTAAACAAGAGTCCTACCTTTTTCATTGCACAGAAGATATTATCATCATTATTTAGGGAGTAGGTATTTTCTTCTTATGTCACAGAACACTATTATGTGTGTTTTTCATATATTAGAAGGACCACTGATCAGATGCAATTTATATTATGTGGCTTTATGCACATGTTCTAAGCATATAGTCTTCATAAATCTGTTACCTAGAAGCGTATTATTATTTTTATGTAGACACATATCTGCACTGGGAGAATTTTTTAAATGTCACACATACAATATACTCACCATCCAAATATCATGTGTACATATTAGTTAGCTAGACTATAGTCAGGTTCAAATGACTAAGACCACGACTTAGAGAAAGAAAAAACTTGAGAGTATAAGTGAGGGCAAGAAAGTGAATCAGAAAAACTTGAACCAATCATATGTTCCTGAATTTGAATTTAAATCAGGTATAATGAGAAATTGTCATTGCCTTATATAAAAAATGAGTATGTGCTTAATGTAATTCAATAATAGCTAGTTATGTTTGTCTGTTTATTTGGTGAGCACTTTACTATGTGCTTTACCTTTTAGTCTTTATGTAGTATGTGCTCTGGTTATTGTTGTTGCATAACAAATGTCCTGAAATTTAGAGTAAAACAAACAAACAAAAAATTACTGTGTGATCTAACTGGTCAGGAATTTAGGAAGGGGTCAGTGTTCTAATTCTTAGGGTTTCTCATGCCAGTGCAGCCAAATGCAAGCTGGGGCTTCTGTCATTTGAGGGCTCAACTGTTGTGAACATTGAGAAGAGTCACTGCCATGTCCAGCAGTAGCTGGCTGTGGACTAGAATCTCAGCAAGGACTGTCCACCAGTTAACCATCGTCATTGCAGAGCAGTTCTAATGCATAGCTGGCTGCTACCTTCCTCCAAGCAAGTGTCCTAAGAGAAACTGGTAGAAACTTCAAAGCCATTTCCATTCTAGCTTTGGAAGTTATATGACTCCATTGCCCTTTAATACTCAAAGCAATCACAAAGCCGATTAAATTGGAGGGGAAGTAACAAAGGTCTACCTACTGATAGCAGGAGTATTCAGGTCACATTGTGGAAGAACATGCAGAATGGGAAATGTTGTTATGGTCATATTTGAAAAGTATAATTTGCCACAATTGATGGTTTCCATGTTAGTTTTTCAGGGAAGGAAACTGAGGCCCAAAGCTTAGGGAACTAGAAAAAAGGCCTAACTGGGACTCAAACCCAGGTTTGTTTTCCTCAAAAACCTATATTATTTCTACTATGCTACATTGCTTCATGGAGAATATTATTCTGCCTAATATTATTAAACTAGAGGCCTATTTCAAGAAGATTCCTGCAAGAATAGGGCTTCCCCAGGCCTATTCCTGCAAGAATAGGGCTTCCTGAGGCCAGAGCGAAGCAGAGAAGCCTCAGCGGGCTTCGCTCCCTTCTCTGCTGCCTTGCTCCCTCCCGTCTCTGCTGCCTTGGCTCGGCTCCCATCTTTGCTGCCTTGGCTCCCTTCCATCTCTGCCACTTCACTCCCTTCTGCAGTGCTTGGCTTCCTTCTACACTGTCTTCAGCCTTCACTCCTTGCCTGCATATGCAAATTAACCACCATCTTCGTTGGGTTAATTTGCATACTCATCTTGATTGCCTGGTGGGCATAGCAGAGTGATGTCAATTTGCATGTTTCTCTTTTATTAGTGTAGATTTTTTTAGAAATACGAAAAGATTGAAATCTGGTATTAAAGATAAATTTTCTAATTAAGAATAGTTAGACCTAACATCCAGTCTTGTTTCTTCTGGTGGAATGATCTGGGGTGAGTTGTTTTCCTTCCTTAGACTTCTTTTCCACATTTGATGAGCAGAAAATGTGTGCCATATTGTCTCCAAAACCCCTGACACTTCATGAATCCTATGCTTTATAATATGAAAGTATTATAGAGAGAGAGAGAAGTATTAAAATCTTTAATAATTTTAATAGTAAGATTATAATACCTATTCATATCATTTCTAAAATGTCTAATTTTGGTTGTATGATCCTTTCTTGGGATGCTCATTAACCTCTGAGGCAAGAGGCAAGTGATTTAATTAGTTGTGCAATTGTCTTTCCTCTCTGAATATTTCCTTTTATATTCAATCACATTTTCTGAATCAAGAAGCTCCCAGAAGCAAGAGAAAAGCCATGGATTTTATAGGTTTATTTCAGTTAGTAACTAAAATAAAATGGCACTATCATGGGTTTCAATAACAGTTTCAATGTAATAGTATTCTAGTTCTATAGGCATGACATAGTAATTTGTTTCTAAGCAGTAGGCTATGCACTCTTGAAAAAAAAAAAGTATCCTCCTAGACATAGCTCACTGCATGATTGGTTGTTTTATACAATAATGTTAATGCTCTGGTGAATTATCTGAAAATGTTCTAAGTCTGGGGCAAACCTCTTTGAAGGCCCTTTTGTATGTAACAGAGTTTAATGCTTTTATCTTATACTAGGTCCCAGTGCACTAATTTGTGCACCTTGAAAGGAACTGTGGGCCATGAGACTGCAGTAGGCATAGGGGTGGGTCTTGGCCCATCCTCCGCACCCCTGTCCAGCCCCTCCCACTGAAGCCCCCGGTCCCCTGTCTGCCGGCAGTCCTACTCCCGCCACTGGTCCCACGTGCTGACAGTGCCAGCTCTGCTTGCACCTACTGATGGTGTGGAGCTTATTGGGGCTGGTGCCAGAAGCAGGTGTGAGTTGGGCAGGTGCCATTAGTGGGTGAGAGCAGTGGCTGCTGCCCTGATCACCCCTCAGGAGCAGGGGGAGGTGGAGAAACCCTCAAGGGTGATAGGCCACTGCTCACACCCACTTATGGTGCCAAGTGATCGGGGCTGGCGCCGGGTGCCAGCAGCAGTTGCAAGCAGTGGCTCTGGTGCCAGCTGCAGGTGCAAGCAGGGCTGGTGCCGGCAGTGGATGCAAGTTCCCAGTGGGACTTTGGTGCATAGGAGCAAAGAATTTTCAGTAACCACCAGAAGCTCACCCCGTTGACAGCAACCAGCGCCCTGCCTTGGCCTGGTGCCCCCGCTCACCTGCTCTACCATCTTGTTGCGGCCAATGCCCACCATGTTCTGTGCTCTGCCACTTGCTGCTGACACCCGCCAATGTTCCACACACGCCCTTGGTGGTCAGCACACATCATAGTGACCAGTTGTTCGGTTGTTCCGCTGTTTGATCTATTAGCATATTAGGGATTTATATATATAGACTAGAGGCCCGGTGCATGAAATTCATGCATGGGAGGGGGTTCCTCAGCCCAGCATGCACCCTCTCCAATCTGGGACCCCTTAGAGGATGACCAACTGCTGGCAGTCAGACATCCCTCTCACAATCCAGGACCACTGGCTCCTAACTGCTTGCTTGCCTGCCAGATTGCCCCTAACCCCTCTGCCTGCCTGCCTGACTGCCCCTAACTGCCTCTGCCTGCAGGCTTGATTGCCCCTATCTTGCCCCCCTGCTGGCCTGATCACCCCTACCTTGTCCCCCTGCTGGCCTGTTAGACCCTAACTTGACCCCTGCCAGCCTGATCAACCCTAACTTTCTCCCCTGCCAACCTGATTGCCCCTAACTGCCTCTGCCTCGGCCCCCAGTTTTGCCTCCCTCTGCAGGAGGTGACCTGGTGGATCAGGGGAAGGCACCGCTTCCATTACCCCATGCTGCTGCCACTGCTGGCCTGATCCTGGGCCCTTCATAGCCTCCTGCAGCTGCCTGAGCTTGGGCCCTTTGCAGCCGCCTGTGGCTTTGCCTGGAAGGACATCCGAAAAGTCATCCAGAAGACGTCTGCTCTAATTAGCATATTACCCTTTTATTAGTATAGATTTGGGGTCCATTACAACCATGCATAACTTAAAGAAAACACACGGCCCTGGCCAGTTTGGCTTAATGGAGAGAGCATCAGCCTGTGGCCTGGAGGGTCCCAGGTTCGATTCTGGTCAGGGGCACATACCTGGGCTGCGGGCTCGATCCGCAGTAGGTGTCCTGCGGGAGGCAGCTGATCAGTGATTCTTATCATTGATACTTCTATCTCTCTCTCCTTCTCCCTCTCTGAAATCAATAAAAAAATGTTAAAAAAAGAAAACACATGTTCTTTGCCTTTGGTTTTGTCATTTTATAATATCCTTTGTGCAGTATTTTAAGTTCCCTCAACTTTCCTTTACTCACCCTTAAAATGCAATCTATTTTGGGGAAAATGATCAGGAAAGTGATTCTAGTGGATATAATTTTTTTTGAATGGGGTGGGTCATGAAAATATTTAAAAATTGAGCATGGTGATGGTTGTACCACTCTGAATTTATTTTAAAAACCAGTTCATTGTACACTTTAGGTGACATGTACAGTATATGAATTATATCTCAACAAAGCTGTTCTTTTATATCTTTTTAAATAAAGACCAGTCTTATAATCAATTGCAGATGTTTTCAGAGGCCCCAGGGATTTGCTTACTGCATCCCAAACCACGGCTGTGACTCCCAGTTGCCTCCAGTCCTGGTGGATTGGGGTGGTGTGGTTTGCGAACAAGAAGGTGGCGAGAGGCTTGTGGAATTTTTGCAACCCCATTCCTGTGGTCTCCTCATAGGGCACCAGGGCCAATTCCACTGTGCCAGCTCTCTGCTTCCTTTAACCTTTTGGGCAAAAGAATCCTGCATGGTCTGGCCAGAAAGTGCATTCTCTCTTAGGTAGCCCGAATGCTTTTTTTAAAGATCGTTTAATGGATTCAAAAGAATAAACAGAGATGTGGAAAGGAATTGTTGAATTCCTTTTACATGGTTCTTCCAGTCTCCTGGGAAGTGAAATGTGGCTCTGAATTCACCCCAAAGGGTGTCTTTGGGCAAAAGCACCCAGAAGAGCACAACTCCTGCAGGATGCCCTACACCAGTGGTCGGCAAACTGCGGCCCCTTGAGTGTGGCTCTTCCACAAAATACCACGTGCGGGCGCGCACGTACAGTACGATTGAAACTTCGTTGCCACACTCAAGGGGCCAAAGAGCCACATGTGGCTCGCAAACCGCAGTTTGCCGACCACTGTCCTACACACTTCTCTGCCAGGACTCAGGGGGGCTTGAGGGTGAGCGAGGCGGTGGTGCCAGCACAGGACCCGGGAGAAGGTAGCACTTTCTACACTGCCCAGGCAGGGCACTAGGACTGCAGCTGCACCCACCAAGGTGGGCAGGGTGTTTCTGCTGTTTTGTTTTGGTCTGGCCTTCAATCCCTCAGCCATGGACCCACGCTTGCACTGAGACTGTGAACAGTTTGATGGTCATACTTTTTGGTGGACAGTGGACACACTGCCACCTCACAGAGACTGGCAGTTAGACACTGACGGCTTCTGAGTTGCTCGCCCTCAGGTCCAAAACAGACTCGGGCATCCGCAGCTAGGAGGCTTCCCCAGAGTCCCCCAAATCTGCTGCCAGCTGCCCCTCTACAGTGGCCACAGGCGTGCACTTCCTTTCTGTGGGCCCCAGAACTCCAGGAATCAGGGTGGAGATGGGAGGTGGCGGAGGGTCCCCAGGGCCTTGGGGGACCTCTGGCAGAGCAGAATGCCCACCCACCCCGGGGTGCCCAGAGCTTCCTGGAGAAGGGCCAAGGGTGTGCCAGGCTTCCCCGGCTGCCTGAGCCTCAGAACTCGAAGCCACTGCAGCTTTGTCTTGAAGGATGTCAGGAAGATATCTGCCCTAATTAGCATATTATCCTTTTATTAGTATAGATTATTGAAGCCATTTAATTTATTGCAATTTCACAAAATTTCAGATTGGAGAGCTTTTGGGGACCTTCAGTATCATGGAGTTCAGATGTTTCTTAAACTTTTCTCTAAGCAAAGTATTTTCTCAAACAACATCAGAAACAAAAGTTCCATACACAGAATTGATAAAAAGTGCAGCTTTTATAATTGAAGTGAGGTTGGGGTGCCAGAACCATTCCTTCTGTTATCTCCTCTCATCTTTTATACCTCCTCCTACTCTACTACAGCCTTCAAATGAACTGAATGAAGCTTTTAAAACTTTGAAAAATCTCTTTTGAAAAATCACTTATCCAGTTCATTATTCGACTCGATAAATATTAAGATATCTCTGTGCTAGACAGAAGTAAATAAGATGGATAGAACTGCAGCCCTCATGGAGCTCACAGTCAAATAGCAAGAGGATTTACATGTGTAAACAAACTGTTTGACCCTCTTTCTGGTGTGATGATCATAGCATATTGTGGGAGGTTAATGATCAGGAATGATTTCTTGACATAAGGGGGTAAGACTGACACCTGAAGGAAAATTAGGAGTGAGCCATAACAAAAAACAAAAACAAACAAACAAACAAACAAACAAAAAACAAAACAAAACAAAAAAAGGAGTAGGAGAGGGAAATGCTTCAGGGATATATAAAAGTTGTATATGTACAAGCCCATGTGAGGAGAGGCATGGCATCACGATGTAAAAGGAGACCAAGGTAAGGGATATACCTGTAGATGTAATTAGAAGCCACATCATGATGGGCCTTGTAAGTTGAATTGTAACCAAAGGGTAATTAGGCCTGGGGCTACTGCAGGAGGTTAAAGGACAGTGATATAATATGAAAAGTGTTTCCAAAAGAGCGTTTTGACTGGTGTAGGGAGAATGGATCGGAGAGGGCCAAGACAGAGGAAAGAGGGAAGTATTTGGGAGGTAGATTTGGCATCATTAGTGACAGATTGAATGTCATCCATGAAGAAAAGAGAAAAATCAAGAATGACACTTAGATTTTGGCCTGAAATACAGCTGATATATACTTAAAAACTCAAAATAAAAGTGTAATTTTTAGCCGAAACCGGTTTGGCTCAGTGGATAGAGCGTCAGCCTGCGGACTGAAAGGTCCCAGGTTCGATTCTGGTCAAGGGCATGTACCTGGGTTGTGGGCACATCCCCGGTGGGGGATGTGCAGGAGGCGGCTGGTCGATGTTTCTCTCTCATCGATGTTTCTGACTCTCTATCTCTCTCCCTTCCTCTCTGTATAAAATCAATAAAATATATTTTTAAAAAAAGTGTAATTTTTAATCATTAAAATATTTTCTAAGAACAGCTTTAGGATTTTGAAATCAATGTAGTACTTTTATTTTTAGCAGTTGTTCATGCTTACCATCCTATATATTTAGTTGGTTTTAATGTCCCTTTAGTTATTTTCTTCAAAATATCATTCTTTGATTCTAGATTTGTTTTTCTTTCAGTTGAGGTACTATTAAGGCAATTTCTACTGAGGAGAGAGCAAGATTTTTTTTTTTGTGTGTGTGTGTGTGTGTGTATGTGAATCCTTGTACATCTGAGAAGAGAGCTTCCCAACTCATGTGCCATAGCATGAAGTTGTACCTAAAGTGGGGGACATGTGCTTAGGAATTGACCCCCTTCAAATGTGGGGTGGTAAGTCATAGCTTGAGTCATTTAGAGACTTCAGGCCAACAGTTTCTTGTTGTGAGCAGCCACATGTACTTACCTTATCTATACTAATAAAAGCCTAGGTGACCCTCGCGCATGACATCATCACAAGATGGCCGCCACAAGATGACTGCCACAAGATGCCACCACAGATGGCCACCACAAGATGGCCATGTGCACAGCAGAGGTGGGGCCCTGTGGCTGCACCATGCGGTGAGGCCTAGGGGTCCTGTGGCTCCATGCTGCACGGAGGAGGTGGGTCCCAGCGAAGGAGGCGGGTTGTGGCAGGGGAGGTCAGTTGGGGACAATTGGGCTGGCAGGGGAGGGCAGTTGGGGGCAATCAGGCTGGCAGGGGAGCAGTTAGGCATCAATCAGGCTGGCAGGGGAGCAGTTAGGCATCAATCAGGCTGGCAGGGGAGCAGTTAGGGGGTGATCAGGCTGGAAGGTAGAAGTGGTTAGGGGCAATCAGGCAAGCAGGCAGGTGAGTGGTTAGGAGCCAGTGGTCCCGGATTGTGAGAGGGATGTCCAACTGTGGGATCGGCCCTAAACTGGCTGTCAGAGATTCCCCGAAAGGTCCCAGATTGGAAAGGGTGCAGGCTGGGCTAAGGGACCCCCCCCCCCCATGCAAGAATTTTTTTGCACAGGGCCATTAGTTATGCTATAAAAACATCCTTTCTTGTGTGTGCCAGGAAGTGAAAAAGAGAAAGGGAGGTGGCATCACTGCTTTAGGAGATCATTGTTTTCTTCCCACACATATCAGAAGTCAGTTGGGTAGAAATCTTGGGTCACAATTTATTATCCCCCAAAACACGATAGGCATTTATTCATTTTCTTCATGTATTTATTATTTCCTGAGTAGAAAACTGCATTTAGGTTGATTTTGCTGCATTTGCCACTAAATTTTTTTCTTCCCTTGATGATTAGGAAATTTGCAAAATTAATATTAATATTTAAAGTTTTTGCAAACATATGCCAAGGTAATTTTCATTATTTTTACCCAAATATTAATGAATACTTTTAATCTATATATGCACATCTGTTATCAGAAAGGGGACATTTTATTTTTCTTTACTGTTTAGGTTTCTATTATCCGAGTTTCTTCTCTGAACACCTACAATTCTTTGATTTTCGAAATCACATAATATTTTTGTGTGATTATCATTTCTTACATTTTCTTCTACTTTACCGCTTGAGTTTTCCTTCACATTGTCTCCAAAATGAAACTTTATTTTGCTGTATTGGATTAGTTTCATGTGTCATTGTTTGCTTGTCTTAGTCATCCATTTGAATATTTTCCTTTATCTCAGTTTGTGCTTTCTTGTTTGTTCCTATTTTTGTTTTACAGATGTTTTCTTTTGCTTCTGCAAGCTAGCAGAAAGTCTAAGTTTTTCGCCATTCTGAGAAATAAAATAATTTCTAGGCATTAAAATTCTCTCCTGTGGTGATGCATCCTCTGCCTCATTTTTCCTGCAATATTATTTTAGAGGTGTTTTAATATCTGAAAAAGTGCTGGTAGGAATGGGAACAGAAATGACAGAGTGTTCCCCAAGTGTATATACTTTCCAGGTGAGCCAAGACAATTTAATGATACTAGAGGGGGAGAGTGTGTGACTTTAAGGTAAAGTTGTTAAAATATGTATAAATATATATTGAAGCCATTAATAAATCTTTTGTGTTTTATTGGGGCACTCTGCAGCCCTAGTTAGACTGCATATCATCCAAATTGGGAGTCTTCAGAGTGGAAGTGGCATTATTAATACTTATACCAGAAAAGCAGGTATAAACTGGGACTGCTGTGAAAAAAGTAAGAGATATGATCACCCTGTATAATTATCCTGTAGCAATTAGTTGCTCATCTGTAGTGTCCAATGTGAGGGAAAATCTCTTCCTCCCTTCTTCCAAACATTCTTTAATTTCTCCCCACAAAAGATACATTTAGTAGATTTTCCACCAAGATAGAACTTTCAACATATGGACTGCTCTTCTTTGCAGTTTATCTGCTGTTTCTATGCATCTTTCCTTATATTTCAATAGGATGTTGAAAAGGAGGCTCAGCAGGTATACTTTGTTTTTTTCTTTGCTCACTGATAAATTGTAATGGTTATATTTAGCAAATTGAACCAGCTACTTGATTTATTCAGCTGAGAAAGCACAAAAGATCCTGTTTCCATAAGCAAGTATGCTAATTTCTCACCTAGACATAATTGAGGGACATACTCTATGAAAGGGGTCCTGTGATTCAGTGTTTTGTCAGGTTGAGTACCATGATTACCAGTTCCACAGCTGTAATCACTTAGGTACACTTTGGTGAGAAACATTGGCTTTCATGCTGGGGAAAGGAAGAATAATGTGTGTTGAGCAGGTGCTAAGAGACACAAAGACTGTTTCAGTTGGACTCCTGTATCAAAAAGTCAAATAGAGCACATGTAAATTTTTTGTAAGTAGGTAACATATCATCTGAAGGATGTGAAAAACTCATGACACAGGAATCAGGGCTCCAAGAAGGTTACTTAGGTCAAATTATGCAGTTGAGATTCATACAAAGGTCAATGCATCAGCTCAAGCCCTTAGCCTCAATTTGATATTCTACATTTGTAATAAAAATTTACCCAAAGTTTATCCAGTTCCTTGAGATAGGCATCTTACAAGACCTAAGCAGGATCCTAGGTTTTCAGTCAAGGTGATGGGGTTTTATCACAGGAGAAATTAAATAACCTGTAAGAGAGAGAGTTAAAAAAATGGCAGTGAAAGCCAGTCATATGGATGGGTGAGTAGAACACTAGAGGGAATACTAGGTAAAGCTTGTGGCTGCAAGACCACACAGGTCTAGCTACAGGGCTTACAGACACATGTTATGCCTTAGATAACATTACAAATGTGCTCACAGATCTAATTCCAGCCCTGACCAGGATTAACTAACTCAGGATTAGGCAGGCTGGGTAGGGAGGTGCTCCTGATCTTGAAATTAAAAATAATAGTACTAGCTTCAGCTTGAAGGGGTTGAGAAGTCAGTGAATGACTACAATTTTAATGTATTCAGAGAGATTAAGTTATTAAATACTTCTTTAAAATTTGAAAATGAAGACAAAAGAGAAATCACTCATGGACAAGAGATAGACTGGAGCAATGAAACCCTTATATTAAAGCATTGTTTAAAATGTTTTGGAAGGAAAACGTTAATTTAAATTTTAGTTATAGCATGTAATTATATTTAATATTATCTATGAATAGGCATCCATTTAATAATTCCTAGCTAAGAAAATAAATTTTGACATCTGTTTTAATATTTTGGCTGTTTTCCTGAAAAGTAGAATTTTAAAGATAGTTCAATGAAGGCTTGTTCATTGTGAAAATGAAAGAAGCTAGAAAAGACAATGAATGAGGTATTGAAACATCCTTTGGGACACATAGCAAATGACTTTTTCTAAATAAAGAAATCCACTATTACACAAATGAAAGATTTATTTGAGGACCAAAATTCAAAGTGAGTATTTTCCAAGTATCTTCCCTGTTCTGCTCATTCAGGTAAGGCCCAGTAAAGCAGGAATTCATTGGTTGAGATTTGGATTTCAAGGTAACAAAAATGCCCATATATGGCCAGTAATATGGAGGAAGGCAAGCAGTAGGGTCAGTGTGGTCTGGGCAACTACATAAAGTTTGGGTGAGTAGTTTTTTACAGATGCATGCTAGGAAGTACCAAGGACCATCAAAGCCAGATTTTCATTATTGGAGGTATTTTCAGGGTTCATTATAGAAATAATGAAGAGAAAGACATGACTCAGGGTTAAGAAAATATAGATAAGCATATTCAAATGTTCATAATAACTCAGTTTAGGCTGGGGTGGGTTAGAGACAGTAAAAACTTTATTTTGTGTACCACAAGATACATGCAAATCCCATTAATGCATTATTTCATCCTCATAACACTGTTATTACCTGTAATTCAGAGATGAAGAGCCTGAGGCTCAGAGAGCTTAAATAACTTACTTGATTAAGGTCACATGTAATTTGTGACTTTGAGTCTATATGACCAAAGTCTATATTCAAAGCAGGTTGTGATTTTAAAAAATGATATTGGATCCACCTTCATGACATTCTCCGTGTAAGATTGTTTTGCTTGACCCTATTCAGATCAAATCTCTGGGTTTAAAGGACCTTCATTGTTTATGTTAGCATGAATTTTTTAGAGCACGTAGATATGTGTAGTAAATCTGGGATCCTTCTGGATAAGATTCTGGGGAATCAAACCAATCCCTGTAGACAGCTGTGTGAAATTTATCTAATGCCTCACGTGGATTCCAGGGGCTCAGATGCCCAAATTAGCAACATACAGCCTTGTATCTCATCGGAAGATCACCTCCAAGTCCAGGGGAGAGGGCCAGGTTATCTTAACACTTTAAAATTCACCCTCTAATAAATTCACCCTTTGCCCTTCCCCTTCTTCTACTCTTACTACAATAAATGAAATGTCTCACCTTTTGTTTTCTACCCTCTCCAAACTTAACCACTCTGCTCTCTGCAAGAACTATCCATAACATATCGACCACTTACTTAAGTCCCATTATCCTTCAAAAACCAGCTCAAATGACGTATATGAGTGAAGAACTTAATTTCCAATGCAGATTCAATCATTTTCTCTTTTGAAGATCCCTAGCAAGTTGTCCAGACCTCTGTTATAGCACCTTGCAGGCAGTGCAGCATAGTTGACAAATCTGTAAGCCATTCCAGGTCACCATCCATTTATCCTCTTCTTAAATCAACATCTATACCATAGTGTCAAATATATTTGTTGAATAAAGTTGATAACACGTAAGCACTTAGAAAGTGTTTTTTTTTTAAATATATTTTATTGATTTTTTACAGAGAGGAAGGGAGAGGGATAGAGAGTTAGAAACATTGATGAGAGAGAAACATCGATCAGCTGCCTCCCGCACATCCCCCACTGGGGATGAGCCCGCAACCGAGGTACATGCCCTTGACCAGAATCGAACCCGGGATCCTCGAGTCTGCAAGCCGACTCTCTATCCACTGAGCCAAACCAGTCAGGGCTAGAAAGTGTTTTAAATAGAAGTCTTACTTATAAATGAAACTCACCTGTGGTACATTTTGTAACAGTGTAGTCATTTAAATATCTAAAACCTGTTCACTTTTGAGTAATTATAGTGAGAGAGCAGGAATATGAATTTAAACCCGAAATGGAGATGAGCATAAGGAGACCTTACCTAGGAGACAAAATGGAATTGTATATATAAATGTGGAATCTGGTGTCAAAGGAAACAAAGTTTAAAACCCTGCTAAGTAGAGCTGGATCAGCGGTTCTCAACGTGTAGCTCGCGACCTCTTTGGGTGTCGAACGACCCTTTCACAGGGGTCGCCTAAGACCATCAGAAAACACATATATAATTGCATATTGTTTTTGTGATTAATCACTATGCTTTAATTATGTTCAATTTGTAACAATGACATTGGGGGTCACCACAACATGAGGAACTGTATTAAAGGGTCGCGGCATTAGGAAGGTGGAGAGCCACTGAGCTAGATGGAAGATGAGGAAGCTCTAGGTTCTCTTACCCCCACAAAAATATCAAGTGAGCAACAATATATAGAACAGAATACCTCTGTGAGAACTCTAGAAAATGGTTCAGAGACTATAGCACCAAAGCCAATGTAAAACCAAGAAGTGAGTCGAGTGAGAGGGGTAAGAAAATTCACAGCATTTGGTGCACCTGCTTATGTCCCTTCACTTACGCAGTATAGCACAGAGCAACCAAGAGAAAAAATCCATACTCGGGCTCCTCCCCCAGGAGAGAAACAAAAAAAAGTGGATCATGTTGTCCAATGTTCTGGCTTGTCTGGGGGTTGCTCAAGGTACTGGTTTCTGTCTCACCTGACTTGAAGCACTAATGGGACTGACACCAGAGTTTGGAGGCCACAGGAAACAGAGGTGAGCAGGATACAGAGCTGTGGTTCTTCAGGCAGTTGACAGGGGAAAACAAGAGATGGAAAAGGTTCAAGAGGTCCTGAAACTTCCAGCCAGCCAGATTAATAAAGGCCTTCCTTTTTCATGAAGCCAGTAGACAAATACTGAGATAGGTGGTGTTTTTTTTCAAATACCAAATTCCCAGAAAAAAATTACAAAGCTTACAAATAAAAAAGAAAATGGCCCAATCAAAAGTCCAAAGGTAAAACTCTAGAAACTGACCCTAAAGAAATAGAGATCTATGAGCTGCCTGACAAAGAATTTAAAATAACTGTCATAAAGGTACTCAATTAGCTCCATATGTAAGTTTTAGATATATTTTATCATTTTAATCTAAGACTATTTTTAGTTAACTGTGATTGTGGGGACCACCTAAGCAAGGTAAAGTCTCCCTCATGTTCTTGAAACCACTCCTGCACAATACGAGCACTATGGCATGGCACATTGTCTTGTTGGAAGAAGCCATCTCCATTGGGATATGCCATCAGCATGATAGGATGAACCTGATCAGCAACGATACTTAGGTATGTTGTGCTATTCAGACGTTGTTCCACAGGAATTAAAGGGCCCAAATCATGCCATCAAAACATGCCCCAAACCATAACACTGCCCCCACCAGCTTGAAGGGTTGTACTCATGCATGTGGGGTGCATGCTTCCATGCTGTTTCCGCCAAATTCTCACTCTGCCATCTGCATGATGCAACTGGAAACATGATTCATCAGACCACATGACTTTTTTCCGATGCTCAACTGTCCAATCCTTGTGTTCCTGTGTGAATTAGAGACATTTTATCTTGGTAACTGCAGACAGCAAAGGTGTTTGAACAGGCCTTCGGTTTCCATATCCCATATGATGCAGTGTATGGCTAATTTGCCTACAAATGTCAGGTAGTCATAATAATCTGGCCACTCAGTGTATATACCTTCTTGAAATGAATCCTACTTATTCTGTAACTATAGGTCTATGTTTGAATTGCTAGTATTTTATGAGATCATATAGGGTATGGAAAAAAAAATGTACACACACTTGAACACCTGATAGCTCAACTGATGTTTCTTTTCAGATTTAACTCACTGGAATTATTAATTATTTGAAGTGTGCACACATTTTGGGGATAACCTGTATTTTTTGTGTGCATAAAGAAGATTGTAGCAAGAAATATAATTTTGTATTTTGTATCAAGGACATATTATATTTATAAAATTAATTGAAGAGTAGCTCATATTATTTTGTGTCCTATAAGAGTATAAATTGATATTAATGAGCTTTCCTATAAGGAATTGACTTATAAAATCTTTGGAGTGGATACCATTTTTTAATGCAGTTCTTTTTTTCTTACTACAGTTTATTTTAATTGACACACTTAACATTTTCTATTTCTTGAATACATTTGTATTGACTAACTTTTTTCTAAAAACATCATTTATTTAATCAAGACATTCTACTTTAGAATGGCTGGGGTGGTTAAGTGGTTGAGCATCGACCCATGAACCAAGAGGTTACCAGTTGGATTCCCGGTCACGGCACACACCCAAGTTGCAGGCTTGGTTCCCAGTGGGAGGAATACAGGGAGTGGCTGAGCAATGCTTCTCTGTTATTAATGTTTAGCGCTCTCTATCCCTCTTTCTTTCCCTCTTGCTAAAAATCAATAAAACATTTTCAAAAAATACTTTCTACTTTATAGCGTAAAGTTTTACATAGCTACGTGTCACAATTTTAGAACCTCTATAATTTATGGTCACATCTCTTTTTACATTTATAAATGTTTATATATGTGTTATATGTGGTTTTCTTTCTCCTTTTCCCTTTGATCAAGCTTGCCAGAAGTTGCTCTTTTTATTGCTATTTACTTTTTAAATTTTTGCTTTTTATGCTTAGATCATGTAGTTAATTTTATAAATTTCTTTAAAAATTAAATCAATTAAAGCTGATTATGTTATACTGAACACTTGACTATTTGTGATTTGGCCAGTTATATTTTACGGAATGCCACTGTAGCCACATCCTTAAATTTTTATTATTTTTTTAATCCTCACCCAAGGACATTTTTCCATTGATATTTTAGGGTGTGGAAGAGAGAGGAAAAGACAGAGAGAAATATTAATGCGAGAGAAAAACATCAATTGGTTGCCTCCTGCATGGGCCCTGATCAGGGGCCAGGGCTGGTGAGGAGCCTGCAATTGAGGTATGTGCCCTTGACCCGAATAGAACCCGGGACCCTTGGGTCCACAGGCAGGCACTCTATCCACTGAGCCAAACCAGCCAGGGTACCACATCCTTCAATTTTTATGCTTGGGCCCTAGCTGGTTTGGCTCAGTAGATAGAGTGTCTGCCTGTGGACTGAAGAGACCTGAGTTAAATTCTGGTCAGGGGCACATGTCAGGGTTGAGGGCATGATCCCCAGTAGGGGGCGTGAAGAAGGCATCCAATGATTCTCTCTCATCATTGATGTATAGTATTCTATGGTATAAATGTACCACAGCTTTATTATCCACTCTTCTACTGATGGGCACTTGGGCTCTTTCCAGATCTTAACTATTGTAAATTGTGCTGTTATGAACATAAAAGTTTCCTTAAAAATTAAATATGTAATTTCCTTAAAAATTAAATATGTAACTGCCATTTGACCCAGTGATCCCACTTCTAGGAATATATCCTAAGAAACCTGAAGCACCAATCAATCTTTTGTGTTGTTTTTTTTTTTTAAATCCAAAGACATTATGGTCCAAAATTTTGGCTTTTTCTATTTCTGAATTGTAGAATTTATGAAGTTGCTATATGACATGACATAATATACAACAGCTCATTAAATTGACATTTGTATACCAGAAAAGAATTTTACAATTAGATGGATAAATACATAAAACCTATTATTTACACTCACTACATCTATATGATTTGTATTTACCAATTTGACTTATCAAAGACAAAGCAAGTTGTGTGCGTAACACACTCCAATACAGTACAATACAGTACAAGATAATTGTATTTTTTTCTCTTTTTACTATCTATACATGTTTTGTTTCATATTTTGATTTAATATTATTCAGTGAATAAATAATTATCATGGGTATGACTTTGTTGTTCTGTGTTACTTTTAAGTATAAGAATCTTATTTCCAGGAATGCTTTAAGGCTTGTATTTAACTTTATTTTTCAGGAGCATTTAAATATCTGTCTTCATATATTGTGATTTTCATTATATCTTTACGTAGTTATTTGTTGTTACCCTCTCCATAAAATCTGTGTTTTATATGTTTGTTATTGTATCAGTGTAGATCTGCTGCTTTTTACAAACTCAAAAATCTCAGTTTCTTAACAAAATGCACATTGTAACACATTCCCTTCGCTAGAACTGATGCCCATGGGTGAAACTCCCCTATTGTTTGGGGGAGAAAGATTCTTGGGGCTCCGCTAAAAGAAGCATTGTTAGAAGCCCCCTCGGAATGTGGAAGGAAGTTTTACTGGTGTAGAGTTATATTCCTCACTTTCCAAAGCCCCATTTTCCTCAAGCCAGTCCTAGAAGAGAGGCAGCTGGGAGCTCAACAGAGTCAGAAACAAGGCCAGTGTCCAGACATTCTGTTCCATGTTGCATCTGGGTGTGGTTAAGCATTCAGGCCAGATTAAAATCTATTAGTTCATGTGTGGAGCCCAACATGGCTGTGTGCCATGCGGGCACAAGGGGAGGGCAGCACCTCCTCCCCCCATCACCCTGCAGCAGGAGTTCCCAGAGGATGAGAGAGAGAAAGAGCTCATTTCTTTGTTTAGAAGTTTAAATATTTATGCTTTTTGAGATTGCAGTGGCCACACCCATCCTGGCCAATTATCTATTTCCAGGGGCAATTAGTCCCCATGTCACTCAGATCTTACTGGGCATGCCTCTAAACCAGCGGTTCTCAACCTGTGGGTCGCGACCCCTTTGACAGTCGACCCTTTCACAGGGGTCGCCTAAGACCATCCTGCATATCAGATATTCAATATTACAGTTATGAAGTAGCAACGAAAAAAATTTTATGGTTGGGTCACAACATGAGGAACTGTATTTAAAGGGCCAGAAGGTTGAGAACCACTGCTCTAAACTGTCTTTGTCTAGTCCCTTCCCCCATGGATGAGTGGGGAACAGACTTGGACAGTGTTAAATTCAGCTTTTGCAAAGCTGTGTAAATGGCATGCCTATATTTAGTCTTCCCTTTTATTCTTTAACTGTTAAATAATAACCAGGTTATTACAATGATATCAGAACTACCATTCACTATGTCTCATTTAGATGCAAGGGAAGGGGTTGAGAAATGTAGTCTCCCTATGTCGCCAGGTGGATAGCATTTGTTTCTGTCATAATCTGCCGTTCTAGTAACTAAGTATCCATTTCATTCTCCTTCCCATAAAATTAAAAAATGTTCACCTGCCCCCTAAAGGAAACAAACCAAAGTCTCTTCCTTGTCCTGAATCCAGCTCAAATTTCAGACTCTCCAGGCTATTCCCAGGACTCTCCCTTAGGACTAGATGTGATCACTTTCAGTTTGGTGAGGTATGGACTAGAGAAGATAATTTATCTGTCCACCACCACCACCACACATGACAAAATAAAAACAGTAAATCAAGTTCAAGGATTGGGGTGGGGAAAGAAGGAATTATGTAAGGAGGGAGGGAGGGAATATATACCCCATCAGTCACTAGTACATCGCAAAGCTGCATCCTGAAAATCAGGCCTTAGGAATGTCCCTTACCCCGCGGGTGGCAGAAGTCTCTTGATTAAGTCCCAATTATAGTCACTGGGAGGGAATCCTTGTTAATTATTGCTGAGTCCAGACTCTGCCTTCTAGGAAGTTCTTTTACATTTTCTTCCTTGGTCACATTTTAAATAGATGAGAATATGTCCTCCTAGTGGCTCCACAGCTGTCTCAGCTTACTTACTGTGGATGCTGAAAGATAGAGTTGCAAGTTGTTTCAACTCAAATTATCAGAGGCTTTGAAGGATTGTAACTCATTTGCTGCAAGTCAGTTCCATGCATTGGTAACCAAACCAACTAGCATTTCCAAATCTGATCTATTTTGCTTCCTTACACACAGAAACGAATGTATTCTCTCTTCCATTAATAGTAGCTATCTTGTGGCTATCTGTTCGAATATGTGTGGAACCGTGGCTTTAACCTGATCACTGTCCTGAATCACTTTATTCAACTGAGAAGAATTACTGAAATCCTATCCTCTCAACATCTGTTTTATACCTCTCTCTGAAAATATTGGGTCTGGAAAACAGTTGGCCTTTCTAAACTTGCTAAGTTAAGCCCCTAATTCCTTAACCCTTCCCGTTTCATTTCTGCTTGCAATGTGACTGTATCCTGAGTTTATCTCTTTCTTATTTTGCCAAACTTTTACAGGCAATAACCACCAAGACATACTAGAAACTTTCTGTTTTTCAACCCTTTACTCAAGGACTGCTGGCTAAATATGCATTTGATTGTGTCTCAAAGTTGCTACAGGTAATGGTTTGTTAAAAGATTTGCACTGCATGCCATAAAATTCATCTTTTTAAACTTCTTTTATCTATTACCTTGCTACCTGGCACCCAATAGTTAAAACAACAACACATATTTTAGGTTTTTGTTATACAAGCACTCCATCTCAAGATACCAATTTATGTAGTAGTAGGTTAGGTTGTCCAGTGGTTCTCAGCCTTCTGGCCCTTTAAATACAGTTCCTCATGTTGTGACCCAACCATAAAATTATTTTCGTTGCTACTTCATAACTGTAATGTTGCTATTGTTATGAATCGTAATGTAAATATCTGATATGCAGGATGGTCTTAGGCGACCCCTGTGAAAGGGTTGTTCGACCCCCAAAGGGGTCGCGACCCACAGGTTGAGAACCTCTGGGTTATGCAGAGGTAGCAACTAAGTTTAACAGTCAAACCTAGGTTCCCAAATATCTCCCATCTCAATCAATTCGGTTCTCCACCAAGTTCATGGGGAAAAAAATGTCTCCCTTTTTGAAGAAAAACTTCAGTTCTCCACCTGACAATCCTTTCATGCCTATACATCAGCATGACATATCAGCATTACAAAAGCATCTCTCAGGCCACAAAGGATAGAATACACTAGTATGAATCAGTTTACAGCTAAACCTCACCTTGTTAACTTCTCAGGAAATCGTGCTGTGAATATTTTTTTGGGTTTTTGTTTGTTTGCTTGTTTGTTTGTTGTGTGTGTGTGTGTGTGTGTGTGTGTGTGTGTTGCTTTTGTTGCTGACAAAATGGATGATAGTACAATTAAAAAAAATAAAAAGGGCATTAAGAGTACTAATGTTGCCAATGGTGTCAAAGAGACAATGATCATGGGTAATTCAAGAGGTGGAAAAACTTGTTGATTTGGATAAATACTAGTAAAAAGCAGTTAGCCAGTGACAGCATTTCAGAGGCAATGATTTGTGAAAAATCGAAGATAATGCATCTGACCTCTTGAAGGACACCCCTGGAATGAGTGCTGAAAGTGTTTCATTTAAGGCCAGTAGAGGTTGGTCTGATAGATATAAGAAAAGTCATATGTTAACTTGGCTAGGATTTGGGCTATGATTATGTTTTCTTTACCCATAGATGCCAGAGCTTTCACTGACCTTTAATGACCTCTTCCAGTCCCCTCTGTCGCCTTTCGGTTTTCCCCAAGAACTGCTTAGCTATTTAAGTTTAAGCTGTACTGTTCTTTCAGTGGTAACCCACCATTATCATGCTGCAGCCATGTTGATGTGCTAGTACAATGTGGGAAGGAGCAAACAATCTATACTATCTGATTAAATTTTAGTCTTTTAGTGGAATTGAATATCTAGGCTGTGGTCTTTAGAAGTGTTTCCTAGCCTTTTATTTTTTCTAGAAAGTTTAGACGGCCCTGGAGTTGACTAATTGCTCTTCCCCAAGTTGGATAATACTCTGGTAAAATATTTTCTCCTGCAGAATAGGCCTTTGTTATGGAGGACACTCTAGGTCTATTTCAAAGTGTTTACTTTTTCCCTCACCCTGGAAGCATCATACGATATTTTTTTCTTTTATCTTCATCATGAGAGCATGATGGAGTTTCTGTAGTGAAAGTCCATTGAAAGTATTAATAAGATTGGACCCCAGTAGATTATCTCTCTTCCACTAGTCCCCACAAATCCTTCAGCAATTCATCAATATGACCGTTTAATTGTACCTACCAGTATATGGGTCTAGTGTCTTCTGATCCAGATAAGCTCATCTCAGCTGTGATACTTTATATTTACCTGTCTGTCCAGATCACAGGGTAATGGTTTTCCTGTGACTTCAGTTCTCTGAAGAGTCTAGAAATGTCATTGTTTCTCAGTTTGTTCAGCTTTTATCCTATTTTAAGAATTGGAGTTACAATCTCCAAGCTCCATACATGTCAGAACTGAAACCAGTTACATTGCGAGGTCTGTACAAGGTTATGACCACCATCTTTTTGACAGTGTCCACGTGTAACCACAATAATGCCCTTGACTTAAATCTGTTCTCTTTGATATGAATAATGCGACACTACCTTTCATTGGTTACACATTGCCTCAAATGTATTTTTCTCTATTTTTAACCTTTAGGCATGATTTTGTTTTAAGTGTTTCTCTTTTAAGAAGAATATAAATGCATTTCCCCCTCCTCTGTCTCATAAAAGATGGATTGAAACTGTTACATTTAATGTGATTAGTGATACAATTTATTTTTGCCTTTTCTATTTTTTTTAGTTGTTTTTTTTTCCTTTTTCTTCTGTCTTTGCAGCCTTCTTCTGAGTTATCTAATTAATTATGTTTTCTTTATTTCTGCATTGTCCTCAGTACTGCTTTTGAAATTAGTGACTCTATTTCTAAATATATAGCTATTAAACTTAGCTTTTCTGATATGGGTGTGGTGGTGGTGTTTTGTTTTGTTGTGTTTTACCACATATATACATATATTTAGATTAAGAAAGTCTAAAATTAATTAATATATTTCTTTTTCCTCAAAGCACACAGGTCATAGAAATAATTAAATACAATCATTCATCTTGGCCTCTTCACACTCACATATTTTGTGATATGTTGTCTAGCATTCTTTATACCTTTTCTTCCAGCTTTGGAGGATGTGAATTTTTTAAGCCCTTCCTATTTTTTCAGTTCCTAGCTTGAATGTGAATCATTATCAATGGAAATTTGATAAGACAAATAAAATTTCACAGTAATTCATGGGAAGATCCCAATCCATAACCTTGACCTAAAGAGGACCATAGCATTCATCAAAATCATTGGTTGGTTACACACTTTATTTCAGCAAAGTACAAAATAGCAGGTTTTCCTGCATTTCCAGAGATTGTCTGCTGACCGGAATTTGGAATGGTTCATGGTTTTCTGAATGTATAATAGACAATGTACTTGATCTTACTTCAATTAAAGACTTCTTTGAGATCCAAAAAAGAGAATACATTGCTCCAAATCAAAATTAAATTGAATTTTGGGAGATATTGATATTCCTATGACCTGGAAATGAAATCATATTTATTAGTTCTATTGACTAAAATTATACTCTGTGTATGTTTTATGTATTGGGATATGCTTACAATTTGAACTTTCATATGGAACTTTTTTCAACTCTGAGCTCTACTGTGTATTAGCATTTTGACCTGAAGCACAATATTTAACCTTGCTTTAGCTTAGTTTCTTTTATATGCCAAAAAGTGACAATACTTGCCTAGGTACTACATGGAATTGCTGGGAGAGTTACAAACAGTAATGATGGATAGTGCTTTTTGGATTACACACTATTATGCAAATGTAAAGGATTGTTATGAAGCAGGAAAATACTGGAAAACTGCACTTGACTTATACATATTGTCAGGGAGGCAAGAATTATTATAAAATCAGGGAATTTTTGAAGATTTTCAATATCTTTCAAACATAACCATTTTAAATAAAATAGTGATAAAAACTGAAACTATCAATGCACCAAGGGTGCTAGGCCAGTTTTGACTGCTTTATAATTAATGTATAACATAAAAAGCTTGGGGTGAGACTTATTTCAGAGATACTGAAAATCTAGACTGATAAAATATCTGAGGGAAATCTAAATTTAGAGAAATTCTCTTTTATGTTGAAAGAGTGAGCAAGGAAGTCCTTACTTATAATATGGTATCACGTAAGAAGAGAGATATAGGGAAAACTGGGTCAAAGAAAGTGATCAAACAACAGTGGTGCATGCAGCAAGCAGAAAGCAGGGCCTTAACCACTCCAGTATAAGCCACTGATTACTCCCTTGCAACTCTGGGATACTGATCTGGTGATTAAATGAATTGTAAGGTTTTTGCCCCTTGTGTATATTTCTTTCTTTTTAATTTTATCTTTTGACTAGAGGCCTGATGCACAAAATTCATGCACTGAGTGGGTGTCCCTCAGCCCAGCCTGCACTCTCTCCAATCTGGGACCCCTCGGGGAACGGGCCTAAACCGGCAGTCGGACATCCCTCTCACAATCCAGGACTGCTGGCTCCTAACTGCTCGCCTGCCTGCCTGCCTGATTGCCCCTAACCGCTTCTGCCTTCCAGCCTGATCACTCCCTAACCACTCCCCTCCCAGCCTGATCGATGCCTAAGTGCTCCCCTGCTGGCCTGATTGTCCCCAACTGCCCTCTCCTGCCAGCCTGGTCACCCCCAACTGCCCTCCCCTGCCAGCCTGGTCACCCCTAACTGCCCTCTCTCCCCTGCAGGCCTGGTCCCCCCCAAATACCTTCCCTCCCCTGAAGGCCCAGTCACCCACAACTGTCATCCCCTGCCGGCCATCTTGTGGCAGCCATCTTCTGACCCCATGAAGTGGCCATCTTGTGGCAGCCATCTTGTGACCCCATGAAGTGGCCATCTTGTGTGAGGGCATGAGAGTCAATTTGCATATTACCTCTTTATTATATAAGATTACAGTTTATATTTAATATTATTTTGTATAAGTTTCAGGTGTACAACATAGTGGTTATACAATCATACATTTTAACATAGTGTTCCCCCTGATATTTTATTTACCCACCTGGCACCATAACAGTTATTATAATGTTATTGACAATATTTTGTATGCTGTCATTTACATCCCTGTAACTATTTTGTAACTGCCAATTTGTTCTTCTTAATCCCTTCACCCTTTTAACCTAGCGTCCCTAGCTCCCCTCTCCTCTGGCAGCCATCAGCCTGTTCTCTGTATCTATGAGTCTCTATTTTTTTATTTCTTTGTTTTGTTCTTTAGATTCCAGATTAGCAAAATTATATGGTATTTGTCTTGTTTGGTCTGTCTTATTTCCTTAGTATAATACACTCTTTTCTTTTTTAAAAAAATATATTTTACAAGAGGCCCGGTGCACAAAAATTTGGGCACTCAGTGGGGTCCCTCAGCCCGGCCTGTGCCCTCTCACAGTCTGGGACCCCTCAGGGGATGTCCACTTGCCAGCAGGGAGTAGGCTTAAGCTGCAGTTGAACATCCTTAGCACTGCTGAGGAGGTGGGAGAGGCTCCTGCCACCACCACTGTGCTGGCAGTCGTCAGCCTGGCTTGTGGCTGAGCAGAGCTCCCCCTTTGGGAGCACACTGACCACCAAGGGGAAGCTCCTGCATTGAGCATCTGCCCCCTGGTGGTCAGTGTGTGTCATAGTGGCCAGTCATTCCTCGTTGTTCTGCTGTTAAGGTCAATTTGCATATTACCCTTTTATTATATAGGATAGAGTCCTGGTGCATGGGTGGGGGCTGGCTGGTTTGCCCTGAAGGGTGTCCCAGATCAGGGTGGTGGTCCCACTGGGATTCCTGGCCAGCCTGGGTGAGGGGCTGAGGACCATTTTCAGGCTGTCCACAACCTCTTCAGGGAGGGGGGTCCTGCTGGGTGACTGGCCAGCCTGGGTGAGGGGCTCATGGCTCTTTGCAGGCTGGCTAAGCCCCCAAGCCACCCAAGCTCCCAGTGGAGGCTGGATGGAAGCAGGTATCTGGGATTTATTTATCTTCTATAATTGAAACTTTGTTGCCCTGAGCGGAGGCCACAGCCACAGCCGGGTAGGGCAGGCAGGAAGCTTGGCTTCCTGCATCGCCAGGGCAACCAAGCCTCCTGCTTCCTCCAGCTCCATGGCTGCCAGCCGCCATCTTGGTTGGGTTAGTTTGCATATAGTCGCTCTGATTGGTTGGTGGGTGTGGCTTGGGCGTAGTGGAAGTGCGGTCAATTTGCATGTTTCTCTTTTATTAGATTAGATTGATTTTTTTTTACTGAGAGGAAGGGAGAGGGATAGAGAGCCAGAAACATCCATGAGAGAGAAACATCAATCAGCTGCCTCCTGCACACCCCCCACCGGGGATGTGCCTGCAATCAAGGCACATGCCCCCGACCGGAATTGAACCTGGGACCCCTCAGTCTGCAGGCCAATGCTCTATCCACTGAGCCAAACCGGTCAGGGCAGTATAATACACTCTTGGTCAATCCGTGTTGCACATAACACTTTATTTTACTTTAAATCATTTTTTTCTTTTTAATTACAGTTGACATAAAATATATTAGTTTCAGGTGTACAATTCAGTGCTTAGACATTATATAACTTACTAAGTAATCATCCTGATAAATCTTGCCAACCATCTGACACCATATAGTTATCAGAATATTATTGAATATACTTCCTATGTTGTACTTTACATCCCCATGACTATTTTTTAACTACCAATTTCCACTTCTTAATCCCCTCACCTTTTTCATCCATCCCCCCAGCCCTCCTCTCATCTGGCAACTGTGCAAATGTTCTCTGTATCTATGAGTTTAATTCTCTCCTACTAGTTTATTGTGTTTTTTGATTCAATTGTTGATAGATATGTATTTACTATCATTTTATTATTTGTATTTTTATCTTTTTTTTTCTTCTTAAAGAAGATGCTTTAACACTTCACATAATACTGGTTTGGTGGTGATGTAACCCTTTAGCTTTTTCTTGTCTGAAAAGCTCTTTATGTGTCCTTTGACTCTAAATGATACCTTTGCTGGGTAGGGTAATTTTTATTGTAGGTCCTTGCTTTTTTATCACTTTGAATATTTCTTGCCAATCCTTTCAGGCCTGCAAAGTTTCTGTTGAGAAATCACTTGACAGTATAATGGTAGCTCCCTTGTAGGTAACTAACTGCTTTTGTCCGTCCACTTTTAAGATTCTCTCTTTGTCTTTAACCTTTGGCATTTTAATTATGATGCATCAGGTAGGCACACTTATTCTCATTTACCTACAGGAAACTCAGGTTCAAACGAGTTCATTAACACTATCGGGGTCATACGTTAAGTTACAGTGCTGAAATTTAAACCCATGCATATCTGATTCAAATAACTTCTTTTTATTATGCAATTGAAATATTTCAATAGAAAGATGAGAAATTCTTCTAGGATATATGTGTCTTATACACATAGATTATGAACTGTTTTCTACATGGTATGATTTCAGAGGAAATTACTTTGTTTCCAAACATGTCCATCAGCTGTGTTTCCCAATCTAAAAAAGTTTTATTAAAATCACAGGTAGCAAATAAGTTTTATTTTAAACATCAATTCAGATTAGTTAGCAGTCACTACCTGAAGCATTGTGCTGAGAAAAATTCGAAGGAAGATGTTTCCTGCCTCAGCAGTAAAGAGTGCTACGATCAATCAGTAATGACTGCTGTGAATGTAGGAGGGAAGAGCAGTTGGTGTAAGTACCAAGTGTCTGCCATCATGAAAGTAGACATCTATAACATTGCTTTAAGCAATGTTAACTTCAACAGTTAATAGTCCAGTTTTCTTGCAAGGAGGCCTATATTCAGCCTCATCATTTCTTGTACCTCATTTTGTGAGGAATTTAATGGGATCTTCTAAGAGAAGTATTTCATAGTCATAAGAGCAAGAGGATTGTGGGAGCACTTCATTCTTGAGGACGAAGGAGAGAAGCACTGTGGAGGGTGGTGAGAAAGGCCAGGCACCTAATCAAGCTTAGTTGATTTTATGTGTCCAGACAGGCATTGTTTAAAATACCAAAGGTTACTCCAGAGCTATCTTGGATGGCTTTATTGTTGGTTCACTGGTATTGTGTAGTGTTAGAGAGGTACCCACCATTTCATGTAAATGAAAATTAGTATATTAATTAGAATTTGCTTCCATTTGAGCAATAAAATTGCTTTATAGTCTCTGCTAGGATCAGTAGAAATTAATCTGAGGAGTGGTAGCTGGCCAGAGAAAAATTACAAAACTGTGTCTACATTTTTATGAGATGGGGCAGGGGGATAAGCAATCTATTCTAGGTGGAAAGGATTACAAAATGAGTTTAAACAAATTTAGCCCCTATCAGTGAGCACCTCTGAATGACTTTTAGGAGAAAAAAATAAAGGCAGATTGGGGGAAAAGCCAAGAATAGTTACTGGGGATCAGTATAAAAGCAAATATCCAAGAGTCAAACAAGGACCAGGAATTAAACATGGGACACATTCTGTCCTACTGGCTGTTTTAGTCATACTAATTTCTGAAAAAACAAATACCATCAGTTTAGCCAACTTTGTCTACTTCCATGTTGCTGCAGTCAAAAATCTGGTTGGAGTGGTATTTTCCATGAGCTGATTTAGCTAAATGCAACATTTGCCTAGATTTCATACCAGCAGAGTCTAGATCACATTGCAAATCTTAATTTGCTACTTGTCTTGATTTTCTACCACCAATATGATCTACACAGTTGAAAATTATGTTTTCAATATAATTATTCAAATAATTCACGTAAGCAAAATTAAACTTGATGTGATTTCCCATGGGAAATAAGAATATGAAGTGAGCTCCCTTATACTTAATCTCATGTTGCCCTTAGCCACCACACAATAGAACAAGTAACATCTCTAATATTTTCACAGAATTAAATTGGTCCCAATAATAGCAACTTCATAACATTTGTAGGATGCCTCTACAGGGGGTGAGTATCCTCAGAGAGGTCAATAAGTGAACTGTGGGCCTTGGAGTGCTGTGGTTGAGTAATTAAGTTCTCATAGATCAGTAATCAAGTCAGACATCCAAAGCAAGTAAACTCGATGCTTATTGCAAAGCTTGAGAAATCAGAATTCTGAAAAGTGTGTCATGGTGCAGTAGGGTTATGGTTTAGCTACAGACAAGGCCCAGGGCATGGGTAGGCAGGCACCTCTGAACCCAGAGGTGACGGCAGACAAGTGTTAATAACTGACTTCAAATAATAATACTGTTTACATAACATTTTGCTGCTCCAGAAATCTTTTTCAAGATATCTTATTTTATGAATAATCAAAGATTGCAAAATAATTATTCAAAATACAATACAATTTTCAATGAAATTTGAAAATTTTAAGGGCAAAATGTTAGTAGAGTTGCTGTAAGACAGATACTCTCATAATGACCTGGTGGATGAATTAAGTAGTTTAAACTTTCAATGGACAATTTGGTAGTGTGCATAATCTTTTGAAGAATGTTCATAGCCCCAGCCGGTTTGGCTCAGTGGATAGAGCGTCGACCTGTGGACCAAAGGGTCTTGAGTTTGATTCTGGTCAAAGGCATGTACCTGGGTTGCAGGCTTCTCCCTGGCCCAGGCCCTGGTTGGGGCTTGTGTAGGAGGCAACCAATCGATGTGTTTCTCTCACACTGATATTTCTCTCTGTCCTTCCCTCTGTCTTCCACTCTCTCTAAAAATCAATGGAAAAATATTTTTGAGTGAGGATTAAAAAAATGTTCATAGTCTTTGACCCAATAATTCCAATTCTGGAAATTGGCCTAGAGAAATAAACTAAAAGTCAGTGAAATATTTATACATAAATATTTTCACTGAATCATTATATAGAACCCCCAAATTGCAAGTACCTAAATAGATAAATCTTAATTAAACAAATAAATTAATACTATAACTATATAGCCACTAAAGTCATATTACAAAATGCTCCAAAAGGCCCAAGGAAATGATTATCACACATTAAATCTAAGTAAATAATAGAAAATTATTTATAATGATCTCAATTATATTAAAAAATACATCAAAAGCAAGTAATACATTAACATGAACAGCAATTATCTCAAGGTAATACACATGTAGATGATTTTCAACTTTGTTACTATAGTGTTCCATATTTATTAATATTATGTAATAAGTGCATAATATTTCAAAAACAATAAAAATAAGTAGTATATTACATATTATTACATTTAAATAAGAGACAGATTTAGAGTATTAACATTATTCCCACTCTGTAGATGAGAGTACAGAAATGCAAAGAAGTTAAATGAGTTATCCCAGATTACAATGCTTATAATTTGAAGAATTAGGATTATAGTCTACTTTTTCTGATTCCTCATCCCATATTCCTCTTCTATCCCACACAACTTCTTTTGGAAAGATAATACAAGTGAAGTAAGTGCACTAATAGTAACTTCTGTCAGTTCATAACAGAGGTGTAGTTTAATAAGATGCTGGACACAAAACTGTATATAAGTTTATCACTCAAAGCAATAGCTTTGCCTCAATTCAAGCTTTGGTTTTCAAATCGACTCCATATTTGATCTTCTTATATAACTGAAGCTATCTCTAGTGCATAAGTTAAAGCAAACAATATCCCATGTTGTGCCTTTCTGGATTTTCAAATGTCACAGTTATCTCTGTCACTCTCCCAAGTTTGGGGAATTTTTTCCAAATTAAATACATCAAGATACATAGTGAAATCCTTTTTAAAAAATATATTTTATTGATTTTTCACAGAGAAGAAGGGAGAGGGATAGAGAGTTAGAAACATCGATGAGAGAGAAACATCAATCAGCTGCCTCCTGCACCCCCCACCCCCCACTGGGGATGTGCCCGCAACCAAGGTACATACCCTTGACTGGAATCGAACCTGGGACCCTTCAGTCCTCAGGCCGACGCTCTATCCACTGAGTCAAACCGGTCAGGGCTGAAATCCTTTTTTAATTGTTCTATTTATTCATATCCTGGGTTATGTGCATGCATTTTCCCTAACAATAAAATATTTTGGCATATTAATCACCTTTAAGTATACTTAAACCATTTCCTATGCTACACACTTGTTGAAAGCATTTTCATAAGACAATCCATGAATTATTTTGGACCCCTGAGAAAAATGGTTCCAATGACTAAAATTGCAAGCTATGAGATATCTTTTGGTTTAGAGATTTCTGAATGCATGTTGGAGGTTATAGGACATAAGCCTTAGAACTCATTCAGTTCTAATTATGATATTATTTTCCTAAAATGTATCACCTCTGAGTTAATGTTAAGGTCTGAGGTAAGCCACATCAAAAATTCTGCAGATCACATAGATTAGACCACTTTACGCCATCTGCCTGCCTCTAAGCCAACCACTGTACTAGAGCTAATTGTTCACTGAGCTGATTGGCCTACATCAGCCAACTCAGCTATGCTTCCTTAACCCTACCAGTCCTGCCTACTGGGTGTTCCCTCTGCCCTTTATAAGTACCTACAAACAAAGAAGGAGAATTTGAGCCAAACACTTCCATAAATTATGATCTGGAAACATAAATTAGATCCACACTTCAGATTCTACATCAAACTGAACTAAGTTTTAGTGAATTCAGTGTCTACATAAATCAAAGCAGTGAAGTAACAGCCCTTACTCTTATTCCCTTGAATAAATATTTGTGCAGCGTGTGGATGCAACAGGTCTATACTTTAGGCTCCTTGATGAGATTAATTGAGAACTACACGTGAGAGGTGTGAGCTGGCCATGGATGTGCAGATGTGGTTTCAAGACAGCTAATATCTATAGGTTTGTAAAATTGTTCTCTCAATGCTCTACCTTCTCTTTTCTCCATTTCAGTGTATGCACTTACCTGTCATAAAGCCTGTTATTATATATCTACCTTGAATTATAACAGGCAATTAAGATTCACAAGGTGCTGAAAGATTTATAAACAAAAGGAAAGAAAATGTGTTCTATTAAAAAGCCAGGATGTAAGCATCTCCTCAGTGAATAATCTGAAGCCTATACTCTTCATTTATTGATGTCAAAATCTCCTTTATATGTACAGAAGAAATTTATATCTATGAGTTGATATATTCCAGGTAGTATGATTTTCAGATACTCTGGGGGCTAGTTAAAATGGTGTGCCTATTGGGATTTGTATATGGCCAAATGGCAGAAACCATGAAAGAGGATTCAGTTTGAAGTAATAATGAATTTGACACAACTGTTAAAACATTTCTAAAGTCAATAAAGGAAATGTTCAAATAATAAATGTTAAAAATTCAGTCATTTTTAGCCAGTATACATTGAGTTTGCATCTTATTGCATAAAGGATGGGATATTTTATGCACAATGTCTGCTGCCTCCAATAGGAGTTGAGTATATAAATTCTTCATTTCTTAAAACCTGAAGAGGAATCTTATTGTCATGAAGCCATTAACTGCTTTGTAAACAAAATATTCTACTTTCCAGTACCATGCACATTTACTCTTTTAAACTTTATTTTTATTGTTGACACTATTAGAGATGTCCCCAGTACCCACCTCCACTCAGCCACCGCTCTCTCTTCCTCCTGGCATCACCACACTGCCTATGGGTTATGCATATATATTCTTTGACTAATGTTTTCACCTTCTTTCATCAGTCCCCTCTCCCCTTTGACTGCTGTGTCTGTTCCATGTATCAATGCTTTTGTTTCTATTTTGTTAAGTTTATTGTGTTCATTAGATTCAACATATAAGTGCTATTATATGGTATTTATCTTCCTCTAACTGGCTTATTTCCCTTAGATAATAATCCCCAGTTCCAGCCATGCTGTTGCAAAAGGTAAGATTTCATTCTTTTTTATGGTTGTGTATTATTCCATTATGTAAATGTACCATGACTTTTTTATTCATTCATCTACTCATGGGCACATGGTCTGTTTCCAGATCTTGGCTATTGTAAGTAATGCTTCTATGAACGAAGGGGTGCATATATTTTTAACATTAAAAGAGCATCTCTTCATATCTTTCTTTTGCTCATTCCTTTTGAATGGATGTTAGAAGAGAATGTATACTACCAAGTGTCTTGTAGGTCTCTTTGTTCTGCACAAGGTAGACACTTAGCATATGCTGACAATGCTTTTGGGGACAATGCTCCATTGAAGATGGCCCTGATACTACCATTTCCATAGACATTTATTTAGTGTCTGTTCTAGGCTAGAATTAGTTTGCAATGGGCATTTAATATGCAAGGGGCACACAAAGACTAATGTGATAAGATCTCTGCCATCAGAAAATTCTGTTTTAGAGGAGAGATAGCTTTCTTGGACAAGTGAATATGGTACCTTACCATATAACACTAGAAGTAGATACAGTTGAATGAACAAGCTTGTAGGAACAGATTCTTGTGGATGTCAGGGTAATGTTATGAGAGAGATTGCATTTGAGCTATCGCTGTGTCTTAAAGGATGTGTATGAATTTGCCAGGCTGAGGACAGTTAGAAAGGGGAACGAAGGCTATTAAATCAGAAAGTAATGTACAAGGATTCCTACACTAAAACCTAGAAAGAGCCCTAGATGTCCTCTTGAAAAGCCTGGTATCCATATATTGCAGATGTGATGTGTGCAAATTGGAAAAGAAATGTGACCTGCACCATCTCACAAAGCGGCCACTGGCTCTCAACTAAATATTCTTGCCCAATAGTCCATACTGCCTCTGTTGTGCAAAACTAGAAAATGTCATGACATTTAGAATTTCTGGAAAACTCCATTCCCAACCTCATCCCACTTTACTTGTATGGATCCTTGCATTTTTAATCCAGACTAATGAACAGCTTCAGCACCATCCTCTGATACACTGGTCTATTTAGCATAATAGAGTAGTGAGCTACACAGGGACAGGCACATAGGGTGTTTACTTCTCAGCCATTTCTCCAACTGTGTGCCCATCACTCTCAGATCCCTGCAGAAAACTAACTCCTTAAAATTACTCACTCTGATTTAAATATCTAATCATTTAGGACATGTAGGACCTTTTAAAATGCAAAATATATAAAACATAGCAAAAGAGATATCAGGCAAAACCATGGTATCAGGAATACACCCAGATATGCAGAATTATTACCATTTATTTATCATATTAATGAAACAATATTAAAACCAGTGGTAATAAAAATCAGTTATGTGAAAGTTTCTACTTAAAATATGGAAAAGCTGACATATAGTGTGTCCTAATATATATCTTGAATAAATCAATAATGAATGCTTAGTACAATGATTTAGGGACTAGAAAAACTAATTTTTACTGACGTTCTGCCTTTACCATCAGTGGTACCCTAAATAAACTCTAAAATCTCAATTTTTTCATCAGCATAATAATATATAAATATCTATGTAGGGTGAGTGTAAAAATCAAATAGAGTAATGCAAGTGGAAACATGTTTTAAAACTATGAAATGTTATCCTGATATAAGGTATTAATGTTATTCAGATTCATTTTTTAAAAGTGTACTTAGATTTTTTAAGTGCCAATTTCCTTATGTGTGATCTATTTTAATTTTATTTCCAATTCTTAAATATTGCTGTATTAAATGCAAGTGCATTTTTCAAAGTGCCCTGGTTAATATCTACAGATATATTTTAAAATATAATTATGTAAAATAGAAGTTTACATAAGTCCATGGGACAATAAATAAATGAATTTTGTTACTTATACAATCATTGCAAAAATATGTTTTTGTGGGCTTGATTGGACTGACTACACAATGTAACATGATTGATTTGCATTTATGTTGCTTCTATTTTTTATTCATCTAAAAACACATTCAGTTATTAGAGAAAAACTGAAAGATAATATTTCATACATGGAACTTCACAATATGCAAAGGACTTTCACATTCACTATTTATCCCCCAAAATCACCTTTTATATTAGAAAAAAATATACAACATGAATTTTCTTGGTACTGTTACTTCTCTTTTACAGATGAAAACAATGATGCTGTGAGAGGTGAGGTGATTTTCTTATCTGATGTTCTTTCTCCTATACTACAGCTCTCTTTCAATAGTACAGCTTGAATTAATATCCAGTAGCATATAAAAATGAGGACTGTGTTCCCTACCCAATGTCTCAGATGCCCTACTTTTCCGAAGTTAGGGATTCAGCAATCTCTTAAGAAGAGACCTGACCATCAAGCGCAGATAAATTCATTTATGAGGTTATATGTAAAGCATGTTTCAAATATGAGAGCACATTTGGTTAATATTTCTTATATGAGTTTAAACAAACATCTAAAATAATTTTTAACAAGTGATACTTTAATGCAACTTATAGTATTTTTTATTATATTCAACAGCCCCTATACATATGATACCAAATGCATGTAATTAACAGGTATTAAAAGATTCTTATAATAAGGTATGCAAAGCTGATTAACCATTTCTTAGTGCTTCATGTGTTTATTCAACCTCTTTCCTCCTTAAATCAAGTCAGTTTTAACAAGTCTCCTTGAGCATGTTTTTTGCTTTTAATGGAAAATAATAAACCTTAATGGATTCTCCTCCATCTCACAACACTACAGATCCTCATATTATAAATATATGAAACCTGTAATTTCCCCCCAAAGCCTGCTATTTCTATTCAATATTTTAAGCTTTAACAGTAGGCTGCTTTAAAGAGGTTCTATTCTACAAGGAGCTCCTGGCTTTAGCATAATTTGCTGTGAAGGCTTACCATAATTGAGACAAAATTAGCTATATAATAAAAGCATATGCCCTAACTGGTTTGGCTCAGTGGGTAGAGCATCAGCCTGCGGACTAAGGGGTCCCAGGTTTGATTGCGGTCAAGGGCATGTACCTTGGTTGCGGGCACATCCCCAATGGGGGGTGTGCAGGAGGCAGCTAATCGATGTCTCTCTCTCATCGATGTTTCTAACTCTCTATCCCTCTCCCTTCCTCTCTGTAAAAAAATCAATAAAAATATATTTTTTTAAAAGCCTAAATGGCCCTTATGGTGGAAAGACCAGAATGACCAGTCACTATGATGCACATTGACCACCAGGGGGCAGACGCTCATTGCAGGAGCTGCCCCCTGGTGGTCAGTGCACTCCCACAAGGGGAGTGCCACTTGTCAGAAGCTGGGCTTAAGGCTGGTGAGCACAGCTGCCATGGTGGGAGCCTTTCCCGACTCTGGGGCAGTACTACCAAGTGGCAGCAGCAGGCGCAGTGGGCTGGAATGAGCACGAGCAGCACAGCGCCCGGCCAGATTTGGGATCTTCCCTGGTCGCCTGCTGCTTGGCGCACTGCTATATGCCCCAAGAGGTCCTGGACTGCGAGAGGTATGTACGACTGCTGGCTTAGGCCTGATCCCAGTGCCATCCTCTGTAGAAGGCAGTCAGTCTGAACAACTCAGTGACTCAGGGAAGTGCAGGAAACTCAGGGTGAGCCTGCCTTTGTGCTTGTCTCACCCACTTGATGATGTTCACAGGACAGACAATGGTGGCCCAGCCCATGCACATGCAGCAGCTGCTGAAGCTCAAGCAGCAGGCTGTGCAGCAGCAGAAGGCCATCCAGCCACAGACTGGCAGTTGGACATCCCCCAAGGGGTTCCAGACTGCAAGAGGGCTCAGGCTGGGCGGAGGAACCCGCCCCCGCCCCCCCGCCTCAAGTGCACAAATTTTGTAAGGGCCTCTAGTACATAAATAAAAGAAGTGAACAAAGTATAATCTTTAAGGGAGTGGATATAGTGTTTTTTTGTTAAATTAGTATTAATTCTCTAAGATTCAAATGCAAATACATCTCTCCTATTGGCTTAATAGAGCTTAATTTATTATAAAACTCTAATATGAAGAATAGATCCAATATGAGGTCTGTGAGGAGGGTACTGGGGAGCAGCCTTTGCCCTGATCCCAACAAACCTAAATGCTATGGGCCAGAAGAAGAAGTGTGCAGGGCACTTTGAGAGACTTTGGTACAGCCTATAGAGTATCAAGGAGGCCAGTACCTGTACAACAATTTGTATGCATGGTAAGAATTCAGCCTCACAGTCATCCACCCTGATGGTTGATCCAAGACATGAACAGTCCAACAATAATCAAGACCCAGTTGCAGCAGGATGGCCCACATAATTTACACAAGGAACATTCCTAGAGCATCCAGCTCAGAAGATCATTGAGACTGTGCCACTGGTCCCACAGGACACCTACTACATAATGCCACTTATGAAAACTGGGAGTCATAGCAGACCTATCTAGTGGATGGAAACAAACACAAAGAGATAGCCAAAATTGGGAAACAAAGAAACAAGCCCCAAATGAAAGAATAAGAGGAAATTCCTGCAAAAGAGTTAAATGAAATGAAGGCAAGCAATTTGTAAGATATAGAGTTCAAAGTAAATGTTATAAGGTTGACAAGGAACTTATTGAGAATTACAATGAACTTAGTGCAAACTTCAACACCATAAAAAAGTATATAGAAAACACGGACAAGAACCAGTTGAAAAGTAAGAATAGCATATCTGATATCAAGAAAGAATTAAAACTCTTGGATGAAACAGAGGATCTAATCAGTGATTTGAAAGATAAGGAAGAAAAAAACACCCAATTATAGCAGGAGGAAAAAAAAGAATTAAAAAGCAGTAGGATAGTTTAAGGGAACTTTGGGACAATGTAAAATGTAATGACATCTGCATCATAGTGGTACTAGAAGGAGAGAGAGTGAGCAAGGAAAAAAAACATACAAACTAGTTTGAAGAAAGAATGACAGAAAACTTCCCTAATCTGGTGAAGGAAAAAGTCTCATGTCACACAAGTGCAAGTTGCACCCAGAATCCCAATGAGGATGAATCCAGAGATCCACACTAAGACACTTCATAATTTAAATGGCAAATGTTACAAACAAAGAAAGAATCTCAAAGGCAGCATGAGATAGAAAGTTACCTACAAAGGAATTCCCATTAGACTAGCAACTGAGTTCTCAACTGAAACACTTAAGATTAGAAGAGATTGGCATAAAGTACAGAAGGATCTGAATCCAACACTACTCTATCCAGCAAGGCTATCACTTAAAATTGAAGGTGAAATAAAGAGCTTCCAAGACAAATAAAAAGTCTAAACAAATACATTACCACAAAACCAGCATCATAAGAAATGTTAAAGGGACTGCTTTAAGAAGAAGAAATAGGGAGAGAGGGAGGAACATAGGTATAAAGAAACAATGGTAATAATTAAGTATCTATCAATAGTAACCTTATTTTAAATGGGTTAAATGCTCCAATCAAAAGACATATGGTAGCTGCTTTTATTTTATTAATACCTTCCCCTGCTTTTCTTTCTTTTTATTTGTTATTTTAAATATATTTTCCCTTTTTATTAACTTTATTGGGGTGACACTGCTTAACAAAATTTTATAGGTTTCAGGTGCACAATTCTGTAGCACACCATCTGTATACTGTATTGTATGTTCACTACTCCAAGTCAAGTTTCCATCCATCACCATTTGTTCCCCTTATAACCTCCTCCATCTCCCACATCTCCCTTCCTTTGGCAATCACCACACTGGTGTCTGTGTCCATGAGTTTTTCTTTTTTATTCAATTACCCCTTTTCTCTTGTTTATTTTATCATTCCTTATCTAATTGATTCTAGATGCCTGTTTCAGTTTTCTTTTATTCTTTATTTTTTCTGATATACATTAAAGTTATAGATTTTTCTCTAATCACAACCTTACCTATACCCTACAGGTTCTGATATTAATTTTCATTGCAATTGATTTCTGTGAATTCTGAAATTTCAATGTATTTTGCTTCTTACCTAAGAGTTTCTTAAAATTATTGTTTTTTCTAATTTTGAGACATTAGGTTCATTTTGTTTTCTGTAATCAGAGAATGTCATATATCTTTATTTATGTATTTTAGAATTAAAGATATTTAATTTATAACATCATATACTCTTTATTTATTTAACCTTTTCATTGTTAAATTATACTTGACATACAATATTATATTAGTTCCAAATATACAACCTCAGGATCAGAAATTTGTATCACTTACAAAGTGACCACCTTGATAAATCTAGTACCCTCTGACACCACAGAGTTACTATATTATTTACTATATTCCCTAAGCTGTACTTTACATCCCCATGATTATTTGTAACTAGAAACGTGTACCTCTCAATCTCTTCACCTTTTTCAACCATCTCCCCAACTCCTCTCCCATCCAGAAACTCTCAAAATATTCTTTATATCTATGAGTCTGTTTCTATTCTGCTTGTTTACTTATTTTGTGTGTTTCTTTATTTTTTACTTTTTAATTTTATCAAATCATATTATAAATTATTTATTATTTTTTAAATTTTATTTTATTTTATTGTTTAAGGTATTACAAATAGTGGTACATATGTCTCTTTTTTTCCCCCCCACTGACCACCCCCCAGCCATCCCTAACCCCTGGCACTTGCCCTTGTCTCCCCTCACCCCAAGTGTCTTGTGTCTATTGGTTGCGCTTGTGTGCGTGCATACAAGTCCTTCGGTTGATCTCTTACCGCCCCCCCCCAACCCTCCCCTATCTTCCTGGTGTAGTTTGACAGTCTGTTCAATGCTTTTTTGCCTCTATTTTAGTTCAACAGTTTGTAATGATCTCTATTATCCATAAATGAGTGAGATCATGTGATATTTATCTTTCACTGACTGGCTTATTTCACTTAGCATAATGCTCTCCAGATCCATCCAAGCTGTTGCAAATGATAAGAATTCCTTTTTTTTTTTTTTACAGCAGCATAGTATTCCACTGTGTAGATGTACCACTGTTTTCTAACCTATTCATCTGGTGATGGGCATTTAGGCTATTTCCAAATCTTAGCTATGGTAAATTGTGCTGCTATGAACATAGGGGTGCATACATCCTTTCTGACTGGTGTTTCTGTTTTCTTGGGATATATTCCTAGAATTGGTATTACTGGGTCAAATGGCAGTTTCATTTTTAACTTTTTGAGGAAACGCCATACTGTTATTCCAGTGGCTGCACCAGTCTGCATTCCCACCAGCAGTGCACAAGGGTTCCTTTTCCTCCACATCCTCTCTAGCATTTGTCATTTGTTGATTTGTTGATGATAGCCATCCTGACAGGTGTGCGATGGTACCTCATTGTTGTTTTGATTTGCATCTCTTGGATAATTAGTGACTTTGAGCATGTTTTCATATGCCTCTTGGCTTTCTGAATGTCTTCTTTCAAAAAGCGTCTATTTAGGTCCTGTGCCCATTTTTTGATTGGATTGTTTATCTTCCTTTTGTTAAGTTGTATGAGTTCCTTGTAAATGTTGGAGATTAACATTGGCAAATATGTTCTCCCATGCAGTGGGCTTTCTTGTTGTTTTGTTAATGGCTTTTTTTGTTGTGCAGAAGCTTTTTATTTTGATGTAGTCCCATTTCTTTATTTTCTCTTTAGTTTCCATTGCCCTAGGAGCTGTATAGGTAAAGATATTGCTAAGACATATGTCTGCTATTTTGTTGCCTATGGCTTCTAAGATTTTTATGGTTTCCCCTCTTATGTTTAAGTCCTTTATCCATTTTGAGTTTATTTTTGTGTATGGTGTAAGTTGGTGGTCAGTTTCATTTTTTTGCAAGTAGCTGTCCAGTTTTCCCAACACCATTTATTGAAGAGACTGTCTTGTCTCCATTATACGCTCATGCCTCCTTTGTCAAATATTAATTGAGCATACTGGCTTGTGTCAATCTCTAGGTTCTCTGTTCTGTTCCACTGGTCTATATGTCTGTTCTTGTGCCAGTACCAGGCAGTTTTGAGAACAGTGGCTTTGTAGTATAGCTTGATATCTGGTATTGTGATTCTTCTTTCTTAAGATTGCTGCAGCTATTCGGGGTATTTTTTTTTTAATTCCAGATGAATTTTTGGAGAATTTGTTCTAGGTCTCTGAAATATGCTGTTGGTATTTTAATGGGGATTGCAATGAACTTATATATTGCTTTGGGTACTATGGAAATTTTAATGATGTTGATTCTACCAATGGACATGGTATATTTTTCCATTAGTTCATGTCTTCCTTTATCTCTTTTTTTATCCTGAAATATTCTGAATACAGGTCCTTTGTCTCCTTGGTTAAGTTTATTCCTAAGTATCTTAATTTTTTATTGCAATGGTAAATGGGATTGCTTTTTTAATTTTTCTTTCTGTGAGTTCATTATTGGTGTATAGAAAAGCCATAGACTTCTGGGTGTTGATTTTGTATCCTGCTACATTGCCAAATTCATTTATTAAGTCTAGTAGTTTTTTGATGGAGTCTTTGGGGCTTTCTATGTATAATATCATGTCATCTGTGAATAAGGACAGTTTTCCTTCTTCTTTTCCAATTTGGATGCCTTTTATTTCTTCTTCTTGTCTGATCGCAATGACTAATACTTGCAGTACTATGTCGAAGAGGAGTGGTGAGAGTGGGCATCCCTGTCTTGTTCCTGTTCTTAGGGAAAATGGTTTTAGTTTTTGCCCATTGAGTATGATATTGGCTGTGGGTTTATCATATATGGCTTTTATTATGTTGAGGTACAATCCTTCTATTCCAACCTTGCTGAGAGTTTTTATCAAGTAAGGGTGTTGGATTTTGTCAAATTCCTTTTCTGCATCAATGGATATGATGATATGGTTTTATCTCTCAGTTTGTTTATGTGGTGTATCACATTTATTGATTTGTGGATATTGTACCATCCTTGCATCCCCAGGATAAATCCCACTTGGTAATGCTGTATGATCTTTCTAATGTATTGCTGGATTTGATTTGCTAGAATTTTGTTGAAGATTTTGGCATCTATGTTCTTGAGGGATATTGGCCTGTAATTCTCTTTCATTGTTTTGTCTTTATCTCATTTTTGGATTAGGGTAATGCTGGCTTCCTAGAAAGAGCTTGGAAGTGCTCCTTCCTCTTAAAATTTTTTGAATAGTCTGAGGAAGATAGGTTTTATTTCTTCTTGGAATGTTTCATAAAACTCCCCTGTGAAGCCTTCTGATCCAGGGCTTTTATTTGTTGGAAGTTGTTTTATTACAGCTTCAATTTTCTCCATAGTTATTGGCCTATTCAGGTTTTTTGATTCCTCCTGGTTGAGTTTTGGAAGGTCATATTTTTTTAGGAATATGTCCATTTATTCTAGGTTGACTAGTTTGTTGGAGTAGAGTTGCTCATATTATTATTGTTTTTTTTTTTGTTTGGTTTGGGTTTTTTTTGTTTGTTTGTTTGTTTTTACCATTCTTCGAATTTCTGTGGGGTCTGTTGTTATTTCACCTCTTCATTTCTGATTTTGTTTATTTGGGTCCTCTCTCTTTGCTTCTTGGTGAGCATGGCTAGAGGTTCATCAACCTTGTTTATCCTTTCAAAGAACCAGCTCTTGGTTTCATTGATCTTTTTTTTTTTTTTTTGCCTCTATGTCGTTTATTTCCACTCTGATCTTTATTATTTCCTTCCTTCTGATCACACTAGGTTTTTCTTGTTGCTCTCTTTCTAATTCTTCAAGTTGCAGAGTTAGATGGTTTATTATCAGTTTTTCTTGTTTTTTGAGGTAGGCGTGTAATGCTATGGACTTCCCTCTCAGGACTGCTTTCACTGTGTCCCAAAGATCTTAGATTGTTGTGTTTTCATTGTCGTTTGTTTCCAGGATGTGTTTTATTTCTTCTTTGATCTCTTTGGTAACCCATTCATTGTTTAATAGTATGTTATTCAGCCTCCAAGTGTTTGAATTTTTGTGATTGTTTTTACTGTATTTGATTTCTAATTTTAGGCCATTGTGATCTGAGAAGATGCTTGGTATGATTTCAATCCTCTTGAATTTGGAGAGACTTTGCCTGTGACCCAGTATGTGGTCTATCTTTGAAAATGTCCCATGCGCGCTTGAGAAGAATGCATATTCTGTAGTTTTGGGGTGGAATGTTCTAAAGATGTCAATTAACTCCATCTGATCTAGTGACTCATTTAAGATTGATGTTTCTTTGCTAATTTTTTGTCTAGAGGATTTATCCATTGATATTAATGGGTTATTAAAGTCTCCTACTATGATTGTGTTGCTGTCAATCTCTCCTCTGATATCTTCCAGAAGTTTTTTAATGTATTTGGGTGCTCCTGCATTGGGTGCATAAGTGTTTACTAGAGTTATATCCTCTTGTTGTATCAATCCCTTTAGAATTATGAAATGGCCTTTATTGTCTCTTGTATGGTCTATACTTTGAGGTCTATTTTGTCAGATATAAGTATTGCTACCCCAGCTTCTTTTTTTTTTCATTTCCATTTGCCTGATAGATATTTTTCCATCCCTTTACTTTCAGTCTGTGTGAGTCCCTTGTTCTGAGGTGGGTCTCCTGTAGACAGCATATACATGGGTCTTCTTTTCTTATCCATTCACTCACTTGATGTCATTTCATTGGAGCATTTATTCCATTTATGTTTAATGTTATTATTGATAGGTACTTGTTTGTAGTCATTTCTGTACTTTATGCCTGTGTTCCTTCCTCCCTTTCTATTTCTCCTTTTTATAGCATTCCCTTTAGCATTTCTTGCATTGCTGGGTTGGTAGTGATAAATTTTCTTAGCCTTTTTTTTGTCTGCAAAGCTCCTGATTTCCCCTTCAATTTTGATTTATAGTCTTGCCGGATAGAATATTCTTGGATTCAGTCCTTTGCTTTTCATCACTTTGCATACCTCCTTCCATTCCCTTCTAGCTTGATGTGTTTCTGTTGAGAAATCATTTGAAAATATGATGGGGGATCCTTTGTAGGTAACTCTCTGTCTCTCTTGCAGTCTTTAACATTCTCTCTTTGTCATTAGCATTTGCCATTGTAATTATACATGTCTTAGTGTGGGTCTTTTGGGATTCATCTTGCTTGGGACTCTGTACTTGTACAACTTTTTTCTTCCCCATATCAGGGAAGTTTTCTGTCATTATTTCTTCAAATAGATTTTCTAATCCTTGCTGCTCCTCTTGTCCTTCTGGCAGCCCTATTACATGTATGTTACTTCATTTTGCATTGTCCCAAAGCTCCCTTAGGCTCTCCTCCTGCTTTTTAATTTTTTTCTCCAGTTGCTGTTGAGATTGGGCTTGTTCCTCTACCTGATCTTCTAACTCACTAATTCGGTCCTCTGCTCCTTCTAGCCTACTGTTGAAATTTTCCATGGTATTTTCCAATGTAGCTATATCACTTTTTATTTCTTCTTGATTTTTGCATAGGTTGTTGATTTTCTCATCCATCCAGTGTATGAACTGTAAGACCATTACTCTGAATTCTTTTTCTGTCATGTTGCATGTTTCTGCTTCACTTATTTCCTTTCTTGGCTAGTTCTCATTTTCTTTCATCTGGGGATTGTGCCGTCTCCCCATTCTGCCTATCACTAGAAGGTTCAAACGTCTAGTTGCCTGGGCCTGGGCCATGTGCAGTGAGAGCTTCGCACCACCCAAGTGTCACTGAAGAGGTCTGACACCAAGACATATGGCTGCCATGGGTTAGTGGGAGCCTCGCTTGCCCAGGATCAGAGTCACTGGCACTCAGTGTGGCCTGGTGCAGGCACCTATAATCAGGGACCCCTCCTGCACCACACTGAAACAGAGACCCTGCTGGCGTGTGCCCAAAATCAGAATCCCCTAGCACCTGCCAGGAGTCAGAGTTCCCCTGTGCCCGCACCAAGAATAGAGTATCAGACTCTCTGTTGCTTGGTGCAGCCTCGCTCTGAGAATCAGGGTCCCTGTGTGTGCATGCGCCAAAAATTGGAGTCACTGGCTCTTAGTGTGAATGCACTGGGAATCCAGGATCCCAGGCACTCGCGATGAGAAACAGAGTCAAGTCACTGGTGCTCAGTGCTACCTCTGGTGCAGAGAATCAGGGTCCCTGGTCTGCTTGGGGGACCTGGTTGCACAGTAGCACTTGTGTTGGCAGGAGGTCCACTCCTGCGCTGTGGAAAACAGACTTTCCTGTGCTTTGATTCTTGCCCAGAATCAAAGTCAGGTGGCATTGCCGCCCTGAGTGGATGTGGGGTTTGTTCGCCTGATTGTGTTGTGGGGAACAGACTCCCAGTGTCTTTGCATGCCCAGGCTCAAATTCCTGTAGCAGCACTGTGGCCCTGTGTTAGGGGTGGGTCTAGCAGTTCCTATGGAGCTGCTGCAAGCCTGAGGGGAACGGGATGGGCTCTGTGACTCACAGAAATCCACAGCTGGGATGTCTGGATTCTTGGTGTCTCTGGGTCTGTAGCTTTGGTCACAGGTCTCCATCCCCAGTGGCTGTAGGGTCCTGGTTTGCGTCTGAGACCGGACTGGGTTGTGCTAAGGCCAGGATCCTGGTCTCAAGCAGCTCTGTTTTTCAAGATGGTGTGCTCTCTGTGCCAGTGTTGGCTGCCCCAGAGTGTCTGCAGTGGCAGTGGGCCTCCGCTGTCTAAGACTGCCCGGTTTGGCTGCCCCTTGGAAGACCTGCAGGATCTAACTGTCCCTAGCTCATACACACACACACACACACACATAAACACACACACACCATACACGTCCACATACACCTCTATCGCTCCCTCACTCTCTCACACTCTCTCCCTCTCTACCTTCCTCCTGGTCACCATCTTCTGACTCTTGTGTGTTTTTTTAGATTCCACATATAGTAAAATCATTTGGCATTTGTCCTCTCTCTGACCTATTTCACTCAGCACAATAGCATCTAAGTCCATCCATACTGTTGCAGATGGCAAATTTTCATTACTTTTTTATGGATCAATTGTTTTCCATTGTGTATATGCACCACTTCTTTCTTTATTGATCTATTGATGAATGCTTAGGTTGCTTCCATATCTTGGATAATGTAAATAATGCTGCAATAGACATAGATGCATGTCTTTTAGATTTAGTGTTTTGAGTTTCATTGAATAAATACCCAGAATTGGAGTTTCTGGGTCCTTCTCTGTCTCTCTCTCTCTCTTTTTTAATCCTCACCTGAGGATATTTTTCCATTGATTTTTAAAGAGAGTGGAAGATAGAGGGAAAGACAGATAGAAATATCAATGTGAGAGAAGCACATCGATTGGTTGCCTCCTGCACCAGTCCTGACCAGGGCCCGGGCTAGGGAAGGGGCCTGCAACCAAGGTACATACCCTTGACCAGAATCGAACCCAGGACCATTTGGTCCACGGGCTGACATTCTGTCTACTGAACCAGACCATCTAGGGCTCTGTCTCTTGTTATAGCCTGTGTATAACAACATACACACTTAATATTGTGATTATTTCATGAATTTTTATAAAATACATAATTATATATCTAATAATCATACATGGTACCTCTTTGCAATTTTGCTTTGGGTATGAAATATTTAAGGTGGAAATGCTAGCTGCTTTTACTTTTGCTAACATTTGTCCATATTTTGTAGTAACTTTCCTTAACTTTATCATCAGACCCCCCAGCATAAAATAAGCTCCATGAGGGCAGGGATAATACTTATCTTATTCAAAACCATATCCTTACTTACTAGTAGAGTTCTGAGCATATAGTAAAAGTTTGATCAATATTTGTTAAATGAATTTATATTCTTAGAAGTAGAAATTCTAGCTCATAGGAAATTGGTTCTGGCAGCTAGGAGGTCTATGGAGGCTAGGAAATGGAAACCTTATTAAGTATTTCAGATATAAATTTAAGACTGTGAAATTGGCTTTTGAACACATTGTGGAAATAATTGCTATTTGCCAATAAGAAAATGTATCTTTCTTTATTAAAGTCAATGAATTTACCTGAGCACATGAACACCCAGCTAAAGGTTAAATTTCCCGCCCTCACTTTTAATTAGGTGTGGCCATGTCATCAAGTTATCACTAAAGAAAGAGGAGTGAAGCAATCTGTATAACCTCTGATTCACTTAAAAGGAAATTGCTTGTCCTGAGTTTCCTCTTTCTGCCTTTCCCATGAATTGCATGAGAGAGGTGATTAGGGGCTGTTCTTGATCTTGCAGGATAGTGGGCCTCTTTTGTGCTAATATATAGTCTAAAAATGTTTGCACATTTTCCACTGATATTTAAATTTTTTTTAAATGTAAGTAGTGGAAGTAGTGTTAATTTCTGGAATGTTTAAATATGTCTTAAAATACAACTGTTACATCACTCTTGTAAATTTGTTCAGTGGAAGCTTAAATACCTTAAAACATTCATTTTTTACTGATCCTGAGAAATATGGTGAATCTAGTCATCCATCACTGTTGTTGCTGTGGCTGTATCTAGTGCCCATGAGCACTGCACTACCAAGACTACCAAAGAAAAAGTTGGCATTTGACCCCTAAAACTGTACTGTCATGCAAAGCTCAGAAGTCTAGGCCATTCAATCTGCTTCAGACTTTCTCAAAGGCTTTACAAGAAATATAAGAAAAGAAAATATGCATTCTCTCATTTTCTTGCCATTTAGTCTCCCCCTGTACCTTCCATAAACACAACTTAAACTGAAGCTAGTTGGCATGAAAGTCTGAGTAATATTCATCACCTACCAAGTACAGTGCTTGGGATATAGGTGTTACTTAATATCACTTCTATTCCTAGATCCCTTTTATTTATATGCTCATACATAAATGTGTATGAAAGTTGTCTTCTGTGTGTTTGTTAGTATTTTAACATTATACAATATTCATGCCCTTCTTATTTACTTCACTATAGATTTTCACCCTGTGGCTGTCTACCAAGTCAAGAGTCCATGCTTAGAAACTCCTCTTTATGGTTCTGCCACTTAGATGGTGAACAGCTGATTTTACTTATGTCTCTACTGAGAGATTACATGACAGGCAGTGTTGAGGACAGACAGGAGGGTTACACAAGAACTCATAGGGAGACACCAAAAGGTATGGACTTCTAATACAAGATTCCCAATGACAATTTTTCTTATAATGTACTTGTTCTACAATTATTTGATGTTATATATAGAGAGGAGTGTTCCTACCCTCCCAAACAAGTTCATGCAAAATTATTTCTATTTATTATATAATGCTTTTTTGGGGGGTGCATGTCTCACAAGTATGGGCTACTAACATCTTTCTCAGAAAGCACAAATAAACTATAGCTCCTATCACAGAATACGTAATCAGTGAGGATGATCAGTTCCCCTTCCAATGTGTTATCTGACCCACATGTCCTTATATAAAGTTTTTTTTAAAAAGTAATTTTGTTTTCATGATAACAAACATCAGACTTCTTGTTGATGTTGACTTTAAATTCTCCAGTCTTCAGGAATTATGCTTCTCTTTATTACCCAAGGAAAGTTTAAGTCCCATCTGGCTTGACTTCATCAAGTCCAATATATATATGAAAACTTCTCACACTATATTTTTGAGGCTGACAGAGTGTAAGTGATGCATCTTTTCTGCACATCACCTAAGACAACTGACTTGCTATGAACTTTCGCTCCAAACCTTGCATTTCACCTCCTATCGCCTCTTAACTGCCTGTCTCAAAGCCTTTCTCATAACATGACCATGTGCCTTTTCCTACATTTCTCTAACTTACAACTCTTATCAGAGTATAAAATTGGCAAAACTTTGCTGAATTGAATAGAATGCAAATAATTTAAGAGTAGCTATTAGATACCACTCTGCTCTCATGGCCCTCAATAAGAGCCCCACAAGTTCTCTAGTCTGCCTACATGAAACAGAGGCCAGCTCACCTCACACTAATGGATATAAATACCTTAGACTATATCTCCCTTTATCTGATCCCAGGGCCCCTCCACTCCTCTAAAATGCCTATGCTGAAGAAAACAAAACACAAGTTGCCTCTTCCTCCACTATCAGATTGGCTTTGAAATAATTATCATGGTAGGTGATGAAATACAGTTTCAACCAGGGATAGCAAATTACTATATGTACTGTAAGTGTAAAAAAATATAACATATTTCATACTCTACTACTTTTTTTTCTTTATTGATTAAGTTTTACATATGTGTTCTTATCCCCTATTTCCCCCTCACTGCCCATTTATGCCCTCAACCCCTGGTGTCTGTGTCCATTGGTTGGGCTTATATGCATGCATATAAGTCCTTTGGTTGATCTCTCCCCCTTACCCCCACCTTCCCCTACCTTCCCTCTGCTCTACTACTTTTTTTCTTAAATATATATGTATATATTCAGTAGAGACAGAAATATATATATATATATATATATATTATACTAGAGTCCTGTTGCAGGAAGATTCCTGCAAGAATAGCGTTTCCTGCAGCCGGAGTAAAGCAGAGAAGGGAGTGAAGCCCGCCTCAGCTTGCTTCCCTCCTGTCTCTGCCACCCCACTTGCTTTTCCCAAGCTTCACTCCCTTCTGCAGTGCTTGGCTTCCTTCTATGCTGTCTTCAGTCTTTGCTTTGAGCCTATGTATGCAAATTAACCGCCATCTTTGTTGGGTTAATTTGCATACTCACTCTGATTGGCTGGTGGGTGTAGTGGAGGGACAGTTAATTTGCATGTTTCTCTTTTATTAGTGTAGACTTTTTTAATATATATATGTGTATATATATATATATAATTTTAGCTATTTCTACCAGACTAATCACCTCAAAATATTATATATATATTAGGATTTTCATATTAAAAATGCATTTGAAATAATGAAAATGTCTATCAACAGGGATTTATTAGATAAATTATTAACATCAATACAATGGAAAAGGAAGTAGTCATTAAAAATCTTGACATGGAACTATATATATATATATATATATATATATATATATATATATATATCTTTGCTCTCCTTTTTATTTATTTCCTTAGGATAACTATCTTGAAGTAGTCTTATTATTTCAGAGAGATATACATATATTAATTCTCAATAGATATTACAGAATTGCCTTACATAAATGTTATGCAAATGCATGTTTACTCATACCCTCATAAAACTAAGTATCTTAATCATCATAAATCTTGGCAAACTTTAGATTACCTATGCTCATCAACCATCAGGAAGTATTTGCTTTGAGTTTTATTGCCAGTGGAAATGATTTGAGGCTTAATACTCTGGCCTTTTTTTATTTGTGAGAGATAGCTCATGTTCTGGTCTCTGGCCATGATAGGATTAGAGAAAGAAAAACATGCTTGCTAATAAGGATGTTGATGAAGAGGGAGATGTCAAGGACAATTCTATGCTTCAGGATTTTGCAACAAGATGGATTGTGATAAGAATAGGAAGGATAGCATTGGAAAATATATTTCAGCCCTAGCCAGTTTGGCTTATTGGATAGAGCGTCGGCCTGTGGAGTGAAGGGTCCCAGGATCAATTCTGGTCAAGGGCACTTACCTTGGTTGCAGTCTCTTCCCTGGCCTGAGCCCTGGTTGAGCACATGCAGGAGGCAACCAATCAATTTATTTTTCTCACATCGATATTTCTCTCTGTCTTTCCCTCTCCAACACTCTCTAAAAATCAATGGGAAAATATCCAAATATACCAAAAGCCAGGTGCTGTCACAACCTAAATGACCAGATGATGACCAAACAGCAGGTTAGAGAGCTGAGGAAGTGGGAGCCACTGCAGGGTGGCGGTGGGAGGGAGCTGTGGGCTCTGGCCAACCGGGGCATGGCAAAATTCTGGGTTTCATGCTATCGGAGGTGTGGTCGACCTTCAAACTGGACTCTGACAGGAGGGAGGAGGGAGCCCCATTCCTTGCAAAATCAGTCATTGGACAGCTTGCTGTCAGCGGCCTGCCAACCAGGAATCCCATTCCCCTGCACCCGGACCCTGACAGGAGGGAAGAGGGAGCCCCATTCCTGGTGAAATTGGCTGTTGTTCAGCTTGCTGTCAGTGGCATGCCAGCCAGGAATCCCACTCACCTGCACCCTAGACCTTCCATGGGGAGGGCAGTTGGGGGTGACCGGGCCAGCAGGGGAGGGCAGTTGGGGGTGACCAGGCTGGCAGGAGAGCAGTTAGGTGTCAATTGGGCTGGCAAGGGAGTGGTTAGGGGGTGATCAGGCTGGCAGGCAGAAGTGATTAGGGGCAATCAGGCAGGCAGACAGGTGAGTGGTTAGGAGCCAGCAGTCCCAGATTGTGAGTCAGACATCCCCGAAGAGGTCCCAGATTGGAGAGGGTGCAGGCTGGGCTGAGGTACACCCTTCCAGTGCATGAATTCCGTGCACCAGGCCTCTAAAATATATATACATAATAGAGGGTTTTATAGGCAAAAATAAGAAACTAGAATATAATGCCACTTGTATCAGTTAGCTATTTCTACCAGACTAATCACCTCAAAACTTAATGTCTTAAAGCTATAGTTATGTATTATTTCTCATGATCCTGTGAGTTAACTGGTCAGGTCCTATGCTGGTTTTTCAATGGCAAATTCATGTGGAAGTATTCACCTGTAGGATTCAATGGGCTTCAAATTCCCAGATAGCCTTACTTACGCATTTATCAGACTCTGGTTGCTGTTGGCTATGATAGCTGTGTTCCACTCAGCGTGTTCACTTATCTGTCTTTAGTCTAGACCAGTTTCCTTATATGACAAATTCAGTAGTATTCTAAGGGTTTGAAAACAGAAGCTGTAAGGCCACTTGAAGCCAAGGTTCCTGAACTTTCATTACATCATTCCCACCACATTCTTTAGCACAAAGCAAGGCAGAAAGCTATCTCAGATTCAAGGAGGTAGGGAAATAGGCTTTACCTCTTAAAAGAAGGAGTAACAAAGTCATTGAAAAGAGGCACATATCCCTGTATGTGAGATATTTGTCTCTTAATCTACCACACACAAAATCATTTTAAGAAGGGCAATCACATAATCTGAATTTTTAAAAGATCGCTCTGGCTATTGTGAGATAAGTGAATTTCAGTGGACAGTAAGAAGCAGAAAACTCAGGTAAAAAGTTTAGTTCCAAAAGAAAGACTAATTTCTTAAAGTTTTTTTATTGTTGACAGCATTATTGATATTCCCCACTCCCTCCCTCCATCTAGCTCCCACCCCACCTCAGGCCTTATTTTAATAGATATTACTAGACATTTCTGAGTGAACACTGTCAAATTTTAAAAAATTTGCTGAGGTACTGTTTATAATCTACACTGGTTATCTTTCTGGATTCAGTCCATTATAGCTAAAGAAGAATGAACAATGATAAATCTCTATAAGAAAGAGGCTTTTGAATAAAATGTTCAGAACCATAATCTCAAAAATGCATTCATTGAGTTCATACAATGTATATGTACAATGGAGAATGCTAAATATATTTTTGTCACTATTCAGAAAGTATTCTGATAAAAGCAAAATGGTTAAAAATGCAATTTATTGTCCATCATATTTCTTCTTAAATATCATAAAAGTTAGATTGCTACTTTACAAAGGAACTTTGAATTTGTATTCATTGAAAGTCAAAAGATATTCCTGTGACCTAATTAAAAGTTAAAATTTAGGAATTGGATGAATCCATTTACAGCAATGAAGAACTGATAATGAGAATGCTGTTCCTAAAAAAAATGGCTGGATTGGAAATATAAAGGGGATGATGTCGTATGTGATGACATGAAATGATATCCTACTCTGCTGCAAGAACAAGTAATGAATGAAGTAATCAGGAAAAAGGAAATAATCCACTAATCCTAAATGAAGACTTACAGACATTTGGAAAAGAAACTCAAAATATGCCAGATCTTTTCAATTGTCTAGTTATTAAAATACATATATATTTTAAAATTAATTCCCAATACAGATGAGGATATATTATGACAAACATTCTCCTTTCATGCTGGGGAGGCATACATTATTGTGGTCTTTCTTGGCAAGATGTATTTCTAACCTTTGAAAATTTTCATTTTGACTCGATATTTCCAATTATAGAAATGACCTTAGGGAAAGAGAGATTCACATGCAAAAACTATTCATGAGATTTTATAAAGGCAAAACAATGGAATCTAAATGGCCAAGAGTAGGTGTTTAAATAAATAATTACTTAATACAGCAAACTACCATGCAGTTATCAATTATGCAAGAAATACACTCCTAGTGGGTAGGGTGCTTATGGCTATGGAGAAATGAACAAGTTAAAAACTCTTATCCCCCCCCCAAAAAAAAAAATCTACAAAATTGGACAAGTGATTGATAACAACCATTTTAAGGATATGAAAATTCACCTAAGGCAAGCAACAAATTGAAAGGAGTTTATTCACAGAATATGCTTAAATTCAATTAAGAACTGTTAGGAGTCTATGGTGTTCTGGCCTGAGGCTGTTCCCACCCCCCTTGAGTTCAATCAGAACAGTTGTGATACCAGGATAGGGTTGGATGTTAGAAATAACAGCTTTATTGCTAATGAGGGCCTATGTGAGGATGGAAAACACATACTCAGTGACAAATAGGGAAGATTTTCAACTTTGCTAATCAGAGGTTGTAGTCCCTGTTAGGGTAGGCATCAGATTGGAAGGCCAGCTAGAAATTTAACAGGGAGATCCTGGAAATGAGCAAGCCAGGGAGTGACTTGAAAAGCACCTTACGTGTACTTGACTGACTCATCCAAATACACAAGAGAGAACTAAGTAAACCCAATTTATCTGAACAGCCCTGTCTAACTGAGAGACTATGCATGTATGTGGGACACTTGAGGGCATAAAGTCTCCACATATTCCTGGTTGACTGAGAGACTATGACATGTACATAAGAAAAGCTAACAGGGCCCAAAGGAAAATAAAAGCTAAAAATTGGAAAGTTTACTGTGCTTTGGAATGCATCCTCGTGCCATGTATAAAGCTGATATATGTCCTTGAGCAAGGGAAAAAGGAAAAAAAATGAACAAATGAGACTACATCAAACTAAAAATTTTTGCACAGAAAAAGAAACCATCAACAAAATTAAAAGACAACCCACTGAATTGGAGAACATATTCACCGATGATACATCTGATCATTGGTTAATATCCAATTTTTATAAATTTCTTGTAAAACTCAACACCCCCCAAAAAAGTGATTTAAAAATGAGCAAAGGGCCCTAATGTGTCTCAACTTGTTGAGCATTGTCCCATCCACAAAAAGTTTGCTTGTTTGATTAGTGGTCAGGGCACATGCTCAGGTTGTGGGCTTGTTCGGAGTAGGGATCTTGCAGGAGGCAGCCAATCAATGCTTCTCTCTTAGATTGATGTCTCTCTCTCTCTCTCTCTCTCTCTCTCTCTCTCTCTCTCTCCCTCTTCCTCTCCATCTCCCTTTATCTCTCTCTAAAATTATTGTTTTTAAAAAATGGACAAAGGACCTGAGTAGACACTTCTCCAAAGAGGACATACAGGGGTGGCCAATAGACATATGAAAAGATGTTCAACATCACTAAGCATCAGAAAAATGCAACTTAAAACTACACAGAGCTCTCACCTCACACATGTCAAAATGGCTATCAACAATAAATTAACAAACAGCAAGTGTTGGTAAAGATGTGGAGAAAAGGGAACCCTACTGAACTTTTTTTGTGGGAATTCAGACTGTTGCAGCCAGCGTGGAAAGCAGTATGGAGTTACCTCAAAAAGATAAAATGGAACTGCCTTATAACGCAGCAATTCCACTTCTGGGGATATATCTGAAAACAAAACAAAAAAATAACAACAGTAATTTGAAAGAATATTTACACCCCTTTATTCATTGCAGTGTTATTTACAATAGCCAAGATTTGGAAGCAGCCCAAGTGCCCATCAGTAGATGAGTGGATAAAAAACTGTGGTACATCATATGATTTCACTTATCTGTAGAATGTAATGAACAAAATAAACTAAGAAACAAAATAGAAACATACTCACAGAGAACAAACTGACAGCTGTCAGAGGGGAGGGAGTTGGGGGACTGGGTGAAGGGATTAAGCAAAAACAACAACAACACCTCAGACACAGACAACAGTATGGTGATTATGAGAAGGAACGGGTGGTAGGAAGCAGGTAGAAGAGGGTATGGGGGGATAAATGGTGATTGAAGGAGACTTGACTTGGGGTAATGAACACACAATACAGTACATAGATGATGTATTATAAAATTGTATACCTGAAACCTATATTACTGTATTAACCAATGTAACTCCAATAAATTCAATAACAAATAATAAAAGATGTGGTACATTTACACAATGGAGTACTACTCAGCTGTAAAAAGAAGGAAATATTAACTTTTGCAACAGCATCGGGGGACCTGGAGAGTATTATGCTAAGTGAAATAAGCCAGCCAGAGAACAACAAATACCATATGATTTCATTTACATGTGAAATCTAATGAACGAAAATGAACAGAGTAGAAACAAACTCAGATAAAGAGAACAGACTGCAGCTCTCAGAGGGAAGGGGGGTTTGGAGGATTGTGAAAAAAGGTGGATTAAGCAGTAAATAAACAAACAAATGAGCAGAAATTAAATGGAGAATAAAGGACTAGAGAAAACCAACAAAACCAAGTTAGAGAAGATGAACAAAATTGATAAACCATTAGCTAGATTGACCAAAAATAAGAAAGGAACAATATTAAAAAAATAAAATATTTTTATCTCTAGAATGTGCAATTTTATGATTATTTTTATTTATAAATGTCTTAATCGATTCTATATTTCTTTTATAATCCCGGAAAAAACTAGTGTGAAAATATTAGTGGAGTTGTTAGCCATAAATAATGACAGTGGTTGTCACTATGAATACATGTTTTTATGAAACCGCTATTCTGGAGGGAGCCCTGCGCTAGCTATGAGAGAAAGAGAAAGGGAATATGCACAAGAAGTTCATCCCTTTCTTTGAGCAAACATTGTGGCTAATCCTTCACTGCCACTGAGAATTTAACACAGAAATGCACAATTACTAGCTCCTGTATTATCATTCTTCCTTCCAACCATCCACTTTATTTGAACTTCATAATTCTAGATCAAAAGGTCAGGGGGGTAGGCTAGGATTCTGAAAGCATTCACATAGACACTAGTATTTGAAATTGGTCTTTCATCAATAGTAGGAGTTTGCTACTGGCAGAAGGAATAACACATAAAAGACATACAGAAGCATAAGGTAACAGTGATCACTGTTCCCTTGTAAGGTGATGTGCAGAAGTAAATGGGGACAGCAAGAGGAAAAGCTGGCGCATAGTCTTGGGTCAGAATAAGGACGACTGTGTTGCCATACTATGAACTGAAGACTTTATTCAGAAACATGGTGACAGCTATGTTTGTTTTTTTAAAGGGTGTGGCAATCTGATTTGAATTTTAGAGAGAGATTTCTAGGACTACCTACTACTGGAATAAATTAGTATTATTATTGTTTCCTGCCTACTCATGATTTTTTAAAAGCAAAACTGTGATAATGAACTCCTTATGCTGTGTTTCTCTAAGACATTTCTTGTAAATTAATATGTTAAATCCCCAAGAATATGACTAACGTGACATTATAAATTAGGATCACCATGTGCTACAAAGGAAGGAAATAACTTACAAATTGTTTAAGATTCTTCAGAGAGCTTGGGGAACTAGTTTAAGACAGCATTAAGTTGTAAGAAAATTATGCCATGGCCCTATTCTGCTGTGTTTTTTTCTTCACTTTTTAAAACACTTACTGCCTTATCTCCTTGTATATTTGCATATACTTAAAAAATTAAATGATTTATCTGAACAGTAGTGATAATATGAATTAAAGTTTTTATTTAAAAGTAATAACAGCTCAAAGTTATTCAAAGGTAACAATCAGAGAACCAGGTATCACTTGAAATAATCCTAGATAATAAAGATGTAATATGCAAATGGTCGTTACACCTTGAAGCATAACGACCGACTGCGTAACAACTGGATCATGGATCAGCAGAAGGCTGAGACAGTGAGGTACAAGCGGGCAGTGGAGAGCTACAGGAAGGAGCAGGGCATCAAGCTATGAGGGGGGCGGGGGCTAGGGTGGCGGGGGAGCTACAAAGGGGGAGCAGCGGGTGGAGAGCTACTGGAGGGTGGCAGCAAACTACTGGCAAGCTACTGGCACATGGATTCGTGCACAGGGCTACTAGTAATAATAATAAATAATAATAATAATAATAATAATAATAATAATAATAATAATAGCTCTCACTTATGTGTTACCATATTTAGTTAAGGTGATCATAAAAGTTCTTATCTAAACAAGGACACTTTTGAGAGTGAAAGGAGGCATTAATTGGCAATAAACTGGTTTAGGAGGTGATATTAATCAATAGCAAATAGAGGAAACCATGACAAGTCCCTGCCCTCTAGCGGCTCATAGTCCAGTGAAGTTTTTTGCTATGGATGTTCATCTTTTTTTTTTTTTTTTTTTATGCCAAAGCGCCTCTTGCTTTCCAACAGACAGCTGGAACTTTATAACTGCTACCCTGTGTTCTGTGTTCTTCTGCCCAGGCCCTGACATGTGGCTTTGAGGCTATTGGCTTTTACTGAGGTACTTTAGCAAACAGTAAAAGTTTCAAAGCAGTACTATGTCTTTCCATAGCCAAGCAAAGCCTCTGGCTGAGTTTATCTCTTTTGAAAAGCTTTCACCTTGAAAACGTTTTAGCAATCAGACTGAATGGCAGTGAGAAAAGCAGATTAGGCAGAAGGAAAAGTCATAGTAGTAAGTCCTCCTGATGACAGAGACAGAAGAATCTGGAGCAGAAATTTCAGTCTGCCAATGATTTCCTGCTTATAGAATTGTCACCCAGTAGAAAAGTAGGGGTGGGGAAATGGTAGCCAGTGAACTGACATTTGAATCCTTCGTGAAATCCTTTCCTTCCTGTGTCACGGAAGCTTAAAAAATTCCACATGGAAAATTGGAGCAATATCACACAACTGCAGGGATTTGGCATGGACTAGGCTGGGTGATATAAAAACCCTAAAATCTTATACCACTAATAGCAAATCCCTTGGTTTTTGATAAAATTGACTCTATGCTAAATTTTAGTGTAAATGTTGAAAACATGTAGCTGTCTTTTGGGGGACTATGGAACTGTAAATTCAGACCACTCCCAGGTCACTAAAGTCTATCGATGTTCACATTGGTCAGTCTCTTTCATGGATTAAAAAATAATTGATACAGTTCACATACCATAAAATTCACAATTTTAAAGTGCTCCATTAAGTATAGTGTTCAGTATATTCACAGAATTGTGCATTATGACTAATGTACCACTTACCATTATCTAATTTCAAAACATTTTATCACCCCCAAAGTAACCCCATACACCCATTCATGATGGTTAAAGGTAACTGGATCTCTTAGGTACTAATGGCATAAAAGATCTTGGCAGTCAATAATACCAGTCCTGGAAATTTGCCCCAAATCACTCTCTTACTTCTTCATGAAATCAGTGGTTCCAATGATATATTACTCATGAACCTATTCATTCATCAATTCATTCATTCACTTATTGAGTGCTTACTATTTGCCCAGCACTGTGATAGGTGTTGAGAATTACCAGTAAATCAGACAGCCATAATTTCTACATTATTTAACTTTAAAATTGTGTGAAACAAAAGATGTTTATAATATTAATAAAGATATAATTAAAATTGTGATAATTTCTAGGGGAAAGAAATTTATAAAAATCAGTGGGTAGCTTAGAATTGAAAGTCAGGGGAGGTTGCAGTGGTTCTCAACCTTCCTAATGCTGCGACCCTTTAATACAGTTCCTCATGTTGTGGTGACCCCCAACCATAAAATTATTTTTGTTACTACTTCATAACTGTAATTTTGCTACTGTTATGAATCATAAAGTAGGAGCTAGCCAAATGAAGAGTTGGCTTTGAGGTGGGAAAGAGTGTGGTTTATTTAAGGAACTGAAATAAAAGTTATAATCTTAATACCTTCAATGTATCTGCTTCTTAAATATGCCATATCTTCCAATTCATTTATTCACATTTCTTGAAATTGTCTTCTGTACTTACTTGCTTGTTCATCCATTTAGACAATGTGTTCTGGCTTATTGACATCAGTTCTCTGTCGGGTATGGTGTCTTTGTACAGTATTCATAAGCCTCTTTTAGTTCAAAAAGAACAGTGCTCCAAAGTAGTGACACCTCCTAAACTGCCATTTAAGGTGTGGTGATAGATTTAAATGACATTCAGGACTTTTCTGCCTTGAGCAATTTCAAACATGGTCTTCAATGAGTTTCCTGAGCAATTCAGAAGTATCTGTTCTCTTCCTTTCTATAACTCTGGTTGTCAGTCTTGGCAGTGAAAGCATCTTAAATGTTATGCCACAGGTGTACACCATTTGAAAACCTAGTGTCAAGAAGAATGTCATTGAAAAACGTGAAACGTGCAATAATGCCATTAGTGAAAATGAGTAGAAATAAGAACACACACTCATATATGTACATGCACACATACACACACATGCACATGCAAAATGGCCCTTTCTACTCAGGATAAGGGAACATGCACAATTTCAGTTAGCTAGACAGGTCAGAGATGAGTAGGGCTATATATTACTGAATTTCTGAATGTTTATTTAGGGAAGGGGGATATTTGTTTGTATTTATGACTTTCTAAATAGCACCTAATGCTTATGCCAACAAATTATACTGTCATACTTATATACACTCCTCTATAAATATATTTGAGAAACCCATGAATTAAAACATGATAGGGGACGGTGTTAAGAAAAGTATTATATTTGCTGTTAACTTCCTAAGAGAGGCCATCATGAACTCTTAGTCTAGGTAAAGTCCCCTGCTTCATACTTTTGCAGTAGCCTCAAATTTCCCTGTCATTACATTCATCACACTGTATTGCAATTAATTCTTCAATGTCTGTATTCCCTGCCAGGCTGTAAGTGATTTGAAGTAATGAATGAATGAATGCTAAGAAATTAAAGAGAAAAAAATGCAACTTTACATCTGAGGGGCTTGGGTTCTTGAAATTATTTCTAACCCCCGCCCCCTAGGTGTAATGACATCTTTGTATTTGTTCAATTTCAAAAGCCTCTGGCCTACCTGCTAATTTGTTTTTGAGAAAGTTCATGACACACTGTAGGGTGACTGGAGATGTGTTCACTCCCTTGTCAATTAATTGGATATTTCTGTGTCAGATATGCTGGCAGAACAGCACTGAACAAGATAATGGAATAGTATGTACAGTGAATCCAGGCAAGCCTTCTGATGGGGAAAATACAAGGTACTATGGGGGCTCACAGCAGGTTACCCAAGAGAAATGCTAATGTGTGCTCAGCTAATTGAAGATAATTCATCATGCTTATATATACCTGTGAATAAAAATAGGAAATGCAAAATTAAAACCATTAGCCTAGCATGCTAACCAGTTAATAAATTTCTCATTTGGCTTTGATAATCCTTAGGAAAGTCCTATGAATGAATGAAAAATCCTACTGGCAATTTTTTAGAAAAAAATTGTAATGCATCTTTACCTTTGATTCTATTTCTGTAGGTACTCATGGCATGTGTCTTGATACTTTAAGTATAATATGGGAAGAATAGTCTCTAAAACCAAGCTCTCACATTTCAAACCATTCCAGGTTCTTTCACTAAGTGACTTTAAAGTAAGCAATCTGTGTCTATTTCAGGAATTATGTCAAAAACCATTGGCTTAGTATTAAACTGAAAGGAAATAAAAATAGCAGTGGAAGATCCTGGGCTCATTTTTAAATATTACCTTTTGTAGAGCATTGTGTGTTCTTCCACACTTTCTTGCTCTCTGAACATATTGGCTGCTGGTTGAGGAGAGAAAAAGGGATGGTTTTGAAGAGATCATTAAATCATGGTAAACATTCAGAGATTTCTCCTGCTCCTCTCCATTAGTCTGTATGATGGTGTGCCAAAAGCTATTTTTTTTCATGCTTCTGGGAACCAAGCATCATGTCTTTGGATAAGAGTTCATGTTATCACCGCCCAGGAATGAAACTTCTAAAATCAAAGAAAAAATTAAATGATGCCACTAAAATTAATAAAACTCTTGATCTAATTTATGGTGGAAAATGATTCATATAACTTTATAGTCTTAAAAGAAAGTACAGGGCAATCTTTCCCACTGTTAAAATTTTAAAATCATGATTTCATGTAAATTGAAAATTTTAAGGCATTACAAACTCCTGCAAATGCAAATTCACAAAATAAAGCAATATGGAAACCTCAACTTATTGTTAAAATTACTCGTAAATAGCCCTGGCCAGGTAGCTCAATTGGTTCAAGCATCATCCCAATACACCAAGGTTGTGGGTTCAATCCCCAATCAGGGCACATACAAGAAACAACCAATGAATGCATACATAAGTGGAACAACAAATTTATTTGTTTTTCTCTCTCTAAAATAAATTAATACATTAATATTTAAAAATTACTTTTAAAATCTAGAGTTTTTATAGACAGTATTTTAAAATAGAGGGCACAATTATCTGTATGTTCTAAATATCTAGATTGAAATAGTGAATAAATATTGGAAGTCCATCTTTGATTCCATATATTTGACCTTTAGGTTTCCAAATATAAATGACATGTATGTGCATATGTATTTATGAAAATGTAAATTGTACTAATTGCAGTGAGAATTTTAGTTATGATTTTCGATTCAAGTTGGCTATGATATCCTTAAACACCAGTCACATATACTTAAGGACAAGTTACTATTTGTGATTTTGAGATTTTATTGTTTACTAGAGGCCTGGTGCATGAAATTCATGCACAGGGGGTGGGTTCCCTCAGCCCAGCCTGCACCCTCTCCAATCTGGGATCCCTCTCACAATCCAGGACTGCTGGCACTCAAAAGTTATTTTTTTTCACCTGCCTGCCTGCCTGATTGCTCCTAACTGCTTCTGCCTGCCAGCCTGATCACCCCCTATCCACTCCCCTGCCAGCCTGATCGATGCCTAACTGCTCCCCTGCTGGCCTGATGGCCCTTAACTGCCCTCCCCTGCCAGCCTGGTCACCCCTAACTGCCCTCCCCTTAAGGCCTGGTTGCCCCAACTGCCCTCCCCTGCAGGCCTGGTCAACCCCAACTGCCCTCCCCTGCAGGCTTGGTCCCCCCCCCCCAACTGCCCTCCCCTGTTGGCCATCTTGTGGCCACATGGGGGTGGCCATCTTTGACCACATGGGGGCGGCCATCTTGTGTGTTGGAGTGATGGTCAATTTGCATATTACCTCTTTATTAGATAGGATAATCATAAATCTTGAGTATTATAGATACGTTGAGTTTTTATAGACAGTGTATTTTAAAATGGAAGTCATAATTATCGTTTCAGCATTGTGTCTGGTATACTGCCAAAAGACACAAAATTTAAGAATCTTTGGATGTTAATGTATTCCTATGTAGGACAACATCATTCTAATGGTGCAATTGAATAAAATTCCATTCAACTTCAGAACATGAGGCAAGCAGCCCCAAGTTGAAAAATGACAATGCTGACTATATTAAGCCAACCCAGCTGTGTGAGCCACTGCACATTAATGGCAGTTCTGTCATAGACTGAGGACAGATTTCACTTTAAATCTTTTCAAGATATTCATATGTATTCATGAATACATGTAATCTGGCAGCTTCCTCTGTGATGTGTTTCTGTATATGCCATGAGTTTTGTAATATCATCCTTGCCTGGCAGAGAGAAAAGTGTTATCATATCTAAAAGACAACTAACTAACCACTTACATACATTTTCCAATTACTTAACAGCATAAAATGTATCATTTTTTATGTCAAACTTATTCTCTTATTCTTATCATGTCAGAAGAATATAACGGAAAATTATATTATAGTATAGTAAAAAAGGCCTAGGTTCAAATCTCAGATCTGCCAGAAGAATGTTTGTTCAATTTCACCAATTCTAAAATGGGGACAATGTTAACTATAGAGATCAGTTGTAAGAAAATGTTAACTCTAAAACAAGCTTAATCATAAAGAAATGCATTATTTCTTATTATGAAAAATCCCAAGTTAGGGCAGCCTCCAAGCACAGTATGCCAAGGATTGACTCAACTACTTTACAATTCTATTTCCTCTTCCCTAAGTTGATGTTGCTTCCCTAAGGGACAGAGCAGTGTATCTGTAGCACATTAAGGCATCAAATACAAACATGTCAATATCAGAAGAAGGGCAGTCTCTCATAGTATCTCTTCTAAAGATGAAGGAAACTCTAGCAAAAGACTTTCTAGCCAGAAGACCCCCTTCTGGAGTCTCACCAGCCAGAATTAGATCACATGCTCATTCCTGATGAATATTTACATGGGAACTGGGACTATCCTGGAAGCCTTAGACCATGGGGATCTACTTCTGGGCAGACAATGATGCTGGCCAACTTCCACCACATTACTACATGGCATGGGGAGCAGCGTAAGATATCTGAACAAACTGGGAGTATTTTTTGCAAGAAAGAAAAAAAAGGAAGCTGAATGAAACAAACAACAACTGGGAAGCACCTCATGGAGTTTTCTGAGTAGTAAATGAAAACACATATTATGTAAAGTCCATCTTCATGTGTCCGACACAAAGTAAGTACTAAATAAATAAAAGTTATTGATAGTATTGGTGTTGTTATTATTAAACTATCAGGTGAAACACTTTAATAGGGGCAATGGTTGCATTTTTGGGATTCTAAATAAATATATCTTGTCTTATTACTTACTATTTCCATGACTTACACTTTATACCAGGGATTGGAAGATGTTTTCTCTAAAGGAAAGTAAATATTGTAGGCTTTGTAGGGGACATAGTTGTTGATCTTTTTTAATCACATACTTTCCTTTGCCTTATTTTCTCCAACCCTTTAAACATGCCAAAACCTTTGTTAGCTCCCAGGTGGTACAAAACCAAGCCACAGGTAGATTTGCCAACCCTTAACTTAAAGCAAGCACTTATTAGCTTCTCTATGCCCCCAGTTATTCCATCTGTAAAGTGGAGATACTGTACTTATAGTGCTTTCCTCAGAGTGTTATTGTGAAGATTAAATAATTGATGTACACAAGATAGAACCAAGACTGACTCATGGCACTTAATACATATTAGTGATGGAGCTTGTTGTTTTGTTTTAATGTACCATTCATATTCATCCATCAACTGACAAACATATTTAGAGCTAAAACACAGCAATGACTGCAAGTGAGTGCATTATAATCATAAATTTTATGGTGTTGAGGTATACAAGAAGTGAGGTGGAAATGGCTTCAATGAGAAGAAGGTTGGCACAAAAGAACGGCATGAGCTTATGAGTAAAGCACGTTGAGTTTCAGTTCTGAGTCTACTACTTTGCAGCTGTTGTGACCCCAAGAAAGCTATTTCACCTTTCTGTGCCTTACTTTCCTCTATAAAAATTAGATATGAATAAGGCCTGCCTCATAGGATTGACCTGAGTGCTAAAAGAGGATGCATGTCAAGAGACTGGTACATCGTAAGAGCTCAATAAATAGAAGTTGCTATTATTTTTCATTTTTTTGTTATTTATATTAAATGTCTCTGAGGCCATGTCTCCAAAATAGCCAATGCATCAGTTAAGGAAAAATAGCCATTGCTTGATTGTGTCTTCACTATTTGTTGACTGCCATGACTAACCTGGTAACTCACAAGCAGTGTATGTAGAAAAACAACAATTGAGTGGTTAATTAAGCTTAAAACGTTGATCCAATAGCCCTGTGTAAACCCAGTTTGATTATGATTTCTTTCAGCTATGCACTTCATTTCTTAATATATCTGACAGGAAAACAATTGAATTTTAATTATTCAACTTTAAATCTTATGCCCAGAGGCTACTGAGCTTCAATTAAGCTTTGTTACTTAAGTTGATTAGGCATTCCCTCCCAAGCCACCTTCTTACTCCTAGCTATTTGCTAATACATATACTAATTTGAAGCAAATCTTCAGGTTCCTGATAAAAACCACTCAAGTCTGGGTCATGAAGGCTTGGGGAGGTTGGGAGGTGGGTAGAGGGGATCAATGGGGGAAAACAGGGGACACCTGTAATACCTTAAACAATAAAGGTAAATTAAATAAATAAGTAGATAAAAATAAAACTCCAAAAAAAAAACACATCTGGGTCAGGAAGTTAAATCATAATGTGGGTATAATATGGGCATCTTGAAGACAAACGGGGTGCTATTTACAAGGGAAAGTAGAAATGTAGTCCTCCCTCCCAATTACTCATTCAATCTTTGTACTTAATTAAATGGCATACTAAACTGTAGTCTCTCATATCATAAAAAAAAAAACTTAAGGAATATCCCATTTGTAACTCTGGTTTTAGTTCATTTAGCTCTCAAGAAGAATAGCTGATATTTACCAAGTTACTTGGATTAGCTATTTAAGAAGAAAAATATATCCCCTTGTGATCTGTAGGATACTGGAAGGCAGGGACCGTGTCCACCTTGCTTACTGCTGTATTCCCAGTGTCTAGAGATACACCTAGCATATTTTAGATATCCAATGCATATTTCATGAACATCTAATAGCCTGAATGATAATTTAAAATCCTAGAAAAAATGAACATGAGGTTCAAACTCCTGACCATGACTCCTTCACAGTGAGGTATCAGATAGTTGAGAATTCCAAAAGCAATGAATAGATATACAAGGACTACTTCACTTTGGGGAATAGATTGCTGAAAACTCCAGCTGATAAATGATGCTCCGATGTGTGCAGAATTGTCTTCAGTAAATATTCTGATGTTCCACTCAGACCTCTCTTTCAAACTGAAAGATTTATTCTTTCAACAGTGGGTAGTGTTGGCTGGAGTGTAGCCCTCAATTTTCAGCTCTCAGCAGAAATGCCTCAGCTGAAGAGATCTACCTTGCCAAAGGTCACATCCCCTTCCTGGGGCAGCTAACATCTAATAAATAATCACTGAAGTGGTATAAAAGCAAAACCCTCCTATCCAAACGCAGAAAACTCTAAAGAACCATTCCAGCTTCAAAACACATGATGGCATTGATTGAGACCTTTGTTGAGACCACATTTTCCCTCTACCCAATCCTGCTTTTTTTCCTTCCTTCCCACTCATGTTGATCCCAAAGAAACAATCCTGCTTTTCCCTCTTCCTTTTGATCCATATTGATCCCAAAGACACTCCTTAATAAACATGCTCATCTTTATTTCAGCATCAGCTTCTTGAAGGAGAATCCAAGCTATGACAAATCCTACCATGTCCTCTTTCCTCATAGCACATTCTCTTCATGCAGACAATATCTTCCCTGCCACTCCAAGCCATCCACTTCCCAAGACAGGAATTATATAAATGTTCCAATCAAATATGGGCTATAGCCGATCACAAAGACACAAAGGGGAGGAAGAAGCTTATGTGATTTGTTGAATGTCATACAGCTATTAAGTGATGAAACCAAGATTTGAAGTCTGTCAATATAAGCACCTTCTCTAGAATTTTCCAATTTTGCTTCAGGATCATCATGGGGAAAACAGTGTCTATGGCTCTGTGCCAATTTCAGTACAATGTTGACAGACTGTGCTCTGTACCTCTTATTTCCCTTAACTTATTTTGCCCATCTTCCCACTTCCCTCCCCTTTGGCAACCATCCTTTTGTTTTCTATTTCTATGAGTCTATTTCTGTTTGGTTTGGTTCGTTTGTTTTTCTTTTTAGATTCTACATATAAATGAAATCATATGGTATTTGTCTTTCTCTAACTTATTTCACTTAGCATAATAACCTCTAGGTCCATCTATACTGTTGTAAATAGCAAAAAAATAAATTCTTTCTTATGGCCAAGTAATATATATTATACATACGTACCAACCACTTTTTTATCTACTCATCTATTGATGGATACTTAGGTTGTATCCATATCTTGGCTGTTGTAAATAATGTTGCAATGAACATAGGGTGCAAGTATCTTTTCAGATTGGTGTTTTCAGTTTCTTTAGGTAAATACTAAGAAGTTGTATTGCTGGATCATATGTAGTTCTATTTTTAATTTTTGATGAACTTTCATATTATTTTCCATAGTGGCTGTACCAATTTACATTCTCATTAACAGTGTGTCTTATATTTATTTTTCATAGATACCAATTTTTTTTACCACAGTTGAAATGTATAGATTAAATTTTCCATTAAGTAAAATCAATACTACATATGACCACCAGCATCTTCAAACCCCTCCTTTGACTCTCAATTGTTCTTAACAGAAATAAAAACACTGTTTGAATTGATTAGCATTTTAAATTATTATATTTTCTGAATAGAATTATCTACCTTAATTATTTAACTCCCTCAAAATTCTTTTAAAATTCTTCCTTGCGCCGAAACCGGTTTGGCTCAGTGGATAGAGCGTCGGCCTGGGGACTGAAAGGTCCCAGGTTCGATTCCGGTCAAGGGCATGTACCTGGGTTGCGGGCACATCCCCAGTATGAGATGTGCAGGAGGCGGCTGATCGATGTTTCTCTCCCATCGATGTTTCTAACTCTCTATCTCTCTCCCTTCCTCTCTGTAAAAAATCAATAAAATATATTAAGAAAAAAATATATATCATAAAAAAAAATTCTTCCTTGCATTCTGTCACAGGGGTTTTTTCTTGCTATAGATTCTTATAATCCATATGCATAGCTTGTTAATTCCATGTGATATTGAATGTATTAGTGCCAATATGTTGTATTACATTAAGCAAATTTGCAATCATAGACACTTGAGTAATTTATAAATCCAAAAGCTTGATTCTCTTTCCTTTGCAATTGCTCTTTTTCCAGAAGCTTATTTTAGCTTTCACTCTTCGTTAAACATAATTTAACTAGGTTTTGTCACAAATGTAAATGCATTCACAGTCTAGGCAGATATGCTAAATGAGCAAAGAAGGACAGTTATAAGACAATATGGAGTGGTGGAGCCTACAGTGAAAGGGTTAGATAAGCCTTATTGAACAACGTCTAAAAAGAAACAGAAAAAACCCCACTAAAACATTGTTTAAGCAGAATCAAATTATATTTGCTGGACAATTCCTCATTTTTCAGACTGTGCTGTAACCATGATATGGAATAGGGATTTTCATTGCATGGATAGTATCTCTGCTACAACCAGAGACTATCTTATCTTGGCAGGAGGGGACTAAGTATAAAAATCTTAGATATGAAAATTATCAGGCCAGTGGGGAAGAAAAGGAAGCTGGACTTGAATAATTCTGGAGCAAAGTTGGGGTCAGAACAGTGATATAAGGATGAATTTGGCTCCAGAGCTAGCCTCTAATATGCTTAAGACATTCAAATCAGGTCATGATTAACTCAGTTGGGAGTGAGCATTTTTTTAAATATATTTTTATTGATTTCATAGAGGAAGGAAGAGGGAGAAATAGAAACTTCAATGATGAGAGAGAATAATTTATTGGCTGCCTCTCACATGCCCCACACTGGGGATCCAGCCTGCAACCTGGGCATGTGCCCTGGCCAGGAATCAAACTGTGACCTCCTGGTTCATTAGTCAATGCTCAACCACTGGGCCATGCCAGCCGGGCAGGAGTGAGTGGTGTTGATAGTCAATAAGTCCTGATATGATGTGTAGGACATGATAGTGGGCATTTTGGGGTGTTATGATGCTAAGAATTAGCTCAGCGTGAATTCTAGGGGTGGGGTGGGGTTGAATGTATCCATCTGGTTGAAAATTATGCATATGGGAAACTAGATCCAATTATTCAAGGAAATTTGCTTACATGATGTTAACAGAGCATAAGGGTTTTAAAGAAGTGCCCCAGAGTTCTGCACAAGTTTCTAGGAATGAGGAGTACAAATTAAGAAAACAAAGATGGAACACTGTGATCCGGGCTGGACATAAATGCAGCAGAACAGAGAATGCCTGTGAAGCAGAGGATCCTAAAGTACCCAAGACACACCTCCAAGTATATGAGGTACAAGACAGAAACACTAACTCTAGATCCCACCCAATTGTGAAGATGAGATTCTTGACATCCTGCCAGGCTAGTTCACTGTAGATTCATATAGCTGGTGGGACTTAACCTACAGCTTGTAAGTATTATGGGAGCAACCAAGTGGGGCTGGAACTGGGAAAGTTAGAGAATGTCAAGTCCTCAGCTGCTTTGAGCTCGACTCTGCTGTTCACCTTGGTGAAAATGCTCTTTGTCTTCTTGGTGCATACAGGAGATGAGCTCCTTTTCTCTGATTCTACTTTTTTCTAAAATCATTGGACTTATCTTAAGAAAGTTTAATACCACCCCCAAGACATATTTCAACTGCCTGGCATGCTAGCTTGGAAGGATAAGAAGCTGCTATAGATTATCTGGGATAGGGTTATAGGGATTAATCCAACTTTACTGCTAGGCCCTGAGGAATGTAATGATTAGTGAATGTGGTAAACTCAGGGATAATGGAAGCCAACAATTATATTGGCAATGCTTTTAATATAGTGAGTATAACACAAGAATAAGAACCCCCAGTAGATAGTCTGCATTCAAATGTAAGTCAACCTCTTAGTGCTGGGTTGTATGTCTTGTTTGGCATAGGATGCAAGCTAACACCTGGTAATTGAAGACAGGGCCCAGCTATTAGAATAGGAATTGGCAACAGCTAAGTAGAGAACTAGGGCTCCATCCAAGTGGAGAGGGGAGTTTGGGCATAGCTCCAAAGAGGGACTAAACTAGCTATAAAGGAACTGCAGCAGATGCCCAGTGTTTACGGTGAGGTGGGTATTTGGGAGCTTAGAACAGCAAGACCAGTTCCAGACTCCACCCACTAATGTGAATAAGGTTTCTAATATTCTGCCAGTTTGGACCAATATTGCAATATCAGCCCATGATCTTAGTGGCACAAAGTATGTAATTTCATGAAATACTACCTGTAGCAGTAGGGCTGGGGAAGTCAAGGTTTGACACTTTAGTTTTATAGAAGCAAAAGAGTATTTAGCATAATTATGAAAATTGGTTTGGGACCAAATCAGTGTATACCTAGGCCTTATTATATTGTGAATTAGAGAAAATTGCACAGGCCATAGTACTTTGCCCTTAACCTTCACTCCCCAAAGAAAATAATTATAAATTTTATAAGAAACAATAAAGGAACTGTGTATCACACTGTAATTTGAATGGACCTTGGCTTGGTGTTATCAGAAATGATTTAATGAAATCTGTTCTCCAGAAATGGAAGTTTGTAATCAACAGAGAACAAGAATAAAAAAGAAAAACTTTAAATCAATCGCTCACCAGTAAGAGTGTAATGGATAAGATCCTAGACACTGACTCAGAGAAAGCAGTAAACCAAGCCAAAGTCACAGGCTTATAAGGAAAGGGGAGGCATGGAAAGGGTCCTATTGCTCCCTCTTCCTCCCAAGCATTAGTTTTCCCATATGCTTAATGATAATTTTAATAGCTCAGGTCTGTGTTTCTTCAACATTTTGATTATGAAACAAATGAAGCTCTAGCTTTCCTACTTTTTGTGGTCAACATTTGGAACTATTGAGTAGAGTTCTGCAAGTAGGGATGCAAGCTTCTAACAAAGCACTTTGATAAATACTGCTGAATATAGTCTTTCTTTACATTGCATGGCAGAAGGCAGGTGATCACTGTATCTTCTAGTTGTCTCCTTTAATTGATTCAAAAGTGTCCTTTCACAGTGGCACAAAGAGCCACCATGGGTGCTTCAGTCCACCTGGCGGATGCCTCAAGGCATATTGCAGATCTGTTTGCATCTGTACTGCTTTCTCATTGCTTTTTTATGCATCTTTCTGCCTTGTTTGGGGTCTAGGCTTCAATATGCTGTCAATGTATGAAGCTCATATTGGAGATAGTTTGGAACTATTTTCCTTGACTTTGACTCTTTTGAATTTTTGTACACAACCCCTAGTATTTATTAACTTGGATACATATACCGCCATTATTGTTCATCACCAACCTACCCCAATCTTACACAAGGACACCCACCCCCATCTCTAAGGACTCTGGACAGCTTGGCCTTCCCTTAGGTTCACCCAGAAAGGAATAAGACCACCCTGTTGTCTTTAGCACTAGTAGGCTATATTCTTACAGTGGCTCAACATGGTAAAACTGTTGTCTATCTCCATCTTCAGGTGAGCTTATGTTGCCCCACATGGAAAACTTAATAGAAGATACCACATGAGAATTTATTTGACTCTGTCTTGAATATTAATGATGCTATCCAAAAAAGAGAGATTTCATTGCTGCCATGGTAGCAGAGAAGTGATGCCATGCAGCATTTACTAGCCAGCTGTTAGCATGCACGGGTGCTGACTGACATCAGAATCAGCAAACAATTGGCTCAATCTTTGAAACATGTTTGCGTGCCAAGCACATGAAGTTTTAATTATAAGCCCTTTGAAATATTCATGGTTATTGAATTTCCTGATTCCCATGCAGAAACAAGATAAAAAGTTCTTTTGAAATTTGATGACAGAAAACACTTGATACTGACAACACACAGTTGTGTAATGACTAATTAATAACTCTCTGGAAATAAGCATTTTGCCCTGATATGATTGTTATGCTCAATTTCAAAGTATAACAAACCAAAATGTTGCCCTTATCATAATTCTACATCTTTATAAAAGATCTTGTCAACCTATGCAAAGAGGACTTTAGTTGATATAACAGTATTGTAGGTATCAGCATATCCCATACTTGGCCATTAAAACTTCAGGTTCTCAGCTTACCAAGGTCATCTTTTCATCATTCCTATGCTCATATGTATGCACTGTTCCCTGAAACTTACCCTCAATATCCCACTTCCCTCTGAATTATAGCCTCAATGAAATTCAGACATTTGTTCATCAAACAAAAAGTTATTGAGCATTACTTTGTGCTATACTCCATACTAGGCTCAGAGAATACAGGAAAAAAAAATACTACATGGCCTCTGCCATCAAGAATTTCACAATTTAGAGAAACTAAGATGGCGACATAGGTAAACACCGGGAAATTGCTGCCTCCCACAACTTCAAAAATAGAACGATGCCAAAACTGGTTTGGCTCAGTGGATAGAACGTCAGCCTGCGGACTGAGGGGTCCCAGGTTCGATTCTGGTCAAGGGCATGTACCTGGGTTGTGGGCATATCCCCAGTGGGAGATGTGCAGGAGGCAGCTGATCGATGTTTCTCTCTCATTGATGTTTCTAACTCTCTATCTCTCTCCCTTCCTCTCGGTAAAAAATCAATAAAATATATTTAAAAAAAAATAGAACGAAAAGACAAAACAGACATCATCCAGAACTACAGGAAGGCTGGCTGAGTGTAAATTCTACAACTAGAAGAAAAGAGAAAAGCACACTTGGACTCAGAGGAGCTGCAGAAATAAAGTGCAGAGGTACAGAGGCTCGAGCGCGCATGTGGAAAGGGGCTGGTACCTGAGGACGCGGCTGTCTTTTTGAATCAGGAGGGAGTCAAAAGCTCCTGACTGCCCTGAACTCCAGTTCCGGAAAGTCTCTGGGGACCCAGGACTCATACGGGGAGAAACTGGACTGTCTGGCAGTAGGCAGAACTCTGAACTTCCCTCAGAGGTGCTTGCAGCAATTAAATTACCGGACACTGAGACGCGTGGCCCCTTAGGGCAGGGCTGAGGACCAGCCATAGCTGCTTGCTCCCCCCTTTGATTCCCTGAGACTCCGCCCCACCCTGGCTGCGGCAGAGGCTTTTGCATATGAATGCCCTGGCCCTTTGCAACCTGAAAATTACCTAACAAATTTCAGCTGGGACAGACAGACCCAGAACTTCCAAGAGAAGGCCCAAGGCCCCACAGCAGCCTGCATTGCTTCACAGCTGGGCCTCATCATGGCACCTCCAAACTCCAAAAAAGGAAGGGGAATCTGCAGTTCTCTTCATAGCTCCTGCTGGGTAACCTCAGGCAGAGGCTAAATTAGCACCTCCTTAGATCCAAGAGCCAGTGTACCCAGTGGTCAGAGGGGGACCATCCATATTACAACTCCTCAGATCCATAAGGGACACACTCAGGGTGCAGACTCAGTGAGCACCAAAGCCCCACTGAAGCAAGTCTTGCCCCAGAAGGGTGTCTTCAGCACAGAAGTTCTCCCACTGCAGGCACAGCTGATTCTCACTGCCAATTGGCCTGGAGGTCAATTCCTCCCAGTGTTCCTACAACAATCAAGGCATAACTACAACAAGACTGTGCACAAAGCCCACAAGGGGGTGCACCAAGAGTGTCCACCTCAGGTAACTGGGGAGGCTGAGCCAATGGGCCCTACAGGACACCTAGCACACAAAACCACTCTACCCACACAGGGAAGCATAAAAAATGCGGAGACAAAGAAACAGGTCACAAATGACAGAAATGGAGGAAAGCACATGACTGGATATAGAGTTCAAAACCACGTTTATAAGGTTTTTCAAGAATTTTATGGAAACTGCCAATAAATTTAGTGAGACCCTGGAGGATATGAAAAAAGACCAACTAGAAATTAAGCATACACTGACTGAAATAAAGAATAAAATACAGAGATCCAACAGCAGACAAGAGGATCCCAAGAATCAAGTCAAAGATTTGAAATACGAAGAAACAAAAAATACCCAACTGAAAAAGAAAAAAGAAAAAAGATTCCAAAAATATGAAGATAGTGTAAGGAACCTCTGGGACAACTTCAAGCATACCAACATCAGAATTATAGGGGTACCAGAAGAAGAGAGAGGGAAAGATATTGAGAACCTATTTGAAGAAATAATGACAGAAAACTTCCCCTACCTGGTCAAAGAAATAGACTTACAAGTCCAGGAAGCGCAGAGAACCCCAAACAAAAGGAACCCAAAGAGGACCACACCAAGACACATCATAATTAAAATGCCAAGAGCAAAAGACAAAGAGAGAATCTTAAAAGCAGCAAGAGAAAGACAGTCAGTTACCTACAAGGGAGTACCCATCCGACTGTCAGCTGATTTCTCAACAGAAACCATGCAGACCAGAAGAGAGTGGCGAGAAATATTCAAAGTGATGAATAGCAAGAACCTACAACCAAGATTACTTTATCCAGCAAAGCTATCATTCAGAATAGAAGGTCAGATAAAGAGCTTCACAGATAAGAAAAAGCTAAAGGAGTTCATCCATCACCACCAAACCAGCATTATATGAAATGCTGAAAGGTATTCTTTAAGAAGAGGAAGAAGAAAAAGGAACTCTTACCATTTGCCACAGCATGGATGGAACTGGAAAGCATTATGCTAAGTGAAATAAGCCAGTCAGAGAAGGATAAATACCACATGATCTCACTCATTTGTGGACTATAATGAACAACATAAACTGATGAATAAGGACTGATCCAGAGATGGAGAGGCATTGATTGGACTGTCGGGCCTTGGAGGGAAGGTAGGGGAGGGTTAAGGTAAGGGGGAAAGATCAACCAAAGGACTTATATGCAAGCATATACGCCTAACCAATGGACACGGACAACGGGGGGGGGGGTGAGGGCATGAGCGGGGGGGGGGGTAGGGGGCAACGTGGGGATAAGGACACATATGTAATATCTTAATCAATAAAAAATATATTTAAAAAAAAAGAATTTCACAATTTAGAGGCCCAGTTAGCCCTATAAAGAAACAAGAGTAATACAAATTTAAAAAATGAGAAGTGCCAAACAAAAGTTTAAATAGAATTGAGTATTGAAGCATTCATTGAGAATGCAATGATTCAGTGAAATCAGCCAGAACTTACCCCTTCTCACACCTGTTCCGATCCAGTTGACCCATCTTTACTTACTAATCACTTGCTATATCCCATACTCTTGTTTGGTGGCCCCAGACACCCATGCTTGCCCTTTTTCCAATGCTCATTACGACTATCACATTTCTCCACTACCAGTGCTGATCCACAAGGTTTATGTTGCTCTTTATCCTCATCATGTCCCAAAGATCTAGCACCTATCTTTTATATCCATCCATTTAACTAAATCTCCACTCTTATCCCAATGATTGTCATGTTTCTCATACACTACTGAAAATAATCTTCAACTTGGTCTTCATACAAGCATTCTTGCCTCCCTCTTGTTCCTTTTATGCACACCATGTATAATGACACTTAACTAATTCTGACCACATATATTTACATTTATAAAATAAATAAAACTATTTTATTCTATAGCCTATAAAGGGGGCTCTTTCACCAGAAATCTTTATCTGAGTTATGGATGGACTGAGCTAGATGATCAGTTTCTGATTTTACTCTTTATTTAAATTAGAAAAGCCTAACTCACAATTATGGGGTATTGGTATTGGCAGCAAGTATTTCATGGCTTTTTCAGATTGATTGGGATATTAAGACAAATGAGGGCCCAGAAATTATGGAGACATGTCTCAATAAAAACTATTATCAGTGCATCATTGGATGCAAAGTTGACAAGCACATTGCACTCAACAGCTGGAACGTTGGATATTTGAACTTGTGAGAGAATAGATCCCAATTCTAGTCTCTGGTTTCATTTGGCTCTGAAAAATATTCTACATGTTCTATTAAAGCATTAAATGTAGGTTTTAACTATGCTTAATGATATGTCATTGGTTTCTTTCTTCAATGAATTGAGGAAGATCTTTAGATTTTGGGAAAAAAAAAAGCCAAATTCTTGGCAATCCATTTGTAAGCCATTTGCACTTAATACATTCTGATACGTTACATTCCATAGTATTACAAGTACTAGTAATGATGCCTTGTCCGTGAAATAAATCATAACTTTAAGCTGTTCAAGATACTGAATATATTGCTCTTCTTGTGTGAAGGCAAAATCTTATTTCATCTTTCCCTTTAAAAAAAAAACACACAAAACAAACACCTCATATATGCATAGTTTTCCTCAAGAGCAAGGAAAAAGTGTTATTTTTTGACCATTTCTGAACACGGCATGCAAAAAAATTCACTCAAAGTCCATGATTTGATCAGTTTCACAATTTTCACTGGCTTCGCTTCAAGATGTCATAATGGTGTTCTGTGATTACCACAGTTTGTAGAATAACATGCACACGACACTTCTTTGTTTTCATAACAAACTGTGACCTGCTACACACAGAGCTGGTGCCCCTTCAGGGATAATACTCCTAGTGCATCTTTTCTAGTCTTAATATTGGGTTACTAAATTATCATTGACTAAGTGAGAATTTAAATTTTTCTTTTGTAGCATTGAATTTCAGTAATAAATAAAAGGATATGTGATCTAGCATTTCTTCTAGATGCAGGTAGCTGATTCATACTTTAAGTCTTTGAGCATATTTAAATGAGCTATTTTATAGTTCTTATTGGGTAATTTCATCCTCTCAGTTCATTTTGAGCCAGTTCTTATTGATTTTATTTCTTCTCTAACTTATGATTCACATTTTCCTGTTGTTTCCCATGTCTACTATTTTTATTGAATGGTATACATTGTAACTTTTAATTGCTAATTGTTTAGGTGTTTTATTTCTTTTAAGGAGTGTTGAAATCTATTTAGGGGGAAATTAAGTTACTTGTAGATAAACATGATCCTTTCAAGCCCTGTTCTAAAAATTGCAACAGGTCTAGAGTGACTTTACTAAGGTTAACTCTTCTGGATCTCTGCTAGATATTCTGGGTTTTCAAGGTGGTCTCTTCACTCTAGGTAGTAGGAATTGAAATGTCTTTGGGAGCTTTGTAAGCTCTGGAACATGGTCAGCTTATATCTATTTCCCCAGTGGGATTTTTTTTTTCTGGGAGCACAATTACCCTAAATCAGTGGTTCTCAACCTTGGCTGCACATTAGAATCACCTGGGAATCTTTTTAAAATCCTGATTTCTGGGCCCCAGACTCCAGAAAATCTGTTTCTTTGTTACTAATGTTGTGGCCCCACCCCATAACAAAGAAACAGAATTTCTGGAAAATGAGGCCCAGAAATCAGGATTTTAAAAAGATTCCCAGGTGATTCTAATGTGCAGCTAAGGTTGAGGAGCACTGCCCTAGAGGTTTTTTTGTTTTTGTTTTTGTTTTTGTTTTTGTTTTTGCTTGGCTCCTTAAAAAGTTTCATGTCAAACATGCTCAGTGTAGCATTCATCAAAATACTTTTGCAGTCTCGTTCTTGCATAGCTCCTTATTCTCTAGTATTTCCCACAATTCTAGCTGCCTCAATTTCCTTGAGCAACACTATCTGTCACCTCAATTCAACAAGGCCTCTAAGTATTTCTTGGGTTCCACTTCTGTGTAACAGGCTAGAAATTGCCTCCCGATAGAAATTTATGAACTCAACTTGTCTATTTCCTTTCTCTCAGGGCTCAAACTCCTGTGCTGTCTTTTACTCAAGTTTTGAAAACAATTATTTCATATATTTTGCCCACTTTTCTAGTAATTTATAGATGGAGGGCAATTCTCATACCAGTTATTCTGTCATGAGAGACACCTGTAGCTGATTTAAACAACTTTCTTTAGTGTGAATTGTATCTCATTGTGCCTACTTCTCATGATGAGTATGATATTAAAAGACACTCATGTATTCTTTGTGTCTGATTTAATTTAAGTAACGCATTTATCTTTATCCTTCTAGATCAGTGCTTCTCAACCTGATCACTTTGGGGTTGAAGGACCCTTTCACAGGGGTCGCCTAAGACCATAGGAAAACACATATATAATTACATATTGCTTTTGTGATTAATCACTATGCTTTAATTATGTTCAATTTGTAACAATGAAATTGGGGGTCACCACAGCATGAGGAACTGTATTAAAGGGTCGCGGCATTAGGAAGGTTGAGAACCACTGTTCTAGATAAATTTATGTCAAACCTGGTTGGGAAAATATTGCTTTACCAATGAGGTCACTGTATTTTGTTTGAAAATAATAAAAAAAATTATCTGTAGCTTTAGGCTACAGGATAGCTAAATTTGTAACAGTGCATGTATAACTAGGTAAAAATTCACACCAATTGAATAAAATCTAACTTTTTGGATACTCATTTTCATTGTTTTCTAATTCCAGTTTTCCTTTTGGATGTTTTAGTAAACCCATCACGTTTGCATATTCATGTTTTCTTTCTTGAATTCATAGGTATGTATTCTCACTGGAGTCTTATTTTCTAGTTATGTTTGAAATGTTATTCTGAATCGTACTATTTATATTACCATTTTCATTGCTACTTTTACATTGTACATTGTAGTTCACTCTTTACAGCCATTGATCCTTTGTGTGTGTGTGTGTGTGATGATTTGGGGATATATTTTATTTTATTTTATTTTTTAATTATTGTAATTAAAGTCATCACATTTATTACTTTCATTAGGTTGCCATTACATGAAGAATTCCTATGACTAATGTTCCATGTTTCTTGACATGCAAGAGTTAGCATTAATAGTTTAAGTGACTATAAACGCTGTTGCCTGGAAGCAGTACAACCGTTTTAGAGTTTTAGGACGACAGCCGCATCACTCAAGTCTTACCCGGGGTGTTAGAATCAGAAGGTTCTGAACAGCTGGTTAGGAAGGTAGCCAAAGTGCAGAAAAGACGTCTGTGCCTCCTTTTCAAGGGCAACCAACTCGTGAACTGTAGGTGCCAAAACATCCACATGGCCTTTATAGTTTCCACCACCAGTTGCCCTTTTTTGTCCATAAGTAACTTTCCCATCAAATTCATCCACAGGTACCTTTATATCTGGCTCAACCTGAGAAATGGTACAGTTCAGGTGTTCTACCTCAGAGAGCAACTGCATCTCATTGTACCATATGGTGCAGCCGCCATCCTCCTTGAGCCTCATGTTGTAACACCCCTTTCCATGGCTGCTACATACATGGTACCAGACCTTCTCTTTTTCTGCTGCCACCAGGGAAATGGACAGGCCCATCCTCTCAGCTCTGCTGACGCGGCCGATCCGGTGGACATAGTTCTGCTTCTCGTCAGGCAGGGTGACATTAATGACATAAGGAACACCATGGATATCAATTCCTCTGGCAGCCACATCTGTGCAAATCAAGAATCTTACATCTCCTTTCTTAAATCTTTCCAAGTTCTGCTTTCTCTCATGAGGCTTTCTGTCGCCATGCAGACAAACACAGGGGAACTGGTGTCCCTTCTTATCAGGCCCTCTTCCTTGTTGCATAAAATACTGCTCCAAGTTGTCACAGTTGATTTTGGTTCTACAGAAAATAATTGCCTGGTCCATCTTGTGCTCCCTGATTGCCCGCACAGCATACTCCTTCAGGATTTTAATAGCTTCAGACCACATCTCTGGACTGTTAGCACCAGGTCTTGTGTTATCTTTTGCATGTACTTCATCCATTCTAATGTGGTTTTCCCCCAGCCTTTCCCAGAGTCTGTCAGCTTTGGGATTCACGGGGACAACCACGTAGTGCACAGTGTCTGGGACGGAATCTTCGCCTTTTAAATCAACCCACGTGGGAAAATGCATTATCTTCTCAGACAATTTCTTTACATCAAAAGAATGCAAAGTAGCAGAGCAAAGAATCACCTGCAGCCTTTTTCCATCAGAGGTGATCTGAGGGATCTGATTGTGCATCCTATTTATAAAATCCGAGTAGCCTTGAGAGAGAAGCCCGTCGGCTTCGTCCAGGACCAGGAACCTAACTTGGGACAAGTTTAGCTTCCCAGTGGACACCAGGTCATCCAGTCTCCCCAGAGTGCCGACGACTATATCCACCCCATTATCTAAAACACAGAGCTGATCCCGGGATGCAACACCTCCAATGATCAGAAGCTCCGTTAATTTAGGATTATCAACATATTTCTTAAACTGCTTGATGTTGTTCAGAGTTTGTTCAGCTAACTCTCGGGAGGGTTCAACGATGAGAGCTTTGGGCACCTTGGGGAGGAACTTGGTCTGTGCCACCTGCGTATTACCTGTGTGCTGTGATTTGACAACGCAGCTCTCCGGTGCCTTGGACAGACCTACAAAACCATCTTTTGGTGTAAACTTAAATTCTTCTTCACCAAAGTTGAATTTTAGTTCAGCGTTCTTCAAAACACAGGCAGGAAAGAGGGCTTGGTTCTTCATATGTGGTGGTATTTCAAATGCCAAACCAAGGTCTTTTCCATTTTTGGAGAATTTGACGTGTCCTTTATCTATATCTAGGTAACACCCAATGGTATCATGCATAATGAATTCCTCTCCATAGTTATCGAACTGTTTATTATGGGATTTCTTTCCTGTTCCACCAAAGCCAAATCCAAACTTGTCAGTACCTAAGTCTAAAGACGCCTGCATGGAAGACCACCCGACTCTGCACAGCCCCTGGTCATGACAGGACACTTCGTAGTAGTGCTTCCCTTTCCTGAGTCCTTTAGTAGCTCTACATCCATGCCACTCCTTCACTTCTCGGCTTTGACAGCAAAGACCATCGGACCCAATTGCAAAAGCAGATCCTCTGTCATATGGGTTCATTTGCCATTTGAAGCACCAGTTTTACTTGTTGTTTTCCCCTTTTGGCTTTCCTGTTGGTCTTTCAGAGTTCCATAAACTATCTGGATAACTGGAATGCTGAAAGCACCAGTTTTTCCACTTCCTGTTTCTGCACATCACCGCCTCCCAGGATAAGTGGGATGGATTCTTCCTGGATATCAGTTGGGAGAACCCAATCCATCTCTTCCACAGCTTGCACGATTTCAGGCATTAACACCCATCTCACAGAAGGCCGCCATCTTCGTGCCTCCTCCGCAGCCCGGCCTGTGCTCCCTCTCTCCGCACCACCACGCTGATTTGGGAATATATTTTAATGGATTATTTACAAGGAGAAGGCATGTATGGTGAACATTTAAAATAATATTAAAATGATATTTCTATTTACTTAAATCTTAAAAATAATCTATGCTGATAGATATGAGCAAGTAATTCTCTTGTTAGAAATATGAGTTGGAAGGGCTTATGGGATACTGATGATAATGTGTATATTAATATGGACACCAGATAAATGGGTATGTTTACTTAGTAAAAATTCATTGAACTGTTTTATTTTTTTAGATTTTTTAATTGATTAAGTTATTACAATGTGTCCTTATCCCCACGTTACCCTCTACCTCCGTCCTCCACTCATGCCCTCACCCCCCTGTTGTCCGTGTCCTTTGGTTAGGCCTATATGCTTGCATATAAGTCCTTTGATTGATCTCTCTGCCTTACCCCCACCCTCCCCTACTTTCCCTCCAAGGCCCGAGGGTCCAATCTATGCCTCTCTGTCTCTGGATCTGTCATTGAACTGTTTTAATATGCTTAGCATTTGTCCTTTTATTGTGTGTATGTTATAGATTGTAAAACTGTTTTGTTAATGACATGCAAGTCGAATGAGATTCAATGGAATCTTACAGTACATATGAAAACTTTAAAAATCTGATAATAATGAAATTTGAATGAGAATTTCTGTGAAATTAATCTTACTTTTAAATTTTATTTCATTTATTTTTCCTTTAAAACCAACAAACCACTTGTGGAACTGTTAATACATACATAAGACCACTAATATTTCATGGACGCAAGATTGAATAATTCTGATTTAGAAAATGGGATTCAGATACTTTGCTTCCGGCTGATTATGCCTACTGCAGCAATAGGAGTTGAAGTATCTAAAGTAATTAACCACATTACTTAACCAAGAGAATGTCTCTTTTTTCAGGACTTATTCTGTGTTATATTCCAATTAAATTTTCTAGCATATATTAATTATGCAGATATCTTTTGTTTATAATTAAATTGAGAGTTAATCAATTTAATTTTTTCTATATTATTTTAAAATAATATAAGAATCTTGTTATATTTAAGAGATAAATAATAATAAGACCTTATGAAAGAAAACATCTACTTTAATTGACCTTTTATACCTCCAATCCTATTTTCATCCATGCATTTACCAAATGTATTAACCATCTAATATGTATCATATATTTTTCTAGGCACAGGGGAAACAGGCAGATATATTATATCATTATTTCATGATTTATCAACTTTAATACTGTCTACTGACACCAAGAGATAAAAGATAAGATTATAGCTCACTTACACTACCCTGGCCTTGCATAAACAATTTGGGAGTTTCAGAGTTGAAGGAGATTTTGGAGTTTCCACAATGCTGAGAGAGATTTCAGTGAAAACACTGCAGAAGAAAAAGTTAATTAATTTGATAATATAACAATAGACACTTTTCAAAACAAAATACATCAAGAAAAAAAATAGAGAGCCTGGTCAGTGTGGCTCCATGGTTGAGTGTTGACCTATGAACCAGGAGGTCATAGTTCGATTCCTGAGTTGTGGGCTCAATCCCCAGAGTGGGGCATGCAGGATGCAGCTGATCAATGATTTTCTCTCATCATTGATGTTTCTATCTGCCCCTCTCCCTTCCTCTCTGAAATTAATAAAAGTATATTTATTAAGAAAAAGAAATGGAAAAAATCTCACATCATCAATGACCCATGAGACAACAAAAAGTAGCCTAACACATGTGAAATTGACATTCCAGAATAAAATAATAGAGGATTTGAAAAATTAAGGCTGAAATATTTAAAAATTTGATAAAAAGTATAATCCCAGAGACCTACCTAGTAAGCTCAATAAAACCAAAGCAAGAGGATATAGAAAACAGGCTAAAGCACATCAGAATAAAAATGTTGCAAACCAGTGATAAAGGTAAAACCCTTAAAAATCACCAGCGGAAAAAGATGCATTAGGTATAGCACAATAAACATAAAAATGATTGTGAACTTGTCCTCCAAATCAATGCAAACTAGATACATTAGAGTGACATTTTAAAGTACTAAAAACATAAAATCCTCTCAACCTATAATTCTCTACTCAGTGAAAAATATCTTCCAAAAATGAAAACAAAATAGACTTTTTCAGGAAAAAGAAACACCGAGGCAATTCATCTCCTTCAGACTAGCACTATAAAAAAATATTGAAAGTATTCTGTAGACAAGAGGAAAATCATGCCAGATGAAAATATGGATCCATACAAAGGAATACAAAGCACTGAAAATGCTAAATATGTGGGTAAACAATTTTTATTTTTTCAAATTTGTTTAAAAAATACTTGAGAACAGGATGGCAGACTAGGAGGTTTCCCACTCATAACTCCCCATAGCAACAACAATTAGGCAGACATACACAGACAAAAGTGACATTTGGGGAGTTTTAGGATTCAGGTAAGAGCTTGTGAAACCCTGCTGGAAGTCAGGATCAAGCAGGACAATTTAGAGAAGGCAGGCCCATGCTCAGGTACCAATTGTAGTCTCAGCTTCAGACCCCAAAATTGCCCCATCCCTTGTGCATTCAGGTACAGACTCCTTTGGCCTTGGTCCTGACAATAACGCCATCTGCCTAGGGACTCCCAAAATATTGTGAGATTTACCTCCAGGAACTCAACCAGGTTGGCACAGCAAATAACAGAAAATGCCCTGTGCTTCTGGCAGGTGGAAGTGGGAAGGAACCATTTTGGAATACACTAACACTCTGTTATTCTTACAAAGGCTTTGCCCTCAGAACAATGTGGTTAAACAGAACCCAGCCTGCCAGGGTATTATCAGAGCCTAAATGTCCCAGGGAAAGGAAAATAACCAATTCCGGCCCATTCTAGCCAGTCTCTCCCACCTAAGGAGAGAGAAAAGTTGAGGAACTCATGGAAAGTTCATCATCAAGAGCATAGACTCACTAAAAGGCTAAGAAGGAACCATAGGAATATGGAACACCTCCCTTCACCTCATGATTTCCAAGCCCTTGCATTCAAAGTGCATTTCTTCCTCACATATGAAGGATATTCGTAAGGGTAAAATTCTAAAATCTGAGAATATGTATTAACTACTGTAGATTGGATATCTTATAACAATCTGAAATACTTCCTTTTAAAATTACCTGTAATTTTCATTTAGAAGCTTATCAGATTTTGTTTTTATCCATGAAATTCCCAAATGTCACCCAAGAGTGCCATGGTAGTTGTTATTGTTGTTAATTCTGCATAGAGAATAAATGTATGCCTCTCCGAATAAGGAATGCAAATGCACCAAGATGGTCTAGCCATCAGCTCTTAGCAGGGGTCTAGTCAAGAGAGATAGCACAGGGCGTCTAGCATCAGGCATCCAGTATTGAACTATGGGACTGAGTTTTACCAGCTCCAGTCCTGGAGGGATTGAGTGAGGGCAAAGAAGAAACCTAATCTATAACCCTAAATAAATGTAAGATTGGAGTAATTCAATGAAATAGGTGGACACAGTGAGCAAGTGGGGAGTTTATTAGAGGGAATGGGGGGATGGAGCCACAACTAGGGAAGGTTAGGACTCAGCCTCCGCTGTCCTTGGGGTTGAATTTTATGCACAAAAACTGCAAGGGGCAGAGGCTGAGGGATGTAAGTGTTCTAGTCTGATTAGATGGAGTTTGTTGTCCTTCAGACCGATTAGTGCTGTAGGCTATAAGTTGAGACTGTGGGCTGTAAGTGGCCCTTGTTACCACTGGCCTGCGGTCTCGCCCTCTGGTGTGGCTGCCTCCTATTGTGCTGGTGACCACAGGCTGTTCCAAGAAATGAGGATGGGGCCACTTTCTTGTTTGGGTCTTTCTAGTCCACCTGATCAAAATGTCCTCTGCTGGCTTGTCAATAAACCCTGTGAGGCCAGTGGGAAAGGAAAAACGTCAGAAATATATAAACAGGGATATAGAACATGGATCCAATTACTAAAACTGTAATATAAGAGAACAGTGTGATGACCAGGGTGACCAGGTAGTCCCCGACATCCACCATCATTAAACAGGAAAGTGCCCTTTTAAGAATATAAATGTACCAAGAAGGTCCAGCCATAATCAGGCATTAATGTTGAGTCTACCTGAGAAATAAGGCTAATACAATCCCATTTCCTGCAATCACTGAGGTTCAGATTTAATTAGTAGGTTCAATTAGAAGATAATTTCTATGTTTTTTTTTCCCTTTATCCAAAATATGTATGATTTAAGGTCATGTAAGTCAAGATCTCCACATGCACTTCAGTTTGAGCCTCCTCATTTTCCCACCAATAAAAGCTAAAGAAGTGATTAAAACAAACAAAAGAAAAAACAACAACAACAACAAAACTAAGCTGTGGGGAAAATTTGCCTCCACCTCAATCAACTCTTATGGGTAGACAAAATGGGACTGATCTCAGAGAGTCAGGGCATGTAATAATAAAATTAGCACACAGTGGGTCAGGGCAGAGATCACAAACTTATCTTAAGGTGAATCTAACCCCCACATTCTTATTCTTGACTGAAAATAATTAACACATATACCAAGGGAATTAGGCTTCCCCCCACTTTTAGAAAAGAGATTATCTCTGACACTGAGGCTGAAGATCAGACACTGAACTTTAGTGAATTTACTAAAGCTATGCCTCTCAGCAGGGCTTCTCTTGGCAACACCGAAATACCAGGTTGTGCTTCCATGAAAATTCATACACACACACACCTTCCTAAAACCCCTACTTGACACAAGAGCAGTATATTTTACCAACAATGACTCATAAATTCATAAATGTTAGCCTTTTTAATTTTTTTTCTTTATTTTAGAGAGGAAGGGAGAGAAACAGATAGAAACATCAATTGGCTGCTTCCTTCACGCCTCTACAGGGGATCGAGCCTGCAACCCAGGCATGCACTGACAGGGAATCAAACCGGTGACCTCTTGGCTTATGGGCTGATACTCAACCACTGAGCCACATTGGCCAGGCAGAGATGTTAGCTCCAAACTCACCCTTTGGACTGTTGTTTGCCAAGGCTGACATCTACAACTCTCTTAATCAAATGAGTTTAGTGAAGATAGAGTTTAGCTTTTGTTAAGCGTCCATTAGAATCATTGTCTGAAGTTTGTAGCTCATAGTTTTTCTTTAATTAAACTCTGCCGGCTCCATTCAGCTATTTAAATTACACAGAATGTGATGTTCTATCAATGCTCTTAAGGATAATGTAAAAATTCCCTCACTTATTTCCATCTTTCACTCAACATTTTGGCTCTGTTAGCACAATGAGATGCAGGAAAATTAGGTTTCTTTCTTGTTGCTTCCTTAGCAATGTGAAGAGCTCAAGGCATGCAACGTATGAATAGAAAGTAAACTATAAAGGAAGTTACTGTGTAAACATCCAGAGTCCTTACCTCTTGTCACCCATCATGTTTTAGAAATTCAGAGTTTTCTTGAAAAGGTTCAAGTGCTTCTACAAACCCTTCATGGAAAGCGAGCACTCATCTCTGAGAAGAATACACCTAAAATCAACAGAAGAGTGTATTCACTGAAGCTTTTGTCTGAAATAGCAGGCACTCAGCTTGCCTTCCTAGGTCCTTGTTACACTTCAGAGCCCCAAAGACAGTGACCTAGCAAACTGGAGAAAGGCTAGTGGGAAAAGTTGAAATCCAGTCCATGGCTTGGCTCAGTGGATAGAGCATCGGCCTGTGGACTGAAGGGTCCCAGGTTCAATTCCAGTCAAGGGCACATGCCAGGGTTGTGGGCTCTATCCCCAGTAGGAGACATGCAAGAGGCAGCTGATCAATGATTCTCTCTCACCATTGATGTTTCTATCTCTCCCTTCCTCTCTCTCTCTCTCTGAAATCAATAAAAATGTATTTTTTAAAAATAAAATAAAACAGGGGAGAGATCAACCAAAGGACTTATACGCAAGCATATAGGCCTAACCAATGGACATGGACAACAGGGGGGTGAGGGCATGAGCGGGGGGGATAGGGGGTAACACGGGGATAAGGACACATATGTAATATCGTAATCTATATCTATATCTATATCTATCTATATCTATATCTATATATATATACACACACACTAATAAAAGACAAAGATGCTAATTGACCATACCTTTGCTATGCCCATCAGCCAATCAGAAATGTATGCAAATTAACCCAACAAAGATGGCCTATAATTTGCATACTGCAGGCAGGGCAGGACAGCTCCATCTGCCACCTTCCCCGCTGCCATCTGGCTCTCCCTTGTGTGACCCTGGGTAGCTGGGAGGGAGACCAGGGGAGAAGGTCGGAAGCCAGGCGGTGGAGATGGGAGGGAATGAGGTGGCTTCGCTCCCTTCTCCACTGCTTCGCTCCGGCCTCAGGAAGCCTTATTCTTGCAGGAATATGCCTGAGGAAGCCCTATTCTTGCAGGAATCTTCCTGCAATGGGCCTCTAGTATATATATAAAATAAAACAAGTAATTAAGGTAAGAAAAAGATCTTGTGCCAACAAGCCCTGGAGAAGCCACAGCCTTCACAATGAAGTGGAATAATTTGCAATGTGTTAAATTTGAGAGCAGCTAACTAAGCTTGAGCGCAGGTATAGTGATGATAATTTTTGTTAAGCTCTCTCTACAAATCAGCATAACAGATGTTCATGATTTTATCTTTTTTTTTTAAATCATTCCCCTTTCTGTCTTATCCTCTCCCCCTCTTCCTTTGTGTTTCCTGTTCATGACTTTCTGGATTTCCATCTTCTCTATGAGTCAGCCTCATCAATGACCAGAGGCACCAGAACTAATTTAGTCTGTTTGGAGGTAATCAAACTAAAGTAGTCACTGATCCTTCTTTGAAGTTCTGCATGGCCCTCAGCACACCTGATTTGTATGACTAAATGCTCTGTGGCAGTGGTTCTCAACCTTCTGGCCCTTTAAATACAGTTCCTCATGTTGTGACCCAACCATAAAATTATTTTTGTTGCTACTTCATAACTGTAATGTTGCTACTGTTATGAATCGTAATGTAAATATCTGATATGCAGGATGTTCTTAGGCGACCCCTGTGAAAGGGTCGTTCGACCGCCAAAGGGTCGCAACCCACAGGTTGAGAACCGCTGCCCTGTGGGAAAACATTGAGGAAGTATTCACTGGATACTCTAGAAATGCTCGAGTGCTCCATGTCTTGAGACTGGATTCTCTTTGTGGTCTATTGTCAAATGGGAACCATGAATCCTTGATTTCTGAGCTGCTGCCCATGCTGGACAAAGATCTTAATGGATATCCTGGTGCAAGAGCCTGAGATTCCAAGTCAGGATTGCTGAGTTTTCTTATTCCTGGTTCTGCCACCATCTCCCTGAAGGTAACTTTATACAAACCTCTTCCCCCTGTGTCTTAGTTTTCTCAATTTCTCTGAATTAAGGAAATTGACAGGGAAGGAAAGTAAGTTAAAACGTCCTCAACAACCACCATTTACTGGAAGTTATTGCTTCGGTCACCATGTTCAGAAGTAGTCTGAGTGTCCTGATTCAGTGTTGTCACCATAGTCCATTCTAATTGCATTATATCACAATGACTAATTACAGTGCTTAAGAGCACCAGGTCTGGAATCAAAGATTTCTGTACCCACTTACCAACTGTGTAACCATAAGCATGTTACTTAACTTCTCTAAGCCTCTCTCCTCACCTATAAAATGAGGAAAATAATATTACCTACCTTCTAGAGTTGCTAGAATGAATACATTAGATAATTCATATAAAGCTCATAGCATAATACCTTACAGTTCATAAGCCCAAGCCAATTATCTGCATGACCTTCAGTTCACGTACAAGCCCATATAAATACAGGTAGGGCAAAAGTATGTTTACAGTTGTGAGTATGCGAAACACAGAGCTTATTCTTGTATTATTCTTTATTAATTATTGTATTATTTTCCATAAAAAATGACTGTAAGCCTACTTTTGCCACTCCAGTATATATCAGAGAATCTGCTATGGGCAGAGAATTGGGGAGTGGTGTTTTATCAGTTGCCATCTCTAGATAAAATGCTTCTTAAGGTGTTTTCCAGCTCTCTAGTTATGTTTCTGTGAATACAAAAACAGCACAGATTGACGCTTAGTCAGTTTTGCAGCACTTGTGATGGAATCTGTAGTAGGCATAAGTGGATGTTGACAGCTTTTCTTGATTGGCTGTTTCAGTTCAGTTTGTCATCCAGCTTTTGGAATTCTTTTACTTAGGCATGTCTCCACACTCAGGAAACAATTAGAACCAGGAGATAAAAAACAGACAATTTATGTTGAACTTGTAGATTATCTCTATACCAAACTGATTTATATCAATTGATTTATAATTAAACTGATAATATATTACTAGAGGCCCGATGCACGAAATTCGTGCACTGGAAGGGGGCCTCAGCCTGGCCTGCACCCTCTCACAGTACGGGATCCTTCACTTCTTACCGCCTGCCTTCTCACTGCTCCTTACTGCTCGGCTCCCTGCTCCTTAGCACTGCCGTGGAGGTGGGAGAGGCTCCCGCCACTGCCACTGTGCTCGCCAGCGGTGAGCCTGGCTTCTGGCTGAGTGGTGCTCCCTCTGTGGAGTGCACAGACCACCAGAAGCAGGCTCTGCATTGAACGTCTTCCCTCTGGTGGTCAGTGCACATCACAGCAACCGGTCATTCTGGTCATTCTGCCATAATGGTCACTTAGGCTTTTATTACATAGATTATCTAATGTATCCAGTATTTTTGTGGTTTGGGAACACTTCCAATTCAAACAATTCTGACTCTACCTCTTCTATAAATTTTAGGAAAATCAATCATTTGATACATTTTTGGAATGCCTATATACTCAGGCATTGTCATGGCCACTAAAGATTCAAAATCATATAAGACATGGCTCTTGTAGCTAAAGAGCACATGATCTGAAAGGCAAGTTCTAGTGGAATTCTTAAGTTTTTCCTGCTCTGATTCCATACACTTAACATACTAGTTCTTTGTCCTCTGTGGTAGGTATTCCAGCACTCAACTGCATACCCAGTTCCCCTTTCCTTTGTACTAATAGACACACAGACAACTGCATCCTCACATTCCTTTGCAGGTAGGTGGGAACATGTGATTAAGTCTAGCTAGTGAAATATAAGTGGAAACGATTATGTGTCACTTCCTCTCCAAGGCAGTTAAAATTAGGTGAAAGTTTCCAAGCTTTATCTCTCCCTGACATTGGTGCTCTGGAAGCTCCAGAAAAAAATAGTAGCATTACAACATGGACCTTCCATTAAGCTGTAAACCTACCATACCTCCCCTGTCTCACTGCCCATTTGTGTGGAACTTGTAAACAAAATATAAGCCCTTACTGTACTAAATCACTGAGATTTTTAACATTGTTACTGCAGCATAGTGCAGACTGTACTTACATTTCTTATTTTAAATAAAGGCTTCCAACCATAGAGAGAGCATACTCTAACCTATGCATATTAACTTCCTTCTTTTCTTTTTTTCCTTTTTTAAAATACATTTTTATAGATTTTAGAGAGGGAGGGAGAGGGAGAGAGAGAGATAGAAACATCAATGATGAGAGAGAATTATTGATCAGCTGCCTCCTGCATGCCCCACACTGGAGATCAAGCCTGCAATCCAGGCACATGCCCTGACCAGGAATCAAACCGTGACCTCCTGGTTCATAGGTTGACGCTCAACCACTGAGCCACGTTGGCCAGGCTCCTCCTTTTCTTTTGACCAAATATTTGAAGTTGAAGAATATTAAAAACACCATTTATACAATATGAAGCACAGGCTCAAACACCAAGAAAATTTCAGTCCTGTCACTAAATTTGTCTCTGTCCTGCCTCTATGTTATATACAGTAGTGTTTTTATATAATTGTTCAGCTTATCTGCTAAAGCTAGTAAATTGTGCGAATTATTTTTGGTATATTTAATACTAAAGAGGGAACATTTTGTGTCATGAAAAATAAATCCAGTTCATCAAATCTTTTCCAAAGAGAACATGTTATTTTTTCTTTATTTTAGAGTCGAGAAATACCTGTGTTTACAATAGAGGGCTTGGTTATGAGAAGTGGACTTGAGAATATAACACAATGTCACAAGTCTCCAGATCACAATCAAATACAAGGTCATTTCCTCTGTAGCATATTGTTATGTGTGTTAGTATAAGCCAGTGATTTTTCAACCAGTGTATCTCAAGAATTTAAAAAGCATACAATACCTGACTATTTAGTCAGGGGCACTGACCTCTTTTCCCCTTAGTTGTCAAATAAAAGAATGAGAATAGCCAAGGCAACAATAGCCACCCAGTGTGAATGAATCAAAATTATATCTATTTTTGTCAGGCAAAAAATATAATAAATTTTGATGTGCCATAGAATTTTAGTAATTAGTTTATGTGTGCCATGAGATGAAAAAGGTTGAAAAATGCTGGGATAAGCCACTGCAATTTATTTCCCAGTAGTATTAAAGTACTACTACTCTTCTGTATATTCAAATTTTTGACCAATGTTTTTCAGAGAAACAGACATAAATTTATAAGTAATTTGTAAATGCTAGATAAAATTAGAGATAGACACCATTTTTATATACTAATAAGTGATGTGATAAGTTTTAAAATACATTTACAGTTCATGTTAATTTTGTATGTGTTTATAACTGAAAAAAGACCTAAACAAAATTAGTTATTTTCTGTATATTATTTCTTTTACATACCAGGTGGGATATATCTACATAGAATCAAACTCCAGGTGGAAATTGAAACATTCAGTAAAACACTAGTATATTTTTCTTCTCCATACCACCACATGACTATTCAGAGACATCTGTGTAATTGGTAGCATTCTAAACTTCCATATTCAACTCATGAAGCTTACAACCTCGTTGTGTATGCATGACAGGAAACTAGAAAACAAGCCAAGCTCATAACTTTCTTAAAGCCCTTATGACCTTGTATCAAAGTTTCTGTGAGGTTTGTATGAGCTCCCTAAGCTTTGCCCAGTATCTGTCTCTACTTCCAGTATGTCTACATCTCACCAAATGCATTTTCTGCCCTGCATCCAGTATTCCCCAACACTTTAATGGTCTTCTATTAACAACAGAGATAATGTACTAGTACAAGCTTCTAATTGCACCATTCAAGTTCTTCTAGGTTCTAGAACCTGGTCTTGGGTTACCCCTCCAGACTCAGCTATTCTCCTGTTTGTGAGGTTTATCAAAGTGTGGTCCACAACTTTACCTATGAGATTTGAGTTGATGTCAGCTCTCAGGGAAGCCTTTTCCTAGTCCTCAAGTAGGGTTGGATGCTCCTCTTTGGTGCTCATTTAGCACCCCGCGCTCATCCCCTTCACAAAACTTATTTTGTGCATAACAATGATTTGTCTCTGGGTCTATATTCTCCATAAAGCCTGGGAGCTCTTTCAGAGCAAGGATCCTTGCCTCTTCTCTGTTTTTCCCCAGTTACTAACAGTGATAGTACGAGGAAGTGAGATGGAATTGTGCCTTGCTTAAAATTTGGTAGCTGCAACCTGAAACCTCATAGACACAGTGTCTTAGAAGCAGATCACACCCGCTTGTGCCAACCAATTGTGTGGATTTCTTCCCAGCTCTACATACAATGACATCAATTTGATGGCTTGAAATTGGCTAGAGTAACTGAAAATGCCAGGAAAATTGCTAAATAGTTCAAATCATGTTTTGTTTTGTTTTTTTTCTTCCAGAGATCTGTTTGTTACTCTTTATCATAACATCACTGGAAAACATTGTGCCTACTTTGGTAAGAGGGAAATTGTCCAAATATATCATGAATTCAAGCAAGTGAGATAGCTCAGATACATCAGGATTTGAAAAACCAAAATAACTCTTTTGTCATTTAAAATATAATGTTTTCCCGGTCACAGCTTAATGACTGGTTTGAGAAAGATTTGTAGTTTCCTTCAGTAATGATTGCCTAAGAGTCTGAGCAATGGATGATTCTATGTATAGTAACTATGTTGATTTTGTAAATTTCATCATCCTAATAACTATATCAGATTAGTTGTGCAGAAATTCCATAAATATTAGTGCATGTTTTGGTGAGTGGTGGTAGTTAGGAAAAACGGGAAAATACATCTATTTAATCCTAACCAAAAAAAATAGTCTGTACCCAACCAGTTATTTTTGAAACATCCTCCTAATAGAAGTTTCAGGCCAATAGACCTATTAGATAGCAGTTTTTATAGATCTTAAAGTGCCCTTTTCTCCAGTTGTGCTGCTTTGAAAATACCACATGGAAACTGCTCTGATTGGTAATTTAGGGGAAATGGCATGTAAATAGACTCAGAAAAGGATTCAGGTAAAATGCATGATTTCAAACTATGAAATATATAAGAAATCTTCTAGGGAATCTTAACAGCTAAATATTTACAATGATGTAGTTCAGCTGTTCCCAAACATCACTGCTGTTGGCCTTCCTAGATGCATCACAATTACCTGGGGAGCTAGTTAACTCATTCCTGTAACCCATAAAAAGAGGGAATCTCTATTTTTTAAAATCTTCTTTTTAAAAGTAATTATAAACGTGAGAATTTTTAATCTTTTTTAAAAATACATTTTTACTGACTTCAGAGAGGAAGGGAGAGGAAGAGATAGATAGAAACATCAAGGATGGGAGAGAATCATTACTTGGCTGCCTCCTGCACGCCCCCTACTGGGGATTGAGCCCACAACCTGGACATGTGCCCTTGACTGGAATCAAGCCAGGACCCTTCAGTCTGTAGGCCAACGCTCTATTCACTGAGCCAAACTGGCTAGGGCAGATTCTCTATTTTTAACAAATTTCCCAGATAATTCCAGCATATTGCTTAAAGGTACTAATTTTTAGTGTTGTTTTTCCCCCAAGGCCTCTCCTGTAAACATGTTTTTACTTTTCAAGTTTGTCTTTTATTTAACATGTATGCTCTCCGATTTGAGTAATGACCATGAAGAGAAGCCAGAATTAGTCAGTAATATCAACAAATGGCCATAAAAGTTTTTCAATATAGAATGCAAATTATTGTGTTTACACATGAAAAATGAGTAGGGAAATGGAAGCAATTATCTCAGTAATTTAGCTTCCCTTCCCCTTGAAATATTCTCTCTCATGACCTGTCCACATAATTGCAGGACAGGTACTTTGATCATTGATTTTTCTAGATAATATTCTCAATTGTTCTTTTTGAATATTCTTAAATTGAAAAAAAATCAGAGGCATGGCCTTCCTGTGACTCTAGCAGTATTGAAATTTTTGCTTATTACCTTATGATAAACTCACTCCTTAAGGATTTAAAAGCCAGTTGCAAACTGAATTTATTTGCACAATAGCAACTTACTGTCTCAAAATATATGTGTGTGACTATTTGTGACCACTTAAACAGAAATGCACCTGCTTTGTTAATATATATACTCAATCACATATGTACCTGTGCTTTCTCTGAGCAAAGATTTTACTTATCTCAGTTGAGTTTGCCTTTTCGTTCACCTCAAGGACTACATGTGGACTTTAAAGCAGCAGATGGACTGCATAGGAGCTATGACTCAACCCTCTGCTTTACTTTAGAATGTACCATTCTCTTAGACTATACACACTTGTAAGAGAAACACAGGGTGTTGTCTTTAGCTCCCATGAGTACATAATCATTCTGTTTTGTATTTGGTTACATATTTTCTTTGACAGGAAATCCAAAGATTTGTATGTTCTATACCAGTGATGGCGAACCTTTTGAGCTCAGCGTGTCAGCATTTTGAAAACCCCTAACTTAACTCTGGTGCCGTGTCACATATAGAATTTTTTTGATATTTGCAACCATAGTAAAACAAAGACTTATATTTTTGATATTTATTTTATATATGCAAATGCCATTTAACAAAGAAAAATCAACCAAAAAAAATGAGTTCGCGTGTCACCTCTGACATGCGTGTCATAGGTTTGCCATCACTGTATTTATACCCATAGATTTTTTTATGCTACTTTGTTATTGAATGCCTCCAAAGGTCATTATAACCACATGTAATTTTCCTCATAATTCATCAAATATATTAAAAATGTATGTCATGTGAAATCCTTAGTAGTGTCCTTTTTCTGAAAATATAAATATTAATACTTAAAATCATGGGTAATGATATTTAAATAAAGTAATTACTATGGGTTTTTCTTTTCTTCTTTTTTTAAATTTGTATATGTGTCATTGACTTTATCACCTTTGTTCTAATGTCTTGTCCAGAGCCACTTATTTAATTACTTTTTTGAAACATTCATAACACAACATGGCTATAACTGTGCAGCTGCCGGCCTTACTGGAATTATAATGAAGATCAGTTATAGTATTTGATCCAGCTTTCCTTTCTAAGTGTTACCATTAATTCAAATTAAAATGTTATGTTAATGTGCTTCCTGCCATACAGGGAAATGAAGACATCTTTTATTGATACTGGAGATGATTTGGGATGATAAGGACAAGAGTAGATTACATTATCTTTATTTTCACAAAAATTCCAGTCAAAGATTAGAATAATAAGAATATTATGAATATTTTAGAACATAAAATAAGATATATGAAGTAGACATTAGTCATATAAGTAAATATACTATGGTAGAGTGGAAAGAGCCTTGTTGCAAAAGTGAAGAGCTCTGAGTTCTGTTTTAGGTTTAGCTACTATCAAGCTGTGTGACCTTGGAAAACAATATAATCTCTCTGGGCATCAGTTTTATTGGCCATGATATAGGGATATTGAATGGATGGTCCCTAAAGTGTTATGGGACTTTAATGATTGGGATGGAGCAAGGTAAAATCGCTTAAAATTAGTAAACCATACTGGTTAGAAGTCATTTCAGCATATTAGTTTGAGGCCACAGAGGACTGGAAACATGAGAGTGAACATTTTCAAAGATTGTGTTCAAGAACAAGTTGGAAATACTTGTATGTGGCACTATAGTTAACTATCGTCTAGAATTACAGTTAACAAGGCCATTAGAATAAAAGCAATCATATCTAGAAAGAAGATCCATTAAAGCAGAAATAATGGAAAAATACTTACCTTAAAGTTGATTTAAGGCTAAAATAGCACTGTGACCCAATTTGGATTTAGTTTACAAAAATAATTGTAATGCAATTCAATCTAAAGTGGTTGTTCCTTCTGTGCAAAGGCAAAAGTATTTTTTTTTAAATTGACAAATCTTAAAAATAGGTCAAGAACTACCAAATGTATGGTTCTCATTCCAGACTGTGAAAGTGTGAAAAATGAATCGGAATACAGATACAAAAATGCATATATAATTTGAAGAGACTCAGCTGAGAAACATAAGGTGCAGATTTAGAATGTAGCTCATCTTTGAGATTTAAATACTCATGATAGGTTTCCACTAACTGGAAACAATAGAATGGAGAAGCTTTTAATAAGAGTTCTTTCAGAAAAATAAATACTTAAGCAGTATTGGCTTTGATTCAGCACAAGCACAGGTAAAATTTCATCAGTTTGCTTCCTTTTATAGATGGATTATCTTTCTGTTGGGTGGGAGGGCTCAAAGAGAGAGCAACATAATTCAGTCAAAAAGTCATATATCTGAAGAAACCCAAAACACTGATTTGAAAGGATGTGTACTCCCCAGAGTTCTTTGCAGCATTAGCTACAGTAGACAAGATATCAAACAGATCTAGGTGTCCATCAATAGAAAAGTTGATTAAAAAATTGTGGTACATATCAATTATAAAATAGAATATTACTTGGCCATAAAAAATGAAGTCTTGCCATTTGTGACAGCATGGATGTAGCTAGAAGGTATTATGCTAAGTGAAATAATCCAGTTAGAGAAAGACAGACACCATATGATTTCACTTATATGTGGAATCTAAAGAACAAAAGAAAGAAACAAACAAAATAGAAATACACTCTACCTGGCCAGTGTGGTTCAGTTGTTTGAATGTTGCCCCATGCATCAAGAGGTCGCCAGTTTGATTCCCAGTCAGAGCACATTCACTAGCTGTGAGCTTTAACCCTGATAGATGTATAGCCACTATGCTGTGCTCATGAAACTAATACAAAACAATATTTAATTTAAACTGAAATTGAAAAATGAAAATTTAAAAAGGTCACTGGCCTAGTTAAATACCCACATAGATAATTTTGATTATAAGATACACTCTCATTTCAGGACATGTTAAATTCTGAATTTTTATTTAGTGTCTATACATTGTTTATATCAGAGGAGGGGACAGATCTTTGACAATTTGACAATTAGTCTTTTTGTTCATTGGACCATTTTTATGAGTGAGTAGTAATTGATTTGCATGAAAGTTTTCATTGTTTTAGATCACTTGCAACTCTCTTTCTCTCTCTCTCTCTCTCTCTCTCTCTCTCTCTCTCTCTCTCTCCTCTTCTCCTCTCCTCTCCTCTCCTCTCCTTTCCCTCCTTCCTTCCTCCCTCCCTCCCTTCTTCCCTCCCTTCTTCCATCCCTCCCTCCCTCCCTCCTCTAGTTAGACAAAAGAGACAAAAAATATGTCTTGGACAGTTAGAGTATTTGGTTACTATATTCTAAAGTAATATGAAATTTGTGCACTTTAGAAGATTCTTTCTTTATAATTAAACTTTTTAAAATATATTTTATTGATTTTTTACAGAGAGGAAGGGAGAGGGATAGAGAGTCAGAAACATCAATGAAAGAGAAACATTGATCAGCTGCCTCCTGCACACCTCCCACTGAAGATGTGCCTGCAACCAAGGTACACGCCCTTGACTGGAATCAAACCTGGGACTCTTCAGTCCGCAGGCCGATGCTCTATCCACTGAACCAAACCGGTCAGGGCTATAATTAAACTTTTAATAAGGTCAGTCCTGTCCATCTTTGCATATGGATTCACATGAAAATTATTATTAGAGATTAACAATATGGAATTGTTTTGAACATTGCCTATAAGTTACATTAGCATAGTCTGTGTATGGTTACAGGACTTCCTGCTAGTATTTGCTATTCAATTTGATCTTGGGAGATTTCTGGCACATTGAACATGACATTTATTTAAGTGTTAGATTTATATTATGCTTTTCTGACCAAAAGCTCAAGGCATGATTTGTCACTATACAACTGGTCTCAGTATAATCACAATGACACATTCCACAACGCTATCAAATTGGAATTCCTGACTTTGTGGCTAAGGGTTCTAAGCCTGAAAAGTCTATGGATTTTAAAGAAGTCCAGCCCCATAAATTAATCAACACAATGCAACTTGACAGTAGATAAGCATTGAAAGGCTAGAACTCTGTTTTGTTGCTGCTTGGCTTAGCTTCTTTGTAGTTTGTGCTCAGATAAGCATATCCAGAAAGGACTTACTCTCCAAAGGAAAACAAGCTTGTGTGGACTTTGGCAAAAACAAGGCAGAAGTAAAATGGATTCTATGCTAGGGCATATAAATGTACAGTAAATCACATAAATTAGAAATTTATACACCTGAGAAGCAAGGAAGAACCTATAATAAAATCTCTTTGGGGATGGCAAGATAGAGAAAATGTGGAAGGGGATGAATTACATAATGAAATTTCTGAATACACCTTAATCAATGCGCTGGAGAATTTTTAGCTACTGTATAGTTATGAAATCATAGACTATACTGTGTGGTCTAAATTGTCTTCATTTAGGTACAGAACGTGCTCTCCCAAATAAACTAAAATCCTCCAACATAACTGCAGTTTAAAATACAATTTTGTGAGAGATGCTAAAAATAGTTATCAAAAATGCATACTGTTTTAGGAGGACAAAATTATGGAGTAAAATTTAGAAACAAATGTACATTTATAGGAAGTTTCTAGAATATCAACTGATTTAGGAGTTATATATCTCTAAAAATTAAAAACCTCAAAGATACAAGGATAAAAACACATTCCCTGGACCATTCTGAAGTGATAAGTATGTAAAGGGGGGAAAGATGTGGCATGATCATCACTGGACTTTACTTGCCTCATGCAGCATTTTCTCCACTGTTCTTCTTTGCTGTTTCCTGCAAGTATTTCTCTTACCCAGATATCATAGTTTCTAAAATGCCATCACAATTGCTATATTCTTTCAGTTTAATTCATCTCCTTATACATATCTGTGGTAAAAGTAACCAAAAACTAGTTTAGTATGCAGTCATACCAAGGTGTATTCGAACCTTGGCATTTGACATTGGCCAAGTTCAATCTTTCTGAAATTGGTTTGCTTATCAATATAATGGAGGTAATAACACCTACATCAACAGGTTAATGTAAGAATTATGTGAGATAATCCAAGTAAAGGGTATAGTTGACAGTGATGGCGAACCTTTTGAGCTTGGCGTGTCAGCATTTTGAAAACCCCTAACTTAACTCTGGTGCCGTGTCACATATAGAATTTTTTTGATATTTGCAACCATAGTAAAACAAAGACTTATATTTTTGATATTTATTTTATATATTTAAATTCCATTTAACAAAGAAAAATCAACCAAAAAAATGAGTTCGCGTGTCACCTCTGACACGCATGTCATAGGTTCGCCATCACTGGTGTAGAGCATGGCAGGGTGTATCCTCTTGAGTTTTCCAGATGGATAATTATATTATTTGCAAATGTGTATAATTGTGTCACTCCTTTTTGTTTCTTTCATTTGTCTAGTTGTGTCAATTAGTACATTCAGATATATATGTTAACATGATAGTCTTAGCTTTGCCTTAATCATCATCAGGTTCTAATTTTCTTTTCATTTATTCACTTTATTATTGATTTGGTGCTTTGTAGGGATTGTTGTTGCCATTTGTAAAGCTATGAAATTCTAGGTTTAATTACATTTCTTTTTTTCCCTTTTTGGTAACATTGAAGTTTTCTGTTTTTTATATGTCTTTTAACTTTCTAAATTTAATTAGTTTACTTAAACATCTACTATAAGTGACTTATAAGGAAGATATTCACATACTTAAATTTCCTCCCATTCTCCTCATCCCTCACACCTTCACATTTTTGTCAGCTCTATTGCAGTTTTTATATCATCAGTGTTTATAACATTTATTTTCTGTCCTGTGATTTTAATTTCTACAGTTTTTATTTTAAATTCCAAATATTAAAAGAATCAATACTTGATCCAAGCCCTTTCATTTTATGGCTTCTCCACCTTTTCTGTTCTTTATTTTACTTTACTGTTTGCGTTGATTGGATATTTGTTTAAGTACATGTTTGAAACAGGGGCTTATGCGTGCTATTTTCCTGGCAGAAATTATATATATGTTGTGGATTGAGATTGTAACACTTCTTGGTTTCATTAAAGAAGGGGGTTTCTCCTCTGTCTCTTATTCTTTTTTACTATTTTGTGGAGGATTTTATTGAAGGAAGTAGAACAGAAATGTTATTAATCTGTCATCCTCTATAAAAAGTTTCCTGAAATACTACTTCTTATTGAACTGCTTACTCCATAAAGTGGTAAATTCAAGAATTTTGGAATCCTATAGCTGTTATTTTTCTAGCCGTGGAGCTTAGGAATATTATTTAATCTCTCTGAACCTCAGTTTCCTTATTTGTAATATGGGGATTATAAAAGAGGGATCATATTTACAGTTTTTCTAAGAAAGTCCCATATTATGCCTTTCATCTGAATTTACTTATTAATAGCTGCCATTGTACTTCCCAAAGTATTCTTATATGGAAAATTAATTGAATGGGAATTCTAATTATCATAGTGCCTACCTCATAGTGTTGCTGTGAGAATTAAATGAAACACCATTTACTTTTTAGCATAGCACCTGGCACATCATTTATTTACTAATTATTATTCTCTATTTTTTCAGAATTCTCTCCCTTCTCCAGACTCTATTTGAAAATAAATGTACAGTGCCTCTCAAGAATAGCACTCTCCAATATAGCTGCTGAGCTGTAGAAATGTCATAACTCTTGGCAGCTTGGAGAGTTCCCATAATGGTGTGTTCTGAGAACCTAGCCCTCTGGCTGCTTCAAGTTCTTAGGATCTCACCAGCTGCAGTAGTTATGCATATGTAATCAATAGAAATTGCCTCTAATAACCATCAGGGTCTCTTTATATACCTGAACACTGGGTAGAGAACACTGATTATGCAAATTCTGCTTTTGTACAGAAGTGAAAAGGTTTTTTTGTTTGTTTTATTTCAAAATCTGAGTACACAAGAAGATTCCAGCAAGGTTCAATGAGGGCATGAAGTAGAAATGTCTGGACATTTGCCTTCCCCTAGATAAACAGTGAAATATGAGTCATTCAGATAATAAGAAACTATTTGAAACTATTGCTCCAATTTGTGAATATATTACTAGAAGGGGTTAGAAGTGGCAGGAGATGGTCATGCATCAAGGACCTCACTTGTATTTATTATGCTCGTTTATCTATATACACCTCCTGGTGAAAATGGAAATTGTTTTCCCTGAGAACTGTCATGATTTTACTATTGTAAAATAATTTGCATATTCTTTTGAATATGTTACAATAAGGGAAGAATTGTTATATGCTACATTTGCCTCTAGGCAGAATATTGCTCATTAGCTAGTAGATATAAAGAAAACTCAATGGGCAATCCAGAAATAGAAAAAAAAAGACTTCTATGTCCTTTCTTGCACCTAGATTTTCAAAATGTATAATCTTATTTATTTTAAAGAAATCCAAATAATATCATTGCAATTCAAAGTAGGTGTATATATTTATGTATATGTAATGAAAATGAACAAATAATTTCCATACTAGTGCTTATTGCATAACTGCTTCCTGACTTGCTCATACTTACCATTTCTGCATATGTTTAGCTCTGCTTCACTTATTTTATGAATACCTCAATAGAATTAAATTAAGATGCTCACAAATGGACAAAATAGTGAAAGAACTTTTGCTCTCAAGTATCTCTTTCTCCCCAATTAATGTAGACTGTCTCAAAAAAAGGTCCTCTGTGGTTCCATTTAATAAAATGCCAATGTTGTTCATAAAAACATAAATGCATATCTTAAAGTATAGTAATTTAAATTAGTTTGACAATGGATTGAGAACCAACAACAGAATTATAAAAATAAGCATTCTTTAAATAAACCATAGTATATATATAAGAATTTAGTATTTAATGAAAGAATCATTAGAAGCCAATTTGGCATGATGCAACATTTATTAAATCATGATGGGAATATTGGCCATTTTCAGGGGAAAATATGTTTAAACCTCAGAGCATAGCATGTACAAAAATAAATCTCAGTACATTGCAATGGTGAAATTGAAAAAACTAAATCCATAAAATGTAATAGGAAATAGAGGTTAAATGATGCTGGTCTTAAGAGGGGAAATAAAATTTTAATTACTCAAACAATGAAAGAAATTTCAAATAAAGTTTTATGTATTTTATTACATAAAAATGTTTAACCTCTTTTTCACAAAAAAAAAAGGTAAAGGAAAGACTGAAAGTAAATGCTCAAGATTAAGATTAAAGACAGGTGAATATTTCTAATTATAAATAATACTTAAAAGTTGGACACATATGTAAAAACTTAATCAATAAATTAAAAAAAAGAAAGGGAGGGGAAAAAGCCAATAATAAAAACATTAATACAGCAACAGAAAAAAATACAAAAGAAACACAATAATTAATACATGAAATATAATTAATAACCCTATAAAAAGTTCACATTTAACTATATATATATATATTCATACATATAAATGCCAAGGGGTGGTAAGAAAATGCATCTCTGATAGGCATAGAAATTGTAAGTTGATATACATTTTTCTGGAAAAAAATGTGACTATCAAGGACATTAGATGCAGTCATAGCCTTTAATTCCATAAAATGTCATTTAGAGATGTAAAGAAAATAAATAAATATGTGGATAATAATACATGTATAAGATATATAATTATCATTGCTAGAATGATAATTCTAACAGAAAAAATTAGTAAGCCACCCATTTTGTTGAACAACAGAATAATAAATTAAGTTCTTGTCCATTCACATGAGATATTATACAAACATTAACAATTATATTTTTTTGTGCTGCCAGTGTAGCTCAGTTGGTTGCATGTTGTTCCATACACCAAGAGGTCACCAGTTCGATTCCCAGTCAGGGCACATGCCTGGGTTTCAGAGTGGCATGCAGGGTGCAGTAGATTAATGTTTCTTTCTCATTGATGTTTCTATCTCCCTCTCCTTTCTTCTCTCTCTAAAATCAATAAAAACATATTTTTTAAAATGTATATATTTTTGAAGAATATTTAGGAATGTAAGAAGATCTATCTGTGGTGGACAGACTCCAAGTTAGCCCCACTTTGATCCCTTTTTCCTGGTGTTAACACCTTTGTATAATTCCTTCCCCTTCAGTGGGCAGAACCTATGTTTTTTTATCAAATTGATAAAATACAGCATAGATGATAGGATATTACTTGTGATAATGTTACATCGTTTGTAACTCCAATTCTGACAGGAGACACTCTCTCCCTTTCTAACTTTGAAGAAGCAAGCTGACATGTTTTGACATTTCCTTCTGGAGAGAGGGTCACATGGCAAGGAAATGAAGGGGGTCTCCAGTGGATGGACAGTGAGAAATTTTGGCTCTCGGTCTAGCAGCCTGCAAGAAAGTAAATGCTACCAACAACCACTTGAGCTTGAAGATAGATTCATCCCCAGCTGAGCCTCAGATGAGACCACACACTGGCCAACATCTTGACTGCAACTTTGTGAGACCCAGAAACAGAGGATCCAGTTAAGCAATGACCAAATTCTTAATCCATGGAAATTGTTTGATAATAAATATGTACTGTTTTAAGCCACTAAATTTGTTATTTGGTGATAGACAAATAATATGCTATAAAAACATTTAATTTTTAAGAGCAGCATAAAAAGCTGTATATATTATATATGTGTCATCCAGTTTTGTGGCATATCAGCCCCAAAACTCAATGACTTACACAAAGAACACTTTTTCATTATTTATTTTTTTTAAATATATTTTTGTTGATTTCAGAGAGGAAGAAAGAGTGAGAGAGGGATAGAAACATCAATGAATGAGAGAGAATCATTGATCAGCTGCCTTCAGCATGTCCCCAACTGGGGATAAAAACCAGCAACCTGGGCATGTGCCTTGACTGAAATGTAACCTGGGACCCTTCAGTTCCCAGGCCAAGGCTCTATCCACTGAGCCAAACCAGCTAGGGCAAATAATACTTGTTTTTAAGTTGCATTACATGTTGGTGGCTACAGAGCAGTTATGGCTATTATGACTCTGTTTAGTTCTCCTTATTTCTGCTTGATAACTTTCATACATTGTCTGATTCTGGGAACCTGACTGAAAGAGTCGCCCCTGTGTTAGGCATTCCCATTCTTGTGCCAAAGAGGAACAGGATGGGTCATGAGCTGAATCTGAACCATACAATCATATTTAAAGCTTCTGCTAAGTTTGTTATGTTTGTAGGAGGACCCAAGGCCCCATTTCCTGGATGTCAGATAGGTCATCATTCTCATCTGCTAGAGTCTTCTTGCACTTCCTGTCTTTAGGCCTTCTCATAGATACTCTCACAACATCACAGAGAGCAGTAGGATTCCTTATGTTGAATGTTCTTCATCCTTCAAATCTCTCTGACTTCCATTTCTGCTATCAGCCAGAGAAACTCAGTTTTTAAAAGGAACACCTGATTGGGTGAGGCTCACCAGATAATCTCCATATTTTAAGGTTAATTTCCTTGGGACTTTAATTAGATGCACAAAATCCTTTCACAGCATATCTAGATCAGTGCCTTGAAATCAGATCAAGCCATTTTCAAATCATGATTCATTCAATTACCTATGTGTGCTTTATACAACTTATTTTGGATATGGGTATAATAGTAACTACTTCATTTGGTTGTTTTGAACACTAAATATGATAAAGTTTGAATTGTCCTTAGCAAAGCTCCTGACTTATGGGTCTCCAAAATTGTAAGCTTGGATATTAATTTCATAGTAAATTTGGCATCAAATTCTTGATATTGATCACACAAGTAAAGAAATGCAACAAGATCTCTCTCTCTCTCTCTCTCTCTCTCTCTGGAAATATATACTTTGTATGTTTTGGCACCTAGATTGTTACCTGCTTATCAAGCTATTATACTTAAAAATTATTACAAAAAGTGCAGGATTCCATTTGCATCATATCAATGCATTTCTTACTCTTGGCAATGAAGTTGGATACAAAAGGATATGATATGATTCATTACCTAGTCAATTAGTTTTTCTTCACAGTGTCTTGCAGCAGGTGCCAATACAAGCATGACACACCAGGTCTGAAATCAACCCCATTTTTCCATAAAGGATTACTAATCAATGTTATTTAATTTCCAAGACCAGTGCTTCAGTTGTTTTCTAATTGAATTTTGCTTGGAATATGATCAACAATCAATACAGGAAAGACACTGAAATGCCAAATCAATGCCTCTGATACATGGTTTTCTAACCATCTAACACAAAGCTAGGAAAACAGTCTAAAATGTCTGTTTCACTTATTATTCATAATAATAGTTTTTACTTCACCAAAATGAAATATTATCATGGCAAGTTAAAAACGTAAAAATACATATGGAAGGGTCCTTAGAAACATTCTAATTCAATGCTATCTTATCTTAGATGGGAAATTTGAAGTGTGGAGAGCAAAAAAGATCTGTTCAGCGTCCTACACCCAATTCTTTCCTTGAGTTATGTTTACAGCAGTAGGATAAATAGAAACTTTCTGACCCTCAAAATGGTAATGACTGGATCATTATTTCCCTTGTTAACATGACACTTACCTACTTAGGGACATCTTCTCCTCAAAGTAGTTTACTGCCACCTAGGTTGAGCACATGTTCAAACTCAGGAAGTTCAATTTCAATTACTTTATTTTCTACTCTCTGTTCTCCTTTCCTTATTCTGTGTCAATAAGACCTGCCCACACCCTACCAATTAGAATATCAGCAAGCACATGTTCTTTTCTGTGCCCCTCTTCTCTTACTGAATTTTTGGAATGGTCAAGATATATTCATTCACACTGAGAGGTTATCACTTGATAAGGCATTGGATTCAATTCTTATAGACATATCTATATAGTAACAGAAGGCAAAGAGATGGATTTTATAACTCTAAAATCATTAGTTATCTATTAGCTCAATTAAGAAAGGAGAAGGAATTATTTAAAGTGGAGTAGGTCCCTAGCCAGTTTGGCTCAGTGGATAGAGCGTCAGCTTGTGGACTAAAGGGTCCCAGGTTCTATTCCAGTCAAGGGCAGGTACCTTGGTTGCAGGCTCCTCCCCAGCCCAGGCCCTTGTCAGGGCATGTGCAGGAGGTAACCAATCGATATGTTTCTCTCACATTGATGTTTCTCTCTGTCTTTCCCTCTCTCTTCCACTCTTTCTAAAATATCAATGGAAAAATATCCTCATGTGAGAATTTAAAAATAAATTAAATAAAGTGGAGTAGGTTCCTATATTATTAAGAATCATGGACTGGAAATTGTAGGGAAACACCATATTCTCAATCTCCCTGCTAAAGCATTCTAACATTTGGCAGGTTACAAATCCATGATTTGTATAAGCCAAGGCTTTGCCAAAGGAAAATTCTCTGGCAACTTTTACTAGTGGACCCATGCAAGTTACCTCATGGGAATTGTTACAAATCCAGTTCTTTTAGATAAAGGCCAAGCCATGGATGGAGAGGAATAAGCATCTTTTGGAGAGATAAGTGGCTCAAATCAGATGGAAGTACCCTAAAGACACTATCCCATGGTTAGATCAACGTTAACTGACTTACATCAGACATAGAGAGGGAAGGAAGTTAGAAAGTACACCTCATTCCTCATCTATTAGTCTTTGAGCTGTATCTCCTCTTGTTAAGGCTCTCCTCCTTTCAGTGTCCAGAATATCCTTACTTTCTCCAGGTTTCTCATCTCCTTCCCAGTGATGGCACATTGGTTTACAGGAGGGAGTTGGTAGTATTTTAAGAACTTGACCTTGGTGTGGCATGCCTTTTGCCCAGCATTACACTTGCCATGGTAGTGACCTACGAAATGCCATATTCTCTTCCAAGGTAAATAGTGTAGACTGAGTGATCAAATAAAAAAAGCATGAGTTGAAAATTCTGCTTCTACTTAGGATGTAGAAAGCTATAAGGGAAATGTTGTTTCCATCCTGATAATAAGAAAAAGGCAGGTAATCTGCATGATAAGAGCTATTCCTGAGTTTCTCAGATTTCTGAGGTCACAAAGCAACTTGCTGAACTAAATTTCAAAGAGTTGACAAGCCCCTTTGAAAAGGGACAAGACACATAAACTTTTTTTTTCTACCTTTGGGAGTGCATGACAGAAAGAGGTGGCCAATACAAAACAGGTAAGAAGAAAACAACTGAAATTTTAATGAATTCTTAAAATTCTACTGTGTGTTAGTGATTAATTTATAATGCTTGAAAGACCCAGACAAAAGGGAGTCTGCACTTATTTTCAGGCTCTTTTCCCAGGCCTCCTACAGCTACATAGAGAAATTGGAGGTACTAAGACCCAAGAGAATTCCTTTGTTGGCACTGTAGGCATGTAGGTGGTGATGGGATGCCATTAGGAGAAAGGCAAGAAACCTTTCCTACTCTTCTCTCATCCCTAACACAAGCCATCTTCCCCAGGGGGAAGGAGAGGAAACCCTCTTGTTTCCAAGACCCAGGCAACGTTACAGCTGCTGGAAGAGTGGTAGATGAAAGTCCCATCGGCATTTGGAGGAGAAACAGTAGAAAACTCTCAGCCTCAGGAGATCAACTAGCATGAGAAGAGGGGCTGAAATCTCCCTTCCATCCAAAATACCCAGCAAATACATGACAGACATTGCCACCAGGGAGAAGGAGTAGGAACACTGCAAGATCCCCAGCAGTGAGACTCACATGTACTGTGTCTGCCTGAGAGGGGAGTTGGAGAACTGAGAACCCCTACTGCCCCTCCCCTCAGCACAAACCTCTCAGGTAGTAACCAGAAACACTGGTCTAACACTAAGCACAAGGAAAGGAACCATCACTGAAGTAATGTGTCAGTTCTTTTAGGTATATGCGTACACAGCAGGTAACTATAGCAACAACAAAGCCTAAACCCAGCTCAGCTCCTGACTAGATTGACTCATACACTAATGGCTTGACAGAAGAAGTGGCATGCACATTTCTGAACATAAATACTGTTGCTACATAAAGGAAATGCAAGTTAAAACCACAATTAGGAGTCCCTACATACCTACTAGAGAGGCTACAAGTAAAAGGCCTGACAATGCCAAAAGCTTCTGAGGCTGCAAACAGAACAGATCGCTCATAGATTGCTAGTAGGAATGCAAAATGATACAGCCACTTTGGATAAAAGTTTGGCATTTTTCTTATAAAGTTAAATATGTTATTATCATATGACAATGCATCAATCCCACTCCCAGGTAAGGAAAATGAAAATTTATGTTCACACAAAAACCTCTATGTGATTGGTTATAGTACCTTTATTCATAATCACAGAGAAACTGGAAACAATCAAGATGTCCATGAGCTAGAGTAAGGATAAGCAAAATATGTTATACTCAACACTGAAAGTAATAAAATACTAACGTACTTAACAATGCAGATGAAAATCAAAAGCATTATGTGAAGTAAAAGAGGCCAAACACAAAAGACTATATACTGTATTATTCCATGTATACGAAATTCTAGAAAAGACAAAACAACAGTGATAGCTGAAACCGGTTTGGCTCAGTGGATAGAGCGTTGGCCTGCGGACTGGAGGGTCCCGGGTTCGATTCCGGTCAAGGGCATGTACCTTGGTTGCGGGCACATCCCCAGTAGGAGATGTGCAGGAGGCAGCTGATCGATGTTTCTCTCTCATCGATGTTTCTAACTCTCTATCCCTCTACCTTCCTCTCTGTAAAAAATCAATAAAATATATTTAAAAAAAAAAACACAACAGTGATAGAAAATAGATCAGTGGCTCCAGAGTCCAGCAGGGGAAGGGTGGAAATTGACTTCAAAGAGACATGAGATAATTGGGGGTGGAGAGATGAAGGAAATAATCTGTCATGATTGTGGTGGTTACATGACATTTGTCAAGATTCATTGAACTATATCCACTAAAAAGAGGTGAATTTTGTTATAAGTATACTATACATCAATAAACCTGAGGGGGGTTTTTGTTTTTAATCCTCATCTGAGTATATTTTTCCATTGATTTTTAAAAAGAGAGTGGAAGAGAGAGGGAATCACAGAGAGAAACATCCATGTGAGAGAAACACATCGATTGTTTGTCTCTACATGCACCCTGACCAGGGCCCGGGCCAGGGAGGAGCCTGCAACCGATGTATGTGCCTTTGATCGGAATCAAACCTGGGACCTTTCAGTCCACAGGCCCACACTCTATCCACTGAGCCAAACTGCCTAGGGAAACATGAGTTTTTGTTTTTTTTTATTGTTTTTTTTTATTATTATTATTAGTTAAGGTATTACAAATGTGTCCTCATCCCCCCCATTAACCCCCAACCTCCCCCTCCCTCCCTCCCGCCCCGCACACTCATGCTCCCATCCCCCTGTTGTCCATGTCCATTGGTTTGGCTTATATACATGTATACAAGTCCTTCGGTTGATCTCTTCCCCTTACCCCCGCCCTCCCCTACTTTCCTTCTGGGGATTGATAGCCTGATCGCTGTTTCTCAGTCTTTGGGTCTGGCCCTGTTCATCAGTCTATGTTGTTCTCTATAATCCACAAATGAGTGAGATCATGTGGTATTTATCTTTCTCTGACTGGCTTATTTCACTTAGCATAATGCTCTCCAGTTCCATCCATGCTGTTGCAAAAGGCAAGAGTTTCTTTTTTTTTTTTTTTTTACCGCAGCATAGTATGCCATCGTGTAGATGTACCACAGTTTTCTAATCCATTCATCTGCTGATGGGCACTTAGGCTGTTTCCAAATCTTAGCTATGGTGAATTGTGCTGCTATGAACGTAGGGGTGCCTATATCCTTTCTGATTGGCGTTTCTGGCTTCTTGGGATATATTCCTAGTAGTGGGATCACTGGGTCAAATGGGAGTTCCATTTTTAGTTTTTTGAGGTAGCTCCATACTGTTCTCCACAGTGGCTGCACCAGTCTGCATTCCCACCAGCAGTGCAGAAGAGTTCCTTTTTCTCCACATCCTCTCCAGCACTTGTCGTTTGTTGATTTGTTGATGACAGCCATTCTGACAGGTGTGAGATGGTACCGCATTGTCGTTTTGATTTGCATCTCTCGTATAATTAGTGACTTTGAGCATGTTTTCATATGTCTTTCGGCCTTCTGTATGTCCTCTTTCGAAAAGTGTCTATCTAGGTCCGTTGCCCATTTTTTGATTGGATTGTTTATCTTCCTTTTGTTAAGTTTCATGAGGTCCCTGTAAATGTTGGAAATTAAACCCTTATCGGTGGTATCATTGGCAAATATGTTCTCCCATGTAGTGGGTCTTCTTGTTGTTTTGTTGATGGTTTCCTTTGCTGTGCAAAAGCTTTTTATTTTGATGTAGTCCCATTTGTTTATTTTCTCTTTATTTTCCATTGTCCTAGGAGCATTATCAGAGAAGAAATTCCTTCGGCATATGTTTGCGATTTTGCTGCCTGTGGATTCCTCTAGTATTTTTATGGTTTCCCATCTTACGTTTAAGTCTTTTATCCATTTTGAGTTTATTTTTGTGTATGGTGTGAGTTGGTGGTCTAGTTTCATCTTTTTGCATGTATCTGTCCAATTTTCCCAACGCCATTTATTGAAGAGACTGTCTTGACTCCATTGTATGCTCTTGCCTCCTTTGTCGAATATTAATTGGGCATAGTGGTTTGGGTCGATTTCTGGGGTCTCTATTCTATTCCATTGATCTATATGTCTGTTCTTGTGCCAGTACCAAGCTGTTTTAAGAACAGTGGCTTTGTAATACAGTTTGATATCTGGTATTGAGATCCCACCTACTTTGTTCTTTCTCAGGATTGCTGCAGCTATTCGGGGTCTTTTTTTATTCCAGATGAATTTTTGGAACATTTGTTCTAGATTTGTGAAATATGCCGTGGGTAATTTAATGGGGATTGCATTGAATCTATAAATTGCTTTGGGTAATATGGACATTTTGATGATGTTGATTCTACCAATCCATGAACACGGTATATTCTTCCATCTGTTTATGTCTTCCTCTATCTCTTTTTTCAGTGTCCTGTAGTTTTTGGCATATAAGTCTTTTACCTCCTTAGTTAAGTTTATTCCTAGGTATTTTAATTCTTTTGGTGCAATGGTAAATGGGATTGCTTCTGTAGTTTCACTTTCTGTAAGTTCACTAGTGGTGTAAAGAAATGCCATGGATTTCTTAGCATTAATTTTGTATCCTGCTACATTGCCGAATTCATTTATTAAGTCTAATAATTTTTTGATGGAGTCTTTAGGGTTCTGTATGTACAGTATCATGTCATCTGCAAATAAGGACAGTTTTACTTCTTCTTTTCCAATCTGGATGCCTTTTATTTCTTCTTCTTGTCTGATCGCAGTGGCTAGTACTTCCAGTACTATGTTGAACAGGAGTGGTGAGAGGGGGCATCCCTGTCTTGTTCCTGTTTTTAGGGGGAATGGTTTTAGCTTTTGCCCATTGAGTATGATGTTGGCTGTGGGTTTGTCATATATGGCTTTTATTATGTTGAGGTATGATCCCTCAATTCCTATCTTGCTGAGAGTTTTTATCAAGAAAGGGTGTTGGATTTTGTCAAATGCTTTCTCCGCATCAATTGATATGACTATGTGGTTTTTTTCTCTCAATTTGTTTATGTGATGTATCACGTTTATTGATTTCCGGATATTGTACCATCCTTGCATCCCTGGTATAAATCCTACTTGGTCATGGTGTACGATCTTTTTGATGTACTGCTGGATCCGATTTGCTAAGATTTTGTTGAGGATTTTGGCATCTATGTTCATGAGGGATATTGGCCTATAATTCTCTTTCATTGTATTGTCTTTATCTGGTTTTGGGATTAGGGTGATGTTGGCTTCATAGAATGAGCTGGGAGGTGTTCCTTCCTCTTGGATCTTTTGACAAAGTCTGAGGAGGATAGGTTTTAGGTCTTCCTTGAATGTTTGGTAAAACTCCCCTGTGAAGCCATCTGGCCCCGGACTTTTGTTTGCTGGAAGCTTTTTGATTACTGCTTCGATTTCCTCCATAGTTATTGGCCTATTGAGATTTTTAGATTCTTCCTGGTTAAGTTTTGGAAGGTTGTATTTTTCTAGGAATATGTCCATTTCCTCCAGGTTGTCTAGTGTGTTGGAGTAGAGTTGTTCATAGTATTTTCTAACAATCCTTTGTATTTCTATGGGGTCTGTTGTTATTTCTCCTCTTTCATTTCTGATTTTGTTTATTTGGGTCCTCTCTCTTTGTTTCTTGGTGAGCCTGGCTAGAGGTGTATCAATCTTGTTTATCCTTTCAAAGAACCAGCTCTTGGTTTTGTGGAAACCTGAGTTTTATAGAGGAAATAATCGTAAAGAGAATTAGGGTTAGAAAATTAAAGAATTAAGATATAAAGGGGTAATGTTTTATATTTAGAGCAGACAGAAGTCTGGAAGTATATCCTGTACTGTGGTTCAGAGATTCACAGCAGCTTTTTATGTGGTACCACTGACTCCTGGTAGAACAATTCTAGGAGCAGTTATCAGAGCTAAGAGAATGGTCAGTTAGAGCTACAGTAACAATGAAGTACGGGGCAAATGTTTGTGACCTCATCCATCCCCCAATCCCTGTCATGTATATATATTTGTATATGTCATGAGTGATATTTATTTTACATATATGGACACCAGAAATTTCCCAGTACACACTCAGCATCATTCTATTTTAATTATTTTACCTAAGGGAATTCTATAAATGCACAATAGAATATAATGTTTATGCGTTTATATGAATTTGCCTAATATTTTTTCATATTTCATGTTCTGACTTGTAATTTGGAAAAGATAATCACAAGTTCCCATGCTCTAGTAATTCTATTATGAGAGCTTCATTAATCTCCTCAATGAAGTGGTAAGCTGCTTGAATATTAGTAGTGCTACCATATAGTGAAAGTGTACTAGGAAATTGACATGATTCATCTTAATGATAATATTCTGAAGTATATCTTCCCTTTAAAAATAAGGAAATTAAGGTATATATATATATATATGGCTAATATGCAAATTGTCCCTGTAGGAATTTGACCAGGAGACTGATCACTCTCTATGACATGCTCTGACCACCAGGAGGTGGCGCAGAACAAAGGAAGGCCCTGGCTGGCAGCTGGCAGCCAAGGAAGGGAGGCCCTGGCCTGCAGCCGGAAAGCTCTGATCAGCCCTGATCGCTGGCCAGGCCTAGGGACCTTACCCGTGCATGAATTTCATGCACTGGGCCTCTAGTCAATAATAAATAAATTTTCAATTATTTATGTAGGAAGTGAGTGATAAAGCCATGCTAGATGTCCATTTGTATTTATCATCTCAGCCTGTGCTCTTTCTCCTTTGTCTTTGAAGCAGGGAGAAGGCTGGCCACTTTGATTAACTGCTGTGATTCCCTCAGTAATGCCACAGTATTCCAGAGAGAAAAAGACTATCCATCAACTGATCCAACTTCTTTTGACAGATGAGATACTTAAGTCGAAGAGTGGGTTAGCAACTTGGGCAAAATCATAGAGTCATATATTGAAACAACTCAATTAGAACCCAGTTTTCATAACTCACAATCTATTACTCTTTCCAATTTTTGTCTACTCAACAAGGTGCTGATAAGACCAAGTGAAAAAGCTTGATTTTAGTGTAGCCATTAAACTGTTCCCCTTGCAAAAAATATTGAAGTGCCTGTGGCCACCAGGGGGGCGGGGGCCACATAAGAAAATACAACCAAGACAAATACATAGCATAAAAAGAAGGTCTCCATTTATACCCTGCTGAGCATAGGTCAATGAAGCTATCTTCACCATGGAACCATCTCTACCTATCTACCAATTACATTAAAGGGGACCTTTAAGCAGTAAGAACCTTGAAGGGTCCAAAAATGGGATGTAACTATCTATTCAAATGGTTGCCTTCCTTCTAGAAGCTTAAATAAAGACTTAAATGTAAGTCATGACACCATAGAAATCTTAGAAGAAACCATAGGCAACAAAATCTCAGACATCTCTCAGAGTAATATGTTTGCTGATACATCTCCTAGGGCAGTGGTTGGCAAACCGCGGCTCATGAGCCACATGTGGCTCTTTGGCCCCTTGAGTGTGGCTCTTCCACAAAATACTGACTTCTGCACATGGGCCACGAAGTTTCAGTCGCACTGTATGTGCGCGCCCACACATGGTATTTTGTGGAAGAGCCACACTCAAGGGGCCAAAGAGCCGCATGTGCCTCGCGAGCCACGGTTTGCTGACCATGGTCCTAGGGCAAAGGAAACAAAATAGAAAATAAACAAATGGGACTACGTCAAAACAAAAAGCTTCTGCACAGCAAAAGAAACCATCAATAAAATGAAAAGGGAGCCCACTGTATAGGAGAACATATTTTCCAATGATACATCTGATAAGGGGTTAATTTCCAAAATATATAAAGAATTCATAATAAAACTTCATAAAAGGGCCCTAGTTGGTTTGGCTCAGAGGATAGAGCCTCGGCCTGCAGACCAAATGGTCCTGGGTTTGATTTCGGTCAAGGGCACATACTTTGGTTGCAGGCTCCTCCCCGGCCTGGGTCCTGGTAGGGGCTCGTGCAGGAGGCAACCAGACGATGTGTTTCTCTCACATGGATGTTTCTCTCTGTCTTTCCCTCTCTCTTCCACTCTTCCTAAAAATCAATGGAAAAATAGCCTCAGGTGAGGATTAACAAAACAAAACAAAACAAAACAAAACAAAACAAAACAAAAAACTTAAAAGGAAGACAATCCAATGAAAAAATGGCCAAATGACCTAGACATTTCTCCAAAGTAGACATACAAATGGCCAAGAGACATATGAAAAAATTCTCAAAGTCATTAATCATTAAAACAATAATGAGGTATCACTTCACACCTGTCAGAATGGCTACCATCAACAAATCAACAAGTGCTGGTGAGAATGTGGAGAAAAGAAAATCCTAGTGCACTGCTGGTGGGAATGCAGTCTGTTGCAGCTACTATGGAAAACAGTATGGAGTTTCCTCAAAAAAGTTAAAAATGGAACCGCCATTTAACCCCAGTGATCCCACTTCTAAGAATACCATATCACAAGAATCCTGAAACACCAATCAGAAAGAACATATGCACTCCATATGCTCATAGCAGCACTATTTAGGATTGCTAAGATCTGGACACAGCCCAAGTGTCCATCAGTAGATGAGTGGATAAAAAAGCTGTGGTACATTTATACCATGGAATACTATGAAGAAGAAAAGAAGAAGAAGAAGAAGAAGAAGAAGAAGAAGAAGAAGAAGAAGAAGAAGAAGAAGGAGAAGAAGAAGAGGAAGAAGAAGAAGGAGGAGGAGGAGGAGGAGGAGGAGGAGGAGGAGGAGGAGGAGGAGAAGGAGGAGGAGGAGGAGAAAGAGGAGGAGGAGGAGGAGGAGGAGAAGAAGGATCTCTTACCCTTTGAGACAGCATGGAGGGACCTGGAGAATATTATGCTAAGTGAAATAAGCCAGTCAGAGAAAGACAAGTAGCACATGAACTCACTCATATATAGAATCTATTGAGAAAAATAAACTGATGAACAAAATAGATCCAGAAACATAGAAGCATAGAACAAACTGACAATCTCAGAGGAAAGGTGAGGGGTGGGGAGGTGGGAAGAGATTAACCAAAGAATTTATATGGATATATGCCTAACTCATGGGCACAGACAATTGTATGGTGAAGGCCTGGGGGGTAGAGGGGGTTAATAGGGGGTAAAGGGGGGATGGCATCTGTAATACTTTCAACAGTAAATATAAGTTTAAAAGAAAATAGAAACCACAGAAACTCTTTTTCTTTCTTCTGATCTTTAGAAAGTAGGAGGATTCTTTTTAAGAAAGTCAGCTCCATAGATTTCAAAGGAAAAAAAGTGGCTACCTTGAAATTTATAATAGTAATAGGTACATTTATTGACCTCTTACCATAAATCAAACTCTAAGAGCTATACATATACAGTTGACCATTGAACAACATAGGTTTGCATTTCATGGGTCTGTATGCAAAGAGCTGACTATAGTCATACGTGGATTTTGGATTCTGTGGGAAGTCAGCACCCCTAACACCAGCGTGGTTCAAGTGTATACTGTATTCACTCATTTTATCCTTTCCATGATTCTGTAAAGCTGGCACCATTACTACTCTAATTTTACAATTGACAAAACTGATGCAAAAAGAATTTAAGTAACGTACACAAAGTCACACAGTAATTATAGATGGAGAGTTAGGCAGTGACTTGTTTCACATTGCTAGGTATAATGACACACTTGAAACACTTTGCTAAAACTGTAGTATATTTGAAGGGATAATCAATTGAATGTCAAAATGAGTAATGCTCATTTAAATCTATTCTGAAATACATCCCGTCTTCATTCAAATTTTTAGTTTTCTTGTGGATATGGCTAACAGGCTGTAGCTTATAGAACCAACTCAAAGGGAAGAAAGAGACAATGCTTGATAGTTAAAAAATACTTTGATTTCTGGCTCAATCATTACTGATTGGAATTTTGGTCGAGTTACTTAATTATCTCAGCCTCAATTCTTCAGCAACAAAACCAACATACATTAATTGACCTTGTAGGATTATTGTGTATGATTCAGTCCTAGTATGATGCACCTTCAAAAAGAATATTTGGAGATATTCAAGGAAGAGACAATTTACAAGGTGTGGGTAAAGTTAAGGAAAACTAGCAGGGGTTCCTAGAAAACAGTGGGTAGTCATTATCACTGTTAGGCCTGAAGAATCAAAGAGAAGGAGGAGTTATGGGAACCCAAAGAAACATCCGTTATTGTGGGTAGGATAAGTCTACCTGAGAGGAGCTGGAAGCTTTCGTTAATGGATACCATCAGTCCTTGGTGATCATATGGGAGGAAGCCAAGGGAATACATTATCTACCCTTTAGCTTCATTCTTTTTTTTTTTTTAAATCCTCATCCGAGGATATTTTTCAATTGATTTTTAGAGAGAGTGGAAGAGAGAGGTAAAGACAGAGAGAAACATTCATGTGAGAGAAACACAGGGGTTGGTTGCTTCCTGCACGTGCTCCTATAAGGGCCCGGGATGGGGAGGAGCCTGCAACTGAGGTACGTGCCCTTGACCGGAATCAAACCCAGGACCCTTCCCTCCGCAGGCCGAGGCTCTATCCACTGAGCCAAACTGGCTAGGGCTAGCTTCACTTTTGCTTCAATTTCCCACCTCTTATTCACTGAACCCAACAGAAGCCAGAGGGCAAGGGACTCAAGTTGTTGCAGCCCATATAAGGCAGCCTCCTGGGTGAAGAGTAGATTCATAAGGCACATTAATAACATAATGGGAGGGATCATATATGTGAAAATTCCTGGCATAGCATGGCTTTAATAATTACTAATTTACTTTTATCCTCTGGTCATCATGTGTCATTTTGGTCAGCTCAGTGTTGCTTCTCTCTTTTTCCAGTAACAACACTTTTTCTTTGGTAAGCACACTAACCCGAGGATGGTAAGAGGAAGTATGTAAAAATATATCCATGTCTGAAGACTTTATTTTTAGGGAGAGATTCTTCAGCATAGTGGTTAAAAGCATGGACTCTAGAACACAAGACCACCTGCCGGGAGCCGGTCCATGCTTGCTGTTTCAAGGGACCTGGCATATATGGCATACTGTTCTTAATATGTTTGCTCACCTTCTTGGCACTATGTGTTTTAACCAAGGTCTCTGAGAAAGGTTGTTTCCCCAGGTAGGGATTTTCCCCTGAAGTTAGGGAGGGAATAAAACCTCTTAACTAAGTGCCAGGTGGGTAATTAATCACTTTAACTATGAACAATCATGCTTAAGCTACATAATCTTTACTCCCTGGAATGGAGATAAGAAACGCCCTAACCTTTGTAATAGAGATTGATAGGATTGAATCAACTGGTATAAATACAGATGTAACAAGACAGCAACACACAGAACTTAGAAGACAGAACTTAGAAGACAGAACTTAGAAGACAGAACCTACACAGAACCTAGAGACAGAAGAACTTCGCTGGAGCGAACATGGCAAAAGATCCTGGACAGAAACTGGCAACAGAACCTAGAGACAGAACCTAGCGAGAGAACATGGCAAAAGATCCTGGACTGAACCTGACTATAGAACATGGCAAGAGAACCTGACTAGAACCTGGTGACTGAACCTGGCTGGAGAACCTAGCCAGAACCTGGCTGAAGAACCTGGCTACAGAATCTGGTGACCGAACCTGGCTGGGGAACCTGGGGAACCTGGCTGGAGAACCTAGCAAGAGAACATGGACACAGAACCTGGTGGAGATCCTAACCAGAACTTCGCTGGAGATCCTGAACAGAACTTGGCTGGAGATCCTGGCTAGAGATCCTGGCTAGGCTGCTGATCAACTGAACGCTGTCTCCGTGTCATTCCTTCTTCGCCAACTCCGTCCACGCCTTTGGGGACCACTGGACCTGCTGGGGTTGGACCCCGGCAACCACCTGGGTCTGAATCACAGTTCCTTCACTTGTAGCTGTGACCTTGGGCATTTTTTTAAACTGTAATGAGCTTAGGTTCCCATTTCAGTGTCCAGAGTGTATAATGCTCATAGTCACTTAATAGGGTGATTTTGAATATTAAGTAAGTCAAATGGAAATCACAGCATAGTGACTGATGCAGACTAAATCATCCCGTGTGCTAGGCTTAGCTATTATTATTCCACATAGTATGTTAATATACTGACAACCAGGGCACTCACCCACTGCCTCCCATCCCAATGAGTAGGCAAGTGCCTCAGGCTGGACCAACCTGATTTACCCTTCTGAAAAGTTGAATTTTGTACTGAATGATACAAAACTAATAAGAAAAAAAAAACTGTTTATGCAAAAGGCACTCTGAAAGCAAGGTCCTTAAGAAACTGCCAGTTATTTCTTGCCACACAATCTCTGGAAATGCCTTGGTCCTGTACTTCACAACTGATCAGCTCTTCTTTTGATTTTTTTTAAACAGATTATTATTTTGTTAAATTTTAACAGCTTTATTGAGATATAATTGCCATACTGTATAATTCATGCATTAAAGGCATACAATTCATTTTTTTAGTATATTCACGGTATTGTGCAACTGTCACCACTATCTAATTTTATTTTTCTTCTCAAAAGTTTTTTTCTTTCTTTTTTATTTTTCAATTAAGGTTGACGTTCAATATTATTTTATATTAGTTTCTGGTGTACAGCACAGTTGTTGCAGATGATAAGATTTCGTTCTTTTGTATGTCCAGGTAATATTCCATTGTATATATGTACCACATCTTCTTTATTCAATCATTTATTGATGGGTACATGTGTTGCTTACATTGTTTGGCTATTGTAAATAACACTGCAACAACATAGGGTGCATATCTTTTCGAATTGGTGTTTTGGATTTCTTGAGATAAATACCCAGTAGAGGAATTACTAGGTCATAAGGTAGTTCTATTTTTATTTTTTTAGCAACCACTATCTCATTTTAGAATACCTTCACCATGACTCAAACACTCTCCCCTTTAGCCATAGCTCCCCATTCTCCCAAACTCCTTCTCTCCATCATCTGACAACCACTAATCCACTTTCTGTCTCTATAGATTTTTGACAAGGATGTCAAAATAATTCAATAAAAAAAGATTTTCTTTTCAACATATGGTACTGAGACTACTGTATAACTTTATGCAAAAGAATGAAGTTGCACCCCTATCTCATGCCCTAGAAAAATAATCCACATTTGATCAAAGACCTAAGTAAAAGAGGCATATGTGTAAATCTTTTTCCTTTGACTTTTGGTGTCACTCACTATCCTTTTAACAATTTCCTTTTGGGGCTTAGATTTGTCTAAAATGTTTTGTTTTGTTGTTTGTTTGATAGCCCTCCATCTCTGACCCTCTTACAGATAGATAATCATATACCTGATAGGAGTAATTAATTGTTTTCTTCCTCTGTGCCTTTCTCCCCACTTTCACACTCACACTCAGGTCACATAAGAATGAATTATGGCATGAGTTCATTAGAACATGTTCTCTTAGAATGCAGCTGAGCCTGGCTGGAGTTGCTCAGTGGTTTAGCATTGACCTATGAAACAGGAGGACATGGTTCGATCCACAGTCAGGGCATATGCCCCGGTTGCAGGCTCAATCCCCAGTGTAGGGCATGCAGGAGGCAGCCAATCAATGATTCTCTCTCATCATTGATGTTTCTATCTCTATTTCCCTCTCCCTTCTTTGCTGAAATCAGTAAAATTATATATATATATATATATATATATATATATATATATATATATATATGAATGCAGTTGATTGCATTTGAGGACACCGTTATTGGTATCTTTACCTACTGAGTGGCAGCTGACTAAGTTCTTGGGTAAAATACAACACTGATGAGAATATTTACCAAAGTTTTTATTTTATAATGTGTAATACTCTACACATACACATAAGCATTTTTCTTTTTCTGTGGAAGCAGACCAGTCTTCCAAAGTTGTTAGCTTTAGGTTATCACCCTGGTTGACATGCTGAATTTAGCCTTAAACTCAAGGACATTTTGCTCTGGGTTTGACTGCTTTTGCAATGCTAACCTCCATGGTATTTAGCTAGTCAATCTCTGGCACTGTTTCAGCATGTGTTTCTTCAGGACTAAATTAAGTTGCAGTGAACTCAAAATAAAAGAAAATAAATGAAAGGTAATGAGTTGTTTTTTTGGTTCTGTGGCCATCAAAATCACTATAAGGAGCCAGACAAGGCTGCTATGAATTATAGAATATTATTGAGGGATAGAATTAAGAGAATTCATCACAAACAATTCTAGTGGCTTGCTATTTAATGATAGCCTATTTATTAGGTATTCTAGTTTTACCTTTGTGTGGGAAATTTTAATTTCCCAAACAAACCAAATAAGAATATAAAAGCCTGTATATATATATATTTGTTTGTATGGTGGGGAGAGGAGGATAGAATTGGGGGAAGAAACCAATCTGTCACTCCCAGAAGTAATATGACATTCCTATTGAAAGAAGGTCAAGGGAGAGTATATAACTAAATATATATTTATTCATAAATCTAAGACAAGAAGATCAAGGGTGAAATATATATATATATATATATATATATATATATATATATATATTACTTTAACTTTGCACATTGCCACAGACACTAAATTAAAGAAAATGCAAATAGCTAATCCCATAAAGTGAATGCAAGATTGGGCTCAAAGTTACACCTTCTTGCTGAGAAATGTACAACTACAAATTTCAAGTAATAACAAAATAATGGTAATAATGCCTTCTGCTGAATAAGGTGAAATATGCCATTTCAACCATTTTTAGGGATCCGTTTTGTGTGTTTTTTCTCTTAGTAAACCAATGGAACCACATGCTTCAGAAACATGTCTTTGACATTCCAGAGGAAAGAGTTTTCAAAACAGAAAAATGCAGATGAAAAGAACAGCAATGTGTGCACCAATATCCATCTGAAACATAGGAAAAGCTTGCTGTTATTAAGTCTAGGCAATAAGATAGATAAGGATGTCAGATAATGCATCAAACAAAGTGGAAAAAGAAGAGTGTGTAAAAATAAAAAGTAAACTAACCTTCCTGTCTCCTGGTTTTTCCTGTTATATGTCTTGCTGCTCCTGCACTAAATCATTTTCTTCCACCTAAACATGAAATGCTATACAATTCCTTATTATGCATGCCTAGATCCTCCTATCTTTGACTCTTCATTCTTCTAAGATCATTCATTTCACTCATATGGCTTCAATGATCATTCATATACACCTAACTTCCACATGTATAACTCCAGCTCAGATACATTTCTTTTGAACTACAGAAAGTCTCTATCTGCTTCCTGAACATCTCTACTTGGGTAGTTCAAAGGCATTTCAAATTGAACATGTCTAAAACTAAACTCATAATCTTTTTCTAACCTGCTCCTCTAGCAACCCCATCTCAGTAATGACACCATGACCCATACATTTGCATAGTGCAAACCTAAGGCTCATCCTTTCTTTTTTCCTTTTTTTACTGTCTTTTTTTTATTTTTAATTTATTGATTTTAGGATTTTAGAGGAAGGGAGAGAGAGAGAGAGAGAGAGAGAGAGAGAGAGAGAGAGAGAGAGAGAGATTTGTTGTTCCATTTAATTATGCATTCATTGGTTGTTGCTTATATGTGTCCTAACCAGAGATGGAATCCACAACCTTGGTGTACTAGGACAACACTCTAACAAACTAAGCTACCCAGCCAAGGCTAAAATTTATTTTTCCGTTACAGTTGACAAACAATATTATATTAGTTTTAGATGTACAACATAATGATTATATATTTATGTACTTTATGAAGTGATCACCCTGATAAATCTATTACTCATTTTACACCATACATATTTATCCAGTATTAGCCTATATAATAAAAGCCTAATATGCTAAGTGTCCAGTCATCCCATTGTCAGTTCAACCAATCAAAACATAATATGCTAATGATATGCTAAGGCTGCTCAACCACTTGCTATGACGTGTACTGACCACCAAGGAGCAGATGCTTTGACTGGTAGGTTAGCTTGCTGCTGGGATCCAGCAATCAGGACTGAGCTAGATGGGCCAGACACACCCTGGAGCCCTCCTGTGGTCCCTCCTTGGCTGGCCAACCTCCTGGGTCCCTCCCCAGCCCGGATCATGCTCCAATGGGGTCCCTTAGCCTGTCCTGCACCCTCTCGCAATCTGGGACCCCTCGGGGGATGTCAGAGAGCCAGTTTCAGCCTGATCCCGCAGGTCAGGCCAAAGGACCCCACTGGTGCACGGATTCATGCACCAGGCCTCTAGTTAACTATATACTGTACTTTACATCCCTGTTACCATTTTGTAAGCACCAATTTGTACCTCTTAATCCCTCCACTTTTTTCACCCACTCCCCCAACCCTCCGCCCATCCAGTGACCATCAATTTGTGGTTCATTTTTTATTTTGAAATTATTCCAAACTTTTAAAAGTTTGTAAAATATAGAACACAGAATACCCATATACTCTAAGAAGTTGCTTTTAGCTAACAACAGTCCAGTTATCACATTTAGGAAGTTTATCACTATCATCTATTTTCAGGGCCCTACTCCTGTTTGTTTTTTAAATTTATTTTTCAGTTACATTCAACAATCAATATTATTTTAGTTTCAAGATTGCAGCATAATGAGTAGACATTTATATACCTTACAAAGTGATATAGCCAATAAATCTAGTACCCATCTGACACCACACATAGTTATTACAATATTATTGATTATATTCCCTATGCTATAGTTTACATCCCTGCGGCTATTTTTATAACTGGCAATTGGTACTTCTTAAACCCTTTCATCCTTGATACTTCAGTCTCATTCATATCAACAAGTCATTAATGGCAGAAGCATAATTTGAACCAATGTATTGACTTCAAGTCTAGTACTACTTCACTATTCCATGGAGTCACAAGGACCCAGAAGAGTCTAATTAGCAAACTTTTCATGAATTTAAATTTATCGGATGTATTTTTTCTATATTTGGTCACCAGTATTTGTTTATAATGCATTCCCAGGGGAAGGGAAAATAGAATTCCCAGAGAACTAATTTAAAAATGTTAAAAGTTTCTAATTACTTCTCGCTTTGAAACTAGATTTTTTTATTATTATTATGATGTTAAAGGATGTTGAGTGAGACTTTTCCTGTTACTCCAGAATGACAACTTGGAGCGTAGAGTTGAGGTCAAAGAGGCACTAGGTACTCTGTCTTTTTTTTTTAAAATATATTTGTATTGATTTCAGGGAGGAAGGGAAAGGGAGAAAGAAAGAGAAAGAGAAAGAGAAAGAGAAAGAGAAAGAGAAAGAGAAAGAGAAAGAGAAAGAGAAAGAGAAAGAGAAAGAGAAAGAGAAAGAGAAAGAGAAAGAGAAAGAGAAACATCAATGATGAGAGAGAATCATTGATTGGCTGCCTTCTACACACTCCCCACTGGAGAATCAAGCCTGCAACCAGAGCAAGTGTCCCTGACTGGAATTGAACCCGGGACCCTCCAGTTCACAGGCCAATGCTCTATCCACTGAGCAAAACAAGCCTGTCTTCTTAAGATGCCTGCAAGGATTGTGGCCAGACACCTCCTCCTCCTTATGGGTTCACTAAACTTATCAAGTGGTAGCATGTCTTGTCCTGATACCTCCAACCATCATGCCCAAATCTTTTCTATCCTTAGCTTCCCAGAATGTTTAAGAGATCTGAAGAAGAAAAAGCAAAGGAATCAAAGTCAAGAACAGTTGTTGCAAGGATGATTGGGCTTATGTGCAGGCATCAGCTAACCAGAATAGACTCTGGCCTTAGTGTGGAATCAGGATCCTGGGGGCTACCTGCTAGGCCAGATGGTGTCCCTATGTTTTCTAGATTATGTAGGATATTGGGTTGGAGGCTGAGCTGGCCACTGCAGAGGAGCACTAGTGAGGCAGTGGATGAGGGAACTCATATCTGATATTTGACAACGAATAAAGAAGTATTTTAATATTTCAGCAGTGTTTCTCAAAGGTAGGGGGAGGGTACTGGCATTGGGAATATTACTTTTCTCCTGGGACTGTTCATGCCTTGACTGCATTGTTCTTGACTCTAATCCCTTTGCATATTACACTTAATACTTCTGTTCCCTGGATACTGCGTGCTGTCTCAGTTACCTTGACAACTAATAATGCATTCACACATTCTTAAGATTTCCTGGGTAGTAGAAAAGTACTGTACTGTACAGGTTGAGAACCATTTCCTCATCCATCACACGAGAGAACTATGTAAATAAACAAATCCACTGAACTCCTACAAAACTATAACAGGCCCACAGGGGAGCTAGTGATTAGAATCTTGATAGCCAGTAGGAGATAACAGAGAAGCAGCAATGACCAACAACAAAAAGGGAATATAATCACAATCACAAGAAGTAAGCAGATATGATAATGTGTCCATTTACCCCCACCACCTGTCTGCCTCAACACACTGGAAAAGTTAGGCTTTGAAAGAGGAAAGTATCTCTTTCAGACCCTTTCATGCCAACCCTAAATTATCAGGATCCAAGATTCAGTTTATGTTGAAAGGGGAGGAAAGGGAAATGCAAGTTAAATAAAGGTTGAGATTGAAACTGTAAACTGGACTCTGAGTTTTAATAACCCAAAGAGCCCAGAAACTTATGAAATTTGTCCAAGACTTTATTAAAGGACAGAAAAGAGAGATTCAATAGAATGGAGTTGAAGACAGTAACTGGGGGAAAATCCATTTCATGTTTATATCCCACTGAGTCTAGACTCTATAAAAACCTGATTGCAATGCATCTTCATCATTTCATGTGTTCCCCTCATTTTGTTATTTTCCTTCATACGTGAATACATAGTTATTGTGTTGAAGTTTGATTGAAGTTAAAGGTTTATTTATAACTTTTGAGAGGGAACCATTTTTCTTTTCTCTCAATTATATTAAGTTTATGAGACTTGTGCATCAGTATATTAGATTTTCTATTTTCCTCTAATTTTATTAGTTAATAAGGACAAAATAAAATAAGTATAAAACATTCAACTAGTGGTACAATAACCCTGATGTTCACTAAGACTTGCAACATTACTCAAAAGGAACTGATGACTGGCTGGAAACACCACCATGCAACAACTCAAAATAAATAGCACAACACTCATTTCTTTTATAACAACTCAAAATTTGATATATGACAGCTTAGGGATTTAAGAGTATTTGAATTAGACAAGAGTTGAGCTCTGACATGTGAAGGTCATGTACTGTTATTAGTGCACCTGCTGATATGCCATGAGGTGATAGAACAAGGGCCCCGCCTACTCTGCTTTCTCTACCATGTTCACACAATTAGCTTAGTGGAGAAAATCCACATAAAGGCCTTTATTTTTATAAATTAGTATTTGGATTCCTTGTTGTACAATCTCTACCCTTCAATGAGATGACAGATTTACCAGTCACTTAAATGTTAAAGCTTTTAGCATTTAACTTTTTGGCAAATAGACCCCATTATGGCTCTGATTTGAACTATAGACCTTCTCAAAAGAATGACTATACATACAATTTTGAATACCGTTGCAATTCATGGACCAGCTCCAAAGTTATATTATTCAATGACCCCATGTAGGACAGATTGTATTCTACAAAGATGGAAGCATTGATATTTATCCGATATCGCCGTCTCTTCTTACAATGCGAGCTTGATGGCCTGCCACTGAGAAATTGAGGCTATGCTCCCTCTTATTAAATCTGGGCATACATCTGCAATGGCTTTAATGAAGCAAAAGATGAATTTTGACCTCTACTTCATGCCATATACAAAATTAAAACAAATCAAAGACCTAAATATAGTAGCCAAAACTATAAAACATTTAGAAGAAAACATGGTTGTAAATATTTGTGACCTTGGGTTAAGTAAGCAATGTTTTCTTAACAACTTAAGCACAAGCAACCAAAGAAAAAAAATACATAAATGGGGATTCATCAAAAATTAAAACATTTTGTGCTTTAAAGGACACAATCAAGAAATTGAAATGACTGCCCAAATAATGGGAGAAAAAATATGGCAAATAATGTATCTTATAAGGTACTAACATCTAGAATATATAAAATATTCTTACAACTTAATAATAAAAAGACAAATAGCCCAATTTTTTTTAAATGAGCCAAGGATTTGAATACATATTTCTTCAAAGATTATATACCAATGACCAATAAGCACAAGAAAAAAATTCAACATAAATTGCCATCAGGACAATGCAAATCAAAACCACGATATCATACCACTTCCTACCCACTAGGATGACCAATATCAACAATACAGATAATAATAAGTATTGGTGAGGATGTAGAGAAATTGGAGCCCTTGTGCATTGCTGGTGAGAATGTAAAATGATAAAGCTGCTTTGGAAAACAGTTTGTAAGAGAAAAATAAACAAAATAAACTCAATAAAGTAGATGTAAAAATATAATAAAATTAAGAGCAGAAATAAGTGGAATAGAAAAATGTTATAGAGAAGATCAACACAATCAGGAGTTTGTTTTAGAAAATAAACAATAAAATTGACAAATTTATGGACACATTGATTTAAAAAAGAAGTCATTAATAATAGCTATCAGTTATGAGAAGGGGACAAATTCTATAGATAAAGTGATATTTTGATTAATTGTATGTCAATATCTTTTTGAAAGGTAAACAAATGGAAAAAAAATTCTTAGAAAAATACAAAAACCATATGGGCTAAAAAATTGAAAATTTGAATATTCCTGAAATAATCAAAGGTATTGAATTATCAGCCTACTAACAATAAAGACAGAAAAACTCCAATCTTTCACAAGCTCTTCTAGAAAATAGAAACATAGTAAAAGGAACACATTCCAACTCTTTTTTATGTGCCTAGTGTACTATAGATACCAAATTCTAATAAGGAAAGGAGAAAAAAAAATTCAATTTTATTCATTAACATAATACAGAAATCATAAGCAAAATATTAGCAAAATGAATAAAGCAATATACAGAAAGGATAATACATCATATCAAAGTTGCATTTGTTACAGAAATGCAAGATTGCTCCATCATTAGAAATGCAAAACCAACAGATAAAAATGGAGTTAGGATCCTTTTTGTAGATTAAGAAAAAATTTTGATAAAGTTCAACATCCACTCATGATTTTAAAATAAATAAATAAACTTCTCAGCAAATTAGGAATACAAGAAAATCCCCTTAGTCTGCAAAAGGATGTTCAAACAATGAAATTAAACATATACTTATTGGCGAAATGAACCTCCCTGAGAACAGGACTAAGACAAGAACACCTGCTAATATTACTTATATTCAACAATAGAGGCCCAGTGCATGGATTTGTGCACTGGTGGGGTCCCTTGGCCTGGACTGTGGGGATTGGGCTGAAACCAGCTCTGACATCCCCTGAGGGGTCCCGGATTGTGAGAGGGCAGTTCTCAGGTGACACACCCCAGAATCAGGCTCCCTCCTCTCTGGTTCCAGGTGCATCACCCAAGAGCCGCAGCTGCCAAGTCACCACAGCTCCACAGCTCCTGTGTTGAGCATCTGCCCCCTGGTGGTCAGTGTATGTCATAGCTATTGGTCGGAAGTCAAATGATAGGACAGTCGCTTAGGCTATATATATATTGTATTGGGTGTTCTAAATAGTGCAGAAAGCAATTTAAAAAAAAAAGATTTAAAGGATGAGAGGAGTGTAGGAAAGGAACAAATTTGTTACACCTTTGTGTTTAGATAATCTTAATGTATCTACAGAAAACATTATTAGAATTAATAAGAGTAGTGCAAGGTTGTGGGAAAAATCAATATTAAAAAATTAATTGTATCCTTCTCTCTTCCCTTCTCCTCTTCTTCTTATAGGCACAGAGCAGCATACTGCACAGGCTGCAGCCACACAAAGTTAATGAATCATTTCACAAACCAAATGGAAGGTAAAGAAAATAAGACATGTCATACACTACTCCATTTAAATAAAGTGCAATAGCTGGCAAAACTAAACTATACATTTAAGAGTGCAAACACAGAAAGTCAGACCTTAAAGAAAAACAAAAATATCATATCTACGTATTTATGCATTTTTCTAAATTATATATATCAAAACAGTGTACCAATAATAAAGAAACACTTTCATATTTAGCTCCGTATATTTCCATGTTGTTTAAATCTGTTACAGAGAAAACACACAGTTTTCATGTATCACATATGTAATTTATTTTTAAATATTAATACAGATTGTTTAAACTGAAAAAATACCTAAAAATTATTTGTATAAATTTTAAGTGGAAAAGAGTGTTTTAGAATGAGAGGACATGTACATGTACTAGTATAGAGGCAAAACAAACAAAAAACTGAAACGTATGAGGGCTTTCAGGTAGTTTGATGTAGCTAAGGCAAAAGATACATTTGTGGAAATGAGTCTGAGCTCTCTAGAATCTAATCTCTGAAGAGCCGGGGCTGTAACCATTTAAATGTAGTTTGAAGTCTCACACTGAATCACATGGCAGTATTCTTTTTACTTTGACCCTGGTGCACAGACCATGACCCAAACGCCATCTGAACTGGTAATAAATTCCACAATTATTAGCAATTCTAACTACAGAGAACCAAAATTTGATGAGGCCAGGAGGAATGGTTTGCCCTTTAACCAGAAGCTATACATTCAAGTCACCTTCAAGGCAATTTTCTGGGGCAAACCACTGCCCATGCATTTATGTGTGGTTAATGAGTAGTGAAAAGCCCTTCTGAATGTTCAGAGATCCTTTTCATATGCGCACAATTAGGATAAAAATGGAATGTGCAGATTAACTTTGAATGACATTTTTCTGTTATCTTTTTTCTATCACATCATGCATGAAAATCAAAGGTCTCTTTGTCATAATATGGTCTAATTTGCTTAATACCCGAATTTATAAACTTGAATTTTCCCCCCTCCAAAAATTTGCCATGGTTTCTGGGCTCTTGAATAATATTAAAAAGTGTTAACTCAACAAATTGCATATATAAATAGCATTCAGAGCTGGAGACTGGTAAGGAAATTTCAGTTCAGAGGAGGGAGTATGAAAGGTAAATGGTAAATGTTTAATGTGGTGATTGAACTTTAAAAGATATTTGTTTCCTGCGGGTAAAGGCAGTGGACAAACTTTCTAGATAGTTTTAGTTTTAAGTCAGCATGCAAATTAATGTAGATGTGACTACAGTATCTAAAAACATCTTGCTGAGGAAAGATATGGAAGCACACAAGTGGTAAGTTTGTAGATGATAACTTATAAGAACTATAATATCAAATCTTCCATTCTCCCTAGATGAGCAGTCTGTATGGTGGTGAAGAGGAAAGCTCTGCAAACAGAGTACCTGCATTTAAATCCCAGTGGTATCATCTTGAACAAATTAGCCCATGCCTTTCTGCCTCAGTGTATTCATCAGTAAAATGGGCAGGCTTAATAACTATTCCTGCCTTACAGGGCTCAGAAGAGGTTTGAAGAAAACATATAGTATATTTCAAATGGTGCCTGGCATGTTGTGGTTTCTTGCTCATTGTAAGTTAGTATCATTAGTGCTTGAACTTATATATAAAATTAAATAAATTTTAAGTCATAAAATGATAGTTATTTTTTAAAATGTATTTTTATTAATTTCAGCGAGAGAGGGAGAGAGAGATAGAAACATCAATGATGAGCGAGAATCATTGATCGACTGCCTCCTGCAAGCCCCCCACCGGGGATCAAGCCTGCAACCTGGAGATGTACCCTTGACCAGAATCCAACCCTGGACCCTTCAGTCTGCAGACTGACACTCTACCATTGAACCAAACCGGCTAGGGCTAGAGTTATTTTTTTAAATGGTTCCATATGTAGTTTAGTTAATTTGGTGTTTAATGATTTGTTTCTGTAACTTTCTGCTCTGCATCTGCCCTTTCCACTGCTTGCCAGCCCACCCCCACTGAAGCCATGGATTTCATATAAAAAGCTTCATGAATACCTCATGGAACTCCTGTCAACCTTTGGCCTCATTTTGCCTTCTCTACTCTTTGAACCACTGCATGTTGTCATTGACCGTGGAGCTGGCCTGCAAACTTCTAGGAAACTGCCTTTGCGTTGAGCATTCTCTCAGCAACCTGTGCCTCAAAAGAAGACTACAGTGCCCTAATCCACAACCCTGCCTAGGCTTCTGAGTGGACAACACTGCCAGTCAGACCCACAACCTTACTTGTCCCCATTCCTCTACCCCCAACAGTTCCAAAAGATAAATATTGAACAATGTCTGCAATGACTTCAAACTTTAAAACCACTCTTCTAGAACGGAGGTCCTCAAACCGTGTCCTTAGGTCAAAATCCAGCCCTTTGCCTGTTTTTATATGGCCCTTGAGGTTAGAATGGTATTTACATTTCCCAAAAGCTTATAAAGGAAGGGAGAGGATGAGGTACAGGAGGAGATAGAAGAGGAAAAGGAGAAGAAAGAAAAACAAAGAAGAAAAAGAATATGCAACCGACATATGGCCCACAAAGCCTAAAATGTTTATTATCTGGCCCTTTCCAGAAAAGGATTCCTTACCACTGTTCTGAAATACAAATTTTATCCTTTTAATCCCGTTCTAAAAGTCCTCCCATGACTCCTCATCACTCTCTGAATAAAGTCTTCACTCCATTATACTATGTGGAGGCCAAGTGGCCTTGCTTGCCACTTGGCCTCCACATACACTCTCTATTCAAGAAACCCTGAACTACTAGAACTTTCTGAACACTACATAGGCTGTCATTCTTTTGTGCCTTTATTTATTTATTTTTTAGTAAGATGATCATGTGTTTTCTTAAATATATTTTTATTATTTTCAGAGAGGAAGGGAGAGGGAGAGAGAGATAGAAACATCAATAATGAGAGAGAATCATGGATTAGCTGCATCCTGTATGTCCCCTACTGGGGATTGAGCCCACAATCCGGGTATGTTCCCTGATCAGGAACTGAATCCTGACCTGGTTCATAGGTTGATGCTCAACCACTGTGCCACATCGCCAGGCTCTTCTGTGACTTTATAAGCACCCTCTCCTCTCCCTCAAATGCCCTTCTCCTCCCACCCACATGGAAAACTCTTTCTTGAGGATTCAGCTAAATTGTCACCTCCTCTCTGAAGCCTTCCCTGACTCACCCAAGCAAAATGAAGGTGTCCTCCTCTGCAATGACACTTAGTTATGCCCTCTACTACTACACTTAATGTATTGCTGTCTGAGCCACCACTCTCAGTTCGGGACCAAAATCTTTTTCATTGCCTTCTGGCTGAACGAATCATAGGTGCTGAAGTGGGAATTTCAGGTCTAAAAGACAAGTTAAGAAAATCAAGATAAAAACCAAAATGACTAAAGCAGTTTCTATTAAAGTTGCATGAGACAGGGAGGAGATAGAAGTCAGGTAACCATGGAAACAATGGACATAAACACATGGGGGAAAATGTGTGTGTTGAGGGGTCTGATTTGTCACAACCAGTGATACCAGGCTAGAGAGAAATCTGCAGAACTAACATATTTTTTTAATTTGAAAATTAATAAAGCTCTGCGGTTTACTTCAGTGTAGCCCAAATTGAAATGTAAAGCAATCTTCTCCTCTGTGACTCATTTATTCATCCACTCATCCAAGATTTAGTGAGTGTCTACTATGCTCCAGACCCTAAACCAGGTGTTGAGGATTATTGAGAAGAAATAACTCACACCCTTTCTTGCACTTACATAGTTCAGGATCTACTCATGGCCTTATGTTGAGCCAGCGGTTCTCAACCTGTGAGTTGCGGCCCCTTTGGCGGTCGAACGACCTTTTCACAGGGGTCACCTAAGACCATCGGAAAACACATATATAATTACATATTGTTTTTGTGATTAATCACTATGCTTTAATTACGTTAAATTTGTAACAATAAAATCAGGGGTCACCACAACATGAGGAACTGTATTAAAGGGTCGTGGCATTAGGAAGGTTGAGAACCACTGTGTTAAGCCAATGACCTCTAAAGAACTCATAGCTACCTGGAACAATATTGGTCTTATTAATTCTTCTAACAGTTGGTAGGGATCCCCCTAAATATACCACAGATTTAATTTCCTTTGATGTGGCAAGGACTGGTGATGTGGATAGGGGCTGCTTACAACTGAGTCACCATTTCTGCTCTCTAAGCTCCAGCATGGGGGTTGGCAAACTTTTTCTGTAAAGGACCAGATAGCAAATATGTTAAGCTTTGCAGGCTAAGGAGTAAAGCATGGTCATTATGTAACCATTTAAAATATCAAAACCATCCTAGCTTGTGAGCCATACAAAAACAGGGCAGGTTTTGGTCCATAATTTCCCAACACCTGTTCTAGCAAAAACATCTGTGGATGGGTGTGGGGGAGGGCAAAATTGCTCAAGGCCAGGTAGTTAACTAAAGCTCTAGTTGTAAGGTGGAGAGCAAAATAGTCATAGTCCTTGCCTTCACAGAGTTAACAGACTAGGCAAACTCCTAGCACATAAAGGAGGTCCTTGTACCAAGTAGCAACTGAAGCCCCTTGAGGGTATATATTTAATCCCATTTTCCCCGAATGTCACAAATAGAGCAGCTCTTTGAAACCATCTTACACTTAACCCCATTGTGCTAAAATGAACTGTTTCATGCCTGCATATCCAATAGAGGAAAACCTCCCATGAGCCAAAGAGCTTGTTTTATTTATCTTTATATTATTAGTGCCTAGCCCTGCCTGCCCCAGTACATATTATGCACTCAATAAATGCTTGTCAGGATGAATTAAATTGAACTGCTTTTTATCATGTTATTTGGTGCCTTTTTAGGTGGCCACTTTTCCTTTGCTAGTTTTACCGGTGTTATAAGAAAGACTCAGAATTCAAAGCCTTCACGTTTGAGAATGGAAGGGAGAGTATTTTCAATGCAGTTCACATCCTCATCAGGTCTAAAAAAAATCTTTGCAACATCTTATATTTTCAGCTGGGGTTTGCAGCAAACTATTGTTTTCCTTTTCTCCAAGAAAAACTCTACCTAACCACAATTTTCTTGTTGGTTTCACCAGGAGGCTGCTTGTTTTCACACCCCTCTTGTGAGATCGATGATGTCTTACATCTTTTTTATTCTTTATTATTTCAAAAAAGGAAGGGGCAGCTTTTTCTCATGTTGGCTGTTCTGTCTTTGTACCCTGTGGGTAAAACTGAATACACTTAGAATGGCTACTAAAATGCCCATTTGGATGGCTGAAGTTGACACTTGTCTTCTATTTCAGCAGGTCTGAAGCTCAACATATGTCCCTGTCAGCATGAAAAATGAAACATTTTTCAATAGCATACTCAATTTTTACCAGTATAAAAGGAATGCAGTTTATAATAGAAAATGTGGAAATAATAGAAAAATGGGAAATAGGAGAGGATCCCCACCACCTAAATACATCTATTGTAACCTTTTTTGTTCAAGTTTAAGCTTTATATGCCTCTGTTTCTTCACCTATAAAACAGAGTAACAGTAACTTACTGAAGGATAGCAGAATATGCCACCCCAAAATATGCCACTTTGACATATTGATTCTTTTTAACTGTAGGTACTTGAAAACAGCAAATGCAGTGGGAGGTTTTCTCGGAACTTCCCTGATCTGCCCTAACACAGATCCTCCAAAAGGAACCCAATTGTCAAAGACCCTTCTCCCTGGGAGTTTCATCAACCAGGGAAGATTGATTCTTATCACAGGAGAAGAGACTAGAAGTCAACACTTTGTCAGACAAACTTTGTCACAAACCATCATACATCTCATCTGTTCTTCTAAGTTCCTAGTCAACTTTCTAAAAATCATTTACACCTCCCTGAAAGAGCTATACTGTCCCTCCCCTTTCCTTATTAAGATGGTATTAATCCTGGATTCTAAAGACATCTCTTTTAGTTATTCATTTTTCTAGGGTGTCTGCCATGTACACATGAGGTATACATACTAATAAACTCCTGTGTTTTTTTTTTCTCTGCTAATCTTTTTTTCTATTACAGGGAATGTCAGCCAAGATCTCAGAAGGGTAGAGGGACATTTGTCACACTAATTTACAGTGTGGTGATGAGTATTAAAATAATTAATATATGTATAATGCCTAGAAGAGATTCTCTCATTTAGTATATGCTCAACAAATGTTAGACAAATACTGTCCATCATACTGAATAGTATATTTAAGCATCTTAAGTTGTTTACTTATCACTATAACATACACTGTCTATGTAGTTAAATATTTTAGTTACCAAAATTATGACTCAATGCCTCCTACATTTTATTACTATTGGTAATGGTATAGGATATTTTATATGAAAGAACCCCTAATTCTTACACATTTTATAAAATAACATAAAATTGGTCTACAAATTCCATGAGGATTAACATTATTTGAAATTTTAACTGATCCCATCCAACCACAGTTGCCAAACTAGCCTAGAAAATTCATTTATGAAATATTGACAGCCAGCATCCAGGTTTTCAATTATACCTACATGTCTCTAAAACCAATTATAGATAAAGCATGCTTAGAAATTGTCAAATTGTCTAAAGAAATCTTTATTTGAGCTAAGCTTCAAGTAGGTAATCAAATATTTGAATATTTATGGAAACTGAATCTCAATATTCAACTTTATAGTAGTCCATCACAGTTGCTATGGTAATGTCATAATTATTTGCATTGTTGACATAATATTCTTTTATTTCCTTAAATTTCAAAAGGTTTACAATTATTGTTCATCACTTATTAACTTCCTTAATGATGGCATTTTTAAAAAGTATGCTGTTTGTACCCACCCTTCTACTTACTTTTCCATTTCAAGGATAGCTTACTGAATGGGTAAAGTAGCCAGTGGAGAAAAGTTATGTATTAAAATTGTATCTTTTAATGCAAAATATAATAGATGGGAACCACATGAATGAAGAGAGGTAAGCAATGACATCAAAATCCCAGGTGATAAATTATCAATTGACCTGACATATCTGTTCTCACAAGAAATACAAATACTAGCATACATGAAAAATAAGTTTAACTTGGCTAAGGAGTTTTAAAATGCAAAATTTAACACTAATGAGATGCAAAGTGTTATATATTAAATAAGTAAAATAATAAATCCCAATACTGGAGAGACTATGAGAAGAGATAAGCTTATTTATGGCTAGTACCACTAGATGTTAATGCAGCCCTTTCAGTGGATAATTTAGTGATGCATACCAAGACATAACATAATCATACCCTTTGCCCAACAATTCAACAGAAGGAAATTTACTCTAAGTAACTAATAAAAGCAAGAAAGTAATATGTTTGTGTTACTAAAATGTCTATGATAACCTTATTATAAACAACAACTCAAATGATCAATGAACTGTTGTCTATTGCAAGAATTGCATTGATATAAGAGCATATTAAATAGCTATCATAAAGTATATATCTGAGGAAAAATAACTTGAAGTTAATATTTTCTGAAGCACAGTAGGACACAAAATTACACTATAGTAGGCCCTTTACATTTTTGTTGAATCAGGTCTAAGACTTAAAATATTCCAACTTTGCAAACCATTATCCTATATAATAAAGAGATAATATGCAAATTCACCATCACTCCCTCGCACAAGATGGTCCCCCCCATGTGGTCAAAGATGGCCGCCACAAGATGGCTGGCAGGGAAGGGCAGTTGTGGGCGACCAGGCCAGCAGGGGAGGGCAGTTAGGGGTGACCAGGCCTGCAGGGGAGGGCAATTGTGGGCAACCAGGCCAGCAGGGGAGCAGTTAGGCATCGATCAAGCTGGCAGGGGAGCAGTTAGGGGGTGATCAGGCAGGCATGCAGAAGCAGTTAAGGGCAATCAGGCAGGCAGGCAGGTGAGCGGTTGGGAGCCAGCAGTCCCAGATTGTGAGAGGGATTGAGCCTAAACCGGCAGTCAGACATCCCCCGAGGGGTCCCAGATTGGAGAGGGTGCAGGCTGGGCTGAGGGACACCCCCCCCCAATGCACAAATTTCATGCACTGAGCCTCTAGTAGTAAATAATTCCCTCTTAAAATTCAGTAAAGAAAAACTAAAACATCCAATTGGAAATTAAATATATTTTTCAAATTTTTCTGAGTTGTTACTGGAGTACTTGGTGAGTAGTTTACTGAATTACTTTTTCTTGTTCTCATATTGAATATTTAGTGAACCTATTTATGCTATGAGTTCCAATTGCTACTGAATTCCACATACTATTACATATTTTGCTCTAATTTTCTATTTTTGGACTAATGAACATGACTTTATTGGACTCTACATTTCCATCTAGCATTTGGCTTTCTTTTATAGCCTTTTGTCCCCACAAAGAAATTTTATTTTCACCACTTCTTGAGAGTTGCTATATAAGTAGCAATGAGTAGGGAACCAGCAGACTGAGTGAAGAGACTGGGCAGCCACCTGGGCTTGATTACTAAATGACTTCCTTTGGTTCATCATCCTCAGGGTGTGCTTGTGTCAAATGCAGACTTCTGCTACAAAATCCCATTCACTAGATGTGATGAACAAAAAATTTGCCATTCCTAAAATAAGCCAAGAATTTTTTTTCTAGTAATGTTTCTTTCTACATAACTGCTTTCTCTGCTGGGCTATTCTCACCCCCACCCTTCACATAAAATTGCTAGTCACCTATTAACTCAAAGTGAAGTATGACTTTTTTTTTAATGAAACCTTCTCTGACACCTCCAGGATTGGCTAATCCTGGTGTCACTCCCGTGTTACTGAGAATGAAGTATGAACACAGTCTAATCCTCAACTGTGCTTGCTTGTGAGAGCTTTGAATGGTCTAAACTTTGAACTGTTATGACAGAACAAAACTAGGGAGCTATTTGCAGTTTCAGTTGAAGTTAAAAGAGACACTTCATTCACTCTGTGATGAGTATCAAAATAATTACTATGTGTATAATGCTTAGAAGAGATTCTCAAACATAGTAGGTACTCAACAAATGTTAGACAACCCTATCTAGTATTGCAGGTTTCAGAGAAAATGACCACAAATCCTGAAGTACCCAAACTAGAGACATGGAGAGCCATGGCATTTTGGAGCCATCCCTGGTGTTGGTGAGCAATGGTTAAGAACTCTCCAAGATCCGTAATTAAGGAAGCCCCAATAAGATATGGACATTGCAACACAAACCAGGACTCAAGAGACAGAAGGACTGATTTAGAAAGAATGAGAACTCTTTTCCCCTCCATCATACTGGAAACCAAGATCAGAACATCTTTAGTCCCTGCAGAGATTATTATAATTACGTAGACATAAATTTCTCATTCCAGAGTGTGGGCACAGATATTCTCAATAGACCTTCTTGTCAATCTCATGAAGCCCTCAAGTTAAAGAACGCCTTAAATTATTATTATAAATAAACTAGAGGTCCAATGCATGAAATTCATGTGGGAGGCGGGGAGTGGGTCCCTCAGCCTGGCCTGTGCCCTCTCACAATCCGGGATCTCTCAGGGAATGTCTGACCCATTGCTCCGAACCACCCGCGTGCTCCCTCTTTACCACTTGGGTCGCTGCTCCTTAGTACTGCTGCGAAAGCGGGAGAGGCTCCCACCACTGCCAATGCGCTCACCAGCCATGAGCCCAACTTCTGGCTGAGTGGTGCTCCCACTGTGGGAGTACACTGATCACCAGGAGGCCGCTCCTGCATTGAGCATCTGCCCACTGTTGGTCAGTACACGTAATAGCGACCGGTCATTCTGGTCATCTGGTCGTTTTGTTGTAATGGTCGCTGGGTTTTTATATATATAGATATCTGGGTTGAAGAGACCCTACTGATTACAATCAAGAATCTGTTACCAGAGAGCCTTAAACTATGCAAATGACACACACACACATACACACACACACACATATGTCCTGACAATTACAGACAATAAAAGCCTATGTAGGTGAGGCTTATTTATCTCTGGTTGTATTACATAGTTCTCTTTGTTCATTTATATTTCTTAGCAATATCTTGTGCTGTTCTCTATCTGGGCACTTCTCAGACTCAATGATTACAAGTTCTGTATACATTGATTGGCACATCTATTTCCCCTTTAGAATACGAGTATTTTATGTCAGAAAAATATTGTTTGACTCCTTTAACTCTAGGAGAATCATCAGGTAGGAATACATCTATCTAGAGCAGTGGTTCTCAACCTTCTGGCCCTTTAAATAGAGTTCCTTATGTTGTGACTCAACCATAAAATTATTTTCGTTGCTACTTCATAACTGTAATGTTGCTACTGTTATGAATCGTAATGTAAATATCTGATATGCAGGATGGTCTTAGGCGATCCCTGTGAAAGAGTCGTTCTACCGCCAAAGGGGTCGCAACCCACAGGTTGAGAACCACTGATCTAGAGTTTCACCTTCCTCTGGGGTCCTCTAAAGGACCACATCGATCCAAGGTTGGTCCCATAAGTAACTTGCTCTCCCCTTCTTGTAAAACTACAGTCCACCTGTGGAAATAAAACTTTTTTTCTTCAGTGCCTACCTGTAGAGTTGACAAAGGCTAATGTTTAAAGGAGAAATTTACCAAATACTACAGAAGAACAAAAGAGAATTAAGTTCAGGGAATTAAGTTTAGAAAATACTAATAGCATCAGATATCTAAAGCTATACAACCTTAATTATTTTTTTAGGACTCAACACAATTTCAATTCTAAGCTCTCATTTCCTTTGCCTTAAATAAACCATCTTAGGAAGGCTGGGGTTTCCCTTCCTGCCATGGGGTTGCAGGGAGTGCTAACTTCTGACCAAGATATTATAGACCAGAGGGTGACTCTGGTCCTTGATGACATCTGTCTATGCAGATAACCCTTGAGACATTTATGATCTCATGTGACCCTTGGTCACTGTACAGGTATGCTGACCACCCTCATTCCACCCATGTGGCCCCTTGAGGTCTGTCAATAATGCACTGTACTTGCATGCCATTCTTTGACACACAGGACCCTCTCTGCTACCTCCCTGCAACTCTAAGGTGGACACATCTCTTAAAGGCTGTCACTGAGGCCACATGTGTCTAGACCAGTGATTCCCAACATGGGGCACACGCCCCACCGGGGGACAATTTTATTTTTAAGGGGGAGCAATTCAGGAATGAGTTATTATTAACAGTGAATTTTTTGCATTTCTTATGGTTCTAGGGGCCTCATATACAATATATAAATACTAGGAGCCCAGTGCATGAATTTGTGCACCTTTAAAGGAATTGTGGGCAACAAAACTGAGGTGGGCACAGGGGCAGTTCTCAGCCCATCCTCCATGCCCCCTCCCACTGCAGCTCCCGGTCCCCTGTCTGCCAGCAGCGCCGCTCCCAATGCTGCTTCTCCCACATGCTGACAGTGCAGGCCCTGCTTGCACTGGCTGACCGCACAAAGCAGTTGGGGTTGGCGCCAGCAGCCGGTGCGAGCAGGGCTAATGCCGTCAATGGGTGTGAATGGCGGCTGCTGCTCCGATCACCCCTCAGGAGCAGGGGGAGGTGGAGAAGCTCTCAGGGGCAATTGTGCTGACAGTAGCTGCTCACAACCCCTGATGGCGCCAAGGGATCAGGACTGGCACCAGGCGCCAGCAGTGGGTGCAAGCACCTGGCAAGATCGTAGTGTGCAGAAGCAAAGAATTTTCAGTAACCACCAGAGGCTCACTTGATGACAGCAACTGATGCCCTGTCTTGGTCTGGTGCCCCCACTCACCTGCTCCACCATCCCACCACAGCCAACGCCCACCATGTTCCGCATATGGCCCCTGGTGGTCAGAGCACATCATTGCAACCAGTTGTTCGATTGTTCCGGCTGTTCCACCTTTTGGTCTATTTGCATATTAGCCTTTTATTATATAGGATATATAGTGATATATTTATGCATTTAAGTTCTCTATTATATGTTTTGAAACTTGATTTGCTATATTTTTCATATCACTTCATATTATTTTTTTTTTAGCAATTTCTTAGTGATTTCTTCCTTAGTACTTCAACTGTCTTTTAGTTCTTTTATTTTTTTTCTTTCATAGATGCCTTGTTCTTTGAAAGCTTGTTTAGACCAAGTGAATGGGCTTTTAGGCTTCCTCCACATGAATAAGAGTTTACTTTTTGAATAATAAGAATTACATGTCACGGGGGGGGCGGGCATCAGGTTTTTAGAAATGCTTAGGTGGGGCATGGCCAAAAAAAGGTTGGGAACCACTGGGCTAGACATACCATGCAAACATTCATTCTCTTGGATTTGGCACCTCACCAGGGTTCTACTTAGGAAGAGTATTGACACCCTTGTGCTGGGATCTGCAGATGCCTTACTCCTCTCTAGCCATGGAGATCTATTTTAGCCTCCAGAAACAAATTTATTTCCTCAACTTCCCACCCCACCCTCACTCATACAATGCTGATATATATATATATATATATATATATATATATATATATATATATATATATATATATATATAATTTTCTATGCCAGTAGTCTTATCCATTCCCTAAGAGCATACATTTTTGGAAACCAAAGCTATGAATACTACATTCTCAGCTTTGTGCCTTGTCAGATGGTTCTCCTGAATGCTGAACCCAAAAGGACTTAGCTACCTGGATTTGGGTTTGAAGGTACAAGGAAAAATAAACCATTGAGAGGGAATATGATGGTTGATATTCTCTTGCCACATCTCCAAAATCTCCTACAGCCCCAGGGGGAATTTTACAACCTTATAAGCATTGGGTTGGCCTTTCTTCCATTTTACGTGATGTCAGATGAAAAGTTAAATACTCTAAAGAAATTATTTTTTTGGTAACGCTGCTGTAAATTCTTTTGTACAATGATTTTTTTGGGGTGGGGAGAATAATTACCTTTTAATTTTTCTTAATATTTGATGGTTTTCTTAAAATGAAACATATCTTTACCTTTATTTAGTTTGATACTTGGGTAATAGTGTGTAAACTTCTCATTAATAGTCAAGGTTACACATTATAATTGAAAAAAATATAATTTTACCTCCATCTTACAAGACCAGCTCATTAGTGAAATTAATGCCTTCAGTTAATTTTAAATAATTGTACTCAACTATCTTTAATTAATTATAAATTAATTTTACCTGTGAGCTATCCACTAAGATAAATGTCTACCCTAAAGCTCTTAAGGACTTTGTCACATATTCATAACTATCAAATCTATTAGCATGTAAGTTTTCATTGATTGAATTCATGATACAATGGACTATCATTATCTTTTTGTTAGATATGTAAGACTTGATATAATTTTTCTCTTTAGGATACATTTTTTATTATACGTTTTCATTGCATATTTCATCAGCAAAACGCATGCCACCTGGTGGCTGAAAATATATAACAACAGATTTCTAAAATTGTGGTAAAATCAAAGGTTAAATATCACTTTGAATGTGTTTCTAAATCAGTAGTGAACATGTATTTTGTGGCAGGACACACCACAGTGGGAAATATTACAGGTTCAAAACTAGACATTCAACAGGGGCTGTGTCAAATGGAGACATATTTGCAGTACTCCATTTTCATTATTTTTTTATCTCTTTCCAGAAGTGTTTTGTATTTTGAAATATTTTAGTGCTATTATGTCATATACATTTTATTTAGCAGGATTCACATTACTTACATGCAGCATTTCTTGGTCTGGTACACATCTAAAAGACCAAGGAAAATATTTTCTTTTCTTTCAACTAACAAAGGAGGGAAGTGATGAGGCAATGTGAGAGACATTCATTTCTTCCAGAATTTTTAGGAGATGCCATGATAGCAGAGGGTAAGGTGGTAGACACCTTTGGATGGACAATCAGATCTGGCTTCTGCCTCGCAGCCAGCTGGTTTTGTAACCTTTGGAAAGTGTTAAACCACCTGATTCATTGATATAAATCACATATGCCAGCCCTTCTTTTTAAGGTTGTAGGGAGATTAATGTTGTTTGCTATGGCTATAATTATGGCCACAGAGGCTCAGGACATTTTCTTTAAGTTTTTATTTTTAATTTCTTTTATTGTAGTAAAAAATACATAATATAAACTTTAACCTCTTAACAATCTCCCATTATAAATTTCAGTAGTTTTAACTACATTTACATTATTGTGTAACAGATCCCTAGAAACTTTTAATCTTGCAAAAACTGAAACCCAGCAAACAACTATCCATTCCATCTTGTTCCCAGCTCTGACAACTAACCATTCTACTTTCTGTTTCCATGGTTCTGACTATTCTGGATACCATGTATGTGTGAAATCACATAGTATTTGCTTTTTGCAACTTGTTTATTTCACTCACCATAATGTCCTCAAGGTTTATCCATGTTGTATCATGTGACAGAATTTCCTTCCTTTTTAAGGCTGAATAATATCCCATTGTATGTACATACTACAGTTGTTTATCCATTCATCAGACAATGGACATTTGGGCTGCTTTTACTCTTGGATATTGTGAATAATGATATGATGAACATGGGTGTGCAACTATCCTCTTGGTATCTTGATTTGAATTATTTTGAATATATATCTAGATGTAGCATTACTGGATCATATGGTAATTCTATTTTAATTTTTTGAGAAACCTCCATATTGTTTTCCATAGTATCTGCATCATTTTAAATTCCTACCAGCAGTGCACATGTGCTTCATCCTCTCCAATACTTGTTATTTTCTGTTTTTGTTTGTTTGTTTTTTATAACAGCCATTCTAATGTGTGTGAAGTGATGTCTCATTGTAGTTCTGATTTGTATTTCTCTAATGATTATGATATTTAACATCTTTTCATATGCTTGTTGACCATTTCTCATTCACAGCTGGTTGCCTGTGAATGAGAAATACTTAAATATACTGCTCATTTTCTAAATCATGTTACTTGTTGTTGTTGTTTTTTATATATTCTGAATATTAACTAATCAGACACATGATTTTCAGTTATTTTCTCTCATTTCATAGGTTGCCTTTTGTGTGTTTTTTTCTTTAGTGCAGAAGTTTTTAAGTTTAGAGTAGTCCCATTTATCTATTTCTCCTTTTGTAGCTCAGAATTTTGGTGTCAATATCATGAAGATTTTTCCCTCTGTTTTCTTCCAGGATTGTTGTCATTTTAGGTTTTATGTTCATTTCTTTCATTCATTTTGAGTTAATATTTTTAATATGGTGTAGGGTAACTTCAGTTTTTTGCATGTGGACATCCGCTTTTCAAACATTTGTTGAAGACTCTGTCCTTTTCCTATTGTGTGATCTTAACACCCTTCTATTTCTTCGTTTTCTACTCTGCTCTACTGTTCTCTGTGTCTGCATTTATGCTAAAAACCACACTATTTTGATCACTGTAGATTTGTAATATGTTTTGAAGTCAGAAAGTGTGAGTCCTCAAATTGTGTTCTTTTCAAGTTTGTTTTGGCAATTCTTCAAGTCCCTTGAGATTCTATATGAATTTTAGGATATTTTTCTATTTCTGAAAGGGGTACAGAATGCTGTGTTATGAAAATCTGGTTTTAATGTGTAGCAGTGTTTTCTTAACCTCCTGTTTCATCCTAATAAAGGATGTGGGTTACTTTGTGCAATGATTGAATTTCCATTACTCACATTCCTCTTTCACTCATCTCTGATCAAACAATTCATCTCATTTTTTAAAGGATTTCCACCACTCATCACTCATATCAGCATGAACGTATTATAGCAACTTAATCACCCATTTGTAGCCACAGAATTTCCCAGCAGTGGCTTACATTCTAAATGCACATTCCCATTTTATTTTTCCTATTTGTGCCCTTCATTCTGATTAGTCAGCTATTTTTTCTCCTCAGGCTGGCCCTGTGTATTATCTTCTATGCCTCTAGCCTATCACTAATCTTTCACCAAATAACCAATCATGACCCTGCTGAAGCTTCATTAATGGGGTTTATGCCTCAACACCCTAGGATTCACCCTCGGGCACCAGATAGATATTTCTCTCCCTGAGAGGGTCACAAAGTTGACCCCTACAAAATATAATGTCTGGAAGACTCACTGTACTACACAATGCATTCTTCAAATGTATGGTCAGCTGAACTGAATAAACCTTTGCTCCTTTCTCATGACTAGGTTAAGTCTGTGCTATATCTGCTGGCAGCCAGATCCAAAGGCTAAGTGTTAGTTTTCTATTGTGTTAATGGTTAATGACTTGAAGCTACCTAAGAAGATGCATTTACCAAAGGCAACAATGTAATGACTTACAACTGTGATCATGAGACTTAGAAAATTCAATTTGGTTTGGTTTATGAGACCAACCTATGAGTAGTAGAAATGACATCTTAGTCCATATTATCTGAAAACATACCTTAGTTGAGTGTCCTTTCGTTCTTCTGTTATGTTTGAGTGACTTAATAAGACATACTCATAATTCAAATGTGATAATGCCTACTATTGGGTGATAAGAGCCCTAGCTGACAAAGTGTCCTAATTGACAATAAAGATTCTCTACAAAAAGGTTGAATACACAGACACAGAGAGTAGAAGGGTGGCAAGGTGGGGGAAATAGATGTTGATCAAAGGGTACAAAGCTGCAGTTATGCAGGATGAATAAGTCTAGAGATCTAATATGAAGCATGATGACTATCCTATCTAATAAAGAAGGAATATGCTAATTGACCCTCACGCTGTCACAAAGATGGCAGTGCCCACAGCCAATAAGGAGGAAATATGTTAATTGGCTTTCATGCCTTCAAAGATGGCGGTGCCCACAGCCACAAGATGGCAGTGCCCAGTCCCCTCAGTCACACCGGGGCAGGCCCGGCCTTGCTGCACACCTGTCGCTGGAGTCCCCCAGTCCCCTCAGCTCCCCAGCCACCCAGGGCCAGCCCAAGGTGCAGGTAACCAGGGCTGGCCGAGGCTTGCCCTGCCAGCAGTGGCAGCAGCAGAGGTGTGATGGGGGCATCACCTTCCCCTGATCTCTGGGTCACCTCCCACCCCTGAGGGCTCCCAGACTGTGAGAGGGGGCAGGCTAGGCTGAGGAACCCCCTTTCCAGTGCATGAATTTTCATGCACCAGGCCTCTAGTAGTTAATAATACTGTATTGTATACTAAAAATTTGCTGAGATTAGACTTCACAAATATTTTTGGTCACATGCAAAATAATGGTAACTATGTTAATTAGCTTGACTGTAGTAATCATTTTACTATGTATATGTATAAGTTTATCAAATCATCATGTTGTACATCTTTATACATGATTTTATTTTTAATTTAATTTTTAACAAAACAATACAGAGATTCTGAATACCAGAATTGTCTCAGGTGTTTAATAATGTAAATAGATTTTAAAGTGATTTGGGGAAAAAAACAAAAATTCTACTGAGATAAAGTTTCATGGGTTTCAATATACAATTCTCCCAGCTGCATATGTAGACAGTTTGTCGTAAGCAGGTGCAAGGTAACTAGCATACCGTGACTAACTATAATGTAATGTGTGCTTTACATATATGACTTAACTTAATTATCACCATAAGGCTGTGGTATAGATGCTATTTCTGTACTATTTCATAGGTGAAGCTATTGAACCCCAAAAAGACCACACAGAAAGTAAAAGGAATGGCCAAGATTAAAACCCAAGTCTACATGACTCCAAAATTAGTTCCTTTTCAGTTACATGATAGTTTTCAGGGAAGAAGATTTTGTAATACCCATATAGCTGAAAAATGACTGAGGAATTCAATATGTGGAGGCCAAAATGAAGCTTATGTTGAACCTTTTGAATATTTGTTTCTTTAAGCTATATGTTAAAGGTTTCCAACATGAATATTTTTATTATAAATATAAGTGTATATAAGTCAGCATAAGTATACACATATGGGTCTGTTACTCAAACAAATCTACATTTTTTAAAAATTCTATATATTTTGTCACTCTAGCTAAATATAGATTTTTATGGAGAGGGTCCATGCTTCATACACAGTTGATGTGTTTTTTGGACTTATGTACAAATGGATGTGAGCCACCCAAAATTTCCCAAGGGTATAGAGAAAAAAAGTAAGTGCTTACTATCTATTGGACCCTATCCCGACTCAGGACAGACCTTGAATTCTTATAGTTCAATTATTTCATTGAGCAAATCATTGTCGACTACCTGTTATGTGCAATGAACTGTGCTAGGTACAATAGGAAGTATACAAAGAAAAATAATAACACACACACAAAAAGAAAAAAACTAAAAAGGAAGCAAAAAAACCCCACATGGCCTTGAGTTTATACTCTCTGACCTACTGATCTTGCTTGAGAATTTCCTCGCTGTGTCCTAGGCTCATCAAATTCATCACAGGTAACATGTTAGGGAGGTTAAATATTAGTCACTCATTCTCATAAAGGTTGTGAGGCCCATGCCAGCACCATGCACTAAGACTTTAGGAATCTAATTGCAACTCATTTGTAATTATTATTAATATGGCAAGAACATTTAAAAAATCTCTCAGTGAATTACCAGTGGTAGCAGTTTTACTCTTTAACACTAAGCAGCAGTTAAGGAATCCTATTAGGTATTCTGGCAGTCTGTTTTAATACTAATTAGCTAATAAAGTAATTAGCAAAGTAAGAAATATATTACTACTATGCTGTATTATAATTTAACTGAAATTGCATAAGCAGATGCATAATGCGGAGTTTCTAAAAATTTCATTTAGAAAATTTAGCAGTATATTTAAGTATTTCTCATTCACAGGCAACCAGCTGTGATGGAGAAAGCTGTATTTAAATAGTCAAAATTGAAGGTGCCAGCAGATTTCAACAGAACATGTGAAAGTGAACTTTTTATAAACTTTGTTTTCCTTTTTGGCGTGGATTATAACGACACACCAAAATTGAGGTGTTAGACTTATTTTACCATATAAATATATTTAAAAGTTATGTGGTGTGCTCTTTTCAGGTGCATAACTGTCTGATCATGTTTAGTGAAAGTCCTCTTGCACCTGTACCAGAAACTATTAGCATGGTGGTCATGATATTGTGTCCATATTAGATTACACTTTGAACATAGCTTTACCTAATATCTGAGCATAGTTATTAAAAGATAACATGCTTTTCTACCTGCTTATATATATAAATCTTTGGTCAGAATTTGTTTTTTACTACAAAAAAACCCACAAAACAACAACAACAAAAACAACAACCTGTAAGGCAGGTTTTTAGTACTTTATAGCGCTGCTATAATATCTATACCACTAAAGTGAAAGCTTCCTGATATTAAGTGAGCCATAAAACAAACAATACAGTAAATCTACGGAGACATTTTTGTTTTCTTTTTTGAAAACACAGAGTAACAAGTCATAACAGAACAAATATTAATTCAGCCAAATCCATTACAGTTCAATGAAGCAAACCTGTTCTATACACCAACAGATATTAAATTGAAGGAAGCATAGCTACTGTTTGCCTTTAAAAAAAAAAATGTATCCATTAAATTTTTTTTGCATGGCCTTCTACCAAGTGAATTACACAGATTGTTTTTTTGAAACCTAGCAACCTATATAGGCAATAAAAACAATTAAAAATATAAAAATGGAATCAAACCATCAAACCAAGACATAGAGAAAGAGAGAGAAACAAATGAAATACCACTCAGCGACATTCCAGAAAAGTACATCGTTGGGTAGATTATGAAACACTAGAGCCCCAGTGCATGAAATTTGTGCACTGGGGGGGTGGGGTGTCCTTCAGTCCAGCCTGCACCTCTCCAATCTAAGACCCTCAGGGGATGTCTCATCATCCAGGACTGCTGGCTCCTAACCACTCGCCTGCCTGACTGCCAGCCTGATTGCCCCCTAATCACTCCCCTGCATGCCTGGTCACCCCCAACTGCCCTCTCCTGCCAGCCTGGTTTCCCCTAACTGCCTTCCCCTGCTGGCCTGTTAGCCTCCAACTGCCCTACCCTGCTGGCCTGATTGCCCACAATTTCCCTCCCTTGCCAGCCATCTTGCGGTTGCCATCTTGTGGCAGCCATCTTGCGATGATGTGGGGGTGGCCATCTTGTGATGACGTGGGGTGGCCATCTTTTGATGACATAGAAGCGGCCATCTTGTGGTGACATGAGGGCATGGTGGTCACCTAGGCTTTTATTAGTATAGATGGGAGGAAGTTTTATGACCAAAGGGGGCTGGAAGAGTACAAGGTTGGCACTTCTTTAAGCAATCTGGGAAAACTCTGCAAAAATTGTGGAACTTCAAGGGTATATAATGAGATTAGATAACCCAAAACATTTAATGTATAAGAGTTTAGATAAGGGAAAAATAAAAATGGAGAATGAAATGAAACATGTTGCAAATACAAAAAATAGAATATTTTGGGCTTCATTATAAAACTGATTATTGTGAAAAAACCTGCTGAATGAAGTTGTAATTTTAAAAAGCCTAAATAAATAGGTAAATTGAATATATAGTAATGTTGTGTCTTTGCTATCTTACCTATAAAGTTTGGTAATTTTGTCAACTGGTATTGCCGTGATGACTAGCATAAATTTGAAATAGGTGATTCAACAATAGCACAGAAATTAAATAAAAAATTGTAAGCCATATATATTTTTTATTGATTTCAGAAAGGATGGGAGCGGGAGAGAGAGATAGAAACATCAATGATGAGAGAGAATCATTGATCGGCTGCCTCCTGCATGCCCCACCACTGGGAATCAAACCCGCAACCCAGGCATGACCTGGATTCAAACTGTGACCTTCTGGTTCATAGGTCACCGCACAACCACTGAGGCATGCTGGTTGGGCCAAAATATATGTTTTAAATGCTGAAACAAAGATTCCTCAACCACTATGACACTTTTAATTGCATGCACAATTGTATAATATTGGTTGATTAAAAATTATTTAAAGAAAAGATGATTAATGTGCTTTGAATTTACCACCAGAAACCTTCTACAGTAATTTGCATGGGATTACAATGGGATTTATTTTAAGAGACAGAAAAAATCATTTAAAATTCTGTCTAATGCTGTTATCACCATAATTTACAGATAAGTATGAGAAGTTATCTAAGAAACAGTGGTTTTGCCTGCTTTGTGAGGTGAATTCATTTAGTATGAAAAGGAGGTAAATACAAAAATGGATTAAGACAATAGTTCCATGAAAAGTGTCCAATTTGATGGAAGGGATGTTAGGTATGATTGATTGACTCTAAAAGATAGTGAAGTACACTGTTTTGAGGAAGCACAATTGGTTGACAAGCTCAATTATGGGCTTTGTTGAGGAGATGGCATTTGATATCTAGCTTGAAGTGTTTTTCCAGGACTTCTGTAGGCATGGATGGGACTAGGTTAGGATTCCAGACAAAGGGAGCAATAGAGGCAAATAACTAGAGGTACAGCAAAAAAAAAAAAAATGATTATAGGAAATGGTCAGGTTTAGCCAAAAAGAAGGAAAGGTTCAGGTAGTAAGTAAATATGAGAATAGGTAGGGTGTGGAATCTGCTTTTTGGAAATAATGGGCCTGAACAGTAACACTTGTTGCATACCAATTTGCTAGTTGTTTTTTCATATATCAATGAATTTCATTGGACATGACTAAATCGATACTAGATCTCTTTTTCAGCATTTCCCAAAAGTGATTCAGCTAAATGAATCCTGCAGGAAATAGGCAACTTCCACTCTGCTGCAGTAGCCCATTCCACTTTTGGACATTCTAATCATAAAACACTATCTTAATGTGAGTTCAAATATCCCTTTCTCTCCTATGCATTTACTGAGCATAGTTATGCCCTCTGTAAATGTATAGCCGTTTAATCTCTTTTCTGTAAGAGTTTCCAATTTCACAGGTAAAACACCATCAGTCCCTTCAATGGTTTCTCATCTAACATGGTTCCCAAACCTAAAGGTTTCTTCCTGGATACTCTCTAGATTTAATATTACTTGTGGAACATGGTACTCTGAATAGAATATATTACTTTAGATATAGAATTTCCAACAGAGAATAGAACAAATTATCACCTTCTCTATTACAAATACTGTGTTTCATTAATGAAGCCTATTTGCACAGGCACTATTAAGTCACATTGTTCTTGTATTCAGTCAAATCTTACCAGGAACTCATATATTACAGCTATTGATTATCTTAACAAAATATTAAGAGCAAGACCTTGAAAAAATACACCAACCATGCCCTGGATGGTGCGACATAGTTGGTTGAGTATTGTCCCATGCACCAAGAGGTCATGGGTTCCATTCCTGGTCAGGGTACATGCCTGCGTTGTGGACTCGATCCCCAATAGGATGCATGCATGACATAGTGGATCTGTGCTCCTCTCTTCCTCTCCCTTATTCTCTCCCTCAAATCAATAAAAACATATTACAAATAAATAAAGAATACACCAACCACTAAGATCACACAGCCTCAATGTGGCCTTGAATAACCTACCTCATCCTCTCTGGACCTAAATGTCTTCTTCTATAAAATGGAGATAATAAAATTTCCTTCTTCAAAGCTTGTTATGAGAATTAGGTGGAATTATATATAAAAATCACCTAAAATAGTGCCTGACATAAAGAAATTCCATGATTATTAATGAATGTGAGACACAGAGAGATCAGGCTCACAGATGAAAGTTCATTAAACTATAACTATAGGTGAAAAACATCACAACTAACTTGACTACAGAACCAATCTTAAAATATGGTTAATGTTTTTATTTTTTTTCAAGAAAATCATTAATTCAGGCCAGAGGCAGAAATAGGAAAGAGAGTAAGACTTCCCGGATTTGGAGTCTTCCTAGGAGAGACAAAAGAAATGAAGATAGGTTGGAAGTCACTTGTCTTAAGCAAGATCATAAAGGTAAAGTTTAGGTGGCAAAGAGGAACATACTTAGAGATTGTGAAAATGATCCTAGAAGAGAGAGAAATGTCTACAACTCTAAATTATAGCCAAATTTTCCACGTATAATGATGGTACAGTCCTGAATCTACTTTGGACCAGAGTCTAAAAAGTTAAGGCAAGTGTTCAATGACATAATATCAAATCGGGCCCTAGCTGGTTTGGCTCAGTGGATAGAGCGTAGGTCTGTGGACTGAAGGGTCCAAGGTTCAATTCCTGGCAAGGGCACATGCCTGGGCTGTGGGCTCCATCCTCCCCAGTAGGGGGCGTGCAGGAGGCAGCCAGTCAATGATTCTCTCTAATCATTGATGTTTCTCTCTATCCCTCTCCCTTCCTCTCTGAAATATATATATATATATATATATATATATATATATATATATATATATATAGTTGATAAAAAAAATCAACTCCAACCGAAATATATATATATTTCAGTTGGAGTTGATTTTTTTTTATCAACAATATATATATATATATATATATATATTTTTATCAACAATATATATATATATATATATATATATATATATATATATATATATATATATTTCGGTTGGAGTTGATTTTTTTTTGAAAGTACAGATACTGTCCTATTCTAGTAAGAGAGTAAAAATTTATATAAAAGAGACAATGACTACAGCCGAAACCGGTTTGGCTCAGTGGATAGAGCGTCGGCCTGCGGACTGAAAGGTCCTGGGTTCGATTCCGGTCAAGGGCATGTACGTGGGCTGTGGGCACTTCCCCAGTGGGGGATGTGCAGGAGGCAGCTGATCGATGTTTCTCTCTCATCGATATTTCTGACTCTCTATCTCTCTCTCTTCCTCTCTGTAGAAAATCAATAAAATATATTTTTTTTTAAAAAAAAAGAGAGACAATGACTACAAAAACTGAAATATGCCTGAGATCTATATAGCCACCATCACATAATTTCTTAAAACTGTAATCTCCATTAGGGCAGGGACTGTTTAGTTCCACTGCTGAAATCTTAGTGCTTAGCATATAGTTCCTGGCACAAAGTAAGTGTTAAAAAAATGATTTGGTGAATGAATGAGATAATGGTATTTCTAGTCACCACAATCTTTTTTTTATTCTCATAGTGATTAATAGGAAAACACTTTAATTAAGAAGAATATTTGGGGGAGAAAGAGAGAAACTGTGAAGAAGACCCCCTAGGGGCTACAATGTATGACAGAAATAATAAAGATGAGACAAACACAAGGCAATATGTGAAGTCTGTGTAAAGGAAAAAAAAAAAAAAAGGGAGATTGGAAAGCTTGTCTGGGCCAAAGATATTTAACTTGTAGAAGGTCAGTGTAGTTCACTTAAATTGATCATCATTGAATTGTCAAATCTATCTGTTGTGTCATAATCAACTAGACATAGCCTTAATTTGTTTACTATCACAAATGGAAGGTGAATGCATTTTGAAAATCGTTGTAATTACTTTAAATTTTAATTTTAAAAAAAAACACCTCTAACTACCTGGCTGGCACAGCTCAGTGGTTGAGCATCGGCCTAAGAACTAATAAGTCATGGTTCGATTCCCAGGCAGGGCTCATGCCCAGGTTGTGGGCTCGATCTCCAGTATGGGGCGTGCAGGAGGCAGCCGATCAATGATTCTCATCATTGATGTTTCTGTCTCTCTCTCCCCTTCCTTCCTCTCTGCAATATATATGTATATATATAATACTCTAACGAAATTAATTTGCTCAGTTTTCCACATTTTCAACCAGGCTGCCCAGGACAATGTGTGCTACTGCCTATGGGTCTTTCCTACTGTCATTCTTCAGGATAGAGCCCATGTTGCCTCTTATGGCCACAACAGGCAAAGAGATCTGGAAGGCTGACATCAATAACAGTTCTAACTTAATAAACTATGATGTTATTGAACAATATGCCAATGAAGTCACCTGCCATCTATAGTTTTTTGATCTCAGAAGATTAATCCTGATTAGCAAATGATAGTTTTGGTTGCTGTTACGCAATATAAGTAAAAAGGATTATGTTTGGAACTGCCTTCTTAGTACTTCCATGCTGATTCTTAATACTTCCATGGCCAACAGAAAAGGTTAATGGAAAACTAATGCAAAAAGGGGGATGGGAAGTACTGAGCATTCAAAGGCTTTGAGAATGAAGGTTTGGGTCACTGTATTAGGGAAAAAAAATGACTAGTTAAGTCCTAACTTCATGCAAAGGAAACACAAAAGGGAGAATGGAAGAAGGTAGTTGTAATATTATTTACAGCCTCATGAAGGAAAACATACTGGAGCAGCTTTGCTTATTTCCTCCTTGCTTGTGTGTGTATATATACACACACAAAAACATACATTACATAGTACTTATTATATATTATAAATATAATATTTTATATATGATATACATATGTACACAAAATTTCACACATACAGTTTCTTTTTTTCCCCTTCCTCCTCTCTTTCCCTTGTTATTTTATGTCAAGATCATGCTAGCAGTTAACTTTGCAACTTATTCTTTAGGTTACATAATGTTTAGGTGGACTTAAAAGAGCATTTAATATCAGCTAGAGATGGACATAGTGACTGTCAGGACTTTGCTTTGAGGGAAAGGGAGAAGCATCTTTTTTTGTAATATATATATATATATATATTACAATATATATATTATTGATTTCATAGAGGAAGGGAGGAGAGAATGATAGAAACATCAAGGATGAGAGAGAATCATTGATCAGCTGCCTTCTGCACACCCCACAAATGGGATCGAGCTGCAACCCAGGCATGCGCCATGATGGGGAATCAAATGGTGACCTCCTGGTCCATAGGTCAATGCTCAACCACTGAGCCATGCCTGCCTGCCGGGCAGGGAAGAAACATCTTTATTTGGAGAAAGGATAAAAAACATAGAGCTTTGTTGTATGGAAACTGAATATGTGTAGAAGGGTGGATATGGATACTAAGTATCCAAAAAGTGAGCTCTCAGGGCCAAATGCACACTTCTATACACGGCTCTGTGATCCTGGCTCTGGGACTCTGCCAACCACATTTTCCTTTGCTAACTGGCTCCCTATTAAGCTTTGCTAATTGGAGAGCTAGAGGAAGACTGCAAATTTCAAGGAGAGAGAAAGGACCTTATCCTTGCTGATTACTTGCTGGTCCTGTCAGCAGTATCCCAACAACTCCACTTTACCCTGGCAGTAGGACTTGGTTCCAGTTTACAGTTTCTTTCAGCATCCCCAAACTGTTTTATGTTCATCAATGATGAATATATTACAGTTACCTGCCTTAATAGAGTCATAGAAGAACATTTTAAAATACATATACTTTATGGCCGTAATCGGTTTGGCTCAGTGGATAGAGCGTCGGCCTGCGGACTGAAAGGTCCCAGGTTCAATTCCTGTCAAGGGCATGTACCTTGGTTGTAGGCACATCCCCAGTAGGCGGTGTGCAGGAGGCAGCTGATCGATGTTTCTCTCTCATCGATGTTTCTAACTCTCTATCCCTCTCCCTTCTTCTCTGTAAAAAAAAAAATCCATAAAATATATTTAAATAAAATAAAATACATATACTTTATGTATCAGAGAGGAAGAGAGGGAGAGAGAAAAACATCAATGAGAGAGAGAATCATTGATTGGCTGCCTCCTGCATGCCCCCTACTGGTCAGTCATGTGCCCAACTGGGAATTGAACTATGGCCTCCTGGTTCATAGGTTGACACTCAACCACTGAGCAACACCAGCTGGGCTAGAAGAACATTTTATGCATTGTACTGAGAACCAAGAAACCCAGGATTTTAACAATTTTTTACTTTTGTTCTTTCCTAGCTCCTAACTTGTTAACTAGTGTAACTTAATCAAGTTAGCTTTAGTCTGTTTCTTATATTAGAAACTGTGTTATGATGTCTTTTTAAATAATCTACAAGAGTGCTGTGAGCATTAATAAGAAAATAGCTATGAAGCTTCTTATATATGGAAAAGGAAAATTTTGAGATAAGATTCAATATGGCCAAAGAAATAATTTTCCATATTAAACCTTTGGGGAAATATATTGGCACCAATCCAGATGAATGACGAGTAAACTGAAAATCAGTCAAATAATAACACAATAGCAACAGCAGGAAAAATGTGGAGTTTTTTTTCTTCCCAAATAGTTCTGTAAAGAAAAAAAAAATTAACTTACAAGGACATTGACTAGCAAAAGATGATTTCAGTGTAGGATGCTGAACTGCAAATGTTTTGGGATGGCTGCTTTTCTGGCTTTGTTCTTTTTTCCAAGAGGGGCAGGTGGGGATGGTGGGTTGCTTATGCAATAAAGCAATGAAACTGAAAAAAAGTAATGGCGAATCCTGACCATCAAAGTTCTAATGAAATCTCTGCTCAAATTCAAATGCAACATTCCCTCAAGTATTGTTTATTAGTGGTGGACTAAGCAAAAGCACAAATTAAACACCATGTCAGAAAAAAAATAATCAGAGCAAACAGAAAAAAAAAAAGGTGTAAAGTCTTGACATCCATAAACAACAATTAGAAAGCATCACTGTCAGGCTGAGGTAGGAGTCCCAAGGCTAAACAGCTCTAAGAAATAAATCTCCAGTCTGTTTTGACATACTAAAACAGTCCAAGAAACATAAATATAAAGGAACCCACTTTTCAGTAAATAATTTTGGTAAGATTCGGCTCTCTTAAAATATTTTTCAAATGACCCATTTAAATATTGTGGCACATTTGTGTATATCAATAAAAAAGAGAGAAATGATGTAAAACCATACCTGCTATATTTAGGATATTATTGCCAGCAGCTTTTATTTTCTGAGAATAAGTTGGGATTTTTTTAGTTGTTCCTTGATCACTAGATCCATGAATATATATATATATATATATATATATATATATATATATATGAAATGGAGAAGATAGTTGTTACTATTTTTCACTTTAGTTCCACTTAGAAGCCAAGTCCTAACACACCTCTATAATGTTCACACCCTGAAAAAACATAAGCTTTCTTCCTTTTTATGTCACCCTTCTTGAATTTTTCATAAATGGGACACCAAATTTGAAAAGATTTCTGCTGTTTTGGTGTCTTCTTTCATTTGTTTCTTTTGGCTACATTGGTTATTTCCATTTCTGGCCCTTTCAAATGATTTAATTTCTTATTTTATAGAACATTTCCTATTAATGTCCTTTCTAAATATGCCTGGCACATGGTAAATTTTGACTCTGTATTCTGGAGGAATACCAAAAGTTTTGGACTCTGTCATCTCCAGAGGACATACAAGTTGTTGACCTTGCCATTTGATGAAAGACAATGTTCTGATTTTCTTAATTTCCTTGAATATGTGCCATGGAAGCCTACCATTATTACCTTCATCTACAGTATTTCAGAAAAGTGAGAAATTTGGTAAAGTTTAAAAATGAGCATTGAGTGATTCAAGGGCATTTCTATTCAATACATTATAGAATGCTTTTTTATTATAACACTAGAGGCCCAGTGCACAAAATTTGTGCACTCAGAGGGGGAGTTCCTCAGCCTGGCCTGTGACCTCTTGCAGTCTGGGAGCCCTTGGGGGATGTCTGACTGTTGGCTTAGGCCTGCTTCCTGCAGGGAGTGGGCCTAAGCCAGGAGTCGGACATCCTTAGTGCTGCTGCGAAGGCAGGAGAGGCTCCCGCCACCGCCACTGCACTCGCCAGCCATGAACCCAGCTTCTGGCTGAGCAGCGTTCCCTCTGTGGGAGCGCACTGATCACCAGGGGGCAGCTGCTTTGTTGAGCATCTGCCCTCTGGTGATCAGTGCACGTCATAGCAACCGGTTGTTCTGCTATTCAGTTGATTTGCATATTAGCCTTTTAGTATATAGGATAGTCCCATCTGCTTTATCAATAAACTCAGAGATTATGAGGAATACCAAAGTTTTGGACTCTGTGATCTCCAGAAGGACATAAAAGTTGTTGACCTTGCCATTTGATGGAAGACAATACCTTTCACCTTGGTATTCAAAGCCTGATGTGTAATTAATAGATATTCAATAAAGATTTCAAATAAACTGCATTTTATGCTTGAGAAGATTATTTGCAGTCAGGCTACCTTAACTAAACTTCCTATGTTCTTGAATTCATAGAGTTCTCAGAGTCTGAAAGAAAAGGCAATTTTCTATTCCTAGGAAAGAGAGAGTGAAACATGGAATTTCTTTTTAATATTGACGCTTCCAATGTGCAGTTACCAAATCAAAAATTGGGATGGCATGGGAGAGGGAGTGGTACTGGTTTATTATACTTTTGAAGAGTTTATGTCTATGTGGTATAAGATGCAACATGGTGCCATAGCTGGTTTGGCTCAGAGGTTAGAGTACAGGCCTGTGGACTCAAGGGTCCTGGGTTCTATTCCCAGTCAGGGCATATACCTGGGTTGCGGGCTCAGTTCCCAGTAGGGGCATGCAGGAGGCAGCCAATCAATGATTCTCTCTTATCATTGATGTTTCTATCTCTCTTTCCCTCTCCCTTCCTTTCTGAAATCAATAAAGATATTTTTAAAAAATATGCAACATGGCTCTCTAGAAACTCTTCAGGATTAAAGTTGACTTTTTCCAGAAAAGCTCTGAATGAAAATACATAATTTACAGTCAGTGGGAAAGAAAGAAAATGTTTGGTTAAAAAAAAAAAGTACAGCAAGTTCTCAGATAATGAATGTCATTTTGTTCAATGTTGTAATGTTAATGAAAAAAAATGAATTCCCTGGGTGTGGTCACTGTCACTGTGGTTTACACATTCTCCTCATGTCTACATGGGTTTCTTGGGGAATCTGGTGTCCTTCCACACCCCAAAGATTGCATGACATGAATTGTGTATCTGAGTTGTCCCAGAATGAGTGATTGTAAGTGTATGTAATTGTCCTGCAATGGAAGGGTGTCCTCTCCAGGGTGGGTCACCCTTGCTCCCTGAACTATAATAGGCTCCAGTCACCAGCCACCCTGAATAAGTGGGTTGAAAAATAATTATCTTGTTTTTATTAATCTTTCTTAAATGTATGTACAGGTTACATTTATTTCAATGTTTGATATTAGAAGTGTTTGAGATCTTTATTTAGAAGTTTGGTGATGTTTTTGTGACCTAAGAACTTAACTCTTGTTCATATATTTTAGCCTATGGTAAAATTGGTTTTGTTCTATGCCATTTCACTTGAAGCCATAGTTTCCAAGAACCTATCAATGATGTTAAGTGAGAACTTACTGTAATTACTTGAAGTGGATGATGATTTGAATGAGGGGAAAAAGCTACTTGAGAGTTATGTGTAATTTATAAATCATATGCATGGCTATGCTAAAATGTATTTGTTTCTCCTTTATCCATTTTCTCCTCTAGGACAATCTATTCTTGCCATTTGTCTTAATAAATGATAAAAGCTGAATCTGTAATAAATTGGAGATACCTTATATAATGCTTAAAAAGAGACCCCAAAATAATTACCTTTTGATTTGAAATCTACTTGATCACCAGTTTTTGCCAGTCCTTTATTACTATGGAAATAATAAATGAAAGTATATCTTTGTAGGGTTTATAATATGTTTACTAAATTTAAATTCTTTTATAGCAAGACATCTCCCCTTTAGAAATTTCTTTTACAAAATTCTACAACTAATTTACAAATATTTATTCACAGATTATAAGTTCTTGTCATATGTAACTTCCAGTTTAAATGTTAGTGCTAACTTAAAAACATTCTACCAATGCTATAGCTCTTTGGATTCGCAAGGCATAACTGGTCAACTGACCAACACAAGTCTGACTATTCACCATATTTTGGACTAGAGAATGACATTTCCTATACTTTTGACTAGAAGTCTTCTTTAAGTATACATGGACGGGTAAGAATGGGAGATCAGGCTCCCAAGACCACTTCTCCCTGATGGAGATGCTTTGACATTTGCCATATAGAAGAGATTGTCAAGAAGTCAGAGTGGCAATTAATAAGACTCTTCTCCCTTCAAGGTTCAGGAAACTCATATCTCTTGAAACACAGAGAAATGAGAGAAGTCATCATTATATGGCCTATTTTTATTTTTATTTTCCTCATTGTTCTGCGCTCTTGGATCCTATAGTTTTGGTTTTCTGCATATTCTTTCACAGATAAAGATGATAAAAATTTAAAGAATAGCTTTAGCTGTAAGAAGAAAAATGCCTAAGAACTTTTACTCTGTGAAAAATACGTTGGTTAGTGCTCATACCTTGAACATTTTTTACAATAGAATATTGTTACTATAGGGAATTACAAATAGAATACAAATAATATAAGTTAGAGTTCAACATTTCCAACAATGAATAGTCTAAGAAAAATAAATTAACAGTAACTCAGATACATGCATATATATATACTATATCCATCTGAATAGTTATTGGGTGGTGGAGATTGAGTTACTTTATGTATAATTTATCACACAAATGTGATCTTAGTTATAACTAATCACATCTTGTCAGATCAACTTTCTTTTCTCTAAAAACAACATATGCCAGTCTGGTGACAAAATAATCTTATGGCTAGAATAAAGCTAGGTTTTCAAGTAATTAAGTTTCTAAAAATACCTGTTTTCTATAGATAAAAATGATAAAATTAGTGCCCCTAAGTTCTTGAGCTTTTTTGTACATGTTACAAATAAAGCTACAAATAACAGCTATATATACTTTGGTTCCTTCCCTCCTGTTTCTTTCTCCCTTTTTATTTGTTTTTCCAAAAATACATTCAGTGATACACTCCAGAATATATATTTTTAATATTCTCTCCAGGGCCATTATGAGGAACTTTGTTTAAATAATGTTATTCCCCACTCATTGTGGGGCTGGAGAGCAGAAGATGCTCTGGCAAGCAAGACAAAAAATAATCCTGATGTTTGTAATGCTCAGTTCTACAGAGGTTGTTGTTGAATTTAATGTTTAACAACATGGTGAAAATAGAAAACTAACTAAAAGATAACAGGAAGTATAAGCACCAATGAATTTATTTTTACATAATAGTTTCTAGCTTTTGAAATAATTTGAAATAAACAAAACAAAGAAACAATCCCATAACATTCTTCTACTCATCATCCTTTGATAGACTAGAGTAGAAAACAAATATATAGTCTATATACTATGTTTTTTGTCTAAGTAGTTTGTTCTATCTATGAAGAAGAGAAAATAGCCCTGTGACAGAAAAGCACTATTCTAGGTATTTTGTAAACATCTTAGTTAATCCTCATAAAACTCAGGGAGACTGAGTTTGCCATACCCATTTTACAGCTGAGGCAGTGAATGCTCAGTAAAGTTAACTGACCTAAATCATAGAATTACTAAATAGTGAAGCAAGAATTTCACCCCAAGTCATCTGGTTGCAAATTTCATGCTTTTTAAAATTCCCATTGTTCTATTTTTATGTTCCTTTCATATTTACAATACAGCAAAGATTTCAAAAATTTTGTAATTAATTTTCTAGATGATTCAGTGGAGCTTCTACAGTCAGTGAGCTCCCCATCATTGAGTATATTCAAGCATTGAGTGTTATTCTGATAAAGAGTTCAGCTTGATTGGGAATGGTTAAACCATAAGAATATTAAGGTCCCTTTAAACCCTGAAACTCTGTGACTAAGCAACAATACTATGCACATTACAGATATAGCAAGAATTCTCAGGAATGACATGATCCCTAGGCACATAACTGAGGACCATTTTCTCAAGAAGACCTTATCTGGGTAGGCATTACTCAATTTGATTCAGATTGGGGAAATACAAGCTTCAATTTTGAAATGAAAAAGAAGATAGTCAATCACAGACAAATAACATTGGCTCACATAGATGTTATGCTTTCCCCTGACTTTACCCTTTGAGCTTCAGAAAAGGATAAATTTTATTTTTGATATAGTGATTGTGATACAGTCACACCATAACTCAGATATTCATATTATGCCTTTTCTGCCTTGCTTTGTGCTCCTGATTTTGACCACGTTTTGAATTTACAAAAGTAACCTCTAAAACAAAAAGGAAAGGGCTTTAACCGAGATCAATTTTGAAAGAAAAGTTTAAGTTTAAATTTCTCAGGAAAAATAATACTCTAATAAAAGCATAAAAGCATTGGGAAAAATGACCCTCAATATTTTTGCAAAATGAAAACATGTTTTTCTGGCTGGTGACGGTATTCTGGTTCCCAGATAGAATTGAGCATGGTAAAAATGGAAGGATTCTCATCAACGTCTGTCTTTCTGACAAAGCTCTGGTTGGTGTTATGGAACTTGTACAGCCCATGGGAATAATTCTCACAGTAGATTGTCTGGCTATTAACTCCCTATTTTTTACTTCACAATATTTATTATCTGTTTGTTGTCTGAGGGCAGTTGTGCTTGTTTCTAGGCCTTAATTTCTGATGTTAGAAAGATGAGATTTCTTCAAGTTAGAAAATACTCAGAAAGAAATAGGTAAACAGAACAGATACTATTATGTCTGCATCTGTGGCTAAGAAAAATGATATTCTAAAGAATACAAAGTGGTACTAGTGAGCCATATAAACAAGTACTCACTAAGAGCTAAAATTACAAAGATCCTTCGAATTAGCATATTCTTTTTTATTAATCCTCCGGAAAGAATTTGTGAATGGAATATCCTGTGAAAAATCAACCAATGCCTGGAGTACTCAGACCTTAATACATTAACAGCTGACCTCTTAGGTTCTGAAAAACAAAACAATCAAACAAACAAAAAACCAGGTTACCAGATATAATATTAACTCTGGAATAACTGTAGGGATGAATCTTACTGCTTTATTTTTTTAATTTTTTAATATATTTTTATTGATTTCATAGAGGAAGGGAGAGGGAGAGATAGAAACATCAATGACGAGAGACAAACATTGATAGTCTGCCCCATCCTTGGGATCAGAGATTGAGCCTGCATTCCAGGCATATGCCTTGACCAGGAATCGAATTGCAGCCTCCTGGTTCCTAGGTCGACGCTTAACCACTGAGCTACACAAGCCGGGCTTCATGACTGCATTTGGCAGTAGCAACGGAGACACTTGAGATATCATTACAGGTTCAGAACCAACTCAGGTATAAAAATTGAAAGAGCAGGGTGAATGGAATAAGCCCACTATTGGGGAAGGGTAAAATCAGCTGACTTAAGAGACCCTGTAGTGCCTAACTTATGTTCATGTCCTTTATTGGTTTATTCTTTAAGCTTGGTTTATCTATTAAGCTTTCAAAATTAAAAATGCTTTGATTCCTCTGTGGGCAAGGAATAGTACAGTTTCAGGAAAACCTCAAAAACCTGGGGTCAAATCTTGACTGTCAATTACTCACTGTGTGATCTTGGGGAAATCACTTAACTTCCCTGAACTTTGTTTTTTAAGAAGAATCTCTCCCTTGTAGTATTGTTCATAGAACAAAATGATGTTTTGGGACAACATGACTAAGAAGAAGCGGCACTCAATAGATAGTAGCAACTATGGTATGAATTAGATTATGATCTGAAAGCTACTTTTCAGCTTCTAAGTTCCATAAAATTTGCAAAAAAATGAGCAATTAGTACAAGGGTTCTCAAAGTATATCTGAAAAAAGATTACATTGTCAAATAAGTATGAGAAATTGTACATGCTCTACCTAGCCCTTTTCCCTTCTAAGTCAGAATTCATTTTCAATACAATTGAATTTCCAAATTTAAAAAAAAAAATGCTTAGCTTGATCAGGGTCTCCTAAATTCATTTAATTATAAAAACATCTTTGAAGAAGATATATTAACATCCTAAGAGCTTGTTTTGTATTCCACTTAGAGATATGCCAAGTTTGTAATTATTTTAAATTCCAGGGTATCAATAAATTTTTGAATTAAGATACACTGAATAATCTGTGATACCTGGATTCCAATATTAAGGCTAATTTGATTTTAAGCAGCAGCAGGATAAGGTAGAGTAAATGAAAAATACAATGAAAGTGAAAGACCACTGACTAGGGCCACATTTTGTTGGAGTTATTTTTTGTTGTTAGTGTTTGATTTACTAGAGCTGCCTTTGGAATTAAGGCTGTCCAGAAGCTTGGTGAAATTCCTGGTGCAGTTCTTTATTTGCCCTGAAGGAGAGAGACACAGTGCCTCAGCATAGTACTGTGGTTCCAGGTCTACTCCTTTCAAAGCCAAGGTTAAGGGCAGTGGAACATGCAGAAAAACTAAAGCTATTACAAATCTGGCTCACCATATTTGCATTCATGCATTTTAGAACACCAATTTTGTTTTTCTTTTGATCTCCATAAATAGTGCTGAAGTTTCCTTAACACTTTTATTTATTTATATATTTACTTTCCTTTTCTTAAGCTAGCAATTTCCCTAAGTTTACTGTTGTCCTATGGATATCACGTGTAGCTCTAAGAGATAGAAAGGAGACTGCAGGACTAAAGGGTTGGTTTTTTTAAATTACTCTGAATGCAAAAGAAACAAAAGGCATGGAGGCTGTTACTTCTATATTATTTCTTTGAGTACCCACTTTATCACATTTAAGCAGCAAATTAAAGCATTCATTTTAATGATTCAATATTAATCAGGTTATTAGCACTATTATTAACTTTAATGTATTGATGTTCTAGGTGTGCTTTTTTCAGATTTTTGTCTCCAGATCCATATGGAGAACATTCCACAGTTATTGCAGTCAAATATAGTCAACTCTCAAAAGTTTTTAAAGTTGATAAAGATAAACATTTAAATCATCTGATATTTACTGTCCAAACCTGGCCTTTTCAGCTATGATATAGTTGGAATGTGCATTATAGTTTCAGGTAAAAAATGTTTGGCTCATCCTATTGAATCTTGTTAACATTTATAGTAAAGGACAAACAATTCACCTATCCTAATAAAATATATTGTAGCTTCCTGAAACCTTTGCATTTAGAATGAATGCCAACTTGTTTTGGTATCCATTACCATTTTCACATTTCATTGTACAATATAGTACAAATGTGAGTTTGTAATTAGCAGGGTCTGTATTGTTCAAATGTACAACAGTAAAGGGATTTTTCAACGTACTGCAGCTGTTACCTATGAAGGAAACATATTTCACCTTACCAAGAGGAGTTGCACAATTACATATGTTGTTATGGACAGATTCTTTCATGTTTCCTTAAGCAATGTTATTTCATAATGGATTCCCCATTAAATATAGAAAATTTTACCATTGCTCCCCACTCAATTTCTGCCTCTAGGTTGATTTTAAAAGAGAAAGATGAAAATTTTAAGAGCAATGAGAGTGGAGGTGAAGAAAGGGTTCTTTATAAAAGATGCAATATTCACCAAGGTCACAAAGAAATATGCCTATATACACATATCTATTTAAGTATTCATTTAAATAATGCATGTGCATCTCTGTATTAATATTGTGTCCAGAAAACATTTGCAACATTATATCCTAAAGGCAGCCTCATGAAATGACAAAAATTTAAAAAAAAATAACTACATGAATAGATACTACAAATGATATAGAAGGTAAGGCAGTATTCACAAATAATGTAATAAATCCTTTGCTCATTGGATTTTTTTGCCTCAATTTGAGGCCTTTAAACATCAACCAATTATGGTAAATGTTTAACTGTAGGAGTTCAGGCAGACAGCCAAATTCTGGTTTCAAAGCTCTTGCTAGTTTTAGCTTAAAAGAGTTTTTCATTTCTAAGTAAAAGCATTTCTGGGTACTGGCTATCCCTGTAGTAGATAGAGCTGCTGGAATTTGAATAAGTGGATTAGATCCTTAATAAATGGGCCCTGCAGTACTACCTGAAATCTGTGAAAGAGTGGACTACTAGGAGTCCTAGGGAAATACTTCCCACTTATAACTTAGCTCTATTTACCTAAAGCCAGTTTATTCTCACAGACACAAAGTAAAGAAAAAGAGTTGTTTTTCTTTGCCAAGCCCTACAAAACTGCAAGGTTAGGGGGGAAGGGAGCTAAAGGACAGATTCAGCCATTTCTTGTTAGGAAAACAAGGTATTTGAAATACAGACAAGATAGCCAACATAGTTAAATTTGCTTTCTTATCAAACATAAGGACTCAATTACCAATCTGCACGAAACTGGTTGGAACATTAGCTCTTCCCGGGAATATTCCTACTCTCTGGTGGAAGCACTAACAAATGGGTAGAAAAAAGGGGTCTGCCCTAAACTATCCACACGCGATTTGCAGACTCTGGATGGATGTTTGAGATGCAACTGCAAGAGCCTCTTTAGTGCAGACATGACAGTGAAGGGGCTACTGAAGTGACTTTTCTTAGACCATTTTGTCTCCTTTCCTGTCTCTCAGAGGTATCCCGAGGGTCTCTTCACAAACCCTTCTGCACAGCCCCAAAGCTTTAAACCTTGCTTCCCTTCCCCTAAGTCTCCCATTCACCACCACCCTCCCTAACCAAAGTCTCCTCCTGGTCACCACCAAAGCCCGGAGAAGTGGAACGCACACAATGCCTCCCTTATAGGGCTTGAGCTAGGGACTGGGCATGCTCAGTAGCCAAAGCAGATTTTTTTTCTTCTTCTTCTTCTTTTGGTAGCAAGTGCGGCATCTCTCCCAGTCCCATACCTCTCTTTCCTCTACCTCTATCCCCCTCTCCCCACCCCCAGCTCCTTAATCACCCTGCTTAACCTGTTCGACACCAAAGGCTCGCAGAGTTCTGAGGTACAGAGAATTAACCGACTCCTAAATCCAGGAAATAGTCTCACTTTGGGCTAAAGCTTCACACTTTTGCCTTAAAGCCCCCAGCCCCTTATGCGCAGACAGGTAGGGGGAGTGCAAATACTACTGGATCCCGGGAAACTGGCCACAAAGAAGACTCCATCCAGGATCGCCCGCTACTGAAGAAGTACTCCCGGAGCCCTCTGTTCTGTCTGGTGACAATTAGCCAAAGGTACCGTACCCCCGTGATACAAAGCCCAAGTGCAATTGTTGCCTTTGAATGTCATTGTTGTTGACTCACCCCCCTGGATCCTGGAATTATTCAGTTTCTCGGAGACTCGACGCCCCTGTCTACCTCCCTCGACCCATCTTCCCCCTGGCTCTTCGATGTTTCTTTGGCTTTGCTGGGGTTCTTGGTTGCTCTCTCAAAGGAACGCCCGCTCGTTGTGTGTGTGTGTGTGTGTGTGTGTGTGTGTGTGTGCGCGCGCGCGCGCCTTGTTCTTAGGGGACTGGGGGAGGAGAAAGGACTCGAGTGTGCGTGTATGTGGTGGGGGGATGGAGGTTGGCGCCCTCGCATTAGGGAACCAGTGTCTCTTTGCGAGAGAAAAGGGGTCGCTCCTCCCCAGGGGATGTTTTAGGCATAAAGAGGGGGCGGATGCCAGGAGGAAAGTGTGCTCTTTCCTGGCGTGTGGGTAGAAATCAAGTGGGGGTGTCTAGGTGGGGGACGGAGGAGCTCAGGAATGTGCGGGGGTCGAGGTGTTTGAGTGTCGGTAGGGAGGGCCGCGCGTGTGCTGGGGGGGGGGGGAGGGAGGTGGGGGTGGCGGGGGCGGGGATTAAGCAAGTGTATGTAAAGGTGCAGCCCTTGTAAGAGAGGCTGGGTGCACGCGCGGTGTCTGGCCGGGTGTGTGCGCGCTCGCGCTGCTGCCCGCCAGCTTGCCTGCCCCGACTGCTCCGTGGGTTTGACGGACGAGCGGGTGCCTACGAGCTGGAGCTGGGATCACGTAGTGACCATCGCTGAAACTGTAGCGCGGATCGCGGCGCCCCAGGCCCTACAAGAGCCACCAGGCTCCGGAGGTGGGTGAATTTCCAGCGGGGGCTGAGATAACTGCACCAACACACGCTGCCTCTTCCCCGCTTAGCTCGCTAGTGCCTGTGAGTGTGTGTGAGTGTGTGTGTGTGTGTGTGTGTGTGTGTGTGTGCGCGCGCGCGCGCACGCGCGCGCTCTTGCGCGGAGGGGAGCCGGTAGCTTATTATTTTTAGTTTGGGTCGTGTTGGTTTGGGGCCGGCTGAGTGGCCAAAGCGGCCGTAGTGGCTACTCCGCCGCCGCTCCCTCTTGCCTGTCCACGGAGTGGTCACAAGTCCCTGAGGGCCGAAGGAATCCGGTGTCCTTAGCTTCGCTGCCCCCAGGGAGGCTGGGGCGGCGGGGAAAGTGTCCTAGTCTAGGGACGGTGCGCTGGGCTTTGTCTTCTGTGCCCCTGTCGCAGGTACTCTAGGCGAACGTGAACCTGGGGCTCCGGGCAGTGGCCCGGGAGCTGGTGGAAGACAGCTGGCACCCTGCAAGAAAGGGGATACGAGAGAAGCCGGTGGGTAACTCTAAAAGCCCTGCAAAGCTGGACAAGTGCTGGCAGTGCGACTTTACAAGATGCCCAAATGTTGAGCTGATTTCTGGCTTGGTGAGAGCAGCATTTTGTGGCTGGCCTGGCTGTGGGTTGGGGGGTGGAGGGAGGGCAAGGGGGATCCTGGACCGCCGCTCTTGGTCAAGGAAGGACAGGGTCACTCTGCCTATGACAAGTGGGCCAGTGACACCCCAGTGGCTATTGCCCTCGTGGCCCGAGCTAGTCATCTCTTCTCCAACCACCGCACGCACGCCCGGGTCTAGAGAGGCCAATGGAAACTCCAGCAGTTTCCCCTTATGGGAGGAGAGCGCTAGAAGAAATGTGTGCGCAGATGGGCTGAAGCCCCCTCGACATCCCCAGCGGTACTCGCCTCCGCTGCCTGACCCCAGAGGCCGCAGCTCGGGCGGGACCCGGGAGGGGGCTGGTGCCGGCTCCAGGCAACGGGATGCGGCAAAACATTGCGGTAAGCGATATCGCCAATGGCCCCTCCAGGCGCATCGCTGCCGGCTCGAGGTGAGGTAGCGAACAGTGGGCGGCAGTGACCGCGTTCCCCAGCGGAGCACCCCCTCTGCCTTAGGCGGCGGACGGAGGTTTCCCGTGCCAGCTCCAGGGGTGCTACCTAGGCCCACCCTCCTGGGTCGTTTGTTCCCCACAGGCCAGCTCCCTCCACAGGAGCGCGCGGAGCGCCAGGCGCAGCACTGTGGTAGATACTGGATTTGTGGTAAGGCTAGTTTTATGCAGTCCTGGCCAGCCTTGGAAGCCTAAGGGGGGGGGGGGGGGAAGAACCGGGCAGCTCTTGGCAGCCCCAGAGATGACTTTGGTACCCAACTCATACTTTGTGTTTTCTTTTTCTGTTGCCTCCCCTCTTCATTCCCCCTCCCTATTTTTTTTAAGTGGGCATGTTTTAGTGGTACCATGTGAATGTGACGTTTCTTTCCTTTACATGCAATTCCCCCTTCCCCTCTTGCTCCCCCCCTTCTCCTCTTTCCACTTCTCCGTGGTCTCTTGCCCTTTCCCTCTCCCCTTCTCTCTGAGGACTCCTCAGCTCCCTTGCTAGCTTCTCCAGCTGCTTTGGCTTCCTCCGTTTCACAGACCTGCATTTCGGAAGTTCCTAGTTAGTCCTTGTACCTTTCAACCCCACCCCCGCTTACTTAAAGTAGAAATTAGGAGCAGGAGGGTAGCTCCTAATGCAATTCCAGATCAGTTGATGCTCCTTGTTATTATTTGTGTACTGAATTCAGGTTATTTTTGTTGTTGTTGTTTTGTTTTTAATTTGGTTACTTTTTTGGGGGGAGGGGGGGTTGGGGGGCTTATAACAAGAAATGACTCAACCGAACCTGGTTGGCTGTTGAAAACCACATCTATAGCAAAGCAAAAAGATCAAGTGAAAATTTGCTTTTACAATGCAAGTTGGTTTGAATGATGTCATACGTAAGAATTATGACTTCTTTCTGCACTATCAATCAAGCTGTCATGGTGAATGGGGGAATGCATTTCCATACATCAGCCAATGAGCATCTAGGCAGTGCTGCCTGTATGCTGAACCAAACTACTTAAAATGCAAATCTTTCTGAGTCGTGTCTATTGGGTTGTCTACCTTGAGACATGTTCATTTTACCACTAGCTAATTCCTCGTGGGCAAAAGACACAAAGGCATTTCTGTGTGACACTTCTGGCTTTGTATCATTCCCTCATTGTGTGTTCCTGGGTAATTTAATTAATATTTGGTGATAACCATATTGAAATTGCAGCCAGCTTTCCATTCAAGATGGAAAAGACTTACGTGGCTAAAATGGCATCAATAAAACAAGAATTCCTGTTGTCCCTTTTAATCTTTTCCATGAAGCATTTGCATATTTTGTGTATGCATGTGGTATTTAAGGAATTGGCTAAAACAGGTTAATTTGCTAAACATTAAACTCCACTAAATTGATTCTTGATTTGTTTATAGACAGAGGCATGCGGTACTAATATTTGGAAAGTGGTGTTTGGGAAATGATGATTTTAGGACAAACATTTTCTGTAATAAATGTATTTGGGGCTGCAGCTATAGCCACTCAACAATGGTAGTGTGTTACATCGTCCTCAGCAGTGGCAATCTGTGATCAAAGTGAAAGAGATAAGCATTTGAGCCAGGTGCCTGTCAGACCTGGGTTCAAAATGGCACATGAAGGAATGGAAGAGGGCCAGGTAGGCAGGACAACCAGTTCTTGGGGGGAGGGAAAGCTGTCTGGACATCAGCTAGGCAGTGCAGGAGCAAAGTATGTTTCTCTCCTGTTTTCAGGGACTCAAAGACAAAAGGTATTTTTTCCCTGTTTGGAAGATCACTGATAGGAAACTAGATACTGTTTATTTATTGGAATAGAATCTAAAACTTGGCCTTCCCTACTCGGTTCTTTTCTAAAACCTCGGTTCTTTTCAAAAACCCAGGGTCATCTGTGGGTTTTTTAAGGCAGCAGTGTACAGGAATGAACTGATTTATGAGAATGTGCTTCCCAGTGGGCTGAAGTTCAGGCAGATCTCTTCCCAGGGCTCCTTCCACCTTGGCCTTTTGACTTTCCCCTTTACAGTAACCCAATTATCCCATTGGCATCCTCTGTTGAACTCAGGGATCTAATATTTTCTCTGCTCAGCCTCTTATCCAGCTGAAGCCTAGAGAGTAGACATTTACAAGCTGAAATGCCTTTGTGATGCTAACTACATGGCTGACATGACTGGGTTGGATCAGTCATTAGAGTTGCAAATAGAAAGCTTAAGGTCTGTGTTTGTTCAAGGGCACAGTTTGGTGGTCCAAGTAGAGGAAATATTTCAGACTTTTAAGGTTTAAGTATGATCAACAGTCTTTTGCTGTTATTTGTCATGTGTTCTGAACATGCAAATTTTGTATAAACTACAGGTATGGAAATAAAATGTATGGCATTTTTGGTGGTTAGTGTTCGACTAAGTGAGAATACTCAGAGCTTTTGGTACCTTAAAAATTCAAACTTAATAACTATAGTCACGTGTTTGCTATCACATGCCACATTTTCAGTTACTGTATTTATAAATACAAGTAATTTTTCTAGTAATAATCATTGAAAAAATGTTTTCTTCTTATTTTTTAGGTTATTTCTCTTTATTCAGAAGCATAAAATTGCATGTTGATTGCAAGAAGATGTTTCTTTGGCTCTTTCTGATTTTGTCAGCCCTGATTTCTTCGACAAATGCAGATTCTGACATATCAGTGGAAATTTGCAATGTGTGCTCCTGTGTGTCAGTGGAGAATGTGCTCTATGTCAACTGTGAGAAGGTTTCAGTCTACCGACCAAACCAGCTGAAACCGCCTTGGTCAAATTTTTATCACCTCAATTTCCAAAACAATTTTTTAAATATCCTCTATCCAAATACATTCTTGAATTTTTCACACGCAGTATCCCTGCAGCTGGGAAATAATAAACTGCAGAACATTGAGGGAGGATCCTTTCTTGGGCTCAGTGCATTAAAGCAGTTGCACTTGAACAACAATGAATTAAAGATTCTCCGAGCTGACACTTTCCTTGGCATAGAGAACTTGGAGTATCTCCAGGCTGACTACAATTTAATCAAGTATATTGAACGAGGAGCCTTCAATAAGCTCCACAAACTGAAAGTTCTCATTCTTAATGATAATCTGATTTCATTCCTTCCTGATAATATTTTTCGATTCGCATCTTTGACCCATCTGGACATACGAGGAAACAGAATTCAGAAGCTCCCCTATATCGGAGTTCTGGAACACATAGGCCGAGTTGTCGAATTGCAACTGGAAGATAACCCTTGGAACTGCAGCTGTGATTTGTTGCCTTTAAAAGCTTGGCTGGAGAATATGCCATATAACATTTACATAGGAGAAGCTATCTGTGAAACTCCCAGTGACTTATATGGAAGGCTTTTAAAAGAAACCAACAAGCAAGAATTATGCCCCATGGGCACAGGCAGTGATTTTGATGTACGGATCCTGCCTCCATCTCAGCTGGAAACCGGCTATACCACTCCCAATGGCCACACTACTCAAACATCCTTCCACAGATTAGTGACCAAGCCACCGAAAACTACAAATCCTTCCAAGATCTCTGGAATCGTGGCAGGCAAAGCCCTCTCCAACCGCAATCTTAGTCAGATTGTGTCTTACCAAACAAGGGTGCCTCCTCTTACACCTTGTCCAGCGCCTTGCTTTTGCAAAACACATCCTTCGGATTTTGGACTGAGTGTCAACTGCCAAGAGAAAAATATACAGTCCATGTCTGAACTGATACCGAAACCTTTAAATGCCAAGAAGTTGCATGTCAATGGCAACAGCATCAAAGATGTGGACATCTCAGACTTTGCTGAGTTTGAAGGACTGGATTTGCTCCATTTAGGCAGTAATCAGATTACAGTGATAAAGGGAGATGTATTCCATAATCTCACTAATTTACGCAGGCTGTATCTCAATGGCAACCAGATTGAAAGACTCTATCCTGAAATATTTTCAGGCCTTCATAACCTGCAGTATCTGTACTTGGAATACAATTTGATTAAAGAAATCTTAGCAGGCACCTTTGACTCGCTGCCAAATTTGCAGCTACTATACTTAAACAACAATCTCTTAAAGAGCTTGCCCGTTTACATTTTTTCTGGAGCACCCCTTGCGAGACTGAACCTGAGGAACAACAAATTCATGTACCTACCTGTCAGCGGGGTTCTTGATCAGCTGCAGTCTCTGACACAGATTGACTTGGAGGGCAACCCATGGGACTGCACTTGTGACTTGGTGGCATTAAAGCTGTGGCTGGAGAAGTTGAATGACGGGATTGTTGTGAAAGAACTAAAATGTGAAACACCTGTTCAGTTTGCCAACATTGAACTGAAGTCCCTCAAAAATGAAATCTTATGTCCCAAACTCTTAAACAAGCCATCTGCACCATTCACGAGCCCTGCACCTGCCATTACCTTCACCACCCCACTGGGACCCATTCGAAGTCCTCCTGGAGGTCCAGTGCCTCTGTCGATTTTAATCTTAAGTATCTTAGTGGTCCTCATTTTAACTGTGTTCGTTGCTTTTTGCCTTCTTGTTTTTGTGCTGCGACGAAACAAGAAACCCACGGTGAAGCATGAGGGCCTGGGGAATGCAGAGTGTGGTTCCATGCAGCTGCAGCTGAGGAAGCATGACCACAAAACCAATAAAAAAGATGGACTGAGCACAGAAGCTTTCATTCCACAAACCATAGAACAGATGAGCAAGAGCCACACCTGTGGCTTGAAAGAGTCAGAAACTGGCTTCATGTTTTCAGATCCCCCAGGACAGAAAGTCATCATGAGAAACGTTGCCGACAAGGAGAAAGATTTGTTACATGTGGATAGCAGGAAGAGATTGAGCACAATTGATGAGCTGGATGAATTATTCCCGAGCAGGGATTCCAATGTGTTTATTCAGAATTTTCTCGAAAGCAAAAAGGAGTACAACAGCATAGGTGTCAGTGGCTTTGAGATCCGTTATCCAGAAAAACAAGACAAGAAAAACAAGAAGTCATTGATAGGCGGCAACCACAGTAAAATTGTGGTGGAGCAAAGGAAGAGCAGCGAGTATTTCGAACTGAAGGCAAAACTCCAGAGTTCCCCCGACTACCTACAAGTCCTTGAGGAGCAGACAGCTTTGAACAAGATCTAGGTCACACAATTTTATTTCATGCAGAGGACATTTATTTAATGATGAAAGTGCCTTTTGTTGATTTCTAACTTCCAAATACTATATTATCAATAGGCATAGAAGCAGGTGTTTCCAAGGGTGTCTCATTAACTGTAGCTGCAAAGATGTGTCCAGTAGAAGAGAATCTCCAATAGATTTTACTGCATAAAACCTATACTGTGGAGTCCTGTGGGGATACTGCAAACTCTATTGCCAAAGGGATGCTTTATATACATAATACACTGAATTTAACCTCAAGAGGCAAATCTGTTTTGTACCCCAATGCAAAGCCTTCCTCTCTTTGTGCTTTGTAAAGCAAAGTCAAGAGAACTGGTACCAGTGTTCACACTTCAACTGGGTCCTTCATCTTGCACGTAGATTAAATTGGTGGAACTGGAATACTCCTTCTGATTTGTGGCATTGTAACAACTCTCTGTAAAGATTATCTGAAAAGTAAAACAAAAAGCATGCAAAGAGAGAACATTCGATAGTATTTGTAAATCCATAACCTTTATGGCCTGCATCTTGAAACCACTGGATTTCTAATGTTAAATTGTGCAAATATTTCTTTAAAATATACCATGCATTGCATAAGTGTAAAATAAATTTGAACACTTTAAGCATTACCTGTCTATACATAAAACCTAAGAGAGAAAAAAAATCAACGTGAGTTACATAGCCTTTGTGGTGATCTTAAGAAATACGTGACGTTTATCAGAATTAAACATGGCTCAACTTAAACTAACATTAGAGTTTGTTCTCAGTTATGTGAAATACCCACAATCCTTAAAGGTTGTCCAAAATAAGCAAAGTGCTTACCGTGTGAGCGCACCCAAAGCTATTTTTGTAACATAATTCATATTTATGAAGTACTTTGTATACTAAATAGAAAAATATGTACTCCTTAATATGTATTTAATATGCCTGACTTGTTTTCCTGATCACAGGGAATTTATCAATAAGTATAAATTTAGACAGAGAAAATATACCAAACTGAAACTGAAGCTTATGTGTACAGAAATATTCTGGACATTGTGATCAGGTATAATTTAAAAACAAAAGAAAAGAAAAAAAAAAACAAAAAGCAACAAAAATATTTAAAAAAAACAGTTCTGTGCTATTCTTGAGAATTTAGCATATTATCTCTTCAGATTTGTTACCGATTGTGCATTTTAAAATAGATCCCTTAGTTTTTTATAGTATCTTGTCTGGGGCAGTTGTTATTCGCCATCAGTTGTCTTGCTTTTCAGGATTATATGAGCTTAATTCAAATAGTTTTAATGGCAAATATTTAAAAAAAGTAATGAGTAAGGTTAATAGTTATATCTCATATGCATCAGTATTCCTGTTCTTTCATCATTCTGACTACTATCAGATAATCAAATAGAACAGTAAACATCATGGTATTCTTGGCTACCAAAGCCACACTGTAAAATGCTTTCATTGATCTCTGATGAGTTTACACTCTGCAACTACAAATGATATGCCACTGTGTTTGCTTGTGCTGTTAACTGCTGAGTCAAACTTGGTCAAAGGAAGGAAATACTTGATAATGGGAGATATTTGAAGATTTTTAGGAGCTCCTGATTAGCAGTGACATCCTGAAACATATTGCCTTCTTGGTCTGCCTGTGTATGTATATTTTTTTGTGCTCCATCTCTTATAACTACTGTATTCATAAGTAAGATGACCAAGAAGGTAAACAACATCTATATTCTTCATGAATTTCAAGTGGCAAATGTTTTAGTACAGCTTCTAAAATGATATTATGATTAAAGTTGTAACAGCAGTCCATTTATTGATTACTAATTTGAGGGCTTTCTATGTTTGTTCCAAGATAAACAAACAAACAGACAACTTGGCATTCTTGGACGTGTGTGTGTGTGTGTGTGTGTGTGTGTGTGTGTGTGTGTGTATGCATACATATCGATAATTGGAGATTTTTTTTAGATAGCAAAAAAAAAAATAGTCTCCATATGTATGTGCTGGTGCTCTTAAAACTTTAATGTGTAGTTTTAATTTTCATGACAATGTCTGTGAAAACTTTATATGAATATTTAAAAAATACAAACAAATACTTTCTGACCTTGAAAGAAAGGACATGAAGATGTGTGCCCAACAGCTTGTTTTCATCTATAATTTCATAAGGACTTTTAATATACCATTACCATGCTTGCATGCATCCATGGGTTAAAGGGCTCCTAATGCATACTGACAGGATAAAGATGAAAAGGTTTATCCTGTCAATAAAGTGTGGATGGATTGAAAAATCTTAAGTAGACACTTATGGGAGGAATCAAAAAGCTCCATCCATGATCTGGGGATCATAGGTAATTCGGATGATGCATTTTATTCAGTGTGGTGATGCTTTGAAGATGATTCAAGGTTTCTGCAACTGTCAATGGCAGGAGTACCTGCCACTATCTCAAAGCTTCCTGTAGCATATTGGCTATCTCAAACTCTTCTGCTGAAAGGTGTAAATGTTCAACTTTTTAAAAAGTAATTTAAATGTATGTGGTTATTTGGAGGATCTAACTGTAAGTGAATGACAGTAACAAATCCTTGGTTAAGGTTGATATATTCTCCTTAACTAAAGTCATTGTGCCTACATTATACAGTGTATACTATTTTGCACCTGTCTCTCATTAGTTCTACTTGTATATTTTATGATAATGTTGTTAGGCATAAGTTTTTAGTTGAGTACAAGAGCAGTTAAAATTCTGTATCTACATTTTCTTGACTTCAACTATAACCTTGATGTTAGTTTAACCCCTGCAGGAGTGATATATATGTCAATACAGCATTTTTGGTTTTGATTCAAATATAGAAAATCCAAGAAGTGTTCATTTCTAATGTGGTCTGACACATCGTGGGCTTCTTGGCACTGTATCATGTGCTTGGACTCTATTAGAATAGTTGCAAAGTAAATTAGAGCATATAATTCAGTGAAGGGGTTGAGACAATATATTATGTTCATGTAATATAAATCAAGTTTTAAATTATTTTTTTATGAAATCAATAAAGATGATTCAATTCTTTAAAAGTAAATCTTTGTGTAATTTTATGAGAAAGCAGCTATTAAAATATAGTGATTGAAGTCTATAAGGCAATTTATATTCTATATTTAGTTTTCCATTCTGCATAATAAACTCAATAAATATATTAATTAGAAAATCATTTAAGACCAACATTCTTTTGTTGCTTTTAAAAACATTTCATTTCTTTAAGCCATAAGAATGCATAAATTATACAGGGCATGGCCTCATGAGTAATGTCAACAGGTATTGCTGAAATAAGAGAACACATCTAGAAATGTATGGCAGTAATATTAATCTATAATATCTTTTGCATGATTTGTACATTGACACTGTATGAAATGAGCACAGTGAGGTTTTTTGTTGTTCTTGTTGTTGTTATTGTTGTCACATCCAAAGAGCTGGGGGAGAAAATATATTAAAATGTATTTATAATCACTATTTTGAAATAAAGTAAAGAAAACACATTGTATTGTTTTTACCCTGATTTGATTATTAGTAATCAAACAGAAAGGAACTGTTTTAATGACTTTTGTTTGCTTTTAATAACATCAAGGTATTAGAGAAAATTTACTAAATGCCATTTTTATGAAAGTATTAATAAAATTGTTTGCTACAATGGTATTTCTGAAGCCACAGTTTGTTAAATATATTTATCTTTCCATTATTTTTCAGAAGAAATAAAGCAGTAACCGAACTGATCTTTTCATCTAGATTTGAGGGTAAGACATAGAGCTTTAGAATACTGTTTGTATTCAACTTAATTGTTAAATCTATGTTAAGAGATGCTTTCTTTTCAAACATCTTTACAATCTGTGTTCCCTTCCACTGGCAGCCTCTTTGGAGAAGAGTAGGACAGTGCCAAGATCAACATGCTTTGATTCTTGCTCATTCTGATTAATCAGTTGGAATCTGACATAACTGCAGACAAGCAAATATAATATTGTCTTAATTATTGATTGAAATACTTTTAGAAAAACTTTATGATCACTATAATTCATGGCCAGCTTGACTGATTACTGGTTACCTAACTATTTATCGGGTGGATTGTGATTTGTATTTTTCAAACATGACCAAAATCATCAGTCCATTATTTTACCAGGGTCATTATGATTGAGAAACAGGAGCCAACTGCATTATGGTTCCTTTGAGGGTAGCAAAGATTATAAACAGACTGTATTGGCCAATAAAGTGGGTTATAGGCACATTTCCTTATAGAAAGAGATATAAAGAGAGAGGAAAACAGAGAGAGGTAATATAATTTAATATTGTTGTGGCTTTATATCTGTACCTAGCTATGCTGAAAATGTAAACAGTATAGGCAGCTTATACAAACACTTTTGGACTAAAAGTTTTATGTATCACAGGATATACATCACATGCTTATATGACTTATTTTAGTTCTTTCTGAGTACTGAACATTGGGGCTTTGGGTCCAGCCACTCAGTTATGTAGACAAGTGGCATCAAATAAAGGTTTGGCTTCATTTCCAGTGCTCATTCAATTAGTCACTATGGTCAGATGGACTGAACTAAAATATCCTGTTTGTGGCTTCATTTACCGGGAATTACTGGCGACATATATCAAGTTCATCTGATAATTGTTAACCTTCAATTACAGATTTGCCGGGGATCTGTCCTTTGTTAAATTAAAAGCAAATGGGAGGTTAAATGAATTTTAATAGCTTATTTTGTATAAAACTGCCCTCAATCTATTTTCAAATTTCATTTTCTCTAAGTTTCCACTGGTTGATAAGATTGCATTTCAGAAGGGGAAATCAAGGAAAGCAAACTGAATTGCCTGATATGAAACACTATGACTTTTTAATTTTTAAATCTTATTTTTAGACTGCTGTTCTTATGTCCACAGAGGGAAAATGAAGTGGAGCTCTGAGACAACTACTTCAATACTTTGAACCAAATAATTGCTTTTGAGAATAAAACAATTTCAATTTTTTATTAAATCATAATTACCAGGTCCACTGGCTACAGAATCCAGAACCAGGAAAGAATTACTCAGCCCTCCACCTTAGTTTGCTTTTGTAGACACATTGGCTAAATAGAAATTTTGATGATTTTAGTAATACATCAAAAGTGAGAAATACTTGAGTATTTTATATTTTTTCAGAAAAATTACATGAATATGTAATGAAAAAATATAAAATATCACTTTTAAACTAGTTACAGGAAGGAAATAGTCTTCTAAAGCTCCTGAACAATATCTTTCTCTTAGTTGGCAACTCACAGATACTAGATAATTTCTTATCCTGCTAGTTAACAGCCTAAGGAAGCCATGCTGTACAGTGGAAACTGCTCATGGAAGCCTTTGGAAATCAGAATAAGCTCTGGTCTCCCCAATAAGAATTGCAACGTATATTTAAATCATTGTTTCATGTAAATTGAACCACTGTGGTAAAATTCTGAGTTGATAATCAGTAATTTTAATGCTGTTTTCACTAATAAAAGTTTTTTCTTATAGGTCATATTTGTAGCCATTCAGTGTGTTCATTAGCATGAAATTAGTGAAGCTCAACATCCAAAGAAATGTAAATAATCTGATTTTTAGCTGGTACAATTGTTTATTAGTTTACAGGATAGGATAGGCATATCTATAAACACACACACACGAATGCACAGAAACAGTGAATTATGCAAAAAAGGCATTATTCAATTGATGTATACAAATACAACATTTCTGCCTCAACTACCTAGGTTTTTCAAATCAAAGTAGGTATTTGGGGCCCAAAATGATATTTTTTCTTCTTTTTGTTTCACTTTAAATTGAAACCTGATCATTTTATTATGTATAGTAAAAAGTAGATCCAGTCCATCTACCAGGACTTACTTGGATTTCAATAATGTCTATTACCTTGAGATCTGGCTTTGATTTTCCTTATTTGTTAACTTTATCATCATTATTATCCTCATTCTATAAGCTTACTTAGTGTGTATTGCAGTACATAATTCCCAGGTAGCTGACCACGATGTAAATCAATCCTGCTAACATCCTTCACAAATATTATTCAGAGAATCATGGAGGGATATCTAGATCCAAAATAAAGAACCCCAGGGTGGGAATTAGATTAGAAATTATTAGAGCATGGAGGTTAAAAAAGAGAAGAAAGTATATTGAAGATTACTGACTAAACAGCTCTGTACCTAAGTTAAGATTAGGGAGGATAAAGGCTAAGGACTATTAAGAGAGAAAAAATCAAATCATATTTTTCCTTATTCTCTCTGCTTTCTTTTAAATATTGAAATGTATTCTATATCAACACAACACCAGTAATTCATATGTTTTCAAATAATTCAGTGGTCAATTAAAATAGCTAGTTACCTTTCCAGCCCCCATAGAATTTTTTCCTGGGATGACTAACATCATGGATTGACAGATTGTCAGGGCCTCCTGATATAGTTCTAGCTGTAAAAAATAAGTAGTATTGTGTTTAATGAGAACAAAAGGTGAAACATGCATAGTACGTATAATGAAGTATATATATATATATATATATATATATATATATATATATATATAATCAGAGAGGATGGGAAAGGGAGAGAGGGATAGAGACATCAATTATGAGAGAAAATCATTGATCAGCTGCCTCCTTCACACCACCTTACTGGGAATCGAGCCTGCAACCTGGGCTAGCACCCTGACTACAAATCAAACCATGACCTCCTGGTTCATAGGTTGACACTCAACCACTGAGCAACACCAACTGAGTGCATATAATGACTTTTGATAGGGAGCAAAATAAATAAATACAATCATTTTGAGTGTCCCATATGGTAACAAGCAGCTAGGCCTTTTGGTTTGTTTTCAGAAATTGTACTTCAATACAGATTACCAAGTGCATATTTTGGAAGCTATTTCCTGCAAAGAACCCCTGGGAAGCTATGTCTGTGCCATGGGTCCCCTTATTTCATAGCAGGATGTATCACATTTGTCAAGTTCTCTCTGCTGGAAATTCTTCTTTTCTGGTGGTATAAACAGCCTTTGTCATCTATGGCATGGGCTAGCTTAAGAAGATTTTTTTCACAGTTGTTTGAACCTTAGTGGCAGTACACACAAAAAATCTAGGATTCTGTGTCCAAGCATATATTTGCCATTGCAAAACTATCACAACCAAAGAACATTTCAATTGCATATGTATTCTACATTGCTATATTTGTTTTTATTTACTAGTTATCTTCTAGCTCACAACTATGAGTTCTTTTACTCATAGCTCTCCTTCAATGTAGAAGGCAATCTCCACCTTGGAAAGTCACAGTTATTTATAGAAAGAATCAGGACACTTCTCTCTGCTCATTTCCTTCGGTAACTTCTAGAAATAAAGAAAAGTTAATACATTAAGTGATTGATTTAAAAGGAAGTCCTGCTGACACAGAAAGAATTATAAGAAGACAGAGTGAGTTATCAGTAAAAAAAGTCAACCTTGTATTTTAGATTCTTACATTGAAAGTGAAGTATAATACTTTAGCTTCTGAGCTGGACTCAAAGAAATCAGTTTTCACTCTGGATTCCCTGCAATAATTAAATAAGTATATTATTGCTGACATAAGTTTGCCACATGGCTACTATATTTTTCCTCACACTCTAAGAAAATATTTCTTTGCTCAGATTTGATACAGCTGCTGTATCAAATTCTTACCCTGAAAATTCAAAAAACTTTTTTTTCTATATGTACCCAAGCTGTTACATAGAAATGTGTATTGAAAACTGGATAAAACCATCAGGCCTGGCTGGTGTGTCTCAGTGGTTGAGCATCAACCTATGAACCAGGAGGTCATGGTTCAACTTCCGGTCAGGGCACATGCCCAGGTTGCAGGCTTAATCCCAGTATGGGGTGTGCAGGAGGCAGTTGATGAACAATTCTCTCTCATCATTGATGTTTCTGTCTCTCTCTTCCTCTCCCTTCCTCTCTGAAATCAATAAAAATATTTAAAAAATAACATCGGAATTAAGAAAATTAGTGTCCTTAAAGAAACAAAATGAGGCATTTTATTAAAATGACGTCATGGTAGATCACCTTCCTTTGAACTTCTTGACTTTTTGTAGGTTTGAATATGTGCATTGTGAAGGAAGTAGGACTCGAGTTCAAAGGCATTTCCATTCTCTGCACAGTCATCTTGGTTGCCTGGACTGTGCTGTAGAATGTGAACATTAACTAGGTTACTAGTATTTAATCCCACATGCCTATCTGATTTCAGCTGCTCATTTGAATGTAATCACATTGGAGAAGACCAGTTTCTAAGATAATGTTCTTACTGTAGCCAAGTAAGGCTGAACTAAATGGCCTTTATTCCGTCTCAAAGGTTATCAGAGCAGTGTTAAACCAAAAGCCTGTTGGCGAAAAGTCACCTTCAATGTTTAAGCACCATCATAGAAAGATGGGAACATACACAACTCATTGAATTTTCAAATCAGACCATTTGGTCCCAATCCCATTTCTTTTGAAAGAGCGACTAGGGCTAGAGAGGGAAGGTGACTTGTTCAAGGTCAAATAACATATTATAGCCATTCTGGTCTACCACCTGATTCTACTGACTCACAGGATGATGCTATTTCCATTACACTGCTCTATTTGAAAGTTCCAGAGGGGAGAATGAGGATCTGTTGGTGAGAATTCAGGGAGACAGTCTAATGTAGCATAAGAACATTTTCCATAAGATTGTTTAGCAGCCTATAACTGGAATGAGCTAGATTCAACATACAGAGTTCTTTATCCATGGAGGTGTCCAAAGTGAGAATGATTCTAACAAGAAGGATAGATATTATTCAAGAAAATTTATTTGAATGCAAGCTTGGACTAGATCTTGGAAGACACTTCTAACTCTAAGCTCCTAGGTTTCTCTGGTGTATACACTAAAATAATTTATCAAGCAAGTCAAAGCTATCAAATATATATTTTGTCTCAAACATTTAAATATTCAATCTAGTAATTACTAATAGATTATATCTACTAGATACTAGAATAACAAATCAATAACCCAAAATACCAGTTATATATTAAGCATCATTTTAGAAGAGACATAAAGTTCCCTTTAATTTTTAGTGTTTTCAATGTGTCAGCATTCCAAAAAGAAGTCTTTAATGTTTAATTTTGTACAAAGCAAAAAAACAAAACAAAACAAAACAAAAAAACCAAAACATCTCCTCTGTACATTGCACTGAAGATGGCACTCTAGTAACAACCTCACACTAGAAATGATAAGGCATGCTTATATTTATTATTTGAATCCTACATTTTAATTTTGAGGTTATTTCTTGAAACTGGCAAATGAAACATAAAGGTTACTTCTTATATCATCTTCTCTAATTGGAGTTGAGTCTATTTTTCATTTACCCTCAATTAGATAGAATTGAAATTTATTCCAAAGAATTTTAGTTCAGGTTATAGCTCAACAGACTATATTAAGAATAGCAACTTCAAATAATCTAAGCTATTTTTAAAAAGGCACTCAGATATTTCTATTCAAATTGTGTTCCGTAGAGACAGAAGGTTTCATAAAAAGGAAAGGGAAAAAATCTTCAGACTTCAAGAGTTTTGGATTGTTTATTTTGGGTGTTAGCTTTAAAAGATGCTGAATACATCCAAGATCACTCTGAAATGCAATTGTGTTTTTTTTTTTCATTCAACACTTTAACTAGAACCCTCCAAAATTGACTACTGTGCACTCACTGACCCATTTAATCACAAAGAGTGTTCCTTCAGGTATTACTTAGTAACTTATTCAAAATTAGCAGTTTTACCCTTTAGAATCATACTTCACTTATAGTCACAGTACAGTGTTAATGTATAAACAACCCCTGCCAATTAATTTTATGTTTAAGTAGATAATAATAAAAAAAATATATGTACTTTGGTTTGTTGCTGATTTGGTAAAATGTTTGTTAGAGCAAGGCATATTGATCTTCTGGCTTCCCTCTCTCTTTAAGTGTCCACTGAGGCCACCACTTCACCCTACTCACTGCCTGTGAAGCCCCACTCTCATTACAATGCTGATTCTGTTTAATGTTTTTCATTCTCTCTGATTTGCAATCAGATACAGGCAGCTAATTCACATGCACATTAGTATGTCAGTGCTCTTAGAGTTATATGCATTTTTAAGAGAGGATACCAGGAGTAGAGGAGCATACCAAGTTAGTAGAACAAATGTGGGCATTTCAGGTGTATGATAAGCAGTGCACCAGGAGGCCTCTCTTGCTATCCTTCAGTAATACCATGTGTAAAGCTGGTGCAGCTCAGATCAATTGGAACTGGAAGACTCGCTTAAACTTATTCTCCTAAACACCAAGGTTAGATTCCCTAATATGCTTTTCTTCATTCAACCTTATGCATATTGGAGTGAGGAGAAGGGGGAGGGAAGTTAGCTAAGGCTTACCTATAAAAATTACATTTAAATTAAAGCCCTGAAGAGTTAGTTCAAATTAGTTGTTAAAGAGTGGGGTTAAGGAAAGGCATATGAAGCCAAGGGAACAGCATGGGCTAAGACCCCAAAATACAATTATCTTATTATGTGCTGCTGGTGAGATAGGTAGGGACTAGAAGAGGAGTTATCTGACTTGTTTTGCAAAGGGCCAGATAGCAAATACCTGAGGCTTTGTGGGCCATATGGTCTTTGTTATTAGTCAGTTCTGCCATTGCAGCATAAAAGTAGCCATCCTATATAATAAAAGGCTAACATGCAAATTGACCAAATGGCAGAATGACCAGTCACTATGATGTGCACTGACCACCAGGGGGCAGGCACTCAATGTAGGAGCTTCCCCTAAGTGGTAAATGTGCTCCCACAAGGGGACAGCTGCTCAGCCAGAAGCTGAGGTCACGGCTGGTGAGCACAGAGACAGTGGTGGGAACCTCTACGGTAGTGCTAAGGATGTCCAATTGACAGCTTAGGTCTGCTCCCCATGGTCTCCTGGACTACAAGAGGGCACAGGCTGGTCTGAGAGACCCCCATGAGTGCACGAATTTCGTGCACTGGGCCTTTAGTAGATAATAAGTAAATAAATGGGTGTGGCTGTGTCTCAACAAAACTTTATTAACAAAAAGGTGGTGGGCCCTAGTCCATTAGCTCAGTGGTTAGATAGTTGTCCCATTACACCAAGGTTGAGGGTTACACCAAGGTTTCAGTTTCGATTCCTGGTCAGGGCACATACACACAAAAATCAATGAATGCATAAAAGGGTTGAACAATAAAGTAATCTCTCTCAATCTCTCTCCCTCTTTCTTCCTAACAACTAAAAATGATGGTGGAATGTATGTGTCCCAAAGGTCATCAGTGCCAACTGACCGCTAGGCTAGATTGAGAAGGGATTCTGACTTCCAGATGCTTTGGGATGTCAATGAAGGTTTCAAAAAGCAAGAGAGGTGACATGATTATGCTTATTTAAGACAAGCTTCTGACTGTTATATTGAAGATGAAACCAGAGGAAGAGAAGATCAGAGTATAAGTGGTAGAAACCAGTAAGGAAGCTCTTGCAGTAGAAAAAAAAAAAAAGGTGCTCTAAACTGTTAAAGATGAAGGAAGTATATAATTATGAGTCATATTTTAAATGTATACTCTGAAGATCTTGCCAATAGACTGGATATGAGGGTTAAGAATGACATGAAGTTAAAGAGGATTCTCAGAGTTCTCTGCCATGAGCAACTGGGCTAATGAATATATAATTCACTGAGATGAGGAATTCTATGGAAGAAGTGGCTGTGGAGGGTAGACATGAAGAGAGTACAAGTTCCATTTTGAATATGTTAAATTTGAAATTGCTGAAAGTCTTCAAGTTGTCAGATAGATGGCTGACTTTGTCTAGCAAGAGCTCTGAGGAGCAGTTTAGGCCAAAGATAGATTTGAGAATCATCATCACTGACACTGAAGGTCATGGAAGGAGATCACAGAATTAGAAAACAAGGCTCAGCAATAAGTGCGGGTATTTCTGAGCTTTGTTTTTTCAATGTTATCTGTGCACCATCTATATTAAAATCTAGACTCACAGGCCCCTTCTGAATCAGAATATCTGTGGGCAGGGCCCAGGAATGTGCATTTTCTAGCTTCCCGGTTTATTCTCATTGACATTAAATTGTGAGAATCACTGCTGTTGAAGTAACTTGGATGAGAAAGCACCTGAACAAGACGGAAATCAGAACCAGACAGCTGGAGGAAAAATCAGGAGGCTGTGGGGTCCTGGGAGCAATGAGAATGAGTGCTACAAGAAGGATGGAGGTCAACTGTGTCTAGTGTTGTTGAGAGACATCATGTTATCTCACTAGGCTTTCCTTGGATTGCCTTCAAGACAGATGTTGGAACAGCTGTGGGACTCCATGTCCTAAGAGAATACAGAATCACAGGTGAAAACTTCACAGATGAAGACAGTCTAAGAAATGAGACAAGAATCAGGACCAGGATACTGGACAAATTGAAAGCAAAATGTCAGTGCAAGGAAGACCTTATGAGTCCAGAGGAGAGGCATGGAAACAGCAAAACCAGCCACAAGGTCATACATAGGGCAGGAGGTCAAAGTGAACATCTAGAGTTAACACCAGAGGGTGTCAGGGTGGGCTGTGATGAAAGGTCACCAAACTTCATTACTTTTTGAGAGGCTTTATGCTCAGTGGTGTTGCCCCACAAAGATGAGGCACAAATATTGGAGTCTTGGAGAATTCTCCAGACCTTGTAGTTACTATTATCTCCAATTTACAGATGAAGAAATGGAGACAATGGGAGATTTTGAAAACTTTCCCAAGCTTACACACTAGTAAGTACCAGAGCTGGAAAACAGACCCAGGCATTCTGGCTACAGATCCCAAACTTTTCTCTGCACTGCATGGCTCCTACAAAATGTAAATTATTTACCATGCATGGTATAACATAGCCAGCATGTCTGTGCTTCTGCTTGTCTTCTCTAGTCTTACGTCATGCCATTATTACCTTCTCTCCATTAATATTCTATGTGGCATACTGAACTAAATGGCTGCCATTATGTGAACGTGCTATGCTCTATTGTCCTCAGGCTTTTGAACATATAGCTGTATTCCTCTGCCTAAACTACCCTTTGTTCCTATCTTTGCTACATTGACTTCTATTGTCATCTTAGATCTTAGTGCTACCTCCCTCAGGAAGCCCTTCCTATACATCCCCATAGTACCCTGTGCAGACCCCTGTATTAGCACTTGCACCTTGTATCAAAACTGCATGTTTTTATTTGATTTCATTGGTAACCCAATCAATATTTAATAGCATGCTATTCAGCTTCCTGGTGTTTGAGTATTTTGGGTTGTTTTTATTGTAGTTTATTTCTAATATTATGCCATCATGGTCTGCGAAGACGCTTTTTATGATTTCAATCTTCTTGAATTTGGGGATACTTTGCTTGTGACCCAATATATGGTCTATTTTTGAATATGTGTCATGAGCACTTGAGTAGAATGTATATTCCGTGGCACTGGGGTGAAGTGTTCTGAAGATGTCTATTAAGTCCATCTGATCTAGTGAGTCATTTAATATTGCTGTATCTTTGCTGATTGTTTGTCTAGAGGACTTATCCAGTGATGACAGTGGTGTATTAAAGTCCCCTACTATGATTGTATTGTTGTCGATCTCTCCTTTGATATCTTCCAGAAGATTTTTTATGTATTTGGGTGCTCCTGCATTGGGTGCATACATGTTTATCAGGGTTATATCTTCTTGTTGTATTGATCCTTTTAGTATTATGAAGTGACCTTCCGTATCTCTTGTTATGGCCTTCACTTTGAGGTCTATTTTGTCCGATATAAGTATATCTGATAAGGGCCTAATCTCCAAAATCTATAGGGAACTCATACAACTTAACAAAAGGAAGATAAACAATCCAATCAAAAAATGGGCAAAGGACCTAAATAGACACCTTTCAAAAGAGGACATTCAGAAAGCCAAGAGACATATGAAAACATGCTCAAAGTCACTAATCATCCGAGAGATGCAAATCAAAACAACAATGAGGTACCATCTCACACCTCTCAGACTGGCTATCATCAACAAATCAACAAACGACAAGTGCTGGAGAGGATGTGGAGAAAAAGGAACACTTGTGCACTGCTGGTGGGAATGCAGACTGGTGCAGCCACTATGGAAGACAGTATGGAGTTTCCTTAAAAAACTGAAAATGGAACTCCCATTTGACCCTGTGATCCCACTTCTAGGAATATATCCCAAGAAACCAGAAACACCAATCAGAAAAGATATATGCACCCCTATGTTCATAGCAGCACAATTCACCATAGCTAAGATCTGGAAACAGCCTAAGTGTCCATCAGTAGATGAATGGATTAGAAAACTGTGGTACATCTACACGATGGAATACTATGCTGCTCTAAAAAGGAAGGAACTCTTACCATTTGCAACGTCATGGATGGAACTGGAGAGCATTATGCTAAGTGAAATAAGCCAGTCAATGAAGGAAACATACCACATGATCTCACTCATTCATGGATAATAGAGACCATTATAAACTTTTGAACAATAATAGATACAGAGGCAGAGCTGCCTCAAACAGATTGTCAAACTGCAGCGGGAAGGCCAGGGAGGGTTGGGGGGCAGGAGGTAGGGGGGTAAGAGATCAACTAAAGGACTTGTATGCATGCATATAAGCATAACCAATGGACATAAGACACTGGGGGATAGGGGAGGCTGGGGGACTGTCTAGGGCGGGGGGATAAAATGGACACATATGTAATACCCTTTGTAATACTTTAAGCAATAAAAAAAAAAACTGCATGTTTTCTTATCCGTCTCTCTAATTAAAATAAGGGCTCCTGAAGTGTGGGATCCATATTCTGTTCATCTTATATCCCCGGTACCCAGCATAGTACCTGGAATATAGTGGGTGATGAACAGCTATTTATTAAATCAATAAATATAGTAATTGGTATGACAGTAGATGAAGTCTGAGAGAGGTAGTTTGGAGTCAATTATTAAAGAATTGGGTTCCATGTGAAGATATTTGTATTTTGTTCTTTGGGCAATGGGGAACCATTGATGATTTTTGAGAAGTTGAAAGATATAATCTAAGCTTTTTTATTTTAGGAAGAAAAGTATGATACTCTGTGGAAATTGGAGAGGTGATTTTGAAGGCAAGAAGATAATGAGGATGTTACTAAGATAATTATAAAATTAGGGCATTAGTCAGTTTTTGCTGCACAAAAGAACTACCTCAAAACTCAGCAGCACATCCCTCCCTCTGGGGGAGAAGAGGGTCCTAATATGAGGTGACAGGAGAAGATTTGACTTTGGGTGGTGTACACACGGTGTTATATATAGATTTTGTAACTTAGAAATCCACATATGAAACCTATATGTTCATGTTGACCAATGTCAACCCAATAAAACTTAATTAAAAAATAAAATAAACAAACAAAAAACACAGCAGTTGGCATCACGAGTTGGCTGGAGTGGCTCAGCTCCAGGCTATAGGTCTGTGGATTAGCTACAGAGGTGCTGCTGTAGACTACAGGTGTGCAGTTTAGAGGATCTTGTCTACAATCTTCAGGTTAAGTTCTGTCTTCTTCATGTGTCTCTCATTCTTCTAAGCCAGTGGTTCTCAACCTTCTGGCCCTTTAAATACAGTTCCTCATGTTGTGACTCAACCATAAAATTATTTTCGTTGCTACTTCATAACTGTAATGTTGCTACTGTTATGAATGGTAATGTAAATATCTGACATGCAGGATGGTCTTAGGAGACCCCTGTGAAAGGGTCGTTCGACAGCCAAAGGGGTAGCGACCCACAGGTTGAGAACTGCTGTTCTAGGCCCAACTGAACATCATCCTGAACACCATGATGAAGCTTTCCTCATAGCAGTGTCACAGCACAAAGGGCAAGACTAACCACACAAGTACGTATCAAGCCCCTACTTGCGATCATGTCATTGACCAAAGCAAGTACACAAGCAAGCCCAACATCAAAGGGACATGGAAAAATACTGCTCCAATGGAGGTTAGAGGGGAGGAAATGATTATTTGCTAAACAATAACCTAATCTTCCATGGATACTATTGCTGTAGTCTAGATCAGTGATTTTCCACTGGGGAGTAAGGATGCATGCTCTGCCTTAAAATGTAAAACAAAATTTCAGGGAGGGGTAATCACATATATTTTTCAAAAGTCTTACCTCCACCACTGTTTTCAGAATCATTACTGATATGAGCTATTATTATTAATAGAAGTATCAAAACCCAGCTGTCCAGTGGGATGGAAAAAGAGCTTGGGAAACATTGCTGTACATGGTAAATAGTATGGGCCTAGAAGATGAGAGGAGAAACCCACAAAAACACAAATAATTGAATGCAGAGTAAGGAGGAGAATGAGGACCTAAAGTATTAGTGACCAAATGATCTATAACTTTTAAGTAATGGCTTAAAGAAAGACAGAGTGCGAGAGAAAGGAATTCACTCATTTAAGATATACTCAGGACATATATTTCACATCTTCCTCCTCTAGAACATAAGGTACACAAGAGCAGGAAAGTCCATGTGTTTTGTTCACTCTATATTCCTAGTACCCAGATCAATGTCTGGTAAGAAGTAGGTACTTAATAATTTCATTGAATGAGTGAATTAAATAATAAGATGACAGTTCTCATTTGAACTTCATGGTTAGAGGGTATGTGCATGAGGGCCTTGGGGTAGGGAGAGAGAGAAAACTAGAAGGGAAGTGCTATTCTGGCAGACAAATCAATCACCTCAAAAGGCTCAGCCACAATATCAACTCTCCTGGGTCACCTGCCCTGATCCCCAGTTAGTGGACCTCTCCTCTCTATTCTGAAAGTTCTTTGAACAGTCCTCTATAAGAGCATGGCTTTGGTTCATTTTCAATTATGTACAGGTCTTATCCCTTGACAGTGTTGCATTACCTGAGCCATGTGTTCCTGGAAAAGAGCAGTGGTTAAGAAATAACTCCCCAACACTTTTGTGTTCCCTGAAATAACTTACAGCCAAGAACCACTCTTCCCCTTGATTTAGTGCAGTTTTGTGAATGAGTCCCTTGAATTCTTATAATAACTACAGACATAGATACACCAAATTTCCATCCTTTATCTCAAAAATGATTAGCTGAAATGTTTAAACCCATTGAAAAAATCATAACAAAATGCCCACTAACTAGAATTGACCATATTTTGTCAGCCTTCTCTTCTTTCTCCTGACCTCTGAATTTTTACCCACCTTCAGCCTGAACTAGCAGCCTAAAGCCTCCACTTGAGAGTAAAACATTCTCTGACCTTCCATCCCATCATGCCACCCTTGCTCATACCACTCCTCACACCTAGTTATTTCTAGCCTTGTTTATCTTTCCCTGTAAAAGGAAAGCCCTTTCATCCCTGACCATTGAGACACTTGCAGATCTCATGATCAAAGTCTTCAACCTATTGCAAGTTTCCCTTTATTGCGATTATCCCTTTCATCCTACATGCAATAATTATTTCCAATAAATTCTCTACTTAACAAAGTTCAGATTTGTTGTTTCATTTGACAAGCTCGACTAGATTTTGCTTTTCTTAAGGATAGCACCACATATAACTCAGTGCTATACCACCAGTACCTAGCACCAGGCTGGCCCTAGTAGGCATCCTATCTAATAATAGAGAAACATGGTAATTAACCATAACTCCGCTACCCTTCCCATTGGCTAATCAGTGAGATATGCAAATTAACTGCCAACCAAGATGGCAGCCGGCAGCCAGGCAGCTGAAGCGAGCAGGAGGCTTGCTTGCTCCAGTGATAGAGGAAGCCAAGGTTCCCCGCCTGCCGCTGCCAGCCTCTGAGCTTGCACTCTAAACAACTATGTTGCAATTATAGAAGCTAAACAAACCCCAGAAATCTGCTTTCAGCTGTCAGAGCTGGAATGAGCAGGACCGCAACAGTGTTTCAATTATAGAACCCAAACAAACTCAGATCCCTGCTTTCAGCAGCCGAGGTCTCAGAGCTGGAGCCGAGCCTCAGAGCTAAAGCCAGCTCTCAGCTCCAGTGACAGCCATAGAAGGTAAATAAATCCCAGAATAAAAAAAAAAAAAAAAGGAGAGGTTGGGAGCTTCAGTTGCCCACCAGCCTGAAAACAGCCATCATCCCCTCACCCAGTCTGGCCAGGCACCCCAGTGGGGACCCCCACCCTGAAGGGGGTGTGACCAGCTGCAAACAGCCATCATCCCCTCATCCAGGCTGGCCAGGCACCCAAGTGGGACACCCACCCTGAAGGGGGTGTGACCAGCTGCAAACAGCCATCATCCCCTCATCCAGGCTGGCCAGGCACCCAAGCAGGACCCCCACCCTGATCTGGGACACCCTTCAGGGCAAACTAGCCGGCCCCCACCTGTGCACCAGGCCTCTATCCTATATAGTAAAAGGGTAATATTCAAACTGACCCTAACAGCAGAAAGACTGGGAATGACTGGTCACTATGACACACACTGACCATCAGGGGGCATACTCTTAATGCAGGAGCTGCCCTCTGGTGGTCAAGTCACTCTCACATGGGAGGAGCTCTGCTTAGCCACAAGCCAGGCTGATGGCTGCCAGTGCAGTGGTGGTGGTGGGAGCCTCTCCTGCCTCCTCAGCAGCGCTAAGGATGTCCGACTGCAGTTTAGGCCTGCTCCCTGCTGGCAAGTGGACATCCCCCAAGGGCTGCTGGGCTGCCAGAGGGATGTCTGATTGCCATCTTAGGCCCAATAACCCAGGGAGCTGGCCTAAGCCAGCAGGTGGTCATCCCCTGAGGGGTTCCAGGCTGTGAGAGGGCACAGTCTGGGCTGAGGGACCCCCCTGCCCCCCGAGTGCACAAGCTTTTCTGCACCGGGCCTCTAGTTGTTAAATATTAGCTGAATGAACACAAGAATGAATACACACTACATGCTGATGCATATGTTTGGAAAGACAAAGGAGAATAAAATGTATTTCTTCCTTCAAAGATCCTGCAGCTCAGGTAGTTTATTCCAGCATGCTTCTTTTTACACAGAAGTTTAACATTGATTAGGTAAAAATCTCACTTTTTAGTTATACCACAGAATTAGGCTAAATCATGCATTAGCCTGTATTTCTGGTGATTTATCTCCAATCTGAATAAGAAATAACTGAAGACAAGGTGTTTTTCTCAGTCAAGTGCCATACTTTGTATTTCCTTTTAGCTCAGCATAGCCCTTGAGGGAGTTTGGGGTTATTGTTTTTAAAACCTTGAAAGCTGGGCAGGCAGTGCATCACTCCTACGTCTATTGGTGGGTGTACTCTGCTAAACTCAAATGAAGCTTTTTTGCTAGGATTTGTGATGTTCTAATTCTTTGCAGGCATCTAAAGGATGAAAGAATTGAGTAGTGTAGATTTTCATAAACAGTTCTAAACTATTCCATTCAAAGCAACGTCTGACCCTCCTAGCAATTTTACATGGGGTCTTTTTTTAAAATTTATTTTATTGTTTGAAGTATTACAAATAGTAGTACATATGTCTCCTTTTTTCCCCCAGTGACCTTCCCCCGGCCTCCCCTATCCCCCGGCACATGCCCTCATCCCTGCCCAGTGTCTTGTGTCCATTCGTTATGCTTATATGCATGCATACAAGTCCTTCGGCTGATCTCTTACCACCCCACCTCAACACTCCCCAGCCTTCCTGCTGTAATTTGACAGTCTGTTTGATGCTTCTCTGCCTCTGTATCTATCTTTTTGTTCATCAGGTTATAATGGTCTTTATTATCCATAAATGAGTGAGATCATGTGGTATTTTTCTTTCACTGCCTGGCTTATTTCACTTAGCATAATGCTCTCCAGTTCCATCCATGGTATTTATATTTTCCAATTTGCCTTAGTCCCTGGTTTCAGGTGATAGGGAACCTGTTCTTTCATTTCTTTCTGTGCCTACCTTTCTCATTTCTTTTTTCTTTTACTCTGTAAGGAAGAACCAGTTTTTATTTTCTTTTTTGTGCTTGTCTGCTCTGCTTTTTGAGGAAGGAGGGTCTTGATGAGCTGTCACCTCTCTGTGAACAGAGCTTGCATTTGGAGTGTGACTCTGTTGTTTGTCAGCAAGGTGGGTGGTCTACTTAGTTACACTTGGATCTCAATAATTAGAACCCCAAGGATCAAATATCAACAGAATAAATCTCTCTTTAACTTGAGGCTGAGTTTCCATTTTGGCCTCCAGCGGTAGCAAATAAAACTGTCCCCAAAAGGCACTTTTATTAAGGAAGACTCACAGTTTACCTAACCTTTCTTCCCATGGTGTTTCTTCTGTTCATAAAGTTGCATTGATCTTGTCCCATGGGAAGTAGATTTGGAAAGGAGGGGCCTCTCCATGAGGATGCAGTCTCATCCATCTAAAGTCCTAAGGATGCCACCTGATTTAAGATCTCAGACTCTAATGACAAGTGAGGGAGGCTCTGAACACATTTGTTAAAGCTCCATAGTTTCACTATTCTGAACCTCTAGGTTTCTTTTCTTTTTTTTTCCTCCCTATTTTGTAATGGAGGGAGGAGAAATAGCTGCTATGCCCTTTGTCATGCGAATTTAAAGAGTTGCAAAATTTTCAACAAAAACTTAAAAAGCTTTAGATCATTTATCTTGTTTAGGTCAGTTGTGTTTGTCCTTTCTATTCACTTTCTTGTATGTATAGATTTACCTGCCACTAGTGACAGGATTCAAAATTATTTTATAGTCGTAATGATCTTCTACATAGCAGCCTAGAATAGGGCTGCAAACTTTTTGTAGCAGGTAGAAAGATGACACTTAATAACATTTCCCAGCATTAAACACCAATACCCACTTACACAGCAAAAATTTAGACATTTCATGGGGCACTGAATTCAGTTTTTCCTCACAGGGAAAAGGTTAGAACAGGGGAGCAAGTTAATTTGTAAAGAGATTGACTACAAATGAGTTGATTTAAACAAAGTAAAATAACTCCATCATAGAATAGTTGGATAAAAATTTTAAGAGGCCCAAGAAACTGATTTTTTCTTCTCTTCCTTTCTCTGCTTCCACCCTCAACTTCCATATATATACACCAAAAATCACTTCAGCCTTTCTCACTGTTGCTTGTTTATCTGGGTTTTATCTTAGCTTTCACTGTTGGATACATGCAGTCTGTCTACACTCAGAGCTGCTGTCATCTAACCAATAGAGTTATTCCCTATGTAAGCCTAGAAGACAATAATATAACACTTGAAAGGTCAAGTGTGGCTAATGTCTCCATTTAGTGATGTATCTTTTTTTCCTGTCCTCTCCATAAGAGTGCTGCAAACACACACACACACACACACACACACACACACACACACACACACACACCAAGCATGATCAAGTATACTAAACTATCCAACTCAAGGAAATCCCAGCATATCAAAGAGGTTAATAACTTCTTGGAAAATTCCCATGCCTGAGCAAAATAAGCAATTTTATCAACATTGGTAGCTCAAGGTGAGAAAGAATATCAGCAACTTTAGAAAAGTCTAGTGTAATGGGATAGTTGCAGAGGCTATATAGCTCTGGCACCAAGGATTCTATAAATTCAGAGAACCTAGAAGCCAAGTTGGCACTATTGCACAGCAGATCTCTTGAATGTATTCATCTTGCATAACTGAAACTTTACACATATTGAATAATAGCTCCCCATTTCCCCCATCCCCACCCCCTGGCAATCACCATTTTCCTCTCAGCTTCTATGAATTTAACTATTTTAGATGCTTCATATGAGAAGAATCATGCAATATTTGTCTTTCTGTGACTGGCCTATTTTACCTGCCCTAATGTCCTGAAAGTTCATCTCGGTTATAGAACTTGACAGGATTTTCTTCCTTCTTAAGGATGGATAATATTTCATTGTATGTATATATCACATTTTCTTTATCCGTTCATCTGTTCATGGACATTTAAGTTATACCCACCTCTTGGATATTGTGAATAATGCTGCAATGAACATGGGAGTGCAGATATTATTTGAGACCTGATTTCAATTTATTTGAGCAAATACTCAGAAGTAGGACTGCTGTATCATATGGTAGTTTTAGTTTTAGTTTTTGAGGGACCTCAATACGTTTTTTATAGCAATTACACCATTATGCATTCCTACCCAAAGTGTACTGGCTTCTATTTTCTCCACATCCTCACCAACACTTGTTGTCTTAAGTTTTTTTTGTGTGTATGTTTTTTTTAGATAATAGCCATACTAACAGGTGTGAGGTAATATCTCATTGTAGTTTTTATTTGCATTTCCCTGGTGATGACTGACATTGAGACTCTTTTTATATACTTGTTGGCCATTTGTATGTCTCCTTTGTAAAAATGTCGATTTAAGCCCTCTCCCCATTTTTTAATTGGGTTATGAGGTGTTTTTTTGTTGGTTTTTTTTTTTGTTTGTTTTTTATTTTATTTGCTTTTGCTATTGAATCATAAGAATTTCTTATATATTTTGGAAATTGACCCTTTATCAGATAAATGGCTTGCAAATATTTTCTCTCATTTAATAGATTGCCTTTTCACCCTGTTGACTGCACCCTGTGCTTTACAAAAACTTTTTAGTTTGATTTAGCCTTGTCTATTTTTGCTTTTGCTGCCCATACCTTTGCTATCATGTTCATGAAATCATTGCCAACATTAATGTCATAATGCTTTCCCCTGTTTTTTCTCCTAGAAGTTTCCTAGTTTTGGGTCTTACCTCTAAGTCTTTAATCCATTCATTTTGAGTTGATTTTTTGTTTATGCTGTAAGATAACAGTCTAGTTTCATTCTTTTGCATGTGGGTATTCAGTTTTCCCACCACAAGTCTTGGTACCCTTGTCAAAGATCAGTTGATCACATATGCATGAATTTGTTTCTGAACTTTGAATTCTGCACAGGCTATATGTCTGTCTTTATGCCAGTCGCATACTGTTTTAATTCCTTTAGCTTTGTTATCTATTTTTAAATAAGGAAGTATGATGATTACAGCTTTGTTTTTCTTTATCAAAATTATTTTGGCCATGTGCAGTCTTCTGTGGTGCCATATAAATTTTAGAATTTTTTTCTATTTCTATAAGAAATACCATTTGTATTATCTGGTACCTCTAGTTTAGGTGTTTGTTTGTTTTTAAAGTTGTTTTTAAAGTTGTTACATTCAATACTATTATGTAGTATTTCACGTGGACCGCACAGTGGTTAGACAATCAAACAATTCACAAAGTGCTCCCTCCAGTATTCCCAGTACTGACCTGGTATCATGCATAATTATTACAATATTATTGACTGTGCCCCTTATGCTGTACTTTAAATCCCCATGACTATTTTGTAAATACCAATTTGTAGTTCTTCATCCCCTTGCCTTTTTCACCCAACCTCTCAACCCCTCTCCCTTCTGGCAACCATCCATCTCTTCTCTGTATCTGTGAATCTGTTTTGGTGTTTTTTTTAGACTCCACGTATAAGTGAAATCATATACCATTGGGGTTTTGATAGACATTGATTGAATCCATAGATCACTTCGAGTAGTATGGACATTTTAACAGTATTAAGTCTTCCAATCCATGAACACAGGATGACTTTCCATTTTTTTGTGTCTTCCTTAATTTCTTTCATCAGTATTTTTAAAATATATTTTATTGATTTTTTACAAAGAGGAAGGGAGAGGGATAGAGAGTTAGAAACATCAATGAGAGAGAAGCATCGATCAGCTGCCTCCTGCACACCTCCCACTGAAGATGTGCCCACAACCAAGGTACATGCCCTTGACCAGAATCGAACCTGGGGCCTCTCTGTCTATCCACTGAGCGAAAGCAGTTAGGGCTTATCAGTATTTTTTAATGCACAAGTTTTTCACCATCTTAGTTGTTTATTCCTAAGAATTTTATTATTTTTATCCTATTGTAAATGAGATTGTTTTCGTAATTTTATTTTCAGATAGTTCATTGTTAATATATGGAAAGACTATAGATTTTTGTATGTAGGTTTTGTATTTTGCAACTTTACTGAATTTATTAGTTCTAACAGTTCTGTGGTGGAGTCTTTAGGGTTTTTTATATATAAGATCATGTCATCTGCAAACAAAGACATTTTTTCCTTCTTCCTTTCCTATTTGGATGCCTTTTATGCCTTTTTATTAGATAATTGTTCTGGCTAGAACTTCAAGTACTATATTGAATAGAAGTGGCATTGGCAAGAGTGTCCATCCTTTCCTTGTTTGTGATATTAGAGGAAAAACTTTCTGCTTTTCACTGTTGAGTATAATGTTAGCTACGGCTTGTCATACATGGCATCGTTACGTTGAGGCAATTTCCTTTTATTCCTAGTTTATTGAGAGGTGTTTGTTGTTGTTGTTGTTGTTGTTGTTTTTTATTATTATTATTAGTTAAGGTATTACAAATGTGTCCACATCCTCCCCATTAACCCCCAACTTCCCCCCCACACACAAACTCATGTTCCCATCCCCCTATTGTCCATGTCCATTGGTTTGGCGTATATACATGTATACAAGTCCTTCTGTTGATCTCTTCCCCCTACCCCCGCCCTCCCCTACTTTCCTTCTGGGGATTGATAGCCTGATCGCTGTTTCTCAGTCTTTGGGTCTGTCCCTTTTCATCAGTCTATGTTGTTCTCTATAATCCACAAATGAGTGAGATCATGTGGTATTTATCTTTCTCTGACTGGCTTATTTCACTTAGCATAATGCTCTCCAGTTCCATCCATGCTGTTGCAAAAGGCAAGAGTTCCTTTTTTTTTTTTTTACCGCAGCATAGTATTCTATTGTGTATATGTACCACAGTTTTCTAATCCACTCATCTGCTGATGGGCAGTTAGGCTGTTTCCAAATCTTAGCTATGGTGAATTGTGCTGCTATGAACATAGGGGTGCATATATCCTTTCTGATTGGCGTTTCTGGTTTCTTGGGATATATTCCTAGTAGTGGGATCACTGGGTCAAATGGGAGTTCCATTTTTAGTCTTCTGAGGTAGCTCCATACTGTTCTCCACAGTGGCTGCACCAGTCTGCATTCCCACCAGCAGTGCAGAAGGGTTCCTTTTTCTCCGCATCCTCTCCAACACTTGTTGTTTGTTGATTTGTTGATGATAGCCATTCTGACAGGTGTGAGATGATACCGCATTGTCGTTTTGATTTGCATCTCTCGTATAATTAGTGACTTTGAGCAGGTTTTCATATGTCTTTCGGCCTTCTGTATGTCCTCTTTCGAAAAGTGTCTATCTAGGTCCGTTGCCCATTTTTTGATTGGATTGTTTATCTTCCTTTTGTTAAGTTTCATGAGGTCCCTGTAAATGTTGGAAATTAAACCCTTATCGGTGGTATCATTGGCAAATATGTTCTCCCATGTAGTGGGTCTTCTTGTTGTTTTGTTGATGGTTTCCTTTGCTGTGCAAAAGCTTTTTATTTTGATGTAATCCCATTTTTTTATTTTCTCTTTAGTTTCCATTGCCCTAGGAGCATTATCAGAGAAGAAATGTTGTTGTTGTTTTTTATCATGAAAGGATGTTGAATTGATTCAAACACTTTTTATACATCTATTAAGATGATCATGAGGTTTTTATTCTTCATTCTGTTAATGTAGTGTATCACATTAATTGATTTTCATATGTTGAACCATCTTTGCATCCCTAGAATAAATACCACTTGGTTATGACATAATTGACTTTTTTAATGTGCTGTTGAATTCTGCTAGCTAGTACTATGATGGCATTTTCGACAAAATGTTTATTTAATTAAAATATATACAATGTTTAACAAAATTAAAAAATTAACAATGAAATTGATGTCTCTCTTTTATCTCTGACCCACAGAGTCCCTGAGGGTCAAGGATAAGAGGGATAAGAAAGTTAAAAGAAAACTCAAACAAACAGCCATGGATTGTTGTTCTTACTCATCTATTAACTAGCTCCTTGAACTCACTGGATTCCTTCCCCTTTTTCAGTCTTAGTTTCCCAATCTGTTGAATGATGAGAATATTAGGTTTTGTTTTGAAATAATTTTTTAGCCTAAAACGCTAGTTGCTTTTCTAGTTATCACTAAATGAAAATTAATTCATGAAAACGATAAAGACAGGACAAAACAAACAAAAACAAAGGGATATATATGACCCAGAGCAAGTTTTCCTCCTATCAGGAGCCTCAGCTCCCCAACCCTCCATAGTAAACTGCAGCTAACATTTATTTGGGTATCTCATCTGGACTTTTAAAATCATATCCAGGCATATGTATATATTTTCTTTGTTCTTTCTTCAAATGGGAAAATACAGGGACTTAAATAAGAAGAAGCAAAAAAGAATAGTGGGTCAATATAGTTCAATCTTGGGTTTATATCTGGGTTCTGTCACATACTAGGTGTTTGAACTTGGTCATCCTTCTGTGTATTTCAAATTCCTCCTCTGTAATATTGGAATGATAATAGAGACTACCTCATAGAGTTGGATGTAAAGACTAAGTGAAATAATAAAGGGCCAGTACCAGTCAGTCACTCAGTAAGTGATCATTAAATGTGAGTTAGTCTACACCTTCTTTATTTCTTTGCATGTAAGGTATAAAGGATCTAGCCCCATGAGAAACTTCCCTAACTACCACCATTTTTTAGTGCCCATATAGTATTACTTTGAAACAAATTTATATAACGAGTCTCCTACTGTTGAACACTGAAATTGTTTTCAGCTTTTTACTATTAAAAACCTTACTGCAAAGAAAAAACATTGTTCATAATAGATTTACACACAAATGTGAACATATTGTTAGGATAATTTTGGGGTAGAGGTTAAAGGGGATATGCACCTAAAATGTAGATCTGTGATGTCTAATTGACCTCCAATAAGTTATATTGGAGGTCAATCAACATTGTATGAAAGTGCCAGTTTCCTCACACCCACAAAAAAATCTCTGAACTATTAATTTTGTTTTATATATTTACCATTATAATATGTCAAAACAGTATCTCATTCTGTTTTAATTTGCATATATTTAAGTATGATTAAAGCTAAGCCTATTTTTCTGTTTATAAGCTATTTATACTTCTATAATAACTGCCTATTTATGTTCTTGACAATTGAGTATTTTAAAAATTAGTTATTTAAAAATTATCTTAAATAAATCTCATTGTTCGGAAGCTTCTAGAGTTTTGACTCCAAAGAAAACAAAACAACAACAACAAAAACCATCCAACTGTCCTGCACTACCCATTTGTGGAAGAGAAAATCAAGTCTCAAAGAATTTAAATGACTTACATATTGTTAGAGCTAGGTAAAGACAGAGTTGGCATTTTAATATCTGCTTGTTCTTTTTTTAATTGAAGCAGATGCACTGTTTTTTAAATAATACCACTTTTCATGTTTGCTTTGCTAATATATAGAAACACCCATAGTCATCTCCCTACCACTCTTTACTTTATCATAAGGCAGTCATATACTTTTAGTATGTAGAATGTCTTATTAACTTGGTTTTCCTATAAATATATAGAGTATAATAAGTAAGTAATCCCACTAAAGTCACCACTAAATATTTCTAAGGAAAGTCTTTTCACAGAACACACTGGTTCCTATAATAGCATCTTCAGCACTTCCCCCAACTTGTCTCACAACGTTTATTTTGTTCCAGTGTTTCATCTATCTTGTCTTCTTGGGAGATTAATATGCTCACATTGCATTCCATTAGTTTGTGTTCTGAAAATAAAATATTACTGAGTAATAGGGTCAATAGAATTGTTTTTATAAAAGTGAAATTTATTGGGATGTTAATTTCAAACTGATATGCATCTGTACAGGTCAGAAAAATCTGGAGGAAGATCATTGAAGAAAGGAGATTTGTATATGGGGTGGGGTGCAAAAGTGGTAACAAGACAGAATGCCCCTCCTTTTGTATTTGAAACTAAGCACTGCACATTGTCATCTGTGAATGGAATGAATACTGCTATTATTTGAGTGCTTACTCTGTTCCAGGCACAGTGCTAAGATTTTTACATACATTATTTCATTTAATTCTCAATACACTTTGTAAGGTATTATTTTTTATATAAGAATAAATGATGTTCATTGAGCCTGAATAGTGCCCAAGGGCAAATAATTAGTGGTTAGTTGAGCCAAGATTCAAACCCAGGACTTCTGACAGTAAATTTCATATGCATTTCATTATGCTATCTCTAGACATAAAGCATATAGTCTTTAACTAAAAGCAACAGAAGACAATATGCTGATGCATGTGTGAACAATTGGAGATTTCAGAAATGAAATGACCAGCCTCCAATTTTAGAGTTCCTGATAGAACATTGAAGAGTACATTCATTCATTAGATGAACGGTGCCCTAGATAACCGTTTTCCAAAACTGTTCCATAGGACACTGATTCTTTAGGCTAATGGGCGATTTTTTTAAAATGTTGATTTTATTAAAGTTGAAAGAGTTTACATACTACAGTACTTCTCAGAGTGTTTATTGGGCTAATGTGCATTTTGACACTCGAAGACATGTGATATCATTCTATGTTTTCCAATCTAATTTAACTTTCAATTTCCTTTTTAAAGGTCTTACATGCTATGAAACATACTTTGGGAAATCCCAACTAAAATTGAAATTTCAAGTAACTCTAACTCCAAGTATTTATGATTTCATGATTCTATTGTTGGCCATGAAGACCCAAGAGAAGGCTACTATGTGTATACATCCTTATCCTATGTTCTCGACCTAATTAATCTGTAAATATTCTACTGTGTAAGTTGTTAATTGAGTTCAAGGTGATATTTGCTGTGAAACTTCTTGGCAGAATTATTCATAGTTCAAGCATTAGCTGGAATGTTGAACTGGACCATAGGTTCCCAAATCTAGCTGATCATCAGATTGTACTTAACTACTTGTTATAAATGCAAATTTCTGGGCTCCACACCCAAGGATTCCAATTCTATATTTTGAGGGAAGGCTCTAGAAACAATTTTAACCAGTGCTTCAGGTGTTCTGAAGTATATGATTGGTCTACATGTGAACATTTGAAAATAACAATGTATAGAATCAAGAAAGCTGTGGGGATACTAAAGAGGAGTTCTCAATTTGTCAATGTGCCATATTTGAGAGTTCTGCCCAAGACCTTGGAAACTAGAAGAGTGCATTTCATTATATTGTCATGTAAATATCACTGTATGAAGAACTCTACAAACAAAGCTGATGTTACTGAGAAGGATCTATACTTAGGGACCTCTGGTTTAAATAATTTCCATTCCTTTCTAGCCATGACATCCATTAATTTTTATGAGTGTGGCCTGACTTCTCAAAATGTCTTTATTACATGAAGAGGAAGCATGGTGTCCAGGAAGAGGCTACTTATAGTCTCAACTGAATGCTATGCTATTAGACTAGAATGGATGGGACACTGGGCTCAGATATGAACATCACTCTAAAAAAGCAGAGACAAACCAGAACACGGTCATAGGGGAAGTACTAAGATGATGAAGCTATTCAAACACATACTGCATGAAGAATGGTTGAAAGAACTGGGAATATTTAGCTTGGAGAGAATAATTGTGTGCAGGTAAGAATATTACCTTTAAACTAGATGACCAGTGCACGGAATTTATGCACAGGTAGGGTCCCTAGCGGCTGCCAGCTACTGGCCGGGGCCTTCCTTCATTCCATGCCACCCCCTGGTGGTCAGTGCATGTCATAGCGAAGAAGGAATATATATATCAAGGACTGTTCTAGACAAAATAAGTATTGTTGACCCATTTTACAGATGAAGAAGTAGATCAAGAAAGGGTAAATTTTTCCCATGGTCATATGGATACTGCAGTAGTAATTAAGACTGTTTAAAAATATTTCATTTATCCTCCTTCCAGATACAGAGTAGGATTGTACTTCTTAACCTTATTTGAAGCTAAGGATGGGCATATGACCTCTGGGTAGAATTTTTTTTATTATTAAATCTTTATTGTTCAGATTATTACATTTGTTCCTCTTTTTTCCCCCCATAACTCCCCTCCTCCCAGTTCCCGCCCCACCCTCCGCCCTCACTCCCCACCCACTGTCCTCATCCATAGGTGTGCGATTTTTGTCCAGTCCCTTCCCGCATCTCCCACACCCCTTTCCCCCCCAAGAATAGTCAGTCCATTCCCTTTCTATGTCCCTGATTCTATTATGATCACCAGATTATTTATTCACTCGATTCTTAGATTCACTTGTTGATAGATGCATGTTTGTTGTTCATAATTTGTATCTTTACCTTTTTCTTCTTATTCCTCTTCTTAAAGGATACCTTTCAGCATTTCATATAATACTGGTTTGGTGGTGATGAACTCCTTTAGCTTTTCCTTATCTGTGAAGCTCTTTATCTGACCTTCAGTTATGAATGATAGCTTTGCTGGATAAAGTAATCTTGGTTGTAGGTTCTTGGTATTCATCACTTTGAATATTTCTTGCCATTCCCTTCTGGCCTGCAAAGTTTCTGTTGAGAAATCAGCTGACAATCGTATGGATATTCCCTTGTAGGTAACTGAGTTTCTTTCTCTTGCTGCTTTTAAGATTCTCTCTTTGTCATTTGCTCTTGGCATTTTAATTATGATGTGTCTTGGTGTGGTCCTCTTTGGATTCCTTTTGTTTGGGGTTCTCTGCGCTTCCTGGACCTGTAAGTCTCTTTCTTTCACCAGGTGGGGGAAGTTTTCTGTCATTATTTCTTCAAATAGGTTTTCAATATCTTGCTCTCTCTCATCTTCTGGCACCCCTATAATTCTGATGTTGGTATGCTTGAAGCTGTCCCAGAGGCTCCTTACACTATCTTCGTATTTTTGGGTTCTTTTTTCATTTTGCTTTTCCAGTTGGGTGTTTTTTGCTTCTTCGCATTTCGAATCTTTGACTTGATTCTTGCGCTCCTCTGGTCTGCTGTTGGGTGTCTGTATAATATTCTTTATTTCAGTCAGTGTATGCTTAATTTCTAGTTGGTTCTTTATCACAACATTGAGGGTCTCATTAGATTTCTTGAGGATCTCACTACATTTGTCAGCAGTCTCACCAGTCTTTTTGAGGGCCTTACTAAGTTTATCGGCAGCTTCTAGACAGTTCTTGAGAGACCTTAAAAGTGTGGTTTTGAGCTCTATATCTTTCATTTCTGACATTTGCGTCCTGTTTCTTTGTCTCTGCATTTTTTTATATTTTCTTGGTGCACCCCCTAGTGGTCTTTGTGCACAGTCTTGTGTAGTTAAGCCTTGATTGTTGTCGGCAATACCGAGGGTCTGGGTAGAATTTTTTAAAGTCTCTATGTGATTCACCATATTCCCTTCTCCCTCTAGTAGTGATAATAAAAACATATGCAAAGCTGAGCAGAGGTTCCCTACCAATATGGGTTGAATATGTGACATAAGTGAGAAATAAGCCTTATGGATCTATTTGACAGGTCTGGAGTATTTACTGTCTGCCATTTGGGCTCCAGTGCAAGAAAAAAAGGTCCTCTCTCATGCTTTCTGCTGTCTGATTGTGGCAGCCAAGATTGAATGGGGGAATAAAAAATAAAAGAAAAAAGAAATAAACCTTTCTTACTGGCCATGAAAACCTAAGAGATGACTGCTATACATACATACATATCCTTACTCTATGCTCATGTTCTAAGCTGTGGTTGTTTTTATACTATAAATTTCTATTTCTCACAGGGACTTTGGAGTTATTGGTTACTATAGCATAACTCAGCCTATCTTGGCTGATACAGCTATAAATAGAAGAAGAGTCACAGTTGAACCTAGTCTATTCTGCTTCCAAAATCTGTAGTCTTTTCATTGTAATACAAGGCCTCCCCAATGACCAGTATAAGTTCTACTAGTATAGTAATGAAAGAAACTATCTCATTATCTTGTTAGTTCATTCATGCAAATATTTGACAATCAGTTGTGGGAGCTATTATAGATGGGATTGATAAATCAGATAGTATAATAGTCTCTTCCCACTCTAATATTCTATGATTTCCTGATTTTGTAACAGGCTATAGAACCCAAGTGCAAAATTTGAGTGTGTGTGTGTGTGTGTGTGTGTGTGTTTTCTTTACTTTCCTCTTTTCTAGGCCTAAGGCATATCCACTCTATATGGATCTTTCTCTGTTCCATCTCAACTGGTCTTTATAAAAAAATTAAGATCTAATTTTTTTTCCTAACAGCCATGAAATTTGGCACCAAGTCACAATTACCTATTAGCTTTTATTCCTAATGACTTTCCTGAGGAAAAGAAAGCATTTGCATTTCAGCTCATTCTTTTCTAGCAAATAATGCATTCTTATGTTTATTTATAACTAGAGGCCCAGAGCACAATTAAATCGTACGCATGTAGGATCCCCTAGGCCTAGCCTGCCATAAGGGCCATGTCCGCCACCTTGTGATGCCTCGCACACTCCATGGACACTGCCGGCGCCCCGCCCCGCCCTTTGCACTAGCTGCTGCTCTTTTGGTTGTGACGACATTATGGCGTCATGACCACAGGCCTTTTATGATATAGATTGAGGGAGGGGTTGTACCTTCCTGTGGGTTCTCCAAGGTTAGTGCTATCCCAAAATAATTTCTCTATTTTATGTTATAATGGAGATGAGGAATACATTTTGGCTTGAGACCTCCTCATCACAATAATCACTTTGTGCCATCATTGAAGCAGATATCACCTTAAGTGAGAGCTCACTGGAGCTACCATGTGATGAAAATCAATAAACATGTTTATTAGATTCTTATTCTCCTATGATTTAAATATTCTTATTTTTATCTTTATTATTACTCATGTAATTCATCCAACTGCAGCAACACTTCTAAAAGAAGTGAAAGGACTGTATCCACTTAACTTTACAAGAACATAAACCACAAAATTATAATACAAATTATTGGTGGCACCCTTGAAGATGGTTATCAGAATATAGAGCATGGAATGCCTGCAAACAAAGACTTATCCCTAGAACTTTGGGACCAACTCTGAAAACATCACTCTAAAACTGAACAAAAATCAATTGGACATAATTGGACATCTTCAAAATGATTTACCATAATGAATGGCATGTAAATATGGTATTATTAAGAAAAGATTACATCCTGCATCTCAGCCATAAAGATCTGAGTGTCTCTTAATCTAATTCAGAAACCAGATTGCCTTTCAATCCAGTTAAGGTCATCAGAGTACTATGTGTGTGCTCAGGAATGTATTTATGCCTCAGTCTAAGTATGTTCTATGAATTTGCTGGTAAAGATGCTCTGAGAAAAACAAATTACATGGTTAAGTTGCTAAATACCCGCCCCCCATGGCTTCAAATGGCACATTAGCATATCAGAGGTATTGAAAAGACCTGCAGAAAAGACATCTCTTTAGCTTTCCCAAATGTATTTACTAATAGAACCTTCTTTTGTTTTAAACAATGCCTATTCAAACAGACCAAGGAAAACAATTTTGACAATTACTGGGTTAAAGAGAAAGTAAACTCGCTAAATATATCAAGTGTATTATAAATGTGGAAAAAGTGATAGGCTTGGCATGGAAATTCTTTGTTTTCCACGTGTGTTATTTTGAACCACTTATTGATGCTTTGCTCTAAGCCTCAGTTTCTTTATAAAATGGAAATAAAAACATTGAGTGAAATAAGGTATGCTAGTCCTAGGAAGGCAGTAGAGCTTAGTGGTTAAGGGCATAGATTCTGGAGCCACACCCCCTGGGTTTTAATCCTAGCTCCACAGCTACCTATGTGTGCAATATTGAGTAAGTTACTTTGACCTGCTTTTTTGTCTGTTTTCTCATTTGCAAAAATGAGAATTGTATCACTTACCAAAGAGGTTTGTTGTGAACATTAAATGGCATTTAAGTACTTCAAGTAAGCATTGCATTAAACATAAGCTATTATATTTTAGCTTAACCAAATACCTAAGTCAGTGTAACTCAATAAATGGTATTTAAATTTTAAGCAGAAGTAAACATGTTAGCAGAAGGGCTGGAGTCTGTGAAAAATTTAGCGGGGAGAAGTAAGGAAAGAATCCAAAGCAGGAATACTCCATGTTTATCCAGTAAATTTGTAGATGGTTACTTTGATCAATGTCCACAAAAATTCTTTTCCCTTTGACAGAGCAGCCCTCTAGCACACCAGTCTGTCACAGTTGAAGAGTATTATTAAAATTACTCAGCTTTTACCTTTTGGTTAGCTTCACATTTACCAAATAAGACTTCCCAAAAAAACTAGTTCCTAAGGTGCGTTTAAATAATATTTGTAGTTGTATATTTCAAAAGAGATGTACTATGAAGAAACTCATAGTAAAAGTACATCCACAAAGGATGGCTTAAGTACATAAATTTCAAGAAGAGCTCCAAAACCAAAGAAAGATAAGAATGGAGAGATAATTGTACCAAGAAAAAGGAAAGATATAATTATTGTAATAGTGCACTAATTTTAGCTCTGGAGTCATTAAGATCTGAATTCCACTTACTTTTCAAAAGCCAGCCACTCCATTCCAAATTTTAATCACCAATCTTATACCTTTAGAATTATACTTGCCATTCATTCAAATCTTCTTCAATGGTCAGCATCCTTTGCTTCCCAAAGTCCAGTATTTAAATATTTAAATCCTCAATCCCTGCTAATCATTTTTAAAGGAACTATTATGTATTTTATGGTTTACACATGCACACACACAATTTTCCCCTTCTGTATATGCCAGTGGAGCCGATCTCTTCTGTTCTAGATTAGTGTGCCTGATTACTATTACTCTTAGATCTTCTCAACTCTCCCCAACCCACTATACTTCAAGGCAGCTTTTGAAATAGTTGACCACTTCATCCTCTCCTGTCTTGGCTTCTACATAAATGCTTTTTTTAAATTTTCCTTCCTACTGATATCATTGTAATTTAACCTAATTATGAATAACTGGAAAGGAGCAAAGAAAAGGGCAAATATTATAGTCATTTGTGCAGCTTTGTCAGGAAGCTGCAGTTCAGACGCATGCCTAGTAAAGTCTGGGGTGACATAGGGAAGGTATTCGCATATCAGTCACACTTGGGAACAGGTCATTGGCAGAGTAGACGTGGCCACTGTAAGCACAGGAAGATTTTAAAATATTTAATCTCCTATACAAAGGAGTTCACTCTCTTGATCTTGTTTCTTGTGCTCTTAATTAGTGCTCCTGGCTTGTGGGACTCTCACTCTCCTCCATTTGCCCACTGCCATGTGCACCCCTCACACAATTGACTAATGGACTGCAATGAGCCTAATGCTAGACCGGATCCAATTCCATAATAGATCGAAGACTTTGGACACAGGTTTTGCTTTTAGCTCTATTGAATATCAGCTGCACATCTTCCAGGACTGGATTAAGGGAAATGGGACTTTGCAAACCGAGGATGTAATTCCACACAAATAAAGCTTTCTACCACATCTCATCCTCCCATGTATGATTCTGGAACTACTTATTCCAGTGGAACCCCACTCCCACTAGCAACAGGGAAAGACCATTTATGCATTTATCCTATAGCATCATTTCATTAGTAGCTTCTCAGCCTATGTTAATTTCCTCTTCTCTTTCAGACCTCTAAATATTGGGGTTCCTCAGAATTCTGTTCTAGAATGATGGTTCTCCATCTCTCTAAGAGTAAAACCCAAAGTACTAATTCTGGCCTACAAGATAACACATGATTTGGATTCTCCACTTCTTTTATGACTAGGTAGCCCCATTTTTATCCTCTTCTTTACATCACTCCTATTTGAAATATTAATTGCCACTATTGCCTCCACATTCTCTCTTCCCATTTTCTCTTGAATTGACTATAATCATGTTTTCATTCAAACCATACCACTCTATTTCACTCCACTGAATAGCTGTTGTCAAGTTCGCAAGTGACTTCCTAGTTGCCAAATATAAAGATCAATGTTTAGTCCTCCCCTTACCTGATCTGTCCACACATTTGAAAAGTTGATTGCTCTCTTCTTTGCAAGATACTGATTCACTTGATTCTAGGACACCACTATTTTTCCTTTGTTTTTTGTTTTTTTGTTTGTTTTGGTTGTTTTTCTCCTACCTTAGTGGCCTTTATTGCTCTCTGCTTAGATCTTCCTGCTGACAACTAAGCATTATAATGTCCTAGGGATTAGTCTTGGGTTCATTTTTTTTTTCCTCTATGGAGAAGGTGGTCCTAGCCAGTAAATATTATCAATATACTGATGACTCTTACATTTTTATCTCCTTCCCAGAATTCTTACCTGAACTATAGATTTGTATACTTAATTGCCAACTATACGTTAATAGGCATTTCAAACTTACCATGCCTACTATCAAACTACTGATACTCCATCCTGAAACGTGTTCCTCCTACATTATTTGTCATTTCAGTAAATGGCAATGTTGTTGAGTTGTTTAAACCAAATGCTTTGGAATTAGCTTTGCCTCTCTTTTTATCCCACACCACATAACCAGTATTTCAGTAAATCTGGCCAGTTTTACCTTAAAAAATGAACAAAACTAAAATCAGAATGAAACAAAACAGAACCTGGTCACTTCTCACTATACCATCTCTAATGTTTTCACTTTGGTGCAAGCCATCATGATCTCTTGCTTAGATAACTTCAAAAGTCTCCTAACTAGTGTGCTGGATTCTGCTCTTGCATCTTTACAAACTATTCTTTACACAGCAAAGTTATCCTGTTGCAACATGTCAGGCCATGTCACTCCTCTACTAAAAACAATCTAATGGAACTTAGAGCATTTAGAGACAAAGCCAAAGTCCTTACACTAGCTTTTAAAGCTTTTCACAACCCAGTCCCTGGTTTCTCTGACCTCATCTTCTATCTAAGCTTCCCGTGCTTACTTCCCCCTTAAGTCACACTTGTCTCCTTGCTATTCTTTGAACATGAATATGCTATTCATGCTCTTGCCTTGCGGCTTTTTCACTTGCTATTCCTTTTGACTGAAATATTCTTCATCCAGATAGGCACATTTACCACTTCATTTTGTTCAGTTCTGTATTCAAATATCACTTTTAAGAGAGACTACCCCTGACTACTTTACATTAAAAGCATCCAGTTACTCTCTAACCCAGCCATGGGCAAACTACGGCCAGCGGGCCGTATCCAGCCCGTTTGAAATGAATAAAACTATTGAAAAAAAAGACCGTACCCTTTTATGTAATGATGTTTACTTTGAATTTATATTAGTTCACACAAACACTCCATCCATGTTTTTGTTCTGGCCCTCCAGTCCAGTTTAAGAACCCATTGTGGCCCTTGAGTCAAAAAGTTTGCCCACACCTGCTCTAACCATATTATGCTGATTTATTTTTCTTCATAATTTTTATCACCAATTGAAGAATTATGTTTTTTGTTTATTATCTGTCACACCTGACTAGAATATAAATTCATGAATATAGGTCTACCACTGTTTTGCTCACTGATATATTCCCCAGTACCTATAATTCATCCTGGTATATGCCCAATAACTATTAGGTCAATTCATAAAAGGGGGTTTTTGTGTGTGGGTGTTTGTTTTTTTTTACTCTATAGTAGAGTTTACAGATTCAAATACCTTTCATTGGTAATTCTTGTTCTCATGGAATTTGATCAGTTTCTTACATACTTTTTCCCAGTTTCCCACCCTTGCCATCATTCTCACTGAAATGTGTTTTATATAGTAACTAGAGGCCCAGTGCACAAATTAGTGCACCAGTGAGGTCCCTCAGGCTGGTCTGCAGGATTGGGGCAAAACTGGCTCTCCAACATCCACTGAGGGTTTCCAGATTGTGAGAGGGTGCAGGTCTGGCTAAGGGACCCCCACTGGTGCACGATTAGGCAGGGAGAAACACTGGAGGTTGGCCAGCCAGGGAAGGACCTCAGGAGGGCTCCAGAGCATGCCTGGCCCATCTCACTCAGTCCCGATTGGCCAGAACCCAGCAGCAACCTAACCTACCAGTTGGAGCGTCTGCCCCTTCATGGTCAGTGCACATCATAGTGACTGGTCAACTTGTCAACTGTCTGCCCCCTGGTGGTCAGTGCACATCATAGTAAGTGGTTGAGTGGCCTTAGCATATCATTAGCATATTAAGCTTTGATTGGTTGAAAGGTGGACCAGTCAACCAGACACTTAGCATATTAGGCTTTTATTATATAGGACTAGAGGCCCAGTTCACAAAAATTTGTGCACTCGGGGGGGAGGGGGGCTGCCTCAGCCCGGCCTGTGCCCTCTCCCAGTCTGGGACCCCTCGGGAGATAATGACCTGCTGGCTTAGGCCTGCTCCCAGGTGGAAGAGGTCAGGCCCAATCCCTAGGTGCAGCCCCTGGCCGGGCTCAGAGGAGGGCCGATTGGGGAGTTGGGGCGCCACCCCCTGTCATGCACAGAGCAGGGCGGATTGGGAGGATGCAATGCCACCCTCAGTCATGCTCAGGGTAGGGCCGATTGGGGAGTTGGGGCACCGCCCCCTGTCACACTCAAGGCAGGGTCGATGGGGAGGTTGCGGCACCACCCCCTGTCACGCACAGAGCAGGGCCCATCAGGGGGTTGGGGAGCTCCCCCCTGTCACTCACAGAGTAGGGCCGATAGGGGAGTTGGGGCACCACCCCCTGTCACACACAGAGCAGGGCGGATAAGGGGGTTGGGGCACCACCCTGTATCACCCGCAGAGCAGGGCGGATAGGGAGGTTGTGGCCCCCACCCTTGTCACACACACAGCCACAGGGCAATCAGGAGGTTTGGGCGCTGCCCCCTGTCACGCTGATCCCAGTGCTGGGAGGCATATTACCCTTTTACTATATAGGATAGAGGCATGGTGTATGGGTGGGGCCGGCTGGTTTGCCCTGAAGGGTGTCCTGGATCAGGGTGGGGGTCCCCACTGGGGTGCCTGGCCAGCCTGGGTGAGGGGATGATGGCTGTTTGCAGCTGGTCACACACCCTTCAGGGTGGGGGTTCCCACTGTGGCACCTGGCCAGTCTGGGTGAGGGGCTGAGGGCTGTTTTCAGGCTGGGGGTGACTGAAGCTCCCAACTGCTCCTTTTTTTTTTTTTATTTTTTATTCTGGGCCAGCTTTAGCTTTGAGGCTTGGCTCCAGCTCTTAGGCCTCTGCTCCTGAAAGCAGGTTTCTGGCCTTTGTTTACCTTCTGTATTTGAAACAATGTTGCTATCCTGCTGGCTGAAGCCCGGTGGACTAAAGCAGGTTTCTGGGGTTTTGTTTAGCTTCTATATTTGTAACATAGTTGCTTAGAGTTGCAGCTCAGAGGCCCGCAGCGGCAGGCAGGGAACGTTGGAGTCCTCCATCACTGAAGCAAGCAAGCCTCATGTTTGCTTTAAGCTGCCTGGCTTCCGGCCGCCATCTTGGCTGGCAGTTAATTTGCATATTGCCCTGATTAGCCAATGGGAAGGGTAGCGGTTGTACGCTAATTACCATGTTTCTCTTTTATTAGATAGGGTGGCATGCTATTACTCACTATAGAGTCATCCTAGCTAAAAATCTGAGAGGTAATTTTGACTTTTTTTTCCTACACCCCAAATCCAATCACTTACCATGTCTAGTCAATTTTATCTAGTCACATTCTAAGATATATCATTTCTGTTTCAATTCTACTGTCAAATAAATTTTACTTTCTCCAGCCTCACCACCACTGCCTTCTTAGGTGCTCATCGTCTTTAACTTAAAAATAAATTTAATGTAATTTTCGACCTCCTCACTTGCTTTCTTCCATTCCAATCTATTTTCTACACTGAGTGGTCTTTCTCAAGTGCAAACTATCATCATGTCATTCCTCTACCTGAAACATTTTGATGGTTCTCTATTGTCCACAGGACAAAATTTAAATACCTTAATATGGTCCTTTTTTAAAATATATTTTATTAATATTACAGAGAAGAAGGGAGAGGGATAGAGAGTTAGAAACAGCGATGAGAGAGAAACATCGATCAGCTGCCTCCTGCACTCCCCCTACTGGGGATGTGCCCGCAACCAGGGTACATGCCCTTGATGAGAATCAAACCTGGGACCCTTCAGTCTTCAGGACAACACTCTATCCACTGAGCCCAACTGGTCAGGGCAATGTGGTTTTTAAGGCCTCAAATAATTAAGTCCTACTGATCTCTCCAGCTTTATGTATTATTACTATTTAAGCCCAGCTCACGTGTGACCTTTGAGATCTTTCCAGCCCTCCTTGTGCTCCTGTAAATACTCCATTAGACCATCAGCATAACCTTATTTTACCACATTAGAGAGAGTGGTATGTCCAGAAGATTGACTGTCTTTTCACTGGAGTGTTAGCTCTAGATATTACATGATTTCAAATATCACCCCTGCTGGAACTGTTCTCTTCCTTCCCTGAGTTCCCACTGTGTTCCATCTGTCTCTTTCCTTAGACACCTTTTATTATAGTTGGTTCTATATTGCTATCACTACCACTAGGCTGAGATCTCCTGGAGGGCAGGACTGTGTACCTCTTGCCTAAGTCAGCTCTCCTACCTATGCACCACTGGGCCTATTGGCCTGCACTCAGTTACAAAGCACTCAATTAATGCTTGTAAGATGAATTAATTTTACTTATGGACATTTGTACTTATATTGCATTTCTATCTTAACTTTCGCCTTTGATGACATGGTCTCATCATTTTAAGATGTTTTTATAACATTTAAGTCTATTAGCTTTTGGTACTGCCCACTTTTCTTTTTTAAAAAATATATTTTATTGATTTTTTTACAGAGAGGAAGGGAGAGGGATAGAGAGTTAGAAACATTGATGAGACAGGTACATTGATTCAGCTGCCTCCTTCACACTCCCTACTGGGGATGTACCCGTAACCAAGGTACATACCCTTGACCGGAATCGAACCTGGGACCCTTCAGTTCATAGGCTGATGCTCTATCCACTGAGCCCAAATAGTTAGGGCCCAATTTTCTAAATTTGGTAACAAAATCATCAGGAAAGCAGTTAGTAAAATTCTTACAGAAAGCCAAATACTTTTATTATATGAGGAACTTGATTTATTGTGTTTAAACTAAGTCAATCTATGTTTGATCCTTAATTCACTGTTTTTTTTTTTCCTGTTTATCTTAATAAAAATTCTTTTTTTATTACTGATTTCACTATTGGTTGAACTATCTCAACTGTTGACTTTAGTCATTTAAGAGAGACAAAATTGTACTATTTTCAAGAACTTACATCAAAAATAGAAGAAAAAATAATTAGAATACTTTGAATTAGTGTTTTGAGATTTGAGGATTTTTATGTGTTTTTCAATGGACTTATTTTAGTAAAGTCAGAGAGATTTTAAGTCATATAGAAACAGCCACATGCAGCTTCTTCTGGTTATAGCTATCTAACAATTCTTAGACACAAGTTATGATTCTATTTTGCTCATCATATTTTGCTCTCTTTGTGGCTCAAGAAGAATCTTAGGTAAGTCTGTTGAGCCATAGAAACTGAGGGTGAGCTGGATATGAATGATTGTAATAAAATGTACACTATGACCTCTTAAGTTATGTCAAGTGACAAGGCTCTTTTAGACACATTGAAATGATCTGGTTTCTTCAATATTTAATTTATTAATGATGGACTGTAATTTCTGTGAATTAAGTAGACTATATTTATTATAATGTCTGATACATTTCTACTTCCATTTAAAAAGAATATCTGAAAGAAAAAATGTAGAAAATTAGATGCTTAAAAATGAATTGTCTGATCAAGAACCATGATCATTACCAGTTGTCAAAGGATGCATGAAGATATTTAATGAGCTAAATTGAGCCCTAAACACATATCATACCTTTTTATAGATAGTTACCTGGATTTAGCTCTTTGACCTCACTTTAGTACAGCATGTGCCAACAAAACAAGGGAGGAACAGAATATAGGAAGAAAGAGCGCCAATTCAGGAGGCAAGACACTCAACTTATTTGCTGCCTGACTTTGGACAAGTCACTCTTTCATGCTAAGTTTTAATTTCTCTACCTGTACAATGAGAGGATTGGGCTAAATCAGAGGTTTCTGGTTGCCTTATATTTCATGTCTATTTCATGTCCATAAAATTTAGCTCTGTTCTAATTAGTTCAATCCAACAGTGTTGAGGGAAAGTTACAGTAGCACATCCTATATAATAAAAGGCTAGCCCTAGCTGCTTTGGCTCAGTGGATAGAGCATCAATCTGCGGACTCAAGGGTCCAGGGTTCGATTCCAGTCAAGGGCACATGCCTGGGTTGTGGGCTCAATCCCCAGTGGAGGGCTTGCAGGAGGCAGCCGATCAATGATTCTCTTTCATCATTGATGTTTCTATCTTTCTCTCCCTCTCCTTTCTTCTCTGAAGTCAATGAAAATACGTTAAAAAAATCTATACTAATAAAAGACAAACATGCAAATTGACCACACCTTTGCTATGCCTTAAGCTACGCCTACCAGCCAATCAGAGTGACTATATGCAAATTAACCCAACCAAGATGGCAGCTGGCAGCCACGAAGCTGGAGCAAGCAGGAGGCTTGGTTTCTCCAATGATGGAGGAAGCCAAGCTTCCCTGCCACCCGCCCTGGCCAGCTATGAGCTCCTCTCAAGGCTACAACGTTTCAATTATAGAAGGTAAATAAATCCCAGAATAAAAAAAAGAAAAAAAGGAGAGGCTGTGAGCTTCCATCTCCAGGGGGGGTTGGCCAGCCTGAAAACGGCCCTCAGCCCCTCACCTAGACTGGCCATACAACCCAGTGGGGACCCCCACCCTGAAGGGGGTGTGACCAGCCTGCAAACACCCATCAGCCTCTCACCCAGACTGGCCAGGCACCCCAGTGGGACCCCCACCCTGATCTGGGACACACTTCAGGGCAAACCAGACAGCCCCCACCCATGCACCAGGCCTCTATCCTATATAATAAAAGGGTAATATGCAAACTGACCCTAACAGCAGAACGACTGGGAATGACTGGTCACTATGACACACACTGACCACCAGGGGGCAGACACTCAATGCAGGAGCTGCCCCCTGATGGTCAGTGCGCTCCCACAGGGGGAATGCCTCTCAACCAGAAGCTGGGCTCATGGCTGGTGAGTGCAGCAGCAGTGGCAGGAGCCTCTCTTGCTTCTGCGGCAGTGGTAAGGACCCCTCGGGGGATGTCCAACTGCTGGCTTAGGCCTGCTCCTGCTGGCAGTCATACATCCCCTGAGGCGTCCCGGACTGCAAGAAGGTACAGGCTGAGCTGAGGGACCACCCCCGTCCCATGCATGAATGTAGTGCACCAGGCCTCTATATATTATATAATATTATAAAGAATCATATACAGGATGGACAAAAATTTGACTCCAGGCTCTCTACTTACTATCCACATGACCCTAAATAAACTGATTCACTCTTCTGGACTTTAGTTTTCTATTTGTATAAAGGGAATGATAATAATTCATGCCTTTCATGAATTATTATCTTAAATTATGTCACTTGTTGTCTTAGACAAAGTTTAAGAATACAAAGATGAATCTTACCCTGCTTACCCTTAGGTGATTATAGGCTGAGAAAAACATCAAGTAAATAATGAACTTAGATGCAATGCAGTCTGGGGGCCACAAAGGAAAATATATACCAAGTGATTTATGAATTAAAAAGATCAAGAGGGCAATTTCAACCTGGAGAATCTGAGAAAGACACGTGTATCCCTTCAATGACCATTTACTGATCACCTGCCTTGTGCTGAGCATTTGAATAAAGAGGCAAATAAGAACAAACAATTGTATTTCAAGTCTCCACTCAACCAATGAAATGATTCTTAAACATTTTTTGCTTCATAGACGCCTTTATAAAGCTGATGAAATTAAGGACTCTATCACCAGAAATATGGGCACTTAATTTTGCATTCAAGTTCAAAGAATTCAAAAACCATGTAGAAGTTCATTTTTATACCCCTTGGGTCCTTGGACTTCATATTAAAAACTCCTGATTTAGTTAGAGTCTTTCTAAAAGAGGTGACATTTGAGGTTATGTCTGAAGAATGGCTAAATTTCAAATGGTGTGAAAGAACAGTCTTCTTGGTCTTTGAACACAATCTTTGCAATTCCATAGCTCATACTGACCCCTTGCTTCTGCACATTCATTGGGTACGAACAAAGTGCCTATTTTCTGTTTTGTTGCCTTACCTAACACTTGTTATCTGCATGCTCCTTTACTCCTGGATGTTTGCTTGGTTTCAGAATCAAAGGTGCTCTTAATGGGCCTCTGCTAGCCTAGTCTAGGTTTCCATGCATCCATACCTGGTCCCTACAATTCATTGCTGCTAATGTCTATTCTCCAAACTTACTTCTTAGGCTGTCTCTCTGATCCACTGCCAGTAAAAGGCCCAATAGAGAAACTGAACATACAGTGAAGAGACATTTGTGAATGGAAGGCCTTCCTCAGATCCAACACCTATTCTAAAAAAATCAGCCTGGTATATGAGTTTTGCTTTTTCACTGCCCCGATTGTTGTCCTTGGATTTGATCTCCTATGTATACACAGCTTTATGCTTCACAGAGTAGACTAACTGCAGTAACAAATGACTCCCAAGCCTCAGTGGGTTACCCCGACGAAGTTTACTCCTTGTGTACCTTCCAGACCAATGCAGATAGACAGAGAGGAAGCTTGGCTTTAAGCAGTCCTTCTAGTCCAGCGCTGACCATGTTCCACACATGGTTCTCAAGATTGCTCTGAGGATTAGCCTCTAGATGGCAAAAAGGAAAGAGAGAGTCAGTGGTCGTGGTGGGGAACCTGGAGGGAAGTAACATACATCATCTTCCACTGGCCAGAACACAGCCACATGGATCCACCAAATGTAACCAGGAGGCTAGGAAAAGCAGTCTAGTTTTGTGCTCACTAGGAAAGTGAACATAATTTAGAGAATGCATAATATAGTCTCTGCCATGCATAGCCATTATCTCATTTGAAGCTCCTAAGAACTCTAGGAAGTACATGACAAGGATTAACATCCTCTGTTTACGGATGAAAGAACATGATCAGAGAAATGAAGTGATTTTCCCAAAGCTACACAGCTGGTAAATGTCAGAATCTAGAGTCAAACTCAGGCCTTTGGCTCCAATACTTAAACTCCTTTTATACAACATGAGCCATAGGTTATACTAAAATATAACAACTGAGTGTCAGGGGAAGAAACTTAGGGCGATTATATCGAAGTGAAATCTGCAGATAATTTACATAGAAATATTTGAAGGAGCTCATTAAAATGCAAATTCCTTGATCCCAACCTATACCTACTCACTGCTTCAGCAGCTGGAGGGAGGGTGGGTCAAAGAATTTGCTGATGATTCTTCTGTGCATGATGTAGTTTGAGAACTCTCTGCCTTAAGACTTCACTTGTTTTCACCTACATGTTTAAAATAAATTATTCTTTTTGGAAGCTGCTTTTGCACTAGTTTCTAACCTAGTATCTGCTGAAAGCTCTCTAAACTGACATTGGTGATAAAAAGATCCAGTTGTGCTTAATGTTTAAAGACAGATGGGTTTCTTTCTAAAACTAGGCAAGTGGAGGTTCAGAGTGACAAAGGTCTATAGCAAAATTATCATTCAATTGGAGAATTGCTTAATAAAACTCTGGCTATCTCTATTGGCAAAGTGACTGAAGACCTGAAGCAAATTCTATGGTAATTCAAGTAAAAATAATATTACTTTCTCTTGAATTTAGAGCTTTATGTGCAATTCTGAGATAATGCCTTAAATTGAAGATAATTTTAGAATCAATTTAGAGGATAGCTTCTTTCCCTTGTCATGTTGCCTAAATATTGAATATAGTATTCATTTCACATCTGGCATAAATACTGCATGGTCTATGAACTAAGGGGTATAAATATTTCATAATTAAGAAACAGATACAGCAATCACCCATCCAGTTTAACAAGGTTCTGAATTCATACCTGTCGAGTGTTTCCTTCCACAACCCGCATGGAGTAGGGTTCGGTACCTGAAAGAGGAGCCGCACAACAAATGAGAGAAAAAGACACGAGATAATTTTGCAATATTGGAGGTCCAGGCAGGCAAGTCCAACTCAAGGAGAGGGACTTCCACCCATGCTCAGGCTGCTCCAATCTTTTATTGATCTGGAGTAGCCCTTAGGCAGGTGACCCCCTAGTAACAAACAGACTAGCCCATCAGCAAGGATTTACATAATAATAAATGGGGGAGTAGTTTCAGCTGCCACTGTCTGGACAAACAGAGGTGGCGCCTAGCTCCGGCTTTGCTAGGGCTTCAAAGGCACCCAGCCTTCAGGGGGTTTCGGGGAGTTCTCTGTCTATGCTTATCAGATAGTGAAGGCAATAAACAGTTTCCCACACTTACCTTTTCATTCCACCCCCAAAATTTGAGAATGCTGATAAGCCTCTTAATTATATTTTATAATATTTCATTTTAATGTAAAAATTATACATAATACTTCACTTTCATCTAGAAATAGATATTAATTTAAGTAATGTTACTTATGCTACCTAAAAGCCTTTTAAAGTGTTATTTAGATAGTCAAAATGTTTGCTTTTCTCCCTAAAAGGTGGTTTAAGACACTAATTGTATGAATTCCAACTTCAGGCTCAAAATATCCTTCTAGTAACTATAATTTAGTGTGAATTAGAAGAATCATGCATAGAGAAATGCCGAATCATAAAATGGTACATATTACTTGTGGCAGTGGCAACCATTGCCAAGTTTCCTCGAATGGTCTTATCTTCTGCCTGTTGAGTTGTTGGTATAATTATGGCCACATTGGAAGTGAGAAGGGCCCACTCTTCATTACGTCTAATCTTCAGAGAACTGAGTCCAGAGTTTAATTTAGTTGCAACTTGAAAGCTAAAACTCCAGTTTTCTGCCTGCCCCTGCCTCTCACAAATGAAGCCCTAGTGTTTTGGCCTGGATTCTTACAGGCTGATGGTTATGAATGGTGCTTGGGGATGGCCTTCATTATTTCAGAACCGGTATTTGAGACTAGCAGTCCTGTTCTGAACATGCAGCTCTACTCCTTTTTTTTTTTTTTTTTTTTTTAGAGCAATTGATTTTATCTGAACCAAGTTAAGGAAGGTATCAGACATGACTATGTATTTTGGCCAAGAAAAATGAGTAGGATTTTCACCCAGTAGGGATGGGAGAGAGAAATGGAGAGTTGAGGACCAGCAACAGTGAAACTGTGGAGGTGGGGCAGTGTGTGGAAGTCAGGGAATGTGAAGAAGCCCCTATGAAAACAGCCATGCCATATAGGTGAGAATGAAGAATAAGGGCACAGGTCCACTCTGAAGGTTCTTCTAGTCCTTAATCTTTTGACTGATATGCATTCATTTCTACTCTTGTGAACTTACATCTGAATCAAAACATTGATATTTCAATAAGCCTTAAATTTGAGTTATATTCAGGTTTAGTTTATTTTAATCTTACATAAAGTTGGAGGAGGTACTATTGGGAACAATACTTCAGTATAATGTAATGGCTAAAAACAATTATTTTAGAACTAGAGGCCCAGTGCATGAAATTCATGCATGTGTGGTGTCCCTAGGCTCAGCCGGCAATCAGGGCCTTCTGGCTGCCAGCCGGGGCCTTCCTTCCCTGGCTGCCAGCTGCTGGCTGGGGCCTTCCTTCATTTGCACAGCCCCCTGATGGTCAACGCATGTCATAGTGAGCAATTGAGCTTCTGGTCTCCCTGTCAAATTCCCAAGGGGAAACGTTGCATATCAGACTTTTATATAGAGATTAGATTGGCTTGGGTTCAGATAATGACTCTGTCACTAGCAGAGTAAACTGGAGAAATTAATCTCTCTGAGCCTCAGTTTCTCCATTAAATGTGGATAATGATAGAATAATAATATCTATCTCATAAGACTATCACTGAGATTAAAAGTATCTATACACACATACATGCATACATACATACATACATACAGCACGCTCATATATGCTTAACATAGTATTTGACATACCATAAACAGTTAAAAATGGCCTTTGAAATCAGAGAAATGGATAAGATTACACAGGCCAAGTGTGTATTATGAGATGAGAAGGGGGCCTACGACAGTAACTTGAGGAATGCCAAGCCTGAATTTGAATCACAAATTCATTAATCTCTAGCTCTATGATGTCTGGGTAGAGACTCTATTGGATGTGAGCTGCAAAGTGTTTATTAGTTTTAACATCAAGGATGACATTGATGACTTTGGTGAGAACTTTTTTAACTGGAGGGGCAGGTATAAGAGGGAGATTTAGTGAATGGGCAGTGAGGAAGTACAAATAAGAAGTGTAACAATGACTACTACTACTACTTCTACTACCACTACCATAGTTACTACTACTATGAATGGGTATTACTACGAGCCAGGCTTTAGTAAGCACTTCTAAGTAATAAGCTCATTCCTACTATTACTATCTCTGTCTTATGGATGAAAAAATGAAAGCTCAGGATGCTTAAGTAACATGGACAGGGTTGAAGTTACTAGGTGGAATAAGTGGGACACAAACACAATTTCTTTTCACACAACCCTGCTAGCATAGTGAAATGTAAGAAAGCTCTAACACATTTGTTTAACAGCTTCTGCAGATGAGGTGCTGTGCACTTAGTTTTCGTAGTACTAGGGCTCTGAAAACACAGAATAAAACAACCTTCTAACTCAAATAACTATATTTCAAGGCTAGGCTTTGAACTTGGAGACTACACATTTGCTGGGGTAACTAAAATTTCTCACAATTTCACTAATGATGTGACTATAAGGCAGGGCTGCTTCAGCTGTGGTGCCCCAAACTGACATTCTTGTTGCAATGACAAACATTTAACTGGAATCCCAGAGAACATCCAACAAAAGAAAAGTTACAGTGAAAAATTTTAAAAATATGGCATTAGGGCAGGAAAGAGCTATGTTGCACTCATATATTTTTGGATGATCTCTTGTGTCCTAAATGTGGATGGATCTTTTAATTTGAATAGCTGTATCACTATACAGCTGTGTGACCTTGCACACATGATTTAAGTACTGAATACCTCAGGTTTTGTATATCATATGTGGAAAATAACAGTATTACTTATACTGCTTAGGGTTATTTTGAGAATATATTGTTTAAAACAATGGCTGGAATATAGTAAGTGCTAGCTCTTACTATTATTCTCTCTCCCCCTCTCCCTCTCCTTCTCCTTCTCTCTCCCTCTCTCTCTCCCTCCCTCCCTCCTTCAATACCTGCTTTTGAAAACCCCTATCTTTAGACTTTTCATTTTCTTTCAAACCATCAGTTGTCTTTGTTTTTCACCTCCTCTTCTATTTTAATATAGATGTTAGATCTGTCTCCTTAATTAGTTACTTAAATAAAACGTTCATCTCCTTTGATTCTTCATTGCCCTGTGTATCATGTGGACAAACCATAACCTTGGACTAATCCAACTGTCTTTAACCTTGTGGCTTCCTGCTCTCACCTCTCCAATTGAAGTTGAAGAAGTACTTTCTTTAGTTTGAGACAAATCCCATTTTTTACCTATCTTCAGGTAAATGATCCTATTTCTTCTAGCTTCAATCTTGTCTACTGGTTTTCTTGTTCCTTCTCAGTAGCATTGAAACATGCTCAGTTTTTCCCACTATAAAGCAAGATGCAAAACAACCAAACACAATACACCCTCCCACCACCCTGTGTTTACATCTAGCTACCAACTTACAAGACCAATACTTGTAGATTCCATATTTCTAGAGTCTACAAAAAGCAGTTTACACAATGTTGTCTTCACATGCTCATTAACTTTAGTTCTTCAGGTAACTCTGGTCTGCATTTTGCCTCTCTCTTTCCACTGACATTGACCTAGCAAAGTCATCTGTGCCCTATGATGGCAATAATCGAGGGTAGCATGATAGAGGAAAAAAAAAGGTTTTCTTTTTCCTCCACAGAATAGAGGATAATACCTGACACAGAATAGGAATTCTTTAAGTGCTTGTGGCAAAAAGGAAAGAAAATGTACAAAAAATCTGGCTCACTATGATAAAAGAGTGACTTGCAATATTTTTGTCCTGAGCCCAAACTGGTACAAATTCATTTAAAATTCAGTAAGAAAAACTTCTCCTTGGAAAGAATGGAGACACTTGAGCTGACTTTGATTATATAGCAAAACAAACGGGTGTTGGTTGGCTTTTTAATTTCATTTTTATTAAATATTTATGATTAAATTGATAATTCATTTCAGAGACAAAAGTATAGAGTGGCATGTTATCAAGTTTAATGCATTAAGAGACCAACCTAGTAAAGTATGTGAACCACAGCTTGAGAAATAACCCTTGAGAACTGGAAAATGCAGAAAGAGGGCATGCACATTAGATTACCCAGTTCCTCACCTTCTTAGCTCCATCCCAGATTTATTTATATTTCTTTCAATCACTGATATTTATTACAGCTTTTGAATGTTTTTGGTTGTTAATCCTCACCCGAGGCTATTTTTCCATTGATTTTTAGAGAGAGTGGAAGAGAGAAAGACAGAGAGAAACATTGATGTGAGAGAAACACATCAATTGGTTGTCTCCTACACATGCCTGGATCAGGGCCCAGGGCAAGGAGGAGCCTGAAATAAAGGTACATGCCCTTGACCTGAATCAAACCTGGGACCCTTTGGTCCTCAGGCCAACGCTCTATCCACTGAGCAAAACTGGCTAGGGCACAGCTTTTGACTTTTAAGTTGAGGAGGAAGTGGGATCAATGGCTAGTTTCCCATTATTGGAGTGGATACATTGGCCCAGATCCCCTGTGTAGGCACCATTCTCAGTTATTAGCAATTTGGATGTTGCTTCTTCTCAATGAAAATTGTTCTAGGCCTCAGAGAACTGCTTTGCCCTGGGTTATACCCTCTCTCTGTGACTGGATAGCTGGCTAATTTAGAAATATAAAGGCTGGGCAGCCTTGCTTAAATTTGAGCTCTGAAGGGCCACCCCAGCTCTAGAGCCCCATAGAATCAACTGGGACCCCATTTGCAACCACATTGCTGGACAGCATCTCCCACTGCTCAACCCTTTCTCCCTCATCTCTTCACAGGCTTGCCTTTTGTCAAATACAGGATGCACATGGCAATTAAGGATCTACTTTTATTTAGGCTACTGCCGTAGGTAGAATATTAATGAGGAACTTCTGAAAGAAAAGGAAAAGGGCTGGAGTTTTGTAGAGGCAGGAGACAATGGAGTTATTTGCTTCATCTAGGAATATTATAGAGGCCACATGGAAAGATAGAGAAGGTCTTATCAGGGTATATGAAAATATGCCAGAGTCTGCTGGTTCTTTGTGGTTAGCTATTTCCCGAACAAAAGAAAGGTGGTGGTGCTGGTGGTGGTGTTTGCATTCCTAACTGCCACTGCCTTCTGGGAATCCAGGGTTCAAGTAAAGTTTAATACTCTCAGAAGATTTCCCCAGTCCAACTCTTATAAGCAACTCTCCATCTCCAAATCTGTTTCCAGAAAACCACTGGTAAACAATCTGCCCTCTGGCCTTTTGGACTTGGTTTAAGCTCCTCTGGTTAGAACCCTGTATGCCAGAAATCTAGACAATTGCAAATCTAGAGATTCTGGGCAAACAAGGGGTGAGATTCTAACCCAAAGCCTTCAAAGTTCTTCATGTACAATTAGACTGACTCAACTGAGCTGCTTCAGGGTCAAGTTGAAACCCTGAACTGGAGTTCTTGGAGGCTTTTCTTTCAGTAATGCACTAGCACCCTAAAGATGGGAACATAGGAAAGTATCTTGATAGATATAATATATTTGATGTGGACCTTGGACCTTGCACCTTCCACTCCTGGCTTGGGCAGTGATAATTGTAAAGCCTCTTTCCACTGGAGGGCAGTATCCTGGGGGAATGAAGCAAGGAAGAACAGAGTTGACCCTGCGTAATGCCTGCAACTCAAAGTCTCATGAGAGGTACTTAGAAACTACCCCAAGATATACAGAGTGGACATTTTGGAAATAAAAGCTTAATGGAGGCTTGAGCTTCATATTTTGGTCACAAAAATAAATGTGACCTTTCAGGATGGTGAGGTCTGGGATATCTGGGTTACATTCAAGTATATTTAAGTAGGTCTCATTAAAATAAGAAGTTTCTTTCTTGGCAAGTTGGGTCACACTTAAATGAGATCACAGACCAGACATTTCTTTGTAATCTATACAGTTCTTTAGTAAAATAAGATTCAAAAAACAGATAGCATTGTCCCTGTAAAGGGAAGTCATCTTTGTAGTTAGGCACTTTTGTTTTGGAGTCTGGTAGCTCTATATGACTTTGGACTAGATTTTAGCCAGTGGGGGAGCCAGAGACTTTAACCTCCCACACATGATATTTCAATAGTATTATGCTCCCCAGTCTACCCCAAAGGAATACAAAGCAATAACAAAGCCAAATTGCATGGGATACAATTGAAGCTTTAAGACGAGTACCCTAATCTTGAGTAACTTCCACAAATCATGCACACAAATGAAAACAAAACAAATTCTGGGTAAAAAAAGTTCTTTCAATTCTTTAGCCAACTCCCACTCCCAGTTTCTTCTTCTTCTTCTCTCTCTCTCTCTCTCTCTCTCTCTCTCTCTCTCTCTCTCTCTCTCTCTCTCTCCCCCTTTCTCTCTCAGTCACAAGGTTGCAGTCCTAAACCTTTCTAAGCAGGCATGTCATCTCTTCAACTAGCATATATAACTTTTTCTGAGCCTCAGTTTCCTTGTCTGCATGATGAAATAAATATTTAATGAAATCTTTCATGTATGGTTCTTAGCACTGGTTGACCCATTGCTTGCATGCATCTCTATGGAAAAAAAATAGTATTGGGATAAAATTTTTATAGATTTTATAAGGTATCTTGTAATTTATGTCATCTATAATTAAACATTTATTGCACTTTTTCTATATGCTTATGGGTAGCATGAAGAGAGGTCAATGTTTCTGTCTGTCTCTCTCCCTCTTCTCATTTGAATCTGGATCACTTGATTGCACAAAACAAGAAACAGAAACACCTCAAAAGAGGTCAAGCAAAAAGGGGATGTATTATTAATGGGAATCTCTTGGCACTCAATTAAGAGGTCCATAATTTACCTGTATTAATTAATTTAATTCCCTAAAATAATTAGGCAAATATTATTTTCAAATACTGATAAAGATACTGAGACCCAGAGAGGTAACATAATTTACCTTTTAAAAAGAATCATTTCCACCCTTTTCCTACTTGGCTGCACAAAGATTGGCTGTCATCATGAACAACACAGAAACTATCCAAACCAGGAAGTTCATGACCAACAGACTACTTCAATGGAAATAAATGTTCATTGACATCCTTCACCCTGGGAAGGCAACAGTACCTAAGACAGAAATTGGGAAAGAACTAGCCAAAATGTACAAGATTACAGTTGATGATGTCATCTTTGTATTTGGATTCAGAACCCACTTTGGTGGTGGCAAGACAACTGACTTGGTCGCGAATAATGATTCCTTGGATCACACAAAGAAACGTGAACCTAATTATAGACTTGCAAAACACACCTGTATGAGAAAAGATGACCTCAAGCAAACACAGAAAAGAACACAAGGACAGAATGAAGAAAGTCAAGAACTGCAAAGGCCAGTGTTTTTGCTGGCAAAAAGAAGGAGTAAAGATTCTTCAGTGATTTTATCTGTGGTGATTGGACAGATTTTTCATGAGAGGATTAATAGACTAGGAACTTCCAAAAATAATTATTTCCATTTTGTTAGACATTTTAATTATTTCCATATATTTCTATTATTTAAAAAATTCATTAAGTATTTCTGTGCATATTAACTTTTTTCTTTTATAATGATTTTTGAGAATAAACTCTAAGAATTCATATTATAATGACAAAAGGTATGAGTTTTTCAGTGATTTAGTATTTATCACTCTGTTTTGTATTTCATGATATAATTTCATTGACTAAGAAATCTCCAATTATTTTAAAGATGCCTTTTGCTGTTCTTACTAATTATTTAACACTGGAATGTGTTTTAGATATTGAATAGCAAGATTTAATCATCTGTGGGTTCTTTGTCTTGCATATTTATTTACCCTTCTTCATAATATTGAGTACTTACTAAGTGCAGGCTTTGTCCTTGTGTGTCAATAGCCATCAGCCCCTGAGTAAGATAGTTTTGGTGAAGAACTAATAATTCAGCTTTGTTCAGTTCAGTTCATTCAGCATTTATTGAATACCTCTGTGGTGTGGCACCAGAGGACAGGAATAATGATTTTATTTTGCAAAGATGTTCCTTGTTCTAGCAGGCTGGAAGTGTTTTGACAATGTACATCCTCTTGTTGATAAGACTCTGTAGTTTAATGGAGTGTCTCAGAACTTATCTTATCAGACTTTGTTGACCTTAAAAAACTTCTTATTTTTTATCCTTACGAAATAAATATTTTTTTTTCAACACACACAAAATATAAGACCTGGGGCAGAGGGTGGGGACGAGCTAGAAGTGGACAATGGGAGAAAAAGGGAGGGGGCATATGTAATATTTTCAACAATAAAGATTTTTTAAAATAAAATTTTAAAAATAAAATTACAAAGTATGAACACCCTCACCCCATACATACATTCTTTTTCATACTTTGTCCGGTGTCTGCATTAATCTGAAAAAAAATGATTAATATCAATTCAAAACCTTAGGCAAACTGTACTTGCCTTTTACATATCTCTTATGTGCTACATACTCAAAGGTAGGTTGCTGGATTTTTCAATATCTCAAAACTATGAAGCAAAAAACTAAGGCCTACAGGAAGAGTGGGATGAGGAACAGCTATGGAAATGGAGTAGAAGTTTGCCTATCACTTTCACCTGACTCTTGTTGCCATAGAAACAATTTCCTTGGTCTGCAGTGCTTGTATATGTTTAAAATAACACCTTTTTGTGTTATTGATCTCCTTTAGTTTTGTATTTGCACAAATAAGTCAACATCAATATTTCCTATTTGTCCACATAAAATGAAGAGAATTTGAAAACTGGACCCCCTCCATGTAGAATATCATTATTCATTATTTTTCATTTTGTTTATGGGCAATATAAATAAGGCCAGCCATTATCATATGACTTAGGCAGTGTTATGGGGTTGAATTGTGTCTCACAAAATTGTTGTCAAATCCTAATTCCCAGTACCTCAGAATGTGACTTTATTTGGAAGTGAGATCTTTACAGACATAATCACATTAACATGAGATGTTAATATGACTGATGTCCTTATAAAAAGGGAATATTTGAATACAGAGGCACACATATAGGAAAGATGATATGAAGAGATAGAAAGGAGATGGCCATCTATAAGCCAAGGAAAGAGGCCTAGAACAGATTCTTCCCTTATAGCTAATTTATACTTTTGTGTTCACATGTAAAAACATGCACAGAGGGGTGGCATGGTACTTTTTGTTTTTTTTTCAGGAGGCAGTAGGTAGGAGATTTGGGGAGTTTTCTTTGGGGATGGTGAAACCTAAGATGCAGTTTTAAGGATGAAGGGAAGTTTAGCTGGTAAGAAGTTTAGGAAGGGGGGGCAGGGAAGTGGCCCAGATAGAAGAGATGAGGTGTGAAATGTCCTGAGTAGGTGAGCAAGAAAAAAGTATGTTCAAGGAACTCCTTAAAATTCCAACCTTTGGCCTGACACTACACGTTCCTACTTCTCCATCTACCTTTTTTTAGCATTTTTTTTCTCTCACTACTAGTAAAACTAAATGTTCAAGGTTCAATCCCAGTGATATTCTCTTTTTACTACTTTGTGAAAACTATTATTTTAAATATTATTAGATGAAATATTATCTCCACATGGGCCCCCATGTATGAATCTGCAGCTGAGACAGGTCCTCTTCTCTGGAGTGTCAATTCTTGTCTCAGTCTTTATAGTCTTTTTTTTAAATATATATATATATATATATATATATATATATATATATATATATAGATTGTTTTACAGAAAGGAAAGGAGAGGGATAGAGAGTTAGAAACATCGATGAGAGAGAAACATCGATCAGCTGCCTTCTGCACACCCGCCACTGGGGATGCGCCCACAACCAAGGTACATGCCCTTAACCGAGATCAAACCTGGGACCCTTGAGTCTGCAGGCCGACGCTCTACCCACTGATCCAAACCAGTTAAGGCAGTCTTTATATTCTTATAGCCCAACATCAGCACAGCCCAAGACACAAATGACATTAACTTTCTTCCAAAAGTGTTGCCCAGGTTTCTGTATTTAAAAGTAATAATAATAATTTGTTTTTATGTATTGGTTTCAGGTGGACAGCTTAGCAATCTTATACTTTACATAGCATTCCCTGTGATATTTCCTGTAGCCTAAATGGCACCATACATAATTATGACAATATTATTGACAAATTTCCTGTGCGTTACTTACTTCCCCATGACTATTTTGTAACTACGAATTTGTACTTCTTAATCCCTTCATCTTTTACCCCCCGCAACCACTCTCACCTGTGGCAATCACCATTTGCATCTCTGTATCTATGAGTCTGTTCCAATTTTATTTGTTTACTAGAGGCCCAGTACATGAGTTCGGATTGGGGCCAGGCCTGTCGGGAGGAGGAGATGGCAGTAGGTTGGCCAGCTGGCCAGCCAGCCCTGATTGGGCCCATCTGGGCAAAGCTGGCTCGGGGGAGGGGCTGTGGGAGATTGGCTGATGGGCCCTGCCCCAAATTGGGGTTGGGGGAAGGTGATTGGTGACAGGACTGGCCGTGGGGAGGGGCTGTGGGCAGTGGGCTGCCCGGCCCCACCCTCGAATGGGGTGGGGGGCTGATTAGGGGTCAGCGGCCTAGGGGAGGGACCATGGGTGGTTGGCTAGCTGGCCCTGCCACTGATTGGAGTGAGGGATCCTATCGGGGGTGTAGCTGGCTGGGGGTAGGGACTGCGGACCAATCAGGGTGGTGGGGGCCCATCAGGGTGGGGCCGACTGGGGGGAAGGACTGCAGGAAGTTGGCCAGCTGTCCCCACCCCCTATTGGGGTGGGGACCATAAGGGGCGGGGCTGGCTGATCGGGGGTGGGGCCAGCCATGGGGAAAGGCCACAGGGGGCATGTTGTCCAGCCACCCCACCCTTAATCGAGGTGGGAGAGGCCTATCAGGGGCAGGGCCGGCAGCGGGGAGAGACTGTGGGAGGTTGGCTGGCTGGCCCACCCCCTGATTGGGCTGGTTTGCTGGCCACAATGGGCAGCATAGCAACCAGTCATTTTGGTCGTTACCGAGTTCCGGTCACTGGCTTTTAATATATATACTAGAGGCCCGGTGCACAAAAATTTGTGCACTTATGGGGGAAAGGGGGGTCCCTCAGCCTGGCCTGTGCCCTCTCGCAGTCTGGGACCCCTCGGGAGATAATGACCTGCTGGCTTAGGCCTGCTCCCGGGTGGCAGAGGGCAGGCCCAATCCCTAGGTGCAGCCCCTGGTCGGGCTCAGAGCAGGGCCAATTGGGGAGTTGGGGCGCCGTTCCCTGTCACGAACAGAGCAGGGTGGATCGGGAGGTTGTGATGCCACCCTCAGTCATGCTCAGGGGAGGGCCGATTGGGGGGTTGGGGCACCGCCCCCTGTCACACTCAAGGCAGGGTCGATAGGGAGGTTGTGGCGCCACCCCCTGTCACGCACAGAGCAGGGCCCATCAGGGGGTTGGGGCTCTGTATACTGTCACGCACAGACCAGGGCTGATCAGGGGGTTGGGGAGCTCCCTCCTGTCATGCACAGAGCAGGGCCCATCAGGGGGTTGGGGCTCTGTATACTGTCACGCACAGAGCAGGGCTGATCAGGGGGTTGGGGAGCTCCCTCCTGTCACGCACAGAGCAGGGCCCATCAGGGGGTTGGGGAGCTCCCCCCTGTCATGCACAGAGCAGGGCCCATCAGGGGTTTGAGGAGCTCCCCCCTGTCACTCACAGAGTAGGGCCAATAGGGAGTTGGGGCACCGCCCCCTGTCACACACAGAGCAGGGCAGATCAGGGGGTTGGGGCACCACCCTCTATCACCCACAGAGCAGGGCTGATCAGGGGGTTGGGGTGCTGCCACTGTCACACTCAGGGCAGGGCCGATGGGGAGGTTATGGCTCTACCCCATCACACACAGAGCAGGGCCTGGGCGGGGGGGGCGTTGGGGTGCTGCACCCTGTCACACACAGAGCCGCAGGGCGATCAGGGGGTTGGGGAGCTCCCCCCTATCAGGCACAGAACAGGGCTGATCAGGAGGTTGGGGCGCCTTCCCCTGTCACAAACAGAGCAGGACGGATAGGGAGGTTGTGGCCCCACCCCCTGTCACACACAGAGCCGCAGGGCAATCAGGGGGTTTGGGCGCTGCCCCCTGTCACACTGATCCCAGTGCCGGGAGGCCTCGCGGCTCCGCTGATCGCAGTGCTGGGAGGCATATTACCCTTTTACTATATAGGATAGAGGCCTGGTGCACGTGTGGGGGCAGGCTGGTTTGCCCTGAAGGGTGTCCTGGATCAGGGTGGGGGTCCCCACTGGGATCCCTGGCCAGCCAGGGTGAGGAGCTGAGGGCTGTTTGCAGCTGGTCACACACCCTTCAGGCTGGGGGTCCCCACTGGGGTGCCTGGCCAGCCTGGGTGAGGGGATGATGGCTGTTTGCAGCTGGTCACACACCCTTCAGGGTGGGGGTCACCACTGGGGTGCCTGGCCAGTCTGGGTGAGGGGCTGAGGGCTGTTTTCAGGCTGGCGGGTGACGGGAGCTCCCAACCACTCCTTTTTTTCTTTTTCTTTTTTTTTATTATTCTGGGCCAGCTGTAGCTCTGAGGCTCCAGCTCTTAGGCCTCCTCTCCTGAAAGCAGGTATCTGGTTTGTTTCGGTTCTATAATCGAAACTCTGTATCAACTCCAGGTCTGAGATCCCGGCTCGCTGAAAGCTGGTTTCTGGGGTTTTGTTTAGCTTCTATATTTGTTAAAATGTTTCTTAAACTGCAGGCTCAGAGGCCGGCAAGGCAGGTGGGGAATGTTGGAGTCCTCCGTCACTGAAGCAAGCAAGCCTCATGTTAGTTTCAAGCTGCCTGACTGCCGGCCACCATCTTGGCTGCCAGTTAATTTGCATATCTCACTGATTAGCCAATGGGAAGGGAAGCGGTCGTACGCAAATTACCATGTTTCTCTTTTATTAGATAGGATATAGATTTGTTTTGTTCTTTAGATTCCATGTATAATTGAAATCATATGGTATTTGTCTTTCTTTGCCTGGCTTATTTCACTGAGCATAATATCTTCTAGGTCCATCCTTGCTGTCACAAATGGTAAGATGTCATTATTTTTTATAACAGAGTAATATTCCATATATATCTATATCTATATCTATATCTATATCTATATATATATATATATGTATATATATATATATATACCCCTTTTTGTGTGTGTGTGTTTTTTTTTTTTTTATCCACTCATCTGTTAATGGGCAGTTGGGTTGTTTCCATAGCTTGGCTATTGGGAATAATGCTGCAATGAACATATGAATGCATATATTCTTCTATTTAGTGTTTCCAGGTTTGTTTTGTTTTGTTTTTTTGTAGAATCTTTAGGGTTGTCTATATCATATTATCTGCAAATAATGACAGTTTTACTTCTTACTTTCCTATTTGGGTACCTTTTGTTGTTTCTTCTTGTCTGATTGTTGTGGCTAAGATTTCCAATGCTATATTAAATAAGAGTGGTGAAAGCAAACATTCCTGTCTTGTTCCTGACCTTAAGGGAAACACTTTCAGTTTTTGACCATTGAGTACAATGTTGGCTGTAAGTTTGTCATATATGGCCTTTATTATGTTGAGGTATGATCCCTCTATTCTCACTTTGCTGAGAGTTTTTACATAAACTAGTGGCCCAGTGAACGAAATTCATGCATGGGAGGAAGATGTCCCTCAACCCAGCCTGCACCCTCTCCAATCTTGGACCCATTGGGGGTTGTCGACTGCTGGTTTAGGCCTGATCCCAGGATGTCCAACAGGCCTGATCCCAGGATGTCTGACAGGCCTGATCCCAGGATGTCTGATAGGCCTGGTCCCAGGATGTCCCTGGATGTCTAGCAGGCCTGATCCCAGGATGTCCGACTACCGGGATCAGGCCTAAACCGGCAGTTGGACATCCCTCTCACAATCCTGGACTGCTGTCTCCTAACCGCTCGCCTGCGTGCCAGCCTGATCACCCCCTAACAGCTCCCCTGCCGGCCTGATTGACACCTAACTACTCCCCTGCCAGCCTGATCATCCACAACTACCCTCCCCTGTTGGCCAGATCACACCCAAGGCTTTTATTAGTATAGATATGACCCTTCACAGAAAATTTCACTAACCCTGCTTTACAATAAGGGCTTGATGATTGAATCATTGGGGCCAGGCACCAAGATTTCCTTTCTTTGAATAGTGGAGGGAGTAATTATCTTGTCTTTAAGTTGCCCTGAACATCAAATGAAATAATGACTTAGAAAGTATAAAAGCACCATATAAAGACAACTGTCTTTTTCATGTACTGAAAAGACAATAAAGTGGTAAAATGAAAAACACTATTTTTATTCTCCCTCTTCCTTCCTTTACAGCCTTTATTTAAACTTTGAAATTTAGAAAAAATTCACTCCTATTTTCATTTATTTACATTAAATGTTATTTTGTATTAGTTTCAGGTTTTATATTAGTTACAGAATAGTGGTTAGGCAACCATATACTTTACAAAGTGTTCCCTGATATTTCCAGTACCCACCTGGCTTCATACCATCATTACAACACTGTTGACGCTATTCCCTATTTAAGTGACAATAGGTTTACAGGTTCCTTCCAATCTTTCTTTTGTGTTGCCCGCCCTTCCTTTTCTTTCTCACTTCTTCCCTCATTTTCTTTATATAGTATTTCAGTTGGCCCGCAAAGCTCAGTGAAGGCACTGGGACACGCTTAACACATTTTACAGAGCAGGAAGCTGAGGCCAATTCCAGTTGGCTATGGAACTGGCCTCCTCGTGCAGGAGCCCTCACAGCCGGCTCTCCGCCTTTCCTAAGGGGCAGCCGCAGGACAAACAGAACAAGCCTCCCCGTGAGGCTTCCAAGCCTCATTCTCCAGCTCCTCTTCATCATGGATGCTCCACTTTCTTTACTCTCCCCCGCCCCACCCCATTTTTACTGCCCCCGCTTCTGGGGAGCAGGTGGTAGGCTTGCACTCACCATGCAGGTGTGCACCCCCATGGGGCGGGGCAGGAACTTGGGCAGGGCGGGGGAAAACTGGGGGTGGAGTGGGCGCAGGCTTGTTTTGGGGCCAAGGCAGGAGCAGGAGTCCTGGTCTCTCAAGTGTGCAGGCCCAGGCCACGGCGAGGCCCGGTCAGCTCCAGGAGGTTCACCAAACCGCTGCATTGGGGTACCCAGCAGTGCGGCGCTCCTCCACTGAGGTGGCATTGCCCTTCCACCCCAGCCTCAGGGCTGCGAGTCTGCACCCCTCTGCCCGGGCATCCTTCCACGCCTGCAGTCATCGCCTCTTGTTTCCCACCTATTGGGGACACTACAGAAGCTTGCTCTCCATGGGCGAGGCGGATTCCCACCAGCCAGCACCCTGCCCAGGCCTGAGCCCCCTCCAGTGCACCCCACCTTGGTGCCGCTCTGCACCCCTTGGGCTGTCTGCCTCCTGGCCAGCTGCTTCACAGAAGCCATGGCACTTGCCCAGGATCCACCCATCAGGTAGAGGCCTATCTGGGGGCCTGCAGACCCCATGGCCGGGGCTCCTGGCGGCCGCTTTGCCGAAGGTTCCTCTACCTTCAGGCTCTCTCCTCAGACCCCCGGGAGCTTGTCTCCTGTGGCCCCGTCCTTCCGTGGCTCCCTGCAGCCCCCTCTCTACTCGGCTCTCCCGCTGCCCACCTGTCAGTACGCTGCCCGAGCGCCTTGCTGTGGGCAGTGTGGTTCTGGGGCTGGGGCTGGAGTGTGGGGAGCAGCTCCAGTAAAGTTTAGTAAATGCCAGGCCCCCAGCCCCTCCTTGAACAGAGCCCAGGGCAGGCTGGGGGCCTGGGTCCAAACACTGCAGCTGCGGAGGCAGCGGTGGCAGAGCAGCAGAGAGGCGAGGCTGCATTGGCCTGCCGGAGTGGGCGGGTTATCCCTTCCTGCCAGCCCCCCACAGCCCAGCCCAGTCATCCACACTGCCACAATCTGCCGTCAGGAGTGGGTGGGTTGTGCCTCACTGCTCAGGCCCACAGCTCCCAGCAGGGTCCACAATAGGCCCGCTGGAGTGGCTTGGGGCTGCTGGGTGCCAGCTCCCCTGTGTTTGTGTCTCTAATCCAGCCCTCAGCAGCCCCAGCACCGATGTGGCAGGGCTTGGGGCTGCTGGGGCCTGACAGGAGACATAAACACACAGGGTTTCCCTTAGGCTTCGCTGCCAGGAGCCATCAGACTTTACTTGAGGCTTGGAGCCTACATATGCAAATTAACCGCCACCTTTGTTGGCGGTTAATTTGCATATCGCTCTGATTAGCCAATTGGAGGTGTAGCGAAAGTACGGTCAATTACAGTGGGGCCTTGATTTACGAGTTTAATTCGTTCCATGATGGAGCTCATAACTCAAATTACTCATATGTCAAATCAACAGTGAATGAGTGAGACACGTGATGCTGGGCTGATGTTGTGGTGTTCACTGTGATGTTCACTGCACCAACTAGCGGTGGGGTATCTGAAGCTGGCTCGTAACCCAAATTTTAGCTCGCAACTCAAAGCAAAAAATCGGCCAAGAGACAGGTTGTATCTCGAAAAACTTGTTAGTCAGGACACTCGTAAGTCAAGGCCCCACTGTAAATTAGAAATATGATGGTTATTAGAAAAAGTAGCAGCAGAAACTCATTGATAAATGACAATTGGCATTGTGCTTCCCTGAAAGATCTGAGGGAGTTAAGACTAGTAGTAACTGGAAAACACATACCCACATAAGGGGGCCACTATCACTCAGCTCCAGCTGAGTTTTGACCTGCAAGATCAGTATTGCCACACCATCTGATTAAAAAACAAAACAAAAAACAACTAAAAAACAGAAATTCAAGTTTCTATGAAAATCCTTATTTTTATATATTTGCCTTCAATTTAAAAAAAAATATATTATTCACGCTAAAGAAAATTCCAAAGAAAACCCATCTGTGGTTTGTAACCTATGGGATAGATAGAATCCACGGCCCTCTGCCATAAGGTTCTGAAGTTCCCTATGTTCTGCTTAGTAAGCTGGAAGTTGGAATGAATAATTAACCTCTTAATTGAGGGTACATTTAACAATATTAATGTGATTTTTAATATTAGCCCTTTGAAAATTAAATTCTTTATTAAATAATATTAATATTTTCAGGTGTTATTAAGATAACATCTAATATTTACATTCAGGAGGCTGTATGAAAGTAATTTATTAAGACATTTGTAACAGTGATAAAATCATAAAAGTATTTTAATTCAGAGTCTATGTGGCTCATAGTCAAATGTAAGGACACTGTATAATACACCCCATTTGAACGTGTTTCATTATCAAACACTAATCTGATGGTTTGGACACATCTGTTTACCCTTCAATTATTTCTTAGAAGGGAGATTGTCCTGTTTCCAGTCTGACTCTTCAGTCAACATTCATCTAGAACTTCACAGTAGCCCTGTGAACTCTTAGTTCCCAGGGCTGCCCCTCAGCTCAGATTGGCTTCCTGTACCCTCCTCCTCTTTCTTAGCTGTAGACCCTGGGGACTTGGCTTGCTTTCCTCTCCTGCTGAACTGCTCACACCACTCCCTCCCTTTGGGTCCCTCTGCCTGCCAAGGTTGGCCTCTGAGGAAGAAATAACCTCTTCCTATAACCTCTTTTCTTGAAAGCCCTGAATATAAGCACACAGACCCCATTTGTTTATTTATGTGGATTTTTTGTTAATCACTGTGGGGAAACAAACAGAAGATCACAATTTTCACCAACCCACAGAACAAGATGTCCTAATCTCCCAAATTTGTATAGTCCTGATCCCAGGATTCTGATTACTCCCTGTCCTTTGTTAGTATTTTGTGGCCCTGGGCTTCATTTTGACTCTGGTAATCAGGGTTGGATAAGTGATAAACCCAAATTGTTGGCATGTCTCCCCACCCCCTTCTTCGCCTCCCATCTCACTCATCGAACAATTTGCATTTCTATGGAAGACCTTGAGTTTAGGATTAGCCAGTTTGCCAGGTATCTTTCCTGCCCAGAAATAAGCCTCTTTTCCCTTTTCTTCACTTAACATTTTCTGGAAGTGTAAGAGGGTAGAGCTCTTTGCCCAGAGGTAGTTGGGGGATTAGCTGTTACTTCTCCCAACAATAGGTGCACCCCAGGAGGTTTTGTAGAAGCTCAAGAACTTTGATCTTTTTACATTTTGAGCATCCTTCCTCATTGTAAAATGGGGATGATCACTGAAAGGGCGAGGACTACGCCCTCCACCTTGCCCCAGGGTAAGGGCTATGCCCTCCATCTTACCTTGGCCATGTGCTCAGCAAGGCTTCTTCCTGGAAGCCAAGCCACTGCTGGCCATGCCCAGGATTTCTCTGGACTGGCCAATGATAGTACTCGCGCCTGGCCAATCGGCAGGGCCCACAGTCCTTTCTCCTCCCCTTACCCCAACCCCCTATAAAACCTCTCTCCACACAGAGTTTTCTCTCTCTCGGCCACTGGAGCTTACCGTTGCATCAGTGAGTGTGGCAGGGGAGCCAAACCTAGCTTTGAAATGAATGACTCTTTGCTTTTGCATCGGACTCGCTGGCTCCCTGTGGGTTCTTGGGAATCTTGAAATCCGGGCACAACAATCACAGCATCTACTTTGTAGAGTTGTTGGAAGGGTCAAATTGTTACAGAAGAGCAAAGGAAAACCAAGCACGCTTCCTAGAGAAAGGGAGGGACCCATTTATTAACACTAGTGACTAGTGGACTCCGGGAAGTAATTTCCAAATCAGAGTGAAGTAACACACAGAGGCTTTGCTTTTTATAATCTTCTGGGGTCTTTGTCTTGCAGATATGGTTCCGCCCCCTTGTGAGCTTACAGGAAGGCCCCCAAGTGTTGGGGTTCCCAGGTCATATCCCTCATCCCCCCCCACCCCCACAAGCTTCTTTTAGCCTTGTGGAGCAATGAATCCTCAGGGGGTGTTTCTGGTACCCAGGTATTCAGTCCTGCAACCTTGAGGGCGGTGGGGGTGGTCAGGATGATGGTATGTGGTCCCCTCCAGGTAGGAGTCAGTCCTTGGGTGGTCTTTACCCAAACAGAGTCACCAGGTTGGAAGGAAGAACTTCTCAGACGTGCTCCTGGACTGCCCTCCGGGTAGACTGCAAAGCCTGCAAGAACTTGAGTGAAAATTAGTTATGGATTTCAGTCTTTACCCACCAGAATCTGTAGAGGCCCCACTGGTTTCCAGGTCAGCCTTTCGGGCCGCTTGTCTGTGGTCCGGTTTATTCTTGCATCTGTGGAGTCCCCATACCCTGCAACAGCACTCCAAACGTGAGCTGTTGCAATCGCATACCCGCCATCAGAACAAATTGTCAAATTGTCACTGATTCTTCTCTTGCCCACCAGAGAGCCTGAATAAGGACAACCAACTCGGCCTTCTGTGCCGAAGTCCTGTGGGCAAGTGCCTGAGATCAGATGGTTCAGTCCAAAGCAACCACCACTGCCCCCGCATACCTGATTCCTCCCTGAACAAAACTGTTCCTGTTCATGAATAGTACCTCATTCAGCGATGCCAGTGGGGTGTCAGTGAGGCCCAGGTGGGCAATCTTTACAAAGTCGTTGACCTCTGAACAGTTATGTAGGGGTTCCTCAGGGTCATCATCAGGAAGGAGGCTGGTAGCAGAAGAGCCTGAAACTAGATGACTTGAGCATTTGACATCCAGCACTCTGGTGTGCTCCCGAGCAAAGCCTCAACCACATAGCTGTGGTTGCTACCGCCCGGAGGCAAGCAGGCTAACCGGATGCAACAGGGTCGAGTCTCTTGGACAAGTAGGCTACTGGTCTTTTCCAAGGCCCAAGATTTTGGGTGAGGACCCTTTTGGCTATGCCCCTTGTCTCACATAGACATCCAGTAGTGCCAGTTGGCCCATCATCCTTGTCCTGCTCATATCTGTCTAACTGTCTAATATATTACCTCAAGGATCCTGGCTCTGAATTCTTTTAGGGAAAATGGACGCCAAATGTCTTCTGTGGCTGCTTCGTGCTGAGGAGGGACGGAGTTTTCTCTCAGAGCCAAAAGATCCTTGCTGTCCGTCAGAGGGACCATGAGGCCTGGGCACAGAAGGAGGTGGGCTTGTGACCTGGGAGAGACAAACTAACAAATGGTCTGGTGGGAGGAAAAGAAAACATTTCAGTTTTAATAACCTCTATTGAAATAGAATTTTTCTCCTCAAAATTACCTCTGTGTTTATTAAAAGAGCCAAGTCAAGACCAATTTTTCTATTGTATTCAATTTGGCCTGATTATTTGCATAAACACAAGAATGGTAACTGATTACCTTTGCCGGAATTTCATGATTGAATCTTAGTGTGCCCCATAGGGCCAGGAAACCAAGCCATTCAGCTGCCGTCAGGCCTGCCTGCAGTATCTGCTGACTTAGGTGAATCCCTCACCTGCAGTGACTCCACCTGGGCCCATGCCCTAGGCTTTAGGGCCCATGCCCTAGGCTTTAAGGCCCATCTCAGTAGCCCTTCCACTCGTTGTGGCCCAGAGTGCGTGGGGGTTCCGCAGAGATGCAGAGGCATCCTTATTGATCCCCTTCTACTCTGACCAACTACCAGTGATGGTAGGGCATGGCCCCGACACTCCAGCACCAGCCATTTTCAGGGCTCCCAATCAGGATACCAGGCTTTTTCCATGGCACTCTTATTGGCTTCAAGTCTTCAGAGTTCAGACAGGGCTCTTTAAAACATGATACTCCAGTCAAAGTTTCCAGTCAATAAACCACTATTGGAAACCGGTCTTATTGAATTTATGCAAAGAAATGTATTTCCATGATTTATTAAGCATCGCAAAATTAAGGAAGAATTATATAAGGAGAAAAATATACTGACCTGTTTTAAGATCTGATTTTCCTTGTCAGTCCTTTTCATGGACTCTTCAGAGTGATATAACTGTCTTCAAATGGCAAGAAGAAATTTACAATGCATCTATATTCAAATAGATAGTCACAGCTGACCCTATAGTAGGGCTCCCCTTATTTGACTTGTCCTCTTGAAACGGGCTAAGGGAGCTTTATTTCTTTACAGGGTCTCACATGTCACAGGATCTCACAGGGTCTGTAATTCCTGTAACAGAGGGCTAGTACCACCACTTCACTACTTCCCTCTGTTCCAAACAGGCCTCTCCCACTTTCCTAAAGTTGAGGTTTGTGCCACCCCTGACATGGGCATGGTCACACAGGCCTGCCAGACAGTATACAGGCTGCCAACTATCTCTCAATAGAGACCAAAACCTGATGGGTATTCTTCTTTGACCAGTTGGGCACCTGCTCTTTTGACAACTGCATTTAAATCTGTAAAAGAATTAAGATTACTATATTTACATAATGATGTATAACATTGGTACTGTGGCCGCTTCTGACAGCTAAATCTTCTGCTACTAAACATGACACATGGTAGGGCTATACAAATATCTTAGGGAGGTGACTAAAGTCTATTCTTGACCTTCCCACACAAGGCAAAATTGTCCTTGTCTCTCTGGAGACATGTCCATGAAGATGCAGGCATCATCTAAGTCTATTATACAGTTTCCTGCAGGCCACTGTCAGGGCTGTGCACGGCAGCTGGTTCCTCTTTCCAGCCACAGATACAGTCTGTCCAATTCCCCAAAATGTATTCTGGCACAGGAGAAAGTTGCTTCACTGTACACAGGTAGCTTAGCCCCTATACAATTGGGCTTGGACCTCGGTCTAGCAAACTGCAATCTACAAGTTCAATATGCAGCCTCCAGTCCTCCTAACCCAACAAGGTCTCAACCAGTCCCTCAGTCAGACTTCTCCTCTCTTGGAGAATCTGAAACTCCTGAAGGCTCCCTTCCAGGTCCAGGGAGAGCACCTTTCCTTTGCCCTTTTGTTAAACCTGTTTACTAGTTATAGGGTCCTGTCATAAGCTGCCAGTCCAAAACAGCCAGAGTTGCAGTTAGAAACAGCCCTGCATATTATAAAGAGCTCCTGTGGCAGTGGGTTGGGTACAAAGCCCTTGCCATTGTACCCGTCCCCTGTGGCAGAGCAGCGATCAGGCCTCTCCCAAGAGAGTGCACTGGAAGGGGATATCAGCCCCTCCCCTTCGGTACAACAGGTACGAAACCCTTTCAGTACAATTAACCAGCTTTATTCCTAGCCATTTTTACAGATTTCAGGGCCCATTGTCTTCTTTTAACCAACAAGCCAAATGACACTGGCCTGTATTATTTCCTATTGTGAGTTAGAGGAAGGCAATTCCTACAGAGGGGAGGAATAGACAGCGGGAGCTTCAGAGAAAACTACAGGCCATCACTGTAGTAGCCCTCCCTCCTGGGGCTGGGGTCCGACCTGTGGAGGAAAATGACTCTTAGTCGGCCTGGAGAAGAAGGCAGAGGATGACAAGGGTTCAGGGAAATTTTACTAAAAAACTGGAGGGTCTCCTGAAAGAAAAAAAAATCCTTAATTCAGCACAGGCAGGGGGCAGGGCCTGTAAAATCTCTCTGCCATTAGAGGGACTGGGCAATCTGGCAAATACAGGAATTCATGAACCACCTGGTGGCCGCCTAACTGACATTGGCGGGGGCAGCAGAACGGTATGCAGCTGTGGTCCCCGGTAGCTCCAATAATGGTGACTTCCTGTCCTGAGAGGGGAGCTACCTTCTGAGTAACTACTGAGTGCTCTGCCCCTGTATCAACCATAAAGTTCACAGTCTGGCCCCCGATTTTCATTTCGACCATGGGCTCATGGGGGCCCAGTTGGAAAGAGCCCAGTCTGTCCTAGTTGGAATCAGCTGTTGCCTTTCTCAGGCGGCTCTGGCCGATAGTGGCTGGGTGGTTTAGATGGCCTTACCAGCTTCTTCTGGCCTGCTCCTGCCCTGCCTGCTTCTTCACTCCTGCTACTAAAACCTTACTCTGTCCCTTCTTACACACGCAGAATCGGACCCAAGGTGGCAAGGTTTGAGCGATTTTTAAAATTCCTTAACATACATTTTAAGACAGTTGAGTTTGAGGAGGAGCTATTACCCATGTTGCAGGAAGGGGAGGGACCGGGTTGCCTTCTCTTTAAAAAATACCTGAATAAAAGAACTAATCAAAATAAGGCTTATTTTCTAACTTCATTTGTCCTTGGGTGTGGACAGCAAATGACACTAATCAGAGTGACATAAACTATTTAACCTATGTGTAGGGAGGCAAATGCAAATAATTTACTCCCAAGACTCCTTGGTTTAGGGAAGACAGGATTTAAGAATTTAGGGAAGACAGAATTTCTGCTCAGTTTCCCTATTCTACTTGTCCCAGCTTACTGGTCTGTCATCCATTCAACTTTCTTTCAATATTTCTCTTTACCTTCCTCCATTACACCAAAGACATACTTTCCAGTTAGTTAGAACTCTTAGCCTTAATTTTTAGGTGACATGTAAATAATTAACATTCCTCAGATTAGGAATACATTCATATATTTTTTAAGAGACACAAACAGAAATTTCACTAGCTAAACAATTTTAAACAACAAAGACACATATTTAAACAATAAAGACAGATAACATTCCCCACAGAAACAAACATAAAAACACTTTTACACCGGCACGCACCACATTTATACCACCAAATCAGTTTCAATTGTGCAGAGATACAAAACAAGTCCCTGAACAGAGGCAGTAAAAAACTGTCTAGAAACGCTTGTCTTCTACCTTTTTTTTTTAAAAGACAGACCAGCCTGGAACCCTTTGCCAGTCTGAGTTTTGACTCCCCTCCGTCCCAGAGATGGTGAATACCGTCTAGAAACCATTCCTCCAGATACAGGACAAGTCCCTAATACACAAACATAGACAGAAATCCTCACTAAGTAGGCTGATTCCTCCCGTGAAAGAGAGCAAATGTCTCTGAGAAAACCAACTCAACAGTGCTGCCCAAGACCTTCGCAGACCATCACAGGTTCAGCTTCCAGCAAATCAAACATTTTAACCAGATGAGCAAACAGAAAATCAAAGTAGCTTTCACTTTCACACAGACCAGTTAATCACAGATAATACATCCGTACTCACACTCTCAGTAGACTAGCCCAGACTGGAGCTGAGCAGATAACGCCCAACTCCCCAGATGGGCATGGGAGCACTCTCCTGGCACCCACGCCCCAGACCAGAATTCTCGACCAATGTCTCGGTGAGAACCTACTGGAGTAGTTAAGGCTGTGTCCAGACCCCCCTCCCCCCTTCTCAGTAGCAAATTGGCTAGTCCCACACAAGCAAACAAACAGAAGAATGAACCCATAATTCCTTAATAGAATCTGAATTCACTCACCTCCGGAGTCCTGATTCCTGATTACCTGACGAAGTCCTATGACTTCTGGGGAGGTGATCAAGCTCTCCCTTCTACTAACTTGGTGTAGGCCTGACAGACTGGGACCCCTACCTTACAGATTCTGTCGACAGATTCAGAGGTGTCCGTCCACTTTCTCCAGATGCCGGCTGGGTCCTGGGCTGAGATCTGGGAGTGCCTGGAGTTCCCCCAGGTTCAATTCTGCTAAAATCAGTAGTGGGTGCCTTCCGGAGGGCCTGTCCCGTGCCCCTGGGCCTCAAACCCCGTCCACTCACCGGAGGCTAAACAAAGCCAAAACGTGGTAGCTTCCTGGTCAGGGAACCATATGTTACAGAAGAGCGAAGAAAAACCAAGCACACTTCCTAGAGAAAGGGAGGGACCCATTTATTAACACTAGTGACTAGTGGACTCCGGGAAGTAATTTCCAAATCAGAGTGAAGTAACACACAGAGGCTTTGCTTTTTATAATCTTCTGGGGTCTTTGTCTTGCAGATATGGTTCCACCCACTTGTGGGCTTACAGGAAGGCCCCCAGGTGTTGGGGTTCCCAGGTCATATCAGATGATTTTCCTGGGGCCAGCGATAACAACCTTCCCCCCTATCCCACCCCCCCCAGGCCAGTGCATTGTTCAGTTTTTATGGCCTGACATGCCTTGCAAGACCAGTTTCCTCCTCAAAATGAGATACATGCTTTTAAATCTCCTGGCATAGTGCCTGGCACAGAGAAAGTCTTCATAAATAAACAAGAGTGCTATCATTACTACGAAGAACCCAGTTTATCCAGGGCCACACTCCTCTTGGGAATGCTCAGGAACAAGGGTAGGACCATGGTGAGGAGCAAGTAGTCTGTGTTTTATGACATATTCTAGGAGATCTTTTCTCCCTGGTGGCTGTGGTCATCCCCCTTAAGCTCTCCCTAAATTCCTGCCTCAATAGGGTGCTTTGGGACATTCAGCAATGTGTTGGTGTTGCTCTGGGTTCTTTGCCTGTCAGAGCACAAGTGCAAGTACTAGAAGCTTGGGAAATGGCTTGGGACTGGGATGGCTGGAACCTTGATCAGACAAAACACTGGCTGCAATTCCAAGTAGGGCCAGATGGGTTCGCACCAATGGAAGGCAGCCTTGCCTAGAACAACTTGTGCCACCCAGAACCCTACAATGTCCAACATTAAACAAAACCCAGTCTTCTGATCCAATCCTCACATTCTCAGTGGCAATTTCATGGCTTGTATTAACCTATGATTGACTCAATATGTAATTGCTCTCCATGGCAAGTTTTACAAAAGGCTGTATGTATGCTCACCTTTGTAGCTCTTGCCTCGGGAACTCTCTTTCAGTTCTCCTTTCTGAGTTGCAATTGAAGAAGGGTGAGTGAATTTGAGTAGAAATCACTGACATTGACTGGTTAAGTTTTGCCTCTTTACAACACACCTCTGCCCTAGGTGACATTATTTCCTCCAGAAACAGTCTGAGAGGTTGGTGAATATGTCCATAGGCACATGAGTAGTAAGTGGCCTCTCTGGGATTTAAGCCTATGTCTATGGACTTCAAAGTCTGGTTCTCACTTTACCTTCTAGTCCAGCCGTGGGCAAACTATGGCCCGCTGGCCAGATCCAGCCCGTTTGAAATGAATAAAACTAAAAAAAAAAAAGACCGTACCCTTTTATGTAATGATGTTTACTTTGAATTTATATTAGTTCACACAAACACCCCATCCATGCTTTTGTTCCGGCCTTCCGGTCCAGTTTAAGAACCCACTGTGGCCCTCAAGTCAAAAAGTTTGCCCACCCCTGTTAGTCATTGCCCCCAGCTTCTAGTACTTGCATCTGTACTCTTGTTACAGCAAAATTTCTAGGTCAGTGGATCTCAACCGTGGCTGCACATTAGAATCACCTGGGAATCTTTTTAAACTCCTGATTTCTGGGCCTCATACTTTGGAAATTCTGTTTCTTTGTTATGGGGTGAGGCCACAACATTAGTAACAAAGAAACAGAATTTCTGGAGGGTGAGGCCCAGAAATCAGAATTTTAAAAAGATTCCCAGGTGATTCTAATGTGCAGCCAAGGTTGAGAACCACTGTTCTAGGTGGAGGGAAGACAAAACAACCAGGCACTCAGAAGATCAGGAAATGCACATTATTACAGGAGCACCAGTGCTAAATGGCTCAAGGAAATTGGTTCCCAAATCTGAGTGCTGAATATGGTGGGGTTTTCCCTTTTATCCCCCTGTGTTTTTTTTTTTTTTTATTTCCCATATATGGACCAGGCTTCTGGACTTTTCACAGGCTTTTGCAGCCCCTGTAATGGTTGTAAGGAGGGGAAGTGAGATAGTGACCAATACCCCACCTGGTGCCTGTAGTCAGACCCTATTGTATGGTTTTTGGCCCCTGTAAGATAAGCACTCAGGGAAACAGGCTTTGTAAGGCTAGCTAGGATACAAGCAGAAAAGGGGGTTGGGGCTAGCAAGCATATGCATGGAAATGCAGGTTGGGGGGCTCAAGCTGCCATTCACACTCTGATAGGCAAGGGACCCAGAGCACCACCAACAGGTTGCTGATTGTCCCAAAGCACCGCATTGAAGCAGGAACTTAGAGAGAGCTTAAGGGGGATGACCACAGGTATTATCCACCTTCTCCTAGGATATTGATTCATTTGAAATGAACAACACAGAAATTTATGGATAGGAACCCTTGGCTGTCAGGATGCCTCCATAATGCCCTCTGTTATGACAGCCCCCATTTCCAACTCAATGAGAAGGTAAACAGTTAACAATGATCTGGTATGGCAGTCATGACTTCTGTTTCACCTGATGGGTAAAGACAATCCTTCCAGCGGTTCTCAACCTGTGGGTCGCGACCCTTTCACAGGGGTTGCCTAAGACCATCGGAATACACATATATAATTACATATTGTTTTTGTGATTAATCACTATGCTTTAATTATTTTCAATTTGTAACAATGAAATTGAGGGTCACCACAACATGAGGAACTGTATTAAAGGGTCGCGGCATTAGGAAGGTTGAGAACCACTGGATCATTTGCACCTTTCCCTTAGCATCTGCTGTGCATGTCAGAGTCTAGCATGACACGTTTTAAATCCCAGAAATTGGAGTTAGTAGAACTTTGTTGGACTCCCAGCTCTACTACCTCACAAGCGTACATGACCTTGTCAAGTTACTTTATTTCTTAAAGTTTTATTTCTTTACCCATGTATCCATTGGTTGAGCAAATATTGATGAATATCTTGCCCACGGTTGCCACGGACTGTTTTATGTTGGAGGTGGGGATGAGGAAATGAACACACGGTGGTTTCTGCTTTCATGGAATTCACAGCATTGTGAGGGATACTGTCAAATAAGCAGAAGAGTAAACAGGGGTGTGATGAGTGCAGAAACAGGAAATACTATAAAAGTATAGGGAAAAGTCAACCGGACCCATATCTTTCTTCTCTTCCCCCAAGCTGCCCCTTCTTGAATGACTTCATTCTTCCCCGTTAAACAATATCTTCTCCATCTATAAAAGCCCTTCCCAGATTTCACCTTTTTAATAGTCCCATTCTATATTCTGTGATCTGTCCCTCTTTGAGCCTTAACAATGCCCCATACCTCTCCTTAATTTCTTTCCCCCAATTGTGCCATATTACACCATATTTTCCATGAAGGCTCCCTGTCTGATTAATCAGTATTTTCCTCACAGCCCAGGGAAGAAGCTCAGTAGTTGATCAAAGATTTCAAATGGAAAAGTGCTCATAAATGGACTATGTTGTTCCTCAAAGCTTCTCTGTTGGAGCAGAACATATTCTTTTTTAAAAATGACACTTTTTTATTGATTTTAGAGAGAAGAAGGAAGAGGGAGAGAGATATACAAACACATCAATGATGAGAGAGAATCATTGATTAGCTGTCTCCTGCATGTCCCCTACTGTGGATGGAACCCACAACCAGGCATGTACTCTGACCAGGAATCGAACTGTGACCTACTGGTTCATGAGTCAACACTCAACCACTGAGCCACACCTGCTGGGCAACAGAACATACTCTTTCTAAGTGCAATTGGATGCCCACTAGTATGACACATATTTCTTCATGGTTCTAATTGATTGTTGCTAGTGATGACTTGATGGGGCACTGTTTTCATTTGTAATCTCAGTTATTGTTCAGCAACAAACCCACAGTTTTTCTGATGATCAGATGGCTCTTGGAAAAGTAGAAGAATCTTCTCAGGTAAGGATAAAACAAAGTTAACTATTCTTCATCTCAAAGACATGCTTAGCCAGATGAGAACTTTGCTGATTCTAAATCTAGTTTTGGAAAATCTGGAAATCTCCCTGCCCTTACTTTCCCCCTTCTCCTGGAGTCCCCCACGTCAAACATGTGGTCCCCATGTTCCCCTATATGACATCCTGGCAGCTTTTGCAAATGATAGCTCTTGATTCTGATTGAACTGAAAGGGCTTCAGAGGAGTGTGTGAGTCACACGGGAAAGATGGACTGTGTCCCCTGTGGAAGGAACGAAACGGCTCTGTTAGGAATGGAAGTCTGTGTATGTTCATCCAGCTGCACATTGCAGAACACTGTTCTGGGGAATGTCAATGTGAAAAAACAAACAAACAAACAAACAGACAAAAAAACAATGCCATTCCATTCTTCCTTTCCTTAGCTATGCCTGTGTTTGAAACATATGCCTGATAAAGTGAAAATATAAAGTGTTGTAGAAAATGTAATATTGTATTGATGCGTAAATAAATAGTAGGAAAAAGTTGCTGATTGCATAATGATTGGAAAGGCAATTGTAAAACAAAAATGTGAATGCATCTTAAATGTTTATTACTGGGATAGTGAACTGAGTCTTTAATCAATGGAAGTACATCTGATAAGTATGTTGATATCTGCAAAGTGCACATACTGCAAATAGCCATTATTTGGACAGAGGAAAGTAAAGCACAGAAAGTGTGAAGAGCATTTTTTCCAGCAAAATGTGAAGTACACAGAAGTGATGCAGGTCATGCATGGAGTATGGGGATCATCTTTTATGCCAGCATGGCTGTTATTAGCTTTATGACATTTCTGCTTGGTACTATCATTTTCTGAAATGTATAATTCAATTAAGGCTAAAGGATTTTTAAAATGATAAAGTGATTTTTAAAATGTCAAAGTTTAATCCTTATAGTAAAAAACAAACAAACAAAAAAAACCCCTGCTTATTGGGTACACACTTTTTAGACTGATAAGTCACCTCAGGCATTCACTTTGGTGACAAAGTATGAATGGCCTATGTCAGTTTCTCTGTCTTTGACCTGACCTTCAGATAGTGCCTTTGCATTTATAGTTCAAAAGACCTTGGAAAAATAATTGAACCTAAAATTTGAATGAAAAAGGCAGTTCTTAGGATAGGTGTGGTGGTAAAGAGAAATATAGGGCAACTTACAATCCTACCTAATAAAAGACAAACATGCAAATTGACTGTACCTTTGCTATGTGACAAGCCATGCACACCAGCCAATCAGAGTGACTATATGCAAATTAACCCACCGGGGCAAACCAGCCGGCAGCCACCAAGCTGGAGCAAGCAGGAGGCTTGGTTGCCCCAGCGATGGAGGAAGCCAAGCTTCCCACCTGCCCTGGCTGGCTGTGGCCTCTGTTGAAGGCAACAAAGTTTCAATTATAGAAGATAAATAAATCCCAGATACCTGCATCCAGCCAGCATCCACTAGGAGCTTGGGGGGTTGGGGCCATGGCCAGCCTGCAAACAGCCATCAGCCCCTCACCCAGGCTGGGCAGGCACCCCAGTAGGGACCCCCATACTGAAGGGGCTGTGGCCAGCCTGCAAAGAGCCATCAGGCCCTCACCCAGGATGGCCACACCCTCATGGGGTGAGGATCCCTGCTGGGGGCCTTAGCCAGCCTGCAAACAGCCATCAGCCCCTCACACAGACTGCCTAGGCACCCCTGCGGGGACCCCCACCCAGAAGGGGCTGTGGCCAGCCTGCAAACAGCCATCAGCCCCTCACACACGCTGGCCAGGCACCCCAGTGGGGACACCCACACTAAAGGGGCTGTGGCCAGCCTGCAAACAGCCATCAGCCCCTCACCCAGACTGGCCAGGCACCCGAGGGGGGACCCCTATCCTGAAGGGGCTGTGGCTGGCCTGTAAACAGCCATCAGTCACTCACCCTGGCTGGCCAGGCACTCCAGTGGGGACCCCCACCCTGAAGGGAGTGTGGCCAGTCTGAAAATGGTCCTCAGCCCCTCACCCAGGCAGGCCAGGCACCGCAGAAGGACCCCCACCCTGATCCCGGACACCCTTCAGGGCAAACCAGCTGGCCCCCACCCATGCACCAGGCCTCTATCCTATATAATAAAAGGTTAATATGCAAATTGACCCTAACAGCAGAATGACTGGGAATGACTGGTCACTATGACACACACTGACCACCAGGGGGCAGACGCTCAATGCAGGAGCTGCTCCCTGTTGGTCAATGTGCTCCCACAGGGGGAGCTCTGCTCAGCCACAAGCCAGGCTAATGGCTGCCAGTACAGTGGTGGTGGTGGGAGCCTCTCCTACCTACAAGGCAACGGTAAGGATGTCAGACTGCAGCTTAGGCCTGCTCCCCACTGGCAAGTGGGCATCCCCCGAGGGCTCCCGGCCTGCCAGAGGGATGTCTGACTGTCAACTTAGGCCCAATCCCCCGGAGAGCAGGCCTAAGCCAGCAGGTGGTCATCCCCGGAGGGGTCCCAGACTGCGAGAGGGCACAGGCCGGGCTGAGGGACCCCCCTGCCCCGAGTGCATAAATTTTTGTGCACCTGGCCTCTAGTTCTAATTATAACAAGACAAGATTAAAATAGGAGAAATAAAATATTTTAAACATCAGTAGACAAAAAACCTTTTAATAATACAATTTTCTTTTTTCTCACAAAATGCCTAAATACCTAGCATTTCCAGAAATGTTCCCCACAATACCCTCTTAGGAATAAAAGGATATTCTTTCAAGTTGTTAGGCCATAGGGTTAAAAAAATCACACACTTTTTTTCTTTCTCTTTGACATGTACAATTGAAGATCTTATTGCAAAGTAATATTTCCATTCATCACATAGCATTAAAGCCTCTTTCATATTAGGCATAGTAATGAAGGATCATGTTCCTTAGCCTCTGGCATCTCAGAGAAAAAAAATCCTTCAAGTGTTGACCACTGTAGAAAATGTCTGACTATGCAGATATGGAAGTATACATTTGGATAGGCATTAGGCAGATAAATTTTCTTCAAAAAGTACATGAAAAGGACCATGTTTATTGGTGTTTATATTCCCGTGCCAAGTATGATGCTTATCACAGGACATGTGAGTCTTCAAGGGTTGTTCAGTGACTCAATGGTATTTGTTCTATGGTTTACCTCTGCCCAAATGCTCTATTTCTGGACTGACCTGCCAGACTCAATCAAGAACTTTGTTCTTAGAAGACAACTAGGTCTGGTACCCTTCTAGGGATGAATGACTGAATGAGAGAGGACATAAGGGGCCCGGCCAGAGTGACTCAGTTTGTTGAGCATCATTCTGTGCACCAAAAGGTTGCCAGTTTGATTCCTGGTCAGGGCAATAAAGGAGAGTGTTTACAGAGAATTTTTATTTATTTATTTATTTATTTATTTATTTATTTATTTATTTATTTTATTTTATTTTTTTCCTGCAAAAACCTTTTTTAATTTGGTCCAATGCATGGGAGAGGGCTTCAGGGTGGGTAAAAGAATGGCTAGTAGTTTCAAGAAGAGGTTCAGTTAAAAGCTGGACACCAGGGGCATGCAGAGGGGGCATGGTGGTGGGAGCCTCTCCCACCTACAAGGCAGCGGTAAGGATGTCAGAGATTCAAAGACTCCTAGTCATGCTTGAGGGTGAGCCTTTCAAAGAGACACTCGCCCAGCCCAGTCTGGGGCTGGCCAGCCTGCAGAGGTGAGTCAGGTGTAGCCCATCTTCTTGATGAGTTTCACCTCCTTACCCTGGAAGTGGTTCTCCCGGAAGTCACAGAGATAAGGATCTGCTCAGGTAGAACCTAGGGCAGGCAGCTCCACAAGGGCCTGGTTCAGGTTCCTTTCCAAGGCCAGGGCAGCTTCCATGGTGTCCTGAATTTTGCCCACTCATCTTGGGAAGGCTTCAGCAAGTCCTAGAAGAGAATGTGGCCATCGTACTTCTTTTGCAACTTTAAGAGATGCTCAGTACCTTCGTGCTTTTTCTCTGCCAACTTGTGGAAGAAGTGGCCCACGCCCTTGAGAGCCACATTGTCAAGGTCGAAATAGAAGCCCAGAGAGAAGTAGGTGTGGGAGGCCTGCAAATGCAGGCTGGCCAGGTGGTTGACCGCAGCCTCCACCTCTGTGGAATAATTCTGACAAATTTGGGAGCTCATAGTTGTTTGGCAATAAGGAGTTAAGGTAGAAAAAAAACAAAACAAAACAAAACTGGTGTGTTGGCTGGTCCCATAGGAGTGTCTGAAGGTTGTAACTAGATAAGATGCAGGAGAGTGGCCAGAGGCTAGAAGAAGGAGCATCCCTGGGTCTGTTCCATCCAAACACTGTTGAAGCAAGAGACAGATCTGGGACCACTGAGGGCACTGCTGAGAATTTTAATAAAAGAACAAAATCAAGTAAAATCTGGTCTTTATGTTATTACCTCCACAGTTCAGTATGTCTAAATGTGGCATAATAGTAAGGAGCTAGGAAAATTCCTGGACAAGTATAATAGAAAAACATTCAAAAAATTAAACAGTTTGGTCAGCTTGCAAGTTAGCTTGTGAATCATAAGACCTCATCTTCCCCAACCAAAGACAATGAGAGCAAATGGTTGATACCTTTCCTTCCTAACCAGAGAATACAGAGCTTAATTCACCCTAGAACTGCTAAGTCAGGAGGTGGGGAAGGGGGAAAGAGGAGGAGTTTTATCTCACCCACTGAACAAAGAAGTCAGCCATTTTAGTACTTGCCAAACAAGATGACTAGGTGTATGTATAAACATCCCAAGATAAGTCACAATAATGTAAAAGGGGCCTTTGAAATCTAATCTTCTACCTAAGATTCTCTGCAGAGGAACCTTGAAACCTATAGGAAGAAAGGTATAAAGCCCCTTGAACCCTATTGGGCACATGCTCAAACTAGTTAGGTGCCCATTTGTGCTTTACGCCAAGTGTATTTTTAATACATTTTGCTTGCTTTGCTTCAACATTGCTGTCACTTGACTGAAAACTTTCCTACAAGACTGACAAGAACCTAAGAAGGAACAGTACCCTCTCTCCAACTCAGGGGACTGTTTGATATGTTTTTTTCTGGGTCAGATAACATCAATACTGGCAAGTATTAAGTCTTTTCCCCCGAAAAAAATTGTGTGTGTGGGAAGATGGTGCAATAGTTTTGACATCAAGTGTAGAGGGTTGAGTTAATCAGATTCCTTGAGTTAATTGTTTAGGACCATTTCCTGTTTATTTATTTATTCATTCCCCCTTTTTAAAAAATATATTTTTTTATTGATTTCAGAGAAGAAGGGAAAGGAAGAGAGAGATAGAAACATCAACGATAAGAGAGAATTATAGATCGGCTGCCTCCTGCACCCCCCACACTAGGGATTGAGCCTGCAACCCAGGCATGTGCCCTGACCGGGAATCGAACCGTGACCTGCTGGTTCATAGTTTGACACTCAACCACTGAGCCATGCTGGCTGGGCTCGTTACCCTTTCTCTACCACTCAGTCTCATTCCTCTTCTCCTAGTCAATCATTCTAATACATTTGATGCTTTTACCTTTCTTTTCATGAGTGTTAATGACATGTACAGTACTTGTTTGTGGGCTTAACTTTTAATTTAGGAACCTGTTAATATTATACATCAGTATTAATGTTTTGCTGAGCTGGTATTTAAGACTCATCCATGTTCTTATGAATATGTCTATTTTGTTATTCCATTATAAATTTGATATGTCAGATACATCCTTTATACTTTGTATAAATTTTAGAAAGATATTTGGATTTTTAATATTTTAACCTACCCATTGGTACATGTTTTGTTTGTTGTGTACCTTAATGTGTTATTTTCTTTGGAGTGACTATAAATATTATCATGTGTTTAATTTTGATTCCCCCATATTTTTCGTTATTATATAGGAATGTGATTAATTTTTAAAATTAAGGTTTTTATTTTGAAATAATTGTACAATATTACAACTAGGAAATTAACATTGGTGCAGCCCATCTATCTTATTCATATTTCACCAATATTATACCTGCTTGTGTGTGTGTGTTTGTATATTTACACAATTTTATCACATGTGGAGATTCAGAAGACTTTAATCAACACAAGGATCTCTCATACTGCTTAATAGCCTTACCCACGTTCACAAACCCTAGCAACCATTACTTTCTAGCTCTATAGCTTTGTTTTTTCAAGAATCTAATATAAACAGAATCATTTAGAATGTAACCTTTCGGGATTAGATTTTTTTCACTCAGCATGGGTCTCTGGAGATTCATTCAAGTTGTTGCATGTATCATTTCTTTTTATTCTTGAGTGTAGTATTCCATGGTATATATAAAATGTATTATAGTTTCTTTACTCATTCTACCTGTTGAAGGACATCTAAGCTCTTTCTAGTTTGGGGCTATTAAGAATAAAGCTGCTATAACCATTCACATGCAAGAGTTTGTGTGAACACAAGATTTAATTTATCTGGAATAAATATCCAAGAGTGTAATTGATGAATAGTATAGTATTTGCATGATTAGTTTTATAAGAAAATACCACCCTGTTGTCTAACATGACTAGATCATTTCACATTCCCACTAGCAAAGCATAAATGATCCACTTTCTCCATATCCTCATCAGCATTGGATTTCACTTTTTTATTTTTGCCTTCCTGATAAATATGTAGTGGTATGTTATTATGATCTTAATTTGCATTTCCCTGATAACTAATGATGTTAAATATCTTTTTGAAACCGAACTTAGATTTGGCTGCCTGCCAAAATGAAAGCCACACACATGAGACAGGTTGTGGTGAAAAAAGGGAAAGAGGTTTATTCAAGTGCCATCACCTGGAGAAGATGGGGAAATTTCCACAGTCCTCAAAAAAAACATCTCAGTGCAGGGTGACTGTTTTTATAAGGATGGAGAAGGCAAGCAGAACAAAGTGATTAGGGGAAAGAGCTGGAGATGTGCAGGCAATGTACTTGTTAGTCCCGACATGAATTCTCATGGTCAGCATCCTTGAGTTACCAATCTGGTTTAACTCCTCTGTCTGGGTAGTTAGCATTAGCAAGGGCCTTTAAGGTCAGGCTGCTCCTTAGGTTCTCACAGGAACTGAAACTCCTGAATTTTAAAGTATACTGAAGAAAATGTTTAACATGCAAGCTCAAATTTTGAGAGAAAGATCAGGTTAGAGTAACAAGCTGGATTTAGCATCTACTAAGATTAGTATGGGTAGCTTTATATTAAGTATAGTGTATTCATTTCCTGTTACATTTTCATGTGCTTATTTGCCATCCATAGGAACTGTATCAGGTAGATTCCTGATTGGAAAACGGATTATACACTCAAATAATAAAATGAGAAGAAGGTTTAATAAAATATTGATTACAAAGTAATGAAAGAGTATAGGGAAACCACAAAATAATGATGTAATGAGGGCCTGGAAATAGGGGAACCACTACTAACCCTGGGTTGGATAGGGAGAAGGAGTAGATAGTACTAGAACCTGGAGAATGAGATAGCTGTGTAGAAAGAATGTCAGAAGAAAGCATGATGATCTATGTAAAGGAATGAAACAAGACTACAAAAACTCTGCAAGGATGGAGCCAGGAGAATAAGAACTCTGACTTCATTCCCTTCCTTCCCTCCAGTCATCTGCAGGGGCTTCCTATTGATCAAAAATAAAAATAAAAAGTTGAAGATAAGAGAGCCCATTAATATAGTTCATAGCTTATACAGGTCAGAGCACAAGACAGGGTGGGGAAAAGTGGAAAATGGATCGGGTGATGCAAATAGAGGCTACAATAACACTGAACTCAAAGAAACCAATGTTTCAGGAGTGATCACAGTATCTCTCTTCAGCTCCCTGATGTGGGATCATGTGGAAGCATTTGGATTTGGACATGCAGTGTGTCATAACTCTGATTAGTAGTATCACAATCAGAAACTTAGGAGGAAGTGGTATGAGCTGCATCAGGCAGTTGATAAGGATGAGTTTGCCCTGGAAAGCTATTTTCAAAATATCCACTTGCAATTCTGCTCTTTCCTGTGGCCATGAAAGTCTCACCATGCCTATCACTCTCTACACTGCCCATCACTTGTAACTATGCTTCCCTGGAAGAAAGCAGACAACTGGTTTTGTAAGCTTGTTAACACTTGAAAAAAAGAGTTACTAAATGTAGAAACCTAAACAATGGCAAGGATGTGGGGTAGCTTGGCCACTCATTCTCTACAGGTTGGACCCCATCTTGTTTGCTATGGCATAAGCAGGACCTGACATAGAGCCTGACACACAGTAGGAAACCATTAAATATGTTCTGAATGATGGCATAAGCATGGGAAGCAAGGGGTAGCAGGGTAATGAAGAAAAAGACTTTGGTGATGAGTCATGTTAGATGTAGTTCTAGTCTCAGTTCTGGCTAGAACTAAATGTGAAATCATCAGCTAGTATGTATATACAAATGCCTTTGGAGGTGATTTCCAGATATATATATTTTTAAATCTAGATTTAGTCATTAAAATTTTGGGACTTCTGTCCTGGCTGGGTGGTTCAGTTGGTGGGAGGGTTATCCTGTACACCAAAGCATTGCAGGTTCTATTCCCGGTCAGGGCACATATAGAAATATAGAAGACAGCCAATCTCTCTCTCTCTCTCTCTCTCTCTCTCTCTCTCTCTCTCTCTCTCTCTCTCTTGTACTTTTGTTACTTTTCTGAAGTAGTTTCAAGGAAATTGCATTGATTAGAAGAACATCTAATGGATTTTATGTAAAGTGCATGCATTTTTTTTATTCAGCAAGGTAAGCAATAACATTTCCCTTCTTAAAACAGAAATTACTTGAAAACTTGTCATTGTGCATCTTATCAGACATTCAGAGCAACTGACATGGGTGATGACAATTATGTTGAGCTTTTCAGCACAACCAAGGCTCATGACTTGGCTGTCACTGCTAAAGTGATGAGATGGCTCTACAGGTTGTATCCTGTCACTGAGAAACACTTCTCTTATAATTCACTCCAGAGGTCTGGTGGCTTACAAGCTTTGGGAGAGAGAAAAGAAGATGAGAGACATAGATAACTTAGCATGAAATTTCATTTCTGCAATTGTTAGAAGAGGAAAGTAGGGTTGAGAGGGGTGTTGAAAGAATGAACTGGCAGGAAAGAATGTTATAGAATGTTTTGATGTTCATTAATATGGATGAAGTCATCCTATGCTGGGTTAGAGAAGCTATATACTCATAGCTCTGTAGGCCAGGCAGGAAAATTGAAATTGTACATCATTGTGCAGCCATAGCATGGAGAGAACTCTGCTAGTGGAGGGACAAAGGAGCCAGGTCTTTCTGCCTCCCACTTTTAATTTTACTCAGCATCTCTAAAACCCAATGGTGGCATTGTATATTGCAAGTAGGCAATAAAATAATTAGAAAAGAAAGCTGACATAAATCTCTTGCATGATCTACTTCTTTGTCACAGCAATATTAATGAAAATCAATTGGAATAAATATATCTACATTCCCATCACCCAGATTAGTTGTTTCCATCTTCTGTTTCCACTACATTACTGAAAATATGTCTGCATGTTTTACATAATTAATACATTGCCTAGATACTTTCCATGGTACTTTTGCTACCTAATATTATACCAAATCATTTTCCATGTTGCTAAAAATCTCCATAGATATGATTTTCATTGTTTTATAATATTCCCTTATAGCTATTTTTCTATTGGTAAGCACAGATGATAATTTCTTATTATAATAAAAACAGGCAATAAATATATTTTATATTCAGTGAGAAGGTGTGTCTAGTACAAGGTAAGACAAGAAGAGGGTGGTCAATTAAATCTCATTTAATAAAGCCTTTTCATGGTGCTTGCAAAATTTCAGATTATTTTCTTAAAGATTGTGTCACAATTTTGCATTGCCAGCATCAGAGCATGAATGTTACTCATGTTACCATTTTTGAATATGATCATTGTATTTTAAATATGGTTGGTGGTGTATTGCTTTCACAAGAAGACTTTGCCAGGATCAATTTTGAACCTCTACTTGGATATTTTCAGAAAAGTTTGGGACTTTGTCATTTTTGGTGGGACTTGATAAAATTCTCCATCTTTCTCAAGGCAGGGTGATTGAGGTTAATGGAGAGGCCTAAGACTGAGTTTCCGAACTCTGCAAGCTTATACAAATAGGTAACTTCAAATAGGTAACTTGCCTCCAGATCTTAGGCAACTAAAAATAGTTAGGGGATTTAGGAAAGCAGATGGGGTGATTGAAGTGTTTTCCATTTTAAAGCAGATGTCTTGTATTCACTAGAGTAATTTAGAACATTTAAAGTATTTACATAGCTGACAAAGTGAAAGCATAACTGTCTGATGTAAAAACATCCAAGGAGTTCAGTCAGAAATCATTGTTTCTTTCAATGTTGAATGAACTGGCTTGATATTCCAATATCACATGGTCAGAGACAGTGATATATTTGTAGATGTAAATAATAATGTCTAACATTGATTGATTACTCAATATATGCCAAACACGATTCTAAGCACTTTGCATCCATTTAGCGTATTAATTCTCACAATAGCCTAATGAGATGGGTACTATTATTCTCATTTTACAGAAAATGAGGCACAAAGAGAATAAGTAACCTGTTTAAAGTTATCCAACTTGTGGACAAGACACTTGAATTAGACAGTAAGAATCAGGAGCCTATGTCCTAGAAACCACTCTCTACTGTATAGATAAAGAATAGAGAAATGTGCCAGACCAGTGTGTCTCAGTGGTTGAGCATCAACCCATGCACCAAAATGTTGCCAGTTTGATTCCCCAGTCAGGGCACATTCCCAGGGTTGCATTTCGATCCCAGCAGGGGGCCTACAGGAGGCAGCCTACCATTGTTTCTCTCTCATTGATGTTTATATCTCTCTCCCTCTCTCCCTAAAACCAATACAAACATTTAAAAAACAAAGAATAGATAAATGCAAATTAAAACCACAATGAGATATCACCTCACACCTGTCAGAATGGCTATCATTAACAAATCAGCAACCAACAAGTATAGGAGAGGATGTGGAGAAAAGGTCGCCCTCATCCACTGTTGGTGGGAATGCAGATTGGTGCAATCACTGTGGACAGCAGTATGGAGTTACCTCAGAAAATTTAAAATGGAACTGCCTTATGTCCCAGCGATACTACTTCTGGGAATATATCCAAATAAAACTGAGACACTAATTTGAAAGAATATACTGCATCCCTAGGTTCATTGTAGAGTTATTTACAATAACCATGATTTGGAAATAGCCCAAGTGTCCATCAGTAGATGAATGGATAAACAAAACTGTGTACATTTACAGAATAGAATACTAGATGGCCATAAAATAGAAGGAAATTTTACCTTCTGTGGCAGCATGGATGGACCTGAAGAGTATTTTGCTAAGTGAAATAAGCAAGTCAGAGAAAGACAAGTACCATATTATTTCACTTATATGTGGAATCTAATGAGCAAACTAAACTATCAAATGAAGTGTAGAAAAGCTTATGGATACAGAGAACAGACTGATAGCTGTCAGAGGGGTCAGGGGCTGAGTGAGAAGGGTGGAGGTGTTGCAGAAGACCGGAGGAAAACCAAGCCATGCTTAGAAAAAGGGAGTTACATTTTATTATTAAATTCTGCGCAGGCCCAGAGAGAAATGTGTCTTTCAAATTCTGGGCCCCCCAAAATGGAGGAAACTTTTTCTATTTGTACTTTTTCCAGTTCTTTGTCTCCTAAATTTGGAATGAGACTTCCAGGCCTTCTGAGAAAGAAGGCCAGCGTGCTGGGAAGGGGCCATGAGATCATTTCTCAAGGCCTGGCCTGGTGTCAGCACTGACAACTCTGTCTGGGGCATAGTTTATGGCCTCTCTGGAATGGGAGTACTCTTATTTTCCTTATTATTTAAGCAAGCAAACATTTACAGAAGCTATATTATCAGGGTTAAAATTTCAAACAGTAGTTTTTATATAAGATGGATGCTTCAAAGGGATTAAGCAAAGATGAAAAAGATTCATGGAGACAGACAACATGTATGGTGATTGCCAAAGGGAAGGAGGAGTTGGAGAAGATGCAAGAGGGTAAAGGGTAAATAAATGGTGATAGAAGGAGACTTGACTTGGGATGATAAACACACAATACAATATACATATAACATATTGTAGAATTGTATACCTAAAAACTATGTAATTTTATACCAATTATCATGCCAATAAGTTCAATAAAAATAGAGATGATGATATACATTTTTATGTTAAAATTTTTATCATTAGTGCCCTAGCCGGTTTAGCTCAGTGACTAGAGTGTCGACCTGCAGACTGAAGGGTCCCTCCCAGGTTTGATTCCAGTCAAGGGCACATGCATGGGTTTCGGGCTTGATCCCCAGTAGGGGGCGTGCAAGAGGCATCCAATCAATGATTCTCTCTCATCATTAATCTTTATCTCTCTCCCTCTCCCTTCCTCTCTGAAACCAATAAAAAATAATATTTTTAAAATGTGTCATTAGCTACTATTATTAAGTGCTTATCTGTTTCAGATTCAATACTTGAAGACTTATCTATATTTATTTTTTCTTGTGTAATACTTATATCAACCCTGTGAGACAGATATATGTTTTTACTTTAGAAGTGAGAGATCTGGAATTAAGTGACCTTTCCAGTTCACACAGGTAAGACATGGGTGAGTTCAGAGTTACTAGGAGTACACAGTTGGAAGTCTACATACTCCCGACCTCATGGTGCCTTAAATAAGATGACCCTTCCTCTCCAAACACCACCCAAAACTGAAACTTTAATCTAAACATAGGTGTTCCTTTATAATTTCTCCTAATAATTATGATAATAATATTGCTACTCTAGTTAGTCAACCACAAATATTATATTTTTGCTGAAGACAGAGATTTGTACATAGAAACTAAATTTGCTAAATGGATTAAGACAATCTTAGATCTTGAATTTAAAAGGTCAAGTTCTGTCTCTGAAGATTTAATGCGGTGATGAAACTGCAAGTGTGTACTAAGTGGTTCGGAATCATCACTTACTTTATTCCTATAATGTACTTAGAATCCTAGATTGTCAGAGCTGGAAAGATATCAAAGGTCATCTGGTTTAACTTTCTCATTTTATAGATTAAAAATCAAACAAGTAAGCAAATCTATAATGACTTTAGAGCTTAGAATGTTTCTTTTTAAGATTCTAAATTTCTTCTAAGATTCTTTTAAAATTCTTATTTAGAAAAATAAATTTACTCTAGATTGAGACAATTTAAGCAAATATATATTCATAAGCATGAAATGAGATTTTGTTTGACTACATCCAGTTCTACAAGATGAAATAGTCCCAGTCTTCTTGGTATTCTCTCTTACAACTGAAACACTCTAGACATGACACGACAATAAGCATAGGCAGATTCTAAAAGATGGAAAGAAGACAGACTGCCTCTGGGGACTAGAAGAACAATACAGCAGTGAGTTTTCTTGATTTCCTTATTGTCTCCTATATATTCTGGAGAGGGCGGTAGAGAACTCTAGCCTAGAACAGGCAATGGAGTGAAAATATAAGAAAAACAGTGGCCTAGCACAACAGCAAACTTTTTTTGATAATTCCCTTCCTACTTTAGTCAAACACCAATGGATAATTTACCCTCCACGGCCTCCCATGGTTTCAGTGGGACTAAGTAGGGAGCTGATATTCCACTCAACTGCCTTCTCTGCTGAAGTAGGTGGTGTACTCCTATTCCTTTTCTGTGTGTTATCAGCTAGGACAAATAAGATGCTCATCTTTCATCTCTCATCCAACAGATAGAAGTCGCATTGCTCTGATTCCTCTGCATAGTGTCAACAGCACCTATCAAGTAGCTAATTTTTATAACCCCATCTGGTAGATGCAGTTGGATTCTCTCACCAGACCAGAGCTGAGCCTCCAGCCCCACCCAGTATCAGAAAGACTTAAGGAGACAGTTTTATCTAGAACTAATTACCAGTAGGCTTTACTCCCAATGGTGCCAGTGCAACCCAGTGGAAAGATACTTGGTAAGACTGAGTAAGGTAATACAAGTCAAGGCTAGTCAGCATTCTACTTTTCTGCCACTTCTGATCTAAGCTGGGCCTAGTGAGAATGGTCTCAGAATCAATGAGATTGAATAATGTGGTGGGAGGTGAGACTTGTTGGTATTCTGTTTCCCTCTTAATCTCTGGTTGTGTCAGTAGGGGCCAGTGAAAAGCTGAATGTCAATTCCCACTCTGAAGCCAACAAAGCCATGTGAGTCATCTTTTATCAAGGAGATAAACTTGTATTCCCACTTTTTAGCAACAAATTTGTATAAGTTTGTTCCCAACTTTCTTTTGAGAAGGTGTCAGTGGCTGAAGAGGAAGCTAAACTTCTATCAAAAAAGCAAGCAGAAGCAATGAAATAATAAAGATAAGAACAAAAATCAATAAATTTAAATACAGGCAGCAATGGAGAAAATTAACTACTAATTTTAAAAAAATCCATACAAATGATAAGCCTTTAGTAAGACTGACAAAAACAAAAAGAGACAATACACAACTCATAAATATTAGGAATGAAATAGGGGCTATCACTACAGATCTGGCATCCATGAGAAAAAAATAATATTGTAAACATCTGTACACAGATAAATGCAAAAACTTAGAAGGGCCAAATCCTCAAAACTCAGAAATTATCAGAACTCAACCAGTATGAAATAGACATCCTGAGCATTTTAAAAAAATACATTTATGATTAAAACCTCCAAAAAAATAATCTCTAGGCCCAGATGGTTTCATTGAAGAATTCTATCATAATGTTGAAAGTTCTTACCAGAGCAATAAGGAAAGAGAAAGAAAAGGAAGGAAGGAATAGAAGAAGGAAGGAAGGAATAGAAGAAGGAAGGAAGGATGGATGGATGGAACTAAATAAAGCATAAAAATAGAAATGGGAAAAATGAACTTATTTGCAAAGGAACTTAATGATGTTCTACATTCAATACTCCAAGATATCTACAGAAAACTAGAACTAATGAATGAGTTCAGAAAGGTCACAGGATATAAGATCAACACATGAACATCAAATATATTTCTATATACCAACAATGAACATGTGGAAAAAAATTAAAACACAGTGGTCTTCGTCCACAATTCCTGGCACACAGCTCCAAACCACCTAGAATTTCTTAATGTTGAAAGTGATAAAGGTGTCTTTTTATTTTAATGAGGTGACTTCTGGACCCGACATAAGGATGGGAGCTGGTTCCCAGGAGAACCAACTTTGTGATTAGAGTATTGGAACTTTCAGCCCCACCCCCTGATTTCTGGAGAGGAAAGGAGGCTGGAGGTATCAATTGCCAATGGCCAATGATTTAGTCACTCATGACTATGTAATAAAGCCTTCATAAAATCCCACGTGTTTTGTTTGTTTGTTTGTTTTTTCCAGAGAGCATCCAAGTCGGAGAACCAGAATTCTTCCATGTGTAATTCTGTAGGGCTCCAAGCTCCATGAGGACAAAAACTCCTTTGTTTGAGACAGTCCGATGTATCTCTTCACCTGGCTATTGATTTGTATACTTTAATATCTTTTGTAATAAATTAGTAATCGACTGAGTAAATGAGTTTTCCTGAGTTTTGTGAGCCATTCTAGCAAATTAATTGAACTCAAGGTGGAGGTCATGAGAACCTCTAATTTATAGCCAGTTGGTCAGAAGCAGAGGTAACAACCTGGGTTTGTGACTGGTGTCTTAAGTGGGGGCTCTACTTATGGAATCTGATTCTATCTCTGGATAGATGGTGTCAGAATTGAATTGAATTCTCAGACACCCAACTGGTATCTGAGAATTGCTTGTTGGTCTGCAGAAGCCTCCACTCACACATTGGAATTGAGCCCACAGAACCCTTTTCATATATACAGAATCTTATTCTGAAAATCATCAAGTGATAATGAAAGAAAAAAAAAGAACCAAATACATGGAGAGTTATACCATATTCATATATTGGAGTCATAACCATAGTAAAGATATCAATTCTCCCCAAGATAATCTATAGGTTTTATTCAATTCCTATCAAAATTTTATGAAGTTTTCTTTATAGATACAAACTTATTCTAAAAGTTTTTGGAAAGGAACAGATCTCAGTATAGTTAAAACAATCCTGACAAAAATAAAGTTGGAAGAATTACTCTAGTCAATATTAAGGCTCACTCCAGTAATAAAGACAGTGTGGTATTAACTGAGGGATAGGCACATAGTGGATGGAATAGAATGGAGAACATACAAATAGAAGTACAAAAATATGTCCAAATAATTTTTTACAAAGTTATGAAAATAATTCATTGGAGGTAGGAGTCTTTGCAACAAATAGTGCTAGAGTAATGGGACATCCACATTCCAAAAAAGAAAAAAAGTAGGAAGCTCAATCTCAATTTCACACCTCAAAATGAATCATAGATTTAAATGTAAACTCAATAACTTTAAAATTTTTAGAAAAAAAAAAGAAAATATTTAGAACCTTGGATTGGGCAAAATGATGTTAGACATGACAAAAAAACATGGTCAATAAATAAAAAAATATTAATAACCTAGATTTCATCAAAATTATATACTTCTGCTCTACAAAAAAATAAGCCCTTGTAAGTCTCTGTAATGACAATCTAGAGAATGTGAGATATTTGCAAACACCATATGGGACTAATGATTATTATTTAGAATACTAGAGGCACGGCGCACAAAAATTTGTGCACTCAGGGGGGTCCTCAGCCCATCCTGTGCCCCCTTGCAGTCTGGGACCCCTTGGGGGATGTCCACCTGCTGGCTTAAGCCCACTCCCCAGAGGATCAGGCCTAAGCTGGCAGTCAGACATCCCTCTGGCAGCCAGGGAGCCCTTGGGGGATGCCCACTTGCCAGCGGGGAGCAGGCCTAAGCTGCAGTCTGACATCCTTAGCACTTCTTAGGAGGCAGCAGAGGCTCCCGCCACCACTGCTGTGCTGGCAGCCATCAGCCTGGCTTGTGGCTGAGCAGAGCTCCCCCTGTGGGAGCACACTGACCACCAGGGGCAGCTCCTGCATTGAGTGTCTGCCCCCTGGTGGTCAGTGTGTGTCATAGTGACCAGTCATTCCCAGTTGTTCTGCTGTTAGGGTGAATTTGCATATTAACCTTTTATTATATAGGATAGAGGCCTGGTGCATGGGTGGTGGCCAGCTGGTTTGCCCTGAAGGGTGTCCCAGATCAGGGTGGGGGTCCCGCTGGGGTGCCTGGTTGTGGGAAACTGATATAGGGTTAAGCCTCGGACTGACCTGCTGGCAAAGTCACAAACAAGTCCTAGCTTAGAGGGCACAGTCCTCTTAGCATAATTAGGCTTGACCTTATAACACTCCCTAGATCTTATCTGGGAATCTAATGGGCTGAGGAAGTGCAGGAAGTATAACCATGGTGTAAACAAGTGAAACTCACAAGAAAAGTGTAACTTTGGTAACCACTACCTTGTTTACCCCTCACTATAAAAAGCTTGGTGAGGCCTGAGCACAGTGGAAGTCCTTCCTCTTGAGTTGGACTTGCCGCCTGGTCCCCCAATATTCCCAACTTATCTTGTGTCTTTTCTTTTCATTTGTTGTGTGGCTCCTCTTCCAGACCCGAACCCTGAACCACGCAGGACGTGGAGGGAAACACTTACGACACCTGGTCATCCTGGGTGAGGGGCTCAGAGCTGTTTTCAGACTGGCCACACCCCCTTCAGGGTCGGGGGGTCCCCACTTCGGTGCCTGCCCAGCCTGGGTGAGGGGCTGATGGCTGTTTGGAGACTGTCCAAGCCCCCCAGCGGGACATGGGGTACTCTCACCCCATGGGGGTGAGGCCAGCCTGGGTGAGTGGCTGATGGCTGTTTACAGGCTGGCCACACTCCTCGGCTACCCAAGCTCCCAGACTCTCCTTTTTTCTTTCTTTTATTTTTTTCTGGGATATAATTATCTTCTATAATTGAAACTTTGTAGCCTTGAGTGTAGCCCAGGGGTGGCCAGGGCCGGCGGGAAGCTTGGCTTCCTCCATTGCTGGGGGCAACCCAAGCCTCCTGCTGCTCCAGCTCCATGGCCTCTGCCATCATAGTTGGGTTAATTTGCAGACTCACTCCTGATTGGCTTGTGGGCATGGCTTGTGGGTGTGGCTTGAGCATAGCAGAGGGATGGTTAATTTCCATGTTTCTCTTTTATTATATAGGATGCAATGAAATTTCAAAATCAACAGTATAAAATAAATAATTTGAGCTCTGGTTCCAGTCCTGCATGTAAGGAGCTTAGAATTCACCCCTTTCATTTTCTTGCCTTAAGAACCTGTAAGGTACATTTATGAGTTTATTTGAATCAAACTGACAACATCGCTGGGAAGCAAGATCTCAAATGCTACGAAGAATAGCAGTTGTGCAGTTTTTTTATACATTTGGAATTAAGGAAGGAAAGGTAAAAAAAAAAATTGCATAGTGGTTGGAGAAAGCAAGGTGGGGATTGGATTACAGGTAGGGAAATGCTCAACTCCAGCCCCCTCTAGCCACCATGTCCTACCTAAAGGAGCAGGTGAAACTGAAAAAACTTGTGAGGTGTATAGCCCAGAGGCACTAGCTTACTGAATGACTGAGACTTAATCACAGGACTGTAGAACACTTCCTCTTCCTCCAACTTACCACCCTATTACTAAAGGCCTTTTTACCCAGTACATCCTGTTTGCCTTTCAATCAACAATCACAAGGCACCATAAAAAGAAAAAAGAAAAAAAAAAACACAAAGTTTGAAGAGACTTAAAAAGTATCAGTATCAATCAGATATGGCAGGAATGTTGGCATTATTAGACTGAAAATTAAAAAAAGAAACTATGGTTAACATATTATGGGATTTAATGGAAAAAGTAGACAACATTTAGGAGCAGATGGATAATGTAAGCAGGGAGATGATAACTCTAAAAATAATAAAAAGATAAATGTTAGAGATTAAAAACACTGTAAAGGAGGTGAAGAATGCCATTAATGGACTCATTAGTGGACTGGTCATGGCTCAGAAAATAATATCTGAGCTTAAGGATATGATAATAAACACATCCAAAACTAAAAAGCAAAGAGAAAACAAACAAATAAACAAACAAAATAAAACACAGACTATTCAAGAACTGTAGGACAACTACAAAAGATGTAACATACTAGCAATGCCAGAAGGAGAAGAAAGAGAAAGGAACAGAAGAAATATTTCAAGCTTGCTATAGATCAAATGTTCATGTTCTCCCAAAGTTCACATGTTGAAACCATAGCTCACAATGTCATGATATTAGGAGGTAGGGCCTTTGGTATATTGTTAATAGTTCTTCCAGCCTTCCCAAAGAGACCTACAGCCTTCTGCATGGTAACTGCATGTTGGGGAAAATGAAATAATTAGGCCTTTCAGTTTAGACTACTGAACACAAGCTCTGAGCTGATACTGATTTCTGGAGACCCAAATTATCACTCTGGACTACCAGTAAAAGTAAGGGCTTATGCAGTCAAGTGATCAATGGAATTCTGGCTGGGTTATTTTCACAGTGGGTTCCTGTGGTAGTTTTACCAGTTCCAGAATGCATAGGAATAGATATACTTAACATCAGGCAGAATTTCTACATTGTTTTCTGACCTGTGAAGTGAGGATTATTAAAATGGAAAGGCAAAGTGGAAGCAATTACAACTGCCTCAATCTAGGAAAATACTAAATAAAAAAGCATTGCTGCATTCCTGGAAGGATTGCAGAGATTAGTGTCATCATTAAGGACCAGAAAGAGGTAGGGGTGGTGCTTTCCATCACATCCCCATTTAATTGCTTATTTGGTCTGTGCAGAATACACATGGATCTTGGAGGATGACAGTGGATTATCTATCATATACTTAACCATGTGATGACTCCAACAGCAGCTGCTGTACTAGATGTTGTTTCATTGTTTTAGCAAATTAACACATCCTCTCCTACATGGTATGCAGGTATTGATCTGGCAAATGCTTTTGTTCCATCCCTGTCTTTAAAGAACACCAGACATCATATGACATTAGGGAATTACAAATTAAAACAACAGTGAGATATCACTACATATCTACTAGAATGGTCAAAATTTCAAACACTGACAATGCCATATGCTGGAGCAATGTGGAACAACAGGAACTCTCATTCTCTACTGGGAATGCAAAATGATGCCGACACATTTGAAGATAATTTGTAGTTTCTTACTAAACTAAACATACTCATACCATATGATCCAGAAATTGCACTCCTGGAAATTAATGGAAAACTTATGTCCACACATAAACCTACATTACATATGAATGCTTGCATCAGCTTTATTCATAATTTCCAAAACATGGAAGCAAACAAGGTATTCTTTTTCCAAAATATATTTTTATTGATTCCAGAAAGGAAGGGAGAGGAAGAGAGAGATAAAAACATCAATGGTGAGAGGGAATCATTGATTAGCTGCCTCCTGCACATTGGACTGAGCCTGTTATCCAGGCATTTGCCCTTAACTGGAATACAACCTGGGACCCTTCAGTCCACAGGCCAACGCTCTATTCATTGAGCCAAACTGGCCAGGGCAAGGTAATCTTTAGTAGGTTAGTGAATTAAAAAATACTGTGGTACATCTAGACAATGGAACATTATTAGTGCTAAAAAGAAATGACCTAGTAAGGCATGAAAAAGCTTTAATGCACATTAGTGAGAGAAGTAAATTTGGCAGGGCTTCCTACTTTACAACTCTACTTATACAATGTTTAGGAAATGGTAAAATTATGGAGACTGTAAAAAGATCAGTGGTTGCCAGAGATTGGGTAAGAGGGGTGAATAAGCAGAACACAGATAATTTTTATGGCAGGGAAATTATTCCATATGCTACTACAATGGTGGCTATATTTCATTATACATTTATTCAAACCCATAGAAAGTACACCACCAAGAGTGAAGCCTAATGTAAACTATGGACATTGGTGATTAATTATGTCAATGTAGGTTCTTTGATGTTAACAAATTTACCACTGTGGTGGAGGATGTCACTATTGGGGTAAAGTTGTGCAGAAGTATGGGTGTATATTCGAACTCTAAATATATTTCAAACAATTTTTCAGTGAACCCAAAACTTCCTTAAAAAATAAAGTATATTAATTTAAAGAAACACAAACAATCCAATTAGATAATGGGGAAAATACATAAATAAATGTTTCACCAAACATGATACACAAATGGCATGGAAGCACATGAGAAGTGTATAAAACAATTAGCCATTAGGGATATTAAAATTAAAACCAGAATGAGATATCAAAATGGCTGAAATAAAAAAAAAATATGACAAGACCAAATGTTGACAAGGAAGATTGATAAACTAAACCACTCATGCATAGCTGGTGGGAATGTACAATGATAAAGTTGCTCAAGAGGACATTTTGTCAGTTTGCTAACATGCAACAATCATAAGACTTAGCAATTACCTGTAGCAATTATCCTCAAGAAAGGAAAATGTATAGTCACATAAAAGTACACAGCAATGTTTATAGAAACTTTCTTTATAATAGCCCCAAACTGAAAACCACCCAAATTCCCTTCAGCGGGTAAATATTTAAACAAACTAATACACCTGTACTTTTGAATGCTACTCAGCAATAAAAAGGAATAAATATTGATACATACAGCAACCTGAATAGATCACCAGAGAATTAGACTCAACCTGAATAGATCACAAGAGAATTAGGCTGAGTGAAAAAAGCCATTTCCAAAGGTTACAAATCATATTATTTCATTTATATAACATTCTTGAAATGACAAAATTGTACAAAAAGAGAACTGATTAATATTTGTTGGGTTAATGGGAGGGTGGTCACAGGATGAATGCCACTCAGCTATTAAATGACAACATAAGGTATCCTGGTGGTGAAAAACTGTTCTGTGTTTTGACTATATCAATGTTAATATTCCGGTCATGATATCTAGTATAGTTTTGCAAGATGCTACCATTGGAGGAAGTGGGTAAAGAACATAAAAGCCCTGGCTCGTTTTTGCTCAGTGGATAGTGCATCAGCTTGCAGACTGAAGGGTCCTGGGTTCAATTCTGGTCAAGGACACAAGCCCAGGTTTTGGGCTTGATCCCCAGTGAGCAGCTGATCAATGATTCTCTCTCATCATTGATGTTTCTATCTCTCTCTACCTCTCCCTTCCTCTCTGAAATCAATAAAAAAAATATATTTAAAAAAGAAATGCCTTTAAAAAAAGAATATAGCAAATTTCTCTATATTATTTATTACAAATTCATGTTGGTGAAGTATCTAAAAATAAAATGTAAAGGGGGTGAAATATATGATGATCAAATAAGATAACTTCAGGTGGTGAGCACAATGCAATATACAGATTATGTGTTATAGAACTGTACACTTGAAAGCTACATAATTTTATTAACCAACTAGAGGCCAGTGCATGAATTCATGCACCAGTGGGGTCCCTCTGCCTGGCCTGCAAGATTGGGCTGAAACTGGCTCTCTGACATCCCCCAAGGGGTCGTGGATTGCAAGAGGGTGCAGGCCAGGCCGAGGGACCCCACTGGTGCATGATCGGGGCTGGGGAGGGACCATGGGAGAGCTCCAGGGCATGTCTGGCCCATCTTGGTCAGTCCTGATCAGCCAGGTCCCAGCAGCAAGCTAACTTACCAGTCAGAGTGTCTTCCTCCTGGTGGTCAGTACACATTATAGTGAGAGGTTGAGTGGCCTTAGCATATCATTGGCATATTATGCTTTGATTGGTTGAACGGTCAACTGGTCAACCAGACACTTAGCATATTAGGCTTTTATTATATAGGATGTCACCCAATATATATCTATATATATAAAAGCCTAAGTGACCAGCCGACTGGCCTATCAGCCAGTAGCTATGACACACACTGACCACCAGGGAGCAGACGCTCAACGTAGGAGTGGAAACTACAGGCATAGAAACATGAGACAGACTAATGAATCTCAGAGAGAAGGGGGGAGAGGGGAGGGTGGGAAGAGATTAACCAAAGATCTTATATGCATACTAGAGGATTCGTGCACTGGTGGGCTCCTTCAGCCTGGCCTGCAAGGATCAGGCCAAAACCCGCTCTCTGACATCTCCCGAGGGATCCCAGATTGCAAGAGGGTGCAGGCCAGGCCAAGGGACCCCACTGGTGCCAGGGCCTCTAGTATGTATATATCTATAATAATAAAAGCATAATATGCTAATTAGTCTGGATGTCCTTCCAGACGACTTTCTGGACAAAGCTGGGGCTGAGAGGGAAGCCTGGGTCCCAGGTGCCTGAGGGAAGCTGGTTCTGGCAGCAGGGGGAAGGAAGGCCTACTTTAGCACAGATTTCATGCATCAGGCCTCTAGTGTATATATATATATTAGATATCAGTATAAGTCACAATTGTCAAAAGGTTGAAGAAACTCAAATTCTCATCAAGTGATGAATGGATAAGCACAGTGTGGCATATTCACACAATATAATATTATTCAACCATTAAAAGAATGAATTACTGACATATGCTACAACATAGCTGAACCTTGAAAGCCATATGTTAAATGAAAGAAGCCAGTCACAAAATACCTTATACTATATGATTGCATTAATGTGAAATTACAGAATAGGCAAATCCATAGAGACAGAAGGTTAGTGGCTGCCAGAGATTTGGGGAAATGGGGTGTGATTGTTTAATGAGTTTGAAATTTCCTTTTGCAGTGATGAAAAGTTTCTAGAACTATATAGTGTTGATAGTTGTACAACATTGTGAATAATACTTGATTCCATTGAATTTTTCACTTTAAAATGGTTAATTTTATGTTATGTGTATTTCATACGACAACAAAAAGAAAAATATAGTAGAAAGTGAGATATCAATATGTTAAAATATTTATTTTAGGGTAAGTAGATTATAAATAATTTTTATATTCTACTTTATACTCATGTATTTTATTTTATAAATATTTAAAATGAATATGTATTAATGTTGCCATCCTAAAAATTTATAGGAAGAAATAATAATGTATATACTCTAGTTCTTAAACCTAAAATTCAAGGAAAGTTGAAGATAGTGGAGTGGAAGGAAGAAAATGAATTTAATACATATTTTTTTATTATGGAAAATGACAAACCAGAATACAAATTATATAGAATAGTATACTGAATCTTCATTTACCAATTGTCCAGCTTCAATGTTCATCATCTCATGAGCAATCTTATTTTATTTATAAACCACCTGTTTAAAAAGGATTAGTAAAAATTGCTGTGGGTGAGTTTTTGAAAAGAGTGTGGGTTCTGAGATGGAACATGCCTGAATTTTCATCTCAGCTCTCAGATTCCAAACACTTTGGTTTGAATCCTAGTATTTTTGACTGGTCAGCAGGGCCTTAGGCTGGTAGCATAATCTCAAGTTTCTTGCTCTGCCAAAAATATTCAAAGTGTTTCTAAATCATAAATAAAATGACTTGTGGAAGCATGAATACATATGATACAGGTTATTGGATTAATTGTATTGGCTATCACTTTTTTTAAACAACTTAAATGTAAGTCAGACAACAGAAATTTATTTTTTTAAATAAACAAAATTTATCCACTGAAGAGCTTATAAAAATATTTTGACAGAGAGACCCCATGTCTCAGATGGGCTGAGGCAGTCTCAATTTGCTCCTTTGATCAGCCAAAATGATTAGTAGAGCTCCCCTTCATTTTCAAAGAGTTCCTGTTTGAATAACAGATTTTATTATAGTTACCATTTATAAAGAAAGTTAAAGAAAATGATATTTGGGAAATTAAAAACAAATTACAATAAAGAAATCTGATAAATGAGTATATGTCTTCTTTAAGAGTATGCACTTTTCCATGTTGATAAACAATTTTTAAAAATAACTATTTTTGTATGGTGACTGAATTTCCCTGACACTCATCCATAATTTTGTATATGTTTTAGAACAGATTTTATGATTCTGGGTCATCCCAAATGATTTTAGTCTGGTGTAAATGTGAAGCTTTAAAGGACTTAACTCTTAAGCAGTGCTGAGATTTCATCAGATCCCCCATCTTCCTATTCTGCCAAGGCAAGCAGGTCAATTCCCTCATAAGAGAAAGGCTGTTAGAGCCACATGAAGAAGCCCTTGTGGACAAATCAGATCACTGAAACAGCCACAGTGCTAATAGCTGCTCCAATCAAATAAAAATCCAACTGCTACCGTGCATGGCTCTGGTACCAACAATTGCAAAGTGTTTTACAATCACCTTTAACAAGCCTGTCTCGCATCAACCCAGGGGGCACACACTGAAATCACCGAGCTTTTTTTTCTAATAGTGAAGTCTATTTATTCATTCAACATTTATTAAGTACCTTACATGCCCCATGTTCTATGCTAGGCAGTAGAGATACAAAGATGTGTAAGGAAGAGTCAATGGCCTAGCTGGCTACAAAGTTAGATGAGGAGTGAAGGTTGAACTCACAGATTCTGGGGATTTGAAATTGGTCCTTCCATCTATAAGTATAAATTATAAATCATCATTTGTTTTCTAGAATCTGCCATTTCTACTCATCCATTTATTTTCAAGAAATACTCATTGGGTGCCCACTCTAGTATAAGAACTATTCTAGATACCAGAAATACCAGCAGTCCCTGCCCTCATGGTGCTTATAGCCTAGAGGAGGGAAATGAGAAAAAACACAACTATACATATCAAATGGTGATAAGTGTTTTGAAAAGAAAATAGTTTAGACTAAAAAGGAATGGAACTTGATGGGGGAGAGATATTGGATGGTTAGGGAAAGCTTCCTTCAAAATAAGTATTGAGAGGAAATTTTAATGAATGAGATATGAACTAAGAGCATTCCAAGGGACAAAATCATGGTAGGTATATTCCCCCAAACAGCAAGGATGGCAGTGTAGGTGGAATAGAGTGAGCTGGGGAGAGAGTGAGTGGTCGTTTAGAGAGAAAGTCAGATGTAGGGAAGCAGGGCAGGCTGTGGAGAGCCTCTAAGTAATTGTATAGAAATTGAATTTTATTCTAAACATGTGCTTGGAAGCCACTGGATTTTAGAGTATCAGCTTAGGGATGGCATTTAAAGTCATGAGACTGGAAATTGAACACAGGAGGTAGTGTAGAACTTTGGGAGACTGAAAAAGAATAGCCAGTAGGGTAGAAGAGAAGCCAGGAGAGAGGAGCATCTCAGATGCCTACTAAAAATGGTACCTAAGGAGGAAGGTGTGATCAGCTATGTCAAATGCCACTTTATTTATCCCATAATAGTTTACTGAAAGCTCACTTCTCTAATCATTGTGCTGAGTGCTTGGGATCCAAAGCTGAACAAAATATGGTTCTTGCCCTGGAAGAACTCATAGTGCTGTGGAAGGGATGGCAAAGTAAACAGACTATAGTGATACAATGGTGTCCGTGCTAAAGAGTCCGTGGAAGCACAAGGTACCATGGGAACATGTACCTTCTCTTTATGTGACTTTACCCCTAAATCTTCAGAGGCAAGTGATTGGCATGAATAGATCTCTTTTATTAGCATAGCGCATTGGCTGACCACTGCCAAAGATGTACTGAATGGCATTCCAGGTTTTATTTCCTAAGAGATGAGTTATGTATAAGCCAAATCCCTTGGGAGATATTTTCAGAATAGGCAAGGTATTGTTATAGTCATGAAAGTAATTGGTATTCATACTCTTTTACTTCTTATTCAAACTAGAATATACATTGAGAAAAAGTATAAATATATACTCGTCAATATATATGGAAGCTCAGACAAATGTTCTTGATGTACAGCAATGGATTTCCATAAGGACACTTCCTGGAGGATATAGGAACAGACCAGCAGAATTCACAAAATGTGCAACTTCCAAGGGAAGCTATTTGCTTAAGCAACTTGATTATTTTTGTTTAGTTCACTGAAGTTACCAATTCAGTTAAAAATAATAATTTGCTTGAGTTTGTGTACTTGTCTGTAGACAAAACAACCACATAACTGACTTGGTGGATTTATTAATTTAAATGGCCCTTCCCCTAGCTTTCAGGTCACAGTGCACGCTCCTTAGTGTGACACACAAAACCTTTCTAGAGGAAGCAGAGAAGAGAAGTTCAATTTGCTTATTCTAGACCAGGGGTGGGCAACCTTTTTGTGAGTGCGTGCTAAAACCAGCAAAATCTCTGACTCAAAATTCTTCTGCATGCCAACCCTAATTTTTTGAGAACATGTTACGCCTACTTGATATCTCTTAAGGTGTACGTATGTGAAGAACCTTGAAGAAATAATAAAATTCATTCAAGAGACAAAAACACAGTATATGATGATGAAAAATACATTTATTTTTTAATGTATACATGTACACTGATAGTCTGACAAAAAACTTTATGACTCCGTTTCATATTGTCAGTGGGACTTTTGCTGCTGCATCACTGATTACACAGATTTTACATCAGGTTTATATTCCGTGACCTTCAGAGATATGCACGAGCTACTACTTTCATCCGTCAGGCTACTCCTATTACGAGACTTAACAAAATTCATCACGAGAACAAAGATTCACAAGCGTATGTGGATGAAACCAAAACACTGGTCGGATCTAGGAAGGAGGGAGAGTTAAGGCAGAGGCATAGAAATTGCTCTTCCCCTCTCTCGTCAATCCATGTCTATGGTCTTTAAGATAACTTGTTATGTAAAATTGTTTATTTATCTAAGATGCACCTACACTGAATTTATCTGAAAAATAAAAACATCGATATTAAGAAAAAAATTGTAAATGGAAGATTATGAGAGAGGGTTTCGCGTGCCAGCAAAAATTACTGGCCTGCCATGTTTGGCACGCGTGCCAGGGGTTGCCCACCCCTGTTCTAGACTCATTCAGCTTTGTTTTGAATCCTGCTTCCACTGTTCCCTAGCTGGGAGACATTGGGCAAGTGCACTCATCTGTAAAATGGGGGTAATAATAGAACATGACTAGGAGGTTATTGCAAGCATCAAATATGCTATTCTGTGCAAGGTCCTTAGAAAGTTGTCTAGAGCGTAGTGAGTGTCATGCAAATATTTGCCATTATTATCTGGCTCAACTCCACTGCTCTGGCCTCACCAGCTGCCACTTGCAAACATGCCAACCACCTCTAGACAACCGAAGCTGCTCAAAGAACAGAGCAGAGAGAGAGAGAGAGAGAGAGAGAGAGAGAGAGAGAGAGAGAGAGAGAGAGAAGAGAGAGAGAGAATAGCCAGAAGCCTGTTGCAATGGTCCAAGCCACAGCTGATGGTGCCAGAGGAGATAGAGAGAACCAGACTTACTCAGATTACAGTTTGAAAGTTGGGCTGACAGTATTTCCTAATGGAGTACATGTGTATGTAGGGTGAGGAAAAGAGAAGTAAAAAAATAAATAAGGCACCTAGATTTTTAGCTGGAGGAATTAAATAGAAGCAGCTTGGAAGGGGAGCATGTTTTCTATGGATTTTGAGTATCTCCAAGTGGACTCATCAAGTAGGCAGTTAGATAATGCAACTGGAGTTCAGGAAGAAGTCAGAGTTGCAGATATAAATTTGAGAATCATTACTATACAGATAATATCTAAAGTGAAAAGCCTTGGGAACAGTTGTAAGTCATGTAGGGGCTAATAATACCATGATTCTTTTAGGGTTGTTATAACGATTCTATGACTGAGTCATGTAAAGTACTTGGCACAGTTTTTGGCCAATAGTAAGTAGGCAATAAATAACTATTGTTATTATTATGACTATTACTAGGAATAATTTATTGCTACTGGGAATGATGGTAAACTTCCATTACTACTTAGAGATGTGCCTCCAAACGCTTTCCCCACAGTGCACACATAGAAAAGGATAACACTTGCACAACTCACTAAGATAAACTTCACTGCCAGAGACTTCGTTCAATTCCTGCCCAGGTGCCCAAGGGATGTGGATATCAATTCTCATTACAACACTGGAGCACAGGTTGGGAAGGTCAGGCCTAGAGCCTTGATATGTAAAGTGTGGTGTGTGTACCAGAGCTCGAGCGTGAACTGGGAGCCTGTTTTCTGCTGCGGACCCTCTGGCCCACCAAATCAGAATCTGCACTGTTACAAGCTTCCCTGCGGATTGCTGTGTACCCTAAAGTTTGAGAAGCACTGATTATAGGATTGTCCTGCAAATCTTAAAACTGACAGACATGAAATGACAAATTTGAGACGATTATTTCTTCTTTTCTCCTTGCTTTTAGCACAATGTATATATCGTGTCTATTGTGTAGTGGTCCCATGGAGAAATTTGTGATAGGGTTGCTTTTGCATTGGAGGACTTCTCTGTAGTGTGTGAACAGCACTGCGGTTCATTGTTTGCTTACTCAAGTGTTTTCCATTTTACAAGGGCACTTTTTGCCCACATTGTAGCCATGTCTATACATGATGACCTGTCTGGGACCATTGCTTATCCCTGCAGCTGTGACAGTTTATCTCAGTGCTGGAGTTCATGGTGGGAAACGTGACACCTCACTTGGAGCCACATTAATACCACTGCTGAATTGAGTTAATTCCATTTGGCCTGAGCTATGACTCTGAAATGCATTGAAGAAATGAGGCACTATTTATTACATCTGGTGTACATAGAGGGGAATGTGGCTAATTTGAGCCTCCACAAAAACTCATTTTTTCCCTCAGATCAAAGTTTTATTTCCTGAATAACCCAGTTAGTCTTATTATTCAAATTTTTTATTTGCCCCATATAGATCACACCAAAGGCTAGGCTCACTAGTGAGAAAAATGACTAATTTCTATTTTTGTTAATTTTTTAAAATTAAGTTAGGAATTTTAATTAAAACATTACCTTTCTTTTTCTTTAGAAATGTTCTAACTTCCTTCTGTAGGAAATGGGATCCTGAGGCTCTCATTCAATCCTGACTGGGTCTGGCCTGACTCACAACAGTGCATGTTGAGCCAAGAAAATTCTCCCACTAGATCTCCCAGAAACAAAAGACGTGGGTCAGGAACCAAAGAGAAAGATCAAAAGATGTTAACCCAGAAGGAGAGGTAGTACCTCAATAGAAGTTTCCTTCCTCTTCTTCAACTGAGAACAACCTGAGAGGCAAGTAGGAAAGGAATGTGCTTGCGTGTGTGGTTATCTGGGCTGGGACAGAGCCTAGGAACATCCTATGTATTCAGTCTTAGAAGAAAATAGCTTTTTCTAGTACCCACATGTGGTCTATATGTGCCTATATGTGGTCAACGAGTTTTCAGAAAAGGTAGGTGTTTGCATAAGATAGGACTAGGACATCTTTGAGTTAGGTCACCTTGGGGTTCCATCTGTGAATTCCACAAGGTCTTATCACTGCCTGCTTACAGCAGTATGGCTAGTAAAGGTTTTGAAGGACCATGGGCTGCATGGGAAAGACACACAGAAGTATATATTTTGTCCTTGTCATGTTGATATATTCAGGTGAGAATGCAGGGGTAAAACTTTTCCAGTGGCAAAAGCTGACAAAGGAGACTCACTGAGCAAAGGAGATCTAGCAGAAGGGGACTCTGGACATAGGGGAAGCCAGCCCTCAGTTTATGATGTGGCAGTGGACAAGGTCCGACCTCTCTTGGAGTCTCAGTTGGCCTATTTATCAAAGAGTCTGCGCTCAGTGAACTCAAGGGGCTCTATTGGCACTGGTATTCTCTAATCCTAGGCTGGTAGTGCCATTCTGAATTTCAGGAAGTGCCATGTCAAAGATTTCTAAAAATAGCCATAACACTAAAATCTCAACTGAGATTATTCTCAAAATGTTTCTTTTTCAACAATAACTGAAGGGAAAGAAATCCAGGGTACCAAAGTAATAGAATTCTGAACTGGGGAACTTTTAGGAGGAGAAATAATACAAAGTCCTTGGCTCCATACTCCATCCATGCTCACCCTGAAACACTCCAGGCTGTAACCAAGAGAAGGGTTGTGGCATGCGGCAATGAATGGAAGAGATGACTCTTGGTGCTCACTTTCCAGCACCCTGTGTGGACAAGCTTCAGTCTCCATGACCACTCAGAAACCAACTGTGGTCAGGATCATCAGGAGGGAAAACAAGCATGTTGTTTGTTGAAAATATACAGGAAGAAATAAAAGCATGACATTTTAAATTACCTGTAGGAATTTCAAGGAGAGCAGTTATCATACTCTTTAATTGGCTATTTTTGCTCACTGTGTATTTTCAGAGACCACGATGAAATGGCAGTAATTTCTTCACTTTTACGGAAAGATTGTTTTTCAGGACATATCACCAGAATTGAATTTCCCCCCAAATACTTTTAAAATGTGCCTTTAAATCATTGAGCATGTTTGTCATTCCGATTAATATTTATGTAAGTGAGAAATCATAAAACTACAATGTGAAATTGAATAACAATAAAATGAATGACTAAGATCTAGTAAAATGAAATGTAAATATTGAACATGCTTCAGTTTTTCATTTCAAGTGGTTAAAACAATGCTATCTCATTCTTATGGTACCAATATGGAAATCTATCAGCCCCAAACCAGGCAAAATTTGAAGTAAATCACATCTGCTTGCACAATCCCATTTTATAAAAGGTTTTTGGAACTTGAGGAAAAGCTGCACCAAGAGCAATTCTCATGCTGTTCTTTCCAAAGTCCTTTACTCTGAGGTGGGTGATATGAATAGACCAACGTTGGGGCTTAAAATTGGAGGATCTCTGTTTGTGTGCCTGCTCTGCCATTGCACTTGGCTGTGTGACCTCTGAAAAATCACTCAACTCCTCAGATCTTCCATCTCCTCAGCCATAAAAGAGATGATCTGCTTTCATGAGATACATTTGTCAAATGAGATACAATAGCAAGATATAATAAACAATATTTTCTCACAGTAAAACACAACTAGACCACAGAAGTGTGAATATGTTACCTAAAACGGCATAGCACATCACTCCAAAACTTAGTGGTTTAACATAACAACAGTTCTCCTATTTTTCACTCTTTCTGAGCTTCCAGAATTTAGGAAGGACTTAACTGAGCCATTCTGGTTTAAGATTCATCACAGAACTGTAGGGCAGCTCCACATGGGCTAGTTAAGGCCTCCTGGCAGCATGGTGGCCTCAGGGCAGTTCCACTCTACATGGTGGCTGGAGTTCCCCAGAAGGAGGGTCCCCAGAAATTAGGCAGAATGCATGGCATTTGTATGACTCAACCTTGAAAGTCATACAGCTTCTCTAGTGGTCAAGGCCGACACAAAGCCCCAATTCAAGAAGAGACATTAAAGAGGTCCAGGTCACTTAGTAAAAAGAGCACGTGGAATAGAAGGCACTTCTGTAATCATCCTTGGAAAATATGATCTGCTGCAAATAGCATCAAAAGCAAAAGTTTCTAACATGAATGCTGGTCTTATTTAAAAGATACCTTGAAGGTCTCCAATGGAACTGCTGCTCAAGACCATTATCCCACTGATTACTTTAGAATGACATTACTACACACCACAATCCCATTTTAAGTTGCAAAGAATAATATTTAATACTATGTGAAACATCTGCTCTTCATCAGATAATATTCTACATGCTTTACATACAATATAATCAATCCTTAATCTGGCATTGTAAAGTAGGGAGTATTTCCATTTTAATAAGGAATCCTATTCAGAGAAATGATGTAACATGCCCAGGTCACAGAATTCAAAATCAGATCAGGCCCTTCTTTTACTACATTTTATGACCTGTATCTTTAGTAGCAAATACTTAACACTAAGTTCTAGGCACTCGGAAACACACACACACACACACACACACACACACACACACACGAGTCTTCCCTCAATCCTGTCAAGTACTATTAATATTTCCATTCCATAATGAAACAAAGAGAAATTATGTAATTTGTTCAAGGCCAGACAGCGAATAAGTGGTGGAGCCTGATTTTGCACTAAGATCTGAATCCAAAATTATTCTGGAATTATTATGATCTTAACAATTCAGCATAAACCAGCTTTTCAACTTATTTTTCTTTTTTCTATAGAAGGAGGGGTCCACACAGGGTATTTGGCAGGGTAGGAGGCCATGAGGAGATGCAAAGGATGTTTTAAGAAGCTTTTTGTCTGGGAGTGATCACAGTGGTGAAGGTATAACATGGAAAGGCAGCCAGCACACAGAAACCAAGGTCTGCCTACTCCCCAGTTGTTCTAGGGTGGGATGAATGAGACTTGACCACCAACACTCATCTTAAATCACTGTTTTCGCAAAACACCTTTTCTCTGGTGAAAGGGAAAATACAGACCTTAATCAAACATAGTATGCTGCTGCTACTCTCTGTCACATGGAAGCCAGGCTTCTTTTATTTATCATGCATTATTACTGCACAGGTATTTATAAATGAAGCTCCACATCTTTTTTGCTTTATTGGTGAAAAGCAGTATCACACAGCAGGCGTGTTCATTCTTTGCCCTTAACCTTTGTAATACAGGGTGAGGAAAAGTCATTATTTGCATACTTTCATTACTATGAGAAACTTAAAATTCAACTAGAAAGCAAGCAATTCATTTATGACAGGTACAAACCAAACACTGTTATTCTGCATATTTCAAGTGACTTCTGCATTTTTGACACTGCAATTGTAGTTGCTTCTTTTAGAATCAGGTTTCAATAAGGAAATCACTCAATAGCTGTGTGATAAAAGATGACACACACAACTTGTCTAAGCTTCAATTTACTTGATTGCAAAGTAGAGTTAAAGCCTTCTCTTGTTATGGGAAATGGGAGCTGAAGAAAAAAGTTAAACTGTAAAATGCAAGTAGATTCTATGAAAGCTTTTTTGTCATATTAATTCACATGAAAAGATACCTTTTTATTTGGTGAGTATACACCAACATTATTATTCGTTTTAAAAGTGCATATTTATTGGTGCCCACACTATGCCAGATGCAGTTGTAGGTGCCAAGGATAAGTCAGTTAACAAAACAACAAAACAGTCCTATGCTCCTTGAACTTTTCATTCTGATGGGGAAAGATAGAACATAAGTCCACAAGTAATTACCCAGTATGTCAGATGTTGGCAATAGTTGCTATAGAGAACAATAAAGGATAGAGGGGGTGAGGAGAGGCATGGTGATGAAGTTATTTATCTGTGCATTGGATGGAGGGAGAGGCACTGGTTTATACAGATAGGATAATCTGGGAAGACAGCTCTGATAAGGTACCATTTGAAATCAGGTAAATTCGAGAATTTTATATCATGCCATTAAATTAATACAAAGTAGGCCAGCTGGTGTTGCTCAGTGGATTGAGTTTCGTTCCAGAGGTCCCGAGTTCCATTCCCCATCAGGGCATATGCCCTGGTTGTGGGCTAGATCCCCAGTAGGGGCCATGCAGAAGGCAGCCAATTGATGTGTCTTTCTCATCAATGTTTCTATCTCTCTCTCCTTCTCCCTTCCTCTCTCTATAAAAGTCAATAAAACATATTTTTAAAAAGATAATGCAAAGTATTGAAAACAGTACTTTTTAAAAATTATCACATCATAAATTAAAAATTTACTTTAAAAATATATTATTTTAAAAACTGTACATAATATTGGTTTGAAAAAAGTAGAATTTTATCAAAGGGGTAAGAACTAGTTTTATTTCAGCTTTATTTGAATAATGAGAATTTTTCAATTAATAATATTTTTATTTTGTTTATGTAGAACAATCCCAAGGGATTCCCTCTGTCTTAATAGCTCTGATGTATTGTCTTCTATGTGCCATATATTTTAATATTTTATAACTATTGTCTTTATTTCAACCCAACAATGATCCTGAACCTTAAGTACTATTGTACTCATTATGAATGTATAAGGAAATTATGCTTGATTATATAATTGCATCCTTACAACAATTTGTATTTTAAATATTTCTAAATTAACTTTAAACAGAAGGAAATACTTGCAGAAATAATGTGCTCCAAGGTCACATACCCCCTGGATGGAGAACCAAGATTCTAGCTTAGCTTCGCCTGACTCTGACATTGCTGCTCTTTTCATCCACATCATGCTGATTTCCCCATCCCCAGATAATTAAGATGAAATACTTCTCTCTTGGAATATGTTTCATGGCTTTCAATATCCTGCCAGTTTCTTACAGCCTGCTTTGTTGCTTCTGGAATAGGTTTAACAACAATTGAGATTTAGCTATGGATAATTAATCCATGAGAGTTAATGAAGGAGAACCCAGGGCTTCCTGCATTTACAACTAGAATCTTTAAACATGACATCCAGCGAAGAAAGTACTACAGCTTATTTAATATCACATTCATTATTTGTCTTTGATCGGCACAGAATGTCCTTTCTGTCTTTGCAAAATGCAAGAGCCTTTTACTTGAAGCTGGTGGGTCTGTAAAGTGAACACATATGTGTGACTAGTCTTTAAGATGAGAGGGATACTGATATTGGGCTGCTCTGTCTGTATGCTATAGGAGTCCCTACAAAGAGAGTGAATTTGTTTTCAAGTCAAATTGTACGTTACTCCATGGATACTATCCTTAACGCCTCATTCTTCCTCACCAAGACCCCTGATGTCTAATTAATGAGCAAATCCTGCAGATTTTGCCTCTAAAATCATTTTTCATGTTCCACAATCACTACTTTAGTTTAAACCATCATATCTTCCCTGGATGACCATAGTGACCTCCTCCCTAGCTGATCTTCCTGCTTCCCCCTTATCTCCTTTAGTCCATCCTGTACACAGCAGCCACGCTGATCTTTGGAAAACACAAACCTGATGATGTCATCATACGCTCTTCCCAATTTCAGAGTTTTCTAAAACCTTTGATTGCTCTTAGAATGAAGACCGAACTCTTCATTGTAACCGACAGACCACTAGATGCTCTGGCCCCTGCTAATCTGTCAGCATCACCTCCCGATGCTTCCCATTGCTGTTTACTTTTACTCACCATTGCATTCTTACTGCCTATCACGAGGTTTGGCATAGAGAAGATGCTCTGTAAATAGTTCTTGAATGAATGAAACACATTTTATTTATTTTATTTTTTTTTACAATTTATGCATGTACCATGTCTGTCAACCGGTTGGTCATGTTGGAATGAAAGATGGGCCGAGCCTTTCTGAAAGCAGAGACAAATGTAGAAAAGAGCACATTTATAAATTTGCACACAGGCATAAAGCAGGTGTAAATATGTGGACCAAGACACCTTTAAAATCCCAGTTTTGCACATTAAATATTTATTTAAGTCATTTTCTAGGTAGCAACCCACTTCACATTTAGAAAGGACTGCTAAGATCAGGCTGGATATGGAAGGGCATTTTTATATGGATCAAATTAGATCTGTGAGCATGCTGCCAGACACAGTTGGGACTGGTCAGCATTTCCCCCGACCCTAGCTGCTTTAACCAGCGAACTCAATCTACTGCCAGCAGCCTTACCTGTAGGATTTGTACAGGGCACCTTCTTTTGCCAGTCATGACTCTGTCTCTTTATTTATTTATTTATTTATTTATTTATTTATTTATTTATTTATTTTAATTTATTGCTTAAAGTATTACAAAGGGTATTACATATGTGTCCATTTTATCCCCCCGCCCTAGACAGTCCCCTAGCCTCCCCTATCCCCCAGTGTCTTATGTCCATTGGTTATGCTTATATGCATGCTAGCTCTAATCTTTGTGGACTATCTAAAACTTTGTCTCCATACAGTTGTTCTGGGTTTGGTTTCTGGCCTTCCTTCTTCTCATGACCATAAGAGACATAGTCGTCCGGGGGTAGTCTGGGAAGCCTCTCTGGAGGCTGTTTGTTCGCTGAACTCGGGCTCCACACATGACAGCTTTGGGCAACACTCAGCCCTGCTCCTGGCAGCCTGACCCTGTGGACTAGCATTATTGGGTCCAGCAGTTCTACTCTGGGAAGGGGACTAGGTAGAGAACTCTAGTAATTTTTAGCATTCACACAGTTCTGCCTAATTTAATTCACAATTATAAAGATAAAAATCGTCTTGATTGAATAGTGCATTTGATTATATAATCACCAAATCTGAATAAGTAGCCCAGTTAATGTAATGTTATTTAATGGAATAGTTCACACCTACTTTTAAAACTTATTTGGAAATTAACTTCAATTAGCTAGAGATAAAAACTGCAACTGAATTTCTTTCCAATCTGACTTGTAAAAATAGCTAAGATTTCTGTGAATATGGCTCCAAGAGTGTCTTTGATTTCAAGGACCTTATTTAACACCTCAAATTTATCATTTCTTCTAGGTGCCTGGAATCCATGTGTACAAGAGCTCAAGCTCTTTTTTTTTTTTTTTCATCAAGGCTTAGATTGTTCTCCAAGGAACTATTATGGTCCCAGATCCAGCTGTGTGCATCTATTGTTGAAATGGGCCACTTTCACCCTTTGCATTTGTGTCTCCCTTGTGTCACATCTAGGGCCTCTACTCCTTGCTGCCATCTTGACCTTAAGATGATTTCCTTAGCAATCTAAGAGATATTCTGACAAGAAACCTGTGGTGTGACTTTTAACTTTAATGGTTTGGCACCCAATTAGAATATTGCAGTATCTTTGCAAATGGTTTTTGGTTTAAGGATGGGCACACAATTCAGACTAAATAAATGAAATGCACTCTTCATACTTTGCTTTTACTGTTGAGACAGTCATGCTCTCATTTCTTCTGGGTTTGGACTTGTGGGGGTATAAACAGGAAGTACAGAGTGCCTTGCAACTGAGAAGGGCAAGCCTGAATAAGGATGGAACCAATGTGAAAGAGAGCAGAGCCAGGAGATGGAGAGTCTGGGTGCAGATAACCAGGATCAAGCCAGGTTCACCCCTAGAATTTTCATTTATGGAAACCAATACAGTCCTTTAATTTGCTTAAGCAAATCTGGGGTGATTTTATTTTTCACCTGCAATTGCAAGAATCCTGACTAAATCAATACTATTTTATCTATTTGGATCCCTGCAAAGCATCTTAAAGAAGTATATTCTTTTAGTGGGAGTCCACATTAGTTTATCTACCTTGACTATGGACACCAGCATTCACTCATGCATCCACCAAACCTATTGTGAGGCATCTATCCTCAATATTGTTGGCTTACCAGCTTCATAAGGTAGTTGCAATGCTCAAATGCCTAACATTTTATTTTTATTTTTTTAATATATTTTATTGATTTTTTACAGAGAGGAAGGGAGAGAGATAGAGAGTTAGAAACATCGATGAGAGAGAAACATCGATCAGCTGCCTCCTGCACATCTCCTACTGGGGATATGCCCGCAACCCAGTTACATGCCCTTGACCGGAATCGAACCTGGGACCTTTCAGTCTGCAGGCCGACGCTCTATCCACTGAGCCAAACCGGTTTCGGCGCATTTTATGTTGAAAGTATTCAAACATACACAAAAGAGTTGAAAGTATTTACAGTGAACAATCATGAACTTGCCAACTAGATCCTACCATTAACATTTTACTGCACTTGATTTATCATATCTATCCCTCTATCCATCTCTCAATCAATCTTATTTTTGGAGGAATTTCAAACTAAGTTTCAGACATTATTACACTTCCGGGTTTGCATGCAGCTCTGTTTTTAACTAAATGAATCTCTTGGCAACCCACCCTCACTGGACCTTGGTTGCACATATGGAAAAACATGGAAGTTGTTTTAGATGACCTACAAGTGCCCTTTCCAGCTCTGACATTTTGTAATTCTCTGATATTTACCTTTTTAATTGATTGACATGCTTGTGCAAAATGTTTTCTTGTTGGATTTTAAAAGGATTAACATGGAAAATAGATTTTGTTTACCTATGGAATATTTACCTACTGAAGCCTGTTTGGTTTAGAATACCATGCTAACCAGTCTGTTGTGATTTTGAGCCAAAGCAGATGCTTTTAGGGGTCTAGGGAAAATAAAGTATCAGGTATATATCTTCAAAATTATGAGAAGAGTAGCATCTTATTCAGTAAAGGAGAAAAGGAAAAGAGCATGCAAGAGAAAATGGATTCTAATGTGAGTTATACTCTGCCAGTCCTGGGGAGGAGGGAGATCAAAAGTATGATGGCCAGATGGCAAAACAGAAGTAGTCAGAGGTCTGAGGCCACTAAGCCTGACAGCATTATCCTTGTTTAGTAAATACTGGGGCATCTCTGCCAAGTAGTTTTTTACACTGATGGTCTTTATGAACTAAGAAAATGGCTTAAAACAAAAACTACCTACACACACACACACACACACACACACACACACACACACCACACCACACCACACCAAATATCAAGAAAATCAGTCTGACAGAGAACTGGTTATTTCCGGAAACAATACCAAGATATAACTTATTGCAGGAAACAACCAAACCAAATGGAGACCACGACCCTGCTTTTCTGTGGGAAGCCTGCTCTACCAGCCCAGGCTGTAGTGAAGCAGTCTCAGCTGCTGATTTCCTTGGGGGCCCATAAAATGACTTCTTCAGCGGAGATGCAAATTAGTTACTATGGCTCTGAGGCGGAGCCTTTGACATCTGATGCAAGTTCTAATTATCACTGAAGCAACCCTGCTCAGACTGAGGCCCCTCCCAGATCCACTCTTTCAACCGCAAAGTCTCTTCTGGATTAGTTTGAATAATTCACGTCAGAACAAAAATATCACTGAAATTCTTCATAACTGTCATCATCGTTCATGAAAAAGCTCCTTTCACAAAACTTTCAGCATTTACCTACACGTGTGAAATAAGAGGGACACAGGGCTTCTTGAGATGGCTTTTATGCATGCCAGATAATCAGTCCCATTGAATATAGACCAGTATTAAAATTCTTAAGTGTATTTCGGATCAAGGAATCTGGATAAAAAATTATGTCTGGTTATTTGGTCACAATCCATTAGTTTCAGATCTAAACTAGGAAGAAATAGTTATTCACATGCCTTTTGCATTAGGGAAATAATTCTGTAGAAAATCTAAAAATAATCAGGAAAACTGCATCTCAAATAGCATTTTCCTTTTTTTTCATTTTAACACTTCATTGCTTATTATGATGGCTCATTAGGCACTGTCAAACACTTCAGATCCTAATTCTCAAGTTTATTTGAAAATGCTACATTAATTTGGCATTCAAGTACCCAGTTACGGTAGGCATGCCTAAATTTGTTAACCTTGTATAGACTTTGATTAGACAATCATTCTTTTTCTGTAATCCTTATTGGTCCAAGGCTTTGTCTGTATGTGTATTTCATTTTGCCTTAAAAATGTTTCTGAAAAGTGGAGACAAAAATGAAAGATTGTGTGAGGCCACCATAATAAAAAATTTTGGAATAGGATTGTGGACTAGGATTTGAACTGGAATATGAAGTATAGATTATGGAAATTAGCAGCTGTGTGGTCTCTTTACTTGATTGTTTCTTATGAGCAGCATGCTTGATTAGCTCTCTACCCTTTTAAATGAAGTAACAAAATAATTATATGTTCAGCCTCCAAAAGTCCTTTACTGAGGATAACAATATGCTATCCAATGTTCAAATCAATGTATGATACATTTATATGATTATTAAATGCTGTTAAATTACCAGTCAACACTGCATGTGTTTACTACCTAGCAAAACAAGTGTTATGCCATCTATTTAAACAACTGGGGAGCATTCATCTTGGCTTAAGTCATTGTTTCAGCTTGGGAAAACTCTGCTAACATACCAGCCAGCCAGCCAGCCAGCATATCATCTTTCGTCTGCATTTATTAACAGCTTAGAATGTCCATCTGTTGTCCTTAGTAAATGGAACACTAAGAAAAAAGCATTCATTGAGTCAACCTATACATATATAACTGTTTTCTTTATGGATAAAACTGCCTTGGAATGTTCTTCATAAATTAGAAACAAGGGGGAAGAGTTGGTCAGAGAGAAATCATCTAAGTTGCTGAACTTGTAAATGACATGCAGCAGATTCCTCTCATTCTGGGAGAAGATAAATACATATATATTTTTTTTTTCAGATAGAATGAAAACCACCAAGAGAATATTTTCTCCAAATGTCTTAAATCACATTTATTTAGACTTTGGTGTTGGTTCAATGGATGATATAGAATACAAGAAAAAACAAAAAACAAATCTTTAATGTGAATTTATGTTCACGTAGCCTTATGCACTGATGCCATTTTGTTTGTGATTGGGGTTAGATTTGAAATTTGGGAAAATAATAAAGGCATAAGTGCACTACAGTAACGATTCCAAAAATTTTAGCAGAATTGATGGTGGTCCTGCCAAGGTGAAACTGCAGTTAAAGTGGAACTATTTCATGACATTCTAGAGAAGAGAACTGAGGGAAAGTATGAGGGCTCCAAGCATGTGGATCAAAGTGGGTTAACTTTGGATGGAAATAATATAACATAACACATGCACAGGAAATTTTAACTACTGTTAGAGTTAACCTTATGTAAAAGTAGAGTTAGGTATTAGAGTTAGTACAAATGTATAATTTTACTTGAACATGTTGCATTGACATGCAGTATATAAAAAGAAAGAAACAATAAAGCCATTGCTTGGAAGCCATAATTGCATCACCTCAGTCTGATGCCATGGAGTCTAACAGCAATATAATTAATATAGTCATGTTGATCACGGTGGTGATAATAAGGGAAAGATTTCTGGGAATATAAACTGTTGACATGCAACACAATATATAAATGGAAGAATAGCATCTAGACATAGATAATATGGAAAAAGAATTATTAGATAAAAATACATAATTTCTAGTGGAAAAGAGGCAAATTTAATTTGGAGACATCAGTTGCAAATTTAACATAATAAGATTCTCAGTTTATGCTACCTACAATAATTCAGTCTGAAGTATCCTTGACAAATTAGCAATGCATCTTTCTGGTTGCTTATTTGACTTGGAAAGAGAATTTGATATATGTTGGTTTTTAATATAAATGATCAAATGTTGATGTCTGCAACTTGTCTACAAGTTGTCTTCATCTGTTTAATTCCTCTCAAGTCTGCCTCCATTCATCTTCTCCTCTGAGAGGTGAATAACAGGAAAAAAATAGGTCATGATAAAGAGGGCATTTTATTTTATTACTAGAGGCTAGGTGCATGAAATTCATGCATGGGGGGTGTTCCTCAACCCAGCCTGCACCCTCTCCAATCTGGGACCCATCTGGGGATAACCAGTAGTAGGACATCCCTCTCACAATCTGGGACTGCTGGCTCCCAACCACTCACCTTCCTGCCTGCTTGATTGCCCCTAACTGCTTCTACCTGATCACCCCCTAACCACTACCCTACCAGCCTAATCAACACCTACCAGCCTAATCAACACCTAACTGCTCCCCTGCCAGCCCGATCATACCCAACTGCTCTCTCTTGCTGGTCCAGTTGCCCCCAACTGCCCTCTCCTGTTGGCCTGGTCTCCCCTAACTGCCATCCCCTGCAGGCCTTGCCCCCCCCAAACTGCCCTCTCTCCGCTGCAGGCCAAGTCACCACCAACTGCCCTCCCCTGCCAACCTGGTCACCCCAACTGCCCTCCTCTGCTGGCCTGATCATCCACAACTGCCATCCCCTGCCAGCTATCTTGTGGCAGCCATCTTGTGACCACATGGGTGCAGACATCTTGTGCCCACATGGGGGTGGCCATCTTGTGTGAGGGTGTGATGGTCAATTTGCATATTACCTCCTTATTATATAGGATAAGTCAGCTTTGCAAAATCTTCCCATTTTAGATAGACACCTTTTCTCCTGACAGTGGTTTTACAACTGATAAATAGTAAATAAAAATGAAAATGCATATCAGTATTCATCTTCCTTTGATAAAGAACTGAAGACTCCTTGTTTACACCTAATCTGAGGATATTTAAGTCAAAATATTGGTGAATATTTGCACTTCTGTAATTATTGTGAGCTTTATCTCCACCGAACTATATATTATTGTGTGTGAGGGGAAAATAAATTACTTAATGGCAATTTCATTTGCCTTAATGTCTCATCTTTCTCTCAGGATAACATTCATTGCCTTTGACAGACTTAGCTAAGTCTAAGTTTATGCGTCAATTCTTTGTAGTAATCTTTTAATAAATGTCTATAGGAATCTTAAAGATGGTATAGAGCTACTTCTTTAGCAAACTAGGGAGTAAGGGATGGATTTTTTTTTTTTACTTTCGTTTTAAAAATCACTTTTAAATCACAGTTGATATATATTCTAATATTAGTTTCAGGTGGACACCCCAGTGACTAGACATTATGTAACTTAATAAGTGATTATCTAAATAAATATTATCTTTCTGTCGCCATATATAGTTATTAGAACAGTGGTTCTCAACCTTCTGGCCCTTTAAATACAGTTCCTCATGTTGTGACCCAACCATAAAATTATTTTAGTTGCTACTTCATAATTGTAATGTTGCTACTGTTATGAATCATAATGTAAATATCTGATATGCAGGATGGTCTTAGGTGACCCCTGTGAAAGGGTCATTCGATCGCCAGAGAGGCCACGACTCACAAGTTGAGAACCACTGTATTCGAATATTATTGACTATATTCCTTATGCTATACTTTACAACCCCAGGACTATTCTGTAACAACCAATTTTTACTTCTTAATCCCTTCACCTTTAAAAAAATATTTATTGTTGAGAGTATTACAGATTTCCCCATTGTCCCCCTTCACCCCATTCCCACCCCACCCCAGGCATTCACCACCCTATTGTCTGTGTCCATAGATAATGCATATATGCAAATAAGTTCTTTGGTTAATCTCTTCCTGCTCCCCCCTTCCCTCTGAGATTCATCAGTTTATTTTGTTCATTAGATTTTATGTTGTTTTATTTTGATTTTTAGTTCAATTGTTGATAGATATGTATTTATCTCCATTCTCTTCTTCCTCCTCCTCCTTCTTCTTCTTGTTCTTCTTCTTGTTTCTTCTTCTTCTTCTTCTTCTTCTTCTTCTTCTTCTTCTTCTTCTTCTTCGAAAAGACCCTGCAACATTTCATGTAATACTGGGTTGGAGTTGATGAACCCCTTTAGCATTTTCTGGTCTGTGAAGCTCTTTATCTGATCGTCAATTTTAAATGATAGCTTTGCTGGGTAGAGTAATATTGCTTGTAGGTCCTTGCTATTCATCACTTTTGAATATTTCTTGCCACTTCCTTCTGGCCTGCAAAGTTTCTGTTGAGAAAACAGCTGACAGTCTTATGGGTGCTCCCTTGTTGGTAACTACCTGCTTTTCTCTTGTTGCTTTTAAGATTCTTTGTCTTTTGCCCCTGGCATTCTAATTATGATGTGTCTTGGTGTGATCCTATTTGGGTTCCTGTTGTTTGGGTTCTCTGTGCTTCCTGGACTTGTAAGTCTATTTCTTTCACCAGGTAGGGGAAGTTTTCTGTCATTATTTCTTCAAGTAGGTTTTCAGTATCTTGCTCTCTCTCTTCTCTTTCTGGCACCCCCATAATGTGAATTTTGATACTCTTGAAGTTATCCCAGGGGCTCCTTACACTCTCTTCATATTTTTGGATTTTTTTTGCTCTTCTGATTGGGTGCTTTTGGCTTCCTCATATTCCAAAGTACTGATTTGATTCTCTACTCTTGATTCCCTGTCAATTATACTTCATTTCAGTTAGTACATCCTTAATTTATGACTGGACCTTTTTCATGTCTTTAATGTCCTCATTAAAATCCTTGAAATTCTCACTAAGTTCCTTGAAGCTCTCATTAAGTTCCTTAAGCATCCTTATAACTATTATTTTGAACTCTGTATCTAGTAGTTTGTTTGCTTCTATTTCATTTAGTTCTTTTTCTGGAGATTGCTTCTGTTCTTTCACTTGTGACATGTTTCTTTTTCTCTGCATTTTGGCCGCTTCCCTGTGTTTATTTCTATGGATTAGGCTGAGTTGCTATGTCTCCTGTAGGGCCCAGTGGCTCAGCCTCCCAAGTCATCTGAGCTGGGTACTCAAGGTGTGCCCCTGTATGGACTGTGTGTACTGTCCTGTTGTAGTTAGCCTTGATTGCTGTTGGAGTCACTGGGAGGGATTGACCCCCATTCCATTGTTATCTTCTGAGTTTTATTTTCTGAGGTGATAATTAACATCTTGGATTAGTTTTCCATATAGACCATGACTCACTTAGCAGCTCTTAATTTTCACTCAAAAAATAATGAATGTATTGAAATTCATGATAGGAATTTGTGTTTTTCAACCAGCTTCTTCTTCTGTATTTTAAATATAAGCCCAGATACTCAAAGCCAGAAACCCTTAGAATCAGTCATCCTTAACTCTGCTTTACTCTGTCCTCTGCATCCTACTCCCACTCCCAATTAATTGCTAAGTTCTGCTCTTTCAGCTCCTTAAATACTCCTGGAAGCTTCCCTCTCCCTTTTTTCGGGTCTACCCAATATCTTGGCACAGGCTTCCTCCACTCTCAGATGTAATATTGCCAGTCTCTGAACTGTTCTTCCCATGTTTGCTCTTGTATATTTACAATTAATACTCGAATGTTGCCACCAGTGTGATCTATCTTTAAAAAATACTCATGACACTTCCCAGTTTAAACACTTTGTGGACATAGAAATGTCCAAACCTGTAGAGATTTTTATGAGTTTACTTGAGCCAAACTGATGACATATGCTAGGGAGCAAGATCTAAAATGCTCTGGAGAATAACAGTTTTGCAGCTTCCTTTATGTGCTTGGAATTAAGGTTGGGAAATAAGGTACTAGTAGATTGGAGAAAGCAAGGTGAGGATTGTTACAAGATAGTTAGCAAGAGCATTTGCTCTCTTCAGGGTGGTTACAGCTTATTTCAAAGGTGTGTTAACTTAGATGCACAGAATCAATGGACAGGGATTACTTAAGACAAAGATAAACTTTTTACTAAAGAAGTTATATGCCTGGGTGTGGCTACTCACCATGACCTGCCCAGTTAGAAATTTATGATCAGATCACCCTGTAAGATTAGTTTCCATATAATCCTTTTTTTCTTCATCCATAATACTAAAGGACTTTTCATTATTTATAGCAAAAGGAATAATAGCCATTGTTTATAGGCAGGCAATATAAATGAGTGAAGCTGGCCCTAGGAGGAGAATGTAGCAAATTGGAGAGTCCACAGCCTATCTAAAGAAGTCAGTCACCACTCAGCTCCAGCCCATTATTGTCATGTAGAATCATGAGTCACTTTTGTCTGATCTCCTTTAATTTTCTCCTCAAAAGAAATTAGAAATCCAGAATTTTATGTTAAATCTTATTTGTAAATGTTGGCAGCTAATTCGTTTTCTTAATTCTTTGTGGGCAAGGAAAACAAAATAGGTCTGCAGGCTCCTGGGATCATGCTTCACCACTGTGTAGCTTCTGTCCTCTAGGTTAAAGTGAGTCCCTTAATGTGTTATACGAAGTCCTCTATGAGTTCTTTTAGGCCTATATCTTGAGTCTCATTTCTCATAGCTCCTGTCATTTCTACCTTTGAAAATTGCTCTCAAAATCTTTCTATTTCTCTTTGTCCCTAGTGTCACTCCCCTATTTCAGGTCTTAATAATATCTCCCCTGGATTATTGCAATAGCCTCTTAACTGGTCTCTTTCCTTGTTCTAAACCATTTTTCAAGCTGTGATCTTTAGAAATGTAACAGAGTGATTTATTGAGAATTTCATGTGGCAGGGTGACCTATTGAGAAATTACCTATTGCTTTGTTTTCTTCTTTGGCAAGTCATCAAGAAGAGATGAAAAGAATTTTTCCATTTCCCAGGAGAAGCATCTAGGGCTGTGTGTTCTGAAGAGAGATGTAATAGAGTGGCTCTCAGCAGAATATCTCTCGTGGCCTGGCTAAGAAGTTGGACTGGGGAGCTCCACATGACACCAGGAAATGCTTACTTCAGAGTACAACTGATGGCTGGTGGGGAACCAGAGCCTGCAGAGTGGAGAGTTGTACATCTTTGAACTCCATTAGGCTGGCAATTGTTTTGTAATCATCGCTTTCTGAACCTAGATTTGAGTATGGTGCCTAGTATTCGATATCTACTCAGTTAATATTGTTGCACTTCATGTGGGATTGAGCCAAAACATTGCATGGCTATTTTGGAAGCTATGGAACCTCTTTTTAGAAATTTTTGGACTATATTTCCAAAATCATCTATAGACAAAGTTACAAATCCCTATAAAAAAGCAGGGGCATGTACTTATTGGTGACAAATAGTTTTCCTATGTCCAAGAGGGATAAAACCTAAAGAGAGACCAAACTGACCATACAAAAAGTAATCATACACTTTGTGCAAAGTAACAAGGACTGAAGAACAAGTATTACTTAAAAGAAATAATCAAATTTACTTTTCCTTAGAAGATGTTTCAGTTCTATCTCTGTAAATTAAGTACAAGTTTCCTTAGAACTCTGGAATGAAACATTGTAACTCAAAAACATGTACTTTGCTTCTGTCAACTTTCAGTCCTACCTTTCAAGTAGGTCTTTGTATTTGCCTATAAATTGAAGTAAAATTTTTTGCTAAAGACCAACTAAAAGGATAACTTTTTAGAGAATGGACAAATGGCTTCATTTCACATGCTAACTCTGGAAAGAGAGCCTTATACTTGGTCATTTTATACCTAATATCTAAATAAATGAATAGCAGCTCTTACAAGGGATACTGTGTTTAGAAGGATTTTGAGGTTAAGTCCACATTCAGTGGGAAAAATTCCATGATCATAGTAGAATGTTGGCCATACGCATGGGGACTGGATTGGCTGATGGCACTTGGGCCACAAATTCTCATTAGCCACATATTTAACATGGGCTACATATCTCCTTTGGGCCCCATATTCTCAAGGACCCCATATCCCCCTTGGCTGCATCTCTTCTATGTGCTACATATATTCTCAATATTATCTTGATTAAGGATTCACACTTCTTCAGTTTATTTCCTTCAAAATGTCTGGGAAGAAGTTATCACTTTATTTATTTGTTTATTTAATTTTATTTTTAAAACATATTTTTATTGATTTCAGAGAGGATAGGGGAGAGAGAGCGAGTTAAAACATCACTGATGGGAGAGAATCATTGATTGGCTGCCTCTTGCATGCCCCACACTGGGTATTGACCCCACAACCGGGGCATGTGCCCTGACTGGGAATTGAACCGTGACCTCCTGGTTCATAGGTCAACCACTGAGCCATGCCAGCTGGACAGAAGTTATCCTTTTATTTGATCTTTAGCAAAAATTTTTACTTCAATTTATAGGTAAATACAAAGATCTACTTGAAGGGTAGGAACTTGCTACATACTCAAGAGATAAATTATGGGTGAGCCCTCTCATCCATTCTAAGTGAGACTATGATTGTTAATTGATCAGTTCAGGAATCTTCTGAAATAGAATTTAGTTCTATTTGCCACTTACTTATAGAGTGACTTTTGGCAGCCTCCTTATTTCCATCTGGAAAATGTGGATAATGATTAATGCCTGGTAAATTGTTTTGTTTATTAAAGAAAATAATACACAGATAATTTTAGAATAGCACCTGACACATAACAAGTATTTTATTTATGGGAATAATCACACCAATAACTATTATTCTACAAGATATAGAAGCAATAGAGGATAATTTGTATTGCAAGTTTTCTCTAACAAGATTATCAAACCAGAGATAGTTAGATATAATAGACTCAATACTGTATTGCTTTCCAAAGTGAACGTTGAAAATAATTTTATAACCATCCAATATAATAAAAGCATAATATGTTAAGTGTCCAATTGTCAGGTCATCTGCTCAACCAATCAAAGCACAATATGCTAATGCCGCTCAACCGCTTGCTAGGATGTGCACTGACCACCAGGGGGCAGATGCTCCAACCTGTAGGTTAGCTTGCTGCTGGGGTCCGGCCTATCAGGACTGAGCGACATGGGCCAGATACGCCATGGAGCCTCCCACTGTCCCTCCCTGGCTGGCCAACTTCCCACATCCCTCCCCGGCCCTGATGGTGCACCAGTGGGGTCCCTTGGTCTGGCCTTCACTCTCTCACAATCCAGGACCCCTCAGGGGATGTTGTAGAGCCAGTTTCAGCCCAATCCTGCAGGCCAGGCTGAGGGACCCCACTGGTGTCCGAATTCATGCACTGGGTTTCTAGTTCTATATAATTAAAGGCTGATATGCAAATCAACCAAACAGCTAAATGACCAGTCGCTATGACACACACTGACCATGAGGGGGCAGATACTCAATTCAGGAGCTTCCCCATGGTGGTCAGTGCACCCACAGGGGGAGCGCCACTCAGCCAGAAGCCGGGCTCACTGCTGGCGAGCGCAGTGGCAGTGCCGGGAGACTCTCCCACCTCTGCAGCAGCGCTAAGGATGTCTGACTGCAGGGAGCAGGCTCAGTGGGACATCCCCCAAGGGTTCCTGGACTGCGAGAGGGCACAGGCCAGGCTGAGGGACCCCCCCTAAGTGCACGGATTTCATGCACCCGGCCTCTAATATAAGATATTATTTTCCACATTTATCCTATGAAATCTGTCAGATCATATATTTGTGTTAAAAATATAGTTACTTTATAAAATTAAAATATGTATCAAGATTAGGCCTTTAATGTGATTTTGAATGAATTCATGGCTGTGTTGTTGAAATAACTGATCTTCTTTTACTATTTTTTCAACATTTATGAGAATAAACTTCATATATGTTTTCTCATTTAGGCATTACAACTATTCTATGAGGTGGACATCAGTAGTCTCATTTATAGATGAGGAAAGTAGGTCTGTACATGCTGTTTACATTGTCTCCTTTGTATCTCCAAAATAATTCTGTAGACAAGCTCAGCAAATACTTAGTGCTGAGTGAGAGAGTGAGCAATCCAGAGCTCTGAGAATCTAGGAAGCTCTGTGGTCTGGAGACGGGGACTGTAAGTCTGCCAAGGAGGACATTTCAACCATTCTCTGGTCTTTGGTTGGGACCATACTTACATCTGCACTAAATAAAGAGACTCTGATTTAGGAGACTGCAAGAGAAGATATTTTTTCACTGTTTCCTTTAATAATACCTCCAGAATATAATGACTTTTAAAGATAAGAACAGTATCTGATGTCATGAGAGAGGAAAAGAGCAGTTTTTCTATAAAAAGTAAGGATAAAAATGAACTTATCATTAGTCATGGAGACTGTCTAATCACCTGTTTTGAAGTCTGAGCCTCAATTTCTTATCCATAAATGAGAGTATGGATTGCCTTTGTCTCACAAACTCCTGGATGGATTTAAATAATGTACATAAAAGGCACTTAGTATCTAGCTAACTATCATATATAATAAAGAGGCAATATGCAAATTGACCATCACACCCTCATACCAGATGGCTGCCCCCATGTGGACACAAGATGGCCACACTCATGTGGTCACAAGATGACTGCCCCCATGTGGTGACAAGATGGCCACCACAAGATGACCTGCAGGGGAGAGCAGTTGTGGGGGACCAGGCCAGCAGGGGAGGGCAGTTGGGGGTGACCAGGACAGCAGGGGAGGGCAGTTGGGGGTGATTGGGCTGGCAGGGGAGCAGTTAGGCTTCAATCAGGCTGGCAGTGGAGTGGTTAGGGGGTGATCAGGCTGGCAGGCAGAAGCAGTTAGGGGAAATCAAGCAGGCAGACACACGAGCGGTTGGGAGCCAGCAGTCCCGGATTGTGAGAGGGATGTCCCACTGCCAGTTTAGGCCCGATCCCTGTGGACATCCCCCGAGGGGTCCCATATTGGAGAGGGTGCAGGCTGGGCTGAGGGACACCCCCCAATGCAGAAATTTCATGCATCGGGCCTCTAGTAATATGATAAGTATTCAATAAATGTTTGTATACCTTTCTTAACATCTCAATTGACAAAATTAAGATGGCATGGATCTTGAGGAAGAAAAAAATTAAAGAACAATCACATTTAGTGATGGGGAAAATTTAAAGTTGCAAATATAGTCTCTAAGTAGTTTAATGTGAAAACCTAAAGACAACAGAGCAGAAAATTAAGATGAATAGCCTATGATGTGTATTTAAAATAAAACAGCATCCTTAATAAACAGTATTCATTATTGACAGATAGCAAAGCCTTCAAACGTTTTACTCATCCCAATTCTGCAATGGAATTGATTAGTATAAATTACAAAACTACTGCATTTCAGTTGGATTTGGAATCTACACAGTATCAAAATGAGCACACAAACAAACACACACAAATCCAGCTCTTAGGAACTACTCAGTTAACGCAGACTGTAAATATTTAATTTTCAAATTGAGGTCTTTCCCATGGACCCCCTCCATGATCATATTGTACAGTATGAGGGCTTTCATGATACTCAGTCATTTTTGGCACCAGCTACTCCCAGTCTTTACAGGCTGCAGGATCCCTGGCAGTATAAGAAGAGTTCTGGCCTCATATACAAGAAATACAAGGTCTTCATTATACCAGAGTTTAATACTCACAGCCAGAAGGCTTTATATACAATGTACACACAGAACCTCTGTCTTGCCTTCAGACTTAACAACTGTTTTTTTTCTGTGGTGTGTTGCAAAACTGCCATAAGGACATGGACAGCTAAAGAGACTCACACTCAAAAAATCAAAATAGACAGACCAATTAAATACATTTCACAAACGACTTTCAAAATGAGTCTAATCTACCAAAATGCCCTAGCAATTAACTTTGATACCTACATGATGACACTGACATTTTTGCTTATTAAGAGTGCCTTCCTTTCTCTGTTATTTTAATTGAAACAGAGATAATTTTCTTTAGGGAAACCTGGTGTTAAAATTCAGATTTATAGCTCAGAAAGATAGGGGATTTGTTTTTTACAAGATGATCCTTTGCATAAGATTCACTCTGGAAGTCTGTTGGCAAGAATACGGAGGGAGGTTACTAATGATCTTTAAGCGCTTTAGAGTTTCCAAAGCATTTTCACCTGATCTCATTTGATTTTTTTAAATAAGTTTTTATTGATTTCAGAGAGGGAGAGAGAGATAGAAACATCAATGATGAGAAGAATCATTGATTGGCTGCTTCCTTCACACCCTATACTGGGGATGGCGCCCACAACCCAGGCATGTGCCCTGACTAGAATTGAACCATGACCTCCTGGCTCATTTGATTTTTACAAGAATCATATGAGAAAGTAAAGTGCTATTTATTATCTTTTTTCTATGCATGCTGCTCAGGGAGGGCCCTGGGTCATTGGTTTCATAAATGGCTAAGCCAGGACAAAGGGAGCCCTATCCCTTTACTCCTAGTTAAAAGTTGAGCTTCTTTGGCTAGTGCATTTGTCTAGGAATCAGTTGAAAAAATGTAGAGCCTGGCTTTTCCAGGAGCACTTACATGCATGAAATCAAGTATTCCTGAGCTACCTGTGCTTTTCCAGCTCTTGAAGGATGGAGGAAAATGAGGAAGAGCCATCTTATTCATTTAGTACGCAAGGTACAACATACAGGACCTAGGTGTTTTACATGTGACTATGAAAATGGTTGACATTTGGAGAAAATATTGGCTCACTGAGGTTAACACAGCTGGTATTCAAAGCAGTAGATTTGGGACTTAAACTCAGGACTCTTCAACTCAGATTCTAGCAATGACAATACAAGCTTCCTTTACTGTTTACTAATTTTCTCTATACATGTATTAAATTAACCAAGGATTTAGTTTTGTTTAATCCCAATGTTCTCTACAGCTGCCATCCTTTTTAACTCAAGGCATTGGGGGATGAGGGGAGTCTGTGTTACCTAATGAAAAGGTCTCCATCTAGTGGTTACAAATCCAAGTGCATTCATATACCCCAAAGATGCTTTTGGAGTCCAGACAGCCCCAAGGATTCAAATTTATATTGATTGGTGCAGGGCTAGGACTAGGGTGAAGTGAATGAGGCAATTGCTACTGATGCAAAATTTAATGGAGTGCCATAAAACCCAGTAATCAAGATAAATAATATTTTAATCCAATGTTTTGGAAAATCAAAATTAATGCAAAAGATCTACAATGAATAAAAAAATCAAAATTTTAAATAAAGACAGGATCAGCATTACTTATTTTTTCCTTTTGCCTCAGCTTCAATGTGGTGCTGCACAGATTGGGCTGGTATGAACAATATGAAATGTTCATGGAAACTTTCTTGGAATGTAACCATTCTGAGGCCAAATCCTAATGTCTTGGCTTACACACAATATAAGACTACAGTAATCATATATCAGGGAAAAATTTCATTTTCTAAGGATTTCAGCTATTGTTGGAAATTAAGATGGTGGTGACTAAGAGGCATCCCACTTAGGACTTAATTGGTCACAGTCAAAATGACTAACCAGTGTGCCTGTAAAAGCACAATCTTATAATGACCATTTGATCTCTTTTTGCTGCTGTGAAAATAATGTATTTTCTATTATGTTCAACTCAACCAACTGTTGTAGATTACCAATTATTATAAAACAAGAGGCCCAGTGCACAAAATTGTGCAGGGGGGGGTGTCCCTCAGCCTGCACCCTCTCGCAATCCAGTACCCCTCCGGTAGGGTCCCTAGGCCTGGCCAGCGATCAGGGCCTGTGGGGGCTTTCCTTCCCCGCTGCCTGCAGCTGGCCCCACCCCCGCTGCTGCCACTGCTTGCCATCTGTGCAGCGCTGTCCCCACTCCCACGCCACCAGTCACTTCCCTCTGCAGGCAGACAGGTGTGGGGTGCAATCACTTGGATGGCCTGGGCTTCCCTCTGCTGGGCGATTGCTGGCTGCTCTGCACACCTGCCACAGCATTGCTGGCCAGTGGCCTGGGCCTCCCTCTGTGGGGCAATTGATTGCAGGGGTGGGGGGAGGGGCATATTCATCACCCTACAGAGGGAGGTCCCGCCCACCCAGCCTGGGCTCTGTGATTGATCACAGTGCAGAGGGTGGCCTGGGCCTCCCTCTTTGGGAAGATCAATGTCATCGATCACCCCTCAGATGGTAGCCTGGGGCGATCGTGGGGTGATGGTAGGGCCCCCCCCCAATCGCATTGCACCCGCCTTGGCTGGCCTGGCGCCAGTGCCTGTCATAGTGTGGTCTTCCTGCTGTTTGGTTGTTCGGTAGATTTGCATATTATGCTTTTATTAGTATAGATTGGAAGTGTTTTAGTACAAACATGTCAACAGTGAATAACAAAAAGGATATTTAATCAAATTTGAAAATTTTAATTAAGTTTGAACTAGCAGTATTTTAGCAGACTCTAGTTAATTGACTATTGGGACAGCAAAGTCACTATTTTTTTAAATTTATCTTTGTTGTTGAAAGTATTACAGATGTCCCCTTTGTTTTTTTTTTCCCACTGACCCCCTCCACTGGCCCCCACCCATCCCAGGCCTTCACCACGCTATTGTCTGTGCCCATGGGCTATGCATATATTCATACAAGTTCCCCAATTAATCTCTCCCCCCACCTCACCCCCACCTTTCTTCTGAGATTCATCAATCTGTTCCATGACAAAGTAACTATTTTTAAGAAAAGAAATAGAAAGTACACTTGCTGGAACTCAATTAATTCTTAGTTTCAGAAATGGTGAGCATCTATTAAAATGATCAGTTTACACACTGCTACACATCAGAAAGAAAAGTAGGAAAATTCAGTCCATCATCTAGACGTTTGTTTTTCTTATCTCTCAGTTATCTTATTTTGAAAGGCCCAGTGTGTCTAGGCTCTAAATATTTTCTGAAAGTCTCAGAATACTACTAAATGTAACTTTCTATTCGCCAAGTACAGTTTTAAACCAATTTAGAAACAATGTAAACTCACAACTTTTTGCTCTGCAATTTCAAAAAATTGAACTTTGTCAACATTGGCATCTATTTATTCAGTCTAAACAATCAGTAATGTGATTTTTTTAAGGAAATACTTAGGCAGTTGATTGTCTGAAGCAAATTACTATTAATGAGCTTGTCCAATTGTAGATTCCACAGAGCTAACTGACCCAGGTAACATCATTGTAGATCTAACTGAAACTTGGAGGTACTCTCACAGATGAACTGTAAGGGAGGGTTGCTATGGTAACAGCAATTGGAAGGCCCAGGCATTTCTATGTAGAATTTAAAGAAGAAATGAGGTAGTAAGTAGAAGCTACAGCAGCTTGGTAAAGGTTGGGTTTACATTGAGATTGAGTCTGAAAGAGAAAAAAGTTGAGCAGGGTTCTGTTGCTACTTGGTGCTGGCCAGAAGTCTTTATACTGAGCATCACCTAGAGCCAATAGTAGGAGTAATTTTCCTTAAAGACAAAAGACAATTACATTATTTTGAGTCAATAGTGTATGTGAGACAATTAAATCCCTGTAAAGTTAAGGATACAAGAGAATATTTTTCCCAGAACAGATTTAGGAGAGATATTTTAGTGTGTAGGCATTTAACTGAAATTACTTAGGTGGGTTTCATCATTTCCTCTTAGTTTTAGTAATACAAATAAAATGATTCACAGCAAATATACTAGTATACACCTTCACACATTACACATATATGCTTACATATTTGCATATATACACATATACACACATATAGATTGTATGCACACATGCTACCCACAGCTATACAATGCTTACACAGAAGCAGGCCACACACACAGGAGATGCTCCATCTTATGAGGTTGTGAGTGGTGCAAAGCCAAGGATCATGGTTTCTTTAACTTACTCTCCCAGACCTTTACACAGGTCTTCAAACTGTTGACTGAAGGAAAGTTTCAACCATGTAAATACTGCTTTTATATCTTCTGTATACTTACATAGTTTAATTGGATAGTTTCCTTTTGAAATCTCCCAGAGAAGACTAAAACAGCTTCTTTTTTTTTTTAAGTTGAAGGATCTTATTTAAATAATACACAATTACCATTTTTTGTTGTTTTATTATGCTATTTTAAACTGGAGTAAGTGCCAAGGTTTAACCATCCTGTAGTTCACAGACTAATAGAGGAACTTCTCTTTTGGAGTTAAAAAATGCTAGAGTGACAAGGGAGCGAAGAGACTGATTTCCATACACCACACATTACAGATGAAAGGAATAAAGCCCAGACATGGCCTCATGGCAATTTTCCCAAGATGACTTTGAAGACTATTTCAGTTCAATAGCACAACCCTGGTTGAGCCTAATATAAAATCCCTCTTGTATTAATGTAATCTGTGAAGCCTGAAGGTTAAGAGAAAGGACAACTTTGGTTTTGATTTCAGCTTTGTCATTTGCAAGTTGTGTGATCTTGACCTAGTTGCTTAACTCTCTAGACATCAGTTTTCTCATGGGTGGTTTAGGAATAATAATATTTACCTTACAGAAGTGTTGGGAGATTTAAATGAGATAATCTACATAAAGTTTTTCTCCCTTTCTTTTCCTTTCCTTTCCTTTCCTTTCCTTTCCTTTCCTTTCCTTTCCTTTCCTTTCCTTTCCTTTCCTTTCCTTTCCTTTCCTTTCCTTTCCTTTCCTTTCCTTCCCTTTCCTTTCCTTTCCTTTCCTTTCTTTTCCTTTCCTTTTTTTTTCATTTTCTTTTTCTTTCCTTATTCCTTTCCTTTTTATCTTTCACCAAGAATTTACCAAGCACCCACTCTATGCCAGGTACTGTTTTAGATACTGGGAATACAGCAGTGGACAAAACAGAATCTCTAATGTCATGAAGCTCACATTCTAGTGGGGAAGACAACTAAGCAGGCAAGTAAATTATGTAGTATCAGAGGGTGATGCCTTCTATGTAGACCAACAAATTGAGAAAGAGACATAGATCGAAAGTACTGGGTTTGAGGAGGGAGGTCCATTTCATATAGTGTGGTTAGGAAAACTCCTTTGATACTGTAATAATTGGACAAAGACCTAAAGAAATTAAGGATCAAGCCAATATCTTCTGGGTAGAGCAGGCCAGGCACAGGAAAGAGCAAGTGAAAGACCCTGGGGCAAAAACATGTTTGGAGTTTTCAGGAAGTTCAAGGAGGTCACCAAGGCTAAAGCCAACTGACCTTGGTGAAGTGGGAAAAGTAGGAGGTAAGGCCAGAGAATATAATGGGGTCTGGTAATAAAGGGGCTGATAGTCCCCTATAAAACTTTGGCTTTTATTCTGAGAAAGGAAGTCACTGAGGGCTTTTGAAGGAGATGAATGATATGAAGACATTGAAGATTATTTCAGTTTTTGACATGTTTTAAAACATATCACAGAATGACACCCTGGATACTCATTGAGAATAGACTGTTAGGTGGCAAGGGTAGAAGTGGGAAGTCACTTAGAAGGCAATTTTAGTAGTCTAGTTGATAAACTCCTCAATAAATAGATGATGATAATGATGATGATGATGATGATGATGATGATGATGATGATGGTTAGCACTAAATGCCAGCTATTGTTACACTGTAATAATAGATAATTATAATATATTGGCTACAATTAGATCTTTTATAAAGAAAAATATTAAATTTAAAATTGAGATTAAAAAGATTAAGAATTAGTTTTTGTTAAAATGAAGACTGTATGATGGTACAAAGCAGCTCCCTTATGTTTGGGTTCCTCATAGCCATGTCTGCATGGTACCAAAATAGCTGGTAGAAAATTTTAAATTTTAGTCATCATATTATAAAAACACAACATAATTGAATACATTTGTTCAGCTATTTGAATACAGTTGTTCAACCATTTGTGGCTTTTACCTGAAGTCAAACTGAATTTAATGTCAAACCAAAAGAAGAAAGAAAAGAAGGAAGAGAGGAAGGAGAAGGAAGAGTAAAACAAGGAGAAGGAAAGAGAGAAGGAGGAGGAGGAAAGGAAGAAATTGTATCATATATTTGATTTACAGAAGAGAAAGAAGGGGGTTATCCAAAAGTTTGTTGGAAAGTAATTTTTAAATAAAATTGTTTTTTTCTATTCTATAGAAATATATGCAATAAATTGGAAATAGAAAATTAGAATGTTGAGAAGGAAAAATTTTCAGCATAGTCTACATCCAAAGCCAAACTTAGTTAAAATATTTCTTACTGACCTACTATTATTGTTGTTGTTTTGCATTTAACACTCATACAGCATAGATTTATTTACAATTTTTTCACTTACTGAAAAATAAAAGTAATTTCCAATGTTCCCAAATTCTTTATAAATGACACTTAAAATAACCATACAATATATTCAGTATATGTGTCATAATTTACTTCACTAATTCTTTATTCATAGATAATTTAAAAAATTTTAATCTCACCAAAGGATTTTTTAAAAATTGATTTTAGAGAGAAAGGGGGAAGAGAGAAAAAGAGAGAGAAATATTGATGTAAGAGAGAAATATCGATCAGTTGTCTCCAATATGCACACCAACTGGGGTTGGAACCCACAACATACCACAGAATGACACCCTGGAGGGTGCCTGTATGTGCCCTTACCAGAAATCAAACCAGCAACCTTTTGGTGGATGGGACAGTGCTCCAACCAATAGCTATCCAGTTAGGACTATTCATAGATAATTTTAAAGGTTATTTTTATATTTTAAATAGTGTCACAGTGGCTATTTCTGTGCATAAAACTTGTATTCTCTAAGCGTATTTTCTTAAGATAGGTAATATTGGAATGATTGAGACATTTTAAGACTTTTAAGTGGAATTCTCAACCATAAGAATAAAAAAAAATCTATAAATAAAAGAAGGAATAGGACAGAGCCCTAAATTAAGGATTTTCCAGTGAAGAAATTTAGAGATTAAGAGGGTCAATTGGGGAAAAGGAGGGACATCTATAATACTTTCAAAAATAAAGAAAAATTTAAAATAATAAAAAGATAAGTTCTCTCATAGAAAAAATTAAGTTAAATGTCAAGAAAGGAAATAATTAATGTATAAAACCCAATCTGACTAGAAGTTTTCCTGCAGAGCTCCAAATCAAGATGATCATAGATCATGTAATATCAAAACAGAGTGGATCAATTTAAAATGCTTCACTCAGATCAAATGATTAAGTTTACATTTATCTTGAATACAGTTTTTAAGTTGTCAATAACCATCATGCATGATGCTTATTAGTGAAGTTGGAAAATACTAACATTTTTAATTAAATTAGTTCTATTAGTCAGTATGAATTAAATAATGTATCAGGATGTTAAATGAGATTTTCCTTATTGTTTCAAATTTTGGCTGGATCCCCAAAATTAATGCACGTATTTGCCGTTTTTTCTGTTAAATGTAAAATAGTGTTCACACATTCTAAAGAAAGGTACTAGACACATCCATGTAGGATTTGCTAAAAGAAAAAAAAGAAGTTCAACCATCACTATCCGAATCTGGCTTATTTCAGAGAAGACAAGATACTCAAAAACAAATTGTTTGGAGGGAATTTGAAGAAATAGATTGGACTTTGACTTTTCTCCTTGTCTCTCCAAACCAGGTGAGATGGTTCCTGAGATGGAGGGTGCCTGTAAAAAGCTATCTTAAATAGATCCCAATAACTGAAAATTACACAGTTCTTACAAGTGACTAAAGAACAATAGTATCTCAAAGAGAGATGTCACAAAGAGGTAGAGAAGCAGTTGATCAGAGTTGGGGTAGGAATATTATAGACCATTCAATAAACTGGCTATTGTACTAACTTAGCATACAAAATGAAAGTTAACAATATTGACAACTAACAATAAAGCATCCTAGTTACAATTGCCACATAAAATACAGGAGGCACAATAATTTATTGTTTACTTGAAATTTAAATTTATCTGGGCATTCTGTATTTTTTTTTACCTATAAAATCTAGGATTTGCTAGATCCTGGTGTAAAGACATGTGTGCACTAACAAGCACATGCATATTACATGTATGTCTCTATGTATGCACATTAAACATTTGTTGTTTGTGCAGACATACACATCAAATGTTAGGTAATTTTACATACAGTTTTTGTATTTGTAAATAATGTATCATATATAATATTTTAATGTACTTATAAATGCATTTACAATGTATTTGCATACATTTATTGTTATTGCTTTATCTGCATGACTTCCTTCAGTCTTCACAACCATCCATGACACTGATGTTATTTTTATCCCTAGTTTACAAAGGAAAATAAACCACAGTTTAGAGAGGTAAAGAAACTTGACCAAGGTCATACAGCCAAGAAGGGGCAAAGGAGGATGTATACTTAGGCTCATGTGACTACATAGTCTTAACTCTAACTTGCTTCTTTATGCAATGTAAGCCAGAAGAGTAAGCAAATTATTTCATTAAAATGCCCTTCGTAGGGATTTTTTAAAGAAAAAAAACACAACACAAGGGAAATAAAAACCCTCCAAATGTTAAAAAATAGAATGGCAAGTCTGATTTTAATTTGAGACAGACATTTCATCTTTCTCACATTGATATAAAAGTAGAGTTATGGTTCCAAATATCTAATTTGCAAAAACATCAATTGTACAGTTACATTTAAACTTCTAAACAGGATCTCAAAAATAATGCCCCAGGTGCAATTTTCCTTTAATAATAAAGTGTTAGATACTTTTAAAATATTAATTCATGTATTTTCTATTTTTTCTACAAATGAACTTGATTGTACTTAAATACATGGGACCACACATAAGAACTTTAATTTTTCTGAAAGCATCCAAATTCTTTTATTTTTCTGTTAAATAAGGTGGTATAATTTATCCTTAATGAATATAAAATAAATATGAATTGCAAGCAGACATTTGAAATTGCCTTTATAATAATCAAATTATTCAGTTCCCAAAGGTGTAATTTTTGTTACCCTCAAATAATTGGATGACCTGAATGATTACTGCCCTTCTCTTGCATTTCTAATTCACCAATCAAAGAATACATTAATCTCTGTCTTCTACTGGAAATGGAAAGAATTCTCTCCAGAGATGTTGCCATAATATATGCTACTGGGGATTCTTTTCTTCTTACCATTTTTCATATTTCTATTCATTCCAAAAAAATTTAGTCCTAGAGTAGTATTTTAAAAAAATTGTATTAAATATTTTTATTTATATTTACATTAAAAATTGCAATGTAATTTACATTTAGAAATTTTAAAATATTTTAGATGTATATATTTTTCTAATAAGTCCAATAAAACATATTTCTAGAAGGATATAATAGACTAGAAATTTTAATAGAATGTAACATTTTATTATAATAATAATTTAACTAAAATTATATCTCTGTATTTTGCTTGTTAAGTCCATTTTGTTCATTAGATTCCACATATGAGGGAAATCATACTGGGTTTTCTCTGATTGACTTATTTCACTTAGCATAATCCTCTTCAGGTCCATCCATGCTATCAAAAGGGTAAGAGTGCTTTATTTTTTATGGTTGACTAATGAGTAGTATTCAATTGTGTAAATGTACACAGCTTTTCTTTTTATCCACTCAGGTCAAAATAATGACACGGGTGCTATTATGTTCTTTCTAACTCCATGCCATGTTTTTAAAATATTGCAATTCTACTATTGTATGTTATTAAATTATATGTCAAATTAAAAAAATCCACCACTAAGGAAATTATTGCTAGAATTATCTCTATGATTTTGAGTAGCTCTTTTTTAAAAAAATTTAAAACAGACTCCATCTAAAACTAGTTTAAACTGGATTTCTGCCAATCATGGGAAAAGATGGTAGTTCCAATGACAGGTATGGACATTTAGCCTCTTTCTAGAAAAAAGAAAAAAGAAAAGGAAGAAAGAATAAACTATTTATTATGTATCATTGATAGAGCAAGCAATTGGTAATGAGAACGTTCTATTTGAATATACCCCTTCTAGAAAGTTCTGTCTATTTTAATATACCCCTTCTTGTCCTGGACTTAGATTTATATCAATTTCCTTTTGACCCCACCAATCTGTTCTTTTTCAGCGATGATAATTGTCAAAATGTGCTCAGTTTTCAATAGTTATTTATGTATGTGAATAATCAATTTAAAAAGTAGACATTATTTGTAAAGGGAAGGATATTATGTATTCATGATTGTTGGCTAAGTGTCAGATGTTGCAGTATGTATTATATACACGTGCCTCATTTCATCCTTACATGTACCTTATGAAGTAGATATAAGCATATGAAAAAATAAAAACATGATTACAGAGAGGACAAACCACTTGCTCAAGGTTACACTCTGTGAAGAAGCATAATCAGGAGTTGAGGTTTGGTCTGTTAATAAATTTGTGAGTTTTATCTACTACATAAGGCTGACTCTGAGCCATTCAAACGGTTTTTAAAGCTTTAATTGTCTAACTACTGATCTTTTTGTTCAAGGACATACTGTAATCTGTCAAAACATGCAAAATTATTCTATAAGGGCAATAAAAACTAGGTTTACCTGGCTTATGTGAAGAATAACAAGTTGACTGAATTTTTCTTTAAACAAATATTTGTTCAAGCCCATGTGTGTATAGACCCAGAGAACATTATGCAAAATGAATGCAATTCATGAATTATCCTAGTCCATGCATCTAAAGACATGTGTTCTACATGGAATCTGTACATATTATCTCTCACTGATGTTCCTGCAAACCTTTGGTAAGTATTTGGAATTATGATAAACATAATCATTTATCAGAGAGCTTACTTGAATAATGTCTTCATTTTGCTTGCATATGTATATATTTGACCCTGAGTAGACTTTTTAGTATGTGGTATCTATAGTACATGTTTTAGGGATTGGGGACCATATGGTCTTTGTTGCAACTACTCAAATTTACTGTTTCATTGCAAAAACAGTCATAGATAATGCATAAATGAATGGACATGATTTTGTTCCAATAAAATTTTAATTTTCAACGTAGGTGGTAATATAGATTTGACCAAAGGGCAATAGTTTGCCAAACTTTGCTTTATACCATGACACACATGCACACACACACACACACACACACACACAAAATACATACCACACTTTTATTTTTATTATTGTAAAGTATTACAAATAGTAGTACATATGTCTCCCTTTTGTCCAATTAACCTTCCCCCAGCTTCCCCTACCCGCCAGCACATGCCCTTAACCCCTCGCAGTGTCTTGTGTCCATTGGTTATGTTTATATGCATGCATCCAAGTCCTTCGGTTGATCTCTTACCTCCTCTCCTCAACCCTCCCCAGCCTTCCTGCTGTAGTTTGACAGTCTGTTCAATGCTTCTCTGCCTCTGTATCTATTTTTGTTCATCATTTTTTAGTGTTTTTTATTATCCATAAATGTTTTCATATGTCTCTTGGCCCTCTGAGTGTCCTCCTTCAAAAAGTGTCAATTTAGGTCCTTTGCCCATTTTTTGATTGGGTTGTTTATCTTCCTTTTGTTAAGTTGTATGAGTTCCCAGTAAATGTTGGAGATTAAACCCTTATCAGAGATAACATTGGCAAATATGTTCTCCCATGCAGTGGGCTTTCTTGTTTTGTTGATGGTTTCTTTTGCTGTGCAGAAGCTTCTTATTTTTATGTAGTCCCATTTGTTTATTTTCTCCTTAGTTTCCATTGCCCTAGGAGCTATATCATTAAATATAAATTTGCTACAACAAATATCTGCTATTTTTCTGCCTATGGGTTCATCTAAGATTTTTATGGTTTCCCATCTTACGTTTAAGCTATTCATCCATTTTGAGTTTATTTTTATGTATGGTGTAAGTTGGTGGCCTAGTTTCATTTTTTTTTGCAAATATCTGCCCAGTTTTCCTAATACCATTTACTGAAGAGGCTGTCTTGACTCCATTGTATGCTCGTGCCTCCTTTGTCAAATATTAATTGAGCATAGTGCTTTGTGTCAATTTCTGGGTTCTCTGTTCTGTTCCACTGGTTTATATGTCTGTCCTTGTGCCAGCACCAGGCAGTTTTGAAACAATGGCTTTGTAGTATAGCTTAATATCTGGTGTTGTGATTCCTCCAACATTGTTCTTCTTTCTCAATATTGCTGCAGCTATTTTGAGGGTTTTTTTTATTCCAGAGGAATTTTTGGAGAATTTGTTCTAGGTCTTTTAAGTATGCCTTTGGTATTTTAATGGGGAGTGCATTGAATTTATAGATTGCTTTGGGTAGTATGGACATTTTAAAGATGTTGATTCTACCAATCCATGAACATGTTATATTCTTCCATTTGTTCATGTCTTCCTCTATCTCTTTTTTCAGTGTTCTGAAATTTTCTGAGTATAGGTCCTTTATCTCCTTGGTTAAGTTTATTCCTAGGTATCTTAATTTTTGTGTTGTAATGGTAAATGGGATTGCTTTTTAAATTTCTCTTTCGGTGAGTTCATTATTGGTGTGTAGAAAAGCCATAGAGTTCTGGGTGCTAATTTTGTATCCTGCTACATTGACGAATTCATTTATTAAGTCTAGTAATTTTTTGATGGAGTCTTTGGGGTTTTCTATGTACAATATCATGTCATCTGTGAATAAGGACAGTTTTACTTCTTTTCCAATTTTGATGCCTTTTATTTCTTCTTCTTGTTTGACTGCAATGGCTAGTAATTCCAGTTCTATGTCGAACAGGAGTGGTGAGAGTGGGCATCCCTGTCTTGTTCCTGTTCTTAGTGGAAATGGTTTTATTTTTTTGTCCATTGAGTATGATGTTGGCTGTGGGTTTGCCATATATGGCTTTTATTATCTAAAATAATAAAATCATACAAGGAGGTATGATCCTTATATTCCCACCTTGCTGAGGACTTATATCAAGAAATGGTGTTGGATTTTGTCAAATGTTTTTCCTGCATCAATGGATATGATTATATGGTTTTTATCTCTCAGTTTGTTCATATGATGTATCACATTTATTGATTTGCGGATATTGTACCATCTTTGCATCCCCGGAATAAATCCCACTCGGTCATGGTGTATGATCTTTCTAATGTAATGCTGGATTAAATTTGCTATAATTTTGTTGAGGATTTTGGTGTCTATGTTCATGAGAGATATTGGCCTGTAATTCTCTTTCTTTGTATTGTCTTTATCTGGTTTTGGGATTAGGGTTATGCTGGCTTTGTAGAAGAGTTTGGGAATGCTCCTTCCTCTTGAATTTTTTTGAATAGTCTGAGTAAGATAAGTTGTATTTCTTCTTTAAATGTTTTATAAATCTCCCCTGTGAAGCCTTCTGGTCCAGGGCTTTTGTTTGTTGAAAGTTTTTGTTATTGCTTCAATTTCCTCCATATTAATTGGCCTATTCAGATGTTTTGATTCCTCCTAGTTGAGTTTTGGAAGGTCTTATTTTTTTAGGAATATGTCCATTTCTTCTAGGTTGACCTCTTTGTTGGAGTAGAGTTGTTCATAGCATTTTTTTATGATTCTTTGTATTTCTGTGGGGTCTGTTGTTATTTCACCTCTTTTATTTCTGATTTTGTTTATTTGGGTCCTCTCTCTTTGCTTCTTGGTGAGCCTGACTAGTGGATTATCAGTCTTGTTTATCCTTTTATAGAACCAGCTCTTGGTTTCATTGCTTTTTTGTATTTTTTTGTCTCTATGTCATTTATTTCTGCTCTGATATTTATTTTTTCCTTCCTTCTGCTCACTCTGGGCTTTTCTTGTTGCTCTCTTTCTAATTCTTCAAGTTGCAGAATTAGATGGCTTATTAACAGATTTTTCAAGGTAGGCCTGTAATTCTATAAACTTCCCTCTCAGGACTGCTTTCATTGTATCCCAGCAATTTTGGATTTTTGTGTTTTCATTGTCGTTTGTTCCATGATGTGTTTTATTTCTTCTTTGATCTCTTTGTTAACCTACTCATTGTTTAATAGTATGCTATTCAGCCTCCAAGTGTTTGAATGTTTGTGATTGTTTTTATTGTAGTTGATTTCTAATTTTAAGCCATTTTGATCTGCGAAGATGCTTGATATGATTTCAATCTTCTTGAATTTGTAGAGATTTTGCCTATGTCCCATGTGCACTTGAGAAGAATGCATATTCTGTAGATTTGGGGTGGAATGTTCTAAAGATGTTGATTAAGTCCATCTGATCTAGTGAGTCGTTTAGGATTGAAGTTTCTTTGCTAATATTTTGCCTAGAGGATTTACCCAGTGATATGATTGTGTTCCTGTCAATCTCACCCCTGATATCTTCCAGAAGTTTTTTTATGTACTTGGGTTCTCCTGCATTGGGTACATAAATGTTTACCAGAGTTATATCCTCTTGTTGTATTGATCCAATTAGAATTATGAAGTGGCCTTTATTGTCTCTTGTTATGGCCTTTACTTTGAGGTCTATTTTGTCAGATATAAGTATTGCTACCCCAGCTTTTTTTTTTTCATTTCCATTTGCCTGAAAGATATTTTTCCATCTCTTCACTTTCAGTCCATGTGAGTCCCTTGTTCTGAGGTGGGTCTCCTGTAGACAGCATATATATGGGTCATGTTTTCTTATCCATTCACTCATTCAGTGTCTTTTGATTGGAACATTTAATCCACTTACGTTTAATGTTATTATTGGTAGATACTTGTTTGTAGCCATTTCTGTACTTTATGCCTGTGTTCCTTCCTCCCTTTCTATTTCTTCTTTTTACAGTATTCCCTTTAGCTTTTCTTGCATTGCTGGCTTGGTAGTGATAAACTCCCTTAGCCTTTTATTTTGTCTGTGAAGCTCTTGATTTCTCCCTCAATTTTTATTGATAGTCTTTCTGGATAGAATATTCTTGGATTCAGTCCTTTGCTTTGCATCACTTTGTATACCTTCTTCCATTTCCTTGTAGCTTGATGTTTTTCAGTTGAGAAATAATTTGATAATGTGATGGGGGATCCTTTGTAGGTAACTCTCTGTCTCTCTCTTGCAGCTTTTAAAATTCTCTCTTTGTCATTAACATTTGCCATTGTAATTATGATGTGTCTTGTTGTGGGTCTTTTGGGATGCATCTTGCTTGGGGCTCTCTGTACTTGTGTAATTTTTTTCTTCCCCATATCAGGGAAGTTTTCTGTCATTATTTCTTCAAATAAATTTTCTAATCCTTGCTGCTCTTCTTGTCCTTCTGGCAGTCCTATTATACCTATGTTACTTCGTTTTGCATTGTCCCAAATCTCCCTTAGGCTCTCCTCCTGCTTTTTAATTTTTTTTCTCCTGTTGCTGTTCAGATTGGGCTTGTTTCTGTGCCTTGTCTTCTAACTCAGTTATTCCATCCTCTGCTTCTTCTAGTCTACAGTTGAAACCTTCCATGGTGTTTTTGATTATAGCTATATCACTTTTCATTTCTTTCTGATTTTTCGCATAGGTTGTTGATTTTCTCATCCATCCAGTATATGAATTGTATGACCATTATTCTGAATTCTTTTTCTGTCATGTGGCATGCTTCCTTTTCACTTAGGTCCTTTCTTGGTGATCCTCATTTTCTTTCCTCTGGGGATTGTTTTGTTGTCTCCCCATTCTGACTATCATCAGAAGGTTCAAATGTCGAGTTGCAGGGGCCTGAGCCTTGTGCACTGGGAACTTCGCACCCCCTGAGTGTCACTGAATAGCTCCGACACCAAGATGTGTGGCTAGGTTTGTGGGTGCCATTCTCATCCGGGTTCAGAGTCACTGGCACTTAGTGTGGCTTTGTGTGCGCAACTAGAATCAGGGACCCTGTCTGCGCTGCACTGAAGCAAAGACCCCACTGGTGTGTGCTGAAAATCAGAGTCCCCTAGCATGTGTCAGGAGTCAGAGACCCCCTGTGCCCATGCTGAGAATCAAGTATCAGAGTCTCTGTTGCTTGGTGCGTCCCCACACCAAGAATCAGGGTTCCTGTGTATGCATGCATCAAGGATTGGAGTCACTGGCACTTAGTGTGAATGCACTGTGAATCAGCTATCCCAGGCATGCATAATGAGAAACAGAGTCAAGTCACTGGTGTTCAGTGTTGCCTCTTGCATGGAGAATCAGTGTCCCAGTCTGCTTGGGGGACTGGGTTGCACAGTCGCACTGTGTCGGCAGGAGGTCCACTCCTGCCCTGAAGAAAACAGCCTTCTGTGTGCTCTTCCCTTGAATCAAAGTCAGGTGGCACTGCAGCCCTGTGTGGGCATGGGGCCTGGTCACAGGAAACAAACTTCCTGAGTTCACGCACAGGCTCAAATTCAGTGCAGCCTCCCCATCACACCACACTTTTTTTAAAGGGAGTGAATCATTATTATGATGCCTTATTGTAATACTTTTTAGAAGCAGAATCTTATATAAAATGGCTGACAACATGCAGTTGCAGATTATTTAGTTATTTCCTAAAGTTAGCAGTATTCTGAATTAACTACTGGATAATTAAAATGAAAGTTGTTGCACTGTATTTGAGAAAAGAATTATAGGCAATAGTATACAGTTCTCTTGAGTTTTAATTGAAAACTGAGTTAAATTAGCTCTACACTGTCAAGGTTTTATAAAGAAGTTCATTATAAGCATTTGTAAAAGTAATGCATAGTCTAAGGTTACTTTTATTATTTATACTATTGCCATAATTAAAAGACTGCCAATATTTTTAAAGGCTAGTTTAAGGCTTTTCCAATTTAGCCTTATATATTCTTTCAGGTTAAAAACTGGTAGATAACAATGACCCTGGGTTGGTGTGGGGATGAAAAGAAGGACATGTGAACATTATTTTTCTAAACTAATTAGCCTCCTGGGCTACTAGATATAGTTGTTTATGTTGTTTTATGGTTAAGCATTCTAAGAATTAAGACCTGTTCTTTAAGTTTAGCAAACAAAAGTGCACATATTCCAAGATTACTTAAAATCAAGTATTTCAAGCTTTCATTAAAAATATGCAGTTTTATATTTTCAAAATGTTTCCAAGGGAAATCTAGAGAGTACTCTGACAAAGTGTTTGGATTTGAAATAATAGACTGAAAACAATGCACAAAACAGATGTAGAATATATAATTCTAAGAGGAGGAATGCCCATCAATGTGAGAAATTTTGAGGTAAAATGAATGAAATAGTTAGAAATGTACATATCTGACATCTTGCTCAAGTCAAATATCTGTCAGTTTTACACTCTAACATGTAATGAAATGCTTGACTTATTGGAAAATACAGTATTATAATTTTATAGTACTTCATAATGTCTATCGACCTAAATAGTGAAGCCTAACAATGTCCTATATCTTCTTTTCTTATCCTTCAGACATGTTTACCAAGTTACACAACTCAAACCATAATTAAGATAAACATTTAACATAAGCTTGCTTAACATGCCAGCTCAAAACATTTGAAAATGCAAAGCATGGTGTTCAATACCTCACAATCTAAATCCAGCCTTCCTTTCCTGCTTTATTTTTTGCTAAGTCCTCCCCTGTATGGTTTTCTCTAGCCACATAGAATCAAATTCCTTCTCATGAATATGCTCTGTATTTCCTAGGCCCTTACTCTTCCTCCACTTGGAAGGGAAATTTTAGAAAAAAATGCATGGAGCTACTCTTAAAAGTTAGTGGAAACTGATTAATTTTATCTCTAGGATCAAATGTCAGTAATATATATTTTACAAATACAGCCTCAGAACCTAATCTTTTCTTGCTTGCCAGACATCAAAAGTGTGAAATATTTCAGACACCACTACATTGTTCTTTTTGTTTGTTTGTCTCATTAATACTCACCAGAGGATATTTTCCATTAATTTTTTAGAAAGAGTGTAAGGGAGGGGGAGAGACAGAGAAAGAGAAACTTCCATGCAATCTCATATCCACATCCATTGGTTGTCTCCCGCAAGCGCCCCAACTGGCTGGAGATGGAGCCTGCAACTGAGGTACATACCCTTAAGTGGAATCTAACTGGGAACCTTCAATCTGTGTGGGCCAACACTCTATCCACTGAGCCAAACTGGCTAGGGTCATCATTCTTTTTTATCTATTAGTTTATAAAATATTTTTCTTGTTATGAAATGCTATCAACCTTGCTATCTTTGCATGTAAATGGTTTTTACATTAAAGGGATTTATTGGTTAAAAGGTGGGAAAGCCTGTTGTGAGGCTTTTGAATGGAAGCTTTGAGGATATGGAGGCATACTTGCATTAGGAACAAGCATAATCCCTTATTTACAGCCTTCTTTGCTTGTTCCCCCTGTCTATTTGATGAAGGGCACTTATTCTGATGAAAGCTGATAAAAAGGACATGGGTGCTGAAGAGAATGTCTTAGCCTATATTTGGCCATGCACCCTAACTTCTAGGGAAACCTTAAGATTTTCTCTACCTCAACCTCCACCAGTACTAGGCCAATGAAGAGAAAAGGAGTTCTAACTTAGGTGTAGGAAACACAGGTAGTGTGCTTGGCAATCGAACATCTAGTGGGAGATGAAAAAAAAATTATAAATAACTAGTGGCGGGCACGAAATTTGTGCACATTAATAGGGGATTAATTAGAGGTAATATTTTTAATATCGCTATTTGCCCTTTCTCTACAATAGAAGTGTCAGAGATGAGAGAAAATTAGTAAAATGTATATGAAAATCTTCCTCCTGTCAGAGTCTAGGGCACGCTGTGGGACCCAGAGTCAAGTCCACGGCACACCCATGGCACCTCAAAATTGTGCAAGACCCAGACCCAGCTGGCCCCACCCCCATTGGGTGAGATTCAGACCTGGCCGGCCCCACCCTAGTCAAGCCCCACCATGTAGGGGCCACAACCTAAGGGCCCTCGTCAAGCCCCGCAGGGTGAGGGGTGCAGCCTCAGTTCCCCCATCAAGCCCCACCAGGCAGAGGGTGCAGCCTCAGGTCCCCTGGTGCACACTGGGTGGTAGACATAGCCTCAGTTCCCCCAGCACACCTTCAGGTCCCCCAGCCCAGCGCCAGGCCAGGGGGTGAGACCTGAGGTCCCCCAGCCCAGGCCAGGAGGTGCAGCCTGAGGTCCCCCGTCAAGCCCTGCAAGGCGGGGGTCACAACCTCAGGTCCCCTGGACTGGCGCTGGGACGAGGTGCCTGACCTGAGGTCCCCCAACCCAGGCCAGGGCAGGAGACACGCTTTGAGGTCCCTGTTAAGCCCAACTGGGCAGGGGATGCGTCCTAAGGTCCCCTGGCCCAGCACCAGGGTGGACAGCTTGGCCTGAAGTCCCCTGGCCTGGTGCTGGGGTGGGGGGCATGGCCTGAGGTCTCCCAGCCCGGGCCAGGGCAGGGGGGGTGTGCACTGAGGTCCCCTGTCAAGCCCCACTGGGTTGAGGACATGGCCTGAGGTCCACCATCAATCCCCACCAGGCCAGGGGCATGGTCTGACATCCCCCATCAAGCCTCGCTGGGCGGGGGGCTTGACCTGAGGCCCTCCAGCCCAGCACTGGGGTGGGGGACACACCTTGAGGTCCCCTGTCAATCCCTGCCAGGTGGGGGCATGGCCTGAGGTCCCCTGTCAAGCCCTGCTAGCTGGGGGTGCGGCCTCAGGTGCCCCAGCCCAGCTTTGAGGCAGGGTTGTGGCCTCTGGACCCCTGGCCTGGTGCAGGGGTGGGGCATGGCCTGAGGTCCCCCATCAAGCCCGGCCGGGCAGGGGAATGGCCTGAGGTACCCTGTCAATCACCACCAGAGGAGGGACACAGCCTCAGATCCCCTGTCAAGCCAGAGCGGGGAAAGTGGCTTGAGGTCCCCTGTCAAGCCTCATGGGAGGAGTTGCTTGTTAAGGCTCATTACAGGAACTCGAACTCTGCTGTACATGCAGCCATTTTGTGTTATGGAAACCCCATCTCTGCTGTGGGCGCAGCAATCTTGTGTTATAGAACCACCCCCCTCCACTGTGGGCGCCGCCATCTTTGTGATGGAGTGACAGTCAATTTGCATATTCACACTTTATTATATAGGATAATAGTAATAATCTACGCTAATAAAATACAAACATGCAAATTGACCGTACCTTTACTATGCCTTAAGCCATGCCCACCAGCCAATCAGAGTGACTATATGCAAATTAACCAAACCAAGATGGCATCTGGAAGCCACGAAGCTGGAGCAAGCAGGAGGCTTGGTTGCTACAGTGATGGAGGGAGCCAAGCTTCCCACCTGCCATGGCAGCTCAGAGCTCCACTCAAGGAAACAAAGTTTCAATTATAGAAGATAAATAAACCTCAGATACCTGCTTTCAGCCGGCCATGGAGCTGGAGTGAGCAGGAGGCTTGGGTTGCCCCTGGCAATGAAGGAAGCCAAGCTTCCCACCTGCCCTGGCCAGCTCTGAGCTCCACTCAAGGCTACAAAGTTTCAATTATAGAAGGTAAATAAATCCCAGAATTAAAAAAAAAGAAAAAAAGGAGAGGCTGGGAGCTTCTGTCCCCAGGGGGCTTGGCCAGCCTGAAAATGGCCCTCAGCCCCTCACCCAGACTGGCCAGGCACCCCAGTGGGGAACCCCACACTAAAGGGGGTGTGGCCAGCCTGCAAACAGCCATCATGCCCTCACCCAGGCTGGCCAAACCTCCATGGGGTGAGGGTCCCCATTGGGGGGGGGCTTGACCAGGATGCAAACAGCCATCAGCTCCTCACCCAGGCTGGCCAGGCACCCAGTGGGCACCCCCACCCTGAAGGGGGTGTGATCAGCCAGCAAACTGCCATCATTTCCTCACCCAGGCTGGCCAGACACCCCAGCGGGACCCCCACCCTGATCAGGGACACCCTTCAAGGCAAACCAGCTGGCCCCCACCCGTGCACCAGACCTCTATCCTATATAATAAAAGGGTAATATGCAAATTGACCCTAACAGCAGAACAACTGGGAATGACTGGTCACTATGACACACACTGACCACCAGGGGGCATATGCTCAATGCAGGAACTGTCCCCTGGTGGTCAGTGCGCTCCGCTCAGCCACAAGCCAGGCTGATGCCTGCCAGCACAGTGGTGGTGACGGGAGCCTCTTCCGCCTTCTCAGCAGCACTAAGGATGTCCGACTGCAGTTTAGGTCTGCTCCCTGCTGGTAAGTGGACATCCCCCAAGGGCTCCCGGGCTGCCAGAGGGATGTCTGACTGCCAGCTTAGGCCCTGTCCCCCCAGGGAGCGGGCCTAAGCCAGCAGGTGGACATCCTCCGAGGGGTCCCAGACTGCCAGAGGGCATAGGTTGGGCTGAGGGACCCCTCCGAGTGCACAAATTTTTGTGCACTGGCCCTCTAGTAATAATAATAATAAGAGATATTTGCTGAACATTTAATATTTGTCAGGCAGAGTTCTCAGTGATTTACTTCCATTATCTCATTTAATACTCATAACAGCTTCAAGAGGCAGGTGCTATTTGTTTATACCAATCTGGAGATAGCAAAACTGAGGCTCAGAGAGGTTACACTCATTGAGTTCCTACTTTGCACCAAATACTGATGTCTATCATTTAATCAAATGTTAAGAGCAACTATATCAGGCAGATCCTATTATCTTTATTATACCAGTACAGAAGAGAAAACTATGGAAATCTAAGCCTGCTGATTTATAAGCCTGAACTCTTTTTTCTTACACTATCTAGTAGCTTAGCTGGAATTTATTTTTTCTTTTATTGGAATGTCTTATTTTGTTTGTATTGCTTAGCACTGTTTGTCTATGAATGTCTACATACATGGAATTCTTCTCTAGGCCTTCCTTATACTTATTTTCTACCACAATCCCAAAAACTTAGGACAGCCTACATGACCAGGGGTCTCAGAGAGAGGAGTGCTTTCATGGTGGCCTATATCAACTCTACTGTAGGTCTCAGAGAAGAGAGTTTATGCTTTCCCAGGATTTGCTTTTTGAGGCTTTCTTTCTCAGTTTGGTGTAAGATTCAGTAGTAATGTCATTTTATAAACTTTGCACTATTTTTACTTTATTATATGAATGGCATTGAACACTTGAATAGGACTTCCTTGTTATTATACTGAGATTCAATGTTTCTTGATTATGAAATCATATAATTTAATAGCTCAAATATGGAATATGTTGAAAATACTTTATTTTCCTTATATATGTTTCTCCTTCTTACTGATGAATAGGTTTTTACTTTAAAGATTTAAAGCATGCAATCACCGAATAATTCAAACTATCTTACTATAGATCACAAATTATATTTTTAAAAAAGGTTCCATCACTAAAAAAAACTTTATGAAGGAACTAGAGGCCTGGTGCACAAAAATTTGTGCACTCGGGGTGTCCCTCAGCTCGGCCTGTGCCCCCTCACAGTCTGGGACCCCTCAGGGGATGTCCACCTGCTGGCTTAGGCCCACTCCCTGGGGGGACAGGGCCTAAGCTGGCAGTCAGACATCCCTTTAGCAGCCCAGGATCCCTTGGGGGATGTCCACTTGCTAGCGGGGAACAGGCCTAAGCTGCAGTCGGACATCCTTAGCACTGCAGAGGAGGCGGGAGAGGCTCCCTCCACCACCGCTGTACTGGCAGCCATCAGCCTGGCTTGTGGCTAAGCAGAGCTCCCCCTGTGGGAGCACACTGACCACCAGGGGGCATCTTCTGCATTGAGTGTCTGCCCCCTGGTGGTCAGTGTGTGTCATAGTGACCAGTCATTCCCAGTTGTTCTGCTGTTAGGGTCAATTTACATATTACCCTTTTATTATATAAGATAGAGGCCTGGTGCACAGGTGGGGGCCAGCTGGTTTGCTCCTGATTGGCTGGTGGGCATGGCTTGTTGGTGTAGCAGAGTGGCAGTGTGACAGAGTGATGGTTATTTTGCATCTTTCTCTTTTATTAGTGTAGATAATTAACAAATATAATTGTATATATTTAAAGCGTACACTGTGATTTCATATACATATACATTGTGGAATGAATACCAAAAAGAAGATAATTAATGAGTCTGTCACCTCACATACTTAACTCTTTTTTTGTGTATGTGATGAGAATGTGTAAGATCTACTTTTAGCAACTTTCAAGTATACAATATTGTATTATTAAATACTAGAGGCCTGGTGCATGAAATTTGTGCACAGAGGGGTCCAGCCTGCACCCACCCCAATTGGGGACCCCTTGGGTGATGTCCGACTACCGGTTTAGGCCCAATCCCGGGGATAGGGCAGTTGGACACCCCTCTCACAATCTGTGACCACTGGCTCCTAACTACTCACCTGCCTGCCTGCCTGATTGCCCCTAAACCCTCTGCCTGCCTGCCTGATCACCCCTAACCTCTCTACCTGCCTGCTTGATCGCCCCTAACTGCCTTCCCCTGCCAGCCTGATGGAGCTACCAACTGCTCTCCCCTGCCAGCCTGATCTCATCCCCAATTGCCTCTGCCTGCTTGATCACCCCTAACTGCCTTTCCTTGCCAGCCTGATCTCACCCCCAACTGCCCTCCTCTGCCTGCCAATTTGGTACTGATTTGTCAGTTTCTATGCCAGTCAGCGTCAAAACCTCTGCCTTCTAGGCAGTCATTGGCTCCTTACATTCACTCAGATTTGGCTCTGATTGGTCAGTTTATATGCCAGTCAGAGTCTCCAGGCATCTCTCTGGGCCTGATCAAAGAGTCAGGGCTGATTAGCAGCCCTGCAGAGGCCTGGAAAGAAACAGAGGTTCTGCTGCTGGTGAAGCATGGAGAGAAAGAGAGAGGTAATGGCTGATCGCAGCTGCCACTGAGGCTGCAGATCAGACTCTGCCTCACTCTCTGCAGGCCTCTCTCCAGGCCTGATCCACAGCCCCCTTGGCTGTCAGTGCTGGATTGCTGACAACCCAGCACTGACTTCCGGTCTGGTCGAGCCTTTGGTTGTAATGGTCATTATGACCCTGGCTCTTTATTATATAGATAGTCGCCATACTATATATTAGATTTCCAGAACTTATCCCCTTGCAAATGAAAGTTCATATATCTGACATATATCACCCCATTTCCCCCTTTCCCACCCCCTGGCAACCACCATTATATTCTCTATTTCTATAAAATTGGCTTTCTTAGATTCCATATATAAGTGATATTGTGCAGTAGTTGTCTCTATCTGTCTGGCTTATTTCACTTATCCATTAATCTGTCAAAGGAGAATTACTTTCTTTTCATGTGTTGGCTATTGTGAATAATGCTGCAATGAGTGTGAGTATGAAAATATCTTGAGATACTAATTTTAATTTCTTTGGATATATACCCAGGAGTGGAATTCCTGGATCATATGCTAGACTGAGTATCAAACTATCTCCACAACAAATTTTTCTGTTTTTCAGCTCATATTATTATTATTATTATTATTATTATTATTATCAGCAGCAGCACAGATGGTATTTGGACTGCAATCTCTGAAAAGGAGTCATTTATATTTTGCAAACTTAGGAGACTCTTTTATGGACTATCTTTTACATTATCTGAATAGCATGCTGTTTTATGTAAACACAGACTAAAAGCCAGAAGAAATAGCATTAATTTTTTTGGTCAATAACAAAATCATTAAAGATCCACTTTTGTAATTCAAGGATAATATATCTGACAAGTTTCTTGGCAAGCAACAGAAGCTGACTCTTGCTAAATAAAAAAGGCATTGGAAGAATATCAGGGACTCATAAGATTAAGAAAAAAAGTGTGGGAGGACCAGTTTGGAAAATGTCAGGCACCAAGGCATTTATGGAAGAGCCAATAAGCAGAAAGCACCTCTATTGTCTTCCCTATTGTATAAGACTCCCCTACCCTTGGTCATATTGCTACTCTCAATAGGAGTTCTTGGAGATTATCATAATTGTGCAGAGAATCTAATTGGAGGTGAGATTTGCTGAAATCACACATACAGCGATATGGCTAGGCACCCCCCAAAAAGTTGCTCTTAAAGTTTTGAATTCCTTCCACCTCATTTTGTTCAGACCCTTGACAGCACTTGGGATTTTCCATATTGTTGAATATCTCCCTACTACCCACACTGCATTGAAAGCCCTCTCCAGTCTTTAGGTTGCTCAATTTGTGGCTGCTATCACCAGTCAGTTAATTCCAAGACGTTTAGAATCACCATGATGCATTGTCATAAATATAGCCTGTCCCCAATTCTACTACCTGAATTGTGCTCAAAGCAAGTGTTTGCCTGTTTCAGCATAATTTGCTTTATATAACAAGAACAAGAGCATGAACAGCAACAAAAACAACTATCATTTGAGTGCTTTCCAGTATTATTTATTTTAAAGTGACTTCTAATGTTATATGATGTGATTCTTTTAAAGCCCCACTCCAGCATTGCTGGAGTAGCATGTAGGTATTATTATCTTGATTTTACATGTAGAAAATGGAGACTTAGTTGGGTAAAGCAGACAAGGAGCCCAAATCTGAATTAAGTTTTATCTGTGTCAAAAGCATGTCATTCAACTCCTTAAACCACTAAAACCTTAATTACGTTACACAGCTTACAGCAATGAAATAGCTTGAGAAAGAAAAAGATGGTTGCAGCAGGTAATTTGTTTCCTACAATTCTTCGGATAATGTCTATTTTTAAAAAAGCATGAGTAATACTAAATTTTTGAAGCCAAACAGCAGTTAACCAGGTAACTTCAGATGAATATATAGAAAGAAAATTGAACTCTCTTTAAAATAATGAACACAAAAGTGTTTGAAAGGTCAAGATGAATGTCTTCTCTGGGAGAATATCCATTTTCTGCAGCATATTTGCTACTGTGACTTGTTTATTTTGAGCTATCCTAGAATGCTATATAACACAGCAATAGAGTTCATTTTAATTTCTTGAGGCCTCTCACTGGGGAAATCTCTGATGCATTCAAGGACTGTAGCACTAAAAGGTTCTTAGCTGATTTTATCATTTGATATAAATGGAATGACAGTGAAAACATTGATGTAATAGCATCTACCATTTCCCTGGCTCTTTACCTTGGACAAGTTGCATGTCTTTCTGATTGATTATTACATACTCATTTCAAGAAATTATAGAGAAGAGAGAGACAGAGGATAAATGAGGATCAACTTTTTAAGTTTCCTCCAAGACTACACAAGAAAATGTAATATTGTTTGTCGGGGGGGAGTGGGAGAGAATGAGAAGATTTTTCACAGTATGTATTTTTATACCCATTGAATTTTTAATCATTTAATGGATGTTTTATTCATGCAAAATCACATGAAATTAAACTTTATGAAATATCAATCTTTCTGGCTATAAGACACAACTATTTGAACTGAAAAGCTTAAATCCATGTTGAGCACTCTTTTGTCTTCTGGTTTGTGACCAAATTTTTTTGTGTGTCAAACAAAGAGTTGCCTAGGGCTAAGTTGCCATCATGCTAGTATGATGGCAGAAACATAATCTGCATATATACTTACAATCCATGACCGTTTAAATATTTTTTAAAAAATTAATTGAATTTATTGGGGTGGCATTGTTTAATAAAATTATACAGGTTTCAGATGTACAATTGTATAATACATTATCTGTATATTGTATTGTGTGTTCACCATCCAAAGTCAAGTCTTCTTCCATCAGCATTTATCTGCCCTTTACCCTTTCCTATTTCCCTCAACCCCTCCTTTCCCTCTGGTAATGAACATACTCTTTTGTTTGTTTTGCCTTTTTGCTTACTCCTTCAACCCTTCACCCAGCCCCTCAGTGCCTTCCCCTTTGACAGCCGTCAGTCTGTATCTATGAGTCTGTTTCTGTTTTGTTAGTTTATTTTCTTCATTAGATTCCACATATAAGTTAAATCATATGGTATTTGGAAACAGCTCAAGTGCCCATCAGTAGATAAGTGGATATAAAATCTGTGGTACATTTACGCATGGAATAGTACTCAGTAATAAAAAAAAGAGGGAAACCTCACCTTTTGCGACAGTATTGATGAACCTGGAGAGTATTACACTAAATGAAATAAGCCAGCTAGAGAAAGAGACATAAAATGTTTGATTTAAACATTGCATCTTATAAACATACGAAGTGTTTTACACATGGTAGATGTCATCAAATGTTTCTGGGTGTTGGAATAAATAAATAAACCCCAGAGTCTGTGTATTCAAGATATTTTTCCACTTTTATCCTACTACTCCATATGTCTTTATTTTGTAAGACAGAAAAAAGGAGGTTCTGTGAATGTTCATTACAAGGCATAGAATGATAATAAAGCCATGGTTAGATTCACATTATTAATCTACCCTTCATCATGTTCTCAAAGGAGAGTCGAAAAGAAACTAAATCTTTGAGAGGGCTCAACCTGAGCCAGACACCATGATGGGCACTTTACATACATTATCTCACTTAATCTTCATAATGACACTAAGAAGTATAATCTTATTTGATGTAGGTGATAAAATTTAGGCTCATAAATGTTCAGTTTAACATGACTCAGATTTGGACAGCTAGTAAGTAGAAGAGCTGAAGTTTGATTTTATCTGGTTTCCTAGTTAGGTATGGTGATAAGGACTATGATCATTATTATTTATCCAGTTGTTGTTGCGTGTGTGTGTGTGTGTGTGTGTGTGTGTGTGTGTGTTTCCTCAGGGAGAATATGTTTTTCTTATTGATTTTTTTAGAGAAAGAAAGGATGGGAGAGAAAGAAACATCTATGTGAAAGAGAAACATGGATTGATGGCCTAATATATGTTCCCCAACCAGGGATCTAACCTGCAATCTAGGTATGTTCTCCGACCAGAAATCAAACCTGCAACCTTTTGGTGTATGGGACAATGCTCCAAAAAACTGAGCCACACAGCCAGGGCTATCCTATTGTTTATGTGCGACATATCAGTTCTAATCTCCCAAATCCTTCAAAGTATGCATTATTATTTTCATTTCACAAGTGATCCAAAACTGAGGCTTAGAGACATAACATAACCTAAGGTCACACAGCTAATATTTGGGATAGTGGATATATGAATCTAGCTTTGCCTTTCTCCAAAATTTACTCATTATCCCATAAAGCAACATTATACCTCTAAATATTGCTATATGGCACCTGATATTGGTAAAAAGCCTATCCAAACTCTAATCTTATTCCCCCAATGCAACACACACACACACACATACCACATACATACACATGCACACATAAACACAGAGATAGAAGAATAGTAGACATTATAAAGAAAATGAAGCTATAGTCTGATATGGAGTGAAAACAATATCATACTGGCTGTTGAACATTTAAATATAGAAAAGCCTTTTACATCTTCACTTTAACATATTTCCCTTTAAGAGTAATCTTTATGTCTATAAGAAAGAAAAAAATGGCATAAAATGTTTACTCTGTTTTGCATCATTTAGTTACACAAAGTATTGTAGTTTGAGAGAAATAATGTAAAATATTAGGATAACTAGTTTTATACTTAAAATTAATATATGAGATTTTTACTATATTGTGCATTGAGAGTAAATGACTAAAGGAAAAAATATACATAAAAAAACTAGCCCAGGTCCTGTCCCGGAGCAAATGGAGTGAGCAGCTGAAACTAATCACACCCACACCGAATTGGCGAAATTGCTCAGCTGGTGAGACAGTTTGCAGCCAGGAAGAGCAGAACTCCCCTGGAAAGGTAAAAAAACCAGGGATTTGGGCAGGAAAGTTAGCCAGACCTCTGAGCCCAGAGAGTCGGAGGGAGACCGCCTGGCAGACAGCCACGTCCCTTGGGACAGGCACAGCCCCTGACGGGGGAAAGGAGAACCGCGGGATTCCGGGCGCCACCTGGGGAATTGAGAGCTGGGTTCTGTGATCACAGAGGACTGAGCCTAAAGGGGGCAGCCTGAAGAGCTGACCAGACCATGCAGTCCCAGTAAGAGAAGAAGCTTACAGAAACCAAGCCTTCCCCGTTTCTGTGGCCGGCGTTTGTTTGTCTGTATTCACTGAATCCTGTTGATGGGACATTTCGGATACAGACACTCACCTGTGCTGAAGAGAGGGAGAGTGTGCGGAGGAGTGGAATCTGGGGAGAGACTGAGGAGAGAAGGGGGGCCGGGGGAGGTGGCAGCTAATTGAGTGCTGAGACACCCCTGAGCCCAGGACTCCGGCAGCCATTCTCTCCAGAGAGTGAGACTCCTCCTCCCAGCCCCCAGGCAAGGAGCACAGCCACACCCAGATTCCACCCTGTAGGAGATCAAGGATTAAAATAACCTGATCAGTCCCTGGGAGTTAACAGGGTCTGGCCTATAGAGGGATTTTCAATCCCAGCAACAACACAGTGCCTGTAACTAATTATTACGCAGCCAGCACTGGGCAGTGAACTTCCACTGGACAGAGAGGCCCTATAGCCTTAGAGGCCAACCCCAGAACACTGCCACCCAGAGGCTGACCCACAAACTGACTCTTTGCTAAACACAAAATAAGGCAGTCTGGGAAACAAATGCGGCCTGCTTTAAAATAAGGACTGTGGTTTACAACACAGAGGAACAGTGTATCACAGGGAAATTCAACACTCTCCTGAATACCTGGCAGGTCTAAGGTGAGCCATACTGAAGAATAGAAGAACTGAAGGACCTTCACAACTGCAATTTTTTTTTTCTTTTTTCACCTTTTAACTAAGAAACCAATTTTTTTTCTTCTTCTTTTTTTCTTTTTTTTCTCTCTTCTTTTTCCATCACCTGATTTTACCCTTTTAATTACTACCTTCTTATTTTTAACCAGTATTATTACAGCTACCATTTTACCATTTTTTAAAGTGCCATTTTATTTTCTCTTTATTTTATTTTGGGATTAGTGTTCTCCATTCTATTTTCATCATTATATTATTGGTTGTTTCTAGTTTGTATTCATCTCCAGGGAGCTGTTGCTGGAATTTGTTGGGATTAGTGGCTGTTCTATAGGAGTATTCTCCTCATATAAAAAGTCTCTTTCCCTCTTCCACTTCATTCTCTCTTTTCGCTCTTTTTTTTCTTTTCTTTTCTTTTCTCACTTTTATTTTCCCCCCTCCTTTTTCCCAATTTCATTTTTGCACTCCTTTCTTTGGTCCCTACTTTTCTTTTCTTTTTCCTCTTTTATCTTTTTCTCTTCCTTCTTCCTTATCTCCTAATTCTCTTAATTCGGGTGGTCACCTTTATTTTGGGTTATTAATATCATGAATATATTTGTGTATAGTGCCTGGTACGTGGTGCCTTGTTGTGTTGTATTTTGTGCCTTTAAATCAACGCAGCAGATCCAAGCAACAGCAACCTCCTGAGAACCACACCCTCTGCTGAGGAACAGCAGCTGTACGTGAAACCTTGCCCCCACCAGCCAGAAGAGCCACCACAGCTGTGAACAGCACCCACCAGAGGTGCTGCTGCCAACTGAAGAGCAGCTGCTACCGCAACCGCCCGAAGAGCAACCACAGACCAAGGAGTCACTGCCACCAAGGGAGCAACCACTGAATGACTCAATGTCTAGATATGTCAGTGAGATCAAACATGGGTAGACAAAGAAACCCCCAAAGGAAAGAGAAGGAGGACTCTCCAGAAAAGCAGCTAAGTAATACAGAGGCACACAATATGACAGAAAGAGAATTCAGAATAAGGGTCCTAGAGTGCATAAACCGGATGGAGGAAAAAATCGACAACCTCTGCAAGAAGCAAGAAGAAACAGATGAAAAAATCGATAACATATGGAAGAAGCTAGAAGAAACATATGAAAAAATCAACAACTTAAGTAAGACCCAAGAAGAAATGAAGAGTGATATAGCTGCAATGAAAAACTCCATTGAAAGTATCAACAGTAGACTAGGAGAAGCGGAGGACCGAATTAGTGAATTAGAAGACAAGGAAGCAAAACACACCCAAAATGTACTGCAATTGGAGAAAAAAATTAAAAGACAGGAGGAGAGCCTAAGGGAACTTTGGGACAATATGAAACGAAATAACATACGAATAATAGGGGTACCAGAACAACAGAAGGATGAACAAGGATTAGAAAACCTATTAGAAGAAATAATATCAGAAAACTTCCCTGAGGTGGGGAAGAAAAAAGTCACACAAGCCCAGAGAGTCCAAACAAGCTGAACTCGAAAAGACCCACACCAAGACACATCATAATTACCATGGCAAATGTTCAGGACAAAGAGAGAATCTTACAGGCTGCAAGAGAGAGACGGAAAGTTACATACAAGGGATCTCCCATTAGATTGTCAAATGATTTCTCAACAGAAACACATCAGGCCAGAAAAGAATGGACAGAAATTTACAAAGTGATGCAAAGCAAAGGACTGAATCCAAGAATACTCTATCCAGGAAGGCTATCATTCAAAATTGAAGGGGAAATAAGAAGCTTCACAGACAAAAAAAGGCTAAGGGAGTTTATCACCACCAAGCCAGCAATGCAAGGAATGCTAAAGGGACTGGTATAAAAATAAGAAATAAAAATCTCAGAAAGAAAACAGCCACACACAAAAAGAAATGGCTACAAACAAGTACCTTTCAATAATAACTTTAAACGTAAACGGACTAAATGCTCCAAACAAAAGACATCGAGTGGCTGAATGGATAAAAAAAACATGACCCATACATTTGCTGTCTACAAGAAACCCACCTCATTAGAAGGGACTCACACAGACTGAAAGTGAAAGGATGGAAAAATATCTTTCAGGCAAATGGAAAGGAAAAGAAAGCTGGGGTAGCAATACTTATATCGGACAAAATAGACCTCAAAGTGAAGGCCATAACAAGAGATAAGGAAGGCCACTTCATAATACTAAAGGGATCAATACAACAAGAAGATATAACCCTGGTAAACATATATGCACCCAATGCAGAAGCACCCAAATTCATAAAAAAAAAAAACTCCTGGAAGATATCAAAGGAGAGATCGACAACAGTACAATCATAGTAGGGGACTTTAATACACCACAGACAGCACTGGATAAGTCCTCTAGACAAACAATCAGCAAAGATATAGCAATCCTAAATGACTCACTAGATCAGATGTCTATTATCTTCAGAACACTTCACCCCAGTGCCACGGAATGTACATTCTACTCAAGTGCTCATAACACATATTCAAAAATAGACCATATATTGGGTCACAAGCAAAGTATCCCCAAATTCAAGAAGATTGAAATCATAAAAACCGTCTTCACAGATCATGATGGCATAATATTAGAAATAAACTACAATAAAAACAACCCAAAATACTCAAACACCTGGAAGCTGAATAGCATGCTATTAAATATTGATTGGGTTACCAATGAAATCAAAGAAGAAATTCAAAACATCCTGGAAACTAATGACAATGAAAACACAATAATCCAAAACCTATGGGACTCAATGAAAGCAGTCCTGAGAGGGAAGTTTATAGCTCTACAGGCCTATCTCAAAAAAAAAAAGAAAAAATGGTAGTAAATCATCTAACTCTACAACTCAAAGAATTAGAAAGAGAGCAACAAGAAAACCCCAGAGTGAGCAGAAGGAAGGAGATAATAAAGATTAGAGCAGAAATAAATGACATAGAGACCAAAAAAACAATACAGAAAATCAATGAAACCAAGAGCTGGTTCTTTGAAAGGATAAACAAGATTGACAAACCTCTAGCCAGACTCACCAAGAAGCAAAGAGAGAGGACCCAAATAAACAAAATCAGAAACGATAGAGGCGAAATAACAACAGACCCCACAGAAATACAAATGATTGTTAAAAAATACTATGGACAGCTCTACTCCAACAAACTAGACAACATGGAGGAAATGGACAAATTCCTAGAAAAATACAACATTCCAAAACTCAATCAGGAAGAATCTAAAAATCTCAACAGGCCAATAACTATGGAAGAAATTGAAGCAGTCATCAAAAAGCTTCCAGCAAACAAAAGCCCAGGACCAGACGGCTTCACAGGGGAATTTTACCAAACATTCAAGGAAGAACTAAAACCTATCCTCCTCAGACTACTACAAAAAATTCAAGAGGAAGGAACACTTCCAAGCTCATTCTATGAAGCCAGCATCACCCTAATACCAAAACCAGGTAAAGACAACACAATGAAAGAGAATTACAGGCCAATATCCCTCATGAACATAGATGCCAAAATCCTCAACAAAATCTTAGCAAATCGGATCCAGCAGTACATCAGAAAGATCATACACCATGACCAAGTAGGACTTATCCCAGGGATGCAAGGATGGTACAATATCCGCAAATCAATAAACGTGATACATCACATAAACAAATTGAAAGAAAAAAACCACATAGTCATATCAATTGATGCAGAAAAAGCATTTGACAAAATTCAACACCCATTTTTGATAAAAACTCTCAGTAAGGTGGGAGTAGAAGGATCATACCTCAACATAATAAAAGCCATATATGACAGGCCCACAGCCAACATCATACTCAATGGACAAAAACTAACACCATTTCCCCTAACAACAGGAACAAGACAGGGATGTCCCCTCTCACCACTCCTGTTCAACATAGTACTGGAAGTGTTAGCCATTGCAATTCGGCAAGAAGAAGAAATAAAAGGCATCCAAATTGGAAAAGAGGAAGTAAAACTGTCCTTATTTGCAGACGACATGATATTATACATACAAAACCCTAGAGACTCCATCCAAAAGCTACTAGACTTAATACATGAATTTGGCAATGTAGCAGGATACCAAATTAACCCCAAGAAATCTGAGGCATTTCTATACACCAATAGTGAACTTTCAGAAAGAGAGATTATAAAAACAATCCCGTTTACCATCGCACCAAAAGAATTAAGGTACCTAGGAATAAACTTAACTAAAGAGGTAAAAGACCTCTACTCAGAAAACTACAGGACGTTGAAAAAAGATGTAGAGGAAGACATAAACAGATGGAAGAACATACCGTGTTCATGGATTGGTAGAATCAACATCATTAAAATGTCCATACTACCCAAAGCAATCTATAAATTCAACGCACTCCCTATTAAAATACCAACGGCATACTTCAGAGATCTAGAACGAACTCTAAAAATTCATCTGGAATAAAAAAAGACCCGAATAGCTGCAGCAATCCTGAAAAAGAACAAAGTAGGTGGGATCTCAATACCAGATATCAAGTTGTATTACAAAGCCACTGTGTGCTGGGAGCCGATCCATGCTTGCTGTTTCAAGGGGCCTGGCATATATGGCATACTGTTCTTAATATGTTTGCTCACCTTCTTGGCACTATGTGTTTTAACCAAGGTCTCTGAGAAAGGTTGTTTCCCCAAGTAGGGATTTTCCCCTGAAGTTAGGGAGGGAATAAAACCTCTTAACTAAGTGCCAGGTGGGTAATTAATCACTTTAACTACAAACAATCATGCTTAAGCTACATAATCTTTAATCCCTGGAATGGAGATAAGAAACACCCTAACCTTTGTAATAGAGATTGATAGGATTGAATCAACTGGTATAAATACAGATGTAATAAGACAGCAAGACACAGATGTAAGTAGACAGAGAGAGAGACAGAACCTAGGCACAGAACCTACACAGAACGTTCTCTAGGGACAGAAGAACTTCGCTGGAGAGAACATGGCAAAAGATCCTGGACTGAACCTGACTACAGAAATTGGCAAGAGAACCTGACTAGAACCTGGTGACTGAACCTGGCTGGAGAACCTGGACAGAACCTGGCTGGAGAACCTAGCGAGGGAACATGGCTACAGAACCTGGCTGAAGAACCTAGCAAGAGACCATGGACACAGAACCTGGCTGGAGATCCTAAGCAGAACCTCACTGGAGATCCGGACCAGAACTTGGCTGGAGATCCTGGCTAGGCTGCTGATCAACTGAACGCTGCCTCCTTGTCATTCCTTCTTCGCCGACTCCGTCCACACCTTTGGGGACCCCTGGACCTGCTGGGGTTGGGCCCCGGCAAGTGTTCTCAAAACTGCCTGGTACTGGCAAAAGAATAGGCATATAGATCAATGGAATGGAATAGAGAGCCCAGAAATCAGCCCGAACCAATATGCTCAATTAATATTTGACAAAGGAGGCAAGAACATACAATGGAGCCAAGATAGTCTCTTCAATAAATGGTGTTGGGAAAATTGGACAGATATATGCAAGAAAATGAAACTAGACCACCAACTTACACCATACACAAAAATAAACTCAAAATGGATAAAGGACTTAAATGTACGACGGGAAACCATAAAAATTCTAGAAGAATCCAAAGGCAACAAAATCTCAGACATATGCCGAAGCAATTTCTTCACTGATACAGCTTCTAGGGCACTTGAAACTAAAGAGAAAATGAACAAATGGGACTACATCAAAATAAAAAGCTTCTGCACAGCAAAAGAAAGCATCAACAAAACAACGAGAAAAACCACTGTGTGGGAAAACATATTTGCCAACGTCGTATCTGATAAGGGCCTAATCTCCAAAATTTATAGGGAACTCATACAACTTAACAAAAGGAAGATAAACAATCCAATCAAAAAATGGGCAAAGGACCTAAATAGACACCTTTCAAAAGAGGACATTCAGAAAGCCAAGAGACATATGAAAACATGCTCAAAGTCACTAATCATCTGAGAGATGCAAATCAAAACAACAATGAGGTACCATCTCACACCTGTCAGACTGGCTATCATCAACAAATCAACAAACGACAAGTGCTGGAGAGGATGTGGAGAAAAAGGAACACTTGTGCACTGCTGGTGGGAATGCAGACTGGTGCAGCCACTATGGAAGACTGTATGGAGTTTCCTTAAAAAACTGAAAATGGAACTCCCATTTGACCCTGTGATCCCACTTCTAGGATTATATCCCAAGAAACCAGAAACACCAATCAGAAAGGATATATGCACCCCTATGTTCACAGCAGCACAATTCACCATAGCTAAGATCTGAAAACAGCCTAAGTGCCCATCAGCAGATGAATGGATTAGAAAACTGTGGTACATCTACACGATGGAATACTATGCTGCTGTAAAAAGGAAGGAACTCTTACCATTTGCAACGTCATGGATGGAACTGGAGAGCATTATGCTAAGTGAAATAAGCCAGTCAATGAAGGAGAAATACCACATGATCTCACTCATTCATGGATAATAGAGACCATTATAAACTTTTGAACAATAATAGATACAGAGGCAGAGCTGCCTCAAACAGATTGTCAAACTGCAGCGGGAAGGCCGGGGAGGGTTGGGGGGCAGGAGGTAGGGGGGTAAGAGATCAACTAAAGGACTTGTATGCATGCATATAAGCATAACCAATGGACATAAGACAATGGGGGATAGGGGAGGCTAGGGGACTGTCTAGGGCGGGGGGATAAAATGGACACATATGTAATACCCTTTGTAATACTTTAAGCAATAAATAAATAAATAAAAAATAAAAAAAAAAACTAGCTCAGAAATAGGAAAAGCAGTTGCCAGCAAAATGCACTTTCTTAATTGAGATCAATGACTCTTGATTAGATAAGATGTAATGAGCGGAAAATAGGGCTGTGCATAACTCATTTCCTAAATATTGATATTCCATAAGAATGATCTATTTTGTATTCAAATACAAGCAATTATGTCAGTGTAGATAAAAATCAAATTTCTTGATATTTTTCATTAATAAATCAGAGGAGTTACTTGGAATTACAAAATCAAAATAAACAAAATTATAATCTTTAAAATAAATATATATATATATATATATATATATATATATATATATATATATATATATACATACATACAGTAACACCTCACCAAACTAGAAATCTCACTTATGCAAAATACAGTCAGGAACTAATAAGCTAAATAACCTAGAAATGGCCAAAAAAGGGGTTGGGATGTCCAATAATATTGATAAAATTTAAAGTTTATCTTGATTAGATTCAGCACCTTTTTATCTTATTTTATGTGCAATAGTAATACACCTGGATTGTAATGTTTCTAAATCCATCCTATATTAAAGGCAGTAAATTAGAAAGGAGATAAGTTTCTAAAGGTTGAGCTGTTGACTAAAATACATAGTGTTATTTGGCAGACAACAGAATGTTGTAAAACTATTAAAACATATCACAAAGCTATCTAGGGCAAATAACCGTATGTATCTATAAGTTGCTCAGAAGAGCCCAAATTATATTGCAATGAAGTATAATAATGCATTCAGAGTTAGTATCCTAAGACTGTGGGAAATGGTTAACTTTCATTCATATTTTTCATTTTATGGAGGCAGGGAAGAGTACAATCTGCTTGAAAAATATATATACAGTAAATGATTAAAATCAAGTTTTTGAGCTCATAGCAATAAATGCTCAGCTAGTCCTTACCGGTTTGGCTCAGTGGATTGAGCATCAGCCTGCAGACTCAAGGGTTCCAGGTTCAATTCCGGTCAAGGGCTTGTATCTTGGTTGCGGGCACATCCCCAGTGGGGAATGTGCAGGAGGCAGCTGATCAATGTTTCTCTCTCATCGATGTTTCTAACTCTCTATCCCTCTCCTTTTCTGTCTGTAAAAAATCAGTGGAATATATTTTAAAACAATAAAATAAATGCTCAGCTATTCTGGAAACCACATGATTAAGATTAACTGAGGCTCAGAGACTATGAAATACTGGAACTCACTGATTAACCCATACTTATATTAAACTCGTCCCATTTAATATTAGAAGAATGTGTTTTTCATAGTCACTAAAGAATTGATAAATCACAAAGAAATTGGATTAAGATTAGGTGGTGTTTGTGAAATATTATTTAATAACAAAAGATGACACTTTGCAGTAGTCACTGTACAGCTTATGACTTTGTCTTGTATCCAAAGGAATGGTTTTGCAGAGAATTTGGATTTGAAAAAAACAAATAGGAACAAACAAACTAAGAACACTTTCATTCAGGTCCTACAAATTGCAACTCTGACTATTGCGCATTAATCAGGAATTATTCAGCTCCTTTTACATTTCTCACAGATGCTCTTGAAGTCATTCTTTTGCTCTAGAGATAAATCCACCCAGGACTGCTGGCCCCTGGGCTTCACTGGCTGGCTCTGGGCTCATCCAATCGCCTTGTTGTTTTCTGAAACATTATACTCTCCTTGGCTTCCATCCAATAATTGGGGATTTGTCATGATTTGTGCACTTCAGAAACCACTGTTCTTTTTATCTGTTTCAAAAGGGATATGTTTTGTTCTGTAGTCAAATTATGCTTTGAAAGTTCAGAAGGGGGAAGAGGGCAAAGTCTCTGAGAAGAACAGTGTGGCTGTGACTGTGAATCAAGTTATAAATTGCAAGAATGGTTTAAATAAAAGCAACAATAAAAATGCATAAGTTTCTGTAGGGTAGCTATGTGTAGTCATGAATCAAAGTGATCTTTTCTGAGAGATGAAATGAAAATGTTGAGAAGGGCAAAATGAGAAAAAAAAAAGAGCAGAAATATGATATGTGGCCATCATGACATGAGGCTTCAGCTTGTATTATACCGTGGGGTGTGGAATATAGATGTAATATTTTCTCAATTTTGAATCAAAGAATAGATATTATATTGCATTGATTGTGCTGTCAGTACCCAGAAATCAAGAATAGTTACTGTTTTTCTTATCAGTTTTGTAGAGGTATAATTGATATAAAAGAATAATGCATAGTTAATGTGTACAATTGATAAGTTTGGACATATGCAAGCACCACTGATACTATCACCACAATCAAGATAAAAAACATATGTAACACCTCATAGAATTTTCTTGTGTCCCCTGTGGCTTTGTTTTATTGTAGTAAGAACACAACATGAGATTTGAACAACAGAAGATTTGAACAACACTGTAAGTCAAATGGGCCTTACAAATATATACAGAATATTCCATCCAACAGCAACAGATTGCACATTTTTCTCAAGCACACATGCAACATTCTTGATAATAGATTATGCGTTAGGCACAAAATTAGTCTTAACAAATATAAAAATATTTAAATTATATCACCTATAATTCCAGACCACATTGGTATGAAACTGAAAATCAATAATAGGAAGAAAACTGGAAAGCTCCCATACACATAGAATCAAACAACATACTCCTGAACAACCAATAGGTCAAAAATAAATAACAAGAGAAATTAAAAAATATATCTTGAAACAAATGAAAATGGAAATATGGCATACCGAATCTTATGGAATGAATCACAAGCAGTCATAAGGGAAAAGTTTATAGCTATAAGTACCTACATAAAGAAAAAAAGAAAGGTATTAATTAAGCAACCTAAATTTATACCTCAAAGAACTAGACAAGAACAAACTAAGCCCAAAGTTAGCAAAAGAAAGTCCATAATAAAAAAATAAATGAAAAAGAATTAAAAAAACCATGACAAAATTTTAGCTAGATTAACCAATCAAAAAAACAAAAGAACTCAAATAAATAAAACTATAAATGAAAGAGGAAACATTAAAATTGATACCACAGTAATGTAAAGGATCATAGGAGACTACCATGAACAATTATATGCCAACAAATTAGACAACCCAGAAGAAATGGATAAGTTCCTAGAAACATATAATTTACCAAGACTGAATCATGAGAAGTAGAAAATCTGAACAGATTAATAATGAGTAAGGAGATAGAATCAGTAATCAATCCCTCCTCCCAAACAACAACAACAAAAATCCTGAACCAGATGGTTTCACTGGTGAAGGGGACCAAACATTTAAAAGAATAATTAATACCAATCTTTCTCAATCTCTTCCCAAAAAATAGAAGAGAAGAGAACACTGGCAAATTATATAAAGAATTCATACAACCCAATAGCAAACAAAACAACCAATCTGATTAAAAATGGGCAAAGGACCTGAATAGATATTTTTCCAAAGCAGACATACAAATGGCCAACAGGTACATGAGAAGATGCTCAACATCACTAATCATCAGGGAAATGCAAAGCAAAACCACAATGAGATGTTATCTCACACCTGTTAGGATGGCTATCATCGACAAGACAAGCGATAACAAGTGTTGGAAAAAATGTAGAGAACAGAGAATCATTGTGCAGTGTTGGTGGGGATGTAAGTTCATATAGCCACAATGGAAAACAGTATGGAGATTTCTTAAATATTGAAAACACAACCACCATATGACTCTGTAGTCATATATATATATATATATATATATATATATATATATATATATATATCACCATCTCTAAGTAGTACATACACACACCCTCATTCATAGCAGCATTATTCACAATAGCTAAGACAGAAACAACCTGTCAGTCAACAGATGAAAGGATGAAGAAACTGTGGTATATTATTAAATAAAATATTCAACCTTAAAAAGTTTATCTTTGTTGTTGAAAGTAATACAGATGTATCCCTTTTCCCCCCATTGATTCCTTCTAGCCCACCCCCTACCCCCACCCAGGCTTTTGCCACACTGTTGTCTATTTCTTCCCACCCACCCACCTACCTCTGCCTTTCTTCTGAGATTTATCAGTCTGTTCCATGTTTCTATATCTCTGGATCTATTTTGTTCATCAGCTTATTTTGTTCTTTACATTCCACATATGAGTGAGACCATGTAATACTTGTACTTCTCTGACTGGCTTATTTTGCTTATCATAATATTCTCCAGGTTCCTCCACACTGTCTAAAAAGGATAAGATATCCTTCTTTTTTACTGCTGCATAGTATTCCATGGAGTAAATCTACCACAGCGTTTTTATCCACTCATACACTGATGGGCAATGGGGCTGTGTTCAGATCTTAGGTACCCAGCAATTGATGGCATTTTTATACATTAATAATGAATTCTCAGAAAGAGAAACTAAAAAAAAATCCCATTTACTATTGCAAAAAAAAAGTATGATACTTAGGAATAAACATAACCAAGGAGGTAAAAGACTTGTACTCAGAAAACTACAGGATGTTGAAAAAAGAGATAGAAGATATAAATGAGTGGAAGAATATATTGTGTTCATGGGTTAGTAGAATTCACATCACTGAAATGTCCATACTATCTAAAATGATCTATAGATTCAATGCAATCCCTATTAAAATACCAAAGACATATTTCACAGATCTAGAACAAATACCTCCAAAATTTATGTGGAACTAAAAAAAAAACCACACAAAATAGCTGCAGCAATATTGAAAAATGAGAACAAAGTTGGAGGGATTATGATACCAAATATAAGTTATACTACAAAGCCACTGTAATCAAAACCTGGTACTGGCATAAGAACAGGCATATAGATCAATGGAACAGAATAGAGACCCCAGAAAGGGCTGGAGGTTGAGGGGAATGGGGGCAATATTGGTTAAAGGGTACAAACTTCCAGTTAAAAGGTTAATAGGTTCTGGATGACTATATTTAAAAATAGTGTATTGACTACTTGAAAGCTGTTATGACAGCAGATCTTAAATATTCTCCCCTCTGTCAGAGAGAGAGAGAGAGAGGAGAGAGAGAGAGAGAGAGAGAGACAGAGAGAGAGAAAATGGTATATAAAGTGACAGATATGTTAACTAACATTATTATGTTAATAATTTTGCAATATATTTGTATGCCAAATCATCACATCAGACACCTTAAACTTACACAATACAGTGGGGCCTTGACTTACGAGTTTAATTCGTTCCGAGACCGAGCTCATTAAGGAGCTCGTTAAGAAGCTCCTTAACTCAAATTACTCTGTCAACTCAATGCAAAAAATCGGCCGAGAGACAGCTGGTATCTCAAAAAACTCGTTAGTTGGGACACTCATTAAGTCAAGGCCCCACTGTATTACATGTCAATTATCTCAATAAATCTGGAAAATAAATAAATTGCCAGTGGAAAATAATCGGTGAGACCCATACACCAAAGTTTTGAAGTGCATAGTCCCATATTATTCACCATAGGCACAATATTGTCCAACAGATCTCTAGAATTTATTGATCCTGCATAACTGAATCTCTATAGCTATGGAAAAAGAACTCCCTATTTCCTTCAACCCTCTTAGCCACTGATAACCACTGGTTACTGAGTTTTATTCATCAAATAATTCTAGTTAGCCACACCTTGGCTTTTTGTTTTGTTTTGTTTTGTTTTGTTTTGTTTTGGTTAAAGGGGCTGGCCTCTAGGGAAATTTCTGTCACCATTCTTCCTGAAGGAGAACCAGCCAATTCCTTCAGGTACCCTGGTTGAGCCAACTATATAGCAAGCTAGGAACCAGGCATGTTTATTTTTTTTCCCCACAGAAATATCACTGAGTTCTAAAAACAGTCTAATTATTAGACTGTAAGGATGCTACCCTTAGAGCTAGTTAAGTATTAATTGATAGCCCTTGAAAGAGAGACAATTTAAGCTGAATTAAGAGCAGTTAATAATGCAGCTTAGTTCTAAATACAAGTCCTGCTATAAATACAAGGGGACAAAAATGCCTCTTTGGGTTGTAAAAGCATAGCAATCATTTTGGCAAATGTTTTGGTTGAGTTTATTTAACTAAAAGAGAAGGCTAGCTTAGAGGTTAGGGGGAAAGGGGTGGTATTTAAATTGTTTTAGTGGCCAGAAGTTGATATTGATTCCAGTATCCTTGGTCATTCTCAAAGTAGCTCTCTACACAAAACCTCCAGGGGTCCTCAAACTTTTTAAACAGGGGGCCAGTTCACTATCCCTTAGACCGTTGGAGGGCCAGGCTATAGTTAAAAAAAAACAAAACAAAAAAAACCTATGAACAAATTCCTATGCACACAGCAGCGTTTTTCAGCGGGCCGCATGTGGCCCGCGGGCCGTAGCTTGAGGACCCCTGCGTGTAGTTTAAGGCTTACACATTCACCAAGGAGCTTAGACCAAAGCAACACTTTTGTTTTCTAATTTGAGTTATATGCACCTGGAACCACAACCCCAGGGATTCCACTGAACCCTATTAAGGAGGTGGACAAGGTGACTTCTGAAACTGATGCCTAAAAGAAAGAAATTTTAATTATTTGCATCTTACCTAAGTTTACGTTAACTATTATTTAAATGTGATAGTTGCTGCAGAATAATTCGTGAGTCACAAACCATCCCTAGGCATGTAATAAAAATAATGCATGTAAGGGATATTCCTGGGAAAGCAGAAAGCCTGGGAATAAAGAATTTTGAAATCAGAAGCATCTTATCTTATAAAAGTCAAAGCTTTTATTAGACAAATTTGCAGAACAGATTTTAAAACCTAAATTAGTAATTCTTACAGTTGACTCAAACAAATTTGTAGTTAAGTATAAGCATTTGCTTTTTTTGCAACTACCAAGCTGCCACATTATTTGCAAATAGGTAAGTCATGAATTCAAGTTTAAAAAGGACATAAAATATGATGGAGACTGCCCTTGGTTCCACCTTCTTTTGAAAATTTAAAACTTAAGAAAAACACTTATCTAAAATCATTCTTAAAATTTGCCATCAGAGAAGAGTGAGAAACTCTTGGATCACTTGCTTATATGCTTTTTTGATCTAACAATTTAAAAAAATTTCCTCATTTGGATTTTAACAGAAGATAATCTCAATTCCACAAAATCAGGTGAGCATTCTTCAGTTTTCTTTAACTCTCTATTAAAAAACATGTAGTGAATTTTGGCTCCCCATTTTCTTCACCTGTGTTTGGGGTAAATTATTTTGTGCCAAGTAATTAAGGGTGAGGTGTGCATCTGCTCCCCATTGTTGTACTCTAAACACTGGTATGGACTGACACATCCTCATCCCTCTCTATCTACCCTCCTCCATCCTGACTTCATGGCTATTTTAGTCCTATTGATTCTCAAAGCCTTGAGACTTTTCTATTAACCTGTTGGTTTCTAGTCTAAGCTTTCTTTGAACTTCAACTTTTGACTTGATAGGTGGGCAGGTGGATGAACATATGTCTTCCCATATATTTTTTAAGCCAATGTCTTGCTTTTTGTTGTTGTTGATCCTCACCTGAGGATATTATTCCAGTGATTTTCAGAAAGAGTGGAAGGGAGAGGGAGAGACAGAAACACTGATTGGTTGCCTCCTGCATGCATCCCAACCAGGGCCAGGGAACCTGCAACCAAAGTACATGCCCTTGACTGGAATTAAACCCAGAACCCTTTTAACCCAAAACCCTTGGGCCAATGCTCTATCCACTGAGCCGAACAGCCAAGGCCCAATGTCTTGCTTTTGAAATTCAGAAACTAAGAAATGACTTCTTTGTTCTTGTGTCCTGAGATAAACACTCTTCATAGTTCAAGTTGCCTAAATTTACAGAGGGTAAGAGGAAATACTGGAAGATACAACATTTAAAGAACAGATAACATTTAAAAACCATTTTTCTGCTTTTGTTTTTGAGGGGTTACGTTACAAAAAGGGAAATTGGTTTAAAGAGAAGGTATTTTGAGAAGTCTTTGAGTGCAACCAAGGTAGCTAAACAAGTGCACTAAAATACGTTTTGTGGTGATACACAATATCCACCAATGAGGTCATTTTGTGAAACATCGAGTTTCTTATTTTATGATTCAACTGTCAAGTGAATTCAGTTTTGATGTATTTCTGAATGCTTCAAGGAAAATTTCCTATCATGATTTGAGCAGAAAAAGCAAGAATGCATTTTCATGAGAGTACAGAAATAACAAAACCTAAAATCTATTATCCAAGTTCAGGAATTTATGCCAAAATTCATTGGTCACAAATATCTATTGTTATTTGGCTGAGATTAAGAAGGAATGATTGCTTTATTTGCAACTACTTGGAAAACTAAGGCCTTAAAATGTCTGCAGTTGAGGAGAAAACAATATATATTTTATTTTCTGGTTGTTTAGCTTAGTTTTTTGTGGGTAAGTAATCAGCAATATTCATTAAAAAATATGTCTACAAATATCTGCTGCCTGTTCAACATTTCTACCCTCTCTAAGCAAGGGTCACATCTGTGGTGACCAACTCATCCCAGTTTACCTGAATTGGCCCCAATTTTAAAACTGAAAGATCCACGTTCTCTGAGATTCCCCTTCAATTTCAGGCAAACCAGGATGGTTTGTCATCCTACATTTTTGTTTGCTCTCAAAATAAAACAGAACCTAATTCTATTCACCCATGGATTTATTTATTTATTCTAGATTTTAATAAGTATTTGCCAAGGGGTTACTATGTGCCATTCTCTGTGCAAGGTGCTAAAGAGACAGTGGTAATTGAGACATTATTTATGTTCCTAAAGAAGTTAAAATGTATTGGAAGATAAGGACATTAAACAAGTATGGTAACATTACCAAGGGGAAAGATTAAAATTATGTAGGAGAAATTTATTATGAATCAGGATGGGCTTCTTGGTAAATGTGAGTGGATGGAGGGGTTTGTGGTGAGGTGGTGGTGGTGACAGAAAATGAAACTGGAGAGGTGGGCAGAGGCTAGATTATATAGGGTCCATAAGTTACGGAAAAGAGTTTGGATTTCATTATGACTAATGGAAAATAAGATATTTATTTTGTGATAATAGTTTGCCATTAAAATATTTGTTGTCTGTCATTCTATTCTTAAGAAGGGAGCTACATGAATAGTAAGAACAGACATTTCTAGGTTCCTGGCTACACCTAACTGAACTGGGCCCAGCCATTCTTTTGTCAGACCAAGTCATCCACGATACACTGAGATCCATTCAAAAATCAATGAAGCTATTCCTAAGTGTGTCAGATGATTCACACACACCACCACCACCACCACCACCACCACCACCACCACCACCACCAGAGGAATGGGCTGTCTTCTATTTCTAACAATATCTTCAAATTATCTTGCCCTAGTCTATTTTAACTGGCATCTGAGAGTGGACCCTCTGTGGTAAAGGCATGGAGTTCATATTCAAGGCTTTTGGGAACAAAAATCTTATATTTATTCTGCAGGTAGGCTTTCCATCTGGGAGAAATGCAGAGTGTTCTGCTCTTCTGTCACACATTGGCCCCTATGTGGAGATAAATAGCTTCCTTCCTTGCTGGTTATTGTTTAACTGCTAATCCTCTTAAAGTAATCTTGTGTGTACCCACAATAGGGTAGTGTGTTTAAATCCTCTGAACAACCAAATTGGGACACTGCTTTTCCTTCATATTAATATGGATCACTGAACTAAACTGACTTATAAGCGCTTAGGAGTTTCTGAATTTTGAAATGCTGGTATTGTAGAGACAAAGTATCTGAATATTTTTCAAAGTTGTCAACTTTTATTCAGAATTTGGTATGACAGGCATAGCTTACATGTAGCCACCCAAGCAGATCAATCCTTTGCAGCTGTTCTCATAATCAATATCAATATCTATAGTTATATTAATCCAGCAGTGATGTCCCACTAATCCCTCAGATGGGCAGAGTCTTTGCTTGGCTTCACCATATTCTGGTTATTTTGAACACATTGATATAGCTTGAGAAACAATTGGTGCTATAAAGGACATGATTTTTCTTTTTTAAAAAAATATATATTTTATTGATTTTTTTACAGAGCGGATGGGAGAGGAATAGAGAGTTAGAAACATCGATGAGAGAGAAACATCGATCAGCTGCCTCCTGCACACCCCCTATTGGGATGTGCCTGCAACCAAGGTACATGCCCTTGATCAGAATCGAACCTGGGACCATTCAGTCCGCAGGCCAACCCTCTATCTACTGAGCCAAACCGGTTAGGGCAGGACATGATTATTCCTAATGAAACAAGGTGATAGAAGAACAAAAAAGCTGCGTTTAGAAAGAGCTCCATGAAATATATATCCCATTTGCATTTTTGGTGGATATTCTAAAAAATTTAGCCAAGTCTATCAATCTTTCAGAATTCCCAGATGCAAAAGAAAAGACATATAATTTTCCACAAAAACCTGTTCTGCAGACAGCTATCAAAGTCAATCTAACTTTTTCGTCTGCTTCAATGGCTCCCTAATGGTGAAAAAATGGAATGGGGGAGTATATGCATTTTAGATATATAAATAATTGCATGAAAGTCATAGATTTCGGTAGAGGAGAAAGTTTTCTGTATATTGGCCAAGCATGTATTGTTGCTTAGCTCCATTTTTTTTTCTAGCTTGGAAATTAATATATACATAAGTTTATTTTTAGTAATATCCACCAAAAGTCCATAAGTGGGGGGAAAAAGGCTGTAAGAGATCAGTCCAGATTATGGGATCTATAAGTGTGTCCATAGTTAAACTAGGGGACACTTAACTCTTTGAACCCCAGTTCTCTCACCTGTCACATGACACCCAGAGTGGCTATGAAATTGAATTCATGAAGACACTGTGTACAATTCCTGGCACATAGTAGGTATTGAAAAATGTTACTTAGAATAAAATTGAATATGACTCAGGCTAGTTCTATGCATCTCTGATTGCTCATCCCATTTATTTTCTTAGCTCATTAAGACTGTCTTCTGGGAATCATTGCTACCTAGTATTTGATATTCGCTGGTACATGGAAATCCATATTGAAATATTTTAGATGTAGCATTGTCATTCATTTGTGAGTACAATAAAGTAGTACTTAAATGTCTTAAGTCCCCTAAATGTCCACATGAACTGATCTGTTGTTAAAATGATAAATAATATCTAATATCACTAATTTAAGTCATAATAAATATCATTATATATTTTATTACAATGAATTTCTTATAGTTACTAATCAGTTGTCACCCAATTAATGTAAGTTTTTATGTCTAAATGATTAAGTAATTTTAAGCAATATAACCCTAATAGTTTATTCAATTCTAAGGTCTTACTTCTATTGGATTATTTATTTCACATGGCTCCATCAGAGTAGCCAACAATTTGTTGGATATGTATAAACAAACTTTAGTATGAATCAGTGTTATCATTACTTTTTAAAAAAACACTTTTTATTTTAATGTAATTGAAGATTTTATATACATTTATAAGAAACAATACAGAGAGTTACTTGTACCCTTACCCAATGGTAATCTTGCAAAATTATAGCACAATATCACAATCAGAATGTAGACATTGATATAATCAAGATATGGAACATTTTTATCAGTACAAGAATCTGATAAGTGTGAAGTAATATCTCATTGTGGTTTTACTTTGTGTTTCACTATTGGCTAATGATGGTGAACATTTTTTCATGTGCTTATTTGCCATCTATTTATATTCTTTAGTGAATGAACCAATTCTCTGAAAAACACACACTACCACAACATAACCAGTATGAAAGCATAATTTGCATATCCTTATAACAATAACAAATTGAATTTTTAATTGAAAAAATAAATCTCCAGGCCAAGATGGCTTTCCAAGAGAATTACACCAGATATTTATGAAAAGAATTAACACCAATACTACACAATTTCTTCCAGAAAATAGAAAAAGAGGAAACATTTTTCAATCCATTTTATGATGCTTGTGTTATGATAATACAAAAATCAAAGACAGTGTCAAAACAAATATCTGATATATCTGATAAGTATTTATCATGAATTAGAGGTAAAAAAATCCTTAACAAAATGTTAGCAAATGGAATTTAACAATACATAAAAAGAATTTAGCAAATACACATTTGGAGTTTTCTTCCAGGAATGCAAGGCTGGTTCAATATTTGAAAGTCAATCAATGTAATTCACCATATCAACAAGCTAAAGAAAAATAATCATATCAATATGTTCAGGAGCATTTGACAAAATTCAACACTCATGCATGATAAAAATTATCATAAAAATAGAAAGTCTTGAGTTGATGAAAATCATCTCCAAAAACCTACAACTAGCTTCCATTGTATTTAGACTTTCATTCTAAGATTGGGAACAAGAAAAAAATGTTCACTTTGACTACTCTTATTGAACCAGTTGTTTTTAAGTGTAAATATCATTTAACATTTCCAGTATATGGTAAAGAAAGTATCCTGGTAATTTTTTTAAAAAATGCCTTCACACAAAAGATCTCTATGTTTAAGATGGAAAAGACAAAGCAATAGTTTATGTTTTATATCAAGTATTTTTCCTTTTTTTAAAAAAAACATAGATCCACTAAACTCTGAATCTCTGAAATTGGCTTGTCAACACAATTTTAAAAATTTCTGAACATATTTTGTTGCTAATCCTCACTAGAGGATATTTTATTCCATTGAATTTTTAGTGAGAGTGGAAGAGAGGGAGGAAGAGAGGGTAAGGGGAAGAGAGAGAGAGAGAAGAGATCAAAGAGGCACATCAATTGGTTTCCTCCCACATGTGCCCCAACTGGGGGTTGGGAGCAAACCCAAAACCCAGGTATGTGCCTTTGATCAGGAATCAAACCCTTGACCATTTTGTGCATGGGCTGATGCTCTTATCCACTTAGCAACACTGACCAGGGCATCTAAGCATTTTTGTAAATCATTTATGCCCAGGAATAAAAAGAAAAAGTAGATTTTTATCTGTTTCTTATACCTCAAAAGAAGAAGTGAATAATTTCTTTTTAAAGCATTTACTGCTGGAATACTTTATGGAGACATATGCTCGGCTTGGTTATAGAATTTGTTTTCAATTATTCATTCCTTCAAAGGATTTCATATGATTATGTATACCCTCAAGTAGAGTTATTCACATATAAGAGTTGTGAACTCTTAGATTTGGAAAGAGGATACAGAAAACTAGGAAAGCTACTTTCTAAGTGACATCCTTGGCTATTTTATTTGATCTTTAGTGTTTTTGTAATAATGTATATTTTATAGCAAAACAGTCAACAGAAATTAGTAATGGAAAAATACTCTAGCATCCATGTTATAGCCAGAAGATGGACTTCTGGTTTAAATGCATATATCAGTACTCAAAATATGCTTCAGATCAAACTAGACACATATATATTTTAGATTATCTCCATAATAAGAGAGTATAAGAAGCTGAAACTCATTGCTATAGAACAGTATTCAATAATAGAAGTGTGTGTCTACTTATGTGTAACAAACCACACCAAACTCTGGTGACTATAAGGGTAGCTATTACTTCAATTTTACTGATGAGGAAATTGAGATTCATATTTTAAAATATATATACATTTCTATTAATTTTAGAGATGAAGGGAAAGGGATAGAGAGATTGAAACATCAATGATGAGAGAGAATCATTGATCGGATGCTTCCTGCATGACCCCTATGGGGAATCAAGCTCACAACCCCAGGCATGTACCCTGACCAGGAATGGGTTAATGCTCAATTACTGAGCCACACTGGAAAGGTGAGATGCAGATTTTATATGACTTTCCCAAGCCATGCAAAGCAAATCAGAAGCACATTCAGGACCTGAATACAGGTTTTCCATCTTGCTGTTCACATGTCTCTACTTTATTCACCTTGATTAAATCAAATGCTAATTACTATAAATATTGGTTAAGAAATATTAGTGGTAAATGTCTACTGCTTATTCATGACATTGTGTTAATGTAGGTGCTCTATTGACTGACTATAGATGTCATTTTACCATATTAACAATTCTTTCAAAAGTAGATTCTAAAATCTAACAACACCTAAAATAAGGTACCAGTCAATAAATCAATTTAATATATATGTATTGAAATTCAACTATGTAACTAAATGGAATGTAGACCAACTTATTACATCTATATTTTTTATTTAGGAATTTCTATAAGATAAAATTGTTATGAGGCAGCTCAATTTCTGGATTAAAGTTCCCTCAGGGTCATCTTTTTAATTTATAAACTCTCTCTACTTTGGCTTGCCTTTAAAGCTTGGGGATAAAACACAAGTACATAAAGGACTAACTAGATTCTAACTAGAATCAAATAACAATCCCTTAAATAATATGCCTGAAATTTTCAAGCCTCAACATTAACTGAATTGTGATTTCAATCTTTTAAAAATTCAAGCATATTTTCCCTTATCATATTAGTCTATTTAAAAACATATGCTATTTAATTTCAGAGCTGGTGTGTGTGTGTGTGTGTGTGTGTGTGTGTGCATGCACATGTGTGTTTTATGGAACCAGTCAGCCTGTTCAGTACATCAATGCTTGCTATATTCTCTCTTCTAAAACAATGTACTAGGGATAATTAATAATGTTAAATTTACTTATCTGTTTCTATACTCACTAATTAATATCAAGTAAAATACAGGCTTTCTGAATAAGTGACTATCAATTGATTAATATAGTTCAATGAATTGTTTTCAGAATTATAATTTGAGTTGTTTTATTTTTCAACTTAGAATCTCTTGTGTTGATAGCTATAACCCTCAGCTTCTATTGAAACCACAATTTTGGATATTATTTAATATTATTTAATGAACAAAATAGAAACAGAGGCATGGATACATGGAACAGACTGACAGCTGTTAGAGGAAAGGGAAGTTGGGAGGGTGGTGGATGAAATAAATTTAAGGGATTAAGAAAAAAAAATTATATATATATATATATATATATATATATATATATATATATATATATATAAAACATAGACACAAATAACAGTGTAGTGACAGCCAGAGGGAAAGTGGGGTGGTGGGTAGGTGGAGGTGGGCAAAGGGAGGGAAATAGGAACAGAAAGAGTCTTTGCTTGGAGTGATGGGCACATGACCCAGTGTGCAGATGTTTTGTTGAATAGTATATTCGAAATCTGTATGGTTTTGCAAACCAATGTCACCCCAATATGTCCCTCAGGTACTATTCAGGCTCCCTGAACATCATTTACTCTTTTTTTAAACATATTTTTTTATTGATTTCAGAGAGGAAAGGAGAGGGAGAGAGAGAAATGGAAACATCAATGATGAGAGAGAATCATTGATTGGCTGCCTCCTGCACATTCCCTACTGGGCATAGAGCCCACAACCCGGTATGTACTCTGACCAGGAATGAAACCATGACATCCTGGTTCATAGGTCAATGCTCAATTACTGAGCCATGCCTTCTGGGCGGAGACAGAGTTTCTTAAACATGCAAGTGTATTACACTGTGGTAGATACTAAGATGGAGGCACATGCAGAGTGCCAGGAAAAAAAAAAAACAGATAAGAGCCCTTATGGCAGTGGTTCTCACCCTTGGCTGCACATTAGAATCACCTGGGAATTTTTTTAAAATCCTGATTTCTGGGCCTCATCCTCCGAAAATTGTTTCTTTGTAACTAATGTTGTGGCCCCACCCCATAACAAAGAAACAGAATTTCCAGAGGATGAGGCCCAGAAATCAGGATTTTAAAAAGATTTTCAGGTGATTCTAATGTGCAGCCAAGGTTGAGAACCATTGCCTTATGGGATTAGGTTTGGGTCAGGCAAGGCTTCCCATAGAAGGTGACAGCTGAACTATGACCTGAAGGATGAGAAGAAATTTTTAAGGTAGAAAATTATAGGCAAGTATATTCCAGAGAGTAGTAACAGTATAATCAAAGGCTGAGAGTTCAGAAAAAGCCTGGCATATGTGGGAAACTGAAACATGCTATTGTGCTACTTACTGGCAATGACTGACTGTTTCATACAAAAGGAACAGCATTCATATGAAAGGAAAACACCAGACAATGACACAGACTAAGTGCCAAACCAGTGGCAAAGCGATGAGTTTAGGGATGCTGGAGTGCTGACCATTCACTATAAACCAGCTTCTGGGAATTTATTGGCAAACAGGGGAATAAGGTTGAACTTGATGTGGAAACTAAGACCTAGACTAGAGGAGAGAATGTAGAAAATAGTTAAGGCAAGAGAAATTACACAATCAAGAAATGAACTTCTCAGGAAGGAAACAGTGGGAGCTACTGACATTTAGTTTCCTGAGATCAATGATGCAAAACTTCTGTCAGTAAGGAAGTACTTAGGTGAGATTACACAATTGAACCTAATAATTTTTGGTAGCTTAACAAGCTTCAGGTTTGCCATGTGTATTTGCCTTTGTTATTTGGGATGCAAATTTATTTTGGGGAAATTTCCAACCTCTAACCTCAACCCCCTTTTCCGTAAGGGCTTGAAAGTGATTATACTGCATCTTTTCTTTGTGTGACTGGACAATACCTGCTAGAATTTTGAAAAAGTTGGTTACCTTATTTTGAAGAGGTCTAGAATAAATGCAGGAGAATTTGTCCATGATCATCTTGGATATTTTTTTTTCAGTCAGTCTTTTCTCCCTGACACCTCCTTTTCTACCCCACCCCACACAAAAGCAAACATTGGCTCTCTTTATTCAGATATGTTTAGGGAATTTAGGTCATATACCTTTCATCATAATAGACAGGGATAAGAAGTTGGATTGCTTCAGCAAATCTCATTGAAAAGAAAACTGGATGTTGGTGCTTCAGCCAAGATGAATGAATATGAAATGTAACCTAGTAACAAGTTCTAATCCAGAAACTTGATGTTCCCACTTTTATCCACCTAGAAACTTAGGCAAACCCTCCTTTTTTTTCTCCTTCCAAAATTCAACCTGGCCAGTAGGCTTTTTATGATAGGACTGGCTGTTTCCCAATTGTCACAGAAATTAACAAAAAGTCAATTAATACAAATATATTTGGAGATGTCCCAGAATCCAAAACAACAAAGAGCCTCCAAAATTATTACTAAATAATGAGAGGGCTATAATTTCTTATGAATAGTAAATACCTACATTAAAGTAATGTGCTCTCAAAAAATGTATCAAGTTCCCTTCCTGTTGTATGAGATTAAGAATAATGTGCCCTTTCTGTATGACATGGAAAATAATTTATATTATTATGGAAACCCTTCTATATAACTAGAGTAAAATTATTTTTTCTGTGTGAAATGGATTCCTACCTCCATCCCTCTCAAATTCAGTTATAATAAGTTTAACCATGGCTGCCTGCCAGGTTGTATCTTGTTTTGTTTTGTGTTTTTATAAGCTTAAACCAGTAGCTATACATGTTTGTGCAATTCTAAACTCAGGATTTATATATGTAATTTTTCAACTGAGTAAAAAATGTTAAAAGTATATTTAATTAATGCATGGAAAACCACTGAAAGAAATATAACACCAAAAGAGATGCTTTTTTCCTCCCTTCATTAATTCACATATATACAGTATTTATAAACTAATGGATATAGACCTCTCTTGGAATAAGGTTTATCTTCTTATAAACTGGTTGAGTTAATTTTCAGTGGAGCAATTCTGGAAAGCAAATATGTTTTTGAAGTCTTACATGGTGCTAAGATACAGACAGGATTGCTTTTCTTTAAAAAAATATTTCAATGCTCTTGCTGGGATACATGTACCTCTATCTTATCTAAAACCCTCTAAGTCCAAAGCAGGGCCTAGACTTCAGTTGACCTTTCCTAGAATGAAGAATATCAGAAAAGCAAAATTGCTGGCCCATCAGAACCCCTTCAGCAGTACCTATATTTTGTCTGGTCAGCATTCTGTCTGCCCCCAGCCCAATTTGCTTCTCATTGGAGTGGGTAAGCACACAGATTTGCTAAAACATTATTGTATTTCTGTAGGAAGTGCTTTAACTGACATTTCCCCCTCATATTTACCTACTCTGGAATAGAAAACGATAGCTCTGTTGGGCTTCTCATCTACTTTTCCTTCTGTGCCTTCACATCCTTCCCCCTTTCCTACCACTCACTCACACCCTGACTGTCCAATAACAACTCTTTCCTCATATGACCTCAAAACAGTGTGTTGCCATCTTCTGTCCCTTCCCTCCTACATAGGGCTTGCACCCAAGGATCAGACATCACCTGGAATCTACACTAGATTTCACACATACCTAACATGTTATTACCTGAAAAAAGACAGAAAGAAATGGATTTGTTCTATGTAGATATTTAGTTTAATAGGATGTACTCAATAAAGCTATTCATATTCTGTTTCTTACTATATTAATTCAAGGCTGTCAGCATCAAAAACTTGGACATAGCAGTAGTTTTGAGAATTTCTCACCTTCATCCTATTAAAAATAATTTTTCATTGGCTACAGAAGGGAGGTGCATTTCTTCCTATTTGATATATACCCTGGAAATCTGGCAGAGGGCCATGTATTGTGCTCACTTAATATTTGGTTTGCTCAGACACTACATCCACAAAGTAATTTTAGCTTCAACCTTCCAGGTGAAATATGAAGTGAAAATAAATTAGTAGGAGAAGCTGGTGTTCTCTTATCACATTACATTTTTTTTATTTTTTTTAATTGATTAAGATATTACATATGTGTACCCTCTACCCCGCCCCCCCCCACTCATCCCCTCACCCCCCCGTTGTCCGTGTCCATTGGTTAGGCCTATATGTTTGCATATAAGTCCTTTGGTTGATCCTTCCCCCTTGCCCCCACCCTCCCCTACCTTCCCTCCAAAGGCCCGACAGTCCAATCAAAGCCTCTCCGTCTCTGGATCAGTCCTTGTTCATCAGTTTATGTTGTTCATTATATTCCACAAATAAGTGAGATCTTGTGGTATTTATCCTCTCTCCAGTTCCATCCATGCTGTGGCAAATGGTAAGAGTTCCTTTTTCTTCTTCCTCTTCTTAAAGAATACCTTTCAGCATTTCATATAATGCTGGTTTGGTGGTTATGAACTCCTTTAGCTTTTTCTTATCCGTGAAGCTCTTTATCTGACCTTCCATTCTGAATGATAGCTTTGCTGGATAAAGTAATCTTGGTTGCAGGTTCTTCCTATTCATCTCTTTGAATATTTCTTGCCACTCTCTTCTGGCCTGCATGGTTTCTGTTGAGAAATCAGCTGACAGTCGGATGGGTACTCCCTTGTAGGTAACTGACTGTCTTTCTCTTGCTGCTTTTAAGATTCTCTCTTTATCTTTTGCTCTTGGCATTTTAATTATGATGTGTCTTGGTGTGGTCCTCTTTGGATTCCTTTTGTTTGGGGTTCTCTGCGCTTCCTGGACTTGTAAGTCCATTTCTTTCACCAGGTGGGGGAAGTTTTCTGTCATTATTTCTTCAAAAAGGTTTTCAATATCTTGCCCTCTCTCTCCTTCTGGTACCCCTATAATTCTGATGTTGGTATGCTTGAAGTTGTCCCAGAGGTTCCTTACACTATCTTCATATTTTTTGAATCTCTTTTTTCTTTTTCGGTTGGGTATTTTTTGTTTCTTTGTATTTCAAATCTTTGACTTGATTCTTGGGATCCTCTTGTCTGCTGTTGGATCTCTGTAAATTATTCTTTATTTCAGTCAGTGTATGCTTAATTTCTAGTTGGTCCTTTTTCATGTCCTCCATGGTCTCACTATACTCCTTGAGGGATTCATTAAATTTATCGGCGGTTTCCATAAAATTCTTGACAAGCCTTATAAACGTGGCCTTGAACTCTATATCCAGTCGTCTGCCCTCCTCCATTTCTGCCAATTGTGACCTGTTTCTTTGTCTCCGCATTTTGGCTGCTTCCCTGTGTTGAGAGAGTGGCCCTGCGCGCCAGGTGTCCTGTAGGGCCCAGTGGCTCAGCCTCCCCAGTTACCTGGGGTGGACACTCTTGGTGCACTCTTGGTGCCTTGGTTGTTGTAGGATCACTGGGAGGAATTGACCTCCAGGCCAATTGGCTGTGGGAAGCAGCTGTGTCTGAAGTGGGAGAATGGTCCCCCTCTGACCACTGGGTACAGTGGCTCCTGGATCTAAGGAGGTGCTAATTCAGCCCCTGCCTGAGGCCACACAGCCGGAGCTGCGAAGAGGCTCAGCTGTGAAGCAATGCAAGCCGCTGCGGGGCCTTGGGCCTTCTCTTGGAAGTTCCGGGTCTGCTTGGCTGGGCTGTAGTTAGGTACATTCACATGCAAAAGCCTCTGCTGCAGCCTGGGTGGGGCAGGGTCTCAGGGAGTCAAAAGGGCGGAGAAAGAAGCTATGGCTGATTCTCTGCGCCCAGAGTCGCGCGTCTCAGTGTCCCGGTAATGGCTGCAAGCACCTCTGAGGGAAATCCGCCCTCAAGTTCGCCTGCTGCCGCCTGACAGAGCAGCCTCTCCCCGTATGAGTCCTGGGTCCCAAGAGACTTCCCAGAACCGGAGTTCAGAGCAGTCGGGAGCTTGTGATTCAAAAAGACAGCCGCGTCCTCAGGTGCCACCCCCTTTCCGTGCGCGCGAGCCGCCGCCGTACCTCTGCACTCAGCCTCCGCAGCTCCTCTGCCTCTCAGCGTGCTTTTCTTTTCTTCTAGTTGTAGAAATTACACTCAGCCAGCCTTCCTGTTGTTCTGGACGATGTTTGCTCCGTCCTTTGGGATAATTTTCAATTGTTGTGGGAGGCAACTATTTCCCGGTGTTTATGCCGCCATCTTAGTTTCTCCTTTTTCCACATTACATTTTTAGTAAATTTGGTCCTATTGAGTCATTGTAAGGAAAAATAAGAGAAAATGTGCCTTTGACCTGTTATGGAACAATTAAAATATGATTATCTTCTGCCTTCTACATACCCTATCAATGAACAGGTTATAAGGAAGTTTTCATTGCCTACCTTTCTATATCTGAATACACATAACTATACATAGCCCATACAGGGAAGAAGAGGTGCACAGCTTACAATGGTCTAGTACTACTACTACTACAACCACTACTACTATTACTACTACTACCAGCAGTAGCAACAGTTAACATTTATTGGATATTTTCTACATGCTAGGCATTATGACCAGTACTTTATGTATATCATCTTATTAAATATTTATAAAAGCCCTCTTAAATGCAAGTAATATTATCATTATCCCATTTTTCAGATGTAAAAACTAAGACTTCAAAAGTAATAGGTCACCCAAGGGGTGAAATTGTGATTTAACAATTATAGCCTTTTCCATAAAGGACAAAAATGTGGCATAAAATCCAGTAGAATAGGTACTTAAAGCTACAGGGGAACCACTCTGTAAAGTACATGATTTTCTAACCACTTTACTGTACATCTGAAACTAATCCTATATAATAAAGAGGGAATATGCTAATTGACTGTCACACCCTCATAAGATGGTGGTGCCCAGTCCCTTCAGCCCCACAGGGGGTCTCAGGTCCACCTGCACATCCCACTGACTGAGGCTCAGGCAAACAGGGCCAGCTGAGGCACAGACAAGCCTCAGATGGCAGCTGCCCAGCTGCCCAGGGCTGGCCCAAGGTGCTGGCAAGCCTCAGATGATCGCTGCCCAGCCACACAGGGCCAGCTCGAGGCTCAGGTAACCAGGGCCAGCTGAGGCTTGCACTGCTGGCAGTAGCAGCAGCAGAGTTGTGATGGGGGCATTGCCTTTACCTGATCGGTGGGTCGCCTCCCGCCCTTGAGGCCTCCCAGACTGTGAGAAGGGGCAGGCTGGGCTGAGGGACTCCCCTCTCCAGTGTATGAATTTTCATGCACCAAGTCTCTAGTACAGAATAATATTTAATGCAAACTCTAATTAAAAATAAAAATCCATTAGAATGGAATCAAAGAATAATAGAATAGAAAAAATAAAAAGCACTACATTCACAATCCCAGTAATGCTGTGATTTTTCTTGAACTTTTAAGGACCCACGTCCCCCAAAATTTATACACCCTTTAACAGCTGATAATTCAATTTGAAAAATGAAATGTATTTTAATAAATTCTGCCTTTATAATTATTCAATGTGTGTGTGTGTATATATAATTATAATTATAATGAAATTATATATATGTATATAATTTCATTATAATTATAATTACTCTCAAAGATAAAGGAATGAATATTGGTAGATACATATAAAACCAAGAACTGGCACCAGATTAAAATATATGAAGTCAATGACTTTGAGCATTTTTTCATATGTCTCTTGGCCTTCTGTATGTCCACTTTGGAGAAATGTCTATATAAGTCCTTTGCCCATTTTTTAAAAAGACAATGGGGTATCACCTCACACCTGTCAAAATGGCCATCATCAACAAATGACAAGTTTTGGTGAGGATGTGGAGAAAAAGGAATCCTCATGCACTACTGGTGGGAATGTAGACTGGTGTAGCCACTGTGGAAAAGAGTATAGCATTTCCTCAAAAATTATAAAAAAAAAAAGGATCTCCCATTTGAACCAGTGACCCCACTTCTAAGAATATATTCTAAGAAACTCAAAACACCAATCAAAAAGAATATATGCACCCCATATGTTTATAGCAGTGCTATTTACAATAGGTAAGATATGGAAACAGCCCAAGTGTCCATCAGTAGATGAGCACCCTTCCCACCCAGACCCCAACACCCTTCCATCTGACAGCTGTCAGTCTGTTCTCTGTATCCATGAACCTGTCTCCACATTATTAGTTTATTTTGTTAATTAGATTCCACACATAAGTAAAACCATATGGTACTTGTTTTCTCTGAATAACTTATTTTATTTAGCACAATACACTTAGATTCATCCATGATGTTGCAAGTGTAAGATTTCCTTCTTTTTTATGGCTGAGTAGTATTCCACCAAGTAAATGTACCACAGTTTTTTATCCACTCATCTACTGATGGACATTTGGATTGCTTCCAAATATTGGCTATTGTAAATAATGCTGCAATGAACACATAGAGTGCATATATTCTTTTGAATTAGTGTTTCAGATTTCTTCAGATATATTCCCAGAAGTGGAATCTCTGGGCATAATGCAGTTCCATTTTTAATTTAAGGTAACTTCATACCGCTTTCCACAGTGACTGCATCAATCTGCATTCCCACCAGCAGTGTACCAGGGTTCCCTTTCCTCCACATTCTCAGCAACACTTGTTTGCTGATTTATTGACAATAGCCTTTCTGACAGGTGTGAGTGATATCTCATTGTGGTTTTAATTTGCATTTATCTAATGATTAGTGACGTTATGTTTATTGGACAACTTGCAGCCAATATGTATCTAATATATCTGAAAGTTATATCAGACCCCTATTGAGGATGTAATTAAAAGTTTTGGGTGATGATAAAGATAATTGACCAATATTTAAGTATTTTTAAGTTATCATGCACTTTTTACTGGTGGCAGCAAGTAAATTTTCTCTCACTGTAAAGGAAGAAAAGCTACAGAGACTACTATGACAGTTCCAGAAATGAGAATAGAAATTTGTGTAAAATGCAGATGCAGGGAAATCCTTAAAAGATGAGTAACTCAACCTTTCTCTTATACTGGACTGCAAAGGAGAAAAAAAATTAAATTTACATTCCATATAAATTAATCAGTTCATTAATTAAATTCAATGAATGAATTAAAATAAATTCCAATTAATTTAATTTCTCCCTAATGAGAAAAATTAAATACCAATGAATTAAATTTTGTCAGGTAGTGCCGGGAGCCGGTCCATGACAGAACTTAGGAGAGAGAGAGAGAGACAGAAATTGGCACAGAACGTTATCTAGAGACAGAAGAACTTCACTGGAGAGAACATGGCAAAAGATCCTGGACTGAACCTGACTACAGAAATTGGCAAGAGAACCTGACTAGAATCTGGCGCCCGAACAGGGACCCCTAGGTAAGCGCCCCGCACTCGGGACGGATAGGACTCCACCGTAGGAAGAGGGTGGATAATCTTTGCCCCACAGTCGGGACGGATCGAACTCCACCGTAGGAAGAGGGTGGATAGTCTTCGCCGACTCCGTCCACACCTTTGGGAACTCCTGGAACAGGATTCCCCTAGGTAAGCCCCCCCCCCCCATTGAGAACCCCACACTCGGGACGGATAGGACTCCACCAGGGTACTGCAGACCCCCCTACAGAGGATAAGTAGGGTAAGAAGGTGGATAGTACAGAACTCAGATTGAGAAGATGTGCTATACTGAGTCCAAAGAAAGAAGACTCTATTGATTCTTAGATTGAGAAGATGTGCCATACTGAGTCCAAAGAAAGAAGACTCTGTATTGATTCTTAGATTCAGAAGATGTGCCATACTGAGTCTAAAGAAATAAGACTCTGTATTGATCTTTTAACACATATGCTTGCTAGCAGAGGAATTAAGGTTACTCCTAGTCAGACAGAACGTTTTATACAAGAAGTATGTCCATGCTTTTCTGAGGAAGGAAAGGTAAATGTAAAGGCATGGGAGGATGTAGGCCCAAGGAGCCTTATCCTTAACCCCACTGCAGCCTTTCCACCCCGGGAAAGTACAGGATTGGCAAGCTCTCCCTGGGGTGATAGATCAGGACTCAGGTAATAGTGGAAAGCGCCAATCCTACTCTTAAAATGGATACAAGAGAGCATTTCAGGTTTTTCTTTTTAATCCCTGGCTTTTAAAAAATAAAAAAGGGGGAATTTGCCGGGAGCCGGTCCATGCTTGCTGTTTCAAGGGACCTGGCATATATGGCATACTGTTCTTAATATGTTTGCTCACCTTCTTGGCACTATGTGTTTTAACCAAGGTCTCTGAGAAAGGTTGTTTCCCCAGGTAGGGATTTTCCCCTGAAGTTAGGGAGGGAATAAAACCTCTTAACTAAGTGCCAGGTGGGTAATTAATCACTTTAACTACAAACAATCATGCTTAAGCTACATAATCTTTACTCCTTGGAATGGAGATAAGAAACGCCCTAACCTTTGTAATAGAGATTGATAGGATTGAATCAACTGGTATAAATACAGATGTAACAAGACAGCAAGACACAGAGAGAGAGACAGAACCTAGGCACAGAACCTACACAGAACGTTCTCTAGAGACAGAAGAACTTCGCTGGAGAGAACATGGCAAAAGATCCTGGACTGAACCTGACTACAGAAATTGGCAAGAGAACCTGACTAGAACCTGGTGACTGAACCTGGCTGGAGAACCTGGACAGAACCTGGCTGGAGAACCTAGCAAGGGAACATGGCTACAGAACCTGGCTGGAGAACCTGGAGAACCTGGCTGGAGAACCTAGCAAGAGAACATGGACACAGAACCTGGCTGGAGATCCTAAACAGAACTTCGCTGGAGATCCAGACCAGAACTTGGCTGGAGATCCTGGCTAGGCTGCTGATCAACTGAACGCTGTCTCTGTGTCATTCCTTCTTCGCCGACTCCGTCCACACTTTGGGGACCCCTGGACCCACTGGGGTAGGACCCCGGCAAGGTAGAGCTTTGGAGGACCCAAACCATTGTAATATCTAAGATTTCTCCCCTGTATCCAAATCAATTTTCACCCCTTTGAGGGTAATATTGCCTATATTGAGAATATATAATTAATATGAAATGAGGAGTGCTCAACCACTAATGAGTGGTGCCTTAATTTGAGCCTCTGTTCTCATTAGCAGGAGGTGATCATGGTTTCACTTACTTCAATGTCATGGGAAAAAGTATGAGATTTCCCCCAAGATTCTCATTCCTGTTGTAAACATACCTTCTCCCACTTATTTAATCAGACAGATGCTGCTGTAATGGGATTTGACAGAGGTAGTTTAAATCCTAAATCATTTAAAATAGGGTTATTATCAAGGTGGATCTTATCTAATCACAAGAATCCTTAAAAATGGTCTGGGTGCTTTACGTGGGTGCGTTAACAGAGGGGCATGTGAGGTCATCGCTTGGGCGGGCAGAGTGGGATGGTTTGAAAGAGAGGAAGACCGAACCAGAGCCGGGCATGGCAGTGGACATGGTTCTGCACAGAGCCAAAGATGGCAGTGAGCGTATTTTCAACCTACTCACCAGTTATAACGTAAGTTGACATGACATGCTGGCCTGGATCAATGAGTCCCTGCAGTTGAATCTGACAAAGGTCGAACAGATGTGCTCAGGGGCTGCCTGTTGTCAGTTTAAGGACATGCTAGTCCCTGGCTCCATTGCCTTGAAGGAAGTGCAATTTCAAGCAAAGCTAGAACATGAATACATCCAGAACCTCAAAATACTACAAGCAGGTTTTAAGAGGATGGGTGTTAAAATAATTATTCCTGTGGATAGATTAGTAAAAGGAAAGTTTCAGGACAATTTTGAATTCGTTCAGTGGTTCAAGAAGTTTTTTGATGCAAACTATGATGGAAAAGACTCTGACCCTGTAGCTGCCAGACAAGGTCAAGAAACTGCAGTGGCTCCCTCCCTTGTTGCTCCAGCTATGAACAAACAGAAGAAACCTCTCAGCAATAGCAGTGCAGCTCCACAGAGGCCCATTGCGACACACAGAGCTACTGCAAAACCCCTAAGGCTGGCCCCTGTGTGGTGCCAAAGAATCCTGGTGTGGGCAATGGGGACCACGAAGCAGCTGAACTGATGTAGCAGATCAAAGTATTGAAACTTACCCTCAAAGATTTGGAGAAAGAAAGAGATTTCTACTTTGGAAAGCTAAGGGCCTTTAAATTGATTTGCCAGGAGAACGAGGGGGAAAACAACCCTGTATTGCAGAGGATTGTGGACATTCTCTATGCCACAGATGAAGGCTTTGTGATACTTGATGAAGGGGGCCCACAGGAGGAACAAGAAGAGTATTAACAGCTTGGGCCAGCAGAGCAACATCCAAATTCTTCACTCCAAATCATGTGCTTACCTGTAAAATAATCCCTTTTATTATTTTTAGAGGACTCACTGGTTTCTTTTCATCAGCAAAAAGTACCTCTTCTTAAAGTGCACTTTGCAGAAGTTTCACTCTTTTTTCAATAAGTTTGAGTTAGGAGGTTTTGAAGTATTAACATCTAGTTGGTTCACTTAGGGAACAAAGGGGCTGACTATGGGCTCACCATATGGATCATGGTAACACTGATTGCTGGAGAAGGTGCTGTTATGAGATACGCTGAGGTGGATACCTCAGTAGCAAAATGTAAAGACTGATTTTAATTTTAAACTAATGTGAAATCTTGGCAGAGAATGTTTTAATAAATAAATGCCTTAAGAGAAAAAAAAATGGTCTGGGTTCTTCCAGGCAAGAAATATTTGATGTGTGAGAGGTCCTATGAAGAGGGCCATGTAACAAGAACCTGAGTGTCCTAGGTGCCAAGGGTAGTGTCCAATATACAGTCAGCAAAGTAAACTGGGACATCAGTGTCACAACTACTGGCAATGGATTTTGTCAATAACCTAATGGAATGTGAAAACAAACATTTCCTCAGTCAAGTCTCCAGAGGAGAATATACCTGGCTAACACTGTACTGGTATTTCAGACTTATGAAGCCCAGTACAAGGAAACCAGCCAATATGTTTTGGACTCATGGCCCATGGTAATGGTGAGTTGATAAGTTGGTGTTATTTTACACCCCTAAATTTGTTATACAGATATATAAAGCTATAGTTGACACTTGAATTGTACAGGTTTGAACTGTGTGGGTCCACTTATATATGAATTTTTTTAAAAGATACTCTAAATGAATCTTCTCTTCCTACGATTTTCTTAATAACATTTTATTTTCTGTAGCATACTTTAAGAATACAGTATATAGCATATACAACATACAAAATATGTGTTAATCATCTGTTTATGCTCTTTGTAAGGCTTCTGGACAACACTAGGATATGAATAGTTAAGTTTTGAGGGAGTCAAAAGTTATATGTGGATTTTCAACTGCACAGGGATCAGCGACCCTAAACCTCCCACGTTGTTTGAGTCAATGGCAATATATTCCACAATCATTACTGCTCTTTATACTGCACATTCTTCTCATCCCCTCCATAGGAAATAAAATGAGATATTGGGGTGGGAAATGGAGATAATGGCAGTTTCCTTTTCATTTAATTTGCTGTGTGTGTGTGTGTGTGTGTGTGTGTGTGTGTGTTTTATTACTCCTTTCTATTCTTGCAACACTATCCTGTTCATGGGCAAGGTATGAAAGCATCGTCAGCTTTAGTTACGGCACCCCTCACACAGATTTCAAGATATAAGTGAGCTTCGTGGCTTGCTTCTCACAACAGCAGCCCATGCACACATTGTGAAGTACTTATAGGTATATAGGTTTAAGGTTTATCCTGCAGCAGCTGTCCCCCTGTCTTTCAAATGCCAATAAGAATTTGAGGTGTTAGTGAGCTTTTGCTAGGGTTTTCTTCCATTATTCTCCAGGCAGGTCTTTGCTTTGACTGTAGCCCTTCCTCAATCTAGTTGCATCTGACCAAGAGTTGCAGAGATTGTTTTGCTCATTGGAGTAAAACTTTTGGAGGGAGGCAATTTAAATTTGCTAACATCAAATATTATTTTAATCCAGACAACTCTTGATTTAGGTTTAAAGAGATGGCTTTCTTCATCACTCAATATTATGTAAGTATGTTATACAAGAATTTGGGGCAGCTAGAAGGGTGGGCTCTTGTTCCTTAAGAGATTCAGAGAAAGCAGATCAATCAAGCAAAGAGGTTTTACTAATGGTAGTCTATTGAAGGTATATTTTGTATTAAATTTTGAAGGAGGATCTTGATCCTCTACCCCTGGTTTCAGGAGCAACCTTCTGACTTCAAAGGACTGATAGGCTTTATATTGAAGCATAGTAATCCCACCTTTGGAAAACTGCTGTTTGAACTACTCTGTTATTCTTAGACAGTCTCTTATTCTATAGGTCAACTCTGTTATTTTCAGATAGTCCCTTATTCTGTAAAATAACTGTTTTAGTTTGAATAATAGAAAAAGATAAAAAACTTAACTGTCTGACCTTGCAAGCTAGCCGTCTAACATAATAGGCAAATACTGATGATAATTCCCATATTCTCATGCCAAGTGTTTGTTCATTATGTACCCAAGTTTACAAACTGTCTGCAAAAATAACTTACACAAAGCTCTTTGTAAAGTCTGCAGAAGGTCCAGAAAAACCATATTTGGGAGACAAAGAACTGGAAGCATATAAATAGAGAAAGCTTCCTCCGTGTTTTTGGTTCAGAATTTGACAGAGATATTCTGCTCTGAATCCACGCACAATAAAAGACTCCTAATTACTTGGCTTATTAAGGCGTTTTGTATCAAGCCTGCAGATTTACGATACAACAATATATGCCTTGCAAACATGCAGAAAAGTGGCATTTTGACTTGAAGGAAAAACAAAGCTTTATCTGGACTGGAAAAACAAATGAGTGGATGTTTGTCAACAAATACAAGGTTAGTTTTGATATATGTATGTACATATGTGTGTTTTGTTTTGGACATTATTGTTCTGTTTTGTAAAAAATAAAACCTTTGGCAGTTTATTGAATAAAGGATTGTTTAGGGAAAATAGCTTCTTTCTCAATAGCCAGAGAATGCAAGGATAGTTTAAACAACTCCTCCTTTCAAGAAAAGTCTTATGAGGTAATGTTTTTCTATGTGTTCAGGGACAACTTGAGAAAGAGTAAATCTGAATTGGGGTTTTGCTGACCCAGCATTCATTGACAAGCTAGAGACCAACATCTCCTAAGCTTCTTTACCTCTATAGACAGGTAAATTTAAGAAATAAAATATTTCTCATACAGAGTTCGCTGCCATGTGTATAATGATGTTTTGAGGACAAACATTTATTTTTTAACTTGTTTCTTTGTGTACATAGATACTGATTGTGGATAGAGAACTTCTTGTTTTAGATTAATTGGCTGAGGATTAATTAATATAGGATACTTATATACCTATTTAGAGTGATTCTCCATTTGAACAGGGAGAATTGGTGACATTACTTGTTGGTGTTTGTGACAGCCTATGGCCACATGATTGGGACTCACTGTTCCAGATTTCAAGAAGTTTTCCAAGAATTGAGCTAACATCAGGACAATCTGGGGTTTATTTATGGTAATTTTGCCAAGTTACACAAAAAATCTGAGGACAAATAAATCCTTATTTATGGTTTCAAGTCACATCATGTATATAGGTACAGTTTGAGGACAAATTGTCTCCTGCTTTTTCCTTGTAATTCTTTATAGTGATATTGTGGAGGCAAGTACCATTTGAGATGGGTTTCTTTAGCCAAGTCATCAGGGACTTTTGGTGGCAAATAATACCTTATTTTCGGATAATTTGTTCAAGGATGTAGAGACAGTTAGTACAGAAATAACCCTCATACCCTCATATAAAATTATTCATGCACAGAAATTTAAGAAATAAACTACTTACCCCATGTTCACTTTCCAAGTGGGGAGGGACAATTGAATGGGGGTACCATCTTAATTAATGTTCTTTGTCTTAATAAGGAAGGAAATTTAAGGACAGTATAGGGTGTACCTCTTTGTGTGGGTCTTTAAGACTGTAGCAGTAGCATGGGGGGAACACTACATGTGGCAAACTACACATTAAGGAAATTTTGGCAAATGGCAAATGACTCATTACTTTGGAGGTTTTTGCTTTTGGGTAAAACAACAGCATTTTAACAAACAATTACCCAGTTGAATTAGTCTAAGCATGTGAAGGAGGTGTGTGGACAACATCTTACTTATTAGTTTATCTTTGTCCATGCGTTCAGAAAAAATTGAGGGACAAAGAGGTCTTGATTTTTGGACATTGGGATATAAATAACTTCTTCCAAGGACTTCTTCATAAATTATTATGGCCATAGTGTATGAGTATATTGTTATTTTGGATTATTTGTCTCAGTAAATTAGAGGCAATTTTGATTAAACAATTCTGTATGTGAGATTTGTGTTGCATTCATTGGAAACACAGTGTAAAAACACCTCCTTTTTTGGTATTTTTAGTGTTAATAGCTAAAATAGACCTGAGTTCAAATTTCTTCTCTGCCGTGTAGTAGTTGTGTGCCATTGGCAAAAAGTACTCAGTATTTCTGAACTTCAGTTCATTAAATATGGAAACAAATAGTCCCAAACCTAGAGTCATTGAGTGGATTGAATGGCATATGTTTGTAGGTCACTTAAAACAAAGCCTGTTTCACTAAGTGCTCAGTGAGGACCATCATCCTCAATACAATGATAAACTCTTCTTTGTGTATAGCTCTTTACAGTTTACCCTCTTCTCCATTCAGACATCTTAGGGTTTTTACACAAAATATTACTTTTTTAGTCCTACCCCATTATTGAATGCTTTCAAAATGACTTTTGGCAAGACACTAAGCTTCTCTGCCTTTATTGTTCATCTTTCAAGCTGATATGATGATAGCACACAGCCTATTTCATAGGTTTGTGAATATCAGATTACATTTTGTATGTTATTTGAAAGTTTAATATAATAATATTAGGGCATCTTTATCATCTCAGTTAATCCACCTAGCAGTCCAGCATGTAAAATATTAATAGTTTGATTGTATTAATGATGAAGATGCATTTCAGAAGGGTTCAGAAACTTTCCCAAGGTCATATAGCTAGTAAATGGCAGTGCCAAGACTTTATTACAGGTATTTATAACTACAGAATCATGTTATTACTCTCCATAATAAACTATTTCCCCACTGGAAATTTAGACATAGTACTGACTTACAAAATTCTAATTTTATCATCATTACTATTATTTAATACTAGAGGCCTGGTGCACAAAAATTTGTGCACTCGGGGGGTGGTCCCTCAGGCTGGCCTGCATCCTCTCACAGTCTGGGAGCCCTTGGAGGATGTCTGACTGATGGCTTAGGCCTGATCCCTCTTACAATCCCATGAGGAGCAAACCTAAGTCGTCAGTCGGACACCCTTAGCGCTGCTGTGGAGGCAGGAGGGGCTCCTGCCATCGCCGCTGCGCTCGCCAGCCATGAGCCTGGCTTCTGGCTGAGCGGCGCTCCCCTGTGGGATCACACTGACCACCAGGGGGAAGCTTCTGCATTGAGTGTCTACCCTCTCATGGTCAGTGTGTGTCATAGTGACTGGTTGTTCCACCATTTGTTCGATTTTCATATTAGTCTTTTATTATATAGGATAACCCAGTGGCAACTAGAGGAGTTAATTATTTTCTAAGGAATATTTCCTTTCTACTATCTACATAAAACTGACGAAAGATGTACTGAAAGTGTAAAAAAACAACAACAAACAAACAAGAAATAGGAACCAGTAGAATATTCTGAGCATGCTTTTGTGAGAGTATGGAGTATTGTAATAGCTACAGATCTGAACATAGATATGTGTGAACCACAATGTGGTAGACAATGAGATTTACATAGAATTGATGAGTTGGGCAAAGAAAATTGAATATCAGGGTGACTCTGGGTATTTCAATGTCCAAGAAGATAACAGCATTATGTAATTAATTAGATTGAATTAAATAGGAAGAGGGAGATTTTAGAGAAAATATAAGTTCAATAGCCAAAAGGTTTAGTTTTCTAACAATCTGACTTCTAAAAGTGAGGCTAATTAAGAAAGTTGGTTAATGGTTAAATATTTTTAGTCAAGGAAAAATGACATACTGATATAAGTAAAATCTTCATTTTTCTGCTTAACCATCTTTTATTTGTGACAAGATATCCATGATTGTGGAATCAAATTCCCCTCCCTGGCTTTCAAAGTTTTCATAATAAGGTCATATACTACTAGAGAAAAATAAGTTTGAGTCTTAGTTCTCCCCATTCTAACCATGAGGCCTCAGTCAAATAATTTCTCTTCTCTGACATGCCTTTTCCTTATTTAAAGTGAGTATAATTCTAGTAATAATATTACATATATGAATATGTACTCATGCATGATAAAGATCATTAGAAATGATAGGAAGTTTTAGTACAATCTCGTGTCTTCCATTACATCCAAGAAATATCTCCATTTAGGTTGGTACCAATCTTATATCTCAACTATATTTATAATTATGTTAATTCTTTCTTGGATTATTCATCTTCTTCTTCACTAATATAAATTCTATTCATCTCCTATATTCAGATAACTGTATAATCTTCTTCTTTTGACAACTCCTTAGTAACTACACACATACACACACAAATGCACAACCTTCTTTTGTTATTTAACTGTGTCAATGATGCTTTGTTCTATTCTTTCATACTTAACTCTATCATCAAGGTGTTTTGTAGTTTATCATTTTTATCATACATAGGCCTTACTAAATACCATGGAATTGAATTACATCTCACCTAATTTCTTTGTTTCAAATCATTTCATTTTCTTTTACTCTATAATGAAAGAAGAACGTGATTCTACAAATGGAATCTTTTTATCTATGCAAGAGATGATATTTAATTCTTCTTACCTTCTTTCACAGAGCTGTGTTCATTTAGGCTAAGTAAACCCCCTTTGCTTTTTCTAATATCAACCTTATTTATTACATAGTGGATAATTAATTAAGCTATAATAATATTTAGCAGGAAATGTTGTACATACCATATATGTTGATACATTTGCTATCTTGAGTGGCTATTGAAATTATTTTGGCCATTAACATCAAGAATAATTGCTGTCTCACTAGGTATTAGCAGACTCTCAAAGAGAATGTGATTGGAATATATCAGATAAAATTATATTTTCTTTCAATAATGGAAATGGATCTGCAGTCTTTCTACAGTGTCTAATTAATTCAATGTATGGGTATGGTAAATTTATTACTTTTACTGGTAATTGCTACACATTTATGAGAAATAAGATCACTTAAAAACAATATCCTCTTCCTGTAGCTATGTCAATATGTTAAGGCTTTAAAACCATCACACAGATTCAGGAAACATAACAATGAAATACAAATCAAAGCAATTATGTTGCATATAGCAAGGGTTAATGCGGCCAATCTTTAGGTCCCTTCCGCATTTGTTAGATAAGAAGAGAATGCTTGCAACACACCCATGATGTTCTTAAAAATACACCTTGAGATGTTCATATTTCAGTTCTTTCCCTGTACTTTCAAGTGGTTCAATGTCACTCTTACCATTATTAGAATTTAACTATATTCACCTGGACTATGACATTTTCAAAGATTCCTTTCTCCACTGAACACCTTAAAGTAAAAGTCATATTTTTGTAATTTTTGTTGATATATGGGATTTGGTGTCTTGCTTTTTCTCTAATATGCATATTGTTAAAGAATCAGTTTCCAAATAATTGTATTTTAGGTCAGAAACATAAACTTAACCTATATAAAGTATTATAATCATCACTCAAGGTAAAGATAGTATATATGGCATCATAAAGACGCACATGGGAATTTCACTGAATTCAGCCAGAGGCTTTTACAAATCATCTGTCATTTGAGGAAATTCTCAACTGTGGAAGAATGGGCTTGATTTTACTCCTTTATCTTACTGAAGTCCAGAAAACAGAGAAAACAAGTTGCCTCTTTTCCTCCTTCACCAAGTGTATGGTAGCTACACTTATAAAATTCCTTTTATCTGTTTGACATTTTAGTTCAGAGGTTTAACCTTACTAATTAATGTGTCTAGGGAAACAGATTTAATAGTTATTCACTGAGGTTTCCAGATTGATTTATTACTCAATGAATTTATTCCTCAATTTAGCATTACTGATGTAAATGTTAGAGAAAATGCCTCTGTGAAGTTTAGTGTTTGATCTGGTTTTTAGCTTGTAGTGCTATTTTGGAGATTTTGTGTGGACTGCTAAGTAGGGAATTTGATGTTTACTCTGGGAAAGTTATTTCAAAAGGGTGGTGTAAGAATAAAATGTTAAATTATTTGTAGAATAAAGCATAAAATATGTTATATGATACTAAGATTTATATAAATAATATTAATAAATATTATATAGATCTAATGTAATGAAAGAGCTTCAGTCAGTTGATTTTCTTTAATAAAATTAATAATTCCATCCTTCAGTTATGTTATCTAAAAGATTTGAAAACCATAGATTATGTAACTGAATATGAAATTGTAATTATACTAAGAAAATTCTTAAAAGCAGAGATCTGTGGTTTCTGATTTTAGATGAAAGACATTTTCATCTGTCCTTTCGTTCCCCGCAATCCTTTGAAATTAATGCAAGCATCAAAGAATTGAAAAAAAAAAAGTAATGAACATATGGAGGATATTTAGACAGAGATAGGAATTAGTGGACAAGGGCTGTGTTGAATTTTTGGAAGATGGAAAAGTCAGGGGAGCCATATTAACAGATGATCCTGAGCAGAGTGAAAAAAGCTCAGAGCACCTGCATAAGAAGGTTCCATTACAGGAGATTTTTATTCTCAGTGCAGTTCTCCAGAAACAGCAGCTCTGTAGAATGGAAATAAGAAAATAAATATAATCAAGGATTTTGATTAAAGAACTTATTTCTACTTGCAGAAAGAAGTGTAGTTGGGTCTTCTCATTTATAATAAGGACTGCTAACAGTAAAGGGAATTATTAACTATCTGACCTAATTAAACATTCTTTTCAAAAAATATAAACAGAAAACCAAGAATCATCAAAAACTTTCAGGAAACTAAAGAGAGGGACCATAATAATAAAATGACATCTTATTCCAGAAGGCACATGTAGTTTTTTAGGGAGAAGAGGAGAATTCAGAAAAACTAGTTTATTATTTCAGAGAGATTTGGTAAGATATGCATCTGTAAGATAAAAATAGGCTTCTGGTGTAAAAGAATAATCAGAGGCAAAGAAGACTTTGAGAAAATTAAAAATAGATTACCAAAATAAGAAATTCAATATAAGAGTTGGAAAATATGTTTGAAAATACTTTCAGAAGACAGAGGGGGAAAATGAAGCAGAATGTGTGACAGGAAAGTTAGAAGACATTAAAGACCAAGGTACAAGGAGAAACAACCTTCTCATTAGGAGGCCCAGAAAGAAAAGAGAAGATGGGAGAAGAGCAGCAAGTAGCAAAGAAATAAACAGAAATTTCCCAGTGTTGTACAAATACAAAGCTCTACAGATTGAAAGGGTCCATTGGATGTTGAGCATGGTGAATGAAATAAAATAAACAAATCTTCACAAGATGCTATAGCAAGGATTAAGAATAAGATATAAAAGTATCTAGAAAAGAGACAAAACAAACACAGTAGATTATCTACAAAGTAATGATAAAAAGATTGGCACAAGACAAGACTTCTAGGTAGGGACATAAGATTCTAGAAGACAAGGGACAATACCTTAAAGTTCTGAGTCTGAGGGATGATGATTTTGGATTTAAAACTCAGTGCCTAGACAAATTAGAGTGAGAAAAAAATTTTAAAAATGCAAAGACTTAGTCATGAATTAGTTTCTTAAAAAAAGATCAGAAATGTTTTATGGTTGTGGAACAATAAAAATAAAAAGACTAGAAATAGAATCTAAGAAATGTGAAACTGATGAGTACAGTAGAAATAATTCTCAGGATGATATCTGTGTTAGTAGTTCCAGTATAATAGTTGGAAATTGTGTTTGGCTGTTAAAGACAGTCCTTACTGTAATAATTAAAATACACAAATATTTATTTTTATCATATTATAAACAATGTTGAGGTAGTTGGTTGCTGGCATTGTATCAACAATACAACTTTACAATTCCCAAATGGCTATCGAAGTGCTAGCCATCATATTGGCATTCTAGGTTGAAATAGGAAAGCAGAAGAAAGGGAAAACAAAAGGCACCTCTCAATTAAGTCAATTTCTTGGAAGACCCCTCAACAACTTCTAATTATATGTCATCGACCAAACCTAGTTGTAAAGGAGGTCATATCAGAACCAGGGTGAAACTTAATTTTGGGGTGGGCAATTAGCAATCTCTGACATGACTTGAAAGCATTTTATTGCATTCAACAAATAGTATGATGTGATATTCAATGATATTTCATGGTGAAGGGAGCATATATTTATTTTATAAATAAGACATAGAAGGCCTTTATATTTTTAGGAAGAATAGAATTAGATATAAGAGAGTCATATACCACAAACAAAACAAACAAAATGAAATGACTTGAAAATATGCAATGATTTTAAGCAAAAATTAACTCTGTTAAAAGAGAATCACTATGACTTTGAACCTGGAGCATTAACTAGAAATTTTTAGTGAAGTTGCAAAGGAATAGTGAGAGGGGACATCCAGATCTTATTGGGAAAGCTTCAAGTTTCTAACCATTAGGTATGATATTAGCTGTATGTTTTTCGTAGATATTCTTTTTTTAAATATATTTTATTGATTTTTTACAGAGAAAAAGGGAGAGGGATAGAGAGTTAGAAACATCGATGAAAGAGAAACATCGATCAGCTGCCTCCTACACACTCCCTACTGGGGACATACCCGCAACCAAGGTACATGCCCTTGACAGGAATCAAACCTGGGACCCTTGAGTCCGCAGGCTGACACTCAATCCACTGAGCCAAACTGGTTAGGGCTCGTAGATATTCTTTATCAAGTTGAAGAAGTTCCTTGTATTCCTAGTTTGCTGAGAGTTTTTATCATGGATGGGTGTTGAAATTTGTCAAATGCTTTTCCATCATCTATTGATGTGATTATATGATTTTTTTCTTTTTTACTCTTGATAAGATGAATTATATTAACTGATTCTCAAATGTTGAGCCAACCTTGTATATCTTGGATAAATTTCAGTTGGTTGTGGTTTATAATTTTTAAAAAATACATTATGGGATTCAAATCGTTAATTGTTGAGGATATTTGCATATATGCTCATGAGAGATATTGGTCTATAGTTTCCTTCGTTTTCAGATTTTAAACTCAATCTATAACCAAAGCACAGAAAACTTAATTATAATTGAAAAAAAGGCTATAAATATAATATAGCTTAACAATAGAAGGAAAAGAGAGGTTAAGTACAGACCATCCAGTGTGGCTTGGTGGTTGATCATCAACCTCTGAACCAGAAGGTCATGATTCGATTCCAGATTGGGGCATATGTCCAGGTTGTGGGCTCGATTCCCAGTGGGGGGCATACAGGAGGCAGCCAATCGATGATTCTTTCTCATAAAAAGAGGGACATATAAATATGTTAACATATGTTCTGTAGTAGGGAGTTAAGAGATACTGTCTAGAGTTGATGGATCAAGAAACAATCATTAAATGTATATTATTTGTTATTAGAGGACCGATGCATGGATTCATGCACTGGTAGGTTTCCTTGCCCTCTCACAATCCGGGACACCTCAGGGGATGTTGGACTGCCAATTTCGGCACAATCCCCACAGGCCAGGCTGAGGGACCCCACTGGTGCATGAATCCCTGCAATGGGCCTCTAGTATGCATATAAGACCTTTGGTTAATCTCTTCCTGCCCTCTCCTTTCCCCACTTCCCTCTGAGATTCATCAGTCTGTTCCATGTTTCTATGCCTGTGCATTGAGCATCTGGTCCCTGATGGTCAGTGCGTGTCATAGCTACTGGTTGAATGGTCGAGAGGTCAAACAATCCCTTAGGCTTTTATATCTATAACTAGAGGCCCGGTGCACAAAAATTTGTGCATTCGGGGGGGAGGGGGGGTCCCTCAGCCCGGCCTGTGCCCTCTCGCAGTCTGGGACCCCTCGGGAGATAACGACCTGCTGGCTTAGGCCTGCTCCCAGGTGGCAGAGGGCAAGCCCAATCCCTAGGTGCAGCCCCTGGTTGGGCTCAGAGCAGGGCCGATTGGGGAGTTGGGGCGCCACCCCCTATCATGCACAGAGCAGGGCGGATTGGGAAGTTGCGATGCCACCCTCAGTCACGCTCAGGGTAGGGCCGATTTGGGGGTTGGGGCACTGCCCCCTGTCACACTCAAGGCAGGGTTGATGGGGAAGTTGCGGTGCCACCCCCTGTCACGCACAGAGCAGGGCCGATCAGGGGGTTGGGGCGCTGCCACTCTCACACTCAGGGCAGGGCCGATGGGGAGGTTATGGCTCTACCCCATCACACACAGAGCAGGGCCCATGGTGGGTGGGGGGGGGGTTGGGGCTCTGCACCCTGTCACACACAGAGCCTCAGGGCAATCAGGAGGTTGGGGAGCTCCCCCCTATCAGGCACAGAGCAGGGCTGATCAGGGGTTTGGGGCACTTTCCCCTGTCACAAACAGAGCAGGGTGGATAGGGAGGTTGTGGCCCCGCCTTCTGTCACACACAGAGCCGCAGGACGATCAGGGGGTTCAGGCGTTGCCCCCTGTCATGCTGATCCCGGTTCCAGGAGGCCTCGCTGATCCGCTGATCCCGGTGCTGGGAGGCATATTACCCTTTTACTATATAGGATAGAGGCCTGGTGCACTGGTGGGTGCCGGCTGGTTTGCCCTGAAGGGTGTCCTGGATCAGGGTGGGGGTCCCCACTTCGGTGCCTGGCCAGCCTGGGTGAGGGGATGATGGCTGTTTACAGCTGGTCACACATCCTTCAGGGTGGGGGTCCCCACTGGGGTGCGGCCCAGCCTGGGTGAGGGGATGATGGCTGTTTGCAGCTGGTCACACACCCTTCAGGGTGGGGGTCCCCACTGTGGCGCCTGGCCAGTCTGGGTGAGGGGCTGAGGGCTGTTTTCAGGCTGGGGGTGACTGAAGCTCCCAACCGCTCCTTTTTTTCTTTTTTTTAAATTTTTTATTCTGGACCAGCTTTAGCTTTGAGGCTTGGCTCCAGCTCTTAGGCCTCCACTGCTGAAAGTAGGTTTCTGGCCTTTGCTTACAATGTTGCGATCCTGCTGGCTGAAGCCTGGACTAAAGCAGGATTCTGGGGTTTTGTTTAGCTTCTATATTTGTTACATAGTTGCTTAGAGTTGCAGCTCAGAGGCCTGCAGCAGCAGGCGGGGAACGTTGGAGTCCTCCGTCACTGAAGCAAGCAAGCCTCATGTTAGTTTCAAGCTGCCTGGCTGCCGGTGGCCATCTTGGCTGGCAGTTAATTTGCATATTGCCCTGATTAGCCAAAGGGAAGGGTAGCGGTGGTACGCCAATGACCATGTTTCTCTTTTATTAGATAGGACTAGAGGCCCGGTGCACAAAAATTGGTGCACTCGGCGGGGCGGGGGGGGTGTCCCTCAGCCCGGCCTGTGCCCTCTCACAGTCTGGGACCCCTCGGGAAATGACTACCTGCTGGCTTAGGCCTGCTCCGTGGGGGATTGGGCCTAAGCTGGCAGTCAGAAATCCCTCTGGCAGCCCAGCAGCCCTTGGGGGATGTCCACTTGCCAGCAGGGAGCAGGCCTAAGCTGCAGTCAGACAACCTTAGCACTGCTGAGGAGGCAGGAGAGGCTCCCACCACCACCACTGTACGGGCAGCCATCAGCCTGGCTTGTGGCTGAGAGAGCTCCCCCTGTGGGAGTGCACTGATCACCAGAGGGCAGCTCCTGCATTGAGCGTCTGCCCCCTGGTGGTCAGCGTGTGTCATAGTGACCAGTCAATCTCAGTCTTTCTGCTGTTAGGGTCAGTTTGCATATTACCCTTTTACTATATAGAATAGAAGCCTGGTGAATGGTTGGGGGCCGACTGGTTTGCTTTGAAGGGTGTCCCGGATGAGGGTGGGGGTCCCGCTTTGGTGCCTGGCCAGCCTAGGTGAGGAGCTGATGACTGTTTTCAGGCTGGTCACACCCCCCTTCAGGGTGTGGGTCCCCACTGGGGTGCCTGGCCAGTCTGGATGAGGGGATGATGGCTGTTTTCTGGATGTCCACACCCCCTTTAGGGTGGGGGTCCCCACTGGGGTGCCTGGCCAGCCTGGGTGAGGGGCTGAGGGCTGTTTTCAGGCTGGCCAGGACTGAAGCTCCCAGCCTCTCCTTTTTTCTTTTCTTTTTTTTTTTCTGGGATTTATTTACTTTCTACAATTGAAACATTGTTGCCGTCACTGTTGCTCCCAGCTCTGAGGCCACAGCTGAAAGCAGGTATCTGGGGTTTGCTTAGCTTCTATAATTGAAACATTATTGCTTTTGGGCTCAGAGCTGGGCCACGGCAGGCGGGGAACCTTGGCTTCCTCCATCACTGGAGCAAGCAAGCCTCATGTTCTCTTCAGCTGCATGGCTGCCGGCTGCCATCTTGGTTGGCAGTTAATTTGCGTATCTCGCTGATTAGGCAACAGGAAGCATAGCAGAGGTATGGTTAATTACCCTTTTTGTCTTTTATTAGGTAGGATAATAAAAGTGAAATGTGCTAATTAGACCAGAGAGCTAAGCGACCTTCCGGACATCATTCCGGATGAAGCTGCAGTGGCAGAGGCCAAGGCAGAGGTGGTTAGGGGAAATCAGGCAGGCAGCCGAGCAGTTAGGGGCATCAGGCAGGCAGGCAGGCAGAGGGGATGGGGCAATTAGGCAGGCAGGCAGGCAAGCGGTTTGGGGCCAGCAGTCAGACATCCCCCAAGGAGTCCTGGATTGTGATAGGGTGCAGGCCAGCTGAAGGAATCCCTCCCATGCACAAATTTCATGCACTGGGCCTCTAATATATAGATAATGTCAGAAAGGAGAACAATTCAAATTAAAACATAATATACAAAAATTGGAAAGAAGAGAAAGAGTGATGGATAGTAGTGGGGGTGAGTTAAATCTTTCACATTTTATAGCAGATACAAAATAGGTACTTTTTATTATTTAGAGTACAAACTATGCTGCTGGGACAAAGAAATGCCAAAATAAAGGTGTTTTTTTTCTTTAATGTAATAGTTTAAGTAGTTAGTATGACTGTCTGGTATGTTGGTTTGACAGGATCCGGGATCTAGGCTCCTTTTATTACATTTCTACACTATATCCTCAATACACAGCCTTCATCTTGCTATCTATTTGGGTGTTTTAGATCAACATCATAAATTTATTTCAGGCCATGGATTAAGAAAAACCAGGAGTGGCAAAAATCATACCTTTCATTTGTACCCTTCTGTCCTTGTTGGATTATTATTTCCATGTGTTTTTAATAATTATAATGTAATAACAACATATAAATTTAATTTATGTGGCAAAGATATATCCCCTTTTTAGATTGCAGGAGGGGAAATGACGCCTGTAGGAGAGTAAAAAGATCAGATTTAGGGAAAATAAAAAGCTTTAGTTAAATTACCTTTGGATTTCTACAACTTTTTTGCTCCTGTTTTCTCTTGTTTGCTCACACAAGGGTGTGCATCAGCCCTTGCCATATAAGTTGAAAAATAAAAGACAAAATAAAAAGATATCTATCAGTACTTTGGGCAAATGAGGTTACTCAAGAGAGAGAATCAGAGAATAAGATCAAACACATTCCATGCCATTTTGTCCATGGCCTAGAACTGGGCAGTGTTTCTCCTTTCAGGTCTTTGACCTATAGGATGCTTTCATGTGCTGAGCATTGAAAGATTTTGCTGCCTCCCTTTGAAAGTTACTTCCTTGTCTAATATATTTCATCCATTGAACATTGGGGGCTTATTTTCTATTCCAGGTACATTTTCCTTTCCTCAATTTAATCCAATTATTTGTAATTACACCCTTCAAATCATCTCTATAATTTCCATCTGTTATTACGATTTTCAAATACCTGCAGACAGTAACTCCTCAGTCATTATGTAGTCAAATACACCTATTATTTCTTCTTTGATCTTTTAAGTAAATTTCTTCAGCCACTCAATGTCCATGGTTTTAGGGATTCTTTTTCCTGCATTTGTCCTCAAAAGGACCTATATCTATTTCTTCCTGAGAGCAGCACATAGTTTCTTTCTCCTGAAATAAATTGTTTCTTACAGAGATTTGAGGGGGATAAGAGTACATTTGACTAGATGACCTTGAAGGTTCCTTTAAATCCTGTTATTTTTCAATTTTATATAAAGATTATAAATTGTTTTTCACTTATAAATTGTGCAGCTAAGCAGTGATCTCTAAAACGAAGTAAGAATGTCAAATGCAAAACTTTTTCCTTGTCATCTTCCAATCTTTAGCAATGTGAATATATTTTGGACTGTGTATACAGTATTTGTGCATAATGTTATATTTTGCTTCTATAACTGGAAACTATTTCATATATAAATATCTATATAATATACCATCCACCTTTATGTCTTTTAAAATAGGCAGTCATCTATTGTTTACTATATCATAGCTTATCTAACCAAATATGCAAATCTTAAATACCATTATTCCTGGGTTATAAAATTGCATAATATATATAACAGGTGACTGATACATTAAATAGAGAAATAAACTTTATTTTAGTACTGAGATTACCACTAATAATTCAGAGGATGCTCATAGATTCATAAATGATATTTTATTGTCTTAAATTCTTTTTCTTATTTTTGAGAGACATCAAAATTGCATGGTTGACTATCTTGCAATGATGTGCTGCAGAATTTATCCATTGTTACTTTCTTTTTTAATTTAACATTTGACTTTTCTGTAAGGTACATTCAGTGTCTTTGGTTGTATATATCATATTGTATAAAAAAACTAAACCCAAGAAGAATCCTTTTCCAGCCTTAACAAAGCATTTAAAACACAAGGAAATTCTCTTCTTGGATACACCCCCTGCAGTTCCCAGTGGCTAATATTACAGAAGGTGTAAAATGTGCTTCCAGTTATCACAGTGATAGTTCCTAAATAAAAGTATTGCTAACTGGCCTCATGTGATAATATTTACAAAGCTAGCAGGCAGATACATCGGTCTCTTTCAATATTGAAGTTGCCTTTGGCATGTGTCATTTTGTTAAGTAAGCCCTTCCCATGATGTGCATCATTATTCTGCTGAAAGTACAGAGAAGATAAATAATTTTCACTCTGCATGAGAGAAGCAACTACTCTGAAAAAGTTGCATTACTGAAGACTAAAAAGTTTAGGGTCCATTACCAAAGAATTGTGACACTCTTAGTAATAAGGTAATGAGATAAGCTTTGGGCCAGACATATCCCCTACCTTCAAGGAATTTACACATACTAGTGTAAATTACTAGTGTAATTTGTTAAATAGATTAAGAAATTGTGGTAAGTGCTATGTCAAAGGCAAACACCAAGTGGCAATGAGAGAGCTTAAAAGAGAAAAGTAATTAACTCTGTGTTTGCAGTTTCTGGCAGATAGTACAGAGAAGACATCAAGTATATTGAGTGATGAAAGATGAGTAGGTGTTGATGCAGCAATAAAAAGAATGGCCACTCAATTCAGGCCTTGTGAAGAGCATATCCACAGGTAGGAAGGCAGGATTATGTTTTAAAGAGTTGCTGTTCTTCAGTGCTGGCTGCAAGTGGTCCTTGCAGTACTTCTTTCCTAGTTTGAAAAAGAGACTTTAATTTAACCAAGTATTATTGCCCAGGCTTGTCATATTCTCTTCATTCATTTGTATGTAGACCTTACCTTTATGCTTGCTGTTATTGCTAGAACATGGCAGTGGAGCAGTGTGTAGGAATGGAGATGGAGTGTCAATGATCAGCTTAGAATCAAGGTGTTTTTCTCAAAAATGTGTGTCCTGGCCATAACAAAAACTAACTTACTCCTCTTGTCATCCTAGATGAGATTTTTAGTTCATGGGCAGCAAACCAACTCAAGAGGCTTAAACAAACAAAAAATATTCAACATATCTCATCAGTTTTTAAGGTTAAAAAAAACCACCACCAACAAAAGAGAAGCTTTCTGTAGCCCAGAGGTGGGGAACCTTTTATCTGCCAGTGTCCATTTGGATATTTATAACATCATTGATGGCCAATATAAAATTATCCACTTAAAAATTAGCCTGCTATATTTGGTCAAACATTTAATTAACTCACCCCTAATGCCTTGGCCGGGTGAGACCAAATGATTTCAAGGGCCTTGTGCGGTCTGTGGGTTGGATGCTTCCCATTCCTGCCTACTCCAACATTGAGGGAAAGTCCATTAGTAGATGCTTCCTCACTAGAAAAAATTTTCAAATATCTCTTAAATATTCTGTCAATGGAAGCTGCAAATGCATATTTTATTCACTGAAGTAGTGGAAGCTATGTAGACAAATCAAATAAAAATTCATCAAGTATCCTTTACTGTGTTTTCTAGCTTTTCTTTAAATTTTCTCCAAAATTCTTAACATGGAAATAGACTTATACTTGCTAAAATTTTGCCCAGATTAATTATGTCCAGATAAGATTTTGACAAATGTGTTTTGAATATATTTTGCCCTAAAGTAAAGGAAGCTGTGGGTTCTGAAAGAAATGGGAATCTGGTATCTTCTGCTTCTATTTTATTTTGTGGGAAATTTTCTCCATTGAGTATCTGCTATAGAAAGCTGTTTATATGATGGAGATGGCACAGAAACTTTATCTTTTGTGAAGATTCTGAGTTATTGATAGTGGCTACTGGGAATTCTGTGTAGATAAGAAAAGAAGGCCAAGTTTGATCAGTGATGACTGTCATGGGCACAGGTTCCAGAGTGGTAGTATGCAGGCCAGGTTACTGCCATGTCAGCTATGTATTCTTAATCTAATGCCTAGACCAGTGGTTGGTAAACTCATTAGTCAACAGAGCCAAATATCAACAGTACAACGATTGAAATTTCATTTGCGAGCCAAATTTTTTAAGCTTAAACTATATAGGTAGGTACATTGTTATTAACTTAATTAGGGTACTCCTAAGGCTTAGGAAGAGCCACACTCAAGGGGCCAAAGAGCCACATGTGGCTCGCGAGCCACAGTTTGCAGACCACTTGCCTAGACTATAAACCAGTCTATAACCTTTGTCTATTCTGCAACAAGATGATTGAAATTCCCCATATATTTGTATTCATTTATCATTTGAAATTATAGAATTACAAATAATAATCTATATATTTTTAAAATTTATATTTATTGTTAAAAGTATTACAGATATCCCCTTTATTTTTTTCAGCATTGACCCCCTCTTTCCCACACCTTCTCCACCCAAGTCTTTGCCACACTATTGTCTGTGTCCATGGGATATACATATATGCATATAAGTTTCCCAGTTACTCTCTCCACCCCTCAAACCCCCCACCTTATTTTTAAACAATGATCGCCCATAATACCATGACACTATCTTTTTAAATATGTAAATTTATTGCTAATACTTGTCCATATGTCAACATTTAACCTATTGTATAGGTATCATTTTCGGTGCTACATTTTCATATAAATTTATGTCATAAGCATTTCCATTTTGCTAAATAGTTTACCAAATCACTGTTTAACTGATTAATTTTCTACTTTCTGATTGGTTGTTTTGTCACTAGGTAGGCTCTTTTAAATAAATTTTAGAATGGTTTTATTTAGAATCCTAACCAAAGCATATGAACGTTTCCTGTAGTATTTATTGTTCAGTTAATTTCTGAAAATCAGATGTTTCATTAAAGTGATTGGAGGAAAAAACCATTTTAAACAATCTAGATGAATTGATTCTCACAAGTACATATATATTTATATTTATACTAGAGGCCCGGTGCACAAAAATTTGTGCACTCGGCGGGGAGGGGGGTCCCTCAGCTCGGCCTGTGCCCTCTCGCAGTCTGGGACCCCTCAGGAGATAATGACCTGCTGGCTTAGGCCTGCTCCCGGGTGGCAGAGGGCAGGCCCAATCCCTAGGTGCAGCCCTTGGTCGGGCTCAGAGCAGGGCCGATTGGAGAGTTGGGGCGCTGCCTCCTGTCATGCACAGAGCAGGGCGGATCAGGAGGTTGCGATGCCACCCTCAGTCACGCTCAGGGTAGGGCCGATTGGGGGGTTGGGGCACCGCCCCCGTCATACTCAAGGCAGGGTCAATGGGGAGGTTGTGGCGCCATCCCTGTCACCCACAGAGCATGACCAATCAGGGGGTTGGGGCACTGCCCACTGTCACGCACAGAGCAGGGCTGATCAGGGGGTTGGGGAGCTCCCTACTGTCATGCACAGAGCAGGGCCGATCAGGGGGTTAAGGAGGTGCCCCCTGTCACTCACAGAGTAGGGCCAATAGGGGAGTTGGGGCACCGACCCCTGTCACACACAGAGTAGGGTGGATCAGGGGGTTGGGGCATTGCCACTGTCACACTCAGGGCAGGGCTGATGGGGAGGTTATGGCTCTACCCCGTCACACACACACAGAGCAGGGCCTGTGGGGGGGGGGGTTGGGAAGCTCTCCCCTATCAGGCACAGAGCAGGGCTGATCAGGGTGTTGGGGCACCTTCCCCTATCCCGAACAGAGCAGGGCAGATAGGGAGGTTGTGGCCCCACTCCCTGTCACACACAGAGCCGCAGGGCGATCAGGAGGTTTGGGCGCTGCCCCCTGTCACGCTGATCCCGGTGCTGGGAGGCCTTGCGACTCCGCTGATCCTGGTGCTGGGAGGCATATTACCCTTTTACTATATAGGATAGAGGCCTGGTGCACAGGTGAGTGCTGGCTGCTTTGTCCTGAAGGGTGTCCTGGATCGGGGTGGGGGTCCCCACTGGGGTGCTTGGCCAGCCTGGGTGAGGGGATGATGGCTGTTTTCAGGCTGACGGGTGACTGAAGCTCCCAACTGCTCTTTTTCTTCTTTTTCTTTTTATTCTGGGCCAGCTTTAGCTCTGGCTCCAGCTCTGAGGCTTCTGCTGCTGAAAGCAGGTATCTGGTTTGGGTTCTACAATCAAAACTCTGTATCAACTCCAGCTCTGAGATCCCAGCTGGCTGAAAGCAGGTTTCTGGGGTTTTGTTTAGCTTCTATATTTGTAACAATGTTTCAAACTACAAGCTCAGAGGCCGGCAGCAGCAGGATGGGAACGTTGGAGTCCTCCGTCACTGAAGCAAGCAAGCCTCATGTTAACTTCAGCTGCCTGGCTGCCGGCCGCCATCTTGGCTGGCAGTTAATTTGCATATCGCCCTTATTAGCCAATGGGAAGGGTAGCAGTCGTATGCCAATTACCATGTTTCTCTTTTATTAGATAGGATATTATATATTAGTATAAAACAAGCACACACATGTATTTATATATAGATATATACAAACATACATATATGTTTATAATTCTAAGTGTCATGATCATCATTGAGACAAATCACATTTTCAAAGTTAATAAGTACCTCTCTGTATAAAACAAATAGATCATCTGTATTTATAGATGTTCTATTTGTTTTCAACTCAATTCTTTAGGCAATTACCAGATTGAACTGAACAAATCCTGGGCATACAATACCCTCAAGACTTAAAATATATTTGGACAATTCATTTCTTTTTTAAAAATATATATTCTTACTGATTTCAGAGAGGAAGGGACAGGGAGAGACAGAAACATCAATGATGACAGAGAATCATTGATCAGCTGCCTCCTGCATGCCCCCTACTAGAGATCAAGCTCAAAACCCAGGCATGTGCCCATGACCAGAATCAAACCCAGGACCCTTTAGTCCACAGGCCAACACTCTATCCACTGAGCCAAACCGGCTAGGGCAGTGGTCGGCAAACTCATTAGTCAACAGAGCCAAATATCAACAGTACAATGATTGAAATTTATTTTCAGAGCCAAATTTTTTAAACTTAAACTATATAGGTAGGTACATTGTTATTAACTTAATTAGGGTATTCCTAAGGCTTAGGAAGAGCCACACTCAAGGGGCCAAAGAGCCGCATGTGGCTCGCGAGCCGCAGTTTTCCAACCGCTAGGGCTATAGGGTTGGACAATTTATCATTCCATTCCAAGCCTAGAAGTCCCAGCCTTCTGCAATCCAGGATGAACAAACAAAAAATCATCCTAGTTCATGGGCAGCAAACCAACTCCAGGAGATTTTCTCTGACTAACCTAAACTTTAGAAACTGCTCTCTTTCTTGTTTCCTTCACTGGAAACTCAACTTCTGTTCCTTGTTTACTATTTATAATTATTTGTTCACTAGATCAGAATGTTTTCAAGGGCAAAAATACGACTAAAAACCAACAAAACAAAAAACCTGTATAATACCTTGCATTGATCCATGCTTAGTGAGTGACTTGCTGTCAGTGAACCCCAAACTCCCAAGTAGGAGTAACAATTATACTTCCTGACACAAACTGGCAGTGCATTTTCTTCAGCCATTACGAGTATGTTTCAAGTTTGTTGCACTATCATTCTCCTACTTCAAATGGATTGAAATATTTCTGTGCAGAGGTACTGCAGTTGCCTCTGTGTTGGCTGTTCTGTTATCATCACGCTGGAGAATGTTAGTCTTTCACCACCAGAAGCTGAATAGAGAAAAATCTATGTTTTCTTCCTTGCTTTGTAATGAGAGATTATTTTCAATAAAATGACAGCATACTCAGGCAGCTGAACAGCTGTTATGATGGCAATGGACTAATATCACCCAAACCAACTATAACCATCAACTGGGAGTAGCAGTGATTATGCCAAATTCAGATAAAATGTACTGAAATTAACAGAACTTAAAAGTGCTGCCAACAATTTAGGGTTTAACAATTATTTTGAGGCCTGATATTTCTCACTGGAACTTTTCCTAACCTCTAAATTTCTTATCTATAAAATCTTCTATGATGGTTTCCTCTTTTGCTTATTTACATAGGCTCACAGTCAGCCACAGCTCTTTTCTCACTATAAGAAAGGTGACCTTGGACAATAGTGTAGACTTTGTATGACCGCAGCTGAGACTGACTGACTGTGGACACAAAGATATATGGGAATTCTTGTATACTCTTTTCAGAAAAGCATGGATTTTCCTTTTGGATATCATACCTGTGAAACACTTTCACAGTGTAGATTGCCTTCTCACTGTTCGTTTCACTGGAAGAACTATTTTCTCCCAGGTATTTCTATTTTGTCTCTGAACCAGCATTTTTGGTGAGACATGGCAGGAGGTCCTCAAACAGTGACTTGTCAAAATGGGAGGAACTTCTTATTTTACTGAATGTTCCTTTTTTCTCCTATTTGAAAGTTCAATGATGTTATTTGAAAACTCTTATTATGCCAATTCTTTGAGCATTTTATCTGTAAATCATTGTCACAAGGAGCAGTAGATGGTGCATTGAAAAAAAGACCAGCTGTAGCTCTCTCTGATTCTTTCCTTCTCTACTATCATTGTAGTGGAATATTTAAGTATGAACGAGCTTTCATTGTGATTTATTGTAACAGAATCACCACTAAAAGAGGGAATCTGGCTATATTCTGTACACTATACCTAGGTGTATATAAAATACTACATTGGCATTTTTACTTGATAACCTTAGCTGGTGGTATAGTGTAAAAATTATCAAAGCTATGATGTGTCAGGTTTCTATTTTTTTTTTTGCTTTAATATATAATGAGAATGGTTTTAGTTATGTGAGTTGCATTCTGAGGTAAGAGGTAAAGAAAATAACGATTTCCTTATAGAGCAAGATAGCCAAGAGACTTATAGCATCTGGTGTCCTTGTTAGAAATCAGAGGCCTTAAAGTAGATACTTCCACACATGAGGTTCACAATTTATATGCTACCTTATTATGTAATTATTATATAATTTCATATTATGATGTTTGCTTAATTAGAATATGAATATAAGAATCATCAAAACTAACATTAAAAGCATTTTACATAGTAACACCACATATTTAAACTGAATAAGAGAAATTGGCATGTAAAAAACTTAATTTTCATAAAGTTCTTGAGGCTGCTTTATGGTTATTTCCAACTGTAGTGTGTAATAACTGGTCTTTTGGTTATTTAATTGGGGAAACAAAACAGAAAACTTGGAAAGGAGATGAACACAGCAGAGTTTTAAAAAATGGTGCGCTATAAATTATATTTACAAATAAACATCTCAGCAGTTTCTTTTAGTGTTTATAATTTTTGCCTCATATGGCTAAAAGAAAATTTTGCCTGCCTTTCAGTGTGCTGGATATAAGTCATACGGGCACAGAATCCAAATAGTTTTACTGTTTCTGTGTGGTAGAGGAAAAAAGTAATATATTTTTAAAATCAAAAATATTTACACATATATTAAAGTCTTATTTTCTTTTCCCCCCAACATTACTGATAACAGCTTTATTAGAACCAAAACCCAAAACATTCATTTAGTGACCTTTGCTTTGTAAAATATAGATCAATTAGAAATAAAAAGGCTTTTGAATTAAGTAGGAATTAGAAATGTCATTAATTTCCATGGCAATGTTTCATCCCACACATTATTATATTATCCTTGTTTTTGGTTAGTTTCCAAATTAGGTTTGAGAAATCCTTTTTAAAAAGGTGATGGTAATGTAGTTCAGATTTTCCAATTTTATAGTTACCAAAGAAATACTGAAACTTTTCATTTCATATGTTCACAGAACAACTTAGAAATACCACATGAATTTAAACTGTAGCAGGAGGTATAAAGAAACAAGGTAAAAACACTCAGTAGTATGAAAGATCAAAAAGTAAAGGCTTATTTTCTATAGCAATCCACCAACCTCTTTCTCAAATAATATTTGCATGTTGTGCATATTCTTCACAATGATACAGTCATCATGCCCTGAACTGGGGTACAAACCTAGTTTATAAAAGGTTCCAAATTCAGTCCTCCTTACTTTTTTCTTCAAATGTCAAAATGGTAAAACAGAGCATGATAGAAGCATGATAACAACACCTTAGCTATATTTGTGTAGTAGCCCCAATTTTTCCAATGAGAGCAATGAGGGAGAAAGAGGTTAAGCTACTCACCTGAAGCCATGCAACTGGTAAGTGGCAGAATCAGGACCTTGTCTCTGAATCGTCTGATTTCTATCACAGTGCCTTTTCTGCTGGTATATGTGACCAGTCTCTATGAGACTTACATTTGATAGATTTCAATATTTTAATGAAACATCCTATTTTCCTGATTATTCAATGAATTGACCAGTTTGAAGTTTATAGTGACCTAGACTACATTCATAAATTCAGAGCAAAAATCCACATTTAGTATATACTTATTTAAATTGGTTATCTATCCTAGTCAAATTCATAAACTACTATTTCAATCTTCTGCTAACTATTTGACTCTGTGACCTGATCTAAGTAATTCACTGTTCTTCATCAGTTTGGAGTGATTCAAGGATAGACAACCCTAAAATGATGCTTTGGGAAAATGTGTTCCAGCTTCATTGTTTTATTGTATATCACTTCCTAAGAGACTGTTGGGCTTTATAAATTACACGGAAACATTTTTATCCTCTGAGAATAAACTAAAGGTGAGATATTCTTGTGATGAAAAATTGCCAAATGTTTCTTGAAGCTATTGCAAAGTTCATATTCCTGTTACTTGTTGAGTCATATTTCTGAATCAAGGCCTCTAAATATTTTATATCTATATACCTACATAGATATAAAGAGGTAATATGCTAATTAATTCTAACGGTGTCCCAGTCATGACTGGGCAGGAGCTGGTGGGTGGGGATGGGGGCAGGGACTTTCGCCCTCAGCACAGGTGCACGCAGGCCTGCCCAGTGTTAATGTCATGCTGCCTCAGAAGCGGAGGCCATTCCCGATGGAGGCTTGCGTAGGAAATCATGGTGGTACTGTTTTACCCACAGCGTCTACAGGAATTGCTGCAAATTTACTTCTCGGTGGAAGAACCTTTCATGCCCAATATAAATTACCAATTCCATTAAATGAAACTTCAATTTCTAGACTCGATATACAGAGTGAAGTTGCTAAAACCATTAAAAAGGCCAAGCTTCTCATTATTGATGAATGCACCATGGCATCCAGTCATGCTATAAATGCCATAGACAGATTACTAAGAGAAATTATGAATTTGAATATTGCATTTGGAGGGAAAGTTCTCCTTCTTGGAGGGGACTTTGGACAATGTCTCAGTATTGTACCGCATGCTTTGCAATCAGCCATAGTACAAACAAGTTTAAAGTACTGTAATGTTTGGGGATGTTTCAGAAAGTTGTCTCTTAAAACAAATATGAGATCAGAGGATTCTGCTTATAGTGGATGGTTAGTAAAACTTGGAGATGTCAAACTTGAGAGCAGTTTTCATTTAGGAATGGATATTATTGAAATCCCCTGCGAAATGATTTGTAATGGATCTATTATTGAAGTACCTTTGGAAATAGTATCTATACTAAAAGAAAGACAAACATGCAAATTGACCGTACCTTCGCTACACCTTAAACCACACCCACCAGCCAATCAGAGCGACTATATGCAAATTAACCCAACCAAGATGGCGGCCCGCAGCCACGGAGCTGGAGCAAGCAGGAGGTTTGGTTGCCCCAATGATGGAGGAAGCCAAGCTTCCTGCTTGCTGTGTCGGGCTCTGAGCTCCACTCAAAGAAACAAAGTTTCAATTATAGAAGGTAAATAAACCCCAGATACCTGCTTTCAGCCGGCCATGGCCATGGAGCTGGAGCGAGCAGGAGGCTTCCCTCCTGCCTGTCCTGGCCAGCTCTGAGCTCCTTTCAAGGCTACAAAGTTTCCATTATAGAAGGTAAATAAATACCAGAATAATAATAAAAAAAAAGAATAAAAGGAGAGGCTGAGAGCTTCCATCGCTGGGGGGCTTGTCCAGACTGAAAATGGCCCTCAGCCCCTCACCCAGACTGGCCAGGCACTCCAGTGTGGACCCCCAACCCTAAAGAGGGTGTGGCCAGCTGAAAACAGCCATCAGCCCCTCAACCAGGCTGGCCAAACCTACATGGGGTGAGGGTCTCCACTGGGGGGGGGCTTGACCAGCCTGAAAACAGTCATCAGTCCCTCACCCAGGCTGACCAGGCACCCCAGTGGGGACCCCCACCCTGAAGGGGGTGTGACCAGCCTGCAAACACCCATCATTTCCTCACCCAGGCTGGCTAGGCACCCAGTGGGACCCCCACCCTGATCTGGGACACCCTTCAGGGCAAACCAACCGGCCCCCACTCGTGCACAAGGCCTCTATTCTATGTAATAAAAGGGTAATATGCAAACTGACCCTAACAGCAGAATGACTGGGAATGACTGGTCACTATGACACACACTGACCACCAGGGGGCAGACACTCAATTCAGGAGCTTCCCCCTAGTGGTCAGTGCGCTCCCACACGGGGAGCTCTGCTCAGCCACAAGCCAGGCTGATGGCTGCCAGTACAGTGGTGGTGGTGGGAGCCTCTCCTGCCTCCTCAGCAGCGCTAAGGATGTCCAACTACAGCTTAAGCCTGCTCCCTGCTGGCAAGTGGACATCCCCTGAGGGCTCCTGGGCTGCCAGAGGGATGTCTGACTGCCAGCTTGGGCCCAATCCCCCAGGGAGCGGGCCTAAGCCAGAAGGTGGACATCCTCCTAGGGGTCCCAGACTGCAAGAGGGCAGAGGCCAGGCTGAGGGACCCCTCCCCCCGAATGCACAAATTTTTGTGCACCAGGCCTATTGTATCTATAGGTAATATTAAAAATATATCTAAACATGTGATTATTTGTCCAAAAAAATGAATACGTTCAAAAATTAAATGAAGAAATTTTGGATATACTCGATGGAGCTTTTCACACATATTTGAGTGATGATTCCATTAATTCAACAGATGATGCTGAAAAGGAAAATTTTCCCATAAAATTTCTTAATACTATTACTCCTTCGGGAATGCCATGTCATAAATTAAAATTGAAAGTGGGTGCAACCATCATGCTACTGAGAAATATTAATAGTAAATGGGGTCTTTGTAATGGTACTAGATTTATTATCAAAAGATTATGACCTAACATTATTGAAGCCGAAGTATTAACAGGATCTGCAGAGGGAGAGGTTGTTCTGATTCAAATAATTGATTTGTCCGCATCTGACACTGGCTTCCCATTTAAATTAATTCGACAACAGTTTCCCGTGATGCCAGCATTTGTGATGACTATTAATAAATCACAAGGACAAACTCTAGACAGAAAAGGAATATTCCTCCCTGAACCCATTTTCAGACATGGTCAGTTATATTTGCTTTCTCTCGAGTTCGAAGAGCATGTGATGTTAAAGTTAAAGTTGTAAATATTTCATCACAAGGGAAATTAGTCAAGCACTCTGAAAGTGTTTTCACTCTTAATGTGGTATACAGGGATATAGTAGAATAAGTTTAACCACTTTATCAGTCATTGTTTGCATCACTGTTGTTTTTATATTATGTTTTTGTTGTTTTCATATCATGTTTTTGTTTTTTTCATATCATGTCAAAAACTGACATATGTCTTTGTTGTTGTTATATCATTCTGTTATTGTTTATTTATTAATAAATTTATATATTATTTTCATATACATTTTACTAATGTCCTTTTATCTCTGACACTTACAGAGAAAGGGCAAATAGCAATATTAAAATATTTCTTCTATTTAATTCCCTTTTAATTTGCACAAATTTCATGCACCAGGCCACTAGTGTGTATATATATATATATATATATATATATATATATATATATATATATAGTCTTAGCAACCAAATGGCAGAATTATCTTCTGTATGACAAGAACGTACACTTATATTATCTTATTAAATTTATGTGATAACTTCCTTCCTTCTTAGCTCCAATACTATTGTCAGTTTGGGGGCTGATGTTACTTTAAAGTGTGTTAATTGTGCTGTCACATGGAGGCAAAAGCATTTCACATCTCTCTTATGGGGCATAATATTATCACTAAGCACAAAGCTTAGTGATATTTTTTCCTAAACTAGGACAGTAGAAAAAATACAGAAAACCTGAGAAGATAGTCCCATTTGGAACTGGTTGTTTCTTGTTTTGTAGATGTTAAGATATATTGGTTCAGTTGTGCAGGGAACTTGCAGTGTATAGTGTTGAATATCATGGCCACTGGACACAAACTGCCTGAAGTGTGACTCCCACCTCTGCTTACACATTGGCTGATGACTTTAAACAGGTTATATAATATCACTGGGCCTCAATTTCCTCAACAGCAAAATGAGGATAATAATAGGACCAACCTCATAGGGCTACTTTTAGTATTGAGAACTTTAATACATGTAGAGTGTTTAGAACAGAGTCTAAGAGTGTTTATTGAATGAATAAAATAGTATACATGCTCTCTAAAATCTTTCTAGGTAGTTGTAAATCTTCAATGGTTCCAGAATGCATTTATTAAATAATGATGTCATAAGCTCAAGTTCCTTTTCTTTAATAAAAAACAAACTGATTTGATGTGTAGATTCAAAGACAAACACATGAATGCCTTATTTTATGTAGTCTTAGAAAATCAGATATTTTAGGATTGACAGTTAAAAAAGTTGGAACAAATGTACAATTCAAAAAATACATACGTATGAATGTATTTTTAAAATTACTAATTCAAAGAATTACTTTATTTGTGACAGAGAAACAGTTGAGGGGCTAATTTAAGTAAACAATCAAAAAGGGAGAAATTAGGGGGAAAAAGTCTATTTCCCCAGCTGGGAAATGTCTGCAGATATAGTGAATACTTACTCAGCAGATCTCTATTTTTATTCAAGCAGCTTGCCAAGAAACACAGTGGCTGCAGTTTTCTCCCCTCTGTAATGTGAACTGGAGCTCAGCTAGGAATACTGAAAATGGATGCCCACCTTTTAATGTGCCTGAGTGGGCAACGGGTAGCGTGCAGGTCAGCAGATTCTCATCCTGCTCTCTACTAAGGGAATTGGCCCAGTTAACGAAGGCAAACTGGGTTAGGTCTGGGTTGACGACATGCTGTTAACTATTTGAGTATGCTTCATGAACAACAAGCCTAAGATCTCTGGCAAAAATTATTGTGCAATACTCTGGTTTCCTATTTTTCTCAGAAAGCTATAATGTATATGAATGTTTTTCTGTGAGAGCCAAGAGTTTCAAGACTTAAAATGTGGAGATGAGCACTTTCCAGTTTATGATGGTTTTATGTACATGGCTAGTCTTAACTACCTTCATACTTTTCCTCACACTGCCTGACACCAGAAATGGCTTTGTCCTTTCTTCCATATTTTTCATCTCCAAATCCTAACTTCCCTTTAGGCCCTGAAGTAAATGTTAGCACATCTATCAAGACCCTACTGATAGCTCTAGTGGAAAGGTGGAAAGTGATCATTTCTTTCGCTGAACGCATGAAGTATGTCATCTGTACCTGTTTAGCACATGGCAACATTCTATAGTGCATTCTACCAGTTTATGTACTTATTTTATCTATTTTATCTCCTATACCAAATTGTAAGCTTCTTGAGGACGTTTCTGAATCATCTTGATATAGAAATACTGTGCCTTGAATGATACTCACCATATAGAATGTACATAATGAATGTTGACAAGTGAATATATAAATATATCATTTAATACTGACAACAGCCTAGGAATAGAGAAGCTGTTATTCCAATATTAAATAAATGGCAATAATAACAATAACATAATATTGAGCAGAATGTACTGGACATTGATCTGTATGTTTGTTTGTGTTTGTTTTTAATCCTCACTCAAGGATATTTTTCCATTGATTTTTAGAGAGAGTGGAAGAGAGAGAGAAAGACAGAGAGAAATATTGATGTGAAAGAGACACATCGATCGGTTGCCTCCTACACTCCCCTCCCCCCCAGGACCAAGGATCAAGCCTGAAACCAAGGTATGTGCCCTTGACCAGAATCAAACCCAGGACCTTTTAGTCCACAGGCCAATCCTCTATCCACTGAGCCAAACTGGCTAAGACTGATTTGTATGTTTCATGTATGTAATCCGATTTAATATTCACAATTGTGGTAAGTAGGTACTATTATTATCATCATATCTATTGGGGCAATTAAGGCACATAGCAGTCATGCAACTTGACAAAATAATATAGAGGCAACATTGGAACATTAAGTAGTCTGTTCCAACTCCTTCTCTCTTAATCATCACACTATTATACCCATTGTTTCATAGCAAGTCAGTATAAGAATTTTTATTTAAACTCAGGACTTCTAATTCCACATCCAGTGCATTTCCTATTGTACATAGTAGATAATTTAATTATCTGACTACTAAAACCCTCTCCCTAGTTCCTAGCACATATAGATGGATCTTCTGGCTTCACAGGCGAGACCTTCCTTGACTTAGTTGGCCAACTGTTAACCATTTAAACTCAGCCATGTGATGAGGTAGAAAATAAATTATATACAATGCAATGAAAATATAAAGGTAATTTTGGGTGTTAGAATAATATGCCTGGCGTGTGTACTTCTGAAACTGAGAGCTTCATGGACTACCTCAAATTCTAATTTTCATTGGAAATGTCCCATAGATCCAGAACAGGTAGGACAATTTAGCATCACCAATCTAGTTGTGTGGCATTCAACCCAGGCTACTTATCAGAATGTCCTGCAACTGTACCAGATGCTACTGCTGTGCTGCTAACTTAAATTAAAAAGTACCTTCATTATGACATGAATTACTATTTAATGAATATGCATTACTATGAATAAACTATGCTACATAGATATCAATTAGAGATTCTTAATAACCTCTATAACATGGTAGGCATTTTACTTGTTATTGAAATTAATATAAAATTTAACTATTACTAAAATTTAGTGTTATTTTCTGTATGTATTATTTTTAAATATTATAAAATGTAAGTAAAATGAACTATTGAGTTGTCTTTGCCCTTTATGTGATGATGTCTTTTGAAATACAAAAGTTATTGATTTTGATGCAGTCAAATTTATTTTTTCCTTGTGTTTTTCTGCAGAATTAAAAAAAAAAAAAAAAAAAAAAAAGCTTGCCCTGCTCAGTTGATTAGGCATCCTCCCATGCACCAGAAGGTTGCTAGTTTGATACCTGGTTAGAGCATGTGCCCAGGTTGTGGGCTTGATGGGGGGGTGGGAGGGGGAGAGGAATCATACAGGAGGCACCTGATCAATGTCGCACTCTCATTTCGATATTTCCTTCTCTCTCCCCCTTTCCCTTCCACTCTCTCTAAAAATCAACTTTTAAAAATCTTTAAGAAATGCTTAATACAAAGTCACAAAGATTTATACCTGTACTTTTTTAAAAGAAATTTTATACTTTTACATTTAAATGTAGGTATTTGATCCATTTGGAGTTATATTTTGTATATAGTGTGAGGTGGGGTTTTAAATTCATTCTCTTGAATGTGGATATCCTGTTGTCAGAGCATTTCATTGAATAGACTATTTCTCCATTTAATGGTCTTAGTAGCCTTATTGAAAATCAAATGACTATAAACATGTAGGCTTATTTCTACACTCTCAATTACATTCCATTATTATACGTATACTAGAGGCCCCATGCACGAAATCCATGCACTCGGGGAGGGGGGATCCCTCAGCCTGGCCTGTGCCCTCTTTTAGTCTGGGAGCCCTCGGGGGATGTCCGACAGACATACTTAGCACTGCCATGGAGGTGGGAGAGGCTCCCGCCACCACTGCTGCACTCACCAGCTGTGACCCCCACTCCTGCATTGAGAATCTGCCCCCTGGTGGTCAGTTAGCATCATAACAATCAGTAATTCCACAGTTCGGTCGATTTGCATATTAGCCTTTTATTATGTAGGATTCTTATACCTGGACCACACAGTTTTCGTTGGTGTAGCTTTACAGTCAGTTTTGAAATCAGAAAGCATGATTCCTCCAACTTTAGTTTTTTAAATATAATTTTGGATATTTTTGTTCCTTTGTTTATCTATATGAATTTAGGAATCAGCTTGTCAATTTTTGCCATAAAGGAAATAGGGATTTTGATAAGGTTTGCATTGAAATTGTAGATCAATTTGAAGAGTGTTGCCATTTACTTAAATCTCCTTTAATTAACTTCAATATTATTTTGAAGTTTTTTAGTGTCTAGGTCTTGAAGTTTTTGTGAATATTTTTCTGAATATTTTATTCTGTTTGATGCTATTGTACATGTAATTACTTTTTTAAATGATCTTCAAGTTACTTTCTATTGATTAGTGTATAGGATTGCTGATTTTTTTGTCAGTTTAAATCCACTGTTGAACTTTCTAATAAATTTTTATTTCATTTATTGTACTTTTCAGATCCAGAATCAACTTGGCTTTTTTTCATAATTTCTGTCTCTTTATTGATATTTTCTATTGAATGAGAAATAGTCATTAGAAATTTCTTTACTTCTTTATGTTTTACACATATTTTTGTAGATAGTCTTACTCAATCACATACTTAATCTATTTGAAATTATCCAAAGGAAAAGTAAGCAATCAATGATAAATAATATTTTATTTAATTAAACTAAAGTTCATTTTAATAGATAAAAACTATTTAAAGAAACAATTTCAAAGCAATTGAGTACATAGAATATGAACTAATATTACATTAGCAATACACAGAGTATAGATTTTGACATTCTCAACATGCATACAACTATCCTGAATCCAAAAAAAAAACCTAAGAATCACAAAAGCTATTTCATAGTATCATACCTACTGTAGGCAACTGTGTTTAATATAAGAAAGAAAATGAAACCTGAGGCAATAAATTCAAATTGCTCAAAAAGTGACAGTGGATAATTGAGGAAATTGAACCAAAAACCATTAAAAATAAGAAGGGTGCCGGAACCGGTTTGGCTCAGTGGATAGAGCGTCGGCCTGCGGACTGAAAGGTCCCAGGTTCGATCCCGGTCAAGGGCATGTACCTGGGTTGCGGGCACATCCCCAGTGGGAGTGTGCAGGAGGCAGCTGATCAATGTTTCTCTCTCATTGATGTTTCTGACTCTCTATCTCTCTCCCTTCCTCTCTGTAAAAAATCAATAAAGTATATAAAAAAAAAAGAAGGGCAATTTATTGATGTGAAAATTGGCATTCATCCTTCAATAGCATCTAAGAAATTATATAGATGAGAATATTAATATATAATTTAAATCTTTAAATTATATTAAAATGTAGGCATTTAATCCATTTGGAGTTAATTTTTGTATATAGCATGAAATAGGGTTTTAAATTCACTCTTTTGAATGTGGATATCCCATTGTCACAGCCATTCATTGAAGAATTTCATTTTTAAATTTATTTTTACTTATATACAATTAACATATGGTATTATTTTAAGATATAAAATGTGTTATTTGACATATATGCACATATTTTTCAAGAATTTTATTTATTGATTTATTTTTAAATTAAATTTTTATTGTTGAAAGTATTACATATGTCCCTCTTTATCCCCCATTGACCCCTTCTAGCCCACCCCTGTCCCCCACCCCAGGCCTTCACCACCTTATTGCCTGTGTCCATGGGTTATGCATTTATGCATATAAGTTCTTTGATCTCTTCCCACCCACCCACCCTCTCCCACCTGCCTTCTGAGAGTTATCTATTGGTCTATTTATTAGTCAACACTAATTGTTTTAATTGTTTTTAATTTTTTATCTATAATTTTTTTAGTTGATAAATATGACATGTTACAATTTGTAAATTTAAAGCATACAACATGTTACTTTGTATACCTTAAATTACAAAGGTATGTTTGATATATTTATATATTGTAATATCATTACCTTTGAAGCAATATTTATCATATTACAACACTATCATACAGTATTATTGTCTATATTCATTATATTGTGAATTAGATCTCTATGGCTTGTGTATTACTTGTTACAAGTTTATACCCTTAGATATCATCAATATTATCTCTTCATCCCCAATCCTCTGGCAACCACCATTTTCATTTCTGTTTTTCTCACAGAATTGCCCTTTATTTTTTCAAGATTTTACATAGAAGTGATATCATAAAGTACTTGTCTTTTTCTAACTGGCTTATCTCATTTAGCATAATGGATTCAAGGTCCATTCATCTTGTCTCAAGTGGGAGGATATCTTCCTTTCTCATGGCTGAATAATATTCCATTGTGTGTGCCGTGGTTAAAAATGATATTATAAGGACAACTATACAGGGACCAAAAATCTACATGCATAATTCTCTTGGATGCACAAACGAAGTTTTAAAGTTATTTGAAGAAAACATAGCTTATGATATTTATTTAAAAAATTATTAATGCTAAGAATTTGCAGTCTTTTGACATCAATACCAACTAATACATTGTAGAAAATTCTAGAAGATAAAGCAAAAAGTAAATTTGATTCTAAATTTTAGAATTGGCTAATCTGTGTTCTGAAATTAAATATGAAAGTCAATTTTTTTTCATATTAGATATAACTATCTATAAATGAGAGGTCTACAATAACAAAATAATAACATTGCCTTTTTAGTGCTCTAGATGCTCTAGGAGACATGTATAATTTGAAGATTTAATGATAATTGTGAACTTCTGCAACTATGTAAAAATTTACAAGTAAAATCGAGTGCTGTTCACAGTAAAAATTGACTACTGATTGGACATTGATGTATGAGTAAATGAAAACTTTGTTATTTTCTAAAATCTGACATTGCCCCTATTAATGTATTACAACATTTTTGCAGCAGTTATTTGCCAGATGTATTTCTAAACGCTTATCACTGTTTGGATATGTTTAACCTTGAAAATATTAATAGACAGAAGATACGGTAGTCTACCCAAATTTAAATTCATTAACATTGACTTCTGGTGTATATGCACATAAGAAGCACAATCATCACTGGTGACTATTTCTATTAAAAATAAGACGTTGGAAAAATAAATAGATAAATAGATAAATAAATAAATATTATAGGAATTGATGCTGCAGTCCTAAGGCAAAATTTCTTCTCTGGGAAAACTCCATTTTCTTAATATTGTCAACTGATAGATCATCCCTTCCCCAAAGTGGTGGGTGGAGTAATGGTAATCATGACATGGCCAGCGGCTTGCAGCCCAGAAATACCAGGAGGCCCAATTCTGTACCTTATATAGACTATAAATTGAATCACCTATCAGTGCCTACTGAGTACCCTACGCCCTTGTTCTTTCCTCATTCCTCCCTTCAAAAGGAGTGTTCACCTCTGCCAGGGTAGTTGCTCTCCCTTTGCGAGACAGCCCGGCAGGTCTTTCTCCTAATAAAGCCTGTAATACCTAGTTTTCAGCTCCTGACTGATCTTCCATTAACTGATTAGATAAGATATATCCACCTTATTGAGGGTAATCTCCTTATTTGAAAAAATTCAACTTTTGAAAAAATCTTGATAAGGGTGATTTTTTTTCTTTAATAGCCTAAATAAGGGATACTGAAAGAATGTGCTTTCCAAAATATAAATCTGATCATATTAGCCCCCTCTTTATAAACCTTCTATAAGCTGGCATTGTAGCCTCAAATATAATTCCATCTAAGACCTAGCTCCAATTATTATTCAGACCATTCTTTCTGTTCCTTCTATTCCCATTACTCACCTCCAGTTACACCAAACTTCTTGCCATTTCCAATCGTTCTATATTCTTTTGGGATAATTTAAGCTTGGCTCTTGTTCCCTGTACCATCTTCTTCCTGAGAAACTCCTTGTTTCTTCAAGGTATATCTCCTTAGTGCAGCATTTCGCATTCCTGTATACAGCCAACCAGTTATATATCTATTTGTACAAAAGACATTATAGGTAATTATATTAGAACTAGAGGCCCGGTGCACAAAAATTTGTGCACTCGGAGAGGAGGGGAGGGGCATTCAGCCCGGCCTGTACCCTCTCACAGTCTGGGACCCCTCGGGAGATAACGACCTGCTGGCTTAAGCCTGCTCCCGGGTGGCAGAGGGCAGGCCCAATCCCTAGGTGCAGCCCCTGGTCGGACTCAGAGCAGGGCCGACTGGGGAGTTGGGGCGCCGCCCCCTGTCATGCACAGAGCAGGGTGGATCGGGAGGTTGCGATGCCACCCTCAGTCACGCTCAGGGTAGGGCCGATTGGGGGGTTGGGGCACCGCCCCCGTCACACTCAGGCATGGTCGATGGGGAGGTTGCGGCATCACCCCCTGTCACGAACAGAGCAGGGCCCATCAGGGTGGTTGGGGCTCCGTACCCTGTCAGGCACAGAGCAGGGCCCATCAGGGGGGTTGGGGCTCCGTACCCTGTCACACACAGAGCAGGGTCAATCAGGGGGTTGGGGAGCTCCCCCCTGTCATGCACAAAGCAGGGCCGATCAGGGGGTTAAGGAGCTCCCCCCTGTCACTCACAGAGTAGGGCCGATAGGGGAGTTGGGACACCGCCCCCTGTCACACTCAGGGCAGGGCGGATCAGGGGGTTGGGGCACCTCCACTGTCACACTCAGGGCAGGGCCAATGGGGAGGTTATGGCTCTACCCCGTCACTCACAGAGCAGGGCCTGCGGTGTGGGGGGGGGGGGCGGTTGGGGCGCCACACCCTGTCACACACAGAGCCGAAGGGCGATCAGGGGGTTTGGGCACTGCCCCCTGTCATGCTGATCCCGGTGCCGGGAGACATATTACCCTTTTACTATATAGGATAGAGGCCTGGCGCATGGGTGGGGCTGGCTGGTTTGCCCTGAAGGGTGTCCTGGATCAGGGTGGGGGTCCCCACTGGGGTGCTTGGCCAGCCTGGGTGAGGGGATGATGGCTGTTTGCAGCTGGTCACACACCCTTCAGGGTGGGGGTCCCCACTGGGGTGCCTGGCCAGCCTGGGTGAGGGGATGATGGCTGTTTTCAGGCTGACTGAAGCTCCCAACTGCTCCTTTCTTTTCTTTTCTTTTCTTTTTTTTTCATTCTGGGCCAGCTTTAGCTCTGGCTCCAGCTCCGAGGCTTCCAGCTTTAGCTCTGGCTCCAGCTCTGAAAGCAGGTATCTGGTTTGTTTGCGTTCTATAATCGAAACTCTGTATCAACTCCATCTCTGAGATCCCGGCTGGCTGAAAGCAGGTTTCTGGGGTTTTGTTTAGCTTCTATATTTGTTACAATGTTTCTGAAACTGCAGGCTCAGAGGCCGGCACGGCAGGTGGGGAACGTTGGAGTCCTCCGTCACTGAAGCAAGCAAGCCTCATGTTAGTTTCAAGCTGCCTGGCTGCCGGTCGCCATTTTGGCTGGCAGTTAATTTGCATATCTCACTGATTAGCCAATCGGAAGGGTAGCGGTCGTATGCCAATTACCATGTTTCTCTTTTATTAGATAGGATAGTAAAGGCCTGGTGAATGAAATCTGTGCACTGGGGGAGTCCCTCAGCCCAGCCTTTGCCCTCTCGCAGTCCAGAAGCCCTCAGGGGATGTCCGACTGACAGCTTAGCCCTGCTGCTGGACATCCTTAGTGCTGCTGTGGAAGTGGGAGAGTCTCCTGCTGCTGCTGCTGCACTCGCCAGCTGTGAGCCTGGGTTCTGGCTGAGGGGTGCTCCCCCTGTAGGAATGCTCTGACCATAAGGGGCAGGTCTTGTGTTGACTGTCTGCCTCATGGTGGTCAGTGTGCATCTACCATCCCGCTGAAACTGGCTCTCCAACATCCCCCAGGGGGTCCTGGATTGCGAGAGGGTTCAGGCCAGGTCAAGGGACTCCACCGGTGTACGATCAGGGCCGGGGAGGGACGTGGGAGGTTGGCTAGCAGGGGAGGGACCATGGGAGGGCTCCAGGGGATGTCCAGCCTATCTCTCTCAGTCCCAATAGGCTGGATCCCAGCAGCAAGCTAACTTACCGGTCAGATTTTCTGCCCCCTGGTGGTCAGTACACGTCATAGCGAGCAGTTGAGTGGCCTTAGCACATCATTAGCATATTACACTTTGATTGGTTGAATGGCTGAGCAGACGACAGGAAACTTAGCATATTAGGTTTTTATTATATAGGATAATCAATTTATAAATTTTGTTTAACTTTATTCCTTTATGACAAAAAGATAACATTTTTGTGGTGTAGCTGTATGATGTTACTAGCTTTTGGAAAGTGAATGGTACATAGCTGTTTCTATAGAAATGTGTGTGGGGAAAATAATCTGCTCTAACAAAACAAGATTGAGAGAGAATTTCATAAATATCACATTCTGTGATATATTCTCTTCTATTGTAACAAGACCTTTAAATTTCTTTCCCAAACTGTTATTCTGTGATTATTAGATTACTTCCCTAAGTTTATCCATGATATTTCATGACATTCTCAGTCTTTTTTTTTTATTTTCATTCAAGTAGCTCCTTTCATTTGGATTCTTAACATTCTTATCATCTCAAAGGGAAGGTGGGGGAGGGAAAGTAGGTGGAAAGAGATCAACTAAAGAACTTGTATGCATAAATGCATAACCCATGAATACAGACAATTGGATGGTAAAGACCTGGGGTGGCGGACAGAGGTGGACTAGAAGGGGTCAATAGGGCATAAAGGGGGACATATGTAAAGATTTAAAAAAAAAATCTCAACAATAAAGATTTCAAAAAAAAAAGAATAACTCACAAAAAATATCACATAACCATGGTGTATAAGTAGAAATTATTTCATGCTATGAAATGTTCACTTTTCTATACTTTAGGATTGACGAGCAATATTTTTTTAATTTAAATTCTTTATTCTTTGAAGTATTACATGAGTCTCCTTTTTCCCCCATTGACTTCTCCCCAGCTCCTCCCACCCCCCAGCACATGCCCTCACTCTCCTACTATCTGTGCCCCTTGGTTATGCTCATATGCATGCATACAAGACCATTGGTTGATCTCTTATGCTTTCACCCCCCCACCTTCCCGCATAGGCTAGACAGTCTAATGCTTCTATGTCTCTGGTTCTATTTCTGTTAATCAGTTTATGTTGTTCATTATATTCCACATATGAGTGAGATCATGTGATATTTATCATTCTCTGACTGGCTTATTTCACTTAGCATAATACTCTCCAGTTCCATCCATGCTGTTGCAAATGGTAAGATTTCCTTCTTTTTTACAGCAGCATAGTATTCCACTATGTAGATGTACCACTGTTTTGAATCCACTCATCTGTTGATGGGCACTTTGGCTATTTCCAAATCTTAGCTATTGTAAATTGTGCTGCTGTAAACATAGGGGTGCATATATCCTTTCTGATTGGTGTTTCTGATTTCTTGGGATATATTCCTAGAAGTGGAATTACTGGGACAAATGGGAGTTCCATTTTTAACTTTTTTGAGGAAACTCCATACTGTTTTTCACAGTGCCTGTACCAGTCTGCATTTCCACCAGCACTGCAAGAGGGTTCTTTTTTCTCTGCATCCTCACCAGCACTTGTCTTTGTTGATTTTTTGATGATAGCCATTTTGACAGGTGTAAGATGGTACCTCATTGTTGTTTTGATTTGCATCTCTCAGATGATTAGTGGCCTTGACAATGTTTTCATATGTCTTTTAGCCTTCTGTATGTCCTCTTTTGAAAAGTGTCTATTTAGGTCATTTGCCCATTTTTTTTATTTGATTGTTTATCTTATTTTTGTTCAAATGTATGAGTTCCCTATAAATTTTGGAGATTAGGCCCTTATTGGAGATAACATTGGCAAATATGTTCTCCCATGCAGTGGGCTTTCTTGTTGTTTTGTTGATGGTTTATTTTGCTGTGCAGGGGCTTTTTATTTTGATGTAGTCCCATTTTTTTATTTTCTCCTTAGTTTCCATTACCCAAGGAGCTATAGCGGTTAAGATATTGCTACGACATATGTATAATATTTTGCTGCCTATGGATTCTTCTAAGATTTTATGGTTTCCTGCCTTTCATTTCAGTCCTTTATCCATTTTGAGTTTATTTTTGTGTATGGCAAGCTTGTCAAACTTGTGGCCGTTGAGACGCATGCCTCATTTAGTTAACACTAGTGACCCAGTGCATGGATTCATGCACATTGAAAGGAAATTAATAGAAGGTATGTGTGTGGGGGGGGAGGACAGGGTGAGATGGGCTGTACACACCCTGGAGTCAACCTCCCGTGGTCCCTCCCTGGCATCTGTGGCGTGAGTGGGGTCCCTCCAGTAGGTGGGGATCTGGCCTGTGGGGATCTGGCCAAAACTGGCTCTCCAACATCCCCTGAGGGGTCCCAGAGTGTGAGAGGTCACTCTGCAAAGTTGCTGTCATACAGGGTGTAGAATGCAAACACAAGTACTCAGTGAGCCAGATTCGGGGCCAACAGTGCCCCAGCTACAACATAACCCATAGTCAAAGGTGGAATCACACAGCCTGGCGAGTAATCAGACTCCCCCCTCTCTGGTTTTGGGGTTTGTCACCCAAGAACCGCCACTGCTAAGTCAGTGCAACTCAGCAGCTCCTGCATTGAGAGTCTGCCCCTTGGTGGTCAGTGTACATCATAGCAACTCGTCAGATGGTCAGACACTTAGCATATTAGCCTTTTATATATCTAAACAGATGCTTGGTGTATGGTGTAAGTTGGTGGTCTAATTTCATTTTTTTGCTTGTATCTGTCCGGTTTTCCCAACACCATTTGTTGAAGAGACTGCTTTGACTCCATTGTATGGTCTTGTCTCCTTTCTCAAATATTAGTTGACCATAATGGCTTGGGTCAATTTCTGGGTTCTCTGTTCTGTTCCATTCGTCTATATGTCTGTTCTTGTGCCAGTAACAGGCAATTTTGACAACAGTGTCTTTGTAATATAATTTGATATCTGGTATTGTGATCCCTTCAACTTTGTTCTTGTTTCTCAAGATTGCTGCAGCTATTTGAGGGTTTGTTTGTTTTTTTTTATTCCAGAAGAATTTTTGAAGTTTGTTCTAGGTCTTTGAAATATGCTGTTGGTATTCTAATGGGGATTGCATTGAATCAATAGATTGCTTGGGTAGTATGGACATTTTAATGATGTTTATTTTACCAATCCATGAAAACAGTATATTCTTCCATTTATTTATGTCTCCCTCTATCTTTTTTTTTTTCAATGTCCTGTAATTTTCTGAGTACAGGTCCTTTACGTCCTTAGTTAAGTTTATTCCTAGGTATCTTAATTTTTTTTGTTGTAATGATAAATGTGATTATTTTTTTAGTTTCTCTTTCAGTGAGTTCCTTATTGGTGTATAAAAAGGCCATATATTTCTGGGTGTTATTTTTGTATCCTGCTACACTGTCAAATTCATTTATTAAGTCTAGTAGATTTTTGATGGAGTCTTTAGGATTTTCTATGTACAATATCATGTCATCTGCAAATAATGACTGTTTTATTTCTTCTTTTCTAATTTGGATGCCTTTTATTTCTTCTTCTTGTCTGATCACTATGGCTAATACTTCCAGTACAATGTCAAACAGGAGTGGTGAAAATGGGCATCCCTGTCTTGTTCCTGTTCTTAAGGGAACTAGTTTTAGTTTTTGCATATTGCATATGAGGTTGGCTGTATGTTTGTCATTTAAGGCTTTTATTATGTTGAGGTATGATCCCTCTATTCCCACTTTTATCAGGAATGTTGTATTTTGTCAAATGCCTTTTTTTCATCAATTGATATGATTATGTATTTTTTTGTCTCTCAATTTCTTTATGTGATATATCATGTTTATTGATTTGTGGATATTTATCATCCTTGCATCCCTGGAAAAAATCCCACTTGGTCATGGTGTATGATCTTTCTAATGTAATGCTGGATCCAATTTGCTAGAATTTTGTTGATGATTTTAGTATCTATGGTCATCAGGGATATTGGCCTATAATTCTCTTTCTTTGTAGTGTCTTTATAATTTGGGTTTTGGATTAGGGTAATGTTGGCTTCATAGAAGGAGCTTGGAAGTGTGTCTTCCTCTTGAATTTTTTGGAATAATCTGAGGATGATAGGTTTTACTTCTTGAATTTTTTGGAATAATCTGAGGATGATAGGTTTTACTTCTTTGAATGTTTTGTAAAACTCCCCTGTGAAGCTGTCTAGAAAAGGGATTTTGTTTGATGGAAGTTTTTTGATTACTGCTTCAATTTCATCAGTGGTTATTGGCCTATTCAGATGTTTGGTTTTTTTTTTTTCTTTTTAAATATATTTTATTGATTTTTTACAGAGAGGAAGGGAGAGAGATAGAGAGCCAGAAACATCAATGAGAGAGAAACATCGATCAGCTGCCTCCTGCACATCTCCCACTGGGGATATGCCTGCAACCAAGGTACATGCCCTTGACCGGAATCGAACCCGGGACCCTTCAGTCCGCAGGCCGACGCTCTATCCACTGAGCCAAACCAGTTTCAGCAAGGTGTTTTGATTTTTTCCTGATTAAGTTTTGGAAACTTGCATTTTTCTAGGAATATGTCCATTTCGTCAAGGTTGCCCCCTTTGTTGGAGTAGAGTTGTTCATAGTATTTTTTTTTTTTTTACAATCCTTTGTATTTCTGTGGGATCAGTTGTTACTTCAGTTCTTTCATTTTTTAAAAAAATATATTTTATTGATTTTTTACAGAGAGAAAGGGGAAGGGATAGAGAGTTAGAAACATCGATGGGAGAGAAACATCGATCAGCTGCCACCTGCACACTCCCCACTGGGGATGGGCCTGCAACCAAGGTACATGCCCTTGACCAGAATCAAACCTGGGACCCTTGAGTCCGTAGGCCGATGCTCTATTCGCTGAGTCAAACTGGTTAGGGCCATCTCTTTCATTTTTGACTTTGTTTATTTTGGTCCTCTCTCTTTGTTTCTTGGTAAGCCTAGGTAGAGGTTCATCAATCTTATTTATCCTTTCAAAGAACCAGCTCTTGGTTTTATTGATTTTTATATTTTATTTGGTCTCTATGTTTTTTATTTCTGCTCTAATTTTTCTTATTTCCTTCCTTCTGCTTACTCTGAGCTTTTCTTGTTGCTATCATTCTAATTCTTTAAGTTGTAGGGTTAAATTTTAAATGATATTCCTTTTTTTTTTTTTGAGGTAGATCTATAGAGCTATGAACTTCCCCTTTACGATTGCTTTCATAGATTTGGGATTTTTATATTTTCATTGTAATGTGTTTCCAGGATGCTTTTTTGAAAAATATATATATTTTATTGATTTTTTACAGAGAGGAAGGGAGAGAGATAGAGAGTTAGAAACATCGATGAGAGAGAAACATAGATCAGCTGCCTCCTGCACACCCCCTACTGGGGATGTGCCAACAACCAAGGTACATGCCCTTGACTAGAATCGAACCTGGGACCTTTCAGTCTGTAGCCCAACGCTCTATCCACTGAGCCAAACAGGTTAGGGCCAGGATGCTTTTTATTTCTTCTTTAATTTCTTTGGTAACCCAATCATTTGTTAATAGCATGCTATTTAGCCTCCAAGTGTTTGATTTTTTTCATTGTTTTTATTGTAGTTGATTTCTAATTTTATGCTATTGTGAACTGAGAAGATGCTCAATATGATTTCTATCTTTATGAACTTGAAGAGACTTTGCCTGTGTCCTAATATGTGGTCTGTCTTTGAAAAGTTCCCATGTGCGCTTGAGAAGAATGTATATTCTGTAGCTTTATGGTGAAATATTCTGAAGATGTCAATTAAGTCCATCTGATCTAATGAGCCTATTAAGATTGCTGTTCTTTGCTGACTTTTTGTTTATCCAGTGGTGTCAATGGAGTATTAAAGTCCCCTACTATGACTGTATTGCTGTCGATCTCTCCCTTGATATCTTCAAGAAGATTTTTAGGTATCTGGGTGCTCCTGTATCGAGTGCATATATGTTTACCAGAGTTATATTCTCTTGTTGAATTGCTCCCTTTAGTATTATGAAGTGATCCTCCTTATCTCTTATTATGGTCTTCACTTTGATGCCTATTTTGTCATAATTACCCCAGATATTTTCTCATTTCCCTTTACCTGAAAAAATGTTTTTTTCAAGCCCTAGGTGGTTTGGCTCTGTGGATAGAGCATTGACCTGTGGACTGAAGGGTTCCCAGTTTGATTCCAGCCAAGGGCACATGCCCGGGTTGCAGGCTCAATCCCCTTTAGGGGGCATGCAGGAGGCAGCTGATCAATGATTCTCTCTCATCATTAATGTTTCTATCTCTCTCTCCCTTTCCCTTCCTCTCTGAAATCAATAAAAAAAATTAAAAAATGTCCATTGCTTCACTATCAGTCCATGTGAGTCCTTTGTTCTGAGGTGGGTCTCTTGTATACAGCAAATATATGGGTCATGTTTTCTTATCCAATCAGCTACATTATGGCTTTTGATTGGAACATTATTTAATCCATTTACATTTAAGGTTATTATTGATAGGTACTTGTTTGTCACCATTTTTATTCTTTTTTTTTTTCTGCTGCAGTTTCACAATCTGTTTGAGGAAGCTCTGCCTCCGTATCTATTATTGTTCAAAAGTTTATAATGGTCTCTATTATCCATGAATGAGTGAGATCATGTGCTATTTTTCCTTCATTGACTGGCTAAGTTCACTCAGCATAATGCTCTCCAGTTCCATCCATGCCGTTGCAAATGGTAAGAGTTCCTTCTTTTTGACAGCAGGATAGTATTCCATTGTGTAGATGTACCACGGTTTTCTAATCCATTCATCTACTGATGGGCACTTAGGCTGTTTCCAGATCTTAGTTATGGTGAATTGTGCTGCTATGAACATATGGGTGCATATATACTTTCTGATTGGTGTTTCTGGTTTCTTGGGATATATTCCTAGAAGAGGGGTCACAGGGTCAAATGGGAGTTCCATTTTTAGTTTTCATTTTTATTCTTTATGCCTGTGTTCCCTTTCCATTTCTTCTTTTTACAGAAGTCCCTTTAGCATTTTTTGCATCACTGGCTTAGTGGTAATAAACTCTCTTAGCCCTTTTTTGTCTGTGAAGCTCCTGATTTCACCTTCAATTTTGAATGATAGCCTTGCTTGGTATAGTATTCTTGGATTCAGTCCCTTGCTTTCCATCACTTTGTATATTTCTTTCTATTTCCTTCTGGTGTGATATGTTTCTGTTGATAAATCAGTTGATATTCTAATGGGAGATCCCTTATAGGTAACTTTCTATCTGTCTCTGGCAGCCTTTACTAGTAAGACTCTTACTTTGTCGTTGATGTTTGCCAATTTAATTATGATGTGTCTTGGTGTCATTCTTTTTGGGTTCATCTTTTTTGGGACTATATGTGCTTCTTGGACTTGTGTGGCTTTTTCCTTCCCAACATCAGTGAAGTTTTCTGTCATTATTTCTTCAAACAAGTTTTCTATTCCTTGCTCCTTTCTGACACTTCCTCTCTTTCTGGCACGCCTGTTATGCAGATGTTGTTTCCTTTCATGTTGTCCCAAAGTTCCCTAAGGCTCTCTTCCTGCTTTTTAAGTTTTGTGTTTTTTTGTTTTGTTTTTTGTTATTATTTTTTCCCAGTTGTTGCCCTTGGGTGGTTTTTTCTACCTTGTCTTCTAACTCACTGATGTGGTCCTCAGCTTCTTCTAGTCTATTGTTGAAACTTTCCATTTTGTTTTTTATTGTGGCTAGCTCATTCTTCATTTCCTCTTAATTCTTACACATGTTGAATTTGTCTTACATCTTTTTCAGTGCCCTTATAACCCTTACTCTGAATTCTTTCTCTGGCAAATTGCTTGCCTCCATTTCATTTATTTCATTTTCTGGTAATTCCTCCTTTTCTTTCAAATAGGTTTTTTTCCATCGTCTCCCCATTTTTACTGTTCCTTTGTGATTGCAATTATTAACACAAATGCAAAAATATAAAAGAACAAAAGTGTTGAGTCCAAATATTTTCTCTGATTCTGCATGGCATTGTATTAATTCACTTTTTTACTTCCCTGTGTCTGTATCATTTACCTACTGGAAAACATATAAATACATATGCACTTACATTTACATATTTATAACTGTATATGAATATATATGCATATGTAAAATTACTGACAGTTAAGCACAAAGTTAAAGATTGACATATACTTATAATGGAATCATTTTTTCCAAGTTAGTATTTTCAGACTCAACATCTGTATCCTTTTAAGCTCTGATTTGTAAATCAGAGAGATACATTATTATCTTGAATTTTTAAAATATTTTATGAATATGTTGCTGTACAAGATCAACTAAGGCTATTAAAGCATGCACCAGTCAGAAATGTCAGTCATTTTATTTCCCATATAAATTTGGGCACTTAGTAAGAATATAATAAATATATGATGACAATTTTAATTAGTCATAGTTTTCTCTATCTAGAGGGAATTATGAGTTCCAGAATTCACCAGTAGTTCAACTGCATTTATATGTTTCATTGCATGGTCTACTTGCCTAGCAGTATTGTCATCACAAAGATGAAACCAATTTCAACCCAAAAGAGAGAAAGATTGAGTGCTTACAGAACTATTGAGGTAGACGTTCTCCCAAGTCATGTCAGTAAATATGCCCAACCTTTAAAAAAAAATCAGGCCAGTTGGAAACTAATATGTACATTAGTCATGCAAAATAAAACTCCACTCCACAAGTCATTAAAGTTGTTCATAAAGATTTCATTTATCTTCCTCTCAGGCTGATGGTTCGTTTGAACTTCTTCATCCCTTTTGAAGATAGTCACAGACAGTAAGTGACTTGCTTTAGTTAGTGAACTATGAGCTTCCACGCAGCATCCTCACGAGCTATTGCATGCTTCATTATGTTTTATTTTCTTATTGTAGAAACAAGAAAGTGGAGCTTTCTTCAGTCTGTATTGAGGATGTGAATAATGTAAAACAAATCCCCCTACATCCCACCCAAGTCTAATCCGAGGTGGATATGGAATATGAACTATGAATGTCATTTTTCTTTTAGCCACTGAGGTTATAGGTTCTCTGTTGATGATACATAACTTAGCCCATCCTAATAAATATATGCTCTAATAATATAATAGTAGATCCTCTGTTTTGCTAGCCTCATGAGAGAGTAGCACAGGAAAAAAAAAGAAAAGAATTATCAAATTATAAGGAATATGGGTGAAATCAATTGACACTTGCAATAAAAATAATTTTACATTGGCTTGAAGTGAACTTGACATAAATATGGCTATAAAAATAAGCTTACCTACGTCTTAAGTACTCCCCAGACATATTAAAGAAGATTATATGTTATTGGGAAATGGGTTCCTGGGTTGTGATTGCTAATTTCTCTAGAGACCAATCCTGAACAAGTTGTAGATCAACCACAAACTTCCGTTTATAGTCAAATAGAATTACTTCTGTTTGCTCCTCAATGCTTTGACATTACCATCTAAAAATTTCCAAGAGCTACAAAAAAAAAAAAAAAAAAAAAATCCGAGAAAAAAGCAGCTGTTGAAACCAAGGTTTTAAGAAATGAAGAAAAGGACTTTACATTTATTGGTCTACTACTATGCATGGAGCATTATTTACATTTTATTTTTTAATATATTTTTATTGATTTCAGAGAGAGGGAGAGAGAGATAGAAACATCAATGATGAGAGAGAATCACTGATTGGCTGCCTCCTGCACAACCCCACTGGAGATTGAGCTCTCTACCAGGTCAGGGCACATGCCCGGGAATTGAACCGTGACCTCCTGGTTCATAGGTCTATGCTCAACCACTGAGCCACACCAGCCAGGCTATTTACATTTTCTTATATCAGTACTACAATAACTATGTGAGGTGAATATTGTTACGTCTACTTATCAGATGAGGAAACAGAGAGCTTTCCCATTAACAGTCAGTATAGTAAATGACACTGAACTACCCCCGCATAACTAACAGTTATGCATTCATCAAGCTCTTACACTACCTAGGGCACTGTCAGAAGCATTTATTTTCCCTAAGAGGATCATAAAACAGTTGGTATAATAAGCCATAGATGTAAATAAAGGTGTAAGAGTATAAACTACTGTCAGCTAAGGTTTCTATACATTTTTTGTATATAACAAACACCACATATATCCCTAGGCAGAAGTCAGTGAGAACTGTGGTAGTTTGGAAGGCAAGGTGGTAGTTGATGTTAGCTTTGTGTGAGGGTGAGAGGAAAAAGGCATAAGAGCAGAAATTTAAAGTTAGAGAATGACAGATGAAAAGCACATAAGACATTTGGGAAATAGTACCACTTTGCCTGAAGCATCCCTCTCCCCCAACCACCATCTTGCAAATCCTTATATCCAAAAGAGCAGCTTGTTTCTCATACAACCATTGCTGACTTCATTGGCATATATCTTGAGCCATCCCATAGGGATCCATACTCAGAAAGACCTCACACTTGATTTAATGTTCTACTATCACCATCTTGAGATTCTTAAATTTTTAACAAGGGGCCCCACACATTTATGTCTTCTTTCAATTAACTAATAATGGATTGGTCATATCAATGAACATTTCATTTGGAAGGAATTATGAAACACTTCTATTCCAGCTAACTACCAAGTTAGAACTATTCTACCACATCCTAAAGAACTGATTCTCCAGGGCCTGGATAAATACCTAGAGCAGTGATTTCCAACACTGCTGTCCATCATAAACCTTGGGAAGCTTATTAAAATCATATGTTCCTGTCAACTATTTGAGACCTACTGGAACAGTCTTTTATGGTAGGGCCAAGGGAAAGCCAAGGAGACACAACTTGGACCCTTGACTGGCTAATACAAGTTTTACCTCTTAAACTTGATATTTATGTCTTCGACATTTATTTAGTAGACCATTGGATGTCTAATGACTGATTATTACCCCAAGAAAGACTGTCATAATTCAAGGATTACATATGCCACTCATTTAGGTTCTACACTTATTTGTACCCATTCTCCATAGAAATCTTGAGTGACCATCTATTGATACTTAAATATGTCCATTGTGTACTCAACCACCAAAGTATTGGTTTCAATCTTCAACAAAGTAGGCTGTCTTAGGCAAGTTCTGGTAAGCACATATTTTTTTTCTCTCTTTACATTTTCTGTAATGTTCTAATACCTAAGTGCTGGGGTCCAGCCCCAGCGGGTCCAGGGGTCCCCAAAGGTGTGGACGGAGTCGGCGAAGAAGGAATGACACAGAGACAGCGTTCAGTTGATCAGCAGCCTAGCCAGGATCTCTAGCCAAGTTCTGGTCAGGATCTCCAGCGAAGTTCTGGTTAGGTTCTCCAGCCAGGTTCTGTGTCCATGTTCCCTCGCTAGGTTCTCCAGCCAGGTTCTGTCCAGGTTCTCCAGGCAGTTCAGTCACCAGGTTCTAGTCAGGTTCTCTTGCCATGTTCTATCCAGGTTCTGCAGCCAGGTTCTGTCTCTAGGTTCTTCAGCCAGGTTCTCTCGCTAGGTTCTGTCTCTAGGTTCTGTGGCCAGTTTCTGTCCAGGATCTTTTGCCATATTCTCTCCAGCAAAGTTCTTCTGTCTCTAGGTTCTGTGTAGGTTCTGTGTCTAGGTTCTGTGTCTAGGTTCTGTGTAGGTTCTGTGTCTAGGTTCTGTGTCTCTTGGTTCTGTCTTTGAAGTTCTGTCTCCTGTTGTCTTGTTACATCTGTATTTATACCAGTTGATTCTAATCCTATCAATCTCTATTCCAAAGGTTAGGGCGTTTCTTATCTCCATTCCAGGGAGTAAAGATTATGTAGCTTAAGCATGATTGTTCGTAGTTAAAGTGATTAATTACCCGCCTGGCACTTAGTTAAGGGGTTTTATTCCCTCCCTAACTTCAGGGGAAAATCCCTACTTGGGGAAACAACCTTTCTCAGAGAGGTGACCTTGGTTAAAACACATAGTGCCAAGAAGGTCAGCAAACATATTAAGAACAGTATGCCATATATACCAGGTCCCTTAAAAGAGCAAGGATGGACCGGCTCCCGGCACCTAAGGGTATTCCTTATAGATTGACATCTCAGGTAGCTGCCTGTAGTCCTGCCCCTTTTAATATGGTTCTGGGCTAATAATGTGTTTTCTTCTAAACAAATATTCCATGGCATTTCTTATGCAAAGCCATCGCTAAGAACAAAGGTATAGTGCTTTCTTCTTTTATAATAGCCCATTGCTGATGGGCTTTAATTTGAAAAAATGTTCTTTCTTATGGTAACCCGAGATGAGATGTACTTCATTGTAACTTCAGCTAATTGAATTAATTCTATTATATTTTGTAGGGAAATCTTAAAAATATAGCTGAAGGTAAATCTTATACACCGCCCTCCCCCACCCCCCATCACCATCTTGCAAATCCTTGTATCCAAGAGAGCAGCTGGTTTCTCATACAACCATGGCTGACTTCATTGGCATATATCTTGAGCCATCCCATAGGGATCCATACTCAGAAAGACCTCACACTTGATTTAATGTTCTGCTATCACCATATTGAGGTTCTTAAATTTTGAACAAGGGGCCCCACACATTTATTTTGCACTGGCTCTATAAATTATATTGGTAATCCTGCATACAATAGAATTTTTAAAAGCCTTCCACAGTGTGGGTATTATTTAATGTGCAATTCCAGTTTGTTCCTTTCAGTCCAAACACCTACATCCGAGCACAAAACACTTAAAATATTACCTACCACAACAGGTCACACTCAAGTTTGACTACTGTCTGTCTTGTTCAGGAGAATCTATATATATAAAAAGCCAATGCCCTGAACAGCCATAACTACCCAACAACCAGTCGCTATGAAGCCCACTGTAGCCAGAGAAACTGCAGGATCCGGGGTAGGGCAGGCAAGCTAACCTCACAGCCCCTCCCCCCTACAGGCCTGCCCCTGATCAGACTCTCCCATCCAGATCAAGAGCAAGCTGCAAAGAGCCTGTATCAGTCCTGGCAGCCCCGAGTCTTTGGGGTTGAGAATTCTGATGGCCCTGCCCAGAGAGTAGAGGCACCTGATGGGTAGGGACAGAGACCACAGACCTCTAGGGAGTACCGCAGAGCTGGCAAAGAGAGGAGAGGGCCTGCGGAGGGGGAGAAGGTGAAGCCAGCAGACATCAGCCCAGAATCAAGTCCTTGCCCCTGGAGGCAGTGGACCCTCAACCCAGAACCCCAGCTGGAATCAAAGAGCCGAGGGGAGGCTTTAGGAAGCTCTACGCGGAGCTGCATGTTGAGAACGAGAGACGCCATGAGGCCCTGACCGAAACCAAGCTATGGCTGGCACAGCTCAAGGTGGAGCCTGAGCACACCACGCAGAGGCAGGAGCGCTTTGCAGAGAGGCCGGCCTTCCTGGAGCTGGAGAGATTTGAGCACAGGGCCCTGGAACTCAAGGCCACTGATCTGGAAGAGGAACCGAAGGGCCTGTCCAACCTCCGGGCTGACAACCAGTGCCTCAAGGACGAGAACACGGCCCTGATCCACGTCATCAGCAAACTGTCCAAGTGACCCGGGAGGACTTGACCATGTACCTGCATTTACTAGTATACAGCTGCTTCTGCCACACACACAACTTCCCCTGTGTGAACATGAGTGACAGGGTTGCTGGGGAGTCTCTGAGAAGTCATAACCTCCCCTCTGGACCTCCAGGCTGGGAGGGGAGGACAGAGGCCCCGGGAGCCAAGGGGGCCATCTGAGGCCAGGATGGAGATGGGAGGCTGAGCCAGGTAGGGGGGCCAGGGCTACAGGCAGGACCAGGAAGGAACTGAGGACCAGGAAGTGCCAGGCTCAGTAGCCAGGACCAGAGTGGCCACCCAGAGGTCCCCTCTCATGTGTGTTGGGACCAGTCACCCCTCCTGCCCCTGAGCAGAGATCCTAATGTGCCAAGCATCCTGCAGGCCTGGGTCAGGTGGGCCTGTATATAGGGTCCGTGTGCAATAGGGAGGGATGTTTTCTGTTTTTTTGCTGCCCACTCCCTGACGCTGTCTGGGGCAGGGGGAAAAGGTATTTTTAAGACATAGCACAGACACCACAAATAAAAGTCGTGAAGTTGCCAAAAAAAAATAAATAAATAAAATAAGAGCGGACTGTAGAGAGCACCTGGGAAGGCACATGGGCATTTCCTTAATAAATTGTCAGCTGAATCCAGGACTATAGGCAAAGCCATGTCCTGGAAACACATCTTGGTCAAAAAGGCAGAAGTGTTCTCAGCTTGACTTTCATTATTGCCCAGGTGCAGGGAAGTGGGTTTTATTATGTAAATCCAGCCAAACACCAGGAATGAATATGACTGGGGCCCACCCAGCCTCCTTTGTCTTGATCTTTGGTGAAACTTTCTGGTATTTGGGGTATAAAATAATCACGCTTTATAGGTGCTGGGTCCCTGTCTCTCCATCAGAAGAGGACAGCGGTCCCACTTGGTCCTAGCTTTTTGCTTCCATCTCTGTGTCTGTCTCTTTCTTTCATTTTCTTAATCCCCAGCCGCCCCTACTCAAAGAACTGGACCACTCCCTAGTCGCGCTGGATGATGAAAAGAGACACTCCTTCATAGCGGGCGGCAAAATGCCCCCTCCCCCTGGCCACCCCACCCCTGATCACAGCCCCTACCCCAATAGGAGGTGGGACTGGCCAGCCAACCTCTTGCAGCCCCTCCCCCTGGCTGGCCACGACCTTGATGGGCCCCCACCACCCTGATCGGGCTGCAGCCTCTCCCCCTGGCCAGCCCTGCCCCTGGTCACCTCCTCGCTTCAATAGGGGTTGGGGCCAGCCAGCCAATCTCCTGCAGCCCCTCCCCGGACCCGGTCCCACTCAAGATCAACCCCCCCACCCCAATCAGGGTCAGGGCCAGCCAACCACTCATGGCCCATGGTGCCTCCCCCAGGCCGCTGGCCTCCAATTGGACCCCCCCACCCCATTCGTGGGCATGGCCGGCCAACCCACCACCCACAGCCACTACCCATGGCCACCCCTGCCCCCAATCAGTCCCCAGCCCCCAATCATTCCCCCAACCCCAATAGGGGACAGGGCCTGCTGGACAATCGGCCGCCATCAACTCCTTCTGACAGGCCCAGCTCCGATCAGCCCTGATTAGGGATGGGTTGGTGGACCCCACTCATGCACAAATTCATGCACTGGGCCTCTGGTAAGTTTTATCAATCTTATGATGGTGATATCACAGTGCTAACTTAATGGAGTTTGCAGATATAATAATTTCCTTATTCCATGCCTGAGTCCTTCTACAATCCACGGCTGAAGGCATTGGGTCCAATTTTCAGGCTTATTCTTATCCCAGGCAATGTTTCTATCCAAAGAAAAATCAAAAAGTTCTAGGTCACATACTGTTCCATTGTCACAGTGTTCTTGCTTTGATAACTTGCTTTTCTAACCCATTGAGCCAATTTGTTCATGTGCAACCCTTAGGTTCTTTCTTGTGGATAATAATAGCCGCAATATTTAAAAGTAAGGCAGGGTTAGCTACCACCTCAAAACCTCATTTCCCAATTATAATGGAAGCTTATCTTAGATCAAATTCTGCCAATACACCGATATGTGTTAAACAAGCATTTGTTTTCAAGCAGGCATAAATAAGTTCATACAATCTGTTTTCTGAGCTCAGTGAATTCCTACTTACTTGTGCTTTTATATGATCTTACCACAGTTGCCGGAAAAATTCACTGGAAACAGATATAACTTTATTTTAGAGAAAGGGCCCAATTAGGCAAAAAGAAACCATTCTAATTATTTAAAACAGACATTTTAATGCAATAATTTTGTTACACAGTTGATTACTATCAACTAGCTGAGATGCTAAACAGAATAGTGAGGCTTGACGTAAAAAGAAGAAAGAAGATGCTGTTACTGGATCCCAGAAGGTAGAATAACTTGTTTCCTGCCCTACTTCCACCTCTCAGGACTTGGAGCCAGGAATAGGTAGATGCACTGCTGAAGAAGCTAGCAATAACATACAAGCAAAAAACCCACCACAGTCAGAAAACAGACAATGCAGAAACTCCTAAAAACAAAAAAAATATCTGACAGAAAGTTTTTGGGACACTGTCTTAGTTTATTAGATCAAATAGAGACACAAAGACATAGATAATCTGAATTATGTAGCTAAGAAAATTGAAGGAATGGGTATGCAGTTGACCCTTGAATAATGCTGACCCCTATAAATTCCTCAAAAATCTGTGTATAACTTAAGTTGGCACTCTGCATACCTGGATTCTCAAATACTGATCTAAAATACAGTTGACCCTTGAACACGGGTTTGAACTGCATAAGTCCACTTATATGTAAATTTGAATTTTTTAGATATTTGGAAGATATATTTACTTTTCTCTGTATTATTATTTTTCAAAAGCATATCAATGTGTATATTCCCTAAATATCATATTGAAAAACAGCATAGTGACTTTTACTTCATACGTGTGATGATGATAACTAACATTTGAGCACTTATCTGAACTACACATTGTTCTTCTTAATTTCATCTTACTATATTTGTAAATTTAATTAATTTATTACTTCTGATGATTCAAGAATTATTTTTTTCCTTACTGCTGTCTTCAACTGTGTATCCACTGTTACACATTTTATGTGGACCTCAGGTCAGAGTTCTGAGTTTATCACACTCAACAACATGCTACCATCATTACTCTGACAATAGTGTTTGTTTTCATTATTTTTTCTTGTGACTCTCAAACCATCATATCTCTCCACTCTAAGATGTTTAACATCCAAAGATAAATCATGATTTTGGATGCAGATCCATCACTGTGTACAGATCTTGAGTCTCTAGGACAAGCGACAAACAGTGAGGTAGGATTAAGACTGGCAGGTTTACTCTCATTCACCAATAAATATGAATGCTTCTCAAACCATTCCTCTTTGCTAGATAACAAATCTGTAATTTCTAATTGGTGATGATTGAGTTCCATGTGGGGATTTGTAAGTAACAAAAATATGCCAGAGTAAAGGTGGTGGTTATGTACAAATCCATGATAGTGAAGGATACACCAAAATAGAAGGGGGAAGAATTCAATGGACTCTTGAATTACAGAAAGTTGCATGAAATTTTTAAGGACTACAAGTGATATCTTTTTAAATTGAAGATCATTAAATCACCCTAGATTTTCTCTTATAACTTTTCTATTTGTTTGGACTTTAACTCCCTCTTAAAGAAAGGTTTTCCTTTTTTTTTCCTGTCTGAAGATTATTTTTGATGAGGTGACAGAAACAGGATAAAATTTGGGAAGGCTGGCAGTAGAAATCTAATTCATTCTATACTCCATTTCCATGAATATAAAGAGAAACATCCATGATGAGAGAGAATCAGTGATCAACTGCCTTCTGTATGCCCTCCACTGGGGATTAAGCCTGCAATCTGGGCATATGCTCTTGACCAGAGTCAAACCCGGGACCCTTTAGTCCGCAGGCCGACACTCTATCCACTGAGCCAAACTGGCTAGGGATCCCTGAATATATATTTAAATGCTATTCTACAGTCTCTCTTCAGTACTAGTACAGGTGTAGACTACTTTTTTGTATCTGCCTTTATACATCACTCATTTCATCTGGTGTACTCTTATAATTTCAACTCAGTAGAGGGCAATATTCGGGGGGGGGGGGCTTCGTGTGCAGGTCTATATTCCTTTCTGTTTACTTCTCCCTTTTCTTCCTCATGAGAATTATTTACTATTGCAGGGTCAGAATGTTGTTATCAAGAACTGAATATCCATTTTGAGCATCTTTCCTTTTAACAGGTTAATACCAGCAACCCTAAGAACTTTGTGACTATTTTAGAAACTGCTTTCCTAAATTCTAAGGTCTTACTTGCACTGGTAGACAAGACTAGTCATGAAGACTTCTATAAAATATGAGTAGAGACTGCTGGTTGTCTTACCATTATTACTCTATAATTTCTTCCTCAATAACAAGAATCTTGCTTTTTATCAGGGCAAACCACCCTACAACTAAAATGCTGCATACCCAAACCAATCTTTCGGCTTGTTGTTACGATATGAAAACATTTTTTTTATTGAGATGAAAGTGCTCAGTAGTACTTCTTTAAAGCCTCTTTAAAAGGGAGAAGATACATTTCTCCTTTCTTCCTTGCAGTGCTAAACTTGAATATGATGGCTATAGCTTTCTCAGTCATCTCAGACCATGAAAACATGTACCATCCACTTTTGATGGGAGATAGAGTTGGACAGCTCTTGGGCTTTGGTGATATTCTGAAATCACCATACTGTTCGTGGACTGCTTAACTAGGAATTTATTTTATATAAGAGAAAAATAAACTTCTTCCATTTAAACTGGTAAAATTTTGGATTTCTCTGTACTATAGAGAATGTTCAAATACTCGGCGTACATTGTAATAAGGAGTTTGTCTTTTAATCTTAACAGAGTAAGCAAAGTATTGCTTTAGGGAGATTAATTTGGAAGTATAAATTTGATGAATTTGATCTAGAAGAAAATAGGGGCAAAGAGCTCAGTTACAAGGATATCACAAAAATCTGGGAATCAGGGTGGAAATAACTGACATAGAGACAAAAAAAAAAACCAAACACCAAAAAACAGTACAAAAGATCAATAAAACCAAGAGCTGGTTCTTTGAAAAGTAAACAAGATTGATGAACTTCTAGCTAGGCTCACCAAGAAGCAAAGAGAGAGGACCCAAATAAACAAAATCAAAAATGAAAGAGCTGAAGTAACAACTGACCCCACAGAAATACAAAGTTTTGTGAAAAAATACTATGAACAACTCTATTCCAACAAACTGGACAACCTAGACAAAACGGACATATTCTTAGAAAAATACAAGCTTCCAAAACTCAATCAGGAAGAATCAAAATACCTAAATAGGCCAATAACTACTAAAGAAATTGAAGCAGTAATCAAAAATATTCCAGCAAACAAAAGCCCTGGTCTGGATGACTTTACAGGGCATTTCTACCAAGCATTCAAAGAAGAACTAAAACCTATAATCCTCAGATTATTCCAAAAATTTCAAGAGGAAGGCAACGTCCAAGCTCTTTCTATGAAGCCAGCACTACCATAATTCTAAAACCAGATAAAGACACCACAAAGAAAGAGAACTACAGGACAATATCTTTGATGAACATAGATTCTAAAATCCTCAACAAAATTCTAGCAAATAGGATCCAGCATTGCATTAGAAAGATCATACACCATGACCAAGTGGGATTTATTCCGGGGATGCAAGGATGGTACAATATCAGCAAATCAATAAATGTTAAACATCACATAAACAAATTGAGAGACAAAAATCACATAATCATATCAATCAATGCAGAAAAAGCATTTAACAAAATCCAGCACCCTTTCTTGATAAAAACTCTCTGCAAAGTGGGATTAGAGGGATCATACCTTAACAGAATAAAAGCCTTATATGACAAACATACAGCCAACATCATACTCAATGGACAAAAACTGAAACCATTTCCCCTAAGAACAGGAACAAGACAGGGATGTCCACTTTCACTACTCCTATTTGACATAGTACTGGAAGTGCAAGCCAAAGTGATTAGACAAGAAAAAGAAATAAAAGGCATCCAAATTGGAAAAGAAAAAGTAAAACTGTCATTTTTTGCAGATGACATGATACTTTACATAGAAAACCCCAAAGACTACATCAAAAAACTACTAGACTTAATAAATGAATTTGACAATGTAGCAGGATACAAAGTTAACACGCAGAAATCTATGCTTTTTTATACACCAATAATGAACTCACAGAAAGAGAAACTAAAAAAAAAATCCCATTTACTATCGCATCAAAAAAATTAAGATATAATAATAAACTTAACTAATGAGGTAAAAGACCTATATGCAGAAAACTAAAGGACATTGACAAAAGAGATAGAGGAAGACATAAACAAATGGAAGAATATACTGTGATCATGGATTGGTAGACTCAACATAATTAAAAAGTCCATAATACCCAAAGCAATCTATAGATTCAATTCAATCCCCATTAAAATACCAAGAGCATATTTCACAGACCTAGGACAAATGTTCCAAAAATTCATCTGGAATAAAAAAGGACCCCAAATAGCCACAGCATTCCTAAGAAAGAAGACCAAAGTTGGAGGGATCACAATACTAGATATCAAGCTATATTACAAAGTCATGGTTCTCAAAACTTCCTGTTACTGGCACAAGAACAGACATATAGAACAATGGGACAGAACAGACAACCCAAAAATAAACCCAGGCCATTATGCTCAATTAATATTTGACAAGGGAAGCAAGAACATACAATTGAGTCAAGACAGTCTCTTCAATAAATAGTGTTGGGAAAATTGGACAGATACATGCAAAGAAAATGAAACTAGACCACCAACTTACACCATTCACAAAAATAAACTCAAAATGGATAAACGACTTAAACGTAAGGTGGAAAACCATCAAAATCTTAGAAGAAGCCATCGGCAGCAAAATAGCAGACATTTGTCGTAGCAGTATCTTCACTGATACAGCTCCTAGAGAAATGGAAACTCAGGAGAAAATAAACAATGGGACTACATCAAACTAAAAAGCTTCTGCACAGCAAAAGAAACCATCAACAAAACAACAAGAAAGTCCACTGCATGGGAGAACATATTTGCCAATGTTATCTCCGATAAGGGTTTAAACTCTAACATTTACAGGGAACTCATACAACTTAACAAAATGAAGATGAACAATCCAATGAAAAAATGGGCAAAGGACCTAAACAGACACTTTTTGAAAGAAGACATACAGAAGGCCAAGAGACATATGAAAACATGGTCAAAGTCACTAATAATCCGAGAGATGCAAATGAAAACAATAGTGAAATACTATCTCACACCTGTCAGAATAGCTATCATCAACAAATTAACAAAGACAAGTGCTGGTGAGGATGTGAAGAAAAAGGAACCCTCATGCATTGCTGGTGGGAATGCAGACTGGTGCAACCACTGTGGAAAACAGTATGGAGTTTCCTCAAAAAGTTAAAAATTGAACTCCCATTTGATCCAGTAATCCCACTTCTAGGAATATATCCCAAGAAATCAGAAACACCAATCAGAAAGGATATATGCACCCCTATCCTATGTTCATAGCAGCACAATTTACAATAGCTAAGATTTGGAAACAGCCTAAGTTCCCATTAGCAAATGAGTATATTAGAAAACAGTGGTACATCTACAAAATGGAATACTATGCTGCTATAAAACAGAAGGAACTTTTACCATTTGCAACAGCATGGATGGAACTGGAGAGTATTATGCTAAGCAAAATAAGCCAGTTGGAGAAAGATAAATATCACATAATCTCACTTATATGTGGGATATAATTATCAACATGAACTGATGAACAAAAATAGATCCAGAGACAGGGTAGTACTGAACAGACTGTCCAACCTCAGAGAGAAGGCAGGGGAGAGGGGTTAGAGATCAACCAAAGGACTTATATCCATGCATATTAGCATAACCAATGAACACAGACAGTGGGGCAGTGGGGGGTTGCCCTGGGGTGTGCGATTGGCTGGTAGGTGGTTAATCAGGGGAAAAGGAGACATATGTAATTTTTTAAACAATAAAAAAAATCTGGGAATGAATTTATGATATCATAAATATGGTGGTAGGACCATTGTACAGGTTGTGGTGATAAGGGGCCACAAAGTTTCTCAGTTGTGGACTTGGAAGATCTGAAGACATCAGGATTTAATCAGTATCAGCGCAGGTTCAGCAACATGCATGTTTGGGAATATCCGGGAAAAGAAGGAAGGGATATATATATATATATATATATATATATATATATATATATATATAGAGAGAGAGAGAGAGAGAGAGAGAGAGAGAGAGGTAAAGAGAGAGAGACATAATATGCAAATTAGCCGGGATGCTGTAAAGGGTCACGTCCAAACCATTAGCATATTATCTCTTTGTTAGCTCCTATACATGCCATGGGGTGTTGTTACAGAGACAGGGTGGAAGTGGGGAGATGCTGGGAGAAGGCAAGACCAGCATGAGGTGACTGGAGTGTAGGTGGTACCACGGGAGAAGGCAGAAGGGAGAAGGTGAAAAGGCTGGTGCTGTGCACGAGAAGGCAGATGAGAGAAGGCAGAAGCGAGAAGGTGGTAGTTAGGCAGGATGATCAGGTCAGGAGGGGAGAGAAGTTAGGCAGTTTCAGGGATCAGGCCAGGAGGGGAGAACAGTTAGGGGCAACCAGGCAGGCAGGCAGGCAGAGAGGTTAGGGGCGATTAGGCAGGCAGGGGCAGTTAGGGTTGATCAAGCAGGAAGGCAGGTGAGCTGTTAGGAGCCACTGGTTCTGGATTACGAGAGGCATCCCAGATTGGAGAGGGTGCAAGCTGGGCTGAGGGACACTCCCCCCTCCCCCCGCACGAATTTCATGCACTGGGCCTCTAGTTTTAGATAAGACTGGGTTACTAATGATAACCTGTGACAAGTTATTAGTTATTCATTATTAGTATAAAGTTTGTTTGGGGTTTTTTGTTTGTTTGCAGGGAAGATTTAAAAATCCCAATTTCTCTGGATTATTTCACACTTATTTCAGTGACTTTTTAAAAAATATATTTTTATTGATTTCAGAGAGGAAGGGAGAGGTAGAGAGAGATAGAAACATCAATGATGAGAAAGAATCATTGATTGACTGCCTCCTGCATGCCCCCTACTGGGGATTGAGCCCACAACCCAGGCATAAACCCTTGACCATAATTGAACCCGCGACCCGTCAGTTCGTAGGCCAATGATGCTCTATCCACTGAGCCAAGCCAACTAGGGCTTCAGTGACTTTTTAATGAAGATTTAATTAAATAATCTCTTTGAAACATCACTTAGCACATCATAAACATCCAGATATTAGTTACTTGATAATTAAAGCCCTTGCCTAGTAGGCATAAAATAAATTACTGCTAAATCTAGAAGAGAATGAGGAAATCTTATAGCTTGTGCTGTCTTCCATCTTCACTAAGGAAAGCATTTCTGGAGTAAAGACAACTCTCCTTAGTTATACCACAGTTCCCTCTCTATTTAGGAACTGGGCAGATGATTTCTGACAGCATAAAGAGTGTTGGGAAGGTTTCAGCACCACCAACAGGAAGCTGAGGTGGAATACTTCTGGTTGTCCAGAATTGCTCTTACACTATGATTAGAATCAAGAGCTCTTTATTAACTAATAAAGAGATGAAGGGAAGAGAGTCTCTTTAAGATTGTGTCTTTTGGTTACTTATATTATATTGGAATATGTATTGTCCCTAGGTGTTCCTAGAAACCTTTTAGTTCAACAACTCTTAATTTTAGCTCAAAACTGATATCTAGGGTAATCTAACAAATTACTGAGTAAAGACAAAATACATTTTTTAAATACTCACTGCAGAAACTAAATGAATAAAAGCTTGGCATTCAAAAGAACATTTGGTTTAAAATAATGTGGTCTGTATAGAGACATTTCAGTATTCTATTAATTAGCACTTATCTTGATTCAGTTTAATTGCTATAACAGTGGAGTCATGTTCTAATTCTTTATGGGCTTCTTAGATGAGTTGAGAATGGACAAATTATATTAAAATCATTGTAATGACAACCACCTAATGGAAGGGAGATAACAGTGTGACATCTGCAATGTTTTGAGAGAGCTTCAGAAAAATATTGGACTTTTATTATCTGACTCAGCTTGCACATGAATCCTGCCATGACTAATATTGATAGTGAGGACACATAGAGAGACCCACTGCTCCATCAGTCATTTCTCTTTGATACTATCTTCCAGCTGTAGCTGTTTCCAATCTGTTCAGAGTTCTTGGCACTCCTGCTGCTCCATTTTACTACTGTATTTAGTTTCTCTCTGGGATAATTTGTATTTGCCAATCACACTTTAGCAGTACTGGTTCAGTTTTATATTTAATCATAGGACATTGTATGCTTCAGTTATCTTTTGTAAACTTGACATTTGTCTGATCATATCAAATGTAGTCTTTATTTAATTTGTTAGTACGTCCATTATATTGGTTTATTTAAGGGTTGCTATGGCCTGAAAGGGATTTTTTTACCATAAACAGTATACCTTTATATTCTTCCTACAGCAAGACAACTCACATCCTCTAGTGTCATTGAAATCTGGCTAGAACAGCAGGAAGACTACCTCAACCCTTTCTCTGTGCCTTCTTTGAATTGTCCCACTATCCCAAGGGGACTTCTAGTAGCTTTGGCTACTGCATACTCTGTGGCAATATATAAAAACAAAAAACCCACAGCAAATAAATTTTATAATTTTTTCAATTACAATGACTACTATAGTAAAATATCTATAGTACCTATGGTTTATCCAATCCTTGCGCCAGACACAACTTCCTGATATTTTATTATCCCCAAGTATTCCCCATAAAACCTTATGTAGTGAAAATATATTGTATATTAATGTTTCAATAAATAATTTAATAAAAATACAGTAACTATATGCCGAGAGCAGTGTTAACAAGCACTCTGAAAATTAAAGGAAAGCGAAGTTAAACACAATGGAGCATAATTCCAAATAAACAGATTGCAAAAATGAGCAAAATATTACAATTAATTATACCATTCCTTGCCTATCATATTGGGGGGTGAGGGGGAAAGGGGTTATGTGAGAAGAAATACTGAAGGCGAAGTTCAACCGGGAAGTAAATCACATAACTTTTCTGCAACAAACAGGAACATAAACATGAATATATATTCCTAAATGAGCACATAATAACTATCATTTTAAGAAGCTGTAGAACTCGTCAAAAAGAAGCTCTATGCCCTAGACATAAATTACAAGCTGACGATATTTCTAGTTTATCTTCCAAAGCAGCTATATTTATCATATATATCCAAATAAAATATGTGAAATACCTTATAAAAACAGAAGTTATAGATATTCCACATAAAGTATTTACTAAGATGGAATGAAAATGTTGATGAAAACCAAATGTACAACTTTTGCTTACAACATAATTTCCAGGAATGAAGAATCAACAGCTTAGCTGACTGGCTCGGTCATTGATTTGTTTTGCCTGCCTGACTTAGTAATGGACTAGTTTTGCCTGACTGACCTAGTCATCAACTTGTTTTGCTGGACTGACTCAGTCATCTGATTGATTGGGTCATTGACTGCTTTGCCCTCCATTGGCTTCTTCACTGACTTGTTTAACCCAGGACTGACTATGTCTTCATAGACTTATTCACCAAGACCTGACTGGGTCTTTTTTCAAGTCTTCCCTGGACTGACTCAATCATTATTTTTATGAAGTGACTGGCACATCAGCTGTTTTCCACAGACTCAGGGGACCATTAACTGCCTGCAATCTCATTATTAACTGTTTTTGTTGGAGTGATTTGCTCATAGGCTATTTTCACTCATCCGGGGGATTTCAGTCATCTCCATCATCAATTATTTCTGCTGCTGACTGACACGGTCATCCACCTGTTTCCCCTTAGACTGACTAGGTCACCAACAGTTTTTACTGGAGTTACTCTCTCATTGACTGCTTTTCCTGGACTGAGGCTGATTACTCTTTACTAGTTTGGTTATAGATCCTGAAAGTGGGGTTGCTGGGAAGAGAAAATATTTATAAGGTAATGTATATTAATAAACACATATCACATATATACATATACACATATATGTGAATTTCCTTCAAAATGTTTATCCAAGGTGGTAAATTAACCAAGAATGTATGAGGGTGTCTCTCCAAAACCTATATGTTGCCAACATTTAATTTCCCCCCAATATAATAGGCAAGGAATAGTGTATTTAATTAAGTGTAATGTTTTGCTCATTTTTGCAATCTCTTTATTGGGACTTATGCTCCATTGTGTTTAACTTTGCTTTCCTTAAATTTTCAGAGTGCTTGTTAACACTGCTCTTGTGATAGAGTTATTTTATTTTTATTAAATTATAATTTATTAAAACATAAATATATAACATTTTCATTGTGTATGTTTTTATGGGGGATACTTTAGGACAGCAAAATAATAGGAAATTATGTGTAGGCGCTAATATTCTCTTGGCCAAACCACCCAAGATTTAAATAATCAATTGGGTATTAATCAAAGTGGTCAATCAATTATGTAAATCGATGGAACCAATACTACTGGCCTGGACAGTAACTTGACCCAGAACTCCCACCATTCATGCTTGAGTGTAACATTGAGCTCTGAATAACATGCTCATCTCACACAATTGATATAATTTTCAATATCTGATTGCATTATAGTGGGGTCTAATTAACTATCGTGAATAGCTATTCATATAAATAAACTATATTATCTTATACAAAAGTATAGATTGTTAAAATGAAATCTGCAATGTACATATATCTTTATTTGTATGTGCTTGTGTATAATATATACCTGAAGAATAAGAACATATAGCTGAAATCATGGACAAGGACATTCTGGATGCTCATTATTACTCTTACAGAAAAGAAACTTTAAGGTGAATATCATTAATAGAAAGAAAGAGGGACAGTAGAACACACACACACACACACACACAGATATGAATTATATTCACCAGGAAAATACTACAAATTGCCTAAACTTGTATGCAACTTATAATATTGCTCAAAACAAGAAAATAAAAAATACAAGGAGGTATTTACATTAGTCTCTATTTGTAAGTGACAGAACAGTGAGCGAAAAATATTTTTAAGGCATGGAATAAAAGGGAAAGGGAAAGCAAAAGATATAGATCATTTAAACTTAAATTAATACTAGTGGCCTGGGGCATGAAATTCGTGCACATTAAAAGGGAATTAATTAGAGGAAATATTTTAATATTGCCATTTGCCCTTTCTCTATAATAGAAGTGTCAGAGATAAAAGAAAAGTAGTAAAATGTATATGAAAATAATATATAAATTGATTAATAAATAAACAGTAACAACATGATATCACAACAAAGACATGATATTAAAACAAAAACATGATGTAAAAACAACACTGATACAAACAATGAATGATAAATTGATTAAACTTATCCTAATATCTCCCTGTATACCACATTAAGAGTGAAAACACTTTCAGAGTGCTTGACTAATTTCCCTTGTGATGAAGTATTTACAACTTTAACTTTAATGTCATATGCTCTTCGAACTCGAGAGAAAGCAACATATAACTGACCATGTGCGAAAACGGGTTCAGGTAGGAATATTCCTACTCTGTCTAGAGTTTGTCCTTGTGATTTATTAATAGTCATCACAAATGCTGGCATCACAGGAAACTGTCATCGGATTAATTTAAATGGGAGGCAGTGTCAGATGGGGACAAATCAATTATTTGAATCAGAACAACCTCTCCCTCTGCAGATCTTGTTAATACTTCAGCTTCGATAATATTAGGTCTCAATTTTTTGATAATAAATCTAGTACCATTACAAAGGCCCCATTTACTATTAATATTTCTCAGTAGCATGATGATTGCACCCCTTTTAATTTTAATTTATGACACGGCATTCCCGAAGGAGTAATGGTATTAAGAAATTCGATGGGAAAATTTTCCTTTTCAGCATCATCTGTTGAATCAATGGAATCATCACTCAAATATGTGTGAAAATCTCCATTGAGTATATCCAAAATTTCTTCAATTAATTTTTGAACGTGTTCATTTTTTTGGACAAATAATCGCATGTTTAGATATATTTTTAATATTATCTATAGATATACTATTTCCAAAGGTACTTCTATAATAGATCCATTAGAAATCATTTCACAGGAGATTTAAATAATATCTATTCCTAAATGAGAACTGCTATCAAGTTTGCCATCTCCAAGTTTTACTAACCATTCACTATAATCATGATCCTCTGATCTCATATTTGTTTTAAGAGACAACTTTCTGAAACATCCCTAAACACTATAGTACTTTAAATTCTTTTCTACTATGGCTGATTGCAAAGCATGCATCACAATACTGAGACATTGTCAAAAATCCCCTCCAAGAAGGAGAACTTTCCCACCAAATGCAACATTCACATTCATAATTTCTCCTAGTAATCTGTCTATGGCGTTTATAGCATGACTGGATGCCATGTGCATTCATCAATAATGAGAAGTTTGGCCTTTTTAATGGTTTTATCAACTTCCCTCTTTATATTGAGTCTAGAAATTGAAGTTTTATTTAAAGGAATTGGTCATTTATATTGGGCATGAAAGGTTCTTCCACTGAGAAGTAATTCCTGTAGACGCTATGGGTAAAACAGTACCACCACGGCCTCTAATATAATGTACCAAAACTTTATAAAGATGTGTATTTCCACTACCACCTGGACCATCCAAAAAAAAGCATTTGGGGTGTACAGTTTGATCTTCAATGGCTGAAGTTATTCTTTCTACAATGCCAAAGTCCTGTGTCATCCCCAGGACTAATCTCTCCTATGGCTGCCTTACCCAGACCACAGGCCTCCTGGCCAGAGCTCTGCCCTTTGCTCAGCCTCACCTCCCTGCTCATCCAAGATTGACTCCACCCCCACTAATCCCCTGCTGGTCCCTTAGCCTATGTCATTCTCACTCACCCTCTCACAATCAGAGACTTGAACCATATCCCCAGTGCAAGCATGCGAAGAGGCATCAGCCACGGCCCCGCCCCCACTGCGAACCCCCTGCACTTGAACCAGGCCACCCTGGCCTTGATTTCTTGCCTGTAAAGGGTATGGGAATTGAGTGGCTGTGAAGGTACCTTCCAGCTCCAATGTTCTCTGGGGAGCAGCCTCGGGACCAGAACTCAAACTGCCTCCACTGTTATTGGCAAAGCCTCTTGCCTGGTCTTCTACCTCTGGGCAAGTCTCAGCCAAGCTGTCCTCCACCTTATTCTTTCTACAACACCAAAGTCCCATGTCATCCCCAGGACTAATCCTTCCTATGGCTGCCTTACCCAGACCACGGGTCTCCTGGCCAGGGCTCTGGTCAGGGCTTTGCCCTCTGCTCAGCCTCACCTCCCTGCTCATCCAAGATTGTCTCTACCCCCACTAACCCCCTGCTGGTCCCTTAGCCTATGTCATTCTCACTCACCCTCTCACAATCCGGGACTTGAACAAGGCCACCAGAGCAGGCATGCGGAGAGACATCCACTGCGGCCCTGCCCCCACTGCGGCCCCCCTGCTCTTATGGTCATCTGTCTGGTCGTAATAGCCCTAGGCTATTATTAGTATAGATGTTGCTCTAATAGGGATATAACTAAGCTTTGACCCAGTTTCAAATATGAAACATGCCTACATACCAAGTCAAGTCTCAACACATTAAAACAGTAGGAAGTATGCAGACAGCATTCTCTGAACATAAAATTAAATTTGAAATAAAATATAAAGCTAACTGGAATCCCACATTTTTCACAATTATAATGTAATTCTACACATAAGTGGGTAAAAAGCACATAGTAATGAATATGAGACTATAATTAGGACTAAACAAATTGTTATATGTCAAAATCAGTGATGCCACTATGGAGTTAAAGGGAAATTTATAGAACAAAATGCTTATATTAGGGGAGAAAGAGAAAAGCTAAAACATAATAAAATAGTCATGCATTTAGAAAATATAGAAAATGAGCCCTAGCTGGTTTGGCTCAGTGGATAGAGTGTCCCAAGTTCAATTCAGGTCAAGGGCATATGCCTGGGTTGTGGGCTTGAACCCCAGTAGGGGACATGCAGGAGGCAGCCGATCAATGATTCTCTCTTACCATTAATGTTTCTTTCTCGCTCTCCCTCTCCCTTCCTCTCTAAAATCAATAAAAATATAATTTAAAAAGTAATTTTAAATGAATGAAATAAATATGTTTTTTAAAAAATATAAAAAATGAAAAACTAGATAATGAAGTAAGAGCAAAAAGTAAGGATATTAAAAAAAAATCCCATAAAAGGACAGTGGCATTTGAATCTTTCATGTGTACTCTCTAGGAGTGTGCTTTTTGTTTGTCATTGTAGGAACTTTTGGGGACAGAAGGTGGTGGCCCTAGAACCGAATGCAAACCAGTGTCTTTAATCTGCTCACTATAACCATCCAGCCCCTCTCTGGCCTAGTCCAAAACAGATTAAATTAGAAAACAGAAAGGGGAGAAGGTTTCTGTTTTTCCTCCAGTTCTCAAATTCTCCCTATTTCTCACCCCTGACACTAGTTTCCTAGAAGCTTAATCAGGGCAGCAGTGCACTTGGTGGGTGGGACAGTGTTACATTGTAAATGGCTGAGGATACCCAGAGGAACTGGCCTTGAAACACATTTTTGGCAAAGCAAAGGGAACAAGTTGTGTGACTTTGCATACACTATCTTGGGCCAGTATGAGAAGATTATCATTGTTGGGGACACATGGGACATGAGATCAAGCTGGCAACTACCTGTTGCTGCCATATATGCCCTGGCAGGGTCATGCTGAGTGGCCAATAGCTTGAGTACACCCAGGGGACATTCTCAGTGACATGAGTCAGTGTAGAAGTCTATCTGTTTAGGTCAGATCATAGTAGAGAGTGCTGTGGCCTGGAGTGAGCACAGGAAGTGCATCCTAATGATGACCTTGCCCAGTGCAGTGGCTCCTAGTCACCATCACACAGCACTTTAGAAAGCTGCTTAGCAAGATGGGAAAAAAAATGTATCACCAATAACCAAACCTCAAGTGCCTGCAAATGAGGACATGTCCATGGACATTCACTGTGTTGTAGTTTGTCCTGGACATGGAGATATGCAAACAGACATGCAGGGTGGGTCATATTTTTTTTAAATATATTTTATTGATTTTTTACAGAGAGGAAGGGAGAGAGATAGAGAGTTAGAAACATCGATGAGAGAGAAACATCGATCAGCTGCCTCCTGCACATCTCCCACTGGGGATGTGCCCGCAACCCAGGTACATGCCCTTGACCGGAATCGAATCTGGGACCTTTCAGTCCGCAAGCCGACGCTCCATCCACTGAGCCAAACCGGTTTCGGCAATATATTTTGTGACAAAAAACTAACTTTAACTAGAGTAAGAAAGAAAAAAACAACACTGGTTCATAGAGATGCAAAGTCCAGAATTTAGTATTTCTGTAGTTATACCTTCTTCTATATGTTCAAAAGAAAGGAATAGATTTGTACCTTTCTCCATATAGGTTAAGTTTTCTACTCTCTTACTTTCAATATCAGGGAGGTTATTGTTAAAATAATATTTGGCACAGCCCTGTGAGATGGATATTATTACTAATTACAATGGAGTACTAAATGGCCATAAGAAAGGATGAAATAGCATCATTTACAACAACATGGATGGACCTTGAGAACATTATGCAAAGTGAAATAAGTCAGACAGAAAAAGCTAAGAACTATATGATTTCACTCATATGTGGAATATAAAACTGAAACTTATGAACATAAACAAAACTGTGGTGGTTGCCAGAGGGAGCGGGTAGGAGGAGAAGGGGGTCCTAATATGAGGTGACTGGAGAAGATTTGACTTTGGGTGGTGGGCACATGGTCCTATATATAGATTTTGTAAATTAGTAATCCAGACAGGAAACCTATATGTTCATGTTGACAAATGTCATCCCAATAAAATTTAGAAATTAAAACTCATATAATTCAGCTAGCATGCTAGCAGTCACATGGTAATGAGGAACTGCTGGGATATGGCTTCTAGACTGTCAGATGCTACAGATGATGGCACTTCATTTTCCATCAATCCTTTTTTTTTTCCTGATTAGTTATGTATCTCTTTACACAAATTCTAAAATGTGGCTAATTCAAACTAACTCTACTCTCCTCAAACTTCTGCCACTTCTCTCCTTACTCTATATTTAATGGCCTGTTGCTTCTCAGTAAAATAAAAAGTATTCCCTGGTAAATTCCCTAATATCTGTCATCTCACCAAGATACATCTATATTTGCATGAATTCTTTTTTAATCATATTTATTGGGGTGACATTGGTTAATAAAATTATATAGGTTTAAAGTGTACGATTCTGTAATACATCATCTGTATATTCCTTTGTGTGTTCACCACCCAAAGTCAAATCTCCTTCCATCACCATATATTTGACTAACTTTACAACCTCTCCCCCACCCCCTTTCCCTCGGTTAACCATCATACTGTTATTTGTGCTTATGCATTTTTGTTTGCCTTATTTGTTCACTTGTTGATTTCAATTTTATATCCCACATATGATATGAGTAAAATTGTGGTTCTTGCTTTTTTTTTTTATTCTTTAGCATGATATTCTCAAGATCTATCCATGTTGTCATAAATGGCAGAATTTCATATTTTCTTCTGAGTAGAGTAGTATTCCATTGTCTTCTTTATCCAATAATCTAGTAAAAGACACTTTGTTTCCACATCTTGGCCACCATGAATAATGCTGCAATGAACATAGGGGTACACACATATTTATGAATAAACTAGAGGCCCGCTACCACCCATCCCTGGTTCCTTGTTCCCCATTGGGCAATCAGAGCCTGCCCGCCATGGGGAGGGAAGGAGAGGTTGGCTGGCAGGTCCTGATCAGGAAATTGGGGCCTGTGGGCTGGGGATAGCTCCTGCATTGAGTGTCTGCCCCCTGGTGGTCAGTGCATGTAATAGCAACCAGTTATTCCACCATTGGGTCAATTTCCATATTACCCTTTTATTATATAGGATGTTTTCAAATGAATGGGACTATATAAAATTAAAAAGCTTCTGCATACCCAAAGAAACCATTAGGGAAACAAAAAGGCAACCAACTGAATGTGAAAAGATATTTGCAAACAACACTTCTTATAAGGGCTTAATAATCAAAATATATAAAATCTCATATACTCAACAATTCCAAAACAAACAATCCAATTTAAAAAATGGACAGAGGCCAAAACCGGTTTGGCTCAGTGGATAGAGCGTGGGCCTGTGGACTGAAAGGTCCCAGGTTCGATTCTGGTCAAGGGCATGTACCTGGGTTGCGGGCACATCCCCAGTAGGAGATGTGCAGGAGGTGGCTGATCGATGTTTCTCTCTCATCGATGTTTCTGACTGTCTATCTCTCTCCCTTCCTCTCTGTAAAAAATCAATAAAATATATTTAAAAAAAATGGACAGAAGACCTGAATAGACACATCTCCCAGGAAGACATACAAATGGTCAACAGATGCATGGAAAATTATCAACTTCATTAGCTATTAGGAAAATACAAATAAAAACTACACTGAGATGCCACCTCATACCTGCTAGAACGACTATTATCAACAAAAAAAGTGCTAACAAGTGTTGGAAGGGTTGTAGAAAAAAGAAAAGCTACTCTCATTTAGTGTTGGTGGGAATGTAAACTGGTACATACACTATGGAAAAGAGTATGAGGCTCCTCCAAAAATTAAGATTAGAGTTACCATTTGGCCCAGGAATCCAGCTACTAGGATACTTTTTAAAAAGCTCGTATCCAGGCTAAACTTGCACCAATATTCTAGGTTTCACTTCCTCCTCATTTCTTTGGATTGTTACTCAATCATCCTCTATCCTCTATCTTCAACCTCACTACTAGCCCTTGCTCATCCTATATAATAAAAAGCTAATATACAAATAGTCATCATGCCCTTGCACCCTCACACCCTCACGCCCTCGCGCCCTTGCTCTCTTGCACTCTTGCACCAAGGCCGGGGGACCTGAGGCCACACTCCTGCCCCTGTGCTGGAGCCGGGGACCTGAGGCCTGGCCAGGAGACTTGAGGACATGCTCCCCACCTGGCAGGTTTTGACTAGGGACCTTAGGCTGTGCCCCCTACCCAACAGGGCTTGACGGGGGACCTGAGGCTGCACCCCCCTACCCAGCAGGGCTTGACGGGGGACCGGAGGCCATGCCCCCTACCCGGAAAGGCTTGACAGGGGACCTGAGGCTGTGCCTCCCACTTGGCGCCAGGCCTTGGGACCTGAGGCTGCGCCCTCCTGCCCTGCGTGTCTTGATGGAGGTGAGGCTGGCCAGGTCTGGGTCTCGTGCAATTTCGAGGAGCATGTGGATGAGCAGGGACTTGACTCTGGGTCCCATGGAGTGCCCCAGACTCTGATAGGAGGGAGATTTTCATATACATTTTACTAATTTTCTTTCATCTCTAACACTTGTATTATAGAAAAGGGCAAATAGCAATATTAAAATATTTCCTCTAATTAATTCCCTTTTAATGTGCACGAATTTTGTGCACCAGACCACTAGTTATCATATAAACAGAGATTTGCAAAAATCTCCGTGTACTACTTGATGTTCTCCAGCTAATGTCCTGTTTATATAACCCTTCTAAGTTAGACTTCTTCAGAATTTTCTATACTTGCTGACTCCATTTCTTCCCTTCCTCTGTAGTCTTCAGCTTGCTGCAGTCTGTCTACTATGCACATCATTTTACCAAGAAATGCTTGTATTAAGATAATCAATGACATACATGTTGATAAATCCAGGGATTCCTTTTAGACCTTACTCTACCTGATACGTCTATAGCTTTAAATTCTTTAAATTCTTTTTTGAAACCCCTAAATTTGAAGTTCTTGAGACATCTGTACTAAGCCATCTTTTAGTTCTCGCTTTACAATTCCTTTCTAGGTTATCTCATAAATGCTAATGCATTTCATTTACCAGCTAAATACTAATGACTTCTGAATTTGCCTACCTGCTCTCTAGACTCCTCTCTTAGAATTCTTGGCTTCTATATCCAACTGCTGATTGGTTCTCTCCAATTGGATGCTTCATTCAGCTACCCTATGTCTTTTGATTGGAGCATTTAGTACATTTAAATTTAGGGTTATTATTGATAGGTACTTGTGGGGTTTTTTGCCATTTTAATTCTGATGACTAGGTTTCTCTGTTTATTCTAATTACAGCAGTCCCTATAGCATTTCTTCTAATGTTGGCTTGGTGGTGATGTACTCCTTTAGCCTTCTCTTTTTTGCCTGGGAAGCTCTTTATTTGACCATCTATTTTGAATGATAGCCTTGCTGGATACAGTAATCTTGGTCTCAGATCCTTGCTTTCCATTACCATGAGTACTTCATGCCATTCCCTTCTGGCCTGTAGAGTTTCTGATGAGAAATCAGGTGTCAGCCATATGGGGACTCCTTTGTAGGTAACAGTTTCTTTTCTCTTGCTGCCTTTAAGATTCTCTCTTTGTCTTTAATTTTTGGCATTTTAATTATGATGTGCCTGGGCATGGGCCTGTTTGGGTTTCTCTTGCTTTGGGGTTCTCTGTACCCCCTGAACTTGTGTGACTTTTTCCTTACCAGTTTAGGGAAGTTTTCTGTCATTTCTTCAAACACCTTCTCTATGCCTTTCTCCCTTTCTGCCTCTTCTGGCACACCTGCTATTCTAATATTGTTATATTTCACATTGTCCCACAGCTCCCTTAAGCTGTTCTCCTATTTTTTAATTGTTTGTTTTTTCTTTTTGGTTTTCTGATTGAGTGATATTTTCAACTCTATCTTCTAATTCACTGCTTCGATCCTCAGATTCCCCTAATCTGCTGTGTATTCCTTCCAATGTGTTCATGATCTGTGTTATTTCATTTTTTATCTCAGACTGTTCTTTTTTCATAGTTACTATATCTTTTTTCATGCTGTTGAGCAACTTTATCATCATTACTCTGAACTCTGTTTCAGATAAATTTCTTATCTCTGCTTCATTTATCTCTTCTTCTGGAAAATTCTCTAGTTCTTTCATTTGGGGAATGTTTTTTTGTCTCCTCATTTTGACCTCCTGTTTGGTTTTGTGATTATGTATTAGGTAGATCCTCTACACCTCTCAATCTCTAGTGCTGGACACTATTTAAGGCTGTTTCTGACTAATAAGATCAAGCAAAGACTCAAAGCCTCCAGAGACCGCCTCTGCCTCCAGACTGATAGGATTTTTACTTGAATTGCCCCCCAGGCAATTGTCCTCAGGTGTGATGAGAGGTTTTTATTTTTTCCAACAGGGTGGAGCAGTTGCTTTTGCCTGGAGGCTAATTGTTATTTTTAATCTCTTAAGTGGCCTCAGGGCAAGATGTTTTCCAATAGGGTGTGTCAACTATCTTTCCCCCAGACAAGGCAAATGTCTCTGTGGGAAAGATGTCCTCCACTGCCTGAGGGAATGATTCAGCCCAGGAAACTTGGGGTGTCTGCCTTCTGAGTTCTACCTTCTGAGTCCCCAGTCCTGGCTTCTGCTTTCACAGCTCTAGTCCACTTCACCTTCCCTCTGCCGGAGCACAAGGTGGGCTGGATCCACAGGGAATTTTGTGTATTGGTCTTTTAAGAGGGTGCTTGAATTTTCAGCTGTTACTCCCTGGCAAACAGCACCCCACTGCTTTTCATAGCCAGATGCTATGTGGGTACCTTTCTCAGTTTTGGTGCTCTCTGCTGGGGGGCTCAGCTTGGGGATTAGATCCCATAGTTCTCAGTGGCAATCCACCACAGCTGAGATACCTCTCTAGGACTTCAGTTGCTGTCTGTGGATGCCCAGCCAGCTCTTTCGCAACTCCGCCCCTCCTACTAGTCTCTATGTGGTCTCCACTTTCAGTCCTTGGGTATAAGGGTTTTTTCCTGCGAGTTTTCCAGGAAGATTTTCTGTATTTTAGTTGTAATTACAGTTTGTTCCTGGGAGCATGTCTGTGCAGCATCCACTTACTCTTCTGCCATTTTTAATCCCTTTTGGATGCTTCAAATATGCTTCTACTTTATTATGTTCAGTACTCAAGTCTGTTTTTCCTTTAAACTGAGTACTTCACTAGACTTGCACATTTTAGTATATGACACCTCTGTCTGGTTACTAAAGACAGGAACAGGTGTTATCCTAGACTTTTTTATCTCCCTCATCTACCATATATACTCTACCAGCAAATCTTTTCCATTCTAATGGAAAACTGTGTCTAAATTATCCACTTTCCTCACTTTTATTTCTTTGTCTGTAATAAAAGCCACTATGTTCTCTCACTTGGTCAGCTATAATATTTTCTTAACTGGCTCCCTGCTTCCACTGTTAGACCATGAAGACCATTATCCATACTGTAGCAGCAGAACAATTTTTTCTCAAAACTGATCATGTCTCATTGTTGGAAATGCCTCATAGAATAAATATGTTGTTTCCTTTATTCACAGAACTGTGGGATCTAACTGTGTGTTAGATCTGTGGGAAGGAATTACAAGACAGCTACTAAAAAAAAAAAAAAAAAAATACCCCACAAAAAAAAACCCCACAAAAACAAACCAAAAAAAACCCAAACTGATCATGTCATTCCTTTGTATAAATTTCTTCAATCCCAGTTGCCCTACCACTATCCAATGGCTTATAGCCTTATTTATAGCCTTATAAGGACCTTTGCAATCTCACTACTCTCTACCACCCGTACTTCTTTCACCACTCCTCCTTTTTCACTGAATGCAGCCATATTGAAATAATGCTCCTTCTATGAATTATATAGTTGACTCTTAAACTACATGAGTTTGAACTGTGTGGATCACTGATATGCAGATTTTTAAAATAAATATTGTAAATTCATTTTCTCTTATGATTTTCTTAATAATGTTCCCTGTTCTCTAGCTTACTTTACTTAATAATATAGTATATAACACATATACAAAATATGTGTTAAACTGTTTATGTTATTTATAAGGTTTTCAGTCAGCAGTAGGCTATTAATAGTTATGTTTTAAGGGAATCAAAAGTTTATGTGGATTTTTGACCATGCATGGTATCAACACCTCTAACTACCACATTGTTCAATTATTTACTGTATTTTGCTTCCAAAGAAGCTTCCCTGTGCAGGAAAGATTCTGTCAGCTGTCTGTATTGTGTGTACTCAGATCACTTTGTGCTTATGGTATGGTATTGCAGTTGCTTGTTACATCAGTCAGTGCTGGTCAGGAAAACAGACACCATTGCGAGTATTTTAAGTAGGAGATTCAACATAAGAAATGAGTTGCTTACTAATCGATTAGAAGAGATGGAGGAAAGAATATCAAGAAGATCACTACTAGATTTCAGGCTCAATTTCAGGTTTCAGGAATCAAGAAGTTAATGCTTGCTCCCCCTAACCTCATGACACCCCTCCAAGGACAGGGAACAGGAAATAACTGTTGAAAATGACCACAACTGCCATGAAGGACTGAGGTTGGTCACTCCTGTACAAGTACCTATAGGCTGCTACAGAAATTTTGAGTCTGTTAAAGACGCTGGTGTCTGCCTGCTGCTCCAGATAAAGGGTAGTATGGCTTCTGTTTCTCTTCTGCATTATAGTTATGGTTCACAATGGCAGAACCTAAGCCTCTAGCAAGGGAACCCAGAAAAAAATAGTTTCTAGTTTTGCAGTCCCTGTAATTCATTGGAAGTTGGCACCATTCCACTCATTCTTTCATCTGATACTCCATCAAAACTGAGTTCTGTGAGACTAAGGACTTTGTGTTTCCTATTATTTTCCTGTAGGACCCATTCAAATGCCTTGCCCAATGAGTACTGATGTAATAAAAGAATAATTAGGTCTTTACATTTCAGAGATATATTAATGACATTATTGTTTATAAAATGAAAATTAATTATAATCTAGATTCTGTTATAAGCATATAAAGCTTTTTATGATTTGTTATATTGATATTTTAATGCACTATTATGCACAGACACTGTGCTAAGCCTCTTTACCTGAATGACTTCATATAATCCTTAAAATAGCTCTATGAAATATATTCTATCATCTCAGTTTTATAGATGGAGAAATGAAGATTTAGAGATTAAGTAGTTTATCCAAGGTCACAAAGTTTCTAAAGGGATAGGCTGTGTTTGAAACCAAGGATGACTTTTTCCAAAACCATTCTCCACTACACCATCTTCAGCTCAGATAAGTTGAAAAACTTGGCCTGATGGCATTTTATTGATTTGTGGGATACATTTATGACATTTTGACTTCAAAAGTCCTTCTGAATTCTCACATTGCATCACTTTAAATGGCGTGTCTCTTGCATAACAAAGAGGTTCTCCTAGATATTTTTCTCAGGAAGGACCAAACACACTTGGCAACTGCCCTTTTTGTAATCCAAAGTGATTACAAACCCATTTTAAAAGTTGCATAGTTAAATATGAGATGCCTAGTTAAATTTGAATTTCAGATAAACAACAGATATCTTTTCAGTATAAGTACGCTCCAAATATTTCATGGAGCATTCTTATACCAAAAAAAGCATTACTTATTTTAAATTCAAGTTTATTAGCTTCCCTATAATTTTATTTTTAATATCCTGAAACTAAACCTCATAAAAAGCTGCATTTGTTAATGTAACCCATTCCATTTACTAGATATCACAGTTTACATAGCACTTTTATCACCTTTAACTTACTTAATGCATGCAACAAATTTTTGAGAAATAAATTGTTTACTCTATAAATATTACTGAGGATGCTCTGCTCAGAACAGTTAAGAAATGTGTCCATAATCATATAGCTCATTAGTGGTGGAGTTGGCGTATAAATCTAAATGTTCCTCACTCCTTGTTTTGTTTTCTCTCCTTAACGGTGCTTCAAAAATAAGCTCACGCATCACCTTCTTTTGGAAACATATCCAGACTACTCCCTAGCCAAAGTCAAATTTGTTGCTCTCTCTTTTATGCTGCCATAGATGTTTGCACATGTCATTATGATGAGATGAAGCACACTGCTTCATGATTGTTTATATGTTGTTCTTAGTGCCAGGACTGCACTTCCTTAAAGAGTTTGATAGGCAGAATAATGGCTCCCAAAAGATGTTCACAGTCAAATCCATGCAACTGTGAATATCTTACCTTACATGGAAAAATGAACTTTATAGATGTGATTAAGGGTAAGGAACTTAAGATAGAATAATTATTTTAGGTCATCCAGATAGGCCCAATCTAATAATTTGCACCATTAAAATTGGATAATCTTTCATGGCTGTGGTTTGAAAAGGATACAATAACAATAGTAGATGAATTGTCAGAGAGATGCAACTTGTTGGCCTTGAAGATGGATGAAGTGGGCCACCAGCTAAGAAGTGCAGACTACTTCTAGAAGCTGGAAAAGACAAGGACACAGACATTCCCGAGCTACCAGAAGGAAACAGCCCTTAGACACCTTGATTCTAGCCCAGTAAGACCCATTTCAAAAGTCTCATTTCCATAAGATAATAAATTTGTGTTGTTTAAAGCTAGTAAGTTTGTGGAGATTTGTTACAGAAGTCATAAGAAACTAAAAGAGATAGGTACCATATCTTAGTCACTGTTGTATTACCTATAAATAGCAAAGTACCAAGTAAGCACTAATAAGTACTCAGAAATTGTTTTCTGCACAAATAAATGGAAATTACAGCACACTGCTTCATGATCACAGCATTATGAAGAATGAACCACTCAACTAGGGTATTGGGAAGAGAAATTATCTCTATGCATCTTCTTCCCTCAGCTAATGAGAGTAAACTACCTTCTCTACTTCTTGGCCCAATGAATGAGTTATTAATATGAATATAGAAAAAAATGGAGCAATAAGTAATGACTCCTGAGCAAACTTTTATATCTTCTTAGCTGTGGTTGTGATCCTGAAGAGAGACCTCACCATAGTTTCTGCAATAATAAAGATAACTACCATTTTTTTCAATTATTACTAGAATAGTTGTCAAACTTTGCTGTGCATTCAAATGACTTACAAGACCTGTTTAGAATTGCATATTTCTGGGTCTAGCCTTTAGAGATTCTGGTTCAGCAGGTCAGAGATGGAGACCGTGTGATTCCATAGACCATACTACACCCATACTGCCCAGCATTATATTGTGCAGAAGATTATATATATACTAGAGGCCCGGTGCACGGATTCGTGCACCAGTGGGGTCCCTCGGCCTGGCCTGTGGAACCAGGCTGAAACCAGCTCTCCAACATCCCCCGAGGGGTCCCAGATTGTGAGAGGGCACAGGCTAGGCCAAGGGACCCCACTGGTGCAAGATTGGGGCCAGGGAAGGACCACGGGAGGGCTCCAGTGCATGTCTGGCCCGTCTTGCTCAGTCCTGATTGGCAGGAACCCAGCATCAAGCTAACCTACCAGTTGAAGCGTCTGTCCCCTGGTGATCAGTGCATGTCACAGCCACTGGTCGACCGGTCAACTGTCTGCCCCCTGGTGGTCAGTGCACGTCATAGTGAGGGTTTGAGCAGCCCTAGCATATCATTAGCATATTATGCTTTGATTGGTTGAACGGATGACTGGACAACCAGACACTTAGCATATTAGACTTTTATTATATAGGATACACCACTTCCCTCCTTTTAATATTATCTTCTTGTTCCTGCAAATTGCTCTGGGCAGAATTTCTTTGGTCCTGAGAAGCAACTCTGATACCAATTTCACTCCTAAGTGAGACAGCAAACGTGAGGGGAATCACTCTTAATTTTTTAATGCATTTCCCATCATGAAAATATCTGGAGGTCAAGGTAATCTAAGATAAAATACATAATTACATTTTAGAAGTTATCTATCTATTAAGTGAGCTTGCATCAGGAACATCAAATGTAACAAGAATTTCTCAGAGGAGTTTATTGTGGCATCTTGAAACCAGAAAAGAAAGTATAAAGATCTCTCTCTCTCTCTCTCTCTCTCTCTCTCTCTCTCTCTCTTTCATTAGGCTAATAAGAGAACTTCAATCTTTAATAAACTAGTGGAATAAAAAGTAACAGTCATGAAGAAACGTTTCCAATTTTTGTTTTTAAATGGTGACCTTTTTTCTGCTTAAAATATATTTGAACACTGATAAAGCTGCAAACAAGAAAATGGTAATTTCCTAAATTTCACTGCCTCAAGATAAGCTATGGCTAAAATTATGATTTATTGCCTTGAATGCCTTGACTATGCATATGTTTGCTAGCTATTTTGGATCAAGCAATATATGCAATTTAATATCAAGCTTTTTAAAAACTTAACATTGTAGGATATATCTGCTCCCCTATGGCCAACTTATAGTAATGAGATTGTTTTTGTTAAGTTATTTCACTTTAAGAGAACTGAGAGGTTTAGAAATCCTCAGAAGAGTCCAAAAAATAGCTTCATGCTCAAAGGATATACTATCCTTGAAGAGAGGCAATTATGTCTTCCTTGGAGTGTCAGAGGCATTGAGTCACCTGCAGCTGCAGGCTGCTAATCATATTAGACAGAAGTTAATTTTGGGGTAACTTGCTCTCTGGCACCCCTCATGTCAGGCAGTATGGTGGCTCCTTTATTTACAGAGGCATGCAAGTGGCCAATGCCCTGTTTAGAGAATAATGTACATTCCAGGCCTGCCATCCTCAAATGATTGCAAAGCTTTGTTAGAAAATACAGAATTCTAGAATGTTATGGCCATAAATCACATTGTTGGAAATTGTCTTGCTCTAAAAGTTTATGGTTGTATGCAGTGCCATTTTTCTTCTGGACTTGAATTTGATGGAATTCCACTAGTCCTCACTAAGAAATATTTTATTTTCATTTTCAATGCAGTCATAAATTGCTGAAAGTATTTTCTCAAGAGGTAAATTAGAATGTAGTAATACCACAACTGAGTCTTAACACTGGAAAATATTCACTGTATATTAAATATACATGGGGACACTTAAAAGAAACATTATTGGATTAAATGTCAACATTGTGTCCATCTTAATGCAAAACTGAAATCTTATGTGATTTGCCTAATCTTTTGGGTCTATTGTTAAAGGGGAAAAAACAAAACACTTTCATTAGCCTATGCTAATGAAAACAAGTTACCATGTTAGAGACAAGAGACCTAATCAGAAATGCCAAGTTCTTCATCCCCACATATCTTTTTATATAAATACACTGGAAGTGGCAATTTCATCTGGTTCAGTTCACTTTGGTGGGCACTTGCTAAAGCTTTAGTAAAGTTTACTCCTTTCATTTTTTTCCTAACTTGATAACTTACTTAATTTTTTAAGTTGCATTTATTGGGATGCCATTGGTTCACAAAACAATATAGGTTTCAAGTGTACAACTCACAAAACATCATCTTTACACTACATTGTGTGCCCACTGCCCAAAGCAAAGTTTCTTTCTAACCCCATTTATTCACCCTTTACCCACCTCCACCTACTGCTGACCTCCTTTCCCCCTGGGTATCATCACACTGTTGTCTATGTCATTGTGTTATGTATATATGCTATTTTGCTTAATACCTTTATTTTTTTTCACCCAGTCCTCCAAAACCTTCCCTTCTGACAGCTTTCAGTCTGTTCTGTGTATGCATGCCTCTGATTCTATTTTGTTTGTCAGTTTATTTTGTTAATTAGACTCCACATGTACGTGAGATCATGTGGCCTTTCCATAAGTGGTTTAATTCTCTTAGCATGATAATTTTCAGGTCCATCCATGCTGTTGCAATGGGTAAAATTTCCTTCTTTTTTACAGATGAGTAGCATTCCATTTTTTAAATGTACCACAGCTTTTTTATCCATTCATCTCCTGATGGGCACTTGGGCTGTTTTCAGATCTCTGCTATTATAACTTATACCACAATGAACATAAGGGTACAAAATTGGAATAGAGGGATCAAACCTCAGCATAATCAAGGCCATATATGACAAAACTTCAGCCAATATCATACTCAATGGGAAAAACTCAAAACTATTTTCCCTAAGAACAGGAACAAAACAAGGATGTCTGCTTTCAACACTTGTATTCAACAGAGTACTGGAAATCTTAGCCACAGCAATCAGACAAGAAGAAAACATAGCCCTGACGGGTTTGGCTCAGTGGATAGAGCATCAGCTTGTGGACTGAGGGGTCCCAGGTTCGATTCCAGTCAAGGGCACATACCTGGGTTGTGGGTACATCCCCAGTAGGGAGTATGCAGGAGGCAGCTGATCAATGTTTCTCTCTCATTGATGTTTCTAGCTCTCTATCTCTCTCCCTTCCTCTCTGTAAAAAAAAAATCAATAAAATATATTTTTTAAAAAAGAAGAAAACATAAAAGGCATCTGAATTGGAAAGCAGGAAGTAAAATTTTCATTATTCATAGATGTCATGATATTGTACATAGAAAACCATAAAGACTCCACAAAAAAACTACTAGATTTAATAAATGAATTTGACAATGTAGCAGGATACAAAATTAACATCCAGAAATCAATGGCATTATTATATACCAATAATGAATTATCAGAAAGAGAAACTAAAAAGAAAAAGTCCTATTTACCATTAGAAGAAAAAAATTAAGATACATAGGAATAAACTTAACCAGAAAGGTAAAAGACTTGTACTCAGAAAACTACAGGGTGTTGAAAAAGATAGAAGAAGACACTAACAAGTGCAAGAATATACTGTGTTCATGGATTGGTGGAATTAACATCATTTAAATGTCCATACTACCCAAAGCGATTTGTAGATTCAATGCAGTCCCTTTTAAAATACTAAAGGCACGTCCTAACTGGTTTGGCTCAGTGGATAGAGCATCGGCCTGGGGACTCAAGGGTCCCAGGTTTGATTCCGGTCACGGGCATGTACCTTGGTTGCAGGCACATCCCCAGTGAGGAGTGTGCAGGAGGCAGATGATCGGTGTTTCTCTCTCATCAATGTTTCTAACTCTCTATCCCTCTCCCTTCCTCTCTGTAAAAAATCAATAAAATATATATTAAAAAAATACTAAAGGCATATTTCATAGATCTAGAACAAATACTGCCAAAATTTATATGAACCAAAAATAGACCTCGAATAGCCCCATCAGTCTTGAGAAAGAAGAACAAAGTTTGAGGTATCACAATACTAGATGTCAAAACCATTGTAATGAAAACACCCTGGTACTGGCACAAGAACAGGCGTATAGATCAAAGGAACAGAACAGAGAACCCAGAAATCGACCCAAACTATAATGTTCAATTAATATTTGATAAAGGAGGCAAGAACATACAATAAAATAAAGACAGTCTCTTCAATAAATGGTGTAGGGAAAATTAGACAGATACATGCAAAAAAAAAATGAAACTAGACAACCAACTTACACCATACACAAGAATAAACTCAAAATGGATAAAAGACTTAAATGTTAGTTGTGAAATCATAAAACTTCTAGAAGAAATCATAGACAACAAAATCTCAGACATCTTTCTTAGCAATGTTTGCAGACACATGTCCTAGAGCAAGGGAAAAAAGACAAAATAAACATATTGGAATACATCAAAATAAAAAGCTTCTGCAGAGTAAAACAAACCATCAACAAAACAAAAAGAGAGCCTACTGTATGAGAGAGCATATTTGGCAATGATACATCTGATAAAGGGTTAATATCCAAAATATATGAGGAACATACAAATTAACAAAAGGAAGACAAACAACCCAATTTTTAAAGAAATGGACAAAGGACCTAACTAGACACTTCTCCAAAGTGGACATACAGATAGCCAAGAGACATATGAAAACATGCTCAACATCACTAATCATCAGAGAGGCATGAATTAAAACAACAATAAGGTATCACCTCACACCTGTCAGAATGGCTACCATCAACAAATCAACTAATGACAAGTGCTGTTGAGGATTTGGAGAAAAGAGAACCGTAGTACACTGTTGATGGGAATCCAGACTGGTGCAGCCACTGTGGAAAACAGTGTGGAGTTTCTTCAAAAGATTAAATATGGAAATGCCATTTGACCCAGTGGTCCCACTTCTAGAAATATATCCTAAGATACCTGAAACACCAATCAGAAAGAGTATATGCACCCTATGTACATAGCAGTGCAATTTATAATAGCTGAGATCTGGAAATAGCCCAAGTGCCCATGGATAAAAAAGCTGTGGTACGTTTAAACCATGGAATACTGGGGGAGGACACCAGTGGCACAGAGACCACGCCATCTTGAAGAACAGAACTGCTTGAGACTAGGATCCTAGCCTTGCCACCACCCAGTCTGGTCCCAGTAGCAAACTGGAACCCTACAGCCGCTCTGGTAGACCTGCGACCATAGCTGCAGACCCAGGGACACCAAGACTCTAGGCACCCCGGCCACAGATTTCTGTGAGTCACAAAGCCAATCCCCCTCCCCTGCCGCCCCCACAGCAGCATAGGAACTGCCAGACCCTGGCTGCACAATAGGGCTTTCTGCACAGACTCAGCAGCAGCAGCTCTGCTTGACTTTGAGCCTTGGTGTCAGAAACTGGAAGTTTGTTTCCCGCAACCAGGCTCCGCGGGCTGGGAGACTGTGCTGAATTTGAGCCTAGGTGCACATCCTTGGGGAAACTGTTTTCTGTGACCAGATACCACGCCCACGCAGGGCGGGGAGACAGCACTGAATTTGAGTCTGGTCCTGCACAAACTCGGGAAATTTGTTTGCGGGACTAGGCTCCACACCCAGGCAGGGAGACTGTGCTGAATTTGAGCCTGGGTGCGCATCCTTGGGGAAACTGTTTTCTGGGACCAGATCCCGCGCCCACACAGGGCAAGAAGACAGCACTGAGTTTGAGTCTGGACGTGCGAACTCGGGGAATTTGTTTCCCGTGACTGGACTCCGTGCCCAGGTGGAAAGACTGTGCTGAGTTTGGGCCTGGGTGCGCATTGTTGGGGAGACTGTATTCTGTGACCGGGTCCTGTGCCCATGCAGGGAGACAGCGCTGAATTTGGGCCTGGGGGTACAGACCCGGGGAATTTGTTTCCAACGACCAGACACAGCACCCTAACAGAGAGGCTGCGCTGAATTTGAACCTGGACTTTTGAACCCTGGGAGTTTGTTGCCCTAGCCCAGGCTCCATGCCCAGACTGGGAGAGTGTGCTGAATTTGAGCCTAGGTGCGCAACCTTTGTGAGATTGTTTTCCGCAACTGGGTCCTGCACCCATGCAGGGGAGACAGTGATGAATTTGAGCCGGGGGGCACGAACCCAGTAAGTTTGCTTCCCATGACCAGACTTGGCACCCAAACAGGAAGACTGCGCTGAATTTGAACCTGAACGTGCAAACTCGGGGAGTTTGTTCCTTGCGAACAGACCCCATGACCACACCGGGGGGCAGCACTAAATTTGAACCTGGGTGCATGGACATGGGGAGTCTGCTTCCTGCAGTGCACACCCGCTTGACCAGATCCCACACCCACACGGAGCGGCAGTGCCACCTGACTTTGATTCAGGACAAGCCAGACAAAAGGCTGTTTTCCACAGGGCAGGAGTGGACCTCCTGCCAACACAGTACAACTGTGCAACCCGGTCTCCCAAGCAGATCAGGGACCCTGAATCTCCAGGCAGGAGGCAACAATGAACACCAGTGACTAGACCAGCCGTGGGCAAACTACGGCCCACGGGCCGAATCCGGCCCGTTTGAAATGAATAAAACTAAAAAAAAAAAGACCATACCCTTTTATGTAATGATGTTTACTTTGAATTTATATTAGTTCACACAAACACTCCATCCATGCTTTGATTCCGGCCCTCCGGTCCAGTTTAAGAACCCATTGAGGCCCTCGAGTCAAAAAGTTTGCCCACCCCTGGACTAGACTCTGTTTCTCATTGCATGCACCTGGGATCCAATATTCCCAGTACATTCACACTAAGAGCCAGCAACTCCAATTCTTGGCGCATGTGCATATAGGGACCCTGATTCTTGGTGCGATATAGCACCAACCAACAGAGACTCTGATACTCGATTCTCAGAGTGGACACAGGGAGCCTCTGACTCCTGACATGCACTAGGAGACTTTGATTTTTGGCACACCCCAGCAGGTTCTCTGTTTCAACGTGGTGCAGGCAGGGTCCCCAGTTCTAGGTGAGCACATGAGGACACAATAAGCACCTAAAACTCACACCCGGGGTGAGCATGGCTCCCACCAAACCCACAGCAGCCACAAATCTTGGTGTCAGAGCTCTTCAGTGACACCTGGGGGGTGCAAAAGTCCCACTGCACATGGCCCAGGCCCCTGCAACTTGACATTTGAGCCTTCTGGTGATAGTCAGAATGGGGAGGCAACGAAACAATCCTCAGAGGAAAGAAAAGGAGGAATCGCCAAGAAAGGAAATAAGTGAAACGGAAGCATGCAGCATGACAGAAAAAGAATTCAGAGTAATGGTCATATAGTTCATACATCGGATGGACAAGAAAATCAATAACCTATGCAAAAATCAGGAAGAAATGAAAAATGATATAGCTACAATCAAAAACACCATGGAAGGCTTCAATAGTAGACTAGAAGAAGCAGAAACTAAATTAGTGAGTTAGAAGATAAAGTACAGAAAAAAGCCCAATCTGAACAGCAACTAGAGGAAAAAAATAAAAAGCAGGAGGAGAGCCCAAGGGAGCTTTGTGACAATGGAAAATGAAATAACATATGTACAATAGGGCTCCCAGAAGGACAATAAGAGAAACAAGGATTAGAAAATTTATTTGAAGAAAAAATGACAGAAAACTTCCCTGATATGGGGAAGAAAAAGTTACACAAGTACAGAGAGTCCCAAGCAAGGTGAATCCCAAAAGACCCACACCAAGACAACCATAATTACAATGGCAAATGTTAACGACAAAGAGAGGATCTTAAAGGATGCAAGAGAGAGACAGAGAGTTACCTACAAAGGATCCCCCATCAGATTATCAAATGATTTCTCGACAGAAACACATCAAGCTAGAAGGAAAGAGATATACAAAGTGATGCAAAGCAAATGACTGAATCCAAGAATACTCTATCAAGCAAGACTATCAATCAAATTTGAAGGGGAAATCAGGAGCTTCGCAGACCAAAAAAAAGGCTAAGGGATTTTATCACTACCAAGCCAGCAATGCAAGAAATGCTAAAGGGAGTGCTGTAAAAAGAAGAAATAAGAAGGTAAGAAGAAACACAGGCTCAAAAAAAAATAAAAATGACTACAAATAAGTACCTTTCAATAATAACTTTAAATGTAAATGGACTAAATACTCCGATCAAAAGACAGTGAGTAGCTGAGTAGATAAAAAAAAACATGACCTGTATATATGCTGTCTACAAGAGAACCACCTCAGAAGAACGGACTCACACAGACTGAAAGTGAAGGGATGGAAAAATATCTTTCAGGCAAATGGAAATGATAAAAAAGCTGGGGTAGCAATACTTATATCAGACAAAATAGACATCAAAGTGAAGGCCATAACAAGAGATAAGGAATGCCACTTCATAATACTAAAAGGATAGATACAACAAGAGGATATAACCCTGATAAACATATATGCACCAATGCTGGAGCACCCAAATACATAAAAAAAAAAAAAGTCCTGGAAGATATCAAGGGAGAGATCGATAACAATAAAATCATAGTAGGGGACTTAAATTCACCACTGACATCACTGGATAAATCCTCTAGATAAAAAATCAGCAAAGAAACAGCAATCCTAAAGGACTCACTAGATCAGATGGACTTAATTGACATCTTCAGAACATTTCACCCCAAAGCCACGGAATATACGTTCTTCTCAAGTGCACATGAGACATTTTAAAAATAGACCACATATTGGGTCACAAGCAAAGTCTCCCCAAATTCAAGAAGATTGAAATCATACCAAGGATCTTCTCAGACCACAATGGCATAATATTAGAAATAAACTATAATAAAAACAATCCAAAACACTCAAACACTTGGAAGCTGAATAGCATGTTATTAAATATTGATTGGGTTACCAATGAGATCAAAGAAGAAATTAAAAACATCCTGGAAATTAATGCCAATGATAACAGAACAATGGGACACAATGAAAGCAGTCCTGAGAGAGAAGTTTATAGCTCTACAGGCCGACCTCAAAAAACAAGAAAAAATGGTAGTAAAACATCTAACTCTACAACTCAAAGAATTAGAAAGAGAGAAACAAGAAAAGCCCAGAGTGAGCAGAAAGAAGGAGATGATAAAGATTAGCGCAGAAATAAATGACATAGAGACCAAAAGAATAATACAAAAGATCAATGAAACCAAGAGGTGGTTCTTCAAAAGGATAAACAAGATTGATGAACCTCTAGCCAGGCTCACCAAGAAGCAAAGAGAGAGGACCCAAATAAACAAAATCAGAAATGATAGAGGCAAAAAAAACAACAGACCCCACAGAAATACAAATGATTGTTAAAAAAATATTATGAAAAACTCTACTCCAACAAACTAGACAACATGGAGGAAATTGACATATTCCTAGAAAAATACAGCATTCCAAAACTCAATCAAGAAGAATTTAAAAATCTCAATAGGCTGATAACTATGGAAGAAATTGAAGCAGTAATCAAAAAGCTTCCAGCAAACAAAAGCTCAGGGCCAGACAGCTTCACAGTGGAGTTTTACCAAACATTCAAGGAAAAACTAAAACCTATCCTCCTCAGACTATTCCAAAAAATTCAAGAGGAAGGAACACTTCCAAGCTCATTCTATGAAGCCAACATCACCCTAATACCAAAACCAGATAAAGACAACATAATGAAAGAGAATTACAGGCCAATATCCCTCATGAACATAGATGCCAAAATCCTCAACAAAATCCTAGCAAATCGGATCCACCAGTACATCAGAAAGATCATACACCATGACCAAGTAGGATTTATCCCAGGGAAGCAAGGATGGTACAATATCCGCAAATCAATAAATGTGATACATCACATAAACAAATTGAGAGAAAAAAATCACATAGTCATATCAATTGATGAAGAAAAAGCATTTGACAAAATCCAAAACCCATTTTTGATAAAAACTCTCAAGAAGGTGGTAATAGAAGGATCATATCTCAACATTATAGAAGCCATATTGACAAACCCACAGCCAACATCATACTCAATGGGCAAAAACTATAACCATTTCCCTTAAGGACAGTAACAAGACTGGGATGCCCACACTCACCACTCCTGTTCAACATAGTACTGTAAGTATTAGCCATTGAGATTAGACAAGAAGAAGAAATAAAAGACATCCAAATTGGAAAAGAAGAGGTAAAACTCTCCTTATTCTCAGATGACATGATATTGTACATAAGAAACCCTAAAGACTCCATCAAAAAACTATTAGACTTAATAAATAAATTCGGCAATTTAGCAGGATACAAAATTAATGCCAAGAAATCTAGGGAATTTCTAGAAACCAATGGTGAACTTACAGAAAGAGAGACTAAAAAAGCAATCCCATCATCTACCATCACACCAAAATAATTGAGATACCTAGGAATAAACTTAAATAAAGAGGTAAAAACCGAAACCGGTTTGGCTCAGTGGATAGAGCATCGGCCTGCGGACTGAGGGGTCCCGGGTTCGATTCCGGTCAAGGTCATGTACCTGGGTTGCGGGCACATCCCCAGTAGGAGATGTGCAGGAGGCGGCTGATCGATGTTTCTCTCTCATTGATGTTTCTAACTCTCTATCTCTCTCCCTTCTTCTCTGTAAAAAATCAATAATATATATATATATATATATATATATATATATATATATATATATATATATATAAAAGAGGTAAAAGACCTCTACTCAGAAAACTACAGGACATTGAAAAAAGAGATAGAGGAAGACATAAACAGATGGAAGAACATACCATATTCATGGATTGGTAGAATCAACATCATTAAAATGTCCATACTACCCAAAGCAATGTATAAATTCAATGCACTCCCCATTAAAATACCAACGGCATATTTCAACTCCCTGATACCGGCATAAGAACAGACATATGGATCAATGGAATAGAATAGAGAACCCAGAAATAGACCTGAACCAGTATGCTCAACTAATATTTGACAAAGGAGGCTAGAACATACAATGGAGTCAAGACAGTCGCTTCAATAAATGGTGCTGGGAAAACTGGACAGATATATGCAAAAAAAAATGAAACTAGACCACCAACTTACACCACACAAAAAAATAAACTCAAAATGGATAAAGGACTTAAATGTAAGATGGGAAACCATAAAAATACTAGAGGAATCCAAAGGCAACAAAATCTCAGACATATGCCAAAGCAATTTCTTCACCGATACAGCTCCTAGGCCCTAGGGACCTGGTCAGTAAACTGCAGCTCGCGAGCCACATGCGGCTCTTTGGCCCCTTGAGGGTGGCTCTTCCTAAGCCTTAGGAGTACCCTAATTAAATTAATAACAATGCACTTACCTATATAGCTTAAGTTTAAAACTTTGGCTGTCAAAAGAAATTTCAATCGTTATACTGTTGATATTTGGCTCTCTTGACTAATGAGTTTGCTGATCACTGCCCTAGGGCATTGGAAACTAAAGAGAAAATAAACAAATGGGTCTACATCAAAATAAAAAAGCTTCTGCACAGCAAAATAAACCATCAACAAAACAACAAGAAAGCCCACTGCATGGGAAAACATATTTGCCAATGTTATCACCAATAAGGGTTTAATCTCCAACATTTACAAGGAACTCATACAACTTAACAAAAGGAAGATAAACAATTAAATCAAAAAATGGTCAAAGGACCTAAATAGACACTTTTTGAAAGAGGACATTCAGAAAGCCAAGAGGAATATGAAAACATGCTCAAATCACTAATTATCTGAGAGTTGCAAATCAAAACAACAATGAGGTACCATATCACACCTGTCAGAATGGCTATCATCAACAAATCAACAAACGACAAGTGCTGGAAAGGATGTGGAGGAAAGGGAACACTTGTGCACTGCTGGTGGGAATGCAGACTGGTGCAGCCTCTATGGAAGACAGTATGGAGTTTCCTTAAAAAGATATAAAAGGAACTCCCATTTGACCCAGTGATCCCACTTCTAGGAATATATCCCAAGAAACCAGAAACACCAATCAGAAAGGATATATGCATTCCTATGTTCATAGCAGCACAATTTACCATAGCAAAGATCTGGAAACAGCCTAAGTGCCCATCAGCAGATGAATGGATTAGAAAACTGTGGTACATCTACACAATGGAATACTATGCTGGTGTAAAAAGAAGGAATTCTTACCATTTGCAACAGCATGAATGGAACTGGAGAGCATTATGCTAAGTGAAATAAGCCAGTCAATGAAAGAAAAGTACCACATGATCTCACTCATTTATGGATAATAAAGACCATTATAAACTGATTTACAGAAATAGATACAGAGGCAGAGCAGCATTGAACAGAGTGTCAAACTATAGCGGGAAGGCCGGGGAGGGTTGGGGCGGGGGGGTGGGTTTAAGAGATCAACTGAAGGACTTGTATGCATGCATATAAGCATAAACAATGGACACAAGACACTGGGGCATAAGGGAGGTGGGGGGAAGGTCAAGGTGGGGGAAAAAGGACACATATGAAATACTCTTTGCAATAAAACAAAATTTAAAAAAAATAAACCATGGAATACTATGCAGCTGTAAAAAAGAAAGAATGCTTACCGTTTGAGACAGCATGGATTGTCCCGGAGAGTATTTTGCTAAGCAAAATACGCTAGTCAGAGAAAGCCAGATCTCACTCTTATGGGGAATCTAATGAACATCATAAACTGATGAACAAAATAGATCCAGAGACATAGAAGCATAGAACAGACTGATGAATTTCAGAGGAAAGGTGGTGGTGGGTGAGTGGATGGGAAGACAGCAACCAAAGAACTTGTATGCATATAGGCATAACCCAAGGACACAGACAATAGGGTAGTGAAGAGCTGGGGAAGCATCTGGGACAGGCTAGAATGGGTCAGTGGGAGGAAAAAGGGGAACATATGTAATACATTTAACAAAAAAGATTTTTTTTTAAAAAAAAGAAGAGTGTACCATCAAGTCTTACATGAATTTCCAGTCTTCCCTACAGATTTTGGACTTGCCAGCCCCACAAATACATGAGCAAATTTCTTAATGCAAGTATTTTAATACATATCCATACTAATAAATGGGTAATATGTTAACTAAACTGGATATCTTCCAGACATCCTTCTGGACAAAGCCACAGTGGCGCGGGCCAAGGCAGAGGTAGTTAAGGGCAATCAGGCCAGCAGGGGAGGGCAGTTAGGGGCCAATCAGGCCAGCAGGGGAGGGCAGTTAGGGAGCAATTTGGCCAGCAGGGGAGCAGTTAAGGGCAATCTGGCTGACAGGGGTCAGTTAGGGGGCGATCAGGCCAGCAGAGGAGCAGTTAGGGAGTGATCAGGCCAGCAGACAGAGGCAGTTATGGGTGGTCAGGCAGGCAGGCAGGCAGGCAAGCAGTTTGGGGCCACGGTCCCGGGTTGGAGAGGGTGCAGGCCGGCATGAAGAACCCCGCTCCCTGTGCACGAATTTTGTGCACTGAGCCTCTAGCAATAAAGTTAATATAGTTAATATATTATTAAATTGTATTATATACTATCTTATGGGTTATTGGTTCTGTTTGTCTGGAAAACCCTAACTGATACACCTTGCCTCTTATGCAAAGTGGAGTCTTGGAAAAAAAAAATAGATTGTATTTGGTTATTTTATAAATTGTATTGAAAGCCTCATCTTAACTTCTGACGTTTCTTCTGACTACTGGGGGATGAGTAGCCCTAAAAGAAAAATAGCCAATATGTTTAATGTGTTTGTGTTTCTGTTTTTGTTTTGGCTTGAAAACTAGCCCTTCATTCTCCTCTTACAATCAATTTACTATTCCCTATAGCTTTTCACTTCAAATTCAGCACTTCACACACCTCCCTGGAGGGAGTTTCGACTCCAGTAGCTCTTTCTTTTCTCTCCCATATCTCCTGGTGGCTATCTTATCATAACCATTTATTAATCATGGAAATCATTTTACAAATCAGCCTGGGAAGAATATCATGGCCATTGGCTATAGCACAGTAAAAGTCCAATGTAAGATCTTTACAAGTTTTTTGCACCACAGATCTCCTTTCCTCTGTACAATTGGAGGAAACCAGAGATTTGTTAGCAATCTGCATACACGTAGGGAGGTTCAGAGCATTATTACATGGAGGAATTCTGGAAAGCCCTAAGGCAGCGGTTCTCAACCTGTGGGTCCCGACCCCTTTGATGGTCGAACGACCCTTTCACAGGGGTCGCCTAAGACCATCCTGCATATCAGATATTTACATTACAATTCATAACAGTAGCAACATCACAGTTATGAAGTAGCAACAAAAATAATTTTATGGTTGAGTCACAGCATGAGGAACTGTATTTAAAGGGCCAGAAGGTTGAGAACCACTGCCCTAAGGCCTGACTAAACTATACCTGTCCCTTCATTACTTCAGAAGCTATCTGCCCTGTTCCTAGACAAAGTGCTTGATTTCTTACCAATGGATATTGGCGTCTTAAGAAATTTTCTCTACTCCAGCAGCATAGCTCAGGAAAGCCAATTAATTAAACTAGTTTTCCAGCTGATAGATTGATGCATTACCACTGTTTCTGCAAAGCTCAAATTAGAAGCATATTGTGTCTGATGGCCTGGTCATCTCTCACTGTACACTCTAATTTGCTAGAGAGGAAGAAAGAAAACAAGAATTAAACCTGGGAATAGTGATGGCAAGGGACTTGTGAAAGCTTTGAAAACATTTATTGAACACTGACTATGTGCCAAGGTAAGAGTGTCACATTAACTCATTTGAGACTCACAGAAACCCTGTGAGGTAGACTTTAATATTATCACAATTTTATGAATAAGGAAATAGGCTCAGAGAAGTTGAATTACTTTCCCAAGGAGATTCAGCTACTTAGTGGCAGAACTGGCAGGGAAAACTAAGCAACAGTAATAGTTATGTTCTGAACCTCTGCACACTTGGCAGATCGAATTTCTGCTGATCCTGTGACTTTTCCTAAATCCTCTTATTACCCATTTCTCTCTACTCCACCACACATCAGGAAGCCTTTCTCTATTGTCATGATAATTTGTTATACTCTGTTGATCTCTCTTTCTTTTGTGTCAACCCCAATTGCTAAGTAATGTAACCAAATTACAATGATAGCAAAATGTGTGTATTTGCAACCTACCTGTAGTGGCTAGGGCAGAGTCCATCATAATGAAGGCATGAGAAAGGTTTGTGCTTGGTTCCTTGGTTGCAATTGCAACTGATGAAGCTTAAAACCTCTGAAGTACAATGGCTTTAATCTCAGCTGCTCTGTAGCTGATCCTGCCAGACTGCTTAGAAGTGAAAAAAAAATCTACAGTTACCTGTAGGATATGGAGAGTGCTAGAAGGGACTGGGAGTTCATGGCACCAGTTAAGTTGCTATTGCTAGAATCCAGGTATGACTTACGATGAGAGTTTGAACTAGGGCAGAGGAAGTGCACCTGAAAGCAAGGGGGCAGAGATGACAGATTCTAAATGGTTAAGTTTCACAGGACATGAAAACATTTTGAAAGTTGGAGATGAGGAAGATGGAGAATTTTAGGGCAAATCATTAATTTCTGTGTTTTTTTTATATTTGTGGATAGTGGTACGATTTACAAATGGAAGACATGGAAACAGGAGCAGAGGTGTCAGTTTTATCTTATCAAATTCTCCTGACAACCCATAATTAAGAGGGAATCCAGACAGAGAAAACGAAAAAGGTGCAGAGATGACAATTAATAAGGCCTGTTTATTAAACAACAAATGTATTGGTGTGATTGAAGTGCAGGACGCATGTTGAGGGAGAAGTGTGAGATGAGATTGGAAAGGTAGGGAGAGACTAGATCAAGTAGGGCTTTTAAAGACATGATAAGGAATTTTGCCTTTATTCTTAGAATAAATGAAATATTATGAATAAGTTTTAAGCATAGAAGAGACTTGATTATAAAGTTTTTATTTTAGAAAATTATCTCTATGGTGCAGAGGCAGGCATAGGAATGGAGTAATAATAAAATGGGGAAGCTGTGGAGGTAGCTCAGCTAAGAGATGATGGTGATTGGGACTAGAAGAGTGGTGGTGGAGATTGAGAGGGTAGAATGAGAGAGATGTTAAAGGTACCATGGGCAATACTTGTTGATGACTTTGATGTAGAGGAGTGGAAAACTGGGAATCAAGGGTAACTATTAGGTTTCAGCTTGGACAACTAGATTGATGTTGGTACCATTTAATAATATGGAACCAGAGTGATAAAAATGGATACATTTGTGTCATCACCATTTTCCCTCTGTTAGGAGTATCCTTTGATCTCTGCCTTTTCTTCACTGCCCACAAGCAATCACTGATCCCTCTTTGCTATAAGACCTTAGAGAATTATCATCTGGATTAGAGGCCCGGTGCACAAAAATTTGTGCACTTGGGGAGGGGGTCTCCCTCAGCCCAGCCTGTGCCCTCTCGCAGTCTGAGACCCCTTGAAGGATGTCCACCTGCTGGCTTAGGCCCGCTCCCCAGGAGATTGGGCCTAAGCTGGCAGTCAGACATCCATCTGGCAGCCTGGGAGTCCTCGGGGGATGTCCACTTGCCAGTGGGGAGCAGGCCTAAGCTGCAGCCAGACCACTGCTGAGGAGGCAGGAGAGGCTCCCGCCACCACCGTTGTGCTGGCAGCCATCAGCCTGGCTTGTGGCTGAGCAGAGCTCCCCCTGTGGGAGTGCACTGGCCACCATGGGGCATCTCCTGCATTGAGCATCTGCCCCCTGGTGGTCAGTGTGTGTCACAGTGCCCAGTTATTCCCAGTTGTTCTGCTGTTAGGGTCAATGTGCATATGACCCTTTTATTATATAGGATAGAGGCCTGGTGCATGGGTGGGGGCCAGCTGGTTTGCCCTGAAGGGTGTCCCGGATCACGGTGGGGGTCCCCACTTGGGTGCCTGGCCAGCCTGGGTGAGGGGCTGAGGGCCATTTTCAGGGTGAGGGTCCCCACTGGGGTGACTGACCAGCCTTGGTGAGGGGCTGAGGGCCTTTTTCAGACTAGCCAAACCCCCCAGTGACCCAAGCTCCAGCCTCTTCTTTTTTTCTTTTTCTGGTATTTATTTATCTTCTATAATTGAAACTTTGTAGCCCTGAGTAGAGCCCAGGTCCAGCCAGGGCAAGTGGGAAGCTTGGCTTCCTCCATCGCCGGGGCAACCCAAGCCTCCTGCTTGCTCCAGATCCATGGCCACTGCCAGCTGGAAGCAGGTATCTTGGATTTATTTATCTTCTATAATTGAAACTTTGTAGCCTTGAACATAGCCCAGGGCTGGCCAGGGCATGAGGGAAGCTTGGCTTTCTCCATTGCTGGGAACAACCCAAACCTCCTGCTTGCTCAAGCTCTGTGGTGGAAGCCATCTTAGTTGGGTTAATTTGCATACTTGTTCCTGATTGGCTGGTGGGCCTGGCTTTTGGGCATGGCTTTGAGTGTAGCAGAGGAATGGTTAATTTGCATGTTTCTCTTTTATTATATAGGATATTGTATACCATATCTCTATGGTACTACTACTATGGTACTCTACTACCCACTTGGGCAGTGGAGAGGTACGTGTTTTGGGGACCATGAGCATTTGATTTCTTCTTTTCCATTCAATAATGACTATATAGGAGAAAGAAAGAACTTGAGGTTAGAAAGAACATCTAAGTCTAGGCATTGGATGATCTGACTATTGTAGAGATAATTCTTGGTTTGTTCTGATAGTACCCTTATCATTCTCAAAAACCCATCTAACCTTTATATTTTTTCTTTCCCATATCTGTACAATATCCTTCCCTCTAACTGGATGCACACAAGCACATGTGCACACATACATACATACATACATACACACACATGCACATACACATACACACATCTTAATCCATTTCCCTTTCTTCTTCTCATTGTTCCTTGCTTTTCAGAATGTCCTTTACTCTCCAATCCCCAGTCTTTGCTAAAGTTCTTTTTCTAACTTCCTCATTTCCATTTATCAAATCCTATCCATCCTTTCTATACTAATTTTAATCATATTTGCTCTAAGAACCATTGTAGCTCTCCCTATCAGAATTAATCTACATCTTATAGCAATTTGTTTAAATATATTTTATAGCATTTATTGTAATGTTCTCAGTCATTTGTGTATGGGCTATGTACTTTGATAGTTTGGAAGCTAATAGAGGATAACAGCCAATTCAAATACAACTGTGTATTTTACAACTAGCCCTTTGACACAGCCATGGTTGGCAGTCAATCAGTATTATTATGGAATTTAAATGACTATCTCCCAAATGACCTAGCACCGTGGTGGGAAAACTGCAGCTTGCGAGCCACATGCGGCTCTTTGGCCCCTTGAGTGTGGTTCTTCCTAAGCCTTAGGAGTACCCTAATGAAGTTAATAACAGTGTACCTACCTATATAGTTTAAGTTTAAAAAATTTGGCTTTCAAAAGAAATTTCAATCATTATACTGTTGATATTTGGCTCTGTTGACTAATGAGTTTGCCGACCACTGACCTAGCACAATAAAGGTGCGTATTGTTCAGCATTTTTTGGTATTAAGTGAAATTTCACCATTAACGTTATCACCATGAAAAATTTACTCTTTTATTTCTTCACTCTTATTAAAACTATTATATATATATACATTATATATATTATTATATATATATAACAAATATATATCTTATTTAAAAGGCCCGTGGTCATCATGCCATAATGTTGTCACAAACAAACAAACAGCAGCCCTCATGGCGGGTGGTACAGGGCGCAAGCTACTAATGGTGGAGAGCTAGGAGTAGCAAAGGGCGGGGCAGCGAGCTACTAGCAGCGATGGGAGGGGCGGCCAGCTAAGGCAAGCAGAAGAGAGCTACTCGTGCACAATTTCTTGCGTGCTGGGCCTCTAGTGTGTGTGTGTGTGTGTGTGTGTGTGTGTGTGTGTGTGTGTACATTTCTTTTTTCCTAGAAAATTGCAGGTGCATTGAACTTTTTTCCTTGGAGACTAATTTGTGCTATAGTAAATACTGATGATTTTAAATATCTGTAATAAACAAAGATAAAATGGTACTGCTTGGAATCAAGTCCACATGCAACTGTGGTTATCTAAAGACAGCAAAAAGAAAAAAAAACATGTGACAAGGCATACAAATATATAGACTCTTCCTCTAATACAATCTCTCTGTACCTCTCTTATTTTTATCCTTAACAATAACTGAACAAACAATGCAGAACAGTGTGTGTGTGTGTGTGTGTGTGTGTGTGTGTGGTGTTGGCACATGGCTTCGACTAGAACTCTTAAGATTCCCCTTGCCATTTATGTACTATTTTAATCCTATTCATAAAAAACAGGTATCTACAGATTGGCTCACTTCAGTATCTGCTTTATGACATTAACAATTCCAATAATATTGGGTCTCTTTGGCAACATTATTTATTTAACATTTTATGACCATTTCATGAATTTTGTCTCTTCTATTCATATCCATTCACCATTTGAGTTTTCAATAAATACTAAATGTGGCATAGTGCTCTTGCCATAATTTGAAATGTAAATAGCACAAACATACTGATGGAGACTTGGCATAATGATTAGCTCGGATTGCCCCTCATTTTTCACCGCATTTAAATATTTGTTTTTTTCTCACTGTCTTATTTTGGTAGCATCCCATATCAAATGGTTTTAAAACTTCCAAGAGGGCTGGGTAGATAGATTGGATTACTTTGAATAGCCCATCCAAATAGCAAACCACTTTCCTTACCTATTACCGGTGAGCTGGTAAATATAAGTAATTCACACTTGTGTGGAAGGAAAAGGTTATTTTACATGGCCTCCCTACTCCATATGTGAAATGATTTAGTACCACTGCAGTAGGCAAACAAAGACAGCCTATTCAGTTGTTACAAATTGATCACCCAATAGATTTTGATAAATTGCCACCACCTATGTGTGATGGAAATACTGAATGCTGAATTTGGTTAGGCTAGTAAATAATTTACTGAAACATATCTTGTATGCTAATGCAAATTTTGAAATAACTATGACCAAAGAACAATTATTTGTGTGGGGTTTTTTTTTCACTTTTTGCAGCTTGTCCCCTTATGGTGCTTTTTTATCAAAGTGAACCATGTAAGTTTAAAAAGTATAGAAGAATGCCTAGCTTTTTTCATTTGAAGATCTAAAAATGATTTATAAACTATTTTAAGCCTATAGCTCTTAGATACTTAAAGTTATGTCAAATAATTAAGTACCATTTAGAATTTAAGCCACTAGAAAATGTATTCAGTCTCACAATACCACTGCATGAGAAAGGAGAAGGGATGAGGAGGTACAAATTGGTAGTTACAGAATAGTCACAAGGATGTAAAGCACAGCATAAGGAATATAGTCAAAAATACTGTAATAACTATGTATGGTGTCACATGGGTATTAGATTTATTGGGAAGATCACTTTGTAAATCATGTAAATGCCTAACCACTATGTTGTACACCTGGAATTAATATAAAATGATATTGTGTCAACTGTAATTGGAAAAAAAGCCATAAAGAAAAAAAATAGTGATGCCCATACCCTAGGCTCCAAGATAATGGTGACAATTTAGGAGAGAGGGAGCTTACAGGATTCTTGCATTGTCAGTTTTGAATAGATACATTTAATAAGAACGATTAATGTAAGTTGAAAGTGATGAATAAGAAGCTAGGTCAGGTTCTTCTGAAAAACATAAAGGTAGTTGTGATTGAGATCTCTAAACAAAGTCCTAAATCAAAGAGTTTCTGGTATTTTGAATGTCATGAAAGTGTCCCAACAAAAAAATCTGATGGAGAAACTGGTGGGAAATGGCAGATATATGATCAGTCTTGACATTGTTCAAAATAGTTGTAAAAATCCTCAATATGAGGAGCTACATGGTTCAGAGAGGAAATAGATATTCTCATTTTTTAGTTCAATGAAGCTGCAAGTTTGGTTAAAATATATAGCTAAGAACAATTTGGACATTCATAACTTAATTTGTAGTAGAACTAAGAAACTCTCTTTATCCAATACCAATAATTATCAGGATAGATAGTTGGGATATTGTCTACAGCAGTGGTTCTCAACCTTCTTAATGCCGCAACCCTTTAAAACAGTTCCTCATGTTGTGGTGACCCCCAAGCATAAAATTATTTTCATTGCTATTTCATAACTGTAATGTTGCTACTGTTATGAATGGTAATGTAAATATCTGATATGCAGGATGTATTTTCATTGTTACAAATTGAACATAATTAAAGCATAGTGATTAATCACAAAAACAATATGTAATTATATATGTGTTTTCCGAAGGTCTTAGGCTACCCCTGTGAAAGGGTCGTTCAACCCCCAAAGGGGCTGAGACCCACAGGTTGAGAACCACTGGTCTATAGAATGTAAGTTTGGTGAGTAAGTGGAATAGTACAATTAACTTCCCAGAAGCACTTTGGGTATGCTCCCATTTGTGACATACAGCTTGAGATATAGGGTGGAAATAAATATATGGATGATAGATGATGACCCAAAGATTTGTTGGTCTCCCTTTCTCTTTAAAATCATCTCAGGATAAGCTCGAACAACATTTCACTGTGTACCTAGAAAAAAGTCCCCTGATTTTCCTCAATTTATCTGTGGGTTTCTTTTACATGGTTACCCCTGACTTTGTATCCCTTCTTGCTAAGTTAGTTCTGTTTTAATACAATCTCACCACACCCAGCTGTAGAATTTAGCTCTGTAATTTTCACACAAAGCTTTTGTCTTTTTAGCAGAGTTTCCTCGATGTCTGGGAAAGTCATAGGATATTTATATTGTTAACAAAACAAGTAACGTAAGTGATGTATTTAAACATCCTTGCTCTTTTTAAAAATTGATATTTAGAGAAAGAGAGAGAGAAGGAAGAGGGATAGAAAGATAGAAATGTACTTGAGGGAGAAACATTATCAATTGGCTGCCTCCTGCACGCCCCCTACTGGGGATTGAGCCAGCACTCCAGGCATGTGCCCTGAGCAGGAATCAAACAAGTAACCTCTTGCTTCATGGGTCAAGGTTCAACTGCTGAGCCACAATGGCTAGGCTAAATATTCCTGTTCTTAAACCTCCTTTGGCCACACTTTTTTGGGGTATATAGATGGTGTTTCATTATCTTTTCTTCAAGTCAGCAGAAGGTGACAAGCAAAGGCATTTGGTTTCTTCTCCACCAGAAAAATACTCCTTCTCATTGGTGAGACAGAGCAGGATAGGCCTCAGCATCTCCCTATGTGAACACCAGAGCAATAAATTAATAATACCAGGTGTACCTGTTAATAATGTGGATTTTTTTGTCAAGAGATGGAGTTACACATATGTTGATATATATGCAATTTGATATGTATGTTATTTTGTTGTATGGACAGCAAGCTTCAAAACTTCATATGCCAAATTTTCTGAAGGATTAACATCATAGATATTGTTATGCTTAAAAATGTCGAATTTCATGCCAAAAAAGAGCATTTGTGGGAAGTTTTAATTCATTAATTTATTTTGAAGAAAAGTGCTGCTGAAACTTATCGTATACTTCAAGAAGCTTATGGTGAACATGCTCCATCTCAAGATACTTGTGAACGCTGGTTTAGATGCTTTAAAAGTGATTATTTTGATGTGAAAGACAAAGAACGTCCAGGTCAACAGAAAAAGATTGAAGACCAACAATTACAAGCATTAGGGATGACGATGCATGTCAAACTCAAAAACAACTTGCAGAAAGATTAGACGTTGCTCAGCAAACCATTTTTCGATCGTTTACAAGCAATGGGAAAGATTTTAAAGGAAGGAAAATGGGTGCCACATCAACTGAACAAAAGACAAATGGAAAACCGAAATATCATCAGTAAAATGTTGCTTCAACGGCCCAAAAGAAAGTCTTTTTTGCATCGAATTGTGACTGACGATGAAAAGTGGATTTATTTTGAGAATCCCAAATGCACTAAATCATGGGTTGATCCAGGTCAACCGTCCACATTGACTTCAAGGCCAAATCACTTTGGAAAGAAGACAATGCTCTGTATTGGGTGGGATCAAGAAGGTGTGGTGTATTACGAGCTTCTAAAACCAGGTGAAATCGTTAATACTCTTTGCTACCGACAACAAATAATCAATCTGAACCACACATTGATCGTGAAATGACCAGAATGGACCAGAAGACACAGCAAAGTAATTTTGCTTCATGATGACGCACCATCACACACTTCAAAACCAGTTAAAGACACATTAAAAAAATCTTGCCTGGGAAATATTAACCCACCTGCTGTATTCACCAAACCTTGCTCCTTCAGATTACCACTTGTTCCGATTGATGGCACACGCACTGTCTGAGCAGCACTTCAAAACATACGAAGAAGTGGGAAATTGGGTCTCTGAATGGTTTGCCTCCAAACAAGAAAAGTTCTATTGGGACGATATCAAAAATTGCCTAAAAGATGGGGGAAATGTGTAGCTAGCGATGGACATTACTTTGAATAAAGCACTTTTGATGTTTCTCTTGAAATTATCGTGTTTTCTTTGATTACAAAATCCGCATTATTAACTGGTACACCTGGTAGCCTGCAGCAGCTAGCTTTCTGGAAAGGTTGTTTCATAAAGAAAAATGCTTTGGCATATGTTTTTATTTTGCATTTGTGTTTTCGAAGGTGCAACCTTTTTTTTTTTTTTTTTAATCATTCTGACCATCTTTATTTAGCTATTATTTGGTGGAAATCCAATTTTTCTTTCCTATTTGTCTACATCCTGTCTGATTTTCTTTTTTTTTTTAATTAAATCTTTATTGTTCAGATTATTACATTTGTTCTTCTTTTTTCCCCCCATAACTCCCCTCCTCCCAGTTCCCGCCCCACCCTTCGCCCTCACTCCCCACCCACTGTCCTCATCCATAGGTGCACGATTTTTGTCCAGTCTCTTCCCGCATCTCCCACACCCCTTTCCCCCCCAAGAATAGTCAGTCCATTCCCTTACTATGTCCCTGATTCTATTATAATCACCAGTTCATTCTGTTCATCAGATTATTTATTCGCTTGATTCTTAGATTCACTTGTTGATAGATGCATATTTGTTGTTCATAATTTGTATCTTTACCTTTTTCTTCCTCTTCCTCTTCTTAAAGGATACTTTTCAGCATTTCATATAATCCTGGTTTGGTGGTGATGAACTCCTTTAGCTTTTCCTTATCCGTGAAGCTCTTTATCTGACCTTCAGTTATGAATGATAGCTTTGCTGGATAAAGTAATCTTGGTTGTAGGTTCTTGGTATTCATCACTTTGAATATTTCTTGCCACTCCCTTCTGGCCTGCAAAGTTTCTGTTGAGAAATCAGCTGACAGTCGTATGGGTATTCCCTTGTAGGTAACTGAGTTTCTTTCTCTTGCTGCTTTTAAGATTCTCTCTTTGTCTTTTGCTCTTGGCATTTTAATTATGATGTGTCTTGGTGTGGTCCTCTTTGGATTCCTTTTGTTTGGGGTTCTCCGCGCTTCTTGGACCTGTAAGTCCATTTCTTTCACCAGGTAGGGGAAGTTTTCTGTCATTATTTCTTCAAATAGGTTTTCAATATCTTGCTCTCTCTCATCTTCTGGCACCCCTATAATTCTGATGTTGGTACGCTTGAAGCTGTCCCAGAGGCTCCTTACACTATCCTTGCATTTTTGGATTCTTTTTTCATTCCGCCCCTCCGGTTGGGTGTTTTTTGCTTCCTCGCATTTCAAATCATTGACTTGATTCTTGCGCTCCTCTGGTCTGCTGTCGGGAGTCTGTATAATATTCGTTATTTCAGTCCGTGTATGCTTAATTTCTAGTTGGTTCCCCAATATAAGATCGAGGGTCTCATTAGTTTTCTTGTAGATCTCATTAAGTTTATAGGCGGCTTCTAAACAGTTCTTGAGAGACCTTAAAAGTGTGGTTCTGAACTCTATATCTTCCATTGACAATTTTGTCCTGTTTCTTTGTCTCCGCATTTTGTTATGCTTCCTTGGTGCACCCCCTAGTGGTCTTTGTGCGCAGTCTTATAGTTAAACCTTGATTGTTGTAGCTAATACCAGGGAGGGTTTGACCTCCAGGCCAAGTGGCTATGAGAATCAGCTGTGTCTGTAGTGAGAGAACTTCTGTCCTCTAGGGAGGTGCTAATCTAGCCTTTGCCTGAGGCTATCCGGCAAATGCCTCTGTGCAGGGCTTGGGCGGGGCGGGTCCCACAGGATCAACAGGGTTGGCTGGAGAGAGTAGTTATGGCGGCTCTCAGTCCTGTCCCCAGGGGCTCTGCCTCTCTGAGTCCCAGCACCAGCTGCAAACCTCAGAGAGAAAGCTGCACTCGCTCTGACCTAAGCCAGACAGTCCCACGTCTCCCTTTTGAGTCTGGGTCCCTAAAGACTCGCCCGTATCTGGAGCTCAGAGTCTGCGACTCCCTCCCGATTGAAAACGCCAACCTCGCCCTCCGCCGCCAGCCCGCTCCGCGCACTCCGCACCTCAGAATTTGACTTCAACACTGCGCCTCCTCTGAGTGTCTGTATGCGTTTCTCTTTCCTCCTAGTTGTAGGACTTCCACTCAGCCAGCGTTCCTGTGGTTCTGGGTGATGACCGTTCCGTCTTTTAGTTTCACTTTTGAGGTAGTTGTTCAAGGCAGCAAACTCCGGCGTTAACCTATGCCGCCATCTTGGTTCTCCCCTCAGTGCAACCTTTTGATAAGATACCCTATGTGTGCTCATATGTGTGTGTGTTTAGAAAAAACAACTTATTAAAACTGAAACAACAGAACTGAAATAGCTCATGAAGATAAGACTTAAGAGCAGGCATTACTGATTTTACCCCTTTCCTTTAATGAGTAAACTAGCTAGAAATCATTCTGATCCATTGTTGCGGTTTTTAATAAATACCTTTTGTATTTATTTATTAATTATTTAATTTAAAAATTTTATACCCACTAATTTTGGCTTTTTATTTTATTAGTTTTTTAAGACTTAGTCTTGTCTTAAATGTATATTCCTGCCCTAACTGGTTTGGCTCAGTGGATAGAGCGTCGGCCTGCGGACTGAAGGGTCCCAGGTTCAATTCCGGTCAAGGGCATGTACCTTGGTTGCGGGCACATCCCCAGTGGGGAGTGTGCAGGAGGCAGATGATCGGTGTTTCTCTCTCATCAATGTTTCTAATTCTCTATCCCTCTCCCTTCCTCTCTGTAAAAAATCAACAAAATCTATTTTTAAAAAAATGTATATTCCTTTTTTTCTAACCTCAGTCAAATGCTTACTTATTTTCATTCGGTTTCTCTTAGTAAATAAGAAAAGTATTATATACCATTTATTTTAATTTGGAATATTTTCTTAAATTATTTCTAAATATTACATTATTGTAGCTTTTCTTAACTTTTTGACATTATACTTTCAAAATAAAAATTTTAAAATCCAGTCAGTTTTTCATTGTTTACTGTTTGAATCTTTATTAATTCCTATTTTTAATACATTGTGGTCAGATAATATGGCCTATATAATTTCTGGATTAACTTAGTTATGTGAGGTTCTTTGTTAGCTCACTATCTATTTTTGTAAATGATGCATGAGGGTTTGGGAAATAAGCTATATTTTCTGTTTATTTGCCACATAGCATGCTATACAGCTATTAAGTTGACCTTATTAACTTAATGTTCATATCTCCTATAATTTTATTTTTTGCTTGTTGGTCAGAAAATAACTGAGGTAAATATGTTCAACTATTACACCATAGTCTTTTGTCAAATTTTCCAAATATTTTTGACATAATTTCATCTTATACATTTCAGTACAATCATATGAAACTATATATTCATGACTTTTATTTTTTCATAAATATTTCTGTTCATTTGATGGTTTGACATTGCATTCTAAGTTTTCTTATAATAATGTGACCTTACTGTTAATTCAAAGGTAGTGACACAGGTACTGTTGTATAGATGATAGCAGTCAAAGCTCTTTATTGCTGTCCTTTATCAAAACTTTTATCACTTTATCAGTGCTCTTTTTCGCAGCTGATGATTCAAAGTATAGTCTGTGGTCTACTATCTTGAGATTGTTGTAAGAACAGCTATCTCCTAGTCAAATGCATCAGGAAGGAGAAACTCCCCTTGAATTTGCAGAGACTAAAATCTGCACAAGTGGAGCTGGGAAATTGCATTTAAAAATATACTAGCTACTTTCCTAGAGCAAAGTGATGTAAAGTCACATCATCAAACAATAGTAGATGAGCTGAGAAATAGACCAGCTTTGCCAAGGCAAAGAACTTCTCACCCTGCTACCTAATCTGAAGTTGACGGAGAAATGTCATGATTCAAATTCTGAGTCTTACAGAAAGTACCTGAAATAAGGCAAGAAGGAGGTATTTCTAAAGTAGGCAGGTTTTACCCTTTCAATTACTTGAAAGGTGAAGACTTGGCTAGAAAATGGGGGGTAAGGAAATAAACTTTTTTTATGAGGATTACAGTACAAAGAATTGCTAGTTTAAGAAAAAGGGATTCGGAGGTGGCAGGATACAAAGCTATTATAATTCAAAACTCAATCACTTTCCTTTATGCAAGCAATGAACAGCTAGAATTCAAAATTAAAATCAGGATACCATTTATATTAGTATAGTACACAAACAAAAATGAAATACTCAGATATAAATCTACCAAATTATGTATAAGGCATACATGAGGAAAACTCCAAAACATTCATGAAAGATAATTAATAAATAAATAACTGGAAATATCTTTCAGGTCCATGGATTGTAAGACTAAATATTTTCAACATGTCAGTTCTTCCCAATTTGATTTATAGATTTAATGCAATTGCAATAAAAATCCAAGCAGGTTATTTTATTGATATTGACAAACTGATTCCAAAGTTTATATGGAAAAGCAAAAACTAAGAATAGCCAAAAAAAAGTCTGTGCTTTTCTTCAAATGGAGAGCAATTCAAAATCTGAATTGTAGAGGATCAGAATTTCACTTATTACAACCCAATATGTCTTTCTCCCAATATTGTCCTTATAAAACTTTTTGGTACTTTTCCTTATAAGATGTTGGCAGTTAAATTGTGAACCACCTTTCAAAGGAAGACAAACAGAAGGCCGAGAGACATATGAAAACATGCTCAAAGTCACTAATCATACAAGAAATGCAAATCAAAACAACAGTGAGGTACCATCTCATACCTGTCAAAATGGCTATCATCAACAAATCAACAAACGAAAAGTGCTGGAGAAGATGCGGAGAAAAAGGAACCCTTTTGCACTGCTGGTGGGAATGCAGACTGGTGCAACACTATGAAAAACAGTATGACATTTCCTCAAAAAAATAAAAATGGAACTGCAGTTGGACTCAGTAATTCCACTTCTAAGAATATATCCCAAGAAAACAGAAACACCAATCAGAAAGGATAGATGCACCCCTATGTTTATAGCAGCACAATTCACCATAGCTAAGATTTGGAAACAGCCTAAGTGCCCATCAGCAGATGAATGGATTAGAAAACAGTGGTACATCTACAAAATGGAATACTATGCTGCTGTAAAAAAGAAGGAATTCTTACCATTTGCAACAGCATGGATGGAACTGGAGAGCATTATGCTAAGCAAAATAAGCCAATCAGAGAAAGATAAATATCACATGCTCTCACTCATTTGTGGAATATAATGAGCAACATAAGCTGATGAACAAAAATAGAACCTTAACAGCACGGTTTGCTATACACTTTTTGGTAAGTCACCTTTTTGGTGGCCATCTATCTTAGTTAATTGCCATAATCAAGAGTAAAAATTAAAACTTTTCTCTCTCTATGACAAGCAGGTCCTTACAACTTGGAGCAAGGCAACTATCTATAGTAATAAAAGTGATATGAGGGGCAATGAGGCAGGCAGGCAGAGGGGTTAGGGGCAATGAGGCAGGCAAGTGGAGTGGTTAGGGGCAATCAAGCAGGCTGGCAGGCAAGCAGTTAGGAGCCAGCGGTGCCAGATTGTTAGAGGGTGCAAGCAGGGCCGAAGGACCACCCCCCATGCACGAATTTCATGCACTGGACCTCTAGTAATAATATAAGAATAAACTGTGTTTTGAATATTCGCAAATGTAAACCTACTTTTTGCCCCACCCTGTATGTATGTTTTGAATAAATATGAATTGAAAATACTAAACAGTATAAATTCATTTCCATAAGGTTTGAAATTAGGTATTTTTTAATTTAGCATTTACATTCACATTTATATCTAGAAATAGAAGACCTCACAAATAATGTAACATTTCACATACCTTGCTTGTAAATTCTCAGTCTTAAGTTTAACATTCTGAACAGCAGTATTACTGGGGAAACTGAAATTTGCAACAGCTTTTTTTGTTCAAGACACATAATTTCTGCTATGCTTGATAGGCACTCTTTGTAAACTTGCCATCTGTACATTTTTATGCCTGTGGTTTTATTTTTTCACTTAACAGCACTTAACAGTGACATTATTTTTTCAGTTACATTAACAAAGTTTAAATTGCAGACTTTTTTTTTTTTTTTTCAGTTCACCAAGGTGCCCATTACACATCTTTTTTGTATTTCTTACAATGGTTTGTTTCTGATGTCTTAAATCATATTCTTTTAACACTGATATGCTTTATTTGCATAGTAAATGTTTATTATGCCCAAGTCCCTTATAGCTTATTATTTGGCCATTCTCAACCTGAGGCTTGTATCTTAGAATCTATGATGGCTGCTCAAGATCTATCTTCATCTCCTATGGCTGCCATAATAAATTACCACAAACTAGGTGGCTCAAACAACAGTAATCTAGCTTCTCAAAGTCCCAGAGGCTAGATGTCTGAAATCAATGTGTATGCAATGCCATGCTCCTTCTTAAAGCTGTAAGGAAGAAATTTTGCCTCTCTCCTAGCTTCTGGTGGTTATCAGCAATCTTTGGCATCCCTTGACTTGCAGCTCCATGCATTCCAATCTCTGTCTCAGTTATAAAATAACCTTCTTCTTGTGTCTGTATCAAATTTCTCTCTTTTGATAAGGATGCCAGTCATTGGAATAGAGCTCACCCAATCCAGTATGACCTTATTTTAACTTGCTTCCATTTGCAAAGATCCTATTTCTAAATAAGGTGACCTTCACAGGTACCGGGAGTTTGAACTTAAATCTATTTTTTATTAATTTCAGAGAAGAGAGAGAGGGAAAGAAAGAGAGAAACATCAATGATGAGAGAGAATCATTGATCAGCTGCCTCCTGCATGACCCCCTACTGGGGATCAAGCCTGCAACCTGGTCATGTGCCCTGACTGGGAATTGAACCATGACCTCTTGGTTCATAGATTAACGCTCAACCACTGAGCAACACTGGCCAGGCCTTTTTAAAAATTTTAATGACATATTTTACTGAGGGGAATTTCACATAACATGGAATTAATCATTTTAAGTGAACAATTTGGCAATATTTAGTACATTCATGATGTGCAACCACCACCTCTATTTAGTTCAAAAACAGTCCCCTCACTCCAAAGTAAAACCCCTTACTTATTAAGTAGTATCTCCCAATTCCCCTCCTCCTAGCTCTTGGAAACTACTAAGCTGCCTGCCTGATCCCCTCTTACTATTTTTTTCTGCCTGGATGATTAAATAATTATCTTTCGTTCTTGAAATTAAATAACACAACCAGAATGACTAAATGTTGATTCTTCTATATCCATGGTTTAAGTATAGCATGATCCTCAGTTTTTGATTTTTTAAATAATGTCTTTGATTACATTTCCTCTTCCAGTTGTTGGGAATTCTGCTTCAGGGATAACAGCTATTTTAGTTTTCATCTGTGACTGCTTAACCACTTGCTATTTCTACACTATATAATATTTTAATACCGATATTTTAGTCCTCAGTTATTTCCTTGGCTTTATATCATTCATTTTAATTTTAAGTTTTATTCTTGTATTTTATCATCTCATTTTTAGCTCTTATTTTATTAATTTGCATTCTATTTAATCAGTATAACAATAAACATTTTTAGATAGATATTTATTTTTGAACAAAATCTGTATTTTTTTGCTTGATATTTTTTCATTCTTCTTCCACCCTAATTAATTTCCTTTCAATGTGCACGAACTTATTCGTGCACATTGAAAGGAAATTAATTAGAAGAAATATTTTAATATCACTATTCACCCTTTCTCTATAATAGAAGTGTCAACCAAATTCACGATCTACAATGACAGATGGAAACATACACATGCGATTGGCGCCAGTGAGAGCTTTATATGCATCACGCATGCGCGAGTCAACTTAGCCTTTTATAGATATAGCATAAACTTGCTTAATTAGACCTGCTTTCTGATTTAGCTAAACTTTTTCCAACCCAGTGAAGCACCCCAACTTCTCTTTCAGGTAATTGTCAGTAGCACAGCAATAAATATCAACACAAAGCAGAGTATTATTGTAGATCATACAGGGAGAACAAAGGGTAAAATATTTAGCTGCAGCAGTGTTCGACTATATTCTGCGCAGTGAGAAAACCTGAAATCATTTTCAAGGTCCACCATTTCTTACTTCTTTTAAGTCGGGTCAAGTATCTAAGCTTTCTAAATCTCCATTTTCCGGCTAATGTAAAGAAAATAGGATTCCACTGAGTCTCCTATCTACCTACTCCAGGACTTCTGTGAGGATCAAATGAGATGAGGCATGGGAAAATGCTTCACAGACATTTGGTTAAAGTGTAAATGTTTCCACCTGTGTATAAAACAAGTTATGTTCCTGGGCTGAAGAAACTGCAAGGAGGCTAGTGGCTAGGGAGAGGAAGTTGGGTGTTGCTACGTGACATCATTACCTGGAGCCCACAGCAACTGTTTCCAGGCTGGCCATGGGATCTCTGCAGCTTCAGCTGCGATTTGGTGGGCTGTCTTCCAGGGTGATGGTGGGGCCTGTGTCCCACTTGGGGGAAACCGAGTGTTGCTTAGTCAGCCAGGTCTGTGCTGCCATTTCTCTGTAAATGGCAAATGTGCATCACAGCAGCTCCTGCATTGAATATCTGCCCCCTGGTGGTCAGTGTGCATCATAACAACCAGTCGAACAGTAGGAAGGACACTTAGCATATTAGCATTTTATATACCAGTATATAGCTATCTTAACACTTTTTATGTTAATACTATTAAAAATGGGCAGCCTTCCTATTCAAGTACTAACCAGGCCAGACCCTGCTTAGCTTCTGAGATCAGACTAGATGGGGCCCATTCAGGATGGTATGGCCGAAAACTAAAAATGGACAGTTCTAACCAGTCCATTTATTTATGTTCATATATTTTGGATGAATTTTTCTTAACTCCCATTCCACCTTGTTGGGCAATTGTGTTCTTTCCTAGAGAGGTATCATTTGAGAATTGAGTTTTCTATAGACTACAAGAGTGAATGTAGTGAAAGGAAGACACTATCTGGATCTATAAGCAGAATTGGTTACCTGGCATTGGCTTTGTCTCATCTTCTAAGATCTGGTTAAATGCCCTATAACTTTTCCTGTACCTTCCAATGAGAGATAACTTAGCACATCAGATAGCTTAACCTGTTCTTTGTGGAGCATTAACTCTTAGCCTGTATCAGAGAACCAGCCAGGTTTATTTTCCCCTTTTCCATTTTTTCTATTAAGGAATATTTCTACCTTCCCAAGAGAAGAATAAAAGGCCCAGTAGAAGGCAGCCTTGAGTTATGAACTATTTGCATTTGGAGGAGATGTTAAATATTTTCAGATGTCATTTCTTCCATTTTCCACTCCCTCAGGTCTTATCTATTTTCTTCTTGGTCTTCTGTTTAACTAAATTGCTGTTTATTGCTGGTGATAATTAGTTCTGAGTTTTTATAATCTTTTGCTTTTCCTCTTTACCTCTCCTCCCAGTGGGGAATTGAGAATCATTGCAAATACTAGCAGTTTTTCTGAACTGAGGTTACAGAAAGAGAGGGCCAGGCTTGGGCTTTTTAAGTAAAGGAACTGTCTACATCTTTGACCAGTTTTACTTATGACTTCTCTCCTTCAGCCACTTCTGTACTGGGGGTAGGTCATGAAATTTTTCAGGATTATGTTTATTAATATAACCCTTTCCCTGGAATATTTCTGTAGAGGGTAAAACTGAGCTGTATGGACCTTCACTAAGCTGAGAGGAGCAGATTCTTTAAAATCTCTATTTTCTTTTTACTTGTCCTTATCCCTTTCCTATGTTTGATTAGTCCATAGTCTCATGACCACATTGTAGATGGGACTAGCTGAATCAAAGTAAGTTTCTATCAATGAGAAGTAAGAAATGATGAACAAATTTGGGGTAGATGATCAATAGTGCATACCAAGATCTAAAGCTCACAGGTCACTACTCTTTTATAAAATGACTAGAGGCCTGGTGAATGAAATGTGTACTTGGGGGGATCCCTGAGCCCAGATTGTGGGAGGGTTCCAGGGAGTGTCTTGCTTAGTCCTGATTGGCCAGACCCTAGCAGCAAGCTAACCTACCAGTCAGAGCATCTGCCCCTGGTGATCAGTGCACATCATAGCTACTGGTTGACTGTCTGCTCCCTGGTGGTCAGTGCATGTCATAGCGAGCAGTTTAATGGCCTTAGCATATCATTAGCATATTACACTTTGATTGGTTGAATGGCCGACTAGACACTTAGCATATTAGGCTTTTATTATATAGGATTTTCATAACTTGGCAATAGCATCTGCATTTTTGTAACCACATTGTCTATCTTCTCTTAAACATTTAAAGGACTTTGCAAAATATTAGAAAAAGTAAAGATATATTCTGTTTTTTACCTATCAGATAAGAAAGATTAAAGCAAAGAAGAAAAGTAATACTCAATCCTAACTAGGAGATATATATATATATATATATATATATATATATATATATATATATATGACAACATTCTTATGCAGAGCTGCTGGGAATGCAAATTAATGAAAACCTTTCCAGAATTAAACTTGGCAACATGTATTAAAAAACCTTTAACATTTTCATACTCTTTGAATTAAACATTTCATTAGCATATATTTATCTTAAGGAAATAATTGAGCATATACATAAAATAATATGCAAGGATGGTCATTGTAGTATTTTATTTAAAATTAAAGGATTCAAAGCTAAGAATCAAGGGGGTTTAAAGACACTATGCTACACACATACAATGTGATTGCATGCAGCATTACACAGAGCAAGTAGATTAACATCATTCAACATTTATTGAGCATTTGTTATTTGATTTACATATATTATTTCAGTGAATAATTTAATAAACTTTGTGAGTAGGTTGTGGAACAGCCAGCCACAAACATGGAACAACCAAGCCCAAGCACAAACCAACCAGCCTCTAGCACTGAAAAACCAACCACAAGCAGGAAAAAATCAACCACAAGCACAGAACAATCAGCTCCTAGAACAGATCAACCTACCACAAGCATTCAAGAAAGGAAGGAGAAGATGACCCCCTGTCAATACAAGTGCTGAGAGAGTGCACAGGTCAGATGTCTCTACCCATGTTCATCCTTTTTTCGTCAATGATCCCCACCCAAGACTCCTACCCAGTCATTGCCTGCCACAAACCCATTCCTCAACCTCTACCCATTCTTGTGAAGCACCTTTACATCCCTTTCCCCAAAATGAATACCTTTACATGATCACCATATTGCCCTCCCATGTGTGAAAGGCAGCCACACAGGTGTAGATGCCCCTGCAAATGTGCATGGCCAAAAATCCTCCGAAACATCTATCACCTACCTGCTCAAGAAAGTTTAAGAGAAAAACAAGACCAACAGTATTTGTCAGTTACCAGCAGCCGATAAAGTTGATGATTCAAAATAAGAGACCACAGCTTCAGGCAGAGCAGAACCAAGAGATCCCAGAGAACTGCACTGATCCAAGTAATGCACTGTTTATAAAGAGGCCCAGAGACCTACAACAATCTGCAGAGTCTCTAGCAATGCCTGTGGAGAAATGGCCAACCATGTAGAAACCAAATGTTAACACCAACATGATACACAGATGGTGATAGTTAAAATAAAATAAATAAGATGTGTAAAAGAGATAAGTGTGACTGTGAATTCTATAATTGGGTGGAAGGAGGAAAGGAAGGGAAGAAGGAAGTATGTGAGATGGGAGGGGCATGGGTCCTGCAAGACCAGGGGCCACAATTAGTCAGATTGGGGGATAAGAATGAGGTGAGGACTGAGAACTGAAGACAAATTTCCTCCTGAACACTTTATCCTATAGGCAGGAAGAAAAGGACTTGGAGTTTCTGCATATGTGTGTGTGGTGAGGAGGATTTTTTCAGATGGGTTGACATGTGTGTGGAGTGACAGTGGCAAACTCCCTAAAAAGCCAGACAAATCACCTCTAGGCCACATACCTCATAGTGTTGTTTGTTGCATGTCATCTGATGCTGTAAGAAACTAACTGTCAGAAAGACCAAAGTCTCATCCTACTGAAAGTCACCAACAGCATCCCTAAACACTACAATAATGGTATTTTCTAGGCCACAATTCTAATACTAATTAGGGTAATTTCTTGCTAAGAAACTTGGGTAGAGTAGTGGTCTATCAAGGATGGGGCAGTGAGAGGTTACAAGCAATAATAAGGAGCATTGTTTACAGAGAATTTTTAATAAAAGAGAAAAACCAAGTAAAATCTAGTCCTGTTTTCTTATCACCTTAATACTTCAGCATTTCTAAACAATGCTAGTCATTACTGCTTCCAAAAATCTTTCTTTGTTGGGCTTGTAGTGGAAGGTTTGTATTATCAGGTGCAGAGGGTTGAATTAATCATATTCCTTGAGAGTTAATTGTTCAGGACTATCTGCTGTTTATTTGCTCAGTTATTCTCCTTTATTTTCACTCTTTATTCCAATTATCCTATTACAGTCATTTCAATGAATTTGATGCATATTCCTTCCCTTATTTTTTAATACATTTTTATTGATTTCAGAGTGGAAGGGAGAGGGAGAGAGAGAAACATCAATGATGAGAGAGAATCATTGATCGGCTGCCTTCCTCACACCCTCTACTGGGGATCAAGCCTGCACCTCTCGGTTCATAGGTTGACACTCAACCACTGAGCCACATAAGCTGGGCATATTTCTTCCCTTCTTGAGTGTTGTTAATGCATGTGCATTGTGGGTTATGGGCATGCATTTTAAATATATGCATCTGTTAGTATATGTAATTGTTTCTATTTCTCTCAGCAGTATTTTAAGTTCTATCCTTGCTGCTATGTGTTATGTCTAGTCTGTTGTTTCTTTCCCTTATAATTGAGTATTTCAGAAATGTTTTCACTGTGTAAATTTTAGAAAGATATTTGGATTTTTAATATTACACAAATTATTTTACTAGGCTAATTAAATATATTTTAATTGCTTACCAAATTATGTTTAGTTTTTTAATTGAAATTCAATTTAATATCTTGATAATGCCAATGAAATAATTAAACATTTCTTAAATGATAATGAATTAAAGTAGTATAATCATTCATATATGGCTTTTTCGTATTTAACTTAATTAGATTGCAATGAGGTTTATCTGTTGAATAATTATTATGTTTAAACTAATACTTTCTGGGGGAAAAAACAATTGAGCTTGAGGCTCTCCTGATTAGTCAGAAAGCATATCAGGTAATTCAGATTTTGTGATTAATTGATTAATTTATTTACATATCTATGGGGCATCAAGAGAATTTTAGTCCCTAGCTGAAGGACAAGGCTAATTGATTAATTTCTTTCTATATCTATGGAAATCAGGAGAATTTTGTCCCTAGCTGAAGGACAAATCTAACATATTTGCTTTTCTGGGTTTGAGATAGAAAAGTAATCACTTTCCTCAACTGACCCTAGTTCTCTTTGTAAATGATTTGAATGAAAAACCTGCCTTAGGGTTCTGTGATTTGTACTAGTGATAAGTCCGCTCTCCAAGTGAGAAGGAACAATGAAGTATGGCCCATTTCAGTGGTCATAATGCTTCTATGTTTCAGGTGGACACTGTTAATAGGAAGAGACAGTAGGCATTTTAGGTGAGTTGGAGAAGTAGAAGGCCAGTGCCAGGTATCTTTTTTGAACAACAGTTGTAACTAAGTTATAGGTGACAAAGTGCCTTAAAAGTTCTTATTCTTGTTTCTGGACAGGAAAAATTACCTCAGAAAATAAGTAAATAACAAACAATGTTAACCCTCCCCCGTCCCCACCCCCCACACACACTCATGCACATGTGCACCCACACAAGCTTCTTGAAATATGTTGGGAGAAAAGAGGGCATATAACATATGTGTGAGAGGAGATCCTCACATCTGAGTGTTTGTAGTACTATGAACATGGAGTTGTGTTGATGCGACCAAGCAGCTTGATTATACGTTTGCAGAAATTGGAAATAAATCTACCATGACTATAATCATTTGCTAGTTTGCATGCTCTATATACTTAGATTTTCATATTACAGTTTTTTTGTAAAGTGAACCACTTTTACACTCAATCAAAGGAAAAAAAACACACACACCAAAATGGACATATTACTGAACCAAGTCTGTTTACATCTAAATTCCCAAGCACCTACTTTAGGGCAGCATATGCTACCTGTCTGTCCATCACACACAAATGTGCATACTCGGAGGGGGATTTAACTATTGAGAGCTAGTGTAAATATTCAAATATCTATGTCTAAAAGCTTTAATGTTTCACCTTTAAAAAACAATTAATTAGCTTTAAGTTTGAAAAGGAGACAATGTAAGTCAAGCAATGTAAATCATAATAAAGACATGATACCCCAAAGAACATAGATAGTTGTTAGATTAAAAGATGGCCCTGGCTTCTCCAAGCCACTTACTCAGGATTACTAGAGAAATTACAGTTGTTTTGAAACTTTGAAAATCCCTGTTTCTTCAAGTTTGACATTGTAGACTATTACACATTTATAATTTGGTGAAAATTAGATTATCAAAGAATTGAGTGTATTAGAAACCTCAGAGAGTATCCAATTCAGCACTCTCATTTGACAGATAAGGAAACTGAAGCCCCAGGAAAGGATGGAACTTACCTCAGGTCATACAGTGAATTAAAATCAGGTCTCAAGAGTAGGCAGGCATCCACAGAATAGGTTTCCAGAGATGGAAGAAGACATAAACAGATGGAAGAACATACCATGTTCACGGATTGGTAGAATCAACATCATTAAAATTGGTTGAGTTCTGCCAAAGTAGACAAAACCTGCATTCTCAAGATGTTTTTAAGCTGTCCTGTTCACTTACACATTATCCTTCAAAATAAATTATTTATACATTAAAAACATCCCTGAATTTCTACTATAGCATATGTGTGAGTTATTTTATAGAGATTTGGGGGTGTTTACAATGTGTGCGTGTGTGTGTGTGTGTGTGTGTGTGTGTGTGTGTGTGTGTGTGTGTGAGAGAGAGAGAGAGAGAGAGAGAGAGAGAGAGAATATTGTAAAACTAGTTTTAATTGGGATTAAAATCTAGAAGTGCTTAAATTCTAAAAACAAGTTGTTTCTGGCATTCTGAAGTGTTCCAATCAATTAAGTCCATAGCTGGAACAAAAAAAAGACATCACTTCAATTAAAAGCAAAATCAATCTATTTCTGTCAGTGTGCACATAAAATAACCAGATAATTAAGAATATGGTTTACTTTTTAAAATATCTAATTTTTTCAATTATAAAATTAATATATTCTCAGTGAAGAAGATTCAGAAATGTCATAAAAATAAATATAATTAATACAATTTGTAATTTTCTCACTTAGAGCCAAGCTCTATTAATGTTTTAGTTGTTGCAGACTTCTCACAAAATACAGGGTATCCCAAAAAATGTATACACACTTTGGCTGCCATTACAATGGGTTAAATCTGTAAAGAAAAAAAATCAATTGAGCTATCAACTGTGCAAATGTGTACACATTTTTGGGACACCCTGTATATAAACACAAGTATGTTTTTTTTTGTCTTTTACAGAAAACCATCTCAAATGATATAACATATACCTTAGTAATCTGCTTTTTTTACAATTCAATATTTCAAAAACACATCCCCACATATTCATAACATCATCAATTATAATGTCTCTACAGTAGTCCATAGAAGGGGTATACCATGGTTTATTTTAACAATTATCTATTGAAGGATATTAGATTGGTTGTTTTTTTCCTTCATCATTAACATTATAATAAATATCATTTTTCATACATCTGTGTGTAATATATGGTTAGGAGTTTACTTTTTCCTTAGCTTAAATTCCTAGAAGTAGAATATGTGGGTCAAAAGGCCTCAATTAAAAACTTTGGAATCATTTTAGATTGCCCTGCTAATATGTAATATCAATTCAGATATATCATTTTTTGCTCCAATGAAAAGTGAATGCATGATTGTATTGATTTCCCTTATACATTTGGCCCTTATACTCTAAGCATTATTTATGAAACTCCCTCAATCTAATAGAAAATCTCTCATGAATATTTTCATAAGCATTTCTTTGATTATCAGTTAGTTGAAACAAACTTTCCTTAATGCATTGATCATTGTAGTTCCTCTTATGGCCTTTCCAAATTTTCTACATCATGTTTATCTTTTCAATGTCTAACATTGAATATAGGTCTACTATATACTAGACACTGTGCAAAACCCTTTATTATCTCATTTAAAACTTACAAAAACACAAAGGGTAAGTAGGCACTACTATTATATACAGTTTTGTAGATGACAAACATGAGGTTATGCAATTTGTCCAAACTCAGGAAGTTGGTGAGTGGCAAACACATTGTACTAAACTAGATCCATTTGCCTTTGAGGCCCTGCTCTTAGCTACTGAACCAGCCTCTTCTACTCAAACATTTGGGATTATTTTGTAGCCAGATCTTTCCCTTTCTGATTTCTGGCTCAAGTGTTATTCTTAAGGGAGCCTTTCTTTGCTCTGAAGTAGGAAAAAAACACCATCTGTTCAGAGTGAAAAGGCAGGTAATACAATAAGAGGTTGGAGGAAAGTGGAGGACTTTGAAATGGCTCTTGAGGATGCCCTCACATTTGGACTGTGCCTCACAGCTGCCAATCCTGGTTTGAAGAGATCATTTTGTATTTACTGCTGATGAATGCTCTAGTTCCATTGAATCTTGATTTCTTTTATTAGCATTTATGCATGCTCAAGTATTTTTTATCTTTTAAAAAAGTCCCTTTTCAATGTCACATTCCTTCCAACCTTAGCCTACCTTCCTCCTCACCTTTAGAGTGAAACAAAGTTTGAGCACATTTTTTAACTTCCTCTCTTACTATTCACAACTCAACCCACTCCTTTCTGGCTCATCACTTCCCTGAAAATCCTTTTGATTATTTTTTTAAATGTTCAAAATGTTGTTTCTCCAGTGACCACCAAATTCAAAACTCATTCCTCAACCCATACTTTACACAGTTGGGCACTCTCTTATTTTTTTAAAATCTCAAGGAATCTGTGACTACATACTCTTCTGGTTTTCCTCAGACATTGCACATTGTTTCAAACTCTTCTTTGGTCTCTTCTGCCTTTGCTTTAATCCTTCCATATTGGTATGTTTAAGGATTCTATTGTATGTTCTTTTCTTGTCAGAATGTACACCCCACTACCTGAGTGGTCTTAGAGACTCCCAGTGCCTAATTTAGCAATGTTCTCATGAATTACAAAGTTATATTTCCAGCCCATATTAGAGAGTAACAAGTGGAGAAAAATACCAGGTATCTCTATTCATATGTTTTTCATACAGCCTAATGTCAACATATTTAAAATAAAAATTGCTTTCACCTTAAAAATCTGCCCCTCTTCCATTTTATCTCCTGTCACATTATGTGATTTGCCAGGGCAGACATTCAGGGTCATTTTTCACTTCTTCTTTAACTCTTCCTAATTATTTTAAATAGATCTAAAATTATATCTACATTTTTCCAACTCTACCATCCCCTTTTTTAGTCTCGGCCCCTACAATCTCTTATTGGATTAGGATACAGTGTCCTAGTTATTCTCCTTACATTCAGTATTTCCTCCTTTAAACCATTTTAACACTATAGTAAGAGTTAATGTCTTAAAATGCAAGTCTGATCATGTCATTGCCCATTCTCTTAATGAAAAGTCTAAGCTCCTTAATAAAATTGTACCTCCAGAAATCCTATACAGATAAAAAATGCTTTCAGTTATAGGAGAGGGTTATAGTGATAATGTGGTCAGATTCAGGGGTTAGTGGATTCATCTTAAAATTGCTTTTGCATAGCACTTTTCAACATTGCAAAAATGTCCACTTTTTATATCAAAGCCTGCGAAGGTGGCTAATAATATATTGGGGGGAAGGCTTCCCTCTTCCAAACCACCCTTTGGATCTGTCTCCTGACACATGACCCTACATGATATTTATAATAAATTTCACTTTTGGCCACCCCCATCCTTGGTCAATTATTAATCACCCTTTATGCCAGTGAAGGAATGCTTATTGAATACCCACTGTATACTAAAATTATGCTAGACATTAAGAACATGACAATGAACAGGACTTATTCTTGGACCTCATGGAATTTCAATGTAATAGAAGAGATAGCCATTGAAGAAATTATTTAGTATTAATAACATAAATACTTACACTTGTAATAAGTGACTATTGGGGCATTGTAGGATCTAGTCTAGGGTGTATTAACTGGCATTTGGTGTCAGATACTTTGTTTTATGGGGCAGTCCTGTGCATTGTAGGATGTTTAACAGCATCCCTGGACACTATTCATTAGATGCCTGTAGCATTTTCCATCCTGTTGTGATAACCAAAAAATTTTTCAAACGTTCTCAAATGTCCCCTGGGTGGGCAAAATCAATCCCAGTTGATGATCACCATTCTAGACCAAGGTTACCATTAATTGATTACATGATTTAGCAGTCAAATGTCTTTAATTTGCTCAAGCATGTTGTGTTTTTTGTGAACTCAAAAGCTGTGCACGCACTGTTCCTTCTGCCTAGAACACTCCACTCTCTCCTTGATTAAACGACCCTAACACCCCCGTCCTATCACTCTGAGATAGATGTCACTCTGTGTTCTCATAGCATCCAGACCATTTTCCATCTGATGTGAATCAACTTTATGATAATTTTCCTGTTTACTTGTTTGTACCCCTTACTAAGCTCCTTAAGGATAGCACTTGTCATTTTCTTCATTGTATCTAAAAAGTTCAGACATTTATTTGGTACAAAAAAAGCTGAACAAAATATACTTGTTGAATTGATGTTTGAATGAATAAAGGAATGTTTTAGCTAGGCCAAGAGGGAATAAAGTGGTCAGCCAGGATTAAATAACAACAATTACACTCATTTGTCACAAACATTTTGATAAGGCAACAAATGTCAACATGTAAAGTCACCACTGAAGTACTAGGCAAAGTGGTCAACAGACATACCCAGCTAACTATGGCTACCTCTAGTCCCTTTTCTCAATTTCTAACTTCCATGCATTGTTGTTTCCCATCACAATGTGAAGGCAGAAAATAGTATAAGTATTAGAAATTGCCTGATGTTATCTAGTTTATAGATGATTTGGTATTTTAGAAGGCTATTTTTTGCAGTAGTGCCAAAATACTTTCACATAAAAGAGCTGGTCAAACTTTGGGGGTTGGACCTCCCAATAAGACACCAGCCCAGCAGAGTTTCAGGGGCAGAAATCCCCACCTAGAGCCATGAGGCTAATGCTACTGATCCAGCGAGCCCAGAACGTGGAACATTGAGCCAAAGAGGATTATTCTCAACATTTATGATCTAACTAGAGGCCCCGTGCACAAAATTCATGCACGGGTAGGGTCCCTAGGCCTGGCCAGTGTGGGTGACCAATCTATGGGGTGACCAGCGGGGCATTCAGGGCCCCCACTTGTACCCACGTTGTCCTAGCACCACCCACTCACCTGTTCCACCATCCCACCGCAGTCCCGCTCTCATCAGGGCCCATCAGGCCGGCAGTACCTCCACCTCTGCCCATTGCCAGCACCACATTGCCTACACCTGCCACATTCCACGCCACCCCCTGGTGGTCAGCACATGTCTAACTCCAAGTAGGTTGAACTCCTGCCCATGGGGACAATTTGCATATTAGCCTTTTATTATATAGGATGGAATTTGCCTTGCTAGGTTTTAGACTTGCTTGATACCTGTCACATTTTTCTTCCTTCTGATTTCTCCCTTTTGTAATGGGAATGTCTATCATATGCCTGTCCTACTGCTATATTTTATAAGCACATAACTAGTCTGGTTTCACAGATTCACTGATGGAGAGGAAGTTTGTCTCAGGATGGATTGTACCTGGAATTTCATCCATGTCTAATTTAGTTATATTTGGATGAGACTTTGGACTTTAGGCTTTATAGTTGATGCTGGAACAAATTAAGACTCATTAGGCTGTTGAGATGGAATGAATGTATTTTGCATGTGAGAAGGACATGAAATTTGGGGGGCTGGGGACAGAATGCCATGGGCCAAATTGTGTCCCCAAAATTCATATTTTGAAGCCCTAGCCCCCAATGAGATGGTACTTAGAGATTGGGCATTTGGGAAATGATTAGGTTTATATGAGATCTTAAGGGTGGGTTCCTTGTAGGCTCTATAAGAGTTCTCTCTCTACCCCTTTCTTCCTCCTCTCTGACCCTCTCCTCTTACCCTCTCTCCCTCTTCTTTCCCTCTCTCTCTCCGTGTGAATGCACCATGAACAGGCCATGTGACCACACAATAAGAAGGCAGCCATCTGTAAGTCATGAAGACAGTTCTCACCAGAATCTGACCCTACTGGCACTTGATCTTGAACTTTCAGCTTCCAGGTGTTTTTCAAGTTTTTAGTATTTTATTTTGGCAGCCCAAGCTGTCTAAGACAAGTCCACACCAAGTACACTGGCTTTTTTTCAAAAATTTACCATGGTTCTTGGTGCTATCCACTAATCTAAGCCTTAGTGCTTTACCTGGTAGACTTTGCTCCAAGTACTTGGTAGACTCTTCTAAACTCAGTATTATCTGCCCAGCCAGTGTGGCTTGATGGTTGAGCTTTGACCTATGAACCAGGAGGTCAGGGTTCAATTCCTGGTCAGGGTTCAATTCCCGGTCAGGGCACATGCCCTCTTCCACATCCAACCCCTATACTCCCTCAATCATCACACTGCCGTCCATGTTGGTTTATTTCTTTTAGTGTAGTCTTCATTTTAGATATTGTATCCTTTATTTCTGACTGGTTCTGTTTTATGGTTTCTATGTCCTTTTCCATGCTTGTTTAAGTTCTCACCAATTTTCTCGAGCATCCTGATAGCAATTTTTAAACTCTATATCTGATAAATTTCTTGCCTACATTTCATTTAGCTCTTTTTTTCTGGATATTTCTCCTGTTATTTCATGTGAGACATATTTCTTTGTCTTCCCATTTTGGCCGCTTTTTTTGTATTTGTTTCTTTGTATCAGGTAGATCTGCAATGACTCCCAGTCTTGGTATGGTGGTCTTATGCAGTAGGTGTCCTGTAGGACCTAGTGGCATTGTCTCCTTGATAATTTGAACTGGTTGCTCCAGGAATTTACCTTGTGTGGTTTATGTGAGTTCAGTGGTTGTAATTGAGTCTTAATTGCTATTGGCCCACTGTTGCGTGGGGTTGACCCTCAGGCTGGCTGACTATAAGGATTGACCTTGACCACAGTATATAAGCTGCTGCGCAGGTGCAGCCACATGAAGTGGAATTCACCTCAGCTGGTTCTGTTGCTTGACAAGATTGCCATTTGGATGTGCTGCTTGTGAAGCTAATTATATCTGGCTCTGATGTTGTCTGAAGCTGGCCACTAGGTTTGTTGGTTCTGGGACTTCTTGGGAGGGACTCTGGTGCAGTCCAATATCAGACACTGCCTGTGACTGGCCCAAGGCAACCTCCTTAGATCTACAAAGTTATCCACAGTTTGTGGCTTCCTCTCCTGGGCCTGGGTATACATGGGAACGGCCAAGTTGTGCACCAAATTCGGCTTTCATTAGCAGTGAGCCTGGGGACAGTTCAGAAAAGGCCCAAGGCACCCTGAGATCTGCCTCCACCTGCCTTCACCTGCTCATTGCCTGTTGTGCTCAGTCATTGAAAGAGCTCTGGAGGTACTCAAGTTGCATGAAGTAGATTTCCAATGTGTCTCCAGGAAGGGGTGAGTGGTGTTGATACAGGTTAAAACTTGGTGCCAGTGCTGGGTCTCTGTCAACTCAGCAAAAGTCCCAGGGTATAGTAAGTCCAGCTTCCCCCTTGCTGGGTGACCACAGACTTTTTTGTGGTGGGACATGGTCTCAGGGAATCATCAGGGTGAGGCCACCAGTGTTTATCAGACTCAAAGAGGCCAATATTTGGCCATCTGAAGGGAGGGCTCTGCACTGGTCAGGTGTGCAAAACAGAACTGGCCCCCAACCTGGAGTTCCACAACTCAGTCTCTCCTAAATTCTGCTTGAAGCCTGTGCTCAGCAAGGCAGTGTCATGGGAAGTCAGGAGGGTGGGGCAAGTTGATCACTTCTGAGGGGTAAGTGTCGGTCCGTCTTGGGGAATACTAGAGTGAGTAGCTCCTTTACCACAGCCACACAACTCATTTTATCCCGAATTCTGCGCAGACCTCATGGGGAGCTAGAGCTCAGAAGGAGGTTCCACCAGGAGTCAGGAGTGTGGGGCCTCTGGGAGCCACAGACGTTGGGGCTAGTGGATCTCTCATGAGGGGAGATGCCAGCTAGGTTCACGGGAATTTGAAGGGAATACAATTTAGCACACCTACAGAGTCAGATTGCATAGATTTATTTTCTATATCCTTTTTTATATTTAATTTCTTTATTGGTTAAGGTATTACAAATGTGCCCTCATCCCCCCATTACACCCCCCCCAACCATGCTTTAATCTGCCTGCTGTCCGTGTCCATTCGTTTGGCTTATATGTATGCATATAAGTCCTTTGGTTGATCTCTTCCCCTTGCCCCCACCTTCCCCTACTTTTCTTCTGGGGATTGACAGTCTGATCGCTGTTTCTCTGCCTTTGGATCTGTCCATGTTCATCAGTCTATGTTCTCTATATTCCACAAATGAGTGAGATCATTTGATATTTATCTTTCTGTGACTGGCTTATTTCACTTAGCATAATCTCTCCAGTTCCATCCATGCTGTTGCAAATGGCAAAAATTCCTTCTTTTTTACCACAGCGTAGTATTCCATTGTGTAGATGTACCAGTTTTTTAATCCACTCATCTGCTGATGGGCACTTAGGCTGTTTCCAAATCTTAGCTATGGTGAATTGTGCTGCTATGAACATAGGGGTGCATATATCCTTTCTGATTGGTGTTTATGGCTTCTTGGGATATATTCCTAGAATTGGGATCACGGGGTAAAATGGGAGTTCCATTTTTAGTTTTTTGAGGAAACTCCATACTGTTCTCCACAGTGGCTACACCAGTCTGCATTCCCACCAGCAGTGCAGAAGGGTTCCTTTTTCTCCACATCCTCTCCAAAACTTGTTCTTTGTTCATTTGTTGAAGATAGCCATTCTGCAGGTGTGATATGATACCGCATCAACCTGAAGGAAATGGGCATATTCCTAGAAAAACACAATCTTCCAAAACTCAATCTGGAAGATTCTAAAAATCTCAATAGGCCAATAATTATGGAAGAAATTGAAACAGTCATCAAAAAGCTCCCAGCAAACAAAAGCCTGGGGCCAGACGGCTTCACAGGGGAGTTTTACCAAACATTCAAGGAAAACTAAAACCTATCTTCCTCAGACTATTACAAAAAATTCAAGAGGAAGGAATACTTCCCAGCTCATTCTATGAAGCCAGCATTACCTTAATACCAAAACCAGATAAAGACAATACAATGAAAGAGAATTATAGGCCAATATCCCTCATGAACATAGATGCCAAAATCCTCAACAAAATTCTAGCAAATAGGATCCAGCATTGCATTAGAAAGATCTTACACCATGACCAAGTGGGATTTGTTCCAGGGATGCAAGGATGGTACAATATCAGCAAATCAATAAATGTGATACATCAAATAAACAACTTGAGAGACAAAAATCACATAGTCGTATCAATTGATGCAGAAAAAGCATTTGACAAAATCCAACACCCTTTCTTGATAAAAACTCTCAGCAAGGTAGGAATAGAAGGATCATACCTCAACATAATAAAAGCCATATATGACAAACCCACAGCCAACAAAATACTCAATGGTCATAAACTAAAACCGTTTCCCCTAAGAACAGGAACAAGACAGGGATGCCTCCTCTCCCACTCCTGTTCAACATAGTACTGGAAGTACTAGCCATTGCGATCAGATAATCCTATCTAATAAAAGAGAAACATGGTAATTAGCGTACAACCGCTACCCTTCCCATTGCCTAATCAGGGCGCTATGCAAATTAACTGCCAGCCAAGATGGCGGCCGACAGCCAGGCAGCTGGAAGCTAACATGAGGCTTGCTTGCTTCAGTGACGGAGGACTCCAACGTTCCCTGCCTGCCTTGCTGGCCTGTGAGCTTGCAGTTTGAAACATTGTAACAAATATAGAAGCTAAACAAAACCCCAGAAATCAGCTTTTAGCTAGCCGGGATCTCAGAGCTGGAGTTGATACAGAGTTTCGATTATAGAACCCAAAAAAACCAGATACCTTCTTTCAGCAGCAGAGGCCTCAGAGCTGGAGCCAAGCCTCAGAGCTAAAGCTGGCCCAGAATAAAAAAAAATAAAAATAAAAAAAAGAAAAAAAGGAGCGCTTGGGAGCTTCAGTCACCCACCAGCCTGAAAACAGTCCTGAGCCCCTCTCCCAGACTTGCCAGGCACCCCAGTGGGGACCCCCACCCTGAAGGGTGTGTGACCAGCTGCAAACAGCCATCATTCCTGCATCCAGGCTGGCCAAGCACCCCAGTAGGGACCCCCACCCAGTTCCAGGACACCCTTCAGGGCAAACCAGCCAGCCCCCACCCATGTGCCAGGCCTCTATCCTATACAGTAAAAGGGTAATATGCCTCCCGGCACCGGGACAGGGGGCAGTGCCCAAACCCCCTGATCGCCCTGCAGCTCTGTGTGTGAAAGGGGGCGGGGCCACAACCTCCCTATCCATCCTGCTCTGTTCGTGACAGGGGAAGGCGCCCCAACCCCCTGATCAGCCCTGCTCTGTGCCTGATAGGGGGGAGCTCCCCAACCCCCTGATAGCCCTGCGGCTCTGTGTGTGACAAGGTGCGGCACCCCAACCCCCTCCCCGCCACGGGCCCTGCTCTGTGTGTGATGGGGTAGAGCCATAACCACCCCATCGGCCCTGCCCTGAGTGTGAGAGTGGCGGCGCCCCAACCCCCTGATCGGCCCTGCTCTGTGTGTAAATAGGTCTTTTTTTTCCTGTAGAATGGCTCACATTCTGGATCTGGCTGTTGTTTTGTGATATGTTCAGCTTATATTTTCTGCCACACTCAAGGCAGGGTTGATGGGGAGGTTTGCAGGCTGAAAAGTCACATCTGATGTATTTTCATCAGAATCTGATGGAACCACAAAAAAATAACTGTCCCTCTTCAACTATTTGGATATCCTGAGGTATCTATAATAATATAAGCATAATATGCAAATTGACCAACTGGCCAAACAGCAGAACAACCATCCGGATGACCACGCTATGACACCCACTGGCACCAGGCCAACCAAGGAGGGTGACATGCGATTAGTCCGGGGTCCCCACATCACCCCACGATTGCCCCAAAGAGGGAGACCCTGGCATTGACCAGCAGACTGTGGTGGGTGGGCAGGGCCTCCCTCTGCTGGGGTGATCCATCACAGAACCCTGGTTGGGTGGGCAGGGACTACCTCTTTGGGATCCCGTGATTGATGGCCCCAAAGAGGGAAGCCCTGGTTACCTGGCAGCAGTGCTGCAGCTGGTGGGCAGGGCCTCCCTCTGCAGGGCTCCTGGACTGTGAGAGGGCACAGGCCAGGCTGAGGGACCCCCCTCCCGCAAAGTGCACAAATTTCGTGCAAGGGGCCACTGGTAGTTGTATAAGAAAGGCAAGGTAAATATTTACTTCTTTCTCTTCATAAATTCTCATAGAAATGAGATGATGTCTATAACTTTCAAAGGTGTATAATAAGTTATTGTTTGGTATTACTATGAACACAAAGCTATTTATGTACTTGATACAATTCAATGTACTTATTATCTTTCTTGGTAATCAAGTTGTACCATCATGAATCAGTGGAAACCCATTAGAGTTGGCTTCTGTAGACAACCTAGTGTTAACTCCAATAATCAGGTAGGGCCTGAAAAATTAAGATATCAATATTTAATTTTACTCTAGGGGAGGTTTGACTCGGGACTTTATGAAGATTACAAAAGTATCAGTTGAGCATGCTAATGCCATATTCTGGAATAAGAAACATAGGTAGAGAGGGTTCTGATTCTCATTCCCTGGTTCTTCCTCAGTAAGGAATTGCTGATAAACCCTAATCAGTATGGCCAAGGGAAGAGTTATAGGTTCATATGTGCCCTAGTCTGTGGGTCCTATTACTTCTGCACCACATATGCTTAGTAATGAGGATTTCAGTGATATTATTGCTAAGTCTGATTTTTTGCTTCTGTACGGGCTAAGAACAAAATTCTTATAGTTTAGGTTATTATCAGTTGTACAAAAGCCTTAATTTAGTTCATGAAACTATGCTGCTGTATTTCAAACCATATTATTATGTAAGCATATTTGCACTTTTTGGTGACTCCACTGCTCTCTGTGGACCAGAGTTCTTTGAGGTTTTGCAATTGAAGGAAATTTTCATATCTGCCAGTAGGAAAAGTCACTTTTAAGATGAGCTTGATCTAAAGAGATTTTCCATGGGTTTTCTTGGACACACAATTCAACAGCTTTCTGCCATCAATTATTTGTCACTAGAGGCCCAGTGCACAGATTTGTGCATGGGTGGGCAAATCAGCCGGCTGGGGGAACAGACCATGGGTGGTTGGCCAGCTGGCCCTGCCCTCTGGTCAAATTCACAAACTCCTGGTATAGGGGACAATTTGCATAATAGGCTTTTATTATATAGGATTACTGCAATCCATTTATGATCCATAAATGTGTAGATTACAAGTTTATACAAAATCTTGTATATTTAGACCATCTATATCAGCTGTGGGCAAACTACGGCCCGCAGGCCGGATCTGGCCCATTTGAAATGAATAAAACTAAAAAAAAAAAAAAAGACCTTACCCTTTTATGTAATGATGTTTACTTTGAATTTATATTAGTTCACATAAACACTCCATCCATGCTTTTGTTCCGGCCCTCCAGTCCAGTTTAAGAACCCATTGTGGCCCTCGAGTCAAAAAGTTTGCCCACCCCTGATCTATATACATACAATTTATCTATAAAAGTAACTCACTTCATCTGAATCAATTTTTAGTGAATTAAGTTTTTTTAAACATGAAAAGTATAGTCAGCACCAGGACTTAAAAAATTAGGGCTAGAGTACATGAATAGCTTTGTGTTCATAGTAATCTAACTCACCACTTGATTTTGTAAATAAAGCTCTAATGGAACACTGCCATGTTCATCCATTTACATTTTATCTATGGATTTTTTGATACCACAAAGGCAAAGTAGAATATTTGTAACAGAAAATGTATAGCCTGTAAAGCTGAAAATATTTACTATCTGGATATTTGTAGAAAAAGTCTTCAAACCCCTGTTCAAGAACAATAAAATTTGCTGTGTGTGTAACCATAACAACATTTTTCTTAGAAATCTGCTCTGGAAATATCAAATAAAGAAAAGAGAAATTCTATTCTTCAAATAAATTTCTTGCAGTGTTGGTTAGGAAGAAAAGAGATTTTTGTCTGTCTTGTTTATAGTTCTAGTCCCATCTCATAGTAGGAGATCGAGAAATATTTCTTGAGTGATTGAATACATGGGTGGATTATAGTTTAGTGTCTTTAGTAATTAACCAACACATGAAGCCTACATTGGATTCCTATTTCTATAACTCTAGTAATTATATGACTATTATGAGAAGGCTACACAATTGATCACAAGCTAAGCAGCCACACATATATTAATATTTTACAAACAACTCTTTGATATATCACTTATTAATACTAACTTGTCCATATTGAAGAACATTTGCGATTTTTCTTGTTTCTGGTGAATAATTTTTCTGAAATATACTACTTGCATCTCTAATCATGAAAAAAACAATGTCTGGGTCTAACTTCTGTGGCTCATTTGTACTGTAAACTCTGAAAAAGAGAGTTTATAAATTGATTCCCATTCAATACTAGTAGACATTACAGACATTACAGTTAATAAGGTTGGTGATTATCTTGAAATCCCTAAAATTTATTTTTTTTATGTAAAGAACCACATATACACACAAAGAGCACTTGGCTCTGACGGTTCAGAGAATTTAGACCATTCAAGGATCTGAATCCCAGAGCTTGAGTAGCTTAGCTCATTCGAAGTAGCATTTCTGAATTTTCCTTAAGAACCTTTCTAGAAAGTTAATTATCAAGGAGGATAGCTTCATTTCCTGTAAAATTGTCCTTTTATCCCCACACTGAGAGATTTTGAAAACATATTGTTTCATTTATTTTGGCTAATATCTCTTTGTTCAATTCAGTTATTCTGCACTTCCCATGATAATTCATCAGTTTATTTTCAGTGAAATCTGAAACACATATTAAGCGCTTGCTTGATGAAAGTTGTGTTTAATTCATGCATTATTCTACCATGTCAAGTCAAAGGGGCCATTGGAAATATTCACATAATTTTTACAGTGTGTTGAACAGATGTCACTCAAATCTGATCCTGTAGATAGTCTGATTGGCTTCTGTTTTCAGTGGTCTTTGATCAGCTTTTGCCCTTGAATTAACTGTCTCATCTCTTTTAGGAAATGTTTCTATGTCTTTTAAATTCTTTTCAGTGCTTATTAATTTACAAATGGGTGTTGTTATGAACCTCAATATTTATTCAGTGTGAAGTTCCCAGTTCTAATGTATATAATATAGAATGTGGAGATTAAGAGAGCACAGGTTTTGAATATTTGTAGCATTAGAATCCTTAAGTCTCAGTTTTCTCACCAGTAAAATAGGGAGAGTATAGCAATAGTAACAAACTTGCAGGGTAGATAAAAGGATTAAATAAGTTAATACAAGTTGTTTTTTTTAAAGCCCTTGGCACAAACAAATCACTTGATAAGTGTTGGGCATTATTATTATTGCCATGGTACCCAAATATATGAATAACAATCTCAGTCCTCTCACCCAAAATGTGCCTCATTTATTTATGGAAGTTATCAAATAAAGATATCTCAAATGTAATCACAACCAAGTCTGTCTGGCAGCTGTAGTCATCACATAGCATTACCTTGATGTTGGTTTGTTGTTCTGTTTCCTATGTGTTCATATCCACTGCTATAAAAGTCTAGAGAAAGTCACTGATGACATTAACTCCCATGGTCATATCTATATGCATATCAAGGGTTGTCATCTCAAGAAACTCATAGAATGAAATCCACAAGTTGCCCAAGTGTTGCTAAGTCCTATACTGAGTACTCTATGGATGAAGATCAATTCTGAGATACATCTTTTTGAACGAATAGGAGCTCTGCTAGTGCCCAGATTCTTATAAATTTCCTTTTAAATAATTGCTTTATAGCAATAATTTATGTTTATAGTTCAGGGTAGCCTAAGTATCTGCATGCTCTCTTTTTAAACATACTAAAACATCTCAATAAAGTTTGGTCTACCTTCTGAGTTTCTTGTCCATATCTTATAATCCATTGGTAGGTAAGTTCTATTTCACTTTTATTTTCAGTGAGGGGTTAGAACAAAAAATGAGGAATATGTTGCTTGGGAGAATGTCTTATTCTTCTGGGAGAATCTGGAGGAAGTCAAGCACCCATTATTTATTAGGTGGAAATCAGCATGTGACTAAAGCATATTTCTCCAACACCAATAGATGGTGGATCAGAATTAACTTTGACCACTGTCTAATTCCAGACCTAGAATAAGCCATATTGGCATGAACTGGTCTTGAGGAGACTTGCCAGCTGAGTTTACCAGGAGTACTGGGTAATATTGTGGATTTTTTAATCAAAGAAAACACGATAATTTCAAGAGAAACATCAAAAGTGCTTTATTCAAAGTAATGTCCATTGCTAGCTATATATTTCCCCCATCTTTCAGGTAATTTGTGATACCATCCCAATAGAACTTTTCTTGGTTTGAGGCAAACCATTCAGAGACCCAATTTTCCACTTCTTCGTATGTTTTGAAGTGCTGCTCAGACAGTGCGTGTGCCATCGATCGGAACAAGTGGTAATCTGAAGGTGCAATGTCTGGTGAATACAGCAGGTGGGTCAATACTTCCCAGGCAAGATCTTTTAACGTGTCTTTAACTAGTTTTGAAGTGTGTGATGGTGTGTCATCATGAAGCAAAATTACTTTGCTGTGTCTTCTGGTCCATTTTGGTTGTTTTACTATCAAAGCGTGGTTCAAATTGATTATTTGTTGTTGGTAGCCATCAGTATTAATGGTTTCACCTGGTTTTAGAAGCTCGTAATATACCACCCCTTCCTGATCCCACCCAATACAGAGCATTGTCTTCTTTCCAAAATGTTTTGGCCTTGCAGTCTATGTTGATGGTTGACCTGGATCAACCCATGATTTTGTGCATTTGGGATTCTCAAAATAAATCCAGTTTTCATTGCCAGTCACAATTCGATGCAAAAAAGACTTTCTTTTGTGCCATTGAAGCAACATTTTACTGAGGACTTTTCGGTTTTCCATTTGTCTTTTGTTCAGTTGATGTGGCGCCCATTTTCCTTCCTTTAAAATCTTTCCCATTGCTTGTAAATGATTGGAAATTGTTTGCTGAGCAACATCTAATGTTTCTGCAAGTTGTTTTTGAGTTTGACATGCATCGTCATCCATAATGCTTGTAATTGTTGGTCTTCAAACTTTTCCTGTTGACCTGAACGTTCTTTGTCTTTCACATGGAAATCATCACTTTTAAAGCATTTAAAGCAGCATTCACAGGTATCTTGAGATGGAGCATGTTCACCATAAGCTTCCCGAAGTATACGATAAGTTTCAGCAGCACTTTTCTTCTTCAAAATAAAGTAATGAATTAAAATTCCCACAAATGCTCTTTTTTTTTTTTTTTTGGCATGACATTTGACATTTTGAAGCGTAAAAATATCTATGATGTTAACACCTTCAGAAAATTTGACATGAAATTTTGAAGCTTGCTGTCAATACAGCAAAATAGCATACATATCAAATTGCATATATATATATATATATATATATATATATATATATATCAACATATGTGTAACTCTATCTATTGAAAAAATTTTGTATTATTAACCGATAGACCTAGTAACTAATCCACCATATTATAATTTGGAGAGCTCTTCCCTTCCTACTCACTATGTCTCACTAACTACTGACTCACCACCGCTCATAAGACTCTGACAGTTTGACATACAGAGATGGGGAAAGGACTGATTCCAGTTGACTAACAAGTAGGTGGGACTCTTTATGCCCACAAATGAGTAGGCAGCATAATTGCTTCACCTTTAAGAGGAATCAGAAGTTGGAGAAGGGGGATCACACTGAATATCCAAAACAGAATTGAAATAGATTTCATGAAAAAAAAATAAAACACATTAAAGCAGATTCTAGATTAGAATTGAAAAGATTCCAGCAAAGTATAAAGCTTTCTTGAATAAATACTTGCTGAAATTCAAAATTCATTTAGAATCATGGTAAAAGAATAAATATAGTTGATCTAGTTAACTGAAAGATGTATTCTGCAATACAATGAAAAACTATAAAAAATGAGTGAATAATGAGTAAAAGATTACATTAATAGAAAACAGAGCGTGATAGTCTAACACATAATAATAGAAGTGATAAGAGGAGAGAAAATAACTGATGGAGGAAAAGCCATAGAATAAAAGTATCCCCAAGGTGAGTAAAAGCTTGAGTTTTCAGTTCAAAAGGACACAGCAAGAGCCAGCAGAGTGAAAGAAAAACAAAACAATGAATATTTAACCATATATAGTAAGATTTCTGAATTTTAAAAATAAAGAAAATATGTTTAAAAGGTAATGTTTAAATTATAAGGTATTTCAAACGTATGAAAACTTGAGGAAAATAATATAACCTATGTACTCACTATATATACTGAAGAAATATTAACATTTTGCTTTATGCTTCAAATACTTTTTAAACTAATACACAAATTTCATATAACTAAAACTCCTCTTAACATCTTAATCCTCTGTCTCCCTCTGTAGATATGAACACTTTCCTGAGTTGATATTCACCTTTTCCATTTATTTATAAAAGTATTTTACTACATATATAGATGTTTATAAATAATAGAGTATTATTTCACATTTTTAAATGGATACAAATGTCATACAATATTACATATTGCTTTGTGTCTTATTTTTCTTAACTTAGCATGCTTAAAATGACTTATCCAAATTGAAGTACAGATATATAATAGATGGATGGACATAGATCTAGTTTATTATTTTTTTTTTTTTACTATAATCAACTGTGGATAACCCTATGGCAAAGACTACTTATAAGAGATGTGAAACAATTAGATGCTAATTTCTGAAATTAATGTTTAAATTTATTGCAATTGAAATTTGGATCTCCACAGATTTATTTGGAAAAATTTGTAAAATAGTCTTAAACGTATATGACTATATATACTCTAAAATAGCCAATAAAAAAAGAGAAATAGATTCCACATATAAGTGAGATCATGTGATATGATATTTATATTTCTCTGACTGGCATATTTCAATTAGCATAATACTCTCCAGGTCCCTCCATGTTGTCTCAAATGGTAAGAGATCCTTCTTTTTTATAGCTGCATAGTTTTCCATTGTGTATATGTACCCAGCTTTTTTATGCGCCTACTAATGAGTACTTGGGTTGTTTCCAGAGCTTAGTTATTGCAAATAACATTGCTATGAACATAGGGGTGCATATTTTCTTTCTAATTAGTGTTTCAGGCTTCTTAGGCTATATTTCTAGAAGTGAGATGACTGGATCAAATATCACATGATCTTACTTATATGTGGAATCTAATGAATGAAATAAACTGTGACAAAACAGATCCAGAGCCTGGCTGGTGTGGGTCAGTGGTTGAGCATCGACCTATGAATCAGGAGGTCATGGCACATGGTTCAATTCCAGGTCAGAGCACATGCCCAGGTTATGGGCTCTATCCCCATTTGGGGAGGTGCAATGATTCTCTTCCATCATTGATGCTTCTGTCTCTCTCTCTCTCCCTATCCTTTCCTCTCTGAAATCAATAAAAATATATTAAAAAAATAAACAAATCCAGAAACATGGAAGCAACAACAGACTGAGGATTCTCAGAGGGAAGGGGAACAGCAGGAAGAGATTTACTAAAGAACTTATATACATACTAGAGGCCTGGTGCACAAAATTCATGCACTCAAGAGGGTCCCTCAGCCTGGCCTGCACCTTCTCACAGTTCAGGATAGTTTATAGTCAGGGGGATGTCTGACTGTGGGCTTAGGCCCAAGGGGTCCTTAGCACTGCCACAGAGGCAGGAGAAGGTCCTGCACCACTGTTGCATTTGCCAGCCGAGAGCCTGGCTTCTGGCTGAGTGGTGCTCCCACTGTGGGAGTGGACTGGCCACCAGAGGTCAGCTCTTGCATTGAGTGTCTGGCCCCTGGTGGTTAGTGCATGTCATTACAACCAGCTGTTCCTCAGTTAGATCAATTTGCATATTATCCTTTTATTATATAGGATATGCATAAACCATGGACACAAACAGTAGTGTGGTGAAGGACTGGGGAGGGCTATGAGAGGGAATAGTGGTTCAATGGGAGTTAAAAAGGACATATATGAATAGATGATCAAATTTTACTTTTATTTAGGAAATCTGAATTAAAGTAACAAATGCCATTAACACCCATATTAAATATTAACATTTAATATTAAGTAATGATTTAATCATTATTTATATAATTAATGCCACGACCTGCATGAATAGGGTTCAGGATCTGAAGGAGGGGCCAACGCACAAATGAAAATACTATATAAGGAATATAAATTTAGAAGGCATTGGGGGCCAGGTGGAGCCTCTTTCTTGAAGAGACACTGACTTCTGGCCTGGTCCACCTTTCATTTACTTGGATACACATTTGCCCTTTAGCAATGCATACAGGCAGATCAAAGGTAAAGTTTGGTAAATGGATTATCAGATTAGGGAATTGCCTTGAGCCACCACTATCTCAATAGGAACAATCTATGTTTAGCATCAGCCCTGCTAACTCTCAAGGTCCATTGGCCTTCTGCATTCCTTGGTGCACTCTTGTGACAGTATCAGCAAGGAGTGGCTTCCTGCAAATTAATTACTTAAAAGATTACCCATTAATATTGTAGATGTGAAGCATTAAAATATTTTGGAAAGCAATTTGGTCTTTATATTATTTACATTTATTTATACTTATACTAGAGTCCTGGTACACGGATTCATGCACATTGGAAGGAAATTAATTAGTAGAAATATTTTAGAGGCCAGGGAGGGACTGAGGGAGATTGGCCAGCTGGGGAGGGATAGCGGGAGGTTGAGTCCAGGGTGTGTCCTGCTTGTCTCACCCAATCTCGATTGGGCCAATTGAGGCTAATTGGGGGCCATCTCACCCAGTCCCAATTGGGGCTGATTGGGGCTAGCCAGCTGGGGAGGGACTGCAGAAGGTTGGCTCGCTCAGGAGGACCGCAGGGAAGGCTCCAGGGCATGTCTGCCCTGACTCACCCAGTCCCAATCGGCCAGACCCCAGAAGCAAGCTAACCTACTGGTTGGAGCATCTGCTCCATGGTGGTCAGGGTGCATCATAGTGACTGGTCAAATGGTTGAACAACCAGTTGGACACATAGAATATTAGACTTTTATTATATAGGATATATGTATATGTCTTCTTTGATTGGGCAATTTTACCAATATATAATGATGTAAATAATGGAATATTAATTTCAGTATTTTTCATAAAAATGTGGAAACAAAATAAATGCCCATTAATAGAAGAATAATCAAATAAATTGTCTACTTATATAAAAACCATGGGTGGTATTCATCACGTCCAGAACCTCAGCGACCAAGCGGAAGGAAGTCAATCCTGCAGGGATTGTCTTGGCAACAGCTGCCCCCTCCCCCATGTTGTTTCCCAGAGCTGTTTCCTGTAAGGGCGGGGTTTGAGGCAGGAACATGCCCTGGGAGCTTGGAGGCAGATCTTTCTAAAGTATGCCACGCCAGCATAGCCAGGAGTGAATCTGAGTGGGGGAAGCTGAAAGGCTTAGAAAAGACAGACAAGAGAATGAAAGCCGGTTCGTGGTGGGACGCTGCTTCTCAGAGAGACAGCGACCATGCCCACAGCCATGCCTTTATTTTATAGCAGATGCTACAGGCAAAGTAAGGACATGACCAAGATGTTTGCAACATTCTCCTGGGTTTCAATCCTACTCAACTACATGCACCTGAACTCTATCAAGTTTACATCACTCAGGCACGTGGGGACAAATGTTCGGACCATAGGTTCAAGCTTATACCTACAGCTGTTGGCTATAATTGTGCTTGGAGGGCCCTAGAATGTCAAGGGTAAGCCCTCCAGGCTGGGACTTGCACGTGGCAATGAGAGGACTGTGCCCTCTCATCAGTCCAAGGCTTGAACCTGTCCAAAACACTGTAGTGGCTCCCCACAATAAAGTTTTACTTCTGTTTCTTTGTTACTGATGTTGTGGCTCCACCCCATAACAAAGAAACAATTTCCGGAGGATGAGGCCCAGGAATCAGGATTTTAAAAAGATTCCCAGGTGATTCTAATGTGCAGCCAAGGTTGAGAACCACTGCTATAGATAATATTAAAAATATATCTAAATGTTAAATTCTTTGTCCAAAAAATGAGCATGTTCAAAAATTAAATGAAGAAAATTTGGATATACTCAATGGAGATTTTCACACATATTTGAGTGATGATTCCATTGATTCCACAGATGATGCTGAAAAGAAAAAATTTTCCCATCGTATTTCTTAAAGTATTACTCCTTCAGGAATGCTGTGTCATAAATTAAAATTGAAAGTGGGTGCAATCATCATGCTATTGAGAAATTTCAATAGTAAATGGGGTCTTTGTAATGGTACCAGATTTATTATCAAAAGATTATGATCTAACATTATCAAAGCTGAAGTATTAACAGGATCTGCAGAGGGAGAGGCTGTTCTGATTCCAAGAATTCATTTGTCCCCATCTGACACTGGCCTCCCCTTTAAATTGATTAGATGATGGTTTCCCAGGACGCCAGCATTTGTGATGACTACTAATAAATCACAAGTACAAACTCTAGACAAAGTAGGCATATTCCTACATGAACCCATTTTTGCATATGGTCAGTTATATGTTGCATTCTCTCGAGTTTGAAGAGCATGTGATATTACAGTTAAAGTTCTAAGTACTTCATCACAAGGGAACTTAGTCAAGCACTCTGAAAGTGTTTTCACTCTTAATTTGGTGTACAGGGAATATATTAGAATAAGCTTAATCACTTTATCAGTCATTGTTTGCATCACTGTTGTTTTTATATCATGTTTTTGTTGTTTTCATATCATGTTTTTGTCATTTTTATATCATGCCTCTGTTGTTGTTATAGCCCTTTGTTACTGTTTATTTATTAATAAATTTATATATTATTTTCATATACATTTTACTAATTTCCTTTCATCTCTCACACTTCTATTATAGAGAAAGGGCAAATAGCAATATTAAAATATCTCTGCTAATTAATTCCCTTTTTAAAAATACATTTTATTGATTATTTACAGAGAGGAAGGGAGAGGGATAGAGAGTTAGAAACATCGAAGAGAGAGAAACATCGATCAGCTGCCTCCTGCACACTCCTCACTGGGGATGTGCCCGCAACCAAGGTACATGCCCTTGACTGGAATCGAACCCAGGACCCTTGAGTCCGCAGGCCGATGCTCTATCCACTGAGCCAAACCAGTTAGGGCAGTGGTTGGCAAACTCATTAGTCAATAGAGCCAAATATCAGCAGTACAACAATTGAAATTTCTTTTGAGAGCCAATTTTTTTAAACTTAAACTATATAGTTAGGTACATTGTTATTAACTTAATTAGGGTACTCCTAAGACTTAGGAAGAGCCACACTCAAGGGGCCAAAGAGCCACATGTGGCTCGTGAGCCGCAATTTGCTGACCACGGGGTTAGGACAATTAATTCCCTTTTAATGTGCATGAATTTCGTGCACCAGGCTACTAGTATTTATATAATTGGATAGTTTATAGTCATTGAAAACACTGAAATAAACTATACTGGTCATACATCCTCCCATAAATATTTCTCAACAAAACTTTTCCCCTCTTCTACCATATACAAAGCAAAAGCATTTCAGCATATAAATGGAAATAAATGTGTGTGTTTGTGTGTGTGTGTGTGTGTGTGTGTGTGTGTGTTTGTTGGGAAGCAGACAGATATGTACTATAATAACACTAATTTGCTGGGGTCCAGCCCCAGTGGGTCCAGGGGTTCTCCAAAGGTGTGGACGGAGTCGGCGAAGAAGGAATGACACAGAGACAGCGTTCAGTTGATCAGCAGCCTAGCCAGGATCTCTAGCCAAGTTCTGGTCAGGATCTCCAGCGAAGTTCTGGTTCGGTTCTCTCACTAGGTTCTCCAGCCAGGTTCGGTCGCCAGATTCTGTAGCCAGGTTCTGTCTCTAGGTTTCTGTGTCCAGTTTCTGTCCAGGATCTTTTGCCATGTTCTGTCTCTAGGTTCTGTCTCCAGTTTCTGTCCAGGATCTTTTGCCATGTTCTCTCCAGCGAAGTTCTTCTGTCTCTAGGTTCTGTGTAGGTTCTGTGTCTAGGTTCTGTCTCCTGTTGTCTTGTTACATCTGTATTTATACCAGTTGATTCCAATCCTATCAATCTCTATTCCAAAGGTTAGGGCGTTTCTTATCTCCATTCCAGGGAGTAAAGATTATGTAGCTTAAGCATGATTGTTCGTAGTTAAAGTGATTAATTACCCGCCTGGCACTTAGTTAAGGGGTTTTATTCCCTCCCTAACTTCAGGGGAAAATCCCTACCTGGGGAAACAACCTTTCTCAGAGAGGTGACCTTGGTTAAAACACATAGTGCCAAGAAGGTGAGCAAACATATTAAGAACAGTATGCCATATATGCCAGGTCCCTTGAAACAGCAAGGATGGACCGGCTCCGGGCACTAATTAACCCTGAATCTGGACTGATGCTATGGAATCTCAACTGTTGGACCAGACAAAAGGGATTTGAGTGTGATTCCTTGGAGGTGATTGTATCTAACCAATGTTGAATTATTAGGTACTAGAGGCCTTGTGTACGAATTTGTGCACCAGTGGGGTCCCTCAGCCTGGCCTGTGAGATCGGGCTGAAACCCACTCTCTGATATCCCCTGAGGGGTCCAGGATTGCAAGAGGGCACAGGCCAGGCCGAAGGATCCCACTGGTGCACCATCGGGGCCAGGGAGGGACATTGGAGGTTGGTCAGCCAGCAAGGGATCGCGGGAGTGCTTCAGGGTGTGTCTGGCCCATGTTACTCAGTCCCAATTGGATTTACTGCAGCAACAAGCTAACCTACCTGTCAGAGTGTCTGCCACCTGGTAGACTGTATGTGTTCAGTGCACAGCATAGTGAGTGGTTGAGAGGCCTTAGCTTATCATTAGCATATTACTCTTTGATTGGTTGAATGGATGACCAGACACTTAGCATATTAGGCTTTTATCATATAGTGCCGGGAGCCTGTCCATCCTTGCTGTTTCAAAAGACCTGGCATATATGGCATACTGTTCTTAAAATGTTTGCTCACCTTCTTGGCACTATGTGTTTTAACCAAGGTCTCTGAGAAAGGTTGTTTCCCCAGGTAGGGATTTTCCCCTGAAGTTAGGGAGGGAATAAAACCTCTTAACTAAGTGCCAGGCGGGTAATTAATCACTTTAACTACGAACAATCATGCTTAAGCTACATAATCCTTACTCCCTGGAATGGAGATAAGAAACGCCCTAACCTTTGTAATAGAGATTGATAGGATTGAATCAACTGGTATAAATACAGTTGTAACAAGACAGCAAGAGACAGAAGAAGACAGAACACAGAGAGACAGAACCTAGGCACAGAACCTACACAGAACGTTCTCTAGAGACAGAAGAACTTCGCTGAAGAGAACATGGCAAAAGATCCTGGACAGAAACTGGCCTCAGAACCTAGAGACAGAACCTAGCGAGAGAACATGGCAAAAGATCCTGGACAGAAACTGGCCTCAGAACCTAGAGACAGAACTTAGCGAGAGAATGTGGCAAAAGATCCTGGACTGAACCTGACTACAGAAATTGGCAAGAGAACCTGACTAGAACCTGGTGACTGAACCTGGCTGGAGAACCTGGAGAACCTGGCTGGAGAACCTAGCAAGCGAACATGGACACAGAACCTGGCTGGAGATCCTAAGCAGAACCTCTCTGGAGATCCAGACCAGAACCTGGCTGGAGACCCTGGCTAGGCTGCTGATCAACTGAACGCTGTCTCCGTGTCATTCCTTCTTTGCCGACTCCGTCCACACCTCTGGGGACCCCTGGACCCGCTGGGGTTGGACCCCGGCATCTGGCGCCCGAACAGGGACCCCTAGGTAAGCCCCACTCTCAGGATGGATAGGACTCCACCGTAGGAAGAGGGTGGATAGTCTTCGCCAACTCCGTCCACACCTTTGGGAACCCCTGGAACAGGATTCCCCTAGGTAAGCCCCCCCCCATTGAGAACCCCCACATTCGGGACGGATAGGACTCCACCAGGGTACTTCAGACCCCCCTATAGAGGATAAGTAGGGTAAGAAGGTGGATAGTACAGAACTTAGATTGAGAAGATGTGCCATACTGAGTCCAAAGAAAGAAGACTCTGTATTGATTCTTAGATTAAGAAGATGTGCCATACTGAGTCCAAAGAAAGAAGACTCTGTATTGATTCTTAGATTAAGAAGATGTGCCATACTGAGTCTAAAGAAATAAGACTCTGTATTGATCTTTTAACACATATGCTTGCTAGCAGAGGAATTAAGGTTACTCCCAGTCAGATGGAACATTTTATACAAGAAATACGTCCATGCTTTTCTGAGGAAGGAAAGGTGCCCGAAAGGTAAATGTAGAGGCATGGGAGAAGGTAGGCCCAAGGAGCCTTATTGTTAACCCCAGTGCAGCCTTTCCACCCCGGGAAAGTGCAGGATTGGCAAGCTCTCCCTGGGGTGATAGATCAGGACTCAGGTAATAGTGGAAAGCGCCAATCCTACTCTTAAAATGGATACAAGAGAGCATTTGGGTTTTTTTTTTCTTTTTAATGCCTCCTTTTAAAAAATAAAAAAGGGGGAATTTGCCGGGAGCCGGTCCATCCTTGCTGTTTCAAAGGACCTGGCATATATGGCATACTGTTCTTAAAATATTTGCTCACCTTATTGGCACTATGTGTTTTAACCAAGGTCTCTGAGAAAGGTTGTTTCCCCAGGTAGGGATTTTCCCCTGAAGTTAGGGAGGGAATAAAACCTCTTAACTAAGTGCCAGGTGGGTAATTAATCACTTTAACTACGAACAATCATGCTTAAGCTACATAATCCTTACTCCCTGGAATGGAGATAAGAAATGCCCTAACCTTTGTAATAGAGATTGATAGGATTGAATCAACTGGTATAAATACAGATGTAACAAGACAGCAAAAGACAGAAGAGAGACAGAACCTAGGCACAGAACCTACACAGAATGTTCTCTAGAGACAGAAGAACTTCGCTGGAGAGAACATGGCAAAAGATCCTGGACAGAAACTGGCCTCAGAACCTAGAGACAGAACCTAGCGAGAGAACATGGCAAAAGATCCTGGACAGAAACTGGCCTCAGAACCTAGAGACAGAACTTAGCGAGAGAATGTGGCAAAAGATCCTGGACTGAACCTGACTACAGAAATTGGCAAGAGAACCTGACTAGAACCTGGTGACTGAACCTGGCTGGAGAACCTGGAGAACCTGGCTGGAGAACCTAGCAAGCGAACATGGACACAGAACCTGGCTGGAGATCCTAAGCAGAACCTCTCTGGAGATCCAGACCAGAACCTGGCTGGAGACCCTGGCTAGGCTGCTGATCAACTGAACGCTGTCTCTGTGTCATTCCTTCTTTGCCAACTCCGTCCACACCTCTGGGGACCCCTGGACCCGCTGGGGTTGGACCCCGGCAATATAGTATAGCCATGTGAATCCATCAGATATTGTAACAGCTATCTCACAGGGATATAGAATCCTGTCCTTAAGATAAAGACAGGTAGGGTTTCTGTAACCCTTGGAAACTTAGACTGACTGTCAGAAAATAAGGAATAGAAATTGGGTTAGAATGTCAAGGGTAAGTACAAGTTACAGTTTCTCTGGGTAGATTAGATGATGCCTATAATGTTGAGATAAATTTCAAATTCTACCTATTACTTGGGTGTAGATTTTTATTACTTCCCATGTGGGCAGATTGATTTCAGGAGAGCCTCATTTGAGACTGACTTGGGAAGGCAGCTAAAACACCAGATTAAAATAATATGTGGATCAGGGGAGGCTGATCAAGTCAAAGGAGAAAATTAACTAGATACAAGTAAGTAGAATTAATTTATGACTAACTCTATGAACTACTTCTTTAGTACTCATGAATAGCTCCTAGAAGTAGGCCTTGACTGTTTGCATTTAAAGCATACTTGTATTTAGGAAATTTCAGTTCCTTAGGAAAATAGTATGCATTTTTATTATAGCACTGGAGGCCCAATGCATGAAGATTCATGCAAGAATAGGCCTTCCTTACCCTGGCTGCCAGCACCTGGCATCCGGGACCTGGGTCTACCCTCTGGCCGCTGCCTCCTGCCTTTGCTCCAGGCTGGAGCTGCCTCCCACCTTTGCTCCAGGCTGGAGTGAGGCTTGTGGAATCTCAAGCCTCAGGCTGGGGAGACGAAGGAAGCCAAGTGTCCCACCCAAAGGAAGCCAAGTGTCCTGCCTGCTCCATGGCTCTGACCAGCACCTCCATCTTTGTGGCTATGGGTGCAGCCACCTTCGTGGCTATGGGTGTCAGCATCTTTCTTACGGAGTGATGGTTATTTTGCATATTACCCTTTTATTAGTATAGATGTTTGTATCCAGTGTCCTTTACTGTATATGGCTAGTAAGGCTTCTGGGCTAGTGAATATCACCATCCTGTTTTGGGGGAGGCAGAGTATTCTTAAGTCAGGATAATTTCATATTGAAAACTAGTACAATTTTCTAAATCAACAAACAACCAATTCACAAGGTTATTATGTGCTTCTCATTGCTCCAGATTTATAAGGAACCTAAGTACACTCTATGTGTAAATTATATGCAAGTCTTGGACATACAGTTACATAATACATATTTCAGATAATTAACATATAAGACAATATTCAACCACACCAGTAATCAAATAACTAAATGCAAATATGGAAGGATAATTGCAGTACCCTTTTCATGTTTTTTTGTTTCTGTCTGCTTGTTTTACCCCAGTTGTGTCTGCTATTGTCTGTCATTTAGCAAAAGTGGGCATGCATACAAAATACAAGGTTCTAGGCATATAATATTGCTTAGGAAAACTTATGTGTAGCTGGATTTATATTCTTTACTTCTAAATATTCTGGATATGATCCTGGCACTGTGAGGCTTTGGAAAAAGGAGATGTGAGAGATAGGAAGTTGGATTATTCCAACTTTAAAGGATTAATACATTTCCAGTGCATATTAGCTACAGATGCTTCAGAAAGAAACCCACTTCTATATATGCCCTTGCACTAGAGCCCTCTGTCTATGACCTACTGCAGTGGTCGGCAAACCACAGCTCGCAAACCACATGCAGCTCTTTGGCCCTGTGGCATGGGCCACGAAGTTTCAATTGCACTGTATGTGCGTGCGCACACATGTTATTTTGTGGAACAGCCACACTCAAGGGGCCAGTTTGCCGACCACTGACCTAGAGGAATAAGAAATTTGGAAGGGCAAACATTTTTAACTTTGATTTCTTTGGACTTTTAATTCAAAGAGATCTTATTTTTGCTCTTTAATTTCTCTCTGGGAAAGAAATAATTGAGGGGATAGAAAGTGTTCAAATTTGGGGCATCCTTCATGTTGTAATTATTTAGGCTAATTGCATAATCTCTAGTGAGCTATGTTAAACAATGCAGATGGGCATAATTTAAAATGGAAAGTAGAATAAAGATAAAATACTCTGCCTAGGGTACAATGCATCCTTGAAGTTAATTTTATTAATGCCTTATTCTGACCTACTTTATAGTCTTCTGAGGACAAAAGTTTGAACTGTCTTCTCAGCTGGTCCCAGGAAGATCCATAAAATAGAAGTGGTTGATACTAGGGATGTGGGGATGAGATAACTCATCAAATTGGAGCAGTAGTTCCCTAATACGTTACTAGTTTACTTTCCTAAGGGGAATGGCCACATCATATGCTTCACTACTAAGCTCAATGGGTTAAGACAGTGGTTTTCATTCCTAGCTGCACAGTAGAATTATCTGGGGAGTGCTTAAAATACTTAAGCTTTACCCTAGACCAATTAAATCAGAATTTCTGAGGTCAGGGTCTAGCATTATTAAAAAGCTCTTGAGATTTGCCATGTGTTCATTCATCTGGGGTTAAGTTCCTCAGAAAACAGGCTCTACAGAGATTTACATATAGGAAGTTTATTGGGAAGAACTTTCTGCAAAAATATCTATAAGACTGTGAACACAGAAGAACTAGCCAGATGAAGTTGGACTTTAGCAGTTATAACAGAGGTGTCTGCCTCAGTCCATGCCACATGGACTGGGACAGTCTTTTGCATTTGTCATAAATTGAGGCAATATACCAGCACATCTTTGCACCCTTACATCCACCCAACTTTGGATTTCAACTGCCCTTGGGGAATTAGTGTGACCTTGGGAATGGAAGCTCTTTTTCACTGACTGGATTTTCCAGGAGGCACTTAGAGGTAAGCTATCAGCAGCCAACATTATATATGTAGTCAGATTCCAGAGCCCATAGCACTTACCAGAAGGATGAAGTATTTAAATTGACCTTTCTGACTTCTGTCTAAAACTCATATCTTAGGCCTCCCCACCAAAAATAAGATATGTGTCTGATTGGTAAAAACATGTACTACCTAATTTCTAGTGGCCCATATTAGTGGTGAAGTCACTGGGGAAATGTAAAGCATCATGAAAATGTCTACTCCTCCTTCTCTCTCACCTTAGACATGGATGCCCTCAAAAAGTATGTAGTTTGCTTCCTATAATAATAGAGCTTACCACGGGAGTTGGTCCACACCCTGCAACCCATATACACCTTTTGGGCATGTACTGATATATTGGCTGGCTTGGTGAGTTCATATCAGGAAAAGGGTTAGAGGCTGATGCATTATCAATACACCTTTAATTGCATTCAAGTTGCTATAGTGTGATTCCATTCATATTTGTGTCCTGGTAATGTTTCTCAATTGCTTACAAGCTAGAGAGGTGGAGAAAAGAAACTAGTCTTCCCAAATAATGTCTTAAAAAATTAAGTAAATAAAATACATAGACACAGACAGGAAGAATTACTTTAAAATATAGTGAGTGAATAAACAAGACCATTTTGGGTGGGGGTCAATAAAGTTAAAAAAAAAAATCTTCCATGTAAAATGATTACAAAAAAAGACATAAAATATGTGGAAATTACTTCTATAGTATATAGCCACAGAAATGAAAATAGGGAGAGGAGGGGCAAAGAGGGGAGAGAGTGCTGTGTGCAATTATATGCTCATAAATTATAAAATATAACTGAAATGAATAATTTTCTCAAAATATATAAATGACTAAAAATTCTAAAGAGGTAGAAAATACTAATAACTATGGAAGAAAGTTTAAAGTCAATAAAAAATTGGCACCAAAATGTTCTGAAATAGACAGTTTTATGGGTGATTCATTTGTGCTTTGCTCTATAAAATGTGTGAAATTGTAGAAAAATAAACTTCCTCAATTTGTTTTAAAATAATGATATAAGATTTATATAAAATCCTTTTAAAATAAACAAAAAAAATTAAAGACCACTCTTAGAGTAGAATCTCAAATATAAAACAAGAACAACAAAATTAATAACTAATAGAATTAAAAATATGTGACTCAAAAATCCAGGAGATATATATATATATATATATATATATATATATATATATATATTTCTCTGGAAAAAACTTAGTCCCATGACCATGCCTACCTCGGAATGATGTGCAATTTAAAATTTATGAGTCGCTTATTTCTGTAACTTTTCACTTAATGTTTTCAGACCATGGTTGATAATGTTTAACTGAAACCATGAAAGTGAAACCACAGATAAGGGGGGGGGGGGCTATTATATAATATAGCATAGTATATATAGTCTATAATTATAAATACATTAGAAATTGACTTAATAAAAGCACATTTAATTTTAATTATTTACTAGAGGCCCAGTGCATGAAATTTATGCATTGGTAGGATCCCTAGCAGCTGCTGGCTGCTGGCCGGGTACTCCTTCCCATCCCCCCGCCACCTGCCTCCACCACTGGCCAGGGCCTTCCTCCCTTCCCCCGCCACCTTCCCCCAGTCAGCCCACCCTCTGGTCAAACTCCCAGAAGAACTCTCGTCAAGGGGACAATTTGCATACTACACTTTTGTTATATAGGATTGACAAGAAGCATATAAGTGAATATAAACAGCTTATTATACTGGGAAAATTAATAAAATAAATGTATTAATTATCTCCAATTTAATTCATTGGTTTAATAGCAATTCAATTGAAATCCCTTGCAATTCTTTTAATTTGACCAAATGATTCTAAAATCAATTTGAAAAGACAACTCAAGATATTTATAGAAAAGAATAATATTAAAGTGACACTCAGTGATAAGACATTAAGGAATACAGTATAGTTTTCAGTATTCAAAATATGATATTGGTATAAGAATTGACAGAATCATGAAACAGAATGCACAGATGCTCAGCTGCTATGGCTCAGTGGTTGAGCATAGACCTATGAACAAGGAGATCACAGTTCAATTTCTAGTCAGGGCACATACCTGGGTTGTGGGCTTGATCCCCAGTAGGGGGAGTGCAGGAGGCAGCCAATCAATGTTTCTCTCTCATCATTGATGTTTCTATCTCTCTTCCCTTCCTTTCTGAAGTCAATAAAAAAAAATACGTTTTTTTAAAATAACATATAGATAAGCAACTGATACTTGATACCTCATATCTATCTTCATTGTGTACTCTATCTGGCTGTGTATCTGTACTGTTCAGGCTCTTGTGATGTGCAACTTAGTTACTCTATTTACCAATATATATGTGATATTACAGTTGGTTAGGCTCTGGTAACAAATAGACCCAAGCATATAGTAGCTCAAAAGAATAGTTTGTTTCTTGTTTATATAATAGTCTTGAATAGAAATTCCAGTTGAGTGGTTGCTCTAGTCTGTGTAAGTTATTTAGGGGTCCAGAATGCCAGAGATGCCAGAGGTCCTGCCATTTTTTTTTTATTTTTTCTTTGATCTGGGCAAGTTTCTGTTTTTTATTTTTATTTATTTATTATTTATTTATTTATTTATTTATTTATTTATTTATTTTAAATTCTTGCTTTAGAATATATTTAAAAATCATTCCTTAAGTCTTTTTTTTTTTTTTTTTTTTACAATATACAAAATAAATCAGTCTCTATGTGATCTCCACTTTTGGTCCTCGCATATCTGGGTTCTCTCCTGTTTGTTTTCCATGGATTTTTCAGGAAGTTTTTCTGTATTTTAGTTGTAATACCAGTTTGCTCCTGGGAGCATGTTCATGCAGCATCCACTTACTCTGCCACCATTTTTAATCCTCTTGGTCCTGCCTTTTTTAATATGACAAAAGTGACTTCCAACATTCCCATGGTTACCACCTACACAATTAGCCAGAGGCAGAAAGAACATGGAGGAGTTTTAGGCCAGATCTGGAAGTTTCCTATATCACTTCCTCCTCTACTCTTCTAGGAATAATTTAGTCCCATGGCCATGCCCAACTGGATGGACAGCTGGGAAAAGTAATCTACCTGTGGGCTTGAAGTAGGGGAAGATGGATTTTGATGGACAGCTAACAGCTTCTGCTATACCTATTATCTCTCTTTTAATCTGCAGGCAACATTTATGATCCAGTACTACAGTTATTATTCCCATTTTACATACAAGGAGCTAAGGCACAATGAATGCAGGGACCATGTCCAGAGTCACATAGTTATGAAATGGTTGGACTAGTAATCCCATATAATTTATTAATTTAAGAGTCCCTGCACATCAACTATTACTATAACTACTACAACCACTACCACCACTACTACTGCTACTGCTATTGCTATCCACAAACACACACACACATACACGTGTGCCTGTGTATTAATTATATTTATGAGAAATATGGTATTAAAGATCAGAGAATTAATACTTATTTAATAATTAATCAAATGTACTATTTGGAAACTGTAAGTATAAATATTTTTCTTAAACTTTATAACAAAATCAGACAGCTGATTTATTGTAGAAAATACAATCATTTAAAAATAAAAGAAGGTATTAGTTACTATTGATCAGCTCTTGGAAAATTTTGAATGTAATATGAAGTAAATTTTAAATAATCCTAATATATATAAAGAGCTAGTTGCCATCACTATCAAACGGCGGACCAGTCACCATGAAGTGCATGGAACACCTCTCGATTCCCCCCTCCCTGGTTCTTGAGCAGCTCACCATGGGGGGGGGGGCGGGGTGCTGGTGGCAGGGTGAGATTGAGGACTGTTGAGCAGAAGTGGCAGGCTGCTTCGCGGGGTGGCTGTGAGCTTAGCGGAGCAGTCACCTGGGTGGCAGCGAGTTGCCTGAAGCAGTCTGGCACAGGGGAGTTTCGCAGAGCAGTCACGGGGTGGGGGGACCCTGGTGGAGCAGTCACAGGCTTCGCAGAGCATCCCGGGCGGGAGCTTCATATAGCATTGCAGGGTGGCAAAGGCTATGCGATGGAGGCCAGTCTAGGCTTAGGGACCCTAACCACACACAATTTCATGTGCACTGGACCTCCAGTATAGAATAAGTAGTAAAGGATAATACCAATATATTTGATTACATAAGAATTAAATATTTCATATGCCAAAAATCAGTAACATTAAAGGTAAACAAAAAACTAGTGAAATATGTGTAACCTATTTGACAAATGGTAAATTTATTCAATATTATAAAGTCATGTAAATAAAAGCACTGGTAACTTGCAAGAAAAAAACAAAGACATGAAGTACTTGTTTCACTATAGGGATAAAATAAAGTAGTGACAGAAATATAAATGACTACTATGTATTTGAAATGCAGTCACTACTGTTAGAAAACAAAGTAATGTAAATTAAAGCAAGGAGATAATCTTTCATCCATTTGTGTATAGTAACTTAAAACAAATTTAATAAAAATCTACTGTGTCAGGTATGTTTTGAAATTTTGGGAATGCTTTATTGAGCAAGGCATGTAGGAGCCATGCTTCCGTGGAAGTATCTTTTAATGGGGTGGGTTTAGGCTAACCAAAACAAGAAAATAAAGTATTAAAGATTAAATGCTATGGATAAAAGCTAAAGTAGAACCCTGACCACTGTGACTCAGTGCATAGAGCATAAGCCTGTGAACCAGAGTCATGAGTTTGATTCCAGGTCAAGGGCACTTATCTGGGTTGCAGGGCAATCCCCAGCCCCAGCTGGGTGAATGTGGGAAGCAACCAATCAATTTGTCTCTCTCACATCAATGTTTCTCTCTTTCCCCCTTCCTCCCCCCTCCCTTTTACTGTCTCTAGAAAGCAATGGAAAAAAAATGTCCTTGGGTGAAGATTAACATCAAAACAGAGTTAAACTAGGACATCATTATAACTGCGTGACTTCTTAACATTGGGTGGTTAGTGAAGACCTCTGAAGACATGGTATTTAATTGTGGATATGAAAAACAAATCAGTCATGTAAAGATAGAAGAGGGATCCAGCAAAAAGAAAAGTTAGCTAGAAAGTTAGCATGGCCACATAATGTAGGCTTATAAAATAGGGTAACAAGTAGATTTTGCTTAAAATTCCATGAGGTACTCTTTGAGGTTCTTTTCTTTAAATGTATTTCTATTGATTTCAGAGAGGAAGGGAGAGGAAGAGAGAGATAGAGACATCCATGATGAGATATAATCATGGATTGGCTGCTTCCTGCAAGTCCCCCACTGGGGATTGTTCCCACAACTCGGGCATGTGCCCTTGACTGGAATCGAACCTGGGACCTTTCAGTTCACAAGCCGATACTCTATCCTAGCCAAACCAGCTAGGGCCTCTTTGAGGTTCTTTTAAAAAATATTGTCTTATCTGCATTTTGGACAGTTGTTTGTAGGAAAGAGCAAGATAGGAAGCAAGGATACCAGTTAGGAAGCTTTGCAATAGTTCAAGTGAGAGAAGATCATATGCCTGGAAGAAAGGTAGTACTAGTAACAGCAAGGCCTGAGAGGGGGAAATGGATTTAAGAAAGATATATGTAGAAGATAAAATGGATTGGAATGTCCAGTTTACTGAAAATCAAGAGGACAATCCTATCTAATAAAAGAGAAACATGGTAATTAGCCGTATGTCCGCTACCCTTCCCGTTGGCTAATCAGGGCGATATGCAAATTAACTGCCAGCCAAGATGGCGACCAGCAGCCAGGCAGCTTGAAGTGAAAAAAGGCTTGCTTGCTTTAGTGATGGAGGAAGCTAACGTTCCCCGCCTGCCTTGCCGGCCTCTGAGCTTGCAGTTTGAAACACTGTTACAAATATAGAAGCTAAACAAAACCCCAGAAACCTGCGTTCAGCCAGCTGGGATCTCAGAGCTGGAGTTGAAACAGTGTTTTGATTATAGAACCCAAACAAACCAGATACCTGCTTTCAGCAGTGGAGGCCTAAGAGCTGGAGCCAAGCCTCAGAGCTAAAGCTGGCCCAGAATAAAAAAGAAAAAAAGAAAAAAAGGAGCAGTTGGGAGCTTCAGTCAGCCTGAAAACAGCCCTCAGCCCCTCACCCAGACTGGCCAGGCACCCCAGTGGGGATCCCCACCCTGAAGGGTGTATGGCCAGCTGCAAACAGCCATCATTCCCTCACCCAGGCTGGCCAGGCACCCCAGTGGGGACCCCCACCCTGATCCAGGACACCCTTCAGGGCAAACCAGCCAGCCCCCGCCCGTGCACCAGGCCTCTATCCTATATAGTAAAAGGGTAATATGCCTCCCAGCACTGGGATCAGCGGAGCTATGAGGCCTCCTGGCACCGGAATCAGCGTGACAGGGGGCAGCGCCCCAACCCCCTGATCGCCCTGCGGCTCTGTGTGTGACAGGGGGCGGGGTCACAACCTCCCTACCTGCCCTGCTCTGTTCATGACAGGGGAAGGCGCCCCAACCCCCTGATCAGCCCTGCTCTGTGCCTGATAGGGGGGAGCTCCCCATTCCCCTGATTGCCCTGCAGCTCTGTGTGTGACAGGCTGCGGTGCCCCAACCCCCTGATCTGCCCTGCTCTGTGTGTGACAGGGTGCGGCACCCCAACCCCGCCCCCCCCCCCCACGGGCCCTGCTCTGTGTGTGACAGGGTAGAGCCATAACCTCCCCATCGGCCCTGCCCTGAGTGTGACAGTGGCGGCGCCCCAACCCCCTGATCCGCCCTGCTCTGTGTGTGACAGGGGGCGCTGCCCCAACTCCCCTATCGGCCCTACTCTGTGAGTGACAGAGGGGAGCTCCCCAACCCCTGATCAACCCTGCTCTGTGTGTAATAGGGTATGGAGCCCCAAGTCCCCTGATGGGCCCTGCTCTGTGAGTGACAGGGGGCAGTGCCCCAACCCCCTGATTGACCCTGCTCTGTGCATGACTGGGGGTGGCGCCACAACCTCCCCATTGACCCTGCCTTGAGTGTGACAGGGGGCGGTGCCCCAACCCCCCAATTGGCCCTACCCTGAGTGTGACTGAGGGTGGCATTGCACCTCCCGATCCGTCCTGCTCTGTGCATGATGGGGGGGGCGCCCCAACTCCCCAAAAAGCCCTGCTCTGAGCCCCACTAGGGGCTGCACCTAGGGATTGGGCCTGCCCTCTGCCACCCGGGAGCAGGCCTAAGCCAGCAGGTCATTATCTCCCGAGGGGTCGCAGACTGCAAGAGGGCAAAGGCTGGGCTGAGGGACCCCCCCTCTCCACCGAGTGAACAAATTTTTGTGCACCGGGCCTCTAGTCTATACTAATAAAAGTGTAATATGCTAATTAGATCAGATAGACCGGACGTCTTCTAGACATCCTTCTGGATGTCCTTCCAGACAAAGCCATGGTGGCGGGGCTAAGGCAGAGACGGTTTGGGGCTATCAGGCAGGCAGCAGAGAGCAGTTAGGGGCAATCAGGCAGGTAGGCAGAGGTGGTTAGGGGTGATCACACAGGCAGGGGAGAGTTGTTAGGGGCGATCAGGCTGGCAGGCAGAGGCAGTTAGGGGCAATCAGGCAAACAGGCAGAGGCAGTTAGGGGCAATCAGGCAGGCAGAGTGGTTAGGGGTGATCAGGCAGGCAGGCAGGTGAGCAGTTAAGAGCCAGTGGTCTTGGATTGCGAGAGGGACATCCCCCGAGGGGTCCCAGATTGGAGATGGTGCAGGCTGGGCTGAGGGACCCTCTCCCATGCATGAATTTTGTGCACCAGGCCTCTAGTGGTAAGTATAGTTCTGGACATATTCTACTGAATAGCATTTAAAATAGTGGTTTCCAAACTTGGCTAATCATTGGAATTCATGGAGGAACTTTACAACAGTACATATTTTAGAACATCTCTCCTGTATTTTCTGATTCAGTACTCCTGGTTTGCAAAACAGGTATCACCATTTTAAATAAGCTCCAATGATAATCAGAATACACTAGAATGGGAACTTTTGCTGTAGAATACTGCTCAATGTAGAGTTAATGATCTACTAGCACATAAATTGATAACAGAAAAAATGTGTTGGTTATGGTCTCATGGCTCCTGTTGTTGCAAGTGTATTTAGTAGTCATCTGAATATTCTCTTCCATTGCTATTCTGAGCAGATGTTCACCGTCATTCATGAGAAATTAGGGTTTGAATATCCAGCACCTGTTGCCAAATCTTACCAATGGCAGATTCTCAACCTCTTTATCTATACCTCTATTAATCCAGTTCATAATGATTTCTTTTATGGTTAGCATGTGCTTTTCCTGGCACAGAAAGATGTCCTCTGTATATCCCAACGTTCCCTCTACACAAATGATTATATCACCAGATGTCCAACACAATGATTTTCCACAGGAGAACAGTATACTGAAGAGTAAACCATTTTGCCTTGAGAAGTGTTCAGAATTTTATTCTAACTTACTAATATTCTTTTTTTAAAAATATATTTTATTGATTTTTTTTTTACAAAGAGGAAGGGAGAGGGGTAGAGAATTAGAAACATTGATGAGAGAGAGAGAGAAACATCGATCAGCTGCCTCCTGCACACCCCCTACTGGGGATGTTGCCCGCAACCAAGGTACATGCCCTTGACCAGAATCGAACCTGGTACCTTTTTACAGTCTGCAGGCTGATGCTCTATCCACTGAGCCAAACCGGTTAGGGCTAACTTACTAATATTCTTGTTAGAGGATTTCAGTAAGTTAGAATAAATCCTATATAATGCACACAGTGTGGTGTTCACAAAAGCAGTGCTTCACCATATGAAAGATATCATTCCTTTATGTAAATTGAACTCACTAATTTGCTCTTCACAGACTTTTTAGTAGATCTCTACTTACTTTTATCTTCTGTTCACTGGTTTTGTCAGTAGTAGATGTTTTCTTACTCAGTACCCACTCTGAGAATTAATTAAACTCTTTCCATACACTAATGATAGATACAGACATAATCAGTGCACATTAAATTTTTAAAAATAAACCCATTATAAAAATATCTTACCAATAATTATGTTAAAAGAACACATATGGCATGTTAAAATAACATTGTCAACACAAATATTCAGACTCCAATGGAGTCCTCTCGGTTATTTCTATTAAGTTGCATTGTAACTACACAAGGCACATATTCTGCTACTTTCTTTCATAGTCAGAAATCAGGCACAGTGTACTCATCTGAAGACCTACATATTTCTAAAAGTTCTGTTGATAAATGGATTCACCACTGTATTTGAAGGGCATTGTTCCCAGAAGAAGAGTTTAAAATCCTCTTGTCAGAAATCATAGAGATGGAAAAGATATTAGTGGTTGCCACAGGATAGGCAGGAGAATGATTGTGACTATAAAAGGGTAGTATGAGGAAGATGTTTGTGGTGATGGAATAGTTCTGTATCTTGACTGGAATGCTGGTTTCACCAATCTACATATGTGATCAAATGACACAGGACTGTACTCACACATTATATCAGTATTAACTTCCTGGTTTTAATATTGTATTATGTATAAGATATACTTATTGAGGGCAACTGGTGGAGGATACAAGGTACCTGTTTGTCCTATCTTTGTACCTTCCTGTGAATCTGTAAGTATTTTAAAATAAGAAGCTAAGAAAAAACTCATCAGAGTCACTCTTCATTAGAGAGCAACAACCCCAAGCTGTGTGGAGGATGTTTCTTTCAGAACCAGCATCATCAGATTTGCCTGCATTTTGGTTACCACATACCAAATAATGTATCACTTCACTAAGTTCTTTGCCTGGAATTTTGTCAATGCATAGCCTTCTCAATTCAGGAAAGATTTCTGCCTTTAGTATTTTCTCTTATTCAACCCACAATACCAAGCAGTGCCTCTTGGGTGAATGAATAAAGAAAGGAAAAATAGTCTTATCTATCCTACTAGAATTCTGAGTTCCTTGAGGTCTCAAACAACAGATTCATCTATATTGGCAAAACATCTAACACAGTAGCCATTCAGTGAATGTTTCAAAAAGTAATAAATGGAATGCTATAAAATCATTGAAACTTATTGTTATTAATGTTTTAAAGGCTCTTTCAAACTTCTGCTAAAAGAAAATTGTCATCATTTCTATCAACCTCACTTTTATTTTTAATCTTGTATATTTTTTATTTTTTATTTTATTTTTTTTAAAATATATTTTATTGATTTTCCACAGAGAGGAAGGGAGAGAGATAGAGAGCCAGAAACATCTATGAGAGAGAAACATCGATCAGCTGCCTCCTGCACATCTCCTACTGGGGATATGCCCGCAACCCAGGTACATGCCCTTGACCGGAATCGAACCCGGGACCTTTCAGTCCGCAGGCTGACGGTCTATCCACTGAGCCAAACCGGTTTCGGCATAATCTTGTATATTTTTTAATAACTGAAGGCAAACTATTTTTAATGAGGTAGTATACTTTTGCATGTATGTCTGTAAAATAGTACAGTTTTCTAAGATAGAAAATTACATTCAAAGCTGTTCTTGTAAATCATATTTGCAGAGCTTCTACATGGTTATGGCATCAGCTTTTCTACTTTTCAAAATAAATTAGTGGGACAGTTGGGATTTTGAAAATGTCTGCTTAATAACTGGTTTCTGAAAAGATGGGAAAGATGGGGAATCCCACCCAACGGCCAATGAGATGCTGAGGCCCTGTGCTCATACCTTTTATACCTTACTGGTCCACTGGTAGTGTTTGAATCTTCAAGAACTTAGTCTTTATGTTTGGGGAGGAGGGAGGATAAAAAAGGGACAGACATGGCAAGTATCTGATCAAAGTTATACCTAATAATCTTAACATTTCTTCTTTTATTCAGCCTCTTGTGCTGTAATTATTAGACAACAGCCCTGGAATACAAGTGACAGAAAACCTAACACAAATAGGCCTTGAAAAAGAAGAATTTGTTGGCTTATGTAAAATAGTTCTGAGTGAGACCTGAACTAGAGCCCAAACAATATTATCCTATTTTGATTTATATCCATTCTTAGCTCTGCCTTCACCTCTTTTGTCTTCATTATCAGGCTCTATATGGTGACCTGCAGAATATCCAGGCTCAGGACTTCCCAAATTCAAGTACAATGGAAGAGATTTTCTCTTCCCCATAAATTCTGTACAATTCTAAGGATTCATTCTAATTGGACTAGCTGGGTTCACATATCCACTTATGAAATAATCACTGTAGCTAAGAGTATTCTGTGAATCAATTGCCCAGGCCTGGGTCTTGTGCTCCACAACTGTAGTCAGTTCAGTTCCAACTAAACTAAAGGAACAGAATGTAGAATATCAATTCCAAAAGATATTGGGAGTACCATTACTATAAGAAAGAGGTGAAGAGTTGCTACCAAGCCAAAACAATAAACAAACTATATTCAGTACACTTGAGTGCTTCAGGCCCACTTGAGTCGACTGCTTGCAATTTTCCAATGTGCTTCATTCCACTTTTAATTTTTTTAACCTTTATTGTTAACATTATTACAGATGTTCCCTTTTTTCCCCACCATCCAGTTCCTTCCCCTGCTCTATTGTCTGTGTCCATGGCAATGAATATATGCATATAAGTTATTTAGTTCATCTCTTCCTGCTCCCTCCTTTCCCTCTGAGATTCATGAGTCTGTTCCATGTTTCCAGGCCTCTGGACCTATTTTATTCATCATTTTATTTTGTTTAGTAGATTACACATATAAGTGAGATCATGTGATATTCATTAATGACCTGAATTTGTATGTGAGTTCCCTAGGTAACCAGCATTGTGAAGTTAGGTGCTGAATTTGTTATAGCTTTGCATTGCTCACAGAGGGCCAAGGACTCTGCCATACCAACAATATACTCTTGCTGAATTATTGACTTGAAGTTGATTTGAATAATTGATCTTTCCCCCTATTTCAACATGATCAATCAATGTTCTGTGTTCAGTCTTGCAAAACTTCTCTAGGGTACTTACTTATTTTTGGAGAGTTCCCATTTTTCTTTGACTTAAGGAAATACATTTAGTCTTATTTTTATATAAAATTATCCACCAATTGCTAACTCATCTACACTAGGATTGGGTTTCAGTGAGTTTCTGATTGTCTTGAGGCTGGAAGGTTTTGACCCTCCCATCCCATAATTTATATCCTTCATAGATTTTTTTATCAGATAGCCAATTCATTATGCATGGTATGGCTTTAGCTATATAATTAGCCAGAATGAACAACAACCATAATAGGGTCTTTATATTGCAAATAAAATTCAACATTTCATAATTCAACAACAAAATGTCACTGGCATGAGAACTCTTCTGACCTTTTAGAGCAGTTGATATTTAAAATAGATACATAACGGTATATGTTCTTTGCTAGTGAAGCTATATCATTGAGATCATTGGGATGAAAATGGGAAAATATTCAGTTCAGTGTAATAAAGCTATGCTGAGCACTTACTATGGTTCCATGCCCTTTGCTATGTGTGGATGATAAATAGATAAATAAGACATGGTATAAAGCCCCATGGTATGGGCCTACCCACAGAACCTTTAAAAATAATCTCATAAGGCTAGTAATAGAGTTCCTCATCCTACTCAATGAGAATGAAGAAGGGAAGATTAGAGACATAAGATAACAGTTTCTGAATATAGTTAGTTTTATGAATGTTTCCAAATAACTCCAGATTTGCATTGTATGGAGATAGTTTGTTGCTTGGAGAGGTTTAATAACTTGCTTAAGATCGTACATGGAGACAGTTTGCTTGGCATCTAAAGACTTGTATTTCCTATCACTCAATCTTCCCTATTAAATGTTACTACTCTTTTCACACTATATATATATTATTGCCTAGAGTTAATGAACCACAACTACAGCAGAATCTTTCTATAACATAATACATTTAAAAGCAACTATTTTTAGAATAAGTAAGAAAATTGAAAAAAGATCTTATTTGTATGCTGAGTTGAGTTCCACACCTACCATATCAATTGAAAAATGGGTATGTATTAAATGTATCTGTGCCAGATGTTCAATTTGACAGAGTACATACAAAGAAAAAAGTTCTCAAGTTGTGGTCCCTTTATTTGGAGGCATAAGATAGAATAAAATGTATATACAGGTTTACATCTCACTTTGACTTTATAAACAAATATATTTTCCCCAACTTTTACTCATAGACATAGGCAACAGTATAGTGATTACTTGAGGGAAAATGATAACAGAAAAAAGACTTGATTTTGGATAGTGAACACATGCTACAATATACAGACGATATGTCATAGAATTGTACACTTAAGCCTATATAATGTTATTAACCAATGTCACCACAATAAATTCAATAAAATTCAAAAATAAATATAAATTAAAAATAAAGTATTAACAAGCTCCACCTTTACAAATAAAACAAGCTGTAATTGGTTTGAAAGGCCTATACATTCCAGTGCTCCATAAAAGTAGCCAAACTCCACCCATCAAGATAAATATAGGGTACTGCATATTTAAGATGATTATATATCTCAGTGGGTAATTTTCAAGCATATATGAGAGAGATGATATTTATAATAAACCAATCCAAGTAATTATTTATATTTCCGTGAAACCCAAAGCATATTATTTAGAGTTGTCAGTAGGAAAATGTTGGTTTCTTTATTATTTTTTAAAATATTTTTATTGACTTCAGAGAGGAAGGGAGAGGGAGAGAGAGATAGAAACATCAATGATGAGAGAGAATCACTGATTGGCTGCCTTCTGCACGCCCCCCACTGGAGACTGAGCCCACAACCCAGGCATGTGCCCTTGACTGGAATTGAACCCGGGACTCTTGGATCCACAGGCCGGCGCTCTATCCACTGAGCCAAACTGGCCAGGGCTGTTGGTTTCTTTAGTATTTATTTCTCTTTTGAAGCATCCTCTGGGATTTTATTGAATTATATAACTATTTTTGTAGAGCTCTTGATACACACAGTTTCCTAGAGATAGAAAACCTTTTGAACTAATGAAACTGCACATATATGGCTATATATATTCAATCTAAAAAAATGGAAACATAAATATAGCTTCAAACAAAAATGCCCCCTTACTTGAGAGTTTACACCAGGCTTCTATTCAGTGAAACACCTTGAATGTAGTTATCCTTTCAACCAATCCTCTCTTCCTAGCTTCCATACTACACATTTTTACTTGGATATTTCACAAGTAAAATATATCAGAATCTATTACCTTATCCATAAACTCATCCATCCTGTGTTTCCAGTTCTATATGTCATAACACTCAGGATTAATATTTATGAGTCATCCTTAGTATTTTCTTTTGTTTTACATTCATACCCTGTTTATTACATCTCATTAATATTCCTAAATATACTCTTACTTTCTTATTTTGTACATTTATTCTTATCTCATTTGAGCTATTATAATAGTCACCAAGTTTATCTCTTTTTATTAATCTTACTCTTAAAACCTTCTTACTCTCACTAAAATACAGATCTGTTCATGTCACCCAATGATCCCACATTACCTACAGGAAAATTTCCCAAACTCCTTAAGATGGCATTTAAGACATTTCATGATCTGTTCCCAGTCCTACACCAGTATCAATAACAAGGCACATTAAAATATAGATATATACTTTTACAATTGCACTGAAAGTTTCCCTTTTCAACTAACTCTTTATGTTCATTCTTCCTTTTAGAGGCCAACTTCTCAAGAGTTGTTTACATTTGCTATCTTCATTACTTCATAATCTATTTACTTCTTAAATCACTCCAGTCTGATCCTGTTTCTCCACCATTAATGTTACCACAAAATGTCTTACTCTTTGGTTACCAATGACCTCCATATTTTGTCCAATTAATAATAGTTTTAGTCTTTAATTAGACTGCTCTATTACATATGACATAATTGAATACTTGATCATAAACACTCCTTCAAATTCTGAGAAATCACCCATTTCTGGTTCTCCTCTTACGTCTCTACTTATTCTTTTGAAAATTTCCTTTGCAGACTCATTATATTTTAGCTAGCTTTTAAATGTTGCAGTTGCTCAGGGATCGCTCTTTGATCCTGTTCACTTCTTACTTTTGCCTTAGACAATGTCATATACTCCCTCAATTCAATTATAAGCAAATAACTCACAATATTGGATCTCTCTAGCATAAATATTTTCTCTGAGCTCCAAAACTATTCAATGGTCTTTCTGACATATATACTTGAATATAGAATATGTACTTAATATCAACATATCCAAAACTGAACTTCTTATTGTCTCTACCAAACAGCTTCTTCACCTATATTTCTTGGCTCAATGCATGCATTAATTATATACCCAATATTACTAGTCAGAAGCCTGAGCAACAACCATGACTTCCTTTTTCTGACCTTTGACATCAAAATAATTGCTAAGTACCGACAATATTAACTTCTAAATATTTACCTAGATCCCTTGTCCACTACAAAATACAACCACTGTCCTTATTTTCTCTTGCCTATACCAGCACAATAATCTTCTAACATCTTCCTACCTTATGTTAATTCTCTATCCTATATCATTTTTAGTGTATTTTTCCTCCCTTGGCTTCTGAGATATTATTTTATTGTGTTTACCCTACCATTTTTAAATGTTTTTCTTCTTAGCTTTTTTGTCAGCTCCTTTCAATCTCCTCATATATTAAATGTGGTGTTCCTCAGTGTTCTGCCTGAAGCCTCTCTTTTTATTTTTTTACTCTGTCCTTGTGTGTTCTCTTCTCTTCTGTGGTTTCAAATAACAACTAGACTTTTATCTATTAAAGTCGTATCTGCAGGACAGTTTTCTCCCCTGAGATATACTTGAATTTTATTCTGGACTTCTTTGCCTGTATATCCCACAAAACTGAACAGATCTGATCCTCTTCTCATTTATCTTGGCTACTGATATCATTCTGACTAGACTATAAAATTATTTTCCTTTCTTCTCTGACAGGTGATAGTCTACTTACCTTTAAAATCCAGATAACATATTATCTTCTAAAGTCCACTTTACCTAATGTTGTCCTTGTTCTCTGTCTAGTATGGCTATGGTTACATTTCTTTCCATATTAAGACTTTTTTGGTTACTAATGACAGAAACTCATTTCTAATCAGTTGAAATAAGCAGAAATATTTATTCTAAGGCTTGTGTAACTGAAAATGGCAGTGGTTCAAATGGTCTCAAGGACAACTGAAACAATGAACTCCAATATCACCTGGATTCTCTGTATGTCTCTCATCTCTACACTCTATTTTGGTTTTATTCACCCAACATGATTGTCTCCACACTGTAGAAAACATACCCACCAGCAGTTCTTATGTATCACATTTCTGCAGCATATTTTAAAGATGACTGCATTGTTTTTCCTCTGCTGCACTTTGAAAAAAAAATCAAGTTAGGATTATATTTGTCTAACCTTAAGTTATGTTCCCAGCTCTGGATAATGACATGTACTTGTGGAGTCAGGGTATTCAGATTTGTGCCACTTTGGTCAACTGTGCAAAACCAATCAACCATGACCAAGGAGAAATTGTTATGAACAGAGAGAACGTTTCAGTGAAATCTTCTTTTTTAAATGGAGGTGCATGGAATCTGGGGGAGAATTTTCCATAAGGAAGGGTAAAAGTCCTGGTGTGAAAATAGCTTTCTACTATTCTTTTTTTTATCTAATCCTTGAAGGTTAGTTGTGTGTGTGTGTGTGTGTGTGTGTGTGTGAGAGAGAGAGAGAGAGAGAGAGAGAGAGAGAGAGAGAGAAGACAGTATTGTGAGTGCATTCATTTAATGAAAGGCATATAGCTGCTATTTCCTTTCTTCATTTAGCTGATATTTCTTTTCTTCATTTTAAATTTTTGTCTAAAGTGGTTATCTGGCTTTTAAAAGTTTCTAATAATTTACTTTTCACCTATGAATAGAAGAGTTAATATTAAGAAAAACTCCCCTTTGTTCTGGAAAATTTAAAGCACCAGGCTCTTTACTGTGTAGCTATCACTCTTCTTTGGAAGGCGGCAGGGGGTGGAGATGGTAGAAAAGATAATTAAACTAAGCTAGTGTTTTGGTTTTGCATGCTGATGAAGTTATGCAATCTCTCTCTTTAACTGTTGGGATTGAATTAGGAAAATGTTTATAGAATGGAGATTCAACAACAACAAATGCAGTTGCAACAAATTGGGCCAAGCATGAGACTTGCCTACTGCTTTCACTTTTGTGGTAGTGTCTTGGCTTCCATGGTGATTCCTATGGCAAACAGAACTCTAAAAAAATCTGAGGCCACTGAAAGTGACAGATAGAACTCCCTTACATAGATGCTTGAAAAAGAGTGTATTCTCTACTTATACGACAACCTAGCAGCCACTGTAGGGAGCAGAATGTGTTTGTAACTTCTCATATCACCCAGTCCCTAGAGAACAGTTACTATTTGACCTGTTGACAGCTCCTTGGAAAAGCCTCATTAGCAGTGCTTGTCTTTATTTGATCTGGTTCAGAGTACTTTCAGGTTGAAAGTTCTATCCCCAGGGTGTTTGTTAAAAACAATCATCAGCAATTGTTTAATACTGGAGCTGTATGAAATAGTGATATCATTTGGAACAAATAAGAGATTGGTCAAAAGTTAAAACAAATACTTAGGGAATGATATATCCATAGATAACTTTAAAAAACTACATTTTTCTGAGCATTTACAAGTCAATACACATGTGAAGGTTTGTGTAAGTGCCCAGAGAATACATGAAAAGACTCAAAACATTCACCTCAAACTGATCTGAGGGTTCTACACAAATAGAAAGTGAAAGCTAAAACAGAATTGTCAACTGCCTACCTGAGACTTGAAGATATGTCCAAGGACACATATGGAAACCTTTGAAAAAATCAGGGAAAATAGCTTAGACTTATCAGAATCAGACCTATAGGCCAGACTATGACAAATAGCAGAAAGCGTTATAAAAAGGAAAGTGAGATAACAGTGTGTGGATGTCTTAATGAATTTTTATATTTATAAGTAAGGCACTCTACATATCCTATACAGGCATGACTTTTAGTAATGTCATTGATGACATATCCACCCCATCCATTAAGAATGAAACAACTTCAGACACTCACTCTTCACCTTTAAAATCAGTGACATGTTCTTATGGCTGACAGGCTCACAGGGACAGGCAATTGAGTCATTTGGTGAGTGGCCCCAGTACATTTCAATCAAACACATACATTCCAAGGAGTTTTTTAACCAAGCAAAAATGACTCTAAGAATGTGGGTTAGATCCTGTCAGGTGAGAAATAGTACTTGAGTATCCCATAATACTCTATTGAAGGGCCTTTGTTGAGAATGGCTTCAGGAATATACTATTTTTTTCCACCCTCAAGTAGCCCTAGGAAAGTGGTGTCACACTTGCAAAAATAAGCTAATTTATACCCAAAGGAGGTGGTTCTCATGAAAGAAATCCTTCTGCACAGCAAAAGGAACTGTAAACAAAACAAAAAGACAACTAAGCAAATAGGAGAAGATATTTTTAAACAATAGCTCTGACAAGGAATTAATCTTAAAAATGTACAAAGAATTCATACAACTCAACCAAAATAATAAACAATCCAATTAAAGAATGGGCAAAGGACCTAAACAGACACTTCTCTCAAGAAGATATACAAATGGCCAACAGACATATGAAAAGGCGATCAACTTCACTAGCTATTAGGAAAATGCAAATCAAAACTGTGAGATACTACTTCAATCCTGTTAGAATGGCTATTATCAACAAGACAAGTACTAACAAGCGTTGAAGAGTTTGTGGAGAAAAAGGAACCCCTGGTCCCAGCAGTTGAGAATCTAAATTGGTACAGCCACTATGGAAACAGTATGAAGGCTCCTCAATAAATTAAAAACAGAGCTACCATATGACCCAGCAACCCCTCTTCTGGATATCTACTTGAAAACTTTTGAAAGTACTTAATTGCTCTGCTGCTTTGCTGCTTTTCAATCTTCAAAATCATTAACATTTGATTTCCTGCTATTAATCATTTATTTCTGCTTTACTTTGGTTAACTTTGTTTTTTAGTTATTGAATTTATTTATTTTACTTGTGTATTTTCATTCTTTCATGCTTAATGGTGTAACTATATGACAATGTAACTTCTGTAGACCTTGGTTAAATCCTGTGATATCTGTTCTTCTTAGTATCTCCATTTTTCAGTTGTTCGAATTCCATTTAAAATATGTTTATTGCGGTAAAATATATACTAGTATAATATCATATTTACCATTTTAACCATTTCTAGGTGTACAGTTCAGTGGCATTAAGTAAATTGAAATTTTTGTGCAACCATCACCACGATCCATCTTCAGAACTTTTTCATCTTCCCAAACAAACTCCGTACCCATTAAACACTAACTCCCCATTTGTCCCTCCCCCAACTGCTGGCAACCACTCTTCTACTTTGTGTCTCTGAATTTGACTACTCCAGGTACTTCATATAAGTGGAATCATACTTGTCTTTTTGTGTCTGGCTTATTTCACTTAGTGCAATGTCTTCAAGGTTTATTCATGTTATAGTGTATGTTAGAATTTCATTCTAGCATGGTAGGTGTGGCTCAGATGGTTAAGCATCGACCTATGAACCAGGAGGTCATGGTTTGATTCCTAGTCAGGGCACATGCCCAGGTTTCAGGCTTGCAGAAGGCAACCAATCAGTGATTCTCTCTCATCACTGATGTTTCTATCTCTCCCATCCCCTTCCTCTCTGAAATCAATAAAAACATACTTTAAAAAATAATTGCATTCTAAGGCTGAATAATATTTCATTGTATCTGTATATCATATATTGTTTATTCACTAATCCATGTGTGGACAGTTTCTTTTTTACATTTTTTTTAACAATTGTGAATAATATTGTTATAAACCTGGGTATGTAAATATTTGTTTGTACCTGCTTCTAATTCTTTGGGAGTATGTGTCCAAAGATAGAAGTGCTAGATCATATGCTTAATGTTTTGAAATACTGCCAGACTATTTTCCACAGACTGAATTCTTTCTATGCATCAGAATTATCTCTTTAGTTTTAAAAAATACACATACCCAATCTTTACCCCTAGAGACTGTAATTCAGTAGAATTGAGTAGACATCTGATTTCTGTTTCTTTTTTGAATTTATGTTTTAAAAATAGTAATGACAACTTATAAAACATAGTTTTTAAAAAGTAAAAAGTTGAAGTTTCCCATTAAAATGTGGAGTGTATCCTTACACACACACACACACACACACACACACTTTTTTGTATTTTAAAAACTCATGCCCTAGCCAGTTTTGCTCACTGGATAGAGTGTTGGCCTGCAGACTGAAGGGTCTCAGGTTCAATTCCAGTCAAGGGCACATGCCTGGGTTGCGAGCTTGATTCCCAGTAGGGGGCATGCAGAAAGCAGCTGATCAATGATTCTCTCTCATCATTGATGTTTCTCTCTCTCTTCCTTTCTCTCTGAAATCAATAAAAATATCTTTTTTTAAATTAAATTAAAAAATCACAAATGTGATCACACCATACACAGTTTTTACAATGTACTTTATGTTAACAATTTATTTTGTAAATATTTTATGCCCATACGCATAGACCTAGCTCAATGTTTCTCTACAAATACAAAATATTTCATGGTATAGAAGCACTGTACTTATTTAACCATTTATCTACTGGCAAACATTTAGGTTTTCCCATTTTTTCTATTACAAAGAATTTGGCACTTAACATACCTGAATGCATAATTTTGCATTTGGTAGATACAATGTATACCAAAATTGGAATAGTTGGGTTAAAGCTTATAAACACTTTCTATGTTCATGGATATTTCCTGACTTCCCTACAATAAGGCAGTGTCAATTTTAGCTCCTACCATCATTGCATGAGAGCAACTTTCCCACAATCATCTCCATATTGGGTACTTGCCTCTGGACTGTGAACTTTTCAAGTGTTTCTCAGTTTTTCCCCCCTCCTTTTTAAGGTGGTAGAGGATGGCTGGAGTGAGACTGAGTAGTATACGGCCCTTCCCCAGGTAACTTAGGCTCTGATAATACCCCAGCAGGGTTAACTAGTTTCTCCTGAGGGCTGGCCTTAGAAAGTATAATTCAAAATGGTTACTTTTGCCCTGCCTCTGCTAGGAGCAGAAGGATTTTTTTCTTGACACTTACTGTGGGAATTTGGTCAAGTACCTGGAGATAAATCTCACAAAACAGTAGGGAATCTCTTATGACTGGGTCCCCTTAGAATCTTTAACTGTCAGTTTCTATATTGAGCTTCCAACAATTCATCAATTCCTGTTCAGCTTTTTCTACCCAAGCGCTGTCTCCTGTGATGGTTTCTACTCACGTGTTTCTGCTATGTTAAGTCAAGAATCCCTGAATTCACCTTTCTCCAGTGTTGGGAGCAATGATTTGCCCTGTGTCTTCCCCACTTTTATGGATCTTAGGATAATTATTGACTTCAGTCTGTTCAGTTTTTTACTTTGTGCTAGGACAGTATGGTGGCGTTCAACCTCCTCACATGTGAAATTGGAAACCAGAAGTCCTCCTAATTCTATTTTGTTTGGCAGATATTCTCACTATTTTACATTTGAGTGAGTAGCTACTTCCTAGTTTCATTGAGGTGGAAATTTTCTTTTTTCAGCTTTGTTCTACCCACCCACCCCCCATCAGTGTGTTATCACTTTTACTCTTCATTGTCTTATAAGTCTCACAAAGTATCTTAAAAATAGGGGAAGTATGGCGTAAATATACCTTAGAATGAAAGTACTTTATGATTTTAATAGTCACCTTTTTAAACTATTCTATTTAACAAACATTTGTTGAACAGATACTCTAGTGTCAAACCCTGTCCTAAATTCTACATTATTATAATGACAAGTTTGTCACCATCCTTAAATATTGTTAAATATGGGTTAGAAAATTCTACCTAAAATTTGTACATAAATCATATGTGAGGAAATTAATTATTCCTATGGACACAAAAAGGAAAGAAATTCTTCATCTCATAGCAAGGCACCTGGTAACTATTAAAAATGTTTAAATAAATATAAACCACAGATGGAATCATATTTGAAAGAAGATCTGAAGAAATATTATATTATTCACAGTAGATGAAAATAGAGAATGATAATGGATTCTAGGTAGATTTATCACAGGTAAAGATGAGATTTAAGGATGTCATGGGGGCATATTCAGAAAAAAGTCAGAGTAATTTGTATAGAGAAAGAGTAAGCGATAAGACTAAGGATAATACTAAAAACCAACAGTATTTCTCTGATCCTACTTTACTGAAAATCCATTAACCTTTATGAAATGTTAGGGTACTTCCACAAAGGAAATAAGACACTTTGATATGACAAGTTATCAGCCACTACTGCTGGTACCAATAATTGAAAAGCTATAACAACAGAAGATAACTGTACTGATGTATCTTGAAACCAAATTTAACCTAATACCCCCAGGTCTGGACTTTTTCCTCTATGCAGGCTTGGAAAAATCTAAAACATCACCATAGCCCTTTCCATGCCTGTTCTAAGGGCAGATGCTCAAAATTCAATTCTCTTAGGTTGCCCAATACTGAGTTCATTGCCTTTTATACACCAAACTTTTGAGAATATGGCTCTAATGGACCTTGGTGTCAGTCAACATGACTTGTTTGTGCATATTCACCTTCTGGCCTACCATCTGTTGAGGATGAGTCTAAGAAGCAATTGTCATCCCTGCATATATAGTGCTGGACTTTCACCCTTCAACCAGTAGCTATGCTTAGAGCAAAGTAAGAGATACGCATCCCTAACCTCTTTCTATTTTTGGTTGTCACTCAGGAGATACAATATAGGATAAATCAGGAAAACTGAATATTTAATATATGCCACAGTAAATCAGGTGATTTTTATGGACAGAAAGAAATTGGCACTAGATGCCATGGGGAGAAGAAGCTTTTAATACTGCATGCATTCCTGCTTTAATCAAATTGAAGTTGTAATTTATGTTTAGGAACTATAAATATAACATTCTAGTTGATGTTGATTTGCATTTGGCTTCTGAGCAAATGCAGCAGAAATATACAGGAAACTGCAAAAAATATCCCCAAATCTCTGCATTTTACATTATAAGAAGGGATTTTAATTGACTGTGTACTAAGATTAGTGGTTGAATATTACTGTAATAGGTTAAAATTTAAAACCCTGAAAATTCAGAAGAGGTAGAATATTTGTGTTTGGGATGTTTTCAGCTGTTAAAAGTCTAGTCTATTAAGTTACATAACTTCTTCCACACCAAAGCATTATTAGGAGACCAGTTGATGACAATAATGGATAGTAAATTCTTTGAGCTTAGTCATCACAGTAGAAATTACTCGGCAAGCTAAATAAAAATGTACTTCCTTAATACAAATTACTTAGAGTATTTTGGGACTATATGAAAAATTTGGCTAATTCCATTTCCATCTTCAATCTAAACTTGTATTATTGAATTAAACATATTAACCTATTACTTAATTTTGTTCATTAGCCATTGTACCATAATGTCACCAACTCACACTCTAGACACTGCAGTTGAACCAATAAAGTTGTAAAGAATGTTTAACATAGGTATCATTAATGAAGGGCTCAGATATTTTTGTAGTGCTTAAAATTTTGAAATTATATATTTTCACTCTGACATTATTTTCAGTTTATGAAGTCAAATCATTTGGAAAACTTTCTGGAATACATAAGGATCTAGACACAAAAAACATGCGACAAATTTACAAACAGTTTTACTAGTTAGCCTCTTACTCTTTCATGTTTATTGTTTTTGCAAATTACAGAAGTGATATAAATAATACTGAGAAAATCCAAAAGAGTATGATGTAGAATGATAACTTCTTCCATCTCCATCTCATTCATAGTAAAATTTCATAATTAGAAGTTACTATTGTTAACTGAAAGGTATGCTTATCCTAATATATAAAAAGCCAGGGGCCGTCATAACCTAAAAGACTGGACAGACAACCGAACATCAGGCTAGGGTCCTGGCCCGCGCGGCTTGAGTCAGTCCTGGGTCCCGGCCGGTGCAGCAGTGACAGGGAGTTCTGGGCCCTGGGTTTGAAGGCCTGCCATGCCCCGGATTGCAGGAGACCCAGAGTTCCACTGCACCCTGGCCAGGGCCCAAAGGTCCCTCCCACCACTTCTTAGCTCCTGCAGGAGGGAGCTCTGAGCCCCAGCTGGGGCACAGCAGCGACAGGAAGCTCTGGGCCCTGGGGAACTGAAGCCAAGCTGCGATCAGACTGGCCTCTGGGTCCCTCCCCCTGCCTGCAGGCTCTGGGGAACCAGAGCCACGCTGTGACCTGGGAATCTTGGTCCCTACTCCCCGCCTGCAGGCTCTGGGTAACTGGAGCTATGCTGCAATGGGACTGGACCCCACCCGAGGGGTCCCAGATTGTGAGAGCATACAAGCTGGGCTGGAAGAACTAGCCCCCCCCCCCCCCGTGCCCAAATTTTCATGCATTGGGTCTCTAGTCTTTCTATAAGATTTTCTATACTTTTTCTTTTTTACAAGACTAGATACATAAATTATATATTTTTCTACATTAGTACAGATAGAATAGCCAAATTCTTATTCGTATTCTTTATTGTACGTATTAATATTTAACTTAATTATTTCCCTTCTGGTTAAAAATTGAATTTTCTAGTTTTTATTTAAAAAAATGAATGATCTTTGCAAGTATAATCTTGCACAATTTTGTGAATATTTTAAAAATATAGTTAATAGTAAAATTGTTATGCACAGTAAAATATTTATTAATACTGCAAAATTATCCTCTAAAAGCTATGAAAATTTACATTAGTATCAAAAGTATATCTGGGTGTTCACATTCCCTATACTCTTACCAACTGATGTATAGTATAAATCTTCAATTTTTTGGCAAATATAAAGTTTAACAAATTTTATCTAGAGCTATTTTTAACAGTATTTAGCTACCCTACAAATGATTACTACTCACTTTTATACTTGCTTTCAATTTTGTTGATATTTTGTTAATTGTTTATTGCTTTATGTGATCTTTATATATTATGTTTGAAATATATTATTTTAATTTTTTGTTTTTTATTATAGTTTATAGATTTTTTTTCAAACTAAGGTTTGTAATCTGTCATCACATCTGTTTCTTTATTATTTTTGAGTTTGCCACATCTTGCTTGGGAAATCCTTTCTAATAGCATAATTAGAATAGACCTATATATTCTTATATTATATTTACAGCTTCTTAGATGTTATATTTTAATCTGTAGGAAGTTGTTGTCTTTTCTCAGTTGTATAGCAATATAATTGCAGTTGACCTTTAACAACACAGAGTCTGGGGCAATAACTCTTCAGAGTTGGTAATCCACATATAATTTTCGACTCTCCAAAAACTTAGCTACAGTCATCCTTTAGTATCCATGGAGAATTGGTTCTAGGACCACCACCATCCCTCCCCGCAAATGTTGATACCAAAATCCACAAATGTTCAAGTATCTTGTGTAAATGACTTAATACAATGCATACAGTTGGCCTTTCACATCTGTGGATTCCAAGTTGTGGATAGATAATACTGTTTTTGATCCACGGTTAGTTGAATCCATGGATGAGAAACCGATGTATGGATGACTAATTGCATATTTATTGAAAACAGTCCATGTATAAGTGGACCAATGCAGTTAAAACCCATGTTATGCAAGGATCAACTGTAATTTGAAATAGTATTCTTATCATATATTAAATTCTTTAATAGTGCCCTCTTGCTCAGATTCTGGGATTAGCCAAAGTGTGATTTATTTTGGCAAATGGGATGTTAGCAAATGTGGCACAACAGAGGCTTGAAAAGTGCTTGCAAAATTGAGTTTGCTTACTCTTTTATCTTTGCCTTTGCATGAGAGTGTGTCTGAGCTGGCCTGCTGAAGAGGTGAGAGAGAAACATAAAGCAGAGCAGAACTGCTCCAACTGACAAGCAATCTACTCCTAGACATGTGAGGGAGCCTAGCCAAGATTAGGACCTAGTGTGCCTGAGGCTGACTACAGATGCATGAGAGCGCCCAGCTAAATTCAACTGAACAAAGCTCAGATCAAATGAACACCTGAGAAAAGCAAATAAATATGTATTGTTGTATGCCACTGATGTTTTGTGTTTTGTTCTCTTATGCAATGTTATTGAGTTGATAGATAACTGAAAGAGAAATAAACCTGTAAGAGGGAAGATAATGTTAAGGGGACCTCTAATGATTAAGGTATTTCAACAAATTTCTAGAAGACTGAAAATAGAAACATATTGGCAAATGAAGTGGAGTGGAAGAAGAAACAGCCCAGGGGAGGACTGTGATGATTACTGATTGATTTAGTAGGTCTGGCTTTGGAGCTGGGAGGTTAAGGTTTATTAGTGGTGCTAAAAACAAGGGAATTTTTTGAAATTGTTTACAGTATAACATTGAGAATTGCCTTTCGTGTCAACACCCTTATCCATGCAGAGTGATGAGTGACAGAGTAACGGGCAATCCCGAATGCTCTTTTAAACAAATGATAGGAATACTCTTTTCTAGAGAGACTGAGTGTTGATATTGCAGTTGCAGGAATGTGAGCTGACAGAAATGAGGCCATGAGAAAGGAGAAAAGGTGTAGAGGAGAGTGGAGGCCAATAATGTCACAGTTTTACATAATGCAGCATCAAGACTACTGTTAAAGCTGATGAAACAAGAAATAGTGGCTTATGCATACAGTATAAGTTTAGAAAGTTTACCAATACAATAAAACAACCCACATTTTGGAAGAGGTTAGAATTAAGAAGTGCAGGTAGTCCCCATTTTCTCAAGTTGATAAATCAAGAAATAATAATACAGGGATATTATTTGGTGCAGTGGAGGTAAGCATGGGAACTAAACACAAATTTCCAACAGAAGTTGCTTCTGGAGAGGATGGAAAAATAAAGAGATTTGGGGTGGGAGATTTTAGTTTCCATTATAAATTCTTTTATTTTAGTCTATTATTAATTTTAATATATATGTGTGTATTAGTCAGTACAGAGAACATAAATCATTCTAGGTATTTAAAGCAGGAATGAATTTAATTCAAGGAACTAAATGCTTATAAAATTATAGAAAGAATTTTAATAAGAGAAGTTTAGGGTTTGCCACATAGCTATTGATTTCAAGGTTACACCATCATAACTACAATCCAGAGGTCAAGAAGCTATTGTTCCTGTTACCACTGCTGCTGAGATTATGGTCTCTCACATCCACAAAACTGTTGACTGGATTAATAGTGCTCTGGAAGTTTCTGATGAAAAAGAATTACGAAGTTCAAAATGCTTTAGAACAAATGCTTGGAGAATGGATGTAAGAGTCAGGTAGAACACATACAAAATGGTTTAACAAGCCCTAACCAGTTTGGCCCAGTGGATAGAGCGTCGGCCTGCAGACTGAAGGGTCCTAGGTTTGATTCCAGTCAAGGGCATGTACCTTGGTTGTGGGCACATCCCCAGTAAGGAGTGTGAAGGAGGCAGCTGGTCGATGTTTCTTCATCTCCTTTTTACAGAGATGAAAAGAGAGGGAGAGAGATATACACATCAATGAGGAGAGAGAATCATTAATCAGCTGCCTCCTGCATGCCCCCTACTGGGGATTGAGCCCACAATGCTGGCATGTGGCCTTGACTGGAATTGAACCCGGGACACCCCAATCCACTGAGCCAAACTAGCTAGGGCAAAGGAGTGATTCTTTATATGTGATAAAGGCATATGGAGATAGAAAACAAGGAGAAGAATTGCCCAACACCTTAGTTGTTCCTATGTTAAATGAATAATCTTAAAACTGGATAGAATGAAGCATCATGGATAAAAGAGAACTGAAGTACCAGTAAGGAATATCTAAGGGAATATCCAAATTCAGTTAAGGAATTAAAGGCTCTATACATGAAAAATAATGGAGGTCAGAAGATAAAAAACTTTATCCTTGAGAAGCTATAGAAAATTAGAGAATATCCAGGAGACTGGGGATGAACAATTACTGATCCCCTTATTAAAAAGAAAAAAAAGTGCCCTAATTGGTTTGGCTCAGTGGATAGAGCATCAGCCTGTGGACTCAATGGTCCCAGGTTTGATTCCGGTCAAGGGCATGTACCTTGGTTGCTGGCACATCCCCAGTAGGGGGTGTGCAGGAGGCAGCTGATCGATGTTTCTCTCTCATCGATGTTTCTAACTCTCTACCCCTCTCCCTTCCTCTCTGTAAAAAAGCCAATAAAATACATAAACAAATAAATAAATAAAAAGAAAAAAAGTGATTGAGTCTGAAAAATAAAGATTAAGTATGAGAGCAATCTGTGACAAGATTTCAGAACAAATTATTAAACACATTGGTTAAGTATAGCAGTATTACGTAGCAATTAAAAGCATGGATTCTGTAGACTGCCTAGGTTCTAATCCCTGCTCTGCCATAAGCTAGCTGTGTGAACCTGAGCATGCTGTTTATCTTCTCTGTGTCTGAGTTTCCTCATCACTAAAATGACAACAATAATATGTATTTCATAAGGTTTTTGCGAAAATTAAATTAATTTAAATAAATGCTTAAAACAATGCCTTGGGCATAGAAAGTGCTATGCAGTTTTATCCTATATAATAAAAGCCTAATATGCTAAGTGTCTTGTCGTCCACTTGGTCGTTCAACCAATCAAAGCATAATATGCTAATAACTAGAGGCCCAGTAACTAGGCCAGCAGGGGAGGGCAGTTAGGGGTGCCTGGGCCAACAGGGGAGGGCAGTTAGGGGTGACCAGGCCTGCATGGGAGGGCAGGTAGGGGCAACCAGGCTGGCAAGGGAGGGCAGTTAGGGGTGACTGGGCCAGCAGGGGAGGGCAGTTGGGGGCAACCAGACCTGCAGGAGAGGACAGTTAGGGTGACCAGGCCGGCAGGGGAGGGCAGTTAGGGGCAATCGGGCTGGCAGGGGAGCAATTGGGAGCAATTAGGCTAGCAGGGGAACAGTTAGGCATAAATCAGGCTGGCAGGGTAGTGGTTAGGGGGTGATCAGGCTGGCAGGCAGAAGTGGTTAGGGGCAATCAGGCAGGTAGGCAGGCGAGCAGTTGGGAGTCATGGATTGTGAGTTGGACATCCCTCTAGGGGTCCCAGATTGGAGAGGGTGCAGGCTGGGCTGAGGGACATGGACACACACACACACACACACACACACACACACACACACCCGTGCACGAATTTCCTGCACCAGGCCTCTAGTATAATAATTGCATGTTTTTGTTATATTTATTTTTTAAAATTATTTTTATTGTTGAAAGTGTTATAGTAGTCTCCTTTTCCCCTTGTTAACTCCCTCCACCCAGCTCCAGTCCCCTCCCCAGGCCTTCACAACATTATTGTCTATGTCAATGGGTTATGCATATATGCATATAAATTCCTTGGTTAATCACTTCATGACCCCTACTCCCTTTCTCTCTGAAATTTGTCAGTCTGTTGCATGCTTCCATGTCTCTGGATCCATTTTGTTCATCAGTTTAGTTTGTTCATTAGATTGCATATGTAAGTAAGATCATGTGATACTTTTATTTCTCTTATTTGCTTAGTTTGCTTAGCATAATACTCTTCAGGTCCCTCCATGCTATCTCAGAGTGTAGGAGATCCTTCTTTAAGTAAGCAATTGGAGAAAGTGATGACCACTAAAAATCAGCCTGCATAAGAATAATTCATCCAAGCTAGCTGTATTTGCTTTTTTACAACATTATGAGTTTGTTAAATAGAGAAACACTATTTCTATAAGGTATTTGAATGCCTTATTTCATCCTGCAGCCTAGACCAATGGTGGAGAAAGCAGATATAGAATTGGCCAGCCATCATTTGTAATTGTGATGTCATTAAAAACACACAGGTGTCTGAATCAGACATATTTAGACTCATAGCATGAATCTATAACTTCTCAATGAAATTTTGAGTAAAATATTTACACTCAGACATTCAACTCTATCATGTGTAAAATGAAGACAATCATATCTATTTTGTAAGGCTACTTTATGGATTTGTTGTTCATGGATGCTGCATAAAGTAGGATTTTAGATAAGGTAATTGCAATAACTCATTTCATCCCTACCTTTTAGTTGTTGTTTTGGGTTTTTAGTTGCCATCATCTTTGATGGTTGTATTTCTCAATTATATATAATTTTTATGCATAAATAATTTGGAATCTTTTGTAAGCCTATTTTCTTTATAGTCCTCCCTTTTCTCTTCATCAGGAAAACTCTGTAATGAGGTGAATATAAAAAAGGACATAGACCTTTCACCTGGTCACAATTCCCTGACTTTTTGAGACTACTACACTGCCTCTTTCTGGTAATAAGAAAATGACCATTTCACATAGAAAAAATACTCCAAGTAAAAATGTACAATAGTTGGATAATTATTGTTAAAAGCATGTGTTTTCATAATTAACCTCTTGATATGTTATAGCTCAAAGATTTTCATGCAATGGAGAGTTTTGTATGTGGCAAGACTTATTAAGTTGATATCCTCTTAATCAACATCATATATCAGGCACTTTCTGATTAACTCAAGTTGAAAGAGTTCAAAAAAGCTTTTCCACTTAATATTGTTAATTTAACTGACTAATTTTTAAATACTGGTTAATTGGCCATAGGTTGGATCATTTGTGTTTGGAATGTGTAAATGATAAGAGACATTTAGATGATGTTTTTAAGTGTCATGACTTCTGATACATACCACCCATTACTGATCACCTATGATGCACGGCAAGCTTATATGGGGAGGAGTCCTTCTCATTGTAGAAACAAGGCAAATGTTGTTTTTCTTCTTTTCTATCTTTCTATATATTGTCCTTTTATTTTTCTCTTTTTTAAGTTTATTTTTATTGTTTACATTATTACAGATGTCCCCAACCACCCCCTTTTGCCCACCTTCACCCTTGTTTTTTAATTGAATGTGTGAAATGTAACTTTCATCTGGTCAATCAAAAACATAAACCACTAAAGAACTGTGTACAAAAGTTCAGATCTTTCAAGACTAAGCTGATCCTGCTGCTAAGAGGGGGCTTTATCTTTCACACATTAAGTAGTCATCAAGTTCTTTTCCCAAATAAAAACAATGCTCTCTTAAGAAGAAGCCATCTGATCAGATTTTAAAATGTAATTTTCATTCTCTTCCATTAAATAATTAAACAAAAAATGGAGAAAATGCAATATGATGTGTGCATAGGATGCACTTCGAGCATTATGATTCTTAAGAGGCAAGTACAGACTTTCACATGTGCCTTGTGACTTCATAACCCTCTCATGACTAAGCCTCTGCCAAGGGCATAAGGTAACAGCAGTTGCTGTATTGGGAGTGGGAGCCAACAATGGAGATCTTATCCAATGTAGTAGGGTGACAGAACTAGCTGTATACTAAAAATTCAACCGAAGGAATGTTCTGTCCCATCAGACTTCATTTACAAAACACCAATTCAAAGATAAAATTAAGATTTTCAGAACATTTATTGCCAAGCTTTAAACTCTAAGTGTGAGATGCCTTCTGGGATTGGGGCTCTGTGTGACCACAGTGGTTCCAACACCCATGAAGTCAGACTTATGTTGACAAAGGAAAGTTTCAATGCAGGCATAACATGCAATTTTGCTTTATCTCATTGACATTAATTACAAATTATTAGCCATTGTTAATAAATTAAGACTCTTCAAGGTAAATTACTTTTTTAAAAATCTTTTGTTGTGGAGAAAATGGAAACCTAGTGCCCTGCTGGTGGAATTGTGAATTGATGCAACCACTATGGAAAATAGTATGAGGTTCCTCAAACAAATAAAATTGAAACACCATATGATTTTAGTGATGATTACTTAAATCTACACATGTGATAATATTTTGTAGTGTGTACACACACACACACACACACAAAGTACAGATAAACACTGGTGGGATCTGAATAATTGAAGTAGCTCAGTTAATAGTGGTGTGCCAATATCAATTTCCTGGTTTTGACAATGCATTTTGTTTATTTAAGATATCTTCAGGAGAAGCTGGGTGCATATAAAATCTCTCTGCTATTTTTTGAGACTTCTTGTGAGTCTTGAGCTATTTTGAAATATAAAAGTGATAATAAAATGTAAAAGAAAGGGAAAACCTTCCAGATCAACCAAAAGACAGCTTTTAAATCTATTAGGACATGGTTCAGATAGCTATTTTACCAAAGCCAAAATTTTCCTTAAGTTGAATTCAATAATCAAATCAAATATGGACAGTATGCACTCTGAGCTTGAGGATACTAAAAAGAATAAGGAATGATCTTTATCCAAGAAGCTCCTGTTCTCATGCAGAAGAAAAACTAAATGGTTAATCACAATGTGAAATTTCTTAGTTGTTAATACGTGGCAGTTAATTCTTTCTGTGTCTGTTTGTCTTCATATATAAAATGGGAACAAATATAACCCCTATTTCACAGGTTCATTATGAGGATTTCAAAAGAAAATGTATGCAAAGGTCTGGAACATACTAAATGATCAATAAATAATGTTACTATCATTGTTGGGTCAAGAGTACTCAGTCATCTCCCAAAGCCTCACCTCTGGACTTGTGTTCAAATCATTTTATAGGCCCTTTCTTTGCTATGAAGAACATGTTTTGTTATTGGTCAAATCTGAAGAAAATATCCACAGTCCTTGTTAGATCAAAAGTACTTCTACTTGAAGGAAAAGTAGGGGAGGGTGGGTGGGTGGGAGGTAATCAATCAAGGACATTGTGTAGGGAGCTGCTATAGGGTTAAGTCTGGGACTGACTTGTTGGCAAAACCACAAACAAGTCCCAGTTTAGAGCCACAGTCCTCTTAACATAATTAGGCTTGACCTTATGATGCTCCCTAGATCTCATCTGGGTAGCTAATGGGCTGTGGGAGGTGCAGCAAGTGCTGCCAACACAAGTGAAACTCACAAGAACATTGTAACTATGGTAATCACTACCTTGTTTATAAAATAAACAAGGCTATAAAGTAAAGGCTCAGCTTGCTGTCTGAGTCTCTCTCTGTGGCCTCAGCCAGGCACAGGTGATCCAGCTATACCCAGCATATTGTCTTTGTCTGTCTTTTCTACATCCTTCGCTGCCCCCCCTCAGGCTCACAGAACACTTGGCTGAGCTGGCACAGCACCTTGCATTCATACATACATGGCCCATGGATACAGAAAATGGGGAGGTGAGAGCCTGGGGTGGGGGGTCAAGGGCAGGCTGGAGGAGGTCAATGGGGGAGGGAGGGACATATGTAATACTTCCCAAAATAAAGAATTATTTTTTTAAAGTACTTCTACTAATTCTAAGTACAACTCCTCTAAATTTTCAGAGACAGAGACCTTTGTTTGAAAAGGAGACCCAAAATGCTAGCTCTGTGATCCTGGACAAGTGACTTTTTTTGAGCCTAGGTTTCCTCTGTAAAATGAAGAACATAATGCTGTTTACTTCATAAGGCTGTTGTTAATGACACACTGTTAAGTGTAAATGACACATTGCTTGTCTGTTTCCCACATGAAAGACTCAATTCCATCTCTTCCCTACTAGCCCTCAAAGTATAGGAATTTAGAATTGGTCCCGATTCAATCTTTCTCTAGCCAGAAACATTCTCCTGAGTGTTTCTGAAGAGTAAAATATGTTAATCCTACATTTTTTAAAACTTTCTTTGTACTAAAATAGCATTCACTGGTTAGGTTTATGAAATGCCATAACACCTAGCAGGGTATTTGCTGCTTAGTAGGTGCTTCCTAAATATTGGTTGACTAATTGCTAAAGGATTGCCAAGAATGAATACATTTCTAACATAAACTGAAGGTTAATGCGGAATGTATTATATTTAGTAATTTTAAAGGAATCAGGCTTTAGTACTATCACAAGTAAACTAAGGCCAATTCCCAGAATGTTCTCTCCGCACTCCCACTGACAAGAATCAGCCTGCTTGGCTCCATGAATTGGCGATATCTTATCATTTAAAGACTGCCTTTGATGTCCATGTTAATCATAGTTACCTGCCCCAAAATATATTTCCTGGTTGGAGCACAGAAGATAACAGAGAATTTTTTTTTTCCTGGTATACTGCAGCTCCAGAAGTTTATGAGGGGAAAATGATATACTTAAATACATAGACGCAGAGATTTGTTGCAAAGATATTTCTACTCAGGAGACAGATTATATTAGGGCATGAACACACAAGTTACCTTTATGAAGATTTAGGAACTAAATCCAATTGGATTCTGCCCTCAAGGAAGATATACAACAAAATATATATAGGTATGTGCAGTTAACTTGGAGTTGGGCACAGAAAAGTTCATTTAGATATTCCATGTCATTTAACCACTCTGAATGTTGATTGCCTTTTTTGTTTTTTACAAAGTTTCTGAAAAAGAACCTTTGTAAAAAAACAAAATACTTGAGACATTAACATCATTGAGAACACAAGTTCTAAGTGCTATCCACTTGTTAATATAGTTCACCAAGTTTTGCTAAAGGGTGAGGTTACAATCACTTGATACTTAAATCTCTGAGATTTCAGTGTGAACAAGCACCATCTATTTAAAGCACTTATCCTAAACTACCCACTTACTTCAATCCCTTGTGAGTTTGGTCGAACTCTGATTTGCTTTTAAGTAACACTGTGTTTCAAACAGTAAATTGTTGGTCTCTGGTTATAAATCAGAGGAGACTCTTGCTAATATACCCATAAGCATTGGCAGAGTAAAAATCAAAACCAATGATTTCACTAAGTTACATGGCCCTTTTCTGAGTTAAGTTACATGGCCCTTTTCTGAGTTTCAACCTTTGAAAGCTCTCACAAACCAGTGGTAATTAATAACTGAGAAAGGACTGCATGAAATCACCACAGCATTATACATAACTGATTGTTCTGTCATGCGGAGTTAGCTCTCTCCATTATCTTGTTATAGATTTGACTGATTATTTTTACTTAATTGAATAAATTCATCAATGACTTGGTATTTTTAAACACCAAAGCAAGTGCACATGAAAATGGAGAGAGGGAAACCACTTGCTGAGCAATTTCTATAAACCAAGCACAATCCCACAATTTACACCTGTCAACTCATATGGCCCTTATGACTTTGTGTGATTGAGAATATTATCTTTTCATCACATGAGAAAACAGAAAATCTTATTTATTACATAATTAGACCATGTTTATATAGCTAGTAAGTGCTGTAGCATTAAGTGAATAAGGTTTCTTCAATGCTTCTATCCCATAATCTTTCCCCTATATTGGCATCTTTACAATGTATTCAATAGAATGGGTGTTTCAATGGAGAAAAGGTTTTTAGCCAATCAAGATTTGAAAGTGCTGGCTATTATATCCCTTTTCAAATTTCTGATGCTCATAGTATTTTAAGGGCCCTGAACAGGACTCTCAGTAAGGAAATCACATAGCCCAGAGTTTATCAAATTTAACTGATAATGGAACCCTTTGGTGATGGAGAAAGTACCTTATCTATCATACCAAAATTCCTTCCTCATTGAATATGAAACTTCACTTAGATTCAGGGGCAGAGCATGGGACTCTTTACCAGTTATCAGTGTTAGTGTGTTAAAAGGTGATGCACATGTTTCACTTATTCTCTTCTAAATCATCCTTTCTATGTCTAAAGTGGTATAGTGGATTAGAGCCTTCTCTCCTATTAGACCGCCGTGGCTATCTTGTCCTCTATTCTTTCTTGGCTGTGCTAGAATTTGATGAGATCCTAGGATTTGAGTTTGGATGTAAACATGTGCCCACATTCCCTGCATTGAGATTTGGATAAAAGCCAGGCTCTCATTACAATGGTAATTTACTTTCTTTTGCTTTTGAATCTAGTACATGTGTTTCTCTGAGGAAGCCTGTGGAGGGTGAAGGTGGCTATGATGTGGTATTGAATTCTAATACTCCGGAGGTCTTTAATCAAATATTGTCAAAACATTTATTCATGGCTTATTTGTTTTGTAACCAATATCTGTGCAGAATTGGGCATGGTGTCTGCTGATTCACACATTAATTAGATGTGCAACTTTGGGTAAGGTATGTAAAATATTTTCTTCTATGTAAAGCATAGAAATAATAGCTCACAAACTTTTGGGGGGAATTCATAAAATTATATATTGTAAACATATCTAATATAGTGATTAAATCTCTGTTAATACTGGTGTGTATATGTGTGTCTTTTTTACTGAGGTGACAATACAAATATGCAGAAGTCTTTAGGAAGTGATATTGTTTCTATAGTGGGATTAATGTGTTCCAAAATGAAGGCCCAACATGGGCAATGACTTACAGCTTTTTAAGGTCATGGTCTTTTGAGATAAATACAATAGAGTAGTTTTGTGCTGCTTTGATATTTGTGTTTGTGTCCACCCAAAATTTATATGTTGAAATCCTAATCCCCAAAGATGATAGATGATGGTATTAAGATGTGGGGCCTTAGGGAAGTACTCCATTCATGGAGATAAAGCCTTCATGAGTGGGAATAATGTTCTTATCAAAGCAGCCCAAGAGCGATTCCTAACACTCTCTACTATGTGAAAACAGTCAGAAATAGGCAGGAGAGGACCTTCTCTAGAACACAATCATGCTGACACCATGATCTTGAAGTTCCAGTCTCAAGAACTATGAGAAATAAATGTTTATTGATTAATAGAGGCCCGGTGCATAAAATTCATGCATGGGGGTGTGTCCCTCAGCCTAGCCTACACCCTCTCCAATGTGGGACCCCTTGAGGGATGTCTCACTGGGATTGGGCCTATACAGGCAGTCGGACATCCCTCTCACAATCCAGGACTGCTGGCTCCCAACTGCTCACCTGTCTCCCAGCCTGATTGCCCCTAACCACTCCCCTGCCAGCCTGATCAATGCCTAACTGCTCCCCTGCCAGCCCAATTGCCCCTAACTGCCCTCCCCTGCTAGCCTGGTCACCCCCAACTGCCCTCCCCTGCTGGCCTGATTACCCACAACTGCCCTCCCCTGCCGGCCATCTTGTGTCCACATAGGGGTGGCCATCTTTGACCACATGGGGGCGGCCATCTTGTGTGTTGGAGTGATGGTCAATTTGCATATTACCTCTTTATTAGATAGTATAAGCCACTCAATTTATGGTATTTTGTTATAGTAGCCTGGACAAAGACACAAGTACATATACTTAAAGGTAACATAACTTAAGTGACACCTTGGAGAAATGTGCTAATCTGTTATGGATTCCTTTTTTAAACTTATTTTTTATTTAAGTATAGTTGATATATAATCCTATATTAGTTATATTAATCTCAGGTGTACAATGTAGTGATTTGACATTATTATAATTTAAAATGTGATCACCCCACTAATTCTAGTAATTATTTGTCCCCATGTAAACTTATCACAATATTATTGACTATATTCCCCTTCCCCTTTTCACCTATCTCTTCAACCTCTCCCTTCTGGTAAACCATCCCTTTGGTCTGTGTTTCTATGAGTGTTTTTTATTTTATTTGCTTTTATTTAGATTTCACATATACATGAAACCATATAGTGTTATGAATTCTTGACTTTCACTTTTAAAATAACAAATCACAGTAGTATTTTGGCTATATTGGGGCAACATTTATTTGATTTAAAAACATTACTTCAAATTAGGGAGAATATTAGTAGACAACAAAATACAACAATACTTACAAATGCAAATAATTTTTGTAAAAAATAAATCTATTCTTTTATTATTTATAAAAAACTACAAATTATATATCATGTAAAATTCTCTGATTTCCTTTTATTAATATTTTTATTTGTTTCTAATAGTGCCAAATAATTTCATATGGAAAATATTGTCTCTAAAGAATTATTAAAATTGTTAAGTACAACCATCTGTTATACCTAAATAAATGGAACAATGATATAGTCATCACTATTATAAGATAGTCAAAATAGCCTCATTGTTGTGTTGTCCTATAACTGGATGTTAGTAGTGTAAATTCTCAATTTTCTCTGTTTTCTAAAATTCCCTGGGCCTTATTTAGAAATTACTTTGAGTATTGTCAGTTCTCTTAGAAGAAAAAAAAAACCAACACAATAGAAATTATTAGTATGGTGAACACAGACACACCTGGAGGGTAAGAGGGAGTGGAGAGCGTCACCTTTAGAAGTTGAGTGGTGTATGTATTCTCTGTCTTGATGTGTGGAAGGAAAAATACAAAAAATAATTTTGGAACATACACATGCACAGAAAGGGAGTACAAAGAAAGAAATGAGGTCAAGAAAAGTTGGGGTTCTGGCCAGGAAAAAGAAAGATAGCAAATTAAACAATGAGAATCCATCTTTAAGCAATTGTTTGGAAAGGTGAATAGTGCAATTTGAAACTGTAGCCTTAAAACATCACAATAGTTTTAATTAACTCCAGGAAAACAAACAAAAAGACAGTGTGTTCCAGATGTTTTATGAGAATGTAATCATCTTGAATCCTATTTAATTTTTGGCCACCATGTTGTATACAAGATTCTAATCAATGGATTAGAAATGTAATTAAAAGTTACAAACTATGAAAGGTATAGAGTCATCCCAGTGCCAGGTGTTCCTTGGACAATAAATGGTTTAGAAAGAGCACACCAGGAGTGAGTAATGTTCCTGGCAGATTAAAATGCACACAATACAATATACAGATGATGTATTATAGAGTTATATACCTTAAACCTATATAATTTTATTAACCAATGTCATCCCAATAAATTCAAGAAAAAGCAATGAAAAAAGTGAAGCATGTGAAATGCACAGGACAAATATGTGTGTAAGATTAATGATGCCAGACCATAGCAGTGGCTCCAGACTAATAGGCCATTGATGAGAAGGTTTGGATTAACTATGGTCTTGAAGTGACCCCTGGAAAGTGAGTATCACTCAGTTGTGAGAGGTGCATTAACCTCTTCAGATCACTAGGGTCAAAGTGTTCCTTAAGGGGTAATTTATTAAATGTGTCCTAATTACTTGGCAATGTACCTTCCAAAAGTCACTTTACTGTGCTATTATTAGGCCTAGGATTTGCCAAGGGCTGTCATTCTCTTTGCAAATGAGGCTATGTTGACAATCTTATAAAGTCCATAATGGAATTCTAGGATGTGGGAAGCTGGCCCACTGGAAAGTTGTATATCTAACTGGGGTTCAGAGTCCTCACAACAAAGCCAGGCAACCTTTTATTTAATTTTCCAGTGCATAAATACAGAGATAAATTGATACACCTTGTAATAAAATATGCCTTTTACTAAATAAATATACATTTTAATAGAATATGGATTATTAGTTATATTTTTGAAAAGACAGGCACATTTTTAAGATTTATGAATTTGTACACATCATTAAATTCTTTCTTAAAAGTAAAAAATAATAACAAATAAATTAAATGCCAGGAAACCTTACTCCATGCTTTATTTACTCTCTAAATATTAGGCTGTCGATCCCTATCAGATTCCTTATCCTATGGTCACTATACTTGTTCCCACTGGTCAATAAGTTTGTAAATTCAGGCAAAGAATCCTAATATCCTATTGATTGCCCTAAAGAAGAGGAGAATCAAGAGACATCTTTCCATAGAAACAGTTTCATGAATGGTAGGGGAGAGTCCTTTAATGTAGTAGCCAGAGTTCAAAAATTGAATTCCATTAAGGTATAAATAGACTTTGCTATGTATATTAGTTTTCTTGCTGCTGTAGCAAAGTATTGCAAACTTGGTGCCTTAAAGTACAGAGATAAATTATGCCATAGTTTTGGAGGCTACAAATCCAAAAACCAGGTGTTATCTGGGCAATGCTCTCTCTGAAGCCTCTGGGAGGCTCCTTCCTTACTTCTTCCAGCTTCTGGTAGCCCCCGGTGTTCCTTGGCTTGTGGCAACATAACTCCAATTGCTGCCTCCATTATCACACGACATTATCCCTATGTGTGTCTCAGTGTCTGTGTCTCTTTGCTTCTTTTTACAAAAACTTCAGTCATATTGGATTAGGACCCACCCTAGTGACTACATCTTAACTTGATTATATCTGCAAAGGTTCTATTTACAACCAAGTCCACACTCACAGAAACCAGGAGTTAGGACTCCACCATATCATTTTGTGGGACAAAACTTAACCCATAACACTGTCTATCCTTTCTTTGGAAGCCCTCCAGGATTATAGGATTTCAAGGAGAAAATCTAAACAAGCCCCCAAATTATAGGAAATACAATATGAGTGGTCTATAAAGAGATTTGGAAGCAGTACTAATAAGATCACCTTCACATACTCTCTGCATACATGGATCAGATTTTAACATCAATGAATTCAGATGCCATGGAGTAAATTTTGTTTGAGTTATACCTTCCAAAGCCTAGCAACAGTTTTAAGAGATTACAGAAGCCCTACTTTAAAAAATTAAGTGCCAATCTGTCAGCATTCTTAATAAAATAATTCTATATGAAATGCTCCTATGACAAACAATATTAAGAAATGATCATAATTATTATGTAGAGCAATTACTGAAATTCATTAAACTCTAATAATACTATAAATACTGAGTTACTTTCAATAAATCTAGAAATTCTTTCTTCTTAATTCAAGTAATTACTTTTTTCTCATTAGAGTGGTTTTCAAATCCTTTTTTTTAAACATGCAAAAAAATTTGCTTTGTGAGTTTATATAAATTCTGACCCCAATAATTTTCTCTTTATTTTTAAATGATTTAGACTTTAATGGAGTCCTTATCTAAAAGGGAGGCTAAGAAGAAATGTTAATTTTTGACAGGCATTGTCCATAGTGAGTACATGCATTCATTTATTCAAATAAATTGAATTGAGCCTAACAGACAATTCTGAAAGTTCCTGTATCTAAGAGAAATTCTAAAGTACCCATTGAGTACTGGAGTGAGGCTGCATGTGTTAGGAAACAAGAACCCCTTATTTTAGGTGCTGAGGTTGTTACTGGTCTTTATGAGAAGGTCTTTAAGTGACACCAATCAGGGACATGCTTGAAATGGTTCAGACTAGCTTGCAAGAGCTGATTGTGTACATCTCCCAATTATGTCACACTGATAGTTTAAAATTGACCATGGTTAAAACTAGCAACTACTACTAATCAGGAATTCCTGTCCCCACCTCTGACACCTAGTGCCAATAGTTATACATTCACCAGCACACCCCTGTCTCAAACTATCTTTACAAAATTATAACTTATGCTTTCCTTAACTTCCAACAATCCATGGAACTATAAAAATTTGCTCTGGTATATAAACACCCTCGGATTTTTCATCTCTGTCATTTGGCACATACTTTTCCCTTCACATAAAATGTTCTTTTAATTCCCTGTCAACCTATGATGTAAGCTCTTTGTCCTTTAAGATCTAAATCAAATGCTACTTCTGCAGTGAGCCGCTCTCTTTCAACAACTTCAATGCCAAGGATAAATATAACATACATGGCAAAGTCTGTTGCAAAATTTAAAAAAGGAGATACAAGTGTACCTAAGTTATTACATATTCAATAAAACAATTCCCAAGGAACAAAACTATACATAAAATCAGGTTATTTCTATGGGTACTAGATATCATAAGGAAAGTTAATATTAAGAGGTGAGAAAGTCTTCTGTTCTATATTTAAAAGAGGAAAAAATAGTAGGGGAACATGGAAATTTAGTAGAATGAATATCTTAGCAGGTTTCTAGGAGAGAATAAGTGGTAAACCCTGAAAGAAGTATGTGATTGCAAGGACATATTTACTCAGCATTCACAATATGCACTGAGAATGGTATCACCAGTGGATTTAGAAGGTTTATTAGAAAAATTATTGTTTAAGGGTAAGACCAAAGACTATCCCTTATTACCCCCTTCTCCTGACACAGCCTTCCAGGTTGTTTTTATCAGGGGGCATCAAATGATTTTAGACAACCACCTTCTCTTTCATACCATAAAACTCCTTCCCCAATATTTATTCTGGCACCAAGTATATCTTTAATGAAAGACAGGTATTCTTTTTTCTTTCTTAATTTAACTTTATTGAAGCATAATTTATGCATAATAAAATAAATCCTCTTTAAAAGTATAGTTAGTTAAATGAATAAAGACAAATGTATATACCTGGGTAACTCATATTGCTATTGAATGTTTCTTTGTGTTCTTTGCAGGCCATTACCACCATCACCCTGCCCTCAAACAACGAACAGTCTGGTGTTTATCATGATAGGTTAGATTCCCCTGTTTTTAACTTTATGTAAGTAGAACCAAACAGCAAGTACTGTGTTGTGTCTGGCTTCTTTTGCTCCACAATTTTGATGAGGAAACATTATATAAGATTTAAATCTATTTAAATTAATGTAGATTTACGTGGAGAGAGAGAGAGAGAGAGAGAGAGAGAGAGAGAGAGAGAGAGAGAGAGAAAGAGAGATTGGTCCATGTGCATGTTAGCATTTGAATTTAGCCTTTGCATTTAGTAATTGTTTGGTGTAGTATTTTATAAATGTTAATTAAGTCAACTTTGTGGATATTGTCATTTGTGTCTTATATATCTTTGCTGATTTACAGTGTAATTAATCTATCAATTTCTGAAAGAAGAATATTGATATCTACAACTATAATCATGGATTTATTTTTTCTTTTATTCTTGTAATTTTTGCTTTATGCGTCTTGAAGCTTTGTTGTTAGGTAAATACTGTAAGATAATTGTCTTCTTGATGGACTGGCCCTTTTAGATTTGTGAAATGCTTGTTTTTATCCTTGGTAATCCTCTTCATCTTGAAGTCTTGTATCTGTCAGAAATATACCCATATCAACTTTCTTATGCTTAGTATTTCCATGATACAGCTCCTTCTATCCTTATATTTTTAACCTGCATGGTTTTTTTTATATTTAACTGTGTTTCTTGTAATCAACATGTAGCTGGATATTCCTTTTATATTCAGTCTGACAAACTCTGATTTTTGAAAGTATTTAGTCTATTTATATTTAATACTAGAGGCCCAGTGCACAGTTTTGTGCACCGGTGGGGTCTCTTGACCTGGCCTGCACCCTCTCGCAATCTTGGACCCCTTGGGGGATGTCGGAGAGCTGGTTTCGGCCCAATCCCTGCAGGCCAGGCAGAAGGACCCCACCGTTGCACAAATCTGTGCACCAGGCCTCTAGTATGCATATAAGATCTTTGGTTAATCTCTTCCTACCTTCCTCCCACCCTCCTTCCTTCTGAGATTCATCAGTCTGTTCCATGTTTCCATGCCTGTGCATTGAGCGTCTGCCCCCTGGTGGTCATTGCGCATCATAGCTAACGTTCGAATGCCCGAATGGTGGCTTAGGCTTTTAATAGATGATAATTGATTTGCTTGGTTTTAGTCTACTCACTTATCAATTCTGCTGATTTCTACTGCTCTCACAGACCAACCCTGAAATAGGAGGAAGGAGATTATACAAGAGTATAAATACCAGGAGGTGGGAAACATTGGTGACCATCTTAGAGGCTCACTATTACATGGGTAAAATTTTAAATTTAATAGGAAAAACAAAAAAAAAAGGCAATGAAAAGCCTAGAATAAACTTTGGAAGAAATATTTTATAGCATTGGTGTGACAAAGTAATTCCTAATGGTCATAAAACTCATAATCCATGAACTAAATAATAGATATATTTTAATATATATGTTACTAATAAGAAGCAGGTGTCAAAATCCACCATAACAAATCTAAAAGATAAACAACTAACTAAAAATGTAATTATTTTATAAAAACTATCAATATATAAGATTAACTAAATTATATGAATAGACAGCAGAAAAGGAAATACAAAGATCTTAAACATGAAAAACAGTATACTTCACTCATATTATGGGAAGTGCATCCTTGAACTGCATTAAACTACATTTAAATTATATTAAAAGTATATTTTTATCTCATCAGATTAGAAAATGTCCAAACTTTTGAAAACATACTATGTTGTCAACAAATGTAAATTGGTACAACCTTTATGAAAAATACTTTTACAATTTCAGTTAACATTATGTATATACTAGTGGCCGGGTGCACAAAATTCATGCACGGGGGGAGGTGTCCCTCAGCCTGGCCTCCACCCTCTTCAATCTGGAACCCCTCGGGGGGATGTCTGACTGCCAGTTTAGGCTCGATCCCACAGGGACATCCCTCTCACAATCCGGGACTGCTGGTTCCTAACCATTCACCTACCTGCCTGCCTGATTACCCCTAACTGCTTCTGCCTTCCAGCCAGCCTGCTTGCCCCCAACTGACCCTCTGCCAGCCTTCTTGCCCTCAACTGCGCCCCACTGCCAGACTGCTCACCACCAACTGCCCTCCCAGGTCAGCCTCATAGCCCCCAACTGCCCTCCCCAGCCAGCCTCATGGCCCCCAACTGCCTGCCCCTGCTGGCCTCATGGCTCCCAACTGCCCTCCCTGGCCAGCCTCATGGCCCCCAACTCCGCCCCCCTGCTGGCCTTCTCACCCCCACAGCCCCCTCCCGCTGGCCTGATCACCCACAACTGCCCCCCCCCCCCGCCGGCCTGCTTGCCACCAACTGCCCCCTGACGACCTGATCACCCCCAACTGCTCTCCCCTTTTGGCCTGATCACCCCTAACTGCCTCTGCCTCGGCCCGCCACCATGGCTTTTTCCGGAAGGACTTCCAGAAGGTCTCCCAGTCTAATTAGCATATTACCCTTTTACTAGTATAGATATGTACATATATAATTTTGCCTATCAATTTCCCTTTCAAAAATGTATACTACAGATATATTCCAACATATGTAAATAGCATTTGTCTGAGGTTATTTAATGCAGTATTGTTTACACTAGTAACACATTTGAAACAAAGAGAATGCTAATCAATAGGGGACGGGATAAATGCATAGTAGTATACCCAACAATGGAATACTATAATGATATGTAAAAAATGGGACAGTACTTTGTATTTTAATATGAAGTAGTCACCAAGAAACACTGTTAACTGAAAAAAAGAAAATAAACAATAGTATATGCAGTATGTTATCATTTGTGTAAAAATGGAAAATATGTTTATATGTGCTTATAAATGCAAAAAATATCTCTGGAAAATATATAAAAAACTCATAATCATGCTTGTTTATGAAACAATGTAAATAAGTGGGAGATAGAGAAGCATTTTACTGTATAACCTTTTAGACTTTAAAAATTTTAAACCAGGGGGGTTGCTCTAAAATTTTAAACCAGGAGGGTTGCTCTAAACTGAAATGTGTACCCCAAATTTGTATGTTAAATCCTTAACCTCCAATGTAATAGTATTTGGAGATGGGGCCTTTGGGAGGTAATTATACTTACATGATGGAGGGGCCCTTAAGATGCGATTAGTGGCTTTATAAAAACACAGAGAGAGTGAGGGAGGTTGCTCTCTCTGTCATGTGAGAATATAGCAAGAAGGCAGGCATATGCAAGCTAGGAAGATGGTCCTTACCAGGAACTAAATTGGCTGATACCTTGATCTTGGACTTCTCAGCATTGAAAATGGTGAGAAATAAATGTCTGTTGCTTAAGCCATTCCGTCTATGGTATTTTGTTATAGTAGCCTGAGCAAACAAATGTAGGGAAGTATTGTGGATTCAAAAAATCAAATAAAGGAAAATGACTCCATTAACAAGATAATGTTCTTCATGCCAAATTCCAAGTAATCCTAGCAGAATATACCCAGAAATGTGTAATCTTACCCAAAACAGTGATGTCACAGAAATGTAACCATTGCATACATACCTTATCTGCTTCCTCTATTCAGCAATAACTGCTGACATCCTTGTTAGGCTCCTGACAGTTTCCACAATTTTATATTTGTCAGCAGTGCTAAAATTTAACTGTAACAAGTAGTGCTATCATAAAAAAAAAGTCTTTGTTTTCATTGTGCCATACACAAGTCTTCTGTTGTATAATCTAATCACTGACAATATGCAGCAGAGCTATTAGAGATTAGTCTGTGCCAAGATTTTCAACCAAAACCTAGCGAGGCCCTCACCTATCTGCTTTCTGTCACAGTGCAGCTGGTTCATATAGGTGCTATATCTCCCTCATCCATTTTATTTAGAAATCTACATATTTGAATTTACTGATGATAATTGTAAAAAAAAAAGTGGAATTAATGATTGATATGGGCTAAGAGAGATAAATACGTGTAGATTTGGAGTTGAGGCTTTAGTAATATAGCCTAGAGAAAAATTGAGGATCCACATTATTTTGTTACAGATGAGGGAGAAGAGCAAATTAGGTCAGAAAGCCCTGCTATGCACTAGTGGAATGCATTAAGGAAGAAACTAAAGCAATATTAACCTGTTAGGATGACAAAATATTAGAAAAAATATTTCTGGGTATTATGCTAAGCAAAATAAGATAAATGTTCCCCCTGATTTCCTATCTCAAACACCCATGACAGTTGATATCTGGAGTTATGGTTAGACTAAGAATGGGAGTCAACAGAGATTAAATCAGGTATGTGATTGGAGATAGAATACTGTTAATGAGAATTTATGTTAGTGACAGCCCTTTCATAATAATACTGCAGGCCTCTAAAATTGACATGTGAATTTATATGCTTCTGAAAATGTCAGTAAAGGCTTCAAAGAGTCATCATTGAGTTAGGTTTAAAAGATAGAGTTTTTCATCTAGTTTGGAGATAGGATGAGATGGTGAGACATACAAAAAAGGCATTGCATCATATAGATAAACTCGGGAAGATTTTAAACAGATAATTTCAGGTACTTCAGTATAGTTGACATCAGATTTTGGGGTAGATGTATATCAGCTTTTGGAGTTTAGCATAAGAGAGAAAGCCTAAGATATAGGCATAGTTTAAATCATAAAATGCCTCAAATACTGTGTGGAATTTTGTGGGTGGCATGTAAGAAACTGGAAGTTATTTTATTTTTTTAAAAAGTTATCTTTATTGTTGAAAGTATTACAGATGCCCCCTTTGTTTTTCCCCCATTGACCCCCTCCACCCTGTACCAACCCCTCCCAGGCCTTCACCACACTATTGTCTGTGTCCATGGGCTATGCATATATGAATATAAGTTCCTCTGTTAATCTCTCCCATTCACCTACTCACCCACCCCACCTTACCTCTAAACTCTATCAGTCTGTTCCATGCTTCTATGTCTCTGGATCTATTTTGTTCATCAGTTTATTTTGTTCATTAGATTCCACATATAAGTGAGATCATGTGATACTTGCCTTTCTCTGACTGGCTTATTTCACTTAGCATAATACTCTCCAGGTCCATCCATGCTATTGCAAATTGTAAGAGTTCCTTCCTTTTAATAGCCACATAGTATCCCATTGTGTAAATGTACCACAGCTTTTCCATCCACTCAGCTACTGATGGGCACTTGGGTTGTTTCCAAGTCTAAGCCATTGTAAATTGTGCTGCTATGAACATAGAGGTGCATGTATTCTTTCTCAACATAGTATGTTTTCAAAATTTTTGATTTCTTAGGATATATTCCTGGGAGTTATTTTATATGATCAAACCAACATTTTAGAAATACTATCCCCTTTGATATGTGGATGGTGGTTTTCAATTAGAGTGTAGAGGGAAGAATGTAACAATGGAGACAGGTGAGTAAGTTAGGAGGATATGAAAATAGTATCACAGAGGGAGAAAGGGGGTAAGAGAGAAAAAGAGTGAGGGAGAGAGGGCACTTAGGCTGCTTACAAATCTTAGCTATGGTAAACTGTGCTTCTATGAATATAAGAGCCCATCAGCAGATGAGTGGATTAAAAAACTGTGGTACATCTACACAATGGAATACTATGCTGTGGTAAAGAAAAAGAAGGAATTCTTACCATTTGCAGCAGCATGGATGGAACTGGAAAGCATTATGCTAAGAGAAATAAGCCAGTCAGAGAAAGATAAATATCACATGATCTCACTCATTTGTGGGATATAATGAACAACATAAACTGATGAACAAAAACATACCTAAAGACAGAGAAACATCGATCAGACTGTCAAACCTCAGAGGGAAAGAAGTGGAGGGTGGGGATAAGGGGTATAGATCAACCAAAGGACTTGTATGCATGTATTCGTATGCATGTATATAAGCCTAACCAGTGGACACAGACACCAGGGAGGTGAGGGCATGAGTGTGGAGAGAGGGGTTGAGGTGGGCAATGGGGGGATAAGGACACATATGCAATACCTTAATCAATAAAGAAAAAAAAAGAAAAGAAAAAAGAATGAGAGAGAGAGAGGCAGAGAGGAGAAAAGGAGAGAGGAATAAAAAGTTAGAATGAAATTAAAGAGGACTGGATAGGTATAACAGACTTATAATATCGCTTTTACCAATAAGGGAAAGTGAATGCCAAGACTGCATTATAAGAAGTTATATTTGAATTATCTTAATTTCAATGCATTTCAGAAGAGTCACCAAAGTTTGAGAATAAAGCAATGGTTGCCAAATAAAAATAAAAGCAATATTTTAAAGATGGGTACTAGTTCATTTTTACAGAATTTTCAAAGGGATTGCCACAAACTGATTATGTCAACAACAGCCTGCCAACTGTAGTATTAAGAAAAGGCAAGAGTTTATACGAGGTTGAAGAAGCCAGGGATTCCGACTTATTTGGACAGAGTTGTGGATGTACTTTGCTTCCCATGGGTGAGGAGAGGAATACACTTCCACCTACTTCAAATCAAGTGAGGGGGTGCTTCATGAGGAGTTTGACACACATTTTCTAGAGTTATAGGGATGCAGGAACTACTATCTGACTCATATCTAAAAAGTTGTAAGTAAAAAAAAAAAAGCTATGGCTTAAATTTATCTGCATTTCCACAGGATATAGACACAGCGCTACACAGTGAATGGCCTATATTCGAGAGTTTATCGGTGAAAAAGATAGAATTTTATTTCCTGTTGACCAGATGGGAAGTCCATAGGAAAGGAGATAAAGTCCTTTTGGTTAGGAACTCTGCCTAAAAGGATTATTGAAGAACTAGGTGATCCCAGAAGGGTGGACCACTAGACAGTAAATAGATAAGAGAAAACTCATCTGGGAAATAGCAATGAACAAAACAAACAAAACCAAAAAGTAATCCCATTTAACTGGAATTTGAAAGTGACTGAAAAACCAATTGGAGGAACCCAACTATTTTGTTCATTGTTGTTAAACAAGTTATCAGAAAGAGTTTGAAGTAGAAAGTGGAGATAAAGAATGAAGTTGCTGTCTGTGTGCATTCTACTAAGTCTAGCTCCTTCAACACGCTTGTGGCTTTCTGGCCTGGATAAGTGGTTAGAAATAGAGAAGGAATGCAGAATGACTTCCATTCACAAAATGGAGGTACTAGAGCAAGATGTGGAATTGAGGATTGATTTGTGTGTGTGTGTGTGTGTGTGTGTGTGTGTGTGTGTGTGTGTAGCAGATGAGTTCAGTTTTATACATCTTGAATTTGAGAAGACTATGGACCATCCAGTTGAAGACTCACAGTAGACAGTTGGAGATACAGGTGTGGAGCTTAGGAGAGAGATTTGGCTACATAATTTAGATTTTGTCATTGCTATATACATAGATAGTAATTGAAATATTAGGAGAAGATTAATTTACCCATGTCAAATGTAAAAGGTAATAAAAATAAAAAGAAGCTAGGAAAAATCTCTTAGAAATGTCAATATCTATTCAACTGAGGGAGGAACAATTCCACAAAGAGACTAACAAAGAATGGCCAGACAGAAGAAAAGACAAGAGAGATTTTTCAGTAGACAAAAGGAAAAGGAATTTCGAAAAGAAGAAAATGAAAATAGTACCAAATACCTGAGAAGATTCAGTTAAGATGAGGACTAATAAGAGGCCATAAAACTGGGAAAGTAGCTCAACATCTAGTTGATCTACATTAGAGCGGTTTGGGGTAGAGGCAGGCAGGATGGATAATGGCCCATGGCCTAACAGTGACTCTCAATCTTGGGTAATATATGGACTATTTTTTTTTTTTAATTATCATGTAGCCCTAACCAGTTTGGCTCAGTGGATAGGACGTTGGCCTGCGAACTGAAAGGTCCCAGGTTCGATTCCAGTCAAGGGCATGTTCCTTGGTTGCGGGCACATCCCCAGTAGGAGGTATGCAGGAGGCAGCTGATCGATGTTTCTCTCTCATCAATGTTTCTAACTCTCTATCGCTCTCCCTTCCTCTCTGTAAAAAATCAATAAAATACATTTTTAAAAAATTATCATGTAACAAGTTATTTTATCATGTTACTTAATTATTTTCCAACCTAAAATCATGTTTATGCTATTTCCAAAAAATTAAATTTAAACATATAAACACAGGATTGGGCAAAAGTATATTTACAGTTGTGAGTATGCAGAACAGAGTCTAATCTTGTATTATCATTTATTAATTATCATATTATTTTCATACAAACAACTGCAAACCTACTTTTGCTCTGCCCTGTATATAATTAAAATATTTAATGTAATGCTGTTATTTTACTAAAATCAAAGTAAACCAGAGAGCTAAAGTATAGCTATATAAAGTACCTTGTCAAATTTTTGAGCTTTGTAATAACTCAATTCACCCATGACTTGTCTCTTTTCACACTTTTTGTTTACACAGCACACAATGCTATGATTTGACCTTGAAGAGCCTGAACTCATTATCTGTATCGTAAAACTGTTCCTTTCATTTATACTAGGCAACAAAAGGGGTACTAATTGCAGCAATCTGATTAAAAGTGTAAACACAAAACTGGCACTGGCATCCTTTAAAACAAAAAGATAAACCTGGGCTCTGAAATGTCAAGTTATAATATTATAAAATATCATAATATATTATAATAAGGTACACCTCCAGATGATCCAAAATAAGCTTGTGTTACTTAAGTTTCTGAAGAGTCATGCATATGTGTGAGTCACAATCTGATAGATTAATCTCTAAACCCTGAGAATACTAGTATTTTCCCAGGCCCTAGTTTGAGAAACAAGGCATTATATTATTACATTGAGATATACTGCCTTTCTTCCTAAACTGTAATTTATGATGAGCATAGACTATATTATTAATCTTTGTATGCTTCCCTCAGTGCTTACTACAGTTTTTCAAATAGAGAATTGTTTAAAATTTTTCATAAATTAATGGATGAATAAATGAATGTCATATTCTTTGTTTCCTAATGTGAAGCATAGAGATTAAATTAAGGACATTGTTGGGAAGCAGTTGCTTTCAGTAACATGTTTTCTGATCATTTTAGTCCTGAATCAACTCATTAAGGCATGCCATCAAAGAAAAAAATTAGGGATATGAAATGACAATCTTAGACTACAATCAGAACCCCATGAATCTCAGTCTCAGGACGGTGCTTCTCCCAACGGGCATTGTGATTCAGGTAGCCTCCTGATGTGAGATGCCATCATTGTTTGATGACACACACATCTTCAGCAGCAGCTTTCCAACAGGGCTTCAGAACTGGAACTGCACAGTTCTTAACAACATCCCGGCATCTAGTTGCCCACTGGGTAAGCTTTTCACAGCTAGAAGTTGCTTTCACATATTTTAAGATGTAGCCTGTTTACACTTTCACTGATTTCTAGGAGCATGCAGCTAATTAAAAACTTGGACAGAGGTGAAAGAGGAAGAAACAAATCATGCACATGATGATGACACATCCCAGCTAAGGTTCCCAGAGGTTCAATGACTGAAGTAGGCTCATTATTCTGGAAATTAGAAGCCTTATGTGACTTTCAATATGGCTCTGAGTTCCAGACAGCCTGGTCTCTTTGGCACACTTCACTGAATGCTCATTCCTATTTCAGGGATTTTGCTGATGTTTTCTGCCTTTCTGCTCTCTCTCCATTCCCTTCCTTTTAGTCCCCCTCCCCCATATGTATACCTGAAAAAGCTTCTGCAATTTAAGTTTCTTGCTTTCTTCCACACTCATGGTCTAACTCTTCCCAGAGATTTTCTCACACTCTTATCTATGACTCCCTAACATTCCTTCCTCAGTTTTATGTACAAGTTTCCTGAGTGGTAGCCTGAAATCAAATCAGAAAATGAGAAAGTGATGTGTGCTCAATTTCTATCTGAAATAATTATATTTTGTGACACTGAGAAAATTTCTTAAATTCACATTCTATCTCCTCATCTAAAAATTTGGAGTAACAATCTCTACCTTATATAATTATTGTGAGGATTAAATGAAATGACAGGTGTGAACTACCCAGCTCAGTTTCTGACACATGATAGATGTTCAATCAAGGCTACCTGTGTCTTTTGTTGTTTTCTTATTCTGTTCATTCAACCTTTAGAAATGTATAGCAAACTTAACTTTAAACTGCTTTCACCTTTAAGCTTCTAGGTCAACGTATCTTTAACTAGGTTGTAATCTATCTGAGAGCAAGAACTCTCTTATTTTTGCATCACCAGTACCTAGCATAGTAACTGACAACTATATCAATGAATATTTACTGAATAAATAGGTACTGGTGTGCATGAACTCTGGAAAATGATTCTGTGATTTATATCAGTGTTTAGACAACCATCTAACATTGTATGTTGGCTGAAGCATACCTCAGCATGTTTCCTATGTCATACCTGTGTTAGTAAACCAGTTGTTAATTTTCTTAATTAGTTTCATATAATATCACCTTATTGGGAAATCTCCCAGTCCTTTCAAGTATATTTGAAATATAAGAGATATACTCTTGCTGTAGAGTGATATTAATAATTTATATTTAATTAAGATAAATCAATCTTAGCTCAGTGATTTATATAAAGCTTCCAACACCAACCTTACCATCATGTTGTTATTGTCCTAACTTTATGAGTATGAACCTGATTCAGCCTGGCTAAATAACTGGAAAGTCATTCATGTAGGCTGCCTCCATATCTTTACAAGCTCTCCTGATTTTTGAATCACCATTTCTCAAGGGTTAGTCAATGGTCTACCCTTTTGGGTCTCAAAGACTACATAGAAGCCTGCTGCCATTCCTACTGTGAGCTTGGCTCACCGAGGCTGAAACCACCAGGTTTCAACTGGAGGTTGAACACTTCCTTATTTCTCCATGTAGAGGTGAACTAAAATACTTTTTTAGGTCACTGTCTTTTACTTGCTTACACATCATTTTTTGATATGACTTGCTCTATTCATTTTCTATAAGGAAGAATAATCAGTTCCAACCATGTTTTTTTTTCTTTTCTTTTTTTTTTTTTTTCATGAGTAGATCCTCGTTTAGGGAAATATCCCTGACAACACCATTGCTGTAACTTGTTCAGCTTCCTGACCACCAGCACGTCACACCCCTTAGTCACCCATGGTAGAAACTTTAGAATCATTCTAGATTATTTCCCTCACCCATCCAATCAGTTAAATTCTATTGATCCTGCCTTTGCAATGGCTTTTTTGTTATGCCCAGTTATCTATTATCCATTTTCTTTCTATTTAAATCACCACTACCTTTGTTCAGATACACATTTCTCTTCTGGACTAACTAGAATCCTTGTCTTCAATATCTTGTCTCCTTAGACCAATCTTCATACTGTTTTCAGAATTGTCTCTATAAAGCAAAAGTGACATCTCAAATTTTGTTTCTCAAAATTTGTTAATGACTCCCAATTTCTTCACATAAACTCCAAACTTAGCATGATATTTCCAATTAGGCCCAGAACCACTCTTTCAGTTAAAAATCCAAATTCACCTTTCCTTTGATATTAAACTCAAGCCTTAACAAAGTATTTACTCTGTATAGACCCTAAACACTTTTTTGCTTCAATATTTCTGTTTAGACAATTCCCTCTACCTGGATGGCCACGTGCCCCATTTGGTTTCTGCCTACTAGAATCCTCTTCATTCAGGTTCAGATTCAGTGCCCTGGTCTCTCTATTCAGAATTAATCATTTGCCTTTCTGTATCCAGAGTGAAAACTTATACCTGGATTTAACTTTAATTTCATTACGTTTTATACTAGAGGCCCAGTGCACAAAATTTGTGCACTTGGGAGGATCCCTCAGCCCGGCCTGTGCCCTCTCGCAGTCTGGGACCCATCGGGGGATGTCCACCTACTGGCTTAGGCCCGCTCCCCAGGAGATCAGGCCTAAGCTGGCAGTCAGACATCCCTCTGGCAGCCTGGGAGCCCTTGGGGGATGTCCACTTGCCAGTGGGGAGCAGGCCTAAGATGCAGTCAGACATCCTTAGTGCTACTGAGGAGGTGGGAGAGGCTCCCACCACCACCGCTGTGCTAGCAGCTGGCAGCCTGGCTTGTGGCTGAGTAGAGCTCCCCCCGTGGGAGCACACTGACCACCAGGGGCAGCTCCTGCATTGAGCGTCTGCCCCCTGGTGGTCAGTGTGTGTCATAGTGACCAGTCATTCCCATTCGTTCTGCTGTTAGGGTCAATTTACATATTACCCTTTTATTATATAGGATAGAGGCCTGCTGCACGGGTAGCGGCCAGCTGGTTTGCCCTGAAGGGTGTCCTGGATCAGGGTGGGGGTCCTGCTGGGGTGCCTGGCCAGCCTGGGTGATGGCTGTTTGCAGGCTGGCCAAGCCACCCAGCAGGGACCCTCACCCCATGGGGGTGTGGCCAGGTTTTCAGGCTGGCCATGCTCCCCGGTGACCCAAGCTCCAAGTCTTTCCTTTTTTTCTGGGATTTATTTATCTTCTATAATTGAAACATTATAGCCTTGAGCAGAGCCGAGGGCCAGCCAGGCCAAGCAGGGAAGCCATCACCGGGGGCAACCCAAGCCTCCTGCTTGCTCTAGCTCCGTAGCCACCACCATCTTAGTTGGGTTAATTTACATACTCGCTCCTGATTGGTTGGTGGGCATGGCTTGTGGGCATGGCTTGAACGTAGCAGAGGGATGGTTAATTTGCATGTTTCTCTTTTATTATATAGGACTAGAGAACTGGTGCACTAAATTTGTACACTTGGGGGGGTCCCTCAGCCCAGCCTAAGCCATCAGTCAGACATCCTTAGTGCTGCTGCAGAGGTGGGAGAGGCTCCCGCCACTACCGCTGTGCTCACCAACTGTGAGCCCAGCTCAGGGCTTCTGGCTGAGTGGTGCTCTCCCTGTTGGAGTGCACTGGTGGTCAGTGCGCATCATAGCAATCGGTCATTCTGCTGTTCAGTCGATTTGCACATTAGCCTTTTATTAAATAAGACAATGCAAAACATTTATGTCTTCTGACATATAAGCACAGATTATCTCTACACCCACACAGCACATAGAACAATAACTGGTACATTAAATGAACACAAGGATTACTTATTACTTTAATGAGATAACATAACATTTTCAGCTCTATTTGAAAACATAAAGGTTTTGTTTTTTTTACATGCATTGATACCAAACTCTGTTCAATTGTGTGACTTGCTAGTCTGTCAATCTGAGAATGGAGCTCCTGGCAAATTGTTTTGCAAAATAAAATTATAAAAAAGCTCTTTCTTGATTTCATTGGATTTGAAGCACTTGGGATCATATATAAGAATCTGTATGTTTTCTAAATTAATAATATCCTGACACCCTATGGCAGTGCTAGAGTGGGATCTCTTTTAGACTGATAAGACTATGAATGATTTAGGTAAGCTACTCCTGTGCCAGAAAATAAAAAATAGCAAATCCATTTCTAAGCAGCATGCCCTGATTTCATAGTTTAAGAAACTGAAACAAATAAGAATTTGGAATAAGAACTGAATTGTAATAAAGGAAAATGCAACAACATCTGAGGTATTGAACCATATGATTGAGAGAGATAAAATGTTTAACATCATATCCTTGAAGGCACTTACATAAATTTTAAATTTAAGTCATGCATTTTAATTACAGGTGGGGATGTGTACTAATTCTATAAAAATATCAACAAAACCCAAGCATACATAAAATGATAAAATATTGGGATTTCCTCCTTGTCTATTTATACTGATGTATATAGTTTATGTCAGAATTTCCATATGTTTTATTCCCTCTTTAGAATGCAAACCAGACTTTTGCCTTTAATAGGGAAACACAGTTGTTAACTGATACATTTAAAGAAACTTGACTCATTTTTTTTTAAATATATCAGAGTCCTGAAATCATTTGAATAGATTAACTCAGTGTGTATTTATGGAGCTATGAATCTTTGTTTTAACAATACGTAATATTTTCATAGAGTTCAAGTTGCCAAATCTCTTTCACATTTATAATTCCCTTTGAGCTTCAAAATAACCCTGTGGAAAAAGTATTATTATCCCCATTTGCCAATGAGGTTATTGAAGTTCTTCTAAGCTACTAAATGTGACTGGAAGCATCACATTGCAATTCATAGTCCTATATTATTTGTACTCAGCTCTGTTCTGCTTAGCTTCATATGTAACTTGTTCTGTGGGAGGGAAACAAAGGTTGAGAACAAAGGATACTTGCCCTTAAGTAGCTTGTATTTGTTTAAGTTAATAAAATATATTCAAATTATATAAATGAATAAATGTGGGTAGAAAGGGATGGGTTGGTAGGGTATGGAGTAAATTATACATCTAATTATAACTGACATATGTTAAATTTTCTTGGCCTGAATATGTAAAACCTAGACAATAATTTGGTTACAAAAATTGAAACAGGATGAATCAAGATGGGCTTGGCCAAAAATAAAGACTTTTTAAAAATTATGAAAGGATGTATGCAGGTTTACCCTAACCTTCTTTCTTACCTATCTCTGATCTGCATCTCTTCTTTGGCCCATCCCTATGCCTCACTTTATTCTCAAATTATTGCTGAACTTCACTTCAACTTTAGGCATCAGCCCACCCCTTATCTGATCTGCCTCTAACCATTTAGATAGAACCTGACAATAAGAGAGTTGGAATTTGTGTAGTCTATGTATTATTTGGTTATTTTGTTAGAGTTAAACAAAATAGGCTTGTCAAAATGTACCTACATAAAAATGCCTATGGCAAACTGATTGAAATAAAATATTCTTGACAGCAAGTTGGCTATGTCAAAATGGTTAGCTAAAAGAGTATATTATTTATTGCTATGTAAACAATTATCCCAAAACTTACAACTTAAATACAACAAATATTTAAGATTTACTAGTTTCTATGGGTAAGGAATTTGGGCATTGCTTAGCTGAGTGGTTCTGGCACAATATATCTTATGAGGTTGCAATCAAGCAGTCCTCTGAGATGCAGAATCATCCACAAGCTTGACTGGGGCTAGAGGCTTCATTTCCAAGGTGGGTACCTCATGTGGCTATTGGCAGAAGGCATCTGCTCCTTTCTGGTTACTGGCATGAGGCCTTTCCACGGGGCCACTTGAGTATCCTCATGATATGATAATTGCCTGCCCCCAAAGCAGGTGATCTAAGAAGGAAAGTGAAAGCAAGGTAGGTAGCACAATGTCTTTCCTCACATATCACATGCTTCTGCCACATTCTACTGATCACTCATAGCAATGCTGCTATAATGTGGGAGGGAACAACACAAAGCTATAAATACTAGGAGAAAGAATCATTGGTGCTCTCTTGGAAGCTGACTGTCACAAGGTGCTATGTACTTTCAGAAGCATAGAAACAGTAGGTCTTGTTGGGGTCCAGCCCCAGAGGGTCCAGGGGTTCCCCAAGGTGTGGACAGAATCGGAGGAGAAGGAAAAACACAGAGGCAGTGTTCAGGTGATCATCTTGGTCAGGTTCTTCTCTTTATTGTCATCTAACATCTGTATTTAACTATTTGGTCTTAATCCTATCCATTCTATTCAAAAGGTTAGGGCGTTTCTTATCTCCATTCAAAGGTTACTCTATTGTTCTATTAAGCTACAAGGAAGTAACTGAAGGAGGTTATTCTAAGTAAAGATTATGTAGCTTAAGCGTGATTGCTCGCAGTCAAAGTGATCAACCACCCTTCCCGCACTTAGTTAAAGGGTTCACTGATAAAAATCCTCACCTGGGGAAACAACCCTTCCCGGAGAGGCGACCTTGGTTAAAACACACAGCGCTTAAGAAGGGGAGCAAACATACCAAGACCAGCATGCCATATAGGCCAGGTCCCTTGAAACATCCCTGCAGGGACAGCCTCAAGCAGCCAGGGTGAATCAGCTTCCAGCAAGGTCTGACCTTAGAGACCTTAACACTCTAATATCAGGAAAGCTTGGGTGAGGAGGAATGGAAAGCCTCTTTGAGAACATCTAAACCATGTCATTCAGTTTGATGTTCAATCCTTCAATGAGCTTTGAAACTGTCAGCATAGATCAGGGGGCAACAAACTATGGCCTATGGGTCAAATTTGGTCTGCAGCTTATTTTCATCTAATAACTAAGAGTTTTGTTGTTGTTGTTTTTACAGTTTGAAAGAGCTATATAGAACAAGTATATAGACAGATAGATGATGATAGATAGATAGATAGATAGATAGATAGATAGATAGATGATAGATAGATGCACAAGGCAGAAATATATGTGGCCTATAAAAGGTAAAAATACTTATTAGTGGCTCTTCAAACATAAATTGCCAATATCGTCATAGATCATTAAAATATATATAAAGCAGCTAATAAAAAATAGAAATTTACTGCTACATTGTCTGGTAAGAGATATATACATGAAGTAGCTTTCTCCCTAGCTAGAAGGTTAGAGCATCATGGGATAATAGACCCTTCATTCTTCCACTGAAACTAATTAGAACTAAAATTAAATACCTGGAGATCTCCTTATTCTAGCATATCCCAAACCACTGAACATTAATCTCAGATGCACAAAATAAAGATTCCATGGTGAAATATGTTTCAAAAGCACCACACACTGCATCCTGTTTTTGGAGAGTCCAACTTTATTTGAATAATAAATGCTCCTAAAACTCCTCTAGTAATCATTTTTTACTACTTAACCCAGCATCTCCAAATCCAGTTTTTCATGGACCACTTTTGTTTACACATTAACATCTACTGACATACCACATGTGTAACTGATGAATACTTTCCCCACTGCTCCACTTAAGGGTAGTCTAATAGGCTTAGTTCAAACCTTGATCATCCTGGTATAGTTGTGGAAATCCCTGCCCATCAGCTTTCTAGATAGGTAGGAGTCCCTTAACTAGAGGAATTATCTTGAGATATCTCTACAGGGAAACAATAGGGACTGAGCCAAGACTCGTAACAGGCTCATCCTCCCTCTTAATAGATTGTTGAGGACACAAACTCAATATTAAGTCAAGTTTCCATTCATGTAACTGAGAGTGGATTGCAAGAGTCTTGAAAATGGGACAATAGGTTGATCAAACTTCTCATTCACCTTGGCTCCTGGACACTTGAATAATGTTGCTTTGGCAGTCTCATGTTCCCCATTTTCAGGCCATTTTCCTTTTCTTGTGGATGGAACAGGAATCTATCCTATATAATAAAAACCTAATATGCTAAGTGTCTGACCATTTGTTCCACCATTTGACCCATCGCTATGACACACACTGACCACCAGGGGGCAGACACTCCGACCGGTAGGTTAGCTTGCTGCGGGTAGTTCAGCCAATTGGGACTGGGCAAAACAGGCCAGACACGCCCTGGACAAATCCGTGCATTAGGCCGGTTTTGGCCTGATCCCCACAGGCCAGTCCGAAGGACCCTACTGGTGCATGAATCCGTGCAGTGGGCCTCTAGTATTTTAATAAAGTCTCAGCTGCTTCAGATGTAGTAAGATTAATGACCAGATGTGAAAACACATAGTTTTAAACCAGTGATGCAGACCTTATGAGCTCAGCGTGTCAGCATTTTGAAAAACCCTAACTTAACTCTGGTGCCGTGTCACATATAGAAATTTTTTGATATTTGCAACCATAGTAAAACAAAGATTTATATTTTTGATATTTATTTCATATATTTAAATGCCATTTAACAAAGAAAAATCAGCCAAAAAAATGAGTTCACGTGTCACCTCTGACACGCAGGTCATAAGTTCGTCATCACTGTTTTAAAGAAACTGCTTCATAAGAATGACAGACTTCGCTGACTTATAGCATTAAATTCAGTCCTTGGCCTTTTCTTTTTTATTCTAATACACATAGGAATGACACATGTATGGCACATTCTCTTTATAAAGGAAATAATTTCGATTGCAAGTTCATACTTGTGCTGGTATTTTAGGGTTAATCCAGAATCTATTTTAATGCATATAAAAATGGAAACCACTCTCCAAACTTGAATGCTGCAGCTATGACTAGTGCTTTTAGCAGCATGCTGGAATTGGCCTACACAACTCAGGAAAGTCAGTTGTGAGCATCTCTTCCTAATTGCATATTGAGCAACTTCACATGAGTAGCCCGAAATTAACTGTGGAAGGGGTATCAACTCCACAGAAGTAAACAAATGCTACAAGTCAGAAAACTTTTACACATTTATCAGCACACAACAATTGAGATGCCTATCAAAAGTAATTATGACACACTGGGCTTGAGGATGGTTGCTTCACTCTGTTTTTTTTTGTTTTGTTTTGTTTTGTTTTGCAATCTGAGTGCTGTACCATATCGAGTCACAACAACCTCAATACAAATCCTGCTGCTTTCACTTTCTATCTTTGTGGTGTTTTGGAATTTATTCTGAGATTTAGTTTAACAATATAAAATATGCATAATAACATATATTTCTAGGATAGATGTGTAGATAATGTGGATGGCTTATGTAAATTATATTACATAGTACCTGGCACATAGTAGGCACTTAAATACATAGTAGCTAATATTGTTATTCTCATCTTTACTCTAGGAATGGTGGTCTCAGCTCGAGCCTAAGCTGAGATTCAATACTTAGGTCTCTACTAAAATGTCCTTACAGTTTCCCTCACCTTCTTCGATCAATCCACATGTTTTTTTCTGCCATTCCCTCCTCATTTTGAATACAGGGCCTCTCTAGGACTACTAACTCAAAATACCATGTCCAGCCGTAGCCAGTTTGGCTCAGTGGACCAAAGGGTTCCAGGTTCGATTCCAGTCAAAGACATGTACCTTGGTTGCAGGGTCCTCTCCGGTCTGGGCCCTGGTCAGGGCTCGTGCACGAGGCAACCAATTGATGTGTCTCTCTCACATCGATGTTTCTCTCTGTCTTTCCCTTTCTCTTCTACTCTCCCTAAAAATCAATGGAAAAATATCCTTGGGTGAGAATTAACAATACTACTACTACTATGACTACTACTACTACTACTACTACTACTACTAATAATAATAATAATAATAATAATAAATACCATGTCCACATGTCTTCATATCATCTGGAATACAATCTGTCCCCTTGTCATCTAGAATGAGGGGTAAAGCTAAGAATGCAAGTAATTTAGGGTAATAAACTTCATTGAGTTGGTTAGTACTTCAAAATGTTATCCTGTTCTGCCACACACATACCCAAGTTCTCACAACAGAAATACAATGGCATATTTTCAAATATCTTGAAGTCTCTTTTGGGAATGGTTGGCTTACATATTTACATATTTAATCACTTCTATAAAGAAAAACAATCACAGATCTTTAAGTCATGATCTGACCTTGGACACCTTGACAATCTAGGACAGTTTTCTTTCTCTCCTATTTTCCCCTTCTTTTTAACCAAAAGCTATATCCTTGACCAACCTCTACTAGCTGACCTGCAGGTATTTGCTGTTGATTATACCAGGAATTAATTTTGCTTCATTCAATAGGCATCTACTAAGCGCCTGTGTGCATTTTTAACTTCAATTTCCTTTTCTGAAAATGCAAATAAATTATTTTAGGCTTCAGGAGGATTATTTAAAATGTAATTGTTATTTTCCAGCCTGGCTGTGCTATTTATTTTTATGTAACTATACAAACACAGGTGAGTATTTGCTGATGTTTTGCTTATTTGGATGAGAAAATAGGAATCATTTCCAAAAGCAGACTTTTACAGGCTCTTGGGGTTAGGAACTAGGTCTTAGTCATCTTTTCATTCTCTCATAACTGAGTAGAATTCCTTGTATAAGAATGTACTCAGTAAATGTTTGTTGCATTTAATCGTTCATTATACCTCTGCTATCCTTAATGAAGATTCTCCCTTTACAGTGAAACCCATCATCTAAGGTCCTAAATGCATTGTCATCATTTAAAACACAGCGAAACCTCAGATGAGGTCATTGAAAGTATTTCACAATGTTATCTGATTGCAAAATACAGTTTGATATTTTAGTCCTTTCCTGGATCCTCAAAACTGTATAGCTCTGTTATAGAAAGATAAGTTCACTATCCCCTTCATTGATCCTGACTCCTGCCCTGAGTTGCTTTAATAAAAATTGGCTCAGTGTCCATGGTCATTCTTACTTGCACCTTAAGTTTTCTACATTGACTCTTTACCTGGGTTATAACTTTACTAGAGGTCCGGTGCACAAAATTTCGTGGGGGGTGGGGGTGGGGGCGGGGGGCGGGGAGGTGTCCCTCAGCCCAGCCTGAACCCTCTCCAATCTGGGATCCCTCTCACAATCCAGGACTGCTGGCTCCCAACCGCTTGCCTGCCTGCCTGCCTGATTGCCCCTAACTGCCCTCCCCTACAGGCCTGGTCACCCCGAACTGCCCTCCCCTGCCAGCCCAATTGCCCTCAACTGTACTTCCTTGCAGGCCTAATTGCCCCAACTACCTTCCTTTTCAGGCCTGGTCCCTCCCAACTGCCCTCCCCTGCTGGCCTGATCGCCCACAACTGCCCTCCCCTGCTGGACATCTTGTGGAAGCCATCTTTGACCACATGAGGGCGGCCATCTTTTGTGTTGGAGTGATGGCCAATTTGCATATTACTCTTTTATTAGATACGATTTAGTTACACTCTCTGGATCCCTATTAATAAATTCTTCAGGGCTAGGCTTTCTTCCTTCTTAGCTTGTTTCTTAACTTCCTTCCTTCCTTCCTTCCTTTCTTCCTTCCTTCCTTCCTTCCTTCCTTCCTTCCTTCCTTCCTTCCTTCCACAGACTATTTCAGAAAACTACAGGGTTTTCTGCACCCCTATGTGCTGAGGATTTGTGTGGAATACTAGGGATTCAGTGATTTCAGTGATAAGTAACATCACCATCTTTGAGGAATAATCAGTCTAAAAGGAAAAACTAACAAAAATTAGCTGTAGTTTATCTTTTTTTTTTAACTTATTCAAGTGCTTTCTCAGGAAGGTTAATATGTTGAGCATGTATTGATATTATTACACTTTGGCACATGTATTAGTATTTGCTTTCTAAGGTTGCCAAAAAAAAAAAAGAATACCACAGACCATATTCTTTAGAAAAACTGAAAGTTATTTCCTCATATTTCTGAGAAATAGAAGTTTAAGATCAAGATGTCAGTAGGTTTTGTTTCTTCTAAGGCCTCTTTCCTTAACTTGTAGATTGCTTTCTTTTCTACTATGTTCACATGGTCTTCCCTCTCTGTCTTTCTATGTCCTCATCTCTTTTTTTAAATTGGGGTGACATTGGTCAACATGAACATATAGGTTTCATGTGTGGATTTATAAGTTACAAAGTCTGTATATAGCACCATGTGCTCATCACCCAAAGTCAAATCTTCTCCTATCAGCTCATATTAGGACCTCCTTCTCCCACCTCCCCCCGCACTTCCCTCCCTCTGGAGATTCCTCAAAAAATTAAGAATAGAATTACCATACAACCCAGCAACCCCACTCCTGGCTAACTCAAAATCATTTTTATGCAAATATATATGCACCCCTATGTTCAGTGCAGCATTATTCATGGTGGCCAAAACATGAACACAACCAAAGTGTCCTGAGATAGAGGACTGGATAAAGAAGATGTGGTATATATACACAATGGATTACTCACCTCCTCTTTTCATAAGGACACTGTTCATAATAGAGAGAGCCCACTCTACTCAGTTTCACCTAATTCCTTATTCAGAGACCCTATCTCCAGAGTCACAGTCTGAGGTACTGCAAGTAAGGTCTTCCAATGTATGAAATTTAGGTTGCACATTTCAGCCCATATCAACACACAAGGAAATTTAGCATCAAAGAAGTTATATAACATGTCAAGATATCCTAGTAAGTAGAGTAGATCTAAGATATAACCTAATTTTTATATGATTCTAAAATTCATGTTCATATTATTCCCATACCATTGTGCTGCCTTTTCAAGCTTCTGTTAAAAAACTACTGAAATTGGAACTTGCTCATTATCTCCTGACACATTTTTTTTTTTTTTGGTAGAGTGAGTTTAGGCCCAGTGTTTTCTAAGCCTGCAGCTTGATTTTTAAGCCATCAGAATTTGACTTTACCTATCTGGTTATAGCTTTACTCTTTACCAAATTTGACCTTCTTGTAATACTCTACCTCTGTTTCAATCAGATCCTGGGTCAGAGATACTTACTGTTTATAAATATACATGTACTTCTCTATATTTCCCAGATCTTTTGCAATTGGGGGTTGGGGGTGGGCTATATAGCTGGTTCTAGGCTCTGATCTATCGGTGGAAATGATAATGTGCTCATTCTGTGCGTACTAAGATTCTTTATTTGAAGCTCCTATTCTCCTCTTTTTCCCCCTGTTCTAGAGACCCCAAAGTTATATGCTGATGTGATAACATTATGACGTCTAATCTGTCTGGATCAAAGTACTTGCACTGAGATTTAAGAGAGTATGAAATACAACTCCATTATGTTAAACCAGTGAAATATTTGGATTAATTTGGTACCACAGCATAGACTTATATATCCTCACTAAAACAGGCCAGTCAGATTGGAATTGTGTTCCCTCGAATTACCTACAGACCACAGTTTCTGAGGTTGTTCTTCTTACCTATAGAGAACACTAACATGCTTTTCCTGAAGGAATTGACCTTCTGACCATACATTTTTGCTCTTTACAATTGCAATATCCTACTCATCAGATCCCTCTGATTTAATTGACTGCCAGTGGCAGTCCTGTCTTTGTTGGTTGCCGTCCAAGTTCCAGTTCTGTGGCAGGCACATTTCTAATACCTGGATGCTCTGTTTCTTGAATCATGCACCATGATAAATTTCCAATTTGCCTTTAATATCAGGCAAAAAACCACCTGGAAAGTGACAACTTCAAAAAGAATATTCCCAGTTGTTAATTTAGTGAGAGTGAAGTTATGTTAGCTCATTGAAATTTAATTGCTAATGGGTTATAAGATCTTAGAAACTATAGCCCCAGCATCTGTCTCTTTTTAGTGTCTCAATTATCACCACAATAATTTAATGGCATCCTGTTGAAGAAGCATCACTGACATGCTAATGAATGACACCCTGCTCATTTCCATGAACTTCACTTCCTTAGGTGATAATTTTAAGCTTGACATTTTAGATTTCCATCATTACATTATCAGTCACACAGACTGACTTAAAGTTGACCAAATTATATATTTAAAAAACTTGCTTAACACTAAATTATAAATGTCTTAAATGGTAGTCACTTATAATTTTATAAATATACACCAATATTGAGCCAAATTATGAGAATTCTATGTACTTTATTATCTAATTTAATTATGACATTTTGCATTTAAGTTAATCTATTTTGTTGTTTCATCACTCTTTGATAAATGGCCCCATCTGTAATATTTTCTAATTAATTGTTTATTTTCTTTATGTTTCATTATTATTTTTCAGTTTATACTAAATTATTTGCTTTATATTCATTTCATTTCATTTACTCCATATACTATTACACTATACTATGACTTTTTATTAAAAACTGAGACATAACAGCCTAGATTCCTAGCCACTTTGGAGGAGGGAATATATAAATTAAAAAATATATAAATAAATTTAATTTTTATTTTGTTCATTTAAAAACATAAAAGCAGTTGCATTTTAAGTTGAGATTTGCATTTTAAGTTGGATTAAGATGCTCAGAAGTTTAAATGTCTTTGCAAAATAGAGAATTTTGTCATCAAAGGGAAGAGAACAAAAAAACAAGCCACAACCTGGGGAAGTTAGGTTAGAAATAAAGGAGAATTTTTAAAAATATATGTTTTTATTGATTTTTAGAGAGACAGGAAAGGAGAGCGAGAGATAGAAACATTGGTGAGAGAGAAACATCATTAATCAGCTGCCTTTTGCATACCCTGCACTGGGAATCAAATCTGCAACAAAGGCATATGCCCTGAACAGGAATCAAATGGAATTGAACTGGTAATCTCTTGGTTCCTAAATCCACGCTCAAACACTGAGCCACAGCGGCCAGGCAAAAAGCATTTCTTGATAGTGAAGCTCACTTACTTCTAGCATAAGATGAAGAAGGTTTGGAAAATTCCTGTCCTGCAGACCTTGAAATAAAATATAAATACTAATTTATCTGGTAATATTTTCATCATATCATATCAGAATTTGGTCAATTATCTGATTAGATGTCTCCTTGAATTTGGTCAGTTGGGTACAATTACTGAAATGATAAATGAGAAAAAATGCTATCACTTGGGATATTTATGTCACAATCAGCAAACTGGACATGAACTATGCACGAATCATGTTTCACTGTCACATGGGTATCTTAAAGACTGTATCCTCAAAATATGACTCCTATTATTTGGAACATCCAATCTGGAGAAAATACATTTCTTCTGATTGTCTAGCAGTGGTTGGCCAACTCATTAGTCAACAGAGCCAAATATCAACAGTACGATGATTGAAATTTCTTTTGAGAGCCAAATTTTTTAAACTTAAACTATATAGGTAGGTACATTGTTATTAACTTAATTAGGGTACTCCTAAGGGTTAGGAAGAGCCACACTCAAGGGGCCAAAGAGCCGCATGTGGCTCGCGAGCCGCAGTTGGCAGACCACAGGTCTAGGGCAATATAAAGTAAGAGCTATGATATGATCTTTATTATTTCCTTCCTTCTACTCACTTTGGGTTTTATTTGTTGTTCTTTTTCAAGTTCCTTTAAATGTAAAATTAGATTGTTTATTTGAGATTTTTCTTTTTTCTTGAGATAGGACTGTCATGCTGTGAATTTCCCTCTTAGGACTGCTTTCACTGAGTCCCATAGATTTTGGATTGTTGTATTCTCATTTTCATTTGTTTCAAGGTATCTTTTGATTTCTTACTTGATCTCATTGTTAAGCCATTCACTGTGAACACACAATACAGTGTACAAATGATGTGTTGTGAAATTGTATGCCTGAAAACTGTATGATATTGTTAACCAGTGTCACTTGGGATATTTAGGTCACAATCAGTGAACTGGGTATGAACTACACTAACACCATTGAGGATAAAATTTCTTTTTCTGAAATATTGATGTATGCATATTTTATAGTTTATCCAACAAACACTGATATACTTACTGTGTGCCAGGTATAATAAGAAACCATTTACAACTAATTTGGTATTATACCTTATAACAGTGACCACATGAGGTTAGGCTTATCATCCAGATTGTACATGTGACAAACTGAGACACAGAGGTTCAATAATATGCCAAAGCTAACACAGTTAGTAAATGGTAAAGATAGGTTTCGAACTTAGGCACTTACAGCATCGTGACAAGGCCTCTTAATCATTATAGAATACTGCCTTTCCATTATCCTATATAATAAAAGGCTAATATGCAAATTGACCAAACATTGGAACGATCAGCCCTATCATGCACACTGATGACCAGGGGAAAGACACTCAACTCAGGAGCTGGCCCTGGTGGACAGTGCACTCCCACAAGGGGAGTGCCATTCAGCCAGAAGCCCTGAGTTGGGCTCACAGCTGGCGAGCACAGAGGCTGTGGTGGGAGCCTCTCCCACCTCCATGGCAACACTAAGAATGTCTGACTGATGGCTTAGGCCCCCGAGGGCTCTCAGACTGCAAGAGGGCACAGGCCGGGCTGAGGAATCCCCCACAAGTGCATGAATTTCATGCACTGGGCCTCTAATGGTTAAAATAGGGTACAAGGATAACAGAGAAGAGAGTCTGGCATTGGCAATGGCATGTATAGAGAAAAAAAAGAATTGTCACTTAAAGATCAAAAGAAGCAGGATCCTGTGGGGATAAGAAGAGAACATGGGGTACATATATCTTAATGCCAGAATGACATGTGTGAAAAGGTCATTTGAAGAATGGGATGTACATAAGGCTGGCGTCACATCTGGGAAAGAGGAATTGAGGGAATTTCTAAGAAAAACCACTAAGTAAATCCATAGAATGAAGGTTTGCCTAGCAGGTAAGACAAATGCAAATGATCTTCTAGTGCAGTGACCAAAGATGGAATTTTGGGGGACTGAGAACACCAACAATGGATATAAAAGTACTGATAAATGATTTTGATGAATAGAAGAGAGGAGTTAAATACAATTTCTATTTTAATATGTTTATATACCCCCAAGAGTGAGATCTTGCATCTTTCTAAGAAGGTCTTAGAACACCCAGATTGATAGTGAAAGCAGTGCCTAGTTCTAGGCTATTTGTCCTCAATATATACTCTTGAGATGTACAGCATCAGGATTGCTTAAGAATGTGTTATAAATGTTATTAGTTCTCACTCCACCACAAGACTTACTGAGTCAGAAATTCTTTGAGTTTTAGAGATGGGTGAGAGGCTGCTGAACGACCCATGCCAGGCCTGACTGAATCCAGGTTCTGGAAAAGGAGTATAAAAAGACTAAATGGATATAGCTGATTAGATATGAGAAATTTTTTAGTGCTGCTGACTCAAAAGAATAGCATTAAAATGTTTTTATTTCTTTTATACCAAAGGAATGTGTACTCATCATTTACATTTTATCTCACCCATGATCCTCACAAATGTCATAAATATATAGTACTAGAGGCCTGGTGCACAAAAATTTGTGCACTCGGGAGGGTCCCTCAGCCCGGCCTGTGCCCTCTAGCAGTCTGGGACCCCTTGGGGGATGACCACCTGCTGGCTTAGGACCACTCCCTGGGGAATTGAGCCTAAGCTGGCAGTCAGACATCCCTCTGGCAGCCTGGCAGCCCTTGGGGGATTTCTACTTGCCAGCAGGGATCAGGCCTAAGCTGCAGCCAGACATCCTTAGAGCTGCTGAGGAGGCAGGAGAGGCTCCCACCACCACCGCTGTACTGGCAGCCATCAACCTGGCTTGTGGCTGAGCAGAGATCCTCCTTTGGGAGCTCACTGACCACCAGGGGGCATCCCCTGCATTGAGTGTCTGTCCCCTGGTAGTCAGTGTGTGTCATAGTGACCAGTCATTCCCAGTTGTTCTGCTGTTAGGGTCAATTTGCATATCACCCTTTTATTATATAGGAGTACCTGGCTAGCCTGGGTGAGGGGCTGAGGGCCGTTTGCAGGCTGGCCAAGCCCCCCAGCGGGGACCCTCACCCCATGAGGGTGTGGCCAGCCTGAGTGAGTGGCTGATGGTTCTTTGCAGGCTGGCCACTGCCTCTTCAGGGTGGGGGTCCCCCTGGGGTGCCTGGCCAGCCTGGGTGAGAGGCTGATGGCTGTTTGCAGGCTAGCCAAGCCCCTTCAGTGTTGGAGTCCCTGCTGGGGTACCTAGCCAGCCTGGGTGAGGGACTGATGGCTGTTTGCAGTCTGGCCACAGTCCCTTCAGGGTGGGGGGTCCTGCTGGGGGGCCTGGCCAGTCTGGGTGAGGGGTTGAGGGCCATTTTAAGGCTGGCTAAGCCCCCCAGTGGGGACCCTCATCCAGTGAGGCTGTGGCCAGCCTGGGTGAGGGGCTGAGGGCCATTTGTAGGCTGGCCAAGCCCCCCAACGGGGACCCTCACCCCATGAGGGTGTGGCCAGCCTGAGTGAGTGGCTGATGGTTCTTTGCAGGCTGGCCACTGCCTCTTCAGGGTGGGGGTCCCCCTGGGGTGCCTGGCCAGCCTGGGTGAGAAGCTGATGGCTGTTTGCAGGCTAGCCAAGCCCCTTCAGTGTTGGAGTCCCTGCTGGGGTACCTAGCCAGCCTGGGTGAGGGACTGATGGCTGTTTGCAGTCTGGCCACAGTCCCTTCAGGGTGGGAGGTCCTGCTGGGGGGCCTGGCCAGTCTGGGTGAGGGGTTGAGGGCCATTTTAAGGCTGGCTAAGCCCCCCAGTGGGGACCCTCATCCAGTGAGGCTGTGGCCAGCCTGGGTGAGGGACTGATGGCTGTTTTCAGGCTGGTCAAGCCCCCAGCCACCCAAGCTCCCAGTGGAGGCTGGCTGGAAGCAGGTATCTGGGATTTATTTAGCTTCTATAATTGAAACTTTGTTGCCTTTTGTGGAGGCCACAGCCAGCTCAGAGATGGCGGGAAGCATGGCTTCCTCCCTCGCCCGGGCAACCAAGCCTCCTGCTAGCTCCAGCTTCATGGTTGCTGGCTGCCATCTTGGTTGGGCTAATTTGCATATAGTTGCTCTGATTGGCTGGTGGGCATGGCTTAGGGTGTAGCAAAGGTATGGTCAATTAGCATATTTGTCTTTTATTAGTGTAGATAATTAAAACTCAAGGATGAGATGAGAGCCAAGGACATACATTGTTCATATTACTTGATAATAAAGTGTTCTCTAAACTTTCCATAGCTATTTTGCTTCAGCCACATCAAAATATTCCCAGCATCAAAATGTTCATGTCAAATTGACCATTTCAAATCATCCTGTTTCATAAGCAAGATCTCAGAATCCAACGAATAAATAATATTCATTTCAGAAGGATGAAATTGACTCATTGCAAGAATTAAAGTAAGCATTTTTAACAGAGTTAAACCTAACCCCTTTGGCAATATAACTAAGTTTATGTTTTCTGGCGCTAGATTAAAAATAAAAGAATATCCCTAATTAATTGCTTATCACCATTCTAAACATGCCAGAATACATTATAAAAGAAATATCCAGAGGTTTTGAGATTAGAGTCTTCTCTCAGGGTCAGCAGTATAAATCTAACCCAGGTTGATTGGAGAGGAGTGAAAGTAATTACTACTGGAGGTTCTCTCTGATGGATTAATTAGCTGTGAATGAAGAGACAGCTTGCAGTAAACCATATTTTATAAGCAGTTTCTATTAGATGGATGATCAGTTGCATACAAAATTACTTCTTCAGGTATGACCAATGTCCCTTTAGAACAAGGTGACAGCATCACATGGCAGTTTCTTAAACTTTTCTACTGAAGATTCCTAAAGGCATAGAGGGATCTATGAATAGAAATTAGGGAAGTCTTGGAGTTTCTATGAACACATCAGTCTTCTATGAACAAAAATCACCTGCAAATATTTTTTATTAAAAAAATTAGGTAGAAGTTGCATTTTATTTTATAATATATCTCTATTTATTTTGATCTGAAAATAGTGACTTAATACACTAATATCAAGAAAAATGGATACTTCATGTTATTTTTTTCCTATGGCTCAAGATATACTGTTGTATTTTCCTATGGTCTCAGAAATCTAGGGTTGAATAGTAGAAAAAAAAGGGAATTTTACATGGTTCTGAGCTTTAGCATTTGTTAATGATCTGGCACAATTTACCTGATCTTTTTGTCTCAAAGTCTACATCTGAGACATCAATTATAGCTCTTGCTTAATCATTTCTAGTAACAGGGAGCTCACCACATATCAAGACAGACAGCCCATGTCAACTTTTCACAACTCTAGAAGTTAGAAAAGTTTTGTTGATTTGGGGCCATTCACTGTTATGGGATAGATTGCCCCCCCCCATTCATATGTTAAAGCCATAACCATCAGTATGTCAGAATGGGACTGTATTTGGATATAGGTGATTAAGTTAAAATGAGTTCATTGAATTTTGATGGATAACTAGCAGCCACTGACATGTGTGTTCTCTTTTAATCCATACATAACTTACTATCCAATACTAATATTATTCTCTCATAACACACAAACAGCTAAGGTGTAAAGAAGTTAGGGTACAAGTCTAAAGTTGTGTGGATACTAAATGGTTGACCAAGCAATCCAATCCATTTAACTAACTCCAGAGTCCATATACACCATTATTACCATTACTACTAACACCACTGTTATTACTACTACCTATCATTACTACTACTGCTACTACTACTACTACTACACACACAAATAAGCTCCTTGAGACCAGAGACTATGTCTTATCTGAATTTAAGTGCTTGGTATAATATTAGGCCCTAAATAGTCAATGAATGAATGGACAAATGAATATATAAATGATATTAACTCATCCAGTTAAATATCCACTTGCCTTACTGTCATTTAGTTTACATTTTCTTGGTTAAATATATATAAAACGATATTATCAAATCACTTATTCACATCAAGAAAAAAATGTATGCACACACTTTTCTCAGTGGTCGGCAATCTGCGGCTCATGAGCCACATGCGGCTCTTTGGCCCCTTGAGTGTGGCTCTTCCACAAAATACCGACTTCTGCGCACGGGCCACAAAGTTTCAATTGCACTGTACATGCGCGCCTGCATGTGGTATTTTGTGGAAGAGCCACACTCAAGGGGCCAAAGAGCCGCATGCGGCTCGTGAGCTGCAGTTTGCCGACCACTGTACGAGATTAACCATTATATTAATTTAATATCACTAACATGACTTAGTGTTATTGAACTTATACTGGCTGCTACTAATTTTTACATTGTTACTGCTATAAAGTCACCAGATTGGCAGTCTGTCTGGGATTTTTCTATGCATTGATATTAAAATCATAAATGTGGAGTTTCTGGATTTTAACATTTTTTTTATAAAGAAGAGTTAAAGATAGCCTATCTTTAGTCCTCTGTCAGTGTATGTGGGTTTATCTATTGGGTGGACCAAGGATAGAAGCCACCTAAAGGCAGAGGTAATAAAAAATATCTTAGAAAAAAAATCTACATTTTTAAAGAAAACACAGCATCACAGTGGTTACCAAGGAAAACCTCAGTATTTTGTCTTTTAAAATATATTTTATTGATTTCAGAGTGGAAGAGAGAGAGAGAGAGATAGAAATACCAATGATGAGAGAGAATCATTGATGGGCTGCCTCCTGCACAGATCCAGCCCGCAACCTGGGCATGTGCCCGGACGGGGAATTGAATGGTGACGTCCTGGCTCATAATTGATGCTCAATCACTGAGCCATGCTGGTAGGGTTTCAGTGTTTTGTATTTTCTTAGTAATTACTTTGTCCTCTAGTATTCCTTTTACTTGTATTACAAATGGAAGCAGTAGGCATCATAATCTCATCAGTGCTCAGGGTCCCTAAAAGTTTTATCAAGTCTTCTGGCACTCCTCTTATTCTACACACATTTGTAAGTATCACTGTTAAATATTTCTATTCACATTTGAAGGCTCCTTTAGGGAGTTTGATTTAATTTATTTCAATTAGGATACTTGAATATATTTCAAGTTTTCACAGAAAGCACTTGCATTCCAAGATAAACTATTTATCTCTGGAAGTGTTTTAAATTTGTGTTTGTATGACATGTATTCTAACTCATAACATTACATTGCATTTTTTTTATTGTCATTCATATATTTAATCAAACTATGTAATTCAGTCATGAAAATAATATTGTAGATATTTTTAAAGAAAATATAGAAATCTGTGATCTATTTGCTGAATGTTCTCTTAAATTCCTTCCAATAAATAATGACTTTTTCAAGCCAAGAAGAATAATGTTAAATTTATAGATACAAAGATGTTAACTAGAAAAAATAAATAGGTTTTAAAGTCTTAAAACCTACTTCTAATAAAGTCCATTATAAAGTTTACTGTTAACTTTATTTTTAACATAAATTATCAATATGGAAGAAATAGAAAGCCAACTAGCCAGTGTATATTAAATACAAATTCATCCCAAATAAAATGAAATTAAAGAAATATAAAATACAAAGGGGGCATCTGAAATATCTTCAAAAATAGAGATAAATTAAATGAAATATAAAATAATTTGAAACAATAATATCAATGCATTCTTAGTAAAAAAAAAATGACATTTGGGTTCTGTGAAAATTTGGGCTCCACTTTATTTAAATTGTTAAAATCCATGTTTAATCTTGGTTTACAGATCTATAAATGATTGATGCTGCTTTATAAAACTGTAACCTTCACAACACTGATGCAGCATCAGATATTACTTAGAAATTTTCAGAGACACATCTCGCTATTACAACTGGCATTCAAAAATATCACCTGGATATTCAAGATAAGAGTATGTGCAAAAGTGCACTGAAATTCAAGTAGCAGCATCTCTTCTGCTGACCTCAATTTATAATATTAAATTGTAAAATCCACAAATGTTGTGCTTATAAAATTCTAAGTGTTTAACAGTTTTAAAACTACTAGAATGGGGTCAAGCAAGTATTAGTAAAAATGGGATCATTGTAGCAGACTTTTTAAATGTCAGTCATTTAAAGAAATGTCATTTAAAAGATCAAGAAATATTATATTTATTTACACCACTCATTTACTTTTCTAAAGTGATCACAAAAGTTATAATAGCATTTGAAAAAGGATGAAATATCCATGAGTAAATAACATCTCCATGGAAATTTTGAAAATCACATTAAGCTCAGAAAATTCATTGTTGATAATAATTATTTAATAAAATACATATTAACGTGTACAAAAATCAGTTTGATAATGTATTCAAGTGCTACAATTTGCTAAATAAAGTGTAATAATATTTAGACTACTAATGTTTAACAGACTATAAACATTATAAGCAAGTAGTTTTCCCTTGGTTATTTGGTAGATAATCTATGATGTGGCGTAAATGATTTCACGACAGAAGTGAACTCCTGTTCTATAAGCATTCCACTTCACAGCAGGAGAGCCATCTGAACCAGAGTATCTACAAATTATAGTAATCTTAATCAAGGAAGAAGCCCTTATTTAAAATGAAACAGGATGGGTTCATTTCCTAATTTCCTTTCATTCTGTTATCATTAATCATTCAACTTTTATCTTGTCACAACAATCTCCGTGTTTTTCTTTCTTAAAATCACTGAAATGCTTATAATTTGCATTTGCACAAGAACACAAAGTATTCTACAAAGCATATCAGTGCAGTTTGAGATGACATGACCATGTTCTCAGTGATTAATGATGAATTAAAATGTGAAGGCTATTTTGATTAAGATGCAATTAACCTATAGCAGCATTCCCTCTGCTTTTCAGGTGATAGTTTAATTATTATTCATATTCACAACTGGAAAGGGAATTCCAGTCCAAATGTAACCACTATAATGGACTTTTGATTTTAGATATATGTATTCTATTTTTGCATTTTCATAGCAGGATTCTTTGTAAGAACTCAAAAGTTGAAACTTTCTAAATATGCATCAACAAAGAAAATGCATAAATCCTATCTAATAAAAGACAAAAAGGGTAATTAACTGTACCTCCGCTACGCTTCCCATTGGCTAATCAGTGAGATATGCAAATTAACTGCCAACAAAGATGGCGGCCGGCAGCCACGTAGCTGAAGCGAGCAGGAGATTTGCTTGCTTCAGTGATGAAGGAAGCCAAGGTTCCCTGCCTACCACAGCCTGCTCTAAGCTCCAAAAGCAACGGCTCCAAAAGCAACAAAGTTTCAATTATAGAAGCCAAACAAACCCCAGATACCTGCTTTCAGCCAGCTGCGGCCTCAGAGCTGGAGCGAGCAGGATGGCAACAAAGTTTCAATTACAGAAGCCAAACAAACCCCAGATACCTGCTTTCAGCCAGCCTCGGCCTCAGAGCTTGGAGCTCCAGTGACGGCAACAGAGTTTCAATTATAGAAGGTAAATAAATCCCAGAATAAAAAAAGAAAAAGAAAAAAAAGGAGAGGCTGGAACCTTCAGTCACAGGCCAGCCTGAAAATGGCCCTCAGCCCCTCACCCAGGCTGGCCAGGCACCCAAGTGGGACCCCCACCCTGATCCGGGACACCCTTCAGGGCAAACCAGCCGGCTCCCACCTGTGCACCAGGCCTCTATCCTATATAGTAAAAGGGTAATATGCAAACTGACCCTAACAGCAGAAAGACTGGGAATGAATGACTGGTCACTATGACACACACTGACCACCAGGAGGCAGACGCTCAATGCAGGAGCTGCCCTCTGGTAGTCAGTGCGCTCCCACATGGGGGAGCTCTGCTCAGCCACAAGCCAGGCTGATGGCTGCCAGTACAGCGGTGGTGGTGGGAGCCTCTCCTGCCTCCTCAGCAGCTCTAAGGATGTCTGACTGCAGCTTAGGTCTGCTCCCCGCTGGCAATTGGACATCCCCTGAGGGCTGCCGGGCTGCCAGAGGGATGTCTGATTGCCAGATTAGGCCCAATCCCCCAGGGAGCAGGCCTAAGCCATCAGGTGGTCCTCCCCCAAGGGGTCCCAGACTGCGAGAGGTCACAGGCCGGGCTGAGAGACCCCACCACCCGAGTGCACAAATTTTTGTGCACCGGCCTCTAGTATAGTATAAAGACAAACGCAATCATATACAGTAATGCAAAAACCTGTAAAAACATGTTGAGCAAAAGAATTCAGACACAAAAGTGTACATAATGTACATATTTTTTAATATCATGTCATGGTCACTGATATCCAGAGACCATTACTGGGTTAATTTGAAAATGCCATGTATCATAGGATGTCAAGTAGCTTCACAAAGATGAGGTGAACCTATCCATATTAACTCTTATTTATTAGCTTTCAGGCTGTCTCCACTCAAGCCACACTACTTCTCTTACTTTTTCTCCAAAAAAAAGTGAATCCTTTATCTGTTCCTACTTCTCAGATGCTGTTCTTTCTTCCTATAATACTTTGGCCCACAGTCGCAGAACAAGTACTCCCAGTCTACTTTAAGATAGTGCCACTGAGTTGTTTATACCCTGCTGGATCACGCCAGCATCTATCACCAAATTAATCATTAAGAGATCTAGGGAAGATAAAAGAGAAATCCTGCATGTAATGTGGATTCCACTTTTAAAGGACTAGCTCTATCTCTATAGCAATATTAGAGAGGGCCCATTTTAAACTGTGACTTCATAGACAGACATTCAGGAAGGACCTGATGTAGCTTCCAGAGGGACTAAAAGAATGACAGTTTTTCATTCATTAACAACTGCAAACATTAACTTCATCATACTCAAAGAAAACAGAAACTATGAACTTACTAAAAGCACCAATTTACACGTTTTTGTTATTTACTTGTAAGGTGTAACATAATCATTTTGAAGTTTATAATTCAGTGGTATTTAACACAGTCACAATGTCATACATCCACTACTTTTATCTAGTCCCAAATCATTTTCATCACTCCAAGAGGAAACCCTGTATTCACTAAGCAGTTATTCCCCACACATATTTTAACATAATACAATTAAATGTGATTGGTGCTTATACTATGTATGTATTTAGTAGACAAAACTCAATTGAGATTTTTATTTCACTCATATATGAGATATAAAACTGAAATTCATGAGCCCAAACAGCAGTGTGGTGGTTGCCAGATGGAAAAGTGTTGGGGGTGAAAGGAATCCTAATATATGGTGATGGAAGAAGATTTGACTTTGAGTGGTGGGCACACAGTGCGATATATGGATCTTGTAACAGAAAACCACACCTGAAACCTATATGATTATATTAATCCCAATAAATGTAATTTAAAGAATAATAAAATTAAGTGTATGATTGGTGCCTATACTATGTAGGTATATGTAAACAAAAATAGATTAACATTTTGAAATGGTTGCAACAAAATTCCTTTTACTGTTGCCATTAACCGTTACCTTATTATTAGCCCCTTTGTAGTATTTAGAGCTCAGTTTCATTTGGATAAGATAACAGAACAATGAGTAAATAAGTGAAAAATAATGACACAGTTATGCATTTAGTTTCTCACAGTGAAAACATTATGGAAAATTCAAACATTTTTTTGAGCTTTTTAGTTTGTAATGCTTTAGAAAACACTCAGAACATACAACTACCCCTACACACACACACACACACACACACACACACACACACACACACACATGTCCTGATGTCCTGTCCTCCAAAACTCTAGATGGATAGCTTCATTTCCCTGTGGAGCTAGAGAAAGGAGCCTCTATTAGCTTTAGCTAACTGGAAAAGCTTTTGATCTGGAAGTTCTGAAAATCCCACCACAGTGGGGCCTTGCACTAAACACTTTAGTAATTGGTATGCTGCTTCCCAGTTTTCCAAAGTTTGTAATGTCCTCTGGTGCTGTATGTATAACAAGAGAATGTCTTAGAAGGGATGTTTTCTTTTTGGAAACAAAGAGTGCAAAGTGGAATAAAAAACAGTTATGTTTATTTACATTCACCCCTCTCTACTAATCTCATTAGTTTGTGTAATAACACCACATGGCCAGATTCTACTCTCCTAATAGAGTCTAACGGAAGTTTTGCAGATTGTTAATTCATTATTACTCCCTCACTTATTTCCTAATTTCCCTTTCCACTTTTATTCTTCCAGTCAGTCCCAATCTAAACTGCTTCAGTTTGTAAGCAAATGCATATTTATTGTGGGGAGTATTTGGTATGGCAAATCAGTGCCTTCTGTTTTTGAGCCTTTCAGAAAAATGTCGGTAGTTTTAACCCTCCTCCCCCCAAGAGTAGGGTGCAGGGAGTTGGGACTAAAATCTCTGTTGTGCCTGAGATTTACCTTCACTCTTGGAACTTAGCTGTTCAATGCATATTCTTTATAAATAAAATACATGGTAAATGAGATTTAATGCATGTCTGAGTTTGTCAAAAGGGAGCCATTTCAGAGAATCATGGAATCTTTGGCATGCATCAAATCCAACCTTCACATTTTATTTTAGAGGAAACCAAAATGCCTAGCATGGATGGGAGTTGGTCAAACTTGTATAGCAAGTTAGTGTCAGAGCTGAACAAATACTTTCTCCTTTGGAAAATTAGAATTGCCTAGAGAATCTGAGTGGATTATTTATGGTTAGCCTAACTGACTAAAGGGTGGTATAAAAGGGTGAAGCACTTATGAGGAATCAGGCATTCTTTTAAGTATTTTTACATAAATTAAACTAATTCATCTTCACCTCAACCGACTAAAAGGAAGGTATTTTTATCATCTTCTTTTTACAGATGAGAAAATGGAAGAACATAGAGGTTAAGCATCCTGATGAAAGTGACACCGATGAAAACAACAGACTCAAGATTTCAACCCGGTTATACTAACACTATAGTCACTACAGAGAGAAAAAGAACAAGGCAATATGGAGAGAGAAGCAGAGAATATACACTATGTGACTTCAGAGGAAAAGAAGATAAAGGGGGATGTTGGAGGGAGAGAGAGAGAGAGAGAGAGAGAGAGAGAGAGAGAGAGAGAGTTATTTTCTCTTTTCTGTGAATTCTAACTTTATTTCCTGCAATAATTTCTACGAGATTTCCCTGTATCCTTATAATAACTCTGTTCTTTCTTTGATCTTCTTGGGGTAAATTTTCGTTTCTAGTTCCTTGCATTTAAATAATCCTTATGATGCATAGAAACTGAAGTTTGCTCTTTCACATTAAGGATGATTTCCATATAGGTTTGAGAAAAGTATGAGAGTAAAAACTATGCCACCCACTCTCTTTGACTCCACTCCATCCTTACTTTCCTTTTCCTTTTCCTTTTTTAATTTTATTGCTTAAAGTATTACAAAGGGTATTACATATGTGTCCATTTCCGCCCCCCCTGCCCTAGACAGTCCCCTAGCCTCCCCTATCCCCCAGTGTCTTATGTCCATTGGTTATGCTTATATGCATGCATACAAATCCTTTAGTTGATCTCTTACCCCCCTACCTCCTGCCCCCCAACCCTCCCCGGCCTTCCTGCTGCAGTTTGACAATCTGTTTGAGGCAGCTCTGCATCTGTATCTATTATTGTTCAAAAGTTTATAATGGTCTCTATTATCCATGAATGAGTGAGATCATGTGCTATTTTTCCTTCATTGACTGGCTTATTTCACTTAGCATAATGCTCTCCAGTTCCATCCATGACGTTGCAAATGGTAAGAGTTCCTTCCTTTTTACAGCAGCATAGTATTCCATCGTGTAGATGTACCAGTTTTCTAATCCATTCATCTACTGATGGGCACTTAGGCTATTTCCAGATCTTAGCTATGGTGAATTGTGCTGCTATGAACATAGGGGTGCATATATCCTTTCTGATTGGTGTTTCTGGTTTCTTGGGATATATTCCTAGAAGTGAGATCACAGGGTCAAATGGGAGTTCCATTTTCAGTTTTTTGAGGAAACTCCATACTGTCTTCCATAGTGGCTGCACCAGTCTGCATTCCCACAAGCAGTGCACAAGTGTTCCTTTTTCTCCACATCCTCTCCAGCACTTGTCGTTTGTTGATTTGTTGATGATAGCCATTCTGACAGGTGTGAGATGGTACCTCATTGTTGTTTTGATTTGCATCTCTCGGATGATTAGTGACTTTGAGCATGTTTTCATATGTCTCTTGGCTTTCTGAATGTCCTCTTTTGAAAGGTGTCTATTTAGGTCCTTTGCCCATTTTTTGATTGGATTGTTTATCTTCCTTTTGTTAAGTTGTATGAGTTCCCTATAAATTTTGGAGATTAGGCCCTAATCAGATATGACATTGGCAAATATATTTCCCCACACAGTGGGTTTTCTCATTGTTTTGCTGATGGTTTCTTTTGCTTGCAGAAGCTTTTTATTTTGATGTAGTCCCATTTGTTCATTTTCTCTTTAGTTTCAAATGCCCTAGGAGCTGTATCAGTGAAGAAATTGTTTCGGCATATGTCTGAGATTTTGTTGCCTTTGGATTCTTCTAGAATTTTTATGGTTCCCCGTCGTACATTTAAGTCCTTTATCCATTTTGAGTTTATTTTTGTGTATGGTGTAAGTTGGTGGTCTAGTTTCATTTTCTTGCATATATCTGTCCAATTTTCCCAACACCATTTATTGAAGAGACTATCTTGGCTCCATTGTATGTTCTTGCCTCCTTTGTCAAATATTAATTGAGCATATTGGTTCGGGCCGATTTCTGGGCTCTCTATTCTATTCCATTGATCTATATGCCTATTCTTGTGCCAGTACCAGGCAGTTTTGAGAACAGTGGCTTTGTAATACATCTTGATATCTGGTATTGAGATCCCACCTACTTTGTTCTTTTTCAGGATTGCTGCAGCTATTCGAGGTCTTTTTTTATTCCAGATGAATTTTTGGAGAGTTCATTCTAGATCTCTGAAGTATGCCGTTGGTATTTTAATGGGAAGTGCGTTGAATTTATAGATTGCTTTGGGTAGTATGGACATTTTAATGATGTTGAGTCTACCAATCCATGAACACGGTATGTTCTTCCATCTATTTATGTCTTACTCTATATCTTTTTTCAACGTCCTGTAGTTTTCTGAGTAGACGTCTTTTACCTCTTTATTTAAGTTTATTCCTAGGTAGCTTAATTTTTTTGGTGCGATGGTAAACGGGGTTGTTTTCATAATCTCTCTTTCTGAAAGTTCACTATTGGTGTATAGAAATGCCTCAGATTTCTTGGGGTTAATTTTGTATCCTGCTACATTGCCAAATTCATGTATTAAGTCTAGTAGCTTTTTGATGGAGTCTCTAGGGTTTTGTATGTATAATATCATGTCGTCTGCAAATAAGGACAGTTTTACTTCCTCTTTTCCAATTTGGATGCCTTTTATTTCTTCTTCTTGCCGAATTGCAATGCCTAACACTTCCAGTACTATGTTGAACAGGAGTGGTGAGAGGGGGCATCCCTGTCTTGTTCCTGTTCTTAGGGGAAATGGTGTTAGTTTTTGTCCATTGAGTATGATGCTGGTTGTGGGCCTGCCATATATGGCTTTTATTATGTTGAGGTATGATCCTTCTACTCCCACCTTGCTGAGAGTTTTTGTCAAAAATGGGTGTTGAATTTTGTCAAATGCTTTTTCTGCATCAATTGATATGACCATGTGGTTTTTTTCTTTCAATTTTTTATGTGATGTATCACGCTTACTGATATGCGGATATTGTACCATCCTTGCATCCCTGGGATAAATCCTACTTGGTCATGGTGTATGATCTTTCTGATGTACTGCTGGATCCGATTTGCTAAGATTTTGTTGAGGATTTTGGCATCTATGTTCATGAGGGATATTGGCCTGTAATTCTCTTTCATTGTGTTGTCTTTATCTGATTTTGGTATTAGGGTGATGCTGGCTTCATAGAATGAGCTTGGAAGTGTTACTTCCTCATGAATTTTTTGTAGTAGTCTGAGGAGGATAGGTTTTAGTTCTTCCTTGAATGTGTGGTAAGACTCCCCTGTGAAGCCGTCTGGTCCTGGGCTTTTGTTGGCTGGAAGCTTTTTGATGACTGCTTCAATTTCTTCCATAGTTATTAGCCTGTTGAGATTTTTAGATTCTTCCTGATTGAGTTTTGGAATGTTGTATTTTTCTAGGAATTTGTCCACTTCCTCCAGGTTTTCTAGTTTGTGGGAGTAGAGCTGTCCATAGTATTTTTTAAAATCATTTGTATTTCTGTGGGGTCTGTTGTTATTTCGCCTCTATCATTTCTGATTTTGTTTATTTGGGTCCTCTCTCTTTGCTTCTTGGTGAGTCTGGCTAGAGGTTTGTCAATCTTTTTATCCGTTCAAAGAACCAGATTTTTGGTTTCATTGATTTTCTGTAATGTTTTTTTGGTCTCTATGTCATTTATTTCTGCTATAATCTTTTTTTTTTTAATTAAATCTTTATTGTTCAGATTATTACATTTGTTCCTCTTTTTTCCCCCCATAACTCCCCTCCTCCCAGTTCCCGCCCCACCCTTCACCCTCACTCCCCACCCACTGTCCTCATCCATAGGTGCACGATTTTTGTCCAGTCTCTTCCCGCATCTCCCACACCCCTTTCCCCCCCAAGAATAGTTAGTCCATTCCCTTTCTATGTCCCTGATTCTATTATAATCACCAGTTCATTCTGTTTATCAGATTATTTATTCACTTGATTCTTAGATTCACTTGTTGATAGATGCATATTTGTTGTTCATAATTTGTATCTTTACCTTTTTCTTCCTCTTCCTCTTCTTAAAGGATACCTTTCAGCATTTCATATAATCCTGGTTTGGTGGTGATGAACTCCTTTAGCTTTTCCTTATCTGTGAAGCTCTTTATCTGACCTTCAATTCTGAATGATAGCTTTGCTAGATAAAGTAATCTTGGTTGTAGGTTCTTGGTATTCATCACTTTGAATATTTCTTGCCACTCCCTTCTGGCCTGCAAAGTTTCTGTTGAGAAATCAGCTGACAGTCGTATGGATATTCCCTTGTAGGTAACTGAGTTTCTTTCTCTTGCTGCTTTTAAGATTCTCTCTTTGTCTTTTGCTCTTGGCATTTTAATTATGATGTGTCTTGGTGTGGTCCTCTTTGGATTCCTTTTGTTTGGGGTTCTCTGAGCTTCTTGGACCTGTAAGTCCATTTCTTTCACCAGGTGGGGGAAGTTTTCTGTCATTATTTCTTCAAATAGGTTTTCAATATCTTGGTCTCTCTCATCTTCTGGCACCCCTATAATTCTGATGTTGGTACGCTTGAAGCTGTCCCAGAGGCTCCTTACACTATCCTCGCATTTTTGGATTCTTTTTTCATTTTGCTTTTCCAGTTGGGTGTTTTTTGCTTCCTCGCATTTCAAATCATTGACTTGATTCTTGCGCTCCTCTGGTCTGCTGTCGGGAGTCTGTATAATATTCGTTATTTCAGTCCGTGTATGCTTAATTTCTAGTTGGTTCCCCAATATAAGATCGAGGGTCTCATTAGTTTTCTTGTAGATCTCATTAAGTTTATCGGCGGCTTCTAAACAGTTCTTGAGAGACCTTAAAAGTGTGGTTCTGAACTCTATATCTTCCATTGACAATTTTGTCCTGTTTCTTTGTCTCCGCATTTTGTTATGCTTCCTTGGTGCACCCCCTAGTAGACTTTGTTCACAGTCTTATAGTTAAATCTTGATTGTTGTAGCTAATTCCAGGGAGGGTTTGACCTCCAGGCCAAGTGGCTATGAGAATCAGCTGTGTCAGCAGTGAGAGAACTTCTGTCCTCTAGGGAGGTGCTAATCTAGCCTTTGCCTGAGGCTATCCGGCAAATGCCTCTGTGCAGGGCTTGGGCGGGGCGGGTCCCACAGGATCAACAGGGTTGGCTGGAGAGAGTAGTTATGGTGGCTCTCAGTCCTGTCCCCAGGGGCTCTGCCTCTCTGAGTCCCAGCACCAGCTGCAAACCTCAGAGAGAAAGCTGCACTCGCTCTGACCTAAGCCAGACAGTCCCACTTCTCCCGTTTGAGTCTGGGTCCCTAAAGACTCGCCTGTATGTGGAGCTCAGAGTCTGCGACTCCCTCCCAATTGAAAACAACAACCACACCCTCCGCCGCCAGCCAGCTCCACGCACTCCGCACCTCAGAATTTGACTTCAGCACTGCGCCTCCTCTGAGTGTCCGTATGCGTTTCTCTTTCCTCCTAGTTGTAGGACTTCCACTCAGCCAGCGTTCCTGTGGTTCTGAGTGATGTCCCTTCCGTCTTTTAGTTTCACTTCTGAAGTAGTTGTTCAAAGCAGAAAACTCCGGAGTTAACCTATGCCGCCATCTTGGTTCTCCTATTTCTGCTCTAATCTTTATTATCTCCTTCCTTCTGCTCACTCTGGGCTTTTCTTGTTGCTCTCTTTCTAATTCTTTGAGTTGTAGAGTTAGATGATTTACTACCATTTTTTCTTGTTTTTTGAGATGGGCGTGTAGAGCTATAAACTTCCCTCTCAGGACTGCTTTCATTGTGTCCCATATGTTTCGGATTGTTGTGCTTTCATTGTCATTAGTTTCAAGGATGTTTTTAATTTCTTCTTTGATCTCATTGGTAACCCAATCAATATTTAATAGCATGCTATTCAGCTTCCTGGTGTTTGAGTATTTTGGGTTGTTTTTATTGTAGTTTATTTCTAGTATTATGCCATCGTGGTCTGCGAAGATGCTTTTTATGATTTCAATCTTCTTGAATTTGGGGATACTTTGCTTGTGACCCAATATATGGTCTATTTTTGAATATGTCTTATGAGCATTTGAGTAGAATGTATATTCCCTGGCTTTGGGGTGAAGTGTTCTGAAGATGTCTATTAAGTCCATCTGATCTAGTGAGTCATTTAGGATTGCTGTATCTTTGCTGATTGTTTGTCTAGAGGGCTTATCCAGTGCTGTCAGTGGTGTATTAAAGTCCCCTACTATGATTGTATTGTTGTCGATCTCTCCTTTGATATCTTCCAGGAGTTTTTTTATGAATTTGGGTGCTCCTGCATTGGGTGCATATATGTTTACCAGGGTTATATCTTCTTGTTGCATTGATCCATTTAGTATTATGAAGTGGCCTTCCTTATCTCTTGTTATGGCCTTCACTTTGAGGTCTATTTTGTCCGATATAAGTATTGCTACCCCAGCTTTCTTTTCCTTTCCATTTGCCTGAAAGATATTTTTCCATCCTTTCACTTTCAGTCTGTGTGAGTCCCTTCTAATGAGGTGGGTTTCTTGTAGACAGCAGATGTATGGGTCAAGTTTTTTTATCCATTCAGCCACTCGATATCTTTTGTTTGGAGCATTTAGTCTGTTTACGTTTAAAGTTATTATTGAAAGGTACTTGTTTGTAGCCATTTCTTTTTTTTTTGTGGCTGTTTTCTTTCTGAGCTCTTTATTTCTTCTTTTTATACCAGACCCTTTAGCATTCCTTGCATTGCTGGCTTGGTGGTGATAAACTTCCTTAGCCTTTTTTTGTCTGTGAAGCTTCTTATTACCCCTTCAAGTTTGAATGATACCCTTGCTGGATAGAGTATTCTTGGATTCAGTCCTTTGCTTTGCATCACTTTGTAAATTTCCATCCATTCTTTTCTGGCCTGATGTGTTTCTGTTGAGAAATCATTTGATAAACTAATGGGAGATCCCTTGTATGTAACTTTCCGTCTCTCTCTTGCAGCCTGTAAGATTCTCTCTTTGTCATGAACATTTGCCATGGTAATTATGGTGTGTCTTGGTGTGGGTCTTTTTGGGTTCACCTTGTTTGGGACTCTCTGTGCTTGTGTGACTTTTTTATTCCCCACCTCAGGGAAGTTTTCTGATATTATTTCTTCGAATAGGTTTTCTAATCCTTGTTCATCTTTCTTTTGTTCTGGTACCCCTATTATTCGTATGTTGTTTCGTTTCATGTTGTCCCAAAGCTCCCTTAGGCTCTCCTCCTGTCTTTTAATTTTTTTTCTCCAATTGCAGTACATTTTGTGTGTGTTTTGCTTCCTTGTCTTCTAATTCACTAATTCGGTCCTCCGCTTCTCCTAGTCTACTGTTGATACTTTCAATGGTGTTTTTCATTCAAGCTATATCACTCTTCATTTCTTCTTGGGTCTTACTTAAGTTGTTGATTTTTTTCATCTGTTTCTTCTAGCTTCTTCCATATGTTATTGATTTTTTCATCTGTTTCTTCTTGCTTCTTGCAGAGGTTGTCGATTTTTTCCTCCATCCAGTTTATGCACTCTAGAACCCTTATTCTGAACTCTTTTTCTTTCATGTTGCATGCCTCTGTATTACTTAGCTGCTTTTCTGGAGAGTCCTCCTTCTCTTTCCTTTGGGGGTTTCTTTGTCTACCCATGTTTGATCTCACTGACATTTCTAGACGTTGAGCCATTCAGTGGCTGCTCCCTGGGTGGCAGTGACTCCTTGGTCTGTGGTTGTTCTTTGGGCGGTTGCGGTAGCAGCTGCTCTTCAGTTGGCAGCAGCACCTCTGGTGGGTGCTGTTCACAGCTGTGGTGGCTCTTCTGGCTGGTGGGGCTAGGTTTCACGTACAGCTGCTGTTCCTCATCAGAGGGTGTGTTGCTCAGGAGGCTGCTGTTGCTTGGATCTGCTGCGTTGATTTAAAGGCACAAAATACAACACAACAAGGTACCACGTACCAGGCACTAAACACAAATATATTCACGATATTAATAACCCCAAATAAAGGTTACCGCCCGAATTAAGAGAAGTAGGGGATAAGGAAGAAGGAAGATAAAAGAGAAAAAAGAAAAGAAAAGTAGGGACCAAAAAAAGGAGTGCAAAAATGAAATTGGGAAAAAGGAAGGGGGAAAATAAAAGCGAGAAAAGAAAAGAAAAGAAAAAAAAAGAGCGAAAAGAGAGAATGAAGTGGAAGAGGGGAGGAGACTTATTTTATATGAGGAGAATACTCCTATAGAACCGCCACTAATCCCAACGAATTCCAGCAACAGCTCCCTGGAGATGGATGCAAACTATAAACAACCAATAATATAACGATGAAAATAGAATGGAGAACACTAATCCCAAAATAAAATAAAGAGAAAATAAAATGGCACTTTAAAAAATGGTAAAATGGTAGCAGTAATAATACTGGTTAAAAATAAGAAGGTAGTAATTAAAAGGGTAAAATCAGGTGATGGAAAAAGAAGAAGAAAGAAAGAAAAAAAAGTAAAAAGAAGAAAAAAATGAAAAAAAATTGGTTTCTTAGTTCAAAGGTGAAAAAAGGAAAAAAAAAACGTTGCAGTAGTGAAGGTCCTTCAGTTTTACTATTCTTCAGTCTGGCTCGCCTTTAGTCCTGCCAGGTATTCAGGAGAGTGTTGAGTTTCCCTGCGATACACTGTTCCTCTGTGTTGTAAACCACAGTCCTTATTTTAAAGCAGGCCGTATTTGTTTCCCAAACTGCCTTATTTTGTGTTTAGCAAAGAGTCAGTTTGTGGGTCAGCCTCTGGGTGGCAGTGTTCTGGGGTTGGCCTCTGAGGCTATACGGCATCTCTATCACACTTAAAACTGATTTGGAGAGGTCAACTATCCAGAGCTGGTTCCTTAATAGTTACCCGCTCTGTGTTGTTGCTGGGATTGAAAATCCCTCTATAGGCCAGACCCTGTTAACTCCCAGGGACTGATCAGATTATTTTAATCCTTGATCTCATTCAAGGTGGAATCTGAGTGTGGCTGCGCTCCTTGTCTGGGGGCTGGGGGGAGGAGTCTCACTCTCTGGAGAGAATGGCTGCCCCAGTCCTGGTCTCAGGAGTGTCTCAGCACTCAATTCGCTGCCACCTCTCCCGGCCCCCCTTCTCTCCTCAGTCTCTCCCCAGAATCCACTCCTCCACACACTCTCCCTCTCTTCAGCACAGGTGAGTGTCTATATCCGAAATGTCCCATGAACAGGATTCAGTGAGAACAAACAAACAAACGCCGTCCGTGGAGATGGGGAAGGCTTGGTTCCTGTAAGCTTCTCTTACCGGCACTGCATGGTCTGGTCAGCTCTTCAGGCTGCCCCCTTTAGGCTCAGTCCTCCGTGATCACAGAACCCAGCTCTCAAATCCCCCGGCGATGCCAGGAATCCTGCAGATCTCCTTTCCCCAGTCAGGGGTTGTGCCTGTCCCAAGGGACGCGGCTGTCTGCTACGCGGTCTCCCTCCGACCCTCTGGGCTCAGAAGTCTGGCAAACTTTCCTGCCCAAATCCCTGTTTGTTTGTGTGTTGTTTTTTTTTACCTTTCCAGGGAAGTTCTGCCCTTCCCGGCTGCAAACTGTCTCATCAGCTGAGCAATTTCGCCAATTCGGGGTGGGTGTTATTAGTTTCAGCTGCTCACTCCATTTGCTCCGGGACATGACCTGGGACGCGTCTGCGTATATCGCCGCCATCTTCTCTCCTCCTTTTCCTTTGAGTTCTCTTGAACACTCCTGCTTTGATGTCACCCTCATGAATTCAAAGCCTCATGCTTGTCAGAGCAGCCCTCTTTTAGACCTCAATGTGACTCCCTCTCAAACCCCTTTATTATTCTCTCACCCTCATTCTCCAAGTCTTTATGTCTCCCTTAGCTTTTGCCTATTTCAATATTGCCAAATACTTCAAATGAAACTGTCAAAATGACCATTTATGGAGAAAATATTTCCTATATCAATACATTAGTTTCAATGCCATGCATTTTTTGTAAAGGGTCCCATGCTAACACTTGTATATGTGTGTAGCAATTTAGAATTCATAAAACAGTTTCATATAAGTCGTTTCATTAAAATTTCACAATACGTTGATGAAGTAGGTAGGGAAAGGTCTTTAAGGTTTAGGAAGTTTGGAATTTTATCTACCTAACTGAAAGCACTTTATGGAAAGGGGCTATTTTTTTTTTTCAAAATTTTATGATCCCCCAAAAGATATAGTGAGCATTTCATGTTTTTTCTTAAAAAAAAATGGATGCTAAGTTATTAAATGAATGAGTAAAGAAAGAATAAATGACTGAAAATTAATAGCATTATTGTTTATCCACATTTTCTTGATATTACAAGGCCAAACCAATGCTGTAACCAAGGTTTCTGAGTCCTAGCATAGACCTTTTATCTATTATACCAGCCTGCCAACACTCAGCATTAATTCTGCTTATACACCTCTAACAAGTAGAAATTTTAATACTATCTTAACTCCATTAATATGAAAAGACTGTCTCCAACCTCATATTTCAAAAACATTTTCTCCAATACTACATATATCTTAAGGAGAACATGCAGATAGCCATTACGAAGATATACAAGAGCATAGAGGAGGCATGAATAAAAATAATTCCACATTTTAAAAGCAAACAAGTCAGAATTTATACATCTAAATGAGAGCTGTATTTCTAAGTAGCCCCCCCCCACCCCCCCGGGAGAATACACACACATTCCAGTGATGGTGCCATTGCTCAAAATTCCTTCAGAACTGTTGTATGGGCAGTGACTTCTAAGACATATTGAAAAAAAAAAAACACACAAGCAATTCCGTTTTATTAGTTTATATTCAAACTTTACATAAAACAAATCTTTTTAGACTACCCTACAGTATATTAGGTAAAATTCTAATTATATACACTTACTAACTTCTCTTAACACACTACAAATTTTCTCTTAATAATAAAAATAGGCTGTAAAATGAATATCTTTCATAGGCTGTGACCATTGTCAGGGCTAATAAATATTACCTAAATTAAAAGTATTCATCTTAGAGACAAGTTGAATTTTTCATATTTTAAATATATTTTTATTGATTTCAGAGAGGAAGAAAGCAGGAGAGAGAGAGAAAGATCAATAATGAGAGAGAATCATTGATTGACTGCCTCCTGCATGCCCCTTACTAGGGATTGAACCTGCAATCTGGGCACGTGCCCTGACCAGGAATTGAACCATGACCTCCTGGTTCATGTGTCAATGCTCAATTACTGAACCACGCTGCTGGGCAAGTTAAATTTTTTATGCTCTTCAACTGGTGGGTCCTGTAAATGTATCTTCCTTGTGATGAGAACACAAGAACACTAGTTGGAGAACCCCGTGCCTTTACGAAGGCTTTGTAGAAATTAAGTGAGTCTGATGTGTTCTTTCAATCTGTTAAGAAGAGTTGCTTTTGGATGCTGTGGTTTTAAGATGAGAATAGATGAGATAAATATCAAGAATTTTGATATTGACTGGACATTCTAAAATGGATTTTATTGGCATTTATATTGGAAATACACCTGGTGCTATATTCCTTTATATATTTGGTTCAGTATTTTTTAATCCATTCATTTATTCCAGATTTTTCCTGGCATCTTTCTAAGACTTAGAAAATCCTTACTATTAGGAAGTTCCAACAATTAAAATTTTCCTGTGAGATATGGTAATAGCCAATTGAAATATGTACACTTAGGGGCAGCTGTCATATAGTGAAAATAATATTTAGAACTAGGCAAGCAGACTGTTACATGTTTGCTTGCTATGAGACCTTGGGCCAACAATTTTCTTTTTTGAATATGCTTTTAATTTATGGAATGAGAATATTGACCTGGAAGATTTTGTTTTGTAAAGTGTTTAGCACAATGCCTACACTATTATGTGGTCCACAAACAGTAGCTGCTGCTGTTGTCATTATTACAATTTAAAGGTTCTGTTTTATCTAGGATATGCTGAAATTAAAAAATAGGTCCCTTCCCCAAATATCAGTGACTTAAAACAGATGCATTTCTCACAATACAGTCCAAAGGTTTACTTCCAATAAGTGAGTCAGAGATCTTGGTTAAAACCGTTTAGAGCTACTGATATCACTGAGAATTTTGTTCCCATTAGAGCTACTGATATCACTGAGAATTTTGTTCCCATTTTCACATGAACTCGTGAAAGAGAAAACTTAGAGAAGACACATTTACTCTTATATGCATCACAATAGAAGTATCACTGTCACTTCTGCTTTCATTTCCACTAGCCAGAACTCAGTAGCAGGATCCCCACATAACTATATGAAGACAGGCCAACTGTGTTCTTCCTGCATGTCTAGGAAGAGGAAATGGAGTCTTAAAACATTACTTTTTTATTATAAATAGTTTCTTTATATTTGTAATAAAATAAATATCTATACAACAGCAACAACAATCAGTTGATTTACTCTGTGATTCCAGGTGACAATCTTACCTCATTTCCCTTCTTTATGGGATCATTGGCTAAAATCTCACAAATGTATTTCCCTATGAATATCCCTTAAACCTCTTAAACTGATTTTTGTCTGAAAATGAAATGACTTTGCTCTGTAGGATATCTTTAAGAATACCTTTCCAATCAGCAACCCAACCTGGATGAATGAAGCTTTGTGCACTAAAAGTATTCACTTTGGTGCTACAGCTGCTCAGTGTTACAGCACCTGAGTGTATGATTCTGCCCAATGGACAATCAGACCTGAGTTGCTGGGGTATCTCCAAAGCATTTTCCAGAGCAGATGACAAGTTCATCTGAGCGTGTTTGTTTTCCAACTGGGGCTGCTTCTATCAGGATAAATTTCCAAGAGATGTAGTTAGCATTTCTGAACTGGAGATAATTAGTAACAGGTCAGTTTGTCATAATTAGAAAGAATCAGTGTCACAGCAACAGCTGATACCAGGGAAGAATAATTATCAGAGTAATTTATTAGGACCATTTCCATTCAAAGAAACAATTTATTAAGTACTCCCACCAAAAAAAAAAGTGAATCCTGTCATATTAGCAATTACTATAAAAAGCACTCTGCTCAAATGGAAGCTGAAGCTCACTTTGAATTTGACTGCATATAAATGACCAGGATTGACAGACTACATCTATTCAAATATAACTGCAATGTTCAATAGGAATATTCTAAGTAATATTCTTTTGTTTTATGAATGACTGTTTTAAAATCAGTAGTTACTCACCACTGTGCATAAATAAGTATATTAATCTTACAAACCTACAGTTTATATAGCTCATTCATTCTCTCAGATTTATCCTCTTTAAGTTAGCTAATCAGCAAATGCATCTGCAATTTGGTGTGATACTACCAGTGTATATTGAGGGACATATAAGAGACAGTACTATAAATGTTAAGCTGTGCTGACTCTTAATATCATCTCCTACATGTCCTTTAATTCTGGTCAATTTTTTCAGTCTCTACTGCCACTGACCCAGCTACCATCATCTTGTACCTGGGCAACAGCAACAGCTGTATGATTCAGTTCACCCAGCTCCCCTATAACCTATTTTGACTAGAGCATAAAGGTAATCCAGTGTTTTCCACTCCTCTGCTTAAAAATTGCCAATAGCTTCCCTTATATTTAGAACTAGAGGCCTGGTGCATGAAATTCGTGCGGGGGGCGGGGGAGGTACCTCAGCCCAGTGTGCACTCTCTCCAATCTGGGACCCCTGGGGAATGTCTGACTGCCTCTCACAATTTGGGACCACTGGCTCCTAATTGCTCACCTGGCTGCCTACCTGCCTGCCTGCTTGCCTCTAACCACGTCTGCCTGTCTGATCTCCCCAACCACCTCTGCCTGTCTGCCTGATTGCCCCTAACTGCTCCCCTGCTGGCCTGATCACCCCTAACTTCCTCTGCCTTGCTCTGCACCCAGGACCCGGGCTTCCCTCCTTCTGGCTGGCCTCAGGCAACCAGGACCCAGGCGGGCTTCACCCAGGCCACAGCCACAGGCACCCAGCCAGGACTATGGGGCAGGTGGCTTGTTCCTCTCCTGGGCCACAGCCTGGTTGGTCACCATTCCTTTCTCATGAGCTCATTTGTGCCTGGCTGGTCCCCATTCCTCTCTCCCCAATGTTGAGTGTCTGAGCCATTATGGCGTGACAGCGTGAGGGCAGGTGTGATGACCATTTGCATATTAGCACTTAATTATATAGGATGAGTATAAACTCCCTACCATTTCTCAAAATTCTGTGGGATTTGGCTCCTTCTGATCTTCCCAATATGATCTACTACTTGGACAAAACCACCAAACTCAAGTGTATCTATATATATAAAAGACAAGTGATCGGACCTATGGAACAGAAGGACCAGAATGACCAGAATGACTGGCTGCTATGATGCAAACTGTGGTGGCCAACCAGCCCAATTGGGGCCCCGATTGGCCCCACTCGACTGCCCATGGGCCTTCCCCCTGGCTGACCCAGCCCCCATTCGGCCCCCCACACTCCAATCAGGGTCAGGGCTGTCTGCCAACTGCCTGCGGCCCCTCTCCCTGGTCAGCCCCACTCCTTATCATCCCCCCTGCCCATCCCAATCAGGTCTGGGGCTGGCCGGCCAACCTCCCACACCCCCGCCCCCCCCACTGGCCTGACCAGATGGCCCCCATCAGGGCGGGCCAGCAAGACCCCACCCATACATGAATTCCTGTACCAGGCCTCTAGTTTTGATTATAAAGGAATAAGATTAATTGTTTAACAGACCTATCAGAATGTATCCATACAAATGTGTGTTCTGCCTGTGAAGGTCCCATTAGACCAAAATCCCTGGCCATATACAAAAACACAAGTTTCATTATTTTATTGTCATCATTTTGAGTTCTAAAGTATTGATAATTAGCTTACCTGATTAATTCATCAAAACAGACTCCAAGTATATTTTGGCTACCGCAAACAATCTAAAAACTAGTTAAGAATGATATATGACTGACATGGAGAATGTTCAATAGAACATAAGTCAATTTCCAAAAAAGATTCCAGAAATGACCTGTGCACTGCCAACATTAGTGGTAGAAGTCTAAAATTCCAAAAGATCGGTTTTTTGGAAAGGAAATACCTCACTCTGGCATAAAATTACTTATATTTTTTGACAGACACTCTGTATTATTACCTTACCACCTCGCCTCCTATGTCACTGTCAACTTTGGACTTCCTCAGGAGTTTGGAGACAAAGTCGTAAAGAGCGTTGGAGTCATAGTTATGCCTTTCAAATATTCTGTAGTAATCCCTCAGCATTGGCGAGGTCATGGGTCTTAAACTCCTACTTTGAAAAATGCAAATAGAGGCAGGAAATCTGAGTTTCTATGTTCTCATAAAAACTGGTGCCTATATCCCATCTCTCTAGTGAAGAAATAGTGTGCCATGGAAACCTTGGAGTGCAATGGCTTTCTACTAAACACTTTTCAGATCACAGAGAAAACACAACCCCTGCTCACTCATATCTAGTAGAATGTTTCTTTAGCTTTAATGTTGGCAGCCCTTAGAGAACCCAAGCTGCTTATCAAAGACTCCCCAAGAGTATTATTAACTAGATCATTCACAGCTGTTCTAATATCAAGACAGCAAAATGCTCTGCACACTTACCAATCTGTCTTTGACAGCTCCCAAACAAATCTTCACAGCATCCTCTCTGTGACTTCTGGGCTGTTAACAAGCTCTTCTGCTATGTTCATCTACTTAGCTTCCAGCTCTGCTAGTTTCTCAGTCAGAGTCAGCAGTCATGTGTCTTGCCTATTCATTATGGTATCACATTCCCCAAAGAATAGCATGGGCCTAGAAAAGAAAGACACATTGGACAAGCAGCAGTTTAAGGGTTACTTCCTTGGATAAGAATACATGCTACCATGTCAGAACAAGCAATGAGCATCTCTGAAGTAACATCTGCTGATTTTTGCACACTGGGTTAATAGCTCCCCTCAAAAGCTATGGCAGTAGTATGTAGTCAGAAACCATTAGGATTAATGAAGTGACTCAGCAAGAAAATAAAAACAGTAAGTGTTGCCTTAAAGGGAACTTATGATATCCAAGAAGCAGCTGGGTAATAAGGCTTATGAAAAGTCAAAGATTGACTTGTATATTAAAGTGTCACAGAGAACTCCAGCTCAGCTCCCTTTGAGGAGTATCTGTCTTAATCTTCTTAGTTCCTATAATAAAATACCCTGGACTGCTTGGCTTAAAAAATATAAATTTATTTTCTCACAGTTCTAGAGGATAGAGGTCTGAGATCAGGATGTCAGCATAGTTGGTTTCTGGTGAGAGCTCTCATCCTGGTATATAGATGGCCACCATTTTGCTCTGTGTTCCCCTGGCCATTTCTTGGTGGGTGCACAGGGAAAGAGAATGAGGTCTTTCCTGCCTCGTCTCTTCTTAAAAGTGCTATTGGATCAGGTCCCACCCTTAGGACTTCATTTAACCTTAATTATCTCCATATAGGGCCCATTCCAAATGCAGTCACATTGGGGGTTAGGGCTACAACATATTACCATTAGGGGCACACAATTCAGTTCATAGCAGTGTCTTTAAGTATACTCTGGGTGAATTGGACTAGGTAACTCTTTTTGAACACAAAATTAACTAGGTTTTATTATTACAGTGAAAACAACTTCATTGGCATCACCTATTAAGGTAAGAAATGAGGAAGAAGAATCCAGGTACAAAAAAGGTAAAAAGTAGATAATGCTTATCCTGCAGAAGGAAGCCTACTCTTATTTCTCATACCATCTGAAAAGGGAGATAAAAGTCTGTAAAGTCCCACCACAGCTTTAACCTGGGCCATTCTAATTTTCTTTTATTAGGTATTAGAATTCCAGAAAATATGGATAAACAAAAGTTCTATTACTTAAAAAACAATTTGAAATTGTACTGAGTAGCTCAGTTGGTCAGTGTTGTCCCTATATGCCAAAGTTGACCTTTCCCTGGTCAAGGCATATACAACAATCAACCAATGAATGCGTAAATAAGGGAACAACAAATCCATGCTTCTCTCTCTCCCTCTCCCTCTCTCTCTAAAAAATAATTTGAAATCCATGGGCTCCAGTTAGGAGTTGGCAAAATGTAGCTTATTTTCTTTCTTTGTCTTCAAGGGCTATCAGGCCTGACTAAATAGATCATAAAGTTTTTCTATGTGTCAGAGTAAACAAAGAAGGATATGGCATAGAGGAAGCATAGAATTGTAAGGGAAAAAGGAAAGAATAGAGTTTGAACAAAATTAGTCATCAGGGTCTTGCCCCACATATTCAGTGATACATATGGGATGGAAAGGATGTGATTCAGAAATATCTTGATGATTTGAAAGTAATACCAAAATCAGATGAGTTTAGATACATGTTCTTCTCTGAAAAATGTTGTGGTGTAGTATGGTTAGGAAATACGGTTCCATGTGATGTAGAAGACACATAGAACTTCTCAATTTTTCTGTAGAATATCAAAGATATAAATAAGGGTGCTTCCTAGAGAGTTTTCAAGAGAAGGCCATAAAGGTGGAGGTGAAGTGGTCCTAAAGCTGAGCGCTGCAGGACATATCAACAGGTCCAGAGTGCCAACCCCAACTCAAGGGTCTGAGTCATCTGTATAAACAGAGATGTGTACAAGTTACTAAGGTAGAAATGGTCACTGAGAACCAAAATACTAGGTCACAATACCTAGATTTTAGAATTTGGGGATAGCAAGGTGCTATATGGTCAGGGAAACAAAGAACATGGTTGAGGGTAAATAAAGCTTACCTCTTCTTTGCAATTCCCTAATCATGTAAGATTCCCTTCCCCATATATCTAAAACTCATCTTGAAAAAAAGCATGGAATGGAAGAATAAACTTGAATACCAGTCTAAACCATTTAAATGGTAACTGTTATTTAAAGAGATACTTCCATGCCTTTTACTAGGGAGATAATATGGTGGTGGTGGTGGTGGTGATAGTGTGTTTAGGGGGATGCTCATTAGGAAAGTCAGAAAAGTTATCTATGGAGAAGAGACATTTTTTTTTTCTACCAAGGCATGACAATTTTGTGATTCCCTCTACATATAATTGTCTTTTTGTGGAGATTGGGGAAATGGACTGTAGTCATTCTGAATATCTTTTGAACAGAAGAAACACATGAAGATGCTACTTTCTACATTTATTTATCCAAAGAAAAGGCAAGAAAGAAAGATCATGGGAAATGGAATCATGATAAGAATGCAAAGGCTTACAGGACCCATTGCTTCAGGAAATATAGAAAGATTTCTTTTTTATATGTTGCTTGTATTTATTTCAGAGAGGAAGGTTGAGAAAGAAAGAGTCAGAAACGTCAATGATGAGAGAGAATCATTGATCGGCTGCCTCCTGCATGCCCTACACTGGGGATTGAGCTCACAATGTAGGCATATGCCCTGACCAGAAATCAAACCGTGACCTCCTGGTTCATAGGTCGCTGCTCAACCACTGAGCAACACCAGCTGGGCTAGAAAGATTTCTTATCTCTATAATTTGCTTTGGGGTTTGATAAGTGCTATGCAAGAGGCCTTACAATAAAGACTCTAAGAACATAGCCAAACATTTGTTGACATCACTTAGTCATTTGACATAGGAAGTCAGGGTTCTGACATAAAAGTGCTGCTCCCTGAATCAGCTTATCTTGTTCTCTAGCTTCCTGATTTTATTTTATATTATCCCTCTCCCTTGTTCTTCTATTTCACACCCCCCTCCAACTCAGTGGGTCAGTTTCCCTGACCCAATAAGCCTGGTGAGTGGTGACTACTTATATTATGTGATACATATCATGTTGAGATCTACTAACACAAAGGCACTGGTATCACAATATTAAACAAAGAGAAAAAGAGAATTCTTGCTGAGAAAGAGTAATGGACTGGATAGAGTGCCAAAGTAGCTGAGATCAGAGTGACAGGGTGGGCAGAAGAGAAAAGAAAAAAAGATAGCAAGGCAAAGAGAAATTCCACATCTACTAAGACTGGAAGTGTTCAAGAGAAGATTTAATAACTAGTACCAGAAGGTAGCAAACATTTAAATGCCCATTCACCTCCTTTGATGCTACTCTGCATGTGCTCACATGTCAGTATCACCTGTGCTGTTTCCCCCCCCCCTGATTTTAAAGCCTTTTCATTGTCCCTTGCCAGTACTAAACCAATGCCTCTTCTTTAGTCTGCTGCCCATATCCCTTGCTGCAACCCGTAGATCCCAATAGCCTCAATTACAGCTTTTTTTTCCTTGTCCTCAAATCCTAGCCTCTATCCAAAGGTCAGCTAATTAGTTTTAGCTTTGCTGGGTAGGTATACTCCTGAGAATAAGATGCACACATTGCTTCCAGACTGTTTTTATCGTCAGGCAAGGCAAATCATTCATATGGTCATCAAGAACGTGATATACTCTAATTTTCCTCAGTAATTATGAGAGAGTTCAGAGTCAGATTACATATCAACCCAACCCTAGGAAAAGATCAATAAATATTGACTGTCTATGTGCAAAGGATAAAACCATAGGCTAGTTCCAATGCAGAAACAAAGAGAACAAATGCAAACCCTCTACTTTCAGAGAACTGTCCTTTTAATTAGACTCACAGATATGTAAACAGATACTTTCAGTACAATGTAGAAATTACAATGATGGAGAAAACTACAAAGTGTTGGGAGGGGAGCATTAAAATGTAGAGGGTTTCATTTAACCTAATCTGGTTCAGAAGGTCAGAGAAAACTTCCTGAAGAAAGTGATGCTTTGGCTAAGTTTTAAATAATGCGTAGGGTAGCCCTATCTGGTTTGGCTAGGTGGATAGAGCATTGGCCTGGGGACTGAAGGGTTTTGAGTTCAATTTTGGTCAAGGGCACATGCCTGGGTTGTGGGCTCAATCCTCAGTGGGGGGTATGCAGGAAGCAGCCAATCAATGATTCTCTCTCATCACTGATGTTTCTATCTCTCCCTCTCCTTTCCTCTCTGAAATCAATAAATATATATTTTAAAACTGTGAGGTGGCCCAGAGAAGTAGCGAAGAGAACAGAGAACCCAGTGAATCAGAAAGAAAAAGGAGAAGTTTATTTGCCTTATCAGGCGAGACCCACTGACCCAAAAGGTGGGCCCAGTGAATTTCACGCCTCGAGGGAGGGAGGGGAATCTTTTTATTCAGGTGTTTGGTGAGGGCGGGGGCCTGAACTGAGGAAGTCTCCACACCGCAGGGATCAACTGAGGAAATCTCAGCTGCAGGCGGTGGGCGGGATCTTCAAGAAGTCCTTATCTGTGTGGGGGTATGTGGATTCAGGGAGAAGAAGCTGGTATCTGTGTCTGGCACATTGATCTGTGAGAAATTCCAGGGGAAGTCCATTGTCTCATCACATGTCTGCATGTATCCGAACCTGGGCTCTCTCCTACCTAACAAAAACCACAAGCATGGAAACATGGAACAGACTGATGAATCTCAGAGGGAAAGAGGGAGGGGGCGGGCAGGAAGAGATTAACAGAAGATCTTATATGCCTACTAGAGGCTGGGTGCACAGATTCATGCACCAGTGGGGTCCCTTGGACTGGTATGTGGGCATCAGGCCAAAACCAGCTCTCTGACATCCCCAAGGGGTCATGGATTGCAAGAGGGTGCAGGCCAGGCTGAGGGACCCCACTGGTGCATGAATCTGTGCACAGGGCCTCTAGTATAGTTGTAATTGGTTAAATCATTGGCCATTGGTTATTGATGCAATCTCCAGTCCTCTCCTCCTTGGAGATCAGGGAGTAGGGCTGAAAATTCCATCCCTCTTATCATGCCTCCATCCTTCTGAAGACCAGCCCTTATCCTAAAGCTATCTAGGATTCCCCTAGCCATCAGATGTCTCATTAGCATATGAAAGAAATTCCAAAGGTTTTAGCAGCTCTGTGTCAGAAACTGGAGACAAAGGCCAGATATTTATTTTCATTATATTGTTAGGGGCAAAAATAGAATATTGGGGACCAGCTATAATTGTAAGAAATATTAATCATGCTCTGTTAACTGTGATTGTTTTTTTTCTGATTAAAGAAGGCGTATTCTAACCTGGCTGGGAGTTGCACTTCGGACCTGGGAGATCACCTGGAAATGCAGCCTATCCTCTCCCTCCTGGAGCTGCCTATTACCATGGAAAGATTAACAACCTTGTTGCAGAAGCCAGAGCCTCCAGCCCTTTGCTTATTGCCAGCACTTTTAAGACCCCAAGCCTTTGCATACCTGCAGGCCTTTGCAAATATTCAGCCAGCATTATCTGTAAACTGCTCTTTGGCAAACCCTTTTGCCAACTTCCCCATGTAATCTTTGTCCTTCTACCCAATATAAGCAGCTGGTTTATGGTGGAGGGCAGAGCAGATTTTTGTGGATGACCTGCTACTCTCCCCTACTGACTCATATATGAGTCAACCCTGTCTCTGATTAATTGGCTCAAGTAGTGACAGGGTGCCCAGACCCACTGATTATTCAGTTAGAATATCACAGAATGGATGAAGTAAAACCATCTCTATTTTAGTATGGCACAATATTACATTTAGAAAATACTTGGAATCCACAGAAAGCTACTAGAACTAATGAATATGTTTACCAAAGTTATGGGATATAACTCAATGTACATAAAATTGTCATTTCTATAACTGGCAATGAACAATCCAAAAGTAAAATTACCCATTCTGACAGTTGTGAGATGGTACCTCATTGTTGTTTTGATTTGCATCTCTCAGATTATTAGTGACTTTGAGCATGTTTTCATATGTCTCCTGGCCTTCTGTTTGTCCTCTTTTGAAAAGTGTCTATTTAAGTCCTTTGCCCATTTTTGATTTGATAGTTTATCTTCCTTTTGTTAAGTTGTATGAGTTCCCTATAAATTTTGGAGATCAAACCCTTTTTGGAGATAACATTGGCAAATATGTTCTACCATGCAGTGGGCTTTTGTGTTGCTTTGTTAATGGTTTATTTTGCTGTGCAGAAGATTTTTATTTTGAGGTAGTTCCATTTGTTTATTTTCTCCTTAGTTTCCATTGCCCTAGGAGCTCTATCAGTAAAGATATTGCTATGACAAATGTCTGCTATTTTGCTGCCTATGGCTTCTTCTAAGATTTTTATGGTTTTCTGCCTTACATTTAAGTCCTTTATCCATTTTGCATTTATGTTTGTGTATGGTGTAAGTTGTTGGTCTGGTTTCATTTTTTTGCATGTATCTGTCCAATTTTCCCAACACCATTTATTGAAGAGACTGTCTTGACTCTATTGTGTGCTCTTGCCTCCCTTGTCAAATATTAATTGAGCATAATGGCTTGGGTAGATTACTGGGTTCTCTGTTCCGTTCCATTGGTCCATATGTCTGTTCCTGTGCCAGTACCAGGCAATTCAACAAATGACAAGTGCTGGCTAGGATGTGGAGAAAAAAGGAACCCTCTTGTACTGCTGGTGGGAATGCAGACTGGTGCAGCCATTTTGGAAAACAGTATGAAGTTTCCTCAAAAAATTAAAAACGGAACTTCCATTTGACCCAGTAATCCCACTTCCAGGAATATACCCCAAGAAAACAGAAACACCAATCAGAAAAGATAGATGCACCCCTATGTTCATAGAAGCACAATTTACAATAGCTAATATTTAGAAACAGCCTAAGTGCCCATCAGCAGATGAGTAGATTAGAAAACTGTGGTACATCTACACAATGGAATACTATGCTGCTGTAAAAAAGAAGGAATTCTTACCATTTGCAACAGCATGGATGGAAATGGAGAGAATTATGCTAAGGAAATAAGCCAGTCAGAGAAAGATAAATATCACATCATCTCACTCATTTGTGGAATGTAATGAAAAACACAAACTGATGAACAAAAACATAACCAGAGACATAAAAGCATCAAATAGACTGTCCAACCAATGAGGGAAGGTGGGGGGGGGCAGGGTGAGGGGGTAAGAGATCAATCAAAGGACTTGTATGCATGCATATGAGCATAATCAATGGACACAGACAGAGGGGAGGTTGAGGGCATGTCCTGGGGGTGGGAGTGGACAGGGAGAGGTCAATGGGGGAAAAAGGAGACTGATGTACTACATTAAACAATAACGAACTTAAATTTTAGAAAATTAAAATAAATTAATACAATGAGAAAATAAGTAAAATTAATCCAATTTTTTACAAAAGTACCCAAACAATAATATACTTTGTAATAAAATTTTTAAAAAGAGATCTGAAACTTGTACTCTGAAAATCACAAAATATTGCTAAAAAATTAAAGAATATCTAATTTAATGAAAATTTATCCCATATTCATGGATTATAATACAGTATTATTAATAAAAAAAATGCTTCCAAATGTATCTATAGATTCAATGCAATTTAACCAATTTATTTTGCAGATATTGACAAGCTTGTCTTAAAACTCGTATGCAAATTCATGGGACCCAGAGAAGCCAAAATGACCCTCAAAAAGAAAGCACACTGATACCTCAATGGTCAACTGAATTTAGACAGTAGTGCCAAGGGTATTCAAAATCATAATTTCAACAAATAGTTGAAATGATTAAATAGTTTGAAAATTGGGTATTTACATGCAAATGAAGTTAAAACCTAGAGTATACTTGGCTACACTCTTTGTACAAAGTGTCAGTCTTAGGTAGAACACAATAACTTGACTGAATGTACATCTACTCACAAGCCCAATCTTATATCTTATGTGAAAACTAGAAAAGAAACTAAAAAAGAAAATGTTAACAAGCACAGTACAATCAGATAGCATTATTGCATATGAGCTCTCCAATAACTTCTTTAAAAAGTAGTAAGTTTCCCATAACTGGTGTTCAAGAAGATTCTAGATGGCTTTTGGTAAAGTTAAGGGAATCCCTTCACTAGGTCATACGGAAAGAAAAGTCAGGGAAATGCAGTAGACATAAATTGCCAAGCTAGAAATGTGTCTTTTGATCCAAGGGCAAATCATTAAATTTTTTGTTTGTTTGTATGTTTGTTTATGGGTCATCTCCTAAAATCACCTTGTTCTTATTTAGCATGCTGATTCCTGGGTTTCATCTTATCCTATATAATAAAGAGCTAATATGCAAATGGTCATCACACCCTCACACTGTCATGCTGTCATGCCCTAAAACCATCACAATCCATCACCAGGAGGCTGTGTGGACAGCAGTCATGTGTGGGTGGGTGGGGACTTGACGCTTTGTGTGGAGCGCATAGGCGGGTCCCAGCAGCTCCACACAGTGACAACAGGGGTCCCAGCAGCTCCACGTAGTGAGGCCTGGGGGTCCTGTGGCTCCACGTGGTGCAGAGGTGGGACCCCCGGCTCCAGCCTACCTCTTTGGGGCAATCCAATCAAGGAGTCCCAGATCGGGGGGCTGGGGCTTACCTCTTTGAGGTGATTGATTATGGGGCTCCCGCACTGTGAGAGGGCACAGGCCAGGCTAGCCCCCCCTCCCCGAGTGCACAAATTTTGTTCACTGGGCCTCTAGTCCTATATAATAAAAAGCTAATATGCAAATAGTTGTCATGCCCTCACGCAGTCACGCCATAATAGCTCAAACACTCAACACTAGGGAGAGAGGAATGGGGACCAGCCAGGCACAAATGAGCTTGTGAGAGAGAAATGGGGACCAGTCAGGCTCTGGCCCAGGAGAGCCAATGGCTGTTCCTGCACCTGTAACCCGGAAGAAGGACAAGCCACCCGCCCATGGTCCCTTGTGGCTGCGGCCAGCCTGGGTGAAGCCAGCCTGGGTCCTGGGTGCCTGCAGCTAGCCAGAGGGAGGGAAGCCTGGGTCCTGGGTGTGCGGCGAAGCAAATGTGGTTAGGGGCAATCAGGCCAACAGGGGAGCAGTTAGGGGCAATCAGGCCAGTAGGGGAGAAGTTAGGGGTGATCAGGCAGGCAGGCAGAGGTGGTTAGGGGTGATCAGGCAGGCAGGCAGCGAGCAGTTAGGAGCCAGCAGTCCTGGATTGTGAGAGGCAGTTGGACATACCCCGAGGGGTCCTGGATTGGAGAGGGTGCAGGCCAGGCTGAGGAACCCCCCTTCAGTGCATGGATTTCATGCACCACCGGGCCTCTAGTATCTAATATATCAGAATATCTAGGAGGAGGCCAAAGATTCTGAGTTCCTGTAACCTGTCCCTCAGGTGTTGGTTATAAAGATGAAAAATTTAAAAACCCTGCTTTATAAGAAAGTGAATGGTGCATTTCAGTTATGAGTCAATTTTTCAAGTGTCAAGTCTATTTTAAAGTGCAATTGTGGGAACCATGGGGGTTTTGTGCTTAAGGTGTTAAAGCAGTGCCTTTTTCCAGGACCTCTAGTAAATCATCTCTTGTAGTTCTTCATGCACTAAACTTGTCCTTGACCATGCATTTCAGTTTTGTATGCCCTTGAATCCTCCCACATCAAGTAGCATTACATATTAGGTGTCATCTGTTCAAAATTCTGTTTAAAATTTTTATTTTTCTAGAACTTTTCTAAAGTTCATTTCTAAGATTCTGGGTTCATACTATAGTAAATATAATAGGTACTGTTTGTCTAACAAGCAGGTTTTACCATCCTTCTATGTCTGGTTCCTTTGAGAATCTGATCTCTGTATCTATATGGTACACGTAGGGCTTTTAATATGTATTCTAACTCCAGTCACAGAGGATGTCATCACCCAGGTTGGAACAATGATAGTACTGCTACCGCTGGCTATTGTTCAGTAACAAGTATATATTCCAAACTTGGAAAATTCAAGTCTACACCAGCACTTTTCTTCTAGAAAAAGCTATATATATATATATATATATATATATATATATATATATATATATATATATATATATGTATTCTCTTTCAGCTGAGGACACTAAACTTTGGAAGAATGAGTCTGAGGCTTTAGTGACATTCAAGCTTCTGCTTGAATGGTAGGAGTGCTTGCCCCTCACTTCAAGTCTATGGAAAGGAGTTTCAAGATAACCATATGGATGTCTTAATTTGTATACCTTATAATCTGGACTAATTCTCATCACACCAGAGAAATCTAAAGGGCATAGGACAAGTAAGCGACCTGTTGGCGAGCCAAAATAAAGACATTTTTATAGCGCTGTTTATAGTTCCTGAGTTTGTTGTGAGGCTGCACAAGAGTTTCTTATAGACTTGAAGAGCCATGTCCATGTTATTGTCCGTTCTAACCAAGAGGGACATCTGTAGTAGTAACAGACTTTCACAGAGAGAAATTGTAAATATTAGAAGATTCCTAGGGGCTGAAAACCATTAGAAAGGAATCCAAAGAAAGGTTAATCTGCCATTGTTTTTGGCTCCCATTCACCTGCTCTTCAATATTCTCTCTCTACCCTTCTGCATCTACTCCTTGCCCTGAAAGGCTGACCTTGATACACTATCATAAGGTTCCTTTACCCTTTGGCTTCCAGTAAAGTTTTTCAATGGAGATCCACAGCAGAAGATCTGAGGGAAGGGGAAGATTAGGTCAGATTATTTCTTTCTTGGCTCTTTTCCTCAAATTCCCCTGAGCCTGTCATATCCTGTTCTGTTCCTTCATGACTGTCTCTTTCTGGGTACTAGTAGCTACTCCCTCATCCATTCAGGCCTAGAGGTAGTAATTCTCACTGTCCCCCGGTTACTTCACTTTCCCTTATGGTCTGCCTATGCTGCACCTATAATTTTGTAAATAGTCCCTTTTAAAGTAAACCTTCAAATTTTCCAGGTCTGAGTGTGCCATCTGTATCTTGGAGACTCTGATGGTACAGACCTCATCAGAGAAACTGCTGATGAGAATCTCCAGAAATGACACATGTCTGAGAAAGTCATGGAATCAACCTACCAGAAAGGTAGGCTCAAGTACAAAGAATTGAAGACTTAGATCACCTAGTCAATATTAACCATGCAGACATATTTTTACTCCATTACCTCTCCTCCCTCCCTTTGCTCCAACTCTACTTAGAATATAAACCTTAAATAACAAGTTCAGGGAAGAGAAATAGAAAAACAAGGGGGGGAAGGAATGTATCCCTTTCACTGACTACAGTGGGGGGAGAGAAGAGTTTTAACTTTATATCAAATTTAGGGTTTTAATTATTACATAGGACTGGATATTTTAATTTGTTCTCAGAGGATCACTATTACATAAGAAAGATAAAATAATCTCCATGAGGCCTACATTTTTTTTTGCAATGTTAAAGGGAGTACTAACCAAATTAAATAAATATAAAGGCTCAATGAAAATAAAAATAAGAATAAAAATAAATTGCCCTGATTCCTCATATTTCAAATCATTGACTTGATTCTTGGGATCCATTAGTCTACTGTTGAATCCCTGTATATTATTCTTTATTTCAGTCATTGTATGCTTAATTTCTGACTGGTCCTTTTCCTTTTTTTTTTTTTTTTGCATTCTCACTAAGATCCTTGAAGGTCTCACTAAGTTCCTCAGAGATTTCTACAAGATTCTTTAGTAACCTTATGCCTGTGGTTTTGAACTCTATATCCAGTAGTTTGCTTTCTTCCATTTCTTTCATTTGTGACATATTTCTTTGTCTCCACAATTTGGCTGCTTCCCTGTGTTTGTTTCTATGTGTTGGGGTAGCTGCTAAGTCTCCTTGAGTTGATAGACTGGCCTTGTGTGGTAGGTGTCCTATAGGGCCCAGTGGCTCAGCCTCCCCAACCACCTGTGGTGGACACTCTTGGTGCACCCCTTCGTGGGCTGTGTGCATAGTCTTATTGTAGTTGAGCCTTGATTGCTGTTAGTATCACTGGGAAGAATTGACCTCCAGGCCAATTGACTGTGGGGACCATCTGTGACTACAGTGGGAGAGCTGCTATGCAGGAGACTTGCTTCAGTGGGGCTTTGGTGCTCACTGAGTCTGCCTCTTGAGTGTGTCACTTATGGATGTGAAGAGTTGTAATATGGTATGGTCTCATACTGACCACTGGGTACACTGGCTCTAGGATCTCCAACTAGGTGCAAAGTCAGCCACTGCCTGGGGTCATTCAGCAGGAGCTACAGAGAGATCTGTACATTTCTCTTCTTTGTATCAAGTTTGGAAGTATCCAGACGAGGCTAAGCTGTGAAGCAAGGTAGGCTGGTGCTAGTGCTGGTTTGGGGGCCTTTTATTGATGGGTTTGGGGCTCTCTGACTCAGCTGCAGCTTGTTTAGCAGACATTTAGCCTGAGAAAGGACAAGCTTAAGAATAAACAGATGCTTCATTATATACAGGTATGCACTGCTAAGATCTTTGCTGTGTGGTTATAGTTAATACTAGAGGCCCAGTGCATGACATTGTACACTTGGGTCGGCGGTCTCTCGGCGGTCTCTCAGTCCAGGAGTCCACAAGGATGTCCTGCAGAGAGCGGACCTAAGCCATAAGTCGGACATCCTTAGCGCTGCTGTGGAGGTGGGAGGGGCTCCCACCACCATGGCTGCATTTGCCAGCTGTCAGTCTGGCTTGTGGCTGAGTGGCGCTCCCCCTGTGGGAGCACACTGACCACCAGGGGGCAGCTCCTGCATTGAGCATCTTCCCCCTGGTGGTCAGTGAGTATCATAGCAACCGGTCATTCTGCCATTCATTTGATTTGCACATTAACCTTTTATTATATAGGCTAGTTGGTTAATAAGATGTAGCTAAAGTGAAGCAAAATCATTCTATGCACATGTGTGGGTACATCTTCAAAGGCTTTCAACCTAATTTGTATTTTTCTTCGTTGATATTTGAATATATTTGCTGCATGGTTCTTCTATGGTTTTGAATTATTTTATTTTCTCTGTATCCCTAGCTCTGGCAACCATTGATTGACCATTTTTGGTCAATTGACTATTTGTGTTGCTGCTGCTCATCCTTTGTTGATTTCATATAGAATATGCATTTGAATTTACTGATATTTTAATTATCCATTTTGAAATCATGTAACTTCTTTATATAGCATGACCTTTGGACAACTAGAGCTGCTCTCAAGGTAGTCACTCAAGCATGCATGCAGTAATCAGCCAGTCATTCAACAAACAGGCTTATGCAAACTCCCTTATTCTTTTGTAAATATGTATTTCAAACTGAAAAATGTGATATTATAATTAATAGTACTAATTTCAATGGAATTTGTTTTGCAGTTTAATTATTAGCAGCTATTATATCCACTGGTACATGAAGAAGGGGGCTACACATCTGATATTTATCTTTATTGTATTTATTGAATTTTAAGTATACATACATATATAAAGCACATGTACATAAATATAAAGTTATAAGTGTACATGAAGTACATGCATCTATATAAAGTACATATAAATAGATACATATATAAGTTTTTCATCAAGTATATTTTAATCAGTTTCATTTAGGTATAATTTTCAGAAAATGAATCTACTAATTTTAGCTGTACAATTTTATGAGTTCTGAAAAAAAAAAAACATACAGTAATTTGACCACCACTACAATAAAGATACCTATTTCCATTATTTTCCAAAATTCCCTCCTGACATTTTATAGTCATTCTCCTCTTCCCATTTCAGTACCCGGTAACCATAGATCTTCCATAACTATAATTTTGCCTTTTCTACAATTTCATATAAATTAAATCATACAGTAGTTAGAGTTTTATGTTTGACTTCTTTCACTTATCATAATGCTTTTGAAATTCATTCACATGGCTACATATATCAGTAGTTCATTCTATATCTGAATTGTATTCTATCATATGAAATACACAACTATTTATTAATTGCGATAACATTTGAGTTATCCCCAGTCTGTGATTTACCTATTTATTTTTAACAGTTTCTTTTAAATAAAAAACGTTTTAATTTGTATGAAGTTCAAAGTATCAATTTTGATGTTTGTTTATATATACTTTCTAAAAAATGTTTGCCCTATCTAAAGTCATGAACATTTTATCTTACATTTTCCCTAGAAGGTTTACAGCTACAATTCTTATTTTTTTGGTCAGTGATACAATCAATTTAATTTCTGTATATGGCTTGAGATATACATACATACATATTATATATGTATCTATATATATAGATACATCTATATTTATTTACATAAACACACATATATATGTATAATTATTTGCCTACAGATATCTAATTTTTCCAAGTACATTTTTTAAAAAAAACCTTTCCTAATTAATTATCTTAGCATCTCTATCAAAAATAGGTTGACCATATATGTGTGATCCTATATCTAAAACCTCTCTTCTGTTCCATTGATCTGTACATCTATCTTTATGCCAATACTACACTATTACTGTAAGTTGTAAAATCAAACAACATGAGTTCTCTAATTTTTTCCTTATTTTACAAAACATTTGGTTATTCTAGATCTTTTGTGTTTCAACAATCACTTTCTGATTAGCTTATCAAATTCTAAGCAAAACCAAAAAGAAGAAAAAATACAATAAAAAAAATTCTAAACAAAACCAAAAAAAGCCAACTGGGATTCTTTTTGGTCTGTTTGAATGTATGCATCAATATAGAGACAATTTGATATTAGAAACAAATTCTGAATGATGTAACAGAAACAGTGAATCCCAGGTAGTTGCAAAGGAATATGAGAATAAAGTAGATTTTAGAATGTAGAGAGTTATATGTGGAACCACATCTGGATGATAATGCATGCCCTAGGATAAATGTTCTTATTAAAAGACCTAAATGGTGATGCAGGGCATGGCTAGTTTACTTTTTAAAAATTTTATCTTTATTGTTGAAAGTATTACAGGTGTCCTCCCTTTTTCTCCCATTGACTCCCAGTCCCCTATCCCTCCCAAACCTTCACCATATTTTTGTCTGTGTCCATGGGCTATGCATACATGCATATAAATTCCCCAGTTAATCTCTCCTCACCCACCCCCACCCCTACCTTCCCTCTGAGGTTCCTCAGTCTGTTCCACGCTCCTATGTCTCTGGATCTAGTTTACTCTTGATGCTCTTCTAATCTGAGGTGAATATTCAGTGCTAATAGAAGTCTCCTTCCCTCAGGAAATCAGAAATGGTAAGGTAGGTGAATACATTTTATAGTAATGTTACAAATGTGGGTTAGAGTGTAAGTCATACCTATAGTACAGATAGTTCCATGGGCCTTACTTAAATTCTGCCTTTTTTTTTTTTTTTTAAATAAGAAACCTAACACCATGGTAAGAGGAAAGGAAATGTTGTTCTAAAGCTTGGTTTGCAATCACTGTGAAATAGACTGTGGCAAAAGAAAAAACATCATATTTCTTACTCTGTTGCTCTATCTTGGAATGGTTCATATGATACTGTAAATATTCTTGGGTCTGCAGCTGTTGGAAGTCAGTCATAGACTGCCTTTTCTTAAATACATGTACACAGAAGAGAAGGACATCATGCTGTAACATAGAACACAGCTAAAGCTCTATCCAGCTGAGGTATAGAAGTTGAAATTAGGGGATAATATATACCCATTACACACATTCTTCTAAATTAAAAATAAATAAATAAAGATGAAGCAAATGGTCAAGTCTTTATTGTTGGCTATGTCCTGATGAGCCATGCTTGGAACCAACCAAGACCAACCAAGAATGGGGCTCAAATAATATTTTACACAGGCTTCTTTGGCCTAATTATTACAATTTTCATGGTAGAACTTTGGTTTTATGAAGGATACAGGTTGTGGAATGTAATGGAACTTTAAAACAAATGAACCTCTACCAGCACATTTGGTATTTCTTAAGTGTTTTAGTCCTATAGTGGTTTTTTAGAGTGAAGGGTTTTGCGTACACTTAAACAGGGAATCTAAATCCCTCCAGGTAGAGCTTCTAGATTTTTAACTTGCCCTTGGAGATTAAGAGTACCTTTTTAAAAAAATACATATATGGCCCTTATCATATATATAAGTACATACAAGCTTGTGAAAAAAGGTCTCTGTAAGGAGGGTCTAGGTTGATTCTACAATGGGCTGAATCATATCAGCTTGCACCACAGCAATTTGGTTAATGGATTGCTGGGGAACCAGGTGGAAAGTTGAAACATATTGCTTTTGACTCTCAAAGACATTCTAGGTCATAGATTTTCACCAGAAGGACTTAACTTATCAATATACAGGGAGTCAAAAGCTGCAAATTAAGACCATATGACAAACAACTCCTAACATTATTATGATTTATAACCAACAGGAAGTATGGAATTCTTTGGCATAATCACATACAAATTAGAGTTTGATTTCAATCATACTGCACTATAAGGAGAAATTGTTCCTTGATATGTGCTGGCCATCATTACAGATAGGTAAATGATTGGAGTGCCACATGCTGCACCTCCAGTATATGATTTAGGCCTACTTGGCATTATCGGCAGGGCATTCTGGGACAGAACAGTCAACCAATCTGAACTCTTTTTTATCATTAAAATTTTTAAGAAAAAAAACATTTGGAAATATTCTGCAATCTAATATAAATATCCAGACTTTTGCTAGCTATTGACATTCTAAATGTCTATCAGTGGAGCCCTTTCAGTGCAATGAATCCATGTTGTTCAAAACTTCAAAGTACAAAAGAAACAATGTTGGGTTGTACACATTTTAAAAATAACATTTCTCAAATCTCATGTCTTACTTAGTCTATTCGGACTGCTATAACCAAACAGTGCAGACTTGGTAGCTTATAAACAACAGAAATTTATTTTTTATGGTTCTATATGCTGGGAAGTCTAAGATCAAGGCACTAGCATGGTTATGTTCTAGTGAGGGTCCTTTCCTAGTTCTTAGCAGATGCCTTCTCTCTCTATCCTCCTATGGTAGAAGGAGGCTTTAGACCTCTGTGGGGTCTCCTTTATACGAATACCAATCCCATTCAGGAGAGCTCCATCCTTATGACCTAACCACTTTCCAAAAGTCCTACATTCTCCAAACACTACATTGGACATTAGGATTTCAACATATGAATTTTAGGGGGAAACATTGAGACCATTGACCCCCTCTAGCTCTCCCCTGCACCCACCCAAGGCCTTCACCACCCTATTGTCTGTGCCCATGGGTTATGCATATATGTATACAAGTTCTTTGGTTGATCTCTTCCCACCCTACCCCACTCCCCACCTTCCTTCTGAGATTCATCAGTCTGTTACATGTTTCTTCTCTGGATCTATTTTTTTCATCAGTTTATTTTGTTCATTAGATTCCACATATGAATGAGATCATGTGATATGTGTCTTTCTCTGGTTAGCTTATTTCACTTAGCATACTACCCTCCAGGTCCCACCATGCTGTCTCAAAGGGTAAGAGATCCTTCTTTTTTAAAAAAAAAAAAAATTATTGATTTCAGAGAGGAAGGGAGAGAGATAGAAAGAAACATCAATGATGAGAGAGAATCATTGATTGGCTGCCTCCTGCATGCCCCACACTGGGGATCGAACCCACAACCCGGACATGTGCCCTGACCAAGAATCTAACCATGACTTCTTGGTTCATAGGTCAATGCTCAGCCACACTGGCCTGGCAAGATCCTTCTTTTTTTTTACTGCTGCATTTTATAGCAAACAGTACAATTCTCTATTTCATATTTTTAGAACTTGGTATCAGCTACTACTTGAGAAACTATTTGTTCATTCTTACTCAAGCACCTCCCTTGTCCTTTTAGTGACATTTCATAAGCTTCCTGGTAACTGAGCCTAAGATAGGCAGGAAAATGTGTGAATCCATGATAAATCTGCTTGCAGGAGGATGGTAATAATAAGCCCCATTCCTTTAAATGCCCATCTCCAGTATCAGTGGACAGAAATGCATCAGAGAACACATATCTGTTTTGTTGCTGCTACAACTAAGCTATTATGCTTAGAAAATTCAATCTGGCAGTCCAAACCTGCAGCTGATTTTTGTATGGTGTCCTAAGATATACTTATCTAGAAATTAGCTTTTGTACTACTTCCTGCAGCTTGCCAGGTATGATTTCAGTAGAGGACAAATGGAGGACGTTGGCACCGGCATTCTTCATTAAACTGCCTATTAAGACAAATAGAGACATAATTCCAGTGCACAATGCTTACTGAAATATTTAACAGCAAGGGAATGCCAGATAAAATATAGTGAATGTCAAAGTTGTGAATGCCATGCTAGGAAGATCTCTCATAAAAGGAAACACACACACACACACACACACACACACACACTTCAGATTTTGGACAATACACACTACTAATTTTTACATATGTAATTTTTTTTTTACCATTCATCTCTATGCCTCCACATACCACTCCACTTGGTATTTCCTTAAGTTTAGGTACTTAGCTAACTTTTGTCAAATGAGTAGCTTGTTAATGAAAAAGTTTCAATAAAGCACCTATAGTGTGAGCTGACAGAGTCTAGCATGTAGTAAGTAGGCATTTGATAGACCTTTAACCATCTGAGGAGCAGTGATGCACAGGGTTCTTATCAGGGGAAGCAGCTTCAGAAGCATGCCTCAGTAGTACCCAAAAATGGTGCTCTCTAACTGGAATGCCCACATTAACCTAGATCATAGACAGTGAGGTCTAAACCAGGATGCTGACTTTAATTCCATTGTCCTGTAATATGACATTATTAAGGGACCAAAGCTCTCCTATCTTTTAGTTAAGACATATTTTATTTATTTTTTTAATCCTCACCCAAGGATATTTTTATATTGGATTTTAGAGAGAGTGGAAGAGAGAGGGAAAGAAAGAGAGAAATATCCATATGAGAGAAACACATTGATTGGTTGCCTCCTGCACATGCCCTGAAGAAGGCCTGGACCAGGGTGGAACCTGCAACCTAGGTAAGTGCCCTGGACCAGAATCGAACCTGGGACTTTTCAGTCCTCAGATCAACACTCTATCCACTGAGCTAAACCAGCTAAGGCAAGGCATATTTTAGATCAGGGGTGGGCAAACTTTTTGACTTGAGGGCCACAATGGGTCTTAAACTGGACCGGAGGGCCGGAACAAAAGCATGGATGGAGTGTTTGTGTGAACTAATATAAATTCAAAGTAAACATCATTACATAAAAGGGTACGGTCTTTTTTTTTTTTTTAGTTTTATTCATTTCAAATGGGCTGGATCCGGCCCACAGGCTGTACTTTGCCCATGGCTGTTTTAGATACATCTAAAGTAGAAGAAGAAGTCAAATCAAATTCAGAAGTGTGCATGGTTAGTATGGAATCAGAAGGGGTGTAGCTAAATAGCTACACTGGGTATGAGCTTATCCCTGTAATAAAAACACAGCTAACACTGGTAGCCTTCTTAGACCAGGGTAGTGTCCCTCCTGGACAGTGTTTGAAGGAACACACATAATTTTTCTTTGCTGTTTTGGCTACCCATTGCTGCATAACAAACTGCACAACTTAATAGCTTAAAATAACACATCATTATTATTCCTAGTTTCCATGAGTCAGGAGTCAGGGCATGGCTTCACTAGGTCCTTCTGTACCTACAAACAATGTGTTGGCTGAGCTGGAACTTAGAGTCCTCTTCCAACTCCCATGATTGTAGCAAATCAGTTTCCTGATTTGTAGGCATAAGTTCTTCTTTTCTTAGTGGTTGTCAGCAGACTGTTCTCAGCTCCTAAAAGCCTCCTACAATTTGTTACCACATGGCCCTGACATGATATAACTGTTTGCTTCTTCAAGGTTAACAGAATAATCCTCAAATTTGCTAAAACAGAATCTTATATAAAGTAACAAACACAAGAAAGATTGTCCCATCATCACTGACATGTAATTTAATCTTCATGCTCTACCCTATCATGCTCACAGCCCTCTCTACCACAAAAGGGAAGAGACCATACAGTGAGAATCTTGAGAACCAATTTAGTAGTCTTCTAACCACAGTGACTTTCCTTTTTCTATGCTATATAGCCTAGTGCTGTAGTTCTTTCTTCTGACTGGAGAGGAGACTCTCCTTGAAGACGTTTACATGTATAGGTGCTCAGACTCCATCCTTAGAATTCATATCCAGTACACATGAGGCAGAACAGAGGCCTTTGTATTTTCAAGCTCCATAGGTGATCTGATGAGCAGGCAGATGGCAAACCACTTGAGTTCCGGTTCAAGTTCTGAAATCTGATTCACATGTATCTGAATACTGATTTTGACTTCATAATCTACTACCATTGTGACCTTGGAAAGTCATTTCATTACTCTAAACCTTGGCTGCCTTATCTGTAAAATGGGGGCGATAGCCCTAGACAGTTTCACTCAGTGGAAGAGCATCGGTCTGTGGACTGAAGGGTCCCGGGTTAGATTCTGGTCAGGGCACATGCCTACGTTGCGGGCTTGATCCCCAGTAGGGGACTGCTGATCTTTCCTGTCAGAGTTCTTTTAGATTTCTACAGTTTAACACAGAGAAACCTATATAATAAAAGAGAAACATGGTAATTAGTGTACGACCGCTACCCTTCCCATTGGCTAATCAAGGCAATATGCAAATTAACTGACAGCCAAGATGGCGGCCGGCAGCCAGGCAGCTTAAAGCGAACACGAGGCTTGCTTGCTTCAGTGACGGAGGACTCCAATGTTACCCGCCTGCTGCTGCAGGCCTCTGAGCTGCAACTCTAAGCAACTATGTTACAAGAATAGAAGCTAAACAAAACCCCAGAAACCTGCTTTAGTCGCCGGGCTTCAGCCAGCAGGATCGCAACATTGTTTCAAATACAGAAGGTAAAAAAAGGCCAGAAACCTGCTTTCAGCAGTGGAAGCCTAAGAGCTGGAGCCAAGCCTGAGAGCTAAAGCTGGCCCAGAATAAAAAAAAAAAAGAAAAAAAGGAGCAGTTGGGAGCTTCAGTCACCCGCCAGTCTGAAAACAGCCCTCAGCCCCTCACCCAGACTGGCCAGGCACCCCAGTGGGGACCCCTACCCTGAAGGGTGTGTGACCAGCTGCAAACAGCCATCATCCCCTCACCCAGGCTGGCCAGGCACCCCAGTGGGGACCCCCATCCTGATCCGGGATACCCTTCGGGGCAAACCAGCTGGCCCCTACCCATGCACCAGGCCTCTATGCTATATAGTAAAAGGGTAATATGCCTCCCGGCACCGGGATCAGCATGACAGGGGTGAGCGCCCAAACCCCCTGATTGCCCTGTGACTCTGTGTGTGACAGGGTGCGGCACCTCAACCGCCCCCCCCCCACGGGCCCTGCTCTGTGTGTGATGGGGTAGAGCCATAACCTCCCCATCGGCCCTGCCCTGAGTGTGAGAGTGGCGGCGCCCCAACCCCCTGATCGGCCCTGCTCTGTGTGTGACAGGGGGCGGTGCCCCAACTCCCCTATTGGCCCTACTCTGTGCATGACAGGGAGGAGCTCCCCAGCCCCCTGATGGGCCCTGCTCTGTGCGTGACAGGGGGCAGCGCCTCAACCCCCTGATGGGCCCTGCTCTGTGTGTGACAGGGGGTGGTGCCGCAACCTGCCCATCGGCCCTGCCTTGAGTGTGACAGGGGGCGGTGCCCCAACCCCCCAATCGGCCCTATCCTGAGCGTGACTGAAGGTGGCATCGCAACCTCCCAATCCAATCCGCCCTGCTCTGTGCATGACAGGGGCGGCGCCCCAACTCCCCAATCAGCCCTGCTCTGAGCCCGACCAGGGGCTGCACCTAGGGATTGGGCCTGCCCTCTGCCACCTGGGAGCAGGCCTAAGCCAGCAGGGCGTTATCTCCCGAGGGGTCCCAGACTGCGAGAGGGCACAGGCCGGGCTGAGGGACCCCCTCCTTCCCCCCGAGTGCACAAATTTTTGTGCACCGGGCCTCTTGTGTAATATAAGATCCAAGTCCTGGTCATAAAGGGAAAGAGAAGGCAATTCATTTTTGCCTTCAAGACATGTGCACCTTGTGATCTGCCATCTTAATGGCATTGCCAATACCTGGCAACCCAGGGGTATTATAGTCAGGCAAGGATGACAGCTTCTAGCTGTTTTCACCTATTTGTTCACAACATGACTTTTTAAGTATTGATTTTTATAGAGAGGGGAAAGGAGAGGTAGAGAGAAAGAGAGAAAGAGTGATGTGAGAGGGAAACCTAGATTAGCTGCCTCCTGCATGCACCCTGACCAGGGACTGAACCCGCAACCTGGGTATGTGCCCTGACCAGGAATCAAACTGGTGACCTTTGGGTGCATAGAACAATGCCCAACCTACTGAGCCACACAGGCCAGGGCCACAACGTGACTTCTTATTTTTATCTCAGCCTAGTGTAAGTGTAATGATAATTTGTGTGGACAGTGGAAGAAATTTCCTCCCAGCGTATTAATTGATTTTTTTTTTCTATTGTCACTGTCTTCAGGTCAGGCCAAATGCAAAACTTGCCTGACTTATCAACAAAGTGAAATTTTGCTGTATTGAAATCATTCAAAAAGCTGTTGTACTCAGATCAATATTCTGCTCACATGTATGGCAGAAGTTTTTCACCTCGTGAAAGTGAATTTTCAAACACTTAACAAATTATAAATTCCTTCTGAAGGCATTGCATAGCAGTGTTATTCCTTTTGTGGGTGCTCAATAAATTGAGTGACAAGAGTTTTTGACTGTTTGATGAAGCTCAGACTGAAAAAAAAATCTATTTCAATACCTATATTCTAGAGTTCCTTCTTGTCTATATCTAACGTAGAATTCTATACATATGCTGTTAAATGTGAGAGGTAAATCACCATGATGGGAAGGGCACCATACTAAATTCCCAGTATCTAGGTTCTAATTTGAGTGTGGTTCCCTCCTAGCTGGGTCAAATTAGGCAAGATTTCTTAACCTCTCAGAACTTCAGTTTTTGTTCTTTAAATGAGAGAAATGCTTCCTGCACCATTGTCAGAAAATTATTGTGAAACTTAAATGACATCAAGTCTGTGAAGCTTGTGGATTATAAAATAATATATCTTAGTACATGCACTAAGCTGCTGAAGACGAAGATGATGGAAGAGAACCACAGAAATCATCATTTTAGGAAGCTTACATTAAATGATATAAATGCCCTACAGCTGATTCTTCTCTAGTAAGCCAAAATGATGATAGAGGTAGCCAAGATCACTTCAACCATGCACACGGCACATAAACATATGCTCTTGTTGTTCAAGCATGTTTAACTCTAAAAATGGGAATTTGTCATCATGTGGGAGGGACTGGTAGGGGATATATTTAGGGCATGTAGAACCCTTGATAGGCCTCTTCTGTGGCAGAGAGAATGCTATGTGCTTCACCAAATTTTTATTTTCTTCTTTACAACACAGGAAGACAAAACTATCCAGAATCAGAATGCCCTCCCCTCCTCCCTTGCTCTAATGTGACTGAGCTTTGGTAATAAAATATATGTAGCACCATTTCTATTTCTGGCTCTAAAATCCTCTGTTCAATCTTCCACACTCTTGCTTGCCACCTCCTCTCTCTCCTTGTGACTACAATTGGAGAATGACATGGCAGAGCTATGAGTTATTACATGAAGAAGAACTGCCCACTAAAAACAGCCTTGGACCTGTACTGAGGTAAAGATAAATAATTATGCCAAGACACTTAGGTTTTTAGAATGTTAAGCCTGCTACATTTATTGCTCTGATTAATATAAATCCTTAAACTTCATAGTCTGTGCTACAAGTTTGTTGCCCTATCTTTGACAATAATCAAATAGATACGTTGTTAATAAATTTTCCTCTATAAAAATCCCAAGGTTAATATTGAGCTTCTGAAAAAATATAGTTCATATTATCTATTAATGTGTTCAATCAGGTCATGGCTTCAGAGTGCAGAAAACCATAGAACTACAGGCATGAACATTTATAGTAGCCTAATAATTTATCCCCATCAAAACACACACTAATTTGGGGCTATAGCTGCCACTATGAGGCCAAGGAGAAGAAAAAGACTGCTTAAGAAATAATAGAGTCCTAGCCGGTTTGGCTCAGTGGCTAGAGCAGTGATGGTGAGCCTATGACACGCGTGTCAGAGGTGACACACGAACTCATTTTTTTTTGGTTGATTTTTCTTTGTTAAATGGCATTTAAATATATAAAATAAATATCAAAAATATAAGTCTTTGTTTTACTATGGTTGCAAATATCAAAAAATTTCTATATGTGACACAGCACCAGAGTTAAGTTAGGGTTTTTCAAAATGCTGACACGCCGAGCTCAAAAGGTTCGCCATCACTGGGCTAGAGGGTCGACCTGTGGACTGAAAGGTCTGGGGTTTGATTCCCGTCAAGGGCACATGCCTGTGTTGCAGGCTCGATCCCCACTAGGGGGCATGCAAGAGGCAGCCAATCAATGATTCTCTCTCATCATTGATCTTTCTATCTCTCTCTCCCTCTCCCTTCTTCTCTGAAATCAATAAAAATATTTTTTTAAAAAGAAATAGCAGAAAAAAGTTTTCATTGAGACACTAAGTTTCATAATCAACATCTACTCAATTTGTGGAGAGGCCAATTTCATCTATTGTATGACCTTAAAGAAAAATCTCTCAGATTCTCTGGGCCTCAGGGATGCATTTTTAAAATAAGTGTACTATTCTTTCACATGTGTTTATGAGAAATAAATGAGATAATATACATGAGAAAATTATAAATGCAAATGATTTTAATTATTAACCAATAGTTGCCTTTATGTGATATAATGTAAATTTGTTTCTTTAGTTTCATAGTCAAGAATAGTGTTAATTCTGTATTTGGTGCAGATACAATCATATAATAAATCACCCCATTTTATTCATTGGAATTTGCACAAATCAATCAAGAATAAAATATCCAAAGGCAAAACAAGCAAAATTATATAGTACAGTGGATGCAAACACTTGTTACTTATTGTGTAACATTAGATAAGTTATTTCACCTGTCTGTACCAGAGTTTCCTCACATGCAGCAAAGTGCATATAATAGGCCAATCTCATAGGGCTACTGTGAGGATCAAATTTGTTGAAATATGTCAACTGCTTAGAATATTGTCTAGTGTGTATTATATATAATACTAGTGGCCCAGTGCATGAAATTCAAGCATGGGGGGGGGGTTTCCCTCAGCCCAGCCTTCACCCTCTCCAATCGGGGACCCCTTGGGGGATGCCTAACCACCAGTCAGACATCCCTCTTGCAATCTGGGACTGCTGACTTCTAACTGCTCTCCCCTGCCAGCCTGATCTCTTTCCCAACTGCCCTCCCTTTCCGGCCTGATTGTCCCTAACTGCCTCTGTCTTGGCCCCCACCACCATGGCTTTGTCCAGAAGGAAATCAGATGTCTGGAAGATGGCTGGTTGACCCGATCTAATTATAATATTACCCTTTTATTAGCATGGATAGATTATATAGGATAGGATTGCTTAAATGGGGGAGGGGAAGCCTTTTTCAGCAGGAAGAGATGCTCTTGGCAGACAAAAATACATTACCCCTATATCTGGACTGATAGCCAGCCATATGCACTATACTGCCAAAGCAGTCATTAAAAAATTGAACTGCTTTCTTACACCTTACACCAAACAGCTGTTGCCCTTAAACCCCTCCTCAGCACCCACCTTAGGTTCTGCCTTTGTAATTCACCCAGATTAGGTTTTGATTGGTCAGTTTCTATGCCAGTCAGCGTCAAAAGCTCCTCCTCCTAGGCAGCCATTGGCTACTGGCAGTTCACCTAGATTTGGTTCTGATTGGTCAGTTTGTATGCCAGTCAATGTCTCCAGGCCTATCCCTGGGCCTGAGCAAAGTGGCGGGGCTGATTGGCAGCTCTGCAGAGGCCCAGAGAGAAACAGAGGCACAGCTGCTGGTGAAACCCGGAGAGAAAGAGAGAGGCAACAGCTGATCAATAGCTACTGCTGAGGCTGCAGATAAGTCTCTGCCTCTATCTCTGCAAGCCTCTCTCTGGGCCTGATCCGCAGCCCCCTCGGCAGTCCGTGCTGGGTCGCTGCCCTGGCACCAGCTGCAGTCAGTGCTGGGTCATTATACATATACATAATATATACTATTACAATATATATAGTATAATATTATAATGCATATTATACTATCTAATAAAGGGGGAATATGCTAAATGACCCTCATGTCATTGCAAAGATGGTGGTGCCCAGAGCCAATAAGGAGGGAATATGCTAATTGACTGCCCCACCCTCAAAGAATGTGGTGCCCACAGCCAATAAGGAGGGAATACACTAATTGACAGCTATGCCCTCAAAGATGGCGGTGCCCAGTCCCCTCAGCCCCCCAACCTCCCAGGCCTGGCCCGAGGCACAGGCAAGCCTTAATTGGTGGCTGCCTAGCTGCCCAGGGCCAGCCCAAGGTGCAAGCAAGCCTCAGATGTTGGCTGCCTAGCCACCTAGGGCTGGCCTGAGGGATGACCAAATGACTGAACAAGCAGGCTGTGTGAGGCAACCAAGCCGGCAGGGGGCTTAGTGAGGGATGACCAAATGGCTGAGCAGCAGGCTGTGTGGGGTGACTAGGTTGGCGGGGGGGGGGGGAGTCAGTTGGGAGCAACCAGGCCAGCAGGGGGGGATTGGGGGCAACCAGGCCTGCGGGGGGGCAGTTGGGGGCAGCCAGGCTGGTGGGGGAGTTCAACTGGGGGGCAAGCAGGCTGACAGAGAGAGCAGTTGGGAGCAATTCAGCTGGCAGGGGGGGCAGTGAGGGGTGACTAGGCCAGCGTGGGGGGTCAGTTGGGGGTTACCAAGCTGGCAGAGAGGGGTAGTTGGGGGCAACCAAGCTTATGGGGGGAAGTTAGGGGTAACCAGGTCGGCGGGGGAGGGCAGTTAGGGGTGATCAGGCCCGCATGCAGAGGCAGTGGGGGGGCAATCAGGTCAGCGGGGGGGTGGGGGGGCAGTTAGGCACAACCAGGCAGGCAGGCAGGTGAGCGATTAGGATCCAGCAGTCCAGGATTGTGAGAGGGATGTCTGACTGCCAGTTTAGGCCCGATCATGGGGGTCGGGCCTAAACCAGCAGTCAGACCCTGAGGGGGTCCCAGATTGGAAAATTTGCAGGCTGGGCTGAGGGGACCCCCATGCACGAATTTCATGCGCCGGGCCTCTAGTATAAATATAAATATATAATATATATTATACATGTATAATGTGATAGCACTGCATAGTATATATTATATTTGGGTAGGGTTTACTGTTTTGATCCATCTTCCAAATTTTGGACTAAAAAGTGTCTTCCATATTTCTGGGTACAAAATTTGGTTTTCTTATCATAATGTGAGGAGCTCCTCCTTACCTTACTATTTAATATTTATTGACATTATAGGAAAAGCCACAATTCAATACAGCCCTTCAAATCATGCTATGATATTCATTGACCTCTAGAATGTATCCTAATCAATTGGGATGCCTTCACACTGCAAAGGAATTCTGAAGGATGGCTGCAATACCCTTTAATATTGCAATTATTAACATTGACCTGAGTACATTTCAGGAAAGCACTGCTTTCCCAGTGTTAATACCTGCTGTCACCTGCAGAGCATTCATGTTTGAGTCAAACAAAACATGTGTTCCTGCCGCTTCTGCACCTGGCACACACTGAGCTCCCTCCTCTTTCTTTTCAGACATATGCATTCAGGTATATGAGACTTCATGGAGGCAAAGATGTCATAAATACAGACAGATGTCTCTGAATGTTCTCTTTTAAACAGGCCTATAACAATGAAGATAGTAGAGGTTACTTATATTCCTAGCATGAGGAAAGTCACTGGGGAAAAGGGTAGATATTTAAAAATATTACATTACAACAGAAAAACAATTTCCAAGTATGCATTTTTAATTCTGAATTTAGATGTCTATCTTGAACTTACTAGGTGTGTTTGACTGAATAATGGTGTCTCAAGGCTGTTCATGCCCTAATTCCCCGTCTGTGAATGTCACCTTGTGCAGTAAAAGGTTCTTTACAGATATGATTAGTTAAGAATCTTGGGCCAAGACCGATTTGGCTCAGTGGATAGAGTGTCGGCCTGGGGACTGGAAGGTCCCAGGTTCGATTCCAGTCAAGGGCATGTACCTGGGTTGCGGGCACATCCCCAGTAGGAGATGTGCAGGAGGCAGCTGATCGATGTTTCTCTCTCATCGATGTTTATAGCTCTCTATCTCTCTCCCTTCCTCTCTGTAAAAAATCAATAAAATATGTTAAAAAAAAAAAAGAATCTTGGGATGTGAAGATTATCTGGGTGGGCTCAATTTAATCACAAGTTTCCTTATAAAAGGAACCCAGGAAGAAAGACAGAGAAAGAAATGTGGTGAGGGAAGCAGATATGGAGTGATGTAGCCACAAGCCAAGGAATGCTGGAAGCACCAGGAAGACACAAGGAACATAATTTCTCTCCTGGAGCCCTTAGAAGGAACCAGTTGCTTCTACATCTTGATTTTAGGCCTATAAGTCTAATTTCAGACCTCTGATCTCCAAAAATGTAAGAAAATAAATTGCTCTTGTTTAATACACTAAAGGTGTGGTCATTTGTTACAATAGCAATAGGAAATTCTTACATTGGGTACCATCTGAATGAAAGGAAAACATTATGTAAAAATAAAGGAATACACCAAGATGTGTCTACAAAATTGTCTTAATTCTTCATTCCTAAATTCTCTATTTCTATTCTCTGGGTCCTATTCTTACCTTCAGAGCATTCATGTTTGAATAAAAAGCAACAACAACAACGACAAAAAACACATGCTGCAGCTGCCTCTGCACTTGGCACATACTGAGCTCACTTCTCTCTTTTCAAACGTGTTACATGCAGGCATCTTCAGTCAGACTCACCCAAACTAGCTCTTATCAAAGTAGGCAGTAATGTCTATCTTTCCATTACCAACAATCCCTTTTTCAGCTTCATCTTACTCAATTCCTTAGCAAGATTTTATATATTTTTATATATTTAACTAGTGGCCCAGTGCACGAAATTCGTGCATGGGGGGGGGGGGCGGGAGGGGGTGGTTCCCTCAGCCCAGTCTGAACCCTCTCTGATTAGGGAACTCTTCAGATATCCTTCTCACAATATGGGACCGCTGGCTCCTAATTGCTCACCTGCCTGCCTGCCTGGTGGCCCCTAACTGCCCCTAACCCCCTGCTGTCCTGATCTTACCCTCAACTGCCCTCTCCTGCCAGCCTGATATCGCCCCCAACTGTTCTCCCCTGCTGGCCTGATCTCACCCCCAACTGCCCTCCCCTGCCGGCCTGATCACCCCTAACTGCCTCTACCTCAACCCCCACCACCATGGTTTTGTCCAGAAGGAAGTCAGATGTTCGGAAGATGGCCAGTTGACCAGGTCTAATTAGCATATTACCCTTTTATTAGTATTGATACATTATATAGGATAGGATTGCTTAAATGGGCGGGGGGGGGGGTAAGCTTTTTTCAGCAAGAGGAGATGCTCTTGGCAGACAAAAATACGTAATCACTATATCTGGACTGATAGTCAGCCACATGCACTATACTGCCAAACCAGTCATTAAAAAATTGAACCGCTTTCTTACACCTTTACACCAAATAGCTGTTGCCCTTAAAATCCCCTCCTCAGTCCCCACCTTAGGTTCTGCCTTCACAGCTCACCCAGAATAGGTTCTGATTGGTCAGTTTCTATGCCAGTCAGCATCAAAAGCTCCACCTCCTAGGCAGCCATTGGCTCTTGGCAGTTCACCCAGATTTGGTTCTGATTGGTCAGTTTCTATGCTAGTCAGTGTCAAAAGCTCCTCCTCCTAGGCAGCTATTGGCTCCTTGCAGTTCACCCAGATTTGGTTCTGATTGGTTGGTTTCTATGCCAGTCAGCATCTCCCGGCCTATCTCCAGGCCTGATCAGAGAGGCGGGATGATCAACAGCTGACCCAGGCTGCTGGCGAGCAGGCTGAACTGGTGACCTCTCAGAGAGAGAGAGAGAGGTGCGGCCACTGGTGAGGCTGCAGATCAGACCCTGCTTCTCTCTCCGGACCTCGCCACCAGCCGTGGCAGCTGCTGATCAGCCTCGCCTCTCTCTATCTCCAAGAGGTCAGCAGTTCAGCCCACTCACCAGTCCCCACCCACTTGAGCCTGCTGTGTGTGCAGCCTGGCATTTGGTGATTCCCTTCAGTCGTTTTGGACATAACGGACCCTGGCTCTTATATATATATATATATATATATATATATATATATATATATATATATATATATAGAGAGAGAGAGAGAGAGAGAGAGAGAGAGAGAGAGAGATAACTCAATGACTCTTACTCTAAACATCTCCTTGGCTTGGCTTCCAAGACATTTTTCTTCCTTCCTTCCTTCCTTCCTTCCTTCCTTCCTTCCTTCCTTCCTTCCTTTCTTTCTTTCTTTCTTTCTTTCTTTCTTTCTTTCTTTCTTTCTTCCTTTCTTTTCTCTCTTCCTTTCTTCCTTTCTTTCCTTTTCATTATTTGCTGCTTTCCCTTTATCTCTCTGATCTGTATGTATTGGAGTTCTCAGAACTCAGTATTTAGATGGATTTTTTCTATTCATACTAATTCCCTACTTATTTAAATATATTTTTTGTTAAAGAATTCCTATTGTATATCTCTGGCAACACTATTACCATGAACTCCAAACTCCCACATTGATCTGCCTTTTCAAAAATCTCCACTTGAATGTTGAAACAGATTACACTTTACAAAAAATGGTTACAAGCAGTATTTCAAATCTCACATACTCTTACAGAACCATGCCACTCCCCTATCCAGAGGTCCTGTCTATTTCTTCTCTGCTTGAATCTGAATAGGTCTTTGTCATTGCCTCCATGATAGAATGTGGCCTAATTGAAATTGTGTAACTTCCAAGGCTAGGTCATAAAAGGCAAATCATAACAGCTAGTAAAAATTATCAGACATGTGAGTAAGAAGTTTTAGATCATTCCAGCTCTTAATTTTGATGCACCTTAGTTAACAATGGAACAAAGCTGAGCTGTCTCTATCAAACAATAAGAAATAGCAGACTTTTGAACAAAATAAACATGGTTGTTGTTGTTGTTGTTCTAAGCCACTAAGTGATGGAGTCATTTGTTGCCCAAAAGTAGATAACTGGAACAAACATCTTACTCATGTCAAAGCTAACTTTTTCAAAGTGAATTCCTATTCTGCCTTGTACCCCATACATGTGGTTTTCCAAAACATTCCCATTTTAGTGGTGACTCCATCCTTGTAGCTACTCAGGCCAAAATTATTGGGTCACCTTTAGTTCCACTTTCTTTTACATCAAAACTGTAAGCAAAACTTGTTAGCACTACCTTATTAATATATCCAATATTCAATCTCTTCTCCTTACTTCCACTGATATGAACTTGTCCAAATCATCATTATCTCTCATCTAGTCTCAGGTTCACAACTGCTTTCACTTTGTCCTTCTATAATTTCTTCTCAACACAGCAGAGTAATCATTTAAAAAGTTAAGTGAGATCCTGTCACTGCTCTGTTCAAGACTCTCCAATGGCTCCACACTTCACTGACAGTAACAACCACTGTCCTTCCTGTAATAAGCAAGATACTGCATGGTCTACAATTCCCTTACTCTCATATGCTATTCTGATCTCGTCTCTAACTATGCTTCCCCTTGGTCACTCTACCTTACCATATAGATCGGTCTGATGTTCTTTGAACACTCTGGGAATTCTCTCCCCCCAATCTCAGATCCTTTGTATATACTCTTTCATCTATCTGGAAAACTCTTCATTTATTTAAAGTCTCTGCTCATTTATCATTGTATCAGTGACAACCATATAAAAAAGAACAATTTCCTATTCCCACCAAAGTATCTCTGGCTTTACTGTACTTTGCTTTAGGTTTCTCTGCAGTATTTAAAATAAACATATAATATATCTTATTCATTCATTTTCACACCTCCTTCCTCACTAGAATATAAGGTCCATATAGGAATAATTTTGCATTTTTTGCTGCTATATCCCTAGAGTTTTGGATTATGCTCATCATGGTTGTAGGTACTCAAGAAATATTCGCTAAATGCATAAAAAGAGAAATGCACGATGCATTTTTGCATGTGAAAGTGGTTTTTAAAATTACTAATAATAACGCTATCAACGAGATGATGTTATTGACATTTACAGAAGTAAAAATCCAAGGGGAAAAAATGAGCAGTGGAAAAAAATAGTAGAGTGAAGAGTGCCTAGAAAAAGCATCCAGATGGCATGAGTGATAGTCTTGGCTCCATCAATCACCACCTATGTGATGCTTGCCAAGTGAAATTAACCTTTTAGAACCTGTAACCCCACTTGTCTGACCATAAAACCTTTCCTGACTGCATAGTGTTTTGTGAGGAATAAATTAAATAATAGATGCTATAACATTTTGCCAATTTGAATGACAGTGTGTAAATGCATATATCCATTATTATTCTCAAAACATAAAATATATCTTTATATTTTATGAACCCTTACCATTTGTGCACTTCTCCCACTTCTTTTTTTTTTTTTTTGCTCTTGTCCAGGCTGCTTCTGAAACATGGTGTTCACTATCTGTCACTGCCTACTTGTTCTCTTATAAACCAAAGTGTAAATCCCTCCTTCAAGCACAATTTTTAATGGAGTCCTCCCTGACCATCAATTTCCGTACCCTCTGAATGAAAAGTCTGTGCTCTACAGGACATGGGTAATTAAAATGACACCAGTTGCTGTAACCGGTTTGGCTCAGTGGATAGAGCGCTGGCCTGCGGACTGAAAGGTCCCAGGTTCAATTCTGGTCAAGGGCATGTACCTTGGTTGCGGGCACATCCCCAGTAGGGGTTGTGCAGGAGGCAGCTGATGGATGTTTCTCTCACATCCATGTTTCTAACTCTCTATCCCTTTCCCTTCCTCTCTGTAAAAAATCAATAAAATATATTTAAAAAATAATAAAATAAAATGATGCCAGTTGCCAAATATATCTCCCCAGTGGAAGTCACCCATCATCACCTAATGATTTGTAATGTAATCAGCTTTTCTTACATCAGTGAGATTTTTTTTTCAACTCCTTATTTCAGGAAAGGTCCTAGGACACTTTTTGCAATTTAATAAAAAATAAATAATAATAAGACTCTTCCTGATGTAAATAGGATTAGGTAAAGAGCTCAATATACTTTTTTGAAAAACACGGAAAAATATATAACTGTTAGCAGTGAAATGGCAACAGGTTTTATTGGTGGAGTTAGATTGAAAGGGTGAGGACTACACCCTCCACCTTGCCCCAGGGTAAGGGCTACGCCCTCCACCTTGCCCCAGGGTAAGGGCTATGCCCTCCATCTTACCTTAGCCATGTGCTCAGCAAGGCTTCTTCCCGGAAGCCAAGCCGCTGATGGCCATGCCCAGGATTTCTCTGGACTGGCCAATGATAGTCAAGGGAAGTGCACGCCATCACTATGACCACATCCTGTGTAATGAGACACCGACTCACGCCTGGCCCAAAGGCAGGTCCCACAGTCCTTTCTCCTCCCCTTACCCCAACCCCCTATAAAACCTCTCTCCACACAGAGTTTTCTCTCTCTCTGCCACTTGCTGCTGTGCCAGTAAGGGCGGGCAGGGGAGCCAAACCTAGGTTTGAAATGAAGGACTCTTTGCTTTTGCATCGGACTCACTGGCTCCCTGATGGGCTTTTTGGGAACCTTGAAATCTGGGCACAACAAGATCAGACCTCATTTCAGCAACCTAGGTACTTGAGTTTGGCAAAGAAATAATTTAGAGCCAAGGAACTCAAATTATAAGAGAAAATTTATTTAGAAAGTTAAAGATGTGAAAAAGGTGAACCAGCTTGGCTGCATGGGCTCAGAAAAAGAGTTACAGAGGCAAAAGAAGGGCTTTGGAACTTAGAAGAAAAAAGTCAGAGAGAACACACCCAGAGGAAGGAGAGAAGGAAAGGTGTGAGATGCTAAAGAGAAAGAGAGCAAGCTGGATTCTTTATCTTAAGTGCTTTTATCCGGAGTTCTCAGAGGAGGATCTCAATAGAATAGTCATCAGATTTCCAGGTGTGTCTCCTAAGAGTCCTGGTCTCCACTGATTGGTTGGCTCTAGGGCAGGGGGTAATTAGTCATCACAGCTGGTCCTGATGTCAGCTATGGTAGAGCCCTGCTGATCTTGCTGCTTTTCTGGACCTGCAGTTGAAACACAAGTGAGGACTAGACGTTATCTCTAGTTTGACAAAATGTGTCTTTGTGGTCAACATCCTATGGCTTTGTTACTAAGATTATTTGATTTGGTCAGAATCTCATTGTCCTGAGGGCTTAATGCTTAAGGGCCGGGGTCCTCAAACTATGGCCCGCGGGCCACATGCAAATACAAATATTGTTTTTGTTCCCGTTTTGTTTTTTTACTTCAAAATAGGATATGTGCAGTGTACATAAGAATTTGTTCATAGTTTTTTTTTTAAACTATAGTCCGGCCCTCCAACCGTCTGAGGGACAGTGAACTGGCCCCCTGTTTAAAAAGTTTGAGGACCCCTGCTTAAGGGAGTGGTAATGCAAGGGTTTGTAGGGGAGTCTTTTGAGGTTATTCTTTGGTCCCCTAGTTCCTCCTCTAAGGAGATCTAGCACATTACTATCAATGTGCTATTTGGGGAGAGGTCACCCTGGGGGCAAGGTCCCACCTACAATTGTTCATGGCTAGGCACCTGGGGACTTTCCTCCCAGTGACCTTCTGTACCTGGCCTATTATTCCTGCTCTGCTCATGCCTAACTGCCTACTATGTAACCCCTGATTTGAAAAACTAGTAGGGTTTGTGTGAGGTTTAAGGAGCTAATGCAGATGAAATTATTTTGAAACCTTCATAAGTGACCTAAATGTAAATGAAGGTAATTAATTAAAACAATAGTAATAGTTAAACATGTACATAATCATTACATATTTATGTCTAACCAGGAAAGGATAAGTGACTATCAAAAATGTTAAATAATTTTGTTTTCCTTTCAGGGAAATTGTTCTTTTGATGTGTCTTGAAACACATCTATGTTTCAGCTGCTACCCCTAAACTGATGACTCTGCTAGAAACCACAGTTTATTTCATGATTTTTTAAACTGAGATAGCCTGAGGGATATTACAGGGTGTTAATAGATACACTTTTTTCATTTTTGATGGAATAAAGAATCTGCTTGATATAAAACTTCAATCACAAAACCTTCAGGCTAGAATAGCCCTCTAGAGACAATTCGGTCCATTACCCTACTTGGCAGGAGAATTTTACTTCAGGTTGTGCCTAAATAAAGAACAATTGGATGGTATGGACAATTGGGGGGAAAAAAAACATGTCTTATATAATTATGTGATAAATCAGAATATGTCAATGGCATAGTAGAGAAATGCACTGGAAGTGGTTCACTCAATGCTTAAACATCATTAGAGTTAAGGCCATCTTAACTACCTTTAGAATTCTCTCATAAACTCTTATGTGAATTGTCACTCTCAGGAAGCTATCTTTTAGAATTTGGACTCTAGAGTTAGACTTCCTAGATTAAAATCATGACTATTTTACTTAAACTTCTCTGCACCTCATTTTCTCCACCCTTAAAATGATGATTTAATGTATTTACCTCATAGGATTCTTGCAAGGGTATAATGAGTTAATATATTTGAAGTGCTTAGCAGATATCTAGTAGGTAATCAGTGAATAAATGAATGCAATCTGTGTTGTTTCCATTGTGTTTTTTATTTGCTTTCCTATTGAAAATGATCTGATATGAGCTTTCTTATATTTGTTACCTAGTGCTAGTGTTTATCTAGGGCATATACCTAGAAGTGGAATTATGGGGTTATACGATATGTTTATCTATTTTTTACCAGACATACCAAAATATTTTCCAAAGTTGTTACTGTAACAGGATAGCAAGAAGCTAAGAAAATTCCTAAGCAAGTGGAATAGGGAAACAGACAAGAAAATTAAATAAGGCTAAACATTTTGGGCAGCTTACAGCCAGTTTGCCACAAGATCTTATCTTTTCCAGTCAAGGACACTTGAGAACAAATGGTTAATACCTCTCCTCCCTAACCAAAGAAAGCAGGGAGAAGCTGGTGTTCATTTCACCCACTAAACAAAGAAGTCAGCCATTTTGGGGGGAGAAGGAGGAGTTTTTAATCTCACTCCTTAAACAAAGAAGCCCAGCAGTCTTGGGACTTGTCAAGATAAAATTGCCAGATGCTTCTCATAAATTCTGGGAAAGCCATAAAAAAGTAAAAGGAGACCTTGAGATCTTGTCTGTACCAAGCTATCCGGCAGAGGAATTTTAAAACCTGCAGACAGAAGAGTATAAAATGCTAAACCTCTACCAGGCAGGCTTCTCAGATTAACTGAGAAGCCCACCTGTGATTTAAGCCAGATGTGTTTTCATAGATTTGCTTGCCTTGCTTCTTTGATAAATTCACTTGCTTTACTGCTTTAATAAATTCACTTTACTGCAACACTGCTGTCTACTGTCACTTGTTTGAAACCTATCCTAAGAGACTGACAAGAACTTAGGAGGGGACAGCCCTCTCCCTTCAACTCAGGGGGCTGTCTGATAACACTTTATCTGGTATTTCCGGTGCCTGTAACATACCAGTCTAAACCCCTATCAGTACTGTGTTAGCTGGTTTGTATCACATCTTGACTAATCATTTTTTGTTGTAATTTAAAATAAATTTTCGCTTTGAAAAGGTATCTTGTGGTGGTTTTCAATTTGTGTTTTTTGATAGCAAATGATGTTGAACACTTTATAAAAATAATTACTGACTTTTATGAAATAACTATGTGTGTTTTCTGCACATTAAAAAATATATAAGAAATAATTTTAATTGTATTTGATATTTAATATTCTTTAAATTTCAACAGTGGTCTCTATTTTTTCTTGTTGATACTGTAGTAAGAAAAAAAAACAGACATAATACCTTCCTTCTGGAGCTCACATTCATATGTGGGGGAAAGATAATGATATTAATAAGTAAAAGATAATTACCCTAAAATAGATAAGTATATAGCATATTTATGCAATTAAATATTGTACAGCAGTGAAAATAGCTATATACATCAATAAGAATCTTTAAAATAATATTTAGTGAAAAATTACAATCTAGAGGAGTATATACAACTCTATTTTATTTAAATAACTAAAAATAGGTAAAAATACATATTGGAATAGGTAATACATACATGCTCATACCACAAAGTTAGCAAGGGGGTGCTTAGCACAAACATAGGTCATTGGTTACTTCTGGATTGGATGAAGAGGGTGCAAATGAGTGGGGACATACAAGGTTTTCAAATATGCTGTTAATGTTCTATTTCTTTTTTTTCTTTTAATTTTATTTTATTGCTTAAACTATTGCAAAGAGTAGTACATATGTCTCCTTTTTTTTCCCCATTGACCTTCCCCCCGCCTCCCTTACCCCTAAGGTTCTATTTCTTAACCTGAATAGTGGTTATATAAATCTCCATGTATTCAAATGATTTTAATAGGTATGCTATACATACCTATTATGTCTTTGATATAATTTATAAATAAAAATAAAATTCTTCAACTTATAGTTAAGAATCGATCACTAAAAAGCAGTAAAAATTGCCTTGTTCTAATAAAAAGTGGTGTTGGGATGTTGACTGCATATTAAAACAAAATAATCATATATCTTTAGCTCATACAAAACAGACGGGTTATGATTTGGAAGATAAGATAGAAATAAACACCCAATTAGAGCAGCAAATAGAAAAAAGAATTAAAAAGCAGGACAGCTTAAGGGAGCTCTGGGACAACAGGAAACATAACAGCAAACTTATGTTTGACCCAGAAATCCCATTTCTAGGAATATAACCTAAAAATTGTGAAATACCAATCAGAAAGAATATATGCACCCCTATGTTCATAGCAGCATAATTTACAATAGCTAAGATCTGGAAACAGCCCAAGTGTCCATCAGTGGATGAATGGATAAAAGAGCTATGGGACATTTACACAATGGAATACTATGCAGCTATAAAAAAGAAGGATCTCTTACACACTAGGACAATATAAATGGACATGGAGATTATTATGCTAAGTGAAGTAAGCCAATCTGAGAAAGACAAATATCACATGATCTCACTTATTTGTGGTATCTAAGGAACAAAACTAACTGACTAACAAAATAAGACTTGAAACATGGAGGCATGAAACAGACTGACATGCCTACATGTGGGAATGGGGAAAGGAAGAGAGATAAAATGCATTGCACACTTGAAGAAGGCATATACAGTACAGCTGAACTGCTTTAGGCACTAAGTTTCTTCTTCATGAAGTACGACTTCATTAAGTGTGCACTCTGCTATGGTTCATCTTTTCTTACCACCCAAATAGAATAAATGAAAGATAGCTATTCAAAGTGACTATGGATTTTTGTCTTCACCAGACAAAAAATAATAAATAATACCTCTATTTGGTTGTTTTTTTTAAAACATTTATCCTTAAGGAATTGTGAGCTTTCATGCAACTAGATAGAATAACTTATCAATTTAAGGTAGCAGAAGGAAATTTAGATAAGTGTGGGTGTAATTATCCTAGTTAGAATATGTTAAAATATGGAACTTTAAGGTGTAGCATCCGTTATATGTAACATTACTATGAATTATACACTTACATTGAGAGCAACATATAATTCTTATCCTGGCTCTTTTTAAAATGGGAATGTATTATAGATTTACTAGAGGCCTGGTGCATGAAAATTAATGCACTGGGGGGTATTCCCTCAGCCCAGCCTGCCCCCTCTCACAGTCTGGGAGCCCTCAGGGAATGTCCTACTGATGGCTTAGGCCATGGGGAGCGGGCCTAAGCCACAGTCTGGCCTCCCTTTGAGGGAGGCAACTAGCTGATGAGGGGAAGGTGCCGCCCCCATCACCCCACTGATGCTGCCACTGCTGGCTGCAGCAACTGCAAGCCACCAGGGCTCAAGGCTGCCATGAGCCTCAGGCCTTGCAGACACTGGGGCTCAAGGCTGCCTGAGCCCTGGGCCTCGCAGCCGCTGTGGTTTTGTCTGGGTGGACGTCTGGATGGATGTCCAGAAGACGTCCATCCTAATTAGCATATTACCCTTGTATTAGTATAGATACTTTTGTATGGCTCAGTATAAAGAAAATATTTTCCTAGAGTTGAAGCAAGAGGCAGGACCTGAAGTAATAGGAAAACTGAACTTAAGAAAATACAGGTTAATTATGGATATGACATGTCATATGCTCATAACTGTTATCTTCTATTAAAACAACTATTCTTTAGTAATTCTTTACATTTTCTATAAGTCTTCTTATTAATCTAGAAATTTTAAAATTATTTTTAAAGTCAGTATTGGACTGTATTTATCAAATGCAATCCAAGTTTGAAATGTTCCCTCATGGGCTCATTAAATTGATCTGCAACTGCTTTCTGAATCTTTCTGTTGAACTATATACACCATTTTAAAGTAAAGTAAAGCTAGCAGAAATAGCAAAGTATAGAGTAGTAGTGAAGTCCGGTTTTCTATAATTCAATGAAGGTCAAGAAACCTTGGTTTCTTTCAAGAAAAGTTTGTGAATTTATAAATGTGATGATGTAACACAAGACAAGCAATCACTGCAGAAATATCCAGCTGCAGGGTTTCCAGGTAGGCATTGAGCAGTTTCTTCATTAAAATTTCTGAAAAGAGGAGTTTCAGAATGTCAATATAGAATGTTGTGTATTTTGGGTGGTGATTACTTGAAGTGGTAAAATTATTAACACTGTTGTAAGAATGGAAAATGTTTAATTCTCTAATTTCACACAAGATTATATTCTGTGGAATGATATGAAACATAGTATGAGCTAAATAAAAAGTCAATAAATTTTTTCTGTAAAGATCCAGATAATAAAGATAGTTAGTGTGAGCCATAATGTCTCTGTCACAACTCCTCAATTCTGTCAGTATAGCACAAAAGGAGTCATAGAAAATATGGAAATGATGGATGTGGATGTGGCTAAAAAAACCCACCTGTATTTAGTAAAACTAGTGACAAGCCAGACTTGGCCCATGTTCCCTAGTGTGTCAACCCTTGGACTAAACCATAAGAGTAGAATAAATACAAACTCTGAGTCTCTAGACTCAGAAGGTAGAAGGTAATTAAAATGACAGCAACAAAAATCATTGATTGTGGTCAGGTATCATGAGGGGGAAAGAAGAATTTTTAAAGATCTGCACAATTCCCACTCTTACATATGGAATTCAAGCACCTAACTAAGTACAATATTTAACAATTTATAATCTAGCCGGGCTGGCGTGGCTCAGTGGTTGAGAGTCGACCTATGAACCAGGAGGTCATGGTTCCATTCCTGGTCAGGTCACACGCCCAGGTTGCAGGCTCAATCCCCTGTAGGGGGCATGCAGGAGGCAGCTGAGCAATGATTCTCTCTCACCATTGATGTTTCTATCTCTACCTCTCTCTTCCTCTCTGAAATCAATAAATATATATTTTTGAAAAATTATAATCTATTATTTCTGATGCACACTAAAAGGAAAATATGCTCTAATATACTGAGTCCAGGCTTGGCAGCCATATGAATATGTATTCTCTCTTACTAAGTGTTCATAATAAAAAGCTGCAGAGATTGAGAGGGCACCAGTCAAAACAAAGAATAGAAAAGACTGAGGCTAATTAAATCATAAAGAAAAGTAAAATTATGCACTCATTATGTTGTAGTAAATACATTCCACTAAAATATAGAAAAAAAATTCCAACACATGGATGGCTCATACTTTATAATAAGCTCTACTTAGGGAGATAAACTATGATCCTTATAATATCCTTTGTTATTTGTGAAAAGATCACATTTCAAAGCACAGAAGGGGACCTCAAAGGGTGTATTGTTCAGCCTTTTATCTGCAGGCAGGATTAATTAGGGTAATAGCTAGGATGTATCTAGTGCCTACTGTGTGCCTGACATTTTCCACATAATATCTCTAATCCTCAAAACCTTTGAATCACAACTCGGCTACTTACTACTTTTGTAACCCTAAGCAATGAACTCATTTTGTCTGGACTGCAATTTCTGAAGGGGGTACTTTGGAGTCAGCAAGTCCCCATGTCATAGAAGTTTGGGAAAAAAGAGGCTAAAGAAAAACATATCATTCCTTTTGAAAGGTTTCTTTCAGGGACTTAGAAATCATATGAAATATGTAAGAATAAAATATAAAAGGAAATATGTGGCAGCTAGAAAACCTGTTGAAATGCTGTACAAATGTGGACACTAAAAAATACCTCTCTTGGAATGTTATGTGATCTAGGGCCAGTTTTGGAGACCTTACTTCTCTTGCCTACAATAGCTACCAGAGAATGTGGGGGGAAAGTGGAAAGAAGATACATTGTATTTTCTTCCTCCTCTGCTTGACATAACAGACTGTAGAGTGCAATGGCCATTTTATTTCACTTAACCTTTACAATTTTTCACTTTCCTTAATTCTTAAGTGCTCAGGATGTGTTAATAAGTGTCATTCAATGACTCAGCTCCTTCAATATCTCTTTTTTAACGTCATACAAGTATCACCTTTGCTTTATATTCACCTGTCCTCTCACCCAAGGATGTGTTAATAAGTGTCATTCAAAGACTCAGCTCCTGCAATATCTCTTTTTTAACGTCATACAAGTATCACCTTTGTTTCATATGCACCTGTCCTCTCACCTATAATTAAGAGTGTGTGAACTGAACCACAGCAGCTGGCTTATGATGATTTACTACTTAGATATTTGCTCTAGTTTTATGTCCCTGACATTAAATTGCCACAAGGCAGGGATGATGCCCTCTGCTTTTTCTGGGTTCCTAGTGCTTAACATTCTGCTTGGCAAAAAATTGTCATGCAAGTGAAGCTTTCATTATGTCTTTCATATATTCTATGCCAAACATTGCATTAGGTACTAGGAAAACAGTGTGGTACAAAAAGAGACATAATTCTTGCCATCATGGATAGCCCTTACATTCCAGTATGGATATGGACATTACTTAAATAATCACAGAGATTAATTAATTCTGTGTAATAAGCAATATGAGGTAGGGATGTTGAGGATGAAAAATAATATGTCTATGACCTTCAGGAGCATCTATGGCAAGTCTGCAGACAATTATGAGACACAATAAGTGCAGGGATGAGGAAAGCATGGGGTGCTATAGAATCCCAGAGGGAAGGCACTAAACCCTCTGGTTATCAAAGGAGGTTATCAGAAGAATATGCTTCAACTGACCTTTTCAATTTTAATTTAAATTCTTTATTGTTTAAAGTATTACATATGTCTCCTTTTCCCCCATTGACCTCAACTGACTTTTGAACATATGAGCAGAAATGAACTAGACGGAGTTGGAGAAAGGATTCCAGGCAGAGAGGAGAGCATGGACAAAGTGTGAAGATCAGAAAACACATGACACACCTGGGGAATTACAATAATTTCTAGTGAATTACCCAGGAGGATGGAGCTGAGAGAAAATGATGTTGGGGAAAAGTCAGAGACTAGATCTTGAAGGGCTCCCTCTATGTCATGATGTTTTAGAGAAAGGGGAAATAAAGGCTTTTAAGCAAAGGAATGATGTGGTTGGCCTTGACTTTTTAGATAAATTATGATGACAGCTTTATAAAATTTGAATTAAAAATAAGAGATGCTTAAAGTTGAAATCTCTTTGAAGAAGCAGTTGCAGTGTTCCAAAAAAAAGATGAAGAGGGCTGCTTAAGTGGCACAAGTAGTAGAAATATAGAGGCTGGGCAATATGACAATAAAAACTATTAAAAGAGGTCAAATTTACAGGATTTGTGACTGATTGCTTGGGTAACACATGGGGAGGAGGGAGAGAGAGAGAGAGAGAGAGAGAGAGAGAGAGAGAGAGAGAGAGAAAAGAAGAAGAAGAAGAAGAAGAAGAAGAAGAAGAAGAAGAAGAAGAAGAAGAAGAAGAAGAGAGGGGGAGGAGGAGGAGGAGGAGGAGGAGGAGGAGGAGGAGGAAGAGGAAGAGGAGAGGAGAGGAGAGGAGAGGAGAGGAGAAAAAGGAGGAGGAGGAAAAAGAAGCAAGAAGGAAGAATAAGAAGGGAGAGGAGGAGAGAGAAGGAGAATGAAAGAGAGAGGGTAGGGGTAATGGTAAGTAAGAGGAAGAGTTCAAGAATAAGAGGACAGACAGCAGTGTCTCTGAGAAAGAAAATACTCGATGAAGTTTCAAAAGAGGTATAAGGTAGAAGATATAAACTCAGACTTTGGAAAGAGAACACCTTGACTTGCAGCCAAACTTGGCCAATTATTTTTTTGTGAGAACCTGGAAAAGACATTTAGTGTTTTTGTTTTTTGTTTTGTTTTGTTGTTTGCTTGTTGTTTTTTTTTGTCTCAGTTTCCTCATCTTTAAAAGAGATAAAATAGTATCTGTCTCTGGGGTTTGCTATTGAGATTAAATAAATTCATGAATATAAAATTATCAGAACAGTGTCTCTCAATAACTACTCTATAAATGTTAACTGTTATTATTCCTTTAGGATAGGGGTGGGGAACATGAAATCATTTGGTCTGGCCCTGCCAAGGCATTAGGGGTGAGTTAATTAAATGTTTGACTAAATATACCAGGCTAATTTTTAACTTCATAATTGTGTATGGCCCCCAAATGATGTTATAAATATCCAAATGGCCATTGGCAGAAAAAAAGATTCCCCACCCCTGCTTTAGGAGAAAAAAATGCATTTGTTCAGGTTTGAGTATGCTGAGATTTAGAAGCTTGTGTAATATCTATGTGACAATGATTGCATCTGCTTTTGTTCACCACTATATTAAGATATATAATTTCAGACACATAGATGCATGATTGAATACATAAGGTATATAGCAGACAATTAGATATACATACCACACCCATGAAGAAGCTAGGAAAGGAGATAATAAATGTGGTACTGTGGGCAATGGGACTGGCTAAGACTTCCAAGGAAATTTCTGTAGGTACCACAAAACAGGTGACTTATATAAAACAGAAATTTAGATCTCACAGTTCTGGTGAGGGCCTTCTTCCAGGTTGCAGACTGTCCACCTCACATTATCTTCATATGAGCAAGAGAGCTCTTTTATAAGGGCACCAATCTCATTCATGAGGGCTCCACCCTCATGAACTTACCACCTTCCAAAGACCTCACGTCCTAATTGAGGGTAGTATAATTTCAACATATAAAATTTTGGGAGGACACAAACTTTCAGTCCATTATACTAGAGACAGTAGCATTTAAAGATCAGAGTTAGCAGGAGAAAAGGAGAATAGAGAGGGGACCAATAAAGATCAGCTAAGAACCAGGTCAATATGGTATCCAGAAGCTAAAAGTAAGTTTCTATGATAGAGATCCACAATGTCAAATGCTGCAATACCTTTCAACACATTAGACTAAATTTTCAAGTCCTGGTTTGCCTCCCACTCGGAAGATGTGATCCCAACCTCTTCTATTTTACCTCTACATATCGCATATTTACTTACTTCTTTCCTTTAAATGTGTGTCTAACTTCTTTCACTAGATGTTGAGCCACTTAAAGGATAATTGTTTGTATTCTTGAGAGCTTGTTTGGAGGTTCTAGCAGGGGAGCGCAGCTACCCTTGACCAAAGACTGGTCCTCTCCTCTAGGGGGAAGGTCATACTCTTCGACCGAGCACGCAGCTTCGGGAGGGATGCACATGGATCCGTGAGGGAGGAGGGGGACACCTGCCTAGCCAGCCAGATCAACCCTGGCGATCAATGGGGTGACAGAGGTCGCAGCCAGATCGCCCTCACATCCTGTTTGTGTTCTTTATCTGCATGACCCTGGTATCAAGTACAGAGCTTGGACTGTAATAAAGGGCTAGTTGAATGCATCTTAAATGAACTATGTTTATTTTATATCAATAGACTGTATTATATCAGGGACATGACTTTCTAAAGGAAAAAATAAAGGCATATCCTAATTCCTATAAAACTGAATGGGTGAGAGGAGTCCAATAATAAAGGGACATATGCTAAGTTATATATTGACATTTGTTCTCACATGTACATCCTACTGGGCTTTGAGGGAAACACTGTAATGATATAAATAAATCTCAGAAAGGTTCAGTTAATAAATCATTAACCTGGTGAAAACTATCATGTGAGCTTATTTGAATTTGACTGACACTCAATGAAGAAGCATTTAATAGGTATGTTCACCAGTGCCCTTTGAGAGTAAAGAAGTGACAAAATTATACCCCAAGAATAGCTTTTCCACTGGTAGTTTCTGTTCATATCACTATTTTATGCTCTTTATTAGATTTTTATATCTCTCTGGTCAGGATCTGTAATTTGTTCATCTCTATATTCCCACCACCTAACACAGCAACTGACAGCTAGTAGGTTCATGGTAAATTTTTATTAAATTAATTATTAGCTTTAAACCAGTTATTATGTATGTGAATTCAATGCAAGGTAATAAGTAGTGCAATTTTAAATGTCAGTCTTAGTTTAGAATACCCTTTCCTCAGTAGTGTTGAGGAGAACAAAGCTGTGAAGTTGTTCACTTCAACTTTATAAAAAAAAGTTCACTCAAGAGCTTGTGTGGGCTCATAACAAAATGGAAGAAACAAAAGAACTTGTAAGAATGTGTAATAAAAAACATATATGTTGAAATATCTATGCAAAATTCTTTGAGGGGATCTTATGACTAATCCCCCCTGGTCAATAACTCTTGCTTGAGGCTGCATGGTAGAGGTGTGGGAGATGTTGAAATGATTAAGTTTTTGAAAGAAAGCTTACATAATTGGTTGTTGTTTTTTTTTAATCCATCAAAATGAATGTAAGTAATAATTGCCTGAATGGATCCTACATTAGTTTAGGTAATTTTAGCTGAATTTATAAAAAAATTCAGCCCTGTAATAAGTGGCATTTAAATATAAATGGCACTGGTTGAATGAGGAAGACTAATAACTCACTTTTAACATTTTATTTTTAAATTACTCTAATATAAAATATATTTTACATACAGTTTTTTGGATTTTAACACATCTATAGATTTGTGTAACCACCACCATAATCAAATACAGAACAGTTCCCTCACCTCCAAAACTCCCTTGTGCTCCCCCTTTGCAGTTACATCCTCTTTTTACTCTAACTCCTATTAACCATTGATCTATTCTCCATCACATTAGCTTTATATATCTACACTAATAAAAGAGAAACATGCAAATTGGTGTCACTCTGCTACGCCCACCAGCCAATCAGAGCGACTATGAAAATTAACCCAACAAAGATGACGGTTAATTTGCATACCCAGGCGTGGAGCAAAGACTGAAGGCTCCGGCCAGAGTGAAGACTGAAGACTGAAGACTGAAGACTGAAGATTGAAGAGGCTTGGCTTCTCCGCTGCGGCTGGACCAAAGGCCTGGGTTCCAGGTGCCAGAGGAAAACCGGTGCCAGCAGCCAGGGGAAGGAAGGCCTACTGTGAGAATCTTCGTGCAATGGGCTTCTAGTCTTCAATAATGCTATATAGTTAAAATTATATGTGTTTCCTTTTGAGATTGGCTGCCTTCGCTCAGCATTATTCATTTGATATTTATCCAAATTGTTGTATGTGTTGTGAAGGTGTGTCAATAGTTTCTTTTGTGCTGCTGTGTAGTATTCCAGTGTGTAGATATATTGCAATTTGTTTATCCATCTATCCTTTAAAGATAATTTGGAATATTTTCAGTACTTAGAGATTATAAATACAGTTTCTATAAATATTTGTGAACAATAATTTATATGAACATATTTTTTGTTCCTTTAGGGTAAATACTTTGCAGTGGAATTCCTGGATTATATTATAAATTCATGTTCAACTTTATATAAGCTTCCAGATGTTTTTCTTAATGGGTGTGCCATTTTGCATTCCCACCAGCAATAAATAAAAGATCTAGTTTCCCTGCATTTCCACCAACATTCGGTATTGTCATAATTATTAATTTTATATATTGTAATATGTGTGTAGGACTATATCATCATGATTTTAATTTGCATTTACCTAATTATTAATAATGTAGAACATATTTTTATGTGCTTATGTGTCAGTTATATTTTCTCTTTGGTGAATTGTCCCTTTAAGTGTTTTGCCCATTTGTTAATTTGTTGTTTTGTTTTCTAATTGCTGATGTAGTGAGTTCTTTATATATTCTGGGTACAAGTCCTTTGTTTCATGTGTGGTACATCTTTCTGTGGCTTGCCTTTCCATTTTTTAACAGTGTCATTCTCAGAGACAAAGTTTTTAATTTTAATGAAGTTCATTTTAGCAATTTTTTCTTTTGATTGTGCTTATGGTGTCATGCTTAAAAACTCTTTGCCTAACCTTATGTAACAAATATTTTCTCTAGTGTTTTCTTTTAGAGATTTTATAGTTTTACATTTTATATTTAGATCTATGACTTAATTTTTATGAAAAGTGTAGGGTTCATTGTTTGCATATGAATGTTCAATATTTCCAACACCATTTTTAAACATATTTTCCATTTGAAAAGTTTTGTATCATTATAGAAAATCAATTGTCATATCTCTGTATAGGTAGCTACAGAGTTCTATGCATTCACCAACTGTATTTTCATTTTAAAAGTATTTTGGATTCTTCTACTTCCCTTGTCTTTCATATAATGCTATTGTTAGGAATTCAGCTGAGCTAGAGAAAGAAATTAACAAGTGTTGGAGTCATTGATTAATGCAATAACCAAAACTAAAGTATCAATCCAATTTTTAATCACTTGATGTGATAGGATAAGCCAGAAGCTAAAGCAGAGAAAGCACTGACTTCCCATGTTCTATTTTCCCCTATGGAATGGTGTGCCAGGTTGAGGGTCAGGTGGATTAGCACAGACATGGGGTTCATCTCACTGTTGAGAGAGAGGTAATAAAAATGAATGAATATGAATGAATGGCAACAGAAATAAGATCTTTGAGAAATCAAGAGGGGATGGAATCCAGTGCACAAGCGGTGAGGATGAGGCTTGATGCCAATAAAAACTCTCCATTGTAGCAGAAAAGAGGGAAGGTAGACAAAATGGGCACAGAAAGCAGAGGTAACTTGATAGGTTTGATTATGGACTGGTACAATCTCATCCATGGGCTTCCATTTTCTCAATAAAATATCAAGTCAAGTTATTAGCTCAGTGAAGTGTTATAAGATACTTGAGAAGAGACAGTGTCAGAAGTCAATTTGAAGATTAATAAAATAAACCCATAAGGGAAATGTAGTAGGATGGTCAGCCAGTGTTGGGTTCCCATTTGAGTTATATGCATATACTGCCAAACATATTCTACCCATAAAATGAATATCAATTCTTTACCAATACTAGTACATATAGGCTCATATTAGACATACTCCTTGCAATTTATTTTTTAATTTAATATATTTTAGACATTTCCCCCAAGATATTACATATAAATTTACCACATTGTATTCTCTTGAATGAACATATTATAATTTATTTAGGCAATACCCATTTTGTGGAGGCAGATAAGGTGGGAAATATTTGAGGATGCAAGTATTACTCTGGGAATGTAATTCATTTGGGAATAAAAAATAATTAATTCATTCAATATTTCAAACATTCTTTTATTTTAGTAAACTATTTGATGAGTGTCACTGGGTCATAAGCTGGCTCCTGAATGTGAAATAATTGTTTATTATCTAATTGTGGCCAGGTTTGTTGCCTACTGAATAGACTCTCATCATATTTTTCCCCTTCTTAAATGATGTGCCTTTTTGCTTTTCTTCGTAGTTCCTGGAGATGTTTAAGGAACACTCCAGTGGTGATGGGCAAAGATGCACTCGAGTCAACATTCTGAAAACTTACATCTGTGTCTTTTTTGTATAGCCATCCATTTTATGCTTGTCTGCTGGGTAGTAGCAACTATGGTGTGAAGAGAAGTGTGGCCTGCTGGCCGTCTTGCTTGCCTCCTGGTCTGCATTTTCCTATATAGCTTGAGCTTTTCCTTCTTCCACAAAGCTCCTTGCACCCTTCCCCCCACACAAGGAATATTACAGTTCATTAATTTTGTCTCTTTGTCCACCTCTTTAGTTCTTTTTCTCTTTATTAATCTCTTCTTGTTTCTCTTGTCTCTAAAACACGTCTCCCTTTGAGTGATAGGCAGAATAATAACTCAATATCTTTAGCAGCACCGTCCTTCTTATACCAGAAAATAAAAAGCCAATGTCTAAATAAAGAGTTGAAATGAGGAAGTATGATTACCAATTCTTGAGTCACAATATCATTTGCTTGCTGTGGGACCGCAGGGGACTTCTTGACCTCTCAGTTTCCTTTGGTTCAATGAAGGCAATAATTCTTGCCTTGCCTTCCAGATGTAGATGAGTAATTAATGGTTGTGGAGTCCTTTGAAACTAAAAAAAGAAGCTGCAAAAGCTAATTACTCACAGTATTCACCTAAGTTTTCTTTAAGTAATTTACACAGGAAAATAAATAGTTTGGATGTGGAATAGGAAACCACGAAAGTTAACACAAATTTATCCACAAAATCACAAGAAGATCCTAAAAAAGACAAAGAGGTAATTACTTTTGCTTTTTCCCCCTTTTCCTTTCTAGAATATTTGTTTGTGCACTCCTTACAAGGCTCCCTCATAGGCACGGTACATAAGCTATTGATTAGTGAGATGCACTTGAAGAGGAATAGGGCTTTGGAGCCTGAGAGAACTAGTTACACATCTAATTCCACCACTTTCCAGCCATGAGAACTAGGGCAAATAATTCTTTACAAGTTTCACCTTCCTGTGCCTCAGTTTCCTTATTATGTACAATGGTAATAACTTTTAGTACACAGAAATATCAGTGTGCATATATGTGTTGATACTAGGGCAGGGATGGCGAACCTATGACACGCGTGTCAGAGGTGACACATGAACTCACTTTTTTGGTTGATTTTTCTTTGTTAAATGGCATTTAAATATATAAAATAAATATCAAAACATATAAGTCTTTGTTTTACTATGGTTGCAAATATCAAAAGATTTCTATATGTGGCACGGCACCAGAGTTAAGTTAGGGTTTTTCAAAATACTGACACGCCTAGCTCAAAAGGTTCACCATCACTGTACTAGGGTATCAGGAGTTTCAAGGACTGTTCATTCCCTTCTACTTTTTAGAAAAGGGATAGAAGGAGAGGTCATGTGGCAAAGCTGCATGTCAGCTGCTCTGGTGACAGACAGCCACAACACACTTCAGTGCCAGGGAGAGCAGGTCAGACTTAGTGCAAGCCTTGGATCCGTGTTCCAATATGACTTTCAGACACTCAAGAAGTGTCTTACACCAGGCCAAATCCCCTATTCTGCACCCAGAAACAATATCAATTATGTACTAAACAAAGGAGAGCATTGTGTATCCTCTAAAATGTAGATGTCCTTTGTGGAGCTCCAGAAACTAAAACAATACATGTGAGGATCCCCTGGAGGACAGAATATCAGAGAAGTACATGGTTTCTGAGACTACTTTTCTCAGGATAGAAAAGTAGACAACAGTTTTTAAGATACCAAAGCCACGCAAGATGATGATGTGCACATTTTAAAGACTGTTTAAAGTATAGAATCCTCAAGATGATTAATTATCCCTCAGAATATGATCTGAATCTTCTGAGAGAAGGAAGCGATTAACTGAGCCTCTGTAATGCTGCTCTGTTCTCAGATAAGGGCTGCACCCAGGGGATTAGTTTTGATAATGTGATGTATAGCAGAGAAACATTTCATCATCACCTAAGAAAACAAATACATAATATCAATGAAAAAAAAAAAGAAAGGGTTCCTTCAGTCATTTGTAAGGGAATAAAAATATGGCAACTTTTATGCATAGTTCATTCATAACTTTTAAAAATTATGATAACAATATTCTTTACTACAAACAATATCTAAAAATGTCAAATCCTGGGATCCAATGGTAAGGCTTATTTTAGTGTTATATTGTAGATAGCTGGTATCAACATCACCACCAGAGTGGTATATTTGTTACAACTGATGAACCTACATTGACATTTCATTAGCACCCAAACTACCTAGTTTACATTAGGGTTCTGTGGGTTTAGATAAATGTATAAGGAAATGTATCCACCATTATAATTAGTATCACACGGAATCTTTTCACTATCCTAAATATCCTCGGTGTGTACTCACCTATTGATGCCTCCCCGCTATTCTGACCCCTGCCAACCACTAATTTTGTATTGTGTCCATCATTTTGCCTTTCTCAGAATGTCACATAGTTGAAATCATACAGTATGTAGCCTTTTCAGACTGGCTTCTTTCACTTAGTAATAAGCATTTAAGGTTTGTCTATGCATTTTCATGGTTTGATAGCTCATTTCTTATCAGGGCTGAATAATATTCTATTGTCTGCATGTATTACAGTAGACAATTCCCCTATTTAAGTACATCTTGGTTGCTTCCAAGTTTGGGCAATTATGAATAAAGCTGCTATAAACATCCATGCACATGTTTTTGCATAGATATATGCTCAACTCCTTTGGACAGATACCAGGGAGTATAATTGTTGGATCATATGGCAAGAATATATTTAGTTTATAGAAACAACACCACTAAACTGTTTTCCAAAGTGGCTGTACCATTTTGCCTTCCCTTCAGCAATGAATGAGAGTTCCTGATGGTCTACATTTTTGCCAGCATTTAGTATTGTCAGGGTTCTGGATTTTGGCCATAGGCGTGTAGTGGTATATTTTTTTGTTGTTTATGCTTGTATTTCCCTGATGACATGTGAAATGGACAACTTTTCATATGCTTTTGTATATTTGTCATCTGTATATCTTCTTTGTTGAGGTGTCTGCTAAAGTCTTCAGCCCATTTTTTTTTAAATCAGTTGTTTCCTTATCGCTGAATTTTAAGTATTCTTCATAGATTTTGGAAAACAGTCATTTATCAGATGTGTATTTTGCACGGACACATATTTTCTCCATCTGTGGATTGTCTTTTAATTCTCTTAACATTATTTTTAACAGGGAATATTTTAATTTTAATGAAGTCCAGTTTATTAATTATTTATTTTGTGGATCATGTCTTTTGTGTTATATTTTAAAATTCATTGCTACACTCAAGGTCATTTAGGTATTCTCCTATGTTATCTTCTAGGAGTTCTATAGTTTTGTATTTTAAATTTAGGCCTATGATTTATGTAGAGTAAATTTGTGCTAAGGGTGTAAAATCTGTCTGTATTTAATGTCTGGATTTAACAAATTGTTCTTCAAATTTCTGACTTTTGACCAAATCCCTGCTGCTATAGTTTCAATATTGGCCTTATTGCCCATCTGTAATTATTATTCTACTAGAGGCCCGGTGCACAAAAATTTGTGCACTCGGCGGGGGGGGGGGGGGAGGGGGGCGGGGGGGGGGCGTTCCTCAGCCTGGCCTGTGCCCTCTCACAGTCTGGGACCCCTCGGGAGATAACGACCTGCTGGCTTAGGCCTGCTCCCGGGTGGCAGAGGGCAGGCCTAATCCCTAGGTGCAGCCCCTGGTCGGGCTCAGAGCAGGGCCGATTGGGATTGGGGAATTGGGGCACCACCCCCTGTCATGCACAGAGCAGGGCGGATTGGGTGGTTGCGATGCCACCCTCAGTCACGCTCAGGGTAGGGCCGATTGGGGGGTTGGGGCACCGCCCCCTGTCACACTCAAGGCAGGGTCGATGGGGAGGTTGCGGTGCCACCCCCTGTCACGCACAGAGCAGGGCCCATCAGGGGGTTGGGGAGCTCCCCCCTGTCATGCACCAAGCAGAGTGGATCAGGGGGTTGGGGCGCTGCCACTCTCACACTCAGGGCAGGGCCGATGGGGAGGTTATGGCTCTACCCCCTCACACACAGAGCAGGGCCCGTGGGTTGGGGGTGGGGGGTTTGGGCGCTGCACCCTGTCACACACAGAGCCACAGGGCAATCAGGAGGTTGGGGAGCTCCCCCCTATCAGGCACAGAGCAGGGCCGATCAGGGGGTTGGGGCACCTTCCCCTGTCAGAAACAGAGCAGGACCGATAAGGAGGTTGTGGCCCCGCCCCCTGTCACACACAGAGCCGCAGGGTGATCAGGGGGTTTGGGCGCTGCCCCCTGTCATGCTGATCCCGGTGCTGGGAGGCATATTACCCTTTTACTATATAGAATAGAGGCCTGGTGCATGGGTGGGGGCTGGCTGGTTTGCCCTGAAGGGTGTCCCGGATCAGGGTGGGGGTCCCCACTGGGGTGCCTGGCCAGTCTGGGTGAGGGGCTGAGGGCTGTTTTCAGGCTGGGACTGAAGCTCCAAACTGCTCATTTTTTTCTTTCTTTCTTTTTTTTTTTTTATTCTGAGCCAGCTTTAGCTCTGAGGCTCCAGCTCTTAGGCCTCCGCTCCTGAAAGCAGGTACCTGGTTTGTTTAGGTTCTACAATCAAAACTCTGTATCAACTCCAGCTCTGAGATCCTGGGCTCGCTGAAAGCTGGTTTCTGGGGTTTTGTTTAGCTTCTATTTTTGTAACTATGTTTCAAACTGCCAGCTCAGAGGCCTGCAGTGGCAGGCGGCGAACGTTGGAGTCCTCCATCACTGAAGCAAGCAAGCTTCATGTTAGTTTCAAGCTGCCTGGCTGCCGGCCGCCATCTTGGCTGGCAGTTAATTTGCATATCGCCCTGATTAGCCAATGGGAAGGGTAGCGGTCGTATGCCAATTACCATGTTTCTCTTTTATTAGATAGGATTTGACTTACTTACATGACTTATTCTTACCTGATACTTATCTCTTTACACTCTTATAACCCCTAGCTTGATATGATATTCATGAACAGCTGTAATTTATGTTTGATATTTTCATTATTTCATTAGTGGTTAACAGTGGTGCTGGAGACACCAAGATAAGAAAGACATATTTGCTGTTACTAGAACAGCCGTGGGCAAACTACAGACTGCGGGCCGGATCTGGCCCGTTTGAAATGAATAAAACTAAAAAAAAAAGGCTGTACCCTTTTATGTAATGATGTTTACTTTGAATTTATATTAGTTCACACAAACACTCCATCCACGCTTTTGTTCTGGCCCTCCAGTCCAGTTTAAGAACCCATTGTGGCCCTCGAGTCAAAAAGTTTGCCCACCCCTGTACTAGAACAATCTACTTATATAAAAACCATGGGTGGTGTTCATCACATCCAGAACCTTGGAGACCAAGCGGAAGGAAGTCAATCCTGCAGGGGTTGTCTTGGCAACAGCTGCGCCCTCCCCCCAAGTTGTTTCCCAGAGTTGTTTCCTGTAAGGGCTGGGTTTGAGGCAGGAAACCTCCCTGGGAGCTTGGAGGCAGATCTTTCTAAAGTGTGCTGAGCCAGCAAGGCCAGGGGTGAACCTGAGTGGGGGCGGCTGAAAGGCTTAGAAAAGACAGACAAGAGAATGAAAGCCAGGTCTCGGTGGGATGCTGCTTCTTTGAAAGACAGCGACCATGCCCACAGCCATGCCTTTATTTTATAGCAGATGCTATGAGGCAAAGGGCGTGACCAAGATGTTTACAACATTCTCCTGGGTTTCAATCCTACTCAACTACATGCACCTGAACTCTATCAAGCTTACATCACTCAGGCACGTGGGGACAAATGTTCGGACCATAGGTTCAAGCTTATAACTACAGCTGTTGGCTATAATTGTGCTGGGAGGGCCCTGCCCTCCAAGCTGGGACTTGCATGTGGCATTGAGAGGACTGTGCCCTCTCATCAGTCCAAGGCTTGAACCTGTCCAAAACACTGTAGCAACTCCCCACAATAAAGTTTTAATTCCGTTTCTTTGTTACTGATGTTGTGGCCCCACCCCATAACAAAGAAACAATTTCCGGAGGATGAGGCCCAGGAATCAGGATTTTAAAAAGATTCCCAGGTGATTCTAATGTGCAGCCAGGTTGAGAACCACTGCTATAGATAATATTAAAAATATATCTAAATGTTAAATTCTTTGTCCAAAAAATGAGCATGTTCAAAGATTAAATGAAGAAAATTTGGATATACTCAATGGAGATATTCACACATATTTGAGTGATGATTCCATTGATTCCACAGATGATGCTGAAAAGGAAAATTTTCCCATCGAATTTCTTAAAGTATTACTCCTTCAGGAATGCCGTGTCATAAATTAAAATTGAAGGTGGGTGCAATCATCATGCTATTGAGAAATCTCAATAGTAAATGGGGTCTTTGAAATGGTACCAGATTTATTATCAAAAGATTACGACCTAACATTATCAAAGCTGAAGTATTATCAGGATCTGCAGAGGGAGAGGCTGTTCTGATTCCAAGAATCAATTTGTCCCCATCTGACACTGGCCTCCCATTTAAATTGTTTCAACGACGGTTTCCCGTGATGCCAGCATTTGTGATGACTATTAACAAATCATAAGGACAAACTCTAGACAAAGTAGGCATATTCCTACCTGAACCCGTTTTTGCACATGGTCAGTTACATGTTGCTTTCTCTCGAGTTTGAAGAGCATGTGATGTTACAGTTAAAGTTCTAAGTACTTCCTCACAAGGGAAATTAGTCAAGCACTCTGAAAGTGTTTTCACTCTTAATGTGGTGTACAGGGAGATATTAGAATAAGTTTAATCACTTTATCAGTCATTGTTTGCATCACTGTTGTTTTTATATCATGTTTTTGTTGTTTTCATATCATGTTTTTGTCGTTTTTATATCATGCCTCTGTTGTTATATCCTTTTGTTACTGTTTATTTATTAATAAATTTATATATTATTTTCATATACATTTTATTAATTTCCTTTCATCTCTCACACTTCTATTATAGAGAAAGGGCAAATAGCAATATTAAAATATCTCTGCTAATTAATTCCCTTTTGTGAAAAAAAATATATTTTATTGATTTTTTACAGAGAGGAAGGGAGAGGGATATAGCGTTAGAAACATCGATGAGAGAGAAACATCGATCAGCTGCCTCCTGCACACTCCCCACTGGGGATGTGCCTGCAACCAAGGTACATGCCCTTGACCGGAATCGAAACTGGGACCCTTGAGTCCACAGGCCCATGCTCTATCCATTGAACCAAGCAAGTTAGGGCAATTAATTCCCTTTTAATGTGCACTAATTTTGTGCACCGGGCTACTAGTAAATACATATAATTATAATTTCAGCTATTTATAAGAGCCACTGTAGAGAAGTATGCATCATGTGTTAGAACACAAAATTGTTCACATAACTTTCTAGGGCAATCATGGGGTAAACAGCTGAGTGGGAGTCATTTCAAGCAAAAGGAAGAGCATATGCATATGCATTGGGATATCAGTGGAGAAGAGAGTGAATCTCTGTGTGGATGGACCTTAGAGATTTTGGCAAATATTGAGGTAAGAAAGTAGGTTGGGAGATATGGGACAAAAACTTTTTAGGCCAATACTAATGAGATTTGATTCTATCTTATGGGATATATTTGTGGTAATAATATTGGAACAGGGGGCAGAGGCAAAGGGATTGAGTTACTTAAGCAAGTAGTGGCATAATTAGATATGTGTTTTTGAAAAATGAATGAATGCCCTGGCCAGTGTGGCTTGGCTAGATGGGTGTTTTTCCATGCACCAAAAGGCTGCAGGTTCAATTCCAGGGCAGGGTACATACCCAGGTTGGGGGCTCAATCCCCAGTCAGGGGCATACAGGAAGCAACATATCAAAGTTTTCTTCTCACATCACTGTTTCCCTCTTCCTATCCCTTACTCTCTCTCTCTAAAAATCAATTTTAAACTCTTTAAAAAATGAATGAACGAATAAACTAACAAAAACAATTCCAGCCCTATATCCTTGCAGAATATTATATAGATTAGGGCACGATCATTTTTTTATTACTCTCCATTTTTGCCATACCGTAACCTGTATATTAGGTCAAACTCTTGGAACTGTGTGTCATTTGTGTCATTGACAGTTACCACAGATGTGGAAAAGTGTGTCATGTATTAGGGTTCAACAAAAACTGCCCAGATGTGGCTTTTTTGATGTAAAGAACAGATATTGTATACAGCAACAAGTCTATTGAAAGCAAATGATGGCAATTTTAAGAAATTAAATTTCAAGGAAAGTGTGAGCCTCAGATGGCCTTCATTGTGAAGTTCTGTAGAGGGACCCAGCTGGAATCCCTTTACAAAAAGATGCAACATATTATTACCAACAGCTTCTCAGGCTTTGGCTTGGATGATTGCTGACTACTGATCTTTTTTGAAAACGAAGCTAGACTGAATCTGGGAATTGTAGATTAGGCATCTGACTTTGATATCAATGAGAGTAGATAAGGAAAATCTCTAAAGAGCACATTATTGAGTATAAATTTCAAGATCTGCCACTACCTTTTCTACTAGAGAAAATTATGTCTAACACAAAAGAGCACTTGAAACAAAATAAAGCTACACCCAAAAGAAACAGTCAAGGAGTATTTTGTCTATAAAGCATTATAAAACTTTTGAAAATGCATTTTAAAAAGCTTTCAAAAATGTGGCAATTATATGTCTTTCTATGGTTCCCTTGTTATTTACATGGCAAATCACTGTGAGAGGCAAAGTACTGCACTTTATCTTAGAACAATTAAAATTTAGAAAATGATCCAAAATAGGAATATTAAATTCCTAAAGCAGTATTGCTTATAGGCTTCCAAACCCTCATATTACAGATAATGTTGTGAAGGCCCAAAGTGGAGAAATGATTTTCACACTGCCATATATTGCCAGGGACAATTCTCAATATCATATGCCATATACTAAATCTTGACTCTTTTTCAAGCACGGTACCAAGATACTTTAAGGTATATTATCTCATTGTTAACTCCATTACACATAGGGAACGAAGACCCAAAGAGGCTTACATTGCTCAAGGTAATACAGTTGTGGTTTTGTGGGGTTTTTTTTGGAGATGTAGGCTTACGACACAAACTTAGGTTTGTCTAATTCCAGGGCCTCTGCTTTTATCTATAATGATATATCTATTGTCTAGACCAGATTATTATTATTCCCTCTGTTATACTCTTTCCCATGTTACCATTAACTGATTTTAGTTATTGAATTATGACAGAGTAACTAAATGAGTTTATATATTTAATCCCCAAAAAAATCATATATAGAGTATGTAAAGGGAGTAACAAAAACCTACAGGCTGTACTGGAATAAAAGTATGCACACGTGTTTTGAGTGTTTCAGGAGGGCTTGATAAGCTAGGAATTTCAAGACTCCTACAGAGTTTATCTGTTAATACTAGGTACCTTGCATAGAATCACTCCACTAATATACACATGGAAGTCAGAAACCTGCTGAGCGCTTATCCACTATCTCTTGGTAGCTGTCTTCCTGAGAGAACACAGTTTAAATTGTGTATGCCATTATAGGTATTGATTAAGGTACAGGTTTGCTTCCTCCTTTGCTTAACTTCATTCCATTTCAGGATTGGAGTGTCATTCCCCAGTTTGCTTGTTGGATTTGTTCTGTCATGAAAGATCAGAAAGATAGTTTCAAATATCAATAGTTTAAAATATTTTATTTCAGCAAGATTTCTGCCCCCGTCCCCCTTCTTAACAATCAAAATATGAGCTTTGCAAAATCTAACTATTTGGCTGTGTGTTGAAAGCATATGAACTTCAGTGGGCTCTTACACTCTTATTGACCAGAGTTTGGTAGATCAGGCTATAGAAGAATTAATGAAAGAAATGAGAGAGCTGCTAGGAAAACAACTGCACATTGTGCACTTATGACTGGTGATATTGTGGGTGTGAAAAGATAGTTAGGGTTTATTGTAATTTAAGGCATACCTTTGCCAACTACTGGGATAATTAATACATCTGAGACCCTTTTTCCAAGATTCAGAGCCTTCATCTTTAATATTCACACCCATCCTAATGCTTGATAGATAAGGAAATGCATGTTTGTACCTATTCCCTGCTAAGACCTGTTTTATTTATTTCCCCTTGACATATATACTATTGCAAGGAGATACTTATTAACTGGCAACTCTATTTTTGCCATTGCCAACTTAAAAACCACATATTTTCCTATAAAATGGGTTTGAAGATAAAGTTGTAAAGCATGATTTCCTGTCATTTCCTGTCACTCCTCTGCAATATACTAAAAAAATAAAATCCTTTCCTCATTTTCATTTTAGTTAAGACAGTTGATATTCTTTAATTATTAGTATTCTGGCCAGATGATTTATTTTAGCTGTCATTTAAAAATGCATAAGGCTAAATTAAATATTGTGAGATGCTATTAAAAACTTAATCATGCCAAAACCGGTTTGGCTCAGTGTATAGAGCATTGGTCTGCGGACTGAAAGGTCCCAGGTTCGATTCCGGTCAAGGGCATGTACCTTGGTTGCAGGCATATCCCCAGTAGGAGATGTGCAGGAGGTAGCTGATCGATGTTTCTCTCTCATCGATGTTTCTAACTCTCTATCTCTCTCCCTTCTTCTCTGTAAAAAAATCAATAAAATATATTTTTTAAAAAAACAACAAAAAAACAAAACTTAATTATGCCCTGGCCAGTGTGTCTAACTGGTTAGAGTGCCGTGGGTTCGATTCTGGGCAAGGGCATGTACCTGGGTTACAGGTTCGCTCCTTGCCCCTGGTTGGGGCTCATGTAGGAGGCGACCAGATGGAATGTCTCTCTCACATTGATGTTTCTCTTTCTCTTTCCCCTTCTCCCTCCCTCCTTTCACTCTATCTCTGAAAAAGCAATGGGAAAAATATCATCAGGTAAGGATTAACAAAACAAAACAAACAACAACAAAAAAATTAATCAATATGCAAGCATATAGACCTAACCAATGGACACAGACAACAGGGGGATGAGGGCATGAGTGGGGAGGATGTGGGGGGGGGGTAATGTGGGGATAAGAACACATATGTAATAACTTAATCAATAAAGAAATTTAAAAAACTTAATTATAATTGATATATTTTTATCAATATATTTTTAAATATTTTTATTGATTTCAGAAAGGAAGGGAGAGGGAGAAAGAGATAGAAACATCAGTGATGAGAGAGAATCATTCATTGGCTGACTCCCCTACTGGGGACTGAGCCTGCAACCCTAGCACTTGACCAGAATCAAACCTGGGACCCTTCAGTCGACAGGCCAATGCTCCGTCCACTGAGCCAAGTAGAAAAGTGGTATCTACACCAATAGTTATGGTCTTCTTTTTAAAAAACTAACACTGATTTTGTTATTTTTGGCAGATACAATCTATATCTTGAAATACTTAACTAAACATATTACATTAATTCATTAATTATGTCTTGATCAGGAGAAAAAAAAGAAAAACAAATAGATCAAACTCCTAGTTAATTGTCAATAAACACTTCTGATTAGCACAAAGTAGCTTGTTAAGCATCTTTCATGATAGAAGAGTAACAGTAGTTGTGCAGTGGAAAGAGCCCAGGTTTCAGGATCAGAGAGCCCTGGATTCATTTCTTTGTTCTTACACACACAAACACAAATGTGTGATCTTAGGCAGAGCGCTTCAGTTTTGAGCCTCAGTTCCTTTATCTGTAAGCTGACAATAGCAATTTATTTGTTTCAGGTGTCTTATGATAATTACATTTAGCTTGAGACCTGGCACAGAGCACTAAATGACTGAAAACCATTATCTTTATTATTGATCTAAGGAAGTATTTAGTTTCTCTGAATATCATTTTATTCTCTTATAATATTTAATTAATAACATCCCCTTGCTGGGTAGTTAGGAAAATTAGTAATGCTTATGAAAATAATCTACTTTAGCCTAGCCAGTGTGGCTCAGTGGTTGAGTGTCAACCTATGAACCAGTAGGTCATGGTTCGATTCCTGGTCAGGGCACATGCCTGGGTTACAGGCTTGATCGCCAGTGGGGAGCATGCAGGAGGCAGCCAACCAATGATTCTCTCTCATCATTGTTGTTTCTCTCTCTCCCTCTCTCTTCCTCTCTGAAATCAATAAAAATATATATTTAAAAAGGTAATAATCTACTTTACACTTGGCACACATTAGGTAAATATGTGCCATAAATAATAACACCTGTATTGTTTACTACCAGTATTTTAGTTGAAATTCATTTATTTAATATCTGCTCCATGTTGTGATTTAGGTGCTGATGGTAACATGGTGAAAAAGCCACACCAAATCTCCTCCTTAAGGAGATTAGAACCAAATCAGGAACATACATTGAACAACTGAGCGTAAATGGGATAAAGGTTGTTGCTGTGAAATCTAATTTATTTGGAAGAGGATCCAGGAAAGCTTTCCTGAGATGACATTTCCTGAGATGACATTTGTGTTGAGTCTCAAAAGATAAGTGGAATTAGCTAGGAAAATAAGTAGTATAAAAAGCTTTATTGCGGAAACCGGTTTGGCTCAGTGGATAGAGCGTCGGCCTGCGGACTGAAAGGTCCCAGGTTCGATTCCGGTCAAGGGCATGTACCTGGGTTGCGGGCACATCCCCAGCAGGAGATGTGCAGGAGGCAGCTGATCGATGTTTCTCTCTCATCGATGTTTCTAAACTCTCTATCTCTCTCCCTTCCTCTCTGTAAAAAATCAATAAAATATATTTTTTTTTAAAAAAAGCTTTATGAATGCACAACAATGGAAACTTAAATAAGGCTGAGGTGGCCAGGGAGGGCTTTCTTGAATGAATCAAATGTAAACTTAGAACTGAAGTATATGACTAAGAGTTGGCAGCATGAAAAGGGGACTTGATGGCATTTGGAAAAGAGGAAGAATATGAGGCCCGTATTTTTGAAATGGCTTGTAAAGGCCCTACTGACCTAGTCAGCCTCTCCTTCCATCACTCTTCCCTCACCTCCAGTGCTGGAGCCACAGTGAACCATAGGATAGCAGTTACAATGCACGTTTGGGAGCCTGACTACCTAGGTTAAGATCCCGGTTCTGCCATTCACTAGCAGCACAATTTAGGCAAATCGTCTAACTTCTCTGTGCCCAGCTTATTGATCTATAAATGGAGAGGTAAAGTAATATTTATCTCATATGGTTGAATAAGTAATTTAATACATTGAAACATATAGAATAGTGCCTAGTACATAGTAAGTATTCAATAAATGTTAATGCTGTTATGATTAATTTATTTCCTCAAATAGGTCTTGCTGTCTTCATATGCTGTTCCTTCTTGAGATGTTCTTCCTTCCCCCTCTTAACCTACCTATTTGTTACCCACACTTGGAATCTTAGCTGCACATTGAAGCCTCGGGAGTGTCTGATATGACTTAGTGAGACTTTGAAGAGTGAGAAAAGAAGGGAGTTAAGACAGAGAATTGAGAAATCCCAACATTTGAAGATCTGGGTAAGGAAGAAAATCACTTAAAGAGCCTGAAATGAAGTATTGGAGAGGCTGGAAGAAAATCAAAAGAGAATAGTATCATGGAAAACACTAAGAGAAAGACTTGAAGGAGGATGTTACCCGTGTCCACTGCTGCTCAGACGCCAAGTTATATAAAATAAAAATTAGGGTCACCCACTGGCTTTAGGCACTGGGAAATTATTGCTGACCTTAATAAGAGCAGCTTCAGTGCCATAGTGGTGATGGAAGAGATACTACAGTAAATTAAATAATGATTGAAAGCTGAGAAGAGAAAACAGAATAATGCTATACCAGGAGCATTGAAGATAATTGCACTTCTGATCTTAAAATTTCGCTACTGCTATCAATGTATTTTAAGAAAATCATTAGAGATTCTTATAAAGATTTATATTCAGGTATGATTAAAATATCACTTCTTTAACAATATAAAAGTAAAAGCTATCTTTCTAACTATATGGCAATAAGAAAGTAATGCTAGATCTCTATAATAGAAATGAAGCCATAAATATCATAATTTCTGTAAATATTACATGATATGGGTAAATGTTAATGGTATAATTTCAGTAAAAAAATTCTGAATCCATTCACATAGAGCATTTTTTAAGTCTTCATAAATGAGTAGGTAGGTAAATAAGATAGATTAAAGGCTGGAATAAAATTAACAAAATTATTAACACAAAAATCTTTATGAAATAGTATAGTTTTAGGTAGTGCTAGGTTCCATAATTACCCTTTGATTTTAAGATAATTTTTCTGAATTGAGAAAGTCAGGCCCATGTTCAGATGTTTCACTTCCCACTATTCACTCCCAAATCCCAAGCAACAATCCTATCTCCCTTTCTTATAATGAAAGGCAAACATCAGGAAAATGTGATTTGCTTGCCTTTTTATTTATTCTGCAGTGGGTGGTATAAGGAACAAAACTACAGCCAGCCTTCACTAGGTGCTTTTAATCCCACACCTCCTGGTTCTTTGGGAGATTTAAAAAATATTTCATTTTTTTAAACTCTTGTTTATTAAAGGTTAACAAACTACTGGTGTTTATGATCATTCAATCTTCCCTTTCCAGGTTTTCTTCTAGTTGGAAAAAAAAAATGATAAACATTGTGGGACTTTTTTCCTCTTCTGCCTCTGATAAAAATACCTGTGCAGTTGAATTTTGGCCAAAGTGAAAGGCATCACTGAGTAATTTATTTTTCCTTCAAGAGCTGTTCCAATATTTAAAAAAATATTAAATTTATTCGGGTTAACATTGGTTAATATAATTATATAGGTTTCAAGTGCACAATTCAATAATACAACATCTGTATATTGTATTGTCTATGACTATGAGTTTTTGTATGTTTTTTTGGTTTTGCTTGTTCATGTGTTGCTTTCAGTTTTATATCCCACATTAGTGAAATCATATGGTTCTTGACTTTTTCCATCTGACTTATCTGGTTTAGCATCTTCTCAAGATTCATCCATGTTGTTTCAAATGGGAGTATTTCATCTTTTCTGATGGTTGAGTAGTATATCATTGTACATATTTACACCATTTTCTTTATCTAATCATGTTAAATCTTCTTTAATATTGGGTAGAATTCTTCTGTATAATCAACAGGGACTGGATATCTCTTTTTTTGACTAATGTTAAATTAGAAATTTAATATCCTTCAAATTTATAGGACTATTTAAGTTATCTATTTCATTTTTTATGAATTGTGGTAGTGTAAAGATTTTGTAGAATTAATCCATTTCACATAAGTTGTCAAATGTATGTTTAAATATTCTTTTATTATATCTTTGATATTTTTCATTGTGTAATGATGTCACTTGTCTTCTTTTTGTTTGTAATTTGTGTCTGGTGAATACTATCACTGGGTATAGGATTCTGGGTTAGCAATTCTTTTTTCTCATCACTTGAATAATTTTATTTAATATCTTTGCAGCCTTCATGATTTCTGATGGAAATTCAAATTATTTTTCCTTTAAGCTTATGTTATTATTTTTCTCTGGTTGCTTTTAAAATTTATTCTTTGTATTACATTTTCAGAAGTATAATGTGTCCTGTTGTGGATTTATCTGTGTTTATACTGCTTAGAGTTTGCTCAGATTTTTTTATTCTGTAGGCTTATTTATTTCTCTTGCTAAATTTGGGGACTTCTCCAGCTGTCATTTTCTTCTCTCCTTTTAGGTCTCTGATGACATAAATGCTATATCTTTTTTTTTTTTTTTTTTTGGTATTTTCTGAGGTTCTGTTGATTTTATCTTGTTTTCAAGTCTATTTTTCCTCTATTTATATTGAGTAATTTGTCTTATTTTATATTAATGTTAATTGATTTATTTTCCCTCTGCCCCCTCCACTTTGCTATTGAGCCCATCCATTGAATTTTTTATTTGGTTATTGTATTTTTCAGTTTTAAAATTTCTGTTTGATTTTTCTTTAGATCCTTAATTTTTTCACTGAGACTTTTAATATTTTCATTTGCTTCAAGTGTGCATGTAAATTTCTGTTGAAGCTTTTTTATGATAGCTTCTTTAAAATATTTGGCAGATAATTCTAGCATTTCTGTATCTTAGTGATGACATCCATTGATTTTATTTTTTCCATTCAAGTTGAGATTCTCCTAGGTCTTCATATGATGAGTTGTTGTTTTTCATGGAATCATTGGTCTCTTGTGTATTATGTTGTGATATTTTGAATCTTATTTAAACCTCCATTTTAGTTGGGCTTCTCTGACACAGCTCTGGCTGACGGGGCAGCATTGCCTCCTTATTACCAGGTGTGCGTAAGCATCTAGATTGCCTACTCGGCCTCCATGGCCACCTGAGGAGGAGAGATATTCTTTTGGGGTGAGAGTAGGTCTTTCAATTTGCCACTAGGTCTCTACTGATATTTCCCTGGCTTAGGAAGTAGAGTGCCTCATCACTGCTCCTCAGGTGACCCCCACTAACAACACTGAAGGGGGTGGTAGTCTCATTCACCCTGGGTTTTGGTAAAATTCCTGACACTCCAGAAGTCATCTTCTAAAAGCACCCTTGCAAGGAGTTGTTGGGCATCTTGTTATTGCCAAGTGGAAATATAAGGCCATGCTTTCAATATATTTTCAACTGATACTTCTAGGGCTGAAGCTCATCAAACACTTATTAAAGGTGAAAATTCTAACTGACTCCTTGAACTTTTCTGACACCATACTTGCCCACATGTTAGGGCAACTTGTTATAGGTTGGAAGCCTAGCATCCCCACTTGGTGGAATGGGTGGTATAGAGACGTTTTTTATGGGGTGGTGGTTTGCTGCAGCAAAGTATTTATTTTATAAAAGTTGTCTCTCTTCCTAAGCTACATCATTTCTGGTCCTTTGATTATAGAGAGCAGGGTTTTGTTTGGGCTCTTTTGTCTGTGCCTGTTGGCATTTCCAAGTTGCTAGCTTCTTTAGTTGGACATCTAGGATATATAATGAATGTAAAAAAAAAAAAAAAAGAAAGAAAGAAACCTGGGAAACTTGTTCCTTAGCTCTTGAGTCCCTAGCCAGTCTGACTTTTTCTCTTTACCTTTCAAAGTATTCTTATGTTTATTTAATATATAATACCCAACATTTTTAGTTAAAGTTGATAGGAGAAAAAGGCAAAATTATATCTACTCTGTCTTCCAGAGAAGAGAGTGATTTTCATATACATTTAAAATTTTATTTTGACAACTTCTTGAAGTTAACAATGAAAATCATTTAGATGAGAAAACTGAGATGCAGAGCATTTAAGTCAGTTAGTTTCAATTGTTGTATCACTGTCATTTACATAGACATTTTTGCCAAGACCCTTATCATTCTTATGTTTTATGGTTTTAATTTCTACAATGTATTTACTTTGCATCCGTTTCTTCAGATTAAGACTCTGTATCAGATTTCTGATAGTTCTCACACCTTGCTTAGTGGCTTATGTATATGTGAAGTATTTAATAACTACTTGCTGAATAAAACAGAACAGTGAATGCCTTCTCTTACCCTTATTATTATTTTTGGTAAATTTTATTAATTATTTTATCTGGAATATTGGTAAGCCTTTCCTTTATCCTTTAGTTTTATAGCTTGTACATAGCCTAATGCTAATATATGATTTAGGAGTCTATACCAGGGCACCCATGGGCCCCACCTGGGAAAAATACCTATTTTAAAACTGGGTACCTATGAAATTCAGAGTCCCTTTGAAATTTGTAGATCAGAAAATCAGTATATGCCTGAAATGGTACTTTTGGAAGGAGATATTTGTGAGCCTTTTCTTGGTTCACAGCAACTTGATTCAACTTCACCCATCACCTTGAAGTCAGCCCGCCAACAATCACAGGCACTAATAGCATTTTCTTCCTTTCATTGATTTTTCAAACTGAATGCACAGCCTTCCTCTCACTGGCACATGCTATTGTGCCCTGCTGCAGTTCCTTCTAGCCCTCTCTATTAGCCTGTGTGATGCTGCTCAAATCCCTAATTACCCTTCTGAGTACTGCAATGGCATCTAATAAAAAGATTTTGCAGACTCAGACTGCCTTGACTCTTCTGCAGCTACATGTTCTTCTACTGTTGTTATGTCAGTTTCAACATATGTTTACTGCTACACCTGTTGTTTCTAGTGCCAGTATCTTTCATTTTTCTCCATTATGCTTTACAGTGTTTTAGTTGAACTTACTAGTATATCAGAATGGGAATTGAATCAATGTGACATTAACATGGCTTAAGCACAAAAACATTTTGATCTTACACATACAAGTGCACCTCAATTCAGATTGAACATGTATGCTCTATTTTCTTAAACCATGAAAAAACAGGTCCATTATTGTTTTGTTAGTTAAATGGAACAAACTCTATAGAATCATACAATTATGTTGACAGTGGTGGAGAACAATAATATGTGGTTTTGACCTATCATGACAGTTGTTCCTGGCAGTGGCCTAAACTTGATATCCTGAATATACAACCACATTTGATTTTTCCCAGTCCATTTAATCATCTCTTCCTGATTTTCCTGTGTTCATTAAGGCCACTACCAGCTTCCTAATCACACAGATTTTAAAATTAAGACACATCCTTGTTTCCTCTTTTTCTCAATCATCTTTTTTCTACTCTTCCATCAAAATTCATCCTTCCTTCCTTCCAAATATCCAATATGTCAGCCATGTTCTTAGCTTTTCTACTACTAGCCCCCAGTTCAGACCTTTTTTACTTTTTGTCTGGATCCCCCCTTTCTTAGTAGAATGCCTGTCTCTAACACTTCTCCCTTTCTGAACCTGTAGCAGAATTGATATAGATCTAGTCCAATCCTAAAAGCCTTAGAACCAGGGAAGCCAAAGACTGAGAACCAGTTCGAGTCCAAGTTTGAAAGTCTAAAAAACAGGAGCAGTGATGTCTGAGGGCAGTTTTAATAGAAAGAGCAAATTTCTCTCTCTCTTTTTTTGTTCTGTTTGGGTCCTTTAAGGATGGGATGATGCCTCTCCATATTGATGAGGAAAATATTCTTTACTCATTCTCCTGATTCAAATGCCAATCTATTTCTGACACACCCATAAATAATGTTTAACTGGCTCTCTGGGCATATCTTAGCCTAGTCGAGTTGCCACATGATATTAACCATCACCATTGCTTTTACTGGAACAGGTTCCTAATATTGAAGCTTTTTGTTCTTGAAGATTTAGCACTAAGTGCAACTTCCTCCAAATGTTCTTCACCTCATCATCCTTGGCATAATGTTGTTTCTGCATGCTACCTTCTTATGGCTCTTTATCAACATCTTTAATACATGTGCTCCTTCATTTTGTGGTTGATGTTCTTTTTCTTCCTAATGACATGTTAATTGAGGGTAGAAACATAAATATGCTAGGTGATAATGCATAATTGTAAATGTATTTTTTAAATTGACTGAATGGGCCTTGTTTTATCCTATATAATAAAGAGGTAATATGAAAATTGACCATCACACCCTCACACAAGATGGCCTCCCCCATGTGGTCAAATATGGCCACCCCCATGTGGTCACAAGATGGCCACCACAAGATGGCCTGGAGGGGAGGGCAGTTGGAGGTAATCAGGCCAGCAGGGGAGCAGTTAGGTGCTGATCAGGCTGGCAGGGGAGTGGTTAGGGGGTGATCAGGCTGGCAGGCAGAAGTGGTTAGGGGCAATCAGGCAGGCAGGCAGGCAGGTGAGCAGTGGGGAGCCAGCAATCCCAGATTGTGAGAGGGATGTCTGAATACTGGTTTAGGCTCAATCCCACAGAGGTCGGGCTTAAATTGGCAGTCAGACATCCCCTGTGGGGTCCCAAATTGGAGAGGGTACAGGCTGGGCTGAGGGACACCCTCCCCTTGCACAAATTTCATGCATCAGGCCTCTAGTTTACTGATATTTAGGGAAATTCTGAGTTTATATTTCTACCCAAGATTAAAGGGACTCATAGAATATTAGAGCTGTCATTAAAGTTCACATATTAAAGATTTCCCATATATTACAGGTGAGAAAACTGATGCCCAGAGAGCTTAAGTGACCTATACTAGGTCACTCAATAAGTTAGTAAGTTACCTCACTTTATCCCAAAGAGTACTATGAATTACAAGTGAATTGCAATCCAGTAAGGTTTACTTTCAATTAAAGCAATGGTAATACAAAAATAATGTTCTTACTTATTACTCTAAACATTCATCTACACTAATAAAAGACAAACATGCAAATTGACCATACCTTCGCTAAGCCTTAAGCCACGTCTACCAGCCAATCGGAGCGACTATATGCAAATTAACCCAACCAAGATGGCGGCCGTCGGCCACAGAGGTGGAGCAAGCAGGAGGCTTGGTTGCCCCAATGATGGAGGAAGCCAAGCTTCCTGCTTGCTGTGTCAGGCTCTGAGCTCCACTCAAAGCAACAAAGTTTCAATTATAGAAGGCAAATAAACCCCAGATACCTGCTTTCAGCCAGCCGTGGCCATGGAGCTGGAGTGAGCAGGAGGCTTCCCTCCTGCCCAGCCTGGCTGGCTCTGAGCTCCTCTCAAGGCGACAAAGTTTCAATTATAGAAGGTAAATAAATCCCAGAACAAAAAAGAAAAAAAGGAGAGGCTGGGAGCTTCCATCACCGTGGGGCTTGGCCAGCTTGAAAAAGGCCCTCAGCCCCTCACCCAGACTGGCCAGGCACCCCAGTGGGGACCCCCCACCCTAAAGGGGTTGTGGCCAGCCTGAAAACAGCCATCAGCTCCTCACTCAGGCTGTCCAAACCTCCATGGGGTGAGGGTCCACAATGGGGGGGCTTGACTATCCTGCAAACAGCCCTTAGCCCCTCATCCAAGCTAGCCAGGCATCCCTGTGGGGACCCCCACCCTGAAGGGGGTGTGACCAGCCTTCAAACACCCATAAGCCCCTCACCCAGGCTGGCCAGGCACCCCAGCGGGACCTCCACCTTGATCTGGGACACCTTTCAGGGCAAACCAGCCGGCCCCCACCCATGCACCAGGCTTCTATCTTATATAATAAAAGGCTAATATGCAAACTGACCTTAACAGCAGAACGACTGATAATGACTGGTCACTATGACACACACTGACCACCAGGGGGCAGATGCTCAATGCAGGAGCTGCCCCCTGGTGGTCAGTGCACTCCCACAGGGGGAGCTCTGCTCAGCCACAAGCCAGGCTGATGGCTGCCAATACAGCAGTGGTGGTGGGAGCCTCTCCCACTTCCTCAGCGGTGTTAAGGATGTCTGATTACAGCTTAGGCCTGCTCCCCGCTGGCAAGTGGACATCCCCCAAGGGCTGCTGAGCTGCCAGAAGGATGTCTGACTGCCAGCTTGGGCCTGATCCCCCAGGGAGTGGGTCTAAGCCAGCAGGTGGACATCCACTGAGGTGTCCCAGACTGCAAGAGGGCATAGGCCGGGCTGAGGGACACCCCTGAGTGTACAAATTTTTGTGCACCGGGCCTCTAGTTTTATAATAGTCCTCATTCAGAATCAATTTATATTAACCGTTTCATATCTGTAATTGATAATATATTCCATTTGAATTTGTGTTTAGATGAGGAAAGTTTATATTGTATTATGAAGAGAAATATTCTGCTGAATGTTAAATGATAAAAGGTAAATACAAAAAACAAAAAATCACCATGGCATTAATTGGTAAACTATACATTTGGAGATATATATATATATATATATATATATATCAAATTAGGCTGGGACACTGTAATGGGTCACGACCAGACAGGAGGAGGTTGTGCACGCAGGTGAGGCCCGGAGCGGAGATGGAGACAGGGACAGGGGGGCCTGCCCAAGCCAGTGTGGCAGCTCCGGCAGCCCAGAGCAGACACAGGCAGGGAGGGCCTGGGGCGGAAGTCAGGCATGGGTCTTGGCTGCCTGCAGCGCTGGTCTGGCCTGACTCCAGTGGTGTCCCAGAGCTGCGCAAGTCAGGCACAGGTCCCGGCTGCCCTTGGGGTGCCTCCTCACATGGCGGGAGGTGGGGCGCCTCCTCATGCAATTTCAATCGTGAGCTGGGCCTCTAGTATTTAATATGTTGGGGAAAGATATTTTCACTTGATGAGATTTCATACACTATTATGCAAATTTATTTTATAGCATCCGTGGGGAAATATAATTCAGAAACAATATGTTGTATTGTGAAAAAAATAGTAAAAATAAACAAATCTACCACTAACCGAAGGACATGAATCATATGAAATATTTATAAATCACATTTTGTAACCTTTAATAATATCAAACCAAGTCCAGTGGTTTTAAATTAGATTTCAGTCCGGTGCTCTGCTTTTCAAGCAATGCTTGATATAGCCAGCCTTCACTATCAAGTGTACTTTTAAATAACTGTGCTCCTCATAAAATGTCTTCTTCAGGGAGAAACCTTGTTTCTCGTTGTCTATAATAAACAAGATGAACTGCCATGCTATTTTCTTCCTCTTACCTATATCATCAGAGTGTTTTGATTTATATTTCTCTCATAAAATATTATCAAGCAAAATAAACACAAAACCCTTGTTCTTGTACAAGCAAGAGGGAGTCTAGCTTTTAGGCTGTGGTTGGTTGAATAGTTTGACTTATTTTTCCTTCTGTTTTTCTTTCTTTTTTTCCCCCTTTGAATATTAGGAATTTTTTGAAATATGCATTCAATCTGCCCCTTTTTAGGTGTTCTCTTGCCTTGACATTCTAAAACAGGTTATGCTGTATGCTGAGTTATTACACAATTTCCAAAGAGAATTCACTCCTATGGAGGGTCTTCAATAGCCTGGCTCTTTCTTTTCAATAAAAATAAAAACAAAAATTATAGGATGATCTCCCAGGACAAAATCATTATACACATTCTGAGCTATCTTTTGGATTTGAAGTCCAAACATATTCCTGAACTCCTCTGTATTTAATTTTATTTAAGTACTTGCAATTTTAGATAAATACATTGGCAAAGAGAATGGGCCAACAAAGAAACAGTTTCTTCCCTTAGTAGTTAGTAACAAATTATTAATTCTTATAGAAAATTGCCTCTTTTACCTGCTTTAAGATATGCACCCTTTGTTTATAACACATTTTGTCTTTAATGCTGTGCAGCACCATATATGTTATTCGTTTGCTTTACTTCACATTGATTCCAAAACACAGCAACCAAGGTTACATTAAAGGGAATGTCCTTACATTAGAATATTCTCTATTTACTCATAGGCTCAAATTAACATATATGCCTTAGATAAGACACGCCTGTATTACTGAGTACAATTGCTTTTTATTTTATGTTATTTACTTTCTTTATTTCTATTTTAGCAGATTCAATACATATTATGTTTCATGGAAATAAAGCTATATAGAGCCAAATAAATGTATCTATATCAGATATATATATATATATATATATATATATATATATATCCTATCTAATAAAGAGGGAATATGCAAATTGTCACAAAGATGGTGGTGTCCATAGCCACAAGATGGCAGCACCCAGTCCCCTCAGCACAACCCGGGGAGTGGCAGGCAGGTGGTGCAACTGGACCCCCCCCCAGGATTCCTTCAGTCCTTTCAGTCCCGCAGGTGGTGAGCCAGCAAGTGGGCCCCGCAGACAGCAGGGTCTGCTTGCCAGTCGCTGCAGCATTGAGCAGGCAGGCCCTGCAGAGAGCAGAGAACCATGGGGAGTGGGCCTAAGACGTCAGTAGGACATCCCCTGAGGGCTCCCAGATTAGAAAGGGTGCAGGTTGGGCTGAGGGACCCCCCCCGCTTTGTGCACAAATTTTTGCACCAGGCCTCTAATATATATTGATAGATAGATAGATAGATAGATAGATAGATAGTTACAGTGATCATGGCCAGAGGAGAGCAACTAAATACAGAGCCTACTGGAAATCATATCTCAAGACAGGTAGTTAAAGTGACTGAGGACCACATGTCATGATCAGTAGCTTTAAAATCTCAAGAGCTTGCATGGTTAAGAAAACCCAAAAGGAAAGATGGCGGCATGGGTAAACACCTGTACTTACTGCCTCCCACAACCACATCAAAATTATAACTAAAATACAGAACAACCATAATTCAGAACCACCTGAAATCTGGCTGAATGGAAGTCCTACAACTAGAGAAGTAAAGAAGAAAGCACATTGAGAATGGTAGGAGGGTTGGAGGCACAGAACGGGCTGGCCGAACACACATGTGGTGTTTTTTTAATCTAGAGGGATATCTCAGCTGTAGAGGCCTTCTGTGAGGAGCAAGGAATCCAAGCCCCACACCAGACCCCTCAGCACAGGTTTCCAGAGCTGGAAAGAGGAGCCCTTGAACTTTGAACTGCAAAAACCAGTGAAGATTGTGCCTGAGTGACACAGAGGCTGCTGGAGTCCCAGGTGTTCATCATAAAGGGCCCATGCATGAAATTACCTGGTCCTGCTCCCTCTGAGCTCCAGCGCTGGGGCAGCGGCTTCGGGAAATCCAGTGAAAATATGGGGAGTAACTGGATTGTCTGGCACTGGGGCAAGAACTCAGGGGCAGCTTTCTTCCAAACAGGGGTGCTTGCAGGGGTCATTGTTCTTATGCTGAGAACCCCCCTATCTCAGAGTAGACTGGCAGCCATCTCTGTGTTTCCATCACACTGGATTTAATCAAGTTACTTTAATAAACAATCAGTTTTGTATTCTCTTACCCATTTTAAAGATTAGAAAAAAATACAATTTGGTAAGGTTAGTGGCATCCCTAATTCACACAGAGATGTTCAGTTGCCTATGGATTACACCAGGGGTCCTCAAACTTTTTAAACAGGGGGCCAGTTCACTGTCCCTCAGACCGTTGGAGGGCCGGACTATAGTTTAAAAAAAAAAACTATGAACAAATTCCTATGCACAATGCACATATCTTATTTTGAAGTAAAAAAAACCAAAACTTCAAAAAAAGGGCTCTCCTAACTTCAAAAAGAAAGGCCCTACTAATTGCAAAAAAAAGAAAAAAAAATAGACCTCCTAACTTCAAAAAAAAAAAAAATAAATCCTAACTTGTTCTTACCTCGGTCCTCAGGCAGCAGCAGGCTCTGCACAGGCAAGCTCATGACTTGTCCAATCACACTGGAGACTGAGAGGAGGAGTCGAGAGACAGAGAGAAGGAGGGGAGTCGGAGAGTGCGGCGCACATTCCACACATGCGCACTGCGGGCCTGGAGGAGTCAGCTGCTAAGCAACAGGCAGTGGCGGCAAAAACACCCAGCGGGCGGGATAAATGTTTTTGGCAGGCCACATGTTGACCATGGGCCCTAGTTTGAGGACCCCTGGATTACACACTTGGCTGTAGGTATTCTTGGAGCCAAATAGAGGAGTAATGTTAGGAGACAAATTCTTTCTTATGCAGGCTTTAACTTAATTTTACTGTTTTCAGTTCTGTGCCTCTTTCTTTCTGCACTTTATCAGAGCTTGATGAATACTAGATTATTAAACCAGGAGGTGCATTGCTGCCAGAACACAGAGAAATTTGCTCTTGGGCCTTTAATTTATTTAGAGAAAATCCTCACTTTTTCTTTTCTTTTTCTTTTTCTCTTTCTCCCCCCCCCCCCCCCCAGTGGTAAGTGCTTGGAAGCTGTGAATATAATAGTTTAAGGAAAATGTAAGAGAATGTTTCATTGATCAAGAGGCATGTTTACTATTAATTCCAACCCTTGATATTTGAGCTATCACCTTCTCTGTGGTTCTGTGGAATGTGATCTTCATGAAAATGAGTTTCTATGTTTTATCTTCTCTTTCTCTGTTTCACCAGACCTTATCCCCAAAGCTTTCCAACTGTAATGAATGTGTTAGTATCTTTTGCTTACTAATATGTTTAAATTTCTATCATCATTTTAATGTGGTCATTATTAGGAAATGCAATAAAGATGTTTTGTCATTCTGTCATCTTTAACCATCCACGGATTGGTGACATTGAATTCAAAGGGTTTTAAACCACTGTGCTCAACCTTTGCTCAAGCTATTCATCCTTCCTCTTATGCCTTCCCTGATTTATTCAAGCAATATTTATTTTCTTTAAAATCCATATTTAATTCAATGCTCTTTGAAAGTATGTCAATTATCACTGTGAAGACCTAATATCTCTATTCTTCTGAATCCCACAGCATGTTTTCTTAATCTCAATTACAACATTCACAATCATTGGCTTTATTACTGAAATCATTTATATATCTCTGATTCCCCAATTAGGCTCCAAGCTCCAGGATACAGGGGTCCATGCCTTTTTAATCTTTATATTCCCAATGGTATTTTGCCTAGAGGAGATAAGTGTTTATTCAATTGAATTAAATTACTTTATTCTAATTGTTATTCTTTATTTCACTTATTTATGCCTAATAAGTCCTTTAATTTGTTTGTTTTATAATTATAAACACTAATGTAATCTTTCTTAAGGGATGTTGGTTTTTCAAATCTAATATTCTATGCCTAAACTCATATGTCTGTTAAATTACCTGAATAAGTAAAATAAAAACACATTATGGCAGAAAGGAAAATAAAGGAAACAGTACATAATTCAGCAAAGACATTGGAATCAGACAGACCTAATCTGACTCCACCTCTTACTTGCTGTGTCACCTAGGGCAAATCGTTAAAACTTCTCTGAACTTCAGTTTCTTCATCAGTAAAATGAGGATAATAAGGCCTACTGTTTATGTTTTTCAAGATTAAATGATTTTGTTAATTATACTAATTTTTTAAGTACTAAACAAATTCAATCATAGTATATTTCCTGTTCTCAACTCCAGGTATAGGGCATACCTCATAGTAGGTACATACTATATATTTGCCACATAGCAGCTAAATATATATAATAGGCACTCACTACATATTTGAAGAACAAAGACATGTGGAAGAAGGAGAAAAGGAAACGGGGGCGGGAAGAGGGGAAGAACTAAATTATATGACACATGTTTCCAGATCGGCAACAAATGGAAATTCTTCTATCTATATGAAGGCACATTCTAAAATATTATCATGTTTAGAAGTAATTCTCTTCTTGTCATAGTAAAAATGCATGTCTTTCCTAGTATATTTGTTCATATTCATTAAAGAATAGGAACAATTTTTACAATATACATCAAGTACACAAAGTAGAATGAGTATTCCTTGTGTTCCTTAAGACATATAGATTAATGTGGAAGATAAAAATGAAGGTGTATTTTTTCTACTTTCATAACAACACTAGGGAAAATATACAAGATAATTTGAATCCCACCCTGTGTTCTATTTCAGTGCTGTGCTATAACTACTTTACTTAACTACACTTTTAAAGACCTACTAAGTCATGGCATGATAGTCAGATGAAGGGAAATCCAATTTAGAAAGGCTCACTTGGTGGGTAAGAAGCAGACTCTGGAGAAATGCATGGTGTGACTGTAATTCCTCTATTTCTGGTTCAATGATATCCAAATAAACAGGACTTGAGAGCAGAGAAAACTAAATAAAACACTACTAGTAGGAACTTAAAGACATTTTGGAGTTGTGCATCCAAACAGCTTGGGGAGTCAGATTCTGCTGCTAACTATATGAGTGTCTTTGGAGAGGCTGATTCAAAATGTAAATTCCTCAGTTTCCTCCTCTAATAAAATGGCTGATATTCCTTACTTTTTGGGATTTTTATGGGAGCGATTGTCTGGTGTATACATTTTCCCTCTTTCATAGTTGAAAGAACCTTAGGAAAGAAATTAATGGCTGCATTTGAGTCTATAAGCAAGTAAGATCTTGTAAGTTAGATTCTAGAGGAAGAAAGTTATGCTTCTGGAAGTTTTTATGAATATAAGAAGATTCAAGTGTGTTAGAAAGAACCCTCCTACTCATGTTTTTATAAAATCAGTTTTAAAATAAGCTATAATTAGTTCAGTCATTCAGTAATATTTGGGGATATAAAGCTCAAGTCTAAATTTAAACTTGAACCAGTTTTCTGTATTTGAACATGAAGTGCTAAATCATGATTCATTAACAAGAAGTAGAGAGAAATGTATAATACTTGCCATATGAATTCTTTCCTTTAAGATATGCCTGAAGTGTGTAGCATCTTTTGGGATATGATGATTCTTAATGCATTATGCATAACTATTAAGAAAAAAGAATTATCAACCTAAAAAATGAATTAGTTATTACTAAAAAAGCATGCAGTTGATCATGCCTATGACGGAAATCTGGGTCTGTAGCCCACAAGTTCCTGAGCAGACCTGGTGGAAGCATACTGAAAATGCAAGCAAATCACTTTAATTTCTGAGTTTGCAATCAGAACCACAAAGCTAAGACCAGTAAGAAGCCTCACAAACATCATCAACAATGTGGGAAAAGCAAACTGACTACATGTGTGAAAGAACCTCAGATTATTTATAGCATTTGATCGGATAATTCAATGTCAAAAAGGCTATCCTAAAGAAATAATCAGGAACATAAAGAATAATGAATCTATCAAAAATCTTTACCACTACATTATTAATAATAAATTTGGAAGTTAGTTATTCAACAGAAGAATTGTTAAAGAACCTGTGATATCCATATTATGGTTTTTTACATAGTCATCACAATGTTACTTAGAATTTCCAATGACCTGGAAAATATTCGTTATATAATTATAGGCTAAACACAGCAGGCTATGAAATTTTAATAAAATATAAATGTTGTGCATTTGTAGGTATATGCATGCATGTTCATAACTCTGTGTATACATTATAAGAAGACTAGAAATAAATGCTCCAAAATATTATTGAGCTTAACAACTAAATTTTATTTGTTAGTATAAGTATATTTATATTTTCAATTTCATAATAACCATGTATTACTATTGTATTCAGAAAAACACAAAATTGTTATGGCAATATTTTTATGAAGCTCTCCTACAGTAACCTAATTTAAATGTATATGTGAGATATAAACTTGGAATAAATTAAAACTGAAATATTGTTATTCTATGCCCACAGTGAGGTGACTTACCTTATAGTTATCTACTACTTGGAAACTGCCTCACAAATAATAATTTTCCTCTTGATGAATCCTCTCCAGTCTGGTGCAGTTCAGTAATTCTTGTCATGTGTCCTATTTGCCAGCTGCTTCTCTCCCTCATGCAACCTAGGTTACTAACACTCATGCTTCTATGGTACAGCATAAACAGGAAAGAATACTATATGCCTGTGTTACAATTTTAACCCAAAACTAACACAAACAGACAACAATGACGACAACAAAAAAATGACAAAATAAGATATGCATCATACTTGACAAAGCAGTGTTTTCTTATTTTAAACACATGATGTCTGAAATGAGTATTATTGTGACTGAGATCACTCTTTTTAATGAAAAATGTTAACAGCTTTTAAAAGGTTGTTACAGTTTGGGAAGAATTGGGATAAGTCCAGTATGAATTTGGGGAAATTGTTTCTGTTTGTGATGCAGAATAGCTATACATTCTTAGAATGTCACTTCTCTTGGAGCTGGTTTCCCTATTTCCCTAACTGGAAAAATTGGGGTTAGTGGACATGAATACATTAGCTCTCCTCCAAAACTGTGATTCCTCTGGATACTAAAATTTTTTCAAAGCTCAGAAATTTGAGAACACAGAATATAATGTTTTCAGTGTCATAAAAGTTTGAAAAACTAAAATTGTCATTACTCTTAAAAATAGGCTTATTTCTGTATAAATCAAGTGTCAAAATGTGTTGTGAACAAGGCGCTTGACTCAGTGGCGCTTCATCTGCCACTGCCACTTATACAAGGTCACAGAGGTTACTTATCTAAAATGAACCCCTGTCTAGATTTAATCCTTGGACTATTTGTATACAGAGATACTAAATCATTTTCCACTTTCTAGAATTACAATTTATTTATTATTGCATGAAAATACCAGTCAAGACTAGTGAAACATTTCTAAAATGCAACTAAAAGTAGCTATTATTAAATTGATTAGAGTAAAAATTCCTCTCATAATTTTATATAAAAATGGAAATGATGTACTATGAATACTTTCCCTACATTAAATATTTAAGCATTAATTTATCTATTCATTTCACAAAATTATCAAGTATCTACCATGCTAATTTCTGAGGGAATAAAATGATGATAAAAAATGAAATAAAAACAAGCAATGTGCTGCCCTTGTGAAGGTTATATTTTAATTTGTAATGTGTGTGTCAGTGTTTGTCACTGTCTATTCATATGTCTATGGTTACACACTTGTATCCTATCTAATAAAAGGGTAATATAAAAATTAACCATCACTCTGTCAAAAAGATGGTGGCACCCACAGCCACAAGATGGCGGTGTCCAGTCGCCTCAGCCCCGCCACTGGAGTCCCCAGTCTTGTCAGCCCCACCTCTGGAGTCCCTGGTCCTGTCAGCCATGCTGGGAGGGACAGCAGACGAGCATCGTGTGCTGGAGTACCCCGTCCTGTCAGCCCTGCCAGAGGGGGGAGGGGGTGGCTGGAGTCTCTAGTTCTTTCGGGTTCTGCGGCCTCTGGACCAAAAGCAGAAGCCAAGAACACGGGGAGCACCAAGAATGCTGGGAATAGTGGTTTTGGTGGTGGGCACATTGCAAGATCTCCCAGACACTTGAGCGAAGTGAGCCTGGAGCAAGTTACTGATGCTGGTAGGGGATGGAGGAAAAGCAAAGGTGAGAGACATAAGTAAAGTCAGAGTGTGGAGGAAAAATTAAAAGGAAGATATCCTGCAACTTCTATGAAATCTCCACCAATGGAGCAAAGGAAAAAAAAAAAAAAGACCTCTATTATTCTGTGAGCACCAAACCAGACTGGGCTGGGGTCTCACACAATTTGCTCATATGATTGCAAAGACAGACAGAAACTTCACTCTTTCATGTACCCAGGCAGATACAATGCATGTTTTCACAGAAGAGGACTTAACAGCACCATTTGCTATACACCCGTTGGTAAGTCACCTTTTAGGTGGCCATCTGTGTTAGTTAATTGCCATAATCAAGAGTAAAAATTAAAACTTTTCTCTCTCTAATGACAAGCAGGTCCTTACAACTTGGAGCAAGGCAACTATCTACACTAATAAAAGACAAAAATGCTAATTGACCATACCTTCCCTATGCCCTGAGCCACACCCATCAGCCAATCAGAGCGACTATATGCAAATTAACCCAACAAAGATGGTGGCCGTCAGCCACAGAGCTGGAGCAAGCAGGAGGCTTGGTTGCCTGGGCGATGGAGGCAGCCAAGCTTCCCGCCTGCCCAAAGGCAGATGTGGCCTCTGCTCATGGCAACAAAGTTACAATTATAGAAGACAAATAAATCCCAGTTACCTGCTTCCAGCCAGCCTCCACTGGGAGCTTGGGTGGCTGGGGGTTGTGGCCAGCCTGCAAACAGCCATCAGCCCCACACTCAGACAGGCCAGGCACCCCAGCAGGACCCCCCACCCTGAAGGGGCTGTGGCCAACCTGAAAATGGCCTTCAGCCCCTCACTCAGGCTGGCCAGGCACCCCAGGGACAACCCTCACCCTAAAGGGTCTGTGGCCAGCCTGCAAACAGCCATGAGCCCCTCACACAGGCTGGCCAGGCACTCCTATATAATAAAAGGGTAATATGCAAATTGACCCTAACAGCAGAACAACTTGGAATGACTGGTCACTATGACACACACTGACCACCAGGCAGATGCTCAATGCAGGAGCTGCCCCCTGGTGGTCAGTGAGCTCCCACAAGGCGAGCTCTGCTCAGCCACAAGCCAGGCTGATGGCTGCCAGTACAGCGGTGGTGGTGGGAGCCTCTCCCGCCTCCTCAGCAGCACTAAGGATGTCCGACTGCAGCTTAGGCCTGCTCCCACTGGCAAGTAGACATCCCCCAAAGGCTCCCGGGCTGCCAGAGGGCTGTCTGACTGCCAGCTTAGGCCCAATCCCCCAGTGAGTGGGCCTAAGCCAGCAGGTGGTCATCCCCCGATGGGTCCCAGACTGTGAGAAGGCACAGGCCAGGATGAGGGATGCCCCCCCCCCCCCAGTGCACAGATTTTTGTGCACCAGGCCTCTAGTCTATAATAATAAAAGTGTGATATGAGGGGCAATCAGGCGGGCAGGCAGAGGGGTTAGGGGCAATCAGGCAGGCAGGTGATCAGTTGGGGCTATCAGGCAGGCAGAGTGGTTAGGGGTGATCAGGCAGGCAGAGGCAGTTAGGGACAATGAGGCAGGTGAGCAGAGTGGTTAGGGGCAATCAAGCAGGCCAGCAGGCAAGCGGTTAGGAGCCCGGGGTCCCAGATTGTTAGAGTGTGAAGGCAGGGCTGAAGGACCACTCCCCCACACCTCATGCACAAATTTTGTGCACCAAGAATCTAAGTATATATTTGAAACATAAAAATTTGGGAGCCAGGAAAATCTGTCATGAGACACTAGTTTCAGTGTTGGCACTTATAACACATTTTATTTCCTAAAGAAGGCCCCCATATTTTCTTTTCTACAATTTTACTTTGACACACTCCAATCAAGAGGTGGAATCTAATTCTCCTCCCTTTCAAACTGTGTAGGTGATATGAATTGCTTGTAATTACTAGAAATGTAGCAGAATGATGCTCTGTGAATTCCAAGGCTAGGTCAGAAAAGGTCAAACACCTTCTGCCTGGTTCTCTTCAGATACTTTTTCTGGGGGAACTCAATTACAGTATGGGAAGTGAGCTTCCTAAGATGACCATATTGGAGGTGCTACATGTAGACACTTTGGTCAAAAGTCCCAGCTGAGCCAAGACTTCTTTCATTCACCCTTTCTAAGGTGTCACACATGAGTAAAGCAGACTTGGACCCTAGAGACCATCCTTTCCACCAGGTGAGCACCACTAAGTTACCGTGGACAATGGTCATGAGGAGTAGAAGAATCATCCAACTGAGACGTGCCCAAATCCCTTAATTACAGAACATGTAAAGTGTAATAAAAGAGTGGTTTGCTTCACAAAAAATAGTAACTGGGATAGAAATACAAGTTAATAGCTATGTAACTATTGAAAAGTTACTTTCTCTGAACTTTGTTTTTCTCATTTGCAAAATGAAGTTACCAAAATATTTACTATGTCCTTCCTACCCAACATAAAATAACAAAGATCATAGAGGATAAGAGCTGTGAAAGTGCATTGTTTATAGGGCAAAGCATTCTATCTATCATCTATCTATCTATCTATCTATCTATCTATCTATCTATCATCTATCTATCAATCTATTTGTCATCTGTCTATCACCTATATATCTAATTGAAAAGTCAGTAGGGTGTTTCTAAGATTCAAAACCCTCTAATCTTCTACATTATGTGGAGATGGCTGATGACTTTAAAGCATGTAGTGTATTGTATAAGATAATAACTCAGTCACAATTGGAAGCTACATTTTGCAAATGCTCCTTCTTCAGAACAAATATATGAATTATCTCCATAGTTCAGGTGATTCTGGTTTCTGAGTCACATGGCCTGAGCACTGAAATCTTCTTTATGTGAATACTTTCTAATAAGGTACAATTCAAGGTGTCATTTTAGCACTGATTTTCCTCAAACCCACAATTTCCCTCAGAAATTTTTATTCTCTCAGCAATTAAATACCAAGCTAGTCTTGTTTCTTCACCCAATACTTTTTTGGGTCAAGAAAGTTAAATTGCAATTGAGGTCAGAATGCAGTGCTGTCAAGTTTCATTCTCAGAGCTAATTGGTGACTCTAATGTAGCTTGAGCTGCATTGCCTCTAGGTTTTAATCTGCCAGAGTTTCAGAAACTTCATTTTGGATATTTTCCTAAACCTTCTTTTCCATAGTGACTCTCAGGGAAAAATTAGGCATGTTTTCAAAATGATTTTCCAAGCAGAATTTGAGGCAAATTATGAGGTTCTTTTGCCTGAGTTCTTCTAGTATGAAAATGTCAAAATTAATATTTCCATTACAAGAAAAAACTGAACACATATTATGCCATGTCTCCTAACCTGTGTTTTATCCTGCCAAATGTTATCGATATACTAGTGGCCTGGTGCACAAAATTCATGCAGGGGGAAGGGGGTGCGGTTCCCTTAGCCCAGCCTGCATCCTCTCCAATCAGGGACTCCATGGGGGATGTCCAACTGCCAGTTTAGACCCAATCCCACAGCTGGCTCCTAACTCTTTAGTTTGATGCAGCCCTATTTGTTTATTTTTTATTTTATTTCCCTTGCCTGAGCAGACTTATCAGAAAAAAAACAAACATTGCTTTGAGAAATTTTTGAGATTTTACTAATGGTTTCACAATTTAATTTGATGAAAAACACTGCTTATGAAATTCTAGATAAAACATTATGAGTCTAAAATAGTTATTTTACTTTTTAAAGATACATTGTATTATATTTGATGGGTATAAACATATATTATAGTGGATTGTATCAAATAAAAGTTTCAGCAAGATCTTAAGACAGATCTTGTTCTCCCAAAGTTGTCAAATAAATTTTTTCATTATTATACTACATCTATTTACATATCATCAAATTGCATTTCAGCAGGATGAAAGTGACAAGGTTTAGATTTCATGAGACCTCAATATTTCAATGTAGAAACAGCTCAGTTTATTTTGAAATTTTGGGGCTAATTCTTTCACTTCCTTGTGAGTATTTTATTATTGTTTAAAGTATTACAAATAGTAGTACATATGTCTCCTTTTTTTTCTCCCAATTGACCTTCCACAAGCCTCTCCTACCCCCCAGCACATGCCCTCACACCCCTCCCAGTGTTTTGCGTCCATTGGTTATGCTTATATGCATGCATAGAAGACCTTTGATTAATCCCTTACCTACCCCCGCCCCCCAACCCTCCTCAGCCTTCCCGCTGTCTTTGGCAGTCTGTTCAATGCTTCTCTGCCTCTGTATCTATTTTTGTTCAACAGTTTATAATGTTATTTATTATCCATATCTGAGTGAGATCATGTGGTGTTTTTCTTTCACTGACTTATTTCACTTTGCATAATGCTTTCCAGTTCCATCCATGCTGTTGCAAATGGTAAGAATTCCTTCTTTTTTATAGCAGCGTAGTATTACATTGTGTAGATGTACCACAGTTTATTAATCCATTCATCTACTGATGGGCACTTAGGCTGTTTCCAAATCTTAGCTATTGTAAATTGTGCTGCTATGAATGAACATAGGGGTGAATATATCCTTTCTGATTGGTGTTTCTGTTTTCTTGGGATATATTCCTAGAAGTGGTATTACTAGGTCAAATGGCAGTTCCATTTTTAATTTTTAGAGGAAACGCCATACTGTTTTCCACAGTGGCTGCACCAGTCTGCATTCCCACCAGCAGTGAAGGAGGGTTCCTTTTTCTCCACATCCTCGCCAGCACTTGTCGTTTGTTGATTTGTTGATGATAGCCATTTTGACAGGTGTGTGGTAGTACCTCATTGTTTTGATTTGCATCTCTCAGATGATTAGTAACTTTGAGCATGTTTTCATATGTCTCTTGGCATTCTGATTGTCCTTTCTCAAAAACTGTCTATTCAGGTCCTTTGCCCATTTTTTGATTGGATTGTTTATCTTCCTTTTGTTAAGTTGTATTATTTCCATGTAAATGTTGGAGATTAAACCCTTATCAGAGATAACATTGACAAATATGTTCCCCCATGCCTTGGGCTTCTTTGTTATTTTGTTGATGGTTTCTTTGGCTGTGCAGAAGCTTTTTATTTTGATGAAGTCCCATTTGTTTATTTTCTATTGAGTTTCCATTGCCCTAGGAGCTGTTTCTGTAAAGATATTGCTGCAACAAATGTCTGTTATTTTGCTGCCGATGGCTTCTTCTAAGATTTTGATGGTTTCCCACATTATGTTTATGTCCTTTATCCATTTTGAGTTTATTTTTGTGTATGGTGTAAGTTGGTGGTCTAGTTTCATTTTTTTTTTTTTTTTGCAAGTGTCTGTCTAGTTTTCCCAACACCAATTATTGAAGAGACTGTCTTGGCTCCATTGTATGGTCTTGCTTCCTTTGTCAAATATTAATTGCACAAAATTGCAGCTTGTTTCGATTTCTGGGTTCTCTGTTCTATTCCACTGGTCTATATATCTGTTCTTGTGCCAGTAACAGGCAGTTTTGATAACAATGGCTTTGTAGTATAGCTTGATATCTGGTATTATGATATCTCCAACATTGTTCTTCTTCCTCAAGATTGCTGCAGCTATTTGGGTCTTTTTTTATTCCAGATGAATTTTTGGAGAATTTGTTCTAGGTCTTTGAAGTATGTCATTGGTATTTTAATGGGGGTTGCATTGCATTCACAGATTGCTTTGGGTAGTATGGACATTTTAATGATATTGATTCTACCAATCCATATTGGTATATTGGTATATTCTTCTATTTGTTCATGTCTCCCTTTATCTCTTTTTTCAGCGTTTTGAAATTGTCTGAGTACAGGTCCTTTATCTCCTTCATTAAATTTATTCTTAGGTATCTTAATTTTTTTGTTGTTGCAATGAATGGTAAATGGGATTGCTTTTTAAATTTTTCTTTCTGTGAGTTCATGATTGGTGTATAGAAAAGCCATAAACTGCTGGGTGTTAATTTTGTATCCTGCTACATAGCTGAATTCATTTATTAAGTCTAGTAGTTTTTTGAAGGAGTCTTTGGGGTTTCCTATGTACAGTGTCATGTCATCTTCAAATAAGGACAGTTTTACTTCTTCTTTTCCAATTTTGATGCCTTTTATTTCTTCTTCTTGTCAGATCACAATGGCTAGTACTTCCAGTACTATGTTAAATAGGAGTGGTGAGAGTGGGCATCCCTGTCTTGTTCCTGTTCTTAGGTGAAATGGTTTTAGTTTTTGCCCATTGAGTATGATGTTGACTGTAGGTTTGTCATATAAGGCTTTTATTATGTTGTTGAGGTATGATCCTTCTATTCCCACCTTGTTGAGGGTTTTTATCAAGAAAGGGTGTTGGATTTTGTCAAATGCTTTTTCTGCATCAATGGATATGATTATATGGTTGTTTTTTTTTTTATCTCTCAGTTTGTTTATATGGTGTATCACATTTATTGATTTGCAGATATTGTACCATCCTTGCATCCCCAGGATAAATCCCACTTGGTCATGGTGTATGATCTTTCTAAAGTATTGCTGGATTCAATTTGCTAGAATTTTGTTGAGGATTATGGCATCTATGTTCATGAGGGATATTGGCCTGTAATTCTCTTTCTTTGTGTTGTCTCTATCTGGTTTTTGGATTAGGGTAATGCTGGTTTCATAGAAAGAGCATAGAAGTGCTCCTTCCTTTTGATTTTTTTGGAATAGTCTGAGGAAGATAGGTTTTATTTCTTCTTTGAATGTTTTATAAAACTCCCCTATGAAGCCATCTGGTCCAGGTCTTTTGTTTGTTGGAAGGTTTTTTATTACTGCTTCAATTTTCTCCATAGTTATCAGCCTATTCAGATTTTTTTATTCCTCCTGGCTGAGTTTTGGAAGGTCTTATTTTTTTTAGGAATATGTCCATTTCTTCTAGGTTGACCAGTTTGTTGAAGTAGAGTTGCTCATAGTACTGTTTTAAAATTCTTCATATTTCTGTGGGGTCTGTTGTTATTTCACTCTTTCGTTTCTGATTTTGTTTATTTGGGTCCTCTCTCTTTGCTTCTGGATGAGCCAGGCTAGAAGTTCATCATATTGTTTGTCCTTTCAAAGAACCTGCTCTTGGTTTCATTGATCTTTTGTATTGTTTTTGTTTGTTTGTTTGTTTGTTTTTTAGTCTCTGTCATTTATTTCTGCTCTGATCTTTATTATTGCCTTCCTTCTGCACACTCTGGGCTTTTCTTGTTGTTCTCTTTCTAATTATTCAAGTTGCAGAGTTAGATGGTTTATTATCAGTTTTTCTTGGTTTTCTTTTTTGTGTTTTTTAAAAAAATATATTTTATTGATTTTTTACAGAGAGGAAGGGAGAGGGATAGAGAGTTAGAAACATTGATGAGAGAGATCAATCAGCTGCCTCCTGAATGCCCCCCATTGGGGATGTGCCCACAACCTGGGTACATCCCCTTGACTGGAATCGAACCCGGGACCCTTGAGTCCACAGGCCGACGCTCTATCCACTGAGCCAAACCAGTTCAGCAGTTTTTCTTGTTTTTTGAGGTAGGCCTTTAATGCTATGAACTTCTCTCTCAGTACTGCTTTCATTGTGTCCTAAAGATTTTGGAATGTTGTGTTTTCAATCTTGTTTGTTTGCAGGATGTGTTTTATTTCTTCTTTGATCTCTTTGGTAACCCACTCATTGTTTAATAGTATGTTATTCAGCCTCCAAGTGTTTGAATTTTTGTGATTTTTTTTTTACTGTAGTTGATTTCTAATTTTATGCCATTGTGATCTGAGAAGATGCTTGATATGATTTCAATCCTCTTGAATTTGGAGAGATTTTGCCTGTGTACCAATATGTGATCTATCTTTGAAAATGTCCCATGTGTGCTTGAAAAGAATGTATATTCTCTATTTTTGGGGTGGAATGTTCTAAAGATGTTGATTAAGTCCTTCTGATCTAGTGAGTCATTTAGGATTGAAGTTTCTTTTCTAATTTTTTTGTCTAGAGGATTTATCCAGTGATGTTAATGGGTTATTAAAGTTTCCTACTATGATTGTGTTGCTGTCAATCTCACCCCTGATATCTTCCAGAAGTATTTTTTATGTATTTGGGTGCTCCTGCATTGGGTGCATGTTCACCAGAGTTACATCCTCTTCTTGTATAGATCCCTCTAGAATTATAAAGTGGCCTTTCTTGTCTCTTGTTATGGTCTTAACTTTGAGGTCTACTTTGTCAGATATGAGTATTGCCACCCCATCTTTTTTTTTCATTTCCATTTGCTTGATAGGTATTTTTCCATCCTTTCACTTTCAGTCTGTGTGAGTCCCTTGTTCTGAGGTGGGTCTCCTGTAGACAGCATATAGATGGGTCATGTTTTCTTATCCATTCATTCACTCGATGTCTTTTGATTGGAGCATTTAATCCATTTACATTTAGTGTTATTATGATAGATACTTTTATGTACCCATTTCTGTACCTTATGCCTGCGGTCCTTCTTCCCTTTCTATTTCTTCTTTTTACAGCATTCCCTTTAGCAGTTCTTGCATTGCTGGCTTGGTAGTGACAAACTCCCTTAGCCTTTTTTTTTTCTCTGCAAAGTTCCTGATTTCCCCTTTGATTTTGATTGATAGTCTTGATGGATAGAGTATTCTTGGATTCAGTCCTTTGCTTTGCATCACTTTATATACCTCCTTCCATTCCCTTCTAGCTTGATGTGTTTCTGTTGAGAAATCATTTGATAACCTGATGGGGTATCCTTTGTAGATAACTCTGTCTCTCTCTTGCAGCCTTTAAGATTCTCTCTTTGTTGTTAACATTTGCCATTGTCATTATGAAGTGTCTTGGTATGGGTCTTTTGGGATTCAGCTTGTTTGGGACTCTCTGTTCTTGTGTAACTTATTTCTTCCCCATGTCAGGGAAGTTTTCTGTCATTATTTCTTCAAACAGATTTTCTAATCCTTGCTGCTCCTCTTGCCCTTCTGGTAGCCCTATTATATGTATGTTAGGGTTACTTCATTTTGCATTTTCCCAAAGCTCCCTTAGGCTCTCCTGCTTTTTAATTTTTTTCTACAGTTGTTGTTCAGATTGGGCTTGTTTCTGTACCTTATCTTCTAACTCACTAATTCGGTCCTCTGCTTCTTCTAGTCTACTGTTGAAACCTTTAATGGTGTTTTTGATTGTAGCTATATCACTTTTGATTTCTTCCTGGTTTTTGCATAGGTTGTTCATTTTCTCATCCATCTGGTGTATAAACTGTACAACCATTACTCTGAATTCTTTTTCTGTCATGATGCATGCTTCCGTTTCACTTATTTCTTTTCTTGGTGATTTCTCATTTTCTTTCCTCTGGGGTTATTTTGTTGTTGCCCCATTCTATCATCAGAAGATTCAAAAATGTCAGGTTGCACGGGCCTGGGCCGTGTGCTTGTGAGTTATTTATCTGAGAGTTTTACTTGCCTTCACTAAATTCCTATACATTAGAAATTAACATTCTTGTGTGTTGTGATTGTTTTTCTTTCACATTTTTCTGAGATCTATCAACAATTGAACCTAGTTTTACAACTATGCAAAGAAAACAATGAACTAAAACACTTTTCTAGCTCAGATGCCTCTTTTATTTTTTTTACTCATCTAGAATTACTTTTAAGTGAATTTTCTTGAGCATATGTATTGACTTCATAAATATTTTCTTTTTTTTAATCCTCACACAAGGAAATGCTTGTTGATTTAAGAAAGAGAGAGAGAGAGAGAGAGAGAGAGAGAGAGAGAGAGAGACCCATGTCAGCTACCAGTTGCCTCCTGTACTTGCTCCAACCTGGGATCCAACTCAAAACCTAGGTATGTGCCCTGACTAAAAAAACAATACAAAGGGGAGATCCAAGATGGTGGCCAACAGGATGGCAGTGAGGGAGAGAATGTGAGTGAGTGAGGGAGCGAAAGGGGAGAATCTGGATGTGTGGGACATGTGTGTGTGTGAGTGGGGGACAATTATATCCCACAGGACTGTTGGGGGCTGGCGGACCAGGATCCCCTGGGCAGGCAGTCTCTGCTACCACTTCAACCTCTCCTAGGGAAGTCGGCTCTGCTGCAGAGACCATGTCATCTTGAAGCCCAGCCTCACCTCCACGTGGGCAGCCCTTGGACACCACCCAGGCAGCCCTTGAACACCACCTGGGGGCCTACAGTCACACTGGCCAGGGACCTGCTGCCTTGACTGTGAACCCACAAACACCGAGACTCCAGCCTCCCGAGCTGCAGGCTTCTAAAAATTTTGTCCAGGTGGAGACAAGCTGGTGGCCAAATAAATTGATGGGTCCTGGGCCTTCTCACAGAGCAGATAAAAGGAACAGCTGAATTGAATAACATCCACCTTGAATTGGCAAATTAAACACAGATGGAGAGACAATCCACAGCCTGAAAGGACAGAAGACTCCTAGAGAACAGTAGCATTGGGGCTCTGGGCTGGAGGGAGAAACACGTGCAGCTGGGACTAGAGTCTCAGAAGGAGACTGTGGTGCACCAAGTCCACATCCCTTGGGCACAGTGTAGTGCCTGACTGTGGAATGGGGTCCACAGGGCTGCTGGCAGCGGGGGGACTCTAGATCTAAGTCCACAGTCATGGGAAGCTGTGCCCAGAAAGGCAGCCTGAAGCTCTGCACCAGCTGCATTTGGGGGCCGGGAGCAGGGGGAGACACAGAGTGGCATAGTTTCTCTGTCTTTATAATTCCTTTGCTTTTATTCTCTAAACCCAGTGCATAGGATCTTTCATCTTTCGATTACAAACACTCACCAAGGCTGCTGTGCAGGGGAAGGTGGCTTTGTGGAAGCAGGGGCCAGCTCTGGGACAGTCCAGCCCTTCTAATCCAGAACAGACATTTTTCTCCTGAAGACCAGGCCCCTCCTAGCAGCACAGCCGCACCCAGCCTTGAGCTTGGGAGGGAAACAAGGATTCTGAATACCCCCAGGGAGCCCCTGGGAACTGGGTTGAGGGGCCATTTAGACCCAGAAACTAATACAGAACACCACCACCTAGAAGCCGTGTCAGAAATAGACACTTGTGTAAATATGACTGAAAGCAGGCAGAAAAACAGCGGGCAGATTGGTCTCACCTGGCTGAAACAAAGGTTGTGGAGTCTGACACAGAGGAGTGGTGGATTTCTGGGAGCTTCAACATGGTGCTGATTATCTAGCAAGAAGCTGAGATGTGGCTGATAGAACACTAGAGAGGGGTCTTAAACCAGCTCCCATGGGACATTAAACTCAGCTGAAGTGAACTTCACTACTTCACTTTTTTTATTTTTTATCTTTTACTTAAGAAACTAAACTTTTTCTCTTTCCTTTATTTTATTATTTTTTATTTTATTTATTATTATTTTATTTTTATGTTTTGGATTAGTGTTCTACATTCTCTTTTTATTTATTTATTTTTTTATCATTCGTTTACTCTGTCTCATTGTTTCCTTTATGCCAACCCTTTCTTCCTCACTTTCTTCCTCAGCAGATGAGTGGATAAGAAAACTGTGGTACATCTACACAATGGAATACTATGCTATAAAAAGGAAGGGACTTTTACCATTTGCAACAGCATGGATGGAACTGGAGAGCATTATGCTAAGCGAAATAAGCCAGTCGGAGAAAGTTAAATATCACATGATTTTACTCATATGTGGGATATAATGATCAACATAAACTGATGAACAAAAACAGATACAGAGACAAGGTAGCACTGAACAGACCATCCAACCTCAGAGACAAGGCAGGGGAGGGGGGTTAGAGATCAACCAAAGGACTTGTATGCATGCATATTAGTATAACCAATGGACACAGACACTGGGGTAGTGGGGGCTTGCCCTTGGGGGTGGGAGTGACCAGAGGGGGGTCAAATTGGGAAAAAGGAGACATATGTAATACTTAAAATACTTAAAACAATAACAAACAAACAAACAAAAAAAACAATACAAAAGATCAATGAAACCAAGAGCTGGTTCTTTGAAAAGGTAAACACAATTGATGAGCCTTTAGCCAGACTCATCAAGAAACAAAGAGAGCCTGGCTGGTGTTGTTCAGTGGAAGAGTGTTCACCTATGAACCAGGTGGTCACAGTTCAATTCCTGGTTGGGGCACATGCCCAGGTTGTGGGCTCAATCCCCAGTGTGGGGTGTTCAGGAGTCAATCGATCAATGATTCTCATCCTTGATGTTTCTATCACTCTCTCCCCCGCCTTTCCTCTCTGAAATCAATAAAAAAAAATTTTTTAGAAGAAACAAAGAGAGAGGACCCAAATAAATAAAGTCAGAAGCAAAAGAGGTGAAGTAACAACTGACACCGCAGAAATGCAAAGGATTATAAGAAAATACTATGAACAACTATATGCCAACAAACTGGACAACCTGGATGAAATGGATAAATTCATAGAAAAGTATAGTCTTCCAAAACTGAATCAGGAAGAATCAGAACATCTGAATAGGCCAATTAAAAAATGGTGAAATAGAAGCAGTAATAAAAAAAAATCTCATCAAACAAAAGCCCTGGTCTGGATCGATTCACAGGGGAGTTTTACCAAACATTCAAAGAACTAACACCGATACTCCTCAAACTATTCCAAAAAACCCAAGAGGAAGGAACACATCCAAGCTCCTTTTATGATGCCATCATTATCCTAATTCCAAAACCAGGTAAAGACACTACAAAGAAAGGGAATTACAGGCCAATATCCCTGATGAACCTAGATGAGATAATAGTTCTTATCAGAGGATCTATTGGCTACGTGTTAGCATTATTAGAACAGTAAGCCTTCTTCCCATTTTAAATACAATATATTCCTGAGAACATATGCTTTTCTTTATTGAAATAAATGACTTTACCTGAATTTTACAATTTTCCTACTTTACTCTGGTTTTCACTCTATCTGCTGGTGATGACCTTATCCATATTTGGAAGAGCTCTTTTAAATTTTTTTTTTCAGGATCATACTTAAGGCAGACTAACATTTTCAAAGCAAGTTACATGTACTTCAATATTCTTTTCAGAGAGCATTGTAGGAAAGAATATGTGAGACTAATTGTAAGGGTAAATGTAGTTTCCCATTTTTCTCTTACTTGTATATATCATTAGTGTCCCCAAATTTAGATTAGGAATGGGAAATAAAAAAAGGGTGAAAGAACATTCTAATGGATAATATTAGTGTATTTACAAGTAATTAACACCATATAAGAAGTAGAAGTAATGTTAACCTACAAAATATTTAGCTTATAAAACTTCATGGAGCCACCTTAAAATTTGGAGCCCACAGTAAAATTTAATTTGGGTTGCTATTCAGCATTGGCTTTGACAGGTTCCTTTTTTATGCTTCCTTAATCTAAAGTGGTTTTGTGAATTGAATTTAAATGCTGCTACTAGGTTGATAATACACAGTACATTTTAAAACACGAGTTCTCTATTGGCTGCAACATTCAAGTTTCACTTGCTAGAGAGATAGCGTATTTCTATTAGCACTAGACTTATTTATGGTTCTGAGGGCTAGTAAGCACCACAGATGATAAAATTTAGTTTGCCATGGTAAAGATCAAGCATGCAGCATTCTCTTTTGAGTCTTACTTTTCAAAATGAGTTGGAGCCCGGCCGGCATGTCTCAGTGGTTGTTGAATTGACCTAGGTCAGTGTTTGACTCCCAGTCAGGGCATATGCCCCGGTTGCTGGCTCAAACCCCAGTGAGGGGTGTGCAGGAGGCAGCTGATCAATGATTCCCTCTCATCATTGATGTTTCTATCTCTCTCTCCCTCTCCCTTTATCTCTGAAATCAGTAAAAATATATTACCAAAAAAAAGTGAGTTGGATCCAGCTGTGCTGAATTGCCTGCACTCATTAAAGTTCTCCTTTTCTCTTCTCCTTGTTAATAAGAAGTAATCATTAAAAAATATTCCTCTGCATAAAAGTACTATTATCTTCTTTCTAGATTATTTCCTAAGCTAATATCCTCCATACATAGGAGATTCCATGGTCACATATTACTATATTCTTTAATATAAAATTTTTTTAAGATTCATTTATTTATTCATTATTTATTCATTTATTTATTCATTCATTTATTCATTTATTCATTATTTTTTTAAGATTTATTTATTCCTTCAGAGAAAAAAAATGCCTTCCTTTGTGGAAATTATATTTGAAGAACAGAGGGGAACACAATACAAAACAAAAAAGTGCCGAAACTGGTTTGGCTCAGTGGATAGAGCGTCGGCCTGCGGACTGAGGGGTCCCAGGTTCGATTCCGGTCGGGGGCATGTACCTGGGTTGCGGGCACATCCCCAGTGGGAGATGTGCAGGAGGCAGCTGATCGATGTTTCTCTCTCATCGATGTTTCTAGCTCTCTGTCTCTCTCCCTTCCTCTCTGTGAAAAATCAATAAAATATATTTTTAAAAAAAAGTTATATAGCATGTCTAATGGTAATGAATTAAAAAAAGGGAGGGAGGGTAATAATAAGAATAGACTTCATGCCCTAGCCGATTGGCTCAGTGGATAGAGCATCGGCCTGCAGACGGAAAGGTTCCAAGTTTGATTCTGGTTAAGGGCACATGCCTAGGTTGTGGGCTCAAGCCCCAGTGGGGGACGTGCAAGAGGCAGCCAATCAGTGATTCCCTCTCATCATTGATGTTTCTATCTTTCTCCCTCTCCCTCTCTGAAATCAATTAAAAAATTATATGTATATATATATATATATAAAAATAGACTTCATTGGCAAAGAGACTTTGGAAAAGAGACTTGATAAAAAGGAAGAGAGTGACTTATGTAGACAAAGGGAACAGCCAAGTGCAAAGAATGTGAAGCAGGGGTGTGCCTAGAGTGTTGGAAGAATTGAAGGGCAATGAAGCCAAGCAGCCTAAGTGTGTACAAGGAAGAAAGTAGTAGTGGAAGATAGAGAAGTGCAGATGTAAAACTAACAAAGAGGCAGGAAATGTTGATATCAAGGCTGGGATAGGTTTACTATATATAAATCCAATTAACCATGGGCAATTTGTGCAGTTAATGGGATTAGCTAATTTGACTGTCATTATTGATCTAAATAACCTGTTATTTAATATTTTATTCTATAGATAAAGCTTAAGATTTCAAGTTAGTACTGATATAATAAATTAGAAACATATTACATGGTGTAATTCTGTTAGAAGAGTTACGCTAAGAGGGTGGGTAGAAGAGTAGTGTCTACATTTTTTTAAAATTTATGACAAAAAAAAAAATGAAGGCTTATTCAACAAAACACCAACATGACTTGTTGAACAATGAAAGAATTAAACTGTCAAACTGTTACATGTCTTCATGTACATGAGACATATGCCCTGTGTTTAAATTCAATTATTTAAAATGAATATGTTAAGCAATATATATCTATGTAGATATATTTGTAGATAATCAAACTTTTCAAACACCAGTTTCAAGAAATTAGAGTGGTATTCTTTTACCTCTTTATTTTTGAGTGTAGTAATTAATTTTTGTATACTAGAAAGAATTTGGAAGTATGCTACAGAACCCTGAATATGGGCCCTAATACTGTTTACACTTATTTTACTCATTTTTGCTCTAGTTTATACAATATCTCCAATTAGCTAAAGGGTGTCCCAAAATTCACACAAGAAGTAATTTTGACAGAAAACACAGGTTTATAATTAAAAATTGTAATTTTTTATTGATTCATAAAGTATATAGTATAGGGTTATGTATAGAATAGCATATCGGGTAAACTGGATTATCATGTTGCGATAGCAAGCACCATCAACTGTTATTGCCTGAGCAGCCTCATTTTCGAAGAAGAAATATCCGATGATGCCTCCAGCCCAAAATCCGCACCAAACAGTGACACGTTGTAGATACATGAATCAGGAGGTTATGGTTTGATTCCCGATCAGGGCACATGCTCTATCCCTGGTGGGGGGCATGCAGGAGGCAGCCGATCATTGATTCTCTTTCATCATTGATGTTTCTATCTCTCCCTCTCCCTTCCTCTTTTGAAATCAATAAAAATATATTTAAAAGAAAAAAATAAAATAAAATAAAAAAGTAAAATAAGAAGTTGTACTAGATCAGTGACTTGAAAACTGTTTTCCAGTAGACAAAGACACATTAAGGGCTACTGATGGAGTTAGAGTGGGGAGAAATGAAAAAAGTGTGCACAGCTATTCCAAGCACAACCCTTTGATACATTGAGATAACATATAAGATTTCAGTTGAAGGATGTTTTTCACTGTGAAAAGTATTCGATGATTGCTGTATTGGAACAGTATTCATCCGACTACTTTTGCTTTCATAGTTCATAAAAAAAAAAACTTTCTCCTCACAAACTTATAAATTAAAAGCTAAAAATGTTCACTATATGTTTAAAAGGCCACAAAGAGTATACTTTAGAGAATGTTATAAATATTTAATTTTTAAAATAAAAATATTTCATCATTCTTTCAAATTCATCCAATAGTATCTATATAATAAAACAATTGGATACACACCATTATACATTAAAAAGTGTATGAACAATCTGTATTATAACTGTCAGAAATTTAACATTGTTCCTTTTGTCTTGTAACCAATATAGCCATTTCCACAATATTTTATACTAGTGTAATATATTTTGTGCTTAAGCCTTCCATGGAGCATCAGATCATGGAACATCAGATCATATTTATTTGGAATATATATATATATATATATGCCAAATATATATACAAGTAAAAATATTCATTTAAACATTTCCTATGACAATAAATTTCTATGAATTAAAAAAAATCAGGATCAAGTTATCATTACATTATTTAGTAGTATACAATTGATCAAAATAAAACATTACACATTTGAATAAAATATTAAAAACATAAAAATTAATATTTATTAGAAATATATTTCTTGGAGGGAAAGGGTTGAGAATAGTGGCATAGGAAGATTCTGAACTCACTACCTCCCACATATACCCCAAATCTACAGATATATATAGAACACAGTTATATGTCAATTATTGATATATAAAGAGCTAGGGGCCGTCACATCTGAAACAACCGAACAAATGACAGAACAGGCTATGTGAGGCGACCAAGCCAGCAGGGGGGTTAGTGAGGGATGACCAAACGACTGAACAGCAGGCTATGTGGGACGATCTGGCCCGGCAGGGGCGGCAGTTGGTGGTAACCAGGCTGACAGGAGGGGCAGTGAGGGGTTGGGCCTAAACCCGCAGTCGGACATCCCCTGAGTGGTCCCGGATTGGAGAGGGTGCAGGCTGGGCTGAGGGGACCCCCGCCCCCTGTGCATGAATTTTAAGCACTGGGCCTCTAGTCCTGTATAATAAAACCCTAATATGCAAATCGACTGAATGGCAGAACGACTGGTTGTTATGATGTGCACTGACCATCAGGGGGCAGACACTCAATGCAGGAGCTGCCCCCTGATGGTCAGTGCACTTCTATAGTGGGAGCGCTGCTCAGCCAGAAGCCTGGCTCACAACTGGTGAGTGCAGTAGCAATGGCAGGAGCCTCTCCCTGCCTCCATGGAAGCGGTAAGGACCCCTCACACTTAAGCCAGCAGGCAGACATCCTCCAAGGGGTCCTGAACTGTGAGAGGGTGCAGGCCAGGCTGAGGGACCCCTCCAGTCCACAAATGTCGTTCACCGGGCCTCTAGTTTCTCAATAAAACTGTAAAAACTACTCATGGAGCATCATGACAGAGTGAAGTGAAGTTAATGTAAAATAAAATGCAAATGATATCCAACCCCATACATTATCTGAGTCTCACAACCAATGACGTATTTTTAATCCTTAAAATACTATGTAAAATTTGGTAAGAGGTTACATACAATTGGTCTAATTTCAAATGATATTAATTTTATTAATTTTACAGCACTGACAATAATTATAACACTTCTAATTAACTCAGAAATCATAGTTAATATTTTTCTTTACATTTTCATAGTGAAATCATAAATATTCTCATTGTATCTATTGCCTCAATTATTAAATTTGTAAAGTAAATTATTACATCTTGGACCATATTGGGAATAAATACGTCCTTTTTGTTCTCCCACTTGTTCATGAACCATTTCATTATATTTCAAAATATTTGTTATTTTAACTCCAATTGTAGTTTTAGTCAGAGTTTTTTCAATGATTAAGATGCTTCTGTTACCCAAATTTGTGTTTTCCTCCAAGCCACAACACTGAGCTTACAAATTATATTTTAACTGTTAAAACATTAATTTGATGAATTAAAATGAAGTAATAAAACAAAAATTTAAAAAAGAAATGTATTTCTTAAATGCATTGGATAAGAATAATTTTTCAATGAGTTTCTATGCCCTTACATAAATAAAATATTACTTTGTCCTATAATTAACTCAATTCATCAAAAACTTTTTGGTGTCTGTGTGTTTGTATATATGTTAGGACTACAAATTTATTTTTGTAAATTATAAGATGGAAAAGGAGTAATGTCTCACATTCATTTGAGCCCTGACACATGTCAAATATATATTAGTTGTTAACTGGTTTAGGTCTTCCTTCAATGTGGTTGAAAGAAAAGAATTGGAAACCATATGAACTGCAAATAATGTGTCACCCAGTGATAGTTTGATTCCCATTACAACAGTGTTTGAAATTCATCCTGTGTCTGGTGCCTTGGAGGTTTTTCTCTTCCAGAGAAATAACCCATGCTGTGATGTTAAGGGCAGCTTGAGTACACTGACTTTCTTTTGTAAATGGGAGGAGGAAGATAGTGAAAAGCAAAATGAAAAGGGAGAACTTGCTTGGGCCCTCATTCAAGCTGCTTTCAGGCAGATCAATTTTAGAAAGATGACATGTGGAAGTGAGGGAATGGAAAATACGTTATCTTAGAACTAGCCACATTCATATACACCTTAAAAAATTTTCATGGACCTCTATATGCAGATATTCACATCCTGATTTAAAAACCACTGCCCTGGAGGATCTCTTGGATCTCTTGGCATTTTATAATTCCATGATAACTTGTAGGTTATTGTGTTATAAATTATAACCCTAAAATCCCATTATAACGGAGAAGCAAGAAGGGAACGCATAGATTATGCAAAATATGCACCACACTTTTTAACATTTTTCTTTTGTATTTATATCAGATTAAACCTCTGTAAATAATGGTATTCCCCAAATTAGTATTGTTCTTCCCATGTGTATCTGATTGAAGACTGAACTTGAAAATTGAGTTTTACAGTTTACTTGTAAGTAGAGCCAGAGCAAATCAGCCCTGTTTCATGCCTCTTGCCAACTGATAAATTGAATTGACTTGAGCAGAAACACATTAAAATGTAACATGAGAAGAATATAGGAAAAGAGGAGAAGTGGTGTGATGATTACCACAGAAACATTATATCAACCCTACTATTAGTTTTTTATGTCACTAGCAACACTGAGAAGCAAGCTCATTAGAGTAAATATAAAGACTTACTTTTATGTATTACAATTATATAGTTTTCGCTTAGAAGAAAAGCATGGCACAGCTACATGGATTCTGTGTAGAGCTCGTTAGGTAATTAACTCCAGCAGTGACACACTATTTTCAGATAACAAAGAACATACAATTTTCACCTGAGGGCTCCAAACATTTAGCTTCCACAAATTAAGACTACAGTGATGAGGACTAGTTAATCCATGAATGCAGCATGGCTCACTTAGCTGTCTTTCCTAAATCTCTTGAGCAGCATGAAGAGACTTTCACTCTCCATATAAATATATAATAACATCACCATGAAATGTGGTGGCTGACTTCCACTGTCAGACTTGGATGCTTACTAGATAATGCATACAGGCAGAATGGCTGCCTAATGTTCTTGGGTCCTAGTGTTTCTGGGAAGATTTAATGGATATTTATGGAAAAAAGAAAAGAAAGAAGGAAGGAAAGGAGGAAGGAAGAAAAGCATTTTATATATATTTATTATATAATATAAATTACATATGAGTATATGTATACGTATAGAAACCTAGTAGTACATCTTACCTAATAATAGACAAACATGTAAATTTACCATCCCTCTGCTATGGTCACCAGCCAATCAGGAGAGTATGCAAACTAACCCAACAAAGATGGTGGTTAATTTGCATATGCAGGCACAGAGAGAAGACTGAAGGCTCCCACCAGAGCAGCGAAGACTGAAGGCTCGGAGCAGCAAAGACTGAAGGCTCCGGCCAAAGCAGCGAAGACTGAAGGCGAGTGAAGGCCTGGGTCCTGGGTGCTGGAGGAAAACTGGTACCGGCAGCCAGGGGAAGGAAGGCCTATTGTACGAATCTCTTCATGAAATGGGCTTTTAGTCCTATACAATAAAGAGGTAATATGCAAATTAACCATCACACCATCAAGGGATAGCTGCCTATGAGCATGCTGGCAGGGGGGTTAGTGAGGGATGAATAATTGACTAAACAAATAGGCTGTATGGGGCGACCAGGCCAGCAGGGGGGTTAGTGAGGGATAACCAAACGACTGAGCAGCAGGCTGCATGGGGCAACCAGGCCAGCAGGGGGGGTAGTGAGGAATGACCAGGCCAGCAGGGGGGGAAGTTAGGGACAACCAGGCAGGCAGGCAGGTGAGCGATTAGGAGCCAGTGGTACAGGATTGTGAGAGGGATCAGGCCTAAACCAGCAGTTGGACATCCTCTGCGGGGTCCTGGATTGGAAAGGGTGCAGGCTGGGCTGAGGGGACTCCCCTCTTTGCACAAATTTTGTGCACTGGGCCTCTAGTATAGATATAAATGAGTGGAATAATTTATAATAGAGACCACTCAAAGATTTTTGTAACTCATATTTTTGTGTGTATATTTATGTTTGCATGTGTGTATATATACACACTATATATGTGAGCATATAATGTGAATACACATACAATATTCACAAATCATAGATATATATACATATATATGTGTATATATATGTGTATATATATATATATATATATATATATATAATGCAATACAAAAAATAAAATCAAATAAGGAGCTGCAGATAATGAGAACATATGTGTGGGTGCAATTTAAAGTTGTAAAGATCATTGAGAGGATGGCATATTGAGGGCATATCTAGTTCTTGATTTCTTGAAAGAGACACAGGAATACAACTATCCCAGAAATTGTAGTCAAAGGCAATAGAGCATTTGGTTAAAGGTGGTCATAAGTGTGGTACCCAGAATTAGACAGAACTAAGTTAGAATCCCAGCTGTGAGACCCTAAATTCTATGTGCTCAGTCATTTCATTTGTACAAAATAGCATAATAAAAATTTTTAAAGCATTGGGCTGTTAAAAAGTACAGGCTACAGTGCATGTACAAGATTTCTTAGTACAGATTTATGGGTGTGACAATATAGGTTAATGTTTATTCAATTAACATTTACCAAAAAGATCTTTAAAGAAGACAAGAATTGCCCCAATTGTTCAGGTTGCAAATCTCTCTGGTAATAAAGATAATATGAGTTTTGTAGTATGATAAATCTGGGTTGATTTTCTTAATCTGATATGTAAAATCTATGTGACTTGGAGTAAGTTACTTAAGCCATAAGATTCTCAGACTTCTCTCTGTAAAATCTATACTAATAAAAGGGTAATATGCTAATTAGACCCAGAGACCTTTTGGACAAAGCCATGGTGGCAGGGCCAAGGCAGAGGCAGTTAGGGGAAATCAGGCCAGGAGGGGAGGGCAGTTGGGGGTGAGCAGGCCAGCAGTGGAGAGCAGTTGGGGGCAAGCAGGCAAGCAGGGGGGGGGGGAGTTAGGAGCAAGCAGGCCAGCGAGGGGGGGGGTTGGGGGTGAGCAGGCCAGTGGGGGGGGGGCAGTTGGGGGCCATAAGGCTGTCCAGGAAGGGCAGTTGGTAGCCATAAGACTGGCCAGGGAGGGCAGTTGGGGGTCATTATGCTGGCCAGGGAGGGAAGTTGGGTGCCACGAGGCTGGCCGAGGATGGCAGGTGGGGGTGAACAGACTGGTGGGGGGCAGTTTGGGGTCATCAGGCCAGAAGGGGGGCAGTTGGGGGCAATCAGGCTGGCAGCACAGTGATTAGGGTCTTTCAGGCAGGCAGGCAGGCAGGTAAGGAGTTAGGAGCCAACAGTCCCAGATTGCAAGAAGGTGTCTGACTGCCGGATCAGGCCTAAACCGGCAGTTGGACATCCCCCGATGGCTACCATATTGGAGAGGGTGCAGGCCGGGCTGAGGGACACCATCCCCCCCCCCTGTGCACAAATTTCATGCACCAGGCCACTAGTAGTATATAATAAAAGCCTAATATGCTAAGTGTCCAACTGTTAGTTTGACTATTCAAACAGTCACTATGCTGCACACTGACCACCAGGGGGAAGACACTCCAACTGGTAGGTTAGCTTGCTGCTGGGGTCCGGCCAATCATGACTGGGAGAGACAAGCCAGACACTCCCTGGAACCCTCCCATAGTCCCTCCCCAGTCCCGATCATGCACTGGTGGGGTCCCTTAAGCTGGCCTGTGCCCTCTTGCAATCCAGGAGGCAATCTGTGCACCAGTGGGGTCCCTCCTCCTAGCCTGTGGGGATCAGGCAGAAACCTGCTCTCTAATATTCCCTGAGGTGATCCCCACAGGCCAGGCTGAGGGACCCCACTTGTGCATGAATCCATGTACCGGGCCTCTAGTATGCATATAAGATCTTTGGTTAATCTCTTCCCACTCTCACCCTCCTCCCTTCCCTCTGAGATTCATCAGTCTGCTCCATGTTTCCATGCTTGTGCATTGAATGTCTGCCCCCTGCTGGTCAGTGCACATCACAGTTACCAGTTGAATGGTTGAAAGGTCAAATGGTTGCTTGAACTTTTATATATAGAGATAGTAGCTAGTTAAATTTAGTAGTGACAATATGCCAGACTCTGTTCTAAGAGCTTTACATGTATTTGCTCGCTTAATCTTCACAGCAACCCAGCGGAATACATATAGTATTGTTACTCCTAGCTAGTACATTTAAGTTGTTGTCATTACCCTCATCTCACAATTGAAGAATAACTTCAGAGAGATTTCATGAATGGTTCTAGATTTTCAACTTTTTCAACTTGTATCCTGTGTAAGGTACCAACAATTCTTTGGCACCTATGAAGATTAGGTGAACTAAGTCATGAAGATAACTAACACAAATTAAGCCTATAAACTTGACAATGGCTTGAGTATAGCTTGAATATTTTTTTGTATTTATATACTTATATATTTATTTATTATGTTTTTAAACTTATCTTTATTATTGAAAGTATTACAGATGCCCTCTATGTTTGTTTGTTTTTCTCCATTGGGCCCCTCTACCACACACCCACCCCTCCCAGGTCTTCACCACTCTATTGTCTATGTCCATGGGTTCTGTATATATGCATATATGTTTCCCAGTTAATCACTTCCCTCCCTGCTGCCTTCCCTTTGAGATTCCACAGTCTGTTCTATGCTTCTATATCTCTGGGATCTATTTTGTTCATCAATTTATTTTGTTCATTAGATTCCACATATGACTGCAATCATGGTGATATTTATCTTTCTCTTACTGGCTTATTTCGCTTAGCATAATACTCTCCAGGTCCGTCTATGCTGTTGCAAATGGTAAGAGTTCTTTCTTTTTTACAGCTTTGTAGTATTCCATGGTGTGAATGTACCAGTTAGCTTGAATATTTTAATAACACCTTTGAAAACTGAGAGATCCTGAGAATGAGTATGGGGTGAGGTGTGTGGGGGCACAGACTCATCAGACTAACAGTTGAAGACACAATCCTTTTAAAAGGGACTGAGTGATTCCACATGTAGCTTTTTGCAGGAGAATAAATTGAGCCATTTGAAATCTATGGAAAGTATTCTGCCAAGTACCCTAAAAATTTGACTGCTAGAATTTCAGGTTTTAGATGCTTTCTTTCTCAAAAAAATAAAAGCCTATTGACATTTAGTTATTAGACTTACAAGGCTAAAAAGACACCTTAAAGCTGTCAAGTCCGGCTGGCATGGCTCAGTGATTGTCAACCTATGAACCAGAAGGTCATGGTTTGATTTCTGGTCAGAACACATGCTCAGATTGTGGGCTCGATCCCCGGTGGGGGGACATTCAGGAAATAGCCAATCACTGATTTTCTCTTATCATTGATGTTTCTATCTCTCCCTTCCTTTCTAAAATCAATATATATATATAAAAGCTGACAATATTCTTAAGTTTGATTGACTTTTCCTTATTAGGGAAATATAAGGAAAGAGATTTACACTACTCCATACAAAATATATGAACAACTAGAGGCCCGGTGCATGGAATTTGTACACAGCAGGGGGGTCCCCTCAGCCCAGCCTGCACCCTCTCCAATTCAGGACACCTTGAGGGACATCGCTCTCACAATACCACTGGCTCTTAATCGCTCATCTGCCTGCCTGCCCGGTCACCCCTAACTGCCTCCCCTGCAGGCCTGGTCTCCCCCAAGTGGCCCCATCTATGACCTGGTTGCCCATCACTGCCCCCACCTCTGCCAACCTGGTTGCCCCAACTGCCCCCCCCCAATGGCCAAGTCATCCCTCACTGCCCCCCCCGCCAGCCTAATCGCCCTCAACTGCCCCACCCCCACTGGCCTGGTTGCCTCTTACTGCCTCCCCCTGCTGACCTGGTTGCCCCAGCTTCCCCCCTCTTCCAGCCTGGTCACCCCTAACTGACCCCCTGCTGACCTATTTGCCCCCAACTGCCCCCCCCCTCACTGGCCTGGTTGCCCCATGCAGCCTGCTTGTTCAGTCATTTGGTTGTCCCTCACTAACCCCCCTGCCAGCCTGGTTGTAGACAGTCATCTTATGAGGGCATGAGGGTTAATTTGCATATTACCTCTTTATTATATAGGATGTATATGGTATGGTGGAAGTTTTAATCTACCTTTTTACTATTTGTCATCAAAGCACCAGGTGAAAATAATGTATTTGTCTGGATTGGATATTAGAAATAGGTGTGTCTGATTTTAATACCAGTTGGCTTTTTTCTTGCTAGATGATTCATATAAGTTTATGCTAATCCATATAATTTAACATATATTTTCAAGAACTGTCTGAGTGGTTCAAATATAATATTGTTATGTCTGTTGCTGTTTTTATTTCATTCATTCCTAGATTTTGGAAGAAGTTAAGCCTATAGAAAGATTATATCTACTTATTAAGATATAATCTATCCAGTGAGATGAGAACTATATGCATAGAAAGGTAACATAAAACAAGTTTCCCTGTTCAATGGGACTAAATTTAATTACCAAAGATCATGATGCCAGTAATTCCATACTTGGATTTATATTAAACATAAATTGTTTAGGTCAGTGTCAGAGCCACTTCTAAATGCCACCTTTGGATCTGTCACAACATAGTTTATGAAGAAATATTTAGGAAATTTGTAATCAAATATAGATATATCATTGAAATCACTATATCCTGATCATTCAGATGATGAGATTAAGTATGCAAAGGCCCAGTTTTGTTGATACTATTTACTGATTTAACTCTAGTATATGATCTGTTAGGCCTTGCTCTTTGTAGAAGCCAGCTCTGTTCTGCTTCCTTTAACTACCTCCTCCTTAATTAATGTAATTACATTTTCTATTAATTCATTTATTCAAAAATATTTATTCAGTGCTTACTATATACGAGGCACTCTCATAGATTCTGAAGACCTGGGAGTGAAAAGACCAACATGGTTCTTTTCCTTGCTGAGCACAAAGTCTAGTGGAGGAGGCAGATCGTTTGTAGGTAGATCTAAAAGGACTTGCTGATAGATTGCATGTGGTAGCTAAGAAAGATTGAGGAGTTAAGGTGACTCCCAGGTTTCTGACTTGAGCAACTAGATGAATGGTCTTGCCATTTACTGAGAGCAAGTACACCTGAGGGAGAGCAGGGCTTTTGTCGTTGTTGCTTTGGTATCCCTCTGGCTTGACAAGAGAAAAATTAGAGATTACATTTTTGGTGTATTGAGCTTTAGGGGTTTATGGGCCATCAAAGGGGAAATGTCTAGTAGGTAGTTGGATATATAGTTCAGCATTAGTTTAATCTCTCTGAATTCCATTCCTCCCTTTTTCAAGGACCTTAATCTATTGTTTATCCCCTCTATGGTGTTTTAATTTTTTCTCTATATTTGTTCTTTGTCTTCAGTATTAAAGATGTATTTCACACACTTAAAACAAAGGGACACACATCTCCTATCCTGGTATCTCTCTCCATATACTGCCTGTATCCCATTGCTTAATCATTCATTTAATTAATAGTTATGGAGCACATATTAAACACTTGGGCGGTTACTAGAGATAAAGTGGTAAATAAGATCAACAAGAGTCCTGTTGTTATGGTGTTTCATACAGGCAGTGAACAAATAACAACTATGTCACATATTTTGTAAAAATTATTAAATATTAAAAGAAAAATAGAATCAGAAGACCTAATCTAGACAGATAAGTCATAAAAATCCTGAAGAAAGTGATATTTAGGTGAGACCTAAAGAATGAGTAATATCTGACCAAGAAAAAAAGCATGGAAGTTGTTTAATGACATTTCCATTTTGGAACAGAATTGATGGTTGTAGGAAGATTTGTCAAGCCTCTAAGGTAGGAAAGATCATAAGCTTTGGGAGAACTAAAGAAAGTTTATAGTAGATAGAATAAGTAACTTCAACCATACGGAATTGTCATTACTTTTGGTCTACAGGAATGGCAATTCTATATGGTTCATTCCAACAGAAAGCAATGGGAAGTGAGATAGATCATTTATTTGGAAAGCATTTGTTGGTTTAATATATGCTGAGCCCTCTTCTAAGCACTGAGGATTCTATAGTGAATAAGACAAAGAATCCCACCCCTATAAAGCTGAAATTCTAGTGAAGAGAGAAAGAAATTAAAAGGTAGTGATGGGGAGTCCTGGACAGATGATATAGAGTCTTGTACTTTTGTAATTAATCTTATGGGCAATGAGAAGATATTATGACATGTGAAGCAGTGAAGTTGTCAGGATAGTTGTACATTTTAAAAATATCATAATAAAGTGTGATGAAGATGAATGGGTTGGAGGAAGCAAAAGTAGAAATAGGAGACAAAGCAGGAGACTTAATCATCAGGTGAGAGATCACAGTCAATAAGAATAAAGAGAAGTGCAGGAATAGATATTTATTTTTTAGGTAGAATTAGCAAGGCTTCATAAATGTTGGCATGTGGGGAGGGGAGGTAAAGTAAGGTAAAAATCTAGAGATACTTCTAGATTTTTGAATTGTAAGCCTGGTGGATGGTGGTTTGATCTACTAAGACCAGGAACATAAAAAGAACAGTAAGTTTGAAGACACTATAAGTGTGATAGCTAGGAAACAATCAAGCAAAAGATGTCAATAGACAATTGTATATGTAAAAAATAGAACAATGGGAGCAGTCTTTCCTAAGTATAGGCAACAAATTATGCATGTTCTCTAAAGAATTTGTAAGCAATAAAATAATTGACAGAAATGTATCTGCTTTTTATAATTGAAATGTGCCAGCAATGCTAAATGATACCAGAGACACAATATTCCTCTCTACATATAGTATTAAGGCCTATCATTAACTGGTAACCTGCTTGGGCTTCCATTCCATAAAGGAACCACATGCATTGGTTATAAGCATTGGCTTGACTATGTGTGCATAATGCCAGCTAAATGACTCGCTAAAACTGGAAATGTCACTAAGTAATCTAATGCCAGGTTTATAAAATATAGTAATATGATTGAAAGCAACCTTTAAAAAAGGAATCAGTTTTAGATAAAAATATTATTTTGTGTACAGGCAAGTAAATTTGAATCATGTGATAATTTTTAGAGAATTAATTTACTACTGAATATGCTAAGATTTTTTATGAAAGCTAATAATGACTGATATTTACTGGTGGTATGATTACAAATTAATTCTTCATCTTGTTAAATGTCATATTAATAACTTAAATTTCATATTAATACATTTCTTCTGGATAACATTTTGCTTAACTTGTTCTTTGTAACATTACCTAAGCTTCTGGATTCCTGTTGATCATTCATAAATTCTGGTAGAGGCTGTGTTCTACATCTTTTGACCCTCAGTATTACAGTGTTCTGCATATAGTAGGGGCTCAAGAATGACAAGAATGTGGTGGACTGTTTTGAACTGCCATTCTAAGAAAGGACAATTAATTTAATTTTTAAATATAACAAAAATGTATTTCTCAGTATAGGGGTTACTGTAATATTGTTTTAAACCATCCCCATGAAGTACAATAGCAGTTTTTTCAAGTGGTAGAACGCTGTTTTATTTTTACATTTATGATGTCTTCTTTTCTGGATAGAGGTTTACTATTTTAAAAAAATAATATTCCAAAAATTAATAGCCTTATTTGTTTATTAATGCTTTGTTCAACTTTTCCCTTCTAATTAAATGGTTTTCCAAATTATAATATGCTCTATAGTAACTGTAATGTGGAAAACAAATTTTCCTGTTATTCTTCTTTTGTATTATATATAGTAAGGAGCCACAACCAGCAAACACATATATACCTTACAAAGCAGAAGTATTCAGCTTCAGTATTCTAATGATTTTTGTCATTTCACTGAAATTAAGATTCATCTTAGCACATTTATTGCTCTGAGGGCGGTCACCTCCAAATTTCTCTATATAAGTTGATTAACATAATGAGGTTTAGGCTTCACATTATTTGGAAAGAACTTTAGACCTTATAATGGAACCTGTGACAAGTTATACCTTGTCCACAAGAATATAATTTCCATAATGGCAAGGACCTTTTCTAGTTGATTTCTATATTCTCATTAGTAGTGTACATATTGACTAAATAGTTGTTTAGTTAAACAATTAATTATTCTTGTCATGAGTTTGATATGTCTATAAACAAAGACGGGGAGGTACTTTATGGAGGAGTTGATTTGTTATTCTAACAATTGTGTTTGTCACACTCCATCACATACCCTATTTTATTATATCCACTAGAGGCCTGTTGCATGAAGAGATTCATGCAATAGGCCTTCCTTTCCCCTGGCTGCTGGCACTGCTTTGTCTCCAGCATCTGGGGCCCAGGACTTCGGTCTGGCCGAGTTCTGGCCAGAGCCGGCCCCGGAAACATCAGGCCTCACTGCTCTGCCTGCCCCGTAAATGTCAGGCCTCCCTGCTCCACTGGCCCCGGGCTGTCAAGCCCCTCCACCACTTGGAGCCTACATATGCAAATTAACTGCCATCTTTGTTGGCGGTTAATTTGCATATCATGCTGATTAGCCAATGGGAGGCGTAGCAAAGGTATGGTCAATTACCATGTTTGTTTATTATTAGATAGGATGGTTGATATAACCCATGGATATAATATAGTTAAAAAAAATAACTTATTTATTCACTTATTCATATGTAGTCTCTATTAGATTATAAATTTCACAAGGGCATGTACAATGTCTGTCTTGTACGTAAGTATGTCTTAGACACCTCAAATAGTGCTGGAATATAATAGATCTAATATATATATCTACACTAATAAAAGACAAAAATGCTAATTGTCCATACCTTTGCTATGCCCTAAGCCACACCCACCAGCCAATCAGAGCAACTATATGCAAATTAACCCAACCAAGATATAGGCTGGCAGCCACGGAGCTGGAGCAAGCAGGAGGCTTGGTTGCCTGGGCGATGGAGGAAGACAAGCTTCCCACCTGCCCTGAACCAGCTGGGGCCTCTACTCATGGCAACAAAATTTCAATTATAGAAGAAAAATAAATCCCAGATATCTGCTTCCAGCCAGCCTCCACTGGGAGCTTGGGTGGCTTGGGGTTGTGGCCAGTCTGCAAACAGCCATTAGCCCCTCACCCAGGCTGGCCACACCCTCATGGAGTGAGGGACCCTGCTGGGGGGCTTAGCCAGCCTGAAAACAGCCCTCAGCCCCTCACCCAGACTGGCCAGGTACTCCAGCAGGACCCCCCACCCTGAAGGGGCTGTGGCCAGCCTGAAAACAGCCCTCAGCTCCTCACCCAGAATGGCCAGGCACCCCAGGGGGGACCCCCACACTGAAGGGGCCAGGGCCAGCCTGAAAACAGCCATGAGCACCTCACCCAGGCTAGCCAGGCACTCCTATATAATAAAAGGGTAATATGCAAATTGACACTAACAGCAGAATGACTGGGAATGACTGGTCACTACGACACACACTGACCACCAGGGGGCAGATGCTTAATGCAGGATCTTCCCCCTGGTGGTCAGTGTGCTCCCACAGCGGGAGCTCTGCTCAGCCACCAGCCAGGCTGACGGCTGCCAGTACAGCGGTGGTAGTGGGGGCCTCTCCCACCTCCTCAGTAGCGCTAAGGATGTCCGACTGCAGCTTAGGCCTGCTCCCCGCTGGCAAGTGGATATCCCCTGAGGGCTCCTGGGCTCCCAGAGAGCTGTCTGACTGCCAGCTTAGGCCCAGTCCCTCAGGGCGCAGGCCTAAGCCAGCAGCTGGTCATCCCTCGATGGGTCCCAGACTGTGAGAGAGCACAGGCCAAGCTGAGGGTCCCCCTCGAGTGCACTAATTTTTGTGCATCATATATATATATATATATATATATATATATATATATATATATATATATATCTGTTGAATAAAGTAGTGAATTTTAATATGTATCTGGTATATGTATAAAATGCAAGACCAAAAAAACAGAAATTTAAGAAAAATCCAAATTTTGGAATAGTGAGACCCTACTACTTGTATCTATTCATTATGTGAAGTCAGATTATAGAAGTTACTTTCTATAATGAGTTGGAACCTGCTTATGAATCTTGAATATTTGTGGATATTAAGTATTTCTAGATGATACTGGAAAATGTTGGTTTTGGCGGAAGTTAATTTAAGGATTTCATGAGTCTTTAAGACAGAGATAACTTCATTGGATTGATATATTCTAGCACTAAGGGATATTTTAAAAGGAGTGCAGTATAATCTGATCATTATTATATTTATGTAGTTTATTATTATTACTAGCAATAATAGTAATTTCAGTAGTAGTAGTTAGTAGTGGTAGTATCTGGCAGGCACCAAAATCCTATGTAATAAAAGCCTAATATGCTAAGCGTCTGGTCATCCGGTCATCTGTTCAACCAATCAAAGTGCAATATGCTAATAATATGTTAAGGCTGCTCAACCACTTGCTATGATGTGCACTGACCACCAGGGGGCAGATGTTCTGACTAGAAGGTTAGCTTACTGCTGGAGTCCAGCCGATCGGACTGAGCAAGACAGGCCAGACATTCCCTGGAGCCCTACCCCAATCCCTCCCCAGCCCTGATTGTGCACTGCTGGGTTCCCTTGGCCAGGCCTGTGCCCTCTCGCAATCTGGGACCCCTTGGGGGATGTAGGAGAGCTGGTTTCAGCCTGATCCCTCAGGCCAGGCCAAGGGACCCCACTGGTGCACGAATTTGTGCACCAGGCCTCTAGTAATATAAATAATAAATGAATGAATGACCTGATAAGTTTAGATTTTTTGTCTTTCTTTTTCTGACATGTCTTCAGAACCAAAACAAACATTCCAGTCCACTCAAATGCCCAAGGTAGATATACAGTGATTGGGGCCAGCATAAACTCTGAGGGGAGCCATGGAGCTAATCTCTACCAACTATTTTCTAAAAGATAGATACCAATTGTTTGTACTTAGGTTTGCCCTCACAGAAAAAACTAAAGCTCACCAATATTTCCATATATCTACTATTCAGTTTCCATTTCAGATAAGAGTAGATATCAAAGAGATGTCAGGTATTGGCTTCAGGCAGTCTCAACATGTAGCAGTAAGTTGCCAGAATGATCACAGTCTTAAGAAATCAATGAAATTGATTTGCACAGAATAATTCAAGTTATATGAGACTACAAAACATTTACCAAACTTATAAGACTCTTATAATAAAACAGAATCTCAATTTAGGAATTATAATAGAAGTATATATTTGGCTCAAGAACTGGGTCCAATTTTCAGCAGAAAGGCTTCCTTGATACACAGCTGAAAAATTTGTAGATATAATCACAATGTGGTGTTTGAATAAAGGCACATTTTGCTACAACAATATTTGTTTTGGTTTTCACTTCCACCTAATTATTCACCAGGTCCTGTCAATTCCACCTCAGAAATGTATCTTGAATTATTTTCTTCCTTTCTTTTCCTATTTCACTTCCTAATTTCATCATGTTTTTCACTGAACTGAAGCAATGCCATTTTAACTGCTTTCTCTATCTTCAATTTCCTTTCTGTCTTTAATCCCATCCTTTTTTAGATTTACCTTCCACACTATGGTCTCAAAAAGCTCTCTGGTTATTAAGTCTGATCATATCATGGCACACTGACCCTCTTGAGCAAAACCTTCAGTGACTATTGCATTGCAGGAAGAAACAAGATATATACACATATGCATGCACATGCATACAGTTAGTTGCACTTTTAAGCCAGATAACCACTCTTTATAATTAGCCCCAACCCACATTTCCATCCTCTCTAAAAGAGAATAACCTATGCTCCCACAGTGATTGCCATAATATTGGCCAATTTTAAGTTGTGCCAAGTATTTCTTTCATCTTTTTATTTTGTTCTGCATCTTAGAATGTTTTTCTATACTTTATCTGCCTAGTAAAATCCTTTTTCATTAAGGCCAAAATCAAATACCACTTCTTCTGTGAAAAATTTTGTGATCCAACTACTTGAAATAATTATTTCTCTTTATTTCCACAATATGTGTCGTAATATACTATTTTGAACTTTTTTTATTATCTTTCTTTTGTTGTTTGAGTATGTCTGCTTTCATCATTATATTGCTAGCACCATTCAGGCATGACCAGTATTTTCTTCAGCTTCATAATCTGCTGTCTTAATCTACTTAGGTTGCTATAACAAAGCATCTCAAACTATGTGGCTTAAACAACAGACATTTATTTCTCACCATTCTGGAGATTGAGAAGTATAAAATCAAGGTACCAACATATATGATTCTTGGTGAGAGCCTACTTACTGGCTTGCAGACACTCACCTTTTCACTGTGTCCTCACTTGTCAAAAAGAGAGGAAGCTCTGGTGTCTTTTACTTTTTTTTTTTTTATAATGGCACTAATCCCATCATGTAAGCTCCGCCAGCATGACCTCATCTAAACCTAATTACCTCCCAAAGGCTCCACCTCTTAACACCATTACATTGAGAGCTTGGGCTTCAACATATACTTTTGTGGGGGACACAAACATTCAGCCCATAATGGTTAACCACTTGTCCCTATCCCCCTTTAGTGTTTAGTACAGTGTTAAGTATATAATAGGTTTGAAGATATGAAAATCAACCTTTGAGATATCCAGTAACTTCATATCTCTTACTGTAGTTGACCAACAGTCTCTGCTACTATATTCTTATCACCTTTTGTGGAAGCCCTGCTTTTCCCCAGGCTTCTCTCAGCCAGTGATGAAGTACAGCAGGAATACTAAGGAAGACAAGCCTCTGGGACGTTTAAGACTCTTCTGATGACTGACATTGTCTCAATGATTCCCATTGGCTTTGCTGAACTCTCTTATGAATGCTCTGTAGTCTAAGCTATATCCATGAAATATTCTTTTCTTCATTCTCTCTTTCACAAAGTTTAGACCCATTTTATTGTCTGATGGTTCTTCTGGCCTCCTCTCCTCACAAACAACAGACTCCAAAATTCTCTTGCATGAGTATTCCCCTCTTAGTGTCTGCTTTTTAGGAGATTTTGAATAATACAATAAGTTTGAATAAATCAATGAATCTAGGAATGAATGGTGCACTGATGCTCCTATCTCCCAGATGTCTTGGTGCTATTCTCTGGTGTTCAAATTCCTTAATATGATCATCCACCTGGGCCTTCCTTCCTTTTCAGTGCACTCTCATCTATTGACCTGGGAGCCTATGGTGTTATTGACCCTTTATTAGTGACAAACAACTTATATGGGTCTAGATTTAGTGACTAATCACTTGCTCATCCGGTACTTATTTTAAAACACATTGCTGAGAAAATAAGATTCATTTTGAGCTGATAAGTAACATTATCAAAATTATAACATTGTTTTATGTTTATATAAAACTTATCTCAAAATATTCACTGTGTGTCCTGACTTTGTGCTTGTTTTCAGACACACTGTTTGAAGTAAGAACTTAAAAGATATAAAAATAACATCAGAAGAAGAACAACATAATGGCTGGGGCACTGAGCTTGTCATTATATTTCTATTATTACCTGTCAATTGAACACTGAAAGTATGGCTAACAAAACAGAAAGAGGGTTCCAGGCAATGTCTAGATGTAGTTTCACATCGGACACATGTAAGGAAGAAGAAAAACACTAGCTAATAATCATAGAAATGTTATTAAATTCCAATTTGCAAACAACAAGACAGGTGGCAAGATCAACTCCTAGCTTCTAAATTACACAAATCTGAGCCAGTTCTGGTAATTTATTCTCTGTCCCTCTTTCTGTCTTTCTCTCTTTTTGGTTTCTTTTTTATATTATTTATTGGGGTGACATTGATTCAAAAAATCATACAAGTTTAAAGTGTACAACTCAACAAAATATCATCTGCACACTGCATCCTGCACCCACCACCCCAAGTGAAGTCTATCTCTGTCACCATTCCCCCAACCTCCCTCCCCTCACTGCTATCAGTCTGTTCCATGTATCCATATCTCTGACTAGGAATCAAACCAGCAGCCTCTTGATTACTGGTTGGATGTTCAATTACTGAGTCAGACCAGGCAGGTGAGTAGGGATTTCTTTGTTGAATTATAGTTGGGTAACTTGTAGAAATTTCAAGGAAGGGAGAGCAAGGGGCTTCCTCATGTTACCATTCCTCTAACATGGCTCTGGGTCTATTTTGTTCTTCAGTTTATTTTGCTCATTAGATCCCACATATGAGTGAGATCATGTGATACTTGTCTTTCTCTGACTGGTTTATTTCGCTTAACATAATACTCTCTAGGTGCCTCCATGCTGTCTTGCTGTCTCAAAGGGTAGAGATCCTTCTTTTTTAATGTTGCATAGTATCATACTAGCAGTCTTGCTGGATATAGTAGTCTTGGTTTCAGATACTTTCTTTTCATTACCTTGAATATTTCATGCCATGCCATTCTGGCCTGCAGTGTTTCTGTTGATAAATCAGCTGACAGCCTTATGGAACCTACCTTGTAGGTCACTGACTGTCTCTTTCTTGCATCCCTTAAGATGCTCTCTTTGTCCTTATCATTTGCCATTTTAATTATGATGTGACTTGGAGTGGGTCTCTTTGGGTTCCTCTTGATTGGTATCCTCTGTGCTCCTGAACTTGTGTAGCTTTCTCCTTCACCAACTTAGGGAAATATTGTCATTAGTTTTTCCAAAAAGTTATCTATCCCTTGCTCACTTTATTCTCCCTCTAGCACCCCTATGTGGGGGATGTTGTTTCATTTTATGTTGTCCCAATGTTCCCTTACACCAGTGGTCGGCAAACCGTGGCTCGTGAGCCACATGCGGCTCTTTGGCCTCATGGCATGGGCCATGAAGTTTCAATCACACTGTACGAGTGCGCCCGCACGTGATATTTTGTGGAAGAGCCACACTCAAGGGGCCAGTTTGCCCACCACTGCCTTAAACTGTTTTATGCTTTTAAAGTTTTTTTCCTTCTTTTTCTGCTCTGAGTATATGGTTTTGTTCTATCTTGTCTTCTAATTCACTTATTATTCAATCCTCTGCTTCATCAAGCCTGCTTTTAATTCCTTCTAGCCTATTCTTGATGTCAGATATAGTACTCTTCATTTCTGTCTGGTTCTTATTCATAATATCTATATCTTTTTTAATGCTGATGTAGCCTCACTAAGTTCCTTGTAATTCTCACTAAGTTCCTTCAAGTGCCTATTAAGTCTCTATAGTTATTACTAGAGGCCTGGTGCATGAAATCCATGCATCGGGGAGGGGGGGGTTCCTCCTCAACCTATCCTGCACCCTCTCCAATCGGGGACCCCTCAGGGGATGTCTGACTGTCAGTTTAGGCCCGATCCCTAAACCGGCAGTTGGACATCCCTCTCACAATCCTGGACTGCTGGCTCCTAACCTGCCTATCTGCCCGGTTGCCCCTAACTGACCCCCCCCTAGCCCCCCCCCCCTACCGCCGGCCTGATCACTCCTCACTGCCTCTGCATTCTGGACTGATTGCCCCTAATTGCCCCCTCTTCTGGCCTGGTCTCCCCCAGCTGTGCCCTCACTGGCCTAGTTGCCCCTCACTGCCCCCCCCACCAGCCTAATCACCCCAACTGCCCCCCTCTACAGTCCTGGTTGCCCCTAACTGCCCCCCCCACTGGTCTGGTTGCCCCCAACTGCCCCTTCTGCCTGCTGGTCACCCCTTACAGCCCTCCTGCTGGCCTGGTTGCCCCATGCAGCCTGCTTGTTCAGTTGTTTGGGTGTCCCTCACTAACCTCCTTGCCAGCCTGGTCATAGGCAGCCATCTTGTGAGGGTGTGAGGGTTAATTTTCATATTACCTCTATTATATAGGATTATGTTATTTGAACATTTTTATAAAAATTTATCTGAAATCTATGTCTGATAACTTGCTTTCCTCCATCTCATCTAGTCTTTTTCTCATGATTCCTCCTTTTCTTTAATTTGGGGGTTGTTTCTTTGTCTCCTTGTGTTAGTTGTCTCTTTGTATTTGTATCTATGTATTAGATATATTTGCTATGACTCCCAGTCTTGTGGGTGGGCTTTTGTAGTGAATGACCTGTTGGACCTAATGGTGTAATTTCCTTGTATTTCTGAGCTGTATCTTCTATGTGTGTCTTTTTTGTGGGTTATTGGGACTCTCCTTTTGTGACTGGGTATAGACTTTTGTTGTCCCATTTTGGGGAAGGCTCTTCTTTTAGGCTGACTAACTGTGAGGTTCAGCTGCTACTACACTGTGTTAGCTGTTGTACAGGTGCTGATAGGGCAAAACAAATCGAAACCAAACTGACAGTAAACAAACAGGAGGGAGGGCCCTCTTTTGTATCCCATGCCACACAGTTTTTAGATGTTTTCTGAGTATCTGTACAGTCCCTTACAGGAAAATAGAGGGTCCCTTTAAGTCACTGCTGGGTGCAGCCCACAGGTTCCTTTCTATTCTGGAGCCACACACTGTGGCACAGCCTTCCTAGCAGTTAGCACCCAGAGTGAATCTCCTCTGCCAGGCCTTCCTGCCATTAGGTGCGTTCTTTTACTGGGAAGGTATGGACCCCACCTCACAGGCAGACTGTTCCCTGGATCCCTCTGCCTGGCACTGGGCTCTCCTTCCTGTCTCCAGTGAGATTCCTGCATTTGGATACTAGTCCACACTCACAAGGGGAGGGAGCTTTGCAGCCACTATCCCTCGGGCCTTGCAGCCAAGCACTGGATCCAGGGTGGACTCCCCTTTCTGCCACTCCTCCTCTCTTACCAATCTCTACATTATTTCTTCAGTGTTCCTTAGATATAATATGTCCAATCTGCTATACTTCCCTGTGTTTTTCCAAGCTTATGGGGGTGCATTCTCTCTTCTCATGACCAGCGCAGAAAGAGAGAATGCAGGGGTTCATGAAATCTTGAGTAGAACGCGCTGAGTGTTAAGGAAGAATGAAAAAACAAGACTGAGACAGAAATAGAGGGAAAGCTGGGCCTGGGTGTGGCGTCTGCCCTCTGATAGATGAACAGAATGCCCCCTGCACCAGTGGGATCTTTATTTATACTCAAAGTAACAGGAAGTTACATCACATCTGGATGGGCCTTGAGTTCCTGGCGACATAATGGGATCCACCCCCTTATCACCTGGGCTGGAAAAGGTCAGACTGAGTGGCATCCTTGCCTCTTGGCTAGGACTGCCCCCAGGGCATGGCTCTGCCTGCACCCTGGGTTCAGTTGACAATATTTTTAAGAAGCGTGCCCATGTGTCTTGCCAGGGGATCCTCCACACAAGCTGTCGGTGTTTCAGGTGTAAATCCAGTCTGTGACTGGGAGCAAGGGCACTCATCCTCTTGTTAGAGTACAGTCATTTTAGCTCCTATATATTTATTTTTTTAAAGAAAAAAATGATCTCCAGAGTATCATAGGTTGAGTCCATGTCTACCATCATAGTTCTGAACAATCAGAATTTATGACCTTGAAGAACATAACAAGATCTATGAAGAACAACGACCTTAAAGCGTTTCAAGATCCACATAGAAAAACTCAATTGTAATCCCTAGGCACTATTCAACTGCTTTAGAACAATTTTCAACAACAATGGCTGGGATACTATTGGGTTTTAGAGTAAGTCTCAGCTAACCCCAAAAATTAAGCCAAACACCTGATTCCCCAAACAGCCTGGATAATTGGGGTTTTATGCTACATTAACATGAATGTTAGATAATTATTTCCTCCATCTGTTTCCTTCTTCTAAAGCTTCCAGCAAAAGTCTTTGTAGTAGCTCTTAAAAATCTTTCTTGAATTTTATCCCATTTCCGTGGCTCTTATCTAAATTGTCTTTCTTGATATTATTGTCTTAAATGGTGAGATTGTGTGCCAAGTGATTTTCTCGTTTCAGTTGTGTCACATTCTCATTTTTATTTATTCAATTTTAAAAAGAGAAGCTCTCCACATCATATCAGAGCTGATAATATCAGGTAAATAATTAAAATATTTGCATTATTTAACATTAAATATGATTCATCTATTTTTGACTATTTTAAAAACTAAGTGTAGTATAAGTAAGTCTTCCATAGATATTAAAAAACAGATTTCAATAAATTAACAATTTAGGATGCCTTACATTTTATCACCAACTCTGGTCAGCTGTGTATCTGCCAAGGAGATGCTGGTTTATGCAATCAGCAGCATCAGCAGCTGCCACAGCAACAGCATGTTCTGTTCCTCTTTTCTAGTATATACTGAAGAGCTATTTTTGCCTTCAAAGGCAAAAATTGGACAAGAAATGATAAGAATGGAGTGAGAAACTTTCTTAAATTTTAGCAGAAACTGAGAATTATTGTCCTAGAGAATGAAAATAGTGGTTTCCTATCTGACATCATTCAATTCTCTCCTGGCTGGCTTTCTTTCTTTCTTTTTTTTTTTTTTTTGTTAGGCTCCTGCCTCAGACTTTTTTTATTTTTTATTTATTTATTGTCTAAAGTTTTACATATGTCTCCTTTTTCCCCACTTGACCCCCCTCCCCCAGCCATTCCGACCCAGGGCAAGCCCCACAGCCCCAATGTTTGTGTCCATTGGTTATGCTAATATGCATGCATTCAAGTCCTTTGGTTGCTCTCTAACCACACCCCCACCCTACAACACCTCCCCTACCATTTGCCTCTGGATCTATTCTTCTTCATCAAATTATGTTGATCATTAAACCCACATATAAAATCATGTGATATTTATCTTTCTTCAACTGGATTATTTCCTTTAGCATAATGCTCTCCAGTTCCATCCATGCTGTTGCAAATGGTAAAAGTTCCTTCTTTTTTATAGCGGCATAGTATTCCATTGTGTAGATGTACCACTGTTTTCTAATCCACTCATCTGCTGATGGGCACTTAGGCTGTTTCCAAATCTTAGCTATTGTAAATTGTGCTGCTATGAACATAGGGGTGCATCTATCCTTTCTGATTGGTGTTTCTGCTTTCTTGAGATGTAGTCCTAGAAGTGGGATCACTGGGTCTAATGGGAGTTCCATTTTTAACATTTTTTTAAAAATATATTTTATTGATTTTTTTACAGAGAGGAAGGGAGAGGGATAGAGAGCTAGAAACATTGATGAGAGAGAAACATAGATCAGCAGCCTCCTGCACACTCCCCACTGGGGATGTACCCGCAACCAAGGTACGTGCCCTTGACTGGAATCGAACCTGGGACCCTTGAGTCTGCAGGCTGACGCTCTGTTCACCGAGCCAAACCGGTTAGGGCCATTTTTAACTTTTTGAGGAAACTCCATACTGTTTTCCACAGTGGCTGCACCAGTCTGTATTCCCACCAGCAATGCACTAGGGTTCCTTTTTAAAATTAATTAATTTATTAAGTTATTTATTAATTAATGTATTTTTAAAATTTCTTTATTGATTAAGGTATTATGTATGTGTCCTTATCCCCCCATTACCCCCTAACCCCCCCTCATGTCCTCACCACCCTGCTGTCTGTGTCCATTGGTTAGGCTAATATGCATGCATACAAGTCCTTTGGTTGATCTTTCTCCACATCCTTGCCAGCACTTGTCATTTGTTGATGTGTTGATGATACCCATTCTGATAGGTGTGAGATGGTATCTCATTGTTGTTTTGATTTGCATCTCTCAGATGATTAGTGACTTTGAGCATGTTTTCATATGTCTCTCGGCCTTCAGTATGTCCTCTTTTGAAAAGTGTCTATTTAAGTCCTTTCCCCACTTTTTGATTGGATCGTTTATCTTCCTTTTGTTAAGTTGTATGAGTTCTCTGTAAATTTTGGAGATTAAACCCTTATCTGAAATATCATTGGCAAATATGTTCTCTCATGCAGTGGGCTTTCTTGTTGTTTTGTTGATGGTTTCTTTTGCTGTGAAGAAGCTTTTTATTTGAATGTAATTCCATTTGTTTATTTTCTCCTTAGTCTCCATTGCCCTAGGACAGTGATGGAGAACCTATGACACACGTGTCAGAGGTGACACGTTAACTCATTTTTTTGGTTGATTTTTCTTTTATTTTTTTTTATTTATTGCTTAAAGTATTACAAAGGGTATTACATATGTGTCCATTTTACCCCCCCCCGCCCTAGACAGTCCCCTAGCCTCCCCTATCCCCCAGTGTCTTATGTCCATTGGTTATGCTTATATGCATGCATACAAGTCCTTTAGTTGATCTCTTTTCTTTGTTAAATGGCATTTAAATATATAAAATAAATATCAAAAATATAAGCCTTGTTTTACTATGGTTGCAAATATAAAAAAAATTTCTATAAGTGACACGGCACCAGAGTTAAGTTAGGGTTTTTCAAAATGCTGACACGCAGAGCTCAAAAGGTTTGCCATCACTGCCCTAGGAGCTGTGTCTGTAAAGATATTGCTACGACATATGTCTGCTATTTTGCTGCCTATGGAGTCTTGTAGGATTTTTATGGTTTCCTGTATTACATTTAAGTTCTGGCTGGGTTTCTTAATATTGAATAATGATGACATAATTGTGGATAATAGTAATGTTAGTATCTAACCATTTTGATTGAGTTATTTTGTAGAGATTAAATGTTTGGGTATTTTAGACAGCTTTTAATATCAATTTGAGTACCTGGAAGCCTATTATATATAACTTATTTTGTTGATGTCAAGGCAAATTATTTTAACAAATAATTTTAAGTATAATATGTATATTCCTTCCTATTGTTATACTAATAATTAAAATTACATTAATCATTTACCTTTAGAAATTTTCATGTTTTTTATACTATGGGAAACATTTTTGGAAACTGGAAAGGATTATGAAGATAAAAGATGTTAATACTATTAATACTCTAGTATTATTAACCAAAGAATATTCACATATAATATAGCCTTTTTCAGCTTGATATTTTTAATTCTGAAAGTAATATCTTATTTCTTATTGCTCTCTGATATGCATGCATATTGTTAGCCAAAAGAAATATTCAACACCTATTCTTTGTGAGGTACTGCAGATAAAACAGAGGTTAATCAGACATAGGCCCTGCCATCAGGAAACTCATAGGAAAGCAGCATAGTGCAGTGGATTCCAACAGATCTGGAGTTTGAACTTAGGTCCCATTAATTATTAGATGAATGACTTTGGATACATAACATCTAAGCGCTGCTGGTGGAAGTGGGGTTGTTTCACGGAATCATGAGGGAAGTATTCCAGGAGGCCCACATATGGGAAGTTGAGGCTTCTTGGTAAGATTCATTGTAGAAGCAAAGTCAAAGGACTGCCTCTGAGTTTCCAGTGTCCCATCTCCATCTGTCCTGCCAAGGAAAACGTCCAATTTTATCTTCATCAAGGTCAGAAATAGGGTCAGTGTCTAGATAATCTGTGCCATTGGTTCAGTCCACATCTTCGTCCTGATCCAGCTGGCTTAGTGTTTGCCTGGCTGGCTGGTGCTGTGCTCAGGACTGCGAAGTCTGTTGTGGGCCCCAGATTACTGCTAGGGCCACATGGCTTCTATGGAAGGAACGCACAAAAGAATGGAGTGAGCAAATGTTACCTGGTAATAAATAGAGAGCTTCTTGAAGCTTCAGAGGGACCAGGTGCTTGTTCAAACTAGTGAATCAACTTTCCAAGCTTTTCCCATGCTTCTAACTAGTCCACCTCCTAATCAATCTATTTCCTAGATCTTCCAGGGTTCTCTGTCCCTTATCCAATCTGATCCTTTCCCGAGGCTAGACAGACAGGCCTCTATGGTCCTCATTTTAGCTCTTAATGCATATGCCTCATAGAAACACCTCCCACCCCTGTGCCATTTTGATTTCTACTACTCATATCCTTACCTCCCCCTGCTTCTCCATCAATCTGGTACCAAAGGCAGGCTGCTTCCTACATGGGGTAAGGGAGGGGTTTTGATTCCCTTAGTAGGGCACTGCTGCTATCCCCTGGGGAGCCCATGAATGATGCAAATTCATAGTGAAACAGGCTTATGCTCCCTAGTTGATTATGCTTAAAAATTGTTTGATTCCCTTTCCTTTTCCATTTATTAATATCTAGCTACTTATGCTAACATAAGGATAATATTTTTTTCCTCACAGAGTTATTTGGAAATTAAATTAGGTCATGGATATGAAGCACACCCTATCTTACACAGTAAAGAATAGCTATTTGTATTGTTGATATTCTCCTCCTTCTATTCTCTCCTCCTCCTCTTCTTCTTCTGCAATATGAAGGGGGAAACAAAGATACCAGAGAAAGGGAAATGGGGAGGGATCCGAATTAACCTTTCCAAAGAGGTGGTTTATGAAAATTATGTAAAATTTGAACATATGAAAATGATAGGAAAGGGCATTCCAGGTGGACAAAAACATTGTACAAAATTGCCTGGAGTCACTAACTCAAATAAGTTTTGCTTCAAAATTCAGTGTGAATTCCATCTATCAAACCAAAATATTTCAGTGGCAACAATTTTCCTGTATGTTTTGGGGAAGGACATTTGCTGAAAATATTTCTGCTCTCATTTGACTCTAATTAGAGAAACCATAATAGCAGAACCAGTTACTTGAAGCAAATAACTCCATTTCCACAATCATCAATTCGCTTTCTGGGAAACAGTCTCAACACCTGCCAGGAACTGATCAAACATCACTCACTAGCCCGTTTGAAATGAATAAAACTATTGAAAAAAAAGACTGTACCCTTTTATGTAATGATGTTTACTTTGAATTTATATTATTTCACACAAACACTCCATCCATGCTTTTGGTCCGGCCCTCCGGTCCACTTTAAGAACCCCTTGTGGCCCTTGAGTCAAAAAGTTTGCCCACCCCTGCACTAACGCCATTTTGTGCCTTCACACATATGCTAGATTGAGAATTATATAATTATGTCTCTACTTATCAGGATTAAAGTGGAAGTTCTCTGCATTCCACCCCTGTTCTAATCTTGACACTAAAAGAGGTTTTATGGTTAACATTACTCTTTATTTGAGGAATGTAATTCACTTGCACCTGAGGCCTTGCCAACCTCAAAGAGCTTGGTCCAAACGGTTACTTCAAAATGACCATAATATGATTCACCTGTTTTTGCCATCCTTCTTCCTGATTTTCCTTAATTGCTGAAATAGAATGTGCATATTCCTTCATAAATTCATGAGCTTTCTTTATATTGTATCAGCAGGTACTAATTAAACTATTACCTTCAAAAGTCTTAAAAGTGCACAAAATATAACATAGAATATTTAATATTGGTGACAAATTGCACAGTCTTCAGAGTGATTGCAAGATTGAAGCCATGCATCTTAGAAATAAAAATATTATGACAGAAATACTCCGAATAATGTATGCTATTTTTAAATTGGGTATTGCAAAAAGGAGCTGAGGGGGAAAAAGTGTCCAATTAATTAGAAGATGAAACAAGCATACTCAAAAACTAGACTTCACCAAAAATAATACTTTTTCATCTCAAGTCACACTTTTACCAGAGGAATATGTTTTCCTCCTCAATTCACCCTGTCACACCTACACAGTTGCATTTTGATGTTTTCCCAACCCTTGTTCACTCTTTAAAGAAACACATAATTCAACTGTTATTCCCCATTGAGAATTAAACTAAATTTCACTTCAGGACCCCTGAATGGAGATAAAATATTTTTTTCCCTTTTTAGTTTTTCCCTTATAGAGAATAAATTGTGGGGATTATAACCTTTGAGTCAAGTGTCAATTTCTAGGCCAATAGATAATATTTTGTTTGAGCATTTTCTTTATCCTAATTCAGATTGCTAAAATGCCTCTAATGGCTTCTGTAACTCTTGGTAGAGCTTTGCAGAACTGATCAGAGCTCATAATAAAAAGTGGACCTTTAAAAAAAAAGAGGGCCTTTAATAATTCTGGTTGTTTCTCCATTCTATCTAATAAAGATGGAATATGCTAATTGACCCTCACACCATCACAAAGATGGTGGCGCCCATAGGCAATTAGGAGGGAATATGCTAATTGACTGCCCCACCCTCAAAGATGGCAGTGCCCACAGCCACAAGATGGCTAACAGGGGAGGGCAGTTATGGGCAACCAGGCTGGCAGGGGAGGGCAGTTAGTGGTGACTGGGCTGGCAGGGGAAGGCAGTTGGGGGCAACTGGGCCAGCAGGGGAGGGCAGTTGGGGGCAACCGGGCCAGCAGGGGAGGGCAGTTGGGGGTGACCAGGCCAGCAGGGGAGGGCAGTTGGGGGTGACAGGGCTGGCAGGAGAGGGCAGTTGGGGGCAACAGGGCTGGCAGGGGAGTGGTTAGGGGGTGACCAGACTGGCAGGCAGAAGTGGTTAGGGGCAATCAGATAGGCAGGCAGGCAAGCAATTGGGAGCCAGCAGTCCCGGATTGTGAGAGGGATGTACGACTGCTGGTTTAGTCCGGATCCCACAGGTATCAGGACTAAACTGGTAGTCAGACATCCCCCGAGGGCTCCCAAGTTGGAGAGGGTGCAGGCCAGGCTGGACTGAGGGACAATCCTCCCCCAGTGCATGAATTTCATGCACCAGGCCTCTAGTCTATATTATAAAAGGCCAGTGGCCTTAACACCGTAATGCCATAATGACCAAATGACTGATCACCAGGAGGAGCATTGATGGGTCTCATGGTGCGGTGGGGTCTTGGTCTCGTGGAATGGTGGGTCTGAGGTGTTGCGTGATTTCACGTGCTGGGCCTCTAGCTACAATATAACCCTAAAGCTATTACGTTTTCAACATTCTAAATATTTAAATTGTTTTTGTATTTTCTTTTCATATTTATAATGTATTTTAAGCATGTGAAAAATTACAGAGGTTAATATTACAAACACCCTTTTAGCTGTCAACTAAATGTAAAGTTTTTGCAACATTTGAGCCAGAACTTTTTTTATTAAAATAAAACAATGCAGGCCCTAGCTGCTTTGGCACAGTGGATAGAGTGTTGGCCTGCAGATTGAAGGTCCCAGAGTTCGATTCTGGTCAAGGGCACATGTCTGGGTTGCAGGCTATATTCCCAGTAGGGGGTGTGCAGGAGGCAACCAATCAATGATTCTCTCTCATCATTGATGTTTCTATCTCTCTTTTTCTCTCCCTTCCTCTCTGAAATCAATAAAAATATATTTAAAATAAACAAATAAAACATTGCAGGATTATACTTGTTGTGACCTTTCTATAGTAAGTATTATACTTTATTCATAAGAATAAAATACTTTACTAATAGTATTAGCATTTACATTGGGCTTACAAGATGTCAGGCATTTTGCTAAGTGCTTTACATGTATAACCTCATTTAATTCTCAAATCTCCCTATGAAGAAGTCATTATTATACCCATTAAACAAATATGAAATTGAAGGCACAGTTTATGCAGCTAGTAAGTGGCAGAGTTAGGATTTGTACTGGTCTCTAAAGACTGGTTTCTTAACCAGTATGTATCACTGTCTCTCAGAATCAACTTACTCTTTCTTCTATCCATCTATTGATGAATAGTTAGATTGTTTCATTTTTCTCATTATTACAAAAAAATCTGTGTATATATGTCTATGTGCACATGTGATTTATGTTGTTCTATTAGTTTGCTTGGGCTGTCATAATAAAATACCACAGACTGAATGACTTAAACAACAGAAATTTATTTTCTCACTGTTCTGGAGGCTAGAAGTCTAAGATCAAAGTGTCAGCAGGTTTGGTTTCTTCTGAGGCTTCTGCACACTTTAGCTTATAGATGTCTGCCTCCCTACTGTGTCCTCCCATGGACCTTTCTCTGTACACATGAATACCTGATATCTTTCTCTGTGTCCAAAGTTACTCCTCTTATAAAAACAATAGGATAGATTGAATTAAGACTCACTCCAATGGACTCATTTTAACATAACCACCTCTTCAAAGGCCCTGTATCCAAATATAGTCATTCTGAAATTATGGAGGTTAGGACTTCAACATATGAATTTTGGAAGAACACAATTCAGCATATGTGTTATGATAAAGGTGTTTTTTTTGCTTTTTTTTCGGGGGGTTGGGTAACAGAAAGTTTAACTGCTGACGCTTAGGGAATTATCTTCAACTTTATCAGGTATTCGAATATTGTTCTTCAATTAAATGTCCACCAACAGTGTAAAGGAGTCTGCTGTGTCCATTTCCTTTCCAAAACATGGCAATGTCATACTTTTTAACTTGGATAAGAGATATATTATTTCTTAATTTTGTGGTTCTATGAATATTAACAAATCTGTGCATATTTCCTAGGTTAATAGCCTTTCATGTTCTGTGAATTACCTGTTCATAGTATTTTTGGCTAAACTTCTACCAGTTTATTTAACTTTTTCTTATTGCTTTGTATTAGTTTTTTATATAATATTAGAGGCCTGGTGCACAAAATTCATGCACGGGGGAGGGAGGGTCTGTGTCCCTCAGCCCAGCTTGCACCCTCTCCAATCTGGGACTCCTCAAGGAATGTCCGACTGCCCAGGCAGTCGGACATCCCTCTCACAATCCAAGACTGCTGGCTCCCAACTGCTCGCCTAGTGCATGCCTCAGTGGTTAGCTTAAAATTAATATATTAATATACATAATGTATCTAAGTGCTTAGTGTGGTGTTTGGCACATAATAAGGACTCATAGGCAGTAGCTAAAAATATTTTTTCAATGAATCACAGTTGAAAAGTTATCATTGTATATTGCCGGGAGCCGGTCCATGCTTGCTGTTTCAAGGGACCTGGCATATATGGCATACTGTTCTTAATATGTTTGCTCACCTTCTTGGCACTATGTGTTTTAACCAAGGTCTCTGAGAAAGGTTGTTTCCCCAGGTAGGGATTTTCCCCTGAAGTTAGGGAGGGAATAAAACCTCTTAACTAAGTGCCAGGCGGGTAATTAATCACTTTAACTATGAACAATCATGCTTAAACTACATAATCTTTACTCCCTGGAATGGA